>NW_028258344.1:9045000-14045000 GCF_053883595.1 Heterocephalus glaber
GAAGACAACACCTTATTATGGGAAAGACTGAGATTATATACCTACCTGGTCAAAACATTAAATCATGCATTGTCTGTAAGTACAGCTACATTTGCTATGTACAATCTCTATTCAGTATTTTGGTCAAAATTCATATGTCCTAAGCCTGTGCCCTTTATTTGAGATTTCCATGAAAGGAAATGATGTTCTTAGGCAGGTCTTTACAGAAACAGGAAACAACGTGGAAGAGGAAAGGACATCTAGTTATTAAATGACTGATGTATCAGGATTGGGGCCAATTACTACCTTATTTAATTTTCTTTTGGAGAAGCATCAGGCATAAATATATTTAAAGTGTAGGTTTCTCAAGAGAGTGAAATTTTAAAAAATTTATATTTGTTTAACAAATTAAGCTCTGTACAATTTAGAAAATTATTTTTATAAAAGCATAAACAATTACATGAATTATAGAGGATATGTGTGACACAATACTCAAATTAAGTCAGCCATTCAATTGTTATTTACAGTATATTTATCTATGGAATAGATGTAAATGATCATTGCTAAAGGTCAAGGATTACTGAATATTTCCAACTAGTTAAGTCTTAGGACCCTTCCTTAGTTTAATTTTTTGGCTAGCCTTGTTTAGTCTGACCTCTCCATTATTTAAGAATCAAAAGTATTTTTATAACTTTTATGTAATTTAGTTAAAAATAAAGTTTTTAAAAGCATAACTAACTGTACAAAATTGAGGAAATACTACACATGTAGTATTAGTGATTTCAAATACTTCTTAAAATATACCAAAGTATAAAGCAAAGATATTTATAAAACTTTAAACATACTTGTTAGTTCTTAGAATACGGAATCAATTATTTCATTGAAATAATTAAAAATAAAAGATAAAAGCTTTCGTTAATGTTTGAGTTATTGGTCAGGTGATAATGACATACATTTTATGTTAACTACAATGGCTAGTTCTTAGTTCTTAGAAATAAAAGTTATCTAGAAGTAAGTATCTTTTGCAAGCAAAAAATTCTGACTGGTACATGCTTTATATCCACAAAATTTAAATCTGACTCAACGATGAATCATTAGGTAGTAATACCTTTACTTGTTATTTCCATTCCTCTAGTTTCTCCTATAAGCACAAATTGCTGTAAGAGACATAAAATGCTTCATGATTCTATCTCTAAACAGTTATTTTCTGTGTAGTTTGCAATATATCATGTCTCTTCTTATAAAAATCAATATTTAGAAATCAAGAACATTATATATACTTCAAATAACTAATAAAAATATAAAATACTCCAAAAATCTAGCATAACCATCAAGTATATTTTTATCCAGCTCTATCCTAACCAATGAACATTATTACTTACATGATCCTAATTCCAGAAATTTCTGCAAGTTTTTATTTACTTTGTAAATGTCTTAGTAAAACTGAAAGCAAAGATAGTTATTTCATAGAACATCTACTTAAAGGGCAATTTACCTTAGTTGGTAAATAAATAGTGTGAACTATCTACTTCAAACACAGAGAAACACCTTCTAACAGAGGTTAGCTTCTGCTGCCTTCTCCCAGGAACACCTGGCAGCCTTCTCACAGAGTCTAAGGGGAGTTCCTATAAAATGTCAGTCATCAAGTATTTTTAGAAAAGCTAATTGTCCCAGTGAAATATGTATGTGGTTACTAAAAGATTCACATTTCATTTTCATCAACAGCATTCTGTATTATATGCTTTGTTTACAATTTGCATTTCAGTTTTATGAATGAATAGAATACTGTCCAAAAATTACTCAGCCTTTTTCATTGTCTATGGTAAAATGAAGAAAGCTGCAGAAGACAAAGTCTACATCCAGTGAAATTCTCTCTCTCCTATTTCCTGTGGCTCTTATACATCTCTTTCTGCACAGAATAATAGTGATGATTAAGACTTGTAGCTCAGCCAGATTGGCTGGCTTAAAATATACAAACTTAATGAATATTTCTTGCATCTACTTTTACTTCACACATAAACAACTAAGTTAAAACATACTGAAAAATATTCTGAATATAATAATTAATACTTCTAGGAAAAGCATAAGAAAATAAGAATATATGTATACGAGAGGAAGGGACTGAGAAGTATGAGTATTCAGGCAGCAAAATCATTTTCCAAATAATTCCTATTTGTAATCAAGTCTTCTGTCACCCAATTTATTTATAGCAGGGAAATAATGAAACAATTATTCATTTGTGCTGTCAAAGTTGATTTATTGAATTTTGTTGTAAATAAAGAACATTAAATATTATATTTTCAAAATACTTGCATTTCTTAACACATTTAAAAAAATAATTTGCTTAATCATAGATTCATAATTGTCATTTTTTTAAAAATCAAAAGATAACAGTAGACAAATATATCAGACAATAGTTTTTTTATAATTTACAACACTTTTCTGTCTAAAAAATAATCAATGACAAATTATCCCCGATTTAAAATTGCTAATTATCACTTATTTAAAATTGTGCATTTGTATTTTTCATGAACCAAATTTAACTTACTCTAGAAAACAGTATTAACAAAATAAACATTTAAACTAAAAAGTTCAGTGATCCCTTAATGATTACTGATATGAAGTAGACTAATTAAGAATTGTTTTAGATGAATACTATAGAATTTTATGAGATTGCTTATTATAATTTAAAATAATGCTACAGGGAATATAATTGTGGCATATAATCTTTTTTTCCTAACTAAGTATGTGATTATGAACATCTAATAACATGGTGCAAGTAAATATAATATTTTGCAACTTAGCAAATTTAATAGGTTAAAATAAGGCACATTACTCCAAAAAAGGGCACATTACAAGGATTCTTCTTTATATAATTATTGCCATTCTTTTATACTAAAGTCTAGATTTGGCTAAACATTGTGCCTTGATTTTCAAAGGGTTTTAAAATATCAATTTTAGCCAGGATTTAGCTCAGTGGCACTGCACCTGCCTTGCAAGCACAAGGTCCTGAGTTTGATCCCTGGTACCAAAAAACAAATCAAACAAAAACAAAACAAAAAACATGCTGAACAGAAATGTTACTCAAATTATTCTCTCTGAAAAAATATGCACAAGTAACCATGTAAATTTTGAGCATGGAAACTCCTTTTCTTCCCTATATGATTCAAAACTTGATACAGCGGAGGAGATATAATGAAATTTTCTAGAAAGGCAAAAATAAGATAGATAAGAGTTCCCATATAGGTTGCTTATCAACTTGTCTTATTTATTGATAAATGGCTTTTAAAAAATTCCATCAGCGTGTCTATTTAGCTTCCACTAACTGATCAGAAGCATTGTTACTATTACTCATTGATATAAAATAATACCTTGGTTATTTTTTCCTTTAATTCAAAAATTAGGCAAAGCTGTAGGAATAAAAAGATGAGACATATGGTGGAGAAAATGGTGGAGCTTCTTTAACAAACAGAGCTGGGAAAACTAGTTATCTACATGTAGAACAATGAATCTAAACCCCTACTTGTACCCTGTACTAAAATCAAATCAAAATAGATCAAGACCTAGATATAAAACAGAAACACTTAGTCTGCTGGAAGATAAAATAGGTAAAATTTTGAAGAGATAGGCATAGGCAAGGACTTTATGAACAGAACCTTAATGGCACAAGAAATAACACCAAGAATCAACAAATTGGATTTTATCTCATTAAAAAGCTTTTCACAGCAAAGGAAACAATCAATAGAGAAAAGAGACAACCTACAGAATGGGAATTTTTTTTTTTTGCCAACTACTCAGGCAGTAGACTAATATCGAGACTATATAATGATCTAAAAAAGTTAGATCCCCCAAAATAAAAGACCCAATCAAATAATGAGCAATTGAAATGAGTGGAAGTTTAAGAAAAAGAAGAACAAATTGCCAAAAGATGAATGAAAAAGTGTTTGGCACATTTGGCCATTAGAGAAATGCAAATCAAAACAACACTGAGATCCTATCTTACTCCAAAAAGAAAGATTACCATCAAAAACTCAAAAAACAACAAATATTAAATAAGTTGTAGGGAAAAAGAACTCTTCCACATTGCTGGTAAGAAAATAGATCAGGATAAGCACTATTGAAATTAGTATGGAGATTCCTAAGAAAACTCAAAAATAGAGATTTCTTTTGACCCAGGTATACCTCTTCTGTGTATGTGCTTGAAAGAGTTAAAGGCATTACATTACAATGATATATGATTCTCATGTTTACAGCAGCACAACTCATAATAGTTAAATCTTGGAAATAACTTTTATGTCCATCATCAAATAAATGGCTAAAGAAACAATTTACAGCAAAAGCAAGGACCCGAGTTCAATCCCAGGTACCAAAAAAAAAAGAAACAATTTATAAAATGAAGTACTACTTAGCCACAAAGAAGGACAAATTTGAGTCATTTGTAGAAAAATAGATGCACTTTGAGACCAAAATACTAAATGAAATAAGCAAGACACAAAAGGTTCAATATCACACGGTTTCTCTTATATGAGAAATCCAAAGAATAAATAATATAAAGAGCAAAACATGATAGGAAACAGAAAGACAGTTTGTACAGATGGGATGTGCGGAGAAGTGGCTCTGTGGAGATGGGATGGATTGGAGGAAAATGGAAAGTAAAAAGCATAAAGATGCCATATATATTTACTAATTCCTCATGATGAATGTACTTATTATGTATTGCAAACACTCTAATAAAAGAGGTTTCCATATGGAGCAGTTTTTTAGAATTCTAGAGCTTCAATGATTGGTTTTGGTTATTTTTGTTATATTATCATATAAGTGTATATATGTGATTACATTTGGTAATTTATCATTATAGAACACTATTTTGAAATGTCTGATGGATGATTTAGAAATAGTGCTAAATCAGAATTTAAAGAGATAAATTTATTACTTACAACTACACTCACAATAAATTAGTTGTATGTGTGTTTTTTCCCTAATAAATTGTGTCTTCTTGAAGGGACGAATAACGCAGTGCATAGTATCATATCTAGAATAGAGAAAATGCTTGATTAATGTTTGGTTGAATAAATTAATAGTGAATTAACTACTGACTCTGAAATTATTCTCTTTAAAGTACATAAGAATAATTTCAAACGTATATAATAATTTAAATATCTCTTTAAACTTTCCAATTGTATGTTGCTTTGTATTTTCAAGTTCACATGTGTAACTATTTTTATTTAATTATAACAGATGTCAGAAAGGCCTTATTATTTTTATTTTGCAAATGAGCACAATGAAGCACTGAGAAGCAAAGTGACTTGATGATAACAAACCAGTTATGTCACAGGTAGAATCCATGTCTTTTTACTTAATTCTTCATGATTTTTTCTTCTAATCACAAACACTAGATTCGATAAGGCTCTCATTTTGTCTTGGTTCTACTGTCAACTTCATTTATGTAATATTTTCTCCACCATTTCATACTTATTTTCTATTCTAAATTCATATACATACTTCTAATTGTATATTGAATAGAAGTCAGAATACAATTTTTCATGTGTTCTTTCTGCTGTGACATCATGAAAGTGTACTATGCAGTTGAATTTAAGAGAATAGAGGTTTCTGCTTCAGGCAATGTAGGGAATAGATGTCCTAGAACAAAGTGAAGGAATTATGCTTCTGAGGGGCAGGAGGTGAGCCTAAGGCTCATGATGGGAACAAGAGTGTGTGTGCACACGCATGCGTGGGATCCAAAACCCTGGTGCACAGCCAAGAACTTGCAGAGCCGACAGACTTACCAGGTGGACTTGAAAGAAACTTTGCTCCACAGAGCCAGGTTGGAGATTCAGGGTCTTTGCCTGCCTCAGCCTTGTCTCTGAGTGGGACAAACAAGCATGCCTCCTGTATATTCCTATCGATGACGTGCATTCTGCCTGTGTTATGGGTTAGAGCTGGATGTCCCCCCAAAGCCTCATGGGCTCATAGTGGGGCTTTTGGGAGGTGACTGGATCATGGGTGTGTGATACTGGATCATGGGTGTGTGATACTGAATAGATCGACTGATGAGTCTATGGCTTTATTGTAACGTTGGGGGGTAAAGTCTGATGGGAAGAGACAAGTTACTGAGAGCATGGACTGCCTGGGTGTATAGATCCTTCCTCCTTCCTTGCTGGCACTCTGTTTCCTGCCTGCCTTGCTCTTACTCCTCTGCCATGTTCCTCTGCCATGCTGCTTTGCCAGCCAATTATGGACTGAAACCTCTACAAACTGTAAGCTAAAATAAACTACTTCTTTAACTTGAGAGTGTCAGGTATTTTATCCCAGCAATGAGAAAGTAACTAAGACAACTTGATCTAGGAATGAATTTCACAATACCTACATAATGATCATTCTCCCTCTCTATGGTCATGTTGAAAATTTCATATGACAACTTTGATAACCTCAGTAGTCAGACAAAAGGAAATTCCATCTGGAAGAATGAACTTTTAACCCAGGTCTTAAAAAAGCTTCTAGAGATGAAATTCCAAGGAATGTGGGCTCAAAAATCAAACTATTCCAAGAAAAGTTAAAGGAAAAAAAATACAATAGCAACAACAACAAAACAAAACTATGGAATCAGATTCACAAAACACCAAAGAATTAGAAATACTAGCTACAGAATACACAGTATGTCTTCCTATTGAGGGTCTGATGAGGAAACAAGATATAAAAAATGACAAAAAATGAAGAACAAATGAGAATTGTCAAAATGAAAGTGGTAATCACTGAACTTAGCCAGCTCAAGTAAATGGAAAACTAAAAGGCTGACAACTGGAGGCTGGCATCCTGACTCAGTTATCTGTGCAGACCCCACACAAGAGAGAGCATCAGATGTCTTTGAGACTAGAACATAATAAATTTAGAAAGTCTTAGAGTGATCTGGAACAGGACAGGTATCTACCTGTTGATTAAGAAAGGATCAACATGCAGAAGATGATGAAGATGAAGAGGTAGACTTTACAGAAGAAGAAAATTAATTTTAAGTTAATTTCTACATGTCCATTTTCATCCTAAATGACTTGAAAACTTTATACTCACTTGATAAGGAAAACCTCAAAACAAAATCCTACCATAAATGCAAAAATAAAGGAAATTTATGAAGACTGGCACAGACTAAATGTGTGTGTGTGTGTGTGTGTGTGTGTGTGTGTGAGGTAGGGGTAACTGGAGACAGGGTTTATGGTAGCCCAGGCTGAGGCTGGCTGGGCACCATAGTGGGAGGCTGGGAGGGGTTTTAAAGTTCTGCCTTGGGCCTCACCCCAACAGTAACTGCCCCACTGACATAGTGTATATCACTGGGTGAGCACAGCATTAAAACACAGCAAGTGGACATCAAAAAACTAAATGTGTATGAAACAACATGCAGTAGCTTTAAAGACCTAAAGCTTAATAAGAAAACTGAGAAAAATACGATTTATGGATAATATATTTATGTAAATTAAAAACATGCGCTCAAAATAATCACATATGTGTTATAAAAACATACAGATAAAAAGGTACACATCAACTAGGAGTTAGGGATAAAATAAAATAAGTAAATAAAGTCAGAAGGGGCTTGTTTGGGCCAACTATAATTGCCCACATAAAGCATGTAAGAAAAATGGTTACCTGAGATTAAAATTAATAAGGAAGAAACAAACTCAATGGAGGCTTTAAAGAGCAGATTAGATATACTATCCTAAAAGAAACTGGGAGACAAATCTAAAAAAATTACTCTGAATTTAAGTTAGACATAAAAACTATGAGGAGAAAATGCCACACGACGTGGAGTATACAGTGAGAAGATCTAATGTAGAGTCTGAGAGAGGTAATATTCAAAGAGAGAATGGCTAAGAATATTCCATACTTGACTTTTTCTCAAATTTAAGAACCAGCACATGACATGCAATGCAAGCATGATCAACAGAAACAAGAACATCAAAGACAAAATGGACATATAAAAATAGAAGCAGCAGACTACATACTGAATAATTAAGCTGGCTGACTGCTAACCACTCAATAATAAGAATGGAAACATTAAGAACATGAAATATCTTCAAAGAGCTAGGAGGTCATATCCATGAACCTAGACTTGTGCACCCAGCAAAACCACCTTTTAAGAATGAGGACCAGATGGAGGAAGGGGAAAGGGAATGAGAAAATAAATTAAGATGTGTTTTGTACATGTACCAACTACCCACAAGGAATACAAACATTATGTATTAATACAGAAAATGATCTGAAAAAAATCCAAATAGAAAAGAGAAAAACAAAGGAAGAGGACACTCAGTAATCTCACTATTGGTTTTTACCCAACAGACCTGAGGTCAGTTTTCTGAAGGACATCTGCACTGTCATGTTCACTGAAGCACTATTTACAAGTCAAGTTAAGGAATTAATCTAAATTCCCATTTACAGGTGAATGTATAAAGACAATGTGACAGCTGTATACAATGGAGTACCATTCAGCCTTTAAAAAGAAATTAATTCTGTTATTTGCAACCTGGATGGAGAGAACATTATGCTAAATGAAATAAAACTAGACACAGAAAGACAAATTCCACATGTTCTCACTCATCCAAAATAATCAAGCTTATAGAAGCAGAAAGCAGGATGGAAGGTATAGAGGCTAGAGCATAGAAAAGATGAGGAGATGATGGTCAAAAGCTATTAAATCTCTGTTAAAAGGAATAAATTTTCTTTATCTTTTTTAAAAATTTGAGTTCTATGGCAAAGCATGATAAAGGTAATCAACAGTACTCTACTGTATGTTTCAAAATTGCTAAGACATTTTACCTGTTTTTATGACAAAAAATGATAAGTATTTGATGTGATGGATATGTTATCTGGCTTGATTCAATAATTACACATTGTATTCATAATCATAACAATGTTATACCCCATAAACTTATATGATTATAAATTTTAAAAAGTAAAAATAATGAGGGTGGAAGTAAAGCACTTTTAATCATCAAATGAATTCTGTAACAGAATTCTTACAAGCAGACCTTCATAATGGAGCATTCAAAGCAAGTACTTCAATAAGGCAAAAAAAATCCTAGAATATATTAACTACAATAAATATTTTCAATATTGTTTTAAAAATCAACTTTTATTCGTGTATATAATTAATACAGAATGGTGAGGTACACGTATTTAACATGTCTTGGTCATTTTTAATCCCCTTATCTCCCTCTCCCTTCCTTTTCTCCTCTCTGTGATCCTCATCCCCATTTCTAAAGGTCTACCTTCTAGTTTCTCGTCATCTCTAACTATAAATCAATTTCTTTAAAAAAAAACCTAATAAATTTCTGAACTATCAGAATTTTCAGTTGATGCCTCTGAATTAACTGGGCTTAATTACCTGCCTTGTCTATTTACATATTGTAACAATATTTACATTAAATGTCAATCCTTGGTGATCCATATAAGAAATTTCATCATGTCATATGAAATTTTACTGCATTACACAATGCTACAATTAAAAAATGATACACAAATAAACTCTAAATCCAAAAGGTGAGATTTCAAGAACAAATACTGCTATCTAATATCTTGACTTTTATAAGTGAAAGAATTTAGTAAAAGGTTCAGTGTAATACTGGCATAACGCTTATATTTTATATTACAGCATATTTTATGCTACAGTCAAAGGTTTCAACATTTGCTCCTATAATAAAGCTAATACTAATGTCAAGATCAATTGCTGAATATATACTAGGTTTTGGGTTTTCTTATACATTGAATCTTATCAATATCTAAAGTGAACATGAGAGGTGTTATATAACATAAAATTTCATTCTATTGAGCCATAGTATACAAAGTAATAAAGAGCATGTATGGATGACTAAATAATGGAATGAAGTTGTAATTAATCTACTGCAAAACTCATTTAATACACACACTGGCAATACACTCTAAGGGAACATTTTCATCCAGTACACTTCATGGAAATTTAATTTCCTTCTTCTCTGAGAATTTGAAATTTGTTAGACTCTGTCTCTTTCCAGCACAATTTTCCAAAAGTACATAAAATGTACTTATATATATGACAGAAGAATTTGAATGACTTTTAAAAATCCCTCAGTACCAAATTTATTGCTGTGAAGGTAAATTTATTATAACAAGTGAAAATGACAATAAGTAGAACTCCCCCCCAAAAACCTTTTTGAATTTATCATCATGAAGTTGATTTGATGTCTATTTTTATGCTACCATCCTGTTTTGTTTTATGATAGGCTTTGTGACCAAGTACAAACTGAACCTGATCTTAGATAAACTATTAACTGGAACTTTAAATATAGCAATTACATTTGCAGAATTAAAAACTAATAGAGGAGTTTAACATATTTAGATTCATTTTGATGGGTCTCTTTCTTTCCTTTTAGCTTCTCTAAGATTTTGGTTTATATCTAAATAAAATATCAGAGTTTGGATGCTGAATACCAAAAAACGATCGTGTGTATTTTAGTTTTATAGACTTGTTTTCAATTAGTTCTAAGTCAAAATAAGTTAATAATACAAGCAACAATAGTTTAATTTCCATAACTGCCAAAAATCGGCCTGGACATTTGTTGGCCCCAAATCCAAAAGGTATTAGATAAAATTTCAGCTTTTTCCCTCTTTTGTAAAAAGTGGTTTTCTTCTTACCATCTTCCATAAAACGATCAAATCTAAATTCCTGTAAGGAAGAATAGACAATGTTAGTATTAAAATTTCACATGCTAGTTCTCCTGCCTTAAAAGCTCTTTTTGATCAGATGCTGGAAAAGAAACCTTGATTATTTACAAATCATGTATAAACTTTCAAAAAACTCAAATGCTACTAGGAAATTACTTCCCCATAGCCAAGTGAAACCCCCAAACCTATACGACTCCTCTTCCCTTTTCCTACTCCCCTCCTAAGGTCTCATTTGGCTTTCTGTTGTTATCACAGAATACCAGAGACTAGATGAACCAAAGAGGTTCGTCCGGGAGTATGGTGCTGCTTCATCTTATGATGGAAAGTGGAAGGGCAAGTAGGTGCATTTGGAAGAAGGAAACTCTGAAGAGTGGCCTTACTTGATAATAACCCTCTCTTGTTTTAGTTAATCCACTTCCAAGAGAGTGGGAAGTCACAGAAAAAAGGAGAACGGCCTTAATCTCTCCTACTGATCTAATTACCCCTTGAAGGCCCTGCCTCCCAACATGGTCAAAATGACAATCAAATTTCAACATGGATCTTGACATATCAGCCCTTGCTACACCAATTTTGGGTAGGGGGATCCAGTGGTGCTGCCACTGTTATTACAGGATGATAACTCCTAGGAGCTACAGGAGCTGCCTACCTATGGATCATTAATTTGCTTTTCGTTTAAGCCCTTTACAACCACCTACTGATGGATGAAGACCACAAGTTTAAGATTGTGTATGTTTAGATTAAATGAACATAAAATATAAGATTCAGATAAGGCATTAGAGAGAACTTATACCACAAAATGAAATTTGCTTGCTTTTTGATGTTGAAAAGGATTTATTATATGAAATTTCTATTCCAGTGAACTCTCTTTGAGTTAAATCTAGGGTAGCAAGTATTTCTGGTATATTTTCACAAATAAATTATATTACTTGCTTCAGAAAATTATGAGACTGGTTATCTAAGGTGTTTGCCCTGCCATCTTAATTTTGCCACAGTGGCAAAGGTCATGTTCAACTCTCACTTAAGTTTCTTAGAGGGGACTGAGTGACCTTAATTCAGCCCATGGTGAATTAAACCATTGATTAAATTAATGCTCATGGCTCACATGAAAACGACCATGTATTTCCCGTAGTTGGTGCTCATTAGCATTAGATCTGCTCAGCACACAACTTTGCTATAAACCATATGAAAACAGTGCAAATAAGTAGGTCAGAGCCAAAGCATTTCAGTTATGGTGAAAACTTTAAAATACATGAATAAATTCTGAATCTATCAAAAATGATCTCATTTTCTCACTCAGTCCCAGTATTGTTAATGTCGGTGAATCATTTCCTCTAGTAGCATTGGTTTTACCCTCACATACCTAGAATACTTATTTTGATAAATATTTGAGTTTAGAAAAGCTGCAATTTTCAAGGTGATGCAATGATAATGGGAAAATTAATCTGCATTTTGGTAACTATTTTGTTTTCTGAAAAATTAGTACTTTGAGCCCTTTACAACATAAATGTATTTTACCACAGTTATGGAAGTATTCAAGGAGTATTTAACCAGTGCTAAACAAAAACTATCTGTTCATCCTACAGTAAGGGATGAGGACACCCTCTGTTCACAAGCACTCCTCTGGAGAAGGGGTTACTAAGAGGAGCTCAGATCTGGTGAGTTTCTGTTACTGGGGCCCAGAAGGCTTGCCTAAGCTTAGTCCTGATACCTCCTCCTTTTCTCTCCCAACCTAATCAGATCAGCACTTTCCCCAAGTGCTCTCTCTGGCTAGGCCAAACCAGTTTAAGTGAACTTAGCTGTGAAATGATTTGTCACACAAAGTCACATGATAG
Organism: Heterocephalus glaber; assembly: GCF_053883595.1. Taxonomy (NCBI): domain Eukaryota; kingdom Metazoa; phylum Chordata; class Mammalia; order Rodentia; family Bathyergidae; genus Heterocephalus; species Heterocephalus glaber. Next base: position 9,057,498 of record NW_028258344.1, read on the forward strand.
TTTAAGCCAGAAAATGAAAAGGAAAACAGCGGGGGTTTGGATTTCATAGGGTCCTCATAACATAAATAAGCCAGCACCTTTCATGGCTTTTAGGCTGTCTTCTGAGAGGCACAGTGGTGAACACATAATGCCCACTTTCTATTTAACTTCCCCATAATAAACATTTTAAACATTCTATTTTGCCATTTATTTTGTGAAACTAAAAGGGAAATGACCAACATCTTTTGCTTTGTGACCATCATAACATGGAAAGAAATACATTTTTACCAAATATATTTTCAGCTTTTTCATTGCCCAGGCCTACAGAACCTGAACAGGTTCTTACTAATCACTATTAGTAAGGGCCTATGGCCTCCACAAGGAATTTTGTTTGGTTTTAGCCAAAAAAGGAAAGGGATATTATAATCTCACTGCTGAGATTTGGGGGCCATAGTGATGCAAAACAAGGCATCAAGAAGCTCAGGATGATTAATTTGGATCCACTTAAACTCAGGATTCATCCTGCTGACTTAAGTCCTTTGTAGTGAAGGACTATAATAAGCTCGACACTTTACAATTAAAGAGGGTCAATTAAATGAATGAGAACAAAGAAATCATAAGAGGGTGTAAGACACTGAAATTCTCCATTGCTCTTCAAACTGATTCTCCAGCATCATTCTTCTGCATGAGATTTCTATGTACCTATCCTGGTAATCACATTGTTCTGGCCTCTGGTTTAGGGTAGGGTGTATGAACCAATCAGAATGGTACTATAAAAGAAAAGTCTGTGGGCACATCTAGGAGACATTCTTTCCTCATGAAGAAAGAAAAGTAAAAATAAGTGGTTTGTTATGCTTCCTCCTCTAGACCTCGTGTATATATGGTGTCTGGAATTGGTGTAGCTATGCTGCCACTAGAGTGAAGATGAAGGTAACCCATAGGACCTGCAGCACCAAGAAATCCCAGAAGATTGAAGCTGGCATACTGTCTTATTTATCGCTGTGTTTTCAAATCCTCCAACAGAATGCTATTTTCACAGTAGAAGTTCCATATATATATTTATTGAATTAATGAATAAATACATGAGAGTGAAGAAACATACATATTAAATGAAAAATAAACATGTAGAGAATGAGAAGTTCATGAATATTTAGTGTTTACAAATAGTAGAAATGCTATAATCTTGAAGCACTTGAAATGAAAATTGAGTGAAGGATATATTTTTCAGAATAGAGGACAATTTTTGGTATATGTGACAGAGGAAGAGTGTATAACATCCTGGTCTGTGTTTTCCAAATATTATTAGTTTAGTTCAGCTAGCATGGTTCTGGTGAGGCAAGTGACACATGATATTATCCACTCAGGTCATAATTTGGATAAAGGAATCTGAGTTAGACAAAGGATATAACTTCCTAATAATGAACAAAATCTGTCAGTGTTTAGAATGGATGACTAAAAGGCTGCATTGCTGCACCTGGTTTACAGCTCTCCTGGGGCAAAATGACAAAATACAGAAGTCCCTTTTTATCTTCATGAGGTGGGTTCAAATCAGTCATGAGCTGCAGCTGGCTAGTACCAGCCTCTGAGAACTTGTGCACATCTCTTCATAATGCTATGCCCAGGGTCTTCCTCTTGGTAATGTGCAATCCACCAAGCATTATAGTATTTATACCATGAAAATTCAGAAATGATACAAGTTGGGGCTTTTCAAAGCTCTTATTTCCCAGGGCACTGGTTTCAATATGGTTGGTAGGAAGTACCAATTTACTGGTGTGGAAGAAACCCTCAACACATGAAGCATCTGGCTATGAGAAAATAGTCATGTGATAAGACTGAATCACTATACCAGTGATGGCAAATCTTTAGAGCTTTCAATGATACAAACAGCCTGCTGAAGCACATGTGCCATAGGTTGGCCACCACTGCCCTATCCTGTAGGCTCTTATGGATAGAGACCTTTTTATTTCTGTGTCACCCATTATGCCTGTCAAATTACTTTTGGGACAGTAGCTGCTCCGTATATGTTTGTTTCCTTGAAGTCTAGGTTTGACACCAGGTCTATTCCTGTTTGAGATACAAACAAAAATTTATTTGTAATTACTGGTCTATTAAGAATAGTGATAATAAAATAATACCATAATCTCCTACAGTTGTTTAGAATTTTTAAAAGGACTTTCAAATTCACTTATTTTATTATTCCTACAACTCTGATAGGACACAACTGCATGAAGCTAAACAAGAACTTTCAACTTCAGAGCTTTTAAGAGGATACTCCAAAAGGTTTGTAATTTCACTGTATTTCCTTGAGCTTATGAGGCTGCATGGTGATGATAAAGCAGTGCCACTTTAAATGTCTGCTGTTTCTTGCCTGCATACCAATAATGTCACCAGGACTCTGATTAGCCCTTAGCACTTCTGGATGTAGGAGAATGAATCAGCTGGTTTGGTCTTCTCCACAGCTCCAATTCTGGCCACTCCGGCCACTGTACTTTGACAGAAAATAAATCATTACCATTACTTCTGTCTATTTGATACCCAGGTCCATGCATTCTGGTAATAATATCTGTAAATCTGGGGAAGCCCTCAAAAAATTTAAAAAACTATACACTCCTAGCTATTCAATAGGTTATCTAGATTTTATGAATAGCATATATACTTCTAAAAAGAAGAAGGAAGAGTTGAGATGGGTTTTTTCTTTTTCTCTAACTCTCATTGTAAATTTCACTTATCAATATGTTTTTCCACATTGGCAAGAGCCACCTGACTGCTTAATGTTACAATAAATTTAGCAATCAATATTTGGCAAAAGGATAATCTGTAACACAGAAATTTCATGTTGGTAATTTATAGGCCAAATTAGATATTAAAACGTCTGCTGTTTATCTCATGTTATTTTAAACTTTATTGTTAAAAATTTTTTTAAATTCAAAACTTTACCCATCTGTTTCTTAAGTTCTTTTAAAAAATTCAAAATGACCAAAGGAAGTTCAAAAGCTGAGGGCTATTTCTGAAGCATCCAATGGTCTCATTTAAATACCTTCTGGGGTCTCTTTCCACATAGCTCTTACTATCCGTAATAATATTACTATATTCATACAAAATCCACTTTATTTGACCTATTACAGCAATATTTGAATTGCGTGAACTGTGCTGATTTAAAGTTTTAACTGGCGTATTTTCACTTGCAGTATATTTATCCATCCTCGCATCCTTTTATGTATTCAATTCACAGGGATAGATTCCTGTAAGGGGGGCACTGAAGTACTAGGGTATTCACTATAACAAAGGTATACACATATCTCAGGGTGGAAAAAGACAAATTCTTAGGAATGAGGTGGGAATCAGGGAAAACATCAAAGATGAGGTGACTAAGGTGATTATTGTGCAGAACTTGGAGTTTGCTGGATAAGGAAGGAGGGACATTTCAGGGATAGATAAATAAGGAGAGAAATTTCAGGAATAGAAAGATGTGGATGCAAAGTCCCTAAAATGTGAAGGATGACTTCTTGTTTTGGAATGCAGTCTTCTAGAGTTGTGGAACTCAGATATGCTAAAACCATCCCCCTGTGTATTAGCAGGAAACACATTCTGCTAAGACTATTCTCTATGTTCTCCAAAAACAGCTATACCTATATTTAGAGTTAGTGTTCTTCATTTTTTGGTCCAACAGCTATTGTTTTGTTTTTTTTCTGCATCTAAGGCCTGGTTTTCATGCAAGTTTATAGAATACAAAAGGCTGGTAGAGATGAATATGAGTCCCTGTTGAGCTCCTAGGCCAATGCTCTCCGCAACAAATGGCTCCCAGTGGGATTTTCCAGAATTTTCTTTTCCTCTTTTCTATAAGCATACGATAGTTTGGGTTGGCTGTTATATGAGTATCAGCAGCATCTACTTATCAATATCTTATGTTTTCAAGAACCAAAGGATTTAAGGGATAAACCTATATGGATTAGAGTGGTAGGTCAATACTTAGTAAATGTTTACAGACTAAATGATGACAGTTGGACAAATTATATAAAAGTGTTTTTTAACTATATCTTTTTTTCTATGCCAGGGATTATCAATATTCCACAATTAATTTCAAGAGCACAATACCAAGGCAAAAAAATTAGCTAATTAATTTTTACATTAGCCAGGCACAAATTGGTTAGTGTTAAATCTAGAAAATAATAAAGCATTCATCAGTTCAAGTTAGACTTACTCTAGTGATGCTAAGTGTCCAGAATATTGCAATTTTTGTTCTACTAATTTACTGAGGCACATCTTTCTGACTGCTATAAAGATTGGTTGATTTATTATGCAAAGTTTGGGCACTGCCATTTTGTAATCGACACGAAAGAGTAAATTTAAACACTTCCAATTTTTATCTTTGGTTTTTAAATTTCTGAAGTTCTAAATGAAGATCTTCTCTATCATGGTGGTGGAGTGACATGGGAACTAGTGACATAGACAGTGGTAACCTGGTAAAATCTGAGTACTTGTTGATAACTTTAATGTTGATTTCACTTTCATGACATGATTAGTAAACCTAAAGAATAGTGGAACAATCACAATGTAAATAGTAGAAATTTAATAAAAACTGTAGGTAGAAATAAAACTTTTTAAATTTAACATTATTTTTAGATATGAAGTCTTCATTTGCCTTATGCTAAGGCAAATGTCTACTTTGTCTACTTTGAGTGGAATATATTTTTGATATTTACAAATATGGAGGTAAAACTTGTGGTCTGTAGAATTTTCATTCAGTAATACTCTGTGTCCTATATGCGATCGTCATTCATAAAACGCCTCTCTTTCTGAAATGCATAGAAAACACATTCATTTCCCCATAACAAGTTATTTTCTGTTGCCAATGAAATAAATGCAATTTATGTTATTATATCTGGCTTGTTCTCTTATTCATTTGAAAATTCAATAATAATTGTAGTTCATATGAGCTACAAAACATCTAACTTAGAAACTGGGTTTAAAAGTGGTCAAAAAGGGCACAGAAGTTTTCTTTTGTAAAAAGGCACTGTATATTCAAAGACTGCTGCAACAACATCACTTCACGAGAGGATGGGCAGAATATGACTGCACTCAATTTGCATGCAGGTGGTGAGTCTCTGAAGTGGTATTAAGGGATGAACCAGGGTGGATTAATTTCCAGTCTTTGATATTCATTAACTCTAGCTTCAGAAAAAAAAAGAAAAAAAAAAACAAGGAGATGACACAATTACCCTCAGAGTTTTACCCGTGAGCAGCAGCTTTACAATCTCAAGTTCATAATGGCATACTAATTGATGAGGAAGGGGTGCATACCTTTAGTGAAAAAGTACTTGGGCTTAACTATAGCAACAACGTTATTTGACTTTGGGAGAATCAACTCCACTTTGAAAATACTTAGTAAAATAGTTACTTATTTTCCGTGCCATCTCTCAATGGCTAGCCATCCCAAATAAACCTTGGTGCTAAAAGTATTGCTGGTCAGGGTAAAATTATCAGTTTATTTGAATCAAATAGTGTTTAGACTTATCACAGTATTTCTATTTCAGTAGATGCATTTCAAGATGGATTCTTACAAAATACTTCAGAAAAAGAGGAAAACTTAAGCTTGACATGGTGGCACATACTTGTAATCTTGGCATTATGAGGGGCTGAGGCAGGAAGATCATAAATTTAAGCCCAGTCTGGGAAACTTAGCAATTTAATGAGACCCTGTCTCCAAAAAAAAGTGGGGAATGTAGCTCAGTGCAAAGGTCTTGGGATCATTCACCTATACTGACAAACAACAACCAGAACAGAGGTAAACTTTCTGATCAGAAGGAATAACAGAAATTACCAAATGTCTTTTTGAATGAGGTAGCAAGAGGAAAAGAGAGCAGTTATAAAGAAGAGGAATGTGCTGATCATGTCTAAGAATTAGCAATGACCAGTAATTGGCTGGATGCTTATTTACCTCTGGAGATTCAAAGACTTCAGGATCACCATGTATGGCTGGAGGAAAGATGGCTACCAAGTCTCCCTTTCGCAGACAGCAGTCACCAGTATCTGAACTGAGAATAAAATCCTCTTCAACAAAACGAATAGTGCTTGAATATGAGGACAGTCGAAGAGCCTCAAAAATGATGCTTTCTGAAAGAAACAAACAGTAACTCACTGAAATACGACTGCTTGTGAAAAGTACTCTCAGTTGGGCCTTAAAGCTCATTACTAATAGCCTTAATTGAAAAGGAAACCATTTCTTATCACATCCACTGAGCCCCAAGAGGGAGCTGATGTTGGCTGTGGGTGGCAAGGTGAGGAATAGGTAGCCTGACCCCAACACAACTTGGGAGTATTTCACAGGTAGGAGGCAGCACAGCAGCGCTGTGCTGGGGGGAGATAGCCACTGATTATGATTTTTAGAAGAGAAAATGATCTGCAAGAGAGAAATACTGTGTTAAGGGTACACCTATTGGAAAGTAAAACTATACTCCACTTACAGTTCACTGCTGGTGGATTATTTCAGCAGCCTTCAGACAGGGTTAGCCATTTAATAACCACTTAGGCAGTTAATAGTAAAGTAATTGTAGTAGTGCTTTCTGAGACAGCTTAGCACTTAATTTCTTTTATGCTGGCTGTAAATAAAGTGTAAATCAGCATTTGCTGGAAAAATTTCAAAAGAAAAATACGTCTATACGATTCAGAAAAAAAGATTTTCTGCAGCATGCAGGGAGAATAACAGCTACCATCATATCCTAGAAGATTCCAGAAGCTGAATGTCCTTGCTTTCCCAGTGGCCTTCACCTTTTGCTCCTAGCAGGACAGATTTTTATGGCTAATTTCCGGCAATTTATCCTGGCAGTTTGAGGAGGAATTCCTTTGGGAATAATATGCATAATTTGCATAAATCATTCTGATAGCATGCATATCAGCGTGTAGCTCCTGTCTAGGTCTGCATCTCTCCCTTCATAATCAAAACTGACTATGTTTCCACCAGCGTGAATGGGTCGTAGAATATAAAGCTTGATTCTTTCTAATCAGCAATGTGAAAAAGAGCTCCAAATGGAGCTTCCTTCTCCCTCTCACATGATAATGAAATGGTTGTGTTTATGACTTGCAATTTAGAAATCACACACACACACACACACACACACACACACACACAAAGAGCCAGGTTTGGAAGTATTTAGCAAAATTGTGACACACCTAGTACCCTATTATTAGATTATTAAAGGCAGGTCCATCAGTGAAGGCTCGCATCCCACAAAAAGTAAAAAGAAATGTTATTTCAGTAAATTTTAAGTCTATGCACAGCTTGCATAGGGATATGAAGTTGCTTTGGGTGCCTTCTCCCAGGTTTTTCCTTAAGCATGCATTTGTCTAAAGAAATGAGGCTGCGGTCAGCTCTGTGTGGGGAGTGCAGTGATTCAATGTGACGTACAGTGAGGCTGTGCATATTCTCTTGGACTGACTTCATTATTATAATCAGGCAGAGTCAAATCGGTTTGCTGATGATGAGGCCAGAAAAGAAGTTTGGTTTTGGAACATGGACTCTACTGCAGATAGCCACAAGGCACCTGACACAATGGATTTCAATTGGCAGAACACCAACAACCAACATTTCTATGGTGAAAAGCAAGGGTCGGCTTCCCATGTACTGCTGCCCGACCTGCTGGACCAAGAACAGCATTGCATCATTTTCGCTTGCGGTACGAAGTGGTAGATGACATATGTAGCAGAGCTGTTCACCCAACAAGTCCAGTAGAGGTGTGGGAAGAAAAAATACAAAAGCAAAATAATGATGGGGTAGCTGGTGCAACAGGGCAGGCACTTACCAGTCTGAATAATGGTCACACCCCATTGCCCGATGTGCTCTTGGGGAGCATAGCAGCTTGCAGCCACCACAGTATCACAAATGACAACCGGGCAAGCATACCTTAGGCAGAAGTTAATCACAATAATGGAGCTCAAAGTGTGGCTCAGCAGTCAGATCGTAAGTGACAAATCTGTTTTACCTTCCAGTACCAGTTATGTGTGCAAGACGAGACTGGCTCTAGCTCAGAGTGATCATGCCGATAATCATTAGATGACAAAAGTAATGAGCTGCGTTATTATCAACGATGGAGAGTCAAGCCTATGGTATCCTGCAGTTCAACATACAGACACAAAAGCCAGCAGCTTTCCAACACCCTCAGTATGAATTCGAGCAGAGATATACATTGAGAAGAATGACAACTGTACAATAAAAAAACCCCATTGCAGCCTCTACTTGTCGTTGTCATAGTTGAGCAGACACCAGCCAATGCCACTGACAGACCAGCTGGGCCCTGGGAGGACGTCCATGCTACACCAGGAGGTACAGTAAATTATCCTGCACGGTAGAGCAACATCTGTTTCTGTGCTAGTGCCGAACAAACAAGGCAATTTAAAACATACCAAGGGATAACCAAGCAACAAATGAACATGACCCTCATTTTTTTCCCCCTTCTCACACATGAAGTGCTAAACTTCATTGTGCAAGCATTCCGTGAAAGAGAAGCCAGGTTTTTATTTGATAAGGTGTTGTCAGAGAGATTTTACATATTTCCAAAACGGAAAGAAAAAGCTTATAGTATTGTTATTCTTAGAATCATCCCCTTTCTATCTTCATTTCTTTTATACCAAAGCTAGCACTCAGTTCTCAATTCGCTCTAGAATTAAAAAAAAACCTTTCCATACACTTATAAATATTCAGTCTTTAAACCTAATTTGCTATACTTAGTTCACATGCCTTCAAGCATTTGTCTTCCAATTTCCACTGAATAAATGCGTACTAATGAGAACTAGAGCAAGCTGCTGAGGCAAAGCTGGGTGACTTGGGTCTGGCCTGCCACCAGCTTGTGATAGGCGGGCAAATTGAGTTAAAATGAAAAGTCTTGTCAGCTGAAATTCAACATGGTAGCCAAACAGCAAGCTGTCAATCATCCAGCCAAAACAAGGGACTACAGGTAATAAAAGGTCATTGTGAATCATTAGTGCATTGGCTTTCATATGGAAGTTAATTTTAATTAAACATGATCTCTATCTGTAAATGTTTTATATAAATTATTGTGCATAATGGATTGTTAATTTATACCAGCATTTAGCAGGTAATAGGATGCTTTAATTATTAGAAAGCATTGTAGAAAAGTGGTTATCAAGAATGCAAATATTTTGGGGATAAAATTTACACCAGGCACTACAAGGTGTCAACAATCACAACTGTGACTGAGATAAGACTGGCTGTGTTCGATTATAAGCTGGTTTACTGACTAGTATCCATAAGGTAACTGGATCACAAAATCCTGCATTGAACTCACAATTCTGAACTGTACTACCTTTTTCATCTACCTATGGTAGATATAGTTCTCTTTTCAGAATATAAAACTATTCTGATTAAGCGAAGAGCTGGGGAATTTCTACATAGATGCTTTACAATATAACTGGAAGAAAATGGCAAATGAAAGGAAATGCTGGTAGAAAAAGGCGCACACATTTTTTCTGCAGACCTCTGATCTTGATTCTGGCTGCAATAATTGACAGATGATTCTCATTTGCAGATTTAAAGTGCTAAAGCAGAACATGGCAATCAATAATGCATATTACAAGCAAACATAAGCACATCCGGGTTTCTTCCTCACACTTAAGCCATGTCTATATATGTGGAATGAATGTACTGTGACATGGCCAGGCTGTTAATTTGGGTCATCTTAATGACTGGTGCAGGCTGGCATGCTTTCCGATTAGCCATGGTGATCAGGGATGGCCAGAGTAAAATGAACACCATGCCCTGCCACAGTCACTTGGGCTGAACACTTGGGTAGAAGAGATAAGGGAAAGAGAAAAAGGAGGATGGAGTTGAAGATGGTGTGATCTGAAAGGTATGATGAAATGGAGTGAGGGTCACTATGTATATGTGTGTATGTCTTTACATAACTACCTTCTAAACAGATGAAAAGGTATATAAGAAATTGTGACACTCATATAATTTGAAGCAAAATCACAACTTTTTAGCTCAACAACTGTATATTTGAATAAAGTCAGAAATAAATCTGGATTAGTCTACCTTCACACTGCATTGGAGACACAGGATTTAGCTTACTACCAAGGTATATACATGTAAATTCAACAGTCATGTGGTCAACAAACATTTGTGAAGGTTCTGTTCTGCTAAGAACACTGGGCCACTCCTGTTACTGAGAAAAGGGAACACCACAGATAGATGCAACCTTCACACACACAACAATCTAGGTAGTTCACAGCTGGAAGGTACATTAAAAACAAAAATGTTCCCAAAAGCCTATAGCAGCTATTGTACAATTTCTTTTTTCAATTGATAAATAAAAATCATATATATTTATGGTATATAGTCTTTTGAAATACATAGTACATATGTACACATTATAGAATGGCTCAGTCTAATTAACATATGCATCACCTTACATATTTACCAGTTATTTGCTATGAGAACTTCTAAAATCTCTTCTCTAAACAATTTGATATTGCTTAATTTTGAATAGGATAACTCCAATGAGCATTCTGAAAGCCCATTTTAGTAGAATATTATTTTTCAGGTAGTGGTAGAATTTCCTTCCCTTTAATTTTCACACTTTATAAAACAGACAGGCAAAAAAAAAAGCCTAGTATTTTTTCCATATAACAGGCCTTTAAAAATATGTAAAGACAACTATCATGCCACTTTCTAGTCATGTGTCAGAGATGATATACTCTTCAGTCTTCTGACATGCTGGATGAATTCAATTAGTCAGCATGCCTTTTAAAATGTGGCAGGATTCATTTCAGTTGGAAAATTGCAGAGGAACTCTCATTTTCCCGTGTCCTAGGCACCATACACCTATTAATGCTTCCCGGGAGCCTATGAGGAAAATATACATATATATATTTTTGGTACCGGGGATCGAACTTGGGTTCTTGAGCTTGCACAGCAGGCGGCGAAACCACTGAGCTAAATCCCCGGCCCCAAGGAAAATATTTTTTAATACTATCTCCACTGATTTGTTTTCACGTGATATCCCAGAGGCTATCAGCAGTCCTGGGTACACCTATTAGAGTTGCCTGGGATTGTCAGGAAAATAAATGCTCCATCTGAGCCCAATAGAGTCAGAACAACCACCTTAACTTAAAACCTTTAAATTAACTTAAAACATTGACCATAAATTGGAATTACCTCGGGAGCTTTTAAAACCATCAGCCTTCACTCTAAAATAATGAAAGCAGTATCTCTGGGGGATGGACCAGAGATAACTTTTTTTTTTTTTTAAAGGTCCCAGAGGATTCCAATGAGGAATCAAGGCTGAGAGACACTGCTTAAATTAGTTTCTGCTATGCTAAAAGTCTCATCTTTTGCAGCTGATTTTCAGACCTAACTACAATAATTTGCTACTTTTCTTTGCATTAAAGTTCCCTTTCAATCCTTTCAGTTTCTGTTCCCATCACTCATTATCCTACCAAACCCTCTTGGCTTTGTTTTAAAATGAGAATTTGATGAACATCCAAATCTGTATTTTTCACTTTTTTACTGATGTTCCCTTATATCACATCTAACAATCTCAAATGCCTACAAGCCTAAGTTTCTGAGTTTCTAATGTACCCTTTGATGGAAAATGCCTCCCCCCACCTCCTGTTAGATGCTCTTAACATGAAGTAGAGTTTATGCCTTCTCTAATTTAGAAAGGACTTTGGTAAACTTCAGAATTGTCTGAATTATGTACTTTTAACTTTCAAGTATACAATTCTTTTATAACATTGAACCTTTTCAAAATAATGACCAAATTTATGACAAACATACCACATAGATATAAAATAAAGGAAACTGTGTAAGGGGTATATGGGAATTCTCTCTACTATCTTTGTAACTGTCCTGTAAAACTATTCTAAAACTGTTTATTTTTATTTCAAAACATACCCTCAAGAGTCTAATGTGAACTCTAGCCCTATTCAACTCCAGCCCTCACATTCAAACCCTGCTACAATTGAGAATCAGTGATACATATCTTGCAAAAAGTATTGGCCAAGCTCTCGGATGCATTTCTAGAGCAATTCTACCTGAGATTACAGTGGTTATGTCAAGCACTGGTCAGGCAGACCTGGCATCAATATCTGGGTCTACTATGAACTATCTAATCTTAAAACGTGAGGTGATTAGTTAATCTTTCTGCAGCTTGTTAATCATTAAAGGAAAACAATGATACTAAGAATGAGTTATTTAGCACCTGAGAATTTTCTCATCTGTAAAATAATGACAAAATAATAGCAGGCACAGTTGCTCAGAGTATCTTGGGAAAGATCACATGAAATAATATAAGTATATAAAATTTCTTTGAAATATTGAAATCATTAATATATTTAACATGGACTATATCTAAAGATTACTATTGTTTGTTGTTAATGGACCTTTATATTTTCCAACTGATTATAAGCAATGGGCTAAAATATTTAACAGAATTTTGGTAATCACTGAAAGCTTATAATTCTAGAGTTATAACTTTTGATCTTTTCCTTTAAAAAAAAGTATTAGGTATTTTGTCCAGCTCTAGTTTCATGGGGCTTTCTAGTATTCCAATATCCTTCAATTAGATTGTCTGTAACTTTGCTCTATTTCAGGGTGTATAATTGAACAAACTCGGTGTCTACAATTTTACTTGAGCTATCCAGAAGTTATAATCTACTTTGGCTTATGTTCTTATTAGAGTTATGTTTGCTTTTTTCCTGAGTGATGGAGAAAAACAGCATCCCTGTGGGTCATGGTAGTTAAATATGATGCCAGCTGGGATCAAAAATAATTGAAAAGGAAGAGAACAATATAAGATTAATAGTGATATTATAAAAGTTAAATATCATTTTGATGATAACAATAGGTAGTATTTATTGAGTCTACACTGTGTGCCATTATATAGTTGTTTATGCATGTTATTCAGGTAAGCTGTAATAAGTAGTATTCATTGAAACTATTTGCTATCAATTGGTAAAATTTTAATTTTGAGAGCTTCACTATCCTTTCATTAACATTTTTCTTTTCTCTCTGGATTACTTTTTTTCCTTTTCTTTGTCCTAATCTGTATTTGAAACCTGAAGTTCTAAATTCTACCTCCAGTTCAACTTTTCCTTTGTGAAAAAAACTGAAAAATTCTCACTTTTGTCACCGAGTTTCTTAAACTTCCATTCCATCAGCAGTTTTTCCTATTGAGATTTTGACAACAAGTCACAGTGATCTGAACCACATTGTATTTAAATTATTTTCAATTCTACTTAAAATTACTTGTAGAGCTTTTTACTAAATAATAATAGATACAAGATTATCGTGAGGTTATAATCAGTGTAATCTTTAATAATATACATAAATATAAAAATAAAATATTGTATTTTTTGTCTAAAAGAAAATAAAATCATTTTATAGAGAATCTCAAAGGGTATTGGAAAAAAGCACAAACTAACCTCTCACAACAGATGATTTTAAAAAATTACTTAAACAGGCTATGCCATTCTAACTTCCCTTCTCTATAGTGCTTTATAAAGTATGCTGACATGCAAAATCTCTGACAAAAGAACAATCTCCTTTGTTGTACTAATGTCAAAATACTCTTTGTTGGTTAAAAAAATGCAAGATCCATTTCATTATGGAATATTTTTTCTTTTTTTTCTTTTTGGTACTGGGGCTCGAACTCAGGAACTTGGCTTGCAAGGCACTGAACCACTGAGCTAAATCTCCAGCTCTGGAATATTTTTTCTTAAAATAAAAGTTCAAGATACACTTTCAATAAAAACTGTGTTTTAAATACATAGAGTCTTTCCTTAAGGAGACAAAAAGGGTAAATGCACACACTTATACCATGTGACCCACTGTAAATACTTAGTTGTTTCATCTTACCTTTGTGCTTACAATTTATGCTCTTTGGAGATAGGGAAACACTGTGACTGAGCTACAACTAACAGCAGAAGTTGTCTGTTATGTAACTGATTACAATTCTTTTTCTAATTTGATAAAAACTATCACATGAAAGAAAAAGAAATACACAGTTTTCCAGAAGATAGCCTCATCATTTTAAATTCTCATAAACAACAATGCTGGTCTCTGCTGGTGACAGAGGTCATGATGAGTCTTGTAGGTTGCTGAAGGCACTGCCTTAGCAAGTGGAGCTCAACTCACTTGGGATTTTTATTGTTGTTACTCATTGGTTGATGAGAGGACAGTTACAAATTTAAGGACAACAACAAAAAGGAATGATCCAAGAATGAAACCCCTCGGTTCAGCTTATGGATTTCAATGAACTCAAATTGTTGGCCTAGAATCTGCCATTTTTTCAGGTCAAGTAAATTCAAACATTTCTACTTTAATACCACACTTTAAAAACAATTTTTTCTTTCAATGACACGGAGTTGCTAGTAGAGTTGATAAATTTCAAATAAATTCTAGTAATAATTATGTACAAAATACAAACACATATTCATTGAAGTTTATTTGCATTGCTTCTCAGTATGCATCATTTTATTCATAAAATGCAATGGAAATTCTGTGGCTATATGGAGAATGCCATTTATATCTTCATAAAAACTACCAAAAAATATATCAAAGTAGAAGCAACTACATAAAATTTGTTAGAAATTTTGTGTATTTGCTCCCTGAATATCCTGCAAAGAAAAATAAAATAATGTTTGTATTAGAACACTGTTAAGATTATTTTCTTTTTCAAGCAAATACAAAATTCCTTTGATAATACATATGACACCAAACCACAAGGTGACGTATTTTTCCTAGCCTTGGCCAGTATAGGGCATCCTTTCCTTTATTGTCTCTAATTGGTCTTAGTCTGAACAGTGGGAACAACCTCTATTACACTGGGGCCCTTGTCGGTTCCAACCATTACCAAGACCAGGAAAGTCTTTGCTCTCAGACACTGCCATCAAAGCACCTAGAATGTATTTATAAATAAGAAATTGAGGTCAACACAGGGTAAAATACTAGCCTAGATTGTCAAGGTGGGAGCTAAAATAGATATATAAGCATTTCTTCCTGCATTTGTCCAAAGGAACTAGGAATATTGTATCCTAAAAAGTACCACAGGATGAAATGTAAATACGGAGGGAATAGAGATTAACTCATTGACGTAACATTTAACCTAAAAGGTACATAATGAAAAGGCTTCTCAAAACCAGTAAAGGTGAATGCAATCTGCTGCAATCAAGAGTTCATGTCACAGGCATACAGGCTTATGTAGAAATTTTTAAAAAGCTTGGTCTTTTTAAATTCAAAAGTATTTGAAATAGTGAACCGGCTATCTCACGAGTCAGGGAATATGTTATAAAGTATCAATATTCTACACGGAGCAGTTTGTCATTGGCCTTTTTCTCCCTTCTTCCTATCCTTCCTTTTCTTCTTGAGTGCATTCAAATCATGAATTTCCAGTGGAAAGCATTTTTTACTACATTTTTAAGAACCATATACTCCAAGCTATACAAAACATACTAATCTCTGCCTAAAAATACAGACAGCATTTTAAGGAAGAATGAATACATTTTGCACACAAGTTGCCTCTCTGAAATACTTTGCTTGTGCCTCAAATCCTTTGCTTGTCAAGATAGTGCAGCAATGTTTGGAAAGCATTAGCACACCAACAGATGCTCAGAATCAAATGACTTAATAGGCATAAACTATTTTTTTTAAATAATTGCAAAGCTTTGGTTTAGCCTTTTGCATACCTTGCATCGTTAATTACCTAGGCCTTAATGTTTACATGCAATGAGAGTATCTACAGCTATAAACTACATAATTTATAATTGATGTAAATGGGTGTTATTATGTCAATTAGGCAGCTGTGTCCTCCACCTCTTGGTAAACAGCTATGAGTGATAAACTGAGTTTGCAGAGAGGTACCTTCTTTTCTTCACAACAGATAAAAATAAATTACCTAGGCAGACCAAGCTGTCCAACTGTTCTCTGGTGAGGTGGATGGAAATTCCAGACCCTTTCTTTTGACCTGTTGACTGCAGCAAATGGTCAATTTCGTCATGCAGTGCGTCCACAGCTTCTGGGTGCCGGAGAACATAATACATGGCCCAGAACATAACTGGAATAGTATTTGCGATAGAGGCCCAGAGAAGGGCAAAATGATGTGCTGGGAGAAAATAAGTGAAAAGGAAGATTAATAGCATTTATTACACTGATTAGATTTGCAGTGTGCTAATTAAAAGATGTTAGGACACAGACCCAGCCAAGGATCAGTGCATGCTAATGAGAACCAATAGGCTTCTGAAGTCTAATTTTCTGCTTAATGAGAATAGTTTAAAATGTAATGTGTATGGGGGGGCAGGAAAGTGGGGGATGAGATAAGAGGAGTAATGCTGCTTAGTTATACTCTTTCTCATTATCATCATTAAGTATCTTGTTTTACCACCTCAGCAAAAAAAAAAAAAAATCAATTATCAGAGAGGGTTTTTTTCAGAGTAAAACATTTTATCATTAGCCAATTAGAAAGAGCATAAAAAATTTCAAGGTCGCCATTTTGTCTTTTTATTTCAAAGGTCTACTGTAAATTATTTTATTTTAGGTAAGTAATAATTCAGAAGTTTCTTACCTCCTATATCAAGGTCCTTGAGCCCATAGTATTTCTCCAGAATATCTTGCCTCTTTTGAACAATTTCTGATGTTCCTGGTATCTTAGCTAATTTTTCTGGTGTCATGCATTTTATAAGTTTCTCCCGTATAGATTTGACATCTTGTAGAAGCTCAATGGGTATGTCAGACATCAAGTAGGGGAATTTGTTATCAAATTTTAAAATATTATCTCTTAGCTCACTGATAAACTTTTTTCTTTCACCAGCAGGAACTTTTCCATATATTGTTGTAAATGTGATTTCAAATACTATTGAGCAGCAAAATGTTAACATTTGTGCTGTGTTCCAATTTGTGGTTTTTAATAGCTGGAGCTCAAACATTTGTTTTATATTTTGTAACATGTCTTCCAGAATTATATCCAATGATTTGCCTTGCAAAAGTTGATAGGCACCATGAAGTTCATGGATTAGGTCCTCATAGTTTTCCACAATCTTGATGGAGAATACTTTCACTGATAATTTTTGAGTAAGTCTTTGAAAACTTAATTTTTTGTGATATTTAGCCAATAACTGATACTGGAAAGGGTCCAGAATAAATGTTATGTACTTGCCTAAAAAAAGGAAAGAATATGAGTTTATTCGGTAGCAGAGCAAACATATGCATACCTTAAATTTTGCATTGAACTCTCATACTCCTGGCTCAGCCTCCCAAGTGTGTACCACCAAGCCCCACTGAAAATATTTTAATTAAAATTAGAAAGATTCCATTAACTAAGACACAAAGTTTAATAAAAATCCATTTCATTCAAAGGGCCACTACATATTTCATTTGAAAATAGAAGATGGTGTAAAAAGCTCTAGAAGCTTGAAGGTAAATATCCTGAAGTTTCAAATGACCTTTTCGGTATGATAGTTTATACTCCCAATGTTGATTTTTACTAAATTACTCAAACATTTTAAATATCCTTTAAATAGTCTCATAATGTCTTTATGTAAGCATTTATCATTTTCTCCCAGAAAACAATAAAACAAATTAGTAAGATGTCATAACACTGCTTTTCATTTATACTTGATAAAGAAAGAGCTTTTATGTATTTGGTATCATCTTAGCCTTGGTCAAATATAATAATTTTACCTCAAGTAAATGACAATGCCCTCACAAATAAGTAAATATCTAGTTCACAAATAAGCATCTAATTCAAAACTACAAAAATAAAATCACAAATGCCAGTATTTCATTTTTATAGATGAGAAAATAGTGGTTCGAGGAGATTTAGGAACATGTTCAAGGTCACACACTGAATTGTAACTTAAACAGGATTTTAATCTAGAACCTATTAGTTCATCCATTCATTTACTGAACAGTGACTGAAATTCACATGGTTGGATATTTTTTCCTTGAGATATGAAGATGAAGAAATCATTGGGTCATGATAGATAGTGACACAGCATAGGTAAGTCAAAACAGAAGGCATGCAGAAGTGGAACTGGCTTCAGCCTGCCTGGAGTTGTCAGAAAGGGTTCCTTGAGATGATGACTTTTATCTTTTTTATATACTACTGTTGCCAAAACTAGGATACTTGTTGAAAATACAGATTCCTCCAAGATTTTGATTCATCATGCTTGAAGGTAAAGCTTACAAGTCTATTACTGACAAGATCCTCAAGTGAGTCTCAGTAGGAGGCACCCTTGAGGAACATAATTATACTGTCTGTCTCTCAGACAAGATCAGGTGCATTCAGAGTAGTATGGCCATAGACACTATGTCTGTCTCTCAACAGTGCCAAGGACCTTGGAGAGTTCTAAGCTCCACACAGGCTTTTAACAGTTAAGAAAGCTGAGCAAAGTGGATAGAGAACAACCAAGACCAAGTCTGCACAAGAAGTTTCTCCCCACACACTATGATTTTCTTCACATAGTGCTGGTTTCTTCTCACTGGAGTGCTGTTTTAATTCACTGCAACTAGAAATATTTTGCAGATAGTACCCAATAATGGAATTTAATAAATCTTTCCTTTTCAAAAACACGTAGGAAGGTTAAATGATCTCAAAAGGCTCATCTCTCTCTCTCTCCTGTCTCTTTTTTGTTAGAGAACATTTTATTTGTTATATATGGTAACTCAAATGGCATCACAAAAATTCAATTTGCCATAATTTATTTAGGGTAAAGTTTTTGAATAACTTTCAACCAACTCCTAGAAATAGGATAAATATTTTTGCTTTAGATCTTTAAAATATGGTTAAAGATTTTAATGTACATATTTTGTGGTTTGCTTTTCAAAAATGAATCATATGACTTGAATTTTACCCTATTTTCCCTTGATTCATTTAATTATGTAAACCAATGTAGGAATGAGGATATGGCTGAAAGGGCTACTCAATCTGGTCTGACAACAAAGATATCTTCTACAAAGTAAACTGGATAACTATCTATCTATCCTATCCACTCTGGGGAGGACAAAATGGACTCAACCGGATTTGGACATACTTTCTGACACCTGCTTTACTATCAGAGCTTAATTAAATAAAATTGGCAATATCTGGCTGATAAATAATTTAAGGAAAGAAGTCAATTTTCTCATTTTTCAGAAGATACAATTTTAGGCCAAGCTGTCCATTTTCACAGGTGGTGAGTCATACTTTTCTCCTTTCATTAAATGAAAAGATTTTGCTAACTATTCTAGGGTTATTTTAAATGATTCCTTAAAACTCAGAGAATTAAAAACCATTTACCTGTAAAACATATAATCTTTACAGAATATTTTGAAATTTTTCCTACCAGTTTTCTATATTCAACTAAATCTAAGTGGGAGGACAAAAATCTATGCAGACTGGAGGTAGAGGCTGGATGTATGTTAGTCTTTGTTTTCTCCATAATTCAAAAGAAATATATGCATTCTTTGACTCTACTTTCTGCCTTCTCCCTTCCTTCCATATAAAGAAAATGCAAAATTCATTTCAAAGAAAAGAACATGTTGAATGTGGGAAAATTGTTTCAGGTGTTTACCAGAGTTATTCATATATTTCTTAAAAGCAGTTGTTTTTCTAGGTTTTTAAAAATAAATCATTACTGATTAATTTTGAGCTATTTGCAGATAAAATTCTTAATTCTTATTCTTCTCAAACTCTTTTCACTCTAGAATTTGTATTTTCTCTTTCTAGTTCTCATTTTAATTTTCTTCAACATCAAGACTCTGCATTCTACCTTCCATCTTTCTGACTGAGGTGTGGATTGCTTTAGAAGTACATGTTTTGATTTTCCAGATTTTACTGTTCAAGTGGGTTTGGAAGTACTAATAACCCTGGAGATGTTAGCTGGCTTTCCAACTTTTAATCTTCAGTATAAACAATTTAAGCTAAGTTTTCCAAAATTAATATTAATTTAAACCATCTGTCCACCATCTGCTAATGTGAGATGCAAAACCAGAGTTTCTTTGTGATCTTAACCAGACAGTTAGGAAAACACATATACATTCACAAAAGGAATTTAAATTTTCTAACAAAGGGAATCTGAAAAGTTATGTTATAGGCCATGTATTCTTAGAGTAAAATTAACTTTTGCTCCAGTGTGACTTTATGTAAATGACTGCCATGAGTGAATAGGCATGTGGCCTCGTTCAGAAAGATCACAAAGTAGAAACAGTATCCTCTGCTATGTTTTCAGAAAAGAAGATAATATTGTCAGTAGTTAGTATGCAATATTTATTTAAAGAATTTCAGAGTTTGCATTTGTCTAAAACATGGATGTCAAATGTGGCCCATGTCTGCAAAAATACAATATAAAATCACTTTTTAAACAGTAAATTTGAAAAGGGGTAAAAATTTAATGTCTTTCTTTTCTATTATTTTATTCTCTTCCTTTTTAGGGAGCTGACCAAGCCCTCTAAGTTATTAATTCTAGCATTTCTGTATAATCTGTACATATTTATTTACTAACTCAATAGCCTTTTCCCTTCTATCAGAATTGCTTCTTTAGGAAAGTGAAGCTACATGATTTGAAGTATGTTGATGAATGTATTTTTTTTAAATCTAGCTATTAACCCTGATGTCTTGCACACATACACAAAGTTTGACATCTGAATCATTAAAAATTAACTTTGGTGTTTTACGTCTGATATTTGGTGCTATATAGGGACCTAGCCATAAAAATTCAGGACAACTATTTGCTTGGGATAGAAACACCCAGCCAATAAATATGAGACAAATTTTAATCTTAAAGAATTTTTCCATAATTATAAGCTTTCTATCTCTTGTGTTTAAAAATCTCAACCTGAAAGTATTAGTTGTGAGAATGGAATATGAGCCAACTTTTTATTTTATAAGGATGACCACCTTTATGTAGCCCCTTCTTATTAGGGAGATTTCACTAGCTGTTGACAATGATGTACAGTAGAACTTCGCTGGGGTGACATCTAGGGAAAATGATTCTGAGGCACCACCACACAAAACCAATTAGAGAACTATTTTCTGAGACAGGTCACGAGTTTACGTGGTTTCTCATGAAAAGATGTATCTTTTAATTTCTTTATTAAGATGACATTTGTGTCCCTTGAGACATTTTAGGGTGACAATCATTTGTTCATTCTGCAAGAATATACATTTGCTGAAATCACATCATGGACAAGGGTGGAAGACTTTGTTCTTCATTTCTAAATGAGTTTCTTTGGAATCTGATCATTAGAACCATGTACATTAACAGGATTTCTTGGCAGGAATTTATTCGAACTGCAGTAAAAACAGAAAGGAAAGCAGTAGTACTTATTCAATTGTGGTTGTCTATTATTGAGTTCAAATATGTAACTATGGTTAAATTCTTTAGACATTATAAATTCAGAAAGCCTCTCAGAATTTAAGATTAACATATCAAATGTAAGCCAAAAAAATCACAATTTTTTTAAAGTGAATAAAGTTATTCAAATCTACCACAAATTTCTGCCAAGTCATCATAGGTAATTTTTGCATAATGTAACTAAAAAGGAAAAGTTGAAAGTTTCAATAATTTTTGTACCTACTCATTAGAAACATAAGCTTATTATTATTATCATCATTATTATTATTATCATTTTTGGTACCGGGGATCAAACTTGGGACCTTGTGCTTGCGAGGCAGGCGCCAAAATAAGCTTAATTTTTTTTTTAAGTAAAAGTGATTTTTTAAAAAAAGAGAATATAGGTTTTCACCATGAGGCCAAAAGTTCACTTAGAAAAGAAACACCAATTTTGTCCTTTATATATACCATAGTATTTCATCAGCTCTAAGGTACTGGGAATTTTTTCATGAAACATTTATTGTGAATCAATTAGTGCTGAGATCTGAACTAAATGTTGGTAATACAGGAGCTAACAGAATAATGACAAGTGAATGAGCAATAAATTCACAATGTATTAAATGTTCTGAGAACAGTAATAGAAGGAGTAAGGAGTAAGGATCCCGAAGAAGAGGCATCAAATGTTTTAGAGGGGAGGAAAAGATTTGAGGAAGAAGTAATACATGACCATGGCTGCAAAAGATAAATTCTATCAATCAGGTGAGAACAGCATGCTAGAATAAAGAACAGCCAGAGACACAAAGGCTATGGTTTATGAGGAGGAAATTCTAACAATGTGGCATATTAACAGTACATTAAGCACAAGGCCAACAGCAGCAAAGAACATGGACGGAGAGTGGATCTCGCGAGACTAGATCTCGGGGAGCCTTACGCGATTACATTTTACATTACAGTTCCTTTTTTTCAAAGATGCACATTTTTTTCCATTTTAATTTTTCTGAAATTAGAGTGCATGTAGTTCTTAGAAGCAATTTGCAGATGCCAGGCAAAAAAGTAAATTGTGATAAAACTAATACTGCTTGTCCATGGGGCAGCTCTACCACGTCCACGAGTTAATCCAATTGGATTATTTTTAACTCAAATATTACATTAAAATGGTAGCTCTGAATTTAAGTCACAGTATGTACAAAAGGTTGCCTTTGACTCTAGGCAAAGTATAGGTAGAAAACTTTACTGCCTCTCTGACAATAGAACATAAAAGTCCCAAACTAGTCGGAGGAAGATAGAAGGCGCTGAGCTAAGAAAGACTTATCCATAAAGATGTCCTAGATAAGCACTGCTCAGTCAATCAAGGAACCAGAAGAGTCAGTTTTAAGAGAGTTATAATGCAATAGGATAGGTCAGGAAGAAACAAGAGATCATCAGGAGTATCAAAAGTAGGTAGAGAAATCTTTTTAGGCAAACCTGCAGATGATCTCAGTAAGTCAAAGGGTGGTTGTGATTAGAGCTCTAGGGATGAGTAACTAGAGACAGTAAATGTAGGCAAAATATCTAGATGCAAAAGAGAAAACTAAAAAAAAAAGAAAAGAAAGATAACCAGAAGACTGTAAGAGAAACATAAGTTTGCTTATAAATTAAGGATACAGACCCTCTGAAAGAAAAATACTAGAGACACTTATAATATGTGAAGAACTTGGATTATCATGCCTGAAAGAGGCAGGGATAAAGGGGAACACATAAATAAAGGAGGACAGATAAATGGACTACCTTGAACATGTGTTGAGAAGATAGTAAGGATAGTTGTGAAATGTAGATACATGCAGTAGAAATATGGGGATGAGAGGGAGAATAGATCTGATGTTATCAACTGTCTAATGAAAGAAAGAGTAAACAGTTTTATCAGAGTCCAGTAAGAGCTGGGGGCTGAACAGGCTTCTGCCTGCCTTCTCATTGGTAATAACCAACCTGAAGTCGGAGAGCAAACAAATGTGTGTAAATCTGTGGAGCTCAGCCTTCAGGATACAGACTAAAAATTAAAATTAAAAAAGGGAATTGCTAGCCCCAGTGATAACTTGTATGAAAGAATGTGTGCAAAAATGGCCACAATCACTGCCTTTGGTCTCTTGATGTGAGCTCCTGTGCACTGTGACTCTGGCCCCACTCTAGGAAGGGGCTGAGTTAATTTTCCTAGCCTTGATTTTGGGCTCCACTGTGACTTGCTCTAACTAATAGAATATGGTGGAAGTTAGGGTTTACAACTCGGAGCCTAGGCCATAAGAAAACTTGCAGCTTTTCCTTTTGCCTTTTGGAGTTACTAACTCCCAAATGAAGAAGTTTCCTGGAAGAGGAAAAAGGATGTGGACAGGGAAGACAGACCATCAAGATAAGGCCGTCTTGGAGTCTCTATCCCCACCGGCAGTCAGGTGACTCAAGCCACACCAGTGATTACACCAGAAATCAGAAGAATACAAAAGAAGGAAGAGTTGTTACTTCCAACCATTAAATTCAGGGGAGATTTGTCATGCAGCGATAGATAACTGATACAGCGAGATAACTGGCATCTCAAAAGAGGTCCAGTTAAAAACATTTCAGGTTCTTCTCTCAGTCCTATGATATAATCATGTTATTTGGTAGAGTAAATATTTTTATGGAAATTTAAATCACAATAAACATTTCAAAATAGAGAAAATCATTCCAGACCAGTGTTTGCTAGGGGCTCAGAGGTGGGAAAAGAAGAATGAGTAGGTGGAGCACAGAGATTTTAGGATAGTGAAATCACTGCATATGGTATCGTAATGGTGGGGACATGACATTATGCATTTGTGAAAACTGAAAGGAAAACACAAAAAGTAGATTGCAATATAAAAATGGACTTTAAACAATGTGTCGATATTGGCGTATTAGTTATAATAGGTGGGTCACACTGATGCAATGTTAACAATTAGGGAAACTGTGATGAGGGAAGAGAAGGTGTATATGGAAACTCTGAGCTATCTGCTAAATTTCCTGTAAACCTAAAACTGCTCTACAAATAAAAGCTCACTAAAAATACAGTCTAGTTCTTTTTAAGCCCTTCTTAAATCCAAGCCAAATTTAAAAAGATGACAAATGACTGCAAGAGACTGGGGTTTTTTTAGGTACCACCAAGAGGATTCTATTATTTGTTTTTTCATGTGATGATTACTGGACTCAAAAACATGGTATGCTTTTGCATCAGCTCTGCAAATAAGACAATGTTATAAGAATATGCTGTTCTGCCTATAGAAAAATATAAAGACATTAATGAATAAGTGAGAAACTGTGACATGTGTAAATCACTCATTGAAGTGCTTCTTACCCCCAAGAAGAACAGTGAATATGTCACCATACTGCTTCTGCAGAGTTCTTATGAAACCTAAAGGATCTTTTTGGAACTTCATGGTCATTCCAAAATAAGGAAGCCAGCCTTTTATCAATGGTGGTTCACCAGGTCGCCTATAAAAAAAAAGAATGAAAAGGAGAAATCAAATTACTATCTTAATACCCATATTTGTCCACTCTAGAAGTAGGTTGCATGAATAGAACAGCTTCTTTCAATTCTCTTCTTTAACGGTTCTTATAGAGTCACAGAAGATTTATGAGCTTCTTATATTAAAGATTTATACACTCATGTATGGATGGCTGTGGAGGAAGCAGTTTAATTCACAACTTTTGCTGAGCAACTTTTGAGAAACTTTGGTTCAAGGCTTGAATGGCTGCTTGACAGTTAAGTTGTAACATGCTTTATTTCTTTTTTTATGTGCATTTTCTCATCACTATAAGTAGTCAACTGTAGACCAGGAAGTCCATGGCTAATGGCATCTCCAGGAAGTTAACTCACCTGTTTGAATAATTTTATGCAATTGGTCAATCTGGTATAATGCTGATAAATATCAAATGGTCAGATGCCTGTTTTTCTTGGTCTTTCACAATTCATGTTATAAGTGCTGCCTGATAAATTTAGTCAATAGAACCCAAACCTAGTTTGGAGTAACATTTGTGATTGCCTACTATGAGCTTGGTGAGCTGTTAAGGACTAGGACTAATCTAAGATCTAGTTAAGCTGCTTGTTGAAAATCATGTAAGCAACATATTTCAATTATTGGTTATTTTATTTTACATTAGCTCAATCAAACTAACCCCACCTCATTTTAAATCCAAACTTATGCATAGGGATTTATATTTTTCCACAAATGTAGATTATGAATTTTTTTAGTTTGAAGAAATCTTCAATTATATTGTTATACATCAGGGCTTTTGGGGGATGATGCATTATGGGTTTTGAAGTTTTTCAAGCCACTTATTTATTTAATTATTTATTTATTGTGTGATTTTTGTGGAATTTTTCACTGATGTTATTTAGCAAAGATCTTGCAATTATATGGCGCCTTTGGAGTTTTAGTGTAATATTTCATTTTTGCAGGGAAGAGATCTCAGGATGAAGACGTCAACAAATCTGCAGTCATGCAACTGCATAAAGAGAAGCTGAGCACCGGGATCCAAATCCTGAAGCACCACAGCTCCACTCTGAAGCTCCTGGGAACATGAGTCAGTCAACCTATGAACTTCGTAAAAAGTAAAAAGTAAAAAAAAAAAATTAAATCAAAGCAGCTCCTGGCCAGAACTGACAGACACATGCAGTAAAACATACCACCCGTGGAATCTGAGAGCTCTTGCTGTGCTCTGGGTGTTAGATGTCTGATAGCAGTTGCCAAAGTATACAGCTCTTCATTATCAGATGTCAATTAGACTGGAGTTGCATAATCAGAAGAGGGACAATTAATAAATCTTGAAAAATATTTCATGCTCTTGAGAACAATGAAAACCTCAAAATTATTTTCATGAGTTATATATTTTGGTATAGTCTTTTACGATGGTTTTAGTTGAAACTATAAATGAGCAAGATTACTTGTTAAATTTTACTAAAAATGTCACTTTTTATATAAAGCATCTCTTAAAATGCCATGAATTACAAAACAAGTTTCTTGTTTTTTGATCTATGATTCTAAAACCTTGTATTTCAAAATTTTTTCCTAGTCATTTATTTGGTGTACTCAATCTGATTTAAAGTAAAAAACAAAACAAACAAACAAAAGCCATTTTTATCCTAGAAGGGATTACAACAAATATTCAAAAGAACTCTGATTCTCTAGTCCATCTGTGAGATGACATACGACATGCAAACCATTTTGATTAATCACAAGATATTACTAGCTCAGATCTAATCAAAGATCAAGATTATGATCATGTCAGCATGGACTTTTATGTATCTGGATTAACTCTACAGAAGCTTTTATTTTCCTACAACTCAACATCATAGAATTAAATTAAAAAATAAACATCAGATCTTTCAGGGGGAACAAATTAAAACAAAATCAATCAGAGTGTGACAGAAATCAGATTTTGTTTTTTCTTTTAGAAGATAATATATCTTAATGGTAATTTGTAAATTATATGGTGCTGTTTACATAGAAATAAAACAAGAAACATGGCATACAATTAAGATCTTATACTTCATACTTTTTCTTATCATTTTCTTGAATATAGTCTTTAACAAAAGACTTGCTTTTTGAAAAATTAAAAGAAAATCAAGAAAATATTTATAATAGTTGATTTTATATCCAAAGATTAAACAAGAAGAGAACCCACTTACGACTGCAGAGTAGGATCCACGTATTGTAAACTATCACAGCCCACATGCTATCCATCCACGCCTCTTTCAAATCTGAAGTTGGTCTAGCTCACAAAATTTCTTTTCAAACTATTAATACTTTTCTTTGGTCCACATTAGCTAATGTGTTTGGTTTAATGTTGCATTGTGACAAAAATTTAGAAGGGTTTTTGGGTCATTTAATTTAATTTAATACAACTAATGCCATTCTCTATGTTGTTATTTGATCCAAATCGGTATTCTTCACGGGGCTTCCCCAGAGAAAGAAGATGGGACTCTGAAATCTACAATAATATTAATGTTCAGAGTGAGGGAAGCATATTAGGAAGCCATTTTATTGTTATGAAGATGAGAAGGTCATCATTTCTTACAGCTGTGTTTATTTTGGCAGCAGTAGGCTTAAGACTATTAAACGCCATGTCACAACTGTGCATTGTTTCAGGAAAAAATGTGCTAGTTCAACTTATGACCCATTCAAGATGGATAACAGAAATTTGTCTTCATCAATATATTTGTAAAAATTATTTAGGGAGGAAAATCATTGCCATAATGATCCAAAAAGTCCTGTTAACACATGTTACAGTGCAAACACTGCTATTTGTCTTCCTCATGTTCAATGACTTTGAAAATGAAATATTCAATGCCCATTGCTGAATGAGAATATAGTGTGTGTTGGGGATGATCAAATTCCAAAGTTTGAAAAAAGTAGCTCCTAAAATAAGGATTGGTATTTGAAAAAAATTTACAGTTCATACCCTTTCTTCATCTCAGTTAAATAATGCACACTTTCTCAGATCTTCTCACTAGTATTTAAAGGACTACAAGGACACATGAAAGAAATGATACATATTAGATCTTACAAATGTTTCCAGAGATTAAAATCAAGTTATATATATATGCACCATTGCATAAATACTTAGAATTTCTTCCACATACATGAAAGGACACATCTTAAAATTTATGAAAAATATCAAGTAAGTCTAAATTATATGGAATATAAATTTGGATATCTGGAAATAAATACTGAAGAATATTGGAAATAAATATTGAAGGAGAATCTAAAAACACAGAATGAATATTAAATATAAAAAGCTGTTTAATACATGCCCCTTTAGTTAAAAAGAAGGACAGTGACAGTTAAAAGAGTAGACCAACACCAAATACTTGGTTTCTTACAATATTTGAGATTCATCTTTATGCAGCATCTACACTGAAATTTGTAGGTGTTATGGGTGAGATCTGAAATGTGTCTGGAAGGCAACTCGATAATGGGGGTGCTATAATCCACTGATGAATCCATAGATGAATGTGCTCTTAGGAGGTGGGGCGTGGTTGGAAGAGGCACTTTACTGGGGGTGTAAACTGGAAGGGTGTATCTGCCTCCCTGGCTCCTCCCTTTTTTCTTCTGCTTCTTGGCTGCTATGAGGGGGCATTTTTTCCTCTACCCAGGTCTTTCCACCATGCTTTTTCTGCAGGTATTAGGTATTGTGTCTCAGCAACAATGATAGTGACTAAAAACAAAAAACAAAAAACAATGATGGTGACTAAGATAGTTGGTTAAAAAACTTGGCTAATAACTGTTGCACATTACTCTTATACATTGAAAACCAAGTGCTACCCACAACAATCTATGTTTATTTAAATAATTTAATCATTTCCTTTATTCCTCCAATCATTCTAGGCTAAATGTCTAGAGCACTACATTTTCCTAAGTAGTGAGCAATCTTTAGACATGCACACCAATTCATTAAACATAAAATTATGTACCGATTAAAAGTCTTTAAAGGCATTGTTATTACTATGTCTTTACTACTTACTACTATCTATAACACTATATTAACAATTTACTGATTTTCTTAATCAATGAAGATTTCTCTATGTGCATGGTTAGAATTTCAGAAACTATACAACTGATATACATTTCAGTATCTGATTGCAATATTGACCGTTTGAGCAAACTTTGTTACTGAGGAAGGCATTTTTGAAGCTGCTTTGTTTTACCTTTCCTTGACCTACTTTGGAAGCAACTTCACTGGAAAATTAAATTTACCTCATAGTGTCTCTTAGAACTGAATTCTTTGAATACCCACTATTTCTGGACTCTGATGTGGGCATAAGCCTACCTAAAAATGCTCCAACAACTTTTAATAATCATGCTTTTCTAGATAAAGGGGACAAGGGATCTCACTGCAAAGATATAGATGGGAGATCCCAAAGAAAGAGAAGTAGATGGAAGGTATGGCACACTGTTAGGATACAAGCAGCTTCAACAGTCTCATGAGAGGTGAGGTGGTGCCAAGGAAGCATGGACCATAATGCAATTCTTTGGATATAAAAGAGGTGGGAGTTACAACCAGCTGAGGACACCTTAGGTAATTGATGCAAATATGCCAATCTATGCCCAAAAACCTAGCCAAGGAGACACCTCGGGGAAGCCAGAAAAGATCAGTTTGTACATCTGCAAATAGGACATACCAGAAAGAAAAGGGAAAAGGAATTTTAAATTTTACTTGATGTGTATAAAAAAGATTATGTTTTAAACT
Organism: Heterocephalus glaber; assembly: GCF_053883595.1. Taxonomy (NCBI): domain Eukaryota; kingdom Metazoa; phylum Chordata; class Mammalia; order Rodentia; family Bathyergidae; genus Heterocephalus; species Heterocephalus glaber. The sequence goes on from NW_028258344.1 coordinate 9,087,030, forward strand.
AGAAGAGACTCAATGTTTCATTGGAAACATTCAGTATTTTCTGCTATTGCTAAAAATATAGGTTTATGTGAAATTTCAGTTATGGAGAAATAAAGTTACATTTCCTTAGCATCTGACTCATACTGGGAAATTTTAAATCTGGTATACTAGGTAGATGCTCAGTATCTTCACCTGTGAAAATAGTAATGCCACCCCTAAAGGTATATCATTTGGATTGAGATAGCTAGTACACAGAGAAAGATGAGATTTTCCTGCTTCTTATGTATTGTAAACAGATGCATGTAACTGGGTGTGCTCACCCTTTTGCTGACTGAAGTGTTTCAGTTGTCAAACCTTTCTGCTTGGCTATATCTTTCATGGAGTTACATGAGTTTGAAGCACCTTTCTACTCTTTGAATCATTGGCTAAATGAAATTGTTACAGGCTCGGATACACAAACTGATTCCTTCAGATAAGCAGGCAAAAAGACACTGCAAAAAATTGGGACTTCTCAGGAAAAGAACTACCTTTGTTTATTTCCACTTTTTTCCTTTTCTCATAGTTTTTCCTTTCCCTCTTTTCCTTTCCCCTTCCCCTCCCTTCACTCCTTCATCTTTGGACCTTTTTTCCTATTTCAAATTATCAATTATTCATTTTAATCATTTTAACCCTTGTTTACACTATCAGTTTCTCATACTAGTGAAACTATTCGGTATTTACACATGTGTGTCCTATTTATTTCTCTTAAGAGTATGGCCTCGATATGCATCCATTTAGCTATAAATGACTCTAGTTTTTCATTCTTTATGGCTGAGTAGTACTCCATTTTATAAAAAAAACACATTTTCTTTATCCAGTTTCCAGTTAATGGGCACTTGGGCTGCTTCCAAGCTTTAGCTATTACAAACTGTGCTGCTATGAATGTGGGTGCACATTTATCACTGTGGTATGATTCTTTTAATTCTCTGGGGAAGATACTCAGCAGGGGAATAGCTGGGTCAAATGGGACCTCTAGTCCTAGTTCTTTGAGTTATCTCCATACTGACTTCCACAGTGGTTGCACCAGTCTGCACTCCTACCAGCAATGGAGAAGGGTTCCTTTCTCCCCACACCCCTGCCAGCATTTATTATTTGTTGATTTCTTGATAGCAGCCATTCTTTCTGGGGTGAGGTGGAATCTCAGGGTTTTTTCATCTGCATCTCTCAAATGACGAGTGATGTTGAACATTTTTTCATATATTTGTTTGCTGCTTTTACTTCGTTGTCTGAGAAATGCCTGTTCATTTCAGATGCCCATCTTTGAATTTGGGTGGTCTAATTTTTTTCAATTCTTCATATATTCTAGATAGTAGTCCTTTGTCTGAGGTACAGCTGCTTAAAATTTTTTCCCATATTGTAGGTTGTCTCTTAGCTCTGTTGGAGGTTTCTTTTTGCAGTGCAGAAGCTTTTTAATAAGATGAGATCCCAGTTGTTGATTCTTTGTGCTAGTTCCCATGCTACTGAGGTTTTGTTCATGAAGTCTTTTCCTATGCCAATGTCTTCAAGAGTTCTACCTAATTTATCTTCCAGAAAGTTTAGTGTTTCTGTCTTAATATTTATATCTTTAATCCACTTCGATCTTAGTTTAGTGCATGGTGATAGGTATGGGTCTAGTTTCAATCTTTGGCAAGTTGAAATCCAGTTTTTCCAGCACCATTTATTAAAGAGGCTATCTTTCCTCCAGTGAGGGTGTTTGGCTCCTTTGTCAAAGATGAGGTGGCTGAGCATGTCTGGAGTTGTTTCTGCATCTTCTAATCTATTTCACTGATCCTCAGGTCTATTCCTTTTCCAGTACCATGCTGATTTTATCACAGTACCTTTGTAGTATAGTTTCAAGTTGGGGATTGTGATACCCCCAGCCATGTCTCTGTTGCTTAGAATTGCTTTAGCTATTCTAGGTCTCTTCTTGTTCCAAGTGAATTTTTGGATTGTTTTCTCTAGTTCTGTGAAGTATATTGTTGGAATTTCAGTTGGCATTGCATTGAATCTATATAGTAGTTTTGGAAGTATGGCCATTTTCACTATATTGGTTCTTCCTACCCAGGAGCAAGGGATGTCTTTCCATTTTCTTGTATCCTCTTCGATCTCTTTTTGCAGGGTGCTGTAGTTTTCAGCGTAGAGGTCTTTCGCTTCCTTTGTTAGGTTGATTCCTAGATATTTCATTTTTTTTGGATGCTATTGTAAAAGGAATTGTTTCCCTAATTTCTCTCTCAGTGAGTCTGTTATTTGTGTACAAGAAGGCTATTATTTTTTGAGTGTTGACTTTGTATCCAGCTACTCTACTGAATCTGTCAATTAAGTCTAGAAGTCTTCTGGTGGAGTTTTTTGGGTCTTCTATGTGAAGTGTCATATCATCAGCAAATAATGACAGTTTAACTTCTTCTTTCCTATCTTTATTCCTTTTATTTCTTTCTCTTTTCTAATTGCTGTGGCAAGAACTACCTTTGTTTAGAAGCACAACTTCATTGATGTGTTTGATTTTTGTGACAAGGTGGTTTTGGAAAGTTTTGGTCTAAGAGATAACAAGATTGCTCTGCATAAGTGAATAGGAATTTGGATGGAAAAAAAAAAGAGGAGAGTGAGGGGAAGTCCAGGGGACTAGCAGTGAGCTGGCAGTCTCTGAGGACAAGGACCTTAGTAATGGAACTTATAGGAGCAGAAATGACCAAACTTCAACTCTAATATGTTCTGAGAATTCAACAGAATATTTAGCTCATCAGAATCTTGGAGGTAGGAGAAGGGTCCTTGGTCCTCACACTCCATGTAGGTTAGAAATTTCAGACATATTTATTTAAAATATTTGTATAAATAAATGTCTATAGAAATCAAAGGGTACAATGATGTCAGTATTTGGAGAACTGAGTAGAAGTGAAGAGCTGCTGAAATAGATGAGAGGAATGCCAAACAAGATCTGTCTTCTTATAACTCTTTGAATTGAGAAGCCCTACTTTGAGACCTTGAAAATTACAGATTGTTTGAGAAAGAAAATAAAAATTTAGACACTTTTACAGAGTCTGATTTTACTGTTCTAGTTGTGTATTAATTATTAAGCAATCATAAACCATTCACTTAAGGGAAATGGAAAAAAACCTCCCATACACTCTCAGTTTGAGACTTCCAGTTTCTGGCCTAACATGTAAGGATGGTGAGGGACATCACTTCCATCTTCACAAGAAAAAAACCTAAACAAGCTGAAAGTAAAGAACTGTTAGCTCCATCACAGAATTGATGTCATAGAATGAACTGTCACCCTGAAAACAAGAAGCAGGTGAATACAGGGAATCATAGCTTACTGGGGACTGAAGCTGCTGCTGGTGCCATAAGCTAGTGCAAGTATTTAAAAGGTAATTGACTTACTCTTGAAGATTAGCAAGGAATATCATGAGAAGGGGAAAAAAATCTCCCGGAGGCCCACCCTTCTGGAGACCTTCACAGTGCTTACACAAAGAGAAATAGATATTAATAGGAATATATTTAGTAAAGAAACTTAATTAAATAAAATAATCTTCCATAGCAGAAAGTACCAGGGCCAGATGGTCTCATTGCTGAGTTCTATTAAACATTTAAGGAGGAAATGGAACCATATCTCTACAATCTACTCCAGATAATAGACACGATGTCTAACACCAAGACCAAAGCCATCACAAAAAGGAAAAATTACAGACCAAAAAAAGAGATAAAAATCCTCAACAAAATAATAGTCAATTGAATTCAACAATATATAAAAAGAAGTATGTACCATGAGGAAGCGGAATTTTATTCCAGGTATTCAAGGGTGGCTCAACATTCAAAAGTCATTTAATGCAATTCAATAACTCAAGAGACTAAAGAAAAAAATCATCTAATCATATCAATGGAGAAAAAAGTATGACAAAATCCAACACTCATTTATCTTCTACCACTTGCAAAAATCAACTGAAAATGGGGGAAAAAAAGGTTTAAACTTAAGTCCCCAAACCTTAAAGGTCCTAGAAAAGCACATAAGGAGAAAGTTTTTTGACACTGTATTGGCAGTGGTTTTATGGTTATAACACCAAAACCATGAGCGGCAGAAACAAAAATAAATAAGTGGGACTACAGTAAACTGAAAAGATTCTGCACAACAAAAAGGAAGAAAATCAACAGAGTGAAAAAGCCACCTATACAAGGAGAGGAGATATTTGCAAACCATATATCTGATAAGTGGTTAATATTTAAAATATAAAATATGTAAGAAACTCCTATAAATCAATAGTAAAAATCTAATAACTTGATTAAAATATAGGCTACGAACTTGAAAAGCTATTTCTCCAAAGAAGATATACAAATAGCCAGGAAGTATTTGAAGAAATGTTCAAAATTAGTAATTATCATGAAAATACAAATTAAAACCATAATGAGACATCACCTCACCTTGTCAGGAAGGCTATTATGAAAACAAGTGCTGGTGAGTATGTGGAAAAAGTGGAACCTTTGTATGTTGTTGTTAGGAATGCAAAATGGTACAGCTGCTATGGAAACAATATGAGGTTTTTCAAAAATTTAAAAATATTCAATTACAATATGATCCAAAAATCCTACTTCTGAACATTTATCCAAAACAAATCAGAATCTGGAAGAGAAATTAGCACTCCTATGTTTATTTCAAGGTTATTTACAATAGTCAAAATATGTAAACCACTTAATTAGGTATCGACAGATTAATAAAGAAAATGTATGCATGGAGGAACACTGAGTCTTTAAGAAGAATATTCTGCAATATGATGTAACATGGGTAAACCTTGAGAGCATTGTGGTAAGTTAAATAAGTCAGTTACACAAAGACAAATTCCATTTATATGATATCTGAAATAGGCAAATTCATAGAATAAAAGCAAATGATGATATTAAGTGGTTAACATCATATTGAGCCCTCTCGGAGCTTTAAAAAAAAAAGGGAATTGGCTATTTATGTGCAGACCTTAGGAGATCTACTTTTAAGGAGATATTATTATAGCTTTAAACCAGAAACAAAAATGTTCCCAAAATATCTTATAGGTCTTAGTTTTTAATAAGGTAACTCCTAACAGCTATAATCCATGTAAACAAAAGCTCTTTGGACTTCTCAGTAATTTTTTAAAAATAAATGATCTAGAAACAAAACAGTGAGAAGAAAAAAACCCCCACTATGGATCAGGCTTATCCTAGGTGGGTCTATTTCTCTCTCTGACCTCATATGGAGCTATTTTTACATAATTCTGAGGACTGATATGAATCCCTGGTTGGGCTGAGGTTTACCTTTCTAGCTCAGGATGCTGGTTTTCATGACCTGGGAGACTTAAGACCAATGTTAAGTATCTTCCTTTAAATCGTGGAGTTTTTGTATTTATTAACTTTTTTTCACTTTTTCTTTATTCTTTTAAAATATTTTTCCATTTATTCATTTTATTTTCATTTCTTCTTTCTCATTTTCTTTTTTCTAAATCTTTCTGTATTTTTTCTCTTTTCTTATTTTTTTCTCATTTTTGCCTTTTCTAAATAGTTTATTAGCTTTCATTTTCTAAATAGTTTATTGCTTTCATTCTTGTTTGGTATTATGTTTTTATTTCATTATACAGGTCAGTTTTTCTGATGGACTTTGAAAGTGATTTTCTTTTGAGATGATTTGGATCAAGTTTATCAATTTTAAGCTGACTAGGATATATCATGTTTTCTAAGCCCAGCAGTAAGTGCACCATGCCGGTCTTTACCATGTGGGATGAAGAAGAGACTCACATTGCCAAAACCTGGCTACTTGGGATTACTGGGAAACACACTTTCATGAGGGTGAAGGTGGCCCAGCACATACTGACCTGGAATGAGTTGGATGTGAGTAGACCTACCAAGGACAGAGTCTAGACACTATTCCGCAAAATCAAATTATTACCCAGCACTGCAAAATTATTTGAAATAATGGAAACTGAAGTAACACTTTACTGTGTCATAGAGTATACAAGTAAAAGAGAGCCGTTCAATTACTGAGTAGGTCACAGGAGTGTAAAAAAAGAGAGACTCAAGGCAAAGTCTACCAGATGGTGTCCTCTGTATAATACTGCCACTAGGAGGCTACTGTCTACAGGGACCTAAAAGAAAACCTGCTCTTTAATGCTGTCAAGAGTATCAAGGTTGCAGACTTTAGCTTCAGTAATGAATCTACCTTTGGCGACAAGCTTGATACCTTGTGTCACATGCTTTTTGCTGCTGCCTGAGAATTCTTTGTGGACAGAAGAGCTGGCCCTGCATCAGATGTGTGGACTGGGGTCATCTCATATATCTTGGAGGGCTATCCCTACTTTTTGATGGGCAAAATTTATAAAGGCTGAGGGAGTGGTGTTGAGGGGGATACAGCACAATCTCTTCTACTTGTCCATGGAGTACAAAATCCTGTCCTCAAAACTGCTCGCCCTCACCCCTAGTAAGAGAGGCACGTTAAAGCAAAAACACAAAACTTCCCTGGATGAGTATAGCTCACGAAGATGAAGAACTTGAGCCACTGTCTGACTGCAAAGATCCTGGTGCGCTGACTGAAGGGGTGGGAAGAAGAACTGATACGCCATGAAGGTTGTAAAGATTGTCCAGCCTGAGTCCATATTAGCAGGCAGAGAAACCTTAGAGTGCTGCATTACAGACACCTTACAGAGTCCATCAACATTTACTTTTCTGAGAAATCTGTTTACAATATAATTTTAAGTACATAAAGCAGTAATTAATCACAGGAAAAACAACATAATATTATGTTCCTTCAACAATATGGGAATATGAGCGCAAAGAGAAAGGTCTTGCGCACTTTACCTCAAGATGTTAATGGTTATGATTTCTGAGTGGTGAGATTAAGGGGCTTTAGACATTGGTATCTTCCAGTTTCCACACGACATGGTCATAATGATTTTGAAGAACAGTTGACTATTTTATAAAATGACTCTCCACTTAGATATTGTCTCATGATTAGATTGAGGTTGTAACATTTTGGAAAAGATTCTTACAAAAGTGATTTGCCTTTTTCAGTACAATGTTGATTTATATTATAAAGACACACTAGTTTAGTTTTAAAATGAAATCCATGGACAGAGGTTTTGTCTTCAGAAAAGTACTGATGGAAATAAAATGCACTCCAGGGATGAATCAAAGGCTGATTCTAGAGACCAGCTCAACATTTCTAAGGCAGGTGAGTATAGAATCAGCCTAAAATTTGCAATAAGGACAAGCAGAACCCTCCAATGTGCACTCTGAGAATAAGGAGTAGATACTAGGGGTCAGATGCTGTAACTTTAGAAACTCTGGACACATAGCGCTGCTCAGGAATACCCTATTCCTTTCAGCAGGGCCCAGGGGACAGGGTAAGAGCAGGAAAAGTTGGTTTCTCTGATAACCATGAGAGGGAGTGATGCTCTTCAAGCTAGGGCCCACTGTTGCACAATGACAACTGAAGTTCCTGATTGTCTCTTCAACACTGCACTCAGAGGAAGAAACCTGTGAGTCTGATCACAGAGTCTCTATTCCCTTCCAAAGCCCTAGAGCATCTCACTGGTACAGATAGAAAACAAGTTAATTTCCCTCCTTGTATATGATAAATAATATATTCTTTAGGATCCTCAATTCATATGTTGAACATAAATGATCCACTTAATGTTTGCTTACTGCAAGAATCAGAACTACTATAATCTTTTTTTTAGGATGAACACTAATCCAACTCTGTTTAGAAAAATTATGCAATTCATTACCATAAGTAATCTCTATTGTACCCTGTGCTTAACCTTCATTTCTTTCCAATCCTATAATCTTGCAAATCCACCGGTAGTATGTGATCAGCATCTGGTGTTCACACAACCTCTGCCTCACAATAAATATATGAAAAATCCCTGGATAAAAAAGACAGTGTGTAGGCTATTATGATTTGAATCTTTGCTCTTTGATGACTTGTGTAGCATCTAGAAAGGTCTATGACAGCAAATAAGGTCTTTACTCTGGAAAGGTTTTGGCTGCATCAGGAAGGCATTTGATTTCAATCTTGACTGAATTTCCCAGTAGCAAAGATATTCAGCGTTTAAGTACTTCTGATCAGAGGATTAAATGTAATGACAATGTAAAAGCAAGCAAATCTGAATGGTCACAAATTTCTCCATTACAGGCATGGAATCAGAGCAAAACCAATACGAACATGACTAAATATATCTTCACACCTCAGAGCATAAATCGTCAAGCCATACGCCTACATCTTAAGCCATCAGTTCATCTATGGAATTTTGTGATCCAAATAAAGCTTTGTCTGTGGAATGTGTAAACTCAATTTCATTTGCAGATTATACTAATGCCTTGATCAAGTGAGTGACTTGCAGATACTTTTTAAGATAAATACCCCAAATCCCAAAGTAGCCACGAAAAATGTAGAATTCACACAGAAAAGTGCATTACAGATCTCTGTCCTTCTCCTCTTCCCTCTTCTCCCCTCATCCTCCCCTGCCTCCCCCTTCTTTGTCTTCTCCCCCTGCTCTCCTTCCCACCCCCTCTCCCTCCATCTTTTATGCTAAGACTGATGCCCAGATTCATACCATGGAAAAAATGTTAAGGTATATAGTTTCAAAAATATCATTTAAAACTTAGTTGATTCACAAGCAAGGAGACAATGAATGATCACACAATTGGAATACATTTCTTTATCAACTTGACCCTAGCTATTATTTATCATCCTTTTCCTGTGCATTACAATCCAATCCAATAGCCTCCTGATTAGTCTCATCACGATGAACCAGGACACTGGGGGCACAATGTGTGGCCCAGAGCCCAAGCTCTGTCAAATGCTAGCTTGGTGACTAATTTGCTTATTTTTGCTTCTGTTTTCTTATCTGTAAGGTGGACACATTACTGTACTTTCCTTATGTGAGAATTATATATGTTAATAAATTTAAAAAGCAAGGCAATGACTTGTACATGATAGACACTTTGTTATTATTAGCATCATCATCATCCTTGGCAACAGTAGCATTATTATTATTATTTCAACACTACTAGCTGGGATCATTTGAAGCAACAGGTCTAATCACAGCTTTGACTTATTTTTTAAACATTTTTCAATACAGTACAAGTTTTTAAGATCTTTTTTCATTTGCTTGAACACTTCCTTTATTTGCCTAATTTAGATTTTACTTTGGGGCTGCCATTTATGATTTGCTGATCAGGGATGAGGCACCAGAATCACCTGGTACTTTGAAAGAAATGATAATGCTTCTGACTTTGTATTCTCTGAATGAACACATTTCAATGGAAACAGAAGTGGCTCAGAAAAGCACTAGATCTTAGGAAAAAGCCAGTCAAAAATGTTTAAATGGCCTAGACAATTCTAAAGGAGGGAAATCAATTCATAACTGAAGGTTATTTCAAGTCCTTAATAAAAATAGAAAAACCATGCAACTGAATTTATAATTTCTGAGATGATCACTTATTAATTTACTTTACAGATAGGATTTGATTGGATTCCATGGAAAAGATATCAATTCTATTAACTCATCATTTCTTAACATTAGATTACATCATTTGATTTTGAAATATTTAATTAAAATTAGAATCCACAGTTTGTGGAAACTAAATTATAACAACACTAGCCCAGAAATTCTTGGTAATGACAATACAGAGATCAATGCCAATGATGTAGAAATGGATAGTCTGGTTATCAAATGGCATTTCATCAACTCAAGTCAATGAAAACATAAAATTCCCAGTGCTGCAGGACAGCACTAAAATTATCAAATGCAGCTTATTGGAACCATAAGTAAGGCAACCCAAAGGTACTCTGGGTTGCTAAGGGGAGAAGCTAATGAAAAGTATGAAGACCATTTGCTTTATAATGTGGTACGTCACAATCATATTTTAATACTAGATAAAATGTTAGCATAATAAAAGCTAAGAATATCTTTTCATTTCCCATACGCACTGAGAAAGGCAAAATTTGATCTTGTCAAAAGTTAGAGAGCTTTTGCAGAGATTAACACCTAACTTTGATGATTTTAAGTCACTGCATAAAACTATGGTTCCTTTAGAAAATCCACCATCATCAGTATTGGAACATGGAACACAAAAGGCATGGCATTCTATTTAAACACAAATAACTGAGGATTTCCAATTGAAAAAGTCTATTGGAGGTGACTTCTGATATAGTTTAAACATAATTCTTGCAGTGTCCTTTGGTCATGCTCTTCTGTCTTACTTGCACCTCCCTCTTTTTTGCAATATCAATTTTTATGTATGCCATTGTAATCATGTAGTATTGTTCAATTGGTCTTTGTGTTTGCCTTGTTTCCTAAGCACCAACTACTAAGTTATCATCAATGTCTTTCAGTCTTTTCAAAATTCTCAATATGGTCATATATATGATCCTGCAATTTTAATATAGCACCTCCCATTTTCAATCTTCCCTCCCTTCTCCTTCCCTCCCTCCCTTCCTGCTTTTCTTTCTTCTTTCCTATCTTTTTTTTTTTCAGTACTGGAGATTGAACACAGGGTCATCACACTAAGCTACATCTCCAGTCTTTTTTTATTTTTTATTTTGAGTCTCACTAAGTCCCTAAATTGCTCAGGCTGGGCCGGAACTTGGGAGCCTCCTGCCTGGGCCTCCCAGAGTGCTGAGATTACAGGTGTGTGCCACCACATCTGGCTCCCACCATTCCCCCTTTTGCTTCATTTAAGGAGAGAATTTCTTGACTTTATCCATTTCAGAAGTTATTTTATTCTATATTTATATTTCTAATTTCTAACAGTGCTTTTGTGTCCTCCGATTATGTCTTATAAAAATGACATTCTGTTCTCATTGTTTTTTTTTTTTTTTTTTTTGGTACAGAGATCAAACTCGGGACCTTGCGCTTGCGAGGCAGGCTGCACACCACCGCTGCTAAATCCCCAGCCCTCTGTTCTTGTTTTGGAATGACATTTTTACTCGTATTTCTACGATTAGAAAATTTAACTCTTTAGGACTTTTAGGACTTTTTTCTTCTGTTTCCTAAATTGTCTATTTTCTCCAAGTCTTTGGTTTTTTTTCTGTTTTTTGTTACATCTACTTCCTTTCATGATGGAAACTTTCCCTCATGTCTCATAATCATTAGCTTCCTTTCACATTTGAAGGAGGGCTCACTCTGTGTGTGTTGATGGGTCTGGCTGACTTTTTGATATGATAGTTGGAAGGTGACCTAGTCATTTGGATGAGCTAACTTTCTTTCTCAGTTACACGGATAAGGCTATATATTTTAATTTTATTTCACTTTGGGGATTTTAGGACTAGAACATGTTATACAAATATGTGCAAATATATTTTCTACAAAGAGTTAAATAAATCAATTTTGAATTTATCTTAATTATGATTTTTTGGAGATTACTGCCAAAGTCTTTTGAAGTAATATTGGTTGATAAAAAAATTTTAAGTTTATTTATGGAAATAAGGACAGATAGAAACTGTGAGAGAATTTTGGCTTTCAAAGTCAGGAAGAGGGAAAGATGATGAACTTAACACTTAAGGTGTCTGTTACAATTTTAGGATAATGAAGAACTTTATTTCACAGTGTTGCCCCTCACATTATTCCAACACTCCTGTAAGTGCTGCTAGCTTGTCTCAGGGACTGGATGGATTAGGAAAAACTGACAGGTAGAAACCAGAGTAAAGTAATATATATATATATATATATATATATATATATATATATATATGAATTTTTAACATATGTGTGCATGTGGATGCATGTGCATTTTAAACTGACCTGGAAAAAGTGATGTCCAAATCAATAATTTATTAATTCTCCCCACAGACCACTCCTCACAAGGCAGATGTCTAACTCACAGTAGGATAGAAAGGGAAATCCAGGGAGTCCAGAGGCTCTCTTCTCCTAGTTCCTCAGATACTTCTTCACATCTCAGAAATAGCTGCATTTTGACAGACATTTATACATCTACATAAAGCGTTTTTGTTTTTGTCCATAACAGTAGAGAACAGACTAAGAAAACAAAGAGCATGTTAGATTTGTAAAGGTCCGTGATATCATTTTGAGAGTTTACAGGTAAGCCCTCAAAAGAGTGGTTTAGTGATTATTAATGAACATTTAAAAATCCATTTTGCTTCTTTCCAAGAATTAAAGATACATCTTATTTTCACAGGGGTTATTTCAAAGTTTGAATGTGAAAGAAACAAGCAGTTTATTTGTATTTAAATATGTCAATGCTAAAGGCAGGGAAGTCTCCTGAAATTTAGAGTTAATATACAGGGAAGCCTCACAGTCCTATAATAACAGATAAGCAATATGCAATGAACAAAACATTAAGACAATATGCAAATGGTTAACAGATCCATGAAAGGATATTCAACTTCTGTAGTCTTTAGAGAAATTCAAATTAGAAACTGAAATGAAATTCTACCACACACTCACTACAATGGTTAAAATATAAAAAGAATGACTGTTCCAAGTGCTGCCAAGGATGAGGAGGAACTGGACCTCTCAGACACTGCTGGCAGAAATATAAAACAGTATAATCACATTAAAGGAGTTCAGTAGCTTCTTATAATGTTCAACATACATAAAATAATGTAATACTGTTTATGGTCCACTAATTCCACCCCAAGATAATTCTACCCAAGAAAAACAAAAACATATGTCCACACAAAGATCTGTATGTGAATGTGATTAGGGGCATTAACCATAATAGCAAAAAGCTGGAAATAATTCAAATGCTTATCACCTAGTGAATGAGTGCAAAATGTAGTACATCTATATGATGAACTATTATTCAGCAATAAAAAATGAATAAATAGCAAGTCATGCATACATAACCTGACAATATCAAGTCAACAATTTGATAATCTTCATAATTGTATTCATATAAAATTTCTACAAAAGATGAAAATAGAGGCAGGAGGCAGATCAGTGCTTCCTTTAGACATAAGGAAGGGAGAGACTAAATGCAAACAGGCATAAGGAAAATTTGGTGGATGATGGAAATGTTCTAAATTGGATTGTGATGATAGTTGCACAACTCTATCAATTCAAATGCATCTAATTAAGGCCAGGAATGGTGGTACAGGCCTGTAATCGCAACAACCGGGAGGCTGAGGCAGGAGAATACCTGAGAGTTCAAGGCCAACCTGGGCTACATAGTGAGTCCAAAGCCAGCCTCAAGTACATGGTGAGATCCCATTTCAATCCCCCCAAGTAAACAAACAAACAAACAAATAGATAATAAGATCCATTTAATAATACACTTAAAATGGATGACTATCATGGTAGGTAAATATCTCAATAAACCTGAAGAAAACATGAGGAACATTCTATGATTAATTTCATATTCAATGGTCAGATGTTTCTAAATGAGATAAATTACTCAAAATACTATTTAAATTTCTATTATTGGGTAAAAAAAAAAAGCAAGGATCAATCCCTAGAGCTTAAACATTACAGATGGTGTTAGCAAAATGTCTATATATTGTACTAATTTTAGATACTGCTGGCAATTTTTGTTATCATTTTTATATATGAAGAAGCATTTTTATTTTCCTATTTCCCAAGCAAAACTCTGTTCATCACTGATTCTGCAGAACAACATATATGACTTCTGCAAAATTCCATAAGTAGAACAAGGTCCTCAAACTGGATGAGACTTGGGAGATTTATCTAGCTCATTCTGTGATTCACAAGCAAGGAAACATAATCAGAGAAGTAAAATAAATCGCCCACAGTTACACAGCAACAAAGCAACAGAAAAGCTCAGGGGTAGGGCTTCTAACTCAAAATCTGATGAGCGTTTTCTCCACACCACACTATCCAAGGAAAGACAGGTACATGTCATGGTTAAGGGAGTCAACTTTCTGAAACTGGATTTTTTTCCCCTCTTTTCTGGTACGTTTTGCACTTGCAGTGAGCCCACAGGTGATAATCCTTTAAAGTAAATAAACATAAGATGTTATCTCCCATTGGGCAACTTCTGTTTGTGGCTAAATGAGCCAAGCTGAAGATACGCTTCAAATAAAAGACTCAGCTGGAATAACACAGCAAAGAGGCTGCTTAGCTTGAAAAGGAGTCTGGCACATAGCCACTGTGATTCATAAACTATAATGTAATAAACTTGTATGAACAAAAATCTAATTTCCATATTCAACACTAGTTACCTGAATGAGCCATATGAGAGTTAATTTTTGGAAACAACATTAATTCTCTAGAAACAAAATGAGCCACTCCATACTAGACAGAATATGGCAGCTAAAGGGTATTTAAATCTTACATTCCATCTATATATTTTCTCCACCTCTAGATTCCAAGAGGTATGTCTAGAAACTTTTAAATTGCATTTTAGTCTAGTTCAATATCTATTGTTTTACTCACATTTGTTGATAAAAATATACATGCAAATAATTAGGTATGTGAAAGAAAAGAAAATGAGGTTATCTGAGTCTCAGAAAATTTCAAAATCTATTATCACCCACTCTAAGAGCTGCATTTTTTGTAGAAAAGTGACAAAGACTTGATTTATGGCACCAAAGTTGTTAGAAAGTAGAAATAATAAATATTTACTCAAAAGATCCAGGTGAAGTAATTCTTACTAAAATCTTTATAAAGCAAGAAACATGAGGATTTGATATTGCTTCCACATATATGTTAAAGAAACTAGTTTAAGAGTTGGGATAGACTGTAAAAGGGTTCCAAATACTGACTATTACTGCCTGAAGGGGCATTATTCCTCAGTGCCTTAGGGATACACAAATAATGCCAAGCATAGCAATGTTACTTTCCTTGACCAATGAACAGTGAGCAAAGATACATGGCACTTCTCAGCATAAGTTTGATATGCCACCACACGCTTCTCCCTCTCTTCCAATTGCCACAAGTCAAAAAAATGTCCCACATGGAAGATTCTTGTGCTAGCCAACAATGGCTGATGAAAGAGCCAAGGGTTTTGTTTTGGGTAATAAGCTGCTGCTTGGTTTCTTGTATACCTACACTGATTACAAAATAAAAGTATCGCTATATATACTCATTATTCTAAACCAATGTTTTATAAATTTTGGTACAATGTGTACATTATGATATAACAAGTATATGTTTAGATAGATTAATCTGTAGACATAAAAAACTACAAGAATCAATACTTAACTTTTACTATGTTGATGTACTCTGATGTTTTCTCTTCTACTTTATTTTTTAATCTTTGTTGGAACAAACTAAATTAATTTTAAGTCTTTAATTTTTGATCAGTCTCTGAGTTAACATAGGTCCATAAATCTGTTTTTTTAATGTATATCCAGTCTTGATATTCCCTTGCCAAAGAAATGTTGTTACCTAACAGAAATAAAATAATATTTAATATACCTATATTAGTCACGTTCAAGATACTAGGACAAAATACCTGACACCAGCAACTTAAAGGAGGAGAAGTTCATTTTTGGCTCACAGTTTCAGGGGATTCAGTATATGCATGCTTGGCTAGCTCCAATGTAGAAATGACATGGTAGAGGGACATGGCAGAAGAAAGCTATTTAGGCTATGGCAGCCACCAAGAAGAGAAGGGAGGAGCTAGGGTCAAGAATACGCCCTTCCAAGTCACACTTGAAGTGATCTACTGCCTTCAACCAGGCCTTACTTCCTAATAGCATCAATCCACTGATGAGTATAGTGCCTCCATGATACAAATATGTTCCAAAAGCCACATCTCTGAACATATGAGATTTCTGAGGGACATTCTAGATCTAAACCACAACTATAACTGCCCTGATTGTGCATAATTATATTCAAATCCCCACAAGAAGGTGCAACTCTCACAATGGTGAATTCACCATTCTGCAGGATTTTCTCACATCCTTTCTCAATATATGTCATTAACATTTTATTTAGTTTGGTGTTTGTTAAGTGATGTGTTACAGTCCCTTGTTCATTATTATCTCTGCACCTCCATAAAGCAAAAATTTAAAATTCTAGTTAAAAAAAAATATCTAGGTCATTGTACTTTACCATAACATTTGTAGCAACTGGACAAATTTGTATAATTATCTTTTCTTATAATCATAATATTCATATTCAAAGGAGGCTATATTAAAGGTAATTTAAGGAGAATCATGGAGATAAATTTCCTACATGTGATCTAGAAGATGCTAGACAATATTTCTCAATATTTAGGTTCTCAGAATGCATATTGAATATCTGATAAATGAGAGATAAAATAGTAAACTGACCAGTAGATTCTGCATACTAGCACCATCAATTACCCGCCACAGAAAGTGATGTTTTAAAAATATAAGTGATGCCTTATCATAGCCAATAACAATTAACATCAGTCTTCCACATCCAAATGCTCTAAATTCTGTGCATTTTAAAAATTGTGGTTAAAAAATATGTAGTACATTTACTATCTTAATCATTTCTAAATGTGTCGTGTGAGAGTGCTAAGTACATTCACATTACTGCACAAGAGATCTCTATTTTAATGTTCTTCATCTTGACCACTGAAACTCTATACCAAAGAAACACTAATCTCCCTCCTGTTTTCCCCCTAGCAGCTCTTGGACATCACCTTTCTACTCTCTATGATTTTGACTGCTTCAGGTACTTCATATGAGTATAGTCATGCAGTATTTGTCCTTTTGTGACTGACTTATTTTGCTTATCATAATGTTTTCAAGATTCATCTAAATTGTGGTATATTACAAAATTTCCTACTTTTAAAGGCTGAATAATACTCTTTCATACATATGTACAAACCTTTTCTTTATCCATTCACAGATGGACATCTGGGTTACTCCCCCTTTTTAACTATCATGAATAATGTTGCAATGGATATAGAAGTGCACATATCTCTTCAAGATACTGCTTTACATTCTTTTGGATACAGGCCACCAATTGAAGTTGCTGTATCATATTGATAGAGGGGGAACAGATGCAACTCCTAAACTTACTAGATATCTGAAACTCAAGTTCATGTTTTCTAAAATCGAAGAATGAATTCTAGGAACAACAGAGGTTAAGAGTAGGAAAAATTTATTGGGAGAAAGCGTGTCTAAGAGAGACAGAAAGAGGACTAGAAAATGGATTGCTCACCCACCCTGTTTTTCAAAGGTGTTTTACTCAGCAACACCATGAGGTGAGGCAGGGTCAAGGTGGGACAAAACTATTAGACCCAATGGAAAATTACATGGTGGGCATGAGGTGGAACAAAACCATGACCAACCAATAAGATTACAAATATAGTCAACCAGGTAATATTGATTAAATGGGGATCAAATGGGAAAACAAGTCACGTACAAGGAATTTCTCCATTTAGAATATCAATTACAGCTATTCATCTCTAGCAGTACCTCTTTTCTTTTTCTTTTTTTTTTTTTTTTGGTACCAGGAATTGAACTCAGGACCTTGCCCTGCAGGCAGAGGCACCACTGAGCTAAATCCCCAGGTCCCTCTTTTCTTTTTTTATAAACTTAACCTCTTTTCTAATGCTAACCAGTAAATATGCCTCAATTGTTCTCCATGTTGGCTCCTTGATTGTTCTCCATTTTGGCTTCTGGCTCCTTAAGGGCCGGCCCTGTTTAACTGCCTACAAGGTATCTAATTAATTTATCTAACTACAATGATATGATAGTTTCATTTATTTTTTTGAGCATCCTCCATATTGTTTTCCCTAAGAGCTAGATCATTTTACATTCCCACCAACAGTGTGCAAGCATTTCAATTCCTTTGCATCTTTACCTCTTACCATTATCTGGCTTTTTGGTAGTGGCCATCCTGATAGGTATGAGGTGATACAGTTTTGTGGTTTAATTTAAATTCTCCTAATTATTATTAGTGGTACTGCACACATTTTTATGCACTTGTTGCCCATTTGTATTTATTCTTTAGAGAAATATGTATTAATTAAAGTTCTTTGCATATTTTTAATTGGGTTATTTGTCTAATGTTCTTTCTGCTGGATTATAAAAGTTCCTTATATGTTCTGTATGTTAATTTTTTTTCAGATATTGGGTTTTCAATTTTTTTCCATTCAGTAGATTGCTCAACAGGTTTAACTCTTTTGATTATTTCCTATCATGTTTGTGTTAGTCAGCTTTTCTGTTTCTGGGACACAATACCTGACACAGTTTAAAGGAGGAGAGATCTAATTTGGCTCACAGTTTCAGGGGATTCAGACCATGGTCACTTGGTTCCAAAGGAGAAACATTGTGGCAGAAGGATGTGCAGAGCAAAACTGTTCAGTTCATGGCAGTCCAGAGGTAGAGAACAGTAGCAGAGGAAGGGGTGAGAGACCCAAATATAGTTCCAAAGGTAACACCACTATTGTAGATTCGTAAGTTAACTAGATTATCTTATAGGTAGTTTGACAGGGCTACCCTCAAGGCACCAGCCCTCAAGAAGCCAACACAGCCACATCAAGGAGCCAACATGGAGAACAATTAAGACACATTTACTGGTAAGGATTATGAAAAGGAAAAGAGGTACTACTTCCCTAGAGATAGACTGCAGTGATGATATTCTAAATGGGAAATTCCTTGTATGTGACTTGTTTTCCCATTTGATCCCCATTTAATCAATATTACCTGGATAACTGTACTTGTAATGTTATTGGTTGGTCATGGTTTTGTCCTACCTCATGCCCACCTTGTAATTTTCCACTGGGTTTTATAGTTTTGTCTTACTTTGTACCCACCTCACCTCATGGCTTTGCTGTATAAAACATCTTTGAAAAGTGGGGTGGACGGGAAACCCACTTTCCGGTTCCCCTTCTGTCTCTCTTAGACAGACGCTTTTTTTCTCTCAAAAGATTTTTCCTACTCTTAACGTCTGTTGTTCCCAGAATTCATTTTTCAATTTTAGAGATCACGAATTTGCATTTCGGTTACCTACCACGTTTGGGCATTATATCTCTTCCCCTATATCACCACCATGACTCACCTGGGTACATCCTGAAGTATGCTTTCCTAATCCCCTAAGAGCTCCCAAGCCAATCAAGTTGACACAGTAAAACTTAACCACCACAATCTTAAATTTTAGGTATGATGCAGTCCCATATGTCTTTCCTTTATTTTGTTACTTGTCCTTGTATATATTTTTAAAGCAAAATTACCTAACAGTTTATTACATTTGAAAATAAACAAGGCATAAGTTTGCAGAGACTTCTCCATAATAATGCTAACTCTGAGAAGAAAGATACATATGGGATTATCTGTATGAGTCAAGTTTATTTAGCCTGTGTAACTGTCCTTTAACACAAAATAAATCCAATAAGTATATAGATGTATTAATACAAACAACCTTACTGTCTTAAAAATTAGAAACAAGGCATATACTACTCTATGAAAATGTTTAATTCTTTAAAACATACATAAAATCATTTTCTAAAATAACCCTGGCAAGGAATTTTAACAGTTTAAAAACAGGTATGAAATTTTTAAAAACTTGGACATCACAGAAACTTAAAATTCAACAATGCAAACTAAGAGCAACAGAAATTTTTCTACATTTGAGATTCTCATTTCCTTTCACCCTTATTCTAGAGTGTGCCCGGGAATGCCTCCATTGAACATGAGGGCTTGGGCTCAAAAGAAATCAGTGGCCTGGGGACCTTTCCACAGTTGTCATTGGGTATATAAAGTGTGATTACAAAGGCTTATTTCCTATTTTAAAATGAGGTAAGAAGCTATGTTTGAGCTGAGGAAGAACAGAGTAACAGATCCGTTGTGTGTTCTGACCACCTGACTCTGGGAAAATTTTACTTGGGGAATGCTTTCAGTGGTTGGCTAATGTTACCAAAGACACTTGATGCTTCTGGAATGGCTTCTCTCATAGGACTGGGTTGATGTAACTCACCCCTCTGTTATGCAGCTAGTGGGGCAGCCAGCAGATTGAGAGACCGGTTCCTCCAAGACCACCCTGCTGTGATGCCTGATACACAGAGCCAGATTAACACTGCACTACTTCCACAAAATAAAGTGGTATGGGTTAAAGATAAAATCTGGGGGAGGTGGAGTTAAGACCCTGGAATTTAAAGTAAATGTTGCAAATGCTTCCTTAGTAATTGTGCAGATCAGGAGCACAGGATCTGGATTTGACTCCTGGTTTCTACTCCACGTGTCATTTTCAGATCGATTTCCCTCTGGGTCTGGCACAGCTACAGACTATTGCTCCCCCTTCTATACTGCTCCTTAATGGCCAATTGATAGTATTTGGAGTTGGGGCCTTTGGCAATTGATTAGTTGAACAAACTTATTGTCTTTTTAAACAAAACCCCAAAGAGCTGCTTTTGCCCTCTGCCTTGCTGTGAAGCCACATCCTGAAATTACGTATACGCGAAAGAAACATAAATCTTGACTTCTTGACTCATAGCCTTTGATCTTTCCAAATTACTTTCCAAATTTCAGCCATTCACAGACTGGCAAAATTTTTAGCCATATCTATGAAACACCTGATCACATATTTCTTAGTATCTTTTTAAAACTGTCTCATTCCTTTTAGATAAATCGCTATCATAAAAAAGAAAAACAAAACACTGTTACTAAATTTTAGCTAGATATTCTAGTCTGCTGAAAGCTCCAAGCTCAAGGCCTACTCTTTTGGTTAGAAGGAAGATTAGCAAGTGCTATAGAAGTGTACACTTGGTCCTGAACTTACTGAAACTTTAAAGCAAATTGCAAAGGTTCTAACATGCTCACAAGATGATTCAGCACTGATTGTCCACCCCAAATCACCTACAGACCACAGAGGGAGCTCCACACATTGGGAAAAGCTGTTAATGCTGCTCTGACTCCTGGAAAAGGGCCCTGAAAGAGTAAACATCACTTGGGTGTAGGACGGAAGATTCTGTTCTCCAAGACACCAGGAAAACGTCTCATTCACCACAGGATTCCCAATATTTTACACAGAATGAAGTGGTCCAAATGAGTCCCACTATCAAAGAAAAAACCATTTTTAAACACAAGAATTAACTAATGAGACCTAGGAGAGAAAAGCCCAGTTGTCTAAACCTCTCATAGCATGCTTGTTTTTGTTTCTGTGTTCTACTTACTGATGTTAAAAAGTATGTTTACTTGATGCTGTTGGCTTTGTAATAATGTGATGTCATGACTACCATGGGATTGGGGAAATCAGTTTTGTTTAATGGATTTTAAACCACCATTACCACATTAATCTTTAATTGAAAATTTCTCAAAACTACAAGGAAAACATAAACTATGAGAACACAGCCTGGTAGCTAAGGATTTGCTGTCAGCTATACTCCTGGGCCTGTAAAAAGGTAAACTGACCTTATGCCTTGGTGCTCATTGCTAGGAAAAATTCTGCTTACAAAGGATTGGCTTTTATAAAAAAAGCTATGTAAAAAGCAAACAAACACCATGAGATTCATCACATCAAGCATTAATGGCAGAAAGAAGCAGATAAAATAAGGATCTGAATAATTTTTGGCAAAATGTTAGAGTACATTTCCATAACCTTAACAGATTTGCCTTTTTCATTTGTGAGGTCTGGAGCTGAAACTGGTTCTCTAGAAAGAGGGCTCTTGGTTTTAGTAATTTCTAGTATAAAATGCTATAGCCAATGAACATCTGTTTTCTCTTGGGAGAAAAACTTTAATAGTGGAGGGTGGTAGCAGTAAGCCCTCTCCAACTTCGCCAGGAAGAGGTGATTTCTCTTGGGAGTTCTGCTGACATTGTTTCAAATCTCTATTATATGTATTACCCAATTTAAAAATTTCATGTTATCTGGAAGATATTTGCACCAGGCCCTGACCTCCTTTTTGGAAAGGATCAATTTTTTCATTTAAAATATCCGCACTCATCATATTATCAGGCATGAGTGGGGCTCCAAAATGTACGTTAAAGAAAGAAAGCATTAAAAATTTAAATTTGGTTTTAAAAATCTGTATCTAGGGCCAGGGATTTAGCTCAGTGGTTCTGCTGCTTGCCTTGCAAGTGCAAGGACCTGACTTCAATGCCTGGTACCGGTACCAAAAAAAAAAAAAAATTCTGTATCCACTGTAGAAACATTATAGAATCAAGATGAGCAAAACATGTAACCTGTAATCCAGTCACCCCAAAGTAGATATTATTAACATCCAATGTACATCCTTTTGTACTAATATACAGATAGTTTTTGCTTTGCATCATAGTGTGGAGCTATAAAATTGACTGCATATGGACTGGGGATGGCAATGCTTGCCTAGAATGTGTGAAGCCCTGGGTTCAATCCCATGCACCATAAAGAGGAGGAGAGGGATGGAAGGGAAGGGAAAGAGTGTGTGTGAGAGAGAGGACTGTGCAAACAAAATTTCAAAGTAATCAGCCTTGGTCTGAGCTGCTATAACAAAATACAGTAAACTAGGTGGTTTATAAACAGCAGAAAATAATTTCTCATAATTCTCATATTTCTGGAGATATGTGCAGATCAAAGAGTCTGATGAGGGCCCACTTTTGGCTCATGCATGGTGCCTTCTAGCTGTGTCCATACATGGTAGAAAAGGCACGAGATTTCTTTTTATAACAGTACTAACTCTGTTCATGAGGGCTCTATGCCAATACCTGGACACCTCCCAAAGGTCCTTCCTCCTAATAACATCACCTTAAGGGTTAGGATTTAGACATATCCATTTTGGGGGACAGAAACATTCAGATGCTAGCATGACCTTATTAACCAATGGAAAAATTACAATTACTCTATGATGTTTTGAAATTTATTTTCAAAGCATTAAAATCTCACTTACTGTTAGCTATTAGTATATACAGAAATGAAAAAAAGTAAAATCAGTATTTATTTAGTAGACTGTAGTTTAAAACATTAGAAATAATGAGAAATTATTTTTTAAATAAACACTCATCAACAGTACTGAGCACAGTGTTTGCTTTCTTCTTTTCTTATAATTTATGATATGGAGCGAGTATCTTATCTATGATTTTAAGCTGCTACACTTCTGTCTAGGTTTGGATCAGCTTCCAGCATTTTATCCTTTGCACTTTCAACATGAAATATCTCAGAGTTTCTTTGATGTGAAGTAATCTGTTGTAATGTCCCCTGGGAGATGTTTATCCTTTTCATCACAAGCATTTTGCTAATTTGAGTTAAAGCATTCATCTCACTAAGCTCTTCTGGTCACACATCTAGTCTCTCCAGTGACAGCAGTGTCAACATTCCCGTGCTCACATGCTTCTCCTATATCTATTTGTGTTAGATTTGAATCTCACTTTTAGCACTGTCACTTTTTCTTTCTGTGCTACAATTTCATCTTTTCTGGTCAACTCCCTCGCTCAAGGGCCAGTTTGTCACATAGCATTATTACTAGGACACAAAGAGGAGACAGCTACACACATGCACAAACCAAATCACAACTGTGCAGTGACTGATCACAGAGAAACCTGGGAGAAAGTGATTGGTTATTGACCATGGTGTACAGCTCTTATTGACATAGTGATTTCTGGACTGAAGATCTAGCAATAATGTTTATGCTTTATTTTTCACAGTAATATACTATGTGACTGATATTTGAATTATTATTAGGAAAGTGGAATAATTTCATTGAACAGTGGTAACTGAAAATTTCTGCATTACAAAGCCATGTAAATGATTGCCTGTAATAAAAACTATTTGTTATATATATTCACCTTGATGTTTATTTTAATATTGTGCTATTATATGTATATTTCAATGATTTGGTCCTCTAATTTTACAGTATTTCATAATTATCTTTCCATACCAGTAAATGTGTAATTACAGTATTCTTTAAAATGGGCTGTGCAGTATATCACTAGATGAGTACAGAGTTGTTGTAGTGATTTAAGCAATACTAAATATGTGTGTATACGTATACTTTTGTTTGTACATAGTATTCAAATGTTTGTTATTATTATTTATCAATTACTTAGCAGATTTCCTATTGAGAGACACCTAAGATGATTCTTAAGTCTTAATGAAACATTATGATGACTGTCCTTGTATATAGATCACAGTATACTTGCAGTGGTTGTTTTAAAAGTTTAACATATACTTACTCATACTCAGAATAGGATTTTTAGATCATGTCTTTTTCTGAGTAAGAAGTAATACCTGGGGTAGAAGAAAAAGTCGGAGCTCAAACTCTGCATTTCAGAGTTGAGATACTATGCATGGGAGAGCCTGGTAGAGATATCAAATAGGCAGCAGTAAAGGAGCATCCTGAGTTTATTGGAAATATAGGGGCTTGTTGGGTACCAGTGCACAGAGGTGAGAATTAAAGTACTGAAGTGTATGAGATCCACTCAAGGAGAGCCAACAGTAAAAGATTAAGGATAAAATCCAAGGCAAAAGCCAATATTGAAAAAATAATAATATTAAAGATAATAAACACAATTTAAACACAATAATAAGCACAATTTAAAAACTAACACTGAGTACTTATTGTGAGCCAGGGAGTCTATCAGCACTTTGCATACATTATGTCAATGAATCCTCAAGAAACCATTTACTATATGAGGGAGGTAGTTTTTATTATTGTAGCTTTTTTGCAGATGAGAAAATGGAGGTTTATAAAAGTTAACTTGAACATAGCCACTTAACTAAACATGGCATAGGCAGGAATTTCATATACTGATATATATACATACTCATATTCCCAGGATCTAAAGTTTTAGTATTCTGTATTAGTTATCATTGTTATGTAACAAATTATCCCTAAACTGAGAGTTTAAATCCATAAACATTTTATTATCTTACAATTTCTATGTTCAGGAACACAACCAATAGAACTATACTCAAGTGTTGCTTGAGGCTGTGGTCTCATTCAAAGGCTCAGTGGAGTGGGGTTGCTGCAGACCTTGATCTTTTGCCAAGTGGGCTTTCTGCAGGGATGCCCAAAACATCCGAGTTGATTTCCTCAGAGTGAGTGACAAGGAGTGAAGCCGTAGTCATTTTGCTACCTAATCTTGGAAGGTCCACTCTGTCATTCTGCTGTCTTCTACTGATTAGACACAAGTCAAAGAGGCCAACGCATGCTCAAGGGGAGGGGAGCAAAGGAGGCATGACTAGCAGGAGGCAAGGACCACTAGGAGCCATTTGAGCACCATCTACCACCATTCTGAAAGGCATCATCTTGGCTAGGCAGGACTGACTCAGGAACTGGCAGTGGGTACCTGCACGTTATGGATCAATACTTTGGAGTCTGAAACATCATTCTTGTTCTTGGCTTTGTTATAAGGACAGAGGCTAACTTGGAAAATGTGATGAGAAATTTCACAAAACTTATCAGTGAAAGGTTGAAAAAACTTTGGAATTTTCAGACGATTGAGGGAAACTTAATACAGGTCTCCAAATGTGAAAAAAAACCCATGTACAATGTTTTGCAGTTCTTCAACTTAACTGATAGTAAAACACTGTCACCATAAACTGCAATTTGCAAGATTTCAGAGAAGCTTGAAAGATAAAATCCTTGGTGGGAACTTCTGTTAATACAGGAATAGGAGGTTACCACAATGTGCATGCATTCCCAACAGACTAAAGAGTGTGATGATGGCCCTTGTTGAACACGAAGAGTTGTGTCAAATGTCCTAAGTGTCTTCTAGATTCAAATGCTGACAAAATTAAACAGAACATTGTAAATGTTGGTAATGAGACAGCCAAATCTGCCACAGAGGCCAATTTAGTCTCCTTGAAAGTTGGTGTCTATTACCTTAAAAACTCTGGGATGATTTATTGCCACTGGTTTGCAAGTAAGCCAGTTTTCATTTTCTTTCTTTTTCTGTTTGAGATTCAGAGATGATTTGAATTGTATTTCCATTATAATGGAATTGGAGCAGTTGATCCCAGCTATATCCAGATGGTTTGTGTTGCTTAGGCTGATTTTTGTTAAACTGTTTAATATTGTTAATAATCCTTTTAATACATTTAAATTTGTATGGAGGGTAAAGGGGAACAGAGCTGGTGCAGATTGGAAATCACAGCTCCTGCAGGATTTCTGTTGATTTGTCAAATCTGACTGTAGTTTCTAGCATTTGTTCCAATTTTGTTGAACTCATGGTCACCTCCCCTACAAGCTGTGACACTCAGCTACAATGGTTCACTAATAGAGATATTTAGGGAATGTGGACCCGTCTGTCCTGGAAGGGTATGCCTTTAATATGAAGTGCATACTTTAGAAAAAATAAATTTAACTGTAGCCCATAAGTCTATACAGAAAAAGCATTCTGTGAAGGAAAGAAAACCAATAGCAAGATTCTCCTCTATATACAACGGATTCTATGATTGTCAAATCTCATTCATTTATTTAGAGACAAGGCCTTGCTATGTTTCCCAGGCTAGTCATAAATTTCTAGGCTCAAATAGTCCTCCTGCCTCAGCCTCTTGGTATAATGATAGATTATTACTGGGTTAGGCACAGTGATAAATTCTTTTCATGATTTCTTTTAACCTGCATGATGATGTAAGATGAGTTCTCTTGTTGTCTCCATTTTATAGATGAGCAAACTAAAGCTCAGAGAGTTTATGCAATTTTTATAAGGCATAAACCAATTCTATCCTTTCCATTTGTTATGGTTTGAATATAGGTTTGAGGGTGTGTCCCAGAGATTCCTGTGCAGAAAGCTTGGTCTCCAGTGTGGCAATAATGAGGTGGTGGAAGTTAAGAAGTGGGGCCTAGTGCAAGGCAATCAGCTCCATCCTCAGAAGAGGTAATGCACTTCTCTTGTGACCCCATTTAATTCTTGTGACAATGAATCATTACAAAAAGAGTGATCCTGGTCCCTGAATATCTATGGATTCCTGTCTGACCATGTGAGCTCTTCTGCATATACTTCTACCAATGTGACGCTACCCACCATACCATCCTCACCACAGGTAAATCAGATGGGTCTGTCTAATCTTGAACTTTCAGCCTCCAAAACTGAACTTTAAAGAAAACTCTTTATTCTATAAAGTAACCAGCTTATTTTGGAATAGCAAGAGAAAATGGACAAATACCCTATTCACCCAAAATATAAAAGCAAATTATGCCACTTTGCTGCTTAAAAACAATTACTGGCTCCTTGAACCAAACAAAAAAGCACAAATTCCTTAGGAAGATATTTAGTATGTTGGCCAGCTTTCCTTTCGTTGGGACAAAATACCTGACACTTATACCTTAAAGGAAGAGAAGTTTACTTTGGCTCACAGTTTCAGAGGGTTCAGTCCATGTTTAGTTGGCCCACGGTAGAAGGGCATGGTTGAGCAGAGCCGCTAACTTTATGGAAGTAAGGAACCAGAGCACAGAGCAACAGCCAGAAAGTTAGGGGCCACAAACCAGATAGAGTTCCCAACATCATGCCCCAAAATGACAAATACTTCATCTTTGCTAATTTTTTAAATAGTTAAGAGGAGGCTGATACTTCACTTCATAAACAAAATTTATTTATAATAGTGTGGAATCATATGTTAATTCATTTTGTTCTACTATTAGTGAAGATCTACTGATGTGTCTTAAATTTATCTATTTTCCCAGCTTTTAGCACAGGGTTTGACAATGTTTAAATGCTAAAAAAAAAAGCAGCTATATGAATGAATGAATGAATGAATGGGTGAACAAATGGAGGCTTCACTCAGGAGTTTTGAGAGATGGACTCAACCACAGTCATTTCTGAATAAGACTATAAAGCTCCTAAAATATGACCTACCATGATTCACTTCTCTTTGCTATTTCTGGAGAGGACCTCCTTGATCTACACATCATTTTTATAAAGAGGCATTAAATAGTCAACCAACACTTCTAGTTCCTGAAAGTTGCAGATACCAAGGAAATATTTTTCTAGGTCATTCCTACAGAATCCTTCAAATTCTAGCGTGCTTGCTCCCCTCTCCCTTTCTCTCTCCCTCCCTCACTCCTTCCCTTTCCCTCTTGCTCCCCATTCCCTCTCCCCCCACCCTTTCTTCTATCCTCTATCAACCTGTAACCAAACTTCAAATGACACATAGTCCTGTTTAATAGTCAGGAAAAGGAAAGAAAGAGATGGCATTGGTTTTACTTTTCATCCTTTCTCTGAGGATCAACACTTTCATTTCTGTCTTTTCAAATCTGGCATCTCCATGCATCTCTCTTGCCTATCTCCCACCACTCAAAATTCCCTCCTATATTGCCCAACACTCACCACCCGGCAGCAACGCTGTCCCCAGTCACGGTCCTCTCCAGCAAGATTGGAGAGTTTCTAGATCCATCCAGGCCGGGATGGAAAAGAGCTGCCGGGACTGCTTCCCATTTCTGTCCTCAAATCACACACACAATCCCTGCCTGAGGTCAGCAAGCGATGTGAGTATGCATGTGTGTGCACACGAACATGTGTGCACTGAGGAATCCAAGGCAAGATTTGAGAACAGACCCATCTATTTGAGATCTGACTCATCCAGCCAACATGAGTTCACTACTTTTTTATGCCACATCGTACATATTTACACACACATACATGCATACTGCTACTGTTTCTGGATCAATTTAATAATACTAGCTATTATTTCTAGAGCCCATTTATGTCAGATACTGTGCTAAGTGCTCCAAATAGATTATCTCATCTTTACAGCCACCCTGTGAAGCAGATTTTATTACCCTCTCTTACAGAAAGAAGGAAAGAAATCAAGACTAAGGAGAAGCAAAAAACTTGTCTTTCCTTAGGCAACGGGGAAACTAGAATTTGTATAGGTCTTCACAGCATAAGAGTTTGGGGTTCAGCTGCCTGACCTGCAGGCTTCACATATCTAAAGCCTCGCCTTGCCCTAGATTGTTATCCAAGTTTCGCTGGCTTTTGATTGATGAGTGCAGAGATGTTAAGAAATGCACTTACAAAGATCTGTGAGACCTGACAGGACAGGGCTCTGCGCTCAGCTTTATTCTCTATGAGAGAAGTACATACCTTTGCTGCACCTTTGCTTTGCCTATAAATTCTTGCCTGTCCTAAGGGCACTGAAGTATAAGAAATATGGAGACAGAATATAGAGTTGAAATACCAATCAAATAATGGCATAATTAGTTTGTCCTAAGGAACCTAAGCCAACTGCAATTTGGCTTGGTTGTGCATAGAATTACAATTTGTCTCTGCCAGTCACATTAGCATCATCATAAAAGAAGCTCTCAGACCGTGGCTGGCCAGTGAATTAAAACCCAGCAACTTATATAATTATTTCCTATGTGTAATATACGAAAATGGTGCTAATCCATGACTGCCAGTGAGATGCACATTAGTATTTATCAATCCATTCAGCAGGCATTTATTTAGTGCCTACTGTTTACTAAGTACTGGGGCAGCTTCTGGGTGCAGTACCCACATGAAAAGCTATGATTTGCCCAACTGTAGGAGTCATCCTCAAGAAAGGGTGAAATGATTAAGGGGAGATTATGGCTCTATGAGGTATAAAATATTCTCTTGTTTTGGAGATTAGAGATCGTGTTCTTATGAAGTGCTCTGGAAAGGCTTTACAGGGGAGATGTTTTACAGGCAATAAAAGAGTAGGGTTTCAAAAGGCAAAAATGCTGGAGAAAGGAATTCTAAAAAAAGAGAATGCCAATATTTAATATCATGCATTATAAGAAAACTCAGTTTGGACAAATTATTTTAATTCAGCTAACCTGCTTTATCTTTAGGCTTACTTCAAAAATTTTAACACAAACTTTAAAAAATTTTTTATGACTGCCTAGTTAGTGCCAACACAGAGATACTATACTTCCAGTAGCAGAAAAGTTAACATATTCTTTCTGTAATACATTTTCTCTAAGAAAAATTTTAAATTTAATTGACATATGAAACAAAAATTGTGTGTACTAGTTGGGTACCATTTACTATTTCAATACATGTATACAAGGTATAATGTTTAAATATGTATCTCTTCAAACATTTATCATTTTTTCTTTTATCTTTAAAAGAAATTCTGCAGTACTGGGGATTGAATCCAGGGCCTTTCCACTGAGCTGTGTCCCCAGTCAGCCTCCCCTGGCCTTCTGAGACAAGGTCTCTGTAAATCCCTAAGTTGCCTACGTTGGACTGCAACTTGTGATCCTCCTGCCTTAGCCTCCCAGGATACCTGATCACTGCCAGCCACTTAGCATTTCTTTATGGTGAAAACACCCAAATTTATATTTTCTAGCTAAACAATTTTTAATGCTCTGTTTAAAATGATTTTTTCTTGGTGCTGAGGATGGAATTAAGGGCTTTGTGCATAGTAATCACATGTTTGTCCTAACACTGCCCTAAAATCACTTTGTGAATACTGAAAGAAAAATGAATTGAAACATATACACCACAATGCTAAATTAATTGTAATTGTATATTGTAATTGTTGTATATTGGAACTATGGTCAATTTTCGTTTTCTTTTTTGTGCTTTTCTGAGTTTTTCACCTTTTCAGTAATAAAGATACATTTCTTCCATAACAAATAAAAACCACAAAATTATTCTAAATGTCCCTTTAATGATATATTTTAGAGAAAGAGTCAGAATGAGTAATTCAGCTCACACATTTAAGAAATATTTGAGTCTCACTAATTGTCCCTGTCATTATGGAAAGAGAGGTAAGCCAAAGAATCATTACATAGTCTGCAGTCTATTGAGGAAAAATAAATCAAATGACCTACATACATTTAAAAATGCAGAATTACAACTGGAGAGAAAGAAATGAACAGGATTCTGTGCTGTGAGAGAGGATAACAGGAACACATAATCAACTGAGTGACAGGAAGTTTAGAGAGAAGAGGTCAGATCCCAGGGGTTAGTCAGGGGTGGGGCTGAGAAGAGCATCCTTGGTCAGGGGAACACATAGGTGACCTAGGGTGGGTGGCAGGCAGCTCTGCCCAGGAATAACACATGACTGGAACACCTGAGGGAGGGTGCCTTTGAGGAGAGAAATTTGAGGAATCAGGCAGGGTAAGGGCAGGGGTTCCAGATCCCATCAGAACTTTGTAGGCTCTGTTACATAGCTGACAGCAAACTTGTTCTCAGGAATAAGTAGTACAGGAGGCAGGCCTGGGGGAAAACGAGGTAGAGAGCCCCGTGCCCTGGTCAGTTGGACTTCGGATGAATCCCAGGTTTGCCTTTTGTGAAAAGTCCGGTGGCCTTGGAGAAGGATAGTGCAGCCTCCCAATCCTCCTCTCTTTAATTCATCTGTGAAATGAAATGAAACCCAATGTGGACCTAATTGTGAGGGTTAAGTGAGATAAGATACTTGAAGGACAGTGCCTTAAACACAGTAATCAATCTAGAAACTACTAATGATTTTTATCAATTTGGACATTAAAAATCCTTTTTCATATTCTTGAAAAACACTAAGAGAATAGATAAAAGTGTTCTGCCCGCAAAAATGGTAACTACTGAAGGTCATGTACACATTAATTAGCTAGATTTAGTCCTTGCACAATGTATATATAAACTTCTACACATCCTGCTGTGCATAATAAATGCCTACATCTTATATATCAATGGAAAATAAACAAATAAATGTAAACAAATCTTTGCCATTACTTCTTTCTAGAAATGAAAGCAAAAGTAATATGCATTAGTTTTTAAAAATGATTATTCACTACACAACTAAGAGGCACAAGGAAGTTCTTGTTTTAGGGCATAAGTTTTTTATGAAAAAGGAAAAACTTGTATAAATATAACATATACACCTAAACACACATGCACATGCATATCATTTTTCTCTTTTATAACACTGTTTTAGGTTTGCATCACTAACTGTACTTGAGCTAAACAAATAAACTTTACATCTCCAGTTGAATCTACTTTTTCATGTGATCCCAAATGCATTTTAGGAAGGATATAACCCACAAGGTCTGTCTTCCTGAGGAAATGCGAAAGGCAGGATCAAAACTGGACACAGGAGAATGTGTTTGAGTTCTGCAGAATGGTTAGGTTTTGGTGACATTAGCTTAAAACATTTAATGAAGATGAATGAGGAGAGCATACTAGAGCATTAAACCAAGAGAAAAATTGTCTAGTAGCCAATCCAGTCACTTATTTGTTTGGAGTTTCAATAATATTGAGTATCACTATTATTTAACATCATGATTAGTTGGTTTGTTACAGCCTTGCTGGGCTTTTTAAAAAATTATGCACAGGACCAAACAATACTGTTGGCTATTAAAAAAAAAAGTTCTGGGGCCAGGGATTTAGCTCAGTAGTTTCGCGGCCTGCTGTGCAAGTGCAAGGACCCAAGTTCAATCCCCGGTACCAAAAAAAAAAAAAAGGTTCTGTTTCTGGGTGTGGTGGCGCATGCCTGTAATCCCAGCACTTGGGAGGCTGAGGCAGGAGGATCACTGTGAGTCTGAGGCCAACCTAGGTGACATAGTGAGTTCGAAGCCAGTCTGAACTGCATAAGGAGACCCTGTCTCAAAAAACCAAAAATAAAATAAATAAATAAATAAATAAATAAGTTCTATTAAGGTAGCATACCTTTTTTTAATCTGGGAAAGTCAAGTGAAATATATTCTCCTAACATAGTAACTTGTTCTATATTAAAGGTCTTTTCAGCTTTACAGACACGTTTCATTCCCATATTGTTACTAGCTTCTCCTTCAAATTCAAAGTTACCAGGTTGTTGGAGAAAGAAGCCACTTTTTCACATTATCAGAGCAATTCACCAAATTGCTTTGAAAGATAGTTTTCTTAATTAAATATAGCTATTTCTTCTCAAAGATGGTAAAACCTTTGAATGACCAGGTTAATAGAAAAAAAAGAAAAAGAAAAGCTATCACTATGTACCAAATTATGCTACTGGAATTCTAGTTTTGAAAGAATCAAACAAAAAGTATTTCACATAATAATGGAGTAATTTGAAATTGGGGCAGAATTACTCATTCCTTCAGGGACTATGTCTACTATGTTAACCCTCTTATGGTAGAAAATGTGCTACTACTAGGAACACCATAGTGTAAACCAGGGGCTGGAAAGATTGATTTGTTGATATTTGGAACACAAAGAAGACCCTAAAAAGCCATCAGTGTCCTAATACTCCTAAGAAACAAATGTTTTAGGATGTGGCGACAATAGTGACCTTTAAAGATCTTCAGGCCTTGAAACAAGTAGGGAAGATAATTCTTACCTGATCCTTTTGTGTTAAAGCACACTGCAATAATTTATTAGTTTACTCATCAAATGACATGGGATAAAACCCATCTTTAATTTTCATTAAAGGGACAACTTTCCATCAGAAACTGAAGTTAGGGGGAGTGTGTGTGTGTGTGTGTGTGTGTGTGTGTGTGTGTGTTTATTTGGTACTGGGGATTAAACCCAGGACCTTCTCATTGCATTACATCCCCAACCCTCCCTCTCTTTTAGTTTTTATTTTGAGACAGGATCTCACTAAGTCACTAAGGTTTCTTATATGTACTTACAAAATATCTGTGATAGAAGAAATCACTGTTTTCCTTCCATAAAGCAAGATGGGAAAAATGCGTATTTAGTTCTTTTCTCACATAAAGAAGTGTTTGATTTATAGCACTACATCAACAGCTACAAATATTAAATATAACATTACACATAGTAGGTGACTTTGTAACTTCATTTCGTTAAGAATTTAGTGACATCATCCTCTTGAAAGAGTCATATCAGATTCTCTGTACATCTCTGAACTCGAATGCTATAGATAATTGCTTAATTTTCCAGAGTGAAGAGAACTCATACAGCACAGGAGTAGTTTGAGGGAGTGATTCTTTTTCTTTTCTTTTCCCAAGCAATACCAGCCTTCCTGTCAACGGCAGTGTTTGAGATGTTTGAGCCTTTACCTTTGATGAATACATGATGTGTCAAGTTGTATGGGCTTACAGATTCATCACTCTCCAAATTTATAGGGATGTATGCAGTGTGATTTGATAAATTGTTTTGTTTTGCTTTTCATCACTCACGTGATATTGGAAGGACGCTCCCTATATATCTTAGGCATCATCTATCAAAAATAAGGCTTTGGGGAGAACAAATAAAATGCAGTAAAAACTTGTTGAACTGATAACTATATAATATGAATGTGTCATCTCTGAATATGAAGGGCCACTATATGAGGCTCATATTTTATGTTTTTTAGCAATTTTACATATCTGTATCCCTGTGGTTTAAACTGTATTTTGGTTCAAATGTTTGCAAATCTTCCCAAATGTCTTTGGGAAAGAGAGTACTATAAATTAAAGTGGTTATTAATCTTACTAAATCTATTCCTTTTTACTGGCATTTACTTAGGAGTTCCATGCCTTCTTATGATGGATTGGTTTGGAAACTTACTCTATAAACTGGTGCACAAAATAAGAAGCTAGAAGAACTTGATATTTGGTTTGGTTTTGTTTTAAAAGGAAAACAATATCTACTAAACTGACAAGTAAATTGTCAAAAATGTTTTAAAAAATTCTGGGACTTCATAATTTCAAGATCTGGCAATTTAAATCAAGGTAGAAATAATTAAAATTAAAATTTTATTTATACTTTATCATGAGAACCACAAGTTTCCTCTAATTAATAAAATATTCTCTATCTAAAGTGACTAAGGAATATGAGCCCATGAAAATATGTTTGAATATCAGAAGAAAATTGCTTTAAGGACTAAATTTCTTATCAAAAATGCAGTGTTGCCGGGGATTTAGCTCAGTGGTTCTGCTGCCTGCCTCACAAGCGCAAGGATCCGAGTTTGATCCCCGGTACCAAAAACAAAACAAAACAACAAAGAAATGCAAAGCATAAACTGGGTGCAGGCCTTTAATTCCAGCACTCTGGAATACCACGGCAGGAGGATCACAAGTTGGAGCCTATCCTGGGCAACTTAGCAAGACTGTTTCAAAAAAAAATATTTTTTTAAAGGATTTGGGAATACAGTTCAGTTTGAAGGTTCTGGGTTCAGTGCTCAGTACTGTAAACAAACAAAGCCACCACAACAAAATAAAGCATAATAGTAACTCTGCTAAGCAGATTCCATGGTTAAAATATTCACACTTTTTCCAGACCTTAGTTTACCTTCAACATTACAAATAATGACACACCTACCTTGCCACTATACAACGCTTAGATGAATGAGAATGAGAGGAAATAAACTGAAAAAACAAAATATGTCAAATTTGCCCTTCTGAAAGAAGACATTTGAAAGTTTGATAATTCCCAGGACTATTGATGCATAGGGCAAATAGGATTTCCCATATGTTTATCAATACTGTTCAGCTCTCAATAAAGATCAGGTATATCACTCTGATTTACTGTCAAATGGAAAAGGTATAGAATAATAACTATAATATAATCCAATTTATGTAAATGTCTCACCCGTCATTTACATATAAAATAAACGCAAAAGTGAAGATTTGGAAAGTTTCACATTCTCCCAATAGACCTTGGGTCGGGTGGGGAACAGGGGAAGTGGGTGGCAGGTGAAGGAGCCTTTCACTTTTTACTTTAGATGCAACTGGACTGACTAAACTTCAAAATGTCTTGTATTTTTATGTAATTACTATTTTCTAAATCATAGATTTAGAAAAACCTGTGAATGAATGACCTCATTCACAATTTTTCATAGAATTTCAAAGCAGGCAAAGGTATCATTCTATTCCCTTAAATTTATGGTTTGTAAACTATTTGGAGTAGGTAATGAAGTCTTCAGACAGGTATGCACTGGCATGCATGGGTGTATGCACATGCACACACACACACACACACACACACATCCCTGCCTACTCTAATCTCCAGCTTTGCTTTACTCTGTTGCACAAATTATATTTAAATATAATTCTGGGGCTTAAAGATATTGAAGGGCTCTACCAGCTCCATTTTGAATTCTGAGCTATCTCTACAATGAAGGTGTGATTGGCTCAAGGTCATACCCTACTGACTGAGCACCTAATGTCTCTGTAACATCAGGGTTCTTTCATCCCAGGAGCACATCCTCTCACATGAAAGTCAAATGCAGCCAGTAGCAGCACCAAAGTCATGAGAACACATTTTCCACATGCTTATATTTATTTTTAATATCATATGTATGTGCAATCACTTAATCTCTTCCAGGTTCCTTAGGAAGGATAATGATTGTTTTGGGAGTGGTGGCACATGCCTAGAATCCCAGCTACTTGGGAGGCTGAGGCAGGAGAATCCAAATTTCAAGCCCGACCCAGGCAACTTAGCAAGACACTACTTCAAAATAAGAAGGGCTAAAGAAGCAGTTCAGTGGTACAATGCCCCCGATTGAATCCCCAGTAGCACCACTAACACCCCCCAAAGCAAACAGAAAAATCCCAAATGTTCATAACATTTGGTAGTTATGTAAGTATACAAAATAAGAACAAAGTATATTTCCTTGGAACTGATATTCTCCTACCTAGCGGGAAACTAAAAATTTCTTTAGAATACCACTAATAAAAAAATATATATATAGTGAGTGACAAGTCTGTGCAGAAAATAAAGCAAGAAAAATATGACTGCACAAGGCTGGTGAGCTTCATTTAGACTGGTCAGGGAAGGCTTCTTTGATGCGGTGACATTCAAGCAGATACAGGAGTTGACATTCTCATTACTGTCTTTGTTCCTCCCATAGATCTTATATAAAGTAATTTACATAGTATGAGCTTAATAAATTATTTGGAATAAATTAATAATATGATCGTAAGGAAAACTAGCCATTCTAATTTTAGGTAACTAAGAAACAAGCCAAGTTTAAGACCTTAATGAGAAAAATCTTTCTTCCAAGCTGAAATTATACCAACCTGGAGCTGGAGGCTTTTCTTTCTAACATGATTAATGAATGGAGGTGACTGATTAAGTCGTTTTAAGTATGCAGTAGTTTTAACCTGCAGTAATTTGAAAACAGTATAGACATGACACAGTTGGCAAAACAAGCACAAAGCAGAACAAGTATCTCTTTCTGACCCTAATCTGTTCCTTTTCTATCTCCTTTTTGTCCTTTCCTTCAAAACACAAATGCCCCTTTCACTCTAAATATACAAGACTTGATAGGTTACTCTTTAGGAAGAAAAGATCCTGTATCTCATTTTTTGGTCTATGCTTCCTACTATATGTCCAATCATGTTTACTACCTTTATTTCTGAATGATGTATGTGTGTGGGGTGTGGTCAAGAGAAAACTGAGATTCCTTCAAACTTGAGCCTGAAATGACTTATCATCTAAGAGCTGAGACTCTTATCCATAAGGGCCAAGATGGGGCAGTGAGAAACAGATCTGCCTCTCAAGGAATGCTGACTTGCAACTTATGTTTTTTGGCACATGTAAGCTGACTTCTGGCTCTGAGGGTATGCATATGTTATAGCTAAACACTAGCTGTGAATGAAAGCAAGGGTTACCATCAATCAGTGAGTTCCCACCAGTTTGTTTCTTGGACTGCAAGTGTTCAAGTGATATGAATTGTTGTTTAACCTTGCTTAAAAAACTTACTCTTAAAAAACTGGCCAGGCATGGTGGCACATACCTGTAAACCCAGCACTTAAGGGGTTGATGTAAGAGGATTGCGAGTTCTACATCAACTTGGGCTACACAGGGGAAACCCTCTGAAAAAATAAAACAACAAAAAAATTTACTCTGCTCAGCTGGGTTTCATGAATATCAAGTATGAACAGAGTAGTATTGTTCAAGGTTAAGAAAGAGACTAAAAGAGCAAATGAGGCATAATGGTAAAATCACACCATCAACTTTAGAAGCTCTACATAAGAAAGCCAGACTCAAAGCCATCGCTAGTTAGATCTCCAGAGAAATCATCCTTGTCCTTCACCAGCTCACATCTCAATGCCTTGACAAAACAAACCCATGTGAAGCCATTTTGTAACCAGCTACTGGGAATGATGGAGAACGGGCCAGGGTAAGGTTCTAGTCTCCTCAAAGGTTCAAAGTGTGTTGCTAGTTAAGATACCATGTTTCTAAACAGTGGTTCCACCCAAGTCATGAAAGATTAACTGATTGAGTGAGGTCTGTGCTCTTGGCTCTTTTGCTTACTGTTACTCTGGGACCTCTTCCTGACTTTGTTGGGATGCAAAAAACATGACCAGAGCGTAAGACTCCAAACAGAGCGGTGGTTTGCAGTTTCCAAGCAAACTCTTGTAGGCAGTAGCTGTGGACCAGAATAAGGAGTGTGCAGAGAGGTGCTACTAAAGACTTAATACATTTGCTCAGGGAAATAAAATACATTACCCAACAGGCTTGATGAGGATTTTTAGCACAGCAGGGCTGTGTGTTAATGCGGGCTCATAGGCAAAAGATTTGAACATTTTTTTTTTTTGGTACCGGGGATCAAACTTGGGACCTTGTGCTTGTGAGGCAGGCGGTGGCACCACTGAGCTAAATCCCCGGCCCTTGAAAATTATTTTACCAAAGCAGGGAAGGGGAAGGGCCATGTTAA
Source organism: Heterocephalus glaber (assembly GCF_053883595.1). Taxonomy (NCBI): domain Eukaryota; kingdom Metazoa; phylum Chordata; class Mammalia; order Rodentia; family Bathyergidae; genus Heterocephalus; species Heterocephalus glaber. Next base: position 9,125,333 of record NW_028258344.1, read on the forward strand.
GAAAAGATAATGTTCATTTAGGGACCAAAATACTAGGTGTTTAGAAAAATAATGGACCACAGAGAAAACTGTCACTCTCATCCTCACTCTCATAATTTCAATGAAGCTCAAAGAGAACACATTTCACCTGAAGACCCACTTTCTCCTCCCAGGGACAGATGCTTCTATTCTTCAGGTGGAAGCTACCCAAGCTAACCAATAGATTCTTCATAGAAAACCATTTCTTCAGAGGCTTCCCTATGCCATGATATTATAACAATAAACCATTTATAAATGAAATCCCATTTTTTCACACTTTGTGTGTCAACCAGCTGTGATCCCAGGTAAGCTACATATGTAACAGTAATAGCGCTAATGGTAGACACCATATAGAGAGATGCCAATATGCTAAGTATTGTGGTAGGAATATATAGGCAATGGTTGATGGAAAGATGTATTAGGGAATATAGAAATTGGGTTTTTCTGTGAATTCAACACTCTTGATAACTCACTATATGTACAGCACTCTAGGTGGCACTATGTACCTCCTGCTGCACCAATCGTACATAACATACCTCGAAGACTCAAGCTCTCAACCTAGCCTTCTAGTTTGCTTGTCTTTGGACTTTTTGTATCTTTTGTGGGCACTAATATCTCTGACAAGTTTTATGGGACTGTGATTTTCTTTCTGATTTTCTCTCACTTTGTTTGGAGATGAATTTGTTTGGACAACTCTGTTCTGCACAATGCATATTCTCTCCTCTAATCCTAAATCACGATCAAATTTACCCTGGCCTTCAACTGTTCAGGAAGTAACATGTCTTGGCCATGTCTTGATATGAACTTGATTTCACAGAGTTTCCCATCATCTCCGACCTCACTTGGCTCTTTCTCCATGAATGACTTCCTGCTGTGCACAAGGTGTCTCATTTAGGCCTGTAGGTATGCTCCCTAGGTTTGAATTTGGGCCCTCGTCTTCCATATAGCTGCTGCCTGAGTACCACAGTCATTTCCTGGGAGCAAATCCCAACAATAAATGTTTGAATTTCTACAATTCTTCCTATTATAAGTCAGATGTAGGAGGGAAGGCAGAAAGCATAACTCAAACAAACCAGTATTTTGAACAGAATTATGACCTGCAGGTAATTTATGATTCTAGTAATTGTTTGTTCTTTTCTACACTGAATGAGATATTAACCACCATTGAGTCTTTAGCTATAATAAACAGGCAAACAAAGTAACAGTGGAAACAGGCCCTTGATTAAAAATCTATGCCCTGAAAACCTGCAAATTAGATCATCAGAGGAGGTGCACTAGAGGTTCTTAGCAAACATAGCCACTACCACAGACCTCTCAGAACATACAAGGCCACAGGTCTGTAGCATCTGTGATAAGTAATGACTAGAAAAGCACAAAATCATGCTTTAAAATTGCGATGATAGCTGATAGCCGCCTATCACCTCAGAAACAATATAAAATGTCTGGTCCTGGAAAGCGCCAAACAGCTAACTTGACTGCTCTTTTTCACTTTTTCCCTCTGGTTTCCCCTCTGGAACTGAGCAAGGTTTTAGTACCTTGTTGACAGAGCCAAGAACTGAATGATCGACACTAATGGGATTTTTAATCTTCAATCTAATTAACTTTGTTAAAATTAAGGCTTACCAAGAAGAATCAGCACAAAGAAATTAATTAAAGCAACGGAATTTTTGCTGGATTTAACAGCTGAGTACTGACCATATAACGTACACAGAGACCAATATTTTAAATTCATTCCCATTTTTCTTTTGTTGCCTTGGTGTTTCTATTTTCAAGGCAGCCTATGTTCTCAATACTGAGAGTGCACATTTTTGATTTGGCATTTAGCATAGGCCACGCTGTACGCTCTGGAGGGGGATTTCCTTGTCAAGGCCACTGCACCCTTGACCTTGTTGAACTTGGATTGCTGGCGCCTAGCAAGGTGTCTGGCATATGGCAAGTGTTTGGTATGTGTTTATTGAAAGAATGAATGCATAAAAGAGCAAATAGAGATAACTAAATAAGTAGTGACATAAAAATTATAGCTTCTTTTCCTTACCTTGTAGTTATTACACAAAAGATGTTTACATCTTGTAGTGCACAGAAATATTTTTCAGAGAAACCTACTTTTGATCATACCCATGACCAATTAAAATTCATGTCTTCCCGAAACCTGAAGTGCTATGAATGAAAACTAAAGAAATACTTTGGTTTTGCATCATAGAGAAATGGAATCTTTTGAATGAATCATCTTGGTACAGCTGAACTCTCACAAAATGTTCTGCATAGCAATATTTATAAATTTTATCACAAATTTCCCTGACTCAGTATAATTGCATGATTACAATTTAAAGATTTTTGTAATTGCTAAAGGGTCATAATCTTTTTGGGAGGTCTATACATTTTTGTTTGTATTTGTACATGTTTGCAGTACACAGTGATTACATTCATCATGGGAAGTTGGCATATATACATAATATTGAATAATAATTATTAAATGAGATAATATAAAACAAATATACTTTCATACCATCAAGATTCACAGGGATGGTCATCTGTAATCTTTTTAATTCCATCAAACTTGACATTTTGGGCCATTTTACATCTGTCTTCATCTCAAACTCTCAGTCAAATCATACCTCTAAGTAAATAAATAAGAGTGGTAATTCATGAAGTTCACCAGGGTTTATATGGGGAGAGAGGGGAGCAGGATTCTTCTTGGAGTAGGAAGGGAATGTAGGTAACTTCAAAGGGCAATACTGTAGAGCCCTGTAGGATATGCAGGGATTTAGGTGGTGAAGGAGGGGAACGAGAAAAATAGTGATTCAGGAAAAGAGAGTCATGGGCTGGGGATTTACCTCAGTGGTGCCGTGCCTGCCTCACAAGTGCAAGGTCCTGAGTTTGATGCCCAGTACCGAAAAAAAAAAAAAAAAAAGAAAGTCAGCATAAAGCATTGAGGCAGAAGCTGGTTAGGGGTCTGTGGCGAGTAGAAGAGAAGGCAGGAAGTGCATTCTGGAAACAAGCTAGAAAGATCTGGACGAGAATGGAAGAGGAAGTCATTAAAGGATTATTATTAAGGGCAGAACTAAGTATTTAAGAAGCATTCTGTCACCAGGGTGAAAAATAAGCTCAAGTGAAGAAAGACCTGAGCACTATAGGGGAGAAGACACAGGAAGGCCCATTATAAGTCACTACAGGGAGACTGCACAGAGCAGATGGGGCTGTGGATTCTGTGAGGAGCATCTCACCAGCAACCTGATGTGACCTGGTACCCACCCAAAAGACGACTCAGACTCCAGTCCTAGGTACTCAGTCCATTTTGGGCCTTCACAGTGGTTTGGCTTTTCTGGGACATCTCACAGAACATGAGTCTCCTGTCCTCCAGGGCTGCACAGAGGCCCCATTGCTTGAGGCTGTCCCACAACCCAACTTGCCTCTCGGACTGAGTGTCTCTGTCTACTGCGGCTGACAGCCTGCTACCTAGCCCTCCTAATTCCTTCCTAGACCTTCCAGATCCAGGCCTTGACCCGGTAAATCTAGCTGATTCCCGGGTCACAACTATTTCTCTCTGGGCCCATTTCACTTCACACAGCCTGGGTTTATAAAACATGACATCTGTGACCCTTACTTCCAGCTTAACTCTAGAATCAGTGATTCCTAGCTTCTACACTGAGAAACTCTCATTCAGTGCCTCTGGCATGAGACAAGCATGGGTAGTTGTTACAGTTCTCCAGGTGACCCTAATATATGCATTGAGAACCACTATCTGACATCTTGCCCCATCTTTAAGAGGGTGCCAACAGCCGAAACTACGTATTTCCAGTTACTGTAAGTGTTTCATTGTCCTTTGTTTCAGTCAGTCCTGATTTCCCAAAGCTCTTAGCTGGTGACAGCAATATTATATTCCAACCTCTCTTGAAGACCCACAGGTAGAAATATACATAAGCATGCCTTCACTCTTCAGTTTGCTGCCTGTCATTTGTTAACAACCAAAGCCAAGCAAATACACCGTATCATAATAAAGCTAAACCTGGCAAACAAGCAAAGGAAACATGATTTGAAGAATCAATATTATTAAAGGCAAAGAGAAATAGGGAAGCACAGTACTCCAGAAACCTTTTAGAGTTTTCAATGATACAAACAGCCCACTGCAGCATATGTGCCATAGGTTTGCCACCATTGATCTAGATCGCTTCTGGGAAAGTCCACAAAATACCCCTAACATCTGCCTGAGGAAACCCTGATTCCTCTGTCAGGTAGGCCTAGGTCCACAGGTAGAAGAAGCAGAGGTCAAGTGAGATGGCTGACCAAGGGAGAATAGTGGATATGGTCCACCGCGAGTTTAGCCAATGAGGTGGGCAATATGTGCAAAGAATGAAAAGATATGAGGAAGCTATGCAAAGTCAGTTTATTATCCACATGTACCACCAATTTCAAGTAATATTAGGGACAGAACTCTCTACATCATAAACAATTTGTATTGGCCTCAAATCCAAACAATTGTTGGGATAGTACAGATTAGAAACATAATTCTTATATTTCCTTTTATAAACACTATTTTGCAAGGAAGTTAAATTTGGGGAACCAACGTTTATACAGTTGGGCCTCCTGACACAGCTGTGCTCAGTTACTGGCATTCATTTGAAGAGAAAATACTATTTGAAAAAAAGTAAACTCATTTACAATGTAATATATTTCTCCTAATGCAACTGTTTCCCATAACCCTTGGTTTGGATAGTCAATTCTAAATAAATATGATCACTTGAGGATTGCAATGGTAAGGAAAGAGAACTTGTGTTACAATACTGTACATTCTGTACAAACTCCTGGAATTTTTACTTAAGTTTAAACCTAAGAACAATGAAACAATGCAAACTGCAGGTTGAATCATTTTTGTTTGGCAAATGCAAATTTTAGTTCATGCCTGACAAATTTTACTGACTTTAAATGATATCCGTAAAATGTACAATCTTCCTTATTAATTTTAAAATTTAAAAATACTAAGAGAATATTTATTACTGATTATCACATAATAATCTCCAAATGATTCTGTCACAACTAAAGAAGACTAAAAATCTGCTCTGGGTGTTAAATACAACAGTTACAACACTGGAACACAGGTGCAGGAAAATGGGGAGGGTAAGAGTAAGTAAAAGCATAGCATTCCTTAGAGTATGCACTTGAAATCTCTAGTAATACTTTTAGGGTTACCCATAATATCACATAGCTAGGTCCTGACCAAGGGCCAATTCATTGTTCTTGCTGAGGTTTATAAAATATATGACTTGTTTATATAGCTCTAAGGCCCTTAAAGATCTATGATCCTGAGTACTATTCCACATAGGTCTTTGGTTTGATCCGAATCCTAACCTTTTAGTTTGATCAGAATCATGCAGTTTCTTAAGGATAAACTTAGATCTTCTCAAGAACAAGGACTGGCTGTTTTATTTCCTCCCTGCTCTATCCTGTTGCAGTGCACGGACCAGCTTATGTTCAAACAGTATGAAAAACCAAATGAATAGATTGTAAACACAACAAAGTTCTTTTAGCATGTTAACTGGTAGCTTTCTTAAAAGTTATGTAATTATTCTTTGCTTGTTTTCAGTTTATGTAGACCCTTTTATCACCTATTCACTGATAAATATTATTGTGTGGTAACACAATTTTAAGCACTGGGGTATCATCAGTGAATGGGACAAAATGTTTGAGTCTCAGGAGTAAAGAACTTCCTGATGGCTGGACAGTGTGACATGGTATCTCAACCAGGAGAAGCACATCCATGTGCACCTGCTTATACTTGTTAAAGTAACCTTGCCACTATTCAGGAAATACAAACTAAATGGGATTCTCCAATAAATCACACTCAGTTCCCTGGGTTTTATACAGTGTGAGACCATGCAATGCAAAACCTTTGAAGAACCTATTCAGACACCAATCTTTGAACTGAAATTTTGTCCTAACACATAACCAGGTCAGACACATCGGGTCTCAACTCTGATCTTGTATATTCTCATTAAATTTATTACCTGGCACACAGTGGGCTCTCAATAAATATTTATTAAATGAATTAATCATGTAATACTATAATAACCCCATTGTGGTATATTAACAATTCATAAAATTCTCAGTAATATATTTTCTATGGTACCTTGATTTCTCTTGCACTCTTAATTCAGTTTTAAGTGATCATTTGTTCCTGTTTTCCTTGAGTAGTGGGCAGCATTAAAACACTGCTTTTCCCCCCCAAGCTTTCAATTTAAATATGCTCACAGAAATCCCTATTAATTCCATTCCAAGTATTTGCACAGAAGTGATCCACCAGGGCTGTCTGCTAATGATGCATCTGTCATTTTATTGACACCCTAAACAGCTTTATTCTCTTTTCTAATTAAGAGACAAAACTGGTATTGTCAGCTGATGAACGGACATTTGGGGGCTTTTGTTCTAATGTAAAAGGCAACACATTGTGATGCTAAAACAAAAACTCAGGAATGTTAACAAAAAGCCCACTAGACAAAATTTATTTACAAGTATATTTTGAATTAAGCTTATTATCAGCCTAATAGGCATACAATATTTTGGGGGAAAATATACACTCTGACAAAATATATTCAAAACAAAAAAGTAGTGCTTCCTACCTAACTACCCATTAGATTCAGAACAAAGTCTCACATACTCTTCAGATAAACAAAAGTCCTAAGAAAAAAACTAAACCATTTTAAGCTGATCAGAATGAAGTGCTGTAATATAAGTTGTCATAGAGGACCTCACAGTATTTAAATAACATAGTATTTAAATAAGAACTATAAGTTCTTACAGTAAAATACACAAAAAGATAAATAGCTCATTTAAAGGCTTACAAAAAGTAACGATTTCCTAGTCATTATATTAGCTAATTCCCAAGGAAATGACAATTACGTACAAGTACAGAACTAACAGATCACCAGAATGTTCTCAAGCAACTGAGGACAGGCTATAAAAGCTATATCACCATCACATTAAAAATCTAATCTAAAATCATTGCATGTCAGAAAATTAAGTATTCATCAAAATATTCCCAAAGGTTATATGCTCAAAGGAATGCATAAGAAGTAACCACATTTCTTGATTTTTTTTTTACATAAAAATGTATCTTAGGGTCTACATTTTAAAATAAAGTGTAAAATGTGATCTGCCAAATAAAATAGTTGTTATAAACCATCACATTTCCTTTCATACAGTTTTTGATAGTTAAACCGTTTTTATTATTGTAGTATCCAAATTATCACATTGTTTTTTTGTGGTTCTCTCTAAAGTTTCAAAAAAACTCTATAGAGAGATTTCTTATGGCTAAGCCATAATTCCAGCTAATTCTTCTGTTTCTACCATCTTTTCTGCATATTTTTGCTCTGGTTTGGCACTCTGCTTTCATACCCTTGCTGTCTACCTAAAATCTCTCTCTGCTTGAAGGACCCAAGCTTCAGTCCTAAACTCCCACCTTTAAATGTTGTTTTCACTGCCCATTTAATGGTAATTTGTCTTTGTAGCACTTAAAATCAGGGACTGTCTTGGTTACTTTTATCATTGCTGAGACAAAATACCCATCACCCACAAGTGAAGGGAGGAAAGTTTTATTTAGCTCACAATTTGTAGGGGTTTCAGTTCATAATCGACTCGCTCTAAGGCAGGTGGCATGGCAGACAGGCATAGCAAGGAGAAACAGTTCATGGCAGGCAGAACATTGCAAAGAAACAAGGGGTAACCACAACTTTTTCTATCCCTTATATCTTATCCAGGCTACTTAAGGCGGTAGCACTTACACCTTTAATCCTAGTGCCCTTGATCCTAGCATTGTACCATGAATCAATTCCAGCATCACACACTCTAGACCCACCCACCTATAGGTGGGAAAAATTCCCACCTGTGACCGCATGAGGCTTTGGTGGGTGGGGGGGTGTCTAAACACAAGCCAGGGACTATGGGTGAAACCTACTACACATGTAGTCCATGGCTATGCTCAAATTTCTACTTATTGAGAAGCAGATATTGGGTATGAGTGAATATCATTTCATCGGCCGTGAAGTCTGCAGGAACCAAGGCTGAGAATGTATTGCTGCTCTAAGCCTCTAAATAAGTTAGCCATTGATCTTCCACTTAAGGGAAATATACACTCTCCTTCCAGTCACTAATTTAGCAGATTTCTTTTAGCATCAATTCCTTAACCCTGAAAAGTCATTAAAATAAATAAAATACCTATCAGATAAAAATAAACCTCTCCTTGTGACAACACAACCAACATATTAGTTACAAATCAAGCCTGGCTTATCTGTCATGATGCCAAGGGCACTCAGGGAATATTTAGTAGACATTCTGTCCACCATCCTCAGAGGAGATGCCATGAGCTACCTGACCCACAACATTGGTCCAGGATGAGCATCTCACCCACACTGAGCAAAACTGAGTCTATTTTCTGGAATACCTTGGACAATCCAAGAATGAAGTACATGTGGCAAGATTTACAGTCAATATGTGGTCACACAGCTGCTGCTAGAGATGATCATTCTATTTGTAGAAAAACAGAGAAGAATAATTCTTTGAGGTAAAGAATATAAGTGATTGCAGTGTGGGCACTGGTAGTTGATATTTTAGAAGAGAATGATCCATATGTGATGAGGAGTGTACAGGCCTTTCACATCTCAAGCAATCAGTACTCTTGCAGAATTTGAGAAAATGCTTTTATTAAAGAGAGAGAGAAAAATTGTTGTATCAGTTTCTGAAAAGCAAAGTGGCATACCAGAAACAGAGTGGAAGATGCTTAAGAATATATTTGGCTATATTATACATCAGGTCCTGTATGTTCTGAGTTTTATAACCTTTCTGTTGAAATTAAACTTCATTAAGATATTCAAAATTAGGATGCTTATTTGATAGTAAAACTATTTTTCACATTCATATACTCATCCATTCACTCATTAAACGGTCAGTTTGAAGGATAAAACATTGACCCAAAACAGTTTGACTCCGAGACTTAGTAATACACCTGACTTGTAGAAGCTGATAAGGATTTCTATCAGCACTACTTGACTGGTCAGTGATGGGCTGATTCACAGGGAACAGGAGGAAAGCCCTTTGAGAAAGGAAGTAGTCCAAGGCTATAAATATATGTTTAAAAATAAGCGAACATCTCTTAAATTTGAGCTGGAGCCCCACACACTGACCAAGTGTGTGCATAAGTTTTGTGCATAAGTAGAAACAAATTGTACACATACTTTTGTGCTTTTGAAAATATTTTTTTGTCTATCAGTGATACCTGATTCTTAAAAAACCATGCGGGCAAAAGACAACTCAGTGAATAGCAGAGATGGTTCAGTTTTGCTTTTTGTTTTAAATATAAATTATTATACGTTTTTCAAAATTGTTTTTCTTGCTTACTACTTTCTAATTCTACTTTGTAAGACCTCATTTAATGAGAAAAAGAAACACTTTTCCTGTGAATTTTTGTTGTAGTAGATTTCAGTCTCCATTAGAAAAATGAACCCTTATTTTCCCAGCCTTTATATGACCTTCCTCTTAAACCTTTTTTTGGAAGAGTGCTGAGATGAAACCCAGGATCCCATGCATGCTAGGCAAACCCTCTACCACTGAGCTATGCCCTCAGCCATTAACTGTTTTCTTCCATCACATCTTTATTTTTTTTCTCCAGTGCTGTCCATGCCTACTTTAGTCCACCTAAGCAAATGGGCCTTTCTTTCAAATACACTTTTATTTACCTGATATATTCCATTGGCTTTCCCCACTGATCAGTCCCATTAGTCTATTATCTTCTCTTGGGAGGGTAATGTGCAGATTCCTGCCCACCCATAAGATAAGGACAGTTCCAATATTTCTACTTTACATAGATCAAAAATATAAAGTCAGATCTTCTGCATCCTGTAAGACCAGGCAAAATGAAAGTGTCTATGACTTTAATGAATTCATATGAATCCACTACACGGACCCTCTGACAATTAAAAACAGAAAATAAGGGCGGTGACAGTTACTAATGACAAATTTCAGACAATTTAGCCAGAAATGTGGTTCTACTGAAATACCTAATATGGCAACAGATCCTGACCATTACAGGCTTTTCACTTTTCCTTAGCTTCTGAGATTGAAATTAAAATTTCAAACAATATTTAACAATGTTGTATTTACGAGAAAGTACAGAATATGTGTATGTTTTTGTGTTGTAATCATTCCTCCATTCCCATTTTCTATAGCAATCTCAGTCCCAATGTTGTACTACCCAGGTTTGCGCTGTTAACAGTTCTTTCTTAGATGACTTTCCTTGTTGGCTCAGAGGCCACATCCTCTCCACAATCAATCAATCAATCAATGGAAATATAATGCAGTCTTGCTCTGCATATTCATGCTTCAGCCCATAATGGATTACATATATGTTGATGTTCCTTGAGATTGTATCACCTAGTGGTATAGTAGTCATCTTAATTCATGTAAATACACTCCTGGGTACTTGCACAATCCCCAAATCCCCTCCTGACACATTTTTCAGAATGAATACCTGCCAGAAACAATGCATGATTTTATCTTTCTGTTCCTGGAGCTTGCCAGCCAAGCTCCTTTGCATTTGCAGGTTATTCTGCTGGAATGTTCTTCCAGACACAATTGTTCACTTCATTTCTCACTATCCAAATGTTACCTACCCAGAAAAACTTCCAAACTTCCTATCCACATACTCCTCTTTTTCCTGATAGAGGGTCTCAGGAGAGTTGTTTCCAGGTTCTTGGCATCCAGACAAAGGTTTCAGGTTCATAGTGCCTAGGTTGACTGGGATGAGGATGTGACATCTGTGCCAATAAGCAGAATACACAAAAGGAGTAACAAGACTAAGATTTATAAAAGCAGGGTGGGCTTAGGCTAGTGAGATGAGCTCATAGCCCTTATAGGGGCAGGAACTGGATCTCTCAAGGTCCTTGGATAATGGGAAGATCCATAGGTAGGGATTGACACGTCATAGTCCAATGGGATATCTGACTTGGCTCACAGTAAGAGGGGGAGTTTTTGATCATACAAGGCTTTCAGAGGAGGTATGATGGTGTCCAAAGCCCACAGAGGGATGGTGTCTACGATGCAAATAAGGTTGGGCACAGATCAGGGTTGTGTACTTTTAACCTTGCCCCTGCCTGGGGATCTTGTGGAGACAGAGTGACTGGTACTTACTGGGTTTGGGATATTTTGGCATAGTTGTCTTTTCTCTGCCTGGTTTCTCTATTCCTTGCCCATGTATTTCAGTTTTTTACTCATCCTTGATCTACCTCCTACCTCACCCTCACCATCACCCTTTCTCCTTTTATCCTGTTACAGATAATAGGTGCCTCTGCTTACAGGATAGACTACGACTGGTCCTCTAGAAGGTGAGTCCCAAAAAATGAGCATGGGTGAGACTATGTAATATAAGAGGGGCAACAGAGCACAGTCGTTTAAAGCAAAAGGTACAGAACCATATTGCTTTCCTAGCCATGTGACATGGAGCAAGCTTTTACTTCTTTGTGCCTCAGCTTTCTCATCTGTAAATTGGAGATGATAGCAATATTGACTATTGGTTGTTTATCAAGATTATTAATAGATTTTCTAAGCAGCAGAAATTATGCTAATTTATTTATGTGATACAGATGTTCTAAGTAGGTTTATTTCAAAAATCTGTATGGTTGCAATTGGCATTCAAACTTTTTTTTAGGATTAAGCGATGATCTTACTCAAAAGTACAAATGCCACATTCCCAAGGAGTTGCCAGGAGGTGCAAAAAATGTATTCAACAAACTTTAGGCAGTGGACTGAATTAATGTCACCTCAATTTTTATCTCCTAGGTAATTTAGAAATGCACAATTACAAACAAAATTAATCCTAGACATTCTCCTCCAAAAAAGTAGTAAAAATGACCAATAAGTACACAAAATGTCCAATATCACTAGGTATTATGCCAATGCAAATCAATCCCATAAAGAGACAACATTCTTCACTCTCTAGGATGGCTAATATCAATAGCAATGATAATGACAATGGCAACTGCTGGCCAACATGTGGAGAAATAAGAGCTCATTTACAGTGCTGGTGGGAACACCAGTGAAAAATAACGAGGCAGATCCTCAAAAATTTAAACAAAGAAGTACCAAATGACTGAGTATTTTCACCTCTAGATATGCACCCACAGAAAAGAAAATATAAATCCATACAAAAACTGGTACATAAAAGTTCCTATCAGCATTATTTACAACAGCCCAAAGTGAAAACAGTCCAGATGTGCATAACCTGATGAATAAATAAACAAAATGTGGTATATTCAAACAACTGAATATTATTCAGCCATAAAAAAAGAAATGAAGTATTGGTACACACTAAAACATGGATGGACAGCTGTTGAAAATGTTATGCTAAGTGAAAGAAGAGAGACACAAAAGGTCACATATTGTGTAATTTCATTCATATAAAATGTCCAGAATAGGTAAATCCATACAGAAAGAAAACAGATTTGTAGTTTTCTAGCCATGAGGGGAGGGACAAATGAGAAATGAATGCTAACAGGGTTTCTTTTTGAAGTGATGAAAATGCTGCATAATTTGATAGTGGCGATGGTTGCACAGTGCTGTGAATATACTAGGAATTGTACAATTTAAAAGAGTAAATTTTATAGTGTGTGAACTATATTACAATTAAAATTATTTTAAAATGTCCCAAGAAAAACAAAAGAAAAAATATGATAGCCTCGAAAACCATGTGGCATATAATGGGTGTTGCTCTCAAACATGTAAATGTTTCTTTTAAAAATTATTCCTTGGATAATTGAAAGTCTCTGCAAGTATTTCTTGTGTGTGTAACTCTATTTAGCTGGGAAAACAGCTCCACCTGCTTTCAATATGGTGAAAGGAGTAATAAATCTGAACAGTCTTACTCACTGAAGACATTTTCTCTAGATGTAGTATTTCTTGTGTTCCCATGGGAGTAACTACGGTTGTCTACAAGATTCTCTCTGGTCTGGTGCAGGGACTGACTCAAGTCAGTTGCACGGGGAAGGAAATAAGCTGGCTCAGCAAGCACTGATAGTGCACTGCAAGGCACATCTCCTAGATCTGGGGGGTCCTCTCACCCTCTATAACCATACACACTAGTACACTTAGTAATAATACTACTTAGACATTTGTCCTCTGCTTTCAGTCCTGGTAGTTACCATTATATTCATTTCCTGGCTCCTTGACAGCCCTGGTGACAATACAAATAGTTGTTCATAAAACCCAATATTCAAACTGGATTTTCGTACCTGGGAAGGCCCTGCAGGAGTCCTGCAGGCCACTCCCACTCTTCCATCTCCCTCACATGTCTGAACAACGTTTTAGAGGGTTGGATGGCCATAGAGACTTCATTAATACACAAAAACACTCAAAATTAGCTTTTGAATGTTTTCACTTCAAGCCATTTGTTCCATTTTCTCTCCTTCCCTTCTTTTTATATTCATTTAATTTTTTAGCAATGAGAACTTATTTAATGTACACTGAGTGTCAGGCATAATGGTAGGTGTTAAAGATGCAATGAATGAGCTTCTGTGATTTCTACTAGCTTCAGCTGGCATAGGGTTGACCCTGGGAGACCCAGAAGTCAAGCAATGATTTTTGCTCATTGATCTTCCTATACAAAATCTTTATTGAGAAGAGCAGAGCTGCCCCCAGCGCAGAGGAGGTAAACATTCTAGGCCACCATATCACATCCACCAAAGCTGAGGAGGTGAGCCACGCAGGCTCCAGGAGCACACATCCCTCCCCCCACCCCCATTGAAATGAGAAGACAAGTAAACAGGTCTCAAAAACAGACTTCCAGATCACCTAAAGTAACCCCAAAAAGAAAAGAGATGGAACATTCTGATACCCAACCACCAGGACTCCCTGAACTGGCAATAAAAGAGGATCTGCAAAAAATGAAAACAGAAATAATTTCTCAGATGTCAGCAGAGAGTGTACCCATAGTGCAAGACATGATTAATAAATCTAGAGAGGACACAGATAAAAAAATTGGAGGAGCTGAGGAACATGATGAAATCCCAACATAGGAAACAAATGGAATCCATAAAACAGATCCAAACAGATTTCCAGGAGAATAAAAACTCCACTGAAAGTTTACACAGTAGAATGAGCCAATGTGAGAACAGAATTTCAGATATAGAAGATAAGATTGCAATTAGTGACCAGGAAAAGAAAAATTGCTTTAAAATAGTAAGGGACCACAAGAAATCAATCCAGCAGCTGCTAGATGATGCAAAGCAGAATAACATAAGACTGACTGGAGTCAATGAACAAGCAGGAAAGAGTGCAGATGACATAAAAAAACTGTTCACAGAAGTGATGGCAGAAAACTTCCCAAGCAGGGGAAAAGAACTTGACATACACATAAGTGAGGCATATAGGACTCCAAATAGCCTTCATCAAAAAAAAATCTGTACATAGGCATATAATAGTTAAGATTCCAGAAACCCAACAGAAGAACAAAATTCTATAAGCAGTTAGAGAAAAGAAACAAATCACATACAAAGGAAAGCCCATCAGAATCACAGCAGACTTCTCAATGCAAACACTCAAGGCAAGAAGAGCTTAGAGTGACATATTTCAAGCCATAAAGGAAAAGACCCTCCAACCCAGACTGATGAACCCTGAAAAGCTATTTTTCAAAATTGATGGAGAAATAAGATACTTTCATGACAAAGAGCACCTTAGGAACCTCATGAATACCAAACCAGCACTCTAAAAATTTTTAGATAATATCCTAGGAAAAGAAAATGAGGATCACAACCCCAGGAAGCCCAAGAATGAGTCCGTTGGGCACAACAAGAAATTAAATGCAAAGGGGGAAAATCCAACACAAAGAAAAAGTCATGACAATAATGAGTCAATATGTATCAGTTATACACATCAATGTTAATGGGCTCAATTTACCAATCCAAAGAAACAGACTGGCAGAATGGGTCAAGAAGCAAGATCCAACAATATGCTGCATACAAGAAACACACTTAATTCAAAAAGAAACTCATAGACTGAAAGTTACAGGGTAGAAAACAATACCCCATGCAACAGGAACCCAAAAAAAAAGCAGAAGTCACTATCCTCTTTGCAGATCAAGTGGATTTCAAACCAACACTGATTAAGAGAGACAAAGATGTACACTACATCCTTATAAAGGGAACAATCCAAGAGGAAGAGATGACAATCATAAATATCTGTGCACCAAATACTAGTGCACCTAACTATATAAAACAAATACTAATGGACATGAAAAATCAAATAAGCACTAATACAGTAGTAGTAGGGTACCTCAACACCCCACTCTAACAAACAGATACATGAACTGGAACAAAAATAAGCAACGAATATGAGAACACAATCAAACTTTTGAACAAATGAGCTTAATGGATGTTTACAGAGTGTTCCACCCCACAAAATCAGAATACACTTTCTTCTCAGCTGCACATGTGTCATTCTCCAAAATAGATCACATACTTGCTCGTAGAACACGTTTAAGTAAGTGCAAAAGAACTGAAGTTATCCCCTATATATCAGACCATAGTGCGAAGAAATTGCAGATCAGTAGCAAAAGAAACTGCAAGACTTTAATAAACACACGGAAATTGAACAACACACTTCTGAATAACCAGTGGGTCACAGAGGAAATTAAAGAAGAAATCAGGCAGTTCCTACAAATAAGTTACAATGAAAATACAACATATCAGAATCTATGGGACACAATGAAAGCTGTCTTACGAGGGAAATTCATAGCAATGAAAACTCATATTAGGAAAACAGAGCAAGCCCAATTAAACAACATGATGCTGAACCTCAAGCTTCTAGAAAAAGAAGAGCAGGATAAACCCAAAGTTCCTGAATTTGATCCCCAGTACCAAAAATAAATAAATAAATAAATAAATAAATAAATAGATAGATAGATAGATAGATAGATAGATAAAAAATAATGAACAGAGACAGAAGTTGTATAATTTTTTTTGGAGAACAGAGCTAATCTCATTTGCAGCCCAATACGAAGTCAAGAAGGTGTAAGACCCCTGTAATTTGTAACTTCTTCCTAGACCTGCTTAGAAAATGCTAGTTAAAGCAAATAAAATGAATTATTCTTCACCAATCTGAAGGAATAATCTACATTTCAAATAATATATATGTTTGAGCCACGATTGAAGAAATATGTGAGACTTGCTTTATTTAAAATATATAAACTATATCTTGAAAAGTGAAAAAATATTTCAACCAAGCTTATGCTTTACCTTTAACTTATTCTCCTGTTCACTCCACTGTGGGAAGTGGATAGAAATATTCCCCAGGCATTCGCTCTCTGCCAGGACATTTTTGTGGCTTAAACATGCACATAGGCAATTAGTTTTATGCCTTCCAGTAAGAAATGGAACCAAATACTGTATCACTAAAGGACTGCACATGTGTCGCCATGCATGGAATTCACCAATCCACCCTCCTCCTTGACTGATGAACAACCCTGTGCTGTGACCATTCTGGATGGGAACTACTCCGAGAGAAACAGTCGGGGCAGAGAGAGTTTCATAGTACCAGTACTGAGAGTTCTATCAATAGTTTAAAATAATTTCAACATTCTGTAACAACACCCATGGCTTCTAATAAGTTTCAAAAAACCGAAATTGACATATAAACATTCATCAAAGGTGTATAT
The DNA here is from genome assembly GCF_053883595.1 of Heterocephalus glaber. Lineage (NCBI taxonomy): Eukaryota > Metazoa > Chordata > Mammalia > Rodentia > Bathyergidae > Heterocephalus > Heterocephalus glaber. Next base: position 9,142,041 of record NW_028258344.1, read on the forward strand.
ACCAAAATGTTTAAATTTTCTCATTTATCAACATAATAAATTCCACCATTAAGTAATATACTATAGGGGCATTAAGCTGGCTTAGTGACCACTTAAAGGCTCCGAAATAAAGGGCAGAAGCCAAATGGACACCCATCACCTCCTGTCCTAACTCCACTCCACTATCAAACACACAGACTTTCAGAAAAGCAGGGATCCCACTGCACGCAATATATATAATATATCAACACACATGATGATGGTCGTAAAGGTAGAATGTGAATGGCCTCCAAAGTCCTTTTCAACACTAATGCACTAGGTTTGTTTCTGCTTACCACTGCATCCACAGTGCCCTGAGACATAGTAGGTATTTCAGTGGTACAGAAAGCACCTTCCATTTCAGAGCACCCTGAGGAACTAACAAGTCTACTGCAAGCACCAGGTCAACATTCATGAGATCATCAGAGTACTGAGGCTGGATAGGTCTTGACTGTTCACCAATGTAACCTTCTGCCTCTGACTTGATCAAGTTCAAAGACACCAGATGAGGGAAAATTCTCCTGAAGCCATTTCCACATTCTGAATTATAATCACCTGCATTTTAATGAGAGCATGGACCCAGATTTTTATTTTATTTATTTATTTGCGTCTGTCTACCTGCACCAAACACTGAACCTGGTACATGATAACTGCTTAATAAATGTTAGAATGAGGTAAGAATGAGGGAATAAGGTTTCCATAATTCTTCCAAACTGTTCTAAAGCCACAAGTGACTCTTCCAGGGACTATGCAGATTTTTTCAGTTTACTAGGATGAAAACTATTTTTCCATTTCAATTTCCAGAACTCTATATTTGAAGTCAAACTGTTCAAATCTGTCTCCTTAGAGACTAAAGGTTCTGCCAAGTGTCACAGCATGGCGACCACCTGCTTCTTTGCTCTCAGGGCAATGACCTTGTGATCTCATTTGCAGTCACTGTCTTCCAGAAGAAGCTTGTTATGATCTTATGTGCTGCATAACCAGAATGATAGGGTATTGTCATGCAGAAATTGCAGGCCCAGCCATAGCTGTAGGGAAATAGCTGAATGTCAGGCATTGGAGATATGTGTGCACTCATGTGAATGTGCCTGTACACGTGAATGTATGTACATGTGTGCCTCTATGTGTTTGCATGTGTATATGTTTACACGTCAGTTGTATGCATGTTCATATGAGATGGTAAGAAACAGTGGGGCTTAGCACTGAGCCTTCTGAGGCAGGACTCACTCTTATCCAGACCTGCAAGCTGAGAGCCACACTGCTAAATGTTCCTGGGCAAGTAAAGCTACACCTGGAAGACAGTATTTAAATGATTTTTCACCATCTTTTCTTAAAGTAGATTTTACTGGACACATTTTAGGTTAATCATCTACCTTTTAAAGTACGGATAAAAATAACCATGTACTTAAAGTTATAGGTGGACTGGTAGTGAGGTAAGAAAGGGACATAAACACACAAACACACACATGTGTGATACATATATATACATATGTATATATATGCCATCAATTCACAATAGATTTACAATGTACACTTTAAGAAAAATGAAGCCTCATGCCACAAACACATGTACACACATATACACAAACATGGACATATATGTGTGGATGTATAACATGCCTTGATAGTTTCTTAAAACCCATTGACTAGTTAACTTGATCTTCCCAGCAAATAATCTTATGAGGAAAACAGAGAAATCAGACTTCCCATTTTAAGAAAAGAAAACTGAGGTCTAAAGTGATTTGGCGAAGGCCATATGGCTAATAAATAAGGACAATATGATAACTGGGTCTCTTGATTCCCAGACCAATGCGTTTGTTTAACTAATCTGTCCTCAATATGTGTTGAGGCTTGAACAACAAAATTACCATCAGCTCTATTTCAAAAGGGCAGCTAAAAAAAAAAGAAAAAAAAAGAAAAGAAAAACAAGACAATGTGTTCATTCTATTCTTTTTAACTAAGTCCAATTTACTTCTTCATTTCTGCCCCAAATATTTAAGGAAAGAAATAATGTAATGTATTGAACCTTTTGTAGTGTTAAGTGTCTAGAAAATATCATCTGCAGCAAACTTAATTATATTCTTAGGGCCAAACATTTGAAACCTTATTTTTATTAAAACAAAACTATCAATTCTGCCTTGCAATGTTTTAGATCGCTTTTACTGTTTACACCAATCCTATGTTCAGCTCAGAAAAAAAGGCTTTCAAATACTCCCTTGCACACAACAATGGAGAAAAATGAGGCAGTTCTACTACAGATGGAATTTTGCACTAGCCCAAAAGGCCTAACAGGCTACATGTCCTTTATCTGAATAGTTTGGAACAAAAAGTATTTCAGATTTCTCACTTTTATGTGTTTTTGAATATTTGTACTTACATAACAAGATTCACTTATATTTCACATTATATAACTATATTTATATCTATTTCCTGAAGGTAAATTTTTACAGTATTTGTAGTTTTGATTTGGATCAATCACATGAGATCAAGTTTGGAGTTTTACACGTGGTGTACAAAATTTTAATATTTGGAAGAACTTTAAATTTCAAAGTTTCAGATTAGGGATGTTCTTTCTGTATTCTCTGACTGGATCACTAGGAAGGTGGGGAACTGTAGGGAAAATGAGAATGTTATATTGGGCCAGAGACACTCAAAGGGCCAGACTGTGTGCTGGTCTACAATGAGACATGAGAAAGAGGGAGTGTTTAGAAACTCATGCAGCATTTTCAGACTAATTTTATGTCTGTTGAATATAATAATAAAAATTAGATAATAATAACAAATGTTGGTAGGGCTGTGGGGAAAGAGGAACCCTGCTCCACTGTTGGCAGGAATGTCGACTGGTGCAACCACTGTGGAAATCAGTATGGAGATACCTCAAACAACTAGGACTGGAAGTCCCATTTGACCCAGCTATTTTCCTGCTGGGAATCTTCCCCAAAGAATTAAAAGAATCATACCACAGCGATATATGTGGACCCATGTTCATAGCGACACAGTTTGTAATAGCCAAAACTTGGAAACAGCCTAAATGCCCATCAACTGGAGACTGGATAAAGAAAAGGTGATTTTTTTTTTTATATAAAATAGAGTACTACTCAGCCATAAAGAAGGAGAAATTAGAGACATAGCTAAATGGATGCACATTGAGGCCATACTCTTAAGTGAAATAAATAGGACACACATGTGTAAATACCAAATAGTTTCTCTGGTGTGAGAAACTGAAAGTGTAAATAAAGACTAAATGTATAACAGATAGTGTGAAATAGGAAGAAAAGGGGCACAGGGGAAGGGGAAGTGGGAGGGGTAGGGGAAAGGAAAGAAGGGAATGGAATTCATATGAGAAAATGAAAAAAATGGAAGCAAAGTCTACATAAATAGGGAGGGATGGAGGGGCTGAAGAGAGGGCAGGGGAATGGGGAAGAAATGGGCACCATGTTATGTAAAAGTACAAATTTGCAATGATGAATGTCATTATATTGTATACCTAAAATGTACCAATAAAATTAATTTTAAAATTATTTTTATTTAATTTTTCTAGTGTTTTACTTTATTGTATTGTAAAGAAGTGTTAATCCACAACAAATTGGAAAAGAACTGGTCTGTCACCACAGGTAGTTTGAGAAGCTCTGTGCTTTGTCACTTTATAGGCCTTTCTGAGTCAGGTTTTATTTGGGAGGAACATATTGAGTTTCTAGAATTTCAAAGATAACCAGTATCTAAATACAGTACCCGAAGTTAAATACAAATATGATATGTACTAGACATTGAGAGTTTTGATTACTCATCATTTCGTGATCCTCTGGCTGATTTCTGAGCACAAGGGTAATGAGAAACAATCTAGAAATGGATGAAATCTAACATCAATAGTATGCGGAGTACAACATTAAAGCAAAACCAAGGGCCCTTTTGAAAAACAGAAATTTAAAAACTTTGAGCTCTTTGATTACATGTTGTTGACTGGGAACCAGACACCCTGAGAAGGGATTGGCTTTCCTTGCCCTTCCTCGGCTTCCTGAGGGATGAGGTGAAAGAGCAGGTGTTTCCAGTTCAGTTCCTCATTTATAAAGCGGCTCTGTGAAAACACATGCACACAAAAACACTTGTTTGGCAGCCTCAGAAGAGGCTCTGAGGGATGCTGGACATAAGATCCAATTACCCTCTCATCCCAGAGGAGGTGCTAGCAGGTCAGGTGTAATGCACATCAGTAGGTCAGGATGCTAGAAGCCAGGGCACCTGCACCTGCTGCCTGGGGAAGTGAGGGTGAAGGAGGAAGAGACTCTCATCCAGGTTAGACACAATCCCTAAAATTGAAGCGAGCAGGTCATCACTACTTCACGTTCTTTAATTCTTCATATTCTTTCCATGTGCTAAGTTGCTGTCACTTTAAGAAGCATTTTAAGTTTTCATCTGCTTTTCAAAGCTTCATAGTTTCTTAAAGAACAAAATAAACTACGGTGACACATTTCTTTCTTTTTTAAAATAGTGGGCTGATGAAATTAAATTTGACCATCATGGCATTCTTTATGTATATGACATGGCCAACAGACAATAGAAACGTTTATCAACACTTTCAAACAGCCGGTTTCCTGTTCTGTTGGGTTCTTTCCGCGTTCAAAACAATGTAGACTCCCTCTAGTGGCCCAATGTAAATTCACTAGTTTGACAAAAAAAGGTCATCTTTTTACAAGCGGGCTGTATTTAAAGGAAAATAAAAATTTTTTGATGCACAAATTTTATAATGTTTCAAATGAAACAATTATACGTAAACCTGAGAAAATGTAAAGTGTAGATTCTATTCTATTATTTAATATCTGGTAAATATGATAGTTATAATCTTTACAATTTATTCAACACTAATTCATTATTCTGCATTTTTAATGCTAAATGTTCAGAACAAAGAGGAACCATTACCAAATTTTATTATTATTAATTAGTAATTACTACTTAGAGTGATTAATTATTAAAAATAATAATTACTCTATGATTTTTCTTTACAAACACTAACACTCATTTGGGGGGGCCATATTTCCTGCTTAAAGGAGATAATATATGTGGAATCTCTATAAACTTCAAAGTAAAACACATTATATATTAACTATTTTACTATTTAATCCTCAGACCTTCTTTTTCAGATGAAAAATAAAACCCTGAGCCAGAAAGCTCAAATGAATTGCTCATAACCCCTGACTTAGTAGAAAAGGTAAGGAGAAGCCACTACCCTGGCATGCAGTCTTTTTGAACTATATATAATTGAGAAGGGTCCTAGTTTTTCAGCTTTCTTCCTTTAAGTATGAATATGGGCATGACTCATGACTGAAAGTATGCAGACCCACATGAGAGAGGGAAGAATTTAAAAATTAATAATTACAAAAATAGATGCAGATTTCTGGTCCTAATGCTCTCCTAGTTACTGTGGACCTCATAGGTGAACTCTTTGAGTTACTTGTACATTTCTGAGATTTTTGTGAAGACTGATACCCCATTAGTAAAATTACTCTAAAAATTGCGATAAAGTGTACAAAAACAAGTTCTTGTTTTACTTAAACCACTCAGAAAAATAAAAATTTTATCGACAGCTTTAATTTCCTGGAGGGTGTAGAAAAATAGAAGGAAACTGCCAAATTTTTTGGAAAGTGAATGAAAATAGAAGAAAATAACAAATTTTCTCCCCAAGCATGTACTGACCACAAGGTTCTGTGCTAGGTACTGGAGAATGCATTACAACTTCCAAGAGTTTTGACATTTGATTTGAACTAGAATTAAAATCTGTTATAATCTTAGCTGTGAGCTATCTTAATTATGCTCACACATAAATACAGTAATGGGTTGCCAGTTGTTGGGGAAGGCTAAACACATTCTGAATCATTGAATTTTAAGCCCCTCTTACCAATGCAGATTGTAAACTCTGAGAATAACAGTGACTGTCCACTTCTACGTGACCAGTGGCTAGGGTGCCAATAGATGCAGAGTAGGCATTCCCTACATATTTGCTGACTTTGAATTCCAGATTGGACATATTAGTAAAAATCCACCTGGAGGGAAGAGGGCTGAAGGAATGAAGAGGAAATGAGTTCATAAGAACGCTTTGGTGCCTTATCTAGGAGCTGCACATCTCCTGCGTATGTTTTCCTTGAAAACAGGCTTCCTGACCAACTGTTACTGGAGAAGACATTCTGTTGTGCTTCACTTCCCAGCTGGGTAAAACTTCACCAATGCTCATCTAGAGGGTTTGTAGCATCCCGAAACTGTCCTATATATTCCAAGTTGGTGGACATCTCAGCCACTAATAGAAATATCAAAATAGCACATAAGAGATATCATCATGGAGTCTTTGCAGTCAACAAAAGATAAACAAAAATTAAAAACAGTTGGTGTTTCTCACTTTTTATTCTTTAAATGCTGACCATACGGGACAAGATGAGGCTCACTGAGACTAGATATTTTCATATATTAGACTTTCTGATTGTGACAGTAGTTTTGAAAATCAAGAGTAGAATAACCTCAGCCCACAACCCTGTGTCAAATAGGATGCTTCATTTAAAAAGTAAGAAGGGCAAAAAAATCACCCATAAAAATCCCACCAGTTTTCCAATGTCCCATGCTTTTGAAAAAAAATTTTTTTAAATTCTAAGACATGATGGGCGATGGAAGCTTCTTTTTACTGTCAGAGAGATCAAAGAGAGGTTGAGACAGAATCCATAACAGATGCTGTCCAGTGACAAACCTGAAAGAAACAGACAGTGGGGCCAGATGTTGGAGTGACCTTAGGTCTGCAGAGCACATTGGCGTGGTGTTGATTTAGATGGTTGTTGGCAGAAGCTTTAGCTCCAACAGCAGGGAGAAAAAACTAAACTATGGAATTCTTTCCTACTTTTTCCCTTCACTAGAAAATCCAAAACCACTTGTCAATCGCACTGATGGCTGTCAAAGTAGTTGAGTTCACCACACAGCCCTGCCAGTAGGTATCACATCAAAAGGGAGTGAGCTGAATGAACAAGAACATCTTCAGGCTGTGCCATTTTGCATCCCATTCAACTTCAACAGCTGTTTCTCAAGTGAATACAGACACAAAATAATTATATGAAAAGAACAACATAGTCAGCCAGTGAAATAATGTTCATTTTTATTACATGGTCATTGATAGAGAAGGTAACCAGGAAAGATGTGGACATGTCTAAAACCTAAATGGCCTGTCAACAGGTATAATGAGCATTCAGTGAAAGTTCTCTTATATGGAGCTCTGAACTCCGAACTCTGAAGACAGCATGAGAAAAGTAGTTTTCATCAAGCAGAATGTCTCAAATCAGTACTGCAGTCACAAAGAGGAATGGATAATGGTATGTTACAGTTTTAAAGACTCCTATTCCATATATTATTATTCCCATTACTCAAAAGGAATTTAAAACATTTTTCTAATGACCCCAGTGTTGTCAATATCATAAAGTCTCATAAACAAGGCAAAATTCCTCTCATCTTAGGTTGCAATAAAATTTAAATCTTAGCCACTATACAATGCCAAAATGTAGAACATAAATAGAGGCTTGCTTTTGAATATTAGATATGATTGAAGACCGCACAGTTGTTCTGACGCTTTTAGACAGTTTGTCACTTTACCTGGAGAAATATACACTGCTTATTCTGAATTACTGCTGATGTCCAGCACTTGTCAAAACCTCTCTCTGTCAAGGCCTTCACAAAGAGTTGCAAAGTGACAGATCAGGATGTCTGAGTTGATGGAGCCTCAGGAAAAATGGAACAGATAGAAAATTCATAACTTTAAACTACATCAAAGTGACTTCTGTCAACATCATGTCAAAAGAACTGTTCATTTTTAGAGGTTTTTTTTAAATTACATAAACACTTTTTTGAGTATGAGCTAAGTGTAATGAAAAAATTTTCTTGGTGTACAGTATGATCATTCAAATATTCCAAAAATATACTTTAGATCATCCAGGAATAAGGAAAATTCTAATAGTAGATACTGTCTGCCAGTTAAAACCAATGACATTCAAGAGAGAATTATGAAGACACTATCTGCCTAAAATAGGATGAACCATCTGGCTATGATGGAAAAAAAGTATATATTTTTTGATACACATCAAATTTCTACAACTGCATTACTCTTTATTCTTCTACAATGATTATTTATTTATTCTGTTTAGTGTATCAATTATAAAACACCAGTGCTATGTTCCTAAAATATCTGGCATCATTTTAATTTCAAAAAAATCAATGGAAAACTCTTATAATGCATAATTCTTTTAAATTATTGCTTTCATAAGGAAGTAAAAAATAAATGGCTTATGATATGCAGTACTGCATACGTAGGACTACTCCATAGTCACATTCAAAGAGTCATTCATGGAATGAAAAATGAGTTGCATGAATCCAGAAATGATCAATCTCTGACTTTAATTTTCAATACTTTCAGGGAAGATGGTGGCGCTGATTCCTAGAACCCAGGCAACTGGAATCCCACTGCTCATAGGCCACAGAGATGAACAGACATGTCCTCATGAGGACAAGACTTTGGACTCTGCTGTGCGTGTATATATGGAGCAGACAGTGAGGAGAATTCATACAATCCACCACACATGCATACATGCATACACCACAGGCAGAACTACATACAGACACACACACACACACACACACACACACACACACACCCCTGAAAGAAGAATCTAATGTGGGCAACTTCCACAGTCACTGTAACTGTCCCTAACATGGTAACACTGTCAGGCACACCATCCCATGGATCTTTCCTTTAGCTGTGACTGAGCAATTTTGGCATCACTCTTTAACAACTGATATCACAAAGACCACTCATAATCTCAAGAATAGTGACCACTGATGTGGTGCACTTGTCCAGTGGCACAAAAAGTCCATGATCTGTGACAGGTAAAGGTTCCTTACCATCAGTATAACCACCTCTGACTTTGATGAGAGCATGTTTGAAAACAGTCTCACTGCCTTATGTCTATATTGTATAGGATGTATCATCTATTACAGAAGTAGGACAAGATCATCATTTCTTCTTATAGGCAGAACTCAATATATTTTGTGTTCTACTTGTGCAAAGATGTTTATTACCTGTAAGTATACAAAAGTATGGGGGCTCCATAGCAGCCATGATTGGTAATAAGCCTCTTTTTCTCATTTACATTGATAGCAAGCATTAGTGAAGATATATGCATTTCATTTCATGGTTGAGAAAGAACAAAGTATATGTATATGTGATAGCAGTGGGTGGTTAATGAAATGGTCTGACAAACATAAGCTAATACATAATCATACCAGAATGTGACGGGAACACCTGTTCTTGCCTCGCAGACTTCCAATTCTGAAGGAAAAGTTACCATTCTCAAGAACTAAAGACACTACTATTTAGACATCAATATGCTCCAAGGAAATTTTAGTCACTTTTTTGTTGTTGTTGTTGCTGCTGCAATCACTAAAGGGTGGCTATTTTAATGATATCAAATCTCTTTTGCTCGTGTCCTAAGAGTAATGAAAACTTCACACATGCATGAAGCTCCAGTAATTATTTTAAACTGCCTTCTGTTGTCCCCCTGAGGAACACGGTGGTATTTGTTTGATGCAGTTTAATTAGTGTCAGGGTAATTAATGCTATGCTATCTACATGAGATCAAAACCCTTTCTTTGTAACACTCTGGTAACTAAGAACTAAGAAAAGAAAGCGTTTTGAAAATGTCGAGGCACAGTGTTAACCTAGGTTCACCACTGAACCGAGTTGCTCATGTCTCCCCCATGCCTCACCCTCATGCCAATTCCAGCCTCTCTCAGGACAAGATCAGTCCTATAATGTGCTGGAACCACACTGCCAGGCAGAAGACCCGATGGCTGCTATGGAATTAAATTTTTTTTATGGGTATAATCAAATTAACTAAAACATTCACAGTCACCAGGCACCTTTTGCTACAGTTTAATCTTTTAATAATGAAATACTAAACTTTTTCACTGACAGAGAAGTAGAGTGCCTTATAAGCAGGGTGTGATATTACCATGTGCTGATTTATTTTTTTCAAATAAAGAATCATTTGGTTTAATGAATGAATGTGGTTCTGCTTAAATGCCTGAATAAAATTTGCATTTAATTGTAGGTATAGACAGTCTCTCTGTTTGACAATAATGTTAAAAAGAGGAAAAAGCAGAGATAGGCAAATAGAGAAGTTAAATACACAAAAATTCCAGACACACACATAATGTACACCACCATAAATCCTTTTTAACTGTTTCTTTGGTAATAAGCAACGGCAGTATAAATCTCCCAACACACAAACTCAAGATGATCACAGGCTTAAGGAAATAGCTTCAGTTATCTTGACTGGATAAATTATTATATCCTCACGGTTATTCCAGTTTCTAATAAAGCACTGTAGGTAACAAACAAAAATAAAAAGATCAACCATTCTCTTTTATTTTATAACAGATGAAATTACAGGCTGCATGGGATCAACACAATGGTACTGGATTTATTTTTATTCTCAAAAATACACCATGCAATATTCATTTTGGAACATGACTGGTGCTTTAACACAATGAGAGGACTAGCATTCGACTGATAATATTTTTATGGTAAAGAGAGGTTTAATGGCACATATCTAAAAAATAAACATGACTGGTTTTAAGTCAAACCAAATGGATTTAGCCCATTGCATAGGCATACTAAGCATGAAAATAACCTCTGCATGGCCTAAGAAACAAACAAAGGAAAACACCTCTACAGGGTTCACATGCTAAATCTTTAGTAGTTATGAAATTGTGTCAGCATCCATCAGTGGTTGAAATTAAGGTTCATGTTATAAAATGAAAATTTTCTAGCTTAGGCTGGTGGCATATTACAACCTAAGAGGGCTTTTGTAAAATGCATCTTCTTGAGGTCATTCATTACTGAATGCCTCCTGGGATCAGCTGACTAGCAAAATATGTTTTTTCACATCTTTGGTTCGGCTTCCCGTGACTTAGTTGTTTATCAATTAAAGTGATAAATACAAGTGACTTTGATAACCCTAGAAACACATTATGCAGTAAAGTAACCTCCAAGAACCCTGCAATAAGAACTGCGTGCAAAGTTCAACAACTGTGAAGGAACTATTAAAGAGGACACACAAACAAGTGACCTTGACTGACAAGCGCACTTCATTCCAGCAATAAACAGCAGTGGTGCTGATAACTGTTCATTGGCGCAGAGAGTAATTACCTATCTGTCAGCCTTGCTGGTGTGTGCGAAATAGTATAAATGAAACATACATAATGTACGGCAATAATATCGGGCATGCAGAACCTAATGTATTATCACCATTCTCAGGGCCCAGGTTTATGTGGCTGCCACCACTGAGTAAATGCCTTCTAGCCATGATAATTTCATTCTAATCTCTGTTCCATATTATAATTTTCATAGCTAAAAGATACTAAGGAGCAATACGTTTCAATCAAGGACTAAATAGAACACAACCTGTAACTGGGTATTTTAGACACCTATATATTTTTTCTTTCAAAAAATTTAGTCAATTTATGAAGCGACTGGAATAAGCTGTAAATTTATGGGTGACGAACCCTGTCTGTGCCAATGTCACCATGTCTAAAAGTGCTAGTAAAGGGCTTCCAAAAAAGATTGTCAGCTTTGTGTCTCATTTCTTTCCACAATAAGACAACTCTATCTTTTTAAATGCTCCTAGTCTGTTCCGAAATAAAAAAAATAAAATAAAAGATAGTTCCTATTCAAAAGAAGAAAAACAATCTCATTTCTATCTGGACTTGCTTGAATTTCTTAACTACACAACAGAATCACAGGGTAACCTTGTGCACCAAGATACTCCACTCTTCTTATAAAACTGTCTGGTTCATGCATGCTTTTTAAAAATGCAAATGCAATAATATGACACCTTTAAATCATATTTAAGACTATACAAAAGAAACCAAGAAAATATAAGTGGCAGCTAGGCCATCATGACCAGCCCTTTCCTGGAGGATGAAGCATTAGAAACTCTCCCAGTTAAGAGGATGAGCAAGAGAAAGCAGTGCATACCAAACCACATAACAGAAACAGTTGTTGGCCACCAAGATCTATCACTCAGAAGGGGAGAAAATGCATGAATATTTAGAAAACAAATTGGCACTTTGATTGTTTTAATCCATTCTTATTTTTACAACATGAGAGGATAGTTTTGGAAACTTTTGATTAGTATGAACTGATAACTAAGGCAGTCCATTCTTTTCTTTAAAAAAAGCATTTTAACTGGTTGCCCAATGTCACTTGTCAAAATCATAGATATGAGTGATTTTGACTGAAGAATGACTTCTTCATTCTTTAGATTTTTGTTTACAGGTTTGTTGAAGTGGTTCTTCTCAAGTAATAATCATGAGCAATAAATAATGTCCTGATAGATTAGGCAAGCCAGAGATACACACAGCTCAAGTTTTTCTGGTGTTATTTTTTTTTTTTTTGCTTTCTTCACTGTTCTTTCTATATTTTGGTCAGAAGAAAAAACAGGAAGAAAAGAAAGCAAACAAGAAAGAGAGAAAAGGGGGGAGAAAGGGAGAGAGGGAGGGGTGGAGGGAAGGAGGGACAGAGGGATGGAGAGAGAAAGAGAGAAAAGGAAAGAAACAAAGAAAGGAAGGAAGAAAGAAAGGGAGACAAGGAGGAAAAAAGATCCAAAAAGCCTCACATTAAGTTGCTAGGGATCTGATGTGTTAGCTCTCAAAGACACACTTGTATTTTTTAAAAGGGGTAGGCTGGCGAGAATCTTTGACATGAAGAAATAAAAATTTTACTTTTTAGTTCCGCAGATTGTGACATTAAGAAGCTTATCCATTCCAATTCTGTATCAGCCACCTTCATTGCAAGACCAGCCTAACACAGAAAGGATTTTAACCCAATTCCAAGTCATTCATCCAAAACCAGAATTTCAGGATATTCTATCAAAAGGCAGTATCTGATAACAAGACACAACTCCATCAACTCAGTGAGTTCTCGCTTGATTTATATAATATTACTTACTTGAGTAGCATTTGTCGTTTTTATATATACTATTACATATGTTTGACATACAGGTTTTAGTATATGTGCTGCCAAAGCAGGTTTAAGAATATCATATTTACCAAAACACTGAAAATCTTCAGGAAGTGGTATAGTTCTATTTTACTGATTCTGAGAATAACAGTACAATTTTTACATTTTAGCCTTTTGAAATAGCTTCTTATACTCTCTTAAAGCTAGGTGGTAAGATCAAGATTGTTCCAGTATTAGTGCATCTATGATTTAACTCTTGTATTTGAGGAAATACAATATTTTATCCTACTCTGGTTTTGAAGAATACCTGTTGCATGTTTATTTTAGAATGGTCCTGGTCACAAGTACATATTAATACAATGTTAAAAAAAACATGTATTTTATACCGATATCTAGATTATGTCTATGTGACACAAAATATCTAGTTAACGAGTTAATTTAATAGGGAAAATTACTTAGTTCTGCTGATTATATTACCACCATAAGAACTGAGCATTAGATGTACTGAGACGTTTATCTATGTGGCCTAACCAATAACTAAGTATGGTATATTTATCAATATTTTGAAACCTATGTATGAGGCAGAAAACCAAGGGTATCTCATTTATTTCCAGGTCCTTCAAAGGAACAAAGACCTCCTCCATCCAGCTGAGAAACACTGCCATAGGGCTCAGTGTGTCTGGTGAGGTGTGTCGTGTCACTCTGGTGCATTGAGGTGGTAAAAACAGCAAAGATCAGAGGAAAATGAAATCTGCATAGTTCAAAACAATGAGGAGTAGGAGGGGAGCTCACTTTTTTAATAATTTTCTCAAATAACCTGAAGGATATTTATGTACAATATGATTAGAATTCAAGTTCTTTATTGCCTCCTAATGCACCAGAAAATTGCTATTGCATTTCATAGTCCTTCTCAGCACCTAAAACATCACTCTTTTTAATGATATGTGTTAAATGAGTGGACAAGGGAATGAATAGTGTTCTCTAAATAAGATTAATTATTTTATAAAAGTATGTCTTAATTTGATTTTTTTAATTTATATATTAATTGGTACATTTTAGGTATACAATACATTTACATTTATCATTGGATGTTTGCACCTGAACATGATGTATCTTAGTTCTTATTTTTTTCCCCATTACCTGTGTGTCCTTCACCCCCACCACCCTGGATTAAAGAGCTAAATATCAAGACAGAAATAGTAAACTTGCTGGAAGACAAGTTAGGTAGAACTCTCAATGATATTGGCATAGGAAAAGACTTTATGAACAAAACTTCAGTAGCACGGGAGCTAATACAAAGAATCAACAACTGGGATCTCATTTTATTAAAAAGCTTCTTCACTGCAAGAGAAACTACCAACAGAACTTAATTTGATGTTTTAAAGTCCATGCCCCCCCAAAATCTCAAAATATTAAGCTCAAAGCACTCTCTTCATCATGTTCTTTGGTGTGATAAGATTATTTGGGAGAGCGAAATGATAACATTATTTAGAATTGATGGTTTTGCAGTTAAAATATACTTTTAAATTAGAAATTAACTTTTAATATATAGCTGGGTGATGATAATACTGAGGTATGTATAGTTGCCTTCTTATAGGCAATATACTTGATTAATTTTGAACACTTTAAGAGTGAAAGATTAATTAAGAATTTCATTCAGTACAGGCCATCTTTCTTTTCCAATTAACTTCCTTTAAAGCCATCATAACTGTTTTAATAATTGCACTGAAAAATGCTAGAAAGTATCAAGGCAATACAGTGATTCAGTGAGGACAATAAAATTTAGAAACATGGCACTTTAATATCTGGCACATTTAACACTGTGTTGTATATATGAGCCCTCTGCAATCCAACAGGTTGTTATGACCCAGCAAGTGTAAACGGAGCCTTATTTTTTTTAATTTTGCTAAGTACTACTTTTATTAAACATCCATTTAGAAATATTCTGCTAGGAAAAGAAAACAGCATTAAAAACTCTTTAATTGGATGCCATTAGATTTCAAGCTCATGATACCACATGTGCAAGTTGTCAGAGTCAAATGGAATCTCTTACATCAATTCTAACAAAAAGAAAATTAATACGTTACGAGGTTAGGGCTCTTGTACCCAACTGCCCAATAATATAAACTCTTCACAAAATCTTGGTCAGAACCTCAAACTGAACAAAGGCCACCACAACATGACAAAAAAATATATGCTGCAAGAGATTCTCTTCCACAATTTTCGATTTAATCTTGAACTGACCCCACCCTTGTCATTGATCCTTGTAGTCAAGGATTATTATTTCAAAATATCTTATGTAATCCTCCTTATTTTGTCTTTAAAATTTTACACTGGCTCAGCATCTGTAAATGCATCCACAGTTCACGTTGCAGTGTTCTGTTGTTCTCAAATAAGAACTGAGATTCTTTGGAGAATCTCAGTCATTGTTTTTAGATCAACACATTTCTCTTTGAAAACATATTTGATAGAATATTCTTTGATACAAGTTTTTGTAGCTAGAAGATAACAAAATTTAGGTGCTCTTCTTATATCCTTAATCTAGGACGATCACTATTCCCAAAACAATCTTTCTTTCCATATGCTACTTGAGAAATTGTTAATAATTTAAGCACATACTTTCTCATTATTCTAATTTTGGTAATCAAGACGCTAATTACAATGAATAGAAAGAGTTTTCAAAAGTGTAACAATTTTAAAAGCTTCCTTCACTTACCTGGTATTTTTTGGTTTTTTGCTTTTGTACTGGGGATTGAACTGGGGACCTTGCACTTGCCAGGCTGGCACAGTGCCACTGAGCTACATCACTGGCCCCTTATCTGGTTTCTGATATGCAGACTACAGCTAGAAATCTTTGTCACTTCAAGACAATAGAAAATTTTCTTGTTCTAAGTTAGGGTTCTGGTATTCTTAGGGACTGGATGTAATCTAATTAGGTTTATTATGTTCCCTGATTTAAAAATTATGGTGAAATAATACAATTGATATTTACCATATAATTGACATTTCTTTCAAGAGAAACTGTTCGGAATCACCACCAAGAACAGGAATACTTGAGTCATACCTTTCTAAGATTCTCAAATCAACCAATATCTTTGAATCTCATCTGTAAGGTAGCACGATAATGGTACTGGCTCACTGCCACATAGGGACCTCTCAAATATTAAGGGCAAAGACTCTTGTTAGTTTAAAATGTTTTTCCTTAAAAGCAAAATGAAAAAGGACGTTAGATTCCTATCAAAAAGAGAAGCAGAATTGTGAAGTGCATTATAACTGAACAATTCATCCACTTAATGCCATCTAATATGTCACATGATCAGAATTTGTGTTAGAAACTTTGAATGATTTGACTTTAAACAATAACACAGTAGGATGCATTTAGAATCTACACCTGAAGTTGGAAGATGTACACTGGGCAGTGGAGGAAGGGAGAGAGGTAGAGAAGAACCACGCTGGGAATCACAAGTGCTAGCTACATAATTCTAATCTTTAGTTTTTGTTGGTCTTTTGAAATATCAGAATATGGGAGCATGGGCTAAGGCAGAAAAAAGCAAAAGACATGGCCTTTCCTTTTATGCTGTGCTGTGGGTCAGTGTGCCTCACATTAAGTCATTTGGATGGACCAACCAATGTTGGACAACTGAGTATCACTTTTGAATCCAAATATTATTTTATTTAAATATTTTGCTAAAATCATAAGACTTTTCTTTGGTACTTCGTAAAACTTAATAATCACTGTTTTGTTGTACATGAAATCCTATAAGAAAGAAGGCCCCTATTAAAACCCGCAATTATATAAGTAAAATATTTTTTAAGTATAGCATCAGCATCAGAAGTATTAAGCAGCCTAGACAGTTCAGATTGTTGCTCTATGTGCAGTGAAATCCTCCCATTTAACCACTGATGATGAGTACTGAGGGATTTGCAGAAGAACATGCCAGGTGAAACACAATATAATAAAATGATGAGACACTTAACAAAGATTACAGAGAGGACAATGTAAGAACAAACAAAAATTTGGAAATAAAGTTAAAAAGGCTAAAATATTTTGTGATCATTGCAAAACATTTAAAAGATACCTCCACATTGATCATGATGAGTTCAGCCAGGATTTCTGACAACAATTCCATATATTCACATTTAATACTATAATGACTTTTTAAACTTATTTTCTGAATATTTTACTAGAAAGTCATAATATTTTGGAATATTGATTTAAAATATTCTTAGCAGTGTGGACAGAACAGTGTGGCTGTAGGCAGATCCAGCCAGGGCCCGGCCCCGAGCCCTAGTGGGCTGGGCATACAAGTCCAAGCCAAAGGCCCCTCCAGTAAAGATCTGCACAGGTCCACAAGCATCAGCCAGAGTCCTGCCCTGATACCATCAGTAAGTGTGCGCAGATCCCGGCAAACAGTCATGTGGAACAGAGTTGTGCAGCGGAAGGCAGATTCAGCCAGGGCCCACCCTGACAACAGCCTCTTGGGCAAATAGGCCCAAGCCAAAGGCTCACCCCCAAAAGACCTGCAGAGGTACACAAACAACACCCAGAGGATCGCTCCCATGCCATTGGTAAGTGTGTGGATACCCTAGCCAGAAGCCTGTTCAGACACCAGAGATTGGGGTGCACCAGAGATTAGGGTGCCCCCAGCCAGAGACACTACTAGGTACCATCCCAAGTGTGCACAGGCCCCAGATAGAAGGCCACTCAAACGACAGGTCAGCTCAAGGATCCAGAAGGCAACCATTCTGAACCCAGGAATTGGTGCACTGGTGAGCAGCAGAGAAAAGGCTGCTCGCTGGCTTGCTAAGAATTGAAGACCACTGCGTGAGCAAAAAGTTGCCTCAACAAAGGCACAGCAGGCTGCATCTGTTGAAATGAGAGCACATGTAAACAACTCTCAAAACTAGACTTGCAGATCACCTAAGGCAACCCCAAATGGAAACAAAATGGAACAACCACCTGGACTCCCTGAACTGGCAACAAAAGAGGATCTGGAAAAAATGAAATCAGAAATAATTTCTCAGATAATAGCAGAGATTGTGCCCACAATGCAAGACATGATTAATAAATCTAGAGAGGACACAGATTAAAGAAAATCATAGAGGAACTGAGGAACATGATGGAATCCCAACATACAAAAAAATAGAATCCATAAAACAGATGCAAACAGAATTCCAGGAGATTAAAAAGTCCATTGAAAGTTTACGCAGCAGAATGAGCCAATGTGAGGATAGAATTTCAGATATAGAAGATAGGATAGCAATTAGTGACCAGGGAAAAAAAATTTTCTTAAAATTAGTAAGGGAAAAAGAAAAATCAGTCCAGCAGCTGCTAGACAATGCAAAGAAGAATAACATAAGATTGATTGGAGTCAGTGAAGAAACAGGAGAGAGGGAAGACGACATAAAAAGGTGTTCACAGACGTAACGGCAGAAAATTTCACAGCTAGGGGAAAAGAACTTGACATACAGATACATGAGGCATATGGGACTCCACACAGCCATGATCAAAAAAATCTACACATAGACATATAATAGTTAAGATTCTAGAAACCCAACAGAAGAAAAAAATTCTAAAAGCAGTTAGAGAAAAGAAACAAATTACATACAAAGGAAAGCCCAGCAGAATCACAGCAGACTTCTCAGTACAAACCCTGAAGGCAAGAAGAGTCTGGATTGAAATATTTCAAGCCTTAAAGGAAAACAATCTCCAACCCAGAATGATGCACCTTGCAAAACTATCTTTCAAAATTGATGGAGAAATAAGATACTTTCATGACAAAGAGCATCTTGGGAACTTCATGAATACCAAACCAGCACTCCAAAAAATTATAAACAATACCCTACGAAAATACAATGAGTATAACAAGCGCAGCAGAATGAATCCATTGGGCACAACATGAAATTAAATGCAAAGGGTGAGAATCTAGCACAAAGAAAAAGTCATGACAAGGATAAGTCGATACATATTAGTTATAACCATCAATGTTAATGTTCTCAATTTACCAATCAAAAGAAACAGATTGGCAGAATGGGTCAAGAAGCAAGATCCAACAATGTGCTGCATACAAGAAGCACAGTTAATTCAAAAAGAAACTCATAGACTGAAAATTAAAGGGTAGGAAAAAAAACCTCACGTGACAGGAACCCGAAAAAAAGCAGGAGTAGTTATCCTCTTTGCAGATCAAGTGGATTTCAAACCAACATTGATTAAGAGAGACAAAGAAGGACACTACATCCTTGTAAAGGGAACAATCCAAGAGGAAGAGATGACAATCATAAATATATATTCATGTCAAATGCTGGTGTGCCCCACTATATAAAACAAATACTAACAGACTTGAAAAATCAAATAAGCACTAATACAATAATAGTGGGGGAACTCAATACCACGCTGTCCCACATAGATAGAACAACTAGACAAAAAATAAACAATAAAATACTAAAACTCAATCAAACTCTTAAACAAATGTACAGAACATATGTTTACAGTGTTCCACACCACAAAATCAGAATACACATTCTTTTCAGCTGCAAATGGGTTGTTCTCAAAATAGACCACATTCTCACTCATATAACATGTTTAAGTAAGTGCAAAGGAATTAATGTTATTCCCTGTATATTATCAGACCATAGTGCAATGAAATTGGAGATCAATAGCAAAAGAAACTGCAAGAATTTCATCAACACATGGAAATTGAACAACACATTTCTGAATAACCAATGGGTCACAGAGGAAATTAAAGAAGAAATCAGTCAGTTTCTACAATTAAATGACAATGACAATACAACATATTGGAATCCATGGCACACAATGAAAGTAAACTTATGAGGGAAAATCATAGCAATGAATACTCATATTAGGAAAACAGAGTGAGTTCAATTAAATAACCTGATGCTGAACCTCAAGCTTCTAGGAAAAGAAGAGCAGGACAAACCCAAAGCTCATACAAGGGAGAAAATAATAAAGATCAGAGCAGAAGTCAATGTAATGGAGACTAAGAGAAGGATACAAAAAATCAACGAAGCAAAGAGTTGCTTCTCCAAAAGAGTAAACAAAATTGACAAACCCTTAGCCAACCTTATCAGCAAAAGGAAAGAAAAGGCTCAAATCCATGCAATTAGGAATGAAAAGAGTAAAATTATAATGGACCCAGCAGGAATCCAGAGGATCATCAATACCTACTTTGAGAACCTCAACACCAATTAGATGGAAAACACAGAAGAAATGGACAGATTCCTAGATACATATGAATTACTAAAGTTGAAAAATGAAGACCTAAAAATTCTAACCAACCCAATATCAATCAATGAATTGAAAACATAACTAAAACCTTACCAATGAAGAAAAGCCCACATCCCTATGTCTTCACTGCTGAATTCTACATGACCTTTAGAGAGGAACTACTGCCATTACTGTTTAAACTCTTCAATGAAATTAAAAGGGAAGCAATACTCCCAAATTCATTCCTGGAAGCAAGCATCACCATGATTCCCAAAGCAGAGAAAGACCCAACCAAAAAAGAGAACTATAGGCCAATCTCACTAATGATCACAGATGCAAAAAATCCTCAATAAGCTCCTGGCAAACAGAATACAGAAGATCATCAAGAAGATCATACACCCTAACAAAGTGGGATTCATCCCAGGGATGCAGGGATGGTTCAACAAATGCAAATCAATCAATGTAATATACTATATTAATAGAGCCAAGACAAAAACCATATGATCATCTCAATAGACGCAGAAAAAGCATTTGACAAAAACCAACAAACAATTATGATAAAAAACCTACAGAAAATTTGAATAGACTGTCTGTATCTCAATCTCATAAAAGCCATCAATGAAAAACCAACAGCCAATATAATACTAAATAATCAAAAACTGAAATCCTTCACACTAAAATCAGGAACAAGACGAGGATGTCCATTATCATCACTCCTGTTCAATCCACTGTTGGAAACATTAGCCACAGCAATTAGATAAGAGAAAGACATAAAAGGAATAAAGATCGGAAACAAATAAGTTAAATTGTCATTTTTTGCAGATGACAAGATATTCTATAGAGAAGACCCCAAGAACTCCACCAAAAGTCTTCTAGACATAATAACCAAATTCAGTAGAGTAGCTGGTTACAAGGTCAACACACAAAATTTAACAGCTTTCCTGTACATGAACAACAGACTCACTGAAAGAGGAACTGGAGCAACAATTCCCTTCACAATAGCATCCAAAAAAATTAAATACCTAGAAATCAACCTAACAAAAGTAATCAAAGACCTCTACTCTGAAAACTATAGCACTCTGAAAAAAAGAGATCGAAGATGTCAGAAAATGGACAGACATCCCTTGCTCCTGGGTAGGAAGAATCAACAGTGAAAATGGCCATACTTCCAAAACTGTTATAAAGATTCAATGCAATCCCAAATGAAATCCCAGTAGCATACTTCCTAGACCTTCAGAAAACAATCCAAAAATTCATTTGGAACAAGCAGAGACCTAGAATTAAAAAAGCAATTCTAGGCAATAAGGACAAGGTAGGGGGTATCACAATCCCCAACTTGAAACTATAGTACAAAGCTAGTGTGATAATAACAGCATAGTACTGGCAAAGAAACAGATCTGAGGACCAGTGGAACAGATTAGAAGGTGCAGAAACAACACCAGACACACTCAGCCATCTCATCTTTGATAAAGGAGCTAAACACCCTCACTGGAGGAAAGATAGCCCCTTTAATAAATGGTGCTGGAATAATTGGGTTTCAACTTGCCAAAGATTAAAACTAGACCTATATCTCTCATCTTGCACTAAACTAAAATTGAAATTGATTAAAGTTCTAAATGTTAAAATAGAAACACTAAACCTGTTGGAAGAGAGGTTAGGTAGAACTCTTGAAGACACTGGCATAGGAAATGATTTTATGAACAAAACCTCAGTTGCCCACGAACTAGCACAAACAATCAACAAGTGAGATTTCTTCTTATTAAAAAGCTTCTGCACAGCAAGAGAAACCATCAACAGTGTGAAGACACAACCCACAATGTGGGAAAAAATTTTTGCCTGCTCTTCCTCAGACAAAGGTCTACTATTTAGAACATATAAAGAACTGAAAAAAAATCAGACCTCCTAAAGTTAAAGACCCAATCCAAAAATATGCATCTGAAATGAACAGACATTAGACAAAGAAGTAGAAATAGCAAATAAACATATGAAAAAATGTTCAACATAATTGTTCATTTGAGAGATGCAAATGAAAATAATGCTGAGATTCCACCTTACCCCCGAAAGAATGGCTGCTATCATGAAATCAACCAATAACAAATGCTGGCGGGGCTGTGGGAAAAAAAGAATCCTGTTCCACTGCTGGTGGGAGTGTAGACTGGTGCAAGCACTGTGGAAATCAGTATGGAGATACCTCAAAGAACTAGGACTGGAAATCCCATTTGACCCAGCTATTCCCCTGCTGGTCATCTTCCCAAAATACTTAAAAGAATCACACCACAGTGATATATGTGCACCCATGTTTATTGCAGCACAGTTTGTAATAGCTAAAACTTGGAAACAGCCCAAATGCCCATCAATGGGAGACCGGATAAAGAAAATGTGTTGTTTTTTAAAAAATAAAATGGAGTACTACTCAGCCATAAAGAATGAGAAATGAGAGACATTTATAGGTAAATGGATGCACATTGAGGCAATACCCTTAAGTGAAATAAATAGGACACACATGTATAAATATCGAATAGTTTCTCTGGTGTGAGAAACTGAAAGTGTAAATAAGGACTAAAAGGTATAATAGATAATGTGAAATCGGAAGAAAAGGGGCAAAGGGGAAGGAAAGTGGGAGGGCTAGGGGAAAGGAAAGAAGGGAAAGGAAAAAAATATGAAAAAAGGAAAAAAGGAAACAAAGTCTTTTAAATAGGGAGGGGTGGAGGGGTTGATGGGAGGACAGGGGAATGGGGAAAAAATAAGAACCAAGATAGATTATGTAAAGGTACAAATTTCTAATGATGAATGTGTAATGATGATATATATTTTATATCTAAAATGTACTAATAAAATTAATTTAAAAATAAAATATTCTGCATTGTTGAATAAATAAATGTATACAATACATGTATTCTATTCTATCTAATGTTCCAATACTGAAATTCCTGTTTATTAGAATCAGAGTTACAGATGGCAAAGATCATAGTAAAATATATTTACATACACTTGTCCTTCACTAAAGCCTGAAGACATTTGTGAATGTGTGTGTGTGTGTATGTTAGAAAGGAATGTCCTTTCCACTGGTTTGTTGTATCTAGATGGGGAAATTTCCCCTATATAACACAAACATCTCTCTCTTTAGCCCCAACTTGCCTCCTTGTGCTGCCCTCCAAAGAAGCCATGCTGACTTATCTAACTGTGGCCACAATGAGCTAGCATGCACTGCTCCAATAAATGAGCTAATCCTCAAAAAGAAGCAATAGAGATTATTTTCTTCCTCCCTACTAGCTCTAGACCAGTGGACACTGGGATGCTCCTTGAAAGGTTTGTGTACTCCGATATATATCTACATCATTGCTATTTTAAATGTAAGTGTATTAGTACAATAGTGAGTATTTTTAAGAAAGTAAATTTCTAGAATTTAAAAAGTTATTCACAAAAATTTTGAATATTTTCTATGATTATTATACTGATTGTGCATTTTACAAAGAGTGAAATAGATCTCATACTAAAAGTATGCTATCTTCGAGCTCAGGTGTGATGGAACCATAATTTTTATTACAAGCATAAGAAAAAGCTTGGGGGCTGGGGCTATAGCTCAGTGGTGGTGTACTTGCCTAATACTTAAGTTCCATCACTAGGCTCTGGTTTGATTCCCAGCACTACAAAAAAAGAGAGGGAGAGGGCATAAATGCTATAAACAATGTATAGCCTTTTCAAAAGACAAAACTGAAAAATATCAACTTTAAAAGTATTTTCAGAAACTCTAAAAACTGTCAAAACTAATGTACAAGACAGCAAAGGATATGATTTCCGAATTAAGTTTACTATGTTGATATTTACATCTCATAAGCTATTTCATCTCACATTTCACCATATGGGGCTGCTGATTTTATTCTGGTTTCATAACAGATAATGCTAAACTGCAGTACTTGGTTGATTTTTTTCCTGTAGATTGCATCAAGTACAGTTCAATCATATAGCCCTTGGGTTCAGGTCATTAGAACAGCTATTGTTCAAGCAGCCAACCACGTCAGTAGATTTAATCCCAGTGACTGCACTGGTCTCACATTCACCCTCTGATTTTAGAATCCCTCCCCTCCTCATCTATCAGTTGTTACCAGCTAAGTCTTGGGAAAATATAGATCTGACCAAGTCACTCCTCCTGTCTGAACCTCTCAAGGCTCACCATGGTACAAATAAAATCCAAATTCTTTAGAGAAGCATCTGAGGTCCTCTGCTATTTGCCTCCAAATTACAACTGTCTTTTAATATCTGTGGGGGATAATTCCAGGACCCTCACCTCAGATACCCAAAGCTTTGGATGCTCAAGTCCCTTACATAAAATTTTGCATCAAAACCATGCATAATACCCAATACAGCACAAATGCTATATAAATAGTTTTTATTGCATAGTTTAGGAAACAATGACAAGAACAGAATTTGTACATGTTCAGTATGGATGCAATCTTTAAAAATATTTTCAGTACTGGTTGTTTGAAATCTCGGATGCAAAAGCTGAAGATATGGGAAACTGACTGCATTTTTGAAACACTCTTCCCTGAAATCCAGTTAGACTGATCTGACCTCCATTCCCTGAACTTGTCTTGAATATTCTCTTTTCTCTTCCTTTGTTCATATTATTGTCTTTGTTTTGACATTGTTTTCACCCTGCTCATTTTGTAAGGCTAAGTGAATGAAGCAAAGCATCTCTTTCATTTGCTCATCCGTTAATCATTCCTGGAGTATACAGAGTTCAAGCAGCTCTTAAGTACCAGGCAGTAGATTAGGTTCTCTCTTACACCTTTCTTATAGTCCCACTCCCTCCAGCCTTGGAAGCAATCTTTTTTTCTCCCCACATTCTGCTAGCACTTTATACCTCAGCAAGAACACTTACTGTTTGGAGATTTTAAGATCTGCTTCACAGGATACAAGGGAGGGCAATAGGGAGTGGCTATGATCAAAATATATTACACACATTGAAACTCAATATTTTGTGAAATTAAGACACTAATAATAAAAAAGGAAAAATTAAAAAATTTGGCCAGAAATTTTAAATAAATATTTACTTATGCTAAAAAAAAAAAGAAAAGAAAGCTTCGTAAATCACTGTTCGTTCCTGCTGGTAGCACCTGGCACACAATGCTAACTCAGTAAACTGCGAATGGATAAACCAATAGTTAAGTAACAAAGCACTTTGTAAAATATTGATAATATACACACATATATTCTTAATGTATACAAATATATAATGTATATCTTAATTTATATATTTCTACAAATATATAATATGTGAAGCACCTTATAAAAGTGATAAAATATCTTTCAAGATAAGCTTCATATTTAAAATTACATATAACACAAAAGCAACCTAATTAAAAAAATATCTTTGCAGTACTTTAAAATAGAGAAACTGCAAAATCTTAAAGAACAAAACTATATATACTTTTTCCATCATCATAACAATATTTTACCTACTGCTATGGCTTATATTTAGATGTTCCCCAAGAGCTTCACACACTCCTAAGTATAAGTGAGGCTTTTGGAAGTAGATTGTGGGGTGCTACAGTGTACTTGCTATGAGGATGCGGGGTCTGATGGGAAGAGGCAGTTCACCGGGAGCACACCATGGAAGGCGTATCTCTCTTTGTGCCCCTCTCTTCACTCTCTGATTCCTGGCTGCCAAGAGGTAGCAGCTTTTCCTCTGCCATGCCCCTGTGCCATGCCATTCTGCCTTGGAGCCAGCTGACTGAAATGTGAACCGAAATAAACCTCTTCTTTAAATTGCAGGTGTCAGGTATTTTGGTGCCAGTGAGAAGGAAAGTGACTAAGACATCTACCATCCTAAGAAACTACACATATAGAATTAAATACCTAGCAAATTGCCCATTTCTGTTCTATGTTTCTAGAAGTGGGAAGGGAAACTCACTCACTGGGACGGGACAGGGGTAGTGAGTTTCACTTTTAAATCTTTGGAAGTTTAATCCGCCAGAAGAAGATTTCCTAGAGACGTTAGGAAGCCTTAACGCCAATAATGTTGGTCATATTTTTCTATCGGCTCCATAGAAAAAGGTCTGCAACAACTTTTGGAACAGTGGAATCACTGCAAAGTAATCCCCTATTTTTACACAATTTACAGCTGAGTGAAAATTACTTCACAGCTGCATGGTAAACCGCTCGGCGTCTCTCCTGTTTGGCGGCCCCACTGCCCAGAAGCGGTCACTGCGGAGTACCCCAGCACCACTACTCTGTAGGAAGGGACAAATGGTGGGAATACAAACAGGGTGAATGCCAAGGGAAGGCCATCTGCCCAGGGTTGGTTTTGTCATCCGTCATTTTCTGCAATAAGTCCCTCCCTTCGAGAAAGAAGTCAAGGCCTTTCAGAAAAGACCTCCAGGTGCATCTGCAGTGACCGCTTCTAATCTAGTCTCTGTCTCAACATTGACTTAGCTCTTTGGAAAATGAGTCAAGTAGGCATTTACCTTTCAGGCAGGCAGAGATACTGAGAAGGCACTCTTGGGAAGGCTATTTTAAATTCTAAATATTCTTAAATATGCCTTCCTTCTAGAAAACACGGTAGAATTTGATTTGAATATTCCAAATAAGGCTTTCTCAGAAAGCCAGATACTCACTCATCAAATCAACAATGCTAATTGCAATTTACAATGTGCAATGTTGCATGTGCTAATAGTCTTATTATAGCATTTTCAATAAAGCAGATTAAAAATTATTTCTGTCTTGGTGACTATGTCTCATTTTCATAAATATTTTAAAAATGATTGTTGGCCAATCTTTACTTTCCTGTGTTATTATTACCCTTCACATCACATGGTTCTATCAAAGATTACGAAGAGGTAAGTTAAGAACAGAGCCTCTAACACAGCACCATCACCTGGTGACAATTAAGGAAATCAGTGCTTGAAGCAGCATCCACTAAGGCAGCAGCAATAGTAGTTCAACCTGACTTTTTCTTTGCAATTAAGAATCTTCTTGAACTATATAACCTAAAACTTTAAAAATGAGAATTCAATTTATGTCTACAAAAACAGTATGAAAAGACAGATGTATAAATATATCAACAATACTTTAAAAAGAAAACATTTATCTGGAACTAGCCATTATCAACAGCATTTCTGGATTGCAGAAAACAAACCAGCCTGCCTACAGTCAAGTTTTCTGCCATTAACTCAGTGCTAGACTCATCATATCACTTTAAAAGTGGAAGTTAAATATAGAATCTTCATTTTAAAATATATTTTATATGTTATCATCACTTGACTTAGTGGTTTGAATTTGCATTTTGAAAAGACTTTGTTTTGTTCATGACAGTAGCTCCAGCTCTAGAATTGGCACATTAGAGTCAATCCTTACATTTGTTAGATAAATTCTTGAATTTTTATAAAGTGGACACATTTTTATCTTCATTTATAATTATATGTGAATATATAGTCTCATTTATATTTTCTCCCCTTTTATATATACATACATATTTTTTCTGTTCTTATATGTACATATGTCTTACAATGCAGAAATTTGTCCAATTAGTTTTCTTAAACACCATAAGGCCAAAAGAGAATATCAAAGTGAAAATAAAATCTGATATGAATGTATTTGAGTTGAACATTTACACATAGACATGAGAAAGTTAAGACACCAACAAATTATTCAGCAGTTCCCACAGAATGCTTGATAATGTATTGTTTATAATGATGTTTTTTCCAGACCTATAAGCTCCTTGAAGATTTTTATTCATCTTTATTTATCATATAAGAGAAATTCAATAAGCTATTAGTTGAATGAATGGATAAAGAGCTAATTAATAATTTCATTTTAATAAGGGGCTTAAAACAGATTGTAAGTGCAGTATATATGTCTTGACAAAAATCGCCTGTTTCTAGACTCATCCTCGCAAAGCTTAAAAACAAATTTCAGACAAATCATACTGATATCAAGAAGCTCGACTGTATCCCAAAACAAAGTGTAGTACTATTGAAAGGAATGTGATGAAATCCAGCATGCAAAAATATAAAATTCTCAATATCTAGAATGCAATAAAAACCTGTCATGCATGCAAAGAAGCATGGAAATACAGAAAAAATAAAACAACTTGTTAATAAAAGCAAATTCCAAAAATGAGAATGGAATTAGCTAACAAGGATGTTAAAAATAGAACTTCTCTAAATGTTTTCAACTTATTCTAGAATATAGAAGAAAATATGAACTTGAAAAAAGTGAGATATAAAAAACAGAAATTTTTAAAAATGAAAAATAAAATATCTAATGTAAACCACACTGGATGAGATTACCAGCTGATTAGATTAGGTAGTATGGAAAAATCGGTCAATGTGAAGAAATAGTAATAAAAATTAATCAAAAGAAAGAAAAAGAAATAAATGACTTAAAATAAATAAGAATCACAACAACCAGTGGGACAAAGTAAAGAATCTAAGCAACACAAATATTTGGAACCCGCAAAGGAGATAAGGAAACAAAAGAAGTTTTCAAAGAATAATTAAGTTTTCTCAAATGTGACCAAAATTATAAAATATATGTAGTTATACGTAAAATTATCTCTTTGCATTATGCTTAGAATACAGGTTGCATTTTGGACATGTAAAAATTCAGCAACATAATTTAATAATTGAAACACCTACCTTATGCCACACCCTATTCTAAACACTTTTTACCATGGTAATGACATACTAAATTCCTAACAAAATCAATGGATAAGGTCTCTTATTACCCTGATTCATAGACAAACATGCTGATTACCAGAAAGATTAAGTGATGGTGTGCAAAACTGACCAGTGCCAAAGTAGAACCAAGACTCAAACCCATGTAGTTTGGCTTCAGCATACTCACTTTTAACCATTATGCCACATGCCTTCTCTACTATCTGTGTAGTGAACATTAACACTTAAAACCTTGAGCTAGAAATGGTCATCTTTATGCTAAACATGATTTTAAAACCGCATAATTTAGTTGTAGTCTTAATAAAGAATCTCAATTTACTCCTCATCATTCAGGATGGCAATAAATGTGGGAAAGTTCATGAACAAACTGGCAAAAAGATGAAGAAAAAGTTAACATTCAAATCAACATAAAACACCACTGAGCCATAAACTACTGCAATAAGAAAACTGTATGTATGTGGAAGAATGTGCCTGTGATTTTCTAAAGGCACATTTCAAAAGAAAACCTAGAAGCATGAAAATACCAGAGTCGTCAGCAACTTGACTCCTTTTATTTGCAATCGGAGGGTTCTTGCTGACACATGAAGCCCTGCTGCCTTTTGTCACATATGTGCTTCCCCTGCAAATTGTCAGTGACTTGTCAGAACTGATCAGGAAGTCTAAGGTCATTCCTCAGTGATGGACAGGTCTGGACATGACAGCATCCCATTTCGGGTTCTATGTCACATACCGTATGAAAATTGATGTCCCTGTCACTTGATTCTCAGGAAAAATGGCTGCACACAATGACAGTAAGTTAAAAAAATAATCAATGGTATGATTTCAACATTTAATTATATTTTAAACAATTATTTAGTCTAATGGTGCAGAGAGAAAGAATGTTGTGAAAATGTGTAAGATTCCTTCTATGTTATGCATGAAACTGCCATGTACCTTGTTTGGAAATTAAACTACCAAACAACTAAGTCTAGTAATAAGACACTTCTGTAAATTACCTGACATCCTGATGGCTCCAACCAATAAATTCCAAGTGAAAATCCGGAATGTTGTATCTTTCTAAGGTGTCTATCTTGAAATTTGGTAGAAATTAGGATTTGCGTTATCGAGATACCTCAAAGAACTAGGATTAGAGGTCCCATTTGACCCCACTATTCCCCTGCTGGTATCTTCCCATAAGAATTAAAAGAATCTTACCACAGTCATATATGTGCACCCATGTTCATAGTGGCTCAGTTCGTACTAGCTAAAGCTTGGAAACAGCCCAAATGACCATCAACTGTAAACTGGATAAAGAAGATGTGGTTTTTTTAATAAAATGGAGTATTACTCAGCCATAAAGAATGAGAAACTAGAGTCATTTATAGCTAAATGGATGGATATTGAGGCCACACTCTTAAGTGAAATAAAGAGGACACACGTGTTAATACCGAATAGTTTCTCTAGTGTGAGAAACTGAAAGTGTAAATAAGGGTTAAAATGATTAAAACGAATAATTGATAATTTGAAATAGGAAGAAAGGTCAAAAGGGGTAGGAGTGGTAGGAGGGGAAGGGGAAGGAAAGAAAGGAAAAGGAAAAACTATGAGAAAAGAAAAAAAATGGAAATGAAGTCTATGTAAATAGGGAAGGGTGGAGGGGGTGAAGGACGCACAAGTAATGAGGAAAAAATAAGAACCAAGATACATCATGTACAGGTAGAAGCACCCAATGATAAATGTAAACGCATTGTATACCTAAAATGTACCAATAAAAGAATTTAAGAATAAAAAATAAATAAATCTCGATTTTTTAAAACAGTGGGCATCTTACTATATTAGTCCTTTCTCAGTCAGTGTTACTTTCCACTGCTTGGCTACTAGTAGTCAACTGGGATCTGAAAATATTAAATGTAAAATTCCAGAAATAATTTGTAAGTTTTAAATTGTGCCTGGTTGTGATTAGCATGATGAAATCTCATGCCAATGCATTCTTTTCCAACTGGGACACGAATCATCCCTTTGTCTCTATGTCTACACTGTCTATCCTACCCATCTGCCTATTCATCACTAAGTGGCTCCCTTGGTAATCACAATGCTTATGTTCTAGGAACACTTCTGCAGTAGTCTAAGACTACATAACAGTGCATATGTCATTTACTTCACTTTTCTCCATCATGCAGGCATTGTACGACTTCACATCATCACAAAAAGGGGGAATGCAATAAGATATCATGATAGAGAGATACTCACAACTATCATTAGAGTAATTGGTAGAATTATTCTGTTATTAATTTACTTTAAATATTTTATACAGTAAGCTTTATTATAAATTTATACATATTGACAAAAATTAGTATGTATAATATTCAGTATTATTCATGGTCTCAGGCATCCTCTAGAGGTCTTGAAATTTATCTTTCATGGATAAGGGAGAACTACTGATTTAAATTATCCTTTCTAGAAAAGAAAAATTCTTATAAGTTTTTTGATAATATTTTTAAGTTGTCTGACATCACTGAGATGTATTGAAGGTTTATAAAATAATTTGGGGGAAGATGGAAAATTACTAACTGTAAACATAGGTCTAAACTATTTAATGTGTTGCTCAAAGAGGTGAAGGGACACAGAAGTAAGGACAGAACATCAAAGAGATTCCATGCTGTTACTGCTAAGAATCATGTAAAATTTTCCAATAATTTTGAGAATGAAACATTTGAGACATTTGAACATTTGAGAATGCTGTGAAAATTCTCCAACTCTTCAATGACTTGTTAGCTCTTTATCATTTGTGAGAGCCATTAGAATGTGATTAATGAAGAAAAATCGAATAATTCCTTTAAATCCTATTTATCTATTCTACTTTTAGGAAGTCTGCAAGCATAAAACAACATATATAGAACCAAAACAGACCACCATGTCTATTCTGATGCACAGTTTTAAGAGTCTGTCCTCTTTAGAAAAAGGAATTTAAAATAAAATTCTCTAGCAAATCATTGTATTGTAATCATACTAGCAAATCATAATACTAACATAGATTTAGGCAATAATTAAAAATACATTATTTAAATTTATTAATATAAACATGGCTATAAATTACTATGTAGACACAAAGTCCACATAATACACCCTTAATTACCATGGTTATATAAGAGTATTTAAGGTACAAGTGAGGCCATTTATGCACTATATGTTGGTTTATTGAGTACACAGAATTTCAAAAGCCTAGATAAAGTATAAATCACTGATTTCTGGAAGTTGTCATGATGTTTTAGTCTGTAGATACGTAAGATTTCCTGCATATAAAACAGACCTCCATTATATAGCAATATCTGAGAGTGCTTTTGGCTTTTTCTTACTGGAAATTCAAGATGAGAGTTATTAACTACCTCTGTTTACTGTTAGTCCAAGGGTAAGGATCTCTGTCCTCCTCACAGGCAGGGAGTCCAGTAGTCAAGGGGACATGCTACTTCAGCCCCTCTACCTTTGTGCTCACAGTCCAGATGCTCAGAAGTGGAAATCTCTGCCTCAACAATGGGGAAACCACTTCCAGGGTATATACAGTCCTCCTTAGTGGGCCTGTCTTGCAAATATCCATCATGCAACTATGATGTTTCCCTCTAGGTCTGAGATAAGCCAATGGCAGTTGTTTGGGGTGGAAGCTTGATGGAGGTTCCTGGGGCCAGAGTAGTTTATTCTAGGCTTGCTAGAGAAAAGAGAATTGTAGAATGGCAAATGCAGTATGTGGGCTATGGACTGAATTTGTATCTGTGCCCCACAATTGTTACCAGAGTACTAGACCAGAGGCCCAACTCTTAGGGTCCCAACAAATCAAGCCCAGTCATTCACCTCAATGATGCTAATGGTGAAAAGCAGGAAAGGAACTTTAATCATATATCTATACTGGGAAGACAAGGGGGCCAGAGTTTCCAGCCCAGCCTTTGTGGGTACTGACATGCACTCTCAGATCATACAGACAAGGGCATCAAAAGCATGCACAGTCACACTCTTGGGCAAATAGTGGTCTAGTTGAACATGATCTCAGAATTGGTCAGTTGGGGCCTTGTGTATATAGCATCTTGAAAAGAAAGTTGCAAGAAAGTTACTATAGTATGTGGGGCCTAGCGGGGGTAGTTCTGACTCATCATAAAATGTACATCAATCAGACCTGGTGTTCTTGGAATCCCAGGTTATGGCCATATAGAATGACTCAGAGCTAAAGAAACAGATAGAAAATGGAGGCAGAGATGCCTCCTAGTTTTTGTCCTGATTTTAGTTACTATTGGATGTGAGCAGGTCCAAGCAAAGAGTCAGTGTTTTTCCTAAAGTAGTCTCTAAGATCTTATTACACAATTATCAGAAGCACAGTTTCCTCAGGGTAACCAGAAAGGTAAATATGAGGTACATTCTCTCAAGGGCCTAACAAGCATTCTGGGGCAAGGCAAACATGAGTGAATTTATCTATTCAAGGTTATCAAGGTGCCATCTGTTCTGCTACAACAATCATGATTTAAACTATCTTGGCTTGTAGTGGAGTCTAAAATGTGGTTAGTGTAAAATTTGGAGTTCAGACTAGAGTCAGTTTTTATGGAACTTCATCTGATGACAATGGTTTTGACAGATTTTAGGATTACTATGGGTAAACAACTGACCATGTCCACTATCTTCCAAAAATAAATCAAGTGAGATTTATAAGAATAAACATTTTAGGAGATCATATGGATGTCATTCAAGATGGTTGGTTCTTTAAATAACACTGCAAAATCTTTCTCCCCTGCACACATTCAAATTATCAATTACTCAAATATATTAAACTGATAATTCTAAAATTTATATCATGAAGATTCCCAGAAAGGAAAGCACAAACTACAGTACCTCCTCTTAAGCCACACTTTCATGTTAAATCAAAAATGAGTACAGTGGATTCACATATCATTAAGTTAACTGTCTATCAAAATATTTACAAGGGCCGGGGATTTAGCTCAGTGGTTTCGCTGCCTGCTGTCCAAGCGCAAGGACCCGAGTTTGATCCCCGGTACAAAAAAAAAAAAGATATTTACAGTGTTTATTTCTGAAAAGGAGTCTAGAATTTTAAAAGCCAAATTGAGTTTATCTGCTGGCTGGGACAGATTGCTGCTTGTCTAAGTGACTTAGTTTGTTTGACAGAGCTACATGCTGCCTTTGGGTTCACAAGTCCTTCAAAACCAAAGATCTATGCTAATGGAAACCTTTTCAGCATAAAGGACCCAACAATCAGAGTTAAAGTTTTATTTATTGGCTTTGAGGATCTACTTCTGTTATCAACCATAAGGGCCCATACACTTCATCAACTCCTAACAATAGCCGCAAGCTTGGACAATCTGTCTTGTGTCTTCATTGGGTAAGACTTCAATGGAACAGCCTGGATTAAAGAGCAGTCCACGCATAAAATGGAAACTCATTAAAATAAACTTTCTCAAAAGGAGAAACTTCAGTTCCAATTGAATTGCACTGTTTTTATTTCAAAGATGAAAGGCCCATTACCCAGCCATACATTCATGTGCTCTTGGTCTAAGTGCTTTCTATTTGATGACTTTAACTTTAGGTCCCTTCCCATGTCTTTTTGGAGGGTTTAGAAACATAATAGGAATTCAGCCCTTATTGAGCCTGATTGGAACATAGTATCTGTGAACCTCTTAATAATACTTCAGACCTTTATAGTGTAATTTGCAATGGTGTCCCTTTTGTCTGCCTTACTGGCCTTTAATCTAAGGCACAATACATCCACTTTACATTTATTTGCAGAAAAACACTGAATAGCTAAGGATTTTTTAATGCGTCCATCAGAAAAAGCAGTTTTTAAAAACGTACAGGTATAGTCATTTACATAACAGAATGTCAAGCTGAATGAATAAAAGAACGGTGTTAAAGACAGTTGTCACTTGTTTATACATGAAAACTGACTTGCAGCTTTGAGCCTGAAAACTTCACCTTGAACTTATTTTGAGGGCTATATTAGTGAAAGGAACAACCCAATAAAATGAAAAAGTCAAGAGACTTGGAAAAATCTCCATTATGTGAAAATATAAAAGAGTAATATAACTAGTATTAGCTGAAGCAAATAATAGTATTCTCAGCTTTAATTTTATATGAATGACCATTAAGTGAAATGAACCACAATCATGGTTAGATACACAGAATATTTAGAGAAAATGTTAATACTCATAGCAATGCAAAAACATCCACCTAATGGTTATATACACATGCCATCAAAAGGAAATTAACCTCTTTAAGATTGGCTATGTGGTTATGTAACTTTAGTTCATACATCTCTGAGACCAAAATGTATGTCATGCACACATTTTAAAAGACATTAAACAAGTATAAATCTCTCGTGTCAAAAATATTCCTTTAAATTATGCAATTATAAAATTATATGTGGATATATTTTAAGTTTTATCATAGTTAATAACTAACATAATGGTCTCTGTATAATGAAAATGATATATAATTTTCAGCAGAGTTTGCTAAAAGCTTCTCAATTATATTTTGAATTTAATCTATTTGTAAATTACTTCCAAATGTTATTTTTCTTTATGGAAAAATTAGAAACTGAATACATAAATAAAATAATACATAAATAAAACATGAAAATTTCAAACATTACAAAGTCACACATAATCACCAATGACACACTACAGAAAAACATCTAATTCTTACTAAATTTTTTACCTGTAAAAATCAATCTCACTTTTCTTACTTATTTTTAAAAATGAAATGTAAAATAAAACACTAACATTAATCTTAACCAAAAAGCAAACAAAGAATCAAAACTATCTTTACTGAAACTGCAAATAATTCTGTTATTCACCAAGTTACACAATTAGCTCCAGTACAAGACAAACATCCATCGAGGCTGGTAGAGAGCAGTTAAATGAATCCTTGGCTTCATCTAGCCAGGTTCACATAGTTCAGTTTTTTGCCATTTCTGGGTTTTTTTAGTACCTTAATTTCTCTATTTTACTTAACTTATTTTGCACTTATCATATGTATGCTATTACCTGGAACTATAAATATATTAATATGAATGAACCAAATTAACAATAAGCAAAAATCTCTCAGGGAAAACTAAATATCTCTATCTTATTTTAAGCAAAACCAACATAAAATGTGTTTAAATGATGATTAAAAAGTTATTATTTGTAATACATAGTATTACCAATAGGACTTCTGCAGCAGCTAGGTCTACTACTGAAACTTACAGTTTTAACAATGTATATTACTTAGAACTGTCCTGGCCTACATCTAATTTACAAAGTAATACTTCATATAATAAAAAACATTGAAAATGTAGGTTTCATATGTATGAAAACATTTGTAGTATTGTCATAGTCATTATTATGATAGCATATGTGGCATATATATATATATATATATATGGCATTATCTCTTGCAAATGTTTTCATTTATTGATCTATTCAGATAAGCCTACAGAATTATATTGCTCCACCAAGAATATCAGTTCATAAAAATATGATTTTTGTTAATAAGAAGCTGTTCATGCCTAAAAGCTTATGAATTTTACATTAACTATAAGTCACTTATAGATTTTAAAAAACAGCGGAAGCATAAATGCTTTCTTATCAGAAATTTGAGCTACAGAAGTTCAGAAACCATGATTGCTTTCTCATTTCATGGGGTTGGCCAAAGTTGCCATATAGCATACCATTGCTTTAAAATGATCCCTCTGTAAGTCTTGTTTCCTGAATATGAAGTTCCTTTTTCATCTTAAGCAGCACAGCTAGTGTATAATCACAATGGAAAACTATTGCAAGCCATGGCCTCTGTAGGGTACCTTTGCAAACTGCAAACAAGAACAGAAGAAATCTGTGGAGTCTGTGCTTCCCAGAGTTTCTATGGCCCTTTAGAGAAGTTTCACAAAACACACTCAGTATTGAAAATATATGACTGTGAATACTAACCACAAAAATCATTTTAAATTCAAATAAATTTTATTTCAATTTAAACAAACCACATAAAACAAAGTATTAGATGATAAATAGCTTTTCAAATTTGGACACAAGAACATTATCTACTAAGGAAAACCTATCATAGTTGTAATGCTTTTACTTTTGCATTGAAATGACTGAGTATCACAAAACGAAATAAGACAATAGATTTCCCTTTCAACATGCACATCATAGTTGGAAGTGATATGTGTAATTTTCACTTTTATGAGTTTATCTCCTGATGCTCTCCCAGAAAAACTGGAATCCCATAGTAGCAAATTTAACAACAGCAAACAGATGACTGAAAGCGTATAAAGTGGTTTGGGGGGGTAGTGCTTTCTTAAGTTTTTATTTTTGCCTTCTTTTTCTTTCTGCCTTAATCTTCTCATTTGGTTTAGAAACATAAGGCCTCATTCACTTCATTTAAGCCTCACAATGACTGGAAGCCTGATCAATCTGTCTTGTGTCTTCTTAGGGTGAAACCGCAATTGAGCGGAAGCAACAGATGAACAAAGCCCACATTCAAATCTGTAGCTCATTAAAATAACGTTAAAATAGAGTAAAATCTCAATTGTAAGTGAATTGTAGTTGGCTTTTTTCCTGCTAAATATATTTGATTAATAAACTATACAATCATTAGCCTTGAATCAATGATCTTTAAAGTAAATTTAAATAAATGTCTCCTTTTCAAAAATTGAAGGATTTGAAAATCATTTTGGAAATAGACTTTCAACATAGCACTATATGACATAACTTTGCAGCATGCTCCAATGACACATTCCATCAAGACAATTATTCAGAGAGACGCTAGAGAACTTATGGTTCTGCCATATCCTAGATGGAATCAGTATTAGTCAATGGGACTCTTACAGCCCTACATTCTTATAATTATATAATGACACATTATAGAGAGTATTTCTATACATAAGGAGTCAAATTTAATTTAATAAGCTGTATAGAAATTTGCCATCCAAATGCCTTATATGCAAAAATTTTGGAATTTTTATGAATTTTAAGTGGGCAAAAGTTCCATAGGAACATGCATAAGTAAAGCTACTGTCTCCGGCAACTTATTTTCCAATTGATGCTTGGATTTCAGTCTGCACCTAATTCAAGGCTGAAAAGTTTGTAAACACATTCAAGTAAGAATTAGAGTTTCTGAATGTCAGATTTTAGTTGGAACTCATATGCCTTTTTTCCTCCATTATTTATTTGGGACTGAACCCAGACACACTCTACCATATATATATATATATATATATATATATATATATATATATATATATGACAGGATCTTGTTAATTAGCCCAGGATAGACTTGAACTTGAAAGCCTCTTGCCTCAATCTCTAGAGTAGCTGGAATTACAGGCATGTACCATGCCTGGTCCTTGTCACCATTCTTATGTTTGATGGTGTAATAGTTTGGACCTTAAATGTTCCCCAAAAGCCCATTAGTTAAAGGCTAGCCTATGGCACTATTAAGAGGAGGAGTCTAAAGGAGGGAAGTTTGGTTACTGGCGGAATGACCTCACCAAAGATATTGGGACTTGAGCCCTTCTTTTCTCTTTCTTTTCCTTCCTGGCTCCATTATATGCTCCTTACTGTGATAAACTCTGCTGTCACAGGCCAAAAGTAACATGGCCAAGTGACCATGATTCAAAACAAACCTTTCCTAAGTTGATCATCTCAGGTATTTTGTCACAGCCTCAGAAAGCTGGCTAATCGATGGTTCTTGATAAATGGCATACTCACATGTCTTAGATATTAGGCAATCTAGAGATTTATTAAAATAAAAGTACTTTTAAATATGGAAGCCTCATTCCAGGAAATCATTTCCTTAGAAATAAAATCATGAAAATGAAAGTATGTCAAACCAAAAATATTTAGAACAGAACTGTTTCTTGGCCCTAAAAAAGAAAGAAACAACAAGGTTGAATCAAACAAACAAACAAAACACCCTTGAAAATAAAGCAGAAAAACTGTGGACCATCTACACTATGGAATAGTAAATAAGCTTTAAAGAGTGTGGTAGAACTATACCAGTTCACTAGAAAATTTTTCCATGATGTATTCATGAATGAAAAGTAAAATGATAGACAACACATTTTTTTAAAAGAATGAGCAACAGCAAAATCCCTATACACAAGTGTGGACACACATTCTGATTATATGTTTATGAAGAAGGATTTGACAGGCCATGTAACAGGGTGCATGCAAGAGCACAGAAAGAGGAGGGGCAGGGGGAAGTAGGGGATGGAAGTCAAAGCTTGGCTGGTAACCAAAAGAATTATTTGTTTTCAAAGGTCCTCATATTATTCTGTAGTATCTGATTTTATAATGAGTATATAATAATTTTATAATAAAATTTAAAAAATAAATCTATTTTCATAAATTATAAAAGGAAAAGAGATAGTTGAGAAGCAAGTCTGTTGGGAATTTTCCAGATCATGCAGGGCTTTGCAGATCAATTCTCATCTCTTCTATCTGCTTGCTTTATAATTTCTGGGAAACCTTTGAATTTCACTAAACTTCTACGTTCTACCTCTGTGCTAAATGAGATAATGAAGTGGGCATAAAATAAAATCATGTCTTTAAAGACCTACACCATAAATGTCTTTTCCTCTTTCCTGTCCTTGCTGACAGGGAGCTAGAGTCAGGAAGGCTCTCAGATATACACAGAACTGCAGGGCTTGATCCTGCCAAGTCCAAGAAAGGAACAGCAATAAAGACAGAAAGAAAAGAAGGGACAAAGGAAGTTAACGAGAGAAGGGGCAGAGGAATGACACACTTCTTAATTATATTCTTGGTGATAAGATTAAAAAAGTTACTATGCATCTGAGTTAGAGATTAGTAGTCATTTTTTAATCTCATTACCAAAAAGATAGCTAAGTCCCTGATGGATCCAACTCTGGGTTTTGATGATCTACCTGGGTCAAGTCCCCACCAAAAGCCCACTCCCCCTTCAACAGGGGAAGCACACAGGCTCTGCCCACCATCACTATCCAGAATCCTTTGCGCAGGGGTCAGAAATGTCAGAATAAACACAAACGAAGCAGACTGTGTGTTTCATGGATATCTGGTTCCCTGGTGAGGATCTAACTGGCATGTTTTAATTAAACTGGCCCAGTAGAGTTTAATTAAGGTGTTGTCTTCTTGAGATGAAACTAAAGAAAAATAGCTTTTATGGAACAAGCATATAGGATAAGAAGTCATTTTCTTTCAGCATTGTAATATTTTAAAAATATTTAAAACCTTCTCTATTGGTTCTCTTATTCCCAAACCTTTCCTACTTTGTACTAACAAATTTGTTTTAGAAGTGATTTTAAAATGATGCATAGGCAAAATCAATAAAGTTACAAGTATCTGAGAAATTACAGAGACTGAATATGTATCGTGGAGGGATCAGAAAGTCCTTCATTTTAATTCAATGAAATAGTCAGTATAAAAAATATGTACCAAGTTTCCCCTTATCCACAGAGGATGCTTTCTAAGGCCTCCGCTGGGTGCCTAAAGCTACAGACTGTACTGAATCCTGTGTATACTGTGATTATTTCATATACATATCTACATCATTGCAATTTAACTAGGCACAGTAAGAGATAAAAAAATGATGACTAATAATACACTAGGACAATTTCAATATAATACACCGTAACAAAAAAGAACTCAGAATAGTATACAACTTAAAACTTGCCAGTTATTTACTTCTAGAATTTTCCACTTAATATTTTTGGACTGGAGTTGACTATGGTTAATTGAAACAACAGAAAGTAAAGCCATAGATAATGGATGACCGATGAATTAATGACCCAGTAATGATATAAATTCCAAAAGCTAGTATGAATACCATGGAAAAATTCA
Source organism: Heterocephalus glaber (assembly GCF_053883595.1). Classification (NCBI taxonomy): domain Eukaryota; kingdom Metazoa; phylum Chordata; class Mammalia; order Rodentia; family Bathyergidae; genus Heterocephalus; species Heterocephalus glaber. Next base: position 9,182,823 of record NW_028258344.1, read on the forward strand.
CTAGGTTAAAAATTCTTTTTTTTTTTTTTAGGCACCAGGGATCAAACTTGGGACCTTGTGCTTGTGAGGCAGGCACCGGAAACACTGAGCTAAACCCCCAGCCCAAAAATTCTTATTTTGGAAATAGAAGTGACTTACAGAAAGAATCCCAGGCTTCGGCTTAGGCACCTCTGTTTTCCAGCTCTGCATCTCTGAATAAGTTGCTTAACCTCTCTCAACAGCTGCCTAATTTGTAAGGTTGTATGCTATATCTCACTGGACTATGGTGAAAATTCAGTGGTAGAATGAAGGCAAGAAATCTATGTGAACTCTTTGGCAACCTTCAAAAGCAAGGAAGTGTCACTGTCACTTGGGTCAAAGAAATCATAAATATTTAAATATAGTTGTCTTTTGGAGAGCCATTATACAGGAACAGATAAAAGAACCTGAGGCTTTAGAGTCACACAGATGTTCCCGTGTATTTTAAAGCAGCCAGTTACAAACTAGCTGTATTTCCATGATATAAATGTAATGTAAGTTTATACCTAGCCTGTGTTTAATTTAATATGGCATATCCATTCATTTGTTCATTTGCCTATTCAATAACCATTTTTTTGCATCTACAGTCTCTAAATAGGAGAAATAATATTCATCTCTACTACCCTGAGGAGCAATGAGCTAATGTATTTAGCTCCTGACCTACATGATCAATAAATAGGTTTTATTTGTTTTATGAAGAAAGAAATGAAGAAGGATTTCCAATATGGCTAATCTGATTTTTTCTTTAACTTGATAAATTAGAAAAGATATGAAATATTCTCATTGGATTTTTTCTGTGTGTTTAAGTAACTTATGATCATTCTACACTAGACAATGCTGAATCCCCCATTCTTTACCATTTCTGCAAGAACCCCAATCCTTGAATCTGTAGTCTACTTCTTTTGCTGGCCCAATTACTCACTCCTGCAGTTCTTGGGAGAATAACAATCAAGCTGTTGAAGCCACTTTTCTATGAGTATAGAAAGTAGGAAGAAACTAAGGGCCTAGGATCCTTTTCACTCTCCGGGAGTGACAACCAATGATTATGGAATGAAGAAGCATAAACCTTCAATGCACAGACATACAACTCATATTCCTGAATTCTATTGCAGAATTAGGTTGAAGCCCACCCTCTGGAAAATTCTGCCTTAGATGTATCACACCCTTTTCTCCACTGTCTCTTCCTCCTTTGCTGCTGCTCCCTTAAATTTTACTCTGCTATTCCACTTGTGAAGAACCCAATAAGACCCAATACGCAATGACAAATCTCTTATAACTTACTTAAATTGAGGACTTAAATTTTTATACTTCCTTAAGAAGTAAGTATAATTCACCCATTGTCTTTGTTGATTAGGTTTCTAAATGACATAATTCTAAGCATTCGCCATTTTCATTGAATTATTAATCTAGAACACCTAGGTCCTTTTTTTTTTTTTTTTTGGTACCGGGGATCGAACTTGGGTCTCTGTGCTTGCGGGGCAGGCAGTGGAACTACTGAGCTAAATTACCAGTCCATTAATCTAAAACAAAGTTTTGCTGTTCTCTTGAGATCTTTTAATGTATGTACAGCCAAGAAATCAATTTTCATGATAATTTTTATGAATTAGGTCTTCACTGAATATACACATTGATCATAATAGCAGATAATACAAAGGACCTGAGTTCTTGAAAAGAATAATTATCACGAAGATTCTAACATCAAAGTCACTACTTCTTTCTTCTAAACTGAAAAGGGCTATAGGGAACAGCTGACCAAGTAGAAATCTTCAGGCAAAGATTATGCTAATATGCTTGCCCACAAAACCAAAGAAAGTTAGTCCAGAAAGACCAGTGAGAACAGTTTATGGTCTTTTTAGGCTGAAAAACTTAAAACTGATATTCAAGGTTCACAGCCAGGGCAAATGTGCTTTGCCAATTCAGTTCTAACACAAAATTCCAAAGGTATCTTCCATTTCAAAACACAGGAAATTAAGCAAAGAAGATAATGCTTTCATCATACTGAGTCCAACCTTTGAAGGAGCATGGTTAATTTGAAATGTATCTGAATATTTAACCAAACTATAGAGCAAGAACATTTAAATTAACCTCTTTCATTATCATTATTATCTCTTCATCCTCTCATTCGCCACCACAATGGAGAAGTTATGCTTGCCACTCATTTGGACAATAGGGTCCTAAGTCTTGGGTTTAGCATGCAGTACCTGCTGTGGTACATATTCTTCTGTTAATGAGCATGCATAACTCTTAGTCCCTAAGGAACTGTCTCTGCACATAAAAGGATACATAATTTTTATCATGCCAGAAAGAAGTAAATACAGCTCATTGAGTTTTCTATGGGAGGATTTAGAGAACTTAATTATCATTCACTGCCAGTATCTCCAGGCACTAGGCTGGTTCTTTCCTCACGTTTAAGTTTTTATATTATACAACCAAGTTACCAAGTATATTGTTAGTATTTGGTGAAAGCACATGTAAGATCCAACGGGTAATTCCAGTAGCAAGAGCTTATAGCTCTTCTCACGAGGACATGTCTCAGGTTATTGGAGCCACTTGGCTGCATGCAGTGAACAGAAATGCAAGGTCATCGACTGATCTTCATCATACTCTGTCAGCCTCTTGCCTCTTGCCTCTATTGGGAAAAGCTCATAAATCACATTTGCAATAATTGATGTGCTAAAGGACTTCCCCATATACATTAAAATTTTAAGCTATTTTACTTTTTCCCTGGGATTGGGGATTGATCTTGATATGGGGTAACTTGTCTTTTCTATTTCTTGATAAATCACCACTTTCTTTTCTAAACACATATAAAGACAAATCACAGTCCCTATTGAAAAGACTCTAGATTTTGAGCCAGAGGAATTTAGGGAAATTGAACAGTTTACTAAGCTTAATGAGAAAAATAGTGTGTCAAAAAAGGATGAAGATGTTCCTGAGGAAAGGACAAAAATGTTATAAGAAAGGAACTGTGAAATATTTCATTATATTGAAAGCACAAAGGATAAAATTTTGGAATCAGATCCAACTTTAGAAATTGGTTTCTGCAAAGGAAAAAGAAATGGGAAAGAATTTTCAGGACAATAGTCTTTCTAGATCAGTGCTATTTACTCATTTCTTGATTTTTATTTGTACTTGTCCAAAGTGTATGGCTAAGAGAGTTATAGTATTTCTCACTTTCTCATTGAGAAAATGCTTTCTCCCTTTTTTAAAAATTAATTTAGTTGACACATTTTAGGCATACAATATAATGACATTCATCATTGGAAATGTGCACCTTTACATGATCTCTCTTCCTTCTTATTTTTTCCCCATTCCTCTGCCCTCCCTTCAACCCCTCCATCCCTCCCTACTAACAAAGACTTTGTTTTCATTTTTTCATTTTCTCATATTAATTCCATTCCCTTCTTTCTTTTCCCTTACCCCTCCAACTTGACTTCCCACTCCCCTTTGCCCCTTTTCTTTCTATTTCACGTTATCTATTATACCTTTTAGTCCTTATTTACACTTTCAGGTTCTCACACCAGAGAAACTATTCAGTAATTACATGTGCATCCTATTTATTTCACTTAAGACTATCTCCTGAAGGTGCATCCATTTAGCTATAAATGTCTCTAATTTCTCATTTTTTATGGCTGAGTAGTACTCCATTTAATGAAAAAAACCCCACATTTTCTTTATTCAGTCTCCAGCTGATGGGCAATTGGGCTATTTCCAAGTTTTAGCTATTAAAATTGTGCTGCTATGAACATGGGTGCACATTTATCACTGTGGTATGATTCTTTTAATTCTTTAGGGAAGAAATCCAGCAGGGGAATAGCTGGGTCAAATGGGAAGATTTCCAGTCCTACTTCTTTAAGGAATCTCCATACTGATTTCCACAGTGGTTGCACCAGTCTACACTCCCGCCAACAGTGGAGCAGTGTTCCTCTTTCCCCAAAGCCCTGCCAGCATTTATTACTGGTTGATTTCATGATAGAAGCCATTCTCTCTGGGGTGAGGTGGAATCTCACTGTTGTTTTTATTTGCATCTCTTGAATGATCAGTGATGTTGAACATTTTTTCATATGTTTATTTGCTATTAGTACTTCTTTGTCTGAGAAATGTCTGTTCATTTCAGATGCCCATTTTTGGATTTGGTCATTAAATTTCGGAGGTTGGATTTTTTAAGTTCTTTATAGATTCTAGATAGTAGACCTTTGTCTGAGTAATAGCAGGTGAAAATATTTTCACACATTGTGGCTTGTCTCTTCACATTGTTGGTGGTTTCTCTTGCTGTGCAGAAGCTTTTTAATAAGAAGAGATCTCACTTGTTGATTGTTTGTGCTACTTCACAGGCAACTGAGGTTTTTTTCATGAAATCTTTTTGTACACCAATATCTTCAAGAGTTCTACCTAACCTCTATTCCAGCCAGTTCAGCATTTGTGTTTTAATATTTACATCTTTAATCCATTCTGATTTTAGTTTAATGCATGGTGAAAGATATAGGTCTAGTTTTAATCTTTGGCAACTTGAAACCCAATTTTTCCAGGAACATTTATTAAAGAGGCTATCTTTCCTCCAGTGAGGGTAATTGGCTCCTTTGTCAAAGATGAGATGGCTCAGTGTGTCTGTTCTGCAACTTCTAATCTGTTCCCCTGGTCCTCAGGTCTCTTTGCCAGTACCATGCTGTTTGTATCACAGTAGTTTTGTAGTATAGTTTCAAGTTGGGTATTGCGATAATCCCTACCTTGTCCTTATTGAGTAGAATTGGTTTTGCTATTCTACGTCTCTTCTTTTTGCAAATGAATTTTGGGATTGTTCTCTGAAGGTCCGAGAAGCACGCTACTGGGATTTCAATTGGGATTGCATTGAATCTATATAGCAGTTTTGGAAATATGGCCATTTTCACTATGTTGATTCTTCCTACCCAGAAGCAAGGAATGTCTTTCCATTTTCTGATATCATCTTCAATCTCTGTTTTCAGAGTGCTATAATTTTCTGAGAAGAGGTCGTTTATTTCTTTTGTTAGGTTGGTTGCTAAGTATTTCAGTTTTTTGGATGCTATTGTGAAAGGAATTGTTTGTCCTATTACTCTCTCAGTGAGTCTGTTGTTCGTGTACAGGAACGGTATTGATTTTTGTCTGTTGACCTTGTATCCAGCAAATTTACTGAATTGGGTTACTAAGTCTAGAAAACTGTTGGTGGAGTTCTTGGGGTCTTCTATATAGAGTATCATGTCATCTGCAAATAAAGACAATTTGACTTCTTCATTTCCTATATTTATTATTTCTATTTCTTTCTTTGTCTAATTGCTGTGGCGCATGTTTCCAAAACTATATTGAACAAGAGTGGTGATAGTGGACATCCTTGTCTTGTTCCTGATTTTAGTGTGAAGGATTTCAGTTTTGGACCATTTAGTATGATATTGGCTGTTGGTTTTTCATAGATGGCTTTTATCAGATTGAGGTAGAGATTGTCTGTTCCAATTTTTTTCTAGGGTTTTTATCATAAATGTGTGTTGGATTTTGTCAAATGCTTTTTCTGTATCTATTGAGAGGACGATATGGTTTATTTCCTTGGCTCTATTGATATAGTATATTACATTTATTTATTTCTGTGTGTTGAACCATCCTTCCTGCATCCCTGGGATGAAGCCCCCTTGATCAGGGTGTATGATCTTCTTGATGATCTTCTGCATTCTGTTTGCCCTTATCTTATTAAGGATTTTTGCATCTATGTTCATTATTGAGATTGGCCTACAGTTCTCTTTTTCAGTTGGGTCCCTCTCTGCTTTGGGGACCAAGGTGATGTTTGCTTCCAGGAATGAATTTGGGAGTATTGCTTCCCTTTCATTTTTTTTTTTTTTGGTTAAATTCTTTTATTGGTACATTGTAGGTATACAACACAATTACATTTCTCATTTTGAATTGTACCTTTACATAATGAATCTTGGTTCTTATTTTTTCCCCATTCCTAGCCCTCCCTTCGACCTCTCCACCCTTCCCTATTTACAAAGACTTTATTTCCATTTTTTCCATTTCTCAGGATTTTTCCTTTCCTTCTTTTCCTTTCCCCTGCCCCTCCCACTACCCCTACACCTTTGGACCTTTTCTTCCTATTTTGCACTATCGATTATTCATTCTAATCATTGGTACATTTTAGGTATACAATATAATGACATTCATCATTGGAAATTTGCACCTTTACATAGTCTCTCTTGGTTCTTATTTTTCACCCTTGCCCAGTGCTCCCTTCAACCCCTCCATTCCTATTTACAAAGATTTTCTTCCCATTTTTCCATTTTCTCATATTAATCCCATTCCCTTCTATCCTTTCACCTAGCCCTCCCACTTCCTTCCCCTTTGCCCCTTTTCTTCCTATTTCACATTACCTATTATACATTTTAGTCCTTATTTACACTTTCAGTTTCTCACACCAGAGAAACTATTCCGTACTTATACAAGTGTGTCCTACTTATTTCACTTAAGAGTATCACCTCAATGTGCATCCACTTAGCTATAAATGTCTCTAATTTCTCATTTTTTATGGCTAAGTAGTACTCCATTGTATAAAAAAACCACATTTTCTTTATCCAATCTCCAGTTGATGGGCATTTGGGCTGTTTTGAAGTTTTAGCTATCACAAACTGTGCTGCTATGAACATGGGCACACATATATCACTGTGGTATGATTCTTTTAATTCTTTGGGGAAGATCCCCAGCAGTGGAATAGCAGGGTCAAATGGGACTTCCAGTCCTAGTTCTTTGAGGTATCTCCATACTGATTTCCACAGTGCTTGCACCAGTCTACACTCCCACCAGCAGTGGAGCAGGGTTCCTCTTTCCCTACAGCCCGACCAGCATTTCTCATTGGTGGATTTCATGATAGCAGCCATTCTTTCTGGAGTGACGGGGAATCTCAGCATCGTTTTCATTTGCATCTCTCAAAAGACCATTGATGTTGAACATTTTTTCATGTACTGATTTGCTAGTTCTACTTCTTTGTCTGAGAAATGTCTGTTCATTTCAGATGCCCATTTTCAGATTGGGTCTTTAAATTTGGGAGGTCTAATCTTTTTAAGTTCTTTATAGATTCAAGATAGTAGACCTTTGTCTGAAGAAGACCAGGTGAAGATTTTTTCCCACATTGTGGGTTGTCTCTTCATACCTGGTGGTTTCTCTTGCTGTGCAGAAGCTTTTTAATAAGAAGAGATCCCACTTGTTGATTGTTTGTGCTAGTTCATGGGCAACTGAGATTTTGTTCATAAAATCTTTTCCTACACCGATGTCTTCAAGTCTTCTACCTAACCTCTGTTCCAACTGGTTCAGAGTTTCTATTTTAATATTTAGATCTTTAATCCAATTTGATTTCAGTGTAGTGCATGGTGAGAGATATAGGTCTAGTTTTAATCTTTGGCAAGTTGAAACCCAATTATTCCAGCACCATTTATTAAAGGGGCTATCTTTCCTCCAGTGAGGGTGTTTGGCTCCTTTATCGAAGATGAGATGGCTGAGTGTGTCTGGCGTTGTTTCTGCATCTTCTAATTTGTTCCACTGGTCCTCAGATCTGTTTCTTTGCCCATACCATGCTATTTTTATCACAGTAGCTTTGTAGTAGAGTTGCAGGTTGGGGATTGTGATACCACCTGCCATGTCTCTGTTACCTAGAATTGCTTTTGATATTCTGGATCTCATCTTGTTCCAAATGAATTTTTGGATTGTTTTCTCAAGGTCCATGAAGTATGCTGCTGGGATCTCAATTGGAATTGCATTAAATCTATATAGCAGTTTTGGAAGTATGGCCATTTTCACTATATTAATCTTTCCTACCCAGGAGTAGGGGATGTCTGTCCATTTTCTGATATCATCTTCAATCTCTCTTTTCAGTTTGCCATAGTTTTCAAAGAAGAGGTCTTTGATTTCTTTCATTAGGTTGATTCCTTGGTATTTCAGTTTTTCAGATGCTATTGTGAAAGGAATTATTTGCCCTATTTCTCTCTCAGTGACTCTGTCATTTGTGTAGATGAAAGCTATTGATTTTTGTGTGTGGACCTTGTAACCAGCTAGTTGACTGAATTTGGTTATTAAGTCAGAAGACTTTTGCTGGAGTTCTGGGGTCTTCTATGTAGAGTATCATGTCATCTGCAAATAATGACACTTTGACTTCTTCATTTCCTATATTTATTCCTTTCATTTCTTTCTCTTGTCTAATTGCCATGGCTAATGTTTCCTGAACTATATTGAAAAAGAGTGTTGATAGTGGACATCCTTGTCTTGTTCCTGATTTTAGTATGAAGGATTTCAGTTTTGGACCATTTAGTATGATATTGGCTTTTGGTTTTTCACAGATGGCTTTCATCAGTTTGAGGTAGAGACCATCTATTCCAATTTTTTGTAGGGTTTTTATCATAAATGCATGTTGGATTTTGTCAAATGCTTTTTCTGCATCTATGGAGATAATCATATGGTTTTTGTCCTTGGATACATTGATATAGAGTATTACATTTATTAATTTGCATATATTGAAAGATCCCTGCATCCATGGGATGAATCCCACTTGATCAGGGTGTATGATCTTCTTGATGATCTTCTGTATTCTGTTTGCCAATGTCTTATTAAGGACTTTTGCATCTATGTTCATTAGTGAGATTGGCCTATAGTTCTCCTTTTCAGTTGGGTCTTTCTCTGCTTTGGAGATCAAGGTGATGCTTGCTTCCAGGAATGAATTTGGGAGTATTGCTTCTCTTTCAACTTCATTGAAGAGTTTAAACAGTAGTAGCAGCAGTTTCTCTCTAAATGTCTTGTAGGATTCAGCTGTGAAGCCATCAGGGCCCAGGATTTTCTTAGTTGAGAAGTTTTCAATTACATTTTCAATTTCATTGGTTGATACTGGGTTGTTCAGAATTTTTAGGTCTTCTTCGTTCAACTTTGGTAATTCATATGTATCTAGGAATCTGTCCATTTCTTTTGTGTTGTCCATCTTATTGGCACATAGGTTCTGGAAGTAGGTATTGATGATCCTCAGGATTTCTGCTGCCTCTGTTGTAATTTCACCCTTTTCAATCCTAATTGCATGGATTTGGACCTTTTCTTTCCTTTTTCTGATAAGGTTGGCTAAGGGTTTGTCAATTTTGTTGATTCTTTCGAAGAACCCACTCTTGGCTTCATTGATTTTTTGTATCGTTCTCTTAGTCTCCACTGCATTGATTTCTCCTCTGATCTTTATAATTTCCTCCCTTGTATGAGCACTGGGGTTGTCCTGCTCTTCTTTTTCTAGAAGCTTGAGGTTAAGCATCAGATTGTTTAATTGAGCTCGTTCTGTTTTCCTAATATGTGGATTCACTGCTATGAATTTCTCTTGTTAGACTTTCATTGTGTCCCATAGACTCTGCTATAGGGTACTGTCATTGTCATTTAATTGAAGGAACTGTCTGATTTCTTCTTTAATTTCCTATGTGACCCCTTGGTTATTCAGAAATGTGTTGTTCCATTTCCACATGTTTATGAAATTTTTCCAGTTTCTTTTGCTATGGATCTCCAATTTCATTGCACTATGGTCTGATAATATACAGGGGATAACTTCAATTCCTTTGCATTTACTTAAACATGTTCTATGTGTGAGTATGTGGTCTATTTTGGAGAATGACCCATGTGCAGCTGAGAAGAATGTGTATTCTGATTTTGTGGGGTGGAAGACTCTGTAAACACCTGTTAAATTCATTTGTTCAAAAGACTTTGATTGAGTTCTAGTATTTCATTACTTATTTTTTGTCTAGTTGATCTATCTATTTGTGACAGTGGGGTGTTGAGGTCCCCCACTACAATTGTATTAGTGCATATGTGACTTTTCATGTCCGTTAGTATTTGTTTTATATAGTTGGGCACACTAGTGTTTGGTGCATAGATATTTATGATTATCATCTCTTCCTGATGGATTATTCCCTTTACAAGGATGTAGTGTCCTTCTTTGTCTCTCTTAATCAGTGTTGGTTTGAAATCTACTTGATCTGCAAAGAGGATAGCTATGCTTGCTTTTTTTGGGGTTCCTGTCCCATGGAGTATTGTTTCCCACCCTTTAACTTTCAGTCTATGAGTTTCATTTAGAATCAAGTGTGTTTCTTGTGTGCTGCATATTTTTGGATTTTGCTTCTTGACCCAGTCCGCCAGTCTATTTCTTTTGATTGGTTAGTTGAGACCATTAACATTGATGGTTATAACTGAAATGTAATGACTTGTCATGGACATGACTTTTTCTTTTTGTTGGGTTCTCCCCCTTTACATTTAATTTCTTGTCATGCCAGATGGGTTCATTCTGCTTTGCTTCCTGGGGTTGTGATCCTCAATGTCTGTTCCTAGTATATTGTGTAAAATTTTTTGGAGTGCTGGATTGGTATCCAAGAAGTTCCTAAGGTGCTCTTTGTCATGAAAGTATCTTATTTCTCCATCAATTTTGAAAGATAGTTTTGCCGGGTACATCAATCTGGGTTGGAGGCTGTTTGCTTTTAGGGCTTGGAATATGTCACTCCAAGCTCTTCTTGCCTTGATGGTTTGTGTTGAGAAGTCTGCTGTGATTCTGATGGGCTTTCCTTTGTATGTGATTTGTTTCTTTTCTCTCACTGCTTGGAGAACTTTGTTCTTCTGTTGAGTTTCTGGAATCTTTACAATTATATGCCTATGTGTAGATGTTTTTTGATCAAGGCTATTTGGAGTCCTACATGCCTCACTTACTCATATGTCAAGCTCTTTTCCCCTGCTTGGGAAGTTTTCTGCCATTATTTCTGTGAAGAGTTTTTTTATGTCATCTCCACTGTCTCCTGTTTCTTCATTGACTCCAATCAGTCTTATGTTATTCTTCTTTGCATCATCTAGATGCTGCTGAATTGATTTCTCATGTTCCCTTATAATTTTGAAGCAATTTTTCTTTTCCTGGTCACTAATTGCAATCTTATCTTCTATATCTGAAATTCTGTCCTCACATTGGCTCATACTGCTGTGTAGACTTTCAGTGGAGTTTTTCATCTCCTGGAAATCTATTTTGCATCAGTTTTTTGGATTCCATTTGTTTCCTATGTTAGAATTCCATCATGTTCCTCAGCTCCTCTCTAGATTTATTAATCATATCTTGTACTAGGAGCACAATTTCTCCTGTTATCTGAGAAATTTTTTCTGATTTTTTCCAGATCCCCTTTTGTTGCCAGTTGAGTGGGTCCAGGTGGTTCAGTATCAGTGTTCCATCTCATTTCCCTTTGGGGTTGCTGTAGGTGATCTGGAAGTCTGGTTTTGAACTTATTTACATGTTTTCTCATTTTGACTGGGGGCGCTGTTGGCGCCTGCACGGATTACCTCCTCTGAGCTGGGAGAGGTGGGACAGGGGCTGGGAGCTGTGGTAGGGATGGTGGCCCAAAAGCCCTTTCCTCTGGGCCGGGAGTGGCGGGAGGGATGGTGGCTGGGAAGCCCCTTCCTCTGGGCCAGGGGCAGCAGGACAGAAGGTGGCCCAAAAGCCCTTTCCTCTGGGCTGAGAGCAGTGAGAGGGATGGTGGCTGGGAAGTCCCTTCCTCTGGACCAGGAGCAGTGGGATGCCAGCTCAGATGCCCCTACCTCTGGGCCGGGAGCGGCGGGACTCAGTACCATGATCTGGTGGTCCGGTGTCCTCTGTGTCTTTGTAGTGTGGAACCATGTGGCTGTACAGAGGAGCCGGGGGGGTGGGGTGTCCAGTGGATTGTTGCCGGGGCGTGGGCTGATTCAGCATTTTCCGGGTGACTTGTGACCTCGGTAGGGAGTGTGTAGACCTGCTTCCCTTTCAATTTCATTTTAGAGTTTAAATAGTAGTGGCAGTAGTTACTCTCTAAATGTCTTTTAGAATTCAGCAGTGAAACATCAGGACCCAGGCTTTTCTTAGTTGGTAAATTTTTAATTATATTTTCAATTTCATTGATTGATATTGGGTTGTTTAGAATTTTTAGGTCTTCTTTGTTCAACTATGGTCATTCATACCTATCTAGGAATCTTTCCATTTCTTCTGTGTTTTCCATCTAATTGGTGTAGAGGTTCTGGAAGTAGGTATTGATGATCCTCTGGATTTCTCCTGGGTCTTTTAAGTACATCTTTTTCATTCCTAATTGCATGGATTTGAGGCTTTTTTCCCTTTTTTCTGATAACCTTGGCTAAGAGTTTGTCAATTTTGTTTATTCTTTCAAAGAACCAACTCTTGGCTTCATTGATTTTTTATATTGTTCTCTTAAGTCTGCATTGCTTTGATTCCAGCTCTGATCATTATAATTTCCTCCCTTGTATGAGTTTTGGGTTTGTCCTGCTCTTCTTTTTTTAGAAGCTTGAGGTTTAGCATCAGGTTGTTTAATTGAGCTTTCTTTTTTTCCTAATATTAGTATTTACTAGTGAGCACAATGACCTGAGTTCAATCCCTGGTACCCCCCCCCCAAAAAAAAAAAAAAAATATATATATATATATATATTAGTATGTACTGCTATGAATTTCCCTAATGAGACTACTTTCATTGTGTCCCATAGATTCCAATATGTTGTACTGTCATTGTCACTTAATTGTAGGAACTGTCTGATTTCTTTAATTTTCTCTGTGACCCATTGGTTATTCAGTAGTGCGTTGTTCAATTTCCATGTGTTTATGAAAGTCTTGTGGTTTCTTTTGCTACTGATCTCCAATTTCATTGCATTATGGTCTGATAATATACAGGATATAATGTCTCTTCCTTTGTACTTACTTAACCATGTTCTATGAGCGAGTGTGGGTTCTATTTTGGAGAACAACTCATGTGCATCTGACAGCAATGTCTATTCTGATTTTGTGGGGTGGAACACTCTGGAAACATCTGTTAAGTTCATTTTTTCAAGACTTTGATTGAGTTCTAGCATTTCATCATTTATTTTTTGTCTAGTTCATCTATCTATGTGTGACAGTGTGGTATTTAGGTCCCCCACTACTATTGTATTAGTGCTTGTTTCATTTTTCATGTCTGTTAGTATTTGTTTTATATATTTGGGCTCACTAGTACTTGGTGCATACATATTTATGATTGTCATCTCTTTCTCTTGGATTGTTTCCTTTACAAGGATGAAGTGTCCTTCTTTGTGTCTCTTACTCAGTGTTGGTTTGAAATCCACTTGATGTGCAAAGTGGATAGCTACTCCTGCTTTTTTTCAGGTTCCTGTCACATGGAGTATTGTTTTCCACCCTTTAACTTTCAGTCTATGTGTTTCCTTTTGAATTAAGTGTGTTTCTTTTATGTAGCATATTGTTGGATCTTGCTTCTTCACCCATTATGCCAGTCTATTTCTTTTGATTGGTGAATTGAGACCATTAACATTGATGGCTATAACTGACACGTATTGTCTTATTCTCATCATGATTTTTTCTTTGTGTTGGATTCTCCCCCTTTGCATTTAATTTCTTATCCTGCTCAATGGATTCATTCTGCTGGGCTTCCTGGGGTTGTGATCCTCATTGTCTTTTCCTAGGATATTGTCTAAAATTTTTTGGAGTGCTGGTTTGGTATTCATGAAGTTCCTAACATGCTCTTTGTCATGAAAGTATCTTATTTCTCCACCCATTTTGAAAGACAGTTTTGCAGTTTACATCAATCTGGGTTGGAGGCTGTTTTCCATTAGGCCTTGCAATACATCACTCGTAGCTCTTCTTGCCTTGAGTGTTTGTGTTGAGAAGTCTGCTGTGATTCTGATGGGCTTTCCTGTATGTGATGTTTCTTTTCTCTAACTGCTTGTAGAATTTTGTTCTTCTGTTGGGTTTCTGGAATCTTAACAATTATATGCTTATGTGTAGATTTTTTTTGATTAAGGCTATTTGGAGTCCTGTATGCCTCACTTATCTATATGCCAAGTTCTTTTCCCCTGCTTGGGAAGTTTTCTGCCATCACTTCTGTGAACTGTTTTTTATGTCATCTGCACTCTCTCCTGTTTCTTCTTTGACTCCAATCAGTCTTATGTAATTCTTCTTTGCATCATCTAACAGCTGCTGGACTGATTTCTCATGGTCCCTTAGTGTTTGAAAGAAAGTTTTCTTCTCCTGGTCACTAACTGCAATCTTATCTTCTATATCTGAAATTCTGTCCTCACATTGGCTCGTTTTGCTGTGCAAACTTTCAGTGGAGTTTTTAATCTCCTGGAAATCTGTTTGCATCTGTTTTATGGATTCCATTTGTTTCCTGTGTTGAGATTCCATCAATTGCTCAACTTCTCTATTTTTTTTCTGTGTCCTCTCCAGATTCATTAATCATGTCTTGCACTATGGACACAATCTCTGTTGTTATCCAAGAAATTATTTTTGTTTTCATTCTTTTCACATCCTCTTTTGTTACCAGTTCAGGGAGACCAGGTGGTAGAGTATCAGATTGTTTCATCTTGTTTCCCTTTGAGGTTGCTTTAAGTGATCTGGAAGTCTGGTTTTGAGACTTCTTTGCATGTATTCTCATTTCAAGGGGTTGGGGGGGGGGCTGTGTGCTGCTGGTGCCCGTGCAGCTCACCTTCTTGGCACTGGGGTGGCTCTGCTCCTCAGCACTGGTGACAGTGGAATGGTGGCCCAGAAGTCTCCTCCTTGGTGCTGGGGCAGCTGTGGTTCTTTCTAATCTTATCTCACTGAATCTCTTCTATAAAAATTCCCTGTATTCACAATATCTGTAAATTTATCTTAAATTGAATATACTATTAGGGACTATTATATTGCAATCTTAAAATATGCTTCTTTGGGAAAATGATTACTTTGAGCTGATTATTTTGAAAAACTGTAGTCATGGGAGAAGCTCAATAAATACAGTAGAATTACCCATTTGTAAAGGAAATTTATTTTATAACAAAAACCTCCATTTCTAAGCTTGTCTTCTCTTCACTAGAAAAAGAAAGATTAGGTTTAATCACTAGAGACTCATCAATGGAGAAGACATTGACATAAATGTATTTAACAAACATTATCACTTTGCTTTTCCTGGTCACCTCCCCATTACTGGGCTCCCCAGCCTACTTCTTTCCTTGAATATCATATTCAATGAAGAAAATCAAAGAAAAAACCTTGAAAGAAAACAGAGGGAAAGAAAAGGAGGACCACAAATAAGAGTTATAGCAGAATTATCTTAATTGAAGGTAAAGTGGACTGAAATATTGAAAGACTTGCAAGGAAAAATATCCCCTTAGAGCTTGATATCTACCAAAACTATCCTTTAAAAGTAAAGAAAATGTCTTCGTTAGTTTTTCCTCATTAATGAGACAAAATGCCTGATACTCAAAATTAAAAGGGGAAAGGTTTATTTAGCCCACAGTTTGTAGAGGTTTCAGTCCATAATCGCCTGGCTGCAAGGCAGGATGGCATGGCAGAGGGGCATCACAGAGGAGAAACAGTCCATGGCAAGCAGGCAGGAGACAGCAAAGCAGCAAGCAGCAGCAAGTGACAAGCAACAACCACAGTAACCCTCTTTCTGTTTCATATTTTACCCAGGCTACTCACCCTAGGGGTTGAGTAGCAGCTCTACATGAGGCTTTGGGGGACATCTACATACAACCCATAAGGTTAGATATAAAGATTTTCTTAGACAAAAGAGAGAGAGAGTGAGATCACCACCAGTCAACAGGCCCTGAAAGTAGTGTTAATTTCTTTAGGAACAAGGAAAGTAATAAAGATGAAAAACAAATATGGAAACAAAACAAAAAACTGACTCTAGATAAAGAATACTGAAAAAGAAAAAGCAATTAAAATAACCATTCTTCTCAAGCTCACAAGGAATATTCACCAAGATGAGCCACATAATGAGCTAAAAAACAGACCTTAACAAATTCTTAAAAGTTGTACTGTGCTCCCAATCACAACAGAATTAACTAGAAATCACTGAAAGAAAGAAAACTTGAAGATCCTCATATATTTGAGAAATAATACATTTATAGATAGTATGTGAATCAAGAGATAAGTTCTGAAAAAATTACAAATATTTTAAACTAAATGAAAATAAAAATAAAATTTACCAAAATTTAGAGGATGAAATAAAAGTAGTACTTACAGAAAAATTGTAGCATTAAATTCATATATCATAAAAGGAGAAAGAATTTTAATCAAACTGATACTCCATCTCAGGAAATTAAGAAAAGATGACCAATTTAAACAAGCAAGCAAAATTTATAGCAGAAATGAATACGAAATAGAAAAAAATGGAAAAAATCAATAAAACCAAAAGCTGACACACTGAAAATATCAATAAAGCTGTTAAGCTTTTAGACAAGCTAACCAGATATATACCAAAAAGAAAAAAAGAAAGAAAGAACATAAGAAAAAAGAAGAGAGAGAACAATTGAACAGTATTAGAAGTGAAAAAAAGGTCATCATTTATAGATCTATGCACATTCAGGGATTTATACACTATAGAAATACTATGAAAAACTCCATTTCCACAACTATGATAATTTAGACTAAATAAACCAATTCTTTGAATGACAGACAAAAACTACCAAAACTAGTAAAAGGGGAACTAGATAGACCTATATTCAATAAAATCCAATCAATAGCTAATAAATTTCCAAAAACCAAGCCCAAATATTATCATTAGTGAATTTTTTCAATCAATTAATAATGAATGATATTGATTCTCCACAATTTCTTCAAGAGCACCTCAATTCATTCTATGAGACCAGCATTACTCTAATATCCAAACCAGGTAAAGAAATTAAAAGAAAATGATAGGCCAATATATCTGATAAACATACATGCATAAAGCTTCAACAAAATATTAGCAAGTCAAATCCAACAATGTATAAATATAATTATCCATCATGACCAACTCAGATTCATTCCAGATATGCAAGTCTGGTTGAGTATTTGAAAATAAATTAATGAAATCCATTATACCAGCAGACTACAAAAAGCAAAAATCATATGGTGATATGAACTTATGGAGAAAAAATATTTGAGAAAATCCGACATCCATCATGATAAAAACTCAGGAGACTATGATGAAGGACTTCAACTTGATAAAGAACATCTATAAAAACTATATATTTGACATAATGTTTAGTAGTGAAAGACTGGATGCTTTCTGCAAAAGATAGAGAATGAAAGTTTGTCCCTCTCACTACTCCCTTACAAAATCATGTTGGAAATCCTAGTCAGTTAATAACTCCATAAAATAAAATAAATGTATACAGCATGGGAGATAAAGAGAAGAAAGAATAAATATATCATTGCAGATGACATGACTCTATCTAGAAATCTAGAGAATGGTACAAAACCTCGACCAAGTGATCAATTATAGCAAGTTCACAAGATAAAAGGTCAGTAAACAAAAATTCTTTAGTTTTTTATAAACCAGCAATAAAAATTGGAGTTTTATTTAAAAAACACAATACAATTGATAACAGCATCATCGAATGAAAGACTTGACATAAATCTAATGAAGTATGTACACAGAAAACTGCAAAATTTTGATAAAAAGAGATCAAAGATTCATTCTCATCAATTAGAAGATTCAATATTATTAAAATATAACTTCTCTCCAACTTGACCTATAGATGTAATACAATCAGAATTCCACCAAGTTATTTTATAGTTATCAATAAAGAGATTAAAATAAACATCCTAAATTTCTTATTTGATTAACTGATCAATGGGTTACATTATGCTTATGTAAGATCTATGATCATAAAAAAATAGAATATTATGTGTTCAACTAGTTTAAATTATAGTTCTGACAAATATTTTATTACAACAGAAATTGTAATCTGTTCTATGTCAATTAAAATAAAATATCTAAGATCTTTAGTTGTTTTAAATTCTGAAAAAAATTATAGTGAGTTAGTGGATAATCTTTCATTACTTGGATATTACTAAGAATAGTAAAATACTAACCTATTAATCCCAAGCATTAAGCATGTATCTTTTTTCCTATCCTTATATCTGTGAAGTAGCTTTGCCGAGATTTATATTAATGACTATATTAACATTTGACACGTTAAGAATGTGTAAAATGCTAATCTACTGCTTAAGGAGGTCATATTGTGTGTATTCATTGACTTTGTTATTCTGCTAAACTGTTTGAATATTGACAGTTATTTCTGAGACATAACAAGTTACTTTAGTGCTCCCCACCATGATAAGCTGCGTTACCACAGACCCAAAGCAATAATGGCCAAATGACCATGAATTGAAAGCTCTGAAACCATAAGCTAAAAATCAATCTTTCCTCCTTTTAAGTCAATTTTCTTAGGTATTTTGTTACAGCAAGGGAAATCTGACTACCACAACCTCTAAACACCATAGTCAGATTAATATGGCCTTTAATACCTCATGATGAGATTAAGCATCATCTTGAATGTTGGTGGTAAAAACTATTTTAAAATCATAGCAACTTTCTAGGATATGTGAACAGATATCAATTTTACTGTTTTCTCAGCTTCAACTTCTAATCACTCCCTGGATTCACATAGCCAAGCTTAATTAAAAAAAAAAAAACAGTGAATGAGATTGCCTTTGAATACTGACATATCTTTCATAGTAATCAGTTTGGAATAGTAAATTATTTCTTTCCCTATAAAGAAGTTAGACTTCTCTATGAACACATTCAGTTATTAAAAATAAGGTTATCAATTTCCTAAATAATTTATTTTATAATATTTAACTTCTTTCCTTATTTATTTCTTTAAATTCTTCCTGTTAGTATCCTTTGGAGAAATTTAAACAGCTGACCGTGTTATTGAAGTTTACATACCTGAGGATCAATACATGTGGAATTTTTCTAATAAATTTAGTCATAGGAAGAAAATTATCAAAACTGAGCCATTAATATGTAATATTAACTAACAAAAGTTTTTGTTAGTTGACTTTTTTATTAATCAGGATTAAAAATTAGTCTTTTTTTTTCATTTTTGCTGAAATTTTGTCTAAATGACATTGATAGACTACTTGGTTGAAACAGGGGAAAATAGAGATAAAGAAAAAGTCTTTAGACTCCATAGGGATGAGGTCAAAACCAAGTTTCCCAGTTATTAATTGTTGGACCCTTGGCAGAACTTGACCTCTTTCAGTCTTCATTCCTGTTTCTGTACTAAAATGCAAAAACCTACCACAAAATATTATTCTGAGGATTAAAGAAACACAAAATGAATTATAACACAGTCTCCACATACTGTATTAATTTGGTAGGGATTACCATAACAAAAGACTACAGATTGTTTGGCTTAAATAACAAAAATTCATTTGCTCACAGTTCTGAGGCTATAAGATCAAGCAAGTTTTGTTTCTTCTTATATTTCTTCCTTGGTTTACAGGTTGTTTCTTTCTTGTGGCCATCCTTCTGTGGGCACACATAAGTAGAGAGTCCTTATGGGAGTATCCAAATTTGCTTTTTTATAGGACACCAGTCAGATTTCTCATTAAGTTCATCCATATGACCTCAATTAACATTAATAATTTCTATGAAGGCCTTATCTTAATATGGTCACATTCTAGGTGCACAGGTTATGGATTTAACATATAAATTTTAGAGTAACATAATGTAACTCATAAAACATACCAATATATTTTTCATTTTATTTGTTTGGAGCAGAAAAGTATTTCTTTCCATATAAAGAAGTTGAGCTTCCCCATGGGTACATAATAAGTCTAATAATAAATAGCTATTGTCAGTATAGAATTATGAGCATTGTACAATTATTCTTTGGGGGCTAATATGTCCTTATGGCACCTCAGGTCATTATTCTGAAGTTGCTTACAATAGTTATCATTTCATCTGCATAGCATGGGAAATTTAATCCAATGTTCATTCATACTAGGAATATAACAGAATTGCTTTCTGGAATAAATCCTTCATATTGTTTATTCTTTTCATTGTGATCATTCTCATTATGCTAAAAGTAGAAGGAAAATACAAGCACAATCAAATGCATGTTAGAAGAATGAAATTATCTTCTATATTTATTAATTTTATGCATGAAATATATAAGAAGTTTGATCCAATGGAGTTATTTATAGGTATTTAACAGCAATTACATGAAACAAAATCATCCACATATTTCAGTCAATTCAAGTAAAAATCAAAGATGTAATGGAAAAGTAGCTTTTAGCTTTTTTCTTTCACTACATAGGTCTGCCAACCTAGTGATGCACTGAATTTGCTAAGGTAAAATGCTTCACAGGTCCTTCCCCACATCATAGTCACAATGACACCAAAATAACTGAATGTATGTGAGTGAAGCAGGGTAGGCTGTTCAGAAATAGTGAGCAACACTTTAGTTAGTGATGGAATCTGTGGATAAATAATTTTTTTATTTTCTTAAGAAACTACCAGTCTTATCCAAGCCCCTCGATTTAACAATGAAAGTAGGCTTGCAAATATTTGTGTTGTGTCTTTTATTTTACATATATTTCTAAAATCTATGAATCATCATGTAACCCTGTTTTGTTTTGTTTTTAATTTCACTACAATAGAAAGCAAAATTCCATCCACAGCCAAATATCTCTACTTGAGGGACTTTTCATTATTTTAAACTGAACTACTGAGGACTGAAAGTCACTAGGCTATAGATGCTTTTATTCTCTAGTAAAATTAATTTTAAATATATTTTTATTAGGGTTTCATAATATAATAACAGTAAGTTTAAGTGTAGTGATACCATGACTAAAATTAAATGTATTCATGTGTTATAACTGGCTGATCACACAAATAATTATTAAATATAAACACATATGCTTTTGTAGATTTGTTGGAGAGATTCGTTAATTGCTTAATGAAAGATATCTTTCAGATACTAATTCCTTCATTTAGTTCAACAGATTAAATTTTATATGAAGAGATATTATCATGCACGCAATGAAGTGACAAGGACAACCAAAAAGCTTAAATGTTAATGGGTAAA
Organism: Heterocephalus glaber; assembly: GCF_053883595.1. Taxonomy (NCBI): domain Eukaryota; kingdom Metazoa; phylum Chordata; class Mammalia; order Rodentia; family Bathyergidae; genus Heterocephalus; species Heterocephalus glaber. Next base: position 9,203,700 of record NW_028258344.1, read on the forward strand.
ATATAATGTTCAAGTTATTTTTAAAAGTGAAACAGTATAATTTTCATTTTGAGTGCTTCCCTTTGCTTTCTGCATAGACAAAAATGTCCTTTTTAATATTCATGCAGATATTGCAATATCAGGATTGTTTCTACATTTATTTCGAGTTGTAGAAAAATTATGAAACTTTAAACAGTGTGTGAAAAATTCCAGATAGGTTAAAATTGTGTGTTTTTCAATTTTCAGAATTAGTCAGGACTTCACATTTGAAACCAAAGAAATCACTTTTTTTTTGCTATACTTTTAAGTCATTAATTTTATGGAAATTTTACAATTATAGTTTGCAGAAAGCTTTCATAGAATGGCTCTGCCACCATAGAGTTAATGTTGACAATTATTTTTGTGTGTGAAAGAAAATTACCACTAATACCAACAGACCTGTGACTTCATTCCCCCCAGTCCCCTTAAACTGTAGTTCAATCTGGTATAATCTTTTTTCTTCCCCAGTAGGGTGCAGAGAGCCCTCTAGCTTCCAAGCCTGTTTCCTACTGAGGTACATATTGGCCAGCATACAGCTGCTCAGAGCAACTATTTGCATCTACAATGGGGTCATCCCACCACGTTCTTTTCAGATCAATATGATTGGTACAAACAATAGTTTGATTTTGATTGCTCTATAGTACGCTTGGGTAGAGCCTCTGAATGCAAGTGAATTGCTTAGAAACAATGGGCTGGTTCATCAGCCAAAGCGTCCCTTTGCAAACAGCTGCCTCTGCCACACTCACCCCGACAACGTCCAGGAAAACAGATGGTTTCAGCATTCATGGCCAGTTTAGAGAAAGCCCCTGAGTCAAGCATTCAATGCATGTTTTTTAATCTACTTGATATTAAGGGGTATTTCTCTCCACTAAAAATTCCAAACACATTTAAATTCTCCTGCTAGATTTAAATTGAATTAAAAAGGAAGAAGTAGTTATTTTGGAGATGAGAATAAAATCTATTTTAAATCATTATAGCCAGGTCTTTTGTTAGAACAGCAGTGTAGACCCTCACGTATGATAGATGTAGTAATTTTACAACACAAAGAGGTAAATAGTAATGCATCATAGGTCCCTGAACACTGATCTCCCAAGCTTCTCTTGTCTACTTAAAGGTAGACCTTTAAGATTACTTTTTAAAAAAAGTATTTTTCTCCTGCTTTTGTTTTATCACAAGAAAAATCAGTCCAGGGAATTGTAGGGGGAATAATGCAAGAGGCACTGTCATTCCTGTATGCTATAATCTCTCATTTCTAGAAGATATTAAGATTTATTTTGCATTTGGCTTGCTGCAATGCCTGTGAAAACTCTAATATTGATCTACTATACATTTGTATAGTAAGTATTAAGAGCAAGAAATTTTTACCTGGTAGTCAGGAGAAATATTTTAATTTCAAAGATAAATTAGTAGAAACAAGTAAGTAAATGAGCTATAATTGTTCTAATTAAGTTGCTCATTAGTATGAGTTAAAATACAGATTTTTGCAAAAGGATCCCAAAGTAATTAAATATTACATATTTTTCTAAATACCCCTTGTTTATATCATAACTCTCTAAAGGCACAGAAGAGATTAAATGGACATTTTGACGTAATTTTGTTAGTAACTACCTTCTATGGATAATCTTTAATCCTAATCTCCTCATCTTCATTCATAAACCCACAACATTTTACTTAATATATACCCTTATTTTATTTTATTTTATTTTATTTTTATTTTTTGGTACCAGGGATCGAACTCGGGTCCTTGCGCTTGTGCAGCAGGCAACAAAACCACTGAGCTAAATCCCCTGCCCACTATATACCCTTATTTTAGAAAAGATTTTATTCTGATAACCTGAAGATTAAATAAGCTTATAAAAATAAATTCTGTTATTGATTTTCTCATAAATTACTATTATAAATTAATATAAAATCAATATTAGTCTATTCATAAAATTATAAATTGTAAATTAAACATTTATTATAAATATTTGTGTGACATAAATATGAACTAAATATATTTGTTTTAAATGTATACATTTTACAGTATAAGATAAACATGAATTTTAATATTCTATTTATATTATAAATATATATTACATGCTACATAAAATGCAATATATAGTATACTATATATAAATTATATTCTATTACCATTAATGATCTATAAAGTTAAGATAATAATTTCACTCTGTTATTAGCTGAAATAAAAGCACTAAAAGGCCTAGTTGTTCTTTATTATTATTATCATTGTCATCATTATCATTACAAGAGTAATAAAGAAATATAGAGCAGGAAGAAGTGTGAATTCACTCAACAGGTCAAGCTGAAAACTTGCCAGGGGAAGAACCGAGGTCATGGCCTGGCCCACAAACTTACACAACACTTGGAAGCAGCTCCTCACAATTTCAGGATCCATGCTTGACCTCCTCACCAAACTCTTCCTTTGGGAATCAGGAGATGATTTTTCAGGTCTGCCAAGCACCACCAGTGTTGATGCGGTTCTCACTTTTGTTTCCTCAACTCCTCGATGCTGTCTAGTATAACAGCTGAGCTTGCCAGTCTCAGTTAACCTCCTTCAGGGACCTCTGCCCAAGATGGAAGCACCTGTTTGAGGCCCTCTGATGAGAGTGAGCAACAAAGCAGGAGAAGGGATTTTTCAACCTCAGAGTTCACAGACCCTGCCATATCTGCCACCTTCTAATGCAAATGCTCCTCCTTTCTCTAAATTCACATTTCACCTATTGCCCAATATTTTTCCTTCCTTCCCTTTCCTTCTAAGAGTGATCTGTCCTTGCCATATCTCCTTCTTTGCCTCCTTCTACACCGAACTAAAACTGTGATCCAATTAATTGCTCAGGATCCAATTCTCTCTCTCCCTTCCCTTCCTTCCTTTTCTTTCCTTCCTTCCTTCCTTCACTCCCTCCTTCCTCTTTTTCTTTCCTTTTCTTTCTTCCTTCCTTTTTCTTTTCCTTCCTTCCTTCCTCCCCTCCCTCCCTTCATTTCTCTCTCTCTTCCTTCTCTTACATCTCCTACTCTTCTTTCTCCTTCTTTTCTCTCTGATACTAGAGATCAAATAGAAGTACTCTACCACTAAGCTACATCCCTATCCCTTTTTATTTTTTGAGACTAACTTGTCTGGCCTTCCACTTGCCATCCTCATTCTTCAGTCTGTCCAATAGCTGGTGTTACAGCTGTGCACCACCATGCCCAGTCTCTTTTCTTATTTGACTTTGCTGAAGAATTTTTTAAGCTCCTGACTGCAGTGCACTCCCCCCATTCATTAATCTGCCTCAGGAGATTGGGGATCCAATGAAACATTTATTGAAATACATCCTACTTCTCAAGACACCTCCCACAATCTGTCTTAGCTTTCTGACTACTTTCCCAGTCACACTCACAAATTTACTATCCTCTGTTACCCAGTGAAATGTGTTCTTCAAGGTTCTATTGCTTATTTGTTCCCAGTCCACACACCCTCATTATCTGACCATTCATTCAAGAAAACTCCTAATATACATCTCCAAAGTTTATCTGTGCCTAAGACTTTAACTAATTGTGATCTCCAAACTGACATCCTTCATTCCTGCATAAATTCTGGCAAGCAATTACTGTGCACCAGGCTCATTCATTTACTGACGAATGCAGTACAGTACAGGGTCCAATTTAATAGAGGCTTCTGTGTAGTCTGGCAGAAAGATCACTACAGAGACAATGACAATACCAAATTACAGGCGTTCCTTGTTAAACGACTGAGCTAAAGCTAAGTTGTTACATGAATTGGGCGCTAAATGAGGAATTGTATATACTATGTATATTACAATAGTCAGAGCAAAGAAATGGTCAAAGGAATAGTCCAACTTGATGATTTTGCTTTCGTTTGCATAACTCTTTACATGTAGTGTCATAATGTGTGACAGGACATAAAGTTACTGCATAGTACAATCAGCAAAAATTACAATACTGTATAAACAAGGTGTACTGTACAAAAAAAGTCATTGAGGCTCTATAAACAAAATGTATGAAACTATACTCCCTCTCAAAAAAGGCCATCATAAGTCCAAGCAGTTGGTTGTAAGTTGGAACAGTGCACCTGGGACATAATTCCAGTCATTAAACATGTAAGTTTTTAAAGGAGGAATACCTGTATGCAGAAATGGAGGCATTGAAAAGGTTAACCTATCTTACACAAAGTATTTAGATTTTACATGTATAAAATCAGAGGAGAGACATCTTCCAACTCTAGAAAGGGGGCAAAACCCAGATTCCAAGGGGGCAGTGAGGAAAGGTATGGTACATTAAGCCAGACAAATGATGATGGCAAACTGGATTTAAGGGATAGGCAGTGTTTAGAAAGAAATAAGTTTTGTAGGGTAGATTTGATGACTTAGTTTTTGAGCCTTGAAGCTAAATACTCCTAGAAGCTGGACAGGATACATGCAGTCAGGCATATTCATGTGGTTGTTTTATAATTCTGATGATAGCAGTTTATAACTTCCTGGATATAAAAATCTGTTTCCTGCACCAGGCCAACAGTTTTCAGTACTTTTATACCTCCATACTATCTATATATTTAGTCAACTTCCATCAAAATATTTCTTATTATAAGAAAGATGGAAAGGAGTGAAGAATGAAGTTCAAAACCTCTAAAGATATGTGTAGAAAGGGAGTTGAAAATCCTCTACTACATGAAGTGTTTCATGACAGCAAGAGAGGTGTCTTAAATTTTATTTACTTGAGATATGGCATAGAGTCTGGCACAAAACTAGGTGTTCAATGCCTGAATAACCAAGTAGATGAATAAATGAATACTAAAATAACCATTAGTTTTCAGGCATATGTAAGAATTCTTCAGGAAAAAAGGCCCAGCTCTCCCCTCAGTCTGACATTCTCTTTATCCAGGAGTGGAGTGGAGTGATAGGAGGCAAGATATGAGCATGAAACTAAGGCCATGACTCCAGACCCTGAGAGACATGAAGTTTCGGGACTAGAAGGATCTGCCACCTTTATTTCACTTCATAGGTGGCAATTTAGAAATCCAAGTTGCCTAATCCAGCAAGGCAATGCAACAGGATCTACCTCACTGACCTGAGTCCAAGGGTCTTTTTTCTTCAATACTTCACATCCCCAAAACTTTCACAAGGCTTAAAACATTTAGATGTTACAAATGATCCCAACTTAAGAACACATTTGAAGTACAAAAGAATGAATTTAACCACCACTGCTTTCTAAGGAAAAAATTAAGTAAAAAAGATACTGGCTCCATCTGTTGGCTTAGCTTCGTCTGCTGCTCACCTTTTTCCAAGTATATTAATAGCCCTAAGCAATTTTTTTTTTTGCTTAAATTCTTTTATTGGTACATTTTAGGTATACAATACGTTTACATTTATCATTGGGTGCTTGTACATATACATGATGTATCTTGGTTCTTATTTTTTTCCCCACTACCTGTGCGTCCGTCACTCCCTCCACTCTTCCTTATTTACATAGACTTTGTTTCCATTTTTTTCTTTTCTCATAATTTTTCCTTTCCCTTCTTTGCTTTCCCCTTCTGCTCCCACTTCCCCTACCCCTTTGGACCTTTTCTTTCTATTTCAAATGATCAATTATTCATTTTAATTGTTTTAATCCTTATTTACATTTTCAGTTTCTCACACTAGAGAAACTATTCGGTATTTACACATGTGTGTTCTTTTTATTTCACTATCCTTCTATCTACCTATCCCTCCCTCCCCAACCCTTCTAACTCCCCATCCCAAAGTTGCTATATTGAAGAGTTTATTCACTATAAACATATGTTGGGTTGGTCCTCAATTTTGATTTAATTCACACAGTTAAAGGTGATAGATTAACAACTGCCCTAAGCAATTTTTAATAATTAGTTTTGTTCTTTTACTATCTTCAGACAAATGATTGCCTAAATCTTGAGTTTAGTAGGAGAAGGAAGCAAACCTGTTTGGATTATTATTAAGGGAAATGTAGAATGATTCAATAACTTAAAACACACTTGACCTTGCTTTTCTCTCTACCCCTGGTTTCTATCCACTTCTAGAGAAAATTCTACTTTCTGACTTTTGTTCTTGTCTGGGTCCCCCAATTTCACTAGAATAAAGGTTATTTACACACTGCTGCTACACTCTAGCACCATCATGGGGACCTGCATTCTGACATCTCTGATGCCACCTGACCATTTGTGCACTTCTTGACCCTCCTTATAGCATGTCAGCGTAACACCCATGCCAGCTGCTCCACCTTGCTACCTCTCCTCAACTTCCCACTAATTCCCTGCTGAAGAGACCCTTCCCTCTCCAATTCTGTCCCCACCAGATCTCTCTTTTTTTTTTCTGATTCCTTGGTTGTTTCCTATGACCATATTTTTAAAAATTCATTCTGAAAATATAAGCTATTTTAAAATGTAGAAGTAATATATTTTTATTGTCAACAGTTTATGAAATAGAGGTGAGGAACAGAAGAAAATAAACGTCATCTGTCATCTTACCGCTCGGTGTTAACCACTGGTGGTATATCCATTACGTCTTCTTCATAAACCCACATAATTCGTATATACACAATTAGAGTTTTACCCCTCCATGACATAATACAACACTGTAAATCTTTTTACTTAACAATATGGTATAAACATTTTTTTGTCATTAAATATTCTTATATAATATATTTTAATGGACGAATATAATTGCATTTTAGGGACGTATCACAGTCTCTGTTAGCAACCTTTATTATTAGTTGTTATTTAGTTAATTTGTTTTCACTATTATAATAAATGTTGCAATATAGAGTATGCACATAAAGAAATGCAATAACCATATATAAATAAATTTTTAAGCACCTCTATGATTACTTTCCAAAGATAAATTACTGGAATTGAAATTCCTTAGTCAAATGACATGTATGCTTTTAAGGCTTTTAATGCATATAAGAAAACTGTCTTTCATCAAAATAGAAGTAATATACAAGAGCAGTATATGAGAGTACTTACTGCTAGTCAAATTCCCTTTTATTTCTGCCTCAAAAATTAGGGCATCCTAACAACTACCAAGATTGGGTTTTGTTTGAATCTAGTCTATAAATGTAGGGATATTTTTTCATCTTTCTGATCTTTTAACATCTCTGATTTTTCAACTTCTCTGGTGTGAAAGAGCACAGTAGTACACAGGCACACAATCATTCACAATAAAAGTTCATTTTCTCCCTTCCTTATGTCACATTCCAGCCCACATGTAAATGATGTTCGCCACCCTGTTTTGTTATTTATCTTTTTATGTGTATGTTTTTGCTGGGGTTAAAAAAAAAAACTACATCATGATCTGTTTTCCAGGGGTGTACTGTGATGAAAAGCCAGGTCACCTATAGAATTAGAAAGCAGTATCACTCATTGCCAGCAGATGCCACTACCTAATCCATGTTATATACCAAAAAAGAAAGAAAGGAAATAAAAAGTTTAAGTATGAGGCCCGGGTCCTGAAAGCAAACTAATGGTAGTTAGATCACAAGTGGTGCACATCTGAAATTATATGAAACATTTTATAGTGAAAATTTAGTTATTAAAAAGGGTATATACTTTAGAATATATATCATAATTAAATGTCTTCTCCAATTTTCTGTTAAAATTATGCACGTGTATTATAGACATATATAATATATATGTACAATATATATACATATATTTAAATCCTAAAGCTCTCCTGAGAGGTTTCTAATTATAATCATGAGCTTCTCTCCAATGTATCTCTGCCACCTACTGCGTTCTAATGACTTTAAAACATGCTAGTAATGAGGAGAAACATATGGGATATTATGTATAGCTGAGGTAGGTGGTAAGAGATACCAAATGAGACTCAAGTAGAGAATATTTTTCCTAATGTTCTCTGTGTGAAATTACATACTAGAGTATTTGAAAGGAAACTGCAAAACCTTATGTTTTCTACAATATATGTAAATCTTTCTCTACATATGTCTGTGTGCATATATATATATATATATATATATATCTGAAACACTGACTCCTTGGTACAAATGTACATACATAATTCTTGTTATCACTTGTTGCAGTGTATGAAGAAATTATAATCCAAAGACCTTCGACACTTTAAAGCTATCCAGCAATGACTTGTTACTCAACAGTTTGACGTAGATTTTCCACTCAGAGATAATGAAAGTTCTGGCTAATTCCCCAAGCATATACTATTTCCATTACATATTAAAATGATGATAAGAAAATCGAGAGGAAGTACAGCTAGCACACACAAAAGATTAACAATCTGAACAAGTTAAAAGACAGTACAAAAATAAGGTCCAAGTTGAATTACTAAGATCATCTGGCATTTGAAATGTTATTTTCTTTTAAAGGTTTAAAGAAAAGACTTTTATTTAGAACGTATCTAAATTTAACAGTTTTGTCTCAATAGTTACATCTTCTTAATAAATGAAACTGATGAACTCAGATTTGGAAAGACTAACAGAAATTTCAAGTAAGAGTATTAATAGTAATTTTTCAAGAGGAAAAATAACACCCAACACCCGCTATCTAGGTTTGTTCTTGATTTCAAATATATTAGTGATATATGCCATGGTTTAAATCTAGAATGAACCCTACAGTCGCATATGTTTACAGGCAGGCCTTTCAGAGATGACTGTACCGTGAGGGCTCTAACTTCATCAGTGGATTAATCCAATGATGATATCATATTCTGATGACATTTTGAGGTGATGGAAACAGGAAGCAGAGCCTAGCTGGAGGGAGCAGGTCCTAGAGGTGTAACTTCGGGGACTATATCTACTTTCCAGGCCCTTCCTCTTTGGCTCTCTCCCTCTGTCCTATTTCTGGTTGCCTTGAGGTGAAAAGCTTTCCTCTGCCATACCCTTCTTTCCTACTCTAAATTGCTTTTCTCAGGTATTTGGCTTTGCAGTGCAAAGCAACTAATACGAATACACAATATTTGTTTTCCTTGTTGAAATCTGAAACATTAAACTAATATTTAGTGTCACATCAGTTCTCATTGCTTTGCAAACAAACAGCTTCCTCTCTATATTACCAATTATACCCGAGATTTATTTGAAACCCAAATATCTATCCCTGAAGTTCACATGGAGGAAAAGTAACGCATTCCATGCAGAAAATGAGTCAGACCTTTTGCGTTGACATTTGCTCATTTATTCAGAAGCTGTGAATAGGTGCCAGACAACCTAGTCGACACTTCAGTGGTTAAAGACTCTTGCATTCACAACGCTTATATTGTGGTTTATATACAGACAGAAACCAATACACAAACTCATGCTCCAGAAAACTCCAAGCTGGGGTAAATCTTAAAACAAAATGAAATGAATTCATTCCACAGAGTAAGAAGATAGATAGCTTGAGAAAGGGTGGTGAGCAGAGGAGGTGACATTTAAGCTGCTCTGTAGATGCCAAGTTTGAGCCAATGCTGAAAATGTGTGGGCCAAATTCCAGTCAAAGGAGAAGCCAACCAGGTTATCCAAAGAACAAAGAGCCCACTATGCCACTTCTCTGTATACAGAGAAGGTAAAAAAGTCAGAAGTGGTCCAAGTGAAGATACTTGTTCTCTTCTGAGAGGAACAGGAAGCTGTGAAGAGTCTGATATAGGAGTAGCACATATAATTTGATTTCCTGTCCAAAAATGTATAGGGTATCTTGAATGTTTTTAGTATTGGAATACTTGTGCACACTTGATGCATCACATTTTGCTGGTTTTTGAGAGCTATAAAAGGCCCAGCATTTGGGAATGTTTCATCATTGGAGTTGTTTTACCTAACAGCAATATGAAATACTCAAAAAGATAATCTAAATCAAATTAAATTAAATTTAAAACTTATGTTTAAGTGTTTAAAATAACTGACTAATGGACAGGGGTTAAGTCAGTCCTGAAGGATTAGAAGTGAGTTCAGCAAATAAGCATTAAGGAGACCTGGAATCGGGCAAAACCATGGGGAAAAAGACTGTAAAGAGAGAAGCAAGCAATTGTTAGGGTCAGTGGGGATGGAAGTACAGATATACATATCTAGTATGCTCAACAATCACTGGACTTAAAGACAACCCCCTGTGGAGTTTTAAATGGAGGAGTGGAGTGTTCACATTCCAGGGGGAGTAAGACATTCAGAGAAAGCTAAAGAAAGGATGACAGAGATGAAACAGACCTGAGGATTGAGTGTTGGGCTAGTCTGTATTTATGCAGAGGATTTTTAGAATCAAAGAGGAGTCACAAAGGCAGCATTATGGAAACCAGAGAAGAGTTTAGAGGACACTGAGAAATGAGAAATCCCTCTGGTTTTGATGATAACAAATTCCACCTGCAACTCTAGGGAATGGAGAGTTGGTAAGATGGACAGGGAGAAGCAAGGGGAACTCCCCAAATCAACATGATAAGTTCATGGAACACCTGGGATTTGGTCTCAGAGTCATGTTTCCCTCATAGTAGGCAGGCAATGAGGTGTATACATGTGTGTTTATGTACATGTCATGTCTTAACATAAATTATATGTTTTAGCAAAGATGATTACTTTTTGCTATGTTTTCACAGCAATGATGACTTTTTGCTTTAGTGGAGGCAAGCTAGCCCGTCCTGAAAGATTCCATGTACATGCTTCACGTAATTAGTAAATGAGCATTTGGTTTCTTCCACTTTATTTATAACATCACTTCACTTTCCACTGTTTCCCTTTTACCCTCTCCCATTGTCCTATTATCTCTTTTTTGTCTGGTTTCTTTTTCTATAAACCAGACCTGGCAAATTTTTTTTTCTGTAAGGAGGTAGATACCAGATCGTCTCAGTTTTAAGGACCAATAAGCAAAAGCACTATGTAGATATTTATACAAAAGAAGAAAAAGTTTCAACATACAGCCCATTAATGAAACTTAAAATTAATAACTGACTAAACATCTGTATGCTGTGATACATAGTTAATTATTAGATCTGAAATTTATAAAATGAAGAGAATGGAAAAGGAAGAGTATTGGCGTTCCACGTAGGTGAAGTTCAAAGTTAGTGTTCTAAATCAATAAATTAGTTACAAACACTTACCTGTAAAATTCATTCCTTGATCACACACCAAAAAGAGGCATAGGAGGTAGTTTTTGACTCACAGGTTGCAGCTGGCTGGCCCCTGTTCTAAATAATCCCATTATTCACTCACCCCATGTGCTTTGTACCTGGAGGTCTCATAACAAGCAAGGAGGGAAAGAATGTCTGGCTTCCATGATAGTGCTCATAGTCTGTATTTCCCTTCATGCCAAAATTTTCCTTTTTTTTGTTCTACTACTGTGTCCTTCTGTAATGAAACACACACTCTTCCTGGCTGTGATGTGTAGGTAATTTGGGTTTTGTGTCCAAGGGAATAATTTTAGTATTTAAGAAGAGCCCTGTCCTTTACAAATAGATCTGGGAATGTCTTTCACTAGAACACTTATATGTACTGTTTATTATAGAGTATATGTAAAATATTCACAAAACCTGTGCACTTTGTAACCCTAACACTGTAGAACAGACTTCATTATATATTTTTTTCTGAAAAATTCATATCTATTCTCCCATTTTCATTACAATCTCCTGAGTATTTTCTTATTATCATATAGGCTATTATAAATTATAAATATATAATGACACATGGTATTCCAGTAGTTGCAAGCATCGCAAAAAATACTTGATAAAGTACTACTGAGACACATCTTTTAATTTCACAATTAGATATAAATCTCAACGTGTAAATATACACTTGAGGAAGAACATATACTGACTTAAGATCCTTCACACTAAGGTCAACATAAATGTCCAACCACTTTTTAAGCTCAGGGTTTGTTTTGGAAACAGAACTTCTAATACTGGGATAGAATGAAGAGCGATCACAGAGCAGAGGAAGGAAATGCAGAGAAGGAGCTGCCAGCCTTGCATTCCGCTGTTCTGTGGCAAACAGACTCTGCTAAGCACAAGGAAACAAACAGTGAAACCATATCTCTAGCATCTCAGAGTCTCCTGCAGTGTAGCCTCTGTATCTTAAATTATAGCTTGGAAGGGGCCTTAGAAATCATGAAATCTACACTATTATTTCATAAATGAGAACACTGAGTGCCAGAGAAGTTGACTAGAATTTTCTTTGTAACTTTAGACATGCTATTTAATCCCTTTTCCCTCATTACTAGAAGAAATGTGGCCTTCCAGCAGTTGTGGGAAAAATAGTGTAATTTCTAAGAACTTTCAACTTTAGTTTTTGCTTACATAAACAGTTTAAAGATTCATGAGCTCAGAAATTCAGCTCTGAGTCAGAGGGGATTTCCAGCCCTTACTGTGAGACCCCCCCCCCCAGGTCTTCAGTTGACTCACTTGATGATGTTGATAAGCCCAACTACCAGAAGTGAGTTCATTTCAGAGTTCCTGGGGGCAAAGCTCAAGTACTCACTAAACTAAAGCCAATCCCTCTGTCTTTGCCAAACAGCCAATAGAATAGAAAAAACATAGATTTAAGAATTAGCTGGAGGTTAGTTTGGATTTCAGTTCAACTGCTCTGTGGGCATGGCCATAGGCAGTTAAGAGTGTGTCCTTCTGTGAGAGCAAAAGAATTATACCTATTTCATTAGTGTATTAAGAAGGAGTGAGATCATGGGCTGAGACATTCAATAAAATATGATTGTTAATGCCCAATGTGCTTATGTACTTATAGACTGATAATTTATGAGCCCAACTTACTAATAAAAGAATGATGGGAGAGAAACTCCAGAAGTTAAGACTAGATGCCATTAGTACTGTCCTAGCATACCTGTAGCCTTGTACACATGGTTCACATGTACCAGGGTCATGGAGTTCATCAGGCCCATGGGAGTTAAGGAGATCAGCAATAGCCAATGTCCTGTAGGCTCCTCCCCTCCATCAAGATATCCATAGTCCCAAAATTCACATCACCATCACTAAGCTAACCAAGTTCAGTGCAGGCTTGTATCAGCTTCACTTAGGTGCAAGTTGACAGTACTTTACTTCTAATCTGTATTGCTGGCTTCTTGCTTTTTACTCTTTCATTTCTTTGATGCTAAAACAGAAGATACCACTCCCTTCCAAATTCCTGAACACACAGACATGTGCCATCCAGTAGTTTGAAGGTGTTAACATCCACAAAACTATCTCCATCCAGTTCAACATGGGAACCTGTATATAAATGCTTCTTCCCCTGTGATCCTTCCACATGGGCAGTTCTCACACTTGTTTCATGAAGTTTCTCAAAGGGTCATACCAGACAGTACCAGTAGGTGCCACCTCTATTAAACATGCTTGTGTTGGCTTTCCCTCCATCCTCACCTTTTGCTACTGCTCCCTAGAGTCACATTCCAATTAAGCTTTTAGACTATACACAGCCTGTCTCAGGTACTTTTTTCCAGGAGGATACAGGATAAGACACTGCCTATACCTATGGTTACCTAGAAGGATAGTTTGTAGAGAGGAAAGGGACATTAGAGAGAGTTCACTTCAAGGATGAGACATTTCTGTGAAAAAGGTCACTAACTGAATGAGATGGTCTTTCCTAGGGATTCTAGACAAAGTCTTGGAATTCTTCTCACACTGCTGTAGACAATCTTGTAAACTGATAGAGGCTGATCCTAGAGACAGAATTTATTGGTTACCTTGGGTCTAACAGACAGGATGCAAATCTCAGTTATTAGCTATGTGGCCTTCAAACACCTTTCCAAACTTTTCTGAACCTTAATTTTCTCATCTATGAAATAGGAATAATTTGTTTCACATTATTATTAGGTATATTTAATATTCTTAAATTATTTATTTATTGAATGTTTAATAATATAATATACCAAAACACCTAGCAAGATATTGAGTACATAGTAAATTCTCAATGAACATAATTCTATTCTCCCTTTCTTTTATTTTAAAATGAAAACATCAAGAAAAAGTGACAACAGTCAGTGTGTACACTTGGTAATTTAACATCGCCAGATTTTACATCTGTAAAAATGATATAATAGTGCATATCTCATTGCTCACTAAGGATCAAATGAAATGATGAATAAACCATAGTAATGTTTTCAATAGTAAATTAGGATTACTGTTGTATTTCAAATGAAAAATTCTACGCCCAAGACTAAGAAATCAATGTCACCTGGATGGTAAAATACAGAGCCCTCAGGTTCTATTCCTTCTATCAAACTGCCCCATTTGGGACTTTAGACAATCTGACCACCATCATCAGGGTGACAAGCCCAGGAAGGGTCTGTTGATAAACAAGTGGCAACCCAGCTCACCAAGCATATGGGGTCCTGCTGCACAGTGGGAAGGAGAATGAGTTAGGTAAATAATTCTTACTGTGGTCTTTCCAGTCCAGTCAGCTCTTGAACCCAAAGACAGAGGAAGAAAATGACCACAGAAATTTGGATTTGCTGGCACTCACAAGTATAAAAGATGTATTCAGGAATATCACAAACCAGGTAGTATATCAGAGTAGAAACATCATGGTGGATAGTACAGCTGCAAAGATGCCTACAGAACAAAATGCAAGAGGTCATTAATCTGCTCATTTCATAGTTAACAAATCCTCCCTCTAAACCAAAATCAAACTTCTAAGTAATTCTGCTATTACTTTTCTCACTTTTAATAGACTGGATGCTGTTTTTGATCACTAATCTCTATATATCTAAAATTCTACACAATTTTGTAAAAATAATTTCCAGGGTATTTCCTCTACTAACTGCATAAGAAATGTATAAGAAAATTAAGAATGGCCACCAAGAGTGAACAATTGTGTGTAGAACTGTAAAACTAGCAAATAAAGAAGCTGGTACATAAATTATTTATAAGAAAATATATGGAAACATGATCAGATCGTAATATGAGTATCGGATGTTAGACTTTTATGAAAATGGAATTCAGACCTGGAATAGATCTTAGAGACTATGAAATATAAAATTCCTTACATCATGCCCAAGGCACAAGGGTATTGAGGCTCCAAATAGTTAAATCATTTGCATTTTAGATAAATACCTAATTAGCGAGAAAGATATTGCTGGTTAAAAATCCAAGGATTTTTTTAACAGTAAGCTCCAAATATTCTTTCCACTTTTCATAGTTGTATATCATGAGAAATATGAATTATTTTGGGAAAAAACAGAAAAATTTCCACAAGAGTTCACAATACTAAGTTTTTATGCTCAAGAGAGGACCAATATTTCCAAGAATATTTCATAATTTTAAAAACAAATAGTTAAGTGACGTTTTTACAGTTATAATTCATAATAAACATTACTGTAACATAAAAATAGAATTATAGGCCAATGAAACCCATACATATATATAATTAACTAAATCTTAAAATAAAAAGTAGCAAAACAACACACACATAAACACAAACACACAATGGGGAAAACAGAGTCTCTAATAAACAGAACTGGTAAAACTGGTTATCTACACACAAAAGAATGAAACTAGACTGTTATTTTATACTGTCCAAGAAATCAACTCAAAATGGATTAAAGAGTTGAACATAAAGCCTATGAGTACAGAACATTTACAGGAAAGAATAGAGCATCCGGACATTGAGCTTGGCAATGATTTTTCAAATACAACACCAAAAACACAGCAAAAAAAAGCAAAATTAAAACAAGTGAAATTACATAGAATTAAAATGCTTCTGAACAGCAAAAGAAACATTCAACAAAATAAAAGCCAACCTACATAACAAGAGAAAGAAAACATCTGATATATATATTAATGAATGAATGATAGGGAGTTAATATTCAAAATACATAAGGACAATAACTCAATTACAGTAAGAAAAAAGCCTGCATAACTCAGTTTAAAAAACAGGCAAATGACTTCAATAGACATTTATATCAACAACATAAAAACAGCCAACAAAAATATGAAAAGGTGCCAAAAATCATCAGTCACCAGGGAAATGTAAATCAAAACCATGATGAGATATCACCTCCCACCTGTTATGATAGCTACTATCAAGAAAAAAGTTAGCAAGGGATGGCAAATATGTACAGAATATGGATCTCTTGTATACCGCTGGAGAGGATGTAAACCAGTATAGCTTCTGTGGGAACAAGTATGGAGCTTCCTCAAAAAGTTGAAAGACAACTACCATCTGCGCAAACCTACTTCTGACTATATGCCCAAAGGAAATGAAACCAGTACCTTGAAGTGATATCTGTACTCCAGTGTTCACTGCAGCACTACTAACAATAGAGAGGATGTGAAAACATACAATATTATTCATTCTTTAAAAGTCTTGCTATTTAAGACAACATAAATGCACTTGGAAGATATCATGCTAAATGAAATAAGGCAGCTACAAAAAGACAATATTGCAAGATATCACTTATATGTGGACTCCAAAAAGTGGAATTTGGAGGAACAGAGAGTAGAATGGTAATGGCTATGGCTGGAAAGTAGGGAAATAAGAAAGTATCAGTCAGAGTGTACAAACTTTCAAATGTAAGATTAAACTAAAGATCTAATGTATATCTTGTTAGCTATAGTTAATAATAATGTATTGTATACTTAAAATGTATTAAGCATAGATCTTAAATATTCATGGTTACCATGTAAGGTGATAGACATATACATTAACTTGGGTGTGGCAAGTATTACACAAGTGTATTTACATCATATATACACAAGTGTATTTATATACATGTAGTTTTTATGGGTCAATCATGTCTTAGTAAAGTTGGGAAGGGGAATTCCTTAAAAGACCAGTTATTTTCTCAAAAGGACTGAAAATATTTAAATCTAGTTTTATTAAGTAAAGACTTGTCAGTTGGGTAGAAAAGACTTGAAATTATCCAACCAAAAGAAAAAAACAACAGTCTAATTAAAACCAAAAAAGAGTAGTGAATACATTCTTTGGAAAATATGCCTGTTCCCTTCTGACCCCCTAAAGCCCCACTTATTGGCATGTGTTTTATAACAGAATGCACATAAACCAGAATATATTTAGGTTTGTCTATTTCTAGTCACACAAGTTTTATTTCCTAAAGAAGACTTCAAATTACTATTTTAGTTTGTTCCCCAAAATTTCAGGACTCCATATGGTTGAAGAAGTAGTCCCACCTTCCTCACAAGACCTTGTGTGAACTGTGTACAGTCCTGTCTTCAAACCCTACACTCCTATGCATATTTCACAGTGAGGAGAAATGCAGGGCTTGTAAGAGAAGGAAGAAATAAGAAAGACGTAAGAGAAGGAAAAAATAAGAGACACGCATGTTCCAAAGTTGAGATTCTGAACTGTCTTCCACATTTTCAAATTTGAAAATTTTCTTTAGTTTGCTAAAATTCTTATAAATGATAGCACAGAACATACACATTCAGCTTATGGGAAGTCATACAGTATGGTAGTTATCTTAATTAGAGTTCAAAATCCTACCATAGTAGGGTTATATAAAAAAATAATAGTTACAATTTTATCTTATTCAAAATAATTATTTATCAAGCTTGTAAGTTTTAAAAAGGAATCCTGAAGATGTATTAAAATTATTTTAAATGTTATATAAAAATAAGCCTAACTGTTAATGAGTGATCATACTGATTTTTCTTGCTTGTCTCCAGTTAAAGATTTAATGATCAATTTTACCTATATGAACCAAACAAATGCCCACACACTCTTGAATTTCTATAACACTGATAATAATTTACATGTAAGGAAATTACCACTGTGAATTATTAAGACTTAAGTGAGAGTAGTTTAAGAAAATAAAATAAATATAGGTAACAAAACATGTTTCTTCACAAAGTTTTCATGCATTTAAGCACTGGTTAAATGATGCAATAATCCAGTGCTATCAACTGGTATAGTACAAATCTACTCAGATTCAAAGCATATATTTAATATTTCATAACTTTAGAGAGGGAACCATTTTTCATGGCCATTATTCATAAAAGTACAAATCCATCCAATCATCTTTTAGGTAATTATTTTATGCATTAATCTTGTGAACAAAATTAATTAAAATACCCTATAATATTTTTCCTTTCAAAATATCATCTCTATATATTTGATCATTCATTGTTATAACTATAGATGAATATTAGTTCTTTAGAAATTTTTTAACTAGCAGACAGTCATAGGCAAGCACACATTCGCAACACATTAAAAACTAAAAACAGGAAGTAAATGAAGAGATATTTATATTTTCAAGGAACAATTCTTTCTAATTTGCTTTTCAGATATATTTCCAAAATTTAATTTATTGAAAATTGCCTTTTGTATTTTTTTCTATAATTTTTCCAAGACAGGCTACTTTTTTTTCCATTAAGTTTATTGGTACATTTTAGGTATACAATAGTTACATTCATTGTTGGGATCTTGTACCTTTACATGATGTATCTTGGTTCTTATTTTTTTCCCATTTCCCTGCCCTACCTTCATCCCGTCCTCCCTTCCATATTTATAGAGACTTTGTTTCCATTTTTTTCCTTTTCTCATATTTTTTCTTTTCCCTTCCCTTTCCCCCATCCTTCCCACTTCCCCTACTCCTTTAGACCTTTTCTTCCTATTTCACATTATCAATTATACCATTTGAACCTTATTTACACTTTTAGTTTTTCACACCAGAGAAACCACTTGATATTTACACGTGTGTCCTATTTATTTCACTTAAGAGTATGGCCTCAATGTGCATCCATTTAGCTATAAACGTTTCTAGTTTCTCATTCTTTATGGCTGAGTAGTGCTCCTTTTTATAGAAAAACCACATCTTTATCAGTCTCCTGTTGATGGGCATTTGGGGTGTTTCCAAGTTTTAGCTATGACAAACTGTGCCGCTATAAACATGGGTGCACATATATTGCTGTGGTATCATTACCTAGCAAAGGGAGAGCTGGGTCAAATGAGGCCTCTAATCCTAGTTTTTTGAGGTATCTCCATATTGATTTCTACAGTGGTTGAACCAGTCTGCACTTCCACCAAAAATGGAGAAGGGTTTCTTTTTCCCCACAGCCCCACCAACATTTGTTATTGGCTGATTTCATGATAGTAGCCATTCTTTCTGGGGTGAGATAGAATCTCAGTGTTGTTTTCATCTGCATCTCTCGAATGACCAGTGATGTTGAACATTTTTTCCTATATTTATGTGCTGCTTTTACTTCTTTGTCTGAGAAATATCTGTTCATTTCAGATGCCCATATTTGAATTTGATCTTTGAATTTGGGGGTCTGATTTTTTTGAGTTCTTCATATATTCTAGATAGTAGACCTCTGATGAACACCTGGTAAAAATTTTTTCCCACATTGTAGGTTGCAAGACAGGCTACTTTTTAAAGTCACATTTAATTTCATGATTGACCTACAATCAAATTGAGCTATTCACATTAAATATGAGAAAAAGCTTTCACTGAGAGGTTTTTATATTCTAAGGACGTAATATATACTATTTCATTTACTTTTTAGTTCAAAATCATGATAGTTCATATTGTCTTCAATATCTTTATGAGAAAACAGAGTAGTTAACTAATTTATCTAAGATTATATGTTGGTAGGTTGCCAAGCCTGAATTTAAATTTTTTCTGATTTTAGCCATAACCAAATTCCTCACTTAATCATCAAAAAAGATCAAGCCAAACCAAAACGAAGGCCTTAAAAAAGAATTACTTACCTTTGAGTGGATTTTCAATATAAACAGAAAACTATTTAAGATTCATCATATCAAATTACTGTCTAAACATATTTCTATAGATTACCTCATCATACATCTTTGCAACAAATTCTATCCATATTAAAATTTTAAATATTTGTTTAATGCTTGTGACCATCTTGTTTTATTATAAATTTTCTTCTGGGACAAATTATCATTAAATTGTCACAGTAATTAGTAGCACACAATTGAGCTAAGCAAAATAGGCACATTACACAGTTCAATACATTACTATTAAACCTAAAGTGAAAATTATTAGACTTTAACTCTTAGTGAGATCTACAGGAGGGGATGGTGTCTGTTCCTTGATTAAAAGAATTATGACAAACACAAATATTTGAATCTTCACTCCTCTCACCCTCAGCCAAGAGATTTTTGTAATTGGAGACAGCAATGAGGTTCAGTGAGAGACTATTGTGAAGGAAGGTGTAGGAGGAGCTCCTTGGCATATAAGCATGCCATTGAGCTACAAAGTGAAAAAAATTTAAATAAAATCTATGAGAGCTGAGAAACTTGTTACCTAATAATACTTCTGCATGTTCTCCCAGGGAGTCAAAGGTTCCAGTTTGTAGTCCAGTTTTCAAAAATATCTCCATTCCCATTAAATGTTAGTTGTTTATCTTTTCACAAAAGGAATTAAATAAATATTAATACTGGAATGTGCTCCATCCATTACATTTCACAGCCAGGTCATCTGGTAGTCTGTGGTTTGGCATCTACATTTTCTTTTCTTCTGTTCCTCCAAAGCAAAGTGATCTGCTCTCCACTCCCCCAAATGTTATCTTCATCTCTCCGTCTCCATGCTGTAGACCTCACCTCCACCTTTGTTCCTCACCTCCAGCTGGGCAACAGAACACAAATGAGAAGTTCTCTTCTCCCTAAAGACTAGGGTCCCTCATCCTTCAAGCACTTCGTCATGTCTTCTCAAAACAACACACCCAAAGATATGGCCAGCAAGTTCCAATGTTCTTATTATTCTTTTTTAACTTCATCTTTATTGTTTAGTATTCTCAACTGCTATTGTGTGTGTGTGTGTGAACAGAAGTCTTCACTTTACATCACAATGGAACCTTAAAACCCATATTGAGAACCAGTTTCATTGAGTAACAAAGAAGGACACGTAACACTTATGTGTGACTAACAGTGTTATGAATACATGTAGCACAATGGAGGGAGGCTAGGAGACCACTTCCCTCCACCCACTAGAGTTTGGCCAACATCCTAGTGTCAGTTATCCTTCCACTGTTACATGTAACTTAATCAGAGTGAACTCTGGAATAAAAATATTTGTTGAAAGCCCCTAACTCAAGATGACTCAACACCTTGTTAATCATTACTGTCAATTTTACCCAGAAACCCAGGCTGAAACACAACTCCTTTGAAATCTAAAAGCCTGATTTATCTACGTGCTTTATTTTCCCCCTGTTACTCTGGTACCACTTTTCTGGTCATCACATTTTTGGGGTTTGTTATTGTTGTTGTTGTTTTCTGGCTGGTACATTTCTGATCTGCTCTGAGCATATTTTCCTGTTATTGTCAAAAAATGTAGCTGCTTTTCTTTTACCATTGGATGTTTGCTTGAATTCTTCACTCACCATGCACAGTACCTGTGGTATCTATCTCATAGGCTCACTATAAAACCAAAAAAAAAAAAAAAGAACCTAACTCTAAGTCTCAAACAAAAATTGAGAAACTGAAACTGTTCTTTAAGCCATAGATTTAGAGGTATAATGGCTCTTACAGCTCCAGTACAAGACCGTCAATTTATAGATGTAGACTCTAAGGTACACAGAGGGTAAAGAACTTGTCTTGAATTTTACAGCAGGAAAATGGAAGAAAGACATAGCATAGCTCTGCTTACAAACATTTCCCACTATTCTACTGCTTGCTATAAATGCCTATTAAAGGGGGCATACTTTACACACTGATTGTTTAAGGAGCCTTAATTTGCAGTCAAGTATTTATCTACCATAAAGAATAAAACTGTTGAACCATAAACTCACTGAACATAATAAACATTAATCAATAACACAAATAAAAACTGTAGTGAGCTCAAGACTGACAGCTATATCTCAAAACTCACATGGTGCCCTGCACACCTAGATCACCAACCCATTATGGTGCTGAACCCATTGGTCTTAGGTTCCACAAGAAGCTGGTCCTAGGACTACAAAAATGATCCAGGAGAAATCTCAATACTTGTTTCTTCCCCCATAAATATCTCAGTAGCATTCAGAAATAACTCAAATAGTAACTCATCGTTTAGTTCAACAATTAAATAATGAACAGCATTTAAATAATTTGAAGCTACCACTGACAATCTTATCTGAGAGGATTTCAATCTATGGTTCTCAACCAGCTTGAAGTTTTGAAGACCAATTCCTCAGTCTTCATCAACTGAATCACAATCCCAGATTAGAGACATGGGCATCATGTAAAACATTGATATTCTTTAATAATAATTCTGTCCCACTGTGAGAAACACTTGTTTCTAGACTACAAGCTTTGATAAGTAGCTCCAAGCATTTTTTTTCTTTATATTTTCTGATCGAATTGGCAGAATTCTCCCAGGCTCAGGTAACAGAAACCTAACCTGTACTAACTCAGGCACAAAGGAGAATGTGCTGTAACTCAGGAGTGAAGCCGGCCTCAGGCATGAGCAGGAGTGTGTTGTTGATGGCCTGAGGAACTTAAATCCCTAACCCTAACCCTAACCCTAAACCTAACCCATTTGGTGTCCTTTCTTGCCCATTTTCCAGCCTACGTTCCATGACCAATTATCATAAATCACTCTGTGCCTCTCCCTCTTTCTCAGCTCTCTTGTTCCGCTTGCTTTACATGAGGCTCATAGACACAACCATAGTCCTATAAGCATGATGCTCTATCTTATCACACTTAGCCTGTGTGAAAATACACATAGAAAATAAACAATCTTGCCAAAGGTCTCACCTTCACTTAATGACAACAAACCTGGGGCAAAGCTCAATACTTTCTGACAATCAGATATTTGCCCACTCCTATCATTTGCCCACATGCCTGTTTCTCTCAAGATATGGCAAATGTTTACTAGCTATTTCTAGGACTATAACTTTTGTAACTTCAGGATCTTAGATAAATAGGACCTTTTTCTATTGAGCAGTTTTTAAAAAAATCTAGAGACTTTTAGGTCCCATGCTACCCTTCAGTCAATTACTTTGACCCAGAAGACATCATCTTGAGAAAGGAAAGCAGGTAAGCTTTCATGCAGATTGGGGAAGATGTGACATCGGAGAGAACTGTGCTGAGCTGCCAGATACCTCAATTTATTCCTGCTTACCTAACACAAATCATGAAAGTCGAATTGAATTTTAAATAATCAATGTACATGTATTAAATTGCTGAAGAGAACACTATGACAGAATGTCGCACAGACACTGCACATCCAACCTTTCTAACAAAGTCGTTCACCTCTGTTCCCAACTCAATCCTTAATTTAAAGCATAAATGTAAGAATCAACCACAGTCGTTCCCTCTTTCCTTCCCTCCTCCTACATCCAATCCAATACCAAATCCAATAGGTCCCACGCCTAAGAAGTTTTCCAAGCTAGCCCAACTATTCACATTAGTTTCTCTGTAACTTGTCTCTATCCTAATTTTGTCATACAATTATTGGCAACAACCTTGAATCACTTTGTTACTACAATTTTATTCCAGAAACCCCGGGAATATTGTGGAATCTAATCTGTACCTTTATTTATTTGCTAAGACCTCCAACTCACAAAATAAGTTAGAAAAATTACAGTGGTCATATTGTCCATAACCTAAAGACTCCACCCATCTCAACTGGGTTTCATTTTGAGGCCTCTTATTCTGAAAACATTAAGAGCTAAATTGTATGGCAATTCTCAAGATCACAATAAGAAAAGAGACAAGTTCCATATATAGATATGGAGAAATTCTGGTATAGAAAGAAAACACTAATATGAATCATCTTCTGTAAAATAAAAAAACTTCAAAGACTTGGCATTTGGATTCTTTCTCATTTTGTTCAAAATGTGTGTTCTTTTGACAAATTGTGGGTATTAAGGCCATGTATTATTGCCTGTAAATTTATCAGTTACAAGTGCTACGATGTATGTGGTCAAAAGTCTTTACCCTTCTTCAGTTGACTGATGATTTCATATGTTCTAGGAATATTTTTATTCTTTGGCATGATGCTCTATACCATATGGTACAACAAACTGACAAGCAAAAAGGGTAGCACTTGTTTGAAATATATACTCATATATATTTATTCATGTGTATGCATGCATATATACATATGTATACATGCATATACACTACATATATGGTGAAAGTATCGTGTACAAAGAAACAGAAGAGCAAAGTTACATGTTCTTTACAAAGTGTATTGCTGCCATTCTTTTCCCATGTGAAAAAGATCATTCAAAAATCCAAAACAAGATTAAAAGTTAACTATGGAATTGAAAACATTCAAAAGGCATATCAGTAACTACTACAGTTTGCTACATCAAGTAGCAAAGTATTTAACCTTGGCCCAAGCACCTGTTGGTGGGAGGTGATAATTCCTTCCATTAAATTTTATCCATTCAGAAAAAAAAAGTGTCTATAACACTTTCTCATTCAATACTTAATGTGCTTTTCTAAGTACAATAGTATCTGTAGCAATGACACATGCAGTGGCCAGCAAAATCTATTTAGGAAGGATCGTTTAAATGAGAAGCACTAAACTATCTTTCATTAATTCCAATAGATTGACAATACCTTTCCCTTTGGTTCCTTAAATATGGCTTTCCTTTGGAAAACAGTGATCTTGCACCAAATTTCACAAGTTTGGGGAAAGATTAAAGTGTGACTCTCAGCCTGTTTACAATACCTGTGTCCTAGTTCAAATTCCTGCATCATCTGTCCTGCTTTCTAGTGCATCTGAATGTAGAGCGGTCTAGACATTGACAACTCCAAGTTCTCTGCTGAGCCAGTAACGCATTGGATGCAAAAGCCAGTAAATAGGATAAGCAAAAGGAAATGCATATTTGACCATGTTCTCCAATAAGCATGGCTGTCATATAGTCTAGTGCAGCAGGGAGAGAGAAGAGCATTTTTAGTTGCTTTTTTTGAGATAATATATCCTTTTTAGAAATTGTATGTATATGCTCATATCTTAGTTATATTTATACTATAAATGCTTAAAAGTTGTATTCGATTTTAATATGTTCACTTTTCAACAAAGAGGAAGAAGATACATCAGAAAATTGCTAAGGAAAAAAACTATTAAGCAATTAGTCTTGAAGTCAAGCACTTTGAATGTGAACCCAAACTCTACTAACATGTTAGCTGTATGATGTTGGGAACATTATTTGAAATTTACTCCATAAAATGAAGAATGTTATTGTGAGACAGCATTCAATAAAATTCAATATAATAACAAGCATTTGCCACATGCCTGGTAGGCATATAGGAAATGCTTCAAAGTGTTGGTAGTCATTATTATAAGTCAAAAACAGTTCTATAGTGCTATATACTCAATATACAAACATAGATAAAGGAATCAACAATGATAATGTAGCTAACCCTAAAGTGATTATCATCTGAAGAAGTTAATCCCTTCACATCCCAGACCAAAAGGACAGCAATAAAAAAATACAATACCAGGACACTAAGTTCTCACTGGATGTGATCAAGCAGTAAGCCACTTGTCTGAGATACTACGGTTTATACATTCATCATTCTGAGGTGCAGTTAATAAACAACATTGCCTGTTCAAGGGCAACTTTGATTTTTCAACCAGAAAACTTGGTCTCTTTAACAGTTTATGAGCACTCATCCTACCATTATTTGTTTTAAGCATACTAAGGACCAAACATACATATGATTCTATGTAATTACCAAAAATAGCCCAGCCCTTTCACAAAGGGGGTCCACTTTGTTAAATAAACACACTATCTACACTATACAAATCCAGTACTTAAACCTGAAAGTTAGAGACATATTTTTTAACACTGAAATTTCAGAAGCAGGAATTGTAAGGGTTGACTATATTCCAGTTACTGTGTTTTCCATTAGGTTTATACTGAAGAATAATCATTGTACCAAGATATTCTCATTAATATTTATGATAGGTAAGCACCTACGTTTGAAATCCTCATTGTAAATTGAAGTATGAATAGAAAATTTCGTATGTATGACATTAGTGATCATTTTTGTATGAAATTTGAACATTTGATATCAATATTTAGAGCCTTAAAACACTCATATGGAAAATGATAATTATTTCACTAAACTGTTTGTTTATTCATTCATTCATATTTCTTCTTCATTCTTCTTACAAATATTCAGAGCAAGAAATTGTGATAGGTGCCGAATCAAGGAAAGTTTCTAAAGTTTTTATTAATATTAACTGTTTAGGATAAAGTTACAAGAAGTTATGGCAATGAATTTAAATTCTACTATGGTAACACTTTTGTTAAAAATTCTATTAATTTTTATATTAAGCAATTATAGAATTAATTAATCCTTTTCTATTTTCTATAGGCAAAAAAAAATCCCATCCCAAATAATTCTTTGTTTAAAAAGGCAAAGCCATAAAAATGAATATCTTAGCTATAAAAATGCATGATATAATTGATGTCACCTTCTCTTATTCAGCAAAATAGCTTTCTATAATTTTGTCCTTTGCCTTTCACAGAACAGTAACTTAGAGGAGTTTCAAGGGGATTTTACTTTGAATAAAGCAAAAACATTCTCCTCCAAGAAGTTGTTAATCTTTCCTCCACAGTGATGGCTCCCTCTGCTCAATTTTTGGGAAACCAGTGAGGTACAGCTGCTCTTCACTTAGGTTCCTCAAATCCTGAGTCTTTCCAGGGGCCTCCAGCTTCTGGGTAGCCTGCTGTAGCTGTGCACTAAAGTCTACATGAGAAGAATTCTCCTTACTAAATCACAACTAGCATCAATGACTATAGCCTGTGTCCTATTTTCAAAATCATTTTGAAGATCCATGGAGTTTCTAATACATAGAAAAACTCAAAACTTACTTGTGAATTCATGGGTAAGGATGAGAAACATCAATGTACAGTCCACAATAACCTGTGAAGCCTGGGACATAGTAGTGACTCTATACTACTCATTTCCATTTTACTTTACCTTTCTCTTAAAATCATCATACTGGGGTACAGCCAAATTTTGTTTTCAGGTTCTGCTTCATGGCTAAGGATGAGAAACATCAATGTGCAGTCCACAATAACCTGTGAAGCCTGGGACATAGTAGTGACTCTATACTACTCATTTCCATTTTACTTTACCTTTCTCTTAAAATCATCATACTGGGGTACAGCCAAATTTTGTTTTCAGGTTCTGCTTCATGGCTATGTTCTACTTCACAGGGTACTGCTTTCTCCAGAACAACCTCATTGTTAAGAAAGATGGAGCCATGGATGACTTCACTCACACAAACTGCTGGCTACAATCTGAATGTGTGTCTGCCTACAAAGCACATGTGGAAATCCTGCTCCCCAAGGAGACGTTATTAGGAAGTGGGATTTCTGGAGTAAATTTACATCACCAGGGCACAACTCTCATGAATGGAATAAGTATCTTGATGAAAGAGGCCCAAGTGAGCACTTTTGTTGCTTTTTCCATGTGAGGCACAGTGAGAGGACAGTCACATATGAAGAACCAGTCACCAGACTCCAATGAGCTGCGCTAAACATCCCATGAACCACTAAATGGTTACTTTCCATGACAAGGTCAATAGTAAAATGTTTGTTTTCCAGAGACATCATATTCCTTTACTGCATAATGGGAAGAGTCTCCTTAGAACCTTTGTTTTTTTTTTTAATATGCAAAATAAACCAGGTAAACAAGCCAGAAATTTGTTAAAAATGATAGCAAGACCAAACCAAATTCCAGATTTAATAAGTAAGGCACAGTGCACTAGTTAACTTCAGCATAGTCTTTAGCAGAACATGACTTTGCTCTTGGCTGTCTACATCTTTTTCCTATATTTTAATATGAGGAAAGGGGAAGAAAGAAGAAAATCTTCCATTAACGAGAGCAGCCTAGTTCTCATTCTGTAGGCAGCGGTAACAATGTGATGGATCTAAAGCACCACGGGTCTTGTTTGGGAGTAGTTAACTATGTTCAGCCCTCCAAATCCATGGATCTGCATCTGTGGATTCAGTCAACTGCTGACTGAAAAGACAGAAAAACTGCATGGGTACTGATTATATACAGTACAGTATTTTCTTCTGATTATGACCTAAACAACACAGTATAACAACTATATTGTAATTTAGAGATAATTTAAAGTATGCAGAAAATACTTCATTTTATAAAAGAGACTCAAGCTGAAGAGATTGTAGTATCCAAGGTGTTCTGGAAACAATATCCCATACTGAGAAATGACTGTACTTAAAAAGAGAAATAATGGCCGGGGATTTAGCTCAGTAGTTCTGCTGCCTGCCTCGAAAGCATAAGGTCCAGAGTTCAATCTCCAGTACAAAAAAAGGAGAAATAACTGACTTGGGTGAACAGTGATATCAACAAACCAACATTTCAAAGTAATTCATTATCTGTATAAACTTAATATCTTGTAAGATTAACTCAGAAAAGTCACTGAATCTACCTTAGTTAAAATAAATCTTAAAAGTACTTTAATCTTATTTGTTATTAATTAAAACAATTAAGGGTATGAGGATGTGTGTATTGAAGGATAAAGAGGAAAGGGAATCTATGTAACTTTTCTCTCCAAACAATAACTAGGAGAAAAAGTTCTTGGTTAGTGTCAAGGAAAACTTTTGTGTAAGCTAACCATTCTATAAGTTTTCAAATCCAGACTGCCTGACATGTTCTGGCATTCATGACTTTATCTTATGACCTCATCCACAAATGGTAAGATCATTTCTGCTTCTAAATAATGCTCTTCTCTGAGAAATGAGAGCTGAGCAGTAGTTCAGCACATCCATGTTAAAGAGTAGGAAGACGATAGAGTCAAGTCAGTGGGGTAGCACTTTACAGTTTCTCCATGACCTGGCTTTGAGACAGCTGGAAACAGCTACTCAGAGGAGAAAAATGAGAAGAGCTCTAAGCTTTAAGAAAGCAGTCACAGGAAACCTAAAAAATTATGGAAAAACAGAAAGACAGAATAGAAAAAAAGAACAGATTTACACACAGTTTCTGAGGGTGAAGGGAAGTGGATTCCTCAAGCACAAAATATGCCTGGAGAGAGCAGGCAGCTCCAATGATAACTAACAGACCAGAAAGTTCCATCTATAGAAGAAGTCCATGGTTATTGCAAGTTGTAAACCCACTTGGGAATTTACTCTGAAAGTGACTCCTCTTGCATGGCAGGATAGCTTTGGAGCAGTCCTTTGATGAGTTTATAGCTGAATGCACTGTTAGGAGGTGGGGCCTGGTTGAAGAGGTTTCACTGAAGGTGTGACCTGGGAGGACACACACTTGTTTCCAGATCTACCTTTTCTCTCTGCTTCCTGGCTGCCATAGGTTGGGCAGCTTTCCTTGATTATGCCCTTCCAATATGCCATTTCTGCCTTGTAGCCAGCTTATCATGGACTGCACCCTCTGAAACTGTGAGCCAAGTAAACCACTCCTCTATTACATTGAGGGTGTCAGGCATATTTCCCAGCAACAAGAAAACTGACTAATATAGTTAGTCACTAAAAAGACTCTCACATAAAAGTGGAAGAGGTAACCATCCCAACAGAAATACAAAGTTCAACATAGAAACAAAATAAGTATGAAAAAGCAAGGTAATGTGATTCATCCAAAGGTCCAAAACTTGTCTGTAACTGAATGTAATGACATCAAAATGGATGAAAGCCAAAGAATTCATAAAATTAATTTTTAAATGATCAATGACTTCAAAGAGGAAAGCTGAGTGAAGGAAGAAAGTCCAAGATATGAAGGAGCAATTCAACAAAGACATATCCTGAAGAAGAACCAAATAGAAATCCTAAAAATGAAAAATACAGTAAACTACATGAAAAACTCAGTGGGAAGTTTCACCAGTAGACAGGATCAAGTAGAAGACAGAATTTCAGAGCTTGAAGATATGACTGATAAATTATCACACTCAGACACTAATAAAAACTTACAAATTGACATACCACATATACAAGAATTCTGGGACATAGTTAAATTATGAATTTAACTATTAGTTAATTCGTAATTAACTTATGAATTTTAAGTGTATAATCAAGTGCTGAGGTTCAGACTAAAAGCACAGAAAATCTATTCAATAAAATAACAGAAAACTTCTCTAATCTTGGGAAAAATATGGACATCCAAGTACCAAGTAACCAAGGAGGTTATTTAGAACTCCAAGTTGGTATGGCCAGAACAGAACCTTCCTGTGGCAGTCAGGGAGGAGTATCAACTTAATTTGCTTTGATATTCACCTGGGAAGTTGATGGAGGACATTTCTGGGTGTGTGTGGATGAGTCATATGCCTTGCAGTCTGTGTCTGGTGCCCTGCCCCTTTTTGTCTGGCAATGTTCTCCTGTTATATACCTTGGTCATGATGAACTAAGTAGCTTTACCCTACCATGCCCTTCTACTGTGATATTCTTGACATAGAGCCAGCCAACAATGAACTAAAAGTCTCTGAAACAATAAGCCAAATTAAACCTCTCCATCTTTATGTGGTGGATGTTGGGTATGGTGTCCAAATGAAGAAAAGCTGACGAGTACTGAAAACTGGTGCCTCAGAATGGGGTTATTGCTGTGGCTATACCTGACCTTTTGAACAGGTTTTCAGGAGTGTGCAAAGGATGGGAAGTGATATGAATTAAAGAAGACCTAGAATCCTTTAAGAAGAGCCTGAGGGGTGATTCCAGTTGGAGCTCATAAGACTAGAATGCTAAGAGGAATACAGATAATAACTTTCAGGCTTAGGAGGTTTCCACTGGGAACAAAGATTCCACCAAGAGGTGGAATAAGGCCATGTGTGTTATGTCCTGACATAAAATTTGCCTACACTTTATCCATAATTGGAGACTGAAGGATACTCAGACTAAGAGCAGTGGACTAATTAATCTGGCTGATGAAATTTCAAAGCAGCCCAATATTCAGGTTGTGGCTTGGGTACTGCTAACTGCTTTTAGCCAGATGTGTAGTGTGAATTGGAGGCCAAAAGCAGATCAGAAAAAATTGAAAAGTTTAAATTTTGGCCCAAAATGAATCATATGTAAAGTTAGGGCCAAAGGTGGTGTTGTTGCTGAAGAGATTGGAACCATTAAAAAGCAAGCAAGTACTTCGTAAAAGGAAAAGATGCCTTGAGGATATCTTGGGAGATACCAAGTCTCCATCTAAATTGATTCCCTGGGATTCATTTCACCATGCTTAGCCAACCAGCCACTCCAGTACTTCTGCATTCATGGTTTGAGGGGGCCTGGCTATTGCATGCACTACTGGCAGATTGTGACATTGTTCATGTGATGCTGGTTTTAACAGCTTGCAGAATGTAAGAGCTGTAGAGTCAGACTTCAAAGGAAGGTCTTGGAGGCCAGACAATAAGCCCCTGAAAACGCAATGTGTGAAACTCTAAGAATGAAACTTAAGATGCAATGGAAACCCCAAGAAATCAGAGGTACCAAGAGCACAGAATATCTGCCAAAAACTGCTTCAGGATGTGAATAAAGCCAACCCAAGAGTGAAGATATGTGGGCAGCAACCCAAAAGGCCCTCCAAGCCCTTTGGTACTTTTATTTTATCACCATATGCCCCAGATGCTACACATGGAGCTACAAGGCTTCTCATTTACTTTGCTAGGGTCGTCTGCCTTTTGTCTGATTCTTTTCTATCCTTCATTCCTCCCTTTCAGAATCAGAATGTTTACCCTGTGCTATTGTACCTTGGAATTATGTAACTTGGGGTTTTTTGGTTTGTTTGATACAGAAATTACTGGCTAAGTTTGCTTTAATTCTTAGAAGAGACTTGGACTTGGACTTTTAAAAAAATGCTAGAACTGTTGAGACTGTGTGAAAGGATTATTATGTTCTCAGTTGCATGCAATATAGGTGTATTATGGAAAATGGAATTATGAAACTGCTATTTTCTTTAGAGATTAAGTGTGGTTTAAGGAGATATGTCTGGGTATGAAGTTTTCAAAGGGTTTCATTTGGTGGTTAGCGTGCAATGTCAACTTGATTTCCTTTGGAATTTGCCTGAGGGACTGGTGGAACCTATTGCTGGCTGTGCCTAGGTGGGTCATGGAGGCATGAATCCATGTCTGTTCCTTCACTTTTTCCTCTCTGGCAGTGATTCCCTGCACTGCTTCCTAGCTTATATGAACTCAGCAATTTTGCTATACTATGTCTTCCTGCTATGATGTTCCTGCCATGAAGCCAGTCCATACCAGACTAAAAGCTTCTGAAACTGTGAGCCAAATTAAACTTCTCTTCATTTAAACTGTAGGTACAGTTTTGTGTTCCAGCAACAAAAAAACTAATATATTTCCAATATCAAAGTTACCCTTCAAAATTGAAGGAGAAATAAAAGCCTTCAAATATAAGCACAGACTAGAAACATTCATGACCACTAAGCCAGTATAGAAGAAGATACTTAAAAGAATCTAATATAAAAATGAGGAAGATAGATGAGTCCCTGAGAATTAGAAAAGAACTAATCATTACAAAATGAGCAAAATGACAGGAATTAGTGCATAACCTTCCACAATAACTCTGAATTAAAACTTGAAAACAGCCCAATTGCCCATCAATTGGAAACTGGATAAAGAAGATGGTATGTTTCTTAAAATGGTATTTTTATATAAAATGGAGTACTACTCATCCATAAAGAATGAGAAACTAGAGACATTTATAGCTACATGGATGCACATTGAGGCCATATAGTTAAGTGAAATAAATAGGACACACATGTGTAAATGCCAAATAGTTTTTCTGGTGTGAGAAACTGAAAGTGTAAATAAGGATCAAAATGTATAATAGATAATGTGAAATAGGAAGAAAAAGTCCAAAGGGTAAGGGGAAATGAGAGGGGTAGGGGAAAGGAATTAATACAAGAAAAGGAAAAAATGGAAACAAAGTCTTTGTAAATAGGGAGGGGTGGAGGGGTTGAAGGGAGGGCAGGGGAACGGGGAAAAAAACAAGAACCAAGATACATAATGTAAAGGTACGAATTCCAGTGATAACTGTCATCATACTGTATACCTAAAATGTACCAATAGGATTAATGAATTAAAAAATGTACATCTCAGGG
Organism: Heterocephalus glaber; assembly: GCF_053883595.1. Lineage (NCBI taxonomy): Eukaryota > Metazoa > Chordata > Mammalia > Rodentia > Bathyergidae > Heterocephalus > Heterocephalus glaber. The sequence goes on from NW_028258344.1 coordinate 9,236,595, forward strand.
GACAACTGAAAGTAAATGTAGGTGGCACTGCAACAGGTTTGTGTGCTGACGCAGATGATCTGGGAGACAGGACTATATTAAGATGCAAATGGAAAGTGCAAGATTTCAGATACGTATTCCTTGCAAAGTCCAAAGGGAAGGGAGCAGTGCCCAGTGGAAGTATTGAGCCTTTAGATGGTGAAAACATTTCATCAAGAGTCACATGAGAAAAGATGTTAGAAGAGAGGGAGGTGGCGCTGCACCATATGGAATGGGGAAAGGAAAGCATTCCTCTCTGGCTTTAAGTACATTATTCTTTTTTTACAAAAGAAATATGTTTGTGGAAGGCAATTTAAAAATACTGGCATGCATTTAAAAAAGAAAAATAATTCACAAAATCATATCACCTAAATATAACCACTATTGAATGTCTGATATGGAATTTGATTTTTTTCAAAATGGTGACATTGCTTAAGTTAATCTAAAATCTCTCCAGACAACTAAATTTGAAAAAGTAGTCTCTGTTCACTAAAGGATGGGCAAAACAATCAGGTAATTGAAGGGTAGAAACCCTTAAAGAACAGATCAACATCGAAAGGGTCCATAGTAGACATTTTCTCAAGTAAAAAGCTACATACTTGAGGTGTCATAGTTTGGGGCAGAAAATCAAGGAGAGAAATCTTTTTAAAAAGAGGTAACAACTGCCCCAAATCTTCTTATCAACACCCTTCAAATTCTTTGCAAAGCTTGGAGTGTGCATTTGCAGGGAAGAGTACAAGGAGCCTGGTGGGGGGATTTGCTAGAAGACTGAGCAAAGACTTCAGCTGCTGTCCACCACTAGGGAGACAGCATTTCATGTTTGAATCTCATCTGCCTTACTCTGATTTGGCTACTCTAACAAAATATCACAAACAAGAGAAATTTATTTCTCATGGTTCTGAAAGCTGAGAAGTCCAAGATCAAGGCATCAGTAAATTCAGTCTAGTAAACACCTACTTTGTGTTTCACGGATGGCCATCCTTTTGCTGTCCTTACATAGCACCTCTTTAGATTATTATAACTTTGGTATGGAAAGGATTTCAAATTATGAATTCAGGAGGAACACAAATATTCAGACCATAGCATCGGCCAAACAGAGTCTTTGTAAATATCTGAAGCTTTCCAAGGGCTCACTTTGATAAAAGGTAAAACTACGCTTCAACAAGTTCAAGATAATTAGCCAGAAATGTATCCTCAAGCCAAAACCAAATCAATACTTCATAGGAAGTCAACAAAATCCAGATTTTAGATAAACAGATGGATAAACCAATGGACTGGTCTTATAAAATATTAGTGATATGCAGAGCACTTTGTACTCTCATATATAATTTCTAAAAGGATTAACTGTGGTAAAATTACTTTGGAAAAGTGGAAATTTTCTAGAGTGGTTGCAGGTAGAAAAGTCTTTATCCTATGACCCATTAATCTTCTCCTAGGTGCCATATATCTATATCTACATATCTATATCTGTATCTATGTATCTGCCTATCTCAGTAAATGGTATCACCATCTACTCTGACCACACAACAAAAAAAGAGAAAGATTTAAAGTCACTATTGATTTCTCTCTCCCTCACACACCATTAGCAAATCCTGATTCTAACCACTTCCCATCTACCCTAGGCTAAGTTACTGTCACGTCTCCTTAGGGTAATGCAATGGCTTCTGTGGGTGACCATCTCACCATAGGGAAAAAGAATTTCGAAAACAAAAAAAAAAAAGGTGAAAGGGGCCGAGTATGGTAGCATACATCTACAGTCCTAGCTACTTAGGAGACCGAGGCAGGATGATTACTTGTGCCTAGGAGTGCAGACCAGCCTGTACAACACAGAAAGACCCTGAGAAAGAAGGAGAGAAGAGATGGAAAGGAAAAGAGGAGAGGAGAGAGAAAGGGCGGGGAAGGGAGGAGAATGAAAGGAGGAAAGTAGGAAGGGGAAAATCAGAGCACTGCAGTCAAAAGAGGCAGAATCAATGAGAGGCAGTCAAAGTAAATGACCTTTGAGGTAGTTCTTACTTATTGTCTTTTCTATTTTACCAATTTTAGGGTTAATCTTGATTGTGAGCTTGACTGGACTGAGAAAGGCCTAGCAAATTAGAAAAGCGTTCTAAATATCTGTGGGCATTTCTATTAACAATTAGTTCATAAGGGTTCTAACTCCACCAATGGATTAATTTAATGATTAGATGATACTTTGATGGCATTATTGGAAAGTGATGGAAACAGAAAGTGGGATCTTATTAGGATGAGTGAATTTTGGAACACAATCTTGATAACCATATCATGTCTCCTGCTCCTTCCTCTGGCAAGCTTTTCCTCTCTCTGCTTCCTGGCTGCCATAAGTTGAGCAGCTCTGTTCTGCCACACTCTTTTGCCATGGTGTTCTGCCTTGCCACAGCCCTAAAGCAGCAGAACCAGCCAACAATAGACTGCAACACCTATGAAGCTAAGCCAAAATAAATCTCTCCTCCTCTAACTTGTTTACTTCAGGTATTTGGTTGCAGCAATAAAAAGCTGGCTAACCCAGAAACACTGAAATTTTTACTTTGGAACATCCAGGATTCCTATAACATGCTATATGACAAACTTTTCAGACATAATTGTTCAAGAGATAAGAATAGAATTAGAATGAAAATGTAGTTAATGTATGTATAACTTAAAATAAGTTGATTATGAGGAAATTTTTATCATGGCGGGATGTAACAGTGCTTTCTAAGCAAGGAAATATATCTTGAAACTCTTAAATACAAATTACAATAGTGAAAATGATTGCATCAGATATAAGAGTATAAAAATCCCTATCATTCAAGACCCATTAATGATGAAATAGAAAAATAATCAAAGAGAAAAATAAATATGTAATATAAGAAAAGAGAGCCCATTTTTTCCTTTGAAGATACCCAAATTCCCCCAGAAGTAAATACATGGAAATTGGGATTAAAATTTTTTTTATTTAGGTAACAGATTAACAAAATTAAAATGATTTATAATATCAGTATTACTATCATGTAAGGAAATAGGCACTTAGATCATTAATAGTAACATAAAATGAGACTTACAGAAGTTTAATATCAATTAAAATGTAGAGCACATATATACTTTGACAACTCCATGATCCTGCATAAATATTTCCCCAAGCACCCAAAGATATCCATGTGTTGGGGGGATTGTCATATCTCTGTACAATCATACAAATAACAATTTTTATAAACTACCATAGAAAGGTATCTAAAATTTATTGTAAAATACAAAATGCAAGTTGCAACACAGCTATTTTCCTACTACTTTTATTAACATATACTCAAACATATTAGTATTAGGATAAAAAAATATGTAAGACTATACAGGGGATTCCTAACCATGGTTTTACCCCTAGAGATGACATGAGACGAGCATTTTCCTGGAGCATTAGAGTAAATTATCCAAACTCAAGAAATGGTAACAATAAACTGATCCATACACTGAGACAAATGGAGTTATGGTTTATGTATGGAACTATATTGTATCAAACTTATCTAGAATATAAAGCCCTCTAGATTTGCATTAAATGGTATCTTCCTGGTATGAAGTATTTGACAACTGATGGCATGAATACCACTGCAAAATAATTTTCATTAATAAAGAGGAAGATCAACTTGTTCTCAGAATACTTAAGAAGAAAGCCTACTTTTCCATTTCGCCTTTTGGCCTGTACCTCCAACAAGTTCCCTATTCTCACCCTAATTATTTTCAATGATCCAGAATGCCCTAGCCAGCTTGTCTGTTTCTGCCCTGCATGTAAAGTGGGAGGAGAACAAACAGCCTTCTTGTCTACTATCTCTTTAAAGACACTCCTAAATATGAATATTAAGTGCAAACAGAGAAGAAGGTGGAACTCATACAGAATCAGGCAACGCTGAAGTTAAAGTGTCCTAATTATCTTCACTGTAAAGCAAAATGCACAGCCACTGGAGAAGAAAACCTGGGAAAGGGTATGCACATTCTAGAAAGCCCTCTGAAAACTCACATGAAAGGAAAAAAAATTACTTTTATCTACGTATTTATTCATAGGCATTCTAGAAATGTCCACAGATATTTATGAGTAATAAAATTGTCTTCCCCAAATCAAAAACAACTTATATCACACACATATAGATGTATATATTGATACATACCCTTATGCAAATATATATATATATATATATATATATATATATATATATATATGATTCCAGTTACACCCCCCCAAAAAAAAATTTATCTGCTTGGTGCTGAGGCAGGAGGATCACAAATTCGAGCCCAGCCTGTGCAACATAGTGGCTTAGAAAGGCTGTCTCAAAATAAAACAATTTTTGTAAAAAAACCTGGACGGGGGCTGGGGATTTAGTTCAGTGGTTCTGCCACCTGCCCTACAAGCTCAAGGACCGCAGTTCGATCCCTGGTACAAAAAAAAGAAAAAAAAGGTTGGAGATGTAGTTCAGTACTTAGGCCCTGTGTTCAATCCCTAGTGCCCCAGTAAATAAATAAATAAATACATACATAAATATTTTTTAAAGCCTGAAAACTGTGCTAGTACATACACAAAAAAAGGAAAAGAAAAGAAATTAAAGTAAAGAATTTTGTTTGAACATTTCTGGTTCTGTTTCCATGTTACAAGCCAAAAGAAGGGACACACTTCTGGATTGGGTTGTTAGTTATTTTCATCTTAATAAAAATAATAGCGCAAACGCATAAACACATACTACTAATTCATTTTCTACTCATAAAAAATCCTACAAGGCAAGTACTACTATTTCATTTCTCCAGATGAGGTACAGTCATGTAAACTGAGGCACAGACCAGCACCCCGAGTTACCGTCCAGACATGCACTTTAGGCTTTTTCCTGAAACATTCGCCTTAACTGAAAGAAATGTAAGAAAATTTTCCTCACGAAATGCTATTTGAATTCTAGGCCATAAAGCACCAACTCACAGTAACATGGCACAAAAACGTCTCTGTGCAAACGAAAGCCACGCGTCACAACGTAGGCAGCGAACCCAGGGAATTATTACAACCTATGCTGCAGCAGTTAATCGAATCCGGCCCCTAATCTTTAATATGCATGCGTAGGTAGGGGGAAGAAACAGGAGAAACCTTTGTTATTATACGCTCTCCCAAAGGACGCCAGGGGCTTGGAGCAAGCTCTGTGCGCGCTGCAAAGCGCGGAGGGGGCTCCCTTCTCCATCTGGAGGTGCGCGGCCTCGGGGCCAAGGCGCATGCGTGGCCAGAAGGCCTGGGGGCTTACCTGATGCGCCGGGCGCGCAGGCACAAAAGGAGGAGCAGCAGGCCTGCGACCAGAAGGAGGCTGGGGAGGCTGAAGGAGTCCATCTCTGAGGACTCCTCTCGCGCCGCCTGGTGCGCGCGAGGCCGTGGCGGGCAGCGCGGGGTCTTTCTGCGAGCGGCGTGGGCGGTGACTGCCGCCTCGGACGGACGGCGTCTCTGGGTTGCGTCCCTTGCTTCAGGCCGGAGACGCTCGCCAGCCTGCGTCGCCCGCCGACAGGAAGGCCTCCGCGGGTCCCCGAGGCTGAATTAAAGAGTTAGTGACTGAGTCCCCTCCCTCTCCCGCCGCCCGCCCGGACCCACGCGCGCCGCCTCTCTGCCGCTGCCTCCCACTAGGCAGCTTCTGGGAAACCGCTCCTTTGCTTCTCGGACCGCAAGGAAGCCCAAAGCGGAGGAACAGAGCGAGCAGTGCCCGGGAAGGAGCCGAAGGCCTGGAGGAGGGGGATTTCCCCCGAGTGAAAGTGAGCCCTCTGGTTTCCTCACCCTTTCTCTCGCGACCAGCGGGCGGGAGCAGGGACTGTGCTGTGCGCGGCCCTGCTGGTCGCGATGCTGCTGTGGAGCGGGCGATCTGGTCTCTTAGACAAGACCCACGGAGCCTAGGGGGTATTCGTCGGGGGATTCCACACCCACCCCCTCCGTCACTCACATCCTGAAGACTCACGGTTTTGTTGAGGGCTGTGTGCAAAGGTGTTAGCAGAAGCAGGGATACAGACGCCAGTGCTGTGATCTTTGAGAAGGTGCACTGTCCAGAAGGGGCCAACGGGTAAAACGAGGTTAGCCAAGTACCAAAAGCAACCCAAGGCCCACAAGCTGCACTAACAAAGAATGAGGGAGAAACGTTGAAATATTTTTTTCTTGAGTAATGACCATCACCATGTATTTCACACAATTACGTTCCTTCTCCAACTTGTGATGTAAGTATTAGTATTTCATAGAAAACATAAGGAGACCCAGGTTACCTAGGTTGTCCTGCTGGCTACTTGATAAGGATTACTCTTCTACACAAGGCGTGTTCGCAATCTTCTGCGTCCTTTCCAGCTCCACACTCTAATGAGCTATTGCAGTAGCTTCAGAACTGATCTCCAGGCCTCTGATCTTTCACCTTTCTAGTATGTTGGCCCCTAAACACAGAACTACGTTTACCCTGTCCCTTTTTGATAGTCGTAAATCTTCCACTTGCAATGAGAAGTGCTCCACACTGTGCTTCCGTGGTACAACTTCCCTGGCAAGTACAGGTCCATTGAGCCATGGGCCCCTACATTCAGCCTGTTCATACCTTTGTTTAGGATGTTCCCTCTGCCTACAGAATTGTCCTGTCTCCCCTACTTGCTGAAATTTTACCTACCTTGTACGGCCCAGTTCAAATTCCACTTTTTTCTAAAATTGTCCCAACTCTACTTTTGTAGTTAATCTTTCTGTCCCAACCTTTAAACACTCTATCGCTTTTCTTCCATCCATTTTTCTACTACATCTAAGTCGTTTTATCCTGATAGAAAAAGTGAATACTGTGGATTGTGAGACTGAACAACAGTTACTCCGTTTTGTAATAGGGCCCCAACTTGTCTGCTTCTGTTACGGATCACCAGGAGAGCATCAAGTTCCAGGAATGTACTTGTTGTGCCAGGAAGGTTTGTTAAGTGTGCCGTGTTCCGTCATGCTTACCCAACTCCATAACAGAACATGTTATCCTAAGAACAATCTGTAAAATCCCTCTCCTTCAGCACTTTGCTTTTGTATTTCTGCTTGCCAACTTCCCCCTAGCATCTCTTATAAAAGGACCTCAGGCTCTAAGCCTCTCGCCTCTCTAAGCTTGGTGCTTGGGGGTGCCATCTGGCCAGACTAATAAAGGTCTGTTTTAAGCTCACAACTTGTCCGGTGTGTTCCCTCCCGGGTGATCCTTGCTGTAGTCAGCTCCTCAGAGCAGTTGGTGAGATGCACGGTCTTACATGGATCACAAGAATTTTTTTAGCACATGTAAAGGTGTCCCAAATATTGCAGCTAGTATTATTTCTTGTATGTATAGAATTCCACTTTCACCAGAGGAGAGCCCCATGTTTTTATTTGCTGAATCTAATCCTAGCAAACCTAGCTTAATTTCAGCACAAAGATTCATTTGGCAAACAGCTGTGTCAACTATAAATTTCTAGCTGCCTGCCAGTTCCCTTCAGCCATCTTTCAACATTGGTCACCAACATCATAATGTTGTATACCTTGGGCATGCTAATTAGACCACAGTGTACAGTCAAACCTAGAGGAATTATCGTGGACTGACCCTTAAGATTTTGGAGTGTCCATATATGAAAATGTTTTCAGTATTAGGTGATAAATGGCCTAATCATATTCCTTCTCAGAAAATATTGATGGTGATGCACATAGAAGAAGAGATAGAGAAGCAAAACCAGAAGTACAAGCAGAGGGAGAGTAAAGGGAAAGGGTGGTCCATTGGAGGCTTTAAAGGGTGAGCCATGAATGCAAGGTCATACTCCAGAACCCCACTCCACCAGTCCAGGTGACCCTTATCTACTAGGTGGTTGGAGTGGTGCTATGGTTTGAATATGCTTCATCCCCAAGGGTTTGTGTGTTAGAGGCTTGCTGTTCAGTGTGGTGATAGACCCTTTAATGGGGTAGAGTTGGTTAGATTATTGGGTACACTTCCCTTAGCTCTGTAGGACGTGGTTAGTCTTTTTAAAAGCAAGTTGCTGGAAAAGAGCAAGGCTGATGCCTGAATTCCTCTCTGGCTTCCTATCTTGCTCTATGATTTCTCCCTTTCTCGTACATTCCTGCCATAAGGCCATCAACCAAGATGTGTTGCAGCCAAGAGGGCCATCATCAGAAACTGAAACAGTGAGGCTCCCCCATCCCCCAAACTGTGAGCTAAGTTAACCTGTTTTCTTTTTGAAGTATTTAGCCTCAGATATTTTGTAATAGCAATAAAAAATATGAATACAAATTGTTTGTTCTATCTCCTTTTTTCACACAGTGTTGGGGAATTAAACACAAGGATTCCCTCTGTTTTTATTCTTTTGTTGTTGTTATTATCTTTGTTTTGTTTTGTTTTTTTCTTCCAGTTGTAGTAATAGGATTTGAATTCTGTCCTGCCTTCACTCCAGACACAGTCAGACTCACCACCCCTCCACCTCCTCTATTGGTAGATTGTGGATATTGAGCCCAGGACTTTGCATGTTGTGAAGTCCTCTGCCATTGAGCTACACACCTGTCTTTTCAGGTAGTTTGAAATTCAACAAAATCTAAATGACTGTTTTACCATACATTTCAACATGGCATCCTAATTCTCCTGCTCAGAGTTCAAGTCAGGCTACTTTGTCAACAATTTTTATTAGATGCAAACTATGTGTCACTGTACCTAGTCCATTTGATGTATAAAAATGAATGCAAAGTTACTTTCTTCACAAACCTGGGATGAAGAGAACAAAGGGGTTTAATCTGAATTTAAAAAGCATGAGGTCATGGAGTGGCAATGGAGAAATTAAAGAACATGCACCCATATGACTTCAATCTTGTGAGTGCATGATATGCTGGGGAGAGCACAAATTAGAGGCGTCAGTTGTTGGGAAACATGAGAAAGTACCACTGAGAAATGCCAAAGTGGAATTCCATGCATTCTTTTCCCAATATTGTGAAGGCCCTAAAATAAGAATTGAGTGCTCAAGCCTAAAAGGTCCTATCAACTTTTGACCAAAAATATAGACTGAGTTTTGAATCATATCAAAGCACAATCTTCTCTAACTAAAAAGAATAACTCTTGTTATCTTTCTTCCTTTCCCATGAGTTCTGCAAATAACTTTGATTTCCTATCTCCTATTAGTATTGAGACTACCACTGGGCAAATTTGTGAAGGAGAAAAGTGGAAAGGAAAAAGTGACAAGAAGCAAAGAAGATGGGCTGTATGTGTTACATACATTGCTTTATCTAACCCTCTAAACAAACCTTGGGTGTAGGTAACCATTATTGTATGTTGATCATCCTTTATTTGAAATGATTGGAGCAAGATGTATTTTGGATTAGAGTTTTTTTCAGATTTTAGAATATTTGCATATACATAATGAGATATCCTGAGGCTTGGACCTATGTCTAAACACAGAATGCATTTAGGTTTTATATACACCTTATACACATAGCCTGAAATTTATACACTATTCTTAGTGAACCTACATTTTTACTGTGATTTGTCACACGAGCTCAGGTGTAGAGTTTTACACTTGTGAGGTCAATGCCAGTGCTCAGAATGTTTCAGATTTTCATAGTCATGATAGTCAACATGAATTATCTTTTACATAAAGGAAAACCAAGACGCAGAGTTTCAGGATATATGTGCTTATTTAGCTCCTGTTTCTGGCTTTGAGGTTGATGCTTTTTCATTACACCATCTTTCCTTCCTTCGATCTTTCACTAACCTTTTGCCTACCTGTTCAATCATTCTTGCATCTTTTCTCATGGGTTCAGTTTTTACTTGTGTTGTCCATAACTGAAGTACCTCACATGGACAGTGGATCTTCTGGTTCACAAGCTGACTTTTCTTGGCCTTTGGGTATCACTGAGGTTAGTCTGAGTTTTTCTATCTGCAAAAAAATGATATGAAACTTCCTTTCTTATAGATTTATGAAGATTTAATTGTGAAGAGTAACTATATAACAATGTAATGCCTTGAGATTCTCCCTTTTTTTCTCAGTTAAGCACCTTCTGCACCACTGGCATAGAGTGTAAGTATGAATGAGTTCATCAGAAATCCAACCCAACTTAGGGGGTTACTTTATTACTAATTACTTCCCACCAAATAAAATGTAAAACATGTTACAAGACTTTCCTGAAGGCTGCTATTCAGGCTGAGATAACAATAATCACATATACCAACACTGCCTGAGATTACTGTTTTATTTATTGCATCATAAACAGTGAGGCATTTTAGATGCAGGTATGAAACCTGACTAAAAATACTGCAAATTACAGTGTTTCTTCTTATTTTGTCATTCTTTACAATTTAAACAATTGTACTTATTTTCTCTTTAATTTGTTTTCCTTTCTCCTAGACAGGCAGTTTGAACTGTTAAACTTGTGCTCAGTTTGGTACAGGACACATATAGACATAACACGGAAAAACTTATTAAATAAAATGCCATTGAATAAGAAAATTGACCCCACAATAGGGAGTGTGGTTCCATTTAAATTTTTTTTATATAAAGTACAATTTTAGGTAAGACCTAAATATAATTATTTTGAAGCAGCTGTAAAAATGGTGGAACAGATGGTTTTGATTATTTTCAAGTAGAAGGAAAAGATTGGAGAGTTTGTAATTTCTTGTTTAACCATTTTGGCATTGCTTAAACACACTTAAGTTCTGAATTCTCTGGTTTATAAATTCAGAATTCCGTGCTAAATCTTCATTCATTCTCACTGTCTGACCCTACTTCCCACGCCAAATTTTGAGACTGTTTCTTTTTGCCTCTGACTCACACTGGCTTTTTCCAATATTTAATTTCTCAGCCCCCAATCCCAGATTTCTGAGGATTCCTTTTAATGAGGGCCATTTTCTTTGCCTCTACTCTCTAGCCATCTCTGTTCACTAAGGGAATATTTTATGGACTCCAGAGCATTTTCTTTTGGATTGGATCAGACTGGTTCCCTGAGAAGTGTCACTGAAATAACACACAGAGAAAGATTCCCTAAAGATTCATAGGTTTATTTGAGGACAGCAGACCATTTCAAGGGGAGTATTTATGGCATAATAAACTATGAAAATATTCAGAGGTTGAGGCAAGGGGATGTTTTCAAAGGCAAAATGAGGATGCTTACATAAGACATTTTCAACGTTAACTTCTGGCTACAAGGATTAATAACAAAGATTGCTCATTCAAGTATTACACAATTATTAGGCAAATGACCTATCAGAATTATTTTTTGTGTGTATGTATGTAAAGTTGTGGCAGCTTTTGTTTTAAATTGTAGTTCAGGCTTTTGTGCCTACATCTTATTATCAGACAATCATGCATAAGATCTTTCAAAATTTTTCAGGTTTATTTTTTAGTTAGGGCTTAACAAAAGCAACTCCATTTTAATTCTGACAGCTTTCGCAGTTACCACCCAAAATATCCTTTGCATGTTATGTTCCCTAGTCCTCTTAGGCCACATGGTGATAGGATATTTTCTTATTCTTCTCCCTGGCAAATTTCAGTGTCTCTTCCTTCAGTCTCTCTTTCCACTCTTCCTTCAGAATTTTCCTCTGTAAACGTCAACACCTCATGCCTTTGAAATGCAAGGTAACTCAGTTCATATCTTTTATTTAAGCAAACCATTGGTGTCTCCTATGCCAAATAGCTATCAAATTTTGTTCTGAATAATGTATGTGCAATTTTTTCAAAATATAATAACTACTAACAACAGAAATTTTAAATATTTTTAAAACTTGACATCCATCATCTTCTCCATGAATGTAAATTATTAAGGGGAAAATAGTGTTCTTATCTTTTCTTAAAGATCTTTTAATCACAGATGGTCAATCAGAACATATATAAATAGAGATGGTGACATGTGTCCCTTCTGCATTTATAGAGAGTTTTGTTTCTAGTTATGCTATATCTTTTCTTCTCTCGACTCTTCCCTCCTTTACTAGCTTCTTTATCTAGAAAAGTACAAGTACAAAGTCAAGCTTTTCAGAATTTCCTTTTCCTGCCTTTGGGTATTCAGTGACCTCAAAATTCCTTCATCCTTTCCCATCCATTCTCTTTGTTTTTGTTGCTTCTTTATTTAGGTCTGCGCCATCCTGGAAATCTCTTCCTTATCTAGATTTTAACCACCAGCCTCAGCAAAATCAAGCCCCCTAAAACACATTCCCCATGTAAAGACTACCAAAAACATAATGCTTTAAGAAACTTTCTAAACCTTGTGCAGATATTAAAGTGTATATTAGAATTGTACCCTCTAGTTTTCTTTTCATTGATATTTCAGTAATCAGAACTTTTTAAATTAAAAATCTGAAAATAAACAAATACTTCTTTTGACTTGATAAAGCATTTTCAAATATTATCATATTTGGCTATTTGGTAACCCAGGGAGCTGAATATTACCTTCATTTTACACAATACCCTTGTCATCCATAATAATAGGCACCATGTCTGTCTGTTTTTATTAATGTACACTCAGCACTTAACATAGTGCGTGGTATTTTGTATATTTACAATAAATACTTGTGGAATAAAAATTAGAAAATTAATTTTGAAAAGTGAAATGAATTTGATAATTACCCATTATGTGCTGATCACAAAATACCTAATACCCACAACTTAAAAGAAAAGAGGTGTATATTGGCTCATGATTATATTCCTTGGTTGGCTGCCTCAGAGGTAGAAATGGAATGGTGTAGGCCCAGGGTGGAGAAAACCTGCTTATGTCATGATAGCCAGGGAGCAGAGAGAGAGGGAAGGAGCTGGGGAGGGAGATACAGTATATACTTCCATTACCACAATGACTCACCTTTGCCAACCAAGCCCCATCTCCTAATAGTACATTCAGCTCTGAATTCATCAGTGGGTTAATCTGCAGGGGAATATAGAGTCCCCATGATCCCAATCATCTTCCACCTACCTATGAACTCATGAGACTTTTAAGGGATATTTTGTGGTAATTTTAGATATACATAATGATAACATTCATCTTAGGGAATTTGTACCTGCACATGATAGATCTTGCTTCTTGTTTTTTTATCCTATTCCCCTCCCCTCCCTTCAACTCCTCTTCCCCTCCTTATTTATACAAGCTCCGTTTCCATTTTTTTTCTTCTATTCACTTTTTTTCTTGCCCCTTCCTTCCCTCTCCTCCCTTGTTCTAGAAGATAGTTTTGATCCAAACCATAACACTTTGCAGTTTAACTTTTTTTCTAAAAGATACTTCTGGATCTTGAATAAGTAGTCGTAAAACTACTTTGGTTTTAATTTGAGGAAAGCATGTGAATACAGAGCTAACTTACAGGGGGCAAAAGGTAGACTAAGTTATTTCTGATAAATAGAAAGAATGAACAATAGGAACCCTGGGGGTGAGATACTGGAATTAATGTTACTGAGTTTTGTTTTATATTATTTCCCTAAAGAAATGATCTCTTTTAGAAAGTTTGCAGACATCCCAAAAGTCGCATGACAATATAACAGGAATAAATAGCAACCTTCTTTCTTAAGGCTCAGTAAGATATTTATTTTAGAACAAAGTCATCTCAATTGTAGTTACCAGGGTGTTACCTTCACAGCTTCTATTGTGTTTGCTGTAAGGATTTTTAAGTGTCTTGATGGAACAAAGGGATGGCCCTGCCATGAGTCAACTCAAATAGGAGATTTTGTGTCACATAAAATACATAAGTTTGTTCAGATGATAGTCGTTCAGATGATGGCCATGGTAGCAGAGATGGAGATTATAAAGTGAGAAAAAAAGTGGAGAGAAAAAAGGATACATTTTAGATTAGTAGCCATTTGTTTTTTTGTGTCTCTGCCTTTCTTTCCTCTCTGCCATTTTTATAATCTTGAAACAGAACCTTTGAAAGTGAAGGCTGTTGAAATAAAGAAAAAATAGTGATTTTTACCAAAAGTTTTCTACCCAAGCATTCACGTGTAACGTAAAAGGCAGTACAAGTATGTTTCCTATTCTATGAAACAACAGCCAAGGAGCCTTGGACTCAAGTGACCCAAGTCCAGAGGAGGAAGTAGAATGTAACCAAGTGATTTCAAGTAGCCTAAACTCGTGAAGCTAAATTCATGCTTAATCTTTCTGTCCATATCCTACTTTCCCTTTTAATTATACTCTCACCTTCTTGAAATACTTTCCTCTGTAGGCTTCTGAGAATGTCCTCTACATGCTCTGGTTGTTGCTTTGTCTCATAGTCTTCCTCCACATGGCTGCCCGGTGTCAAAAAGCTTGGCCTTAAGTGCTCTTATTAAACAGGTAAACATTGTTCTTTGAAAATTATCTCCAGGTCACAGTTCCTAAATATATTATCTCCACATTTCTCCGAGAGGTAGTATCATACAGATCACGTGTCTTTAAGTCCCCATGGTTGTTAACAAGCACCTTGAACTCAGCATGTAGAAGCTCAAGATTATAACCACAACACCCATCACGTCTGTTCCTTTTCCTAAGGCATTACCATCCATCCAGTTGCTCATTCCCAAAATTGAAGTCAACCTTGCCTCTAAGCAAATATCACTTAAAAAAAATATGTGTGTGTGTGTGTGTTAGACCTTTCAGTTTTTCACCCTCACAGCTGTCACTCTAGTCAAAGGTAGTGTCATTCGTCTCCACTTGGATGTCGTTAGATTTGCTCTCACTCCATTCATCCACACTACATTCTCCACACTATAACCTTTGTGTTTATTTTCAAAATGCAAATCGATTCATGTTTCTACAATATTTTAAATCCCTACAATGTGACATCACATTTTTGGGGGATAAAGTGTAAAATACTTAACATTTAAGCTTGCATGATCTTCAATGACTAGGCCCTAGCTTTATATCTCCATGCCAATGCTAAAGGAACCTTAATATTGACTACCATTTGATTTAGTGAAAGAGTCTATATTTTTCAGCCTTTTTACATAATCCTTCTTCCAGTAAAATTTCATATCCTTCCCACCTTGGACTACCAAATTTCTAAGTCTTCTTCTGAACAGAAGTGATTCCTGATTCCCTAGATGAGGTCAGTGACACTTAATCTTTGCCTACTTAGTGTTCTAAACTTCAGCTCCCTAGCACTTATAACATTATCATTAAATAATAACTCTTTGTAATCCATTGAATATCTCTCCCCTAGAATGTCAGCTTCTGAAATTAGCACCTCTGCTTGTCTAATGTATTACTATATCCTCACACAGGATCTTTCATATAGTTGGCAATTAATACAAATTTATTGGGCAGACAGATCAATTAATCATCAATCAATTCCAAATAAAATAAGTAGATAAATATATGAAGCCATTCAATATTTATTAATATTAATATTTATTAATCACTTATGTGCCAGTTACTGTTCTAAGGCCTTTTGTGCATTTTTCATTCAAATCTAACAATGAGCATGTGGGACAGATACTTTTATAATCTCTACAGTAATATAAACATGAAGGCACAGAATTTTTAGTAACTTTATAATCTCCATCTCTGCTACCATGGCCATTTTCTTACGAATCTATTGGTAAAAGACTGGAGTAGCTGAGGAAAGAGGCTGAAAATTAAGATCTTCTTGTGCTGTATTTACTTTTTTGTAGTAGTATCCTATAGAACAAAGATCATTTAGAGAGGACTATCTGTGTACCTCTTCACTAAACCTCCTTGTCAACAATCCTCTAACCATTTTTTTTTATATACACAACCATACAACTAAACTGTTAGGCACTACCCATGAAATAATGCGTATATGTACATCTGGCTGTCTCTTCTTCTAGGCAGAATAAGCCATTGGATATTTTGCCTAAAAGTTCTGCTTACTTGGAAAACTTCCCTTTGGAAGTATTCTTCAAAGTCTCCTTTGACTAAGGATACAGCACTGCAGGTGACCGTATCTGAGTGGTGCCAGCATACCATACAGCACTTTGAAAGGCACATTATTTTTTTTTCTTTTTATGTCAAGAGATCATATAAAATACTTATGGGTTGACAGAGAGAAAGTACTAAAATAATTGCAATCCTTTATAGTGTGAGCTACTTGTTCAACGACATTACCTATTCCTTTAGGATCTTTTTTTGAGGCTGATATGTAATAAATCTGCTCAATGAGGGAGTGCATCTGTATATACCTACCTTTGTGGCTTGGTGTACCTAGCCTAGTTCTTAATAGACAGTTCAGGTTGAATGGTAATTTAGTGACCATAGTATAGTTTTTTGTGTCCATTAGGACTCTGAGGTAAACCAAAAGTTGCCTCTCAGAGAATAGTTATATACAGAGAATGGCACTTTTCTGTAATTCACCTATATGGACCTTCCAGTGGGTCCATCAGCAGGTTCATTTTCTGTACACACTTTAGGTACTGTAAGATCTGCTGGGTCAAACGAATAAAGTATCAGAACCGTTTAAATAATTTTGAACTGTTCAGAGCCTTGTCTTGACCTGAACCCTATTCAAACTGTAAGCCTTTGAAGTTACTTAGTAAATAGGTTGAAACATTAAATATGTATGTTAATGCTACATATGAAATGTATATAAAGCATATATTGCTCCCCCCAATGAAAAGAGGCCTAGTAAGTGCTGGGCCTCTTTCTTAAGGTGGGAGAAGTCATGTACAACAATTTGATCTTCTTCAGTCCTGGCTCTTGGACCCCTAATATTTTCATTAAGGTGGCATACATGTGTCTCAAAGGATGTCCAAGAAAGTGTTATTTCTCCTTCATCAGGTCCGATCAGCATAATATTAATGTAGTGGGGGCAATTTGTTATCTTGTGGAATGAAGAAGTCATAAAAGATACCTTTTGACTGGATTATAATTATGACAGAGAGCTGAAGATTTGATATTGGTTTGACTGTAAATGTGTATTGCTGGCCATGTCACGTGAAAGCAAACTTCATTTACCAGATTAATAGCTGCAGTATGCTAGGGGATTTGTTGATGTGCTGAAATAGATAAACCACATCTGGAATGGCAGCTGCAATTCAAATCATCACCTTATCAATTTTATATTACTCCACTGTCGTTCTTTAGATCCATCTATCTTCTGCATAAGCTACATAAACAAATTAAATGGGGATATGGTAGAAATTACTACTCCTACATTCTTTATGTCCCTGATGAGGACTAATAGCAGCATTCCCCCTCTAAATATGCCATTACTTTTTGTTTATTACGTTGATCAGCAGAGGCAGTTCTGAAGATTTCTATTTAACTTTTCCCATCATAATAATCGTCTCTTCCTTAGTCAAGGAACCACAAGCCAATTGCTCAATATGTTTTTTCTGACCTTGCATTATGGAACAGAGGGCCTAACCACTGGTTGCATACCAGGAAATGCTGAGCCCATTGTGAGATAGACCTAACCCCAAGTGTACCAGTCTATTAATTCGTATAATAATCTAGTTATTTCCTTTTCACTAAAACACTCTGGGTTCCTTTGGAGAAGGCTAAGAAGACTATAGTATAAAATTTTTGCAGTATAGCAAAAATCCTTTTTTAGAGAACCTGGCCTTCCCATCTTTCAATAGAGTTTGGATCTGTTGAATGAGTCAAATAAAAAATGATAAAGTCACAATTTTATTGTAATTATTTATTGTAATTAAACCATTGTAATGGTTTAAGTCAAATTTTTATTGCTCAGATTTATAGCTTTTTCTCCTTATGTAAATGAAACAAGACTTTACTAGTTGTCCGTCTATTTTAGTTCTAAGGGCACCACAATTATTTTACCTAACTTTAAGAATTATACAGTGTTGTGCATGGATGCATTCTGATTCCCATTTGTCTGTGACTTATGCTGTTTCAGAAAGAATCCTAAATTTAATGATGTTAAACAGTAATCATTTTGAGTCAGGAATATAGAAAAGGGCATCAGGCATAATTTGTATCTGTTCTCCATGATGTCCAAGGCCTCATTTGGAATAACTAAATTCCAGAGCTGAGGGCTAGAATCACCTGGAGATTCTGTCACACATATGCCTGGTAATAGACATTGGTTATTTGCTGAGACCTCGCCCATATTTATATTCTTAATGTGACAAGGTCTTTCTCACAACATGATGACATCAGGGATATTAGAATAGTTATGAGGTGGTTTAGGACCTTAGTGACAGATATCCCAAGAAAACAGGACAAATGCTCTATTGTCTTTTTGGTTTAATCTTCAGAAGTCATGTAGCATCATAATTCCACCCACAGCCAAGGCAAAGGAACACAAACAAACAGAAGGGTATCTGCAAGTCATTCCCTACCAATCAGGGCTTCTGTCCCTGCTATTGAGTCCAGGAAACTTTTTTATACACACTCTACTTCCATCCCAGGGAGTGAATTTTGAGGACCCCATTTCTCATTGCCAGTCCTGATTTGCAGAAAATAGCCACTCTAGATCTTTTCAGGGATATTGATGCTACCCTTATGAATGCATTTCTCAAACTCACCAAAAAGAGAAGGTTTAGTGCACCTTCACAGGAGACAGCTAGGCAGTGAATGAGAATTTCTTAGTTGACAAAGCTATTTCAGCATTGTGGCTAAATCTTTACGTGTCTTTCTCTAGCAAGGGTTTGCAAACTATAGCCCAAAAGTCAGCTGCCTGCTTTTTTTTTTTTATGATACCAGTTAGTATTTTTTCCATTGTTTATTGGTACATTTTAGGCATACAATACACTTGCATTCATCATTGGGTACTGACATGATGTATCGTGGTTCTTATTTTTTCCCCATTTCCCTGCCCCTCCTTCAACCACTCCACCCCTCGCTATTTACAGAGACTTTATTTCCATTTTTTCCTGTTCTCATATTTTTTTTCCTTTCCCTTCCCCTACCCCTCCCACTTCCCCTAGCTCTTTAGACCTTTTATTCCTATTTCACATTATCAGTTATACATTTTGATCCTTATTTACACTTTCAGTTTCTCACACTAGAGAAACTATTCAGTATTTACACATGTGTGTCTTATTTGTTTCACTTAAGAGTATGGCCTCAATATGCATCCATTTCAGTTGCTTGGTTTTAAAAATTAGGTTTTGTTGGAACATAGCCACTCCTATTCTTTTATTTTTTTATTTAGGGATATTTTAGGTTAAAATGGTGGATTTAAATAATTGTAACACAGACTGCATGACCTGTAAACCTATTATAATTACTATATGGCCCTTTAAGGAATAAGTGTGTTGTTCAGACTGATGTCAGTGTATCAAAGAAATTGTTATACCTTACACTCATTCAGTAGAAGGCAATTTTAGGTCAAGAATTCAGCTAACCAAGTAACTGAAGCCACTCTCTTCTTCTTAAACTAGTATATCAAATACTTTGTCTCTGTCTAGTGCAGCCAATCAATAAATTATGTTCTTCCTACTGTAGATTTCTTTAACTTAATCCAATACTTATAGGATGCAGTCTCACATATTTTTCATCAAGGTTTTGTTAGTTAGAATTTAGCAAAATATTAAAAAAACAATTTAGCAGGGGGCTGGGGATTTAGCTCAGTGATTTCGCCGCCTGCTGTGCAAGCGCAAGGACCCAAGTTCGATCCCCGGCACCAAACAAAACCACAACAAAACAACATAAAAACAATTTAGCAAAATATAGCTTGGTGTACGTATAATTTATACATACTCAATAGCTGAGTATGGGTCACACTCAATAGCTAAGCCCCTGGAGCCCTTGAGATTTGGGTCTGTGTGTAGACCTAGGAGCAATGAGAAGTGATGGAAATAGGTTATAAGAAGGATCTGCAGCACTCCAAATATTTTAAAAAGGCTTTTACTTTGGAGAAAAGGAAACTAATCTCAAAAAAGAGAAAAAGTGTTGCTTTGACAAAGTAAATTGTATAGAATTTGGAGGTTCAAAGACCTCCGCTGTATCACAATTTGTTTATGTGCTCTCAAATTTCAGTCTTATTCTTGCTATTCAGAGTTTGGAGAGACACTTAAGAGTTGTGATCTGAGTTTGTATACCCTTCATTCACCACAGTATTAGATTGTGTGCACATGACTTTTTCCCTTTTCAGGTTCCCATTCCTGATGCTTGGTTTGCCTCCTTACTTCCTCTCTTTGTGTTATTTTGCCCCACCCTACATCCTGACTTTTGTACTAAATTATTCAGAGAGGAAATGAGGAAGGAAGGAAGGAAGGAAGGCAATAGGTACATGCATTTTTGTAAATTCTAACTGTTGTGATTCTGCAGCAGATAGATAAGCAGAAAGGAAACAGAGCTTGTCTTAGACTGTTATATGCCGCTATAACAGAATGTCGGAGACTGAGTAATTTATTTTTAAAAAGAAATTTATAGCTCTGGAGCTTGGGAAGTCCATAGTCAAGAGGCCTATGTCTGGTGAGGGTCTTTTTTATCCCATCATCCCATGGCAGAAAATAGAAAAACAATAGAACATGAAGGAGAGGGAGAAGGGAATGAATTCATCTTTTTGTGAGGAATCCATTCCCACAATAATGGCATTAATCTATTTATTAAGGCAGAGCCTTCATACTTAGTCACCTCTTAAGAAGTCTGACCACTGCACACTGTTGCATTTCAATGCATGACCTTTGCAGAACACAAACTGCAATAGATCTTTTCACTGAGTTCCTTACCTAGAAAAATTACACAAGAGCTTTTAATATATACTACTAACACAGTTTTGTTGTTTTCTCAGGATCTTCCTCAGGCTCAGTGATTTCTCTGACAATACTAAGGAAGATAGAAGATAGATGTCTCTAAAAGAAAATTCTCACTGCTCCTCACTAACTATACAAATATATCTGATTCAGAATATTTCAGCACAGGAAAGTATTCCATTTCTCATCTCTACTTTATTCAGAATAGAAAAATGTGCAAGGAAGACGAAGACAAATATCTTTTCAAAAGCTTGTATTTATTTTGTTAAAGAAAAATTCAGGCACTTGGATAAGAGTCAAGACACGTGGCACTTGCAACGCAGAGGCCTAGCTGGTGAGGACCCCCTGGGCATGCCCACCAGCTCAGCTGAGCGGGCACCTGCAACAAACACGCCCCATCCCCCATCTCTGGCCTCTTGGCTGTGCAGCTACTTGGATCCACACTACAGAAGCACAGGGGGGCATAAAGGCCATTGTTCTGAGCTGCAGAAGTGAACAACAGAGAGAGGGCCCCACTCAGGCTCCCTGATATAAACTGAAGCCACCTGGAAAACTGAAGATAATCTCTGCAATAAAGGCACACCAGACCACAGTGCTTAGTAAGTTGGAGGGATCATCACCTCCACCGGAACCTAGACTATCTTCAGGAGAAAGGCAGCTGGAACCTGCAGTAGAACTTTGAAGAGTTCAATGCTGCAGGAGGACAGAGAGCTCAACTTGGGACTTGCAGCCAGAAATTTGCCTGAATCTCAGAGGTCTGTGACTGGCTTACTGAGACTCATTGACTTATAACTGTACACTGCTGCCCATGTTGTCTGTTGTAACAGAAGAGACATACCCTGAAGGAGGCCCTTCATTTTTATCTTTTATTTGTTATTTTCAAAACTATCACTATTTTTTTTGTTCTTATTTTTACTTTTTCTTCTTTGCAACTCTTTTAAAATTTTTATTTTTCTCTTTTTTCTTTCTTTTTTCTTTTCTTTGTCTCTCTCTCTCTCTGCCTCACTTCCTTGCTGTCCCACATTGTTCATCTCCCTTTGTTTTCCTGTTCTGCTCCTAATTCATATTTCTTCTTTATCTTTCTTTTTTTCTCTTTGCTTCGCTTGCCTGTGCCCTCTGGCCTCACTGCTAACCTTCCCCTATCCTTCTAGTTACCTATTCCTCCCTCCCCAACTCCTTCTAACTCCCCATCACAAAGGGTAAAGTAATAGTAATATTGAAGAGTTTATTCACTATAAACATATGTTGTGTTGGTCCTTGATTTTGATTTAATTCACACAGTTAAAGGTGATAGACTAATAATTACCACAAATTGTCATTTTTTAAGAGGTACTTGATGCTATTGTGTTGCTGATTGTATCATTTGGGCTAAGGTGTTGTGATTAATCTAATCAGTTGTCCTTCATGGTACAGTGAAATGAGACAGCCTCAGAGCCATTAGAGACTCAAAACCTAAAGACCAGCTATATCTGGAGGCCACCTCTGAGAAGCAACCATTCCATAAGTGTTTAAATACATCAACAAAGATACTTACAATAAACAACTTCAAAATAACAACCCAGGAACTAAACCAAAGGCAGTATCAAAAACAAAAATGAGAAGACATCTAAGTAAGGCACAAACTCAGATTTCCACCCCACAAAAGGCAAATTCTGGGGGAAGTGAGGTAAAAAAGTCTGATAACCGACCAACTGGACAACCTGAACTGATAGCACAGGAAGTAAAAAATGGATGAATGATGCTCTAGAAAAATTCAAAACAGAAATAATCTCCCAGATAACTACAGAGAGGGTGAGCAGAGTGAAAGACATGATTAGAGGCTCTAGAACAGAAATAGATAAAATAGATGAACTCAGAAACATGCTGGAAGCCATGAATCCCCAGCATAAGAAAGAAATGGAATCCATGAAACAGATTCAAACAGATATTCAGGAGATTAAAAACTCTACTGCAGAGCAGATTAAGGGAATCTGAAGATAGAATATCAGATATAGAAGACAGGATTGGAGTGAAGGACCTTGAAAACAGAGATCTCTTCAACATAGTAAGGGACCATGAGAAATCAATCCCGAAGCTGCTAGATTATGCAAAGAAGAATAACATAAGACTGATAGGAGTCGACAAAAAAAGCAGGAGAAAGTACAATTAACATAAAAAAAACTGTTCACAGAAGTAACAGTAGAAAACTTCCCAGACAGAGGTTGACAATTGGACATACAGATAAGTGAGGTATATAGAACTCCAATTAGGCATGATCAAAAAATATCTACACCTAGATATCTAATAGTCAAGATCCCAGAAAGCCAACAGAAGAACAAAATCCTACAGGCAGTTTGAGAAAAGAAACAAATCACTTACAAAGGAAAGCCCATCAGAATCACAGCAGACTTCTCAACAAAAACCCTCAAATCAAGGAGAGCCTGGAGTGAAGTATTTCAAGCCCTAAAAGAAAATAACTTCCAACCTAAACTATTGTATCCTGCAAAATTATCTTTCAAAATCGATGGGGAAATTAGATATTTCCACGAAAAAGAACACCTGAGAAATTTCATGAACACCAAACCAGCACTTCAAAAATTCTAAACAATATCCTAGAAAAAGACAATGAAGGTCACAACTCCATGAGGCCCAACAGAGGGAAGCCACCAGACAAGGTAAGAAACTAAAGGGAAAGGGGGAATAAATAAGAAATAGATGAACCAACAACAGCAAAACATCATGAAAAGGATGAGTCAATATCTATCAATTATAACTCTCAATGTTAATGGCCTCAATTAAAAAAAATCAAAAGAAATAGACTGGCAGAATGGATTAAGAAACAAAATCTGGCAATATACTGTATACAAAAAACACACCTAACTCAAAAAGAAATTCATAGACTGAAAGTAAAAAAAATGGAAATCAGTTCTCCATGTGACAGGAACCCAGAAAAAAGCAGGGGAAGCAATCTTATTAGCAAAGCAGATTTCAAGCCAAGACTAATTAAGAGAGACAAAGATGGTCACTACATCCTTGTGAAGGGAACAATCCAAGAGGAAGAGATGACAATCCTAAATATATATGCACCAAATACAAATGCCCCCAACTATACAAAACAAATATTAATGGACATGAAAAACCAAATAAGCACTAATACAATTGTACTGGGGGACCTCAATACCCCACTATCACAAATAGACAGACCATCTAGACAAAAAATTGACAACAAAATTCTAGAACTGAACCAAGCTATTGAACAAATCGACTTAATAGATGTTTATTGAGGGTTCCACCCCACAAAATCAGAACACACATTCTTTTTGGCTGCACATGGGTCATTCTCTAAAATAGACCACATTTTAGCTCATAAGACATATCTAAGTAAATGTAAAAGAATAGAAGTTACCCCCTGTATATTATCAGACTATAGTGCAATAAAATTGGAGATCAATAACGTAAGAAGCCACAAAACACCCACAAACACATGGAAATTAAATAACACCCTCCTGAACAACCAATGGGTCCCAGAGGAAATTAAAGAAGAAATTAGACAGTTTCTAAAAGTAAAAGATAATGCTAGTACAACATACAGGAATTTATAGGACTCAAAGCAGTTCTATGTGGGAAATAAATAGCAGTGAATGTCCATATTAGGAAAACAGAGAGAACTCAGATAAATAACCTAATGTAGAACCTCAGCCTCCTAGAAAAAGAAGAGCATAACAAACCCAAAGTTCATACAAGAGAGGAAATTATAAAGATCAGAGCAGAAATCAATGCAATAGAGACTAAGAGAATGATACAAAAAATTAATGAATCAAAGAGTTTTTTATGAAAGAATAAATAAAATTGATAAACCTTTAGTCAACATTATCAAAAAAAGGAAAGAAAAGGCTCAAATCTATGCAATTAAGAACAAAAAAGGTGATATCACAACAGATCCAGCAGAAATCCAGAGGATCATTAATACCTACTTTGAGAATGTGTACTCTAATAAAATGGAAAACACAGAAGAAATGGACAGATTCTTAGACACATATGAACTACCAATGTTAATTGAAGAAGATATAGAAATTCTAAACACCCCAATTACAATGAGTGAAATTGAAATGTGGTAAAAACTTTACCAACAAAGAAAAGCCCAGGTCCTGATAGCTTCACTGCTGAATTCTACAAGACATTTAAAGAAGAACTATCTCCATTACTCTTTAAACTCATCCAGGAAATTAAAAGGGAAGCAAGGCTTCCAAATTCATTTCTGGAAGCAAGTGTTGCTTAATTCCAAAACCAGTGAAAGACTCAACCCAAAAAGAGAACTACAGGACAATCTCTCTAATGAACATTGATGCAAAAATTCTCAACAAGATACTAGCGAACAGAATACAAAGTTTCATCAAGAAGATCATACACCCTGACCAAGTCAGATTTATCCCAGGGATGCAAGGATGGTTCAACATTTGTAAATCACTAAATGTAATACACTATATTAACAGAGTCAAGGACAAAAACCATATGATCATCTCAATAGATGCAGAAAAGTCATTTGACAAAATCCAACACCCATTCATGATAAAATTCCTACAAAAAATTGGAATAGAATGTCTTTATCTCAACCTGATTAAGGCTATCTATGAAAAAACCAACAGCCAACATCATACTAAATGATCAAAACCTGAAAACTTTCACACTAAAATCAGGAACAAGACAAGGATGCCCACTATCACCACTCCTGTTCAATATAGTTCTGGAAACATTAGCCACAGCAATTAGAAAAGAGAAAGAAATAAAAGGAATAAAGATAGGAGAGGAAGAAGTTAAACTGTCACTATTTGCTGATGATATGATACTTTACATAGAAGACCAAAAACTTGGCCAAAAAACTTCTAGACCTAATTGACAGATTCAGTAGAGTAGCTGGATATAAGGTCAACACTCAAAAAAACCAATAGCCTTCTTATACATAAATAACAGACTCTCTCAGAGAGAAATTAGGGAAACAACTCCTTTTATAATAGCATCCAAAAAAAAAAGAGAAATATCTAGGAATCAATCTAACAAAGGAAGCAAAAGACCTCTACACTGAAAACTACAGCACTCTGAAAAAGGAGATTGAGGAGGACAAAAGAAAATGGAAAGACATCCCTTGTTCCTGGGTAGGAAAAACCAATATAGTGAAAATGGTCATACGTCCAAAACTACTATATAGATTTAATGCACTGCCAATTGAAATTCCAACAATATACCTCATAGAACTAGAGAAAACAATCCCAAAATTCATTTGGAACCAGAAGAGACCTAGAATAGCAAAAAGCAATTCTAGGCAACAGAGACATGGCTAAGGGTATCACAATCCCCAACTTGAAACTATTCTACAAAGCTACTGTGATAAAAACAGCATGGTACTGGCAAAGAAACAGACCCAAGGATCAGTGGAATAGATTAGAAGATGCAGAAACAACTTCAGACATACTCAGCTACCTCATCTTTGACAAATGAGCCAACCACCCTGATTGGAGGAAAGATAGCCTCTTTAATAAATGGTGTTGGAAAAACTGTATTTCAACCTGCCAAAGATTAAAACTAGAGGGGACAGGGATTTAGCTCAGTGGTTCCGCTACCTGCCTCAAAATTAGACCCATACCTATCACCATGCACTAAACTAAGATCCAAGTGTATTAAAGATCTAAATATTAAAACAGAAACACTAAACTTGCTGGAACATAAATTAGTAGAACTCTTGAAGACA
Source organism: Heterocephalus glaber (assembly GCF_053883595.1). Classification (NCBI taxonomy): domain Eukaryota; kingdom Metazoa; phylum Chordata; class Mammalia; order Rodentia; family Bathyergidae; genus Heterocephalus; species Heterocephalus glaber. Next base: position 9,262,903 of record NW_028258344.1, read on the forward strand.
TTGGTATAAGAAAAGACTTTATGAACAAAACCTCAGTAGCATGGGAACTAACACAAAGAATCAACAACTGGGATCTCATCTTATTAAAAAGTTTCTTCACTGCAAGAGAAACCACCAACAGAGCTAAGAGACCACCTACAATTTGGGAAAAAAATTTTAACAGCTGTACCTCAGACAAAGGACTACTATCTAGACTATATAAGAATTGAAAAATATAAGACCCCCCTCAAATTCAAAGACCCAATTCAAAAATGGGCATCTGAAGTGAACAAACATTTCTCAGACAAAGAAGTACAAGTAGCTATTGAGCATATGAAAAAATGTCTACATCCCAGGTCATTCGAGAGATGCAGATGAAAACAACTCTGAGATTCTACCTCACCCCAGAAAGAATGGCTGCTATCAAGAAATCAACCAATAACAAATGCTGGCGGGGGTGTGGTGGGAAAGAAACCCTTCTCCATTGTTAGTGGGAGTGCAGACTGGTGCAACCACTGTGGAAAGTATGGTGATACCTCAAAGAAGTAGCACTAGACGTCCCATTTGACCCAACTATTCCCCTGCTGGGTATCTTCCCAAAAGAATTAAAAGAATCATACCATAACAATGTATGTGCACCCACGTTTATAGCGGCACAGTTTGTAATAGCTAAAGCTTGGAAACAGCCCAAGTGCCCATCAACTGGAAGCTGGATCAAGAAGATGTGGTTTTTTCATAAAATGGAGCACTACTCAGCCATAAAGAACGAGAAACTAGAGACATTTAAAGCTAAATGGATGCATATCGAGGCCATCCTTTTAAATGAAATAAATAGGACACACATGTGTAAATACTGAATAGTTTCTCTAGTGTGAGAAACTGAAAGTGTAAATTAGGATTAAAATGATTAAATTAATAATTAATAATTTGAAATAGGGAAAGATCTAAAGGTGTAGGGGTGGTGGGAGGGGAAGAAGAAAGGAAAGAAGGGAAAGGAAAAATTATGAGAAAAGAAAAAAAATGGAAATAAAATCTATGTAAATAGGGAAGGGTGGAGGGGGTGAAGGGTGCACAGCTAATGGGGAAAAAAATAAGAACCAAGATACATCATGTACAGTTACAATCACCCAATGATAAATGTAAGTGTATTGTATACTTAAAATGTACCAATAAAAGAATTTAAGGAAAAAAAAAGAGAGACACACATTGAAAAAAAAGACAAATGGAATTTGACCTTTGCTTTTGTGACATATTTAGCTGTGAGATGGAGAAGTGAGAAATGGAAACCAAAGTGAAGCCTTGAGCACAGCCCTAGTCACAGGAGAATCAAAAAGTAGAAGTTTCAACTATGAAAAAGGACTTTTATTAAATCTTTTACTTTTTACAAAGCTATAGGAACACATATCCAGTTTAGTAATCATTGCCATGGGCACTAAAAAATTAAAATAGCAATAAATATTAGTGAGTTGATTGCTGTGAAAAAAATAAAATAATTCTTGCAGATAATCCAATAATGTTCATAGGTTAGGTTGAGGTAAAGTATGTTTAAATGTCACCTATTAATAAGAATAAGTAAGAACTGAGTGTTAATTTCACTTTACTGCTGTAAGGTAGAGCAACATGTAGTAGGAGCCACAGCCATCATTTTTTGTCTTAATTTTTGCTTGTTTAAATCCAATTTCTCATATTAATATGCTCATCTCTATTTTATTTTTCAGGTGTTTATTAAAAATTACCTCAACTTTTCAGATTTAAGACATAAATTACTCTTTAAATTTCTAAGGCAGAATGTGTTATTCAGAGTTAGGATGCCCCTATTCACCTATAGAGTTTTATCATTTTGCAAACAGTTCAGTACCTACCAAGAATTAAGTACAGAGGCAGGCACAGCTCGTAATAGTGGGTGAAATTAGATATGGTGTCTGTATCCATGGAGATGCAGTCCAGATTCTTTTGACTGCAAGTAAAGAAACCATAACTCAAAAAACAAGAAAATAAGAACCACATGCAGGATAGGGAGGAGCTTGCCAAAGTGAAGATCAGATCCACAGTCTCTGTGGCTGTCAGTTGCAGCAAACTGAGGGTCCGCTTTTCGAGGAGACTCCATTTGTTCATGCATCCAAAGCTCTTTTCATAACTGGTTCTTTGCTCTATTTCAAATCTCTCCAAACATGTGTGTAATTGACGAAACAGTATATTTCCACATCTGAAAATGTACAGGTGACCCTAAAGAATAGCTCTGCCATAAACACAAGGAATGAAATTCTTTGAAGTGAAAAGTGTTTTTCTACTGGAAGACAGAGAGAAAGTCTATTGAGGGTAGGAATGTCTTCTGTAGTTTTCAAGCATGAACTTGTGTTCTGAGTCTAGTTCATCTTGTTATAAAAAAAGTCAACTTAATTTCTATTAGTTTAAAATTATAAACTCTGATCCAGTCCCTAAAATGTTGTTTCTCATCTGTTCTCTCTCTTCCTCTCTTCTTTCTCTCTCTCTCCTCTCCCCTCTCATGAAAGAGCCAGACATATTGGCCAACTTTCCATGAGAGAATCTGTAACCATAATCATCTTTGTATAACACTGATTTAAAAATCTTTGATGTTTATAATTATAATAATTAAAATAGAGCTGTAATTTTTAAAAAACATATATATTCATTTGCTTTATCATTCACATATAAATGCTATTCACATGGTGAAGTACATTGCTACTACAACACCTATACTTGCAACCCAAAAATATTTAGGGTAACTGTGGTGTTTAAAAGAAAGAGGATGCTCCAAGGGAAGACACTGCTTTCCTTTAATCACACTCTATAGTTATGCAATGTTTTATATTTTTCTATCTTTTTTGATTTAGTGTTCAGTTTTTATTTTGAGAGGTTTTTTTGTACCGTAAATAACCATTTTAGTCATTCTGACTAAATTAATTGTCAGTTCTGAGAAACCACAGCTATTGATCTATGCAGTCATCTCACAGTTTCAATATTTATCAATAAAGACAAATTTCAGATATTGAACCATTATTACATTCCTTAGTTTGAGACTCACATTTAAAACCATGTTTATTTTCTCCATTCTTGGCATCTTAGTATGTGTGTCCTACATCTGTTGATAGGAGACCAAATTTCCTTCAGGCTTGACTTTTAATTTCTTGTGACACACCTGTCCTGGTTTGCAGTCACAGGAGCAAGTCGTCAGGCCTCAGGCCAGTTGCCCTAAAATGTGCCTGTCCCTTGGGGTCAGCCACTCCTCCCAATGTGCATTTTGTCTCAGTTGTCCTCAAAAAACCATTCTTCTCTTGATTGTACTATAGAGGTTACTCTTTTCAGAAGACATTTTGACTCAGAATTCTCAGTTTTGTTTTTTAGGTTTTTGATAATGTAGTGCTAAAATTGGCTCATCTTTGAGCTTGGTTTTTTTCTGGTAAAATTTCTTGTGACAGGCTGAAAATAATTTTGAAATCAATCATTCCTGAAAACTAATGAACATTGGGAAGACATCCTCATTCAAAACATAAAGCAATTTAAAATATATCATATTTATACAAATACAAAGGAATTGAAATCTTTGAAATTCTGCTCTCTCAACCTCCTAAATGTAATTTGTAATATTTTTCATATTATTTAGACAATATTTTAATTTAGACCATCCTAAACACAGTCTTGAAGTTTGGTGAAAGCACCATCAATTCGCTTTCATGGGATATGGTTTGAAACAGACAAAAACTTTATTTAAAAAAAAATCTCATGATGATACAGAAGACAAGACTTCTAGGTTCTTGATGATTGCCATGAATTCTCTCTGCACACCAGAACTAAGAATGTATTGCTGGATATCACCTATCACTTAATGACATCATAGCCATGGTAACGTTATAGCACAAGGCATTACTCATGTGTTTATAACAGTACAGATGCAAACACACCTACTGCATTGCCAGTATTATAAAAAAATAGCAAAGGAATTATGGATAGTGCATAATACTTGATAATGACAACAAGTGACTTAGTTAAGTTGACCTATGCCATCTAGGTTAAGCTATCATGGTCCCACAATGGAGTATTTACCTAACAATGTATGTCTCAGAATGTATCTCCATTGTTAAGTGGCACAGGACTATATTCTAACAGGTTTGACTTATTTTATTTTTAATATATTTAAATTTTTATTAACATGTGTCAGATATATATTAATTAGGTACAGTGTGATTTTCATACATGCATTGATCAAATCCAACCATCTTTTTAAATGAAAAAATGATTGGATATTAATGTCTGCACTTTAATTTTCAAAGGGCATTAAGAAAGTAAGTCGTAATCAATGTGACTATTGACTACTTGGTTGTTGAGAAGATATTTCATTTGCCCTATGTACACTTTTCCCTTTTTCCACACTCTACCTTTGTTTTAATCTTAAAGAAAATTTATCCAAATTCTGTTTAGAGAAGAGCAATTGACCAGAGCTGATCAATGCACTGGGTGCCTGGAATAACCATTATCACCTGGAAGTCAGGCAGAGGCCAGAGTACTATTCCAGGCAGCACTGTAGAGACTAAACATAAGGTTTTTTTTACTATAAGTCAAAACTTACTGAAATTATGGTAATAAGTACTATCACTTAACAGAATTTTAAGTGACTTTTGTAATTTTTGTTCTTCATAACTGTTTTGCAGTTTTTGACTATCTTCAGTGAGCTAAAATACTTCTAAAAATAATTTTAAAAGTTTTTTGTTTTGTTTTTATTTTTGCAGTACAGGGGATCGAACTCAAGACCTTGCACTTGTGAGACAGGTGCAGTGTGACTGAGCTAAATCCTCAGCCCAGAAATTTTTAAAATTAAATATACATATATGGTAAATAGTTTAATTTTTCTCATATGATTTAAAAAGGGAAAAATATTTTAGGAAATGGCACCTTCAGAATAAGGACAAATAGAGGAAACATACCAAAATATTAACAGTGGCTGGTGGGATTTAAGGTGATTAAAATATATGTCATAGTTGACTATATTTTCCAAAATTTCTAATTTTAGCATGTGTTGAATTTATCATTAGAGCAAAAGATCCTTAAAAGCATTTCTGAGGCCCATCTGCATCTCTCAGTTTCTGGTTTTGCTTTTATCAAGTCTATTGTTCCTTTCCTTTTGCAGCGTAAGAACAGGTAAAAAGCTTGAATCTGTTACTATAGCATGTTGCTATACTAAAACAAAATGCAGAACAAAACTATGATTACAGACACCACTTAAGAAAATAGAAAAAAACCCATTTGTTTAAAGCTACTCATGCCGGGGAAAGATCTTGCCCGCCTGTTTATTCGTCCCCCTCCTGCACTGGAAGCACAATTCTCCCCCAAAGTCGAATTAAGTTCATATTAACAACTGGAAGTAGTTGCTATTTTTTATTTGAATAAAGTTAACCATTTTGTTTATTTTTCTTCCTAACACTTAACCACATCAGTTCACAGAAGCTCTAGTGACATGAGTGTAAGTTTGGAGTAGGCTGACCAATTTAGAGCATGGACTATTACAGGACGATAAAATAAATTTGGTTGTATCTCCACAGTGGAGGGGCTCTGGATGACTGAGAGTCACATAGTGTCCTCTAGGTAATAAAGGAAAGCGCCTGAAGGAATATAAGAGATTCATAGACTGAAGAAGTTAGATATTAGACAAACTTCATTGACTTAGTCTGCCAACTGGTATAGCCTGAGAGGCCGGAGGGATAGGTAAATTTATGGGTCCATCTGATGAGATCCCCCCAATACACAAAAGGTAGAAATAACCACCCCTCCAAAGTCTTTTATAGTCTGTTTGCTGGTATTTGAATTGTATCACTTAAAATTAACAAAAGTTTAATACAGGCTGAGTATTTCTTTCTTTCTTTTTCTTTTTTTTTTTTTTTTTTGGTACCGGGGATTGAGCTCGGTCACTTGCGCTTGCGCAGCAGGCAACGAAACCACTGAGCTAAATCCCCGGCCCCAGGCTGAGTATTTCTTAATTGAAACACTGGAGACCAGAAGTGTTTCAGATTTCAGATTATTTTGGATTTTAGAATATTTGCATATACATATTGAGATATCTTAGGAATGGGTCCCAAATCTAAGTAAGGACCCAGTTTTTGTTTCATATACACCTAATCCACATAGCCTGAAGGCAATTTTGTACAATATTTTTAAGGTGAAACTGTTTTTCAGTGCCCCTGCCCCTAAAAGATGTAAATCTTAGAGAGAGAATGAATAAACTGAGTTTGGGGAAGAAAGCAATGTGATCACGTGGCTGGAAGACACAGTGGAGGATTCCAGAAGAAATAGGAGTATGTGAGCACAGGGAAACGAAAGCAAGGAAATACACCACCGTGAAGAAAATACTTAGTCTCAGAGATGAGAGGCTCAAAGAAAAGGATAGATTAAAACCTAAAAAGAAAGAAAAGCAAGATCTTAGTGCTCTGAAGGAAAGAAAAGTCCCCCATGACCTTCCTGCTTAATTTTCCAATATAATACACAGCTGGGACCACTTTATCATATTCTGATTGATACCAACTTTATCAACTTTTCCATCAAAGTGAAATTGGACTTAGTACAAATGATCATGGACTGTCTGTATGCCAAGTGTATCCCTTGTATAACTGATTGTGTAATGGCTGAAACTGAGAAATTGGGACAGAAGTATCAGGCAGCTCTAAGGATGGCCAAAGATCCAAGATTTGAATCATTGCCTTGCACACATAGAGGGACCAATGCAGATGACTGCTTAATGTAGAGTAACTCAGCACAAGTGTTACATTGTGGCCATGGTTGGCCAGGACCTTACATGGAAAATCTGGAAGATCCCTGGAGTTCCTATCATGTAAATTTCTAGTTACAGATATGGCATCAATTGGATGCCAGGTGATTATGGAGCCCTTTGGTTCTAGTTCTTACATGACCAAGTTCCTCTGCCTTCTGCTGACCAACTTTCTGTTTGCAGTACATTGAACATGCTGTAGCATAAATTATCATTCACCCATTTGGTCTATTATCAGCTGAGTATGGTTAAATGCATTCACTTTTTGAGGCTTTTTGAAAATGGATAAAGAAAAAAAAAGACACAATGGAGAATCCTTAAAGAGATAAAGTCCAAATAACTAGAAAGCTGTGATAACTGATGCCTGACTCAGACTACTGAAGTTGAAAAATACATAATTACTGCCTGGTGGAGCAAGGGAGTGCTTTGGACTAGATGTAGATAGAAAATCTAATGTCTCCAGGGCTCTGGCAGGTGATGTAAATGTGTGGGTGAAGATCTGTGGTGTCTCACTTTCTCCCCTTCTCCCCTGTTCGTATGTCTGTTTCTCTCCTCTGTCCCCACTGACCTCTCCCCCACCTCAGTCTCTTGTTCTCCACCCCATCCACCATCAGCACTTAGATTCACTACCAGTTCTCTTAAGCCTTCTCCTATAACATCAAGGAAGTTTTTAGACATTCTTTTGTTCCTTTTTATTATTTCAGTTTTTTTATTTGTAATTACTTTACTTTTGAACAAAAGTGTTTTCTTCCTTAATTTCTGTTTATTTAGCTCTGGATTCTCTTTTATATCAATGTGTTGTTTTATCATCTCATTTTTGATTTCTTGCCTCATAGAATTCATGTAATTTCCCTGTGTCCTGAACTTGTGTATTATCTCTAAATGAATTTATATCAAAACAATTAACATGAGCAATTTTTTTCCAAGACTTACTTGTTCAAATAAGATAGGGAGTGTCTAAACTGTTATATAATATCATATATTTCCATAAATTAACAGACTTGCTTACATTTGTGTTTTATAAAGTAAAATAGACATTTGAAAGATTAAGTAAGAGATTCAGAATAGGTGGAGTGTACATCTTTATTAATTTTATCATTCAATTTTATACATCTTCATCCATCTTTCTTGGTCTTTTGCACAAAATTCCCTACCAGTATAGTACCTAATGGTCCTGAGCGGTAACGATTCTAGAATCCTATCATGTCAGCTATCATAGAGGACGACCAGTGTGGCAGCTAAAAGGCTGGGCATGCTAATGCTCCTTGTAATGACTTCAGTCTCCTTCGAATGGTGAAGCCCTAATATTTATTTGTTCTCAAGGTCATTGACTTAGTCCCCAACTTTTAAAACGTCACTACAAATACAGTGCTTGAAGTTTTTAAAAAGAAAGTTATAATATAATTACAAAAGTATGCTAATAACACTTATTAGAGAAAATAAGAGCTTGTGATTAAAAATAACTCTATCTACATTTTAAATGAATATATAATGTTTGTTTATATTTGTGAGTGTGTGGCTGTGTGTGTGTATACATAAACCTGGGAACTCCGACTTTTCTTCTATGATTATTCAGTGCATAGCACAATTTTGGACATATAGTCTCTTCTTTTCTCCCTCTGTACCCCTGTCTCATCCTTTCCTTTTCTAATTCTTCTCTCATGGTGGCCTGCTGTGGGAATAAACAAATGCTATTTTGAGGTTCTGAAATGCAAGTTTTAAATATAACTAAAATATCTAAATAGATATATACATAGATTTAAAAGTAAACTATCTGTGATTATTTTAGCCTCATATAATTCAGAAGAAATAATATAGAGACCCTCAGTATCCTTGGCCCTCAAGGTAGTATATTGCAAAATATAGTGTAATATCACAACCATTGACACTGATGGAGCCAAGATACAGAAGAAATCTATAGCTATGAGATTCGTATATTACCCTTGGATAGCCACACTCATTTTCCATCGGTCCCCAACCCCTTTCAACCCTGAACCGCCGGTCATTAGTTTGTCATTTCATTGTCTTTTAGTTCAGTATGTTTTTTACTTTTTCTGTGAGACTTACTCTTTGATCCATTAATTATTTACTGATGTGTTGTTCAGTTTCTGACTGTTTATGATTTTCGTTATCTTTTGTTATTGATTTCTTTAAATTTTTAAAATTGACATGAATGTACATATTTATAGGATACAGTGTATTGATTAGCTTTCTTTTGCTGTAAAAAAATACCTGAGAAATCAAGACCACCTTTCAGTACTGCTGCCAACACTGGGAGAGTCTTCAAATTATGAACATTCACGGGACATTTTAGACTTAGTGCTACAACGTAAGTATGGGATTTTAACACATGTATACAATGTATAATGATTGAATTGATAAATGCCATATCTATCTCCTCCAATATTTACCATTTCTTTGTATTGGGAACATTCAAAATGCTCTCTTCTAGCTATTTTAAAATATACAGTAAATTGTTGTTAACCATAATCACCTTACTTGCTATAGAACACAAGAACACATTCTTCCTATATCAGGTATACTTTTTCACTGGATAACTAACCTGTTTCTAGTTCTCCTTCCCCTAGCTTTCCCAGCCTCTACTAACTACTTTTCTATTCTCCTCTTCTGACATGAACTTGTGTAGTGTTCGCATATATGCTACTGATTTCTAATTTGATATTTTTTTGGCTTGAAAACACTCTATTTGATATAATTTTGAAAAATTTGAAGTTTGTTTTATGATCTAGGATATAGATCTGTTATAGACGTGTTAGTATACATCCATGGAACCTTGAAAAGTATGTATATGCTTCTGTTTACCGAGTGGAGCGTTCCACAAATGTTTATTAGATCATGTTTATTATCATGCTGAGTTCTTCTGTATCCTGTCTGGTACTCTGTCTAGGTATTCTGTCAATTGTTGAGTGAGAGATGTGTCAAAGTTTCCAACTATAATTGTGAATTTTCTGTTTCTCCTTTAGATCTGTTAGTTTTGTTTCACATACTTTATGATTCTGTTGTTTGATGCGTACACATTTAAGATTGTTGTGCTTCTTGGTGGATTGACTCTTGTCTATAATGTTCATGTCTCTTTGGTATTTTTTCCCCTGAAATCTACTTTACCTACTATTAATGCACCCATTCCTAGTCTCTGTCAATTAATGTTGATATGGTCTAGATTTACCTCTTTTTACTATTTGTTTGCCTACATTATCATATTTGAAATGACTATTTTATGGACAGCACATACTTGAATATTTTATCTTTTGTGTGTGAACCATTGTCATTGGCCACTGCCAAAATCTCTTTTAATTGATATATATATAAACCATTTACATTTGATTCATATATTAGGGTTCAAATATTTGTTTAGTTTTTGCTGCTTCTCTTTGTTTTCCACTGTTCTCTTCTCTTTTTCCTGTTTTCCCATCCTTAACTTGCACATATTTCACAATTTCATTTTAACTTATCCACAATAATTTTATTGGATCTCTTTGCACTTTTTTAGTGTCTGGTCTAGGTTTTATGCATACATAACTTAAAGTCGAAGTGGATAGTATGTTAAAAGAAAAATTCCATGGCCACTTAAATATAGTAGAATTTATGTGAGCAAAGAAACGCAGATTGAAAGAAAGTTCATTTAGATTCATGAATCAGGAAACTGCCAGAAACAGAGCAGGTTCTGAGATCTATAACCACCAAATATGATCCGATGGCATACTGCACAGCAAACAGAAGTGAGGTATCTTAGTTACTGTTCTCTCATTGCTGAGACAAAATACCTGACAGCCCAAGTTAAAGGGAAAAAAATTATTTAGCTCATAGTTTGTAGAGGTTGCAATTCATAATCAGCTGGCTCCAAGGCAGAGGGGCATTGCAGAGGAGAAACAGTTTGTGGCACCACACAGTAGCGAAAGCAACAAAGGAACCTTAACAGTGTTTTTCTGACCCTTTTATCTTATCCAGACTACTGGGATTAGGACGGTGCCAAATCAATCAGTGGACTGGTTCAGTAATCACATGCCCTAATCCCAGTATCACACACTCTAAATTCAGCCACCTCTGAAAAAGCTGCCTATGACCGCATGAGGCTTTAAGGGGACATCAAGACCTAAACCCTAACATGAGGTACACAGATATCTTAACTAATTACAGCTTAATTGGTTAGCTGGTTCCAGAACCTCTTACAGTTACTTAAAACTCAACTACTGTGATTAAGGTCCATATTGGTTTGGTCTGTTGGTACTTAGTATAAGAGCCTAGTCAAGTCAATGATTTTCCACAAATTTTATTTAGCAATTCATTATACAATGGCTACTTTTGTGTTGATTTATCGATTTAAGCATTACCTGAAAAGAAATCTTGAAAAGCAGTACTGTAGGGCATGTCTAAAAGGTGTTTCCAGAGTGGATTAGCATGTGAATCTAAGTGGACTAGGTGGTAAAGACCTGCCCTCAATGTAGACAGACACTGTCCAGTTGGCTGGCATCCTGGGGAGAATAAATAGAGAAGGTGAATTGATCTGATCTCCCCAACCTGAGAACATCTTCTGTCCTAGAGGCTGAGCATCTGGCTTCCTGCCTTTTGGACTGCAGAACTTACATTTGCAGTCTCTTAGTGTGCATTCAGACTTTTCTGCCCAAGCTAAGAGCTGAACCTTTAGCTTCCCTGGTTCTGAGGACTTCACACTTGGCCTAAGCCACACTGCTGGCCTCCCAGGGTTTCAGAATCTCACTTGGGACTTCTCAGTTGCCAAAATCATGTCAGTTAGTTTCCCTAATAAGTCCTCTTTTTTATTTCTCTTTAAACATCTTATTGATTGTGTCTCTCTAGACAACCTGAATAATACAGCAACTTTGAGTAAATGCAAAGTTTTACCTTCTTTTATTCCCCTTTATCCTTCACCATTGATACATTATTGTCTTATATATTTTATCTACATCCATTTAGAACCACATCAGAAAGCATTATACATTTTGTTTCAAACAACAGTCATGATTTTGAAGGAAAGTTTATTATATTTACCCACATTTTGGCATACTGTATTCTTCCTGATGTTCCAAATTTTCTTTTTTATAAATCCCTTTCTTTTTAGAGAACTTCCATTCTAGATACTTCTGGCCAATAAATTCCTTAACTTTTTTGTTCACCTAAGAGTTGACTTCCTCTTCATTTCTCAGAGACATTTTCCGTGGATGAATATTATCAGCTCAATATTATCAGCTATTTAGGAACTCATAATTCTAATATCTCCTTTGACATGATCTTAGCTTTCATTGATTGTCTTTTTCATTGAGTTTGAGATCTTGGTTTTTAGTATATGAATGATTTCTGATAGAAACGTGGACTTTTGGGGCAATACAAGACCCTGGTTTTACTTAAACTTTGTGTTTAACGTGCTTCCTTTGTCATTACTCCAGTGAAGAGTGCAAAGAACCCTCCCTTATATGCCACTTGAGGGCAGACACTTCATTTTCCCACTCGCTCTCCATTCACTTCTGAAAAACAGAGGCCACTTGCTACAGCTGGTGAGCACGGAGCCTTGGTCCCCTTTGGGTGCCCACTGGTTGAGGGGTGGGAGTGCCTTGTCACTGTTCTGCCATGCCCTCCACGGCACCACCCTACTGGGAACGGGGGAATCTTAGAGTAGTTTTCCTGATGCGGTCTTCCCAGTAGTTCAGGAAAGGAAGGGTCCATGACCTAAAGAGGACGAGCACTCTGGCTCCTTCCTCAGCCTTTTCTGACCCCGACTCCCTGGCAACATCCAGGCCCCTTGCTGGAGCCTGGCAGGAGTGCAGGCTCTCACTTTCCTCTCAGCCTTTGGTGGCGCGGGGATGGGCAGAGCCACAGTTTTCTGTGCTGTTCGTCGGTCGTGTTACTATTACATGAGAGTTTCATGCTTTTGCAATCTGCCTCTCTTCTGGTCCTTTGGCTAATGAGAGACAGATTTTATTTTAGGGTTTTTTACTCTATTTTTCCCATCTCTTCTTCCTTTCTCCTTTATCTCTCTCTCATCTCTCCCCTATCACTTTTCTTTCTTTCTCTCTCTCTCTCTCTCTCTCTCTCTCTCTCTCTCTCTAACTCTTCCTTCAAGAGATGGTATGATTTTTCAACTGCTGTCCTTAAATTTCAAACTCCAGGTTCATTGGCCCTCAGACTACGGGACTTGCAAAGCTGCCCTCTGGGGATTTCAGGCCTTTGGTCTTAGATTTAGGTTTCATCATTCCTTTCTCTGTTCTGAGGTTTTTGCTTTCTTTGTTTACCGCCACTTGTGCTGGACCCTTGTTGCTTCAGCTTGCAGATGGCCATAATGAAACTTTGGAACTTCTGTGATTATGCGAACCAGTCTAATAATTCCTCTCTTATACGTATATTCCATTTGTTCTCACTGGACCAATTTATACATAATTGTTTTATATATTATGCCTGGGTCTTTAGTTGTGTGTAGCAGCAAGAAGAGGAAAATGCATGGCTACTCCATTTTCCTGCAAATGGAAAGCTTCCCGTAAGATTTTACTTTCATTTTTTAAAAAAGTTTAAAATCCATTTCTTTTCATCATATTTATCTTATCAATAGTAAGTCCTTAAAAATACCAACTGTGTAGACTTCTTAATAATAGTACATTGAACTTGTTTGAACCCATGTACTTATTTAATAACCTATTATATAAATATTTTAATAAGCAAGGCATGTGCATACATGTTCACACGCAAACTCTACAGAGACATTTTTAAAGAATAACTAAGAAAGTTTTTCCCCTAATTGATTACAGTACTTGACATAGGTGTATTGTTGAACTGTATCTTGCTAGAATAAAACCATCTCTAAATTCAGGACCTTAAAAAGTTCACATAGAACTGTGTAGATTGACTGTATATTGGTTGGCCAAAGCTAATCTCCAGATTATATGCTTTCGTCTGCTGTTTGAGTTGCTGTTGAGAGCACATGTCTCTCCATTTCTTGCACCAGTAGCTCTTGGGATATGTGGACTGCTTCATGTGTCTCATTATGTAGGTCAACTTTTGAAAAAGTAGGCGCTATCTGAAGGCACATTCTTTCCATGAGAGATCATCAGCTCATCAAACCCCACAAGACATCCAAAGCCTGAGTGCATCTCGTTTACTAACATTTCGTTGGTGTAAAGAAATCACATGACCAAGCCCAATACTAGTGAGGCAGGGAAGTGTTTCCTGCATGCAGTGGGAAATAGGGAGTCGTGATTTACTAAACATTAACACAAAGTGTCACAGTCTCTTTTAATAACCTTGTCCCAGTGATGAAGGGGAAGAAAACTAGCTTGTATGCCACAAGCTCATAGGCACTCTACAAGTGATTCTGGGTCTTTTCATTTTTTTTACCTAGTTGTTTAAAATACAAATCCAGTCTCCTCATCTCAGCACCTAAACTAACCACTCACTGGCAATTTCCTAACCTTTCCTCTTATGTCTAGTCTCAAAACATCTTCTTCAAGTTTGGTTGCCTCTAGATGCTATTGTTCAGTGAAAGTGCTATTTTATTCTTACGTTTCTATGCATCCAAATAAAAAAAAGTTATCCTGATATTTCTTGGTGTGTATAAGAAGGTGTATGTGTTTAGTTGGCTGTTGACCATATAGCAGTTGTCTTTCAAAAGTTCTACTTTTTGCTTTAACTATTATGGAAATATGGTGATCAGTATGTTGTAACTGCTCTTTGAAGAATATGACACAATGCATTTATCCACGTTTGGGTTGAAAAGATTGGAAACATGAGGAAATACACTTTGTTTTGTGTGTATGTGTTTTGTTGGAATATTTTTATATGATGACAAAAATAATTTTTCTAGAATTCTTACATGAAAGTTTAATTACTTCTTGTATTCTTACATATTTCCTGTGTTATTCATTCAATTATAAATGTTTAAAGATTTTCTCTAATTTGAGGTGCTGTAGAGCTTACAACATCAAACAGTTTCAATAAAGCAGAAAACCTGGTATTTAACTCTACCTCTTGTTTATCCACATACTGACTGGAGTGAGATATTGCACTGTTATTTTCTGGATGGCTAAGGATATTGAGCATATTTTCATATATATGACCATTTGTATTCTATCAACAAATGATTTATCAGATCATTTGACCATTTAGTTGGATGACATTATTAAGTTGTTCAGGGGTTTTAGTTCTTTACCTATTCTGTATATTAATTCTGTCAGATGAATACCTGGCAAATATTTTCTCCCTTTTTGTACATTGGCTTATTGTTTCTATTGCTATGCAGAAGCTTTTTTATTGTGGAATAATTCCATTTGTCCATTTTTGCTTTTGTTTCTTGTGTCTTTTGGTTTATCCAGAAAATCATTGCATGTACCACTATCTTGGAAGGTCATTTCTGCTTCATTTATGAAGGATAGCATTGCTGGTATACTGGTATAATAATCTTTGTTGGAAGTTGTTGGAATCATTACCAACAGTACTCCCCTGGCCTATAGTGTTTCTGCTGAGAAATCTGTTGTTAGTTTAATTGGGGGAAACTGAAAATGTAACTTGGTATTTTTCTCTGGAAGTTTTAAAAATTCTTTCTTTCCCCTGTACTTTTGAAAGTTTGACGATAATGTGCTGTACCGAAGATCTTTCCTTGTAATGTCTGTTTAGGGTTGTATAAGCTTCCTATGCATAAATGTGTATAAGCTTCCTATGCATAAAATTCCCAAGATTTGGGAATTTTTCTGCTGTTGTTTGATTGAATAGGTTTTCTGTGTCCTTAATCTGTATTCCTTTCATGTATTTCAAATATGTGGATATTTGTTTATTTAATGGTGTCCAAAAGAATTCGTCACTTTTTTTCTTTTGTCTGGATGGGATTTTTTTTTTTTTTTTTTACTTTTTATCTGGTTGGGATACTTCAAGACTCATCTTAATTTTCATCTAGTCTTTATTCTCCTTGATCCATATTGTTGAAACTTTCAACTAATTTTTTACTCTGATTTACTGTGCTCTTAATTCCCAAGCTTTATTTTGTTTTTTTCGAAATTGTTCTTTGCTGCAATTCTCATTCAAACTCTATATTGTCTTCTTAATTTCATTCAACTGTTTATATCTATTCTCTTGGATCTCATTGATCTTTTTAATAATAATTCTTTGAAGTTCTGTATTAGACATTTCATCCATTTAGAATTTTAGCAGGAAACTCTACCACTTTTATAGGAAGAACTTCTTAGTAAGTAGGCTTTTACTTCTTGGGATATTAGTTTATTCTGCAATGTTGGCTTCATTTCTAGCTGAGCATTGTAGTGTCATTTCCCTACAGCTTTTTTGGCTGAGATTAGTAAATTTGGGTATAGTACATCCCATGCTAGATTCAGAGAGACCATCTCTCTTTGGGCCAAATAAGTGTGGGTACTCGGCAGCAGCTCAGGCTAGTGTGGAATAAGCAGCATTGTGAGGGTACACACTGTGTTGCTACTCCTACAACAGAAGCAGTGGTACCATCAGATGATGGGGGTCTCCTCAGGCACTGTTGAATTTGACTTACTTTTAAAAGTCTCTGGCACTGGCTGCACCAATACTGGTGAGGGGCCAAAAGCACTTTTCTTCCAACTACAGAGTGGTGTAGGCCCACGGACTTTATGAAAAGAAGTAGTTGCAGGCCACAGCATGCATGCTATGGCACTCTTATCCTGTCCTGACAGCAGTGCATGGTCAGAAAAGGTGTGAGGGCAACTCGCGGTGGGAACCACATGCATTTGTTATGGCAGCCATACATACTGTGTCCCTTTCTGCTTTTCTGCTGCTACTGTGGTAAAGGACCAGGATCTCAGAAGCTCTTTCACCATGAACACCCAGGGATGAAACAATGGTTGGGCATTGTTTTCTCCTGACCCCTTCAACTGAAATGTTCATGGAGGTGAGCAGTAGGAGGGCATAGCCCCAGCTGTGCAAAGTTCCTTTACCAACCTTGTTTGGCTATTTTTCCTCAAAGTTGAATGACATTTAGAGCCACCACATTGCTCAAGGCCACCTCAGCATGGCCTTGTGTCCAGGACAGCATGGGAGCACAGTGTTCTCTCCCAGCCTTATTAATGGTAGGTGCCTCGTACAGTGCAAACAGGAGGGATGGCAGGGACTGTGTGGACATTTGCTTTTAGTCCACTCATGCTTTTAGGCAGTGGTTTGTGTCCACTCATGACTGGCCATGCCCTTGGTCACAGAAGGCGAGCTCCCTGATCTTCTGTTCCTTGCAGGTGTAATCTCCATTCCCTTCTGTGTCATATCTCCTACAATGCAGGGCACCCATTAAGCACAAGTCACAGTCACTCTGCCGAGCCAAGTTTTGTTCTTGAGTCACCTACTCTGAGCCAGTGCAGGGGCATGTGTGTGAGGTTACAGAGATGGAAATGCAGTAGATGAGAGTTTCTGACTCCTCCAGCAGTCTGCATTATGACAGTAGTTCCTTTCTCAAAATGGCACCTGGCTATAGCACCTGGGTGTCAACCGGGCGATCTTGTAAAATCCTTTTGTAAAGCAAGGCTACCATAAAAATTTCAGGTTACTTATCTAGGTGAGCTGCAAACCCATAAATATTGTGAAAGTTTCCAATAGCTAAGATCACCAGTATCAGTGCTGATAATCAGCTTTTTCACCTTTACCCCTACAAAGGGAAATTCCCCTCCCCCAGGGTTGAAGCCAGGGTGGCAGATGCCAGGATATTTTGTTTCTCTTACTATGCTATTTCTTCAGTCTCTGAAGGCTCCACAATCTCTTACGATTTCCATTGTTCTCCCACAGTCACTCACATCAAAATGTAGCTATACACTCGTTCCATTGGTTCTTTCTGAAGGAAGAAGTGCGTGCTAGGTGCCTCTATTTTGACATCTTTACAAGTGTCAAGATGATAAATTTTAAATTCCTCTGGAATAGTTCAGTGCTCTCCCAATTTTTCAAATATACAAATTGAACTGAGGGGAAACTGCTAATTTTCTATATTTCTCTTTATGCTAAATTCTAATCTAAAACTGAGAACAAATAAAGGAGATCATTTAGACAGCTGGAGTAATTTCTTTTTTTGCAGTTCCATGGATTGGGTGAAGTTCATGGAGTGAGCTTCTTCAGATCTATTTCAGCAGTATTGAACCATATATTTCATTAAGAGTTCATTCAAGCCTGTAATCATTTCCCAGTTCAACATTACATTGAAGATTTACAGAGGTTTTTTTAAGTCCAGAATTAATCTTTTAATGATTAAAGAATGATTTTACTTCAAAAAAAAAAAAAAAAGAGTTCATTCAAGGGTGGAATTCCCAGGATCCATTTGTCTGGTCTTAAGCCTTGGTATCTCCTGTGTAATACACTCACAGCTCACAGTAAAAACAATTTTTTACTGTAAAGATGGAAGGCATTTCATAATTGTTCTTACCGACTTCAAAAACTTCTTTAAATTTTTGTTGCATGTGATTTAGCAGGCATCATCCTACTATCTTAAATATTCTTTTTTTTTTTTTTTTGGTACCAGGAATCAAACTCACAACCTTGGTGCCACTGAGCTAAATTCCTAGCCCCTATCTTAAGTATTCCTGAGAATAATAATCAAAGTCATAAATTAAAGATGTTTACTATATTATTGTAAATTCCAAATTTAAAAATACGATCATGATAGTGTATTTTATTGACATTTAATCAAAATATTTCAATTTTATTTTAGATTTTCTTACAATACACATATGAATATATATTATATATTCATTCATCATTATGAATATATAATATATATTCATGTATTATGAATATATATATATATATATATATATATTTGAGGGGTGGTCAAACATTTTCCTAGGATCTTATAATATCATAGACCTAATTCATACAAACTAGATAAAAGAGATCCCAGACCTGGCTCTTTAGGTATGTGTCCTTGGAGGATATACTTAATACATGTGAACCTGCCAGCCCTCATTGCTGTGTTGAATGGATTAATGCCTCATGCTTTTACAATATCAAAATTCACACATCTCTAGTTTACCTTCCAGTTCCCTGTGTGATAGGTAGAAAATACCCCCTCCCAAAATGTGTTCTCATCCTATATTCCCTGGAATCTCTGAATGTTATCTTTTATAGAAAAAAAGAACTTTGGAGATATAATTAAAATAAGGATCTCATGATGGAGAGGTTATGCTGGATTATCTAGGTATGTCCATTATAATCCCAAAGTTCCTTATAAGGGAAATAAGGATACAGGCAGGTCAGAAATAGATGTAATGACAAGAGCATAGGTCAGGTGACACCATTACTAGCTTTAAGGATGGAAGAGGGCCACAGCTAAGGCATGTAAGCGGCCTCTAGAAACTGGTAAAGGCAAAGAATGAATCCTCTTGGAAAGCCTCCAGAAGGATCTCAGTCTTGTTGACATCTTGATTTTGGTCCAGTGAGATTACTATAAAACAATAAATTTATATTGCTTTAATTCACCAGGATTGTGGTAATTTATTATATGGAAACAATATAATGGAAACAATAAAACAATGGAAAACTGATAGGGGTCTGTGTCATTTGTACCAGCAACATTCTCTTGTAATTCTAGGCATCCACCCCCCATCTTTATCAGCATCTTCTTCCCTATTGATCCCAGGCTTTGTGTGCTCTACCCTCAAATCTCTGAGGCCTGATTCTCCTATGAGTGCTTCCCACTTGCTGCCCTTTGTCATGCACAAGTTTCTTTTCCCCTTCTCCCTTTTACATAATGGCCTTTCCTTTTCTTCCCTTGACCTTTCTGAACAAAATATCTGTATCAAATACAATACAAAGAAGAAAGTTTTTTCTGCATGTAGTCTGTGGCTGGCAGCCTTTAAACCTGCCAGTTCAAACAATACCATCATCACCTCCTTGGAAATAAAATGGATGACCTGTAAAGCTGTATCTTTTGTTTGCTTGTTTGTTTATTTGTTTGGTTTTAGGTACTGGGGACCGAACTCGGGGCCCTGCGCTTTTGAAGCAGACAGCAAAACCACTGAGGTAAATCCCCAGCCCCTGTGAAGGTGTATCTTATTTGGCTTGGACCTTCTATTTCTCCCGACACAGCTGTATTTCTAGGTGAAAATCAAACTTGACAAGTCATGTCTTATCCACACTCTCCATCAGACCAATTGCTTTCTAATCTCTCACATGCATGAACCAGGGCAAACATTGACATGGTCCCCAATTTAGGTATGATAGAAAGGCTGGAGAAATTTTGAGAGACTGATACCACCATGAAGAAGGAAAGGGTCAATAGAAATGAAGGCCTAGGAGATGGCAGGCAAGAGACGAAGCAGAGAGCTTATTATGAAAATGCAAATTCTTGGAGGTTAGGTAGGATGAGAGAGGTCCAGGTCACATAGTAGGAAAGTTATATAGAGAACTAACAGAGGGGACAAAGGTTCCAATATCTGAGGCTGCAATGAAGCAAGATCAATTGGCTACAGTTAGTTATACATTGAAGGAGAGTTAAATTTTATTTTAGCCAATTTGCAATGGCCTCTTTCTCACACCTTTTGGTCAGTTGCACAAAATCTTTTCAATGTTTCTAAGTATCCCTAGTGCACCTTAGGATAAAAATACCTTTTTGTCCCAAGGTATTTTTCCATTTCTCCCTAAGATCTATCTTCATATGGTAAGAGTATTGCTAAGAATAAGATAGGAAATTGAACCCTTTGATAATAGATCAATAAAAACTCATCTCCATCTAGTGTACAAACGCTCTGAAACAACAGTTTGGAAGAGTGGTACACTCAGTGAGGTACAAACAATAAATCTTTACTTTTCTCCCATAGCTGCCTGCCACTGCACTGTTATAAATGTCCTTCAGGGTTGTAAATGGTATCTACCGCAAACTTGACAGCTTGTTTGTCACTTTTAGGCACACAAATTCCAATCCGGGTTAATCCAATTGAAACTTTTTATCTTATACCAATTTTTGTTTTCTGTTTTCCCATCTCCTCAGGGCCTACAAATTTCTGTTGAAGAGCACTAGCAGGAAAATGCAAGGCCAGTTCCTGGGTTGTCTTCTTCACTCCTTTCCTACTCTATACTAAATTCTCTACTCCCCAGTGCTGAGGCAGGAAAAGAGAAGAATATGCATCTGCAATTCTGGCAATGCACTATTCAATCTCTCATGGATGATACAGGTTAGCAATGCTGTCTGTAATGTTACTTTTTAAGTGTTAACCCTTTTCTGTGCATCCTCCCAGGGGACACTGGAGTAGGTCTTTCTGCTGCCTGGATCCTGAAGTAGAAGATGTATTCTGGGAGGACTCTGCCTTCCTAGCTCCCTTCCCTGGTAGTCTATCCTACAGATTTTCCTCCTGTATCTACCTCCCTAGATAACCAGCACTCTTAGATGGAGTGGAAGCTTCTAAATTAGCCTAAGTGTGGCCCTGTCGCCTACATCCACTGGACCAGTGAGAACCTCACACATACACCCATGCATAAGCTATTTAATTTTGCCGCTTTCCAGTCCTCTCCTTATCCCATCCCTTCCCTCTTAAACAATCAATAGTAGATCACTTAGAAGATGAGCCTTCCCTTGTCAAAGGTATTTCAAATCTCTATGAGTGATTTTCTTGAGGTTCCAGAGAAGAGAGGTAGAGAGGGGGAAATGGTCCTGGTAAATATTCTCTTCTTATCCCTCTGGTGCCTGGTGTTGAAAATAAGTCAGTTTGGTCAGGAATAAAACAGGAAAAGAGGGGTTCTCTAATTCTTTGATATTGGACTGTTGACCTCTTTGTTCTCAATCTTCAATATCATGCTCAAACAAAAAGCCCTTTCAATGTTCCATTACACGAAGATAGAGAAAGTTAAAGTAACTCATAGGTTAATCTCTCCAGAGCATAAACAGAGACATGGGATGTTTATAGTAGTTAATAGCCATGAAAGGAATGGTGAGAAGACATATTTTGTCAGAAGTACAGCCATGATCTAAGACCAACAAAACCTTGGCTGGCTCATGGAAAATTCTGGATTAGAGATTATCTTTCAGTGTTCCTCAGTGGGTCAAATTAGCCAGGCTTGCTTTCTACTCCTACTTCACACCATCACTATGTGTAAACTGTCTGGAAAGGCTGTGCCCTGGGTGAAGCTGAGGCAGACCTTGAAGAAGCTGAGAGCTGGCTCTCAGAGCTGTGCAGCAGGCCCCCCTTGAACGGGGTATGTGCGTGTGGGATGTCAGGATGGTACTTCTCCAAATCTGCCTGAAAAAGTAACTAAAATCTTGTTACCCTGCCCCCAATTTTGCTGATATGTATATAAAGAACCATAATGCAAAAGAATATTTACTAAGAATAATTACTAGAATTTTGACTTTCTATTTGTGGAAAAAAATATTCTTAAATTAAGCACAGTAAGAAATTTAGAAAGAGTGTACTAAGTCTGATTGAGTAAAAGCTTCCTTCAAACTTAAACTGAAAAAAATAAAGCCAGTCAAATTTCTGTAAAACAGACAAAGGTACTTGAATTTAAATAGATATATGGAGTCTTTTATGGAATATCTGAAAACATTCATTTTCCAATCTTCCAGGGCATAATTATCCATCATAAAAGTAAATTCAGTCTCACACACAATTCTTCCAGAAGTGTCCATTGGGGAATAAAAAGAGCATTTTTTTCAACTAAGTCAACTGAGTCATTCTTATCAACTGGAATGTAGATGCCTGCCAATGATGGTGGAGGAGAGGAGCATATAAGTACTGTTTGTTTATATTACATGTCTGATCCATGCAAAGGGATTTATGTGATTTGTGGAAGAACAGCAATTAATTTTTATATATTTCTTTCCTGGGATTCTCTCGCTTTCCACAAAGCACTAGATACCTAGGAGAGGAAGACTTCTCTGAACAAAGAAGTCTGAAATCTTTTCAAATTTATTTTTGAATCACAATCATTCTATGTTCATTTGACCAAATGTGCCTTTATGTGCTGTTTGAAAAAATGCTCATAGTATTACCTGTGTAAACACACTTTATACATTCTTGGATAAAGTAAATATACCTGAGATGTCTCTGGGGAATCTCTTTATTCTGATATTTGTTTTCTGAGCATCTCAAGTAACATTTTTTTTACTCAATAACTGATATTGGTCAAATTTTTAAAGAAAATGGCTATATTAGGGAAGGGAAAATGAAACAACATAGTTATGATTTATAGATGTCATATGCCTCAGGGAATGGGGTATGTATTAATTTGACAGATTAGTGGAAATAAATGAATGAAAATAGAAAAAGAAAAATGGCTGGCACACCTAGCTCAAAAGAGAACAACAAAACAAGCAAGTAGAAACTTAGTCTTTCTGAGGCTTCATTAAAAAGTGAACTCACTGGGTTTCGAGGTGGAAAGTTCTATGGCCAATTCTTATTTTCTTGAATATTGCAAATTGGATTTTCAAATAATGAAAAAATATAAAATAAAGTAGTCAGTAGAGAAATATTTAAAAATATGAGGGCATTTTGCATATATGAGTAGCTGAGTGTCATTTACCTTTCTGTGACTTAATTTATGGATAAGAAGTTGTATTTCTTGTGAGATAATGCATGTACACTGTGTAATACGATACACAGCATAGAATAAGAACTCAATAAATATAACTTTTTAATACTAAATGAAACCTCATTATCACATATGTAGAATATAAGGGTACTATGACTATATCCTATACCAAATAGGCAGAAAACCTAAAGCAGTAAGATTTTTCCTACGGTGAAATGGACAGTTTCCCACAGCATTGTTCTCTAAAAGCAATCCAATATTTACGTGCTGAATTTCCTACAATCTTGGGCTGAAGTGATATATATGATACAGATCAGTTGGCTGCTGATACGGTACCTCACAAGATAGCAGTTTGTTAGTGGGG
This sequence comes from Heterocephalus glaber, assembly GCF_053883595.1. Taxonomy (NCBI): domain Eukaryota; kingdom Metazoa; phylum Chordata; class Mammalia; order Rodentia; family Bathyergidae; genus Heterocephalus; species Heterocephalus glaber. The sequence continues at coordinate 9,286,521 of NW_028258344.1, forward strand.
TCTCTGGGTCTAGTTTTGTATGTTGAGAAATGTGATTTTATGTAGATCAGAATATACAAGTTTGCCTAGAATGGATTCACACTGAATAAAGTTACGAGAGATAGATATGTAAATGAAGATGCCAGTGTGTTAATTTGTCTTCCTAAGTACTGAAATACTTGACTTCTCCATTGAGAGATACTGAGCATGCACCGCAAGTGAGATTTGGGGAGAGGGGAGGAAAAGGCAGTAGACAGTGGGTGGCTTCGAGGGGTATGTACCTGAGATGGCGGAGTGTTATTAAAGTTTTTCTATACCAAAGTAGATCCAACTTTCTAATTAATGGACCATTTTTCCTTCAGGGATCATGGTCTTTCTCCTTTACTGAGGCTATACAAAAATTGCTACCTTTGGTGCTCTTTCAGAATTGCGTAGTTCACTTTTCTCTGGATATCATTATGTCAGACTGTGTTTTTCCAAGTGGAAGAAACAATCTCTTCATCCATGTGCTGCTCTTAAAAGTGCTTCATTAAAAGGCAGGGTCCATGTCTATTTCCTATTTAAATAACCCTTGGGTCTCCTCGAAAGGAATACAGCAGAATGGATACTGTGCTCGTTTCAGATGTAGCTTTTCATGGAATTGGAAGTTTCTGCTTCTTGATTCTTGGAATAGTCACTTTTAAGATGCTCAGAACCTCCCTATCATGGGATGTTGAATTGCAAACTCAGCCAAAAGCCATTGTCAACTATTAGCCCCACGGATGAGCTACCTTGGATGCCTAGCCCATCTTGGATGACTGGTAGCCCCAGCTTCTTTCTGACCACGAATCTGTGAGACTCCAATCAAGAACTGCCTGGCAGAGGCAGTCAAGTCAAAGAACTCTGAGGATAACAAATTGCTTTAGCCCACTAAGCTTGGGGATGGTATATTATGCAGAATGGATTCTAGAAACAATTATCTGCTGTCCCTCAATCCATCTTTTGTTTCAACTAGGTTAGGATAGCGAATAAAATTATTTTGTTTTCAGTAGTTCTTTGATTACCTTCACAAGCCCTCCTTATTCACTAATGTAATGAATATTTATGGCTATTCTATATCAGGTACTCTTCTAGAAGTGACAAATTCTTTTCCTTCATAGATCTTATATCTTATCTTGATGGAGAAGACAGACAATAAGCAATACAAATAATTTGTAAGATCAAGTAAGAAGAACAAGCAGAGAGTAAAATATGCAATTTTGAAAGATGAACAGTGTGCTGCTAGAGTAAGAATCTATTGAAGTGTTTTACACAGGAATGATGTCATCAAACTTACATATAATAGAATTATTGTGAGTATTGTTCTGAGAAAAAGCCACAAAGAAGAACCTGGGACACCAATAAGGAAGTTGTTACAGTGATTCAAGTGAAAGACGATGCTGGTATTAAACGTGTGGTATTTGATGAGTATCAGGAGTCTGGGGGTTGATGTTGTTCCACTTAAAAACTAATATGTTAAACTGTAACTATTTCATAGATTTTGGCAAAGGATATGAGACTCTTGAGTAAAGACAAAGGACTTTGTTACTCTTGGCACATGTTTGTATCAGTTACACTTGTCCTGAAATGTCCTTTGGGGGAAATATATGTATGCAACATCGTTGGTAGGCATGTGCTACAGCTGAAGAAGATTGAAGCTTAAGAAATCCATCATTTTGTAACAGTAGGACTAAGCAACCCTGCTCTTTGTCTTGGAGGGTCACATTGCTCCATCTCCTGAGGTTGCTCACTTCAAATATGATCCTGAGAAACGTCTTGTGTGAGAAGTGGTCGGGCCCTTTCATTCTTGGCTCACTTAAACATACAGGGACTCTCAGATGGATTGCCTGGCAGGTTGAAGTGAGAAGTAGTCAAATTTCATACACGATTTAAGGTACAGATTTCCCAGGTGCTTTTATTTGTGAGACTTTTTTCTAGCTAATTCAAGTTTTCATAAGCTTAATTTCTTTGAGGCCAATTTTATCTGTAAAAATTGGGAGTTCTTTGTATTTATTCCCAGTATATTAAATATACCCCATCCTACCCAACTCTAAGCTTGAAAATTCATATAGTCAAGATTCAACATGCTTGAAGATCATCAGGGGAAAGATTGAACCAAACATCTGAATATTTTGCCATACCTCAAATTTGCCAGCTCTTGAGATAATGCACTATATACTAAAGTCTACAAAAAGTTGAGTGTTTATCTATTACATTTTTCTCTAACTAAAGAAAGCACTGCTTTCTCTTTGTAATGTCTGCTAATTTTATCATCTACTTCTTAAAGATAACCATTTTCAAACTACATTTTTCTGCATGACCTAAAATGTCCAAATCTAAAAAGCAAAACAAATGAAAAACCCCAAAACAACAATAAAAAAACCAAACTCCTGTCTATTCAAACTGTAGAATCTTCCCACATTAATAGTGGCACCCAGAATTGACCAGGCTCGGGATTCTCTACCACTTCTGACATAACTAAAATTGCTTCCAACCAGTGTGTCAATTCCTTGGCTTGCAGGAATTCAAAGCCAACTTCATGATTTTTGCAAACTTTTAGAGGACAAAATCTATCCTAGTATCTTCAATTTCTTGGCTCATTTTGCCTCCGGTTATAATATTTAAGTGGCAGCCTTAAATTTAGCCTTTTGGTGTGCACAGCCATTATACAATCCTTTCTACAGACTATTTCTGAATTTTATTACAGATTACTGACCATGTTGGCAACAAAGGGAAAGGGTGAGCAGTTCCACTCTGAGAAAAAACTGCTAATTGTTCCTCAGCATACATTATATCTTCCCTTTAATAAGTCTCCACTCCACTCTTGCCCCACTTTAAAGAGTCTCTTGGTTCAGAAAACTATTTCTGTTCTTGAAGGAAATTCTGATGACAGCTGTTATGACAATATAAACTACACAAAAATTGGTATATATTATCCACTTATGAATATTAAACAAATACTTTCCTCTATTTAAAATATTTTACAAAGATAAAGTCTTATTTTTCTGTCTAAATCTAACTTCCAGAATGTGAAACCAAGCTACCTGACGCAATTCCAAACCATGGAATTTGACCAACTTTGTACACAAGCAAATTAAAGTTCTTGGGAGTTTTAGTTCCATTTTAACATCAAATAAGCTAATATTGATGCAGCCAATGTTGAGCTGGTACTAGGATCACAGCCTGGTGCCAGGTAAAAACATCACTAATCTTAACATGTTCTGTTTCATGGCTGCTTGAGTTCTTTGAAAACTGGAATTTTATGATTATTTTAGTGTGTGTGCTAGCTATTCAATGATGGGGTTGATGTATGTGGAAGAATGTAGCTTCAGAAACCAGATGTTCAAGGATCAAGTTTTAGTTACTATCTGTGTTATTTAATACTTAAGTGATCTTGGGCTAGTTGCTCAACCTACTCAGCCTCCAGTTGGAATAAAAGTCTATAAAAGGAGGACAATGATAATTTCTATCTCCTAGGGCCATTATGATGATTAAGTTAATATATGTCGGGTGCTCAGTGTGTTGTAAGAGCTACATAAATGTTAGCGATTCTCATTAAGAAACTTCACTGACCAGGGTTGATACAAACTGAAATTTCAGTTTATGCAGGCAGAGTCTGATGCATAATATCTCATCACCTCTGTAACTAATAATGCCGATTTATAAAAGTGACACATTCTATTATCCTAGACCTGAAATGCAATCTCTTTTGTCATAGAAAATTTTCTCTTACCCATACTTTTTTTTTTCTGGCAGATTCACCCACTGTAAATGAGTGAAAATTCTTAAGAAGACATCTGTTTTGTCTTATATGTTATGTATGTCTTCATACTCACAGCATGTATACTTTTGTTTTCTAGCCACAATTATAGCAGATAATATTATAGTCACATTTTACCCTGGATTAAGCATCTGGTGTCAACAGAAGAGACAAGGAAAATGTGATTGTACTGTCAGAGTTAATAATTCAGAAATATTAATCAGCTCTTATAATCATCTATAGTATATCACGCATAATTGGCTCTTGAGAATTTTTCTCCCTTGTGTCACTTAGTGAATTTTGTAACTAGCATTTTAACCAAACCAAATATTTATTTGAGTGCATGATTCTTACTACTTCTAATACTGCTTTTGTAGAAATTAGTTTTAAATACGTACTTAAGAAAAAAAAGCTTAACACCATCCTTACTGAGGTAGGTTGAATGTCAGCTTGGTGGTAAATGACTCACTACCCCAAAACAATGTTTTTACAGGTGAGATCATTGCAATATTTAAATATGAACTTTCAAAAGGGATATACACAGCAATCTCAGCATTTGAAGGAAGGTGTATTTTTATGTCCCTGTTTAAGTGGCCTTTGCCAGAGAGTTAACATGTTAGACAGGGCGATATCTAACCAGATGTCCAGATAGAAGGCAACTGCAGCCTTCTAAACCCCATTGCATGCAGAAATAAAATGAATATTTGAAGTTTAATAAGTTTCCAGACTTACAGCCCCCTTTTTGTTTAAAGTCAATTCTAACATTCAGCTTCTGAGTGTTGTATTCTGTGTTTCACAAAGTAATTTTCTTTATTTTGCAGAATTGCATTAACTTCTACTGCATTGTCACATTTTACTATGCATTAAGCATTTGGTATCAATAGACTAGACAACACAGAAAGCAGGATTATGCTGTCAGACTTAATACTTCAGAAATATTAACCAGCTTTCATAATTATCAGTTCTTTGTGTGTAATTGCTCCTTGATGTACATTTTGTACTTCTGTGTAACTCTCTGCATACCAGTATAAGATAAAAGTGCCTAATCTTTCATGCAGCTAACAGTTAATTTGGTTAAATGAAATCAATTCATCAGGTAGTAGTTCCTTGCTACCAAAACCTCCAAAAATTAAACACACATGTTCATAAACATTGGTACATACTCTACCAAATAGCTCTTTTAAAACATCACAACATAATACTGCACAGAGAAATGGATGAAGGAAACTATTCTGCCTTAAGCAAGGCTATTTTGCCTTTAGTAAACTTGAGAAAGTAGGCAAGTAAGCCATGCTCTAACCCTTGTCTGTGAAATTACTGTCTGGAGCTTGGGCTACTGAGACCACCAGTTTGAAACCTTTCACTTTCGTTTTTAATTAAAACATATTTGTTATCTACAGTGATTCTTTACCTGCACTACTGCAGGATTGTTTAAATCTGCTTCATATTGGGTCTCAGAAAGCTTAATTGCAGTTTAGACTACATGTCATTACTAGTGGAGGGCCAGTGTGCAGGTTCCTGGGCTGAACCAATAAACACTGGTCAGAAATTCTCCTTCCCATGACACCCTGACTTAAGCATTCCAAGTTGAAAGATACCTACTGTGTGGATCCTAGGCAAACACCTCCTTGAATATTTTATTAATTTATATTAACAATTTATATGCTCTTACTACTTCTTATTTTCTCCCTTTGCTCTCAAATGCATTTCTTGTGCATATCTGAGAGAAGCGACTCTTTATCTGTGTTAATTTTCTGCTATTTTTATGAAGTGGACTTCAAAACAATAGAGCAAACTTGCTAAACATAAAAGTGCTAAGTAGGAGCAAATATGCTTTGAATGATGAAGGAGATTTTCATATTAAAATCATTGACCTCAGTAATTCTCTTGTTATGTCCCCAAACTGTTCAAAACCCTTTTAATTGTATTCTGTTCCTTAACTATGTTTCAGACAGATAAAGTTTCCAGATATTTGAGCTCTAGCCAGGGGAGTTGGAATATTTCTAGGCAAGAATATCTTTTGTATGTTGAAGGAAAGATCTGGTGGGTGCATTTTCTAAGAGCAATTGTTTCAGTGAGTGACCTTAGAAGAGTTCTAGAATCATTGAGGGTGTGCCTGTCAGTCAAGGAAGCACATGTATGCTGTTAGAACAAATGCTGCTTCCTCTTTGAATTTTCAAGAGCGGGTTGCATAAACTAGTCTTTTCTTCTCTGTAATAGGGTTCTTCTTGAAAAGAGAAGTTTCCAGAACATAGAACATGTGGGTTTCAGAGGTAAGAATGACGAAATGGAAGATATTTATGACAAGCTCATTAATTTAACAATTATTAACTCTTAAAAAGAAGTGGGATTGTTTCACTAAAAAATTATTTGACCTCTTTAAGAATGTTTTCTAATTTGTAAAATGAACTACAGTAACAGATTTTCTGGGGAATTAGGTGAAGTATAAAAAGAACTGCACATGATATATAATCAGTGCTTTACTATTTATTGAATTATATTTATAGATTTCCCTATTTTCCTAGGAGTTATTGAATTTTTTTTGGTAAATTCTTTTATTGGTACATTTCAGGTATACAACACAATTACATTTCTCACTGGAAATGGTATCTTTACATAATGCACCTTGGTTCTTATTTTTTCCCCATTCTTAGCCCTCCCTTCACCCCCTCCACCCTTCTCTATTTACACAGACCTTATTTCCATTTTTTCCATTTCTCATCATTTTTCCTTTCCCTTCTTTCCTTTCCCCTGCCCCTCCCACTACCCCTACCCTTTTGGACTTTTTCTTCCTATTTCACATTTTCAATTATTCATTCTACTCATTGGTACATTTTAGGTATGCAATATAATGACATTCATCATTGGAAATTTGTACCTTTACATAATCTCTCTTAGTTCTTATTTTTCACCCTTGCCCAGCCCTCCCTTCAACCCCTCCATTCCTCCCTACTTACAAACATTTTGTTCCTATTTTTCCATTTTCTCATATTAATTACATTTCCTTCTATCCTTTCCCCTAGCCCTCCCACTTCCTTCCCCTATGCCCCTTTTCTTCCTATTTCACATTACCCATTATACATTTTAGTCCTTATTTATACTTTCAGTTTCTCACACCAGAGAAACTACTCCATAATTATACATGTGTGCCAGATTTATTTCACTTAAGAGTATTGCCTCAATGTGCATCCACTTAGCTATAAATGTCTCTAATTTCTCATTTTTGATGGGTGAGTAGTACTCCATTTTATAAAAAAACCACATTTTCTTTATCAAGTCTCCAGTTGATGGGCATTTGGGCTGTTTCCAAGTTTTAGCTATTACAAACTGCGCTGCTATGAACATGTGCGCACATATATCACTGTGGTATGATTCTTTTAATTCTTTGGGGAAGATCCCCAGCAGTGGAATAGCAGGGTCAAATGGGACTTCCAATCCTAGTTCTTTGAGGTTATCTCCATACTGATTTCCAAAGTGGTTGAACCAGTCTACACTCCCACCGGCAGTGGAGCAGGGTTCCTATTTTCCCACAGTCCCACCAGCATTTGTTATTGGTTGATTTCATGATAGCAGCCATTCTTTCTGGAGTGAGGGGGAATCTCAGTATTGTTTTCATTTGCATCTCTCGAATGACCAGTGATGTTCAACATTTTTTCATGTATTGATTTGCTAGTTCTACTTCTTTATCTGAGAAATGTCTGTTCATTTCAGATGCCCATTTTCAGATTGGGTCTTTAAATTTGAGAGGTCTGTACTTTTTAAGTTCTTTATAGTTTCGAGATAGTAGACCTTTGTCTGAGGAAAAGCAGGTGAAGAATTTTTCCCATATTGTGTGTTGTCTCTTCACACTGCTGGTGGTTTCTCTTGCTGTGCAGAAGCTTTTTAATAAAAAGAGATCCCACTTGTTGATTGTTTGTGCTAGTTCATGGACAACTGAGGTTTTGTTCATAAAATCTTTTCCTACACCGATATCTTCAAGAGTTCTACCTAACCTCTGTTCCAACTGGTTCAGCATTTCTATTTTAATATTTAGATCTTTAATCCATTTTGATTTTAGTTTAGTGCATGGTGAGAGGTATAAGTCTAGTATTAATCCTTGGCTAGTTGAAACCCAATTTTTCCAACACCATTTATTAAAGAGGCTATCTTTCCTCCAGTGAGGGTGTTTGGCTCCTTTATTGAAGATGAGATGGCTGAGTGTGTCTGGTATAGTTTCTGCATCTTCTAATCTGTTCCACTCATTCTCAGGTTTGTTTCTTTGCCAGTACCATGCTGTTTTTATCACAATAACTTTGTAGTATAGTTGCAGGTTGGGGATTGTGATACCCCCTGCCATATCTCTGTTACCTAGAATTGCTTTTGCTATTCTGGGTCTCTTCTTGTTCCAAATGAATTTTTGGATTGTTTTCTCATGGTTCATGAAGTATGCTGCTGGGATCTCAATTGGAATTGCATTAAATCTATATAGCAATTTTGGAAGTATGGCCATTTTCACTATATTAATCCTTCCTACCCAGGAGTAGGGGATGTCTGTCCATTTTCTGATATCATCTTCTATCCCTCTTTTCAGAGTGCTTCAGTTTTCAGAGAAGAGGTCTTTGATTTCTTTCATTAGGATGATTCCTAGGTATTTCAGTTTTTCGGATGCTATTGTGAAAGGAATTATTTGCCCTATTTCTCTCTCAGTGGGTCTGTCATTTATGTGGAGGAAAGCTATTGATTTTTGTGTGTTGACCTTGTAACCAGCTACTTAACTGAATTTGGTTATTAAGTCTCAAGGACTTTTGGTGGAGTTGTTGGGTCTTCTATATAGAGTATCATGTCATCTGCAAATAATGACAATTTGATTTCTTCATTTCCTATCTTTATTCCTTTTATTTCTTTCTCTTGTCTAATTTCTGTGGCTAATGTTTCCAGAACTATATTGAGCAGGAGTGGTGACAGTGGACATCCTTGTCTTGTTCCTGATTTTAATGTGAAGGACTTCTGTTTTTGACCATTTAGTATGATACTGGCTGTTGGTTTTTCATAGATGGTTTTTATCAGTTTGAGGTAGAGACCATCTATTCCAATTTTTTGTAGGGTTTTTATCATAAATGCATGTTGGATTTTGTCAAATGCTTTTTCTGCATCTATGGAGATAATCATATGGTTTTTGTCCTTAGCTCTACTGATATAGTGTATTGCATTGACTGATTTGTGTATGTTGAACTATCCCTGCATCCCTGGGATGAATCCCACTTGATCAGGGTGTATGATCTTCTTGATGATCTTCTGCATTCTATTTGCCAGTATCTTATTAAGGATTTTTGCATCTATGTTCATTAGTGAGATTGGCCTATAGTTCTCCTTTTCCGTTAGGTCTTTCTCTGCTTTGGGGATCAAGGTGATGCTTGCTTCCAGGAACGAATTTGGGAGTATTGCTTCCCTTTTAATTTCATTGAAGAGTTTAAATAGTAATGGCATTAGTTCCTCTCTAACTCTCTTGTAGAATTCAGCAGTAAATTCATCAGGACCTGGGATTTTCTTGGCAAATATTTAATTACATTTTCAATTCCATTGGTTGATATTGGGTTGTTTAAAATTTTTCAGTCTTCTTCATTCAACTTTGGTAATTCATATGTATCTAGGAATCTGTCCATTTCTTCTGTGTTATCCATCTTATTGTCATATAGGTTCTGGAACTAGGTATTGATGATCCTCTGGATTTCTGCTGGGTCTGCTGTAATTTCACCATTTTCATTCCTAATTGCATGGATTTGGGCCTTTTCTTTCCTTTTTCTGATAATGCTGACTAAGGATTTGTCAATTTTGTTGATTCTTGCAAAGAACCAATTCTTGACTTCATTGATTTTTTGTATCGTTCTCTTAGTCTCCATTACATTGATTTCTCCTCTGATCATTATAGTTTCCTCCTTTGTATGAGCTTTGGGGTTGTCCTGCTCTTCTCTTTCTAGAAGCTTGAGGTTCAGCATCAGGTTGTTTAATTGGGCTTGTTCTGTTTTCCTAATATGTGGATTCACTGCTATGAATTTTCCTCATAAGACTGCTTTCATTGTGTCCCATAGATTCCGATATGTTGTATTGTCATTGTCATTTAATTGAAGAAACTGTCTGATTTCTTCTTTAATTTCCTCTGTGACCCCTTGGTTATTCAGAAATGTGTTGTTCCATTTCCACATGTTTATGAAAGTTTTTGAGTTTCTTTTGCTATGGATCTCCAATTTCATTGCACTGTGGTCTGATAATATACAGGGGATAACTTCAATTCCTTTGCACTTACTTAAACAGGTTCTATGTGTGAGAATCTGGTCTATTTTGCAGAATGACCCATGTGCAGCTGAGAAGAATGTGTATTCTGATTTTGTTGGGTGGAAAACTCTGTGAACACCTGTTAAATTCATTTGTTCAAAAGACTTTGATTGAGTTCTAGTATATCATTACTTATTTTTAGTCTAGTTGATCTATCTATATGTGACAGTGGGGTGTTGAGGTCCCCCACTACAATTGTATTAGTGCATATATGACTTTTCATGTCTGTTAGTATTTGTTTTATATAGTTGGGCACACTAGTGTTTGGTGCATAGATATTTATGATTATCATCTCTTCCTGATGGATTATTCCCTTTACAAGGATGTAGTGTCCTTCTTTGTCTCTCTTAATCAGTGTTGGTTTGAAATCTACTTGATCTGCAAAGAGGATAGCTATGCTTGCTTTTTTTTGGGTTCCTGTCCCATGGAGTATTGTTTCCCACCCTTTAACTTTCAGTCTATGAGTTTCATTTAGAATCAAGTGTGTTTCTTGTGTGCTGCATATTTTTGGATTTTGCTTCTTGACCCAGTCCGCCAGTCTATTTCTTTTGATTGGTTAGTTGAGACCATTAACATTGATGGTTATAACTGAAACGTATTGGCTTGTTATGGCCATGACTTTTTCTTTTTGTTGGGTTCTCCCCCTTTACATTTAATTTCTTGTCATGCCAGATGGGTTCATTCTGCTTTGCTTCCTGGGGTTGTGATCCTCAATGTCTGTTCCTAGGATATTGTGTAAAATTTTTTGGAGTGCTGGATTGGTATTCACGAAGTTCCTAAGGTGTTCTTTGTCATGAAAGTATCTTATTTCTCCATCCATTTTGAAAGATAGTTTTGCAGGGTACATCAATCTGGGTTGGAGGCTGTTTTCTTTTAGGGCTTGGAATATGTCCCTCCAAGCTCTTCTTGCCTTGATGGTTTGTGTTGGGAAGTCTGCTGTGATTCTGATGGGCTTTCCTTTGTATGTGATTTGTTTCTTTTCTCTCACTGCTTGTAGAATTTTGTTCTTCTGTTGAGTTTCTGGAATCTTTACAATTATATGCCTATGTGTAGATTTTTTTTGATTCAGGCTATTTGGAGTCCTATATGCCTCACTTATCTGTATGTCAAGTTCTTTTCCCCTGCTTGGGAAGTTTCCTGCCATTACTTCTGCAAAGAGTTTTTTTTATGTCATCTGCACTCTCTCCTGTTTCTTCATTGACTCCAATCAGTCTTATGTTATCCTTTTTTGCATCGTCTAGCAGTTGCTGGATTTATTTCTCATGTTTCCTTATAATTTTGAAGCAATTTTTCTTTTCCTGGTCACTAGTTGCAATCTTATCTTCTATATCTGAAATTCTGTCCTCACATTGGCTCATTCTTCTGTGTAGACTTTCAATGGAGATTTTCATCTCCTGGAAATCTATTTGCATCTGTTTTGTGGATTCCATTTGTTTCTTATGTTGGGATTCCATCATGTTCCTCAGCTCCTCTCTAGATTTATTAATCATGTCTTGCACTAGGAGCACAATTTCTCCTGTTATCTGAGAAATTATTTCTGATTTCATTTTTTCCAGGTCCCCTTTTGTTGCCAGTTCAGTGGGTCCAGGTGGTTGAGTATCAGAGTGTTCCATCTCATTTCCCTTTGGGGTTGCTGTAGGTGATCTGGAAGTCTGTTTTTGAGACTTATTTACGTGTTTTCTCATTTTGACTGTAGGGGCAAGGGGGTGCTGTTGGCCCCAGTGTGGCTCACCTCCTCTGAGCTGGGAGAGATGTGACAGGGGCCAGGAGCATCAGTAGGGATGGTTGCCTGGAAGCCCCTTCCTCTGGGCCAGGGAGTTGAGGGACAGAAGGCAGCCCAAAAGCCCTTTCCTCTGGGCTGGGAGCAGCAGGAGGGATGGTGGCCGGGAAGCCCCTTCCTCTGAACCAGGAGCAGTGGGATTGCCTCTCAGAATCCCCCACCTCTGGGATGGGAGCGGCGGGAGTGTGCAGTTATTGAATATTAATGTCCAAATTAGTTTTAATTCTTTTTATGTTAATATGCTGTGAATAAATTAAATGACTAAGTATTCACTATATAATATGAGTACTGAGTTTGAAAGATTCATTTTCCTATTAACAAATTTTTTGCCTTTTATGGAAAGCAACTTGATCATAATGCAGAACAAATTTAATGTTTCTTCAAAGAATTTAGTCATCAGTGAAACATTTTAAGCCTTAAAAAATAAAATCAAATCTATTTGTTGTAAAATAAAATATTAAGATTTCATCATATCCAGTGTATAAATGGTAACAGAACTACTAAAAAAGAGAAACAAATCTGATACTTTATGTTTAAAGTACCTTTATTCCTGTTTCTGTTTCTCTCCCCCTTCTCTTTTCCCTCTTCTCCTTCCCCTCACACTCCCCACCATCTCCTACTGCCCTTTCCTCCTCCTCCTCTTCCTCCTCTTCTCCTTCTTCCTCTTCTTTTCCTTCTTTTCTTCTCCTTTCCTTCCCCTTCCCCTTCTCCTTGTTTTCTTCTCCTTTTCCTTCTTCTCCTTCTCTTTTTGCTCCTCCTCCCCCTCTTCCTCCTGCTACTGGTGCTTTGTCCTCCTCCTCTTCCTCTTCTTCTTCTCTTTCTCCTCCTCCTCTTCCTCCTTCTTCTCCTTCTCCCTCTCTTTGCCCTTCCCCCTCTGCTTCCCTTTCCCCTGCCCTTCTCCTCCCCCACCCTTCCCCTTCCTCTTCTGATACCCTCTAAGTTGAAAGATACCTATTGTGCTGATCCTATGCAAATATCTCCTTGAACATTTTATTAATTTCTATTTACATTTTATGTGCTTTTGCTGCTTCCTGTTTTCTTCCATTACTTTCAACTGCTTTCTTGTGCATGTCAATATATGAGAGGAGCAACTCGTTATCCCTGTTTTAATTTTCTGCTATTTCTTTGAGGTGGACTTTGAAAGAATACATCAAATTTGCCAAACAAAAGTGCTAAGTAGGAAACTCAGTTTGAAATATAGTAACATTTGCTATAAAGCAATAAAAGTTTCACCTGCTGTTTTCTTACTAGTTTAGCAACAATGAGACAAATCTAGACAACAGTAGTATTTATAGGTACATATTAAGGGATACTAGGGTGATAATCTATATGAAGTTATTTTTGAGACTGCTCAAAGTGTTCAATTTACTGATATACATATGAATTTCTAAGAAGTCATCGTATGCAATCATTCTCAAGCTTGAGTAACCTCAGAATTCTTTTTAAAAATTCGTCTCACAAGGTGAGTATTCCTACTAATTTGGGGAAAGCTAGAAGAAAAATGAACTCATCTTTGAATGTTAATTTAAGGTTCCACAAGATATACATTCATTCATTTGGTAAAGTATAGATTCAAAGATGGAATTTAGGCAACTGGGTAAACTTTGAAAATAATTTTAAAATAGCATTTAAATTTTAAGAACTGAAAGCCGTAGAAGTAGCAGAAGATTCTTAGACGAGTATACAATCCCAACACGCATCTCAATGAATGCATAGCCTCAATACCAGCCTCAATAATCAAGGAAATTAAAATATGGACTTATGAGACTGATAATCATAAAAAATTCTACATTCACACAGTCATAAAAGTTAATAAAAAATAGACATCCTTTTATACTCAAATTTCTGAAGTAAGAAGTCCATCTTGCTTGACCACATATTGGCCCAGGGGAACAGCTGTGTGAGATTAGAAGAGGAATGGAAACTCAGACCTTACCAGATCAGGAAGAATTTCAAGCATATGCAACAACAATCCACAGAATAGTACAAAAAAAACCCGTGGGCCCAGAATGTGGACATCTGGCCATTAAAAACCTACCACCTGTTCTGTCCCCTCCTGTATGATTTTGAAGCACATCTCAGGCATCAGCTCTTCTTTTCTGTAAGTATTTTAGAATGGATCTCTCCAATATAAAGGCTTTTAAAGTATAATCTCAAAATGATTCCCACCCTACAAATTAGCAGTAATTTTATATTATTAAATACCTGACAACATTCAAATTTTAAAAGATAACAGATGGGTTTTAGGAAACAGAAAAAAACAAATGCATATTACAGTACAGAAAATATGCAAACCTAATAGATAGGTCTCTAAAAATTCAAAAGACTGGTCATTCTACCTCCAGTAGCCAGTGAGCAGCTTTTCTCCCTGATCTTAGGTGTTGCCTTCACTTCAAGTTCTGTGGTCTCTGCTAACAGGAAGAGCCTTGGCATAGCTTTCCTTCCAAGGCCATTCTCAAAGGACAGCAAGGAGAAGATCTTTACCAACTTTATTTTCACATACTCAAAAAGCCAATTACTTTTTTCTCAGAACAAAAGAATGGCCTGTTCTCAAAGGTGTTTTATGCCATGCTTCAGTTAACTTGTCTGTGGTTGTGCCTATATTATTGATGGGACAAAGTTGGCACAGTGGTTGAGAGAATGGATTTGAATCTTTGCTTGGCCTCTTGCAACTGAAGTGGATTCGGGCAGGTTACATCATTTCTCTGAGCTTTCATTTTTTCTTCTACAAAATGAGATTGATAACATTTACCTTTCAGTTGTTGTAAGAATTAAACAAGATTTTGTACAAAAAAGAGGATGCCAGGAAAGGAAGAGGTTCCTGGACCCAGATGGTGAAACAGTGTGAAGATGACTGCCTGACATTTTGGTGGATGAATCAAAAAATGACAAGGATAATAATACTCTTTAAACTGAACATATGCCAATAAGCAAAAAATTCTAGCTGAGTGGCAGTTTGAACAAGAACTCTGATTCTACATGTAGAAAAAAGATACTTAATTTTTCATTAGCTTATTCAACAACTGTTCACCTTATTAACATTTCTCTAAATATGAAATAGATGCTAAAAGGGAAAATAGAAAATATTCAAAATAAAACACTAAGGCTCCCTTAAAAATATTACCTAGTTCTTTGAGGTATCTCCATACTGATTTCCACAGTAGTTGCACTAGTCTGCACTCCCACCAGAAATGGAGTAGTGTTCCTCTTTCCCCACAGCCCTGTCAGCATTTGTTATTGGTTGATTTCCCCTGCTGGGGATCTTCCCCAAAGGATTAAAAGAATCATACCACAGTGATATATGTGCACCCATGTTCATAGCAGCGCAGTTTGTAATAGCTAAAACTTGGAAGCAGCCCAAATGCCCATCAACTGGAGACTGGATAAAGAAAATGTGGGTTTTTTTAATAAAATGGACTTCTACTCAGCCATGAAAAATGAGAAATTAGAGACATTTATAGCTAAATGGATGCACACTGAGGCGATACCCTTAAGTGAAATAAATAGGCCACACATGTATAAATACCAAATAGTTTCTCTAGTATGAGAAACAAAGTGTAAATAAGGACTAAAAGGTATAATAGATAATGTGAAATAGGAAGAAAAGGGGCAAAGGGGAGGGGGAAGTGGGAGGGGTAGGGGAAAGGAAAGAAGGGAATGGAATTAACATGAGAAAATGAATAAATGGAAACAAAGTCTTTGTAAATAGGCTGGGAGGGAGAGGCTGAAGGGAGGGCTGGGCAAGGGTGAAAAATAAGAACCAAGAGAGACTATGTAAAGGTCCAAATTTCCAATGATGAATGTCATTCTATTGTATACCTAAAATGTACCAATAAAATAAAATTTAAAAAAATATATTACCTATATTTTTGCTTACTGATATAACTACTGAAGGTATTTTGGCAACCATTTTTTTTTCATTCTCTGCCTTTTTACCTCTCTGTGTTGGTGTCTGTATTAATCATCCAGAAGAAACCAGACAATGCTGGTGTTGGGACAAGTTAAAGAGATTTTCCTAAAAATATTTACAAAGGTATGGGGTAGTTGTAGAAAAACTAGAAAGAACAGTGCTTGTATCAGGAAGCCTCTTAAAATCTAGAGGTCTGAGAAGGAAAAAGAAGGGAGAGGTTTCTGGGCCCAGGTGGAGAAACGGTGTGAAGATGGTGGCCTGACTGGTGGAGGAGAGATTAGGGCAGACTGGCAATCACTTTCCATGGAAAGAGCTGAGAGAAGGAACTCTCACTCCCCTTTTCCCCACCTCCTCACCACCAATCGCCTGCTCCTTTTGAATTAACCTAGCCAAAGGCCAGAGTGTAAGACACTGGCTATCACCTTCCACACAGCTCTGTTGCCCTAGATGCAAAGCCAATGGGTGACTTTACAATATATTGAGAGACTAAGGATGCTTTTAAATTAGTGTTTTAATTTTGCATATTAGTGAGTTTGATTGGGATATTTCAGTTCATGAATACAGTGTGCATTGTTGGAATCCACTCTCCTTTTATCCACAGCACCCTCTCTTTTCCTGCTTCCCTACCTCTAGTAAACAGTATTCAATATTGAGGTCAATTTTTTCTTTAACTTTTCAAATATGAATGAGAACATGTGGTACTTTTTTTTCTGTGTCTGGCTGATTTCACTTTAAATAATATCCACCTGTTCTACTTATTTTATTGCAAATGATAGGTTTTATTTTTCTTTATGGTTGAACAATTCTCCATTGCATGCATATATATATATATATATATATATATATATATATATATATATAATTTTCTTTGTCCATTCGTCTGTTCATAGGCACCTATGCTGATTCCATATCTTAGCCATTATGAATGGGATGATAAATATAGATACATGTATGTTTTTGGTGTATTTATTTCATCTCCTTTGGATAGATACCCAGGAGTGGGATAGCTGGATCATAAGGATAATTCTGAGAGTGAGATGGAGTGAATTTCTAATAATGCCAAGAATTTCGGTACAATAAAGTAGAACTGTTGCAGATAAACTGGCCTATGTCATCACCCAAGGAGTATAGCCAAGAGCACATCTTGAGGGGAAATGGGATGGAAGATACAGTGCTCTCTCATACACACACTCACACCCTTATAATTTTATTCTAGGATACACATTTTATATAATTCTTTAAATTTAACAATATATTATAAATGTTTTCCTATATAACATGCTTTTTAAAAACACAGCTTCTGATGCTCAGAGAGTGAAGCAACACAGAGGAAACGGAGTAACTTGTGGGTGTAGCCACCACCATGAGCCTCCTCAACAAGCCGAAGAGTGAGATGACCCCAGAGGAGCTGCAGAAGTGGGAGGAGGAAGAATTTAACACAGGTTCACTCTCTGTGCTGACCCAGTCAGTCAAGAGCAACACCAGGTGCTCATCAACTGCCACAACAAGAAACTCCTGGGCTGCGCAAAGGCCTTTGACAGGGACTGCAACATGGTGCTGGAGAACATGAAGGAGATGTGGACTGAGGTCCCCAAGAGAGGCCAGGGCAAGAAGAAGTTCAAGCCAGTCAGAAAGGACCACTACATCTCCAAGATATTCCTGCATGGGGACTCAGTCATCATGGTGCTGCAGAACCCACTCATTGCTGGCAAGTAGGGGCCTCTGCCCTGCTGTCAGGACCTGCTCCCATCCTCTGAAGACCTGTCCTTTGTGATGTAGTGATAATAAAGTGCTGCGTTGTTTTTATTTTTTTTAATATAGCTCCTAATTACATGCAGTTACCCTATATTATGATCGTGTTGTAATTAATTTAAACATTCCTTCACTTTTGGATTTTTAAGTAATTTCTGATTTTCCCTTTATATTGTAATAGTAATAGTTACTACTGAACTCAAATTATTATGGATATCTCTAATTATTTAATACTTCTTGAACAACTACTATGTACTACTTACCAAAGACAAAGGGGGAGTCTCAACTTGACAGCCTGACCAGATTTAATTGCATTTTTGCCTCCCTTTCTGATTTTATTCCAGAAACTCTCCCCTTTGCTCACTTGTTCTGCCCCTCTGATTCCCCTCTGATTTCCCACTCTCTCCTATCTCACAGGCTGAGTACTTGCTGTACCCATTGCTAAGAATTCTTTCTTTTCATTGCTTTTTGGGGCTAGTTCCTTCTTGCCCTGTATGTCTAGCTCACATTCTCATTTCTTAGCCTTCAGATTAGCGTTCTCTAAATCCTCTTGCCCATGTGTTATTTTCCAAATACAATTTGTCAACTGATGAAATTGCCTTGTTGTGGCCTGCTTACTGTGCCCTATCCCATACTTTCATCTAAGCTAAATAAGAAAATCAGAGCTTGCCAGTTTTACTCTTGCTCCATCTTTCATATACAGAAGGGCACCAGGTCTTAGTGGTCAGTAACAATTTCTTCGTAAATGAATTTATGGTGGGTTTGCTGCTGAGGCCAGTGCTCGAGGAGCAAGTTATTTTGTTTCTATTCTTACAAATATGTAGGTCTTTTAGGGAATGAGTCCTTTAATTATGTAAGCTGTACTTCAGTGATACAAGCACAACACACATCTTTTTGTGAATGGTTCAGTTCATCCCATAGGAAGGCTAATAAACAGAAAACTATCCTCTTTTCGTTAGACTATTGGTTTATTATATTTTAAGTCATCTATTTAAGAATTAAACATTAATTAAGAAGCCAGGGTGACTTCTTCTAGGCACATTATGTGCTTTGGATCTGCATCTTGAGTTGATGCAATGTAGGTATAATCTTGAATGTCAACTTTTGATTTATGAGGAAGCTTTCAGTTTTAGAAACTTAGGGGGTTTTAGCATCTTTTACTCCCTTCGTTTTCCATAGAGAGTAGAACAGACAAGAGGCCAAAAGAAGAATGATTTTAAAACATCCTGAGTTGATTGTATATTATGCTTAATTTTCCTTAGTCAAAGAATAATGCAAAATGTTATTCTGAAAGTAAAAGCCTGTGAACATCCAGTGCACCATATTAATCACTTGCCCATTTACTTCCCAATTCTATGCAGATATTTGTGCATATGGATAGATAAGTATTAGGTAATATTTATCTAATTAGCAAATGTAATCAGAAAGGGATTTTAGTAAAACTATAACTCCAGAGAAAATTTTCAGCAACATGAAATGAAATGGACTTTTCCCCTCCTCTTATTTCAGCCAGAGACATGTTGAGTCACACTCATGCTTAGTTGTGTACTTTCTGTAATTCTTGTTAACTGATTGAGTCTCCAGTAAAATATGATGGAATATATAAATATGGAATGAACACTTTTAACCCTACATGGTTGTTGGTAAGGATATCTTCAGCTTTTGAAGGACAATGACTTTTAATGCAATTGCAGATAGTTGAAAAGTGTTTTGTTCATGCTTGGTCTTGCCCTGGGTGTTTACATCATTCTCAGATCCATTGTACATCTGGAGGATGGTGGTGGAGGCTGATGACATGTCTAAGACTCTTTTCTATATTTGTCTTTTACATAGCTTTTTCTTTTTATAAAGACCTGTGCAGATGTAACTGTAAAATCTTTATTCTAATGAGGGAGCTGAGAGCTTGGGAGAACCCACCTGGAAAATCTACTCCCTCTTTATGTATTTTTCTGGCTTTCTTTATAGAAAGCTCATCAAGTTTATAGGCTAAAGAGGAATTAAATGAAATAGAAAACTAAAAATGGGAAAAATTGTAATAAAAATATCTGTTGAGAAGGAAAGATTAAATAAAAATCTTTTAATAGGGCTCATTTCTTTATTGGGAATAGTCAATATAAAAAATCTGTGATCCACCTTTAAAGATAACTTCATGGTGAGATATATTTATCCTAGGTGTTTAGAAATTTTGCCTCAGCAACCATGGGACAGATTTCTTGTTCTTAATAAAAGGAATGAATGAAAGACCTATAGGGAAGTTACTGGTGTTTATAATCCACAGAACCGTGAAACTTGGGATTTAGTGGCTTTTCCTTGCTTAACTATAGGATGGGATATGTTCTTTTGTTGTGAATCTAAACTACAGGAAATCTGCAGTAAGAATTAAATTATCTATACCTTGCTTAGGAAAAAATGTAGTCATTAAGTGCTTAATAACTACTATATGATATATATTAGTATTATTATTGCTGTTAGCTATTTGTTAAAAAAATTTCCTGTGCTAGAAAGTGAAAGACATGAATATAATGACTTCCCCATCAGTTCTATATCTTCTTGGAGTTCAGTGTGAACTAGAGGTGTTTGTGTGTGTGTGTGTGTGTGTGTGTGTGTGTGTGTGTATGTGTTTTGGACCAGAGATCAAACTCAGGACCTTGTGCTTGTAAGGCAGGCACAGTGCCATTAACCTAGATTCCCAGCCCCTAGAGATTCTTAAAATAGATAGAATTCCATGGTGTACAGTAGGGAGTCCACAGATTTTATAGAGATTTTTGGCGGAGAAAATTTTTCCTCCAAATCTATGAGAAACTTTGAGTTATCTTTCTTTTTTTTCTGAAGAGAGGATTTCCAGCTTCATCAAATTAATATGGGGCCAATGATTCATGAAATTTAAGACCATTGGTCTACAAAGGTGATTTCATGACAGATTAGAGAGGTTCCTATGAACTTCCTTCTAGACTCAGGTAAAGTGAGAAACTGGTTATCCTCAGACACCAGAGAAACCTGGGGACTTTTCATATACCAAGTATTCATTTCCTACAAGATAATTTTTATTCCTGTGGAAATTTTATTTAGCAGCCAAAATTTCCTTCTCTTTTATTCTGTTGACAAAGAACGCTCATCTTTTACTCATTCTACTTCAACTCAAGTCATCAGTTTTTAAGCACAAAGGGTTTAGTTTCCTCTCAAAATCAACTAACTATTTGAGATTACTGCTACAGCAAACAGATTTTGTTAAACAGTATTGACCTCCTGGTAATACAAATTAATATCCTTCCCTTAAATAAAGTTAGACATTTTTGGTTTTAAAATTTTCCCATCATAAACAATAAGACGCTGTGCATCTTTAACAATGGAAAGTCCAATGCTGTCTGGCCTTTTCCTGGATTCCATCAGAACAAGCTTTGTCCAGGAGCCTGCAGGGAAAATGTGTGTTGAGCTCCCATTAGGGAGTGCAGGTAGCCACACTGGCATATCTGTCACCAAGGTGTCCTTTTTCTCACAGAAGTACCAAGCAGCTTTACAGTGGCCCAGCTTTAGGCTGTTATAGTTGTTTTTCATGTTATGTATGATGAATTGTGGCATAATAATATAACAACTGTTCAAAAAGCAAAGAACCCATAGTTACTACATTTAATTATCGTACAAAAACATGTACATTTTCTATATTAACAGTATTAATAGTACCTAATCTTTTTTTAAACTTATAAACTAGGATTGATAGTATTAATATTAAGAGTTTTAATAGTACTTAATATTAATATTAATAGTACCTAACCTTTTTAACAGTATTAATAGTACCGAATCTCTTTTAAACTTATAAATTAGCAAAAACTTTAAAAGAGGAATTGAACTATGTGAGAGAAGAAAATTATAGAGAAATGGTGAAATGAAAAACAAAATTTAGAAACATTTGTAATTTTAAAAAAGCAGCACCGGTAGTGGGGAAAAAATAAGAACCAAGATACATCATGTACAGGTACAAGCACCCAATGATAAATGTAAATGTATTGTATACCTAAAATGTACCAATAAAAGAATTTAAGCAACCCCCCCCCAAAAAAAAACAGCTTAATGAAAAAGGGAGAATTATTATTACACTTTCAATGGCAGGAAATGCTGTGGTGTTTTAAGGCAATCAGGGCTGGTTTCCAATCAAGGACTATAAAAACTTCAGTAACAATAATATTATTTGTTTGAACTGAAAATGGCCCTTATCAGATTTTCTAGGCAATAAATTGGCAAAAGCATTGTATATTCATAGAGTGAATTTCCTAAGACATCCTATGAGAACTTTTGTTAAATCCAGTGACATTATCAATTTTTAAAAGGCAAATAATTAAGTTATTCAGTGCAAATAAGAAACAGCTATCCAGTACATATGAAGACAAAATACATTATCTTAAAAAAAATTGGTTTAGAAAAGGAAGCTAATTAGATATTATAATTTTTTTTAGAATCTTAAGAGTGCAGTTTAAGAAACTAACAATTAAATAATGGGAAGTGTTTGCATTTACCATGAGTACTTTCATTTTTTCATTGTCTTAAGAAAATCCCCATCAGAAATTAGATACTTCCATGAAGAAGAACACCTGAGAAATTGCATTAACACCAAACCAGCACTCCAAACAATTCAAAACAATGTCCAAGGAAAAGACAATGAAGGTTACAACTCTATGAGGCCCAAAAAAAGGAAGCCACCAGTTAAGGCAAGAAACTAAAGAGAAAGGCAGAAAAAAAAATAAATAAAAGAGCCAACAACAGTAAAACATCATGACAAGGATGAGGCAATATCTATCAATTATAACCATCAATGTTAATGGCCTCAATTCAACAATCAAAAGAAATAGACTGGAAGAATGGGTTAAGAAGCAAAATCCAACAATATTCAGTATACAAGAAATCCACCTAAATTAAAAAGAAATTCATAGACTGAAAGTAAAAGGACAGAAAATAGTTCTCCACGTGACAGGAGCCCCCCCACCCCACCCCCCCAAAAAACCCAGGGGTAGCAATCTTATTTGAGGAAAAAGGACTTCAAAACTAGAGACAAAGATGAGAAATTAATTGAGAGGCAAAGATGGTTACTACAACCTTGTGAAGAGAGCAATTGAAGAGGAAGGGATGACAATCATGAATATACATGCACCAAATATGACTGCCCACAAATATACAAAACAAATATTAATGGACATGAAAAACCAAATAATCACTAATACAATTGTAATGGGGGATCTCAATACCCCACTATCACAAATAGACAGCTCATCTAGAAAAAAAGTCAACAATGAAATTTTAGAACTGAACCAGGCTATTGAACAAATGGACTTAATAGATGTTTACAGAGTGTTCCACCCCACAAAATCAGAATACACATTCTTTTTGGCTGCACAAAGGTCATTCCCCATGATAATTCATAGGACCTGTCTAAGCAAATGTAAAAGAATTGAAGTTACCTCGTGTATATTTTATTTATATATATATATATATATATATATATATATATATGACCATAGTGCAATAAAATTGGAGATCAATAACATAAGAAACCGCAAAACTTCCACAAACACATGGAAAATAAATAACACCCCCCTGAACAACCAATGGGTCATGGAGGAAATTAAAGAAGAAATTAGACAGTTTCTACAAGTAAAAGATAATGCCAGTACAACATACAAGAATCTATGGGACACAATGAAAGCAGTTCTAAGTGGGAAATTCATAGCAGTGAATGATCGAATTAGGAAAACAGAGAGAACTCAGATAAATAACCTAATGCAGAACCTCAAGCTCCTAGAAAAAGAAGAGCATAACAAACCCAAAGCTCTTACAAGAGAGGAAATTACAAAGATCAGAGCAAATATCAATGCAATGGAGACTAAGAGAACAATACAAAAAAATCAATGGAACTACCCATGTGCAGGTGAAAAGAATATGCATTCTGATTTTCTGGGGTAGAACACTCTGGAAACATTTCCTAAGTCCATTTGTTCAAGAGTTTGATTAAGTTCTAGTATTTCATTGTTAAATTTTTGTCTAGTTGATCTATTTGTGACCGTGTGGTAATGAGCTCCCCTACTACTGCTCTATTAGTGCTTATTTGTTTTTTTTATGTCCATTAGTATTTGTTTATATAGTTTTGTGCACCAGTATTTGGTGCACATATATTTATGATTGTTATCTCTTCCTCTTGGATTGCTCCCCTTACAAGAATGTAATGTCTATCTTTGTCTCTCTTAATTAGTCCTGGTTTGAAATCCACTTGATCTCCAAAGAGGATAGCTACTCCTGCTTTTTTTTTTTTCAGGTTCCTTTCACATGAAGTATTGTTCTCCACCCTTTAACTTTCAGTCTATGAGTTCCTTTTTGAATTAAATGTGTTTCTTGTATGCAGCATATCATTGGATCTTGCTTCTTGACTGATTCTGCCAGTCTATTTCTTTTGATTCGTGAATTGAGACCATTAACATTGATGGTTATAACTGATACATATTGACTTATCATTGTCATGACTGTTTCTTTCTCTTGGATTCTCCTCCTTTGCAATTAATGTCTTGTCATGCTCGATGCATTCATTGTGCTCAGCTTCCTGGGGTTTTGATTCTCATTGTCTTTTCCTAAGATACTGTTTAAAATTGTCTGGAACACTGGTTTGGTTTTCATGAATTTCCTCAGGTACTCTTTGTCATGAAAGTATCTTATTTCTCCATCAATTTTGAGATAGTTTTGCAGGGTACATCAGTCTGGGTTGAAAGTTGTTTTCTTTTAGGGCTTGAAATATTTCACTCCAGTTTCTTGCCTTGAGGGTTTGTCGTGAGAAGTCTGCTGTTATTCTGATGGGCTTTCCTTTCTATATGATTTGTTTCTTTTCTCTAACTGCTTGTAGAATTTTGTTCCTCTGTTGGCTTTCTGCAATATTAACTATTATAGGCCTATGTGTAGATTTTTTTTTGTTGTTCATGGCTAGTTGGAGTCCTGTATGCCTCACTTATCTGTATGTCAAGTTCTTTTCCCCTGCTTGGGAAGTTTTCTGCCATCACTTCTGTGAATAGTTTTTTATGTCATTTGCACTCTCTCCTGTTTCTCCGTTGACTCCGATCAGTCTTATGTTATTCTTTCCATCATCTAGCAGCTGCTGGATTGATTTCTCATGGTCCCTTACTTTTTTTTTTTGGTACCGGGGATTGAACTCAGGTCCTTGGGCTTGGGAGGCAGGCATCAGAGCCACTGAGCTAAACCCCCAGCCCGGTCCCTTACTATTTTAAAGCAATTTTTCTTTTCCTGGTCACTAATTGCAGTCTTATCTTCTATAGCTGAAATTCTGTCCTCACATTGGCTCATTCTGCAGTGTAAACTTTCAGTGGAGCTTTTAATCTGGAAATCTGTTTGCATCTGTTTTATGGATTCCATTTGTTTCTGATGTTGGGATTCCATCATGTTCCTCAGCTCCTCTCTATTTTTTTTTTAACTGTGTCCTCTCTAGACTTATTAATCATGGCTTGCAATGTGGGCACAATCTCTGCTGTTATCTGAGAAATTATTTCTGATTTCCTTGTTTCCAGATCATCTTTTGTTGTCAGTTTAGGGAGTCCATGTCATTGAGTATCAGATTTTTTCATCTCATTTCCTTTTGGAGTTCCTTTAGGTAATCTGGAAGTCTGGTTTTGAGACTTGCTTACATGCCTTCTCATTTCAATGGGGGATAGAAGGAGGGATATGTGTTACTGGAGCCTGCATGGTTTAACTCCTGGGCACTGGTTGTGGCTCTTCTCCTTGGTGCAGGGGCAGTGATACGGTGGCACAGAAGTTTCACCTCCTCTGTTCTGGGGGCAGCTCTGCTCCTCAGCACTGTGGCAACTATTGGTTATTAAGGACAGAGAGCGACAGAAAAAATTGGTGGAGAGATGAATGTTGTCCTCATAGCATTTATGGCCTTACATGTAAAGATCTACATGGAAATTTCATCATTAGGGTATAACTCAAGCAAGATAAAACACTCTTTTGTTTCCCTTGTGGTAATCTCCTCAATCCCAGACAGCCATCCTATGATTAACTTCCTGAATTAAAAAATAAGCTTTCAACTCATGGTACCTTTTAGCCATGTTATAAAGAAAAATAATCTCTTCTAATCCAATACATCTCAATTAAAAATGCCTGAAATGGACACATAGAAAGAGTAAACAAACTCTATAGACATCAATTCTTTCAAGTTTCAAAAAATGTGATGCTCTTACTTCTTGACTTAAATAAATCTTCTGGCTATAAAAAGCCTTGAAGAGGGATGCAGCATTCTTAGAATTGTTTTTAAATATGAATCAGTAAAGACCTTCTTACAGAAACCACTTAGTTATTATGCATTCATTGCCTCATATCAATTTATTTTTTAAATTAACAATTAGCTGCAATCAAAAGAAAGGATGAGAAATAAGAGACCATCTAAAATAACTCTTGCAGGTTTCTAGAATTTTGAAAAGAACTCTGGGAAATATTAATCATTAGCTCCTAACTGAAAAATAATCTTACTTTCTTGAATAAAAAGAAATCATAAATGATTATTTTAGGACAATTGATAGAGATGGAGAATAACCTTCTAAGGAGCTTCCCTTTTACCATCAATCAAGATTATGCAAAGGTTTGAGTATATTTACATTTTATTATTGACTACAACTAAGATTGATATGTGCCATTTGCTTTCTTTTCTTTTGTATTTTCAAACATACAGAAAATCCTCCAAATGTTCATCATGGAAATCATAAATCTTGAAAATAAAAGTAGATCTTACTAAGAATTATTTCAGGACAACCGGTATAACTGAGATATAACATTATCTATAGAGAACTTTGTACACCTTTCCTTCTGATTGTAACTGCAGAAAATGGTTCATAATTTCTTTCAAAAGTATTTTGATGGACTCAAAGGTTTTTTTCTGTAGTCTCTACTTGAAAGATTATACATATATATAATATATATACATATACATACATATATCACAGAACAGATTTGAGGAACTACGTAAGTTTTTATTAACATAGGCTGCTAAAGACAATTACAGCAAACATGTTCTTAAAGATTGACATGGCCACCTATTTACTATTCATTTATTCATCAGTCATTATGAAGAAATTGATGTATTTGGAAGGTGGTGATTAGCTGGGCTATATGGAGAATAGTTCATGGAAAGAAGTGAACACCTAGGAGGGGCCCTAATTTCTAGCATGGGGGTGAAAAAGAATTTGAAGATGGCTTCTTGAAGAAAAACTTAATGATGAATTTGCATCCACGTACACAGGTTAGGCAGTAAGAAAGGACATGTATGAAGATAGGCTGTAAACTGAGGAGGAAATGGGAGGAAGAAGAGTATACAAGCCCTGAAAACAGACTGATTAAAGAGACGTGAATGTAGTTTCATGTATCTGGGGCATTTGCCAATGAAGGAGAATGTAAACAGATTACAGATACTTAGGGATAGAGAAGGAGACCAATTTGAAGCCAGAGGCTTAAACTAGGCAAGAAATGATATAAATTAAAGAAAGAACCTGAAAATGCCAGACCATGGAGACACAGAAAACTTCCAAATTACATTACATAGTGTCTACTTTGGGCATAAACAAAAAGAATATTGGTTCCCAACTGTGGAGATCATTTAAATTACATAATTTTATCTGTTTATTCGAATGTATTCAGTTGCAATGGCAAGTGTTCCACTGTCAGAGTCCTGACCCCTACCTCTCACTCCCTCATGGTGGACAGAAGTTACATCCTCTCTATATCTGAGCAGATGCAAAGTGCCTCACAAGGGTCCTAACTCAAGTTATGAATAATCCAAGTTCACTGTTGTAGCAAGCTCATGCTTGTTTATTCTCTATCTCTGCCTCTATAGAGCATTTTAGAAGAAAAATGAATTTTACTGAAAAAAAAGTATTGTCATGGGGTACTTAAAACGCCATGGGAATTGGAAGCAGTACCATGATTATGACCTTATTCAGCACATGTTCTATGATTATGGGTGTGCTTTAGGAGTAGATATGGAAAATGTAGTATCAATCAGTTCCATGGATAAATGCTTCATTAGAAGCCCAGCATTATGTACAAATAAGAATTTTATGAGCTGGATGTAGTGGTGCATGCTTGTAATCCCAATACTCAGAAGGCTGAGGCAGGAGGATTGCCATGAATTTTAGGCTAGCCTGCGCTTCATAGTGAGTTGAAGGCTAGTTTGGACTACATAACAAGACTTTTTCTCAAAAAAAAAAAAAAAAGAATCTTACAAGTTGCAAACACTTCTCCTAGTGACAAACAGCCAAGGACACTGTCACAACTCAAATAGTAATTTCTCTCCCTTCTCCTCTTCCCCTCCCTGTCCTCTGATTTCAAATGGCTTTGAGGTCCTTCCTTTTCCTTTATCATATTGGCATTGTCGTCCACCTTCACCCTGTTATTGTCTCATTATATATAGTCAAAAGACAACTTGAAAAAATGTTTTTAATTCATCAAAATCATTAACTGCTAATGAGTGCTTTTAGACTAGATTTGTCACAGTGAGTTTGGCTTGAGCAATAAGGAAAGCAAATTATTTCTGAAATTTAAGCCTGATTTTTTCATGAGAAGTATGTATCTCTTTATACTTTAGTTAAAAGTTCACAGAGGAAAAGGCTTCCAGGTCAACTTACCACGGCTCCCAGCACAAAGGAGGAGGTTTCCAGGTCGATGGAGCATTGCTCCCAGTGCAGACGAGGAGCCTTCTAGGCCAAATGTGCCACCACTCCCAGCACAGAGGAGGAGGATATGGGCCAACATGCTACCACTCCCACTGCAGAGGAGGAGGCTTCCAGGCCAATGTACTACTGCTCCCAGCACAAAGGAGATGACCTGCATGGGCACCATCAGCACCCCTACCACTCTGAAATGAGAAAACACATGAACAAGCCTCAGAATCAGACATCCAGATCATCTGCAGCAACCCAAAAGGGAAATGAGATGGAACAATCTGATATTCAGCTACCTAGACTCCCTGAACTGGCAACAAAAGATGATATGGAAACAATGAAATCAGAAATAATTTCTCAGACAACAGTAGAGACTGTGCCCATAGTGCAAGACATGATTAATAAGTCTAGAGAGGAGCTGAGGAACATGATGGAATCCCAAAATAGGAAACAAATGGAATCCATAAAATAGATGCAAACAGATTTCCAGGAGATTAAAAACTCCACTGAAAGTCTATGCAGCAGAATGAGCCAATGTGAGGGCAGTATTTCAGATATAGAAAATAAGATTGCAGTTAGTGACCAAGAGAAGAAAAATTTCTTTGAAATTGTAAGGGACCATGAGAAATCAATCCAGCAGCTGCTAGATGATGCAAAGAACAATAACATAAGACTGATCAGAGTCAATGAAGAAACAGGAGAGAGTGAAGATGATATTAAAGAAGCTCTTCACAGAAGTGATGGCAGAAAACTTCTCAAGTAGGAGGAAAGAACTTGACATGCAGATAAGTGAGGCATATAGAACTCCAAATAGCCTTGATAAAAAAATCTACACATAGGCCTATAATAGATAATATTCCAGAATCCGAATAGAAGAACAGAATTCTACAAGCAGTTAGAGAAAAGAAACAAATCACATAGAAAGGAAAGCCCATCAGAGTCACAGCAGACTTCTCAAGGCAAGAAGAGCTTAGAGTGACCTATTTCAAGCCCTAAAGGAAAACAGCCCCCAATTCAGATAGATGTGCCCTGCAAAACTATCTTTCAGAATTGATGGAGAAATAAGATATTCTCATGACAAAGAGTACCTTAGGAACTTCATGAATACCAAACCAGCACTCCAAAATACATTAGACAATATCCTAGGAAAAGACAATGAGGATCACAACTCCAGGAAGCCCAGGAAAATGAATCCATTGGGCACAACATGAAATTAAACGCAAACGGGGAGAATGCAACAAAAAGAAAAGTCATGACAACAAGTTAATACATATCAGTTATAACCATCAATGTTAATGGTTTCAATTTACCAATCAAAAGAAAAAGACTGGCAAAATGGGTCAAGAAGCAAGATCCAACAATATGCTGCATACAAGAAAGACAGAAAAGTTATAGAATGGAAAACAATATGCCATGTGACAGGCACCTGAAAAAAAGCAGGAGTAGCTGTCCTTTTTGCAGATCAAGTGGATTCCAAACCAACACTGATAAAGAGAGACAAAGGAGGACACTACATCCTTATAAAGGGAACAATCCAACAGAAAGAGATGACAACCATAAATATCTATTCACCAAGCACTGGTGTGCCCAACTATACAAAACAATTACTAACAGACATGAAAAATCTTATAAGCACTAATACAATAGAACTGGAGGACCTCAATACACCACTGTCACAAATAGGTCAACTGGACAAAAAACAAGCAACAAAATACTAGAACTCAATCAAACGCTTGAGCAAATGAACTTAACAGATGTTTACAGAGTGTTCCACCTCACAAAATCAGAATACACATTCTTTTCAGCTGCACAAGGGTCCTTCTCCAAAATAGACCACATACTCACTCATAGAATGTGATTAAGTAAGGTGAAAGTAATTGAAGTTATCCCTTGTATATTATGAGACCCTAGTGTGATGAAATTGGAGATCAATAGCAAAAGAAACTGCAAAAATTTCATAAATACATGGAAAGGGAACAACACACCTCTGAATAACCGATGGGTAAAAGAGGAAATTAAAGAAGAAATCAGACAGTTCCTACAATTAAATGACAATGATAATACAACATATCAGAATCTATGGGATGCAAGGAAAGCAGTCTTATGAGGGAAATTCATAGCAGTGAATACTCATATTAGGAAAACAGAACGAGCCCAATTAAACAACCTGATGCTGAACCTCAAGCTTCTAGAAAAAGAAGAGCAGGACAACCCCAAAGTTCATATAAGGGAGGAAATTATAAAGATCAGAGGAGAAATCAATGCAATGGAGACTAAGAGAATGATACAAAAAAACCAATGAAGCTAAGTGTTGGTTCTTCGAAAGAAAAAACAAAATTGACAAACCCTAAGCCAACCTTATCAGAAAAAGGAAAGAAAAGGCCCAAATCCATGCAATTAGGAATGAAAAGGATGAAATTACAACAGATCCAGCAGAAATCCAAAGGATCATAAAAACCTACATGGAGAACCTATAAGCCAATAAGATGGAAAACACAAAAGAAATGGACAGACTCTTAGATACATATGAATAACCACAAAGTTGAATGAAGAAGACCTAAAAATTCTAAATAACTCAATATCACTCAATGAAGTTGAAAAAGTAATTACAAACTTACCAACTAAGAAAAGCCTGGGTCCTGATGGCTTCACTGCTGAATTCCACAAAACATTTAGAGAGGAACTACTCCCACTACTGTTTAAACTGTTTAATGAAATTGAAATGGAAGCAATACTCCCGAATTCATTCCTGGAAGCAAGCATCACATTGATCACCAAAGCAGAGAATGTCCCAATTGAAAAAGTAAACTATAGGCCAATCTCACTAATAAACATAGATGCAAAAATCCTTAATAAGATAATGGCAAATAGAATGCAGAAGATCATGAAGAAGATCATACATCCTGACCAAGTGAAATTCATCCCAGGGATGCAGGGGTGGTTCATCATATGCAAATCAATCAATGTAATACACTATGTCAATAGAACCAAGGACAAAAACCATATGATCATGTCAATAGATGCAGAAAAAGCATTTGACAAAATCCTACATGCATTTATGATAAAAACCCTACAAAAAATTGAAATAGATGGTCTCTACCTCAATCTGATAAAGTCATCTATGAAAAACCAACAGCCAGTATCATACTAAATGGTCAAAAAGTGAAATCCTTCCCACTAAAATCAGAAATAAGACAAGGATGTCCACTATCACCACTCCTGTTCAATATAGTTTTGGAAACATTAGCCACAGAAATTAGACAAGAGAAAGAAATATAAGGAATAAAGATAGGAAATGAAGAAGTCAAATTGTCATTATTTGCAGATGACATGATACTGTATATAGAAGACCCCAAGAACTCCACCGAAAGTCTTCTAGACTTAATGACCAAATTCAGTAGAGTAGCTGGATACAAGGTAAACATATAAAAATCAATAGCTTTCCTCTGCATGAACATCAGACTAACTGAGAGACAAACAGGATCAAACAATTCCTTTCACAATACCATCCAAAAACCTGAAATACCTAGGAGTCAACCTAACAAAAGAAATCAAAGACCTCTTCTCTGAATACTATAGGACAGTGAAAAGAGAGATTGAAGACAATATCAGAAAATGGAAAGACATCCCTTGCTCCTGGGTAGGAAGAATGAACAGTGAAAATGGCCATACTTCCAAAACTGCAATATAGATTCAATGCAATCCCAATTGAAATTCCAGCAGCATACTTCATGGACCTTGAGAAAACAATCCAAAAATTCATTTGGAACAAGAAAAGACCTAGAATAGCAAAAGCAGTTCTAAGCAACAGAGATATGGCTGGGAGAAACACAATCCAAAATTTGAAACTATACTACAAAGCTACTGTGATAAAAACAGCATGGTACTGGCAAAGAAACAGACCTGAGGACCAGCAGAACAAATTAGAAGATGCAGAAACAATGCCAGACACACTCAGCCCCCTCATCTTTGACAAAGGAGCCAAAAACCCTCACTGGAGGAAAAATAGCCCCTTTAATAAATGGTGCTGGAAAAAACGGGTTTCAACTTGCCAAAGATTAAAACTAGACCTATATCTCTCACCATGCACTAAACTAAAATCAAAATGGATTAAAGATCTAAATATTAAAACAGAAACACTGAACCTGCAGAAACAGAGTTTAGGTAGAACTCTTGAAGACATAGGTGTAGGAAAGGATTTTATGAACAAAACCTCAGTTGTCTGTGTACTAGCACAGACATTCAACAAGTGGGATCTCTTCTCATTAAAAACCTTCTGCAGTGTAAGAGAAAGCACCAAAAATGTGAAGAGAGAAGCCACAATGTGTGAAAATATTTTCACCTGCTGCTGCTCAGACAAAGGTCTACTATCTCAAATCTATAGAGAACTTAAAAAGATTAGCCCTCCCAAATTCAAAGTCCCAATCCAAAAATGGGCATCTGAAATGAACAGACATTTCTCAGAAAAAGAAGTACAAATAGTAATTGAGCATATGAAAAAATGTTCAACATCACTACTCATTTGAGAGATGCAAATGAAAACAACACTGAGATTCCACCTCATTCCAGAAAGAAAGGCTTGTATCATGAAATCAACCACTTGTGGTGGGAGTGTAGACTGGTTCAGCCTCTGTGGAAATCCGTATGTAGACACCTCAAAGAACTAAGACTGGGAGTCCCATTTGACCCAGCTATTCCCCTGCTGGATATCTTCCCCAAAGAAAGAAAAGAATCGTATCATAGTGATATATGTGCACCCATGTTGATAGCAGCACAGTTTGTAATAGCTAAAATTTGGAAGCAGCCCAAAAATATTGGATAAAGAAAATGTGTTTTTTTTCTGAAATGGAGTACTGCTCAGCCTTAAAAAATGAGAAATTAGAGACATTTATAGCTAAATGGATGCACATTGAGGTGATACTCTAAAGTGAAGTAAACAGGACACAAATGTAAATAACGAATCATTTCTCTAGTGTGAGAAACTGAAAGTGTAAATAAGGACTAAACGGTATAATAGATGATGCGATATATGAAGAAAAGGACAAAGAGGAAGGGGAAATGGGAGGGCTAGGGGAAAGGAAAGGAGGGAATGGATTTAATATGAGAAAATGAAAAATGGAAACAAAGTCTTTGTAAATAGGGAGGGATGGAAGGGTTAAAGGGAGGGCAGGGGAATGGGGAAAAAATAAGATCCAAGAGAGATTATGTAAAGATGCAAATTTCCAATAATGAATGTCATTATATTGTATACCTAAAGGGTGCCAATAAAATTAATTTAAAAAATTAAAAAATAGTAGTTTCGGGAATTAACTTAGTGGCACAGCTCCAGCCTTACAATTGCAAGGTTCTTAGTTCAATCCACGGTACAAAAAACAAAAAACAAAAAACAAATAATTGAGCCACAGTAGAAAAAAACTCCTCCTCAAGCCCTGGGTATTCTCTCTGTCAACTTGGCTCATGTAGTACCACTCTGTCTCTTCATGTAGCCCTGCACCTGAAGAGGAATGAGGGTCGTTACTGATTTTATAAATTCTCTGAGCTGTAATCCACATACTCTTCCTTAATTACCATAGCATTATCATTCCTGTCTACAGCCTTATATCTGAGAACTGTTCGCTCCTTAGAACCCCTACCGAAGCATCAAGCCTAGCCTCTATGCTTTTCCTTAATCATGGCCCCACTGATCAAGTTGAATAGACCTGTTTTAGACACATGACTCTACCTGGGCCAATCTTTCTCCTTTCAATTTTGAATCAGAACACTATTGGTACTAAAAACTGAAGTCGCGTAAAGTCAGGGGTTTCACAGTTATCTCCTGCAGTCCACTGGCATGTCTGTTGAAGTGTTTTTGGCAAAGCGTACGCTCTGCTGCCAAGACCAGAGAGAGTCCCATGGCCTCAGAGAGACAAATAGAATGATTTTTATTTCTGTTTTCCAGCTCTAGGCTTGAATCCATTCTAAGATTTACTTACTTCTCCTGCCTTGGTTCCACTGGACACAGATATGTCACAGTTTCTATTTGGTATAAAATTATTTTGAGATGCGGGGAGCTAAAATTCATACTGACTCATTGTTGTACTTGTTAACAGAGCCAAATTTGTGAACAAATTTATCATTGATTACCATGTTCACTATCACCGTCACCATTCCTTTTTCCAAAAGTTACTTACAATATAAAACTATTTCTGAAAGAGATGAATGATTTGAATTTTATTGGCAAATGTTTCAGAGATACTTTGCTGATAACCAGTTGAAAGTGAAGTTCTTTGGATATAACTCAAAAGACAGATAACTTCGGCTTCAAGAAAAAGAGGAGGGCTCAGCTATCAATGAAGGGACCAAGGATGAACTTGGATAAATTCACATTTTGTCTGACTTATCTTTTTGTCTGGTGTTACCTTTTGAAAGATGAAATTCTACAAAGTAGAGTGTAACCAAGTTTAAGCATCGGTATGGCCTACGTATGCGAATAATCCATCTTATTTCTGTTTTATAGTTATGTGATTAACCCAGAGACAAATTTATAGATGGGAAAAAAGGCCAATCTAATAATTAGAGATGGTTATTTCTGAAAGGTTTTCAGGTGGGTTGTCCTGGAGTCTCTATGAAGAGCCCATTTTAGATCAACAGACTTCTTGCTTTCATTGAAAACGGAGTCAGAAGATTGAAGATGCTCCCCGATCCAGGGCTGTATAAGAGCTTCTTGGTGCTCTGGCCTCACAAAGTTTTGACTCAAGAAAATTTCTTAGTGTCTATCAACCATTAAAGAAATCCTTTAAAATTAGTACTTATATCCATGGGGCTAAGAAAAGAAATATTCTTTGTGTAATTGTTATGTACTATTGTAAAACATAAGCCTTTGGATAGGATTTTAGCAACAAACAGAACTAAATGTCCTCACTTTTGGAATGGAGAAAATTGGAAAACTGAGTTGTAATTCCAGTATTCGTTAGCATTATTTTTTACATATTTTTCATCCATGGCATGAGAGTATCAGTGTTAATAAACTACTTATATACTTCTAGGAATAAGTGTGGCATCCCGTGTAAGGATTTGAATACTGTGCCAACAGAGATAGAAATTTGAAAACCTACATAAATTTGAACAGATATTGAATACAAATTTGATGTGTTTCTTTAAGTTTTTCATAAAATAGTCTCAAGGCACAAATTTTATTTTTTTTTTATTTAAATTATAATGACTAACATAAGGAAACTAAGAGAAAAGTCAAATGATGAAGAGAAGGTTGTAACTTGAGAAGATGGTTGATATTCTGTTATTTTCTATTATGTCACTCATTACTTAGAGGCTACAAACCTGATTTGCTCCTGCCCATAGCTAACATGGATCAGCATTTTAACTGGATGGCTTACTTGCAAAATCATCTTATGGCATGACTTTCAGCACCAGTGTTGATCACAAAATACATTTCAATTGTTCTGCAAACAAACTTTCTTCTGATTAATAATTAAACAGAGGAACAGCTTGCAGTATATGCTTCGAACTAATTTTACTATATATAGTGGGAAATGACAAGCACATATGAAGATGTGACTGAAGCCTGGTAACATTTAAATATTCAGCTTTTCCTCTGTTACCTTGACTAGAGCAAAGTTGTTTCCCAAGGTAAAAACTAAGTGGTCTGCCGGCATATGGTCTAACCTCCATTTGAGTGCTAAAAGCTGGATACTGTTTTTGTGAAACAGATGTTGTTGAGTGCAGCAATGCACAACTGACTCTAGCTAACAGCTGGGAATCCTTCGTGACCCATATAGCGAGAAATAAACATGGTCCTATGCTTGGCAAAAGTGTAAGAAAGCAAATTTCCATTTGTTAAGAGCTTATCAAAATGAAGAATAAATGTTTTTAGCCATAAACTGATTTTATTCACCAGAGTAATCTTTCCAGCAGCTTATGTGATGGCCTCATAATATTACAGGCACCCTTTGCCAGATGAAAGCTGCAGTTGCACTGTCATATAGTACAGATGGAAAATAAACATCTGCCTCAATCAGGAGAGTAGACCAAGGACAAGGATGACGAATATTATCTGGCATGACTATCTTTGTGGGGAAGCATATAAATGCTACAGGACCAAAACCACTGGCATCGTCTGGTGTTGTCCTTATGTGGTTACTGACCATGAAGAGAGATGATTAGTATGCACTCTCCAAGGAGGAGCGCTGCAGATGCTCAGGATGCTATGATTCCAACTCTCCAGGATCTGCTTTGCTGTAGCCACACCATGCAAGTCTCAAAGCGATTCCATTTTATTTTTATTCATAGTTCGGCTGCATTTATTGTCCTCATAGTTTCTTGTCATTGGAAGTGACAAGTGAGGGGAGGAAGGAAAAAGAAGAGGAGCTAATTTGGAAAAGATAAAAAATCATTTTCATAATCACAGGAAAATGTCAACAAAGGCAACTCCAAATACGAATGATTTCCTTCACATGGGGACTAAACCCCAGCATTTAATTATGAAGTACTACATTTTAACTGCATGGTCCAACCTCACCTTTGGCAGCTCCTGAGTGGAATAATATATGCTTTAAGAGAAAGAAGCATGTGCACATCCATACATAGACACACACACACACACACACACACACACACACACACGTGCGCGCGCTGCTGTCCCTGCACTAAGTTGCTTTTGTCCTTATTGCAGCAAAATGATTCATGTGGCACAAATAACATGACAGATGTAGCTTTAAAAATTCAGTTTTATTGCAAGTATCTTTTTGACTGAACCTTCTTTCATTTTCTGGTATCTCTTGTGACCATATGGAGTTTAGATGGCAGTGAATTTCCTTCTACTAACTCAAACCCTTTTCTGCACCTGGGGACGATTTTGGACAAAGAAGTAAAGAAAATGGAAAAAGTAGAAGTAAAAAGAGACTTAATTACAGATTATATTACAAGCAAAAGTACATTTTCCTCTTTGTAGAAAAACACTTTCAGGACTACAGTTTTGCTAGAATTTTATTTTTAAGAGCAATGTGGTAGAGAATTCTATCAATGAATTTTGGTTATTACTTTCACTTCAGTGACAGAAAAGGAAATAAAAGAAACTTGCTGAGATTCTTAGAGTTCAGTTATCTAGTTGGAGCAATTATAACTTCTTTTTTATTTCAGATCTTAGAAGGAGATGAATTGTCAGACTTCAGCCTGTACATCAATTTATTGTTTCCTATGTATCAAGTACTGTACTTAGCTCTTTATACACACTAATGTTTAATATTCATAAAATCCTATGAATGAGATACCATTATTATTATCTCCATTTTACACAGGGGGGTTTTGAAACACAGAGAGATAGTTTGTCTAAAGTCACACAGCTTATAGTGGACTAGCATTTGAACTGAGGGG
The DNA here is from genome assembly GCF_053883595.1 of Heterocephalus glaber. NCBI lineage: Eukaryota > Metazoa > Chordata > Mammalia > Rodentia > Bathyergidae > Heterocephalus > Heterocephalus glaber. Next base: position 9,324,101 of record NW_028258344.1, read on the forward strand.
GTGACTTTATGCTCTAGATCACATTACTATGTATAGTCTAAGAAATTAAAGCTTGCTTGATAACAAATGTCAAGATATGTTGTTTTTAGTTACCTCATTAATATGAACTATACTTGCATGGTACTTAAAAAGATATTTAATTACTTTTACTATACTAGATTTTAGTTATTATACAAAAGTAATTTATGACCATTAAAAATAAAATAATACATACATTTACATAAAATTAAGTCTTCTCATCTCCCTTCAAATCAATTTTTCTAAAATGACAAATGTTATCAAGAATGAATTTCTCTTTCCTCTTTTTCTCATTAGACATTTTAATTGTGTATGTGTTGCAGAATTCCCAGAGACAGGAGAGACCAAATGGGAGTCAGGAAGATTTATTTAAGCTGTATATACTGGCTCAGTGGACTCTAGGTCTAAAATGGCTGAGCGTTGAACAAAGAGAAGTTTCAGCTTTTGTATATTTGGTCAAAGGGGGTGATTTTTCTAGTGACACAGCAAATGAGTTTACCAGAATAAGACAAAAGCAGACAGTTTTGTAACTTTTTCTTGAAAGAAGACTGCCTTATGAATCACATGAGAACACTGTCATAAACTTTGTTTACAAGATACAGTTGTTAACATTATCTGTACCAGAATAAGGACTTACAGACACAGGGCAGAGCGGGTGACCAAGTATGGGGGTGGGGAACTTCCTAAGGCTTGGAAGGACTTGTTTTTTTTTAAGTTTTGCTTCATATAGTTATAGGACACACATCGCTTCTCAGTCTTTTGGCTAAGATCAAGTGTAGTTATAGGTTATATATATAACCCCTAGTGACTCCCTGTCTTTTGCAGACAGAATAAAAGCTAAAATTTTGAAATGGTATACAACACCCTGCATAGGCCACCCCTTCATTATGGCTCATATCCAGTTACTACCAGCCAACATACATTCTTGCTTTCTTCATTGAATCTTAACCTCATTGGCCTTTTTATGCCCTTTGTAAAAGAAGTATTCAGCACATACAACCCTATCATTCCATCAGTCTAGGACAATCTTTTCTGTATGTCTATATGGATTTTGTTCTTAGTTCCATTGGGTACCTCTTCAAAATCCACCCTAACAAGCCTTCCTTGACTACTCTGTGTAAAATAGAAGTACTTTTATTCTACCCTGGAAATATTTCATTTCAAAGATTTAACATCATCTAATACATGTTCATTTACTGTTTCTCCCCACTATACTGCTAGCTCTGTGTAAGTAAAGATTTTCGCATTTTTTGATTTACTGCTCTTATCACAGATACTATGAACACTAGCTCCCATGACGTTCTTAAAAGTATTTGTTAAATAAATGCTTGTGTCCCTCATCAGGTTACATTCTATGGTTTCCTGGAACACAGGCATTTGTGCAGTGAGGTTCTAAACCTGTTTCCATGTTTAACTAAAAGTTGTACTGGAAAGATTCACCTCCACAAATCCAGGGATTTCTATTTTCAGCCCTGGTTAAGAATCTATATTCATTACTTTCCTGAAGAGACTTTATTTTGGAATTTCCCTGCCATGGGCCATGAGGCAGCCAGAATCCATCCCAGTAGGTCAGATCTGAGGGAGCAGAAGTTGATTATTTCTTTCCCTTGTGTAATTGATGACCTAGGATACAGCCAGCTTTGTTTACTAGGAAATGACAACCTTAATGAGATTATGAGAAGTTCCAAATTTGTCTAAGAGAAACATTAAATAACCCTTCAAATAAAGGTAGATTCTTTCAATTAAAAGAAAACTATATGGGTGCTGGAATTATAGTTCAGTAGTAGAATGCTTTCTGCATCCCCAGCACTGAGACAACAGCAACAACAAAAATCTTATTATCCACTACCTATGTGTGTGTGTGTGTGTATATATATATATATATATACACATTTTAAATTTAATATAATTGGGATTATAATTTATTTACTATTCTTTCCTCAACCTGCTTTCTTACTTACCAATCTGTGTCAATCTATTATTAACAATTTCTTTTGTCAGTACATGAAGAAGTTAATTTATTCTCGTTAACATTTGCATAGCTGCCATTTTAATTTTAAACTTTCCTATTGATTTCAATTTATAGTACTTTTAATATTGCTGCAGGGAACATCCTTGTACATACAGATTTAAACTGTTATTTCCAGAAGAAAGTATTAAAGTAGAATCTCTTCACTAAAATATGTGAACATTTCAAGCTTACTTTGTCAAATTATCTTCAGAAAACCATTTCAATTTATACTCATCAGTATTACAAATTATCTTCTAGTTTCCCAAATTTTCACCATCAATATGCATTTTTTGTTTAATCTTTCTGATCTAAGAGGAAAGATAGTTTTTATTTTGCATTTCTTTGATTAATGGTAAAGTTAAGCCCATTTGTTATTTTCATTATCCATTTGTATTTCTCCTATGAATTTTCATAATTTTCATTTATCTGATAAGAAAACATTAATTTGGAAATATTTTATGTATATATAGACAAGCCAGTTATTCAAATTATCTATGTGTTTATTTGTTGATCGTTCAACCTACAAAATTCTAGAAGAATTTTCAAAAGTGGCCCATTGTCACTGCAGCTTAGTTTATTTCTCATATATTTAACAGCTTTTGGTTTTTGTATTACTGAATACTCTTAGATATAAAAAAGTTTAGACTTTTATCATGCTTTTGATAGTTTTCAATTTCTTGGATGCATAATTTCTACTTAATCATTAAACTTCCTTGTTCCAAAATGTTATAAATTTTACAGTTTGTCTTTAGAAGCTACAGTTTTTCTAAGGTTTTTGGCTCAAATGAATCCTTTTCTTTGTATTTGCTATTTTTCATGTATTCTTTTTATTATCATGAAGAAGATTTCTCAAAAATGTACTTTCTTGTTTTCTGGATTTCTCTATTTTCCATTTTCGAACTCCTGTTCTTATCTAGTTCTTTGCAGCATTTCTATACAACTGCTAAAGTTATGTTTAATTAAAAAATAACAAAAGTCCAGGGATGTAGCTCAGCAGAGTAGGGCCTGCCTGGCAAGCGCTAGGCTCTGAGTTTGATTCTTGGCACCAAAAACAAAGAAAGAAAAAAAAACCAAAGGAAACATTTAAGCAAAGCAACAAATAACCTTCACCTCAATTTTTTCCTTAAACTTGAACACATTTCTGGTCCTCACTTTTATTTTTTGTCTTTTCACAATCAAGTTATATAAAAGTCTAAACCCACAGATTCATCATATTTATTTTTTCCATCCTTCTCCCTAAAGTCTGGACTCCTTACTGACCTCCCTGTGGAATCTGCTCAAGGAAAATATACCGGTTGTCACACTCAATGACTTCTTGTCGAGCCTTATATTATTTGATCTTTTTTCCATTTAACACCATTTAACTCTGTTGGGAAAATACTTTTATCCTTCAACTGTTATAAATACTCACTCTTTGGACTCCTTTGTTATTCATGTTTCCTTGGAATGCCCTTTACATACTCAAGTTTATCTGCATTTGTGGTTGCATCCGCCTTGTGTGGCTTATCCTGATTTCTGTATCCCAATATAAATTTCTCTCCTGAACTCCAGACATACAGCATGCTAGACAGTCTATGTCTTTAAAGAGCTGAGAGAACACATGTAAAACTGAATTCATCATCTTCTCTCTACTGTACTGATCTGGATTTCTAAATAGTAGCTGAATGTTTTTGCTATATCTATTAGATTATAGCTGGTTCCTTACTACCATATTAGAGATATTCAAATAGAAGAAGGCTGTGGCATTTTAGGGTCCATAGTTTCTCAGACCCTTAAAGAGGTCATCCTTCTATGTGGAAACTCTCTTCTGGAATTTCTTGTCTTTCTGAGGAATATGAAAGCAGAACAACAAAATGGAAAACTAATGTTTTGGACCAATATCAATCCCTGAGGGAAGTGACTGAGTGTTATTATAGATTGATACTTGGTTGAATGATAGGAGAAAAGAGATCAAAATTTGCCATCAATAATCCTAACTCTGAACTATTGGAAACCAAATAAATTCTTCTGCAAAATTGGAAATTTTTATGCAAAATATGGGTGACTATCAGACAAACAGGTTGAAAGTTTTAAAAATCTATTCATAATTTGTATTCATTTATATAATTTACTTTATCAAAGAAAAATTTTTATTGGGATATTTAACTTGTAGATATGCCAACTTTGTTATTTGGCATGAAAGAATATGTCATGCTTTTTGACCTTAGAGTTTCTGCTTCCTCCTTGAACACTGTTGATTCTTTTATTGAATGCCCTGAAAGGTTCTGCCAGTTTTAAACCCAAGAGGCTGGTACCCCATCTGTTTAACTGGAAACCATCTAATCCAAACAGACACTTCTCTTCTTAGGAGCTATTTCCAATGTTCCATTCTTTCTAGTTCTGACTACTTTTGGTCTCTTTCACTCATGTGTGATTTGATGGTCACATGAGTTTAGATAACTTGGCTGACCACCAGAAATTTGAGGTGCAGAGAGGTTCCACATTCACCAATGCATAGCTTTTGAGAGGTTTTGAATGGAGGCATATGAGATGGAGTAAGATAGAATAATTCTATGGAGATATGCCACTAATTCCCCCATATACATACTGCGCGGTCAGAAATTTGCTAAAGTATCATACAAGCTCTACAATTTTGGGCTGTGTCTACCATGAGTTATGCCTAGAAATCTAAGCTGCTCTTATGATTATCCTCTTACTTTTGTCAAACTGTTATTGCCTGAATCTTGAATGCTTCCCAAAGGCCCATGTGTTAAAGACTTGTTCTCCAGAGGAGCACTAGTGGGAAGTGGTAGGGCCTACTGAGATGCCACTGGGACATGCCCTTGAAGGGGATAGTGGGACTTCAGCCTCTTCTTCATCCTCTCCTTTCATGTCCTAGCCATAAGGTGAATAGTTTTGCTCCATCATATGTGCCTGCCAAGATGTGCTGTCCTTCCCCCACCTAAAAGCAACAAGCATGCTTGATCATAGACTAAAACCTCCAAAACTACAAGCCAAAATAACCCTTTTCTCTTTATAACATGATTTATCTCAGGTATTTTCTATAGTAACAGAAAGCTGACTACCCCACTAAATTTCATGGCCCCATCAATCTCAAAAATAGTTTTTAACCAACTCTGGTAGCTTTTATCAATGAGGAGAATTGACTTTATTAGATAGTAAACAGCCTACATAATAAAAGAATTAGGAAATATTAAGCATGAGTATATTGTCTATTTCCTTCCTCACACAGCCCTTTCTCTAGCTCACATACACAAACACAGCCAATAAAAATCAAGGTATTTCCAAACATATTAGTCATTCATCTATTCATTAATCTGCCAACAATGCAGCAGCTTTATATGCAAGGACTGTTTAGGCATTAAGCACACAATGGTAAATATAAATGAGGGTGGATGAATTGTCTCTGCACCCAAATATTTGCTTAAATTATAAAAACTATTTACCACCATGATTTGTACTATTTCATCTTATTTATTCTTAGATAAGAAACTAAAATAAGCAGTATAAAAATAGTAATCTTGCCTGGAAAGCAAATCCAAAATGGGTAGTTTTATAAAACAATTAAAGTATCGTTGCATATTGAAAATGAATAAAAGAATATAGCATAGCTTTTGAAGTATAGAGAGCAGTCAATAAATATATTTTCCACTATATTATTGCTATTAATATAAACCCTACTCTTCCGGCCCAGAGGAAAGGGCTTTTGGGCCGCCATCTGTCCCAACACTCCTGGCCCAGAGGTAGGGGCTTCTGAGCCACTGTCCCACTCCTCTGGGTCCAGAGGAAGGGGCTTCTAGGCCACCATCCAGCAAGGCACTCCCAGCCCAGAGGAAGGGGCTTCCCGGCCACCATTTGCCCCTCCAATCCCGGCCCAGAGGAAAGGGCTTTGAGCCTCCCTCTGTCCTGCCGCTCCTGGCCCAGAAGTAGGGGCTTCCAGGCCACTGTCCCTCATGCTGCTCCCAGCCCCTGTCCCCCCCTCCCAGCCCAAAGGAGGTGAGCCATTTGGGTGCCAACAGCACCCTCCCACACCCCCCACCCTTGGTCGAAAAGAGAAGACAGATAAATAATTCTCAAAACCAGACTTCCAGATCACCTGCAGCAACCCCAAAGGGAAATGAGATGGAAAACTCTGATACTCAACCACCTGGACCCACTGAACTGGGAACAAAAGGGGATCTGGAAAAAATGAAATCAGAAATAATTTCTCAGATAACAGGAGAAATTGTGCCCCTAGTGCAAGACATGATTAATAAATCTAGAGAGGAGCTCAGGAACATGATGGAATCTCAACATAGGAAACAAATGGAATCCATAAAACAGATGCAAATAGATTTCCAGGACATGAAAAACTCCATTGAAAGACTACACAGCAGAATGAGCCAATGTGAGGGCAGAATTTCAGATATAGAAGATAAGATTGCAATTAATGACCAGGAAAAGAAAAATTGCTTCAAAATTATAAGGGAACACAAGAAATCAATCCAGCAGCTGCTAGACAATGCAAAGAAGAATAACATAAGACTGACTGGAGTCAAAGAAGAAACAGGAGAGAGTGCAGATGACATAAAAACACTCTTCACAGAAGTAATGGCAGGAAACTTCCCAAGCAGGGGAAAAGAACTTGACATACAGATAAGTGAGGCATATAGGACTCCAAATAGCCTTGATCAAAAAAAATCTACATATAGGCATATAATAGTTAAGATTCAAGAAACTCAACAGAAGAACAAAGTTCTACAAGCAGTTAAAGAAACAAATCACATACAAAGGAAAGCCCATTAGAATAATAGCAGACTTCTCAACACAAACCATCAAGGCAAGAAGAGCTTGGAGTGACATATTCCAAGCCCTAAAAGAAAACAGCCTCCAACCCAGATTGATGTACCCTGCAAAATTATCTTTCAAAATTGATGGAGAAATAAGATACTTTCATGACAAAGAACACCTTAGGAACTTCGTGAATACCAAACCAGCACTCCAAAAATTTTTACACAATATCCTAGGAACAGACATTGAGGATCACAACCCCAGGAAGCAAAGCAGAATGAACCTATCTGGAAAGACAAGAAATTAAATGTAAAGGGGAAGAACCCAACACAAAGAAAAAGTCATGGCAATGACAAATCAATACTTTTCAGTTATAACCATCAGTGTTAATGGTCTCAACTCACCCATCAAAAGAAACAGACTGGCAGAATGAGTAAAGAAGCAAACTCTAACAATATGCTGCATACAAGAAACGCACTGAATTCAAAAGGAAACTCATAGACTGAAAGTTAAAGGGTGGAAAACAATATTCCACATGACACGAACCCAAAAAAAAGCAGGAGTAGCTATCCTCTTTGCAGATCAAGTAGATTTCAAACCAACACTGATTAAGAGAGACAAAGAAGGACACTACATCCTTGTAAAGGGAACAATCCATCAGGAAGAGATGACAATCATAAATATCTATGCACCAAACACTAGTGTGCCCAACTGTATAAAACAAATACTAACGGACATGAAAAGCCATATATGCACTAATACAATTGTAGTGGGGGACCTCAACACCCCACTGTCACAAATAGGTAGATCAACTAGACTAAAAATAAGTACTGAAATACAACTCTTGAACAAATGAACTTAACAGATGTTTGTGGAGAATTCCACCCCACAAAATCAGAATATACATTCTTCTCAGCTGCACATGGGTCATTCTCCAAAATAGACCACATACTCATGCATAGATCATGTTTAAGTAAGTGCAAAGGAAATGAAGTTATCCCCTGTATATTATCAGACCATAGTGCGATGAAATTGGAGATCCATAGCAAAAGAAACTGGAAAAATTTCATAAACACGTGGAAATTGAACAACACATTTCTGAATAACCAAGGGGTCACAGAGGAAATTAAAGAAGAAATCAGACAGTTCCTTCAATTAAATGACAATGACAATACAACATATCAGACTCTATGGGGCACAATGAAAGCAGTCTTACAACGGAAATTCATAGTAGTGAATACATATATTAGGAAAACGGAACGAGCCCAATTAAACAACCTGATGCTGAACTTCATGCTTCTAGAAAAAGAAGAGCAGGACAAACCTGAAACTCATACAAGGGAGTAAATTATAATGATCAGAGGAGAAGTCAATGTAATTGAGACTAAGAGAACGATACAATAAAATCAATGAAGCCAAGAGTTGGCTCTTCAAAAGAATCAACAAAATTGACAAACCCTTAGCCAACCTTATCAGAAAAAGGAAAGAAAAGGCCCAAATCCATGCAATTAGGGATGAAAAGGGTGAAATTACAATAGACCCAGCAGAAATCCAGAGGATCATCAATACCTACTTTCAGAACCTATACACCAATAAGATGGACAGCACAGAAGAAACAGACAGATTCCTAGATACATATGAATTACCAAAGTTGAACAAAGAAGACCTAAAAATTCTAAACAACCCAATGTCAACTAATGAAATTGAAAACGTAATAAAAAACTTCTCAACTAAGAAAAGCCTGGGCCCTGATGGCTTCATGGCTGAATTCTGCAAGATATTTAGAGAGGAACTACTCCCACTACTGTTTAAACCCTTCAGTGAAATTGAAAGGGAAGCAATACTCCCAAATTCATTCTTGGAAGCTAGCATCACCTTGATCCCCAAAGCAGAGAAAGACCTAACAGAAAAGGAGAACTATAGGCCAATCTCACTAATGAACATAGATGCAAAAATCCTTAATAAGATACTGGCAAACAGAATGCAGAAGATCATCAAGATCATACATCCTGACCAAGTGGAATTCATCCCAGGGATGCAGGGATGTTTCAACACACACAAATCAATCAATGTAATACACTGTATCAATAGAGCCAAGGACAAAAGCCATATGATTATCTCCATAGATACAGAAAAAGCATTTGACAAAATCCAACACGCATTTATGATAAAAACCCTCAAAAAATTGGAATAGGTCTCTACCTCAAACTGATAAAACCCATCTATGAAAAACCAAGAGCCAGTATCATACTAAATGGTCAAAAACTTAAATCCTTCACACTAAAATCAAGAACAAGTATTTCCACTATCAACACTCTTGTTCAATATAGTTTTGGAAACATTAGCTATGACAATTAGACATGAGAAAGAAATAGAAGAAATAAAGATAGGAAATGAAGAAGTCAAAATGTCATTATTTGCAGATGACATGATACTCTATATAGAAGACCTGAAGAACTCTGCCAAAAGTCTTCTAGACTTAATAACCAAATTCAGTCATGTAGTTGATTACAAGGCCAACACAGAAAAATCAATAGCTTTCCTCTACATGATAGACTCACTGAGAGAGAAATAGGGCAAAGAATTCCTTTCACAATAGCATCCAAAAAACAGAAATACCTAGGAATCAACCTAATGAAAGAAATCAAAGACCTCTTCTCTGGAAACTATAGCACTTTGAAAAGAAGGATTGAAGATGATATCAGAAAATGGACAGAGATCCCCTGCTCCTGGGTAGGAAGGATCAATATAGTGAAAATGGTCATATTTCCAACGCTGCTATATAGATTCAATGCAATTCCAATCGAGATCCCAGCAGCACACTTCACGGACCTTGAGAAAACAATGCAAAAATTCATTTGGAACAAGAAAAGACCCAAAATAGCAAAAGCAATTCTAGGTAACAGAGACATGGCAGGGGGTATCACAATTCCCATCATGCAAGTATACTACAAAACTACTGTAATAAAAACAGCATGGTACTGGCAAAGAAACAAACCTGAGGACCAGTGGAACAGATTAGAAGATGTAGAAACAACTCCAGACACACTCAGCCCCCTCATCATTGACAAAGGAGCCAAACACCCTCACTGGAGGAAAGATAGCCTCTTCAATAAATGATGCTGGAAAAATTGTCTTTCAACTTGCCAAAGATTAAAGCTAGACCTATATCTCTCACCATGCACTAAACTAAAATCGAAATGGTTTAAAGATCTAAAAATTAAAATAGAAACACTAAACCAGAAGGATCTTCAATCCTTCTTTTCAAAGTGCTATAGTTTCCAGAGAAGAGGTCTTTGATTTCTTTCATTAGGTTGATTCCTAGGTATTTCTGTTTTTTGGATGCTATTGTGAAAGGAATTCTTTGCCCTATTTCTCTCTCAGTGAGTCTATCATGTAGAGGAAAGCTATTGATTCTTCTGTGTTGGCCTTGTAATTTGTAGAAGTCTGAAAGACATAGGTGTAGGAAAAAAGATTTTATGAACAAAACCTCAGTTGCCCTTGAACTATTACAAACAATCAACAAGTGGGATCTCTCATTAAAAAGCTTCTGCACAGCAAGAGAAACCACCCGCAGTGTGAAGAGACAACTCACAATGTGGGAAAAAATCTTCACCTGCTTTTCCTCAGACAAAGGTCTACTATCTCATATCTATAAAGAACTTAAAAAGATCAGACCTCCCAAATTTAAAGACCCAATCTGAAAATGGGCATCTGAAATGAACAGATATTTCTCAGACAAAGAAGTGGAAATAGCAAATAAATACATGAAAAAAATGTTCAACATCACTGGTCATGCGAGAGATGCAAATGAAAATAACGCTGAGATTCCACCTCACTCCAGAAAGAATGGCTTCTATCATGAATCAACCAATAACAAATGCTGGCTGGGCTGTAGGGAAAGAGGAACCCTGCTCCACTGCTGGTGGGAGTATAGACTGGTACAACCACTGTGGAAATCAGTATGGAGAATATCTCAAAGTACTAGGACTGGAAGTCTCATTTGACCCTGCTATTCCACTGCTGGGGATCTTCCTCAAAGATTTAAAAGAATCATACCACAGTGATATATGTGCATCCCTGTTCATAGCAGCACAGTTTGTGATAGCTAAAACTTGGAAACAGCCCAAATGTCCATCAACTGGAGACTGGATAAAGAAAATGTGGTTTTTTATAAAATGGAGTACTACTCAGCCATTAAAAAATGAGAAATTAGAGACATTTATAGCTAAGTGGATGCACATTGAGGTGATACTCTTAAGTGAAATAAATAGGACACACATGTATAAATATGGAATAGTTTCTCTGGTGTGAGAAACCGAAAGTGTTAAGAAGGACTAAAATGTAAAATTTGTAATGTGAAATAGGAAGAAAAGGGGCAAAAGGGAAGGAAGTAGGAGGGGTAGGGGAAAGGATAGAAGGGAATGGGATTAATATGAGAAAATGGAAAAATAGGAACAAAATCTTTGTAAATAGGGAGGAATGGAGAGGTTGAAGGGAGGGTTGGGCAAGGGTGAAATATAAGAACCAAGAGAGACTATGTAAAGGTGCAAATTTCCAATGATGAATGTCATTATATTGTATACCTAAAATGTATCAATTATTAGAATGAATAATCAATAATGCAAAATAGGAAGAAAAGGTCCAAAGGGGCAAGGGTAGTGGGAGGGGCAGGGGAAAGGAAAGAAGGGAAAGGAAAAATGATGAGAAATGGAAAAAATGGAAATAAAGTCTTTATAAATAGGGAAGGGTGGAGGGGATGAAGGGAGGGCTAGGTATGGGGAAAAAATAAGAACCAAGATGCATCATGTAAAGGTACAATTCCCAATGAGAAATGTAAATGTGTTGTATACCTAAAATATACCAATAAAAGAATTTTAAAAAATAATATAAGCCCTACTTTTAAAAATCAAAACACTCAGAAATTGTATTTGGTTATTCTTTAATTAAAGGACTATTATTTCTTCTTTCAAAGACATTGAAAAATCTTAATAACAGGGAAGGGAATCATGACTTAGTGAATTTAATGCCTACTTATTCTACTAAGCTTGTGTAAATGTGTAAGTTCTGCAAGATTTAGAACTGTGTAACATAGTTTGAAGCAGCTGACATCTTGACTAAGAAGTTTGGAAAAGTTTTTAATTCACAAGAAAAGATGAATATTCTGGTTTTATGAGTCTCTGAACCCCATATCTTCCTTAATTCATCCCTTCTGTATTTAAACTATTTTTGTCATAAAAGAAAGTCGATGGGGCTGGGGATTTAGCTCGGTGGTTCCGCCTCCTGCCTCATAAGCACAAGGACCCCAGTTCAATCCCTGGTACCAAAAAACTAAAAAAGAAGAAAATCGACCTTTTATATGTTTTCATGGAAACTAGAATCATTTTTAGGGTGTTGATCACATTTTAAAATTATATATTATTGCAGTTATTTGATCAAGATCTGATTTACTCGTTAATCTATAAACTCAAAGCAGGGACCACTTCTGTCTTTTAATTTGTGTTGTTCTTTAGGTCTAGCATAATTCATGACAGCTGCTAGGTTTTCTATAAATAAGTATCGAATGCCTAAAATCTCTAGTATTAGCTCTTGTCTCATTCATTAGACATTGAGGATAAGCAGTCAATTTTAAAAACTAAGGATTTCTTTAAATGCCTCTCCGTTACTGGGGTAATTACTGAGAGAGAGAGAGATTTTCTTTTACCAATTTCCATTTCCCTCAATCATAAGTCAATATAACCATTTAACAGCATTTCTTGAGCACCTACATTGTATCAGACACTGCTTTGGGAATTGGGGATACTCAATGAACAAAAGACGGGTCCACCTTTGTGGAATTTAGAATTGCAGACTACTGAGTTTTTGTAGATAGATGCTTTAAGGCACTCAGATGCAGTTATACAGTACTTATAAGGTCTAAGTGTCTTTTCGAAGTCTTAGTTTAACAAGGGTTCTTACCCAAAGTAAATGTTTATATATTCCTTAATTATTTAGATCCAACATTACTACTCCTCTCTGAGGTCCCCATAGCCCACTCTTCCTCCTCCTCCTAGTTAGACCAGGCCCCCATAAAGCAAGCTCCCTCCTCTCACATGCTATTTCAGTATTGGTGATTTGGAAAACAACCTTGTGGTGTAAGTACTTTTTCTGCAAACTTGTTCAGTAGTCTTGCAGACTTGGTTTCTGTTTGTTTTCTCTGTGCTACCTTCCCTCTGTACCTCAGGCTACTGGCAGGAATAAGCATCACTTAAAAAGTAATTTAGGAAATAAGTATACTTCCCCTAGGGTTCAAATAAAAGGAAAACTTGTGGTAAATAGCTAATATAAGCAAAAGGTGCCTTAGGGGAACCCTAAGAGTCACTTCTTTCAAACCAGCAATAACTTCTGCTGCTACTGGTCTTGTAGCAGCAGCCATCAACATTGTTTAAAAAAGCTCCCTTATGGTGTTCTCATTAATTAACTGCACTGTTTGTTGATTCTAGATTGATTCAGTTTGCTCTCTGGAGAGTGTTTGTGGAAAAGTCACTAATGCCTTAATGCAGAATTGTATCTTCAGGCCCTAAATTCCCAGAATGGTGGTTTACTGTGAAATATAGAAGATGAAGTGAAAAAGAGAATTTGTTAGATAAAAATGATAATCAAAATATTTTAAATTCAGATGTAATTTTTGAAGATTTTCCCCATAGAGCTAAAAGAAATTACCTGAAGCAAAGTTTGACTGACAGGCAGGCTTAACAAACACAAGACAAATGGCATGCAAAACAGATAGGGAAGTATTTGTTGCTAATTGCTTGAGAAAGCATTTTAATTAAGTTGTTTGCCAATGAATGCCTCATTTTTAACATTCCATAAATATTTAAACATGTTTCATAAACTTCTTCTTATGGAAACGTGCAAATGTTATCGTGGAGTTTCTTTGGGAATCTCATAAGAGAAAAATTTTACAATTTAGAAGATTCTGCATTTTCTCAGCCACTGACCATGTAGTATATCACCACATCAAAGACCTACTTACCTGGGATGGGAGCCATCAGCACAACTTGCTAACTGTAATGTGTTAGGCAGCAGCAAAGGAAGGAGCCCCTACACGGAGGGCATTAGTCCAATGGAGATCAGAGGGGAGGAAAAGGAATTTCAAGGGAGTTGTTCTAATAATGAAACATTTCATCCTTTGGGGCCCATGAGAGTAAGGAGAGCTGGATGATCAAGGGGAGTGGCAGGCAGTATTGAGCACCCTGAAGAAATCAGTATTTGTACAGGCTCAGAGAAAGTTGTGTAGCATCAGAGGGGCAATAACTAGGGTCTTTAGGAAACTGTACCCCATTAACAGGTGATGATCCCAGCATGAGGAAAGCCAAATTGTACACATTTCAAATAGGAGAGGTGAATGATAACAACAAAGACTATGTTACTATAGGAAGTTAGCAATGTAAATAAATTGTGGTAAGTTGGTTCACATAGTTATGTGACCATGGAAGTCTTTTCTGTTGCTATCTAAAAGAAAATTGTGAGCCCAGTTTCATAGAAGTTATCATTTGCAGTTATCAACTAAAATCTACCACTTGAGTTTTGGGCTTTGGTGGGGAGGTGATCATATACTGGGAGAAGGAAAGGAGCTATAGGATCACTTTACCACACTGTCAGGTCTCCCCAAGTTTCTGTTTTCTTTGATGCTAATGTGGCTGCTAATGCATGCTACACTCATCTGAAATCAAGTAAATGATATCTCCTGTTTTTAGTCTGTTTAGTTTTAAAATTTTAAACATTTTAGTTATTTTTAGTCTTACGGTTGAACTAGAGTTTAATTAGAAATCAAATTTTCTTGAAACTGGGGAAAAACAAGAAATAAAGAAATAGAAAAATCCCATATAATATTAATTTCATGTCAACTGGTGTGGGCCATGTTATTCCCAGGTATCTAAATAGACACTATTTCTAGGTATGTCTGTGAGGGTGTTTTTGGAAGAGATTAGCATTTGAAGCAATGGACTCAGTAGAACATAACTCAGCTTTCAATGTAGCTGGGCATCATTAAATCCCCTGGGGAGAGAACAAAAAAGGATAGAACAAAAAGGAGAAAGAAGGTGAATTCACCCTCTGCTTGACTGCTAGAGGTGGAACTTATATTGTCTATCCTCAGCACTCCTGGTTTGGGGAAATTCAGACCTAGATGGAATCCTACATCATTGGCTCTCAGGTCCTTGAACCACAGCACTGTCTTTTTATGAAAACAGATAGACTTCTCAGCTTTCCTAATCACATTATATCTATCTACCAACTGTCTATCTATCTGTCTATCTATCTACCTACCTATCTATCTCTGGTTCTGTTTCTCTGGAGAGCACCGACCAACTCAACTCATAATAAATAATATCATAAATGGTGTTTCCTTACAGTGAATGAAGGAAAAATGCTAAAATTATTGGAGTCACATTTCTTCTTTTAGCTATGAATGTCACTCAGACTGGACATGCCTTCCTCCTGTAGATAACAAAAATTCGACAAACATATATGTAACTGTTTTCAGACACTGCACACTGTGCAGGGCTATGATCTCCTAGAATGACCTGGCTTTCTGATTGGAGGTAGCTTTCTGACCAATGTGTAGGGTAGGGATCCAACAGGACACTGGCTGAGTTAGAGAGACAGAGGCTGTAGTTGGGAGGCTCAAGTGACTGAAATCTGTGTGGCAGAAAACCAGGAGTAGAAAGGGAAACAAAGAGTTCCAGAATCTCCTGGGGTCCTACAGTGGATAGTGAACATTAATCTGGACACATATAAAGTGAATGCCATTTAGTTTGGCCAATGATGATGGGAACTAAAAGAAGAATGTTTCCCAGAGCTCTCACCGGGCACAGAAAAGCTGACATAGAAAAGAGCTGTGGATGGTGAGTCAGGCCTTGAAAGGAGGTACAGAGATCCAGAACAATCTACAATTCAGAAAAACAATGGGCTCGTAATTATGTACAGTTGAAGTAATTTTTTTTTTTCTGGTACTGGGGATCGAACTCATGACCTTGCACTTGCAAGGGAGGCACCAGAACCACTGAGCTAAATCCCCAGCCCCAGTTGAAGTAATTTTATCTTTCTTTGTGGTAAGCTAGTAAAATCTGAATATCATAAAATTTCCATTGTGACATCCCCTCTTAATTCTACTTATTTAGATTAATTTTAGTTTCCAAATATATGGGTTTGGGGAATATATGTTCATTATTGATTTCTAGATTTTTAGACTTTTGAGATTCCTTTTGATGTCTAGAACCTGAATTTCTGTAATGATTCCATCTTTTCTTAAGAAAAAGTATTTTTCCTCAAGAAAAGTATTTTGTTTTGAGAGTATAGCAGTGTCTTTGGGATAACATTGGGTGAAACTTGTAATTTAAGCGGTTAAAATGTACACCATTATTAATTTTGCCTCTGGCTGTAAAATATACCACCATGATTATGCATTTGCTGATTTTCCTTATTATTTTGGTAGATTTTTTTCTTTGTATATAAGAAGCAAGTTTACAATGCATACAAGATCTGATTGTCATATTTTCTTCATGGAATGTTTTGTTGAGGCTCAGAAAATGATACCCCAGAACATGGCACTTTGTCATGCTGAATACTTTTTATTATTATTAATTGGCATATAATATTTGTACATATTTACATGGTCTAGTATTATAATGCAATATTGTATATAATGTATAATGATCAAATCAATGAAAGGAGCACTTCCATTCACTTAAATATTATCTTGTCTATATATCAGGATCCATCAAACTCTTCTATTTGCTTTAAATGCATAATTAATTGTTGTAGAGTGTTGTTGCCCTACAGAGCCATACAATGCCACAACTACTGCCCACTGTGTCAGTTTTCTGTCATGGCAACAAAACACCTGAGATAAACAACTAATAAAAACAGGTTTATTTTGGCTCACACTCTCAGAAGTTTCAGTCCATGGGTGGTTGGCTCTGCTGCTTTAGGCCTGTGATGGCTCAGTACGTCAGGGCAGGAATGTGTGTAGCAAAGGTCTCTTTACCTCATGGTGTCCAGGAAGTAACTGAGGTCCTAGAAATCCCTTCAAGGGCACACCTTCAGTAGCTTAACTTCCTTCCACTACTCCCTATTCTTTCAGGTTCCACCACTTCCCAATAGTGCTATGGTCTGGTGACCAAGCCTTTAACATATGAGTCTTTGGGGAACAGTTCAGATCAAACTACAGTGCTCCCCATGTATTTTGATAGTCCTTATCCACTCTCTCACACTGTCTTCCTCCTTATCTTCCTTTCAGCTTCTAGTGACCTCTTTTCTACTCTCTACTTCTATATAGTCTCTTTTTAGTTTCCAAAAATGAGTGAGAACTTGAAGTATTTGTTTTTCTGTGCCTAACATTTCACTTAGCATAATGACCTCCATTTCCATCCATGTTGTGGCAAATTATAGGATCTCATCTTGTTTATGGATAAATAATATTCCATCATATACAAATATATACCACATTTTAAAAACTTGATCATCCATTGATGGACACCTTGGTTGATTCCATATACTGTTTATTGTGGATAGTGCAGTAATAAGCATGAGCATCTTTTTGGTATTGCTAATTTCATTTCCTTTGGATATATATCTAGCAATGGGATTGCTGGATCGATCACATGGTAGATCTATTTTTTTTCCAGAAATTTTCACACTGTTTTCCTTAACTTACATCCACATTAACAATGTATGAGTCCTTATTTTGGCCTGGTGAATACTTTGAACTAAAGGACATTGAAAGGCCTGAGAAATAGCCTAAGAGCCAAAGACTCTCTTATCTTCTTTTGCTATCTTGTTTCCAAAGAGAGTCATAGAAATCAGAATTCCTCTTCCTCAAGGAGGGCAATAGAAATTAGATTCCAGATTCCCCCAAATAAGCCATAAAGCCTAAAAGTATGACTGTGACCTCCCCCTACCATTCTGTGTAAGAGCTTCCAGAAAGAAATTCTGAATCTCCTTGTCTGATAGTAACTGAAATGATCCTTATTCTAGAAGGAGCAGGGAGTGCTACACAGAGGACAAGAAGAATCTGAATACTCAGGCTTTCTGAGTTTCCCTCACAGTTGATTGGCATTAGATCATACTTTTTTTCCAATCACACTTCTACATGGCTATCCACTCAACAAATCTAATTATAAAAAAGAGAGATTTCCTGGGCCTTTGGGTCATTGTTCTAAAGCCTACTGTGTCATTTAAAAAATTTTGATTAAATAAATTTGTTATGCTTTCCTCTTGTCAACATGGTTTTTGTCATACTGTTAGGAGTGCCATGTTTGACCCTTATGCTGGGGAAGGAATGCTACCGTACCATTCTTCCCCTACAGTTCTCTCTCATATGTTAAACTCTATTAATTCTTATCAACTCATCTCTTCCTTTTATGCGGTATTTGTGTAGTGTATCTTATTTGATACTTTTACATCCAAATAGTCCATGTATTTATTTACATTTTATGCATACTATTAAGATTTATAGCTAGAGTTGGGTTTCTCTTTTATATTTCTGAGTTGGTGCTTTTAGTGCATTTTACTCATACCTTTATTTTTTTCCTATGAACTGTAGGGTATTTTTCCAAGTCCTTTTATCCATGCCTTTTATTCTTTTTAAAAATAATTACCCCATACCCATGTTCTGATATTGTTTCAGGCTATTTATTTATTTTTTCAGTATCAGGGATCAAACTCGGGACCTTGTGCTTGTGGGGCAGGTGGTGGAACCACTGAGCTAAATCTGCAGCCCTGTTTTGGGTTATTTTTGACCCAGAGAGTTTTTAATCATTTCTACCCTACCCTCCAAATTAACTGACTTCCTGTTTCCCAAGTTTCCAGTGGTTTCCTGCCAGTGATGTGGTTCCTGACTATGCAGGAAACTCTGTGGCCCTCCAGGCTTCACAGAGGCAGATGACTCCCCAGTTATGTTGTGGCTTTAAACACTGCAGCTCCCAAACCCCAGCGTAAGATTCCTTTTACTGACCACTTGGTTAGTAAGGTGGAGAATCCAAATAAAATCACGCATTGTATCTTTAACCCCCATCTCCCTTTGTGAATCCATGCAAAGACCCAGGTAGCTTCTCTGTGGAGTTTCTCATGGCCTGAACTTTCCTAATGGCATCCCCTGATGTTTACCATGTTCCTGGAACCTATTTTTCCTGTGAACTGGTAGTTAGATCTGAAGCTTGATCAGGTTTCTGATAACCCTGTGTCATTCAGTCTCAGTTCCTGTTTCTTTGGGTTTGAATGTCTTATGCTTCTTACCACCAGAGCATTTCTTTCTTGCTATGTTGATCTATTAGGCATTTTCTAAATTACAAAATTAATGAAAAGCTTTGTTTTTTTTTTTCGGTACCAGGGATTGAACTTGAAACTTTGTGCTTGTGAGGCAGGTGCGGCACCACTGAGCTAAATCCCTGGCCCAAGTTTTCTTTCTTTGAAGATAGGTGACATCACTCTATTAATTAAGTCTGGATTTCTTCTCTATGCTTGTAATTTTAAGAAAATTACTAAAAGGTATCACGAGTTAATGTCTAATTGATTTTAGGCAGAGAAGCCAGTGGGCACTTTAAAACATGGTCCTTTAATGAGCTTACCAAAATTTTCTAAAATTATGCATGAAGTTTTGATTTGGTTACAGTTATTCTGGTGTCTTCCTTATGCAGTTTAAGATTGTATTTCAATTTCTGATCCTCCACTGTGTCTCTCATTTGTTTTAGTTCTTTGTTATTTTATTCTTCTTCTGAAAGACAAGTTAATCCTGCTTACTACAGATTGGATTTTATAGTGTTTACTATACTTTTTATTGTACTTTGGTGAGTTTTAATTTAGTTCTATCTATGCTTAGCTGTTCACATGAGTTGTGATTGAAAAATACAATGAATGCTTAAATTTAAAAATTAATTACCGTAGAAGACATGTTGCCATTAATCTCCCTTCCGCCTCACTTCAGTCATCCTTGGGATTTTCTGCAGCAGTTCTGGAAGTCACTTTTCTTTCAAAGTGTCTTTAGTTGTGCTGTTAGGGTTACTTTGATATTATGAAGTGACTCAACATATTTATCTTCATGATCATTTTGACTACAGAATCTGGTAAATGCAGTGAATGAAGATGCATTGTAATGTTTCTATGAGCTTCCCTTTCCATTGGACAGCACTCGTAGTAGGACTCATCACATTTTTTATAATATTTCATAAGGACCAGAAGAAGAGTTCCAGAAGTACTTCAGAAAGTAGTGGCAGTGATGACATAAGGATATTTGAAGTAAAGAGGAGTATTTTGAGGAGGGATTAATGGTAATGTATCTTTTATCATAATAATTTTTAAATTTAAATATTCACCATATATTTTGATCACCTTGTATCATTTCCCTTTTTGCTCCATTTTCTTCTCTATGTATGAGTTCCTGTTTTCATTTCATAAAAGCTATATTTTTTGTATCCTACTGAGTTTTCAGTTTTGTGATTTCTTTTTTCTGAGAGCTATAGTAAATCACTTTCAGAAATCTTTTCCTCTAAGTCTTTTTGTTCTCTTTGTTTTGTAGTTATTTTGAGCCTCCTGAATTTGGTTTATTTGTGTGTGTGCATTTAATTTTTCCCTCTTTAATCAAACTGAAGACAGCTATATAGACCTGATCTTTACCAATAAGGAACTGATTAGCAAGGTTTGCAGTGGTTTTATTACCTTTCCCTTGAAGGTTTGTTAAATACAATTCTCTGTCCTGTACATTGGAAGCAGATATATTAAGCCTCTAGGTCACCTACTCCTGGAGTTCACCACATTTTCACTTAACCTGGCGCATTGAAGGGGCAGACTTGTGCTTGCTTCTGTTAGCTCTCATACTGTCAACAGATGACTACAGGACTACCTGGAATTAAGCAGAAATCTTCTACTCTTCTGCTTTTAGTCTCCCAGCAGATGAAAGATTCAAATCCCCAGTATATAGCACGACCTGGGATATTCTTGCTCTCCTCCCAACTGTTTGTGGGGAATATACTCAGGATGAAAATGGATCACTTAAAATATTCAATTCCTAGTATACATACACAATGGAATATCATTTGCAAAATCCGGCCATTTGATAAAATATAACCAGGAGAATACTATGCTAAGTGGAATCAGCAAGGCAAAGAGAGGCAAATACTGAACTATCTCACTTATATGTGGAATCTAAAACAGTCAACTTATAGAAGCAGAAACTAGAATGGTGATCAGGGACTAAGGGATGAAGGAAATGGGGATATGTTGGTCAAAGACTCTAAAGTTGTAAGACAAATAAATTTTTGGCATCTAATATATAGCACAGGTTGTGATTACAACAATTAAATTGTATTACAAAAAGTATACAAACTATTATGTTGCATACTATTGTTTTAGTTTACTAGTTTTTCATATTTCAAAATTAAGAAAATGTAATTTATACTTCTTGTGTGGTTATTATATACAAATTGGCAATCTGTTTCTATTATAGAATAAATA
The DNA here is from genome assembly GCF_053883595.1 of Heterocephalus glaber. Taxonomy (NCBI): domain Eukaryota; kingdom Metazoa; phylum Chordata; class Mammalia; order Rodentia; family Bathyergidae; genus Heterocephalus; species Heterocephalus glaber. The sequence continues at coordinate 9,345,393 of NW_028258344.1, forward strand.
TAAATAGTGACAGTAAAGGGGGCAGTTTTCTGACGTTTTCTGACCCCCAAAGAGCACTTCTTGATGGATAGTGAATCACTCTCCTGAGGAGAAAGCAGCTTGCATTTCTAAGCCTGGGGCCCCACTCATTTTTCCAATGCATATATTCTTCCTTTATAGAGTAAATTTGAAGTCATCCTGGTAGGGTTTGAAGCATGAGATGGTTTCACAAAAGTATGGTGCAGAGTTTTGGAAACATGGTAACTGCTTCTAATCAGAGTCATAGTTCTAGATTAGTTAGAAAACATTTGGGAAATCTTCTCTGAAAGAAAAACAGTGTGTCCTTTAGGAAAGTGTGGGTATGAATGAAGATTGTAAAGAAAAAACCAGCAATGAATACAAAAGACTTCTATGAAGTAGGTATGGCAGGGAAAATAATGGCCCCTCAAAGATGTCCCATGTGCTAACACCAAGTCACTGACTCTGTTGTCCACTTGAGGAACTTTGTAGATTTGATTAAGGATCTGGACATGGGAAATTACACAGGTAGATGAGCCCAATATACAGAGGTAATTATAAGGCAAAGAGTGGGGTAGGGAGGTGAGAGAGAACAGTGATGGATTGCTGGCTTTGAAGATGGAGGAAGGGGCCACATGTCAAGGAATGTAGGTGGCCTCTAAAAACCAGAAAGACAGACTCTGCCCTGGAGCCTCCAGAAAGAATGCAATTCTGCTGACACTTTTAATTTAGGTCAATAAGACCGATTTTGTACTTCTGACCTGCAGAACAGTAAGGTAAAAAATTTGTGTTGTTTTAGGACACTAAATTTGTAATAAATTGTTATAGCAGGAATAGAAATTAGCCATAGGTCTGAATTAATACAGAGGCAGAAGCCACTTGATGGAACCTTTAGAGTTTGCTACCCATTTTTGTAGGGGACCTCTAGGAATATTCTGATCTGCATGACCATCTTAAAACTCTCCTCTGCCAGCAGCTCTACAGCTGCCTGTGATATACTTCAGCTGGCTGTTGGCCCAAAGACACAGGAAGACTCAATTAAGGCAGTTTCCCTGCAAGTCGCTGCAGTATTTTATCAGCTTGGGTACACATAGGCCTGTTAGAACTCACTTCACAGGAATTTTCCCTGCGAGTCAGCATTAGCCACCAAATACCTAAGAATCAATTATAACAAATGTTTCCGTAAATTTGTGGTCTCTGAAATACACAGCATACATTTATACTCGTAGGAACATGTTTGGAATTGCAATAAATGAAAATATGTTTCAAAACTAGGTTTAGTTGATTCCTTAATTCTTTAGCTAATTCTTTCAGTATCTATCAAAGATCAGTGGTAACAGGCACTTTGATTTTCTTCTTTTTAGACAAAAAGAGGGTAGAACAACTTGCTTTGCTGGAAGATTTAGATTCTCAGAAAGCTTTGGCTAGCATGAAGATGTTAAAAGCTTAGACTTACGGCTTATGAAGTACTTCAGTGTAGTTTGAAGTAGAGAAACACAGTCTGTGATTCCAGTGGTGAGGGTTGTGAAATTATAGTCCTAGATGCTAATATGGTTCAAGGTTTGACATGGAACTGCAAAGATCTTGGCTATATAATCAAAAGAGCCAATGCATTGGATGTTTGAGATGTCATCACTGAATATATTTTTTTTTCAGGGTAAATGAAGAGCTACACTATTGTGTATAATTTTCTCAGCCTCTATTATTCTACAGAATCCAAAGAATCAAACACTAGTAAAAAACAAAAGTGCCAGAGGGCAGCTTCTCAAATGTAGTGGGGAAAATGAAACCTTGCATCCTCTATTCAAAGGAAATATATAATGACTCATAGGTGCTTAGTTTCATTGGAAATACCAGCCCTGGGAGTTGCCTGTTGACCTTATGCTGTTAAGCAACTTATCAGATTGAAAGCAAGAAACTCCTTAGAAGAGAGGAAAAAAGTACATCTGTTACTCTTTTTTGTATAAATAAGTTGACATGACTAAATTATTTCTAGAACTTCAGATAGCATGGTTCAAGGCAACATTTTCTAGGAAAGGGTAGCCAACTGTTTATTAATCATTCATAGTAAGTGATGCTACAGCAAAACTTGGAACATAAAGAATTTTGCATTGAGGGCTGGGAATGTAGCTCAGTGGCACTGGGCCTGCCTGGCAAGCACAAGGTCCCGAGTTCAATACCCAGTACCAAAATACAAAGAAACAAAAACAAAGAAACAAACAAAAACCCCAAAAAACAAAAAAAGAATTTTGCATTGAAGAGATTGGACTTCTAGATCTTACTTATATAAAGCAATAAGTACTTTATGCATGAGACATCATAATTTTTCATCTACTGAGATTTTTAAGGGGAAAATCAATGTACTGAATAAACTAAAAAAGAATAAATACAGAAATTAACTCCTGGCACATCACTTGTTCCAGGTCGTTATACACTGTATTACAATTACCCCTATAGAATGGCTTCTGAAAGAATTTCTTGCATGATGGCATTTTAGTCATTACTGTAATGTCAACAAACAAGGCAGATTAATGCTTCCACTCCTGAGCTGTCTTGCACTCTGCTTATTAGAATTGTAGTCAGATCTTCATTAGAATGAATGACATCTGATTCCATAAGGCAGTCACAACAGAGGCACGTTCTTGCTATGGTGTCACCCTGCAGATGACAATGTAGGCCATAATGAATGACACTACGCAATTCGTTACTTCCTGCCTCAAATTGTAGTTAATCTTTCATCCAAACTGTACACATGTGTAGCTTTAAGTGGCCTATCACAGCAAGTACCAGTAATGCTGCAAGCACATGGAGACTGACAGAAGGTAAATTGCTTGTCAGGAGGTCTGTATTTCAATTCACAGCATATTCCAAACACGTCGTGGTGAAAGCATGCCACAGCAGCTGCTTTCATTGCTAACTATTTTTGATGTAAATGTCAATAAAGCTCCGGGCCCTTTCATATTTTGGGCCAGGAATGTCCATCTATCCCTATGCAGGCTGGCAGGTGGAGTTCCATTTATCCACTCTTAGGAACATGTCCTATAATCATGATTGTCTCTGGAGACCATTTAGAGTGATTGAGAGCAGTGATTGGGACAATCAGCTGCTGAATTTCATTGCTGGAGTGGGTTGATAGGTGACTGCTTTTATACCCTCTCATCTGGTAGAGAAGGAAATAAAACACACACTTCCATCTAGTCCACAAGCAATCACCTCCAGGTTGAAGATCTATACTTGTAGTTTACTCCATTCATTGAAAAAATTGAGAGCCATGGTTATTAAACAGCATTAAATTCCCCAGTAGTTCTAGAGTTTTTAAAGAGACAGCAATGACATTTATTTTCTGTAAGATTACAGCTGGGAGAATTCAGAAAACAATTTTGAATTGGATGTGAACTCTTTTGAGGACTTTTCTCCTTCCTGAAAATGTGCCTTTTGGGATACCAGCTATTCATGCCATATATATATATATTTTAACTAATGCTCTGAGGATGAAGACTAAAGCTTGATCTTTAGCAGTGGAAAGGTAGCAGATATATTAAAAAATCAATTCAGTGATGCCACTTTTTTTCCCCCTAAATTCTTTTATTGGTACATTTTAGGTATACAATACATTTACATTTATCATTGGGTGCTTGTACGTGTACATGATGTATCTTGGTTTTCATTTTTCCCCCATTACCTTTCCCCCCCTCATCCCCTCCACCCTTCAATGATGCCACTTTTAAGCACGTTTACATTCAAATGTCACTATGTTACTTACAGCAATGACTAAGTTTTATTTTTCAGCAGACTGAAACTTCATATTCTTTTATTCAAAACATTTATTGAGCATATGCTATAGGTAACATTTTATACACTAGGGTTAAAGGTACCAACTATAATTAGACAAATACCCACAAAGGTGCAGCAGTTTTAGAATAATCTAGGGTAAGGAAAGTTTTAGTATAACTTGCATTTATATTTTATATCATTTGTTTGCTTCTATTCTTATGTTATATGTAATATAGTACTGCAATAAAATTTGTAATAGGAGTATGCATGCCCTTTTTTCTACTGATATGAGTATGAAACTTAAAAGTTTGGGTATAATATTCTCGAGAAAGTTATGTGGGCTTTGGAGTTAGACTGATGAATTTTCAGTTCAGTCTTTATCATTTATTAGCCTACTAACCTTGAGGGGATTAAATAACTTTAAACTTTATCAGCCTCATTCTCTTCATATATTAACTGATAATAGTTAATATGTATTAAGCATTTACTATTCAACAGATACTTAATTATACTATTTAATCCATATAAAATTCCTTGGAATTTAGTGCTATGATCATCCTGTCTTACTGAGGGCAACATAAGTTAGTTGGCTAGAAGTGGAGTCAGGACTGAAACAAATGAAGAGTATTTCTAGAAACTGTATTTTAAATTACTGCTCTAGATTACTATGATGGTTAAATTTAATTTTTGACTTGATCAGCTTGGAAGTTGCTGAGATTAGTAAAGGCCACTTATGGGTGTGTGTGGGTGGGTCATGTAGGTGTGACTTTGAGGTCTGTATCTGGTCCCTGGCCCCTTGCACTCTGGCACTATTTCCTTCCTCTGCTTCCCAGACAACACAAAGTAAGCTGCTTTGAAACATCATTCCCGTCTACCATGAGGTTCCCACTTTGAATCCAGTTGACCATGGAGTGACTCTCCTGAAAAACCATGAACCAAATTATATCTCTCTTCCTTCAAGTTGCGCTTGTCAGGTGTTGTGTCCAAACAATAGGAAAGCTGGCCAACAATAAAATTACCTCCAGCTTAGTAATAATACCTCAAACATGTAGTGGGAGTTTGGTGATTCCACTCCCTAACAGTGTCCTAAGAATGAAAAATAATCATGAAATACTGTTGTTCAGACCAACAGTATTGTACTGACCATTGAGGAGACAATCTCAAGGACCCAAGGCAGTTCCATGAGCATCTAGGTGATCAGAATCACCTTTCTGAAGAGGTTTAGCATCCAGGGGTCTTAGGCTTTTTATATGATAAAAATTGTCAAACTCGTTTAATATATAATCGCAAAATCTAGCTATACATCACACACAAGGGATATAATTTTCAAAATAACAAAAATATTTGAAAATTAATAGACAAAGTTCTATCAGATAAATTTTAACCCCAAAGAGAGATCATATTAACACTGACATAAGTTAAATGTTTTTTAGGCATTGTATGAATTTCTCTAACTACAACTTTAAGTGTTTTTGTGGTCTAATTTTTATAATTTTACTACTTATATGTGTATAGATCAAAATTTTGTAGCACATTTGTGTTTAAGAACTGCATAAATAAGCTGGGCCTTTAAACATGCTTCTCTAATTTAACCTACTTAGAAGGCTAAGGCAGGAGGATCATTTGGATCATTCAAGAGGTTAAGACCAGTATAGGCAGCATAACAAGTAATTTTCTCCAAAATATTTTTTGGCATAAATAGTAGTATACTGTTTCATTCTAATTCTTAATTTGTTTTGCTATTCATGCTCTATTTTTTCATTCATCTTCATATTTTAATTGGCAAATAAAAGTTGCACATATTTAGGGTGTACAATATGTTCTGATATATAATTTGATCAAGCAAATTACCATTTTCTTCTGGTGAGAACAGTTAAAATTTAGACTTAGCAATTTTTAAGTGTTTAATACATTGTTATTAACTATAGTTACAAGGTTTTTGATCTCTTGTTTGAACTTATTCCTCCTAATTCAAATGTTATATTATAGGGACAAAAGGGCACTATACTTTTCCTCACCCATTATAAGGTCAAGGATAGCACTCAAATAACAAAAGACAGGTTAATAAGAGGAAAATATGAATATTTATTTAAGCAAAGTTTTACACAGTAGAGAACGTACAGGATAAAAATCCAAAGACTCAAAGAAAGCTATTTTTTGTGTTTAAATTCCATGCATAGTGAACAGCTAGGTAGAAATGTAACTGAAGAAAAGTGAATGATCTAGTGGTAACAGATAGAAGGGAAAGTCATCAAGGCCTATCTGTTCAGCTTCTTGTTGGCTCTTCTCTGAAGGACTTCTTCTTCCTGGGTATGGACAGAATCACTCTGGAATGAAGTTCTTCATGAGAGAAGAAAGAAGAGAGTAACATTTCTAGGTTTTATGGCTTGCTTTAAAGAAGAAGTTATTCTGGCCCACCTTAGGTAAGAATAATTCTGGTTTCTATGACTCACTTCAGGAGGAGAAGAAGGAGATAGGAATAAGAGAGTCTGAGAAAATCAGCCTTTACTTGTGAGGCCTTCCAATTTTTCTGTTCAAAGTATTCACCCTTCCAAAGTACCATACTTTAGGCTGTCATGATTTGAAGCCCAAATGCGCCCTTTCATTAATATTTCCCTCTCCTTTCACCATCTAGTCCCTGACCATTTCCATTCTACTCTGCTTCTATTACCATTCCACTCTCTGCTTCTATTACCATTCTACTCTGCTTCTATTACCATTCTATTTTTTGCTTCTAAGAATTTTACTTTTTAAAATTCTACATATTGGTGGATCATGTAGTGTTTTTCTTTCTGAGTCCTTTAAATTCATCCAAGTTGTCCCAAGTGACAAGATTTCCTTCTTTTTTATGATTGAATAGTATTACATTTTTGTATATGCACCACATTTTCTTTATCCATTCTTCTGTTGATGGATATACTTAGGTTGATTCTATATCTCAACTTTTGTAAATAATGCTTCAATGAACATTGAATTACAGATATATCTTAAACATACTGATTTAATATCCTTTGCATATGTAACCAGTAGAAAAATTGCTGGAGCTATCATATTTCTATGTTTAACTTTTTTGTTGCTATTTATTTGGTGATTTAGTGGGTATGATACCTGAAGAGTTGCTTGGATTGTTTATATATTGTTCAGTCTTTTTACATTATATGGCAGTATGTGCTGCTGATACATAAACACAAAATAAGATCTTTTATAACAGTTATGCACAAGACATTCAATGTTGGATTTATACACTGGATCCCAGGATGACTGATTGGGGGAAAATGCTGTTCTAGGCATGTTTGGTGAAGGAATCAGAAGTATATGACACACAGTAAACACACATCTGATTTGAAGATTAAGCATATGCAATATTGGCAATGGTGATTCAGAAATACTGGAACAGTTGTCACTAACCATTTTAGGATTGCACAAGTTGAGTACCATACAGTATCAGGATATAACTTAGGGCTTTATGAACCATTCCTATTTCTAGCTTTAGGAAATTGATGTTTCTCTTAGGGCATCTTAACATTGCACATCTTAACATGCACAACCTCCAACTAAAATCCAACTATAGACTAAAATCACAGCTCTTTCTGGACCTCCCAAAGTGTACCTGCACTTTTCTTCAAATGGATCACAAGTCAATTGTCTTCACAATATATGAGATTTCATTTTGTCCTAAAATGCAAAGAACAAAAAGGGAAACATTATCCTTTATTCTACAGACTTTTAATCATGGTGGAAATTGAATGCACCTACGTAAGATTCCTCTTTATATACTTTCTTCCAAATCTGACACAGATAATCCAATGGCTTGAGATGTGTAGCTTTTCAGTTTAATCCCATCATAAGCATTATCAACCATCTGTTGGTGGACTCCTTTCCACTGTTCCTTACCTGCCAAAATCTGAGTGTAGATTCTTTACGGAGACACCAGTAGCATTCACTCTACTCCATAAAGGTACACTAGCATTTTCAAGCTTCCCAAGGGACCCACCAATGACAGTTTAATGGACAAATTCTCACCTTTTCCCCACCACATAATGGAAGTAGGCTGAATCCATATTGAAACCATTTCAAATAACAGAGTTGCTGGGAAAACTACTTACTATCCAAATCATGTAGATCAAAATATCCATCCACTGGATTGGAAATTACAAGCAACTTGCAGTTTGGATTGTAATTTACAATATTAGAAATGATAAATTTAAAGATGTTTACATTATGTTCAACCAAATTAAGATGTCTTTCTCTCTTTTGCTGGCAGGCTTTAGCTGTGATAATAGTTAGCTCAGAGTCTGCAGTCACATTGTAATCTTTGCCAGAGACCAAGTTGGTGCTCTAAGGAAAAGTTTATCATGTTGAAGAACTCATTTCCTCCTTCAGTTTGTCTTCCATAACATCAACAAGAGCAATTTCATCTGCTAAGTCTTTCATTAAGATGCTGGTGGCACAGACCATGCCAAAAAGACTGCCCCCCCCACCATAATTTTCTTCTTTAGGATCTAGTCTTTCTTCATAAGATTCTGAAGCAGCTGGTTCTTGAAAGTCACAATATAGGACTTGGAACCAAAAGGAATCAGAGTCCACATTAAGCCAGCTTGGCAATGTGCCACAAAGGGAGAAGTTTAATTTTTTGAGAAAGCTCCATACTGTTTTCCATAATAATTGCACATTCTCGTCAACAATGTATTTAGTGTTCCCTTTTTTTCACATCCTTGCCAATATTTATGTTTTGCTGAAAGTAGTCATCCTATTCCACTGATCCTCAGGTCTGTTCCTTTGCCAGTACCATGCTGATTTTATCACAGTAGCTTTGTAGTATAGTTTCAAGTTGGGGATTGTGATACCCCCAGCCATGTCTTTGTTGCCTAGAAAGGCTTTAGCTCTTCTAGGCCTCTTATGGTTCCAAATGAATTTTTTGGATTGTTTTCTCTAGTTTTGTGAAGTATATTTTTGGAATTTCAATTGGCATTGCTTTGAATCTATATAGTAGTTTTGGAAGTATGGCCATTTTCACTATATTGGTTCTTCCTACCCAGGAGCAAAGGATGTCTTCCATTTTCTTGTATCCTCTTTGATCTCTTTTGTCAGAGTGCTGTAGTTTTCAGTGTAGAGGTCTTTTGCTTCCTTTGTTAGATTGATTCCTAAAGATTTCATTTCTTTGGATGCTATTATAAAAGGAATTGTTTCCGTAATTTCTCTCTCAGTCTGTTATTTGTGTACAAGAAGGCTATTGTTTTGTGAGTGTTGACCTTGTATCCAGCTACTCTACTGAATCTGTCAATTAAGTCTAGAAGTCTTTTGGCGGAGTTTCTTGGATCTTCTATGTAAAGTATCATATCATCAGCAAATAATGACAGTTTCATTTCTTCTTTTCCTATCTTTATTCCTTTTATTTCTTTCTCTTTTATAATTGCTGTGGCTAATGTTTCCAGAACTATATTGAACAGAAGTGGTGATAGTGGGCATCCATGTCTTGTTCCTGATTTTAGCATGAAAGTTTTCAGTTTTTGACCATTTAGTATGATGTTGGCTGTTGGTTTTTCATAGATAGCCTTAATCAGGTTAAGATAAAGAACTTCTATTCCAATTTTCTGTAGGGTTTTTATCATGAATGGGTGCTGGATTTTGTCGAATGCTTTTTTGGCATCTATTGAGATGATCATATGGTTTTTGTCCTTGACTCTGTTAATATAGTGTATTACATTTAGTGATTTATGAATGTTGAACCATCCTTGCATCCCTGGGATAAATCTGACTTGGTCAACGTGTGTGATCTTCTTGATGACCCTTTGTATTCTGTCTACCAGTATCTTGTTGAGGATTTTTGCATCTATGTTCATTAGGGAGATTGGCCTGTAGTTCTCTTTTTGGGTTGGGTCTTTCCCTGGTTTTGGAATCAAAGTAACACTTGCTTCCAGGAATGAATTTTGAAGTCTTGCCTGCCTTTCAATTTCCTTGATGAGTTTAAAGAGTAATGGCATTAGTTCTTCTTTAAATGTCTTGTAAAATTCAGCAGTGAAGCCATCAGGACCTGGGCTTTTCTTTGTTGGTAAATATTTTATTACATTTTCAATTTCACTCATTGTAATTGGGGTGTTTAGAATTTCTATATCTTCTTCATTTAACTCTGGCAATTGGTATGTATCTAGGAATCTGCCCATTTCTTCTGTGTTTTCCATTTTATTGGAGTAGAGGTTGTCAAAGTAGGTATTGATGATCCTCTGGATTTCTGTTGGATTTGTTGTGACTTCACCTTTTTCATTTTTAATTGCATGTATTTGTGCTTTTTCTTTCCTTTTTTTTGATAAGGTTGGCTAAAGGTCTATCAATTTTATTTATTCTTTCAAAAAACCAACTCTTTGATGGATTGATTTTTTGTATTTTTCTCTCAGTCTCCATTGCATTGATTCTGCTCTAATCTTTGTAATTTCCTCTCTTGTATGAGCTTCGGATTCGTTACACTCTTCTTTTTCTAGGAGCTTGAGGTTCTCCATTAGGTTATTTATCTGAATTTTCTCTGTTTTCCTAATATGGGCATACACTGCTATTTATTTCCCATGTAGAACTGCTTTCATTGTGTCCCATAGATTCCTGTATGTTGTAGTGATATTTTCATTTATTTGTAGAAACTGTTTAATTTCTTCTCTAATTTCTTCTGTGACCCATTGGTTCTTCAAGAAGGTATTATTCAGTTTGAATGAGTTTGTAGGGGTTTTTTGGTTTCTTATGTTATTGATCTCCAGTTTTATTGCACTATGGTCTGACAAAATACAGGGGGTAACTTCAATTCTTTTACATTTACTTAGATATGTCCTGTGAGCTGGCATGTGGTCTATTTTGGAGAATGACCCCTGTACAGCTGAAAAGAATGTGTATTCTGATTTTGTGGGGTGGAACACTCTGTAAACATCTATGAAGTCCATTTTTTCAATAGCTTGGTTCAGTTCTAGAATTTCCTTGTTAACTTTTTGTCTAGATGATCTGTCTATTTGTGATAGTGGGGTATTGAGGGCCCCCACTACAATTGTGATAGTGTTTGTTTGGTTTTTCATGCCCATTAATATTTGTTTTGTATAGTTGGGAGCATTTGTATTTGGTGCATATATAGTTAGGATTGTCATCTCTTCCTCTTGGATTTTTCCCTTCACAAGGATGTAATGACCATCTTTGTCTCCCTTAATTAGTTTTGGTTTGAAATCTACTTTGTCTGCAAATAAAATTGCTACCCCTGCCTTCTTCTGGGTTCCTGTGGTGTGGAGAACTGTTTTCCATCCTTTTACTTTCAGTCTATGAGTTTCTTTTTGAGTTAGATGTGTTTCTTGTGTACAGCATATTGTTGCATTTTCCTTTTTAATCCATTCTCCCAGTCTATTTCTTTTGATTGGTGAACTGAGGCCATTAACATTGATGGTTATAATTGATAGATATTGATTTATCATTGTCATGATGTTTTAGTTTTGTTGGCTCTTTTATTTCTTATTTTTTCCCACTTTCCCTTTAGTGTCTTACCTTGCCTGGTGGTTTCCCTCTGTTGGTCCTCATGGAGTTGTGACCTTCATTCCTTTTTTCTAGGATATTGTTTAGAATTGCTTGTAGTGCTGGTTTGGCGTTCATGAAATTTCTCAGGTGTTCTTTGTCGTGGAAGTATCTAATGTCCCATTTTGAAAGATAATTTTGCAGGATACAACAGTCTAGGTTGGAAGTTATTTTCGTTCAGGGCTTAAAATACTTCACTCCAGGCTCTCCTTGATTTGAGGGTTTGTATTGAGAAGTCTGCTGTGACTCTGATGGGCTTTCCTTTGTAGGTGATTTGTTTCTTTTCTCTAACTGCTTGTAGGATTTTGTTTTTCTGTTGGGTTTCCTGGATCTTGACTATTATATGTCTAGATGTAGATTTTTTTTTTTATTATGGCTATTTGGAGTTCTATATGCCTCACTTATCTGTATGTCCAATTCTCTACCTCTGTCTGGGAAGTTTTCCACTATTACTTCTGTGAACAGTTTTTTTTATGTCAATTGTACTTTCTCCTGTTTTTTCATGGACTCCTATCAGTCTTATGTTATTCTTCTTTGCATCGTCTAGCAGTTGTTGGATTGATTTCTTGTGGTCCTTTACTGTTTTTAAGAAATCTCTATTTTCATGGTCTTTAACTGTGATCCTGTCTTCTATATCTGATATTCTATCTTCAGATTCCTTTAATCTGCTGTGGATACTTTCAATGGAGTTTTGGATCTCCTGAATATCTGTTTGAATCTGTTTCATGGATTCCATTTCTTTCTTATGTTGGGTATTCATGGCTTCCAGCATGTTTCTGAGCTCAGCTATTTTTTTTTTTTATCTGTTTCTATTCTAGATCCTCTAATCATGTCTTTCATTCTGCTCACCATCTCTGGAGATATCTGGGAGATTATTTCTGCTTTGAATTTTTCTAGAGCCTCATTCATCTGTTTTGTTACTTCCTGTGCTATCAGTTCAGGGTATCCAGGTGGTTGGTTATGGGACTTTTCCATCTCATTTCCCCCAGGATTTACCCTTGGCAGGGTGGAAGTCTGAGTTTGTGCCTTGCTTAAATGTCTTCCCATTTTTGTTTTCGGTACTGTCCTTGGTTTAGCTCCTGGGTTGATAGTTTGAAATTGCTTATTGTAGGTATCTTTGTTGCTTGTAATTAGAGCCCTTATGGAATGATTGCTTCTCAGAGGTGTCTTCCAGATATAGCTGGTCTTTAAGTTTTGAGTCTCTAATAATTCTGAGGCTATCTCATTTTCCTTATGGTAGGAAGGTTCATTGACTAGATCAATACCAACACCTTAGCCCAAGTGATACAATCATCAACACCATTTCATCAAGTACATCTTCGAAAATGACATTTTGTGGTAGTTATTAATCTATCACCTTTAGCTGTGTGAATTAAATCAAGATCGAGGACCAACCCAACATATAGTGAATACACTCTTCAATATAACAACTTTACCCTTTGGGATGGGGAGTTAGAAGGGTTTGGGGAGGGAGGGACAGATGGGAAGAAGGATAGGGGTGGTTAGCAGTGTGGTCAGAGGACACAGGTGAGAAGGAAAAAGAGAATAATAGGAAAATAAGGAAGAACTCTGAATGAGGACCAAAACGGGGGCAAAAAGGGAAGATGAACAATGTGAGAGAGCAAGAGAGTGAGTGTAAGAGAGAGAGAGAAAGGAAAGAGAAAAGAAAGAAGAAAAGAAAAGAAAAAAGGAGAGAAAAACAAATATTTGTAAAGAGTAGGGAAAAAAATTAAAGATAAGAGGAGCAAAAGAAAAGAAAAGAGAAAAAAACCAAAATAATAAAACTAATTTTGGGAATAAAAAATAACCATGAAGATGCAGGGCCTCTTTCAGGGTATGTCTCTGCTGTCACAATAGACAACGTGGGTTGCAGTGTGCAGATATAAGTCACTGAGTCTCACCAAACTAGTCACAGACCCATGAGATTCAGGCAGATTTCTGGCTGCAAGTCCCAAGTTGAGCTCCCGGTCTTCCTGTAGGGTTGAACTCCGCAGAGTTGTATTGCAGGTTCCAGCTGCCCTTCCCCTGAAGATAGTACCTGTCCTGATGGGAGGGAAGATGACTCCAACTTACCCAGTACAGTGGTCTGGTGGTCCGGTGTCCTCTGCGTCTTTGTAGTGTGGAACCAGGTGGCTGTACAGAGGAGCGGGGGTGGGGGGTGGGGGGGTCCAGTAGATAACTGCCTGGCGCAGGCTGATTCGGCGCATTTTGCGCAACTCGCCACGTTGTTACTGCATCCACAGACCTGCCTGTCTGCAGCGGGCTGATTCGGCGGGTTCTGCTACTCGTGACATTGCTCCATAAAAATTTTAATTGCTCACCTATATACTCTACAGTAAATTTTTGAAACTTCAAATTTAGAAAACAACATTCTCTGGGTATGGTGTTGTAGACTTGTAGTCACAGTGCCTGAGGAATCTAATTGCAAGTTTGAGGCTAGCCTGAGCAACTTAGTGGGACCCTGTTTCAAAATTTAAAAAATAAATTAATTAAACGGGGCTAGGGATATAGCTCAATGGTAAAGTTCTTGCCTAGCATGCATTCAGTCCGTAGTTCTAGGGAAAATATTAATTACAATATTACTGAAGAAAAAATAAATACTTAAGTATAAATCTCACAAGTCATGGATAGGAGGTTTGGTAAATCTACAAAACATGGATGCAAGATGCAAAAGAAAATCTAAATAGAAAGATACTCTTCTTGAGGGATTGGAAGACTAAATATTCTTAAGCTGTCTATGTTCTTCAGTTTGATCTAGAGACTCAATGAATTTCAGTAAACACACTGAAAATTTAAAAATAAGCCTAAATGGCCAGGGATTTAGCTCAGTGGTTTTGCCGCCTGCTGCACAAGTGCAAGAACCCGAGTTCGATCCTCGGTACCAAAAAAAAAATAAGCCTAGACACGTATCTTTTACAAAAATTAACTCAAAATATATAATAGTACCTAATGTATCTTAAGTCGTAATTATAACAATTAGAGAGCAAAGCATAGAAGATAATCTATGTGACTTTGTTTGGTGACAAGTTTTTAGGTAAAGCACAAAAATCAAAATTCATAGAATAAAAAATAAGTTGAATTTGTTTAGAATTAAAAATATCGGCTAGGGATTTAGTTCAGTGGCACTGTGCCTGCCTCACAAATGCAAGGTCCTGAGTTCAATCCCCAGTACCAAAAAGAAAAAAGAAAAAAAAGAAAAAGAAAAAAGAAAAAAAAGAAAAAGAATTAAAAATTTCAACTCTGTAAAAGATACTCAGAAAACTTGAAAAAAATTTCTACAAAGTAGGAGAAAATATTTCCAGCCATGCAAAACATACAATTGATAAAGGACTTGCATCCAAAATATATGAATTCATTAGAACCCCCAAATATGATGCCAAACAACCCAATTAAAAATAAGGCAAAGCTCTGAATAGATACATTACCAAAGACAATACACAAATAGTAAATAAGCATATAAAAATGAAAATCATTTGCCTTTAGGGAAGTGTGAATTAAAAGGAAATGCAACTGGTCATCAATTAGAATGGCTCAAATACAAAATATTGAAATACAAATTTTTATCAAGGCCAGCAATGATAACTTTCATTTATTAATGAAAGGAACATAAAATAGTGCCACCACTTTTCAAAAAGCTAAAAGCAATCAAGCTATCATTCAATAAATGAATGGTATTTCATTTTATGCTATATCCATATCATATTTGGTGATAATAATGAATCAAACTACAAAAGATATTTAGGTCCAAAAATGTTTGTATCTTAGATTTTCATTATCATTTTGTTCATCTTTTAAAAAAATTTCCCATGTGCATTTGAATTATTTTGATATATAGTATTTAATTTTCAAATATTTGGGTGTTCTATACGTGTCTTATTGCCATTGATTTTTGATCCTGAATGTTGAAGTCCCCAAAAAATCAAAATCCCTAAATCAAATATCCTAATATCATAGTCATAAAAGAATAAAATCCAAAATGTTGAAATCCTGAACACTGCCAATTGCCTCAAGGCTATTATTAAGGTTGTTCAGGCCTTCCATATCCATAACTGATTATTTTTGGTCTAGTCTATCAATTACTGAAAGAAGAGTACTAAAATCTCCAGTTATGATTTCTGACTTTGTACTTTTCCAATTTTTTCTCTTAATTTTTGCACTATGTATTTTGAAGGTGTACTGTTAGTACAATATAAACTAAATCATTTGCCTTCTAAATAAATTATTCCCTGTTATATTTTCATGCTTATCTCTGGTAATTTTCTTCATTTCAAAGTCTACTGAATATCATAACCATGTCAACTTTTATGTTCTAAGTTTTCATGGTATATTTCCTTCTGCCCTTTTGAATTATGTGTTTCCATAATTAAATTGTGCTTGCTTTAAATAATATATAGGGTACACTTTAAAAGAAAAAATTGGGGGAGTGCAAATTATATCTTAACACTTAAAATAATATATAGGGTAGTGTTATGTATTTATTTTCAGCTGTCTTTTGACTGGGCTGCTTAATGGACTTATATTAATTCATTTACATGTATTATCCATACAAGACTCACTTTATTGGACTTAGGGATGAGTCTGACTTATGAACATTCTCCCAGAAAGGAACTTGTTTTTACATCAAGGGACTTACTGTATATTGGATTTAATTCTATTATTTAGTACTTAATTTTCTTATT
Organism: Heterocephalus glaber; assembly: GCF_053883595.1. NCBI lineage: Eukaryota > Metazoa > Chordata > Mammalia > Rodentia > Bathyergidae > Heterocephalus > Heterocephalus glaber. The sequence continues at coordinate 9,361,382 of NW_028258344.1, forward strand.
TGTTCTTTATTCCTACTGTCTTTTCATTGAATAATTTTTTAGAATTCCACATTATCTTTTGTAGTGTCTTCTTAGCTACATCTCTTTGTCCTTTTTAATGGTCAATTTGTAATCTAAATAATCATAATTTACCTTCAAATAGCATTTTTTGGTTTTGCACTTATAGATCTTATAAAACACAAAAATGTAAGTATGTTAGTATACTTACTGTCTTCTAATATAATATTTGTATTATATTATGCAATAAATTCACTGCATATGTAAACAGGTAAGCATTCCATATTATAATAGCATATAGTACAATAATAAATATATATTGCATAGTTGTGAAATAAACATATTATAGATTACTTTTATCAGAGTAAGTACATATAAATAAACATGACAACAAACATGAAAATACGGCTTTAGTAGCCTTTTGAAAAATTTAAAAATATGCATGGCAGACTTTATGTTTATCTAGATTGTTCTTTCTGGAGTTCCTAATTCTTTCTATGGATGCAATTTCCATCTGCTATTCATCTCTTTACTCTGGAGAACTTCTTTTTAGCATTTACTGTAGCTCATATTGGCTAGAGTCAAATTCTCTCAGCTTTGGATTCTCTGAAATGTCTATTTTATCTTGATTTTTTAAGGGTATTTTCATGGTTTTAGAATTCCAGGCTGACAATTTTTATATTTCAACACTTTAAAGATATTCCATTCTCTCTTGTTTTCCATTGTTTAAGATGAAAAATTAACTGTCAGTGATGTTATTTTTCTTTTAATATAGCACATAATTTTTCTTTGGGTGCTAATTAGATTTCCTCTTGTTATTGTTTGAGAACTTTGACATACTAACATGTTTTCTTGTTTATTTAATCAACTATTTTCATGAGTTTGCTAAGTCAATGAGTTATGTCTTTAGCAGTTTTGGAAAAGATTCATTGCATATTATATATTATATGTCTAGTTTTCTCATTTTGACATTCAGTAGACTTTTATGTATATGATGAGTTTTCTCATTTCTTCAAATATATGCCTACCTTGATCTTTTCTAATTTTCATTTTAATTAAAGCACATGTATTCACATTTCTTCATTGTTTATTACTTTAAAAAATATTGTGTGGGATATTTTGTATAAAAAATATTACAGACTGAAAAAAATGTATTCACTTCAGGAAAAAAGATAACCCTTCTTTTAACAGGCCACTAGTTGGATGGGTGTATCATAGAGGCAATTTGATCTGCAATTAAGCATTATCTAGGGTTGGCTTCCTCCTCAGAGGTTCACTGCCAGCTTCAAATACTTTGAGGACAGAGTAAAGATTTTATCTTCTGAGCACCAGAGAAATTCTGCAAATTTTGTGTTTTACAGTTGGGCTACCCCCTTTATGAACTGTTGAATAGGTGTTTCACAGCCCACCTGTCAGCTTTTCCGTGTCTTGTAGTTCTTCCATGGCTTTCAGAAGACCTCTGGCTTATACCCTTTGAGGACCAAGAATCTAAGAGTATTTATCTCTTTTTTTTCTCCAGCCTTTCACAGAAGAAAGTCTAAAAGGTTTTGGACAAAGTTCTCTTAACTCTCCTTCCCTTGCCTCTTATCCATAGTTTCTTTTGTGGTTTCTGTTACCCATGGTCAAGTATAGTCTCAAAATATTTAATAAAATATTCCAGAAATAAATAATTCATATGTTGTAGATTGTATTATTTATTCTATATATTTGTTATTATTGATTTAATATGCCTAATTTATAAATTAAACTTTATCATAGACATGTTTAATAGGAACAGTGTAGCAAATGTAACACTGAGTATTCATGATTTCATCCAGGCATTCAGGCCCGGGGTGTTTGAAATGTATCCCCTGAGGATAAGAACACACTACTGTACTAACTTTGAGATCTCAATAGAGAGGCCTCAGAACTACTTGATTGGGTTACATATTCGTTCCACAGCTACAAGTCTAAAGATTTGTCACCCCACATGCAGATATTGAAAATTCGTTAAAAGTTCAGCTCTTTTCTCATTATTTCCAACTCTACCAGCAATAAGAACAGTAGTGGATATCTTTTCACTTGTGAAGGTTACTCTCTTTTCTGGCATTTTGATCATTAGGGTCTATGTTTTCAGTTCTTTGTTACATAAATAAAATCTATGTTTTTATTTTCCTGCTTATTTTTCTTTCATAATGTTGTTCATTTATGTTCTTGCTTTTAAGCTCCTTTTGAGAATCTGATATTCACTTGATTTTCTTCTCTCTGTAAGTGTCTTTTTCACTATCCCTGGCAAACAAAAGTTTTTCTGGATGTTTACTGTTAAATTCTAATAATTTAATTTTGATATATCAGAACTCATTATTTTCAGGTAATTATTATAGTTAGTTTTGTATTATATTTTAAATATTAGTCTTATTCCATTGTTTTTAAATTAATTTTATTGGTAATTTTATTGGTACAATGACATTCATCATTGGAAATTTGCACCTTTACATAGTCTCTCTTGGTTCTTATTTTTTCCCCATTCCTCTGCCCTCCCTTCAACCTCTCCATCCTTCCCTATTTACAAAGAAGTTGTTTCCATTTTTTCATTTTCTCATATTAATTCCATTCCCTTTCCTTTCCTCTACCCCTACCAGTTTGCCTTCCCCTTTGCCCCTTTTCTTCCTATTTCACATTATCTATTACACCTTTTAGTCCTTATTTACACTTTCATGCTACAGAAACTATTCAGTATTTACACATGTATGTCCTATTTATTTAACTTAACAGTATCACCTCAATGTGGATCCATTTAGCTATAAATGTCTCTAATTTCTCATTTTTTATGGCTGAATAGTGCTCCATTTTATTAAAAAAACACATTTACTTTATCCAGTCTCCAGTCGATGGGCATTTGGGCTGCTTCTGAGTTTTAGCTATTACAAATTGTGCTGCTATGAACATGGGTGCACATATGTCACTGTGGTATGATTCTTTTAATTCTTTGGGGAAGATACCCAGCAGGGAAAGAGCTGGGTCAAATGAGACTCCCACTCCTCGTTCTTTGAGATATTTCCATATTGATTTCCACAGTGCTTGCACCAGTCTACACTCCCACCAGCAGTGGAGCAGTATTCCTCTTTCCCCACAGCCCCGCCAGCATTTGTTATTGGTTGATTTCATGACAGCAGCCATTCTTTCTGGGGTGAGGTGGAATCTCAGTATGGTTTTCATTTGCATCTCTCAAATTACCAGTGATGTTGAACATTTTTTCATATGTTTATTTGTTATTTCTACTTCTTTGTCTGAGAAATATCTGTTCATTTCAGATGCCCATTTATGGATTGGTCTTTAAAATAGAGAAGTCTGATTTTTTAAAGTTCTTTATAGATTCTAGATAGTAGGCCTTTGTCTGAGGAACAGCAGGTGAAATTTTTTTCCCACATTGTAGGTTGTCTCTTCACACTGTTGGTGGTTTCTCTTGCTGTGCAGAAGCTTTTTACTAAGAAGAGTTCCCACTTGTTGATTGTTTGTGCTACTTCATGGGCAACTGAGGTTTTCTTCATAAAATCATTTCCTACACCAATACCTTCAAGAGTTCTACCTAACCACTGTTCCACCTGGTTTAGCATTTCTGTTTTAATTTTAGATCTTTAATCATCTTGATTTAAGATTAGTGCATAGTGAGAGGTATAGGTCTAGTTTTAATCTTTGGCAATTTGAAAAACAATTTTTCCAGTACCATTTATTAACGAGGCTATCTTTCCTCCAGTGAGGATTTTAGGCTGCTTTGTCAAAGATGAAGTGGCTAAGTGTGTCTGGAGTTGTTTCTGCATCTTCTGATCTGCTCCCCTGGTCCTCAGGTCTGTTTCTTTGCCAGTACCATGCTGTTTTATCACAGTAGCTTTATAGTATAGTTTCCAGTTGCCATGTCTCTGTTACATAGAATTCCTATTGCTATTCTGAGACTCTTCTTGCTCCAAATGAAGTTTTGAATTGTTTTATCAAAGTCTGTGAAGTATGCTGCTGGAATTTCAATTGGGATTGCATTGAATCTATACTGCAGTTTTGAAAGTATGGCCATTTTCCCTATGTTGATTCTTATTCTTCCTACCCAAGACTAAGGGCTGTCTTTCCATTTTCTGATATTGTCTTTAATCTCTCTTTTCAGAGTGCTATAGTTTTCAGAGACCAGGTCTTTGATTTCAAAGGTTGACTCCTAGGTATTTCCAGTTTCTTGGATTACCATTGTGAAAGGAATTGTTTGCCCTGTTTCTCTCTCAGTGAGTCTGATGTTCGTGTAGAGGAAAGCTATTGATTTTTGGGTGTTGACTTTGTATCCAGCTACTTTACTGAATTTGGTCATTAAGTCTAGAAGACTTTGGTGGAGTTCTTGGGGTCTTCTATATAGAGTATTATGTCATCTGCATTTAGTGACAATTTGACTTCTTCATTTCCTATCTTTATTCCTTTTATTTCTCTCTCTTGTCTTATTGCTGTGGCTAGTGTTTCCAAGACTATATCGAACAGGAGTGGTGATAGTGGATATCCTTGTCTTGTTCCTGATTTTAATGTGAAGGATTTCAGGTTTTGACCATTTAGTGTGATACTGGCTATTGGTTTTTCATAGATGGCTTTTATCACATGGAGGTAGAGACCATCTATTCCAATTTTGTGCAGAGTTTTTATCATAAATGCATGTTGGATTTTGTCAAATGCCTTTTCTGCATCTATTGAAATGATTATATGGTTTTTGTTCTTGGCTCTACTGATATAGTGTATTACATTGATTGATTTGTGTATGTTGAACCATCCCTGCATCCCTGGGATGAATATTATTTGGTCAGGGTGTATGATCTTCTTGATGATCTTCTGCATTCTATTTGCCAGTATCTTATTAAGGATTTTTGCATCTATGTTCATTAGTGAGATTGGCTTATATTTCTCTTTTTTGGTCGGGTCTTTTTATGCTTTGAGGATCAAGGTGATGCTTGGTTCCAAAGAACAAATTTGGGAGTATTGCTTCTCTTTCAATTTCAATGAAGAGTTTAAAGAGTAGTGGCAGTAATTTTTCTCTAAATGTCTTGTAGAATTCAGCTGTGAAACCATCAGGACCCAGGTTTTTTTTAGTTGGTAAGATTTAATTACATTTTCAATTTCATTGATTGATATTGGGTTGTTTAGACTTTTTAGGTCTTCTTCATTCAACTTTGGTAATTCATATGCATCTAGAAATCTGTCTATTTCTTCTGTGTTTTCCATCTTATTGGCATATAGGTTCTCAAAGTAGGTATTGATGATCCTCTGGATTTCTGCTGGGTCTGTTGTAATTTCATCCTTTTCATTCCTAATTGCGTGGATTTGGGCCTTTTCTTTCTTTTTTTCTGATAAGGTTGTCTAAGGGTTTGTCCATTTTGTTTATTCTTTCGAAGAACCAACTCTTGGCTTCATTGATTTTTTGTATTGTTCTCTTTGTCTGGATTGTGTTGATTTCTGCTCTGATCTTTATAATTTCCTCCCTTTTCTGGGCTTTGGGCTTGTCCTGCTCTTCATTTTTTAGAAGCTTGAGGTTCAGCATCAGGTTGTTTATTTGGGTTTGCTCTGTTTTCTTAATATGCATATTCACTGCTTTGAATTTCCCTCATTAGACTGTTTTCATTGTGTCCCATAGATTCCAATATGTTGTATTGTCATTGTCATTTAATTGTAGGAACTGATTTCTTCTTTAATTTCCTATGTGACCCATTGGTTATTCAGAAGTGAGTTGTTCAATTTCCATGTATTCATGAAATTCTTGGGGTTCCTTTTGCTATTGATCTCCAATTTCATTGCACTACGATCTGACAATATACAGGGGATAACTTCAATTCCTTTGCACTTACTTAAACATGTTCTATGAGGGAGAATGTGGTCTATTTTGGAGAACAACCCATGTGCAGCTGAAAAGAATGTGTATTCTAATTTTGTAGGGTGGAACACTTCGTTAACATCTGTTAAGTTCATCTATCTATTTGTGACAGTGTGTTATTGAGGTCCCCATTACTATTGTATTAGTGCTTATTTGATTTATCATGTCCATTCATATTTGTTTTATATAGTTTGGCGGACTACTGTTTGGTGCATAGATATTTATGATTGTCAGCTCTTCCTCTTGGATTGTTCCCTTTACAAGCACGTAGTGTCCTTCTTTGTCTCTCTTAATCAGTGTGGGTTTGAAATCCACTTGATCTGCAAAAAGGATAGCTACTCCTTTTTTGGGGGTTCCTGTCACATGGAGTATTGTTTTCCATCCTTTAACTTTCAGTCTGTGAGGTTCTTTTTGAATTAAGTGTGTTTCTTGTATGCAGCATATTGTTGGATCTTGCTTCTTGACCCATTCTGCCAGTTTATTTAATTTGATTGGTGAAATGAGACCATTAACATTGATGGTTATATCTGATATGAATTGACTTATTCTTGTCATGACTTTTTCTTTGTGTTGGATTCTCCCCCTTTGCATTTAATTTCTTGTGCCCAATGGATTCATTCTGCTGGGCTTCCTGGGGTTGTGATCCTCATTGTCTTGTCCTAGGATATTGTCTATAATTTTTTCTAGTGCTCATTTCATATACATGAAGTTCCTAAAGTGCTCTTTGTCCTGAGAGTATCTTATTTCTCCATCAATTTTAAAAGATAATTTTGCACGGTACATCAATTTGGGTTGGAACCTGGTTTCCTTTAGGCCTTGAAATACATCACTCTTCTTGCCTTGAGAGCTTGTGTTGAGAAGTCTGCTGTGATTCTGATGGGCTTTCCTTTGAATGTGATTTGTTTCTTTTCTCTAACTGCTTGTAGAATTTTGTTCTTCTGTTGTGTTTCTGCAGTCTTAAACTATCATATGCCTCTGTGTAGATTTTTTTGATCATGGCTAGTTGGACTGCTATACACCTCATTTATCTGTATGTCAAGTTCTTTTCCCCTACTTAGGAAATTTTCTGCCATTACTTCTGTGAATAGTTTATTTTCAATGTCGTCTGCTCTCTCCTGTTTCTTCATTGACTCCAATCAGTCTTATGTTATTCTTCTTTGTATTGTCTAGCAGCTGCTGGATTGATTTCTCATGGTTCCTTACTATTTAAAAGCAATTTTTCTTTTCTTGGCTACTAATTGCAATCTTATCTTCTATATATGAAATCCTGTCCTCACATTGCCTCATTCTGCTGTGTAAACTTTCAGGGTAGTTTTTAATTTCCTGGATATCTGTTTGCATCTCTTTTATGGATTCCATTTGTTTCCTATGTTGGAATTCCATCATGTTCCTCAGCTCCTCTATGTTTTTTTTTATTTGTTCTCTCTAAATTTATTTTTTTTCAAGTTTCTCCATTGATTTTATTCTTTTTTTAAAAAAAAATTTATTTTATTGGTACATTTTAGGTATACAATATAATGACATTCATCATTGGAAATTTGCATCTTTACATAATCTCTCTTGGTTCTTATTTTTCCCCCTTCCCCTGCCCTCCCTTAAACCCCTCCATCCCTCCATATTTACAAAGACTTTGTTTCCATTTTTTCATTTTCTCATATTAATTCCATTCCCTTTCCTTTCCCCTACCACTCCCACTTCCCCTTCCCATTTTCCCCTTTTCTTCCTATTTCACATTATCTTTTATACCTTTTGGTCCTTATTTACACTTTCAGTTTCTCACACTAGAAAAACTATTTGGTATTTATACATGTGTGTCCTGTTTATTTCACTTAAGAGTATTGCCTCAATGTGCATCCATTTAGCTATAAATGCATGGTACTCGCAAAGAAGCAGACCTGAAGACAAGTGGAACAGATTAAAAGATCCCAAAAGTCTGTAGATTTATTAATCATGTCTTGCACTATGGGCACAATCTCTGCTGCAATCCAATAAATTATTTCTGATTTCATTTTTTCCAGATCCTCTTTCATTGCCAGTTCAGGAAGTCCAGGTTGTTACATGTCTTCTCATTTCAACGGGTGGGGGGAAAGTTGTGTGTTGCTGGCAACTGGGGGGCTCACTTCCTTGGTGCTTGTGGCAGTGGTATGGTGGCCTGGAAGGTTCACCTCCTCTCTCCATTGTTTTTTCTTCTTCTTCAGGAATTCTAAAAATACATCATGCAAATGTAGGGAATTTTTATTATCTATCTTTTTCAATTTAATCACTTGTAACCATTTTATCTAATTTTTAGTTTCATCCTCTTGATTGTTTTTCTTTAGCCAATGTTCTTTATTATACTCTTGGTTAAGTATATCCTACCTTTGATGATTTCTAATTAATCTTTATATCTGAAATAATTTCCCCATTTTCTTTTTATCTTCCTAAGTTTGACAAATTCTCATTTCACATCTTCCTCCTTTTCACCAATTTCTTGGCTAAGTTTTAAAAATAAATAATTTTTTAATTAATATACAGTGCTCATAGAAGCAGCCATACAAAATGAGCAAAAAAAATGAACAGACCAAAATGATTTAATGAAAACAAAACAGACCAACAATCAAAAAAGAAAACAGATCTATTATGCACTAATGTCCTGAAGAAAAATGGTGATAAGAAACATCACACACACTGACCAAAATCTTTGTTTAACCTGAACAGTAAAAATGAAAGTTTAAGAATTCGATGTTAATTAGTAACTTATATGTATATATAGCTCCTTTCTTCTGAAGCTTAATTTAGAAAAATCCTAAAGAGGACTATACATTTTAAAAACTTTTTCTGATAATCATCCAATGAGTTTCATCTGTAAAGACTGCATGGGATACAGAAAAAGGCAGTAAGTGTCCTCAAACTACTTACTACCTACAATATTAGGCTACTACTTAGGTCTGTTCAGCCATAGTGCACTTATCACATTTAATTTTGGTTTTTATAACCTAAAAATTGTTGGTAAAAATATGGGAGGTATACAGTAAGTCCACTGAGAATGTTAGTAAGTCAGATTCTTCTGTACGTCCAACAACATAAGTCTTATACACCTTTCACAGAAATATACAACGTATGTTGTTTTGCACATCCTGGCAGTCCCTTTCACATCACCACTGCTTTTCTTCTTGCCTTCAGACACCCTGGGCTCTGATTGGGGACTGCACTACTGTACACTACTGCACTGTACAGTAAGCACACAGCAGCACAACTATGACAATGTTCAGCAGACACTTGAGCTACTCTCTCCATGTGTTCACCTCTGGGACTGTTCCTAATGTGAGGTCTGTTCATATCACCAGAGGCTGTCCGTAAGAAGTTGCATTCACAGTATGCTTATAGGTGACAGTGGCTGAGTCTGGGTATAGCTGACATGAGTGGGCTATCCCTAGGTTCCATGCCTTTGTTCCCCATATTCCTGGGTGGTCTATGCATACCCTAGAGTTGGCTGGGCTGTGTAAACACTGCATACCTTCTGGGCTTCAGGGTGGCTGGTAGGTACCATAATCCATGGCCACCCTTTTCTCTCCTTCCTCCTCTTTTTGCCTAAGATTTGAACTTATGATTTAGAATGTTTTTAAAAAATCTGTAATATTTTGTTTAATATTGTTTATTTTGAAGTGTGACATATTCCTCGGCTTTATATTTTTGTTTCTAGAGTATTTTCATAAATGATATATTTTGATTCTCACTTTGATTTACCATTTTATGGGCCATGGCTATAATTTTCAGTTCATTTAATTTGTGTCATTTTTCCTTCTAGTAATAAGTTAGCAGATTGAGTACAAATTTCCACAAATTTATAGTTCTAGAATGTCCTCTTTTGTTAATATTACGCAAGCATCCTATTTATTCCACTTAAGAGTATGGCCTCAATATGCATCCATTTAGCTATAAATGTCTCTAGTTTCTCATTATTTATGGATGAGCAATACTGCGTTTGAAATAAATAGGACACACATGTGTAAATACCAGTTTCTCTAGTGTGAGAAACTGCAAGTGTAAATAAGGATTAAAATGAATAATTGATAATTTGAAATAGGAAGAAAAGGTCCAAAGGGGTAGGGGAAGTGGGAGGGGAAGGGGAAAGGAAAGAAGGAAAAGGAAAAATTATGAGAAAAGAAAAAAATGGAAACAAAATAGGGAAGGGGGGGGAAGGGCTCACAGGTAATGGAGAAAAAATAAGAACCAAGATACATCATGTACAAGTAGAAGCACCCAATGATAAATGTAAATGCACTGTATACCTAAAATGTACCAATAAAAGAATTTAAGCAAAAAAAAAAAATTACACCGAGCTTACTGTTAACAAATGCCATCTTTGCAAAAACATGTTTGAGAAAGTATGGCCTCTTCTACAAATGGTACTGGGCAAACTAGGTATCCTCATGCAGAAGACTGAGATTTCACCCCCATCTTTTGGAAATATGCTACACAAGTATCAGCTCAAAATGGATCAAAGACATAAGTATAACACTTGAAACTACAAGAGAACAGGGGCAATACTTCAAAATATTGGTATTGGTAATGATTTTCTGGACAGGAAACCAAAAACTCAGAAAACAAAACCAAAAACTTAACATATGAAATTACATGAAACTAAAAAGATTTTTTACAGCAAAGCAAACAATCAATAATATGAGGAGACAACTTACAAAATAGGAGAAAGTATTTGCCTCTTACAGGGGGTTACTATTCAGAATATATAAGAAATGTAAAACACAAAAACAAGTAATCTGATTAAAATGCATAAATGATTTGGAAATGCACTTCTCAAAAGAAGAAATAAAAATGGTCAACAAATATTTTTAAAAATTGTCAATATCATTAACCATCAGGGAAACACAAATCCACACTTAAATGAGATAACATCTCACCCCAATTACAATAACTGTTATCAAAACAACAAAAAATAACAAATACCTTGTAGCATCCTTGTAGTGCCTTGTAGGATTCCTTGTAGAATCCTACCACACAGTGCTGATAGGAATATCAATTAGTACAGCCACGTGGAAAACAACAGTATCGGAGTTCTTCAAAATCTTATAACATAGAAGTATTATATGAATTATAAACTATTATATGGATCCCATATCTGGATATACCCAAAGACATGAAATCAGCATACTAGAGAGATGTATACTTGTCCAACTGTTCATGATAGCCAAGATGTGGAATCAGCCTAAGTGCCTATCAACAAAGAATGGATAAAGAAAATGTGAAGTATACATTTTTTTTCAGGCATAAAGAGAATGAAATCTTATCAATTTGCAGCAAAGTGTATGGAACTAGAAGACATTATGTTAAGTGAAATAAACCAGACTCAGAAAGCCAAGTTCTATATGTTCTTGATAATATTTGGAAATTTTTTTAAAAAGTCAACCCGAGCACAAAATAATTATTGCTAGAGATTGGGAAAGGTGCAGAGAGGGTAGAAAAAGGGTGGCTGGATTTGATCAGTCCATTGCATATGCATATATTGAAATATCACATTGAATCCCATTAATATGTACAATTAGTATGTGTATATTACTTAGCTTTCCCATTGCTGGGACAAATACTTTGACACCCACAAATTAAAGGAATATAGGTCTCTTTGGCTCATGATCAGCTGACTCAAAGGCACAAACATCATGGTGGAAGTACCCAGATGAACAAAGCTAGTTAGCTCATGTTGGCTACAAAGTATATATAGCAAGGAAGCAATAGAGCAGAGGAAGGGGCCAGGGATCATATATCATACACAAGGTAATGCCTCTGTGACACTCGGAGGGGCTTCTGAGCAAAGTCTCGCCTCCGGGGGAGAATACCGGTGCACACCTGCAGAGCAGCTGTTTCCTTTAGACTTCAGGGTCTCCAACAGTTCTTCTGCATGAGGGCTGCTGGGCTCTGACCTTCTCACCAAGACAGGATGAGGGCAGGGTCAGTATGGTAGGCATGTGCCTATCTTCCCAAGTTCTCCTTTTACAGTCCCCACTGAAAATCCCGGAGTTATTTTGGTTGGTTCCTAGTGCTACTTCTTTTACAAACTACATTTTGTAGAACTGATTAGATTACTTTGTTTATTTAATGTGAGTTTGTGCCTTTTTGTCTCAATCTTCCAATACAGGTACGTTGGGGAAAAAAAGCAGTCTAAAAAAATTCTAGACAGAGCTTTCTGGAGTCCAGCTTACTGCTGATGCTCTTATGTCCATTTTACAACTTAGCATCCTCAGACTCTTACTGATGTGCCCCCTCCCCTTTATCAGGGCAGGATTAGGAAAAGGTACAATGACATGAAAATTTTTTCAGGTGATTTACACTAATTAAAATATTCCTTTGTCAAAAAAAATTTATTTCAGTCAGAAAATACCAATTAATTATATACGATTCAATGAGCTAAGCATTTCTTTTCTTATTTTGTAAGAGTTGCTCTAAAAAATTATAAAGCATTTAGAGGTCCAGAGTCCAGTCAACATTGGTGACACAAGTACCAAACTAGACACTCTAGTTCATTTCTAGCTATTTGATTCACTGAAACTCCAAATGTGTTTATTATCAGTTTTCCCTCCATTCAGATACGAGAGTATATTCACAGAAATATGACATAGGAGATAATGTGACCATGATTGTAAATTTAATTTTAGCTCACTAAAATTGATAATTTCTAGGCTATACCATTGCTTACTCTGAACAGAATATTGGACAACCTCAATTTTAGGGACATCAATGGGATAGTGTTCATTTTCCTCATGGCTCTTTTTGATGCCTGGATAGACTTTCTCTTGGACCAACAGACTCTAACACCTCTTCTGGAATCAATTCCAACTGATGATGAGCTACATCTGGCCTGTGAAATGAAAATAGCAAAACCTTTTATTGAATCCAAGTTTAGTGGATCTACATCATCTGCTCAGTCAACTTTTGCCAAGATGAATGATGCTGTGTCAGTGTTCCATAATTTCAGAGGTGGATTTCCCTTCTTTAAAAACAAAGTGTTTTCCTCTACATAAGCAATGAAAGAAAAAAAAAAGAAGAAACTCTGCTGTGTGTGTAAAAATTCATTTTGGCTTCTCTGTATATTTGGAAACAAAAACCCTAAAATAACCTTACATGAGCGTTTTTTACTATTTTTGGATCCGTGGCATCCTAGCCTATATCAAGTTGCACAAGGGGGCACTGTAGTTATGAAAGTTTGGAGGAAGTGAGCCATTTCCTTCCATCTTAGTATCCAAAGATACTAAACAGGTAGAAAAATGTAATGAAAAATGAGAGAACCCTAACTTCTAGAGACCATGAGTATTTTCCAGTTTTTTAAACTATTAGCTCAGATTAGAAAATATTCCAGAAGGAGCACAAAAGGTTACCAAGCAGAAGGAGACAGTTGAAAACCTTGAAGTTTATTTTACAAAGTTGGTAAGTCCAATTTTTCACACATAAGAACAATAAATACAGAAAGGGAAATTAGCTGAAAATGGATGTTTTCAAAACTCAAAAATCACCCAGCTGTGGTGTTCATGGTTAAGATGGAGACTGCAGTTCAAACTACAATGTCTAAAGCCCATTCCAGGTCTATCTGATCTACACATGGATAAATGGAAGTTGGAGACTTTGACATAAAGGCTGATAAAGCATCACAGTAAAAATATTGTGAGGTAACTTCATTGACTGTTGCGGTGTCATGATTACTAGTATAACCCCTATTCCCAAATCATCTAACAATCCATGATGCAAATGAGGTCATATCGACATTAACTTCCAAGTCTTTTTATTTGATGGCCTCATCAGACTAACTGTAGGGCTTCCATCTCTGTAAAGTTTTTCTAGGTTATGTATGGAATATTGAGTATATCCACATGGATTTCTAGTGCTAAGGCATAATCTATGCTTTTATCTAGTGTTTTTTATACTTTTATAATTCTTTAAGGTTCTTTAATGCCACCTTTCTCTTCTTTTTCTTCTTAACTAACTTTACTATTAGCCAGAAAACAAGGAATTCTTCCATTGTCTCAGAAAGACAGAGCTGTCACAGTAACACTTAACTGTACATAGTACCTTTGTCACTTGAATTACTTTGACTAAGCTCACTTTTATCCACTTTCTTAACCCCTGTCTGTATGGCAATAAATTATGTAACAAAGCAGAAGTAAAAGAAAACCTGAGTTGTCAACAGATTGGGCTGTAAAGCAAACTGGGTAGTGAGCTGAGAGCTGAGATTGAACAGGGCTTAGAAACTTTAAAAACTTGTGTAAAATGTATAAATTATGTATTTTTAAATTATATTTTGTAAATTTATTCTTAAAGTAAAGATTAATTGAAGACATGAACAATCATTGAGACCATAAAAATCAGAATTGTAATGCAGAAAATATACTCTGCCATACAGAGGTTAAATTTGAAAAGCTTTTTCAGAACTCAGAGGAAATGTTCAAGAAAATTTAAATTATGGACAATTTTTAAATATGTTGCATGGAGATTCAATATACAAAGAATATTTCTGGAGAAGAAAAGACAAACAGTGTATCAGTAATTATGGCATAATATTGGAAAAGTTCACTGAGCTAAGGGAATATGAGTATGCACGCTGGAAGTCCTCATCCCGAAACAGTTACAATTAATGAGAGGCAACATATACCAGAATAGGCCCTTTTGAAGTTTTAGGGCTGCAAGAAAAATGAAAATACCCTCTAAGTAGGCATTCATTAAAAACAGCTTCTATTCTGTTGGTATATAGCTCAGTGGCAGTGTGCTTTGCCATAAAGCAACTAAATCCAGGTTAGCCTTAGACCTCATCTGCAGCTCATGGATGGGAAGGAAATAAATATTTATAGAGAGTTGGTAAGGAAAAGTTAACTGTACATGGTACAAATTAAATGTATCCATGTAACACCAAAGATATTACTAAGGAACCAAGATTTCAGCAAATAAACATGTATGTGCCTTTCTCACAAATATTATGTGACAATATCCTCTAACTTACCCAATTAGGAATAAATATTAAATAATAAAAATGAGAGCAGTGGCCAAAAATTATCTTGGAACTGGATGTGATGACAGTTAAGTAGGGTGCATAAATTATTGTAAAAATAACTTAAACCTTAATGTAAAAGTTAAAAGACATAATATATAAAATTTTTAAATAAATGATTTCTGGCTTTAAATCATCGGATCATAAGTACTTGGAAGTGGATAATGCAGGGGTAGAATGACCTGACATTGAAATATTCATACTACTTAAGCAAATGGATACTGTCTTTATGTTGACATTTATTTGAAAACATGTATAAATATACTTTTAAAATATCAAAAGGTAATCTAAATTTATGACAGAACTTAGTTTTTACAAGTCATATAGTGTAACAAAGTCAAGATGAAAATTTCTTTTAAAAAAACATATAACCAAGCAAAATAGAAATACACAGAAAAATTGCTAAATGTAGCAAAGGATAGATTAGAGGAGAAACACAAGGCAAGCACAAACAATAAATCCAAAAGTCATAAAATAACACAAAACCAAATATGCCTGTTGTTATAAAAACTATAAACAATATAACTCCTTTTTAAAAGACACAAACTTTATATACTGACTAAAACCTACATAAGTGCTAAAATAAAACAAATTCTGTTTAAATTCAGTTTTTCATACCACAATCTCTCCTATATGAAATGAAAATTAAGAGGTAAATCATGAGTATTATATTTCTTTTAGAAGAGAATCATAAAATGAGAGCAACACAACTTAAATTGTTTATGATTTTATAGTGCAGATAATTAAACATAATTTCCATAGTGATGGAAATATTTTTATTAATGAAGTGCAATGGCCTGGTATAGTGGTTTTTAACTCTGCTCTTTGGAGGGCTAGTGGCTTTCAAGATTTCCTACTCTGAGGCAACTATGCATTTAAAAGATCTTTTAAAAAACGGCACATAGCAATAAATGCAAACAAGCAAAACAACAACCCCAAATAAGCAAACAATCAAACAAAAAACATTTCTTTGACATAAGTCTAAAAAAATTGTAAGAGTTAACTGACTTTTGAAAATCAGTTTTTAAACTTATAAAATGGGGTTAATCTTTCCAGGCTATTGTTAAAGTGCGAATCTAGGAATATCCCCTGAAGGCCCCTGTGTTAAAGGTGTGGTCCCCAAAGGAACCCCAGTGTCTTCCACTTTTTCATTCCAGATCATAAGGTGAATGAACAGCTGTGCTCTGCTGCTGACTGCTTCACTACAGACACAGAAGCGACTGGACCAATGGACCATGGACTGACTCTCCCAAACTATCACCCATAATCACCCATAATCAATTTTTAATTTGATTATCTCAGGTAATTGTCACCCTAACAGATAGCTGACTTTCACAGTTATTTTGTTGATTTCCTATTTTGGATATAAACTGCATGATACCACACAGGTACTGGCTTCCTATACAGCTCCCATGCAGCAAAGATTAAGTGACTGCCTATAACAGAGACCAAATTATCAGATGCTTTGAATCATCCTCCTTCAACCTGTCATTTATGTGCATCATTCCTATATACTCAAGAAATAATACAGTTCATTTTTCCTAAACTAACAGGAAAATTTTTGGCAAAGTTAAATCACAAAAGCACATCAATGCCAAGCACAAATGGCTGTTAGATCATCCACAGTTTGTGATACTTTATATCATCTATTGGCACAGAACATTGGGAATTGACTCTTTGCATATTGGTGCCCAACGCATACAGATTCTCTTTAAAGAATGTTGTGCCAGTAGAATTCCTGGGTACTCTCTTTCAGAATAGTCAAATACAGAAAAAAATTTTCACTGCATCTGGTTTAACTGGTGGAAGTAAGTTCACATGTGAATGTAAATGCTGACTCTGAATATCCCTCTACCAAAAAAATTAAAAACGTGTGCATAACACCTAGGGTTGAAATGTGACAAGGACCCCTTAGACTCTGTCAACAGTAACACCCATTCATTTACATCCAACAATCTGTATTGTGCATGTAGCAAGCTGCAAAGGTAGAAAACAGGAGAGATGGGCATAAAAGAGAAATTTCTCTATTTTTCCTAGAACTTCTCTTTTTCCCCCAAAAGAAAATCTCACTGCTTCAAAGAAAAGATTTAATATTCAGCCTTAATATTCATTTTACATGGAACAGCAAAGTAGAAAAATTCAACCTTTACACATTTATGTACACATGTATATAACTTTCTTTTTTGCAGTCCAGGTCCATAAACTGTAGTAGTATTTTGTTATTTATCCTGTGCTTAAAAGAGTAAACACAATTTTACAGAACTTTTGTATGCAAATCTCTACATAAATGAGGGTTTATTCAATCTCCATTTGAATCCTATTTGATTAACATAATACATTAATCATATTAAGATTCAAATAGCAGGTGGAGGGGTTGAAGGGCGTACAGGTAATGGGGAAAACAATAAGAACCAAGATACATCATGTACAGGTACAAGCACCCAATGATAAATGTAAATGTATTGTATATCTAAAATGTACCAATAAAAGAATTTAAGAAAAAAAAAGATTCAAATAGCAATAAAATAGGAAATTGAGAGTCCAAGAAAGATACAACAGTGCAGAAAATGAACAACTGGGAGTTAAAATGATGCTAACAGGTGCATATTGGTGTTTTGATTTGAAAATTTCCCCATTATATTTATCTGTGAAGTGAGGACTAAAAATATTTCATCATTTTTTCAGTAAGTTGCTACTTTGCTCTCCAATTTGCTAATATGATACTCTTTAGATTGAGTATTTATCTACATGACACAAAACATACAGATGAAAACCAAAACATTCAATCAATCATTCAGCTATTTGTTAATATAAATTTGGCATTACTTAGAAAAGAGTAATTTAAAAATCATTAATTAGAATTTTCATTTTTATTATATGTTTGGCAATATTTAAGTATAGTCATCATTATAAAAAACACTCCATTTTAGTAATTGTTTTTCTCTTATTTGATATTTTATACTCCATAAACAACAGCTTTTTGTCCTGATGTGTTTATTATTTCTGATTGTTAAATTATTAGTTCCATTTCCCTTCAACTACTGAATACTAATCTAAGTTTTTCCCATCAGTGTTTCGATTTCTTTTTTCTCTCATTTCAGCTTTCCTAGATAGGAAAGATGAATAGCTTTAAATATACATTTTATGACTTTCTTACCTATTTCATTTATTCTCATATAAAATCAGTTGAAATGGTTTAAATTCCTAAAATAAATTAAAAATATTACAGAAAGGGGAAAAAGAAATGAGTCAGGTATCTAAGATGAGTGAGTCACTACAACTGGGCACAAAGTTTCCAAAGAGTAGAAGATAAAAGTGAATCATTCAAGTCCATCTAGGGCTGTGGTACTCTGTTGGTTTTCTTCCCTAACACAGCTAAAGGCTTTGATACTCTGATGAGTAACCATGCTTTATTTTTTTACCAAAGGATGGATACACCCCACTTCCCATCCCAACACAAGAAAATTCCTGGTTCAGAGAAGAGATCCAGACACTCACTTCTCGACTGAATTTCTTCCATGCACTAGTAGTGTCCAAGTATTTCTTCTCTTTCTGATTATTTAATTCAATCCAGGTATAAAATTGAAAGAAACTAATACCTGTCATGCATCAAATAGTTCCTTTCTGCCAGACCAGCTATGTATTTTCCAAGTATTGTTTCATTTAATTACCGCAATGTACTTGTGAGGAATTAGCCCCATTTTATAGATGAAGCAACTAAGGTTTTGAAAATATGAAGTGTCTTGGTCAGTTTTCATTGCTATGATTAAATACCTAAGAAAATAAACCTAAGGAAGGAAATATTTATTTTGACTCATGTTTCAGAGGTTTTAGTCCATGGTTGGCTGGATCCATTTCTATGGGTCTGAAGTGAGGGAAAATGTCATGGAGAAAAAGTGTGACAGAGGAAAGCTGCTCACTTCCTGGAAGCCAGGAAGCAGAGAGAGAGGGAAAGAACCAGAGAAGCAGAGATCGACAACAAGATACAGTCTCCAAAGTCATGCTTTGGATTAATCCACTGAAGATAAAGCCCTCATGGTCCAATTTAACTTTCTGAAAGGCCAAGTATGGTGGCTCACACCTGTAGTCCCAGCACTCGGGAGGCTGAAGCAGGAGGATTGCCATGACTTCAAAGCCAGCCTAAACTACAAAGTGAGACTTTGTCTCAAAACCCCCTCCCCCAAACAAAACACACACACACACACACACAAAAACCTTTCTGAAAGCCCACCTCTGAACACACAAGACTTTGGGGGAACATTTTAGGTCTAAACCATAACATTAAGTAATAAGCCCAAGACAATAAGCTAGGAGTGTTAACATGGCAAAACTGATGAGCAGCTTAAGTGCCTTAAGACTCTGCTATGTCTAAGAGTCTTTCAGGCTTTCACTGCAGGGATTTTGACTCTATAGGTGTAAGATGGTCCTTCAGATCTGCACTTTACAGCATCTCTGGTGATTTTTGTGAGAAGCAGTAGAGCCAATATGCAAAATGTATTGACTCCCAAGTACTTACTCTTCACACTCTCAAAAGATCACTTTTCATCCAGAGGGGTCCAGAGTCATTATATTGGATTTCCTAAGGCAGATAACAGAAAAGCTCTCACACAGCATCATGTCTCCTTTTTAACTTACTGAGAATTCAAAGATCATTTCGATAAAATTAATAGCTGCTTTTTGTGGAACACTGTTAAGAACAATATTCTAGATACATTCTCTCTATTATATCCTTAAACAACCTGTCTGTTAGGTATTATTAACATCTCTACTCATATTAGGAAGCTAGTGAAGGACTAGAATTTGAAAAATAGTTTGACTTTGGAGGCTATGTTTTAATATCAGTCCATGATATCATTTCTTGAAGCTAATTGGCTGGAAAAGAAAAGGACAGTCAGGGCTTTCTGGAACTGGTAAGGTGTTCTTTGACATTTGCTTAGTGACACAGTGAAATCTACCAGAATAGGCCACTGGACAGTTGGCCAGATGGTTGTTCAGAAGGTGCTTTAAGATTGAGCTCAAGAGGAATGGGGGAAAATAGTTCAACAGCCTTTCAAACATTGGAAATATCAAAACTGTTCTCTCACTTCTTTGTAAATTGTGTGAGAAGTTATGGGTCAGGTTCTATTTCACAGTCTTTACCTTAAAGGTTTTTCTTTGATAAGATGAAACAAACACTTAAGACTATATCAAGTTTGATTAAACCAACAAAGAAAATTTTCCCTTAAGTAAAATTAATGTGGTCGATTTTATTAAGGTTTTAATTTTCGTTGAAACCTTGAAAGCAAATATATTACATCATTATGTGAATAATGAAACTATAGTCTTACATTAACTTTGCAAAATTTTTGCTTCAGGTTTCTACTTTTCTTTGGTTGCATTCATTCCTTCATTCTGTTGACATTCAATGCTGTCTGTTAGTACATACCTCACTCATCTTTGTACCCCCAGAACTAAAAAGGTGCTGGCACAAAAAAAGCAGCTCTAAGAATATGTATTAAACTGTGTTAAGTGCCTGCAATCTAACTTACACTGTGACAAAAATTAAGCCATATACTGAAATGTGTATTCTCAGCTTTCAAGTTGCATACAGTCTACCTTGATCTCAAGCATTTTTATTAAGCAAGGTTTCAGGATGCCAGATCATCAATTTGCAAATGAAGACTGATATGAGAATAAGTGATTGGATAAAGGAATAAATTACTGATATTTTTTTCTTTTTTTTTTTAAAGACTAAAGCCTTATGAAAGGAAAAATTATGAGAAAGAAAAAAATGGAAACAAAGTCTATGTAAATAGGGAAGGGTGGTGGGGGTGAAGGGCGCATAGGTAATGGAGAAAAAAATAAGAACTAAGATGCATCATGTTCAGGTACAAACACCCAATGATAAATGTAAATGTACTGTATACCTAAAATGTACCAATTAATATATAAATTTAAAAAATTAAAAAAAGACTGAAGCCTTTTTTTTTTCAAACAGAGCTTTATACAGAAATCTAAAATGTTATTCAGGTAAATGTGCTTCTAGGGGTGCATGGAAGCGTTCTTTTCCTGAGACTCTCAGGCACTTCAGTGCTCAAGCCATATCTTTTCATTGTATAGTTGAGAATAGTGAGGCCAAGAGAGATTAAAAAATTGACTTCTCAAGGACACATGCTAGTGAAATACAGACTAGAAAACAGAAATATGCATATAGGAGTTTGCTCATATCCGCGGGGTATATAGTTCAAGACCACTAGTGGAAGCCTGGAACCTCAGGAAGTATCAAAAACTATCTATATCTATATCTATATCTATATAGATATAGATATAGTTTTTTTATTTTTATTTTTATTTATAGTTTTTTATACTATATATATATACTATATATATATATATATATATAGTATATATATATAGCTTTGTTCCTAACATACATGCCTATGGTAAAATTTAACTTGTAAATTAGGCACAGGAAATTAATAATTACTAATAAATTACCATAATATACCCTAATAAAAATTACTTAAAACTTAAGAATTGTTTATTTCTAGAGTTTTCCATTTAATATTTTCAGACCTCGATTGACTGTGGGTAACTGAAACCATAGAAAGTGAAGCCAGAGACAGGGGATGACTATTGTATATATTTCCTCCTAATTCTTCCTGTCACCACTCAGGCTGGTTAAGATAACAATAAAGTCCAAAATAGGCTTTTGCCGAGGCTGGATACTAAAATATGAACAAAGCATACAAGTCAAGTCTGAGAAAGTGGGAGTCACACAGGCCATTAGAATGAAGAAGCCAGGTGACAAAGGGAAAATGACCTAGGACAGGAGGCTCAGATGTGTCCTGAGAGGGGCCAACCAAGGCTTAGGGCTTCTTCAGCTACTGAAGAACATGTGTGGGAGGCTCTTGGGTAGTAACCACAGAAAATTATCATTTTATGAGGGGGTCTATCCCTGCTTCTGAGGGGAGCCTGGTGCTCAGAGTCAACATCTAACACTTTTCAAATTGTATATTTCAGAAGTTCAAGTCCTAAAGCATAAGTTTTTAACTTGTAAGTTAAAAAATATACCCCTGACAGATGATCCTCTTTTTGGCCTTTTTGAGGCCGAATTTCATAGTTTTTACTAAGGAAAATGAGCCTCTCTTGTTTTCTGTGAGATTTCTTTTAACTTGTATACTCTTTATAGCCTTTAACCTGAGGCATGGCTTCTAATTACCTTCTCCCTATATTACCTTGTTCTCATATGTCTCAAGAGGGTTACTGTTTAACCTTATAAAATTTTCCAAATCATTGCATCACTAGATAATTCTTAGAATTAAGTTGTTCTCCAAAAAAATGCATTTGCAAACAAGGAGACTTGGCTTCTATTTTAATGAAGATTGAGCATTTTCAGATATTCTGGTTGCAATCTATTATGATCCTGTCGTGTAGAGATCCACGGTAGGAACAGTTCCTGATAAACAACAATTTGTTTCATTATGATGATATTCAAATGCTCAAGGCAGCTCCAGAATTACAGCATCTGTTTACAACATATCTCTCTGGTAGATGTACTCTGGAATTTAATTCTACTGCTGTCAGTCTCTGGTCTTTTAAATCACAAACATTGATCTTGCAG
Source organism: Heterocephalus glaber (assembly GCF_053883595.1). Classification (NCBI taxonomy): domain Eukaryota; kingdom Metazoa; phylum Chordata; class Mammalia; order Rodentia; family Bathyergidae; genus Heterocephalus; species Heterocephalus glaber. Next base: position 9,383,885 of record NW_028258344.1, read on the forward strand.
AATATAAAGGGTGGGAGTTTGTGGTTCAGCTTCATGACTTTTTCGCTCACTGATTAGGGAATCTTATGTACAATATAAACATTGATGATTATGAAACACAACCACAGCATTCAGAAAGACAGAGATATACAATGAAATTCTGAAAGGGTCTAGTCTCTTTATACTCAGTCTGTCCAACATTGTTTTTTGCCCGACATCCATTCTTCTTCATTGGCTAATGTGACATACTCGTATTCTCCCTCCCATGACAAGTATCAACTCTCTTCTTGCATGTATACAAGCATTTCAATTCCATTGACTGAAAGCAACTGGTTGATTTTTTTCTTATATACTCAAACTAGCAGAGTATGGCATAAGGTACAGCTATCCAAATTAGCCCATTGGAAATACAAATAGAGATGTTCTAAATAGTGCTTTTGATCATTTTCTCTGTAATTTGTTGTTCATACAAATGCTTTACATATGTTGATTAAATATGCACTTTCCGCTGCCTGGGGAGGCAGAGCCCCTCACAGCAGACCAGTATAATCTGGTCCCAGGAGGCTGCAACACTCCAGAGGGGCACTGTCACATGGACTACCTGCTTCAGCTTGTCTTAGCAACAATGATCACCATATGTGAAGCTGCAGGAAAACAGATGCTGTTTTTCCATTTGTGAAATCAAGTTGTTGGAAAGTAGTCAGGTTTCCAATGTATGAAAGCTCATCTAATCAACCTATGGAGACAGTGTGAGCTTTCTCAGAAATATTTGACATTTCCTAGTATAGGTGACTAGAAACATATATGAAATCATAGTTCCAAAGTGATCATCTTTTGCCTTTATTCATGTTGATTATATCTAATTGATGGCAGCAAATGGGGTCCTTGATTTTCTCTGAGGAAGGAAATATGTAACCCCGTTTTCAGTTGCAAAAAGAATTTCAAGGTATAGTCTAAGTATAGGGCAAATTTATTCCAGTATCTTTCTTGTTGCATCAATTCATAGGTATCAAGTATTATTTTGCCCCCATGACCAGGAACAGACATATGAGTGATGCATAAAAGAGTACAATTTCCTTTTTATCAGTTGAGAAGTAAATCTCCAGAACAGTCCCAACCTCTATGTTCTGTGACCCATTCTACTTCATTCTTGTCCAATATTGCAAGGATTCATCATACTTGCCATTTGTACAGCAAAATACTGTACCTTAAATCCTTGTGAAGCTCCTTTGCATTCTCAAAATGTGGCTGGTTTCTCAGAGACAGTGGCCATAGCAAAGAATAGTTTGAACTCCAGTTAGCTAGAATATACAGGATATCATGTTAAGAAGAAAAGAAATGTTTGAGCAATGTATACTATGGATATTAACTTACCGACAATTATCACTGTTTTAAAATTTATAGAAAGATATGTACACAAAACCTGAATATAAGCAATGCTATGTTTTCAGCTAGGGAATCTGGTTTCTAATCATGTTTCCATCATTATTTCCTAATTTTATTATAGCTCGGCTTTCAATGTTTCATGAAATAGAAGTAATAATGCCTGAAAAGGTTGGTTTTTAGAAGTAAAAATCTATAGACTTTAAAGATGTTAATAATTTCTGTTCTTTCTCACTCATGTGTTAGTCCTGGACACCGTTATGTTCTGATGCAAGAGATTCAGTTTCCTGGGATGTTTGCTACCTTGAGATGATTAAGAAACATAATGCAAGATGACTACATAGCAATTAAAAGGATTGCAGACACAAAAATTTCTCTTTGTTCAGGAAACAAAGACATGATGCCTACTTAGTATAAAGCAATTTTGGTACCACTTGCACTAGGCTTTGAAATGTGGAAATTCAACAAGAGGGTCGTGTTTTCCGAGGGAAAAAAACAGAGTAAGTTGGACAAGCATGAGGGTAGGAGAGCACAAGGCATTTGCAGAAGTGAGGAAGTTTAAGTTCATTTGGCCATGAAAAATAGAAATTGAATAAAAGAGACTAAGAGAAAAGAACTATAAGTGAAAGATAAATTGTGAAGGGTCCTGAGAGGTGGTATTCTAAGAAATTTTGAAGGGATTGAAAAATAAAAGACTGTGAGGCCAGGGATTTAGCTTAGTGTCACCCAGTCATAAGTGCAAGATCCTGAGTTCGATCCCCTGGTATCAAAAATAAATAAATAAATAAATAAATAAATAAATAAATAAATATGACTGAGGTGGCTTTTTGAGGAAGAGAATCCCAGTCAGAAGAATGCTTTATGCCAGTCAAAGTAGGACTTGAGTGTGGACTGTGCTTTGAGTCTACTATGGAACAGCACATAGTAAAGCCTTGGTTCACAAAATACTTCTGTTCTCGAACAATTTGGTTCCCAAAATTTTGCTTCCTCTTGAGAAGGAATTCTGCATTGGGTGACTAACACAACTGTGGTTATCTTTCAGAATTGTGAAATGAATTAAGTTCATGGACCAAGGTACCACTCTACTTACATATCACAGAGAGGAATAGACGATGATAAAGAACTTTGCAGTCCAGGAGGAAAGACCAGAAATATGAAAGTTATAAATAAATGCCATGATATGACTAAATGGCAAATTGTGTAGTAACAACAAATTTCATAGAACTTTATAGTCGGCAAATCAATTTGATGGTATTAATCTCAGCCCTTCAATAAATACTGACTGAACAGTCAACTCTTTGAGGTAAATAGAAAATGTAAGGAATCTAAGAAAATCAAAAGTCCATAGGCATTAAATATTAATCTGGAACTTTAGAACAGATCACAGGCTACCTTTTACTTTTTGTAGTTGAATGTACAGAAATTAAATGAAATTGACATTTCTTTAGGTTCCTCTATCTTTAGGTTTACTAAGTACTATTGATAGATCAAAGAAAATAGGTAAATTACATGAGGCTATTTACCCATGAGCAGTAAATATTTTTGTGAACAAAATATTTATAAAGTGGATATTTATGACCAGGGTTATCACTACCAATAGATATGACAGAAGTCTATTTCATTAAAGATTCTGAGCATATAACAGGAATCATTTCTCCAGGCCTCTTAGTGATACTTAGAAGCCCCCCCCCAAACCTTTGACTAGATTGGCTTTCTGTTTTAATCAGCCAAAACTGATTTTGTTGACCAAAATTCGATGACCGATGCATAAAATAATTTCAGTAAATAGATATAATGCAGCTCTGCAAAGGTTCTGTACCTAGTCAAATATTAGCCTGAAAGTTTTGACAAGAATTCACATCAGAGTGCTGGCTCATTAACTCTTATAAATTCTTGGGCGTGTCACACAACCTCAGAGAGCACATATATATATATATATATATATATAAAATTGTAGTAGCAATTTCTATCCCATCTACCTTTATCAAGCAAGTAAATGTTGGAAAAACTATTTTTGTCAAAGTAGAACAGCTTATGCAGTAGAAGTAGAAGACATTACTTGCCCAGACTCTCTATAGATAGATAGATAGAGGTATATATAGATATAGATATATAGAGAGATTCAATACATATTAATTAATGAAAAACAAATATTTTGGGTGTAATACAAAGGAAAACTTTAGTTTATTCCTAATTCTTATATTCTGTTTATCCTCTTTTGTATTCTCAGGACACAATGGATTAATACTCTTCAAGCAAAGAGGAAAAATTCTTTTTTTCTTCTCTAAAGGAGTCTAGAGAAACCCACTGAAAACTACTCAGCTATTCTACTGGATGATGGAGAAACTAAATAGCGTGACTCCAATCTTGAAGAGCATCATAGCCCAGTTATACTGTGCAGAACATGCACCGGGAAAACTACAATTCTCTGCAGTAGTTTTTGCCTGTGTGCCTTTGAGATGATGGAAGACAGGCCCATGAGCCTGAGATACGCAATCACAGCCAACTTTACCACCATGCCAAATCATGTCATGGAATGAAGAGACTGACCTTACTCCATTAAGCCTTCAAAGTCTTTCTCCTCTCCTCAGGATACACTCTCCTGCTCTTTACTTTTGACAGGATACAAGGATCATTATAGGAAGAAAAAGGTTTATTTTCTATTGCCTACCAGAGGGACTGGCCACAAAAAGTGTGTCTCATAAGTATTTATTAAATGACTAAATCATCACATTCTAACCACACTAAAAATTATGAGATATGTATAATCTCAGTTAGTAAAAGAGAAACCTGAGGTTCATAAAGGGTTAAATCATTTGTAGTTCGGTATGGAAAAATAATTCAAAGAACAAATTAAGGGCCTCCTAATGTCAAGGACTTCCATATTCTGTAGTTATTTTCAATATAATTTTTGACATGGTTCTTTAGGTAAATAGTTTGGAAATTCATTCAACAAATATTTAGTGGGGACTAGATTTTAAATGGAATTGAGGAAAAATCTCTATAAAATCTAATTTTATTCATTAAAATGTACAGCAAAGAAGTAACTTTTCAAATCATTGGCATTCTTTTTTACTGACTTTCTTGAGAAGTTTAGGATCAGATAGTAACAGGAATGCTAGACTCTTTCTTTGACCAATCAGGGCTGGTCTCACATTCCCTGTTCCATGCTCTTGCCCTAAATCATATTTGTGCATCATAACTAGAAGTGAGTATTTTTTAAGATAAAAATTGTACCTGGCAAATAAATAAACATATTTGTTCTAAGTTTAATTAAGTAAATCTGGGCAGCATCTTTGCAATATGGAGATTAACTGTCAAGTTTATGTTAATATGATCTCAGAGAATGAGGCTGCTATAAAAAGTTTCTCCCCTCACCCCTCACTTGAGCTCCTCATGTTTCCTTCCTGAAGTTTCTTTAAATTACTAGTACAGTATCTTATGAAAATATCACCAGGTCAGTTCTAGGAAAGCAAGGAAGTTAACAAATTCCAAATGTTAGTTTAAAGATATTAAGACAAATAAGCTGAAATCATGTGTATTACGCAGAGAAAAAACTGTCACAATGGCTGGGTTTGCAGCATCTCATTGGAACCATTCAATGCCAAGCTCTCCTTTATCTGATTAACACAGGATTATAAAGATCTTCTGAGCATCTCAGTATAATACAAAGAGTCTTTCATTCTCTGAATGTCACCCCCCGTCTTTTTGCGTGTGAAAAAGATGTGCCACCCAATTTTTTAATTTTGTGATTTAAGAAAAAAATGCTAACCGTTTGAATCATGAGTCCTGTTGTGGGGACTGAGTTAATTAAAAACCTGATGTATATATACAGCTGATCCTACTCACCCTAATGAAGAACATTAATTCTAGAGCATGTGTGGCTGTAGTCAGATTGCTACAAATTACTGGACTCTTTCCTTTATCTGTTTCCAAGAAAGTCTCCCCCTGTTAGTTAGGAAAAAAGAAAAATATGATGCTTTAGTTCTAGGCAGCATAAATTACACGCATCAATCAGAGGAAGCTTAAATTAAAATACACATTTGGCAAACAAATATGAATATGTTGATCTCATCTGTGAATCAAAATGATTTAGTGCCTGTGTTGACCCCCCCCACACACTGTTCAACATGAAGGTCACCGTGAGCAGCTTCTTTCTCATTGAGAAGTGTTTTTGTGTTTTTTAAGGATGCAGTTTTATATACCCTAATGTTCAGTCTAACTACTGATTCCTATGTAGAGAGACTGATCTATCTTATAAAGAAAATAGAGGCTCATTTTTATTTATGTAATCCAAAACAGATAGCTAAATTAAAATAATACCTGTGGTTTATGGTGTCTGGACTGTGGATTTGCCAATGTGCTTGTGATATTTTCTAATCTAGCAGAATACTATTTGTGAAATGGAATGCTACACCTTTCCAATATTGAGTTTTCATAAATCAGTCCATTCTTATCACCTACTATATGCACTCTTAGAGAACCCTTGAGGGTGCCCATTATGTGGTAAACCTTAAGTAGAGATGATCTAGTGTCTCCAGGTGCCATTTCTCACAAATATCTGTAGGCAAAGCAGGCAGATTGAATAAAGCAGTGATCCTCCTGGACTAAAGAATGTTTTGTGTTATAATATATATTTTGAATATTGTATTTTCTTGCTAAGATTTTATTTCCATAGCTCCAAACCAGAACAGTGATCCTATCTGTATACATGACTTTAACAGGTTACAATTCAGTACTATGCACTCTCACAAATAAATGGAAGAAAGCAAAGAATAAGACTAAGATAAAACTGTGCACAATAGACACACTTTAGTGTGGAAATAATGAGGAGAAGCTGAGGAACTTGCTAACATAAATTTCTAGGCTTCATTCCTCCAAATTTTAATTTCATGGGTCTGAAATGAAGCATGGATCTGCATTTCTCATGAGTTCTCCAGACATTTCTTATTATATATTACTCAGAACAAACTTTGAGGAAGACTGATGAAAAGAAGGATAAATGAAAAGAAAACTGAATGTTACACAACTTGTTGGTTTTTAAACGTTTGACAAACTATATCAAGAGATTAAATCTGGAGTAGGGATGAGCCATTTCATTACTTTGATAGTAGAAAGCTAGATTCTAAAGGAATATAGCAGCTGTTTTACATCAAGGTTTTTTTGGGGGGTGTGACACTAATGGAAATAAGGATTATCTGAAAAGGAAGACACTCACATAAGGCACCTTTGGCTACAATAACCAAACACCCCAGATTTTTGGCAAATTGCAATCTGAAATATTCAGTCCCATTATCTTCATATCATATATAGTGACTTTTTAACTCAGGAAACATGGTCATTACGTTTCTTGGGTAGATGCTTAGTCCACTGTGGCTCTTTATGGTCTAGGGTACTGATAAGTAAAGCATAGAAATTTTTAGAATGAAGAAATACATTTATATAGGATGAAAGAATAATCAATGTGATTTTTTGGTTTTGTTGAGTGCAGAAGAAACAATTTTGTCTATTGCTAATAAGATGCAATTGAGAAACACAACGGTCTTTAGAAAAGTAAAATGATGTGCCAGAAAAGATGACTGGAATATTGCATCTTAGGAAAAAAGACTGAGTCAGTTTTGTCAAGATCCATGTCAATTGTTAAAATGGCCAAGATGAATGAATTGGTTGTTATGCAGTCTGTTCGTTTGGCTCAGATAGGCACTGCCAAGAGTAACTTGGGTATAATTTTGCTCTGTGCTAATTAGAGTTGGTCAAATGATCCTCTGATGAATTTCCTCCCCTAGACAGAATTTGAGGGGATATACAACAACACAGTAATTATAGGGGTGCCAATTATCCATGGGGGCATCTACACTGCATCCAGGCATGTTGAAAATGGTTTCAACTTCTTAGAAATTTTCCTAATGAAACCCCATTAAAAGTCCTCTTTTAGTGGGCACACAACCAATAGTGCATATGCTGATAGCATTTTCACATACAAATCTGATAGGCACACCATTACCCAATTTACACATGCAAATGCAGTAATTGTGTGTACTGGGTGCTCTGGGAAACCTGGCACACACCCAAAAGGAAGGCCTTTCAGAGTGTGGCCAACCCACCAAATTCCTCTTCCACAGCAACTCATGGTATGGCTTACCTTTGCCTGTCTTATACAAAAGTCCGTAGCATTCTGGGAGAAAGGATATGTGGTTTGTAGACTTCCATGAATGGCTAAAACTTTTTATCGTGTTCTTTACTTGATTTGGATATGTTTTAAGTTCTTTTTCTCAAATTCATTGAAAACATTTTTACCCTGTGTAATAATTTACCATTTCACTTCTCTGCTGTAAAAAACCCAACTCTAATTACAAAGTGCAAATTCTCTCATTATAACTTATTCTCATCTAGAACTTGAAATGAGAATGCTCATGGCTTGTTGTAATAAGTGATTTGCACTTTTAAAAGAATGGAGATTACTGTTTACAACTATCTGCACGTGCCTTTACCCCAAATGCATTGATTATTCTAATTTACTGAGCTGCTGCAGTAGTAGTCATTAACTATTCCCTGTTTCTTTGTTTTTGTATTTCAAACATTCTGGAGCCACTACCCTACTCAGGCGGGACCATACAGGCAAAGTAATTTAGGAAATACAAATAGGATTGAATATTTTGCCAGTATTCTTAAGAGACAAGAAATCTAAAGTCATAGAAAGATTCTTAGATTGACCGATAGTAGCAGCAAATAGTAATAGAGAAAAATTTACTCAAAGTAGAGAAAAAAAGAGATATATATTTTTTTGAATAGATGCCAAGGGTTCTCTCCTTTTATTCATGTAGAAAAAAAATTCCTTTGAAAATCATTTGAAGCTTGGATAAAAATCCCACAACACTACTCCTTGTGATCATTCTGTATTCTTTGGGATTCAAATGACACCAGGGAAGCTTCTGTTCAGCCTTTCAGGGAGGACATTCCGGCCCGCATGATCTTGTCCACCAGGAGGATGTTTGTAGCAATCACAGTGCAGGAGTGAAGCAGCTGTTTCTTCACACAATAGTTATCCCATACACCTGCTTCTGCTGCTACCATCGGCTCACCAGTGTGCAGGTCTACACTCAAGAGTTGACCTAACTCTGAATGTTCCACTTGAATTTTAACTAAGGTTTCCTGAAGGTCAAAGCCAGAGTTCTGAGCAAGGACCTTGGGAATAATGAACAACACATCGGCAAACGCCTGGACGCCGAGCTGGTCCCGGCCCTTCACACTGGCCTTGTGTTTAATCAGTGCTTGTGCCATCGCCACTTCTACTGCACCAGCGCCGGGAATCATGCAGCCATCATCGATAGCATTTTTGACAGCCCTCAAGCCATCTCTTATTGCATACTTGATTTGAGTGAGAGTGTGCTTATTTGGTCCTTTGACCAACAATGTGACAGAGCGGGAGTTGTTACATTTCTCAATAAAGGTGAACTTCTCTTCTCCCAAGGTATACTCATAAACCAGTCCTGCATGTCCCAGACAGTCAGGCTTTAGGTCATCAAGGGAATTCAGAGCCACCTCACCACAAGCAAGAGTCAGCCTCTCCATATTTCTTCTTTTAGCTCTACACAGAGCTACTATGCCTTCTTTTGCAAGAGCATCCAAAGAAAAAGGATCAATTCCCTTTTGATTAATAACAACAAACCCTCTATCTGAATCACCACAGACCTCCTTTTTCAGTTCTACAATTTTTTTAACTCTATCTTCAATGAATTTTCTTTCAGCTTTTACTAGTTTTTCTCTCTCTTCTGCACTCTTGTAGAAAAAGCCAGAATTCACTTCTGCCTTCTCATATTCCAAGGAGACATTGCCTGTGAGGATGTATGCATTTTCCACTCTTTTTTTCATATCAGGATGCCGAGCCCCATGGTCCAAAACAAGCCCTCTGATTAAGCTTGTATCGGTTTCAGATTTAGGTTTCATCTCCATGATTTCAACCATGAACAGGTCAATAAGTTAATCTTTTTTTCTAATAGCCAAAATGGAATCTACTACAGCTTCTGTTAGGACATCTGTGAGTTCAGCATGAACTTTAATACGTAGGGATGTTCTGGCCACATCTATAAGTGTTTCCCTGTCCATCTCTCTGCTTACTTTGACTTATTCCAAAAGCTGCAGGGCCTTTTCCTTTGCAGCTTCAAAACCTTCAGTAATTATTCTGGGATGAAGACCCTCAGAAATGTAGAGATCTGCCTGTTTCAGCAGCTCTCCAATGATAAGGACATTAGAAGTAGTACCAACACCAGTTATATCATCCTGGGCTGTTGCTACTTTTGCTATTAAGGAGGCTGTGGGGTGTTGAATTTGCAGTTCATGAAGCAGCACATTGCCATCTTTAGTAAGCTTGATGTCTCCAGCACCAGAAACTAGCATCTTCATGGTGCCTTTAGGGCCCAAGTTGGTCCTCAGTAAGTCCTGCATTCCCCTCGCCATGCTGATGTTAACTCCCAGCGCCACCTGTGCTCGGGCCACCTCGGCTTTGGGGTTCAGGGTCTTCACCAAAAGAGATATTTTTGAAGGAAATAAAATATAACTAGAAGTTATAACTCTTGTTCATTCAGTAAACAGTGTATTTTTACTATATTTCTTATGCTGTCATGTGTATCCTTTTATCTTTTTGTTTCTTTTTATCTACTTGAGATAGATGAAACTTTCAAATTTCACTCTATTTTATCCGGTTTCCCTTTAACGAGTAGAATTCCTCAGAATTCCAGATTTTATCCACCTTCTTCTCACCTCACTCTCTTAACCCTATCTTCATTTCTGATCTTTATATCTCTTTCTACAGATTAAACTTCTAAATTTCTCTTCTAGTTTCCAACTCTCTATTTTGAGAATTATTTTTTGATACTCCCATCTGAGTTCCCCATGGACAGCAACCCTAATTGGGATGTGTTATCATCCTCTGATACTTCTTATCCTTCAGAATTTCCAAACTTACCCATATTACATGCTAGATTCATCTTTAAGTCTTCTTTATATCTTTAATCCATATATCCTAGTGGCCACTCAATTCACTAACCTTGCAACTCAAAAATGTTTCATCTTGAATACCTCCACTCAATTCTCTTCTGCCTGAGCTTAAGCAACTGTGATTTCTTTCCTGGACATGGTTTTGTTGTTGTCAGCAGTCTTTCCTGTAGACTATTCTATCCCCTCACCTTCTCATCAGGGTATTTTCCGAAAGTGCGGCCAGATTATATATTGCCATCCTTAAGTATCTTATTTGGCTCTCTGTTGTATCTGTGCCACATTCAAATTCCACTGTTTTCTATTCCAGATCTAGCTGCATCTGTTTGGTATCACTGAAAAATCTTCAATGACATCACTCATGACGTTCCTTTTGTTGATATCTTCTTCCCTTTTTATTAGTGTCAGCCTCCATTCTGTTGCTTTTTCTCCTCATTCTTTAACATCCACCTCAAATATCTTCCCATTTATCAATGTGTCATAGGGCCTTTTCCAGAAACAGAATAACATATTCCTTCTTTTTAATGATAATACTTCTCATGAGTACTACCTATCATTTAATATAATAAATGTTGACAAATAGTTGTTTCCCCACAAATATTGTCATATAAGAAACATATACATATTTAGACTTTAACCTCAGTCTTGGTACACAGCTCCTAAAACCTTGTAAATTCCTGAGTGATAAGAATGCCAAATGCATCTTTTGTTCTAATGTTTGGTTCCCGACACAGAACTCCTAATCCCTTGGAATGTCCTGGGTATTAGGAGCATATTTTGTTCTAATGAGGCAACACTGATTGGGCTCCTACATAAGTACTAGCCACCAGAAAGATCAAGCCACAATAGAAGGAGGGGATTTAGGAGGTTTCCATGTTGTCAAACACATATAGGGTGACATGTTCAGAGAGAGGTAAAAGCTTCATACCATTTCTCACATACTTTGCCCTATGCATCATTTTCATATGTCTATTTATATGTTTTATTTATTAAATTCTTTATAATAAACAGTTAAAATAAGTGAAGTGTACTCTTGTGTTCACTGAGCCATCCTAGCAAGTTATAGAATCTAAGCGGGGGAGAGGTCTGTGAGAAATCTAATTTGTAGTCCATCTATCAGAGACACAGGTGACAATGTGGACCTTGTGAAGGGTCTCTTCTGCTCCCATAGTGGAATACCACTGACTGGCAATGGACAAAGAACAGAAATTTATTTTCCACAGTTATAGATCCTAAGAAATCCAAGGGCAAGGAGCCCACATCTGGCAAGTCCTTCTTGCTGCATCATGCCATGGCAAAGAGAGGTTAAGAAGGAAAGACAAAAGGGGGTTGAATTTTCCATTTGTAAATAATCCACCCCTGTGAAAGCAGCCTTGATTCTCTTGTAAGGGCACTGCTCTCATATCCTAATCATCTCTTATAAGGCCACGCCTCCCCACATTGCCACACTGAGGCTCAACTTTCCAGTACTTGAACTTCAGGGGACACATTCAGGCCATAGCAGTATCCGAAGAAGTGACAGTCTTATGGTACTGAGCCCTTAACCTATGTGATCTGATATATATTTTTAGTATTTTTTAGCTGGTATTAGAATTGAGTTAATTATAGGACAAATAGTTAGTGTTGGAGGATTAATTGGTAAGGGAAAACCCTGCAGATCTGGTCGCAGATCTGGTCACAGATATGTTCTGTGTTGATTGTTGAATATTTAGTAGAAATTATTTAATTGATTTTTCTTATACAACTGGATGGATTTTATACATTTTAAATCACAAATTGTATTTTATTGATCTACTGACATTGTCTTTCAAAGACCACCGGGAACAAAATCCCTTATTAAGTTGGGTTTTTGGCTTGTCGTGAGGATAAATAAATACCATGGGAAAACATGAAGCATATTCGAGTGTTAGAAAGGACTAATTATATATAGTATTTATATTGTAGTAGTACTTTCAGAGCATGTTTAAGTAAACAAATCTTCAGCTTGGATGATGGTGACTAAAAGTGAAGGTAATTTTGACTGATTATCTTTTAAAAATCTCAACTAGAAGGAGTACACATATACAATGAATATATAAGTGTAGTTGCTGAAGAATCTGCAGTCACATGTATTAGCCATTACAGGGGGATTGTGTTGCAAATCACCAAAAGCGTGTTCTTCGTGTAAAAGGTACAGGTCTTTTATAGCAGTTTGTTCACAGTAGATGGTTGTCAAACAGGTGTAGGTTTGATTTGGTGGGGCAGATTTCTAATAAAACAACAGCTAAAGTTACAAAATACTGAAATTATGTTCTTCTTTCTGTTTAAATGTATTTGCCAGGAATTGTTTACATCTTTCAAGACCAGTTCAAAGTTTTAATATCTAATACTACCTGAAAGTTAGTTAAATAAATAGAATGTAGACAGCTATACAGGTTCTATGAAGACACAGAGAATGATGATTTTGTTAATTAAGCTGTAGCTGAGAGGGGCAGCCACGCACTCACACCTTTTTAGTCGCAGCAATGAATTGGCAGCCTCAAATCCTTGTAATTCTCTTGGGTGTGTGTCGTTATCTACTCAGCACTTGGATGTAAGTTTCTTTGGAACTGTAACCAGAGAACTAAGCTGCTATATCAGATTCAAAATGTAGAGTTTCTCTTCAGAGATTTTTTTTTTTTTTTTTTTTGGTACTGGGGATCAAACTCGGGTCCGTGCGCTTGCGCAGCAGGCGGCAAAAACACTGAGCTAAATCCCCGGCCCTATTCAGAGGTTTTTAACTGGCTCATTTTTATTTTAACAAATGCATCAGGGAAATAAGCTAGTAGAAAAGAATAAAATGAATTGTATTTTTAAAAGATATCTACAGTAAGACTTGACCTGGTGGTATAGTTACTCAGGGCTGGTTAAGTGAGACTTCCAGGGTACTTTCATATCTTGAGTCTGAGACTTGATGTACTACCTGGTCACTTTTGGGTAGATAGAAATAGTAAGCCCTATTAGAGTTGAATAGAATTGATAGATGACTATGGAGATCCAACTAAGTAGCCAAAGAAAGTTTCCAAAGGATATAGAATAAACACTCACAATTCAAGCAGCAAATGACACTGCAGTTTCTAGAAGTTCCATAATAACAAGGCCAGAATAACTGGGAAGTGTAGCCCACAGGAGAGGATCAGAGGGAGGTCATCACCATCCAGATTCAGCTGTAGAGTGCAGGCTCCTGTCACTTGGTAAGTGTGCAAGGATAAGACTTAAACTGAACAAACCAAAATAAGACATAGTAATGCACATCAAAGCTACAAGCCTCACCATTGGATACCTGGGGTGAGGAGAACTAGGATTAGAAGGCATCAAAATCACTGGTCAGCACTGGGATAGCTTGGCTTAGTGGCTGCTCACTACCTCTTTCCATGGGTATTTGAAAATAGTTCTATTGCCTTTGGGAACTATGCATAATTGCACTAAGGGTGAAGCAGAGGCTTGGAAAATGGGGTAGGGCTGACATAACGTAGAGCTGACTGAATGGGGACTGAAAGCCACTGAGAAAGGCCTCATATTCTATGAATGTCACTCCCATTCCTTCCCCTTCCACAGCACCGTTAGTTTTCATATGTGAACAAAATGAGAAAACAGAATGATACCATTATTATTTAATATCTTCAGAGTTTAAAAATTGAATCCTATGGCAAACATCTCCTTTAAAACACATATATAAAGGAATAGAATTTGATTTTTGTATTTTCTGAGTATTAATCAAGTGTTTTGCTGTTAAAATATAAAAGATTAATAGAGATTAATTGGACTGTGAACCAGTTGATCTTGAGCATCAAGAGCTAAGGTTTGAAATCTACTTCTTCCATTTTTTGATGTTGGGTAAGTTACATAGTATCTAAGTAGATAGTGCCCAAGTCCCTAAAGTCAACAAAGCTGGTAGAAAAATGAAAGGTTACATTTAAGCATTTTGTGTAGCTTTAAGATGTTGGGGACATTTTGATCTATCCATAAATTGAAAGGCCTTTGTTTAATTTGCCAAATCTGTAAAATTAGATAGTTTACTTCCTAATGCCCTGTTAATCATTAGTAATTAGCTGCAACCTCTATGTCTTCCATTTCATTTGGCCATGATGCAAATGGGAATTTTGGTGGTAGATGGATCTGAATTTGCAAATGGGGTCTACCTCTTTCTAACTGTGCAGTCTTGTCAGAAATTGGATCTCTCTACACCTCATTTTCCTTTCCTATTAAAAGCAAGTAAAAATACTTATGTTGCTGAGTTGCTATAGAAATTAGAAATAGTATTGTAGAATTCCTAGCACCCATGGTAGATACTCAGTAAATGTAACTTTTATCAAGAAAGGAAAACATCATGGCATAGAAAACAATGAAATTAAACCCTATGTTAAATATTGTCTTTGGCACTTAGTATTATAGACAACTTAAGCTCACTGAAGCTCAAAGGTACTCATTTTGAAAGTAGAAGTAATAATAGATACCTAATAGGCTTCTTGTTGTTGTTCAGACAATATACAGAGCATAATGTGCATCAGTAATCAACAAATAAATTACTGTTATCAATGATATTATATTAAGCTTCCCAAAAGGAGTCTTGGTGGGATATATTTAAAATGACTTGTTTTAAAGATAAGTTTCGGTTATTTTACTATATTTATTTCTGTACTTTGATTTCCTCATTTTACCCTTATTCTTACAGTTTACAAGTCGAATGAGATTTGAAAATTACTTTAAAACATAATATTGAATCCAAATTGCAGGCATTAATTCAGGAAACAGGGCTAAGTTGGTAAGATTCTGAATTATTTGCCTGAAAAATAGAAAGAAATTTAAAAGTTGGCTATGTTTTGGCTTCAGAAAGCAAGATGCTACAGGGGAAGCAGGAGAAAAAGAGAGGCTTTAAAAGCTAAAGGAAATGAATAGTCTTGCAAAAGAAAAAAAAGAAATTTTTCATGAGTCCCTAGAAACTAGCAAAAATGCATCAAAACTGTTGTTTTTAGCAATAATCATGATTACTTGGTTAAAATACCCTGTATGAGAAGTTTTCTATGCTTTTAGTGCCTCCACAAGGAAAATTAAAACAGAACACACAGCACTGGGGCCAATTTGCTTCCAAGGAAGTCAATTATTAATACAGTATTTAGTATTTAATGAACTAAGCCTATGCATGTGGAATGCTGCAAAGAGATCTCCATACCAACTGAGAACAGGTGTTGATATAAGCTTTGCCCGTATGTTTACCAGCTGATTAGTACCCATTAAAATGATAATAATCTAATAAAAATTATTTCATATCCAGTGAAAGGAGTTACTCCCCTGTGTGTTGGGAAATGGTTTTATTCCCACTGCCATAGCAGAGAGAAGATTGAAATGACCAGAATCTGCACCCAAAGCACCCTGAATATTCTGAATTTCTGTAGCATAGACTTGTTTTCAAGCCCTCCTTTTTCCAAAAGACTGTTCTAGACAGTCAGTGTTGTTTCTTTTCATAGCTTCAAGGAAGTGCAAATACTGATTCACTGACTAACATCTTCTTTGGCAAGAGGAAAAAGATCTGTAGTAAAAATGCTTTATTTTCCCTGGAGGACTAAATGCCCTTAGAAGGCACCTCAGTTACCCCAGGAAACACTGAATAGTTGCTAAGGAATCTCTGAGCCTTCCCTAAACTAGCAGTTGTTTACAAGAAAAAACTAATTTGGGGCTGGTAATAGATAAAACTATTATGACTATGAAGTCATATCATCTCAGCTTCAAAATTCTTACCATTTCTCATTACACATGCTACTCATTTTTTTCTCATTAAACACTCTATTCATTCTGTGTCAGGGAAGTCTTGACAAACTTCACTTTTGTCCTTCTATCAGAAGTAGGTACCTGGAAATTTTAAGCATTTGTTACAAACTGGGATAAAAATTTAAAAACTACAGGCTAATTGCATTGTAACTAGGATCTTGTCCTGCTAAACTAATTGTTTAAAGATACCCTGGAGAATATTTGGGGAGGAGGCTAGTACATGAGGCACAAGCTCACATGCTTGTAATTTTTCCAAGGCCTGTTTACTACAAAGTGGAATATGTATTATTATTCTTATTGATTTTTTTCCCAAAACGATTGATGGAAACAGTAAAAACAATTTTGGAAGCAGAGTGTATGCTTTTCTTGAATGATTTTACTAATGACAAGGTCCCTATTGTTAAAACTGCAAATGAAAAAGCAGCTTCAAAACTAATGACAAAGCCTGTCCTTTTTTCAATGTGTTCTTCAATTTGAGATTGTGCAATGTGTAATTACTTTGTACTTCTGATTAACATGAGGTCAGAATGGTTTAAGGAATATATTAATAAATGTAAAGTTTTATATTTGAAACTAAAAGCCTACCTCTGATCAGGGCAAAATAGAAGTCAAAGGAAGGCTTGGGCAGGTAATGGTAACAAAGAGAAGACCAGGTGAATTACTTTATTGGACCATCCCCTCCTTTTCTGAGCTGGTACAGGGACACACACACACACACACACACACACACACACAAAGAGGTCAGAAGGTTATCTGGAACTTTAGACAATATGCAAGAATCTCAAGGACTCACACTCTTTCCTAGAAAGGATCCCCAATTGTTGACCCCAACGTTATGTGTGCATAGACTTGTCCTACACCACAGTGACCAGGCAAGCAGAAAAGCACTGCTGTTATATTTATGAAGGAAATTTGAAAAGTCACCATTTGTCTTTGCTGTGACCAATGACTTCTAATATTCAATGAAAACCTCTCATTCTAGCTAGTAGACTTCAAAATAGGAGTTAAGATTAGGAATCAAAAAATACACATAAATACTAAGATTGAGGAAAGTATACAATACTTCAGAAACTGTGACTGATGATTCATATTCATATTTCTTCATGTTTAGCCCAGCACGGCACAGATTTAACATCTCTCAGCATTAACTAGAAACTCTGCTTGGTCTCAGGATAGAAGCTTGGGAGGAGCAGGGGCAAATCTGGGGTGAATGATCGACATGGCAGAAACTGTCATATAAAATTACAACACAACCCATGCAAGTCTAAACTTTTATCTCTTGTTTGTGACATTTAACAAATTTATACAAATAAATCTCTAAGGAGTCTTATTTATTATCTATCCAATACATCTGAGTAAAAAAGCATTATAATAGAATCTCTAATGAGGAAGAATCCCCCAAATCTCATTTAATACAGAATTTGCTTTTCTTGCCAGAAAAATTTGGAAAAATTATCAGGATTTAATAAGTATAGGTTGACTTTAGAATACTTAGGGTTCTAGAACCCAACTCCTCACTCTATCCCTACTCCAATTGCTTTTCAATGGCTATCATTAATGCTGACTATTTTACCTTTCCAGACTCTGCTACCTTCCAGAATCTATTGTGCTAACACAGCGACCTTCCATTCTATTGGCCCTCCAGATCTCTGGGCCTTCATGATGTGTGGATACCACTTCCAATTTCTTGTATCTTTTCATTCCTGCTTAGCTTTAATTTTGTTCACTTCTTCTGTATTAATGTGAATAAGTGTTTCATGGATAATGTATGGAAAGGAATAAGGAGGGGCTTTTACTAAGTACCCTGGATATGCTGGTATGATGACTTTGCTGCTCTGTGAGGGGTAAGAGGAGGGGAAAGGAACAAAAAATATTCCTACAGATGGTGAGAGCTCTTTTGAGCCCAAAGATAGCCAGTGGTTCTGCATTCTTCCTCACCTGATCAGGGAGCTCCAAGTAAAACATTGGACCTACTTTACTATCTCCTGGTGGCCCTTTCTTATGCAAGGCTCACCTGTCCATGGGCTTTGCCATGGTGTCTGGGAAAGAGTTAAAGTGATGTGAGGCATCTGGAATGTGTGTGTTTGCTGAAATGACCTTGGCTGTGTACCTTTCTGTAAGGAGGCTATCTCCTGAGTAAAGAGTGTAACACCCAAAGAACTGTTCAATCCCAGAGTCTAGCTAAGCCTGGGACCTGTCTTTCCAGCCATGCAAGCCTGTTGGCACTGAGTGACTTTTGTCTGAACACAGTACTTAGGGAACTGAAAAACTGGGTCCCATGCAACATTTTCTCTCACCAGCCGAAGGCTCTATGTCATGCAAGATCTTTCCCCGGAGGATTCCCCTTCATCTTTGGTGCTGTCCCCTGCCTCGTTGTGCGGTAGCATATTATTTAACTGTGTTTATATCTATTGTACTTTTATAATAAACTTACTTTCATCTTTCTAAAATCATTGTGTGGCTCTTACCTGTTCATATGGATCCAAACCTCAAATTTCTATGGCCACATATATGTAACTCCTTGTGCCACACGTTTGTTTCATATACAACCATGAAATATGGGAAGCTAAGTTTTGTTGAAAGGTGAGCATGCAACTCCTCACTCTGCTCCTACCCAAGTGCTTTTCACTTTCTGCTACCTTCTAGCATCTATATTGTTATCAATGACCTTACACAGTCCTCGACCTCCAGATCTCATGGCCTTAATGATGTTTAAATATCACTTCCAGTTTCTTGTACATTGACACTCTTAATTAGCTTCTAATTCTGTTCACATCTTCTGTACTAGTGACCTTTTTAGTTTGAGGTAAGCTCACCCTACTCTAGCCTCAGGCTCCAGCCATTCCTGAAAACAATGGTACAAACATGACATAGATCCGTTATCCTCCTTTAACCACAAGTCTTGAAGAAAGCTTTGGGTGCATACTGGATAATACCATGACAATCATTAATGCTGATTATTATAATACATTCCAAAAATCTGGCTTTTTGAGATGATGAGAGATAACCTTTGTATTTTCTAATAACTAAGAGTGTAAAAAACAAGATTTTAAGGACAGCCTCTGCTTTGGTCCTAGAAGCCAACTGGAGCTGTCACTAGGCTTAAGAGAGGATCCTGATTGTGAATCTTTTCTGTTAGAAGGATCAATTTGTTGTCACAATCCAGTGAAACTTAGAAGTCAGCCATCCCCTAAACCTTAATTCTTGAGACAAAGATTTGTAGCACTATGCAATCTCTGCAAAGAATTTACCAGATCACAAATCAACAGTAACCAATGTGGAATTTTCCAGAGATTTTTTCAAGAATATGAAAAAGGGGGTTTACACCAGAAACTCAACAGTAAATCATTTATAAATGGTAATGGGCATGTTTGTTGGACAAAATCTGACCCATCAGAGATTCCTCTTCTATTTTTTTATAATGTGATGCCCAGGTTTGGTCTGCTGGCTTCCCATTTTTCCCTATTTATTATACAATTACCAAGATTAATTCCTTTATAAGAAAGTGGTCGATTATGAACAACAACAACAACAACAACAAAACAGTCTCTATTTCACCAGAATAAAACCCTTAAGGAAAAATGACTATTTCCACATTCATATCATTTATGTCTTTTGCCAATATAGGATGTAAATATTATTTTCCATAATGACAGAACTCAAGTCCACAAAGCTTTAAATTTTATTTCTATGAAGAAGTGAGGTAAAACCCAAATTATATGCCTCCAAGTTAGGCCAAGTACTTTCATATACTTAATATCTAAGGAAAGAAAAAGATTCTTGGCCTTTCTTTATAAGGCTAATCACAAAGGAGATAATATATTGTTACCAGAGCGAGTTTAAAGGCCTTGATTTTATTGTAGATAGCTAAGTAAAAATATTATAGGCAGTCAGACAGGGCTAGACCCTTGAGTGAGTCAGTGCAAATGATAAGAACACATTACAGCTGTGGCTGGAGGTGCATCTGTTAAAGGCCAGACCTCAAGACAAAGATAGAACGACCCAGCCTACATGCTTCCCTAAGGGATAAGCAATAACTTGAGGATTATACTACAGTTGATATCACCTCGTCCAATAAAAGCTAGATAGACATCAGTCAGCCAGGTGGGTGATCAGGACCTACTGATCCATCCCTTCCTAAAGAGGTCTTTGTTCTTTCCATGTACACTTGCTACATGATCTGCTTCCATATTAGATCAATATTGCCTAATAAGCTATACTTGGAACGTTATTGGTTGATCATAGTTTTGAATCACATTGTACCCACCTCATTCATGCTTTTGTACCCACCTCGTGACTTTGCTCTATAAAAAATCCTTTGAAAAGTGGACTCAATGACAACCCACTTTTGGGTCTCCTCCTGTCTCTCAATAAATTTTTCCTTTTCTTAACCGATGTTGTTCCTTAAAATTCATTCTTTGATTTTAGGAAACATGAACTCAGTGGCATCTAACAGGTTAGGAGTTATATTGTTTCCTGTATATCAATTTGATCCAGCTTTCAAATTTCCCTGGAAAGTGTGTATTCAGAGAAAGGAAATAATCAAAAGCCAAAGGAAACCAGGAACTCTCAGATAAGAAAGAAAAAGTCTTCATGTAAGGTATTTCTCTACAACTGTCCTGTTTTGCTCAACTCAACTTATCAGCAGGGATTCTCTTTTGTGAAACACAGTAAGAAAAAATCTTTTCCTAACATACACATGCCATGAGAGAGATGAAGCAGAAGATTAAGCATGATACACAGCTATTTTATTGCCCTAAGGTATTACTCATTTTCCTGACACATTATGTTTTTAATTAAAATTGCATGTGAGTTAATTAAAATATTCACTCAGATGCTTTTATCCCTTTCTTCTTATATGGATCTTTGTTATTCCTTTAGCTTTTTGGTAAAACTCATTTTCACTTTAACTCTACTATCATTACTAGGTTCAGATTAAGTAGTCTGCATATTAAAATAATTTTTAAAAATTATTATTTTTTAAAAAACTCATCCTTAAGTGACCTGGAAAGAGAACTAGCCAGGGGTGGAATCATTCTGCTTCCTGGATCCTTTCCTAATTATTTAATCAAAAACTTATGAAATTGGCATTCATAGAAAATGAAAAAGAGGTCCTGTGATTTTTCTTGCAATAGACATGTTTATTCATCTGCCTTCTCTTGTTTTGGAAAGGATCACTGTTTATGGCAGCTTATGTAAACTCAGCTTTTGCTGACTACAGCTGATTGGTATCCTTTGGTAGACATTTTCCAGATAAGTTTATAAATTAACTATCTAGCACTGTGAGAGTTGAAATCCCTTTTGAAAATATTGACATAGAGACAGAGACCTTATTTAT
Organism: Heterocephalus glaber; assembly: GCF_053883595.1. Lineage (NCBI taxonomy): Eukaryota > Metazoa > Chordata > Mammalia > Rodentia > Bathyergidae > Heterocephalus > Heterocephalus glaber. Next base: position 9,405,366 of record NW_028258344.1, read on the forward strand.
TGATGAAGTCTACACTGGATCAGAGCAAATAAGCTGTAACTGAAAGCCATATTGGTTTATTTGCAAACAAAGATTAAAAGGAAGACTTCTTAAAAGGAAGACTACACAGGAAGAAACACAGACTGTAGCAGATATGTGGCCTTTAAAGTAGGAAAGAGAGAACCTTCAGTTTCAGGGTCTTGGTATCCTATTTCCCATGAATCTTTACTGAGATAGACAATTCTTTCGTTTCTTTATAATAAATTTTTCTTTTACAAAATTTTGCAAAGTGAATTCTGGGTCCTTATGAATAATAAAGTCTCAAGAAAGTGCCCATGACTCAAAAATTCACACATGAAATTGAAAAAACTACAAGAAAACATAATAGCAGCAGTTCAAGACAACAAATTGGCAATAAATTTTTGAAAGAGACTCAAAAAGCACCAGAGCGAAACAACAACAAGAGCAAAAATAAACAAGGTTTTATCAAACTAAGAAACTCCTTCACAGAAAAAGAAACAATAAAGAGACAAATTTAAGAATGAGAGAAAATATTTACGAACTATTCATGAAATATGGGAACTGTTAGTTTAAAGCCCCCCACCCACAGTGGCCTAACTTCTATTCTAGGTTTAAAGCCAGCTAACTCCCTCATTCCATTCCCCAGTCCTTCTATCCCAGGCTTAAAATCTGCAGCATTGGCTCTAGCCTCTGGGGCTAACGTCTCTACTTTAGACCCTACATGCTGCTGTACTTGTACTTATCCTGTTAATAAGTCTTTCTGCCTGGATGGGTAATCTCTGGGTCTTAAATCTAACATAAGATGAATAACCTGAATATGCAAGAAACTCAAAGCTTTTATCAGAAAGACAAATGAACAAAAAACCACATAATTCAATTTTTAATGGGCAAATAATCTGAACAGACATTTTTCCAAAGAAGATATACAATGGGCAAACACATACATGTGAAAAATGTTCAACATCACTAATAATTAGGAAAATGCAAACCAAAATCACAATGGGATATCATCTCATTGCAGTTAGAATGGTAATCATCAAAAAGACAAAATAACAAATGCTAATGAGGATGAAGAAAAAGGGGAATTCTCATATATTGTTGTTGGGAATCTAAATAAGTACAGCCATTATTGAAAACACTATGGAGTTTCCTCAAAAAATTGAAAATAGAACTAATTATCATAAGATCCAGCTATCCACAATAGGGTATATGAGTTGTGATCACAAAACATCGTGGATATTTAAATAAAAATTTAAAATATTTATTACAATAAAGACATATTATCATTAATTCCCCTCAAAGTTTTTCTTTTATCTTTGAACACCCTTATCCCATCATGCTTGCCACTTTCTGAAACAGTTATGAAAGTCCTCTTTTATGAGTATCTTCCTGTGGTTGTCTTGATGCCCTGAATTGATTCAAAAGGTTTACTGTAATTCTTGTCAAACAAATAGTATGGTGTGTCATGTACCTTACTTACTGGATCTAGAATCTCACAAATCTTGGCTCTTTCTCAAGATCAACACCACCATGAAAGGTAAATCTTCTGAATTGATTTTAGACATTGGGCCAGTCACAACAGAGTAACTAAAGACATTCACCAAAGAGGACTTCCAGGAACTGATTAGGAAATGGAAAGAACAATGGGATTAATGTGTTTGAATCAAAAGGGAGTACTTTAACAAAGATTAGTAGTAATGTGTCTTTGATTGTAATACATGTTTTAAAATTTAAACATTTACCTTGTATTTTGATCATTATACATCCAAGGGAATGTAATTGTACATCCAAGGGAAATGAAGTTAGTATCAAAGGAATACCTACACTCTTGTGTTCATGACAGAAATTCCACAAAAGCCAAGATGGAATCAGCTGAGGTTTATTGGTACATAAATAAAGAAAACATTGTATCTATAGATGATAGGGTATTATTCACCCATAAAAAATGAAATCCTGTCATTTGAGGTAACATAGATAAAACTTCAATTGAAATTAGCTTGAAGCTTTCTGGAGCTAACTCCTGTGGCCTCTTCACACTAGAATCATGTTTCTGTGCCATCTCCACCAGATCACCGGGCCCCACGCATGGGCCAGCCTGGCAGCATCATGCAGGACAGATATGGCCAACAGATCATTGAGGAAAATGGAAATGCCTGGGCCTCTACAAACCTCAGGTTGTTATAGCAACACAAAATAGGCTGATACAGCTATTGAGATATAAGATGGCTGAATGTAAGTGCCCTGAAGGTGACTATGCTACAAAGAACAGGGCAACGAGGGAAAAAGTATACTTTGGAAAGAATGATTGAAGGGTAACACTGAAAATTAGAATGGAAATGGAGCCCTAAGTAGCATGGAGAATCAGAAAGACAGCTTAGAGAAAAGAACAAATCACCTTGCATCTTCAACCCCAGGTCTCTGGTGGTGGGAACCACACAGGTCCGGAAAAAGCCGGAAAGCACCAGTCACTGTCATGACAGCCGCCGACCAGCAGTTCTGACTGAGGAGAACCCTACGTCCTCAGAGGCCCTAAATTTAGCCTAAAGCACTACCTTGTTTAAGACTGGCTGCATTGTTCCAAAGAAAGAGCTCACAGTTTGCTTCTCCCAGCCTCTAGAAGACAAGCTGCTACAATAGCCACTGCTGGGTGCCATCCTGTCTTAAGGTCCGATGATTGCTCCCCTTACATTACAAGAAGCCTTCAGCTGGTGTGAGCCCCACAGAGTGGAAAGGAGCCTCCTCAGTGCACTGCAGCTTCAGGACCAGCAGCTTTCATAACCACAAGTCCAGGTCTTACCTACACTCTCTCACTAGTAATTAGGAAGAGTCCCACGCCAAGTTTGCCACCTGAGACTGCAACTAATGGAAGAGAAATTTCCAGCCTCACTCAACCCTATTTACTGGGACCTGGGGAAGAGTCCAGCTGCTTCCCACAACTGTAGAAACACAGATATTATCATCCAAAACACAACACCAAAATACGACCAACTAGTTGCCCTGTGGGAACTAGTTAAGTTCTCCTCCCTAACCCATGGACTTGAGACGACAGCTGCTAGTACAAAAAACCCAAATATCACCCAAGTTTTTCTCTTTGGGCTGGGAGATCTCATCTGCATCCTTCAGCTCCAAGAAAATGGGATATCAATGCAAAAGACCAAAACTTTAGCCCCACTACTGCTTTCTACACATAACTAAGGAGATTCCTACCTACTTCTTATAGCTCCAGGACTTCAGATACCAAAGCCACAAGACCTGACACTACCCATTCTTGACCAGTGAGAACAAAAGGAGGTCTCTCTATGTCTTATAATTCCAAAAGTGTCGATATCAGCACCACAAGCACAAACATCACCTGCACACATTCCACATTCTCTCAAGACAGGCTTCTCCACAGTTTGTGGTTTTGTAACCATAGCTGCTGGTATCAAAAGCTCTGACATCCTCAATGGGAAGCTCCAGAAAAGTGATTGTCAGTGCTATAATCCCCAGCATCACCTGAAATCACCCCCATAGGACCTGGGGAAGATCTTCATTTCTTACAGCTTTGATTTCATAGTTCCTGGTGCATCAGTGTACAGCATTACCTATGCTCATCCTGTGGGATAGTGGGACCATCCCCTTGGGAAAATGGCACATTCCCTAGATCTTCTCTGATCTGGAGGCTCAACAACTGTAGTTATTGGTGCTATAGGCCAAAGTACCTACTGCTTTCATCCTGAGGGACCTGAGGAAGACCCCCACATTTTAGACAATAGCTGCTGGCACCACCACCCTTGATGTTAGTTGTTCCTGTCTCAAGGGACCTGGAAACAATCCTCTCCTATTCACCTGAACCAAAAAGACTGCATCAACTTCTGACCCATGCCATCGGTGCACAATTCTGGAGCCTAGCTACACATATCTTTGAGAGCCTACAACCACTGGAAACTTATAACACTACCTTTATTAATCACTGAGTTCTTGACAGTTGAGGCATTTATAGATGCTTCTTACATCAATCAGTGCCAAAGAAATCACACAAGATATACTTTCTGCTAACTTCTAACCGAGGACAAAGCATGTACAAAACAGACAAAATATATACCATCTAAATGAAAAAAAAACATCTCCCAAAGCTACTCCATAACATTGGAAGAGGTGACTATTACACCAGATATACAGACAATGTAGGGACACAAGAAAAATAAAGTAAAACATGAGACCTCCAAAGAACAAATAATTCTCTGGAAATAGATTCCAACTTGAAGGAAATATATGAAATGCCTGAAAAAAATTATAAACAATGATCGTAAGGTATCTCAGTGATATGTAAGAGGACTCAGGTACACAGTGCAAAGACAATGAGAGAAATAATGCAGGATATAAATAACAAATTAATCAAAGAGAGAAAAGTCATAAAACATAAAAAATACAACTGAGAGCTTTCACAAGAGACTACAACGAGCAAAAGAAAGAATTTCTGAACATGAGAACAGGTTTTTGAAATTAACCCACTCAGACAAAAAAAATTATAAAGAATTAAAAAAAATGAAAAAAGACTACTGACTTTGAACACCATCAAGCAAACAAATATTCACTATGTAGAAATTCCAGAAGGCTTTGAAATCTGAAAACCAGAAGGCTTTAAGGAAGAAAGGCTTTGAAAACCCAATTCATAAAATAATAGCTAAAAACTTTAAAAATCTTCAAAGAGAAATGGATATCCAGATACACAAAGCTGAGGGGACTAGATTTAACAAAAAAAATACCTTCACCATTATATTCGAAATGTCAAAAATACGAAGAGAATTCTAAACACAGCAAGAAAAAAGAATCCAGTCCTTTACAAAGAAATGCCCATTAACTTACGTCAGGTGTCTCAGCAGAAACCTTATAGTTAAAAGTGAAGGAGATGATGTATTCAAGTTACCCACCTAGAATATCAAACCCAGCACAATAGTCCTTCAGAAATGAAGGACAAATAATTTTTTCCAAATAAGCAGAAACTAATAATTCATTGCCATGAGGCCAGCTGTACCAGAAATATGTATGGAAATCCTAAACCCCAAACAAAAGGATATTAGCCACTGCTATGAAAACACACAAGTGTACAAAACTCATTAGAACAGATTCAAGAAAGAGAATGAGAATCAAACCTTACTGTGCAAGAAAACTACTACCAAATCACAAATATAAATAATAAAAGAGGTTGAAAGGAACAAATAACATGCAAAACAAGCAGAGTACAATAAATCAAATGACGGGAGGAAGTTCATACACAGTAATAATCTTAAATATAAGTGATTAAATTCACCCTCCGAAAATGTAAAGTACATAAACAGAAAAAATAATAAGACTCATCTATGATTCCTACAAGAAACTCACTTCATTGGTAAAGATAAACATAATCTGAAAATGAATGGTAGGAAAAAGGTATCACACAACTGAAATCCAAAAGTGAGAAGGAGTAGCTGTACTCATATCAGAAAAAGTAGACTTTATATAAACAACTGTAAAAAGAGACAAAGAAGGTCATTGTATATTGATGAAAGGATCAAGGCAGCGAGCAGATATAATGGGTAAATATAGCTATGGGATCAAATTATACAATGGATATTTATAAAAATTTATTATAGTAAAACACATCATCATTAATCCTCTTCCAAATACTTACCTTTACTTCAAACACACTCATTTTATCATTGTTGCTACTTTCTGAAGTACTTCTGGAAATCTCTTTTGTGAATGTCTTTATGAGGTGTAATAAAAAATACAGTGTTTCTGGCAAGTGTCATTCAGTGGAAAAGCAATTTCATTATCACAGCGTGTCCTCATTCACTTGTTCACTCAGACTGTCACCATACAACCTCTGCCTCTCCCCAAAGTCAAAATGATAATGAAAAGGTAAAAATTTTGCATCGATTCAGGACACCAAGGCAGCCATGTCAGTACAACTAAAGATATTTCCTGTACTGAAGGATTAACATTATGCAATCATTTCAATAAATGTTATATTAATCAGCTTTCCCATTGCTGGGTCACAATTCCCAACACCCACAATTTAAAGGAGGTAAGGTTTAATTTAGCTCATTGTTTCAGAAAATTCAGTCTTGGCCAGGTGGCTCTGAGCCAGAAATGTCATGGGAGAGGGTAACATGGAGCAAAGCTGCTTAGCTCATGGTGAGTGGGAAGGGGGATAGAACAGTGCCTGGAAAGGAAAGAGCAAGGAACTAGATATAGTACCCAAGATAAGGCCTCTATAACTCACCCAGAAGTGTGTTCCATCAATTTCCTAGGCAGATTCCAAACCAATAAAATCAACACAATTAAACTTAACCATCACAGATACAGAAAAAGCATTCAGTTAGATTCAGCATTACTTCATGATTCAAAACAATTCAACACATTAGATTTAGAAGGAACATATCTCTAAATACTCAAGGCTATGTACAAAAACCCATGCCCAATATTATATTAAATGGGGGAAAGCTGAAAGTGTTTCCTTAAAGATCATGAATAACACAAGGATGCCCATTTTTATTAGTCTCATTTAACATAATACTAAAAGTCAAAAGAAGATATACAAGTGGACAACAAATATATTAAAAGGTGTTAAAATCCCTAATCATCAGAGAAATGTAAGTCGAAAGCACAGTAAGACATCACCTCACAGCTATTAGGATGGCCATTATCAAAAGACAAGAGACGGGCCTTGACAAGTGGATAAAGACAAGGGAACCCTACCACTCTACTGGCAAGAATATAAATTGGCACAGCCATCCAGAAAAGCAGCATGGAGATGCCTCAAAAAAGTTAAAAATAGAAGTATCACATAACTCAGCAATCTCTCTGCTGAGTATACATCCAAAGGAAATTAAATTAGAATATTTTGGAGATAACTGTACTTTCTTCATTGCATCATTCACAGTAGACACGACATGTAAACAATCCAAATGTCCTTTGACAGATGAACGTTTATGTACATACACACCCCCCACACACACTATAATGTTAACCTCTAAAAAGGAGACACTTTTATTTGAAAAAGCATGGGTGAACATGAAGAATATTACGCTAAGTGAAATAAGCCAGATATAGGATGACAAATACAATTTGAAAATCGAACACATAGAAATAGAATAGCATTACAGTAATTACTCAGGGCAGGCAGAGGGAGGGAACAGAAGGAAGTCAAAGGTATGAATTTATATTTATATAGATGAATTTTCAGTTTTATAGGATAAATAAGTTGATATTTAATATACTGCAAGACTACAGTTAATAATATTATAATATGACTAGAAATTTGCCCAAAGAGTGGATTTTTAATGCCTTTTCCACACATAAACACAAAAGGTAACGATGCAAGGTGATAGGTAAGATAATATGTTTGACTATAGTAATCACTCCATTACGTCTACATACATCACAACATCATGTTATACATCTTTGGCGAAATAAAAAAAATGTGACATAACGAGAAAAATCAGCTTGTTCAAGACAAAATGTGTAAAAAAGAAAAAATTGACTTTTGCATTTTCTTCCTGCATATTCAACACAATCATATATCCCGAAGCCTTCCCAGCTCAACATATCTTCCAGCTTCGTGGTGCTCAGAGCACCACACATCAGTGCTCTATCATCTTTTTCTTCTCCTTTTTCCCACTGAACTCACTGGATCTTTCAGCACATTCTTCTGCTTTTACTTAGGGTTTTTTAGGGGGTTTTTTTTGCCTGTATCTAACAATTTAGATTCTGGGGGCCAGGGATTTAGCTCAGTGGCACCACACCTACCTCGAAAGCACAAGGTCCTGAGTTTGATATCCAGTACTGAAAAAAAAAATTAGAATCTGGTATTTTAATATATTTTGTGGAGGAAAGCTATAACTACAAGCACCTCCTTGCCTATATCACACAAAAATATTGTCATCATAGTCTAAATTGTAAAAAACTTCACCTGAGTAGAAGAGGCAACAGGGTGAAAATCATCACTTTTAATGTAGAAAACATGTGAACCACCTAGTGCTATGGTGTAATTGGAGACTTATTTGAGTTTTATATCTGGAGGCTGAATCAGGATGATTATTATTACTATAAGTTCACGATTAGACAGGACATGATGCCAATGAGATGCAGAAGCATTGGGCATATTTTCTTAATTTTCTGCACCCTTACATTGTGTTTATAGTGCTTGGATTGATATACAAGAATATATCAAGTGGCCTTAGCTGGGAGGTAAAGTGGATAAGAGGTTTGAGTTAGAGCTTGATAAGAAATTATATTGCTGCTGAATTTTTTTTAAAAAGAGCAGAAAATACTTTGGAGAGCAGTAGTTTATTTTAAAACCTCCTGGATATTTGTACAGAGAGACTCAGCCACTGTAGCTCAATCTTTTGACTTATCCTTAAAAATCAGTTTATTTGAAAATGTTGATTGTTGTAACTAAACATTTACTAAAATGTTTAGCTTAACCTAAAATATGTTAATATATTTCTTCCAGGAAATCAGATAACTACCTAATTTTGCAGAAAAATTACTAATGTTTTTTCATTTCTTTAAAAATGATTTAAACTCAGCAGGCATCTCACCTCAGAAATAGCAAGTTATTATTTAATTTAAAAAGTATTTTAGTGTGACATTTTAGGCATTTTGAGAAGTGCATAAAAGATAAGGTTACCTGACAGTAGGGCTGTTTCACAGCATCATTACACTGATAACTACCGAAGCCATTTCATTTGCATGAAGTCATTTGATTATGGCGTGAGGAATCAAGTGATATTGTGTTTGGAGCCATTTGTGTGTGCTATTTATTTTAGAATAATACATATTTATTGGTATTTTATTCACAATATAAGTCACATGTTAATAGCGGTTTAACAGACTTTAGAGACTTGCCTTCTCACATGTTCAATAATAAGCTCATGAGTAATTCTACAAGGTACACATATCCGAGAAGGGCTCCTAATCGAATATACACAGCAGCATTTCTTCTACAGTTAAGCAGATACTTGTATAACACAGAACCCTTTGCAGGGCTGCCAAATTTAGTAAATTAAATTTCAATTTACATAAAATTTTAGTATAAATGTCTCATACAATAGTTAGAACATACTCATTCTAAAATATGTTTATTTGAATTTTAGACTTACCTGGGATCCTGTGTTTTACCTGGCAATAACTCCTAGAAAGATGAAAGTATTATCAAATTTTAAAATAGAGTAAAGATATTCCAAGGTAGTACAAAGCATAAAGAAATTTATGATGTATAAAGATTCAGAAATATGATGTTTAAAGATTCCTGGAGCTCTAATAACTGCCTTTTGGGTTAGACGATGCCCCATGCCAAAGAGAGATAGAGAACATGTTTTCCTGTAAATCACATCTACAGAGTTACTCTGAATAGAGAATCCTATTGGGATTAAAATGATTTAGATCCTGATTTAAAACTTCAGTGGCCCCATGGGAAATATATGCATATATAACAAATGTACATATATTTAACAATTTGCGTACTTAACAAATACATATATTTAACATATATATTTCAAAAATATATTTATATATATTTAACAAATATATTTAACAAATATGTTTTTAATAAATACATTAATAAATATTTATTTAAAATTTATATATTTAACAAATGATCATCTAGGGTAGCCCAGGTCCATCATATTAGGTTGTAAAAAAATAAATGGGCCCCTGATAGGAAAATAAATGAAAAATAAGTGGGCCCCTGCTAGGAAACTTGCCATTAATACTGATGGAACCTGGTCCTACTGACAGAGTCAAATTGCAAGAAGGGGACAAGATAGTTTCCAGATTGTCTTGACACATTCCACTCTGGCTGAAAACATTCCCAGGACCTCCCGTGGAGGCAACATAGGGAGCACTTAGGAAAATTCTTTGCTGAGGCTTCAGCTGCTCAGTGATACCACTAGCAGCCATGCTAATGGCAATTCAGACCATAACTATATATGAACTGACAGGAGTTTAGTCGTGATTTATTAACCTTTCTCCTCATCCTCAATGTTGTGTCCCAGAGTGTATTGCCACTTCACAGATTTCCTTGATAGTATTTGAAACAGGGTTGTGGATGAAGATGACAGTGAAATCACATCTGCACTACCTTTGCATAGTGTTATAGTGCGTTAAACTAATGATGTAGAGACTGATGCTGAATTAGTTACTGCCAATGAATGAACAGCCCTCTGTGTCCAGAAGCTATCAGAAGCATCTACCTCTGTGCATGAATGAAGGAATATGCAATCCACTGAGGCAAAAGCATTAGTAAAGCAGAAAAGTCTTTTGCTTTTGAAGCAGGAATAACCAGGAGGATTTGTCATTGTTTCATCTGACTTTGGTATCTAGCCAAGCCAAAGGCACGGACTGCAATCAAGTCTGGCTCCATCTTCTCCTCTGCCACCCTCCATGTCCCAGCAATCCTGCCACCACCGCACACAATAGTGCCAGACTAAAGAACAGTAGCAGTTTTTCTTTTTCCTCCTTCTTTGCTACTTTGATAGAAATTTGAATAGTAACCTATTCCCCTCTCTTATTATTCTTGATGAGTAATAAATTATTCTAATAGCATTGACTGTTCTATTCATTTATTATTTGAGAATGATTAGAAGTGAACAGCTATTATGAAGCCTCACCAGTTCCAAAAATTAGACCTTAGAATTTTGTGTTTCCTTTTGGCTCTGAGTAATTATCTCTATTCCTTCCTCTAATTGTGTCACAGAAACCTCTTTCTTCTTTCGTGGTCTGTTTTGACTCCAGAATCAGCATGCCCATTACTCAAAAGTTATCTAGAGAAGTTATGAATGAAGTTCTGAAATGCAATCTCCCAGGCATACACATTTTAAAATTATCTTTTGGTTCAGTAAGCTCCCAAACTCACTCATAACTGTTATTATTTAAGTGTAGAGAATATTGAGCAAGACATGGATTACAGATGGCAACAGAGGAAATGGCAGAATAAATTACATTTCTATTTACAAAATAGTCTGTGAAGTTCTAACCTAAGAGCTAAATAACATGCAGGATGTGAAAAATATTATGTTTAAAAACTAATTTACCTTGTTACAAAACCTTCTAATATGGGTATTTGAGACCTTATCCTAACTCTTTGACCTCATCTTCTCCAACTCTCCCCAAATATTCATCTTTGGAGTTGAAGTGGACCAATTACTTGTTCCCAAATGTAATGCTAGCTTTTCTACCATTCATGTGGTTTGTTTTTCTTGACCTAAAGTATCTTTTAAGTTTCTCCACACTACCTCTCATCTTCACCAGGGAAAATCCGGTTATTCTGTGAAGGTTTAGTTTAAGTCTTTCCCTTCCCTCATCTCAATTTTTTTTCCTTCTATGATACTGCATCCTTCCCCTGAATAACTCCATTTACAATTGCCCACACTGCTTCTTAAGGACAGATTCAACTTGATGGGACTTTATACTTACATAATTGGGGGGATTCCCTTTAGGAAAAGGAATATTAAATTAAAAATATGAAATTAGCCACAAAGATGGTATCTTGGGAGCAATATCAGTGTAATGGAGTAAGGAATTCCAAAACTAAACCATTTAGAAAAGCAAAATAAATAATGTCAAAATGGCAGAATTGAATTTTCAGAACTTTGGAAAGCTTGTAGCAATCCAGAGATATTTGGTTTAAGAAAATGGCTTGTTTTTGATGACAGCAATGAAGTTTGTGGCATTTTATCTTATGCTTGCCTTATCCCCAGCTCCCCAGCTCCATGGTAGACTTGAAATTAATAGCCCTCAGTCCAAGTACTAGTACTGGAAGGAGCAGAAGTGACCTCTTTTGCAAAGAATTATTATTTGCATTGACTAGTCTGGTTTAAGGGCTTGTCTTTATGTTACTTAATTCAGAATGTGCCTAGTGTGAAACCCGCAAGGGGTAGCGAATGAGTAGGGATACAAGGTTATAGAGTATATTGTTAAAAACATGTACAGGCAATGTTTTAGTTGCTCTACCAGAGGCCAAAGATAAATCTTGGAAAAAATAATAGACCAATTACAAATGATTGTCCTTTGGAAGGTAAAGCTGGGAAATGAGACGATTTTGAAAGTAAGAGGTTTGAAAGATTGAAATTTTCCTGGGAATCTAGAAAGACACATATGTACAGTTGAAACAGACCATGTGCATGGCTATGTACATGCTTAGCAAAGATCCAAAAAAAGTTCTAAACTCTAACCTCTGAATAACCCTGAGACTCTGTACAAGAAGAAAGTGAAGGCTAAGATAGGGTTGTGAACTGCTTATGGAAATGTCAAAGACATTCCCTAATAAATATGTAAGAGACTTGGGGAAAAAACTAATTTGTTGTCATTCTAAGCATTTAACAAAATGTCTGTTTAATTATTTGCCAAATAACGAAGAAATTGAAGAAGACTTAAGTGGCCAGCCATGATAAAAATATTTAAAAATCAGTTCAGAAAAAAAATCACTAACCAATCATACACATGCAAAAATAGCAACAAAAAAAAAATCTTAAAGAGAAGAGAGAATCTAACTTCTAGTTGTCACATTATAATATTCAAGATCTCTGACTTTTTTATATAATGGCAAAATATCTGGGTTTTAACAAAAATTTTGAGGCATGTAAAAAATGTTTAACACAGAAGAAGACATCTATGGGAGAATCAAATATAAAAGGTATAAGACATATAGAAATCGAATAGCAAAATGGAACACTTAAGGCCTTCCTTGTCATTAATGACATTAAATGTAAATTTTGTTGAATTATAAGGAAAAGATAAGTACAATGGACTAACCATATGTTATATTTCAGAGGCACAATTTAGATGCAAGATACAAACAGGTTGAAAGTTAAAAAATGGAAAGAGATGTTCAATGCAGGCAGGAATCAAAAGAAGTTAAGGTACTATATAAATAAGACAAAACAAATTTTTAGACAAAAATTACTAGAAGAAACAAATGGACATTATATGATGATAGAGGACTAAGAAATACAAAAACTATAATCATATATCTATCTAACATCTGAGACCCAGAAGTTGTGAAGCAAAATTAATGGAGTATTTAACATAGTATTTGGAAACATAAATACTCATTTTCAATAATGAAGGAAACAACTAGACAAAAAACAGAAAACAAAACCCAGATAATTGAATAGCACTATAAACCATGTAAATCTAAAAGGCATCTACAGAACACTCAATAACAGCAGAATACACATTTTTTTTTCCAATGCACATGGAACACACCTCAAAATAGATCATATGTCAGGCCACAAAATAAATCCTAATAAAATTAAAAATATCAAAATCAGACAAAGTGGTTTTCTTGTGATGATGAAATAAAATTGAAAATAAATACAGGAATTTTGAAAAAAAGAATTAGAAAATACTTTGAGATGAACAAAAATGAAAAGCAAAACATGGACTGCAGCTAAAGCAGTACCCATGGGGAAATTTATTGCTGTAAACAGCAAAATTTAAAAAGAAAAAATTACCCTATTAATAACCTAAACTTCTTTCCTAAAAAATTATTAAATTATTCAAAAAGGAGAACTAACCTTAGAGAAAGAAGGAGGAAGGAAATAATAAGGATTACCAGACAAATAAAATACAGAAAACAATAAAGAATACCAATGAAACTAAGAAATACTCTAAGACTATTAATTAAATTGGAAAAAACTTCATTTAGACTGAAGAGAAATAAAAGAAACAAAACTACTACAATGAGAAATAAAAGCAGGGCAGCTATGTTGACCTTACAGAAATACTATATAAAATATTACCAGAAAATGTTATGATAAATTTTACTTTTGGGGCGGTACCGGGGATCAAACTCAGGACCTTGCGCTTTGGAGGCAAGCGGCAGCACCATTGAGCTAAATCCCCAGCCCGATTATGATCAATTTTACCCTACAGATTAGATAACCTAGATGAAATAGAAGCATTCCTAGCAAGTCACAAGCTGCCAAAACTGATTTAAGGAGAAATAGAAAATTAAGTAGACATATAACTAAGGTCTATATCAATCATAAAAAAAAATTTCAACAAAGTCTAAGACCATCAGTCTTTACTAGTAAATTTTATCAAAATTTAAAGACAAATTTATGTTAATTCACTTCTAAAACATAAAAGATAAGGAATATTTTCTAATTTATTCCGTGAAGCCAGTACCACCCTAATAACAAGACATTATTAGAAAAGCAGACCATACACTAACATAGTTAATAATTAAAGGGTAAAAATCTTCAACAAAATACTAGCAATCCAAACTAGCAGCATATTGAAAGGATTATACACTATGTTTAAATAAGATTTATCCCAGATATAAAAGTTTGATTCAAAATATAAGTCAATTAATGTAATATACCATATTAATAGACTAAAGAAAAATACATATGATCCTCTTTATTAGTGAAGCATTTAACAAAATCAGACACCCTTTTCTATGAAAAACATCAAATAGAAATAAAAAGAAACTTCCTCAACCTAGTTCAGAACACTTGTAGAAAAAATACACATCTGATCTTATTCTTGTGAAAAACAGAACCTATTTCCCTAAACTAAAAGAAAGACAAAGATGTCTACTCTTGTTGCTTCTACTCAACATTGTACTGGTACATTAAGATAAAGCAATTAGATAAGAAAAGTTTTAAAAAGGAATCCAGATTCCAAAGCAAGAAGTAAAATAAGATTTATTTTCAGATGATTATATTTAGAAAACATATATAGAAAACTACAAAGCATCCACAAAAACCGCTATTAAAGGTAATAAATCAAACAAGTAGAAGAATAAAAGATCAATATTGGAGAAGTCAGTTGTATTTTTATAAACTTGCAATGAACTATTTCAAAATGAAATTTTTAAAGATTCCATTATAATGGCATTAAAAAGAATCAATACTTAAGGTAAATTTATCAAAGGGAATGTAAGACTTATACACTGAAAATGACCAAACTTTTGAAACAAATAATAAAAGCCCTGCATAAATGGAAGATTGCTCAGTTTCAGATATTAGAGCACTTATTGTT
This sequence comes from Heterocephalus glaber, assembly GCF_053883595.1. NCBI lineage: Eukaryota > Metazoa > Chordata > Mammalia > Rodentia > Bathyergidae > Heterocephalus > Heterocephalus glaber. The sequence continues at coordinate 9,420,381 of NW_028258344.1, forward strand.
AAATGGCAATATTCCTCAAATTGATACACAGGTTAAAATCCCTATCAAAATCTCAGCTGACATTTTGGCATAAATCAAAAGGCTAACCCTAAAATGAACCACTTACTAGTTCAATTATTTAAATACAAGGTGATCAAAAATTGCATATTTTTTGACACAAGGTCTTGCTATGCAATCCAGGCTGGCCTTGAATTCACTATGTAGCCCAGGTTGGCCTCAAACCTGCAGCAATCCTCCTTCCTCAGCCTCCTGAGTGCTGGGATTGCAGGTGTGTACCACCACACCTGAAAAAAATTACATATTTCTTTCATTAATATTTATAAGATAAAATAACAGGAAATATAACAATTACAATTTTATCAGATTTATTCAATGATTTTTTTGTGTATGGTGTATCTTAAAATATTCCATATACAACGTAATGTTACAGTCTGAATAGTAGTATTGAATCTTTTTCCAAGTTCTTTTATCATTATAGTCTTTCTTTGAACAATATATTTTCCACTGTCGTGCTGCCTTTCCTTTTTTTCTGTGGTGACATAATTTCAATAAAATCTCTACTCACTAAATGTAATGGGAAAGATGTCAGTGATGGACATCCTGGTTGGTGTTTCACTGTCCTGTACTTTTCAATTATTTCATTTATTAGACCTAATCTAAATTTTAAATGACTTTTGAACCTCTTTGTTTTTAATAAATAACAAAAGCATTCCATATTGTTTGGTCCAGAAGATGCGTAAATATTTTATAATATTTTCCTCACTTTTTAATTACAATATAGCTTGTTGAATGTTAGTCAACTCTATCAATACCACCCATAGAATTATTATAATCATTGACCTCATTGGATTTTTTTAAGTTTAATTTCTTCTTTCAAGTTCTATTATTTCTGTATTATAAATAGTTGATAATAGGAGATGTCTTTTTTATCTTTCCATTTCATAACACAGACTTTTTTTCTCTGATATGCTAACATTTCTCCCTTTTCAGTTTTTTCTTTTCCAGATCTTTTGGCACTTCTTCCTAATCAATCGCATTATCTCAGACTTGTCCATTTTGTACTGTACATGTACATCACTGAGTTCTGGAAAAGCATAAAATTATATCTAATGTACTTATGATAAGGATTTATAGATTGCAGCACAAAATTATATGCTATTTTTCACAAATAAATGCTTGGGGTAAGCTGTTAAGTGGTTAAAGTAGACATATAAGGGACTCAGAATAATCAAAACAACCTTGAAAAAGAGTTGGAAAAACTACCCTAATATACTACTATAATTCTAATCAACATGGTAAGACACTGATATAAGGAGATATATAATAAACTTTAAGACTCTACCCCCCAAAAAAGAGAAAGAAATATTTACTAATTTATTCTGTAAAGTAAATATTACCCTGATATCAAAACTTGAAAAAGATCCCACTAGAAAAACAAACTACAGTCAAATATCTCACATTAATGTAGACAAAAATATCCTCAACAAAATATTATCAACTCAAATCTAACAGCATAAGCATTACACAATATGAGTTTTGTTCCTGTGTATATGTAATATATACTTTTTGTTATTTATGTGTTTTCTGATAGCAAAAACAATATTAAAGCAAAAACAAACTTGAAGGACTCACTTTTCCCCATTTCAAAACTTAACACAAAGCTACAGTAGTCAAAATGCATGGTACCAGCATCAGAATACACAATACAGGTCAATAGAATAGAATTGAGAGCCACAAACCAACCAATATAGCTATGGGCCATTGATATTTACAAGGGTATCAAAGACCAAACATAAGAAGGGGAAACAATAATCTTTCCAACAAATAATTCAGAGGCAACTGTGTATCCATATACAGAAAAATAAATTTGGACCCCCTCCCCCCAGTCAAATATAAAAATAATACCAAATTATCAAAGACCTATTCCAGAGAGCAAAATAATAACCATTCTTGGGAGGAAACATATGTGTAAATCTTGGATTTCTTGCTTTAGGTATGATTTCTTAAATAAAATATCCAACAAAATAAATAATGAGCAACAAAAGAAAAAATAAATTGGATTTCAGGAAAATTGAAAATTGTGCATCAAAGAATGCTGCTGAGATGATGAGGAGTGAACCAATTAAAAGAAAATATTTGCAAATTAAGTACTAAGACTCCAATATCTAAGATGTTAAATGATTATTACTATTTTTATTGTGCAATAAAAAGAGAAACAAGGCAATTTTAAAAGGACAGCTTCCATCATGCCAGGTGTGGTGCCACACACTTGTAATCCCAGCACTCAGGAGGCTGAGGCTGAAGAGATATTGCAAGTTCAAGGCCAGCTTAGGCTACCCTATGAGGGAAATTTATAGTAGTGAATTCCCACATCAGAAAAACAGAGAAAGCTCAAGTAAACAATCTTATGTTGAACCTCAAGCGACCAGAAAAAAAAGAGGAAGTTAAACTAAAAGCATGTATGAGGAGGGAGGAAATCATAAAAATCAGAGGAGACATGAATGCAATTGAGACTAAGAGAACAATACAAAGAATCAATGATTCAAAGAGCTGGTTCTTTGAAAGATTATATAAAACATAAATATAAAATAGACAATTCTTTAGCCAATATTATCAATAAAAAGCAAAGAAAAATCTCAAATTCATGCAATTCAGAATAAAAGTCATAACAGATCCTGAAGAAACCCATAACATCATCAATACCTACTTTGAGAATATGTACTCTAATAAGATGAAAAGCATAGAAGAAATGGATAGATTCCTAGATGCATATGACTTACCAAAGCTGAATCAAGAAAATATAAAAATTCCAAATGATCTAATACCAGACAATGAAATTAAAGATGTAATTAAAAATCTTCCAACAAAAAAGTCAAGGTTCTGAGGGATTTACTGGTGAATTCTACAAGACATTTAGAGATGATCTAATGCCACTTTTCCTCAAACTCTTTAATGAAATTGAAACTCATTCCTGGAAGCAAACATTACCCTGATATCAAAACTAGAGAAGTATCCAACCAAGAAAGAGAACTATAGGCCAATCTCCCTAATGAACATAGATGCAAAAATCCTCAATAAGATACTGGCAAACAGAATGCACCAAATCATCAAGAAAATTATACACCATAACCAAGTAGGTTTCATCCCAGGGATGTATAGATGGTACAACATATGCAAATCAATAAATGTCATATACTATATTAACAGAACCAAGGACAAAAGTCACATGATCATCTCAATAGACACAGAAAAAGCATTTGACAAAGTCAAACACCCATTCATGATTAAAACGCTACAGAAAACTGGAATAGATGGTCTTTATCTCAATCTGATAAAGGCCATCTATGACAAACCAACAGCTAACACCATGCTAGACATTATACAAAATAGTCAAAAACTGAAAGTTTTTATGTTAAAATCAGGAACAAGACAAAGATTTCCATTTTCACCACTCCTAGTCAATATCGTCCTGGAAATACTATCCAGAGCAATTAGAGAAGTGAAAGAAATAAAAGGAATAGGATAGGAAAGGAAGACAGTAAATTATCACTTGTAGATGGTATGATTCTCTATGTAGAAGACCCCAAAAACACCACCAAAAGACTTTTAGATTTAATAACCAAATTCAGCATCATAACTAGATACAAGGTTAACACTAAAAAATCAATAGCATTCCTGTACACAAATAACGTACTCACTGAGAGAGAAATTAGGGAAACCACACCTTTCACAGTAACATCAAAACAGAAAAAAATACTTAGAAATCTATCTAACAAAAGAAACAAAAGATTTCTGCATTGACAACTACAGTACTCTGAAAAGGGAGATCAAAGAAGACATCAGAAAATGAAAAGATATTTCATGATCTTGGATAGGAAGAAACGATATAGTAAAAATGACCATACATCCAAAAGTATTATACAGATTTAATGCAATCCCAATCAAAATATCCACAGTATACCTCACAGCAATAGAGAAAAGTATTCTAAAATTCATTTGAAACCAGAAAAGTCCTAGAATAGCAAAAACAATTCTGGGAAATGAAGGCAATGCAATAGGCATCAGAATCCTTGGCTTGAAATTATACTACAAAACTACTGTGACAGAAACAGCATGATACTGGTAAAGAAGCAAACCCAAAGATCAGTGGAACAGATTAGGAGATGCAGAAAGAAATCTAAACATACTCAGACAATTTATCTTTGACAAATGTGTCAAATGCTTTCCTATCTCCTGTTTGCTCACTATGGACTAGTTCTTTTCTGCAATGCCCCTCTGCCATGCCACCCTTTTTTAGAGCCAGGTAACTGATCCATCTTGTACAAACTGTGCACCAAAATAAACTTTTCTTCCTTTAACTTTTTGTGTCAGGTATTTTGTCCCAGCAATGAGAAAAGTAAGTAGGACAATTAGAAAATGTAAAGAAATCTCTTATTTTTAGAAATCTCTTATTTTTTAGATTGGCAGAATTAATATTGTTAAGATGGTCATATTACAAACATATATATATATATATATATATATACATATATGTTGCAATTCCTATTAAAATACCAAACATTATTCACAAATTACAAAAATATCCCAAAATTCATATGGAATCAGAAAAGATGACAGAATAGTCAAAACAATTCTGAGCAAAAAAAAAAAAAAAAAAGAGTAAAGCAGGAGGTATTACAATACAGGATTTCAAGTTATGCTACAAAACTATTGTCATGGATTAGATCGAGAATGTCCCCCCAAAAGCCTCAGGCACTCATAGGCAGGGCTTTGGAAAGATGACTGATTCACAAGATGATATAGCTGACTTGCTGTTGGGAAGTGGGTTCTGGTCAAAAAGGCAAGAAAATAGAGCCATGAGCAGGAAGGGTATATCACTCTTCTCAGCTCTGCTTTTTACTCTCTGTTTGCTGGTGCCATGACTTTGAACAGCTTTCCTCTTGAGCAGGCCCTTCCACCCTGCAATTTTTTGACAAACATAGTCTGACAAACATAGACTGAAGCTGCTAAAGTGTGAGCCAAAATAAACCTCTCCTTCTTTAAGTTGCAAGTGTCAGGTATTTTGTTCCAGCAACAAAGAAAGTGACTAAGATAAATTATAGTAATAAAAACAACATGGTACTGGCATTAAAACAAAAATGTAAACTAGTGAAATGCAATAAAAAACACAGAAAGAAACCCATATACCCACAACCATCTGTTCTCTGACAAAGGGCCTTACAAACATACATTGGAAACATCCAAAACAAATGAAATACCTAGGAATCAACCTAATGAAAGAAATCAAAGACCTCTACTCTGAAAACTATATCACTCTGAAAAAAGATATCAAAAAGGATATCAGAAAACGGAAAAACATCCCTTGCTCCTGGGGAGGAAGAACCAATATGGTAAAAATGGCCATACTTCCAAAACTGCTATATAGATTCAATGTCATCCCAATTGAAACTTCAACAGCATGCTTCACTGACCTCGAGAAAACAATCCAAAAATTCATTTGGAAGAAGAAGTGACCTAGTATAGCAAAAGCAATTCTAGGCAACAAAGAAAGGGAGGAGGTATCACTATCCCCAACTTAAAACTACACTACAAAGCTACTGCAATAAAAAAAACCCCAGCATGGCAAACAAAAACACCTGAGGACCAGTGGAACAGATTAGAAGATGAAGAAACAACTCGAAACATACTCAGTCACCTCATCTTTGAGAAAGGAGCCAAACACCCTCACTGGAGAAAAGATAGCCTTTTTAATAAATGGTGCTGGAAAAATTGCCAAACTTTTGCCAACTTGCCAAAAATTAAAACGAGACCTATATCTCTAACCATGCACTAAACTAAAATTGAAATTGATTAAAGATCTAAATATTAAAACAGAAACACTAAATCAGCTGAAAGAGAGGTCAGTTAAAACTCTTGAAGACATTGGTGTAGGATTTCATGAACAAAACCTCAGTTGCACATGACTAGCACAAAGAATCAACAAAGGGGATCTTGTCTTTTTAAAAAGCTTCTGCACAGCAAGAGAAACCAACAACAGCATGAAGAGATAACCCACAACGGGGGAAAAAAATTTTACCAGCTATTCCTCAGACAAAAGTCTACTACCTAGAATATTAAAAAGAACGTTAAAAATAAGACCTCCCAAATTTAAAGACCCAATACAAAAATGGGCATTTGAAATGAACAGACATTTCTCAGATAAAGAAGTAGAAAAAGCTAGTAAACATATGAAAAAATGTTCAATATCACTGGTTATTGGAGAGATGCAAATGAAAACAACACTGAGATTCCACTTCACCTCAGAAAGAATGGCTGCTATGATGAAATCAACCAGTAACAAATGCTGGTGAGGCTGTGGGGGAAAGGGAATCCTTCTCCACTGTTGGTGGGAATGAAGACTGGTGAAGTGGAAATCAGTATGAAGATACCTCAAAGAACTAGGATTAGAGGTCCTATTTGACCCAGGTATTCCCCTACTAGGTATCTTCCCAAAAGAATTAAAAGATTCATTCCACAACGATACATGTGCACCCATGTTCATTGCAGCACAGTTTGTAATAGGTAAAACTTGGAAAGAGCCCAATTTCCCATCAACTGGAAACTGGATAAAGAAAATGTGGTGTTTTTTAAATAAAAGGGAGTACTACTCAACCATAAAAACTGATAAATTAGAGACATTTACAGCTAAATGGATACTCATTGAGGCAATACTCTTAAGTGAAATAAATAGGACACATATGGGTAAATACCAAATAGCTTCTCTGGTGTGAGAAACTGGAAGTGAAAATAAGGATCAAAAGGCATAATAGATATTGTGAAATAGGAAGAAATGGTCCAAAGGGGAAGGGGAAGTAGGAGGGACTGGGAAAAGGAAAGAAGGGAATGGAATTAATATGAGAAAATGAAAACATGGAAACAAAGTCTTTGCAAATAGGGAGGGATGGAGGGGTTGAAGGGAGGGCAGGGGAATGGGGAAAAAATAAGAACCAAGATAGATTATGTAAAGGTACAAATTTCCAATGATGAATGTCATTATATTGTATACTTAAAATGTACCAATAAAATTAATTAAAGAATACAAAAAATACATTGAAGCAAAGATAGCCTTTTAACTAATGGTGCTGGGAAAATTGAATATCCACTTGAAGAAGATTGAAACTAGATCCTTATTTTTACTATACACTAAAATCAAATAAAAAAGAATCAAAGACAGAGGTATAAAACCAGAAACTTTTTAAATAATAGAAGACAACAGAGGAGACACTTAAAGATTTCCTGAGTAGAACTCTAATAGCACTGGAAATAACCAATTAAAAAGGTTCTATCACTTATCAGCCTTTTGGCTAAGATCAAGTGTAAATTAAAAAGATTCTGCATGGCAAAGAAAACAACGAACAGAGTGGAAATACATCCTAGAGAATGGGAGAAAATTTTTGCTAGCTATTCTTCTGGTAGAGGACTAATATCTTGAATATATAAAGAACTCACAAAACTATTCCCCCCAAAAAGCCAAATAACCCAATCAAAAAGTATATAAATAAACTGAACTTATTAAAAGAAGTGCAATGGCCAACAAATATATTAAAATATTCAAAATTTTTAACTATTAAGAAAATGCAAACCAAAAAAATAAAAAATTTTTAAAAATAAAAAAATTTTAAGAATAGTTTTTTTAAAAAAATAAACATAACATCCGCCCCACCACAACCAGCCCAGAGGAAAGGGCTTTTGGACCGCCTTCTGTCCCGCCACTCCCAGCCCAGAGGAAGGGGCTTCCGGGCCACCATCCCTACTGCTGCTCCTGGCCCCTGTCCCACCTCTCCCAGCTGAGAGGAGGTGAGCCGCATGGGTGCCAACAGCACCCTCCCTGCACCCCCAGTCAAAATGAGAAAACATGTAAATAAGTCTCAAAACCAGACTTCCAGATCACTTAGAGAAACCCCAAAGGGAAATGAGATGGAATACTCTGATAATCAATCATCTGGACACACTGAACTGGCAACAAAAGGGGATCTGGAAAAAATGAAATCAGAAATAATTTCTCAGATAACAGGAGAAATTGTGCTCCTAGTGCAAGACATGATTAATAAATCTAGAGAGGAGCTGAGGAACATGATGGAATCCCAACATACAAAACAAATGAAATCCACAAAACAGATGCAAATAGATTTCCAGGAGATGAAAAACTCCACTGAAAGTCTACACAGCAGAATGAGCCAATGTGAGGACAGAATTTCAGATACAGAAGATAAGATTGCAATTAATGACCAGGAAAAGAAAAATTGCTTCAAAATTATAAGGGAACATGAGAAATCAAACCAGCAGCTGCTAGATGATGCAAAGAAGAATAACATAAGACTGATTGGGCTCAATGAAGAAACAGGAGAGAGTGCAGATGACATAAAAAAAACAGTTCACAGAAGTGATGGCAGAAAACATCCCAAGCAGGGGAAAAAAGCTTCACATACAGATAAGTGAGGCATATAGGACTCGAAATAGCCTTGATCAAAAAAAAATCTACACATAGGGATACAATTGTTAAGATTCCAGAAACTCAACAGAAGAAAAAAGTTCTATAAGCAGTTAGAGAAAAGAAACAAATCACATACAAAGGAAAGCCCATCAGAATCACAGCAGACTTCTCAACACAAACCCTCAAGGCAAGAAGAGCTGGGAGTGACATATTCCAAGCCCTAAAAGAAAACAGCCTCCAACCCAGATTGATGGACCCTGCAAAACTATCTTTCAAAATGGATGGAGAAATAAGATACTTTCATGACAAAGAGCACCTTAGGAACTTCTTGGATACCAAACCAGCACTCCAAAGAGTTTTACACAATATCCTAAGAACAGACATTGAGGATCACAACCCCAGGAAGCAAGGCAGAATGAACGCATCTGGCGCAACAAGAAACTAAATGTAGAGGGGGAGAACTCAAAAAAAGAAAAAGTCATGGCAATGACAAGTCAATACATTTCAGTTATAACCATCAATGTTAATGGTCTCAACTCACCAATCAAAAGAAATAGACTGGCAGAATGGGTCAAGAAGCAAAATCCAAAAATATGCTGCATACAAGAAATACACTTAATTCAAAAGGAAACTCATAGGCTGAAAGTTAAAGGGTGGAAAACAGTACTCCATGCAGCGGGAACCCCCCCAAAAAGCAGGAATAGCTATTCTCTTTGCAGATCAAGTAGATTTCAAACCAACACTGACTAAGAGAGACAAAGAAGGACACTACACCCTTGTAAAGGGAACAATCCAAGAGGAAGAGATGACAATCATATATCTATGCACCAAACACTAGTGCACCCAACTATATAAAACAAATACCAGTGGACATGAAAAGTCATATATGCACTAATACAAATGTAGTGGGGGACCTCAACAACTGACTGTCACGAATAGATAGATCAACTAGACAAAAAATAAGTAATGAAATGCTAGAACTCAAGCAAACTCTTTTGAACAAATGAACTTAACAGATGTTTACAGAGTCTTCCACCCCACAAAATCAGAATACACATTCTTCTCAGGTGCACATGGGTCATTCTCCAAAATAGACCACATACTCACACATAGGTCATGTTTAAGTAAGTGCAAAGGAATTGAAGTTATCCGCTGTATATTATCAGACCATAGTGCGATGAAATTGGAGATCCATAGCAAAAGAAACTCAAAAAATTTCATAAACACGTGGAAATTGAACAACACACTTCTGAATAACCAATGGGTCAAGAGGAAATTAAAGAAGAAATCAGACAGTTCCTTCAATTAAATGACAATGACAATACAACATATCGGAATCTATGGGACACAATGAAAGCAGTCTTATGAGGGAAATTCATAGCAGTGAATACGCATATTAGGAAAATAGAATGAGCCCAATTAAACAACCTGATGCTGCACTTCAAGCTTCTAGAAAAAGAAGAGCAGGACAACCCCAAAGCTCATACAAGGGAGGAAATTAAAAAGATCAGAGGAGAAATCAAAGTAATGGAGACTAAAAACGATACAGAAAAATCAATGAAGCCAAGCGTTGGTTCTTTGAAAGAATCAACAAAATTGACAAAATCTTAGTCAGCATTATCAGAAAAAGGAAAGAAAAGGCCCAAATCCATGCAATTAGGAATGAAAATGGTGAAATTACAGCAGACCCAGCAGAAACCCAGAGGATCATCAATACATACTCCCAGAACCTATATGCCAATAAGATGGACAACACAGACTGGACAGATTGCTAGACAAGTATGAATTACCAAAGTTGAACAAAGAAGACCAAAAAATTTTAAACAACCCAATATCAACCAATGAAATTTAAAATGTAATTAAAAACATACCAAGAAAATCCCAGGTCCTGATGAATTTACTGCTGAATTCTACAAGACATTTAGAGAGGAACTACTGCCACTACTGTGTAAAATCTTGAATGAAATTGAAAGGGAAGCAATATTCCCAATTTCATTCCTGGAAGCAACCATCACCTTGATCCCCAAAGCAGAGAAAGACCCAACCAAAAAGGAGAACTATAGGTCAGTCTCACTAATAAACATAGATACAAAAATCCTTAATAAAATACTGGTAAATAGAATGCAGAAGATCATCAAGAAGATCATACACCCTGATCAAGTGGGATTCATCTCAGGGATGCAGGGATGGTTCAACATACACAAACCAATCATTGTAATACTCTATACCAATAGAGCTAAGGACAAAAACCATACGATTGTCTCCATAGATGCAGAAAAAGAATTTGACAAAATCCAACATGCATTTATGATAAAAACCCTACAAAAAATTGGAATAGATGGTCTCTACCTCAAGCTGATAAAAGCTGTCTATGAAAAACCAACAGCCAATATCATACTAAATGGTCAAAAACTGAAATCCTTCATACTAAAATCAGGAACAAGACAAGGATGTCCACTATCACCACTCTTGTTCAATATAGTTTTTGAAACATTAGCCATGGCAATTAGACAAGAGAAAGAAATAAAAGGAATAAAGATAGGAAATGAAGAAGTCAAATTGTCATTATTTGCAGATGACATGATACTGTACATAGAAGACCCCAAGAACTCCACCAAGAGTCTTCTAGACTTAATAACCAAATTCAGTCAAGTAGCTGGTTACAAGGTCAACACACACAAATCAATAGCTTTCCTCTACCCAAACAACAGACTCACTGAGAGAGAGAAATAGGGCAAATAATTCCTTTCATAATAGCATCCAAAACACTGAAATACCTAGGAATCAACCTAATGAAAGAAATCAAAAACCTCTTCTCTGAAAACTATATCACTCTGAAAAGAGGGATTGAAGATGATATCAGAAAATGGACAGACATCCCCTGCTCCTGGGTAGGAAAGATTAATATAGTGAAAATGGCCATACTTCCAAAACTGCTATAGAGATTTAATGCAATTCCAATTGAGATCCCAGCAGCATACTTCATGGACCTTGAGAAAACAATCCAAAAATTCATTTGGAACAAGAAGAGACCCAGAATAGCAAAAGCAATTCTAGGTAACAGAGACATGGCAGGGGGTATCACAATCCCCAACCTGCAACTGTACTACAAAGCTACTGTGATAAAAACAGCATGGTACTGGCAAAGAAACAGACCTGGGGACCAATGAAACAGATTAGAAGATACAGGAACAACTCCAGACACACTCAGCCATCTCATCTTCGATAAGGGAGCCAAACACCCTCACTGGAGGAAAGATAGCCTCTTTAATAAATGGTGCTGGAACAATTGGGCTTCAACTTGCCAAAGATTAAAACCAGGCCTATATCTCTCACCATGCACTAAACTAAAATCAAAATGGATTAAAGATCTAAATTTTAAAATAGAAACGCTGAACCAGTTGCAACAGAGGTCCGGTAGAACTCTTGAAGACATCGGTGTAGGAAAAGATTTTATGAACAAAACCTCAGTTGCCCATGAACTATCACAAACAATCAACAAGTGGGATCTCTTCTTATTAAAAGGCTTCTGCACAGCAAGAGAAACCACCAGCAGTGTGAAGAGACAACCCACAATTAGGGAAAATATCTTCACCTGCTCTTCCTCAGACAAAGGTCTACTATCTCGAATCTATAAAGAATTTTAAAAGATCAGACCTCCCAAATTTAAAGACCCAATCTGAAAATGGACATCTGAAATGGACAGACATTTCTCAGACAAAGAAGTAGAAATAGCACATAAATACATGAAAAAATATTCAACATCACTGGTCATTTGAGAGATGCAAATGAAAACAACGCTGAGATTCCCCCTCACTCTAGAAAGAATGGCTGCTATCATGAAATCAACCAAAAACAAGTGCTGGCGGGGCTGTGGGGAAAAAGGAACCCTGCTCCACTGCTGGTGGGAGTGTAGACTGGTTCAACCACTGTGGAAATCAGTATGGAGATACCACAAAGAACTGGGACTGAAGGTCCCATTTGACCCAGCTATTCCACTGCTGGGGATCTTCACCCAAAGAATTAAAAGAATCATACCACAGTGATATATGTGCGTCCATATTCATAGCAGCACAGTTTGTAGTAGCTAAAACTTAGAAACAGCCCAAATGCCCATCAACTGGAGACTGGATAAAGAAAATGTGTTTTTTTAATAAAATCGAGTACTACTCAGCCATAAAAATTAAGAAATTAGAGACATTTATAGCTAAGTGGATGCACATTGAGGCAATACTCTTAAGTGAAATAAATAGGACACACATGTATAAATACCAAATAGTTTCTCTCGTGTGAGAAACTGAAAGTGTAAATAAGGACTAAAATGTATAATAGGTAATGTGAAATAGGAAGAAAAGGGGCAAAGGGGAAGGAAGTGGGAGGGCTAGGGGAAAGGATAGAAGGGAATGGAATTAATATGAGAAAATGGAAAAATAGGAACAAAATCTTTGTGAATAGGGAGGACTGCAGGGGTTGAATGGAGGGCTGGGCAAGGTTGAAAAATAAAAACCAAGAGAGACTATGTAAAGGTGCAAATTTCCAATAATGAATGTCATATTGTATACCTAAAATGTACCAATGATTAGAATGAATAATCGATAATGCATAATAGGAAGAAAAGGTCCAAAGGGGTAGGGGTAGTGGGAGGGGCAGGGGAAAGGAAAGAAGGGAATGGAAAAATGATGAGAAATGGAAAAAATGGAAATAAAGTCTTTGTAAATAGGGAAGGGTGGAGGGGATGTAGGGAGGGCTAAGAATGGGGAAAAAATAAGAACCAAGATGCATCATGTACAGGTACAAGTTCCCGATGAGAAATGTAATTGTGTTGTATACCTACAATGTACCAATAAAAGAATTTAACAAAAAATAAAAATAAAAACAAAATAAAAATAAAAGTTAAAATAAAAGAAAATGCAAATCAAAACAACTTTGAGATTTTATTTTGCATCCTGATTGGAATGGCTATTATGAAGAACAAAAAAAAAATGTTGGTGAGCATTTGGTGGATAAAGGAACCCTCCTAAATGGACTGTGGCAGTGTACTCAAGTACAATTCTTATAGAAATCAGTATGGAGATACCTAAAATATCTAAAAGTAGAAATTTCATCTGACCCAGCTGTATCCCTCTTGGGTATATTCTCAAAAGAGTCATCATAATATAGTGCAACCTGAACACCCATAGTTATAGCAAAACAATTCATAATTACTAAGCACTGGAAAGAACCTAGATGCCCATTAACAGATGAATAAAGAAAATGAAGCCACAGTGAAGGATGAAATAATGTCACTTGCATGAAAATGAATGGAATTTTAGACCACCATGCTTAGTGAAATAAGCCAGACTCAGCAAGTTAAATATCACTTTTTCTCTTATTTGATCAACCTAAAATGTAAATAAAATGAAAGAAATAAAGTAGACATAAAAGGAAAATAAGAAGGTAGATTCCTGAAGAAAGAGATCAAGGAAGGGTAGAGGAATAGAAAGGGGGTAAAGGGACTGAAAATGAACATAATATGTTTTATTTATGTAACAACTCTTCAAAATAAACATCACTCTTCTGTAATACATCCACTAATAAAAAATAAATCAGCACTGAACATGCAAAGATTCTTTGTCCTTATCCCCTAAGCAATACAACTACTTACATTACATTCGTACTGCAACAGGAATTATGTGTTATGTTTAGATCTATAATGTCCCCTAAAAGTTTTGTGTTCAGAGATAAGGGTTTGAGGAGGTGGCTGGATCAAGAGGGCACTGACCTTACCAAAAGATTGAACCACTTATGAATTCATGCCTGAATGGGCCATTAGGAGGTAGAACCCAGTTGGAGGAGGTGGGTCACTTGGGGCTTGCCTTGGAGGGTGTATCCTTGTTCTGAATTTTTCCCTCTTTCTCTGCTTCCTAGCTGCAATATGTTAAGCAGTTTTCCTCTGCCACAACTTTCTACCACGATGTTTCTGCTTTAGAGCCAACTAATTATGGACTGAAGCCTCTGAAATCATGAGCCAAAAATAAATCTTTTCTCCTTTAGGTTGTGTGTATCAGGCATTTCGTCCCAGAAACAGAAAATGACACAATACGTAGAGTGGAGATGACTTAAAGACCACAGGAGGATGTGCGCAGATTATATGCAAATACTATAGCATTTTGTAAAAGGCACTTGAATGAAAATTCATGGATTTTGGTATCTGTGGAAGATCCTGGAATCAGTCCTCCATAGATACTGAGGGACAACTATTTGCAATTTCACCTGTCTGCTATGTGGGAGGGTTTCCCACAGACTTCTTGTTACATACATCTCAAGTCTTATTCATTAGCCACTTGTCACATTTGTCTTTTCTGGGAAAATTTTTTAATTTTAACTTTTCATTAGCACGTGTATGTAGTAAATAGTGATTACATTTATCACGCATCATTGGTATGTGAACATAACATCTTAATTGTTTTTATTTTTCCTCCACCTACCTCTCTCTCTTTTCCTCCATCTCTAGATCCCTTTCCCATTTGTGTAAGATTTATCTGCCTGATACGTATTATAAATCCTTTATTTCAATCTTTAAATCATTTTCTAGGTCATACTTTTCTTCTGAGAGCTGCTCATTCCATTAAAGAAAACAGCATTCCAAAATCAAAAAGGATGATTTTGACATTGGTTCAAGGATAACTTCATATTCCTGCTGGAATCATCACTTACACTCTCTAAAATCTATTTGTACTCTGCTTGCACAAATCCTGGCTCGGTCATTTACTAGCTGTTTGAAGCTGACCAACGTTACTTTAACCTATCTGAGTCTTATTTCCTCATTTGTAAAGTAAATGACATTATATCAATGTTATAGCATCTTAATGTAGACTACTTTAAATAAATTATGATAAACACAAAGAACCTTGTCTTGTTCATAGCGTGTACTCAGTAAATGGCAGCTATTTTTGTTTTTATCCTTATGGTTAGTTTTTGTTATAGCCTGTAGATTGATTTATTGAAAAACAGATTGTTAATGCTGCAAAAGTGATATCTACCAAAGAATACATCTTTGTCTCCCTTATACATAGTTCAGAGCCCCTTTTATGGAATATCTTCAGAGTAAATATTAAACAATGAATTGTTATAGTTTGCATAAAACTTTCATATACATTATTGGACTCAGAAAAGAGCACTGTCTTCTTTTTACAACATGAACTGCTGCACAAGAAACCTTCCCTCTCGGTGAGTCAGTCCTTGGAGTGAATAACTATACAATCAATATTACCTGTTCCTGGTTGCTAATGCAGGTTTCCCATTTATTACCTGTATAGCCATCACCCCTCAGCCTTTTGGTTAAGATCAAGTGTATTAGCTGTATAGCCTAGACAACTGACTTTACATTCTGTACCTCAGCCTTTTTTATTTGTAAAGTGATGATAATAAGACTTTCTACCCACTGGGGTTGCTATAAAGATAAAATAAATTAATAAACTCTTTCTAAATGTCTGTTCTTTTCTAGGAGCAAAGCTTCACAGTGAAAATGTTTTCAGTAAATATAACTCATTTATCACCACCAAAGTATTCTAGTACTGTGCTGGAATTTGGGTTTTTAGAGTTTAACGAAATACTGTCAAATAAACATTATTCTCTGGTGAGCCTTTTGTGGCAGTCCTTCTTGTTTTATTTTCTCATTCTCATACATCTCATTGTTCATTCTCTGATTACTATTTTCTCCTCTGACCTCTACATAGAACACATGAGATTTCTAGCTGATTCTTACATTTCAGTGCCAGCTCATGAGGCTATTTACTTGCTTTTGAAGTTCACTCTCGACACCTGAACAAACTTTAGATTTGGTAGGATAAGCTGGATAGGAACTCATCCAAGAAATTTAATGAGAGGACTTAACAAAATGCTAACAGACCACTTCAAACTAATGCTTACCATATGTAACTGCATGTCTTTCCTCCAGAGATTGAAATAGAAACATGATTAAGAGAAAAACTCAAGTATCTGTGCAGAAGATGTCTGCAATGTAGGTTTAATTTCAATAAACATTTTAATATTTCACTAACTGTGTAATGAATTTGTAGTTTTAAAGAAACACTTGCACATTACATTAATTTACAAAGTGAACATTTTCATTTTCCACAGCACCAAGTATTATTTTAAGCAGCTTGAATCTTAATTTTCCTTGACCTATATATATTTTTTCCATCAACCTGAGCACTTCATTGATCCACATAAGCTCTAAAGTCCTTTTTGCTCAATCTATTTTTAAGTTTAAGATCTCTATGACTTATTAGCTTCTTTCAATTTTTGTGTTTGTTTCTATTAAATTTCAGAGAAATGGCTTAGAATCAATCTTTCATTCTAATTCTCATTCTTGGAATTATTTCGTGCATTCGTTTATTTTATTCATCTTTGTATGTTCATTTAAGTAGTGAAATTACGTGGCCAAAAAATGAAGTCTCAGCCAGTTCTTTGGAGAAAACAGCTAAAAGGGTGACCACCATCTGACCAGTACAGTGATTTCTGAGTTGGTGTTTTGGATACTAATTTGGCATAGGGGTGGTCCAAGGCATACACAGATAAGATGTTCTCATGTAGCTATGCTCCCACATTCATTTATTGACTTATCATGAGTAAATTGCTTCCATTTATAAGCTCTGGCATCATTTATTACTAAGACAAATGAGAGTAATTAAGCTCCAAGGCCATAAATGGTGAAACTTTTTGAAATTAGTGTGTTATTAAAATGACGGAGTGCCTGGCTTTGCTCAGGTGAGTCATGCTCTTTCACCTCCAGCTCTTAGAGTGACCTCTGCTAGTCCTTTTTAACCATGCATGTTGCTTCAGTGAGCTAAATAAAACCCTCAGGCAGTCAGTGCCAGGGATGGATGGGCAGTTTGTTAGATGCCATCTTTGGCTAGATCATTTAGTGTGAAGCTCAACAGGGAACAAGAATTCACTTTTAGTTAATGTTAATCTGTTCACTTGAATAACTAGATGCAGATCCGCAGTCACTTGAAGAAGACTAGCAGTTACCATGTTTTTGCAAAGTAGATACAGATTTGTGGACCTTTTGCCTTTACTTAAAAATAAAGTAAGATGAGGATTTGAGCATTTAAAACAGCTAAAATGTAATTATTAAGATCATATTTAGGGCCAGGGATTTAGTTCAGTGGATCTGGTGCCTGCCTCACAGGCACAAGATCCTGAGTTCGATCCCTGGTACCAAAAGAAAAAAAAAAAGATCATACTTAACATTTTACAAGTGATATGACCAAATAATCAAGCCTCTTAATTTTCTTGAAAGAAAAGAATCAATAAAATACAAACAGATGCAGGGTGAATATTTTGACTTGTACTTTGATTTTGATTTCTAAATTGACTTCTGAGTTTAGCATTTGAGTATGAAAAATATTATATACTACAGAGCTACTGTGAATTTGTAAATTAGTGTCCATTTTTTAAAAACTAGGTGATCTTCTATACAAAGTCAATGGACTTTACTAAGCACATGATGTACATAATGCTCCCTCATATTATAAACTTCCCAGCTGTTATTTCTCATTTCAGGTCTTTCTCCTCATGAAAATTTTATTTTGGTGTGAACAAAACGCTTTCCTTCTAATGAAGTGACAAATATTTTCACAAATTTTTTTTCCCATAAGTGATTTGAATATATGAAGAAAATGTCAAATGAAACACTACAGTATCTTTTTATAATGGAATAAAAAGATATAGAATTTCAACAAAACAGAAGGCCACACTACAGAGGCATCATTATTCTTAGTTAAATAGGACATTCTAATTATATTCTTGATCCATTTATTATTTTATGATTAATTTATTAGTCATATTTTCTCATAAGGTTTACTCTTTCTGCTCCTTCCCTAAAATTTTCATTCTCATGTTTGAGTATGATAAAGAGAAGGGGAAAGAAAAAAATTTAAATTTGGGTTCAGGAAGGAGTACCTTTAATAATTTCAACACCTGCTTTAAAAGTTTTGCATTTTGCTCATAAAAAATTTACTCAGTAATTTATGACTCTCTACCCTGAAATTTCACTGATTGGGAGTATATTTTAACCCTTCATTTGTCCTCTTGTCTGATTTTATAGACAAATCTATAAAACTCTGGTTTCTGTGTTACTTTGTCTCCATTGTAGAGACAAAACTTAGCTCATTGAAATTTAGATCTAAAAATATTTACCCTTATTTATTCTATTTATATATAATAAGCCAAAAAGAATGAAGGGTGGAAGGGAAAAATAAGATTGTGAAAAATCCATACAAAAAGGCATCACAATGAAAGAAGAAGGCAGGAAGAGGCCTTCTGTCCTTTGCAATCACAGGTTTGAGATCTAGGGACCTTCACTATATAAGGCACCATTTATATTCAGTTTGCCATATCATTTTCTTGCCTCAGCTTTGGATTTTTAAGCACCTTTGTTTTGTCAAAGTTTTCACTTAACTCATCAAGCTGAAAGCTAAAATCACCTTTGCAATTTTTGCAACTACCTAGGAAAATTAGAGAACTACCTTATTATGCCAAAAAAAGTTTTCTTACAATAAGAAGATATGCAGGCAGTAGACTTCTTGTGACTTAAAGGAACACTTCTCACAGTCCCATTGTGGCTGTACACCTGCCTGATCTTGCCCATGTGCAGAAGATGCCTCCAAACAGATCTCCACCATCTATAGCAGCAGAACTTGAGCACTTGCAAGAAATTTTTCCCTTTAAATTAAGCAATGGAGAACCCTATAATGGGAATTGTATGTATGATTTAAAAAGTAATTTCCAAGCACTCCATATTTTCAAGTTCCTACTTTAATCCCATCTATTATACTGACCATTCCTTTAAAATTTTTGGTAAAATTCAACCCTTTATTTTTTTAAAACTTTCATTGTTCCTTCCTGCCCTCCAAATAAAAAAAGTGGATAGGATAGGGTAATTAATGGGAAACAAAAAGAAGATATGAGTAAGATGTTAACTGATGCCTCTTAATCCAGAGCCTCACCATACGTTATTAGAATAGAAATAGGTTTTCCGCATATATTTTGGTTAGTTAAAATTTGATCATTTTTAGTGCTACATTGGTTCAAGAAGTCTTTCTCAGGGGAAATTTCCACAACATATTTATTTGTTTAATGCTTATGTCCAGTATCTGATTATATTCTATATAGAGTCCAGGCCAGAACTGCTTTGCTCACCATTCTTCCCCAATACTTAGCATTGTGTAGAATCTAGCATCCTAAATACATTTGCGAATAAATGAACAATAGTTTAGAGATTCTTGGTCAGTAAGCACTCAGAGATCCTATCCTGTGAGTCCTGTCTCTATCAATGCTTCTAACAGAATGCTCTCATATTATTAGTTCATTAAGTTAGAATCAAAATTTCCCTGATGCTCTTTTTCCAACAGCACTCCTTGCCTAGAGCTCTGATAATAAAAAATTTTACTCTTAATTATAATAAAAAAATAGGAGTTTTGGAGAATTTGATATATAAATGCCTTTCAGAAATAGAAAATCATGTTTCAATTACAAAGGGGAAATAATAATTACTTAAAAATGTTCTCATTCTAAGAACTAATAAAATCAGGATTGTTTATGTTCCACTACTTATTTCCTTTCCATTCTGTAAATTCTACATCTTCTTCTCTGCTGCTTCTAATCAGCAAATAACTATGCTTGGACTCCATGGCCTTATAAAGCCCACGAGACAACACCAAGCTATGACTGACCTAATTTTCATAGCTACACTTCCTGAAAGAGTAACCTAAAATTAATGCCTTGAATTCTTTCCCCTACTCACCTTTCCATGGATTACAATCTGACTTCTGGGCTCAACAGTCAGTAAAACACAAATAAGGACACCCAAGATGCTACATACCAGGCAATATTTCTGTCTTTTCCTTATTTTGCCTCTTCATGGCAATGGGCTTTTTTGAAGACTCTTTATTGAAAAATCTTGACATCTGTGGATTCTGTAGCGGGATCCCTGGTCAGGGGAAACACGCAGATCCAGCCCATGCCCCTGCAGCAATCCACTGGACACCCCCCCCCACACACACACACTCCTCTGGCCTCTTGGCTGTACTGCCACCTGGTTCCACACTACAAAGACACAGAGGACACCTGACCACCAGACCACTGTACCCTCCCATTGGAACTGGGACTGCCTTCTAGGGAAGAGTAACTGGAACCTGCAGTACAAGCCTGCAGAATTCAACCCTGCAGGAGGACAGGGAGCTCAACTTGGGACTTACAGTCAGAAATCTGCCTGAATCTCACAGGTCTGCAACTGGCTTGCTGAGACTCATTGACTTATACCTGCACACTGCCACTCAGGTTGTCCACTGTGACAGCAGAGAAATATGCTGAAGGAGGCCCTTCATTTTCATTTTTATTTTTTATTTCAAAAATTAGTATCATTGGTTTGAGTTTTTTGTTTTTGTTTTTTGTGTGTGTGTGTGTTTTTCTTTTTCTCATCTTTAATTTCTTTCTTACTCTTCAGAAATTTTTGTTTTTCTCTCCTTTTTTCCTTCTTTCTTTTCTCTTTCCTTTCTCTCTCTTACACTCACTCTCTTGCTGTCCTACATTGTTCATCTCCCTTTTTGTTCCTGTTCTGGTCCTCATTCAGAGTTCTTTTTTTTCTATTATTCTCTTTTTCCTTCTCGCCTGTGTCCTCTGGCCTCACTGCTAACCTTCCCCCATTCTTCTACCTATCTATCCTCATTCTCCAACTCCTTCTAACTACCCATCCTGAAGGATGAAGTTGTTAATATTGAACAGTTCATTTACTATAAACATATGTTGGGTTAGTCCTCTATCTTGATTTAATTCACACAGTTAAAAGTGATAGATTAATAACTACCACAAAAATGTCATTTTCTAAGATGTACTTGATGTTATGGTGTTGCTGATTGTATCACTTGGGCTAAGGTGTTGTTATTGATCTAGTCAGTGATCCTTCCTGGTATAATGAAAATGAGACAGCCTCAGAGTTATTAGAGACTCAAAATTTAAAGACCAGCTATATCTGGAAGACACCTCTGAGAAGCAATCATTCCATAAGGGTTCTAATTAAAAGCAACAAAGATACTTACAATAAGCAATTTTGAAGTATCAACCCAGGAGTTAAACCAAGAACAGTACCAAAAACAAAAATGAGAAGACATTTAAGCAAGGCACAAACTCAGACTTCCACCTCACCAAGGGTAAATCCTGGGGGAAATGAGATGGAAAAGTCCCATAACCAACCACCTGGATACCTTGAACTGATAGCATAGGAAGTAACAAAACAGATGAATGAGGCTCTAGAAAAATTCAAAGCAGAAATAATCTCCCAGATATCTCCAGAGATGGTGAGCAGAGTGAAAGACATGATTAGAGGATCTAGAACAGAAACAGATAAAAAAAATAGCTGAGCTCAGAAACATGCTGGAAGCCATGAATACCCAACATAAGAAAGAAATGGAATCCATGAAACAGATTCAAACAGATATTTGGGAGATTAAAAACTCCATTGAAAGTATCAACAGCAGATTAAGGTAATCTGAAGATAGAATATCAGATATAGAAGATAGGATCATGGTTAAAGACCACGAAAACAGAAATTTCTTAAAAATAGTAAGGGACCATGAGAAATCTAGCAGCTGTTAGATGATGCAAAGAAGAATAACGTAAGACTGATAGGAGTCCATGAAAAAACAGGAGAAAGCACAATTGACATAAAAAACTGTTCACAGAAGTAATAGAGGAAAGCTTCCCAGACAGAGGTAGAAAATTGGACATACAGATAAGTGAGGCATATAGAACTCCAACTAGCCGTGATAAAAAAAAAAATGTACATCTAGACCTATAATAGTCAAGATCCGGGAAACCCAACAGAAAAACAAAATCCTACAAGCAGTTAGAGAAAATAAACAAAACACCTACAAAGGAAAGCCCATCAGAATCACAGCAGACTTCTCAATACAAACCCTCAAGTCAAGGAGAGCCTGGAGTGAAGTATTTCAAGCCCTAAAAGAAAATAAATTTCAACCTAGACTGTTGTATCCTACAAAATTATCTTTCAAAATAAATGGGGAATTTAGATACTTCCACAACAAAGAACACCTGAGAAATTTCATGAACACCAAACCAGCACTACAAGCAATTCTAAACAATATCCTAGAAAAAAACAATGAAGGTTACAATTCCATGACACTCAACAGAAGGAAGCCACCAGGCAAGGTAAGACACTAAAGGGAAAGTGGGAAAAAATAAGAAATAAAAGAACCAACAAAAGTAAAACTTCATGACAAGGATGAATCAATACCTATCAATTATAACCACCAATGTTAATGGACACAATTCACAAATCAAAAGAAATAGACTGGCAGAATGTATTAAGAAGCAAAATCCAACAATATGCTGTATACATGAAACATACCTAACTCAAAAAGAAACTCATAGACTGAAAGTAATAGGATGGAAAACAGTTCTCCACACCACAAGAATCCAGAAAAAAGCAGGCATAGCCATTTTATTTGGAGACAAACTAGATTTCAAGCCAAAACTAATTAAGAGAGACAAACATGGTCAGTACATCCTTGTGAAGGGAACAATCCGTGAAGAGGAGATGACAATCCTAAATATATATGCACCAAATACAAATGCTCTCAACTATACAAAACAAATATTAATGGGCATGAAAAACCAAACAAACACTATCACAATTGTAGTGGGGGACCTCAATACCCCACTATGACAAATAGACAGATTGTCTAGACAAAAAGTTAACAAGGAAATTCTAGAACTGAACCAAGTTATTAAACAAATGGACTTAATAGATTTTTACAGAGTGTTCCACCCCACAAAATCAGAATACACATTCTTTTCAGCTGCACATGGGTCATTCGCCAAAATAGACCACATGCTAGCTCATAGGACATGTCTAAGTAAATATAAATTAATTTGTTACCCCCTGTATATTATCAGACTGTAGTGCAATCAAATGGAGATCAATAAGATAAGAAACCACAAAACCTCCACAAATGTATGGAAACTGAATAGCACCCTCCTGAACAAAAAATGGGTCACAGAAGAAATTAGAGAAGAAATTAAACAGTTTCTACAAGTAAATGATAATACCAGTAGAACATACAGGAATTTATGGGACACAATGAAAGCAGTTATGCAAGGGAAATACATAGCAGTGAATGCCCATATTAGGAAAACAGAGAGAACTCAGATAAATAACCTAATGCAGAACCTCAAGCTGCTAGAAAAAGAAGAGCATAACAAATCCAAAGCTCGTACAAGACAGGGAATTATAAAAATCAGAGCAGAAATCAATGCAATGGAGATGAAGAGAATGACACAAAAAATCAATGAATCAAAGAGTTGGTTTTTTGAAAGAATAAATAAAATTGATAAATCTTTAGCCAACCTTATCAAAAAAGGAAAGAAAAGACGCGAATACATGCAATTATGAATGAAAAATGTGAAGCCACAACAGATCCAACAGAAATCTAGAGGATCATCAATATCTTCTTTGAGAATCTGTACTCCAATAAAATGGAAAAAAATAGAAGAAATGGGCAGATTCCTAGATACATACAAATTGCAAAAGTTAAATGAA
Organism: Heterocephalus glaber; assembly: GCF_053883595.1. Classification (NCBI taxonomy): domain Eukaryota; kingdom Metazoa; phylum Chordata; class Mammalia; order Rodentia; family Bathyergidae; genus Heterocephalus; species Heterocephalus glaber. Next base: position 9,444,458 of record NW_028258344.1, read on the forward strand.
GAAGATATAGAAATTCTAAACACTCCAATTACAATGAGTGAAATTGAAAATGTAATAAAAAAATCTATCAATAAAGAAAAGCCCAGGTCCTGATGGCTTCACTGCTGAATTTTACAAGACATTTAAAGAAGAACTAATGCCATTACTCTTTAAACTGATCAAGGAAATTGAAAGGGAACCAAGGCTTCCAAATTCATTCTTGGAGGCAAGTGTTACTTTGATTCCAAAACCAGGGAAAGAGCCAGCCCAAAAAGAGAACCACAGGCCAATCTCCCTAATGAACATAGATGCAAAAATCCTCAACAAGATATTGGCAAACAGAACACAGAGGGTCATCAAGAAGATCATACACCCTGACCAAGAGGGATTCATCCCAGGGATGCAGGGATGGTTCAACATTCATAAATCACTAAATGTAACACACTATATTAACAGAGTCAAGGATAAAAACCATATGATCATCTCAATAGATGCAGAAAAGCCATTTGACAAAATCCAACACCCATTCGTGATAAAAAAAAGCTACAGAAAATTGGAATAGAAGGTTTCTATCTCAACCTGATTAAGGCTATCTATGAAAAACCAACAGCCAACATCATACTAAATGATCAAAAACTGAAAACTTTCATGCTCAAATCAGGAACAAGACAAGGATGCCTGCTATCACCACTCCTGTTCAATATAGTTCTGGAAACATTAGGAACAGCAATTAGAAAAGAGAAAGAAATAAAAGGAATAAAGACAGGAAAAAAATAAGTTAAACTGTCATTTTTTGCTGACGAAATGATACTTTACATAGAAGACCCAAAAAACTGCCAAAAGACTTCTAGACTTAATTGACAGATTCAGTAGAGTAGCTGGATACATGGTCAACACAAAAACACTAGCCTTCTTGTACACAAATAACAGACTCACTGATAGAGAAATTAGGGAAATAATTCCTTTTACAATAGTATCCAAAAACAAGAAATATCTAGGAATCAATCTAACAAAGAAAGCAAAAGACCTCTGCACTGAAAACTGCAGCACTCTGAAAAAGTGATCAAAGAGGATACAAGAAAATGGAAAGACATTCCCTGCTCCTGGGTAGGAAGAAGTAATATAGTGAAAATGGCCATACTTCCAAAACTACTATATAGATACAACACAATGCTGATTGAAATTCCAACAATATTTCAACAATAGTTTCACAGAACTATAGAAAACAATCCAAAAATGCATTTGGAACCATAAAAGATCTAGAATAGCAAAAGCAATTCTAAGCCACAGAGACATGGCTGGGTATATCACAATCCCCAACATGAAACTATACTACAAAGCTACTGTGACAACAACAACATGGTACTGGCAAAAGAACAGACCTGAGGATCAGCGGAATAGATTAGAAGATGCAGAAGCAACTCCAGACATACCCAGCCACCTCATCTTTGACAAAGGAGCCAACCACCATCATTGGAGGTTAAATAGCCTATTTAATAAGTGGTGTTGGAAAAACTGTTGGATTTCAACCTGCCAAAGATTAAAACTAGACCCGTACCTATCAACATGCACTAAACTAAGATCAAAGTGGATTAAAGATCTAAATATTAAAACAGAAACACTAAACTTGCTCGAAGATAAGTTAGGTAGAACTCTTGAAGACATTTGCATAGGAAAAGACTTTATGAACAAAACCTCAGTAGCATTGGAACTAGCACAAAGAATCAGCAACTGGGATCCCATCTTATTAAAAAGCTTCTGCACTGCAAAAGAAACCACCAACAGAGCTAACAGACAACCTACAATGTGGGAAAAATTTTTAGCAGCTGTACCTTAGACAAAGGACTACTATCTACAATATATAAAGAACTGAAAAAAATCAGACCCCCCAAATTTAAAGACCCAATTCAAAATGGGCATCTGAAATGAACAGACATTTCTCAGAAAAAGAAGTAAAAGCAGCAAACAAATACATGAAAAAATGTTCAACATCACTGGTCATTGGAGAGATGCAAATGAAAACAACACTGAGATTCCATCTCATCCCAGAAGGAATGGCTGTTATCAAGAAATCAACCAATAATAAATACTGGCGGGTGTGTGGGGAGAAAGGAACCCTTCTCCATTGCTGGTGGGAGTGGTACAACCACTGTGGAAATCAGTAGGGAGATACTTCAAAGAACTAGGACTAGAGGTCCCATATGATCCAGCTATTCCCCTGCTGGGTATCTTCCCAAAAGAATTAAAAGAATCATACCACAGTGATATATGTGTACCCATGTTTATAGTGGCACAGTTTGTAATAGCTAAAGCTTTGAGATAGCCCAAGTGCCCATCAACTGCAAACTGGATAAAGAAGATTTTTTAATAAAATGGAGTACTACTCAGCCATAAAGAATGAGAAACTAGAGACATTTACAGCTAAATGGATGCATATTGAGGCCATACTCTAAAGTGAAATAAATAGGGCATACATGTGTAAATACTGAATAGTTTCTCTAGTGTGAGAAACTGATAGTGTAAATAAGGGTTAAAATGATTAAAATGAATAATTGATAATTTGAAATAGACAAAAAAAATCCAAAGATGTAGAGGTGAAGGGAGGGGAAGGGGAAAGGAAAGAAGGGAAAGGAAAAACTATGAGAAAAGAAAAAAAAATGGAAACAATTCCTATGTAAATAGGGAAGCGTGGAGGGGGTGAAGGGCACACAGGTAACAGGGAAAAAATAAGAACCAAGATACATCATGTACAGGTACAAACACCCAATGATAAATGTAAATGAATTGTATACCTAAAATGTACCAATAAAATAACTTAAGAAAAAAAAGAAAGAAAAATCTTCTCAGTCTGTTGTACACAGCATTATTTCTCCCTGGTTTTTCTTCTGTCCCTCTCTGGGCATGCTTTTCTCCTTATTTGTGGGTTCCTCTTCTCCCACCTGCCATTTATTTAACTGTTGGGTCACACAGTTCTACAGGTTACCTTCTCTTCTTCTACATCCATACACACTTCCTAGAAAATCTCATCCTTGCACAAAGTGATGGTTTCCAAATCTACCTTTCTAGACTCAGTCTCCTCTAAGGAGATTGCTTCTGTCTCCTCCATGAATAAAGTCTTATAATTATTCTTCATTTGACATGTTCAAAGCTAGAAATGTACAAATAAGCCTCAACTTCTCTTTTTGCCTTATCTCCCCACATACAACCCATCTTTATATTGATTCTACTTCTGTAATATCATTCAAATCTTCCCTTTCCCTTCCAGAGTAAAGTTTCATTACATGCTCTCTCACATCTGTATTATTCTAATTCGTGCCTTATAATTGGTCTCCCAGTTTCCATTTTACTATAGGGTAAAGGCTGCATAACTTCAGCATGGCTGTGGCAGAGGTAGAAATATTTTTTAAGGAAGAATAATTTGTCCAGTAAACATATACATTATGATAAGTACACTTTTCACAATAATTCTAAAATTATGAAGCAATATTGAGATGAACAATTTGATCTCTAAAACACAGATAACTACTCAAAGATCTAAATTTAGTTTTTTATTTAACACATCAGTTGGCTTTTCATTATAAACTATAAACTTTAACATATAATTCAATAATCCTTTATGAATTTGATCAGCAAAATTCTATTTCTTTTAACCTGAAAAATTGATAACTTTAAGCTTTTGAATGTGCAAAAACTACAGCCAAGTTAGAATCTGGGTTGCAGGTGACCTGTACTACTTCCACCTCTATGGCCAGTTGCCTGTATGCAACTATCCAATGGCTCCCTATCTGTGTATCCTGTCTGCTGGTCTTGGACAATTGTTACTACAACATTCATTACATTCATCAGATTATTTTTAAGGCAAAATTAAAAATCATCTTTTCAAAAAATACCAACCTCATGACCTTCCCAAGCTAAAACTCTCAAGCCTTGTTTTGTGACAATCAAAGAGAAGACTTAGTGGTAGTTTGGGCTTATTAGCATGATGCTTCAAATCACCTGGAAACAGGCTCTCTAGAAATAAGTTCATGAATTTATCTCGTACAACCTGTTAGGTTGAGTGGGGTGGATGATGTTTATTTTTTCCTAAGAGTACATACTGTACCTTGTAGTCACATCCTCCTGATCATTGCACAAATGCAAGACCAACAAATTGCATCAGAGACAGATGATGTGGTCTCTGGCACATGCCTAAACCAGTCTGTGTACAGGACTACACCAGCCTGGAGTTTAGGGAGAACATGTGAGTCTGAAAACTTTTCTTCCTTGAACTGCCAAACTTTCTCCCTTCCATTATTCAAGTGCCTTCAGAAGTCATTTCACTTCCTATAGATTCTATTCCAAAATATCAGTTAGATTCACCAGCCTCTAGACACTCCCAGGCAGTTGCCTAATAGGGAACATTCATAAAGTGAAAGTAAAAAGAGAACACCATGTTCTTCGTGATCAAAGAGAGTGGGACTGAAATACCAGGTCAATCCCTTCCTTGCTCTTTCTGTGACTTGAATGAACTATACAACCGTTTGAGACTCAATACCCTCATTTGTAGAGTAAGAATAATGATTCTTACCTCAGGAGATGTTCTTTGAATATTTGATCTTAGCCAAAAGGTGGAGAAGCAATGAGATGTTCTTTGAATAAAAGAGGTACAAATAAGTATCACAAAACCAGTCCTTTAGAAATATTCATATAAATGCATTTTATTATCAAAATTTTCTACATGAAGACACAGGAAGTTAAGTAATTTGCCTAAGGTCATCCAGATAGTAAGCAGAGGAGTCAGGATTTGAATTTAGGCAGAATGATTCTAAGCCCCATGCTTTCAAATTACTCCATATACGAAGTGACTAGTATAGTTTCAGGTACATGTGACATGCTAAATAAATATCATTTTAGGACAACTGCGGTAGCCTTTCATGGATTTTCTTTTTCTTTTTCTTTTTTTTTTGGTACCAGGAGTCGAACTCGGGACCTAGCAGTTGCAAGGCAGGTACCTGAACCACTGAGCTAAATCCTGGGTCCTTTCATGGATTTTCTTAAATCAGGTATTATTCTCTTCCAATTATTCTGTAAGTATTTTTCTTGAACCAATTTCCCAAAATCCAAATCTGGTTAAAATAAATACAGAAAAATATTATTGTATTTTCTCATTACATAAAAGAAAAAGCCTAAACTCTTAAATGTAACATTCTAAGCCCTCCACAATATGGCCTGTTCCTACCACTCTAGAATCATTTGACATTGTGCATCCCAAACGTATCGTCTTATGTTCTTACTGCAGCAGATTATTTCTCAATTCTCTTGTATAATTTGTTACCTTTACCTACTTGTTTTGCTTCTCCTCCTGTACTGGGCAAGCTCCTATTCACCCTGTGAAGTCAAATTCAAATTATATTTCTGTTCAAGATCTTATTCCCTTGATACTTTCCAAGGGTAGTCCATTGCTCTTTCCTCTGAACTCCATAGAAATGGAGTTCACAAGCACATGCAATCTGAACATATAAACATCCACCGCATTCTCAGTGACCTACGAATTAAAAAAGGTTTTCTTCTGCATTACTTCTTTAGCAAAGTACAAAGAAATTCCCTTTCGGTGTTTGGGAAAGTTGAGGTAGAAAAATAAGAGGTTACTGTATTTCTTTAAGAAGTAAGAAAGAGTATTCTACTCTTCCTACATGAAGGAGAGTAAATGAATGGAGACTTCCTGAAAGGAAATCAAACTCTTTGTGTAAGAAAGTTACTGAATAAACTCTTTGTGTTTTGTTGATTGGTGAAAGAAAGCAGCCAAATTCCTAGCTGCCTGGGTTACTATATACTCCATAAGAAGAAAATGCCTAAATTCACTCTATGCCAGCATATTTTAATCGGCGAGACATTGGAGAATAATATGAGCATATAAATCTGAAGTTCCTGGCACTAAGACTGATAGGGGCTAAGTGATCAAGCTTAGTACACAGAGGAGCAGCAGGGACTAGCAGCGCTGGATTTATCATGCAATAACTTAGGGTGTAATGAAGCTAATGTACCATCAAACTTCCCCACTTGAATGTAGCTAATGAGTATACCTCATTTTTGGTCTATGCTCTGGCCCAAGGTTCTTCATTGATCTTAGTAAACCTTAGGAACATGATAATAGAATTCTTGTCAATATGGCATCTTTAGTTTTAATTTATTTTTAAAATTTAATTGAAAAACTAAAAATGTGACCTGGTTTCTATCAAAAATATTATGGTTTGGATCTAAAATGTCTCCCATAGGTCAGCTAATCAGATTTTGGGAAAGGATCAGACCAGGAGGGCACTAACCTCATCAATGGAGTAACCCACTGGTGAGTTCTTAGGAGGTGGTGGGGCCTAGTTGAAAGGAGTGAGTCAAGAGGGCATGATGTTGGGAAATCTTATCCCTTGTTTCTTTCCCTGTGGGTTAGTATATTTCCCTCTCCTCTGCTCTCCTCTGCTCCCCTCTCCTCTTCTCTCATGCTTTTCTCTCCTCTTCTCTTCCCCTTTTTCCTTTTCCCCTTATCCTTCTTATTTTTCTTTGTTATGGCTGTATCTAGATGTCCCCACCAAAGCCTCAGGAGGACATAGGTAGGGCTTTTCAGAGGTGGTTGGGTTTAGAGTGTGTGATGCTGTAATTAAGTGTGTGTTGCTGGGGCCAAGGGTGTGTGATTACTAAATTAGTCCACTGACTGATTTGGCATACTCTGGGTGTGGATAATGGAAAGGTCTTCCCTGGGTATGAGTGCTGCACACTCTAAGGGCTGGTAGCCTGGACAGAATATATGGGACAGACAGAAGGCTGCTCAGGTCACCTGTCTCCTGCTGCTTGCTGCTTTTGTTGCTTCCTGACTTTCACACCATGAACTGTTTTTTCTCCTCTGTGATCCCCCTCTGCTATGCCACCCTGCCTTGGAGCCAGCTGATTATGGACTGAAACCTCTACAAACTGTGAGCTAAAGAAACTTTTCCTCCTTTAACTTTGGGTGTTGAGTATTTTGCCTCAGCAACAAGAAGAGTAACTAAGACTACCCTCCTCCTGCTCCTCTTCCTTCTTCTTCTTCTTCCTCTTTCTGTCTCTCTCCCTCTCTCTCTCTCTCTCTGTCTTTCTCTTTTTCTCTCTGACTTTCTCTTTGTCTTTCTCTCTTTCTCTGTGTGTGTGTCTCTCTCTCCTCTCTCTTCTCTCTCTGCTCTCCTTCCTGGCTCCCATGAGGTGTGAGCATCTATCCTCCATCACATCTTTCAACTATGATATTTCTGCCTCAGTATAGACCTCAGGGCAATGGAGCCAGCTGACCATGCACTGAAACCTCAAACCATGAACTAAAATAAATCTTTTATATTTTAAATTGTCCTTCCCAGTATTTTATTACAGCCACAGAAAGCCAATTAACATAAGTATGAAACCATTCAAACCTTTTAATGCATACATTACTATTTAGAATGATGTATTTAAAATGATGTCTTCATTTCAGTGAAAATAACCTCCTATCTCCTGAACATGCCATTTTATCTATGAGGCTAGTCTAAGGTTCCATCATCTCTCAGGTGGATCACTCCAACAATCTCCCAATGAGTCTCCCTGTTTTCATCATTTTAAAACAAAACTCTAATCATACCACTCCTTTATTTGAAAAAAAAAAAACTTAATATCTTCTCATTGGTCTTTGAATAAAGACAAAAATCCATAGCTCTTAGTCTAATTTATTCCCTACTTTCCCCTTGAGCTTATTTTATGCCTGTCCTCTATGTCCAGCCACTCTGGCCTTTGAGCTGCTTCTAGGGCCCTCCCTTCCACTGCTGCAGAAACTAAGCATATACTTGCTCTCTTGAACAGAGCATACACCTGGGAGAATATTTAATCCAATTCATCCTTCACATCTCAGCTCAAATGTCAGAGATATTTTCCAAAGATCCCCTTTCACTTTCGCACACACACGCACACACACACACACACACACACACACTCAGCAGGGTTAGATTGTAATTTTGCAAGCTTTGAATATCATCTTTGTATACCATGGCAGTTTTAAAATATAGATTAATTTAAGTTATTTTTTTCAGTGGTTTTCTTGTCAACAAATGCTGCATTTCATAAAGGAAGGGCTTGCTTTGTCTGTTAATCAACAATTTGTCCTTAATAACACTTAACTGAAGGTATTTAAGAAATCAAATCAAATTTTGCATAATTATAAAACTTTAAATTGGTATTTGAGGTAGAAAAGAGGTATGAAATGAGACTAAGGAAAAAGACAATTTGATGGTGATGTACCGAAAAAATGGAATCAAATAAGAGAAAATGATGTTTATGATAAAATAGTTCTTTAGTGGAGTTTAGAATATAAGAAATGGATGCTAGTATTTACAGAGATAGAACTAGGGAGATGGAAGACAAGGGCAGAGACCCACGGTTTTAAGAAGTGAAATTCAGGAGACAGGAAGTAGATTTCCAAGGCATGAAGGGGATCTCAAAACAAGACATAACTCAGGCAGGGGATGTAGCTCACTGGTGAGGCTGCCTGCCTCACAAGTGCAAGGTCCCGAGGTTGATCCCTGGTACCAAAAAAAAAAAGATATAACTCTCAGATCATAAAGTGTTTTCAACATTTGGATGGGAGATCAGATGTGAGGGTAAAATAACAGTATATAATTTATAATAAAGTAATATTAATAATTCTAACATAAAATATATACAGTATTTTAATGTAACGTTTAAAACTTTTTCCAGAAGTAATTATTTATGAGAACTTTCATATATATTTTCCTGATTTCCACCCTACTTTTTAAAATTAGGGCTTAAATTTTTCAACTAGTCTCTTTCTTCCATTTTTCAGAAGTACAAGAAGCAGTTTTAGAGTACAGCAACCTTAGTGCATGGCATGTCCATATCCCTTCCAACCTTACCATTATATATGTGCTAGCCAACTGCCAATTGCAAGCTCTGATTCTCTTTGCCTGAGGGCATTCTCTGAGCTCAAGCTGCCCTGCCAGGGAGGACTGAAAGGATCAGAAATTAAGTCTTCCTTCTTAATGCCAAGCAGCTCTCAACAAATTCCTGATAGAAAGTGGTATAAAATATACCAACTTCCTCTTTTTATGATTAGATTAGAATAATTCTGAAGCTCTGGTTCTACATGGCCTCCCTGAGTTGTCCAGTGGAAATGAGAAATTCATGGTAGATATTTGGTTGATAATTCACCCAGGTTGAATGCTTTTGTCCTCCTCATCGCATACACCCACTCCTGTACCACTGTTTCACCTCCAAAATAAACCACTTACATTGACTTCTTTGTCTCAAGCTCTGTTCCTGGCAACCCAAACCTAAAGAAATAGCATGGAAACTCCTACACACTAACTCCTGCAGCTGGGGTTGTTTTGAACGTCTTTTCTTTAAATTGCTTGTGGAAAGAGAACATTTGCATCTCTTAACACTCACCTGTGGTCAAAGAGCAGACCCCAGCCTGAGAAACAGGACCCCACCCCCATGTGAGAGAGCAGATCTTCACTGGAGGAGCAACCCTCACCCTTCACCTGGCAGATAGTATACCAAGAGCAACACCCCCACCATGTGAGAAAATGGAGCCAAATGGGAGGAGTGGGGCCACATCCCCACATGACAGAGTAGACAAGGAGCAGCACACCACCACACATGTGACAGAGTAGGCCCCTAATGGAGGAATGGCACCTTAACCCCAAGGGAACATAACATGGAGCAACAGAGGCAAAGAATAACCAGCAAATGAAAGCCTGAATGAAGACAACACTTGGGGAAAAAGGGAGCAACTAGACCCCATGACGTTATTGACATTAAGTCTAACAGTTACTTAAACCTCTGCCTTGTGGCCTACACCCAGCAAAGACCAGAGGACTGATCACATTCCCCATCTACCAATGAGAGGGAAGACATTCCTGGCTTGAATGGTAACCAGTCTGAGGGGATTAAACAGAGAGCCCTCTGGTGGAAGGAGAATACCTCAAAGACCCATAGTCTCTAAAGCTGGGTATAGAAAATCATGTCTGCCTGGACACCGAGACTGCAGATCTTGGAAAGAAACCTCTCATTCAATAACAGAGGAATTTTTATTTCACTCAGTCTTAGTTTGATTTTCCAACTTTGTAATATTTTTGTCTTTCCCTCATTAGGTTCTTTCAGGTTAAGGATTTTTCTTCCACTTTACTTTTTCTCTTAGTTTCTTTTCTTTTCTTTTTTCCCCCCATTTTATCCTTTCCATTCCAACTTTTTTTTCTCTTCTTTCTTCTTTTGTCTTTTGTTTTTGCTGTTTATTTTTTCCTTCTTTTTTCTTCTTTATTCTTTCTAGAAACTGTTCCGTCACTATTAATTTCCTTTTACTCCTTAGTAGGACCTCCATTTTACTTTTCTCTCTTCATATCCTATCAATTAATTTTTCAAATTTTAAAAAATTTCTCTGGTTTCCCAATCCTTCCACTTTTACTAGTATAACTACAAAGCTTTATAAATCTCCAGACAAGTAATTAACATTGTGCTATGCTGTTGAATACTGTGCTATTCTTAGTAAAAGTAAAGTTGTTCCATTTAGTAGGTCAATAGTAGGTCAATATTTGGTTTATCTTAGTATTCATACATAACCATAGATTTTTTTTCCTGTGGACAAGGATGGCACTTTATTAGCTTTTAGAATTTGTCAATATTCAGTTTGTATTTCATGCTATATTTGATGCTCATTTTATCATTTTAGCCAAGGTATTGTAACTGTTGCTATTAATTTTTTTTGAGACAGTAATATTCACATTGTCTATGGGTCTTTAACAATATTGTGGCCTATTCTGGAAGAACTGCGATCTCCTATCTCAAGTAAGTGGAGGTAGTTAGTTCCTGGGACAGAGATAAAGGCCAATAGTTAGCTATGCCCAAGGAGTACTACTGAAAAATAGATATGAACTAAAGAGGTCCTCATTCTAGAAAAAAAACTTTCCACCTCAATAAATCCACAAAATTCAACATAAAACAAGCAAAAATAGAAACATGAGAAGACAAACCAACAAAACACCTCCAAATACTCCCAACTCCCTCAAAGTTGATCCATGGAGAATTTAAGTGGAGAAAACCAAAAGCTTCACACTCGTATTATCCAGAATTGTATCAGAGGAGAAAATAAACAGTTCAATAAAGCAATTGGCAACATCACAATAGATATAAGTAACAAGGCATTGATTCAATTAAACAAAATCATCAGTGAGTCTAAATAAGACACGAGAATGAGGCTAGAAGGACTAAAAAATGCAAAACATATATAACAGCAAAGAAAAGGATTATAGACTGTGAAAGAGATACAAAAAGAAATTCAGAAGATTCAAAATTCTACTGAAAGTACAGGAAGTAGAAGTGACAGAGTTTCAGAACTAGAAAACAGTGCTACTGTTAGTGGCCAATTAATGAAAGACATCTTAAAAACAACAAGACAGCATGAAAAAATAGATCCAACAGTTCCTAGATGATGCAAAGAAGACTACTCTAAGATTAATAGGAATTAGTAAAAAATCAGAAGATAGCACAAATAGCACAAAAAAACTTGTTTTCTAAAAAATAGCTGAAAACTTTCCAAATAAAGTAAAAGAATTTAACATTTAATGTTAACATATAATTTAACATATAATGAGGCATATAGGATCCATATAGCTACTACCAGAAAAGGAATCTTTCCTTGATACATCATAGTCAAAAATCCCAGAAGTCCAACACAAGAACATAATCTGAAACATCCTTAGGGCAAAAACAACCATCTCTTATAAAGGAAAACCCATCAGGATTATATCAGACTTCTCAACACAATGTTCAAAGGCTAGAGGAACTTGGAATGAAGTGTTCCAAGCTCTAAAAGGTAACATTTCTCAACCAAGACTTATATATGCTGCAAAATTATCTTTCAAAATTGATGGGGAAATAAGGTATTTCCATGAATAGGGCACCTCAAGAAATTCATATTCACCAAACCAGCACTACAAAAAATTCTCGAAGATATCCTAGAAAGAGACAGGGAAGCCCAAAATACCAAAATTAATAGAATGAATACACCAGATAGAGTAAACAGTTAAGCAGAAAGGGGGAGGGGTCAGTGACAGGAAAATAAGTCAACAACAAGAATAAGTCAATGCTTTTCAGTAATAACTCTCAATATGAATGGTTTCAGTTCCCTACTCAAAAGACATAAGTTGGCAAAAAAGGAGCAAGAAATGAAACTCAACAATGTATAGTCTACTAGAGCACACTTAATCCCAAAAGGAAGACACAGATTTAAAAAGAAAGGATAGGAAACAATATTTCATACAATGGGAACTCAGAAAAAAGCAAGAGTACCTATCCTAAAAGCAGACAAAGTAGATTTCAGGCCAAAACTGATTAGATGAGGGTCACTATATATTGGTTAAGGGCACAATTCAACAAGAAGAAATGATAAGAGATGCTTATACTGCATCAGTGATGGGTGCATCTTCCTTGTTTCTTCTGCTGATCATTAGCAAAGCTCAGGTAAAAGTTGAATGAGACTTGTATTTCAGGTGAAGTGGTTTAGGCTGGTGCACTGCCTCACAGACTGGTTGTAAGGAGGTTGAAAACTCTTAGGATGGTGTCCAGCACAAGTGTGTTGTGCAATATCATTAATCCTGTTGTACAACAGTTTTGTGCAGATTTCACTGGATGTGTTAAAAAATACAAATATTGTCTTTCCGCTAGCATATGTGTGAGTATTTATTCTTTCAAAGAAGCAAATCTTAGATTCATTAATTCTTTGTATTGTTGGGGGTTTTTATTGGTCTCAATTTCATTGATTTATAATCTGAGACCTGCGGTCTTTAAAATGTGTACTATCAACCACTCTGAGGAAACATAAATGATAGCATTGCGAAGAACTATTATATTTCCTGTGGTTTTATCTTAGGTGACAATCTGGGTTTTACATTTTCTTTTCCCTAGTAAAACCAAAAGGAAAATTTTCTCTTCACTGTTCAAGTGTAGTGTGATCACAGGATTCAGACTGAGAAAGAAAGCCAAGAATGGTAATATCATGCAAACAAGAAATCCTTATACAGGACCATCCATTGTTGAGGCCTGTTTTAGAGTATGTTAAAGGAAAAGGTACCTGAATTGCAATCATCACCAAAAAACACCTTCTGTTCCTACAGTTCACAAAGTCTCTTTACTTCAGAAATTTTGAGCAAATGCAGGCAGAGATTCAGTTTCTAAAACTAGTAATAAAGACCATTCTACATGGAAGTGACAATTCTATCACAAATATTACAGAAAACATATGACATGGAGAGTGAAGGGCTAGAGAGCCCCTCAGACATATTTCTCCAGCTGAAAGTTTACTCCCTTTTTCCCACTGAAAGTTTTAATTCAGTGGGAAGATGGTTGATATGAAAATCTTACTGAAATATAGACCTTTCATATACATATAGACACAGATACACATCATGTTATAGCTAATCGTAATAACTTACAAGTACAGTGGACCCTTCACTTACAAACTCAATTTGCTCTCTAGGGCTGGTTGTAACTCAAGTTGGTTAGGCTCCTCTACACAGCCTTCAAAGTCTCTCTCCTGTATACAGGCAGGTCTCACTGTACTTAGACACTGGCTCAGGATTTCTCAATTAATCCCACACAGGAAAGGATGTTGTAATGTTCCTTCCAGAACTCTTTAAAGGTTGCATTTGTATCTGAGACAATCTGGATGTGCAAGCAGCCAGCACTGGGGTCATAACACAAGACTTTGGCATAAGTTAAAACTAAAATTTCTGTTGTAACGCAAGTTGTTCATATGTCAGGCCAGTCATAACTTGAGGGTCCACTGTAGTTCTTACTTTAAAGTGGTGATTTTATCCTTTTAACAAAGCCTTCCTTTGTTGGTTTCAGTTCCAATGAAAACATCCATTCAAGTACTGGTTTTAATCAACACTTAAGCTCTGAATAGTAAGAATAGTAAACACTGTGGTTCATCAAATCATTAAATCATGTAAGCAGTGCCCTTCCAGTATTGTTTTTAGCTAGCCATACTTTTGGCTGGGTCCATTATAATGTTATTTGTAATGCCATTTCCACAGGGGACACTTAAGTGTATTTTTCTTGAAGAAAAGAATTGTTTCACCGATATCTTTTTAGGTTTACCCACCAAACCTCTTGCCTTACAAAAATATATGATTTTATGAAGGATGATCTTGATGGGAAATTCAAACAATCATAGATGTCTCAGTTATATTTATATTCTTTTTCCACAAATAAACATGCGTATAACAACAATTTTTTTAATCCCTTCCTTACATAAGAAACTAAGGACTGAAAATCTACATTTGCCATTTCACCTCTGTGTCACCTTCCTGGGCTTTGATATAATGTAATAGAATCATGGCTCCTATTTAATTAAACAGAAATCTGGATTAACTCCAGCTGTGGGTCATGCAATCAGTCCTTGTGTGAGCAAAAAGGGGTGTAATCCCTGGCCCATAGATCATTCCTACATGGAAATCTGCTCTCACTCAAAGCCATTCTCAGGCTGCTGAAAATGGTATTTTCCTGTATGAATGACTTGGAATGTGCAGCTGCCCCCTGTCCATACCTTATGAAAACAATCAGAAAGGCTAAAAGAGCTTGATTTGTCCTCCTCCAAAAGCACTTTTTAATCAAAAGACCCCTAACCCTGCCTGTTGATACATCCAGCTTTTCTTTGTTTGCTGCAAGAAACACTATAGATGTGGTTTGCTGTTTACTGCATTTTTTTCCCATGCATTTCTCCAGATGGGTGTAATTTGATCCTCTGATATATACTGAACAGATTTTTTAAAAACAACTTTTATTGAGGCAGATTTTTGTTGGAATATGACTTCATCTTTCTTCCAAAAAGGAAATATTCTGATCTTTCTGAATGGGTTTACTCACAAAACCTACCCTTTTAACATGAAGGCTGTAAGAGCTGTGTGTTACAGATTCAGGCAGCTATAGGCAATGCAAAGAGTAAGGACAGATCTATTTTGCTGGGGTTCATGAAGGTAGACAGAGACTTCCCAAACTGGGGTAGTTTGCCAATAGGGAGGCCTAAATAAAGCCATTAGAACTATTCAGAGGAGGGAGTGGGTAGATCTGAATATACAGGGCAGCTCAATTATTATGCACAGTTTAGAAGATCCACTGAGCCTACAGAGTCCTCATGGCTTCTACCGAGGATCGGGGATAGAACACCTTCTTGCCAGGAAAGAGTGGGCATAAAAAAATGACCCAATGATATCTTGGATTTGTACATTTATTCTTGATGTCATTCTTTAAAAAGTATAGCTAAATGGATGCATATTGAGGCCATACTCTTAAGTGAAATAAATAGGACACACGTGTATAAATACTGAATAGTATCTCTAGTGTGAGAAACTGACAGTGTAAATAAGGATGAAAATGATTAAAATGAATAATTGATAATCTGAAATAGGAAAAGGTCCAAAGGGGTAGGGGTGGTGGGAGGGGAAGGGGAAATGGAAGAAGGGAAAGGAAAAATTATGAGAAAGAAAAAAATAAAAGATGGAAACACAGTCTATGTAAATAGAGAAGGGTGGTGGGGTGAAGGGCACATAGGTAATGGGGGAAAAATAAGAACTAAAATATATCATGTTCAGGTACAAGCACCCAGTGAGAAATGTAAATGTATTGTATACCTAAAATGTACCAATTCATATATAAATAATAAAAATAGTAACTAAACTATCAGGATTTCTCTTGCATGTTTCTTGTACATATAATTCTGCAAGCTGAGTCAAAATTCCTATTACACATGGAAGGTTTTGAAATTCTGAACATTTTATAACATTAGGAACACAGGATACTGATAGGCTTGCTTTTCAAAATATAAATTAATTGAAGTCTTTGTTTTGGCTTCTGCGATTGCTTAAACTCACTTGCAAAAAAGCAAACTGAAATTTGAGAGGGAAGACAGGAGAAAGCTTTCTTCTAGACGACAGGCTATCAGCATTAAGTGCACACTAAATCACAACAGAGACCATTAAGTAGACAAACAGGCTTTGAGGGTCTGAGTAGGGCCAAGATATCAGGCATTGTGATTGTAACAGAACTAGGTTGAGATCTAGTGTTATAGAGACTATTTTAAATGTTTGACTTCAGGTTTCTAGAATAATTTTTCATTGTTAGAATAGACATTAATTTCTGCAGCTATACATTTTATAATAAAACTTTAATTTAGACAGGAAAAAAGCTAAATTCTAGCTCATAGTAAGAAAAGATAACCATTTTCTTAATTGGAGTGAACATCCATGCCAAGTTTTGCTCCAATGTTAATAGTTCTTGGGCCTTATGGAATCCATTATAAGACAAAGTACAAAGGACAGCCATGTGATGCTTGCCATATGAGCTCATCTCCATGGACTACGATGCTCATGGTACAGGGAATCCACCCAACAGAGAAAAGAGTAGCTTGTTTATTCCCCTAAGAGCATCATTTAGGCTAGTACAATCTTAAGGACAGAGATATCTAGATGATCTCATTCTTAGGAGATAAAGTATGCAAATTGTTTACCTGAGGCCCCAAATAGAATCCCTACAGTTGTCATTTACCTGACCTAGTAGTCTGTGGGTCACTTAATGGATTAAATCAGTCAAAGCACACTTTAAGGCCACAGTCATATACTGAAAAAATACCAACATATCAAACACTATGTTTTCATTGACTACAAGGGATTTCAGAGATACTTGCTTTGTCTTAGTTTTTACAAATAAAAGAAGTCTAGTTTGAAAGTCATTTAGCCATAATATTTTTATTCACATTTATTTTTAACTCATAGATAAAATTATCACTTCTTGGGGGTATCATGAGATGTTTTGCTACATGTATACATTTTATAATGTTTAAACCATAAATCTATCATTCACTAGCTATGGAAAAACCTGGGAAATTAAAGAATAAAAACAGTCATGGGTAGGTATGTGTTAAAGTCTTTATGGACTTGATCTCATTTAACTTTTACCAAAAAAAAACAACAACTATGAAGTAAGTATTATTACTCAACTTTTAAAGTAAGGCTTGTATATGTTAGAAAAATCGTCATCTAGCTCTTAATTGGCAAATCGAGATCGTCTGTCTCATTCTCAAGCCATTGCTTCTAGTTATTCGATGATGCTAAGTATGTTCTTGATCTATTCAATCTTTTAAAAAGTGTATCATTCCTAAGTCATCTTCTATTCACAATACCACCTAATACTGTTTTAAATTTCACTGTTAGATCACTCATCCACTCTAAACAGAATTTGCTAAATAACTGATGCTATATAAACACTTAAGAGAAATGGTTAGGTATTTCATGTTTATTTCCACAAATGTTTGCTGAATGTCTAAGTACAGGATTACATGATAGAAATAAAAAACATACAAATGTTTCCCATACCTCAAGGAGGATTGACTTGTAAGGGAAATAATTACAGGAAATTGTATTTGTAATGAATCTTTGTTTGTAAAGGATGTCATAAAGGAGAAAGTTTTGTAAAGACAGAAATTCTCATAGTGCATAAACCATCCCTGAGTCAATTTCATTGTTTTGTATTTTCTTGTGTCAGGTGCTCTACTCAAACACACACAAGATTTTCTTGAATAAACATCAACTCCCATATAATGATACTTGAATCATGGATTATATTATGCTCTCTAGTTTCTCATTTGACCCTTTCTTTTGGGCATTTGTTTCTTGCTGAAGGGATTTGGCAGGGCAGATTCAGAATTTGTCAATAATATTGGCATGAGAACACAGATTCCTATGAATGGACTTACTGTTTTAAGACTTGGTAAAATATCAGTTAATATATCAAATAGTATAAATAATATAGCTCATTGGTGCCATTTGAACACATGCTTAAAGGTCCTTTTATTCAGGTTACTCAAGGGAAATAAGCAAAAACAAAATAGGGAAGTTTCTATCAGGTGTGAAAAAAGTTGGGTGAAGGTCATAGCCCGGAGATAACTCAAAACAGCGGGATCATGGATCATGGAGATAAAGATCATGTTGGACATAACATGAAAATTACATCGGGTGATAGACGTTCCCAAATAGGCTATGAAACACTATGAGACACAAAAGACACACTTCCTAACTTTGAATTCCCCCAAAGAAGGGCCAGACATGAAGCCCTCAGTACAACTTGTTTATTTGAATGTGACCCTAGAAATTAGTAGTGAGGTAGTAGGGACAACAATACAGGGAATGGTAAAAAGCCATGCTATGATTTGGATATGGTTTGAATGTGTCCCCCAAAAGGTTAATGTGCTTGATGCATTTTTGCTAGAGAGGGGTGAAAGCTAGTTGGACCTTTAACCAGAGGTGGGGCCTAGTGAAAAGTCCTTAGGTCACTGAGAGACTGAGGAGAGCTGTCATGGGAGCAAGTTTTTGTAATAGTGAGCCCAACTCCAGAATCAGTTTCTAGCTTCCTGTTTGGAGATATCATCTCTTCCTCTCCCATCTGCTCTAGTTACTGTGATGCCGTCAACTGAGAGGTCTTCACTGAAGCCCAGCTAATGCCAGTACCATAGCTTTGAACTTCCAGAACTGTGAAATAAATAAACTTCTTTTTTTAAAAAAGAAGCTGATTTCTATGCATTTCACTATGATTAAGAAAAAAGGACTAGTCCAAGACAATGAAGTACAGTTAGAGAACTGGTTACTGCTCAGGGCAATTGGCTTCCATACCTCCAGGTCCCCTCTGAGGAAGTATGGAAAAGGTGCCTTTAAATTTTTCCACCTACTTCTATGCTCCCCATTGTTTTACAACTATCCTCAAGTTATTAATTTCACTGCCAATTGGGCTTTAGAGAGAGCTCCAAGTATCTAAGGTAGAGAGACAAAGCAGTTATAAACACTCATTATAGGATATCACACACAAAACTGTACCCCTGTGTTAATAAAAAGGTGGACTGAGGAAAAGAGGCTTTGGGCTCTCCAAGAGGAAGCCAATGCCACCCACCTGGTAGTTTCCCCAAAGACTAGAGCTGAGTTCAGTCATCTTCAGTTTTAGTTTGTGCAAATAAGTACAAATATCATGATTTTAGTAGATTTCATGAAAAATCGATTAATATCCCCTTTGTGCTCTCCACCATGGCTATGAAAATTAAATAGAATTTCAAAAATGTCACTTGTTAAAAAGCAGCCATGTAAAGACCATACCAACAGAAGAAGAGAATTTCCTTTTAAACATTGTAGAGGCTGTTTCTTTCACACCCTTTATTGTTTTACCTTGAAAATATCAGGTAAGACTATCTTCCTCCTGCCCAAAGCTACTCAACTCTCCAACAATTTCCTCTTGTGGAAAATATACAAAG
Organism: Heterocephalus glaber; assembly: GCF_053883595.1. Taxonomy (NCBI): domain Eukaryota; kingdom Metazoa; phylum Chordata; class Mammalia; order Rodentia; family Bathyergidae; genus Heterocephalus; species Heterocephalus glaber. The sequence continues at coordinate 9,463,770 of NW_028258344.1, forward strand.
TATAGATCACACAAGATAGGCCTCCTTTAACCAATTTATAGGGAGGTTTATGATCACCCTTCAATCTGAGGTGTGATTGAAGAAAATAGTGAATGTTTAAAATTTTTGAAAAAGTTATTACAATAAAGACACATTGTCATCAGTCCTCCTCACTATTCTCCCCCTAACCTCACACACTTATCCCAGGGCTCTTGCCACTATCTTTTTCTTTTTTCTTTTTTTTTTTTGGTACTGGGTATCGAACTCGGGATCGAACTCGGGACCTTGTGCTTGTGAGACAGGCAGCATAACCACTGAGGTAAATCCCCAGCCCATCTTGCCACTTTCTGAAGCAGTTTTGGGAGGTATCTTTCATTAGTGTCTTTTGTTCCGCTGTCGTGAATCAAACACTGCTCCTGTTGAAACATTTACCTTTCGTAGTCATGATGGGGAAGCGCCAGAAGTCACATGGTGCCAAATCCAGTGAATAGGTGGATAAGGACACACCACAATATTTTTATGAATCTACCTTTTCCTTGAGTGGTACTCAACAGCAGCATCCACTATTTTCTTCATCACACTTCATAAAGACTCTCACAAAATACTTCTAGAACTGTGTCAGAAAGTGGCAAGAGCCATGGGATAAATGTATTCAAATTGAGGGGGAATATTTTGAGGGGGATTAATGACAATGCGTCTTTTACTGTAATAAACTTTTTAAACATTCTCTGTATATTTCTATCACACAAGAAAAGACATTAAAGACCAATTTTACTACACAAAACATTGCTACTGTTGCCACTGTCTTCAACAGTTCATTTTTAATGGAATTTATAGGATGATTACAGTAAGGTTTATGCAGAGATAAGGAAACTAAATACACTGATAATGACTTTTCCAATCATTTGGTTGATCTAATTTATACAAATGATATAAATTCCACTGGAAAAATTATATATGTATATTGTATTACTTTTCTTTGGAGATAGTTTCAAGGGTGGAAATGGGATTAGAGGCATTTGGAATGGATAAAGTGTCCCTGCACAAAGAGAGTGCAGTTAAAATTGCATCAATATTCCTGTTACAAACTGATAAACCCCGAGCTCAGAGTGGTCAAGTTTACATGCCTGAGATGACATGTCAGTCTGCCAACAGTCATATGGTTTTCATATGGCGACATTTCCACAGATGCCACCAATATGTGAGAAGTCTCTGGCTCATTTCCTCTCATTTTCTTGAGTGTGTTTTCCTGTACACATACATGCTCACATGTGTAGGCACACACATACATGCACACATCCAGATCTTTGCCATACTGTAACAGTACCACCTAATCCACTAAACTCCAACAGGTATATTGAAATTGCTTCATCCCTGCCTCTCTAGTGATTCACACTAAAGCATCAGTTAACACTTAACATTGAGGTTTCTATTTTCAAAATCTCAAACTAAGTTTTCAGTTTCAAACTGAATACAAGTTTTCTTCTGAGTCAGTGTAGACTCCTTTAAGCAAGTATATAGGTTTATTTGAATGTTTTGACTAGGGTTCATTTTTCACTCTTGTCATTTAAAATTTTTTCCTTGAAGTAGATTTTACTTTATAGTACATATTTCTTGCTGAAAACTCGTATTTCCAGGTATGACTAAAACTATGCAACTTCAAAAATTAAGCAATTTTATTCATCTCATTTCAAAACTGTTTGGCGCAGTGTTGACAAAATGTATTGCCATGGTTATTGTGTAATATCATTACATAATTTCACATAATACAATTTAAAATTCTTTACATGTTTAAAAAATTGATTAAATGTGAGTTTCCTCGGTACCTCTATTGTGTCATTGACTCTATACCTTGTGTATTTCAACAGTGCAATCATAAATCAACTCATTTACTCAGAAATTCTTCACTATGACTTTATCAAGTGGTTGTGAGAAAATTAATTGAAAATGGATCAAAGTGACACATTCAACATAGTTATGACAAATGCAACTATACACACACATGAACCACACTTCTAGCCAAACTTTATCCTCAACCCCCAGCTTTGAGCAAGAGAAACATGTCTGTTTTAACTCTGTATTTCCTTTATCCAGACCTTAATGGCACATAAATGTTTGTAATTTAATGCATACAGTATTTACAAATATAAATACAATATGGTCTACCTTTATCTCCTAGAATCTTATATGGAGTGAGCTCTTTAGGCATACTGTATACAAAATGGATGGCAGATGGCAATTGGATAAAACTAATATACTGTCTGGCTCACGAATGAAGAAAAGTATCTAATGAGTACTATCTTCCATCCCCTCCCTAAGGATGTTGCCATTACAGAAGATATGATTTCAATAAATATAATGATTTTCATTATAAACACATCACTGCCAGTTTTTTTACAAAGCAATATTGACATAAATATATCTCAAAAGCAAAGAGTAATACATTCAAATTTAAACTGAATTCATTCTGAAACCTATAATCACAATAGTCTTTTAGTTACACTCCCTCATTGTTAAAATAAACATCCACAGAGGATTAAATCAAAACATCTACAATTATTTGAGAGGCAAAAAAAAAAGAAAGAAAAGAAAAAAAATGATTCCAATCCATTTGAGTTATTTTGTTCTGGTACGTTTTGATAGAACATCAAGTTCTCTCCATCTTCTGAATGACCCAGATTAAAGTATAGTAACAAAACCATTATAATGTAGGATTAAATTACTGTAAAAATTATTATATCATAAAAAAGTTTAAATGTGTTTTAGTTTCCTTACAATTTCCTAAACAAGAATATGAGAAGGACATGATGCCATGGTTTGAATGTTTGTCCCCTAGAATTCATATATTGGAAATTTATTTCTAGTCCCATGTTAATGATATCTGGAGATGCAACTGTGGGTTGTGATTGGGTCTTGGGGGCCGTCATAAATGGATTAGTGGGGGACCAGGGAGTAAGCTCAGTTCCACTGTCTGCCCTGCAGGTGCAAGGACCCAAGTTCGATCCCAGGTACAAATAAATAAGTAAATAAATAAATAAATAAATAAATAAATAAATGGATTAGTAGACTTGTGTATTAATTGATTATCAAGGCAGTGGCTTATTATAGAAGTGAGCTCTGGCACCTTTTCTGAACATGTGATGCCCTACTCCATGTTCTGAGGCAGCAAGAAGGCCCTCTCCAGATGTCAAGCAGATGCTGGCACCATGCTCTTGATCTTCCCAGCGTCCAGAACCATGAGCTAAAAATGCTTATTCTTTATAAATTTCTTGGTTTGGGGTATTTTGCTGTAGCAACAGAAAAATAACAAAGACATGTGACTATCTACCCGTTATTCCTATACTAATTTTAAGCTATCCTTACCAAATGGTCAGTTTATAAGAGACATATTTTGAGAAGGTTTTTCTTCAAGCTTATTAACAGTAAGGGATAAGATGGGGATAAAGACATTAAAGAAAATGATGTGAGTTTTGGAATAAATTGGTTCAACCCACTTTGCAAAAAAGTATTGAGAAATTATTACATAGCAAGCAATAGTTAAGTATTGAAAATGAAGATGACTAAGACCCAAAGATGCTATTCTCCAGGAATTCACATTTACCCACTCCCTTCTGAGATTGCTAATGAACAATGCCTGTACAAGTGCAGAGGAGGCTTGAAACAAAGGAGAACTCCATTCTGCACTCAAAAGCCAGTTCTAATCTCCTACAGTGGAACAAATCATTCTACACACAAGACATTTAAAACATTCTAGATATAGTTTCTCCTCATATACTCTCATTTGCTCAGAGGACCATACATCAGTGTTCACTCATATTTTTCTCCTCTGTACCCCACTGAACTCATTTGATCTTGCTGTGATCATGACTACACTTGAACAGTGAAAAGTTTCCTTTTGATTTTACTGAGGAAAATGAAATGTACAAAACAGATTGTCACCCAAGATAAAACAACAGTAAATATAATAGTTCTTGGCAATGTTATTACTTACTATGTTTGCTCCAGAGTGGTTGATAGTATACATTTTAAAGACCATGGGTCTCAAATTATAAATCAATGAAATTGAGATAAAAAATACAAAGAATTAATGTATCTAAGAGTTGATTCTTTGAAAGAATAAATACTTACGTTTATGCTTGTGGAAAGAGAACATGTGCATCTCTTAATGCATCCGGTGAAACCTGCACAAAACTGTTGTATAACAGGATTAATGATACTTGCATGACATATTTGTGCTGGACACCATTCTAAGAGTTTTCATCCTCCTTGCCACAAGCCTGTGAGGCAGTGCACCAGCCTAAACCACTTCATGAGAAATACAAGTCTTACTCAACTTTTACCTGAGCTTCGTTAATGATCAGCAGAAGAAACAAGGAAGATACACCCATCACTAATGCAGCGTGAGCATCTATTATTATCTCTTCTTGTTGAATTGTGTCCTTAATCAATAGCTTTACCTTTATGAGTAATTTGTTGCTTTCTTTAATGGCTTTTACCGTTTTGTCCCTGTGTTGGACTTTTGGAATTTTGACTATGATGTGGCATGGAGAGGTTCTCTTTTGCTCATGGTTCTTTGGGGTTCTGTATGCCTCACTTAACTGTATGGATTTTTTTCCAGTATTTGGAAAGTTTTCTGCTATTATTTTTGTAAAAAATTTGTATGACATTTGTTCTGTCTTCTGACATTTTATTTATTCCAATTAAGCTTAAATTAGTCTTCTTAGAGTCATCTAGCAGTTGTTTAATCCATTTTTCATGTTCTCTTGTTTTTAAGGTATCTCTGAGTAATTGGTCTTCAAAAGGATCTCTATCTTCGAATTTTGATTTTCTGTCCTCACGATCACTTCTGCTACCCATACATTCAATATAATTTTTAATCTCCTAGCTTTCTGTTTGGAACCTTTCATGGACACTAGTTCTTTCCTACACTGGTCATTCTTCTTTAATCATTTTTAAAAGCTGAATTAGCTTTTCATTAGTGTCTTCTATAAACATCCTGATTATTTTGTTTCTTACATCCATTGTTTGAGTAGTTATATTTTCTGTGAGCCCACTGAGCACCTCATTATCTGTTTTTAAATCTCCTCTGTTATGTTTTCTAATCTTTAGCCTGTGAGGCTTTTTCTTTCCTCCCCTTTGATGTTCCCATAGATCAGCTCTGGGGAAGCTGGGAGTTGTGGGAGGCACTTTGTTGTCTTGTCTTCTCATCTTTCTATTTGTCTTTTGTTTGCTTGTTTGTTTTCATTGTGCTTAGTTCACTTATAACGAAACTAATTTGTTGTTAGCATGGAGATCCCTTTAGTTAGCTTTTCTTTCTTTTTTAAAAAAATTAATTTTATTGATACCTTTTAAGTATACAACATGATGACATTCATCATTGGAAATTTGCACCTTTACATAGTCTCTCTTGGTTCTGATTTTTTCCCCATTCCCCTGTTCTCCCTTCAACCCCTCCACCGCTCTCTATTTACAAAGACTTTGTTTCCATTTTTTCATTTTCTCATATTACTTCCATTTCCTTCTTTTCTTTCCCCACTCCTTCCCACTTCCCCTTCCCCTTTGGACCCTTTCTTTCTATTTCACAATATCCATTGTACCTTTTAATTCTTTTTTACACTTTCAGTTTCTCACACCAGAGAAACTATTTGATATTTACATGTGTTTTGCATATTATTTCACTTAAGAGTATTGCCTCAATATACATTTATTTAGCTATGAATGTCTCTAATTTCTCATTCTTTTATAAAAAAATTTCTTTATCCAGTGTCCAGTTGATTGGCAACTGGGCTGTTTCCAAATTTCAGCTATTACAAACTGTGCACTATGAACATGGGGGCACATATGCCACTGTGGTATGATTCTTTTAATTTTTTGTGAAGATATCCACTAGAGAAAAAGCTGGATCACATGAGACCTTTAATCCTAGTTTTTTGAGGTATCTCCATACTGATTTTTACAGTGGTTGCACAAGTCTACACTCCCATGGACAATAGAGAAGAATTTCTTTTTGCCTATAGCCCTGGCAGCATTTGTTATTGGTTCATTTCATTACAGCAGCCATTCTTTCTGGTGTGAGGTGGAATCTCAGCATTGTTTTCATTAGCAGCTCTCAAATGACCATTGATGTTAAACATTTTTTCATACATTTATTTGCTATTTCTACTTCTGTGTCTGAGAAATGTCTGTTCATTTCAGATGCCCATTTTTGGATTGAGTCTTTAAATTTGGGAGCTCTGATATTTTTTAAAGTTCTTTTTATATTCTGTATAGTAGACCTTTGTCTGAGGAACAGCTGGTAAAAATTTTTTCCCACATTGTGGGTTGTGTCTTCACAGTGTTGGTGGTTTCTCTTGCTGTACAGAAGCTCTTTAATAAGAAGAGATCCCACTTGTTGATTCTTTGTGTTAGTTCATGTGCAACTGAGGTTTCGTTCATGAAATCTTTTCCTATGCCAATATCTTCAAGAGTTCTACCTGACCTCTCTTCCAGCTGATTGTGTTTCTATTTTAATATTTAGATCTTTAATCCATTTCTATTTTAATTTAGTGCATGGTGAGAGATATAGGTCTAGTTTTAATCTTTGGCAAGTTAAAACCCAATTTTTCCAGCACCATTTATTAAAGAGCTACCTTTTCTCCAGTGAGGGTTTTTGGCTCCTTTCTCGAAGATGAGGTGACTGTTTCTGCATCTTCTAATCTGTTTTACTGGTCCTCAGGTCTGTTTCTTTGCCAGTACCATGCTGGGTTTTTTTTATCACAGTAGCTTTGTACTATAGTTTCAAGTTGTGTATTGTGATACCTCCTATCTTGTCTTTGTTGCCTAGAATTGCTTTAGCTATTCTAGGTTTCTTCTTGTTCCAAATGAATTTTTGGATTGTTTTCTCCTGGTCTGTGAAGTATGCTGTTGGAGTTTCAGTTTGGATGGCATTGAATCTATACAGCAGTTTTGGAAGTATGGCCATTTTCACTATATTGGTTCTTCCTACCCACGAGCAAGGGTTGTCTTTCCATTTTCTGATATCCTCTTCAATCTCTTTTTTCAGAGTGCTATAGTTTCAGAGTAGAGGTCTTTGATTACCTTTGTTAGGTTGATTTGTAGGGGTTTTTTGGGGGGATACTATTTCAAAGTGGGTTGTTTCTCCACTTCTCTTTCACTGAGTCTGTTGTTCATGGACAGGAAGGCTATTAATTTTTTTGTGTGTGTTGACCTTGTATCCAGCTAATCTACTGAATTTGGTCATTAAATGTAGAAGAATTTTGGTGAAGATCTTCTATACAGAAGTTCTATATCAAGTATCATGTCCTCTGCAAATAGTGACAATTTAACTTCTTCATTTCCTATCTTTATTTCTTTTATTTTTTTCTCTTTTCTAATTTCTGTGGCTAATGTTTCCAAAACTATATTAAACAGGAGTGATAATAGTGGATCCTTGTCTTGTTCCTGATTTCAGTGTGAAGGATTTTTTGACCATTTGATATGATATTGGCTGTTGGTTTTTCATGGATGGTGTTTATCAAGTTGAGGTAGAGACCATCTATTCCAATTTTCTGTAGAGTTTTTAGCATGAATGTGTTTTATTTTTTGTAGAATACTTTTTCTGCATCTCTTGAGATGATCATATGGTTCTTATCCTTGACTCTACTAATATAGTGTATTATATTTATTGATTTCCATATGTTGAACTAACCCTGCATTCCTGGGATGAATCCCATTTTGTCAGAGTGTATGATCTTCTTGATGATCTTCTGCATTCTGTTTGCCAATAACTGATTGAGGATTTTTGCATCTATGTTCATTAGTGATATTGGCCTATAGTTCTCTTTTTGGGTTGGGGCTTTCTCTGCTTTGGGGATCAAGGTGATGCTTGCTTCCAGGAATGAATTCAGGAGTATTGCTTCCCTTTCAATTTCATTGAAGAGTTTAAACAGTAGTAGCAGTAGTTCCTCTCTAAATGTCTTGTAGAATTTAGTGGTGAAGCCATCAGGACCTGAGCTTTTCTTAGTTGATAAGTTTTTAATTACATTTTCAATTTCATTGATTGATATTGGGTTGTTTAGATTTTTTAGGTCTTCTTCATTCAACTTTGATAATTCATGCATATCTAGGAATCTGTCCATTTCTTCTGTGTTTTCCATCTTATCACTAATTGCAATCCTGTCTTCTATATCTGACATTCTGTCTTCACATTGGCTGATTCTGCTGTGTAAATTTTCAGTGGGGTTTTTAATCTCCTGTATATCTGTTTGCATCTGTTTTATGGATTCCATTTGTTTCCTATGCTGGGATTCCAACACGTTCCTCAGATCCTCTATTTCTTTTAATCTGTGTCTGCTCTAGAGTTATTAATCATATCTTTTACTATGGCCATAATCTCTTTTATTATCTGAGAAATTATTTCTGATTTCATTTTTTCCAGATCCTCTTTCTTGCCAATTCAGGGAGTCCAGGTGGTTGAGTATCAGATTGTTCCATCTCTATGCCTTTTCGGGTTGCCTTAGGTGATCTGGAAGTCTGATTTTGAGACTTGTTTACATGTCTTCTCATTTCAACAGATGCAGCCTGGTGCACCTTTGTTGAGGCAACTTTTTGCTCAGTGGTCTTCAATTCTCAGCAAGCCACCAAAAGGCCTTTTCTCTGCTACTCACCAGTGTACCAATTCCTGGGTTTAGAAAGGGGGAATTCTGGATCCCTACACTGCCCTGTTTTGTCCCAGTGGGGCTCTGGCTGGGGTCTGTGTACACTTGGAATGGTATCTGGGCATGCCTCTGTCTGAGGCCTGTCCCTCTGTGTAGCTGTATTCTGGGAGGGCCTTTTGCTGGGCTCCATGCACCTGAGTCACTGGTGTCTGAGAGGACTTCTGGCTGGGGTCTGTACACACTTACCAATGATATCTGGGCTAGCCTCTGGCTGTTGCTTGCTTGTCTGCTTAACTCTTTTCCAGATGGGCCTTTGGCTGGAGCCTGTAGGCCCAAGCTGCTGGGGTCTGGGTGGGGCCCTGGCTGGGAGCTGTGCACACCCACACAGCTCTGGTTCACATGGGCTCCTTACTGGGATCTACACACACCTTAGTTAGTCTTTGTTTTAATGATACACTCTAGGAGTAGCTAACTATGGTCCTTTGCCTCTGTTCCAAGATCCAATTACCTCTGTTTATATGGGGAAGGGATCCAGTGTAATTAGCTCAGCACCCAATGGAATGCAGTATTGTTAATGCCACAAAATTAATCCAGGTATTGGCATATAAAGAAAACCTATTAATAGTAACAACTATGCAACCCTGGGAATATCAAGTAAATCAGCAATGGTATCATCCATGACAAACTGGATAAAGGTATGCCATAAAAACCAATAACATACCATCCTTAACCTTAGAAAACAAATCTATAATTATAATATAAACCCTAAGATAAACCAAATATTGACATACTGTAAATACCTACTAAATGTGATAACTATACTTGCACAAATGATGGAAAAGAATTCAATACTAGTAACATATAGTTAATTCTTATACTATTAAAGATATAGAGGGTTGGGAATGGGAGAATGCAAAAAGAATAATTTGAAAAATTAATAGGAGATGAGAACAAATAGAAAAAATTAAGACAAAGGATCCTATCATGGAATAGAAGGATATTTGTAGAATAAGATAAAGGTAGTAATAAAAGAAAAACAAAAGACAGAAGATAAAAGGGAGAAAAAATAAATAGAAAAAAAATGAGAAAAAAAGAAAAGGGAAAAGGAATAAAAACAGTAAGAAAAAAGAAAGAAAATGGATCTAAAAATGGACAAAAAACTTTTTTTGGTCTGTATTTTTGAATGAGTGGTTTCCTTCTAGGATTCACAGTTTTGGAATTTACCAAGTGTTGATTTTCTCTGCCTAGCCATACGGACTGTGAATTTGTGAGGTGTGCCCCCTATTCCAGAGGCTCTTCTTTTTATCCCTGGCTGTGGCAATATCTCTGCCAAGACATGTCCTTGCTCACATTGGCAAGGCACTCAGACTTCAGATCTGTACTGGATATAGGCAATGGGGCAAGGGTTCAAATATTTAATGCTGGCAGGCACTTTCAGTCTCAGCTGTTTCTGAGAACAATTTAAGGTGAGCCTGGTTTCTCATTGCAGGGGATAGGGTCCTTCCAGGCCTGAATTTAATATTCTAAGAGAATCTCTTTCTAGTTTTCTCACTGTCTGTGGCTATCTCCCATGTCTGTCTCTTACCCAGTTATTATAAGAGGGTAACACTGGGAGCCCTGCAGTAAAGTTGTTTTTCAGTTTTTCTGAGTCTCAGATTTAAACAACCAACCTCTTCCCCAAAAGGCACCTGATCAAGCACATACAATTGAATCCCTTTTCATCTGTTGCCTACCATGTGGAAAGTGTCCCCTTGGACCAAAACTCTGTGCTTTTTTGTAGTTCACTAAGGCTGTGCAAGGGAGATTGCAATATATGCTCCAAAGCAAGCTTATAAGCATTGCAGGTTGTAAAGAGTTAACCCCACAACTGGCTTGTTTATAGAAGTAAGTCTAGCCAAAGCCTACATGCTGAGGTCAGAGTAACTCGGACTCAAATTCCATTCCCACAAATAAAACTTTCTTAACTAGAAGGACTATGTTCTAATTATAACCATATATTTGTCTACTCTGTTCCTGATTCAAGAATGCTTTGGCTTGTCTTTTAGGAGCCTTGCTTACATTAATTTCCATAGAAACTGCACAACAGCACATCTGCACATGTAGTCCTGCCCCTTGCACGTAGCTTGCCTTTACTCCCATTGATTACTAATAAATATCAGTGGCTTGGACTGGCCAGCACCTTTGTCAGTTGCACCAGCATCGGATGTCCTGCCACCCCACTTTCTGTCTCTATTAGTTTTGTCCTTTAGTTTTTTCTCAGGCCTGAGTCATACTAGAGCCTACAGCAGAGGTTTCCAGTAACATTTTAGGGGTCCCCAGTAGCTGTGGGCTTTGATGTCATATATTTCTGGCTCTCCTAACCCTGGGTGCTTTAAAGATAGGTGTTTTAAAGTTAAGGAAATGTCTTTCTACTTCTACTTCAATAAACAATATTTAATACCAATAACTGCTTTCTTTCAAGTAAATTTTTGTCATCTATCACAATAGTGACTTTTTTCTCCTTTGACCTATCTATGTTATAAATAACTCCACTATTCCTAACATTGGGCTGCTTTTACATTTTAAAAATAAGTCTTACTTGATCATGTGATCATAGTAAATTGTTCTAATTTATTATTGAATTTGCTTGCTGGTATCATTTCTCTGATTCACTCACTTCTGCTTATATATTTGTCAATTCCTTCCTCCTGACTTCCATATACCTATATAGAAATAGATATGTGGAATATATTTCATTAAATATTTCAAGTAATGTTAAATTTATTTACTTTTACTCTTTCTGTAGTTATATCACAAGTTTATCTCCAAATAAGTTTTCAGTCATCTCCTACAAGATTTATAAGTATGATTCTTGTTTAAGTTATTTAACAACTCATAATTGCAAAAACTTTAATTTCTACTTTAATCTATGGATAAGAATAGTTTAAAACTGATGTCTGTTTGATAACTACTCATTTCTGGTTTTGTTGATGAGTTACAGAAAATTTCTTATAATTTTCCTTTTAGAGTTTTTCACACTTCCTATTGCTAAATATATAATCAACTTTTGCAAACTAGGCAAGTAGAGAAAATACGTGGTCTCATTTTGCATGGTTCAAAATTACATACATTATATAAAATGAGCATTAATTATTTTACTCAGTTTCTCCATATTTACTAATTATTTATTAATTCTTTTAGTGCATCAAAATTCCCCACAATTATTTTCAGCTAATTTAAATAATTACATAACTTATTAGTGAGTGTTCATCACAAGTTCACATTTTTATCTTGTTCAAATTTTTATCCTCTTTGTTCTATCATCTATGTTCTTTCAATTGTGCTTGGTATATTAACATTTTGAGCAGTAGGGGCCTTAGAATAAACTTTCCTGATGAGTATTTGCCCATGCTTTTATCATTAGCCTGTTGAAATCAATGTATCTTAGATACATCTATTATATACTACACAGGGATGATTTTTGTTTTCTCACAAAATATAAAATACAGCTAGCCACTGCAAAATTTTTTTGACTTATTTATATTCACTCACATCATTTAACTTCAATAATCTTATTTTGTGAATTCTAAGTAATTGGGGCTTATATTTTATTTCACTTGTTTTCTATCAGTTTTTCATGAATATTACATATAAAAATGTTTTTCTTTTTTAGTAATTAAGAAAACAGACTGCTTTAAATTACATTAGTAACATTATTACTTTAAAATATTTGGACAAGGGACTGGAGATTTAGCTCAGGGGTTCTACTGCCTGCCTCGCAAGCACAAGGACCTGAGTTTGATTCTCAGTACCCAAAATAAAAAATAAATAAATAAAATAAAATATTTGGACATATATTGCTCTAATTTTAATAGCAATGTAAAAAACTATCATCTACATTATATATCACAGAAAGTTAGACTGTTATAATTTTCTTTCATCTCTCTTCCTTATGCTTCTTGATAAGTTCGATATACTGAAATTTAATGTTTAGATATCACTGCCAAATTATTCTTTATACTATGTATCTTCTCTTTAAGATCTACTTATAGATCTTGATATAGCAAATATATTCTACTTTCTAACTATATTTATGAGATTTTTGGACTAATTAATATTTAAATGTTTTCAGTGCTATTAACCATGTCTGTCCTGGTGTGACTTCCTCAAGTCACTTCATATGCTGGTTGTGGAAGTGGATCTTAAAATACTATAGATACCGTTCTGAGCTTCTCTATATCCAGTGATGTCCATAGGTAGCATTATGTATAAATTATTTTGTGACAAAATATACCATTCTTGGGTAATAAATATTTTACCTGAAATGCAAAGATATTTCTCTTTACATGTCATCTTCCACCTTTTGATATTGCAGAAGAGAATGTCGACAGTTGGTGTAATTTCCTTTTGATAGGCATCATATATTTTTATTTTTTCATTTTTATAATTGTACATTCTTGTTTCTCTAAATATAAGCAGTATGCTCAGACATGTGAGATTTGCTTAGTATATAATCAGCTCTGTCAGCTTCAAGGGGTAGGATTTTTTTGTTGTATTTTTGTTATTTGTTTTCAGTATTGAACACTTTTTTAATCCTCATTTTCATCCCTCTTTCTTTCTCTATTCTGGAAGACTTGCTCAGGCTGAATTTCCTGATTGATAAAATATTAGGGACTATCAAGCCTGTTCTTCCTTACTTCAACTATTTATCTTTCTTCCAAAAATTTCCCTTACTTTCAGTAGTAATTCTGTGTTGCCTTCTTTCAATGTAATCATCCAACTATTTTTTAAATTTCTGCTTTTTTTTAAACTTAACTGCCTTTTCAAATTATCTCATCTGTCCTATCATTTCATGTTTTATTTCCTGTTTTTAAAAAATCATGTCTTGAATTTATTGAGTGCACAAGGACATGCACTCTATATACTACATGTTTCCTGTGGTGTGCCTGTTTGAAAGTGTTCTTTGGTTCTTAATTGCTATGTTTCTTCTGTGTTACAGAATCTGACAGGCTTGTTTCTGTCTGCGCATGTGTGCGAATAGGTATAGCAGGGTTTTTGGTTTTGAAGGATGAGCATGTGATAAGCTCTCCATTTGGGTAAGTATTATATGAGAAAGGCACAGGTGAATTTCTTTTTGATCTCCTTACTCGGCCTTGAAATATTAAAATTCTCTCAAAGCTCTAATTGGAAGATGGTCTGAGGTAAACTTCTATCAGTTTAATGATGTAGCACTTTGAGATGAATGGGAAAATGTGTGATGTGGGTAAACCTTCTGGGGAGGTTTTACTTTCTGTTTTAGTATGTTTGGTATAGCAGTGTCAGACATGAGCCATTACTCCATATCTGAGATATTTCTACTCAGTTGTAGGAGGTGTAAGTTCTTTCAACCAAACAATTTGATTGCATCACTGCTTTCTCCAGTGCTCCTGACTGCCAGTCCTAAGAGAAATCTTACTGACTTTGCTGTAGTTGTATATAGTTTAGTATTGCCTTTTCAGAACTGTATTTTTAACTTAGAGCAAATTATTTCATCATTGTGGTAAAATATTGTGACTTCTTCTTGTAGATGTTGCATAATTAAATAGTGTGATATATAGAAAGATCTTAGAACCCTGCATGGTACATAGCACACATTTAAGGATTACCTGATCCAGAACTTCATAACAGTAGTCCAAATTATGCCAACATTTCAAATGAAAGTCATTGGTCATATTAAGAAGGAAGAACAGAAACTGAATTTATATTTTAAAAAATGGATACCAATACAAGATGACAGAGATGCTAGAAATAGTTGACAAAGGTTTTAAAGCAGCCATGATAAATATTTCATGGTGCAATTAATAACATATTTGATGACAAAAGAAAATACGAAGTATCAACAAAGCACTAGAAAGTCTCAGCAAAGGGATGATAGATATAAAATAAACTAAGTGGCAATTTCAGTGCCTAAAACAGAATATTGCAGTAACTGAAAGAAAAAAATCTCATTAGATGAACACAACAGCAGAGTGTAAGAAACAATGAGAAACATTAGTGAACTGGAAGATACAATAGAAATTACCCAATCTGAACAACAGAAAGAAACAGACCAAAAAAAAAGTGTACGGGAGCTAGTGAGGCTATAACAAAAGATATGATGCTCTAGTCAGTGAAGTCATGGAAAGAGAAGAGGAAGAACAATTACTCAAAGATATAAAAGATGAAATCTTTCCAAATTGACAAAAATATAAACCTACGGATTAAAAAAAGCTGAAAAGCCTCCAACAGGATAAAACTTAAGAAATTCACACTAACACATTGTAACCAAACATCTGAAAACTGAGAACAAAGGAAAATGTCTTGAAAGCAGCAAGATGGAAATAACACTATATTAAAAAAAAAAAAAAGCATTTCAAATGAAAGCAAATTTCTCAGCAGAAATGAAAAGGACCAAGATGAAATGGTATGTTTTCCAAGTGCTGAAAAAAAGTGTCAATCCCTAATCCTAAATCCAGAGATAATAATTTCCAAGAAGGGGGTGGAAATCAAGACATTATCAAAGGAAGGAAAACTAAGATAATTTATTGACAATAGATCTATCCCTTAGAAAGGGCTTAAAAAGTTCTCTAAACAGAAAGTTTATAATCTTAGAAGATTAGGAAAAAAGAATACAGAAACTAAAAATATGAGTATGTATAAGAAACTTGCTTTTTCCTGTTAAATCTTTTGAATTATGTTTGAGAGTGAAAGCAAAGATGGTAACATTATCTGAAGTGGTTACAAATGTACATAGAGGAAATATTTAAAACAACTGTATTCTCAATGGGGAGGGATAATGTTACATACAGGGAAGTAAATTTTGTGCACTTAGCTAGAACTATTAATCATTAATATATTGATGTTACATATAATGTAATACATCTAGCAATGACTAAAAGAGCTATACAATATATACTCAAAAAACACAAAAGGTAAATAAAAGTGGAAATTGAAAAAAAATTAAGTAACCCAATAGAAAGTCAGAGAAAAAAAAAGAGAAAAATGAAAAAACACCAACAAAATAATTGGCAGGCCTAAACCCTAATATGTTAATATTTATATTCAAAGCAAGTTGTCTAAATATATTAAAAGAAATATATTGATAGCATAAATTTTAAAATGACCTAACAATATAGGACTGTAAGAAACTCCTTTTGAAAAATTCAATAAAATTGATATCCAGCAAGACTGACAAGAGACAAATACATCAATGATTAATATGTAACTATGTACTAGCTATACCAATACTAGAAAAAGCAGCAACTATTATTAAGAACTATCATGAAGAACTGTCATTTGGAATAGATAATAAAAGATAAGGAGAAATTATAAACAACTCTAGAAAAAACATGGCCCTATAACTGCTCAGAAAATTGAATTCGTAATTGAAGATCTTGCATAAAGAAATCTCCAAACCCAGAGAACTTCATTGGTAAATTCTACCAAATAGTTTAAGAAGAATTAGTACCAATTCTACACAGATTTTTCAGAAAATAGAAGAGAGAACACTTCCTAATGCATTTTACAAAGTTGTTCTGATACAAAACCAAAAATAGTGAAAAATTTCACATACCAGCATCCATATGAATTTAGATACAAACACCCCTAAAAATATTAACAAATAGAATTCAACAATATATAAGAATTATATACTAAGACAAAGAAGAGTTCATTCCAAGGATGACAACCTAGTCCAATCAATAGTTGAATAACAATCAATGTAACTTAATATATTAACAACCTAAATAAAAAACATCTCATGATTGAATTCAGGGACAAAAAAATTTGACTAAAATCAAACCTTATTCATGCTTTTAAAAATATCAGAGAAAATAGAAAAGGGGGAGGAACATCTTTCTCTTGACTAAGAGCATCCACAAGATCAATACATACAACTGACATTCGATTTAATGGTGAAAGGCTAAATACTTTTTTCTTAAAAAGGCAAGGATGTTTAATCTTACCTATTTTTTTCAACATAATGCTAGATGTTCTAGCCAGTGCATTACAGACAAGAAAAGAAAGGCCCTTCAAATTGAGAAAAAAAATAACGAAAGCATACTTTTTTGCCAGTGATAATTATCTACCTAGGAAATTTCAAGATGTCTACCAAAACGTTCTTAGATAACTGAATTCAGATGGTCACAAATAAAAGATAAACATGTAAAACTAAATTGTATTTCTATGTGCTAAAAATGGCATATAAACATTAAATTAAAAACATGCCATTTATAATTATTTACAAAAGTAAAATAATTGTGTATTAATTTACCAAAGCATAGGACTTGAACACTAGAAACCATAAAATACAGGTAAAAGAAATGTTTTTTATAAAGATCTAAATAATGCAGAGACAGACTATATTCTTGAAGTGGAGGACTCAACATAGTAAAGATAGCAATTTTCCCCGTGTTGCCATCTAGTTTCAATGCAATAGATACAAAAAAGATTATTCAGAAATTTATATGAGAAGACAAAGGAACTTAAGAGCTAAAGCAATTTGGGAAAAGAATAAAGTGGGAGAAATCAAGCTACCCGATTATATATATATATATAACTAAAAGAATTAAGAATATGTTGTATTGGTAGAGGAAAAGATACATATTAACAGAAATAGACCAAAACAACTATGCTCAACTGTTTTTTTTCAAAGGTACAAACGCATTTCAACAGAAGATAGCTTTT
Source organism: Heterocephalus glaber (assembly GCF_053883595.1). Taxonomy (NCBI): domain Eukaryota; kingdom Metazoa; phylum Chordata; class Mammalia; order Rodentia; family Bathyergidae; genus Heterocephalus; species Heterocephalus glaber. The sequence continues at coordinate 9,481,067 of NW_028258344.1, forward strand.
GTCATTAGTACGTGTTTGTAGTACATAATAGTTACATTCTATGTGGAGAATTGGTACATGTACACAATACACGTTACTTTTCATACCATTCCCCATCCCTCCCTCCCCCTCCATCCATCTCTCGATCCCCTTCCTGTTTTTTCACATATGTTTGCAATACATAATGTTTACATTCCTTGTGCTAAGTTGGTCCAAATACACAACACATTTTCATTCTTTTTTTAAAATCCCCTTTGCTTTCCCTCGCTCCCCTCTCACTCTGTCTCCAGATCCCATTGCCCTTTGAGAAAGATCCTATCTTTTATTTTGCTCTTTATTTATACTTTGAGTTTCTCATATACGAACACCCATACTTTTTAATAAAATGTGCAGAAGTAAAAATAAACACCAAAATCAGCCTAGACCAAAGTCTTACTTCTTACCAAAAATTAATTCAAATGGATAATGAAATTTAACATATAATTAAAGATGTAAAATCTTGTAGAAAACAGTTGCAGGAAATCTTTGAAATTTGAAACTAGTTCAACACCAAAGCACGATCAATAAAAGTACATAGTAATAAATTAAGACTTCATCAGAAATAAAAACCTTTGTTCTATAAAACGCTGTTAGGAAGATGAAGAAATAAGCAACGGATGGGAGAAAATATTCACAAGTTACATATACAACAAGGCTTACTATCTAGAATAAAGAACTTTTAAAACGTAACAGCAAAAAATAAAATTACAAAAGGGAAAACATGAAAAGATATTTCAGGAAAGAGGACATATATAGAAAAGTAGCATATGAAAATTATTTAATATCACTTGCCATGAGGCCAATGCAAAATTAAAACCCTGTCAAGCCACTGCTACACGCTCATTAGCAGGGATACAACAAGAAACGATGACAACAACGAATGCTGAAGAAGATGAAGAAGGTGAAAGAAATGGCTGGATGAAATATAAAAGACCACAGCCAATCTAAAGAAGAGCTTAGTTTTAATTTTTCATTTAAAAAAGTAAACATGCAACTACCATATGACACGGTAATTGTATATCTGGAAATTTATTCTAAAAAGTGAACATCATTTATTTCTATAATTTTGTTATCAAGAATATTACTTAAGTGGAATGACACAGTTTTTAACTAAAATTGGCTTTTTCCACTTAATATAATGCCCTGTAGGTTCATCCAGGTGGATGTGGGTCCTCGTAGTCCATTCCTTTCTGCTGCTGAGTAATCGTCATGATACAAGTAAACTGTACTTGGCTTAAAACAGGCACCCGTTGAAGAAAGCTAGATTATTTGCAGTTTTTGACCATTAAGGATAAAGTTGCCCTAAGCATTCATGTACAGGTATTTCAGTGAACAAAATTACAGAAATCAATGATAGATTAATGATGGCACAGTTAAGAAAAGAATGAAAGGGCTGGAGTTTTAGCTCAGTGGTTCTGCCGCCTGCCTCGCAAGCGCAAGGTCCCGAGTTCGATCCCTGGTACCAAAAAAAAAAAAACAAAAGAATGAAAGGGAAATGGAAATGGCTACAAGAGGACACCATGAGGGACCTGTGATAATGGAATTTTTCTGTGTCTTGACTACCTCAATGTGAATATTCTGGTTGTTATATTACACCAGTGTTGCAACTGTTACTATTAGGAACAGGAGATACGTAAGAGGTACAGAGGATCTCTGTATTGTTTCTTAGAACTGCATGTGAGTCTATCCCTGTACTCTCAAAATAAAAAGCGTATTTCAAAAAAACAATTAATCTCATCCCTCCAAAGACACTGTACAATTTAAACAAATATTTTATGTTTTACAATTTCAAATGGCCAAATAAAATTTAAAAATTTAGAATGATGCAAATGAATATTAAAGTTTACATGCACATAATTTTAGCAAGGCACTGACAGTATTTTAGTGTTAATCTGTCATTAGTACATATTTACAGTACATAATGATTACATTCCTTGTGGAGAGTTGGTACATGTATATAACACATCTCCATTCTTTTTCATCTCTATTCTTTTTTTTTATTAAATTCTTTTATTGGTACATTGTAGGTATACAACACAATTACATTTCTCATTGGGAATTGTACCTTTACATGATGCATCTTGGTTCTTATTTTTTCCCCATTCCTAGCCCTCCCTTCACCCCCTCCACCCTTCCCTATTTACAAAGACTTTATTTCCATTTTTTCCATTTCTCATCATTTTTCCTTTCCCTTCTTTCCTTTCCCCTGCCCCTCCCACTACCCCTACACCTTTGGACCTTTTCTTCCTATTTTACATTATCGATTATTCATTCTAATCATTGGTACATTTTAGGTATACAATATAATGACATTCATCACTGGAAATTTGTAGTCTCTCTTGGTTCTTATTTTTCACCCTTGCCCAGCCCTTCCTTCAACCCCTCCATTCCTTCCTGTTCACAAAGATTTTGTTCTTATTTTTCCATTTTCTCATATTAATTCCATTCCCTTCTATCCTTTCCCCTAGCCCTCCCACTTCCTTCCCCTTTGCCCCTTTTCTTCCTATTTCACATTACCTATTATACATTTAGTCCTTATTTACACTTTCAGTTTCTCACACCAGAGAAATTATTTAGTATTTATACATGTGTGTCCTATTTATTTCACTTAAGAGTATCACCTCAATGTGCATCCACTTAGCTATAAATGTCTCTAATTTCTCATTTTTTATGGCTGAGTAGTACTCCATTTTATAAAAAACGACATTTTCTTTATCCAGTCTCCAGTTGATGGGCATTTGGGCTGTTTCCAAGTTTTAACTATTACAAACTGTGCTGCTATGAATATGGGCACACATATATCACTGTGGTATGATTCTTTTAATTCTTTGGGGAAGATCTCCAGCAGTGGAATAGTGGGGTCAAATGGGACTTCGAGTTCTAGTTCTTTGTGGTATCTCCATACTGATTTCCACAGTGGTTGCACCAGTCTACACTCCCACCAACAATGGAGCAGGGTTCCTCTTTCCCCACAGCCCCGCCAGCATTTATTATTGGTGGATTTCATGATAGCAGCCATTCTTTCTGGAGTGAAGTGGAATCTCAGCATTGTTTTCATTTGTGTCTCTCAAATGACCAGTGATGTTGAATATTTTTTCATGTATTTATTTGCTATTTCTACTTCTTTGTCTGAGAAGTGTCTGTTCATTTCAGATGCCCATTTTGGATTGGGTCTTTAAATTTGGGAGGTCTGATCTTTTTAAGTTCTTTGTAGATTCAAGATAGTAGACCTTTGTCTGAGGAAGAGCAGGTGAAGATTTTTTCCCACATTGTGGGTTGTCTCTTCACACTGCTGGTGGTTTCTCTTGCTGTGCAGAAGCCTTTGAATAAGAAGAGATCCTACTTGTTGATTGTTTGTGCTAGTTCAAGGGCAACTGAGGTTTTGTTCATAAAATCTTTTCCTACACTGATGTCTTCAAGAGTTCTACCTAACCTCTGTTCCAACTGGTCCAGAGTTTCTATTTAATATTTAGATCTTTAATCCATTTCAATTTTGGTTTAGTGCATGGTGAGAGATACAGGTCTAGTTTTAATCTTTGGCAAGTTGGAGCCCAATTTTTCCAGCACCATTTATTAAAGAGGCTATCTTTCCTCCAGTGAGGTGTTTGGCTCCTTTATCAAAGATAGATGGCTGAATGTGTCTGGCATTGATTCTGCACCTTCTAATCTGTTCCACTGGTCCTCAGGTGTGTTTCTTTGCCAGTACCATGCTGTTTTTATCACAGTAGTTGTAGTATAGTTGCAGGTTGGGGATTGTGATACCCCCTGCCATGTCTCTGTTACCTAGAATTCCTTTTGCTATTCTGGGTCTCTTCTTGTTCCAAATGAATTTTTGGATTGTTTTCTCAAGGTCCATGAGGTATTCTGCTGGGATCTCAATTGGAATTGCATTAAATCTATATAGCAGTTTTGGAAGTATGGCCATTTTCACTATATTAATCCTTCCTACCCAGGAGCAGGGGATCTCTGTCCATTTTCTGATATCCTCTTCAATGTCTCTTTTCAGAGTGCTATAGCTTTCAGAGAAGAGATCTTTGATTTCTTTCATTAGGTTGATTCCTAGGTATTTCAGTTTTTTGGATGCTATTGTGAAAGGAATTATTTGCCCTATTTCTCTCTCAGTGAGTCTGTCATTGGTGTAGAGGAAAGCTATTGATTTGTGTGTGTTGACCTTGTAACCAGCTACTTGACTGAATTTGGTTATTAAGTCTAGAAGACTTTTGGTGGAGTTCTTGGGGTCTTCTATATAGTTATCTCTATTCTTTTTACCATCCCTCCCCTCTATCTCTTGATCCCCTTACACATTCAGAAAAGATCTCTCTCACAACTTTCTATTATCTATTTTATTTTGCTCTTTATATTTTGGATTTCTCATACAAGAGAAACCTAACAAGATTCAAGTTTGTGTGTCTGATTTATTTCACTTAACATTATAGTCTCAAGGTACATTCATTTTCTTACAAATGACACACATCCTTCTCTATAGAAAGTAGTACTCCATTGGGTATAAACACTACTTTTTCTTTGTCCATTCACCTGTTGATGGACATACAGACCACTTCCAAGATTTAGCTATTATGAACTGTCCTGCTGTAAACATGAGTATGCATGTATCACTGTAATACAATGTCTTTAACTCTTATAGGAAGTTACCAAGAACAGGAATAACTGGGTCAAATGGAATATCTAGCTTGTGTTTTTTGAGGACTCTCCTACAGATTTTCATACTGGTTGTACTGACAATTTTGAACTACATCAATTCAAGGTAACTATTAGCGTAATGGTTTTACCTACTTTGGCAGTTACAGAGTGCCAAAAATGTACATTTGCTCTAATTTAGGGAAATTCTTTTAGATTTATCAACTTTAAATATTTTTAGACCCTTTCTTTCAGGCATAGGTGAAGAAATTGACTGAGTCATATTAGCAAATGTATATAAAGATGTTAAGGTATAACTATGTGTTGAATATATATGGAGAACCCTTTAGGCAGGTATCATTGTGTTCACAACTATGTGAGCACATGATTTGCATTTCATTTGATATAGAAAACATTCATTAATACAATTCCTAAAGTAAAAAGCATGGTCACAGTTCAACTTCTTTTCACAGTTCAACTTCTATTATTAAATTTATCAAGCAGTGTGGTATATTACTAGGAAAAACAAGGAGAATGACAGCAGTATCATTTAAACAAACACTATCCTTTTAATTTAGAGGAAATAATGACAAACTATACAGAGGGGTCATTATTTCAGATTTTAATTTCATTTAATCTAAAGAGGGACCACATAGGGATTTAGTCCTGATAACTCATATAGAGAAACAAAAAGATGCTTTAATTGTGAAGAGAGATATAAAAGGGTCACCATAGCTGGAAATTCCCCAGAAAATATAAAGAATATATAAAGGATATAGATGCAAAGCAAACAGTTAAAGGCTGTTATGCTATTGTCAGAAAAAGCAAAAAAATAAAAATCCAGCCAACAAATTCCTTTCTGCTGTCCCCTCAACTTTTCCTAAAGAAGATGTTTACAAAAAAGTCTTCAGGAATGTTATCTTTTAAAAACTCTGAAAACTGGAAGGAAAATCAGATTTAAAAGAGTAAAATGTGATAAACAAATCTTTACTTAAATCCTGTTTTATCTAATATTTTGAGATGTTAATGAAGTAAAAATTTATGAACAGTAATAGTTATTAGCTGCATGCATTTCCATAAATAATGTATATCTTATTTTATGCAATTATTTCTGTTAATAGTTTCTCTTAAGAAAACAAGACTAACTGCATCATTTGTTTACAAAGTCCCCTACCCCTCCTGCCTCGCAAGCTCAGGGTCCTGAGTTCGATCCTGGTACCGCCCCCCCCCAAAAAGTCTCCTAATTTTTAGAGAAAATTACCTCCATTGACAAAGTATCATCATAAACAAGGCAATCATAATCTCCACCTAATTAAAAACATAGTTTCAGTGGAAACTAAATATATGCCCAGGCATACTTTCAAAATTGAGTATGTGTCACAAATATGTGTCTTATATAGGGGACTATATTAGGTCCCCTTCTTCCTTTTATTTTTGTTCCTTCTTTAATGACAAGTAAGGAAGAAAGCAACATATCCAATTTCTATCATATTTTTCTCTTATTTTGGTATTATACTTTCCCTCCCGAATATAAATATATATAGCTTTTCTTTCTAAATTGTGCATTTTATTTATCATATTATTTTTCTGTCCTTTGGCAGAATCCTGCAAATAAAAAGTAATGATGGTATTTATGGACAGTCAGGTTAAAATGGAACCAAACCTAAAATGTTTCTGCTCAACTTCCCATTAAAATACCCATGAAGATATCAAAAATATTCCCACACAAAAACAGGTGACCACCTCAGACATTCAATATAAAAGGGCATGTCAAAATCCAAGTGCTAATGAGAACCAATTGGAAAATTGACTAAGATGAATTATTAACAGTGCTGGATTATAGAACACCATATACTCTACCTCTCTATCAAAGCAGAGCAATTATCTTTGAAGAAATTAGAAGATAACCATTTTTAAATGCCTTCAGATTGTTAAACAATAAACTATGTTTGACTATCCAGTTGGATTAGAAAATCCTGTACTGAATGGAACAATCCAACTTTAATTCATAATAATTGCATTAGAAGAACACCAGCTAGCCATTGTAAATTCCACCAACTTGGAACTTTAAGGTTATACATAAGAGGGAAAATATTCTAGCACAGCTGGCCATTAAAGGAATTTAGATTATTCTGCCCCACCTATTGGAAACTCTAGAACTAAAGCAACCTCTACCATTTCAATATGAATAACAATCAGCTTTCTCCTCTCACCAGCTGTGAGCAGCACCCCACTGCTTTGCTTATAGTGGGTAACTTTCCAACTCCAGCTCCCACAGGCACCCTCTGTGGCACAGGTCCCCAAAGAGGAGGCACCTGGACAAGGAACAGAGTGTGGCCATCCAGGATTATACGGCTGTGCTGTACCTCTGAATTCTGTGGAGATACCACAGTATCAGTTCCTCAGTGACTACACAGAGAGAAGGTGGATGATTTCACTTTTTATTATACCTGAGAGATAATTCAATTCCTCATAACTGCTACAAAAGTAAAATCACTTGATTTGGAGTATTTTGCTAATTTTGTACAGAATGCCATGGTTCCATGTGCAGTAGGTATTCAGAAGAAAGAAGTGCATATTTTCAGCAATATTGGGGAAACCAATCTTCAGGAAGCCACATGTAGATTTGAAATTAACAATTGTCACTGAAGATGGGTGGCATCATGGATGATTATGGTTGGAAAACGCATGATTTTTATCTGTTGATATCTGGAGACCTTGCAGGCCATTCCACTGAAAATGATGCTTATAGTACTGAGGGACATTTGATGAGTGGTGTTTGGTGCCAGAATGAAAGAAAATAAGAAATATATGTGTATAAAAGTTATGGTATGACATATGTCCATATTTTTTTAATTTTTATTTTTATTAATCTGTATTTAATTATTGCCCTTAAAATGCTTTTTTATTGTAAAGCAGAAAAATTTTATAACTTAGTCATCATTATAATGATCCAGAGCTAAGTTCCAGAAAGATTTCTTTTGACATCTGAAAAACCATACTTCCTCAAAATAGAATACAAAATAGTATAGAATATTTTATGCTGCTATTGTTACAGTCTCTGGTTTATTATTAAGCTGAGCATTGTACCTATTACGTTTGTGTTTCCATTAAGGGCATATTGAAGCCCTCAGCCTCCATACATAGAATGTTACCTTAACTGGAGAAGGGGTCTTTATAGAGGTAATTAAATTAAAATGAAATAATTAAGATGAATGATAATCCAATCTGACTGGTGTTCTTATGAGGAAGGAACATTTGGATAGAGGATTGGCATGATTCATGTACGAACCAAGTAATACTGAATGAAGATTGACAGAAAACCATCAGAAGTTGGGAAGGGGAAGGAAAGGATTCCCTCACCCCAGGGCTGTCAGAGAATGCATCATCTGATCTGTTGACACCTTGATTTCAAACTTCTAGCTGCCAGTACAATGAAACAATACATTTCTGCAGTTTTTTGCCACATGCACACGCACATGCACACAGAATAAACAGAAAAGAAAGATGGCTCATTTTGTAGAAATACTACACAAGACAAAGGAATCTTTTCCTCTGATGATTAAGAGGATTATATTTTTAATTTTGATTTTCTTTTTAAAAAGACCAAAATTTTGAAAGAAATTTGATTAATGTTCTCAAAAAATCACAGGAGCATAGGGACTACATAGAAGAAAACCAAGGAACTCATGAATGAAAAAAATTGAAGAAAGTTTCTAAAGGAATTAACTGGAGTATTAAAATAACAGATTATAAAAGATAATAGCAAAAAAGACTTATGATGCACAAAATCATAATATGCAGAGTTTGGCTCATAAATTTGAAACAAGTGGGTTAAATTGATTATATGTTGTGTATTGAGTGATGTTAAAGAATAATTGTTCAAAGGATTCAAGATGAATGGAGACACCCAGTGCTTACCTTCTCCTCCACAAGGAAGAAGCAAAGTAACAGGTCTATACCTACGTTTTAAGATCATGAGTCTGAAACCTTGTATGATTCAGAGACCTAGACAATATATAGAAAAAGAAGCAAAATACCTGGCACCTGCCACCCCAGGGCAGGGGTTGTTCTCCTCTTTTCAAGATTATCTTAGTTACTTTCTCATTGCTGGAACAAAATACCCGATACCTACAAGTTAAATGATGAAAGGTTTATTTTAGCTCATAGTATAGAGGTTTCAATCTGCAGTCAGCTGGCTCCAAGGCAGAGAGGCATGGCAGGGAGAAACATCCACTGCACGGCAGGCAGGAAGCAGCATGTGGGATCAAGGGAAGATGAGGGATATAGACCCTCCAAGCCACACCCACGATGAACTATCACTTCCCTCCAGACTTCACTTTTCAACATCACAACCAGCTATAAACCCATCAGAGGACTGATCAGTATCATGGACCCATGATCCAATCATTTCCCAAAAGCCGTACCTATGAACACATGAGGTTTGGGAGGGACATCTAGATATAAGCTACAGCAAAGTGTAAAGGTGAAAGAAAGAATCCCAGCAACCTACCAGCATAAATACTAGCAATACTAGCTATGGGATGCTTTCATAATCCTCATATGCTTACAGACCATTTGGATAAATAACCTAAAATCTCTACAGCAGCTTTGCTCTGATAAAGAATCTCATAGTATCTCCCAGTAAACATCCAGGGTGCTGTATCCAGGACCCAGCATGAGAAGTGAGTTATTGTATGAATTTAGACCCTCTAAGGGTAAGAATCCACTGCATGTTCCCATCTCTGGGACTCCACAGATATTCCACTGCATTGGTTTAGGAGGTGGCTTTCTCACAAACTCCACCTAGCTCTGCACAGGCCCAAATGGAGACTACACACTGAGAAGGGGCGGTGGGGGGGGGGGTGTGCAATACTAGGTCATGAACCCAGGGTCTATGGCCACTGAGCTTAATCCTCAGTCCCCATTTTTTTTTGAAACAGGGTCTTGCTAAACTGCCCAGGCTGGGTTCAAACTAGTGATCCTCCTGCCTCAGCCTCTCAGAGTGTCGGGATTATAGGCTTGTGTAATAACGCCCAAAGAAGAATGTTTTTTACATTTTTAAAAAACTTGGAAGTAGACAAAGGAAAAAGAAAAGAAGGTATGATACAGACTGTGCATGGTTCACAAGGCCTCAATTCTTCCCTTTATAATTTGACAGTTACCAGCCTTACAACCATGTTAGTGCAAAGACCCTTAAAATGAATTTATGCAAGTCATGTGTTTATAGTAATTTGAACATAGTAGATAAATTGAAAATACAGTAACTGTGAAGCAGTAAAAAAAAATGACTGAAACTGTAATAAAGATTATGCAAAGGTAAGTTCATATAACACAGAATTTCCTTCCTGTGGTCTTGGGCAGCAGCTTTCAGCTCCATGAGATCATGGGCTTGCTCCAAGTTCTTAAATGTGCTGTCAACCTCAGGTCATCCACTTCTGGAGGTACTCTCAAGAACTTCTTATAGTATTTTAAAGTATTTCTGTATTATTTACAACTTATTCAATAATACATTCAAAGTACAAGATCTAGACAGTATAATACACAGCTGCAATGATACTTTTTAACTTTTTAAAAAGTGTTTTATTAGGCTGAGGATTTAGCTCAGTAGTTCTGCTACCTGCCTCACAAGTGCCAGGTCCCGGGTTCGAACCCTGGTACCAAAAAAAAAATCAAAAACCTGTTTTATTAAGAGTTCATTTACCTAAATCTTACACACTTTAAGCGAACAGTTCAATGGCTTTAGGCAGATTTTAAATTAGACAACTATCATTATAATCTAGTTTAGAGCAGTTCTAATAGCATATAACTCCCTGTTTTTTACAGCAATTTTCTTAGGGTCACATTATAATAACTATTCATCATTTCATTTGATGGTTAGTATTTATATTTATCCAAGAAAGTTTCTTATGAACTACTTTTTAGTATTTAAAATAATGAAATTATTTTAAAACATTACGGCTACTAGTTTTATATTTGTTCTCTTGGTATTTTATATGTCACAAGGATGGCTGCACAGATCAGACATTTAAACAATTTGGCTTCTTCTAAGAAATTTAGATTTTTAAAGTTCATTTTATGGGTACATTTTAGATATACATAATGAGGAGTTAAGATTTACAAGAGAAACTGGACTACTTAAATTCAGACAAAACTGTCCTTATTTGTATTATGAGACCCGTAAACAAACAATAGTAAGTCATCACTGGTATTGGAGTACTCAAAAGTTCTGTTCTGGGCACGGATTCTTTTTGAATTAAAGAAAGATAGATTCTCCTTCATTAAGGGGTATAGAGTGGCTAGATTAACTAGTGAATGTACAAGCTGAGAGTAACAGTAATTCATCATTAGTTACTCAACTAGTATAAAAAGGTTGGATGGCTTCCAGTAGCTACATTAAGATTTACAGGCCTAGTAAAATTTCTGAAGGTAATTTCACTAATTTAGATGGTACCTGTAATTGTTCTGAGACAGGGAGGGTGAGCATTGGCTACTAAACTGGGAGGTGGGCCTTCATAGGTAACAGTTCTTCAATGTACACCATGTTATTGAATTAATTTCCCTATAGCATAGCTTATCCTTTCCATGTTTGTACAAAAAGAAAAGTTTATATAGGCAGGATATATTGACTTGGATTCTTATGAACTCTAATCTAATTAATTTTCCTTTATCTGTAGTCTAATTTGCTCATGCAACATCAGATCATGCCTATAACTTTTTGAAACATATATAACGGAAATATGTTAACATGCATAGTCTATAATATTATGTGAAACCTTAAAACATTTTTGCTTTGAAATAGTCTATAAATCTGTAGATTGTACCACAAGGAACATAAATTTCTTTGATAATGATTTCAAATGTCTTGGATGAATTCATAGAATTTTTAGAGATTTTCACTATCTGACAGATTCCAAGAAACCAAAGTCCTTTTTTTACTTGTTTTCAACAGCTCACATAAGGAATCATTTTCACATTAAGGCAAAATTCCTCATGAAATTTTGTTATAGAATATGAATCAATTTGGGTTTTTTTCCAGACAACTTAAACATTTTGTTTGGAAGGATTAGATGTCTTACAATAGGGAATTATAAATGGTAGATATTGCAAAACTCATAAAATAGAAAGCTACACTGTTGCATAAATAAATACAAATCCCTTAAGTGTTAAGTAGAAGGCAAAATAAAAATCGGTACCTTACTATGTATCGATCTCATGTAGTGACATCAATGGACAGGTTCTAGGTTATTGTGCTTTTACTTATTATTATTTTTTTTTTTGGCACCAGGGCTCAAACTCAGGACCTTGCACTTGCGAGGCAGGTGCCAGAACCACTGAGCTAAATCTCTGGCCCTGTGCTATTACTTATTAACCAGTATGGGAAGTTTCTTCAAGGGCTTTTCTTTCAGGATTCCAAAAGAATCAGTAGCTAGATGAATTTATAACTTGGTTATTTTGAAGACTATTTAGAAATACCCAGTTATCTGCATGTTTTCTAGGTTGTCAATTTCATATGTACATTTATTTCTTAAATTCTCTAACTCAAGTTTGAGGTCATTTACAAAAACATACAACATGATTCCCCTTATTTTAGTGTTTGGCTGATCCTAAAATAAAGTTTCAAAGTTTTTCTTAGGTCTACAATTCATTTTTATTTAATTTAAATTTTTGAGTCACAACTCAATCTGCTATTAAAATATACACTTAGGGAAATCCCTAATTTTCTATTTGTGTTTTATTTATTTTTTATTTTTTATTTATATATTAATTGGTACATTTCAGGTATACAATACATTTACATTTATCATTGGGTGTTTGTACCTGAACATGATGTATCTTAGTTCTTATTTTTTTCCCCATTACCTATGCACCGTTCACCCCCTCCACCCTTCCCTATTTACATAGATTTCATTTGCATTTTTTTTTCTTTCTCATAATTTTTCCTTTCCTTTCTTCCCTTTCCCCTTCCCTTCCGGCCACCCCTCCACCTTTGGAACTTTTCCAATTTCAAATTATCCATTATTCGTTTTAATCATTTTCATCCTTATTTACACTTTCAGTTTCTCACACTAGAGATACTATTCGGTATTTACACATATGTGTCCTATTTATTTCACTTAAGAGTATGGCCTCAATATGCATCCATTTAGCTATAAATGACTCTCATTTCTCGTTCTTTATGGCTGAGTAGTACAACATTTTATTTTAAAAAAACCACATCTTTATCCAGTTTCCAGTTGATGTGCACTTGGGCTGTTTCCAAGTTTTAGCTATTACAAATCGTGCTGCTATAAACATAGGTGCACATATATCGCTGAGGTATGATTTTTTTATTCTTTGGAGAAGATACCCAGTAGGGGAATAGCTGGGTTAAATGGGACCTCTAGTCCTAGTTCTTTGAGGTATCTCCATATCAATTTCCACAGTGGTTGCACCAGTCTGCACTCCCACCAACAATGGAGAAGGGTCCCTTACTCCCCACACCCCAACCAGCATTTGTTATAGTTTGATTTCTTGATAGCAGCCATTCTTTGTGGGGTGAGGTGGAATCTCAGTGTTGTTTTCATCTGCATCTCTCAAATGACCAGTGATGTTGAACACTTGTTCATATATTTGTTTGCTGCTTTTACTTCTTTGAGAAATGTCTGTTCATTTCAGATGCCCATTTTGAATTGGGTCTTTGAATTTGGGTGGTCTGATTTTTTTCAATTCTTTATATAGTCTAGATAGTAGACCTTTGAGTTACAGCTGCTAAAAATTTCTTCCCACATTGTAGGTTGCCTCTTAGCTCTGTTGGTAGTTTATCTTGCAGTGCAAAAGTTTTTTAATACGATGAAGTCCCAGTTGTTGATTCTTTGTGCTAGTTCCCATGCTACTGAAGTTTTGTTCATAAAGTCTTCTCCTATGCCAATGTCATTGAGAATTCTACCTAACTTATCTTGCAGCAAGTTTACTCTTTCTGTCTTGATATTTAGCTCTTTAATCCACTTCAATCTTAGTTTAGTGCATGGTGATAGGCATGGGTCTAAGTTTTAATCTTTGGCAGGTTGAAATCCAGTTTTTCCAACACCATTTATTAAAGAGGCAATCTTTTCTCCAATGAGGGTGATTGGCTCCTTTGTCAAAGATGAAGTGGCTGAGTATGTCTGGAGTTATTTCTGCATCTTCTAATCTATTCTACTGATCCTTGGGTCTGTTTGTTTGCCAGTACCATGCTGTTTTTATCACAGTAGCTTTGTAGTATAGTTTCAAGTTGGGGGTTATGATACCCCCAGCCATGTCTCTGTTGTCCAGAATTGCTTTTGCTATTCTATGTTTCTTCTGCTTGCAAATGAATTTTTGGATTATTTTCTCTAGTTCTGTGAAGTATATTGTTGGAATTTCAATTGGTATTGCATTAAATCTATATAGTAGTTTTTGAAGTATGATCATTTTCACTATATTGATTCTTCCTAACCAGGAACAAGGGATATCTTTCCATTTTCTTATATCCTCTTCAATCTCCTTCTTCAGAGTGCTGTACTTTTCAGTGTAGAGGTCTTTTGCTCCCTTTGTTAGGTTGATTCCTAGATATTTCAATTTTTTTGGATGCTATTGTAAAAGGAATTATTTCCCCAAATTTCTCTCTTAATGGGTCTGCTATTTGCGTATAAGAAGGCTATTGTCTTTTGAGTGTTGACCTTATATCCAGCTACTCTACTGAATCTGTCAATTAGGTCTAGAAGGCTTTTGACCGAGTTTATTGGGTCTTCTATGTAAAGTATCATATCATCAGCAAATAATGACAGTTTCACTTCTTCTTTTCCTATCTTTATTCCTTTTATTTCTTTCTCTTGCCTAATTGCTATGGCTAATGTTTCCAGAACTATATTGAACAGGAGTGGTGATAGTGGACATCCTTGTCTTATTCCTGATTTGAGCATGAAAGTTTTCAGTTTTTGACCATTTACTATAATGTTGGCTATTGGTTTTTCATAGATAGCCTTAATCAGGTTGAGATAAAGACCTTCTATTCCAATTTTCTGTAGCATTTTTATCATAAATGGGTGCTGGATTTTGTCAAATCCCTTTTCTTCATCTATTGCGATGATCATATGGTTTTTGTTGTTGACTCTGTTAATATAGTGTATTACATTTATTTATTTACAGATGTTGAACCATCCTTGCATCCCTGGGATAAATCGGACTTGGTCAGGGTGTATGATCTTCTTGATGACCCTCTGTATTCTGTTTGCCAGTATCTTGTTGAGGATATTTGCATCTATGTTCATTAGGGAGATTGGTCTGTAGTTCTCTTTTTGGGTTGGGTCTTTCCGTGGTTTTGGAATCAAAGTAACACTTGCTTCCAGGAAAGAATTTGGAAGCCTTGCTTCCCTTTCAATTTCCTTGATGAGTTTAAAGATTAATGGCGATAGTTCTTCTTTAAATGTCTTGTAGAATTCAGCACTGAACACATCAGGACCTGGGCTTTTCTTTGTTGGTAAATTTTTTATTACATTTTCAATTTCACTCATTGTTATTGGGGTGTTTAGAATTTCTATATCTTTTTCATTTAACTTTGGCAATTTGTATGTATCTAGGAATCTGTCCATTTCTTCTGTGTTTTCCATTTTATTAGAGTACAGGTTCTCAAAGTAGGTATTGATGATCCTCTGAATTTCTGCTGGATCTGTTGTGGCTTCACCTTTTTCATTCTTAATTGCATTGATTTGAGCCTTTTCTTTCCTTTTTTTGATAAGGTTGGCTAAAGATTTATCAATTTTATTTATTCTTTCAAAAAACCAGCTCTTCAATTCATTGTTTTTTTGTATCATTCACTTAGTCTTCATTGCATTGATTTCTGCTCAGATCTTTATAATTTCCTTTCTTGTACAAGCTTTGGGTTTGTTATGCTCTTCTTTTTCTAGGAGCTTGAGGTTCTGCATTAGGTTATTTAACTGAGTTCTCTCTGTTGTCCTAATATGGACATTCACTGCTATGAATTTCCCATGTAGAACTGCTTTCATTGTGTCCCACAGATTCCTATATGTTGTACTGGCATTATCATTTACTTGTAGAAACTTTCTAATTTCTTCTTTAATTTCCTCTGTGACCCATTGGTTGTTCAGAAGAGTGTTATTCAATTTCCATGTGTTTGCAGGTGTTCTGCAGTTTCTTATGTTATTGATCTCCAATTTCATTGCACTATGATCTGCTAATATACTGGGGATAACTTCAATTCTTTTACATTTACTTAGATTTGCCCTATGAGCTAGCATGTGATCTATTTTGGAGAACGACCCATGCACAGCTGAAAAGAATGTGTATTCTGATTTTGTGGGGTGGAACACTCTATAAACATCTCCTAAGTCCATTTGTTTAATAGCTTGGTTCAGTTCTAGAATTTCATTGTTAATTTTTTTCCTAGATGATCTCTCTATTTGTGATAGAGGGGTGTTGAAGTCCCCCACTACCATTGTATTAGTGCTTATTTGGCTTTTCATGTCCATTAATATTTGTTTTGTATAGTTGGGGGCATTCATATGTGGTGCATAAATATTTAGGATTGTCATCTTTTCCTCTTGGATTGTTCCCTTCCCAAGGATGTAGTGACCATCTTTGTCTCTCTTAATTAGTTTTAGTTTGAAAGCTACTTTGCCTGCAAATAAGACTGCTACCCCTGCTTTTTCCTGGGATCCTGAAACATGGAGAACTGTTTTCCAACCTTTTACTTTCAGTCTACCAATTTACTTTTGAGTTAGGTATGTTTCTTGTACACAGAATATTGTTGGGTTTTGCTTCTTAATCCATTCTGTCAGTCTGTTTCTTTTGATTGGTGAATTGAGGCCATTAACACTGATAGTTATAATTGAGAGATATTGACTCATTCTTGCCATGATGTTTTATTGTTGTTGGCTCTTTTCTTATTTTTCCCCCTTTCCCTTTAGTGCCTTACCTTGCATGGTGTCTTCTCTCTGTTGTCCCTCAAGGAGTTGTGACCTTCATTGTCTTTTTCTAGGATATTGCATAAAATTGTTCGGAGTGCTGGTTTGGTGTCGATGAAATTTCTCAGGTGTTGTTTTCGTGAAAGTATATCATTTCCCCATCGATTTTGAAAGATGATTTTGCACGATACAACAGTCTAGGTTGGAAGTTATTTTCTTTTAGGACTTGAAATACTTCACTCTAGGCTCTTCTTGATTTGAGGGTTTGTGTTGAGAAATATGCCATGATACTGATGGGCTTTCCTTTGTAGGTGATTTGTTTCTTTTCTCTAGCTGCTTGTAGGATTTTGTTTTTCTGTTGGGTTTCTGGGATCTTGACTATTATATGCCTAGCTGTAGATTTTTTTTTGATCATGGCTGGGTGGAGTTCTATATGCCTCACTTATCTGTGTGTCCAATTCTCCACCTCTCTCTGGGAAGTTTTCTACTATTATTTCTGTGAACAGTTTTTTTTTTATGTCAATTTCACTTTCTCCTGTTTTTTCATGGACTCCTATCAGTCTTATGTTATTCTTCTTTGCATCATCTAGCAACTGCTGGATTGATTTCTCATGGTCCCTTACTATCTTTAAGAAATCTCTGTTTTCTTGGTCCTTAACTGCAATCCTGTCTTCTATATCTGATATTCTGTCTTCAGATTCTCTTAGTCTGCTCTGCATGCTTTCAATGGAGCTTTTAATCTCCTGAATATCTCTTTGAATCTGTTTCATGGATTCCATTTCTTTCTTATGTTGAGTGATCATGGTTTCCATTTCTTTCTTATGCTGGGCATTCATGGCTTCCAGCATGTTTCTGAATCATCTATTTTCTTGTCTGTTTCTGTTCTAGAGCCTCTAATCATGTCTTTCATTCTACTCACCATCTCTGTATTTATCTGGGAGATTATTTCTGCTTTGAATTTTTCTAGAGCCTCATGTATCTGCTTTGTTACTTCCTGTGCTCTCAGTTCAGGATGTCCAGGTGGTTGATTATCTGACTTTTCCACCTCATTTCCCCCAGAATTTCCTTTTTGTGCCATGGAAGCCTGCATTTGTGCCTTGCTTAAATGTCTTCTCATTTTTTTTTTTTGGTACTGTCCTTCACTTAATTCCTGGGTTGATATTTCAAAATTGCTTAATGCAGGTATGTTTGTTGCTTGTGTTTAAAACCCTTGTAGAATGAATGATTGCTTTTCAGAGGTGTCTTCCAGATATGGACTGTGTTTAGGTTTTGAGGCTCTAATGACTTTGAGGCTATTTTATCTTCCTTATACCAGGAAGGAAAACTGATTAGATCAATCACCTGCTAGGCCAAACGTTACAATCAGCAATACCATAGCATCAAGCACAGCTTAGAAAATGACAATTTGTGGTAGTTATTAATCTATCACATTTAACTATGTGAAGTATAATCCCCTGTGCCTCTGTAGTGAGGGACCAGGTATCAGAAGAGCCATAAGGTGGTGGTGGGGGGTGGAATTGGGCCTTGCAGGTGCTCGCATGGCTAAGAGGAACACTAGATGAAGGCAGGGCTCCAAGCCACTCCCGGGACCTCACTATGCTGTGGACAGGAACCGGAACACAGCCAAGGAGACTCAGGCTGCTTGGCCGACCCTTGACCTGAGGAGAGAAGCCTCTGTTTGTGTTTTACATAATTGTGTTCTTTAAATCTTTTCTACTATGCTTAAATAACTTTTACCTTCTGAGGGGGCTAAAAATTAATTAGTTAGTACAGATCTTTAGTTCAGTATAATTATTATCTAGCTAATGGAGTCCTAAATTTCATAGGAAATTTTTGCATAACCTTTTGAAGTGTAGAAAACCTTTAATTGTAGCTCTTAACTTGTCTCTAGCAGATTTCAACTTCTATAGACCCACACTCTAGTTAGGCTACTTTACAGTGTATTTTCCTTACTACATTATGAAAAAGGGTAACTCAGAAAGTTATATAAAGCACAAAGAAAAAAGAAGATACCCAGAAAGGCTAAGTTTCAGAAAGTTTCACAGTCTTTGTAAAGACTACCTTGAAGTAAGAATTTTAAAGGTCTCAGTCTAGTTAGTCTTATATTTATTTAAGAAGCTATTGATTTAATGTTAAGAGCTCCTCTGAGTATATTAACTTTCTGTTTTTCACATTTCAAGTGATAAACGTTGTGATTGTTGAAGTCAGTTTCTTTTTTATATTTTCTTTTCTTTTGTACTTAACAAGGAAAATATAATAGCTGAAATTATAATGCAACTTGATATGGTAAGATTTTTTTCCCAGAGAAAGCTGAATCTTTTACATATACAACTCCATGACAAATTAGCAAGAAGATCCACTATAGTTAATGTATGCATTTATGAAAAACTCCTCTACAGGCCAAGCAGAGGTGAAGACAGAGCTATATGATCCACCAAAAAAAAAAAAAAAAGAAATTAAAGAAAGTGACCCTCTTTCAAAAACACAAGGGAAGGAATGCACACACATTTTGTGAAGAACTTAAAGGCACCCATTTTGAAATTTTTGCTAGTCTAATGGATCTTGACCCCAAGGACCTACTTGGATTGGACACTTACCAGATCTATGTCTCAGTCTACTCTCTTATATATAGATTCAATGGAAATAAAAGACAACTGAGGGCAAAATGCACAAAACATGATTTTGTACATATAGACAAAAACAAAGTAAGTAGCATATGTTTAATGGAAAATTTGCAAGATGATATACGTCCAAAACAAAGAGGGGGGTAGCAACCTAATTTCTTTGTCCATCTGTGAAGGACCTGTCCCAACAGAAGGGGGCCTGTCATTACTCTCTGAGAAGCCGTAGTTGCACCTGTCATTTATCTGGGAGGGATTTGCCAGCCTAGATTCACTTCCTAGAGTGCCCCCTGAGTGCTGGCTTTTTCTAACCCACTCTAAAGTCAGAGGAAGTAAACAATCAAGCCACCCTTGAAAAGTATCCTGGGCCTCAACCCTCATCACAAGGACAACCACCACTCACTCATGTCCAAGAGAAGTGGGAACATGTTAGCACTTTACAACAAGTCATAATCCAGCCAAGCAAGCCCCTAGTGGCAAGGAATAACCACCTAGAAGCAGATGTTGTGCTTCTGAGTGCTTAGTCCCTCAGTGGCCCTTGACTGTCTTGGAAAAGGGTGCAAATAAAATGTTTGAACATAAAAATAATCAGGCTTATGAGATAAAATAAACATGAAATCATTTATCATCTATTAGGTATCTATGTAATATTCAAGAATAAAAGATTTAAAAAACTGGAAACTATGAAAAACTAGCAGATAAGAAAAAGTAAACAAATAGAAATTCTAAAGGAAAAAGCTCAAATTAAATAATGAAGTGGATATCAAATATAACTTAAGATATAAAGACCAGAATAAATTATTGAGAATAAAACCGAGAGACAAAAGGATAAAAAATACAGGATGAGGGCCAGGGATTTAGCTCAGTGGTTCTGCTGCCTTCCTCACAAGTGCAAGGTCCTGAGTTCGATCCCCAGTACCGAAAAAAAAAAAAACAGGATGAAAAGAAACATGAAGTATACGGTGAAGAGGATAAGAATCACGTGACTGAAGTTCCAGAAAGAGAGAAACTTCCACAAAAATAATGTTTGAAGAGGTAGGAACTACGAATTTCCCAAAATTAGAAAGGCCTTAACTCACAGATTCAAAGATTTTATCAAATATTAAACTGGATTAAAAAAATGCCCAAAATAAGCCACAGTATATTTAGACATATTAGACTCAAGTTAAAATCATGAGAAGCATATGCAATGTATATGCAAACATGGTGAATATCACTAATGCAAAAATTCAAAATGCTCCAAATTCTGAAGTTTCTTGAGGACTTACATGATGCCACAAGTGGAATATTCTGTGCTTGACTTCATGCTGCAGTCAAAATGCAGGTGCTCTAAAAGTACTGCATAAATTTACCCCTTCAGGGTAAATGTACCCTGAAGCAAATGATTTATATGTTTAGGCTTGGATCTTATCCCCAAGATTTTATTAAACTCCAAAAATCCAAAATCTGAAACATTCCTGGGCCCAAGCATTTCAGATAAGAAATATATAATTATGTGTTACATGGATATCACACACACACACATGCACACAAAGAAACTGAAACATTCAACAATATCAAATATTACCTAGAATATAAAATGTTGAACTCCTATGTCTGAAGAAAGGCACTTGGTATAATCACATGACAAAAATTTGAAATTATCAACCAAGTTGAAGATACGTCTACCCAATGGTAGTTTCACTTCTTAAAGAGAAAGTTTCTTGGATCAACTATGTCAAGGCAGCTGATATAATAAAAAAAAATAATAATAATTCGAATCAGGCATTTCCCTGAACCAGAACATATGTTGAGAGCTCCAACCAAAAAATATGATCAGACCTTATTTATAGATAAACAGACCTGAGGAAGAGAAAAAAAACTTAAATGGCTAAAGTATAGTCAATCACCCAGTCAACTGGTTACAGCCTAACTAGTTAATTGGTTAGAGGGCCTCCTGCAGCCAACCAAAGCTTATTAACTGCAATTAAACTCAATACTGGATTGGTCTTTTGGACCTTGTGCAGGTGTCCCCTCCAACTCCATGGCCTCCTACAAAATTTAACATACCCTAGGTTCATAACCATGAGAAATGTACATATGTGCGTGTACTCAGAGACATGTACATAACAAGAATATACCGAAGAACTATTTATAATATCCACAAACCAGAAGGAGGAAAAAGAGCCCAAAGCACATAATACAATGTGTATATCCATTCAATGTCATACAGTATATCAAAGAAAAGGAGCACATAATAATTATATGCAACAACATAGATGATTTTAAAAATCTGTAAAAGTAAGTGCCAGAAACTAAGAACACAATATAAACATTATGATTCCATTTATATTAAGTTCAGAATCAGGCAAACAGAGGCATTACACTTGGAAGGAGCACAGAAGTATTAAAGATATTTTTAAAGATAAAAAGTTTCTACAATAAAATTTGGAATGTATACTTCTGGAAGAAATAGTCATAAATGGTAATAAAAGAGGAATGCTCTAAGAAATTAAAGAAGAATACTTGAAAAGGAATATGTTGTAGGTGTTATAATTATGTTTTAAAAATATGCAACTGAGAAAATGCTCATAACATGGTAAATAAATGCAAGAATGAGAATATACACAAGATGACTTAGGTTAGGCAAAAATACAGCTATACATTAAATGAATGTGTGAACATAAAACATAATTTACATCTCTGGGTTAAAGAAAAGATTGGAGAAAATGTTTATTTCTGAAAATTGAGATTACTATAGATTTTATTTTTTGTACTTTTTCTCTTATGAAATATCCCTTTTCTATTATATCTCCATTTTTTAATACATAAAATGTTATTGACCTAACAGAAAAGTTATATAGTTCATTTTCCCATCTTTATCACAAATAGATAATCATCATTCAATTCCATATAAGGAAATCATAAAATTCTTTGGCAATGTATTACCTAGTTAAATACTTTTTATTTCATTTAAAATTTGAAATTCCCGAAATCTTTTTTGGATTATGTATCTTTAGTGTGTCCTACATATTAATTTATGTATTTATAGTTGGACTATATAATTCCTTCGGTATTTACAAATATCCTGTATTGATATTAACACATTTCAATAATATAAGAAGGTGACGAAATGCCACTTATTGTAAATAAGACTTTGTTATTTAAATGAAAATTCTGTAATTTGTTTCAGATGGATGTTTAGTGTAGCATGCAAAGCAAATAGATTGGAAGGAGGTGGTCTTTATTTGGCCTATGGGAAGAGAAAGCATTTTATTAAGTGTACTATACCTCCCAGTCTCTTGAGCAGAGAGTCCTATGTATTTGTATCTTTAACACTTAGTATACAATTTCTGATTTTTAAAAATAAATCTCATGAAAAAATTGAAATATGTTAAAATTAAATTTCAATCTTTTAGTGTATACCTCTGAGTGAAAATAATTACAAGTTAAATAAATAAAAGAAACCCAATTTTACAATGAAAAGCTATGGATAACTTTCTCTCTGTATAAATTTAGCCCTTTCTCAGCATAAAGTATAATCAGTTAAATATAATAAATCATTTTATATCACACTTATGGACACATCAAAATAGTAATATGCTCCCACCTCAGAAGTAGAAACAAACAAGTGACATTTAAGAAATCATATTAAGTAAAATTAGTGGCACGCATGTTCCTAATCATAATCTTTAAATGAATATTTTGCTGCCCAGAAAATTGCTCTACAGAAAAAATATAAGTGGAAAAAATAAAGCATGTGATTAAGTAAAGGGAAAAATAGGTATGATGTACCTTTCCCTACTTTCTATTTTTTTTCTTCCCTAGAATTACAACAGGATTCAACTGTGTCATTTTATTAAGGAAGGATCAAGTCATTCTTCTTGTTTTTAACTAACATGGGATAGATAATTATTTAATAATTGCCAAAATTAACACTGGTGAACATACAGAATACTTTAATTTTCTGTCCTGGTATCGCATCTGGCATTGTTTATAACAAAGGAAATCCCTTTGCAGCAAAAGGAGTGGAGCCAACATCCTATGCTCATAGAATTCACTGATCTTACCATCTTTCCCACCATTTGTAGGCAGCCAGTTTAAGAGAAATGGGAAATGGCCTTGTGAACATTCAGTTACATTGTCCTCTAGGCTGAAATGTCTTGCAGAGATAGGAGACTGTATGCATCTAAATCAGTATTCAATGTATGATGCTATGTAGTTTTTCATATGCCCACGACTCATGGAATTAGGAAGCAAAGGATGGAAATAGGAGTATCTTTAATTAATATCACCTTTAAGCATCTACTAGTGTCATTTTTGTTTCCTGTCACCATTATTTTAGGTTGTCAGAGGTCTTAAAGGGAGGAATTCTTGCACCAGTAGATAAAGCAATGAGTGTACTAAAGTGAAAAATGAGACTATAATCTGGTCATTTTAGATTCCTCATGTCTTACAATAAACAAGCAAAACCAAGGTGTAATTGTCCAGGCTGGGGTCAAGAAATTGGGTTGCTACTATAGAGTGGAAGTAGAGAAGAGTAAGTCTGGAACATAGAAATTCTCTAGAGGGCATCTGTTAGTACCACTGTGTCCTGTCACTGAAGTCTATGGAAAAGTACACAACCCAATTCAGAGAGTAACTAATAAAAACCCAAAGCCTTCAGGAATGGGAGTAAAGAACCATGATCTGAGTTTAGGCCTTTGCTAAGAGCAATGGGAATTTGGAACAGGTAGCAAAATAAAAATCCGATCAATGCAAAAGCAAGAACCACAGTAGCTGTATTTCTTCCTGATTTGTTATAAATATAACTGTAAATATATGGACCAGATGTTTGTGTTTTCTTCTTTTATTCCTTTATCATTCATCATATTCTTTATCATCTATCATAAGATTAATAGAGTTAACTTTGTGTCACAGCTTTTAAGTTATAGGATATCAAACAAGAAAGGTGAACATCACTCAGTACTTCATATCTTCTGAGTAAAAGTTTAGTGCAGTTTTGGTTGTACATAGAATTATATCATAGTAGGTAGCTGTATGATTTTGTTGTTATGGAGACTATGTATGATTGGAGACTAGGTTTGATTTTAGGAGATATGCCTGGCTGCCCAGGTGAAAAGAGGTGAAATTATTTAAATGCCAACCTGAAAGGCTACATCCCCAGATATTCAAACACTCATTGATTGTTATGGGGGAGTTTTATAAATGTAATTAATGTCCTTATCAGTTGACTTTCATAAGAGAAAGTAGCCTAGAAAATTCAGGGGAGCCTGATTCAATTACTTGAAAAGCTTTAAAAGCATGGTCAGGCTTCCCTAAGAAAAGAAATTCCATTTATGAACAGCAGCTATAGCCCATGAACAAAAGGTCTAGCTTGCCATTCCTGACAATTTCATGCCCTGCAGATTTTGGAATTGCCTAGCTAGAGCCCATAATTATATAAGCCAGATCCCCACAATAAATCTCTTCCTATGTATCTCTGTTTCTCTGTTTCTCTTGCAGCTGTGTTATTCTCATTACCAAAACAATAAGTGTAGGATCCAGCATATATTAAGCGGACATCAAAAGCTACTTTATATAGTCTTATTATGTATTTAAATAAAATAGCTCAACAAAAGTTACTTTATATAACCCACAATTTAAGTGCAAAGCTTGATATCTCAGTTACATTTTTTATAGCTGGGATGAAATACTTGACAGATGTTAAAGGAGAAAAGGTTTAGGTTGGTTCACAATTTATAGAGGTTTCAGTCTGTCAGCTGGCCCCAAGTCAGAATGGCATGGCAGAGGGGCATGGCAAGCAGGAAGCAGTGAGACTTCCTTCTTCTTTCCCTTTTTATCCAATCTAAAATATAAGTCTATTGGTTGATGCCAGCCACACCTAAGGGTGGGTCTTCTTCAGTAAATCCATCATCCCCACCTAAAACTATGCTGAAGCAATCAGTGGAATAATCCAGTATCATACACCCATGATGCAACATCATACATTCATGATCCAATCACCTCACAAGAGCCCCACCTATAAGCATATGAGGTGCTGGAGGATATAGATAAAAGTGAAAGCACTTGGTGAATTAAAATTAAGTTAAAAAATGTTTACTGAAAAAAACAAATGAGAGAGATTAATAAATGATGACTACAGGTGTGTAGATTTATGATAGTATACTATGGAAGAGAATTTTTATAAACCACATATTAGTATAAGTTTAAAACAATTGAAAAGATTCTAGCATTGAATGGCAATTTCACTGTTTCTTCCAAAATTACACTGGTAACATCTATAATGAAGTGACTTGGGGAAAAATATTATTTACGCTTTAATAAACATCTCTGAGAAAGGATAGACTTTTTTTGCTTAAATTCTTTTATTGGTACATTTTAGGCATACAATAACTTCACATTTATCATTGGGTACTTCTACCTGTACATGATGCATCTTGGTTCTTATTTTTTCCCCATTCCCTGTCCTCCCATCACCACCTCCACACTTCCCTATTTACAAAGACTTTGTTTCCATTTTTTCCTTTTCTCATAATTTTTCCTTTCCCTTCTTTCCTTTCCCTTTTCCCTCCCACTTCCGCTACACCTTTAGACCTTTATTTGCTATTTCAAATTATCAATTATTCATTTTAATCACTTCATTCCTTATTTAAACTTTCAGTTTCTCACACTAGAGAAACTATTCGGTATTTACACATGTGGATCCTATTTATTTCACTTAAGAGTATGGCCTCAATATGCATCCATTCAGCTATAAATGTCTCTAGTTTCTTGTTCTTGTGATGGCTGAGTAGTACTCCATTTTATAAACAAACAAAAAAACCCCACATCTTCTTTATCCAGTTTCCAGTTGATGGGCACTTGGGCTGTTTCCAAGCTTTCCCTATTACAAACTGTGCTGCTATATAAACATGGAGGCACATATATAGCTGTGGAATTATTCTTTTAATTCTTTGGGGAGGATACCCAGCAGGAAAATAGCTAGGTCAAATGGGACCTCTAGTCCTTGTTCTTTGACATATCTCCGTACTGATTTCCAGAGTGGTTGCACCAGTCTGCACTCCCACCAACTATGGAGAAGGATTGCATTCTCCCCACAACCCGCCAGCATTTGTTATTGTTTGATTTCTGGATAGCAGCCATTCTTTGTGGAGTGAGGTGGAATCTCAGTGTTGTTTTCATCTGCATCTCTCAAATGACCAATGATGTTGAACATTTTTTCATATATTTATTTGCTGCTCTTACTTCTTTGTCTGAGAAATGTCTGTTCATTTCAGATGCCCATTTTTGAATTGGGTCTTTAAATTTGGGGGGTCTGATTTTTTCAGTTCTTTATATGTTCTAGATAATAGACCATTGTCTGAGGTACAGCTGCTAAAATGTTTTTCCCACATTGTAGGTTGTCTCTTAGCTCTATTGGTGGTTTCTCTTGCAGTGCAGAAGCTTTTTAATGAGATGAGATCTTAGTTGTTGATTCTTTGTGCTAGTTCCCAAGCTACTGAGGTTTTGTTCATAAAGTCTTTTCCTATGCCCAATATCTTCAAGAGCTCTACCTAATTTATCTTCCAGCAAGTTTAGTGTTTCTGTTTTAATATGTAGACCTTTAATCCAGTTTGATCTTAGTTTAGTGGATGGTGATAGATATGGGTCTAGTTTTAATCTTTGGCAGGTTGAAACCCAGTTTTTACAAAACCATTTATTAAATAGGCTATTTTTCCTCCAATGAGGGTGGTTGGCTCCTTTGTCAAAGATGAGGTGGCTGAGTATGTCTGGAGTTGTTTCTGCATCTTCTAGTCTATTCCACTGCTCCTCGTGTCTGTTTCTTTGCCAGTACCGTGCTGTTTTTATCACAGTAGCTTTGTAGTATAGTTTCAAGTTGGGGATTGTGATACCCCCAGCCATGTCTCTGTTGCTTAGAATTGCTTTTGCTATTCTCGGTCTCTTCTGGTTCCAAATGAATTTTGGGGTTGTTTTCTCTAGTTCTGTGAAATTTATTGTTGAAATTTCAATCAGCATTGCATTAAATCTATACAGCAGTTTTGGAAGTATGGCCATTTTCACTATATTGGTTCTTCCTACCCAGGAACAAGGGATGTCTTTCCATTTAATTATATCCTCTTTGATCTCTTTTTTTGGAGTGCTGTAGTTTTCTATGTAGAGGTCTTTTGCTTCCTTTGTTAGATTGATTCCTAGATATCTCATTTATTTGGATGATGTTGTAAAAGGAATTATTTCCCTAATTCCTCTCTCAGTGATTCTGTTATTTGTGTCAAGAAGGCTATTTTGTTTTTTGTGTTGACCTTGTATCCAGCTACTCTACTGAATCTGTCAATTAGGTCTAGAAGGCTTTTGACCGAGTTTATTGGGTCTTCTATGTAAAGTATCATATCATCAGCAAATAATGACAGTTTAATTTCTTCCCTTCCTATCTTTATTCCTTTTATTTCTTTCTCATTTCTAATTGCTGTGGCTGATGTTTCCAGAACTATATTGAACAGGAGTGGTGATAGTGGGCATCCTTGTCTTGTTCCTGATTTTAGCATGAAAGTTTTCAGTTTTTGACCATTTACTATAATGTTGGCTGTTGGTTTTTCATAGATAGCCTTAATCAGGTTGAGATAAAGACCTTTTATTCCAATTTTCTGTAGGGTTTTTATCATGAATGGGTGTTGGATTTTATCAAATGCTTTTTCAGCATCTATTGAGAATATCATATGGTTTTTATCCTTGGCTCTGTTAATACAGTGTACTTCATTTATTTATTTATGTATGTTTAACCATCCTTGCATCCCTGGGATAAATCCAACTTGGTCAGGGTGTATAATCTTCTTGATGACCCCCTGTATTCTTTTTTTAAAAATAGTTTTGTTGGTACTTTTTAGATATAAAATATAATGGTATTCACCATTGGAAATTTGCACCTTTACATAATTTCTCTTCGTTCTTATCTTTCCCCCTTCCCCTGCCACGCTTCAACCCCTCCATCCCTGCCTGTTTAAAAAGACTTCGTTTCAATTTTTTCCTTTTCTTATATTAATTCCATTGTCTTCTTTCCTTTCCCCTACTCCTCCCACTTCCCCTTCCCCTTTGCCCCTTTTCTTCTTATTTCATATTATCTATTATGGCTTTAAGTCCTTATTCACATTTCCATTTTCTCACACTGGAGAAACTATTCAGTACTTACACATGTGTGTCCTATTTATTTCACTTAAGAGTATCACCTCACTGTGAATCCATTTAGCTATAAATGTCTCTAATTTCTCATTTTTCATGGCATAGTAGTACTCTATTTTATATCAAAACTACTTTTTTTATTAAATATTTTTATTGGTATATTTTATGTATACAATATGTTTACATTTATCATTGGGTGCTTGTACCTGTACATGAAGTATCTTGATTCTTATTTTTTCCCCATTTCCTGTCCTCCCTTCACCCCCTCCACACTTCCCTATTTACAAAGACTATGTTTCCATTTTTTTCTTTTCTCATAATTTTTCCTTTCCCTTCTTCTCTTTTCCTTCCCCTCCCACATGCCATACACATTTCGATATCTTCTTCCTATTTCAAATTATCAATTATTCATTTTAATCATTTTAACCCTTGTTTACACTTTCAGTTTCTCACACTAGAGAAACTATTCAGTATTTACACACACACATGTGTCCTATTTATTTCACTTAAGAGTATGGCCTCAATATGCATCCATTTAGCTATAAATGACTCTAATTTCTCATTTTTTGTGGCTGAGTATTATTCCACTTTATTAAAAAGAACACATTTTTTTAATCCAGTCTCCAGTTGATGGGCAACTGTGCTGCTTCCAAGTTTTACCTATTACTATTGTGCTGCTATGAACTTGGGTGAACATATATCTCTGTGGTGTGATTCTTTTAATTCTTTGGGGAAAGATACCAGTAGGGACATACCTGGGTCAAATGGGACTTCTAGTCCTAGTTCTTTGAGGTATCTCCATACTGATTTCCACAGTGGTTACACCAGTCTACACTCCCACCAACAGTGGAACAGGGTTCCTCTTTCCCCACAGCCCTGCCAGCATTTGTTATTGGTTGATTTCATGATAGCAGCCATTCTTTCAGAGGGAGGTGGAATCTCAGCATTGTTTTCACTTGCATCTCTAGATTGACCAGTGATGTTGAACATTTTTTCATGTATTTATTTGCTATTTCTACTTCTTTGTCTGAGAAATGTCTGTTCATTTCAGATGCCCATTTTTGGATTGGGTCTTTAAAATTGGAGGTCTGATTTTTTTCAGTTTTTTATAGATTCTAGATAGTAACCCTTTGTCTGAGGAACAGCAGGTGAAAATGTTTTCCTACATTGTGGGTTGTCTCTTCACAATGTTGATCACTTCTCTTGCTGTGCAGAAGCTTTTTAATAACAAGAGATCCCACTTGTTGATAGTTTGTGCTAGTTCACAGGTAACTGGGGTTCTGTTCATAAAAGCTTTTCCTACATCAATGTCTACAAGAGTTCTATCTAACCTCTGTTCCATCTGGTTGAGAGTTTTTGTTGTAATATTTAGATCTTTAATCTATTTAGATTTTAGTTTAGTGCATGCTGAGAGATATAGGTCTAGTTTTAGTCTTTCACAAGTTGAAACCCAATTTTTCGAGCACTGTTTATTAACGAGGCTATCTTTCCTCCAGTGAGGGTGTTTGGCTCCTTTGTCGAAGATGAGGTGGCTGAGTGTGTCTGGAGCTGTGTCTGCATCTTCTAATATGTTCCACTGGTCCCTGGGTCTGTTTCTTTGTCAGGACCATGCTATTTTTATCACTGTAGCTTTGTAGTATAGTTTCAAGTTGCAGATTCTGATATCTCCTACCCTATCTTTCATGCCTAGAATTGCTTTTGCTATTCTGGGTCTCTTCTTGTTCCAAATGAATTTTTGGATTGGTTTCTCAAGGTCTGTGAAGTATGCTGCTGGAATTTCAGTTGGGATTGCATTGAATCTATATAGCAACTGTCTAATTATGGCCATTTTCCCAATGTTGACTCTTCCTACCCAGGAGCAAGGGATGTCTTTCCATTTGCTAATATTTCTAATATCATCTTCAATCTCTCTTTCAGAGTGCAATAGTTTTCAGAGACATGTTCTTTGATTTCTTTTGTCATGTTGATTCCTACGTATTTCAGTTTCTTGGATGCTATTGTGAAAGGAATTGTTTGCCCTATTTCTCTCTCAGTGTGTCTGTTGTTCATGTAGAGGAAAGCTATTGATTTTTGTGTGTTGACCTTGTATCGAGCTACTTTCTTGAATTTAGTTACTAAGTCTAGAAGACTTTTGATGGAGTTCTTGGGGCCTTCTATATAGCATATTACATCATTTGAAAATAATGACAAATTAACTTCTTCATTTCCTGTCTTTATTCCTTTTATTTCTTTCTCTTATCTAATTGCTATGGCTAAGTTTCAAAGACTATATTGAACAGGAGTGGAGACAGTGGAAATCCTTGTCTTGTTCCTCATTTTAGTGTGAAGGATTTCAGTTTTTGACCATTTAGTATGATATTGGCTGTTGGTTTATCATACATGCCTTTTATTGGATTGAGGTAGAGACTGTGTATTCCAATTTTTTGTAGGGCTTTTATCATAAATGCAGGTTGGATTTTGTCAAATGCTTTTTCTTCATCTATTGAGATGATCATATGGTTTCTGTCCTTGGCTCTATTGATACAGTGTATTACATTGATTTGTATGTGTTGAACCATCCCTGCATCCCTGGGATTAATCCCACTTGATCAGGGTGTACGATCTTCTTGATGATCTTCTGCATTCTTTTTGCTGTATCTTATTAAGAATTTCTGCATCTATATTCATTAGTGAGTTTGGCCTATAGTTCTCTTTTTCAGTCAGGTCTTTTTCTGATTTGGGGATCAAGGTGATGCTTGCTTCCAGGAATGAATTTGGGAGTATTGCTTCCCTTTCAATTTCATTGATGAGTTTAAACAGTGGTGGCAGTATTTCCTCTCTAAATGTCTTGTAGAATTCAGCAGTGAAGCCATCAGGACCTGGGCTTTTCTTTGTTCGTAAATTTTTAATTATGTTTTCAATTTCACTCATTGTTATTGGAGTGTTTAGAATTTCTATATCTTCTTCATTTAACTTTAGCAATTCATATGTATCTAGGAATGTGTCCATTTCTTCTGTGTTTTCCATTTTATTAGAGTGCAGTTTCTCAAAGTAAGATTTGATGATGCTTTGGATTTCTCCTGGATCTGTTATGACTTCACCTTTTTTATTCTTGATTGCATGGATTTGAGCCTTTCTTTCCTTATTTTGATAAGGTTGGCTAAAGGTTTATTGATTTTTTTTTATTCTTTGGAAAACCAACTCTTTGATTCATTGATTTTTTTTGTATCATTCTCTTAGTCTCCATTGCATTGATTTCTGGTCTGATCTTTATAATTTCCTCTCTTGTATCAGCTTTGGGTTTGTCATGATCTTCTTTCTCTAGGAGCTTGAGGTTCAGCATTAGGTTGTTTATTTGAGCTCTCTCTGTTTTCCTAATATGGGCATTCACTGCTATGAATTTCGTTCCTAGAAATGTTTTCATTGTGTCCCATAGATACATGTATGTTGTACTAGCATTATCATTTACTTGCATAAACTGTCTAAATTCTTCTTTAATTTCCTCTGTGACCCATTGGTTGTTCAGGAGGGTGTTATTTAATTTCCATGTTTTTGTGGGGGTTTTGTGGTTTCTTATGTTATTGATCTCCAATTTTATTGCACTATGGTCTGATAATATAGAAGGGGTAACTTCAGTTCTTTTACATTTACTTAGACATGTCCTATGAGCTAGCATGTGATCTATTTTGGAGAATGACACACTTGCAGCTGAAAAGAATGTGCATTCTGATTTTGTGGGGTGGAACACTCTGTCAACATCTATTAAGTCCATTTGTTCAATAGCTTGATTCAGTTCTAGAATTTTGTTGTTTATTTTTTGTCTAGATGATCTGTTTATTTGTGATAGTTGGATATTGAGGTCCCCCACTACAATTATATTAATGCTCATTGGGTTTTTCATGTCCATTAATTTTTGTTTTGTATAGTTGGAGGCATTCGTATTTGATGCATATATAGTTATGATTGTCATATTTTCTCTTGGATTGTTCTCTTCACAGGGATGTAGTGACCATCTTTGTCTCTCTTAATTAGTTTTGGCTTGAAATCTACTTTTTCTGCAAATAAGATTGCTACCCCTGCTTTTTTCTGGGTTCCTGTTGCATGGAGAACTGTTTTCCATCCTTTTACTTTCAGTCTGAATTTGCTTTTGAGTTAGGTGTGTTTCTTCAGTACAGCATATTGCTGGATTTTGCTTCTTAATACATTCTGCCAGTCTATTTCTTTTGATTGGTGAATGGAGGCCATTAACATTGATGGTTATAATTAATAGATATTGACTCATCCTTGTCATGATATTTTAGTGTTGTTGGCTCTTTTATTTCTTACTTTTCCCCCTTCACTTTAGTTTCTTGCCTTGCCTGGTGTCTTCCTTATGTTGGGCTTCATGGAGTTGTGACCTTCATTGTCTTTTTCTAGGATATTGTTTAGAATTGTCTTGAGTGCTGGTTTAGTGTTCATGAAATTTCTCAGGTGTTCTTTGTCATGGAAGCATCTACTTTCCCCATCAATTTCAAAAGATAATTTTGCAGGATACAGCAGTCTAGGTTGGAAATTATTTTCTTTTAGGACTTGAAATACTTCACTCCAGGCTCTCCTTGACTTGAGGGTTTGTGTTGAGAAGTCTGCTGTGATTCTGATGGGCTTCCCTTTGTAGGTGTTTTGTTTCTTTTCTCTAACTGCTTGTAGGATTTTGTTCCTCTGTTGGGTTTCTAGAATCTTGACCTTGTCTAGGTGTAGTTTTTTTTTTTTTATCATGGCTAGTTGGAGTTCTATATGCTCACTTAACTGTATGTCCAATTCTCTACCTTTGTCTGGGAATTTTTCTACTATTACTTCTGTGAACAGTTTTTTTATGTCAATTGTACTTTCTCCTGCTTTTTTGTGGGCTCCTATCAGTCTTATGTTATTCTTCTTTGCAACATCTAGCAGCTCCTGGATTGATTTCTTGTGGCCCCTTACTATTTTTAAGAAATCTCTGTTTTCATGGTCACTGACTGCTGTCCTGTCTTCTATATCTGATACTCTATCTTCAGACTGCCTCAGTCTGCTGTGTATACTTTCAATGAAGTTTTTAATCTCCTGGATATCTGTTTGAATCTCTTTCATGGATTTTATTTCTTTCCTATATTGAGTGTTCATGATTTTCATTTCTTTCCTGTGCTTGACATTTGTGGCTTCCATTATGGTCCTGAACTCATCTATTTTTTTATCTGTTTCTGTTCTAGAGCCACTTATGTCTTTCACTCTGCTCACCATCTTTGTAATTATCTGGGAAATTATTTCCATTTTGAATTTTTCTAGAGCCTCATTCATCTGTTTTGTTACTTCCTTTGCTCAGTTCACGGTGTCTAGGTGGTTGATTATGAGACTTTTCCACCTCATTTCCCCCAGCATTTGCCTTTGGTACAGTGGAAGTCTGAGTTTGTGCCTTGCTCAAATGTCTTCTCATTTTTGTTTTTGGTACTGCCCTTGGTTTAATTCCTGAGTTGATACTTCAAAATTGCTTATTGTAAGTATCTTTGTTGCTTGCACTTAGAACCCTCATAGAATGGTTTCTTCTCAGAGGTGTCTTACAGATATAGCTGGTCTTTAGATTTTGAGTCTCTAATGACTCTGAGCCTAGCTCATTTTCATTATACCAGGAAGGACATCTGATTAGATTAATCACAATACTTTAGCCCAAGTGATACAATCAGCAACACCATAGCATCAAGTACAGCTTAGAAAATGACAATTTGTGGTAGTTATTAATCTATCACCTTTAACTCTGTGAATTAAATCAAAATCGTGGACCAGCCCAACATATGTTTATAGTGAATAAACTCTTCAGTATAGCAAATTTACTCTTTAGGATGGGGAGTTAGGAGTTGGGGATGAGGGATAGATAGGAAGAAGGATAGGAGAAGGTTAGCAGTGTGGGCAGAGGACACAGGAAGATCATGCAAACTCTAAGGAAGTGTCAAAGACAAGAGGAAAAGACAGAATGAAAGAACAAAGATGATAACAGAACAACCTAACGGCAATAGGGAACCTAGAAACTGTACCTACTTTCCTTTAAAATAATGACACTCAAGGGAAGGAAAAAGAGAAGAAAAGAAAAATAAAGAAGAAATCCAAATTAGGGCCAGAACAGGAACAAAAAGGGAGATGAAGAACAATGTGGGACAGTGAGAGAATGAGTGAGAGAAAGAAAAGAGAAAAGAAGCAAAAAGAGTAAAAAATTTGAAAAGAGTAGAAAAAAATAAACATTTAAATTTAAAAATAAGCAAAAAAATTTTTTGAAAATAACAAAAAATAAAAGTGAAGGGCCTCCTTTAGGGTATGTCTGTGTTGTCACAATAGACAATGTGGGCAACAGTGTGCAGATATGTCATTGAGTCTCAGCAAGGCAGTAGCAGACCCGTGAGATTCAGGCAGATTTCTGGCTGGAAGTCTCAAGTTGAGCTCCTTGTGTTCATGCAGGGTTGAAGTCTGCAAGGTTCTACTGCAGGTTCCAGCTTCCCTTCCCCTGAAGATAGTCCAGGTTCCAATGGGAGGTGATGATCCCTCCAACTCACCAAGCACGGTGATCTGGTGTGCCTTTATTGCAGAGATTCTCTTCACTTTTCCAGTGGGCTTCAGTTTTCATCAAGGAGCCTGAGAGAGGCCCTCTTTCTGTTGCTCAGTTCTGCTCTATCTTGTGGAGCTCATGACAATGGTCTTTATGGTTCCCTGTGCCTCTGTAATGTGGAACCAGGTAGCAGCACAACCAGGAGGCCAGAGGCATGTGGGAGGGGGTGCTACAGGGACCCCTGTGATTAAGCTGGTCACTGGGGGGCATGCAATGGGGAAGGAGCTGGGCTCCACACAGCTGAGGTCCTCACCATCTGCTGGCCAAGGATAGACTCTTTTTTGAGAGTTGCACAGCTTCCTGTGACATCGTTCCCAGGATCAGGAAAGCTCTGAGAAAGATCATTCTGGCCATGAGCTTCCAAAGTTTGTCTCTGGTTTCATTTTAATAAGTAAAAAAGAAATCATGCTAACTCACTGCTCAAAACTGGCCCAGGAATCAGGTAACACAACTGGGTAGTGTGGAATGATTTTTTTTGACAAGGAGAACAAAACAAAACAAAAAATACAAAGAGAAAATAAAGAAGAAAAATAAATGCTTTTGACCTTTAAAGTCGGGAAATACTGATGACAACAATGAATGTTTATCTAAAATAACAAAAAGGAAATAAAGAAGAAAAGAGAAATCAAATAAAATTAAATTTCTAGCAAATACTTTTTCAGAAAAAAATACTATCATTAGAATAGCTTCAATAATATCACCAATAGTCAGAAAGAAAATAGATTAGTGCAGTATGATTAGGGAGGGTAGTAATCAGGGTAGAAGTTAGTGGATTTCATCTGCCCAACTCTGGCAAATTTTGAAAGTTGATAGAAAAAGATTTAAGAAATGACCTTGAACCCATAGAACTGTGAAATCTCTCTCTAAAGTTTATAAACGTGGAAGCTCCTAATTTTAGAGCAACTATAAAATATTTCTACTTGGGTGGGAGAACAGTGGCTCTGCATATCTACAAAACAAGCTCTCATATTTTTATCAAACATTCTCATGGAATGTGAAAGTTTTAAAAAATGGCTGCAAATTCTTTGACATTCCTCCCATCAAGAGTGGGATCTGCCTCTTTCCCTTGAAACTGGGTAGAGTTTTGACAGCTTTGGCATGAATATCACAAAGTGATGTTGGAAGCTAGGTTGTAAAAGACCATGCAGTTCCCACCTGGTTCCTTTGGAATGCTTGCCTCCCCTCAGGGCATTCCCTTTCAGAACCCAGCTGCCATGCTGAGAGGCACCCAAGCCACACGAACTAAACCATGTGTGGTCACTCTGATCAACCATCGCAGCTGAATCCAGCCTGCAAGTCATAGTCATCTGAAACCAGAAAGACATACAGTGAACTAGATTTCCACCTACAGCCATTTCTCAACTCATTTATATGTTTTTTGCGTATTGAAAACAATATTTATGAATTTTGATAAATCACCTATCAAATTTTATGCAAATACTTTTTCCTAATTCATTATTTGTCTTTCAATCTTATTTAATGGTATAGTATGCTAAATGGAATTCATTTTAAAGTTAATCAAATCCATCAATATTTATTTTGATGATTTCTTGATTTAAGAATTTTAAAAATATAACATAGGAGAAAGAATAATTCTCCAGTTTAGGACATACATTGCTTAAATATGTTCCCTTTAAAGCTGACTGTAATGTGATAACTTGGAAGCACTCTAAAGAACCATCAATGTAGTTACTTAATAATTTTTCATCTAATATATTGCCATTTAAATAATGATGATGACACAGATATGGCAAAAAATAGCACGGGCAAGATAGTGCAATGGTTAAGAGTGATCCTTGCAGCCAGATAGATAACTTACTTAAGTCCTCCAAATCTTGATTTCCCCATCTGTGAAATGGGGGTTACAAAGCTAGCTCACAGGGCTGCTGTGGTGCAATGGGGAAAATGCACATGAAGGATTTAACACAAGGTCTGATGCAAAATTCAATAGTATAAAGTATTTACACTTAAAATACTTCGAAAGATAAAAATGGAAAAGACAAAAGTATGGTAATCATTCGTTGTATTAAAATCACAGTTTAATTTTTTCTTTGTTTCCAAAATTGTAGTATATAACTTCAAAGAAAATGTAAAATAAGTAAATATGCTTATGTGTTTTATTTCCAGAGGAAGATACACCGAAGACACTGAGGTTACCTTCAAAAGAGCAGATGGATTAATTCAGAGAAGGGAGAATAATGATTGTGGTGATGGAGGAGTGAGTTATGAGAAATGATTAAAGATGAAGATTATGTCTGGAGTTGCTAAGTAATGGCTGAGGGGGGACTAATAATTGACTGCAAAAATCTGACAGGAGAAATACTGAACAGGCAGGAAGAATTATTTAATCAGGTTCAGGGCAGAATAACTACAAGAGTATAAAGAAGGAAAGAAAAATTTACCCCAAATGAAAAGAAAACTTTCTGACAGTAAAAATTATTATACAAGAAAAATCTTCCAAGAAAAGGGATGAAAACCCATCCCTAAGGATATTTAAAATAAGGTTGGATAGAAATCAAGAAAATATGTAACAGTGAACCATAGTGCTTTGGTTTAGTTCTAGTTTCCATCTCTGATTTTACAGCAGCCTTGAAAAAAGATAGGTCACTTAGTCATGGTGGATGATTAAACTGTGGTTCAGGTGACCACGTTTTTAGGGTTTTGTTGTGTCCTCCTTCCATGCTAGGCACAAAACTAACTCAAACTGATATTTATGCCTCTAACATGTTCTATGTCCTACTATGCCATGATTGCCACATATATGATGCTGGTGAGGTTGGGTTGGGCTGTCAGCAAACTTTTGTTGCTACTCTAAAATCTGGATGCTAAATACTAGTACCTAAATCAGAAAATAATGCAGCTCAAAAGCACTTGATCTAGCCCCTTGCTTTGAAAGTAATATTTCACTCTAATATGCCATATACCAAACTCTGTAGTAAGTGATTTGCCAGTGTAATCTCATTAGATCTTATAAAGACCTTGGAGGGAAGCTCGTTATCAGCACTTTTAAAATTGACAACGGAGGCTCCAAGAGATTAGTACAAGGCAAGTAAGAGCTGAAATGAGGATTCCAACCCAGGTGGAGGTATTTCTGAAGCCTATTCTTTTTCCATCCACATCCTGCTGTCTCGATAGACAAGAAGGGGAAAACTCAAAAACATTAGACAGCCCCATTGTAGAAAATTTGAACTCAGCCTAATT
Organism: Heterocephalus glaber; assembly: GCF_053883595.1. NCBI lineage: Eukaryota > Metazoa > Chordata > Mammalia > Rodentia > Bathyergidae > Heterocephalus > Heterocephalus glaber. The sequence continues at coordinate 9,519,214 of NW_028258344.1, forward strand.
TCACAGCCCAGACCACAATTGGAGATCCTTGTTCTTGGTCTCTTCCTTAGTCAAACCCAGTTCTCATCCCCATTCTCTTGGTTCCCTGTTCCACTATTTTACTCTCTCTTCCTTTTGATAAAAAGCAGCTGAAGAAAGAAAACTATTTTTTGATATTATAAACTGAGGATAGAAGAAAAAAATATGTACATGTAAATTTAGCCTTTTGATCCTTTTAAGTTGTTTTATTCAATGACAAAATAATGTCTTATTGTTTAACTTCAATATTCTATTTTTTAAAAATCTTCTGAATCCATAGTCCTTTCTTCTTTTCTTTTTTTTTTTTTTTAATGATGATGGTGGTGGATTGAACTCAAGGCCTTTACACTGACACACTGAGTGACATCCTCATTCCTTTTTATCTTTTATTTCAAGACGAGAGCTCACTAAATCACTCAGGTAGGGCTAGAACTTGCAATCTTCCTGTCTCACCCACCAAGAGTGCTGAAATTACAAGCATCCACCAGCATGTCTGGATACCACAGTTCTTTTATAATTAAACAAGGCTCAATGTACATGTAACTCAGATGGTATTGTGCAGCCTAATAATCTAAAATAATTTGAACAGTTAAAATGGGAACAACAATGTGTATATAAGAGGCTTCAATTTTGCCTTTCTTTGTTTTTACTTCATTATTGTTTGCAAGACAAAAACAAAATTTGTGGCATACAGTATAAGCTGTGAATTTACTATGCAATCATCTACTTTTGCTTCAGTTTTTTCTCTTATAAGGCCACATTCTTTCACATGCATATTCCTCAATCTAATATAATATAGTTAAAGAGAAAGATTCTGAAATTAATGCAAAAAATAAATTTGAGCAACCAACGGCTAACCAAATAGGAATGTCTAACACCTTCAAAGGATCACACAACCCTTAACACAAAAATGTCAACCAAATATTATTCATACCTTTATGAATATAATAATTTGTTTAAATTTCTGTATAACCTTTGATTTAGTTCTAGTTTCCATCTCTGATTTTATAGCAGCCTTGAAAAAAAATAGGTCCCTTAGCTAAAGAAGAAGCCAACATTGTAGCTATCTTTAAAAAAAAAAATCCACAATTAAAAATTACTTAGTTAATCTTGGAGACACTGCCCTTATAGTAACTACAAGCCATCTTCTCCTGGCTGTTCCTTTGTGAATTTCTATAGCAGGTGGGGTATCTTTATATCCTCTTAACTGTCACACTCTCTGTGGATGGACAGATGATGATGATGATGATGATGATGAAAATAGAACAAATGCAAAATACATATGCAGAATTTTAAAGAAAAAGCTCTGCTGACAAAATTTAAAAATTATCCAAAGAAACTTTCTCTAAGCAATTTGTTAATAGAGAACCAGAAAACATACAAGAAATCAATGATATATGGTTACATAACTTCCATAGATCAGGCAGTAAATAGTCCATGCCACAGGCTAGAACGTAATTATCTGAATTTAGGCCAAACTCTGATTACTAAATTTCAGGCTAGATGTACTCTCAGAACATCTATGTTCCAGAATAAGCCACCTTTACCATCTGGACCATGCTGCATCTCCCCATGTAATCTCTCTTCAAGAAGGGATCAGACCTATTGTCTTTCAGAAGCCTCATTCTTTGTAGCAACTGGAGTCTGAGGGCAAGAACTGCTGATGAAAGAGAAATGACCCATCCTGCCACACCTCCTGGTGGCAGCTTTGATGAACACATCTATTACAGAGCCTGCCATCCCAGAGAGCCAAAGGCCAAGACAAGAAATCGCACAGTGTCCCTGTGTGACAGTAGCATGCATGCTTCCACCAGCCCACACTGGACCCTAATGTAGCATAAGAACTAAATATTTCTAGGGATGCCACGCCTGCCTCCCAGAAAGACAACTTCAGGGAAGAAAGGGCAGACAACCAGAGTGCCCATAAAAAGTGGCTTTTATATCTACTTTTCCTGCATAGAGATTTACTTCTCAAATTTGCAAAGCTGCCACATAGTAGGTATTCAGCACTCAGAGGATATCTTCTCCAGAACGCATATAGTTTTTTGCTTCTAGGAGGCCACACTTTGCTGTGACATGAAATAAGTCTGCTTTACCTGCATGACCTGTGAAAAGAGAGTCCTGTACAAAAAGCTGGCCACATCTGTCACTCAAAATGTGAGCCCTTTTTCATGGTTTCTCTTATTTTGTGTACACAGATTAAGAACGAGATTTCTTTAGCTATGTGTATAAATCTCTGGGCCAGAACATGAGCGTTCAGATTGCATCTATAAGAGGAGTGAAGCATTTATGAGAATCCAGAACCCAATGATAAAATATTTCTCAACTGTCAAACAAATAATTTACAATGAGGAGGATGACTAAAACACAGGCACAGATTTGGATTTTAAATTAAGCAAATGTACAAAATCAGAAGGTTATACTTTCAAATAGGAAAATCAATTGGAAGTTGGAATTTTAAAGTCTCCTCACAGTCTTTTAATATAAGATACCAGGATCAGAAAACAGATATTGGGGTTAGGGGGCACGAGTTTGGGAAAGTCAACTTCCACTTTCAATCTCTAGGTTTTGGAGCTCAGGAGAAAGAACAACAGTGGAACTCTGCCAAGGAAGGAGGACAGAAATTGGAGGAGAGATTTCTTTCATTAAGATCCATCATCTTTGACCCAAAATCAGTGTCCTGACATAACAAAAGATAGTAGTATATTTTTTCTGCCACTGCAAGTAGCTTTTACTCACTTCCTTCTAGATTTATAAGCAGTTAGAAGTTTTGAAAATTTTTCATTTGGGGAGTGAAATGGAAACTTGTCTGAACTTGCTGATACCTGCAAATCCCATAAGATTTACTTAGACAAAATAATAGATCTGTATTTCATAGCCTTATGTCCAAGGCTTCATGTCCACAAAAACCCTTATGCAATAAACATGTGTAGAAATGGAAACAGGTATCAGTTTGTGATGTCAGCGGCCTGATGTAAAAATGCATAGTAATAACAACACTAGAGTTCATTTCCTCCCTCCCTGACTTTCTTGTTTTCTCCCTTCTTTATTTTCTCCTGCCTTCCTTCTCTTTTGTTTTTTCAACCACTTATTTATTCTGCAGACATTTATTGGACATCTAATACCCTTTACATAACTGCTGTTGGGCACACATTTGCATTTTGTTTTTGTATCCAAAGATCACCTAAAGTTGGGCAAACTTGAGCTATAGACATGAGGTCCCCTTTCTGCACTTGGGTGTCCTGGCACCTGCCAGCTGCACGTCTCCAGAATTGAGGACATCGTGTTTTCAATTTTCCTCAATAAACCAATGAATATGGCAATTTGCTGGCCTGCTTCAGCTAAACAGAAAGGACAATTTGAGAAAGATCATAGTTCAGGCCCAGTCAGACGGAAACAATTGAAAACAGAGAGCTGGCCGCCGTGTTTCCCCAATGCAGTTCCCTGTCGCAGTTTGACTGACAAACTGACTTTTTTGAGGTGCTCATGCCCATTTCAGTCAGAGTTTATTGAAGGTGATTTTGATCTTCTCCATGAGGCCACAGCAGTGGCCATGCCATCTGTCACCTTGATTGCATCGAGGATTCTCTGGAGAGAGCGCCATGGCTCCTGATCACTTACAGATTGTGCTGCTCTCTCCTCCATAAGGACCACATGCGCAGAGCCAGATGGTGAACATACACGCTTATTATAAGTCTTTATCTCTGTGCAGGAAGGAGAGGAACCATTAGGTCTCCCTCAGGAGCTCTGCTCCTCTCTACCCTCATGCTGCTCTTCGGCAAATACAGTCTTCTTCAGCTGTCATCGGCCTACCTCAGAAAATTAAAAAAATAAACAATAATTCCATCAGCCGAGGCTCAGAAACCAAGGCGGTTCAGCAAAGCAGTCCCCTGGCCTTCCCTCTTTTTCTCTTTTCTAACCCCCGTCCCCGCCCTGCCTGCCTGAATGTCAGCACTAGGTAAAAACAAGTTTGTTTGCAAATGTACCATTAATGTGTTGATTTTTTAAGAGATCAGAAGAGCCTCACTGCTTAGAAATAAAACTTCATCGCAGTTTTTGTTATTGGGGTTTGGCTTCCATTATATTAGCCTATTCTTTTCCATTTAAGGATTTTTTAGTTCATGTCACATATTTCTAAACTCCGTGTTGATTTTCTGAAATAATCTCAGGAGAAGCACCAACCACCTGTGCATCAAGTATAAGGGTCCAGAAAGAGATTTAGATACTGGTGACTGTAAGCAAGAATGGAAAAGCCCCTGGTACAGTGAAACTCTGAAAAGAATCCCTGCTAGTACACTGTGTATTGGGAAGGAAACATGAGGGGTAAGCTGGGAATAGGCTGGAGCACTGAGCTGCTCAGCTCTGAACACCCACAGAGCAGACAGGGGCTGCTGGTAAAAAGGCAAATCTTCTCCCAAACCACCACGACCACTCACTGTGAGGGACACATACAGGCACTTAAAAGAATCCAGAGTTGAACTGTTACATGTGAAAAAGTAAATCCTGCCAAAATAATACACATTAATTGTAAAGAAAGTGATCCTCAACTTTTTGGCCTTTTAGGTATAATTTATAGTGAAAAACATATATATTTTAAAAATCCAAATATGTGTGTGTGAGACATATAAACACTCCACCTAGATTAAAATATAGGACATTTCCAGAACTCTGGCTACTCAGAAGCAGACTTGCTGGGAAGCCCAGCTCCTCCCCTCCACATCTCTGTCTCCAAAATTAACACTATATCTCAGCCTAGGCTCAGTGGTGGCGAACCTATGGCAAGGTGCCACAGCGGGCATGCAGAGCCCTCTCTGTCAGCACATGAGCCAAGAGTATGAGCTGTTTCTTTCCAAACTAAACCTCAGTAATCAGGTTTAATTGCACTGTTGGCACTTTGCAATAAATAAGTGGATTTTGGGTTGCAGTTTGGGTCCTCAGCCTCTAAAAGTTTCACTGTCACGGGCCTAGAGTTCTCATATCTCTCCGTACCTCTCTCCCTCTTTCACACACACACACACACACACACACACACACACACACCCTTTCGATATAGGAAAGGCCCCACCAGTGAGCACCTGTCCTCAGAAGCTGGAGAAAGGTTTCCAGTGACCCATAACCTTGAAATCTCCACTATTTAGGTCAGTCATTTAGAATAACTGCCACATAACCCAGTGGTTGTAATTACCTAAATCAAATATCTTTGCTCAGACACTAAATCTGAGTCATTCTAGAGACTGCTAAGACAGTCACACAATCCTTTCAAGTTTAGGTTAAAATGGCCTAGGATTTCTCTACCTGTGACAGGCCCAATCCACAGTCTCTTACACACCCACAGTCTCTTACACACATCCAGAGGGCTGATTTTTCCAGAATATCAGCCTTTGTTGCAAGTACAAGATAAATCACAAGAGAGTAGGTGTGAGAAAAACAAGGTTAAATCCTGCCATGGACATACACACATGAGAACCAGCTCCTCTTCTTACATACTCATCTTTTCTCAAAAAGCAATCAAGTTTAAGCTGCTTCTGAAACATAGGCCCAAAAGTTATTTCACATATTTTGTTTCAATATTAAGGACCTTTCTAATGGGTATTTGAATAGAAGCCATAGAATGTTTTGAGCAGATTCAACTTTTAAAAAGCGTATATGAACCTTTGTTAACTCATATAAAAGTATGAGTACAAAATGTACATACAGTAGTTCTTCCTTATCTGAGGTCTCTCTGTAGTTTCAGTGACTCACAATCAACCAAGTTCGGAAAAACTAAATGGAAAATTCCAGAAATAAACAACTAATAACTTTTAAACTATGTGCTGTTCTGAGTGGTGTGATGCAATCTCATTTTTCCCCACTTTGCCCCATCTAGGGTGCAAATCATCCCATCGTCCAGTGTATCTGTGCTGCATAAGCTACCTGCCTGTGTGTTACTTAGTAGCTGTCTTTGTTATCAGATTGTTATGGTATCACAGTCCTTGTGTCTGAGTAACCCTTATTATACTTAATAATGGCCCTAAAGTACAAACTTTTACTATAGTATATTGTTATAATTGCTCTGTTATTATTAGTTATTATTCATTCTTTCTGTACCTAATTTATAAATTAAACTTTAGCTTAAGTAACCATGTAGATGGAAAACAACAGTAGACTATATATATATATATATATATATATATATATCTCAAACTGATTCCTATTTATGCCTGTGAGAAAAATAACATACATTGGGGAGAATGCTGATAATTTAAAAATCCATGTACTTATGTAAAATCTATTAAAGGATAATATTTGGGGACCTGGAGTTAAGGTAGACATGTCTAATTTTTCTTGTTTATGTCTTTAAATATTATATTAGCAAAATACCTCAAGGACAGTGAACATGCAAGTTATATATATATATATATATATATATATATATATATATATATACACTATCCATGAGTTCAGGAGATTTTGGAAAGTATCTCCCATGGATAAGTGGGGACTACTGAATTTAACAAACTTGCATGTTCACTGTCCTTGAGGTATTTTGCTAATATAATATTTAAAGACATAAACAAGAAAAATTAGACATGTCTACCTTAACTCCAGGTCCCCAAATATTATCCTTTAATGGATTTTACATAAGTACATGGATTTTTAAAATATCAGCATTCTCCCCAATGTATGTTATTTTTCTCACAGGCATAAATAGGAATCAGTTTGAGATTAACACTACCTAGTGAAATGGATGATCCTGACCTTTGTAAAACCGCTCTCTTCTGTTAGAGAAAAATTATAGGACTACACATTGAAAACCAAATTACCAAATATAGTTTATTCTTTCAATAAAGATAAAAGATAACAGATATGTGTGTAATTAAAAATAAAAATGTTACTAAAAAATGAAAACAATTACTAAGGCCTAGGGAGAGGAGAGGAAAACTGGATTTGATTACTTAGTGTTAATGAAATGAGGTAAGATACGTGAAAACTTCCTGACCTTCACATGAGGAAAAGATAATTCTGCAAATCCAAAATGCTGGGCATCTTTCCTTCTGGTTCTGGATTTATCACTACTAGTGAAGCAGGGTCTGAACCTCAGAGCAGTAACCCATGCCTGTGACTAAGATATCAAGTCACAGAGAAAGGCCAGAGGACATGGAGTTAGTCAGTGTAAGTTGAATTGCAGCCTTTTAACTTGACCTAGTACTTGGGCAGGTCACTTACTTTTTCTGGATCTCAAATTCTGTTTTACAATGAACAAAACAATACCTATCTCTCAAGTGGGGATTAACTTTGATAGACAGGAAAACATTTCACATGTATCTGACATGCACTAAGCCCTTAAAGTATGACAAAAATGAAGTTAAGCCAGAACAAATGTCACAATTTCTGTTAAAAGATAATTCTGCAAATGCAGATACAATACAAACATTAAGATTATTAGGGTTCAGTGTAGGAACAATATTTTGTAAAGGAGCCACAGTATTATGATAAAGAAGTGGCCATAGTGGTGAAGAACAGAGATCCCAGGTTGAGACCACCTGGAAACCTTGTGTGTGTTTCTGGAATTCTTGGTGTTTCACTTTTATCTTATGAAAAGTAGGGGCAATAATAAAGAACCTAGCACATGAGTTGACCAGTTATGATAATATAGGTAACTCTCCTGGCAAATTATAAGCACTACAAAAGTTAGCTTGCATTCACAGTGCTCCAAAGGCTGTTATTCCATCCTTTAGTACTTTTGGTTCTAGTGCAGCAATGAAATTGTATTGAAGCTCAAAAGCCCAGGAAACCGGCCAGAATTCATTGTTCATTTTTAATTGCTGTTTTTGATTTTCACTCTTTGCTATCTTGGAACTATTGTTTATTTTATTTCATTGCTGTAAAATATATCTATTAATTTGTCAGGCTGTATCCTCAGCCCCCTCTCTCTCTGACATGCACGCTATTCCTCATGTCCTCATGTGGCATGAGTGTTGCTAGGGTCTCTGCAAACCTACAAGTATTAACTATTACTGAGAAATACAACAGGAAAAGAAGCAGCATGATACTGCACTCAAAGTTAAAAGCCTGCATGTTGTCTTAATCCTAATAGTTAAATTTTGGGTAAAACACTTCTTCTCTCTGCTTGTTTCTTCATCTGTAAATTACATTTTGGAATTCCATGGGTTGCTGTAATGATCAAATCAGTAAAAAGGACTTTCAAAAATATAAAGCATTGTAAAGCTTAAATATCAAAAATTGGTATTATAAACTAATACTGTCATCACCAAACATTGATGAGTATTATAAACAAATTAGTGATGATTTTATAATGAATGTATAACTGCTGAAAATAAATTAATTCTAGCTGGAAAGCAAGAGCATCAAATCCTATTCAATGTTGAACTGCAAGGCCAATATGGAGATGTGTCTAAATTCTGCTCCCAGGGGCCTCACAAGTTCCTGGATCAAATAATTCTGATTAATGGAGTGGACAAATAGGACTCACACTTTAATTTTGCTGCTGTCTTTGAGAATATTCCCAGTATTACAATGTTCATCTCCCAAATAGCATAAGACCCAAATAAAAGTCAATCCAACAAAATCTGCTTAACTCAGGCTGCTTTAAAATAAGGGTTAATACAATGGGACAGTTGGTCCCAATCCTGATTTAATATGTCTACAGTACAAAGGGTCTTTGCTGCTTCTTGTTTCTGCAGGAAAAAAGGAGCTTATTAAAATAAATATAGACTAGAATTAAAGCTCCTAATAGGAACAGAAAAGCACTAATTGAAATAATAATTAACAATCTATTTTTCAGCATCTTTCTTATTACACTATAATTTCAATTAGTAATATTCAAATTTCAAGGTTTATATCATAGCTGTAAAAACGGAAATAATTATGTAGTTATAAAAAGTTTCAGAGATTATTTTAAAGGATAGTTTCCCAACACAAATGCAGCTCTAAAAGTAAATTCATCTTTGTAATGAACAAAGAAATTAAAATCTAATAGCATTAGGCAACATAGGCACATAACCTTTTCATTCACTCTTTCACTCTGTCCTTAGATAAGGGAGGTGTTAAAAGCTGATAGATGATGATCACATGAGTATAATTATTATTATATATAATAGAATGTGTAAAATGTGTATGTGCTTTGTATACATGTGTTCGTGAATATATGTGCACACATAAGTGTGCATGTGTGTACACTTAAGCCAAATCCAACTAGCAGGCAGTGATCACACATCTTATCTTGTGAATTGCATTAGATATCTTGTTTAAAATCTCTGATTTATCTGATTAAGTTAGTGAGTGAATAATCCTTTAATCCTCTCAAGAATACAGTTTATGTCTGCTAAGTGTCAAATTTAAGGCTGGTAAGCTGTAAATACTGAAATTTAAGTGAAAGGAAAAAGAAAAAGGCAGCCACCTAAAGTCAAGCTATGTTGTCTGTTTCCAGATTCTGTGGGTGACCTTCTCTGCTGTAATGAGAATGAGAAACATTAGGAAAAATCATAAATCATCCTCCAGTGGTGGCTCCATGGCAGTGAGCATATCAGTCACTGAGGACCAATCTGCTAGAATGTGCTTCCCGTTTCCCAACCAGTTTAATTATAAATTAATGGATCCTGCCTTTTGCTCCTCATTACATTTTAGACTAGAAATGTTAAAACTAGATATTATTTATTATATAGTTGGAAAACTATGTCAGAAGCTTAAAAATGCTAAATATTTTTAAGAGCAAGGGCAAGAAAAGGAACACCCTTCGTTTATAATTTCAGAGTCTACCCTTTACAAATGTTAGAAACATGACGAAATCAGAACAACTGGGAGCTCTGGCCAGACTAAATGAACTGAGGTGCTACACCTCTTTACCATTATGCACTGAATTCAAATAATAGCAATGAGGTGAGTAAGGGAGGGCGGGAGGCGGGGAGGTGGGAAGGAGAGGGCGGAAATGGTTAGTTCACTGCCCAGTGAAAATTTAAAACAATGTTTTTAAATTCTTTTAAACCAACTAGCTCGCCTACTTGGTGCACTTAAACAGCTACATTGAAATGAAATATATATTTATAATCCCACTGAGTAGTTTATAATCTGTAGTCCAAAATATTCTGTGAATTTATTTATCTGAAATGTACTTTGTATTGCTCATTTAGAAAAATTCATCTTCTTTCCCCCAAAACTTTCACCAACTCATGTTAGAAGGACAAAACTGCTAGAAGCAATTTATTTACCACTCTATTTTTCATTTCCTGTGTACAATGAGTCAGAAGAAACTGGACTAACTAAAGTACTGGTCAATCATTAAAAGCAGAAAGTCTGTATTATCCCTCAATTCCTCAGGATGTGAGGAAATGAAGCAAAGGAAAAATACCTCTCCCCTCCCACCTTGAGCATAGCTCCCTGTCAGCACCGCAGCCTGGGAACCAAGGTGGAGAGAAGATGTGATCACACTGCTCTTGGCTATTGGGACTGTCACCAGACAGGGTCTGAAGGGGTCTCTGAAGTGGAGCTGGGGAACCTCATCTTACTCCACCCACAGGGTAAGTTGTAGGTTTTCCAACCTAGAAAAAGAATTTTCAGAGTGCTTCAGTAAGAAGCATAGTTTGATTAGGCAGAATTTTTAAAGTACATACTCAAAGAAAGAGTACAGCCCTCAATGTGGGGGAGGGGGGGTACATTTGTGCTCTAGATGTGTACATTTATGGGGATTTAGGTGTGTCCCTAAAATGGGTCATCTAAGTTGTATATTCTAGTATCTGTTGGGTTTGCCCATTTGGTGAGCTGTGTTTAAAAGCAAACCATTTACATGTGCTTGAAACTAAAATATGTCTTATTATGTGTGCCTGTTTAGGATGGGGATTGACGGGGGAGTACTATGTACAGTTGAAAAGCATAGGCTCAGAGGTCAGTTCATAGATTATTGTCTTTAAGGTCCTTAGGAATTTTTCCTTCATTTTTGAAGCTGCAGTTTTTATTAAAAGCACAATTTAAAGATTATGATTCTCCTTGTCTTCTTCTTCTTACCTATTTTTTCTGTCTACCTCAGGACTATGGTATAGCCTTTACTTTGATTTTTCCAATGAAGCCTAAAGAAGCTTCATACTCCATATCCATACAGCAGAGGAAAGCCAATAGGCAAACACCTCTCCCAAGTCTCCATTTCTGCCTGATTGCAGATGTTGCACTTCTAAATTTGCCCCAACACACAGGATTAAAAGCTTCTGGCCCCAGCCCTATTCCTCCAGCCTTTGTTCACTGGCTTCTCACACCCAGTCTCTGAAAGTAGAGCTATCAGCAGTGCTAACTTGTCTTCCTCTAATGTAAACACATTTGGCACAATCTAGTATTTTAAGTCCTTCATTTTTAATCGGGTTTGCAAATGTCTCACATCTCTGGCCCACGTACTCAGATCTTTCTCCCCATCTACATAGTGGGAATGGCTTCTCTAATTATTACTTGCTACATGATCTGTTATCCCTGTGGATTGGATTCATATTATCTTTAACCCCATTCACCCTTGACAATGAACTTGCCCCCAGCATCCTCTCCTGGGTATCCACTGGCATCTGATTTTGAGGAGCATGACCAGTGCTCAAGCCCTGAGGACCCCCCAGACCTTGTTCCAGCTTTGGGACTAAAAGTGACTTTAAGCTGGGTGGGAAGGGTGAGGATTTTATGCAGACTTTTCTGAGGTTTTACAAACATGAAAGTAAAACAGAATACTTTGCAGCTGCCTCCATGAATGAGGTGCCAGCCAGAGTGGATAGTGTGTGGAGATGAACCCCAACGTTGGTAACAAACTGTGAAATGACCTCATTTTGCCTTTGTTCAAGGAGTAGGGCCTCTCTTAAATCCGCAAGACTGTATAGGATCATTTCTAAAATTATCTTACAATCAACATAATTATAAATAAATATCTAAAAGAATATGTGTATAAATTTTGTCACTTGTAATTTTTTTTCTGATTGCAGATATCCTCGAATTTACTTCTTTAGACTCAGTTCTCTTTCCTTATAATTACTACTTCTCATATAGCAGAATAGTAGCTAAACACTTGTGATCTTTGTATGCATGTAAATCAACATCTCTGTCTTCTGTTTTCACTTATTCATTACCACAGTAAATGTTAGTGCACATTTTTGAGGGCATGGACATAAAGACACCCTTATTTACAATGACACAGGGCTCCTCTTGGTACATGGCTCAGAAAGACCGTAAAGCCACCTATACAATCAACATGTTATATAGTTTCCCTTGGTATCCCTGGGGATGAGTTCCACAACCCCCTCTGATACCAAAATTTAAGGATCCTCAAGTACTCTATGTAAAATGACATTCACAATGTCATTCATTGTGACATATTATGAAAATAATATGTCACAATATATACTTTATATATACTCTGTATATATCCTTCTGAATACTTTAAATTATCTCTAGATTACTTCTATGCCTACTACTATGTAACTACTATTTAAATACAGTAGTTGTTACCCTATATTGTTTAGGAAATAATGACAAGGGGGAAAAGCCTGTACAGTACATGTTTAGTATGAACAGTTTTTCCCAAATATTTTCATTTCATGGTTGTTTGAATCCATAGATATGAAATCCATAGATGCTGATCAAATATACTGAATCCATGCTGATTGTGAAGTCACTGAATCTTTGTCCGGTTCATTCATTGGAATTCAATGTGTAGTTGGTAAGGACAATATATAGGAGTCACCACCACTCTACTCCCCACTTACAATGCAGTATGGCCTTGGGTTCCCCTCTTCTTTATGGAAGTCTTTTAAATTTCTACTGGCTCTAAGAAAAGACCACATATGCATTATATACTTATATAATCTAGAGAGCCCTTGGTGAGAAAGGGGATATTTTAAGTATTAAAAGGGGAAGAACTGAATGACTGACCTTTAGGAAATTTTAAAACATAGTCTTTCCAATGATTTCCAGAGCAAATTTGGGAAACCAGACTACAGAGTGTTGGAGGTATTTTACACTGGATTCAGAATTTTAGAGTCTGTTACTCAGTGTTGACTGCTCTTATGATACCTTAGAAACAGCTTACCATTGAAGTCAGTTCCCCTAGCCCATCAGGCTTCAGCATCCTACTCTTTCTCTTTGACTCATACTGGCAACGTCTTTGTGAGCAAGCTTTCCTGGGTTATGCTATGATCTAGTGGAGTAGATTTCTAAAGAATATATGAAAGCACCATCAGTTTTAGACAATTTATTGGTTTTTGAGTTTCCACTAGAATCAGGTCCAGACCAAGAGCAGGCTTCTTGGGACTATTAAAGAATGTATCCCTCAGCCTTCTAGACAAATACAGAAGTGACCAGTGGCTGTCATATATTCTGAGCATATTTACTTTACCCAGATATTCTACTCTCTTATTTATTGTCTTTTTAAAACATGATACGAATGATGTTATTGCCTCTAGTACTGGAGTAACCAACATATGATCAAATTTGGGGGGGGGGAGAGGGGAGTACCAGGGATCAAACTAGGGACCTTGCGCTTGCAAGGCAGGTGGCAGAACCACTGAGCTAAATACCTGTCCCTGGTCAAATATTTTAAAAGTAAATAGAAAACTGGACTTTATCACCTACTTTTGCTTCCCAATTATATGCCTCAATTATGAATTTTGACACAAGAGCATTGAAAATTCCGAGAAACTCATTGGAATGATTAAAATTTGAAAGCTAGAGAATGTAATGGGGGGAGGTAAATGATAATATACAAACCTTCATTCCCTGCTAATATAAACATAAACTGGTATAGACATTCCAGAAACAATCTGATAGTACTTAGTTAAAGTGACTATTCCTTGTGACACATTAATCCCATTCCTGGATATAATTCTGAAAATAATTTCACTTACCAGGAAACATGCTCTATGACATTTTTCACAGTATTGCTTGTGGTGGTGGGAAATGAGAGGCAATCATGGTGCCCATCACTTGCATATAGGTTAAACATGGTAGATGCCTACTAAGTATTTTGCAGCATTACAAAAAGTTAGATGACCACACAGCTACATGGCTAGCGCTTAAGAACAATATGTCAGCATGATAAAAAAGAAAATATAATGAGCTATGTAGCATAATGATAGTTGTGTAAATTAAAATACATGAACATATGTTTTACAAGAACATAAAAAACAAGGATATAGGGCTGGGGATTTAGCTCAGTGTTTCCGCCACCTGCTTTGCAAATGCAAGGTCCTGAGTTCGATCCCCAGTACCAAAATAAACAAAACAAGGATATCATTGAGCACATTAAAATGGCTGCTTATGCTAGGGGGAAGAATGGTAAAGCAGTGTGAAATTGAGAAACAAAACTCAAATGAGATCAATGGATAAGATAAATGGGTAGATGGATAACTGCAGGTGAAAATTGATAGATGACTATCAGTTGATCCATACTGATGGTCAAGAGAGAACACAGATCAATTATATGGTATCATAAACTAAGAGGTATGATTTACAATTTTCTGTATTTTAAATCCAGAAATAAACTAGTCAAGAAAGCTGATAAGTTTCTAGGACAGTAAGACATTATTGATATGACATGCTCCAGATTGCGGTGAAAAACTAAGTATCAAATTCTATTACTCAATTTTTACTCTACCTACAAGACTTAGATTTGTCATGTCACATCTGGTTCCTTGGCACATCTCTACATTTACCAAACAACAGTGAGAACCAAGAATGGGAGTGAGCCACTGGCTCAGCATCTTTAACAGAGGAGTCATGAGTAGCTGCTAAACAGAAAACTAGAGTGAGGCATCCACTCTAGCAATGGGGATAAACAGCCTGTGAAGACACCTTAAACTACCCAGTAGCCCTAAAGCGCAGCAGAACCAAGACAACTGCAACCTAGTACATGCAATAGATGGACAAGGAAAACCTGTTACATGTGGTTATTGACCATATGAAATGTGGTTAATTCAAATTGAGCTATGAATATCTAATGTAACAAATAGACTGTTAAATAACACAGTAATAATTTTCATACTGAATACATGTTCAGACAAAATTTTGGAAACTTTGGGTTAAATAATACATATGTCATTATTTTCATCTATTCATTTACTTGGTTTGATGCAGCTAGCAGAATATTTAAGATTAAGTATTCTCACCTGGTATTCACTAGATGGTGCTGTTCTGGAGGTTGATATGTTGACTTATGGTTTCTCTTTAAGTTAGTAGTAATGTGAAATTGAAGTCTATTTTTCTACAAATGTGGAAGATACTCTTCTAGATATGGCTGTTCAACTGTTCAACAGAGTTCAAAATTGTTTGGTCCTCCAGCATATTTTGTTGATGGTGATTCCCACTAGAAGCTTTTGGATTTTCCATATCTTCAATTCCATCATGCTAAATAGAGCATGACCAAACTACCATAGACCAAAAGGTCCATGTAGATTGGGTACAGCTTACAAATACTCAGTGGTGACCTGAATTGAATTAAGGCTGCTTAGGTCTGTTGTGCCAGGACATTTGGTAAAATCTAAAAGTCTCTTTGGGGCTCTACTTCCAATCCTGTCACAGAATCTCACTGACAATATAAGATGGAAAAGAAAATGGATCCAATTCATACTAAATATGTCAGTTTCTACTGTAACAGGAAGTCAGAAATGTAAGAAAATTGAATACTTATTCATTTTTTATTTCCAAAATAATAAACACACACATGCGCGTGCACACACACACACACACACACATTCGTTTGAGGTTGAGGAAAAAAATTTTATTCAGTAAAAAAAATCTTATATAATTTGAATACTAAACTATAACCAAATAACTTTGTTCCCTTGGGGGACTTTCTCATTTGATTACTATCACACAAATACATCACTGTTCTTTTTTTTTTTTAACTTCATTTGAGCCTGATCCCCCGAGTCACACACTAACTGTCAGGGGACTTGTTGCAGTAATGGTCATTTGTGTTTCATAATTATCTTAAATCAACATAATTAGTTCCACATTCTGCTGTTTTCTTCCTAAGACATCTGTAAACATTTTTATACAATTCCAGCAAATATCTTTCGGAAATAATTAATTTTTTTAATTACGAAAAGGTAAAATAATATTTTAAAAGTGATTTTCTAACACCTTTAAGAGTATAAGAAAAGATTGTTCAGGATGCCAAACAAGAGATTTTCTCTTTCAATTATCAGCCACAGTTCCACAATTTAGAATGTCATTGGTCACACTTTTAACGTGGTTAAATCAACATAAAAGCCTGAAGGACATTTAATAATAAAAAAGAATGTTCTTCATTTGATTTAATCAATCCACTTTGCTCCCTTGGACTGTTTTTATTCATTCCACAAAAAATATATTGAACACAGGGCATTTGATAGGGCAATCTCAAAATTCATTGGTATCAGAATTACCTAGATTCTATCTTTGTGACTCTGATTCAAGAAGTTAAAAGTAAATCCCAGAAATTTGCTTCTTTAACAACTATCCAAGGTGATTCTAAAGCAAATGAAACTCAAACCCCCACTTTTAAGAAATATTGTCTCTTAACCTTGAGACAGAGGTGTGAAACATACCCTCTACACACACTTAAAAATAAGAGGTTGAGGGCTGGGGATTTAGCTCAGTGGTTCTGGAGCCTGCCTCACAAGTGTAAGGACCTGAGTTCGATCCCCAGTACCAAAAAAAAGAGGCTGTAACAAGTTTCAAATACTTAATTAAAGTGAAATTAAAATGATTCAAGCATTAGCCTTTATTCACCTGCAGCTAGGAAACCATGCTTAAGAAGGAGTAGAGTAGCTGAGTACAAAGTCAACATACACAAAAAAATCAATAGCTTTCCTGTCCACTAACAACAGACTCACTGAAAGAGGAAACAGAGAAACAACTCCTTTCACAATAGCATTCAAAAAAAAAAAAAAAGAAATACCTATGAATCAACCTAACAAAAGAGATCAAAGACCTCTACTCTGAAAACTATGGCACTCTGAAAAAAGAGATCGAAGAGGATATCAGAAATGGAAAGACATCCCTTGCTCCTTGGTAGGAAGAAGCCACACAGTGAAAAAGGCCATACTTCCAAAACTGCTATATAGACTCAATGTCATCCCAATTGAAACTTCAACAGCATACTTCACAGACCAGGAGAAAACAATCCAAAAATTCATTTGGAAGAAAAAGAGATACAGAATAGCAAAAGCAATTCTAGGCAACAGAGACATGGCAAGGGGTATCACAACTCCCAACTTGAAACTATGCTACAAAAGTACTATACTACAAACAGCATGGTACTGGCAAAGAAACAGACCTGAGGACCAGTAGACCAGATTAAAAGATGCAGAAACAACTTCAGACACACTCAGCCACCTCATCTTTGACAAAGGAGCCAACCACCCTCACTGGAGGAAAGATAGCCTCTTTAATAAACGGTGCTGGAAAAATTGGGTTTCAACTTACCAAAGATTAAAACTAGACCTATATCTCTCACCATGTACTAAACTAAAATAGAAATGGATGAAAGATCTAAATATTAAAATAAAAACAATTAACCAGCTGAAAGAGATATTAGGTAGAACTCTTGAAGACATTGGAACAGGAAAAGATTTTATGAACAAAACCTCAGTTGCACGTGAACTACCACAAAGAATCAACAAGTGGGATCTCTTCTTATTAAACAGCTTCTGTACAGCAAAAGAAACCACCAACAGTGTGAAGACACAACCCACAATGTGGGGAAAAAATTTTACCAGCTGTTCCTCAGACAAAGGTCTACTATCCAGAATATATAAAGAACTTTAAAAAAATCAGAGCTCCCAAATTTAAAGACCCAAACCAAAAATGGGCATCTGAAATGAACAGACATTTCTCAAAGAAGTATAAAAGCAAATAAACATATGAAAAAATGTTCAACATCACTGGTCATTCAAGAGATGCAAATGAAAACAATGCTGAGATTCTACCTCACCCCAGAAAGAATGGCTGCTATCATGAAATCAACCAATAACAAATGTTGGTAGGGCCGTGGGGAAAAAGGAACCCTTCTCCACCATTGGTGGGAGTGTAGACTGAAGAAACTACTGTGGAAATCAGTATGAAGATACCTCAAAGAACTAGGATTAGAGGTCCCATTTGACCCAGCTATTCCCCTGCTGGGTATCTTCCCAAATAAATTAAAAGAATCATTCCATAGCAATATATGTGCACCCATGTTCATTCCAGCACAGTTTGTAATAGCTAAAACTGAGAAACAGCCCAGTTGCCTGTCAAATGGAGACTGGATAAAGAAAATGTGTTTTTTTAATATAAAATGGAGTACTACTCAGCCATAAAGAATGAGAAATTAGAGACATTTATAGCTAAATGGATGCATGTTGAGGTGATACTCTTAATTGAAAAAAATAGGACACACATGTAAATTCCAAATAGTTTCTCCGGTGTGAGAAATGAAAATGTAAATAATGATCAAAATGTATAATAGATAATGTGAAATAGGAAAAAAATGGTACAAAGGGAAAGGGGAAGTGGGAAGGGGAAGGGAGAGAAAAAAAGGGAATGGAATTAACATGAGAAAATGAAAAAATGGAAACAAAGTCTTTGTAAATAGAGAGGGGTGGAGGGGTTGAAGGGAGGGCAGGGGAATAGGGAAAGAATAAGAACCAAGATAGATTATGTAAAGGTATAAATCTCCAGTGATGAATGTCATTATATTGTATACTTAAAATGTACCATTAAAATTAATTTTAAAAAAAGGGAGTAGAAAGTGTGAGTGTTATTTGTAGAACATGTGCCTCACATTTCAATGATCCAAGAAGGCTACCTTCAAACTTTCCTCCTAAAAGTGATATTTGCTAATAGATTCTTCAGAGACAACCAAATTTCCTACTCAGTGGTAAAATTTGCAGACAGGAACTAAGAATAGAATATATATTCAGCTTTCTCTAGCCACTTACACCAAAGCACTTATGGCCATCTGAAAGTTATGGTCTCCAGACAGTGACTTTGAACACACAGCCTTTGTGTTGTGCATTGTCTCATGCCTGGGTCCCTGTGTACAAGATATATTCAGATATGTTTTGTTTCATCCACTGTGTGCTTTTCCTTTAGGATGAACCTTGATAAATCTGAACATATAGTGATAAGCTGAGTAGGACAGTCTCTGGGGTTTTGAGGCCTGGAGATCGGCTGCCTGCATTCTTCAAACATCAGAAGCTACTGAACCTGGCCTCCTCTCATAGAGGTGAGGGCAAAGATCTATAAAATTGAAGGCTCATCACTGTGACATTAAGCTTTCAGTTGAAAGTTCCTGGATACATGTCATTCCTAGTTCTAACAGAATACTAACCAAACAGATGGAAACCAGAATATATCAATACACCAATAAAATATCAAAGTGTATCAATATTAGTAATAAAGTATCATTAAAAAGAATATGTCAATAAACTCTATTGATAAGGCATGAACAACTATAATTAAGGAGTGCCTCCCTTGTCAAGGTGGAAAATAGCCCCAATCCTAATTCAAGAATAAAAATCAGGACCTCAATCTTATCAGGACTCTTTCCCACAATTACTTTGGCATTCTGTTTTAAACTATAGCATTTTCCCCAAATTAATACCCAGCAATAAGTGAGGCAATTTTCCTATCTATACTTGGGAAGCGGGAGAACATTTAGCCATTTTAAAAATCAAGTGGTGGCACTGTAAGAAAAAGGCACGAGGTAGTTAAAAATTTGAAGAATATGTCAATTGGTAAAATTAGATAAAAAGTTGCGCTGTGTTCTGCCCTACATTTGGACTATCGCAAGTGAGGCAAACTTTTCTAGGCAAACTGCTGAGGACTGCCAATTTAACAAGCTGTTCTGTGCTGCAAGGGACATATTTATGGACATACTTTCAACAAGACGTACCTAGTGCTACCAAGCTGTGCTGTACTAAAGAGCAGAAAGAATCAGAACGATGGATTAAAAAAAAAGTAATGGATTTCACACATGGGTCCTATTAAAATCAGATCAAGTATTCTGCAATTTACAGACAAAAATATTTAAAATAATGACAGGGTTGTTGCATGATCTAAGAAGAAAACACCCGGGAAATGTAAAAGATGAGAGTGACACAGCAGGTTTAGCTCAGGCTGTTGTACAACAAGGCTCTTGAAGGGAGAGAGGAAAAGCCAAACTACACTGTGAATGTTCTCATTTTTAATCAGCTAGGTCAACGTGACTCTAACTCTATTTAAAACCTGGCCTTAGCTCATAAACGGTTTTCATTATAAAGAGTACTGTTCACAGAATCTTTCATCAAAGATTAATTTTATTGTTCTCTCTCTTTCCCTGTCTGTCTCTCCCTCTCTGTCTCCCTCTTTACTTCTTCCCTCCCTCTCTCTTTCTATCATGGGAATTGAACCCAAGGACTTGCATATTCTAGGGAAGCACTCTACCACTGAGCTACATTCCCAGCCCTGTCTTAATCTTTTGGAGTCTAAAAGTCACTAGAAATCACTCTAGTACTATTCCTTATTTCTTTTGAGAATATGATTGAGTGTGCCCTATGCTAGTACTTCCTATCCTTGGGAAAATGTTTTGAGTACTAGTGAATCAGAATCATTTTCTGTTTAAAATTGGCTACTTCTTTCTATTTCTGGGAAAGTGGATATCAGGCCAACTTGGAGCTCATCTTCTTTGTTCTAAATTTTAAAAAAGTCAGGGGTAAGAGTATAAAAGAATATTTTTGTTGTTGCTTTGACAAAACCCTGGAGTGTAGCTTCTTTTGAGTGTGGAGTTACCCTTGTACATGCATTCAATTTACATCCATCAAATTATTTGACTTTGAAATCTTTCAGAAGGAAGAGAGAGGAGCATGAACACTTTACTTTGATAATTCTGTCACCTTACCATTTTAAAAGGCCACAGACATACAGGTAAACATCTTCTGTAGAGGGCCAGATAATTACTATTTTAGGCTTGTGGGTTGCATGGTCTTGGCCACAGGCGCTCAGCTCTGCTACAGAAAAGCAGTCACAGGCAATATGCGAACCAGTGAGCATGGCTTTGCTTCAATAAAGCTTTATTGATAAAAAAAAAAAACAGTTGTGAGCTGCATGAGGCAGGCTATAGTTCAGTCATGGAGAAAGTCTGCTACAAAAAAAAGGAAAGGACCCCCAAAAGGAAAGCCATTAGAAAGATAAGAAAGCGCAAAACTTGTGCAGGCCCCAGCCAAAAGCCCATCCAGACACTAGAGACTCAGGTGCAGAGTCCCCAGCCAAAGGCCCTCCCATGCAACAGCTACACAGGCAGGCAGTCCCCAGCCAGAGGCCCACCCAGACAACAACCCAGCATGAGGATCCAGATGGCCATCACTCTGAACCCAGGAACTGGTCCAGTGGTGAGCAGCAGGAAGAAGGCCAATCTGAGGCTTGTTGAAAATTGAAGCCCACTGGGAGAGCAAAGATCTCCTCAATAAAGGCACAGCAGACTGCATAAGAAAATGAAATAAGAAAACAACTAAAGAAGACTCAAAACTAGACTTCCAGGTCACCAAAGGCAACCCTAGGGCCAACGAAATAAAACAATCTGAAACTCAAGCACCTGGACTCCCTGAACTGGCAACAAAAGAGGGTCTGGAAATTATAAAATCAGAAATAATTTCACAGATAACAACACAGATTGCTTTCATAGTTAAAGATGTGATTAATAACTCTAGAGCAGATACAGATAAAAAACAGAGGAGCTCAGGAACATGATGGAATCCCAGCATAGGAAACAAAGGGAATCCATAAAACAGATGGAAACACATATCCAGGAGATTAGAAAGTTCAAAACTGGACAAACAACTCCAGGATCCAGACTGTTGGAAAGCAGGCTGGGCCCCAGGTCAACCGGCTGGGAATCACTTCCTTCTTAACAGTCACTCCGGACCTGCTGCATTCCCTGAGTAGGACTCCAGGTACAAGATCCAACAGCTGCTCACACCGGGCTCTGATTATGAAGGCTCAGCCTTCTCAGGTATGGAGAACTTCAAATAACTTGTCCTCCTCTTCCCCAGCCTACATGCTGAGAAACTATGACTGACTCCACAAGAGTAAGTAGGGTTCAGCTCCTCAGTTTATAGAGTTTACAACCATAGTTGATGGTGGCAACTGTAGCAGAAAAGAGAGGTTCTTTTGCGGTCTGACGAGATGCTCCAGTTTCTTCCATATACAGAGTCCACCCAAAAAAATGTATGCACACTTCAGGAAATGAAAAACTTGTATAAATATTTAAATATTAAATTTATTGAAACATGACAAAATTAGTGCAAGTTATCTTTGCCTCTACAATTACAAGAGGTGCTCAAAGTGGTGGCCATTAGCTTCCAGACACTTATTAGCATAGCAAACTCCTACTTGGGTAATCTTGGTTATTAAGACTGCTGCACACACATTTTTAATTTCTTATCTAAGGGCCAGCAGTAATAGGTTCTCTGAAATATATAACATCCTCTAGGGTCCCTCATAATGTGGATGACATCATGTGTTGAAAAAACATCATACTACTTTTCTTTTCCTGAAGTATGTATACATTTTTTGGCATGTTCTGTATATATGATATACATGATCATGGATAAGCTCTTTAGGCTGAGCAAGTTCCTAAGTTCTCCATATTTATACAAGGAGAAAATTAGATGAGAAGAAGGCTTATTATTATAGTAATTCCTCAGTTCATGAATACTTCTGTTTGCAAACTGGTTCTCAAACAAAAGTGTTCAGAAAAATTTTGCCTCTTTTCTCAAACTCTGTGTCAGGCAACAAACACAACCACAGCCATCTTCTCCACACAAACACAAATGCAGCCATCTTCCCTAAAATTTTAAAACAAATTAAATTCATAAACCGAGGTACCACTGTATTTCAACTTCAAAAAAGAACAGAAAAATATATGACTTTTTCCATACCCTAACCTGGTAAGGGGGCAAGTTGACTATAAAATTAAACTATACTACCAGCAGAGACGATGCCCCTCTTTGTCCCTCTTTGTCCTAAAGGTGTAAAACTCATGAGACCTATGGGTTCAAATTCTCTCTTAGGATTAGGATCGTGACCCAGTCATTAAAAATCATTGCTTGTTAGAGCCGTAGATAACTCAGTGGACTAAAAGAAACAAGCCTTGGCAACTAGTGATTTAGCAAGAGCCTGTGTCAAACTAAAGAAGGGAGGGCTAGAGACAGACCTCAGTGGGAAGGTCCTGAGTTCAATCCCGAATACTAGAAAAGGGGGAGGAAAGTCAGAAGAATGTTGGCCTCTGGAAATTCAGTATGAGTTTAGCTATGGAAACAAATTATTCCCACTAGATATTCTGGGCAATAAGGCAAATCAGGATGTTATTTCACCTTAAAAATAGCCTAAGTTTTTGGTGATTCATATTTATATACCTTTTAGAGTACAAACTGCAAATTCACTCATTGCTTTATTTTACCCATGTAACAGTATATGAGTAAGATAGAAAAAAATGTGCACTACTTAGGTTGGCTTTTTGGACATTGTAGCTCAGATCCAAAATGTTTCAACACTTGGCTAAAATTCCACAGGGGCAAGTGCCTATACCAAATTGGTCTCCATCCCAATCTGCTTATCCCAACCCCTGTCCTCCTCCACCCTGACTGCCCTGGTACCTTTATCCTTGCAGCCTCTCAGCTATATCACTCCTCATCATAGCCTAGAAATACAGTGCAATCAAGCAAGCCAAACTCTCCATACCCTTATTTCCCTGCACAGGTGATCTGCCTGGTTTTGTGAGCACCTATTGAATACCTATCCACCCAGAATAGCTGTTACTGAGCAGGCAACAAGACAAAAAGATTTATAGAGGGAAACTGTATAACACAAAACACACACCAGGAGATACATATTCCCATGGATAAGTGTCATCCATGATCTAGCATATGGACTCCACAGCAGCCCATTTGGAGCAAATCTCACTCTGTGCCAGACTTTTGTGAAAATGTGGGCAAGTTACCTTCTCTGTGCACTTCCTTCCTTCTAGAGGAATGACAGTACCTACTTCAAAAAGATATAGAAAGAGTAAAATGACTTAACATTTATAAAGGTTTGGAGCAGTGCCGAGTACACTGTAAGTGCTAGATAAATGTTAAGAGACACAGAATGGTCTCAGGAAAGAAGCCTTCAGCAGGAACCAGAAAAAAGGATCCAATCTGGCTCCCAGAAATGTGACCAAGAACAAGTCCTTTCACTTCTTGAGGTTCCTATTTTCTCCCCTATTAATGAAGAGAACAACATTTATCTAAATAGTTGTAGAGAGACTTTAATGAAGGAGTGATAGTGCTTTGTATAATGCTTGTCAAATTATAAACTGATTTAATAATTATCTTTTTTGCAAGAGGATGTGTATTACATGTGTATACATTTTAGAACATGAAACATCAATAATAGCTTCTTCCCTTATCAGAAATGTTATTGTTTGCCCCATTTCTAGCTGTCAAAATCCTAAGTATGCAGAGTCTTTAAGTAATTAGTGCCATCAATTAAGTCCTCATTCTGTGGTAGGCTGAATAAGTTACATACATTATCTTATTTAAGCTTCACGAAAATGCTGTAAGTATAACAAACCTGTCTTTTAGATGAAAAATCTTAAACTCAGAGAAGTTAAATAATTTTTTCAACATCAGTAGCCAATAAATAGGTAGATTAAGGCAAGATCTCTATGATGTTAAAGGCTATGTCTTTAACCCATCATTTTATATACTTGTTACACCAAAAAGATTCTCCCTTTTCTGAAGCAATAGGTCCATTGTTCATATTCTTTTCATAGGAATATAATACACAGTTTTCATTTAAAAAAAAAAAGTAGAGACTAGGTCTTGTGCATCTATGAACACATCACTGGAGCCAGCCAGATGGGTGAGAAGCAAGGTGACAAAGAGGGAAAAATACATTTACCACTGGACGAGCCTTCACCACCCCACCAAAGAATGAAGTTGAGCATCCCTATATGATTGCTGTGAGATTCAGTTAAGACAGCAAGGTTTAAATAGCTCTGAACACCAGAGTACAGTTATGGTTTATTCAGTTGTTTTGAAATTAGAATGGTTTGTGGATAGCTTGAATCTTAATTTAAAAAATAAGAGAGTCAGTGATGGTATGAGGACTGAGAGAAGAATAGCTAGACTACCTGCTGAATTTGCTTGGGAAATAGGATTTTAAGGAACTCAGTGATTAGCAAATAAGTATATAAATAACAGAAATATGTGTAAAAGGAAGATAGAGAAGTGCAGAAGGAGAAGGTATCAATCCTGTGCATGAAACCCTAACTGGCAACAGATTGGCTACTGGCAACTCCCTGGTGGGGAGGCCCACTTTGTCCCAATTTGCACACTGTGTGCCCCACTTGCCTACTGGGGTTACCAAATTTCATGGTTGTGCAGAAGGGCTTATGAACCATAAAATGCTATATGGCTGTGAAATGTTATGACTTACAGTATGATACCCCAAAGTATGGCCTTTTGGTATCCTGGCACTTAGAACTGAAGGAGACTGGCAAAGAGAAAAACCAAGAAGTCCTCTTTATCCTTCTCCTGCCCTCCTTTCTCCTTCATTTCTCTCCCAAGGCAGGTCATAGAAATTAGAACTCCCCTCCACCCCCCAAAGCAAGCCATAAGACCTAGAAATGTCATTCTCTGACCTACTTCCCAGAAAGTGGGTCATAAAACTCTCAATTCAGAAGGATCTGGCCCCTTACCTGGGGGGAAGAGAAGAAATAATGCTACACAGAAAGGCTGAGAAGAATCTGAATAAACAGCATTGCTTAATTTCCCTCCACTAGACAATATCTTTTTTGTCCAGTCACACTGGTATATGACTATGCTTTCATCAAACCGAAGCATAAAAATACAATTTCCTCTGGTTCTTTGAGTCATCATCTCTGAAGACTCTCCTGTTGTTCAGAGCTTTCATAAATTTGATATGCTGTTTTCTTGTCAATCTGAATTTGATTATAGGGTGTTGGCCATGGACCTTGGCTCAGTAAGGTATAGGAATGACATCTTTTTGCTGCTGCAGAAGTGTCAGAATTGTTCTTATCACAATGTCATCCTCAGTGTTTCCCTTGAGGGGTCAATACCTTCTCTCAGGGCTTCCAGAAAATCAGGACCACTCCTCCAGAGCTGGGATTCACAGTCACAGATTTATCAAGCTCTTTCCAAAGCAGGTTGTAGTTCTAGAAATGACTTTAGCTGAGTTCTGTGAAGGGCTGAATGTATACCTCAACTCTTAATAAAGTTTTTACCAGGCTTACCAAAGAGCCTTAATCGGGAGAACAGCTTGTTTCCTTGACAGCAAAAAATTCAATTTTTAAAAAAATTCTTTGTTGTCTATCAAAAATTCCATGCAAATAAAAGATGCCTAAAAACCCAAGGAAAAATGCATTTCTCCCCCACTTCAAGGGCTTACCTCCAAGGAGATTGACAAAAAAGGAGAAGGCGGCTTCTGAAATGTGGACTGCGGATAATAAACACCCTCAGATGGAATGGGGATCAAGGTTATAACTTAAAAACCACTTTGCCTCCACAGTCCAAGAAACCTTAGGGCCAAGGTGCTGTTTGAGAGCAGGAAAGCAACATTTAAAACAAACTCAGGGCCGGGGCAGAGCTACCAAAGACCAGGCCTGGTTCCCACCGGATGTTAGGACCTGAGGCCTCACTGGACCCCCGTTTCCTTTTCCTGCCAAGCGCTTTCCTCCAGGCTCCGGATTTCTAATCAGGGGCAAGGGGGTCTGCGGTCCGCGGCACAGGAGCTGTAAACCCTGGCGCTTCCCAGGCTCAGCGGATCCATCGAATATTAATGAGCCATTGTTAGGCAGAGCTTGGAAACGGCGGCTGCGGGTGACGAGCCTGGTCCACGGAGAACGAAGGGAGAACTGGGGGAAGGGAGGGCACTCTCCGAAGGGGGCATTGGAGGAGGAGTCAAAAAAGCGGCTTTCTAGTTCAAAAGGCTTATTTTACATGAGAAAACATAGGAGGCTAGAGGATGGGGAGTAGGCACCCCTCCTCTCCGGTCTTTAATATCTGTTCCGCAAAAAGTCAGGATTAAAACCATCGACCTCTGGGACATCTTTTTTTTTTTTTTTTTAATTAAAAATCTCTTTCTTTTGTGTCCTTATGTACAAGGGTAAAGACCAGCTTTCCACATCCAAGTTGCCAGTGCTGAAGGGAGGGCGAGCAGTGGGGCGCTCAGCCGCAGCCTCTGTCCTCTGCCTGTTCCCGATTCCATAGCCGGAGGCGGTGGTTTGCATTTTTAGGACAACAGCCGGCTATCGGCAAGCAGGAGACCTCTCGTCAGGCTTCATTACTGCACACAAAATGACACAAGTGAGCCTGTGCTCCACAACTAGGCGTATGGTGTGCCGCGAAGCCAGCATATCTTTCTGCAACCCCCAACCTGTTCTTCAGCCCTCCTCCATCCACCCACCCACTGGCTGTCCTACCGGCTTTGCTTATGTAGGTGTCCTACCTAGGACACATTTGCTTCTGCTGGAGACCAGGCTTCAGCACCTTGCTCATTCCTCGGTTAATACATTTCCGGAATACCAAGAAAATAACTATTAGCCAACCAACAAAGTTCAGATCCACCCTTTCTCTTCCTTCTGCTATACTTCCTGGAGCTGAATCTCCATTGTACCACTTCCTGTTATACACAGGATCTATTCAGCATTTAGAGAGTGTAAATACCTGGGAATATAGACCTCACGCTCTATAAAATGTAAACCTTTTTAATCACTTCCATAATTGCAGTCTTATGCCTCTGGCCTAAATCATAACCACCCTTTTAAAAAGAAATCCCACAAATAACAGCGGCAGAGATTACCATCAAGTCTTATCTGGGAAGAACCAGAGTCACTCAATGCACCTTTCCAAACAAGGATGAATCTGCATGAGCCGGAACAAGAGGTGTCATGGTGATTTGCTCAGTATGAGTACACTACATATTCTGATTCAATATTTCAGAATAAGAATATGTAAGTATATAAGATTACTGAACAAATGTATTTAAGGAAGTATTTTGGTGGAAAACACTTAAGTGTAATTAGCCAGGTAGATTGAATTTGAACTTGAACTTCCAATAAATTTTTCTGAAGCTTCTAGGAATCAAAATATGTGGACGACAACAAAGATGAATCCAACATCTATATTTGTAAGAACCACTAGATCTGTAAGGTTAGAAATTATAGGCAAACAACAGACCACTGCTGACAGTGGGGTAGGGGAAGGGAGAGAAATCATATCTCACAGAAGCTCCTTTCACCTGTTACATTGGTTAGGATATGTTTGGCTATGCTAACAGAGACCCCACAGGTGGAAGTTTATATATAATCCAAGTTTGTGGTCCTGGGGTAAGCAGACAGAAAAGATCTGATCCACAGAGGATCTAAGTTCCTTTTATCTCGTGGTTCTAGCCCCTATGGAAGTGAGTACAAACTTTAACGCAGAGATTGACAAACTGTTACTGTAAAGGATCATAAGATAAATATTTTAGTCTTTTTCAGGCTCCATACACAGCATTGATTACATATTCTTCTTTCGTTTTGTTATTTGTTGTTGTTGTAAGTCTTTAAAATGTGAAAACCATATAGATTGTACAAAATTGGGCCAATCCAATGATTTTGGTCTATGGGCTGTAGTTTGCTGGTCTCAGCTTTTGGGAATCAGAATCACCTTAAAGGTTTTCTGAGCCCTCTGAGTTTCTGATTCAGTCTGTCCAGGGGGGAACCTAAAAATGTGCATTTCTATCAAGTTCTCATGTGATGTTGGTGCTGTTGGTTTGGGGACCATATTTCGAGGACCATAAGTCTATAGTATTGCTTCTGCCTTTGTGGTCACAACTGTGCTTCCAATACAAAATAAAAGGAAAATAAAAGTCCATTGCAAGCATCTTTAAGTATATAATCAAGAAATTGCATATATCCATTGGCCTGATTTTAAAGGCTGTAATTGGTTGCAAAGGAGGTTAGGAAATGTGGACTGTACATAAATGTTCATAAGCCTTGTTACAACTTGATGAGTTTTATTATTAAGAACAAGGAAGGAAAGTGGAATCTGTTAAACAGCAGATTGTTCCACACAGGAAAGAAAGGGACTAGTGGAAGATCTTCCATGCTTGATTTGATTGACATCACAATGATCACCTTGGAATTTATTGTAGTAATCTCTCTGCTACATTCACAGACAAAAAATAAAGTAATGACATACTGGAGGGCCTTACCAAACGGACACAGCCATTAGGTACCAGCAGGAACAACTTAAACTTCCATTTCTTAAGTAAATATCTGTTCTATCTACCCCTGTGATGCTATAAAATTCTGTCTCAACTCATTGCTTCTAATCTTTTAGGCTTTTTAGTCATAATGAGTTCCTAGAAAATTACTAACCAATTGTGATAAAATATTAATAAAAAGAAATATGTTTCATATTACATACCAAACAAATAGCACATGGATTAAATATAAATATAAAAATAACTTCAGGTTGCAATTATTTTTAGTGCTTTAGAATAGTCATGTTATTTGGGGCAGGAAAAAATTTGGTTTACATGGTGGAAAAGAGACGTCAATAAGGTAAAGAATGTCTGATTTGAGTAAAATAAAATAAAACAAGCCATACATCTGAATATTCACCAAGAAAACTAAATCAAGAGACAAATGAGAAATATTTTCAATGACTATAACAACAATAAAAAGAATTAATAATCCACACAGGGCATGAAAAAATCATTCCCATAAAAAAAGGGAAACAAAGTCTTGGTAAATAGGGAGGGATGGAGGGGTTGAAGTTAGGGCAGGGGAAGAGGGAAAAAATAATAACCAAGAGAGTATGTAAAGGTGCATATCTCTAATGATGAATGTCATTATATTGTTCACTTAAAATGTACCAATAAATGGATGTACAAAAAAAAGAAAAAATCATCCCCAAAAGAGAAGTACACAGATGACCAAAGACTCTAAGAAGACATATTTTGGCTCATTAATAAACAAGTATATTCAAATTAGAATGTACCATTTCCTTCCTATTAAATTGGCAGATTATTTTTTTAAATGAAGACACACAAATTAGTCAAGGAAAAAGTCACAATAAGTCTGTGCTAAAAAAGATATAGTTGAAGTTTGGGTATATTTATCAAAAATTTTAAAATGCATGATAGTGAACAAATGATTAAGATAACCTCCGTGACTGTGTGTCCCAGTGTTTATGCCTTTGTGTTACAGGCTCCTCTGAGGACTATTGGACCTTAACTTGTATCTAGTCAATAGAATGAATATGGCAAAAGATACAGGACACATGCTAGTTCATGACTGTATTACATATACTGTAATATCCAGCTTGCTGGCGCAGGTTTCTCCTTGCCTTGCTGACTCCATAGAAGAAAGCTGTCATGCTTGGGCTGCCTATATTAGAAGCTCCATGAAGCAATTAACTTTAAGGCTATTTCTGGGAGCTGAAGGCACTCCAAGCTTTCAATCAAGCAGTAAACGAGACTGTAGTCCTATAACAAGGAAACAGATTCTACCAACAATGTCAGTGAGTTTTGAACTGGCTACCTCCTAGTACAGCTTCAGACAGGACAAAAATACCAAATGACAATTGACACATTGATTTACATCTTTCAGGGGAACCAGCTAAGTTGTTCCTGGACCCTGATTGAGAGAACTGAAATAATAAAAATGAATTTTGAAATAATTTGAAATAATTTACTATTAAGCAACAGACACTAATTCATGTATACTACTCAAACACCCAAAATTCTGCTTCTAAGAATTTATCTAAGGATTCACATGTCCTCAGAGGCTAGTAAGCTTCTATAGTAATAGCAGTTATCATTTCCTGAAGATTTACAATATACTGTGTGGATGCTCAGCATTTGTTCATTCAGTTGTGGATAAAAGTTTAGACTTTGCCCCTATGCATAGAAAGCAACTGTACTCTTAGCCCTACTAGAGTACCTCCAAGTTACTCCTTGTTGTAAGGCAGATAAAAATTAACCTCACTGTGAGCAGAGAACAAGGTGATTACAGGTCACTGGCCTCAAATCCATCACCTAGTTTTACTAATGCATAGAAGCTCTCAAAACCTTGCAATTCACATCCAAAAAACCACCCTCTGGCTTCCCAGAGAGCCTTTCTTTATTTGTTGTGGAGTCTACCACAAAAATAGAAGAGGCACGTACTGCACACTTTCCCCTTGAATGACTGAAAACAACAGTTGCTTTTACAGATGCATGGAAAGAGCAAAGATATTTCAGTAGGTCTGAGGACAAGCTAAAAATTACCAGCTCCTCATAGAAATTACTCATTCTGCTAGGGAACAATTGAAGGTTAGCTTTTCCCAAAATCTAGCTCACTTTGTAAATCAAGGCTAATCTTGGTTTAATGACCTTGGACAGGACATGTAAAGTCTTGGACCTCTATAACTCCCTCTGTAAAATGGATTTGTTACCATCCCTAATTACAGGCTTGTCAACATGATCTCTTGAGGGTCCCATCAAGTTGAGAGTATATGATCTTGAGATTTCCCTTATTCATATATTTTGATAGTTAAAACTTTCTAAATGGAAATCTGAGAGACATATCTATCACATTAAATCAATGAATGAGCAAAGCTTTCAGAAGAGATTAAAATAGAAACTTTGTACTTATCAAAAAAATTCCTATAGAGAATTTTCTTATAATTGACTCTACACATTTCTAGCATAATGCCCTCACCAGACTCTGCACATTTCTAGCATAATGCTCTCACCAGACTATACAATAGAGTTCCATAGTTCTGTGATATAAAAGAAGTTCCTTGCTTCTCCACTTAGGGTAAAATAAGAGAACCATAAGCATGCGGTCTTTGATAGACTGACCACAGAGAATCACTTGTTGGAAGGTCAGTTTTATCACTGTAAGTCAGTCTAAAGATGTTTCATATGAGAAAATATAGCAATGGTTCATTCTTTGACATAGATCAGCCCTCTATCCACAGTTTTTCAATATTTAAACAAAGAGTCAAAACAAAGCTGTGTCGGAACATTAGCCTCTTGAATGTAAAAGGCTGCACCTGTACAATTACTAATTAACATGTGTAGTAACCAAGCTGGTAGGTAAAGGGTGACATTCACACCTCTTAATTGGTGTGATTAGCAGTCCTTTTGTTGTCAACCATTAGCAGATCTTCACAAGTGTAAAATGCCACAGGTAAAGGGACATTGGCTACAGGTGGAGTAAAAGAGAGAAGGTTGGAGTGAAAAAAATTTTTAAACAGATTAGCTTGATCTAGAGAAAAGAAAAAAAGATATTTAGTGCTGGAAAATGGCTATGGGATGAATAGGAACATCAGTGATTGCAACTCCTTTTACTCTTTACTGTTATAAATCTTGACATTTAAAAAAATCTATTGTTCCCTTATGATATTAAAATATGAGGAGACTCCACTTTCAGTAAATTTAATTATGACTATTAAAATCTAATCAGTGTTTTACAAAAAAAAGAGAAGGATGACTAGGGATTTTACTTTCTTAGAACTATATCATAATATTTACTTGATAATATGCATAACAAATATCCTTAGGTTTTCAAAACAAAACACAGTTATATAAGGCTTTCCAAGACTACATGAAACAAGATGTATCTCTGTACTTCTCGTTTAATTC
Source organism: Heterocephalus glaber (assembly GCF_053883595.1). Taxonomy (NCBI): domain Eukaryota; kingdom Metazoa; phylum Chordata; class Mammalia; order Rodentia; family Bathyergidae; genus Heterocephalus; species Heterocephalus glaber. The sequence continues at coordinate 9,551,872 of NW_028258344.1, forward strand.
TCTCTTTTCTTTTTCTAAGAAGCAACTACAGTCTTCTCTCTAGCATGACAAGTGACTTCCTCATGTATCCAATGTTCCAACCTCATCAACTAACAAGGAACTTCCCAGAAGACATGACTCGCTATTAGCATAGTTCCATTTCTCAGATTTTAGCTTCCATACTTGGCTTTTTATATTTTCCAGATACATTTGTTTTCATAAAGATATGGCTTCATATTAACAATGAAAAAATATTGCTATATCCCTACAAACTTGAGGGATTATAACATTTATTCATAATTGAAAAAATCACAAAGTTACTCTTCTAAGACAAAAATGAGATATGTTTTTGAGTCCTGAGAGCAAGAATTGCCTCTTCCATGTAAAAATTACCCAATTCTGACCCATATACATACACAGTATTTCATATGCAATGTGAACATTGATGTCAATGAGATTTTTTCTTTTCCCCAGTTCCTAACATTGTACAGCTTTGATTTTTATGCATTTCTTCGGGGTAGAGCACTTGCAGTGCTATTTGAGCTCTCCTCTTTTCCTGGAATTATTATTTTCTTTTGAGAATATCTATTTTTATATTAGCACTTTCTTTTTATCAACAGCTTGTCTAATTCTATGGAATTTGTCCCCATCACGTGGCTGTTTTAGTCGTTGATCATCAGCTTTATCATAATAACTTCATAGTTCTCCAGATCAGTTTGAATCTTTTGAAGCTACCTCACTTTTTGCTTATCTCCTAGTCACATTTCCTATATTATATTCTCTTTTAACCTACCTTTTCTGTTTCCTATTTCTAACAATACTTAGGGGCTTAATATGCTTCTTTTATTTTGTTCACAATTTTGTGGATCAGGAATTTCAGAAGGGCTTGGCTGGATATTTCATCTTAATCCTCATGACCACAGCTGGAGTGGGTGAGCTAAAGGATTCATTTCTAAAATGGCTTCCTCATACATGTGGTCTCTCGCTTTCTACCTTGAGTGTCTTCTTCTACAGCCTCTGTACCTGCCTAGGGCTTTTCACACCATGGTGGTCATAGCATAATTATACTTCTTATAGAGTGACTGACTTTCCCAAAGTGAGCTTTCCAAAGAGCACATTTCAAGAGACCCAGGTTAAAGTGCCAAGTCTTCACACTTATTGCTCAAGCAAAACCCTAAGGCTGACTCATTTCTTGGGAAAAGGGAAGACTGAAGTCCACCTACCCATAGGAAATTGACTGTATGGGGGGAAAGAACTGATGGCCAGCATCTTGAACACAAACGGCCCTATCTCCAGTATTAATTTGAATGGTTTACTTTTCATCCAAAACTTAAACTTCTAATAGTAGTTTAACTAATATATAAGTTATTCATACACACACAAGCTTGCCCAAAGTCTATGTTCAAGCAGAGTAAGATGCCCCATCTCATTACCATGTGAAACTGTTGAAAGATCATATGAGACCCTGGCATTTCAAAGGCATCTCCTTTAATAGCCTCCCCATTCCCTGATATGGTCACTAGAATCTTTTTGGCGGGTACAACACTAGGCACCACTATTCATGTGAACTGTGAGAGAGGTATGACCTCTCTTAATCATGGTATCCCTTAACCCAGAATTGCAGATGATTGTATTAATTTTTTGTAATTTTTCTTGCAAGTAAATAGAGCAAGGATTGGAAGAAGCTTGAAGTAGTCAAACAATTCCATATTTACTGGACTGGCTGATGTATCTCCTAGGCAGTGTGCACCCAAACTAAGAATTGTTTAAAACTTATGGAGCTGGTCACTAAATGGTCATCTATACTATTGAAGTAATTCATTTGATGCCAGTATCATCACTTCACTTTCTCTAGTTTCTCCTTCAGGCTAAGAGTTATCTTTTAATATATATTTGACTCTTCTTATAGATCTCCCAATTATTAGCCAGAATAATCCCACAAAGAATAATTACATTTTCAGCTCTACTTTGCTGTCATTTAAATATATTTTATCTAATTGTAGGCAAACAGAAGAGCATGTATGAACTCTGAGAAATCCTTTAAAAGGTGCAACTGACTGCATTCTTTCTCATTTGCACTGGCAAATTATGAAAGATGTTTGGAACTCTAGCTGCCATCTTGGATCATGAAGTGGGGGTGGCAAAGCAGTAAGATAGAATGAGCCTGACTTCCACAGGATGATGACACTGTATAGCTGCCCTAGCCCTTCCAAGTTCTGTGCTATTTATCAAATTTACGTATCTAGGAGATAAACTTCTTTTGTCATCTTTGTTACTTTAACTTTCATCATATGATGTCTAATTCTAATACACCTCTCTGCTGCTGCGGTTGGAGAATTTCAACAGGTTAAAACTACCAACTTAGTTTAAATCCTCTTCTAACACACACAGTATATAAGCTTGCCAAGGCTAATTAAATTTCACTAGGGCAGATCTTTATAAAAAGAATAAGTAACATATGTGTATATCACATCTGAATTTAAATACAGTATTTAACTGTCCTAGATTTTGCAATGTATTCATAGCCACAAGAGAGGATAAGAAACCACTTTATAATCCGTTGAATTCTTGCAAATTTTGTTTAAATGTGTTTTTAAAATGTGATTTTTTTTTTGCTACTAGTGGTGATGATTGGGAGTTCTGTATCGTAAAATATTCCTCATTGCTCTGGAGAATGAGCCAAGACTCAATCTGTGCCCTGGCAGGCCCTCCTGGGGTGGAGGGTGGTGCTTTGGGAAGGATACTCAGTTACAAAAGCCAATGGATCCATTTTCTGAAATGGCTGCCAAACACCACTGCCTTAGTTCAGTGTTCACTATTTCTTGAAATTTATTCTCTCTTTTCCTTCCACCAAGCCCCACACACCTAGTCTGTGTGCTCCCCAAATCTGCCACAATTAACTCTTTGATCATGTCATTACACTAGGTAGTAAGTTCTGTGGATTCCTTGTTGCCTCCAGCTTGGCATCCGAGGATATCTTCATATTTCTTTTCATGTACAGTCATCCAAAATTCATGGATGCTGTTATGGCTCGTATCTAGATGTCCCCCGAAAGCCTAATGTAGTCAGAGGTGAGCATTTTCAGAGGTGGCTGGATCTAGGGTATATGGGTATATGATGCTGGGATCAAGGATGCAATGCTAGGATTGAGGGTATGAGTCCTACCTGCCCTAAGATATAAGACATAAGGGACAGAAAGAAGGTCTCTGGTCACTTGTCACTTGCTGCCTTCTGCCTGCCTTGCCTATTTGGTCACTGTCTGGTTACTATCACTTGCTACCTGCCTATTTCTGCTCCGCAATGCCCTTCTGCAATACTACTCTGCCCTGAAGCCAACTGATTATGGACTCAAAACTCTACAAACTGAGAGCCAAATAAACCTCTCCTTCTATGACTGTGGATGTCTGAGTATTCTGTCTCAGCTATAAGAAAAGTAACTAAGACAGATGCTCAAGATCTTCCTGTACAGGACTAGGGATTTAGCTCAGTGGTGCCACTGTCTGCCTGCAAGCACATGGTCCCTAGTTCGATCCCCAGTATCAAAAATAAAAAGATCTTCCTGTATATTTTAAATTGTTTCCATATTACTCATAATACCTAATACACTGAAAATCCTATGCATATAGTCTGTATTGTTTAGGGAATAATGACAAGGAAAAACAAAGTCTGTGCATGATCAATACAGCCTTTTTTGTTCCAAATATTTTTGAGCCAGGATTAGTTGAATCCATGGTTGGTTGAATGTGGAACTCACAGAAATGGAGGACCAGCAATATTTTTCCAGTCCTTTGTCCCACTTAATCTCTATTTAAACATGATAAAATTTCATCCTTTCCCAAACATACCAGGCCTTTCACATCTGTTTGGAACAGGCTATCTTCTCTACTTAGAATACATTCCTGACCCTGAACTTCGTCTTCAGAACCCTTAGGATGCAGCTCAGAGGTCATCAGTGCTTAAAAGCCTCAGTCACACTGCATTGAGTATAACCATTTCTTCCCTTGTGTATACTCTGCATTCAGTTCTGTCCTCTGTGGCAGTATTTACAGATGGCATCCTTGATCTGCCTTCAAGTCTGACTCCTCCTAATAGGTAAGCTGTTAAGAATTCTCACTACCATCCTGCTCAATGACCATAACAGTGAGAACTCATTGTTTTGCAGAAGGTATAGATAGACCCATTAGTGAGACAGAATTATCCCAAGGAAATGTAAATTATATGTAAATTGAGTTTTTAGAGTTGTATGAAAAATTTTAGGACTTAGACACTTCAACTCCTGGGAAAGGAACATGTAGGGGGTATATCAGAATATCCTTAGGTATCCTTCATAGCCATAATATTTTTCTTTCCACATTGAAGAGAAATTTTAAATTTCTTAGAACTGAATATTACTGGAATTACAATTATAGGAACATAGAACTGTAGTCCTAAAAGGAGCCTTAAATATTATTGACTCTGTTGTCATGAGTAATAAGTGAGAAAACTAAAACCCAGAGAGATTAAAAGCTTTGTCAAAAGACACCCCACTAGTTAGTGTCAGTCAGATCTGAAATCCTGATCTCTTGACTCCAGCATCCTTCAAATATTTGAGTTATAAGTCCCTGGTTAGGGGCAGCCAACACCTGTGAAGCACACCAGCATTCATTTCAAGTTAAATCAGAGCCAAACTACAGATACACCCAAGGGTTTCAGCAATCAATTAAACAGGAGAGAAAAGATAATCTAGACTCTCTGATGAAAACTTTTAAATAGCAGACTTTTAGTGTTTAAGATTCTTTGTAGATCCCTTTTAAGCCTCTAGTTTTCTTAAATGAAAATTACAAAGAAGTAAAATGACATTCTCCATTTGAGTTATAGAGCCAGAGACAAACTAGAATTTTGAACACAAGTCTAAAGCAAACTCCACAAAACTCCTGTAGATGATACGCCATGGGAGAGTAGCCTTCTTGTTTCAAACAGTTGTAATCTATCATTGGTCAACTAATTAAAAAGTGAGATAAACAAAATCATTTTTTAAATGATACAAATATACTACCACCTTGCATTTTGTTTTAAGCACATTAATGTACATTTTATTCTTCATTATTGATATGTGCTAAGCAAGGCTATTTCCTTACATTTATTTATTAGTTTTCTGTTGCTGCTGTAACAAATTACTATAGATACCATGACATTTGACAACATAAAATTATAGTAGTACTGTTATGGAGTTCAAGATGGGTCTAATGGGCTAAGATCAATGTATTGGTAGGACTGTATTCCTCCTGGACAAAGGAGGGGAAAAATATGTCTCCCTGCCTTTTCTAGCTTCAAGAGGCCACCCAGGTTCCTTGGCTCATGGAATCCTCAAAGCAAACAATGACATCACTTTTCTGGACTCTGCTACCACAGTCATTATTTCCTTCCCTGACTCTGACTCATTTGTCTTTCTCAAGGACCCATAAGATTACACTGAGTCCGAAAGGATAATCTAGGATATTCTCCCCAACTCAAGATCCCTTACTTAATCACATTTGCAAAGTTTCTTCTTTTCATGTGAAGTGAAATATTCATGAGTTCTGGGGATAAAGAAGGGGTCATTTTTAGATTGAGGATGGAGGGGGACATTATTCTGTCCACCATGAGTGACTCTGTTGATTGGAGGTTTTTTTTCCCTTGATGAGTCATAAACAAATTGTATTGTCTACAATTTCAAGTTTGTGCCTTTAAGGAAATATAATAATTTACAGACATTTGGAAAGCAAACTGTGTAGATTTCTCTCATATGTTTCCCAGTATTTTTAAGGACTGTACTGCAACCAATTTAAAATTTTGATATGATTTGCTAATTTTGAGTTTTTTGAAGTATTGGTATTAGGTTTCATAGGTACATTTATTTTTCCTTTTGCATACCTACATTACTGGTTTCCATAATATTTACTTAAATTGCCCAATGACAACAAGAAGTATTCCTCACTTAAGACTTTCAAAGGCAAATACAACTTTGTAGAAATGTTTTACTGGACAAAAACATAGGCAGATTGCTAGAGGAAAGTGCCTTTGTGGCCAATGCTTTTCAGCCTGCTATGAGGAAAATTAAAAGGTATATTCATTTGGTAGATTGTGAAAGTAATTTAGTTCCTTTTATATTTTGTTAATTTTTAAATTTTTATTAGTACATGTTTTAATACATAATGATTACATTCTTGGTGGAGATTTGATACATGCATATAACACGTCTCAGTTCTTTTTTCAACCCCTTCTCTTTCCATCTGCCCCACCTCCCTCATCTCTTAGACTCCTTCCCTTTGAAAAAGATCTACCTCCTTGTTTCCTATCATCTATATTTTCTTTTCCCTCTTTATTTCTATTTTGAGCTTCTCATATAAACAAAGCCAGGCAATAACGGAGCTTGTGTGTCAGATTTATTTCATTTAATATATGGTCTCAAAGTGCATCCATTTTATTGACAATGACTAAAACTTATTTTCTTTCTCTCTCTCCTTTTTTTTTTTTTTTTTTTTTGGTTTCGGAGATCGAACTCAGGACCTTGCACTTGTGAGGCAGGCACAGGAACCACTGAGCTAAATCCCCAGCCCAAAAACTTATTTTCTTTGAGGTAAGGCAGTACTGCATTTTGTATAAATAACACATTTTATTTATCCATTCAACTGATAAGGAAATATAGGTGGATTATAAAATTTAATGATCGTATATTGTATCATAAACATACATGTGCATGTATCACTGTAACATGATGTCTTTAGCTCTTTTGGAAAAATACCTAGAAAGGGAATAGCTGGATTGAGTGGAATTTCTAGTTTTAGTTTTCTGAGGAATCTCTACACTGATTTCTGCAATAGTTGTACTAGTTTACATTCCCACCAACAATTTAGAATTTTCCCCTGAAACCTCCCTAGAATTTGTTGTTATTTGATTTCTTAATGATAGCCATTCTTCTGGAGTAAGATAAAGTGTCAGCATTGTTCAAATTTGCATTTCTCTATCGGTCAGAGATGTTGAACATTTTCTTCATGCATTTATTGGCTACTTGTACTTCTTCTGAGAAGAAGCTATTCATTTCAGTTGCCCACTTTTTGATTGGGTCTTTTATGTTGGAGGGGGTCTAGGTATAGTCTACATATTAGTCCTCTGAGGAATAGCTGGCAATTTTTTTTTCCATTTATAGGTTGTCACTTCACTCTATTGGTTGTTTCTCTTGCTGTGCAGAAGCTTTTTAAATTTGATATGATCCCATTTGTTGATTCTTGATGTTATTTCTTGTGCAATTGAGTGAGGACTGTTCAAAGAGTCTACCTACACCAATGTCTCCAAAATTTTACTTATTTTATTTTCTAGCAGTTTAACTGTTTCTCCTTTAACATTTAGACCATTGGCCCATTTTTATTTTAGTTTAGTACATGATGAGATAGATATGAGAAAGAGATATTCAGATCAATCCTCTGAATATGAATATCCAGTTTCTCCAGCACCATTTATTAAAGAGGCTATATTTTCTCCAGTGTATGTTTTTGGGCACTTTTGTTAAAAATCAGATAGCTGAGTGTGCCTGTGGTTGTTTTGCAAATTTTAATCTGTTCCATTGATCCACTTGTCTCTTTTTATGCCAATAACACACTGTTTTTATCACTATGGCTTTATAATATATCTCTAGATACAGGATTGTGATGCCTTCTGTTTTGCTCTTGTTATCCAGAATTGCTTTTGCTATTCTGTGTATCTTCTGATTCTATGTGAATTTCAGGATTGTTTTCTCCAGTTCTGTGAGAAATGCTGTTGGTATTTTGATTTGGATTGTGTTAAACCTGTATATAAATTTTGGAAGTGTGTCTGTTTTGACAATATTGGTCCTGCCTATCTAGAAATAAAGAATATCTTTTCATTTCCTAATGTCCTATTTGATTTCCTTTTTCAGGATAAATGGTTTCATTGGAGAAGTCTTACCATTCCTTGCTTAGGTTAATCTCTAAATATTCAATTTTTCTTGATGTTATGGTGATTTCTTTTTCAGTGAGTTCATTATTTGTGTAAATAAATTTTATTGATTTTTTTTTTTTGTACCGGGGATCGAACTTGGGACCTTGCACTTGCAGGGCAAGCAACAGAACCACTGAGCTGAATTCCCGGCCCAAATTTTATTGATTTTTGTGTGTTGGCTTTGTATGTTGCTACATTGCCAAATTCGGTTATTAATTATAGGAGTCTTTTGGTGGAATTTTTCTGGTCTTGTATGTAGAGGATCTTCTCATCTGAAAATAATGATAATTTGATTCCTTCCTTTCCTATACACATCCCTTTTATTTCTTTCTCTTTCTTAATTCATCCAGCTAACGTTTTAAATATTATATTGAACTAGAGTGGTGATAGTGGACATCTTTGTATTCTTCCTGATTTGAGAGTACTCAGTGTTTCCCATTTAATATGGAGCTGGCAGTAAGTTTGTTGCAGATGGTTTTTATCACACTAAGATCACGTCCTTCTATAACTGTTTTCTTCATTTTTTTTTTTATCATGAATGCATGTTAGGTTTTTTCAAAGGATTTTTCTACATTTATTGAGATGACCATGAGATTTTTTTGTCCTTGCTTCTGTTTATGTGATATGTCACATTTTTTTTTCCTATATATGTTGAATCATCCTTGCATTCCTGGTATGAAGCCTACTCAATCATGGTGTATGATCTTTTCCATGATTTATTCCATTCTGTTTGCCAGTATCTTATGAAAGAAATTTGCATCTATGTTCATTAAGGCAATTGGCCTGTAATTTTCTTTTTTGATTGGGTCTTTGTCTGGTTTTGGAATTAGGATAATGCTAGCTTCCAGGAATGACTTTGGGAATACTCTTTCCCTTTCATGCATTAAAAGTTTTGAGGAGTATTGCTGTTAGATCTTCCCTGAAGTTTTTGATGAATTCAGCAATGAATCTATCCGAACCTACACTTTTCTAATTGGTAGCGTTTTTTTTTCTGTTACAATCATTGCCTGTTTTTGGATTATGCAAGGTTTTTTAATTTTCTTGGTTCAGTTCTGGTAACTGATATGTACTTAGGAATCTATTCATTTCTTCTTAATTCTCCAACTTACTGAAGCACAGATTTTCAAGGTAGCTGCTAATAATCTTCTAGATTTCAGCAGTGTCCATTTTGTTTTCACCTTATTCATTTCTAATTGTACTGAGACTTTTCTTTCTTTTTTTTCAGAAGATTGGCTAAGAGTTTGTCTATTGTGTTTATTCTTTCAATGAATCAGCTCTTAGATTCATTGATTCTTTGTAATATTTTTAGTCTCAATTTCATTAATTTTTACTCTGATATTTATAATTTCCATCCTTGCACAAGCTTTGGATTTTGCTTGTTCATGTTTTTCTAAGACCTTGAGGTGCATAATTAGGTTATTTGTTTGGACTCACTCTGTTTTTCTGATGTGGGCATACACTCCTATAAACATCCCTGTTAGAACTGTTTTTATTATGTCCCATAGATTCTGGTATGTGTACTGGCATTATTTAGGAACAGATTAGTTTCTTTGATTTCTTCTGTGATCCATTAATTACTCGGTGTATTATCTAATTTCTATTCATTTGCATAATTTCTGTGGTCTCTTTTGCTGTTGATTTCCAGCTTCCTTGCACTGTGACCTGAAAATAAGCATGGAATAATTTTGCTTCCTTTGCATTTACTTAAATATACTTTTTGGCTGGTATTTAGTCTATTTTGGAAAAGTTCCATGGGCTGCCGAGAAGAATGTGTATTCTGTTGTTGTTGGGTGCAGCATTGTGTAGATGTCTACTAAATATTTATTTAAAGGTTTGTTTTAACTCTGATATTTCTTTGTTGATTTTTTTTGTCTAGTTAATATGTTTATTTGTTAGGGGGAGATATTGAGTTCCCCTACTATATTGGGTTGATGTTTATGTGATCTATTATGACTAGTAGTGATTGTTTTATAAAATTGAGGACACCATTGTTTGGTGTATTCTCATAATTTTTATCTCTTGCTGTTGAATTTTTCCCTTGACCAATATGTCATGGCCTTGTTTGCTGCTTCTGATCAGTTTTGGCTTGATGAATACTTTGTCTGAAATTAAAATAATTACTCTTCCTTGTTTGGGGGTTTCTGTTGCATGGAATATTGTTTTTCCTCTTTGATTTCTAGTTTATGAATCTCTATTTGGTTTAAATGTATTTCTTTTTATTCGTTAAGTTTATTCATATATTTTAGGTATACAACATGATGATGACATTCATCATTGGAAATTTGTACCTTTACGTAATCTCTCTTGGTTCTTATTTTTTCCCCCATTCCCCTACCCTCCCTTCAACCCTTCCACCTTTCCCTGTTTACAAAGACTTTGTTTCCATTTTTTCCTTTTCTCATAATTATTCCCTTTCCTTCTTTCCTTTTCCCTACCCCTCCCACTTCCCTTCCCCTTTGGACCTTTACTTCCTATTTCACTTAAATGTATTTCTTGTATAAAGCATACCATTTGATGTTGTTTTTTGATCCATTCTTCCAATCTGTGTCTTATTTGGGAAATTGAGACCATTCATATTGATCATTATTACTGAAAAGTATTGACCTATACCTGTATTATTTTTCTATTGCTAAATTCCTTATTTTTCCCCTTCTGCTTAACTGCTCACCATGCCTGTTGTTTTTGTTCTATTAGACCTTTTCTCTTTGTTGGCTTCATTATCTAGTTCTTGGATACCCTGGAGAAGTTTTGGCAGGGCTGGTTTGGTGGTGGTAAATTTCTTAAGGTGTTCTTTGTCATGGAAATATTTTATTTCTCCATCAATTTTAAATAAAAGTTTTGCAGGATATATGTCTATGTTCAAAGTTGTATCATTTCATGGCTTGAAACACTTCACTCCAAGCTCTCTGGGCCTTTAAAATTTGTTTTGAGAAGTCTGCTGTAATTCTAGTGCATTTGCCTTTATAAGTGACTTATCACTTTTCTCTAGCAGGTTTTTTTTTTGGTACCGGGGATTGAATGCTGGTTCTTGCGCCTGCACAGCAGGCGGCGAAACCACTGAGCTAAATCCCTGGCCTCTACCAACTTTTAAGACTTGGTCCTTGGGCTGGACTTTTAGGATTTTGGCTACAATGTGTCATATACATGTGCTTATCTATATGTTACTTTCTCATGTTTGGAATTTTTTCTACTATTATTTCTGTAAATAGCTTTTTGTACCATGTGTGCAGTCTTTTGATTTTTCGACAATTCCATGATTAGTCTTCTTTGTGTCATCCATTTTTTGTGTTTCTTTACAGTTTTTTAAGTTATCTCAATAATTTGCCTCTTGCAGAAGCTCTGTCTTCTAATTCTGACACTCAGTCCTCACACTGGTCACTGCAGCTGCCCATACTTTCAATAGAGTTTTTAATCTGCTGAATTTGATACATTTTTATGAACTCTAATTCTTTACTAAAGTGGTATTTTATGTTTTGTTTCATTTTGTTTAGCTCACCTAGCTCTTTATTAATGTCTTCTGTGAACTCAATGATCATTTTATTTATTATGTTCATTATCTGTTTAGTTATATCTTCAAGCTCACCAAGTACCTTATTGATCTGTTTTTCTTAATCTCCTTTATTTTTCTTTCAAATAATTCTATTGTGGCATTTTATTTCCTCCCCCTTGATGCCCATGGACCAGATTTGGGGAAGTTGGGGGAGTTTAGGAAGGCATTTTGTTGCCTTGTCTTCTCATGTTTTTATTGTTTTTTTGTCTGTTTGCTTTGTGCTGAGATTTGTGGGTTAAGTATAGTGAAGGAATTTGTTGCTAGTATGTAGAGCTCTTTAGTTGGTATCTACTTTTCAATGACACTCTCTGGGCATGGCTACTCCCAAGATCCAATCACCACCATTTATTTGGAAAGGGAGGCTGCAGTGTTAGGTCCAACACTCAGTGTTTTGAGAATGGACCCTTGTATTGTTAATGACTCAAAGGTAATCCACATATTGGGATACAGAGGAACTCAGTTAACAGCAACAAGTATGTCACCATGGCAATAGCAATAAAAGCAGCAATAGTAATAGCATCAAAGAAACTGGATATTGATATCCTAAGAACCAGTATTGTACCACCATTCACCATAGAAAAGAGATCTGTAATTATAGCATAAACACTAAAACAAACAAATATTGACATATCGTAAATATCTAAGTGCAACAATTATACCTCCACTAACAATAGAACAATATGCAATAATACCATAGAGTTAACTATTTAAATATTATAATGCTTAATGGTTTTACTAGAAAGGAGAAATTGGGTAGAGACCTGGAGAATGAAAAAAAGTAGCATTTGAAAAACTAGTCAATGGAATATGAGGAGAGAAGAGTCAAATGAAGGATACTAGTTAAGAGTAAGAGGAAATTAATAGTATTAGATAAAAGTAACAGAAAAGAACAATTGAGAGAAAGAAGAAAAAGAAACAAAATAAAAGAGAAAAGAAAAATAGGAAGGAAAAAAGAAAGAAAAAGAAAACAGGAGAAAAACATCCCCCCCCCCCCAAAAAAAGATGATGGAAAATAAAGAAAAATAATTGAGTCCAAAAAAATTCCTCTATTTTTTGAATGAGTGATTTCTGTCCAAGGTCTTTCATTTTTGAATCCAGCAAGTCACAATTTGGCTCACCTAGCCTTATGACCCGTGGGTTTGTGATGGGGTCTCCAGAGTCTACTCCACAGGTCCCTGTGTCCATACATTCCAGAATGTGGAAGTTGTCCAAGCCAGACCTTGCTCACAAATGAAGAAAGCAATTAGACCACTCGTCTCTGCTGAATTGGGGCAGTGGGTTGGCGGTTCAAGGAGACTGCTGGACTTGATGACGAGACTTTCAGATTGAGCTCCCTTTGAAAGCCACACTTGCTGGGCCTGCTTTCTTGGAATGGAGGCTGTGTCCTTCCTAGTCTGAGTTGAAACTTCTCAGGGATTCTATGTCTAGCCTGTACTCTTTCCATGGATGTCTCTCTGGCTGACTCTCATCAGTCAGTGTGGGAGAGTAACACTGGAAACCCTGAAGTGAAGTTATTTTGTGGCTCAGTGTTAAATGACTCCTTTCCAAAAATGATGCCTAATTAAACACTCTCTGGAAATATCTCAGATGCCACACTGGGTGTATTTTTCAACTGTAGCCTGCCACACAGAAGTCACTTTCGGAGTAAAACCCAAAGCTGTTTTTGTGGCTTATAATAACCCTGGGCTTTTCCTGGGGGTAGTACTGCTGACCAGGTCTATTATTCGTCCCCAGAGGTGCTCATACTTTGGGGCTTACCTTCTCTCCTAGGGTATTGGCTTCATACATAATCAGGTTAGTTGGTTGGCTGGTGCCTCTGCTACCCAGTACCAGTGGGAAACACAACAAAGAGTGGACTTAAATTGGTGGGTGGCCATGGCCATGGCTATTGCCCAGAATCCATGAGCACAGAGTTAGCCAGAGGTGAATGCTGTGAAGAATAAGGTTCCTGAGTCCACATAAGTGCAGGCTGCTCTCAGTTTAGGGGAGCTTCTGATGTACAAAGTTCAATGTATACTATAAAATATTATACAAGTTATTGTTTTTCTTCTTGTAGTTCAAGAGTTATGCAAATAGATCATCAGAAAAATTTTTTTAAAATCTTCTTGAGCCTGAATAATTGTTAGTTTAAAGCCTAGATTTAAGTTAGTTTAAAATGTAAGTTAAATTTCAATTAAAATTTTTTAAATTGAAGTTAAGGATTCGTTTCTTTTTTATCAATCTTCTTTTAAGCTTGTTCACTGCCTTTCTGAAAATCTAGATTTAGTTGTGTAAAAAAAAGACAGATTTTTAAATATACTTATTTGGCTAGAGAAAGTATAATGAACCTTTCTTGCAGATGACCCACCTTTAGGAAACTGGGGTACCTGACTTACTAAATTATAAATGTAGCCCAGCTTCATTATGCAAGCATATTTTAACTTAGGCTGAGTAGTGTATAGTAAAAGATTCTGAATAATAATACCCTTGAACTGCAGACACCGACATGTAAAATGTGACAGTAAATACAAGATCCTTGTTAAATCTAGAGATGAAAAGCCTTCCCATAGATGGGTTCAAGAATTCTATTGTCTTTGAGTCTATTGCCTATTGTCCCAAAATTGTTTTTGTTTTAATTTTTTATTAGTACATATTTGCAGTATATAGTGATTACATTCATCTTGCAGAGTTGGTACATGCACATATTATATCTTAATTTTTGTATTTCCCCTTCTTTCCCTCTGTCTCCCTTCATCTCTAGATTTGTCTTCCATTTACAAAAAAAAAAAATCTCCCTAATTCCTATTATCTACTGTTTATTTTGATCTTTAATTATTCATATTTGGATTTCTCAGAAAAGAAAAATATGATATTTAAGCTTGTGTATCTGAATTATTTCACTTAATACTATGGTCTCAAAGTGTATCCATTTTCCTACAAATGGCTCAAGTTTATCCTTTTTTATGGCAGAGTAGTATCGCATTGTATATAAGAATTTTTCTTTTCCCACAACCTCAGTAACACTTGTTATATTTGATTTATTAATAATAGCCATTGTTTCTAGAGTAAGGCGGAATCTCTGTATAGTTTTAATTTGCATTTCCCTAGTAGCCAGAGATGTCGAACATTTTTCATATATTTACTGGCCATTTGTACTTCTTCCAAGAAGTTTCTCTTCATTTCAGTTGCCCATTTTTTTTAATTGGGTCTTTTTTATCCAAGTTTGAGTTCCTTACACATTTTAGATATTAGTCCTTTGAGTAGTAGCTGGCAAAATTTTTTCCCATTTTTCAGTTTGTCTCTTCACTCAATTATTTGCTTCCTTTGCTATGCAAAATCTTTTTAATTTGATATAATTCTACGTGTTGATTCCTGATGGTATTTTTCATGAAATTGTAATTCCCTAGAATTCTGTTGTCTTTTATACTTAGCCAGTAACACTCTCTCTCTACTGGGCTGTTGAAGTGAATAAGAAAGAGTAAATGTCCAGAGGCAGATCAACGTCTAAGCACAGGGTTTACCTGCTGACTGAAGTTAAAGACTCTCTCTCTTTAATGGAAGAAAATGAAAACCTTGTCTATCAGTTTTCTGGGCTATCATATCAAATTACCACAAACTGGGTGAGTTCAACAACATAAGCTTATTATCTCACAATTTGTGGAAGTTAGAAGTCCAAGATGAAGATGTCAGTGAGATTATGCTCCCTCTAATATTATGTTCCTTCTAAAGCCGAGTAGTCTGCTCCAGGCCTCTCTCCTAGCTTCTAGTTTCTTAATTATGGTCTATGCATGTCCCACTTATGACTTTCTCCCTACATATGTATTTGTGCCCAAATTTTCCCTTTTCAAGAAGACACCAGCCATGTTGTTTTAAGGGCCCACCCTACTCCATTATGACCTCATTTTAACTAACTGATTACACCTACAATGACTCTTTCCAAATGAGTTATATTTTGAAGTATTGAGACTTAGAACTTCAGCATATGAAATTTGGTAGACAATTCAATCTAAACAATCCACTCTGGAGGAAGGCAAAATCATCCTCTGCCTCCTACTAATCCTCTAAATAACTTTTAAGCCTAACAATTAAGTCAAAAAAATTTAATAAAAAGTCATAAAATAATAGTGTGTGCTAAATGAAATAACAAGCAAAGAAACAATAAAAACTGGTGAAGTTTGCTATTAACTATGATTAGAAGCACTATCACCAGAAAGAAAAAAAACAAAGTATCACCCCTAACTATTAATCATAATATGTCTACTTGAGAGATTAAGAAATGCCCAACAGATTAGTAAAGTACACGCCTGGGTATGACTGTGGAGGGGATTGGCATGAAGGCTAGCAAAATAAGGAGTGAAGAAGCACCCCCAACTGTGGGTGGCATCATCCAATAGGCATGTAGCCTGGAGGTAATGGAAAAGACAGAGAAAAGCTGGCACATTTTCAAAGAGCTCCAGTCTTTGTGAGCTGGCGTGTCTTCTATTGCTATAACCTTTGGACACTGGATTCCAATTTCCTCAGGTTTCCAATACAGACTCACATCAGTGAGTTTTTAGTGAGCTTCCAGACCTTCAAGCTTGGACTGGTGCTGCATCTTTGATCCCTCTTGTTTTATGATTTCCATCTTCATGGACTGAGCAGCCACTGTGTCCTCCTGTTCTCTAGCATATAGATGGCCATTTTGGATTCTCCTGCCTCTAAGTCTCTAAGTCTAACAAATTCCCTTGCATAATTATATATACTATATATTTTATATATTTATATTTATATTATATATAAATATATAGTTGACATTTTTATTTTATTATATATAATATAAATATATATATATTTTTTTTCTATCAATTCTCTTCCTTTAGAGTACCTTAACTAGTACATCATCTGTAACAGTGAACATAGAAATGCGAGAAATAGGGAAAAGACTAAAATGAAAGCACAGAAATTGAATACATCAAGTACAAGGAGCATGTGCAGTGACTCTTAAAGAAGCATATTCATTGGGTGAGAGGAATTTGTCAAAAGAGTGGGACCTGGGGTTACACGATCTGTATCAGATCTCAAACTTCTAAGCGTATTTTATCTGTGGTGCTAGGGAGGATCCAAAGTTTCCCTATGGTGGTGACAGAGATGAAATTGAGTATGAAAAGCAAACTTGATCCAGGAAGATACAAAATAGCAAATATATCACTTTTAAAGTGACTATCTAAATAAAGTACAAGTATACACTTCTGTTCAATGATGCAGGTGTCAGGAAACAAGTATTGGACTAAAATGTCGAATCCAGTATGTATGCAGTAAATACTAAGCAAGAAATAAACATGCCTTTAAACATTCTAGCGATCCCTACAATCCTTCTTACACACCAGGAAGCATTTTTCTTGCTTGAGAATCACTGCAACTTCTTATTTATCCACAAAGATTCAGTTATTTGGGATTATCCAATAATTGTATTCATAGTTTACTTGCCCAAAGGTTTAATTTCTTGTTTTTATAGCAACATCCCCTAAATGTATAATATATACTTCCATGTGTTAGTAAATGGGACTTACTAAACAGAGTCAGCTGTGTTATGTAGGCAGATGGTTTCAGACATTAAGTTGACCCTGTATTAAACATTGGCAAGCACTCATAATCAATATTTGAGTGAATTTTGTCCATTTCTTTGCATAATATCCTGCTACAAAGTCTACTATACCCTATAATTACAAAATTAAGTATTAAATAAAGGCATACAATGTTGTCTTTGTTATTTTGCCATCAATAAAAATGTCATCAGCTCTAATGTAATTTCCAACTGACTAGCTTTAAATTTATAATGAAATACAAACTTATCAAATTTTATAATATTACTATTAAATATCATGAATGTACGAAAACATTGTTCTATTTTCATTCTCTCATCATCATGAAAAGAATGTATATCACTTTTTAAAAAAAATTTGATATATGTTAGTTAGAATAATTTGGTTGCAGGTGATAGAAACCAAACATGAAGTAAATTAAATTGTTACAAAAGAGTTTAATGGCTCAAATATTTCATAAAATTTTATTTAGTATGGATGGATCTAGTACTTCAAATGATGTTATTAGCTCTCTTCTGTCTCACTGTCTCTTAATTATGTCTTCTTTTTGCTTGTAAACTTCATCTTCCCCTACTTTAGGCAAGCAGAGCACTAACTAACATCCCCCACCACATATCTATAAGAAAATATAACATGTTCATTTGCTTAGAAAAAGAGATTTTCCATGATTATATCTTTATGATGCGAGACAAGAACAACAAACAAACAAAGCAAACAAACAAAAGCAACCAAGCAACTCAACAGCTTTAGTATTTCCAAATGCATAGGATATAAAATCAAAATATCCATTGTTGATTGAATTCTAATCTTCCTGAAGACATTCCAATTTCACATGTGCAAAATTTAGGAAGCACTTATGAAAAACAAGCAACCAATCGTGAAAAGAGTTGGCTCAACGACTGTTGGGATATCACTCTAAAAATGCAAGCTCAATCACCTAACAAGAACTTTAAAATGGACATGATATTGAGTTATATTTTTTAAATATTAGGAAATGATGGCAATATTGATCAGTATAATTCAGTCTCAAAGAGACACTTCATAAATATGATAATTTTTAAAATCCTATCAAGTGAAATAACATTGCATAATAAACTATTTTAGAGGAAAACAAAAAAGTTGATTTACACCAAGAATAATAACACAATATTAAAATCCTGTATGTTGATGAAATTAGAATTTTTCCATATTGGTCTATTAACCTGAAATGAAAATAAAATAGACAGATGATATTTAGTTCATTGCCTTAGATACATCATTTTCCTCGAGAAAATATTTTAATCTTAAATAGTAAAAGAGATAGAATTTCAGTGTCTATACTAACCCGAGAGCTGAATCACTACATTCAGAAAGTCAAAATATCCATTTCCACTCTGGTATTTAAATCAACATACTGCAAGACCTTGGTGTTTAAAATAAACATCGATGACATATTCCAATCATAGTTTTCATTTTTAAAAGTAATACTACAATAACACTGTTTTATTTGATAATGAATCACCACACTAAGTATAATATAAAAATTGAATAAAAAATATGGTTTTTTGTGAATGAAAGTGACAAAACATCTTCTGCTTTGATTTTTTTCCAGCTTTATGCAGAAGAAACAAACAAAAGTTTAATCTATTTGACTAAATTACAGTGGTCTACAGGACCTGTTTTGAACTCAGCATTAATATTCATCTTTATTAAACATTTAGCAAATGTTGAAGAAAACTATACCCAGCAATCACTTGGTTCTAGGAATTTACTCTTTGAAATCAAGAAATAGCTTCAGCTCTTAGGTCAAATAAATATTAGAGAGAGTTATAAAAGGTAACCATTAGGATGGGGATGTTACCCAGCTCTTTCCATAGCCATCTTAAATTTACATTCTCTAGGACAGTTTACTTCCCCGGTTATACCACAATGAAGTATAGCTCTGGTTGGACTTATGCTAAGGTTTATCACCTAGTACTTGAGGCTTGTCCACATTCTTGGACAGACTAATAGGTAAGTAAGTAGTCTTACCATCTTGCATCTCTTGATGAAGTGAGGCCTTGTAATTCATTTCTCAGTGTCCTACACTTCTGTTTGGTAGTATCATATTTATACCCATATATTTATGTACTTCTTGATTGCTAATCAGGTTCTCTTTAACACCATCAATTCCATGAATTCAGGGGATAAATCTGACTATTCTTTGTATGTTCATTGTTTCAAGGTAAAATAAATATTGATTGAATGAATGAAGCAATTCTGAGTGGGACTTTCTTAATCCTACATAAAATCATGTACCTTTTTTATAGTAGGTAAGCGAGAGATGTAGAGTAAGTCAGCATTTTCCTGATTTGCATGTTTTTGAAAATATAAGTTATTAGGCCCTTCCCATGAATATGCTGATTCAAAAAGTTTAGGGTAGAACATTAGCATGTGCATTACAAAAGTTCCCCTAGGTGATACTTATAATTGAGCGTGTTTGAGAACTAACTTATTAAAGATTTCTATCACTTTGGAGCTGTAATTCTAGAATGTTCCTCTCTGTGACCTAAGGACCTTTGGAATCCTGATAATCTCCATGCTTTTACAGAGAAATATTGATATTATTGTACGCTGTTCTGTCTACTTGGAATTTCTTGATTTCAGATAAGTAATTTGCCTACTTAGGAGTGAATCTGAGATGTCTGTCAGGGATTTGGGGAATGCAAAGCTTCTCTCTTCTTTAGAGGCTACTGGAAGAAACCTTTTCTTTTCCTTGAAAGTGAGGTGTGAAGATGGAAGAACTGCTGGATTCATTTTTAAACCCTCAAAGGCATTTGCATGGTAGCAAGGGGATCTTTGTGGAGTCTGATGATGAAAGCAACACTAAGGACAGAGAAGCTGAAATCAAACCAGTCTTTCATGATATTCATCCACTTCCAAATTAAGTCTTTTTAGCCAGTCTTGACTAGGATGCGATCTAATAGATTTCTTCTATATTGTTCATGTCAGCTTGTACTGGGGACTATGCCCTTAAAATTTAAAGATTCCTAGCACATATATGATCCACATCTATATAAGGGTGCAAACTTCAATCTCCTTGAGGGAGAAGATAGAGGAGTTGAGAAGACTTCAGTGAAGCCAAAACAGTTCATAGATAATATCACACCCTCCTGAAATGTCATCTATTTTGTACAAGATTTAAAAAATAAAATTTCTTCATGAGGACCACCATAGTCCACCCAGTAACCATATTTTCTAAACTAGAAATTCATAAACATAATCTAGCAAAATATTTTTGCTGATTCACCAATTCGTTATATAAAATCTCAGAATAGCATGAAACATTCAAATCACATTATGTTTTTTACTAATTGCCTTTATTGAAATGAAAATAAAATTACATGAAATCAGGATTATCCCAGAAAATCTAGGGCATATGGTGGCCATATCTAGGGAACATCCACCTTGTTTTATTGGAATAAATTATTGTTAAAATGAACACACTGCTAGAAAGGCTGTTACCAGTGTGCAGGTCATAAAGATAAAAAGAGCTAAACCAACCTCTTAGTGCTGAATTGGCAAGTGAAAACGTGCATTTTGCACACAATAGGTATGCAGTGAATGTATTTGACTGACAAGAGCCCTGCTAGGATTAGCAGTGAGCTATTTAAACCCTGCTGTTTTTTGTTGACTTTGCCAGCCTTGGCTGCATTATGAGGATTCTGTAACCATTAACAAGAGCCCCAAGCTACATCTCATCTTCCTCCACTTCAAACTTTCGAATGCCAGTATAGTCAGATGCTGGTCCCTTACCAGTGGCTGATAGGTGCACAGGCTTAGAATATAATAATTTTACACTGGATTATTTATTGAGGATTAAAAATTCACTGTGGCTGTGTCAACAAGCCTGTTACTCTGGAATTTGTAAATCTGTTCATTAAACTGTAAAATGATAGTCTTGAATTGAAATTGACCTGCTTTTAACCTGTGCATTTCAGGCATCTGGCATCTAAAAATCCTACTCTATAACACAAATCAACGGAGACAAAACTAGTTAGCTGAAAATAGCAATGAGAGGGGAACAAGTCTTTCAATTTCTGAAAGATACCAAAAGAAACAAAAATACAGAACACCTTTGCAAACCAAAATTACAAAAGTTTTTTTTCAAAATACTCAGATATATGTATACATATTTATATATATATACCTGTTATTCATATATGTCCTATGTACATGCCATACATGCTTACTCACAAACATTCAAACTGACTTCAAGTACTAATCAACAAAAAGTAGCAAGAGTTTATACTTCATAAGTCACAGCAGTCCAATCTGGGAGGAAAGCAATTATATTTCCAGAAATGGAACAATGTTCTGTGGATTTCATAGAATATCTGAAGAAGAATTAGTAATGTACAATTCTTATATTTAACCTTCACCAACATATGATGACCATAGACGATCGTTTTCTTCAAATGACCCAACTTAACATTTCACATCTCTACCTCCCTATGAAAAAATTCAGTGCTCTGTCTACTATAACTGCCCTTGGTCATTTCTCAGCATCTCCTCCCAACTATCTGTGTAGATTTTTCTCATAAAAGTGATTATTATGTATTGTACATTTATTATATATTAAGCACTGTGCTTGGTGATTCACATGTACTTTTTCATGTGCTATTTTCAGTCATTTTACAAAGAAATGGATGCTTACGTTTATAAGTTAATAAATGGTAGAGTCAAAATGAGAACTAAGTTTTAAGCCAGCCTGATTCTAAATTTCATATCACAGAATTAATTATTAGCTATTACCTTTGGATTTCCTAAGGAAAAAATTTAAATCCTCTCAATGGTTGCAAGGTCATAAAGCTCAACTATGAAATCTGGTTCTGGGAAATAATGAAACTGTTCTGATAAACCACGAAAGTTTAAAGAAAAAGGTAAAATGTAATAGACAATGTTTGCATCACCACTTTTTGGAATTATTGAATATAATTGGACAGACTCTTGCAGTTCAGACTCTAAGAGAACACACTGAACTTGTATGTTGCCCATTTTAGTAATGATTCACCAGGCTTTGTTTCTGATTTTATCTGAAACTTATCAGAGCAGCATCTAGGATGTTTCTCTTTTTGTTGTCTACCAATTCCATTTGATGTTCTCATTTTGTTCTTTTCTTGAGGAAATACTAATGATTTGGGAAGACAGAGGGATCAGTGGGGTCCTCTGAATGAGTATTATAGCATTATTTCAGATTCTTCCTTCATTGCTCTCTGTAGAGATTCGGTTTTTTTCTTTTCTCCTTTCTCATCTCTTCCTTTTTCCCTCTACTTTCTCCCATAAGTCTCCCATTCCATAATTCATTCTTCTGATGGTCCCAAGGACATTTTTCTTTTTGTTCTTATGGTTAGACCCATGTCCATGGTATGAAAGATCTAGGCTCCAAACTTTGATAAACTTGAGAATAAGGATATATGTGAGGCTTTTCGCCAGTTTCAAAACATAATTTTTTCACATTTCAGCACTCATGAGATCTGGTCCAAGTCTGATACAATCAGTGGTGCCTTTAATTTTGTGAAGTGCAATAAATACAATGACTTCAATGTCACTGATATGCTGTCCACTTGAGCACTTCTCATTTTCCCCTAAATACACCTCTCAAACACAAATATGTAAACCTAATGTTTCACAAAAACTCACTTTTCTCTTTTTCTTTTCAGACACCAAACAAAAAATAGAAGATCTGAACTCTATGGTAGAGAGGCTCTTTCTTCTATTTCCTAATTCAGTAATGTTTAGGAAATATATAACAACGCTCTCTTAAAAATCAGACTCCAAAATGTGCTGTTGAGTTTTTCCAGGCATTTTGAAATATGTTCACCTCACTCTTTCTACACTCGCTCGCTGTCTCCCTCTGGTATGTGACAAGGTGCTACATACTGCAAACTTAGGTTACTGGAGCAGGACTGGTGGGCCCTGTGTCTGCACGTGCACTGGATGTACATATTTTATGATTACCTTTCCTCCGTAGCCAAGGCTGTCAGTGGAAACATAACATTTTTGCAGCTTTCTACTATGTGTCAGGATTTGCACTTCGGAAATATTTGATAAGTGGAGATTAAGTGGCAGGAGCACATCTATGAGAAAGGCAGATTCACAGTGTAACTTTAACTCTCCTGTTAACTTTTTCATTTCCCTGCAGAAGTTGTTTCTGTCCATATTTTTACTTCAGCTGGGCTGAGTGGGAGAAAGAACTCAAAGGGAGGTCGAAGCAGATGGTTGTCACAAACTGCATACGGCAATTGAGAATTAGTGTGCAAGCATATGCAACCTGGTACAGTATGAAGCGTTCCAGCATATGAGTGCTGAGATAAATCAAGCCTGGAGAAGATCGGGATGATAAAAAGATGAGCTCTTCTTTCTGTGTTACATATATATATTTAGGCTTTCTGAATTCATTAGGCTATGTTCTCTGTTTCCAGTAGGCAAGTTAACACCTAAATTAAGCAGATTCCTGTAGATTCTGGTATCTTGCTTTTTTCTCTCGTCCAGAGTGCATTCCGAAAAGAAATATTTCTGAAGAAAGATGTATATCTTTTTCATAAAAGGAGGACTAGAGATGATGACATCAATTTGCTTGGAAAAATTTAACTATTATAATAATTATTAATATATAATGAGTTACATTCCCTCCCTAATTTATTAACAACTATGTACCAAGCACATCCAGTTCACACACAATTTCTGTGCACCTTTTTGACTACTTGTGGCCCTTCTGGTGACCCGTCTGTTGAAAGCAGTTTGTTCACAAACAGGGACAGTCAAGCATTTCTCTGGTAAGAATGACCCTAAAGAGAAACGTGCACCAATCACAGCTCATAGCGAGCAGTGCCACATTCACAGGGGTTTTGACAGTAGTCAGAAGGAGAAGTACACACTGCCTTTTATCATTGTAAGTAACTCATAATCCTCCTCATTAGTACTCAGGAATGCCAGGTAAGTAGTGAAATGTGTGTTTTCCCCTCATTTTAAAAATGCAGAAACAGGGGAGTCTAATTGCCATCATTCCTCCTCTCAGAAGAGTAAAGGCCAATTCTGCAATCAGGGTTGGTCTTCAAGGGTCAACCTGCACCTCTTCCCTGGAGGGCATGGCTTCCCAAGGCGACACCCAAGGCCAGGGCTGCTCCATGGTGCTCTTGCTGTCAGGGACACCTTTGCCTTCTCCCTAACTCACTCTCCACGGAGTTTTAAAGAAGCCACAGTTGTTTTCAACAAGGCCCTTCCTATTTTTCCATTTTTGTTTTGTTCACCTTCTCATCCATCCTTCTTTGAAAGATGCCAAAGAAAGCAAAAAGAGGGATAGTGATAAGTATTGGCTTAGGAATAAATACTGAATTATATATTGGTAGACCAAAACACAAATCAACTCTGAACTACAGGAGTCCAACAACATGCACATAAATCATTTATAACGATAATCCAAGACTAGGTCCAAATCTCATTAAAGTATATGAATCCTTAATCTATTTTGGCAAAAAAGCACCAATACACATTTTTTCTTTTTATCATAAATTACAGTTCTGTGGCACTGTGCAAATATTACCAAGCTGTAAGACAGCTGTGCTCCATTAAAATGTGTAATGGTCGCTGATTTCTTACAGCACATGGTCATCAGGCTGAATCTACAGCCAGTAATTAGGAAGATGAAATGTTTAATTGTGCCTTAATTTTGATAAAATTTATCTGTCACACATCCTGCAGCAGAGCATTATGCTCACAAATCAATGTCATCGAGCTGAGCAGGAACTCGAGCACCAGACTCTAATCCCTGACAGATTCATTTGAATATGTAACTGCTCACAATAAACAACCAGGCTAAGGAAGAAAGTGAAAACTTTCCCTATAGGCTTGGTGCTGCTAAGGTGGATCCTGATACTTCCTTAAAGGAGAAGTAAGATTCAAAGGCAATTTCACTCTTAATAGTGTGACTACTTCTAACTCTGATCATACAAAGAAAGACAACCACTCGGGGTCTAATTTTTTAAATTTTTAAGTCTATTACTATGAAGAGACAAAAAGCAGGTGGAAGAAGATGAGTAGAAAGATTAAGAAGAGAATTTAGTAATGCCCTCTGTAGTCCCATGTTCTAAAATCCTTATTTAAAAATGGATCAAAGGGGCAACTTTGTTTTCATTTGTTTGTTTGTTTGGTTGGTTGGTTTCTTTCTTCTTTTCTTTTAGACAAGGTTTTCCAACTTTCAACTGGGTAGTTGAGCATTCATAGACTCGTAGAAAATTGGAATCTCAGAGACAAAATTCACATCTTTTTTATACATCTGGAAACTGAAGACAGGAGTGATGGCCCAAGGACTTGAGCATCATCAAAAAGGTTCTCACTTTATAGGTACAGTTGTGATAATCCACATTTTATAGAAAGTTATATAATCCTTATAAGTAATCATAATGCTTCATTCATTTTTTAACTGGCAAGAAATATTTTTAAGCAGAGGGAAGTGTAAGTACAAATACCTGCCAATGCTAAAAATTAATTTATGTCATGTTTTCCCTACAAAATGAAGCAATGATCATTCTTTCTCACCCACAATAACTATGACTTGTTATCCAAAAGAACTTAATGAGCATATGTTGGAATGTACTATCCATTTTTATTTTGCACAGTTCTGGAAAAAATTATTGAGGATAGTCAGAGCAAAGATGATGAGAATGGGTAGACAGCAGGTGAGAAGGAGAACAACTTGAAATTAAGATGGGCTATCATGAAGGCATGATATAGCCCTATGCCCCTTAAAATGCTAAGTGTCCAAAAGGAAGGTCAGTGTTCCCAGGTCATCAAGTTAGATTCAATGTGATTTTGATCATGTTCTTAATAGGCCAATATTTTGCTAATAGACATCAGAAAATTTTCTAAGGTAACTAATTACTTGCAGCATGGACCAGCTGAAGCTATAGAGTGTGTCAGCTTACTTTAAAGAAAAATAAGTCTTAAGATCAGGAATAGAAGAGTCTTCAAGGAGAACCAAATGGCATTAAGCTATAGCCTGCTAACAAGACTCATTAAAACACTTCTCTAAACTTAGCCATGGAAATAAGTCCAAGCTAAAGATATCATACTCCCCATTCCCTTTTGTACTATTTTCATGGGCAGATATTTTCAGGGATTGGATGAAAAGATGGTATTCTGGTAAGATAGTTGTTTTTATCTCATTGGCATACCACATAGGCTAAACAGAAGCTGGAATAAGTAGGAGGGTACAAATGGCACAAAGAGTAATACTAAATAACTGCCATTTGTACATCTCTTTACAAAAAACTGCTTTCATATCCATTGTGTTATTTGGAGCTTAGAGAAATTTGATTTTTTCCCAGATCATGTGGTCATACAAGAAGAATTAAAACCAGGGTGCTTCATCCTGAGGATTGGATCACTTGTGGGCCATTCTAACCTCTGTCTATTAGGAGTCTTCCTCTTCATAAAAACTCCATTTCCCAGATGCCTTTTGAGTGAAGGCTCTGCATGTGATATAGGCATGTAGCTCTGTTATCCATAGGAGATACTTTCCAAGACCCTAGTAGATGCTGAAACTTTGGATAAGACCAAACCCAATATATACAATGTGTTTTTTCCCTGTTTTCTCTCACCATTTATCTTAGCAGTCTCAAACTATGATTTTTTTTCTTTTTCTTTTCTTTCTTTTTTTTTTTTTTTGGTACCAGGGATCAAACTCAAGATCTTGCACTTTCAAGACAGGTGGCAGAACCACTGAGCTAAATCCCTGGCCCATTTCTTTTTTTTTAATTAAGTAGATCTTTCACCTTTTCACTTAAAGGAAGCATTTTACATCTTTGCCATACCCAAATTGCCAGATTCATTGCCTTGGGAAACTGGGGACATTAATAAGATAAGGAATACTTCAACACAAGCACTGTAATACAGTGACAGTTGATCAGATAGCAAAACAGCATGGAAATACTGGAAAAAGAGAAAATTCATGTCCCAGGCAGAATGGAATGTGAAGACACAGATTTCATCACACTACTTAGAACAGTATGTGATTTAAAACTTATGAGTGATTTATTTCTGGAATTGTCTATGTAATATTTTTGGACCACAGTTGGCCACACTAAAACCATGGCTAAGGGAGGACTACTGTATGGCATTCAAACATTTACTTGAGACTTTCATTTAGATCAGAGCTACATGAACAGAGAGAGAGACACAGTGCAGAACATTCATTTGGGGTGTTCCAGATGGTGACAAAAACAGTAGTGTTTTGGATCCAGCAGTACTGGTATCAATTTCCTGATTTACAAGCTAGGTAAATCAGCAGCTTTTTGTTTAGGACAGAGGCAGCTTTCTGATTCTGCAGTCTCTTAACACTGGCAGGCGCAGTAGCTGTTTTAATGGTACTACTAGGCTATGACTTGGGAATGTACTTCCTGTCTGCCTCAGTTAACTAGAATGAATTCCACAGGCTGCAGGAAGAACTTCATTGAATGGGTATATATAGTGGGTAATGGGTATATATAGTGTTCTTTGAACCACTTCTCTATAAGATGGAGAATAATGCAAATTACATATATATATGATTCAGAATTTTGAATGGCTTAATAATTTTGAAATGTTTTATTACTTTATTATGATGTTGTAGAGATAGCAATAAATTAATTAGGCAAAAAGACTAGATTCTAGCAACAAGTATGTATATGTTGTATTCAAGAGATGCAGCCTATCCACAAAGAGATATATAGATTGAAAACAAAAGAATGGAAAATAATACTCTATACAACTAAAGTCTGAAAGCAAAAGGAATTTCTATCTTAATTTCAGAAAAGGTGTACTTCAAGCCAAAACAGATCATGAGAGACTGAGAAGGTCACTACAAAGTGGTAAAGGAATAATTTATCAGCAAGAGATAGAAATTTTAAATATATGTGCATGAAATGTCAGTGCATTAAATTTCATAAAAAAATACTGGAGATAAAAAAGGCAGACAGACATCAATAAGTTCCATGAAAACTTCATTATCCCCCTCTCTTAAATATAGATGTCAACCAGACAAAAAAATTAAAAAAGAAACACCAGAGTTGAATCACACCATCAAAGAAATGAACTTAACAGATACCTACGGAGTTTCATCTAACAATTCCAAAAGAAACACTCTTCTAAATAGCCTATAGAACCTTATCCAAAATATACTACATTGTAGGCTATAAAGCATGCTTAAATAAATACAAAAGAACTGAAATAACTCTCTTGCATCCTGTCAGATCATTATGGAATGAAACTAGAAACCAATAGGAACTATGCAAACACATGAAGATTAAATGATACATTCTTAGTCTCTTATGATCATTTTTGAAAAATCAATAAGTGACAGGATAAAACAGGGAAGAAATTTAAAATTTCCAAGAATCAAATGACAATGGTAGCACGACATACTAAAAACATATGGGACATAATGAAAGTCATCTTAAGTTGGACTTTTATGGCTATCAGTACTTACATTAGAAAAAGAGAGTGATCACAATTAAATATCCCAATGATTCATCACAAGTTCACAGAAAAAAAAGAGCAATCCAGAAAAAAGGAGCAACCCAAATACAAAACTTGTAGAAGGAAATAAATTATAAAGATCAGAGTGGAAATCAGTAAAATTGAGGCAAAAATATTAAAGCTCAATTAATCAATGAGTTGGATCTTTGAGAGGATAAATAAGATTGATAAACCCTTAGCCAAACTTACCAAAAGAAAAAATGAAATGTCCCATATTAATGCAATTTAAATGAAAAAGATAAAATTGCAATGGACACTGCTGAAATCCAGAGGATTATAACAAACCGTTTGAAACAGGTATACTCCAATAAATTGGAGAATGTAGAAAAATAAATTCCTAGAAATATATGAATTACCAAAATTGAACCAAGAAGATATAAAATTCTAGAACAAACCAAAACAGACAATAAAATTAAGACAGTAATAAAATCCCTATCAACTAAGCCCAGAACCTGATAGATGCACTGCTGAATTTCACCAGAACTTCAGAGAAAAACTAACACCAGGTATCATTAAACTCCTTAAAATTGAGGCTGAAGGAAGAAATACATTTAAACTCATTTAATGAGGCCATCCCAAACAAAATAGAATGAAACAAATCATTAAAAAGATCATTCATCATGATCAAGTTGGATTCATTCCAGGGATACAAGGATGGTTCAAAACATGTAAGTCAACAAATGTAATAACCACATGAATAGGATAAAAATCAGATAACCTTCTCAATAGATGTAGAAAAGCCTTTTATGAAAAACCCACTGCAACATCATACTAAATAGGGAAACACTGAAAGTGTCTCTTGAAAATTAAGAACAAGACAAAACCATCTGCTCTTACCAATCCTATTCAATATAGTACTCAAAACTGGCACCCCGGCAGCAATCCACTGGACACCAATCCCCTGCTCCTCTGTACAGCCACCTGGTTCCACACTACAAAGATGCAGAGGACACCAGACCACCAGACCATGGTACTGGGTCCCACCGCTCCCGGCCCAGAGGTAGGAGCTTCTGAGCTGCTGTCCCACTGCTCCTGGTCCAGAGGAAGGGGCTTCCTGGCCATATCTCTCCCCCTGCTCCCAGGCCAGAGGAAAGGGCTTTTGGGCCACTTTCTGTCCCACTGCTTCCAGCCAGGAGGAAGGGGCTTCTGGGCCACCATCCCTCCCACCGCTCCAGGCCTAGAGGTAGGGGCTTCTGAGCTACTATCCTACTGCTCCTAGACCAGAGGAAGGGGCTTCCCGGTGACCATCCCTCCTGCTGCTCCCAGCCCAGAGGAAGGGGCTTCTGGGCCACCACCCCTACCACTGCTCCTGGCCCCTATCCCACCTCTCCCAGCTCAGAGGAGGTGATCCTCACAGGCGCCAAAAGCATCCACATGCCCCCACCAATCAAAATGAGAAAACATGTAAATAAGTCTCAAAACCAGACTGCCAGATCACCTACAGCAACCCCAAAGGGAAAGGAGATGGAACACTCTGATACTCAACCACCTGAACCCACTGAACTGGCAACAAAAGGGGATCTGGAAAAAAAGGAAATCAGAAATAATTTCTCAGATAACAGGAGACATTGTGCCCCTAGTGCAAGACAAGATTAATAAATCTAGAGAGGAGCTGAGGAACATGGCGGAATCCCAACATAAGAAACAAATGGAATCCATAAAACAGATGCAAATAGATTTCCAGGAGATGAAAATCTCCATTGAAAGTCTACACAGCAGAATGAGGTAATGTGAGGACAGAATTTCAGATGTAGAAGATAAGATTTCAATTAATGACCAAGAAAACAAAAATTGCTTCAAAATTATAAGGGAACATGAGAAACCAATCCAGCAGCTGCTAGACAATGCAAAGAAGAATAACATAAGACTGATTGGAGTCAATGAAGAAACAGGAGAGAGTGCAGATGACATAAAAAAAACTCTTCACAGAAGAAATGGCAGAAAACTTCCCAAGCAGGGGAAAAGAACTTGACATACAGATAAGTGAGGCATATAGGACTCCAAATAGACTTGATCAAAAAAAATCTGAACATAGGCATATAATTGTTAAGATTCCAGAAACTCAACAAAAGAAAAAAGTTCTCCAAGCAGTCAGAGAAAAGAAATCACATACAAAGGAAAGCCCATCAGAATCACAGCAGACTTCTCAACACAAACCCTCAAGGCAAGAAGAGCTTGGAGTGACATATTCCAAGCCCTAAAGGAAAACAGCCTCCAACCCAGATTGATGTACCCTGAAAAACTATCTTTCAAACTTGATGGAGAAATAAGATACTTTCATGACAAAGAGCACCTTAGGAACTTCATAAATACCAAACCAGCACTCCAAAAAATTTTACACAATATCCTAGGAACAGACATTGAGGATCACAACCCCAGGAAGCAAAGGAGAATGAACCCATCTAGCAAGATAAGAAATTAAATGTAGAGGGGGAGAACCCAACAAAAAGAAAAAGTCATGGCAATGACAAGTCAATATGTTTCAGTTATAACCATCAATATTAATGGTCTCAATTTACCAATCAAAAGAAACAGACTGGCAGAATGGGTCAAGAAGCAAAATCCAACAATATGCTGCATACAAGAAACACACTTCATTCAAAAGGAAACTCATAGACTGAAAGTTAAAGGGTGGAAAACAATACTCCATTCAACGGCAACCCCCCAAAAAAACCCCAGGAGTCGCTATCCTCTTTGCAGATCAAGTAGATTTCAAAACAACACTGATTAAGAGAGATGAAGAAAGACACTACATCCTTGTAAAGGGAACAATCCAAGAGGAAGAGAAGACAATCATAAATATCTATGCACCAAACACTAGTGTACCCAACTATATAAAACAAATACTAACGGACATTAAAAGTCATATATGCACTAATACAATTGTAGTGGGGGACCTCAACACCCCACTGTCACAAATAGATAGATCAACTAGACTAAAAATAAGTAATGAAATACTAGAACTCAATCGAACTCTTGAACAAATGAACTTAACAGATGTTTACAGAGTCTTCCACCCCTCAAAATCAGAATACACATTCTTCTCAGCTGCACATGAGTCATTCTCCTAAATAGACCACATACTCACACATAGAACATGTTAAAGTAAGTGCAAAGGAATTGAAGTTATCCCCTGTATATTATCAGACCATAGTGCAATGAAATTGGAGATCCATAGCAAAAGAAACTCAAAAAATTTCATAAACACGTGGAAATTGAACAACACACTTCTGAGTAACCAATGGGTCACAGAGGAAATTAAAGAAGAAATCAGACAGTTCCTTCAATTAAATGGCAATGACAATACAACATATCGGAATCTATGGGACACAATGAAAGCAGTCTTATGAGGGAAATTCATAGCAGTGAATATGCATATTAGGAAAACAGAATGAGCCCAATTAAACAACCTGATGCTGAACCTCAAGCTTCTAGAAAAAGAAGAGCAGGAAAACCCCAGAGCTCATACAAGTGAGGAAATTATAAAAATCAGAGGAGAAATCAATGCAATGGAGACTAAGAGAACAATACAAAAAATCAATGAAGCCAAGAGTTGGTTCTTTGAAAGAATCAACAAAATTGACAAACCTTTAGCCAACCTTGTCAGAAAAAGGAAAGAAAAGGCCCAAATCCATGTCCTTAGGAATGAAAAGGGTGAAATTGCAACAGATCCAGCAGAAATCCAGAGGATCACCAATACCTACTTCCAGAACCTGTACACCAATAAGATGGACAATACAGAAGAAACGGACAGATTCCTAGATATATATGAATAACCAAAGTTGAATGGAGAAGACCTAAAAATTCTGAACAACCCAATATCAACCAATGAAATTGAAAATGTAATTAAAAACTTATCAACTAAGAAAAGCCCAGGCCCTGATGGCTTCACTGCTGAATTCTACAAGACATTAAGAGAGGAACTACTGCCACTACTGTTTAAACTCTTCAATGAAATTGAAAGGGAAGCAGTACTCCCAAATTCATTCCTGGAAGCAAGCATCACCTTGATCCCCAAAGCAGAGAAAGACCCAACTGAAAAAGAGAACTATAGGCCAATCTCACTAATGAACATAGATGCAGAAATCCTTAATAAGATAAGGGCAAACAGAATGCAGAAGATCATCAAGAAGATCATACACCCTGATCAAGTGGGATTCATCCCAGGGATGCAGGGATGGTTCAATATTTGCAAATTAATCAATGTAATACTCTATACCAAAAGAGCCAAGGACAAAAACCATATGATTATCTCTATAGATGCAGAAAAAGCATTTGACAAAATCCAACATGTATTTATTATAAAAGCCCTACAAAAAATTGGAATAAATGGTCTCTACCTCAAACTGATAGAAGCCATCTATGAACAACCAACAGCCAATATCATACTAAATGGTCAAAAACTGAAATCCTTCACACTAAAATCAGGAACAAGACAAGGATGTCCACTATCACCACTCTTGTTCAATGTAGTTCTGGAAACATTAGCCACAGCAATTGGACAAGAGAAAGAAATAAAAGGAATAAAGATAGGAAATGAAGAAGTCAAATTGTCATTATTTCCAGATGTCATGATACTCTGTACAGAAGACCCCAAGAACTCCACCAAAAGCCCTTGAGACTTAATAACCAAATTCAGTCAAGTAGCTGGTTACAAGATCAACACAGAAAAATCAATAGCTTTCCTCTACACGAATGACAAACTCACTGAGAGAGAAATAGGGCAAATAATTCCTTTCACAATAGCACCCAAAAACCTGAAATACCTAGGAATCAACCTAACGAAAGAAATCAAAGACCTCTTCTCTGAAAACTATGGCACTCTGAAAAGAGAGATTGAAGATGATATCAGAAAATGGACAGACATCCCCTGCTCCTGGGTAGGAAGGATTAATATAGTGAAAATGGCCATACTTCCAAAACTACTATATAGATTTAATGCAATTCTAATTGAGATCCCAGCAGTATGCTTCACGGACCTTGAGAAAACAATCCAAAAATTCATTTGGAACAAGAAGAGACCCAGAATAGCAAAAGCAATTCTAGGTAACAGAGACATGGTAGGGGGTATCACATTCCCCAACCTACAACTATACTACAAAGCTACTGTGATAAAAACAGCATGGTACTGACAAAGAAACAGACCTGAGGACCAGTGGAACAGATTAGAAGATGCAGAAACAACTCCAGACACACTCAACCATATCATCTTCAATAAAGGAGCCAAACATACTCACTGGAGGAAAGATAGCCTCTTTAATAAATGGTGCTGGAAAAATTGGGCTTCAACTTGCCAAAGATTAAAACTAGACCTATATCTCTCACCATGCACTAAACTAAAATCAAAATAGATTAAAGATCTAAATATTGAAATAGAAACTCTGAACCAGTTGGAACAGAGGTTAGGCAGAACTCCTGAAGACATTGGTGTAGGAAAAGATTTTATGAACTAAACCTCAGTTGCCCGTGAACTAGCACAAACAATCAACAAGTGGGATCTCTACTTATTAAAACGCTCTGCACAGCAAGAGAAACCACCAGCAGTGTGAAGAGACAACCCACAATGTGGGAAAATATCTTCACCTGCTTTTCCTCAGACAAAGGTCTACTATCTCGAATCTATAAAGAACTTAAGAAGATCAGACTTCCCAAATTTAAAGACCCAATCCAAAAATGGGCATCTGAAATGAACAGACATTTCTCAGACAAGGAAGTAGAAATAGCAAATAAATACATGAAAAAATGTTCAACATCACCGGTCATTGGAGAGATGCCAATGAAAACAATGCTGAGATGCCACTTCACTCCAGAAAGAAAGGCTGCTATCATGAAATCAACCAATAACAAATGCTGGTGGGGCTGTGGGGAAAGAAGAACCCTGTTACACTGCTGGTGGGAGTATAGACTGCTGCAAGCACGGTGGAAATCAGTATGGAGATACCTCAAAGAACTAGGACTGGAAGTCCCATTTGACCCAGCTATTCCACTGCTGGGGATCTTCCCCAAAGAATTAAAAGAATCATACCACAGTGATATATGTGCACCCATGTTCATAGTAGCACAGTTTGTGATAGCTAAAACTTGGAAACAGCCCAAATGCCCATCAACTGGAGATTGGATAAAGAAAATGTGGTTTTTAAATAAAATGGAGTACTACTCAGCCATAAAAATTGAGAAATTAGAGACATTTATAGCTAAGTGGATGCACATTGAGGCGATACTCTTAAGTGAAATAAATAGGACACACATGTATAAATACCAAATAGTTTCTCTGGTGTGAGAAACTGAAAGTGTAAATAAGGACTAAATGTATAATAGGTAATGTGAAATAGGAAGAAAAGGGCCAAAGGGGAAGGAAGTGGGAGGGTTAGGGGAAAGGATAGAAGGGAATGGGATTAATATGAGAGAATGGAAAAATAGGAACAAAGTCTTTGTAAATAGGGAGGAATGGAGGAGTTGAAGGGAGGGCTGGGCAAGGGTGAAAAACAAGAACCAAGAGAGATTATGTAAAGGTGCAAATTTCCAATGATGAATGTCATTATATTGTATACCTAAAATGTGCCAATTATTAGAATGAATAATGGATAATGCAAAGTAGGATGAAAAGGTCCAAACGGGTAGGGGTAGTGAGTGGGGCAGGGGAAAGGAAAGAAGGGAAAGGAAAAATGATGAGAAATGGAAAAAATGGAAATAAAGTCTTTGTAAATAGGGAAGGGTGGAGGGCATGAAGGGAGGGCTAGGAATGGGGAAAAAATAAGAACCAAGATGCATTATGTAAAGGTACAATTCCCAATGAGAAATGTAATTGTGTTGTATACCTACAATGTACCAATAAATGAATTTAACAACAAAAAAAAATCTTATCAAATCTTTAGCCAGAGAAATCAGGCAAGGGAATATGTAAGAGGGATGCAAGCACGTAAGAAAGAAGACAAACTATCTTTATTTGTAGATATATGATTCTTTGCATAGACCGTCCAAACAACACCACCAAAAGACTCTTAGTGTTAATAAACAAATACAACATAGTAGCAGCATACAAAAACTACACCAAAATCAGTAGTGTTCCTGTACACCAATAGTGAACCTACTGAGAAAAAATTCAGGAAAGCACTCATTCATGATAGCTTCAAAGAAATTAAATAACTCATAATTAACCTAACCAGGGAAGTATAAGACCATTATAATGAAAACTATAATACTCCAAAGAATTAATCAACCAAGAAAGGAATCAGTTCACAGTAGATTTAAAAATATTAAATATCTAGAAATTAATCTAGGAAACAAGACCTCTATAATGAGAAATATAGAACTCTCCAAATGAGATTGAAAAAGAAATTAGAAGGGCTGGGGATTTAGCTCAGTAGTTCTACAGCCTGCCTCGCAAGTGCAAGGCCCTGAGTTCAATTTCTGGTACCAAAAAAAAAAAAAGAAAAAGACAAAGAAAGAAAAAGAAATTAGAAAGATGTCCTGCGCTTAGATCGGCTGTGTCAATATTGTAAAATGGCCATAATACCATAAATGATATATAGGTTGAATCCAATTCCAATAAAAACACCAACAACCTTCTTCACAGAGCTAAAAAAAAATCCTAAAATTTATATCTCACCGGCACAGATTAAGTGTAACCAAAGCAATCCTGAACAAGAAGAGTAAAGTGAGAAGCATTAAAATTCAGATTTCAAATTATACTACAAAGCTACAGTACTAAAAACAGTGATACTGGCAGAAAAAAGGACAGGAAGACAAATGAAATAGAACAAAAGACACAGGAAAGGAGGGAAGAAAGAGGCTGAGGTTGTAGCTCAATGTGAAGACCCTGGGTTCAATCCCCAGTACCAAAAAAAAAAGAATTGATCGTGGAAAGATATTTTTTCAATATTTCTATGTTAGCTACAAAATTCTCTTTCAAAATTGCCTAAAGAAAATGATTGCCACTACCAATCTGATCTGTATTTTTTTCAGAGATCTGAAATGAACTAAATAACTTTACAGAGATTAGATATGTGTGGCTTTTATGGTAAAATCAATTAAAAATTTATTTTCCATTTGAAAATAAATAAAAATAAAACTATATTTATAGCTTTAGCTACTTCAACGTTAAACAATAAGTACTTTTCCTGGAAGTATAATTTTATTTAGGTAGGTTTAGTAACAGATGCTGCTTCAATGCCCTTATACAAAAATGACAGCTTTCTCAAGAGTGGGAATTATATGACACACCAACATTGTTTTAAGAGAGGTATTGACACAGATTTGTTCCATCTTGACTAATGCATTTGTCTCACATCCATGTGTGATCCCACTACTGAACATATAAAATATATTTGTTTTATAATATCAACAGTGATAAATAGGAAATATTTTTCATTTTCTTGGTAAATGTACACTCTACAGAATATCAAAGTGTCAAAATTTGCAGTGGAAGAGAAGTTAGTGAAATGAGTTAAATTCATGGGTAAATGAATGCATTCAGCACACAGTTATGGACTGAGCTGTTGCTTATTCACACACATTCAGTGAACACCTACTCAGAGCTGGGAACAACATTAAGCATTCTGAACGACAGGGTCCCTATGTTTTTGGACTGTGAAACCCAGAGGAGAAGCAATCACAATGAACGAGCATTTGCCATCTGAGATGATGAGTGACAAAAGAGCTACAGGGCCAGGTGTACTGAGGTCATATGTGTGGTTTCACCAAGACAACCTGGTGGAATCATAGAAGCAGTGATTTCTGAGCTAAAATCTGAAGACTGGGTATCCTCCGTCAAAGGGAGAATGAAGGGTGTTTAAGAGAATGGGAGCCAGCCCCTCAATGGCTGTAAACGGACTGTTTAGAGGACATGATGTGTTCAAACAATGAAATGGATTAACCGGGAATGTGAAACTGAATAAATACACATCTTCTGTTTTTAATATTTGCACAAATAAAAAAGCTAGCAGGAGAGAAAAAGTGTCAGAACAAAAGGAAATAATATCAACTTCAGTGGCTGTTTTGGGTTTTTTTTTTTTGAGAATGAACAGCACACTAATCAGGCTAACTCCCTCTCTAACCCTTTTAGTTTTCAGTCTTCTACAAAAACCACCACCAAGAACAGATTCAAGGCATTTTGGAGATGAAAATTTAATAAAAATGTGTGTTATGTATGAAAATACAAATTAGTATATTTTAATTGAAATTCTTTAATTCTTTAAAACACAAGTAGTGAGAAGCATTATAGTAATACATACATGTATTTTAATACATATGGTAAAACTTTTTATTAGATAAGCATCATACATTCATTACAGATTAAATTAATAGAGAAGGGTGAGGTAGCCTAGACAATGACTACACGAGGATATTTAGGTCCAAATTTGTGGAACCTATGAACATTAGCATGTGGAAATAGTAAAGATTATCTTGGGTTATCTGAGGGTGCTGTAAATGTAATCACAAAGTTCTTTGCAAGAGACAGCAAAGAGAGATTTGACTAAAAAGAAGGCAATGCAGCAACATAAGCAAGATTCTGTTTTGAAGGTAAAGGAAGGGAGCCATAACCCAAGGAATGTAGGCAGCTTCTAGAAGCCAGCAGAGGCAGGGAACACGTTCTGTCCTGGAGATATCAGAAGGAACCAGCCCTGCTGATACTTGATTTTAAAGCACATGAATCTGATTTGAGACATCTGACCTTCAGAATGATAAGACAATAAATCTGTATTATTTTAAATCATAAAGTTTGTGAAAATTTGTTATGGTTGCAACAGGGAACTAATATAAAAAGCAAATTAATAACTGTATAAAATTTCCAAACAAGGTAACTGATTTTCATGTATTAGAGCAAAATTATTGTACCTAGGCCAGCATTCTTAATGTATTTGCCACAATTCATATTTTAACCATACTCTGCAATCCTTTTCATTAAAATTAATTAACAAAATGGTGAAGTTTGTGGAAAAGCATACCAAGTCAGTAAGCTCCAAAGAGAAAACAGAGAACTAGGAATGGGAAAATTAAAGTTTAATACTATAATTTATTCAACAAGCATGTCCCATTCACTAAATCTGTTGAGAAATTACAATAAAAGCTAGCAATAAGGTATTGTTTAAATATTTATATTTAAAAATGAATATATATTTAATATAAATATATTTATATTATATATTTATATGTATATAAATTATACATTGTATAAATATATAATTATATATTTATATAATATGCTATATTATATAAATATACAATGAAAATTATAATATATAAGATTATATATGTATATATTATAGATATATATTTATATAATTATATATCATACATGTAACTGTATATTTATATATAACTATATATAACTATATGTGATATATATTTATATATTTAATGTTTAATATAAATACAAATATTTGCTTGCCTTGTAAGAAGATTCCTTTTAAAGTGATTCATTCAATACTGATTGAGTCTATGGGGATAAAGCAAAGATCTAAATACATATTGAACTTTCTTAAGGAATTTACAGTCTAGAAAATTAGACGGAAAAGAAATCAACAAATCTCAACAAAGACATGAATATTATATAGACATATGCATAATGAGAATGGAGAAGATTAGAACAGTGGCATATTTATATATACTCAGATTTTCAAGTGCTTAATTCCATGTTGCAATGGAGAGCTTGGGCTTTGTGTGGTTTTTTTTCTTTTCTTTTCTTTTGAGACAGAGTCTCACTATGCAGTTCAGGCTAACCTTGAACACACTGGGTAGCCCAGCCTGACCTTGAAATCACAGAGATCCTCCTGCCTCAGCCTCCCTAGTGCTGGGACTACAGATGTGCATCACCATGCCCTGCCCACAATGGGCCATTTTGATGCTAGAAAACTGATCCATCCAGAACATCTTTTTAAAATAAAATAATTTACTGATAAAGCTACATTAGTATTACATCATCTTCCTGGCTGATAAGCAAGGTATATTGGAAAATGGCACATAATGGCAAAGAGGTATCTTGCTGCTACTTATTTATGTGTACTCTAAGAAAAATGGACAAATATATTGGAGAAAAATTATTTTTAAAATCTTCAGAAATATGACTATGGCTTGAGATTGGAAATTTGAGACACTCTTAGCTGACACTAAAAATAGTGGAAATGTGTTGTTTGTGGTCCACCTGACAGGAAGATCAGTGAATACCATGTTTTTGTTTTTGTTTTCTTTTTGGTACCAGGGATTGAACTTGGATCCTTGCGCTTTCGAGGCAGGCGGAGGAGCCACTGAGCTAAACCCCAGGCCCCTACCATGTTATTTTTGATAGAGCCCAGACAGAGACACTGCCGGTTTCAATGAGCCCACCTGCTGTCTTAGAGAAACATAGGTCTCATTTCACTTGGTCACAGAAGACATGTCAGTAAGCTATGGGCAGTCCCCGAAGATATGTCAGTAGGTCACAGAGGACATGTTCAGCAGGTTATGAGCTGTCCTCCAGTAACGTGTAAGCAGGTTACAGAGAGCATACAGGACACATCAGCCTGATGTTTCTCCAACCAACCCCCTAAAAACCCCACCAAAAAACGCTATAAAAAATGCCTCTTGAATCAACTTAAAATTGAAATGGATCAAAGATCTAAATATTAAAACAGAGACACTAAAAAAATAAAAATTAAAAAAAAACAGAGACACTAAATCTGCTAGAAGAGAAAATAGGTAGAACACTTGAGGACATAGGAGTAGACAAAGACTTCATGAACAAAACCCAGACTGCACAGGAAATACTACAAAGAATCAACAACGTATTAAAAAGCTTTTGCACAGCAAGAGAAACCACCAACAGAGTGAAAAGACAATCCACAGAGTGGAAAAAATTTTTATCAGCTATTCAGATGAAGGACTATTATCTAGAATATATAAAGAACTCAAAAAA
The DNA here is from genome assembly GCF_053883595.1 of Heterocephalus glaber. NCBI lineage: Eukaryota > Metazoa > Chordata > Mammalia > Rodentia > Bathyergidae > Heterocephalus > Heterocephalus glaber. Next base: position 9,592,367 of record NW_028258344.1, read on the forward strand.
TCAGACCCCAGAAAATTAAAGACTCATTGCAAAAATGGGTATCTGAAATTAAAAGACTCTTCTCAGATAAAGAATTAGAAACAGCAAATAAATATATGAAAAAATCTTCAACATCACTGGTCAGTTGAGAGATGAAAATTAAAACACTGAGATTCCATCTCACTCCAGAAAGAATAGCTGCTATCAAGAAATCAACCAATTACAAATGCTGGAAGGGTTATGGGGAGAAAAAGGAACCCTTCTCCATTATTGGTGGGAGTGTAGACTGCTGCAACCACTGTGGAAATCAGTGTGGAGATTTCTCAAAAAACTAAAACTAGAGGTTCTATGTGATCCAGCTATACCTCTTCTTGGTATTTTCCAGAAAGAATTAAAGGCTCCATGATATATGCACATCCATGTTTATAGCAGCACAGTTTGTAATAGCTAAATCTTGGAAACAGCCTAAATGCCTATCAACTGACAAGTGGATAAAGATGTGGTTTTTTTGTACATTGGAGTACTACTATTCCATAAAGGAGGATTGGCTTCAGACATCTATAGCTAAATGGGCGGACCTTGAGACCATACTCTTAAATGAAATAAATTAGACACATGTGTTTAAATACCACATTGTTTCTCTGGTGTGAGAAACTGAATGTGGAAATAAGGACTGAGATGTATAATGGATGTTAGGAAATGGGAATAAAGTATTCAATGGGAAGGGGAATGAGGGAAGAGGGAGAGGGAAAGGAAAGAAGGGACAAGAAAAAACTAAAAATAGAAGAAGAAAATGGAAACAAAGCTTTTGTACATAGGGAGGGAGAAGGCTTAAGAGGTGGGAAGGGGATAAAATAAAATAAAATAAATTTTTTTAAAAAAAAAACATCTATTAGGCTGTAACAACCACTTTTTCTGTTCTGCTCCTACAGAGAGGTCCCTCAGGTTTATCAATAAACATGCTTGGACCACTGAGTTCATGTTTCCCTCCCTCTTTTACTCTGTTTTCCCTTTCAGTATAATCAAGGAAAGACAGTATTATCTTGGAGAAAGTTTCTAAAAGAGATATTCTAGAAATATGACAAGGACACAGAATTTACCAATCTACACTGAGTTAGTAAAAGAACTAGTCCTAGAGTACAGATAAACATCTAATGTCCACTAGATTTTTGCCAGCACTGTTGCACATATTCAGAAATAATATATGATATAATAAAAAACAAGTTCTTTGAGCATCCAGAACTGGTCACATAGAGTTGGAGGAAACAGGCTTGACAAAAACATAAAGGTAGAAAAGATGAGTGAAAGAGTAACTTGAGGGAAACTTTTAAAAATTCATTTTTGTTTCTGAGCTCATGGATGTCTTCAGGCATATAAGTTAGAGAAGAAAACATCAATAATTTTCCCTACTGTGGGTCACCCTGATCATTTCATTTAGTGAAGCTTTGTTATTGCAGACATGGTATCAGAATTTACACTCTCAATTAATGGGCTCTGCTCACACACAAAACCTATCTCTCCTCAGGTGACTTAGCAAGTGAGAAATTAAGTGGAAAATGGTATCAGAAACTCCCCAGCCCTGCCTTCTCTCAGGCCTGGATCTTAGAATGCAGCGCAATGTCAATCAGGGGTTGGAGTATTCTGAGGGTACTTATGCCAAGGTTGGGATGTTTGAGGTAAGGAGCAATCCTTTGAAGAACAATGATGTCTTTGGTGCAGGATAAAATTTAAACTCAATACTCCTCTCTTTTTAGACAGCAAACAACAAGTTGTTTAGTTAGTCAAAGGAACATTAAATAGTGCCTAAAGATAATTATTGTGATTCTCTATTATTTACTGTGCAGAGTTCTGATTTTCTACTAATCAGTGGGTGCTGGAGCTAGTTGAGCCACATACATAGCTGTGGCATTGAAGCAAAGGCCATAATAGACTGACTCTTATAGGGTACCAGATAAAGGCCACCCATGTCAAAGGCAGGCCTGTTAGCCTCTTATATTTCTCTAGTGCAATAATTAAGTTTATTTTTCTTTTTCAACATTCATATTGGAAGTTTGAAAGAAAACTTTCACTGGCTCTACTTCTGCTCCAAGAAATAAATGCTGTCTTCAAAACAAAAAAACAAGAGTTTTCATTACTATATAACTCTAGAAACAAAATTAAATTGCCATGACAATTGAAGGCTCTGAAAAAACAAGTACAAAGCACTTCTTTACTTTCACTGAGGAGTTAGGTCTGATTTCCCCTTGGTAGTTCTGATCAGTCACTCAGTCATAACCCTAACTCTTCTTGACTTGTTGACTCAGGGAACTTACCTCCTGCTCTAGTGAGACTGTTAGTGTGTTTTTGGTTTTATATAGGTATTATAGTTTGGATATGAAATGTTCCATAAAGGCTTATTTACTGAATGCTTGGTCCTCAGTGCAGGAATGTTCAGAAGTAGAGCTTTTGAGAAGCGATTGGATCATGCAGACTCTCACCTCAGCAATGGATTAATCCATTAATGGGTTCACAACTTGATGGGATACTGGGAGGTGATGGAAACTTAAGAGGTGGGACCTAGTTGAGGAGAGTGGGTCCTTAGGGCATGCCCTTGGGAGCTATATCTTGTCCCCAGCTCCTTCTTCTTGGTTCTCTCTCTCTCTCTCTCTCTCTCTCTCTCTCTCTCTCTCTCTCTCTCTCTCTCTCTCTCTCCCTCTCCCTCTCCTCTCTCTGTCTCTTTCTCTGTTCCTTCCCTCCCTTCCATCCACCATAAAGTGAATCACTTTACTCCATCACATCCTCCTGGCCATGATATTCTGCCTCACCATAGACCAAGAAACAACGGAGACAATTAGCCACAGACTAAAGCCTCAGAAATTCTGAGCCAAAATATGTCTTTCCTTTTTAAATCATTTTCTTGTGTATTTTCTCATAGTAACAGGAAGCCGACTAACAATATAGGATAGTTGCATTATATTGGTTAGAATTATGATACTGTCACTGTAACTGGAAATCAAGTATAGTTTAAGGAGATGTCTATGGATATCCAGTCAACAAGAAGTGAACTTGTAATAGTTAAATTCATGCATCAGTTTGCCTGGGTTAAGGGATACCCAGATATCTGGTAAAATACTATTTCAAGGTAACTTTATGACAATGTTTCTGTAAGAGATTAGAATATGAGTCAGTAGACTGAGTAAAGCTGGTCCGTTTTTACCACTGAAAATGGGTGAGTTCTATTTTGAGGACTCAAATAGAACAAAAAGACAAAAAAGCAATTTATTAGTGTTTCTCTTCTTGAGCTGGGATATTCATGTTCTCCTGCCCTAGCACGTTGGAGCTCCTGGTTCTCAGATTTCAGGATTCAAGGCTTACACCAACACATCTTCTCCCTCAGTCTCAATTTTCAGTCCTTTAGACTTGGACTGAATTACTGGGTTTCTTGGCTACCCAGTAAAAAGTGCTTTTGTTTCTCTGTAGAACATGACTAATACAACATTCCTGCAGACATGTTATTTTTTGCCTAATTAGATCCATTTCAGATTTCTGAGCAATAAAAATATAAGATGATAAATTTGTGTTGTTTTAAGTCACCAAGTTTATGGTAATTTGTTATAAAATCATAGAAAACTAATTTATTTAGAGAATCTTATTATTATTGATTTACCTTTAATCCTCTTGTCAAGAATACACTATGTATAATTTCAATACTTTACAAGGTATTTGCACTTGCTTTTTGTATGGTTTATTTTGGTCAGTATACCATGTGCATATGGCTTATTTTGGTGAACATTCTTTGTGCACTGAAAAGAATGTATTGCTGCATTTACAGAATGTCATGATCTATAAATGCCTATTAGATCAAAGTAGAAGATAGTGTTGTTTAGATCTTATTTTACCTCACTGACTTCAGACTAGTTGTTCTAACAATCACTGAGAGAGGTGTTAAAATAGCCTCTACATTTTAATTTTGTCCATTTTTCCTTCATATTTTGAGATTAACTTATTAGACACATACACATTTACAATTGTGTGACTTCCTGATAAATGGTATCTTTTATCATTATGAAGTATTTTCAGTCTTAAAGTCTGTTTTATCAGATAATAAAAGTAGCTACTCTTGCCTTATTCTTACTGTGTGCATGGCATATCTTTTTCATTTACTTTATCATTTATTTTCAATCTATCTACTTAAAAGATGTCCCTTATAAGGCCAATTTTAATAGGTTCCTTCTTTTAATCCACTCCGGCAAACTCAATCTTTTTTTTTTTTTTTTTTTTTTGTACCGGGGATCGAACTCGGGTCCTTGAGCAAACTCAATCTTTTAATAGAGGTATACAGGTCACTAACAGTCAATGTAATTACTGATATGGTTGGACTTAGTTCTATCATTTTACTGTTAATGTTCTTTTTGGGTCTCTGTTTTCTGTTCCTCTGTTCTCTTTTTTCTATCTTCTTTTGGATAATTTTAATGCATTTTAGTATTTCATTTAAATTTACTCACATTTAGTTTTTACTACATCTCCTGAATTTTCTCCTTCAGTGGTTACCATGGGGTTTATACTTTATATATTTAATCCTTGATTCTCTATTTAGAGTGAAAGTATATCACTTCTCATAAAATGCAAAAACTTTGGAACCATGTAAAGCCCTTATCCCACCCACATCCAAGAGTTAATTTGTGCTTTACCTTTTTAAGACCTGGTTCAAATTTCACATCAATTCTTCTAGCATTTCTACTTGAGTATGGATCCAACTCATGCAACCACTATTCAGGGACTAATAATGTGAGGCTTCTGTGGATGGCTCAAATCTCAACTCTGTTAAGGTAGGCTTTGCAGCACTGCTTTGGCTGAGTGTCACTCAAGGTTTAGGATGTGACTCTGTGTCTTCATACACGACTTGGGAATCCCATTCTTCAGCTTTATTCTCTCCTATGCACTCTCATTGCTGGTTCCTCTGGCCAGAAGAACAAGCTTATGCTGGAGCTTTAGCAGCCTATGCTGTGACACTAATCCAGATCTAGGCTGCATCCTTCACACAATGCTACTAAAGAAAAAATTTGCTCCTTTGCTCTTTGCTTCTATGAGCTTGACACCAAATCACAATTCCCCTGCTGTTGTTTACTTGTCAGACTCTGAAAGTTGGTTGGTGTTTTACTTTGTTCTTAGTTTGATTTGTAATCAGCTGGGGGAGTGGGCTGGGGATGGCTTAGGCCACCATAGTGGAGCCAGAAGCAAGAAATTTTGGAAGTTTTAAAATAACACTTAAAAGAATTACAGAAAGCGTGTTGCTTAAATCATTACAGAAAACAACAATAAAGACATAATTGGCACAGCAAAAGATGAAAATTTAAATATACATGAAAAAGATAATATACAATGGTTGAACTAAGATAAAACTGAAAAATTATAAAAATCAGTGGAAACTAATGCTGATCTAAAAATAAATGATTGGGAAAATATACTCTATGAAAGAAAAACAATAACGTCAGGAGCAGCAATTCTTATGTTTCATGGGTAGGATTTGTTTATTTTAGCAGTTTTATTGAAATATGAATCATATTCCCTACAATTCACTAATTTACAGTATACAAACCAATTTTTTTGTTTATTTGCAGATATGCTTAACCATCATCACAGTCCATTTTTAGATAGTTTTTATTACCTCAAAAGAAACCTCATACCCTTAGTTATCAACACCTCCTAAACTTCTACCCTCTTATCCCAGCCCTAAGCAACCATTTATTTTCTTTCCCTATAGATTTCCATGTTTGGTATATTTAATATAAATTAAACCATGTAATATATGACCTTTCATGACTGGCTTCTTTCACTTAGTACATTGTATTCAAGGTCCACCCATATGGTCACATATAGCAGTACTTATTCCTTTTTTATGACCAAATAATATTTTCTTGTATTTACATACCAATTATAGTTCTTTCAGTCATATGATCAAATAGATATTTGGGTTGTTTTCATTATTTCAGGAAAAGAAAATTGAAACCATGTTGAAATACCATTTAACACATACAAGAATTCATTTCACTATTGTGGCTAATGCTACTATAAACACTAGTGTACATCTTTTTGTAAATGTTTTTATATTTACGTATTTCCATGGCTTCAATGCTTGATTATGCCCCCCTAAATGTTCATGTGCTGGATGTTTGGTCTCCAGGGTGGTAGTGCTGAGGTGATAAACCTTTTAGAGATGAGGATTGGTGGAAAGTAATTAGGTCATGGAATCTTTGCTTCCATGAACAAGTTAGTACTGATCTCATGGAGTGTGCTGGGTCTTACAGATGTGAGTTCTACAAAAGGGTTTGTTATAAAGAGTGAGCTTAGCCTTTGCCTGGTTGCTTGCTTCCTGTCTCACCATGTGACCTCTCTTCTGCACACTCTCTTACCACTGTAATGACACTTGCCATGAATCTGTCACTAGAGTCAAGCAGATGTCAGCACCGTGCTCTTAAACTTCCTTAGCTATGAGCTAAATGAACCATTTTATAAAGTATTTTGCCACAAGGTTTTGTCATAGCAACAAAAATCAGCCTAAAACATATACAAACCTAGGGGTATACTTGCTACATGCTATGGTACCTCTATGTTTAATTGTTTGAAGAACTGTCAAACTGCACTCCAAAGTGGCTGCACCATCTTACATCCCCACTAGCAGTGTATGAGGGTCCTGATTTTCTGCAGCCTGCCCAATACTTCTTATCCGACCTTTTGATTAGACCCATCCTAGTATCTGTGAAGTGGTATCTCATCATGGCTTCAACTTTTCTTTCCCTGCTAACTAATAATTCTAAATATCTTTTCATGTGCATATATATCTATATATCTATATCTATAGATATATAGATAGATATATATCTTCTTTATGCCATGTCTATTGAGATCCATTGTCAATTTTGAAGTGAGGTTGTCTTTTTACTGCTGAGTTGTAAGCGATCTTTATATATTTTGGATTCAAATTCCTTATCACATATATGATTTTCAAATTTTGCCTCTTGTTCTATGGGTTGTCTTATCACTCTTATGTCCTTTGAAGTAAAATGTTTTAAAAATTTTTATGAAGTCTGTATATATACATATATTTTTTTCTTTCATTATTCATACTGTTGTTGTTGTTGTTGTTGTTGTTGTTGTTGTTTGGAGCTGGGGATTGAACTCAGGTCCTTCTGCTTGCAAGGCAGGAGGTGGAACCACTGAGCTAAATCCCCGGCCCCATTATTCATACTCTTGATGTCCTACCTAAGAATCTTTTGATAAATCTAAAGTCATAAAGACTTACCCCAATGTTTTCTTTTAAGAATTTGATAATTTTAGTTCATACATTTAGGTCTTTTGTTTGCTTCAATTAATTATTGTGTCCATGAAGAAATATTGCAGAATCTATGTAGCAAAAGTATTACATGAATTGTATAACCCATTGAAAACAGTTTAAAAGTTAATGAAGACATATTAGTATTGAGAAACTTTAGTTATATTCTACAGCAACTAAATGCATTAAAACTGCTCAGATAAATTTCCAGAAATCTAATCCCACTGACAAATTTTAGCATATAAATATTACTGTGTATGTCTTTTAAGGAGCTAATGTCCAAACTATATATGGAGCTCAAAGAACTCAAGAGTAAAAATGAAACAGTCTAATTAAGCAATTGGCAAAGAATGTAAGTAGATATTTTTCAAAAGGAAAACACAAATGACTAAAAAATTACTAATAATCAGATAAATGAAAATTAAAATGGCAATAATGTATCACTTACAGCTGGTGAAGTAGCTATTATCAAAAAGATGAAAGAAGGGCCGGGATTTAGCTCAGTGGTTCTGCCACCTGCCTTGCAAGTGCAAGGTCCCGAGTTTGATCCCCAATACAAAAAAAAAAAAGATGAAAGTTAAGTGTTAGAGAAGATGTGGAGAAAAGAGAACCTTTTCACCTGTTGGTGGGAATGTAAGTGCACAATCATTTTGGACAACAGTATGGAGACTCCTCAAAAAATTAAAAATAGAATAGAATTAAAAGTATCATATGACTCAGCACTCCCACTACTAGGTATATGTGCAAAAGAAATTAAATCAGTATTTGGAAAAGATACCTGCACTTCCATGTTGATTTCAGCAATATTCACAAAAGCCATGGTATGGATTCAGCCCAAATATCCATCAATGAATGGACACATAAAGAAAATGGAATATACTTACAAAAAGTTTAAAAAAGATAAATCCATTATTTGTGACAACGTAGATGAACACAGAGTACATTAGGTAAAATAAACCAGGCAAACAAAGACAAATAACACATAACTTATTTGTGGAATCTGAAAAGATGAATATTTAGAGCCAGAGAGTAGAATAGTGTTTACAAGGTGGTGAGGTAAGGGTGCTGGTTTGGGGAGGTGTTGATCCAAACATAAAATAATGTAAATTAGATAGGAAGAAAAATTTTAGATCTATTCTGCAACATAAGACTATAATTATGATGTATTATATTCTTGAGAATTGCTAAAACAGTAGGTTTTAAGTCTTCACACCATAAAAATTGATGAGTATGTAAGGTAATACATTTGTCAATTATCTCAATTTAGTAAACAGTATATTTATATATTTCAAAACTTGTACATAATAAATATATGAAAGCTTGCTTTATAAATTTAAAAAATAATTTAAAAAAGAAAAATATTACTCTGTGCCATCAAGGGAATTATTTAGAGAATATGACAAATTATTTACATATAGCAAGGCTAAACTAGCATAAATACCAAATTTTACTACTTAGGGAAAAATAACTTTCCCATATTTACTTGTATATAAAATATATTAAAATGTTCATTTCAAATTTAAATTACAGAAATATTCTAAACGAGTTATTATAATATACTTCTCTTTTTTTTTGGTACCAGTGATCAAAATTGGGACTTTGCACTTGTGAGGCAGGCAGCAGAACCACTGAGCTAAATCCCCGGCCGTATAATATACTTACTGAAATAATTTAAGAAATTACTACTAAAACTATTTGATATTTTTGAAAACTTTAACTCTCTTTAATAAAATCATATAGAAAGGAAATGAAAAGAAATTACAAAATAAGAAAGCTAAACATTAAAGCTGATCATATGTGGTAAAAACTGCCCACGCGGGTAAATTCTTATCTCTACATCATGTTACTAGCTGTACATAAGGAAGTGCAGTCAAATTCAATTAATGATTTTAGCACATAGCAATAATCTATTTTTTAAATGGCAAAACTAATTAGAAAACAAATTAAACAACAAAATAATTATTAAATGCTTAAAATTCAGAACTATATTGGATCCTTGACTTATGAACACAATTCATTCATGAGGGCTGATTATAACTCAAGTTGGTTGTAAATAAAGACTATTTTTCTCATAAGAAATAATGGAAATACCCATAATGCATTTGGAACCTCCCAAAACACCCTTTAATTAACCTTTTCATAATAAACAAGGTTGTATGATGTGTGTAATTCACCAGAAACACCAATAATTTTCCTAGTGTATTCACCAAAAAGTTATAAAATGTGCCTAGGTTACCAGAAACAACAATTTGCCTTATAGGAAATAGGAAGGGAGGATGAAATGGAAGGTGGTTATTGTTTGGAAGGAGAAGATCATTCATAAGAACATCATAAATCTGGCTCTCTGGTTTCCTTTCTCTCCTTGGGAGAGTCTGTAGCCCCCTAGGTGCTTCTGGCTCAACCTTGTCAGAATTAAAAAGTGTTCTAAGGTTGCCTGTTTCTGACTTTTCTTTAACACTGTTCTGCAGTACAACATGACATTGTCATTAGCAAGTGAATGCAGTGATTGGCTTTTTCTCTGTCTGGGTGAGTTTTCTCTTCAAATGTTCATTTTTTCAGGATTTCCTTTATTTCAGAAAAAGAACTTTGCTTCACTGATTGTTGATATTCCTCCTCTTCTTTAGAAAGCTCCTCAGCTGCCATTCTCTGTTGCTTAACCAGAAATTGCTGAAGTTCCCCTGTAGAAAATTCCTCTGAATGTTCTTCCACCAGTTCCTCAACATCACCACTGGCTACCTGCAAGCCTATGGACTCTGCTATAGTGACAATATCATCAACCCTAGGATCACTTGAAGGCTCAGGCTCCTCTACACAGCCTTCAAAGTATCTCTCCTGTATAATTTTGGGCCACACTTTCTTCCAGGCAGATGTCAGTGTCCTTAGAGAGACACTGGCCTGGGATTTCTCAACCTCACACAGGAAAGGATGTTGTAATGTTCTTTCCAAAACTCTGTAAGTGTTAAATCTGTATCTTAGACCATCTGGAAGCACTTCAGGAATATATAGCTTCTTAAAGTTAGCTATTACATGCTGGTTCATAGGCTGCAGTAGAGGAGTTGTATTAGGTGGGAGGGGCTTGATTGAGAGCCATGGGAAGTCTTCAACCAGTTCTTCTTCCAAATCTCATGGGTGAGTAGGAGCATTGTCCACGGTGAGGAGAGCCCTGAGTGGTAAACCTTTGTCTTCTATATTTCTTAACAGTAGGACAGAAAGCCTCCCTGATCCACTAAAGAAAAAGTACTCTTGTTATCCAAGTTTTTGTGTGAGATCTCCACAGCCTATTCTTTATGTTTTCTAAACACTCTAGAGGTCTCAGTGATAAACCAAGAGAGGTTTTATCTTGAGCTCACCACTGTCATTGGCACAAAGCAATAACTTTAGCCTAACATTCATTGGCTTGTGGTCTTCTTGCATTTTCTTCTCTTCCTGGGTAATGTATGTTCTCCTGGGCATTTTCTTCCAGAAAAGGCCATTTTATCACAGTTGAAGACTTGATGAGAAGAAAAACCATTTCTCTGTGTCATCATTTTGAAGTGGTGCATATAAGTTTTAGCACCCCTTTTGTCAGCACTGGCTGCTTCACCATGCCTAGTTACACTATGAACCCCAGTTCTCACTTTAAAATTGTGAAACCGTCCCTTACCGGCATGAAATGTTTCATTATTATGACTCATTGAAGGATTATCCTTTATGAGATCTACATTTATAACCCTAGCTTTTGCTCAAAGTATAGACTCAGATGGCTGTAACCTACCATCTCCCTTTCATTTATCCTCACTAATAATAGCCTTTCTACCTCATCTAACATTGTTGAATGGGACTTATTAATTTGAGTAACACCTTTAGCAACACTAGCTTCCTTATACAAATCTTTTCTCTGTAAGATTGTCAGAATGGTGGATTTTTGACATGCTGTACAAATTAGCGAGATCTGTCACATGAATGCTACTCTTGCATTTCTCCACAATTTTCTTCTTCTTTTCTATTGTGATTGTTTCCTTTATCTTCCCTTCCTTCCTTAGCTTCTTTTCTAGCTTTTTGGGAGCCATTTTGTTAGCAGTAATTGTAGTGATTATGTAAAGCACTGACTGAAATCATGTCCACAAACGTGCATCTAGGCTTAGATTGATGCTTATGTATGCTTACATATGCTTTTCTGTCATCTTAAGTCTTTGTTTACAATTGTACAAGTGGCTGGGATTTGGGTCATAACACAAGACTTTGATCATAAGTTAAAACCAAATTTAAATTTAAAATTTAAATAAAACATACAAACAATTAATATAAAGAACTGAGAAAGTCACCAAAAAATGACCTCTATAAAATAGTTCCTGCCTCTAATTAATATATATATTATTTAATGTTTTTTAACTTTAAAGAGATAATTCTCATTTAACAAAATAATATATTGCATACTTTAAAATTGTTAACAGAGTTCATTTTGAATGTTCTCATCGCCAAAACAAAAATGTGAGGTGATGAATATTAGCTTGATTTAATCACTTCACAATGTACACATATACAAGATAATATAGGTATACTGTAAATACATATAATTTTTATTTGTCTATTACACTACAGAGGTCTGTAATATTGATTATGCCACAATTGGCTCGTTTTGAAAAGTGAATCTGGCCAAAGCCTATGTGCCAAGGTCAGAGTAACTTGCACCCAAATTTCATTCACACAATTAAAACTTTCTGATAAAGGACAATGTTCTAATACAACCATATATTTTGTCTCTTCTGTTCCTAATTCGAGAATGCTTTGTCTTGTCCTTTATGAGTCTTGTTTACATTAATTTCCATAGAAACTGCAGGTAGCTTGCCTTTGCCCCATTTGATTACCAATAAAAGTCAGTGCCTGGGACTGGCCAGGGCCTTTGTCAGTTGCCCCCACGTTGGCCGTCCTGGCACCTGGCTCTCTCTCTCTTAGTTCTGTCTCTTAGTGTATCTTTTTCTCAGGCCTGCACTGTATACTTGGCAGGGGACTGGAACCTAACTGCAAGGGTCTCCAGTATTATACCTTAGTGTAGCTGGGAGAGGAAGAAAATATTTTAAAAGAAACTATATAAATCAACTTGCATGTAATTATTGGAAAATCCAAAGAAAAAGAACAGAAACATTTTTTACAAATTAAAAAGCTATGTAACTTGTTTGCATAAACAGTCCTGACTCCAACATATGGTTAACAGAGAGTATACTATATTTCCTTCACTTGAGATCGGTTTCCTAAAAGCACTTGTGGCACGAGAATATGCTGTTAAAGAATTTAATACCAACAGGAAAAAAAATGAGATTAGAAGAAATAAGGTCTAAATTAAGCAAATCTGTGATTGCTTTCATAAATATTTCTAGAATTTTTTCATGTTTACCTGAACAAGATAGTGTGATAAAGATAAAATAAAATGTGATATATTAAAATATATTTATTTTCTTTAGACTAAAATTATGATTTATATTGTACCATACTGTGAAAAACAAACAATTCAAGAGTATAGAGAAGATTCTAGAAATATGGCGTTGTTGGCAGTTATGTGGATTTAATTTCTCTGAAATTTTCACATAAAAACACTCTAAAATATCAGGCAACTTTTACACTAAACTTAAGTAACAAGTTATCCTCGATAACTCTAAAAATACAAGCAGATTATGAAAAAGCCATTAACAGCTGTAAGCATCTGTTTGAGAAGAAACAAAGGAAAGCAATGAAGGCATTTCAAGTATTTGGGAAAAAGACAACCTTAAAAGAACAAGTAGATATTAATGGGAATGCACAGTAGGGTAATGAGAGGGCAGAATATTATTGAGGGTAAAGTTTCATTAAAATTTATTGCAAGAAGAGAAAGAATAGTAGCGAAAGAAAAAATAAAAGCACATCAAGAAAACATGCATAAAATAAAGCCAAGCTGTAACCTATTATTTCTAACTGAGCTGAAAGAAGCTAATATTGTTGCAGAAATCTAGGAAAGCAATACACAGAGACACAGAATTCGGATGAAATAATAAAATTTCTTCTCGGGAGCGGACGGGAATGCCAGAAACCAGTCTGGTCAATATCCGCGCCCCCTTTGTTCAGCATTTCCCTTTTTATGTCCTTTTTAACCATTATCTCATCCCTAGTGGTCTTTGATGTGTAAATACAATTCCAGTTCCTATTTACAAGTCACAGACACAAGATAGGCACATATACATTATAAATTCACCCTGGCATGGTAACTTTGTTAGGTTAATGAAGTTACTGGTTAAAGAGTCAGATAACCATCACCTTAAACAAGGAGTTATGGGAAAAGCAAATCTGAAAAGAACACATTACTTATTTTGTTTCTACAACTACCTTAATATTTAATATATTATTATCTAAAATTTTCCCTATTAATATGAAGTAAAAGAACAGCATAGTAAAAGAACAGTTAGAATTAGAAAATGTTCAAAACTAAGATGATAGAATTCAAGAGAAATTAGAAATTGATAGTTATTTAAAAATTCAAAAACTAAAAAGTTTAACAAAATGTATGTCATGAGGGGTTACACACTCATCACTGTATTTCCACCACTTAGGATAGTGCCTGGCATATAAGGACTTAGTAAGCTTTTAATTTTTTTCCTGTTTTAAAAAATGAATGAAAGGATATGAACGGGAATGATCTGTGAAGATGAAAACCCAGAAAGTATAGTCATCCTTTGGTATCCAGGGGATTGGTTCCAGTAGGGCATGGATACCAAAATACACAGATACTCATGTCCCTTACATAAAATGACACAGTACAAGGAGTATGACAGTATATTGTGAATGTTTAAATTAAAAAAAAAAAATTATAGTAGAAGACACATTGTCATTAATTCCCCTCAAAACACTCTCCTTGGATTCAAATACATTTATGCAATCTTTCTTGCAAGTTTCTAAAGCAATTCTGGAAGTCCAATTTTATGAGTCTCTTTAGGAGGTACGATCAAAAATATAGTGAATACTGCCGCCAAGTGCCATTTAACAGAAAGGCAGGCTCAGGAAAACATGACAGTGTCTTCAACCACTTCATTCATGGTATTTGGTTCCATGAGAGTTCTGGCTCTTCCTCAAAGTCGAAATGACCAGAAAAGGTAAACATTTTTAATTAATCCAGAACATGAAGATAGCCTCAACAGCACAACTAATGACATAAAAGGGGACAGTGGGATAAGGGTGTTCAAATTAAGGGGGCATATTTAGAGGTAGATTATGGCAGTGTCTTTTACTGTAACAATGTTCTTTTTTAATTTAAACAGTCACCATGTTTTAAAATCATACCTCTTATTTGTAGATAGCCTATTCACATCTTCCTATACACTTTAAATCCTGTCCAGATTATTTGTAATACCTAATACAATGTAAATGCTATGTAACTCACTGTTAGATTATATTGTTGGGGAATGATGACAAGAAAAAATCACATTTAGCACAGATGCAATTATTTTCCAAATATTTCCAATCTTATACTAGTTCAATCTGTGAATGCTAAACTCAAGGTTATGGGGAGCTGACTGCGTAGGCTGGAAGCAAGAGAGAGTTTAACCATCAAGGGAGTACTAACTTTGTTGGCTAGTTAGTAGTGGTGGGCTGGATAAGTTACACACACTGAAATAACCATTGGGCTTGGAGCAAGGTTATTAGTGACCTTGACAGTATTGTTTCAGAGGCATAATGGGTTGGAGGCAGCACAGAGTGGACAGTGGATATAAAGAAGTGCTATAAACTTATCTGTCAAATTATCTTTGTGTGACAAAGAGTCCAAAGTTGAGGGAGCAGTGATGGGCAATGGTATTTAGACATTTAGAAAATAGGTAGAGTCTCTTAGAGCCTGTACGATGTTGATAGAGGTGATCTAGAAGAGAGGAAAAGGGGAGAAATTAACAATGAACTACCAGATGGAGGGGTAAAGAAAAGTGAAGACTTTTAAAGGGTAAAAAGGTATATACTTAAGGGCCTAATGAAATTGAAAGGGTCATGAGAGGTCTCTCCTTGAGAGAAGCAGGGATACTTCATTGTCATATTTGGAAGGAAGACAGTTGTTTCTTTTTTTTTTTTTTTTTTTTTTTTTTGGTCACGGGGATCGAACTCCGGGTCTTTTCCCTTGTGAGGCAGGTGGCAGAACCACCGAGCTAAATCCCCGGCCCTCTTTTTTTTTTTTTGGTACTGGGGATCGAACTCAGGACCTTGCGCTTTCAAGGCAGGCACCAGAACCACTGAGCTAAATCCCCAGCCCGGAAGACAATGTTTTTATTGTGGGGAGAAAGGTATTAATACAATATTAATTGTATCATACAATTATTACCATTGTAGTGTAAATAACAAAAAGAACTACTTTTTGAATATTCATATTATGGTATTTCTTGTGTCTCTCCACTGAAAAAGGTTCAGAGATAAAGGCTCTACAAGGCTTTTTCCCTAGAGAGTAGCTTTTGTTATGGGGAGCACTCTGGGCTTCCCTCACAAGGATCAGTCATCTCTCCAAGCTAGTTCACACTCTGCTTCCAGCAAGTCATCAAAACTACTATATAGTATGTTGACATACACCTGTAATCCCAGAACTCTGGAGACTGAGGAAGAAGGATGCAAGTTCAAACCACGCCTGGGAAACTTAGTGACTTAGTGAGATCTGTTGCAAAATAAAAAATAGAAGGGGCTGAATGAAGGATGTAACCCAGTATGAAGGCCTTGGATTTAATCCTCAGTATCAAAATAATAATAATAATAATAATAATAATAATAATAATAATAATAATACTGTGTGAGTGTTCCTACCAGTTTATGGCTCTAAGCCCCTCTAGTTCTCAGCAAGGAAGTTTGTTCTGCTTCCCAATTCTCTGATAATTCAAGGAAATTCATTGATTTACTGTTTGTTCAGGTTTTTCTTATTGTATGTTTAGGAACAACAACTTCCAAGTTCTTTACATGTTGGAGCTGAATTCCTAAGTAATTATATTGCTTATTTTGCTTTTGTATCTTTGTTTTTAACAGTAAAATTTAAGAGATTGAAGAAGAGAATATAATAACTTTTCTAAAAATAATCTCAGTGTCTGATAAATAGTACAGCAATATACTATAGCGAGTATGAGAATGCGATCTTTAAAGAGAGGCATGGAATTATCGGTTGCTGCTTAGTATGTACTATAAAATGCAAAAAAATGACATTCAAGTACATATGTGCAAAAATCATATCTATGTGAATGATATGTGCACATGGGAGACAAGAGAAGAAGATATAAAATTGATTCTGATATGCCCTGCATGGGGCTTGTGTTTCTCCATCTGAGACTCATAATTCAGTAACTGTTACTGATGAGTGTGCTTCATATTCTCCAAGAATACTTTATTGGGAAGAAAAGAAGAGAAAAAATCTTTACAAATGCCAATCTAGAGCCACTACCTCCTTCCATGGTACAGTTCTTACTTCTCCTAGAGTACACTTCAAACTGTGTTAAATTTACTAATTAAGAAGCTGGGGATTTAGCTCAGTGGTTCCACCGCTGGCCTTGCAATTGCAAGGACCCGAGTTGATCCCCAGCACCAAAAAAAATTTTTTTTGCTAATAAAGGACGCCATAGTTCTGTGCCCTTGAAACTTTTTTTTTTTTTTTGTACCGGGGATCAAACTCGGGACCTTGTACTTACAAGGCAGGCAGTGGAAGCACTGAGCTAAATCCCCAGCCCTCCTCTTAAAACTTTAAAACTGTACCATCTCAAATCCATTTCCCTTACTTCAGTACAAGTGAATATATATTTGCATCACTACTATAATGACAAGCTTAGTGATTAGATTCTGAGAGACGTAAAAAAATTAAACACTGCCTGTCTACAAAAATTTTATAACAGAAGAAAGAAATAGGAAAGTAACTATCAAGAAAATTTTAATACTATTGTAAAAGCAAAAGCTCACATCTAGAGATCTAGGAAAGCTAAGGGAATCTGCCACAGGCCTGACCCAATAGACAAGGATGGGGCAAAGATATGGAAAGGTAAATTTTCTAAGAGACAGATCCCTGACCGGAAACAGAGTCAAGAAAGTTTGAATTAGTTTTGAAAGTTAAAGTGGTTATTTTTTTTATTGATCAAATTAAATCATGGAGATTATTACTTATGAAAATCCCAAAGCAGCCATTTGAAGAAGGTTTAATTTAGTCATTTTGAAATAAGCTCTATCCTGGGCTCCAAACTGAATATACTTCTTAATTCTATCCTGAGATGGAGCCATACAAATTCAGTCTGAGGTATATTATATGAAGAAATAAAGAACTATGTAGGTTAAAATGAACAAATGCTGATCTCCATTCTTCCAATGAAATAACATTCACAATTTCAAACAATGTGTTTCCCAAGTATAACAGATCATGGTATCACAAACTAATAATTCTTCTGGCATAGCAAGTAGAATATGAACACTTTTCAGAATCCAAAAAATCCAAACAGGGACTTGGAGCTGGGGTTGATGAGGACATAGGATGAAAAAAGATATGTAGAATTGGGCTGAAAATTTGTTATCACATTTTCTACACTTCAATTGATAATAAAAACTTCATAATGATGGCAGAAGTCTTTTCTGGAAACACTTAGGATGTTGCTAACGACCCTTTCTGGGGAGATAAATCCAGTATGTAGCCTTGCTTAAGTAAGAGAAATTCTTATTACCTCATTTGTCTCTTAATTAGTGTGTCTTCGGAGGGTCCTTTAAATATTATTGATATGGTGAGTGATAAAAGAAGACTGTTATTGCCTGAAAACACTGAATAACTTACCTTCATTAAAGAACATTCACTTTATCAGTGTTCATGAAAGGAAGAGTCAAGTTTCAGGAGAGTCAGCTTATACTACAAAGAAGAAAAATCATGTCCCTGATTTTTAAAAATTTGGAATAACTAATGTTACCTATCTTCTTTTGTGTTGTTATACCAGCTTCATAAATGAATTGAATGTAACACAGATCTACTCTACCCTTTTAATTGACTTTGAAGGATAGCCCAACTTGATGTAGAATTTATTCATTATTTTCTTTTTTTTCTGGTACTGAGTATCAAACTCAGGACCTTGTGCTTGTGAGGCAATCACGGTGCTGCTGAGCTAAATCCCTGGCCTATTCATTATTTTCTTAAATCCTAGTATATGTATGTAATGTGCTGGATATCAGGGAAACAGCTGGGGCTAATTCAAATACAAACTTTGCTCAGATGTAGAATTTTCATTCCAGTGCTAACAGTTTTTGTTTCTTCCTAAATTTTAAACTCTCAAATATTTTCATCTTCTGCCCACTGGTGTTAGCACAAAGCATTGGATACAGGTGCTTGCTAAATATCTACTAAGGAGAATCATCTCCCATGTCATATTTTAATTAAATATGTCCTGGTGTGTCTCCTAAATAAGTGACTGAGAAAAGACATATGTAAGAAAAGATCTATTCTTCTGGGAAACACAGCTAGACTATTTCTCAGCTTTCCTTACAGTCATAACTATATGACTAGGTTTAAATCAATAGTATGTGAGTAGAGATAACTTTACTACAAGGGTGTCACTTTCAAGCTTGGTCACAAAATCTCCTCAGAAGAATTCCTCTATGCTGTTGGATAAGGATATCCACAGAGGCATCAGAAGCCAGCAGAGCCCTTGTTAGACAAAGTCACAAATGTCTCTGTGGAATAGCATTCCTTTACTTACCTGGAGCTGCCTCAGGCTGTTTATAGAAATGAAAAATAAACTTCCACTCTTTCTATGCCATTAATTATTTTGCTCTATTTATCATAGTGGCAAATGTATCCAAATTGATAAATACCTTTGCACTTTGTACATAGAAAATTTAAGGATGTTGAGAGATAGATTTGAATTTTAAGAAAAGAAGTCTCCTACCTTTTGGGTGATACACAACCTCTATCTGCAGTCAGTAGAGAACTGCTTTTGGCTAGGAAGTACCAAAAATCCAAGAAATTATAGACTTTACTCTCATTTAGATGTTTTATACCCAAGCAAGTGATAGAAAAGTAAATGATCATTTATATGATTCATTTTTTTCTTTTTTTTCAGGAATTCAAAGTCAGAAGAAAGCTTAGCCTTCCTATAATGATAGGCTCACTGTTGAGGTGAAAGTTTACATCTAATTAAAACAGATGTCAAAAGTTACCAACAAACTTATTATATTTCTCTTTTTTACCTTCTTTTCTTCATCTTCTACTAATCTACCTGAAAAGAATGGGGAGATATATTTTAGTGTCTTTCACTTCACATCCAAAATACAAATGAATATATTTTAATGGAATTAAAGATAAAAATGGCATTAATTTATATTAGCTCACCAACATTTCTTGACAGATGAAAACATTCTTTTCAGAGAAGAGAGTACGCTGTAGTTTTTTCTGTATCATTTTGTGATTTCAGAGTAAGTGGATATGGTTTAGCTAGAGTACTTGGACCAGAAAATAAATGACTCCTGCTCATCCTGTAGGTGCCAACTACATTCAAGCATGAGAGGTTGCTGGCCTGCAGTGCCAACATACAGCACCTTCGCAGGGAGGCCAAGGCCCCCATGCTCCAGCAATACCAGACGGCGCTCCGATGAGGCGGGCTGCTTCTGGCAGGTGGCGGCACAGGAGGTAGTAAGTGAAAGCAGCGCAGCATAAATAGTTCCAGTGAAATACAAGAATAATATTCTGGCATCCCCATCTCATTTCTCTCATTCATGATTCACAATAAACACATATTCTGAGGGGCAAATGGCTAAACTACCCCCAAAGAAATGAAGATTCATCTCCAATCTCTAATGGAAACTCTCACTGATCTGGAACCCTTTTTCCCCTCAAGTTAAGCAAAGTTTGAACAGATAAGATTCTCTCCTCATTGACCTTGGAAATCTGTCCCAGGCTGCTAGCCATTCTGGTCATCTTTTCTTGACCAGCTGCTGTCTTCCTATCAAGAGAGATTTGGAGCATTTCGTGGGTCAGAAGAAGGTAATGTGTTCTGGGTCATTTCTAATCCATGGAAAGCCCAGGTGTACACGATTGAATGAACCAACAAGAGAGAGAGGAAGATACAGAGACAAAGACAGTATCTAACCAGGAAAAAAAAAGTGGACTAAGATCCTAACACATTCATTGACAAGTGACAGATCAAAAGTGCACTCTCTCTCTAAGAATTAAATTTCTTGTAGTGTTGAAACTTCCAGATTTTATTTTTGGGAGATTGACATGAAAATTTACAGAGGTCCCTGTTGTTTTTAAAATACTTCCTGTTGAAAGTGTGAAACTTGCGGATGGGTAAAAGAGAGTTGATTATAACATGCTCTCTGATTTTGTATAGGTTTAAAAATTCTCACATGAAAATTACAAAAATGAAAATATCTAATAAATACTAAGTAACAAAGATTTCTCATCCAGGAGCCATATTTAAAATTCCACTTATGTTGTTCTAGTCTTCACAAATGTCTCAGTTTTTAAGAGTAGAATTACAAATAGGCTGCGTAGTTATGGAATCTCTTTGGAAATGAAAAGAAACAATAACTTCCAAATAAGAAGAAATGTAACATTTTAGTGAGTGACTAATCATGAGCTATAAGAATGGCTAGGAATGGAGTTATTTAATAATTTACATCACTACTAGACTATGATTTTCAATGCACATTAATACATACCAATTGAATGGACTAGAAAAAGCTTGCTTCTTAAAGTTGGTCTATTCACTGCAAAACTTACCAGATTTGATCAGGTGAACAGACTCCAAAGCAATAAGTCTCAGAAACATCAGAGGTTTTAAACCTTCCTCGTTTAATAGGTCAGAATTTCAAGTCTGATTAAATTTTGCACTCCCCTGTTACCTGATTTCTGTGCAGCTTACACTAATTACTTAGGACCTTGCTAATTGGAATGACTAGCAACACAATTTGTCATGTGGTTCATTTTTCTTAATACTTTCAATATTTAATGTTCAATGTTTATAAAGTTACAGAAAATCAGATTAATGTGCACAGTAATGTCAACACAAAGTTTCCTCATTTTAGCATTCCAAGGTCATCACTGACCCTTCAATCTTGAAAAAGTCATTTGAGACTATGTTGCTAAATTCTGTATGTAATTATAACTTGGCTAAAGAAGTTTTCCTCCATAGGGATTCCTGGTAAATGACTCTTTCTTGGCATTCTTTTCACCTATGAAATGAGGGAAGCCGAAGTCATTCCTCTTTTAAATTGAGGTACCCTTGAGGTGGCAAAATCTTAATAATTTGGGCACAGAGATCATGGGAGGAAAAAAACTATCAGTGAGGGTTATTAGCCTGAAAGGTCTGCAAGACGTATTTCTACAGAAGCCTACAGCTGAAATCAGATTCTAAAAACTTCCACGGTGCTATGCCTACATGTCCCACAAGTAGAGGATATTGCCACCATCTGTCCCTCTTAACCGAACCTCCCAGCATTCTAGAAACAGAGAGAGAGAGAGAGAGAGAGAGAGAGAGAGAGAGAGACTCAGAAGAGTTTATTTGGCAAAGAATGAGAAAAGATTGCAGCATAAGATATATGTGCCAAGGGCTGGGGATTTAGCTCAGTGGTGCCACCGCCTGCCTTGCAACCTCAAGGTCCCGAGTTTGATCCCCGGTACCAAAATAAATAAAAGAAAAAGAAAAACAACTCCAAAGGTTTTCTTTTAATTTTTTTTTTGCGGGGGGGTGCTCCTTGCACTTGTGCAGCAGGTGGTGAAACCACTGAGCTAAATCCCCGGCCCCAACTGCAAAGGTTTAAAAAAAAAAAAAAGAAGATATATGTGCCATTTTCAGAGATTAAAGTCATGTCCAAGTAGGCGAAAGAAGACCAAGAGTTTAAAAGTAGAATGAAAAAGGCTACCTAAGTTGTTTAAAAACTATTACCCTTGCCTTGAAGAATAAATAACAAGGTAATTCTGTCCAAATTTGAAAAGGCAGTTTTGGCTAGGAATCTTTGTAGACGGTTGTTTGTTTGTTTTTATGTGTGGTTGCAGCTACTTTTACAGAAAGTTGTGGTTTTTGCAGTGTCTTTTGTGATGATTGTCTATTAGGCAAATATGTGTGAGCCTTCCCACTCCCTTTTGAATGGTGTCTTGACTCCATTTTGTTAGGGTTTAACATAAGTGATTCCATTTTAATTCTGACAACTTTCACAAAGAATAACCTTGGCTCCCAGATTTATCTAAGATCAAGCCCTAATTTTCCTTAATGGTAGCTTACTTAATAGCACATCTTTCATTAGCTGCCTCTCCTATCCAGATTCACACTCCTACCTCCTTATAAGGGTTCCATGGGATTACCTTGTAAATATCTTCATTGTGTAGAGTTCATTGCTTCAGAGGTACCTAAACTAAGACAAAAGCTGTGATTCTAAATCTTAATTTTATCACACTTCCAAACTGGAAATATGATGATTTAGGAGAGAGAGAAATGCCCAGGATACAACATAATGTTACTAATGAATACACTTGGGTGTTTAATATATTTGCCAGTATCTTCAATGGGACAGAAAGCTGCCTATTACAAAAACTTCATCTTTGACATGTTCTGCATCACCACATCCAGGCACAACAGCATTATCAGAACTAATGTCACTCATTTTTCTTCCTACATTGATTAACTACACCTAGGTGGGAAAAAAGAGCATCTGTGATGCTGCCTATCTTTATCAGAGAGCTCATTACATCCAGAAGTGAGAAGACCATCTTTCTTTTTTGGGAGTGTAATTAGTTAGTATTTCTTGTTAGGCCCTTTGGAGTAGAAACTCAATAAATATTTGTTGGAGCTGAGTATAAAGTAGAAACTGAGATTAACCAAAGAGATATGGTATTCTTTGGATCCTATTTGTCCCCCAAAAGTCAATGTGTAAAAGGCCTTGTCCTCAGGTGCTCCTGGGAGTTAGTGGGAAGGTTTGAGGTCATTGAAGGCCAGGTGCTTCCTTTCTTTTTCTCCCTAGCTGTCAGGTGAGCTGGTTTGCTCTGCCAGACAATTTCCACCATTGCCATCAGGCACCCCACCAAAAGCCTGAAAGCAATGTGTCAATCTGATCACTGATTGGAACTTCCAAAACCCTAAGCTAAAACAACCTTGTTCTCTTCCTGAATGGATTATCTTGGGTATATGTTATGTGAAAAAACGCTGATCAACACAAGATATGATTGGAGAGCAGGAGAAAGAAATTAAAACTCTTGTAGCCTCAGGAAACTGACACTAAGAACTCTGCAGATGAAGAGCTTTAATTCTGGCAAAATCTTTAGGCAGTACTCCATGAATTCAGTAGTGCATTGACTGTGCTCTGAATTAGGGTTAGCCTTGAAGAAGGGGTGGGCACTACACAAGCTGTGGCTCTGGCTCTTGGAATTCATATTCCATCAGCAGTGGTAAATTTAAGTCAATGCTGATGATACACCCTAAGACATGAGGTGTTAAAGTGCTGTGTGATTGGCAGAGAGTGGGAAACATTCTGTGGGGGATTTTAGGGGTAATGGAGGGGCTGGGAGACATCATCAGAAAGTGACAGCTGAGCTGGGTTTTAAAAGACTAAAAAGGAATTTATCCACAGAAAAAGATGGAACAGTGTAGGTGGCTTTGAGAAAAGAGGTTTGAAGTCAGCATTTTGGCTCTAGACAGGAAAAATTATCTTCCTTTAAAAGGCAGATGATCAGGGAAATGAAGTTAAAAATGTTAAAAGTATAACGTTCCCACTTTGGAATGTTGGAGGAAGAACAACAATAGATTAATAAATATTGCATACTGTTTACTCTTTGCCAGGCATTGTTGTATATATTTTACATGTAAGAACTCATTGATTTTTCTCACAACTCAAAATACTATTATGAAGGGGCCAGGGATTTGGCTCAGTGGTTCCACCACTTGCCTCACAAGG
Organism: Heterocephalus glaber; assembly: GCF_053883595.1. Taxonomy (NCBI): domain Eukaryota; kingdom Metazoa; phylum Chordata; class Mammalia; order Rodentia; family Bathyergidae; genus Heterocephalus; species Heterocephalus glaber. The sequence goes on from NW_028258344.1 coordinate 9,616,533, forward strand.
GCAAGGTCCCAAGTTCGATCCCTAGTACAAAAAAAAAGGAGCACATTTTCCAAAAGAAACCATGTACCCATTAATGCCTACTTCTCATTCCTCTCTCCTCTCAGGCCCTGCCAACCACCAATCTGCTCTCCATGTGTATGGATTTAGATATTCTGTATATTTCATTAAAATTGAATCATACAATAAAAAAATACTACTATGATACCATTGCAGGTGGAGAAGTTTGGGTACAGAGAGGTTAAGAAAATTGCTCAAGGTCATCCAGCTAGTAAGCCAAATAATCTCATATTAGAATCTTTGTTCTTAATTAGCATAAATCTTTAAACGTAATAGTAAAGTAAGACCTACAGAAATACCTATAGAAACTTAATAATCAAAGTGAATAATGATTTGTAAAATTTCTCACTCATATATGGTTTACACTCTGATATGACTTTGAAGTCATCTCAATCACCTAAAAACAGTTCAGTATATGGTTAATATTTGGAATTCTGGTAGCTAAAGAAAGACTAGAGTCCTCACTAGCTCTGCAACATACTAACTCAGGAAACTGGTTCCAAGTGCTTCACTTCTAGGGACATCCATTTCCTCATCTGTTCAATGAGGATGATAGCAGTCCCCATACCTAGTAGGAATGTTTTGAGAATTAAATGTGATAATATGTGTGTTGAGCTTAGCACAGTATCTCAGATTTAGTAAGTGCTCGATAAATGTTAGCTACTTATATTGTTAACAGAATTCAATTTTATAACTACGTAGTTTATTTAAAGTCTCTCCTCCTATGAGTAACAGTGACATCTAATTGTCTAAGTAGTACTATGACATTCTATTCTCTGCATTGGTGAGCCAGCTAGGTTCATGTTTAATCCTCACTAATAGTCTTCAGATCTGATGTTTTTATGTCCCAGTGATCAGGACCAGAAGCCAAAATCAATTTAGTAGACAGCATAGTGAAGAATAATTTCTTTTGAAGAGCTGTTGGTTGAAATAATTATTTACACAGATTACTTTCTCTTTTTTTTCTAGACAAAGCATGTTCTTTAATAAAATGTTGATAGAGTAATATAATTGTTGGATAATAAATAATATGTTCCTGAGAGGTTCCCTCTAGATCCTTAAACTTTTCCAAAGTGATAGGGGTATCTTTGTTATTTGTGGTGGACCCTGATAATTTAGATGGCTAAGGATGGGGCTGGATACATTAGACAGATGAACCATGTGATTAAAGGGCTCAGACCTGAGCCATGTGGCAGCAGCCCATCCTCAAGGAAAGGAGGGAAGATGGATTTTGAGTTCAACCACAGGGCATACAAACTAAAACTCCAATAAAATCTCTAGACACCGAAATTCAAGCAAACATCATGGTTAGGGAAGCACATTGGAATGCTGTGAAGGTGTTATGGACTGACCATTTGTGTCTCTCCAAACTTCACATGCTGAAATCTAATCCTTAATGTGATAATATGAGGCGGGGACTTTGGGAAGTAGATTATGAAAATGAGCCCTCATAATTAGGATTAATATTGTTATAAGAAAAAGCAATGTATTAGTCAGATTTCCTATTGCTGGAAAAAAGTACCTGTCATCCACAACTCAAGGGAGGAGAGGTTTAATTTGGTTCATAGTTTTGAGGCATTCGGTCCATGGCTGGTTGAAAGACATAATGAAGGAAAGTTGCTCCAAAAATGGCATGGAAGAGGGTATAGTAGAGAAAATATGCTCAACTCATGACAATCAGAAAGCAGAGGCAGAGGGAGAGGAGAAGCTGAAGAGGGAGATATACCCTCTAAAGGCATATATCCCCAGCAGTATGCCTCTTCTGACCAAGCCCCACCTCCTAAGAGCATATTGAACTACGAACTCATGAAAGAATCAATCCACTGATGAGTATAGTGTCCCCATGAACAAATCACCTTCCAAAAGCCCCACCTCTGAGTACGTGAGAATTTTGGGGGACATTTTAGATCATATCCATAATAGACAAGAAAATAAGGACTTACTCTCCACAATGTACAGACACAGAAATAAGACAACTCTCTATTAACCAACAAGAACCCTCACCAAGAATTTGGTCCTTTTAATCCCTGACCTCAGACTTACAATCTCTACGATTATGAAGAAAATGTTTATTGTCCAGTTCACCAAGGGCATTATATTTTGTTATAGCAGCCTGAGCTGGTTAAGACAGAAGGTGACACATCCTGAGGACATAGATTCTTGAAACACTCCCAGGCTTGGCCTTACAGATCTCTTCCTTTGGCTGGTCCTGATCTGTATCCTTTGTAATAAAACCAAAATCCTAAATTCTTGAGTTTTGTGATTATTCTACTGAATTGTCAAACCTGAGGCCATTTGGAAATGCCCAAATACATGATCAGTTACTTTGAATGTGAATGGCTTGGTATATTGTGTGATATATATTTAGTCTCTGCTCCTGGTTTCTGAGATGAGATTTCTAAACTCTTTGGAGATGGGATTGCAGGATAATCTTTTGTTCTAATAATATTTTTAAAATTGTCTTTGACCTTACCTTCTGACACAGTGATCCTAAGACCTAATTTCCTGGGCAGTAGAAGTGTCTGACTCAGAGCTCCTAAATCCCTTAAAATGTCCTGGATATATGGGAATGTCTTTTGTTCTAAAGAAGTGACTTCTTGTGGGTTCCTCAGGATGGGGGCTTCACATAATAAAGTCACTATTAAAGGCCAAAGGGATAGGGTTCAGACTTTCTATATTGCTGAACACCTGGAGGTGCCAAGAAAGTGACACACTCAGAGAGGGCATGGAGGCTCAACACCCCATTCCATGTACCTTGTCCTATGCATCTCTTCCATCTGGCTGTTCATATGTATGCTTTGTACCACCCTCTGTAATAAAACAGTAAATGTGTTTCCCTGAGTTCGGGGAGCCATTCTAGCAAATGCACTGACCCTGAGGAGGAGGTCATGGGAACCTGCAATTTGGAATGGATTGGCCATAATTCAGGTGATAACTTGGGACTGCAAATAACATCTGAAGCTGGGGGACTGGGTTCTTATTCTTTTGGGTATGATACTACTGCAGGTAGGTAGTGTTAAACTTCAGTTAAATTGTAACAGAAGTATTAGCATCTGTTAGAGAATTGGTTGTTAGTGGGGGAAATACACACACACACACACACACACACACACACACTCATTCACTTTTGATGGCCAGAAGTGACATGTTCTAGTTCTATTCAATGTTAGATGATTGTAAGAAAAAGTGCTCATTTTCCTAAAGACCTAGGAATCCAGTGTCCAAAATGAGGGGAGTCTTGTTGGGGCTGTGCCTTTTACCCATGAAGTTTTCCCTAACTCTGGGTAGTTAGTGTCAAAATTGCACTGCAGTGATCAAGTTAAAAAGTAAGTAGAAAGTTGCTAGAAGTAAGACATTATACTCCACTAGGAAAATTGTAAAAGATGAAGTACCATTTTCTATATCCTAAAAGTGAAAGAAATGTGATGTTTTGAAACATGATCTTCCCTCATGAAAACTTTTTAACTGTACCCTGGGGTTAGCTGGTCACCCTTATTCATATTCATTTGCATAGTTCATGATACAATCATTGCCCCTAGAAGGCCTTTCAGGCACTTCAGGTTTGGGATGAATTAAACTGTCAAATAAATGTGATTTCATCCAGAGAAATGTACAACACAACAGGCCTCATTAATCTACCTTCTCTCACCTTGATTCCAAACTTTGTCAAGTTGTACAGGAAGATTCTAGATGTATATAGAACACTCATGGGTTTTCCTAAATGCTTTTATCCAATCATTTATTTATTAGACACATAGATACTGGCAACCTACTGAGTGGCCAGCAACTGGGCAACAGATACTTAAAAGAAAACCATATACTTGGTCTCGAGAGTATTTGGAAGCTCTGTTTACTAGCTCTATGACCTTCAGCAAATCATTCAACCTTTCAGTAAAATGAGGAGATTGGACTAGATGGCATTATTGGGATTATAAAAGTCCTGTCCATCTCTAAATGCTGTTAATTGCATGAGTCAGCCTGTATTTCCTAGGAGAGGAGAGCATGAGCCCTCTCTTCTTCACTGTGTGTTTGCGAATGGTCTTGTGAGTCTTCCCTTAGTTTATTCTCAGACCCCCCTCCTAGTTCCATAAATCTGCATACGAAAGGACCAGACAGCTGTAGCTCTCAACAGCTTTGGTTTTCATCACTGCCTGTGTCATCCTGCCTGCTGAAGCTGCTTTTTAAAGGGTCCAAGCCTCCTTTAAACAATTCTAAATATTTTTGAAGATACAAACCAGAACATAACAAGCTTACAAATAGAGAAAACTCCAGAATTTCCTACAGGTGTTTAACACAACGACTTCTCTGTGGGAGCAATTTTGTGATGTCAGTTAACTGTAAAGGGGACCAGAAAAACACAGAGCTAGGAGAATGTGGGGCAGTAAGAGAAGCACTAGGGAGGAGAAACATCATGAAAGGGTAAAGGCAGGATAGAGGAAAAGAGGACATCCTGTGTGCAGCACCCTATGCCAAGTACACTGTCTATGTACAGTTAAATTTCTCCACAAAATCACAAACAAGCCACTGCCATGTAAGAAATGACATGGATGTGTAAAAGCATCAATGCTTGAACAACAGGGATGATTTCTGATCTCACTAAATAAGTCAAAGATAGAGAAACAGACATTCCATGCTCACCCGGGACAATTTCTGTGATAACTCTTTCCTGCTAATCTTACTCCAGTATGCAAATTAAATTCTGTCAATAATTCAGAGATGGTGAATTACACTTTGAACACTCAGCTAAACATCCAGGACCAGGCTTTTTTTGGCTAATGCCAACAGAATAGAAACAGCATAATACAGCAACACAGTAACTTAGCGTGTGTTTATACTTCAAATTTTAAAGTTCTTAATCTAGAATTGAACATTATCTTTGGCATGACCTTAAGAAAATAGGCATCTTTTACACAACACATCTAGGCCACTTTTACACAACTGCTTTAAACACATGACATTTCCTTCTTCAATCATGAAATCAAAACACCACCAAACATTAGCATTTTAAATATTTAACTACAATATATTTTGAAGTCTGACCCCTGGTTGACATCTGATCCTTGTTTTTCAGTCCTTTGGGTTTCATCTTGTTACTCTAAAGGACCTATTTCCTGAGAGAATAGGACTTGACTAAAGAAATGATGCCCTTAGAAAAGAAAATGATGTAGAGCTTTATTAAAAGTGCTGCACTCCAGAAAAACGCTTCGGTATTTACACATGTGGATCCTATTTATTTCACTTGAGAGCATGGCCTCAATGTGCATCCATTTAGCTATAAAGGTCTCTAGCTTCTCATTCTTTAAATGGTACAATTGATAATGTGAAATATGAAGCAAAGGTCTAAAGGAGCAGGGGAAGTGGCAAGGGTAGGGGAAAGGAAAGAAGGGAAAAGAAAAAATGTGAGAAAAGGAAAAATGGAAACAAAGTCTCTGTAAATAGGAAAGGATGGAGGGAATGAGGGGAGAGCAGGGAAATGGGGAAAAAAGAACTAAGATACACCATGTAAAGGTACAAGATCACAGTGAGGAATGTAACTGTATTGTGTACCTAAAATGTACCAATAAACTTAAGGGAAAAATAAGTGCAGCACTTACAGCCTTTAAGAGTTAACAAATACTGACTTTGTTCACAGAAAAATTAAAATGTAGTCAATCACCTATATGCTTCATTTGTGTAACAATGGCTCTCCCAGTATTTAGATTCCTAAAGATTACAGGCTGCACATTTTATTTCATCAATTTACTGATCAACATTTTATGGAATAGAAGCCAGAGAACAGTAGAAATAGTATAATCTTTGCAATCTAGAGGACTGGGTTTTAGTCTCTGCTTAAAACCTGTGTAGCCTCAGGCTTTCCTTATCTATTATTTTTAAAAAAGGACAATGGAAAGAAGAAAAGGAAGGAAGAGGAAAAAAAGAATGAAAAAAGGAAAGAATATAGGGGAAAACACTAGATAGAAATAATACATATTGGCCCACCAGCCACCCCTGGAGTTGCGCAGGCACCTGCAACAACAGAGCTCCCACCCCCCTCGCCTCTGGTTTTTTGGCTGTGCAGCTACCTGGTTCCACACTACAGAAGCAGAGGGGAACATAAAGGCCACTGCCCTGAGCTGCAGAAGTGAACGACAGAGAGAGGGCCTCTCTCAGGCTCCCTGATGAAAACTGAAGCCCACTGGAAAAGTGAAGAGACTCTCTGCAATAAAGGCACACCCGACCACCGTGCTTGGTGAGTTGGAGGGATCATCACCTCCCATTGGAACCTGGACTATCTTCAGGGGAAAGGCAGCTGGAACCTGCAGTAGAACCTTGCACAGTTCCAACCCTGCAGCATGACAGGGAGCTCAACTTGGGACTTGCAGCCCGAAATCTGCCTGAATCTCACAGGTCTGTGACTGGCTTACTGAGACTCATTGACTTCTAACAGCACACTGGGGCCCGCGTTGCCTATTGGGACAGCAGAGACATACCCTGTAGGAAGCCCTTCACTTTTATCTTTTATTTGTTATTTTTAAAATTACCACTATTTTTTTTTGCTCTTATTTTTAATTTTTTTCTTCTTTTTCTACTCTTTTAAAATTTTTATCTTTCTCTTTTATCTTTCTTTTCTCTTTTCTTTCTTTCTTTTTTTTTCTTTTTTTTTTATTAAATTCTTTTATTGGTACATTGTAGGTATACAACACAATTACATTTCTCATTGGGAATTGTCCCTTTACATAATGCGTCTTGGTTCTTATTTTTTCCCCATTCCTAGCCCTCCCTTCACACCCTCCACCCTTCCCTATTTACAAAGACTTTATTTCCATTTTTTCCATTTCTCATCATTATTCCTTTCTCTTCTTTACTTTCCCCTGCTCCTCCCACTACCCCTACCCCTTTGCACCTTTTCTTCCTATTTCATATTACCTATTATACATTTAGTCCTTATTTACACTTTCAGTTTCTCACACCAGAGAAACTATTCAGAATTTATTCATGTGTGTCCTATTTATTTCACTTAAGAGTATCGCCTCAATGTGCATCCACTTAGCTATAAATGTCTCTAATTTCTCAATTTTTATGGCTGAGTAGTACTCCATTTTATTTAAAAACCACATTTTCTTTATCCAATCTCCAGTTGATGGGCATTTGGGCTGTTTCCAAGTTTTAGCTATCACAAATTGTGCTGCTATGAACATGGGTGCACATATATCACTGTGGTATGATTCTTTTAATTCTTTGGGGAAGATCCCCAGCAGTGGAATAGCGGGGTCAAATGGGACTTCCAGTCCTAGTTCTTTGAGGTATCTCCATACTGATTTCCACAGTGGTCGCACCAGTCTACACTCCCACCAGCAGTGGAGCAGGGTTCCTCTTTCCCCACAGCCCTGCCAGCATTGGTTATTGGTTGATTTCATGATAGGAGCCATTCTTTCTGGAGTGAGGTGGAATCTCAGTGTTGTTTTTATTTGCATCTCTTGAATGACCAGTGATGTTGAACATTTTTTCATGTATTTGTTTGTTATTTCTACTTCTTTGTCTGAGAAAGGTCTATTCATTTCAGATGCCCATTTTCAGATTGGGTCTTTAAATTTGGGAGGTCTGATCTTTTTAAGTTCTTTATAGATTTGAGATAGTAGACCTTTGTCTGAGGAAGAGCAGGTGAAGATTTTTTCCCACATTGTGGGTTGTCTCTTCACACTGCTGGTGGTTTCTCTTGCTGTGCAGAAGCCTTTTAATAAGAAGAAATCCCACTTGTTGATTGTTGGTGCTAGTTCACGGGCAACTGAGGTTTTGTTCATAAAATCTTTTCCTACACCGATGTCTTCAAGGGTTCTACCTAACCTCTGTTCCAACTGGTCCAGAGTTTCTATTTTAATATTTAGATCTTTAATCCATTTTGATTTTAGTTTAGTGCATGGTGAGAGATACAGGTCTAGTTTTAATCTTTGGCAAGTTGGAGCCCAGTTTTTCCAGCACCATTTATTAAAGAGGCTATCTTCCCTCCAGTGAGGGTGTTTGGCTCCTTTGTCAAAGATGAGATGGCTGAGTGTGTCTGGAGATGTTTCTGCATCTGCTAATCTGTTCTACTGTTCCTCAAGTCTGTTTCTTTGCCAGTAGCATGCTGTTTTTATCACAGTAGCTTTGTAGTATAGTTGCAGGTTGGGGATTGTGATACCCCCCTGCGATGTCTCTGTTACCTAGAATTGCTTTTGCTATTCTGGGTGTCTTCTTATTCCAGATGAATTTTTGGATTGTTTTCTCAAGGTCTATGAAGTATGCTGCTGGGATCTCAATTGGAATTGCATTAAATCTATATAGCAGTTTTGGAAGTATGGCCATTTTCACTCTATTAATCCTTCCTACCCAGGAACAGGGGATGTCTGTCCATTTTCTGATATCATCTTCAATCTCTCTTTTCAGAGTGCCATAGTTTTCAGAGAAGAGGTCTTTGATTTCTTTCATTAGGTTGATTCCTAGGTATTTCAGTTTTTTGGATGCTATTGTGAAAGGAATTATTTGCCCTATTTCTGTCTCAGTGAGTCTGTCATTTGTGTAGAGGAAAGCTATTGATTTGTGTGTGTTGACCTTGTAACCAGCTACTTGACTGAATTTGGTTATTAAGTCTAGAAGACTTTTGGTGGAGTTCTTGGGGTCTTCTATATAGAGTGTCATGTCATCTGGAAATAATGACAATTTGACTTCTTCATTAGCTATCCTTATTCCTTTTATTTCTTTCTCTTGTCTAATTGCCGTGGGTAATGTTTCCAGAACTATATTGAACAAGAGTGGTGATAGTGGACATCCTTGTCTTGTTCCTGATTTTAGTGTGAAGGATTTCAGTTCCTGACCATTTAGTATGATATTGGCTATTGGTTTTTCATAGATGGCTTCTATCAGTTTGAGGTAGAGACCATCTATTCCAATTTTTTGTAGGGTTTTTATCATAAATGCATGTTGGATTTTGTCAAATGTTTTTTCTGCATCTATGGAGATAGTCATATGGCTTTTGCCCTTGGCTCTGTTGATATAGTGTATTGCATTGATTTATTTTCATATATTGAACCATCCCTGCATCCCTGGGATGAATCCCACTTGATCAGGGTGTATGATCTTCTTGATCATCTTCTACATTCTGTTTGCCCTTATCTTATTAAGGATTTTTGCATCTATGTTCATTAGTGAGATTGGCCTATAGTTCTCTTTTTCAGTTGGGTCTTTCTCTGCTTTGGGGATCAAGGTGATGCTTGCTTCCAGGAATGAATTTGGGAGTATTGTTTCCCTTTCAATTTCATTGAAGAGTTTAAACAGTAGTGGCAGCAGTTCCTCTCCAAATGTCTTGTAGAATTCAGCAGTGAAGCCATCAGGGCCTGGGCTTTTCTTAGTTGATAAGTTTTTAATTACATTTTCAATTTCATTGGTTGATATTGGGTTGCTTAGAATTTTTAGGTCTTCTTCATTCAACTTTGGTAATTCATATGTATCTAGGAATCTGTCCATTTAGTCTGTGTTTTCCATCTTATTGTCATATAGGTTCTGGAAGTAGGTATTGATGATCCTCTGGATTTCTGCTGGATCTGTTGTAATTTCACCCTTTTCATCACTAATTGCATGGATTTGGGCCTTTTCTTTCCTTTTTCTGACAAGGTTGGCTAAAGGTTTGTCAATTTTGTTGATTCTTTCAAAGAACCAACTCTTGGCTTCATTGATTTTTTGTATCATTCTCTTAGTCTCCATTGCATTGATTTCTCCTCTGATCTTCATAATTTCCTCCCTTGTATGAGCTTTGGGGTTGTTCTGCTCTTCTTTTTCTAGAAGCTTGAGAATCAGCATCAGGTTGTTTAATTGGGCTCATTCTGTTTTCCTTATATGCATATTCACTGCTATGAATTTCCTTCGTAAGACTGCTTTCATTGTGTCCCATGGATTCTGATATGTTGTATTGTCATTGTCATTTAATTGAAGGAACTGTCTGATTTCTTCTTTAATTTCCTATGTGACCCATTGGTTACTCAGAAGTGTGTTATTCAATTTCCACATGTTTATGAAATTTTTTGACTTTCTTTTGCTATGGATCTCCAATTTCATCACAATATGGTATGATAATATAAAGGGGATAACTTCAATTCCTTTGCACTTACTTAAACATGTTCAATGTGTGAGTATGTGGTCTATTTTGGAGAATGGCCCATGTGCAGCTGAGAAGAATGTGTATTCTGATTTTGTGGGGTGGAAGACTCTGTAAACATCTGTTAAGTTCATTTGTTCAAGAGTTCGATTGAGTTCTAGTATTTCATTACTTATTTTCAGTCTAGTTGATCTATCTATTTGTGACAGTGGGGTGTTGAGGTCCCCCACTACAATTGTATTAGTATATACATGACTTTTCATGTCTGTTAGTATGTGTTTTATATAGTTGGGTGCACTAGTGTTTGGTGCATAGATATTTATGATTGTCATCTCTTCCTCTTGGATTCTTCCATTTACAAGGATGTAGTGTCCTTCTTCGTCTCTCTTAATCACTGTTGGTTTGAAATCTACTTGATCTGCAAAGAGGATAGCTACTCCTGCTTTTTTTTCAGTTCCCGTTGAATGGAGTATTGTTTTCCACCCTTTAACTTTCAGTCTATGAGTTTCCTTTTGAATGAAGTGTGTTTCTTGTATGTAGCATATTTTTGGATTTTGCTTCTTGACCCATTCTGCCAGTCTGTTTCTTTTGATTGGTGAATTGAGACCATTAACATTGATGGTTATAACTGAAACGTATTGATTTATAATTGTCATGACTTTTTCTTTTTGTTGGGTTCTCCCCCTTTCCATTTAATTTCTTGTCATGCCAGATGGGTTCATTCTGCTTTCCTTCCTGGGGTTGTGATCCTCAATGTCTGTTCTTAGGATATTGTGTAAAATTCTTTGGAATGCTGGTTTGGTATTCACAAAGTTCCTAAGGTGCTCTTTGTCATGAAAGTATCTTATTTCTCCATCCATTTTGAAAGATAGTTTTGCAGGGTACATCAATCTGGGTTGGAAGCTGTTTTCTTTTAGGGCTTGGAATATGTCACTCCAAGCTCTTCTTGACTTGATGGTTTGTGTTGAGAAGTCTGCTGTGATTCTGATGGGCTTTCCTTTGTATGTGATTTGTTTCTTTTCTCTGAGTGCTTGTAGAACTTTGTTCTTCTGTTGCGTTTCTGGAATCTTAACGATTATATGCCTATGTGTAGATTTTTTTTGATCAAGGCTATTTGGAGTCCTATATGCCTCACTTATCTGTATGTCAAGCTCTTTTCTCCTGCTTGGGAACTTTTCTGCCATTATTTCTGTGAAGAGATTTTTTTATGTCATCTCTACTCTCTCCTGTTTCTTCATTGAGCCCAATCTGTCTTATGTTATTCTTCTTTGCATTGTCTAGCAGTTGCTGGATTGATTTCTCATGTTCCCTTAAAATTTTGAAGCAATTTTTTTTTCCTTGTCACTAATTGCAATCTTATCTTCTATATCTGAAATTCTGTCCTCACATTGGCTCATTCTGCTGTGTAGACTTTCAATGGAGTTTTTCATGTCCTGGAAATCTATTTGCATCTGTTTTATGGATTCCATTTGTTTCTTATGTAGGGATTCTATCATGTTCCTCAGCTCCTCTCTAGATTTATTAATCGTGTCTTGCACTAGGGGCACAATTTCTCCTGTTATCTGAGAAATTATTTCTGATTTCATTTTTTCCAGATCCCCTTTTGTTTCCAGTTCAGTGGGTCCAGGTGGTTGAGTATCAGAGTGTTCCATCTCATTTCCCTTTTGAGTTGCTGTAGGTGATCTGGTTTTGAGACTTATTTATGTATTTTCTCATTTCGACTGGGGCGGGGGGGCTGTTAGCGCCTTCACTGATTATCTCCCCTGAGCTGAGAGAGGTGGGACAGGGGCCAGGAGCTGCGGTAGGGATGGTGACCCAAAAGCCCTTTCCTGTGGGCGGGGAGCAGCACGAGGGATGGTCACCGGGAAGCCCCTTCCTCTGGACCAGGAGCAGAGGAACCGCGGCTCAGAAGCCCCTACCTCTGGGCCAGGAGCAGTGGGTCTCAGTACCTTGGTCTGGTGGTCTGGTGTCCTCTGCGTCTTTGTAGTGTGGAACCAGGTGGCTGCCTGTCTGCAGTGGGGTGATTCGGCATCTTCTGTGCAACTCGGGACCTCAGTAGGATGTGCACAGACCTGCCTGTCTGCAGTGGGCTGATTCAGCATATTCCCTGTGACTGGGGACCTTGGTAGGGCGTGGGCAGACCTGCCTCCCTGCAGAGGGGTGATTCGGCATCTTCCATGTGACTCAGGACCTCGGTAGGGTGTCTTTTCTTTCTTTCTTTCCCTCACTCCTTTGCTGTCCCTCATTGTTCTTCATCTCCCTTTGTGTTCCTATTCTGGCCATAATTCATATTTTTTCTTTATTTTTCTTTCCTTCTCTTTCCTTCTCTCACCTGTGTCCTCAGGCCTCACTGTTAACCTTCCCCTATCCTTCTACATACCTATCCCTCCCTCCCCATCTCCTTCTAACTCCCCATTCTGAAAGATGAAGTTGCTATATTGAAGAGTTTATTCACTATAAACATATGTTGGGTTGGTCCTTGATTTTGATCTAATTCACACAGTTAAAGGTGATATATTAATAACTACCATAAATTGTCATTTTCTAAGAGGTACATGCTGCTATTATGTTGCTGATTGTATCACTTTGGCTAACCTGTTGTGATTGATCTAATCAGTTCTCCTTCCTAGTATAATGAAAATGAGATAGCCTTAGAGCCATTAGAGACTTAAAAGCCTACAGACCAGCTATATCTGGAAGATGCCTCTGAGAAGCAATCATTCTATAAGGGTTCTAACTACATCACCAAAGATACTTACAATAAGCAACTTCAAGGTATCAACCCAGAAACTAAACCAAGGACAGTACCAAAACCAAAAACGGTAAGACATTTAAGTAAGGTACAAACTCAGACTTCCACTCCACAAAAGGCAAATTCTGGGGGAACCGAGGTGGAAAAGTCTGATAATCAACCACCTGGACACCCTGAACTGATTGCACATGAAGTAACAAAACAGATAAATGAGGCTCTAGAAAAATGCAAAACAGAAATGATTTCCCAGATAACTACAGAGATGGTGAACAGAGTGAAAGACATGATTAAAGGTTCTAGAACAGAAACAGATTTAAAAAATAGATGACCTTAGAAGTATGTTGGAAGCCATGAATGCCCAGCATAAGAAAGAAATGGAAACCATGATCGCCCAACATAAAGAAATGGAATCCATGAAACAGATTCACACAGATATTCAGGAGATTAAAAACTCCATGAAAGCATACAGAACAGAATAAGGGAATCTGAAGATAGAATATCATATATAGAAGACAGGATTGCAGTTAAGGATCATGAAAACAGAGAACTCTTCAAAATAGTAAGGGACCACAAGAAATCAATCCAGCAGCTGCTAGATGATGCAAAGAAGAATAACACAAGACTGATAGGAGTCCACAAAAGAACAGGAGAAAGTACAATTGACATTAAAAAAATCTCTTTACAAAAGTAATAGTAGAAAACTACCCAGACAGAGGTGGAGAATTGGACATACATATAAGTGAGGCATAGAGAACTCCAACTAGCCATGATCAAAAAAAAAAATCTACACCTAGACAAATAATAGCCAAGATCCCAGAAACCCAACAGAACAAAATCCTACAGACAGAGAAAAGAAACAAATCACCTACAAAGAAAAGCCCATCAGCATCATGGCAGACTTCTCAACACAAACCCTCAAATCAAGGACAGCCTGGAGTGAAGTAATTCAACCCCAAAAAGAAAATAAATTCCAACCTAGGCTATTGTATCCTGCAAAATTATCTTTCAAAATTGATGGGGAAATTAGATACTACCATGACAAAAAACACCTGAGAAATTTCATAAACACCAAACCAGCACTCCAAGCAATTCTAAGCAATATCCTAGAAAAAGACAATGAAGGTCACAACTCCATGAGGCCCAACAGAGGGAAGATACCAGGCAAGGCAAGACACTAAAGGGAAAGGGGGAAGAAAATAAGAATTAAAGAGCCAACAACAATAAAATATCATGACAAGGATGAGTCAATATCTATCAATTATAGCTATCAGTGTTAATGGCTTCAATTCACCAATCAAAAGAAATAGACTGACAGAATGGATTAAGAAGCAAAATCCAGCAATATGCTGTATATAGGAAACACACCTAATTCAAAACGAAATTCACAGACTGAAAGTAAAAGGATGGAAAACAGTTCTCCACACAACAGGAACCCAGAAAAAAGCAGGGGTAGCAATCTTATTTGCAGACAAAGTAGATTTCAAACCAAAACTAATTAAGAGAGACAAAGATGGTCACTACATCCTTGTGAAGGGAACAATCCAAGAGGAAGAGATGACAATCTTAAATACATATGTACCACATACGAATCCTCCCAACTATACCAAACAAATATTAATGGGCATGAAAAACCAAATAAGCACTAATACAATTATAGTGGGGGACCTCAATACCCCACTATCACAAATAGACAGATCCTCTAGACAAAATATCAACAAAGAAATTCTGGAACTGAAGCAAGCTATTGAAAAAATGGACTTAATGGAAGTTTACAGAGTGTTCCACCCCACAAAATCAGAATACACATTCTTTTCAGCTGCACATGGGTCATTCTCCAAAATAGATCACATTCTAGCTCATAGGACATGTTTAAGTAAATGTAAATAAACTGAAGTTACCCCATGTGTATTATCAAACCATAGCACAATAAAATTGGAGATCAATAACATAAGAAACTGCAAAACTCCCATAAACACATGGAAATTGAATAACGCTCTCCTGAGCAACTAATGGGTCACAGAGGAAATTAAAGAAGAAATTGGACAGTTTCTACAAGTAAATGATAATGCCAGTATGGCACAGGAATCTACGGGACACAATGAAATCAGTTCTACATGGGAAATTCATAGCAGTGAATGCCCATATTAGGAAAACAGAGAGAACTCAGATAAGTAACCTAATGCAGAACCTCAAGCTCCTAGAAAAAGAAGAGCACAACAAACCCAAAGCTCATGCAAGAGAGGAAATTACAAGGATCAGAGCAGAAATCAATGCAATGGAGACTAAGAGAATGATACAGAAAATTAATGAAACACAGAGTTGGTTTTTCAAAAGAATAAATAAAATTTGATAAACCTTTAGCCAATCTTAGCAAAAAAAAAGAAAGAAAAGGCTCAAATCCAAGCAATTAAGAATGAAAACGGTGAAGTCACAACAGGCCCAGCAGAAAACCACAGGATCATCAGTACTTACCTTGAGAATCTGTACTCTTAGAAAATGGAAAACGCAGAAGAAATGGACTCATTCCCAGATACATATGAATTGCCAAAATTAAATGAAGAAGATATAGAAATTCTAAACACCCCAATAACAATGAGTGAAATTGAAAAGGTAATAAAAAAATTTACCAACAAAGAAAAGCCCAGGTCCTAATGGCTTCACTGCTGAAGTCTACAAGACATTTAAAGAAGAACTATCACCACTACTGTTTAAACTCATCAAGGAAATTGAAAGGGAAGCAAGGCTTCCAAATTCTTTCCTGGAAGCAAGTGTTACTTTGATTCCAAAACCAGGGAGAGACCCAACCCAAAAAGAGCACTACAGCCCAATCTCCCTAATGAACATAGATGCAAAAATCCTCAACAAGATACTGGCAAACAGAATACAGAGGGTCATCAAGAAGATCATACAACCTGACCAAGTCCGATTTATCCCAGGGATGCAAGGATGGTTCAACATCTGTAAATAAATAAATGTAATACACTATATTAAAAAAGTCAAGGACAAAAATGATATGATCATCTGAATAGATGCAGAAAAAGCATTCAACAAAATCCAACACCCATTCATGATAAAAACCATACATGATGTTGGAGTAGAAGGTCTTTATCTCAATCTTATTAAGGCTATCTATGAAAAACCAATAGCCAACATCATACTAAATGGTCCAAAACTGAAAACTTTCATGCTAAAATTAGGAACAAGACAAGGATGCCCACTATCACCACTCCTGTTCAATATAGTTCTGGAAACATTAGACACAGCAATTAGAAAAGAGAAAGAAATAAAAGGAATAAAGATAGGAAAGGAAGAAGTTAATAACTGTCATTATTTGCTGATGATATGATACTTTACATAGAAGACCCAAAAAACTTGGCCAAAAGACTTGTAGACTTAATTGACAGATTCAGTAGAGTAGCTGGATATAAGGTCAACACTATATTGTCAAAGCAATAGCCTTCTTTTACAAATAGCAGACTCACTGAGAGAGAAATTAGTGAAACAATTTCTTTTACAATAGCATCCAAAAAATGAAATATCTAGGAATCGATCTAACAAAGGAAGCAAAAGAACTCTACAGTGAAAACTACAGCACTCTAAAAAAGGAGATCAAGGAGGATATAAGAAAATGGAAAGACATCTTTTGTTCCTGGGTAGGAAGAACCAATATAGTGAAAATGGCCATACTTCCAAAACTGCTATACAGTTTTCATCCAATGCCAGTTGAAATTCCAACAATATACTTCACAGAACTAGAGAAAACAATCCAAAATTTTATTTGGAACCAGAAGAGACCTAGAACAGCAAAAGCAATTTTAGGCAACAGAGACATGGCTGGGGATATCACAATCCCCAACTTGAAACTATTCTACAAATCTACTATGATAAAACTGCATGGTACTGGAAAAAAAACAGACTCTAGGATCAGTGGAATAGATTACAAGATGCAGAAACAACTCCAGACATACTCAGCCACCTCATCTTTGACAAAGGAGCCAACCACCCTCATTGGAGGAAAGATAGCCTATTTAATAAATGGTGTTGGAAAATACTGGATTTCAACCTGCCAAAGATTAAAACTAGACCCATACCTATCACCATGCACTAAAGTAAGATTTGAACTGGATTGAAGGTCTACATATTAAAACAGAAACACTAAAATTTCTGGAAGATAGGTAGAACTCATGAAGACATTGGCATAGGAAAAGATTTTATGAACAAATCCTCAGTAGCATGGGAACTAGCACAAAACATCAACAACTGGGATCTCATCTTATTAAAAAGCTTGTGCACTGCAAGAGAAACCACCCACAGAGCTAAGAGATAACCTACAATGTGGGAAAAATTTTTAGCAGCTGTACCTTAGACAAAGGACTGCCATCCAGAATATATAAAGAAATGAAAAAAAATCAGACCCCCAAAATTCAAAAACCCAATTAAAAAATGGGCATCTGAAATGAACAGATATTTCTCAGACAGAGAAGTAAAAGTGCAAATAAATATATGAAAAAATGTTCCACATCACTGGTCATTGGAGAAATGCAGATGAAATCAACAAGGAGATTCCACATCAACCAAGAAAGAATGGCTGCTATCAAGAAATCAACCAATAACAAATGCTGGCAGGTGTGTGGGGAGAAAGGATCCCTTCTCCATTGTTGGTGGGAGTGCAGACTGGTGCAACCACTGTGGAAATCAATACAGAGATACCTCAAAGAACTAGGACTAGAGGTCCCATTTGACCCAGCTATTCCCCTGCTGGGTATCTTCCCAAAAGAATTAAAAGAATCATACCACAGTGATATATGTGTATCCATGTTTATAGCAGCACAGTTTCTAATAGCAAAAACTTGGAAACAGCCCAAGTCCCCATCAACTGGAAACTGGATAAAGAAGATGTGGGGTTTTTTATAAAATGGAGTACTACTCAGCCATAAAGAACAAGAAACTAGAGACATTTATAGCTAAATGGATACATATCGAAGCCATACTCATAAGTGAAATAAATTGGACACACATGTTTAAATCCCAAACGGTTTCTCTAGTGTGAGAAACTGAAAGTGTAAATAAGAATTAAAATGATTAAAATGAATAATTGATAAATTGAAATAGGAAGAAAAGGTCCAAAGGGGTAGGAGTGGTGTGAGGGGAATGGGAAAGGAAATATTATGAGAAAAGAAAAAAAATGGAAATGATGTCTATGTAAATAGGGAAGGGTGGAGTGGGTGAAGAGCACACAGGTAATGAGGAAAAAAATAAGAACCAAGGTCCATCATGTACAGGTACAAGCACCCAATGATAAATGCAAATGTATTTTTTACCTAAAATGTACCAATAAAAGAATTTAAGGGGGGAAAAAAAAAGAAATGGTAGTGGGAGGGGGAGGGGAAAGGAAAGAAGGGAAAGGAAAAATGATGAGAAATGGAAAAAATGGAAATAAAGTCTTTGTAAATAGGGAAGGGTGGAGGGGGTGAAGGGAGGGCTAGGAATGGGGAAAAAGTAAGAACCAAGATGCATTATGTAAAGGTACAATTCCCAATGAGAAATGTAATTGTGTTGTATACCTACAATGTACCAGTAAAAGAATTTAATACAAAAAAAAAAGAAATAATACATATCAGTTTTGAAGTGAGAGATGAAAAGCAGTTTATGCAATGCAAAATGTTACATAAACAGTATTCTTCATAGAAAAGGTACTTTAGATACTGGGAAAGCCCTCTATATATTGAAAATAATCCAAGAAATAAGCCGTGTTATCTACATGACTTTATACAAGCTTTATATTGAGATAAATAGTGTAATCTACACCCAGCACAACCACTGTCTGCTGGTGTTAAGTGGCAGTGGTCTTCTAGACATTTATCTCAGTTACCCCAAGAATGTGTCTTTTTTTATTAGCACTTTTCAATAATTATAGCGTTGTAGGGCTGACTATCCACTGGATCCATTTCTCCCGCAGTCTGAACTCTTGCCCAGGTTAGAATGCCAACCAGCTATAGAAAAAGTACCGTCCTGTTCCCAGCAGTCCCTGAACTGAAATAGTATGTGGTGGATGTGTACAGATTCTCTCACTGCACATCAGAGCTGTTAGTTCTGGTTTGGTGTTCAATAAAGAGAATAGAAATCAGGACACAGAGCCCCTCAATAAAGAGGAACTAATGGAAGTAATTAGAAGAGAACACCTGTCAGTGAGAAATTGCACCCCTACCCTGACCACAGCCAGCCAGTGCTCCCAATTGTTATTTACAACAATGGAGAGGCCCTGGACTGTGAATGGAAGCAATGATGGACAGCAATAAAACCCACAAATGAGTTTTCACATTGTCTAATAAAATTCTATGACTTTGTCAATCTGTGTTGACACAGACATACACAGGACTAGATTATAAAATGTTGTAATGGGAAGCTAATTGTTTCCTTGGGTTTACATGGTTGTCTTTTATTTTATGGTTCTAGAAGCAAATTCTGGCTTTCTTATAAATGATTGTGAGGATAGTGGTCAATTCTGAATTCCTAGCAGCCAAAAAACCATATTACCTAAAACATTTCAGATGGTGCTATCATAGGACAGAAAAATGAAAGCCTCAAACACATGAATCTGATCTTAGCAGCAAATGGAGTCAGCATTGCTGAATCACGGTTCACTTCACATTCATGATTCAAAACTTTAAGTAATTAAAACAAAAGGATACAATCACATAAACTCTCAATTTAGGGTTTTTCTTTTATATGTTTTAGAAATGTTACCTTGAAAAAGAATAAGAAAGAATGTGTGCAGTCTTAAATTATCTTGAGAAAATATAATTTTAAAAGCGAAACTTAATTCACAAATAACATAGGAAAGTACTGTATATCCTAGGAAAGGGAAATGGGAAATGAGCATGAGAATTCACAGAAGAAGACTGGTTTGTTGTAGATGCACCTCATGTTTATCTGACTTTACATACCCAGCACAAAACAAAGAAACTGAATAGACAAATAATTATGGAAGGGGAGGAAGAAGAGAAAGGAGAAAGTTACATAAGCACTATGTAATTTAAAAAATTGGTTAATTCACTACTCCTTTGGCTAGAAGAGGGTAAAAATTTAATAAACGTTTTAAAAATATTTCTAGAAGAAACTAATAGAAATAGCATATCAAATTTTTGTCTTCTGAATCAGATAAACTTTTCATGTAAGTCATTAACATAGATTCAAAAGATAAAAGAAATCAATAATTCTTTTAAATGTCTGTCCATCGAAAATCTCATAAGTATAGACATACACAATACAGCTACCTAGTCTTTAGTATGTTAAAGATGAGAGAAAACATCTTTTGGAACAATCACCTAGTAATGTCTGTTAGCTTTGTGTTACTACAACGAAATATCTGAGGCAGCTAACTTTATAAGGAGAAAAAGTTTATTAGTTCACATTTCAGGGGTTTAAGTACAAGATTGAGCAGCTCCACTGATGTGCCTCTGGTGAGAGCAGCATATCACAGCAGGAGTGCATACAGGAGAAACAGTCACATCTTGGACTGGATAGAGAGAAAGGACAGGTGAGGCCCCAAAATCCCTTGCAGTGGCACATCTCTCATGACCTAAGGACCTCCTACTAAACCCCACTTCTCAAAAGTTTCATCACATTCTAATCATACCACCCTGGAGACCAAGTCTTTAACACATGGGCCTTTGGGGAGACAATCAACATCCAAACCAAAATAATCTCCCACGTATATATATAGTATACATGGAAAAGTTCTTTATTGATTTTTGATCTATTTCTCTAAGAGTTAATTAAGCTTGCTTCTTGTGTCTCTCACAAAGTACTATTGAGTTAAAACTGGTAATGTATTTTAGATTGATAGAAATAGATTAACATAGTAATTCTTTTAGACATAGTAGTTGAAAAACTGAAAGAAAATCACACTGAACATGATAGTACATAAGAATCAGACTTCACAGGAACTTAAATCTTATTACTATCAGTTTTCAAGCATTCTGGCCAATGGCACCATAGTGCACAAATAAATATAAATCAAGTGTGGAAGGCAGAATTTCTTCCAATCTCATATTCTCCTCTTGAATACACAAAATGTATTCAAAATCAAAGTATAAATTTACTGGTAGTTTTTTTTTTAACTGCACAGATCCAAAGTTCTTGAAGAAATTAAATATGTTGTAGGAACAAGGATATTTTGTGTAGGATTGTCACAGAAGATTTTTAAAAACTTGATGATTAAGATAACAAAAACATATGATAAATTATCCTAAATAAAAATAAATATGATTACACTATACCAAGATATGAATGCATATGATATAATAATTTGCACTGTGATTGGAATTTACAAAAATTAAAATCTGGGAAATTCACACACAGACTCTCATTAAGGAGGTAAAGTGATGAAAGTTTCTTGGAAAGAAAGAACTGCAGAGGTTCGCAGCCAAATCATAAGACAATGAGTTGCCCACTGAATCAAAGAGGGAAGGTAAGCTTCTTGACTTTAATCCTTCAAGCCTCCTGAGGACCACTCTTTGTAGATTTCTTTCCAGTTTTTCTGGACAGGCCAATGAGCTCTAATTTATGTAGAAGGAGAAAAATACAGTTGGCCCTGCCCTCAGTATCTGTGGGCTCTGCCTTTGAAGATTCAACCAAAGATGGATCAAAAATATTTAGAAAAAAACTACATCTGTACTGAACATATAAGACTTTTTGTCATTGTTGCCAAAATAATATAGTATGACAGTTATTTAGGTAGCATTTACACTATAAATGTACCTGGGCTCAGGGGTTTATCATGGTTACATCACCTAAACCAGTCCAAAACTGGCCCTGGTGTCAATGGATGGGGACTTACCTGGTCTCTAGTCTTTAGCAGCCCTGCATTTGAAATGCAATCCTCAGTTGAAGATGAAGTAGTTCTTTGTCTCTATCCAGAGAGAGTCCCAAATTGTGTGACACACTATTCCAACTGGAAGTGCACTTCCTTGATGAAAACAGATCTTCCACATCCTACTCCACTAGGAAAGCAGAGCATGTTTTTCCTTTACACCTGTAATGTCACCAGTGCTTTCCAAGAAGGTTCTAAAACTTCTTGCCATCACACATCAGAATAAAGTCCATAAGACTTTGTCTTTCTTGGCATCTCAAAAGGGTTTTACTCAGGTACAAAGTCCATCTGTCTATAATATAGCTCTGATAAAAATAACCCCTTAGGTGAAAACCATAAAAGTACCTGGCATTCTTCTGGGATTCATTTGACTTCATATACCTGGGCTTTTGCACAGACTGTGCCCTCTACCTGGAGTCCCCTGCTCAAGCTCGTGAAATAAACTTTCTTCTGAGGTCTCCATCAACACATTTTCTACCCTCCCCAGGCTCAACAATGGCTCCTCAACCTCAACACCCATAGCACTTTGCACATAGCTCTCTTTCATCAGGATTCAGAAACTTCCTGTACATTTACAGAAGAGCTTTATTTACTAAACTTACTTTTGGTAAATTATTTTACTTAATTTTGTAATTTGTAAAATTAGGAGATGGAACAGACATGTTTATACTTTATAGTATTCTCGTCTGTGGGAATATACTTTGGGAATGCTGTGGAAACTGAGTTTTACTTTCCTCCCCTATGTCCTAGTAGAAGGGAGAAGACAAATAATCAGCATTTGAATAAACACTAATTTCAAGTACTACTGGAAGATACCATGATGGAAATAAAAATAAGGCGAGGCTGTAGACAATGATTGGGAAGTGGGAGAGGCACATTGGCCACCGTGGAAGAGAAAGGCCTTTCTGAACAAGATGGAAAGAGGCCAGTGGGAGAATATGCATCTTGAGCTCAATGGAGAGGACAGTCTGGGGAGTCTCACAAATTTGAGAACCGTCTGAAAGGAAAAAGCCTGGAAATTAAATAAATTTGCCTAGAAAAATATTGATTATAGAGAAAAATAAAACAGCTAAAGAGTAGAAGTAGAGAACACCAATACGCAGATCTGTAAGAATCAGCAAAGTGCACAGAGAAAGAGGGCAGGGAAGGAGGCAAAAAAGAAAAGCTGGCATGTGTGGCATCCTAGAACTGGATAAAACATTTCAAGAAGAGAGAGTGAACATCTGCTGTTGAGTACATGAGAGAGAATTGAACACTGTCATTGGCAAGGGGTAGGTCATTGTTTTGCTGTTGCTGAACAGTGTAATGTCTGACAGTTCGAGTTCTAAGGTGAAATCCTTAGTCATAAAATTAAGGTGATTTCAGCTCTCTTGATGGAATTTTCTCTATTGACTTTCAGCTCACTTCGTCCAGGCAGGGATGCAAAAACACTTAAGATTTAACCAGGATGTGGTTTTGCTTGATGAAAAGTCAGAATAATTTATTCTAAATTTCTTCCAATCTCTAAAAGTTCATGAAATAAAGCAAAAGCCTTGATTTACTTGAGCCTAAAATTTCAACCTAATTCTTTAAACATTTTTTATTCTGCCAATTATGATTGTTTATGGTTGCATGCAAAATATTGACATTGAGGCAACAGGGATGGGGATCTTTAGTGATCTTTCATGTTATTTAAATAAAAAATATCAGGGTCAGCATATGTATTAATCCAGAACAAATGTCACAATTTATTCTTCCAACATTTTTCACTTATATTTTGTTTTTCTTCTTTTTTCAGTTTTGGTCCTTGGGAAGTTTAAAAGAATAGACTATTGTGAACTTGATAGTGTAGCAAGTCCAACCAAAACATACCCAGTATCAAACTTAAAGTTCTTTCAAAAATTCATTTAAAATAAGACTAAAGAAAGAAATGTATATATTAATAAAATGATTTATTTTAATGAATAATTCAAAAATTAACTATTTCCCTAAACTCTGATATCTTATAGAAGACAGAATTTTTCTTTTTTTAATTCACTTTAGGAAGATCTAAAATTAAAACCTATTTTACATTCTAAAAATAAGTGGTTTAACTCCTGAAAATTTATTCAATCACATTTTAAACTCCAACATACATATTTCTAGACTTGTAAACATATTTGCATTCTTTTAAATTTAAAGAGAAATAGATTTGTTAAAATCCAGTTCTTTGAAATGTTCAGGAAAATATCATCTGGCCTGATTTTTATAAATTATGTGTAGTGTTTTTAATAAAAAAAATCTTTGGAATATATGCTACTTCGGAAAAAGAACAATTTAGCTCTACTTCTTATAGAGCACCTTTTCCAGTGTCCATATAGTGAAGAAAAGTAAGGAGTTGTCTTTTCCATTACGAGGTGATGTTTACTCTTACTAAATTTGTTTTGACATAATAAAGAAAACCAACTTAAATTTCAAACATTACAAGAGACAAAACATTTTCAAGAGCATTCATTTTGTATGTAGAATGCACCTGAAGTACTCTGCTTTAAATGAAAAAGCCAAAGTGAAGTCAAAAGTTATTTACTGTTGCTTCTTTCTTGACATTTCTTAGCAGGACATAACAAACAGGTGAAAAAAGCCAGCCCCCACGGACCAGCCTCCTGTGAGTATTCAGCATACTACCTGGACCCTCCTCTTCCACCAGCCCCAACAGAGACACCTTAACCTGAATAGCAACAGCACCTTCCTAACACACACATAATGCTCTCTAGCCACAAAGTGCTTTTCATATTGAGTTTGTTTCTTTTTAATGAGAGGGGAAAGTTATATGGAGGATTTTATTCCCTTAGAAGGCAGGAGACTTTTGGCAAGAATTTGAATCTTTCCTCTGTGGCCAATTAGTGACAATTCCACTTTTGCAAGACAGCCGTCTCCCTGTCCAATTTGACAAGGCAAAGCAAGAAGACTGGCACCGAATTCAGTGCCAACAGTAGTACAGAATCTCACCACTATCAAAATAGGAATTGGGATGCAAAATTTGAGGCCTTACATAGTCTGCTATAGCCTCCACAGAGGCTGAACTGTAATTGTAACCAGAATCAGTTGCTCAGAAATGTGTAGGTTAGAGGCAATGTAATTGGCATACTCTCCAATAGAAGTTCAACAACATGTTTACAATGAAAATGAAGTTGCATGATTTATTTCATAGTATATTTATTTCATCTTTATTTATATCAGGAAAAAATTAGAAGCAACAGTCTTAATCTATAGATGGTTGGTTAAATAAAGTGTGATACATTGTTAACTGAAATACTGTGTATTCAACAATTCAAATACAATGTTATGTCACAGGATAATGTGTAGGTTAAGCCAGATAGTGAAGGACCTTGTAGGCTATAATAATGGAAGATATGAACGTTTTCTTGGTACAAATTGGAAAGTCATTGGAGATTTTTGAGCGTAGGAATGACAAAATTTGACTTATGTGCCCAAAGGAACATTCTGGCACTGTTAAGAGGACATTATGGCAAGACTGTAGGAAGAGGCAGTTTTGACACTCTTCAGAGGGCTGGCGACAGCTGAGAGCAGGTACGATCGGCAGCAGACTTTGGGGGGAAATGCTGATAGTATATAAATGGTAATGGTTAAAAAAGTAGGATTTTCTAATACATTGGATATAGAGACAGAGAAAGCTGAGTCAAGCAAAACTTCCGGGCTTGTTTATATTAGGAGTAGAGCAAATTGGAGAAAAAAATGCACCCTTGCCCAATAACAAAGTTGTTGCTAAGTAATTGGATACAGATCTTTATTTTCATCTTTCAACTTTTATTTGGAATTATGAAACGAGCTTCTTTAAAAAGCTATTTTTAAAAAAACAAACTAATGCCAATGAGAATAAGGAATACTCTGCCTTAATATGTGTTTTGTTTCTGGTCAGCCACTCCTTTTTGCATGAAAACTGAACCTCACAGAATAGCAAGCAGGGATTCTGGAATGTGAAGCAGTATTTAACCCCTAACCTGTCCAGTCTTAGGATTACTAGCAAGTTGCATCTCTTTATTTGGGTCTTTTCTAACTGAAGGAAAGAATTCTCTAGGGCCTCCCACGCGATGAACCTGAAGATTAACACCATGGAGTCAGCACACCTGCCAACCAAACCACACAAGTAAACCTCCATCTGTGTAGTGAAATGACTAATTCTTATTCTCATTAACACTCTTAGTTAGCATATTTGAATTTTCTTTTTTTACAAAATTTTATTTTCTGTTGATATTTTCATAGGCCTTATGGCATGCATACTTTTTTAGGGGGTGAGCCATTTTAAATACTCTTTTTAAATATGGAGAGTAAAATAATCATATATAAATACAGGTATAGTTTTTCCCCACTCTCTCCTTGTCTACAGGTTTATCAGTTTTAAGTCTTATTTACTCTCCTAACTGCTCTTCCTCCCTTCCTGTGCAGATAGCAGAAGCTATGAGGAAAACCACACAGCAGAGAAAAATACTCATGTAAAGATCTGTGCACCATGCTTAAGCTATATGAAGAAAAGGTCCAAATAAATCTAATACCTAAACAACACACTGGAGCAGAGGGCTGCAGATGAACTTGGACAGATACTTTCTCAGCAGATATACACCATCACAGGAACAGAGTACCTCTGAGCATGACTCCCTTCAGTCAGCATGGAAGATTAATGAAACCAGCTTTTAACTCTAAAATTATAAAATGATATAATGCAGAATAAACATAATTATTTGTTTGTTTGTTTTGTTTTGGTACCGGGGATTGAACTCGGGACTTTGCATTTGTGAGGCAGGCAGTAGAACCACTGAGCTAAATCCCCGGCCCTAAGCATAATTGTTGTCAGAGCAGACACAGACCTTCTGGCATTATATGGAAAGATATCTGATGTATTGCATAAACCCGGATCCCTCTAGCATTTCCTCAGACTTCCCTTCTTCATCCAGCTGCACTTGTGCTTTTCGTCCTTAAACATGTATCTGCTTTGAACCTGATGGATCAGGTGATTCCAAACTACACTTTCCCCTGGGCTACTCACCATTTCTAGTTCATCTCCTGGGCAAATATCCCAACCCTTGGAAGTTAGGCACACAGTCTGTGCATGTACTAAGCATGTGGCTTTCTGCATATGTCTGCACATCATTTTTCAGGAAACTCTATTTCACACTGCACCAGCTTGCTGAGTAGCTGTTGTTCACACCCACTGAGAAATAACTCCATGTGAGAATAATACCTTTACAACTTTGAAATGTCCTCAGACAGACTTCTCATCTCCAGGCCATCAACCTGCTGTGAACTCTCATCCTGACTTTTCACACTTACAGGCAACAGTCATGCAACATACTGTCAAACAATATGAAGGTTTGGGGAGATGTGGAGGAGTGAAAAATTTTAAATTGGAGCCTGAACATCTTTTGAGATGGGTGTAATTTTTAATAATTAAAAAATCTATCACACATACAAGTATATGCATATTGGTATTTAATTAAAACTTCTGTTCCATGTCTCTGAAGCTCATCTGGATTTCAAATCCCTATCCACCTTCCTTTTGTTGAAAAACAGTAGATAAATTTAGTATCTGAGGTCCCTGTCCTCAGGACACTTCCTAGTTACATTTTTGGTGGTATTGGAAATTGAACTCAGGGCCTCCACACTGAGATTCATCACCAGCCCTTTTGTATTTGTTTATTTTGAGACAGCTTCTCACTAAGCTGTCCAGGCTGGGCTCAAAGGTATGATATTCCTGCTTCAGCTCCCCAGAGTGCTTGGATTACAATCATGTGCCGCCATCCTCAGTTTACATCTTGATCAACGTAAGTATTTCTGGACAACAATCTTAAGTCTTTAAACCACAATTATTATGATACTAAAGCAACTGAGAAGTTGGTCTGGGCATAGTTTTGATGAACGGATTTTTCACTTTGAGGATGATCCGGAAATAATTTAATCCATCCTGCTTGTTTGAAAACCCAGCAAAATGTAGCAGTTTGATAAATATCTCTATAGGAATAAATAAAGTAATCAACTCATTCATTCAACAGATAAGTGTGAGCCCTCAAGACATGCCAGACTGCAGACAGGAGGGTAAATCTGATGAGGGGCTAGGCCTACAATGCACTAACTCAAATTTAGCAGAAGAACTGATGTGCTGGTTATATTCTCCCTAATTCAGCAGGAATGTTTCTAGGCAAGGATTAAAGTACTCACTAAACTTCTGTTGTTAATTTTCAGTTAACCAAAAAGTTCAATTAAGCAGAAATCAGCTCACACTTAGTGCTTCCTTCCTTCAGTTAATGTACGTCTAGTTCAACATCTGGAACTCTGTTCAACCTGACAGATGTGACAGGTTGATTCTCATAGATTGTGCATTGTACCTACTGCTTCGGTACCAAAAAGCAGAAGATACGTGTCAGGAAGGAGGAGGATAGGTGAACCACATCCATCAACCAGGATAGAAAGTGGACTGTTACCTATTACCCATTATTCAGAGAAATGAGAGAAACGCAGAAGAAGAGATAGTGTGTAGAACTGACTGTAGTGAGAGATGAGAACAGGTCAAGGAAAGCAAGGGAAACTTGTGGAGGAGACTCCTTCCTCCCATAGGTGCATGCTGAGAGGGTCTGAGTGGCTGCTGACATAGAACACATTCTAGAAGTTCTTTCAAAAATCTCCAGTATGCATTTGCTTCCTTTCACTCAGCCTTCTCCTAAAAAGTCACTAAAGACAGTGCCTAATAAATTACAACTCTGAGTAGCTTTATTCTATTTAATAGAAATTGTCATGAACACATACATTTACTGCCTGAATTTACAAGGTTTTTATGCAAATCATAGTTTAGAACTGAAACTAAAGGATTTAGTGTGTCTGTACATATAAACATAGTAATGTATACATTGTTATATACAGAATGTATAATGAATATTTACTTATAGAACAAAACTATATATGTTTACATTAAGGAAATGTACACATACATTATATATACACAATATAAAGATCCTTGTGTATATGAGAATAGTTTCCCTTTTAATTTAGAATTTGCACAGAAACTTCAAGAAATAACATATGGCAACATATGAGCCTTGGGAAATTTGTGGTCAACTAGTGAAGACAACATGCCTCACAGCACAACTACTACAAGAAACACTTGCTTTCAGCAAAGTTTTCTTTCAATTTTCTCAAAAAAGGGTGGCAGACTTTATCCCCCAGCTTAGCTTGGGAAAATGTCTTACAGCAGTTGATAATACACAAGTAGACACATGTTTTAGTAAAAGGAAGCTACAGTTATCATCACTTAGGCATTTAAGAAAGCCATTTAAGATAAAGGGAATCAGATTTTCCATTAGAGAGGAAAACATTTAAATTTCATGATAGTAAAACTCTGGAGGTATTCCATGAAGCAGACATAATATAGTTTATTCTGTACAAAATCCCTGCAAAGATTCATCATATGAACTGTGTTATCTGTGGAGGTTTTTCAAAAGAATTCTGAACACCACAATAGAAAGTAAGCCAGAGACCATGATGTCATCCATGTAGGAGTTATATCTCAGGAGTGCGGCCAGCCTCCAGCACAGTCACCTGGTCAGAAAGTGGCAGGTGACTAAGACATACCTACCAATTGGCTGATAAGCTCTTGACCAAATTTAATAGTAGTAAAACAATAAAATGTAAACACAAACTTTCCATTATATATAGCAGGAGACAGATTATTTCAGAAAGCAAATGATTCTATTGCATTCTCCTCCAGCATTTAAATCTATGGATGCCACAGACATGAAGAAAATAACTATAAGAGAAATCTTAAAATTATGAATGTTCCCTATTTTAAAATTATGAATGTTCCCTATTTTAAAATTATGAATGAACTCTTCTGTGGTAGGAGAGAGCACCAGTTTTTCCCAAAAGAGACATAAAGATTTCCAGTGAAAAGATTTCAGGATGTCAAGTGCAGGGAGACAAAGAGTGGTGTCAGCTGGTTCTGGTTTCTAAACTACTGTTCTACAACTGGTGCCTGGAATAAAGCTTGTTCCCAGAGCAAACAGTAAGTGTGACCACATTTTAAAATCTAGAGCTGTGGCCATGGTATTTTGATTCAATCAGATATTTTCTGAGATTAATATATGTTTTCTGGTCTATATCCTGTCTTTTCAGGTAGAGATAGGTTCCCTGAAGGCAGATTAATCATCCTAAGAACTGATCATCCACATGTCTAACACCTAGAGAATCCTAGGGTTTGAAGAAATTTTATTATGAACAAGAAAGGGGCCAAAGCATTAATCCAAACTCTTCTCTTACAAGCAAAGGAATTATTTCCAAATACTAATAAACTAAAATTCCTAATGATAGTCAGACATGTCCTGTAGTCGCATAGGATGCTCACAGGGAACAAGATCCTGGCCTAATCTGCTTGCTGCATTACCCAGTGCTCCACACAGTGCCCAGCAAAGATAAACTCTCAAAAAATATCTATTGTTGAATTATTTTGCAGAATTGCTTAAAAAAATTTTGTGGCCAATCTTTGTTGAAAGCTGATTATTACATGCTTAGAGAAGAATATATCAATAATTTAGAAAATGAGAAATTCCTTCTCCATTTTTTATTCATTCCTTCTTCCTTCAATTTTCATTGATTATAAAACCTACTCTTATGCCATGAAGATATGAATTAATGGAATTACTGTGCTAAACATTACTCATAGTAAATGGTCCTTGCATATGTAGAGTTTTTCTTCTTATCCATTCTCATGAATGATTTCATTGGTTCTCAGATTTTCCTACAATTAATTAATTAATTAGCTAGTCTATTAAGGAAATAATTCCAACTAACACTTAGCAGCCCTCCAGTGGATCACAACCAGGGTTCAAAACAGTTGTTGAATGGCAATCTGACTTTTGAAGACATCTAGTTTATATATCAGAACTGAAATTTTAAAATAAATTGGTAATGTCAAATGATGCATACAAAGTATAGAAGTAAAATTTTTCACTGGCTTTATCCTTAGTTCATCCCTTCCTCCCTCATCACTTAAAGATGACCATACAATGAGACTACAGATTCAAATGACTGCCTTAGGGAAATAGCTGGGATCACTTAGAATCCTCAGGACCAAGTATTATGTATTATATTTTTTAATCAAAGGAAAGCTCTATTTTCTCCTTAATCTGTGCTTTACAACCTTAAAACCGGTTCCTGATAATTGTATCAGAATGATGCATTCAGGGGGTCACATACAGCTGTCAGTAGGATGGCACTGTCTCATAGTGGTGCATGAATATTCCAGGTCTTTACTGAACTGCTGCGTTTTCATTTATCTGAAACAATGGATATTGAGATATGGACCTGAGTGCATAGACTATTCTTTGGATCACAATATTATAGAGCTGCTTGGAGATTAAATAGCTATCTAACATGGATTAAATGTTTTATAACACATAATCTGGGGAAGAGCTTGAGAAATGTCTTCTGCTGGAAAACTAGATTCAATTCTCTCAATTTAATGAGCAACTTCTCCAACAATGTGGTCTAGAACATACAGAAAGATGTGAATATTTATTCTAAAGGAATAATAGTATCAAAAGGATCACATGTTTCTATTTTATATGTTAGTATTTTAAGCTTCTGGAATTCCAAACCCACAAATTTATGTGTCCATATGGATAGCTTATAAATGTACCTTCCTTAATGTTTGTGAGGTCACATGTCGAGATGAACACATTTCAATTTTAAAATGTACCAGCTCTGTGTTTGGACTATTTTCTTACATTAACTCATGAATTTCATGTGTCATTACCTATTAGTAATTCTTTCTTCAGTTCATCTTACATTTCCCATCTTTGTTAGAAACACAGTGATCATTTCTTGTTCAAAGGAGCATAAGAGACCTAATCTTTATGCAAGTGTGTAAAACCATTTTCACAAAACTAGGAAATGGCATTGTAAAACACCCCAAAGTACTGTCTCTTTAGGAAAACACAATGCATTCATGATTTTCACAGCCCAAGTATCCCAGAAATAAACAAATAGATATGCAAATAAATAAATAATTACAAATAAAAGAAATTTTGAAAAATGATTTTACTATCTCTAGCCATATTTATTCTAGTAGGGAACAAGATAGACATAAGTGTCATCATCTTCTCCTTGACAAAATTCTGCCTCTGGAAAGTTAATTACAAGACCCCATGGAATCTGACATGTAATGGGGTAATGAAAACACTTTGGTTTTAGAGAATTACAATACAGTGCATAGTGCTCACAAACAGAATGAATAATTGAAATCCAGAGCTTTTATGCTCCAATGGAAAAAAAAAGAATATTTTATGGCACATAAATTTATTCAGCTTATTTGCATTAAGGTTGAATGATCAAAGTACTGTCCACAGGAAAAAGTGATGGTACCTTGATTTAAGTGTGATGAGCATTCATAAATATTCTTAGGAAGCAAGATGTACCTACATTTAATCAGTACTTATTAAAATTTTATTCCCTATAGTTATTCAACAGGATCTGTGGTATAAAAACATAATTACAAAAATCAGATTTGAGCTCATTTGACAACAGAAGGGTTTTATGGTGACCTATCTCCAAATGTTCCTATTTGTAATTAAATGCAGCGATCAGCAGTAAGGATTTTGAAGCTGTTTTAGTAGTTCCGCTATTCTGCTTAACATGTGGCACCCGTAATAATTAAAATGATACTAACACATGCACAATTTTATGGCCCTTATGGTGCAACCCATTATGCCAAATAAGGGCCTCTGTTTTCACAGCATACTGCACATGGTCTCATTACACCCACTTTTCTTTTCCTGTCTTCACACTAACAACTGTTAAAGTGAATCAACACACGAAACGTACTATAACAGCTTAGTGTTTATGATATGTGTGCTGTTAGTCAGTGAACAGGAAAATCTAAACATTTACTGTTTATGTAAAGAATAGCGTTAGTGTTAGCGAATTGCTCGGGTCTGCTTACTTTATTATCTAGATCACAAACGTAATGATGGGTTTCAATAGCATCTATATTTTCACTTTGCTTTGTTTTTCAATGCAGATGTCTATAAAAACCAGAAGAATTTAGCATTTGCATATCTTGGAATATTTCTTCTATACCATAAAATAATTTAAAGATTGCTTTTTAAAAAAAAGATAAATGAGTAGGAGTGTCATTCTTTTAAAAAAGGAAAAAGAAGAAGAAGAGGAAGAGTGAAAGATTTAAACATGTTTGGAGATGATTTCCCCCCACAACATTCCTAGGCTAGGCCTGATTTATCTAAGGTATTCAAAAGCTATAAGCCATTTTTATGTAGCTGCATACTAAAATTTACAAGAAACTGGGAATTTGAGATTAGTGCCATTTTATCATGAATAATTTTATAATTAAGAAGCTCCTCAAAGACCTCCTACACTCATTTTATAGTCATCAGTTCCGAATGGCATTCAGTCTTTTTGTTCTGGGACACAGTCCAAAGTGGGTCCCATCGGTAGAACACCAACGGCTTGGGCAAAATCTCATGTCTGCATTTTACATTACCGTTTGTCTGAACATTAGTCGAACCTTCAGATAAAGAATCACAACGTTTTTTCATTTTTTTTCTTCTGGAGTCAACCTTGAGCTCGTCCATTCATTTAGGAATTTTTTGATCTTGGCGCTAACCAGAAGTTTAAGCTGAGCTGAGTAGGCCTTGAATGTTAATGGCTTAATAGCTCAATTGATTGCAAAGATACAAAAGAAAAATGCTCACAGATTGCAGCCTTCACAGGGTTTGGCTCTGAGATCTCATAAACAGTGTGACGTCAACCAGTAGAGAACCATGTGGATGCTGTATGAGGACCATGCGCTCATCACAGAACTGTGAAAATTTGTGGGACCGCAAAATTAAAATTATCAGCCAGGAAAAAAAAAAGGCAAGACAAGAAATGGTAGAGAGAAGCAGCCTGAGAAAGACCGAACACATTCTTCTACACAAGCCTCTTAATAGAAAGACTAGGAACATTTAATATTATGTAAATATCACTGCAGGTTCAGTAAACTGTAGAAGCACTAGCCGTCCAGAGCACAGCCAAAACTCAGGGAAGACCCTGTCCTTGGTAGGCTGCATTCTCTGGCTCCACTGCTCACAAAAATAAAAACAAGAGCTCATTTTCATCAACAAGTAAGGAAGGAATAAAGCTTTCTGAACTTGAAGAAAGTTAGATTCCCTGATCTCTTTTATTAAAATAAGCATTTGCAATCAGCATCCGTATTTACACCCTATGATCAAAAACAAATAACCCACTTTGTTTGTTTCTTACTGCAAATGAATTAAATTAAAAGCCATTAGGAGGACTTGCTGTTTATATCCTTGTTTCAGCAGTGGTAGTATTTGAAGTTTCCTGCGGTAAGTTCATTACTCGTATTTTGTCCAGAATTAGTGAAGCGTGCTGAAAATTGCTAATGACAGATGTTTCTCCACTCTGTCACACTTCTTGTATCATTTGATTTGGAAAGCAACATACGGTGTTCTGCTCTATCAGTATGTCACAGACTGTCTGCAAACAGCTGGTCATAACTCAGTTCAGTGAAAACCATTACTTTCCAATGAAGGGCTGGACACCCTCCAAATTGCATTTTGGCATGGCCTCGGCTGCATAATGCACAAAGTTCCTCTGTTCTGAGGTTACCTAAGGAAGAGTCTCACTTTCCTGACTTGTTTATGTTTCAGAAAATAAGAGTGCTTTCTCAGCAACCTAAAGAAGATCAAGAGAATATGCAAAAATATATTTTAATGATTATATCAACCACTTAGAATATCCCTGAATGGTGCATTACAAAAGACAACATAAAGCCTAGCCAAAACGTGCTTTTCTCCATTTCTAGTTATGTATTTGGTTGAAGGGAACAAGTTTATTGGGGTCAGGACCCACAAGTCGATATTTTCAAGTGTCTCATGTGAAATAGCCATGGCATATGGGTGTCATCAAGTAACTACTCCATGATACCTAGTTACTATGAGAAATACTAAAATCATTCCCCTCTCATTTGTCTTATGGTAAAATTCAAAGAAAGTAACCTTGTTGTTTTTATTTGAAACTCATCAAGCCAAATACAAATACGTAAGTCATGTTAAGTATAAGGCCACCCACACTATTTTTTAGCATGACATTTTAAGTGTTATTAATTACATTAACAATGCCAAGTTATTTGAATGATCATCATCTATTGAATACCAAGATATCATTAGCAACAACTTTCAGAAGGTATGGAGTGCATTCTCTCTGTGGCAGTAAAATCTCTCAATGAAAACCTGTAGCTAGAGCAGAAAGAGAAATAGATACTAAATGTCATTAAAGCCAGCTGACACAGATCCAGAGTTTTCCCAGTTCGTATAGAGGACTTAATGGAAAGAATTGAGCTTATTTAAGGGTCTGAATGATAGAAGAATATGTCCATCTCAGCTTAGCACTCATTCAATCAATTTCCACAAACAAATATCAACTACTTACTTGTACAATATTTACTGGAGATACTTTTATGAGATTCTTTTCTGTACATGATGGCAGAGGATTATGAACAATAAACTCTAAAGCATGATCTTTTCACCTGGAGAATTACACTTCCTTCTAGGTAAGTGGATTATTACCTAGAAGTGATTCACTTCTAGGTAAGTGATTCTTATGCATCATTTTCAAAATTTCCTGACACCCCAATTAAAATTGGTCTTTCCAAACATTCCATAAATCTACTATAGTATTACAGATAAAGTACATTTGGAGCCAAGGAGAGAGAGTGACTGATTCATTCTGTGAGTCAGGGTACACTTCAGAGGAGGTAATATTTAACTGGGTCTTAAACAGTGACACATGTGCAAGTAGGCCACATTTGGCAACATCCCAATGAAAAGACATATCCTCAACTAGTGAAAAAAATCCAACACTTGTACAGACATGAAAGTGAAAGTCAAATGTATGAGGAAATTCTAAGAAGTATAAACCATGCACATTGTCTTTAGAACAAGACATTTTACCTGGATATTTTCTCTTCTCCTAGGTCACGGGTTTTGAAACAGATAGGTATCTTTTTCTTTTCCAATAAAACCCATAGATACTGTGTATGAAAGGAAATCACAATATAAAGAAGATTCAACAACTGCACAAAGATAATTTTATATGAAAGTATATGTACTTCAAAAGCCATATCTCTGATTAACCCAACTTTGTGCAATTTGTTTCCCAAAGCATTAGTATTTTTTTTTTTGGTACCGGCGATCGAACTTGGGACCTTGTGCTTGTGAGGCAGGCACCAGAACCACTGAGCTAAATCCCCAGCCCCGAAAGCATTAGTATTTTAAGTCAACACTTTAGGAAGAGATAGTTCCATGATTCTTAAAGTGAGATAATTCTTAAAAAATTACCTTATATTGATCTTTTCATTTTAAAAATAATCTGCTTTACTGTAGTATATGTCATTCCTTTCGGATATTAGGCTCTTTGCAGTTTTTTTGGCTTACTGATAATTTATCCAAATGAACTAAAGCAGATCACAACAGATTGTTGCCATCTGCAAATGCCACAGCAGAAGAGGTTAAAAAAGACATTCTTCTTTGCTAGTTGCAGAGGCTTCTACCTTAAAGGAATGTAGCCAGCTAGGGAAACATGTTGATTTCCTTAGACAATCAAAGCTAATGAAAGAAAATTAAACTGAGAGAGAAAAATGTTTTCATTACCATAACCCTTTCTCCCATCCCTCTATGCTGTCTTCCTTATTTGAATATTTACCTGTGTGTGATAAATATTCATAGAATAGAATATAGAATCCCCTTCTGTAGCTCAACTCTCCTTTGTATCTGCTGAAAAACTTTATGCAGGGTTATTGCTTTTCCTTCACAGAGAAACACTCACCTATCACTAGAGTAAGTACCATGTCTTTTTTTCAAAAGTAGTATGGAAGCCTCTGTAGGTTGATTATGCCAGGTGGCAATAACGTAAAATTAAACCTTTTGGATGAATATCACAAGTGATTTGTGCTAGTTGTTCTTGTTATGTTTGCTGCTATGTCACTGATGGTCTTTGATTCTTTTTTCACTCTGCTGATGGTCTTTTTTCTCCTTCTTGTAAGTAGTGCTACTTCTAAATATGAGCTATGACTCCTAGAGCAGATGGGTGAGAAGAGAAATAATTTCCACCCTATAACTTGTTAGAAGAACTCAGTGCCTTGCCAGTTGGCCAGGAGTTTCAGTCCTCAAATACAAAATACACAGATTCTCAGATTGGTCCTCTCTGTGGTTCTTATTTGAGTCTCTTCAAACTCAATAGGGCCAAAAAATTATTCATTGAATTTTTGACTAATGAAAATTGCAAGCTATGGCCAATATACTATTGCTAGTCTCCTATTGTCCTTCTGGTCAAAACCCTAGCCAATTAAAAAAAGAAGAAAGAAAAGATATCCTTTCTGAAATATATCCAAAGAAATTAGAGCCTCTTGGGGACATTTTCCTCAATGAACAGAATGTTTTTAACTATTTCTGGGAGGAAATTATCTTGCACCTCAGACGTAGCAAAATGAGGATGAGGAGGCTGGATGAACATCGAGGCCATACTCTTAAGTGAAATAAATAGGACACAGATGTGTAAACACCAGATAGTTTCTCTAGTGTGAGAAACTGAAGTGTAAATAAGGACTAAAAGGTACAATAGATAATATGAAATAGGAAGAAAAGGGGTAAAGGGGAAGGGGAAATGGGAGGGATAGGGGAAAAGAAAGAAGGGAATGGAATTAATATGAGAAAAAGAAAAAATGGAAACGAAGTCTTTGTAGATAGGGAAGGATGGAGGGGTTGAAGGGAAGGCAGCAGAATGGGGAAAAAATGAGAACCAAGAGAGATTATGCAAAGATACAAATTTCCAATGATGAATGTCATTATATTGTATACCTTAAATGTACCAATATAATTAATTTAAAAAATTAATTTAGTGTGTCATATATAAAATTTATAATGTCATACTGGCTATTACAAGCTTATTGATTGAAACACAAACACAAAAATTATCTCTTATAATTTGATAATGATTTGTTTTCATTTTATTCAACTTCATTCAACAAATACCTATTCAATTTATATTAAGTAAAAAACTCTTTGCAAGGTATTGAGGGAAAATAAAAATGAGCACATTCCCAACTGTTGAAGTGCCCTTAATGAGGCCAATGTAAATAAACACATAAATATGTAATTCTAATTCAAAGTAGTATCCTAAAAGTGCCCTACCTACATATATGTTTGTATGTATGTATCATCTCCAAAAGTGTTAATATATTTTCTAATTTCCATTTAGCTTACAAGATCACCATCTTCCACCAAAATATTTTTTTTAAAAAAAACTAAATTCTTGCAATTAGATTGCAAATAGTTTTTGATTATTTAGGGCCTGATTAATAGGGTGCCTGTATAACTTATCATCCAAGCAAGGATACTCTGAGAGTGAAAAGTGGTGCTGTTAATAATTATGCCAAGTCAGTAGGAATAAATTGGTACTGTCCCAGGAAAATGGGGGCATAGTTTCACTTACTGATACCTAATTTTAGTATAATCAAGAAAAAAGCGTTCCCTTTATTTCTGCTTCTTCCTGCAATCTGCCTTTAGTAAAACATTTTATTTCTTTTTTTTTTTTTTGGTACCGGGGACTGAACTCAGGTCCTTGCACTTACAAGTCAGGCAGCAGAACCGCTGAGCTAAATCCCCAGCCCCAAAACATTTTATTTCTTATTAGGTAACATTTCTTGAGAAACTAGCCAGGAATAAAATAATGAGACTGTATCCCTCAGATCCATTAGTTTTATAACAAAATAAAACAGGATGAGAGATAATTTAATGAACATTTACTGGGTCAATTACCATTCCAAGTGCTATTGGTAGAAACAAACAAATAAATTCCTGTTCATGTTGTGTTCCAACCAGATCTGAAAAGCTTATCTATATACAACTTTTAAAAATATTTTCAAATTATTTTAACATATTTTTATTTGTTAAAATACTTTTATGAATAATTTTTTTTAATTGAAGTGCAAGCCAGGCATTATGGTGCATGCCTGGAATCCCAATCCTCTGAGAGCTAAAGCAGGAGTACTACAAGTTCAAGGCTAGTCTGGAAAATTTAGTGAGACCCTATCTCAAAATAAAAATTAAGAAAAGGGCTGAGGATGTAGCTCAGTGCAAAGGTACTGGGTTAAAAAAAATTGAAGTGCATATGATAAGGAGAGAAGGAAGAGACGAATCCTTTTATTTCAATTTCCTATTTGTGGGTCACAATAATTTCTTCCAGAGGTCTCTACCTACTTCCTGCCTCCTTTCCTTCTCTTTCTCCTTTTATTTTTCTTTTCCATTTTCTCCAAGTCCACCACAGAGGATTGTGAAGAGAGGAAAGACGGAAGTCTAGCAGTCAAGGTTACAAGGATGTTGTAAAAGAACCAGTCCAAAGTATTTGAGCTTCATCTTAAATCTAGATTATCAAACTGAAAAGAGACACAACAATCAGTACCTCTAGAGACCCTTAAGGAGATTTTAAAAATTATACCCATAATAGGATGATATTTAAAGAAGGAAACTGCTTCATAATAAATAGAAAAGTAGAAAGGGGAAATGGAGCATATGGGAAACAGAGCACAGACAACCAACTCAGAGGTCTACAGGGGTT
Source organism: Heterocephalus glaber (assembly GCF_053883595.1). Lineage (NCBI taxonomy): Eukaryota > Metazoa > Chordata > Mammalia > Rodentia > Bathyergidae > Heterocephalus > Heterocephalus glaber. The sequence continues at coordinate 9,655,983 of NW_028258344.1, forward strand.
AGGCAGCGGATGTAAACTAGTGAAGTGGTCCAGAAACAAGACAACGAGAAACACACTATTGAATACTGTGGACTGTGGCAAATCAGCAACAGTGTAATGTTATATGAAGTTGTGGCTCTGGTGTAGCCAGTTTAGCTAACTTTCAAAAGGAACTAGAAAATCAAAGTATTTTTAAAATTTCCTTACCATTTAATGGTGGCAATGAAATAAAATACTGAATGCATAACACAGGAATAAGAATGCAAGGTCTTACTACAATCAATATATTAAATCATTGTAATACTATAATGATCATTTAATTGTTTTATAAAGCTAATAAAAATATTTTTTACATTCAAGCAATACAGAAAATCATAAAGAAAAAATGTCCTTCTGAAAAAGCTACCAATAGCTGTAAATTATTTTCATTTCTTTGTATATAAAGTGAAAGGATAGATGAATGGAAAAATTAATTCTTACTAATAATTAGAATCAAGCCACATGTTTACTGAATTAATAACTGATATCAAACTAAATGTATACTTCTTTTTAAAATGTTCATGTGCTCACATTGTGGCCTCATTCAGCCTGGTGTCTGCTATCTTCTGACCCTACCTCCATTTTTCATTCCATCGCTTTTCAAGGCCTTCTTGATAGTCGTTTCTCTGCCTCCCTCTAGTCAGAAACAAGAAAAACAAACAAGCATTTCCCCTTTCCTCTGTCCAGATTTTGGCTATTTGTAAAAAATCTTAGAGTTTTGTCAACTCACCAGTTTGTCTAAGGAGGGCAGGGGGGGGCCGGAAGGGACTTGCTCAGGCATTGCATAATGCCAGGCTCTTTTTTTCCTTGGCTTGTCCCCCACTTTTAAATTCAATAGCCCTTGGTTGTGATCTTTTCTTTGTTCAGTTACTGTTTTATTCTCTTAGTTTTAGTAAGTTTAGTTTGGAGTTGGAAGAAGGGGAGTCTGTGAACTGGCTTCATTTTTCCATCTTTACCTGAAACTTTCTGCTCACAGTATTTTCATTAACATTCTAGCAATTGGCAGAATTAGTTCCCACTAAGAATTTGTGTCTAATCCAAACTGTGCCTCATTTGACACATACCAAAAACTGAATGAGTAAATCAATGATACAGCTAACAAAAATCTATGTTAACTTTTTATCCTTGTAACACTTGAATCTAATTCAAGTATTCAAGTAGGTCTAGAATAAACATTACCTCACATAATCATTAAGATAAAATAATCAACATATATAACATAACCATAAAGTCAGAGATTCTCAGCTCAACTACCCTACTATTCTAAATTAAACATTGATTGATCACTGTAACCTTTACTTGCTTTTCTTTTCTTTCTTTTTTTTTTTGGTACCAGGGATCGAACTTGGGACCTTGTGCTTTCGAGGCAGGTGGCAGAACCACTGAGCTAAATCCCCAGCCCTGCTTGCTTTTCTTATAAGCCGTGCTATCTTCTGTAAAGAATAATCTTGAGGGAAAAATATCTAACTTACTTCTTAGTGGAAAAGAAACTCAAAAAGAATCCAAATGCTAACAACAGGAAATAATTAACAAGGATTGGAACATCCTATCACTAATATATATAGAACTATTAAGAATTATAATAATATGCTGTCAACTATATAAAGCTATGTTTATACATTTACTTATAGTATGAAAAATAGAATAAAATATTGCAATATTTAGATTATGAAGTATTTCTGTTTTCTAAATTTTCTACATCTAAAAAGTCATTCCTAAATTGTATTACTTATACAATCAGCAAACAGAATCTATAAAACATTTCTCAAAGAAAAAGTAATTTTGTCTAGGGCAAGAGTTTTAAATACAAAGTGAGACAGTTATCATTAAAACATAAACACCCCCTCTCACACCTCAAGGCTGTGTCTTATTTATTTTTCTTACAACACACAGGATTAGACATTTGTTTCATACTAACATAGGCACTGCAACCCACCAAACATGGATAAGAAAAACCTTTTGTGTAGCAGAGTCAATCCTAAGAAATTGATGGTAACCTTGGTGAGAACTAACAGATATGCAGATCTAACCTCCTCGCCATGTGTCAGCCAGAGCCAGAGCCAGCTAGCTATCATTTGTTCTTTCAGAGGATTGCTTTTACCCTAAGGTCCAATTTCATCTTAAAAAATAAAATAAAAGAAGAAAATATGCAGATGAATTTTATGATTTTTTATTTTTTTTATTTTTTTTTGCCTTTTCTACCTTCTAAATTCAAACCAAACAATGTCAATTCTATCTTTTAGGGGTAGATGCAGGTAGCTCCAAAATATGAAAATCTTAGGCTTTGTCTGGTCATGAAGAAAGCTCCTGCTTGTCCAAAGAAAGGCATGAAATTGAGAGTTGACAGAGATTCTCATTCAGGAAAGAATTGTCACCATTTTTTCTGCACTCCGGCCAGAACAACATATGGCAGCCCAGCTGACGAATGTAATCTTTTCCTCTTTTTTTCCCATTTCACATGCACATTTCATTTGTGGAATATTAAAACTTCACACAAAGTGCCTGTTAACCCCTTGGCACCACAGCATCCCTGTCTGGACTGCGCCATTTACCAGAACTTCAGGTCCAGCTGTGAAAGGGTTAAGGCCAACAGAGCAGGAACTGATGGTCAGAGGACATCTGACTCTTTCCTATCCCCATTAGGAAGAGCCAATTCGCAGAATTTTTCTGCAGAGTTGTCTTTATGTGAGAAAATTTATAACTTCCTGGCTTTAAAATAAACCGCCTGTTACCCTGTATCCCTGAGCCTTTCTGTTTCGGAAACCAGAGGTATTTTCCAAAGCAGCTGTCCTTACACTCTGCTGTCCATGAGGACCCAAAGCCCAGCTCACTTTCCGCAACAATCATCCTGATACCCCCTGTCCTGAAGGAAGAAAACCTGCACACATTATTTAAGCAGAGAAAGCAACTCTTTCACATTTTTCCATCTCTCTCCCCAGATATAAGCGTTAGATTCACATTTGTGTAACCGTGTTGACAGAGAAAGAGAGCTCCTTAAATCTGCCGGAACTTACTTTAGTACCTCACTATAAAGACAGGCAGCTGAAACATACTTCCAACAGGATGTTTCTACCTTCTTTCCACTCACTCTTTTAAGTTTAGTTTCTCATTTAGAAAAATTGTTCAACATAAAATAAAGCACTGGATATATATTTGTTGAATAAATGTTAAGCATACAAAATATGGAAAAAATATATGGTGTATACCCATGGATTTACATTTGCTGATGTTATTTTGATATATTTGTATCAAATGAGTCTCTCTCTCTTCATTTTTTTTTTTTTTTTTTTTTTTTTTTTTGGTACCACGGATAGAACTCAGGACCTTGCACTTGCGAGGGAGGCACAGCAACACTGAGTTAAATCCTCGGCCCTAATTTTCTCTCTTTTTAAAAGAAAATAAGATTTAAAATATTTCAGGAACATCTGATCCCAGTCCATATTCCCACTCCACCTGATGACCCACTCTTCTGAAATTGGCACATATCATACTCTTACAAGTATTTATAATGCACATGGATGTATTTGTTTAAAATACATATATACTAGTGGTCTTGTCTTCAAAATCTGTAAACAATACCAGGCTATACATAACATTTACATATATTTGCATTAAAACTTATCTTTCTTTTAGTAATTTATTCATGTCAATATCTACAAGTAGATGTCTCAAATTTTAATTTCTATATATGTTCTCATCATTTTAATAAGTAAAACTGTACACATTCCCCTAATAAAGGATGGTTTGGGTATTCCACATTTTTGCCATTATAAACTCTGCTTTGGACATCCTCAATCATGTGTCCTTATCTATGTATATATGCCAGATTCTATCTACAGTGGTCACTAGGAAGGAAAGCTGCTAAATCCTAAACCCTGAGTATCTTTTTTTTTTACCAGATTGACAGAGTTTTCAAAGCAATTATATCAATTTTTGTTTTTACTATCAATTATAAAATACCTGTTTCCCACATTCTCACCAACATTTGTGTAATCAAATTAACTTTTGCCAAATTGTTGTACAGGTGGTAGTTTATTGCTGATTTAGTTTTCAGGTCACTAATTATTAGTAAGATAAAGCAGCTCTTCTTGTGTTTATTAGACATTTATTTTGTCTTCTTCATAAATTGCCTGTGCCCATTTCTTTTTAAATTTTTTACTTTATTATTGATTTTGGAAGTTCTTGATAAATGCAAGCATTATAATCACCTCAAAATTTTAAATCAGCCAATAGCTTATTTTTTTCACTTTACTTTTGATATAATGTTTGCTCTGTGTAAAGTTGTTTTTGTTGTTGTTGTTGTTGTTCAGTATAGTCAAATTTATCCATGTTTTATGGCTTATATTTTTTGGTGGTGATTCTGGGGATTGAACACAGAACCATTGCACTTTCATACCGAGCTACATCCCTAACCCTTTTTATTTTTTTATTTTGAGACAAGGTCTTTCTAAATTGCCCAGGCTGGACTCAAACTTGCAATCCTCCTGCTTCTGCTTTCCAAAGTGGTAGGATTAGAGGCATATACTATCACACCTAGCTATTTTTTGTATCTTATTTAAGTAGCTTTTTTTTCCTTACTGAAACCCATGTGACAGTTAACTATGATGTCAACTTGAATTAAGAAACACCTAGTTAATTGGTTCAGTACAGTTCTGGCTGTGTTGGGATGATCGTTAGGATGATGTTAGAAGACCCATCCTACTTGTGGGTGACGTCTACCAATAGGCTTATACCCTGTATGAAATGAAAAGCAAAAGAAGGAAGAATCACTTCTACTTCTTTGAAGGAGCTCTTGTCTTCATCATCACCTTTGGATATCAATCCCCAGCCTTTCAACACAGACCCTTCAGCTTCCTGATAGGGACTCAGACAGGACTCTGCAGTGAGCTCCAGAGATCTTTAACTGGATCCTCTGGCTATCTAGTATGTGGATGGACCTTCTGCACTTTGTTGGTAATTGCAGAGGCCTCTGCATGTCTGGATGGCTGAGCACAAGGAACTGAATCCTGGGGAATCCATTCCTTAGGTTTCTGTCATTCTGGAGCATGGTGCCCCAGGACTGTCTTCTCAAAGCAAAGGCTTTCACCATTGCAATTTTGAGCCTGCAAAGAGAGGGGCTTTGCGGGTTCCTCATATTCCCTCAAGGCATTTTTCCTATTGAGTTTCCCAAAGTACTTGGTTTCTTTTTAATGCTAATCTTTCCAGCAACCAAATTCTCCTCTGCTCTATATCTTTGTAGGCCCCCTTTAGTAGAGCTTTCTTTCTGCCAAACTCAAAACTTTTTAAATCATTCCACTAGACAATTTTCTCTTAATTTTTAATGTAGAAATGTCTAAAAGTCCTGAACAGTACCCAAGCTAAAAGAGTAGACAATCCTAGTATTTTCTTATACAGTTGATCTGCTATAGCACATTTTGAAAACTGAAATTTGTTCCGTGACAGTTGAGATAATAAGAAAAAAATATGAGCATAATATAAGTTTCTAATTTGTTTTTGTGTTATATCATCAGTGAGAAACTTGAGGTAAATACAAGGAAATACTGACAGTGTAACCAAGCCAGCAGAAATATATAAAATCCATGCACCCATGAACCTCAGCTATTTACCAGCTTCCTCATTTCACAGTAAGAGCCAAATTCACACATAACTGGTGATACAAAAGCCTGTTACAACCTGCTATTAAAATCTATTGATATATATTTTCCCCTTTAGTAGAGTATAAAAAAATTCTTGTTTCCTGGAATGTCTAGTAGGTGTGCTCAAAACTCAAAATTGCAGATAGTAGTACATTGGAGAGATCATGAATTCTGTTTTGTTCTTATAACGATTAGCAATTAACTTCCTGAGCCAAATAAAGTATATATTCCTCTCATGAGATTCATTCACTGAAGTCTCTGTTCTCAGTTTTTGTTGTTGCTATTGTTGTTGCTTCCTTACAGCTTCTATTTTTATTCTAGTCACTTGATAATCTCTCTTACTCCCAAGTAATTTAGTGACCAGCAAAGAGTTGGGAAGAAAGATGCCAGCCTGAGGTTTGATTTGGGAACTCAAGTCTATCAAAGTTTCAGCAAATTCACAGGCTCACTAAGAGCAGTCTTGCCTTCCAAGGACAGACCTCTAGGTTTGCTTGCATTTTCTCTGGGCTCTTCAAGAATCTCCCTTGTATATTGATATTTTTATAGTTGACTAGAAATATCAGTGGCAGAGTTTTAGGATTTAAACCTCAATTTTACTAAAATGGCCTATTTTTAACAGTATTAGGTTACTAAGTAGAAACCTGCTGAGTTTAACTTTGCTTCCTTCTTAGAGAATCTGTCTTTTCAGTCTAGCTACTTTTATAACCTTCTCTTTGTCTTTGGGGTTTTGCAGGTTCATTATCATTATATTTATGTAGATATTTTTGTATTTATCTTGATTGGAGTATGTTGTATTTGTTGAATTGGTGAGTCCATTTTTATATATTAGGTCTGGAAAATTTTCAGCCATTGCGTTTTGTAGTATTGCCTTTTAGTTTTCTTTTCCGTAACTCCTGTTAAATATATATTGATCTTTCTACTCTATCCTCCACATTTAAAAAATTTCCTTTCACATTTGTACTTATTTGAATTTCCAGAAAACACTTTGAATAACAGAATTACTTATTACCTTTCAGATGTCTTTCAGTTTGGTGAATTTTTCTTCATTTTTATTTATTCTAATAACATCATAAGATTAACTGATTATTTTTGTCTTTTTTATGATTTGAATGATACCACTCTATCTCCCAAAGACTACAGGTTCCATGAGTGGGGATGGGGTGTCACAATTATGTCTCTATAACATAGCACAGAGATACTCATTTGCATATGTAAATCAACAAATTAGCCAACATTTGCATTTTTAATATAACAGATTTTCATTTCTAGAAATTCTATTTCATTTTCTTATCTGCTTATTTCCTATTTTTAAGTTTTTATTTTTTTGTCTATATTTTAATAATAAATCTATGTCCATCATATTGTTCAAATTGTTAATGCTCTAATCTAATTTATATGTGAGTGTGTACATGTATGTTGGCTGCTTACTGTTCAAAATAGGTTGTTGTGTTGTATGTTTTATAATTTGGGACTCAGAGCTTATCTACACTAAGCTTTTATCTATGGAAATTCTCTGTGATTTGAAGAAACTTCCCCCCCAGAGTTTTTGCTGAATGTTGGTACTAAATTTCATATTGATTTCTTCCTTACAAGTTCATAAATAATGCCAAAAGCATAATTTTGAACCCACACTCATGAATTTAACACCTGGGGTTTTAAATTCTTATGGATACATTGTTATTATTTCAACCAAAACTTAGGTGTGTCAAACTAACTTTTCTTTCCCTATTTTTAAACCTTTTTTGTCTCTTGCCCATAGAAAAATGATTTTATTTTCTAATTTTCATTTTCACTAATGGTGTCCTGTAACTATTTCATTGATACCTTGTTTCCATTTCCCGCCTTTTATTGTCTTAAAGTGTCATGTTACCCTACAGTTACTAAAACTGAAGCTTCTAAATTGACTATGATTTAAAAAACAAACACTTCCCCAAACAGTCATATTATCAGCTCATATGCTTATGACTTGACTTTAATTCTCACATGAATTTCCAACACTGGAAAGTTTCCACTGTATTTGTTTAAAGCTCTTACATGCATATAAATAAATGTTGTTGTAAAAGTCTACCCCGCATGCATAAAATTTTCTGATGATTCTACTTTGTTGTCTTATTAGAACTAGAATTCTCATGAACTCTTTAACTCACTCCAACCTGGCTTTCATCCCCATCATACCACCAAAATCACTCTTGATGGGATCATTAATAACATTTATGTTGCCAAATACAGTGGACAGTCTTTTCTCCCCTTACTCGGTTTTTTAGCATTACGTAACAAACTAACTTACCCCTTATTTTAAATGTGTTCTGGTCTTGACTCTTCTGACAAGCTTTTCTGGCTTTGTGATTTCTGTTAGCTGTTTCTCTCTGCCTTTGGCACCATCCTTTTTTTCTGTGCCCAGCTCAGTCTTAGACACTTATCTCTTAACTGTATGCATTTTCCCCAAATGACCTCACTGTTCTATGGCTTTAAACACGTGTGTTTATGTCAGTGATGCCCAAATACTAGCCACTAGCACAGTCCTCTCCTTTGAACTTTATATTCAATTTTCTAAAATTCTTTTCAGAAGGAAACTTAGATATTTCACAAGAATTTCAAACATGTTCATAATGGAAGTCATGGTCCTCACAATTCATACCTTAGTCTTTTCTATCTTAGCAAATCTTCCTTCAAAGATACATGGAGAATCTTCCTTGATTTCTGATTCTCCCTGACAATCTCTCCATATCAAGTATACCATAATTTATAGTTATGTACACTTCTGTCTTTGCCTAGTACCACCACTCTTGTCTAAATAGCTATCTCTCTCTGAATTACTGTAATAGCTTCTCTCATGTTTTCTGCACCCTCTCCTTTCCCTTCTAATTCATCCTCTACTCAACAACTACAGTACTCATTAAATTTTAAAGCAAATTATGTTCTTTCACTGGTTAAAACTCATTAGTGGATTCCCACTGCATTTTAGATAATGTGTAAATGCCTTCCATTACACCTACCCTGTGTAATGTGCCCCCTGCCACCCTTCTAAGTGCTCCTCATGTCATCCTCTGCCTTTCTTGCTCACTATGTTACTGCACACAGCAACCTGCTTTTGAGCTCCCTGATTCACTAAATTCTTTTCCAAATATAAATAGGATGTCCTTATGCCCAAAATGTTCTTATACCTTCTCTACTCACAATGCTTTCCTTTTTTATTGGTAAGCTTTTCAGTTATTAGAACAAAATATCTGAAACCCACAAATTAAAGAAAGAGAGAATGATTTTGGCTCACAATTTCTGAGGTTTCAGCCAATGGTTGGCTAACTCCAAGGCAGAAACATCATGGTGGAAGGGAGTGGGCAAGGAAAGCTGCTCAACTCATGCTATTTGAAAAATAAAGAGCTGAGGAAGAGCTAGAGAAGAAAGGCCCAGGGACCAGATGCAGTCTTCAAGATCATAACCTATGACCCACCCAGATACATCCTCAAGCATGTTTTACTAAACTCTGAGGTGCCTCTTAGGCAATCAAGTTGACAATCAAGATTAACCATAACAAGTAATTCTCCATATTCATCAGCTTTCCCATTTTGGGGACAAAATATTTGACATAAATAACTTCAAGTAGGAGAGGTTTATTTTGACTCATGATTTCACAGGTTTCAGTCTATGGTTGGTTGTTACCAACACAAAGACATCAAGGTGGAAAGGCATAGTGGAGGAAAACTGCTCAACTTGTGGCAACCAGGAAGTAAAATGGGTTGGGAAAGTCAGAGATGAAGGGCCAGAGACCACATATAGTCCCCCAAATCATGCCCCCATTATCCACCAACTTCTTCTAACAAGTCTCTGCATCCTAATATCCCACTGAGCTATGAATTCATCAATAGGTTAACCCATTTATGAGGTTAGTGTTCTCACAATCTAATCACCACTAAAGAAATCCTTTAATCCAGTCAAATGGACAATCAAGATTAAATGGCACAGGTCTTAATCAATATATCCCCTCTTCTAGAGCTGAAATGAGATCTCCAAGGAAAGTCTTTTCTGTAAGTCTACCTAAATGATGGTTCTCTTTATTATTATCCATTATTTTATACTGTTCTTTTCCTTTATAGGAATTTCCACAACACTTTTGTTTTCTCCTTCATTTTTTGCTTTCCTGTTTAACTCTTACTTCCATTAAGACAGGAATAATTCTATTTTGCTCACTCAGTTACTACTACAGTAACTGACAGTTGTTCTCAATAAATACGTGTAGAATTAGTAGGGCCCCTCCTGATGTATTAGGGTCGGAACTTTTTTTTGGTACCGGGAATCGACCTCAGGTCCTTGCGCTTGTGCAGCTGGCGGCGAAAACACTGAGCTAAATCCCCAGCCCAGGATGGGAACTTTTTACAATGTAATGATACCAGCCTCAGTGTACACATGTGTAGTTCTGATACAACTCCATAACATAAATCTTACCTAGCCAGACTGTAGAATGTTAATGTATACCCAACTAGACTGTAAAATATTAGTGTATGCCCATGTAAGGAAGATAAAGACATAAGAATTCTATAAAAGGGTACAACTATGACATGTTCAGCATTCAGCCTTCGGATATGAATCTGCTGAGTCAGTCCCAGCACAAATAAAGCTCCTTTCTGGGAAAAAAAACCCTCAGTATCCAATCTCTCTACATGAAAATCCCACAGCACATCTGGAGACTTGTGGCTGGGAATCAGAGGTGGTGTATTTCCACCTATTTTATCTCTGGAGTCCAAACCTCAGAGCACTGGGAGATACGACCTTAGCCTGGTGCCAGTGGATCATTTGACCCATAGAAGAGGTTGGTCTCTCTCAATGTGCCAAGGTGAGAGCTCCAGATGCCCATGGAACCCAGAGGCCCAGGAACCAGTTCAGGGAGCGCCTCTCACCAGACCCATATTCAATTTGGTAGTCCTGCCTATAAAGAGACAGAAGGAGAGACTGATCACCTCCCAGAGTTGCCTGAGAAAGTTTCACTGAAACTGAAACCACAACTCCTGGACCTGAGTGGTGGACTGGAGTACCAGAGATGCCCAAGTAGTTCTGTGAGGAATGAAACCACAGCCCCAAGGTGTTAGGCATTGCGTGGCAGATTAAAGTTGTCATGTGTTTGCATGTGAATGAGACAGACAGTGGGAAGGTTCTGACCTGACCTCAGGGACAAAGCAAGTGGTGAGTCCCAATCTGTAGTTCTGTGACAATCCTCATACAGCTAAGGGTAAAGATAGGCCCCCAGGAGTTCTGCCAATGATAAGAGGCACCTGAAATATCTCTGAGAGGAGAATGGCCAAAGACAGATGAAGTGAGTGTGTGAAAACTCTTCCCCTTCCTTCCTCCCTCTCTTGTGCATGAAAGCTGTCTGTCAGGAGGAGGAAATGTGTGGAAAGCAGAGTAAACCAACTCCCCTAGACTGTATGTTAAAGAATTTTTTAAGAGGATATTCAGGTGACTATGGTGTTAAGCTGACTCCTAGAAAGCTCCAGATCTTCTGTGAAATTGATTGATCATCTTTGGAGTGGGATGGCCCACTGAGGGCTGACTTGATAAGTAGATAGTTAGACAAGTGTTCATTGTTGTTTCAGGGGACACCAGCTACCCTGAACAATGTCCTTACGTTGACTGTTGGCAAGACCTCTCAGTGTGCACCAGAAATTGATCCTCAGGCTTTTGGGACAAACAGAATGGAAAATAAACGTGTTCCCAGTTAGGACAGGTTAGGGGATCAGGGAATAAAATATCTCCTGATAGTCTCCTTGGACTGATGTTAAGTACTTGGGGCAACAACTCATGGATGAAAAACAAAAGAAAAGCTAACATGATAAAGTACTGTTACTTCATTCACCACAAACGCCCATCCTTGTCCCATCCATCTTCTGGCCAAAGTTCAGATCATTGGATGAGAACTGAGTGTGTCAGTTGTTGCTTGAATTTGTTAGTGATAATGAAGCAGGAGAAAAGATGGGATACCCAGACAGAGTACTTGAACACAGAGTAGGTGCAAAAGTAGCTTTATTGCTGGCAGTTCAGCAAGGGACTGTCACCTGGAGAACATCAAAAAGAAGAGAGCATCAAAAAGAAGTTTACTTTCATTTTTATACATCTATTTTTCTATGCTGCTTTCTTCTTATTGGAGGGGGAAATAGCAGCCGAGGTTATACAAGCGGTGGTTAGGAGAGGTGGGAACTCCTGGCAGGACTTTCCAAGATCATTATGCTCTGGCGAACTTACAGTATAGTGGTAGTCATGACTATGGAGTGTCTTTTACAATGAGGAGGTGGTTTCTTCTCTCATTCCCCCCTTGGAGGCTCTTATTGAAGAACATCATATTTTATTGACTTTTATCATCTAGGTCTAATATTATGTAACCTTTTATGGACTGATATCTTCTTATAAGAGGGTATTTAAGGGATAACATAACAGTTTTTCTTGGTGCAGAGATAGAAGGAAGAAGGATGGCTTAATGTCCCCCAAAACATAACTCCCTGTCCAAGGAGATGGCAGTTGGGCATAAGCCTGATTTTTACATATCTAACATAGCCCTTGAGGGGTTGTCTAATGGGTGGAAATGGGTTTTTTAAATCTGGAGTTCAGATTGGGGACCTTGGCTAAGGGGTCAACCTTGGTTTATTTTTTTGCTATTTTGTGTTTTTATTAGTCTCACTGTAGAATCTCTGCCCCAGGCAGGCTCGTTTTTTTATTTGTACTTGAAAGTCTTTTTGTGGGGGTGAGGCACTGCCTCCCAATAATGTTAGTCTTTAGGAAGCAGGGGTGATAGTTTATTAGGGAGAGTCACAAAGGTGTGCAATACTGCTGCAGCATCCTCAGGCTTCTGCTGTGCGTAGACAAGTCAGCCCCCAGCGTGACTGAACAGGGCTGAAGTCTTCTGTCGGTATCAGCATGGTTTCTCTCTGGGGCAAGATGGCCTTGGTGTCATAATGAGTATCTCTGCAACATCTCTACTTTGGAGTCATAGCGTTTTCTTAGCTGACTATGGTGAATCTGTGTGGGGACTCCTTTATTTAGACTGCCATGTAGGTGGTCAAAATGACTGTTAATGAGTCCTGCACTCTGCCCACTGCAACCAGCTTAGCCCCTTGGGTGCCTGCACAACGCCCCCGCCTCTGGACTCCTGGCTGTGCTGCTACATGGTGCCATACTACAGAGGCACAGGTGGTCATAAATGCCATTGTCCTCAGCTCCTCAAGATAGAGCAGAAGTGAGCAACAGAAAGAAGGCCTCTCTCAGGCTCCTTGATGGAAACTGAAGCCCACTGGAAAAGTGAAGAGAATCTCTGTAATAAAGGCACACCAGACGACCGTACTTGGTAAGTTGGAGGGATCATCACTTCCCATTGGAACCTGGACTATCTTCAGGAGAAGGGCAGCTGGAACCTGTGGTAGAACCTTGCAGAGTTCAACCCTGCAGGAGGACAGGGAGCTCAACTTGGGACTAGCAACCAGAAATCTGCCTGAATCTCACAGGTCTGCTACTGGCTTGCTGAGACTCATTTACTCTATCTGCACATGGCTGCTCACGTTGTCTATTGTGACAACAGAGACACACCCTGATGGAGGCCCTTCATTTTTATTTTTTATTATTTGCAAAAAGTTTATTTCTCTTATTTTTAATTTTTTCTATTCTGTTCAAATTTTTATTTTTCTCTTCTTTTTTCTTTCTTTTCTTTTTTCTTTCTCTCTCTCATTCATTCTCTTGATATCCCACATTGTTCTTCATCTCCCTTTTTGTTCCTGTTCTGGACCTAATTCAGATTTCTGCTTTATTTTTCTTTTCTTCTCTTTTTCCTTCTCTAAATTATGATTAGTGTTAAAGGAAAGTAAACACAGTATCTAGCCTCCCTATTGCTGTTAGGGTGTTCTGTTCACATCTTTGTTCTTTCATTCTGCCTTGTCCTCTTGTCTTCAACAGTTTCTTAGAGTTTGCGTGATCTTCCTGTGTCTTCTGGCCTCACTGCTAACCTTTCCAAATACTGCTACCTATCTATCCTTCCCTCCCCAACTCCTTCTAACTCCCCATCCCAAAGGAAAAAGTGGCTATATTGAAGAGTTTATTCACTGTAAACACACGTTGGGCTGGTCCTCAATTTTGATATAATTCACACATTTAAAGGTGATAGATTAATAACTACCACAAATTGTCATTTTCTAAGCTGTGCCTGATGCTATGGTGTTGCTCATTGTATCATTTGGGCTAAGATGTTGTGATTGCCTTCCTGGTATAATGAAAATGAGATAGCCTCAGAGTCATTGGACACTCAAAACCTAAAGATCAGCTATACCTAGAAGACACCTCTGAAAAGCAATCATTCCACAAGGGTTCTAAACACAAGCAAACAAAGATACTTAAAATAAGCAATTTTGAACTATCAATGCAATAATTAAACAAAGGACAGTACCAAAAACAAAAATGAGAGGACATTTAAGCAAGGCACAAACTCAGGCTTCCACCCCACAAGAGTCAATTTCTAGGAGGAATGAGGTGGAAAAATATGAAAATCAACCACCTGGACACCCTGAACTGATAGCACAGGAAGTAACAAAACAGATGCATGAGACTCTAAAAAAATTCAAAACAGAAATAATCTCCCAGATAACTAGAGATGGTGAGGCAGAGTGAAAGACATAATTAGAAGCTCTAGAACAGAAACAGATAAAAAAAAATAGATGAGCTCAGAACCATGCTGGAAGCCATGAATGGCCAGCATAAGAAAGAAAAGAAAACCATGATCACCCAACGTAAGAAAAAAAAGGAATCCATGAAACAGATTCAAACAGATACCCAGGAGATTAAAAACTCCATCGAAAGCATTCACAGTAGATTAAGGGAATGTGAAGATAGAGTATCAGATATAGAAGACAGGATTGTGGTCAGTGACTATGAAAACAGAGATTTCTTAAAAATAATAAGGGAGAATGAGAAATCAATCCAGCAGCTGCTAGATGATCCAAAGAAGAATAACATAAGACTGATAGGAGTCCATGAAAAAACAGGACAAAGTACAATTGACATAAAAAATTGTTCACAGAAGTAATAGTAGAAAATGTCCCAGTCAGAAGTAGAGAATTGGAAATACAGATAAGTGAGGCATGTAGAACTCCAACTAGCCATGATGAAAAAAAAAATCGACACCTAAACATATTATAGTCAAGATCCAAGAAACCCAACAGAATCCTACAAGAAGTTAGAGAAAAGAAACAAATCACAGACAAAGGAAAGCCCATCAGAGTCACAGGAGACTTCTGAACACAAACCCACAAGCCAAGGAGAGCCAGGAGTGAAGTATTTCAAGCCCTAAAAGAAAATAACTTCCAACCTAGACTATTGTATCCGGCAAAATTATCCTTCAAAATCGATGGGGAAATTAGATACTTCCATGACAAAGAACACCTGAGAAATTTCATGAACACTAAACCAGCACTCCAGACAATTCTAAACAATATTCAGGAAAAAGACAATGAAGGTCATAACTCCATGAGGCCCAAGAGAGGGAAGCCAGCATCCAAGCCTAGAAATTAAAGGGAAAGGGGGAAAAATAAAAAATAAAAGAGCCAACAACAGTAAAACATCATAACAATGATGAGTCAAATATCTATCAATATAACCATCAATGGTAATGGCCTCAATCCACCAATCAAAAGAAATAGACTGACAGAATGGGTTAAGAAGCAAAATCCAACAATATGGTGTATACAAGAAGCACATCTAACTCAAAAAGAAATTCATAGAGGTCCTGAGTTGCACGGAAGATGCCAAATCACCCCGCTGCAGACAGGCAGGTCTGCCCATGCCCTAACAAGGTCCTGAGTCCCACAGAACATGCTGAATCAGCCCCCTGCAGACAGGCAGGTCTGTGCATGCCCTACCAAGGTCCTGAGTCGCCCGGAAGTCGCCGAATCACCCCACTGCAGACAGGCAGCCACTTGGTTCCACACTACAAAGATGCAGAGGACAGCAGACCACTAGACCAAGGTACAGAGTCCTGCTGCTCCCAGCCCAGAGGTAGGGGCTTCTGAGCTGTTGTCCCACTGCTCCTGGTCCAGAGGAAGGGGCTTCCCAGTCACCATCCCTCCAGCTGCTCCCAGCCAAGAGGAAAGGGCTTTGGGCTACCTTCTGTCCTGCTGCTCCTGGCACAGACGAAGGGGCTTAAAGGCCACCATCTCTCCCACCACTCCCGACTCAGAGGGAGGGCCTTCTGAGCCGCCATCGCACCGCTCCTGGTCCAGAGGAAGGGGCTTCCCGGCCACCATCCCTCCGGCTGCTCCCAGCCCACAGGAAAGGGTGTTGGGTCACCATCCCTACTGCTGTTCATGGCCCCTGGCCCACCTCACCCAGCTCAGAGGAGGTAATCCGTGCAGGTGCTAACAGCCCCCTGCACCAGTCGAAATGAGAAAACACCATAAATAAGTCTCCAAACCAGACTTCCAGATCAACTACAGCAACTCCAAAGGGAAATGAGATGGAACACTCTGATACTCAACCACCTGGACCCACTGAACTGGCAATAAAAGGAGATATGGAAAAAATGAAATCAGAAAGAATTTCTCAGATAACAGGAGAAATTGGGACCCTAGTGCAAGATATGATTAATAAATCTAGAGAGGAGCTCAGGAACATAATGGAATCCCAACATAAGAAACAAATGGAATCCATAAAACAGATGCAAATAGATTTCCAGGACATGAAAAACTCCGTTGAAAGTCTACACAGCAGAATGAGCCAATGTGAGGACAGAATTTCAGATATAGAAGATAAGATTGCAATTAGTGACCAGGAAACGAAAAATTGCTTCAAAATTATAAGGGAACATGAGAAATCAATCCAGCAGCGGCTAGATGATGCAAAGAAGAATAACATAAGACTGATTGAGCTCAATGAAGAAACAGGAGAGAGTGGAGATGACATAAAAAATCTCTTCACAGAAATAATGGCAGAAAAGTTCCCAAGCAGGGGAAAAGAGCTTGACATACAGATAGGTGAGGCATATAGGACCCAAATAGCCTTGATCAAAAAAAATCTACACATAGGCATACAATTGTTAAGATTCCAGAAACTCAACAGAAGAACAAAGTTCTCCAAGCAGTCAGAGAAAAGAAACAAATCACATACAAAGGAAAGCCCATCAGAATCACAGCAGACTTCTCAACACAAACCATCAAGGCAAGAAGAGCTTGGAGTGACATATTCCAAGCCCTAAAAGAAAACAGCCTCCAACCCAGATTGATGTACCTTGCAAAACTATCTTTCAAAACTGATGGAGAAATAAGATACTTTCATGAGAAAGAGCACCTTGGGAACTTCGTGAATACCAAACCAGTACTCCAAAGAATTTTACACAATATCCTAAGAACAGACATTGAGGATCACAACCCCAGGAAGGAAAGCAGAATGAACCCATCTGGCATGACAAGATACTAAATGGAAAGGGGGAGAACCCAACGAAAAGAAAAAGTCATGGCAACGACAAGTCAATATATTTCAGTTATAGCCATCAACATTAATGGTATCAATTTACCAGTCAAAAGAAATAGACTGGCAGAATGGGTCAAGAAGCAAAATCCAACAATATGCTGCATACAAGAAACACACTTCATTCAAAAGGAAATTCATACACTGAAAGTTAAAGGGTGGAAAACAATACTCCATGTGACAGGAACCCGAAAAAAAGCAGGAGTAGCTATCCTCTTTGCAGATCAAGTAGATTTCAAACCAACACTGATTAAGAGAGATGAAGAAGGACACTACATCCTTGTAAATGGAAGAATCCAACAGGAAGAGATGACAATCATAAATATCTATGCACCAAACACTAGTGCACCCAACTATATAAAACAAATACTAACAGACATGAAAAGTCATATATGCACTAATACAATTGTAGTGGGGGACCTCAACACCCCACTGTCACAAATAGATAGATCAACTAGAGAAAAAATAAGTAATGAAATACTAGAACTCAATCGAACTCTTGAACAAATGAACTTAACAGATGTTTACAGAGTCTTCCACCCCACAAAATCAGAATACACATTCTTCTCAGCTGCACATGGGTCATTCTCCAAAATAGACCACATACTCACACATAGAACATGTTTAAGTAAGTGCAAAGGAATTAAAGTTATCCCCTGTATATTATCAGACCATAGTGTGATGAAATTGGAGATCCATAGCAAAAGAAACTGGAAAAATTTCATAAACCCATGGAAATTGAACAACACACTTCTGAATAACCAATGGGTCATAGAGGAAATTAAAGAAGAAATCAGACAGTTCCTTCAATTAAATGACAATGACAATACACCATATCGGAATCTGTGGGACACAATGAAAGCAGTCTTATGAGAGAAATTCATAGCAGTGAAAACGCATATTAGGAAAACAGAATGAGCCCAATTAAACAACCTGATGCTGAACCTCAAGCTTCTAGAAAAAGAAGAACAGGACAACCCCAAAGCTCATACAAGGGAGGAAATTATCAAGATCAGAGGAGAAATCAATGCAGTGGAGACTAAGAGAACGATACAAAAAATCAATGAAGTCAAGAGTTGGTTCTTTGAAAGAATCAACAAAATTGACAAACCTTTAGCCAACCTTGTCAGAAAAAGGAAAGAAAAGGCCCAAATCCATGGAATTAGGAATGAAAAGGGTGAAATTACAACAGACCCAGCAGAAATCCAGAGGATCATCAATAACTACTTCCAGAACCTATATGCCAATAAGATGGAAAACAGAGAAGAAATGGACAGATTCCTAGATACATATGAATTATCAAAGTTGAACGAAGAAGACCTAAAAATTCTGAACAACCCAATATCAACCAATGAAATTGAAAATGTAGTTAAAAACTTATCAACTAAGAAAAGCCCAGGCCCTGATGGCTTCACTGCTGAATTCTACAAAAGAGGTAAAGAAGAACTGCTGCCACTACTGTTTAAACTCTTCAGTGAAATGGAAAGGGAAGCAATACTCCCAAATTCATTCCTGGAAGCAAGCATCACCTTGACCCTCAAAGCAGAGAAAGACCCAACCGAAAAAGAGAACTATAGGCCAATCTCACTAATGAACATAGATGCAAAAATCTTTAATACGCTACTGGGAAACAGAATGCAGAAGATCATCAAGAAGATCATACAACCTGATCAAGTGGGATTCATCCCAGGGATGCAGGGATGCTTCAATATACAAAAATCAATCAATGTAATACACTATATCAATAGAGCCAAGGACAAAAACCATATGATTATCTTCATAGATGCAGAAAAAGCATTTGACAAAATCCAACATGCATTTATGATAAAAACCCTACAAAAAATTGGAATAGATGGTCTCTACCTCAAACAGATAAAAGCCATCTATGTAAAAGCAACAGACAATATCATACTAAATTGTCAAAAACTGAAATCCTTCACACTAAAATCAGGAACAAGACAAGGATGTCCACTATCACCACTCTTGTTCAATATAGTTCTGGAAACATTAGCCACAGCAATTAGACGAGAGAAAGAAATAAAAGGAATAAAGATAGGTAATGAAGAAGTCAAATTGTCATTCTTTGCAGATGACATGATACTTCTATATAGAAGACCCCAAGAACTCCACCAAAAGTCTTCTAGACTTAATAACCAAATTCAGTCAAGTAGCTGGTTATGAGGTCAACACACAAAAATCAATAGCTTTCCTCTACACCAATGACAAACTCACTGAGAGAGAAATAGACCAAATAATTCCTTTCACGATAGCATCCAAAAAACTGAAATACCTAGGGATCAACCTAACGAAAGAAATCAAAGACCTCTTCTCTGAAAACTATGGCACTCTGAAAAGAGAGATTGAAGATGATATCAGAAAATGGACAGACATCCCCTGTTCCTGGGTAGGAAGGATTAATATAGTGAAAATGGCCATACTTCCAAAACTGCTATATAGATTTAATGCAATTCCAATTGAGATCCCAGCAGCATACTTCATGGACCTTGAGAAAACAATCCAAAAATTCATTTGGAACAAGAAGAGACCCAGAATAGCAAAAGCAATTCTAGGTAACAGAGACATGGCAGGGGATATCACAATCCCCAACCTGCAACTCTACTACAAAGCTACTGTGATAAAAACAGCATGGTACTGGCAAACTAACAGACCTGAGGACCAGTGGAACAGATTAGAAGATGCAGAAACAACACCAGACACCCTCAGCCATCTCATCTTCGATAAAGGAGCCAAACACCCTCACTGGAGGAAAGATAGCCTCTTTAATAAATGGTGCTGGAACAATTGGGCTCCAACTTGCCAAAGATTAAAAGTAGACCTATATCTCTCGCCATGCACTGAACTAAAATCAAAATGGATTAAAGATCTAAATATTAAAATAGAAACTCTGAACCAGTTGGAACAGAGGTTAGGTAGAACTCTTGAAGACATCGGTGTAGGAAAAGATTTTATGAACAAAACCTCAATTTCCTTTGAACTAGCACAAACAATGAACAAGTGGAATCCCTTCTTATTAAAAGGCTCCTGCACAGCAAGAGAAACCACCAGCAGTGTGAAGAGACAACCCACAATGTAGGAAAAATCTTCACCTGCTCTTCCTCAGACAAAGGTCTACTATCTCGAATCTATAAAGATCTTAAAAAGATCAGACCTCTCAAATTTAAAGGCCCAATCCAAAAATGGGCATCTGAAATGAACAGACATTTCTCAGACAAAGAAGTAGAAATAGCAAATAAATACATGAAAAAATGTTCAACATTTCTGGTCATTTGAGAGATCCAAATGAAAACAATGCTGAGATTCTACTTCACTCCAGAAAGAATGGCTCCTATCATGAAATCAACCAATAACGAATGCTGGCGGGGCTGTGGGGAAAGAGGAACCCTGCTCCACTGCTGATGGAAGTGTAGACTGGTGCAACCACTGTGGAAATCAGTATGGAGATACCTCAAAGAACTAAGACTGGAAGTCCCATTTAACCCCGCTATTCCACTGCTGGGGATCTTCCCCAAAGAATTGAAAGAATCATATCACAGTGATATATGTGCAGCACAGTTTGTGATAGCTAAAACTTGGAAACAACCCAAATGCCCATCAACTGGAGACTGGATGAAGAAAATGTGGTTTTTTAAATAAAATGGAGTACTACTCAGCCATTAAAAAATGAGAAATTAGAGACATTTATAGCTAAGTGGATGCACATTGAGGCAATACTCTTAAGTGAAATAAATAGGACACACATGTGTAAATACTGAATAGCTTCTCTGGTGTGAGAAACTGAAAGTGTAAATAAGGATTAAATGTATAATAGGTAATGTGAAATAGGAAGAAAAGGGGCAAAGGAGAAGGAATTGGAGGGCTAGCGGAAAGGATAGAAAGGAATTGGATTAATATGAGAAAATGGAAAAATAGGAAAAAAATCTTTGTAAATGGGGAGGAATGGAGGGGTTGAAGGGAGGGTTGGACGAAGGTGAAAAATAAGAACCAAGAGAGATTATGTAAAGGTGCAAATTTCCAATGATGAATGTCATTATATTGTATACCTAAAATGTACCAATGATTAGAATGAATAATCGATAATGCAAAATAGGAAGAAAAGGTCCAAAGGGGTAAGGGTAGTGGGAGGGGCAGGGGAAAGGAAAGAAGAGAAAGGAAAAATGATGAGAAATGGAAAAAATGGAAATAAAGTCTTTGTAAATAGGGAAGGGTGGAGGGGGTGAAGGAGGGCTAGGATGGGGAAAAAATAAGAACCAAGATGCATTATGTACAGGTACAATTCCCAATGAGAAATGTAATTGTGTTGTATACCTAAAATGTACCAATAAATGAATTTAACAACAACAAAAAAGAAGGAACTAATTTAATCAAACTGGGAAATTAATTTATTTGAACATATTAGACCTATATTGTTTATTGCTTTCTTGATTGGGAGGTTAAAAACGAAAGAAAAGAAACAAAGGAAAACTTCATTCAAAATCACTGGTTATAGTCATTGCACACCTATCTAAATCACTCTTTCCCATAAGTAAATTTTTTCACAGATTCTAAATGAATAAAATCACATTTGTTAGTTATGTCCATTAAACATTTTTGAAGTATTTCAATTCTGTAGTCTTTAATCTGTCACACAGAGGGAAGATATGAGGAGCTGGTCCTGCATTGCCCTCAGTGTGTACCTCTTTCAACAAAGGAAGATATAGGCTCCCACACAAGATCTCTGTACATCTTTGTCTGCCTCCAACAGTCTTGGATCAGACATATTGTCCCAGTGTAATTATTAAATACTGTTCCCTTTCATTAAATAGTGTCCCCTTTCATGCTCAAAATTACCAGTTTGGGTGACAATTTTTATGGAAACCCACACCTACCATCTTAGAAACTATGTTTTAACATTGTGCCTGGTGAGAAAAACTTTTTCTCGGATAGAAGCTACCAATAAATCTTAGGACTTCAAGCAAACAGAATTGATCTTTTTAACATGTCTCCCTAGATGTGTAAAACCACCCAGGCTTCTAGAGGAAAGGTATAAGACTCTGTAGCTTATCAAAGATTGTTCATCATGATCCTTAGTATATAGAACTGAAAATCAAGGAAGAAGAGAAGTTTATATTAAAGGTTAAAAGGTTTTCCGGAGGCAAAGAAATTTAAACTCTGGCCCCCTTCCTTTTTTTAGGTTCAACACATTATACTTTTCTGATGGATTAAAATGTTTCTAGCTAAGGTTTTCAGATAGGAAAAAAACTAAGGACCCACAAAGAGGAATATTCCATGATGATATCAGAGTCTGGAGTGGGAACCTAGAATCAAGCCAAGACCTAGAAGTTCGTCAGTGGATGGGGAGTTGCCAAACAGTTCCATAATGTTTGTATTTTAGGAATGATGGCAAAGCATGAAAGGTGCAAATTGAGACCTTTAACATGAAAAGCTAAAAGGGCAGTGGATGAAGATAGACAAAACTAAGCAGCATCAGCTTTCAGCTGCCTGAAAGCAAGAGCCATCCAGAACTGGGACCTACTGGCTGACAAACAAAAATTTCCAGTTTCCTCCTTGCCAAGTATTTAGAAGCACAAATCACCTCTTGAGATTGAATTAATGCCTAGAGTTCTTGGATAATTCTGAGTGAAGGAAAATCATAAGAAGTAAAAATTTCCCGGGTGTGGTGGCACACACCTTTAATCCCAGCACTTGAGAAGCTAAGGTAGGAGAATCACTGTGACTTCAAGGCCAGCCCCCTGTTTCAAAAAACAAAACAATAAAAAAAGGAGGTATAAAATGGATTTCCTTTTAATATGAGTGGAAGATTTATGATTAATTGGAAAAACTAAAGAGAGATGACTATATTGTGCTTCAGAAAATAGAAACAGCTCTAAATAATCTTTATTCATTTTGAAATGTTTAAAGAATAATCAGTTAGTTGGGAGTAAGGGAGGTACCCTTCTTACCTCTCTGGAACAGAAAGGCCATTGCTCTAACCAGCCTCCTTCTTACCCAGTACCCCTCACCCATTGAAGTCCTATGGACAGTCCAACTTAGCAGCAGCAGCCATATGGAGAGAGAAAGTTGGTTATAGAGACATTTGCAACTCTGACAAGAAATCTGCTTCATGGAAGAAGATAAGCAGGCAAGGGCTAATTAGAAAGTGTAACTCTGGCTCCTTAATTAGAATCTCCCTTTAGATTCAATCTATTCCATGGAATGACATTTCATAATATTGTTATAGTTATGAATGCATTTGCCCAAATGTTTTCAGCTTTGATTAAGATAAGCATTGCCACAGAGAAACAACCTTCCCAAGTTAAGTCATCTATGAATGGAGCTTTGGCACATCTTTTTTCTTTCTTTCTTTCTTTCTTTTTAAGCTCAGATCTCCTTTGAGTATAACCTAAAAGATGGATGGCACCCTGGGGACATACTTTTCTAAAGAGCCACCAAGGGAGATTAGGTGTCCAGTGCTATTGCTATATATTTAAACAATAAAAATATACATATATCCATACAATCTTATGTATACATGCAGGTATGCCCCAAAACATATCTCTCTTTTAGAGAGTTGCAGAATGAAACTGAAGTCACTATACTACGTTGGCATTTGATAAGACACATGATAACACTGCCATTTCCTGCCTCCTTCTGAAGCCATGATGGCCTAGCTGCCCTTGCATTTACTAAAGACACTGGTGAGGGTGGCAAAAAGAGCAAAGGAAGAAAAGAAATACTAACAAAGTTTTCGGTAAAAAAAGATTTCCCTTTTTCTGGAATCAGTTGCTTCTGACATATTAATGCCCACATTCAGAGGTATCTACATCTCTATTCTACTTCACTTCCATTGTTTCTCATGAAATAATGCTACCTCTTGCCAGAGAAAAGACAAATCTTCTGCAAAAATAGGGTCAACTTATATTTACCATTTTCTTAAGAGGCAGTATATCTAAGCTAAACACTGCTGGGTAAATCTTCTTTTTTGATAATTGACCGAAGATTTACACTCAATATAATTTTCATCTCAAGTATGGCAGAATCTTCTTTGGATTTAAAAGTCAAATAAGTTATAAGAGTAAATCATCACTGAATTATTAAGACCATTATTACCCACAATATGTTAGCACTAGTATTGTATCACTACCTCATGCCTTTAAAATAAATTACATAATTAAGTAAGGCCAGGAAAATACAATGTTTTTCCCAGACCGTTATTTGATCATCAAAAATCAGTTGACACTTCTACTTGGACAGATGACTTCCCCAGGAGAAATATATTTCCTGGCATGCTTTTTGGTCAATTAGAATGTGAGTGAAAATAATGCACACAAAATTTGTATCACCTTCTTGCACAGAGATTCCTTGCCTTGGATTTATTTTCTTTTTCTTTCTTGTAAGCTGGAACACAAAAGATCTGAAATCTAGGAATGGAGAAGCAAGCTGTGGGTCAAACCAGACAGCTCACTCTGAGACATTTCTCCAGTCTTACAAGAGGAGAAGGCCCTCAATTTTAATTAATCTACTTTAATTTAGGTCCTCTTGGTTACAGGAGATTAAACATCACCTCGACTACTAACACACAGACTTCAAACAATATAGAATTGTGTTTCCTTAAACAAAAACCTAGTATAAGCTCATAAATGAACAAACAATTCATATTACTCAGATGCTACATTTATGATTTTGTCTATTTGTTAAAATTTATCTGTAACCCCAAAATGAACTTCCATCCACTTTCATTAGTAGGTACAGAAGAACTGAGGTACAAAATTTGAGATGCTGAACATGCAACTTCCCAGCTGAAGTCGAATAAGACAATACTCTACCTTTGTGCTTCAGCTCTCACATTTTAAACACATAGTCTTATCATTGTACAGTTAGTGCAATTTTCACATTTGTGTTTTTCTCATTGATAGTTCTGCAGTTTATAACAACCCCTGAGAAGAGTGTTGAAGTGCTATTCCTAAGTGCAAGAAGTTGTGATGTGCCTTAGAGAGGAAATATGAGTGTTAGATAAGCTGTGTTCAAGCAGAAGTTACAATAATGTTGGCTGTGAAATCTATGGTAGTGAAACAACAGTATATATTAAATAAGGTGTCTTTAACCAGAAACACACATAACACAAGGTTATGTATTGACAAAAATATGACCAGAGGTTAGCAAGAACCTAAGAGCATAGCTCAGTATTCACTAATTCATTGTTCATTATAACATTATAGAATATAACTACTATAAACAATGAGAATAAATTGTGTCTATTCTCCTTGTCACTTCATTGGTATTATCATGAGGTGCCATTCTAAGTGATTTTACAGTTCCAGGTAAAAAGAAAAATAAAAAACTACCAGTTGTACATATACATCTGGAGGGGCACTGAATAAACAGTAAATCAAAGCCTTACTTCCTTGTTTCACAGAATTTTTTAGTCACTAAGGTTGAGAACATAACCCAAAACCAGTCACAATCATTCTCTACTTTCCAACATACTCATCATAGAGAAATATACATTGAAAAAAACTACAAAAGACATTTATCTCACTCCCTTCTTTACACAAGGGGGCAGGGCCACACTACCAGTTGGTAGCTAATTCAAAGTAAAAACCCAGATAATCCAGCTCAAGACCATGATGCACAAAGCTTGCTGGGTGTGGTTATGGGGATAGAAAGAATTCTTTCTTTTGGTGTAATGAAAGGAAGCAGGTGAACGGAGAGCTGGAAGTAGGGACAGATGGTTAAAGAGCCAGGACTGCCACGTATGTGGCCTCTCTTCACTAGGCACTATACTCCTTTTCCCATCTTGCCAGCCAGTCAGACTGAGACCCTGTGACTTTTCTGTCACCCTGACTCTAGGCTGCGTCCCTGACTCGGGCTGATAGACAACTTCTAATGTTCATTTGAAATCAGCACAAATTCTTACTCCACACAGAAGCCTATATGTTAGTGCTCTGTCGCTGAACTTGTCTATTTTCTCAGATGAATTTATCTCTGCATCTTGAATTGAACTAGGCACCCTGACCCTGAGCTCAGCTTTCTGCCCTGTTTTCTCTATTTTGATTCTCAAATTCTGAGCAGCCTCATTTTAAGGCTCTCTTCTTCAACATTATCCTATACTCCATCATCATTAAGCATTTAACCAATCTAAATCAACATTTCTTCATTGCAGAATATTCTATTGGCTTTTTTTCAACTTCTGAAACATTATTATTGGACATACAAATTTTTCCCAAATGACTTTATCAGGATGCGTAAGGATACTAACCAAATTGAGAGAGAAAGAAGAACATTCCTGAAGATCAAACTGCAGACTCCAGCAGTACTACCTACGATTAGTGGATGGCTTAGTAAGCCTTCAAAGATAAGTTCCTAGAGGACAAGAATCTACAGGAAAAGTAAGCCCACACAGCCAGCACAACACGGGGATTTAAAAAAATATATATATCAGCTTACACTGGGACTTCAGCATGCTGCAACAATGTCTGCACAATGCCAAAAACATCCAGATGGAAGTTGAGAACTCAGCCGCTATCACATGCTTCCTCTGCACCGATGTCTTGTGGAGATGCCAGCGCAGATCTCTGGGGCCTGGAAGAGTATCCGGGCAAGAAGCCAGAGGGGAAATATCGCCAATATATGTTTAAATTAAATTAATTAACATTTATATAACTTTGTGCATGGTATAAGTAACTTCTACCAAACATAGTGTCTCATTTAATGAGAACAACTACCCTATAAGTTAGGTGTTATTATATGCCCAATTTTACTGATAAAAAATTTAATGTTCCAAAATAGTCAGATCATACATCTATAAGAATGGAGCCAGGACTCGAACTGTGGTCCTCTCATGCAGTCAACAATAATGATTGAGGGCTTACTTGTGCCAAGAACTATTGTACTATAACTAATGTCCCCTATATAGATATGCTATATTATCATAGAAAGAGAAATCAAAGCAAATGGTTCATATTGCAATATATCTTGATTTACCTTGATTTTCATATATATGGTGATATAATTTTCATATATATAATGTCCCTACAAAGAACTAGAAAGCAAAAAAGAAAAGCCATGCAAGCGGAGGGATAAATTGGACTTATTTGAAATTCAGTGAATTTTGTTCTGTGAGGCCTAATATTACAAACATGAGCCCAGACAGGTTTTGCATACCTTCTTGGACTCTCTGCACCTAACAAGGCATATGCTTCAGTGAAGATAGACAATAATAATCCAATATGTTTCTAAGATTCACAAGTTGACAACGTAAGGCAAGTTGCCAATTTTGCCTTCCTGAAAATTATTCTAAGTAATGGGCCTAGTTTAATGGCATTATGCTCCAGAATGAGAATTCTAGGTTTATTCTTGTTTCTGGAATCATCCAGATCAACACAATTTTGTTTATACATCTTTTTGTCATCGATATATTTTTATTCATCTCTAATGCTTTCACATCAACCATATATATAAAGTAGCTTGACTTAAGGGGCAAAAAGACATGCATAGAAACACAAGATTAAGCTTGGAATTGCCAATTTCTACAGAATGAAAAGAGAGGAATAAAAGTTCCCTTCAGAAAGTAAATGAACGTGATATCAGATGAGAGACACCACAGTGATGTGCAGTTTCTGAAGTTTCATGCCAACCAGGACATAGCAGTGGGTGGATATATAAAGGATGCAGCCTTTATTCATGTGTAAATGCAATTTTCTAAAACCTCATGTCTCAAAATCAAATCCTATATCCAGGAAAAACAGATTTTTCTAAAAGACTAGTCATCCTCTTACAACTTTATTTTTGCGTAATCTAATTTTTTTTAATCAACAGATATTTATTGATCTCTGTACACAACCCCTGTCTGGACTTCCAAATTCAGCCTGTTCAACAGGTTCAGAATAAACAAGATTGTAAGTTGTATTCAAGCAGTCAAACTTGGGATTGATTATGTTCTGCCTAAACTAAAAACTAACCCAATGAGAACATACAAGTATAATTCATACCCTATTCACATAGGCATTATATCGTGAGTATCCAATATAACCTGAATTAGGCATGTTAGCATTTTATAATTTTGTATATTTTGCACATGAAATAGGCACCCTATTTCTTTCTCAGAATATCTATATTCTTAAAGTTTTCCATTAAGCACTGTCATTTATATTGTAATTCCCTAGTGTCCAAAATCAGTGAATGTTCAAGTCCCCTATATGAAATGACAGATGATTCACATAAACCAGGTATATTCTCCCATATACTTTAAATCATATCCAGTTTACTTATCATACCTTATAACACTTACAATAGAATGTAGATGTTATACAAATAATTGTTATGTCATATTGTTTAAGGAATAATAACAAGGAAAAAGTCTGCATGTCTTTGGTACAGATATATTTTTCTCCTGAATATTTTCACTCCATATTCAGTAGAGTCTACAGACGCGAAGGGCTGACTACACTTCAAAAACGCAGTATTTTTAATTGGGCTCAACAAACTATGGCCAGGGGGCCAAATACAGCCTACAACCTGTTTACAGGTGGCCCATAGATCAAGTAGGGTTTTTATATCTTTAAGTAATGGATTTTTAAACAAACAAGGACAATGACTATGCCCTTGATAGAAAAAGAAATTACTGACCTTTTTAAAATGATCAGTTGCAAATGAAATTATTTTACCTATTTTTATCTAGGAAAGGGTTAACATAACAATCACATACTTGAGCTCAGGGACAGAGGCTATTATCCCTTGTGATTGACAGCACCATGTAGAGAACTCAGAGGCCACATTGAAGTGCAACATAAAGGGTACTAGCCTCAGACAGTGAAAATCCTCAAGTACATGGAGATTAAAGGTGAATGCAAGCTGGACACATTGCTCTCTCCCCGCTTAACTTCTGATTTTTAAAGTGTAGTTATATTTCGAGGTGCAATAAAATATGCAAGAGTAAGAGAAAAACATGTAACAGTGGAAGGCTACATAAACAAAAGGCCAGTCCTAGCCTGGAATATACCATGGCACATGTTCATTAGTTGATTAAAGCTAGTATTGTAGAGCTGCACAAATAAAATGCTTAAACATCTAGGAAATTCACTTCATTTCTCACTTGGGCATCTCCACAAGTGTGAGGGTTGTTCTGGAAACACAGAGACTCTGCACTTGAGCTTTACAATCAAGGCTTTAAGCCATTCTAGTAAATATCCACAAATTAAAAAAAAAAAAATGTTCCAACACTGGCCTGGCTGCCCGCTCCCTTAGTACATTATCTATTTTCATGTGCCAATTCTCCTCCTCCACTCATGAAGGAAGAGAAACCTATCTCCAAACAGGAAGGCTGCTTCTTGGGTCTGTGGTTTTTAGGATGAAACCAGTAAGTAAATTCCTTTAAAATCTGACGAGGACACAAGCCAGAAATACAACGACCCTGTTGCACTTCAGTTTCAAAAGCACAGCATGGTGTATTTCTATGGCATTGCTTCAAAATGTATTACCTCATCAATTCATTTCTGCAAAAGTCAAAATAGTGGAGGCAGTCTATTTTGCCAACATTTTGAATCAAAGCTGTTTTGACTTCTTCAGGCACCAGAAAGCAGTGTTACTTAATGAGCCGCATCCTCTCCCAGCCTTGGTGCAGCTTTCTGTTCAGAACTGAACACAAGGAATCTATTCACTTGTTCATTCATTCAGGAAATACTAATTGAGGGTGGATTGGCTGTCAGATACTCCAGTCAGATGCTCTGAAGGTACAGAAGTGACCAAAGAAAGTCTCAAAATCTGGACTCAAAATCTGCAAGAGGCAGGTGACTAAGCAAACAAACCAAAGACTGGATGTTGGTGCTATGACAGGAGATATTTGAAATGTGAAGGGAGCCGATGGAAGGTACACTGTGCCCAGACCCATGGGGACAGGGAATCAGGCAATGCTTCCTGGTGGGATCAAAGCCCAAAGTGCACCCCAAAAGGTGAGAATATGGGTAATATGACTTGATTTGCACCAGCACCTTTATGTCCAAGGCACAAATTTGCTACGACATTCTGGATCTCCAGTGGGTATAAGAGGATTCAAGGGACCCCATTATAAATAAGAATAGCTGTGGAAGAAGTAATTGGACTGTGCTCCCTTATTTAGTGTTAATCAGTTGTATGGCTCTAGTGCATTCTCTCCTCCTAGAGAGACTAATTTTTAGGGCTAAGACTTAAAAAGTATAACAAAACATAAAGATTTATAACAAGACTATTTGAGGGTAGGGGTATTCCCTTTCTAGTATCTTTCACAGACTCCCTTCTAGCAGGCAGAGTGAGGGAGCTTTCTGCTCCTCTCTGCAATGAAGCAGCAACACTGACAATCCCGTGATGGGTCCAGCCGTGGGAGTCGGAACCTCACAGTGCAGAATGGCAGGGATGGGGGAGCCATCGGGGTGTGCTACTGTACCTGCCATGATACAGAGGCCTCCCCAACCTCCCAGAGCCCACTCACTGCTGCTTCCAGGTCAGAAGGTGCCATGCTACACCTAGGAGTGGAATCTCCATGCTACAGTAAGGCCGAGAAAGGAGGACAGGGCAGGAGAGAGGTAAGGACATCAACTGCCAGTGTTCTGTTTGAGAGGATAGAGCTCCCAGAGGAGTATTATTTTAGGATTTTGTATGTCACACCAGCACAGCATCATCTGCCTGCAGTCACCCCCTGCTAGGGGGGAATTAGGCTAATTATGTCTCCAGGCAGGTATTCCCCTACTTAAGGGGACATAGAAATTAGTAAAAAAGTTGCTGTCAAAACGAAACTGCCCCATAACAGGGCAGGGGCCAGAGCAGTGAAGGCCTCAGAGGCCAACCTTCCTCAGAGCCTTCACAATTACATTTCAGAATGAGTTCAAGAAATAGGACAGTGAACTTTCCATACAGTCAGAGTGGGAAGGAATTTCAGTCAGCTCATCTAGGCCCAAAGTTCTTACTGTGCAGATGAGGAAATTGAGGGCCTGAGACATAAAGAGGTGTAAAAGTAACCACCACACCCATTTATGTGGCAGTTCCTCACCTGTCTCCCCTCTTCATACCTGTGCCATAGGTTTGTAAGCAATTATATCCCATCCTTTGCCATTTCACTCAAATGAATAGTCTTTTAAATTTTCTTCATTTTCCCCCTTTAAGATTAAACCGTCCCTAAGAACCAAGAGAGACTATGTAAAGGTGCAAATTTCCAATGATGAATGTCATTATATTGTACACCTAAAATGTACCAATGATTAGAATGAATAATCGATAATGTAAAATAGGAAGAAAAGGTCCAAAGGGGTAGGGGTAGTGGGAGGGGCAGGGGAAAGGAAAGAAGGGAAAGGAAAAAATGATGAGAAATGGAAAAAAATGGAAATAAAGTCTTTGTAAATAGGGAAGGGTGGAGGGCGTGAAGGGAGGGCTAGGAATGGGGAAAAAATAAGAACCAAGATGCATTATGTAAAGGTACAATTCCCAGTGAGAAATGTAATTGTGTTGTATACCTACAATGTACCAATAAAAGAATTTAATACAAAAAAAAAGATTAAACCGTCCCTGTTCCTTTGCCCGTTTTAGTCATTCTACTCTAGACTTACTTCAATTTTTGTTTCTCTCTGTGATAACCATGATTTCTATAAGCTATAACATCTCATAGTCATTAGTTAATAGTCCCTCTAGGATAGAAATTGGACTCTTGGTTTTGCTGTTTCCCCCATGTCAGTGCAGTGCCTCTCACACATGAGGCAGAAAACACTTTTCCTGAGTCATTGCTCTATTCAGACTATTTGTGACAGGAGGGCCATTTATCCCCCAGGAAAATGGGACTGTACACATGTATCACATAGAAACATCCAGATTCAGGACTTCTTGTCTCCTAAATGATGGTCAGTTCATAACTGCTTCCTACAGCAGCTTCTCTAGTAGACTTAAAGCCACACTGAAGTCCCAACTTACTTCTAATAAAAGAAATATTCTAAGATGTCTAAATTTAATCATAAGGACTTGGAATAAGGATGGAAGTCAACATGTTACAGGCCAAAAGAACAAAAGATCATGTTGTATTCCTGAGTGACTATTAAAACCTACTTAAATCTCATCACAACCCCATGAGTACCACTGAGCCCTGTTTACAACCTCAATCAGTTCAAAAGCAGCAATTACTCCTTTTGGACAGCCCTACTATTCAAACCCTTTCTCCAATTCATGTAATTCTTCCCCTCTTCTCTGTAGCCAATGTTGGGGTCAATGTAAACAACTTATTTTTTCCTTTTCTTTATTATTTTTTTAATGCTCTTAGCTCGAATCTAGTGCCCATTTTGCCACTGTCACCTAGCCCTGCTGTTGACAGTTTTGGGACCTTGGGAACTTGTCCCAAGACCTAGTCCTGTTTGTGGTTAGCATCTGAAACAGCTCAATAAACTCTTTTATTTCAAAGGTCTCTTGGTCCTCAGAGTTTTGGCCTAACCCTTCTCATTCCAAAGACTGCCTCCCTGCCCTAAAACTTGCTCAACTGCCAATGCAGAGATTGGAAATTTGAAAAACATCTTAACCTTGGCACTACTTTGATTAGTAATTTAGAAATTTCTAGACCAAATTTTTTTCTTAGAATTAATTTCTAGTCAACAGATACCCCAAAAGGCTTCCTAAACAAAACCACAGGAACAATTGTTGATGAAGATGCTGCAGGGAGAAGTGAGAAAAAACAGGCTTTTCTGATGGAAAAAGGAATGGAGAATGGGGAAAAGCTGTGTGGATTTTAAAAAATGAGAAATGAATAAAGGTGACTTTTTTCTAATCATGCCTAAGTATCCATTTTTTGCAAAACAGTTGAGCTGTTAACTTCTATGCTAAGGCACGTATGCACTTTGGAAAGGCAATTTGAAAGCGAGTTGAGCCATGACAAATAGGGACAGCTGGCCTAATTGAATCATTTGATCTAAGACAGCTCAACTTGCTTATCCTCACTGCAGCCCACACTGATATTAGGGAGTGAATCATTAGCCATGAAATCTTGTCGCCTTTCCTGACTTCAGCGTTCTTGACATGACAGCAATCGCAGTCTGCCTTTGATTATGGCCCCAGTAAGTTCTGTAGTCTTCCAGGAAGACAGAGCAGCTAGGAAAACTTTTAGGCTCAGCCTCAGAAAGTCCTGCTCCCCACAGTACACAGAACATTTCAAAGAAAGGCAAGGTGTGAGTTGGTACAGAAAAGAATATGTTCACCAGCCCAGGTGTGTTTGAGCTTATTTGACGGCCACACCTCCTGCGGCAGTGTGATAGCAGCTCTACTTTGTATGTATCAGTTTGTGGTAACTTGGGAAAGTGGGCTGTAAATGGGGTAATGATAAAATACTTTAACACTTGACCTACAGCTATCCCTAATGGAACCCTTCATATACGTCAGACATTCCTGTCATCTTCAATTTTCTTTTTATGAAAGGAACGATAGGAGCAAGTTCATCTCTTTACTGGATTTGTCAAAGGCAGTGAAGTACTTAAGATGACACAAGTGGAGGGGCTGGTAGGCTGAAATATGAAATCAGCCCTTGGGTCCATTTAGCACTAAAATTTTAAAGAAACATGCTACATCCTTAACTTGTTCCCGCACAAGTAGGGCCTTTTGAAGATCTCCCTCTTAAAACTGAACATGAAAGACATTAGCCTCTACTCCTACTACCCTGCAAGCATAGTTTGGAAAAAGTGACAATAAGCCTCACAAGTGAGACGTGGAAGGAAAGAAAGTTGATTCAATGTGTATTGGCTTCTGCTTCAAGCAACTCTGCTATATCCTGCTGGAGCTTGTGAGGGGACCAGGAAATTACCTGGGACTGTCATCTGAGAAACAAGAGAGGAAGCCCTCATTCACCTGCTTCGGTGCTCTGTTGGTCAGAGGTGGCCTCACAGGAGTGAACACCTTGAGCTTTCAGGGTATAAATCAGTGATGAACCACTTCTCTCTGCTGTCTCGCGCTGGGCCTCTGCAAGGCACTGTCTGATTGTTGCACCCCAAGGCTGGCCGAAGCCTGCCTAGATGTGGTCCCTCAGCCTAACAAGTGGCCAAAAAGACTTTGAAGAAACATAGATAAGAGTTATTGGAAACAGAAAATGTAGCTTGGATACAAATTATGGCAGGTAAAATGTTCATAAACTGGGACAAACACTTGAATAAAATCATAAGAATCACACCGCAGATTATTCTTATGCTGAAAATACCATCAAATTTAAGACGAAATATAGCCAAGATTGACAAATAAGAACTGGTATGGCTCACTTTTGCAGCCAGCCAAACAGGTGAATCTGAAAGCAATGACAGAAATTCCTTAAAATGAATGCTGAATTGGAATGCCTGCCAACATTTCTGTGTGTGTGTGTGTGTGTGTGTGTACTTACATTGTATAAGTACAAAAATGAGTGTGCATCACCAAATTTCAGAGCTGGAAAACAACTTAGAGGTCATCTAATCCAAACTTTCTATTACAAATGACAAATGAGAAAATTAAGCAACTTCACTACTTGCGGTGGACCACAAGTAGTGGCAGACGCTTGCGGATGAACCACACAGCCAGTTTCACGATGTGATGATGTGACAGGATCAGCAGTAAACAATGTGATTTCACATTGAGAGCTGGGCATTCTGTAGCACCCCATGCCTCCATACATCAAAGGTATTTTCATAGTACTCACACAACAATAACTGCCAGAAAAGAATTGCAGTGAAAAAAATGTAATGTAGCACATATTATATAATTGTGCTAAAACATTAAAAATTTAAAATAAATATAGCAGTTTAAAGAGAAAGAAAAAATATGTATTTAATTTTTTTGTAGTGATGGGGATTGAATCTAGAGCCTTGAACACTTTAATCAAATGGCTCTACCCATGAACTATAACTCTCTGCCCATAAATTACTTTTAATATATTTAATATTTTGAACTTTAATATAAAGCTATAGTTTAATATAATGTTTTGTATAGATCACTACATAGCTAATTTGTGAATTTTAACAAAACCAAAATGTCAACAAAAGATATAATTTAAAAATTATTAAATAGTGTCATATATGTAACCTTTTATTTTTTTAAACTTTTATATTTTTTAAGCAGTTAACAATTTTAAAAGAAGGAATTTTAATTTACAATATATATCTAAATTCAGTAAAATATTTAATCCAGTACTAAAATTTGCCTTTATCAATGAAATATTATACTCACCATTGATACTGTTTTATTTTCTTAAATTATAAATACAAAAAAAAACCCCAAGTAGTCATTCATATATAATGGTAGGACTGAAGAAAACAAATTCTCTGCCTTCATCTCAACAATCACTCTGTCATCTTTTTATATCAAATCTATTGTTTAAACTCAAGAATATATTATACTTCAAATCTCAGCAAACTACATCCACAGCACACATGTTGGCTTTCCTTTGATGTGACTAAATACCTGAAAAAATCAATTTATAGGAAGCAAGGTTTATTTTGGCTCAGAGTTTCAGAAGTTTCAGTCCATAGTCACTTGGCTCCATTGTTTCTGGTCCTGAGATGAAGCACAGCACATGGCAGAGAGGGCACGGCAGAGAAAAGTTGCGCACATCATGGCAGCCAGGAAGCAGAGAGATACAGAGCTAGTGCCGGTGGGCTTCCTCCTTCTTTCACTTTTGTCCCATCCAGGTGCCCCATCTACTCAGTGGTGCTGCTCACATTCAAGCGGGTCTCCCCCATCAGCCTGCTGTTTCACATGCCCAATCAGGTCACAGACAACTCACAGACACTCTCACAAACACACCCTGAAGTGTGATTTACTCATTTCCTAGTTGTTTCTCAATCCAATCAAGTTGATGATCAAGAATAACAACCATCACAGCAAGCTAGAACCAAAGGACTTTCCTCCTGAAATGAACATGTTGCAGAGACTACAGGTGTCAGGGACTCACTGTATAGTTAAGAATTCCTTAAAATTCATGTAGAATATTATATTTAGTAGTATAACAATATGCTAATTTAATTGTTATTTAAACTTAAGTGACTCCAACAATTTTTAAAACATTGAGGTTTTTTCCAAAGAGTATTTTGTCACTGACATAGTTTAAAATTGCTGACACATAATGGTCATAAAAAGCAGCCAGCTTTTTGTCAGTTTTATAGTTATTTTTTAAATCTCTATAGACATGTCATCCCTCATTATGCCTACTAAGGGCCACAATGTATTTAGAGCACCACTCTTGAACACTGTCCAGAGATGTGACAGCAGGGTGATTCCGGTCCAAGAATTCAGGGCCCAACCTTGTATACACCAAGAATTTCTTGTCAGAGTGGATCCTTTTTCCTGCCATGCACTTTCCTTTCTCTATGCTCATATTCTGAAAAAGTAAAAGAGCTTTTTTTTCTCTGTCACCTACTTCTGAGCCTTGGCATCAGCCATTTTTTGCTATCAAATTTCTTTCATAAAGTATTTTGATTTTTAAACATGTGAACAGTACATTGACAGAAGGAGAATTTAAGACTCCAGCATTCAAAAGATGACTTTTTAAAAATCACATGCACACACATGTAGCCATGATATCTTCAGTTCTCTGTAGACCTGCTTATGTTTAAAAAACTAACTAGTATGAATCAGGTCAACTCAGTCATATCATTATGTGATAGATAAGGTAAGGGAGGGTAAAACAACACTTTAAATAATTAAAGCACCTTCATATATATGGAAAAATCCAAAAAGCTAAGTTAGAAAACCTTCTTATGGCCACAAAAATAATGAGTTGTAGATCCAATTTTCTCATTCTCAGCTTAGATTATTTCTTACATAAATCCAGTTCCCTTATATACAATACCTAGAACCTAGAGTGGAGATAGCACTGGAATACATAAATGTAAGACTTCACAATGCATAGTAAGTACTACAAATAAGACCCTTGGATATGTATGGAGGTGAAAGCTGGACGAGATCTCAAGGAAGGGCTGATACGTGAGATCAAGCTTGAGGTGATCATAGAGGCTCTTTGGAAGGAGGTAGAGGATTGGATTTTTTTCAGTGGGATCATCAAAGACAGAAGAGCCTGAGCACATCAGCAAACTAGATCTAGAAATCACCTCCCCTCCCCGGGACCATTTTATTCCCTCCTAAAAAAGGAAGAGGCATGGTTGCAATGACATGAGCAAATTTTATTCATGAGTTCCCCCAAAGATGAGGCCCTTATAAAGTGAGAACACACTCAAGTGCTGAAGGCATACTGTTATTTCTCAGTTATAATTTTTATAAATCTTGATCAAGGCCTTCACAGAATTCCAAATTTTATGTATTATTAAATGACCTTAGGGCATATTTCTTTCTCCTTGGACTTAAAACTCTTCCTATTTTTCTTTTCTGTCTTTGGGAGAGCCTGAAGAGTTTAAGTGGTATTAGCCTGCTGATGTTTCTATATCTGCTTCCACTTTTGTTACTAATACTTTGCTAATCCAAGGTTCTTGTCTCCTTTTATTTGAGCCATGCTCAACATTCCCCCTTATTTAGCATTTGCACTGTGCTCGTGTACCATGCTTTCTCTGCCAATGCTATTACACAGTGTCCCACACACACACAAACACACACACACATTATCTCCACCCCTGACAGCAGAGCCCATGCCTGTCCTTCCCTGTACATCTCATAACATCTAGTAGTGTCTTTCATGAGGTAGGTGTTAAAAAACTTGAATATCCTTAATGTGTGATAGGGAGACTTATCTTTACCTTTTCTGGGCCCAGACTCTTCTGAATTGCAGCATTTCATTGTTGACTTATTCAAATGCACAAGGGTAACATGCTATTCACCTCTAAAGGATAGGAATAGAGTGTTGGTTGAGATAGTATGATTCTCACAGTAATGGGCCAAAACTGTGCTGAATATCGAACAGTAAAAGCAAAATAATGCAGCATCTCTGCCAGGAGGAAAACCAGGCTTAATGAAGAAATTCACCTAAATGCAATCTTAAAATGCAGCCCCCAAAACAAAGCCCCACTCAAAAGAAAACCTAATGTTGTTACTGTAAAGAAACTGGAACAATCCTACCCATGCTGACTTTCTCCTTTACATTTGCCAGAAGATTCTAATGCTTAAACTGCCCTTTCTAGGCACTCTTGCTTCCTCTTGCCTTGTAACAGTCTCTGAAAAAACAAAGTTTTCAGTCAAGTAGAGCAATAAGGCCTTTACACATGCCCTTTCAAATACTATGTCACTAACCCAAATTAGGAATAATAGAAGCCTGGCAATGGTATCAGCTGTTTTCCAATTTGTGATTTTTTTTCTCATTTTTCACAATGGAAATACTCCTTTGATTTTTCAGGGTTAATTGAACAATTTGGAAGAGAATATGCCCATCTTTTCAAAGATGGACAATGTTTTCCCAAAATGTTTTCATTCCTTATTCTTCCATAATTTGCACCTTATTTTCTCCCGCATAGACAGCACCTTCCATGCCAGTTGAACCTGGAATATAGCAGGTTTGTTTCCAAAGTAGCTTCACATCCAGAGTATTGATAAAAGACCAAGGAAAATTTACCAGCAGAGGATTTTCTAGGGATGTTTAAACAATCCAAATCTAGATTTTTATCATCATACAGTGAGAGCTACAGCCATTTAAAAAGCAAAATGCTAAATCTAGCTATACCATATCTTGTATTACTATGCCTTCATCTCCAGCCCCATAAAAAAAAAGAAAGAAATAGGAAGGAAGGAAGGAGGGAGAAAGAGGAAAATGAAAAACAAGGAAGCAAGGTAAGAAGGAAGAAAGATTATATAAGGAGAACAAGAAAAAAAAAGTTAATTTCCAACAATTTAAGTAAGACCAAGTGGTTCAAGTTAGATCCCCCAATATTCACAGCACATTATAGATCACTCTCTACTTTGTGATTAGTAATGTAAGAATCTACCCTCAACAATACAGAATCCTTCACACGTTGTCAAGTCAAGATGTCACTTTTTTTTTGGTACCAGGGATCAAACCTGGGACCTTGCACTTATGAGGCAGGCAGCGGAACCACTGAGCTAAATTCCCGGCCTAAATGTCACTTTTAAGTCAACTGCTACTCAGCTTGTCTTAGTCACTTTCCCATTACTGGGACAAAATGCTCAAAACCTGCAATTTAAGAAGAGGCTTCTTTTTTCATCTTTTTAAAATGTTCATTAGTACATGTTTGCTATGCATATTAATTACATTCATCATGGAAGGTTGGTCCATACACATAACACAAATTCTTTTTACTTCCCCTTGCCCTCCCTTTACCCAACCTCATCTTTGGTTCCCCTTTCCGTTTGCAGGGGACCGATCTTCCTATGTTGCTTTATGTATCTTTTATTTTGCTCTTTAAATTATTTATACTTTAGTTTTCTCGTACACGAAAAAACACATGATATTTAAGATTATATGCTTGATTAATTTTATGTAAAATTATAGTATCAAGGTGCATCCATTTTCATACAAATGACTCAAATTTATCTTTCTTTATAGATGAATAGTACTTCATTGTGTATAAATACCATATTTTCTTTACCATTCTTCTGTTGATGAACATATAGGCCACTTTTAAAATGTAGCTATTATGAGCTGCTATAAACATGGGTATGTATGTGTCACTGTAATATGATATCTTTAACTCTTTTTTTTTTTTTTTTGGTACCAGGGATCGAACTTGGGTCTTTGCGTTTGCAAGGCAGGGGGCGAAACCACTAAGCTAAGCCCTCTTTAACTCTTTCAAGCAAGATATCTAGAAAGGGAATGGCTGGGTTGAATAGAATTTCTATTTTTAGTTTTTTGAGGACTTTCTATACTGCTTTCCATAGTGGTTATACTAGTGTACATTCCCAAGGAGAGATTGATTTTTGGCTCATGGTTTCAGTGGGTGCAGTCCACAGTTGGCTGACACCAGGTAGAATTGGCAAGGAAGAAGGTCATGATGAAAGCTGCTAAACCCATGGCAGCCAAGAAGCAGAGAGAATAAGGAGGACCCAGGGACAAGAATATACCCTTCAGGTCACTTTCTCAGTGACCCACCTCTTACAAGCAGACTCTACCTTCTAACTGCACAAGCAATGATTCTGAGCTCTTCAATAGATTAATCTACTGATGAGTATAGTGCCTATATTGTGATCCAATCACGTTCCAGAAGCACTATCTCTGACCATATGAGGCTTTGGGGGGAGGGTCTTATAGATCTAAATATACCATAACACAGTTCCTATCAAAACTCCCGCTGTTAAAAGTTGCATAATCAAGCAAACCAAAAGATCACCTGAAACATGCATCAGACCTCATCTTCTTCTATCCTTAGCCCAAGGACCCCATTACTGAAGTCCCTCTAGACCTGCTCTCCTGAGCTGCAGTTATACAATAAGGGAAACCAGCCATCCTTGCACCTGTTATTAAAATTGGGTTGAGATGGAAAATCATAACCCACTGTCCTACATGGGCTCCTCATCTAGCCTCATATAAGTTAGGAGATTTAAGATTAAAGGCAAGGAAAAGCTGTGCTTCATCTGGGCAAAGGGACTAGCCACTTTCTTGAAGAGTCTGACTGCATTTTTGATCCTCATTACTGACACCTTTTAAGCCTTCTCCCTTTCCCCAGCAAAGCCCTCCTTTGAAACATACAGGAGACTCAAATTCTGAAAGGAACTTCACCAGCACTCAGTAACCTTCACCTGCCCCATTTCCCAGCACTGAGGACCCCAGCCCAGCCTCCTTTCTTGGATTTCTCAAGCCATGCCAATCTTGCTGGAGTGACCTCTTTGGTCCCTCCCCAGAGACCTCAATTGTGTAACAGATATTTTCATACCTTCTTAGGGTTTATGTGTGTGGTGTCATCCATCTTGATGTTTGAAATAAGTTTGGGTAGGTTGTCCTTCCTGCTTTGGCGGAGGGACAATAACAGCTATCTTCTTTCTGTAGTAAGAACCAGATAACTCTCATTTCTATTTGTTCTTGACCAATTTAAACACCAAGTCACAATGGCAGGGCAATGTGATCTGTATACTTTGATGTGCCTCCAAGTTAGGCAGACAGGCTCACAGGGTCATGGAAATTAACTCCCAGACCCCCATCACCCTGAACTCACTGGTTACAGGGGTGTTGACCAGTATGAATCTCCACAACATAGTAATCTTTGGCAGGGCAAGTGTCTGCTCAACTTGTTCACTGTAACATCCCCCACTTCCAGCATGAGATGGACACTTAGCAACTAATCCATGGATGATTGAAAGAATGAAATTTAGGGACTGAAGTGATTTGCATAAAAACAAAGCAAAGATTTTTAAATGTCACAGAAAAAAAGAGGTTTCTTCTCAAG
This sequence comes from Heterocephalus glaber, assembly GCF_053883595.1. Lineage (NCBI taxonomy): Eukaryota > Metazoa > Chordata > Mammalia > Rodentia > Bathyergidae > Heterocephalus > Heterocephalus glaber. The sequence continues at coordinate 9,697,423 of NW_028258344.1, forward strand.
CTTAAAAAATGAGAAATACCAAATCCATGACTGACCTAAGGAATTCTAATACGACTGAGCTGCCGATGAGATGTCTAATTACCAGGCCCTATGCTACTGCAACCACCTGCACTGAAATACTGGACCAATCACAGTTTACCTCTCAAAAGCTAAACTTCATTAGATATTAGTTTAATTTAATGTTTCCAGATTAATTTAAGATTAATTTATACCCACGCATTCACACAGCCCCAGCAGTATCTCTCCTTTCTGTCATTTCTATCATCTCACAGACAGCAGAAAAAGAAAAAAAAAATGTGCGGTTGGGAAGCATCGGGATAGAGTAAGTAGGGGGAGATTTAATTAAACTATTACATATATTTTCCTCAGATTAAAAAAGCCCGTAAATTTGCCAGTAGATAGAGCTATATGCATATTAGGAAGTTTGATCAACAAAAACTTTACAGATATTAAATGTGGTACTTACAAAATGACTTAAACTGAAAATCTGACATTAAATTTAATCTTACATTTTCTTCTTAAGTTAATAGTGTGTACTTATTCCAAAGAAATCTTTTATCCTTAATTTATTTTCAAAGAGAGCAAAAAAAAGTTTGTTCATTAATATTGAATATGTGTGTGCGCACATGTGTGTGTGTGTGTGTGTGTTTGTCTGTCTTTCCCAGAATCTTAGGATTTCAGAACACAAAAGGCCATCTAGCCCCATGAAATTCACACCTTTTTAACATGGTGTTCTTCACTCAAATGACATTGCCATATGGAAATCAATGATTAAACAGGTAAAACACACAACAGCTTTGCTGGAACAGGGGGCCAGGAATCTGAACCTCCACATTCTGAAAAACTGCTCCCTAAGTACTTCTCCATCAATCACAGAACTCTACTAACAAGTGGAAATTCATCAATTTAATTCATCTGTTCATTTTAAAAATTGGGGCAGGCAAGGCTGAGAGACTAGTTAAGTTTCACAAATAATGAAACCGAGTGAGTTAGGTTTCTCCACTTCTGCCCTATGGACTCACTGCTCTCCCAACTGCCCTGCATTGTAGCAATCAGAGTTACAGTGCAGCTGGCCGCTCATGCCTGGGGGAGACCCTTTCTGGGGAAAATGGCCATAGAACATGACCTGTTATCAGAGGGGCTGAGCCTCTATGTAGGCAGACTGACTGCTGGTAACTCTTTTCCCATCACTGATATATGCAAACAGCTTTTAAAATCAATTCTTATAGAACTCTTATTTTAAAAATACCCCAACCCACAGGTTTCATATCTTAGAGAATCCAATCACTTTACTCTGCACTTAACATATGTACAATTCTAAGTTCTTCATATTAGATTAAGAGAGGACAAATTTAAAACATATACTACATTCAACTTCTCCCTTTTATAGAATCAGTTACACATTGTCAAAGTTTGCAACATTGTTTCTGTAATTATAATCACATTTTTTGTGCTCTGTTGACCTTTGTGCATTTTTGGGAAACTTGTTTTTAATTGGTTGGTCGCTTGGTTGGTTTTTGGTCCCTTTTCTGGAAGCATTCAGGATGTTCTCTGACCCCTTACTGCTTTCAACTTTAATAGGTTATATTTAGTGATAAAACCTTTTATTCATTTGTTTGTTTTAGTCTTTCTCAAAACTCAATGTCAGTTCTAATCAACAGATACATATTTCTTCAACTCACTGAAATTGTCATCAAGATTTTTATTATTATTATTAGTGTACCATCTCTGGTAGCAACACTAATTAGAGAGAGGAATACTGAACTTCTTAGTTTTTCCTTTAAATCTAATGGGTTTTTTTCATATATATATATATACATATATATGTATATATATGTATATATATGTTTAAATTAATTTATTGAAATTATTATTTTATCAACCATTGTTTCTTTTTCCCTAAATATCTGTTTGTTATAATATATTAGTCTCTTTTGGCATTAAATCTTTTTCAGATCTCTCAGAATCCTCAAATTTTAAAACTGTTCTCTATACTTTAAATTATCCCTTTTCCCCAAGTTATGATTTTTCTGCTTATTCAATATGATTCTCCACACACACACACACACACATACACACACCAAACACACACACACCCTGTTTACAAAGATTTAAAAGACTGACAAAACTCAGAATAAGAGAGAATATGAGGAAGCAGGAACTTCCACAGAAGTCTGGCGGGTTTATATGCTGTTACAACTGTATTTAAAAATGGGAATACATTTTGAATCAGTAATTCCACTTTAGAAATTTATCCTGTGGAAACAACACCATCTCCTCTTTGACAAGAGTGGCCTTAATTAAAAGCACAGTGATCCTGGCCTGTGCTGAGACAGTGTAGACAGAGTGACTAAGGAAGCCGATGGTGATTCCTTCAGCAAACATGAGGGTCAGTCTTCCTGATAGACACTTTTTCTGAGTGGAAGATGACTGTACACAGTGCCAGGGGGCACAGGAGTGTCCCACAGGCACCTGAATAAGGAAAGTTTTACTCAAGGGTAGACTACTTCAGTATATTTCACTTTTAGGTGGAGTTCTCCTTTTCTTTAATTTTTCTAGTGCCTGGCTTGGCTATCTGATTTGCCTACACTCTGCTCTTTTTAACAAGGCCTCTTACCCTCTCATAGATCCTCCTGAGGAAGATCATCTAGTAATCCACAAGTGGCATGTATACCTTCCAGGCGAGGAGAAGAAGCCGCCAAATGATTCCTCCAGGTTCCTTTTTCTGCTGTGGTAACTGAAGGGCCAGTGTGTTCCAGTAGTGCAGCTACAAGGTGAGCAGGGCACCCCTCTGAGCCTGGGGCCCCTGATGGTGTGGAGCAGAGCCTCCTACCAACCCACCTGGCACAGGTGGCAGAAGCCATTAAATGCCCACTCTATTAGTTCACTGAAATCTTGGTTGCCAGAGCATAATCTAGGCTTTTCTAACAAGTGAAGTGGGTTAAAGAAACTGAGAAGAAGCAATGAGAGAAACAAGAAGCTAGAAAGGAAGAAGGTATCACATGATAAAAAAAGTCAAAGAAGCAGGAGATGATTTGTTGTTGATGTAAAAAGAAAAATTCAGTAGGGTTCAGATCGCTGCTGATAATCATTCCATCAACACTTTGTTCTTAAACAGTTTTGCTCTGCTTCAACAATTTGCTTGGATCAAAAAAACCACATACAAAAACACCTCATCACAGAAGTATAAACCTGATATGTGAAATCCAAACGCACATTATAATCAGACCAAAATATTTACATGATGTAAAACATTAAATAAACAAACCATTAGAATAGTCCTATTGAACTGAGCAAATGGAGTCCCATACAACAGCTGTTAATATTATCTTCCCCCATAAAGAGAAACCTTGATGACTCATTTAGAGCTTCATAAATTGTGGCCTTTTCCCTGCTTAAATAGTGTTTTTCTATCCAGGCTGTCTTTGTTATACATTACTAGACTCATATACACACTGTTAACAGAGGCAGACCCTACTTGCCCTTTTCTCCTAGATCTGGAAATCCCCTAAGCCCCTTAAACACTGTACATCTCATCTAAGCACATCCATGAAACACAGCCTGAAATATACAGCCATATAAATGACAATTTAATTCCTCCTATTTGTTTATAGGCCCAAATCCCCAATAGCATGCTTTTAAAAAATATTTATTATGCATTATAGAAGAATCATACAGAAGGCTAATCTTAAAAAATAAATATTATCAGCAGTTGAAAGCATTTGTATATTCCTCTACAATTACATCCTTCTCCTTTCCTTTGCCCAAGATAATTATTTCTTTTATATTGGCTTTATCTTCCTAACTCCAGTGTCACCGTGACTATTCAGTTTTGGCCTTGTTCCCCAGCACCAGGTTCAGGCCACTCCTTCTATCCCTGGCTCATGTTTCCTGAGAAGTCCTAAGTGAAAAAGTCCTTGTTTTGTTTCAGGACCTGTGATATCTCTACCTCCCAGGTAAGTAACTTGTTAAGAAGAGGAAGATTTATGCATTGTCTTTCTCTTTACATGATAAGATGTTTTAGTCTTCTTTGCATGCTATAACAAAAGACTACAGACAGTAATTCATAAAGATCATAGATTATTTCTTAAAGTTTTGGAAGTTGGGATTCCAAGATCAAAGGACTAGAATCTTGCAAGGGACATTTACTACATCCTGCCATGGTAGACAATGGAAGGGCAAGACGGGGTCAAACTTGCTTTGTAACAAACCCACTCCCTCAACAATGACATTAATCTGTTCATGAGGCTTTGCTCACACGACCTAATCAGTTATTAAAGGCTTCACCTATCAGTATTGTGGCACTGGAAATTAAGTTTTCAATACATGAAATTTGGAGGACACATTGAGACCATAGCATAGGTAAAGGATAAAGGTCAATGATATTTCTGAGTGTTTTGGTCTGAAATTGAGCAGAAAGAAAAGAGAAAAGACAAAGTTCTGTGGCAGGTTCAACTTCAGTAAAAAAAATACTAAGAAGTCATACTTATCAGGGGCTGAATTATTCAATTTAAAGCATGCATGTTGATGGACTCTGAGGATTTACATTTTCAGGGATTTTAAAATTGAAAGACCCAATGCACTGCCACAAAACCTACAGCAACCTTTGCTATTCACTATTTTCTGTAAAAATAAAATTTTACCAATAAATAAATTTTCTATAGAAACAAATAGGATGAAGACAAGAATAATAAACAGAAGTTGAAATGTTCAAGATCTAAAGCTATAGCTTCTACATCTAGATCTTTAAAAACTTGAACTCTCTTCATTCCAACCATATACAGCCAAGGTAGGAACAGAATTGTTTGAGAAGCCACTGAGATGAATATAATTGTGCCTCTTTAGTCTCCTATGCATAATTAAAAATGTGTTTGATAATTAATTAGAATCTGGAAAATCAACAGATTTTTTTATAATTGATACAAGCATGATGAGGAACAACTGGTATCTTCCAGTAAATTTGAACATACACAATGCAGCCAAAAAATTCTACACCTATATACCTTGATGTACCCTAAGTTTATACCCATAACTTTTGCACAACTGAAAGATATGTATAAGAAAGTTCATTGCAGCATTGTTTAAGAGACCAAAAACTTGACACTATTAAAATCCACAAACAGAAAACTGGGTAAACTTTGGAATATTATTGGGGGTAGTAATCAAATAATATGTAAGTGTTATTTCATTTATATAAAGGTCAAACCCAGGCAAAATCAAGCAACTTATTGTCTAAGCTTACATACAATCATACAGCGGAAAACAAAAAATAAAAACAAGAGAATGATTCACACAAAATTCATGATAGTGGCTACTTAGAGTATTAGGAAAGAAAGAAAAGTGATTTTGGAGAGGTATGCAGTAAAAACTGGCAATTTTCTGTTTTTTAATTTGGGTAGTGGGCATATGGGCCACCAGCCTTTAACCATACATGTTGCATATTCTTTTTTAAGTGTGAAATAGATTCATATAAAAATATTAAAAATTTAATGTGCATAAGAATTCCTGCTTAAAATGTGCAGTCATGGGCCCAACTCTCACAGAACCTGTTTGAGTAGTTCTTGAGGGAAAGGAAGTATTTTGGGTCTAGCTTCTTTTAATGAAACCCCCAGGGGAAATTACAGCAAGTCCATGCAGATCCATGGACCACCCTATGAGAAATACTGGACAATTCCTCCCAAGTTATCTGCTTTTCTATTAAAGACCTACATATTTTCTTTTTCAAAAGAAATTGTTCTACAACCCCAGTGTGTGAAAGGATCAGAGTTCTGGTTAAGGTTGAGAAGGGGACCCTAAGACAACTTTATTGGGCTGTCCTTCACCTCCCTGCACACAGCAGGCTTGAAAGCAACTCTAGAGGCCTGAAACTGTAGGATAAGGCGCAAAACCTCCCAGTATCAATCACATGAAATATAGTCCACAAAAAACCCAAGTAACTATGCAGGGTTGATTATAAGGCAAAAGCAAGCTGGGAAATAAACCTTGAATACATTTTGGCTAGAGTTTGTTCATGTGTATGCTAGTGTGACTTGATTATGCACACATTACTTGCATATGTGAAGATACACTATGTCTAACACATAGTAGGTACGTGATGAAATTTAAGTGAATCAGTACCTGGTTCATTCAAAACCATGCATAAAATTTAGGTGAAGTGGGATCAAAGGCAAGAAACTTGCTGCCCTGTGATCCTAGGTTATGGGTGCAATTCACAATATAGTAATAGCCACAATTTCTTCCACTGGAATGCTTCCAGACAACAAAAGTAATGGATTTGTTAAGTTACCCATGGCAAACCACAGCACCATGAACACCTGCTGAAAGACAGAATTTTCAAGTTACAAATGTAGTTTGAACATGCTGTCTAGAGCAGATATATACTCTGCATGAAGCATGTAGCCAAAGTAAGAAAGGACTGGAATGGAATATTCAAATAGGAAAACTAGGTGGGTGGCTACATATTGATGTAAATGGAACATCATGTAGAGAAATGTGTTCTTTCCTTTTGAATTTACATTTTGTACACACATCCTATAATTAATACTTGGCGATAAGCAGAATTTCATGAAATGGCTTTTGGGGGACAATTTGGTAAATTGCTGACACATATAGAGGCCCTCCTCACCAAATATTGGCCAGGGCTTATGGTATCTATGATGACAAAAAGGATACAAAAGTTGGTATTCTGGGTAAAAACCCTTCTCCTCATAAGCCCATTGGTTTCTGTTGATTTTCTTGGCCTTCATTCAAGAGAAGCTGGCATGGACTGTTGCTTAGCAACAGCATGCAGTGCACTTTTCTACGAGCCCATAGAAACGCTGTCTCTCTGGACCTCATGCCATTCAGCATCATGGTATTGTAAATGATGACAACCTCTTAGGAACTTTTCTTCCCTCCCTTCAAATAAGTGCTTGAAGAAGCCTATTTCAACACCCAGTTCTTTATTCAAAACTGCCTTTGGTTTAATGAAGACCAGCTAAACTAAGAAAGCATATTTACTGTCAATCTCCAAATTCTGACCACTAGCACAGAAATTTATATAATCATACTATTTATTGAAAATTGCAACATATTTCTCTTGAATGCAATATGGCTGCTTAATGCCATTTATACATTGAACAAATATTTAATTGATACTTTCTATGTGCTTATTAAGTATGGGTATTAATATGTATATATAGTATGTGTATATTATGTTTTTATTATATGGTATCTCAAGATAGACATTGTCCTTATCCTCACAGAACTTATTTGCCTGTTCTTTAATCTCCACCTAGAGACCAGGAAAGCACACTCCAAACTCTGGTATATTCCAGCTGAAAAGAAGGTCCTATTTTATTTAACAATAAATATTTTCAAGAGTAATTCAGATGACTAAAGTCATATAATTGGTCAGTCCCAGGGGAACCCAAGTTGGCACACCCAGAAAATTAAGTCAGAGGGCCAGGAATTCTGTCTGTATGAAGTATTATCCCCCTCAGAAAAGGTGGCAGGATTTTTTAAACTCAGCATCATGTCACAGCATTAAGAATCTTGAATAAGAAATGAGGAGTGAATTTTTTCAAAGAAAGTATTTCTGAAAGGTCAAAACTCACTTACCAGCAGATTGGAGAGTTAAAAGACCTATTTATTGTAAGATACAGGTCCAAAAATATCTAGAGAATGCACTGACAGACTCACTCAAACATCCTTAATGCATCTTGTGAAAAATGTGTTTTTTAAATCCTTGACAGAGATAAATTTTCTTTGAAAACCTAAAAGAACTCTAACTTCTGAAGTCCTCCTAAAAAAGCCAAATCACTGAGGAAGAAAATTCCTCCAATTTGAGTAAGAGCAATATAAAGCTGCCAGCAGCCATTTTGGAGTCAAAAACAATGACAGTACAAAAGACTCACAATTATAAAATAAAAGCATAAGTTACTAACACTCAGAACAAAGAGACAGAGGCCACTGGGATGGAAAGAAGACAATTAGGGCCAAATGCAGAGTGTCTGTTCTATTTTATATGCCCTGATATAGATAGATAGATAGATAGATCTTGAGGAAATAATATGGCCCCCAAATATGATGGTCAATTCTGATCAATTTGATTGCATTGAGGAAAACCTAGGAAATTAGAAAAGCACAGTTCTAAGTGTGTTAGTGAAGGTGTTTCCAGGGATAACTGGAATCTAAAAGAGTAAACTGATTAGGAAGGGAGACTCATCCTGAATGGGGGTGGCCCCATCCAGTAGGATGGGAACTTGGGTAGAACAAAAGCAGAAGAAGGAAGCCTGATAGCACATGCTCTGTCACTCTTTTTCATGGCTACCACGAGCTGAGCAGCTTTCTCCTACCACACCTTCCACCATGAAGTTTCTGCCTCTGGAACCAGCCAACCATGGACTAAAACCTCTTAAACAGTGAGCCAAAATAAATCTTTCCTCTTTAAATAGTTTTTCTTAGATATTGTGTCACAGCAACAGAAAACTAACACACCAAGCTAATCTACAAATGATCCAGCCAAATATTCAACTTTTTCACAATGTAAATCTAAACACAAAGAGTCCACCTGCTCATGAAAGTCTGGAAAGCATTTTTAGGACCTTCTGTATCAGATAAGAAATGGATAACATTTAAAAGTTTCAGGAAAAAGAGAGTGAACTTACTTTGAAAACATTTTAGCTTGACTTTCATCTTTCTAAACCCAAGCTAAATGTCTGCTCCCCAAAAATGCTTAATTAAAACATAAAAGAAGAAATAGAGTTTTTAAAACATTTTCCCCTGTAAAAACAGAACAGTAAAAAGGGAAAAGTAGTCTTATCCTTATGCTTTACATGATGAACAATTTTTGAAAAAGAAAGCAAGCTATGCAAAGAGAGAGTAGTAAAAGAAGACACTTGTTTTCATGCTTGTATGTATCCAGCTTTATTCCCCCAATAGCTCCCTCTATATAAGCCACTTCAGATGAAAATAATAGCAAGACAAAACATTTACATTTTTGCTATGATTTGCTTCAAACTCAAGAAATCAAATGACCCTAATGTCAGACTTGAACCTATCCACTTCAAATGGAACTTGCTAAATTCAGAGGGGCAACATTGGATTGAGTACTTGAAATTTTCCCCAAATCCTATGTTAAAACTATACACTTAAGCAAAATTTTATAGACCTTATAGATACACCTGATCCTGACTACCCACATGGTCTCAGGACACAGGACAAGGATAAATGGTGTTGTGATCAGAGCTGCCAGATGAGACACTGTTGTTCTCTCCCAGCCTCCACCCCAACAGACCCATACTAATTACATTTCTTTGAATTACTAATCCAAAGAAACCAATTGGGACTAAATTAAGCCCTTACCCCCAAAAAGGGAGAAAAAGGAAATGGAATGTACCAGAAAGATACTGGGATATTTCACAGAATTGAAGGAAGAATTAAGCAAAAATGTCACAAGAAACACAGTTCCCAGGCCCTTGGTTGTAGAAATTTGGGAAGCTTGTCTATAAAGGCCTGCTGTCAATAAAGCAACACTATCCAAGCTTCAGTTGTCTATTACTTGAATTACGATCTACTATCACAAAAAGTTCACGATCCTCAGTCCTCATCTCCAATACACCTCACACTTCTCATCATTTTCAAATTGCAAAACAGATCGGCAGAGATTTTCTTCTGTTTAAGGCCCCTGTGCAGTTTTATCTGCCTCATCCACTTCACCTATAGTCATCTGTACGCCGCGGTGTGTGAGACCACCTACCCTCACGAACTGAGCTGCCCAAATAGCTCTTGTTGACTGTAAGAAGCTTCCTTCCTCCAGGGGAGAGGGCAGCTGAGTCACCCTCCTAAACCCACATTAACTCTAAAGACTCCTTTCTGGCCTGGCCTCCTCGTGTAAATGTGTCCGCAGCCCTTTTCCATCAATGTGGAATGACATGCATTTTCTGTCATATTTATAAGGGTTATCGTATGTTTTTGAATATATTCCCATGGATGTGCAGCTAGAAAAACAAGTCAGAGGCAATCTCACTCTTCTCAGTAGGGGAGGGAGAGAGCGTTAGAAAGGAGCTTCGGGAAGGAGTAATTCAAGGCCACCCTGACTTACACAAGCACCCAACTTTGGTTAGTAAAGTCGAACGTCAAGAGGGTTCTTTCCCTCGTTTTTGTTTAGGATTTTGAGAGATTACTTGGTAAGGAGAAGTTCAGGAAAGGCCTGGCCTAACTTCCATGGCTGCCCTCAGTTTCAGTGCCCCTTGCAGAGGCAGCCAGAAATTAGCAGATGGTGCTGTCCAGTAAAGTTTAGGGGAGGAGCAATAGGAAGTAGGCCAGGGACTGAAGGGGAGTCACAGGCAAACCTCAGGAGAAGAGTGGGTGGGCCAAGGGTCCTATGTTGACAGGGGGAGACCTAGACCCCAACCAACCACGTGAACAGACTGTGAGTTCAAGTCTGGGACTAGGGGGCATCATCGCTGAAAGGCTGGCAGAGAGGTGTGCACACAAACACGCACATGTGTGTGTGCATATCCACATGTGCTCACTTATACACATACAGCCCTTCTGATCTGATTCTAACTTTATTGCCTGGTCCTCAATCCAAAGACCACCAGAGGCTTATTGTACTCTATGCTCCACACCCCAAGGGTGACAATCTGGTTTGTGTCCTTGTGCCTTTCACTACACTTGTGCCTCGTGGAGCCTTTAATCCTGTTGTCTTCATGATCAACTAAATCCTACAAGGCCTAACCTTCTATAGAATGAGTGTTTATGTCCCTTCAAAATTCATATGTTCTCTGGGCATGTAGTTCAGTGGCGCTGCACATGTCTGGCAAGCTCAAGGTCCTGAGTTCAATTACCAGTACCAGAAAAAAAGAAAATTCATGTGTTGAAGCTCTAATATAATGAATGATATTAGAAGCTAGAGCCCCATAATGGAATTTATGTCCTTATAAGAGGAAAAGGATCTCTCTCTTCTCCTCTCCTCCTCCCTTCTTCTTCTTCTTCTTCCTCTCTCTCTCTCTCTCTCTCTCTCTCTCTCTCTCTCTCTCTCTCTCTCTCTCTCTCTCCTCCCTCTCTCTCTCTCTCTCCCCCCACCCCATCCTCTACCCATATGAAGATATAAGAAAGAGTGTTCCCTCCAGACAGTGGATCTTCTGGCACCCTGGTCTTTGATTTCCTAGCCTCCAGAACTATGAGAAAATGTTTGTTGTTTAACCCACCCAGTAATTTGGTATAGCAGCCTGACAAAACTGTGACCTAACCTGACCCTCTATCTGTGAAGACTCCCCAGTCCGTCCAACACTGAGGCACTCCCTTCTCACATCTCTGTATTTTCTCTTTCTTTCACATCTCTGTGGTAGAACTCACGAGGTTTTTATTTTTGTCCTTACTCCTCAGCAGACTGCTCACTTCATCTTATTCATCTCTGCATCCCTAGCTTTGAGCACAGTGTCTAGCCAAGAGTTGATTCTCATTAGCAGGTTGTTAAGTGAATTTACAGAAATTCATGCAACAGAAATAGAACTTTTCTTTTGGAAAGTCCAGAAAGTGCTTTTGTTAAGGTTTACTTTATGCCAGTTACTAAACTATGCGTTTTCATATGCAAAAATCTCATTTCATCCTCTTCCTCAACCCTACAGAGTATGCTGTCATTGTCATTGTACAAATGATCAACTAGAGGCTCAAGAAAGATAAAAAAAGACTCACACACTATCACATAAAAGAAAGATAAGGGCTAGGGTTAAAATTTATCTGTTCCAATTCCAACTGGAGAACTCTTCACAATGCCAGAGTTTCTAAAGAGATTTCTACACTGTATTCTACTCTTGCAGAGATTACTATATAGTAAATATAGATATAGATATATCTCACCATATAAACCATGGCTCAATTTTTTTCAATAACATCTCTTCATTTGTTATAGCTTAATAGTACCAATTCATATTAGCCACTTAAATTTTCTGTCCTAGTAGGTGGCAAAAGGGATAAGGAAGAGATTAGAAGGCATGATGTCAACATACGCTACCTTGTTGCTGGCAGCAGCTAGTATGATACATTATTGTTGGGTCTCCATATGATTATGTTCAAAAGAAGAATAAATATTGGAGTCAACTGTGAGGCAGAAGCTACAAGGAATAAGGACAGGAGGGTGACTTTAGCAAAACCAAGTGAAATGTTTTTAATGATGGTTCTCATTTTTGCATGAGATGAGCTTTCCCAGGCACTATTGGGTATTTCTTTGAGCTATCACCCTTAGGTACCAGTTTGACAAAGTCTTTCCCTACAACTTTGATGCATTAGGAGGTTGTCAGAAAACTCACCCTTGTGGTGAAGATCTGTTTTGAAGTTGTACAGAATTACCAATTAATGAGTTCTCATATCATTCTTTTATAGCTGGGTGCATCTGGATGACGCTGAAGCACAAGGTAACCTTAACTAACTTCCAAAGACATTTAATTCTAACTTCCAGAGATGTTTTTGATCTTAGAGAAACTTACTTGTTTTGCCTTTGTATTTTGGAGATTTGATAACTCCAATTAATAGGCTGTTTAGCGAAATCATTAATTCTTCTCAAGGACATTTCTTTTTTATTGCAGGTACTCCAAATAGTCTAAGTAGAGCCATAACACATTTCAGCTATTTCTCTGTAATATCATTTCCTAGGCAAATGCCATGTGCCAAGCCATGAAAAGAAAATAGATCACAAATCCTTTTTTATGCTGAAAGATAAAAACATAAAGTTGCACATACTAATGGTGTACCAGGTTATATTTTGATGCATGTATCCATTATGTAATAGTTCAGGTATGTTAAGGATATTTATATCCTTAAATATATATCATAGAAATATGAAAAATTTCAAAATTCTTTCTTCTGCTTTCTTGAAATAGTACAATATTATTATTCATATCACCTTGCTGTGCAACAGCACACCAGAACCTCTTCCTTTTGTCTAGATTTACTTCAATACCCATCTATCAACATTTTCCCTGTCTCTGCCATTGTCCTACTCTCCCCAGCTTCTAGTAACCATTATTCTACTCTCAACTTTTGTGAGACCCTCTTCTATAGTTTCACATATGGGTGAGATCAAGCAGTTCTTGTCTTGCAGTGCTGGATTTATTTCACTTAACATAATGAATTCCAGTCCTATTTATGTTGTCACAAATGATAAGATTTTATTTTTTTCAGGACAAATTAGTATTTCAATTGTGTATGTCCAACATTTTTTCATTATCCATTCATTATTTTTTCCATTCATTAAGTTCATTGGTACATTTTAGGTATACAGTATGACATTTATCCTTGGGAATTTGTACCTTTCTTCTATATCCAAAATACCAACTTGTTGTCATGTGTAGGATGCAAATACTTTCTCTCATTCTGTAGGTTGTCTCTTCACTCTGTTGTTTCCTTGCTGTGCAAAAGCTTTTGTTTGTTATTATCTTGTTGGTCTATTTTTTCTTTAGTTTCCTGTGCACTGGGTGCCTTTTCCAAAACTCCTTGCATATTCCAATTTCCTGAAACATTTCTCCTATGTTTTCTAATGGTAGTTTCGTAGTTTTGGGTTTTGTAGTTAAGTCTTCAATCTAATCTGATTTGATTTTTGTTATTCATGAAAGATAGAGATCTAAGTTCATTTTTCTTCATGTGTATATGAAATTTTTCCAAGGACCATTTATTGAAAGAACTTTTCCTTCTCCATTGCATGCTTTTAGCATGTTTGTTTTAAAAGAACACTTTGCTGTAGATGTATGGATTTAATTCTAGGCCTTCTAATTCATTGGTCTATATGACTGTTTTTAATGCCAGTACCATGCTGCTCTGATTACTGTAGCATTGTAGTATGTTTCAAAAACAGCTAATATAATGCCTCATGCTTAACCTTTATTGTTCAAGATGGCTTTGACTATTCAGAGTTTTATGTTTCCAGATAAATTTGTTTCTCTATTTCTGTGAAAAATGCCATTGGTATTTTGAAAGAGGATGCACTGAATCGGGAACATCACTTTAGGTAGTATGGGTATTTTAACAAAATTGATTCTTGCCATCCATGAACATGGGTTTTCTTTCCATCATGTTATACCTTCTTCAATTTCTTTCATGAATGTTTTATAATTTTTGTTATAGAGCTCTTTCAACATTTTGGTTAAATTTAGTCCTAAGCATTTCTTATAGCTATTGTAAATGGGATTGCTTTTAATTTCTATTTCACATAATTCATTATTGACATAAGCAATACCACATATTTTTGTTTGTTGATTTTGCATCCTGCAACTTTGCTGAATTCATTTATTTGCTCCAGTAGTTTGTTGGTGGCATTTTGGGGGACTTCTATACATAAGATCATCTCATCTACAAACAGTGGCAATTTAATTTCTTCTCCAATTGGATGCCATCTATTTCCTTTTCTTGCCTGATTGCTCTAGCTAGGACTTCTAGAACTGTATTGAACAAAAGTGGTAAAAGTTGCTATCTTTGTCATATTCCAGCTCTTAGAATGAAAACTTTGAGCTTTCCCCCACTCAATATAATGTTAGCTGCTGGCTTATTATAAACGGCCTTTATTTAATTGAGGTACACTCCTTCTATACCTAATTTTATCAGCATTTTCATCATGAAAGATGTTGAATTTTATCAAATATAATCTACTGAAATTACTGTATTTTTTCCCTTATTCTGTTGAGACTGTCGGGAGACATTCTATGTAATTTTGGGAAAAATCATTTAAATTGTGATTAGGCCCAATCTTCTTGCCTACAGGTTGGCTATGACATGCTGAACCATAACTACATTTTTGCCTCTGCTCACAGCTGAGATCTCAATGGTCCCATGATGCTGTGACACTCATGGGCAAGATTACATCAGCTGAAATCATCCTGGTTCCTTGAGAACTGAGTAGTAAGAGAAAAGTTTCACCTGGGGAGAAACAGATTCCTTATCAGCTTAACTCATCACACCTACTGTTTTAAGAACATCTTTCCTCATCGTACTCGACATCAGCATAAGATCCTCATGGTCATAGGATTACTGCCATCCTACAAAACATCTGATACTTCCTCTGATCATAAGATCCCTGTCAATTTAGGATTATTGCAGCCCTCTAAGTCTTCTGTTACTCCCTATAAACCCAATAAATAGTGGGAAGCTCAGAGTGCCTTCATCTTTGCTGCCCAGAGAAGCATTCATCAGGCCCAGAACTCAACTTCTTCTCTAAGTCCCATTTCCTGTCTTTATTCTTTAATTCACCTTGTACTTTTGGGGCTCACAGGAGACCAGGATGCATTGCAGGTGTTCTGGTAATGTACCCTTTCCCTGTTCCCTACAGGTGACATCACATTTATTGATTGATTTATAAATTTAACCATTCTTCTATTCTCAGAATAAATACCACTTGAGCATGACAAATACCTTTTTAATGTTTTACTGGATTTGGTTAACATTTTGTATAGTATTTTTGCATCTATGCTCATCAAGGACATTGGCTGTAGTTTTCTTTTTTCTTTTTGTTGTATCTTTATCTCATTTTGGAATCAGGGTAATGACTGCGAGTCTAATAGAATGTGTTGTGAAGAATTCTTCTTCCAGTTTTTGGAATAACTTAAGGAGATTAGCTTTATGTTATCTTTATGTGTTTGATAGAATTCAGCAGTGAAACCATCTGATCCTGGGCCTTTCTTTGAAGGAAGTTTTAAAATTATTATTACTGATGCAATCTTTTGTGTTTTTGGTGATCTCTTTGAGTTTTCCATGTCTTCACTATTCAATCTTGGTAAGGTGTACATATCAAGAAATTTATACCTTTTTCCAGATTATCAAATTTGGTAGCATATAGTTGTTTATAATAATCTCTAATAATGTTTTGTATTCCGCTATGTCAATGGTAATATTTCCTTTTTCACATATGATTTTATTCATTAGAGTCTTCTATCTCTGTGATAGTTTAGCTAAGGGTTTACCTATTTATCTTTTAAAAGAGTCAGCACTTTGTTTCATTGACCTTTCATAAATATTTTAGTCTCCATTTCATTATTTCTGCTCTAGTCTTCATTGCTCTTCCCTTCTACTAATTTTGTGTTTGGAGCAGAGCCCCCCAAGCACCAAGGAAGTGAGCCTTTTGGGGCACCATACCACCACCCCCAGTGTCGAGGAGCAGAGTGCCCCTGCACTGAGGAGCTGAGCCTTTCAGGCCACTGTACCAATGCCCTCAGTGCTGAGGAGCAGAGCTCTCTGAGTGTGAAGGAGGTGAGCCTTTCAGGCCACTGAACCACCATCCCCAGCACCAAGGAGCAGAGCCCCCCACAGCACCCAGGAGGTGAGCTTTTCAGGCTGTGGTATCACAGCCCTGAGTGCTAAGGAGCAGAGCCCACCCCAGAGCCGAGGAGGTGAGCCAGGAAGGCACCAGCAGCACAGCCCTCAACCCCTGTGGAAATGAGAAGACATATAAACAAGGCTCAAAACCACATTTGCAGATCACCTACAGAAACCACAAAGGGAAACAAGATGGAACATTCTGATACTAAACCACCTAGACTCCCTGAACTGGCAAGAAAACAGGATCTAGAAAAAATGAAACCAGAAATAATTTCTCAGATAACAGCAGAGACTGTGTCCATAGTACAAGACATGATTAATAACTCTAGAGAAGACATAGATAAAAAAAAATAGAGGAGCTGACTAACATGATGGAATGCCAACATAGACAACAAATGGAAGTTGGGCTGAAAACACCAAATCAGCCCGCTGCAGACAGGCAGGTCTGTGGACATGGTCCTGAGGTCACCAATTGTGCTGAAAACACCAAATCAGCCCATGCCCCAGCAGCAGTCCACTGGATATCACCCCCCCCCGGTGCTCCTCTGGCCTCTTCTCTGTACAGCCACCTCGTTCCACACTACAAAGACACAGAGGACACCGGACCACCAGACCACTGTACTGGAGCTAATCAAGTTCACAGCATTTAAAGAATTCCTGCCCAGAGGTAGGGGCTTCTGAGCCACTGTCAGACGGCTACTGGTCCACAGGAAGGGGCTTCCAGGTTGCCAAACATCCCACCACTCCCAGCCCAGAGGAAGGGGGTTTGGGGCCACCATTCCTACTGCCTCTCCCAGCCCCTGGCGCACGTCTCCCAGCTCAGAGGAGGTGAGCCACGAGGGCGCCAACAGCAACACCCACCCTCCCAGGTGAAATGAGAAAACAGATAAATAAGTCTCAAAACCAGACTTCCAGATCACCTACAGGAACCCCAAAAGGAAATGAGATGGAACACTCTGATACTCAACCACCTGGATGCACTGAACTGATAACAAAAGAGGATCTGGAAAAAATGAAATCAGAAATAATTTCATAGATAACAGGAGAAATTGTGCTCCTAGTGCAAGACATGATTAATAAATCCAGAGAGGAGCTGAGGAACATGATGGAATCCCAACATACAAAACAAAAGGAATCCATAAAACAGATGCAAATAGATTTCCCAGAGATGAAAAACTCCACTGAAAGTCCACACAGCAGAATGAGCCAATGTGAGGACAGAATTTCAGATATAGAAGATAAGATTACAATTAATGACCAGGAAAAGAAAAATTGTTTCAAAATTATAAGGGAACATGAGAAATCAATCCAGCAGCTGCTAGATGATGCAAAGAAGAATAACATAAGACTCATTGGAGTCAATGAAGAAACAGGAGAGAGTGCAGATGACATAAAAAAATCTCTTTGCAGAAGTAATGGCAGAAAACTTCCCAAGCAGGGGGAAAGAGCTTGACATACAGATAAGTGAGGCATATAGGTCCGCAAATAGCCTTGATCAAAAAAAAATCTACACATACGCATATAACTATTAAGATTCCAGAAACTCAACAGAAGAAAAAAGTTCTATAAGCAGTTAGAGAAAAGAAACAAATCACATACAAAGAAAAGCCCATCAGAATCACAGAAGACTTCTCAACACAAACCATCAAGGCAAGAAGAGCTTGGAGTGACATATTCTAAGCCCTAAAAGAAAACAGCCTCCAACCCAGATTGATGTACCCTGCAAAACTATCTTTCAAAATGGATGGAGAAATAAGATACTTTCATGACAAAGAGCACCTTGGGAACTTCGTGAATACCAAACCAGCACTCCAAAGAATTTTACACAATATCCTAAGAACAGACATTGAGGATCACAACCCCAGGAAGCAAAACAGAATGAACCCATTGGGCATGACAAGAAATTAAATGGAAAGGGGGAGAACCCAACAAAAAGAAAAAAAATCATGGCAATGACAAGTCAATATATTTCAGTTATAACCATCAAGGTTAATGGGCTCAATTCATCAATTGAAAGAAACAGACTGGCAGAACGGGTCAAGAAGCTAAATCCAACAATATGCTGCATACAAGAAACACACTTCATTCAAAAGGAAACTCATAGACTGAAAGTTAAAGGGTGGAAAACAATACTCCATGTGAAGGGAACCCAAAAAAAACCAGGAGAAGCTATCCTCTTTGCAGATCAAGTAGATTTCAAACCAACACTGATTAAGAGAGATGAAGAAGGACACTATATCCTTGAAAAGGGAAGAATCCAAGAGGAAGTGATGACAATCATAAATATCTATGCACCAACAACTAGTGTCCCCAACTATATAAAACAAATACTAATGGAGATGAAAAGTCATATATGCACTAATACAATTGTAGTGGGGGATTTCAAAACTCCACTGTCACAACCAGGTAGATCAACTAGACAAAAAATAAGAAATTAAATACTAGGACTCAATCAAAATCTTGAACAAATGAATTTAACAGATGTTCACAGAATCTTCTGCCCCACAAAATCAGAATACACATTCTTCTCAGCTACACATGGGTCATTCTCCAAAATAGACCACATACTCACCCAAAGAACATGTTTAAGTAAGTGCAAAGGAATTGAAGTTATCCCCTGTATATTATCAGACCATAGTGGGATGAAATTGGAGAGCCATAGCAAAAGAAACTCAAAAAATTTCATAAACATGTGGAAATTGAACAACTCACTTCTGAATAACCAATGGGTCACAGAGGAAACTAAAGAAGAAATCAGACAGTTCCTTCAATTCAATGACAATGACAATATAACATATTGGAATCTATGGGACACAATGAAAGCAGTCTTACTAGGGAAATTCATAGCAGTGAATATGCATATTAGGAAAACAGAACAAGCCCAATTAAATAACCTGATGCTGAACCTCAAGCTTCTAGAAAAAGAAGAGCAGGACAACCCCAAAGCTCATACAAAGGAGGAAATTAAAAGATCAGAGGAGAAATCAATGTAATGGAGACTAAGAGAATGATACAAAAAATCAATGAAGTCAAGAGTTGGTTCTTCGAAAGAATCAACAAAATTGACAAACCCTTAGCCAACCTTGTCAGAAAAAGGAAAGAAAAGGACAAATCTATGCAATTAGGAATGAAAAGGGTGAAATTACAACAGACCCAGCAGAAATCCAGAGGATCATCAATACCTACTTCCAGAAATTATACACCAATAAGATGGACAACACAGAAGAAATGGACAGATTCCTAGATACATATGAATTACCAAGTTGAACGAAGAAGACCTAAAAATTCTGAACAACCCAATAACAACCAATGAAATTGAAAATGTAATTAAAAACTTACCAACTAAGAAAAGCCTGGGCCCTGATGGCTTCACTGCTGAAATCTACAAGACATTTCGAGAGGAACTGCTGCCACTACTGTTTAAACTCTTCAATGAAATTGAAAGGGAAGCAATACTCCCAAATTCATTCCTGGAAGCAAGCATCACCTTGATCCCCAAAGCAGAGAAACACCCAACCGAAAAAGGGAACTATAGGCCATTCTCACTAATGAACATGGATGCAAAAATCTTAGTAAGATACTGGCAAACAGAATGCAGAAGATCATCAAGAAGATCATACACCCTGATCAAGTGGGATTCATCCCAGGGATGCAGGGATGGTTCAACATACACAAATCAATCAATGTAATATACTATATCAATAGAGCCAAGAACAAAAACCATATGATTATCTCCATAGATGCAGAAAAGGCATTTGACAAAATCCAACATGCATTTATGATAAAAACCCTACAAAAAATTGGAATAGATGGTCTCTACCTCAAACAGATAAAATCCATCTATGAAAAACCAATAGCCAATATCATACTAAATGGTCAAAAACTGAAATCCCTCACACTAAAATCAGGAACAAGACAAGGATGTCCACTATCACCATTCTTGTTCAATATAGTTTTGGAAACACTAGCCATGGCAATTAGACAAGAGAAATAAAAGGAATAAATACAGGAAATGAAGAAGTCAAATTGTCATTATTTGCAGATGACATGATACTCTATATAGAAGACCCCAAGAACTCCACCAAAAGTCTTCTAGACTTAATAACCAAATTCAGTCAAGTAGCTGGTTACAAGGTCAGCACACAAAAATCAATAGCTTTCCTCTACACCAATGACAGACTCACTGAGAGAGAAATAGGGCAAATAATTCCTTTCACAATAGCATCCAAAAAACTGAAATACCTAGGGATCAACCTAATGAAAGAAATCAAAGACCTCTTCTCTGAAAACTATGGCACTCTGAAAAGAGAGATTGAAGATGATATCAGAATATGGACAGACATCCCCTGCTCCTGGGTAGGAAGGATTAATATAGTGAAAATGGCCATACTTCCAAAACTGCTATATAGATTTAATGCAATTCCAATTGAGATCCCAGTAGCATACCTCACGGACCTTGGGAAAACAATCCAAAAATTCATTTGGAACAAGAAGAGACCCAGAATAGCAAAAGCAATTCTAGGTAACAGAGACATGGCAGGGGGTATCACAATCCCCAACCTGCAACTCTACTACAAAGCTACTGTGATAAAAACAGCAGGGTACTGGCAAAGAAACAGACCTGAGGACCAGTGGAACAGATTGGAAGATGATGCCAGACACATTCAGCCATCTATCTTTGATAAAGGAGCCAAACACCCTCCCTGGAGGAAAGATAGCCTCTTTAATAAATGGTGCTGGAAAAATTGGGTTTCAACTTGCCAAAGATTAAAACTAAACCTGTATCTCTCACCATGCACTCAACTGAAATCAAAATGGTTTAAAGATCTAAATATAAAAATAGAAACGCTGAACCACTTGGAACAGAGGTTAGGTAGAACCCTTGAAGACACTGGTGTAGGAAAAGATTTCATGAACAAAACCTCAGTTGTCCATGAACTAGCAAAAACAATCAACAAGTGGGATCTCTTCTTATTAAAAGGCTTCTGCAGAGCAAGAGAAACCACCACCAGTGTGAAGAGACAACCCACAATGTGGGAAAAAATCTTCACCTGCTCTTCCTCAGACGAAAGTCTACTATCTCGAATCTATAAAGAACTTAAAAAATCAGATCTCCGAAATTTAAAGACCCAGTCCATAAATGGGCATCTGAAATGAACAGACATTTCTCAGACAAGGAAGTAGAAATAGCAAATAAATACATGAAAAAATGTTCAACATCACTGGTCAATTGAGAGATACAAATGAAAACAATGCTGAGATTCCACTTCACTCCAGAAAGAAAGGCTGCTATCTTGAAATCAACCAATACAAATGCTGGCGGGGCTGTGGGGAAAGAGGAACCCTGCTCCACTGCTGGTGGAAGTGTAGACTGGTGCAAGCACTGTGGAAATCAGTATGGAGATACCTCAAAGAACTAGGACTGGAAGTCCCATTTGTCCCTGCTATTCCCCTGCTGGGGAGCTTCCCCCAAAGAATTGAAAGAATCATATCGCAGTGATATATGTGCACCCATGTTCATAGCAGCACAGTTTGTGGTAACTAAAACTTGGAAACAGCCCAAATGCCCATCAACTGAAGACTGGATAAAGAAAATGTGGGTTTTTTTTAATAAAATGGAGCACTATTCAGCCATAAAAAATAAGAAATTGGAGTCATTTATAGCTAAATGGATGCACATTGAGGCGATACTCTTAAGTGAAATAAATCGGACACACATGTATAAATACCAAATAGTTTCTCTGGTTTGAGAAACTGAAAGCGTAAATGGGGACTAAAATGTATGATAGTTAATGTGAAATAGGAAGAAAAGGGGTAAAGGGGAAGGACGTAGGAGGGGTAGGGGAAAGGAAAGAAGGGAGTGGAATTAATATGAGAAAATGGAAAAATAGGAAAAAAATCTTTGTAAATAGGGAGGACTGGAGGGCTTGAAGGGAGGGCTGGGCAAGGGTGAAAAATAAGAACCAAGAGAGACTATGTAAAGGTGCAAATTTCCAATGATGAATGTCATTATATTGTATACCTAAAATGTACCAATGATTAGAATGAATAATCGATAGTGCAAAATAGGAAGAAAAGGTCCAAAGGGGTAGGAGCAGTGGGAGGGGCAGGGGAAAGGAAAGAAGGGAAAGGAAAAATGCTGAGAAATGGCAAAAATGAAAATAAAGTCTTTGTAAATAGGGAAGGGTGGAGGGTGTGAAGGGAGGGCTAGGAATGGGGAAAAAATAAGAACCAAGATGCATTATGTAAAGGTACAATTCCTAGTGAGAAATGTAATTGTGTTGTATACCTAAAATGTACCAATAAAAGACTTTAAGAAAAAAAAAAAAGAAAGAAAGAAAACAAATGGAATCCACAAAACAGATGCAAATAGACTTCCAGGAGATTAAAAACTCCATTGAAAGTTTACACAGGAAAATGAGCCAATGTGAGGACACAATTTCAGATATAGAAGATAAGGTTGCAAACAGTGATCAGGAAAAGAAAAATTTCTTTAAAATAGCAAGGGATCATGAGAAATTAATCCAGAAGCTTCTAGAAAATGTAAAGAAGAATAACATAAGATGGATCAAAGTCATTGAAGAAACAGGAGAAAATGCAGATGACATTAAAAAACTTTTCACAGAAGTGAGGGGAGAAAACTTCCCAAATAGGGGAAAAGAAATTGACATATGGATAAGTGAGGCATATAGGTCTCCAACTACCATTGATCAAAAAAATCGACACATAGGCATATAATAGTTAATATTCCAGAAACCCAACAGAAGAACAAAACCCTGCAAGCAGTTACAGAAAAAAAAAAAATTACATACAAAGGAAAGCCCATCAGAATGACAGCAGACTGCTCAACACAACCCCTCAAGGAGCTGAGAATGACATATTTCAAGCCTTAAAGGAAAACAGCCTCCAACCCAGCTTGATGTAACCTGCCAAACTATCCTTCAAAATTGACGGGAGAAATAAGATCCTCTCATGACAAAGAGCACCTTAGGAACTTCATGAATACCAAACCAGCACTCCAAAAAATTTTACACAAAATTCTAGGAAAAGACAGAGAGGATCACAACACCAAATCCCAGAAGAATGAATCAATTGGGCGCGACAAAAAATTAAACACAAAGGGGGAGAATCCAACAACAACAAAAAGATCATGACAAGGATAAGTCATTGCATATCAGTTATAACCATCAATGTTAATGGTCTCAATTCATCAACCAAAAGAAATAGACTGCCGGAATGGGTCAGGAAGCAAGATCCAACAATATGCTACAATCAAGAAACACACTTAATTCAAAAAGAAATGCATAGACTGAAAGTTAAAGGGTGGGAAACAATACTCCATGTGACAGGAACCTGAAAAATAGGAGTAGCTATCCTCTTTGCAGATCAAGTGGATTTCAAACCAATGCTGATTAAGAGAGACAAAGAATGACACTACATCCCTGTATAGGGAACATCCAAGAGGAAGAGATGACAATCATAAATATATATGAACCAAACACTAGTGTGCCCAATTATATAAGAGAAATAGTAACAGACATGAAAAATCAAATAAGCACTAATACAATAGTAGTGGGCAACCTAAATACCACATGGTCAGAAATAGATAGATCAACTACACAAAAAATAAACAGGGAAATACTAGAACTCAATCAAACTATTAAACAAATGAACTTAACAGATGTTTACAGAGTGTTCCACCCCACAAAATCAGAATGCATATTCTTTTCAGCTGCACATGGGTTATTCTTCAAAATTGACCACATACTAGCTCATAGAACATGTTTTTTTTTTCCTAAGTTCTTTTATTGGTTCATTTTAGGTATACAATTCATTTACATTTATCATTGGGTGCTTGTACCTGTACATGATGTATCTTGGTTCTTATTTTTTCCCCATTACCTGTGTGCCCTTCATCCCCTCCACCCATCCCTATTTACAGACATCATTTCCATTTTTTTTTCATTTCTCATAGTTTTTCCTTTCCCTCCTTTCCTTTCCCCTTCCCCACACTTCATCTTTGAAACGTTTTTCCTATTTCAAATTATCGACTACTCATTTTAATAATTTTAACCCTTGTTTACATTATCAGTTTCACACACTAGTGAAACTATTTGGTATTTATACATGTGTGTCCTATTTATTTCACTTAAAAGAGTATGGCCACTATATGCATCCATTTAGCTATAAATGACTCTAGTTTTTCATTCTTCATGGCTGAGTAGTACTGCATTTTATAAAAAAAAAAAAAAAAAAAAAAAAAAAACCACATCTTCTTTATCCAGTTTCCAATTGATGGGCATTTGGGCTGCTTCCGAGCTTTAGCTATTCCAAACAGTGCTGCTATGAACATGGATGCACATATATTGCTGTAGTATGATTCTTCTAATTCTTTTGGGAAGATACCCAGCAGGGGAATACCTGGGTCAAATGGGACCTCTTGTCCTAGTTCTTTGAGGTGTCTCCATACTGATTTCCACAGTGGTCACACCAGTCTACACTCCCACCAGCAATGGAGAAGGGTTCCTTGCTCCCCACACCCCTGCCAACATTTGTTATTGGTTAATTTCTTCATAGCAGCCATTCCTTCTGGGGTGAGGTGGAATCTCAGTGTTGTTTTCATCTGTATCTCTCAAATGACCAGTGATGTCGAACATTTTTGCATATATTTGTTTGCGGCTTTTACTTCTTTGACTGAGAAATGTCCATTCCTGGTTGAAATCCAGTTTTTCCAACACCATTTATTAAATAGGCTCTCTTTCCTCCAATGATGGTGGTTGGCTCCTTTGTCAAAGATAAGGTGGCTGAGTATGTCTGGAGTTGCTTCTGTATCTTCTAATCTATTCCACTGATCCTCAGGTCTGGTCCTTTGCCAGTACCTTGGTGTTTTAATCACAGTAGCTTTGTAGTATAGTTTCAAGTTGGGGATTGTGATATCCCCAGCCATGTCTCTGTTGTCTAGAATTGCTTTTGCTATTCTAGGTCTCTTCTGTTTCCAAATGAATTTTTGTAATATTTTCTCTAGTTCTGTGAAGTATATTGTTGGAATTTCAATCAGCATTGCATTGAATCTATATAGTAGTTTTGGAAGTATGGCCATTTTCACTATATTGGGTCTTCCTACCCAGGAACAAGGGATGTCTTTCCATTTTCTTATATCCTCCTCAATCTTCTTTTTCAGAGTGCTATAGCTTTCAGTGTAGAGGTCTTTTGCTTCCTTTGTTAGATTGGTTCCTAGATATTTCATTTTTTTGGATGCTATTGTAAAAGGAGTTGTTTCCCTAATTTCTCTCTCAGTGAGTCTGTTATTTGTGTACAAGAAGGCTATTGTTTTTTGAGTATTGACCTCGTATCCAGCTACTCTACTGAGTCTGTCATTTAAGTCTAGAAGTCTTTTGGCAGAGTTTTTTGGGTCTTCTACATGAAGTATCATATCATCAGAAAATAATGACAGTTTTGCTTCTTCCTTTCCTATCTTTATTCCTTTTGTTTCTTTCTCTTTTCTAATTGCTGTGGCTAATGTTTCCAGAAGTGGTGATAGTGGGCATCCTTGTCTTGTTCCTGATTTTAACATGAAAGTTTTCAGTTTTTGACCATTTTGTGTGATGTTGGCTGTTGGTTTTTTGTAGATAGCCTTAATCAGGTTGAAATAAAGACCTTCTATTCTAATTTCCTGTAGTGTTTTTATCATGAATGGGTGTTGGATTTTGTCAAATGGCTTTTCTGCACCTATTGAGATGATCATATGGTTTTTGTCCTTGACTCTGTTAATATAGTTTACTGTTAATATAACAATATATATGTATATATATATATATAGTTAATATATTGTTAATATAGTTTTTGTCCTTGACTCTGTTAATTACGTTTATTGATTTACAAATGTTGAACCATCCTTGCATCCCTGGGATAAATCCAACTCGGTCAGGTTGTATGATCTTGATGACCCTCTGTATTCTGTTTGCCAGTATCTTGTTGAGGATTTTTGCATCTATGTTCATTAGGGAGATTGGCCTGTAGTTCTCTTTTTGGATTCTGTCTTTCCCTGGTTTTGGAATCAAAGTAACACTTGCTTCCAGGAATGAATTTGGAAGCATTGCTTCCCTTTCAATTTCCTTGATGAGTTTAAAGAGTAATGGCAATAGTTCTTTAAATGTCTTGTAGAATTCAGCAGTGAAGCTATCAGGACCTGAGCTTTTCTTCGTTGGTAAATTTTTTATTACATTTTCAATTTCACTTATTGTTATTGGGGTGTTTAGAATTTCTATATCTTTTTCATTTAACTTTGGCAATTCATATGTATCTAGGAATCTGTCCATTTCTGCTGTGTTTTCCATTTTATTGGAGTACAGGTTATTGAAGTAGGTAATGATGATCCTTTGGATTTGTGTTGGATCTGTTGTTACTTCACCTTTTTCATTCTTAATTGCATGTATTTGTGCCTTTTCTTTCCTTTTTTTGATAAGGTTGGCTAAAGGTTTATCGATTTTATTTATTCTTTAAAAAAAAGTCTATGATTCATTGACTTTTTGTATTGCTTAGTCTCCATTGCATTGATTTCTGATCTGATCTTTATAATTTCCTCTCTTGTACGAGCTTTGGATTTGTTATACTCTTCTTTTTCTAGCAGCTTGATGTTCTACATTAGGTTATTTATCTGAGATTTCTCTGATTTCCTAATATGGGCATTCACTGCTATTTATTTCCCATGTAGAACTGCTTTCATTGTGTCCCATAGATTCCTGTATGTTGTAGTGGCATTTTCCTTTATTTGTAGAAACTGTTTAATTTCTTCTTTAGTTTCTTCGGTGACCCATTGGTTCTTCAAGAAGGTGTTATTCAGTTTCAATGAGTTTGTAGGGCTTTTGTGGTGTCTTATGTTATTGATCTCCAACTTGATTGCACTATGGTCTGATAAAATACAGGGGGTAACTTTAATTCTTTTACATTTACTTAGACATGTCCTATGGGCTAGCATGTGGTCTATTCTGGAGAATGACCCATGTACAGCTGAAAAGAATGTGTATTCTGATTTTGTGGGGTGGAACACTCTGAAAACATCTATTACATCCATGTGTTCAATAAATTGGTTCAGTTCTAGAATTTCCTTGTTAACTTTTTGTCTAGATGATCTGTCTATTTGTGATAGTGGGATGTTGGGGTCCTGCACTACAATTGTATTAGAGCTTATTTGGTTTTTCATGTCCATTAATATTTGTTTTGTATAGTTGGGGGGATTCGTATTTGGTGCATATATATTTACGATTGTCATCTCTTCCTCTTGGATTGCTCCCTTCACAAGGATGTAGTGACCATCTTTGTCTCTCTTAATTAGTTTTGGTTTGAAATGTACTTGTCTGCAAATAAGATTGCTACCCCTGCTTTTTTCTGGGTTCCTGTTGTGTGGAGAACTGTTTTCCATCCTTTTACTTTCAGTCTATGAGTTTCTTTTTGATTTAGATGTGTTTCTTGTATACAGCATATTGTTGAATTTAGCTTCTTAATCCACTCTGCCAGTCTATTTCTTTTGATTGGTGAATGGAGGCCATTAACATTGATGGTCATAATTGATAGATATTGATTCATCCTTGTCATGATGTTTTACTTTTGTTGGCTCCCCCCCCACCCCCCCGCCATGTCTTACCTTGCCTGGTTGTTTCCCTCTGTTGGGCCTCATGGAGTAGTGACCTACATTGTCTTTTTCTGGGATATTGTTTAGAATTGCTTTTAGTGCTGGTTTGGTGTTCGTGAAATTTCTGAGGTGTTCTTTGTCATGGAAGTATCTAATTTCCCCATCAATTTTGAAAGATAATTTTGCAGGATACAGCAGTATAGGTTGGAATTGATTTTATTTTAGGGCTTGAAATACTTCACTCCAGGCTCTCCTTGACTTGAGGGTTTGTGTTGAGAAGTCTGCCATGATTCAGATGGGCTTTCCTTTGTAGGTGATTTGTTTCTTTTCTCTAACTGCTTGTAGGATTTTGTTCTTCTGTTGGGTTTCTGGGATCTTGACTTTTATATGTCTAGATGTAGATTTTTTTATCATGGCTAGTTGGAGTTCTATATGCCTCACTTATCTGTGTGTCTAATTCTCTACCTCTGTCTGGGCAGTTTTCCACTATTACTTCTGTGAACAGATTTTTTATGCCAATTGTGCTTTTTCCTGTTTTTTCATGGACCCCTATCAGTCTTATGTTATTCTTCTTTGCATCATCTAGCAGCTGTTGGATTGATTTCTCATGGTTCCTTACTATTTTTAAGAAATTTTCATTTTCATGGTCTTTAACCGCGATCCTGTCTTCTATATCTGATAGCCTGTCTTCAGATTCCCTTAATCTGCTGTGGATACTTTCAATGGAGTTTTTAATCTCCTGAATATCTGAATCTGTTTCATGGATTTCATTTCTTTCTTATGGTGGGTGATCATGGTTTCCATTTCTTTCTTGTGGTGGGCATTCATGGCTTCCAGTATGTTTTTGAGCTCATCTTTTTTTTTTTTTATTTGTTTCTGTTTAGAGTTTCTAATCATGTCTTTCACTCTGCTCACCATCTCTGCAGATATCTGGGAGATTATTTCTGCTTTGAATTTTTCTAGAGCCTCATTCATCTGTTTTGTTACTTCCTGTGCTATCAGTTCAGGCTGTCCAGGTGGTTGGTTATTGGACTTTTCCACCTCATTTCCCCCAGGTTTTACCCTTGGTGGGGTGGAAGTCTGAGTTTGTGACTTGCTTAAATGTATTTTCATTTTTGTTTTTGGTACCATCCTTGATTTTACTCCTGGGTTAATATTTTGAAATTGCTTATTGTAAGTATCTTTGTTGCTTGTAATTAGAACCCTTACGGAATGATTACTTCTCAGAGGTGACTTTCAGATATAGCTGGTCTTTAAATTTTGAGTCTGTAATGACTCTGAGGGTATCTCTTTATCATTACAGTAGGAAGGATCACTGACTAGATCAATAACAACCCCTTAGCCCAAGTGATACAATCAGCAACACCATAACATCAAGTACATCTTAGAAAATGGCATTTTGTGGTAGTTATGAATCTATCACATTTAACTGTGTGAATTAAATCAAGGTTGAGGACCAACCCAACATATGTTTATAGTAAGTAAACTCTTCAATATAACAACTTTACCCTGAGGGATGGGGAGTTGGAGTTGGGGATGGAGGGACAGATAGGTAGAAGGTTAGGGGAAGGTTAGCAGTGAGGCCAGAGGACACAGGTGAGAAGGAAAAAGAGAATAATAGAAAAACAAAGAACTCTGAATGATGGCCAGAACAGGGACAAAAAGGGAGATGAACAATATGGGACAGCAAGAGAGTGAGTGTAAGACAGAGAGAGTAAGGAAAGAGAAAAGAAAGAGAAAAAAAGGACAGAAAAACAAAAATTTGCAAAGAGTAGGAGGAAAAAAATAAAGATAAGGGGAAAAAAAGAAAAGAAAAGAGGAAAAAGAAAGAACCCAACAATATTAATTTTGGAAATAAAATATAAAACAAAAATGAAGGGCCTCTTTCAGGGTATGTCTCTGTTGTCACAATAGACAATGTGGATAGCAATGTGCAGATATAAATCAATCAATCTCATCAAGCCAGTCACAGAACCATGAGATTCAGGCAGATTTCTGGCTGGAAGTCCCAAGTTGAGCTCCCTGCCCTCCTGTAGGGTTGAACTCTGCAGGGTTGTACTGCAGGTTCCAGCTGCCCTTCCCCTGAAGATAGCTCCAATTCTGATGGGAGGTGATGATCACTCAAACTTACCCAGTACAGTGGTCTGGTGGTCCAGTGTCCCCTGTGTCTTTGTAGTGTGGAACCATATGTCAGTCCAGCCAGAAGGCCAGAGGAGTAGGGGGTGGTGATCCAGTGGATGGCTGCCGGGGTGTGTGTGGGGACCCTCCAACGGTGTCCAGAGAGGTGCCTGTCCGCAGCGGGCTGGATTGGTGTGTTCCACACTGGCAGGGATCCTCCAACTGCCATAGAACATGTTTAAGTAAGTGCAAAGGAATTGAAGTTATCCCCTGAATATTATCAGACCATAGTGTAATGAAATTGGAGATCAATAGCAAAAGAAACTGCAAAAATTTCATAAACACATGGAAATTGAACAACACACTTCTGAATAACCAATGCATCAGAGAGGAAATTACAGAAGTAATCAGACAGTTCCTACAATTAAATGACAATACAACATATCGGAATATATGGAACAAGATGAAAGTACTCTTAGGAGGGAAATTCATAGCAGTGAATACTAATATTAGGAAAACAGAGTGAGCTCAATTGCACAACCTGATGCTGAACCTCAAGCTTCTAGAAAAAGAAAAGCAGGACAACCCCAAAGCTCATACAAGGGAGGAAATTATAAAGATCAGAGGAGAAATCAATGCAATGGAGACTAAGACAATGATACAAAAAAATCAATGAAGCCAGGAGTTGGTTCTTCGAAAGAATTTAAAAAATTGACAAACCCTTAGTCAACCTTGTCAAAAAAAAGGAAAGAAAATGCCCAAGTCCATGCAATTAGGAATGAGAAGGACGAAAATACCACAGACCCAGCAGAAATCCAGAGGATCATCAATACCTACTTCAAGAACCTATACAGGGCTGGGGATTTAGCTCAGTGGTTTCAGTGCCTGCCTCAAAAGCACAAGATCCTGAGTTTGATCCCTGGTACCAAAAAATAAATAAATAAAACAAAAGAACCTATATGCCAATAAGATGGAAAACACAGAAGAAATGGACAGATTCCTAGACATGTATGAATTACCAAAGTTGAATGAAGAAGAACTAAATATCCTAAACAACCCAATATCAATCTATGAAATTAAGAAAATCCTGGGTCTTGATGGCTTCACTGCTGAATTCAACAAGACATTTAGAGAGGAACTACTGCCACTACTGTTTAATCTCTTCAGTGAAATTGAAAGGAAAGCAATACTCCTGAATTCATTGCTGGAAGCAAGCATCACCTTGATCCCCAAAGCAGAGAAAGACCCAATTGAAAAAGAAAACTATAGGCCAATCACACTAATGAACATAGATGCAAAAATTCTTAATGAGATACTGGCAAATAGAATGCAGAAGATCATCAAGAAGATCATACACCCTGATCAAGTGGGATTCATCCCAGGGATGCAAGAATGTTTCAACATATGGAAATCAATCAATGTAATACACTATATCAGCAGAGCCAAGGACAAAAACCATATGATCATCTCAATAGATGCAGAAAAAACATTTGACAAAATCCAACATGCATTTATGATAAAAAAAAAAACTACAAAAAATCAGAATAGACAGTCTCTACCTCAATCTGATAAAAGCCATCTATGAAAAACCAACAGCCAGTATCATACTAAATGGTCAAAAACTGAAATCCTTCACACTAAAATCAAGAACAAGACAAGGATGTCCACTATCACCACTCCCCTTCAATATCATTTTGCAAATAGTAGCTACAGCAATTAGACAAGAAAAAGAAATAAAAGGAATAAAGATAGGAAATGAAGTCAAATGGTCATTATTTGCCAATGACATGACATTCTATGTAGAAGACCACAAAAACACCACCAAAAGTCTTCTATACTTAATGACCAAATTCAGTAAAACACCCAGATACAAGGTCAACAAACAAAAATCAATAGCTTTCCTCTATGCAAACAACAGACTCAATGAGAGAGAAATAGGTCAAACAATTCCATTCACAATAGCATCCAAAAAAAAGGAAATACCTAGGAATCAACCTAACAAAAGAAATCAAAGACCTCTTCTCTGAAAATTATAGCACTCTGAAAAGAGAGATTGAAGATGATATCAGAAAATGGAAAGACATCCCTTGCTCCTGGGTAGGAAGAATCAACATAGTAAAAATGGCCATACTTCCAACACTGCTACATATATTCAGTGCTATCCCAATTGAAATTCCAGCAGCATACTTCATGGACCTTGAGAAAACAATCCAGAAATTCATTTGGAAAAAGAAGAGACTTGGGATAGCAAAAGCAATTCTAGGCAGCAGAGACATGGCAGGGGGTATCACAACCCCCAACTTGAAACTATACTAAAAAGCTACTTTGATAATAACAGCATGGTACTGGTAAAGAAACAGACCTGAGGACCAGTGGAACAGATTAGAAGATGCAGAAACAACGCCAGACACACTCAGCCACTCCATCTTCGATAAAGGAGCCAAACATCCTCACTGGAGGAAAGATAACCTCTTTAATAAATGGTGCTCAAAAAATTGGGTTTCAACTCACCAAAGACTACAACTAAACCTATATCACTCACCATGCACTAAACTAAAATCAAAATGGATTAAAGATCTAAATATTAAAACAGAAATCCTCAACTCACTGGAACAGAGGTTAGGTAGAACTCTTGAAGATATTAGTGCAGGAAAAGGTTTTATGAACAAAACCTCAGTTGCCCGTGAACTAGCACAAACAATCAACAAGTGGGATCTCTTCTTATTAAAAATCTTCTGCACAGTAAGAGAAACTACCAACAGTGTGAAGGGACAACCTACAATGTGGGAAAAAATTTTCACCTGCTGTTCCTCAGACAAAGGTCTACTATCTCGAATCTATAAAGAACTTTAAAAAATCAGACCTCCCAAATTTGAAGACCCAATCCAAAAATGGGCATCTGAAATGAACAGACATTTCTCAGACAAAGAAGTAGAAAAAGCAAATAAACATATGAAAAAATGTTCAACATCACTGGTCATTTGAGAGATGCAAATGAAAACAATTCTGAGATTCCACCTCACCCCAGAAAGAATGGCTGCTATCATGAAATCAACCAATAACAAATGCTGGCGGGGCTGTGGGGAAAGAGGAACCCTGTTCCACTCCTGGTGGGAATGTCGACTGGTGCAACCACTGTGGAAATCAGTATGGAGATACCTCAAAGAACTAGGACTGGAAGTCCCATTTGACCCAGCTATTCCCCTGCTGAGTATCTTCCCAAAAGAATTAAAAGAATCATACCACAGTAATATATGCCCACCCATGTTCATAGCAGCATAGTTTGTAACAGCTAAAACTTGGAAACAGCCCAATTGCCCATCAATTAGAGACTAGATAAAGAAAATGTGGGGTTTTAAAATAAAATGGAGTACTACTCAGCCATAAAAAATAAGAAATTAGAGACATTTATAGCTAAATGGATGCACATTGAGGTGATACACTTAAGTGAAATAAATAGGACACACGTGTGTAAATACCAAATAGTTTCTCTAGTGTGAGAAACTGAAAGTGCAAATAAGGACTAAAAGGTATAATAGATACTGTGAAATAGGAAGAAAAGGGGAAAAGGGGAAGGAAGTGGGAGGGGTAGGGAAGAAAAGAAAGGAATTGAATTAATATGAGAAAATGAAAAAATGGAAATGTCTTTGTGAATAGTAAGGGATGGAGGGGTTGAAAGGAGGGCAGGGAAATGGGGAAAAAATAAGAACCCAGATGAATCATGTAAAATGCAAATTTCCAATGATGAATGTCATTATATTGTATACCTAAAATGTACCAATAAAATTAATAATTAAGAAAATAAAAAGAATTTTGTGTTTTATTTGTTCTTGTATTTCTAATTCCTCAAGCAGCAGTGATAAGTTGCTTTTTTGAAATCTTTCATTTTTTTTTTTTTGTATGTAGGCATTTACTGCTATGAACACCCACTAAATTGCTGCTTTTCCTGTATATCATAGGTTTGGGTGTGGTGTGCCTCCATTTTCATGTTTCAAGAACTTTTGTAATTTCATTCTTGATGTCTTCCTTGATCCATTGGTTGGTCAGAAGTTGTTTAATTCCTAGGTATTTGTTTATTTCCTAAAGTTTTTCTTATTACCAATTTCTGGTTTTTCTTTGTACTGTCAGAAAAGATACTCAGTATGATTTCAATTTTTAAAATTTTGTTGAGACTTGTTTTGTGGCCAAGAAAATGACCTATCCCAGAGAACATTCTGTGCATTGATGATAAATGTATGTATTCCCCAGCTATATGGAATGTTCTATAGATAGCTGCAGGATTCATTTGGTCTAGGGTGGTATTCTTCCATTCCTTTGTTGATATTCTGTCTGATCATTCCATTGTTGAAAGTGAGATGTTAAAGTCCGCAAATTTTATTGTATTGGAGTCATCTCTCTCTTTGGGTCTACTAATATTTGTTTTATATATTTGTATGCTCGAATATTGGGTGCATACATATATAGAATCAATGTTTTCTTTTATGGAATTTATCCATTTATCATTATATAATGATTTCCTTGTCTCATTATCCCTTTTGATTTAAAGTCAATTTTATCTGATATAATAAAGGCTACTCTTGTCTTCTTTTGTATTCCACATCACGGAATATTTTATTCAATCCCTTTACTTTCAGTCTATGTGTGTTTTTACCAGTGAAATGAGTTTCCTGTAACACATAGCTGGATCATGTTTTTCTTTTCTTTCCTTTCTTTTTTTTTAAATCCATTCATTCAGTTGATGTCTTTTATTTTTTGATACCGGGGATTAAACTGAGGATCTCATGCCTGCGAGGCAGGCAGTGGAACCACTGAGCTAAATCCCCAGCCCCAGTTGATATCTTTTAATTGGAGAATTTTTAATCCATTCAAGAAAATTATTGATTGATAAGTTTTCACCACAACCATTCTGAAACTTTTTTATACATATTTTAGTTCCTTTCTTTCTCACTCCCTTACAGTATTATTTTGTGATTAACTGCTCTCGTCATGTGTTTTGATTGCCTAATTTAAATTTTTTTCATTATTAAATTTTTTGTGGTTATTATAATGCCTACAAAAATATTTTTGATTATATAAGCTGTTTTGAAATAATAACAACTTAACATAATCATAAAGATAAGTTCAAAAGCAAACAAAAAAGACAAAATGCACTAATAAAGATGATTGCCAGTTGTGTCCACTCCTTTCCACAATTTGAATTTTTATGTCCCATTATATTTTCTTCTATATTTCCTATCTCTTAACATATTAATGTAGTGACTGTTTTTTGTTTTGGTTTTTAGTCTGTATATCAAAGATATAAATCCTTTATTCACCATACCTACAATATTAGAACATTCTGAATTTGTATGTATGGTTCCTCTTACCAGTGACTTTTATACCCTCCTATGTTTTCTTCTTATTGACTTCTCTTTCATTCAGTTTGAAGAACATCCTTTCACATTTCTTTTAGACTAGTTCTGATAAAGACCTAATGAAGACCTGGTAAAAATATATCTTCTCAGCTCTTGTTTGTCTGGGAATATATTTTTTGTCTTTCATTTCTAAAGGATATTTCCTGGCTATAGTATTCTCAGGTGAAAGTATTGTTTTTTCTTCAGTACTATGTAAATACTCTATACTGTAAGGTTATACTATAACTCTAAGGATTCTGCTGAGACTTCTACAGTTAGGCAAATTGGGACACCACTATATGTTGTCTCTTTTCTCTTGCCCTTTAGAATGTCTTTATCTTTTACCTTTGAGAGCTTGATTAAATGATGTCTTGAGGTAAACTTGGTTGAATTAAATTTGACTTGTGACCTCTGACCTTTCTTTACATGAATATTTGTATCTTTTTCTCTAGAAAGATATTTCTAGAATTTCTAGAAAAATGTTTCTCTAGAGACACATTTGTATCTTTCTCTAGAAGTTTTCTGCTGTTTCTTTGAATAAGTTTTCTACCCCTTGGCATTCTCAAGTCCTCTTTGAGCCCAAATAACTAAAAAATTTGCTCTTTAATATTGTCCCAAAGCTTCCATAAATTTTACCTTTATTCTCTTTTTTTTACTCCTCCAACTGTGTGTTTTCAAAAAGCTTGTCTTTGAAAGCCTGATTTTCTTTCTTGTTTGACCTATCCTGCTATGGATGTCACCTGTCATGTTTTTTTTGTTTGTTTGTTTTGGCTTTTTTGCTGAGTATATTTTTTAGCTCAAGAATTTTTGTTTTTTTGTTAAGTTTCTCTGTTAGAGTATTAAAACATTTCTTTGTGTTTTTTTCAAGCTCATCTAATCTCCTTAAAATTGCTATTTTAAATTGTCTGGGTCTTTTTTCATACTTATAACTGCCTTCTTATTTTGAGGACTAGATGAAGCCATGATTTTCTGAATGCTCTTGATGCTTGTTGATGTGCAACAAGCATCATCTAGACATTGAAGGGTTAAATATTTGTTCCAGGCTTCCTAATCTGGCTTTGCTTGTGCCTCTCTTTCCAGAAATTCTAAGAAGTTTGCTCTTTTCTCTAACCATATAGTTACTTGTACTATTTCGGCACTTGATGGTGCCCAGATCCACATTGTCAAGAGTCTGGTGTTGGTGTTAACACTGTTCTAGTATTAGAGAGTAATCCAAGCCCAGGTTTGTTGGTACATTGTTCAGGAAGAAACAGGAGAGTACCTACAAAGAGTAATCTATCCCCACAAGCCTCTTCCTGGAGCCAGGGTAAGCCCTAATGGCTCATCAGAGTTATTTCCCTATGGTCAGGTACCACACAACTCTGCCTTGCTCTGGACAGTCTCATTACCGATGGACAAGCCCCAGGCTCCTATGTTACACATAAAGCTACCATGCTGCAGTTATCCTGAATGCCGAGTTTGCCAAGACCAGTACAATACTGGAATAGAGCCAAGCCCCACACAACTAAGAGTTGCCTATTGTTAAGGTGGACTCACAGCCAAAGACCACTGAAACAGCCACAGGCATTACTAGTTGAGGTAGAAGTCCAATAGATTCAGGCCACGTATCTTCCTCTGGCCCTGAAGCTGTTCTAGAGGATCCAACTGCAAGCAGACCTGAGAATGGAAGCTGTTAGGATCTGCCTTTTATTAGATTTCAGCAGCCAACCTCTAGGTTCCTGGGTAAAGTCTTGTGTTTACTACTTTGTCCTACCCCTGGAAAATGGAGTCTTATACATGCTATGCCTAAGAGTGGGGTAGTGTCAGTAAAGGCAGTTTCTTGGTCACCTTGGATGACACTAAAATGGATAATGTTGAGTCTCACAATTTCATGAGTCTGTTTTCTCAGGGCTGTACCAGGGACTATTCTGCAGCTGACAGTGATGCAAATCAAAACATGAGTCCATCTCAGTGGGTCACCAGTCCTTGCCTTATGCTGTGGCAGATTCAGAGCCACATTTGCAAGCACTATCCTGGTGATAGCTATCCTGCCCACTTCGGGGATTAAGTATAGGAGTTTGTCCCTTGACCAACAAAACTCCTGTTAAGCTATGTCACCTGACTCTTGCAGCCACAGTGGAATATAGTCTCAGAAAGAAAGTATATGTGCCTCAGGCCCACTCCAAGACAGGAACTAATATTGGCAAAACTCAAGACTGTCCCACCAACACACAGGCTTCTACTTGATGCTGGGGCTGGACTAGAAGTTCTGTTGTGAGCTCTGACCTCTATTCAGGGCCTTCCGCTTGTACAGGCACTGGTTCTCACCCTGGAAGGCCTGGCACTAGATTTCAGACAAAGCCCTATTCTAACTTTGGTGCCCTATTTGAAGAAAGTCTGAGGTTGAAGAAGAGGTGGTAGTTGCAGCCTTCCATCAGTCTTAACACAGTTCCAGGGGGTACTGGCCTGATTGTCAGGGGTTGTGAGCTTTGGCCAGCACTGAATTTCACCATAATGGGTTTCATGGTGGGTTTCAAGTCTAAGACCTGGACTTCATTCTCTCCCCTCTCTCAAGCAGGAAGCTACCTATCTATCTACCTATCTATCTATCTATCGATTGATCGATCAATCTACCATCTATGACTCATGTCTGTGAGGTAAAATCAGGAGTGTCTTAGGCACAATCTTGTTCTACCTTCCTGAGACAAATGAATCACAAGTTCTGAAAATGAACTTATGAGTGGTAAATAACTCCTCATAAGTGGAAGACAATGGTTAATACATATTTTTCATAGGATCAGCTTGGCATATATCATGCAGTAGATGTGATAAAAATATTTCTCAGATAAATAATGCTGTTAATAAACCCTCTACTATTATATCAACCACTGTATTCTTCAATCTGCTATCAAGTTCCCATGTGCAACTGATTAAAAATTTACTTTTGATCAGAATACTCTTGAAAGTTGTATAAAAGTACAGAGCAAAATATAACAAATACCCACATTCCAACCACTCATAATTAATGTTAATAGTTTGTCACAGTGAGTGTTTTTAGTAAAAAAAATAATAACTAACATTAATTGAAGATGAACCATGTATAGGCAGTATTCCAGTTCTTACATACATTAATTTCATTAAACCTTACAAAACCCTATGAGACAAGGCTGTTATTATTTGTTTTGCAGAGAAATCTGAGGTGTAGAATTTTAACCATATGCCAAGTCACACAGATCTAGGAGGCTACTTTGGTTTGCTAAGGCTGCAATAACAAAGTATCATAGACTGAATGATTTACAGAACTGAAATAAGGACTGGCAGGTTTGGTTTCTTGTCAGGCCTTTCTTCTTGACATGGAGATGGTCATCTTCTTCCTTTATCTACACATCAGCTTCTCTCTGTGCATGTCTGTGTACTAATTTCTTATAAGGACACCAGTCATATTGAATTAGGGCCCACCCAATGATTTCATTCTAACTTAGTCTGAACATTATTCACAATATCTAAGATAATGGAAACAACATAAGTGTCATTGACAGATGACTAGGTAAAGGAAATGTGGTTTTATATATCATATATCTTTACCACAATTCCATATGCACATATTCACATGCATAAAATTACTTAATATTTTAAAAAGAAGGAAGTCCTGCCATTTACAATAATGGATGCACCTGGAAGACATGCTAACCAAAATAAACCAATCACAGAAAGAGAAATACCACATGATCTCACTGAAATAGAAATCTTAAATGTCAAATATATAACCTCTGTGGCACTATGATGGGGATGTGGGAAAACTGGAAGATTCTGGTCATAAGGTAAAATATCAAAGTTATATAGAGCTAGAAACGCTAGTCACAAATTATAAAATTGCAGTTATTTATAGTTAGAGATCTAATATACAGCATAACTATAGTTAATAATACTGAATATAACTGAAATTTGGGACACTTGTCTTTCTATCATTCTAGAAAAATCTCAATGATTACTTCAAATATCATCTTTCTTTCATTCTTTTAATTTTATCACTCTAGATACCCTAATTGAAAAAATTTTAGCTTTTCATTGTTTATACCTTCTGTGTCTTTTAATTTATGTGGTAATTTTCAGGTGATTTCCTCAATCCTATCATTACCTTATTCACCAGTTCTCTTTTTCTATATCTAGACTATCATTTAACCTACACAACCAGGTTGAATTTTGTTGTTACTATTGTTTTGATGACAATATTTTTCATTTATGTAATTATTCGTGTCTTTGCTTTATTTCATTCAGTTATAGTGCTTTGTTTTATAAATTCTGTTATTTCCCTTATCTTTTTTCTTTTTTGTTCTGTTGTAGAACCCAGGGCCTAATGCACACTAAGCAAGTGCTGTACCACCAAGCTATATTACTAGATCTCCCTTTTCTTTTACAAAAATTTAAGTATATTTAAATTACCTTTCATGTTGTCTTATCATCTTTAGTTCCTTAAATGGACCATCTTTTCCATCTTTATACTATTTCTCATGGTATTAGCTTCAGTCAGGTGATAAGAATTCATTGTATTGGTGGGAATTATCTTTTTCAGGTGTTAAATGTTAGTGTTGTGTTGTAGGGGACATTCTACGATTTTCTGTGCTAGAGCTCATATATTCTAAGGTATATTTTATGTTCATCTCTGGATCAGGTCATGGGTGAATTATGGTTCACAACCCAGTGCCACAAGGGTCTCAGTGTGTGACAGTTGACTCTATCCTTTCAGTATGAGTTGAGTAGAGAGTTTATGGGTTATACAGAGATCTGTGCTCAAATTCTAAAATTGTATATAGGGTTCATAACCCGATTTATCGGTCCTACATTTTCATTTCAAGCAAATATCCTCTTTGACTTT
Source organism: Heterocephalus glaber (assembly GCF_053883595.1). NCBI lineage: Eukaryota > Metazoa > Chordata > Mammalia > Rodentia > Bathyergidae > Heterocephalus > Heterocephalus glaber. Next base: position 9,737,711 of record NW_028258344.1, read on the forward strand.
TTTCAAGGACCACACAGATCAACTACCTTTCTTCTTTCTTCTTTTCTTTCTTTCTTTCTTTCTTTCTTTCTTTTTTTCTATCCTTCTTTCTTTTGGTACTGGAAAACTCATGAGCTTGTGCTTGCAAGGCAGGCACAGCACCACTGAGCTAAATCCCCAACTACCTTTTGATGTTAATGACTCCCTCTTATTTCTGCCACCTGGAATCTTATTTTGAGTTATACTTGATGATGATGATGATGATGATGATGATGATGATGATGATGATGATGATGATGATATTGTCTAGAGTGAAAAAAGGACTTCCCATGTCAACTCAGTTCACTATATTGTTGCTAAAATCATCCAGATTATATGCTCAGAGAAAACACAAATACAGAGGGGTCATATCAGTCTTGCATCATATCAGAAAGTGAGAACAAAAGTAGAAACCTTCAATAACATCTGTAAACAGTGAATTTCTAAAGAATATACTGCATAGAATTTTGATTTACAAATGAAACTCTATGATCATATTTTCCAAACGGTAAAGAAAAAAACTGGCTAAAATATTAGTTCAAGCTCAAAGCTATAAATTTACTGAAATAAAAATAAAAACAGCTTTCAACTGCTGGAAATTCAGCAAATTATTAAAGGTAATCTGGCAACTCTCTTTAACCACAGCATAAAATTTAAGAAAGAATATCATTTAGTGATATTAGAATAAGAAAAGACCTTAAAATGATATTTTGTTTCAAAATTAAGACAAAAATTTCCTATTTCCTAACTATAAATTCTTGAATTGTCTTGCAGTTTGTCTTGTTTTGACTTTTTTAAAGAAATAATATCACAGCACATTCAGAACACTCTAAGGAATAGTTTTCTTTTTCAGTAAATATTTATTGAGCTTCTCTGAAGTGCTCAGCATTATCCACATTTTGGAGGCTGAATGCATAAGACAAAGATCAGGCAAAGCATACTTATTGAAGTACAAAGCAGGCAATTAAAGAGCAATAATACAGATTATATATGGGTAAACCCTAATGTCAGGTCTACTGACAAAATTGTGCCATGAGAATTTCTAAGAAGAAAAGCTCGGTAGCTATTTTCTTAAAGGACTAAAACTTTGGATAAAACACTACATACAAAAAAACCCAAGACAAGTAGCTGCCCCTACTTCTGGCCACATCTCACGAAACCCATTTTAAAGGAATAAAAAACCCATTTTTTCCCAAAACACATGTTCTTCCAAAAAGCCTCCGTTTGTAGCATCCTGTGATAAGCTAACCTTCATTTCAAAGAGTTTCCTCCATAAAGCCCATAACACTGTAGTACAATGTTTCCCCAAAATTCAGCAAGAACAAGATAGTCAAAACTTAATTCAAGTAGCATCTGTAAAGTAGCTCACCGATCACCTATTGTGTGCCGTGGGTTCACTGAGACTGAACTGAGAACGGCGGCACAGTAACGCGACGCGCTTTCCCGAAACAGTAGTGAAGTGCGGCCAAAATAGAGATAATTACTTTAATTAATGGCAATGATTTTAACGGTTGAACATCTTAACTAATGAATTATGATTGATTGCTTGTTACTAATCAAGGAATATGATTCAAAGTTGTAATTGAAAATCCAGGAGCAATAGTTTCTACCAAGAGCGTATCACAGCTCCGCTGAGATTAGAGGCATTATTTTTGCCTTAAACATTGGATCCTGAATCATTCTAGTCCCCTTTCTTTTCTATGTTTCTTAAAATAAACTGGTAGGACATTAGTTTTAATTGAGTATTTAGGACTATCAGAAATATGAACAAAATGTGAAAAGAGTAAATTTGAAGACATGTATGTTATTTTTTTAGCTATAATTCTTCATATCATTTTACTCATCTAAATTTTATTCTTGTTCACCTTCAAGTCTGTTTTCTTTCTTTAAATAAAGGCTTTGAGTACAAGAAGCTACTCAATTAGACTAGTTAGATAGTGTGAAACTTCTTTTAACATATTCACTAAGAATTTGTTTTCCACATAATTTATATGTAGCACTTTGGATATTGGGTTGTTAAGCCTTTTAGAACATGACAAACTAAAACTACCACATAGAGAGCTCCCAAAGCTAGTGTCATAAGCTCTTTTTCCTTCTGCAGCCTGTTCTTCTAATGGATTTATCTAAAGGGATAAGTCAATATTGAAACTTGGGACTGAAAGACTGGTGGAGTGAAAACAGGGCATATCTAATTTGGAAAAGGGGAGCTCAGCATAGTTCTGGTGTACCGATGAAAGCAGGACTGTGGCAAGAAATGAGGCTTCAGTAGTAGATGGAAGCCAGATTGTGGTCAAGGAGGAAATTAAGGAGTTGTGCACTCAAGAAAGAAATGCTAGAGATCCTTAGGAGAGATTAACATTTCAAGGAAGATCACAACAGAGCATGTGTGAAACCCTAATGGAATGGAGAAAGAAACCAGGGAAGAGGCTGTCCTTATAGTCCAGGGGTCAGGGAATGAGCCTGTGCTAATACAGGGAGCATTCCTAGAGTTGGGTTGCCTAGGTTTGGTTAAAAATTAACTATATATCTGTATACAACTAGCAATGAATTATATGATGATACAAAGCAGGTTCAAATAGGAGGGAGAAGACTGAGTTCACAGTTTGGACGTGATAAAATCAAGATACTGGAGACATTCTAGTGACTTAATGCTGTTTCCACCTACCCCACCCAACAACTAGGCTGCTGTCTACAGTCATGTCTTTGGGTCATATGCCTGCCTTTCAGACAAGACTTCACCGAGAAGCACAGCCAGGTTCTAGCAAAGGTCTATTCCATTGAGGGGTACAGGAACATACAGAAGGCAGCCAACATTGAACTATATTTCTACATGTCATGATCTAATAACTTATTTTTAATCACTTAATTTACACTGATTTCTCTGGCATAATTTTAGTCACTGTAAATACTTTTTTTTAGAACATGTTCATAAAGTACGGCTGATCTCCCTTTTCTCCTAATACATTTCAATGTCTAATTACCTGTAGTTGAGTCTGTCTCCCATTGCACAGCCCATTCTCATAAGTCTGATTCCAGATTACCAAACTCAAGCCTAGTTGTGATAAATGCCATCATGCTGAGGTCCAGAGAACTAGGGTGGAAGTCACTATAGTTCTTCTTGTCTATTATCTGATTGAACCCAGGGCCTCTGAGCTCATGGAGCCTATAGCTAGGAATCAAGTGATTTAGTGAAAAGATATGAAAACAACAGAATGTGAGAACCAGGAAATTGCCCCAAAATGTTTTGATACTAGAAGTATTTGAAAACATTTCTCCTTTTCAAGATCTTGTGCTGAAACTCTAGAGCCACAAAAAATATCTTTATTCCTCTCCAATATTTGTAGGGTTAAAGTTCAAAGTTTGTCTTTCAGCTATGAATTTGTTTTTTCCAAATCAAAGAGGAAGAGGACAGAGTTGAAGAAATAATGATATTCAGATCATCAGCTCTTTTTTTTTAAATCTTGTTTCAGACTGTCCACTCAGGAATTTACCCTTCGACATTTTTACTCTCAGGTCATACTTCCTTCTGCCATTTGGCATTCTTCCAGACACCATCACTTCCCATAAGTCAGTGGAAACATTTGCCAAGCATAATTAGGAAGGTAAATCTGCTGTAGAAATTCTCATGCTTTCATTTAGATTTAGCTAATGTTAAACAATGGATATTCAGTTGGTTTTTCTTTTCTCGAAATTTAAAAATAAGTAACAAACCAATCATCTAGACACATCTAAGCTGTGGCTAAGTAACTACTGCAGCTGGTTTTACAGAGTATATATTCATCATGTTTATATCTGTGTTCCAGATGATAGTCCTTAGTTCTGGAAGGGCTAAGACATGAACTTTGGTGTAGAAAGGACGACAGAGAGAAGCAGAAAAGGACAACAGTAAAAGCCACTGTGTATCACAAACTCTCATATAATTTAAACATTCAGCTGCAAAACAAAACTAACTAGTTATATTGGGTTGCAGAATTGTCAGACTGTTTTGCCAGAATGATCAACATTAGCAAGCAACATCCTACTGTTCAGCTGTGGGTTTAGGCTGGAGCCACAGAAGAGGATAATATTCTTGGGAGTGGCATCTCTCAGAGTGTGAAATGTGCTTCCTGGGCTGGAGATCTAACCTTGGAGCTGGCAGGGTTTCATGCAAGGTGTATGAAAGGCAGAGAGAAATGAATAAATATTTCCTCTTTTAATTAGAACTTGCCAAAACTAGGACCTGGCATTGAATACTCAGAGCTAAAATGCTCCATGTACAATTCCTTTCTTGTGCTGGATTAAAATTACTATGGCTTAGCAAAGTAGGAAAATGAGCATGGGATGGCTGATCTAAATGGGAAAAGTGAAAGCCAGACATCTCCCTCTTGTCCATAGCACTGCCTTTTCAGTGTTCCTGATGAATTCTTCCTCTGAATCTTAATCGCTGAGTTCCTTAAAGCTGCTATGGAAATGTCTTTGAGATCATCATAAAGGTTGATAGTTCCCAGACAGAACAAATGGTAGTTCATATAGATATAGATATAAAAATATAGATTAAGATATAGATATGAAATAGGTAATGCTTTGTGATGTTAAATTATAAAAATTAGATAAAATAAAATTAGAGTAAACTGCTCAGTATTCATTTAGCAAAATAAATATGTAACTATACTACCATCATATATATATATATATATATATATATATATATATATATAGTATATATAGTATCTCCAGACCCATTAACCATAATGAGTTAAGCATCTCCTTGCAAATAATCCTGGAAAATAAAGCCTTAATTTTCTTAGCCCCAAAGGAATTATAAAAATAATTCCCTTACCAATCTCAAATGTGCCAGGTGGAAGCTATTGTGACAGAAAATGTATATCTTATATCCAAAGATGATATTGTTATAATGTGTGATAGGATTTTCTCTTTGAATTATCTCTCCAGGAGGGTTAATGAGTTCATGTACAGCTATCACATGCTTTCTTTCATTGTCATTGGTGACCAAAATCCTCCTTTGTTAGATAGCTGTCCAGAATCAATGTCATCATAGCAAAATAAATCAATGCTTATGGATTATAACTATTAATGCTAATATTTTTATCACTATGAAAATTTGCATAGCTTATAGAGATAGGTTTTAATATGCTGCATGCAAAAGTGCTACTCTGTAAAACAAGTAAAGCGGATTATTTACATTATATCATGATGTATATCAAATTGTTGATTATCATTGTAATGAATTCATGTTTGTGTGATAATCATATTGATTTTATATAAAAACCAGTGACTTTGTCTCTAGAGGTTTATGGATATCAAAAATTTCCAACTTTATCAGTTTATAGCAAATAGTGCAAAATCTAGAAATCAAAGCATAAGTAATACTTTGTTAAAAATTGTATATCTTTGATAAATTTTTTTTGGTACCCAGGATCGAACTCAGGTCCTTGCTCTTTGATAAAATTTTACACTTTCAGTAAAGGGAGGCAAAATAAATTTTTTCAGGTCAGTAATGCTCTGTGATGTTCAATTAAATTTCAAAAACTAAATAAAACAAAGTAAAGCTAGAGTGAACTGCTCAGCATTCATTTAGCAAAACAGCTATGCAACTATACTACCATTTCTTTCCAACTCTGGGTTTCCAATAACTTCAGTTAATCTTTGTTGAGCAGTATGAAGTGGTAGATAAAAGCAAGTAATCTGCAATTAGAAAACACAGAGACATCTTTGCTCTGCCATTTACAAGTTAAATTTCTTTAAACATAAAATAGAAATAATAAAGGCATTTTCTTTACATACCTCACATGGTAGATTTTCATTGGTGCAGAAATATGAAAGCAATTTGTAAAATGTAAAGTCCTACCCAAAGATTAAACTTGTATATTTATTTAGTTGTTTTTCTAATTGTCATAATGATAGACATTAAATCAGACTTTATGAGACTGATGAAGTGCACTTCATCAATGGCTGGTCATGATTTAAGAACATCATCTGTAACAAGAGCTTGGAATTCTTTAAAATTTAAATGATCAAATTAGAATATTGAAAATTAAAATTTCAATGGGTTCATCAGCAGACTAGACATATCAAAAGGTGAGTTTACTCTGCTCAGAACAATAGAAAATATTCCAATTAAAGCACAGGCAGGGACAAAGGAGTAAATGGGAAAAGCATAATAAACATGTGAGATATGCTCAACAATTCTAACATGCATGTCATTGAAGTTCCAAAATAAGAGAAAGGAGAGAAAAGGCCAAAAACAATATTTGAAGAAATAATTGCCAAGAATATTCTAAGGATGTGAGAAGCTAAGTGAAGCACAGCAGGATAAACACAAAAAAACCACATATAGTCATGTCCTGGCCAAATGCTGAAAATAAAAGATAAAGACAAAAAAAATCTTAAAAACAGTTGGATAGAATTCTTCAAGGGATTCTGTTACAGGACCAACATTAAGTTATTTAATTGACTTTTTGTCAGAGATTATGCAAACCAAAGGACAATGGAATGACATCATAAAAGTGCTGAAAGAAAATTCCATCAAACTAGAATTTTACACCTTTTAATAGTGAAGATAAAATTTTATGTCCTTCAGTAATTGAAACATAAAGATATCTTTCAATAAATGCAGGTAAAACAAATCCTTTCCAGACAAAAACAAAAACATATTATTAATCCCCTGCAGATAGGTGATGCAAAAATACATTTAAAAGAGTTCTTTTAGCTAAAGGAAAACAAAACCAGAGGAAAAGACAAAATCCCCTGCAGATAGATGATGCAAAAATACATTTAAAAGAGTTCTTTTAGATAAAGGAAAGCAAAAACAAAGGAAAAGACAAAACTACACATAGAAAGTCAGAAAACCAGAAAGGATTTTGTTGTTTAAACATAGGATGTTTGGAACTTCTGAAGTCATCTTACAACCATTAGAAAGATATTTCTGATAAATAGAGGATAGTCAAACCAAAGATGCAAAAAGTTGTTAAGGCATCATAAAACTACTGAATTGTTTCTGGATCTGCTTTCTACAGATTTCTTAAGATAAATAATAAATGTTCTCACTGCTCAAGAATATTTTTCCTTTTAAAACCTTGTAATTTTGCTTCTTACATTATGGTACATGATCTCAAGGAAAATTCTACACAAAGAATACATTTTGAATAGGTCAAACTCTGCTGTATTGCTTTTCTTGAAGTCACCAAGTGCCACTCTTTTGCTCCCAAAATAATGAACTGTCAGATAATAGATCAGGATTGCCACATGAGCAAATATTAACATCGCCATTATTATTTGGTACTGAGTTGTGGTTCGATAGGTGGAAAAACTGAGCCTAGTACTCTATTACCCAAGACCAAGGAGTAAGGCTGAAGACTGAGCTCATGATTTTAAAAAAAAATGGCAAGACTTTAAGACACAAACTAGCAGAAGTAAAAGTCAGAAGTAACAAACAAAATTGGCTACCTAAGAAACTACAGTGTTGTAGTTTATATCTGGATGTTCCCTCAAATCCTCATGTGCTCAGAGGTGAGGCCTGTGGAATGTTACTAAATTATGGGGGTGCTACAATTAGCTACTTGTTGGGAGGTGAGCCCTGGTCAGAAAAAGTGGGTCACTGGGGGCATGACCTGTGGATCCCCTTTGGTTCCTCTTCTTTCTCTGCTTCTTGGTTGACACAACATGAGCAGTTTTTCTCCAGCTAGTCCCTCCCACCAAGCTATTGTCTAGGTAAGAACTAAACCTTCTAAAACATGAGCCAAAACAAATCTCTTCTTCTGTAAGTGGGTAGGTGTCAGGTATTTTCTTCCAGTGACAAGGAAAGTGACTTAAGACATGCAGATGATGGAAAACAGAGAGAGAACACCTATGAATATTTTAATGTTTAAAGAAATAAAACACACAATAATAACAATAAGCACATAGCAAGAAATCATCCACATGAGCAAGCAGATTTGAAAAACAGTAACATTTTAGAGAAAATATACATCACTTTTAATTTAAAAGAAAACAGGATAAAATAATTTTAACTTAAATTAACAAGATAAAAACATAAATCAAGCACTGTTGCATATGATACGAGAGATCTACTGAAATTATCCATAAAGTAGCACAGCAAACCCATACAGTACAAAACAGTAAGATAAGTGATATGAAAAATAAGATAACAAGGGCCAAGGATTTAGCTCAGTGGTTTCGCTGCCTGCTGCACAAACTCAAGGACCTGAGTTCAATCCCTGGTACCAAAAAAAAAAATTATAAAAATAAGAGAACAATACAACTGGTCAGAAATGAAGAAGTAATAGAGGGATATGGGGGGTTGCAATATTTGAGAGAAAATTGTGCTTGCTTCGGCAGCACATATAATATTTGAGAGAAAATGACTGAAAGTTTTCAAAAAATAATAAAATATGAATTCACAGGTCCAGGAAGCATAATATATCCTAAGCAAGATAAATAAGAATAAATCTATATGTAGCACATAATAATGAAAATGTAGAACACACAAAAAAAATTCTTAAAGGAACTTGAGACAAAATAGCTGTCATCTATAAAGGAGAGACAATGAAAATGAGGAAGACTTTACCAGCTGAAACAACAGATACCAGGAAACAGCAGAATGACATCTTAGATGGTGTCTAACAAAACAGCAGTCTTAGTCTGGTTAGGCTGATAAAACCCACAAAACCATAAACTGAATACTTAAAACAACCAACATTTTTTCCTCACAGTTCCATAGGCTGAGAAGTCTATGGAGGGAATTCAGCAACATTTTCAATTTCACTCATTGTAATTGGGGTGTTTAGAATTTCAATATCTTCTTCATTTAACTTTGGTAATTCATATGTATCTAGGAATCTGTCCATTTCTTCTGTGTTTTCCATTTTATTGGAGTACAGGTTCTCAAAGTAGGTATTGATAATCCTTTGAATTTCTGCTGGGTCTGTCATGATTTCACTTTTTTCATTCTTAATTGCATGGATTTGAGCCTTTTCTGTCATTTTTTTGATAAGTTTGGATAAAGGTATATTGATTTTATTTATTCTTTCAAAAAACCAACTCTTTGAATCATTAATTTTTTGTATCATTCTCTAAGTCTCCATTGCCTTGATTTCTGCTCAGATCTTTATAATTTCCTTTCCTGTACGAGTTTTGGATTTGTTATGCTCTTCTTTTTGTAGGAGCTTGAGGTTCTGCATTAGGTTATTTAACTGAGTTCTCTCTGTTTTCCTAATATGGGCATTCACTGCTATTAATTTGCCTCATAGAACTGCTTTCATTTTGTCCCATAGATTCCTGTATGTTGTACTGGCATTATCATTTACTTGTAGAAACTGTCTGATTTCTTCTTTAATTTCCCTGTGACCCATTAGTTGATCAGGAGGGTGTTATTCAATTCCATGTGTTAGTGGGAGTTTTATGTTATTAATCTCCAATTTTATTGCACTATGGTCTGATAATATACAGGGGAAAACTTCAATTCTTTTACACTTACTTAGACATGTCCTATGAGCTAGCATGTGGTCTATTTTGGAGAATGACCCCTGTGCAGCTGAAAAGAATGTGTATTCTGATTTTGTGGGGTGGAACACTCTGTAAACATCTATAAAGTCCACTTGTTCAATAGCTTGGTTTAGTTCTACAATTTCCTTGTTAATTTTTTGTCTAGATGATCTGTCTATTTGTGATAGTGGGGTACTGAGGTCCCCCACTACAATTGTATTCGTGCTTATTTGGTTTTTCATGTCCATTAATATTTGTTTGGTATAGTTGGGGGCATTCATATTTGATGCATATGTATTTAGGATTGTCATCTCTTCCTCTTGGATTGCTCCCTTCACAAGGATGTAGTGACCATCTTTTCTCTCTTAATTTGTTTTGGTTTGAAATATACTTTGTCTGAAAATAAGATTGGTATGCCTGCTTTTTTCTGGGTTCCTGTAGTGTGGAGAACTGTTTTCCATCCTTTTACTTTCAGTCTATGAATTTCCTTTTGAGTTAGGTGTGTTTCTTGTATACAGCATATTGTTGGATTTTTCTTCTTAATCCAGTCTCTCAGTCTATTTTTTTGATTGGTGATTTGAGATCATTAACATTGATGGTTATAATTGATAGATATTGACTCATCCTTGTCATGATGTTTTACTATTGTTGGCTCTTTTATTTTGTATTTTCCTCCCCTTTCGCTTTAGGGTCTTACCTTGCCTGATGGCTTCCCTCTGTTGAGTCTCATAGAGTTGTGACCTTCATTGTCTTTTTCTAGGATATTGCTTAGAATTGTTTGGAGTGCTGGTTTGGTGTTCCTGAAATTTCTCAGGTGTTCTTTGTTGTGGAGATATCTAATTTCTCCATCAATTTTGAAAGATAATTTTGCACGATACAACAGTCTAAGTTGGAAGTTATTTTCTTTTAGGACTTGAAATACTTCACTCCAGGCTCTCCTTGATTTAAGGATTTGTGTTGAGAAGTCTGCTGTGATTCTGATGGGCTTTCCTTTGTAGGTGATTTATTTCTTTTCTCTAACTGCTTGTAGCATTTTGTTCTTCTGTTGGGTTTCTGGGATCTTGACTATTATATGTCTAGGTGTAGATTTTTTTTGATCATGCCTAGTTGCATTTCTATATGTCTCACTTGTCTGTATGTCCAATTCTCCACCTCTGTCTGGGAAGTTTTTTATTATTACTTCTGTGAACAATTTTTTTATGTCAATTGTAGTTTCTCCTGTTTTTTTCTGGACTCCTATCAGTCTTATGTTGTTCTTCTTTGCATCATCTAGCAGCTGCTGGATTGATTTCTCATGGTCCCTTACTATTTTTAAGAAATCTCTGTTTTCATGGTCCTTCACTGCAATCCTGTCTTCTATATCTGATATTCTATCTTCAGATTCCCTTAATCTGCTCTGTATGCTTTCAATGAAGTTTTTAATTTCCTGAATATCTGTTTGAATCTGTTTCATGGATTCCATTTCTTTCTTATGTTGAGCGATCATGGTTTCCATTTCTTTCTTATGTTGAGTGATCATGGTTTCCATTTCTTTCTTATGCTGGGCATTCATGGCTTCCAGCGTATTTCTGAGGTCATCTATTTTTTTTATCTGTTTCTGTTCTAGTGCCTCTAATCATGTCTCTCACTCTGCTCACCATCTCTGTAGTTATCTGGGAGATTATCTCTTTTTTGAATTTTTCTAGAGCCTCATTCATCTGTTTTGTTACTTCCTGTGCTATCAGTTCAGGATGTCCAGGTGGTTGATTATCGGACTTTTCCACCTTGTTTCCCCAGAATTTGCCTTTTGTGGGGTGGAAGTCACATTACTTAAATGTCTTCTCATTTTTGTTTTTGTTACTGTCCTTGGTTTAGTTCCTGCGTTAATACTTTGAAGTTGCTTATGGTATGTATCTTTGTTGATGGATTTAGAACCCTTATGGAATGATTGCTTCTCAGAGGTGTCTTCCAGACATAGCTGGTCTTTAGGTTTTGAGTCTCTAATGGCACTGAGGCTGTCTCATTCTCATTGTACCAGGAAGGACAACTCATTAGATCAATCGCAATACCTTAGCCCAAGTGATACAATTAGCAACACAATAACATCAAGTACATCTTAGAAAATGACAATTTGTGGTAGTTATTAATCTATCACCTTTAACTGTGTGAATTAAATAAAAATCAAGGACCAACCCAACATATGTTTATAGTGAACAAACTCTTCAATGTACCAACTTTACCCTTCGGGATGGGGAGTTAGAAGGAGTTGGGGAGGGAGGCATAGGTAGGTAGAAGGATAGGGGAAGGTTAGCAGTGAGGCCAGAGGACACAGGTGAGAGAAGGAAAGAGAAAAGAAGAATAAAGAAGAAATATAAATTAGGGCCAGAATAGGAACACAAAGGAAGATGAAGAACAATGTGGGACAGCAAGCTGCGAAGGAGAGAGAGAGAGAGAGAGAGAGAGAGAGAGAGAGAGAGAGAGAGAGAGAGAGAGAGAGAGAGAGAGAGAGAGAAAAGAGTAAAATAAAAAAATTTAAAAGAGTAGATAAGGAAAAAAATTAAAAATAAGAGCATAAAAATAGTGGTAATTTTGAAAATAACAAAAGATAAAAATGAAGGGACTCCTTCAGTGTGTGTCTCTTCTGTCACAATAGACAACGTGGGCAGAAGTGTGCAGTTATAAGTCAATGAGTCTCAGAAAGCCAGTCACAGACTCATGAGATTCAGGCAGATTTCTGGCAGCAAGTCCCAAGCTGAGCTCCCTGTCCTCCTGCAGGGTTGAACTGTGCAAGGTTCTATTGCAGGTTCCAGCTGCCTTTCCCCTGGAGATAGTCTGGGTTCTAATGGGAGGTGATGATCCTTCTAACTTACCAATTATGGTGGTCGGGTGTGCCTTTACTGCAGAGATTCTCTTCACTTTTCCAGTGGGCTTCAGTTATCTTCAGTGAGCCTGAGAGAGGCCCTCTCTCTTGTTCACTTCTGCAGTTCAGGACAATGGCCTCTATGTCCCCCTGTGCCTCTGTAGCGTGGAATGAGGTAGCTGGACAGCGAAGAGGCCAGAGGTGGGAGGGGGAGGGGGTCTGGCACAGTTGTTCTAGGCACTGGCGTGGCTCCATAGGCTGCTGGTGGGCGTGCCCGGGGGTCCTTAAAAGCCCTTGGTCACCAAGTGGGCATAGCCAGCTGGGCAGAGCTGGGCTCAGTCCTGGGCATTCTGCTCCCTGCAAGCCTCTACCCACATAGAGTAGCGGGTGGCTGGGGGCCTAAAGAATTTTAATCAGGGACATAATCAGATTTTCATCTTTAAAAAACTACTCGTGAAGCAGATAGGGAAGAACTAAAACAGAAAGCTTGAAAATAATTTTCAACTTATTCACTCAGAAGTGAAAGAAGTCTATAAACCATGTATAAAATTAAGCAATAGGACCTGGTATTTGGAGCTAAAATGAGACTTTCCCCTTTCCTTAATTATGATTTCCTTGTGGCAATTGTATAGGACAATCCGAAGGCATATCTGTCCTCTCTCTCTCTCTCTCTCTCTCTCTCTCTCTCTCTCTCTCTCTCTCTCTCTCTCTTTCTCATACACTGTTGTGAGAATGGTCCAGGGAGACTAGAAATTGGCATGACAGATGTCAAACTACCCTACTAGCCAAGAACACAAGACTTCCTTTCCCCCCTAGTCTGTGCCTTCCTTATTCCACCACCTTCTCCCCCAGGGCCATTCGACTTTCTCCAGAGAGACTCCTGAGAAATTATATCACATTTTCAATCCAGCCAAAGAGACTTCTATTTAAAGGAATTCTATATTTTCATAACATGTTTTCTGAATATAAAAGCAAGACATTTCTTAGCCAAAAAATTTGGAAAAATATTTTAAAAGTTCTGATGCAAATTCTTTAATCTTTTTTTCTAAGAAGGAACACTTCTAAAAGTGTGATTAGAGTATATTTTAATTTGTTAATTATACTTTAACAAAGAAAAATATGATTATATTGTAATGCTTTCTGTTACTTCAGTTATTTGACAAAATATATTTGGAAAATTATTTTGTCCTTAAATAGGAACCACATTTTAATGAGTACTTAGAAGTCTATTGCATAAAAGTACTATCACACATTAAACTATAATCTCCTCCTCTTCTAATATTGCCTTTCATTTTTCTTTTGTCATTTTTGATGCTATAATTAATATAGTCAGTGTATTATAAGCATCACTGATTTTCTAAGGGCATATAGAATCCTTGTGAAATTTTCTTTCTTACTTTTGCATGCATTCAGAATTTTTTTTTAAAGTTTATTAAAGCATACCTGTGGCCAACTGTTTGATATTCCCCTCTCAAGAAAGACAAAGGACAAATCATGTGGAAATATTCCATGATTGTTTTTGGTGAAAGGACAGCCAAGAAACAGGCAATGACAGAAATATGCAAGAGGAGAATATTTTAGAACTAGGTACTTGCAATCCAGAGAGAGACAGACCACAAAGCTTCCTTAAGCACGTACCATGGAGCAACCACTATGCTGAGCTCTGGGGATTTAGCTATAGCAAGGGAGACACAGCCTCAGCCTCCTGGAATCCACAGTTAACCAGGTAGAAGAATTTACAGAAATAATGCTAGCACCAAAACAAAAGTGCAATTATAAATAATTTGAGGGTAGAGTCAACTGGTTTTTAAACTTTATGGTCCACTATTAATTTTTTGTCTTTCACAAATATTAATCAAAAATAATCCTACATGTATTTTTCCATTAGGTGCTAAACCCTTATGGATCAGAGAGCATTCTGCCTTTGCTAGGACTTAACATTTTGTGTTGAATTTTGAAAAATAGTTTCTTTCTCAGTGAGAAGATCATTCAGCCTCTATGAGCTCTATCCTGGTGGCATTTTTAGATCACGATTTGTAGAATCAGTATTGGAAAAAGATAGATGTCAACCCTCTACTTGGCATCTTCCAGGCAACCACAATGATATTTGTGGGGTTTTTTATTAGTACATATTTGCTTCTCAAATTCATGTTTCTTGGTATTAAACATATCATTGATTAACCGGAAGTTCTGCTTATCTTTTTAAGACTTAAATATGACCTTTTCCTCCCCTATTTATACAAACCTGGGCACTTTTAAATCCAAAGCTACCACCTGAAAAGAATATTTACAAATCAAAGAGGAAGGACAAATGGTGACGAGGGGGAGGCTATGAACTTTTTCTGAAGAATGTGCTAAACTCTTCCACTGTTTAATAGATAAGAATGAATACTGTTGTTTAACTAGATCCAGTCTCTGAAATATCTAATTAAAACTGATGTGCTTATTTAGTTTCCAATTCATCACAGGTGGGCCCACATTAATGTGAAAATTAGAGTAAATTACTAGCATTTGGCAATCTCACTGAATGTCATTCACATTATTAGCTCAAACCTCAAAATGCATTTTAAAATGTGGTTCATGGGTAGGGCACAGAAATAAAAATCCTCACTGGTGGGCTTATGGAATTCCACTTTCATGTTTGGGCTCCCAGTGACACAAGGGCCCCTACACAAACACCTTATCTGTAATCCAACAGAAGGTCTGAGGCCGGGAAGGTGATGGGCAGAGCATGCCCTGTCTTCCAAGGCATTAACATCTCCTGGGAATGACTGTTTAGTTTGGCTCAACTCTCTCAGCTTGTCAACTGGAACTTCATTTAAAATTCAGTTCATTTAACTTTACAGGGGGATTCTTTTCTAGTAGTCTTCATGCAAGGCTTAAAAAAAGATAGCAGCTCCAACTTCATCCCAGGAGAGAGTCTTACTCCTATAACTAATTGGCCCCAGAGCTTTATGCTTTCCCTCTTCAAATCTACAAATGAAAGTCTTCTTCCATCTAATTTGTCTTTGAGAGGTTTTTTGCAACAGTGTGTAGAAATGTATTCTAGACATGCAGAGGTTAGAATCTTTCTGGATTTTAAGACAGCATCCAACTAGTTTAGTCCTTGCAACGTATACAGTGGTTCTTGTGCACCTTAAAATCACTTTTTCGCTTTACTTTTTCTAATCCTCCAAACCACATGGAAAATAATCTTTCACTTTTAAAAATCCCCCTCTTACAGGCTAATTTATACACAGAATATATTATTTCAGGGGCATAGAAAGGAGGTCACAAACCTCCTGTTGTATAGTAATCCCATACTCATACATTCATATCCCATCCTCCTTCTTCTAAAGTCAAAATCTGAAATGCAAATTTATTCTTTTAGCTTAAGTCTTCTCAGATTGAAGAATTCTTGGCAAAGAATATGAAAGACCAATGAGCAGATCTCACAAAGTCTAGGAAATCAGATTTAAGCAACAACACAGTATTCATATTTAACCTACGAACTTGATCAAAGTTTCCAAAAACAGTAATACAATGTGCTATATTAATAGAAATGTACAGAACCCATTTTATTCATTGTAGTGGGATTGAGAATTGAAGTCAATACACTATATCTAAAGACAAATATAAAAAGATTGGTTGCAGCTTTGTTTTTGAAAGGGTGAGAGATTAGCCCTAAATTTAATCTATCTCATCTACCTTCAAGACTGAAGACAGCAAGATAAGACTAAAGTAATTTCAGATTTTACAGGAACCGGCTAATTGTCAATTTTCACAGTGTCCAGTTCCAGACCCCCTGCAATGATGCCTACAAGTCTTGAGTCATTGTCCTAAACCTGTAGCCACCTCAGATTCCAAGCAAAGCAGAGCCTGCAGACCACCCCCATGATGATGCAGATCATCCTCAAGCAGGAGCAATTACTCCATGGCAGGAACTGAGGCTGACCCCAAAGCAGGGACCATCTTCTCATAATGAGAACCAAATCGCCCCCTAGGTAATGATGGCTCTGCTAGGACCTCACAGAACCAGCCCTAAGACATTGATCAACTAGAACATAACTTTACTAGGACTACCTATGTGGCCAACTATGCAACCCATCCCCCACCTATGCAAACTTCCAACTTTTTCTTTGTTGCCCTATAAAGCCCCAAAGTTTTTATCACTACCTGGAAGAAAGATCTTGAACCTTTTCACCTGTGCTTCTCAGCTGGACCATACTGATTAAAGCTCTTTTCCTGTTCTTACCACTGCTCATCTCCTTCTTTGGCATCACAGGATGGGTAGCCAAGCCTAGTTGATTGGGACCCCCAGAACTGGGGCTTTTGCCTCAAAACTCCAGTAACAAGTTGACCACCAGTAAGGTACCTAATCTCTACAAAGCTGTTTCCTTATCTATAAGTGAAAATAATACTCTCCACCTGGTAGGATGTGAGTAACTATTAACTAAGAAAGGATGCCACAAGTACATGGAAAGTCACTAAGTAGGCATTCAGTTAATACTGATTCCCTTGTTCCCATGCCTTTAACACAAATCAATTTTAAAGCCTTCTTGACAGCCCTAGCAAGAAAAATGTCTGGGAACCATTGACAGCCATAGTGTAACTCAATAGAATACAAAACAGTTTTTTTTTTTTGTACCAGGGATCGAACTCAGGACCTTGAGCTTGCAAGGCAGGCACCAGAACCACTGAGCTAAATCCGAGGCCCAGCACAGTTTTGAAGTTAGAAAAAATAGGGGTTTGTATCTTGTTTGGCTACTTGATGATTTTGTAACTGTAAGTGTGTGATTATATGGCACCTCATTCCCGTACCTCATGTGGATTTTTGTGAGGATTAAATTGGATGCATGCCTGTGCACATAGGGTGTGTGTGTGTGTGTGTGTGTGTGTGTGTGTGTGTACACACATACATGCATGTGTTTCTGTATGTGTGTGTGTATCTTGCTCCAAGGGTGAATCTCAAAATTTTACCTGCCAGTGCATAGGTATCAAACAACTGGGATGTAATCTAGCTCTTGTATATAACAGATACTCAAACATGTTTTAATTTATATCCTTTTTTATTTACATAAACTATTATCTTGGAGTATTTAGTATAAGTTCAGTACTATGTTTCCCTCGATGGAAAAGGATAATTCTGATACTCAGGAAAGAAAAAGGCAAAGGATTTTTATGGAAAGGCAGTAGAAACAATCTTCAGTGATTTGCAATAATTCCTAAGATCAGTTTCACACAGTACTTAGAAACATAAAAATCAAAACAAACCAAAACCCTCAAATTCTTAACATTGTTGTTTTGGCTGTGTGGTTCCTGGGGTAAAGTGACCCGGAAGTGGCGAACACACAGATCCAGAAAAAGAGGAGCTGTACTCTGAAGTTCACAATCG
Organism: Heterocephalus glaber; assembly: GCF_053883595.1. NCBI lineage: Eukaryota > Metazoa > Chordata > Mammalia > Rodentia > Bathyergidae > Heterocephalus > Heterocephalus glaber. The sequence continues at coordinate 9,755,425 of NW_028258344.1, forward strand.
CAGGCTAAGTGGAATCACACTGGGCTGGGTGTCTACTGTGGAGATGACACTGCAGGCTGCAGGCAAGGAGAGGCAGCACCAGGCATCACAGGCCGAGCACACTAGGAGATCAGGCCCCCACTGCTTGCTCATGAGAGAGGGCCCTGAGGGCCACATCACCTGTGAGGGCCTCTCTCCAAATATTGAGCTCCCCTGAACGCCACTCAGATCAGTCTCGGGACTCTTTCCAGGGTACATTTTCAAAAGGTGAGGGCTAGGGATAATAAATGCAATTCAAACTTGCAGATAGAATTCAGAATCTGACAAACCTGAATTTGAATCACTTCTACAAGATTAAATACATTTCTTGTTTCCAAAAAAATTAAACCTACTTCAACTAGGAGGAAATGTTTTCACTCCTTATGGGCACAATAGGGCTCTTTGACCAAGTCCACACTATGGGAATTTGTGGTAGTTTGATGCATCCGAAATTGAGTTTAGTTGCTGAAAAAGAGGAGCATTCTGCTCCAAATATATGAACATATATAATACATATTGTACATACTTAACATATATAATGTATTCTATATATTTAACATATATAATATATTTAACATATAAAATGTAAATTTATATATATATAGTTTCACTAAATTGGGAATTACTTTTCTCTCATGTATTGAGAAATCTAGTGTAGATACAGTGAACCCAAGATCCTTTTGCCATTTTACTCATCTGCCCTTAACATAAGTGTGGCATCTAATGGTCACAAGATAGCTGCCAGAATCCCAACCATCACACCTCTATTCTGCTGGCAGAAAAAGGAAAGCAGGGTAACCAGGTTATCCAGTTTTCCTGAGAGTGTCTGGATTTTAAAACTGAAAGTTCCATATTTCTAGAACTCCCCACAATTTAGGACAAAGCAGGACAGTTGATCACCTCCCAGAAGGAAACCAAAAGTTTAAAAAAAGGAATCACAAGCTGTAGGGGAAAGGAAAGAAGGGAATGGAGTTAATATGAGAAAATGAAAAAAGGAAATAAAGTCTTTGTAAATAGGGAGGGATGGAGGGGTTGAAGGGAGGGCAGGGGAAGGGGGAAAAATAAGAACCAAGAGAGTATGTAAAGGTGCAAATTTCCAAAGATGAACGTCACTATATTGTACACCTACATTGTACCCATAAAAGGATATACAGTTAAAAAAAAAAAAAAAAAGAAAAGAAATCACAAGCTGGCTCTGTCTCACCATTTTAAGGATTTTACCCGCAGTTACATCCAAACTACAGTGCCTAAGTCACTGACAAGAACTTAGTCATGTGATTTGGAAAGGTGTCTGAGAAGTACCTGGTCACCTAAACAGACTTTGTGTCCTGGTAGAAAGGAAGGAGAGAAAAGTTAAACGGGCAGACTCCTTTGCACTCAGGAAATCTGAAACCACACAGTCCCTGGAAACCTACATTGTTCCTTAATCTTAAAATCTCTACTCTGAACTTCTGCTTGAGCATTATTGAGTTCAGCTCTAAGTATTGGGTACCCATGGAGAGGATAATGACTCCAGAATTCAGCAAATCAAAGCACTACTCAGTTCAGAAGAGCTGGGATGGCTACAGAAGCTATCACTACAAGAAGGTCCCTGTGGGCTTCCAAGGAGAGAGTCAGGCACTGGCTTCCAATGCCAGCCCCTCTGTGAGTATGCCTCTCTGTCTCTATCTAAGCTCCAGCAAGCAGAAGAAAGAAGAAAGATGCACACCACTACCAGCACTGACAAGGCCCTGATTAGGGATTAAGCTTCTGCAATCCCATCTCCACCCAACCACAGAGTGTCGTTTTGAAGAATCATTTGTGGTAAATGAAGGGAGAGGAGCTATAAGGGCAAGAAATTGGTAGAAAATAATAGGAAAGAAGTGCTATCGTTTGATGAGGGTAATAACCTTTCTAAACTAGTGTCCTACTGCATTAGATTTTCCATGAAATTATTTAAAACAGCAGGGAATCAAACATCCCCACATTATTAACCTCCAGTGTGTGCTTACTGAAGAAAATCCAAAGGATATTTATGCGTCTTGTGCAGAGGTTGAACCGTAATGTCCCAGACTGAGGCAATGAAGCTATGGATTCCTGCCTGCATTGTCTTTTGTCGATAACGGAACCACAGCTGTGTTCCTTGCCTGGTAAATGTGCACAGTCATTCTTCATTCCACTGTGGTAAACAGAATGTCACTCATCACTTCCTAGCTTTTGGCATCTCATTGTTTGAAAGGGCAGAGCTTCACTGCAGCCGGTCCTCACTTTTCAGGGAATCTTGGCTATGGTAAATACAAAAAGTTGGCACACAAAGCAGTGTCCTTTTTCAAGACCCTTTCCAAGGATAAAACACAAGGGCATGTGAAAACTTCACCACCATAGTCTTGATCTTGTCGTAACAAAATTACACCACACACAGGAGAACATCCAGCCACAGTTCATCACATCCCCTGGGAGTAAATCTGTCACAACCTGAGTCATTGTAGAAGCACTGTGGTCAAACATGTTGAATTATAGCTAGATTTTAGCATTAATTTTAATAATTATATCATAACCATCATTTCATCATAAAAACTAGTTTCACTATGACATTTTGTTCTTTGTTTCAAGATTTGTAGAATTCTCAAATTGCAATAGGAGTTTAAGAATAATGTCTGATCAAGGCTACAAAATGTAAGTTTTACAGATTTATAGCTTTTAAAAACAGCATTCAAATAAATGATAATTAATATACAGGAAAGCTTGCTAAAACTAATTGCACTCCATACTCCCTAAAAATTAGAAGGATTTACTTTTTTTACATTTTTTGAAGATCTGTGCATGTATAAATTATAGGTAGTTGTGAATTCCAAAGCTATAAATATACTGGAGGACCCTGGTGGTATCATACTGAACAGCTGTTTGCAGAGAATATGCCTCTTCAGTGCCCTGAGGAAGGCACAGAATATTGAAATGTTGGCTAAATGCTCAAATAATTCAAACAATGAATACTTCCAAAAACAAAAGGGAATTATGAATGATGTCCCTGGGTTTGTGGCTTGGTCTAAGTGAACTCTGTCAAAAGCCATTTCCGGTCTTTCTGTTTCTCTTTTTCCCTTTCCTTTCCTTCCCTTCATTTCTAAAGCAATTTAGTTCAAAAGGTATTAGCTAGACTCCACAAGGCAAGCCTAGCAATGGAGGAAGCAGGGAGAGGCCACCATCGCCAGGCCTGGTGCAACCAAGATGCAGAGGATATCCACTGAGATAGTGGCATCTGGTCCAGGCACCAGACCCCAGGTAATTTGAAAGGAAGCTATGGCAATGTAAGCACAATTCCCAGGCCAGTGAAGTGTGGAGGGTGTCCTTTGGGTGCTGGAGCTCAATTACAGGAGTCAACCCTCTGCAGGCCAGGTGCAGTGGGCAGCACCTAGCCTGCAGCATCCAACTCTGGGAAGATGGAGAGTGCATCCACATTAAGGGCCAGTGATACAGCATGGACTACAGAGTGCAAACAGGGCAAGGAAAGGGTTCTCACAGAGGGGTGGCTCAGCACCACCACAGTAAGAGGATGTCTACATATGACAGTGGCTTGCTGTAAGGAGATGGAGCCTGAGAGGCTCAGCAAGGCATCCACTCATGGGAATGAGGGGAAAGAAGCTGTTGCCTGGCATGGGTGTCAGAGCCCAAGGGATACCCTAGTGGAGGGTGCATGAGCACAAGGTGTCTGAGCTCCAGCCCAATGAAAACAACACCGAAGAAAGACAAGACATCCAGCATGAAATATCAAAGCTCAAGCAGGGTGAGGAGGACAGTTAGATAGAAAAGTCCCAGGACAGAATTAGGGAGTGAGAACCTGAATAGGGTGAGGAGGACCTCCCTGAAAAGGTGAGAGCAGCCTCACATGAGGTGAGAGGCCTCTGTCAGGTCTGATTAGGGCGTCACCTGGACAGGGTGAAGAGGGTGATAAATGTAGAGGGGACAGGCAGCCCAGCAGGGGTGTCAGGGCTAGTCAAAGGTTAAGTATCCAGACAGAAGGGTGGGTAGACTAATGTAGCTGCCACATCTCTAATGAGGGGAGGAAGGCACTCGTAGAGGAGAGGGAAAGGGATGGTGGTGGTGATCACCAGAGAAGATCAGAGCTAAAGATGGTGAAAAGGGTGTTAAGTAAGAAGGCTGGACCAACTCGAGGTGTCTGAGCTCAAGTAGAAGCAAAACATTGGATTTACAGCAGGGTGGCCTGGTACAGCCTGTCAGAGCCAGAGCAGGGGAAGGGGTGAGGAGGATTTGTGGATAGGGCCAAAGGTCACAGTAGCTCAGCATGTAATTCTAGAGCCCAAGTGGCATGAAGTAAGGGGATTCCGGGAAGGGTGACCTCCTGCTGGTATATGAGATTGGGCTGAGAAATATTTGTATCCATATGGAAAGTAGGGGGAAGTGATATCCATATAAGTAGAGAATGAAGCAGCAGTGGTAAGAATTAAGTCATTATACTGTAGACAGAATGATTGATCAAATAAAGGCATTGGTTAAAGATAATAGAATCCAGGATTCTCATTATCAAAGAAAAGAATTTCAAAAGTGGAAAGGGAGAAAGAATGAACCCTGGGATGGTATACTAGAATTCTAAGTGTGAACTTTTGGTTTTAAATATGCTTAGGCATAGAAGCCCTGTAGATGTGTGTGTGTGTGTGTGTGTGTGTGTGTGTGTGTGTGGTGTGTGTGTGTGTGTTTACCTACACATAAGACCTGACCCAGAGAAATGAAAAGTCTTAAGAGTAGTTATAGACAACAGCCATAAGCATACCTAGTGCCTCAATGTTGGTTTCTAAACAAGAAATTATCTATCAAGAATGACTCCTTGCAGAAACGAGTGATTTGCTGGGAAAAGAATATTATAGAATGATCTGAAATGTCTTTTACTGTCAAAAAGTGATAAAAACTGATGGGGCCATTTAAAAAAAGTACAATGCCATCTTGGTGGTATTCCTAATTACCAAATATGGGATGATTTGAACATCAAAACAAATAATAATTGTAACTAAGTTTGTAAATCTTCCAATAGCACAGGAATATATGAGTCCATTTCTACATAAATATAAATAAATAAATCTATAAGTAAGTAAATAAACAAATGAACAAGAATTTGGTGAAGATCACAATATTTACTATGTGGACCTTCCCACAAACCACATATCACCATGGGAGAAGGGATGACCTCACAATGGAGATTCCTGGAAGCTACCACCCTTAATCAAAATATCAAAATGAGCAACATCAGCAATGGAATATGCGGCACTCCCTACCGAGATCCCCAGTCCCCTGGAACATGCAGAATCAGCCCCCTGCAGACAGGCAGGTCTGTGCATGCCCTACCGAGGTCGGCAGTCCTGAGGAAGACACCAAATCAGCCCGCTGCAGACAGGCAGGTCTGTGCAGGCCCTACCGAGGTCCTGAGTCACATGGAACATGCAGAATCAACCAGCACCCAGGCAACAATCCACTGGACCCCCATCCCTGCTCCTCTGTACAACCACCTGGTTCCACACTACAAAGACACAGAGGACACCAGACCACCAGACCACGGTACTGAGTCCCACCACTCCTGGCCCAGAGGTAGGGGCTTCTGAGCCACCCTCCCACTTCTCCTGTTTCAGGGGAAGGGGCTTCCCAGTCACCATCCCTCCCGCTGCTCCCAGCCCAGAGAAAAGGACTTTTGGGTCACCTTCTGTCCCACTGCTCCTGGTCCAGAGGAAGGGGCTTCCCGGCCATCATCCCCCTCACTGCCCCCAGCCCACAGGAAAGGGCTTTTAGGTCACCATCCCTACCGCTGCTCCCGGCCCCTGTACCACCTCTCCCAGCTCAGAGGAGGAAATCCATGCAGGCGCTAACAGCCCCCCACCTCAGTCAAAATGAGAAAACTCATTAATAAGTCTCAAAAACCAGACTTCCAGATCAACAACAGCAACCCCAAAGGGAAATGAGATGGAACCCTCTGACATTCAACCACCTGGACCCACTGAACTGGCAACAAAAGGGGATAAGGAAAAATGAAATCAGAAATAATTTCTCAGATAACAGGAGAATTTGGGCCCCTAGTGCAAGACATGATTAATAAATCTAGAGAGGAGCTCAGGAACATGATGGAATCCCAACATAAGAAACAAATGGAATCCATAAAACAGATGCAAATAGATTTGCAGGACACGAAAAACTCCATTGAAAGTCTACACAGCACAGTGAACCAATGTGAGGACAGAATTTCAGATATAGAAGATAAGATTGCAATTAGTGACCAGGAAAAGAAAAATTGCTTCAAAATTATAAGGGAACATGAGAAATCAATCCAGCAGCTACTAGATGATGCAAAGAAGAACAACATAAGACTGATTGAGCTCAATGAAGAAACAGGAGAGAGTGCAGGTGACATAAAAAATCTCTTCACAGAAATAATGGCAGAAAACTTCCCAGGCAGAGGAAAAGAGCTTGACATACAGATAAGTGAGGCATATAGGACTCCTAATAGCCTTGATCAAAAAAAATCTACACATAGGCATATAATTGTTAAGATTCCAGAAACACAACAGAAGAACAAAGTTCTACAACCAGTTAGAGAAAAGAAACAAATCACATACAAAGGAAAGCCCATCAGAATCACAGCAGACTTCTCAGCACAAACCCTCAAGGCAAGAAGAGCTGGAGCGACATATTCCAAGGCCTAAAAGAAAACAGCCTCCAACCCAGATTGATGTACCTTGCAAAACTATCTTTCAAAACTGATGGAGAAATAAGATACTTTCATGAGAAAGAGCACCTTGGGAACTTCGTGAATACCAAACCAGCACTCCAAAGAATTTTACACAATATCCTAGGAACAGACATTGAGGATCACAACCCCAGGAAGCAAAACAGAATGAACCCATCTGGCATGACAAGAAATTAAATGGAAAGGGGGAGAACCCAACAAAAAGAAAAAGTCATGACAATGACAAGTCAATATGTTTCAGCTATAACCATCAATGTTTATGGTCTCAATTCACCAATCAAAAGAAATAGACTGGCAGAATTGGTCAAGAAGCAAAATCCAATAATATGCTGCATACAAGAAACACACTTCATTCAGAAGGAAACTCATAGACTGAAAGTTAAAGGATGGAAAACAATACTCCATGTGACAGGAACATGAAAAAAAACAGGAGTAGCTCTCCTCTTTGCAGATCAAGTAGATTTCAAACCAACAGTGATTAAGAGAGACAAAGAAGGACACTACATCCTTGTGAAGGGAAGAATCCAAGAGGAAGAGATGACAATCATAAATATCTATGCACCAAACACTAGTGCACCCAACTATATAAAACAAAAACTAACAGACATGAAAAGTCATATATGCACTAATACAATTGTAGTGGGGGACCTCAACACCCCACTGTCACAAATAGATAGATCAACTAGACTAAAAATAAGTAATGAAATACTAGAACTCAATCGAACTCTTGAACAAATGAACTTAACAGATGTTTACAGAGTCTTCCACTCCACAAAATCAGAATACACATTCTTCTCAGCTGCCCATGGGTCATTCTCCAAAACAGACCACATACTCACCCAAAGAACATGTTTAAGTAAGTGCAAAGGAATTGAAGTTATCCCCTGTATATTATCAGACCATAGTGTGATGAAATTGGAGATCCATAGCAAAAGAAACTGGAAAAATTTCATAAACGTGGAAATTGAACAACACAATTCTGAATAACCAATGGGTCACAGAGGAAATTAAAGAAGAAATAAGACAATTCCTTCAATTAAATGACAAAGACAATACAACATATCAGAATCTATGGGAGACAAAGAAAACAGTCATATGAGGGAAATTCATAGCAGTGAATACTCATATTAGGAAAACAGAACAAGCCCAATTAAACAACCTGATGCTGCACCTCAAGCTTGTAGAAAAAGAAGAACAGGACAACCCCAAAGCTCATACAAGGGAGGAAATTATAAAGATCAGAGGAGAAATCAATGCAATGGAGACTAAGAGAATGATACCAAAAATCAATGAAGCCAAGAGTTGGTTCTTCAAAGGAATCAACAAACTTGACAAACTTTTAGCCAACCATGTCAGAATAAGGAAAGAAAAGGCCCAAATCCATGCAATTAGGAATGAAAAAGGTGAAATTACAACAGACCCAGCAGAAATCCAGAGGATCATCAATACATACTTCCAGAACCTATATGCCAATAAGATAGACAACACAGAAGAAATGGACAGATTCCTAGATACATATGAATTACCAAGTTGAACGAAGAAGACCTAAAAATTCTGAACAACCCAATAACAACCAATGAAATTGAAAATGTAATTAAAAACTTACCAACTAAGAAAAGCCCAGGCCCTGATGGCTTCACTGCTGAAATCTACAAGACATTTCGAGAGGAACTGGTGCCACTACTGTTTAAACTCTTCAATGAAATTGAAAGGGAAGCAATACTCCCAAATTCATTCCTGGAAGCAAGCATCACCTTGATCCCCAAAGCAGAGAAACACCCAACCGAAAAAGGGAACTATAGGCCAATCTCACTAATGAACATGGATGCAAAAATCCTTAGTAAGATACTGGCAAACAGAATGCAGAAGATCATCAAGAAGATCATACACCCTGATCAAGTGGGATTCATCCCAGGGATGCAGGGATGGTTCAACATACACAAATCAATCAATGTAATACACTATATCAATAGAGCCAAGGACAAAAACCATATGATTATCTCCATAGATGCAGAAAAAGCATTTGAAAAAATCCAACATGCATTTATGATAAAAAAAAACCCTACAAAAAATTGGAATAGATGGTCTCTACCTCAAACTGATAGAAGCCATCTATGAAAAACCAACAGCCAATATCATACTAATTGGTCAAAAACTGAAATCCTTCACACTAAAATCAGGAACAAGACAAGGATGTCCACTATCACCATTCCTGTTCAATATAATTCTGGAAACATTAGCCACAGCAATTAGACAAGAGAAAGAAATAAAAGGAATAAAGATAGGAAATGAAGAAGTCAAATTGTCATTATTTGCAGATGACATGATACTCTATATAGAAGACCCCATGAACTCCACCAAAAGTCTTCTAGACTTAATAACCAATTTCAGTCAAGTAGCTGGTTACAAGGTCAGCACACAAAAATCAATAGCTTTCCTCTACACCAATGACAGACTCACTGAGAGAGAAATAGGGCAAATAATTCCTTTCACAATAGCATCCAAAAAACTGAAATACCTAGGAATCAACCTAACGAAAGAAATCAAAGACCTCTTCTCTGAAAACTATGGCACTCTGAAAAGAGAGATTGGAGATGATATCAGAATATGGACAGACATCCCCTGCTCCTGGGTAGGAAGGATTAATAGAGTGAAAATGGCCATACTTCCAAAACTGCTATATAGATTCAATGCAATTCCAATTGAGATCCCAGCAGCATACTTCATAGACCTTGAGAAAACAATCCAAAAATTCATTTGGAACAAGAAGAGACCCAGAATAGCAAAAGCAATTCTAGGTAACAGAGACATGGCAGGGGGTATCACAATCCCCAACCTGCAACTCTACTACAAAGCTACTGTGATAAAAACAGCATGGTACTGGCAAAGAAACAGACCTGAGGACCAGTGGAACAGATTAGAAGATGCAGAAACAACACCAGACACACTCAGCCATCTCATCTTTGACAAAGGAGCCAAACACCCTCACTGGAGGGAAGATAGCCTCTTTAATAAATGGTGCTGGAAAAATTGGGCTCCAACTTGCCAAAGATTAAAACTAGACCTGTATCTCTCACCATGCACTAAACTAAAATCAAAATGGATTAAAGATCTAAATATTAAAATTGAAATACTGAACCAGTTGGAACAGAGGTTAGGTAGAACCCTTGAAGACATCGGTGTAGGAAAAGATTTTATGAACAAAACCTCAGTTGCCTGTGAACTAGCACAAACAATCAACAAGTGGGATCTCTTCTTATTAAAAGGCTTCTGCACAGCAAGAGAAACCACCAGCAGTGTGAAGAGACAACCCACAATGTGGGAAAATATCTTCACCTGCTGTTCCTCACACAAAGGTCTGCTATCTCAAATCTATAAAGAGCTTAAAAAGATCAGACTTCCCAAATTTAAAGACCCCGTCCAAAAATGGGTGTCTGAAATGGACAGACATTTCTCAGACAAAGAAGTAGAAATAGCAAATAAATACATGAAAAAATGTTCAACATCACTGGTCATTTGAGAGACACAAATGAAAACAATGCTGAGATTCCACTTCACTCCAGAAAGAATGACTGCTATCATGAAATCCACCAATAACAAATGCTGGCAGGACTGTGGGGAAAGAGGAACCCTGCTCCACTACTGGTGGGAGTGTAGACTGATGCAAGCACTGTGGAAATCAGTATGGAGATACCTCAAAGAACTAGGACTGGAAGTTCCATTTGACCCTGCTATTCCACTGCTGGGGACCTTCCCTAAAGAATTAAAAGAATCATACCACAATGATATATGTGCACCCATGTTCATAGCAGCACAGTTTGTAATAGCTAAAACTTGGAAACAGCCCAAATGCCCATCAACTGGAAACTGGATAAAGAAAATGTGTTTTTTTATAAAATGGAGTACTACTCAGCCATAAAAACTGAGAAATTAGAGACATTTATAGCTAAGTGGATGCACATTGAGGCAATACTCTTAAGTGAAATAAATAGGACACACATGAATAAATTCCGAATAGTTTCTCTGGTGTGAGAAACTGAAAGTGTAAATAAGGACTAAATGTATAATAGGTAATGTGAAATAGGAAGAAAAGGGGTAAAGGGGAAGGAAGTGGGAGGGCTAGGGGAAAGGATAGAAGGGAAAGGGATTAATATGAGAAAATGGAAAAATAGGAAGAAAATCTTTGTAAATAGGGAGGACTGGAGGGGTTGAAGGGAGGGCTGGGCAAGGGTGAAAGATGGGAACCAAGAGAGACTATGTAAAGGTGCAAATTTCCAATGATGAATGTCATTATATTGTATATCTAAAATGTACCAATGATTAGAATGAATAATCGATAATGTAAAATAGGAAGAAAAGGTCCAAAGTGGTAGCGGTAGAAGGAGGGGCAGGGGAAAGGAAAGAAGAGAAAGGAAAAGTGATGAGAAATGGAAAAAATGGAAATAAAGTCTTTGTAAATAGGGAAGGGTGGAGGGGATGAAGGGAGGGCTAAGAATGGGGAAAAAATAAGAACCAAGGTGCATTATGTAAAGATACAATTCCCAATGAGAAATGTAATTGTGTTGTATACCTACAATGTACCAATAAAAGAATTTAATTTAAAAAAAAGGAAAACAAGTAGGCAAAATGGAAGAAACACGCATTGTAGTCTGTGTATGGATGGAGTTCAGTGGTAGGGGTCATGCAAAAAAAAAAAGAAAGAAACAATGGTATATGCCACAGCCTGCGTGGTTGAAGCATTCACAGAGTGAATAATGATGGTGAAAGATTAAGAAAGACAGACAAAGAGATTTAATACTGTATAGGTGGGGCCAGGTGGGGCTCTTAACTCCTGATGGGAGGAGAAGACCACCAATTGAATGGCTGCACACTTGTTTATAATAGTAGAGGTGAAAGGGGCGGGTCTGTAACCAGAGCCAGGAGAGTAGCTAAGGTCTGCAGGACATCACGCTTGATGGTTTTCTGGAGAATGGGTAGGAAGGAAGATAGTCCTCTTCTCAGCCAGGGCTTGCTGCACCATACCCCTTGTCACCTGTTCTCCTCCAGTGGGACCCTGCCTCCTAAGTTAGGCCTGGCCATAGTGATCTAGAGCTCATGCTCCCAGCAGGAATAAATGAAACTCATGGGTCCTGGGTGAAGTCAATGAGCAATAGTGCGGCATCACCTCTGGGATATTTCCACCAAAGACACATCATAAGGATGCATCAGACAAACTCCAATTGAAGAACATTTAACAAAATAAATGGAACATAGTCCTCAAAGGTAACATAACCTTGGAAGTCAAAAAAGGACCAAAGAACTCTCCTGGATTGAAAGAAACTCCAGAAAACATAGTCACTAAATGCAGTGTATGATTCTAGACTGATCCTTTGCCTATAAAAGGTATTATTTTACCAGCTCTCTGAAATGAATGCAGTCTGAGAATTAATTAGATGGTAATAATATATCATGTTCTTGATTCTGATTTTTCTGACTAAGTCACATAGAATCCTATTTCATAGAAAATGACCTAAGTATTCAGGATGATGGGCCATCATGTCAGCAATTAACCCTCAAAGAGCTCTGGTAAAACAAAAATTTTGTGCTGTACTTTCAGTTTTTTTAACTTTTAAGATTGCTGCAGATGCATTTTAAAGTGAGAAGTAGTTAGTAGCTTCTGACCTGAGTTTTTGTCCTCATCAGAAAGAATGAATGATCTGTTAACAAAAGTAAGCAGAATAAAAATAAAAAGAGAGACATGAACTCTAAAAGAGGAACAAACAAACATTGAGACTGCATAGAGCCACTTTAAGAGTTTAAAGACTTCAAGCTGGGTTGATTGAAGTTGGGCACAAAAGAAATTTCTATGTGCATCCTAGAACTACAATTGGTAATAGTTAAAGAATTATAGAAAATGGGAAAGAAGCTAAAGGTTTTCAAAAAGGCAAATTCCCAATTACCAATAAAAATGGCCCTTTCCATTAAATGTTAGTCACAATGGGCTCTCCTAATGAATTAGAGAAGGGACAATTCTTTAGAAAAGGCAAAAACATCCATTAGAGTTTACAATAAATCCATTAAAGCAAGGATCCCAAACTAATGTCACCTTATTTTTTCTTAGGGAATGAGACACATGATGTCTCAAAATAATATGTCCTTGCTTTTAGCAGAATGTGTTTTATAAACTCTTTTTAATACCACAGTTAAAAACATAGCCAACATAATGAAGCTTATTGAGTTAGGATGCAATCATTGTCCTGCCAAGTGTTTTTAATCCTCATAACTACCCTTAGAAGTAAATGTTATTATCCCAGAGCCACTTTTCAAATGAAGAAAATGAAGCTTAAAGTTAAGTAACATAGCAAGAAGCATGTCATATCACGTAACTGGAAGCATAAGGATTCAAACTCAAGACTATATCGCTCCAAATATCACTTTCTTATCTCCTGCGATGAACACTACAGTTAAGTATAATCATAACTATTAGATAATTATATCCAAAGCGCTCAATTTAATTATTTCATATCAACTAGGGATGAGGTATTAATCATAAGCCAATTATACCTGGTTAACATTGGTTAAATTTTTAAATTAGTTATTTATCCATACTGAGCAAAGTGAATGGAGTTAAGAATCTAAGTGGACAACAACAAAGATGTACACAATGGTGGTGACAGCAAGGCACATCAGACAAAAAGAGGACTAAGATATAGTTCCTGCCTTCCGGGAGCTTATAAACAGGAATTGTAAGACCAAATACATGTGCAAAGGAAGCAGGGAAAGAGTAGCAGAAGTTCCAAAGAAGAAGACCAGTTAAGAATATCAGGAAAGCATCACTGGAAAAGATGACCTTACAGAAGGGCAACCAGGACTGGTTGGGATTCTACACATACTTAGGAGAGTGAAATTAAATCAACAGAAGAGCTGTAACAAAGCAAGAAGACAAATGTGTCAGGCTTCTTTGGGGAAAAATGAGAAATCCAAGTTCATGAAAGGACAGAATGCATAGAGTAGCACTACATGAAGGTACAAAGGTAGAAAATAGATATTAGAGATTTCCATCCCAGATGTATATAATTTTATTCAAGAACTGCTATTAAAGTTGAATTTTGAAATGATAAAACATTCCATAAGCTCCTGTTGAATTAATAATTGGTAACAATTTTGAGGAGCAATTAGGAAAGAGAAAAGAAGTTGAGGAAGGGTATTATGGTTTAGATCCAAAATATCCTGCAAAGGTGCTACATTCAGAGGTGGGGCCTAATGAGAAGGGAGAGGTCACTAGGGGCATGAGTCAGAAGGGTGTATTCTCATAACCTGCTCCTCCCTTCTCTCTCTGCTTCCTCATCACCATGCAGTGAACAAGTTTTCCTCCACTATTTGTTCTGCTGCACCATTTCTTCCTTGGAGCCAGCTGACTATGGACTGAACCCACTGAAAGTATGAAGCAAAATAAACCTCTCCTCCTTTAAGTTGCAGGTGTTAGATGTTGTGTCCCAGCAACAGAAAAGCTAATACAAGGGACAAGTTGAAATACAGTGCAATATATATTATTCATAGTTCTAATGATCTATTTTCTAATGAGGTATATTACAAGTGGAGATGAAGGGTACTTCCCAGATACAGTCACTATTGGAGCAGATTCCACAGCTGGAGTAATATATTGATCAGCATATATTTAATTTAAAGAAGAGTTCAAAAACACCACCTCAGAGCCTGTGAAGCAGCTAGGCAAGATTGCAAGAGCATAGAGAGAACACCAGAGTCATCCAGAGTAGGCAGGGAAGAAGCAAAACGTCCCACTGAAGACAAGACGATTAATTTGTGAACCCCCCTGAGACACCGTGAGAACCCTTTGAACTGAGAGAAACTCGATTTCACTACATCTGAAAAAGGATTATAGCATTGGTATTTTATTCATTTATTTGCTCTGATTTCATCTGTTCTTTTATACCCAGCTATTAATAACTATTCTAAGATACAATGTAAAAGAATTTCTGCTACTGTCATAATCAAGATGCAAATCTATTCCAACACCTCCAAGATCTCCCTCATGCTACCCTTTATAGACATACTTCCCTTCAATACCCCAAGACTGTCACTAACCCCGGGCAATTCCTACTCCATTCCTCTATTTATTTTCCTGTTTTAGGAATATTAGGTAAATTACACAACATGTGATTGGCTTTTTTGCACTGAGCATGGTGCCCTAGAGATCCATGCAAATTTTTACACATATCAGTAATTCTTTCCTTTTTACTTCTTATTGTAGCTCATGGGTGCATCAGTTTATTTATCTATTGTAGGATATTTTGCCTATCACAAACAAAGCTGCTATAAACATTTGCATACAAAGGGGGAAAATAAAACAACTCTCCAATGTAGAGAAATATTTATAAAGAATACTGTATTTGAACAGAGACCATGAGTTAGATATTAGTATTGTATCAGTGTGAAATCACCTGATTTTTGTCATTTTACTGTAATTTTGTCAGAGAATATTTCTGCTTTCGGGAAATACACATTTAGGGAAAAGAGGCACTTTACCTCTTAGTTTCAAATCCTTCTGAGGAGAGAAAAAAGAAAATGCCAAGGAGGTAAAATATAAAAACTTTATAATTCTAGATAAAGGCACATAACAGTTCTTAGAACTACTCTTAAAACTTTTCCATAACTTATAAACTTTCTTTAAGATTTTCAAGGAAAATCTGCCAGAATGGTAATCTGCTTTGTATATTTTCCTGAAAATATACAAGATTGAAAAGAATACTAAATATGGGGGCAGTATAGAGAACTTCATCTATTATGGATCTAAACAAGTAAAACAATTTCTTTTTCTGCCTTGCATATTTTTTCAGTGCTACTAACTGAACCCAGGGCCTCATACACACTAGGCAAGTGCTCTACCACTGAACTACACCTCATGTTCCCTTCCTTTTAAAACAGTACTATCAATAAAAATATCTAATCCGAGGGCCATAGATTTAGCTCAATGGTTCCGCCACCTACTTCGGAAGCGCAAGGACCCGAGTTCAATCCCCAGTACCAAAAAAAAAAAACTAATCCAAGAAAATATATAAATTCAGCATAGATTTACCCAATTCCACCTGATAACATCCTCACAAGGGCCAGGTAGCGAAGAAGATCAGAAGGATGGCCTTCAAATCCATGAGACCTGAGTTTGAATCTTACCTTTCCTTCTTACAGTCTCTGTGACAGTTATTAACCTCTCTAGGCCTCTTGTCTTCTGTCAACATAATATAAGCAAAAATTATATCTACCTGTAGAAGTTCCTGATGTTTTAAAAGTGTTTATATCTAAACTGCTTAGGAGAATGTCTGGCATCTACTGGATATTTTTAAGGAGTTTGTTGTTATTGAGTGAGAGAATTTAAAGCATATCCCCAGATAGATACAAACCATATACTATCTTTTCTAGACATTTTTTTCTTTGCTTCATACTACCCTTCAAATTTTTACCAAACCCCATCTTCTTTCAGAATATTTTTATTTTCTTGCTCTTTGACAAAATGTTTCTTAATCTTCAGCAGTAATATATCAATATGGAGTGACAGTTTGACAATATGGTTCTCACTTTGCATAGTATAAATTCAAAGACAAATTGTGAACGAGTCAAGTGTAACTTGTGATTCACAGCTGTGAGGTCACACTAGTGAATTATAAGCTTTTCATTATGTCAGAACTGTGAATTACAAAGGCTTTTTTTTAATCTATCCTGTCAAATAATTTATTAGTTAACCTTCCATCACAGGATTTTGCAGCATAACAGAACCGGGAAGTATAGGGACTGAATGGTGGCATTTCCAGATATAACAATAAGAATTCAGACCTGTGAGGATTATGTTATAAAGAAAATGGTGATGATTTCAAACTGTACTCCTGCCAAGTTCAAAGTCAGCTCTGATGAGGAGTTGTTTTTCTCTAAATTGGAGCCACTGCCGTTCAAACTAGGGGGAAGTGATCATTTTACTACCTCCACATTGTCATCAACCATCATCATTTCTCAAAAGCTACCAAGTATGTAATCCTATCATGTTTAAAAAATTTAAAGATATTCTTGTTAATTCTAGCATCACTATTATTACTATCATGAGATGCTAGTTAACTCTTTGATTTGAATAGCATATCTCATTTCATATCTTATTTATTTATTTATGTATTTATTTATTTGATACCAGGGATTGATCTCAGGACCTTGCACTTGCAAGGCAGGCAGCTGCACCGCTGAGCTAAATCCCTGGCCTCTATATCTTATTTATTATTCCCATTGACCCAATGAATTATATATGACAGGTACTGTACCCCTGTTCATTTCTGAGAATACAGAAGTGAATCCTATCCAGAGACAGGATAGAAACTAATCCAAAATCATTCTACTATTAAGTGTCAGAATCGGAAATCACATATTCTAATTTGAAATTCAGAGATTATTTTCCACATTGTACTAAACCTCTTCTCTGAGATTCTTCAGTACACATAGGTAATGCAACTTCAAAAGTCGGGGTATCATAGCACCTGGTCTCTCTTATTTTAATGTCACATTTGAAGAAAAAAATCTAAAGTAGTTCTTAAGAGAATTCCAAAATCTGTATTTATAAATCTTAACAAACACTTACGCCATTTCAATTGACAGCACACAATCACCTCAAGCCCTATTTTCTCTTGTATACTCAAAAGGGAGCCTTTGCCATGTGTTCCCTTTTCACATTCTTTGATCTCTCTAGTTCTGCTTCTTTCTCAGTAGTTCCCTGATTCTACACAATAAAAAACCAAGAACCACACACACGCAACAAATTCTCTGTGAACTTTGGGATTTACACTGATAAAAAAAAAAAACAATTTTTTATAAATGGTATTGAAATAGTGGAAGCTTATAACATTCACTTATTAAATCTTATCCCCATTCCTGAAGCTTTGATCTTGCTAGTTTGAAGATTATACTGATGATAATATTGCTATGTATTCATTTAAATGTGATAGGTAAGACCCAAAATTGGCCAGTATCTCTCTCCACACTTCACATAGTTCAAACTTTGTGTAATTCCATCAAGGAGTATCACTCATTCTAACTTCTAGACCAGTGCTTTCCAATATTTTCCACATCATGACACACTAGGATGAATGGTAGAAGTTGCTACAAGGTCAAAAGCATCAATGTCTTTGCCTTGGAGGCCTTCAGTGTGTCAAGGCCCACTGGTTGGGGAACTTGGTGCTCTGTTTTTGAACATGCTGCTTCTTCTATCTAGACTATAAAGATCTAGAGAAAAGCCTGCACCCTATATACTTTGATATTATCACTTACACAATCCCTAGTAAATGACTGACACTCAGTAAGTAATAAATGTCTGAGTGAACAAATGGACTCTTCCTAGACTCATGGCTCTAATTGTCATTGACAGGACTTGCACCTTCACTGCTAAGAAAGAAATCACCTCTGATGCTTCTAGCAGAGTAAAATCTGATATAGATTCTAGGTCCTTGCCCATAGAAATGAGCCAAATGTAGCTGGGCTATTGTGTACCATGTTTTTTTTTTCATAGCACTGTCTTCTTTAGTTATATTAAAATTAGTAACAATTGGTGTGTTGGTTTAATGTCTATCTCTCCCACTAAATTGTCACTTCAATTAGTGCAGAGATTTTAGATTTGCTCACACAGCACACTCAACTTGTGAAACAAAACCTGACTCATCTAACATGGAATTGAATGAACACATAAATAAATAAGAAAACTAAGTCAGTCTGTCCTTAACAACTGAGATTGCTTGCTAGCATCTATTTCAATGGCAGGTCCTAAATTCTAACCTGTTTCAGGACAGGGGCTATGTATATTCTAGGAAAATTAGTGGGTTTTTTCTGTTATTTTGAATTTCTCTAAAAGTACCAAAGCTGAGAACAATAGAAGATCTGAGTGCCAAGTATTTTAAATCCCCAAAATGTCCACATAGCAATTGCAAAAAGTCAGCAAGCATACTCCTTTAGCTTACAAAGCAAAAACCTAGGGTTCTTCAGCAGAAATGCATGGTATCATTGTGCTTTGAGCTTACTGAAAAATGTGATGACATTCCTTCCCTCTTCCCCTTTGCTGAAGCCAACTGATGTTCCATGAGTACCATTCATACAGATAATGGTATGAACAGTCATACTTTCTGTTCAAAAGGGGACAAACACATCTCATTCCTCACTGAGTAATTACTAAAATGTGGAGTCAGGGACCCTAATCCCACGAAGAGAACCATGTGAACCCAGCTAAGAAAAACTCGTAAGTAAAATCAATGACTCCTGGAACTAAAGGGCATATGTGATCAATGAGGCTGGTGCTTGTTTCCTCCTAGAGAGCTCTATTGTATCAGTTGGTGTTTACTAGAGAAACAGATTTAATGCAAGATATAGAACTATCTAAGAATTTACAAGATTGGCTTAAAATGGGAGCCCACAGAGTCAGGTGTAGAAGAGTGCAGAAGGTCTGTTAGGGGCTGGGGATTTAGCTCAGTGGTTCCGCCGCCTGCCTTGCCAGCAGAAGGATCCAAGTTCAATGCCCGGTACCAAAAAAAAAAAAAAAAAAAGATCTGTCTGCACTTGGGGTCGAAGGATACAGCTGAAGGCCTGGAGCTCAGTGTAGTGTCCCGTGTGAGTCCATATCCGAAGGGTGAAGAGTCTGTGTCAGAAGCTGAAAGGTCCATGCTGGAGGCTGAAGAATCCGGACTGCAAGCCAGGAGAAGATGGCCAAGGTGAAGGTAAAGACTGAAGTGCCTCTGAAGAAACAGAAATCAGCCTTCCTTCTTCATTTTCCCTTTACACCATTTAGGTGACAAGCCAGCCTATAGTGGGTCCTGGTCGTCAGTAAATCCCCTCAACCACACCCAGAACTATGCTGATCCAATTTAGTTGGGTGTTTCTTACTCAAGTTGACACAATCAGCTAACTAGCACATCTATAAAGGGAGAATTGTGAAGGCGGGTATGTGTAGCTAGCAGTCTAAGACAACAAAAAAGAGGTAATGATGGGCAAACCTACAATGCTTTCCTTTATTTTTCTTATGACAAGGATGTATGAGGTTCCCAAAGACCAAGTGTGTACTAAGGAAGATAGTTAGGTCTGTATCATTTTCCTGGAACCCTAACAGACAGTGAAAAGCCAATCATGATAGGAAGACTCTATTATTAAGTAGTGTAAGAATTATCCCAATAGGGTGCATATCAGGAAGCTTTCTTAAATCCATTCAAAGAGATAAAAATTATGTCTCAAAGAATCTGCCATTTTGAGCTATAAATATCACAAACTAAGTGAGAATTATGGTTTGTTTTCACACTTCTTGTTTCTATTTTAATGTAAACTAAGTAGTTCTCCCAGATTATTTTTAGGGACAGTCCCATCACTCTTGTGTTTTAAACAGCAATTTGTTATGAATTCTCTCCTATGTTTTAATGAGCAAGTTATTGTTAATTAGATAAATTGTTAGCAAGAACATTTTGACCCTTTCCTTTTGTGCAACCTCCTGCTCCCATCCATCCCTGAGGAACAGGGAGGAAAAAGAGCAGTACACATTTCCCTGAAAGGAAGTCATAGCAAGTTCTCTCTCCCTGAGCTCTGGCCACGCTGTGGGCAGGAGAGAATCTTTGAATTAGACATGACACTGAGTTCTAAGTTGGAATGGACTGTGCTTAATATCTGAAAATGACCAGAAGGTAGAGGGAATCGGCTTGAAGTGTGAAGATGTTGACAACAGCAGGCAAAGAAAGAGTCAAGAGGGATATTTAAAATAATGACTGGAGAAAAGTTAGGCCACTTCTTAAGTAGCCTGAGTTCAGCTCAAGTAAAAAACCAGTCATGAGTGTTATAGCCTCATCATGCTGTCAAGACAGAATATTAAGATTTGTTTGCAAATTACTGACATGCCTTTTAAAACTTAAATCTTTAATTTCCGGGAAGAATGGACATATATTTAAACCCAACCAACAGTATAAGCCCTCACTACATGTCTCCTCTTCCTTCCCATACTCCATGTTACCACCACAACCTTTCACTTTTCCTTCATGGAACCATGTGGTGGATTCAGAGAAGGCACAGGGAAAATTACCTGAAAGTTGCTTCACAAGCAAAGGGTTAATACAATGATGGATACCCAGAACATATTTACAGCCTTCCTTTTCATATTTTCTAATACTGCAGGTAATCTTAAGAGAGGTTTTCATAAATCAAAGCTGACTTGTTGCTCAGCTACTCAGAAACTGTAAAATAATCTGTTACCTAACATAGTAGTGTGAGTACTAAGTTGTAACTAGATACTCACATCTCTCGATGACCTGATCCTAAACTATCTTCCTAATGTAATTATCCATGTACTTTTCACTTTAGATAACTATAACAACTTACTTTACTTTCACTCATTCTACAACCTCAGTTGCATATAAGTGAAAGCAAATGAAAATTCCACACAGATTTACTGAGTGCCAATTAAGTGTCAGACAATATGCTCAGTATAAAATGGTAAAGAAAACCAACACAATTCCTTTCACACAAAATTGAATGGATTTTCAATAAAGATAGACATGACTAAACAATCACTGCCATAGTAATATAGGCTGTACCTTCTTCAGAGGGCTATGAAGACAAGCAATTACAGGTCTAACCTGGCTGTGTCATCAACTGACATCCTAGTTCCTCATCTCTTTTGTCAGTCATTTACTTCCAAGGGCATCCTTGGCACAAACACAAATCTCTGCACAAGATCTCAGGATAAAGTACAGTACTGTCTTCCTTCAGGGGCTGCATTAGTTAGAGGCTCCACACATGGGAAATGGTTCTCACTCAACAGAATCCAGCCAAAAACTCAAGTCATCTGTGGTTTTCCTTGCAGTTTCCTCACTTTCATTGATTGTGCATTTATTTTATTCTTCAAAATATCCCTTCATTCACGTAGCAAATATTTAAATATCATATCATGTGTTTCTGATCTCTTTGCTCCTAACTCCTCTAAGTCTATACCATCTCATTCAGCAAGTTTCCCTAATTTTCCCCAAGCCACAGAGAGGGACAGTTAAATGCTACAGAAGGTCACACAGCAAATCATTTTTTCCTGTACATTATCTTTACCTGCACTCTACATTTTAAGAAACAGAAGGAGAGGAGCAAAGAAAAGAGAGACAGAGAATACTAGACACTATGGTTGAGGACAGTTAAACCCATAATTTTTAGTAATGTCCCCTACACAGTGAATATTATAGCAACACATGGAATGTAGAGACATTTAAGCTAGTCACTGTCTCCAGTAGGCCTCTTGAGAGAGGGAAAAATAGTATTGTAATCCTGTTAGACATGATTTATAAAGAATGGAAGAATATCAACTTAATTGAACCATGTCTAAAATTCATAGATTTGAAGTGTTTAAATATGTTATGGTATATGATCCAACTTGGTATTTTTAAATTGGATAGTATTGACTTTAAAGGATTTTTCTCCAAGTTTTTAAAATAGTCAATGCTGAAATAGTACCCATCAAAATGTGTTCCAAGATGGCTATAGCCAAGCTTGTCCTAGATACAAAAAAACTAATTATAAAGTTTGTTTTTATCCTTTTTCTACAAATGCATCATAAACAAAGGGTTATGAACTTAATAAAATAAATACTAATATAGTCCTTTAAAAAACATCAATATCTGCCATAAGATTTCACTCTTTTGACAGAATATCTACAGTAGCCAGTGTAAGAAAGGACTTAATCATCCAAAATATGAATTTTTAGTGACACTGGGACTTCTTTCTTTACAATTTTTTATTTCTAATTGTTATAGTACTTGTACATATTTTGGGAGTACTGATATTTAAATATGTGCATATAATGTATAATGACCAGATCAAAATAATAGATACATCCATTACTTTGGGTGTTTATCATTTCTTTGTATTACAAGAATTCAGTATTTTCTTTACTATTTTTGAAATGTGAAATTAATTGCCATCATTTGTGATTATCTAATAGTTTACAGGACATTAGATGTTATTTCTTCTATCCAACTGCACTCCTGCACCCACTGACCATCCTGTATTCATCTCTTTTTTTCCTACACTTTATCCAGGCTGTAGTGACCACTACTCTGTTCTCTACCTCTTTGAAATCAACTATTTAGCTTCTGTGTGAAAGAGAGAATATGTATATGTCTTTCTATGCCTGACTTGCTTCATTTAACACAATGTCCTTTGATTTCATCTATGTTTCTACATATGACAAAATTTCATTCTTTTTTACTGGTCAAACAATGTTCCACTGTGTATATATGCCACATTTTCTTTATTTAATCATCCATTGATGGGCACCTAGATTGATTTTATGTCACTGTCCCGCTATCACACTGAGATTTCTGGAAAGCCATCGCTGCATATCAGCTTGCTGAAGGAATATTTTTTCCCTGAGAACATAAGTCTTCCAGTGAAAAAGTTTAATATCCTTATAAAGTGTTTAATGATAAACTGACATTTTAAATAGTTAAACTACGTTCATCCTTTTTTAAAAAATCCTGAGATTGACCATTCTTCAAGAAAACTGCAAAAGTGGAATTAAAATCATAGAATCAATTCCATTTTGGGTCAGCTAAAAGGATACTTAGAGTCTTATATCCAACATTTTCCTTATCACTAAATCTGCTTGTTACTTTAAAGTTAGAATTAAATAAATCATTTTTCATTTTTTTCCTATAGGCATTCCTCACATTTTTATAAATAGTATAAATGAGCCAGGTATGGTGGCACACAACTGTAATCCCAGGACTATGGGAGATTAAGGCAGGACGATGACTAGTTTGAGCCCACATAGGCAACTTAGTGATTTACAAGACCTTGTCTCAAAATAAAAAATAATGATAATAAAAATTAAAAAGGGCTAGGAATGTAGCTCAGTGTAAAGGTCTCAGGTTCAGTTCCCATTACTATCAAAAATGTAAAAGAAAGGAAAAAAAAGAAAAAAAGAAAACAAAAGAAAAGAAACAGAAAGCAAAGAGATAACTCAGTGAACTCTTGTGGAGAGACAAGTATGTGATGTGTTAACCCACAGCTCTACCCATGAAAGTCCAGTAGTACACATGCCTTCAAAAGGCTTTGGAGAAGTTTAAACCAAACAGTGAAGTTATTCAATAAACACGCATTATGTGCCTACTATATACATGCCATGAAAAAGACTATCTCTACCCATGTGGAGTTTATATTCTAGTGGAAGACACAAACTTTATGAAACTAATTATTTCCTTACAGTTGTAATTAAATATTGCAAAGAATTATAGTTAACAGTGAAAATCTGCTTTTTCTCTGAGACTGAAAATTAAACAAGGATGTCTGCGATCCACCACTAATCAAGATAATGGTAGAAATGTTAACCACTGAAACAAAGGCAAAAAAAGAAAGAGAAAGACAGCTATGGAGACTCAATATTGATTATACCCCAAAGCAGGCTGCAAGCAGTGCAGGCTATGAAGAGTTAACCCCACAACTGGCTTGTTTTGAGAAGGGAGTCTGGCTGAAGCCTGTGTGCTGAGGTGAGAGTAACTCACACACAAATTCCATTCCCACAATTAAAACCTTCTTACTAGAAGGATGATGTTCTAATTACAACCATATATTTTGTCTATTCTGTTCCTAATTCAAGAATGCTTTGTCTTGTCCTTTATGAGTCTTGCTTACATTCATTTCCAAAGAAACCCCAGATGGCACATCCTCTCACATATTCCTGCCCTTGCACATAGCTTACCTTTTCCCCAATTGATTACTAACAAAAATGAGTGGCTTGGGCAGGCCAGCACCTCTTTTGGTTGCACCGGCATTGGTCATCCTGGCACCCTGCTTTCTGTCTCTCTTAGTTCTTTGTTTTTTTCCTCAGGCCTGCGTCTTAGACTGGGCAGGAAGCTGGAACCTAACTGCAGGGGTCTCCAGTAGACAGCAATACAGAGATTTGAGATTTAGATAGGAAAATGCAAGTGATATAAACTATATAGCAAAATTCTTTTTTTTTCTTAAATTATTTTATTGGTACATTTTAGGTATACAATACATTTATATTTATCATTGGGTGCTTGCAGTTGTACATGATGTATCTTGGTTCTTATGTTTTCCTCATTACCTGTGTGCCCTTCACCCCCTCCACCCTTCCCTATTTACATAGATTTTATTTAAATTTATTTTTCTTTTCTCATAATTTTTCCTTTCCCTTCTTTTGTTTCCCCTTTCCCTCCTACCACCCCTACCCCTTTGAACCTTTTCTTCCTATTTCAAATTATCAATTATTCATTTTAATCCTTTTAATCCTTATTTACACGTTCAGATTCTCACACTAGAGAAACTATTCGGTATTTACACATGTGTCCTATTTATTTCACTTAAGAGGATGGCCTCGATATGCATCCATTTAGCTATAAATGTTTCTACTTTGTTGCTCTTTATGGATGAGTAGTACTCCATTTTACAAAAACAACCCCACATCTTCATTATCTAGTTTCCACTTGATAGGCACTTGGGCTGTTTGCAAGCTTTAGCTATTACAAACTGTTTCGCTATAAGCATTGGTGCACATATATCGCTGTGGTATGATTCTTTTAATTCTTTTGGGAAGATACCTAGCAGGGGAATAGCTGGGTCCAATGGGACCTCTATACCTCTATACCTCTAATGAGGTATCTCCATACTGATTTCCACAGTGGTTGCCCCAGTCTGCACTCCCACCAACAATGGAGAAGGGTTCCTTTCTCCCCACACCCCTGTCAACATTTGTTATTGGTTGATTTCTTGATAGCAGCCATCCTTTCTGGGGTGAGGTGGAATCTCAGTGTTGTTTTCATCTGTATCTCTCAAATGACCAGTGATGTTGAACATTTTTTCATATGTTTATTTGCTGGTTTTACTTCTTTGTCTGAGAAATGTCTGTTCATTTCAGATGCCCATTTTTGAACTGGGTCTTTGAATTTGGTGGGTCTGATTTTTTTCAATTCTTTATATATTCTAGATAGTAGTCCTTCGTCTGAGGAACAGCTGCTAAAATTTTTTTCCACATTGTAGGTTGTCTCTTAGCTCTGTTGGTGGTTTCTCTTGCAGTGCAGAAGCTTTAATAAGATGAGATCCCAGTTGTTGATTCTTTGTGCTAGTTCCCGTGCTACTGAGGTTTTGCTCATAAAGTCTTTTCCTATGCCAACGTCTTCAAGAGTTCTACCTAACTTATCTTCCAACAAGTTTAGTGTTTCTGTTTTAATATTTAGATCTTTAATCCACTTCAATCTTAGTTTAGTGCATGGTGATAGGTATGGGTCTAGTTTTAATCTTTGGCAGGTTGAAATCCAGTTTTTCCAACACCATTTATTAAATATGCTTACATAGCAAAATTCTTAAAGAATATATGATAAACTATTATTAAAAACTTTTTTGTAGAGCTAAGCATTGAACCCACAGCCTTATGCATACTAGTCAAGTACTCTGCTTTTAAGCTATATCTCCAGCCCAATTACTTATTCATTTTAATTGTTGGTCATGGAATCTTTTGCTGCCTTTTATTGCTGTCTATGAGGTCAGTATAAGAAATAAAATTTATTTCCATACAGAAGAAAAGGAAAATTAGAAAATAATATTTTAAAGTACTATATATAATGTCATAAAGTTATCAAACATACAAGAGAAAATCTAATGAAGTTTACTCAAACTACTCAAAAAACTTTAAAATATATCATTTATAAAAATTAAAGATGTATAGAATCATAGGCAAAGTTTTAACTCAATAATATAAGGAAGCCAACTCATCTAAATTGAGTGGTAGATTTTAATTTAATTCAAATTCCCATAAAAAACCTAGTTATGTGTTTTTTTTGTGGTAATTGATAAACATAATCAAAAATTCAAATGAAAGTATATCTACATCTGGAAAGATGGAGGAGACAAAATTTTCCTATTGCTTCAGTTAAGTACAATTAAAAACCATAGACATTATGTAGAATGCAAACATAAGACTCTGAAGGGTGGAGAGACAAATGTAGAGTAGCTAGAGACAGCAGCAAGATCTTATAGCTCAACTGAGTGCTACACAAACCAGAAGTTCAGAAATGACAACAGAGATGTGGGAAAAAAGAGTCCTAAGACTGCTTCTAGCCTAAAGAGGAGAAAGGGATGGCAAAGCAAGATGGAGATCTTTTAGACAAAGTTGCTCTTCTCTGGCCAAACATCACAGAAAAAAACAAAACAAACCACCAAATTGTGGCCCTAACCCTTCCCCAGTTGCCATGCTCAAGTGGAGAGCCTAGACTGCCACAATTTCCAGGTTGTAAGAAGAAATTCTAATCTCACTTCTGAGGTGGTATCAGAAAAGGTCAAGTGTGAAACTGAAACATCTTTCCCTATGGGTAGTAAGGAGCTTTACCTCTACCAACATATATCACTAAATGTGGACACTAGACAATAAATCAATAATCTAAGTTCCCACCTCAAGAACTTAGTAAAAGAACCCAAACCAAACAGAAGGAAGAAAATAAAGATAACAGTAGATATCAAGGAAATTAGAAAGTAAATTCCTTGGAAAACAAAAACTACTCCAACTCATTCAATAAGAAATTTTGACAACTGTACAACTATTAAGGAAATTGAATTCTTAAATTGAGAACTCCTCCCAAACAAGTCTCTTTACTCAGATGGTTTCACTGGCACGATCTACCAAACATTTAAATAATTAACACTAATTCTACAAAATCTCTCCAAACAATAGAAGAGGTATGAGCTTTTGTTTTTTTTAATTAGGGTTCTCCAGAGAAATAGAACTAACAAGGACTCATATTTGTGGTGGTTGGGGGGTGTAGGTGGAAAGTATGAAATCTGCAAGGCACTTAATCCAAGAAAGAGTTAATGTTACAGTCCTGAGTCTTCAGGCAGTCTGAAAGCACAATTCTCTCATCTTCCTGAACCTTTAGTTTTTTGCTCTTAGGGCCTGCAAGTGATTAAATGAGGCTCACCCACTTTAGGCAGAATAATCTCCTTTACTCACAGTCTACAGATTTAAAAGTTACATGTTTAAAAATCCCTTCACAGCAACATTTACACTGGTGCTTGCAAAACAACTGGGTTCCATGGCCTAGCCAAGGTGATGCATAAAATTACACACCACAACTTCTAATTCGTTTTATGAAGCTCACATTACCCAGAGATCCAAACCAGATGACAATGGTGCAGAAAATACATATCTGGAGACAAATATGCTTTTATATGTGCAAAAAAGCCTTAACAGATATTAGTAAATAGAATACAGTAATGTATTAAAAATAATTATGACCAACTGGGAATTCATCCAATAAGGCAACTTATTTCAATATTTAAGGAGCAATAAATGAAATCCACTATATACTGAAAATTAAAAAAAATAAAATAAAATTCCCATGATTATATATGTTAATGAAGTACAAGCATTTGACAAAAGTTCATTCTCATTTTTGATTAATAACTTTTAGAAAACTACAGAAACAGAATTTCTTCAATTTGATAAAGAGTATGTATGAAACACTGATGATCAACAATATACTTAATGGTAAAAGATGGAACATATTTCTTCTAAGATTGAGAACATTCAACAGAGTGCTAGAATTTTAGTACAAAAAGACAAGAAAAAGGAAAGAATAGTCCCACAGCTTGAAAAGGAAGAAATAAAGCTGTCCATATTGGCATTTGATGTAAATATCTAAGGAGAAAATCACAGGGAATCTACAAAAATTTTTTTAGAATTAATAATTGTTTGGCAGGCTCACAGGATACAAGGCCAATATGCAAAAAATCAACAATATCTCTCATACTAGCAGTGAATGCATAAAAACAAAAATTGAAATACCATTTACAATTGCTCAAAAAACTGAAATTCTGAGGTATAAATCTAATAAAACACAATATAAATAAAGAATCATGCTGTGATTATGATTAGAAAACTCAACATAGTAAAGATAGCAATTCTCAGTAAATTTAATTACAGGATTGATACAATTCTACCAAGATATTTTGTAACTAAAGGCAAGATTATTCTGAAATATATATAGAAAGACAAAGGATTTAACATAGTTAAGATAATTTTGATAAAGAATAAAGTAGAAAGAACCACTTTATTAAGACATGGCTACCGTGATCAGGACCGTGTGGCGCTGGCAGAAGGCTAGACACACAGATCAAAGGAACAGAACAGAGAATCCAGAAATAGCTCCACATAAATACCATCAGTTGATATTTTTGCAAAAATGGAAAAAATTCAATGGGGAAAATATAATGTTTTCAACAAAAGGTCTAGGTGCAACTGAATATCATAGGCAAATAAACAAGCAAACAAAAAGTTTAACTTAAACACACATTATACATAAACTAACACAAAATGGGTCATGTAAGGTACAGTACTATAAACAAATTTCTAGGAAAACATAGGAGGCTTAAAACATACAGCTAATGACTAGTGACTGTAGCTAATGACAATGTATTTGTCATGCCCCAGGACATGACCTAGCCTGGCCATCACACCCCGCTCCCAGCTTGGACAGGGTCACACCCTGTGGGAAAATGCTGCCCACGGAAAAAGCCATTGCAGACAAACTGGGCACCGGCCAGAAAGGCCATCGCGTCCTGGCTCTCGGTTCCAAGAAACGACTGTAGAGCCACCCGGTGAGAGGGGCACGGACCACCCTATCCCCAGACTCCTCTGCCAGGCAAGGAATCCTCTGGTCAACGCCTGGCAACCACTTCTCTACTTCAGTCTAAGCTCCCCCCATTCTACGCTGGTTCTGCTCAGAGCCAGTCTTCCTGCTTGCCTGCGCTGAATAAAACAGCTTCGTGTGTTTACCCAAGGGAAGCCAGGGTGGTTTCTCTGCTCTCCCTGTCTCCGATACAGTATTGCATTCTTGAAAATTCCTAAGAGATGTTTAAATGTACTCAATACAAAAAAAAAAAAAAAAAATCAGGGGCCAGGGATTTAGCTCAGTGGTTCTGCCGCCTGTCCCGCAAGCACAAGAACCGATCCCCGGTACCAAGAAAAAAAAATCATGTGAGATAATGTATACCTTAATTATCTTGTTTTAACCATTTTACAATGTACACATATTTTAAAATGTGATATACACAATAAAGTTGAATAATTTATTTTTCAACTTAAGTTATTAGATTCTTCAAAAAGAAAACAGAAGACAGTCTTTGGAACCTAGGGTTTGGTGAACAGTTCTTAAATGAAGCCAAAAGCACAATCCAGAAAAGAAAAAGCTTTCATAGACTGGATTTCATCAAAGTTAAAAACTTTCTTTTTGAGAAGGTTCTTGTTAAGAGGATAAAAGATAAACTGGGAGAAAATATATCCAAATCAAATATCTGTTTCTAGAAACACTAAACTTGCTGGAAGATAAGTTAGGTAGGACTTTTAAAGACAATGGCATAGGAAAAGACTTTATGAACAAAACCTCAGTAGCATGGGAACTAGCACAAAGAATCAACAACTGGGATCTCATCTTATTTAAAAGTTTCTGCACTGCAAGAGAAACCACCAACAGAGCTAAGAGACAACCTACAATGTGGGGAAAAAAATTTTAGCAGCTGTACCTCAGACAAAGGACTACTATCTAGAATATATAAAGAATTGAAAAAAATCAGACCCCCCCCCAAATTCAAAGACCCAGTTCAAAAATGGGCATCTGAAATGAACAGACATTTCTCAGACAAAGAAGTAAAACCAGCAAATAAACATATGAAAAAATGTTCAACATCACTGGTCATTTGAGAGATACAGATGAAAACAACACTGAGGTTCCACCTCACCCCAGAAAGAATGGCTGCTATCAAGAAATCAACCAATAACAAATGCTGGCAGCGGTGTGGGGAGAAAGGAACCCTTCTCCATTGTTGGTGGGAGTGCAGACTGGGGCAACCACTGTGGAAATCAGTATGGAGATGCCTCAAAGAACTAGGGCTAGAGGTCCCATTGGACCCAGCTATTCCCCTGCTAGGTATCTTCCCTAAAGAATTAAAAGAATCATACCACAGTGATATATGTGCATCCATGTTTATAGCAGCACAATCCGTAATAGCGAAAGCTTGGAAACAGCCCAAGTGCCCATCAGCTGGAAACTGGATAAAGAAGATGTGGTTTTTTATATAAAATGCAGTACTACTCAGCCATAAAGAATGACAAACTAGAGACATTTATGGATGCATATCAAGGCCATACTTTTAAGTGAAATAAATAGGACACACGTGTAAATACCAAATAATTTCTCTAGTGTGAGAAACTGAAAGTGTAAATAAGGATTAAAAGGATTAAAATGAATAATTGATAACTTGAAATAGGAAGAAAAGATCCAAAGTGATAGAGGTGGTAGGAGGGGAAGGGGAAAGGAAAGGAGGGAAAGAAAAAATTATGGGAAAAGGAAAAAATGGAAACAAAGTCTTTGTAAATAGGGAAGGTGGAGGGGGTGAAGGGAACACAGGGAATAGGGAAAAAAATAAAACCCAAAATACATCATGTACAGGTACAACACCCAGTGATAGATGTGATTGTATTGTATACCTAAAATGTATCAGTAGAAGAATTTAAGCAAAAAAAGTCTGTTTTTTAAAAAAGGGCTACATTTACATACATCAAAAAAAAAACGCTTTCAAACCCAATAGCAAAAAAAAAAGCAAGTAATCCAATTCAAACAGGGGCAAAAGACATAAAGAGACATTTCCCCAAAGAAGATACATACATAGACGGTAAATAAGCACATGGAAAGATATTCTACCTTCACTAGCCATTAGTGAAGTACAAATTAAAACCATAATGAGATATCACTAATACCTATTAAAATAGCTAAAATTTAAATAGCAATCCTATTTTAGGGTCTATCTATCCCATTGGTGAGGGTGCAATTCATATCCTAGAGTTATGGGGATGGCTAACCACACAATGCCCAAAACCTGACAGATGAGATCAACAGTAGCTTATTAATCAACATCATAGTTTGGAGCTTAAATGTCCACTAAGTGCCATGGGTTAAAGGCTGAGTTTCCAACCTATGACAATTTTGGGAGGTGGTAGAACTTTTAAGAGGGGAGCCTGAGTGGAAGGAAGTTGTCACTGAGGTGGTGCCCTTGCTTCAAGGAGACATTGGTATCCCTATCATTCTCTCTCTCCCTCCCTCCCTCCCTCTCTCCCTCCCTCCCTCCCTCTCTCCCTCTCTCTCTTTCTCTCTCAGCCACAGTAGTAAGTAGGCCTCCTCCTCCACATGCTTCTACCATTATGTTCTGCCTCACCACACTCCCAAAACCAACAAGCCCAAACAACCACGACAGAAAGGTCTGAAATCCATAAGGCAAAATAAACCTTTCCTCCTTTTAAAATGTTTATCTCAGATATTTGTTACAGTGATGGAAACTAACAAAATCACAGTTTACAGTCCAATAACAGGACACCACACACCAGGCTGGGGCTCCCGGAGGTGGTTTATTCAGACATACAGAAAATATGCAAAGACTATGGGAAATAGACTTAGCAGCCCCTGGAGGATGAGCACCTCTCTAGAGCCTTCAGGAGGATGTGGTTTGAATAATTCCATGAGATGGCAAAGTCTAAAACCTGCCACTAAGGGATAAGCAGAACCTGAGCTCGGTGTCTCCTTGTGATAGCAGGGTATTGAGGTCCCCACTGTGACTGTGCTGAGGTTTATATGATCTTTTAGTCCAGTAGTTGTTTTTCATGAAGGTGAATGTTCCAGTGTTCAATGCATATATATTCATAATTGGTATCTCTTCCTATAAATTGTTTTGCGAGCCAATATATAATAACCTTCTTTGCCTCTTCTGATCAGTTTTGTCTCGAAGTCTGCTTTGTCTGAAACTACGGTAGCTATTCCTGCTGGCTTTGGGGTCTAGTTGTATGGGACATTATTTTCCATCCTTTGATTTGTGGTCTGTGAACTTCTTCTTGAGTCAAATGTCTATCTTGTAGGCAGAATAATATTAGGTTTTGTTTTTTGGTCTAATTTGTCAGTCTGTAATTTTTCATTGGGGAGTTGAGACCATTTAAATTGACAATTATTACTGAAAGATCTTGACTTATTCATATCATTGTGTTATTTTTCTCTTGCTGATGTGTTTATTTTTCCCTTTTGCTCAATTGCTTGACTTGATTGATACATTCATTCCATTAAACTTTTGGCATCATTGGATTCATTATCTCTGTCTAGGGTATCTTTGAGAATTTTTTTGAGCACTGATTTAGTGTTCATAAATTTCTTAAGGTGTTCTTTGTCATGAAAAGTCCTTATTTCTACATAAATTTTGAAAGATAGTTTTTGCACAATATGTTAGTCTGTGGTGAAAGTTGTTTTCATTTAGGGATTCAAACACTTCATTCCAAGGTTTCCTGGTCTTTAATGTTCAGGTTGAGAAGTCTTCTGTAATTCTAATAGGTTTCTCTTTATATGTAATTAGTTTCTTTTCTCTGACAGCTTTTAAGATTCTTTTCTTGTCTTGGACTTCTGGAAATTTGACTACTGTGTATTGTGGAGAAGTTCTTTCCAAATGTTTCACACACCTGTATTTTGAATTCTTTCCCCATACTTAGAAAGTTTTCTGCTAAGATTTCTATAAACCTTAGCACTTTATATATTTCTGAAATATGATTGTCATTTCATCCCCATTGTTGCCCTTTGGATCAACTTTAAATGAGTTGAGAGTTTTTGAGGCATTTTGTGGCCTTGTTCTCTCAAGTTTCTTTGTGTATGTGTGTGTGTGTGTGTGTGTGTGTGTGAGAGAGAGAGAGAGAGAGAGAGAGAGTTAAGGATCAATTAGCATGGAAAGATTTTGTTGTTAGTACAGTATAGAGATCTCTTTAGTTAATATCTGCTTTCCAGTGAGGTGATCTTGGCTTGGTTTGCATTTTAGTGTCTATCTACCTCTTTTACCTTCTCTGTTTAATACAATCAGACCAATCACTGCATTGCAAGTAGAGAATAATCCCTCCTGGTTGTATCAACATCAAACAGATAGAACTATACATCAATCATGTACATTGAAATATGTTTTAATAACTTTATCCTTTTATCAATGCCCCTATATACTGTACTGCACTGCTGTTAAAAAGTACATGGGATGTGGAGGGAGGGGACAAGAAAAGAAAAAGGGAGTAAGCCAATAAGAAGAAAAGGAGAGGAGAAAATATCAATACAGTAAAACCTGGTTTGCAAGAATAATTCCTTCCACTCATAATCCAAAACACTTACATACAAAACCAGAGAAAGAGAACCAATTGTGATCATGTGACATAATACTTATAATGCAGGACATCACTTATTTATCAGTTAAAGTTTCTTAGAAATGTTTCCTCATCTTGTGGAACAGTCACAGATCAATCTACTTGTAATCCAAGGTTTTACTATGTGAAAAACAGACAGGAGATTCAACTCTTTTGAAATCATTTTTACAGCTGAAGTAAAGGGCTGCCATTGAATAAGTTTGAGAGAACATCACTGGCAGTAGCAGAGGGAAGGAAGTATAATTGGACATTGAAGTAAGCTGTGGAAAAAAAAATCTGTTAAGATGTTGGTAGTTAACTTATGTTTGCATCCTCTATGCACAATTGTGGTAAAGGTTACACTGACTTGCCCATAAAAGGTACTATTTAATTTAAAGCACTAGTTAATTCTTATTCTTCTTTACACATACACAGAGACCTCTAAATATACATATCAGATAAGAGGAAGAAAGAGAGAGAAAATGAATGGACAAGAAAAAGAGGAAGAGAGAAGAAAAGATAAAAAGAAAAAATGACACAACTCCCCCCCAAAAAACCTCACCCAGTATCAAGCATCCTCATAGTCCCATTTACATTGAAATTTGAGTTTAATTGTTAATTGCAGGTCTCCAACGTGAACCCCACGTCTATGATTTGCTCAATTGCCTATCTGTGAGCAAGAAAACATGTTGATCCAGACAGCCCTTTGAGCCTGCCTTCTGGCTGCAAGCAACTCTCCCCACAAGGCTAACTTTAGGTCTTTGCCTCTGCCCCAAGATCTTACCACCTCAGTTAACTTGGAGAGGGGAGGATACAGTATAATTGGTCCAGTCCCCAGTTCTCTACCAACTTCCCAGGACCTTCTCAATCCTTACTCCTTTCACTATATGGCAAATTCCAGGGCCCCCTCTGTAATTTTCCCTTTGTAAGCCTTTTGATTTTCATATCGCCAATGACCTCTGGCCCAAGGCACCCTATATCTCTATTTATATTCTGTCGCTCCTCATTCATTCTCCCCAGAGCATCACTCTCTACCCCACAGACTCAATAGAGCCTCAGAAGTCACAGCATTAAGCAGCCCCTTGTGTGTGGGGGGGGGGGTGTCCATGAAGGCACACAATATCGGGCAGTGGGCCACACACAGGAAGTCCCATAGGCATGATGCTCCCCATATTCAGGGGATGGGGGTGGCTGAATGTTTATTTCTGGGTCAGTGTGGTCTCTTCTCTCCCCAGAGTCTCACACCCTGGCTGTAGTTTTCTCAGGGGTCAGATCCAGGTCCCTTATCAGGATGATTCTCTGGTTTTCAGCTTCCCCAGGGGTGCAACAGGGTTCTCTCACACACCACTTGCCAGCTGTCAGTTTCTCTGATGCACTGATTATCAAATATTTTCTCTGTGCTCCTTTTCCCACCAGGGAGAGTAAAAGGGTTTGGAACCCATTCCAGTGGTCTGGCCGCCAGGGAAATGTTGACTCCCTCCTTCCAGACACTCAGGTCTCTCCCAAGATGGTGTGTATGTCAGACCTGGGGTACAAGGGCTGTTGTGGTTTAAGAGCAGCCCAGATTCCCTTTCTAAACTCCCTGATATTGGCTTTTGATTCAGTGAGTTTCTCCTTTCTTTTTTCTTCTCATATCTGGTTTTTTCTACCATTACCACCTCAGCTTATCTGCTTTCCTCTGGTGCACACGTGTTTGGGGCCTCTCTCCCTTGGTGTTGCCACCTAATCACTGGCATATAATTATATATATATATATATATATATATATATATATAGCCACCTAATCACTGGCATATAATTATATATATATATATATATATATATATATATCCATCCTGATCTTTGAATTAAACTCAGTATTAAAGAGCCATATATACTCATTTGAAAAATAAATTAGTACCAGCAATTTTAATCTAATAATATCTTTGTTTCCATCTTTTCACTTTCCTGAAAGCCATTTCCTGAAAGCCATTTCCTGCACTACTTTATACAAAGTCACAGTACTCCATGACTGGATTAGATATCCCCCCTTGTATTTCCTTCATCATAGCACATCTCATACTATGTTGTCATTTCCCTTATTTGACACCTGTACCAGACTGTGAGCTGTGCAAGAACAGAGGCTATATCCTTTTGCTGTCATACTCTTTAGTGCCTAGTCATAGTCCTATTAAAATGTAAGGGTGTAGGGCCAGAGATTTAGCTCAGCGGTTTTGCTGCCTGTTTCGCAAGCACAAGGACCCGAGTTCGATCCCTGGTACCAAAAAACAAAACAAAACAAAACAAAATGTAAGGGTGTATTAATCTGTTTAGGTTGCTATAAGAAAATACCCTAGGCTAGAAAGTTTACATAACAGAAGTTTATTTCTCAGATTTATGGAAAATGGAAAGTAAAAAAATAATGATGCCAGTTAATTCACTTTCTAAGGAGAAATCGCTTCTTGGCTTGTAGATAGGCACTTTAACCTTGCACATCCTTTCCTCTGAGCCCCCTTAAAAAGGTTGCTCTGTGTCTGTATACAGGCACTAGCCATACTGGATTTAGAAATTCACCCTAATAGCCTCTTTTAAACGTTGCCACTTTCTCATAGGACCTACCTCCAAATAGAATCACATTGGAGTTAGGAATTCAACATATGAACTTGAGGGGAACATAGACCTTCAACCAATAATAAGGAACTTCATTAATTGAATGGGCAAATGAATAAGTAGAGAAATATAAATACTAGTAAATACATCTTGATGAAAATTTTTAGAATTCTTTGAAGGCATTAGTTTGTTACACATCTTTGTCTAGAAGGCTTCAGGGAAACTTATTCTTTTATTAATAGAAAAAAAGGTAGATAATCAATTTGGCAATAAATCATCGTTCAATTTTACAATAAATAGTACCACCTAACTTAGTAACTGTGTAGCCAATCATCTAAAATGGCTCCAAATGATCCCCACTTCCTGGAATTCACCCCCTATGTAAGTCCTCCTCCTTGAGTATTGACTATTTACTAGACATTTCCAGTAAATAGAATGTGGCAAAACTGATAGCAGTTTTCTATTGCCATTATAGCAAATTATCAAAGTAGATTAAAACAATAGAAATGTATTACATTAGTGTTCTGGAGAGATCAGATGTCCAAAACCTCTCACCAGGTAAAAGTCAAGGCATTGATAAGATTGTGTTTCTCCTGGAAGATCTAAAGACAATCTGTATCCTTGTTTTTGCACCTTCTTGAGTCTGCCTGCATTACTTGGACCCAATTTCCTTCCATCTTGAAAGCCAACAATTTTTCCAGTCAAGTCTTCCTCAAATCTAATCCCTTTGACACAGATTGATCTACTTCCCAAATTTAAAGAACACTTATAACAAAATTGGACTGACCCAGATACTCCAGCATAATCTTTTTATTTTAACATTAGTTGATTAGAAAGTTTAATTCCATCTGCAAACTTTATTCCCCCTTGCCATGTAACATAACATATTTATGGATTCCTGGGATTATGATATAGGCATCTAGGGTGGGGAGAACAGGGGATAATATTATTCTTTTTACTACACATGGGATGTCACATCTGTGATTATGTTACAAAAGACTGACTTTTATCTTGTTTGCAATCTCTCTTACTAACTCTGAATTGTCCTCCTGCCTGCTCACTCTGGTGACATGTTTTAACTTGTTTTATGGAGAGACCTATACAGCAAGGAACCAAACAGCTCATGATGAATTTAAAACTCAGTTCAGAAATTCACAAGGAACTGAATCCTACCAACAACCAATGAGTGAGCAGATCCTTCCCAGTGGAGCCTTGTGGTTCTGCAGCCTTGCAATAATCAGAGCCAGAAAATCATAGCTTAGCCACACTCAGACTCTTAACCTACAGAAACTCTGAGCTAACAAATGTCACTATTTTAAGCCATTAAGTTTTGGTGTAATTTGAACAAAATGTTAAGTCACAGATCTAAGAAATTTTCATGGACCTTAAACAAAATAAACACAAAGAAAAACACACCTAGTCGTTCAGAATCAAACAGTTTCAAACCAAAGAGAAAGAGAAAAATGACCTATTATATAGAAGCTGACAACATGATAATAATGCCCAACTTCTCAACAAAACCAAAGAAAGGCAGAAGCAATGGGAAGAATATCTTTAAAATTTCCCCAAGAAAGCAATGGTCAATCTAAAATGTTATGTCCAGTGAAAATCTAAAAATTAGAATAGAATAAAGACTTTTAGAATAAACACAAGCCCAAAATTTTCAACAGTAGACCTGAGTCATGGAAAGCTAAAAAAGCAAGCAAACAAACATATAAATAAATTTTTAGGTCCAAGGAAAATGATACCAGATGGAAACTTGGATACATACGAAGTCATAAGATGTACCACATTTGGTAAATATGTAGGTATATATAAAGACCTATAGTTTTTCTTTATAAAATTTTCCTAAAGGAAAACACAATGTTTAAAACAAAATAATAATAATAATGGGGCTTATAACAAATGTAAAACAAAAAATATATAGCAAAAACAGCACAAAAGGTGGGGGAGGTATAAGTAGATTAATAAAGTAAGAGTCTCAATATTTACATAATGAGATTCACTATTAATTCAGAGTAGACTATCATAAGATAAAGGTGAATATTATAACTGCCAGGCCAGCCATTAATAATGAAAAATTAGTTAAAAATAGTATAGCCATTATGGAAACCTTGTAGAAGTTCCTCAAAATATTAAAAATAGAACTACCACATGATCCAGCAAAGCTATTTCTGCTATTTACAAAAGGGATGAAATCAATGTGTTGAATAAATATCTGAACTCCCATATTCACTGTAGTATTATTTAAAATAGTCAATATATAGAATCCAAGTTGGCTGACAGAATAAATGGATAAAGAAAGTGTGGTATACAAATATATACAATGGAATACAATAACCCTTTAAAAAGGAGAAAATTCTATCATTTGCAATAACACAGGTGATCCTGGAGGATATTATACTAAGTGAAATAAGTCAGGCACAGAAAGACAAATTTGTGTGATCTTATTCATAGGAAGAGTTTTTAAAAGTCAAACGTATAGAAACAGAGAACAACAGAGCAGTTACCAGGAGTTGGGGTTGGGAGTGGTGTCACAGAGTAGGGTGATGTTGATTAAAGGGGAAAAAATTGCAGCTACAGAAGATGAATAAATTTTGTAGATGGTTACTATAGTTAGTGATAATGTATTATGTACTTGGAAAGTGCTAAGAGATTAGAGCTCATATGTTCTTACAACAGAAAAAGTAAGATGATATAATGTGATGGACATGTTAATTAGATTGATTTAATCACTTTACAAAGCATACATATGCCAAATACCATATTATATGCCACAAATATACAATTTTGTCAATTGTAGCTTAATAAAGTTTTGAAAATTTTTAATAAAAATAGATAGAAATATAAAAACAAAATTGAAATCTAAAAGATAATTAGCAGAAAAAAAGAAAAAAGCAGAACTAAAAAGAGTTAAAACAAATAGAAAACAAATAATGAGGTGGTAGACATAAACTTTACCATATGAGTAAGTATGTTCAAAGTAAATAGATTAAAGTCTCCAGTTAAAAGGAAGAAATAAGACTTAACTATATGTTATACCAAAAAAAATAGCTTAAATATAAATATACAAAAAGGCTGAGAGTTTTGAAACGAGGAAAGTGACAATACAAACAAACTGATATGGTCAGATTAATATCAAAGTGGACTTCAAAACAATAAATACTGTACTTCAAGGAACAAATAGAAATATTTCATAATGAAAATAGTCAATTTATCTGAAAGACATGTATATCCACTACTAAAATCCACCTGGCTGTATTTCTTGGTCCAGTCTTTGCTTTGATCAGTTTTGAACACCACCCGGTTCCAGGCCTCCAAGCCAGGGGCAGACAAGATCTCCCCCCTCACCCCCGCCTCTGGCCTCCTGATTGCACCTGTACCTGGATCCGCACCCCAGAGGCACAGGGGTCATAAAGCCCATTGTCCTGAGCTCCAGAAGATACAGCAGAAGTGAACAACAGAAAAAGGGCCTCTCTCAGGCTCCTTGATGAAAATTGAAGCCCACTGGAAAAGTGAAGAGAATCTCTGCAATAAAGGCACACCAGACCACCATAGTTGGCAAGTTGGTGGGATCACCACCTCCCACTGGAACCTGGACTATCTTCAGGGGAAGGGCAGCTGGAACCTGAAGTAGAATCTTGCAGAATTCAACCCTGCAGGAGGTCAGGGAGCTCAACTTGGGACTTGCTGCCAGAAATCAGCCTGAATCTCAAGGGTCTGCTGCTGGCTTGCTGAGACTAATTGACTTAGAACTGCATAGTGTGGCCCACATTGTCTATTGTGACAGAAGAGACAAACCCTGAAGGAGGCCCTTCATTTTTATTTTTTATTTTCAAATTTTTTTTTCTCATTTTTAATTTTTATTTGTTTTTTTCTATTCTTTTCAAATTTTTTCTTTTTTCTTTTTCTTTTCTTTCTCTCTTTCTCTTACTCTCTCACTCTCCCACATTGTTCTTCATCTCCCTTTTTGTTCCTGTTCCTGCCCTAATTCAGATTTTTTCTTTCTTTTTCTTGTCTTCTCACTTTTTCCTTCTCTCGATTGTCATTACTTTCAAAAGAAAGTGAATACAGTTTCTAGCTTCCCTATTGCTGATAGGTTGTTCTGTTCCTGTCTTTGTTCTTTCATTCTGTCTTTTCCTCTTGTCTTCAACAGTTCCCTAGGGTTTGCATGATCTTCCTGTATCCTCTGGCCTCACTTCTAACCTTTCCTTTTCCCTCTACCTATCTATCCCTCTCTCCCCAACTCCTTATAAGTCCCCATCCTGAAGGGTAAAGTTGCTATATTGCAGAGTTTATTCACTATAAACATATTTTGGGCTGGTCCTGGATTTTCATTTAATTCACACAGTTAAAGGTGATAGATTAGTAAGTACCACAAATTGTTATTTTCCTAGCTGTACTTTATATTAGCATTATTGTTGACTGTATCACTTGGGCTAAAGTGTTGTGATTGATCTAATCAGTTATCCTTCTGGTATAATGAAAATGAGATTGCCCCAGAGTCATTAGAGACTCAAAACTTTAAGACCAGCTATATCTGGAAGACACCTCTGAGAAGCAATCATTCCATAAGGGTTCTAAATACAAGTAACAAAGATATCTACAATAACCAATATCGAAGTATCAACCCAGGAACTAAACCAAGGACAGTACCAGCAAAAATAGAAATGAGAAGACATTTAAGCAAGGCTCAATTCCAGATGTCCAGCTTACCAAAGGCAAACTCTGGGGGAAACAAGGTGGAAAAGTCTGATAATCAACCACCTGGACACCCTGAACTGATAGCATAGGAAGTAACAAAACAAATGAATGAGGCTCTAGAAAAATTCAAAACAGAAATAATTTCCCAGATAACTACAGAGATGGTGAGCAGAATGAAAGACATGATTAGAGACTCTAGAACAGAAACAAATAAAAAAAAGTAGATGAGTTCACGACCATGATGGAAGCCATGAATGCCCAGCATAGGAAAGAAATGGAAATCATGAACACCCAACATAGGGAAGAAATGAAATCCATGAAACAGATTCAAACAGATATCCAGGAGATTAAAAACTCTATTGAAAGTATACACAGCAGAGTGAGCCAATCTGAAGACAGAATATCAGATATAGAAGACAGGATGGTGGTCAGTGACCATGAAAAGAGAGATCTCTTAAAACTAGTCAGGGACCATGAGAAATCAATCCAACAGCTCCTACATGACACAAAGAAGAATGATGTAAGACTGAAAGGAGTCCATGAAAAAGCAGGAGAAAGTGCAAATGACATAAAAAAAAACTGTTCACAGAATTAATGACAGAAAACTTCCCAAACAGAGCAAAAGAATTTGACGTACAGATAATTGAGGCATATAGGACTCCAACTAGCCATAATAAAAATAAAAAAAAAATCTACACCTAGACATACAATCAAGATCCCAGAAA
This sequence comes from Heterocephalus glaber, assembly GCF_053883595.1. Classification (NCBI taxonomy): domain Eukaryota; kingdom Metazoa; phylum Chordata; class Mammalia; order Rodentia; family Bathyergidae; genus Heterocephalus; species Heterocephalus glaber. The sequence continues at coordinate 9,797,426 of NW_028258344.1, forward strand.
CCCAACAGCAGAAAAAAAATACTACAAGCGGTTAAAAAAAAAAAAAGAAACAAATCACATGCAAAGGAAAGCCCTTCAGAATCACAACAGACTTTTCAACACAAACCCTCAAATCAAGGAGAGTCTGGGGTGAGGTATTTCAAGCCCTAACAGAAAACAACCTCCAACCTAGACTGATGTATCCTGCAAAACTATCTTTCAAATTTGATGGGGAAATAAGATACTTCCATGACAAAGAACACCTGAGAAACTTCATGAATACCAAACCAGCACTCCAAACAATTCTAAAAAATATCCTAGAAAAAGACAATGAATGTCACAACTCCATGAGGCCCAATAGAGCAAATCCATCAGGCAAGGCAAGAAATTAAAAGGAGAGGGGGAGAAAATAAAAAAGAGCCAACAACAGGAAAATAACATGACAATGATAAGTCAATACATATCAGTTATAACCATCAATGCTTTGATCAGTTTCACTCAGAGACCATTGACAGCAATTGCCTCAGGCATGTAACACAGGACTCTTCCTTCCTACATGGGATTTATGCCACAGTGTGACATAACCAAGAGATGACCATGTGCACTCAGGACTACAGAGGTCAAACTTGGCTAGTGAAGGACGAAAACTAATGGAGAAATATTTGCTCCTTTCCTACCTTCGGAGGACATTTCTGAGACTGATTTCCTAAAGCCCTTCTAAAGTCCCAAACAATCATCTTGGCGACAACTGCTTATGAGGTAGCACTTTCTCCATTGGCTTTTTGCTTTTCCTTTTTCTTTACCTGTGCTTCCTGGGATCCCATTTCAAAATATCTAAACATAAGACTTTTACTCAGGCTCTGCTTTTAAGGAATCCTAGACCAAGACAAGATTTTAGTTCAGAAACCATACAGAAATGGTAACTAATATCTCCAGAACACTTGAATATGCCAGGTGTTCCACATTTGCTATTTCAGTAATACTTTCAGGAACTGCAAACTGGTTCAACTGAGAAACTGGGATCCAAGTTATTCAAAGCTACATGGACTTAGCCAAGGCTACCCACATAGCTTTTTCTGGCTTCAGTTTATGCATTCTCTTATTCCAGTGCTACAATGATAAATAACAGTAACAACTATATTGTGTGTTAAGTGTCAGACAACTAGCTAAGTATTAACATTTAATACTCACTGTAACTGTATAACATATCACTGTCTCCATTTTATTACATTAAAAATGGAGGTTAACTTTTCCAAGTTCCCTCTGCTAGTAAAATGATAGCTAATATTGTTTGCTCTATACTCTAACCTCTATGATAGTATTGAATCCTAGCACCCATTTATGACACGGGTTCTCATAATCATCACATTTCAGAGCCACCCGCTACAAAGAAAATGAATGTCTTTTGACCTCCGTGCTCTCCTCTATTACAGGAAAGAAGAAAGGAGAGGGGAAACATGATCAGAAAAAATAGTTACCATGACTACTTCCTATATCAGAGTGGTTTGAACAGAACAACAGTCACACCCAAAGTTCTTGCTAAAAATATGACCTATACTACTTTGCCAGTTTCAGGATTTCTTAACCTTAGCACTATTAATATTTTAGGTTAGATAATTCTTTGTAGTGGGGATGGTCCTGTGAATCATTGGGTGGTTGGCAGCATCCCTGACCTCTAAGTACCACATTGCCAATAGTACCTCCATTCAATGTGACAACCAAAAGTATCTTCACATTTAACCAAAATTGCCTTGAGTTGAGAACTACTGGTCTATAACATTTTAAACAAACATTTTAATTTCTAAAATTGAACAAATTGTCTCAGGAAAATGGTTCTTAGGAGAATGCCCAGGGATATTTTTAGAATTCAATAGTGTGTATTATTTAATTCAGTTTTCCCATGCTCTCCTCACCTAGTTTTCTTCTTTCCCTTCTAATGATTCTTCCCTGATTCCAGTGATGCCACCCATTCAATAAAAACATAGGAAGAAGGCCCGGGGATTTACCTCAGTGGTTTAGCCGCCTGCTGCACAAGCACAAGGACCTGAGTTCAATCCCTGGTACAAAAAAAAAAAAAAAAACCACACACACAGGAAGAGGGCTGGGGATTTAGTTCAGTGGCACTTCACTGCCTGGCAAGTGCAAGGTCCTGAGTTTGATTCCCAGTACAAAAAAAAACCAAAAAAACTATAAAACACAGGAAGAGACCTTGTTCCTGGGCCATGGGGCCTTCTTCATTCTCATCAGATGTCTGTCCTTTAGACCCTTTAAGACAAGTTTATCTGGCCCTGATTAGCATACTGTCTCCAGACTAAGAACAAAACCTATGTAATTTGTTCTGCTTCTAAATGACAAGCACACCATGTTAAGAATATTGTTTCTATATTTACAAATCCAAGACATGATTGAAAGTGTCATGCTCTCAGTGTAGGAACAATATTCTCATAATCAAACATCCAAAGCAAATTGTATGATTATTTATATTATCTATGATTTCAAGGCTCTGTTTCAGGGCAGAAAAGCCAAGTAGAAACATGTCAACTTATTTAGCATTCATGGTCTCCTTCATATACAAACAGAACTATTGCTTACATTATTTTGTAAAAAATTTTGATGTGAATTTTCCTGTACACTCTAAATTTATGGCATGATAAATAATTATTACTAGACCAAAAAGAGAAATAAGAGATATGACTAGCCTGAAAAAGACCCTAAAAGATTTTTAAATGTTTTTCTAAGCTATCCAGTAGGGGTTTTTTAAAACATAAATCATGCAAACAGTATAACAGAGACATGATACACCAGACTGCATACATTATGGGTACATATTCTTTTAGAAATTTAGCCAAATAAAATATCTTGCATAAAGCTACTCTCCTATAAATAATTTCTAAAATGTTCCATACTATTTTCATTATATTTTTAACTAAATCTATTCAAATAGAGCTAAACTGATAAATTCAAAGATGACACCAATATTAGTCCAACAATGAAATCTATCCATATTGAGAGCATTTTACATTTCTATTTAGAAGCATAATTATCCACTTCTAGAGCCAATCTTTCCTAAGTCATATATTCTAAACTGTGTTTTTGAAAGGTTGGGGACCACAAAGCAAACACCTAGGACCTCCCTAATAGAATAGGTTTTATTAGATTCTCAACACAGTGAAAAAATAAAAAATGTACTTTTCAATTGATAAAAATATTATATATGTATGATCAATTCTAAGCATTCAAAAAAGAGATAATTGCATAAGATACGGAACAGTGACTTAATAAAAATTAAATAGTAATTTATTAGTACTAATGTTACTTAAACTCTGAGCCTTCATTCTAAAACTTGGTGCTAAAGTAAAAATAATTTCCATTAACTGACTAATGGAGATTCCATTTAGGAAAGTAGCGATGGATACAGAACAATGTACATCAAACACTTTTATAAATTTTTGTTGTAAATGGATGTCTAAATTAAATGTTGTTCTAAATTGAAATTTGTTTCCTATAGAGTTGTGAGAAAAAAATAAAATTATAGACATAAAAAGTGCTTTGTAAACCTAGGTGTGAAATATAAAGTGTCGCATTTCTATTCGTTGAATTTTCTTCACATTTATCCAGGTATTAGTAAAACAGTCACAGTGACATCTACCTCTCCCTAAGCCAGAGAAAAGTTGAATACATGAACAGAGAGATACCTCAGGCACATGTGTATTGGACGAATGCTATGAGACTAGATCTTAGATTTAGGCAATTACATTAGTATGCACAATTTTTAAGGAAAAATTTTACATTTCCTCAAACTACGTAATTGTTAAATCTCATTACAGATCTCTCTAGTACAGTATTTCTTTTGCATTATGTTGTTATTTGCACTGAAAATTCCCATACTGCAAAATTTTCTAAATTTTATAGTCTCTTTTCTCAGTCTCCTAAAAATTTTCATTTACTGTACACACATCAAAATGTCTTCAACCAAAAGCAACAGTAAACGATGAAGGAGATGAATTCTCCAATGAAACCACAGCAGGCAAAGACAGAGGAGAAGATGGTGAAGTAAAAGCTGGCAACAGGTAACAATCTCTCCTGGACCTGGAATCAAGAGCTCCCAGGAATCAATAAAGAACTAAAAGCCAAGCTAAAAACTATGGAGAAACAGAAAACAAAGTTGAGAAGCACTCTAGAATACCTACTTTGTCTTGGCGAAGGGGATTAGGGGATGCTAGGGTTTGTGTTTAGATGGCCCCCCAAACCCTCATGTGGTCATAGGTGAGGCTTTTCAGAGGTGGCAGGATCTAGAGTGTGTGATGCTAGGATTGAGGGTGTGTGATTACTAAATTAATCCACTGATCAGTTTAGTATAGTTCTGGGTAGGATTAAAGATGTTCCACCCCGGGTGTGAGTGCTACGCACTGTAAGGATGAGTAGCCTGGATACAATATACAGGGACAGAAAGAATCTGTCATTTGTCACTTGTTGCTTGCTGCTTGGATGCTTTTTCTGACTTCTGTCTGCCATGAAGTGTTTCTCCTCTGCAATGTCCCTCTACCATGCCACCCTGCTTTGGAGCCAACCAATTATGGACTGAAACCTCTATAACTGTGAGATGAAATAAACTTTCCCTCCTTTAACTTTGGATGCCAGGGATTTTGTCTTAGCAACAAGAAAAAGTAACTAAGATAAGGGGGTTAATCTAACTCTGCAAGTACTACAAAATAAGCTTGGAGTGGGCCCACAGACCCAGTGTGAGTGGTAGGGAAAACCCACTGCTAAAAAACCCAGTTAGTATAGGTGGCAAATGTAGTGTGGGATTTTACTCTGAAAGTAAGTCCTCCTACATGGCAGACTATATTTGCACGGTCATATCTCAGAGTTGTTTAACCAGGAGCTATTTTGAAAAGGGGCCTGTTTGAGATTGAGGTACCTCAGGAATCAAAAGTCATAGAACAACTACACTTCAGGATTTCTGGGGTCACTCCTACCCCAATGACTGGGCAGGTGAGACCATAAGAGACAGTCATGGAGAGGGGGAGGATTAGTCACAAAACCCCTGAGAAATTTAAGCAGTGGGGATCTCAGGCTCTGGAGGACACAGTGGTCAGCAGTATTACCCTCTATGGTAAGAAATATATGGTTTTCTGAAGTTTGAAAGCACTGTGGTCAAACCCAATATATTGCTTGGCTTTCCTCATTGCCTCCTTTCAGCACAGAGCTCAGTGATCTGTTTGCTTTCCTCATGTGCCAATGTGATCAGGGATACACCTCTGCTTGAACATTTTCTATGTCCCTGGGCATATAGACCTGAGGGGATTCAGAAGCAAATGAAGCACTTCACACAAGCCCACAGGCCACAAAGCTAGTTAGGGATAACATTGGCTCAAGTTGCACAGGAGGAGACTAGACAAACATTAAAAGCCTCTGGAGTGGATACAGTCCTGAGACAAACAACATATTACTGATTGGCCCTGCCCAGTACAAAATCTGGAGTAGAAATCAGCATCCACTAAGCAATACCAGTTAAGTGGATATAGGACAACAGGCCCCATTTGCTACTCACTATTCCTCCCCTTAATCAGGTTCCAATACTACAGGTGTAGAAAGAAACCAATCAGGCAAACACCTAGGCATGGAGGAATTTTCAAAACTCATTTTTCTCATTTGTTTGTTTGACTTTTGGTTGTTTTTTTTTTCCTCTTCTTTTTCTTCTCTGTCTACTATTGCCAGTTACTTTTACCTGGGGTTTTGGGGTTTTTTTGGTACCAGGGATTGAATTCAGGACTTTCTCTTGCAAGACAGGTGTGGCACCACTGAGCTAAATCCCCAGCCAATTTTTACTTGATTTTAGGAACATTTTAAAATTCTTTAATTGGGTTATTTATCTCGTTTTCCTTCTTGTCCTTTCTCTCTTTTTAAAATTTTACTGTTTTTTCCCATTTTTCCTTTCTCTACCCCCTCCAGTTATTTTATTATCACATTATTATTATTATTATTATTGTATTATTACTTTTAACTTTTAAGTATTTTATTTTACTCTATGTGGTTAGATTTCTCTTATATTGTTAATGGTAGTAAAGTTATTGTTGTTCATTGATTTTTACTGTATATAAGTATCTGGTTTCCCAATGTGTTGTGTTTGTTACTGTGATTTATTTTCTCCTCTCTGAGTGGTACTGGGGATCAACTCTTCAAAATAAGCCTAGAAACTAAGAAGAGTCTCATGGAAAAATGCAAAAGAAATATAAAAACAAGGCAACATGACTATTTCAAATGTTCAGAACTCATTCAGAAGCTGAATGCAGTTACTGAAATGTATGAAATGCCAGACTTGAAATTCAAAAGATCAGTTTTTAAAAATGATTAATGGCTTTAGCCAGGGATATAGCTCAGTGGCACAGCACCTGCCTGGCAGGAGCAAGGTCCTGAGTTTGATCCCCAGTACCAAAAGTAAAAAAAAATAAAAATGATTAATGTCTTCCAAGAGAATATGACTGAACAGTTGAATGAATTAAGGAAGACAATGTAGGATATGAAGAAGAAATTCCACAGAGATATTTTGAAGAAAAACAGAAACCTTGGCTACTAAAAGAGCAATAAGTCAAATCAAAATCTCAGTGCAAAGCCTCGTCAAAATATAGGCAGACAGGTAGAGGAGGCTTCTGGGTCAATGTGCTGCAGCATGCAGTGCAGAGAAGGAGGCTTCCAGGCCAACCTACTCCCACTCCCAGCACAGAGGAGGCTTCCAGGTTGACATGCTACAGCTCCCAGAACACAGGAGGCTGCTGGGTCAACTTGCTGCACCTCCCAGTGCACTGTAGGAGGCTTTTGGGTCAATGTAACCCCTCTCCAAGCACAAAGGAGGTGAGCCCCGTGGGTACCAGTAGCACCACCCCTCCCATCAAAATGAGAAGACCCATAAACAAGCCTCAGAACCAGACTTCCAGATCACCTACAGCAATCCCAAAGGGAAACAAGGTGGAACACTCTGAAACTCAACTACCTGGACTCCCTGAACTAGCAACAAAAGAGGATCTGAAAAAACTAAAATCAGAAAAAATTTCTGAAATAACAGCAGAGATTTTGTCCATAGTGCAAAACATGATTAAAAAATATAGAGAAGGCACAGGTTAAAAAAATACAGGTGCTGAGGAACATGATGGAATCAGAATATAGGAAACAAATGGAATCCATAAAAGATACAAACAGATTTCCAAGAGACTAAAAACTCCATTGAAAATCTATGCAGGAGAATGAGCTAATGTAAGGACAGAATTTCAGATATAGAAGATAAGATTGCAATTAGTGACCAAGAAAAGAAAAATTTCTTTAAAATTGTAAGGGACCAGGAGAAATCAATTTGACAGCTGCTAGATGATGCAAAGAAGAATAACATAAGACTGACTGGAGTCAATGAAGAAACAGGACAGAGTGCAGATGACATAAAAAAACTGTTCACAGAAGTGATGGCAGAAAACTTCGCAAGCAGGGGGAAAGAACTTGACATACAGACAGGGGAGGCATATAGGACCCCAGCTAGCCTTGATTAAAAAAATGTACACATAGGTATATAATTATTAAGATTCCAGAAACCCAACAGAAAAACAAAGTTCTACAAGCAGTTAGAGAAAAGAGACAAATCAAATACAAAGGAAAGCTCATCAGAATCACAACAGACTTCTCAACACAAACCCTCAAGGCAAGGAGAGCTTGGTGTAAAGTATTCCAAGCCCTAAAGGAAAACAGTCTCCAACCCAGATCAATGTACCCTGCAAAACTATCTTTCAAAATTGATGGATAAATAAGATACTTTCATGACAAAGATCACCTTAGGAACTTCATGAATACCAAACCAGCACTCCAAAGAATTTTAGACAATATCCTAGGGAAAGACAACAAGAGTCTCAACCCCAGGAAGCCCACCAGAATGAATCCACTGGGCATAACAAGAAATTAAAAGCAAAGGCAGAGAACCCAACAAAAAGGAAAACTCATGACAAGGATAAGTCAATATGTATCAGTTATAACCATCAATGTTAATGATCTCAACTCACCAAACAAAAGAAATGGACTGGCAAAATGGGTCAAGAAGCTATATCCAACAATAGTCTGCATAAAAGACACACACTAAATTCAAAAAGAAACTCATAGACTGAAGGTTAAAGGGTGGAAAACAATACACCATGTGACAGGATCCTGAAAAAAGCAGGAGTAGCTGTCCTCTTTGCATATCAAGTGGATTTCAAACCAACACTGATTAAGAGGGACAAAGAAGGACACTGCATCCTTGTAAAGGGAACAATCCAAGAGGAAGAGATGACAATCATAAATATCTATGCACCAAACACTAGTGCACCCAACTATATAAAACAAATACTAATGGACATGAAAAGTCATATATGCACTAATACAAAAATAGTGAGGGACCTCAATACCCCAATATAACAAATAGATAGATCAACTAGACAAAAAACAAGCAAAGAAATACTAGAACTCAATCAAACTCTTGAACAAATGAATTCATCAGATGTTTACAGAGTTTTTCACCCCACAAAATCAGAATACACAGTCTTTTCAGCTGCACCCGTGTTGTTCTCCAAAATAGAACACATACTCACTCATAGAACATATTTAGGTAAGCGCAAAGGAATTGAAGTTATCCCCTGTATATTATCAGACCACAGTGTGATGAAATTGGAGATCCATAGCAAAAGAAACAGAAAAAATTACATAAACACATGGAAATTGAACAACACACTTCTGAATAACCAATGGGTCACAGAGGAAATTAAAGAAGAAATCAGACAGTTCCTTCAATTAAATGACAATGGCAATAAAACATAGCGGAATCTATGGGACACAATGAAAGCAGTCTTACGAGGGAAATTCATAGCAGTGAAAACGCATATTAGGAAAACAGAATGAGCCCAATTAAACAACCTGATGCTGAACCTCAAGCTTCTAGAAAAAGAAGAACAGGACAACCCCCAAGCTCATACAAGGGAGGAAATTATAAAGATCAGAGGAGAAATCAATGCAATGGAGACTAAGAGAACAATACAAAGGATCAATGAAGCCAAGAGTTGGTTCTTCGAAAGAATAAAGAAAATTGACAAACCCTTAGCTAAACTTATCAGAAAAGGAAAGAAAAGACCGAAATGCATGCAATTAGGAATGAAAACAATGAAATTACAACAGACCCAGCAGAAATCCAGAGGATTATCAATACCTACTTCAAGAACCTATGACCAATAACATGGACAGAAAAAATGGACAGATTCCTAGATACATATGAATAACCAAAATTGAAAAAAGAAGACCTAAAAATTCTAAACCAGCCAATATCAATCAATGAAATTGAAAACATAATTAAAACCTAGCAACTAAGAAAAGCCTGGGTCCTGAAGGATTCACTACTGAATTCTACAAGACATTTAGAGAAGAACTACTGCCAATACTGTGTAAACCCTTTACTGAAATTGAAAGGAAAGAATGGAATGGAATTAATATGAGAAAATGAAAAAAAGGAAACAATGTCTTTGTAAATAGGGAGGGGTGGAGGAGTTGAAGGGAGGGCAGAGGAAAGACAAAAAAACAAGAACCAAGACAGAATGTAAAGGTGCATATCTCCAATGATGAATGTCATTATATTGTACACTTAAAATTTACCAATAAAAGGATATACCAAAAAAAATTCCATTCCCTTCTTTCTTTTCCCCTACCCCTCCCACTTCCACTTCCCCTTTGCCCCCTTTCTTCCTATTTCATATTAGTATATCTTTTAGTCCCTGTTTACACTTTCAGTTTCTCAAACTAGAGAAACTATTCACCATTTACACGTGTGTCCTATTTATTTCACTTAAGAGTATCACCTCAGTGTGTGTCCATTTAGCTATAAATGTCTCTAATTTCTCATTTTTGATGGGTGAGTAGTACTCCATTTTATAAAAAAACACATTTTCTTTATCCAGTCTCCAGTTGATGGGCATTTGGGCTGTTTCCAAGTTTTAGCTATTACAAACTGTGCTGCTATGAACATGGGCGCACATATATCATTGTGGTATGATTCTTTTAATTCTTTGGGGAAGGTCCCCAGCAGTGGAATAGCAGGGTCAAATGGAACTTCCAGTCCTAGTTCTCTGAGGTATCTCCATACTGATTTCCACAGTGGTTGCACCAGTCTACACTCCCACCAGTAGTGGAGCAGGGTTCCTCTTTCCCCACAGTCCTGCCAGCATTTGTTATTGGTTGATTTCATGATAGCAGCCATTCTTTCTGGAGTGAGGTGTAATCTCAGCATTCTTTTCATTTGCATCTCTCAAAAGACCAGTGATGTTGAACATTTTTTCATGTATTTATTTGCTATTTCTACTTCTTTGTCTGAGAAATGTCTGTTCATTTCAGATGCCCATTTTTGGATTGGGTCTTTAAATATGGGAGGTCTGATCTTTTTAAGTTCTTTATAGATTCAAGATAGTAGACCTTTGTCTGAGGAAGAGCAGGTGAAGATTTTTTCCCACATTGTGGGTTGTCTCTTCACACTGCTGGTGGTTTCTCTTGCTGTGAAGAAGCCTTTTAATAAGAAGAGATCCCACTTGTTGATTGTTTGTGCTAGTTCACAGGCAACTGAGGTTTTGTTCATAAAATCTTTTCCTACACCGATGTCTTCAAGGGTTCTACCTAAGTTCCAACTGGTTCAGAGTTTCTGTTTTAATATTTAGATCTTTAATCCATAGTGCATGGTGAGAGACATAGGTCTAGTTTTAATCTTTGGCAAGTTGAAACCCAATTTTTCCAGCACCGTTTATTAAAGAGACTATCTTTCCTCCAGTGAGGCTGTTTGGCTCCTTTGTCAAAGATGAGGTGGCTGAGTGTTTCTGGAGTTGTTTCTGCATCTTCTAATCTCTTCCACTGGTCCTCAGGTCTGTTTCTTTGACAGTAACATGCTGCTTTTATCACAGTAACTTTTTAGTACAGTTTTCAAGTTGGGGGTTGTGGTATCTCCTGCCATGTCTCTGTTCCCTAGAATTGCTTTTGCTATTCTGGGTCTCCTCTTTTTCCAAATGAATTTTTCAATTATTTTCTCAAGGTCCATGAAGTATGATGCTGGGATTTCAATTGGGATTGCCTTGAATCTATATAGCAAGTTTGGAATTATAGCCATTTTCACTATGTTGATCCTTCCTACCCAGGAGCAAGGGATGTCATTCCATTTTCTCATAACCTCTTCAATCTCTCTTTTCAGAGTGCTATGGTTTTCAGAGAAGAGGTCTTTGATTTCTTTTGTTAGGTTGATTCCTACGTATATCAGTTTTTTGGATGCTATTATGGAAGGAACTGTTTGTCCTATTTCTCTCTCACTGAGTCTGTTGTTCGTGTACGGGAAAACTATTCATTTTTGTGTGTTGAATTTGGATCTGGCTATTTACTGAATTTGGTTATTAAGTCTAGAAGACTTTTGGTGATATTCTTTGGTCCTCTATATAGATTATCATGTCATCTGCAAATAATGACAATTTGACTTCTTCATTTCCTATCTTTTTTCCTTTTATTTCTTTCTCTTGTCTCATTGCTGTGGCTAATGTTTCCAAAATTATATTGAACAAGAATGGTGATAGTGGACATCCTTGTCTTGTTCCTGATTTTAGTGTGCAGGATTTCAGTTTTTGACCATTTAGTATGATATTGGTTGTTGGTTTTTCATAGATGGCTTTTATCAGATTGATGTAGAGACCATCTATTCTGATTTTTTGTGGGGTTTTATCATAAATGCATGTTGGATTTTGTCAAATGCTTTTTCTGCATCTATTGAAATGATCATATGGTTTTTGTCCTTGGCTCTACTGATATAGTATACTACTTTGATTGATTTTCCTATATTGAACCATCCCTGCATCCCTGGGATGAATCCCACTTGGTCTCGCTGTATGATCTTGATGATCTTCTGCATTCTGTTTGCCAGTATCTTAGTAAGGATTTTTGCATCCATGTTTATTAGTGAGAATGGCCTATAGTTCTCTTTTTCAGTTGGGTCTTTCTCTGCTTTGGGGATCAAGGTGATGCTTGCTTCCAGGAATGAATTTGGGAGTATTGCTTCCCTTTCCATTTCACTGAAGAGTTTAAACAGTAGTGGCACCAGTTCCTCTCTAAATGTCTTGTAGAATTCAGCAGTGAAGCCATCAGGACCCAGCCTTTTCTTAGTTGATAAGTTTTTAATTACATGTTCATTTCAATGGCTGATATTGGATTGTTTAGAATTTATAGTTCTTCTTCATTCAACTTTGGTATTTCATACATGTCTAGCAATCTGTCCATTTCTTCTGTGTTGTCTATCTTATTGGCGTATAAGTTCTCAAAGTAGGTATTGATGATCTTCTGGATTTCTGCTGGGTCTTTTGTAATTTCACCCTTTTCATTCCTAATTCCATGGATTTGGGCCTTTTCTTTCCTTTTTCTGATAAGGTTGGCTAAGGGTTTGTCAATTTTCTTTATTCTTTCAAAGAACCAACTCTTGGCTTCATTGATTTTTTGCGTTGTTTTCTTAGTTTCCATTGCATTGATTTCTGCCCTGATTCTTGTAATTTCCTCCTTCCTATTGGCTTTGGGTTTGTCCTGCTCTTCTTTTTCTGGAAGCTTGAGCTTCAGCATCAGTTTGTTTAATTGGGCTCGCTCTGTTTTCCTAATATGAGTATTCATTGCTAGGAATTTCCCTAGTAAGACTGCTTCCATTGTGTCCCATAGATTCCAATATGCTGTATTGTCATTGTTATTCCTTCAATTAATTGAAGGAATTGTATGATTTCTTCTTTAATTTCTTTGGTGACTCATTGATTATTCAGAACTCTGTTGTTCAATCTCTGTGTATTTATGAAGTTTTGCAGTTTCCTTTGCTATTGGTCTTCAATTTCATCGCACTATGGTCTGATAGTATACAGGGGGTAACTTTAATTCCTTTGCACTTATCTAAATATGTTCTATGAGTGAATATGTGGTCTATTTTGGACAATGACCTGTGTGCAGCTGAAAAGAATATGTATTCTGATTTTGTGGGGTGGAACACTCTGTAATCATATGTTAAGTTCATTTGTTCAAGAGTTTGATTGAGTTCTAGTATTTCTTTGCTTATTTTTTGTCTAGTTGATCTATCTATTTGTAACAATGGGGTATTGAGGTCCTCCTCTGTTATTCTATTAGTGCTTATATGGTTTTTCATCTCTGTTAGTATTTGTTTTATATGGTTGCATACACTAGTGTTTGGTGCATAGATATTTATGATTGTCATCTCTTCCTGCTGGATTGTTCCCTTTTCAAGGATATAGTGTCCTTTGTCTCTCTTAACCAGTGTGGGTTTGAAATCCACTTGGTCTGCAAAGAGGATAGTTACTCCTGCTTTTTTTCATGTTCCTGTTGCATGTAGTATTGTTTTCCACCCTTTAACTTTCAGACTATGAGTTTTTTTTATAATTCAGTGTGTTTCTTGTATGCGGAGTATTGTTGGATCTTGCTTCTTGACTCATTCTGCCAGTCCATTTCTTTTGATTGGTGAGTTGAGACCATTAACATTGATGGTTATAACTGATACATATTGACTTATCCTTGTCATGAGTTTTCTTTTTGTTGGATTCTCCCTCTTTGCTTTTAATTTCTTGTCATGCCTGGTGGATTCATTCTGCTGGGATTCCTGGGGTTGTGATCCTCATTGTCTTTACCTAGGATATTGTGTAAAATTTTTTGGAGTGCTAGTTTGGTATTCATGAAGTTCCTAAGGTAATCTTTGTCACAAAAGTATCTTATTTCTCCATCAATTTTGAAAGATAGTTTTGCAGGGTACATCAATCTGGGTTGGAGACTGTTTTCCTTTCAGGCTTGAAATACTTTACACCAAGCTCTTCTTGCTTTGAGGGTTTGCATTGAGAAGCCTGCCCTGATTCTAATGGGCTTTCTTTTATATGTGCTTTGTTTCTTTTCTCTGATTGCTTATAGAATTTTGTTCTTCTGTTCAGTTTCTGAAATCTTAACAGTTATATGCCTATCTGTAGGCTTTTTTTGATCAAGGCTAGTTGGAGTCCTATATGCCTCATTTATCTGTACATCATGTTCTTTTCCCCTGCTCGGGATGTTTTCTGCCATCACTCCTGTGAACAGTTTTTTTATGTCATCCGCACTCTGTCCTGTTTCTTCATTGACTCTAAGTCTTATGTTATTCTTCTTTGCATCATCTAGCAGCTGGAAAATTGATTTCTTGTGGTCCCTTGCAATTTTAAAGAAATTTTTCTTTTCTTGGTCACTAATTGCAATCTTATCTTCTATATCTGAAATTCTGTCTTTACATTTGCTCATTCTGCTGCATAGACTTCAATGGAGTTTTTAATCTCCTGGAAATGTTTGCATCTGTTTTATGGATTCAACTTGTTTCCTATGTTGGGATTCCATCATGCTCCTCAGCTCCTCTATTTTTTTATGTGTCCTCTCTAGATTTATTAATCATGGGTTGCACTATGGACACAATCTCTGCTGTTATGTGAGAAAGTATTTCTGATTTCATTTTTTCCAGATCCTCTACTGTTGCCAGTTCAGGGAGTCCAGGTAGTTGAGTATCAGAGTGTTCCACCTCGTTTCCCTTTGAGGTGGCTGTAGGTGATCTGGAAGTCTGGTTCTTAGGTTTATGTGTCTTCTCATTTCACTGGTGGGAGGGGTGCTGCTGGCACCCATGTGGCTCACCTTCTCTGTAATGGGAGCTGTGGCATGCCTACCTAGAAGCCTCCTCCGTGCTAGGAGCCATGGCATGCCTACCCAGAAGTCTCCTCTGGGCTGGGAGCTATAGCAAGCTGACTCAAAAGCCTCCTGCATGCTACGAGCTATGGCATACCTACCCAGAAGCCTCCTCCAGGCTGGAAGCTGGGACACGCCTACCTGGAAGCCTCCTCCATGCTGGAGCCACAGCACATCTACCCAGAAGCCTCTTCTGGGCTAGAAGCTGTGGCATGCTGACCCAGAAGCCTCCTCTGGGCTGGGAGCCATGCCAAGTTGCCCCGGAAGCCTCCTCTGTGTTCGGAGCTAGAAGCTGTGCCACACTGACCCAGAAGCCTCTGGGAATGGAACTAATATGTGAAAATGAAAAAATGGAAACAAAGTCTTTTTAAATAGGGAGGGATTGAGGGGTTGAAGGGAGGGCAGGGAAAGGGGGAAAAAAGAAGAACTGATGGATTATGTAAAGGTGCAAATCTCCAATGATGTATGTCATTATATTGTATACCTAAAATGTAGCAATAAAATAAAATTTTTTTTAAAAGATATAGAAAGACAGAATCCAGATACAGAAGACAGAATTTCAAAGCTTGAAGATAAGGTTAAAGAATTATTACAATCAGACCCTAGTAAAGAAAACACAGGAAATTATGAACAAAACATCCAAGAACTTTAGGACATGATTTAAAGACCAAACCCTGGATGTAGAAGAAGGTACTGACATTGAGACTAATGGCATAAGTAATCTCTTCAATAAAACAGGGACAGGGACAGGGATTTAGCCCAGTGGTTTCTTCGCCTGCTGCACAAGCACCCAAGTTCAATCCCCAGTACCAAAAAAAAAAAAAAAACAGGGACAAAAAACTTCCCACATTTTGAGAAAGATGTAGACATCTAGCCATTAAGAACCCCAAACAATGATCAGAAAAGAATCTCTACACATTACTTTATAGTTAAAATGTCAAGAATACAAAATAAGGAAAGATACTGAAAGCTTAGAAGAGAAACACCAACTCATTTATAGAGGTAAACCCAAAAGAATGACTTTAGATTTCTCTTTAGAAATTCTAAAGGCCAGGAGATTAGGAAACAATGAATTTCAAGCACCAAAAGAAAGTAAATCCTAATCTAGATTACTATATCCAGATGATCCATCCCTCAAAATTGAAGACAAATAAGACTGTTCAAGGTAAACATAAACTAAAAAATTCATTACCACTAAGTCAGCATTACAGAAGATACTTAAAAGAATCTTAAACACAGAAAATTAAGAACAGATAAGCTATTGGGAATAAGAAAAGTTAAACATTTAAAACAACAAAATGACAGGATGTATCATATACCTTTTGATAATTATTCTGAATGTAAATGATCTTAATTCTACAATTAAAATACATAGACTGGCAAATTAAATCACAAACCCCCAACTCTGCTATCTGCAAAAAATATACCTCACTAGCAAAGACATTTACAAGCTGAAAGTGAAAGGATGGGAAGAAAATATTCCATACAAACAGAAACCCAAAGCAAGAAAGAGTAGCTGTACTCATAATTGACAAAGTAGACTTCAAGATAAAATTAGTCAGAAGGGACACTGAAGACCACTACCTATTGGTAAAAAGAACTACCCACAAAGAAGATATAGCAATTGTATATAGATATGCACCAAACATTGGTGCATGCAGATTCACAAAACAAGCACTACTCAAAGGGATACATAGGTCCCAATGAATTAATAGTGGGGGACTTCAGTACTCCACTGTCAGCAACAGGTTATCCAGACCCCCCCAAAAAAAATGAACAAAGAAACTTCACAGTTAAATTACACCACTGATCAAATGGACTTAACAGCTATCTACAAAACATCCCAACCAACAACTACAAAATACACATCTTCTCTTGAGTTCATAGAACATTCTCAAAAATAGATCATATTTTAGATCATATTTTAGATCATATTTTAGGTCAAACTTTAACAAATACAAAAAGCTGAAATAATTGCCTGCCTCTTATAAGACTATAGTTGAAAGAAATATAAATTAAGAAGAGAAACTATACAAATGCATAGAGATTGAACAATTTATCAGAGGGCAATCAATTCTCTCACTGCCTAGAAAAGAAGACAGTGAGGGCTAAAGAAAGACAGAGAATAGAGACTTGCATAATTTCAAAGTACATGGGCTGGAAGGCCAGTACCTCAGAGTGGCCAGAGAGAAAGACACTCTGAGCTTGCCACTATTTACTAGGTTCATACAATAATCAGAGGGAGTATTGTGACTCAGAAGGCAGCAGTAATCTTATGCTGATGAGGATCTTACGTTGATGAAGACAGTGCATGGGCAAGACATTCTTACAATAGTAGGTGGGATAAGTTAGGCTGATAAGGAATTTATCCCTCCCCTGGGAAAACCTTCCAGTTTTTGTTATTGCTACTCAGTTCTGAAAGAATCAGGATCTCTTCACCAGATGTAATCTTGCCCTTAAATGTCACAGTATCACCAGATCACTGAGGTCTCATCTGTGACCAGAGGCAAAATGAAGTTATGTTTCCACATGCTATAGCTAGCTCATGGCAAGAAGACTAGGCCTCAGACAGTCCTAATCATAATTTAATTATGAAATGATTTTTCCCCAAAATTATGTACAATGGCTCTTGACAACAATTCACTTTTGAGTGATCAGAAAGTCCTAGAAGATAATAGGGGAGGGATAAAAAATTCTGAGAATCAAATGAAAATAGAAACACAACATACCCAAATCTCTAGGATACAGTAAAGGCAGTTGTAAGAGAGAAGTTTATGAGTTCCTACATCAAAAAAACAGAGAGATATCAAATAAATAATCTAATATGCATCTAAAGATCTTAGAAAAACAAAACCTTACAGGAGGAAAGAAATAATAAAGATTCTGAAAATGTCTGAAATTAATAAAACAGAGACTAAAAGAACAATATCAATGGGACAAAAATAGTTTCTTTGAAAAAATAAAGAGAATAGATGAAACTTTAGTAAAATGAACCAAAAGAGAAGGTACAAATCAACATAATTAAAGGTGAAAAAGCATATTTTATAACAGATACCTCTGAAATGCAGAAAATCATTAGGTACTATGTTGAAAACCTATATTCTAATAAACAGCAGAGAATCTGAATAAATGAATAACTTTCTAGATACATATCACCTATTAAAACTCAACCAAGATTTTTTAAAAACAAAATAGAATTATGACAATTTTGTTTGCTCGGTGTATTGTGGGAATCTGTGTCATTTCAGGCCTGCACAGTGTGCACCTAGAGTCAGGAGTGTGCTTGTGGGAGAGATCCAATTCAGTGTATGGAAAAGTAGCAGTCAGTGGGCTGTCCCATCACTTTGGATAAAGAAAATGTCACTATGGTGGCAGAAAACTCCTTTGGTTATTCTAAGCGATTACTAAGAAATATAACTGAACTTCAGGTCCTTAGTGAAATATCTTTCAACAAAGCTCTATGTGAGGGACTGAATGCAGAGAACTACAGAACTAAAATCACAGTCATCTTCCCAAAAGATGAGGTGTACTATTCTTTGCCTCTCATCTTTGGAAGCAGTGTTGGTGGCCTATGATTTTGATTATGATTACAGTCTTCCTGTTCAGGGCAACCTTCACCATTACTCCAGGAGATAGCATTTCTGTTTTATGAAGAAAGAAACAACTTGCTCTAGGACACAGGCTGACTCTATGGCAGAGCCATTATTCCAATAGAAGATTTTTTGATCCCAAGTCTAACACCTTTTACCCAAAAGCTTCATTAAAGTCTGTGAAAGGCCTGAGTGCCCATTCTCTTGACTGACCCCACACCTAAAGGCATTGGGAGAGTTCATTTCTCTCCAAAGAGCATTACTCAACAGGATGGGAGGATGGTGTCCATAAGACCCTGCCCTTCATGCAGTGGCCTCCCCCATCAGCAGCAGGGCAGATAGATGGATTGCACATTAAATGTTCTCCAAAAGAAACCATGGTTCCCAGAAGATAGAACCTGAGGACTCCAATGGAAGGCCAGGAGACTAGTAGACTTTATTTTAGTAAGTGTGAAGTGAGCTTTGCATTTATTTTACTGGCTGGATCATAGAGTGAGTCAAGTGAGGCCATGTGGAAACTGTGAAGTACTGGTGAAAATGGAGATGGTTTCTTGGGCTATGGAGCCAGATCTCCTGGATTTATTCTGGCCCAGGTGTTTCCTATTGGTATGATGGTGGACATATCTAACTTTAAAGAAAAATCAGGGTAATAGTGGTACTAACCACATAGGGTGGGCATAACCATTAAATGAGTCCCTCCATATAAGGGATTTAGAGCTGTGCTTTACAAGCAGTAAATGTGAGGGATATTTGTTATGGTAATGGTTGCAAAGATCCTTTAAACATGGTACCATGGGGCTCTAAGACCATTGTCTTGAGGCTAGGTTCAATCAAGTAAAACTCTCTCAAAGCAACAGGTAGGGGCTGGAGCCTAAGCTTAAGGATAGAGCATGTGCTTCACATTGACAAGGCCCTGGGTGCCAGCCCCAGTACCTGTACACCACCACCCCCCAAAAAAAGTAGTCAATTTTTTCTCAAAGAAAGAATTCATCTTGGTGTTGGAAATGTCCCTAACTCAGAGTTTTAATAATGCAAATGTAAGAAGCAGAGCACTCTTTTTCCTCTTCTCTGCTTTGGTGCAATGAGTGTTAAGAATAAACTCTAGCCGTGTATATGGAGGGTAGCCCTAGAATGAAAATAATCTGAGGGACTGCATGTAACTCTTTTTTCACCCTGCTTTACCTGTGACCCACAGGAATAAATATTTCTTTTTTTTAATTAAATTCTATTACTGGTAAATTGTAGGTATACAACACAATTACATATCTCATTGGGAATTGTACCTTTACATAATGCATCTTGGTTCTTATTTTTTCCCCATTCCTAGCCCTCCCTTCACGCCCTCCACCCTTCCCTATTTACAAAGACTTTATTTCCATTTTTGCCATTTCTCAGCATTTTTCCTTTCCCTTCTTTCCTTTCCCCTGCCCCTCCCACTACCCCTACCCCTTTGGACCTTTTCTTCCTATTTTACATTATCGATTATTCATTCTAATCATTGGTACATTTTAGGTATACAATATAATGACCTTCATCATTGGAAATTTGCAACTTTACATAGTCTCTCTTGGTTCTTATTTTTCACCCTTGTCCAGCCCTCCCTTCAATCCCTCCAGTCCTCCCTATTTACAAAGATTTTGTTCCTATTTTTCCATTTTCTCATATTAATCCCTTTCCCTTCTATCCTTTCCCCTAGCCCTCCCACTTCCTTCCCATTTGCCCATTTTCTTCCATTTTATGAAAAAGCACATTTTCTTTATCCAGCCTCCAGTTGATGGGCATTTGGGCTGTTTCCAAGTTTTAGCTATCACAAACTGTGCTGCTATGAACATGGGTGCACATATATCACTGTGGTATGATTCTTTTAATTCTTTGGGGAAGATCCCCAGCAGGGGAATAGCTGGGACAAATGGAACTTCCAGTCCTAGTTCTCTGAGGTATCTCCATACTGATTTCCTCAGTGATTGCACCAGTCTACACTCCCACCAGCAGTGGAGCAGAGTTCCTCTTTCCCCACAGCCCTGCCAGCATTTGTTATTGGTTGATTTCATGATAGCAGCCATTCTTTCTGGAGTGAGGTGGAATCTCAGCATTCTTTTCATTTGCATCTCTCAAAAGACCAGTGATGTTGAACATTTTTTCATGTATTTATTTGCTATTTCTACTTCTTTGTCTGAGAAATGTCTGTTCATTTCAGATGCCCATTTTTGGATTGGGTCTTTAAATTTGGGAGGTCTGATCTTTTTAAGTTCTTTATAGATTCAAGATAGTAGACCTTTGTCTGAGGAAGAGCAGGTGAAGATTTTTTCCCACATTGTGGGTTGTCTCTTCACACTGCTGGTGGTTTCTCTTGCTGTGCAGAAGCCTTTTAATAAGAAGAGATCCCACTTGTTGATTGTTTGTGCTAGTTCATGGGCAACTGAGGTTTTGTTCATAAAACCTTTTCCTACACCAATGTTTTCAAGGGTTTGACCTAACCTCTGTTCCAACTGGTTCAGAGTTTCTATTTTAACATTTAGATCTTTAATCCATTTTGATTTTAGTTTAGTGCATGGTGAGAGATACAGGTCTAGTTTTAATCTTTGGCAAGTTGGAGCCCAATTTTTCCAGCACCATTTATTAAAGAGGCTATCTTCCCTCCAGTGAGGGTGTTTGGCTCCTTTATCGAAGATGAGATGGCTGAGTGAGTCTGGCATTGTTTCTGCATCTTCTAATCTGTTCCACTGGTCCTCAAGTCTGTTTCTTTGCCAGTACCATGCTGTTTTTATCACAGTAACTTTGTAGTAGAGTTGCAGGTTGGGGATTGTGATACCCCCTGCCATGTCTCTGTTACCTAGAATTGCTTTTGCTATTCTGGGTCTCTTCTTGTTCCAAATGAACTTTTGGATTGTTTTCTCAAGGTCCATGAAGTATGCTGCTGGGATCTCAATTGGAATTGCATTAAATCTATATAGCAGTTTTGGAAGTATGGCCATTTTCACTATGTTAATCCTTCCTACCCAGGAGCAGGGGATGTCTGTCCATTTTCTGATATCATCTTCAATCTCTCTTTTCAGAGTGCCATAGTTTTCAGAGAAGAGGTCTTTGATTTCTTTCGTTACGTTGATTCCTAGGTATTTCAGTTTTTTGGATGCTATTGTGAAAGGAATTATTTGCCCTATTTCTCTCTCAGTGAGTCTGTCATTGGTGTAGAGGAAAGCTATTGATTTTTGTGTGTTGACCTTGTAACCAGCTAGTTGACTGAATTTGGTTATTAAGTCTAGAAGACTTTTGGTGGAGTTCTTGGGGTCTTCTATATAGAGTACCATGTCATCTGCAAAGAATGACAATTTGACTTCTTCATTTCCTATCTTTATTCCTTTTATTTCTTTCTCTTGTCTAATTGTAGTGGCTAATGTTTCCAGAAATATATTGAACAGGAGTGGTGATAGTGGATATCCTTGTCTTGTTCCTGATTTTAGTGTGAAGGATTTCAGTTTTTGACCATTTAGTATGATATCGGCTCTTGCTTTTTTAAAAATGGCTTCTATCAGTTTGAGATAAAGCCCATCTATTCCAATTTCTTGTAGGGTTTTTATCATAAATGCATGTTGGATTTTGTCAAATGCTTTTTCTGCATCTATGGAGATAATCATATGGTTTTTTGTCCTTGGCTCTTTTGGTTTAGAGTATTACATTGATTGATTTGCAAATATTGAACCATCCCTGCATCCCTGTGATGAATCCCACTTGATCAGGGTGTATGATCTTCTTGATGATCTTCTGCATTCTGTTTGCCATTATCTTATTAAGGATTTCTGCATCTGTGTTCATTAGTGAGATTGGCCTATAGTTCTCTTTTTCAGTTGGGTCTTTCTCTGCTTTGGGGATCAAGATGAGGCTTGCTTCCAGGAATGAATTTGGGAGTATTGCTTCCCTTTCAATTTCATTGAAATGTTTAAACAGTAGTGGCACCAGTTCCTCTCTGAATGTCTTGTAGAATTCAGCAGTGAAGCCAACAGGACCTGGGCTTTTCTTAGTTGATGAGTTTTTAATTACATTTTCAATTTCATTGGTTGATATTGGGTTGTTCAGAATTTTTAGGTCTTCTCCATTCAACTTTGGTAATTCATATACATCTAGGAATCTGTCCATTTCTTCCGTGCTGTCCATCTTATTGGCGTATAGGTTCTGGAAGTAGGTATTGATGATCCTCTGGATTTCTGCTGGGTCTGTTGTAATTTCACCCTTTTCTTTCCTAATTGCATGGATTTGGGCCTTTTCTTTCCTTTTTCTGATAAGGTTGGCTAAGGGTTTGTCAATTTTGTTGATTCTTTCAAACAACCAACTCTTGGCTTCATTGATTTTTTGTATCATTCTCTTAGTCTCCATTGCATTGATTTCTCCTCTGATCTTTATACTTTCCTCCCCTGTATGAGCTTTGGGGTTGTCCTGCTCTTCTTCTTCTAGAAGCTTGAGGTTCAGCATCAGGTTTTTTAATTGGGTTGTTCTATTTTCCTAATATGCATATTCACTGCTATGAATTTCCCTCATAAGACAGCTTTCATTGTGTCCCATAGATTCCAATGTGTTGTATTGTCATTGTCATTTAATTGATGGAACTGTCTGATTTCTTCTGTAATTTCCTCTGTGACCCATTCAGAAGTGTGTTGTTCAATTTCCATGTGTTTATGAAATTTTTCAAGTTTCTTTTGCTATGGATCTCCAATTTCATCGCACTATGATCTGATAATATACAGGGGATAACTTCAATTCCTTTTCACTTACTTAAACATGTTCTATGTGTGAGTATGTGGTCTATTTTGGAGAATGACCCATGTGCAGCTGAGAAGAATGTGTATTCTGATTTTGTGGGGTGGAACACTCTGTAAACATCTGTTAAGTTCATTTGTTCAAGAGTTCGATTGAGTTCTAGTATTTCCTGACTTATTTTTAGTCTAGTTGATCTATCTATTTGTGACACTGGTGTATGGAGGTCCCCCACTACAATTGTATCAGTGCATACATGACTTTTCATGTCCGTTAGTATTTGTTTTATATAGTTGGGTTCACTAGTGTTTGGTGCATAGATATTTATGATTGTCATCTCTTCCTCTTGGATTCTTCCCTTTACAAGGATGTAGTGCCCTTCTTCATCTCTCTTAATCACTGTTGGTTTGAAATCTACTTGATCTGCAAAGAGGAGAGCTACTCCTGGTGGTTTTTTTTTTCGGGTTTCTGTCTCATGGAGTACTGTTTTCCACCCTTTATCTTTCAGTCTATGAGTTTCCTTTTGAATGTAGTGTGTTTCTTGTATGCAGCATATTATTGGATTTTGCTTCTTGACCCATTCTGCTAGTGTATTTCTTTTGATTGGTGAATTGAGACCATTAACATTGATGGTTATAACTGAAAAGTATTGACTTGTCATTGTCATGACTTTTTCTCTTTGTTGGGTTCTCCCCCTTTCCATTTAATTTCTTGTCATGCTAGATGGGTTCATTCTGCTTTGCTTCCTGGGGCTGTAGTCCTCAATGTCTTTTCCTAGGATATTGTGTAAAATTCTTTGGAGTGCTAGTTTGGTATTCACAAAGTTCCTAAGGTGCTCTTTGTCATGAAAGTATCTTATTTCTCCATCCATTTTGAAAGATAGTTTTGCAGGGTACATTAATCTGGGTTGGAGGTTATTTTCTTTTAGGGCTTGGAATATGTCACTCCAAGCTCTTCTTGCCTTGAGGGTTTGTGTTGAGAAGTCTGCTGTGATTCTGATGGGCTTTCCTTTGTATGTGATTTGTTTCTTTTCTCTAACTGGTTGTAGAACTTTGTTCTTCTGTTGTGTTTCTGGAATCTTAACAATTATATGCCTATGTGTAGGGTTTTTTTGATCAAGGCTATTTGGAGTCCTATATGCCTCACTTATCTGTATGTCAAGCTCTTTTCCCCTGCTTGGGAAGTTTTCTGCCATTATTTCTGTGAAGAGATTTTTTGTGTCATCTGCACTCTCTCCTGTTTCTTCATTGACTCCAATCAGCCTTATGTTATTCTTCTTTGCATCATCTAGTAGCTGCTGGATTGATTTCTCATGTTCCCTTATAATTTTGGAGCAATTTTTCTTTTCCTGGTCACTAATTGCAATCTTATCTTCTATATCTGAAATTCTGTCCTCACATTGGCTCATTCTGCTGTGTAGACTTTCAATGGAGTTTTTCATGTCCTGGAAATCTATTTGCATCTGTTTTATGGATTCCATTTGTTTCCTATGTTGGGATTCCATCATGTTCCTGAGCTCCTCTCTAGATTTATTAATCACATCTTCCATTAGGGTCCCAGTTTCTCCTGTTATCTGAGAAATTATTTCTGATTTCATTTTTTCCAGATCCCCTTTTGTTGCCAGCTCAGTGGGTCCAGGTGGTTGAGTATCAGAGTGTTCCATCTCATTTTCCTTTGGGGTTGCTGTAGGTGATCTGGAAGTCTAGTTTTGAGACTTATTTACATCTTTTCTCATTTTGACTGAGGTGGGGGGCTGTTAGCGCCTGCATGGATTACCTCCTCTGAGCTGGGAGAGGTGGTACAGGGGCCGGGAGCACTGGTAGGGATGGTGACCCAAAAGCCCTTTCCTGTGGGCTAGGAGCAGCAGGAGGAATGGTGGCTGGGAAGCCTCTTCCTCTGGACCAGGAGCAGTGGGATGGCAGCTCAGAAGCCCCTACCTCTGGGCAGGGAGTGACGGGAGGGATGGTGGTCCGGAAGCCCCTTCCCCTGGGCCAGGAGCAGTGGGAGGGTGGCTCAGAAGCCCCTACCTCTGAACCGGGAGCAGCGGGACTCAGTACCTTGGTCTGGTGGTCTGGTGTCCTCTGTGTCTTTGTAGTGTGGAACCAAGTGACTGCCTGTCTACAGCAGGGTGATTTGGCATGTTCCATGAGACTGGGGAACCTCCGTAGCGCCTGGGCAGACCTGCCTGTCTGCAGCAGGGTGATTCAGCGTGTTCCACATGACTGGGTGAAAATATCCTTTCTTGAGAGCACTTGTCTTCTAATGAAATTACATTCATGGGGTAGGAGTGGGAGGCTGTGTCTCGGTGAACTGAAGTGAAGAAAAGGGCAGGAATAAATATTTCTATATAGTAAAGTCATATATAAGCACACACTTGAATGATAGGTTTATGAAATAATATCTGCTCTGAATTTTTAAATATTTTCTTCTTCCTTTTATAAAACATGGGCAGAATTAAGTGGGAGAGAGAAAAAGATAGAGAAAAGAAGAAAGAAGGAAAGATGGAGAGCAGAGAGAAGAGGCTGTGTCTCCCCTTTTTTTTCTTTCTTTTTTTTTTTTTTTTTTTTTGGTACTGAGGATCGAACTCAAGACTTTGACTTGTAAGGCAGGCGCCAGAACCTCTGAGCTAAATCCCCAGCTTGAGGCTGTGTCTTTTAAAGTGCAATGTGAAAAAATGACAGTAGTGAACTATTCTGGTTATAATCCAGTAAATTTATCTTGTGACTCACCAATGGGTCTAGATCTAATCTTAAGAAGCTGTTTGGTCAGGCATCCCGCAAGGAAGTAGCTCTTTCCCTCTAGATGCTCTTTATGTATCCACTGAAGTTTCATAATAATTCAGCCTGGAACCACCAGCTCCCACCAGCTCAGAGAATCCACCTTCCCTCTGTGTCTCCCCTCTCATCAATTCTCACCATTCTACAGTTCATGGACATCTTCCTAGGTATCTTGTCATTCCATGGAAGCTGCTTCTCCCTAGGCTGGACAATTAGGTTAGAGGAAGACTGAGGAAGAGAATGGAAGGAGGGTGAGGATGGCATCAGCTTTCCCAGTGAGACTGGAATAGGGCAACAGCTCCAGGTAGCCTCCTTGTTTGAAAAAGAAACCAGGCCTGTGCTTGTTCAATCATGCAAAAAATATGTACAGAACTATGATGTGGCCAGCATAGTGCTGGGCATGGGATATAGAGATGACCACAGTCAAGGTTCTTGCCTTCTTGGAGCCTCTGGTTTAAGTGGGGGGCACAGTCAACAAGTTATAGATCATATCAGATAGTGACAAGTGCTCTACAGGAACAAGATGAAATCATGGGGCAGGGAGGGAGGGAGATGCCCAGGTAGAGAGGGAGAAACCAGACCTGGCAAGTAATGACATTAAATCTAACAGTCTGCTTGAATAACCCACCCCATGGCCTACATACAGAAAAGCTCAGAGAGTTGGCTGTTTTCCCATCTACCAAGGTGATCAAGGATATGACTAGGCTTGGACAGTTACCACAGACTGGGGTGAATGGACCCAGGGGCCTCTGGTGTGGAGAAAGCACCTCACAAACCCACAGACTCAAAAGCTAGATCAAGAACATTGTTACTGGCTGGATTCTAAGATAGAAGACCCTGAAAAGAAACTACTCATTAAAAAACAAAGAGGAATTTTTTTTTTCCTTAAATTTTTTTTTCTTCTTTTTTTTTCTGAAATTCTTTTATTGGTACATTTTAGGTATACAATACATTTACATACATGATGTATCTTGGTCCTTATTTTTTCCCCATTACCTGTGTGCCCTTCACCCCTAAACCCTTCCCTATTTACATACTTCATTTCCATTTTTTTTTCTTTTCTCATAATTTTTCCTTTCCATTCTTTCCTAAGAGGAATTTTTAAAATTCAATTTGTTTTAAATTTTTATTTTGTATTATTTGTCACTTTCCTTTATTGGTACTTTTTCTTTTCTTTCTTTTCTCTTTTTCCTCCTTTTAATTCTTTTTTCCTTCCTTCTTGTTTTTCTTTTATGTCTTATATTTTCCTCTGTTTTTCTTTTTTGTCTTTTTCTTGTTCATCTTATTCATCCTGTGCCTCTATACCCTTTTCTTTTACTAATCAATAGTACTCCCTATCTTGCTTTTCTGTCCTCATTGTCATCTTTCATTGATTAATATTTCAAATTTTACTTTTTTCATTCTCTGGTTCCCCAGCACTGCTATCTTTACTACCATAACTATTAAGCTTAATAAATATTTAGATAGCTAGTTGGCTCTAGTATACTGCTGTTGAATACTGTTCTATTGTAAGTATATCTAAAATTCCATTTAGTAGAGATCAAAACATGAGAAGAAAAGGCAACAAAATGCCTCCAAAAACTCCCAACTTTCCTAAAGCCGATGCATGGGTCATTGAGGGGAAGAAAATAAAAGCCACACCGCTGAATTATTTGAAAGGATAACAGAAGAGATACAAAACAGATCAACAAGGCACATAGCAAGCTCACAGAAAATATAACTAAAGAGATATTGGACCTAATCAACAAAACAGTCAGAAAGTCTACAGAAGACACTAATAAAAAAAAAAACTGTTACAGCAAAAGAAACCACACAGAGTTAAGAGGCAACCCATAGAATGGGAAAAAAATTTTGCCAGCTGTTTCTCAGACAAAGGATTGATATTTAGAATATATAAAGAACTCAAAAAAATCAGATACCCAAATTTAAAGACCCAATCCAAAAATGAGTATCTGAAATGAATAGTCACTGCTCAGATAAAGTAGTAGAAATGGGGAAAAATATATATACAAAACTATTCATCATCACTGGTCAGTCAAGAGATATAAATTAAAACAACACTGACATCCCATCCCACATCAGAAAGAATAACTATTTTCAAGAAATCAGCCAATAATAAATGTTAGTGGGGCTGAGGGGAAAAGGAAACACTTCTACATTGTCGGTGGGAATATATACTATTATAACCATTATGGAAAATTGTGTGGAGATTTCTCACATAATTGAAATTAGAAATTCCATTTGACTCAGCTATTCCTCCCTAGGTATCTTCCCAAAAGAGTTAAAGGCATCATATTCCAGTGATACATGCATACTCATGTCTATAACAGCACAATTCATAACAGCTAATTCTTGGAAGCAGCCTATATGTTCATCAACAGATGAATGGATAAAGAAATTGTGGTATTTATACACAATGGAGAACTACTCTGCCATAAAGAAGGATAAACTTGAGTCATTTGTAGGAAAATGGATGCACCTTGAGACCATAATATTAAGTGAAATAAGTCAGATGCACAAGCTTAAATATCACATAGTCTCTCTTTTATGAGAAGCCCAAAATATAAATAAAGAGCAAAATAAAACTTAAATAATAGGAAGTAGACAGATCTGTTGAGATAAAAGTGAAGGCTAAAAAGAGAAAGTTACAAGAATCTACATTTTTAGCACAGAGCAGGCTTCCAGGCCACTGTATCACCACTCACAGCACAGAAGAGGCATCCAGGCCACTGATTCACCACTCCCAGTGCAGAGAAGGCTTTCAGGCTGCCATACCACTGCTCCCAGCCCAGAGGAGGCTTCTGGGCCACTGCAGCACTGCGTCCCGCACAGAGGAGGGGGCTTCCAGTCCACCATACCACCAATCCCAGTGCAGAGTAGGATTCCAGGCCACCATACCACCATTCCCAATGCACAGGAGGTGACCTGCATGGGCACAAGCAGCACACACACACACACACACACACTCACACACACACACACACACATACACATACACCATCAAAATGAGAAGACACATAAACAAGTCTCAAAATCAGACTTCCAGATCACCTAAAGCAACCACAAAGGGAAATGAGATGGAACACTCTGACACTCAACCACCTGGACTCCCTGAAGTGGCAAAAAAAGACGATCTGAAAAAAATGAAATCAGAAATAAGTTCTCAGATAACAGCAGAGATTGTGCCCATAGTGCAAGATATGATTAATAAATCTAGAGAGGAGCTGAGGAATATGATGGAATCCCAACATAAGAAACAAATGGAATCCATAAAACAGATCCAAACAGATTTCCAGGAGACTAAAAAATCTATTGAAAGTCTACACAGCAGAATGAGCCAATGTGAGGACAGAATTTCAGATATGGAACATAAAATTGCAATTAGTGAACAGGAAAAGAAAAATTGCTTCAAAATTGTAAGGGACCATGAGAAATCAATCTAGCAGCTGCTAAATGCTGCAAAGAAGAATAACATAAGACTGATTGGAGTCAATGAAGAAACAGGACAGAGTTCAGACAACATAAAAAAATTGTTCACAGATGGTGGCAGAAAACTTCCCAAGCAGAGGAAAAGAACTTGACATACAGATAAGTGAAGCATATAGGACTCCAACTGGCCTTCATCAAAAAAAAATCTACACATGTTTATATAATTGCTAAGATTCCAGAAACCCAATAGAAGAACAAAGTTAGAGAAAAGAAACAAATTATATACAAAGGAAAGCCCATCAGAATCACAGCAGACTTCTCAAAGCAAACCCTCAAGGCAAGAAGAGCTTGGAGTGACATACTTCAAGTGCTAAAGGAAAACAACCTCCAACCCAGACTGACATACCCTGCAAACCTAACTTTCAAAATTGATGGTGAAATAAGATACTTTCATGAAAAAGAGCACCTTAGGAACTTTGTGAATACCAAACAAGACTCCAAAAAATTTTAGACAATATCCTAGGAAAAGACAAGGAGGATCACAACCTCAGGAAAGCCAGCAGAATGAATCCATCAGGCACGAGAAGAAATTAAATGCAAAGGGGGAGAATCCAACAAAAAGAAAAAGTCATGACAGGGATAAATCAATACATATCAGTTATAAACATCAATGTTAAAGGTCTCAACTCACCAATCAAAAGAAATAGACTGGCAGAATGGGTCAAGAAGAAAGATCCAACAATATGCTGCATACAAGAAACACACTTAAATCAAAAAGAAACTCATAGGGCCGGGGATTTAGCTCAGTGTTTTCTCCACCTGCTGCACAAGTGCAAGGACCCGAGTTCACTCCCTGGTACCAAAAAAAAAAAAGAAAGAAACTCATAGACTAAAAGGTAAAGGGTAGAAAACAATACTCCATGTGACAGGAACCTGACAAAAGCTTGAGTAGCTATTCTTTTACAGATCAAGTGGATTTCAAACCAACACTGATTAAGAGAGACAAAGAAGGACACTACATCCTTATAAAGGGAACAATCCCAAAGGAAGAGATGGCAATCATAAATATCTATGCACCAAACATTAGTGGGCCCAACTATACAAAAGAAATAGTAACGGACATGAAAAGTCATATATGCACTAATACAGTAATAGTGGGAGACCTCAATACCCCACTGTCACAGATAGATCAACTAGACAAAAAATAGGTAATGAAATACTAGAACTCAATCAAACTCTTGAACGAATGAGTTTATCAGATCTTTACAGAGTGTTTCAACCCACAAAATCAGAATATACATTCTTCTCAGCTGCACATGGGTCATTCTCCAAAATAGACCATATACTCGCTCATAGAACATATTTAGGTAAGTGCAAAGGAATTGAAGTTATCCCCTGTATATTATCAGATCATAGTGCAATGAAATTGGGTATCAATAGCAAAGAAACTGCAAAAATTTAAGCACATGGAAATTGAGTAACACACTTCTGAATAACCAATGGGTTAGAGAAGTAATTAAATAAGAAATCAGCAGTTCCTTCAATTAAATGACAATGTCAATACAATATATCAGAATATATGGGACACAATGAAAGCAGTCTTAAGAGGGAAATTCATAGCAGTGAATACTCATATGAGGAAAACAGAGTGAGCCCAATTAAACAACCTCATACTGAGCCTCAAGTTTACAGAAAAAGAAGAGCAGAAGCTCATACAAGGGAGGAAATTATAAAGATCACAGTAGCAATCAATGCAATGGAGACTAAGCAAACAATATAAAAAATCAATGAAGCCAAGAGTTGGTTCTTTGAAAGAATGAACAAAATTGACAAACCCTTAGCTAAACTTATCAGAGAAAGAAAGAAATGGCCCTAATCCATGCAATTAGGAATGAAAACAATGAAATTACAACAGACCCAGCAGAAATCCAGAGGATCATCAATGCCTACTTCAAGAAGCTATACATAAATAAGATGGAAAACACAGAAGAAATGGACAGATTCCTAGAAAGGTATGAATTACCAAAGTTGAATAAAGAAGACCTAAAAATTCTAAACCAGCCAATATCAATCAATGAAATTGAAAACATAATTAAAAAATTAGCAACTAAGAAAAGCCTGGGTCCTGATGGATTCACTGCTGAATTCTATAAGACATTTAAAGAGGAACTAATGCCACCAATGTGTAAACTACTCAATGAAATTGAAAGGGAAGCAATACTCCCAAAATCATTCCTGGAAGCAAGCATCACCTTGATCCCCAAAGCAGAGAAAGACCCAACCAAATAAAAGAACTATAGGCCAATCTCACTAATGAACATAGATGCAAAAATCTTAATAAGATACCGGCAAATAAAATGCAGAAGATCGTCAAGGAGATCATACACCCTGATCAAGTGGGATTCATCCCAGGGATGCAGGGATGGTTCAACATATTCAAATCAATCAATGTAATACACTATATCAATAGAGCCAAGGACAAAAACCATATGATTATCTCCATAGATGCAGAAAAAGCATTTGACAAAATCCAACATGCATTTATGATAAAAACCCGACAACAAACTGGAATAGATGGTCTCTACCTCAAACTGATAGAAGCCATTTATGAAAAACCAACAGCCAATAACATACTAAATGGTCAAAAACTGAAATCCTTCACACTAAAATCAGGAACAAGACAAGGATGTCCACTATCACCATTCTTGTTCAATATAATTCTGGAAACATTAGCCACAGCAATTAGACAAGAGAAAGAAATAAAAGGAATAAAGACAGTTAATGAAGAAGTCAAATTGTCATTCTTTGCAGATGGCATGATACTGTATATAGAAGACCCCAAGAACTCCACCAAAAGTCTTCTAGACTTAATAACCAAATTCAGTCAACTAGCTGGTTACAAGGTCAACACACAAAAATCAATAGCTTTCCTCTACACCAATGACAGACTCACTGAGAGAGAAATAGGGCAAATAATTCCTTTCACAATAGCATCCAAAAAACTGAAATACCTAGGAATCAACATAACGAAAGAAATCAAAGACCTCTTCTCTGAAAACTATGGCACTCTGAAAAGAGAGATTGAAGATGATATCAGAAAATGGACAGACATCCCCTGCTCCTGGGTAGGAAGGATTAATATAGTGAAAATGGCCATACTTCCAAAACTGCTATATAGATTTAATGCAATTCCAATTGAGATCCCAGCAGCATACTTCATGGACCTTGAGAAAACAATCCAAAAGTTCATTTGGAACAAGAAGAGACCCAGAATAGCAAAAGTAATTCTAGGTAACAGAGACATGGCAGGGGGGTATCACAATCCCCAACCTGCAACTCTACTACAAAGCTACTGTGATAAAAACAGCATGGTACTGGCAAAGAAACAGACTTGAGGACCAGTGGAACAGATTAGAAGATGCAGAAACAATGCCAGACTCACTCAGCCATCTCATCTTTGACAAAGGAGCCAAACACCCTCACTGGAGGAAAGATAGCCTCTTTAATAAATGGTGCTGGAAAAATTGGGCTTCAACTTGCCAAAGATTAAAACTAGACTTGTATCTCTCATCATGCACTAAACTAAAATCAAAATGGATTAAAGATCTAAATATTAAAATAGAAACTCTGAACCAGTTGGAACAGAGGTTAGGTAGAACCCTTGAAGACATCGGTGTAGGAAAAGATTTTATGAACAAAACCTCAGTTGCCTGTGAACTAGCACAAATAATCAACAAGTGTGATCTGTTCTCATTAAAAGTCTTCTGCACATCAAGAGAAACCACCAGCAGTGTGAAGAGACAACCCACAATGTGGGAAAAAATCTTCACCTGCTCTTCCTCAGACAAAGGTCTACTATCTTGAATCTATAAAGAACTTAAAAAGATCAGACCTCCCAAATTTAAAGACCCAATCCAAAAATGGGCATCTGAAATGAACAGACATTTCTCAGACAAAGAAGTAGAAATAGCAAATAAATACATGAAAAAATGTTCAACATCAGTGGTCATTTGAGAGATGCACATGAAAAGAATGCTGAGATTTCACCTCCCTCCAGAAAGAATGTCTGCTATCATGAAATCAACCAATAACAAATGCTGGCAGGGCTGTGGGGAAAGAGGAACCCTGCTCCACTGATGGTGGGAGTGTGGACTGGTGCAATCACTGTGGAAATCAGTATGGAGATACCTCAAGGAACTAGGACTGGAAGTCCCATTTGACCTAGTTATTCCCCTGCTGGGGATCTTCCCCAAAGAATTAAAAGAATCATACCACAGTGATATATGTGCACCCATGTTCATAGCAGCACCATTTATAATAGGTAAAACTTGGAAGCGGCCCAGTTGCCCATCAACTGGAGACTGGATAAAGAAAATGTGTTTTTTAAAATAAGATGCGGTACAACTCACCCATCAAAAATGACAAATTAGAGACATTTTTAGCTAAATGGATGCACATTGAGGCGATATGCTTAAGTGAAATAAATAGGACACACGTGTATAAACCAAATAGTTTCTCTAGTGTGAGAAACTGAAAGTGTAAATAAAGACTAAAGGATATAATAGATAATGTGAAATAGGCAGAAAAGGGGCAAAGGGGAAGGAGAAGTGGAAGGAGTAGATTAAAAGAAAGAAGGGAATGGAATTAATGTGAGAAAATGAAAAAAAGGAAACAAAATCTTTGTAAATAGGGAGGGATGGAGGGGTTGAAGGGAGGGCGGGGGAATGGGGAAAAATAAGAACCAAGAGAGATTATGTAAAGGTGTAAATTTCCAATGATAAATGTTGTTATATTGTATACCTAAATGTACCAATAAAATAAAACTTTTTAAAAAAGAATCTAGCTGTTAATGATGTTGCCTATGGACGTCAAACAGCAAAGGGGGCAGGTAAGAGAGCCAAGGTCAAAATTTTGAAGAAGTCCTTCATTTAGCTGACAAGAGGAAGAAGGGAAGCAAAAAACAATGGGAAAGGAGTGTGAAGAGAGTCAAACCAGAAATATGTTAGACAGAACAAGAGGTGACAGATAAAGAAAAGAAAAGGTTATCAAGCCTGTGAAATGCTGTTGGGAATGTGGGAGAGGTGATACATAAAGATATATCATTGACCTTGAAATTCACAGAGAGCTTATGACCCTGAGTGATCAGTTTATGTAGTGTGGTCAGGATATAGACAAAGTATGAGTCCAAAGGAGTTGGTGAGAAAACAGCAAGCTTCATTAGAATGTTACAGTAATGAGGGTCATCCAGAGAAGCTGAACCAAGACAGAGTGAGGCAGAGATCTATTATAGGAATTCGCTTATGCTGTCATGGAGGCCAAGAAGTCCCACAGCCTGCTGCTACAAGCTAGAGAATTGGAAAATCTAGTAGTGTAATTCAGTCCAAGACTGAAGGCCTAAGAACCACTGGAGCCAGTGGTATAATTCCAGCTCCTGGGTGGAAGTGGTAGAGGCAGTTCTAGAGTCCAAAAGCCAGTGAACCAGGAGTCTCACTGGCCAAGGCAAGATAAAACAAATGTCCCAGCTTAAGAAGAAAACTTCACCCTTCTTCTACCTTTTCTCTGTTTAGTCCTCAACAAATTGGATGATGCCTATCCACATTGATGAAGGTTTGTCTTCTTCTTTCAGTCTACTTATTCAACTTTTAATATCTTGCAGAAACATCCTCACAGACACACCTAGAAGTAGTGTTTTATGAGCTATCTGAATACCCCTTATCCCAGTAAGTTGACATATTAAACTGACCATCACAAATGGAAATATTAAGATAGTTTTGTTATACATAGAATTTTGTTGTTGTTGTTGTTTGGTGTTGTTATTATTTTTTTTGAGACAAGGTCTCACTATGTAGTTCAGGGTGGCCTTGAACTCACTATATAGCCCAGGCTATATAACTGACAGCAATTCTCCTGGCTCAACCTCCCAAATGCTGAGATTACAGGCATGCACTACAACACGCAGCTTGTAATGTACAGAATTTTTACCTTTCTTCTTTCTGAAGTTACTACTCTGCTGTATCCACATGACCAATTTTGAATATGACCAATAATAGAAAGATAATTCCCAGAGGAAAAATATAAATTACCTAAAGAGTAATTGTAAACAATTTCCTTCCATATATTAATTTAAGTAATATTATACTCAAAAATGCTTTGCTATAGGAAAAAAGTTAAAAATGATAATTAAATTTCTAGCCCTAGTCAGTCTTCCAAGCTTACTTAAATCATGTTCTCAAAATAAAAATTTATTTCAAATATATCTATAATTATTTAGAACATTACCTTTTAAACAAAAATGTGAATTTTTATTCCTTCACTGTCAATATCAAATTTGGAGGATGATAATACATACTTCAAGGGCACTAATAGTTTTTACATTACACAAACCAGTCCTCTATGTTGGCATAAGGGAAAAGATTTTACTATATTTGTTTATATTATTAAAGTTTAATGATTTCTGGACATGGCCCAGTGCTTAAGGTAACAGTTACTGGTCAAACACAGGTTTGCATCACCACCTTCCACGATGCCATGGTTAGAAGTTCTCCCTTTCCAATCGTGAAGTCTTAATGTGGTAAATTGTGCCAATTCCTCGTCACAGCAAAGAATCACAGCCCCTAATCTAAGCAAGAAAAGGGCTGATGTAGACTTAAGCAAACACAAAAGTGAGCTGTCAGGAAAGAACTGGAGCCACAGTTCTGCCAGTCCGTAATGTTTTGTAACCAGAGAAAGGCTTGATGTTTATCTAATCATCCACCTTAAAAGGCCCATAGCCTACAAGTCAGAGACCCTCTCCTGGAGTCTAACATCTGCGCTTGCAAGATCTCTGTGCAATGCCCTGAAATGCAAAGAGCAACAGGGGACCACTTATTGATCCTGTCTCCATGACTTTTCCCCATAAACACTGCTCCAGCAGGCCTGGTACATGTGCTTCTTGGCCATTTGGCCTTGATGCACAAGTACCAACAATAAATCAGGCACTGGAGACACAGAAATAAACAAAACAGAAAGTCTCTGCCCTCAAGCTTACATTCTCCTGGGAAGAGAGAGAGCAAATAAACAAACAAGTGCATAATGTACCAAGTGGTCAAAAGTAATGAAAAGGAATAAACAAATCAGTGAAAAGGGATAGAGTGATAATGGGGGTTTACAAGGGAGTCAGCACCAATTACTCTTGCAAGATGCTCTCTGAGTAGTAACCTAAATGAAGCAAGAGATTGGGCCACAGGTGTGTGCAGGGGGAAATCATTCTTAGCAAGGAGAACTGAGTTCAAAACCCTGAGGCAAGAGAATACTTGGTATGGTTGAACAAAGGAGGCTCTTCTTGTAAGAGATCGAGAGCAGCTACGAGTAGCAGGACATGAAGTTCCCCAAACCATGACAAAGGCTTCAGATTTTACCTTGATTCAGATGGAAAGCTACTAATAGGTATTCACTAAAATTCCTGAAGAATTCCATAGGCTTTCTGTGAAGAACAGATAGGTTAAAGAGAAATATATGACAAAATATGGAAGCAGGAGGCAACTAGGAGTTAGTTGCAATAATCTTGGCAAGAGATTTGGTAGCTTGGAGAAAGACGGGTGGTGATAATTTTCATTAGAAGTTGGATTTGGGAAACATTTCCATGATAAAGCTGAGAGGATATGTTAATGGATTTGATATGAAATATAAAAGTAAGAAGAATGACATCGTCTATTTTTCAAGCAACTGAAGGCAATTTTATTGACACGTAAACTACAGGATTATCAAGTTCTTGAGGGTAGACTGAAACCAGTCTGGGACATGTTAAGTTTGAATTATTTCTTAGATCAAGAAGAGATGCTAACTACAAAACTGTATATATGAGTCTGGCATTCATAGAATTCATCTGGGCTGAGATGTAAACCTTGGGAGTCACAAGCATACATATAGCACTTAAAGGGACAGATGAAATCTGTTAGGACAATCATGCACAACACATGATTTGAGACCTCTACAAATCTCCAAGATCCTTTCAATAGATTCACATAGTCAACATTATTTTCATAATAATCTCAGGATAACATTTGCCTTCTCTCACAATTGTACAGTGGAATTCTCCAGGGACTGCATGAGGTGGATGTGTTACGGCAGTGGGGTCAAGCCTATAGTACACATGCCGCAGTGGGCACACAGAGCCCTCTCTGGCAGCACCCAAGCCAAGTTGCCCCAGCATTACCATCAGGAGCTGAGCACCGGATAACAGCACACACAGGGGCCATGCGTATGCTCAGAAAGGAGTAGAGGTACCAGCCAATGATGTCACAGCCATAACTCACTAGTCTTGACTGGTCAGAGCATTCACGTGGCACTCCATCTGTAAAAGGCTCACTGTCACTGTGTTAGGGCAACAGCTTGGATGCAGGCACAGATTGAGAATCCAGTTGTCTTCTATTAACCCAGACATTAAAGGTATCTGCAAAAATATGTAACTATACTACTCTTCACTAAATTTTTTTGTTTTGGGAAATATTTTTCATAAAAATATGTTAGGGCTGTGGCTATAGATCAGTGACAGAATGCTTGCTTAGCAGGCATGAAGACATGGGTTTGCTCCCAGCTTAAAAAAAAAAAAAGAAAAAGAAAGGAGGTATGGAGAGAGGGAAAGAGAAGGCATTTATGTTAATATACAGTAGGTTTATTGATATTTTTAAACAAGCTAACAAAAGTTTTAAAATTTCTGCTTCAATTCCTAGTACAATAATTATCAATAGACATAACCTATGCAAGCAAACATTTTAAGAGGATTGTTACTAATTCTTAAGAGTCTATAAAGGTCTACAACCAAAAACTTTGAGAATTACTGATGAGAGGGTAGGTATAGATAGGAAAGGAAGCCTAAGAAATGAAGTAAGATGAATGAGGCAAAACCAGCAAGCAGAGTAAAGAAAAAACATCAGTGAGTTAAAAGATAACCAAGCAACTTTTGGAGGAGTCAAGTAAGAAAAGTCTTTGAAGAAGGGAGCTATCAACCAAATTATACACTGCAGAGGCTAAATAAAATAAAAACTGACTCTTGGATTTGAAAATACTGAAGTCAACAGTGACCTTTATAAACTGTTTTGAGTGGTAAATACAAAAGCCTAACTAGATAGAATTCTCAAGGTGATGGAAGGACAGGAAATGAAGAGGGAAGTATAACCTGTATTTAATATATTTCATTTTGTTTGTTTTTGGTTTTTTTAGTACCAGGGATCGAACTTGGGACCTTGCACTTGCAAGGCAGGCACCAGAACCACTGAGCTAAATCTCCAGCCCTAAAATATTTCATTTTAAAAGAGAACAGTAATATAAGATGGTATCCAGAGTAAATGTAGCATCAGCAGAGGGTTTTGTTGCTTTTCCAAATGAAGGCTATAATACCAGTACATTTATATGTTGATAAGAATTATCCAGATGTGAGAGGGAAATTAATAATGCAATAGAGAAGAGGAGTATGATAGAAGTCATATCTGAGTATTCCAGAGAGGATGGGACCCAATGCATTAAAAAAGGATAAATACTTCTTTCATTACTATAAGCTAGAAAAAAAAAGATGTGGGTACAAAAATAGTTTGGTAGATATGGGAGTAGAAATGTCTGGAAATTCCCTTCCCATTGTTTTTATTTTCCCAGTAAATACAAAAGAGAAAGTGATGATGAACATTTGAGTAGAAAGAAGAAGGTATGAAATAATTACACTGGAGAGTAAGAGAGTGAACTAACAAGGGAACATAGCTGGATTCCAGTCTAAGGTCAAGGGTATAATGGTCATATATTTGAAGTGAGACAAGTCAGCAGATGTGTTTCCCTCTAGCCAAATTTAATTAGCAGTATTTAATGATGACAACACGGCTTCAAATTCAAATACTGAGTTGGCTCAGAGACCATTTTTTACTTATTGGGGCACACATTTTATTATTCTTCCCCTTTCTTTCTCCTCTTTACTTTTTTAAAGCAACCAACATTTACCTCTAGAAAAAGGAGGTCCACATTTAGATTTAATCACTCAAGCAGTAAACGGTATCTCTCCTCTTGAACAACTGACTTGATAAGGACCAAAACCTAAGTCCTATTAATAAGTGCTCAACAAATTCTGAATAGGATAAGATGTTAATATCTCTATTTAACTAGAACATCCTCCACACACCACTACCACCAAATCAAACCAGCATAAATAGCAACAATACCTCCTCAATACTATAATCATGAAAATTATGCCCTAGTTAAATCACTTGTTATATCTTCTGGTTGTTGTGCACAGTGGTAATAATTAGAATTACAAAGGTCATATCTATATTCTCTCAGCTTCCAGTCACCCAGTTTAGAACCATAATTGACAGTTTTCACCAAAAGCACATTTGTTAAAAGCAATCTGAATGCTGCAATGCCCACGTCTAAGAGAAAGAAAATGTGTCTGTAATCTTTCAGCATCTCCTAATTGCCCACTATGATTAGCTATTTCAGTTTTTTCATAATCACTTGGAATCTGGACCCAATAAAAATCTTCACATCACAGTGCTAGAAGTAATCAGGGCCTCTGTTAACCTGAAATATAAACACAATCTGAAGTCTCTTATACTAGAAGGTGGAATGATCCCTGT
The DNA here is from genome assembly GCF_053883595.1 of Heterocephalus glaber. Taxonomy (NCBI): domain Eukaryota; kingdom Metazoa; phylum Chordata; class Mammalia; order Rodentia; family Bathyergidae; genus Heterocephalus; species Heterocephalus glaber. The sequence continues at coordinate 9,837,311 of NW_028258344.1, forward strand.
ACATTGACCCTATCAGAAATGTGAATATTCTCTGTTAAACACTAGTCGGTGAGATTGTGATATCTCTAGAAAGAAATCTCTCTTTCCAAAATTAGGCAAAAGCATTGTTTTTGATCTCTTGCCTAATGAGGACTACTCCTTTAGATCCTTGGGATTCAGTGCCTAGTAATCTTCATTTCTACTCTTCTGAACATTCAATTTTATAATCACTAAGACTATCATGTGCTCAAAAGAACAAATATTGTGTGATGCCACTTATATGAAGACCTAGAGAAGTGAAATTCATAGAAACTAAAGGTACAGTGGTTGTTGGCAGGGTTGAGGATGAGTAATGGACACTAGGTTTTAATGGGAAGTTTCAGTTTGGGAAGATTAAAAGGTCGGAAAATGAATGATAGTGATGAGCACACAATAGTGTAAATGTACTTAATGCTGCAGAACACTTAAAAATGGTTAAAATGATAAATTTTCTTATACATATTTTAATACAACTTTTAAAAATAGAGTACCCAACATTTAACATGAGTTATTTTCTCTACTCAGTTCATAGAAACCACCATTTATCTGGGATATAATGAATATTTGTAACTAATTTGGCTAACCTCCCAGCACCTCTAAAACAAACTCTTTATATCTGAGGGAAATCCCACCACATGATCCTCTCCTTCTCAGGTGCAGAAGATAGTTGGTACACTTTCCTGAGACTCTGTCATACACCAATGGCCAATCTGATGAAACCAGATTGTGGCTGGATCTATTTTTGCAACTGGGGCAGCAAAATCTGGAGAAAATAATGGTGGAGGTCATAGTTTTGGGGGATATCAGAGATGTGAGCCCCAGTGGTAAAGATACTAATTTTTCTCACATTGATCCATGGTGTGTTTTTGCTGCTATGACTGGCATCGCAAGATTCTCCCAATTTGAACGGGAGTATGACAGTGTCCCCTCCAAATCAATGCTACTGTTCTTATTATTTATTCCATTGAAATTCATACTGCTCTCTATGGACTCAAAACAGAGAATAACAGTGCAAGACCAGAGCCCCCAATGCAGGAGAGCCCCTGTGTAGAATGTCACTTTCCACCTCATGATTTTCCCAGGAGCCTAAAAAGAGGTGGAGGTCACAGGCTCAACACACTGTTCACCACACCCAAGGACACTAGTCACAAACTTCATTATTCTTCCTCTTCTTCATATACATTGAAATGTTTGTTGTTCTTTATGGCCACCAAAACAAGAACATTTCTTGACAGAAGCAGTTTGTAGTTGTTATTCTTCAATTCTTCATAACTATGACTAGACAAGTAAAGTGAGTCTTCTCATTAGGGTGCTGGGCACATACGGTAATCTCATAGGAAATAGTCCTTAGTCCTTCCAACCCTCTGACAGAGCCCTGCAGTCCAGCAGTGGACAGTGAGGGCAAAAGAGTAAGTACTGCTGTAGGTTCTGGAGAACTGTCCTCCTCACTCATGGTGTCATAGAAGGTCTCCATGAGACCATCACAAGGGGTGTCTAGACAGATGCCTCTGTCTCCCTGGTGGATTTTGCTTACCACCTAGATTCTTCCCCAACTGATATTTTCTTCTAATCAGAATTTCTGTATCTCTCATGACTCCCCCATGAGTGGGATTAGTATGGTCTATTCAGGCATGTGTCCTATTGGACCTTTTATTTGACATCACTCCTAGCCAGTTTAAATGAATACGGAATGTTTTTCTGGTTTTAATATATAGTTAGAAAGTTACTACAGTATGTAACTCATTACATGAACATATTGCAATGCAATATCTATCAAAAATTCTGTAAATTTGGGATTGCCTAAAGAGTATACATACAAGTATATTAAAGTTCCCCTCACCCCACCTTTAGCCAAGTGCATCCCTAGATGGTATATAGATTTGTTACCTTGTTAAGTTCCTGTGTATATGAGTGGGATGCCTTCCACATTAAGAATGTATTGATCTTGGCTCCTTTTTGTTATTCCATGTTTCTTACTAAATTTTTTCTCATGCCCCTCTTTTGGATTATTTTCCTGGGTTTCTTAGATTCTCGCAAACTACCTTAAAGTATTTTTTGAAATAAGACAAGGTATAAACAAACAAGCTCCTTTTCTTTACCTTTTTATAGCCCACTCACCCTTAAGGCCCAACTCAATTTATGCCTCAATTACTGTAAAAACCTTCTGGCTGGTTTCCCTCCCTCTATTTTCTTCTCTCACAAAAGTGGATTCCTCTTCAGTATTGTTTTCATCACTTCACCCAGCTGCTCAAAATCCACAGTTGCTTAGTAATGTCACTGTAGTAGATACAATCTTCAGGCTTACATTCAGAATCCTCCATCAATTGCCCACACACTTCTAATTTTATCTCTTATGCCCACTAGCAAGGTGCTTCTGCTCTGATAATTCAAAATGATTGCCATCTCTCTACCTACTGCTTGCAATTATCAGGAACTACAACTTGTATTACCCTTGGAAAACCATTTAATTTTTCTAAGCTTCACTTTCTTTCATCAGACAATGGAAATAATACTTTGCATATGTTTGATAAGAAATGATAGCATACAAAATTACCTAGATGAACTAATCGACCAAATGCATATAAATGTCTGTCATCTAAAGTGCCTGGCATATAGTTGGCACCCAATAAAAAGTAATTTGGAATATTCTATTCCTTGCTATTGTTTTACTGCTTGAACAGTGCTGAAAATCTCTGGCACTTCTTCAGCTTTCAGTTCCTAAAAAGCAGACAATGACCACACAGACATCAGACAAAGAGAGGTTTGAACACTGGCATACTCCACACTCTATTATAGTCTATGACCTTGATCAAGTGACATCAGCATCTTCCTATGTGGTTCCTCCGTGGGAATATAGAGAAGGATGTTCCGGACATGCCTGAAACAATCTTTGGAATATGATCATTACTGCAATTCCTCCTATGGCTTTTTCCTTCTCATTAATAATTAAAGTCTTGCTTAGTTTGGTTTGAGATAAGGTGGATGAGTTGTTCCTTTTTATCTATGGCACCTATTAAATGATACTGCTAAGGCAAAACAACCGCTAAATTTCACTTTTCCAGTAAGATTCTGTAGCTACTAGTAAGCTGAGAACAAACCTAACAGTAATGGTGTCTCCTCTCAAAAGACCCCACACTAAGATACATGAATAATCATAAAATATAACTCTTAGTGAAGCAGGAACTTTAAATAATCACAATACCTTATTCTCAAGTCATTTGAGTTAACTTCCTCATAGCCAATCAAACTGATAGTCAAGATTACCCATCAGACCAAGGAGCATCTAAAGCTCTCAGAAGTTGGATGTGGCAAGGAAGAATTCTCCTTTGGAAGCTTCAATGGGAGCATGGCCCTGAAAACAGTTGGATGTTGCTTCCAGCTTCCAGAACTATGAGGCAATAAATACTTAATGCTTTAAGTCACCAACTTTTTGGAGTTGTGTTATAAGAAGTCCTAGCAAACTACACTATGAGTATGTGCTTATTTCCAGACTCACACGGAAAATGGATTCATCTGTCTGACACATGATAGTAGGCAAAGAGTTGATCAATCCCTCAACCATTTTCTATCTCCTTGAGTTCTTTCTTCCTAAAATATAAAGCTCTCATGGATACCTAAGGGCTCCCTCATCATTAGTATCTTTGCATTTTCTTTCCCTGCAGCCAAGAAGTGACAGGCCGGTATAGTGACATTTCAGGGCAGGACTCTGCAAGAGTTGAAAGCACTGACAAGGAATTAAAGACATCATACTGTAGAGACACCCATAGCCAAGTTTCAGAATCAGCCTAGGTGCTCATCATCTGATGAATGGATAAAGAAAGTATGGCATATAGACACAGTGGAGTATTTCTTATTCAGCCATACAAAAAAGGATGAAAACAGATGATCACAGGAAAATGGATGGAACTTAAGATCATCCTGTTAAGTGAAATAAGCAGACTCAGAAAAACAAATATCACATGTCTTCTCTCATATGTGGGATCTAGGGAGAAAAAAGAAGATGACTTGAAAGAAGAAAGGGGGAATTGGGGAGGGGAGGAGAGGGCAAAGGAAGGAAAGAGGTGGGATGGATAAGATCAAAGTAGCTATAGGCACATATGAAAATATTGTAACGAAACACGATTTTCTGCATAATATGCATCAATTAAAATTAAAAAATAATTTTCTTTAAAAGCGCTCATGTACACAAAGACCACAATTAATACTACTCCCATTGTTTCCAGATATTACATACTTTCAGCAGCATACTTTCGGTGTAACACTCTCAATACTGTCAGAAAAACTACCCCACACTCCAGAGAGCTGACCTCTCTTCATCTGGTCTTGTTAAACTTGAGAAAGAATAGCAATGTTGGTGAACCTCACCATCTGCAAAACTAGAGTTGAGTATTTCAGAAGCAACTGGGGACCTGTTGAACTCAGGTGAGAAGAGAGTTCCAGGAATGGAAACACTAGCTGATTCTTGCAACTTTTCATTGTGCTTTTAATTATATCCCAATTAAATGAAAAATTCCAAGTACAGGGCACAGATTTGACTTTTAAAAACCAGATGTCTGATGCTCTGGGTCCTCCTTTTAAATTAACATAGGCAAACAATGTTATCTCCATGTTAACAAAGGAAATCATCCCCTCCTGCTTTGTGTTTCTTTTAGAGACTTTGGGTAAATGACTTGGTCTACTAGGCACATTTGCCCAGGACAAAACCAGTGCCAAGTCAGCCAGTTCCTTTATGGGAAATGACATTCGGCAGCCGGGCCTGAATCTCCCTGTAAGCTCCACATATTGTTGAGGCAGCTCGGAGGATGCACGTGGATCAGTCAGATGGTACTCACAGCTGTTAACAGCCCTTGTGAACTGCTCTGACCTCCTGTGTCTGCCATTTTCTTTTGGCTTTCCTTAAAAACGTCCCTCCTGCACCCTAGTGCTCAAGGTAAAAGATGTATACTGAGAACCCACAACCCTTTTTCAAGATAAAAAATCACAATAATGGAAAGAAGAAGGAGATATATTTTGCAGGCATTTTTAGGTAGGAAGGATTTTTTTTTCTTTTCCTTTAAAGCTTGAGCGCTCTGGTTTTCTGAAAGCGCGGGCTCCAGCACTATGATTAGCACCAGGAGCTGGAGAGAATCCATCAGAGCAAACCGTTGATTCGAAGGCAGCTTTGCCTCTTGTTTTACAAGCCTGGTAAACAGACACATGAGAAAGTTGGGTCAGAGTTTAGAAAAGCAATTTAGTGCTTGGTGCACAGCCTTCAGAGAAAGCAAGCAAGCAGCCAGTTTACATTTGTTGTTTTCATTTTAAGACGTACGGCTGCACCAAAGGTGGGGAGTGGGGTGGGGCTGGGGCTGACTTAAACATAGTTATTTTATACCATGGCATCTTGCAGCAGATTTTCTGAGGACTTTGTGTGGGTTTGGTAGGGAAATAAAAATTGGTGCAGAATAGTTTCACACTCTACTACAACATGCTTTGCATTATCTTTTTTTTTCTTTGTACCGGGGATCGAACTTGGGTCCTTGCGCTTGCAGGACTGGCAGCGGAACCACTGAGCTAAATCCCTGACCCTGCATTATCTTTCATAGTCTTCAATTTAGGTAAATCCATATGTAACATTGCTAACTTTCAAAACAATGACATAATATGACTGGCTAAAAAGGAGTATCTTCTAGCCCAATTTTGTTTTACTCTCATTTATCAGGTTAGCATTATAACCAAGATTCTGATAAAATTAATCTGTACAATATCAGTCCTATTTCACACAGAAAATAATTATAGCCCTTTTTGTTGAGAAAGTTTATTAAACCTAAGCATTATTTTTTGTTGTTGCTAATCTTACAGAAAAATAATTTTAATGGGCATAGAATTTTCCATATTTACTCATGGTTATTAAATTTACAGTTGAAAGGAAATTGAAAGTGCCATCAAATATATTCATGACAGAATCGTAACCTAAAACTTATTTCAACATGATAAACTCATGGGAAAAGCCTAACATAATTTATATAGCCTGATTATAACATTTGTTATAAATGTAAAGCCTGGCATTTAAAGTTCAAATAACAATGATACGAAGAAGGATGAGGTGACTATAATCTAACGGCAGCATTTAGGGGAACAACCAAATAAACTCAGTTGTGTATAAATTCTACGTGAAATTTTTTCAAAAAGCTAACACATGGTAAATGACCTTCTAAGGGCAAAAGGGCTAGACATACTCTGACTCTCCTAACTGCAGTCTAGACCCATCTTCACTTCAAAGTAGGGGTCCTTAAGAGGAACCCACACAACCTAGACTGGTTGCTCTGAAAATCTGAAAGTGTATAAATTCCTTAAGAGTCTAATAAAAGTCATACCTTTCTGCATAAAAGGTATGTACCTGTAATTCGGAATTTTATTCTCAAAAGCTCCCATGGTTCTTGATAGGTCTGTGAACAACAGGCCCAGACTCTAGTTTCCCTTGGATAGCAGATTAGGAATTCATCTGGAGCAAGCAAAACTGAAAGTGTTCTGGAAGAGAGGTTCATCCTGAACCTCATGCAGAAACACATGCTTTGCTCATTCTTGCTTAAACCCAAAACCAGGTTGATAACCCCAGAGTAGCAGTCACTGACTTTAACCAAAACATGCTGATTTTCTACCACAAAACTATGGGCTGGGATCAATTCAATCATTTCTGGAAAACATCAGTCAGATATCTGAAATTCTTCTTTACATGCATAGGCATTTGACTGGTTTTTCCTATGTTTTAGCTTCCTGTACATAATAGTTATAATAATACTTGCTAAGATTTATTAAGCATTTCATGGCCCAGACAGTCTGCTAAGCACCTTACAAAATACTGCCAGTAAATCTTCATAACAGTCCCATGAAGTGAATAGTTGTTTTGCTCAGTACAGAGATGAGGAAACTAACGCCGACATGAGTGGAGTAATGTACCCAAGGCCACACCCCATTTGAAGCAGAGACCATGGCACCTGTCTGTTCCTAGCATCACGCTATTTTATATCCCCGAAATGGCAAGCCGGCCAGCTACCTACCTTCAGGAGACAGTTTTAAAGCCTCCTCCATTGCATGGATTTTGGTTACCAGGTGATATTCACTCACTACCAAGAGAACACTGATTTACAGGTTTACATGTTTTGTTGCATTACCTTCAGTTGTCAGGCTTCATTTTCATTTTACATTTTCTTAAGCCTTGTGAAGAAAGGACTTCACATCTGCCTGTATACTATACCTCCTGCACTCTTCTATCAAACTTGGAGTAGGGCTTTCCATGTCTGGGCTTGCATTATAAAACATTATTCTTCAGAGTCATGAATTTGTTATTCAGTATAATGGCCCTGACACAACTCAAACACCTTTCATAAACACACAGGCATGGATAGATTTGGGATTTATCTCTAGGTCCAGGTTTAGACACCAAATTAGTAAAATTCACCTTGCTGAATACTAAATGCATTCAAAGAATTTCCATGTTATATAATCTTTGTCTTGTTGAGGTTTAGCGATAGAAGCTTGATGTAAGCAAGGCACACACCATTTATAATCCTCTCTACAATCCCCCTCCAGCTATTTTCTGATGAGTAAGCTCATGCTTGACAAATCTTTTCTCCCCATCTTCTATCACCTCCCTCTTCCTCACATTTTCTTGGGCCTTTAGCCCAAGCCATTTTTCTTATCTGAAATTTTGGACCAGAGGATGTTAGATATCACAAAATAGTTTCATTTGGGGCTCACTGAAGCAGAAAACCAGGTAAACTATTACCAGAATCATTATAAGTTAACAAGATATAAAATATTTAGATCATGCAGAGTTCAGATCTTTTCTGAAACAAGCCTTGAGCTGTGTACCTCCAATTTGGTTTTAAAGAGTATGAGTCTCCAACTTAACCAGGAGCAGTAATGAAGGGAGTGAGGCCTCTCCCTCCCCTGATCCCATAAAGAGCACATTTCTAGAACTCACAGTTCAGATTCTCATATTAATGGGCCTCACAAATAATCTCACTGAACATCAAGCTGGGAAATAAACACCGGCACAGCCCTGGTAAATTCTCTTAAACTGGTTCCTGGTGGGAGCAAAAATACCTCAAAGTGTGTTTGTTACATATCAGAACAGTCCTTCTAAAGGTTGTCCATGGTATGTGTAAAAAAAATCTCCTAATAAACATATCTGATAAATCGTGATGATAGCCTCCATATTTCTTTGTTTAATTCTCAGTTTTCTTGTAAGCCCTTCTTGAAGTTTGGTTGTAATGGATCATTACGTCCATAATGTGCTCAATGTTGGAGTGAATTTTGAACAGTTTTTAGGCTGCATACTGTTTTCTTCCAGATAATTTACTGGATTAAAATTAGCAGTGTGAAAAGCTGTAGAGAAATCTAAATGCCTGCCAAATCAAAGAAATAATCACATTTTTATGAATATTTAATATCATAGTCATGGCAAATAAGGCAAGTAATTAGTACTTACCATAAATTTGCAAAGTATTATTTTATGTAAATGTTACATTCTACTAGTTTGATATGAATTATTCATTGTATACCCAGACACTGACACAAACCAGTAAACATTTAAATCTATGTGCTATTAGTTTGCTTACCTTCAATGATTTTGTGCAGAAAATATATTTTTTTCTATAAATTCATGTTCTCCCTCTTGTCTCAAAAAGCAACAAAAGACAATCAGAAAAATGTTGTTTAAAGGCATCCTACTCTATATTTTATAGTGAAGACATGTCTGATGCACATTTAAAATATGTGGGCCCTCATGTGTACAGATGTGGAGCCTCTGCTCTGTTCCTGCTCCTTCAACTATCACATGCATTGTTGGTGAAGAGCACTAATGAGGGATGCTAGAGAAGAATGTTGGAGAAGTGACTGCATGTATAGTCTGCCTAGTGGAGAGCTGACCTTAACCATGGGGGACCTCTGAAATTTGCCCTCCGCCTTTGAGAGATGATCTCCAGGCTCCTCGAAGGTCATACTTAACAGGATCATCTTTACCTGCCAGGAGGCTTTGCCCATTAGAAAGTTTAACAATACCATTTATTTGGAGTCATTTTGTATCTGTATGGAACCGGAGGAACTGGAGACAAAAGGTATTAGCGTGACTTTCGGAAAGGCTAGAGACTGAAAAATGGACATATAGTAAGTATGTTACTGAGCTGCCCCTAGTTAAAATTCCAGATACCCAGGTTAGGTGAACTTCCCTAGGGGGCCATAATCTAGAGCGTTGTCATAAACTGTTATCAAGAGGAGGGAGTACTGTCCATGAGAGGTCAGCTGAAAGTTTGGCATGGGACACTCCTGGACTCTTCCTTGCCTAATTCTACTCTGTATCCCTTCCCTGTGGTAACCTATAACTGGGACATAATGGGTTTCAGTGAGTTCTATGAGACCTTCTAGGGAATTATGAAAACAGAATTGTTTGGGAAACACTCAAACTTGCGACTGGCATTATAAAAGGAGAGCAATCCTTGATGAACTGTGTCTTTCTAATCTCACAGGTGGCTAAATTTTGCATTAATGAAGAAACACGGAATTCTGTTCTTGAGACCTGAAACCGAATTGCATCTTCTCTAAAGGAGAAGAGTGGACCCAAAAAAAGCCACCTGCTATCCTGCTGCAATAGACTTTCCCTTCCCCTCATTTTCTCCAGAAAGTCCCACTGCCTCTGCCTTGATCATAGAGGTCAGTTGAGCTCTTCCCTGTTCCCAGAGATAGAGTGTCAGAGAAGACTAAGCAGAGTACTTCCCCCAAGCAGTGTTCTCCCGTAAGCTGTGGTGCTTTCAGACCTTTCCAGTGCTCTGTGTAGCTTACTTCCTTCCCTCCCTCAAGTCTTGGCTCACACATCCCCTTCTGTTATGGTTTGGATCAAAAATATCCCCCCAAGGCACATGTATTCAGAGGCAGGGCTTCTGGAAGGGAATTTTATCAGGGGAACACTAACCTCATCAAAGGATTAACCCATTGATGAGTTTATAGCTGAGTGTGCTGTTAGGAGGTAGAGCCAGGTTGGCAGAAGTAGGTCACTGAAGCATGACATCTCCTCTCTCTCTTGCATCTCGCTGTTCTTTTCTTTCTACAAGCTGTGAATGTCAGGGGTGACCATCCCCAGTCAGGCCTCTTCAAGGTTCTGACTTGAAACTAAACTAAGCCCAGCTTCTCTGTCCTCTCACCCTGCTCCATTGCTTCATGATACCTATCTGTCACATTCTGTATATGTTACTAATTTGTTTCTTTTCTGTCCTATGAGAATGTACACCCAATTAAGGCCAAGCACCTACTACAGCACCTAAGATATAGTAGGTACTCAACAGATATTTTTAAAGCAAATAAAAGCAAAGGCATTTTACACAGGAAGGCCCAATGGAGGCATGTGTTCCTATGAGGACAAGGGCTTTCCTGGATCTGGCACACTTTTCACTTGGATTGCCTGTAACACAACAATAAGATAAAATCATTTTCTGGAGATCTTTTTTATGCACACTACTTATAAGTTTCATAAAACATAGAGAAAATAAAATTTAAAATCTCAAAGGGCTGACAGCAGAAAATGGAGTAAATGCCTCAATTACCTGAAAATCTAGTCTAAAGTTATCCTTGTTTCAAGAAATTCCTAAGCATCCAAAGTAGCTAGAACAAAGGTGCTCAGAATAACAAGAGAGGTGTGTGGAGGAAAGGAGGTGTCAGTCTGACCCAGAGAATATCATACATCCTAGGCAGAAGCTAGAGAAAGGCAGAGCAGTCTGCTTACTTCTGTCTAGAGGCAAAAGCTGTGAGAATCATTCAACCTTTCTGGTTAAGAATCACCTTAGAAGATATAACCTAACATACACACTTGCCTTCCCTCATCCAGAACATAGGGATCTGTTACAACCAATCCACTGATGGGACCATGAAGAAAGATGTACTTGGCTTTGGTCCACTCAAATTGTCCATGTGGTCAGTTTCAGACCTGGCCTCCCCATGCTTTGGAGAACCAGAACAACATGGTTGCAAAGGGACCCAATCCCAGGTCCAACTTAAGAGACTGTTCCTTGAGTGCCAAGAGAATAGAAACCAGACCAGTCAAAGAACAGAAATGGCAAATTGACACTTTTCATTGAAAGAAATGCACTCAATGAAAGTGTCTTAAAAATTGTTGAAAGGAACAAAAGAGTTTATAGAAGACAAGTTACCATTGTTCTTGTAAAACGTGCCCCTTAACCTCGACACACTCAAGCTCTCAAAAACAGACAATTTTTACTGGACAAGATTATTTTAAATAAATAAATTATATGAAATGGCTGAAATTAAGTGATATCAAAAGGAGATAGTATGTAAAATTCTAGAATCTCCTGTTTTGTAGATAGTTTCTTTTCTGAATTCTAATCACTCTTAATTATCCTTTCAATCTTATTAAGGAAATCAGCTATAAATTTAGACTTCGTGGATTAAAATCTAAACTGTCACCAGAAGTCTGTATGGCTCTGAACACTTACTACAACTAGATCTAATGAGAAAACATCACCACACCACACACACACACACACACACACACACACACGAAGCACAAAGCAGCTGTATCCAACAGCCCATCCCTATAAAGCATTCAGCATCACATCTGCAATGGTGTAGGCACTCCATAAATATTATTTTTGTTGTTGATCTTACTTCTTCCATTTTAAATTGCATTCCAGTGCTGAAGACTAAAATCAAAATGTTCATTTCGTCCATCTACTTCTTAAAGTCATGTTAAAGGTCTTCTTACTATGTTGTCCAGGTAAGCAATAGAAAACCTTCTGTTTTGCAAAAAGATTTTGTTTCCCCTTTGAGCACCTCAAGCAAGTGTGAGTGTAATTAAAGAGGAAGCAGGAGAGAAACTAAATTTTAAGTGTTTCAACTGAGAACGCATAGATATTCACACATCCACTGAGCAGAAACCCTAGATTTTTAACTCACAATTTGATTTAATACCATTACATAAATCATTTTGGCCTTATGTTCATCAGCGTTCCCAGGACCTAAATATATTTCAAAGTGATATTCAAGACCACCAATCAGAATATGTATGGGCTTGCTAAGAATTTATATTTGACACTCTACTGACAACTCATCTGCATCAATTCTCAAAAAACTAGGACCTTTGGCACTATGTCCCTGAAGCACCCCTTTTCTGTTACCAAGACCCTTGACAAGTCAAGGGAACATTCTAAGTGAACAAGGACTGGAATGTCCAGGGAAGCATTATCAGAAGTAGACTGGGAACTGGGCAAACTTGTATTATCTGTAGGAACTGCCTTCCTGCCTGTATGCTGTTAGCCATTTCTTGGAATGCTGGCCATATAGTGGAACAAAGAGAAATAATGATGTCACAGCTATGTAGTGTAATCTATAAAACTCGTCTCCTTGCAGTAACCTAGAGAGCTGCTGCTGAGCAATTCATCTAAGTGGCAGCCAGTAAACCTGCTATGTGTATCTCATGGATTTTGCCTGGTGATGCTGTTGACCTGAACGTCCCTCTCCCCAGGCAATTTTGGCCAGGTGGGGTTACTGACCTGTATGCCCCTCCCACTGGATTTTGCAAGGAAGTGCTGTTGAGTCCATATGCACTTCCCATGGACCCTCCCTCACCAGTGAATTGTAATTAACACTTTGCTTCCCTGTTAGCCTTAATAAACCTTGTCTCTCACAAAAGCTGTCTAGATATTTTCTTTAGTCTCTTGGAAACCTGTCCACAGCCCCAGCACACTTTGGCTAATAATGAAACACCATCCTTGCTTAAAAATTATTGGGGAGACTCAAAAAAAGGAATTAGAGATTACAAGAGGACTTTTTTGGAGAAATGTTATATGATGTGAATTCCAACCCTAGTGTCTGCCCCTCTTTTTGAATCTTAGGAGGAAGATTTGATGGGATCCCTCTGAAAGTTTGGTGTGCATCCTGGAGGGTGGGGGGAGCTGGCATCCTACCCTGGAGTTTGCATAAATAGAAAGATGACTGGCTAGCTTTTCTGACATTGAAGTGACTGTGTTGACTCTCTCTACTCCCAAGGATTCTTGGGGCAAAGGATGCCCAAGTGCTCCCAGGTGTGGCCTTTTACATAAGAAACCAGCATAGGGGCACCTTGTGACTACTTGAATAGTGAGATGACCTCAACAGGGCATGAACTGCTGGATTTCCAGTGCTGAGGAAGGAGAAGTTTTCGATCAGCCAGTAGAAATACATAAGCATGTAGGAAAACCCCAGAAATTTCTGTGTGCTCATGCATGCATGCATGTGTGTGTATGTGTGCACATGCTTTTGTGTGTGTGTGTGTATGTATACGTAGCTAAGACAGAAAGAGTGGAATATGAGACTAAGTGATAGAATATAATCCACAAAAGTATCTATCTCTGTTCATTTGGGTTGCTATAACAAAATAACATAAATCAGGTGGCTTATAAAAAACAAAGATATTTCTTAGAGTTCTAGGGGCTGGAAGTCTAATATCAAGGCCCAGATAGATCTGGTGCCTAGCAAGGATTTGCTTCCTGTTTCATAGATGGTCTGTGTCCTTACATGGCTAGAAGGGGTAAGGCAACTGCTAGGCCTTTTTTATAAGGACATTAATTCCATGCAAGAGAGCTCCACCCCTATAGCCCAATCACCTCCCAAAGAACCCTTCTCCAAATACCATCACCATGAGGATTGGTGTTTCAATATCTAAATTTAGTGGGAACACAAACATTCAGACTATACCAGTATCCTACAAGAGAAAAGTCACCATCCAAATCTTTGAAGTCTGGGAAACACCCACACCAACAGTAACATCTTCCTGACTCATCTCTTTTCTCCTATAACCATTACCCTCAACTCTGGTGCTAAGGAAGAAGAACACTGCATTGGAAAAGTGAGACGAGACCACTACTCCCACCCCTGACAAGCCTGGCCCAACAATCCTAAAGGAAAAAAAGTGACCAATAAACAAAAAAAAATTGTTTGACGTAGTACCCCTAGCTTGGACTTGTTTGTTGCTAAACCAAAATCGATTTATTGCTAAAGATAAGCAGAAGACCTTTTGTTATTTGGAGCTAAGCAGAAGACCAGGAGACTGACCATAAGGGCTAAAGCAAACCAAGCAGTGAAGAAAATGAATGAAAGGATTTTCTTGAGCATGCATCATGAGCTCTACTTGCTCAACATTATGAGGACAATATTAAACAATGTCCTTGCCAAACTTACTAACCTGTTTCTTCCATATGTTTTTCATACATTGGTAAAGCACAGGCACCTGCCCACTGGGCCACTTGGAGTGGTATCATCTGAGGGTGGACTGGAACACAGGGATTATTGAAAGCCCCAGACTCTTGAATAAACAAACCTCACACCTTAAGATGTCTAGGCCAGCCTGATAGGGGATGAAGATGAGGCACAGTGAGGAGACATCTCAACACTCATGTCTCCTACCAAGCCTCCTTCCCACTCCAAACCCAGCGTGCAGCCAAGAGCTAAATCGAAAGTGATGACAAAAATGACTACTGCCTCTTGCAAACTGAATGACCTAAAAATATCTGAAAATGACCCCAAGCAATTTCACTGAACAATTTTCCTTCCCATGAACATTTTTCATAACAAACCAAAGGCCCCTTCCCTACAGTGGCCATGTCACAGTAGTCCTTCCTGATAGCACTCAGGTTCTCCTCACCCCTAGCCCTCCCCGAGCTGGTTCCCAGCAAGGAGAGCAAGGATGCTGTCAAATTTAGAGCTGAAATGAAAAAGTGTAATTTCTAAACCTAGAATAAAACTTGAAACATTTAGAATTTGTATTTCATTTGGCTCTGGTAAAGATGAGTTTGAAGCCGCTACAGATTTTGTGCTCTATTTCCCTGGGGAGTCTTAGAGGCTGGGTAGATAAACTTTACTATAATCCTGGTATAGTATGGAAGACATATCTTAAAATACTTGAAATATATGAACTATAAAAGCTGCATTTCCAAGCATTGGCTCAGTTTGGTGTAGCCATCTAATACTCTCCTATGTGAGTCAAGGAATTGTTAGATAAGTTAGTTGATAACACTGTGAAAAATCCTCTCAGTAATTCTTCCTTATGACAACGGGACACAAAGCCCTGATTTTTTTTACCTTTCTAGGGTTAACAGTAGGAATGGTTGTAATTCTTTTATTTACCCCAGAATGACACACACAGACATTCATACACACCAAAAAAGAAAAAAAAAGTCCAAGCATGGAAGAATATGTCTGACAAGCACAATGAGGAGAAAAGAGATGGGAAGTGGAGCCATGTGCTCCATAGGACTCTTCTTGGCTTGAAGGGTTTGGTCTGTGCTTGCAAGCCACATGCTGTAAATGAGGAAGTCCACTGTGGAGTTGACAGGTAAGATACAGTAAGTGCCTATCAGAAGTCAACTCACAAAACCAGGCCTTTGACAACACACTGTGACACTCAGTGGGAAACATAAAATTTGCCAGCTGGCCCAGTGACAAGGAGAACAACATCCAGGAGGCTCAGCTTCCTCTCTCCTACAGACAGGGGGTAGCCCCTTTTGAATTCAGGTTGGCATGAAAAAAGGATGAGAAAGGGAGACAATAATTGCTTATGATCAAAAGATTGTGAAGAAGAAAATAAAACAGTGGAAGTTACTCTGTTAATCGTGCTCCTCTGGACTCATCAATACAAAGTAAATGGACAAACTAGGATCCGGGCCCAGGGACTATTAGAGCAGAAAACAGGAAACCCACGCAGACAATAAGAGGGAGTTCATATAAATGTTTGCCTTTCATTTATTTTGAGCAAACATTTCCTTCCACGTAACAAACTCATCCTGATCAGCAACTTCCACCTGGTGTTCTTTAAGCCAGATGGAAGTGTAAATTATTTAAATGCATGATCTCCCATTAGCTGTTGAGCTTAAGTGCCTCAAAAAAAAATTTTTTAAGTGCCTTCCAGGATTCGAGAAAGCATTTGCTCCAAGGTAGATAAACATATTTTCAAGACACAACTCCAGTGACAGCAATTTTTAGATTTTAAAATACAGTCAGCATTAACATCTATAAGTAATTATGACTTCTGCAAAAGACTGTTTACGCAGTAAAAATAAAATCAGTGCTAATATGCTAATTAAGGGATTTTTTCCCCTCCAGGACACTATTCCATAAAAAACAAACATCATGTTCATCATGACACATTGAGGAGCTATAATGACCCATCCTGAAGTTTCACCCACTCATAGCTCAGCCATATTTTTTCAAAAGTATGTTTTAAGTGAAAAAAATATGAAGGCACATTTTAAGTTTAATCAGTTTCCTGAGGGAAAATCATGTCAGCACTCATGATAATATAATGATTGCTGTGCTTGTGTGTGCATGCAGTGTGTAATGGATAGATTCAAAAGAGTGAAGACATCTTAGTTGACTTCCAAAACTATAATTACTCACTTGATTATAAAATCATAAAGGGAATACATTACTGCTAAGTATTTGAAATTCGTAAAATTTTAAAGTTGAAGTTTGTAGAGATTAGATAGATTGTTACTTATCAAATTGATCTTGTTAAAATACAAAATGGATTCTATAGCTTTGGGGTGGATCTCCAAGTTCCTCCATTTCTAACACACTTTCAGATGATGGTGACAAAGCAGGCCCATGGACCACTCTTTGAATAACAAAGTCCTAGTGGCTAGGTGTACCCTCTTCTGCCCTTCTGAGGATGGCACATCTTGGGAGGATAAAGGTATCAGATTTCACAAGCTAAGAAAAAAATCTGTTTTTGTTGTTTTGTTTTTGCTTAGTGTAGTGTAAGCAAGTTTTACATCTAGCAGTCAATCAAACTCAAAATAACGGCCACAACATTGTGTGGTACAATATTTGCCTATATACTCTTGCTATAGCAAAATTCTAAAGGCTGGGAACTTTGTAGAGTAAAGAGGTTTATTTAGCTCTTAGTTTTGGAGGCTGAAAATCCAAAGTCATCCCCATCTGTTTTGCTTCTGGTGAGTGCCATGCAGCAGAGGGCATTGCAAAGATGGGAGCAAATGCAGAGGCAATCACAATAGAGACCGGAAGCTAACAGGTTAAGGGTGCAGGCTTGGCCCTTTTATAACTTGCAGTTGCAGACACTAACCAGGTTCCTGTAAGAAATAGTTAATACTGAGGGCAGGTCCCCAGTGACGCTATGTCCTCTCACAAGGCCTAACCTCTTAATGTTCCCACCTCCTCAACACAGCCAACCGGGACCAAGCCTTCAGTGTGTGAACCTCTGAGAGACAAACACAGACCATACCCAAACCATAGCATATCCAGCAGGTTTTTAATTTATTTTTAGTGCCAGGAATTATTCACTGAAAGATATTTTACTCAGAAGTCTGATCTATTTATAAGATAAAAGTGAAAATGCTTGAGTTACATGTGTGTGTGTGTGTGCGTGTGTGTGTGTGTGTGTGTGTGTTTCACTCACTGGGCCTCTCCCATCTTAACCTCCATTGTTTCAACATCCACACAATGACCAGATGGCAGAAGTCATCATCTTTGGCAAAATGAGTCCAATAGCTGTGACCTTGGTTAACTACATTTACATTTCTGAATCACTTTTCTTGTTTTAGGTATGAGTCTAGATCCCAAGCTATTCAAAAGAGTTGTGCCAACCTAATATGTCTACTTTACTCCCTTGACTTAAGAGCACATCGCAGTATGTCTATGTTCAAAGTATTATTTCAAGTCTGCCTCCTCATTTTCTTACATGATCTTAAGTTTTCTTCATTGCCCTTTGACATTACGTATTTGACATCACTTCTCCTTTTCATTTTGTGAATTCCGTTCTTCATTCCCTTAACCCCTGTCTTGGCTTTTATTCCTATTGTAATAAAACCACCTTCTTGCCCCACCTCCTTTTTGTTGCTCCCACTAGTGATGAGGAACTGGAGGTGACCCTGCCTTTGGAGCTCCAGTTATTTTCCCAACCATCACCACCCTCCTTCATCAAGAACCAGATCATTCAGAGTGAGGAGGGGCCATGGCAGGTTCCTACCATATCACTCAGGCTGAGATTCCCGCTTTCAACAAAATTTACTTACCAGACCTAACTCTTAAGAGCCCTTGCCTATTTCCTGCTATAAATGGAGTTTATTTTAAAATATACTTTCTTTACATATTTGAGGGTTGAAACACTTATAAATACCATACTTCTTTTCCCTCACCAAGCTCAGAATTGGGAGACACACCGAGCCAGGAATATGAAAATGAAATATCAACTTTGTTCTTGATAAATCTGTTGGAGAATTTGAACTGGAAGAACTAAATGCAATTGCTAATGATGCTTCTTCAACAGTTAAAATGACAGACTCTGTCTGAGAAAGCACTGGAGCACTACAGCCACAAGCCCTTCTGCCTCAGTGCCCTCCTCCTCCACTCCCAGACACTGAGCCAAACTAGTCCTGCTAACTTTGCTACATGTTCAAGAGCAGATGAATGTACATTCTCTGCAGGTTGGAGGACGGGGGTGAGACTGAGAAATGAGCCTGTTCTAGCCTCCTCTCAAACTCACCTATCAGACGTCTCTTTATTTGTTCACTCTTCCCTCCAGAAACCCTAAGTAAAGGATAGAGAGAATACCAGTGCATAAAGGAAGAAAAGGAAAAGGAGTAAGTATTACCCCTAAATAATATTTGTGAGGGCTATAGAGGGTAAGAACTGCTTATATCCTCAGGATGTTTACAAATCGAGTTGGAGATACTAGCCTTGAACAAGTAAAATTAAGTGATTACGTATTTTAATAATTCAAGATGATAAAAGAGATGCCACAGGTCAGCACCTAATTTCTACAGAGATTCGAAGTAAAGTAAGAATCTAAAAAAGGGGGAAATCTTGGTAGATTTGGTAATGGGGCAATGTTTTACTGAGGAAGTGCAACTCAGGTCTTCAGAAATGGACAAAAATGTAAGCAAGAAGATGGAGAAGCCAAAGAGAAAATGTTGACCCTCAGCAGCGGTATGTTACAAGATAAAGCTTGGATGACTATTCAAGAAGTTGAGTCTGTTTGATCTGAGTCTCAGTTGTCCCCCCAAGTTCACAGTTACTACCCCCAAAGTTTTTATAATTATTAAGATATATGTTGCCAGGCGTGGTGGTGTATGCCTATAATTCCAGAGCTCTGGAGGATGAGGTAGGAGGGTTGCTAAGAGTTTGAGGCCAGCCTGGGCTACATGGTGAGTTCAAGGCCAGCCTGAACTACATATCAAGACCCTGTCTCAAAAAGACAAAAAACAAACAACAACAACAATATATATATATATATATATATTATATGTAAAGCAACAAGAACACAATAAGTACCCAATAAATGTTAGTTATTGTTGTTGTTTTCATTATGATAATTATACTCTTTTTACTTATAGCTAAGCTACCAAACTACCGATGATTTCTGGAACATTTACTGATAAAATTTGCTTAATATAGAAGTGATTTGTACTCTCATTTTCTAGCAGCCTGTCCAAGTTTCTCTAAATATCACTCTTAAAAAATAAAAAGGCTGGAGATGTAGTTCAGAGGTGCAATATTTGCCTAGCATGTGAGAGTACCTCAGCTTGATTCCCATCACAAGAAAACAAACAAAAACCTTTGTATTACAAAAAAATTTTAAACATTTCCAAAAATAACAATATATGAGTCCATTACGCAGATTCAACAATTATTAACTCAGGGTCAATTTTACAGTTTTATCTGTACTCCATCTAGACTATTTTGAAGCAAATCTCAAATTTCATGTCATTCCATCCTTATTGTTGAAAAATATGATCACAGTATCATTATCGCACCTACAATATGTTTAAATACCCAAACAATGCTCAAATTTTCCCTACATGGTTCTAAAATATTTTTTTAAATTTTGACATAGATTCTTAATACATATATTACAATTAGTTAATGTATCTCTTAAGTCTTTTTGATCAGGAAGTTCCATTTTCATCTCTGGAGGTAGGAGGAGAAGGGATATTCCTTGAAATTTACATGTTGAAGATTCTACATTGTTTGCTTTGTAAAGACTCCCACTATTTGGGTTTTGCTGTTGCCTACATGGATTATATTATTAGTTTTTAAGTGGTCATTTACTTTTATTTTTCTTCATTCATTCTTTTTTATTAGCTTGAATGATTTAGTAAAGGAAACTTAGCTCATCAATTATTTAATTGCCCAGAGTTCTGGTTCATGTGAGAAAAACAGGCTAAGTGCTTGGTTTTCAAAATAATGAATTAGCTTTCTAACATTTTCTATAGGTGGTTACTGATGCTACTTTACTCTTGAATCATTTTTAAATTGTGAATTTACACATATTTGAAAAGGTTTGATCCATTATATGTAATACTCTTACTGATGATTATATTGTCACATTGTTTCCCAGTGGATATCTCTTTAAATTCACACTTGATTCCTCTGGATGTATATTCAGCAGTCTTTGACAGTTTCTATGCTCTGTAGAATGGTGAAACATATCAAGTTCAGCTTGAATATTTCTTGCCCCATATCAACTAATTCTCTGAAGAATGCCGGCTCCTTTGGGAAATAAATGGTGATGATAGAATAGGACCTTGGCATCAAGTTCGCTGATTGTTTCTGTGTTTGCCTTTGTTTCCAGGGTTATTCAGTGAACTCAGCTAGAAATATGCTATTTTGCTCTTGTCTTAAGGTAAGATACATCACAAACTCAAATTTATGTTTCTGATTCAAAGTTAGAACTTAGCCTCCTTTAGGGTACATCTTTTACCCAATAACACAAATGTAACTGCTTACTTTATTCAAACAATACATAGTTAGTGGTCTTAAGTAATGCCAAAACTATCACCTACAAGATTTAAAAAAAAATTTTAACTCTATTTCCTTTAAGGTACATTCCACTAGGGAAGTATTGCCAAAGAAGTATGTTTTAAATTCACATAGAATTGTTTTTTTCTGCATGGTATACCATAAACTCAATATTCTCATGATTTATTTCATATGAATTTTAATTTCTAGAATTTTATATTTAACTCTTTTTTATAATTATGTGGATATTTACATGATTTCAAAATCAAAACAATATCTTTTCAGAGAAATGTAAGCCCTCTATCACATACACAAAGACACACATATTTATATACCCTCTGTTGTGGGTTGAACTATGCTTCCCAAAAGAGATGTTGAAGTCCTAACCTAAAGTATCTGTGAATGTGACTGTGTTAGTTACTTTACTCTCATTGCTGAGACAAAATATCTGATACCCAAAGTTAATGAGGAAAGGATTTATTTAGCTTACAGTATGAAGAGGTTTCAGTCCATAATCTGCTGGCTTCAAGGCAGAGTAGCAGAGGGGCAACAGTTCATGGCAGTGAAAGACAGCAGAAGCAAGAAGGGACCTTAGAAGAATCTTTCTGCTCCTTGTGTCTCATCCAGACTACAGGGATTAGGGAGGTGCCAAACCAATCACTCACCGCAAGTAGTGGTTTAGTAATCACATGCTCTTAATCCCAGCATCACACACTCTACATTCAGGCACCTCAGAAAAAGTATGAGGCTTTGGGAGGACACCTGAACACAGCCATAATAGTGAACTTATTTGGAAACAGTAACTTTGCAGATGTAATCAAGCTAAAATGTAATACCACCATCCAGTGATTTGTATCTTTACAGGAGAAAGGAGAGGGAAATTTAGATCTAGAGACATAGACACATGGTGGTTAGACAGTCATGTGAATATGGAGCAGAGATCAGTGTGATATAGCTACAACAGCAGTACCAAACATGGCCAGAAACCAACAAAGCTACGAAGAGATAAGTTATGATCCATGCCTGGAACCTCTGGAAGGAGCACATCCATGATAACACCTTAATTTTGGGCATCCAGCATCCAGAACTATGAACGAATAGGTGTTTTGTTTTAAGAACTCTGCTGACTTTATTATGCTACATTATTATGGCAGCCCTAGCTCCTCACCCCATCCAACCCTTGTGCCCTTAGATGAAGGTACCGTGTGACACATTTTTCTCTACCTTACTTTCTTCACCTGAAATATATCCACAAGATTATTCCAAAGTCTGATCATTACTCCATGTAAAGACATTTCTTGTGCCTTTTTTTCACCCACACAGCCCTCTAGCTTGTGCATACACCATAGTCTATTCAACTAATTCTCTATTGATCAAAATATAGGCTTTTGCTGTGATCAAAATTCCAGGCTTTTGGTGTGACCAGTAGTACTACTAATATCTTCAGAAGAACCTTGATATATTTTTGCCAGTACCATTTTATGGTAAGTTTCTAGGAGTAGAATTGCTGGGTCAGAGAGTAAGCACATGTATAGCATTGTTAAATATTGCCAAATCCACTGCAAAAGGTTTTCTATTTTGATTATCAAGTCAATTACATACGAGAGTGCCAATTTCTCCACAGATTCAAAAGCAAATCTAGGAGCTACTAGCAGCCCTAGTTTGTAATCTGGATATCTGTTTGTATCTGTTTTATGGATTCCATTTGTTTACTATGTTGGGATTCCATCATGTTCCTCATCTGCTCTATTTTTTTATCTGTGTCCTCTCTAGATTTATTAATCATGTCTTGCACTATGGACACAATCTCTGTTGTTATCTGAGGAGTTATTTCTGATTTCGGTTTTTCCAGATCCTCTTTTGTTGCCAGTTCAGGGAATCCAGCTGGTTGAGTATCAGATTGTTCCATCTCATTTCCTTTTGGGGTTGCTTTAGGTGATGTGGAAGTCTTGTTTTGAGATTTATTTGTCTTCCTCTTTCCCAGCGGGGTGGGAGTACATGCTGCTGGTGCCCGTGCACCTCACTTCCTCGGTGCTGGGGATGGCTCTGCTCCTTGGCACTGAGGGCAGTGGTAAGGCGACCTGGTAATCTTTTATTTATATTGATTTCAAGTCTTTGGTAAAATATTCCTTTTAAATCTATTTTGCCTTTGTTTAAAAATATTTTCCTGAACATATCAATTATAGTCATTTTCAAGTCCTTGTCTGCTACCTCAATATCTGGATCAACCATGTTTTTATGTTTTCAGTCTATTTTCTCTCTTAAGAACATGTTGGTCATAGGTTTCTCTTAGTGTTTTGCACATTCTTTTTATTAAATGGAAGGCTTTATGTATGAAAATAATTTGGAGACTCTGTATAATACCTACCATCTTCCTACAGAGAAGGTTACCACTTTCCTCTGCTCGACAGATAGACTGAAAGCTTACTGGATTCATCAAATCAAGTCCCAAGCTGAAGAATTGGTTGTGGTTTGCTAGGTTTGCAACACTTCTGTTATACAAACCTCTGGGACTTTGAATTGGGAACATGAGATTTATCAGAGTCCCTAACTCTGGAGGTTTATGGAGTCTAATTTCACTTTTTAACATAGCCAGTCTTTCTCCTCTGCTTCTCAGAGGGCTTCTGCTAAATTCTGCTTTATGCAGCTTCAGAAATCACCATGCATTGGGAGGGGAACTGGTTTCTTGGGAAGCTCTGTCCTTTACTCTGTCCTTTTCACCAGATTATTTGCCCTCATGTTTGCATATTTGTGTCTCTGGTCCCTAAGACTGCAAAATATTGACTATTTTCTCTATTCACCAGCCTCTACTGAGTCAAATCTCATGGTTTCTGTCCATCCACACCTTTGCTGTCCAAATAGCAGATGTATGGGGGTTGTCAGCCACATCACATCAGCCACCTCTGGATGTTCACTGTCACCACTCCTGTTCAGTATAGTTTTGGAAACATTAGCCACAGCAATTAGACAAGAGAAAGAAATAAAAGGAATAAAGATAGGAAATGAAGAAGTCAAATTGTCATTACTTGCAAACAACATCATACTGTATATAGAAGACCCCAAGAACTCCAGCAAAAGTCTTCTAGACTTAATAACCTAGTTCAGTAAAGTAGCTGGATACAAGGTCAACACACAAAAATCAATAGCTTTCTTCTACACAAACAACAGACTCACTGAGACAGAAATAGGGCAAAAAATTCCTTTCATAATATCATCTAAAAAACTGTAATACCTAGGAATCAACCTAACAAAAGAAATCGAAGACCTCTTCTCTGAAAACCATAGCACCCTGAAAACAGAGATTGAAGATGATATCAGAAAATGGAAAAACATCCCTTGCTCCTGGATAGGAAGGATCAACATAGTGAAAATGGCCATACTTCCAAAATTGCTATACAGATTCAATGCAATCCCAATTGAAATTGCAGCAGCATAATTCTCAGACCTTGAGAAAGCAATCCAAAAGTTCATTTGGAACAAAACGAGACCCAGAATAGCAAAAGCAATTCCAGGCAACAGAGACATGGCAGAGGGTATCACAACCCCCAACTTGAAACTATGCTACAAAGCTACTGTGATAAAAAACAGCATAGTACTGGCAAAGAAACACACCTGAGACCAGTGGAACATATTAGAAGATGCAGAAGCAACTCCAGACACACTCAGCCATCTCATCTTTGACAAAAGAGACAAACACCCTCACTGGAGGAAAGATAAATGGTGCTGGAAAAATTGGGTTTCAACCTGCCAAAGATTAAAATTAGAACTATATCTCTCACCATGCACTAAACTAAAATCAAAATGGATTAAAGATCTAAATATTAAAACAGAAACACTGAACTGGCTGGAACAGAGGTTAGGTAGAACTCTTGAAGACATTGGTGTAGGAAAATATTTTATGAACAAAACCTCAGTTCTCTGCAAACTAGCACAGTCAACAAATGGGATCTCTTTTACTAAAAAGCTTCTGCACAGCAACAGAAACCACCAACCATGTGAACAGACAACCCACAATGTGGGAAAAAATTTTCACCTGCTGTTCCTCAGACAAAGGTCTACTTTCTAGAATTTATAAAGAACTTAAAAAAATCAGACCTCCAATATTTAAAGACCCAATCCAAAAATGGGCATCTGAAATGAACAGACATTTCTCAGACAAAGAAGTAGAAATAGCATATAAACATATGAAAAAAATGTTCAACATCACTGGTCATTAGAGAGATGCAAATGAAAACAATTCTGAGATTCCACCTCACTCCAAAAAGAATGGTGCTATCATGACATCAACCAATAACAAATGCTAGTGGGGCTGTGAGGGAAAGAGGAGCCCTGCTCCACCACTGGTGGGAGTGTGGACTGATGCAATCACTGTGGAAATCAGTATGGAGATACCTCAGAGAACTAGGACTGGAAGTTCCATTTGACCTAGCTATTCCCCTGCTGGGGATCTTCCCCAAAGAATTAAAAAAATCATACCACAGTGACATATGTGCACCCATGTTCATAGCAGCACAATTTGCAATAGGTAAAACTTGAAAGCAGCCCGATTGCCCTTCAACTGGAGACTGGATAAAGAAAATACAGGTTTTTTAATAAAATGGAATACTACTCAACCATAAAAAATGAGAAATTAGACATTTATAGCTAAGTGGGCGCACACTGAGGAGATACACTTAAGTGAAATAAATAGGACACGCATGTATAAATGCTGAATAGTTTCTCTAGTGTGAGAAACTGAAAGTGTAAATAAGGACTAAAAAGTATAATCGATAATGTGAAATAGGAAAAAAGGGGGCAAAGGGGAAGGGGAAGTGGGAGCGGTAGGGGAAAGGAAAGAAGGGAATGGAATTAATATGAGAAAATGAAAAAATGGAAACAAAGTCTTTGTAAATAGGGAGGGATGGAGGTGTTGAAGGGAGGGCAGCGGAAGGGGAAAAAGTAAGAACCAAGATGGATTATGTAAAGGTGTAAATTTGCAATGATGAATGTCATTATATTGTATACCTAAAATGTACCAATAAAATTAATTTAAAATAAAAAAGATTGAACGGAAATTCTAAAATAAAACATATAGCCACCATTATGAACTGAATTGTGTGTCCCCAAAATTCATAGTTTGAATAACTAAATTTTGGAGATAGGGCTTTAAGTAGGTAATGTGTTACAATGAGTCAGTCCAATACACCCAAATCCAATATAATCAATTGTTATAAAAGTGATAAAATTAATCATTTTTATTTGACTGAATAAGAATATATGTTATAATCTTTGGCAAGCACTAAAGAAATAATGAGAGGATATATACATACAATATTTTATAAATCTAAAAGAAAGAAGGAAATGAGAGAGAAGAACATATAAAATATGTGGTTTAAGTAGAAATAAATAGTAAGATGACAGATATAAACCCAAATATATCAGCAATACATCAAATACAAATGGACTAAATTCAATTAAAAGAATTTTAGGGGCCGGTGATTTAGCTCAGTGGCACTGCGCCTGCCTGGCAAGTGCAAGGTCCTGAGTTCAATTCTCAGTACCAAAAAAAAAATTAGAATACATTTTAATATATATGTTTACAAAGAAATATGTCCTAACTAAAAAAAAACCTTAACATAATGCCAGGCATATGCCAACCCCAAAAGAAAACTGGTGGTGAGAGTTGTAATTAATATGATTTTGAATAGAATTAGCAGTTTCTTGAGGATCTGGGATACAAGCTCTTCAGAGTATACACAATAAGGGATGTGGGTTTACAGTTCTGTTAGCTATTGGTACACAGAATGGACATTAACAATTATTTCCATGAGAAGAATATGAATTGAAACCAAATATTCCATGCTTTGCTCTTTTATTATTCCTTTTATTAATAGATGGTAATATACCAATATAATTTAAAGTGTGTTCAAGCACCTGACATACATAATGAGAATTTGGAAGAAGTTCTTCACCCCATGGTAACCATTTACAGATTTTAATGACTTTTCCAAAAACAAAGAATTTTCCTCTTCTATTTAACTAGATCTTCAAGCACTTAAAGGCAAATACAGTCATAGCTTGGAGTAAATTACTGCTTCTGCTTCAGGAATTAAGGCCTATTTTTTGAACCAGTATCAGTACTTCAAAGATTACCCACAGGAATTGCTACCAATCTTTCCCTATTGCAAATATAACTTTAATTACAAAAAGTTTCTGTTTTTTCAGGAAATTTCAGAATTAAATGTTTAAAATTTAAGAGAAGAGTAAGCCTGGGCCGAGGATTTAGCTCAGTGGTTCCAGTGCCTGCCTCGAAAGCACAAGGTCCCAAGTTTGATCTCCGGTACCAAAAAAAAAGAGAGAGAGAAAAGAGTAAGCCTTTTTACTTTTCACTTGGAAAAACTCCAAACTAGAGAAAACTTACAGAAAATTTGCATCAATAAAACAATGAACTTTCATTCTGATTGACCAAATTCTAACATTTTGGTATATATTTCTCTCCACACGTAAATACACACATGGATGAATATGTATCTGTGTGTGTGGCAATTATGTTTTTGCTGGGACTTTCAAGAATCAGTTACAAACATCATAATTCTTTACCCCTAAATATTTCAGTTTGTATCACTGAGAACACGTACACTCCTATATAGCCATAATATAATTATCAAGTTCAGGAAATTTAAAATTGTAGTATGACAGTTAACTAATAAAGCTAATTTTTAACATTTTGAAGTCTAGCTGATATGTCATGCCATCAGAGAAATCCTGCCTGCCTATCCCCTTCCTTCCTACTCATCTGATTGAATCTTCTCTCTAATCTCTTTACTTCCCATATTATTTGAGTATCATGCTTGCTGCAGAAAAAAATGTTCTCCTTTCTTTTCTCTTACCCAGGCATGGCATCCTGGAGGTCAGAAATCAAATTTTATTTATTTTTAGGCCTCTGGTGTTTTGTACAATTTCCAGCACACTAAAAATACTACAAAAATATTTTCTAAACGAATAAAATGAACACATCATGTGTATGTCCTTTGCTTGTTTTTTTACCCAAAGAAATGAAATATACTACATTATTTTCAGTCTATTTATTCATTTTTAGTTAAATCCTTCCAAATTGTATTGGTCAGTTTTCCCATTGCTGGGAAACCCAACACCCACCACTTAAAGGAGCAGGGGCCTATTATGACCCACAGTCGGAGAGGGCTCATTCAGCTCATGGTTGGCTGGCTCCAAGGCAACAACATCATGGCAGAAGTGCATGCTGGGGGAAATCCACTTACTCCATGGTGGTTGGGAAGCAGAGCACAGAGAAGAGCACCAGAGAGGAAGGGACTAGGAACCAGATATAATACCCAAGGTCATGCAAGCTTCCATGACCCACCCAGACATATCCAGAAGTGTGCTTTACTAATCTTCCAGGTATCTCCCAAGATAATCAAGTTGATAATCAAGATTAACCACCACACAACTTCTTTCCAAATCACCTGCTACTGCTATATAGTTACATATAAAGCTAGCAATATTTTAAGACACCTATATGATAAGACAGTCTCATAAAAGTTACAAAACAGGTAGATTCTGTATCAAGAAAATAAAAATAGATATCAAATTTAATATTCATGGTATGTATACTTGGCTTCCAGTCTTAAATAACTCTCCCTTCCCTATCCTTTTCACACAATTGGAGGAGGGATTAGAAGGGGCAAGAAGATGAGAAATGGTTACAAGCAGTTAAACTCATATTTGGAGAAAGAAATGCTATATAATGGCTTTCGGCCACCTCAGTTTTCAGGCTTTAATGATTCCATTAACAAACATTTATTGAATGGCTCCTTAAATTATCTGATAGATTCAATCATATATTTTATCTTACTTTATTATCGCAACAAATGGACACTATCATCACCATAATTATCTCATTCTATAAAAAAAAATGTGCAAAGATATCACTGATTATAAAATACATCCCAATTTTGTACAAGTAAAAATGTATCTTCAAGGGCCGGGGATTTAGCTCAGTGGTTCTGCTGCCTGCCTCACAAGCGCAAGGTCCTGAGTTTGATCCCCAGTACCAAAAAGGAAAAAAAAATGTATCTTCAAATGGATGAAATAGATAAGTGAGAGACATGGGACTTTATCAAGGATCTGTTCCTCTTCCTGCTTAGTGTAAATTCTGTACCAAGTGTGCCAAAATCATATACTTCAGGCAGGTTGACATTGGGCACTGCTAATGCAATTTCTATGCCTGGGTAGCTTTGAAAGTGACATTTCAGACCACCCACCTAGGTGAAGAAGTACAAGACTTGCTTCTCTGGGAAAGAATGAGCATTCTAGTTATAATCACTGAATGGCTGGAAAGCATACACAAAGAGAGCCAATGATTCCCTGACTGGCACACAGGAGAGACCTTCTACCTGTATTCATCACAGTATAATCGAGAGCTACAGCCACTGGGTCCTGCACCTAAAGCCCATACACAGTATCTTCAGGACTTACCCACTAGTGCAGCACATGGGGCAGAGTCTACATTAAAATGTGCCATTACTTGCTCACAGGGCTGTGCTGAGTCCACTTTGGGATGTTGCTTTCCCTGCACAACTGTGATTCTTGCTGAATAATTGAAGCCCAGGCTTTGTCCATATCAGGGATATTACTGTTTGATTTTGTGATCCCAAAGGGAAAGCTGCAAACAGCTGATGCCTCTGCTGGTACTGGAATTGCTACACAATGTGGAGTTTTCTAGTTTCCTGCTGGAAAAATCATCAGGCATTGCACTAAGAGGTGAAGGTTTCTTATGGGTTTTTTCAAAGGTTCAAGAGTATTTGGAGTGAGGGATGAGAAGTGAGATGCTTTTCTGGAAGGCAAAATTGCAACTGAGCAATACATGGTAAAAAAATTAATTATGAATGGAATAACTCAGCCTGGAATTGAGATAATGCAGAATAAGTTCCTACTAATGGAAAGATGTAAATTTTAATACACACACCATACCAGAGTAATACTGGCCACATAATGGACTACAAAAACATGCTCTATTCCCGTGCCTCACCCAAAGAAAAGTGAAAATGAAAGAAACCACGAAGACTGAGTTATAAAAGATAACTTCATTGAATATGAACCCCTGAGATGTGCATATGTAAGTAAAGCAGGCTGGCTACAGTACTACCCAAGGAATATGACCTATGATCTCAGCCTAATGAGTCCCCATGCAGGTCACAGAGTAGAGGGCAAGTACTGTCCAGGAGCAGACATTTTATTCACTGCCATGTGTATCCCCTTTCAAAATGTTTAATAGTTAGTTATTCCCCAATATTATTGATCAAATATCTATGATTTTATTATATAAGAAAAACGTTTGAAACAGAGATGCATATGCAAGTTAAATTCATTAAATTGCAAGGATGGGGTCAAAGTACACAAACGTACACAAAATCAATTTCTCTCTCTGTCTCTCTCTCTCTCTCTCTCTCTCTCTCTCTCTCTCTCTCCCTCCTCTGTCTCCTAAGTGGGAAAGAAACTGGGGTGAAAATAGAATTGAAGGATTTTCTTTTTGGACCCAAATTTATGAAAAAGTACAAAGAACTGACTTTCAAACATGACATGGCAAAGCCACTCACATTTCCCCTTTTTCCCTTTTCCCTGAGTTATCTCATGGCCAAAGACAAAGTCCACAATTAAACACAAACATTACCCAACATAAGAAAGAAGCTTTAATTTTCCTTTTTAAAGATAGTAACTATGTGGAGCTAATAAATGTGAGAATTAATGAGAAATTCATTTGACAGAGGAAGCAAGTGAAAAAAACAAGAATGCTGAGATTCTACAGTTTTGCCCGAAGTTCTGCCCTCTGTGAAGGGAGGAAGCCTGAATTTAAACTGAATTCAAATCCTGCTCTCTCATTTCCCACTGCGTGAAGCCTGCAACTCATTTACCCACTCAGTGCTTCAGTATTATGGATATGGTGGGGTAGAAAATACACGCTGCATATTCTTGAGAGAAAAATTCAGTGAGGGTAAGCTCTTAACACAGTACCTGGTCTCAATAAATATGAGCTGAATATTAACCTGATAGCCAAAAAATCATTGGGTGAGGGACATCTATAAAAAGTCATCTGTCTCAAAATATGGTCACCAAGAAAAAAGTCCTCTTCACTTGCTGAAAGATGAAGAATGAATGACTGAGACAAAATATTTTATCCTATTCTATTTTAATCTGCTTTTCCGTTTAGGTTTGGAATCAGGATTTGAGAGTGTGTGTGTGTGTGTGTGTGTGTGTGTGTGTGTGTGTGTGTGTGTGTGTGTGCTACTACATGGTAGGTACTCAGTAAGTGTTGGGTGGATTTAAACGAGAGGGATTTGATCACGGATCTCAGCTTCTCTGTAAAGCACTATATTCCTGGGATTCATCACAATCTCATGTATACGTTACAGTTTCAAAGCATATTTGTCACATTAGTAAATTTGGGTTTTTAACAGAAATTTTTCAAGGTTTTCCCTATTACATTTTCTATTTTCTTTCTGATTTTCACTAATAATGCTCTCTCACTTTGAAGTACAGTGGTATCTCGGTTCACAAACTTAATTCATTCCACAATTCTGGAAAAGATGGTCACAGTCATGTTCATCACCCAATGCAGCATTCACAAACAAAAACAAAATTTTGCCAAATGCTTCTGTTTGAAGACCAAATTGTTTGCAAACAAAAGCATTCACGAACTGAGGTATCACTGTAAAATTAAAAATCTAAACCCATCTGACTTTATTTTAGAAAACTTTATTGTCTTGCCAAAGTCATAAGAACTGTCCATAATACAACTTGCTGTCCAATTGCCTCCCAATTAAATTACCTCCCAACTCTTCACCATAACATATATCCCTGGGCTCCTGGTACATCATGCAACCAGCTCCATAGAAGTTCCAAGAGTATGTGCATCCTACCAACCTCTTGACCCAAGCCTACAAGTTAAATTTGTGTGTTTCATCACCCAGTATTCATCTGTATATTCAAAGAAAACAAGTACTTAAATAACATAAAAGCCATCTAGCAAAGAGGACAAAGGAACTCCTATCTTTAATTGTGCTTTACTCAAGACAGAGTTCAACAAAATTCTCCAAGTACAAAGGGAACACTAAATGCCTTCTGCAAATTGTACATTCATGAAGAAATGGGAACTACCAGAGAGACATAATAACTAGCCACATACTAGCTCTGACCTGGCCAGGTGCTGCCTCTCACTGCCTCAATTCTTCATCTTAAAATGGGGACAAGAACAGCTACCTCATAAAGTTGTTATGAGAGGTTTATACTTTTAAATGCCCAGAAGAGCCCTTTTCAAGTACTATGAAATATATATATTTTTTAAATGTTAGAGACGGTATCTCAGCAGTGAGAAACCGGTTTTTAAAAAGTTGCCCCATGAGCCACTGTAGTCACACCTGCACATAAACAATTCCCACAGAATTTAAATAACTATCAGCCACAGTCACTGCTATGATCTGAGTTTTTATGTCCTCCCAAAACCGTGTTGAAATCCTGACCCCCAGGTGATGGTATTAGGAGGTAGAGCTTCTACAGGGTGATCAAGTCAGGGGCAGGAAGACCTCATGAATGGATTAGTGCCTTTACAGAAGAGGCCTGAGTGGGACCTTCACTACTTCTACCAAGTGAAGTGAGGGTGAACAGATGGCTATCTATGAGGAAGCAAGGCTTATCCACACCTCTGATATTAGGCTTGCCAGGCTCCAGAACTGTGAGAAATAAATTTGTTTATAAGCCACCTACTCCATTGTATTTTCTGTAGCATCTGTAGCATGATCTAAGAGAGTCACTCAGTGCAGGAAAACAAAGTAGAGAAAGGGCTGTCCAAGGACGTATTTGAAACGAGACAGAGACAAGGTTGTGAAATAGCCCCCACCTTCAACTAGGATGAGTAATTTCTACTTCATCACCAAGAACAACTCTAGTCCTACTTTAATCCTCCCACCTCCTCAGGAGAAAGATGCCAAAACAGCCAATCCTAAAGAAAAGACAGCCAATTGATCGTCAAAATTGTCCCTGCATCTTGACAGGACTCCATCTAAACTCACCTCTGCTTCAGCAAACCCTCTCTAGAATCACCCAGCACAAGCTCAGCTCCCTCCATCCCTCAGCAGGTGGTGTAGAGCTCCCTTGTGCAGGCTCCTTGCTACAGCCAGCTAAGTAAACCTGACCTTTCTGTGATTTGGTGCATGCCTGCTGGACCATAAAATAAAACCACTAACAACAAAACCAACCATTATCACTTCTTGAGTGCTCACACCAGAAACCTTCCTAAGCTCTTTACATTGTGTTTGCTTTCAATCCTTACAGTAATCTGTATCTATGGCAGACTTTAAGAAGTAGACGAACTTGTCTACTAAGTAGAGAAGCCAGAATTCAAACTCAGCTCTGTCAGACACAGAAATGATGCTCATTATCAGTGGGTTCCATAGCCTCCTGAATACAGGGCAGTTGACCAGAGCAGGCTTGATATTATTCTCTGTCTCTCACATTGGGATTGAGCACAGTTTACCTTAGTTTTGGCTGATAATTCCTTGGCACATGTTTATTGTCAAAGGGAAGAAAAAAAGAGGATGAATCCTCACTCCAAATGGAGAACAGTTTTCATTCTGCATTGACATAAACTTGAAACTAGGGCTACTAGTTTTAAATTTGGAGCAGATAACAGCTTCTCAGTTGCGTAAGGAGAATGACATCGTGTGCTGTGAAATTCAAGAGCCCTAGTTCAGAACTGCCTGCAACCTTCTAGCAAGAGGAACTGTAGGCCAGTTTCCTATTCTGTAAAATGGGCTCCACAGTACCTACCTTAGTAGGAGACAGTGAAGTCCTTGATACATAAAGCACTCAATATAAAAAAGCTGTTATTGCTACCATCATGAAGAAGAATGAATCTCAGAACTTCCAAAGGAGACTTGTCATGCATTGCTCACATTCCCTGAGAAATCATAACAGACCCCAATCATTGCCTCAAATGTTTGCTAAGAGTCACAGATGCCATCAGAGCCAGGAACAAGGACAGGGAGAGAAAAGCAAGGAGAAAAGGGCTATTGAAAAATGAGGAAAGTTTTGTATAAAAACTTTGTTTCCATTTTTTTAAATAGGGAGAGTTGGAGGGATGGAAGGGAGGGAGGAGAAAAGGGGAAAAAAGAAGAATCAAGATATACCATGTATAGGTACAAATTCCCAATGATGAATGTCATCAAACTATGTACTAAAATGTACCAATAAACTTAATGAATAAATAAAAGAAAAATGAGGAAAGAATCTCATTTGAGATCCTGTGTCTACTCCTCCTAGAAACCAAGGACACAAAGAAACAAAATAATAATGCAGGATACTCTAATTTTTAGATACTATAAGGATTTAGATTAAGGGGGACTTCAGTTCACACCCCCACTGAACCACAAATTTTTATCTTCATGATAATCCTGGAGACTTCAACAAATAGGCTTTTGAAAGAGAAAGAAAGAAAAGAGTGAGAGAGAGAAAGAAGAAAAAATACATAGATGAAGTATTTTTGTGTGCATGTATATATCAGAAGAGAAAAGTGCAATTACTACCTGTAAATAAACGATTTCCTATATTTACCACAAACTTCCCTTTAAAGAACTGCAACCTATTCACTAAGTGAGAAGGAAAATATGAGGACATGAAATGGAAAGAGGCGGAGTGAAGTGGGGGAAGAGAGGGTAAAAGAAATCACTTTGTTTCTAAAGAGATGCAGTAAGATATAAAGACAATCAAAGGGGTTAATCTAATCCCTTTGTGAAGCACTGAGTCAGAGAACAAGACAAAAACAAACCTATGATCTGGAACTTCTCAAGCCCCCACTGAGGGGGATTAATGAGGAGTACACGGCTGTGAAATTACGTGCCCTCTGAGTCAGGAAAATGGTCCTACTGGTGCATGACCTTGAAATGAGGGGACGAAAACTTCACCTGATCCACAATTATGGAGCCCAGAAAGGAGGGGCTCGGGAAGAAAGGAGGGCACATGTAAAAGAGGTTGTGCAAACATTAGAATATGTAAACCCACAAATCTCAACCAACCCCGGCTTGAAGGGGGATCGAAACACAACATAAAATATTCAGAGGACTTTAAAAGGATGCTGGCATTTGTGCCAGAGCGTTAGGAGGCAAGCCTGTCCTCTTTATTTACATGAAGTAGATATTTTGTGGCTGTTGTTATGGACTTAGTGATGTTTGTCTCTGTTCAATTTTCCCTTTGCAATGAAAAATTGTTGTGAGATGATTTCTAGTCTTAGCTGCTTTACATGACAGTATTATCAAGGATTCATCAAGAGGCCATCTGTCGAATTTATGAAAAAAATATGCAAAAACAAAACAGATGAAAAGGAAAGAGCAAGACAGACTGGTCCAGGGGAAGATAGATGCGGCAGCATGTGCCTCCGTGTGAAAATTACAACATTTAAATACTGCAGAATAAATTACTGTGCCGAAAAATTAGCGATGCTTTCCCACTTCAGACGCTTTCCTTACCATAAGAACATAATGAAATATATCACATATCAAATCACTCTTTCCTCAGACTATTATTATATTCTAATGAAAAATTAGGAGAGGAGAGACATATAAACCTCAAATGGGAGGAATGAAAATGAGCCAGAGTGGATTTGCTCTAGTAGTGAGCCATGAGAAGCTTCTCCAAAATGCACAATCCATGTGGAAATAAGAGCCCCCCATTTATTAGAAAGTCAATAAAATAAATTACAGATATGTGAAAAGCTGAAATAATATATATTAAAATGACAACAAGGCTGGCCAAGCTTAAACCCAAATTAGATGGGCTGTAAAAACAATGTATTTCAGAAAGGATAGGAAAGGAGCAGAGAAAAGCCTGAGGAGACAAACGTCCAGAGCTGGGCGTGTCGCCCCCTGGAGGCGATACGGAGAACTACATGTACGTACTGTTCTGAGAGGGGACCCAGGAGCAAAGCTGAGACATTAGCACCACTCAGATTGGCTCCTAACCCACCAAAGCTTGGAATCTCTTTCCAGCCCACCACTCTCAGCAGGTTTCTCCACCCTCAGCGGATCGTCCTCCTCATTTCCCTCCATTTTACTCTCCCCTCCTAGAGTTTGAGCTGTAGGAAAACTTCTATTCCGTGCCTGAAAACAGTATCTGTTAACAGTGGGACTGATGATGTATTAAGGTAAAAAGTTCCAATCTCACAATAAGATAGCAGCTGACAACCACCCCAAGATGTCCAAAGAGTGAAGTCTTATCAAACCATTATAAATCTATAATGGAAACTGTGAACAATAATAGTTTTAGCTACCACTAGTCAATGTGCATTAACTAATTTACCCCTCTTAGAAACCCAGTAAGAGAATTATTATTTATCAGTGTTCCCCACTTCACAGGGAAATGGGAGCAGGGAGAAGTGTGTGGCATCCAAGGTCACACATCTAAAATGTGATGGTGCAGGAACGGGAACCCAGGCTGTCACATTTGGGGCATTAATCCACCAGACCACAATTCCTCCCATTAGAAAGGTACTCCTGAGTGCTTCATTTATTTTGCTTTGAAACGGTGCCAATTCTTTCACCAACATATATAAAAACTATCTCTATGCAACTAAGTCGGGCTGTATCATGCATGTCTCTGACTATTTCGAGCCATATTTCACAGCCCTGGTTCTCTCTCCTAGTTTTCTTTCTTTCTGATGACTGAAGAATATTTAGAATTCTTTCCTTCCATCTATTATGGGACTAAAAAATAGAGCAATTAAAGACAAAAAGCCTTATATTAACAAAAGTTTGTAAGGAGCAACGTTCAGAGGTCTGGTGTAAGGGAAATGTTTGAAACTAAATTGGGTCATCTCAGAATGGTCTCCATATTATTATTCATCTGGTAAAGGCTGAAATGTTAGACATATGACACATCAAATTTATAGGCATTTAATCAATGCAATCAAAAATCTTTGATGTGCACTGATCACCTGATTAAAGATTATACATCTGAACTAAACATTGTACATATACTAAACCAAATGGTTATAAGAAAGCAAATAAGGCTGTTTTGAAAATAAAAAATTCCAGCATTTGAATTATCCTAATAACACTATACATGACATACATAATACTATAGTATCTATTCTAATCCTTATAAGATATTTATGTTATGTTTTCTTCTATTTTCAACAAAAACAGATGAACTGACCAACTTCAGTGCCTTCTTTGTTTTTTCCAACTTTATTTCCCTTTTTATTCATAAGTAAAAATAAATGTTGATTGACATATGTCACTTGGGATTTTTAATGGATATATAGCAATTGTGCATATTCACTTTCATTTTTTGTGGAATTTTGAATATCTATAAATAAACATTGGGATGTATCAGTTCAGGAAGATTGCTAGTCTCAACTCACTTGGTGCTGATGGCAGTGAGATTGATCACTTCTTGTGAAATTCATCAATCCGATAACATAATCATATAATAGGAGGCACCATCAGAGCATCTCAGCCATAGCAAGACTCTGTAACACAGCTTTCTTCCCTTCTTTCATTCTCTCACATAAGCAAGACAGACACTGATGACACTTCCTGAACATAACAAATAAATTTTTTAATTGTCACGTGTAATTTTTCAAATTATAAATACAGTGGGATCATAATTATTAGTCATCTAACTTAAGCCCGGCCCTTAATCCTAAACTAATTTCTATATAAAATGACCCCCAAACTGGGAACCAGATTCTAGACTGAACTGCCCACACTTCCTACTAACAGGTTCTTTGTCTTGATAACCCAGAATATTGCTATAAGTATACTCAAACGGAGCCAGACCTTCCTTGCGTACAAGTTAGCTTAGAGGACAATAAAACTACACAGCCACCACAGTGGCCTCAGGCAGATGTAAAATGGACAGGCACACAAAATATTGTATTTCCTCTCATGCTTATCCAAACACTTTCCTCCCACTTTTCTTGTTCCTCCTATATATCATATGGTGCTCAATGGCCATGGATACACATCCTCATAAACAGCGTGGAAAGTTGTACTCTGGCTCCCCAACATCCCAGTGCCTGGAATTAATCTCCATCCAGGAATCCTTTGGTAACTGAAAGTTTCATTGGTTGGTTTATGTGTGTTAAGAGTGAATATGCCTTCTGAATTGAAACCAGACTTAATTTGCCTCTCCTTGACTCGCAGGCCTCTCATAGACCCTGAAAAAAGTAATACACACAAAGCTGTGGCTAACTCTGTTATCACTCTACAAAGCTATCTCTTTTTCTTCCATTACGTCAACTTTGTTTTACTTCTATCTTGACCTACTATGTAATTTCACTCATTACACCTGTAGATCAGAAATTCATATTTGTATAGGCCTTCATTCAGATGCACATTTGAAGCAGTTACTAATGATGTTTTCCTCTTCTGGAATGCCCATGTATTATCCATCTATCAAACCATCTTCCTTGATCTCTTTCTCAGTTAAACTCCTCCAGGAGGCATTGATTGCCCTAGTCTACAATGCTCACGACATCTGACTGTTGTATTTTTTCATAAAAAGAATTCAAACAATTATTTGGACGTCCCTTATATAGGGGGCTTTATATTTGTGACTGATATGTTTGTTGAATTTAATCAATTTCTTGATCATCATAATTTATCTATTTAATTATCATTCATTTATAACTTACTTGACATAGCATTTTTCTGTGTGAATTATAAACATTAAGTAATTCAAAGATTTTTGAACGTTTAGCACAGAAAAACATATAACATAATATGCATTTCAAACTTAATATGTCCCAAACAGAACCCTTAATTTTTATACCCAGTAATTATCCCTTTGCCAACATCCATTATTCTAAAAATGTTATCATTATTCATTCACCCAGCTTCTTAAGTCAAAATTTTCATTGTTCTTATCTCCACTCTCCCTCATGCTAACTTATTTTTGGCATTTACAAATTCCTTTCTTATACCACCTTCTATAAGACAAGAAGAGTGATTTTTCCTGGCTTCAATTTTGGCAAAAACTGTGATGCCTTCCTGGAAATAGAGCTTTTACCCAAAAAAACTTACAGAATGAAAAATAGACTATTATTGTAATGGCAAGGGCTTGATAGAAGCTTTAAAAAATAACTGTTTGAAAAATGTTTAAAATACCAATTTTCATTTAGGGAATTTTTATAAAACATACCTCAAATTTTGAAGAATCTGAATGAGGGCCTCTCTGATAATATCCAGTAAATGGAGATGAACCCTTACATTTGCATGGTGCTGAGCATTTGTCCGTCCTATTCCTATTGCTGACAGCATCTTTTGTTCATATAGCAGTTTACAAAGGCCCTCATGCCCATTATGTCATTTCTGCTTTGCCATAGCACTATGACAACTGTTTTCACTATTTTATAGACAGAATCGCTGGTTGGTTGACTTGCACAAGATCACTTAGTGTTTCAATGCTAAAATTCATCCCAGAACCTCAGTTTCCTAATGCCCGACATGGTGCATGACCTTCTATAATGTTTCTGGGCAAATTTTTCCCTAAATCAGTAGCGCAGCTCATATACATATGTGCACAATACCTATACACATATTTGTACACATACTCACAGACATACAAAGGCACATATGAGACTCAGCTTTTTTACAGTCAACAAAGAATCAGGCTGTTTCAGGGGTTTCAGAACCACCCTTGACTTTAGCAATCTTCCTAAATTGCTCCCTTATCCAGGGTATTTCTTGAGAGACATAAAAGAATCATCTGCAGCCCCATTAATATATATTAAATTGGCCATACAATGCACGACGCTGCCCCACAATGGAGTCGCTGACACTCTAACCAAGGTTACCCTCCCGGGCCTTCGAACTTGGCGTATAGAGAGAGCACTTAAGCACAGGGGAAGCAGGACATGAAGCCAGAGCTGTGAGGCAAATATCCTGAACAGCAGCCCTGCCCTCTGGTTGCACTTGGGTCCATTTCATTCATTTTAAAGCTACTGTCCTTTATAGAACAAATCTCTTCTGATCTGTGCCTGCTCAGCATGCGGAGAGGAGGCTAGGGAGAGTTGGTGTTATCTTAAATAACGGGTGCACCAAATAAACACTGCGCACACCCCTCAGCCTTACAGAAAGAGAAAATAAATCATCACCAAAAAGCTTATTTCACAAACCCACAAATCATCAGAAATATAAATGCTTTCTTTTCTGTTCCCATGTTTTAATAAAGATTCCCCCTCCTTTTTTTTTAGACTCACTCAATTACAATATCACTATCAGTTCACATTACAGGTCAGAGATATGGTGCTTAATGTATGAGGAGCCAGTGCTCCTCTCCTAATAGCCTGTCATTCCGGGGATTTGAATGTCAGAATACAGCCTGCTGCGGTAATGCTAGTCGGCAGCCCGATGATGAAAACTTTGGACAAATCATGAAGAACACTCCAGATCCACATCATCGGAAGGTTACAGGGGAGAGCCTTTCATTCTGCTTTGACCCCTTGATCTGACAAGTGACACCTACAAAATGAACAGCTCTCCAACTTAAATTGTTTAACTGTAGCCTGATCAGTTTTATTATCTTGCTAATCCGGATATCAGCCGTTTCATCAAAATGGAAGATATGCATATCATGAATTATTTTGACACAGGGACCTTTTAATTTTTGCCAGCAATATTTCACTGCCCCAATCAGGGCCTGCAGTCACTGATGCCATTCGCCTCCTGGGATGTCAGCGGACAGCGCAGTCATGACGGCACCAAATCATCCGGGAGCTGTAACGAGCCATTGCTGCGATTATTATTATCTGCTGTAGTCATGCATTTCATTACAATGCAGGCAGTTGGGGCTGGGGCTTCAGGACAGTCCTCAGGCATCTCTGCCATTTTATGGGCTTGCCAAGTTCTGGGGTATAATTTTGCTTTTCTTTCCCCTCAATAGACAAGGTGAGGTGAATTTCTAATAAAAACAAAACACAAGGTAGGCGCTGCAGGAAGAGGTAGCTCAATACAGGACATTAAGCAGCAGTAAGGCAGCTTGAATGGCCCACTTGAAGTTTATGAAAGCAGTGGTTAATCAGCAATATGGTTTGCTACACAGAGAAACAAAGAGTTTATCCTGGAAAAACAAAATGTTCTCTTCTAAATTGCAAAGTGCCAAAAATACTTTCTTAAGGAAAACTCCCTTCATCCCTTACATGTGTTTCTTCATTTCCTTTTCCCTTGCCAACCATTTTTTCCTCCTGAATTTGCATTCTATGAGGATCCAGCACCACTCCAAGCCTGGACCACGTTGTCTGCATGCACCAAATTGTCTTTGGGCATTGTGCCATCAGCTATGCTGAACAGCCTCAGGAAACACACCACTGCACTGGCTTGAAGGCTGTCCTAGATCATGTCAGTCAGTACAATGAAAAGCACCTTCTTTACCCAATTGGTGCTCCATTACCACATGGGAGAAAGTTTTCTCTAATCCCACAAACAACTGGCCTGTGTTTACTTTCAGGGCACTGTGAATCATATACCTTATTGATCCTTGTGTTGAAAGGGTTGTTAGAAACCTCAAAGCTAAGTTTGCTGTTTCTTAAAAAATGAAGTAAACATAGAACTATACAGTTCAGATAATTCCACTGCTGGATATATACCCAAAAGCATTGAAAGCAGGGAATCAAACAGATATTTGCATACCCATGTTCACAACAGCCTTATTCAGATAGTCCAACAAGGGGAACCACCCAAGTACCAATCAATGGATGAATGGATAAATCACATTTTGGTACATTCCCACAATGGAATATTATTCAGGTTGAAAAAAGGAAGAAAATTCCAATATATGCTACAAAAAGGATGAAATTTGAGGACATTTGGCTAAAAATATAAGCCAGACCAAAAAGAAACTATATGATCTCACTTATTCAAGGTAACTAGAGTAGTCAAACTCAGAGACAGGCAGTAAAATGATGGTTTCCAGGTGCTGGGAAAAGCAAGAAAAGGGGAATTATTTTTAATAGATACAGAATGTTAGTTTAGTAAAATGAAAATAGTTATGGCAATGGATGGTGGTGATGGTTGCACAACATTTTGTACCTAAATACCACTATACTTAACAATGATTAAAATAGTAAATTTTATATCTATTTCATTACAATAAAAAGACCCAC
The DNA here is from genome assembly GCF_053883595.1 of Heterocephalus glaber. Taxonomy (NCBI): domain Eukaryota; kingdom Metazoa; phylum Chordata; class Mammalia; order Rodentia; family Bathyergidae; genus Heterocephalus; species Heterocephalus glaber. Next base: position 9,879,258 of record NW_028258344.1, read on the forward strand.
ACAATTTGTCACCAATCTCCAGCAAATATAAAGGATCTCACAAATGTATATTATATAACATGCCTTTATTGGTCTTATTTATGCTTCCTATATTTAAATTATCTTTATTTTCCTCACTGAATTTTGAAAGAATATTTTTATTATTGTATGTCAGTTTCTGTGCAATTTTTTTTACAGAATAGGAAGGATTTCAAAATTAAAATACACTCAGCCTAGCAAGACGAAGCTGTTGGATTACTGCATTAAAGAACGAGAGAAAATGAGAAACTATTTCTGAAGCCCGCCGGTGACACTGAGGTAAAGGGAGACTCTCTGGGAAGGAAGGCTGCTTCCTGCTTCTCCTTAAGTTCTGAGTGTCACCGGGAGACACACTGCTCTTCTGGCCCTATCTGAGCCTTGGATCCATTTATGCATTCTTGCTCTCCCTCAAGCCTGGGCCAACCTTACGGCTGCGTACATTTGCAGCTTCCCAAAGCCCCACACTCAGAAGAGCTTCTCACTTGGTTTAGTGCTCGCTATTAAATATTAAAATTCTTAATAGCTTTTAAACAAGGAGCCCAGTATTTTCGTTTTGCAAAGGGCCTCATAAATCATGTAGCAGGTCTTGCATTCAGTGGACAGTGAATATATTAGGACAAAAGAATCTGTTTTGCTTTTCATCAGATCATCAGCCTGACCCAATGCCCAACAGGTAATTCCAAGGAGATATTAATATGTAGTTGGCCTTCCACAACTGAGGGTTCTACAAATGCAAGTTCAAGCAATCACAAATTTAAAATACTCCAGGAAAAATTACATTTATACTAAACACATACACACTCTTTCTCTTCATTATTTTTCTAAACAATACAGTATAATTGTTATTTACGTAGCATTTATATTAGATTAGATATTAAAGAAATCTAGGGATTATTTAAAATATGTAGGGGGATGGATGGATGTTACATGCAAAGACAATACCCTTTATATCAGGCACTTGAGCAGCTGTAGATTTCGTTATCTTCAGGGGATGTTCTGGAACTAATCCCCCATGGATACCAAGGGACAACTGTATAGACAAAATATATGAAGCCCTTTATTTCACAGTGCTAAAAGTTTGTTCTTTGTAATTGCCATATTAAACTTACTTCAAACAAAGTTTACAAAAGCAAGAAAGACATGCTAAATAGGGAATGAAGGTTCATTACTACAACCATGAATGAAATGAACACCATGTCCTTGGCCTTTTCTAGGTTGGAATCCACACAGGAAAATCACCTTTGATGTAAGGAACATGACTTTTGTTATACCCATAGCCCAGTGGCCATAGCCCAGGTCACAGCTGCAATAGAGGACTACATATGAATTTATGGCAGGCAAGTTATTATTAACACTACTATATTTTTTAAACTCCCAAGAGATGATTTTTCACAACTTCTCTAGCCACTCAATCACTCCCTTGGAGGTAAGACTTTAATGGCTTTTCATTGTAACTAGACAGAAATGCAGAGAAAGAACCAAACTAGAAGAAAAATTATGAGAAGAAAAACGAAAAAACTAAGGAAGGAAAAGAGAAATACACACAGTCAGCTTGACTCACTACTGACAGCTCACTTTAAGTTCAAGACCTCTACTGTCAGACATCCAGTGAAGATTGTCCAAAAGCTAAGGGCTTCCTTTTTATTCCATTTCCCAAAACCTAACTGTGGTAGATTGTCAGCTTGAGTGGGAACACCAAGCTGAACTGAGTCTGTGTGGCTCTGGGTGTGAAAGACCCACCTGAGGATTGTTGCCAAAATGGCACTGGCATAAAAGGAGACAGGGAGGGAAAGATTGAATGCTGCTGATTTCCCAGGAGAAGCTTTGCTGTGGTTGGTTTCCCTGATATAAACTCAGCTGTTCTCGGAGGAGGAGGAGCCCGGGTCTTTGCCTGAGATGGCTGCTGTTCTCTTTGGGGGAGTGCTGGTCTTCACCTTGTGCAACACTTTCTGGCTCCAGTGCGGAACCCTCAACCTGGTGGCACAGATCCTTCACCTCACCAGTGCAGACTTTCTAGCTTGCATCACTGACCTTTGGGCCTTCCCAGTGCAGATCCTTGATACGGACTTGTGTAAGACATTTCGGTGGGCTCTAGGCCTTCAGCTGGACTTGTGGGGGACAGTGCCATGGGATCTGGGCCCTTGGGTGGATTCTTTGGGTCTTTGGAGTGCCGACAGCTCTCTTGCCCTCTTCTGCATTTGACTTTTTTGGGTGAATATTATAAAATAATCCTATAAATTATGTGTCCTGAATTAAGTCTATTCCCTTGCAAATGCTAACACTAACTAAATGTAAAGAAATTTCAACCAAATAATGTCTACTTGAAGGCTTTGAATTTTGTCATTTAGTTTTTATTTGCATAAGGATCAGGGATTAAGTTAACCAAAGACATTAATTTGAAGCAGAAAAGGGGGAAACAGAAAATTGAGCATAGAGGGGGAGAAGGGGATTCAAGAGGAAATGGCACCGGGGGCAGTATTTTTTAATTTACAGCCTCTCACCAAGCCATCCCCCCTCACATGCTCACTCTGTTCCTAACAGCAACTTCATCAATTAAGATTCTGTGAGGCTGGCAGGCTCCAAGATCAACAGTACCATCCACATATTCACTGTTCCACTGGCACGGTGAACAATTCCGAATATTATAAGTAAAGCAACATATTCTGCCATGTCTTTTGTATACAGACAGCTGAAGCTGCATGAAAGTTTGGCACCAAAAGGCCAAGTACCATATTTTCAACCACCCACACGCCAAACCCTATAATAACTACAGACTCTAGATGTGAAATTTTCAGACATTTGCAGCAAAGAAAAACTAATAGTCATGTTTCTTCATGTGCTTCCTTTCTTAACAGGGCAGTTTCTCAACTTTAAAACCTCATGGATGTGTCTTAAAGCGAACAAAGGGTGCTGTGTAGATATTTTCACCAGATGTCAAATGGTGCTTATTTATTTAAACAGAAAACCTCACTTTGTACATTTGGTTCATTTAGTGGTATGTGCTCTGTAACAAATATTTTTTATGAGTAAAAAGCTGCCACCAACGTGCTTAAGTTGTAATAGGGCGTCAGGAAAGTCTGTTTGCTGAGACTAAATATTGCTCTTTTTGCTTTTGGTTGAAATGTAAATTCCACTCTTATCCTCCTTCTGTTATGGGAAAAACATTATAGCTAAAGTTATTCTGGGACTAATGAGTAAACCTTCCTCTGTGGTCAAATCTAGAAGCAAGATGTTCAGTCTTGGTGTCCTTTGGAAGATAGGTATATAGCTACAGTATTGATATTCTCAAAGATAATGACAAAAAACATACAATTTCTCTCCTGCATAATGAGACTACTGTGGCATATGGGTCATAAGAACCCAAATTCTGAGAGCTTATGTTGTCCCCTCAGTGAAGATAATAAAATGGCTAACTTGAAACTCCTCTGAGCTTCTGCAAATAAGGAGAATATTAAGTTGTTCAAGGGCCTTGACACCCCTCATTCTGCTTAGTAGCAAATGTGCTTTCAGCTCAGAGCTCCATCAAGAAATTTCTCCACCCATCAGAACTGAGGTATTTGATTATTCCTCTTATTGACAAGGTCAGAAGCAGTTGGGCAGAGATGACATTGCTCATATTAGAAATAGACAAGATGTTTCAGGGATAAGGAAATATATAGAAAGTGCACCCCCAGATTTTCACGTCATTAGCTCTAGATTCTGCAGAACTTATCGTAAAGTGCCAAGCCCCTTACAAATACAATGAATGGATAAACAGTATGTTGATAAGGAGAACTTTGAACAAGTACAGAAAGAATCTGAGCATTTTCTAGTGGTCTAAAGTCCCTGAAACAAGAAGCAAAATCCCAGCACAGAATAACCTGAAATATAAAAGAGGGGACTTAGAAAAGGATCAACAGCACTTGAACAAAGTAAGAAGAACTCTGGCTGAACTTAACAGAAACTATTTACTTAGTTATAGTTGATAAAGAGTTTTTCACCAGTTCCTTGAAAGGAAATTGGCAGATTAAACTGTTGATGCTGTATGCCACTTATAATATTCTGTACTTTTATATGACATAGGTTTTGTCTAACTTTTCTATAAAGTACACACAATTCTCATCTCACCCTGTGCTTCACCCATATTTTTTTTCAAACTCAATATCAAAAAATTCATTCAGCTTCCTGTAATTAGAAATCTACATGAAAAGGAGCTGGCATAATATCATAGTGAAGATTTGGATATTTTTATTTATCAGCTATCCATAGGTGAGTCATTACTTAGAGAATGCTAATCTAACTTTCACTTCCATCAATGTGATGGCTTATGAGAAAATCCACCACTAGAAAACATCTGGAAATACAGATCACTTTTAAAAATTTTTAAATGATTACCTCATCTCACAAACAAAGTAAGTGAAAGCTCCAAGGGCCAAAAATAAAGAAGAAACTGAAAATCAACCATCTCTGGGCTTCTGACCTCATTGTCTTCAGAACATTTATTATTCAAATAATTTCTGTTTAAATTACTAAATAAGGGCACAAACAAGGGCTTTGACCTAAAGTGAGGAATTGTAACAGCATTCTTTTATGAAACAAAGATTTTTAAAAACCACATTTCAGAGAAAGATAAGTTTGCTAAAAATCAAAGTTCCATTTCTTAGTAATAATAAGTTTTCTTGTCAATCCTAACCAGCATTTCAGGTTTTAAAGCAAAACAAAAGGAAAAGTCTGCTCTGATGTTGAAGAATATGGAAATATAGATCTCTCAGAGACTACTGAGTTGAAATAGCAACATAAAAAGTGATACCTGGCTTATAACACCCCATAAGGCACCTAAAAGAACTACATGCAGCTAGGCATGGTTGCTCACCCATGTAATCCCAGCCTCTCAGGAGGTTGAGGTATGAGATCCTGTCTGATCCCAGCTGGGGAAACTTAGTGAAATCCTGTCCTCTAATGAAAACTGAAAAGGGTTGAGGATATACCTCAGTGGTAGAATGTCCCTGAATTCAATCCCTAGTATTCTTGAAACAAACAAACAAGAGTCACATGGAAGACACCCAATCACCCCGCTGCAGACAGGCAGGTCTGCCCAAGCCCTACCGAGGTCCTGAGTCTCACAGAACATGCCGAATCAGCCTGCTGCAGACAGGCAGGTCTGTGCAAGCCCTACCAAGGTCCCAAGTCACGTGGAAGATGCTGAATCACCCCACTGCAGACAGGCAGCCACCTGGTTCCACACTACAAAGACACAGAGGACACCGGACCACCAGACCAAGGTACTGAGTCCCGCTGCTCCTGGCCCAGAGGTAGGGGCTTCTGAGCCACCCTCCCACTGCTCCTGGTCCAGAGGAAGGGGCTTCCTGGTCACCATCCCTCCCGCTTATCCCAGCCCAGAGGAAAGGGCTTTTGGGCCACCTTCTGTCCCACTGTTCCTGGCCCAGAGGAAGGGGCTCCCAGGCAACCATCCCTCCCAGCACTCCCAGCCCAGTGGTAGGGGCTTCTGAGCTGCCATCCCACTGCTCCTGGTCTAGAGGAAGAGGCTTCCAGGCCACCATCCCTCCCACTGCTCCCAGCCCACAGGAAAGGGCTTTGGGTCACCATCCCTACTGCTGCCCCGGCCCCTGTCCCACCTCTCCCAGCTCAGAGGAGGTAATCTGTGCAGGCATTAGCCCCCCACCCCAGTTGAAATGAGAAAACACATAAATAAATTTGAAAACCAGACTTTCAGATCACCTACAGCAACCCCAAAGGAAAATGAGATGGAACACTCTGATACTCAACCACCTGGACACACTGAACTGGCAACAAAAGGAGATCTGGAAAAAATGAAATCAGAAAGAATTTCTCAGATAACAGGAGAAATTGTGCTCCTAGTGCAAGACATGATTAATAAATCTAGAGAGGATCTCAGGAACATGATGGAATCCCAACATAGGAAACAAATGGAATCCATAAAACAGATGCAAATAGATTTCCAGGACATGAAAATCTCCATTGAAAGTCTACACAGCAGAATGAGCCAAAGTGAGGACAGAATTTCAGATATAGAAGATAAGATTGCAATTAGTGACCAGGAAAAGAAAAATTGCTTCAAAATTATAAGGGAACATGAGAAATCAATCCAGCAGCTGCTAGATGATGCAAAGAAGAATAACATAAGACTGATTGGGCTCAATGAAGAAACAGGAGAGAGTGCAGATGACATAAAAAATCTCTTCACAGAAATAATGGCAGAAAACTTCCCAAGCAAGGGAAAAGAGCTTGACATACAGATAAGTGAGGCATATAGGACTCCAAATAGCCTTGATCAAAAACAATCTACACATAGGCATATAATTGTTAAGATTCCAGAAACTCAACTGAAGAACAAAGTTCTCCAAGCAGTCAGAGAAAAGAAACAAATCACATACAAAGGAAAGCCCATCAGAATCACAGCAGACTTCTCAACACAAACCCTCAAGGCAAGAAGAGCTTGGAGTGACATATTCCAAGCCCTAAAAGAAAACAGCCTCCAACCCAGATTGATGTACCCTGCAAAACTGTCTTTCAAACTTGATGGAGAAATAAGATACTTTCATGACAAAGAGCACCTTAGGAACTTTGTGAATACCAAACCAGCACTCCAAAGAATTTTACACAATATCCTAGGAACAGACATTGAGGATCACAACCACAGGAAGCAAAGCAGAATGAACCCATCTGGCATGACAAGAAACTAAATGCAGAGGGGTAACCCAACAAAAAGAAAAACTCATGGCAACGACAAGTCAATATGTTTCAGTTATAACCATCAATGTTAATGGTCTCAATTCACCAATCAAAAGAAATAGACTGGAAGAATGGGTCAAGAAGCAAGATCCAACAATATGCTGCATACAAGAAACACACTTCATTCAAAAGGAAACTCATAGACTGAAAGTTAAAGGGTGGGAAACAATACTCCATGGGACAGGAACCCCCAAAAAAAAACCAGGAGTAGCTCTCCTCTTTGCAGATCAAATAGATTTCAAACCAACACTGATTAAGAGAGATGAAGAAGGACACTACATCCTTGTAAATGGAACAATCCAAGAGGAAGAGATGACAATCATAAATATCTATGCACCAAACACTAGTGCACCCAACTATATAAAACAAAAACTAACAGACATGAAAAGTCATATATGCACTAATACAATTGTAGTGGGGGACCTCAACACCCCACTGTCACAAATAGATAGATCAACTAGACTAAAAATAAGTAATGAAATACTAGAACTCAGTCGAACTCTTGAACAAATGAACTTAACAGATGTTTACAGAGTCTTCCACCCCACAAAATCAGAATACACATTCTTCTCAGCTGCACATGGGGCATTCTCCAAAATAGACCACATACTCACACATAGAACATGTTTAAGTAAGTGCAAAGGAATTGAAGTTATCCCCTGTATATTATCAGACCATAGTGCGATGAAATTGGAGAGCCATAGCAAAAGAAACTCAAAATATTTCATAAACATGTGGAAATTGAACAACACACTTCTGAATAACCAATGGGTCATAGAGGAAATTAAAGAAGAAATCAGACAGTTCCTTCAATTAAATGACAATCACAATAGAACATATCAGAATCTATGGGATACAATGAAAGCAGTCTTATGAGGGAAATTCATAGCAGTGAATACACATATTAGGAAAACAGAACGAGCCCAATTAAACAACCTGATGATGAACCTCAAGCTTCTAGAAAAAGAAGAGCAGGACAACCCCAAAGCTCATATAAGGGAGGAAATTATAAAGATCAGAGGAGAAATCAATGCAATGGAGACTAAGAGAACGATACAAAAAATCAATGAAGCCAAGAGTTGGTTGTTCGAAAGAATCAACAAAACTGACAAACCTTTAGCCAACCTTGTCAGAAAAAGGAAAGAAAAGGCCAAATCCATGCAATTAGGAATGAAAAGGGTGAAATTACAACAGACCCAGCAGAAATCCAGAGAATCATCAATACCTACTTCCAGAACCCATACGCCAATAAGATGGACAACACAGAAGAAATGGACAGATTCCTAGATACATATGAATTACCAAATTGAACGAAGAAGACCTAAAAATTCTGAACAACCCAATAACAACCAATGAAATTGAAAATGTAATTAAAAACTTACCAACTAAGAAAAGCCCAGAATTCACTGCTGAATTCCACAAGACATTAAGAGGGGAACTGCTGCCACTACTGTTTAAACTCTTCAATGAAATTGAAAGGGAAGCAATACTCCCAAATTCATTCCTGGAAGCAAGCATCACCTTGATCCCCAAAGCAGAGAAAGACCCAACTGAAAAAGAGAACTATAGGCCAATCTCACTAATGAACACAGATGCAGAAATCCTTAATAAGATAATGGCAAACAGAATGCAGAAGATCATCAAGAAGATCATACACCCTGATCAAGTGGGATTCATCCCAGGGATGCAGGGATGGTTCAATATTCGCAAATCAATCAATGTAATACACTATACCAATAGAGCCAAGGACAAAAACCATATGATTATCTCCATAGATGCAGAAAAAGCATTTGACAAAATCCAACATGCATTTATGATAAAAACCCTACAAAAAATTGGAATAGATGGCCTCTACTTCAAACTGATAGAAGCCATCTATGAAAAAGCAACAGCCGATATTATACTAAATGGTCAAAAACTAAAATCCTTCACACTAAAATCAGGAACAAGACAAGGATGTCCACTATCACCACTCTTGTTCAATATAGTTCTGGAAACATTAGCCATGACAATTAGACAAGACAAAGAAATAAAAGGAATAAAGATAGGAAATGAAGAAGTCAAATTGTCATTCTTTGCAGATGACATGATACTCTATATAGAAGACCCCAAGAACTCCACCAAAAGTCTTCTAGACTTAATAACCAAATTCAGTCAAGTAGCTGGTTACAAGGTCAACACACAAAAATCAATAGCTTTCTCTACACAAATGACACACTCACTGAGAGAGAAATAGGGCAAATAATTCCTTTCACAATAGCATCTAATAAACTGAAATACCTAGGAATCAACCTAACAGAAGAAATCAAAGACCTCTTCTCTGAAAACTATGGCACTCTGAAAAGAGAGTTTGGAGATGATATCAGAAAATGGACAGAAATCCCCTTCTCCTGGGTAGGAAGGATTAATATAGTAAAAATGGCCATACTTCCAAAACTGCTATATAGATTTAATGCAATTCTAATTGAGATCCCAGCAGCATACTTCACGGACCTTGAGAAAACAATCCAAAAATTCATTTGGAACAAGAAGAGACCCAGAATAGCAAAAGCAATTCTAGGTAACAAAGACATGGCAGGGGGTATCACAATCCCCAACTTGAAACTATACTACAAAGGTACTGTGATAAAAACAGCATGGTACTGGCAAAGAAACAGACTTGAGGACCAGTGGAACAGATTAGAAGATGCAGAAACAATGCCAGACACACTCAGCCATCTTATCTTCGATAAAGGAGCCAAATACCCTCACTGGAGGAAAGATAGCCTCTTTAATAAATGGTGCTGGAAAAATTGGGCTTCAACTTGCCAAAGATTAAAACTAGACCTGTATCTCTCACCATGCACTAAACTAAAATCAAAATGGATTAAAGATCTAAATATTAAAATAGAAACTCTGAACCAGTTGGAACAGAGGTTAGGTAGAACCCTTAAAGACATCAGTGTAGGAAAAGATTTTATGAACAAAACCTCAGTTGCCTGTGAACTAGCACAAACAATCAACAAGTGGGATCTCTTCTTATTAAAAGGCTTCTGCACAGCAAGAGAAACCACCAGCAGTGTGAAGAGACAACCCACAATGTGGGAAAAAAATCTTCACCTGCTCTCCCTCAGACAAAGGTCTACTATCTCAAATCTATAAAGAACTTAAAAAGATCAGACCTCGCAAATTTAAAGACGCAGTCCAAAAATGGGCATCTGAAATGGACAGACATTTCTCAGACAAAGAAGTAGAAATAGCAAATAAATACATGAAAAAATGTTCAACATCACTGGTCATTTGAGAGATGCAAATGAAAACAACGTTGAGATTCCACTTCACTCCAGAAAGAATGGCTGCTATTATGAAATCAATCAATAACAAATGCTGGTGGGGCTGTGGGGAAAGAGGAACCCTGCTCTACTGCTGGTGGGAGTGTGGACTGGTGCAACCACTGTGGAAATCAGTATGGAGATACCTCAAAGAACTAGGACTGGAAGTCCCATTTGACCTAGCTATTCCCTTGCTGGGGATCTTCCCCAAAGAATTAAAAGAATCATACCACAGTGATATATGTGCGCCCATGTTCATAGCAGCACAGTTTGTAGTAGCTAAAACTTGGAAACAGCCCAAATGCCCATCAACTGGAGACTGGATAAAGAAAATGTGGGTTTTTAATAAAACTGTGTACTACTCAGCCATAAAAAATGAGAAATTAGAGACCTTTATAGCTAAGTGGATGCACATTGAGGCAATACTCTTAAGTGAAATAAATTGGACACATATGAATAAATACCGAATAGTTTCTCTGGTGTGAGAAACTGAAAGTGTAAATAAGGACTAAATGTATAATAGGCAATGTGAAATAGGAAGAAAAGGGGCAAAAGAGAAGGAAGTGGGAGGGCTAGGGGAAAGGATAGTAGGGAATGGGATTAATATGAGAAAATGGAAAAATAGGAACAAAATCTTTGTAAATAGGGAGGAATGGAGGGGTTGAAGGGAGGGCTGGTCAAGGGTGAAAAATAAGAACCAAGAGAGACTATGTAAAGGTGCAAATTTCCAATGATGAATGTCATTATATTGTATACCTAAAATGTACCAATGATTAGAATGAATAATCGATAATGTAAAATAGGAAGAAAAGGTCCAAAGGGGTAGGGGTAGTGGGAGGGGCAGGGGAAAGGAAAGAAGAGAAAGGAAAAATGATGAGAAATGGAAAAAATGGAAATAAAGTCTTTGTAAATAGGGAAGGGTGGAGGGCATGATGGGAGTGCTAGGAATAGGGAAAAAATAAGAACCAAGATGCATTATGTAAAGGTACAATTCCCAATGAGATATGTAATTGTGTTGTATACCTACAATGTACCAATAAAAGAATTTAATAAAAGAAAAAAATAAAAACATAAAAAAGCAAAACTTTCCCTGAAGGGACATGTCAATACAGTCAATCCAGACCACACAGGATTTCCATATAAAAATTCTTGTGAAAATGAGCTCAACATCCAAAATCACAAAAATGCTTGAGGAGAAAGTCACTCATGAGAAACCCAAAGAATAAATAAATTGAAGACCAAAATGAAAGATAGATCATAGGAAACAGATAGGTCTTTAACGAATAGGAACAGGACCAACAGATAGAGGAAGGGGATGAGGACATAAAAAGAACTAAGATGTGTTATGTACACATAACAACTCCCCATGATGAATGTAATTATTATGTACTGCAAACATGTACTAATAAAATCTAAAATTTAAAAAGGAAACAAGTTGCTATAAGCCAAATCTCTGAGAAACAATATTAGAATCCTAGTAATATCAAAATAATTATTGAACACTGAGTACAAATAAATAAATTTAAACATAAGATAAAAGTAAGAGTTTATTTTAAAAGATGAAAATAAGAAATCATTTTTTCTCTTTATCTTTTTTAGGCATTAGAAAAATTTTATAGAGCAAGATTTTCAAATATCTTAAAGTGAAATTATGATCTAATTATTGGCTCTCAAGTCTTTCAGAACATTATAAAGTAAGCTTTTAGAAAAAAGGCACAGAGTACAAGCTAAATCAGCTAGATATTTTGATGCACCTTGTAGTTTATATTTAAAAAATTACTAAATGTTTGTCGGTTTTAATATAATTTCCTGAGTATTTTTCAGGCCTTTTTTACATGAAAATGTTAAGTGTTAGGGCTAGCTTGCACATTGGTGGGGAATAGAATTTCAATAAATGGGATTAGATATTGGTCAGTCATTCTGAAAAAAATTGAATCTGTACACCTGTATTGATAAGAATTCCCATCACCTAAACAAAATATCTGATACCTGCAAGATAAGAGGAGAGTTTTATTTAGCTCATAGTTTCAGAGGGTTCAGTCCATGGCCAGCTGGCCCCAAGGCAGAAACAGCATGGTAGTTAAGCATGACAGAGGACAGCTGCTCAACCTGTGACAGCCAAGAAGCAGAGAGAGCAAGCAAGAATCAGAGAGAAAAGGAAGGAACCAGGGACATTAATGTACCCTTCTAGGTCATGACCCCAGTGACTCACCTCTTCAAACCAGGTCGCACCTACTAATGGCACATTCAGCTATGAACTCATCAGTGGATTAATTCATTGATGAGTATAGCACCCCATGATCCAATTACATTCCAAAAGCCCCACCTCTGAATATGAAACTTTTAGGGGACATTTAGATCAAGCTGTAACAACACCATACCTCAGAGAAGGATGGGGGTGGATCTCAGATAGTTAAAGATGTACGTGTGAAAGGTAAAATAATAAAATATCTTAGAAACAACATAAGATGATATTTTTATTATTTTGAGGTATAGACTGATTTCTTATATCGAAAGTACAATACATAATAAAATGATTTATAAATTCAACTTCACTAAATTTAAGAACTTCTATATTTATTAAGGATACCAACTAAGGATTGAATCCATAATATATTTTAATCTCTGAATAATCAGTAAGTTATAGCCAAAGAGTTCAAGAGAAAAATAGGCACAATATTTCAAGAGACACATCACTATACTAAATTGAATGGACAACAAACATGAAAAAAAATGTTCAAACTGTTTAGATACAAAACAAATACTAATGGAACCTAAAATGAAATACCATCTTTACTGATCAGACTGGCAAAAGTTTAGAAATCTGACAATATTAAGCAAACAAGGTTATGCGGGTTTGAATTAGTATAACTGCTATTGAAATTTTTGAATTATCTAATAAAATGCAGGATGAGCATTTGATGACCTATAAATTTTCCTACTTATGTATGCTTTAGAAATTATTTAGCAATTTTGGATATTCACAGAAGCACTGTGATCATAGAAAAAAAAGAAATAGGAGCAGAGGTAACCTAAATGTCTATCAAAAATAGAATGTACATATTTCTGATGCAATAATGAAAATTAATGAATTGCCAGCACGTACAATAACAAAGGTAAATCTCAAAAGCATGGTGTTATGTGAAAATACTAAATTGAAAAAGAAAAGTTCAAAAACATATAAAACTAAGCAATAACTTATTAAGGTATACAAACATACATGAAAAGATGTAAATTAAAAACAATGAAAGGGGAGATGGAAAATTTAAGAAAGTAAAAATCTATGATTGGAAAGAGCCATGCAGGGATTTCAAAGTTGATGAAGCACCTAGGCTGGGTGTGGTGGCACATGCCTGTTATCCCAGCACTCAGGAAGCTAAAGTGGGAGGATGCTACAAGTTCAAGGCCAGGCTAGACTACATCGTGAGTTCAAGGCCAAGCTGAACTACATAGCTAGATTCTGTCTCAAAAATACAAAAAGAAAAAATTAAGCTCCTCTGAAAATCTGGAGCTGGTTTGCCATACACATTCTACATACCTTTTGTGGTTGGAAAAAAAATATGTGTGTATATATTCATTCCTTTTCATCTATTTCTTATAAGACAAAAACTACTCCATCAAAATAAATAGTCAATATGACAACCAACAATCTACCTAATACTAGTTGTGAGATAAAGCAGTGCTAATATATCAGCTTCATTCTCTATATTTAAAATGTTTTATGGTTTTAAACAGGATGTGAATTTCTATGTGAATTTCTCAACACTGATTTTGCCAGAAACACTGTGAAGCTTCTAATTTCTCAGTTTTAAATCATTTAAAACACTAGAAGAAGAGAGGGAGTAGTAGCAGATTCATCCATAATGAGCAGTGACAAATCATGCTTTTGATGTTCTTTCTATACATCCTTAGTTTTAAAAATATTGTAGAGCTAGACACACTTCTAAATGAAAGTTAGCAGTAGTCATGCAGTAATAAGACCCAGAGAAAGTATAATGATAAGATTGAATGTGAGAAAGTCTTGGCATTTCTTCAGCAATCCATCAATAAAAACTTGGAAAGGGGCTAGTAATAACTGAGTTGCATCAAACTAAGTCCTGCTATAAGTCTACACCTCATTTATACTTCCCAGTCCAAGAATGGTTCTGGTGTTAGGATTAGACAGAATTCTTCTATAGGCTATGCTCTTACTTTTCAGAATTTTCCATATTGAACTTCTCTTGCTTGTCTCCAGTACTCATGGCATTACAGACCAACCTATTCTGTGAGCTTTCCAATTCATGAGGAAAGGAGCCCACGGGGCGGCCATGCCTTCCTCCAGGCGCATCTGTGTGCCTTGCGACCCTGGTGCAATCTCTCCTTGCCTCAATGTTCTAATTTCAAAATACAAGATATCATCATAGGTTTTCCTAAGGGTTAAATGAGTCATATAAAACACCAGACACATACTAGGTGCTTTGAAAAAGTGACATTCTCCAGCCATTGTCTTTGCTCTGGTGAATAAAGCCTCTATTCCACCGTGCTGAACACCTCTTCAGAACTGAACAAAAGTTCCAATTGGAGATTAAAGGATAATGAGTAAAAAAGTTGACTGGATTCCTATTCTTATTGCTTACAAGCAATTCTACACTTACCTTAAAACTCTTGTGAGTAACTAGAAATTAAAGTCTGAAGATGGCTGAGATCATAAATAGATGAATGATAAAACAAAACTGTTAAAAACAAGTGTGAAACCCCAGAGACTAAAGGACTTCAGTTGACTTCTGTATACACATTTTAAGAACCATTTTAAAGATGTTTGGATTCTTTTGTTCTAATTTTTTGTTAAGTATAGAAATATTTTGACAATCTTGGAAACAGAGAACTATCTGCTTTTTTAAATTTTTGTGTTGCTAAATATAGATTTTGATAAAATTGAAGGGAAAATACTATTTTAAGCCTGGTTTCAAGAGGCTTCACCAATTATATTAGTCTCTAATGAGTACGTGGTTTTGCATTTTCCTTTGCAGAATTGTAAATAACATGGAAATATTAATTCTTGTCCTCTAAGGGTTTACATTCTAGGATATCCATTCCTTTGGGAGGAAATAATCCTTTCATTTTGAAAAGAGTAGGCAGATGGTTTAATCCATTGGGTTTAGTTTCAGAGAAACAAACAAAAACATTTTTGAGGCGTAGAAAAACTAAAAAAAAAACAGATAAAAACATGTTAAGAGTTTTACATATAATTTGGTTCCATGGAAACATGCAATATTAAATATTAAATAAGCATAATATTTACACATTTATTCTAAGTCATCAACCTAAAATTCTTCTCCAGTTTCCAAAAAGTTCATTGAATTCAACAAGTATTTTTTCAATATCCACAGTGCACCTGACTGATACACAGAAATTCTGTCCTCAATGCCTTGCTTAATATTTGTTAAATATCACAAATACAAACTTCTTGCCTATTAATTCTATACCATTGATGATGAGCTGTTTTCTAAATCTAAATAAAATAAAGATTCAAGAAACTTTAAAATGTTTGTCCAATGTTCCTACCTTACAATAAAAAATACAGAGACAATGTCAGAACATGTATAGGAAAGTCTGCAGTGTGTAGGTTGGAGTCTCCATCATCTTTTGAAGATGCCCATGAACTAGAGATGGAGAGCAACATCATGCCAAAATTCCACCCACAATTTCAGTTCGGAAGCACAAATACAATAGTCTTCTCCATATCTGAGACCCCCAGAAGATGCCTGAAACCAGGGATAGTACTGAATTCCACATGTACAGTTGTAATGCAGTAATAACAACTAGTAATAAAATAGAAATATTATAATACTCTACTGTAATTAAAATTATTTAAAACTTACAAATTGTTTATTTCTGGAATTTTCCATTTAATATTTTCAAACTGCAGTTGACTGCAGATAAATGAAACTTCAGAAAGTGAAACTGTGGGTAAGGAGGACTACTGTAAGTCTCACAGACATTAGAATTTGAGGTTAAATATTTGCTACACTTAGAAACAAGGACAATAAATACTAAGTGTAATAAAATGATTCTAAAGTACTGTAATGAGATCAGACAGTACCAAAGAGGTTCCTAACAAGTCTCTGCCTCTTATTCTGTCCAGCTGTGATCAGTTTACCCACAGAGGAAACTAAAAGATATAAATCTATTGGCATCTCTTGCCTGTGTATCAGCAGACCTCTCATTGCATGAGATACATGCAATCATTTCACACATGCTGTTGATCCCCTCCTGCTCTCAAGATCCAGACACAGACCTTCCTGATTGAGGATCCTTAGGGAGCCAAGCACCTTCTCCATTCAAGATCTCTCTCTCTGTATATTCTGTTCCTTTCTCGGGGAACATGCCTGTGCTCTCCCTGCCATCTCTGGAACATTCTTCCTAGCGTATGCTTGACTAATGGCAAGTCATCTTATAGATCTCTCTTAAATGTTGATTCCTGAAGGAAAATTTCTATTCACAAACTAGAGTATGTCCCTATGCTAGTTAGCTTCCCATTACTATAACAATCAACTTAAAATAGAAAATTATTCTGGTTCACGGTTTCGTAGATTTCAATCCATGGTCAGTTGGCCCATTGCTTTTGGACCTGAGGAAGGCAGCCTATCATAGTTGGCGCACATGGCAGAGGAAAGAGAAGAGGAAGCACATGGCCAGAAGCGGAGTGGGGCGGGGTGTTAGGATCCTAATCTACCCTTCTAGACAATGACCCCGAAGACCAGAAGTCCTTCTGATAGGCCCCATCTCCCAGTAGTGCCACAAGCTTTAAGGCCATGACATGGCCTTCAGGGAACACTTATCCAAACCATAGCAAGGGCTGTTTTATATGCTTCCATAACCCTGGTTTTGGCCTTTTGAAGCATTTTTCACAATTGTGACAAAATAATTATTTTTCTAATATCTTTTTCTTCTGCTAAATTTTGAGGCCAATGAAAACTAGGACCACTTTTACTATATATAGTGGGTCCATGTTTTGTCTTTTTTATAACTATTTCCCCATTGTTGAGCAATGTGGCTGTTACATTATAAATATTCAAGGTATGCATAAATCAGCTAACCAATTAATGAGTCAATGGCTTAGTCAGAAATACAGAAGGACCTAAGTATTAATGCATACCTGAACTTCATTTACTAAGATCCCGAAGTCACTCATTTTGGATTATTTTGCAGCCAAAGTTGAATTTCCTTCAAGTCCTATTACTCAGCATGTCGCCTGGTATATAATAAGGGTTTTGTAAAAGTAAATGATGAATGGGCAATCTGCTGTTTTAATTTGCCTACCATAAGATATATTTGTCTTTAAAAAAAAAAAAAAGCAATAACCATTCTCATCAAATGCGCTAAATAAGTGGGAACAGATTTGAAATCTTTTTTTTTTTTGCATTGCTAGGGAATTGAACTCAGGACCTCATATGTACTAAGTGAGCACTCTGCCATGGAGCTACAGCCCCAGTCCAGTAGCTTTTATTTTTTCTTTTGAGACAGACAGGGTATCACTACATAGTTCAGGCTGGCCTTGAACTCATTGTGTAGCTCAAGCTGGCCTTAAACTCTTGTCAGTCCTCCTGCCTCAGCCTCCCAAGTGCTGGGATTACAGGCATGCACCACCACACTCAGCTCATGAGCCACCATACCCAGCTCAGATTTGAAAAAGTTCAGGAAGATTAAATGATAGAAAAATAAAGAAGAAAAAGCATGTTCCTCTTAAACTCTTCAAGTGGTGTTATCTGTAATACATATTTGGCATACATACACTGAACTGTCAGTTAACTTGATGTATATACAGTTTATGGACTCAACTACATTATAAGTTTCTTAAGATCTAAGAACATATCTTATATTTCACTATATCTTCTCCCCTTGACTTCTACTTTTAGAGCAGCTGGCACAGCACCCACCAGGTGAGGTACTCGGTAAACACAGGATACAGCATGACACGATGGGACTATATTCAGTTGAAGGCTGAGTGAACATTTAATTCTCATGCTCTATGCATGGGTAAATGCTGGTCTTATTGCATGTTTCCTTACCCAACTTTTCTCCTAAGGTTCCGGTTTTGACTGTCAGAATGATGCTGCTGTCTAGGTTGCAAACACTAGGCATAAAGATGAATAAGTAAAAGATTAAAGTTATCGACTCAGAACTCAAGGCCAGCTCTGGTAGACCAGCTGTGGTAGACGAGCTGTGGTGGTGCACGCCTATAATTCCAGCATTCAGGAGGCTGATGCAAGAAGATCACTGCAAGTTCGAGGCCAGCCTGGGCTACATAGTGAGTTTAAGGCCAGTCTAAACTACATGGACTACATAGACCCTGTCCTCCCCCCCAAACAAAACCTCAAGTTCCTAAAATTCTAAATTACAGGAGCTATTTTGATAATGGCTTAAATTACACTAGGTTAAAAATGTCATATTAGTTGTGATTAGAATAACAGTAATTTGACAATTTTGTTTATTCTAATAATTAATTCAAAAAATATTAAAATGGAAAATACATGTTTGTGTATTTGTTGCTAAAATCCAAAAAATAAAAGGTCATATTATCAAGTTTATAAATGATATTTTGCTAGTTGTCAACAGTTTTTATGAAAAAAAGAAGGTTTTTTTCTTAAAAAATAAAGCACTAGATCACATCAACACCAAATAACTGGAAAAGAAGAGAAGGGAGGGAGAGCTAAGTCAAGAAGACTGCAAGATTTTCCAATTTTGCCATCGTTGGCTTTGTGTCCTGCTCATCTCTCAGCAGTGAGCAGCCCTGTCACCTCCAGGTTCAGCCCTATTGAGTGTTTGAGCCAACCCTGTATACATGCAAAAAGCTGGCTGAGCCCATGGCCTCATCTCTGCAGCAAGGCATGAGATGTAGCACCCTGTCAGGAAAGGTGGCTATGACTTCTTATACACATGTATACATACGCTTCTTATTTACATGTAAATGATATGCAAGTTATACTGTACTAATATATTACATGTATTATAAGACATATCTGAGTATAATTTTTAAAATATGAAAAATAAACATAAATGGTAGTGTTAGTAAGTCCTTTCTTCACACCAGTGACTCGCTGGGCACACTCCTTGGCATGAACGTACATAGCTTGGAGACCTCTCATTGAAGTTCCTCTTGGAAGCCTCATTGTATTTTTCCCATCTGTGTGACTGTGCATTGGCTTCTTGATTTGTCTTCTAGTTCTCTCTTCCTACCTGCCACTAAGGGCAGTCATCCTCTTATGAACCCCAACTCCCTCTGCTAAACTCCTAAAATCTTAATTTCTCTCTAGTATCTTCCTCCTAGGAACATGGATCCCAAATCTCAGTGATCAGAGTTTTGATCTGCTAACACACAGAACACCTGCAACCATGAAGGCACCACTCATGGGCCCAAGCATTAACTCTACCCAGAAATTTGTGCTATTATATCAAACCATACAGGTGCTTGGCTATTCCAATACTGCTCTTCAGGTAGTAAAATGAGAGCTGTTCAAAGTAACTGAAAACATAAATATAATCATGTGTAACTATTGCTTTATAGCTCATCTTAAACCTGATAAACCAGAAAGGAAAATAAGTAGAAATCAAGGGATTAATAAAAAGCACTGTGTGAAAATGTGGAAATAAAATAAGGACATTCACCAGTACTACACTGTTTCAACAAGGACTGTTATTAGAGTATGTTTGTTAAACATAAATGCGACTAGTTTATATTTTTCAGCTATAGAATTTCTAGTTTATTCTCTTTCAAATATCCAATATCACTTTCTTCTTTTTGAGAGAATCTCACAGTGTTATCCATAGAAGCCTTGAATTTGCTATGTAGTCGCTAGTGGTCTTCAACTCGTGATCCTCCTGCTTCAGCCTTTAGGGCACTGGAATTACAGGTGTGCACTACCACACCTGGCTTCAGTGTCACTTTTTACAGTTTCCAGTTTCTTGTTAAAAATGATTAAGCCTGAGTTTATCTCTATAAGTATAAAAACCATGGTTTACATCAGTCTGCCTCTGATAATTTCACTATCCAGATGATTCATGTATCTGTTTCTGGTGTGTATTGTTTAGGATCGTCTTCATTCATGCTTTCTTATTTCCATATATATCTGGTTATCTTTAATTGTACAATGGCCATTGTAGTTGGACAAAAACCTTTAGTAATAATTTAAGTCTAGGGATGATTTTTATCTTCTACCATAAGAGTACTTTCACTTAATTCTGCCAGGAGCCCAGGCACTAGCAATGTACTTAGCAACTAGCTCGAAGGTTTGGAGTACTCCAACGTCCTGATTCCAGTAGAATTTACGCAATGGATGACCTATGTCTGGTTCACTGCTACTCTTAGGGTGCCCCACCCTTAATCATGATGCTTCCACAAACCTCATGTCTATAGGCCCACTGGTCTTCAACTTTGATCCCCATATGCTACCATGCTATTTCAAGTACTGCTCAGCCTGTCACAACCTGCCTTTGGTAGGTAAATGCCCTCACAAGCAGAAGTCATCCCAAATGCAAGGCTCATGTTTCTAGATTTCTATCTTCTTCTAGATTCTATCTTCCCCTTGTCAAAATCATTCTTTACCACCTTATCAGTTATTAAACATTTTTAAAAAGATTTTGAACAATTTTCTTCAGCTATTTTTATTAAATTTCAAGAAGACTGAATTCATAATTAAAAGGAGCAAAAGTCTGGCCACACTTCAAATTTAAACTCCTGCTAAAAATGGAATAGATCAGCAAAAAGTCAGCAATATCATTGTTCTTTTAAATTTTCTATTGGACAACAGAAACACCAGGGTTTTGTTTACTTATATATCTAATTCCAAAACAAATTGTTCAATGAATTTCATTCAAATTTTAAGATGGATTTCATTCAAATGTGTATTAAAACATAAATAAATCTACATATAATAAATATAGAGTCCCAAAAATATATATATACACACTTCAGGAAAAGAAAAACTTGTATAAATATTTTAATACTAAAATTATTGAGACACCATGAGATTAATACAAGTTATCTTTGTCTCTATAATTACAACAGGTGCTTAAAGTGGTGGTCTTTAGCTTTCAGACATTTATTAGTATGGCAAGCTGCTGCTTGGGTAACCTTGGTCATTAAAACTGCTGCACATGCATTTTCAGTTTCTCCTCTACGGGTTGGCAAGGTTATAACTTTCCATGCAGTGATCAGAGTAGACTTCACTGAAAGATGGCATTTGAGCAGATGAGACAGCTGGTGAGATGGGATTTGAGCATTTGAGCTCGTGAGAGTGTTATCCGTGTGGACATCTGGCGGCAGAGGGAACAGCAAAAGTATGAAGGTGTCCATCCTGATCATGAAACATCCAAAAACCAAGATGGCTGGAGAGAGGGATAAATTTGTGAATCAATGGAATTATTGCTGGAGAACTGTATCTCCTTGAATATGTGTCCATGCAACAAAATTCTTTTCTAAAATACCTCTTATGGCAGGTAAGGTAGGGGGTCTTGAGTTTTATTGTTTTAGGAAGTTTATTATTTAAGGCAGAAAAGTCTATTCTAAGCTTACTGCAGCTGTAAGATTCTTGCCCACACTAAGAAGCCCTTCTTAGAATTCTGTTTGTCAATCCCACTTCATGTGGTTACCGTAATGCTCTTATCAGAGCATCAGTGAATTTAACCTATTGCTCTAGATTCTGCTATGGTTATAGTGTGAGTATATTCCCAAGAGTTCATGTGCTGGAAGTCTAGTCAGTGTGGCAATGTTGGATGGTGAAACCTTTAAGATGTGGGGCCAAATGGGAAATGGTTAGGTCATTGGGGCAATGCCTTTGGAAGGGATTAATGTAGTTCTTACCGGACCTTGGCTACTTCCCATGAGAATGAGTTGCTATAAAAGAGCAAGACCACCACCACCCCGACTCCCTATTTTACCAAGTGTGCCTCTCTCTCTCTCTCTCTCTCCCCCTCCCTCTCCCTCTCCCTCTCCTGCTTCTACCACAATGCTACCCACCATGATGTGACACAGCCAGAAGAGAATTGGCACCAGTGCCATATTATATGGACTTTCAGCATCCAAAATATGAGCTAAATAAAATTCTTTCCTCTATACACTACTCTGCCTCAAGTATTTTGTTACAGCAATAGAAAGTACATCCATAAAAAAAAGAAAGTACATAAATACCAGTAGCTTTCATTCAAATTTAAACATAGACTTAAACTCACCAATGTAATTTTATACTTCTTACTGGAAGGACATTTGCTTTATGACTCCTGGTATTGAGTTTTCTTAAAGAAAGGGGATTGGTCCCTTAGTAGCTGGGTTGCTTATGCCAGGTCTCTTGTGACAGACCCTAGCTAAACATCTGCCACACCTAAGTTTCCTGTTCTTGGAACTGCATAAGTACTAGACTCCCTTGAAATAACATGTGGCCATGTTACTGAGTCTTTGCCCATGAAATGTGAGCAAAAATTGGACCCAGCCTTGGACACAGCATTAGAAACAACCACTACCTGTCCGTACTCTCTGACCTCAGCTCCCAGCCAGAAGCAGAGGCTCCAGGGGAAGCCTCTGAGGCCCCCAAATGGCAGAGACAGTAGATGAAAAGAACCCACACCCCAAATGACCATGTAGTCTTCTCTCAGACCCTCAATGGATTAAGAAAGAAACAAACCTTGAATGTGTTAGAGCACAGGTGTTATAGCTTACATTGTCTAATAAACTCCTTAATCTTTTATTTACTCATCTGCAAAACTGTGAAAATAATAGAAGATACCTCAAAACATTGGTGTTTGGATTAAATGAGATAACAAAATGCTTAGCACAGTGGTTGGCAGAGTAAGGCTATATAAATGGTGGCTGCTTTATAATACCATCATCATGATCACCATCATCATAATCTCTGTTTCAAATTTTAGTAAAAAAAATTCATATTCCAAAGGACAGTCCAGGGTTCAGAAAATAATATTTTTCACTGGTTACTTCCAAGATCCAGTATCAGATCCATGCTGTATTGAAAATCTTTGAGCTCAGAATAGTGTTCATTGGATAAAGTTAGACATTAAATGTCTATCATTTACTGGGTAGTTAAAATTATTATTGGGCATGCAAATATAAAAAGTCCTCTTAGAGATTACCATCTAATAGTATATCTTATTTGCTACAAATCACGCATAGCAAGAAATTTTTTGCACACTATGCATGCTTTATAAATGCTTGTTGATTGTATATGTGATTTTTTTTACTCAATCTTAAGTTGCCTAATGACTTCCTAAAATGGGATGTCCACACCTTACTGAAATATTACTGAACCAGGCCTGTTTTATCCACTCACTATCTTTTAATCACTGAAACAGCAAGATTTGCTAAGGAGTTTATTTGCAAGAGGCCACATGTGTTTGAGAATTTATGGGAAAGATGATTGGAAGCATTAACAGGTGTAATCAGACTTCACCAACGATTACCATCATGACCATATGCCACAGATGTCAAATACACCTCTAAAATTCATGATTTTTTAAAATCAACTGTCTTAGTTACTTTCTCTTTACTGGGACACAACACCTGGCACTCACAACTTAAAAAGGAAAGGTTTATTTTGGCTCAGTTTGTAGAGCTTTCAGTCCACAGTCGGCTGGCTCCAAGGCAGGGTGGCATGGCAGAAGAGGATTGCTCATGACATGGCAGTCAGGAAGCAGGGCAGAGATCATGGGAGGAGAGAGAAAGATACACCCTTCCATGCCACGCCTCCAGTGGCCGACCTGCTCCAAACAGGCTTCACCTCCCCACATTATATTTAGCTATGAACTCATCGGTAGACTAATCCATAGGTGAGTATCACACATCCATGGTTCAATCACCTCCCCAAAGCCCCACCCATGAGCACATGAGGCTTTGAGGAGACATCTAGATAGAAACCCTAACATAAACTAAAAGTAAATACTTTAATATACTGAGCCTTTGCCCTGTGACTAAGAGTGGGTGAAGCAGGTTGTCTAGAGGAGTTAGTCAGGCTTTCCATAAGTTTAATAAATTTAGCCTTGCTTTTTCTTTCAATGCAACATTACTTATTGCTTTGATTAATACAAGAGAATGATAGAATGCATCTACTTTGCCGACTGCTGTTTCTTCAACTCATTGTTGCATAACAAGCTTGAATTCAGAATAGCATAGACTATAGCACTGATAAGATTTAGATCAGTTACACACACACTTACAGTGACCCCAAAAGCAAATCTAGGTATTGACCATCAAATATTCAACTTTACAATTATACAAGAAGCTCTTCCCAAAGAAAAAATATATTTAAAGTAAATGTTGAAAAAAAAACACCCCAAAACCCAAACTCCTATAGAAATAAGAAATCTTCTAACACATTCTCCAGAAATTCTCTGAGGTCTTCTCAAATGCATAATTTTACTTTGCAGTTATGGAGTCTTCTTTTTACCAAGTTATGTCAAAGTGCACACTGCAGCATCATGGCTGTGTTTCACCCAAACAACATCAAGAATCACAGCCTTGGGCGGGGGATGTATCTCAGCAGCACCACACTGCTTGGCAAGTGCAAGGTCTTGAGTTCAATCCCCATAATGGGAAAAAAAGGAAAATCACAGGTTTGCTTTACATTTGGCAAACTACTTAAATCTACAGCTTAATAAATAATCATGTGTTATTTTGTTACACCTTTTTCTAACAGTGAATTAAAGTGGCTTATAAACACACATACAAAACACACAGAATATTGCTGATGTGGCCAAATCAATTTTTTTCCTAAAAAATTGGCTGTTTTCATTCAGAAATTCCCAAAAACCAATATGTCTAAATAAAGTTTCTCATCTGGGTAAATAATTTTCATATGAGCACAAAATTTGTTCACCATGGCAGAGCTTGCTTTTTACAGGTTCACTAGAATAGCTTACTGTAGTCATAAGCTAAATTTTTTTATATTTTGCCCAATTCCAAGCAGTTCCCTCACTTTGAAGCAGTTACCTGAGTCTACTAGAATCCAGTTGCCAAGACTAGAAATTTCTCCTCTGAACCTTCACCCCTTTTCTAAGAATCTGCTGCTTTCCCTTACTGCAGAGTTACCAAACCAGTGCAGTACATCAGTTAATTAAATAGCAAGATTTTAAAAAGTGATTTTACTCACAAGGCAGCCACATGTGGAGACAGGAGAACAGGTCTCAAATCAAAACAAGTTTCAGAATATTTATGGGAAAGGTGATTGGAAGTTAGGAAGCAATCTGAGTATGTTTAATCAAACCCCAATACCTGTGATATGTGATGTTGCAATTGATATCTAGATCTCTAAAATTGGTAATTTTTAAGGTCAACTAAAAACAAATAGCTAAGAAGGTAAGCAGATTAAATCTAGAAGGTTTATTCAGGTTTTACCTCACTTTTGTAATTGTAATAAACAGTATTATTTAATCAACAATTTAGGCCCATGGGGTTTGTTTGTCTGTTTTACAGGAGAAGGGTCAGACACAAATAATTTGGTGAGGAATCAAATGCAAAGCATCTCGTTTTTACCCTTAAAATGTAAAGCGAAAATTTCTCTGAGTATTAAGAATTACTATGATACTACAAAATCAACCTTCAAAACAATTTCTTATAACAAGATTAAACAAAAATGCAGAGGACATTAGTGAAAGGAAAATGGGAGGGAAAAGATTAAGATCAAGTCATTGAGGGAGATTGAGGAAAGCAGTGGATGCTGTGAAGTCCTAAATACTCTCTGAAGATCATCAACAAACTTTACATTAGATCTTCAACACTCATAAAATGGTATGGTGTTACATGATTTTCCCACATATAAGTTAATGTAAACATGTTGAAGGTAGGCTAGGCTCTGCTGTGAAATTCATTGGTTAATTGTACTAACTACATTTTGCACTTACAATATTTTGTTGTTGCTGTTGGGTGGGAGGCATGGGGGAAAAATTTTTAAGCTCTCTCAACAGTGAGAGCATGCCCAGCTGATGAACCACTCGAACCCCACATACGCCTGCAGGATCAGATCATGGAAGAAGAGACTCACATGAGTGTCCATTGTGCAGCTGAATTCAATAGCTTGTGAATTTACCAAGAAGAAAGTGGGGAAAAGGCAGAGGATACAGGAAGCTTCCTAAATCTTATCTTACTATCCGTATTCTCAGTGTGAACACAAGAACAGCATGTAATCAACATTTAGATTTTAGTTTGTTTTGGGGGAAAATTATCAAATCCAGTTCATTCATAAAATATTTATAGTGACTTAGGTTTTGTAAATGACCAAGCAATGGTAAAATAGGAGGCATTCACTATCATCCCTAAATATTAGTAATAAAGAATGGAAGGAAAGTGATGTTTTCAACTAGAAGGGCAAGTTAGGTAGTAAGCATGTGGATTTACAAAGCTCTTTGCCATGTTGTTTCAAATGACAATGATTCAACTGAGATTAGCATTCATATGACAACAAAAGGATACATGCTGCAACAAATAGACCAGAATATGTGTATTCTTTATAGATAAAGTATCTGTAAACAGATAATTAAACCAGAGAATTTACTATCTTTCTTAAGAGTAGAATTGGAGAATAATAATAGCAGTTAGACTAATGGAAGAGACAGCTGGTTGGCAGTAAACAGTAGGCACTGGTTCTCACCTCCAGTGAGGGTTCTCTACAACTTCAGTTGTCTTTTTGCCTGAGTCTTGATTTTCTCAGTTGGAAAACAGGGATGAGGAAGATGAGCTCAATGTTTTTCAAATTGTGCTCTGCAGGCTCCAGCAATTCCTGGAAGGAAAGTGAGGTACACAGCCCAGACCTCAGGTCCCAGACCCAGACCTGTTATTAGCAGAAAAGAGCTCCTCCTACATTTTTGTGATAACTTTTACAAAAGGCTCTCAATGCTTTTTACACAAAAGAAACCTTCTCCTTTCAAAAAACTGGAAAACTACTAGCTCAGATGACCATGAATATTTTTCACATCTTTAATAAGTCCCATTAAAGTTAGTAATATTTGAGCAGTGTATCTGGCACTGTTACTCCCATCTCACAGTCTGGAGACAGGCACAGGAAGTGGAAGAAAATCCCCACTGAAGGTAAGGCCAAGACCAGCATGTAGGTCAGCTATTGAGCCAGAGTTCCTATTTCCAAAGCTTTTAAGACACTTTATTTTAGGAAAGAATTCTATCGGGTGATTTGCTTATGTCATGATGCAATATGCATACAGGCACATGATGTGGTCTCAATTTATGAAATCATTTTACATAAAAACCATGCATAAACATTTTCAACAATATGTTTGGAGTCCATGGACATCTGTAATTTAAACGGCTCCAAAAGCATTCTGGTTTTACTTCCTAAATATAGGCTTTTCCTCCCTGATTTTGGCCTTCTCTGAACTTCCCCACCCCCTTTTCAGTTTGGATTCCTGTTTCTATATGATTCTGCATCTTATAACTACAGTTTGATGAATCACAAAAAAAAATGTTACTTGACACGGAAAACTCACAGTCCACAGTTTTGTCAGGGTAAATTATGTAAAATGTAGCTGTTATGCAAAATTAACATTTGATGAATACGTTTGCCTTTTATTTTTTATGTATCAATTTAAGTGGGAAAAGCATTCAAGCTAAAAATGAGCCATAATTTATATAAAGCAATACGAGTAAAACTTTAAGAACAATTGTGATCTTTAAGATTTATTACATTAGTGTATGTATTTCTGTAAGTAACTAGAGTTTCCAAGACTATGACCGGTATAAGTGGTTGTTACAAAGATGAGTTTTGAAACTAGGCTACCTCTAATCCCAACTGTCATTTACTAGCTATGTGACCTTGACCTCTCTGTGCCTCTCTTCCTTTTTCTATAATATAGGAATATTAAGGATTGAGTTGGGTTACTATGTGCAACGCACTTAGAACAGCATCTAACTCACATAAGCCTAGCATGTGTTAGTTTTAAAAATAAGTGAGTTGCATATTGAGGCCATACTCTTAAGTGAAATAAATAGGACACTCATGTATATACTGACTAGTTTCTCAAGTGTGAGAAACTGAGAGTGTAAATAAGGATGAAAAGGATTAATAACTAATAATCGATACTTTTAAATAGGAAAAGGTCCAAAGGGGTAGGGGTGGTGGGAGGAGATGGGGAAAGGAAAGAATGGAAAGAAAAAATTATGAGAAAAGAAAAAAATGGAAACAAAGTCTATATAAATAGAGAAGGGTGGAGGGGTGAAGGGCGCACAGGTAATGGGGAAAAAATAAGAACTAAGCTACATCATGTACAGGTACAAACACCTAATGATAAATGTAAATGTATTGTATACCTAAAATGTACCAATAAAAGAATTTAAGCAAAAAAAAAAATAAGTGAGTTGTTTAAAAAAAATCTAGTATGCCTAAGCTAATTATTTGGGGTCTCTATTACAATCAAATTTATCTTAGAGTAAGCTGTTATACTAATGTGAACTCAATGAAGAAAGAATATAACTTGTTTTTCCTACATGGAAGAGACTTCCCTATCAAGGAAAACAAAAAAAGTGTGAGTAGCAAATCTAATCAAATAACATCAGCTTTAAATAGAAAATAAGCAATTTTTCATTCCTTCCTTCTTTCCTCCCTTTCTGAATAATTCAATCTGGAAGGTACTAGGTCTATAAAGGTAGGGATCTGGGAGGCCCAGCAGTCTTGCACAGGGTATTGGACATTCCAGTGGAAAGAAAGAGGTCAAGAGGGACATGTGCTGAGAGACTTGTCACATGGTCCAGGAGTGATTGGCAAGAGGTGACATACAGGAGGATTAGTTAAATATACAAGCATACAGAGGACCATGGGAGCAAGGAAGAAAACTAAAATGGACTCTGTGTGGCTAAATTTTAATTTTAATTGTTGATGTGAACTCAAGGTTTTCAATATAGACATTTATAGCTATAAAGGTAGATGTGTATATTTGCACCCAAACTTTCCACAGGCATCTAAAAGTAGTGATACCCCAATGATAATGACCACACATAGCCCCACATCCTAGTTTCTAAACACTATCCTCCACTAAAAAAAAAAAAAAAAAAAAAATAGGCTTTCGTGAAGAAATAGCTGACACAAAATGTGCCTGGAGCATCCTGTGGTCAGATCATAAGAAAGTACTTAAAGACAGTCTTGGGCAACAAAAGCAAAGCAGAAGGCATCACAATACTTGACTTCAAGCTACACTACAAAGCAACACTGATAAAAACAGCATGATACTGGCACAAAAACAGGCATATGGATCAATGGAACAGAATAGAGGATACAGAAACATCCCCAGACACATTCAGCCATTTCATCTTTGACAAAGGGGCCAAAAGCATACACTGGATGAAAGAGAGCCTATTCAACAAATAGTGCTGGGAAAACTGGGAATCTGTTTGCAGAAGATTGAAGCTGCACCCTTAAACTAACATCAAAGTGGATCAAAGATCTAAACATTAAAACAGAAATATTGAACCTACTGAAAGATAAAATAAGTAAAACACTTGAAGTCAGGTGTGGGCAATGACTTTCCAAATAGAGCCCCAATTGCACAAGAAATAACAGCAAGAATCAACAGATGGGATTACATTTAATTAAAAAGCTTCTGCACAGCAAAGGAATCAATTAGTAAAGTGAAGAAATAACCTATAAAATGCAAAAATTTTTTGCCAGCTATTCCTCTGACAGAGAATTAATATCTACAATATCTGGAACTCAAAAAAAAATTAGACTACCTAAAATAAAAGACCCAATCAAGAAATGGGCAAGTGAAATGAACAGACACTTCTCAGAAATACAAATGGCCAACAAACATGTGAAAAAATGTTCAACATCTCTACCCATTGGAGAAATGAAAATTAGAACAATGCTAAGATTTCATCTTTTACCAAAAGAATAACAATCATCAAGAAGTCAAAGAAGAATAAATACTGGCATAGCTTACATTATTGTTAGGAATGTAAGATTTCTTTTTATTTTTTTGGTACCGAGGATTGAACTTGGGTCCTTGCACTTGCACAGCAGGCGGCAAAACCACTAAGCTAAACTAGTACAACGATCATGGAAATCAGTGTGGAGATTTTGAAAGAACTAAAATTAGAAATTCCATATGACCTAACTGTTCCCCTTCTAGGTATTTTCTCCAAAGAGCTAAAAGCATCATACCATAGTGATATATGCATACCAATGTTTATAGCAGCACAATTCATAATAGCTAAATTCTGGAGGCAGCCTGTATGCCCATTAACAGACAAATGGATAAAGAAAATGTGGTATTTATATATAATGAAATACTACTACAGCTATAAAGAACGAAGCTATATTACAGCTATAAAGAAGTATGAATTTGAGACATTTGTAGAAAAATAGATGCACCTGGAAAATATAATGTTGAGTGCAATAAATCAGACACACAAGCTTAAATACCATATGGTATCTCTCATTTGAGTAAGACAAAGTACAACCAAAGAGTGTAATAAAGGATGGGTAAAAGGAAACAAGGAAATCACTTGCAAAGGAGAAGGGCTCCAGGAAACCAAGTGCAAGGGGAAGGGGGAAGAGGAAAAGACAGTGAGAAAAATTAAGACATGCCATGTACAGAACTCTAGTAACTTCAATTATGTAAACATTATGTGTCATAAACATGAGCTAAAAATAATAATAACAACAAAAATGAAAATGAGGAAAGGAGATTTAGAAGCAGATGGAGGGAATTGGATAGGAAAGGGATTAAAAAAGAAACACAGTTTTATGTACACGTATCTCCTTACCAAGATGAATGTAAACTTCATACAATGCAGAGGTGTCCTTACAAAATAAAATAAAATGAAATAAAGAAGTGTTTAAAGAATGATAAGAACCTGTCAAAGGGACTCCTACCAGCCAAATATTGGACCATGAACCAAAACAAATGATGTTAACAGATTAAAACCCATTAAATGAAAAAGCCATGAGTTTAAACAATACTGATATAAATAAATAGATAGATAAATAAATAAATAAATAAATAAATAAATGGAGAAAATAGATAGCTTTTCCTACCAATGAAATATTATTTAAAATAATTGTGAAAATAATTATGGAATCAAAAAATCACCATTAATTCGGTGAGAAACGTCAATGGATCCTGTAACTAGTGAGTGAAATTTCAAAGAGAAATGGACTATTTACATAGTTCCAAAGTTTCTCACTACAAAATACTCTTACGATGATGGTAAAGAGTAGCTTTTTTGAATCTGATAGTTTTTTAATCAAGGGATCAAAATTTACATCACCAGTAATAAGACAAATAATGCTATGCACAATCTGATAGATGCCATGAGCACACAGCAATAATTCTGTGATAATCCTTCCAAAAAATGAATGCCTTGAATCTAATCATGAGGAATTATCAGCCAACACTAATTAATGGACGTTCTACAAAATAACTGGCCTATAATCTTTGGAAATATCAAGATCTCAAAAATAAAGGAGAAAATGAGGAATTGTTCCAAATTTAAAGAATCTAAAAAGACACAACAGTAGGAACACATGGTCCTGAGTTGACTCCCTTTGTCAAAAAGGATAGCAGATATGAGTAGGGTCTGTGCACTTCATTGCTGTGATGTAGTATCTATAATGATGTAGGCTAGGGAGGAGAACAGTCTTGATTGTAGGAAATGCTCACAGCATTCAGGGGTGATGGAGCATCATCAAATGGTTCAAGAGAAAAATCTTTTCTCCTGCAATTTTTCTGTAAATTTGAAATTATTTCTATTGAAAAAGAAAAGCTATCAAATATTATTGATAAAAATTAACACTTTAAATATTTTCAAAATATCTATCCATCAATCTGTTTTGACAATTAAATGAATTAGTACCTATAAGGAATTTAGCACAATGACTTGTGCAGGTGAAGACCTTAAAAATGCAGCTAGATATAGTGCAATGTAATGCATTGTTCAATCACAAACACACACATTGCCCATCCTACCAGCAAGTGAGCAGATCAGGAAAGACAAATTAAAAGATTCAATCAGATGGTTGGAATCATTACCACCTTGAAGTAAATGTCAGCACCAGATGACCTCCAGGCACCATTTGTACTTAATTATATCTGGTCCCATTGTGCTAATTATCATATTGCCTCAGCCCTTCTATAAGCAACTTCCTGATTAAAATCATTTATTAGGCTCAGTACCATGTATCTACCACACCACCAAAACTTTATAAAGCCTTGGTTAATCATTGTGCTTCTCCAATGTACTCTTCTCCATTGTACCCTTATCTGCTCTCAGTTTGTAAATGAAGAAGCTGATTCGAAGCGTCTCCCTCAATGGCACAGAGCAGGTCAAGGCCAGAGAAAAGAACAAATACTTGAAACTCATTAACCTTATTTCTCCTGCTGGTTCCAAATGGCCAGCTCACCTTACCAAATTTGAGAACAAAGTTCTAACTGGGCCAAATTTTGATAATAATAATCACCCTAGCTCATTTTGTCACTTTTCAACTTCAACTTGGTACTTCGTTCTATACTCATATGATCCCAGAGCTAAGTGCAGCCTCTTGTAAATAAATTATGAGATTGATTCTGTGTAAAAAGCTAAATCCTTTCGTCTTAAAAAGTGTCATCATATCATAAAAAAATCAAAAAAAGAAGAGGAAGAGGCCAAAAAAAAAAAAAAAAAGAAAACTGTAAACCACTCAGCCCTGGTATCTAATTCTCCTCACACTGCTTCATTCCTGGCATGCTCAGCCCACTTTGACATCAAGGGGCACTCTGCCAGGAAAGAGCCACATGGATTGCCGAAGGGAATCACAACCTGACCCTCTCATCTCCTGCTCTCCTCCCCCTTCTCCAGGGCCCCACTGCCAGCATAACCAATGGTTAATTGCCTTTTCATGTAAAGACTTTGACAGTCATTCTCCCACAAACCACACTAAAATCTTACCCTTTGGGTACTTTATGAAAAAAAAAACTGTTTCCATTTTTAGGAGAGCATAAGACTTGGCCCATTTTATTTAGAAATTAATAATAATTCTGAGTGCTCTCTTTTCTGTGTTCTGGAAGAGCAGTGAAGCAGCTCTGAAATGAAGCATTTACCACTGTGCGTGCCAGGACAAAAACAGATGGACCAAAAAAGTTTAGATGGATGAATCTGAAAAATTGGATGACCTTTATTATACCCCAAAAGTTATAAAAAAATTAGAAGAGCAAAACTTCCATTTGCCAACAAAATTCTCTCCAATTTACAAATTTAATATTGTAGATTCAGGCACAGTAGGAAAACAGTCACACCTTTCTCTGGACAGTGAGACATCATCTCGCAGCTACGGGCAAAGCAGCCCACCCCATGTTCTTACCTGAAAAGTCTAGAAAACTGTTCTGATCGTGAACTGCTAACCTTCTTGCTCCCATAGAAAGAAGGAAGTTTAAGGAACCCAAGTGAAAGTAACAAAACATTCTGAGATTCCTGAGACTGAGCTACAGCAAATGATGGATATAGTTCATTAGAACTAAATCCAAATGAGACCAAGACCTGGCTCAATTCTCAAGTTGACCAGTTAACTTTATGCTTCTGCTTGTTCCCAGTTGAAGTTACTCACCTCCCAGATTTGTTCGTGAACAAAGTGATGTCAGAAATTGCAGATTTATAGAGTATAATTGGATCATTGAAAATATATAACCAATTTCAAAAATCCATTTGAAATATTTGCTATACTAAAGATGAGTCAAGAACACATAACTGTACATATGTTTGGGAAGTAGATATGGTAGAGGAAAATGTTTATTTCATCTGAATAATCCCTAGACCATGTATAAAATGTATTGTTTGAAATTAACAATATTACTTATACATTAATAATATTAAGGTAGAGACATGCATGCATGGTTCAGCTAATCCCAGCTCTGCTCTGTTTTTGGAATATGGGAGAATTACAGAGCTCTACCACCCTTATACTTGTGTGAGGTAATGTGAGTAGCTCTAGCCAATGAGCTATGGTAATGTGTTCTTTCTGAGGTGGAGGGCTCAGTTTCTGGGATAAGTCACAGAATCTCTGTTCTTCCTTATTCGTAGTAAACCTTGAGGCATCCTAAGGTTAGTGGAGTGAAACTTAGAGTAGAGTACCTTGACCTCTTTTGCATGAGCAGTAAATTTTTTCCTGGTTTAAACTACTGAGATTTGAGGAATATTTATTACTGCTACCAATGCCTGCATTTGACACTTTGTGGTTTCTAAATGTCCAAGTCAGGTCTTATTCCCCAGTCTGATATTACTTAGCGGGAAGAGTAGGGTGCATGTCAGATCCCTAAAAGAAGTAAGAAGTGTATGTCAGGATTTATATGAGAGCCTGGTGGCAAAGATAAGGAATAGAGTCATTCATGTGTTCTCCTGTGGGAAGCCTCTGAAGGCATGAGACACACCAAAATAGCATATCAGGTACACAGTCAGATATTAAAAAGAGAAACCAATTCCAAGTTCAGGGAATAAAGTTGAGTCTTAAACCATGTACCACCAGTAAGGTTAGACACTAGATGATTCCATGAATTGTTACCAGTTTTTCCTGCTATTTCAATGGTTCTTATTGGCAAGATTACACACAGAGAGACTTTTTCTCTTACTCTGCACTATTATAAAAAGCACTAAATGAGTGCTGACAACAAAAAGAAGCCCCCAAATCTTTTAAATTTGAAATGTCTTGGAATCCAACCAATTCTATCCATCTTTCTATGAATTTAATTCTATTTATGTTTTCAAAATATCATCTAGATAAGAATCCTTAATAGTATCTTCAGACTATCTCCCTTCCAGAATAATGGACCCAAACACCAATCACCAGCTCCAAGCCATTTAATTCATTCTCACTCCTACTGCAAACAGATATACCATTACATTAATGATAGAGTTATAAAATCATATTTTTAACTTCTAAAGCACTCTTAGGGAGTAAAATACACACACACACACACATACACACACACACATACACACTCACACATACACACTCACACAAAACTGGACCCAAAAATAATAACCAAATTAAAATAAAAAAATGTTTCTCAATCTGTAACTTCGATGCTTTTCTATCAGACACTTCTATATCAAGAATAAAATATGAAACATTGGAGAGCACCCCGTACATTAATATAAACATATCAGAAAAATATACTTGTAATTAAATCAAAATGCAAGCTGCTGGTATCCCTTAGGGTTTTTTTTATTAATAGCAAGATGTTATCATTTGCTCATATTCTTCTGCTTATTAGGAAATTTGGATTGTAATTTTGGATGCTGAGTGGAAAGAACTAATTAAATGATAAATGTCACTTTTTCTCCCAACTTATACAACCAGGATTTTGAATAGCATATTTTCTTATTGTGCCAAGCCAAGAGAAAAAATATTACTCTTTTGGTCTTTAGAGGACAAAGGAGACTCATAAACGATGATTAGCTAGTAAATAAATGGGACTTTGCATACTACTAGAATTATTTATTTTTTGTTCTTTTCCAAGGTATATTTTAAAGGCACTTCAGC
Source organism: Heterocephalus glaber (assembly GCF_053883595.1). Lineage (NCBI taxonomy): Eukaryota > Metazoa > Chordata > Mammalia > Rodentia > Bathyergidae > Heterocephalus > Heterocephalus glaber. Next base: position 9,914,839 of record NW_028258344.1, read on the forward strand.
ACATCACAAACATTAATTCATTAACTTGATGAAATCCTGAATGGCTTTAAAATTATCATCTACTCAAATTCACAAACAAAGTTCATAGAGGCAAATTTCAGAGTATCAAGTTTGACTTGCTCAAATAAGATAATAGAATCCAGTCTGCATCCTAAATTTGTTTTTCATTTGTAAAACTGTATTTCAGCCACAAAGTTCAAGATTCTATTTCCCTGATGCCCTCCCCCAATTCCCTATAAAAACAAGAAGAGAAAAGAGGAAGAAAATGTCTCAAATCTAGCTACTAGGAGAAACTTCCAAGGCTTAATAAGACAAAATATAAACATAATAATACTTCTCCAGCTCTTCTTTATAACCTATGAATATCCTTATATCATTCTTCAAGTTTTTAGTCCCCTTTAAGAAACAGCTAACATACCAGGAGGGACAAACTACATTTACTCACTGTTAATTGGCATTTTGAAAAGATAAGCTATTAACAATAATAGCTAATATTTGTTGGAAGTGTTGTACACACTGTTCTAAATGCTGTAGATATATTAGCCCATTGTATCATCAGATGCTACTATGAAGTAGACCTTATGCCTACCACCCTCATCCTACAAATGAAGAAGCAGCATCATGGAGATATCATTTATCTTCCCAGTGGCACCATGGTATGCAGACCAAAAATATGAGATCCTAAAGTTCACCATACACTATGTGTCCTCTCTCTCTTGTTATTCTAGTTTTCAGCTTAACAAAGAATTTCCCCCAAATAATTATTGAATAATTTTCAAAGTTGCAAATTACTCACATACCAGTAAAACTATATCTAGTTTCACTTTTCTTCAGGGATTTAGAAAATGTATTAGCACTTTGTAGGATTTCAGGATCAGTAATGAAAACATGGAAATAATAATAATACCTACCTCAAGAGACTTTTAAGAGAATTGAGGAAACTTAGATGAAGTGTTTCAGCAGAGCCTGGCCAATAGCAAGTGTTCAATAAATGGAAGTTATTATTATAGTAATTTAATATGTGCAAGAATACTTTGTAATCATAAAAATTACAATTTGAAGAATGAATTTTTGATTCTTCCTCCTAAGAATGCTGCACAATACAATTATATCTCTCTTAAAATAAATTCAAGTTTGACATACATTGAAATTTTTATTACAGAAGTTACACTTACCCACTAAAGAACATTTTCATTTATACTTTATTGTCTTCATGTCAAATTAGATTCAACTATACATGGCTGGTAAAATTCACCTCTCCAGTTTTGCAGCCACCTACCTCTGTCAAAGCATTTATCATCCATCAAATATGCTATTTCTCTAGAGATTCAAATATTTATAGTGCCTTAAATTCTTTTGTAAATGGAATATTCATGTCAGTTTTGAAACTTAAAATCTTTGCCTCTGGATTTTCTCATATTCAGGAAAGGAGAAATGCTAGGTGACACGCCACTTAACTCTCCTTTCCCCTTGCTATAGAAGGCAAGATCTTAGACTGGTTCAGGTGGAGCACAGGGGTTTCCAGGCAGGATAGCAAAAGAAAGATAGTACTGTAAGAGAAATATATTCCTCTGCCTTTCTCCTTAATAATCTGTACTCTTTCTTGGTGTGCCAATTAATCTTGTCAACCTGACGGGATTAACAGACTCCTGCAGAAATGCATAGACCATGAGGGCACTAACCTCATCAATGGGCCAGCACTTTGAGGAGTTCATAGCTGAATGGGCTTTTAGGAGGTGGGACCTAGTTGGAGGAAGTGTGTTAGGGAGGCATGACCTTGGGAACTATATCTGATCCCTGGCCCTTTCCTCGGGAGGTTCTCTTGCTCTCTCTGATTCCTGGGTGCCATGAAGTGAGCAGCTTTTCTGTGCCTCTCCATCACATGTTCCTGCCTTGAAGCCAGTAGACTATGGACTGAAACTGTGAGCCAAAATAAACCTCTCCTCCTTTAAGCTGTGCTTGTCAACTCTTTGGTCACAGTGATGAGAAGCTGACTAACACACTTGGAGACAGGACACCACAAAAGTGAAGACGCCCCTCTGACCATGAGTCCTATAATGTCCTACTTCCTAGAAAAATAACATATTAAAGCCCAGGATAAGAAGAGCAAGTTCACCCAGACTACAAGTCCCTAACTTTGACTCTGCCCTTTACATCTCAGCATGCTCAGGTTTGTATTATTGATAGTAAGACTTTGAGAAATGCTTCTATGTAGGCAATGGCAATCCAAGCCCAGAGTGAACACCAAACCTAATCAATAGTAAATAAACAATATGCTAAACTCCATACATTATGAGCATTTAGGGTTTCTTTTTTACATACAGTAATCCATGCAAGTCTAACAGGTACAACTCACTGCATTCTTACACAATTCTACATCCATGGACCCATACTGAGATCAAGTTATAAAACATTTCCCATATTATAATATTACTTTTTAATTATTTTAAAATTTTATCTAAAGAAAGTGGTATTATCTGAATATACCCCCCCCAAAAAAAAATTCATAGATTGAAATTCAGTCACCAAAATGATTGCATTAAGAGGCAGGGCCTTTAAGAGGTGATTAAGTCATAAGGTCAGAGCTGTTATGGGTGAAATTAGGACCTTTAAAAAAGAGCTGAGGAGTGGGTTCATCCCTTTTTGTCTCATCCACCAAGTCCAGACACAGCATTTGCCTTTCAAAAGTGAGAAAATGCAGAAAGAATGCTCTCACTAGACACCAAATGTTAGCACTTGATACTGGACTTCCTGTCTCCATAACTATGAGAAAATAAATATCTGTTCTTTGTAAAGTATCTGATCTCACGTATTTCGTTGTAGCATCACAATTGGACTAAGAGAGTTAGAGGGTATAAAAGGTATTCATACTTTCAATGGTGAGTTGGAGAGACTACTAGAGGGTATAGAGTAAATAATTAAAGTTGGTGGAGTCAAAGGGTTAAAAGTATAGACCTGGGAGTAAGAAAGACTTGCCATCCATTGTATTTGACATTTATCAAGGCATACCTCCCTAGTCCACAGTTTCTTCATGTGTATTATGAGAATAAATAGTGTGTGTGTGTGTGTGTGTGTGTGTGTGTGTGACTTGTGGGGATTGAATGAGCTAATGCATATAATGGTTCACAAGGGGCTGGGTAAGCACATAATATGCAAAAAATTTAACAAAGGACAGATTAAGAATCAATCATTTCAATATTCAGCTGATGCACAGTCAGTTGGACCAAAACATCTCTCTCAATGGGGCTGCTACACCTTACTGTGATAATGTCTTCAAGGGTAGAGAGATAATATTTTCATTTCCACAATTTTGATTTAGATGTCGAAGTAAAATGTTTTTCATTTAAACTACTCTATCAGTATCAAATCTTGTTTTAAAAGCAATTGTTAAGAATTCTAAGAGAGAATAAACTTATACTGTCTGTGATCAAAGAAGCTGCTGTAATCAGCATGAACGTTCTGCAAGAAACAAGCTATTTATTTTTCAGAGCTTTCCATTTTTTGAAGCCTAAAATGTTTTAATTCTATCCACCAAGCAATTAATATGTTCTACTAAACAAATAAGAGCTAGGAAATCAAATTAACACCTTTCAAGAGTGATATATCAGCCCAGAATTCTACAGAATGGTTTATGACCCTTCCACTTAATTTAACGGATAAAGTCTAAGTATCAAAATGTCCCAGCAGTGCTTGAATTCTTTCAGAAACTAAAAAATATACATTCCTATGAAGTGTAAATGTTCAGTACAGAAAAAAATAAATGAGTAAATAAAATTCTTCTTTCAAATCCCTTACCTTAATACAAAACTAGACTCAAATTTTCTTTACTAGTTAAGTCTTAATCCACTTAGAAAGATGTTTTGTATAAACAGATGGGAGCCAAGACAAATGCACCTCCTTCCATCCTCCAATGACTGAAATATGATGTTCCGGGACTGGAGACCTCGCAGAGGAGACTACCACCACTTGGCCTGCAGTTTAGGGAAATGACTGGCCTTTCTCCTGCCCTGATGCAAGGGTGCTTCATGGTCCAGAACGTTCAGTCACACCTCCACCATGTAGACAGCATCGCTTTCTTCCACTTGCACACTCCCTCTCTCTGGATTTGTTTATTTGGATAGATAGCAAGAAGAAATTCATTTTTGTTCAGCAAAGTTTTCTCCAATATTCATTTTTTAATTTTTTTTAAATTTTATTGGCACATTTTAGATACACATAATGATAACATTCATCATAGGGATTTTGTACCGGTACAAAAATGGGATTTTTTCCCATTCCCCTCCCTTCAACCCCTCTTCCCCTCTGCATTTACAACAGATTTGTTTCCATATTTTCCTTCCATTCCCTTTTCCTTCCTCCCCTGCCCCGGCCTGGTGCCTCCTCCCATTTGAACCTTTTCTTCCCACTTCCCAATATCTATTATACATTTTGGTCCTTACGCACCCTTTAGGTTTCACACGCCAAGGAAATGGTGCAGTATTTACACTCGTGTGTCTGATTTATTTCACTTAAGAGTATGGTCTCAGGCTGCATTCATTTGGCTAGAAATGTCTCAAGCTTATGCTTCTTTATGGCAGAGTAGTACTCCTCTGTTATTTTACAAAAACACACATCTTTGTTATCCATTCATCCACTGATGGGCATTTGGGCTGTTTTCAACATTTAGCTGTTATAAACTGAGCAACTATAAACAGGGGTGTGCATCTGTCATTATGGTATGATGCTTTTAATTCTTTCAGGAAGATACCAAGAAGAGGAAATAGCTGAATCAAATGGAAGCTCTAGTTTTAGTTTTTTGAGGAATCTCCACACTGATTTCCACAGTGGTTGCACCAGTCTACACTCCCACCAAGAGTGGAGAAGAGTGTCTTTTTCCCCACAGCCCAACCAGTATTTATTACTGGTAGATTTCTTGATAGCATCCATTCTTTCTGGACTGAGATGTAATCTCCATGTTATTTTAATTTGCATCTCTTGAATGACCAATGATGTTGAACACATTTTCATATATTTATTTGCCATTTCTACTCCTTCATCTGAGACATGTCTACTCATTTCAGATGCACATTTATGGATTGGATCTTTAAATTTGAAAGATTTTTTTTTTTAGTTCTTTATATATTCTAGGTAGTAGTCCTTGGTCTGAGGAACAGCTGCAAAAAAAATTTTTTCCCACACTATGGGTTGTCTCTTCACTCTGTTGGTGGTTTCTCTTGCTGTGCAAAAGCTTTTCAATAAAATTAGATCCCACTTGTTTATTCTTTTTGATATTTCCTATGCAATTGGGGTTTTGTTTATAAAGTCTTTGCATGTACCTGTGTCTTCAAGAGTTGTACTTATTCTATTTTCCAGCAGATTTAGGGTTTCTGTTTTAATATCTAGATCTTTAACCCATTTCAATTTTAGTTTCATGCATGGTGAAAGATATAGGTCTAGGTTTAATCTTTGGCATGTAGAAAGCCAGTTTTCCCAGAACCATTTATTAAAGAGGCGATTTTTCTTCCAGGGAAAATGTTTGGCTTCTTTGTCAAAGCTAAGGTAGCTGAATGTGTTTGGAGTTGTTTCTGCATCTTCTAATCTGTTCCATTGATTCTCAGGTTTGTTTCTTTGCAAATACCATGCTGTTTTTATCACAGAAGCTTTGTAGAATAATTTCAAGTCAGGAATTATGATGCCTACTGCCTTGCCTTTGTTGCCCAGAATTTCTTTTGCTATTCTAGGTCTATTTTGGTTTCAAATGAATTTTTGGAAAGTTTTCTCTAATTCTGTGAGATATGATATTGGTATTTCAATCAAGATTGCATTAAATCTGCATAACAATTTTGAAAGTATGACCATTTTCACTATATTGGTTCTTCCTACCCAAGAAAAAGGAATGTCTTTCCATGCTCTGATATCTGCTTTGATCTCCTTTTTCAAAATACTATAGTTTTCGATGTAAAGGTTGTAAAGGTCTTTTACTTCCTTTATTAGATTGATTCCTAGGTATTTCACTTTTTTGGATGATATTTTGAAAGTTATTGTTTCCCTAATTTCTCTCTCAGTGAGCTTGTTATTTGTGTGCAGGAAGGCTATTGATATTTGAGTGTTGACTTTGTATCCAGCTATGCTACTGAATTTGATTATTAAATCTAGAAGTCTTTTGGTGGAGCTTTTGGGGTCTTCTATGTAGAGTGTCATGTCATCCACAAATAATTAAAATTTAACTTCTTCCTTTCCTATCTTTGTTTTATTTCTTTCTCTTGTCTAATTGCTCTGACTAATGTTTCCAGGACTATATTGAATAAGAGTGGTGACAGTGGACATCTTTGTCTTGTTCCTGATTTTAGAGTGAAAGCTTTCCATTTTTGTCCATTTATTATGATGTTGGTTGTTGATTTATCATAGATAGCTTTTAACACATTGAGATAAAGACCATTTATTCCAATTTTCTGTAGGGTTTTTATCATGAATGAGTGCTGGACTTTGTCAAATGCTTTCTTGGCATATATTGAGAGGATCATTTGGTTTCTGTCCTTGGCTCCATTAATATGGTGTATTACATTTATTGATTTGCATATTTTGAACCATACTTGCATCGCTGAGATGAATTTGCTTGGTCATGGTGTATAATCTTCTTGATGATTTGCTGCATTCTGTTTGCCAGTATCTTATTAAGAATTTTTGTGTCTATGTTCATTAAGGAGATTGCCCTGTGGTTCTCTTTTTTGGTTGGATCCTTCTCTGGTTTTGTTATCAGGGTAATGTTTGCTTCCAGGAATGAGTTTGGGAGTACTGCTTCCCTTTCCATTTCATTAAAGAGTTTGAAAAGTAGCAGCATTAGGTCTTCTCTAAATTTCTTGTAGAATTCAGCAGTGAATCATTCACAGCCTGGAATTTTCATTGTTGTTAGGCTTTTAATATATCTTCAATTTTATTGACTGATATTGATTTATTTAGAATTTTTATATATTCTTAATTCAGTTTGGGGAATTCATGTTTCTTTTGTGTTTTCCATCTTAGTAGAATACAGGTTCCTGAGGTAGATATTAATGATCTTCTAGATTTCTGTAGGATCTGTTGTAATTTCATCCTGTTGTTTCCTAATTGTATGAAATTTAGTCTTTTCTTTCCTGTTTTTGATAAGGCTGGCTAAGGGTTTGTCAATTTTATTTAATCTTTCAAAGATCCAAGTCTTCAATTCATTGATTCTTAGTATTGTTTTCTTAGTTTCAATTGTATTAATGCCTGCTCTGATCTATAATTTCTTCCCTCATACAAGCTTTGGGCTTGACTTACTCTTCTTTTTCTATAAGTTTGAGGTTTAATATTAGGTTATTTGAGCTTGCTCTGTCTTTCTGACATAGGAATTAAGCATTATAAATTTCCCTCATAGAACTATTTTCATTTTATCCCATAAGTTCTGATATGTTGTACTGGCATCATTTAATTGCAGAAACTGTCTAACCGCTTCTTTAATTTCATCTGTGACTCATTGGTTGTTCGGGAGAGTGTTATTTAATTTCCATATGTTTATGAAGTTTTTGTGGTTTCTTTTGTCATTGATTTCTAATTTCATTGCACTATGGTCTGATAAGATGCATGGGATAATTTCAAATCTTTTGCATGTGCTATGAGTTAGTTTATGGTCTATTTTGGAAAATGTCCCTTGTGCACCTGAGAAGAATGTATACTCATGTTGTGGGGCAGAACACTCTGTAGACATCTAGTATATTCATTTGTTCCAAAGTTTGGCTCAGTTCTGATATTTCTTTGTTGACTTTTTTGCCTAGTTGATCTATTTGTGACAGTTGGGTATCAAAGCCCCACATTACAATTGTATTAGTGCTTATTTGACTTTTCATATCTATTAATATTTGTTTTATACAGTTGGGTATGCTGGTATTTGGGACATATATATTTATGACTTTTATCTCTTCCTCTTGGATTGTTCTCTTTACAAGGATGTAGTGACCTTTTTTGTCTCTCTTAATCAATCTTGGCTTGAAATCCACTTTGTCTGCAAATAGAATAGCTACCCCTGCTTTTATCCAGGTTTCTGTCACATGGAATATTGTTGTTCATCCTTTGAATTTCATTCTATGAATTTTTGAATTGAATATGTTTTTTGTATGTAGCATATGGTTGGATCTTGCTTCATGATCAATTCTTCAAGTCTGTTTCTTTTGATTGGTGAATTGAGACCATTTACATTGATGGGTATTACTGACCTGTACTGATTTATCCTTATCATGTTATTTTCCTGTTGTTGGCTCTCCCCCCGACCTCTGTTTAATTACACACCTTGCCTGTTTGATTCATTCTGTTTGAGTTCATATAGTTGTAGTCCTCATTATATCTTTCTAGATTGTCCTTTGGAACTTTTTGGAGTGCTTGCTTGTCATAAATTTCTGCAAGTGTTCTTTGTTATGGAATTATGTTATTTCTCTATCAATTTTGAAAGATAGTTTTGTGAGGTACATCATTCTGGGCTGAAGGTCGTTTTAGGGCTTGAAATAGTTCACTCCAAGCTCTCCTTGAGGAGAGCTGCTGTGATCCTGATGAGCTTTCTTTTATAGATGATTTGTTTCTTTTCTCTAGCAGCTTTTAATATTCTGTTGTTGTGTTGAATTTCTGGAATCTTGACTATTATGTCCCTTGGTGTTCTTTTTTTTTAAAATCATGCTAATTGGAGTTCTATATGCCTCACTTACCTGTATATCAACTTCTTTTTCCATGCTTGGGAAGGTTTTTTGCCATTACTTCTGTGAACAGGTTTTTTGCATCATTTAGATTGTCTCCTGCTTTTTTATTGACTGATTAATCTTATGTTATACAGCTGTGGAATTGATTTTTATATTCTCTTGCTATTTTTAAGAAATGTTTCTTTTCATGATCACTAACCACAATCCTCTCTTTTATATCTGATATTCTGTACTCACACTGGCTCATTGTGCTGTGAATATTTTCAATGGAATTTTAACCTCCTGGATATCTGTTTGAATCTGTTTCATAGATTTTATTTCTTTTTTATGTTTGATGTTATTGGTGTCCATAATTTTTCTAAGCTCCTCTATTTTTTTTAATCTGCATCTGCTCTAGAGTCACTAGCCATGTCCTTCATTATGTCACTATTTCTGTAGTTATCTGAGCATTTCTGACTTGATATTTTCTAGAGCCTCATTCATGTGCTTTGCTACTTTTACTGTTACCACTTCAGAGAATCCAGGTGGGTAGGTTTCAAATTGTCCCACCTTGTTACTGCTTGGGTTTGTCTTTGGTGAGCTGGAAGCCTGGGGTTGCACCTTGCTTCCATGTCTTCTAATTTTGTACTTCTTTTTAGTTTAATTTCTAAATTGCTAATTTAGTTTAATTTCTAAATTTTTATAAATTGCTTATGGCAGGTAGATTTATTGTTAGCATTGAGAACCCTTAGGAGATGACTACTTCTCAGAGATATCTTCCAGGTATATCTGGCTTTTGGGTTTTGAGTCTGTTGCAAGATCCTACCTCTTTAACTTATTGGAAATGAGAATTTTCTGCCTATTCGGCCTAGCCCCTGGTTCTTTGGCACTGGTGTATAGTATTCTTTATGACTCTTAGACAATCTCGTTTGGGCATACTAGGAAGAACAACTGATTAAAATAGATAGAGCAATTAGAACAACTGATTATGTCACCTTAGCTAAAGTAGTACAATCAGTAATACCAATACCATCAAAGTCAGCCTAGAAAATGACAAACTATGGTAACTATTAATTTGCCATCTTTAACCATATGAATTAGATTTGTGAGTATATAATAAAATCTAAAACAAACCAGAAAATTGTAGACAGTAAATATGCCCTCAATATGGTGGTTTTATCCTCAGGGGAGAAAATTTAAAAGAGGATGGGGGAAAAATAGAGAAATTGAAGAAGAGGAAGAGATTTGAAGCAAGGCTGGAGGACAAAGGAAGATTATGCAAACTTTGGGAAACTAGTGAAGGAGACAGGAGGGAAAGATAGAAGGAAGAAATAAAAACAAGAACAAAACAGAACAACAACAGCAAAAAACTAGAAACAATGTTCACATTCATGATGATGGTGGTGGGAGTATACTAATATAACTGTGGTATTCATTTATTGGGGTTTTTTTCCCTTAAATTCTTTCATTGGTACATTTTACATATATAGTACATTTTCTTTTATCATTGGGGGGCTGGGGATTTAGCTCAGTGGTTCTAGCACCTGCCTCACAAGCACAAGGTCCTGGGTTCAATCTCCGGTATCAAAAAAAAAAAAGCTGCATTTATCATTGGGAACTTGTACCTTTATGTGATGTATATTGGTTCCTATTTTTTCCCCATTCCCTTGCCCTCCCTTCAACCCCTCCACCCTTCCCTATTTACAAAGACTTTGTATCCATTTTTTCCTTTTCTCATATTTTTTCCTTTCCCTTCTTTCTTTTCCTCTACCCCTCCCACTTCCCCTACCCCTTTGGACCTTTTCTTCCTATTTCAAATTGTCAATTATTCATTTTAATACTTATTTATACTTTCAATTTCTCACACCATAGAAACTATTCAGTATTTATACATGTGTCCTATTTATTTCTCTTCAGAGGATGGCCTCAATGTGCATCCATTTAGCTATAATTGTCTCTAGTTTGTTGTTCCTTATAGCTGAGTAGTACTTCATTTTATTTTAAAAAACCACATCTTTATCCAGTCTCCAATAACTGTGGTATTCAAAGAGCACCTTCTTTGTTAATCGTTCCTCTCTGCCTATATATCAGACATATAGTCAACAAAAACAGATCTAGAACTTATTAGCTTTAAATGTATCATTCTAAAAGATCCAGAACTTACTATCTTTAAATCAATCACTTTGCAATGGGGCTGAAGAAATCCTGGCACAATATAAATCTATCTGTAGATAGATAGACAGACAGATAGATAGATAGATAGATAGATATACATAGATAGATAGATTTTATGTATATATTACATATATATATCATACATTATTATTTAACAATTCTATAAATTAACATTGTCACAAAGAAAACCAGACTATAATAACAAGATGTGAAACAATTATCTTCCATTAAATAACTATGCAGACAAATGTTAAAGCAAGAAATAAGTAGTCTACTACAAACATTTACGATTCATTTAACACTTCCATGGTACTTTCTATTATTTTATTTAATTTTCCAAACAGTTCAATAATGAATATACCATTATTTATTTACAAATGAAGAAACAATGGCTTAGCAAATGAGTAGATTTCCTGTGACCACTCAGTAAGGGGAGGAGCTGGAGCCTAAAAACAAATGCATTTGCAATAAAACTGTTTCCCCAGACTCTGGCCTCTGGTGGCCCCAGCAGTTATCAAACCAACTTATCTAATCTGAGGCTTGTATTCTAATAAACTATATTGAGACAAACTCTGACTATCACCTTCTACAGAAGAAAACAAACCAAATATTCACCACAAATATGGAAATAGTTTCAGCTAGAAACCAACAAGGAAACTATAAAGAGATTAAAATCTATATTCCTTTTGCAAAGAAAGTAGAACTTATAGACATGAAGTCAACTAACATAAAACATGAGATTCTGGGACCGGAGATTTAGCTCAGTGGTTCTACTCCCTGCCTCACAAGCACAAGGACCCAAGTTTAAACCCCGGTACCAAAAAAAAGAAAAAATGAGATTCTTTCCACTGCTGAAATACTTGTGCAACAAATTTGGACTCGTGTTCAAATCAAGACAGAAGTATGTGAGCAACAAAATGCAGAAGATTGATGGCCCTGCCCTATCTTAACCCATATTAAATAATGTATTTTTGTGTGTGAATATGTATGTATGTACATCTATATAACTACATAACTGTTTTCTATCACTATAACTGAATGCAGTATCACAGACTGAGTAACTTATACAGAATAAGGGTTTATTTAGCTAACAGTTCTGGTGATTGGAAGTCTAAAAGCATGGGGCCAATATCTGGTGAGGATTGCCTTGCTGCATGATAACATGGTAGAGGGCTTCACAGGGAACAAGTATACTAGCTTCTGTCCCCTTTCCTCTACTTATAAAGCTATATTTTCAGGTCTCACCCTCATGATATCAGCTAATTCTAATTACCTCCCAAAGGCCCCACCACCACATACCACCAACATGATTTGAGGATTCAGTTCCTAACACATGAATTCCACAAAACATATGCAAACCACAGCAGTGTGTGTGTGTATGTGTGTGTGTTCTTTAATTTTTCTTCAAGATGAATCTAACATGTAAATCTACAAATGTTTCTATAAATATGTTCATGATTAAATTTTTCATCCCATGACTATTAATAGAATATCTTGTGGAATTTTATTTCTTCAAATTAAGCTGCTTGATTTATCCATTCCTCCTTCATTTACCTCTTTATCACACATTTACTTAATTTGGGGACAAGATGGCAAAAACCACAAGACAAATACAAATCCACTTCCTGCAGTGCCAAGGAACAGAGCTGCCCTCAATGCAGAGGAGATAAACCTTCTGGGCTGATGTACCATGCCACTGGCACTAAGGAGATGAGCCACTCAAGTGCCAGCAGCTCACATCCCCATCCTCTACCCCCACTGAAATGAGAAACCATATAAACAAATCTCAAAACCAGACTTTCAGATCACCTAAAGCAACCCCAAAAGGAAATGAGATGGAACAATCTGATAATCACCTGGACGCCATGAACTGGCAATAAAAGAGGATCCAGAAAAAATGAAAACAGAAATAATTTCTCAGATAACAGCAGAGATTGCACCTATAGTGCAAGACATGATTAATAAATCTAGAGAGGACACAGATAAAGCAATAGAGGAGCTGAGGAACATGATGGAATCTCAACATATGAAACAAATGGAATCCATAAAACAGATGCAAACAGATTTCCAGGAGACTAAAAATTCCATTGAAACTTTACACAGCAAAATGAGCCAATGTGAGGACAGAATTTCAGATATAGAGCATAAGATTGCAATCACTGACCAGGAAAAGAAAAATTTCTCTAAAATTGTAAGGGACCAGGATAAACCAATCTAGTAGCTGCTAGACAATGCAAAGAAAAATAACATAAGACTGATCAGACTCAATGAAGAAATAGGAGGGCACAGAGGACACAAACACTATTCACAGAAGTGATGGCAGAAAACTTCCCAAGCAAGGGAAAAGAACTTGACATACAGACAAGTGAAGCATATAGGACACCAAATAGCACTGATCAAAAAAAATCTACACATAGGCATATAAGAGTTAGTATTCAAGAAACCTAACAGAAGAACAACATTCAAAAAGCAATTAGAGAAAGAAACAAATCACATACAAAGGAAAGCCCATCAAAATCACAGCAGACTTCTCAACCCAAACCCTGAAGACAAGAAGAGCTTAGAGTGATGTATTTCAAGCCCTAAAGGAAAACAGCCTCCAACCCAGATTGATGTACCCTGCAAAACTATCTTTCAACATTGATAGAGAAATAAGATATTTTCATGACAAAGAGCACATTAGGAACTTCACGAATACCAAACCAGCACTCCAAAAACTTTTAGACAATATTCTAGGAAAAGACAATGAGGATCACAATCCCAGGTAGCCCAGCAGAATAAATCCACAAGGCATGACAAGAAATTAAATGGAAAGGGGGAGAACCCAACAAAAAGAAAAATTCATGACAATGATAAGTCAATATCTATGAGTTATTACCATCAATGTTAATGGTCTCAATTCAACAATCAAAAGAAATAGACTGGTAGAATGAGTCAAGAAGCAAGATCCAACAATATGCTGCCTACAAGAAACACACTTAATTCAAAAGAAACTCATAGAAGGAAAGTTAAAGGGTACAAAACAATACTCCATGTGACAGGAACCTGAAAAAAAGCATGAGTAGCTATCCTCTTTTCAGGTCAAGTGGATTTCAAAGCAACACTGATTAAGAGAGACAAAGAAGGACATTGCATCCTTGTAAAGGGAACAATCCAAGAAGGAGAGATGACAATCATAAACATATATGCACCAAACACTAGTGCACCAAACTATATGAAACAAATACTAACAGAAATGAAAAATCAAATAAGCACTAATGCAATAGTAGTGGAGGACATGAATACTCCACTGTCACAAATAGATAGATCAACAAGACAAAAAATTAAGCAAGGAAATACCAGAAGTCAATCAAACTCTTGAACAAATGAACTTAACAGATGTTTACAAAGTGTTCCACCCCACAAATTCAGAATACATATTCTTTTCAACTGTACATGGGACGTTCTCCAAAATAGACCACATACTCACTCATAGAACATGTTTAAGTAAGTGCAAAGGAACTGAAATGTTATCCCCTGTATATTATCAGACCATAGTGAGATGAAATGGGAGATCAATAGTGAAAAAAAAATGGAAGAATTTCATAAACACGTGGAAATTGTACAACATACTTCTGAATAACCAATGGGTCACAGACGAAATTAAAGAACAAATCAGACAGTTCCTAAAACTAAGTGGCAATGCCAATACAACATATCAGAATCTATGGGGCACAGTGAAAGCAGACTTATGAGGGATATACATAGCAGTGAATACACATATTAGGAAAACAGAGGGAGCCCAATTAAACAACCTGATGCTGAACTTCAAGCTTCTAGAAAAAGAATAGCATGACAAACCCAGAGCTCATACAAGAGAGGAAATTATAAAGATCAGAGGAGAAATCAATGCAATGGAGACAGAATGACACAAAAAAATGAATGAAGTCAAGAGTGGATTCTTCAAAGAAATCAACAAAATTGACAAACCCTTAGCCACCCTTATCAGAAAAAGGAAAGAAAAGACCCAAATCCATGCAATTAGGAATAAAAAGGGTGAAATTACAGCAGACCCAGGAGAAATCCAGAGGATCATTAACACCTGCTTCAAGAACCTGTATGACAATAAGATGGAAAATACAGAAGAAATGGAGAGATTCCTAGATATGTATAAATTACCACAGTTGAATGAGGAAGACTTAAAAAAATTAAAATGACCCAATATCAATCAATGAAGTTGAAAACATAATTAAAAACTTAGCATCTAAGAAAAGTCCAGATCCCGATGGCTTCACTGCTGAATTCTACAAGACATTTAGAGAGGGACTACTGCCACTACTGTTTAAACTCTTCAATAAAATTGAAAGGGAAGCAATACTCCCAAATTCATTCCTGGAAGCAAGCATCACCTTGATCCCCAAAGCAGAGAAAGACCCAACTGAAAAAGAGAACTATAGGCCAATCTCACTAATGAACATAGATGCAGAAATCCTTAATAAGATAATGGCAAACAGAATGCAGAAGATCATCAAGAAGATCATACACCCTGATCAAGTGGGATTCATCCCAGGGATGCAGGGATGGTTCAATATTCACAAATCAATCAATGTAATACTCTAAACCAAAGGAGCCAAGGACAAAAACCATATGATTATCTCCATAGATACAGAAAAAGCATTTGACAAAATCCGACATTCATTTATGATAAAAACCCCACAGAAAATTGGAATAGATGGTCTCTACCTCAAACTGATAGAAGCCATCTATGAAAAACCAACAGCCAATATGATACTAAATGTTCAAAAACTGAAATGCTTCACACTAAAATCAGGAACAAGACAAGGATGTCCACTATCGCCACTCCTGTTCAATATAGTTTTTTAAAATAATTTTATTATCAAATACACACACATACAAAAATTAAAACCATTCAAAGAAGAACAATGCAAGGGAAAAAAAACTACAATAATATTCAAATGCGGTAGAACTCAACAAAAACGAAACTAAAAAGCATTTAAACATTTTTCCATATAACTTAAAAAACCATCTCAAGCACCAACAAGACACCAGAGGATGTGATTTGTTTCAGAAAGATCCCCAAACCAACATTGAACAAATAGTAGTCTGGAGAAAAACTCCAGTGAGCTAGCAGACTCCACATAAGCCAAGCTTCTCCCTAGTTTAAATTTCAGTACAGTCATATGACAGGCAATGGAAACACAATCCAAGAAATATGTTATTAGGCAATTTCATCCTTGTGAACCCTTAATTACACTTTCAGTTTCTCACACTAGAAAAACTATTCGGTATTTACACACACATGTCCTATTTATTTTATTTAAGAGGATGGCCTCAATATGCATCTATTTAGCTATAAATGTCTCCAGTTTCTCATCCTTTATGGCTGAGTAGTACTCCATTTTATAAAAAAAAACAAAAACATCTTCTTATCCAGTTTCCAGTTAATGGGCACTTGGGCTGTTTCCAAGCTTTTACTATTACAAACTGTGCCGCTATAAACATGGTGCATGTATATCGCTGTGGTATGATTCTTTTAATTCTTTTGGGAAGGTACCTAGCAGGAGGATAGCTGGGTTGAATGGGACCTCTAAGCCTAATTCTTTGAGGTATCTCCATACTGATTTCCACAGTGGTTGCACCATTCTGCACTCCCACCAACAATGGAAAAGGTTTCCTTTTCTCCCCACACCCCCGCCAGCATTTGTTATTGGATGATTTCTTAATAGCAGCCATTCTTTCTGGGGTGAGGTGGAATTTCAGTGTTGTTTTCATCTTCGTCTCTAGAATAACCAGGGATGTTGAACATTTTTTCATATATTTATTTGCAGCTTTTACTTCTTTGTCTGAGAAATGTTCATTTCAGATCCCCATTTTTGAATTGGGTCTTTGAATTTGGGGGGTCTGATGCTTTTCAGTCCTTTATATAGTCTAGATAGTAGTCCTTTATATATTCTAGATAGTAGTCCTTTGTCTGAGGTACTGTTGCTGAACATTTTTTCCCACATTGTAGGATTTCTCTTAGCTCTGTTGGTGGTTGCTCTTGCAGTGCAGAAGCTCTTTAATAAGATAAGATCCCAGTTGTTGATTCTTTGTGCAAGTTCCCATGCCGCTGAGGTTTTCTTCATAAAATCTTTTAGTATACCAATGACTTCAAGAGTTCTACCTAACTTATTTTCCAGCAAATTTAGTGTTTCTTTCTTAATATTGAAATCTTTAATCCACTTCAGTCTTAAATTAGTGCATGGTGATAGGTGTGGGTATAGTTTTAATCTTTGGCAGGTTGAAATCCAGTTTTTCCAACACCATTTATTAAATAGGCGATCTTTCCTCCAATGAGGATGGTTGGCTCCTTTGTGAAAGATGAGGTGGTTGAGCATATCTGTGATTCTTTCTGCATCTTCTAATCTATTCCACTGATCTTTGGGTCTGTTTCTCTGCCAATACTGTGCTGTTTTTATCACAGTAGCTTTGTAGAATAGTTTCAAGTTGGGGACTGTAATACCCCCAGCCATATCTCTGTTGCCTACAATTTCTTTTGCTATTTTAGATCTCTTCTGGTTCCAAATGAATTTTGGGATTGTTTTCTCTAGTTCTCTGAAATATATTGTTGGAATTTAAATCGGCATTGCATTAAACCTATATAATAGTTTTGGAAGTACGGCCATTTTCGCTATATTGGTTCTTCCTACCCAGGAACAAGGGATTTCTTTCCATTTTCTTATATCCTCCTTGATCTCCTTTTTCAGAGTGTGGTACTTTTCAGTGTAGAGGTCTTTTGCTTCCTTTGTTAGATTGACTCCTAGATATTTCATTTTTTTGGATGCTATTGTAAAAGGAATTGTTTCCCTAATTTCTCTCTCAGTGAGTCTATTATTTGTGTATAAAAAGGCTATTGTTTTTTGAGTGTTGACCTTATATCCAGCTACTCTACTGAATCTGTCAATTAAGTCTAGAAGTCTTATGGTAGAGTATTATGGGTCTTCTATGTAAAGTATCTTATCATCAGCAAATAATGACAGTTTAAATTCTTCCTTTCCTATTTTTACTCCTTTTATTTCTTTCTCTTTTCTAATTGCTGTGGCTAATGTTTCAAGAACAATATTAAACAGGAGTGGTGATAGTGGGCATCCTTGTCTTGTTCCTGATTTTAGTGTGAAAGTTTTCAAGGTTTGACCATTTAGTAAGATGTTGGCTGTTTGTTGGCTTTTCATAGATAGCCTTAATCAAGTTGAGATAAAGACCTTCTATTCCAATTTTCTGCAGGGTTTTTATCATGAATGGGTGTTGGATTTTGTTGAATGTCTTTTCTGCATCTATTGAGGTGATCATATGGTTTTTGTCCATGAGTCTGTTCGTGTATTACGTTTATTGATTTATGAATGTTGAACCATCCTTGCATCCCTGGGATAAATCCGACTTGGTCAGGGTGTATGATCTTCTTGATGACCCTCTGTATTCTGTTTGCCAGTATCTTGTTGAGGATTTTTGCATCAATATTCATTAGGGCGATTGGCCTGTAGTTTTCTTTTTGGGTTGTGTCTTTCCCTGGTTTTGGAATCAAAGTAATAATTGCTTCCAGGAATGAATTTGGAAGCTTTGCTTCCCTTTCAATTTGCTTGATGAATTTAAGGAGTAATGGCAATAGTTCTTCTTTAAATGTCTTGTAGAATTCAGCAGTGAAGCCATCAGGACCTGGGATTTTCTTTGTTGGTAATTTTTTTATTACATTTTCAATTTCACTCATTGTAATTGGGGTGTTTAGAATTTCTATATCTTTTTCATTTAACTTTGGTAATTCGTATGTATCTAGGAATCTGTCCATTTCTTCTGTGTTTTCCATTTTATTAGAGTACAGGTTCTTGAAGTAGGTATTGATGATGCTTTGGATTTCTGCTGGATCTGTTGTGACTTCACCTTTTTCATTCTTGATTGCATGGATCTGAGACTTCCCTTTCCTTTTTTTGATACGGTTGGCTAAGGGTTTATCAATTTAATTTATTCTTTAAAAAAAACAACTCTTTGATTCATTAATATTTTGTAATATTTTGTATTTTAGTCTCCATTGCATTGATTTCTGCTCTGATCTTTATAACTTCCTCTCTTGTATGAGATTTGGGTTTGATATGCTCTTCTTTTTTTAGGAGCTTGAGGTTCTGCATTAAATTATTTATTTGAGTTCTCTGTTTTCCTAATATGAGCATTGACTGCTATGAATTTCCCATGTAGAAGTTCTTTCATTGTGTCCCATAGATTCCTGTATGTTGTACTGGCATTATCATTTTCTTGTAGAAACTGTCTAATTTCTTCTTTAATTTCCTCTGTCACCCATTGGTTGTTCAGGAAAGTGTTATTTAATTTCCATGTGTTTGTGGGAGTTTTGCAGTTTCTTATGTCATTGATCTTCAATTTTATTGTACTATGATCTGATAATATACACAGGGTAATCAATTCTTTTACATTTACTTAGACATGTAAGCTATCAGTTAGCATGCAGTCTATTTTGGAGAATGACCCATGTGCAGCTGAAAAGAATGTGCATTCTGATTTTGTGGGGTGGAACACTGTAAACATCTATTAAGTCCATTTGTTCAATAGCTTGGTTCAATTCTAGAATTTCATTGTTAATTTTATGTCTAGATGATCTGTCTAATTATAATAATGGTGTATTGAAATCCCCCACTACAATTGTATTAGAGCTTATTTGGTTTTTCATGTCCATTAATATTTGTTTTGTATAGTTGGGGGCATTCGTATTTGGTATATATATATATATATAATTGTCACCTCTTCCTCTTGGACTGTTCCCTTCACAAGGATGCAGTGACCATTTTTGTCTCTCTAAATTAGTTTTGGTTTGAAATCTAATTTGTCTACAAATAAAATGCTACTCCTGCTTTTTTCTGGGTTCCTGTGGCATGGAGAACTGTTTTCCATTCCTTTACTTTCAGTCTATGTATTTCTTTTTGAGTTAGGTGTGTTTCTTGTATACAGCATATTGTTGGATTTCACTTCTTAATCCATTCTGTCAGTCTATTTCTTTTGATTGGTGAATTGAGACCATTAACATTGATAGTTATAATTGATAGATATTGACTCATCCTTGTCATGATGTTTTACTATTGGTGATTCTTTCATTTTTTGTTTTTGTTTTTGTTTTTGTTTTCCTTTTGCTTTAGTTTCTTACCTTTCCTGGTGGCTTCCCTACATTGGGACTCACTGAGTTGTGATCTTCATTGTGCTTTTCTTGGATATTGCTTAGGATTGTTTGGAGTGCTGGTTTGGTATTCATGAAATTTCTCAGGTGTTCTTTGTCTTGAAAGTATCTAATTTCCCCCATCGATTTTGCAGGATACAACAGTCTAGATTGGAAGTTATTTATTTTTAGGGCTTGAAATACTTAACTCCAGGCTCTCCTTGACTTAAAGGTTTGTGTTGAAAAATCTGTCATGATTCTAATGGGCTTTCCTTTATAGGTGATTTGTTTCTTTTCTGTAACTGCCTGTAGAATTCTGTTCTTCTGTTGGGTTTCTGGGATCTTGATTATTATGTGTCTAGGTGTAGATTATTTTTTTATTATGCCTAGTTAGAGTTCTATATGCCTCGCTTATCTGTATGTTCAATTCTCCTTCTCTGTCTGGGAAGTTTTCTACTATTACTCCTGTGAACAGTTTTTTTATGTCAATTGTATTTTCTCCTGTTTTTTCATGGACTCCTATCAGCCATGTGTTATTCATCCTTGCATCATCCAGCAACTGCTGGATTAATTTCCACTGGTCCCTTACTATTTTTAAGAAATCTCTGTTTTCAAGGTGATTCACCAGAATCCTGTCTTCTATATCTGATATTTTATCTTCAGATGCCCTTAATCTGCTATGCATGCTTTCAATGGAGTTTTTAATCTCCTGAATATCTGTTTGAATCTGTTTCATGGATTCCATTTCTTTCTTATGTTGGGCGATCATGGTTTCTATTTCTTTCTTATGCTGGGCATTCATGGCTTACAGCATGTTTCTAAGCTTATCTATTTTTTTATCTTTTTCTGTTCTAGAGCCTCTAATTATGTCTTTCACTCTGCTTCCCATCACTGTAGTTATCTGGGAGATTATTCCTGCTTTGAATTTTTCTAGAGCCTCATTCATCTATTTTGTTACTTCCTGTGCTATCAGTTCAGAGTGTCCAGGTGGTTGATTATCAGACTTTTCCACCTTGTTTTCCCCAGAAATTGCCTTTTGTGGGGTAGAAGTCTGAGTTTATGACTTGCTTAAATGTCTTCGCATTTTTGTTTTTGGTACTGTCAGTTAAAAGTCAGTGAGTCTCAGTAAGCCAGCCACAGACCCATGAGACTCAGACAGACCTCTGGCTGCAAGTCTCAAACTGAGTTCCCTGTCTTCCTGCAGGGCTGAACTCTGTTCCACTATAGGTTCCAGCTTTCCCTCCCCTGAAAATATTTCAGGTTCAAATGGGAGGTCACGATCCCTCCAACTTACCAAGTATGGTGGTCTGGTATGCCTATATTGCAGAGATTCTCTGCACTTTTCCAGTGGGCTTCAGTTTTCATCAGGGAGCCTAAGAAAGGCCCTCTCTCTGTTGTTCACTTCTGCAACTCAGGACAATGGCCTTTATGTCCTCCTGTGCCTCTGTAGTGTGGAACTAGGTAGCTGCACAGCCAAGAGGCCAGAGGTGGGGGGCGCAGTGGCTGGTGGGCCTGCGGGGGGAGGGAGTGTCCTCACAGTCTCCTGGATGCAAGTGGGCAAAGCAAACCAGACGGAGCAGGGCACAGCCACCACGTCTAACCACAAGGCCAAACTGGCAGCCAGTGTACCTGCCCAGGGGGTTGTCCTCATGGTCTCCTGGATGCAAGTGCTGTTCAATATAGTTTTGGAAACATTAGCCACAGCAATTAGATAAGAGAGAGAAATAAAATGAATAAAGATAGAAAATGAAGAAGTCAAACTGTTATTATTTGCAGATGACATGATACTCTATAGAGAAGACCCCAAGAACTCCACCAAAAGACTTCTAGACTTAATAACCAAATTGAGTCAAGTAGCTGGTTACAAGGTCAACACACAAAAATCAATAGCTTTCCTCTACATGAACAACAGACTCACTGAGACAGAAATAAGGCAAACAATTCCTTTCACCACAGCATCCAAAAAACTGAAATACTTAGGAATCAACCTAACAAAAGAAATCAAAGACCTCTTCTCTGAAAAATATAGCACTCTGAAAAGAGAGATTGAAGATGATATCAGAAAATGGAAAGACATCCCTTGTTCCTGGATAGGAAGAATCACCACACTGAAAATGGCCATACTTCCAAAACTGCTATATAAATTCAATGCAATCCCAATTGAAATTCCACCACCATACTTCACAGACCTTGAGAAAGCAGTTCAAAATTCATTTGGAACAAGAAGAGTTAGAGAATACCAAATGCAATTCTAGGCAACAGAGACATGTCACAGCCCCCAATTTGAAAATATATTACAAAGCTACTGTGATTCAAACAGCATGGTATTGGCAAAGAAATAGACCTGAGGACCAGTGGAACAGATTAGAAGATGCAGAAACACCTCCAGACACACTCAGCCACCTCCTCTTTGATAAAGGATCCAAACACCCTCACTGGAGGAAAGATAGCCTCTTTAATAAATGGTGCTGGAAAAATTGGGTTTCAACTTGCCAAAGATTAAAACTAGACCTATATCTCTCACCATGCACTAAACTAAAATCAAAATGGATTAAAGATCTAAATATTAAAATAGAAATGCTGATCCTGCTAGAACAGAGGTTACATAGAACTCTTGAAGACATTGGTGTAGGAAAAGATTTTATGAACAAAACCTCAGTTGTGCATGATCTAGCACAAACAATCAACAAGTGAGATCTCTTCTTACTAAAAAGCTTCTATACAGCAAGGGAACCACCAACAGTGTGAAGAGACAACCCACAATTTGGGAAAAAATTTTCACCTCCTGTTCCTCAGACAAAGGTCTACTATCTAGAATCTATAAGGAACTTAAAAAAATCAGACCTCCCAAATTTAAAGACCCAATCCAAAAACGGGCATCTGAAATTAACAAACATTTCCCAGACAAAGAAGTAGAAATAACAAATAAGCATATAAAAAATGTTCAACATCACTGGTCATTCAAGAGATGTAGATGAAAACAATGCTGAGATTCTACCTCCCCCCAAAAAGAATGGCTGCTATCATGAAACCAACCAATAACAAATGCTGATGGGGCTGTGCGGAAAGAGGAATACTGCTCAACTGCTGGTGGGAGTGTAAACTGGTGCAACCACTGTGGAAATCCGTATGAAGATACCTCAAAGTACTAGGACTAGAAGTCCCATTTGATCCAGCTATTCCCCTTCTTGGTTTCTTCCCCAAAGAATTAAAAGAGTCATACCACAGTGATATATGTGTACCCATGTTCATAGCAGCACAATTTGTAATAGCTAAAACTTGAAAGCAGCACAGTTGCCCATCAACTGAAGACTGGATAAAGAAAATGTGTTTTTTTAAATAACGTGGAGTACTACTCAGCCATAAAAAATGAGAAATTAGAGACATTTATAGCTAAATGGATGCACATTGAGGCCGTACTCTTAAGTGAAATAAATAGGACACACATGTGTAAATGCTGAATAGTTTCTCTAGTGTGAGAAACTGAAAGTGTAAATAAAGACTAAAAGTTATAATCAATAATGCGAAATTGGAAGAAAGGGGCAAAGAGGAATGGGAAGTGGGAGGGGTAGGGGAAAGTAAAGAAGGGAATGGAATTAGTATGAGAAAATGCAAAAATGGAAACAAAGTCTTTGTAAATAGGGAGGGATGGAGGGGTTGAAGGGAGAGCAGGGGAAGGAGGAAAATATAAGAACCAAGAGAGATTATGTAAAGGCGCAGATTTCCAATGATGAATGTCATTATATTGCAAACCTAAAATGTACCAATAAAATTAATTTTTAAAAAGACAAATACAAATCTAATGAAGATTAAAAAAACAACACAGGCCTAAACCTATACAAAATGCATTTACAATGTGGAGAAAGCTCCTACAGAACCAACCTATCAGCCTTTTCAAACACACCTAATCTCAGAAGCAAAGTCACTATGTATAAGTAGCATTCATCCAGTGATGACCTGGGTGACCACTATATGTTTGACACTAGGCTAGATCCAGAGGACACAGTGCTTGCCTAATAGAAGATCAGAGGCTGGCCAGGAGAAAGACATGCAGACTAACAAGTACAGAAACATTTGATCAAATTATAATTGTAACATGTTCAAGGTGCAGTGGCCTGAAAATGTATTCACTATTCAATGAGAGGAAAGTTTTATATGCTGTATTAACATGTACCACATATAAATATTTGCTTTCATATTCAAGTATAGATGACAGAGTGATGTTGAGATCTAGAGCTAGTAAAAACTATTTTAAATTTCATTTAATCCATAGGCTACTGCCAGATAATTTTTCTAGTACCGTATTGAATCCTAGTGGACTCTTAGTTATCAAGTCCTCATCAGCGCCAAGTTGCAGATCTCTACTATCCCGTGCGCTATAATTTTTAATCTCATTTTCTACGTTTAATTTCCAAACCCATAGGACTTGTCATTCACCTTTCAGTTTGAGGTGAAGGTCATCACCTGGTCATTCACATTGCTGTGTTCTCAATATAATAGAGACATATGGCTAATGTGTCCTTAATTGTGTTACTTTGTTATTCTCCACTGCTATTGCATCTCCTGAATTTACTTCAGCCAATTACTGTCAAGTGCATTTAATTTCTTCTATTTCATACTCACCTCCTCACAGAGCTGATATTCTGTTGGAGAAATACTAGGTTATTAATTTTACACTAATGCAAAGATTTACTCTCTGGTAGTTCTTGAAAGTGAACTTACTATTTTCTGGAAGGCCTACACAGTCATTATAAATGCTGGTTTCATTTAGCCATACAGTGTATGACCACATTCTTTTTTCAGTATGTCATTGTTATATTAATTACATAATAATGTGAAGAGTGGCACTATATTCTCAGAAAATAGAATTAATCACTCTACAAGTCAACAACTAATGACAGAGCCCATAGACAACACTATTTACTTACCCTCCAGTCAGTAAAAAATGCAAGTGAGGTCTTAGTAGACAAATCTGAAGTATAAGTCAAAGATCTATAATCTCTATATCATTATGAAATAAAATGCCTTTACCCTGAAGAGACTACAGTCAGCCCTCCATATCTGTGCATTCCACATCTGTGGAATGAACCAATCTTGGATCAAAAGGATTAGGGGAAAATATTGCATCTGTACTGAACATACAAATAATTATTTTTCTTGTCATCATTATTTAAACAGCATAGCCTAACAAACTATTTACATAATATTTACATTATATTAGATATTATATATAATTCAGAGGTGATTTAAGGTATAGGAAAGAATATGTACGTGCACATGCTAAACTTTTCATATAAGGGACTCACGGATATGCAAATTTTACTATCTGTAGAGGTCCTGGGACCAGTTCTTCATAAATACTGAGGAATGACTTTATTTGTTCCTCCATAGAAAATGGTGTAGGAATCATTTATAATATCTTTGGTATGCAGTACACTTGAAATGCATCATACGGAAATTGGCAATTACTTGGCCTGTACTTAGTATACAGGAGATTTTTTTTCTTACATCATAAATTTATTCTTTACCATAGAAACTGAGCAGATTACTACCTACATTTAAGACATAATTTAAATTTTCTTTTATTCCTCTAATTTTTAAAGCATATTGTGTCCAGAAGCTCCAGATGTTGATTTCAAGATGGGATTTGCAATTTGCAACTTTTAGGTTGCTTTTTTTTAGTGGACTAAATGTACTAAGAAGTAAAACAATTTTTAAAACTGAACATAACAGCTTAGTCCAAAACATGATTTTTACAATTTTAGCTCTTTAGAGAAAATACTAACAATTCCTTTTTTTAAAAAAGCAGAACATTTTATCATGAAATTTTCAATACATGGATACTAAATTTCTCCACAAAGATTTTTCAAAGGTTTATAGGCACCAAATTTCTCCACAAAGATTTTAAAGAGGATATTAGAAGTGGACTTAGATGCTGGGTGGCAGCTGGTCGGACACAACAGGCTTGAATAAATGTGCCAACAAAGCCCTTATGGTTTATTGGGTAATTGTAGGAAGTGGCACTAGTGCCAGCCAATCAGATTCTGAGCAGCTACTTCTAAACCCACTTACTCTTAAAGTAGATCATTAAAAATGCACTTTGGTGGAGAAGCTTTACTCCTACTTGATATAAATAGTCTATTTGCAAAGTTAGTCATTTAGTCAAAATGCAGCACATCAGTGCTGGTACAGTGAACACCCACCTCTCTACTGCACAAACATCTTCCATTACAGGCACTTTAGAGGGAAGCTTTTGAACATGAGAGAACGAATGGACCTGCAATGAGCATGTACCCATCATTCCTGCCCATAAAACCTCATATTGACACACAAAAGTGAGTTCATTCCATTTGTTTGCAGGGTTTTGAAATTTTCATTCCAGAGCTTATGTATATAATACAAATTGAATCATATTTTTAATGCCAAATGAAGGACAGATTTTTTTAACTTGAAAAAGCAAATTTTAATAGTACATGTTTACAATACATAATGATTACATTCATCGTGGGCAGTTAGCACATAACATGTTTTGATTCTTCCCATATCTTCTTTCTTCCATCTCTTGGACCCCTTTCCTTTTGCAATTATCTACCCTTTCCTATTATTTATATTTTGTTTTGCTCTTTAAATTATTTATACATTGGGTTTCTCATATAAGAGAGACCATATGATATATAAGCTTGTGTAACTGATTTTTAATTTACAGAAGCTGCTTAAATCTACCTCCTGCCAAGCTACTAAACAAAGAGGTGATAACTAAAAAGCTTTCTTAAAAAATTACTCAAGAAGATTATGACTTTTTCTTAATGAATATTCTTACATGTGCAATTGTCCATTACCCAAAACTTCAAAAGCTAAGTTGGCTCCAAATATACCTTAATGGGAAAGAATTGTAACACTATCAAGAAAAACACAAAGACGTTAGCATAGTCTGAAAAACTGTTCTAAAGTTACTATGAGATTGATGTGTACTCGGGGCTTTTTTTGGTTTTTGTTTTTGTACTGGGGATCAAACTCGGGACCTTGCACTTGCGAGGCAGTTGGCAGAACCAGTGAGCTAAATCCCCAGCCTCAGGGTTTATTTTCTAATATGACATTCACCTTACTTCCCAGAAGAATATAAATATCTACTCTTGGAAGTCAAGCTTCTCAACAAAAAATTTTAGTCCCCATATTAAGGACTGCAAACCTCTGTCAATAAATTCTGCCTCAAACAGAGGCAATGTTCAAAGTGTCAAATAACTAGATGACTGGTGTATCAACCAATCGGAATGAATTCCTAGATGCCACTGCACTAGGACAAAGTTCAGGCTCCTTTGTAGGAAGTTCCAAGGGACAGATTCCAGGTGAGAGGCCAATAAACGACACATCAGGGGGTACCCAGTGTTTCAAGAAAGGGGCCAGTTGCTGGTGTTCATATGTATTTCAATATTGTATGCACACTGGCTACACAAAGGCCTCGTTCCTACCTGTATGAAAACATCCATCACACCTGGACTAGACTGAGAGAAACATGTGAAAAGGAGAGAAGTGCTTCCTGTTGGATGATGCTTATCAAATGCACCTGAGGTCTTCTCAGAAGGCAACAAAAAAGCCAAGGGAGCAAAGAAGAAAGGAAGGAGTTCAGGAACAGCCATAACCTGTCACAGCAACTAAAGGATTTAGCACTGCGGACCTTAAGGAAAATGAAGCATTAGTGACTAGAAAGGAAATCCTCCCAAAAAAACTCAAAAAGATAAAGTAGTTTTTCTCTGGCTGACAAGGATGATAAGCGTGCAAGCCACCAGGACCAATGAGGTAGGCACTGGTTTCCATCAGCCACCTAAATCCAATTTGAAATCATCATTCCATCTTCAAAGTAATAGATGAAAAAGTTTACATTGAAGACAAAGCACCTGGAGTTGAATCACATCATCAACCTGGGGCTGATGAGACACCAAATGGATTTTCTATTACATTTCTACAGATTGAACATCTGTCTTAGAGTGAGCTTATTCAGCCTCAGCCAAAAGCTTTCATATCCAGGAATACTCATCGTAATCTGAGAGCAGTGAACTGAAAGATATTCTAAAGAGACAAGGCAGACAATTGGGAAATAATTTTTACTCATGAAAGCTTATCCGGAGCAAGAAAAAAAATAGATGCCCTGGACGAAGTAGCATTAGAAAGTTCCTATGGGTGAGCAACCAGGTTCTTTTTAAAGATGAGCTCTCATGCTTTGCAGTAAGGCGAGTGACCTTCCACTTCTGAAATGGAGCCAAGTATCAAACGGTGACTAGCCTATTAAAAGCACAAAATACTCTACCAGTGGGGCAAAGAACATTCACATGCAGTACTTAATACTCCACATAATAGGCATCAATAAATGTTGACCAAAAGAATAAGAGGAGGGATATATCCAGTTCCACTCATTGCGTTATTCCGAAAATAGGAAATTATGGCTTAACATAGTTTCACTGCCAATACATAGTGATGAAGGTAAGATCTGGCAATTGTACAGAAGAAAAAGATTAATCATTAGCCTTAGCAAACCATACTTCAAGAAACCCTTAGAGAGGCCTCCTAGCATCCTGGAACTCAACAGACTAAATTTAGGAAACTATGATAACATACCACACAAAGTATGTATCAGTCTCTTCCATTTCAGTATGTCAGCCTTTCCTTCAGGCTTTTCTACAGAGAAGCAACAACTGGAGATTACTATTTTCTCCAATATGGTTTTCGTTCAACCACATCACAAATAAGCAATATAACTTATGTGCCTTAGTTCTTTCTATGGAGATATAAAGAAGCACAGGCATCAAAGAAAAAACAATTTGGACCAAGCATAAGTTAAAAGCATACCTTCTTTCTTTAGGGGAAGTTGATACACAAGCTCCCAAATTTTGAATTCCAAAATATTTTTGCAAATGGTGTAGATATGGAGGAAACTCTCTTGGACTCTCACCTGCCCTTGATCTTGCTCTGTTTCCAAACACTTGATCTCAGTTGATTTCCTTGAGATGTTAATAGGCAGCTCTCAAAGCAATGTCCTAGTATACTTCACAGAAAGCCTTTCTTTGGAAGGCAGAGCTCCCTGGAATGGTACCACATTGGCCAGAAACCTTCATTTCCTGCAGTGAAGAAGCTATCCAAGAAACACTCTCTCCAGGACCTATACTGCCAAGAATAATACAGAAAAACATGTTGGCATTCACAAACTTTGAAGGTAGCCCAGAAACTGAGATGCAAAGACCGCTGACAGCAGAGAAAGATACACACCCTCACTCCTTTGTCTGGATTGACTAGTACCTACCTGAAAGGCTGAGCCAGCCCACTGCTTGTGAGCAAGGACCAGCTCAAAGAATAACTCCTTTTTAAAAAGCAGCATATGATCTGTAATAGAAGATTTGGGCAAAATTTGATTCTACTTAGAATAGTACCTCCTGACAATAATGGTCTAGAGCATACCATTGTCTCTTTTCAACTTTGTGGTTAAAATTAGACACTAAGGGAAAGAGTTTTGCTAATTTGGATCTAGTGTTCCCAAAAGCCCATTTGTAAAAGGCTTGCTCACCAGCCTGTGCCACTACCGGGAGGTGGTGGAACTTTTACGAGGTAGGGCCTATTTGGAGAAACTTAGGTAAATAATGACATGCTCTTGAAGGGTACATTGAGATTCTTTCTTTTCCCCACCCCACCCCTATAATGTACTACTTAACCATGGGCCCAAAGACAGTGGTGACAAGCAACCATGGACTGAAACCTCTAAAATCATGAGCCATAATAAACTATTCCTCCCTGTTGCTAATTATCTCATGTATCTGTAACAGTAACAGAAAGCTGATTAACACAGATCCTCAAAAGGTCAACTAAAACTTAAAACTAATTACCATCAGTCTAAATCCAGTAGAGTTCACACATTTTATGAAGCTAACTTAACATTTAGCTCACAGGCCTTACAAATGCCCTTGGGCTAGAAAGAGTGGAGATGACTTTTATGGTCTCTTCCCTCAATGTCTGTCCTTCGGGCTTTTATATAAGAAAAATAATTTAGACAGAGGCTTTAAGAAGTTTAAATACTGACAGGTACTGTTTATACTCCCTTCATTTTAATAGTAGGAAATCTCAGAACTTTCTGTACCCTTTTCCACCCTTCTCAGTAACTATCAATCCACCTAATATTCTAATGATATTAACAGCACCCACACCCTCTTCTGGCTAAAATAATTCCTTATAGTAAAAGACCTACTCTCTTAAAAGGATAATTTTATTCTAGAAAATTTTTATATTTTAATTTATAAGTATTTCCTAAATACATGAAAAAATATTCAACATCACTGGTCATTTGAGAGATGCAAATGAAAACAACGCTGAGATTCCACTTCACTCCAGAAAGAATGGCTGCTATCATGAAATCAACCAATAACAAATGCTGGTGGGGCTGTGGGGAAAGAGGAACCCTGCTCCACTGCTGGTGGGAGTGTAGACTGATGCAACCACTGTGGAAATCAGTTTGGAGATACCTCAAAGAACTAGGACTGGAAGTCCCATTTGACCCCACTATTCCACTGCTAGGGATCTTCCCCAAAGAATTAAAAGAATCATACCACAGTGATATATGTGCACCCATGTTCATAGCAGCACAGTTTGTAATAGCTAAAACTTGGAAACAGCTCAAATGCCCATCAACTGGAGACTGGATAAAGAAAATGTGGTTTTTGTATAAAATGGAGTACTACTGAGCCATAAAAAATGAGAAATTAGAGACATTTATAGCTAAGTGGATACACATTGAGGCAATACTCTTAAGTGAAATAAATAGGACACACGTGTAAATACCGAATAGTTTCTCTGGTGTGAGAAACTGAAAGTGTAAATAAGGACTAAATGTATAATAGGTAATGTGAAATAGAAAGAAAAGGGGCAAAGCGGAAGGAAGTGGGAGGGCTAGGGGAAAGGATAGTAGGGAATGGGATTAATATGAGAAAATGGAAAAATAGGAACAAAATCTTTGTAAATAGGGAGGACTGGAGGGGTTGAAGGGAGGGCTGGGCAAGGGTGAAAGATGGGAACCAAGAGAGACTATGTAAAGGTGCAAATTTCCAATGATGAATGTCATTATATTGTATATCTAAAATGTACCAATGATTAGAATGAATAATCGATAATGTAAAATAGGAAGAAAAGGTCCAAAGTGGTAGCGGTAGAAGGAGGGGCAGGGGAAAGGAAAGAAGAGAAAGGAAAAATGATGAGAAATGGAAATAAAGTCTTTGTAAATAGGGAAGGGTGGAGGGGATGAAGGGAGGGCTAAGAATGGGGAAAAAATAAGAACCAAGGTGCATTATGTAAAGATACAATTCCCAATGAGAAATGTAATTGTGTTGTATACCTACAATGTACCAATAAAAGAATTTAATAAAAAAAATTTATAAGTATTTCCTAAGTAGTAAGTAAGGTCTTAAACATAATTTAACCTAGGAAGCTGTTAGTGAATAAGGTAAAGCAATTTCATAAGTGAACAACTTATATTCTAGTAATAATTTACTGCCCTTGAATTATCCAGACAACTAATTTCCCACACACAAGGCTGTTTCATAAGCAAAATTTGCAGATATTTTATGGCAATATTTGAGTTGTAAAAGAAAACTGGCAAACATCCTGGGAAAAATAATGTTAGACATTGGAATCACAAGGCCATCAAGAGAGGCAGAGTAAAATTAAGAAAGATAGGCAGGGAGAAAATATCTAAATACCTTTTAAATGAGATTTGAAAAAGAGATGGAGAAGCAATGAGGTGTAAAAATAAGACAAAGGCAAACTTTCAGATTTCCTGATAAACAAGCAGACATCATTCACACCCTGTGAGCTAGTGAGGCAGAGAGACCATCAAACCTCAGGAGAAGCAATGCTCCCACTTCACAAGTTAATTATAGGAGGAAGTCTAATCCTTGTCTGGCATATAGCTAGTTAGATTTTTAGTTTTCCATTTCACTGCTCTAAGGAATCATTTATGTTGGCTCAACACACAAGAGACTAATGGATATTCCCCACTCCATAAACCAGCAACCCCATTCATGTGTTTCTATGGAGAGCCTGTGAATGAACATGTATGTAAGGTTTTCCACATCATCAAAACTATCATTATCCATCAACAATGATAAAATACTCCCATATGTAAATCAAAGAGACCTGTGTCTTTCTAGAGTACTGGCCACCTTAACACCTAGGCTAGTATTTATTTGATTTGGTAGTAAGTTTAATACAAAGCTGTACCAAGAATGAGAAAGAAATCCTAAGCTGGGGAGAATTCCCATGTGATAATAAATTTGACACAATCTGCTTTGGCCTTTAGATCTACCAAGGATTGTAGGGTAAAGAAGTATGACTGGTTGGCCCAGTCTGACAGTTTAGTTTAAGAGATTGCTTGTGGTCCCTTTTTCCTACCAAAAATGTCAACTTCTGAGCATTTTATTAAATATTGGTAACTTTGTCAAGCTAATTTTTTATCAATGCTCAGATTCTGTCTTTTACAGATTTAAAGTAGCACCAAAGGAACCGACAGGGCAGGTGTAACAAGCTTATTTTTTTTATATATTTAAAAAGGCTAAAAGTGTTGAAATTACCAAAAAAAATTCATTGATGAACTAAAAACTGAACTGAATGATGAACTGATTAAAACTGAAATATCAGATTTAACTCACTGACATCGTGTTCTACTGGTCACATTTAGAGAAAAGAAATGAAATGATGAAAAGTCAAATTAAACTATTTTAATTAAATCTCAAACTCCATGGCATTAGCACCAGAATAAAATGTAATTTTATGAATTCTAGCTTCATCATAATAAATTCAGATTTCTATGTTTGTAGATATTTGGTTTATTTATTTGCCTATCTAGTGTTATGTGTTCTATTTTGTCTCTTAAGTTTAGAAAGTTCAAGAATGATCCTGGATAGAAATTTTGCTTTGTAGCCTAGAACCCAGAGGTTGCCCTAACCAAATTTATTTGGCAAAGCCAAAATTCCAGCTGTTGTAAATTTCTTCCATCCTCATGCTACTCTTGTGGTGGCTTTCAATTAAGGAGTAGAAAATTAATCTCAGGTGAAAATATTTAACTGTTCCACCATGGAGCAAACTTGAGTGCTTCTGTGAAATATGATAAGTCTAGACTATTCCTGTGATGAATCAATATGAAAGGAGCCAGATCTGCCCAAATAAAAATCTGAAATTTGTTAATTCCATTACCCAGCACTATGAAAAAAATCACCATTGGGCCGGAGGTTTAGCTCAGTGGTTCTGTCGCCTGCCTTGCGAGTGCAAGGACCTGAGTTCAATCCCCGGTACCAAAAAAAAAAATCACCATTGTTTTTGGGCATATGTGAAAGTGACAAGTGGCACTTTTCTAATTTTAATAAAATGTTTTATGAACGAAAGCACTCAGCATTCTTGAAAGGGTATAATTTCTCCTGTTTGTTTTTTATCTACTTTAACGTAATAAATGACAATCTTACTTTTTATCTACTCTTAGGTACTTTTTTTAAAAGCTGCTGGGCATGGGGCCAAAGTGACTGCAAACCCCAGCACACACACACAAAAGTAGAAAAATGAAAAGACAAAAGAACAAAATGCCTCCCAAAACTCCTAACTGCCCTAGAACCAGTTAAGGGTCATCAAGAGGGAGAAAATCATAAGCTACACAGCAGAAAGTTCTGAAAGGGCATTGGTGTAGGTAAAACA
The DNA here is from genome assembly GCF_053883595.1 of Heterocephalus glaber. Classification (NCBI taxonomy): domain Eukaryota; kingdom Metazoa; phylum Chordata; class Mammalia; order Rodentia; family Bathyergidae; genus Heterocephalus; species Heterocephalus glaber. Next base: position 9,948,589 of record NW_028258344.1, read on the forward strand.
GTTCAATAAGGTACTTAGCAGATAATCACCTTAATAAAACAAATGATTACTGAGTCTAAAGAAGACACTAAGAAAAACCTAGTGGAGCTAAAGAATGAGATACAAAACATGAATGCCCATCACAGAAAAGAATAGGAGTTCATAAAAAATTTTGAAACAGAATCCAGCATATTAAAACTATAATTGAAAGTATGGGCAGCCGAAGTGACCAACGTGAAGACAGTGTCAGATCTAAAGGACAGGGCTGTTGTCAATGATCAATTAATGAGAAGTATCTCTAAAACAATAAGAGAACATGAAAAGTGAATCCAGATGACTCAGAGAAGACTATTATAAGAGTAATTGGAATTAATGATAAATTAGAAGATAGCACAAAAGACATAAAAAACCTGTTTAAAAAAGTAATAGCAGAAAAAAAAAGTAATAGAAAATTTTCCAGGCCTGGAAAAAGAATTTAGCATACAGATAAGTGAGACATATAGAACTGTGAATAGCTATGATCAGAAAAAAATGAACCACTCTGCATCACATAATAATTGAATACCAGAAATTCAACATAAGAACAAAATATTAAAGGTTGCTACAGAAAAGCAATGAATCATCTATAAAGGAAAACTCCAAAGAATTATAACAGGCTCCTCAACATAAACCTTGAAGGCAAGAAAAGTTTGGAATTAAGTGTTTTGAACTCTAAAAGAAAATAATTTCCAACCTAGACTGTTTGTCCTGTAAAATTATCTTTCAAAATTGATGCAGAAATAAGGTATTTCCATGATAAAGAAAATCTAAACAACTCGCCAAATATAAAGACTCAATTCAAAAATGGGCATCTGAAATGAACAGACATTTCTCAGACAAAGAAGTAAAAGCAGCAAATAAACATATGAAAAAATGTTCAACATCACTTGTCATTCGAGAGATGCACATGAAAACAACACTGAGATTCCACCTCACCTCAGAAAGAATGGCTGCTACCGTGAAACCAACCAATAACAAATGCTGGCAGGGGTGTGGGGAGAAAGGATCCCTTCTCCATTGTTGATGGGAGTGTAGACTGGTGCAACCACTGCGGAAATCAATATGGACATACCTCAAACAACTAGGATTGGAAGTCCCATTTGACCCAGGTATTCCTCTGCTGGGTATCTTCCCAAAAGAATTAAAAGAAGTGGGCCAGGGATTTAGCTCAGTGGTTCTGCCACCTGCCCTGCAAGCACAAGGATCTGAGTTCAATCCTGGTACCAAAAAAATTAAAAGAATTAAAAGAATCATACTACAGTCATATATGCACACCCATGTTTATTGCAGCACAGTTTGTAATAGTTAAAAATTGGAAACAGCCCAATTTCCCATCAATGGAAGACTGGATAAAGAAGATGTGCTTTTTTTATAAAATGGAGTACTACTCAGCCATAAAAAATGAGAAACTAGAGACATTTATAGCTAAGTGGATGCACATTGAGGCCATACTCTTAATTGAAATAAATAGGACACACGTGTAAATAATGAATAGTTTCTCTGTTATGAAAAACTAAAAGCATAAATAAGAATCAAAATGTATAATTGATATTTTGAAATAGGAAGAAAAGGTCTAAAGGAGTAGGAGAAGTGGGAGGGGTAGGGGAAAGGAAAGAAGGGAAAAGAAAAAATATGAGAAAAAGAAAACCTAAACAAGTTCATGACTACCAAATCAACAGTTCAAAAATTCTGAAGGCTATCCTAGAAGGAGATAGTGAAGCTAACAATGCAAAAAAGGTCAAATACAATGAACGCATCAGGTAGAAATAGCAATTAAGTACAGTGATACTTCAGTTCATGAACTTAATTTGTCCTACAGTTTTGGAAAAGATAGCCACCTTTGTGTTTGTGTGGGAAAGATGGCCATTGTTGTATTTGTCACCCAATGCAGTTTGCAAACAAAAACAAAATTTTGCCAAATGCTTCTGTTTACAAACTAAATTGTTTGCAAACAAAAGTGTTAATGAATAAAAGTACCACTGTAGAAGGGAAAGTAAAACAGCAACAGGAAAGTAATACAATGACAGAAATAAGTCAATACCTATCAATTATGACTATCAATGTAAATAGACTTAATTCACCAATCAAAAGACAGAGATTAGTAGAATGTATCAAGAAACAAAATTCAACAATATGCCCTATACAAGAAACATATTTTATGCAAAGAGAAATTCACAGATAAAAAAATAAAAGGATGAAAAACAATATTTCATGCAACAGGAACATGAAAATAATCAGGAATAGCTATCCTACTTTCAAAGTGGACTTTAAGTCAAAGCTGATCAAAAAAGGCAAAAGGGGACATTACATATTGGTTAATGGAACCATTGAACAGGAAAAGATAACAATTATAAACATATATGTACCAAACTGTGGTGCACCAAACTTCATAAAACAACACTAATAGACATAAAAGATCAGATAAACATCAATATGATTATAGTGGGGGACCTCAATATCCCACTATAACAAAGAGACAGAACAACTAAAAAGAAATCAACAAAATATCAGAGTTGAACCAAACCTTTGAACAAATAGACTTAATAGCTATATACATAGTATTTCACCCAACAGAATACACATTCTTTTCAGCAGCACATGGCAGTTTCTCCAAAATAGACCACATACTAGATAAAAAAGCATGCCTAAGCATGATGGATTAACTAATGGTCAATTTATAACACCCAGCTGAACTGAATTAGCATGGGTCTGGGCATAGAAGATCCACCTGAGGATTGTTGCCAACAGCATAAAAAGAGAACTGGAGAGGAAGATTGTGTGCTTTTCTTGGAAAACTTTGCCATGGCTGGTTTTCTTGATGCAAACCTCATTGTTCTCAGAGGGGGAGGAGCTCAGGGCCTCGCTGTCCCTGGGAATGGCTGCTGTTCTCCTCAGGGGAGCCCTGATCTTTGCCTTGAGCTTTGTTTCCTGGCTCCAGTGTAGATCCCTCAGCCTGGTCATCTCTGGTCTGTGGGCAGATCTATTGCATCCTTCTGCATTTGACTTTTTGGGTTAATATTATAAAATAATCCTATAAATTATGTGTCCTTTATTAAATTTATTTCCTTTCAAACCCTGACTACAACACTAAGTAAATGTCAATTAACCAAAATTTTATCATGCATATTATCAGATAACAGTACAATGAAACTAGAAATCAATAGCAAAAGAAGCCACAGAAATTATGCAAACATATGGAAATTAAAATACACATTCTAGAATAACCAATAGATCAGAGAGGAAATTAAGGAAGAAATAAGACAGCTCCTAGGATTAAATGATAATGCCAGTATGAAACACCAGAATTTATGGTCCACAATGAAAGCAATTCTATAAGAGTTTACAGCTGTGAATGTCCACATCAGAAAAACAGAATGAGCTCACACAAATAACCTAATGATGTATCTCAAGATCCTAGAAAAACCAGAACAATCCAAATCCAGAGCTTATTCAAGGAAAGAAATTATAAAGATTAGAGCAGAAACCAATGGAATGGAGACAAAAATTACAATGAATTGAAGAGCTGGTTCTTTGAAAAAAAAAAAATAGATACACCCTTAGCCAATCTTACCAAAAAAAAAAGGGAAGACACAAATCAGAGTGATTAGAAATGAAAAAGGTGAAATCACAACAGACACCATCAAAATCCAGAAAATTATTAACTACTTATTTAGCTATATGTGCCAAAAAATGGAGACCTCACAAGTAATGAAGAGCTTCCTAGATATATATAAAATACCAAAATGGAACCAAGAAGACTTAAAAATCTTGAACAATCCAATAACAGCCAATGAAATTGAAGCAGTAATAGAAACACTAACAAAAAAAGCCCAGGACCTGATGGATTCCAGCCAAATTCTACAAGAAATCTAGTGAAGATCTAATACCAACACTCCTCAAATTCCTTAATGAATTTGTGAGAGATGGAGTACTTCCAAAATCATTCTCAGAAGCTAACATTATAATTATCCCTAAACAAAACAAAGATCTCACTGAAAAAGAGAACTATGAGCCACTCTCTCTAATAAATATAAATGCAGGGCCGGAGATTTAGCTCAGTAGTTCCACCACCTGCCTTGCAAGCGCAAGGTCCCGAGTTTGATCCCCAGTACCAACAAATAAATAAATAAATAAATAAATAAATAAGCAAAAATCCTTAACAAGATATGAGCAAATAGAATGCAACAAATCATCAAAAAGATATACACCATGGCCAAATAAGCTTCATCCCAGGGATGCAATAATAGCTCAACATACACAAATCAATAAATGTGATTCATCACATAAGCAGAAGCAAGGACAAAAATCACATGATCACCTCAATGGACACAGAAAAAGCCTTTAACAAAATCTAATATCCATTCATGATTAAAAAAAAAAAAAAACCTTGAAGAAAATATGTATAGAAGTGCCAGGAATGTAGCTCAATGGTACTGCACCTGTCTGGCAAGCACAGGTCCTAAGTTCAATTCCTGGAACAACAAAAAAAGTAATATGTATAGAAGGACCTTATCTCAATCTAATAAAATCTATTTATGACCAGACTACTGCCAAAATCACATTAAATGAGGAAAAACTGAAAGCTTTTCCTCTAAAATCAGGAACAAGACAAAAATGTCCATCATCACCACTACTGCTCAACATAGTCCTCAAAATATTAGCCAAAGCAACCAGCAACATACAAGAGAAAAAAAATAAAAGGGATAAATGTGGGAGAAGACATAGTCAAAGAATCATTACTTTAAGATGGCATGATCCATTACTTACAAGAGCCAAAAACTTCACCAAAAGACTCCTAAAATTAATAGCCAAATTCAGCAATGTAGCAGGATACAAAATAAACACACAGAAATCAATAGCATTCCTATACACTAATAATGAATTCAGTGAAAAAGAAATTAGGAAAACAATACTATTCACAATAGCATTAGAAAATACTTAGAAATTAACCTAACCAAGTAAGTGAAAGACCTCTGCAATGAAAATCGCATCTCCCTGAAAAAGGAAAATAATGAGGACATCAGAAAATGGAAACATTACAGCAGAAACATTATAATCAAAAAGACTATAATTCCAAAACTGATGTACAGATTTAATGCACTCCTAATCAAAGTACCAATGGCATTTCTCACAGAGCTAGAGAAAATAATCCTAAAATTCATACGGAACAAGAAGAGACCCAAAATAGCAAAAGCAATTCTGGGTAACAAAAGCAAAGCAAGTGGTATCACAATCCCAAACTTAAAGTTATACTATAAACCTACGGTGATTAAAACGGCAAGGTACGGAGGCTGGGGATTTAGCTCAGTGGTTTCGCCACCTGCTGCGCAAGCTCAAGGACCAGAGTTCGATCCCAGTAACCAACAAATAAACCAACCCTAGGAAAGATTCCATAGCATTGCTATGTGCTATTACACAAGAGTGCCTACAAAGTAAGACAGATGTAACTGGTTATTTCCTTGGGCCAGGGATTTAGCTCAGTGGTTCCACCGCCCGTCTGACAAGAACAAGGACCCAAGTTTGATCCCCAGTACCAAAAAAAGAAAAACAGCAAGGTACGGGCACAAAAACAGGCATATGGATCAATGGAACAGAATAAAAGAAGCAAAAACAACCCCAGGCACATACAATTATTTGATCTTTGACAAAGGGGCTAAAAACATACACTGGAGGAAAGATGAATGGTGCTTGGAAAATTGGATCTCCACATGCAGCAGATTCAATCTAGTCCCATACATCTCACTATGTAGTAAGCTAAAATCAAAATGAATCAAAGACCTAAATGTTAAAACAGAAACACTTAATCTGCTAGAAGATAAATAGGTACAACTCTTGAAGACATATACAAGGACTTTTTGAATGGTACCCCAATGGCACAAAAAATAATACTGAAAATCAACAAGCAGGGTCATACTAAATTTTTTAAAAGCTTCTACACAGCAAAAGAAACAACTAACATAGTGAAGAGACAACCTAAAGAATGGAGGAAAAATTGTCAGCCATTCCTTGAAGAAAGGAATACGTAAAGCACTCAAAAAAGTTAGACTCCCCAAAGTAAAAGATCCAATCAAAAATTGGGCCATTGAAATGAATAGACACTTCTAAGAAGAAGTGTAAATGGCAATAAATACATAGAAAAAATGTTCAACATCACTAGTCATTAGAGAAACACAAATTAAAACTTCGTTGGGATAAAATCTTACTGCAAAAAAAAATGGTTTTCATCAAAAAATCTAATTATAGGAAATGCTATATTCTTAGTGGAATGTAGTGAGAATGTAAACTTTCTACATTCTTGGTGGGAGTGTAAACTAGTACAACCACTATGGAAATCAGTGTGGAGATTCTTCAAAATACTAAAAACAGAAATTCCATTTGATCCAACTATCCCCTCTAAGTATCTTCCCAAAAAGAGTTAAAATTCTCATATTATAGGGCTATGTGCATTCCCATGTTTATAGCCTTACAGTTTATAATAACTAGATCTAGTTTATATGGCTAGCAACAGATGAATTGATAAGGAAAGTATATTCATGCACAATGGAGTACTTCTCTGCCACAAAGAAAGATGAAGTTGAAGAATTCAGAGGCAAATGGATGCAACTTGAGAACATAATGTTAAGTGAAGTAACTCAGACATACAAACTTAAATATTGCAAGGTTTGTCTTATATGAGGAACAAGATGGGAAATAGATAAATAGGAAGTGTGGAGAGGTTCAGGTGGTTCCCCAAATTACCTACTCCATTGTTTCAAAAATATTTGAATATATATACTAATTTGTCTCATTTATACTACTAGATTCTCTTAGTCCATTGAATAGAAAATTTTGTGCTAATATCTGTTTCTTCTTTGAAAGAGAGAATCTTTTGTGTCAATGTCTCATACTCTAACTGCTTTGAAGGTGATGATACAGTGTATTAAACATTGTTATTCCCTTATTACTTTATGAAGTGTTGTTTATTTTCATAAAAGAAAAAGAAAGGTACAAGATGGAAACCATGAGAATAAAATTCCATGGCAGCAGTGAGAAACATCAGTTCTAGCAGTCACTATGGGTAACCAGAATAGATTTGGAGCTTCCCCAAAACCCTCATCCCAAGAGAATTATCACCATGCAACCTGTCTGAGAACTCACTGAAAAACTTCCTCTTCAAGATTTGACTTTAGTTGACATGACGCTGAGCTCATTTTGTGCATTCAACTCATAAGGCATTTGCCAAAAAGAAACAATGGCAGTTTTTTAAACATTTCTGCCATCTGAGGCAGCATTATACACCAAGCTAAGAGGATAACCAAAAAACTTAAAAGGAAAACCTGGGGAATAAGATGTCCACATAATCTGAAAATTTTTTTCAACATCCCTGGGAACCATGGGCTATGTTTATACCCATGGCTGTCACATTTCCAGAAAAAATCCTAAGAAGGCCATAATCCTTTACCTCTGGTTGACATCTGGGTTCTGCTCAGTTAGAAAGTGAAGGCTAATGCAAACTTGTAAATAGCTTGCCATAGCATTGAGGATGTCTCTTAGCACACACACACACACACACACACACACACACACACACACACACAGCCACACACAGAGAGTTCTCTGGTAAGGGCTAAGCATTTAAGTCATTCAAGGAAATCTCTTTCCAATAATTACCTGATCATTAAGCTAAACAAGTAAGGTTTTCAGTGGCTACATACAACTTTACAAGTTTATACAGTCTTTACAGAATTGGCCCAGAAATGTCATTTAATAAACAAATAAACAATGAAAACAAAACTCTGAGGGAGAAGAGGAGTGGGGATGTGATTTACATAGTCACTGCATTATATTATTTAAACCAACATATTTCAATAAGAAAACTGAGATGTGCAAGAAATGAGAGAGTATAACCTACAAATAGAAAAAAATCAGTAATAAAAGCTATCCTAAAGGAAGCCCAGATATTGGACTTAAGAGATAAAGACTTTAAGTTTCTATCATAAATATATTCAACAAACTTGTATATAAAGAATTAAAGGAAATTATGACAATGATGTCTCACCAAATAGATATATCATCAATAAAATGCAGAAATCATAAAGAAGGAGATGTAACAGAGCCAAATAAATATTCTGGAACTGAAAAGAACAATACTGTAATGCAAAAAAAAAATCTCTAGAGCTGCTCAGCAGCAATTTTTAACTGGAAGAACAGTTCGAAAGCTTGAAGATATACAAATTTGGGAGATTCAAGAAAAAGAATAGAAAGGAAGGACCAGCTTAGCAGTGAGGGCTGAGAGGTCCCTGGCCGTCGGGAGCCACACTCTGTCTGATCACCACGCCAACCTGCGACCAGCGAGTCAGTGAGGACCCCTCGGCATGCCCACTGGTGACCAGCTTAGCCAGGGGCACATGCAACCCCCACTGCCCCCACCTCTGACCTCTTGGATGTGCCGCTACCTGGTCCCACACTACAGAGGCACAGGGGGGCATAAAGGTCACTGTCCTGAGCTGCAGAAGTGAACAATAGATACAGGCCCTCTCTAAGGCTACTTGATGAAAACTGAAGCCCGCTGGAAAAGTGAAGAGAAACTCTGCAATAAAGGCACACCAGACCACCATACTTGGTAAGCTGGAGGGATCATCACCTCCCATCGGAACCTGGACTATCTTCAGGGGAAGGAAAGCTGGAACCTGCAGTACAGCCTTGCAGAGTTCAACCCTGCAGGAGGACAGGGAGCTCAACTTGGGACTTGCAGCCAGAAATCTGCCTGAATTTCATGGGTCTGCAACTGGCTTGCTGAGACTCAGTGACTTATATCTGCACGTTGCTGCAAACGTTGTCTTTTTTGCTGTTGTTTTTGTACCGGGGATTGAACTCGGGTCTTTGCATTTGCACAGCAGGGGACAAATCCACTGAGCTAAATCCTGAGCCCCCACATTGTCTATTGTGACAGCAGAGACATACCCTGAAGGAGGCCCTTCATTTTTATCTTTTATTTGTTGTTTTTTAAATTATTATTTTTTTTGCTCTTAATTTTAATTTTTTTTCTTTTTCTACTCTATACAAATTTTTATTATTTTATTTTTTATTTTTTATTGGGGTATGATTCTTTTAATTCTTTGGGGAAGATACCCAGTGAGGGAATAGCTGGAGTAAATTGGACTTCCAGTCCTAGTTCTTTGAGATATCTCCATACTGATTTCCACAGTGCTTGCACCAGTCTACACTCCCACCAGCAGTGGAGCAGGGTTCCTCTTTCCCCACAGCTTCAGCAGCATTTGTTATTGGTTGATTTCTTGATAGCAGCCATTCTTTCTGGGGTGAGGTGGAATCTCAGTGTTGTTTTCATTTGCATCTCTCGAATGATCAGTGATGTTGAACATTTTTTCATATGTTTACTTACTATTTTTACTTCCTTGTCTGAGAAATGTCTGTTCATTTTAGTTGCTCATTTTTGGATTGGGTCTTTAAATTTGGGAGGTCTGATTTTTTAAAGTTCTTTATAGATTCTGGATAATAGACTTTTGTTGAGGGACAGCTAGTGAAATTTTTTCCCATGTTATGGGTTGTCTCTTCACACTGTTAGTGGTTTTCCTTGCTGTGCATAAGCTTTTTAGTAAGAAGAGATCCCACTTGTTGATTGTTTGTGCTAGCTCTCACACAACTAAAGTTTTGTTCAAAAAATCTTTTCCTACACCGATGTCTTCAAGAGTTCTTCCTAAACTGTCTTCCAGCTGGTTTAGTGTTTCTGTTCTAATATTTAGGCCTTTAATCCATTTAGATTTTAGTTTAATGCATGGTGAGAGATATAGGTCTAGTTGTAGTCTTTGGCAAGTTGAAACCCAATTTTTCCAGTACCATTTATTAAATAGACTATCTTTCCTCCAGTGAGGGTATTTGGCTCCTTTGTCAAAGGCACAGCGGCTGTGAGCATCTGGAGTTGTTTCTGCATCTTCTGAATCTGTTCCACTGGTCTCAGGTCTGTTTCTTTGCTAGTACCATACTGTTTTTATCATAGTAGCTTTGTAGTATAGATTCAAGTTGGGGGTTGTAATACTCCCTACCATATCTCTGTTACCTAGAATTGCTTTTGTTATTCTGGGTCTCTTCTACTTCCAAATGAATTTTTGGATTGTTTTCTCAAGGTCCGTGAAGTATGCTGCTGGAATTTCAATTGGGATTGCATTGAATCTATGTCACAGTTTTGGCCATTTTCACTATGTTAATCCTTCCCACCCAGGAGCAAGGGATGTTTTTCCATTTTCTGATATCATCTTCAATCTCTCTTTACAGAGTGCTATAGTTTTCAGAGAAGAGGTCTTTAATTTATTTCGTTAGGTTGATTTCTAGGTATTTAAGTTTTTTGGATGCTATTGTGAAAGGAATTGTTTCCCCAATTTCTCTCTCAGTGAGTCTGATGTTCACGTACAGGAAAGGTATTGAATTTTGTATGTTGATCTTGTATCCAGCTAATTTACTGACATTGGTTATTAAGTCTGGAAGACTTTTGGTGGAGTTCTTGTGGTCTTCTATATAGAGTATCATTTCCTCTGCAAATAATGACAATTTGAATTCTTCATTTCCTATCTTTATTCCTTTTATCTTTTTCTCTTGTCTAATTGCCTTGGCTAATGTTTCCAAAACTATATTGAAGAGGAGTGGTGTTAGTGGACATCCTTGTCTTGTTCCTGATTTTAGTGTGAAGGATTTTAGTTTTTGACCATGTAGTGTGATACTGGCTGTTGGTTTTTCATAGATGGCTTCTATCAGATTGAGGTAGACAAAGTCTATTCCTATTTTTTGTAGGGTTTTTATCATAAATGCATGTTGGATTTTGTCAAATGATTTTTCTGCATCTATTGAGATGATCATATGTTTTTTGTCCTTGGCTTTATTGATATAGTGTATTACACTTATTGATTTGCATATGTTGAACCATCCCTGCATCCCTGGGATGAATCTCACTTGGTCAGGGTGTATGATCTTCTTGATGATCTTCTGCATTCTATTTGCTAGTACCTTATTAAGATTTTTGCATCTATGTTCATTAGTGAGATTGGCCTATAGTTCTCCTTTTTGGTTGGGTCTTTCTCTGCTTTGGGGATTAAGGTGATGCTTTCTTCCAGGAATGATTTTGGGAGTATTGCTTCCCTTTCAATTTCACTGAAGAGTTTAAACAATAGAGGCAGTAGTTCCTCTCTAAATGTCTTGTAGAATTCAGCAGTGAAGGCATCAGGGCCCAGGCTTTTCTTAGTTGCTAAGTTTTTAATTACTTTTTCAGTTTCATTGATTGATATTGGGTTGTTTAGAATGTTTAGGTCTTCTTCATTTAACTTTGGTAATTCAAAAATATCTAGGAAACTGTCCATTTCTTCTGTGTTGTCCATCTTATTGGCATATAGGTTTTGGAAGTAGGTATTGATGATTCTCTGGATTTCTGCTGGGTCTGTTGTAATTTCATCCTTTTCATTCCTAATTGCATGGATTTGGGCCTTTTCTTTCCTTTTCTCAATAAGGTTGGCTAAGGACTTGTTGATTTTTTTTATTGTTTCAAAGAACCAACTCTTGGTTTCATTGATTTTTTTCTATTGTTCTCTTAGTCTCCATTACATTGATTTGTGCTCTGATCTTTGTAATTTCCTCCTTTGTATGAGCTTTGGGTTTGTCCTGCTCTTCTTTTTCTAGAAGCTTGAGGTTCAGCATAAGGGTGTTTAATTGGGCTGGCTCTGTTTTCCTAATACGAGTATCCACTGCTATGAATTTCCCTCATAAGACTGCTTTCATTCTGATCCATAGATTCTGATATGTTGTATTGGCATTGTCATTTAATTGTAGCAACTGTCTGATTTCTTCTTTAATTTCCTCTGTGACCCATTGGTTATTGAGAAGCGTGTTGTTCAATTTCCACTTGTTTATGAAATTCTTCTGGGTTTTTTTTTTTTTGCTATTGATCATCAATTTCATCTCACTCTGCTCTGATAATATGCAGGGGATAACTTCAATTCCTTTGCACTAACTTAATCATGTTCTATGAGCAAGTATGTGGTCTATTTTGGAGAACAACCTGTGTATAGCTGAAAAGAATGTGTAGTCTGAATTTGTGGGGTGGAATACTCCGTAAACACCTGTTAAGTTCATTTGTTCAAGAGTTTGAGTTCTAGTATTCATTACTTATTTTTTGTCTAGTTGATCTGTATATTTGTGACAGTGGGGTATTGAGGTCCCCCACTACTATTGCATTAGTGTTTATTTGATTTTTCTTGTCTGTTAGCATTTGTTTTATATAGTTGGGCACACTAGTGTTTGGTACAAATATGTTTATGATAGTCATCTCTTCTTCTTGGATTGTTCCCTTTACAAGGATACAGTGTCCTTCTTTGTCTCCCTTAATCAGTGTTGGTTTGAAATCCACTTGGTCTGTAAAGAGGATAGCTACTCCTGCTTTTTTTCAGGTTCCTGTCACATGGAGTATTGTTTTGTACCCTATAACTTTCCATCTATGAGTTTCTTTTTGAATTAAGTGTGTTTCTTGTAGGCAGCCTATTGTTGGATCTTGCTTCTTGACCCATTCTGCCAGTCTATTTCTTTTGACTGGTGAATTGAGGCCATTAATATTGATGGTTATTAATGATACATATTGACATCATTGTCATGACTTTTTCTTTTTGTTGGATTCTCCCCCTTTGCGTTTAATTTCTTGTCACACCCGACGGATTCATTCTGCTGGCTTTCCTGAGGTTGTGATCCTCCTTGTCTTTTCCTAGTATATTGTCTGAAATTTTTTGGAGTGCTGGTTTGGTGTTCATGAAGTTCCTAAGGTGCTCTTTGTCATGAAAGTATCTTATTTCTCCATCAATTTTGAAAGATAGTTTTGCAGGGTACATCATTCTGGGTTGGAGGCTGTTTCCTTTAGGGTTTGAAATACATCACTCCAAGCTCTTCTTGCTTTGAGGGTTTGCATTGAGAAGTCTGCTGTGATTCTGATAGGCTTTCCTTTGTATGTGATTTGTTTCTTTTCTCTAACTGCTTGTAGAATTTTGTTCTTCAGTTGGGTTTCTGGAATACTAACTATTATATGCCTAGGTGTAGATTTTTTTTGATGAAGGCTAGTTAGAGTCCTATATGCCTCACTTATCTGTATGTCAAGTTCTATTCCCCTGCTTGGGAAATTTTCTGCCACCACTTCTGTGAACAGATTATTTATGTTGTCTGAACTCTCTCCTGTTTCTTCATTGATTTCAATCAGTCTTATGTTATTCTTTTTTGCATCTTTTGGAAGCTACTGGATTGATTTCTCCTGGTCCCTTACAATTTTAAAGAAACTTTTCTCTTGCTAGTTACTACTTGCAATTTACCTTCTGTATCTAAAATTCTGTCCTCACATTGGCTCATTCTGCTGCATAGACCCTCAGTGGATTTTTTTAATCTCCTGGAAATCTGTTTATATCTGTTTTATGGATTTCATTTGTTTCCTATATTGGGGTTCCATCATGTTCCTCAGCTCCTCTATTTTTTTATCTGTATCCTCTCTAGATTTATTAATCATGTCTTGCACTATGGGCACAATCTCTGTTGTTATCTGAGAAATTATTTCTGATTTCATTTTTTCCAGATCCTCTTTTGTTGCCAGTTCAGAGAGTCCAGGTGGTTGAGTATCAGACTGTTCCATCTCGTTTCCCTTTGGGGTTACTTTAGGTGATCTGGAAGTCTGGTTTTGAGACTTGTTTATGTGTCTTCTTATTTCAACTAGGGGAGGAGGAAAGGTATGTGTGCTGCTGACCCCTTAGCAGCTCACCTACTTGGCACTGGGGGTGGTGTTATGGTGACCTGGAAGGTTCACCTCTTCTATGCTGGGGGCAGCTCTCCATTCTAGAATTCTTTAAGGGTTAAATCTGTATCTGAGATCATCTGGCAGCAGAGCATCTGGCATTCAGGTCATAAGTCAAAACTTTGGTCATAATTTGAAACTAAAATTATGGTCATAACCCAAGTTGCTCATCTGTCAAGCCAGTCATTACTCAAGGGTCCACTGTATTAGGATGGCTCTGGGATGCCAAAGCCAGATGTTTATAAATTCAAGCCCAGCTCTGGTAGTTTAGAAAGTTAGCAAGAGTGTGTCTTTGAATTTTTTTAAAGATTTTAAAAAACTAGAAATTAAAAGTGCAAAGGCCCTTGGTTCAATCCTTAGAACTACCCCACCCCTCCAAAAAAGTAGAAGGGAAGGTACAAGAGGTGGTCAGAGTGATGCAGTGTGAAAAGGACTCAACCTGTTACTAGCTCTGAAGATGGAGAAAGGAGGCCAAATGTCAAGGCATGTAGGAGCCCCTAGAAATTGGAAAAGGCATTAAAACATTTTCTCCCATATATCCTAACAGGCTGATGAAACCATGATTTTAGCCCAGTATGACCTATGTCAGATTTACAACCTTTAGAAATACAAAATAATAAATGTATATTGTGTAAAACTAAGTTTGTGATCATTTGTTGCAGCATCAATAGAAAACTAATACAGATCTTGGCAATGAGAATAAAATACGGATTTAACAATGACCTACAAATGCAAAAATGACTTGAATTGGGTAATGGGCGGAGGCTTGAAAATTTTTCAGGACCACAATAGAAATGTCCTAGATTACATTGAACAGACTGTTAGAAGAAATGTAGATATTAATGCTCTGTTAGTGAAGCCTCACAAAGAAATGAGGAAGCGTGGCAGAAGAAACAAATATAGAGCACTAAACACACAAAGAGTACCTTCCTGCCTCATCAAAACCTAATTTAGGTCATTTACAAGATCAGATATAGGATTTTTGAGCTATGATGTTATATTATCTGACTTTTTATGTTTTGCAGTATTGGGGATTGAATCCAAGGCCTTCATCCTGAACTGCATCCCCAGACCTTTTTAATTTGTTATTTTAAGTTGTCTAAACTGTCCTTGAAATTGTGATCTTCTTGCCTCAGCCTCCCAGAGTGTGGGGATTATAGACATGTTATTTGGAATACCTTGGTGTAGAAACTTAATTTGTTTTATGATTTGAGGGAGGATGGCTGTGTTTGTGTTTCTGTGGGGAAGATAGCCATCGTCTTAGTTATTTTTCTCATTACTGAGACAAAATACCTGACACCCAAAGTTAAAGGCAGAAAGGTTTATTTAGCTCACAGTTTGTAGAGGTTTCAGTCCATAATCAGGTGGCTCCAAGGAAGGGTGGTATGGCAGACGGGTATGACAGAGGAGAAACAATTCATGGCAGGGAGAAGGTAGCAAAGCAAGCAAGGGAGCTTAGCAGCTTTTTTCTGTCCCTTTCATATTTTATCCAGGCTACTGGGATTAGGCCAGATGCCAAACTAACCAGTGGACTGATTTAGTAATCACCCACCCTTAATCTTAGCACCTTTAATCCTAGTATTGTACCATGAATCAATCTCACACACTAGGTTCAGCCACTTCTGAAACAACCCACCTCTGACTGCATGAGACTTTGTGGGGGGGCATCTAGATACAAGGCATAATAGCCATAGCCATGTTTGTCATCTAATGTGAAGTTTTAAACAGAAGCAAAATTTTGCTGAATACTTTTGCTTGCAAGCTGAATTTTTTGCAAACAAAGCCATTTGTGAGCCAAGGAATTACTGTGTATTTAAAAGGGTAAACTTTATGGCATATGAATTGTACTTCAATAAAGCTGTTTTTTAAAAAAAACATTTCATATCTGTGTAGTCAGCTTTGTGTCACTGTGACAAAATACCTGAGATAAATAACTTAGAAAGACGAAATATTCCTTTTTTTAAAAAAGTTAATTTTATTGATACATTTTAGGTATATGATATGATGACATTCATCATTGGAGATTTGTACCTTTACATAATATATCTTCATTCTTATTTTTTTTCCTCATTCCCCTGTCCTCCCTTCAACACCTCCACCCCTCACTACTTACAAATACTTTGTTACCATTTCTTCTATTTCCCATTATCTATTATACATTTTGATCCTTATTAGAAAAGATTTCTTTTGGCTTACAACTGTATGGCCAAATGACTCCATTGCTTTTTGAACCCGTGATGAGGCAGAGCATCATTTCTTTCTCTTTTTTTGAGATGTAGTCTTGTTTTGTCATGCAGACTGGCCTTGAACACACTATGTAACCTAGGCTGTCCTCGAACTCACAGCAATCTTTTTGTCTCAGCCTCTCAAGTGCTGGAATTATAGGCATGTGCCACCACGCCTGGCTAATTCATTTGTTTGTTTTTGTTTTTTGGTACTGGAGATCAAACTCAGGTCCTTGCACTTGCAGGGCAGGCAGCGAAACCACTGAGCTAAATCCCTGGCCCTCATTTGTTTTTTAATAATGCCCAAAACCTATTTTTTAGTTTACAGCTATTCAAAGCCATAAATATTTAGCTTTTCATTTTTGTTCATTTATCCAAGAAACATTTGTTGAGTGACTAATGTCAGTTAGGTATGGAGCCATGCACAAAGATGCAGTAATTGTCTTTGAGGAGGTTCATAAAAAATTTTAAATAAATTTTAAAATGTATTGAGATAGGCAAACTGCTGTGATCATATCTTCCCAATTACTTCAATGTATGTGCATATTCTCTACCTTCTCTCAAGCTACTTTAAATTACTACATCTATTCCCTAGATCCAATTTCATGTTTTATATAAGCTTTAGTATTTCTGTTTAGAATAAGATTAAAGAAAAACAAAAACATTGGAGAACTTGAAGATACTTTGATTATAATTATTAATTCATATATATGTTATTAACATAAATTTTATATTTATTTGCTCAGATCCAATTATAAAATCTTATCTAAGAATAATGAGTTAGAAAGGTAAAATTTAGAAAGATATTTTAGTTAATAGATGCAAACATGGTAGTTATTTTAGCAAAATTCTTACATTTAAATTAGTGCAAAAGTACACCTCAGGAACTAAGAAGTACTATGTCCTTACAGGTTATACAAAATATTGAAAACAACATTAACATAGAAATCTGATGAAGTCAATGCAAATTCATCTTGTTCTTTGTTGTGTGAGTTAGAAAACTCACTGAAGCTCACAAAATTTCATGAGTCTTGTCTGTCAGTAAGGACCACGGGTCTCTTGTATGTCAGACATATAATCCTCACATCTCTCCTCCATCATTCACTCATAGGTAAGCTCCCTTTATTCCTGATTCTGTCTATTACTCTGGTTTCCTTAGATTTTTAGGATTTCCCAAAATCTCCCTCTGCTGATATTTTTGGACCTTCATGTACCTTAAGAGTTTAGGCTTGACTCACTCACTCAATTTCAATAGCTCCTTCACATCACTCTTACTACTGCCTTGAACATGGAATTTCTGCTCTATCACCATCCCTCACTCTGTGATTACTCATGTCCAAACCGACCTCAGGGAAGTAGAAGAAATTTTAACAATAACACCCCTTCCTGGATTCCTGTGCTCATTTTCCAATACCTAAGTTCAATTTCCAAATGTCTAAGAGAATCAACTTATAAAGAGAAAAGACTTATGTTGGCTGACAGTTTTAGATGTTCTAGCCATGATCAGTTGGCTCTATTGCTTTTGGATCTTTGTTGAGGCAGTTCATCATGCCAGGGAGGGTATAGGACAGCAAGGATGTTCACTTAATAGTCAGGATGTAAATGAGTAAAGAAAGAGATGGGTGTCCCACAATCTCCTACTGCATGGCCCCAGTAACCACAAAACCTCCAATTTAGGCCCCACTTCTTAAAGTTTCTACTACCTAATAGCACTAAGAACAAGCCTTGAACACATGGGCTTTTGGGGGATATTCTGAATCCAAACTATAGCCGCTCTTATAAGCATCAAAAGAAATTATGTTTATAAAAGTTCTGAATAACTGTAAGCTTTAGATTTTTTTATTAGTAGTCAAAGAAAGATACCCAATAACCCATTTGGTTATACTTAATTAAATTCCTCAAACTTGGACTTAAATACACAAACACACACACATGTACACCCACACTACATTACGCTTTCAGTTACTCTTTCTCTTTTGACAATATTCACAGCAGAAACCTGCTTAACTGAGATTTTACCACCTTACCCCAGGACAAAAGTTCTACTACGTGGTTTCAGATACCAATTTATTTGGTAATAGTAAGTAAGCAACTCTTCTTCCTTGAAGGCTGTATAAAGCTAATGTATTTTGATAATCTAAACAAGAAACAAAATTCTATTACTAGAAGTTCAACCATTATTTTTAAGTTGACAAGAAATTTCCTATTATATCCATTACTAGAATAAAAATTAGTCGGTAAAGCAACTCTGCAGGGAAATTGCAAGTACTTTATCCTGAGTCTGTTCTCATGGTTTCTAGGTATCCAGTTTCTTTAAAGCTGTCTTTTGTATCCAAACACTGTCTTATTCATCAGTTACAGTCACTTGCTGGGTAAGTCACAAAACCTGTCTGTCATCTCGACAGGATTCCAACAGCTCCAAGAACATCAACTCTGTCATTAACACTTGTATCTTACCAACCTACATAAGATTATATTACCTGAACCAGACTAGAGACATTCTTTTTCTGTTAAGATCAACCTTTAGGCCAGATCTGTCCTCACTCCAAGTTTTTCTGTAGGGTCCACGTCAAGGGCTCTCTCTCCCATTCCTTCTCGGCTGTCTTACTCGGGGACTCAGTTTGTGGCAACTACACACAAGAACACACAAAAAATGTTTCTCTCTTTTAACACTACATTAACTTTGGAGGTGAATTACTTTAGAGGTGTGCTTCTGCTAAATTTTAACTGGCACATTCAGGTCAATTTCCCCTGTCTGTTTATCCTGACATATTTCTCTCTCAGGCACTAAGAACTGCCCTCTCTCTCTCTCTCTCTCTCTCTCTCTCTCTCTCTCTCTCTCTCTCTCTCTCTCTCTCTCAGTGCTGCTCTGCAAAAAACACCCTAGGTAGGTTATCGGAAGCCAATTTCCTCAGACTGCCTAGAAAGGGGGATGGCAAGGGCCAAAGAAAACAAGACAACAATGATTTGCATAATTTCAAAGCACATAGGAGGCCAGGAGGTCAGTGCCTCAGAGTGGGCAAAGACAAAGACTCTCTGAGCCAGCCACTATTTATTGGGTGCACACAATAATTGGAGGGAGTAGCGGGTGACTTAGGGGCAGTGGTGATCTTATGTCTGATCCTGTGTCGATGCAAATCTCATGCTGATGAGGGTGGAAAGGAGAGCATTCCCACCTGGCTAGGTGGGATGAGCTAAGCTGGTAAGAAACTTGTCCCTCCCCAGGTGAAATCTTTCTCTTTTGTATTACTACTTGGTTCTCAAGGAACCAGGATGTCTTCAGCTGGTGTCATCTTACCACTGAGTGCCACAGCTTCACAGGCCATTGAGCCCTCAGCTGTGACTGGAGGCAAAATGAAGTTATGTTCCCACATGCCATAGCCAGCTCTTGGGCAAGGCAACATTGGACCTTAGACAGCTATAGCCATACTTTAGGTTCTAATACTCTACTATTAAAGCTCATTTAACCAGTCTGTGTAGGATACCACATAAAACTGACTAGACTTAGGAACTTTGTAGATTTCTGTCATTGTTTTGTAAATACCTGTAATAACTTAAAAAGAAGAAAGATTTATTTTGCTTTATTGTTTCAGCAGTTTCAGCCCCATTGCTTTGGGCCTGGGGTAACACAGTACATCATGGCAGAAGCACATGGAATAGGTCTATTTACCTCATAGTAGCTGGGAAACAAATAGAGATGAAGGGTCTTAGTATCCCCATCAAGGACACACCACCAATAACCTAACTTTTTCCACCTAGGCGCACCTCCTAAGGTTCTGCCACCACCCATAGCACCACAGACTGTGGGCCAATCACCTAACACATGGGCCATTCATTCCAGAAAACTCAAAGAGCATGCTTTAAGACCAAGAAGACTGACTGACAAATGACAATAGGGATGAGATGTGGTAATTGGAAATGTGCTCTGTGGAGATCATAGAACAGAAGTGTTGCTGCTTTAAGCCACTCTTCCATATTACAAAAAGAAGATACCATAAGAGTTTAGGGGATTTATTAATGTTAAATTATTGTACCACTGACTATTTTGGGTTGATTTTGTCCAAGATCCTGACTTTGATTTATGTTAATTTGATTTTTTATCAAGGACTATCTTCTCCTGGTAATTCTTACATCCTCAGTATTGTTATTTTCATTTAATTCCTTCATTTTCACCAGTCTGATTCTCTTTCCCTAAAATTTTTTCCTGGGAAAACCAGTACCAATGACAAACAGCCTATAAATAACCAGTTGCTACAAAATGTTAGTTACAACCACTGCTGCTGGTGAAAATAAACTGCAACAATATTTGTACCATCCGAGAAACCTTTGGACCATTTCAGTTTAAAATACTTTTACATACATGGAACTAGAGGTCATTACATTAGTGAAATGAATCAGGCAAAGAGAGACAAATACTGCATGTTCTCACTTACATGCGGAAGCTAACAAGTTGATCTGAAAGAGTTAGAGAATAGAATAGTGGTTACCAGAGCCTGGGAAGGATGTGGGAGAAGGAGGGATGGAAAGAAATGGTTACTGGGGACTGTGGTGCAACTAGATAGAAAAATAACTTTTAATGTTCTATTGCACATTAGGACAATTATAATTAACTATTAATTAAATATTTCATAATAGCTAGTAGAGAGAATGATTCATGAGATGTGATCAATACAAAGAAAGGATATATGAGATGATCAAAAACTATGGTGATTGTTTAAAAAAAAATTTTATTACAGTAGAAGATACATTACCACTTATCCCTCTCAAAATACTCCCCCCTCACTTCAAACACACTTATCTCGTCATTATTGCCACTTTCTTAAGCAGTTCTGGAAGTCCCCTTTCATGTCTTTAGTTGCACTGTTACTGCTGCCTCAGTGTCCTAAATCAACCCAAAATATTTACTTTCATGATCATTTAGACTTTGGAGAAAAGTCAGAAGTTGCATTATGCCAGATCTGGTGAATAATGTGGGTAAGGATACATTATAATGGTTTTATTTCACAGAAATCGCCACACCAGAAGTAATGTGTGACATGGAACACTGTCATGATGAGAGATAAAACATTTTCCCATTTCTCAGACCATTTTCTAAGCACATAATTTCTTAAAATAATAAACTTTATGATATTTAGATTTCATTGTAGTGTTCCTGAATACAAATTCAGCTAAAACAATTGTACAAGGTAAAAAAATACCATCAATATCATCTTGATGTTGGATCTTGATTGTCACACTTTTTTTGCATAAGAAGTAGGTGATTTTCACTGAGAACGCTGAACTTTGGTCTCAGGATCATAGCAATAGACCCAAGTTTCATTTCCCATGATAATATTTCATAAAAAGCTAAAATTTGAAGCAAAACAATCAGGCAACTCCAATGAAATTCATTGTTCATGATCTATCCAGCACATTTTAAAACACACCTCTCACAACTAACTGACTACAATGAACAAGTTGAAACTTGTCACACACTGTTCAACACACTGCTTCTTGTATTGAGGATCCCTGCCTTTCTGTTAGATGGAACTCAGCAGCAAAATTCACTGTAATTTTTATCACACCATATATGTCTGAGGTGATAGATATAATAATTATCTTTATCTGATGACACTACATGCCATACTCAAGTATTAAATGTCACATTGTGCCCTATAAATACATACAATTACTATGTGCAAATTAAAATATATTTTAAAAAAACAAATAAATTGGAAAAATTTTTAATTAATTTTATTGGTACATTGGAAAACTATTTTTTAAATAAAATTATTTTAGGAAATATTCTCAGGATCGGAAAACTATAGCATCACAAAATGGAATGTAGTGCCTGATAAGGAACAAGATGGATGTTGTTACTCACACAAACCAAGACTAGAGGCTGCTCAGCAAAGAATGAGGGAGACTATCCAGTGGCCATCCCTGGATTTTAGATCCTCATGATTGACGAGGTCCAGAATTAGTTCAGAGAGTAACAACAAATAGCAGATAAATGCTTGGCAAAAAGTAAGAAAGTTAAATATGTAAGAAGAAATGTTTGCATCTTCTGAAGAGTAAGTTCTCCTTTCTTGCAGTACTTTCTATCTCAGGATGTGTTGTTGCATACATTACAAAATTCATTTCATAAGTACTTATCAAACATATAGTATATGCCATTTCATGTGCTGGGTTCTGAAAATCAAGCAGTAAAAGACAGACACTGTTCTTGATATTTGGATAATAAGATACACAAATGAATCTGTAAACTGTGATAAAGGCAATGGAAGAAGGTTAAAAGGGTTGATGAACTTCCTAAGAGGACAGTGGTTTACATTAAGAGGCCAAGGAGAGTATCTCTGAGAAAGATATTTAAGCCCCAGTGAACAGGAACAGGAAGTGTCAGTGTTGAGGAATTTTGAATACAGAGGATAGAACTGCATGACCAACATTACAGAGAGGGAATCAGTGTTCCAGAGCTCTGCAGTACCTCAGCTCCCTTGGCTACGGCAAGCCAAGAAGGCCATCCAACATCTACCCAAGCCACTGGACCTTAATAGTAAGTTATTCACTATTTTTAAGGTAAAGATAGGAAGGATGAACTTGTAACAGTTTGAACTCTGACTTAATGAGGTTATCACTAAGTTAATCATTGGATTTTTGAGGTAGAGTTAATTATGAGGTATTCTGGGTTTACATAATAATTTGAGTACATTTCTTATCTCACTACCACTATATTATATTCACACCTTCACAAAATTTTTTCCTTTTTAATTTTGAGGTTATACAGCACAATAAAGTTTTACTTCTAGTTATATCCCTGGAGTCTAGCATACTGCCTAGAAAATGATACTCCCCAAATATATAATAAACAAGCAGATAAAAAATGCATTAATCCATTAGTCATAAAGTTCTGTAGAATTTTCTTATACTTCAAGTAAATATAGGTTTATATGCATTATGTATCCTTATATGAAAGTGTCTAAAATGAACAGTTTCAAGGGAAATAATTTCCTTACTTTTCTGGATGATTCTCAAAATCAGATTGAAAGAAAAAATCATTTTAATGGAAAAATATCCTAACCCAAGCATTGTATATGCTACCACTTATTTTCTTATACTTCAAGTAAATATGGGTTTATATACATTATATCCTTATATGAAAGTGTCTAAAATGAACAGTTTCAAGAGAAATAATTTCCTTACTTTTCTGGATGATTCTCAAAATTGTAGTGAAAGAAAAAATCATTTTAATGGAAAAATATCCTAACCCAAGCATTGTATATGTTACCACTTATTTTCTTAAAAATTGTCCATGGGTTTATGAAGGTTGGTCAGCTGCAGATACAAAGCCCTCCACATTGTCATCTGATTTCAAAAATAAATATCTATCCCTGAAAAGCACATTGGCAATGAGATCTGCTGTGCTCACATTGAAAATCTGATGATTTCAACTTTAAAAAAGATTTATATTCTAAACTAATATTATACAAATGCAACTATTCTCAAAATGTTCTATTTAGAGGTATTGCAGTTTGCACAACAATGCCAGCCACCCACAGTTGCTGAGACTTCCACTGAAGACAATGGCTCAAAATCAAATGTAATAGGACCAGACGCAGCAAACAAATTAAAATGTGTGTCTTTGTCAAGTGACGCTGTTTCAAGGAGTGTAAGTGACATGGCAATTAATGTCTGTGAACAGCTAGTTTTAAAGATTAAAGAAAGTGATTATTTTGTCCTGCCAATGGACAGATCCACCTTAATGTGCTGAGGTGCTGGCATCCTAAGTTACATTTCTGTGAAATATGATGGATAAGAGCATTTGTTTAGAATAATTTAACCCAATCTTAAAATAGAAGACCATTTTGAAATATTTCAAGAGACAATCTAGATTTCCAACATACTAACCAGGAAAGGAATATTGCTGTTTATTGGATTCAGAGACCGACCACAGATTTATCAATGCAGGCAATTGTTTGGTTATGAATAGTTCTTCCTGGCCTTTAAAGGAGAGAGAGAGAGAGAGAGAGAGAGAGAGAGAGAGAGAGAGAGAGAGAAACAGGGTGCTCCTGCATGATAGTGGTATTTGCCTGGTAACAGAGGATGCTGCCCATAGCCACAGAGAGAAAGCCTGAAGGCACAGAACCCAGCCCAAGGGAGGAGGACTATGCTCACCACTAGATGAGGAGGTCATTTCTCTGCCACTAATCAAGTCCATTCCCTGTCCTGATGCCAGAAGTTGTTTTAAGAGGTAATTACTCCATTTAAACTTTCCTGAATTTTATTCTGTATTTGAAAAAATATGAAGAACACATTCCCCTGGAGTCAAGAAAGACCTAATTTCAAACAGCACATCTGACCTGAAATAACCTCCTTTCTTGCCAGGACAGCTCCTTTTTAACATTTTTTTTTTAAACAAGTAGCCTTTGCTTCTCTTCTTTATAGATATAGGTTTATTCCAGCATCTCAGTAAGTCCACAAGCTCTCTTTGCCACAAGAGACCTAGGAGACCCCAGGAGATGTTGGCAAATTACAGAAATAAGCTTTCTGGTATCCATACTGTTATTACAGATGTGTGTGTGTGTGTGTGTGTAGCGCTGGGGTTTGAGCCCAGGACCTTGACACTGAGATACATCTCAACTCCTTTTTAGTTTTATTTTGAGACAGGATCCTGCTAAGTCATGAAATTGCTGAAGGTGGGTTCAAATTCACCATCTTCATGCCCCACCCTTCAAGACTGCTGGGGTCACAGGTGTGTGCCACCACACCCAGCTATCTCCGAGGTTTTAAACTTGTCAATTAGGTCACATCCATGACCATTGTTTCATAAGAAATAGCTGAAGAAATTTGACCCAGCCATACTCCTCCTGGGTATATTCCCAAAAGAGTTAAAGACATCATTCTATAATGATACATACATGCTCACATTTATAGTAATGTGACTCATAACAGCTAAGCTCCGGAAACAAGCTAGATATCCATCAACAGACAAATGGATAATGAAAACATTGTATATGTACACAACGGAATACTACTCAGCCATAATGAAGAATGAGATCATGACATTTGCAGGAAAACAGATGGAACTTGAGACCATAATATTAAGTGAACTACCTCAGACACAGAAGGTTAAATATTGCTTGGTTTCTCTTATATGAAAAACCACAAATACAAGGTGTTAAATAAGAGATGGTGGGAAACAAAAAGGTAGATTTGTTGGAAATGGAAAAGGAGATGGGGAGGGGGAAGACAGGGATAGATAAGGGGGATAAAGGGATCAGAAATGATCAAGATTTGTTATATTCACATACCAATCCCCCAAAATGATAGTAACTAGTATGTGGTATAGAATACACAAATTTTTTAAAAAGAAAAAAATACGGCTAACCTTGTAAAGTGAACTGGTTAGGAGTTAGGTCTTTAACACAATATATCTTGATCATAAAGAAATTACCTCAGGAAAATACCTTTTAAAAGGTGGGGGAAAGTATCTCTTTATTGTAAGGCTTGCCTGGAAAGGAAAGATTATCACTACAAAATGACATGAATAGGTAGATAAAGGAAAAGAGGTCCTTTAATTTTAAGCAAAGGCATTCATATTGATCAGATGTCTTAGTTACTTTTCTCTCATTGCTGAGACAAAATACCGACACCCAGTGTTAAAGGGGAAAGGATTATTTAGCTCACAGTTTGTAGAAGTTTCAGTCCATAATCAGCTAGCTCCAAGGCAGGGTGCCACATGGCAGAGGTGGTGGAAGACAGCTAAAGCAACAAGGGACCTCAACAGTGTCTTTGTTCCTCTTTTTTCCCATCCAGACTACCAGGGATAAGGGCAGTGCCAAACCAATCACTCACATGTAGTGTTTTAATAATCACATGCCCTTAGTCTCAGCATCACATATTTCAGATTCAGCCATCTCTGAAAAAGAAAGCCCCACCTCATCTGCACAGGGCTTTGGGGGACATCCAAACACAAGCCGTAACATCAGGAAGTAAATTCTTAAGAAGAATATAAAACTAACAAATATCTGAGGAAATGTGCTTTATTTTTAAAACTGCAAGAAAATGATCCAAAAAGAAACTGAGCTACCATACTGTCCCACTAATTTGAGCACACACAGTGATGGAGGATGGAATGAGATCTACAGCTTTAGAAACAATGAGAAAGAACTCATTCAGGATATATTGCTAAGAATGAATCAACAGGTCCTAGAAAGTGATCAGAGAGGATCCTGAAACTAGGACCATTATCAAAATAATTCCAACATTTTGAACCAGAAGCCACTGTAAGATTAAATACAAAAGGAGGGAGAATCAGATAATCTCTGAGACTAATTCCAAAACTCACTATTATGATTCCAAAAAAGATGGATGAAAACCTGTTTTTAAAAAAACATAAAAATTCAAAACTTTCTTAATTCTATAAAAGTATTTAAGCTGGGAATGGTGGTGGATTTCCATGAATTCCAGGCCAGCCTGGGCTACATACTGAGTTCAAGGGCACCGTGAACTACATAGTGAGACCCTATTTCAAAAAAAAAATTTATTACACATAAACTATGCACTGTTCAAAGCACTGAAAAGAGAAAGAAGAACAAGACATCTTGTCCCATAGGGCATATATTCTAAAGGGTGTACACACACACATGCACATGCACACACACACACACACACACCATTATGGTTTATGGTTTATATCTATATGCCCCCCAACAAACCCTCATGTACTCATAGCTTTCAGGAGATGACTGGATCACGGGTGTGTGATATTGGATCATGGAAGTTTGATACTGGATTAGTCCACTGATTTATCATAGTTTTAGGTGTAGATGATGGATTTACTGAAGAGAGAAAACCCACCCTGGTTGAGGGTGGCACCAACTAATAGGCTTGTAGCCTGGATGAAATAAAAAAGAAAAAAAGTAGGAAGTCTTGTTGCCTCCTGCTTCCCATGCCATGAACTGTTTCTCCTCTGCCATGGCCCTCTGCCATGCTGCCCTGCCTTGGAGCCAGACAACTATAGATTGAAACCTCTAGAAACTGTGAGCTAAAAATAAACATTTCCTCCTTTAACTTGTTCATGTCAGGTATTTTGTACCACATCAAGAAAGCAACTGAGACATACACAATGTTTTGAAGGTTGTTTTGTTTTTGTTTTTATTTAGTGTTTTGTTTTTTAGTTTTTGTCCTGTAGAGTGGTTTAAAGGAGCCAAGGCTAAAGAAGTAAAATTCCCTTGAAGAATTAGGGGTAGACAGGTGATACAGGTGGTGTCTAAGTTACTTTTCTCTCATTGCTTAGACAAAATACATGACACCCAAAATTAAAGAGAGAAAAGTTTATTTGGCTTATAGTTCATAGAGGTTTCAGTCAACAATTGACTAGCTCCAAGGCAGGGTAGCAGAGGGACCACAGTTCACAGCAGTGGAAGACAGCAAAAGCAATAGGAGAGCTTTATAGCATCTCACTGCCTCTTTTATCTTATTCAGACTACTTACAGTGGGTAGCACTCTCACCCTTAATCCTAGTGCCCTCGGGCCTAGCATTGCAGCAAGAATCAATCACACACTAGATTCAGCCACTTCCAAAACAGCCTATGACCACATGAGGCTTTGGGGGGACATCCAGACACAAACCATAACAGGGGGTCACATGGGAGATGTAAAGAAAATGTAAGAATTAAATACTTATAAGAGAGTCTTCAGATTAGGTTAGTTATGGTTGGTAATGGTAGAATCTAACATAAGTGCTGTTTTCTGGCTGAACTAGTTAAAGGTATCGATAAGTTTTATTGTGTTATGGAAAACTGGAGGGTTGAAAGAAGGAATGGAAGTTTAAGGAAAAACAAAGATCCTAAGGAAAATCTCACTATTGAAGAAACTATCATTAACTGGAAATACAAGAAAGATGCTTCAATTCATCTGTCAATGCACATGTATGTTATTTCCATATCTTGACTACTGTGAGTAAAGCTGCAATGAACATGGGAGTGAAAATACCTCCTCAAGATCCTTATTTTAATTAGTTTGGAAAAGTACACAGAAGTGATACTGTTAGAAAGTTAGACATTAGAAGAAGGGCTGGAAGACAGGCTACTGAGGTTTACATGAAAGTCAAAGATGACATGATAATTTTTCCCTTTGTTTTCTTAATCATTAGCTATAGTTAAAATCCAAAGATGCCTATGGTTTCAAGTTATGGCTCAAGAAAATATAATCTCTGAACACACTCTCAAGGTTTAGGGCCTGTACGTGGGTTAGAGTTTAGAAAAAGAAAAAAAAAAGTCATGATCTCAAAACAAACTAAACTGAAATATTCTACCTAGGGAGAAAACAGGAAACTTCTTCCCTCTGAAGTTGGTCAAAACAGCTCCATTTCCATTGGAAAAGAACAATGACCTTGGAGGAAGGATATGATATGCCTTGAAAACTCATTTAATCATATAAGTATAACCAGAGACTTAATTTGGTGCAACCGCCATCTTGGTGCATGCCCACCTTCACACTTTAAGGTATATTCTCTTGTACACTCTGAAAATCTATCACTTTGCAATAAACTCTACCTAAACTCTGTATGACTGCCTACATGTCTTGTCTTTGACACAAAGAACTGAGAAGAGTCAACAGTTCCTCACAATTTAAAACCAGGCTTCCCAGTGAATTTATTAGACTATATTTTAATTCTATTCTAATTTTAGTTTACACGTACAGTGGATATTATTCAGCTATGAAAAGAAGGGAGGCCTGCCATATCCATTATCATGGACAAACATGAAGGACATTATACCTGGTGAAATAAGTCAGTCAAAGAAGAACAAATATTGCATGATTCCATTTACATGACATAACTAAAGTAGTCAAACTCATAATGGCAAGAAGCAAAATGGTGGTTGCCAGAAGCTTGAGGAATGAGAAATAGGAATTTCTGTTTGGTAGTTATAAAGTTTCAGTCAAACAAAATGAAAAATTTCTAGAGTTCTGCTATGCAATGTTGTATTTATAGTTAGCAATCCTATGCTCAAATGTTTGTTTGAAAAAAAAAACTGCATTGCCGTAGATTTTCATGGCCCAGAGACTAATATTCTTATGAAAAGGAAATGATATTGTCAGGTGATTCAGAAGAATCAGCTATGATGTGAAGTCATTTCAGAGATATTTAAACAATTTATTGAATGTGTACATTTCTTCTTGTGAGGGTAAAAGAAACTTCTAAGTAATAAAAATCTATGTAATAATCTTATAAAAAGAAAAATCTTAACAACTGTCAAGGATGAAAGCTGTACCAAAGAGACTCCAAATGTTTGGGATTCATTTCTTTAGGAGGGACATAGGCATGTGGGGCTTGGTCCATTGACTTTTTTGTTCCGTTGGCTTTTTGAGCATTCAAAACAATATTTTGAGCTTCAGTGAGCAGAGAGAGAGGGACACTTGCGGGGTGAAGCTAAGTAGACTCTTTCAAATGCAAATCAGAAAAATGTTACAAAATATTTATCCATCATCAAGTAGTTTATTATCCCTGTCAAACTGCACAAATCACAGACAGTGAAGAATTGAAGCAGAGATGTTTTTACGACCTTAGTGGTAAGGTTTAGGCAAGACTTAAAGGCAACAAATGCTGTAGGGGGAAAAATTAAATGACTTCATTGTATTATGTGAAGATAAATGGCACAAGCTCATGTAAGAGAAAATCTTTATTTACAATACTGGTCTCTGTTATCACTACATTAATTGGTACTTAAAAGTCACCATCTGTACTTTAATCCTTATTTAGAAACATCCAGTCCTGAAATATATTGATGGTGGCTGAAAGCAGCTAACCAATACTGTAGGGATTCTTCTGACATGGAAAATAAGAACTTGGCAAATAAATGGATTTTATGTCTTGTGTCTCAAGTCAATGGGTCAATTGGGTCTGGTTCTAAGTATTTGGTATGTTTTAGACTTAAAAATAATAGACTCTTGTAGTCTAGTTATATGACTCTCTCTAAGTAAGTAAGCTATGTCCATATGTTACTGGAGAAAAACACTAACTATTGGAGAAACAATAAATTCAATGAATAATTCAATGGTGAAAAGACAGGCAATAATTTCATACAGGAGCTTACAGGCATCTCTGGTCCATTTCCTCTCTACTTCTCAGACTACACTGTAATACCTCTTAAATCTTTTCTCTCCTCTTCTTATTTATTGCCACTCTCATTATCTCATCTTTCAGAGAAGCAATCTACAAACTCTCTAATACTTTTTTTTCTGTACTGGGGATCGAACTCAGGACCTTGTGCTTTCCAGGCAGGCACTGGAACCACTGAGCTAAATCCCCAGTCCTCTCTAATACTTTTTAATTAACTAATTAAACATATATTTATTGAGCATCTATTTGGGAAACAAATACTATTCTAGATATGCAGGAGGCAAATAAAACTTCCTGTCTTTCTTAGTTTACATTCTACTGAGGAGACATTAAAAAAAAAAAAAAAAAGACCAGCACACAGGAGGTGAGCTGCTCCAAGCACTCAAGAGGAGGCTTCTGGGCTGCCGTACCAGCCCTGCCAGCACACAGGAGGTGAACCATGTGGGCACCAGCAGCACCTCCCCCATATCAAAATGAGAAGACACGTAAACAAGTCTCAAAACCAGACTTCCAGATCACCTACAGCAACCCCAAAGGGAAACGAGGGTTTCAACCCAAAGGGTTAATACTCAACCACCTGGACTCCATAAACTGGCAACAAAAGAAGACCTGGAAAAATGAAATCAGAAATAAGTTCTCAGATAAAATCAGAGATTGTGCTCATAGTGCAAGACATGATTAATAAATCTAGAGAAGAGCTCAGGAACGTGATGGAATCCCAACATACAAAACAAATGGAATCCATAAAACAGATACAAACAGATTTCCAGGAGATTAAAAACTCTATTGAAAGTCTATGCAGCAGAATGAGCCAATGTGAGGACAGAATTTCAGATATAGAAGATAAGATTGCAATTAGTGACCAGGAAAAGAAAAATTGCTTTAAAATTGTAAGGGACCAAGAGAAATCAATCCAGCAGCTGCTAGACAATGCAAAGAAGAATAACAAAAGACTGATCAGAGTCAATGAAGAAACAGGAAAGAGGGCAGATGACATTTTAAAAATTGTTCACAGAAGTGATGGCAGAAATCTTCCCAAGCAGGGGAAAAGAAATTGACATACAGATAAGTGAGGCATTTAGGACTCTAACTAGTCTTCATCAAAAAAAAATCTACACATAGGCATATAATAGTTAGCATTCCAGAAACCCAACAGAAGAACAAAATTCTACAAGCAGTTAGAGGAAAAGAAACTAATTACATACAAAGGAAAGCCCATCAGAATCACAGCAAACTTCTCAATGCAAACACTCAAGGCAAGAAGAGCTTGGAGAGATGTATTTCAAGCCCTAAAGGAAAACAGCCTCCAACCTGGATTGACATACCCTGCAAAACTATCTTTCAAAATTGATGGAGAAATAAGATACTTTCATGACAAAGAGCACCTTAGGAACTTCATGAATGCCAAACCAGCACTCCAAAAAATTTTAGACAATATCCTAGGAAAAGACAACAAGAATCACAACCCCAGGAAGCCCAGAAGAATGAATCCATCAGGCATGACAAAAAATTAAACACAAAGGGGGAGAATCCAACAAAAAGAAAAAGTCATGACAATGATAAGTCAATATGTATGAGTTATTACCATCAATGTTAATGGTCTCAATTCACCAATTGAAAGAAATAGACTGGCAGAATGGGTCAAGAAGCAAGACCCAACAATATCCTGCATAAAAGAAACACATTTAATTCAAAAAGAAACCCGTAGTCTGAAAGTTAAATGGTGGAAAACAATACTCCATGTGACAGGAACCCCCCCCAAAAAAGTAGGAGTAGCTCTCCTCTTTGCAGATCAAGTGGATTTCAAAAGAAAAACTGAAACACTCTGGTCCTAAGATTTTCAGATTAGAGATACTCAACTTGTATGTACAAATCTATTGTGAACATGGGTTTTCATTCCTCTCAAGTAAAAACTTAAAAACAGGACTGCTGATTCTTAATAATAATACAAGAAATTTTTATTTGTTTTCCAAAATGGTTTTATCATTTTACACTCACATTAGCAGTATTAGAAAGTTCTAACTGGTTCACACCTAAGCTGACATTTGTTCTTTTAAAACTTTTAACTTCATCTCCCTAATGAGTGTGTAGTTCAATCTTGTTATTTTACTGATTAGTATTTCTGATTCTAGTGTTGCACACCTTTCCTTGTGCTGTACTGGCTATTTATCATCTTCTTGTGCCTACTTTTATTCGGGTTGTCTATTAATGAGCTGTAAGAGTTCTTTATATATTCTGGTCATAGGTTATATGCATTATAAATATGGCCTATTTAAGGACTACTCTTCATTTTCTTAATAATGTCATTTAAAGTTCTAAATTTTGATGGAATCTTATTTATCAATTTTTTTCTTTTATATATCGTGTTTTTTATATCCTAGGAAATTCTTGCCTACCCTAAATTCAAAAACATTTTCCCTTATAATTTCTTTTTAAAGTTTTATAGTTTTAGTCTTTTATATTTAGGTTAATAGATTCTTTCAAGTTATTTCCATGTATGGAAATAAAGGGTTGAGGTTAATTTTTTATATACGGATACCAGATGTTCTAGTGCCATTTGCTGAAAACACTTCCTTTTCCCCTGCTCTTGAATTGAGTTTATGATCTATAAAATGCTAATGTTAAATAATCTTTCAAAACTCAGTGGACCATATATGTGTGGTTCTATTTCTAGATTCTCTGTTTTAGTCTAATGATCTATATGTCTTTCCTTACACCAACACTGCCTTGATTACTGTAGCTTTAGAGGAAGTCTTAAAATTAGGTACTAAATGTCTTCCAACACTGGTTTTTTTCTTTTTCTTTTTACTTTTCTAGGTCCTTTGTACTCCTACATAACTTTTAAATTTCAATATCCAATTCTTCATTTATAGCAAGTATACATGGACCTGAATTTTTATATGTACCTTGTGTTTTCCAATCCTGCTAAATTCAAATACAAGTTCTAGGGGCTCCTAGAGATTTCTTAGTATTTCTCTGTAGGTGATCATTTTATCTACATATAAAGATTTTATTTCTACCTTGCTAATCATATGCTATTTGTTTATTTTTATTGTCAGACTATTTTGGATTGGGCCTATGTTTCAAAGTTTAATGGAAAGATAAAGAATAGGCATATCTGTCCTTGTTCCCCACCTTGAGGAGAAAGCATTGTATCTTCTCCATTCATATAAGGCATTTTTGCTGGAAGTATGGAGTACATGTCTTTGATCTGTTGAGAAGGTTCAGTTCTACTTCTAGTCTTCTGATAGCTTTTACCATGAACAGCTGTAGAATTTAGTCCAATACTTTTTCTCCAGCTAGTGACAGGATCATATGGCTTTTTCTTTTCCTCTGTTAAAATGATGACTTTTGGGGGTTGATCTTCCAATGCTGAACCTACACTGCCATCCCTATAAAAAACCACTTTCTACATACTCCCAGATCTGACTTCTAATAGTTTGATTAAACAAGTTTCTATCCATGTTCATACGTTTTTCTTCTATTATCTTTATCCAATTTTAGTATTAGCACAATGTTGATTTCCTAAAATGAGAAGTGTTCCTTCTTTTTGGTGCTTTAAATGTTTGATATAATTTATCAGTTAAAATGTTTATGAGCCTGCTGTTGTCATATAGGTAGGTTTTCAAGCTAGGAATATACTTCCTTTAATAGGTGCTATTCAAATTTTATATTTCCTCCAGAGTTAGTTTCATTAATTTGTCTTCCAAGGTGCTTCTTGGAAGTTATCAAATTTATTTCAAAAAAGATTTTTGTAATATGCTTTCTATATCCTTTTAAATTGTGTAAACTCTGTGGTAATGTCATCTAGGTCTTGATATTGTAATTTTTTTTTGGTACTGGGGATCAAACTTGGGTCCTTGTGCTTGTGCAGCAGGTGACAAAAACATTGAGTTAAATCCCAGCCCTGTAATTTTTAATATATATAATTGATATTGTATAATAAGAAGAAAAGGTCTAAAGGAGTAGGGGACGTGGGAGTGGTAGGGGAAAGGAAAGAAGGGAAAAGAAAAAATATGAGAAAAGGAAAAAAATGGAAACAAGGTCTTTGCAAATAGGGAAGGGTGGAGGGGGTGAAGGGAGGGCAGGGGAAGGGGAAATAATAAGAACCAATATACACCATGTAAAGGTAAGAGATCCCAATGATGAATGTAACTGTATTTTATACCTAAAATGTACCAATAAACTTAATGGGAAAAAAAAACCTCCACACGCACAGAGAAAGCAAATAAATTTAATTGTATGCCAGGTGATAAGCGCTATAAAACAAAAAAGAGAGCCGGGTAGTAGTGCATGCCTATAATTCAGAGGCTTGCGAGGCTGAGGCAGAAGAATTGCAAGACCAGCCCGGGAAACAGCAAGATAGAGTCTCAAAATAAGAACGAAAAAGAAAAGAACTGGGCATGTAGCTCAGTGTGAGGCTCTGTGTTCAATCCCCAAGTACCATAAGGAAAGAAAGAAGAAAGAAGGAAGGAAGGAAGGAAGGAAGGAAGGAAGGAAGGAAGGGAAAGGAAAGGAAAGGAAGAGAGAAAGAAAGAAAGAAAGAAAGAAAGAAAGAAAGAAAGAAAGAAAGAAAGAAAGAAAGAAAGAAAGAAAGAGAGAGAGAAAGAGAAAACTTAAGGTAAGTAAACTCAATACAGTAGTGTGAGGGTATGTTACAGTGTTAGATAATCTGGCCAGGAAATCCTCAAAAAAAAGATGAAATGTGAGCAGATTCATAAAAGGAAAAGGAGTTGGGTGAGTGGTGAGTAGATAATGTAGGAAAATCATTCCAGGTGGAGGAAATACCCAGAGGAAAAAGGCTCAAGGCCCATAGCTAAGAGTATGCTTGGTACTTTCATCTGTTTTCTGCTTGTTTGTTGACTTTCTTTTGCTTTTTTTGTTGTTGTTGCTATAACAAAATATTTGAGACAGGGTGACTTACAAAGAGCAGAGGCTTAGTGTTCTAGAAGCTGGGAAGTTCAAGAGTATGGTGTGAGCATCTGCTCAGCTTCTGATCATTGTCTTAGGCTAGGTCACAACATGGTGAGAAAGTGGAAGGGGAAGTGGGTGTGTGTGGAAAAGACAAAACTCATGGGGTGGACTTGCTTTATAACAACCCATTCTCTTGGTAGCTAATCCACCTTGAAGAAGTTAAATTGCCTAATTACCTCTTGAAGTTTTCACCCTTCTCAACATTGTTATATTGGGAACCAAACTTCAACCTGAGTTTCAGAGGAAACAAGACAAACAACATCCAAATCATAGCTCTTAAATACTCCAGGAGCAAGTAACAAGGAAGAGCATGTGGAATAACATGGATGGGTGAAGGGCAGAGTAGCAGAAGTAAAGTCACATTAGGACTTCAGTTAGAAATGTAGCCAATGTCACAGAATTTTGTTCTTTCATCACGATCTATTCTATCATTTATACCATGATGGTTTGACCTCTTCAATATCCTTCTAAGGCCTTTCCCACTTGTTTTAGACACTTAATACTCCTTACAGACATTGCTAAAACAAATCTTACCTATCCTCGAGTCCACTGGCTTTCACTGTGTTCTAGCATGAATGGCTAAGCAGTGACTAAAGAGTTGGTCACCTTACAGAACTGAGGGGAACCCACTTATCTGAAGGATGATAAAGATATATCAGAGTGTTCACAAAATGTTGATGGAGGTTGTATATGAGTGATAGGATTTTTAGTGACTTTTACTTCTTTTAGCATTATATTGCTTATTTTTTAGCATATTTATAATAAATTATATTAAAAAGTTTAATAAAAATGTTACAAATAAGCTCTTTCAGGGGTTTTTCCTCTACTTTTTAATTTCTTTTGTGATGTCCTGGGGATTGAAACTATCTACTTCTTTATTAACCTAGAGAAATAAATTTCATTGAATGAAAAGGCAATCTGTAAAATGATATTGTATCTTTAGAGAACAGAAACTACAGATACACACCAACACATTGATGTGCCTAGACACCATAAAACAGGTGACGTTCCTGTGCATTTTTCCATATTGTTACATTGTGATTTGAACATTTATTGCTTCTATAATTTTTTTAAATTGAACACCCACAGTTTTTTTTCACCTGAACACTTAAAACATTTGCAATGAGTAGTAATATGTTGAAGTGTAAAAGATTTCAAAGTGTCAATGTTAATATTAACTCTTCTTTCAGTATATACGAACACATGTAAATTATAGATACAATTAATTGTATATCTACAATAATATACAAATACCACTCTCCTTCCCTAGCCATACTGATATATGGATTAAGTAATAAATGTCTATGCTATTCAAGTAAAAAAAAAAAACAGAGGCTTTGAAAAATAATTCTTTAAAGAATAGTTTCAAAAATAAAGTCCAAATATTGCACAAAATAACTAAACTGAAAATATTACTATATATAAAACAAGTTTTAAAAACAGTTTTTGTACTCTACAGTAAATTCCATTTTCTACTTCTATAAAAGAATTTATTGGAAGTCTGCTTGAGATGTTATGTGTTTACATTCACTTTGGCAGGAATTCAGTTTTTAGAAGTTAACTGAGCCTCTGTCTTAAACATTCATTTATTTGGTCCCATATTCCTGGCCCAGAGGAAAGGGTTTTTGGGCCACCCTCTGTCCCACCACTCCCGGGCCAGAGGAAGGGGCTTCCTGGCTGCTATCCTTCCTGCTGCTCCTGGCCCAGAGGTAGGGGCTTCTGAGCCACCATCCAGCCCGGCGGTCCAGGCCCAGAAGAAGGGGCATTTGGACTGCCATCTGTTCTGCTGCTCCCTGCCAAGATGAAGGGGCTCCTGAGCCCCTGTCCCACTGCTCCAGGCCCAGAGGACGGGGCTTCCAGGCCACCATCTGTCCTGCTGCTCCTGGACCCTGTCCCACCTCTCCCAGTTCAGAGGAGGTCAGCTGCGCAGGCGCTAACAGCACCCACAGTCAAAATGAAAAGATACATAAATAAGTCTCAAAACCAGACTTCCAGATCACCTACAGCAACCCCAAAGGGAAATGAGATGGAACACTCTGATACTCAACCACCTGGACCCACTGAACTGGCAACAAAAGGGGATCTGGAAAAAATGAAATCAGAAATAATTTCTCAGATAATATCAGAGATTGTGCTCCTAGTGCAAGACATGATTAATAAATCTAGAGAGGAGCTGAGGAACATGATGGAATCCCAACATAGGAAACAAATGGAATCCATAAAACAGATGCAAATAGATTTCCAGGACATGAAAAACTCCGTTGAAAGTCTACACAGCAGAATGAGCCAATGTGAGGACAGAATTTCAGATATAGAACATAAGATTGCAATTAATGACCAGGAAAAGAAAAATTGTTTCAAAATTATAAGGGAACATGAGAAATCAATCCAGCAGCTGCCAGAAGATGCAAAGAAGAATAACACAAGACTGACTGGACTCAATGAAGAAACAGGAGAGAGTTCAGACAACATTAAAAAATCTGTTCACAGAAGTGGTGGCAGAAAACTTCCCAAGCAGGGGATAAGAACTTGACATACAGATAAATGAGGCATATAGGACTCCAAATAGCCTTGATCAAAAAAAAAATCTACACATAGGCATATAATTGCTAAGATTCCAGAAACTCAACAGAAGAACAAAGTTCTACAAGCAGTGAGAGAAAAGAAACAAATCACATACAAAGGAAAGCCCATCAGAATCACAGCAGGCTTCTCAATGTAAACCCTCAAGGCAAGAAGAGCTTGGAGTGATGTATTTCAAGCCCTAAAGGAAAACAGCCTCCAACCTGGATTGACGTACCCTGCAAAACTATCTTTCAAAATTGATGGAGAAATAAGATACTTTCTTGATAAAGAGTACCTCAGGAACTTCATGAATACCAAACCGGCACTCTAAAAAATTTTACACAATATCCTAGGAACAGACATTGAGGATCACAACCCCAGGAAGCAAAGCAGAATGAACACATCTGGCATAACAAGAAATTAAATGTAAGGGGAGAGAACCCAACAAAAAGAAAAGTCATGGCAATGACAAGTCAATATGTTTCAGTTATAACCATCAACATTAATGGTCTCAATTCACCAATCAAAAGAAATAGACTGGGAAGTTCTGAGGCAGTCCCGGGCCTCCCGCACATCACGGTGAGGTCCCAGGGGCGACTTGCAGCCCCACCCCCATCCGACGCTCTCCAAGTGCAACCAGCTAGAAGAGACAAGCAGCTTGAAGCTCTGAGGCCATCCCAGGCCCCGCACACACCACAGTGAGGTCTGCTTAGCTGCGCGGGCACCTGCAAGGCCCAATCCCCACCCCGCTGTGCCTCTGGCCTTCTGGCTTTTCTGCTACCTGGTCCCACACTACAGAGGCACAGGAGATAAAGACCCTTGTCCTGAGTGCCACAAGATAGAGCAGAAGTTAGTAACAGAAAGAGGGCTTCTCAGGCTCCTCGATACAAACTGAAGTTCAGCGGAAAAGTAAAGAGAATCTCTACAATAAAGGCACATCAGACCACTGTACTTGGTCTGCTGCTGCCTTGCTGAGACTCATTGACTCATATATGCACACAGCTTCCTACGTGGCCTACTGGGACAGCAGAGACATACCCTGAAGGAGGCCCATAACTTTTATTGCTATTTGCAAAAAAGAAAAAAAAATTTTTTCTCTTATTTTTAATTTTTAATTTTTTTACTCTTCAAATTTTTACTTTTCTTTCTTTTATTTTTTCTTGTTCTCTCTCTCTCTCACTTGTTCTCTCACTGTCTCACATTGCTCCTCATCTCCCCATTTGTTGCTTTCTGCACTGAATTCGGATTTCTCCCCTATTGTTCTTTTTTTCTCTTTTTCCTTCTCTTATCATTAGGAAAGTAAATTTGGTATCTAGCCTCCCTGTTGCTGTTAGATGATTCTATTCACATCTTTGTTCTTTCATTCTGCCTCTTTCTCTTGCCTTTAACAACTCCTTAGAGTTTGTGTGATCTTTCTGTGTCTTCTGGCCTCACCGGTAATCTTGCCTGTTCTTTCTACCTGTCCCTCCTTCCCCAACTCCTTTTAACTTCCCACCCCAAAGGAGAAAGATGCTATATCAAAGAGTTTATTCATTATAAAGTTATGTTGGGTTGGTCCTCGGTTTTAACTCACGTAGTTAAATGTGATAGATTAATAACTACCACAAATTGTCATTTTCTAAACTGTACTTGATACTATAGTATTGCTGAACATGTCATTTGGGCTAACATGTTGTGATTGATCTAATTGGTCTTCTTTCCTGGTATAAGGAACATAAAATAGCCTCAGAATCATTAGAGTCTCAAAACCCAAACACAAGCTATATCTGGATGACACCTCTGAAAAGCAATCATTCCACAAGGGTTTTAAACACGAGCAACAAAGATACCTACATTAAGTAATTTTGAAATATCAACTCAGGAATTAAACCAAGGACAGTACCAAAAGCAAAAATGAGAAGACATTTAAGCAAGGCACAAACTCAGGCTTCCATGGTACAAAAAGGAAATTCTGAGGGAAATGAGGTGGAAAAGTCTGATAAGCAACCATTTGGACACCCTGAATGATAGCACAGGAAGTAATAAAGCTGATGCATGAGGCTCTAGAAAAATTCAAAACAGAAATAATCTCCCAGATAAATACAGACATGGTGAGCAGAGTGAAAGACATGATTAGAAGCTCTAGAGCAGAAACAGATAAGAAAATAGATGAGATCAAAAACATGCTGGAAGCCATGAATGCCCAGCATAAGAAACAAGTGGAAAACATGATCACCCAACATAAGAAGGAAATAGAACCCATGAAACAGATTCAAACAGATATTCAGGACATTAAAAACTCCATTGAAAGCATGCAGAGTAGACTAAAAGAATCTGAAGACAGAATATCAGATATAGAAGACAGGATTGCAGTTAAGGACCATGAAAACAGAGATTTCTTAAAGATAGTAAGGGACCATGAGAAATCAATCCAACAGATGCTAGATGATGCAAAGAAGAATAACATAAGACTGATA
Organism: Heterocephalus glaber; assembly: GCF_053883595.1. Lineage (NCBI taxonomy): Eukaryota > Metazoa > Chordata > Mammalia > Rodentia > Bathyergidae > Heterocephalus > Heterocephalus glaber. Next base: position 9,988,741 of record NW_028258344.1, read on the forward strand.
GGAGTCCACGCAAAAACAGGAGAAAGTACAATTGACATAAAAAACTGTTCACAGAAGTAATAGCAGAAAACTTCCCAGACAAAGGTAGAGAATTGGACATACAGATAAGTGAGACATATAGAACTCCAACCAGCCATGACCAAAAAAAATCTACACCTCGACATATAATAGTCAAGATCCCAGAAACCCAACAGAAGAACAAAATTCTACAGGCAGTTAGAGAAAAGAAACAAATCACTTACAAAGGAAAGCCATCAGAATCATAGCAGATTTCTCAACACAAACCCTCAAATCAAGGAGATCCTGAAGTATTTCAAGCACTAAAAGAAAATAACTTCCAACCTAGACTGTTGTATCCTGCAAAATTATCTTTCAAAATTGATGGGAAAATTAGATACTTTCATGACAAAGAACACATGAGAAATTTCATGAACACCAAACCACCACTCCAAACAATTTTAAGTAACATCCTAGAAAAAGAAAATGAAGGTCACAACTCCATGAGGCCCAGCAGAGAGGAAGGCACCATGCAGGGTAAGACACTAAAGCGAAAGGGGGGAAAATAAGAAATAAAAGTGCCAACAATAGTAAAACATCATGACAAAGATGAGTCAATATCTCTCAACTATAACTATCAATGTTAACGGCCTCAATTCACCAATCAAAAGAAGTAGACTGACAGAATGGATTAAGAAACAAAACCTAGCAATATGCTGTATACAAGAAACACACCTAACTCAAAAGGAACTCCATAGACTGAAAGTAAAAGGATGGAAAACAGCTCTCCACATGACAGGAACCCAGAAAAAAGCAGGCGTAGCAATCTTATTTGCAGACAAAGTAGATTTCAAACCAAAAGTAATTAAGAAAGACAAAGATGGTCACTACATCCTTGTGAAGGGAACAATCCAAGAGGAAGAGATGACAATCCTAAATATATATGAACCAAATATGAATGCCCCCAACTATACAAAACAAATATTAATGGACATGAAAAACCAAATAAGCACTAATACAATTGTAATGGGGGAACTCAACACCCCTCTATCACAAATAGACAGATCATCTAGAAAAAAAATTAGCAATGAAATTCTAGAACTGAACCAAGCTACTAAACAAATGGACTTAATAGATGTTTAAAGAGTGTTCCACACCAAAAAATTAGAATACACATTCTTTTCAGCTGCACAGGGATTATACTCCAAAATAGATCACATGCTAGCTCAGAGGACATATCTAAGTAAATGTAAAATAATTGAAGTTATCCCCTTTATATTATCAGACAATAATGCAATACAATTGGAGATCAATAACATAAGAAACCACAAAACTCCCACGAACACATGGAAATTGAACAACACCCTCCTGAACAAACAGTGGGTGACAGAGGTAATTAAAGAAGAAATTAGACAGTTTCTACAAGTAAATGATAATGCCAGTACAACATACAGGAATCTGTGGGACACAATGAAAGCAGTCCTACGTGGGAAATTCATAGCAGTGAATGCCCATATTAGGAAAACAGAGAGAACTCAGTTAAATAACCTAATGCAGAACCTCAAGCTCCTACAAAAAGAAGAGCATAAGAAACCCAAGAAAGGAAATTATAAAGATCCTAGCAGAAATCAATGCAATGGAGACTAAGAGAATGATACAAAAAATCAATGAATCAAAGAGTTGGTCTTTTGAAAGAATAAATAAAATTGATAAACCTTTAGCCAACCTTATCAAAAAAAGGAAAGAAAAGGCTCAAATCCATGCAATTAAGAACTAAAAAGGTGAAGCCACAACAGATCCAGCAGAAATCCAGAGGATCATCAGTACCTACTTTGAGAACCTGTATTCTAATAATATGGAAAGCACAGAAGAAATGGACAGATTCCTAGATACATATGAATTGCCAAATTTAAATGAAGAAAATATAGAAATTCTGAGCACCCCAATAACAATGAGTGAAATTGAAAATTTAATAAAAAATTTACCAACAAAGAAAAGCCCAGGTCCTGATGGCTTCACTGCTGAATTCTACAAGACATTTAAAGAAGAACTCTCACCATAACTCTTTAAACTCATCAAGGAAGTTGAAAGGTAAGCAAGGCTTCCAAATTCATTCCTGGAATCAAGTGTTACTTTGATTCCAAAACCAGGGAAAGACCCAACCCAAAAAGAGAACTACAGACCAATCTCCCTAATGAACATAGATGCAAAAATCCTCAACAAGATACTGGCAAACAGAATACAGAGGGTCATCAAGAAGATCATACACCCTGACCAAGTTGGATTTATCCCAGGGATGCAAGGATGGTTCAACACCCATAAATCAATAAATGTAATACACCATATTAACAGAGTCAAGAACTAAAACCACATGATCATCTCAATAGATGCCAAAAAAGCATTTGACAAAATACAGCACCCATTCATGGCAAAAATGCTACAGAAAATTGGAAATGAAGGTCTTTATCTCAACCTTATTAAGGCTATCTATGAAAAACCAACAGCCAACATCATACTAAATGGTCAAAAACTGAAAACTTTCAGGCTAAAATTAGGAACAAGTCAAGGATGCCCACTATCACCACTCCTGTTCAATATTGGTTTGGAAACATTAGCCATAGCAATTAGAAAAAAGAAAGAAAGAAAAGGAATAAAGATAGGAAAAGAAGAAGTGAAATTGTCATTATTTGCTGATGATATGATACTGTACATAGAAGATCCAAAACACTTAGTCAAAAGTCTTCTAGACCTAATTGATGGATTCAGTAGAGTATCTGGATATAAGGTCAACACTCAAAAAACAATAGTCTTCTTATATTGAAATAGCAGACCCATTGAGAGAGAAATTCAGGAAATAATTCTTTTTACAATAGCATCTAAAAAAATGAAATGTCTAGGAATCAACCTAACAAAGGAAGCAAAAGACCTGTACACTGAATACTACAGCTCTCTGAAAAAGGAGATCAAAGAGGATATAAGAAAATGGAAAGATATCCCTTGTTCCTGGGTAGGAAGAACCAATATAGTGAAAATGGCTATTCTTTCAAAACTGCTATATAGATTTAATGCAATACCAATTGAAATTCCAACAATATACTTCACAGAACTACAGAAAACAATCCAAAAATTCATTTGGAAGCAGAAGAAACTTACAATAGCAAAAGCAATTCTAGGCAACAGAGACATGGCTGGGGGTATCACAATTTCCAATTTGAAACTATACTACAAAGCTACTGTAATAAAAACAGCATGGTACTGGCAAAGAAACAGACCCAAGGATCAGTGGAATAGATTAGAAGATGCAGAAACAACTCCAGACATACTCAGCCACCTCATCTTTGGCAAAGAAGCCAACCACCCTCATTGGAGGAAAGATAGCCTATTTAATAAATGGTGTTGGAAAAACTGGATTTCAACCTGCCAAAGATTAAAACTAGACCCATACCTATCACCATGCACTAAACTAAGATCGAAGTGGATTAAAGATCTAAATATTAAGACAGAAACACTAAACTTGCTAGAAGATAAGTTAGGTAGAACTCTTGATGATATTGGCATAGGAAAAGACTTTATGACCAAATCTTCAGTAGCACAGGAGCTAGCACAAAGAATCAACAACTGGGATCTCATCTTATTGAAAAGCTTCTGCACTGCAGGATAAACTATCAAAAGAGCTAAGACACAACCTACAATGTGGGAAGCAGCTGTACCTCAGACAAAGGTCTACTATCGAGAATATATAAAGAACTGAAAAAAATCGGACCCCCTAAGTTCAAAGACCCAATTCAAAAATGGGCATCTGAAATGAACAGACATTTCTCAGACAAAGAAGTAAAAACAGCAAATAAATATATGAAAAACTGTTCAACATCACTGGTCATTTGAGAGATGCAGATGAAAACAACACTGAGATTCCACCTCACCCCAGAAAGACTGCCTGCTATCAAGAAATCAACCAATAACAAATGCTGGTGGGGGTGTGGAGAGAAAGGAACCCTTCTCCATTGTTGATGGGAATGTAGATTGGTGCAACCACTATGGAAGTCAGTATGGAGATACCTCAAAGTACTAGGACTACAGGTCCCATTTGATCCAGCTATTCCCCTGCTGGAAATCTTCCCCAAAGAATGAAAAGAATCACACCACAGTGATATATGTGCATCTATGTTTATAGTAGCACAGTTTGTAACAGCTAAAGCTTGGAAACAGCCCAAGTGGCCATCGACTGGAAACTGGATAAAGATGTGGGGTTTTTTATAAAATAGAGTACTACTGAGCCATAAAGAATGAGAAACTAGAGACATTTATAGCCAAATGGATGCATGTTGAAGCCATACTTTTAAGTGAAATAAATAGAAAACACATGTGTAAATACCGAATAGATTCTCTAGTGTGAGAAATTGAAAGTGTAAATAAGGATGAAAATGATTAAAATGAATAATTGATAATTTGAAATGGGAAAAGGTCCAAGGGTTTTGGGATGTCAGGAGAGGAAGGGGAAAGGGAAGAAAGGAAAAGAAAAATTATGAGAAAGAAAAAAAATGGAATCAAACTCTGTAAATAAGGAAGGATGGAAGGGGTGAAGGGGGCAGAGGTAATGGGAGAAAAAATAAGAACTGAAATACATCATGTTTTGGTACAAACACTCAATGATAAACGTAAATGTATTTTATACATAAAATGTACATATATATATTATATATATATATAGAAATAGACTGGCAGAAGGGGTCAAGAAGCAAAATTCAACAATATGCTCCATCCAAAAAACACAATTAATTCAAAATGAAACTCATAGACTGAAAGTTAAAGGGTGGAAAACAATACTCCACCCAATGGGAACCCAAAAAAACCAGGAGTAGCTATCCTCTTTGCAGATCAAGTAGATTTCAAACCAACACTGATTAAGAGAGAAAAAGAAGGACACTACATCCTTGTAAAGGGAACAATCCAAAAGGGAGAGATGACAGTCATAAATATCTATGCACCAAACACTAGTGCACCCAACTATATAAAACAAATACAAACACACATGAAAAGTCATATATGCACTAATACAATTGTAGTGGGGGACCTCAACACCCCACTATCACAAATAGATAGATCAACTAGGCAAAAAATAAGTAATGAAATACTAGAACTCAATCAAACTCTTGAAAAAATGAACTTAACAGATGTTTACAGAGTCTTCCACCCCACAAAATCAGAATACACATTCTTCTCAGCTGCACATGGGTCATTCTCCAAAATAGACCACATAATCACACATAGACCATGTTTAAGTAAGTGCAAAGGAATTGAAGTTATCCTCTATATATTATCAGACCACAGTGTGATGAAATTGGAGATCCATAGCAAAAGAAACTCAAAAAACTTCATAAACACATGGAAATTGAACAGAACACTTCTGAATAACCAATGGGTCACAGAGGAAATTGAAGAAGAAATCAGACAGTTCCTTCAATTAAATGACAATGACAATACAACATATCAGAATCTATGGGACACAATGAAAGCAGTCTTACGAAGGAAATTCATAACAGTGAATACACATATGAGGAAAACAGAATGAGCCCAATTAAACAACCTGATGCTGAACCTCAAGCTTCTAGAAAAAGAAGAGCAGGACAAACCCAAAGCTCATACAAGGGAGGAAATTATAAAGATCAGAGGAGAAATCAATGAAATGGAGACTAAGAGAACGATACAAAAAAATCAATGAAGCCAAGAGTTGGTTCTTCGAAAGAATCAACAAAATTGACAAATCCTTAGCCAACCTTAGCAGAAAAAGGAAAGAAAAGACCCAAATCCATGCAATTAGGAATGAAAAGGGTGAAATTACAACAGATCCAGTAGCAATCTAGAGGATCATCAATACTTAGTTCTAGAACCTATATGCCAATAGGATGGAAAATACAGAAGAAATGGACAGACTCCTAGATACATATGAATTACCAAAGTTGAACAAAGAAGACCTAAAAATTCTGAACAACCCAATATCAACCAATGAAATTGAAAATGTAATTAAAAACTTATCAACTAAGAAAAGCCCAGGTCCTGTTGGCTTCACTACTGAATTCTACAAGACATTTAGAGAGGAACTACTGACACTACTGTTTAAATTCTTCAATGAAATTCAAAGGGAAGCAATACTCCCAAATTCATTCCTGGAAGCAAGCATCACCTTGATCCCCAAAGCAGAGAAAGACCCAACCGAAAAAGAGAAGTATAGGCCAATCTGACTAATGAACATAGATGCAAAACTCCTTAATAAGATACTGGCAGATCTGACTTCTAATAGTTTGTTTTGTTAAACAAATTTCTATCTATGTTCATACTTTTTTTCTTCTATTATCTTTATCCAGTTTTAGGATTAGCATAATGTTGAGTTCCTAAAATGAGGGGAGAAGTGTTCCTTCTTTTTTCTACTTTAATTGTTTGATATAATTTATCAGTTAAAATGTGTATGAGCCTGCTGTTGTCATATAGGTAGGTTTTCAAGCTAGGAATATACTTTCTTTAACAGGTGCAATTCAAATTTTATATTTCCTCCAGAGTTAGTTTCATTAATTTGTCTTCCAAGGTACTTCTTAGAAGTTTTCAAAGTTATTTCAAAACAGATTTTTGTAATATGCTTTGTATATCCTTTTAAATTCTGTAAAATTTGTGGTAATGTATCCTAGGTCTTGATATTTTAATTTTAAAAATGTATAATTGATATTGTGTCACAGGAAGAAAAGGTCTAAAGGAGCAGGGGAAGTGGGAGGGGTAGGGGAAAGGAAAAAAAAGAAAAGAAAAAATATGAGAAAAGGAAACAAATGGAAACAAAGCCTGTGCAAATAAGGAAGGGTGGAGGGGGTAAATGGAGAGCAGGTGAAGGGGAAAAAAAATAACCAAGATACTCATGTAATGGTACAAGATCACAATGATGAATGTAACTGTATTTTATACCTAAAATGTACCAATAAACTTAATGGGAAAATAAATAAATAATAATAATAAAATAAAACAAACAAAAATAAAATCAGTATGAAATAAAGAGAAGACAAAAAATAAGATACTGGCAAATAGAATGCAGAAGATTATCAAGAAGATCAAACACCCTGATCAAGTGGGATTCATCCTAGGGATGCAGGGATGGTTCAATGTATGCAAATCAATCAATGTAATACACTATATCAATAGAGCCAAGGACAAAAACCATATGATTATCTCCATAGATGCAGAAAAAGCATTTGACAAAATCCAACATGCATTTATGATAAAAACCCTACAAAAAATTGGAATAGATGGTCTCTACCTCAAGCTGATAAAAGCCATCTATGAAAAACCAGTAGCCAGTATCATGCTAAATGGGCAAAAACTGAAATCCTTCACACTAAAATCAGGAACAAGACAAGGATGTCCACTATCACCACTCTTGTTCAATATAGTTCTGGAAACATTACCACAGCAATTGCACAACAGAAAGAAATAAAAGGAATAAAGATAGGAAATGCATAAGTCAAATTGTCATTATTTGCAGATGACATGATACTCTATATAGAAGACCCCAAGAACTCCACCAAAAGTCTTCTAGACATAGTAACCAAATTCAGTAGAGTAGCTGGATACAGCTTCAACACACAAAAATCAATAGCTTTCCTCTACATGAACAATAGACTCACTGAGAGAGAAACAGGGCAAACAATTCCTTTCACAATAGCATCCAAAAAACTGAAATACCTAGGAATTGAAAGAAATCAAAGACCTCTTCTCTGAAAACTATAGCACTCTGAAAAGAGAGATTGAAGATGATATCAGAAAATGGACAGACATCCCCTGCTCCTGAGTAGGAAGGATTAATAGAGTGAAAATGGCCATACTTCCAAAACTGCTATATAGATTTAATGCAATTCCAATTGAGATCCCAGAAGCATACTTTACGGACCTTGAGAAAACAATCCAAAAATTCATTTGGAACAAGAAGAGACCCAGAATAGCAAAAGCAATTCTAGGTAACAGAGACATGGCAGGGGGTATCACAATCCCCAACCTGCAACTCTACTACAAAGCTACTGTGATAAAAACAGCATGGTACTGGCAAAAAAACAGAACTGAGGACCAGTGGAACAGATTAGAAGATGCAGAAACAAAGCCAGACACACTCAGCCATCTCATCTTCGATAAAGGAGCCAAACACCCTCACTGGAGGAAAGATAGCCTCTTTAATAAATGATGCTGGAAAAATTGGGTTTCAACTTGCCAAAGATTAAAACTAGACCTTTATCTCTCACCATGCACTAAACTAAAATCAAAATGGATTAAAGATCTAAATATTAAAATAGAAATGCTGAACCAATTGGAACAGAGGTTAGGTAGAACTCTTGAAGACATCAGTGTAGGAAAAGATTTTATGAACAAAATCTCAGTTGTCCATGAACTAGCACAAACAGTCAACAAGTGGGATCTCTTCTTATTAAAAGGCTTCTTCACAGCAAGAGAAACCACCAGCAGTGTGAAGAGACAACCCACAATGTGGGAAAAAATCTTCACCTGCTCTTCCTCAGACAAAGGTCTACTATCTCAAATCTATAAAGAACTTAAAAAGATCAGACCTCCCAAATTTAAAGACCCAATCCAAAATGGGCATCTGAAATGAACAGACATTTCTCAGACAAAGAAGTAGAAATAGCAAACAAATACATGAAAAAATGTTCAACATCACTAGTCATTCGAGAGATGCAAATGAAAACAATGCTGAGATTCCACTTCACTCCAGAAAGAATGGCTGCTATCATGAAATCAACCAATAACAAATGCTGGCAGGGCTGTGGGGAAAGAGGAACCCTGCTCCACTGCTGGTGGGAGTGTAGACGGGTGCAACCACTGTGGAAATCAGTATGGAGATACCTCAAAGAACTAGGACTGGAAGTCCCATTTGACCCTGCTATTCCACTGCTGGGGATCTTCCCCAAAGAATTAAAAGAATCATACCACAGTGATATATGTGCACCCATGTTCATAGCATCACAGTTTGTAATAGCTAAAACTTGGAAACAGCCCAAATGCCCATCAACTGGAGACTGGATAAAGAAAATGTGGGTTTTTAATAAAATGGAGTACTACTCAGCCATAAAAAATGAGAAATTAGAGACATTTATAGCTAAGTGGTTGCATATTGAGGCAATACTCTTAAGTGAAATAAATAGGATACACGTGTAAATACCGAATAGTTTCTCTGGTGTGAGAAACTGAAAGTGTAAATAAGGACTAAAATGTATAATAGGTAATGTGAAATAGGAAGAAAAGGGGCAAAGGGGAAGGAAGTGGGAGGGCTAGGGGAAAGGATAGAAGGGAATGGGATTAATATGAGAAAACGGAAAAATAGGAACAAAATCTTTGTAAATAGGGAGGAATGGAGGGGTTGAAGGGAGGGCTTGGCAAGGGTGAAAAATAAGAACCAAGAGAGACTATGTAAAGGTGCAAATTTCCAATGATGAATGTCATTATATTGTATACCTAAAATGTACCAATGGTTAGAATGAATAATCGATAATGTAAAATAGGAAGAAAAGGTCCAAAGGGGTAGGGGTAGTGGGAGGGGCAGGGGAAAGGAAAGAAGGGAAAGAACAAATGAAGAGAAATGGCAAAAATGGAAATAAAGTCTTTGTAAATAGGGAAGGGTGGAGGGGGTGAAGGGAGGGCTAGGAATGGGGAAAAAATAAGAACCTAGGTGTATCATATAAACAATTCCCAATGAGAAATGTAATTGTGTTGTATACCTACAATGTACCAATAAAAGAATTTAATACAAAAAAAATTAAAAATAAAAAAATAAAATGGAGTACTGCTCAGCCATAAAACATGAGAAATTAGAGACATTTATAGCTAAATGGATGCACATTGAGGCGATACTCTTAAGTGAAATAAATAGGACACACATGAATAAATTCCAAATAGTTTCTCTGGTGTGAGAAACTGAAAGTGTAAATAAGGGCTAAAATGTATAATAGGTAATGTGAAATAGGAAGAAAAGGGGCAAAGGGGAAGGAAGCAGGAGGGTTACAGGAAAGGAAAGAAGGGTATGGAATTAATAAGAGAAAATGGAAAAACAGGAACAAAATCTTTGTCAATAGGGAGGAATGGAGGGGTTGAAGGGAGGGCTGGGCAAGGGTGAAAAATAAGAACCAAGAGAGATTATGTAAAGGTGCAAATTTCCAATGATGAATGTCACTATATTGTATACCTAATATGTACCAATGATTAGAATGAATAATCGATAATGCAAAATAGGAAGAAAATGTCCAAAGGGGTAGGGGTAGGGGTAGTGGGAGGGGCAAGGGAAAGGAAAGAAGGGAAAGGAAAAATGCTGAGAAATGGAGAAAAAGGAAATAAAGTCTTTGTAAATAGGGAAGGGTGGAGGGGGTGAAGGGAGGGCTAGGAATGGGGAAAAAATAAGAACCAAGATGCATCATGTAAAGGTGCAATTCCCAATGAGAAATGTAAATGTGTTGTATACCTAAAATGTACCAATAAAAGAATTTAAGTAAAAAAATAAAATAAAATAAAATAAAGAACTATGTAAAGAAAAAAAGTTCATCTATTTGTGTCTTATACGTATTTTTTACTTCTTCAAGATCTAATCGAAGTTCTTCTGCTTCTGCTTTTTCTCCATACATCTGCAAAATAGTGTTGTACCTTTGATCCAAATCTCTTAGCTGAATTCGAAGTTTAGGTATCTCCTTCACTTTTTCTTCAAGTTCATCATTTTGATTTTTTAATTTAACTAGCTCTTCAGCCATCATTAATCGAGTTTTTTCTAGATTACCAATTTCCAGCTGTAAATGTGCAATTTCCCCTTCCCTTAGCTTTAGCTGAGACTGCAGATTTTCAATAACACTTGACCCTGCTTGCATCCTTACAGCATCATAAAGATTGCTACCACTCACTGATGCAGACATTGTTCCAAATGAATGATTATGAGACTCATCCTGAGACAGAAAAGATGTTTGTAGCTCTGCCATATCAACTCCACTTATTGAACTCGAGCATGACAAGGTGGGAGTACTAGAAACAGAAAATGGCTTGAGTTCCTTTTCTTTTATTGCTTCTTGAGTGAAAATGGCTTTCTTCCTCTCTTGTTCAACTTTCATTTTTCCCATTCCTACTTGACTACTCAACAATGTCTGTTCTTTCCTTGTCTCTTCAAGTGTTCTTACATATTCATCTTTTAGGTTTTCTAATTCAACCTGGTACCAATTATTGTCATCCTCCAGTTTTCTTAGCTTATTTTTCTCTGATTCTAGCTGGGCCTGAAGTCTACTGTTTTCCTATCTCAAGAAAGAATTCTGTGATTCCATGGAAAACATCTGGATTTTGTTGGCAAGGAGTTCTTCTGTAGCTGCATGTTCTCTTTCAACTGCTGTTGCCAATAAGGTCTGGGACTCACCAAGCCTATCAGAAAGATGTTTCTCCAACTTCTCCCACAATGGTGTCTGGGACCCTAGGGTTGCTTGCAAATTTTCTATTTGTCTAAGCAATGGTCTTGTTGATGAAACACTTTGGCTCAGTTCTTGATTCCAATTCTCTGCTTCCTGGAGTCTGCTGAAGTTCACTGATCTCATGTCCCAGATAATCCTCTTTTCTGGCAGCTGCTTGTTCTGAACATTGCAGTGCTAGTCTAAGGTCTCCTACTTGAATTCCTAATGTTTCTTGCTCCTGGTGGGCTTCTTCTTGGCCTTTCTCTCCTACTGCTGAAAGTTCTTCTTTAGCTTTCATGTCATGACTCAGAGCTGCTTCCTGTGCCTTATCCTTTGCAGCACTGGCTTTGTGAAGATCAGTAAGTTCTTTGTATGCACTATCCAGGGCAGCCTGAATACTTTGGTTCTTTTCTTCGAGTTCATCCATGTCTACCTGAAGTCGACCAAGATCTTTCTCTTGATGATCTACCACAGAATTTAGTTTTTTAATATTTTCTCTATGTTACTCCTCAACCTCTTCTTTGCCATCAAGGACCTGTTTTAAATGCTGTAACTCCTCTTCTAGCTCTTTAGCTTTTTTGTTCAGTTTTCCAATAATATTTTCATTGTCTTTGTCTTTAGTTCTCAGTTTCTTAATGACATTAGAGTTATGTAGCTGCTGCTTTGAAAGTTTTTCGCCCTCTTCCATTAGTCCTTGAATCTGTTCATCTTTCTCTTTCAAAAGATCTGCAATTTCACTACTATTTAATCTAATGGCAAGTTCTTCTTTTATAGTTTTGATTTCCTTTTTAGCAGCATCTTTCCCTTTGCAGGCTAGCTGAACTTTCTTTTCTGCTTCTGCAATCCTTTGGGTAAACTCATCTTTCAAGGAAGAAATGCTACTGCTTTCTTCTTTCACTCTGAACATTTCGTCTTTTAGGTTTTCATAAGCTTCTTCTAAAAGTGCTTTTTCTTTACTAAAAGATAATAACTGAACCTCCCTTCTTTCCAGTTTCCCATTCAGAAGTTCAAATGTCTTACAAACATCTTCCTTCTCACAGAGTGCTTCTGGTGGACTTTCAGCAGCTTCACAGTGCTGTACCACCTTGTCCAAGACAGCATGTCCTTCATTCATAGGAGTAGAAGAAACCAAGGTATTTGGCTGCTCACAGTTAACAGGAGTTGCACTTCGCCCACTTTCTTCCATTTCTGCTTCTTCAGCAGGTATACTTAATGTTTCATTTACTTATTGTTCAGGTTTTCCTTCAATAGATTCAACTACTTTAGTCTTTGGGGTTGAAGGATTAACTATGATAGGCACTAAAGCCCTTGCCTGGCAGTTCATCAACTGAATTGATTTCACTTACACTCCAGCTCTAATGACTGTACACTAAATGAGTCTATTCTTTCAAAATCATCAGATGAGCCGCAGCTCTCGCTTGGTTTCTGGAACTCATCTAAATGATTATATTCAGGGCAAGCAGATGCAGAGAGAAGCTGGAAAGATGTCTGCATCAGGTGAAGACTTGATTTTGCATCTGTAGTCTCTTGCCTTGAACTCGCTGAGCTCTCACTTATAACACTCTCGTGATCTAAAACTTCAATATCACTGGTGGTAGAAGTACCTGATGAGAAGGTACTAACAGGAGGAGAAGGAGTATTGCTCTGTCTGTCTTTATGTTTTTGTTCCTTAGGTTCCAAAGCTACAACCTTGATTTCTGCTGTGAGAGAGTGTGTAGAAACAGCAGATACAGTTTCCATAGTTGTCTTTACATTAGTTGTGCTTTCGGATACTTTCAAATGTATAGATGGCACCTTCCTTTAAGGTTCTTTATTAAGTTTCTTCATGCTGGCCTTCAGTTTTAGGTGATAGAGTATCTACTGCCAGACTTTGCTCTGAAACACACAGAGTCCTTCACTTTTGTTTCAGTTGTTCCAGTAGTTTTTGACTGTACACTGTGTAAAGACTCGTGTAAGGTGCTTTTCACTTCTTCTGGACATTGTGATTTAGCTGGAGGCTTTGATACCACTGGACTCTTCTGAATGGTCTGGACATCTGTTGAAGAGAGAAAGGCACTGAAGAAGTTTTCAGGTTCATCTACTACAATCCTCTGAACTGGCTTTGTAATTGCTTTAGGAGAGGCTGTTGGTGGACTCTGAGGTTCAGTGTTTGATTTCAACCCCCAGGTTGAAGTATCCCATCCTCCACTGACAGAGGAACTTATTCTTCAGACTTAGTATTCCACAGAGCAGCAACTCGAGGTTCAAGAATGAATGGGCTTGGGACAGTTGAAAATGAGGCTGGCGACAAGATCAGCAAATTGGAGCCATGTCCTCTCAAGTCAGCAGGACACGCACCCAAGACCAAAGGCAAAGGGGACCGTGGGGTTGAGTTTTCCTGTAGGCAAGCTGCAAAAAACCAACTTGGAAACTAGAGCAGCATCTGGGAAAAAGCGGGGGAGGCCCACTCAACCACTAGGCCTGTGTACTCCGAAGGAAGCCTGTTGGGCCCAGGGTGCCCGCCCCCACCCCTTACCGGGTTCTTCATAGGGAATGGTCTCCACCCAAGCACTCGGTTCCTCCTCCTGGATGTCCAGGACTCTGTCGATGGACTTCTGGGCCTGGGACAGGGCCTGCTTGGCCAAGCTGGAGAGCTGACAGGTGTTGAACCACCTCATTGCTCCTCCTCAGCCAGCAGTGGCGGCGGCAGCACGGAGAAGGCCAGGCTGACAGCCTCAGGCCCCCGGGGAGGGTGCGGCAGGGCGCCCTCCCCCCTCAGCTGCTCTGCAGGCTCTGTCTGCAGGAAGCCATGGCCCCACCGTCTTCCCCCAGCCGGGAGAGAACGTCTATAATTTTTTTAAGGACTGCAATATTTATGTTTTGTATGTGTTTTTAAAACTATTCCTAAAAATCTCAATAGTATCATAAATTTACATTGAAACTATCTCCTAGCCATTCTTGGCTCTTTTTTTAATATTTATTGTTATTAGTACATATTTTCCATGTGTAATGATCATCATAGAGAATTTGTATCTGTACATAATAAGTCTTAATTCTTCTTTTTTTCCCATTCCCTTCCCCTCCCTTCAATCCTTCTTCCCCTCCCCATTAACAAAAGATTTTACTCCGTTTTTTCCTTTCCATTCTCGTTTTGATAATTCTTGTCCCTTCCTCCCTTTCCTCCTACCCCTCCATTTGTCCCCTTCCCATTTGAATATGTTCTTCCTACTTCCTAATATCTGTCCTCCATTTTGTTCCTTATTTTCACTTTGGGTTTCTCATACAAGAGAAACAATGTAATATTTAAACTGTGTGCCAGATTTATTTCACTAAAGGTTATGGTCTCAAGGTGCACCCATTTACCTAAAAATGACTCGTTTATTTTTCTTTATGGCAGAGTGCACTTCATTATATGTAAATATCACATTTTTTTATCCATTCATCTGTTGATGGGCATACAGTCTATTTTGAAGATGTAGCTATAATAATTGTGCTGCTATAACCATGGATGTGTATATATCACTGTGGTATGATGCTTTTGGAGTTTTTTATGACTTTTGAAAAGATACAAAAAAGAGGCACAACTGGGTCAAAAGGAACCTCTAATTTTAATTTTTTTATTTCATACTGATTTCCATATTGGTTTTACCAACTTACACTACCACCAACAATGCAGAGGGTTCTTTTTTTCTCACAGCCTTACCAGCATTTGTTATTGGTTGATTTCTTGATGATGGTCATTTTTTCTGGAGTGAGATAGATTCTCAGTGTTGTTTTAATTTATATCTCTTGAATGACCAGTGATGTTGAACATTTTTTCATATATTTATTTTCTGCTGTTTCTTTGGTTATTTTAGGTTTCTTCTGATTCCATATAAATTTTAAGATGTTTTCTCTAGTTCTGTGAAGTATATTATGGATATTTTGATTAGGATTGCAGTAAATTTGTATAACAGTTTTGGAAGTATGTCCTTTTTCACTATATTGGTTCTGCCTATCCAATAATATGGTATGTCTCCATTTTCTGATATTCTCTTGGAACTTTTTCAGAGTACCATAGTTTAAAATGTATAGGTCTTTTACTTCCTTCATTAGATTGATTCCTAAGTATTTCATTTTTCTTACTGCTATTGTGAAAAGTGTTGTTTCCCTAATTTCTCTCTCAGTGAGTGTGTTATTTGTGTACAGGTATATTACTGTTTTTTGAGTGTTGCCTTTGTATCCTACTATGCTACTAAATTGGGATATTAATTCTAGGACTCTTTTGGTGAAGTTTTTGGAGTCTTCCATGTATAGTATCATATTATCTGCAAATAATAATTTAACTTCTTGTTTTCCTATGTATATTCCTTTTATTTCTTCCTCTTCTCTAATTGTTCTGGCTAATGTTTCCAAAACAATATTGAACAGGAATGGTGATAGTGGGTATCCTTGTCTTATTCCTGATTTTAGAGTAAAAGCTTTCCATTTTTGACCATTTAATATGATATTGGCTGTTGGTTTGTTATAGATGGCTTTATCACATTGAGATAAAGTCCTTCTACTCAAATTTTCTGTAGGGTTTTTATCATAAACAGGTGTTGGGCTTGGTCAAATGCTTTTTCTGCATCTATTAAGATGAGCACGTGCTTTTTGATCTTGGTTCTGTTAATGTGGTGCATTATGCTTATTGATTTGTATATTTCAAACCATCCCTCCTTGCCGGCGATGAATCCTACTTGGTCATGGTGTATTATCTTTTTGATGATTTGCTGCATTCTGTTTGCCAGTATCTTATTGAGGATTTTTACATCTATGTTCATTAAGGAGATTGGCTTGTAGTTCTCTTTTGTGATTGAATCCTTCTCTGGCTTTGGTAGCAGGGTAATGCTTGCAGTGGTAGTAGTAGCATTAGATCTTCTCTAAATCTCTTGTAGAATTCAGCAGTGAATCTGTCCAGACCTGGGCTTTTGTTGGTGGTGGTGGTAGTTTTTTAATTACTTCTTCAATTTTATTGACTGATATTGTATTATTTAGAATTTTTTTATCTTCTTGATTCAGCTTTGAGATTTCATATGTATCTAGGAATAAGTCCGTTTATTCTGAGTTTTCCATTTCATTAGAGTACAGGTTCTCAAAATAGGTACTGATGATTTTCTGGATTTCTGCCAGATCCATTGTGATTTCACACTTTTCGTTCCAAATTGCATGGATTTAGGTCTTTTCTTTCTTTTTTTTAAATAAGGTTTGCTAAGGGTTTGTCCATTTTATTTAAGCTTTCAAAGAACCGACTCTTCATTGATTCTTTGTACTGCTTTCTTAGTCTCCATTGATTTATTTCAGCTCTGATCTTTATAATTTCCTCCCTCACATGAGCTTTGTGCTTCACTTGTTTTTCTTTTTTTAGAACCTTGAGGTTCAACATTAGGTTGTTTATTTGAGCTAGCTCTGTTTTACTGATGTGAGAATTCACTGCTATAAATTACCCACATGGGACTGCTTTTCATTGTATCCCATAAGTTCTAGTGTGTTGTATCAGCATTATCATTTAATTGTAGAAACTGTCTACTTTATTCTTTAATTTCATTTGTGACTCATTTGTTGTTCAGGGGGGTATTATTTAATTTCCATGTGTTTAGGTAGTTTTTGTGTTTCTTTTGCTAATGATTTCCAATTTCATCGCACTATGACCTGGTAATGTGTATGGGATAATATCAAACCCTTTTACATTTATTTAAGCACATTCTATGAGATATTGTGTGGTCTATTTTGGAGAAAGCTCCATGTGCTGTTGAGAATAATATGTACTCTGTTGTTGTTGGGTGGAACACTCTGTAGATATTTACTAAGTCCATTTATTCAAAGGTTTGGTTAAGCTCTGATATTTCTTTGTTGATTTTCTGTCTAGTTGACCTTTCCATTTGTGACAGTGGAGTATTGAGATCTCCTGTTACAATTGTATTAATGCTTACCTGATTTTTCATATCCATTAGTGTTTGTTTAATATGGTTGAGTATGCTGGTATTTGGTGCATATATATTTATGATTGCTATATCTTCCTCTTGGATTGTTCCCTTAACAAGTATGTAGTGACCTTCTTTGTCTCTGTTGATCAGTCTTGGCTTGAAATCCACTTTGCTTCAATGGAATAGTGACTTCTGCTTTTTCTCCAAATTCTGGTTGCATGGAGTATTGTTTTCCATCCTTTGACTTGCAGTCTATTAATTTTTTTTTTTTTTTTTTGCTTTTTTGAGACAGGGTCTCACTAAACTGAACTCAGGGTAGTTCAGGCCGGCCCTGAACTCACTAAGTAGCTCACTAACTAGGCTGACTTCAAACTCACAGCATTGCCTCTGAGTGCTGGCATTATAGGTATGCACCACCATGCCTGGATAATACTGATATGTTTTTGAGTTAAATGTGTTTCTTGTATGCAGAATATTGTTGGATCTTATTTCTTGATCCATTCTGTCAATCTGTTTCTTTTAACTGGTAAATTGAGACCATTCTCCTTGATGGTTATAACTAACATCATCCTTGTCACTGTATTATTTTCCTGTTGTTGGTTCCCTTTCTTTCCCTTACATTTATTTGCTTGCCTTGTCTGGTGCATACATTTTATGCGGATTCTTGGAATTGTTGTCTTCACTGTCTTCTTTTAGAATATCCTTCAGAACATTTTAGTGGTCATGAATTTCTTCAGGTGTTCTTTATCATGGAGGTATCTTATTTTTCCATCAGTTTTGAAAGATAACTTTACAGTGTACATCAACCTGGGTTGGAGATTGTTTTCTTTTAGGTCTTGAAATACTTTGTTCCAAGCTCTCCTTAACTTAAGGTTTTATGTTGAAAATGCTGTTGTAATTCTGAGGTTTTTCTTTGTAGGTGATTTGTTTCTTTTCTCTAGCAATTTTTAATATTCTGTTCTTGGGCTGAATTTCTGGAATCTTGACTATTATATGCTTTGGTACAGTTTTTCTGATTATAGCTATTTAGAGTTCTATATGCCTCACTTATCTGTATGTCAAATTCTTTTTCCATGCTTGGAAAGTTTACTGCTATTACTTCTGTAAACAAGTTTTTTTTATGTCTTTTGTGATATTTTCTGATTTTTAATTGATTCCAGTTGTTATGTCTTATATCTAGATGTCCTCCCAAAGCCTCATTTGGTCATAAGTGGAGCTTTATGGAGATGGCTGGATCTAGGGTGTGTGATGCTGAGATTAAGGGTGCAATGCTCAGATTAAGAGTACCCCACTCTGGGTGTGAGTTCTACCCACACCAATAGCTAGTAGTCTGGATGGACTATAAGGGACAGAAAGAGAGCTGCTGCTGTTCACTTGCTGCTGCTTCTTCTGTTGCTGCTGTTTGTCTTCTCCGGCTTCCTGCCTGTTCTGTGATGCCCCTCTGCTACGCCACCCTGCCTTGGAGCTAGCCAATTATGAACTGAAAGCTCTGCAAACTGTGAGTCAAAATTAACCTTTCCTCCTTTAACTTTGGGTATTGGGTATTTTGTCTCAGCAATGAGAAAAATAACTAAGACACTAATCAATCTTATAGTATTCTTTGCATTGTCTAGCAGCTATTGATTTGAATTTTTATCATCCTTTGCTATTTAAGAAGTCTTTCATTTGATGATCACCAACCTCAATCCTGTCCTCTAGATCTGATATTTTGTCTTCATATTGGTTGATTCTGCTGAATATACTATTAATGAAATTTTTAATCTCCTGGATATCTGTTTGAATCTTTTTTTATAGCATCCAGTACTTTCCTATGTTGGGTGTTCATGGTTTCCTTGTCTTTCCTAAGCTTCTCTATTTTGTTTTAACATATCTATTCTGGGTTCAGTAACCATTTCCTTCATTAGTCATCTTTAATTATCTGTGTAATTATTTTTGTTTCAGTTTTAGTTTTCTCAAGAGACTTATTCATCTGCTTTGCTACTTCCACTACTACCATTTCAGAAAGTTCAGCTGGGTGGCTTTAGGTTTCTTCCATCTCAATTCCCACCACTACACGCCCCCCCAGATTTGCCTTGAGTGATTGGGAATGATAGGTTGCATCTTGTTTTCTCATTTTCTATTATGTTGCTGATGGTGGTGGTACTGTTTATTTGTTTTCTGCACTGAGGCTTGTAAATTGCTTATGGTAGGTACCTTATTACTGGTATGAAGATCTCCTTAGGAAATGATTACTTTTCAGAGATATCTTCTAGGCATAGCTAGCTTTTTAAAAATTTTTAATTTTATTGGTACATTTTAGGTATACAATATAATGGCATTCATCATTGAAAATTTGTACCTTTACATACTCTCTCTTGGTTCTTATTATTCGCCCTTCCCCTGCCCTCCTTTCAAACCCTCCATCCCTCCCTATTTACAAAGACTTTGTTTCCTTTTTTTCATATTACTTCCATTCCCTTCTTTCATATCCCCTACTCCTCCCACTTCGCCTTCCCCTTTGCTCCTTTGCTTCCTATTTCACATTACCTATTATACATTTTAGTCCTTATTAACACTTTCAGTTTCTCACCCTAGAGAAAGTATTCAGTATTTCCACATGTGTCTACTTTATTTCACTTAAAACTATCACCTCATGTGCATCCACTTAGCTATAAATATCTCTAATTTTTTCTCTTTTTTTCTCATTTTTTTATGGCTGAGTAGTACTGCATTTTATTTTTAAAAACCACATTATCTTTCTCCAGTCTCCAGTTGATGGGCATTTGGGCTGTTTCCAAGTTCTAGCTATCACAAACTGGGCTGCTATGAGCACAGGTACACATATATAAGTGTGGTATGATTCTTTTAATTCTTTGGGGAATATACCCAGCAGTGGAATAGCAGGGTCAAATAGGACTTCCAGTCCTAGTTCTTTGAGGTATCTCCAAACTGACTTCCACAGTGGTTGCACCCGTCTACACTCCCACCAGCAGTGGAGCAGGGTTCCTCTTTCCCCACAACCCTGCCAGCATTTGTTATTGGTTGATATCATGATAGCAGCCATTCCTTCTGAGGTGAGATGGAATCTCAGCATTGTCTTCATTTGCATCTCTTGAATGACCAGTGATGTTGAACATTTTTTCATATGCTTATTTGCTATTTCTACTTCTTTGTATGAGAAATGTCTGATCATTTCAGGTGCACATTTTTGGATTGGGTCTTTAAATTTGGGAGGTCTGATTTTTTTAAGTTCTTTATAGATTCTAGAGATTAGACCTTTGTCTGAGGAACAGCAGGTGAATATGTTTTCCCACATTGTGGGTTGTCTGTTAACACTTTTGGTTGTTTCTCTTGCTGTGCAGAAGCTTTTTAGTAAGAAGAGATCCCACTTGTTCATTGTTCATGCTAATTCATGCCCAACTGAGGTTTTGTTCATAAAATCTTTTCCTACACCAATGTTTTCAAGAGTTTTACCTAACCTTTGTTCCAGCCGGATCAGCATTTCTATTTTAATATTTAGATCTTTAATCCATTTTGATTTTAGTTTAGTGCATGGTAAGAGATACAGGTCTAGTTTTAGCCTTTCACAAGTTGAAACTAAAATTTCCCAGCACTATTCATTAAGGAGGCTATCTTTCCTCCAGTGAGGGTGTTTGGATCCTTTGTCAAAGATGAATGGCTGAGTGTGTCTGGAGTTGTTTCTGCATCTTCTAATCTGTTCCACTGGTCCTCAGGTCTGTTTGTTTGCCAGTACCATGCTGTTTTTATCACAGTAGTTTTGTAGTTTAGTTTCAAGTTGCAGATTCTGATACCTCCTACCTTATCTTTCATGTCTAGAATTGATTTTGCTATTCTGGGTCTCTTCTTGTTCCAAATGAATTTTTGGATTGTTTTCCCAAGATCTGTGAAATATGCTGCTGGAATTTCAATTTGGATTGCATTGAATCTATATAGCAGTTTTGAAATTATGGCCATTTTCACTCTGTTGATTCTTCCTACTCAGGAGCAAGGGATGTCTTTCCATTTTCTTTTATCATCTTCAATCTCTCTTTTCAGAGTGCTATAGTTTTCAGAGAAGAAGTCTTTGATTTCATTTGTTAAGTTGATTCCTAGGTATTTCTGTTTTTTGGATGCTATGGTGAAAGGAATTGTTTCCCCTATTTCTCTCGCAATGAGTCTGTTCTTCATGTAGAGGAAAGCTATTGATTTTTGTGTGTTGACCTTCAATCCAGCTACTTTACTGACTTTGGTTATTAAGTCTAGAAGACTTTTGGTGGGGTTCTTGGGGTCTTCTATATACCATATCATGTCATCTGCAAATAATGACAATTTGACTTCATTTCGTATTTTTATTCCTTTTATTTCTTTCTCTTGTCTAATTGCTGTGGCTAATGTTTCCAAAACTATACTGAACAGGAGTGGTGATAGTGGACATCCTTGTCTTGTTCCTGATTTTAGTGTGAAGGATTTCAATTTTTAACCATGCAGTATATTGGCTGTTGATTTTTCATAGATGGCTTCTATCAGATTGAGGTAGAGACAATCAGTTCCAATTTTTGTAAGGTTTTTATCACAAATGTGTTTTGGATTTTGTCAAATGCTTTTTTTGCATCTATTGAGATGATCATATGGCTTTTGTCCTTGGCTCTGTTGATATAATGTATTACATTGATTGATTTGTATATGTTGAACCATTCCTGCATCCCTGGATGAATCCCTCTTGGTCAGGGTTTATGATCTCCTTGATGATCTTCTGCATTCTATCTGCCAGTGTCTTATTAAGATTTTTGCATCTATGTTCATTAGTCAGATTGGCCTATAGTTCTCTTTTTCAGTTGGGTCTTTCTCTGCTTTGGGGATCAAGGTGATGCTTGCTTCCAGGAATGAATTTGAGAGTATTGCTTCCCTTTCAATTTCATTGAAGAATTTAAACAGTAGTGGCAGTAGTTCCTCTCTAAATGTCTTGTAGAATTCAGCAGTGAAGCCATCAGGACCCGGGCTTTTCTTAGTTGCTAAATTTTTAATTATGTTTTCAATTTCCTTGATTGATATTGGGTAGTTTAGAATCTTTAGGTCCTCTTTGTTCAACTTGAGTAATTCATACGTATCTAGGAATCTGTCCATTTGTTCTGTATTTTCCATCTTATTGGCATATAGGTTCTGGAAGTAGGTATTGATGATCCTCTGGATTTCTGCGGGGTCTGTTGTACTTTCATCCGTTTCATTCCTAACTGCATGGATTTTGGCCTTTTCTTTCCTTTTTCTGATAAGGTTGGCTAAGGGTTTGTCAATTTTGTTATTCTCTTGAAGAATCAACTCTTGGCTTCATTGATTTTTTGGTATAGTTCTCTTAGTCTCCATTGTATTGATTTGTGCTCTGATCTTTATAATTTCCTCCCTTGTATGAGCTTTGGGTTTCTCATGCTCTTCTTTTTCTAGAAGCTTGAGGTGCAGCATCAGGTTGTTTAATTGGGCTTGCTCAGTTTTCCTAATGTGAGTATTCACTGCTATGAATTTCCCTCATAAGACTGCTTTCATTGTGTCCCATATATTCCAATATATTGTATTGCCACTGTCATTTTTTTCCTTAAATTCTTTTATTGGTACATTTTAGGTAAACAATACATTTACATTTATCTTTGGGTGCTTATACCTGTACATTATGTATCTTGGTTCTTATTTTTTTTTCCCCATTACCTGTTCACCCTTCACCCCCTCCACCCTTCCCTATTTATATAGACTTTGTTTCCATTTTTTTCTTTTCTCATAATTTTTACTTTCCCGTCTTTCCTTTCCCCTTCCAGGCCCACCAGCCCTATCCCATTGGACCTTCTCTTCCTATTTCAGATTATCAATTATTTATTTTAATCCTTATTTACACTTTCAGTTTCTCATGCTAGAGAAACTATTCGGTATTAACACATGTGTGTCCTACTTATTTCACTTATGAGTATGGCCTCAATATGCATCCATTTAGTTATAGATGTCTCTAGTTTCTCATTCTTTAAGGTTGAATAGTACTCCATTTTATATTAAAAAAATCTTTATCCAGTTTCCAGTTGATGGGCACTTGGGCTGTTTCCAAGCTTTAGCTATTATAAACTGTACTGTTATGAACATGGGTGCACATATATCACTGTGGTATGATTCTTTTAATTCTTTGGGGAAGATACCCAACAGGGGAATAGCTGGGTCAAGTGGGACCTCTTGCTCCAGTTCTTAGAGGTATCTCCATACTGATTTTCACGGTGGTTGCACCAATCTACATTCCCACCAACAATGGAGAAGGGTTCCTTTCTCCTCACACCCCCACCAGCATTTGTTATTGGTTGATTTCTTGATAGCAGCCATTCTTTCTGGGGTGAGGTGGAATCGCAATATTGTTTTCATCTCCATTTCTCGAATGACCAGTGATGTTGAAAATTTTTTCATATATTTATTTGGTGCTTTTACTTCTTTGTGTGAGACATATCTGTTCATTTCAGATGCCCATTTTTTAATTGGGTTTTTGAATTTGGGGGTGGTCACATTTTTTCAGTTCTTTATATATTCTAGATAGTAGTCCTTTGTCTAAGGTACAGCTACTAAAATTTATTTCCCATATTGTAGGTTGTCCCTTAGCTCTGTTGGTGGTTTCTCTTGCAGTGCAGAAGCTTTTTTTTTTTCTTTTTTGGTACCGGGGATCAAACTCAGGCCCTTGCGCTTGCGCAGCAGATGATGAAACCACTGAGCTAAATCCCCAGCCCATCAGAAACTTTTAAATAAGATGAGATCCCAGTTGTTGATTCTTTGTGCTAGTTCCCATGCTACTGAGGTTTTGTTCATAAAGCCTTTTCCTATGCCAATGTCTTCAAGAGTTACACCTAACTTATCTTCTAGCAAGTTTAGTGTGTCTGCCTTAATATTTAGATCCACTTCGATCTTATTTTAGTGCAAGGTGATAGGTATGGGTCTAATTTTAATTTTTGGCAAGTTGAAATTCAGTTTTTCCAACACCATTTATTAAATAGGCTATCTTTCCTCCAATGAGGGTAGTTGGCTTCTTTGCCAAAGATGAGGTGGTTGAGTATGTCTGGAGTTGTTTCTGCATCTTCTAATCTATTCCAACAATCTTCAGGTCTGTTTCTTTGCCAGTACCATGCTGTTTTTATCACAGTATCTTTGTGGTATAGTTTCAAGTTGAGGATTGTGTTACCCTCAGCCATGTCTCTGTTGCCTAGAATTGCTTTTGCTATTCTAGGTGTCACTGTCATTTAATTGAAGGAACTGTCTTAGTTCTTCTTTAATTTCCTCTGTGACCCATTGATTATTCAGAAGTGTATTGTTCAATTTCCACATGTTTATGAAATTTTTGTGGGGTTTTTTGCTATTTATCTCCAATTTCATCACACTATTGTCTGATAATATACAGGAGATTACGTCAATTCCTTTGCACTTATTTAAACATGTTCTATGAATGAGTTTGTGGTCTATTTTGGAGAATAACCTGTGTGCAGCTGAAAAGACTGTGTATTCTGATTTGGTCGGGTGGAACACTCTGTAAACATCTGCTAAGTTCATTTGTTCGAGTTTGAGTTCTACTATTCATTACTTATTTTTTTTTGTCTAGTTGATCTATCTATTTGTGACAGTGGGGAATTGAGGTCCACCACTATTATTATATTAGTGCATACATGACTTTTCATGTCCATTAGTAATTGTTTTATATAGTTGGGCATACTACCATTTGGTAGATATTTATGATTATCATCTCTTCCTCTTGGCTTATTCCCTTTACAAGGATGTA
The DNA here is from genome assembly GCF_053883595.1 of Heterocephalus glaber. NCBI lineage: Eukaryota > Metazoa > Chordata > Mammalia > Rodentia > Bathyergidae > Heterocephalus > Heterocephalus glaber. Next base: position 10,013,889 of record NW_028258344.1, read on the forward strand.
ATGTCCTACTTTGTCTCTCTTAATCAGTGTTGGTTTCAAATCCACTTGATCTGCAAAAAGACAGCTACTCCTGCTTTGTTTTGGGGTTCTCATCGCATGGAGTATTGTTTTCCACCCTTTAACTTTCACACTATGAGTTTCTTTTTGAATTAAGCTTGTTTCTTGTATTCAGCATATTGCTGGATCTTGCTTCTTGCCCCATTCTGCCAGTTTGTTTCTTTTGATTGGTGAATTGAGACCATTAACATTGATGGTTATAACTGACAGGTATTGACTTATCATTGTCATGACTTTTTCTTTTTGTTGGATTCTCCCCCTTTGCATTTAATTTCTTGTCATGCACAATGGATTCATTCTGCTTGGGTTTCCTGGGGTTGTGATCCTCATTTTCTTTTCCTAGGATATTGTCTAAAATTTTGTGGAGTGTTGGTTTGGAGTTCATGAAGTTCCTAAGGTGCTCTTTATCATGAAAGTATTTTATTTCTCCATCAATTTTGAAAGATAGTTTTGCAGGGTACATCAATCTGGGTTGGAGGCTGTTTTCCTTTAGGGCTTGAAATACATCACTCCAAGCTCTTCTTGCCTTGAGGGTTTTTGTTGAGAAGTCTGCTGTGATTCTGATGGGCTTTCCTTTGTATGTGATATGTTCCTTTTCTCTAACTACTTGTAGAATTTTGTTCTTCTGTTGAGTTTCTAGAATCTTAACAATTATATGCCTATGTGTACTTTTTTTTTATCAAGACTAGAGTCCTATATGACTCACTTATGTGTATGACAAGTTCTTTCCCCTGCTTGGAAAGTTTTTTGCCATCACTTCTGTGAACAGTTTTTTTATGTCACCTCCACTCTCCCCTGTTTCTTCATTGACTCAAGTTAGTCTTATGTTATTCTTTTTTGCATCACTTAACAGCTGCTGAATTGATTTCTCCTGGTGCCTTACAATTTTAAAGAAATTTTTCTCTTCCTAGTTACTACTTGCAAACTTATCTTCTATATCTGAAATTCTATCCTCACATTGGCTCATTCTGCTGCATAGACTTTCAGTGGAGTTTTTAATCTCCTGGAAATCTGTTTGCATCTGTTTTATGGATTTCATTTGTTTCCTATGTTGGGATTCCATCATGTTCCTCAGCTCCTCTATTTTTTTTATGTGTGTCCTCTCTTGATTTATTAATCATGTCTTGCACTATGGGCACAATATCTGCTGTTATCTGAGAAATTATTTCTGATTTCATTTTTTCTAGATCGTCTTTTGTTGCCAGTTCAGGGACCCCAAGTGGTTGAGTATCAGATTGTTCCATTTTGTTTCCCTTTGGGGATGCTTTAGGTGATCTGGAAGTCTGGTTTTGAGGCTTATTTATATGTCTTCTCATTTCATCAGTGGGCATGGGGGTTCCTGCTGCTGCCTCCATGACTTACCTCATCAGCACTGGGGGCACTGGTACAGTGGCTGGGAAGCCTCCTCCTCTGTGCTGGGAGTGGTGCTATGCTGGCCCCAAAAGCAGGCTTTTGTTTTTGGAATCTGTACCAGGACCTTGACTCTTGTGTTTATTAGGGATGACAGGTTGCAGTCTGTTTGGCTTAGCACACATTTCTTTGGTACTGTCAGCTGTGGTATTCTTTATGACCCTTAGACAATCTATGTGCTGGCATACAAAAAAGATCAATTGATCACAACTCTGTCACCTTGGCTAAAGTAGTATAACCAGTAATAACAATAGCATCAAACACAGACTGGAAAATGATAAAATGATGACTCTTAATTTTTGACTTTTAACTATAAGTACAAGATTTATAGTCATATAACCAAATCTAAGACAGATCAGAACATTATATACAGTAAACATCCACTTAATAGGTTCTTTTTACTCTAAGGGGAGAACATTTAAAAGGAAGAAGTGGATAAAATAGAGAAATGAAAGGGATAAAAAGAGATTCAAAGCAAGGATGAAGGACAAAGGAAGATTACCCAAGCCTTGGGAAACTGGTGAAGCAGACAGGAAGGAAGAGAAAAAAGAGAAAACAAAAACAAGAACAAACTAAACAAAACAACAAACAGCAATATTCACACTCACAAAAAAAATGAAAATAAAAACCCCAAAATTTTAAAAAGACCAAAAGCAAAGGGGGAAAAAACAAGAAATTTCTCTGTTACTTCAATCCTGTGGTTGGTTATCTTCTGGGGTCTACAGTTTTGTAGCAATGTTCAATTCAAGGCATGACTGCTCTCACTGGTAAGTCTAGAAAGGCAGTCAGAGCTCAGATCTGTGCTGGATAATACTAGCAACCAGGCAGTAGGATTAAGATGTGGTGCCAGGAAGCTGAGCTGGTCCCAGCACCCAGACGGAAGCTCCCCCGCCACCATCCCAAGCTCCTAGGGCAGAGAAGCTGAGCTGGTCCCAGCATCCGGAAGGAAGCTCCCCTACCACTGTCCCAAGCTCCTAGGACAGTGAAGCTGAGCCAGTCCCAGCACCCAGAAGGAAGCTCTCCCACCGCTATCCAAAGCTCCTAGTGCAGAGAAGCAGAGTTGGTCCCAGCACCTGGAAGGAAGCTCCCTAGCCGCCATCCCAAGATCCTAGGACAGAGAAGCTGAGCCAGTCCCAGCACCCAGAAGGAAGCTCCCCCACCACCATCCCAAGCTCCTAGGACAGAGAAGCTGAGCCAGTCCCAGCACCCAGAAGGAAGCTCCCCCGCCACTAATCCAAGCTCCTAGGGGAGAGAAACTGAGCCAGTCCCAGCACCCAGAAGGAAGCTCGCCCACCGCCATCCCAAGCTCCTAGGGCAGAGAAGCTGAGCTGGTCCCAGCATGCAGAAGGAAGCTCCCTCGATGCCATCCCAAGCTCCAAGGCCAGAGAAGGTGAGCCATGTGGGCGCCAGAAGCACCACCCCCACCCCTGTGGAAATGAGAAGACATATAAACAAGCCTCAAAAACAGACTTCTGAATCACCTACAGCAACCTCAAAGGGAAACGAGATGGAACAATCTGATACTCAACCACCTGGACTCTGAACTGGCAAGAAAAGAGGATCTGGGAAAAATGAAATCAGAAATAATTACTCAGATAACAACAAAGATTTTGCTTCTGGTGCAAGACATGATTAATAAATCTAGAGAGGACACAGATAAAAAAAAGGAGGATCTGAGGAACACGATGGAATAATCCCAACATAGGAAACAAATGGAATACATAAAACAGATACAAACAGATTTCCAGGAGATTAAAAACTCCATCAAAAGTCTGAACAGCAGAATGAACCAATGTGAGGATAGAATTTCAGATATAGAAGAAAAGATTGCAATTAGTGACCAGGAAAAGAAAAATTGCTTTAAAATTGTAAAGGAACATGAGAAATCAGTCCAGCAGCTGCTAGACGATGCAAAGAAGAATAAAATAAGACTGATTGAAGTCAATGAAGAAACAGGAGAGAGTGCAGATGACATAAAACAACTGTTCACAGGAGTGATGGCAGAAATCTTCCCAAGGAGGGGAAAAGAACTTGACATACAGATAAGTGAGGCATATAGGACTCCAGCTAGCCTTGATCAAAAAAAATCTACACAGAGGCATATAATAGTTAGGATTCCAGAAATCCAACAGAAGAACAAAATTCTACAAGCAGTTAGAAAAAAGAAACAAATCACATACAAAGGAAAGCCCATCAGAATCACAGTAGACTTCTCAATGCAAACCCTCAAGGCAAGAAGAGCTTGCAGTGATGTATTTCAAGCCCTAAAAGGAAATAACCTCTAATCCAGATTGATGTACCCTGCAAAACTATCTTTCAAAATTGATGGAGAAATAAGATACTTTCATGATAAACAGCACCTCAGAAACTTCATGAATACCAAACCAGCACTCCAAAAAATTTTAGACAATGCCCTAGGAAAAGACAATGAGAATCACAACCCCAGGAAACACAGCAGAATGAATCCATTGGGCATGACAAATTAAATGCAAAGGGGGAGAATCCAACAAAAAGAAAAAGTCATGACAAGGCTTTTAAAACTTTTAACTTCATCTCCCTAATGAGTGTATAATTCAATCTTGTTATTGTAGTGATGAGTATTTTTCTGATTCTAGAGTTGCACACCTTTCCTTGTGCTATACTGGCTATTTATCATCTTCTTATGTCTACATTTTAATTGGGTTGTCTATCAGTGAGCTCTAAGAATTCTTTATATATTCTGGTCATAGGTTATATGCATTGTAAATATGGTCTGTTTAAGGACTACTTTTCATTTTAATGATGTCATCTAAAGTTCTAAATTTTGATGGAATCTCATTTATCAATTTTTTTCTTTTATACATCATGTCTTTTGTATACTAGGTAGTTCTTGCCTACCCTGAATTCATAAATATTTTCCCTTATAATTTCTTCTTAAAGTTTTATACTTTTAGGCTTTCTTATTTAGGTTCATAGACCCCTTCAAGTTATTTTGATGTATGAAAAAAAGGGTTGAGGTTAATTTTTTATATACAGATACCAGGTGTTCTAGTGCCATTTGCTGCAAACACTCTCTCTTCCTCGGCTCTTGAATTGAGTTTATATTCTATAAAATGCTAATGTTAAATAATCTTTCAAAACTCAGTGGACCATATATGTGTGGGTCTATTTCTAGATTCTCTGCTTTATTCCAATGATCTATATGGCTTTCCTTACACCAACACTGCCTTGATTACTGTAGCTTTAGAAGAAATCTTAAAATTAGGTACTAAACATCTTCCAACACTTTTTATTTTTTAACTTTTCTAGGTCCTTTGTACTCCTACATAACTTTTAAATTTCAATATCCAATTCTTCATTTATAGCAAGTATATACAGACCTGAAGTTTTATATGTACCTTGTGTTTTCTAATCCTGCTAAATTCAAGTACAGTTTCTAGGGGCTCCTAGAGATTTCTTAATATTTTCTCTGTAGATGATCATTTCATCTACATATAAAGATTTTGCTTCTGCCATGCCAATCCTACCCTAGTTGTGTCATTTTATTGCCAGACTATTTTGGTGGGGCCTAGGTTTCAAAGTTTAATGGTCAGATAAAGAGTAAGCATATCTGCCCTTGTTCCCCACCTTAAGGAGAAAGCATTATATCTTCTCTATTCATATAAGGCATTCTCGCTGAAAGTATGGAGTACATGTCTTTAATCTGTTGAGAAGGTTCTGTTCTACTTCTAGTCTCCTGATAGCTTTTACCATGAACAGCTGTAGAATTTATTTTTTTTATTTTTTTTTATTTTTCCCATTAAGTTTACTGGTACATTTTAGGTATAAAATACAGTTACATTCATCATTGGGACCTTGTACCTTTACATGAGTATCTTGGTTCTTATTTTTGTTCCCCTTCCCTTGCCCTCCCTTCACCCCCTCCACCCTTCCTTATTTTCAAAGACCTTTTCTCCATTTTTTTCCTCTTCTCATATTTTTTCCTTTCCCTTTTTTCCTTCCCCTACCCCTCACAATTCCCCTGCTCTTTTAGACCTTTTCTTCCTGTTACACAATATCAGTTATACATTTTTTAAATTATAATATCAAAATCTAGGAGACATTACCACAGATTTTACAGAATTTAAAAGGATATAGAAAGCATATTACAAAAATCTGTTTTGAAATAAATTTGACAACTTCTAAGAAGTACCTTGGAAGACAAATTAATGAAACTAACTCTGGAGGAAATATAAAATTTGAATAGCACCTATTAAAGAAAGTATATTCCTAGCTTGAAAAACTACCTATATGACAACAGCAGGCTCATATACATTTTAACTGATAAATTATATCAAACAATTAAAGCAGAAAAAAGAAGGAACACTTCTCCCCTCATTTTAGGAACTCAACATTGTCCTAATCCTAAAACTGGATAAAGATAATAGAAGAAAAAAGTATGAACATAGATAGAAATTTGTTTAACAAAACAAACTATTGGAAGTCAGATCTGGCAGGATGTAGAAAGTGGTTTTGCTATAGGGATGGTAGTATTGGTTCAGCATTAGAAGATCCACCCCCAAAAGTCATCATTTAAACAGAGGAAAGGAAAAAGCCATATGATCCTGTCACTAGTTGGAGAAAAAGTATTGGACTGAATTCTACAGCTGTTCATGGTAAAAGCTATCAGGAGCCTAGAAGTAGAACAGAACCTTCTCAACAGATTAAAGACATGTACTCCATACTTCCAGTGAGAACACCTTATATAAATGGAGAAGACACAATGCTTTCTCCTTAAAGTGGGGAACAAGGGCAGATATGCTTACTCTTTATCTGACCATTAAACTTTGAAACCTAGGCCCCACCAAAATAGTCTGGCAATAAAATGACACAACTAGGGTAGGATTGGCATGGCAGAAGCAAAATCTTTATATGTAGATGAAATGATCATCTACAGAGAAAATACTAAGAAATCTCTAGGAGCCCCTAGAAACTGTACTTGAATTTAGCAGGATTAGAAAACACAAGGTACATATAAAACTTCAGGTCTGTATATACTTGCTATAAATGAAGAATTGGATATTGAAATTTAAAAGTTATGTAGGAGTACAAAGGACCTAGAAAAGTTAAAAAAACAAAAACAAAAACAGTGTTGGAAGATGTTTAGTACCTAATTTTAAGACTTTTTCTAAAGCTACAGTAATCAAGGCAGTGTTGGTGTAAGGAAAGCCATATAGATCATTGGAATAAAACAAAGAATCTAGAAATAGAACCACACATATATGGTCCACTGAGTTTTGAAAGATTATTTAACATTAACATTTTATAGACTATAAACTCAATTCAAGAGCTGAGGAAAAGATAGTGTTTTCAGCAAACGGCACCAGAACACATGGTATCCGTATGTAAAAAATTAACCTCAACCCTTTATTTCCATACATAAAAATAACTTGAAGGGATCTATGAACCTAAATATGAAAGACCAAAACTATAAAACTTTAAGAAGAAATTATAAGGGAAAATGTTTATGAATTTAGGGTAGGCAAGAACTACCTAGGATACAAAAAACATGATGTATAAAAGAAAAAAATTGATAAATGAGATTCCATCAAAATTTAGAACTTTAAATGACATCATTAAAATGAAAAGTAGTCCTTAAACAGACCATATTTACAATGCATATAACTTATGAACAGAATGTATAAAGAACTCTTACAGCTCATTAATAGACAATCCAATTAAAAAGTAGACATAAGAAGATGATAAATAGCCAGTATAGCACAAGGAAAGGTGGGCAATTCTAGAATCAGAAAAATACTAATCACTACAATAACAAGATTGAATTATACACTCATTAGGGAGATGAAGTTAAAAGTTTTAAAAGCCTTGTCATGACTTTTTCTTTTTGTTGGATTCTCCCCCTTTGCATTTAATTTGTCATGCCCAATGGATTCATTCTGCTGTGTTTCCTGGGGTTCTGATCCTCATTGTCTTTTCCTAGGGTATTGTCTAAAATTTTTTGGAGTGCCAGTTTGGTATTCATAAAGTTCCTGAGGTACAGCTGTAGATTTAGTCCAATACTTTTTCTCCAACTAGTGACAGGATCATATGGCTTTTTCCTTTCCTCTGTTAAAATGATGACTTTTGGGGGTGGATCTTCCAATGCTGAACCAACACTGCCATCCCTATAGCAAAACCACTTTCTACATCCTGCCAGATCTGACTTCCAATAGTTTGTTTTGTTAAACAAATTTCTATCTATGTTCATACTTTTTTCTTCTATTATCTTTATCCAGTTTTAGGATTAGGACAATGTTGAGTTCCTAAAATGAGGGGAGAAGTGTTCCTTCTTTTTTCTGCTTTAATTGTTTGATATAATTTATCAGTTAAAATGTATATGAGCCTGCTGTTGTCATATAGGTAGTTTTTCAAGCTAGGAATATACTTTCTTTAATAGGTGCTATTCAAATTTTATATTTCCTCCAGAGTTAGTTTCATTAATTTGTCTTCCAAGGCACTTCTTAGAAGTTGTCAAATTTATTTCAAAACAGATTTTTGTAATATGCTTTCTATATCCTTTTAAATTCTGTAAAATCTGTGGTAATGTCTCCTAGATTTTGATATTATAATTTAAAAAATGTATAATTGATATTGTGTAACAGGGAGAAAATGTCTAAAGGAGCAGGGGAACTGGGAGGGGTAGGGGAAAGGAAAGAAGGGAAAAGAAAAAATATGAGAAAAGGGAAAAAATGGAAACAAGGTCTTTGAAAATAAGGAAGGGTGGAGGGGGTAAAGGGAGGGCAGGGGAATGGGGAAAAAATAAGAACCACTATACATCCTGTAAAGATACAAGATCCCAATGATGAATGTAACTGTATTTTATACCTAAAATGTGCCAATAAACTTAATGGGAAAAAAAAAAGATGTGGTGCCATTTCTGGGACTTTCAAATCCACAGAATTTCAGATTGAACCTGGCCTCTAGTCTCGGAGGTAGAGCCTGAGTTGTTTAGCTTGTAGCATTCTGTGTGTCTCCTGCTGGCCTGACCACAGCTCCATGACTTTGGATGTCTCCCATGTTTGTGCCTTACTCTCACTGTGGAGGTTTAACACTGGGTACCCTGAGATGAAGCCAACACATGGCTGCTCTGAGTCTCATGTCCATTTGGCCCTTCCCTAAAATGGCATCCAACTATGCACCGCCTCCAGGGGATATGGAAGATCCTCAGACCAGAGTCACTCATCAGCTGTTATAGTTACAGCATTCAGGCTTTATTCCACTGGTGTGTTTCTACCTGAAGGCCTCTGAGGTTCCCTACTTTCACTCTATCTCTATAGATTTGACTTTCCTTTCTCTCACTGTGAGCAAAGATCCAGGAGCCAGGAGCCAGGACCCCAGAAGAAAGTGCAGATTGTTCCTTCTTTTTTCTGCCTTGTGGTCTGTCTCTTCACTTTCTCTATAAGCTCCAATTTTCCCTTCAGACCATTCCTGCATCCCAGGAATTACTTCCCTTCTTCTTTTCTTCCTCAAGTTGTTATTTTCCAGTGTCTGGGTTATGAACCTTAGAGAGGCTGGTTTATTGGTGTTCACTCTCCACCATCTTCCCAGAAGCCTTACCACTTGATATGTACTACCACCTTCCGAGTGACTTTAGAAACCCAGGAAAAGACAGACATTCATGCAATTGCTTCTTGTGTGTGTGGCCTAAGTGAAAACAGCTGAAAAAGTGACACTAGAGCGACTACACAGGAAATCTGCCATTCTTCCAAGCAGAAATATGGATAAGGGCTAGAACCCTAAACATCGATTTATGAATTCTTGCATTTTTGTTAAGGTTATCTACAACAATCATATTGTCTATTTGTCTCAGGTGTTTAATCCCTGCTGATTAATTTCAATTTCTCAGATCTCCTTTTGGAATTACATTCACTTTCTCATATACTTACCATAAAGGGTTAATTTATGGACCTTATCTTACACTTGTTCCTAGAAATCCTGACCAGAAAAGCTCCCCTCAATGAGCCCTTGGTGTCTTTATTTTATATCTAAGCCATCTTCCCAGTCAATGAGCCTCCTTAAAAGATTAATGTAGTTTGAACTTTTATAGAGGAAAATCATTTGTGCGCTGTCATATTTAGCACAAATGGTGCTTCAGTCACAGCTCAGTAGTATTCCAACATATTATTTCCAAGGCATTTGAGAGTTTAAAGAATTATTGAAGGGCACACTGTACTCATTTGGTAATAAGGCAGAGAGCACAGCCATCTACATATGAATTCAGCAAATGGAATCTCTGGCTAATTTCATTGCATGTAGCAAAATAGTTGTGATAGTGATCCAGATAAAATATCCCAATGGAGGAAATTGATGAGATACATTTTTTATAGGACTCTGAGAATTATTGAAGAAGAAGTCTTAGGAATTGAGGGCAGAATGTTAAGAAATCTTTTTTTATATCTAATGTATACTTTTGACATTGTGGTTTGTCAGCCCTGGGGTAAGGCCACAACCTTTGGTTGGCCATTATTGTCTCCAGAAGCTGCCAAGCTGCACAGGAACTAAAAGGCATTAGGATCTTATAGCCACTGAAGAGGAATGAAGGAGTCATATCATTTAGAGGAAAACTATAACAACACCAGAGCCCAGATATTTGGTGAGAAAATGCTCTGCCTGTGGCAATTTTGTGAAGAACACAGGTGAGACTAGTTTGATTTTTTTAATTAATAGATATATTTTAAAGGAAAAGATCATTCTCATTGTCAAATTGTCACTGAATATCAGTTTAAACATCCCTGAATGTGTGCTACTCAGAGACACTGCTGTCATGAAAGGTAGTTTTCATATATATGTATTGCTCTAACTCTATCTTGGGTATTGGCCTTACCTCTTTTATTGAATAATCCATTCTAAGCAATTATAGCATTTATATGTCCTGGTTATGAGAAACTCTATCTTCTGTTTTCAGATCATAGAAGTCATCATTATGTCATTTGCAGAACTAACATTCAAAACACATAACAGTTTCTTTTGGTTATTAAAAGATATTCTCTGATATCAGGATTAACTTACTGTGATGTTTTGAGAATATTTAGTTATTTGTGATAGTTTGAAAAATTCAACCCTTAATTTGGAGAGCAATGACTTCATTCATATTTTCCCACTGTGTCTTAATAACTTCTACTTCATACACTAGCCCTCTACCCTATCTCTCTGTCTCTGGTGACCAAAAGAATGTCAGCTTCATAGGAGAATGTCCCTGAAATACTTTGTGGACAGCATCTTCATCTTACTTATTTAAGGGAATGTGAAATTATTTCAGCAACATTTTGGTATCTCTCAAAACTTGGGGAAAGTTGGCAAAAGTACAAGTAGCACATAAAACTCTTTAAATTTTAGACTAGATACAAATTAGATGAAAACTGTAACAAGTATACAAATACCAAAAACAGTTCATCTGACTATTGCTGAAGTGACAATATGCCAAAATACTTAAAAGTATAAAAAATGAGGCTTTTTACAGATTTCCTTAAAGTGCAGAGTTTACATATTGTACTTGGTATCTTATAAATAAGGATGGGATTTTTTTCAGGTATATTACTCTTCATAAGTACCCTATATTGACTTCTGCAACCAACACCTTGTTTTCCTGCCTGTGTCATTGACTAGAGGTGACCCAAGAATTTTACAAGAGCCAGTAAATATGAAACTCAGAATAGTGGTTCAGACATGATCTCTTCCCCACTAGATATAAATGATCAAACTACACAGCACTGTAGAGTTGTTGGACGTCACTTTGCAACCATTATAGGGAATCAGAAGGCAAAGTGGACAAAAGGGAAAAAAATGCCTTTGATAACATTTTTGAGCATGAGACCCAATTTAGCTTTATTTCTCTGCACCATAAACCAAACAACCTCTTTAGCTTTCAGCAATTTGCAATAACAAAAAGTACTAACTAATACACAAATCCAGGGGGAAAAACTGTATCTATTAAAATATAAATCAAAGATTTACATTGTCAAAGATCAAAGAAAGCATTTTAGAGACTATAATTTTATAGTACTCATTACTAGGCCACCTAGACTTTCTGACAAATGAGCAAGTGTAATAATTTAGAAGAAGACACCATGCATACTATTTTTGGGTTTGGCCTGCAAGACCTTTTTGTAGTAGTTTTTTTTTTTGTCTCAGAACAAAACTAGAATTGAGGATTAGATGCAATTGTGTCTTTCATTCTTGGCACAGATGGTAGCCTGCAAGAACTTAATTTCTTGTCTCTTGGTAGAAATTGTTCACTGTCAGCTCTTAGGATTTCAAGTAATTCAGTCAATGGCTATAGACACTGTAGATTTGGGAATAGCGCTATCTCTAGTTTTGTTGTTTTGTTTTGTTTTGTTTTTAATAATTGTAACATATTTCAATATTCATGGGCTGTCCTTGGAGAAAGCCAGCAGGTGCTCCCCTGTGTCTAACAACATGGCCTTGTTTACAGACTAAGGATCTCCAAGGATATAACGTGGAGCAGCTGGAGCTCCTGAGGACTGGTGTGATGGAGCTCAGCAAACAACGGGAACATTTGGGGAATTGCACCATGAGATGCTGCCTTCAGGGAGGTTTGACAATAAGAGAATGATGAGATGTGACAGAGGTAAATTAGGACAAAAATGAATTTAGGTTGTCTGTAGTATTCTAGGGAAAGCTTTTAAAGCTCACAGATTCAATTCATCATAGGGCTAGAGAGAGAGGAGGGGTGTGGTAATAGACAAATACAAAGTTGGTCCCCAAGATTTCCTACGTTTTCCTTCACCTCTCTACACACCCGAATAATCCTCAGTATTAAGAACTGAATGGATTTTCTCCCATAATTCAACTATGTTGGATGGCACTAGCAACTATAAGAAAGGAAGATTTCCAACATGTACATAATCTACTGACCTGAAAGCTTTAAAAGCTGTGAGTTTTCTCTGGCTTGTGGCAGAAGAAAAATTTCAAGATCCAGAGCATGACAAGAGTTCATTTCACCACCGCAGGACCGAAGATGGAAGGAGCCACATGCCAAGGGGAGTGGATGGGATGTGGTAGCTGAGAGAAGGCCCCAGCTGACAACAAGCAAGAAAATGGAAATCTTAGTCCTGACCTACAAACCACTGAATTCTACCAACAATGGGCATGAGGCTAGAAGTTAATCTTGCCCCAGAACTTCCACACAAGAACTAAGTAAACCCAGAGGAAAGAGAGGAGAAGGGGATGAAACAAGATTCAAGATGTGTTACATAAAGCTGGGCATGTGGCACATGCCTGTAATCCCAGCACTTGGGAGGCTGAGGCAGGAGAATTGCTGTGAGTTTGAGGCCAGCCTGGGCTACACAGTCTTTTCAAGTCCAGCCTAAACTACATAGCAAGACCTTGTCTCACAAAAAAAAAGAGAGAGGGAAAGGATGTGCTATATACATGTACCAACTCCCCATGATGAATTTAATCCCTGTGTACCACAAACCTGTACTAATAAAAATTTAAAATATTTAAATTATATATATACATATATTAAAATAATTGTTTTAAGCTGCCAAAAAGAAAAAAGAACTTAGCCCAGCTGACACCTTAATTTTAGCTATGGGTTCTCCATGAACAGAGAACCCACCCATGCCATGATGGACTTCTGACCTATAAAACTGTAGGCTAATAAATAGGTGTTGTTTTAAGCTTCTAAAGTTGTAATAACTTGCTAACAGCAAAAATTATAATGACTATATTTGTCAAATCAAAACAGTAAACACAGAAAAGTATTTTGGCAGGAATAATGAAGAACAAATATAAAAAGGTAGAGCTGAATGTGAGAAACCTACTGAAGAAATATTCCACACATTAATGGAAAGTAGCAAACAGTAACAGAGCTCAGATTTGTACATCTTGATTTTAATGACCTTACTGGGTTTTTGACAAGATAGGTTATCAACACAAAAGATAAAATCACGTAGGAATGAAAAATAAATAAATTTTAAAAATTTAAAAAAATAAAAAAAATCACGTAGGAATGGACATAGTCCATAACTTCTAACACTCACCCTTTCTGGAACACTCATAGCCATGTTTAGCAATGAACAACATTATTTTATAAGCTCTTTTATGACTCAGTTCATTGAGTGTGGATTTAATGAAGATAGATATATATATATATATATGTATGATTTTGATAGATATTTGTAGATAATGGGAAAATATGGAAGAAGAACCTTGTGACTTACCACAAAGTCTAGCAGAGTCTTAGCTCAGCAAATGGGCCAGTTTATGTGAGTTAAGAAATTTTATGTAAGCCATGTGTGGTGGTGCAGGACTGTAATCCCAGACTCTGGGGGACTGAAACAGGAAGATCACAAGTTCAAGCCCAACTTTGGCAACTTAGTGTCTCAGTAAGACCCTCCTGTTTCAAAATAAAAAGATCTGTGGATATAGCTTAGTGTGAAAGCCGAGTTCATTCCCCACTTGGGGTGGGGGGAGGGCAGGATCTAATATAATGAGATAAGCTAACGTTTGTATTTCTTAGTTTTCACATTAACCCCTATACCAACTCCCTTTTGTTTTTTAAATTTTGGCTTTCTTTTACTTTTATTGAGTAACTTCGAACTACTTCTACCAACTAGAGATTGACAGATTAAATAACATAGAGGTACACAGAGGCAGTTTTGTTGTTTACTAAAAAATTGTATCTGATAATGTATAGCTTTATATGTGTGAATCTTGAAATTTTTATTTTAAAGAATAATGTGAAACTATCTCTCAAAGAAAATTGAATAGACATTTGTTAAAGTGATTTTAGGTTCATAGCAAAACAGTAGAAAGTACAGAGAGGTCCCTAATATCCTCGACCCACACCCCCAGCCTCACCCATTATCAATATCCCACAGAAAGGTATATTTGTTAAGATTGATGAACCAACCTTAACATTACTTTCACCAAAAGTTTATAGTTTAGATTAGAATTCGATTTGGGTTTTGTATATTCTGTGTGTATGCACAAAAGTATAATGACATTTATCCCCCTCTTTGGTATCATACAAAACAGTTTCATTGCCCTAAAAATCCACTGTGAATCACTTATTTCTCTGTCCCTCACTCTAACCCCTGGTAATCACTGATTTTTTGTTATCTCCATAGTTTTACCTTTCCAGAATGTCACATAGAGTTGCAACCATACAGTGTATAGCCTTTTCTAATTGGCTTCTTTCACTTGGGAATATGCACTTATAGTTCCTCTATTGTTTTTTAGGACTTGAATGTTCATTTCTTTTGAAAGCTGAATATTCCACTGTCTAGTTGTACTAGAGTTTATTTAATCTGATCACCTATGGAAGGATATCTTGGTTGCTTCCAAATTTGGTATTTATTGATAAAGTTACTAACAACATCTGTGTTTAGATTTGCATGTGGACTCAAGTTTTCAACTCCTTTAGGCAAATACCAAGAAGCACAATTGCTGGATTGTATGGTAAGAATACGCATATTTTTGTAAGACTCTGCCAAACTGTCTTTCAAAGCAGGTACACCATTTTGCATTCCCATCAGCAATGAATGAGAGAGCCTGTTCTTCACACCCTCACCAGTATTTGGTGTTGTCAAGTCTCTGGGTTGTGGTAACTCTAAAAGCTTTTCATTTCTCTGTCAATTTTTATTGAGAGCAGTCTGACAGTCTATTAATATACATTTGTTTATAACAATAATAAAAAATTATCTTTCTTTCATAGAAACAAAGATGAGGACAAACCCTGAGTATGAAAGAGTATGAAAGCCACTTCTTTCCAGAAATGGAGATATCTCATCGTTTTAAACTATGGACTACAAAAAATAATAATAACCTTTGTTCACTTTCCTCTCCTTTACAATAATGCTTCAGAAACGTTAAACCAAAAAGAATTCTGGGATGTTGAGAAGCTGGCAGGTCTTTGGACCAAAACAATATGAGTAAAATTTTGAAAGCAAAGACTCTTATCCCTAACTCCAGTTATCTAAACTTAAGTATAGATTGAGAATTCCTTATTCAAAATTCTTGAGACTAGAAGTGTTTTAGACTTTATATTTCTTTAAGTTTTTTTAATATCTGTATATGCATAATGAAATATACTGCAGATAGGACTTAAGTCTAAACATTAAATTCATTTTTGTTTCTTACATAATATATATGCATTTCCTGAAGATAATTTTATACAATATTTTTATTGCACATGCATTTTGACTACTTGAAACATGAAGTCAGGTTTGAAATTTTCCACTTTTGTCTTGTCAAGGTGTAGTTAAAGATGTAGATACAGACACACAGTGAAATAGATAAATAAGATGACACTCACTAAATACGCTGTGCACTGAACCCTCTCTAGGACACATTTGAGAAAACACTGACCTAAGTAAGTGGAGCTCACAATGACATCTGCCTTGATTTGGAAGAGATCAGTATCTTTCTATACCAACAGTATTGGATACTATACCAATAATATAGGATATACTACTGCCTAACTCATCTATTTCACTGTGTGTCAATATCTACATCTTTACACCCTAACAAGACAAAAGTGGAATCTCTTGGGAGTTAGAAAGATAACATGATGTGGTGGGTACAATATTCTGTGTAGAAAGTCTTAGGTTTGCTATATGTGAGCTAAGAAACCCTGGGCAAATTCACTCACATTCATCCCTACCCTGTAGGTTCTGTATTAAGTGAGACACTGCATCTAAAACACACAATACTGCAAGGAACAACAGATGTGGAATTGGTAAGTGTTTGATTTCAGTTGAGCCATTAACTTCTGTGTCTTAGCTTTTCATCTTTGAAATAGTGGTGATAAGAGGAGTAGCTGTAAATGGAAGTGAAACAAACTACGCAGAGTATGTGGAAGCAGTGAGCATTCTGCAGACAACCCTCGCACTCAGGATCAGTACAGAGATGACCATCTGGATAGAAGTTTTATGATTCCATGATTCTTAAAAACTCACACTTATAATGTTCTCTCTAGGCTAGAAAATGTGGTAACCTTTTCATTTCCTGTGAAATGATGCATCACAAATATGTGTAATCATTGCAAAATCCCCTATTCATAGACTGGGATCTCCAAATTAAAGCAGATGCCACTGTGAGCTCCACTTACCTATATCAATGTTTTTCTCAACTATGTCCTGGAGAGGTCACAGCATACTTAATGAGTGTTATATGACGCGACAGAACAATGGTCAAATAAGTGTGGAGGTTACGGGGTAAACACAGTTAAACAGATTCTTTTGATTTAGAATACCTTACAGCTTTTAATGTTGAAACACCTGTCATGAACCTCCAAAAAAGGCAATGTATTCAAAGTTCACAAAGCTGATTTAAGTGTGCTACCCTAGGGGACATGTGTCCTTAGGAATACTCATCAAGATGTGTTGCTCCCAGTATGTCCACTAACAAGCCACATTATATTTAGCACCAAATTGTGTTAGCCCTAAAGTCAACCATGCAAGCAGTGGTTGACCCAGGAAGCACCACAGAACCAAGATTCTTTAAGACATGGACTCCTACACTTCATCAGGCTCACCCAGCCAAAATCTCCAAAGTGGAGCATTGGTATCTGGCATCATTTAAAAGTTCCACTAGCCAGCTGTTCCTCAAACAAAGGACTAATATCTAGAATACATAAAGAATTCAAAAAAATCCAACTCCCCCAAATTTAAAGACCCAATACAAAAAATGGGCATCTGAAATGAACAGAAATTTCTCAGATGAAGAAGTAGAAACAGCAAAAAAATACATTTAAAAATGTTCAACATCACTGGTCATTTGAGAGATGCAAATTAAAACAACACTAAGATTCCCTCTCACTCCAGAAAGAATACCTGTTATCAAGAAATCAACCAATAAGAAATGCTGATGGAGCTGTGGAAAAAAAGAAACCCTTCTCTACTGTTAGTGGGAGTGTAGACTGGTGTAACCACTGTGGAAATCAATGTGAAGATGCCTCAAAAAACTAAAACTAGAGGTTCCATTTGACACAGCTATTGCCCTTCTTGATATCTTCCTGAAAGAATTAAAAGCATCATACCACAGCAATATATACACACCCATGTTTACAGTGGCACAGTTTGTAATAGCTAAATCTTGGAAACTGTCCAAATGCCCATCAAATGGATAAAGAAGATGTGGGTTTTTTATACAATGGAGTACTACTGTGCCATAAAGAAGGATATACTTGAGACATTTCTAGGTAAATGGATCCACCTTGAGACCATACTCTTAAGTGAAATAAACTGGACACACATGTTTAAATACTGCATTGTTTTTCTGATGTGAAAAACCAAAGTGGAAATAAGAACCAAAACGTATAATAGATATTGGTAAGTTGGAAGAAAACGTTCAAATGAGAAAGGGAACAAGGGAGGGGTAGGGGAAAGGAAAGAAGGGACAAATGAAAACAAAGAAGGGAAAAATGGAAACAAAACTTTTGTAAATAAGGACAGGAAGATGGGTCAAAGGGACAGTGGGGAATAGGAACAAGGAAGTAGAAAGATACACCATGTACAGGTACAGTTTCCCTATGATGATGTATATCTAAAATGTACAAATAAAATAAAAAGTTAAACAAAAGTTCCACTAAAGGGTCTGACATCCAGTCAATATTGAGAACAACTGTTGTAGAACCTTCAAATGAATCCTAAAAACACCATTCATTCTGGGTTTGGGCACATGCTTTGACATAAATATTTCCACTTTGTAATAAATTGAGTCATCCACTCCTCCTTGAAGTCCTTTCATACTTCATGGCTCACAAGTGGCTGGAAAGTACAAGACCTCTAACACACACAAGGGTACCTAAGAGGTCTGACCTGGAGGTTGAACAGTTCCAGTGTCTAGCCCAATACTTAGCACTCATTTAACATTCAAAGTAAGTTTTGTGAATGGGTAGCATTTTCAACTTAGTAGATTAGTTGTACATAACTCTATATTTACCTTACATATTGGAATTGTGACAGACTGTATTATAGTTAGCAACGTAATCTCTATACTTCTTCCCCATTATATCCTTCTGTATTACTGAAAGAGTATAGTCTAAAATTTAGTCATGTTTGGATGGTGCTTAACAACTACATTCAATATTCTTTGAAACTTATTAAAATATGCTAACCAATTGCACTGTTATCCAACTGTTGTTGAAGTAAATTACCACAAAATATGTGGCTTTAACAATACATAAATTTACTGCATTATAGCTGTGGCTGTTACAAACCTAAAATCAAGTGTCGGAAAGGCTATGTTTCTCCAGGATTCAAGGGACAGTTTATTTCATTTGCTTTTTGAGTTTCTATAAGAGCCTCCTTTCTTTGGCTTGTTCCCCCTTCTTACATCATTCCAACCTCATGTTTCCATTATCCTATCTCCTACAATTAACTATTTCCTGCTCCCTCTTATAAAGATGTTTGTAATCACACTGTCCACTGCACAATCCAAGATAATCTTCCCATCTCAAAGATGGCATGTGCCTGAATTTTAAGGATTAGGATGTGGACATCTTTAAGGGACTATTGTTTAGCCTTCCAAACCAATGATTTCTCAATTCATCTAAAATGTGTATTGACATATTGGTGGTAAAAATGTGCAGGGCACAATTGGATGGTGTCAGGGATCATAAGGATGATAAGACCAAGTCTCTAGTCTTAAGATATTTATTACCTAATAGGTAAGTAAGATAAATTCATAAATGAATTTCAGTTCAAAGATTCATACAGACAAGCAGAAGGGACAGAACAATACGGTTCTCAGAGCCAAACACGGGAAATTAAGTAGGACACTAAATTCAGAAAGTGCCAAAAGTTAAGGTTGTCATGGCAACATGAACTCAGCAACAGAGCAAAACCTGTTCATCAAAAGTCTACACTTAACAGCCTTGCACAATTATGATCTGCTGAAAAGCAGCTTTCATTCAATGATCCAGAACTCTTTACAACTAACTATGGATTAGCTCTCACTCTCTATGTCTATAAGACAAAAGATGGTTTGACTAGCTAAATTCAAATTCATTAATATTTAGATGACATGTACTATGTGTGAAATGTGTGGGGCATGAATTTCTAAGGGGGATGAAAAGATGGATAAGACATCGTTCCTGGCCCTCATGGACTTTTGCATCCCAGGCTAAAGACATGCAAGCATGCAAGTGACAGCAAGGAAAGTCAACTAAACAGAAAGATCCAAAGGGAGGCATGAGAAGTGACAAGGCTCAGACCTTTGGGGGAGATAAATGGTGTCCTGAGTTAGGCAGCATTTGAAATGAGATCCAAGGATAGATGAGACAATTTTCAAGAAAGTAATATGGTGGGAATCCACAAGGAAAAGTTCAGAAGCTGGTGCTGGGGAACAGCAATGGTTTGGCTGGAATAAAGGTTACAAGAAAAGGTCAAGTTGTTTGAAATATCTGATTCCTACTTATCTTATAAATCCAGGGCCTGGGATCGTAGGTGGCAAAGTACTGAGCAGATATCAGTGTTCTCAATGTGGTCATTATACAAATTTAAAAGGTCAAAATGACCTAATTTCTCTGTTGTAAAATCTTACTTTTAGAAAATCTCTCATCTGATTTTCTCAAGCTTTTCTTGCTGTGTCACGGCCACTTGCCTTGGCATATGTTGTTTTCTTGTCCCTGAAATGCAGAAGTTATTACATAAGCTTTCAACAAGGTGATTGAGAATCAGAGGTAAATTTCCCAATAATACAAAGGAAAGGTAAGTGAATCAAATGTATCTGTGTCTACAAAGACCAAGCTAGTTTTTTAGGTTAATTATTGACCTTACTACCTTATATTGCAGTTACTTGTTTGAACGTCTGTCTCTCTTCCCAAATAAACTGTGTGTTTCTTATGGGCAACATCCCTGTCTTGCTCAGTTTTGTATTCCTGAAATGTAGCTCAGCAAGTAACACATAGCAGGACCTAGATAAGTTTTGTTGAACAAGAAACAAATGAATTTAAAACTGAGCACTTTCTGAAAGCAAAGAAATCTTTCCCTGTAAAGGTAAAGCTTTTCACCAAATGGTGGTGTCAGTTGTGTAATCCAACAAAGCAATCACTTGGTAGGTTTTATTCATCACCTGGTCAGTAATAACATAAGAAATTTATGGAGGTTCATTCCTTCATCCCACTTCATACTTGCGTCTTCCCTTGTTCTCTTCTCCCCAAACCTCATTGGAAGCATCTGTGAGAATCAATCTACAATCCTGCTGTCATCCAGAAGACACAAGACAACATTCTAGCTCCTTGCCAAATGTGTTTTAAACCACCCATGGTCCAGAGAACCCACATAAGGCTTCTATATAACCTGCAATGCTACCACTGCCTTCTCAGCATCCTCGGGGTTCTGGAAGCTTTGGCCTGGATAACACTTTCCTTTTCTCTTCTAGAAGCATTTTATTATCAAAGGGCACTGTAATGACTATTGCTTTTTCTAATTATGGTAAAAGAAGATCATTCACTCTTGGGCTATTATTCCACCTAACCTTCACAAATTCTTCAATCTTCTTTTACACTGAATTTTCACCCTCTGAGTTTATGTACTCCACCTAGAGCTTTTTCTCCAAGCTCTGTTCTATTAAGTATTTCTCAAAAGACATATTACTACTTTAAAGCCCAGGCCTTTCTTGGTTTTAGTTTCCAAGTGTTGAAGAGATTACTAGAATGTTTTCAAAACTATGAACCAGAAATGAATGAATGCAGTAGTTCTGAATTCATCTTCTATTCCATACTCACAGTGCTAAATTGGTTGCAAAAGTCTGCCAATGTTTACTATAACAAATTTTTCACAACTACCCCTTCCCTTCTATCACTCATTACAACTTGGGTGAGTTTTTGTATTTTTCCTATACTCTTTGCCTGCAGACTAGCCTTTTTACTGCTGACAAGGTTAATTTTCTCCAGTCTGCTTTACATGTAGCTATGTCACTTTTCAAACCCTAATGTAATCCCACGGGCCTTTTGATCACACCAGAAGTCTCCATGTGGTGAGCTTTATCCAAATGAATCTAGAAAGACCTGAATTCTTTAGCCACCTTCCAAGTCTCAGTCCTCCTCTCCTCAATAATCTCACCCACTCTGCTCTTACAAATTTCTTCTGCTGCTTCTCCATTCACTTACATTGTTTTAGAAATTCTCTTAGAGCCCAGCATGGTAGCACACACCTGTAGTCCTGGCTACGTGGGAGGTTGATGCAGGAGAATCACTTGAGCCCAGGAATTCAAAGCCAGCCTGGGTAACTTAGCTGAGATATATTTCTAAAAAAGAGAAAAAGTGTTCTCATCCCTCGGAGGCTTAACACTTAGATCCTGTACTCTCGGGAAATATTGTCAGCACAACCTTCCAACTATGTGCAGTCTCTCCATCCCTACTCCCTACTGCTACCCTCACGGCTTTTTAGATCCCCGCCATTGCTGCTGCCAGTCTCCCTTCCCACCCACCAGCCTGATAGCACAATGACTCCCATGATCCTTTTGAAATCAAATCACTTTTACTCCTCAGCTTAAAATCCAAAGTGGCTCCCCGAGCTTACTCATAGCAACAGCCAAGTCCTCTCCAGCCTAGAAGGGACAATAGGGTCCAGCCTTTCTCCCTTTCTCATCAGGCTGCAAGGCCTGGCCGCCTTATTCGAAGGTCGTTCTACTTGTCCTGAGCAAGGCGTACCCCAACTGTCACCTAAAAATGCAACTCATCCCCTTTCCTTGCTTTGTTTTTCTCCTTGGACCTGATCACCATCTAACAGACTCAGATTAGTTTATTTACTTATTAACTGTTTCTTTCCACAAAAAAAAAAAAAAAAAATGAGTGCCCTAAAGGCAAGAGTCTGTCCATTCTGTTCAAAAGCAAGGTAGACAAAAGTAGTGCCAGGCACACAGCAGCTTCTCAGCGCAAACTTGTTGAATAAATGAACTCAAAGTATTAATTCGCTGCAAGTTTTTCTGTTTCGTCCTTCTTGTTAGGAAACCCCTTCGTGATTCAGAATATGTAAAATACAGCTGCTATAGTGCAGGGGCACACATTTAACTTTTTTAGGTAATGGAGATGTGCTATTTTATTTGTAAATTCATCAACAGTGCATTCGGTGTCTTCAGAACCTACAACAGGGGCACCAGACACCAAACCAGGGGTACAGTCTGTGAAACTAAACACCGAAAATCTGGAAGAAAAAGCGATGCTATTGCCTAAGAATGAGGAGAAAAGGCTGCCTTGTATAGTAAGAAAACGTTGTTTCTAATGGTTTTATTTGCAAATCTTAGGACTGTACAAGGAGCACAATCCCAGAGAGACCACAAACAAAACAAAAACCAGACACTCAACGTTATAGAACTACTGGGATACAAGATTTGATAAACAATAATAAAATAAGCATGGAGTTCTGAAGCTCCGAATTTGAATTGTTACACCTTACTGTCTTCGATTTGGATTTCCACCGTTTGTAAAAGACGTTTGTCATCTCTCCTAAAGGATGCATGAGTCAGAATCCCTTGGCTGAGAAACCCAATTATAACACAACACTTCGGCAGCATTAGCCCCTCCACGCAAAGTGGCAAAGATGAGAAGAGGATGCTGCGCCGGGGGTGAGGGAGCCGCCATACGGCGACCAGTCGGAGCCCCGCTTGGGTAAACAGATGGGGCTTCCTGCGCCCCAGGCAAACAGACCGGGCGCGCCGGACCGCGGGCCCCACGCATCCCGAGTGCCTCTCGCCTCCTGGACAAAGCCCTACCCCTGGGTTACCAGACGTCAAATCTTCAGCTCCTTGATCTCTGGCATCAGCACCGAGGAGGAGCCGGGTCCCCCGGGGAGGGCAAGTTTCACTACGTGTAGACAAAAGCCATCTCTGACACTGCCAAGCACAGGAGCTGACTCTATCTGGGAGGCGGCTCAGGTGCAAACATCTTCCAAGGGAAAAGGGCGGGGGACTTTGTAAATGTCGCGGCCACAGACAGCAGTGCAAAACTTGGGCACAGGAAAGCGCTTCTGCTCTTCACCGCTACAGTTCAAGCACAAACGTTACCCTAATAGTTTAAAAAAGAAAAAGAGAGATGTACGTATTGACCTGCGTGCGCATGTGTTCGGTGTTTGAGCTTTGGCCACTCTTGCTGCAACATAATCATAGAATTTTATTACTAATTTTAATGGTGGCGGTGTTCCAGTTTTGAAAATGGCATTTGGTAAAAAAAGGTTATTTACAAACTATCTTGGAGGATAATGGGAGAGTCCAAGTTCTAATTAACATTTCTACATGATCTGAAGTTTGCCACAAGCGTCTCATAACTATTTAACACAAAAAGTGGTGTGTGTGTGTAACTAAGTTCTCCAAGCTTCAAGCATGATGAAATCCAAAATAATAAAGTAATGCTAATTAATGTAATATTAATTGTATTTGTAGAACACACTTATATTGTTCCTTTTATCACTTCATAAAAGCACATGATCCTAAAATTAGAAAAATGAGGTCATTACTGGAAAACAATTTCTTCTGAGTTAAGCCACCTGCAACGCTCTATTGTTCACTCCTCTTCCCCACTCTAACAAATAAGTGGAAATGTACCAAAGAACGTCAACTATAACACGAATACAGGTGAAAACTGAAGACTGTATAGAAATATCCTCTTTCCCCAGGCACCTTTCTGCTCTTACCCTCTACCCACTCGCTTACCTAAACTCAGGTCTCCATACCTCAAAACCAGTTCTTTTTCCCTTTCTTGTTTTTTCCTTTGGATGGTAGCAGCTGGTTAAAAATCACTACCAAAAAACACACTTAGTAAGATTCTAACGTGTACTGTTCCCAGGTTTTCAGAGATTATTTGTGAGAATGCTTAGTGAGGCAGAAACACATACACCAGTACCAGCGCACTGCACGTTTACACCTGACTCTTACTGCAATGTATACTCCAGGAAAACAAATGCAAGATTAATTAAAAAAAAAAAATCTTCGTTTTGTGTCTCATGAAAGACTTGAGAAATCACTCGAAAGTTCTAACTGGCTACTCTATGTTTAGAAAGGACCAAATTAAAAGGTTAGTCTACTCTTTTTTCGTTAAAATGCACTCGCAACAATCTCTCTAGATGATAAATTTAAATGAACATTTCTCGGCTGCCATCTTGTGGATTACTTGGGTAATGCAGTCAAAACTCCGGAGCTGGCAAGCACAGTACTGCAATTTATCAAGTACTTTTCAATAAAATTATAACAGATATGAAAAGTTTCTTTGATTTCATAGTCATTTCTTTGACAAAACAAAATATAATGTATATGACATCATTTATAATATATTAAGTCTCTTTCTAAGGTCAGAGTTTAGGGTTTTACCTTCTAAATGTTAACCTTGATAGAAAAAAACAATGTCTTTGCTCCTGCAGAGACAATAATTATTATAAATACAGCTGTACAACAATCACTTTAAATCTAATTTTTAAATATAAACTGGTGGGCTTATATCCGTGTCAGAGTTGCTCCCTTCCACAAAAGCTAGAAGCAGAGAAAAGTAGGGTTGTCATATTTTCCCCATTCCTGCTCAAATTCCGGATTTGATCCCCAGTAGGGAAAATTCTACCGGAATATATCGGGATATATTTAATTTGTGGCTGCCACATTCATTGTCAAGTGTTGTTACTGATTCACACTGTACTTTCCAAGCCATCCTGGACTTTCACTTTCTCCTTAGGGTATCCAAGTTTGGGAATATCCAAGCTATAAATTCAGAAGGGAGGAAATAGAAATTGCCACCCATCACAACGCAAGTACTGGAGAACTAAAGAAAAACTGGAAAAAAAATCCTGTTGTCTATCCCATCACTTCCTTCCCCCATGAACCTGAATTTTTTAAACAGAATTTTCCCACTTGGGAAGAAATAGAAAGGATGTCCTAGGACAGGGGTCCCCAATCCCCAGAAAACAAACTGGTACTGGTTCTGCCAGAAATTGGGCCACCCAGCAGGAGGTAAGTAGCTGTTAAGCAAGCAAAACTTCATTTGTATTTACAGTGCCTCCCCCACAGCCTAAGATCCACCTTCTCTCAGATCAGTAGTGCCATTAAATTCTCATAGGAGCAGGAATACTGCTGTGAACTGAAAATGTGAAGGATTTAGGTTTCATGCTTCTTATGAGAATCTAATACCTGATGATCTAAGGTGGAGCTGAGTTAGTGATGCTAGTGCTGAGGAGAGGCTGCAAATACAGATTAACACTAGCAGAGAGGTCTAACTACACAGAGACCATATTAAATCAATTGTTTACGGACTTATAACAAAACTCTATCAGTACCAGGCATGGTGGCACATACCTGTAATCCCAGCACTCAGGAGGGTGAGGCAGGAGGGTCACCATACATTCAAGGCCAGCCTGGTCTATATAGTGAGTTCAAGCCCAGCCTGAACTTCACAGCAAGACTGTGACTCAAAAAAAAAAAAAAAAAAAACCCTCTATCAGTGAGTGGCAAGTGATAAGCTGCATCTGGTAGCAGACATTAAGCCAGAATCCAGCAATTATTTTATTCTGCATTTCGCCTGTCCATTGTTTTATTTACCACTTCTGTCTATGCCTCTTTCCCACTGTACACTCATCCAATTATGCTAGTGCATGGATGATAGTTTCATCATGCTAGTGATGCTAGCGCAAGGAAATAAATTCAAGGATTCAACTAATTCTGCATTATGTTGAATTGCATAATTGTTTCATTATACATTTTAATATAATAGTTGAAATAAAGTACATGATAACTGTAGTGCACTTTAATCATCTCAAACCATCTCCCTTATCTAGAAAAATTGTCTTCTATGAAACTGGTTCTTAGTACCAAAAACGTTGAAGTCCACTATACCAGAAGACTCTTTATAAGAAGTTTAAAGTTTGTTCTTGAGAATCCCATGAAAAAGACCTAAGACTTGTATTTCTACACTCAATGTCAAACCACTACATCTCAGGACTTTATGATACTCAGGCATGCTATATGCAATAAATCAGCTTACAAAAGAGATGGAAAATTGGGGTACTGCTATGTGTTCTAGGATGGATATTTATTTACATCTAGTTGTAATTTAGATAGCTCACTAGGAAAAGAAGGATGTTCGCCTGACAGAGCATGGCTCCTGAGTTAGATGTTGGCTTCAGATGTTAGTTAGCTTTTCTAAAACCTAGGTTTGGGAAACTCTGATGTAGAATATTAGCAGACCTGGAGGAGGGCCTGGGTTGCTACATATAGAGGGTGTCTGAGTTACTTTTTCATTCTTGGGATAAAATTCCTGACACCCACAACTTGAAGAAGGAAAGGTTTATTTGTCACAATTTTTAGAGGCTTTAAGTCCATAGTCAACTGGCTCAAAGGCAGGAAGGTCTTGGTGGAAGGGTCTGGTGAACGAAAGCTGCTCACATCATAGCAGCCAGGAAGCAAAGTGAAAAGGGAAGAATTTGGGGCAGATACCCTTCCAGGTGACACCCCCAGTGACCCACTTCCAACCAGGCTCCACCTCCTAACCACACATTCAACTATGAATGAATCGAATCAGTGGATTGATCCACTGATAAGTATAGTGCCCCCATGATCCAATCACCTTCCAAAAGGCCCACCTCTGAACCCATGAGGCTTTGTGGGAACATTCCAGATCTAAACCATAACAGGGAGCAACAAAAAGGACACTGAATTAAATTAGAATTTTGGGTAGGTAGAATTTAGGCCTTGTGAGACATACCTGTAATCCAAGCTACTTGAGAGGCTGAGGCAAGAAGACCTAACTTTAGGTCAGCCTGGACAACTTAATGAGACTTTGTCTCAAAAAAAATTTTAAGGGGCTAGGTGACAGGCCTCCAGAGCAAGACACCCCCCACCCACCCAACTGAGAAAGAAAAAGCTGAACAGATATATTGCCTGCAAGAACAGCAATGACAAGAACCCAGCTACCACCTTGATCATTCACACCAGCAAGGAGACTGAGTCTCCGAAAAATCACAAGACACCTGCTGTTCCTTGCTATACCTGCCACTGACCTGCTACCCTCACACCATCCTGTTCATCAGGCTTAAGCCTATCACCCAAGAGACCCCCAAATTTTCCACCCTCGGAGCTGACACTCCCTCCCCTACTTGAACTTCCCCACATAAACTGTGCGTCCCCTCCTTCCTATGCCAATGGCCTTCTCGCCCTTGGCCCATCGGCACCCAGATGGCAATAAACTCATGGCATGTTGCCTAGATTTTGCCTGCCTTGGTGGTCTCACTTGTGCTCTGGTCAAACTTTACACTAGGGATATAGCTCAGCACTCTCTGAGTTCAATCCCAAGTACCACAAAAAAATCAGATAAACAATTAGACATCTTATGTGAAAAACATACTCATTAATGACCTTAAATTTAATTTCTAAAGAATGTCTTGCATTTTATCTAAAAACCCTTAAGTACTTTTGATTCCAGTTAAATTTACATTTCAACCAAAGAAAAATAAATATATCATTTCTTTTTAACTGAAAACTATTGTATTTTAATTGCAAAATAAAATAGCACAATACTATAGTGAATGATGGGTTTTCCAAATATTTTTAAAAATTAAGGCAAATGATAGTAAGGCTATGTAATTACAGGTAAGGTTTAAAGTCAGGTTGAATCATAAAATGAAATGCTTGCTAAATATCACTACAGACAAGCACCATGCTAGACACAGAGGG
The DNA here is from genome assembly GCF_053883595.1 of Heterocephalus glaber. Lineage (NCBI taxonomy): Eukaryota > Metazoa > Chordata > Mammalia > Rodentia > Bathyergidae > Heterocephalus > Heterocephalus glaber. The sequence goes on from NW_028258344.1 coordinate 10,041,996, forward strand.
AAAAAGAAGAATAAGATACAGCTCCTGTTCCCAGGGAGCTCATAGCCTAGTAAAAAAAAAGACAGAAAAGATGATAAACATATGACATAAATAGGAATACAGAGGAAGGGGGGATTTATCCCTCTTTTCCTGTCCCTACCCTTCATAGAGCTTACAAGTGCCTGGCCTTACCACTGAGATATGAGAATCAGGTGAAGAGATTTATTTTAAACAATGTATGAATCCACTTTCCATTTCTATAATGAAATAACTGAAGTAATTAACTTATAAATAGAAAAGGTTTGTTTTGGCTCAGGGTTCTGAAGGTTCCAGTCCAAGATCAAGTTTCTTTCCTTTGGAACTCTAGCAAGGGCAGTAAGTACATCATGGTAGGAGCAAACTGTTTACATCACCAGCCAGAAAGCAAAGAAAGAGAGGAAGAAAAGATGAAGGTTCTGCAATCCCCTTTAGGGGCATGGCTCCCAATGACATAACCACCTCCCCCAAATTCCCATCTCCTAAATGTCCGTAGTACTTCCCAACAGTGTTACCACAAGGATCAAGTCTTTAACACTTGAATCTTTTGAGGATACTCACCCAAACTACAGCAAATAGACCAGAACTGTCTACACTGGTGTGTGTGTGTGTGTGTGTGTGTGTGTGTGTGTGTGTGTGTGTGTGCGCGCAGAGGTTCCAAGATGAGCCTTGCTCATACCAAGTATACAATCTACTAGTGAGCTACACCTCCAACACTGGAACTGATTCTTGGTAAACATCAAAACCTATACATTTTCTGCAAGATGATAAAATGTCAAAACTGAAAATAATCTTCAAGAAATCTTCCAGCATGCTTGTTTTATAAAACAATCCCATAGCCAGTGGCTGGCTCCTACTCTAGAGTCCATCTAAAGTTTTTCCTGGCTGCTTCTTCCTTAAGTGAGGTCTGACCATGAAAATAAACCTGACTATTTCTCAGCTTACCAACCATTAATAAATTCATGCTTCCAGAGACAAACCTTATAAAGGAGGGAGAATTTTTTCAAAGAGTTACAAAAAAGACTACTGCCTACATTATAACACTGCAGTCAGAGCAATAAACACAATGAACTTAGGAAGATAAATGAAGTAAAAATTATTAACTTAAGAGATGCATCCAGCTTGTCAACAAGTAAAATCTACTTATTCCACCCTTTGTCCTCACACAGTTACTTCAAAAGGCTGATCTCTGGACTTAGTTACACATTGATTAGGAAAATTCACAATCTATTGACAACAGGTTCACAGAGCAAGTAAAGAAGGTGGAAATTGACTCACAAACTCTTGATGCTGCTTATTAATGCCAAGAATTCTTCCTTTCTCTGGTTGAGGAAGAGGGTGAGAACAAAGAGGATAAAGAAAAAGAGGAAAACAGAGGTAAAATTCAGTTTCTGAAAAAAGGAAAAATGACATCAAAGTAGTAAGAGTATATGTGCCACAGATAATCTTGTCGATTCGATTAGAATCACAGATGTCTGTGAAATTAGTAAAGCACACTTCTGGATTGGTCTATGAGACAATCGGCATGCAGAACGGCCACATGCTGATGAGGGAGACCTGCCCTGAATGTGGACATTATCATTCAGCAGTGGAGGCCCAGATGGACCAAAAGCAAAAGGAGAAGGAAGCCCACTGTCACAGGCTCTTGGCTGCTTTCCTTCTGTTTCCTGGCCACGTGAGGTAAGCAGCTTTCCTCCACTATACCCCTCTGCCATGATGTTTCTGTCTCACTTCAAACCTAGAACCAATGGAGCCAGATAACCATGGACTGACACATCTGAAACCATAAGCCAAAAATAAAGCTTGCCTACTTTAAGTTGTTACTGTTGGATATTTTGTCACTACAATGAAAAGCTGATTACACAATGTGTCTTCATTGTCTTTTTTTAGTGCTTCCTTTCCCTAGGGTAATTTACTTTTAAAAGTCCCTGATACCATGTTGGGAAAGTCTTGTCTCTTCTCAGCAACAGACCATGTTCTTCATAGTAAGCATAGGCTGATTTCTTCTCAAAATAGTAAAACTGAATAGGACAATTCTCATTAAAAAGTGAAACTATTCATAGCTTCTTCCTGTCTTAATCCACCTAGGAACATTCCTCTGCCCCCAACAAAAGTGGTGACAGTTCAGGGATGAACATAGAGGAACTTTCAGTCAGTAAGCATTCCCTTGTTCCCCACTCTATGTATAATGGGACCTATTATGGTAAATACTAGCCAGTCTCCAATTTACCACCCTCCACTTCAGTAAAATTCCCAATACAATGGACACCCACATAAAGTTGCATGGGAGGAGTAAGTTCTAATATGCTAGGGCATGATGAAGACTACAATTCACAATAATTTACTATTTTCCTTTCCTGGTACTAGGCACTGAGCTCAGAGCCTTTGCACTGAGCTACAACCCAGCCCTTTTTAATTTGTTCTTTGTGTTTTTGAGATGGGTCTTGCTAAGTCACCAAATTGTTTAGACTGGGCTCGAACTTGAGATCCTCCTGCCTCAGCCTCCCAGAGTGTTCAGATTATAGGCGTGCACCAACATGTCCAGCTATTATATATTTTATAAAGAACAAAAATAGAGGAATTCAAATGTTTCTAGTACAAAGAAATGATAAATGTGTAAGGTGATAAAAGTGCTAATTTCCTCAATTTGATCATTACAGTGTATATATGTATTATCACACTATACTTCATAAATATGTATAATTATTATGTGTCAATCAAAAAAGAATTTGAAAACTTTTAAATGCCAATATTCATCTACTTTTGATGAAAAACTTGATTAAGACTGAAGGAATTTAGTGATTTGGCAATGAAGCATATTTTCTTTTATAAACAGGAATTTGAAAGGCAAATTTAGAACTCTAAGAAAAGTTTTAGAAACTTACAAAAATGTTTTGGACCAGATAGAAAGCATTGCCCTTCAAGGGCCACAGGTTTGGTAAGGCAGAAGTACATTTCGTTCTCCACTGTTCACTCCTGTTGGTGCAATGTTAAATTATATTACATGTTTATATAAGGATGTATATATCATAATTATAATGACTTAAATTCTGTTTTTATTTCTAACTTTACAATCATTTAAATGAAGCATATAAGGTTACATTTTGTAATTATACTTAACATCATATACCATATCATAAACCATGTATCATATATCATATATCATAAACCATATAATGAAATAGTGACAAAAGTTAGATGGCAGAAATTAGAAGTGATACAGAGATTAGAAAAGGAATTGGAGGTTACTCTGAAGAAGAAAATGACATCATCTTACGTAGGATTTATGTATCTGTTATCTATTACTGCATAAGAAATACCTCCTTGCAAACTTTAGTGGCTTAAAAGACCAGTAAATATATCTATCTCATAAAATGTCAGCCAAAAAGACTTGGCGAGCAAATCAGCGGAGTGGTTCTGACTCGTTTTTCATGAGGCTGCTGTGTAGAAATCAGCTTCAATTCTGAGGAATCTATCTACAGATTTGAGAAGGACAGAGACAGCCTTCTAGGAGGGCTCACTCACATGGCTGGGAAATTACTCATTAACTGGCAGGTAGCTTCGGTTCTGTGCCATATGGACCTTTCCTAAGGGCTGCTCAAGTGTTCTCACGACAGGGCAGCTAGCTTCCCCCAAGAGAGGACAAAGCTGTAATGTTTAACATCGTTTTATAACTTCACTTTAGAAGTCAGGCATCTGCAATGTCTGCAGTGTCCTTCTGGTTACACAGAGTGAGAGGGTCCCTAAACATGAGGCCATGAGGATCAGTGGGAGCAAGAGAAGCCTCACCCCACATGGTATTATTGATACTTTTAGGGCCAGGGATATAGCTGAGGGGCACCATGCTTGCCTCGCAAGCCCAAGGTCCTGAGATTGATCCCTGGTGCCGAAACCAAATTTTTTTTAATAGATACTTTTTATTACAGATGATGGAATAAAAAATAGATTTTTAAATGTATGATTTAAAGTTCAAAAAGTGGCCAGGGGGCTGGAGATTTAGCTCAGTGGTTTCACCACCTGCTGCACAAGCGCAAGGACCCGAGTTCGATCCCTGGTACCAAAAAAAAAAAAAGTGGCCAGGCATGGTGGCACATTCCTGTAATTCCAGCACTCGAGAGGCTGAGGCAAGAGAATCACCACAAGTTCAAAGCCAGCCTGAACTAGAGAGCAAAATCCTATCTCAAGAAACCAAAAATTTAAGAAGCCCAATTTCCCATCAACTGGAAACTTGATAAAGAAAGTGGTTTTTTTAATAAAATGGAGTACTACTCAGCCATAAAGAATGAGAAACTAGAGACATTTATAGCTAAATGGATGCACATTGAGGCCATACTCTTAAGTGAAATAAATAGGACACACATGTATAAGTACCAAATAGTTTCTCTGGTGTGAGAAACTAAAAGTGTAAATAAGGATCAAAATGTATAATAGATAATGTGAAATAGGAAGAAAAGGTCCAAAGAGGAAGGGAAGGGTATGGTAAAGGAAAGAAGAAAGGAATAAATATGAGAAAAGGAAAAAAAGGAAACAAAGTCTTTGTAAATAGGGAGGGGTGGAGGGGTTGAAGGGAGGGCAGATGAATGTGGAAAAAATAAGAACAAATATATAGTATATAAAGGTACAAATTCCCAATAATGAATGTTGGCATATTGTATACCTAAGATGTGGCAATAAAATTAATGAATTTTTAAAAAAAGAATTAACTAGAAAAAAAGAAAAGAAATAAAGTTCTAAAAGTACCCACCTCTGAAAGGACATAATAGTATAAGGAACAAACTCAGAGGTAGGAAAGAAAGGCAGAAGTCATCTTTCAAATAGGAAATTGAATAGAATAGTCTAAAATTGATTCAAGAAACAAATAAGAATATTATTTAGTATGGTGGTAGCCACTTCTAAAATTAAAAATAGAAAAGTTAAGAAGTACAGTCGACCCTTGAGTTACAACCAGCCTGACATGTGAACAACTTGGTTTACAACTAGAATTTTAGTTTTAACTTACAACCAAAGTCTTGAGTTATGATCCAAATGCCAGCCACTTATGCTTCCAGATGGTCGCAGATACAAATTTAACCCTTAATGAATTCTAGAGGGAACATTACAACATCCTTTCCTGTGTGGGGTTAAATGAGAAACTCTGGGCCAATGTCTCTCTAAGGACACTGAGATCTGCATGTATACAGGAGAGAGACTTTGCAGGCTGTGTAGAGGAGCCTGAACCTCAATTGACCAACTTGAGTTACAACCCTCAGGAATGAATTGAGTTCATAAGTTAAGGGTCCACTGTAACAATCTCTAGAGAGTGGTAGTAAGTGATATTTTTACTTTTTATGTAAAACATCTGATGTAAAAAAATCTATGTAACATTTATGTAAAAACATCTGATATTTGTTGCTTTCAAAATTATGTATATATGTTACTTTAATAATAAAACTTTAAGGGCAGGGGATTTAGCTCAGTGGCACCACACCTGCCTGGCAAGTGCAAGGTCCTGAGTTTGATTCCCAGTACTGGAAAAAAAAAACCTTTAGCCTGATGTGGTGGCACATGCCTGAAATCCCAGCACTCTGGAGGCTGAGCCAAGAGGATTGCTGCAAGTTTGAGACCAGCCTGGGCTGCATAGTAAGTTCAAGGCCAGCCTGAACTACATAATGAGAAGACCAAAAATAATAATAATTAACTTTAAAGGTATAACTTTATATTCAGAAAATAAGTATATATTCCTATATTACAGATACTGATATTAACCCAAGAATAACATATTGAAGTCTAAAATTACTGTTAATATAGTTCCACTGCCCCATAGCTAAATAGTCACCTGGTACCACTCACATATGTTGAACACAGTTATAATGGTTTAAAACAAGCCACTGTTCAAAGTAAACTTGACTAGGCATTCGTGTGTTCTGTTATAGTATAACTCTTACAAGGATCTGTTTCAGAAGTTAAGAATTTGCTTACCGGGCCGGGGATTTAGCTCAGTGGTGCTGGTGGCTTCCTGGCAAGCACAAGGTCCTGAGTTCAATCCCTGGTACAAAAAAAAAAGAATTTGCTTACCATCCTCAAATTCATGCTATCTTTAAGAATTGTTCTTTCTCTTGATTTGGAACCAGAAGAGACCTAGAATAGCAAAGGCAATTCTGAGCAACACACGCAAAGCAGGGAGTATCACAATCCCTGACATTAAATTATACTATAAAGCTACCTTGATAAAAACAGAATGGAACTGGCAAAAGAACAGACCCAAGGATAGATGGAAGAGACTACATGATGGAGAAACAACTCCAGACATACTTAGACACCTTATCTTTGACAAAGAAGCCAAATACATTCACTGGAAGAAAGATAGCCTCTTAAATAAATGGTGCTGGAAAAACTGACTTTCTACATGCCAAAGATTGAAATTACACCCATATCTTTTACCATGCACTAACCTAAAATCAAAATGGATCAAAGATCAAAATATTAAAACAGAAACACTAAATCTGGAAGAGAGAATAGGTAGAACACTTTAGGTCATGGGAGTAGACAAATACTATGGGAACAAAACCCAGACTGCATGGGAAATACTACAGAGAATCAACAACTGGGACCTCATGTTGTTAAAAAGCATTTGTACAACAAGAGAAACCACCAACAGAGTGAAGAGACAACTCACAGAGTGAAAAAAATTTTGCCAGCTATTCAGATAAAGGACTAGAATATGGAAAGAACTCAAAAGAATCAAACTCCCTAAATTTAAAGACCCAATACAAAAATGTGCAACTGAAATGAAAAGACACTTCTCAGATGAAGAATTAGAAATGGCAAATAAATATATGATAAAATGTTCAACATCACTGGTCATTCCTGAAATGCAAATCAAACCAAAGCTGAGATTCCATCCTACTCCTAATAGAATGGCTGCTGTCAAGAAATCGACCAACAACAAATGCTGGAGGGGCTATGCAGAAAAAGGAGCCCTTCTCCACTGTTGGTGGGAGTGTAGATTGATGCAATCACTGTGGAAATCAGTGTGGCGATTTCTCAAAAAACTAAAAATAGGGCCAGGGATTTAGCTCAGTGGTTCCAGCGCCTGCCTCTCAAGTGCAAGGTCCCAAGTTTGATCCCCAGCGCCCCCCCCAAAAAAATTAAACTGAAAATAGAGGTTCCATTTGACCTAGCTATACCTCTTCTTGGTATCTTCTTGAAAGAATTAAAAGCATCATACCATAGCGATATATGCACACCCATGTTTATAGCAGCACAGTTTATAATAGCTAAATCTTGGAAATAGCCCAAATGCCCATCAACTGACAAGTAGATAAAGAAGATGTGGCTTTTTTTATACAATGGAGTACTACTCAGCCACAAAGAAGGATGAGCTTCAGATATTTATAGCTAAATGGTTGGACCTTGAGACCATGCTCTTAAGTGAAATAAATCGGACACACATGCTTAAAAACCACATTGTTTCTCTGGTGTGAGAAACTGAAAATGGAAATAACGACTGAAATGTATAATGGATGTTGGGAATGGAAAGGAAGTGTTCAAATGGGAAGGGGAACAAGGGAGGAGGGAGAGAGAAAGGAAGGGACAAGAAAAAAGTAAAATAGAAGGAAAAAATGGAAACAAAGCTTTTGTACATAGAGAATGGAGGAAGGGGCTTGAGGGGAGAAGAATGAGATAAAATTTAATTTAAAAAAGAATTGAGCCGCCCCTTGAGTCTGGGTTGAGCAGGGCCTTCCAGGGTCCTTTCGGGCCAGAGGGTCCTGAAGCACCCACATGTGCTTTAGATTTTTTTCTGGAATCCCTGAAGGCACCCTGAAAATTGAATGTGTTGTGGAACAGACCTATGGCCAGTGGTAGCAGCGTCTTCTCAAAACGATGTTTCAAGGAGCTCTGGGGAAGACCTTTCGGCGTGTTGGCTACACTTTTCAGTATGGCTGCATAGTGCATTGTGCTTTTGAGTATGTCGGTGGGGTTGTGATGTGTTCCAGACTATCAATGGAGCCTACCATTCAAAATTCAGATATTGTCTTTGCAGAAAATCTCAGCTGACATTTTCATGGTATCCAAAGCACAGAACACTGAAATTTCAGGGGGATTTCTGTTCAGAGCAAGGTTCTCTTGCTGGATGCCTATTTGTAAAGACAGAAGAGCCTTCCATTTAGGCAGCTATCAAAGTCAGTGTACATGCTGTCTAAAGCACCTGGCTCTTTCCCATCAGCTGCACAGAACACTTATCCACGAGACAGTCGGTCCTCTGTTTCTTCTTCCAACAAACAGCTAAGGAGCACCTCATGGATAAGACTCATGGAGAAGAAGATGAGAGATACTGCCGTTCCTTTTCTAAAGCATACCTCTAGTAGGATAAGGATGTTTACAACTGCAAATGAGAAAGGAAGTTTTAGCTAACAGTTCTATTAGGTTTCTTTGAAGTCCCTTTTTGAAAAAGTTGAGAGTCCAAGAGATACATATTGATCTAATTTATGGATATACCTGGTTACAGTACCAGAGACAGTCTGCATTCATACTGCTTCCTGTAAGAACAGCTTGACTGAATTACAGTTCATGTTGCACAAATTCTAAGTGCGCAGTTTAAGGGTCATATTGATTATTTGATCAGAATTTAAACTTCCTGAGACATCCATGGAAGAAGTTTCTTTTTCCAGTGCTACCCAAATCAGCTTTGATAGTGTGTTCAAATCTTCCCAAACTTGTTCTCTGAACAGTTCTACTGATATGGTTGGAAAGAGAAGTTTATCCTGTCTTCAAAAATAGGCAGTATTATTTTGCCACCAAATTATAGAATTTAATGATTTGATACCATTCTGCTCCTACCAATAATAATTTCAAGACATGATTGTTGTGAATACTGTTTCTGTGGTTTCTCTAAAGATCATGTCTTTTATTCCCATATATACAATCTTTCTTATGAAATTTTGCCTTATCTCCTGCTGAAACTTATTAATTAATGATTACTATGTAATAATCTTAATTTCTTTTACTTGGTTACCAAAAGCCTTAGCATTCTTTGTAATATTTGTAATATAGCAATAATTAAATTTCTGATTTGATTGTCATCTGCAAAAAAAAAGAATTGTTCTTTTTCATGTTTCACAATGGTCATTAAAATGCAATTAAAAACTTTTAGGGAAATATTATACACTTAAATTTGTGGTGCTCAGGAATATTGACTGTTTTAGAACTCTACGAAGAAAACTTGAAGAAATGAAAAGTAGTTTATTGCAGAAAATCAATGAAAATACAGCATCCTACTGCTATCAAGAAATCAACCAATAACAAATGCTGGTGGGGGTGTGGAGAGAAAGGAACATTTCTCCTTTGTTGGTGGGAGTGCAGACTGGTGCAACCACTATGGAAATCAGTATGGAGATACCTCAAAGAAATAGGACTAGAGGTCCCATTTGACCCAGCTATTCCCCTGCTGGGTATCTTCCCCAAAGAATTAAAAGAATCATACCACAGTGATATATGTGCACCCATGTTTATAGCAGCACAGTTTGTAATAGCTAAAGTTTGGAAAACAGCCCAAGTGCCCATCAACTGGAAACTGGATAAAGAAGATGTGGTTTTTATTATAAAATGGCATACTACTCAGTCATAAAGAACAAGAAACTAGAGACATTTATAGCTAAATGGATGTATATTGAGGCCATACTCTTAAGTGAAATAAATAGGACACACATGTGTAAATACCAAACAGTTTCTCTAGTGTGAAAAACTGAAAGTGTAAATAAGGATTAAAATGAATAATTGATAATTTGAAATAGGAAAATGTCCAAAGGTGTAGTGATGGTGGTAGGGGAAGGGGAAAGGGAAGAAGGAAAAGGAAAAATTATGAGAAAAGAAAAAGAAATGGAAATGAAATCTATGTAAATAGGGAAGGGTGGAGGGGGTGAAGGGCACACAGGTAATGGGGAAAAAATAAGAACTAAGATACATCATGTACAGGTACAAGCACCCAATGATAAATGTAAATGTATTGTATACCTAAAATGTACCAATAAAAGAATTTTTTTTAAATATAGCATCCTAGACATTTACTTATCAAATATGTCTTTAAGAGTCTATCCAAAATTAATCTGCAAGGAGGTAACAGTGTCATAGAAGGTGAGCAGCTAGCTTTGTTGTGCTCCAGAGAGAAGTCAGCCCAACAAGAACACCTTTCCAATGATGAGGGATATCTTCAAACAAAAAGGCAGCTTAGAAGGGCTAATTTGCTGGTTATTAAAACAACTGATTGGCAAAATACAATGAATTGCTACTATTCTTTTTAACTCTAAAGATTTTTGTGAATAAGGTGTTTCATATTGAGTATGTGTTGCCTTCAAAATTTTTGCAGGGAAACTAGACACTTGGAAAATATTTTTGATACAATATCTGACCCCTCATAGACAGCTGCCACATATTGTTAGACAAAACAGGAAAGAACTGAGTTGATCTAGCAAGTCTTTTAGGTTTCTAGGATCTATATGACATCAAGTCTCACATATACTTAACTACCTCAAGAATGGTTGCTTTTTTCCTTTTCAGGCTCTTTATGGGTTATAAATCTGTCGCATTTTCTTGTTTCATGAGAACCATGTATAAGCCACCCTAAACATTAATTAGAAAACAGAATCACCACTGCAATGGGATACAGAGAGTCTAGAATCATAAATGTAACATTTGCCATTGGATTATCTGCTAGGCCGCAGCACGGACAGGATGAGTGTCTGACCTTATAACAACTGATCAAAGTTGCAACTCTCCTCAGTCCAGCACAAAGCACAACTTATACCATGAGATACAACCAGAAACTAAGGTAAAGGCCAGTCTGATACACCCACCAGAGATAGAGCAGCTAATTCTAAACATGAGAAAATTACATAGGCCAAGATCCTCAACTGCAGGCATTGACAGGGCCTAAAGGTGCCACTTGTTATTCCCAACTAAGAGACATTTGTGGCTGACACAAACCAGGGTAGCTGTCGGTGATCACTGAGGATTGAACCTGTGCTGCTGTTTTCACTGTTCTCTGGTGGGAGATCTTGCCTCTCCCGGGTCCTAGAGATGGACACACAGTTGAGGTAATGACAGGTAGCTCTTCGCCCTAGTCACCATCCTGTGCCAGGGTTCGGCAAAGGCGAAATCTGTCTCTCAACTGACATAACTGACATCCTGTTATCTCTCAGATTCAGCTCCAGGTTGTGTTGGGAGGATCTTGGAGTGTCCTGAGCCTTGGTCCCACCTTTTGAGAAGCTCGTGCAGTAGTTTACAGAGGCAGAAATGAAGCCAACATGTGCACAAATTCCACTGGCCTGCAAATCTCTAAATCCAGCCCACCCTGGCCAGGCCCTAAGGTGAGGCCTGCCCTTTCTGCAGTTTGTCTGTGAGAACCAATGCATTCTTTTTGGCTTTTAAGTTGGGTAAAAGAGGCCTAAATTTTATCATATGTGTAACAATGTTATTGAAGATACATATATCTTTGGGGGAATAAATGAAAAATAACCTTTTTTTCAAATTATTGCACCAAGCTGTGCTGTAATGAGGCTCCCTCTCATCTTTAAAAAATATACCTAGATAAAATGCCATCAGAAAATTTTTTTCTGTAAAGGGCTAGATAGTAATTATTTCAAGCTTTGTGAGCCATGTAGAAACTGTTGCTTAATCTTATTTATTTTACAATCCCTTAAAAATGTCAAAGCCATGGGCTGGGGTTGAATCTGGCCTGTGAGTTATGAAAACAGTTCTGATTTAAGTTTCAACCTCCTCCTGAGTGCTCCAGGCTGCCAGGTTGACAGGTCCTCTGACACTGAGCAAATTCTGTGGCTAGTTATATTAGTCAAGGTACCACCAGATTGTCCAGCATAGCCATGAGAATCAGGGTGAGGATAAGGCAAACCAGGTGCCCTAGGCAGAAGATTTAAGGAGTTGCCCATTTGCTGGTGCCAATCCCGCATTTGCATAAACCTAGAGTGAGGGCCACGATGGCACCGTCTCTTGCCTCATCCTTCTCCCAGCCTGGAAAACTATCTAACTGCTTATCTCAAGGGGAAGGGAACTGGCTTGCTTGCTGTTTGCTACAGTGTTTGCCGCTTGCACAGAAATCACTGGGCTCTTGGCCCTGGCTGCTTCTCCTGGAACAGAACCCACTGCATGTGTTCACGTTATCTCAGCCAATGAAATCACCCTCATGGGACTTGGGGGCAAGGGAAACCAACACAAATATGCTGAGGCTCATGCTTTTATTGTGCCATGAGTAATAAAAGCCACTTGTTTCTGACCCAAGAGTCTTACATCTTCTGCCAGCAGAAATGAAATGATACCAAGCTACCTTGGAGTAGGCAAGTAGCAAGTAGAATAAAATTAAGCCCTTTACACTTCTTGACATTCATTTCTGCAGGAAACATCCGCCCATTCCTACTCCTGTACTCATCTCAACTATGGGCTGGATGGCAACTTCAGACTTACAACAAGGTTGTTTTTTGTGATACCTTCTCTTCCTTCTTTAAGGCTCAAGTTGGAGACAGGAGAAATTAGGAAGATAAAATACTATGTAACTGCTTATCTGTCTGTTGGTGGCAGTGATGGTGGTAGGAAGGGTTCTTCCAGCTGATTGGACTTGTTTCCAATGCAAGTGGCCTCCAAATTGCCATGTGTGTATTCTTCTTGAATTAATGCCAGCTTCACTCTGCTGGGGAGACCCTCAGGGAAGAGCTGCCTAGGTTTCTTTGACCCTCACCATGTTAGATGTTCTCAACACTCTTGAGATAGGTTGCCTTCTCACTTGACTTAGGCAATTATACAGTTTCTTCCCCTTTTTAACCTCCAAGTACTTTACAAGGAGTCAAAAGAACTTCTAAATACTTCTTCCATACTATCTCAGCACTGTGGAAGTTCAGAATGGAATAACCATTATCACCCTCCTCTGTCTAGGCACAGCACATCAGGGTTCTGACAAGCTCTGAAGACGCTGGTTATCCTCTCTTCAGAAACCTCTAGACAGAAACAGCTATTTGCTTCTAGCTACATACACTGCTCCAAATCTTATGGGATATATTTCAAGCTCTCTCTAGGACCTGTTTATGGTCTACTAAAGTGATGAGACCAGAAGGATCTGTAAGCACTCTTGGTCTCAGATTGATTATCTTAAAGCCACCCACCCCATGCCCTTTTTGTTTCCCCCTAGGAGGAGAGGAAGTATCCACCCGCTGGTTTCCCCTCCAGACCACCAAGGTCTTACTTCTCCTCCCAGAATTCACCTTACATACCCTTTGGAGTAAAGGAAGTGGTTGGTAAAGTAAATCCAGAATTTGGTGGTGCTGGACCATAGAATATGGAAGAATCTAGAGCCCATTGCTCTCACCTTTGGGCTTGCCAGAAATTCCAGAATCACAAGAACAGCTCCATTGAATATCCTGACATAGGTAATTGGTTAAGACTTGGGTTTTTCACAAGCACACTTGAAATGGTCATAGACAACACTGTATCATTAGATTCCACTCTGAAACAAGAAAATCCATACTATTTTCTAGGTTTAAGTGTATATAATGAAAATACAATAAAAGCTGATGTCAAATCCAAGGGGAAATTTTTTCAAGAGAAATTTAGAAAGCATTCAAACATGCTAACAGAAAAGACAATATCAGAAATTGGAAAAATAAACATTTCCTTATTAGAATCATAAAATCATTTCCTAAGAGTAGAGTACTTAATAGTTATTTCATTGTTCAAATTACTGTCTCACATTATATGCCAAGAAAAATCTATTTTTGTAGTTTTAAGGTTGGCTGTAGAGAGGTCTAGATCTTAATCACTTTCAGAGAAGTGAGTGGTACATGTGCGAGTAGGAAGAACACTTTGGGTCTTTTCCCTGTCTTATGCACAGAGCTACCCTCATCTGTTCACCTGTTGTCTATGGCTGATTTCTTGATACAACTGCAGAGCTAAGTAGTTGTAACAGAGACTACAGCCTGCAGAGCCTTTTGGGGCCTTTTACTGATAACTTTTGCTGATCCGGGCTGCAGAGCATTGGCTTCTAGGCTGTAGCCAACTTTGACAACACAGCCACCTGGACCAGAAAGAGGATTAATGCTGATGGAAAGTAACACTATGAGGCTGCTGACATGACTAGGTCTTATTAATTTCATAATAGTCTTAACTATGTATAAGTCATATGTAGTTATATGTAAACTTTTTAAATGTTTGCACAAAACACTGTTTTATATTCAGGTCACTATTTTAATTCCTTTAACGAAAAGTTTTTTTAATGTTTCTCTACACCTTGGAAGGTAAAGATCTACTGCAATTATCTATGTTGACTAGTAACAAGGGAAAATTGGAAGGCTGTAGCATTTAGTATAGTAGAGTTGCATCTCACAGAGTTGTACACACAAGAAAAAAATCTCATGGAGTCCAAATTATGCTTGGAAATCTAAGTCACCTTTAAGATACAGTATACAACATTTACAGACTATGTTGGAGGCAGATTCTCAATATGGCTAACACAGCCAGTTTTTCTTTCACTGTTCAAACAGATGGCTCATTCTTTGGGTGTGCACCAGATGAAGTAGTTGGATTGCATTTGAGGCCATCTTGTATAAAAAAAAATACTTATCTTTAAACACTAGAATCACACTCTACACAGTGAGAACCTCACACTGCAAGGCACAAAAGAAACTATGACCAGTGAAGATTAATGTCTCCCTTTTAACACTATGGAGAATACGATTGAGAAAAACTGGACAGGAAGAAGTGACGCTACGACATAAATTCTTAATCTCTCTCTCTCTCTCTCTCTCTCTCTCTCTCTCTCTCTCTCCCTCCCTCCCTCCCTTCCTCCCTCCCTCTCTTTCTCTCTCTCTCTCTCTTTCTCTTTCTCTTTCTCTCTCCTCTCTCTTTCAAATTCACCTCTGATGGAACTCCACTATGATAATGGAAATAGAGATAACAAAATAAATCTTAAAATAGTGGCTCATATCCTACCTTGGTACCAAGTTCTGTTATTACTAGAGTCAGATTACAAGTAAAAGATAAGTCCAGGTAAATTTATAAACAAAAAGGAATTTGTAAAAGATATATCATCACTACGGGCACTAGTAGTTATCTCTGTTTATATTAGGGCTTTTCGGCTCTAAATAATTCAAGATGAAAGAGCTAACTAATCATAGTCAACATCACCATCTCTAATCTCTGAAGAGTTATGGCCCTGGCTGTAATTGATTCCATGGCAAAAGAGAAATAGCTGCCTTGGGCTACTTTCCTCTGACAACAACTTCACCAATCATCACTTTAAGGCTCTGTCTTTATTTTATTCAAACACCAAATCCTTCCAAATAATCACAAAGATTGTTTTAAGCCTTATTTATTCTTCTTCACAGTAAGTCCACATAAAACTATGTTTCTAGAAAGATAATACATGGTTAAATTTAAGATTTTTAAGTGAAATTTTACCTGTATTTCAAATAAGATACACTTAATCTGATGGTGATTTCCTTTTCTGTGTAGAAGCTCTTTAATTTGATGTGATCCCGTTTGTTGATTCTTGGTATTATTTCTCGGGTAACTAGGTTTGATTCAGAAAGTCTTTGCCTATTCCTATACAGTATCTTCAGGAGTTTTTCCATTTTATCTCCCAATAGATTAAGTGTTTCTGTTTTAATATTTTTTCCCCATGAAGTTTATTGGTACATTTTCAGTATAAAATACAGTTACATTCATCATTGGGATCTTGTACCTTAACATGAGTATCTTGGTACTTATTTTTTTCCCCTTCCCTTGCCCTCCCTTCACCCCCTCCACCTTTCCCTATTTGCAAAGACCTTGTTTCCATTTTTTTTCCTCTTTTCATATTTTTTCCTTTCCCTTTTTTCCCTTCCCCTACCCCTCCCAATTCCCCTGGTCTTTTAGACCTTTTCTTCCTGTTACACAATATCAGTTATACATTTTTAAAATTACAATATTAAGATCTAGGAGACATTACCACAGACTTTACAGAATTTAAAAGGATATAGACCCAGTACCCGGAAGGAAGTTCCCCACTTCCATCCCAGGCTCCTAGGGCAGAGAAGCTCAGCCAGGCCCAGCACCCAGAAGGAAGCTCCCCACCTCCATCCCAGGCTCCTAGGGGAGAGAAGCTCAGCCAGTCCCAGAACACGGAAGAAAACTCCCCTGCCTCCATCCCAAGCTCCTAGGGCAGAGAAGGTGAGCCGCACGGGCGCCAGAAGCACCACCACCACCACCACCCCAGCGCTTGTGGAAATGAGAAGACACATAAACAAGTCTCAAAACCAGACTTCCAGATCACCTACAGCAACCCCAAAGGGAAACGAGATGGAACAATATGATACTCAACCACCTGGACTCTCTGAACTGGCAACAAAAGAGGATCTGGGAAAAATGAAATCAGAAATAATTACTCAGATAACAGCAAAGATTTTGCTCATGGTGCAAGACATGATTAACAAAACTAGAGAGGACACAGATAAAAAAATGGAGGATCTGAGGAACATGATGGAATCCCAGCATAGGAAACAAATGGAATCCATAAAACAGATGCAAACAGATTTCCAAGAGATTAAAAACTCCATCATAAGTCTGTACAGCAGAATGAACCAATGTGAGGACAGAATTTCACATATAGAAGACAAGATTGCAATTAGTGAGGAGGAAAAGAAAAATTGCTTTAAAATTGTAAGGGAACACAAGAAATCAAACCAGCAGCTGCTAGACGATGCAAAGAAGAAGACCATAAGATTGATTGGAGTCAATGAAGAGACAGGAGAGAGTGCAGATGACATAAAAAAACTCTTTGCAGAAGTGATGGCAGAAAACTTCCCAAGCAGGGAGAAAGAACTTGATATACAGATAAGTGAGGCATATAGGACTCCAACTAGCCTTGATCAAAAAAAATCTACACATAGGCATATAATTGTTAAGATTTCAGAAACACAACAGAAGAACAAAGTTCTACAAGCAGTCAGAGAAAAACAAATCACATTAAAGGAAAGCCCATAAGAATCACAGCAGACTTCTCAATGCAAACCCTCAAGGCAAGAAGAGCTTGGAGTGATGTATTTCAAGCCCTAAAGGAAAACAGCCTTCAACCCAGATTGATGTACCCTGTGAAACTATCTTTCAAAATTGATGGAGAAATAAGATACTTTCATGACAAAGAGCACCTCAGAAACTTCATGAATACCAAACCGGCACTCCAAAGAATTTTACACAGTGTCCTAGGAACAGACATTGAGGATCACAACTCCGGAAAGCAAAGCAGAATGAACCCATCTGGCATGACAAGAAACTAAATGGAAAGGGGGAGAACCCAACAAAAAGAAAAGGTCATGGCAATGACAAGTCAATATGTTTCAGTTATAACCATCAATGTTAATGGTCTCAATTCACCAATCAAAAGAAACAGACTGGCAGAATGGGTCAAGAAGCAAAATCCAACAATATGCTGCATACAAGAAACACACTTAATTCAAAAGGAAACTCAAAGATTGAAGGTTAAAGGGTGGAAAACAATAATCCATGTGACAGGAACCCGAAAAAAAGCAGGAGTAGCTATCTTCTTTGAAGATCAAGTAGATTTCAAACCAACACTGATTAAGAGAGACAAAGGACACAACATCCTTGTAAATGGAAAAATCCAAGAGGAAGAGATGACAATCATAAATATCTATGCACCAAACACTAATGCGCCCAACTATATAAAACAAATACTAATGGACATGAAAAGTCATATATTCACTAATACAATTGTGGGGGACCTCAACACCCCACTGTCACAAACAGATAGATCAACTAGATAAAAAATAAGTAATGAAATACTAGAACTCAATCGAACCCTTGAACAAATGAACTTAACAGATGCTTACAGAGTCTTCCACCCCACAAAATCAGAATACACATTCTTCTCAGCTGCACATGGGTCATTCTCCAAAATAGAACACATAATCACACATAGACCATGTTTAAGTAAGTGCAAAGGAATTGAAGTTATCCCCTGTATATTATCAGACGATAGTGCGATGAAATTGGAGATCCATAGCAAAAGAAACTGTAAAAATTTCATAAACACATGGAAATTGAACAAAACACTTCTGAATAACCAATGGGTCACAGAGGAAATTAAAGAAGAAATCAGACAGTTCCTTCAATTCAATGACAATGACGATATAACATATTGGAATCTATGGGACACAATGAAAGCAGTCTTACTAGGGAAATTCATAGCAGTGAATATGCACATTAGGAAAACAGAACGAGCCCAATTAAACAACCTGATGCTGAACCTCAAGCTTCTAGAAAAAGAAGAACAGGACAACCCCAGAGCTCATACAAGGCAGGAAATCATAAAGATCAGAGGAGAAATCAATGCAATGAAGACTAAGAGAACAATACAAAAAATCAATGAAGCCAAGAGTTGGTTCTTTGAAAGAATCAACAAAATTGACAAACCCTTAGCCAACCTTGTCAGAAAAAGGAAAGAAAAGGCCCAAATCCTTGCAATTAGGAATGAAAATGGTGAAATTACAACAGCCCAGCAGAAATCCAGAGGATCATCAATACATACTTCCAGAACCTATATGCCAATAAGATGGAAAACACAGACTAAATGGACAGATTCCTAGATACATATGAATTACCAAAGTTGAATGAAGAAGACCTAAAAATTCTAAGCAACCCAATATCAACCAATGAAATTGAAAATGTAATTAAAAACTTATCAACTAAGAAAAGCCCGGGCCCTGATGGCTTCACTGCTGAATTCTACAAGACATTTAGAGAGAAACTACTGCCACTACTGTTTAAATTCTTCGATGAAATTGAAAGGGAAACAATACTCCCAAACTCATTCCTGGAAGCAACCATCACCTTGATCCGCAAAGCAGAGAAAGACCCAACTGAAAAGGAGAACTATAGGCCAATCTCACTAATGAACATAGATGCAAAAATCCTTAATAAGATACTGGAAAATAGATTGCAGAAGATCATCAAGAAGATCATACACCCTGATCAAGTGGGATTCATCCCAGGGATGCAGGGATGGTTCAACATATGAAAATCAATCAATGTAATACACTATATCAATAGAGCTAAGGACAAAAACCATATGATCATCTCCTTAGATGCAGAAAAAGCATTTGACAAAACCCAACATGCATTTATGATAAAAACCCTACAAAAAATTGGAATAGATGGTCTCTACCTCAATCTGATAAAAGCCATCTATGAAAAAGCAACAGACAATATCATACTAAATGGTCAAAAACTGAAATCCTTCACACTAAAATCAGGAACAAGACAAGGATGTCCACTATCACCACTCTTGTTCAATATAGTTTTGGAAACATTAGCCATGACAATTAGACAAGAAAAAGAAATAAAAGGAATAAAGATAGGAAATGATGAAGTCAAATTGTCATTATTTGCAGATGACATGATACTCTATATGGAAGATCTCAAGAACTCCACCAAAAGTCTTCTAGACTTAATAACCAAATGCAGTCAAGTAGCTGGTTACAAGGTCAACATACAAAAGTCAATAGCTTTCCTCTACACCAATGACACACTCACTGAGAGAGAAATAGGGCAAACAATTCTTTTCACAATAGCATCCAAAAAACTGAAATACCTAGGAATCAACCTAACGAAAGAAATCAAAGACCTCTTCTCTGAAAACTATAGCACTCTGAAAAGAGAGATTGAAGATGATATCAGAAAATGGACAGACATCCCCTGCTCCTGGGTAGGAAGGATTAATAGAGTGAAAATGGCCATACTTCCAAAACTGCTATATAGATTTAATGCAATTCCAATTGAGATCCCAGCAGCATACTTCATGGACCTTGAGAAAACAATCCAAAAATTCATTTGGAACAAGAAGAGACCCAGAATAGCAAAAGCAATTCTAGGTAACAGAGACATGGCAGGTGGTATCACAATCCCCATCCTGCAACTATACTACAATGTCAGGAGCAATGCTACATAATTTTAGGGAAAAATCATTTGGTTAGCCTAGTTCTCCTGCCTACAGCCCAGCTATGGAATTCCGAGACATAATTGCATTTTGGCCTCGGGTCACAACTGAGCCCTCAAGGATCCAGTGATGCTGTCTGTGGTTCTCCAGGACAAGAAACATCCTGGGAGCTGAAAACATCATGGGAGGAGCAAACATCTACTCAGTTCCTCCTTGTTCTTGGATTGTTACATCATATTTACGCAGGTTGTACTGAACTCTCTGCATGTCATTTGTTATACTTTGTTTCTCCCGATGTACTGAATAAAAGGTGCAGCAAGCTGGGGTCTTTCATCTTTGCCACCCAGAGCAGCACTGATCAGACCCAAAGCTCAGCTTCTTAGTCTCATTTTTCTACCTTTCCTGTAATTCGCGTGTACTCCCATGGCTCGCAAGAGACTAGGACTTACTGCAGAGGTTCTGGTAACGTCCCCTTTCCCTGTTCCCTATACTACAAAGCTACTGTGATAAAAACAGCATGGTACTGGCAAAGAAACAGACCTGAGGACCGGTGGAACAGATTAGAAGATGCAGAAACAATGCCAGACACACTCAGCCACCTCATCTTCAATAAAGGAGCCAAACACCCTTGCTGGAGGAAAGATAGCCTCTTTAATAAATGGTGCTGGAAAAATTGGGCTTCAACTTGCCAAAGATTAAAACTAGACCTATATCTCTCGCCATGCACTAAACTAAAATCAAAATAGATTAAAGATCTAAATATTAAAACAGAAATACTAAACCAGGTGGAACAGAGGTTAAGTAGAACTCTTGAAGACATCGGTGTAGGAAAAGATTTTATGAACAAAACCTCAGTTGCCTGTGAACTAGCACAAACAATCAACAAGTGGGATCTCTTCTTATTAAAAAGCTTCTGCACAGCAAGAGAAACCACCAGCAGTGTGAAGAGACAACCCACAATGTGGGAAAAAATCTTCACCTGCTTTTCCTCAGACAAAGGTCTACTATCTCGAATCTATAAAGAACTTAAAAAGATCAGACCTCCCAAATTTAAAGACCCAATCCCAAAATGGGCATCTGAAATGAACAGACATTTCTCAGACAAGGAAGTAGAAATAGCAAATAAATACATGAAAAAATATTCAACATCACTGGTCATTCGAGAGATGCAAATGAAAACAATGCTGAGATTCCACCTCACTCCAGAAAGAATGGCTGCTATCATGAAATCAACCAATAACAAATGCTGGCGGGGCTGTGGCAAAAGAGGAACCCTGCTCCACTGCTGGACGGAGTGTAGACTGATCCAACCACTGTGGAAATCAGTATGGAGATACCTTAAAGAACTAGGACTGGAAGTCCCATTTGATCCCGCTATTCCCCTGCTGGGGATCTTCCCCAAAGAATTAAAAGAATCATACCACAGTGATATATGTGCACCCATGTTCATATCAGTGCAGTTTGTGATAGCTAAAACTTGGAAACAGCCCAAATGCCCATCAACTGGAGACTGGATAAAGAAAATGTGGGGCTTTTTTATAAAATGGAGTATACTCAGCCATAAAAAATGAGAAATTAGACATTTATAGCCAAGTGGATGCACATTGAGGTGATACTCTTAAGTGAAATAAATAGGACACACATGTATAAATACCAAGTAGTTTCCCTGGTGTGAGAAACTGAAAGTGTAAATCGGGACTAAAATGTATAATAGGTAATGTGAAATAGGAAGAAAAGGGGCAAAGGGGAAGGAAGTGGGAGGGCTAGGGGAAAGGATAGAAGGGAATGGGATTAATATGAGAAAATGGAAAAATAGGAACAAAATCTTTGTAAATGGGGAGGAATGGAGGGGTTGAAGGGAGGGCTGGACAAGGGTGAAAAATAAGAACCAAGAGAGACTATGTAAAGGTGCAAATTTCCAATGATGAATGTCAATATATTGTGTACCTAAAATGTACCAATGATTAGAATGAATAATCGATAATTTAAAATAGGAAGAAAAGGTCCAAAGGGGTAGGGGTAGTGGGAGGGGCAGGGGAAAGGAAAGAAGGAAAAGGACAAATGAAGAGAAATGGCAAAAATGGAAATAAAGTCTTTGTAAATAGGGAAGGGTGGAGGGCGTGAAGGGAGGGCTAGGAATGGGGAAAAAATAAGAACCAAGATGCATGATGTAAAGGTACAATTCCCAATGAGAAATGTAATTGTGTTGTATACCTACAAGGTACGAATTAAACAATTTAATAAAAAAATAATAATTGGGTTCATTTACATTACAGTATAGCCTGAGCCATAATTCTAAACTCAGGAATGCTACTTCTCCTCTGTTTCTCTACCATGTCCCTCATAACCAACCCCAATCACCATACTATCTCCCCTTTTAAATCAAAATCAGGATACCTCTATATCTAAATTTTACATATCATGCAACATTTTTCTGTAAAGTGCTTCACGTTTATTAACTATTAATTTTGTAGCACATACGTATTTATTACTAGTTTTAAGTTTACTTTTAGAAAATTGTTAGGCCTATATATATCACAGTGATATTATACTGCAGAGCCCTTGCTCAAGTACAAACCAGAAAGCCTTAAATGAATAAGCCTGCATAGAGGGAACTATTAAAATGCATGTGATTCTGAAATCTAAAAAGTGGCCGTAGAACCAGTACGTTTTCTTTTTCTTCTTGTTTAAAAAAAAGGTAAAATTTCATAAGTAATTTTAAAATCTTCTCTTGACATTGAAACCATTTCTTTCAGAGTGCACAGACACAGAATCTGTTTTATATATGCTTGTATTGAAAATAAACCAAAATACCCATTATACTTATATATTTGGTTGTTATAACTTGTAATAGATACTTGCATCTACATATGCACATAACATGACTATATTTACTTTAATAGTGAGATGGACTCTGTAGAGTAAATGACACAATAAATGTTCAACTATTTTGAATGGCTGTATCTTTTTTATGATGAGTAATATGTCTTCATTGTTTTGAAAACAATGAAGCATACATACAAGTATATGAATCGTATAAGCATATGAGACTAAGTAGTCAACTGCATTCCTCTACAGCAAGCACTAGTAATTATGTTACACATGAACAAAAACACTTAAAAATGCATTCTATGCATTCCTTAGAAACAGGTGAAGAGAAATGACAGCCATAACTTGCTAAACAGTTATGTAAAATAGCTGCCTCTCTACAGATAACATTTTTGCTTCTAGCTTTTCAGATTAATAGTTTTCATTTGAAGAGTTTATGAACATACAGGAAATACGTGTCACCCACTAACCAACGTTTATAGTCCAACATAATTCTGTTTATATAATAATAGAAACTGTAATTTATAAGATGCCAAATAATGATGCAAGCTTATTACAACTATCAGTGCTACTTCTTTATCCCAAAACATTTAATTGCCAATTCTAAATTTTTCTATCCATTTTGTTAGATATTTGATTATGCAAATTTATTAAGTATCTGCCTTGCAGAGTATTGAAAAATATTAAACTATTTTTTGCCTTTTTAATATCTATGCACTTTGATTATGGTCTAGAATGTGGATTGGAACATCCAACTACGTGAGAGCATATATGTATTTGAGACACTTATTTTTATATCAAGTAATACAATTTGAGGCTAAAATAAAGGAGAATTTCAAGGTTCAGAGACTAAATATAAATCTATAAAGTATGAAATAGCACTGTGCTAGTTGCTAGGAAGACATTTATAATGTGAAGTACATTTATAATGTACTTCCTTGACATTCATAATGTGATATTTATAATGTGAAGTACATCAGACATAAGCACAAGGGCAAAATGAGCATACTAAAAAGCCATACAGGGCTGAGCAATTAATGAAGTAACAAAGACATCTAGCTAACAAACAAAGGTCTTGTATAGAAGTTTTTGTTCTAAATTATGATTCTGTAGTTTCTTAAAGTAACACAAGAAAAGGACCTGGGAACACAAGAAGACAGTAAATGCCCAAGTAATGTAAAATGTTGTTAGGAAGCCAGTAGCAGTGATCCAGGTGTGCAGATGTGCTACAATTGAGATCCAGACAAGAACAGTACACCAAAGATTCATCTCTAGGGCCAGGGATTTAGCTCAGTGACACCACACCTACCTGGCAAGCACAAGGTCCTGAGTTCGATTCCTGGTACAAAAAAAAAGATTCATATCTAACTCAGAAATACACTATTACTGTTTCATCACTATAACTCATTCAGTAAACACTTTGCAAATGGTCAGCATACAAAGAATTAGGGTATGTATTGTGGCAAAGAGCAGGAAAACCTAAGAAACACTCCCTCCTCTTTATAGAGCTCTTGATCTCAATAAGAAATATATTTATGAAAAGTAAAGAATCATAACAGGTCCCAAACAAGTTAAGTCTATAGCAGGTACGAAAAAAATGTTGTTCGAGTTTCAAATGTTTGAGTTCAGAAAATAGGAAAGAAGTCTTTTTAGTGTGTTAGTTTTTAACGTAAGTAAAAACTACCCCCCCATGGGGAAACAAAAAGTAAATTCAGAGGAAAAAAAATATTTAAACATATTTTAAATACATAAAAGCCCACTTTCATTCATAAGAGATGCCATTACAATGATACTATGGTTCAGTGCTTAATCCATTCTATGATTTTGGAAAAGATGGCTGCAGTTGTGTTTGTCACCTGATGTACAGTTTTTAAACAAAAATAAAATTTTACCAAACATTTCTGTTTGTGAACCAAATTGTAGGCAAACAGAAGTGTTTGTGAACCAAGGTACCACTATATTTTTAAATGGTAAAGAGCTACCTTTGGGTAGAGGCTGAGGAGTAACCCAGGAACCCCCACCTCGCTGGTGAGAATAAAAATAGGGATAATCTCTAAGGAGGCAGAAACCATCCAAATTAAAAACATGGCCTTGGAGTCAGCAATTCTACAACAGGAATCCATCCTACAGATATACTTTCATAGCCCTATTTTGTAAAAGCAAAAACTTACCCCAAAAAAGCACCAGTTAAATATATTACAGAATATTAATACATTATAGAATACTGTGAAGCTGTGAATTAAGGAAGCTACTTTATACATGAAGATAGAATAATTTCAAGACAATTTAAATGGGAAAAGGTATATTCCATTTGAATAGAAAAATATTAAAAATCTGTAAGCTTATAAAGTATTTCTGATGGGCACACAAAATTAGTTGACAATGGCTGGTGAGAGGAACCAATGACCAAGGTCCAAAAGTAGTAGTGTGACTTTCCACTGGATACTGTAGAATGCTGCCTCCTGAGAGTGTAGACTTGGTACCCGACTGCCTAGGTTTGAGTCCTGCCCCCCTCCTCCCAATTACTAGCTCTGTGACCTGCCACTAATGAGTCACTTAATCTCTCATTTGTCCCCATCTGTAAAATAATGATTGAATATTACTGGGACAAAATATATGACATTCACAACTTAAGGGGGGAGGTGATTTGGCTTACAGATTTCAGGGAATTCAGTCCATAGTCAGCTGGCTCCCAGGCAAAAACATTATGGTATAAAGGCAAGATGGTAGAATGCATGGCAGCCAGGAAGCAGAGAGAGAAGGGAGGACCCAGGAACAAAAATATACCCTTCCAGGTCATGTCCCCAAGACCTAGTGCCTCTCTGACCAGGTCCCACCTTTGAGCACATGAGCCTTTTGGAAGATACTTTAGAGCTAAGCCATAATATTCCATTTCTGATCCCTAAAGGCTCATGTTCTTCTCATTATGCAAAATGCATTTAGTTTATCTCCAAGAGTTGCAAAGTCTTAACAGTTCCATCACTGCCAGAAAATCCAAGTCCAAAGTCTCCTCTGAAACTCAAGGCAAATTCAGTTGTGAGACCCTGAAGCAATCAAATAAAGTTAAATACTTCCAACATACAATGGCACAGAGTAAACATTCCCATTCCAAACAGCAGGCTAAGAGGAACAAAAAGAAATTGGATCAAAGCAAGACTGAAAACCAGCAGGGCAAATACTATGTCCTGTAGCTCCATGACTAGCACCTGGGGGAAGTTGTGATGTGAGATCCAAAGGGATTGGGCAGCCCTGCCCTGTGGCCTTTACAGTTATAACTCACATGCCCTCTCTCAGGCTGGCTCTCCTTGCTTCCTAGTTTTCTTTGGCAGATATCTCATGTTCCGGGCATCTCCAACTTCTTGGGAGTCTCCATTGCTCTTTTGCCTTCACTCTCATAGCTTTGCACATCGCCCTCTCAGGGACACACTGCCTGGCCTCCCAAGCCTTCTTCTGAAATCTGGCTGGAAGCCTCCATGACCTCACAACTCTTGCATTCTGCATGACTGAAAAACCAGCACCATGTGAATGATACCAAGGTCTACCACCAGCTTGAGCATTAACCTGGCCCCTTGGACCATGGCCTTAGTGGCCTATGAGTGCCTGAATGGCTGAACTCCAGATATATTTCTCTAACTGATCTTGAAAGAGCAATGCACCTTGAGGCTCTTCTCAAAGCAAAGTCTTTCAGTTTTGCAATTTTGAGCCTGTGAAGGGTGGGATCTTGCTGGTTCATTACATGTGCTCAAGGAATGTTTCCTATTGTCCTGATGCAAATTACTCAGCTTCTTTTTAATGCTCATTGTATTAGCAATCAAGCTCTCCCCTTCAATTTTACAGATTCTTTTCTGGCCAGGCTGCAAATTTTTCAAATCATTTAGCTCTTTTTTCTCAATTCCCACTGTACATCTGACTAAAAGAAGCCAACAGTATCCATACCAGAGCCTGAACAGTGGGCTGACATGAAATTTCCTCCACTCGATCAATTTATCCAACCACCTTTAATCTCAGTCTCCTGCGAAGTCTCCGGGTACAGGCAAAATGCAGACAAGTTCTTTGCCAAAATGAAATATACATGACTTGTAGTTGTTTCAATAGTCTTGTTCCCAACTGAAACCTCATACCCTCACCTTTTCTTTTCATATTCGTCTGCATTCTAGTCTTCTGAGTTCCCACCAGAACTGCCCATCAAGTTCTGCTTACACCATTCTAAGCCTTCTTTAGCCAGCATCTCCAAGCTTTCCTAACTCCTCCCACAAACCATTTCCAAAGGCTTCTAAACCACATGGTCAGGGTATAGTCACAGCAATAAATCAATTCCTGGTACCAATTTTCTGTATTACTCACTTTCCCATTGCTAGGCCAAACTACTGAACACTTCCAACTTAAAGGAGGAGAGGTCTATTTTGGCTCATGGTTTTCAGAGGATTCAGTTCATAGTCAGAAGGCTCCAAGGCAGAAACATACTAGAAGGGCATGGTGGAAGATAGCTGCTCACCTCATGGCAGCCAGGAAGCAGAGAGGAGGACCTAGGGACAAAAATACACTCATCCAGGTCATGCTCCCTCTGACCAGGTCCCACTCCTGAGCACTTAAGACTTCTGGGGGACATTTCAGATCTAAGCCATAATAATAAAGAGTACTGACCCCATGTTTGCTAAGAATTAAATTAGTAAATATTTGTAAAGCAATTACAATACAGCCTGGCACACAATTAGCTTTTAAGTGTAATGAGATTGGATCTAATAGAAATAACTCAGACTTTACATTTGGTAGGTACTGCAAAGGAAAGGAGAGTTGTCAAAACAGTAGCGATTTAAAAGCTATTTAAACAAAGGTAACTGAAATGTTAGAACTGATAAATTGTTCAAGAAAGAAAATTTAGGTAACAGTGTACGAGCAAATTTTTTTTAAAAACCGAGTGGATCTATAGTCAGAGCATGATTACAAAGTATAATATATGAGAATCAAGGATGAGAAAATCATGTCAAATAGCTAGTAGCAATAATTCCATTGCACAACAGTAAGCTTTTAGTTTTCAATGCACTCATGAGATCATTGAATTCTAACAATGACCCCAAGAAGTAGAGGCATTATCTCTAATGAAGAAAAGTTCAGAGATTAAATTATTGCCTAGGATCACAGTTAGTATAAAACAAGAAATCAAAACCACTATTTTACATATATAGAACATTCTCCTCTAACAATTCTGTAAGAATCATGATAAAACCCGGCATGATGGGGTATACACCCATAATCCCAGCTACTCAGGAGGCTGGGACAGAAGGATCCCAAGTTGAAGGTCAACTGGGCAAC
Source organism: Heterocephalus glaber (assembly GCF_053883595.1). NCBI lineage: Eukaryota > Metazoa > Chordata > Mammalia > Rodentia > Bathyergidae > Heterocephalus > Heterocephalus glaber. Next base: position 10,070,125 of record NW_028258344.1, read on the forward strand.
TCTGTGAGATGCTATCTTAAAAATTTTTTATTAAATGGCTGGGGATGTATTCAGTGACAACAATGCTGCCCTAGCATGTTAAGATCCTGATTTCAATCTCTAGTAGTGCACAATTTTTTTCAAAAATCAGGATGAGTTAATCCTAACTTCAATGTAGCAAGTACTCCTTCGCATGTTAAAAAAAAAATACCCTAAACAACAAAATTAATGGAGGCATTTATTAAATAATAAATAAGTACATTCATTTTTACTGATTTCTAAAGAATTCTTTGTTCATTCTTCTCCCCAAAATTTGACCTATTATTGGCCAGGTAGAGTTACAACATTAACATAAAGATTTAAAGACTCTCTCAAAGAACTTAGTAAGGGATAGCCAATATGCAAATTTAAACATGTGATAAATGCTATAATCAGTACATGTCCAGGAACAACCTACCCAATCCTGGGGAGAGGCAGGTGTGGTGTGGGAAAGGAGATGAATGAAAGACACATGGAAACAAGTCAAGTAATACAAGGGTAGAGAACGGGGAAAATGTGCCAGGCACCATGTGTACAAACAGGCTTAAAAGTAATCAGTGGGCTGGGGGTGTAGCTCTAGTGTGAGTGAGTTCCTGGGGTTTGATCCCCAGCACTGATGACAAAACAAAAAGGAACTAAGAATGCTTATATGACAAGAATGACCAGAATGTCATATCCATTCAATTATGTTACCTTTTATTATTTTACAATATATTTCAAAGAAAATGTCATTACAGTTGCCTTAACTGCTCTATAAGACCTGGAATAAACGAATACTTGAAACACACGAACATCAAGCTGAAATACCTACATGTACTGAACCATTACTACCAAAGAGATGTAGTTTATTAAATAAGCAGATGTGCAGCAATGTAAAATAAAATAACTTGTTAAACAGAAAGTAAACTTTGCTTTAATGGCTATAGAAAGGAGGTGGTTTGTTTTCTTTTTTTCAACACATCTGGTTCTGGCAGCAAGTTGGTAGTATGCATTTAAAGCAGTATGTGCCCTGAAAGCTTCTATTTTCTGTTTGTGCGTATTACTTGAATCAGAGACCAGACACATGAAAAACTATTGTTCTTAATACCCTCAATACCTCTCCCTCTCCTTCCAGGAGATCCCAATGTTAGGGAACTCAAGACTTTTCAGTGGTAGTATTTTACAATTACTTTTCTCCAGTAAGACTGGATGATTTTAATTTTCTCTAAAAGAGAAGTGAGGAAAACATAAGAAAACCCTCCAGGGTCCAATTTTTGCTTTACATTCTCCAAGTAGTAAAATAGCAGCTCTACATGGTGATGAAAATGAACTTCAATTTCTATTAGTTTTTAATCATGTTAACATTAAAACACATCTGGATATAGCTGGACTTTCAAAACAAAATCTTAATTGCCAAGTGTTTTAGAGCTTTAATGAAGTATTACATAGATGTAATTAGCTCTTACCTACCCCAAAACACCATATATATGTATATATGTGTATATATATGTTATATATATATTATATATATATATATATATATATATATATATATATATATACATATATATAATATTTTTTTTTTATTTTATCTTCACTGAAGTTCTTTTTTTCTGGCTGGACACGAGAAAGATTAACCAATGCTGGCTTTCTTTATAAGCAGTAATTTGGGTCTTTTTTTTTCCCTCCAGTATAACTGTGGCATTTTTATAGTTCACAAAAGGCAATATAAAGAAATACCTATTAAGTAGGCTTCAGCCAGGCATTCATATTTTAAAGTTAGATGCTACCAGTGTGGCACTATGGCATTATAGGCATTAAATTTTTGTTTTTCTTCTTTCAAATTTGTCAGTTCTTTACTACTATTTTTTTTTTCCTTACCAGGGGATGTTCTCTAATATCAATGTAAGGCCAAGAGACCATTTATAATTACTGACAATATCATGGTGGGCTTAATCTCATGAGCTGACATCAACAGAGAACAGCAAACAATTAGAACCATATTTGGTCATATCCAGATAGAGCCAAAAGCACTTTACTACTACACTTGTTTCCTTTTTCTGACTGACTTTTGCATTATTCTTATTAAAATAACAAGACTGCAAAGTTTTTCAGTTGTATTTTTAGATAACTATGTTTCAGTGGATAAATTTCAATTTTCAAACTGTCATTAGTAATATCCTTTCTATAAACATGGTTGGCCAATAAAAAAGGCACAGAAAGGGAGTAAATCAGAAATGTTTCCAACTTTCAGTGAAGAGTACCAAAGCATGTACTGTTCACGAAGAAAAGCAGAGAAAAATGTTCAGAAATTCATGCACAACTTCAACTACAAACTTCTCTTCAGATAGAACCTGAGGCTTGAGGAGAAAATAAGTTTTCCTAATCACGTGCTTCATATAAAATAAAATGTAAAGCTGCAATACATGTTTGGTTTAACAGTGGACCCATGTTTTTTTTAAAAAGTGAGGCAATTAAAGGAAAACAAAACCAAAATACTTTCCCAAGCAAATATATTCCACCTGTAGCCTCTGTTCTTTTTACCACTCAGTGGAGTAAAATGTCCAAGAAAATGTAAAATGCAGCATACACAATCATGTAATCTAAAAACTTTTCATGATAACTTATTGCAAATTGCACTTGACAGTTCATCACAATGGAAAACTGGCTTGTTGTTGGTTCACACAGTCTTTGAGCCCCAAACTGAAGATGAAGTCACCAGTAAAATGATCTGGATAAAAAGTTTGCTGCTGTGCTCAGCCAGCCAGCTCCACCTTCAGGATGGGAGCCAACCCGAGACACTGCTTTGTCCTGCTCCTTTGTGGGACTCTCATCCTCAGGCAAGTAGTCAGGCAGCTCTGTGTTCTCTTCTACTTCCACAGGAGTATCTTGGAATGGGACCAGCATCTGATACAGAGAACATTTTAAGAGATATTACAAAATCAATTAAATGTGATATATATATAAAGTTTTGGGGGGTCTTGGGAGTTCTCGATTTTGGTTTGAGATAGGGTCTCACTGTGTAGTTCAGGCTGGATTTGAACTCATTATGTAGCCAAGGCTGGCCTTGAACTCATGGCGAACCTCCTGCCTCAGCTTCCTGAGTGCTGGGATTACAGGCATGGGCCAACACACTTAGCTCTCTTAAATTAAAGTCAGCTTTATTCCTCACTCTAATTACCTTGTCTGTTTTTTATTTGTGTTGTGCTGAAGATTAAGCTCAGGGCCTTCACACTGAACTACATCCCCAGCCATTTTTATTTTTTACTTTAAGACATGGTCTTACTTAAGTCATTAAGCTGCCCAGGCTGGGCTTGAATTTGTGATCCTCCTGACTCAGGGTCCCAGAGTGCTGGGATTACAAGTGTGTGCCACCACACCTGGCTCCATATTTATTCTCAGCTCTGTTTCTTCTAAAACTTTCCTCCTGCATGACAGTTGGCCTAAAAGCTGAGTACTGTGTAAAAATGGAAGAACTACAAATGATAATGCAGATGTTATGTAAAAATGACTAAGGCAAGAACTGGGACCCTTTGAGCCCCTGGAGACCCACAGAACCTATCTAAAGGAACCCAAATGAGCTCAAAGTATATAAACTGATATTCTCAATCACAAGGTCTAGAAAGGGTAGCAATAGGCAAGGATTTTCACCATATGTACTTGTCCAACAGTTACACATTTTTTGTTTTGGACTGCTAAAACTAGTTAAAGTTAGAACAAAAGCCCTTAAAAGAAATCAATGCAAGTATCCTTTATTTCCGTTTAAAATCAGTAAGGTTATCTCCACTGAGTTAAAAGAAGTTTTCTTCACACTGGTGGACTCTGAAATCCATAAAAGACCTCTATATTTCTAAAACAGCTGTTAAACAAGAAACTACTTTTATTATATTTGATAACTATGGATTTACAAACACTAGCAGTCTTCGACACATAAAATAATCAAGAGTCTGAATTAAGTATAAAAAAAAGAACTGAGGGCCGGGGGTTTAGCTCAGTGGTGCTGCCGCCTGCCTTGCAAGCACAAGGGCCTGAGTTAGATCCCCGGGACCAAAAAAAAAAAAAAAAAAAAAGAACTGAATCTTTTACCTCTTCTCCACTTTCACTTTTCACAACTTGCTGGGCTTTCATGACCTTGGTTGATGCTATTGCTGATGCCAATGCCTGGGCCAGGATAAAAAGGAACAGTTTTGAACACTGATTTGTTTACCTGTAACCTCAAGCATATTTAGACATTGATAATACTAACCTCTGCTTTCAAATCTGAACGGATTCGTACCACACATCTTTGAACAGCCATTTGAAAAGTAAAGCTAATAACACCTTTGATTTTTAACAAAGCCTCTTCACATAGATTTCTCCGAGACTGAAAAAGTAAATGCAAATTATTATTAAAATAGGTAAAATAATAAAAGGCAACAAATCAATTTAAGCCACATTAAACTATTCACTATAGTCATGTATCACTTAACAGCAGGGATATAGTCTGAGAAATGCATCCTTAGGTGAGAGACTGTACTTACACAAATCTAGATGGTATAGCCTACTACACTACACACTCAGGCTATGTGGGGTAGCCTGCTGTTTCTAGGCGACAAACCTATACAGCATGTTATGGACTAAATTCCATAGGAAACTGTAACATATTGGTAAGTGCTTATATGTTTAAATATATCTAACTTTAAAAAGATATAATAAAAATACTGAGTGACAGGAATCTTTTAGTTTCAACAAAATCTTATGGGACCACAGCTGTTTATGTAGCCCAATGTTGACCAAAGCATCATTATATGGTCCATATGAAGTGCACGTTCTGAGGCAAGATTTCAATAATTTTTATTAGAGAGAAATTAGCCAATGTTAATTTGCATCTTAAATCAAACAGAACAAATGAATAATACAGAAAAAGTGTCCCAAAGCAGAAAAGCAGAGGTTCCTCGTTCAAGGGTACATGTATTATGTAGTCCATCAGCTGTTTCTGTAAATTTCTTTTGGAACACAGTCACAGCCACCTGTTTACATATTATCAGATTCTAGTTGCATGCTAAGGCCAAGTTAGTAGCTATTACAGAGACCATTATGGCCTGCAAAGCCTAAAACAGTTAATCTCTGCCCCTATGAAGAAAAGGCTTACTGGTCTCTGATACAGCTTTTTTGGTTTTTTTTTTTCCCAGTACCAGGGATCAAACTCAGGAACTTTTGCTGGCTAGGCAGGGTGGCGCCACTGAACTACATCTCTAGCCCATCTGATATATTCTAAAATCTCTAGGGCTATAGCCTAAGAGACTAAAGTTGAATTAGTAAGCATTCAGTACTCTAGTTACCAACCCTTAAACTTTAAGCTATTTGATATGTATAAATATTACTACAACCTTCATTTATGGCAATCTCAATCATTACCAGTGCCTACTCAAGGATCATCAACATCCTTATTGGTTAGCACTTTCCTGATTATGTTCACAACACAACACAACACAACACAACACACAACCTTTGATATTAGATGCAGGGTACTACACTATCCTGGTCTCCTACTTATACCACTGATGGTTCCATCTGTCTCTTCTTACCTCCAAGGTCTAGTGCCTATATCTAAGCGGCTTTCCGCTTTGACTCTCAGGAAACTATTTTTATCACTTTAGCCATCACTAATTCCAACAGTACTGTACTTTCTTATTTTTGTATGTCAGACACATCCCTTGCATATCCAGTGATCATTTTGACACAAGATCCTTGGTGAAAACAGATTTAAAAGAACAGTAACTGCATTCTCTCTTCATTCTCCTTCTACCTGCAGTCCACACACAAAATCACTACCTCTGAGTCTTCCTGTGTCTGTATGGAAGCCAGATTCTGATTCAGTACTTCAGAGAGGATGAAAGACTGCAACTGCCGAGTACCTAGACAACATTCAGTTTTCAAACTCATTCTAACATCCTTGAAAACATCTCATGTCGTTGCTCATCTCCCTACTTAAATCACTTCTTGCCTTAGCTTTTTAACACAACTCAAGGAAGAATCTTGGATACAACAGTCTATAGCAGAACACAGGCCCACAGTGGGCTTCATCTGATGCCCTGTCTCTGGACTCCATTCTGGTCAGAACTGGTTTCTGTGAAGTGCCTTTGGGGGACTGGCACCAAATAGTTTCTCTCCTTCTTGAATTCTACCACAAACTTAAAAGTATGTACAGAACATATAACATCAGAGTTAGAACACTACAATTTTAATCTGATTCCTTATTTTAAATGTGAGGAAAGAGAAAAACAGAAAAGTAATATGTGTAGTCTATGTAAAGAGTCTGACATTAAATTGCAACTGTGTATGACAGAAAAGATTCATAAGGTCATCTTATCTTTATTTTACACAAATTAACAATTTTTACCAGATTTACTGCCCACTTTCCCAAATGACATATTATAAATTTTTGCATATTTTGACCATTGCTGTATACCTGTTAGCAAAATTATGCCTGACACCCAAAATAATGCCTAATGTTATATGTTCTTTTCTTTTGTAAAGATAAGTACAGACTGAGCATCTCTAATCCAAAATTCCCAAATGCTTCAAAATCTAAAACTTTTTGAGCACTGACAGGACAAAGTTTCTGATTTTAGAGCATTTTGATTTAGGCATATTCAACTGGTCAAGTATATGCAAATATACTTGATATTTTGGATATTTCCAAAATCCAGAAAAACTTCAAAATCTGAAACATTTCTGGTCTCAAGCATTTCAGATGGGAGAATCTCAATCTGTAAGTTGAGATTCTACCATATGAACTTTTAGATTTTTTTTTTTCTTTTTTTTTGGTACCGGGGATCGAAGTCGGGACCTTGTGCTTGCAAGGCAGGCAGCGGAACCACTGAGCTAAATCCTCAGCCTACCATATGAACTTTTAGATCAGGTATTAGTTCTAAAAATCATTCGACTGGCAATATTTTAAGTTTACATATTTACAAAGAAAAAACACTTCTACAACTTTGACATCTCCTATCTAGAAAGACTTGAAGTGTTCTATTATTGGAGATCTTTAGCTTACTTATACCTCCTCCATTTTCTTGTTAAAAATATCCTCCCATTCTTCCCAATTTGTTTTATTCTGTTTTGTTTCAGGGAAGTAAAAATTACTTCTCCCCTTTCTTGAAGTGACTGATTTCCATACACTTAATATTTGCCTAAGATTTTTCCTAAAGTCACATTAATTATTAGAAATTTCAGATGATTCTCCTCAGTTTTCTGTATTTACAATCATAGCAACAGCAAATTACCAAATATTTCATTATATTAAATCATATTTATATTCTCAGGACAAAATTGCTTCTACGAACTTATAACATTATGGTTAAAAGTTCAATGCTGGATTCAAATCTCAACCATTTCTTCTACCTATATGACTAGCCATTTTACAATTCTAAAATTCAATTTCTTCTTCTATAAAAAGATAATATCCCCCCTCTCTGTATTAATGATTAGAATCAAATCAAATTAGAATCAATATACTACCTAAGAGTAGCAGACTATGTCACCAAAAAATGTTAACTAGCATGACAGTGCAGTACTAGAGTTAACTTGCTAATATTTTATTTTGGAGTTTGCTTTGGTGTAGGAAAGATTGAACCCAGAGCCACATGTGTTCTAAGCACCACTGAGCTTCAGGCTCAGCTCTTATTTTGGATTTTGGCAATCAAATTCTTCCTCTATTTTTTGTGTGTGCTCTGTTGGGTTTATTACTTGGTTTGTGGTTTAAAAAGGAACTATGTTATTCTTATATTAAGTTCAAGATCTTATGGCCCCAGTTTCAATGAGATAGTGGTTAACTTATTTGAATAAATATGCACATTCATGTATATCCATTAAGCATGGATAATATGCAAGGCTTCCCCTCACACTTACTTACTAAATATTAAATGCTGAGTTCTATGTACCTAAATGCAACAACTTGAAGGGGCTCTGGATAATCTAATGGAACCTACCTGGCACAGCTAAAGAGATAAGTGGTAAGCCACCAGTTTAAAGTTGCCATCTCTAAAGATATAAAGTTATATAACTTATCACTGCACAAGGTAACTTCAAAGGGACTTTCAATTCCAGTCAGGATGGAGTAACAGACCAAATAAAAATCCACTAGGATTAAATAAAAATATACTTTTAAAAAATAATGATGTCCAGGCACTGGAAAACAGGCATCCCTGAAAAAAGAAAAAGAAATGAAGTGAGCTCCATAGTGCACCAACTTATTGCTTAGAAAAGCTCCAGGTTGCAACTCAGGATGAGGAAGCTAAACAGAACCCAGCAATCTTCCTGAGTTAAGGACAGATTTGAGAATTCAGGGAGGCCCAGGTAACTATAGTTTAAGGGGCTCCACAAATGAGACATAAAGCTACACAATGAAGAGAAGCTAGAGAGACATGCTTGTTGTGAAGTAGAGAGTGCCCCTTTGACCAACTGATGATCAGTGCATGTTATACTAGGAAAAAACGGAGATGGGTGAAAGGACTACTGGAAAGGAATAGAAAGAATAATTTTGTGAGCTCACATCTGGACTAGAAATACATCACATTCTCATCAGAAACTGGAAAAATAAAAAGCCCTGAGACACACAAAGGGTATGGACAGAGAACCCAGAAGGGTATTGCCTCAATAGTGTAGGTAAAATTGTCCCTAAGTTAAAGGGTATCATAGTCTGGCCTAACAAAGCGGAAAAATCAGGGTTAAAAATCGCCAATAGTTTACAAGTAACTTAGCTGTGATGCAGAATAAAGTTCAAAAATATTTAAAGGCTGTGCAGAAAATGTGGGCTCTATTCAACAATATAACATTCACAATACATGGCATTCATTCAAAAATTACCAGGAAAGAAGGGACAAGAAAAAAAAAATGGAAACAAAGCTTTTGTCAACAAGGAAGGGAAGAGGGGTTGAAGGGAGGGGAGGGGAATGGGAAAAAAAAGCAGCAGCAAGATATATCATGTACAGGTGCAAATTCCCTATGATGAATGTTATCCTTATGTATATCTAAAGTGTACCAATAAAAAAAATTACCAGGTATGCAATGAAGCAGGAAAATACAACATACAATTAGAAAAATCAATGAGTAGGAACACACTTAGAAGTAAATACAGACGACAGAAGTAGAAGACAAGGATATTAAACAGTTTTTCTAACTGTATTTTGTATACTGGAGAAGACAGAGAAAAGTGTAAACCTGTTAAGGAGATAGAAAAAAAGGCCCAAATCAAACTTTAAAAGATAAAATAAAACTACGTGCGTGGTGGGAAAAAATTACACTAGATGAGATTCACAGCAAATTAAATACTTCCAGAAGGAAAAAAAAAGTGAATATAGCAACAGAAACCATCCAAAATGAAAGGGGAAAAAAAATGAACAGAACATCAGTGAGCTGTGTGGGAATGTCAAGTATAAAATACACATATAACTGGAATCCCTGAAAGACTCCGAGATAGAAGAACAGAAAATATTTGAAGCTATCTGGAAAAACTTGTCCAAATTTGTTGCGAAATGTAAATCCAGAGATCCAAGAAACTAAAATGAACCTGAAGCAGAATGAATATGAAGCAAGTTATACCAAAGTGCATCATGAACAAATTGATTTAAAAAAAAAACAGTGCTAAAAGAGAAAAATCTGAAAATTGGAAACGGAAGCCAAGCTTTTGTAAACAAGGAGGGGAAGAGCAGGCAAAGCGGGGAAGGGGAATGGGATGAAAAGGAGAAGATGCATCATGTATAAGTACAACTTCCCTATGATGAATGTTCTCTATTATGTATATCTAAAATGTACCGATAAATGTTTTGCTTTAAAAAAAAGAAAGAAAATTGAGAATGGGGGAAGATGGAAATACAAAGGAAAAAAAACCGTAAAAGACAGGAGAAGTCTAAATAGAAACAACAGAAGGCAGAAGACCATCCAGGAATATCTTAAGATGCAGCAAGGGAAAAAATGGCCACTTTGGATTCTATACCTTTCAAAAAATAATAAAACAGGACTTTTCAAACATACAAAAACTGGAAGAATTGGAGACTTCAAACCTCAACTTTCAAAAATAAATGAAATAGCAAGTTGGAAAAACTTAAGGAAAAAATAGACTATGATCCAACTAAACTGAACAGACACTTGTGGAAAGCTCCAACAAGGGTACACACAAGGTCAAGTGTACTTGGACCATTCTCCAAGATAGAGCACACGTTAGACAATGAAACAAACCTCAGTAAATTTCAAAGAACTGAAATTCCACCAAGTATGTAGTCTCATCACATGGAATCAATTAGAATCAATAATGGAAGGAAATTTGAAAAATTAATGGAAATTAACATACTACTAAATAACCAAGGGATCAAAGAAGAAATCATAAAGGAAATTAAAAAACACACTGAGATGAATGACATGAAAATACCATATGCCAAAACTTATGTGATGCAGTGTTTTCTCTTATTTGAGAAACTCAAAGTATAAGAAAGAGCAAAATAAAAGATAAAAGAAAGTAGAGAGATCTTTTTCAAATGGGAAGGGCAACAAGAGATAGAGGGAGAGGAAGGGAAGGGAAGTAAAAGGGATTTAAAAAAAAAAGAGAATTGAAGAAAACAATAGAAAGAGTTTTTGCAAATGAGAAGAACAAGATCTGGAAGAAGAAAGGAGGAAGTGGAACAAAAAAAAGAATTAAGATATGTTATGTACATGTACCAACTCCTCACAATCAATGTAATCATTACGTACTGCAAACATGTACTAATAAAAATAGTTATTAAAAACTTATGTGATTCAGAGAAACCAATGCTCAAGAGGGAAATTTATGGCTGTACTTTAAAACAGAGGAAAATCTCAAATCGACAGTCTAACTTTTTCACCCTAGGAAACAAGAGGGTGTGAGAGACAGCAAGAAAGGGAGGTAGGGATTTAAACCTAAAGCAAGCAGAAGGAAATAACAGATTAGAGCAAGGTATATGGGGTAGAGCAGAGTGAGGAGTGAAAAATAGAAATAAAAAAATGAGAAATAAGTATCAAAAGTTAGTTCTTTGAAAAGATTCAACAAAATGAAAAACCTTTAGCTTTTTGACTAACAGAAAGAAAAGACTGAAATTGCTAAAATCAGAAATAAAAGACTGAACATTACTAACAACCTTATAGAAAGAAAGTAAATGAATGGATGAATGATTATAGGTTGGGTAGTCTTGATCCTACTTTGGGATCAGAACTGTTACAGATATTGGTGTTTTTTGGATTTGGGGATATTTGCATACAGTTTACCAGATGAACATCTCTAATTCAAAAATCCAAAATGCTCTGAACTTCAAAACTTTTTGAAAATATCAGGGCTAAAAATGATTTTCTGCCAGGCATGGCGGCACACGCCTGTAATCCCAGCACTCAGGAGGCTGAGGCAGGAAGATCACTGCAAGATCGAGGCCAGCCTGGGCTATGTAGTGAGTTCATGGCCAGCCTGAGCTACATAGTGAGACCCTGCCCCCAAAAAACAAAACAAAACAAAAAAATAGTTTTAGATTTTAGAATATTTTGACCTTTGGGTTTTGAGTTTAGAGATGGTCAACCTGTATAAGCAAATATGTAAACAACTATATGCTAACATATTAAGACAATCTCAACTAAATGGCCAAAGTCCTAGAAAGACATTAAGAACAAAAACTAGGGGGAAAAGATATATAGACCTATAATAAGAAACAGAATCAACAACTGGGATCTGATCTTATTAAAAAGCTTCTGAACTTCAAGAGAAAACACCAGCAGTGTGAAGAGACAACCTACAATGTGGGAAAAAATTTTTACCACCTGTTCCTCAGATGAAGGTCTACTATCTAAAATATATAAAGAACTCAAAAAAATCAGACCCCCAAAATATAAAGACCCAATTCAAAAATGGGCATCTGAAATGAACAGACATTTCTTAGACAAAGAAGTAAAAGCAGCAAATCAACATATGAAAAAATGTTCGGCATCACTGGTCATTTGAGAGATGCAGATGAAAACAATGCTGAGATTCTGCCTCACCCCAGAAAGAAAGGCTGCTATCATGAAATCAACCAATAACAAATGCTGGTGGGGGTGTGGGGAAAGAGGAACCCTTCTCCATTGTCAGTGGGTGTGCAGACTGGTGCAACCACTGTGGAAATCAGTACGGAGATACCTCAAAAAACTAGGATTAGAGATTGACCCAGCAATTCCTCTACTGGGTATCTTCCCAAAAGAATTAAAAACAACATACCACAACAATATATGCACACCCCTGTTTATAGCAGCAGTTTCTAATAGCTACAGCTTGGAGCAGTATAAAGATAGATAAAGAGACTGGATAAAGGTGCGGTTTTTTAATAAAATGGAGTACTACTCAGCCATAAAGAATGAGAAACTAGAGACATTTATAGCTAAATGGATGCACATTGAGGCGATACTCTTAAGTGAAATAAACAGGACAAATGTGTAAATACTGAATAGTTTCTCTGGTGTGAAACACTAAAAGTGTTAATAATGATCAAAATGTATAATTGATCATTGAAATAGGAAAAAAAGGTCTAAAGGAGTAGGGGAAGTGGGAAGGGTAGGGGAAAGGAAAGAAGGGAAAAGAGAAAATATGAGAAAAAGGAAAAAATGGAAACAAAGTCCTTGTAAATAGGGAAGGGTGGAGGGGGTGAAGGGAGGGCAGGGGAATGGGAAAAAAAATAAGAACCAAGATACATCATGTAAAGGTACAAGATCCCAATGATGAATGTAACTGTATTGTATACCTAAAATGTACCAATAAACTTAATTTAAAAAAAGAAACTGAATCAACAGTTTAAGAGAATTACCCACAAAGAAAAAACTCAAACAAATGGCTTCACTGGTGAATTCTCTGAAATATTTTAAGAAGATTCATAACCAATCTTTCATGAACTCATCCAGATATTTTCCAGCATTTTATTAAGTCAGAATTACCTTAATACCAAAACCAGAAAAAGATATCACAAGGAAAGAAACCAATCTCTAACATGAATATAAATTCAAACTACATTCAACAGCATACTACAGCAATTATACACCATGAACAACTGTGATTTATTCCAGGAATAAAAAGTTGGTTCAATACATGAAAACTAATCAATGTATCGTATTACATTAAGAAAACATTTAAAAAGAAAAATAATAGGCCATTTAAAATTGGGCAAAGAACGTAAATGGGCTTTGTCCTCAAAGACAAAATCTGTGCTAAGTGAAAGATGTACAAAATAAAACCTAAGTCAACCACTTAAACACAGTATTTGAAAAGATGGCCCCACTAGTTATTAGGAAATTGCAAATTTAAAACTCCAATAAAGTACCACTTCACAGCCAAGTAGGACGTGAATTTTTAAAACCTGGAAAATAAGTGAAGAGCTTGAAGAGAAACTATACCCTCATACAATGCAGGGTGGAATGTAATATGGTGCAGCCATTGTGAAAAACAGCCAGGCAGTTTATTAAAAAGTTAAATAGAAAATCACCAGATAACACAGCAGTTCTATACCCTAGGTATATACCCAAGAATAACTTATGCATGTTCATAAGCAAATGTATGAGTGAAATTGTGGAAACTCAAATACCCATCTAGTGATTAGATAAAAAATATGGTACATCCATAGAATGGAATACTACAAAAAGAAATGGTACACTGATATATGCAACAAAACAGATGAACTTAAAAGATTATGGCAACTGAAGGACTGACACATAAGTCACATATTGTATTGTCTTGGCTGTATTAGAAACGTCCAAAATAGACAAATCAGTACAGACAAAAAACAGATTAGTAGTTCCCTGATACTAGGAGGAATAATTACTAGTAAGCATGAAGTTTCATTTGGGAGTGTTGAAATTTTCTGGAATTGGGCAATGGTGATGGCTGACAGCCCAATAAATATAATAAAAACTTCCGAAATGCACACTTTACAATAGGGAATAGTATGTGAATTACATTTCAATAAAAAACAAAAACAGGGCTCAGGATGTAGCTCAGTGATAAAGTGCTTGTCTAGCACGCAAGTGGCCCTGGTTCAATTCCCAGGGATGGAAAAAAAAAAAAATCAGCCCAGTAGATACGTACTACAAGAAATGTTAAAGAAGTTCTTCAGGCAGCAAGAAATGATGCGACAAAAATCTTGATCAACACAAAGGAATAAAGAGTCCCAGAAATAGTAAATATGTGAGTAGATATGAAAAACTTTTTTTTTTGGCTAGTACTAGTGACTAAACCCAGGGCCTTCACACTGAGCTATATCCTCAATATTTTTATTTTTTACTTTGAGACAGGGTCTCACTAAGTTGCTAAGTTGCCCAGGCTGGGCTCAAACTTGGAATCCTCCTCCCTCAGCCACCCGGAGTGCTAAGATTACAAGGTGTGTGCCACAATGCCCAGCTCTTTTTCTTATTCTTCAAATGTTTTTCAAAGAGATCAGCTTTATAAAGCAAAAGTAAAAATAATGGGGTTTATATCATATGTAGAAGGAAAATTTCTAACAATAGTACAGAGGTAGAGAAGTGAAAAGTATCTTTTGCAGGACAAGATAGCACATGCTTGTAATCCCATCATTCAGGAGGCTTAAACAGAAGGACTAGCATGAATTCAAGGGCAGTCTGGGGTACACAGTGAGTTCAAGTCCAGTCTAAACTGCATGGGGAGGCCCTGTCTCAAAAAATAAAAGGTATCTTACTATACATGAAATGATACAGTATTAGTTGATGACAGATTATAATAGGTCAAAGATATAGAAATCAATGAATGAAAGAGAATTATACCTCATAAGTCAACAAAGGAGATACAATAGAACCTTTATGAAAACTCTAAACCGGACATGGTGGTGCATGCCTGTAATCCCAGCACTCAGGAGGCTGAGGCAGGAGGATCATCATGAGTTCGAGGCCAGCCTGAGCTATCTAGTGAGTTCAAGGCCAGCCTGAACTACAAAGGGAGACCCTGACTCAAAAAAAAAAAAAAAAGCCATTTAATTGGTCCAAAAGGAGGAAGAAAGACAGGAAAAAGGAACAAAGAAGAAATAGGACAACTAGAAAGTAATTAAGATTTTTTAAAAAATCCAACCATATACATAAACATAAAATGTAAGTGGTCCAAATATTTCAATTAAAAGGCAGAGATGTTCAGAATAGATAAAGCAGCAAGATTCAAATATATGATGCCTAGAAGACATTACTTAGACTACAGACACAATTAGAAGATACACACTAATGAAAAGGAAGTTTGTGAGGCTAATACAAAGAGCAAATAAAACGACTTTAGAAGGAAGCACAAATTATACAGAACAACCACTGAAGCACTAAAGTATTCTAAAAGATTTTTTTTTTTTTTGGTATCAGGGATCGAACTCGGGATCTTGTATTCTAAAAGATTTTATGCAACTGGTATTACTCCTTCCTTAAATAGTACAATTTACTAGTGAAGCTATCTGGGCCAGAAATTTTCTAAGAAGGTTTTAACTACAAATTTAATTTCATTAATAAATACCTAATCAAGTTATTTCTTCTTGAGATTTTCTACTCTGTATCTTTCAAGAAAGTGTTATCAAATTTATTAAAATAAATTTCTTTAGTTGTTATCCTTTTAATATCTACTGTTATGTCCTCTTTCATTTCTCATTTTGATAATTTGTAACTTCTCTTATTCTTAATCAGTTGGCTAGGGTTTTACCTATTTCCTTGATATTAGGGACCTGCTTTGGAGTTTGTTAATTTCTTTATGTTTTTCATTTCACTGATTTCTGTTGTTTCCTATCTTCTGTTTATTTCAAGTTTAATTTGCTCTTCATTTGGTAACTTCTTAAAGAAGAAGCTTAAGTTATCAATTTGATACCTTTGCTGTTTTGTGTATAAAATTCAGACACTGGTGCTAATGGATTTCTATTCTAAACACTGTTTTGTCTGCTATCCACAAATTTTGATGTTATACTTTCATTTTTATTCAATTTAGGGTGCTTTCTCTTTTAATTTATTCACTAATCCGTGGATTATTTTAGAAATATGTTAGTTTCACAAATTTTGGAGGAATTTTCCAGGTATCTTTCTGTTACTATTTCTAATTTGCTTTCATAGTGCTTAGAGGACAGTATGTAAGGTTTTAAACTTTTAAAATTTATTAAGACTTGTTATACGGCCAACAATATGGTCTCTTTTAGTAAATTTTTCTTGTGCATATGAATATTATCCTGTTGCTGGATAGGGTGTTCCATAAATATCAATTAGGTTTAAGTTGATTGGAAGCATTATTCAAGTCTTATAAGGTCTGATTTTCTGTATATTTGTCCTATTAATGTAGAATGTGGTAATGAAATCTCTAAATCTGTGAATCTGTTTCTTCTTGCATTTCTGTCAGTTTCTGCTTCATATATTTTGAAGTTCTGTAATTAGTGCTATAAATATTTTAAATTTCTATGTCACCATGGTGGCATATGACTGTACTCCCAGCACTCGAGAGGCTGAGGCAGGAAGAGCACTACGAGTTAGAGGCTGGCCTGGGCTCCATAGTGAGGTCCAGGCCAGCCTGAACTACATAGTGAGACCCTGTTTCAAAAAAAAAAAAATAAAATAAAATTGCTATGTTTGATTAACTGACCCCTTTAGTACAGTGTAAAACACAGATAATGGAACTTACTTTTCTGGGGGGTACCGGGGATCAAACTCGGGTCCTTGAGCTTGCAGAGTAGGCGACACAACCACTGAGCTAAATCCCCGGCCCTATGGAACTTACTCTTAAAGACAATTAGCAACTCACACTGAAGAAAATGTCTAGCTGATATGATTTCTCTTTCCCATCTTATGAACCACACATTTATATAATTCTTACCGTATCATCAAGACCATCTATGTGCAAAACCACCGTTTTGGCACGTTTGTTTGTAGTTCCTAGAAAAAATTGAGCTTTCCTCCGACGTGAATTCATTTCATTAAAACTATCACCATCTGCCATACTGGAAGACTGAAGAATGTCATAGACTTCAGAGGCCAGAAGTTTTGTTTCTCCTGGAGTTGTAGTCCTTGAAAAAACACAAATACATTAATAAATCAGTCATTTCTACTGATTTTGTAACTTTATTTCTCAACTTTGAGGAGTCTTATTTCCTTCACACTGATGCCTTATTCAAATTAAATGAATAATGTAAATCAGGTGTGGTGGCAGACCTATAAACCCAGCACTTGGAAGGCTGAGGCAGGAGAATCAAGAGTTTGAGGCCAGCCTGGGTTACACAGCAAATTTAAGGCCAGCCTATGGTATATAGAGATCTTGTCTCTAAAAGAAAGCAATTTAAATTTAAAAGCAGTAATTCATAAAAGACATCTACTCTGTAGCAGTCTTCTAATTTTGTTTTAAACCCATCATTCATTAACATTCAAAATCTATATTGTGGTACAAAAGCATACTTCACCAAAAACACTTATAGGAAACCAAACAGTAAAAGGTTATAACATGTCCTTGGATTATAACTAACATTCAGTTCTCAAGGTGAAAGTACCCTGAACTTCAAGAAAACAGAATATGTAAAAAATCAAAAAAGAGAAAGCAAAGATAGGATCATTCATATTATTAGCTTTTTTAAGAAAGCGATTTCTTAGCACATTCAAACTGATTCTGTTTCTTAACTTACAATTTTACATGTCTTTTACAAACCATGTATTGTATATGTCATAAAACCACAAGCCTAGCAAGATGCTCATTGGCTAAAAAATCAAATTAATGGTTCTAAGCCTCTAAGAGACCTCTCATTGAGATTCATGAAAATCTCACCAAAAAACTTAATTATCATGATTCTGATGGTTATTTTGAGTAAAACTAGGATGAATTAACAAAAGAATATTATACCATACTATAATACTGCATATTGTCAAATGTGATTAGTCATTTTGTTGCTCTACTACTTACATACGATAAAACTTCTTACAATGTTAGAATGTTATTTTTTTTTAGAAAAATTATATGTAATAGTGTTATAAGCATATTTTAAATAAAATTTAAGGTGAAAATAAAAGTGTTATAAACATATTTTAAACAAAATCTGAAGCTGATGGTAGGGCATGACTGTAATCCAAGAACTTTGGGAGACTCAGTCATGAAGATCACAAGTTTGAGTGCCACCTGGGCAACTTAGTTAGACTCTGCCTCAAAATAAAAAATAACAAACGTTGAGGATGTGGTTAAGTGCAAAAGTCCTGGCTGGGTTCAATCGCTGGTACCACAAAATAAACATATAAATAAATAATAAAATCTGAACATTTTTATTGGGAGTATTATTAATATCAGAGTAATAACCATAAGATTAATTATCAAAACATTTTTAGACATATAACCTATAAAAGTATGTCTATAATTAGAAAAT
This sequence comes from Heterocephalus glaber, assembly GCF_053883595.1. NCBI lineage: Eukaryota > Metazoa > Chordata > Mammalia > Rodentia > Bathyergidae > Heterocephalus > Heterocephalus glaber. The sequence goes on from NW_028258344.1 coordinate 10,088,490, forward strand.
TTTAAAATAAAATAAATTAAAAAATAAGAAAATAGAGCCTGGGATCATGGCATACACTTATAATCCCAGCACTCAGGAGGCTAAAGAAGAACTGCCCCAAATTCAAGGCCAGCCTGTGCTACATAGCAAGTCTCTGTCTCAAAAAACAAAACAAAACAACAACAAAAAACACATAAAACTTCTATAAATTTATGCTAATAGTTTACATTTAATAAGATCCATTTTCTACCATAATAGGGATAGGTCACTATCTATTGTACTTACTTTTGTATAACATTTTGCAAGCTTAACATCATACCCAATTCTCCTTTCATCTTTTCCCTGTTCACACGACATTCTGCCAAGTAACGAAGAGCCTACAGCACGAAACAATAAGTTACTTCACACGTCCACATTATTCAAAATTAAAACCACTAACTTACTTCAAGAGGAAAAAGAAAATACAGTTTTTATTTTTAGATTCACTGGTTTTAAAGTGTTTAGAAACTCTTCTTTAAGTGTGATAATCAGAATAATCTCCTAGTAGAGAAATGACTGTCAGAAGTAGCAGCTCAATTTACTCTTTGAAACAAAGGTTCTAGTTTATCTGCAAGGTCAGAAATAGCTTGTTCTGGTTTTATTTTTACCACTTCATCTTGACAAGGACACAAGCAAGGAACTATAATCCATTTATTAATTTCACACAGTCATAATAGTAAAAGCTACCATGCTCCTAGGTGCTTTTTACACATTAAAGTAATTACCAAGAGGGACAAAACATACAATAGCTTTGCAAAATGAATTGATTCTATTTTACATTTTTTAAAAATGCTTTTTGAAAAGGAAAAATCAAAGATAAATTAATGCTCACAAATTTTCTATTTGTGAGCTAAACTAACTTTGCCAGGGTGTTTTTTCTTATGTACTTAAAAATGTTTTGCAATTATTTCTTTCATGAGCTGATTCTCTAGAAATCTCATTTAGCTATTTCCCTTTATAAATACATCTGCAGACCATCTCATCCATCATTATACCTGATTCTTAGGGGACTGTATTGTGGACTACACCATCCAAAACTCTGCATCTCAGTCCACTGACCTTTCACATTTCTATTGGTCTTTTGCCTCCCATTTCAGAAGTCCCTGATCTTTATAAAAATGTACCATTTATAAAGTCATAAACCCAACAACCTCTTCTCATTTCTGCCAATTACTCCTACTATAATTTCCACTTCAGCCCAAAAATGTTTAATTCCTATGCCAACTGCCCTCCTTCTATAAAAAACTAACAGACAGGACAACATAAATCAAATGTTCATTTTCAGACACTGGTCAAGAGGTAATATGAGACTATAAACCGTGACAGGAGAAATGATAAGGTAGGTCCTACAATTACCCCAATTTCCTGCTACTGAAGAAGTTTCCAGATTGCAGCACAGGAAAGAGAAATCCAAATGAGGCCAAATCCTTCTGTTGAGTCTAGGAGGCAGAAATCAAACCTGAAGTAGTTGGAATGGCTAGAATTTGTAGAACAGGGTAACAGAGAGAAAGGATCTGCATAGCCAGAAGAATTCCACAGATCCACAGAGGGTTGTCCAAGAATCTGACTCAATGATGATCTGTGCATGCTTGGGATAAAAAGCTACATGGCTAGGGAATAAAAATATCAGAAAGTGGGGAAAACAAATCCTGACACTCACAACAAGCTGGGTATAGTTTGGGATGCCACCAACCAAAGGTACAAAGATCCTACAATTCAAGGGGCATCAGGGAGAACTCTCAAAAGAGCTTCACCTTAGCAGTAAAGGTATCATAGAACAGCCGGCACCCAGAAGGAAGCTCCCCCGCTGCCATCCCAAGCTCCTAGGGCAGAGAAGGCGAGCTGGTCCCAGCACCTGGAAGGAAGCTCCCTCGCCACCATCCCAAGCTCCTAGGTCAGAGAAGGTGATCTGGTCCCAGTACCCGGAAGGAAGCTCCCCAGCGGCCATCCCAAGCTCCTAGGGCAGAGAAGGTAATCCGGTCCCAGTACCCAGGAGGAAGCTCCTCCCGCACCATCCCAAACTCCTAGGGCAGAGAAGGTGAGCTGGTCCCAGCACCTGGAAGGAAGCTCCCCCGTCGCCATCCCAAGCTCCTAGGTCAGAGGTGATCTGGTTCCAGTACCCAGAAGGAAGCTCCCCAGCTTCCATCCCAAGCTCCTAGGGCAGAGAAGGTAATCTGGTCCCAGTACCCTGGAGGAAGCTCCCCCGCCACCATCCCAAGCTCTTGGGCAGAGAAGGTGAGCCACGCAGGCACCAGAAGCACCACTCCCCTTGTGGAAATGAGAAGACACGTAAACAAGCCTCAAAAACAGACTTCTGGATCACCTACAGCAACCCCAAAGGGAAACAAGATGGAACAATATGATACTCAACCACCTGGACTCTCTGAACTGGCAACAAAAGAGGATCTGGGAAAAATGAAATCAGAAATAATTACTCAGATAACAGCAAAGATTTTGCTCATGGTGCAAGACATGATTAATAAATCTAGAGAGGACACAGATAAAAAATAGAGGATCTGAGGAACATGATGGAATCCCAACACAGGAAACAAATGGAATCCATAAAACAGATACAAACAGATTTCCAGGAGATTAAAAACTCCATCGAAAGTCTGAACAGCAGAATGAACCCATGTGAGGACAGAATTTCACATATAGAAGACAAGATTGCAATTAGTGAGGAGGAAAAGAAAAATTGCTTTAAAATTGTGAGGGAACATGAGAAATCAATCCAGCGGCTGCTAGACAATGCAAAGAAGAATAACATAAGACTGATTGGAGTCAATGAAGAAAGAGGAGAGAGTGCAGATGACATAAAAGAACTGATCACAGAAGTGATGGCAGAAAACTTCCCAAGGAGGGGAAAAGAACTTGACATACAGATAAGTGAGGCATATAGGACTCCAGCTAGCCTTAATCAAAAAAATCTACACATAGGCATATAATAGTTAGGATTTTAGAAATCCAACAGAAGAACAAAATTCTACAAGCAGTGAGAGAAAAGAAACAAACCACATACAAAGGAAAGCTCATCAGAATCACAGTAGACTTCTCAATGCAAACCCTCAAGGCAAGAAGAGCTTGGAGTGATGTATTTCAAGCTCTAAAGGAAAACAGCCTCCAACCCAGACTGATGTACCCTGCAAAACTATCTTTCAAAATTGATGGAGAAATAAGATACTTTCATGACAAAGAGCACCTCAGGAACTTCATGAATACCAAACCGGCATTCCAAAAAATTTTAGACAATACCCTAGGAAAAGACAATGAGGATCACAACCCCAGGAAACCCAGCAGAGTGAATCCATTGAGTGTGACAAATTAAATGCAAAGGGGGAGAATCCAACAAAAAGAAAAAGTCACAACAAGGTTTTTAAAACTTTTAACTTCATCTCCCTAATGAGTGTATAATTCAATCTTGTTACTGTACTGATTAGTATTTTTCTGATTCTAGAGTTGCACACCTTTCCTTGTGCTGTACTGGCTATTTATCATCTTCTTATGTCTACTTTTTAATTGGGTTGTCTATTAATGAACTCTAAGAATTCTTTATATATTCTGGTCATAGGTTATATGCATTGTAAATATAGTCTGTTTAAGGACTACTTTTCATTTTAATGATGTCATTTAAAGTTCTAAATTTTGATGGAATCTCATTTATCAATTTTTTTCTTTTATACATCATGTCTTTTGTATCCTAGGTAGTTCTTGCCTACCCTGAATTCATAAACATTTTCCCTTATAATTTCTTCTTAAAGTTTTATACTTTTAGGCTTTCATATTTAGTTCATAGATCCCTTCAAGTTATTTTCATGTATGGAAATAAAGGGCTGAGGTTAATTTTTTACATACGGATACCAGGTGTTCTAGTGCCGTTTGCTGAAAACACTATCTCTTCCTTGGCTCTTGAATTGAGTTTATATTCTATAAAATGCTAATGTTAAATAATCTTTCAAAACTCAGTGGACCATATATGTGTGGTTCTATTTCTAGATTCTCTGTTTTATTCCAATGATCTATATGTCTTTCCTTACACCAACACTGCCTTGATTACTGCAGCTTTAGATGAAGTCTTGAAATTAGGTACTAAACGTCTTCCAACACTTTTGTTTTTGTTTTTAACTTTTCTAGGTCCTTTGTACTCCTACATAACTTTTAGATTTCAATATCCAATTCTTCATTTATAGCAAGTATACACAGACCTGAATTTTTATATATACCTTGTGTTTTCTAATCCTGCTAAATTCAAATACAAGTTCTAGGGGCTCCTAGAGATTTCTTAGTATTTTCTCTGTAGATGATCATTTCATCTACCTATAAAGATTTTGCTTCTACCTTGCCAATCCTATCCTAATTGTGTCATTTTTTTGCCAGACTATTATGGTGGGGACTAGGTTTCAAAGTTTAATGGATAGATAAAGAGTAAGCGTATCTGGCCCTGTTCCCCACCTTAAGGAGAAAGCATTGTATCTTCTCCATTCATATAAGGCGCGCTGGAAGTATGGAGTGTATATCTTTAATCTGTTGAGAAGGTTCTGTTCTACTTCTAGTTTCCTGATAGCTTTTACCATGAACAGCTGTAGAATTTAATCCAATACTTTTTCTCCAACTAGTGACAGGATCATATGGCTTTTTCCTTTCCTCTGTTTAAATGATGACTTTTGGGGGTGGATCTTCCAATGCTGAACCAACACTGCCATCCCTATAACAAAACCACTTTCTACATACTGCCAGATCTGACTTCTAAGAGTTTGTTTTGTTAAACAAATTTCTATCTATGTTCATACTTTTTTCTTCTATTATCTTTATCCAGGTTTAGGATTAGCACAATCTTGAGTTCCTAAAATGAGGGGAGAAATGTTCCTTCTTTTTTCTGCTTTAATTATTTGATATAATTTATCAGTTAAAATGTATATGAGCCTGCTGTTGTCATACAGGTAGTTTTTCAAGCTAGGAATATACTTTCTTTAATAGATGCCATTCAAATTTTATATTTCCTCCAGAGTTAGTTTCATTAATTTGTCTTCCAAGGTACTTCTTAGAAGTTGTCAAATTTATTTCAAAACAGATTTTTGTAATATGCTTTCTATATCCTTTTAAATTCTGTAAAATCTGTGGTAATGTCTCCTAGATCTTGATATTGTAACTTAAAAAATGTATAATTGATATTGTGTAACAGGAAGCAAAAGTCTAAAAGATCAAGGTAATTGGGAGTGGTAGGGGAAAGGAAAAAAGGGAAAAGAAAAAATATGAGAAAAGGAAAAAAATGGAAACAAAGTCTTTGCAAATAGGGAAGGGTGGAGGGGCTGAAGGGAGGGCAAGGGAAGGGGAAAAAAATAAGAACCAAGATACTCATGTAATGGTAGTACAAGATCCCAATGATGAATGTAACTGTATTTTACACCTAGAATGTACCAATAAACTTAATGGGGAAAAAAAAAAAAGGTATCATAGAAGAAAGGCTGCTTTGGTGCTTTGGCTCCACCCTAATGAAGCCCAAGACAAGTCTGGAAAGAATAAAAACTAGTTCAAATAATTTATCAGCAATACAGAACAAAGTCAAAAACAAAATTTTTTAACTGGCATCTGATTAGGAATTACTAGGCATCAAACAAGATACAACAAATTATCAAAAATATCACACATCATCACCAAGCAGGCTTCATCCCAAGGATGCAAAGATGGCTCAACATATGCAAGCCAATAAATGTAATAAATATATAAACAGAAGCAAGGACAAAAATCACATTATCAATTCATTAGATGCAGAAAAAGCCTTTGAAAGAATCCAACATCTATTCATTATAAAAACACTGAAAATGGGTATAGAAGGACCTTATCTCAATCTGATAAAAGCCATTTATGACAAACCTACTGCCAACATCATATTAAATGAGGAAAAACTAAAGGCTTTCCCTCCAAAATCAGGAATAAGACAAGGATGTTCACTATCAGCACTCTTGTCCAATATAGTTCTCAAATCATTAGCCAGAGCAATCAGAGAAGAGAAAGAAATAAGAGATCTGTACAGGAAAGGAAGAAATGAAATTATCATTATTTGCAGATATGATCCTCTACATAGAAGGCCCACCCAAAAATCCCACTAAAAGACTCCTAGACTTAATAACCAAATTCAACAAGGTAGAAGGATATAAAATCAAAACACAAAAATCAATAGCATTCCTGTACACCAGTAATGAATTCACTGAGAAAGAAATTGTGAAAAAATACCATTCACAATAGCATCAAGAAAAATTAAATACTTAGGAATTAATCTAAGGAAGTAAAAGACTTCTATGATGAAAACCACAGTATTCTGAAAAAGGAGACAGAAGATATCAGAAAATAAAGGTATCTCCTGTTCCTAAAGAGACAGAACCAATACAGTCAAAATACCCATACCTCCAAAACTGATACACAGATTTAATGCAATCACAATCAAAATACCAACAGCATTCCTCACAGAAAACAATCCTAAAATTCATATAGAACCAGAAGAGACTCAGAATAACAAAAGCAATCCTGGGAAACAAGAGCAAAGGAGGAGCCATCACAATCCCAGATTTTAAGTTATATTACAAAGCTACAATGATAAAAAGAGAATAGTATTAGTACAAAAATAGAAATGCGGATCAATGAAACAGAATAGAGGATAGAGAAACAACAACAGGTGCATTCATCTATTTGATCTTTGATGTTTACAACAGGTCTGTATCACTGTCTGCCTGAAATGTGCCTCCTGGGCCTCCCTTTCCTCCTCCCCCTAGTGCATGCTTCACTCATGCAGCCTGCTTTATTTTCCCTACTTGCAGCATCAAGTGGCCACTGGCACTGCAGCTTTGTGACTCTTTATATTATTAAAAAATTGCTTTTATTGCACCATTTTTAATTTGGAGCACTAACTGTACACAAATACAAGAGTTCTATGGAAAAAAAGATAATTAATTGACTGTTTAAAGTAAAATAAATGTGCTGTGTATGTAGACGTTTAAACATATGTAGAAGTAAAATGCATGACAAAAATACAACAAAAGATGTGAGAAAGGAATGGAAATATGGTATTTTATGATTTTTACACAATACATGAAACATAATTCATTTAAAAGTAGATTGGTAAGTTTAAAATGCATAGTGTAGTTGGGCGTGGTGGCACAGACCTATAATCTCAGCACTTGGCAGACTGAGGCAGGAGGTTCAATGTAAGTTCAAGACCAGCCTGGACTACATAGTGAGTTTGAGGCCAGCCTGGACTACATAACAAGTCCTTGTCTCAAAAAAAGAAAATGAATAGGGTAAAACATAGAGTAACCATGAAGTAAATTAAAGTAACAAAAGGATATACAATAATCAATTGTGACAATGAAAGGGTATTATGAAATACATCTGTTCTTCAACCTCACTGGCAACTTTTGCCCACTGATCCTTCTACTTAGCTCCATTCTTCTCTAATTTTACTTCCCTTTACCATTCAGGCTAGGACCTACAGTCTACAACCTAGAGTCATTTCAACCATTCTATTGCATAAAATGTAAACATCCTTGTTTATCATTCTGTCCAACTTAACTGGCCAAGTATCAACTCTGGACAAATTCAACTATTTGGCTTTCAGGGCCTATATTAAGCCCAAAAGAGAAAAAGAAGTTTCATGATCAACTCATACAGCAATTCCGTGTTACCAAACTACTTAGCACCTCAACAGCACTAACCAATATGACCACCCTCCTTAGTCAGCAACCTTTCCCATTTTCAGGAATTAGGAAATCCTTCTAATTTTTCTACTCTGGCCACCCTTGCCCTCTGAATTTAGATATGTTCTAGCCTATGACAAAAAAAGACTTCCTGGGCCGGGGATTTAGCTCAGTGGTTCCGTCGCCTGCCTCACAAGCGCAAGGTCCCGAGTTAGATCCTTGGTACTAAAAAAAAAAAAAAAGACTTCTTTCAGTCCCCGGGGCGTCCCTATAGACCAACATGCTCTCTCTTCTCCTTTCCTTACTTTCTTACTGAAGCAGTATCCACACTAGAAGCCAGGCAATTTTTCCTATTTGTTACTACTGTTCACTTTTATATCAATGTTAGTTTTGCCCATTAAACTTTGCTCTGTGAAGGCAAAATAGAAAACTCAAGTTTGTACAAACTTGTGAAATTAGACTGAGGACTTTATTGTGAGTCCTTAAAGGACAGTGAGTAAAACTTACATTTTATTTTAAACTTTTGTTATGAAAATTTTACAGCGCACAAGAGTAGAATACATACGTGGCTAACCTCATGTACCCATCATGCAGCTTCAACAATTACCAACTACTTGGCAATTTCATCTATCCCCACTTCCCATAACCTCAACAGAATGTTTTATAAAAAATCTAATAAGAGAATATATCATCTCATTTGTAAATATTTCAGTACATCCCTAGAAAATTAGTTACTTTAAAATTAATTTAATGTATTATTATTGTAATATCCTGGAAATATAATGATTCTTTAACATCTATTATCCATATCCATTTCCAGCTATTTAAAAATTATTTATGGTTGATTTAAGTCAGGATCCAAAACGGGACCTCATACTACACAATCACCTAAGTGTATCTTTTAAAAATCTCTAATAGTTACTATCTCTTCCTCCACCCCAGCTGCTTTTAATGCTAATTACTATTCAAGGAATAAGATTATTTGTCCTCAAGAAATTATCACATTCTGTATCATCTGTTGCCTTATGTTGTTCTTTAACATGTTTCTCTAGCCCCCACATTTCTCATACCATAATCTCTTTTGCCTTTTCTTTGTTTTTTTGAGACAGGATTTCACTACGTAGCTCAGGCTGGTCTTGAACTCACTACGTAGTCCAGGCTGGCCTCAAACTGGAGATCCTCCTGCCTCAGCCTCCTGAGTGCTGAAACTACAGGCATGCGCCACCACACCCAGTGTCCTTTCTCATTAGCTATGATCTTCTATATTCTCCCAACTTTCTCGTATTAAAATAACAAGTCCCACATCCGTCAACTAATGAGTGGATAAAATATGTCATTTCCATACAATGGAGTATTATTCAACCTCAAAAAGAAATGAAGTACTCATAAGCTGTGATATGGATCAACTTTGAAGACATTATGCTAAGTCAAAGAAACCTGTTAAAAAGACCACATTATATAATTCTATTTATATGAAAAATCTATCAGCATTCTGGCTAGAATAGGCAAATCCAGACAGACAGATAGACTGGTGCTTGCATAGGGACATAGGTCGTGGTACTGAGGAGCAAAAGGAAAAAGTAGTTTCTTTTGGAGGTGATAAAAATGTTCCAAAACTAGCTTGGGAGAAGTGTCACACACTTGTAAATCCAGCCACTCAGGACCCTAAGGCAGGAAGACTACAAGTTTGAAGCCAGCTTGGACAAATGTAGCTCAGTGATAGAATACTTGTCTAGCATGTGTGAAGTCCTAGGTTCAAGCCCCTGTACTAAAAACAAAAAAGTACCTTTTTGAGTGTCTATCTAGACTGATATGATAACATCCTCATAGTTTCTTGTTAACGTCAGTGGTTAAGTGCTCCCTTAGCATCTGTGAAGCTCTGGGTTTGACACCCAGCACCACAAAGAAACAAATGGTTATGACTGGGTGTAGTGGTGCACACCTATAGGCTAAGCTACTTGGGAGGCTGAGGTGGTGAGCCTGAGCAACAGTGAGAACTCCATCTTGAAAGTAAAACGAGCTGGGCGTGATGGCAGATACCTGTAATCTCATCTTCTTGGGAGGCTAAGGCAAGAGAATCACAAGTTCAAGGCTAGCCTAGGCAACTTAGCAAGACCCTGTCACAAAATAAGAAAAGAGCTATGGATGGAGCTTAGCACTCCTTGGGCTCAATCCATAGTATCACAAAAAACAAACAAACAAAAATAGATTATCTTATTAACTAAAAATACAAAGTAAAAGATTCCACGTATGTAGTATGCTACCATTTATGTTACAGAATAAAAACAATGTGGCTTGCTACCATTTGAATATATATAGACTATTCATGTACTATAGTTTCTGTATGTTTGTATACACACAAATACAGACTATTATTTGGTCTGGTCTCTTAATGTCATCCAGTACATTTTCAAATTTTTCTTAATTGCAAAATTAAAACACCGAGACTGAAAATCCTAAAGGCAACTTACAAGCAAAGCTGAGTGGACAACAGAGGGGTTGGGATGGTCCATAAATAAAATAAGGCCAGGCAGACATCCTTGATCCTGGACAATAGCTCTTCTATTTAATGGATCTGCTGCTAGATCCCGAAGCTGGTTAACTACTGACAGAGCATCAGGTTCTTCATTCATCGTGGAGGAGGAAGAATTCATCTTCTATGTCATACACATGAATAAAATCTTCTTAAATTCTGTAGAAAAGGTTTTCAAAATTAACTCTAAGCCACTAAGGTTAATTAGTGCACTTGTTAAGTAACCAGGATTATAACATCTTTAGCAAGAAACAGATGAATCTAACTGAAACACACACACAAAAAAGAGAGAATTGGCAATTCCATAGTTTGAGAAAAATAAAATGAACATAAGAAGCTGACTGAAGAAACCAAGTTATTTTTGTGAGCACAATGTTTAAAGAACATATGTCATCCTCAATATTCCAATAAATTATTTTAGCAATACATATTTTAACACTAAAATCACAATAAACAAGATCTTTACAGTTCAAGCTTGTAACCTTTGCTATACTTTTCAAACTGTAACACTGCCAGAGCTTTTCTCCCCCTGGAACATTTCTGGTCCTAAATCAAGTGCCTCAGGGAAAACTGACTAACTGATAGCTTGCTTTATTTTCTCTCTCTCTCTCTCTCTAGTCCTTATTCATCTAGGAACAACAACAACAACAAAAACACAGCATACTAGGTCTAAAAAAGATAAAATTCCCTAAGAAAAAGGCATCAAAGAAGGCTATAAACAAGCCCAGAAACCATGTAGCCCATGCCTGGTCCCAGCAATTTAGGATATTACAGTGAATCCAAACTGAATCTGACATATCTGTCCATCTCTGTCTCATCTTCTTCTGCCTATTAGAAAAGCAACAGGAAGGAGGAAGTAGAATTTGAAGTCATTCATCTAGCAGATGAAGTTAATTAATTTGTCCCAAGTCACCAAGTTAGTTGGTAGAACTGGGCTGAAATCTTATTTACTATTTCCTAATAGTAAACTTTCAGCAGTCTTTCTACTTTCAATTCTGTCCTTATAAATTCAGCCTTTCTTCCATAAAAGTAAACAAAGTATTTTATGTTAGACATAAAAAGCCAAAGAAATAAAATATCAAAGAATAATGTTCATTAATACAGAAAGCTAAAAACAGCAACTTTATCCAAATCACATAGTATATTTCTCACTGGGAAAAATATAAAGGTGTATATACTTTTCACAAATGAATGTGTTTAATGTTAATTTCAATAACAATGCCAACTGTCAGGACTATAGCAGAAAAAAATTACTCTCTTAAGTTCAGAAAGATCTTTGGTTAAAGTTCTTGTCAAGGAAAAAGATAATAAAACAGAAATGGTCTTACCATGTACTGAAATATTCAAAGTTATGGGAATAAAGGAGTAGTACTAATGGGAGAAAGGGAGAGATAAGGCAGTTCTCTCAAGAAAGTTACTCATAAGAAAGCTACCAACTAAGTTAGACCTAGGCTCTATCACTTGAAAACTGTGACTTTAGGCAAATCCCTTAAGCTCTTTGTATTAGTTTCTTCATCTGTAAAATGGTACCAAGTAGCTTATTGTCCAGATGAAATGACAATAAAGAGCTTAGACTAGTGGCTAGCACAAAGTAAATGCTCAACACATGATAGTTTTAAATTACATGGTATCAAAAAAAAATCAATGCAAAAAGTTAAGATTATTTGATAAGTAGTATTAAGATAACTTTTTAGAATTTTCTATTAACTGTCTTATAACTGGCTCAAACTAGGATCTGCCTAAGAAAAGGCTGGGAATACCAAGAGTCATCAAAGAACCTAACATAATAGGGAAACCTGTGGTCAAATGCCACATTTCCTAAGAGGCTTAAAGGAAGGCAAGAAAGGCAGGCAGAAGCTATGAATGATTTGTCCCTGAAATTAGGGAGATTTTGTATAAACCTTCAGAAGAGAACTCACTGTTAATTTATCTTTTTTTTTTTTTTTTTTTGAGACAGGGTCTCACTTTGTAGTTCAGGCTGGCCCTGAACTCACTATGTAGCCCAGGCTGGCCTTGAACTCGCAGTGATCCTCCTGCCTCAGCCTCCCGAATGCTGGGATTACAGGCATGTGCCACCACACCTGGCTGAAAACTCACTGTTAAGAGATAATTTTTATTTTCTAATTTTAACATTTTTGATAATATTAAATTACTCTGACATTCTTTTCTAATTACATCACCTGAATCTTGTTAAATGATCAGTATCTCTTTGGACTGTGAAGTTTACATGGCTAATTTTATAAAAGCAAGCTATGGAAGAGTTAAAATGGAAACAGGTAAGCCAAAATTAGCACTTTAACCCCAATTTATGTATTACATATGTTTTGTGTTAATTCTATTAGTTTCATTCAAACACTCAAATTGATAGAAATGTCTGCCTTCAAAGGCTGGAAAATGGCTTTAAATGATTACTTCAGAATTCATTCATCCTACCCCCTCTAATCCCAATCTGTTAGACCTCAAAATACTTTTAAACAACCTGAAATGCTGATATGACGAATTCTATAGAACCAATGAATCATAATGTATTAAAAAAAAAACATTCTCCTCCCTTCTACATTATGCTCAAGAGCAAATAAATTTGTTTTCTAACTGTGTTTTTATTGAAAACACTAATGTCAAGAAAAAAAAAGAATAGAAGGAAAATATGAAAACAGGGCTTTTGTAAATATGGAGGGGAAAAGAAGTTGAAGGGAGGGGAGGGGAATGGGAGAAAAAGAAGCAAGATACATCATGTACAGGTACAAATTCCCTATGATGAATGTTATCATTACATACATCCAGAATATACCGATTAAAAAAATGCAAAAGCAACAACAACAAAAAACTGTGGACCTGGACAGCCTACATTAGAAAAAACTGTGATTATTATTAAAATGCAAATTCCTAAGCACTAGCCCAGACCTAAATAAGAATCTTTGCAGATAGGGCCCAAGACTTATTTTAGTAAGTACATCAGATGATTTCTGGTGAAAATAAGACATTAAAACTCTAAAAGAGATTTTCTTTACTCACTGAGCAACACAAAATTATGTTATTTCGAGTTAGGTTTCAGTTTTACTACCAGATAACATAATTAATGAGCTTAACCCCCCCAAAAGCATTAGCAAATCTACCCTTTCCTTTCAAAGAAACTAAATGGAACAAAATTTTGGGGTGATATTACAAGAGGAAACCAGACTTTACACAGATTATGTGGGTAAATATAAGACTCTTGAAATTATATTTAATTGTCACCATTAGTATTTATCACTTGTCTCAATCTGCTTTTTACTTTTAAAATCAGCACCTGAAATGCATGCCTATAATCCCAGCACTCTCAGGGGTTGAAGTAAGAGGATAGAAAATTCACAACCAGCCTGAGCAACTCAACAACTCAGGAAGACTCAATCTTCAAATTTATTTTTCCAATCTTAAATTTTAAAATGAGGTGCCAAGGGGAGAGGCTCGGGATGCAGCTCAGTGTATTTTTGGCTACTATACTAAAATTGCCACTATAGAAACAACTTAATTTTTAAAAAAATCAGAGCCTTACTAGAAAATGATGAAATTGTGAAATAAACTTTTTCCTTGTTTTTCCACATTCCAAGCTTTTGAGAACACAAGTGAATATATACTGTAAGCCTTTATTTTCTCTTTTATTTAGTTCATTTTGGAAAAGCAAATCATTAAGACAATGAATGCTCCCTAAAGTTTAATAGCCACTCTGATCACCTTAGGGAACTTGTCAAAAAATAAACTTATTCAGTACGTGGAGCAGAGCCTGAGATTCTGCATTTTCAACAAGATTACAAGTGCTGCTTGTCAGGGAGTCACACTTCTAGAAGCAAGGAGTTAAAATACATATAAGGCACCTTGTGGGTGGGCAGGTAACTGAAAGATTTCTTTCAGCCAAGATCCACCAATCGACTCAGAATTATTTAGCTCTTACATACTGAAAACTGTGGAGAATAGACACATAATCTAAATCCTTATTCATTTATGGTTGTTTTTAAAAAAATAAACACTGAGATGGATCTGGCTTTCTCCTTATTAGCAACTAACCTTACTTCGAGAAGTTGAGCTATCTCCTGAGAGCCTAAGGTTCTTGACGTAACAATCAAGCAAATTTTAGGATTAAAGAAAATTAGAACGCGAGATGATAAAAGAGAATGCTGACAATTACTAGACTTTAATCTGCGGTGACTTCTGTTCTCACTGAGTTGTTGGGGGGTAGTATCATGAAACTAGCAGCACAAATGCTCCCAATAATAGAGATGTGAACACCAGTCTCTCTTGAAGTAAGCCAAACAACCATATCTTTCTGTCTCCTTAAGAGATGAGCAGGTGCATAAAACTAACAGAAAGTCACCAAAGAACAACCTGGAGAGAGGAAAAAAAGAGGTAAAATTACATCCATTATTAATAATCCTAGGGCTGGTAGAAGATGAAGGCTGGGGTGAGGGAGAAGAAGACAGCATTTCCACAGAACACATGGGAGCATGACGTTTTAAACTGCCTCGGTAAAACACGCTGCAGAGTCCTGAAGGGAAGGCAGGACTACCGCCTAGGTGCAGGGGCCACTTTCCGCGGCCTTCCCGGCTTTATCGCTTTGTCTGCCGCCCCTAGACCCTACCTACCGCTCCAGAGATTTAGGAGTCCAGAGCTTGCCGTACCATCAGGGCCACATCTACAGATAAGGTAGAAGGACCTAGACAGCGCGAAGCAAGCCTTTCGGTTCGCAGCCGCGGCCTGAGCAATCACAAACAACCAAACCCACTGAAGAAGCCAAAAAAGGCGCTGGCGGGGAAGGCTCCGCAGACTCTCTCCTAGTGATCCTGTCACCTCTGTCAGTTCTATTCCTCCATTGGCTGAGGATGAGGCCAACACGAGGAAAAGTGTCCAATCAATGAAGGCTTTCTTAAAGTAAATCATTCATTGGTGAACTAGGGAAATGCATTGAGCGATCAATGGTCGGGCCCAATGAGGACCCAGAACACTGGACTGAACCTAATGATTCTCCGTCCCCTTTGATTTTGGCGGAGAAACTGTCGGGCTTCTCGACTACAATTCCCAGCATTCAGCGGCAGGAGGACTCGCCTCTTCTGTGTTCAGGAGTTCAAATGCAACATTACTTCTTTAGCAACTCTTCTCATTTATAATAATTCAATTTCATAATATTTGCTCCGCCTTCTTGGGCCCTAATTCGAAATCTCAAAAACTGTTTTTTTCTATTTCGTTCATTTACTGTTGGTGAACTGTTTTGTTTGAAGTAATTTTTTTTTGGAAAGAGTTTTTTTTACTTATAGGGGACTTCTGATTAAGTACACAATCCCTGGTACTTCCCACCCGGGTGCAACAGGAATTGAACTCAGGACTTGACCCTTGTCAGGCAGGCGCGGTGCAGATGAGCTACATCCCCGGTAAATACATGCTTTTAAGGTCTTTTCTTATTTTTGGTTTTTTTTTTCACCCCAGTACCGGGGATTGAACTCGGGACTTTGCCCTTGCCAGGCAAGCGCAGCGCCAAACAGCTACATCCCCTGACCCTAAACAGATTTTTGATTGACTTTCACAATTTGATTCTGCTATAGAGCTCATATATTAAAGTTAGACAAAATTTAAAAGGTCTCGAATGGAGAAAATGTGGATGAGAATAAAAATCCTGGATCATATGCTATATTAATATGTCCCATACTTTTATTGTAAGTGAATTTTTTAAAACAGTTACTTGTACTTGAGTTTACTTGTGTTCCCTTGTTGTTGGTTATTCTCTTGTAATAAACTCAACAATAGCAAAGTAATGTTCTCTTTCACACTGGTCTCTTTCACACCATTTGACCTAGAGCAAAAACAAGTCTGGGATGGTTTCTCTTTCACAAAGCTACAAAGGGGAGTGGTGGTAGGCAAACTCTAAGTTTAAATTTTAAAAAGATGGATACAGACTAATGAACTTCTGCAATGGAGAAAAAGAAAGAAAAAGACTCAGAAAGAAGGAATTGTAAATGCAGAAAGCTGCAAAAAAAAAAAAAAGTAAATATAGTTAGTCCAAAGGGCATAACTAGATTAAACATAAGCCATTTGGTTGAGTAAATGATAATTTGTTCAATATTATTATCAAAACAAAATAACAGGAAAGTTTGTTGTTTTGCTAAGATTAATTTCCTTTTTGTTTTTTTTTTTTGGAGACAGGGTCTCGCCATGTAGTTCAGGCTAGTCTTGAATTCACTTTATAGCCCAGCTGGCCTTGAACTCATGGTGATCCTGCTGCCTCAGCTTCACAAGGAAATTAATCTCAGAAAAAAAACCCCAACACTTTCTTGTGTTCCTGAGTGAGACCTTGTCTCAAAAAAAGAAATAACAAGCAAAAGATGTATACACACACAATGACATTTCCTACGCACCTGTGCATTACAAGCCTTAGGGAAGTCTTTAAGGTTTTGAGAATCCATATCCTCATACAAAAAGTGTTTGGACTTGACACTAATGAAGTTGTACAACCTATCATGATGAGTCACTGCTAGTTCTTAGCTTTGGATGTCTTACCACAGGACATGGCTGGAATGTCAAGTTTCTCAATAGTTGTGTTGTGTAAGTCACAGGATACTGTGCCAGATACTGGCAGCTTCATTTGTTCAGTTGTTTAACAAACATTTTTTGAAGATATACCTTGTGCAGGAGACAGCTAAGCTAAGGATTCAAAGATAAGGAAAGACTTAATCCTTAACCTCAAAAAGCTCACATCCTAAGGAGCTCAAGAAGCTGTGGTTTCTGAAACTGTTTGATCAACCAGCACTTAAAAACATTTTCATGAATATGCAGCTCTGACAATGTGTATTTATGTATTCATAAATTCTACATGTATTATGAACCATGTATTTTAAAAGATGACAAAATCTAAATATATATATTTAAAAGCCTGGACATGGTAATGAACACTTTTAATACCAGGACACAGCAAGGTGTGGTGGTGTATGCCCATAATCTCAGAACTTGGGAGGCTGAGCAGTAGGATTGCCAGATGTTGGGGGCCAGCCTGGGCTACACAGTTGGTTCAAGGCTAGGCTGGACAACAAAAGTAAAACCCTGTATCAAAAAAAAAAAAAAAAAGAAGAAGAAAAAAAGAGACACAAAGAGCAAAAAAAGAAAAAGAAAAAATAATACCAGCACACAGGAGAAAAAACAGGAGGGTCTTGAGTTTCAGGCCAGGCTGGACTACATAGTTAGACCTGTCTATAAATAAATAAATAAATAAATAAAAAATAATTAAAATGGAAACTCTGGCTATTTATCTGGATGAAAATAAAATTGGATTTATACATTATATTATTTACTATAAAAATAAATTCCAGATTAAAAAAACTTTTTAAAAAAATAAAAACTCTCGAAGATTACACATACAACTTAGAGGGGAGGGGCTTAAGACTGGAAACCTAGAAGTTAAAAAAGAAAGAAATGGACATACTTGACTTGTTTTTAAAAGTACAGTGGTAAAGTGCTTGTGTAGCATATGTAAAGCACTGGGTTCAGTCACCACCAGCACTATAAAAAAGTAATTTCTTAATATGACAAAAATACATAAGCAAGGTCAATAAGTCTGAGGGTAAATTGTCAACCCAGTGGGCAGATAGAGGGTAATGACAAGAAGGAAATAACCAACCATATAGAAATTGCACAAAGAATATAAATTGACATTTTACAGAGAGAAAAGCCACGTGGCCAATAAACATGAAAAGACATGTCAACTCACTCACAAAAATTAATATAACAATAGGAATAATCACTTGATGCTGATCAGACTGCAAAAATCAAAATAATATAACATTGACAAGAATGATAGGTAGGAAGTGGGCTCTCACATATTTTCTATGGAAATGTAAATTATCACGGCATTTTACAGAGCAACCCAACAAAATCTAATCTAAAAAATATTACATTTAAAGGTCTAAAGGAGTAGGGGAAGTCAGGGGGGTAAGGGAAAGGAAAGAAGGGAAAAGAAAAAATCTGAAGGAAAAAAATGGAAACAAAGTCTTTGTGAATAGGGAAGGGTGGAGGGGGTGAAAGGAGAGCAAGGGAATGGGGAAAATACAAGAACCAAGATCATATAAAGGTACAAGATCCCAATGATGAGTGTAACTGTATTGTATACCTAAAATGTAACAATAAACTTAATGGAAAACATATTACATTTGACCCAACAATAGGAACCTCAAGAATCTAAATCATAGAAATAAAAATCAGCATACAAAAATACAAAACCGGTATTTTGGGGGTTTTTTGGGGGAAGGTTTTGTTTCTTCTATTTTTATTTTTTAAGACAATACTGTAGCACTGTTCACAATGTTAAACAAAAACCACATCTAATAAATTAATCAATGGTACACTCTTAGGAAACCATGGTATATCTACAGGCTATGTACCATTGTAGAACTATTAGTAAAAAATAGAGCTTTAGAAAAGAACTTGGAGAATTTCTACATTAACTAATACAAGTAAAGTGGTTAAAAAGTATACCTATTATGATCCCATTTTAAAAATCCATAACAAATCAAATCTTAAACATGTTAATAGAAGTATGTAAGTTTAGATTTTATTATATGAGCATGGAAAAGATACGAAAAGAGAAGCCATATTTTCAGCTGATATGAGTACGACAAGATCTGGAAAACAAGAATCAATCACACAAAAAAAGATGAAATTCACTGGAGAAGGGGATGTGTAAAAACATAGTTTATATATAACATTAGTTGGCATTAAGTAAAATCATACACATAGTTTTTTTTTTTTACTTGTGGTGCTAGGAATCGAACCCAAGTCTTTGTACATGTCAGACAAGTGCCATACCACTTGGCTATAACCCAACCTTAAAATCATATAAGTAAATGTAATAAAATACATTCAATAGGGCCGGGGATTTAGCTCAGTGGTTCCGATGCCTGCCTCACAAGCACAAGGTCCTGAGTTCGATCCCCAGTCCCCCCCCACCCCCCAAAAACTATATATATACGTATATATATACTATATATACGTATATATGTATATATATACTGTATATACACTATATATACTATATATATACGTATATATACATATATATATAGTATATATTAATATATATATTATATATGTATATATTATATATAAATATATATGTATATATATTAATATATATGTATATATAATATATATTATATATAATATATATAAAATATATATATATTATATATAATATATATAAAATATATATATATTATATATATTCAACAACAAGTTTTTTAAACCCATATGTTAGGTTACAAGGCAGAAGGGTATTTAGAGTTTCTAGGGAACCGCTTTTCCAAATATGAGAGTGGTAAACGTGGCTTACAAAACAATTACTAATGAACAGGATCTGTGTTAAAAAAATAATAATAAGACAAGAGGCTCGAGGAATAATCAGTGAGCTCTCCTTAAGGAAAGACTCAGGGTCTACAGGACCCCATTAAAAATGTTTCATGGCATCATATGGGTCACACAAATCTGAGCTAGTCGCTTGCTTGCTGTATGACTTTGGATTAGTCATGAGGCTTCTTAAATTTGTATAACAATTTTGGAAGTGTGGCCATTTTCACTATATTGGTTCTTCCTATTCAAGAACAAGGGATATCTTTCCATTTTCTGATATCCTCTTTGAGCTCCCTTTTTCAGAGTACTATAGTTTTCAATGTAGATGTCTTTTACTTCCTTCCTTAGATTGATTCCTAGATATTCCATTTTTGGGGGGTGCTATTTTAAAAGTTGTTGTTTCCCTAATTTCTCTCTCAGTGAGTTTGTTATTTCTTTATAGGAAGGCTATTGATTTTTGAGTGTTGACTTTGTATCCAGCTACACTATTGAATTTGGTTATTAAATCTAGAACTCTTTCGGTGAAGTTGTTGGTGTCTTCTATGTACAGTATCATTTTCTCCACAAATAATGATAATTTAACTTCTTTTCCTGTCCTCCTTCCTTTTATTTTTTTCTCTTGTATAATCACTCTGGCTAATGTTTCCAGAGCTATACTGAACAAGAATGGTGGCAGTGGACATTCTTGTCTTTTTCCTGATTTTATAGTGAAACCTTTCAGTTTTTGTCCATTTAGCAACAGCTAAATCAAGATGTTAGCTATTGTTTTGTCATAGATGCCTTTTATTAAACTGAGATAAAAACCAACTATACTAATTTTCAGTAGGGTTTTTATTGTGAATGAGTGATGGACTTTGTCAAATGCTTTTTCTGCATCTACTGAGAGAATCATATGGTTTTTGTCCTTGGCTCTGTTAATATAGTCCATATATATTTTTAACGATTATATTTCCTCTTGAATTATTTCTTTTGCAAGTATGTAGTGATATTCTTTGTCTCTCTTAATCAATCTTGGCTTGAAATCCACTTTGTTTGCAAATAAAATAGCTACTTCTGCTTTTTTCCAGCTTCCTGTTCCATGGAATATTGCTTTCCATCCTTTGACTTTTAGTCTATGAATTTCTTTTTGAATTAAATGTGTTTCTTGGGCTGGGGATTTAGCTCAGTGGTGCTGTTGCCTACCTCGCAAGCACAAGGTCAATCCCTGGTACCAAAAAAATGTGTTTCTTGAATGCAGCATATTGTTGGATCTTGCTTCTTGATCCATTCTGTCAGTTTGTTTCTTTTGATTGGTGAATTGAAACCATTAACATTAATAGTTATAACTGATCTGTCCTGTTTTATCTCTGTCATGTTATTTTCCTGTTGTTGGCTCCTTTCTTTCCTCTTCTGTTTAATTTCTTGCCTTGCCTGGTGGATTCATTCTGTTGGGGCTATGGAGCTGTAGTCCTCATTATCTCTTTGTACAATTTCCTTTAGAATGTTTTGTAGTGCTGGTTTGGTGTTCATGAATTTCTTCAGGTGCAATTTTCACTGAAATATCTTATTTTCCCATCAATTTTATAAGATAGTTTTGCGAGGTACATCAATCTGAATGGAAGGTTGTTTTCTTTAGGTCTTGAAATACTTTACTCCAAGCTTTCCTTTACTAGAGGGTTTGTGCTGAGAAGTCTGCTGTCATTCTAATGGTCTTTCCTTTATACATGATTTGTTTCTTTTCTCTAACAGCTTTTAATATTCTGTTCTCATGTTGAATTTCTAGAATCTTAACTTATATGCCTTGGTATAGATTTTTTTGATAATGGCTATTGGAGTGCTACATGCCTCACTTGTCTGTTTATCAATTCTTTTTCCACGCTTGGGAAGTTTTCTGTCATTACTTCTGTTAACAGGTTTTAAAAAATATCATTTGTGGTATCTCCTGCTTTTTCTTGGACACCAATCAATCTTATGTGATTCTTCTTTGCATCATCTAGCAGCTGTTGGATTGATTTCTTGTGGTCCCTTGCTATTTTTAAGAAATCTTTCTTTTCATAATCAGTAATTACAATCCTGTCTTCTATATCTGATATTCTGTCCTCACACTGGACATGCTTCATATACTTCAATGTAATATTCAATCTCTTGGATTTGTTTGACTGTTTCCTGGATTTCATTTATTTCTTATGTTGGACTTTAATGGTTTCTATCATTTTCCTGAGCTCCTCTATTTTTTTAACGTTTATCTACTCTGGAGTCACTAACCACATCTTTCATTATGGTTACCATCTCTGTAGTTATCTGAGAAATTGTGATTTGATTTTTTTGAAGAGCCTCATCTATCTGCTTTGTTAATTCTGCTGTTACCACTTCAGAAAATCCAGGTGGGTGGCTTTGAATTGTTCTCCCTGATTGCCTCCTACATTTGCCTTTGGTGAGGTGAAAGACTGGGGTGGGGTTGCTTCTTGTTTAATTGTCTTCTCATTTTCTATTTTTTTTAAGATAATGGGCTGATGCTTGTAAATTGCTTATGGTGGGTAGCTTTATTGTTAGTATTGAAAACCCTTAGGGAATGACTACTTCTCAGAGATTTCTTCCAAGTGTAGGTGGCTTTTGGTTTTGAGTTTGTTGCAAGGTCCTATCTCTTCAATTTATTGGAGATGAGAAGTTTCTGCCTATTTGGCCTAGCCACTGGTTCTTTGGCATTGGCCTATAGTATTGCTTATGACCCTCAATCTCAGTCTTGGCATACCAGAAAGAACAACTTATTAGAACAATTATGTCACCTTGGTTTAAGTAGTATAATCAGCAATAACAATAGCATCAAATATAGCCTATTAAATGACACTGTGGCAACTATTAATTTGCCACATTTAACTGCATGAACTATATTTGTGATTATATAACAAAATCTAAAACAAACTAGAAAATTTTGTACAGTAAATATCCCCCAATATGGCAATTTTACCCTCAGGGGAGAAACTTTAAAAGGTGTTAAGGGGCAAAACAGAGAAATAGAAGAGGAAGAGATTAGAAGCAAGCCTGAAGGACAAAGGAAGATTATGCAAACTTTGGGAAACTGATGAAAAAGATAGGAGGGAAGAGAGAAGGAAGAAATAAAAAGAACAGAAAAGAACAAGAACAACAAAAAAATTAGCCTTTCGGCTGGAACCGCCATCTTCCAGTAATTTGCCAAAATGACGAACACAAAGGGGAAGAGGAGGGGAACTCGGTATATGTTCTCTAGGCCTCTTAGAAAACATGGGGTTGTTCCTTTGGCCACATACATGTGAATCTACAAAAAGGGTGATATTGTAGACATCAAGGGAATGGGTACTGTTCAAAAAGGAATGCCACACAAATGTTACCGTGGCAAAACTGGAAGAGTCTACAATGTTACCCAGCATGCTGTTGGCATCGTTGTAAATAAGCAAGTTAAGGGCAAGATACTTGCCAAGAGAATTAATGTGCATATTAAGCATATTAAACACTCAAAGAGTCGAGATAGCTTCCTGAAACGGGTCAAGGAAAATGATCAGAAAAAGAAGGAAGCCAAAGAGAAAGGTACCTGGGTTCAACTGAAGCGCCAGCCTGCCCCACCCTGAGAAGCACACTTTGTGAGAACCAATGGGAAGGAGCCTGAGTTGTTGGAACCTATTCCTTATGAATTCATGGCATAAACTGGGGATGTAGCTCTGCCAAGCAGCACCTAATTAGCGGCTGAATGCCCTAATCCCTACTTCAAAATAAAAAATCATCCTATGTTGTAAGGATGGTTTTCTTAATTGAACAGGTGTGTGGTGCCTTTACCTCAGAGAAGCAAATATTTGCAGCAGATTCTCATTATACCCAGTTAATTGTGTCAGGTCTTTACTCTTCAGTGTTTTTCTTGCTGAAAGATGCGAGGTATTGTGCTGATGTATACTCAAATGGCCAAATATTTATAAAACATTTATATTGGCTTGAAGATCCTCTAAATCACCTTGGGGACAAGATGTATCAAAATAAATGGAAGTCAGTATATGGCATTTCAGTTAAATAAATTGTTTAAAAGCAAAAAAAAAATTTGACAGTGTTCACAGTCATATAAAAACAAAATTAAAAAAAAGCAAAACAAAAAAAAAAAACCCCAGAAAAAAAAATGTCCACTTTAGGGCATTTCTCTGGTATCACTGGTAAACAGAGTAGACAGAGCCCAGATCTGTGTTGATTAATCCCAGCAAGTCAGTTTAGATATAAGACAGGGTACTGGATAATCCCAGCAAGCCTGGACCTTTAGTTACATTGAAGTTCAGGCTAATTTCTGGCTGTGAGGCTGGAACACAATTTGTTCATCCTGCAACACTCTGTGCACCTCCTGCCTGCTGGAATTTAGCTCCCTTCCAGCTTGAACTCAGCTCCTTGATCTCCTGCAGACTTTAATTTCCTTCTGCCTCAGGCTGACACTGGAGCCACCAGATGGAGCCAACCCACAGCTGCTCTGAGTTCCAAGCTCAGTTGTCCCCTCTCCAAGGTGGCTACCAGACAATTGCTCTCTCCTGGGGGATGTCCTGATTAACTCACCAGCCACTGCAGTCTCCTGTCCAGTACTTTGTTCCACTGGTGCATTTCTCTGAGGAGTCCTCTGGGGTCACCAGTAATCACCATTGGTCTGCAGGTTCTAGCTGCCCCTTCCACACAGCAAGTCAGGGCTTGGGGAGAAAGTACCCCTTGCCACCTCCTTGTTCTTTGTTGAAGACTCTCTCTTCACTCTCTGTGTGGGCTTCAATTGTTTATTTAGATCTTTGCTGGGTCCTGGGGACCCACTTCCCTGCTTCTTCTCTACCTCATGTTGCTATATTCCAGCATTTGGACACTAAATCTCGGAGAGGCTGTTTCTCTGCTATTCACCACTCCTCCATCTCCCCTAAAGTCTTCTAATTCAGGACCTCTTGAAGCTCATTTCAATGTGTTACATTTTCCATAATGAAGCAAAAGAGATAAAAGCAGAACTAAAGGGAGAACACCTTAAATCTAGGAAGATATCATATAAATCCTTCAGATTATTTAACCTCTCCCATCAAATGGGGCTGTCATTAAACCTAATAACCAATGGATTGGAGCCACAGGAGTTGAATCTGCATCCTTCATGGTGATTTTTTGTGTCCCTGTGATAAGCCTGGATAGTCCTTATTGCAGGTTACAGGGAAAGGGGACGTTACTAGAATCTCTGCAGTAAATCCTAGTCTCCTGCGAGCCACGGTAGCACAAGGCGAATTATAGGAAAAGTAGAAAAATGAGACAGAAGAAGCTGATCTTTGGGTCTGATCAGTGCTGCTCTGGGCAGCAAAGACGAAAGCCCCCAGCTTACTGCACCTTTTATTGAGTACATTGGGAGAAACAAATGTAACAAATGACTCGGGACAGAGAGCTCAGTACATCGCCGTCGTAAACAAGATGTAACAATCAACTTGTGGAGAGTTCAGTACATCGGCTTAAACAAGATGTAACAATCCAAGAACAATGAGGAACTGAGTAGATGAAGATTTTGTTCCTCCCAGGATGTCTTCAGCTGCTGTGCTCTGATCCTGGAGCATCACCGCATCACTGGGTCATTGAGGTCTCAGTTGTGACCGGAGGCCAAAATGGATTATGTCTCGGAATGCCATAGCTGAGCTGTAGGCAGGAGAACTACGCTAACCAAATGATTTTTCCCTAAAATTATGTAGCATTGCTCCTGACACTTTATCATCTGAGAAATAAATGTTGCACAACTGGTCCATAAGGATGCTCTGAGGTGGCTGCTACACCTCCTGTGAAGGTCAGGAAATTGAAATCCAGAGAGTGAGTTCCCCAAGGGCACACAACTGCTCAGTTTCAGAGGGATATTTTGAATATGAGTCTATCTAATTCCAAAATCTGAACTCTTTCTACAATAGAACACAGCTTTGCTGTTTACCAATATAGATTAATGGGAAAATGATTTTTTGTTAAATATCTGTAAGAAAGGATAGTCAAAATCAGTTTTAGTCACTTTTCTATTGTCTAATATACTTAATAATCAATAAATCTCTTTGCCTAAATAAAAACATTTTAATTCTTTAATTTTCTGTTGAGAATTTTGAGACAGAAAAGTCAAAGGACATTTTGAAGGCCCATAATAAGAGAGCTCTGATTCTTTTCATTTATTCACTACATACTCCATATAGCACACAAAGTTCCAGTTATTCTGGATTCTGGCAAGAAAATTAATCCATCAATTTGTTCAAAAATTCTGGGATCAAATATACACAAACAAAAATAAAAGTCCCCCTTTTTTTGGTACCAGGGATCGAACTCTTGACCTTGTGCTTGCAAGGTAGGTGGCAGAACCACTGAGCTAAGTCCCCAGGCCCCATTTTCTTCTAATATCCCCTCAGTGGAGTTCCTGGTAATTTTCTACATTTGTTTCCAAATTTAGCTATACAGAACAATCACTTATACAGGGTTTGGTGGTATATGCCTGCAATCCCAGTACTCTGGGAATTTGAGCCAGGAGGATTGCAAGTGTGAGCCTAGCTTTTTCTTCAAGAAAAGATTTTGGAAAGGAAGAAAAATGTAATTTTTCAGTGGAGAAACTAGCAAATACTACCATGATCAAATAATCAAGGTGAAATCACTAGGAGTAATTTATGCTGATATCAGAAGAAGGGCATCTCATTTCATATTCTCCTCAAACCCTAGAGCAGTGGTTTAATTATGAGAAAAACATCAGACAATTTCAAGTCATGGGACATTTTACCAAATACATAACCAGATGGACTCAGACTATCATGGTCACATCAAGGTCATGAAAAATAAGACTAAAAACCTGTCACAGATCAGAGACTAATGAGATATGATGACTAAAGGCAACATGGCATCTTGTATTGGGTCCTGGAAGCCAAAACAGGAGGTAGCAAAAAGTGAATAAAGTTTGGAGTATAATTAATGGTAATGCACCAATGCTGGTTGCTTGGTTTTATAGATATCATAATGTAAAATGTTAATATTAGGAGAAACTGGGGGAGGGGTATAAAAGAATTTTCTGTGCTCTCCTGCAACAATTCTGTAAATCTAAAATTATTCAAAATTAAATTTATTAAAAACAAAAAGCAAAGCATCTTGCTATAATTTTTTTTTTTTTTGGTTTCTTGAGACAGAGTCTGGCTGTGTAGTTTAGGCTGTCCTTGAACTATGTACTCCAAGCTGTCCTTGAACTTGCAGCGGTCCTGCTACCTCAGCCTCCCAAGTGCTGGGGTTGTTACAGGCATGTATGACCATGCCTGGCTCTTGCTATAATTTTAAAAGTGTGGTGACTGGATGATTTCTCCTTGGATTAGCTTCAGGCTCAGCACCTTTCAAACCCTCTTTGCTCTCCACTAGCCACACACTTCTAGTGTCACGTGCCATAAGACATGTTAATAGGCCCTTTGTGTCACGGCATTAAGAGAGCATACTGCTTGGCTAGGAGAATTCCTAGAGGTCATTCATTCCACCATTTGGAGAGCCAACAATAACCTATCACAAAGCAGCCCAAGTTCAATTCAATTCTTTTTTCTTACCTAGATCTCAAAAAAATGTCCAGGGCCACTCCAGGGCCTCTAGGACAAAGTGAAGTGTGGAAAAGATGTCTTAATCAATCTCCTTTTCAGGAGTGCTTTTAGAGACTTTACTGTTAAAAGGTAGAACATGACATCGGACCACGTGAACTCAGGACTTGAGTCCTCCCTCGGGCCTTGGAAAGGGCTGGTGCAAGTTTAGAGTCCAGGGCCCAGGAATTTAGCTCAGTGGTTCCACTGCCTGCCTTGCAAGCTCAAGGTCCAGAGTTCAATCCCCAGTACCAAAACAAACAAATAAATAAATAAATAAATAAAATAAATGAGTTTAGGGTTAGCAGTCAACCCATCCTAACCCCTCAAAAGAACAAACAAGGGACCTTTGCGAGAAATCCCACTGTCTATTGTCTCCAGCCCTTCAACTCAGAAACTCTTGGTCTTTGAGCAAGCTCAGACCAGGTAGTCACCCCTGCCTGAAGTGCTCCCTGAGCCACTGTGCAGGCTTGGGCATATCGCCTAGGCCTAGTTTCATTACAACATTTGATCACATAGGTTAAGTTTGGGTTTCCATCTTCCTCCTACCTTGTAGGTTCACTCAGGATGTGATCCAAAACTTTTAAAAAAATCTTTGTGTTGTCATAGTAAGGCGTCAAAGAGCCCTTGTTGAGTAAATGAATTAAGGCTCTTGCTGAAGGAGGGAAACCTTGGCCAGGAAGACCCTGGCCAGCCAGAGCAAGAACATCAAGCCCCAGGTGACTTTCTGCTCAGCAACCTCCCGGATCAACTGCAGTGGGAGGTAAGAGACTGCCAATCAGCAATAACTTCCTGAAAGGACAACAAGAATATTGAGGCAAGCACAGAGGAACATGTTTGTAATTCCAGCTTCTCTGGAGGTGGGAGGATCAAGAGTTGTCAGCCTGGGCAACATAGCTAAGGTAGTCTCCAAAAACAAGCAGAAAAAGAAATAGTGATGGATCTTGCCTCCCACATATTAATATTTCATCACTTCTATACACATTACCATGCCGAATATGGCTAACTATAAATTAAATGCTTATATTTTAACAAGATTATTTGAAATCTAGACTATCCTAGAGTATTCAGGTATTTAAAAAAGTATTTGCCCCAATGAATCAGACTAAATGAATGCTGGAAACAGAGACAGGAAAGTAAAGTTTAGCTTAAAAATAGAAACCTTTATTTAGAAGAACATCCAAAGAAGTCAGCAAAACAGTTATGGCTTACCACCCCATCTCCTGAGTATCCTATGTGGTTTAAATTCTCTGCAGTGTAAAGAATGATTTAAACTTCTGAAGAAGAATGTAAACATGATCGAAACCGAATTCGTTCTTAACACTGTCAATTCTTGAGATTTTAAATATTGCTCTCAGAATGACATTTCCATCTTCTTCAAAATTCCATATACTGGAAAGAGAAAGGAGGGAATAAGAAGAAAATACCTTGCTTGTTTGTCTTGGAGTTGAAAACAACTCTTACAGAAAACAAAGTCTTCATCCACTCTGAGCAACCTCGCACTCCTGCAGCTAAACAGAAGCAGACCCCGGTTGTGAGGTCCGTATAAGGAGATCTGCCTGGAGAACACAGGTCTTCACAGCTTGAGGCGAAAACGGCTCAACATATCTTTTCTCAGTGTTAGACACACTCGCTTCTACACTCAGAATTGGGTCTTCTCACACCTAGGGCGTAGTTTACCTACAAAGTGAGTCCCTGGGCGGGGTGACGATGACAAACTCAATCCACACAAAAGCCCACGCCTCGTCAGGGGACCCACGCATGCGCATAAAGATGGTGAAAGGTGGCCTCGGGCGCTCCGAACTGTCTCCACGCCTTCCGCCGGCGGCTTCCCTGAGCCCGCCTCCGCCGGAGCAGACAGCTGAATGGTCAGTCTGGTCTCGGCCCGGGGCGGGGATTGGCTGATTGGCAGTATCGTCCCAGGGCAGCCAATCTGGAAACCCGAGTAGCCGAAGAAGGTGCTGGCTGCCGCGCGGCGGTGGTAAGTGGGCCTGTTGGCTGGAAAAAGTGGGTGGAAGAAAGTGGCCCAGAGTTTGATGGTGGCGAAACGTCATGGTAACAGGGCAGAAGTAGAAGGAGCCTGGTTGGGAATGAGGAAAGGGCGGCGGGCCTCGTGGGCCAGCGAGGCGTCTGCGCTGCGGTCGAAGGGAATCCGGTGGCCGAGGGCCCTAATGGGCCTGGCGCTTCAGCGGAGCGGTGGGAAGTCGAGTGCCTTGCCTCAGGGCTGAGACTCTCTCACCCATTCACCCTCTCGGCCACTTGCCCCTGTACCCCACTGGTGTCCCCTTCCCCGCCCTCAGACTGTGTTGGGAGCCTCAGTTCCCGCGCCGGCTGCTGGGCGGCGGATCCCTGGGGTGTTGCGTCCTTTCCCGGCTCGGCGGGTGCGCGTCCCGCCTCTCCCAGGCGGGCTTTGCTTGACCCTTGTTGCAGTGTCACTCACTGTTCATTCTCCGAGAATTTCCTGTGTATCTTTCTGACCATGCCCAAGTGGCGTCAGACCCCAGAGAAAAGGCCAGCCTTTTGGGCGTTTAAGATTTTCTATTTTTGTAATGGAAACCTTCATATTAAAGAGAATTTGAGTGAATGATGTAGAGAACTCAGTGTATACAGCACGCCCCGTTTCAGTGATTAGCAATTAATGACCCGTCTTGCTTCCCTTCTCTGAGTTATTTTGAAGTAAACTCCAGAGGTATTTCATCTCTTTTATATATTTCTACGCCTCTGTCATGATCAATGAGCATACATACTTTTTTTCTATCTATCTATCCATCAATCTATCATCTATCTATCTATCTATCTATCTATCTATCTATCTATCTATCTGTTTAACTCTTTTGGTGCCGGGGATTGAACTCCGGTCCTTGCACTTGCGAGGCAGGCGGTGGCCCCACCATTTACATTTTTTAAAGAGAGGTTAAGTGATAAGGCACACAAAGTGTAAATACTGCTAATTTAGTTTATATTACAAGGATGTATTATGAGTTTTACTACCCTGTACTCAAATTTTCAAAAATCAACAAAAAGGTACTGGTGTGGTTTGATGGCACACACCTGTAATTCCAGCACTAGAGAATTACTGGAAGCAGGAGGATCTCCACGAGTTCGAGGCTAGTTTGGACTACATAGTGAGTGCAAGACCAGTCTGAACTACATATATAGCGAGACCCTGGCTCAAAAAACAACAACAAAAATTGTGTTATGGTTTTGAGCATTAATAATTGTATTGGTAATTTCTGTTTATGGAATTCTCAGTATATATGAAGCGCTGTAAAATTGTTTCCTTTTCATTTAATTATTATCACAGCTCTGTGAAGTAGGAGTTACCCTCATTTCACCATTGAGGGAAAAATAATTTAGCAAGGTTACACAATTTTGCCTGAAGTTATAGTGCTGAAAGAAGTGAAGGCTGGAATTCAGGATACTAATTCTAACTATTTTCATTGAAGAATATTTGCCCTTTTTTAAAATACAAAATATTTATTGGTACATTTTAGATATACATAAATGATAACATTCATTACAGGGAATTTGCCTCTCTACATGGTATCTCTCGCCTCTTTTTTTCTCATTCCCTCCCCAGCTTCCCTATGTACAAAAGCTTTGTTTCCATTTTTTTCTTTCTATTTTCACTTTTTTCTTTGTCCCTTCCTTCCTTTCTCTCTTCCCCATCCATTGTTCCCCTTCCCATTTGAACATTTTCTTCCCAATTCCCAATATTTATTGTACATTTTAGTCCTTATTTCCACTTTTAGTTTTTCATACCAGAGAAACAATGCAGTATTTAGACGTGTGTCCAATTTCTTTCACTTAAGAGTGTGGTCTCAAGTCGCATCCATTTAGTTAGAAATGTCTCAAGCTCACCCTTCTTTATGGCAGAATAGTATTCCATTGTGTAAAAAAACCACATCTTCTTTATCCATATGTCCACTGATGGGCATTTGGGCTGTTTCCAAGATTCAGCTATTACACACTGCCACTCTAAACATGGACATTCATATATCATTTTGGTAGGATGCTTTCAATTCTTTTGGGAAGATACCAAGAAGGAGAATAGTTGGGTGGAATGGAACCTGTAGTTTTAGTTTTTTGAGGAATCTCCACACTGATTTCCACAGTGGTTGCACCAGTCTACACCCCCACCTACAGTGGAGAAGGGTCTCTTTTTCAAAACAGTCCCTCCAGCATTTATTATTGGTTGATTTCTTGATAACAGCCATTCTTTCTGGAGTGAGATGGAGTCTTAGTGTTGTTTTAGTTTGCATCTCTCAAATGACCAGTGATGTTGAACATTTTTTCATATATTTATTTCCCATTTCTACTTCTTCATCTGAGAAGTGTCTGTTCATTTCAGATGCCTATTTTTGGATTGGGTCTTTAAATTTGGGGGCAGTCTGATTTTTTTGAATTCTTTGTGTATTGTAGATATTAGACAAACAGCTGACAAAAATGTTTTCCCACACTGGGTTGTCGCTTCACTCTGTTGGTAGTTTCTCTTGCTGTGCAAAAGCTTTTTGATAAGATGAGATCCTGGTTGTTGATTCTTTGTGATAGTTCCTGTGTGATTGGGGTTTTGTTCATAAAGTCTCTGCCTACACCAGTGTCTTCAGGAGTTCTACCTCTTCTATCTTCCAGCAGATTTAGTGTTTCTGTTTTAATATTTAGATCTTTGATCCATTTTGATTTTAGTTTAGTGCATGGTGAAAGATATGGGTCTAGTTTCAGTCTTTGGCATATGGAAAGCCAGTTTTTCCCACACCATTTATTAAAGAGTCTACTTTCTTCCAGTGAATGTATTTGTCTCCTTTGTCAAAGATTATGTGGCTGAGTACGTCTGGAGTTGTTTCTGCATCTTTTAGTCTGTCTATTTCATTGCTCCACAGGTCTGTTCTTTTGCCAATACCATGCTGTTTTTATCACAGTAGCTTTGTAGTATAATCTCAGGTCAGGGATTGTGATGCCCCCTGCCTTTCTTTTGCTGCCCAGAATTGCCTTTGCTATTCTAGGTCTCTTCTGGTTCCAAATGAATTTTAGGGTTGTTTTCTCTAATTCGGTGAGATAATGCTGTTGTAATTTTGATTGAGATTACATTAAATTTGTATAACAATTTTGGATGTGTGGCCATTTTCACTATATTGGTTCTTCCTATCCAAGAACAAGGGATATCTTTCCATTTTCTGATAGCCTCTTCAGCCTCCTTTTTCAGAGTACTATAGTTTTCAGTGTAAAGATCTTTTCCTTCATTAAATTGATTCCTAAGTATTTCATTTTTTTGGATGCAATTGTGAAAGTTGTTTTTCTAATTTTTCTCAAGTGAGTTTGCTGTCTGTATAGGAAGGCTATTAATTTTTGTGTGTTGACTTTGTATCCAGCTGCACTACTGAATTTGGTTATTAACTCTGGAAGTCTTTTGGTGGTGCTTTTGGGGTCTTCTATGTAGAATATAATGTCATCTGCAAATAATAATTTAACTTCCTTTCCTGTCCTTATTCCTCTTTTTTCTCTTGTATAATTTTTCTGGCTAATGTTTCCAGAGCTGTATTGAACAAGAGTGGTGACAGTGCCAAAAGTCTTGTAGACTTAATAACCAAATTCAGTAAAGTACCTGGATACAAGGTCAACACACAAAAATCAATAGCTTTCCTCTACATGAACAACAGACTCACCAAGAGAGAAATAGGGCAAACAATTCCTTTCACAATAGCATCCAAAAAACTGAAATACCTAGGAATCAATCTAACGAAAGAAATTAAAGACCTCTTCTCTCAAAACTATAGCACTTTGAAAAAAGATATTGAAGGGGATATCAGAAAATAGACATGCCTTGCTCCTGGGTAGGAAGGATCAACATAATGAAAATGGCTCTACTTCCAAAATTGTTATATAGATTCAGTGCAATCCCAATTGAAATCCCAGCAGTATACTTCATAGACCTTGAGAAAACAATCCAAAAATTCATTTGGAACAAGAAGAGACCCAGAATAGCAAAAGTAATTCTAGGTAACAGAGACATGGCAGGGGGTATTGCAACCCCCAACTTGAATTTATACTACAAAGCTACTGTGGCAAAAAACAGCATGGTACTGGCAAAGAAACAGACCTGAGGACCAGTGGAACAGATTAGAAGATGCAGAAACAACTCCAGACACACTTAGCCACCTCATCTTTGACAAAGGAGCCAGACACCCTCACTGGAAGAAAGATAGTCTCTTCAATAAATGGTGCTGGAGAAATTGGGTTTCAACTTGCCAAAGACTAAAACTAGACCCATATCTCTCACCATGCGCTAAACTAAAATCGAAATGGATTAAAGATCCAAATATAAAAACAGAAACACTGAACTGGCTGGAACAGAGGTTAGATAGAGCTCTTGAAGACATTGGGATAAGAAAAAACTTTATGAACAAAACCTCAGTTGCCTGTGAACTAGCACAAACAATCAACAAGTGCGATCTCTTTTTATTAAAAAGCTTCTGCACAATGAGAGAAACCACCAGCCGTATGAAGAGACAACTCACAATGTGGGAAAAAATTTTCTTTTTTTTTTTTTTTTGGTACCAGGGATCGAACTCGGGTCCTTGTGCTTGGGTAGCAGGCGGCAAAACCACTGAGCTAAATCCCTGGCCTTGGGAAAAAATTTTCACCAGCGATCCCTCAGACAAAGGTCTAGTATCTCGAATCTATAAAGAACTTAAAAAAATCAGACCTCCCAAATTTAAAGACCCAATCCAAAAATGGACCTCTGAAATGAACAGATATTTCTCACACTAAGAAGTAGTCATGGCAAATAAACATGTGAAAAAATGTTCAACATCACTGGTTACTTGAAAGCTGCAGATGAAAACAATGCTGAGATTCCACCTCACTCCAGAAAGAATGGCTGCTATCATGAAATCAACCAAGAACAAATGCTCGAAGGGCTGTTGGGAAAGAGGAACATTGCTCCATTGCTGGTTTGAGTGTCGACTGGTGCAATCACTGTGGAAATCAGTATGGAGATATCTCAAAGAACGAGGACTGAAAGTCCCATTTGACCCAGCTATTCCCCTGCTGGGTATCTTCCCCAAAGAATTAAAAGAATCGTACCACAGTGATATATGTGGACCCATGTTCATAGCAGCACAGTTTGTAATAGCTAAAACTTGGAAACAGCCCAAATGCTCATCAACTGGAGACTGGATCAAGAAAATACGGTGTTTTTTTTTATAAAATAGAGTACTACTCAGCCATCAAAAATGAGAAATTAGAGACATTTATTGCTAAATCGATGCACATTGAGGCCATCCTCTTAAGTGAAATAAATAGGACACACGTGTAAATACCGAGTAGTTTCTGTAGTGTGAGAAACTAAAAGTGTAAATAAGGACTAAAAGGTATAATAGATAATGCGAAATAGGAAGAAATGGGGCAAAGGGAAGGGGGAAGTGGTATGGGTAGGGGAAAGGAAAGAAGGGAATGGAATTAATATGAGAAAATGAAAGAATGGAAACAAAGTCTTTGTAAATAGGGAGCTATGGAGGGGTTAAAGGGAGGGCAGGGGAAGGAGGAAAATATAAGAACCAAGAGACTATGTAAAGGTGCATATCTCCAATGATGAATGTCATTATATTGTACACCTACAATGTACCAATAAAAGGATATACAAAAAAGAAAAAAGTGTGTCAGTGGACAACCTTGTCTTGTTCCTGATTTTAGAGCAAAAGCTTTCAGTTTTTGTCTACTTAGTATGATGTTAGCTGTTGCTTTGTTATAGATGGCTTTTATCATACTGAGATAAAGACCATCTATACTAATTTTTGGTAGAGCTTTTATCACGAATGAGTGTTGGACCTTGTCAGACACTCTTTCTGCATCTGTTGAGAGAATCATATGATTTTTGTCCTTGGTTCTGTTAATATAGTGTATTACATTTATTGATTTGTTTATGTTGAACTATCCCTGCATCCCTGAGATGAATCCAGCTTGATCATGGTGTATATGTTTCTTGATGATTTGCTGCATTCTTTTTGCCAGTATCTTAATGAGGATTTTTGCATCTATTTTCATTAGGGAGATTGTCCTGTAGTTCTCTCTTTTGGTTGGATTCTTCTCTGGTTTTGGTGTCAGGGTAATGGTTACTCCCAGGAATGAATTTGAGAGTATTGCTTCCCTTTCAACTTCATTAAAGAGTTTGAGATGTAGGGCATTAGATCTTCTCTGAATTTCTTATAGAATTCAGCAGTGAGTCCATCAAGGCCTGGGCTTTTTTCTGTTGGTAGATTTTTAATTACATCTTTAATTTCATTGGCTGATAGTGGTTTATTTAGAATTTTTATGTCTTCTTGATTCAGTTTTGGTAATTTATATGTATTTAGGAATCTGTCTATTTATTCTGTGTTTTCCATCTTACTAGAATATCAGTTCTTGAAGTATATATTGATGATCTTCTGAATTTATGCAGGGTCTGTTGTAACTTCACCCTGTTCATTCCTAATTGCATGGATTTAAGTCTTTTCTTTCCTTTTTTTGATAAGGTTGGCTAAGCATTTATCAATTTTATTTAATCTTTCAAAAAACCAAGTGTTCAATTCATTGATCCTTTGTATTTTTTAAATCTGCATTGCATTAATTTCTGCTCTGATTTTTATAATTTCCTCCCTCCTACAAGCTTTAAGCTTGACTTGCTCTACTTTTTTTAGAAGCTTGAGGTTCAACATTAGGTTGTTTATTTGAGTCCTCTCTGCTTTCCTGATATGAGTATTCACCATTATAAATTTCCCCTGTAGGACTGCTTTCTTTGTGTCCCATAAGTTCCAGTATGTCATATTGTCATTATCATTTAATTGTAGAAATTGTCTGATTTCTTCTTTAATTTCATCTGTGACCCATTGGTTGTTCTGGAGGGTGTTACTTAATTTCCATGTGTTTATGAAGTTCTTGTGGTTTCTTTTGCCATTGATTTTTCAATTTCCTTGCAGTATGGTCTGAAAGTATGCATGGGACAATTTCAATTCCTTTGCATTTACTTAAGTATGTTCTATGAGCTAGTATGTGATCTGTTTTGGAGAACATCCTGTGCAGCTGAGAAGAATGTATCTTCTGATGTTGTGGGGTGGAACATTGTAGACATCTACTAGGTCCATTTGTTTGAAAGTTTGGTTCAGTTCTAATGTTTCATTGTTCAATTTTTTGTCTAGTTGATCTGTCTGTGACTGGGATATTGAGGTCCCCCATTCCAACTGTATTAGTGCTTATATGATTTTTCATGTCTGTTAATATTTGTTTTATATAGTTGGGTGTACTGTTATTTAATGCATATATATTTATGATTGGTATCTCTTCCTCTCGTATTGTTCTCTTTACAAGAATGTAGTGACCTTCTTTGCTTCTCTTAATCAATCTTGGCTTAAAATCCACTTTGTCTGCAAGTAGAATAGCAACCCTTGCTTTTTTCTGGGTTCCTGTCACATGGAATATTGTTTTCCATCCTTTGAATTTTAGTCTATGAATTTCTTTTTGAATTAAATGTGTTTCTTGGGGCCAGGGATTTAGCTCAGTGATTCCAGCGCCTGCCATGCAAGCACAAGGTCCCAAGTTCAATCCTTGGTACCCCCCAAAACCAAAAAAAAAAGTGTTTCTTGAATGCAGTATATTGTTGGATCTTGCTTCCTGATCCATTTTGTCAGTCTTATTTCTTTTGATTGGTGAATTGAGACCATTAACATCGATGGTTATAACTGGTATGTCTTGCCTTATCTCTGTCATGTTATTTTCCTGTTACTGTCTTGCTTCTTTTCTGTTTAATTTCTTGCCTTGCCTGGTGGATTCATTTTGTTGTGATTAATGGAGTTGCAATCCCTGTTGTCTCTTTCTAGAGTATCTTTCAGAACACTTTGTAGTGCTGGTTTGGTGTTCATGAATTTCTTCAGGTGTTCTTTTTCATGGAAATATCTTATTTCTCCATCCGTTTTATAAGGTAGTTTTTTGAGGACCAGGGATTTAGCTCAGTGGTGCTGCCACATGCCCTGCAAGTGCAAGGACCCGAGTTTGATCCCCGGTACCAAAAAAAAAAAAAAAAAAAAAAAAAAGATAGTTTTGCGAGGTACATCAGTCTAAACTGAAGGTTGTTTTTGTGTAGGGCTTGAAATACTTCATTCTGAGCTCTCCTTTACTTGAGGGTTTGTGTTGAGAAGCCTGCTATGATTCTTATGGGCTTCCCTTTATGGGTGATTTGTTTCTTTTCTCTAACAGCTTTAATATTCTGTTTTTGTGTTGAATTTCTAGAATCTTAATTATTATATGCCTTGGGGAAGATTTTTTTGATTGTGGCTAATTGAAGTACTGTATGCCTCACTTATCTGTATGTCAAATTCTTTTTCCCTGTTTGGGAAGTTTTCTGCCATTACTTTTGTGTACAGGTTTTTATGTCATTTGCACCATCTGCTTTTTCATTGACTCAGATCAATCTGATTTTATTCTTATTTGCATCATCTAACAGCTGCTATATTGATTTGTCTCTTGCTTTTTTAAAAAAAATCTTTCTTTTCATGATCGCCAACCTTCAGTATTTGATATTCTGTTCTCACATTGGCTCATGCTGCTGTGTATAATTTCAACAGAGTTTTTAATCTCCTGGATATTTAAATCTGTTTCATGGATTCCATTTCTTGCGTATGGTGGGGGTTTATGGTTTTCATCATGTTCCTGAACATCTCTAATTTTTTTTTTTTTAAATCTGTATCTGCTTTAGAGTCACTAAGCATATCTTTCTTTCTGGTCACCATCTCTGTAGTCATCAGAGAAATTATTTCTGCTGTGATTTTTTTCTAGAGCTTTGTTCATCTACTTTATTACTTCTGCTGTTACCACTTCAGAGAGTCCAGGTGAGTGGCTTTCAGATTGTCCACTTCATTGCCTCCTAGATTTCCCTTTGATGAGTGAAAATCTGGAGGTGTTGCATCTTATTTAAGTGTCTTCTCCTTTTCTAATTTCTTTTTTAAGTTTAATTCCTGGGTTGATGCTTATAAATTGTTTATGTGGTGAGTAGCTTTATTGGCAGTATTCAAAAGTGTCTTCCAGGTTTAACTTGGCTTTCGGGTTTTGAGTCTGTTGCGTGATTATACCTCTTCAATCTATTGGAGATGAGAAATTTCTGCTTACTTAGTCTAGCTGCCAGTTTCTTGGCACTGACCTACAGGTTTCTTTTTCTCTTTTTTAAGACCTTTAAGGCTATTGCAGTTTCGTTATATGAGGAGGAACAACCAGTTAGCACAGTTATGTCACCTTGGCTAAAGTAGTACAAGCAACAATAGGAATAGCATGAAATACAGCCTAGAAAATGACAAACTGTGGTAATTACTAATTTGCTACCTTTAACCATATGAACTAGATTTGTGGTTACATAATAAAATCTAGTATGAATCCAAATATTGTATGTACTAAATAAGCCCTTAATAAGGTGATTTTACCCTTAGGGGAGAAGACTTATAAAGAGTTAAGGGGGAAAACAGTGCAGTAGAAGAGGAAGAGATCAGAAGCAAGGCTGAAGGACAAACTTTAGGAAACTGGTGAAGAAGACTGGGGACACAGTTTTCTTCTCATGCAGCTATATTTCGGTGCCAGGACAACAAATCTCAGAGGGGTTCTTTGCTACTCACCACTCCACCATCTTCCTGAAAGTCAATTTAAAATTTTTATTTCATTTAGTTTTTGTGTGTGTGGTGCTGGGTCTTGAACTCAGGGCTTTGTGCATGCAAAGAAGCACTCTACCTTTGAGCTACAGCCCCTATCCCATTTACTTAATTTAAAAAATATTACTGGCTTTTAAAAATTCCAAAAGTAGTATATGCTATTGAAAAAAATACAAATAATACAGAAGTACTTAAGTACAAAAAAATGTGGAAGATCCTTTCACCAAGAAGGATACAGTATTATGCTTTGGTATCTTTTTTTCTGTTTATGTACATAAAACATCTGTTTCACTGCTATTTTTGTTGCTTTATGTCTTAGTCATCTTCTCGTTGCTGGTACAAAATGCTCAACATCTACATCTTAAAGTAGGAGTGTTTTTTTGTTTTGACTCATGGTTATTAAAGGAGTCAGTTCATTGTTGGTTGCCTGTAAGGCAAGAAGGGCATTGTGGAAGTGTCTGTAGGAAGAAAGCCTCTCCTATCATGGCAGCCAGAAAACAAGGAGTGTAGGGAGGAACTGGAGAGGGAGATATCCCCTTCCAGCTCATACCCCTAGTGATCCACCTCTTTCAGTTAGGCTCCATTTTGAACAGCATGTAAGCTATGGTGCCCCCCATGATCTAATCACTTTCCAAAAGCCTCTGAACACAAGTTTTCTGGGAAACATTCTAGATCTAAACAATAACACCCTACCCTGGCCTCCATACAACTCATGCCCATCTCTTTATGCAGAATGTATTTAGTCCATCTCTAAGAGTCACCACAGTTTTAACGGTTCCAGCATTGCCGAAAAGTTTTAAGTCCAATGTCTCCTATAAGACTCAAGGCAAACTCTTAGCTGTGAGCCTCTGTGAAAATCTAAAATAAAGTTTAACACTTTGAACAAAGAATGGCACAGGATAAACATTCCCATTCCAAAAAGGAGAAATTGAGGGATGGAAAGGAATGGGACCAAAGCAAGACTGAAATCCAGCAGGGCAAACATTAAATTTTGTAGTTCCATATCCAACACCTGGGACAAGTTGTGGTGAACTGTGAACTCCAAAGGGCTTGGGTGGCCCTGCCTCTGGCATTACCAGTTGCAGCCATCATTGTTTCTCTCTTGGGGTGGCTCTGCTCACTGCTTCCAGCTTTTCTCAGCAAATGATTCATGTTTCTGACATCTCCAGCCTTCTAGGGCATTGATGACAAACCCTTTAGAGGTTTCAATGATAACAAACAGCCAGCTATAGCCTATGTGCCATAGGTTCTCCACTACTGTCTTAGGATCTCCACTGTACTTCTAGCTTCACCCTCACAGCTTCACACACTGTTCTCTTAGGGACACACTACCAGGTCCTCCTCTGAAATCTGAACCCCACAACTCTTGCATTTTACATTCCTGTAAGACAACCATGTGGATGACATCAGGGTCTGCCACCAGTTTGGACAGTAGCCATGCCGCTTTGGGTCATACAGCTGCCTCTGAATGCTTGAATGACTAGATGGGTAACCAGTTCCTGGGTGGCCTGCTGGAGCAAGGGGTCTAGGGGCAAAACAAAGCTCAAAACAAAACGTTACAATTTTGTACCTTTGAACTTATTAAGGGTGAGGTCTTGCTGATTCCTGAAATGCACTCAAGGCATCTTTCCATATTGTCCTTATGAAAGTACTTGACTTCTGTGTAATGTTAACCCTTCTAGCAAACAAGCTTTCCTTGGCCACAAGTTTACAGGCTCCAACTTTACAAGTGCTTCCTTTTTGGCCACCAGCAAAATTTGAAGTTATTTATTTGTTCTTTTTGGTTCTGATTCTCATGGGAAGTGTGGCTAAAAGCAGCCAGTAGTATCCATGGCACAACCTGAATGTTGGACTGCCTTGAAATTTCCTCTGCCAGATTACTTAGTATACTACATTTAATCATAGCCTCAGGCCATGGGTAAAATGTAGAACATTTTTTGCCAGAGTGTAACACACATGGTCTGGAGTCCAACTACCAGTGGAGTCCTTGATTCCCAACTGAAACTTCCCGAGCCATGCCTTTACTGTCTGCATTTCTATCAGCATTCTGACTAGAATCTCCCATCAAACGTGGCTTACAGCATCCTAGATTGTAAGCCAGCATTTTCAAACCTTTCCAGACTCTCCCCACACACCAATTCCAAAGGCTTCTAACCACGTGGTAAAGTATACTCAAAGCAACGACCCTACTTCTTTGGTACCATAAATTATCTCAATTACTTCTGTTGGACAAAATAACCAACATCCACAACTTAAGGGAGAACTTTGTTTTGGCTCATGGGTTTTAGAGGATTCTGTCCATAATCAGCTCACTCCAAGGCAGAAAGGGCATTGTGGAAGGATCTGGAGGAGGAAAGCTACTCACATCACGGCAGCCGGGAAGCAGAGAGTAAGGAGAAGCTGAGAGATAGGTATACCCTTCCAGGTTATGTCACCAGTGATCTACCCTCTTCTAAGCAGGCCTGACCTAACAGCAAGTAAACTATAGTGCCCCCATGATTTAACCATCTTCCAAAAGCCCTACCTCTGAACACTTGAGTCTAATGGGGGTCAGTGTACATCTAAACCATAACACTTTGTTTTAGTTGTAGGCTGTGTGTGTGTGAGTGCAAATCAAACCCAGGGCTTCCTGAATGTACTCTTATCACTGAGTTACATGCCTGGTCTCTTTTTTTCTCCCGTACTGGGAATTGAACTCAGGACCTTTTGGTTGCCAGGCAAGTGTGGTGCCACTGAGCTACATCCCCAGTCCTTTTTTTGTTTGTTTGCTTTTTGGGTGCCAGGTATCAAACTTAGGGCCTTGAGCATGGTGGTGAACTACCTTCCTGCCCTCCCCACCCTTTAAAAATATATCTCGGTTACTTTTCTCTTGTTGCTGAAACAAAATGCCCAACAACCAAAGTTAAAGGAGGAAAGGTTTATTTAGCTCACTGTAGAGGTTTCAGTCTATCATTGGCTGACTCCAAGTCAGGGTAGCACATGGCAGAGGGGTAACAGTTCTTGGCGGCAGAAGACCACAAGAATAGGGACCTTAACAGCCCCTTTCTGCCCCTTGTACCTTAGCCAGACTACTTAGGGCAGGTAGCACTCACACCCTTAATCCTAGTGCCCTTGAGCCTAGCATTGCACCGTGAATCAATCACATACTCTAGATTCAGCCACCCCTGAAAAATCCCCACCTATGACTCTATGAGGCTTTAGAGGAACATCTGGACACAACCCATAACAAATAGAATCACATATACAGTACATGTTTTCAGCTTTTTTCATTCAGCATTTTATCATGAAAGCCTTTCATGCTTAGTTCTTTTTTATGTAAAATATGTAAGTTATCCTTAAATAGTTATCATTTCTTTGTGTTTGTTGCTTACAAACTCTTCTAATTCTTTATGAAGTGTATGATCTTAAACATATATCTTTTTTTTTTTTGTACTGGAGATCGAACTTGGGACCTTGTGCTTGTGAGGCAGGCGCCAGAACCACTGAGCTAAATCCCTGGCCCTATCATTTTTCATTTTAATGACCATAAATTTATTTTTTTATTGGTATATTTTAGGTGTACATAATGATAACTTTCATTACTAGGAATTTTTACCTGTACATGATATATCTTGCTTCTTCCTTTTTTTTCCCATTACCCTCTCCTCCCTTCAACCTTTCTTCCTCTTCTTATTTACAAAAGCTTTGTTTTCATTTTTTCCTTCTATTC
Source organism: Heterocephalus glaber (assembly GCF_053883595.1). Taxonomy (NCBI): domain Eukaryota; kingdom Metazoa; phylum Chordata; class Mammalia; order Rodentia; family Bathyergidae; genus Heterocephalus; species Heterocephalus glaber. The sequence continues at coordinate 10,131,035 of NW_028258344.1, forward strand.
TTTATTTTCTTGTCCCTTCTTTCCTCCCCTCTTCCTTTGTTCTTCTCCTTTGAACATTTTCTTCCCATTTCCCAATATCTTTTTTACATTTTGGTCCTAATTTACACTTCCAGTTTCTCACACCAAAGAAACAGTGTGGTAAACACGTGTGTGTTATTTCATTTAAGAGTATAATGACCATAGACTTAGAATGGGTATATTGAATTTTTAAAAACTACTTCCCCATTGATGTTCATTAAAATTGCCTCTAGATTTTTCTCTTTTACAATTAATGCTTCAGTAAATATCCTTACCATATTTCAAAAAAATTGGAGCTTATGTATTTATAAAGATATAACTTACTAAATTTTCACATCATTTACATATATATGCAAGGGACATTAATGCTTTTATGTATTTAATTTAAAATTTTTTATTAGTATATGTTTGGAGAACTTAATGATTACATTCAAGGAACAGTAATTCTTATATGTATCACAGTCACTTGTAAGTGATTTTTCATCATATCCTTGGACCCATAGGCAGCACTTTCAGCAGTGAAAAGCTGTTGACTTCCAAGTATTTTGTTTGCATCTACTCATGTCCTGTCCAGGATCACTTGTGTTTAAATTCTTTTCAGAAGATTTGTTTTAAAATTATCAGAATGCGTAATTCATTTGCATGGGGCTGCTTAAAATTACAAAAACATTTGGAGAAGAAAACACCTGTTATTTACTATAGGGTTACATTCCAGAGATAGTCACAAGCAAATGGCAGAACTTTATAGTGGGTGTAGAACCTCTCTAACTTTTATTATACAGAGAGAAAAATAACCTCTAAAAATGTCCTTCAGAAGGTTAATTTCATCTCTGAAGATCATTAACTTGAAAAAAAATTTATCAAGTTTTAATTAGCTTGAATTCATAGATGTTTATCTCATCACTTGTAAGTTGTTGAGAGATGTACTACAAGTTATGAGATTTATTGCACAGTGAACAAGATGTCAAAATCTGTGCTAAGTACTGGGAAAATAGCAGTGTACTTAATTTTGCATGTACAAATAGACCATTTTAAGTTATTACTAGTAAATTGTGCCCACAGTTTGAATACTATGTCATTGTTTTATAGTTATGGTAGTGTTCTGACTTACAGTCACAACTAGTCTGATGTGAGGTATAGCAGTGGTCACTAGACTTGAATTTAAACTTTAATTTCCAAAGAGAGGGTAGGTTAGGATGTTGGCATAGGTTGACATTTCTTACTGTGATAAGAAAGGAAGTTTTAAAACCAAAATTAACCTTGTATCCTTAAAGAACAAAACAAAAGACAATAATTTTAAATTGAATAAACTTTTTGTTTGTTGTTTTAACTTCCTAGTTTTTGTTTTTCTATTGCTGGTTTTTTGTTTGGCTCCAGAATGGACTGTCATTTGTGATGCACTGATTACAATTATCTAATCTCTTAGTATTCTGAGGACAGTTGATAACATTAATGATTTAGCCAATCAGATAACTAAGAGTGCTCTACTAACATGTTTAGATATTATTTTATGAAACGGGTCATATTTCTCTGGTGATGTAAAGATAATATATAGATAATTAAATGGCCATTTCCTTTAGAAGTTCTTCAAGACCTCATAAAAATAAGCCCCACTGTACTAACTTTAAAGTCACACATTTTTGTCATTTAAAAGTTAATGACAGTCTCCTGTTTTAGTTTTTCTTTTTTTGGTTTTTAGTTTTTTTGAGACAGGGTCTTGATTTGTAGTGCAGGCTGGCCTTGAACTCACTTTGTACCACCAGTTGGCCTTGAACTCACGGCTGTTTTCCTGACACAGTCTCGCAATTGCTGTGATTACAAGGATGCAACACCATGCTCAGCTGACAATCTTGTTTTTAGTGCTAGCAAGGCTATTGTGAAATTACTTCTAGTAGTTTTATTTAATAATCTCAAAGTAGACATTTTATTAGGTTAAGGTGATATTGAATTGACTTTGCTTTGATGCTATAAATTTTGTCTCCCTGTGCATTAGTATATATTTTTATTGTGTTTGTGGAGAAAAAGAAAGTCAGTTTTCAAAATATATTTATTTCTCATTTATTCTTGGTTTTCTACTGCCCTGCCAAACATCTTTTCCATAAAAAGTAGTTTGTTATTGCTCATAATTTGTGCTATAGTAGGTTAGACTATAAACCTGTTAGCTTTATAAAATATCTAGGAGTTAAATTGCTTGTGTACTCATGTTCATATACAGATCCTAGAAAACAGTTGATAGCGTGATTCTTTTTTTAAAAAATGTCATTATTTGGGGCCAGGATTTATCTCAGTGGTTTCGCTGACTGCCCTGCAAGCGCAAGGACCTGAGTTCGATCCCTGGTACCAAAAAAAAAAAAGTCATTATTTATAAACTCGATGCATATTTATAAGATTTATTTTGTATTGCCAAATCTGCAATGAAAAATAAGATTCAAAAACAAAACCTGCCAAATGTGCAACTGTTGATCCATCATGATACTAAAGAATTCACTGATATCAAAATTTAGCCTTAGATTTGGTGGTGTTGGTGCATGCCTTTAATCCCAGCACTCTAAGAGGCTTAGGCAGGAGGTTCACAAGTTTGAGCTCAGCCTGGACAACTTAGTGATTTAGCAAGATTCTGTTTCAAAATAAATTAATAAAAAGGGGGTAGGTCTGTAGCTTAGTGTGAAGGTCCTGGGTTCAATTGCCAGTGGAACAACGATAACAAAGAAAAAAAATACTGTTTGCCTTTTGTTATCTGAGCAACTGGCAACCAGAACTTCATATAAAGTTACCAAATGGCTGAGCATACTGATGGATGCCTTTAAATCAAGGCCTGAAGGAGGCTGAGGCAGAAGGATTGCAAATTCTAGCCCAGCCCTGGACAACTTAGACCTTGTCTCAAAAAAAACAAATTATAAAGGGCTGGGAATATAGCTCAGTGCAAAGGCCCTGGGTTTAATCCCCAGTATTGCTAAACTGAATAGATAGATAGATAGATAGACAGATAAATAGACTGATCTGCTAAATGGATAAATGGATAGGTGGATATTTAGAAAGATCAACCAAATGAATAGGAGTGCCACACTTTTATCTACTACCCTCATAAAACAGAATCAAAAGAAATTAAACATACAATAATGCAGAAATATCAAATGTCTTGAATGTAAAGGGTTGACAACTGAATCTTTACACAAATACATAAGAAAAACTTTTGAACTTTGTAGCTAATTTGTGCAGAAAGATGTGCTTCTGAGTTTCTTTTAAAAAATGCTTGAGCCAGGTGTGGTGGCACACACCTGTCATTCTAGCACCGGGACGCTGAGGCAGGAGGATTGCTATGAATTCTAGGCCAGCCTTGGCCACATAGTGAGTTCAAGAGCAGCCTTAATTACAGAGTGAGACCCTGTCTTCAAAAAAAGTGCTTAATAACTAGAATTTACTCTTAAATTTTAAAAAGTGCTTAATAATTAGAATTTACTTTAAACCAAACTTTGGTTAATAAAAAAGGTATTACTGAAGCAAGACTGATTTAGGTAAGGCAGTAATAAAATACATTAATTTGAGTCAGGTTTTCTGAAAGAGTTAACGTATACAGTTCCAATTACTAAAAGTCTTTGTTACAATAGCAAAATTTTAAGTGTTTCCAAACTAAATCTTTTTACTTAAAATTTTTTTATTAAGTACAACAAATGACAAACATGAATGTACAGCTTAGTAAATAATCACACAGCAGAAATCCATGTAATAGCCACCCAGGTTAAGAAATAGAGCTGGGCATGGTGGCACATGCCTGTAATCCCAGCTCTTGGGAGGCTGAGGTAGGAGGATCACTGTGAGTTTGAGGCTAGCCTGAACTATATAGCAAGACCCTGTCTCAAAAAACAAAAAAAAATCAAAAAACAAACCCCCCCCAAGAAATAGAAAATTGTTTACACTTCAGAAAACCCTTTGATGATCCCCCTTCCAACTATTACCAGCCTTTACCCAAAGGTTGCCACTGTTGTAATTTATTGCACTGTGGCCTTTTTACCTTTTATGATTTTTTTAATGCCTATAGGATCTGTAATGTGTTCTGTTTTTCTTTCCTGTTATTGGTAATATATTCCTTCTCTTTCTCCTTGGTAATTGTTGCCCTGGTTATTTTTCTCTGATTTTTCATATAGATTTTTAATGTTTTGTCTAGCTAGTTTACTTGTCCTCAATGGAAGGAGTGTTTGTCTGAAATTACCTAACTCATCTATAATGAAAACAAATACCTGTTAGGTATGTTTACAGTTGAAGCATGGGAAAGGCACTAGCTTGGGGCCTACGTTCTCTTCATTTGATAGTCAAATACCAATGAGTAACTATTATATATATATTTTTTTTGGTACTGGGAATCAAGGATTTGTGCTTGCCAGGCAGACGCTGCACCACTGAGCTACATTCCCTGGCTTTTGTTTTTTTTTTTTTTGAGACAAAGTCTTGCTGTACAGTTCAGGCTGGTCTTGAGCTCACTATGTAGTCTAGGTTGGCCTCAAACTTGTGATGATCCTTCTGCTTCCCGCCTCCTCAGTGCTGGGATTACAGGCGTGTACCACCACACTCAGCACAACTATTACATCTTGTGCATTATGCCAAATACTGAGATGTTGTGCTAAGTTTCTGCTTTTAAGTGATTAAAGTCCAGTGGAGGAGCTAATTGGTTTAGGTACATTGTTTTAATGTGCTATTAGATAGAAGAATAATACATAAAGGAGGATCCTTATCCTAGTTGATCAGCAAAGACTTCTTAGAGGAGGCATAACTAAGCTTAAACAAGATTAGTAGGAGGCAGTTTAGTATAAGGATGCAGTGGGTAGGTGGAATACCGAATAGAAGAAAAGTCCAGAGTTGAAGAGAGCATGTCGAATTTCTGGAATTACCTGTGTGAATGGATCAAAGGATATAGGAAGGATGTGGAGGACAGGAAAAAAACTAGAGACTGGATCATAAAATCCTACTTCAGTATTGAGGATGGTTGGAAAAGGGAGGCAAAATTGGGTGACAGTCAAATTAATGGATTTTTACAATAGTGAAGGATTAGATGGAGATGGACTAGAGATGGACTCTGATATGTTTAGGAGGACAAACAACTTGATCGTGGAAAATGAAGGAGAAGGAAGGAATAACTGGTTCAATGCTAATTTCTTAAGCACAGAACACATGAACAACAGATTTGGGATGAAGGCTAAGAAGATTGATTTTGGTTTGAATACAGATGCGAGAAACTAGGAGATGCAAGTGGCTGAAGTTATTAAGGGAGAGAAGAGAATTTATGCAATGCAGGATATTTCTGATGTGAGACCTATAAGGTGAAGGAAAGGATTCCTGAGCAGTTGCTTAGAAGGAGGGAGGGGAGAGACTAGAGGCACAGAATAGGTACAGATGGAGGTATGTGTGAGGCATGCCTAACAGGATGTTGAGGGATTTTTCTCTCAGATGACTTCTCTTTCATTAAGTGGTATGTTTGGTCATCTGAGAAGCTATGGAGGAAAGATTGGATAGATTTTTGGTAAAATCTTAGTCTATTTTCTGCTGCTATAACATTACCTGAGACTGGATAATTTGTAAAGAACAGAAATTTATTTGGCTTGTGGTTCTGGAGGTTGGGAAGTCGAAGGGCATGGCTCATCAGCATCTAGTGAGGGCCTTTGTGCTTGCACCATCCTATGGTGGAAGGTGGAGAAGGGTGGGGGAAAAGAGGAGGAAGGGGAGGAGTCGGGAAGTGTATACATACAATAGGAGCTTTACTCTGAACTAATCCTTTTTTGTCAGAAACCCACTCCCATGATAATGATAGTAATTCATTCAGAAGGGTGAAGCTCTCATGACCTAATCTCCTCTTAAAGGTCCCACCTCACAACACCATTGCACTAGGGGTTAGGTTTCTAGCACTAGAACTTTGGTGGGCACATTCAAATGATAGCATGTAGCATGGAGAAAATTTGAAATAGATGTTCTGGAGAATGCAAAACTGGGAAGAATAGGGAAGTAAAAATTTCTTAGAACGCTATGCAGCAATAAGGGTCCAGCTGAGACATAGTACATTTATAACAACATCAAAATGAAAAGTAATAATTTTTGTGTAGCCTGGTTATAGGAAATATAGGCTTTTGGATTCATCAAGTTCTGACTTACAGGATAGATATGACAATTAGAACAAAGAATTGAAAATAATGGGGAAACAATGGTGCAAGTGATTTTTGGGTGGATTAGGCAGAAGAAAGTAAAGGTGGGAGGAGACTGGTTAGATAGATGAAAATTGCAGGATGGGTAAGCCAAGTTAAAGGAGAGAGTGGGCCAAGAGACCAGTGATAGTGAATATGTTGAAGATAGGGGATTGGGGGGATGTTCACCTTCAGAGTTTTCCAGAAGGCATGTTGGAGAAGCTTGGCAAAAAAGGGTAGCAGTAGGAAGCCGCCAAGTATGACTTCGCTCCTGTGTTTAACAAGGACTGTTACCCCTCTGGAAATTTCCCTTTTGATTTGTGGTGCTGGTGGTGGGGAGGTTGATAGTACCACTGTATTTTTCTCCTACCTCTTTGATCACTTTTTCTCAATGCCTTTTATTTTTTCCAGTTTGTCCCGCAGTATTTTCTGACTTGTCTATGCTGATTTCTCTTCTTACTCTATGTGAGTTAATAAATCTCATCTCCCTTTTTTTTTTTTTGGTACCAGGGATTGAACTTGGTACCGGGGATTGAACTTGGGACCTTGCACTTTCGAGGCAGGCGGTGGAACCACTGAGCTGAATTCCCGACCCTCATCTCCCTTTTCTAAGCCATTGTTCCCTAATCTTTATTTCTAGCCCAGACGTACATACATACATACATTTATCTATTTATTTATTTATTTATTTATTTATTTTTATTGTGCTGAGGATTGAACCCAGGGCCTCACTGCATGCTAGGCAAGCCAAGTCCTCCACTACTCCACCAAGCAACACCCTTGCCCTTGTGATGTCCAGATTGCTGGTAAAACATTATTTTTGGGTGTGTTTATGGGGATGTTCTAGAAAAGATTTGCATTTGAATCTGTAGACCAGTGATGACAACCTTTTAGAGCATTCAGTGATGCAAACAGCCTACTTACTGCGGCACATGTGCCATAGGTTTGTCATCACTGCTATAGACTTAGTGAAGAAGATTCACCCACACTGATGTGGGTAGGTATCATGCAGTCTCTGGAGACCTTACTAGAACAAAAAGGCAAAGGAAGAGCAAATTTGCTCTTTGCTTGAGCTGGATCATCCATTTCCTGCCCTCATACAAGGACTTCACACAGGCCTTTGAATACCAGTAGGATTTAGCACAATTAGCTCACTTGGACCTCCAGCTTGCACATGGCAGATTATCAGATTTCTCAGCCTTCATAGTTGAGTGAGGTAGTCTCATAAGTTTTTCCATGTATCAATACATATCCTATTGGTTCTGATTCTCTGGAGAACCTTGAGTGATACAATATCATACTAAAAATGAGTAAAATTTGCAGAAATATTTGTAGCATTTTATTCATAATTGTTAAAGCTTGGAAGCAAACAAGATATCTTTGAGTAGCTAAATAGATAAATAAATGGGTAAATAAACTGGTATGTCCAGACAGTGGAATATTATTTAATACTAAAATGAGCTGTCAAACTATGAACAGACAGAAAGAAACTTTACATGCATCTTACTCAGTGGAAGCAGCCGGTATGAAAAGACTGCTTTATGATTTCAACTCTATAATAATCTGGAAAAGCTAAACTGCAGAGACAGTAAAAGGACCAGTGCACTTTTCTCAAAAAAAGAGAGATTTTCAAACGTCACATGAAATCATTCTCCTTGCCCAGTTTTTTGCTCACCATTTCCATTTTTGATGTGATTTTTGGCTTTTTGCTCTTTTTATTCCCACTGATTCTCAGAAGATTAATTCATACAACCAGTAATAGCGTTTTGTAATGTTATGATGTTATCTGTCTGACCAAAGATCTAGTTATGGACATTTTATATAGTAATTAATTGATAAATATTTCTGCCATTGCTCAGCACTCTTGTACATAATTTTATTTACATACTCTTGTCATCTTAAACTTAACGTTTGTTAAACATTTGCTACTTTTCAGTATTTCCTTATTTGGCATCCATAATTTTCATCATCTTTGATTAAAACTTTGGTGTCATTTGCTTTCCTTCTCCTCTTGTTTCTCTATCCAGTTACTTTGCCAAATTGGATATTTATTTTTATTAGTGTAGTGAATGTTGTTTTTTTCATTGCTGCTAATGTCAACCTACTTTTGCAAAATTGTCACTAAGATGGTTTATTCATTGTCTCTCAATTCTCACATCTCTGAAGTACTATTTGAAAGTAGGTTGTTTATAGTCACCAATTGGTAAGTGGCATATGGCTACAAACTTGGGTCTAGTGCTTTTTTTTTTTTTTGGTACCGGGGATCAAACTTGGGTCCTTGCGCTTGCAAGGCAGGTGGTGCGTGGAACCACTGAGCTAAATCCCCAGCCGATAGTGCTTTAACACTTTACTATTTTATGTCATTAGTTTGAGATGTAAACATATGGAAAGCTGAGTAGGATAGCAATATGATATAATAAAACTAGAAAACACTCAAAAGTTTTCCAGTGTCTTCCCCAAATTACTACTATCTTTTTGGGAGTAGCATGGTATAATGGACAAAACCCCAAACTTTTGTCTAGACATCTGCTTTAAGTCCTAACTGCCATTTACATGAAAGCAACCTTTAGTTGAGTTACATGAACTACAATTCAGTGTGTAGAAATTGAGGATAATCTGCTATCTACCTTCATAAAATGGTTTGTGATTTTGTATATACTGACTTAAACATAAAAATATTCCTCATAGTGCCTGGCACCTGTAAATGTTCACTACAGTTAACTCTTATTATTACTGCAGAGTTTAGTGGATAGACATTTTTAGTGAGGGATTCTTACTTGGCATTCCAATAAATAAAGGCAACTAAATGTACTATTTCATGAATTCAGGTATTTTTCATTTACGTGTAAAACAAACTTACGTTCCAATATGTTAAAAATTGGTATACTGAGCCAGTTGTGGTGGTACATGTATAATCCTAGCACTTGGGAGGGTGAGACAGGAGGAGTGCTGAGTTCAAGGACACCCTGGCCTACATAGTGAGTTTAATAATAGTGAGACCCTTTCTCAGAAAACTAAGAAAATTGGCACAGAGCACATTAAAATGTACATATTATTTCTTGCTACAGTTTTCAAAGAATCAAAAGTAATATTTAATTTAAACTTGAATGAAGTCAGACTTTTTTTTGGTGGTGCTAGGAATTGAACCCAGGGACCTCTCATGCTGAGCAACTAGTGAGCTATATGCCTAGATATCCAGCCCTTCAGCAAACTTTCTAAAGTGTCTTACCATATGGAGTCAGATTCTTCTATGCAGTTTCAACTTTTGTTAAATACAATTCTTGTTTTTTTTCCTGTTTCTCCAGTGTAAATTCATTCCCATATTCCTGGTGCAGACCATTCATGATGAAAGAAGGAGCTTGCGTCAAAATGTAAATCAAGTATATTACATAGCGCACTTCCTTGTTCAGTGCTCCCCCCTCCCCCACTAAGTTATGTCTCAAAAAATTTAAGATACGGTCTTGCTAAGTTAGTAAGTTGCACAGGCTGGGCTCAAAATTATGATTCTTCTGGAGTGCTGGGATTATAGATGCGTGCCATCATGCCCAGCCTACCTTTTTTCTTTTTTAAATGTAAGATTCCCTTAATGAGGAAGCAGTACATTGATTTATCTCATTGGAGACCAATACTTTATTGAATTTATCTGTATGATACAAGTTAATATTTTAATTCTGTCAGGTATATAGTATATGATAGGGACTGGGAGAGTGAGTAGAAGTTACCACTGAGTATAAAAGGACTCATCATTTTTGACCTTGTAGCATCTGAATTCTTACTCCGTTTCTGGAATTCCTCTCTTCCTGATTTTTGGTGGTGAGCAAAACCTGCTTGTTAGTATTTTAAGTTCTTGCTTTCTCAGCCTCCATTTGCTAGCCCAGCAAATGTCTCAGTAGAGGAACTGTGGGAACTGGTATAGTGTGTCTTCGCAGGATCAGTTCTCCTACACTTTAGGTTATTAACCCGGTTCTTTGAAAATTACTGTCTACCAGATGTCTTTTCATAAATTTCCTACTAAATTAGCTGCAGTAGGTTTTTTTTACTGGAAAAAATAATTTTTTAAAAATCTTGTATTACTACTACTGCTTTAAGCAAACTGATCACAGGCAAATTTTGTTTTAATTTACACAAGAAATTTTAAAATGTTTTAGGCTTACTCTGTGCATCATGTTTAGACAGTAAAGATTGTAAATAATAATTCATTTGAGTATTTGCATTTAAAAATTTCAGTTTGCTTTATGGACCATGTGCTGCTATGTATGCCTAAAGTACTTGAAATGCAAATTTGCGAAGGCTTTGCCATCTAAATGCTTGGCTGGATTAAGCGCCTGATGAGGATGGTTTTTCAGCAGGTTGGAGTAAGCATGCAATCGGTGAGTACTCAAGATTTATTTTTAAAATTCAGATGTTTAGATATTTTTAAGAACTTTTCTGAGAAAATAAACTATGTGACCATCATTTGAATTCAGTGTTTGTATACTATGTAAATCATAAAAATGAATCTTTTCCTAGCTTCCATATGTAAGGGGAAGGTATCCTTCCGGGTTATTTGAAAATTTTTTTTTTTTGTACTGGGGATCGAACTCGGGACCTTGCACTTGTGAGGCAGTTGGTAGAACCACTGAGCTAAATCCCCGGCCCAACTGAAAATTTACTAATGTATTCATATGATCATTAAAAGCAATGCATTTGTTATTAGTGGGGAAGAAGCTTAAATATACAGTAATATTTGACTCACACTTGATAACTTTGATGTGGAATTAATACTGAATGCTGTAATGATGTGGTTTATCAAACAAGTAAAAGGTAAGTCATGTCTCCTAAAATATGACAAATATAGCTAGGAAAAAGATATTTTAGTAGTATGATTGTTCTATGCCAGGGATGTTAGTTTTTATAACTATCTTCTACTGATAGGTAAATTTTGTTTTGATCTGCTTCCCATGTAGTTATTAGAGCAGTTGTATCAAGCACATTTTTGTAGAATACTTGCTTTGTTTTTTCTTTGCCTTTGGGGCTTGGGGGTTGGGGGTTAGTGATACTGGAGAATGAGCCTAGGTCCTTCTCACTGACCTACATCCCTAAACCGTTTTTGTTTGTTTGTTTTGAGACTGGGTCTCTAAGTTGCTAAATTGCCAAAGTTAGGGTTGAATTTATAGTCCTGTCTCAGCCTCCCAGAGTGCTGGAGTTACAGGCACGTGCCACCACACCTGGCTTTGTTTTTCATTTTCAAATTCAGAGTTTTGATGTCTGTGACATGGAATTAAGTTTTATTAAAGATACAGGCAAGTTACATCATTTGAATATGGATGTACTTTTTAGTCCACTATTTTCACCACTTTACAGGGTAAATTAATATTTTAGTACTGATAGAGAATATTGTGAAGCTAATGTGTTTCTTATTAATTTCAATACTTTATGTTAGAAAAGAAGTTACAGCAAATACCTAATTTATATTAGCAATGTAGTAATACTTAAGGATTATACCTTTCTTTCCTTTTGTGCTTTGGAGGAGTAATGTGAATGTGGCTAGGAATTCCAAGGAAGGAAGAAGAGAACTGAGAGAAGTCTTAATCTTTAGTTAGGGATTTTGAAAGTGTTAATGAGTTTCATCTTTTCTCTCTACCTCCCCTCTGATGCATGTGTTTTATTAAAAATTAATACTTTATACTTTGGAATTAAGAATGTACACTTTGTTGGCTCATACACTCCTTAAAAACTTGATTAGTGAAATGGACCTTCTTCCCAGAAGATACTTAAACATATGCATATAAATTTGCATGTTCTTTCAGGGATTTGTGAATCAAATTATATCACCTTGTTTCTTAAGAAAAATATATTTACTGTAGTTAGAATTAAATTTATAGTTCTCTTTGCTAAATATTTTTTCTCAAATAATAATATAGATTAGACTAGTTCATAACAAATGAATTATCACATAAAACTTGAGTGCACTTACCATGTATGAGATAGGTGACAACTTCAGATTGTGGCCTCACATATCACTTCTACTGTAGCGTTTCACCATGTCAGAAGAAGAACAAGTTGCTTTTCTGTTGTCATCCTCCTCCTTGCTGTTAGCACTTTCAAACGCTGTTACTAAATGTTATGGACTGTCACTACTAGACACAGACATGCACACATATACACAGAGACTCATTAAATTCTTTATAAGCAGTTTTTATAGGTAAAGCATAATGTTTCTGTTTAGTTATTTCTTAAGAGAATTTAATTATTTTCAATGAGATCAAATTGCCTAGTAATGATAGCGTTCTTCCTACCTTCTTCCCTGTCTCAAGAAATATTCATGACAGTTTAGAGGAAACCTACCTTCCCCAAAGCACTACTGATAAGACAAAGTTTTATCATTTTGCATTCACATTAGCAGTATTAAAAGTTCTAACTGGTTTACACCTAAGCTGACATTTGTTCTTTTAAAACCTTTAACTTAATCTCCCTAATAATGTATGATAAGATCTTGTTATTTTATTGATTAGTATTTTTCTGATTCTAGGGTTGCACACCTTTCCTTGTGGTGTACTGGCTATTTATCATCTTGTATCTACTTTTTAATTGGGTTGTCTATTAATGAGCTGTAAGAGTTCTTTATATATTCTGGCTGTAGGTTATATGTATTATAAATATGTTCTGGTTAAGGACTGCTTTTCATTTTCTTAACAATGTCTTTCAAAATTCTAAATTTTGATGGAATCTTACTTATCAATTTTTTTCTTTTATACATCATATTTTTCACGTCCTAGGAAATTCTTGCCTACCCTAAATTCATAAATATTTTCCTTTATAGTTTCTTCTTAAAGTATTATAGTTTTAGTCTTTCATATTTAGGTTCATAGATCCCTTCAAGTTATTTTCATGTATGGAAATAAAGGGTTGAGGTTAATCTTTTACATACAGATACCAGGTGTTCTAGTACCATTTGCTGAAAACACTATCTTTTCCTATGCTCTTGAGTGAGTTTATATTCTATAAAATGTTAATGTTAAATAGTCTTTCAAAAATCAATGAACCATATATGTGTGGTTCTATTTCTAGATTCTCTGTTTTATTACAATGATCTATATGTCTTTCCTTACGCCAACATTGCCTTGATTACTATAGCTTTAGAAGAAGTCTTAAAATTAGGTAATAAATGTCTTCCAACAGTGTTTTTTTTTTTCTTTTTACTTTTCCAGGTCCTTTGTACTCCTACATAACTTTTAAATTTCAATATCCAATTCTTCATTTATAGCAAGTATACATAGATCTGAATTTTTATATATACCTTGTGTTTTCTAATCCTGCTAAATTCAAATACAAGTTCTAGGGGCTCCTAGAGATTTCTTAGTGTTTTCTCTGTAGATGATCATTTCATCTACATATAAAGATTTTACTTCTACCTTGCCAATCCTATGCTGTTTATTTTTATTGCCAGACTATTTTGGTTTGGACCTATGTTTCAAAGTTTAATGACAGATGAAGAGTAGGCATATCTGCCCTTGTTAGGAAGAAAGCATTGTATCTTCTCCATTCATATAAAGTGTTCTCACTGGAAGTATGGAGTACATGTCTTTAATCTGTTGAGAAGGTTCTGTTCTACTTCTAGTTTCCTGATAGCTTTTACCATGAACAGCTGTAAAATTTAGTCCAATACTTTTTCTGCAACTACTGATAGGATCATATGGCTTTTTCCTTTCCTTTGTTAAAATGATGACTTTTGGGGGTGGATCTTCCAATGCTGAACCAACACTGCCATCCCTATAATAAAACCACTTACTACATACTACCAGATCTGACTTCTAATAGTTTGTTTTGTTAAACAAATTTTTATTTATATTCATACTTTTCTCTTCCATTATCTTTATCCAGTTTTAGGATTAGCACAATGTTGATTTCTTAAAATGAGGGGAACCATGTTCCTTCTTTTTTGTGCTTTAAATGTTTGATATAATTTATCAGTTAAAATGTATACGAGCCTGCTGTTATCATATAGGTAGTTTTTCAAGCTAGGAATATACTTTCTTTAATAGGTGCTATTCAACTTTTGTATTTCTTCCAGAGTCAGTTTCATTAATTTGTCTTCCAAGGTACTTCATAAAAATTATCAAATTTATTTCAAAAAAGATTTTTTAGTGTGCTTTCCATATCATTTTAAATTCTGTAAAATCTGTGGTAATGTCTTCTAGATCTTGATATTGTAATTTTAAAAATGTATAATTGATATTGTGTAATAGGAAGAAAAAGTCTAAAGGAGTAGGGGAAGTGGGTGGGGTAGGGGGAAGGAAAGAGGGGAAAAGAAAAAATATGAGAAAAGGAAAAAAATGGAAACAAAGTCTTTGTAAATACGGAAGGATGGAGGGAGTGAAGGGAGGGCAGGGGAAGGGGAAAAAAATAAGAACCAAGATATATCATTGAAAGTACCAGATCCCAATGATGAATGTAACTATTTTCTGCCTAAAATATACCAATAAACTTAATGGAAAAAAAAAAAGACAAAGTTCAGCCACAACTTAGGGTGGGAGATGCACTTGGGTCATATACCTTCCCAATGCTCTTGATGGTGACTTTTTGGTACCATCTGTTCGCTGTTTCTACATAGCTGTTTACAATTTCTTCCCCTCCATGAGGGCTGAACAGAAAAAAGTTTCAAGACCTAGTTCTAAGAGTTCCTGAAAGTTAACTGCTCTTTCCTCTCACTTTTTTGTATCATTCAATAAAGATTATGCCCTTTCTGAATTTTCTAGTCACTAGCTTACAGACCCTTGCTTCATATTTCTGGGTGCTAAGTACTGTACAATTCACAAGCAACAGAAGAAAAACTTTTGTTTTTGGTACTGGGGATTGAAATTGGGACTTTGTGTTTGCAAGCCAGGCACCAGAACCACTGAGCTAAATTCACAGCCCTAAAAACCACTACTCTTATAGAAAACACCTGGTATTGTTTGTTTTGATATTAAACAGGTGGAAAGATAGTTGAAACTTAGCTCTACAGCGTGCATAGTGAAGAATGTTAACGTCTGGCAGAAGCATTAGTTCCTGACCTTGGCAAATCCTTCTTAAAATTTTCTTTGTACGCTTTTTGTCCTCTCATCTTCAGGCAAGATCTGTTTCCTGGAGAGAAGGGAAGATTCACTTAGTCCGTATAATTGTCACATTATGATGTACAGAGTCATAGGAGAGTTTTGACTTCTGACTAAATAGAAGATTCAAAAGTGAAAAAATTGAATGGTGTAAAACAAAAAAATTTATTTTTTTTAAAACATCAAGACCTATTAAAATACATAAAATAAAATGTTTCCTTAAATATTGTGTTTTAGAATTATTTGCCCATGTTCTATTTCTTGGGTGGGGCTGTAACGTTTATTTTATAGAACAGTGAAGCTTATTTTCCTCTATTCAGGTGATTTTTCTGTCTCCGTTCTTACATTATTAAGAGTTTGTTATAATCCTCTGCATGATCATTGGTGTGAATGATGTTTTGCTCTAAGATTTAGAATAATTTTGCCTTAGCTGGGTGTGGTGTTGCACTCCTGTAATCCCAGAACTCGGAAGACTGAGGCAGGAGGATCACCATGAGTTTGAAGCCAGCCTTGATGGACTACATAGTGAGTTCAAGGCGAGCTTAAACTACGTAGTGAGACCTTGTCTCAAAAAAGCCAACCAAACAAACAATAACTTTGCCTTAAATTTTTTTCTTTTCTTTTTGGTAATGGGGATTGAGCCTGCAGGGTCCTCTGTCAGTGAGCTACATCCCTACTTGTTTTAAAATTTTATTAAAAAACCCTTGCCAAGTGGCTCAGCCTAGCCTAGAATTTATAGTCCTTTGCCTATAATAATAATCCTTTGCTGTAATCCTATAGCTGGGATTACAAGCGTGTGCTACAATACTCAGATATAATAATTATATTTTAATATTGATATCTTCTGTGTCTGTGTGTGTGTTTGTATGTGTGTATTGGGGATTGAACTCAAAACCTTCGCACTGAGCTATAGTGCCCTTATATTTTATTTTGAGACATGGTCTCATTAAGTCACTATGTTACCAGGACTAGGCTCAAACTTTTTTTTTTGAGACAAGATCTTACTATGTAGTTGAGGCTGGCCCTGAACTCACTGTGTAGTCCAGCCTGGCCTTGAATTCACAGTGATGCTCCTGCCTCTGCCTCCCATGTGCTGGGATTATAGGCATGTGCCACCATGCCCAGTGGGCTCAAACTTTTGATCCACCTGCCTCAGCCTTCCAGAGTGTTGGGATTATAGGCATGTGCCACCTTCTTTTCTTTATATTGACCAGTTTTTCAGCCTATACCAACTTTTTTTGTTTGGTAGTACTGGGACTGTGCATGTCAGGCAAGCACTGTACCACAGAGCTATGTCTACCAACCCCTCCTATCTTTTATTTTGAGAGAAGATCTTGCCAAGTTGCTCAGGCTGGCCCCTAATGTTCAGTTCTCTTGCTTCAGCCTATGTGTAGCTGGGATTATAGGCATATGCCACTATGCCTAGCTGTACCATCCATTTATTTATATTTCCAAAGGAACAATTATAGTTTCTTTTGATTACCAGTCAGTGTAGATTATATAATACTTTATGGAACTCTGCTCTCTTAAGAATCAGTGAAACCTTGAACATATATGATAAAAATTACTTAAAAGCTGAGGTAGTTGTATTTTACATACTTGCATAAACCTCACTTTGATTTATATTACTATCCCTAAGTTGGATTTGGTTGTTAAAATTTAAGAAATCAGGTTGCTTCTGTGCTCATTTTATAAGCTGTGCATGCTTTTAGAATGGTTTGAAAGTCTGGTTCTGAAGGTCTATTTTGGATTAGGTATTAGAGTCACTGTTTACTGACTGATTGCTTGGTCATATTGTTTTTGTTAAGGTAATTCTGGTCTTTAAATTAGAATGGCTATGGGGTAACCTTAAGGAGGGGATAATGTTCATTGTTCAGAATCTATATGTAGCTGATTTGGTATTATTTAGTTTTTTTTTTTCCCATTAAGTTTATTGGTACATTTTAGGTGTACAATACAGTTACATTCATCATTGGGATCTTGTACCTTTACATGATGTATCTTGGTTGGTATTAAGTCTTTAGGATATAGGTGAATATTAAAGTTTGATGAACTAAGTTTAATAGTCATGTTATTCTCATTCTTTTCTTTTAAAATTGCTTTTAATGGCATACTACTTTTCTTTACCTCTTCTGTCCAGGCTTTCAGGTGTAGCAATCAAAATGGATAGTTTTTCTGTTTAAGGGAAGATCATATACTGGGGGAGAGATTTCAAGGTACAATTTGTAATGATTTAACATTGTACATGTGTGTTTTTTGTTTGCTTTTTGCTCTGGGAGTTTTTGTTTTTTGCTTTATGCATAGCATAATGTCCTATGTACATTATTTCATCGAGTTAATTCTGCTCATTAAGACTACCATTAGCTTATTTAATGCCTTTATTCAAATTAAAGATAAAACCATTGAAGATGTAATGCTTGTTGAGCAGTGCAACTGGATTCATCTCCCCACCCTGCTCTTGTGCAGCAAATGGCATGCATGGCACAAATTTACATTCCAAACTTTGTACTAATTTGGATTTGTTTTGAAAAGTTCATTATAGCAAAAGTAGCTCATATTAAAAAAATAAAGTTTTTACTCCAAGTACTGTCTAGTATTATTTAAAAATTACTATTTTATATTTTGATATGCTATACATTGAACTTTCTTGCCTTAATAGCCAGTTATATATATTCTTTCATTTTGAAATATTAGCATATTTCCTATAACATTTAGAGCATCTTCATGCCATAATTAAATATGTTAGCATGTTGTACAGTTAATAGTCCAATGATTTATAAATTTGGCAGTTCTAGAAGTCTTGTAATTAAACTTTTGGTTTTTTTCCTACTTGGTCAGGTACTTTGGTCAGGAAAGCCATATGGTTCATCTCGAAGTATTGTAAGGAAAATTGGTACCAACTTATCTCTGATCCAGTGTCCAAGAGTTCAATTTCAGGTACTATATTTTATGTATTTAATATTTTAATATTAACATTTACAAGATGGTTTTTAAAATACTTTATTGATTTTGAATATTTTTCCATATTGATGCCACTACCAATAAAATAAGAGGAATAACAAACCAAAGTCAAGTCTAGTTTTAGTTCCTCTATGATTATTTAAGATCTTTAAGACCTTTATCCTTCTTAAAAATACAAAACAAAAACAAAAACAAAACAAAACAAAAATACTTATGTGAAGATTTAGAAGGATATGATAAACTAAGCAATTGTTAATTCTCAGGAGAACTCAAAGATAGGCCTCTGGGTACTTAAGGTATCACCATTGTTTTTTTAAAAATTTACATCTTTCTCTTTGGATAGCTACTTTGTTCCTTTGTTTTTAGATGTCTCTGGATGCTACATAAGTTTTCTCCATCATTGCTTTCAAACTCAACATTAAATGTAAGATACATTGCTTTATAAGGCCATTGTCAAGACAAAAAGGTAATTGTAATTCTTTGAATGAAGTGAGAATCAAACACTGAATTAGAGTACTTCTGAAGGCTCAAGTCATTAGCATTCTTTTTTAGTACCAAGTCCAGAGCAGCTCTACTCTTTGCTTGGGGACAGTACTATTTTCTTTTTTGTGCTTTTGTTCCTTATAATAGACATCATATGTCTTTGTTCTTTTTTAGTAATTCTCATGATAATAATAGGACAACATATTTCAGTTTACCATTTAATAATATAAAGTTCAACAGAGCTGTCTACCAGCTTTAATTAATAGATTAGCACATGGAGATGTGGAAGATGTACAATATTTAACTCATTATTTAGAAGCTCACATTTGTTGTTCATGCTTATTTGGTAGGACATTAGACTCATAAATCACTCCTCCTGGTAGATGAAGGTGAAAATTTCTTCCTAAATAAGGGGTTGAAATTAGCTGTTTTTCCTCTTTTTTTAAAGATTAACAAAGTTGTTCATTGCTGTGTTAATAATCTTGCTTGCAAAATTATGAGTCAGTATAGAAATTGACAGATTGGAGCTTTCCAAGAAGTAATTTTTTATCAAACTTCAGGCTTTCCTTTTTTAATGAAGAAAATGAAAATCTATAGTAGTAAGTCTCTGAAGTACAGTTTCTCAGAATTCAGTTTATTTAGACACAAATTACTGTTTGCTTTACTTGCCGGTTTCCTTCAGATTGTATTAACTAAGGCTTATTAACATTTTTTGATTGCTCAGTTCCATTAAAATTTTCTTTCTGGGGTTTTGGGTATAGCTCAGTGGTAGAGAGTTTACTTAACATGAATGAGACTCTAGGTTTGATCCCTAGCAGTATCAAAAAGAATTCTTTTTTATCTATTTAACCTTCTAGTTGCTAGAGAACTTACGTTCATATAGCTGGAGACATGTAAAAGGGACATGTAAAAGATATCTAATATTTTCTATTGCAGTTCAAATCTTCCTTGACAGTCAGTGGGCCAAAGTGCTACAGCTATGTATATTTACCTGGGAGGATTCTCTTTAAGTGTTATTTTCAATTGCTTAATGAACAGCAAAGGGTATTAGATATAATATAATATTGTGCTGGAAAAAATTAATAGTAAATGTAAAAAGCATATTAAAGACACCCATTGTTATGGCTTGTATCTAGATGTCCCCCTAAAGCCTCATGCAGTCATAGGTGGGCTTTTCAGAGGTGGCTGGATCTAGAGTGTGTGATGCTGGGGTCAAGGATGTGATCCTGAGATTTATTCATGATGAGATGCTAGGATTAAGGTGCCCCACCCTGAGTGTGAGTGCTACCTGGTGGGTAGCCTGGATAGATTATAAGGGACAGCAAGAGTGTTGCTGCTTGTTCCTTGTCACTTGCTGTTGCTACTTCTTTGCTACTGTGCTGCCTTCTGCCTGCCACGAACTGTTTCTCCTCCGTGATGCCCCTCTGCCATCCACCCTGCCTTGAAGCCAGCCAACTATGAATAGAAACCTCTACAAACTGTGAGCTAAATAAACCTTTACTCCTTCAACTTTAGATGTCAGTTATTTTAGCTCAACAATGAGAAAAGTAACTAAGATACCCAGTAAATATTGCAAGACTTGTCTATAAGCTCATAGGGTTTATTGGCTTCCTCTGTACTTCATTAGAGGGTGATAGGAATGAGTTCACTACCTTTCACTCAACACAGTATCTCCAGGCCTTTCATGTTTATTTTAATTGAAGAAAAATAACTTCCCCTAGACCTTTTATAGCTTTTATGTATATGTGTATTTCATCTTTGGGTCACAACTGTATACTTCTGCTATAAGCATTTGCTGTATTTGGATATTGTGGTCCTCTTGAAGGTAGAAATTCAGATAAAGACAAATAAGAACAGGTCCTTGTGTGTTCATGACACCAAAAGAAAATCGAGATCATAGAGGGACTTGTAAAATAGTAAGCTCTGGGGGATTGGGAGGAATGAGATGCAGTAGACTAGATTCATATTCAAATCACTAGGCTCTTTAAAAAAATACTTACACTGAGGCCTCGTTTTCCAGGGTGTTGTGGTGCTAAGGTCCTCAAGCGTAAGCACTCAGCCACTGAGCCACACTCTCAGCCCCAGGTTTTAATCTTATGACTTCTCTCACATATGCAGTAGTCCATTAAATAACATCTCATCTAGGAACTTCTTTCTTGCTGAAGGATCTGCACATAAGCCACTTATAATCTCCTTTTTTTTTCTTTACAGTGTTATAGGATTATCAAGGTACTATTCTGTTTTCAGGAATGAGTAGAACAACTTGAGATTGAGTGGCACTCAGTTGTTACTTAAGTTGTATAAAGTACCCATTTGCTGAATATTTGTTTGGATAAGTTTCTGAAATACATAAAATACATAAAGAAAAGTACAAAAGCCTGTCTTTTTTGTGGTGTTTTTTTTTTTTTAGACGGGTTTCTCTGTGTAGTTTAGGCTGGGTTTGAATTTACTGTGTACCACAGGCTGGCTTGGAACTCCTGAAGATCCTCCCACCTTAGCCTCTACAGTGCTGAGATTACAGGCATGCACCACCACACCCAGTTGTTTGCTTATTTATTTAAAAGTATTTTTTCCCTCTTTGGACTACAGATTACTTGTATTACATGCAAAACATTAGTATTTTGAAATCTTTCCATCTTAATCCAATTTTAGGTGTTTTTATTTTGTTTGGATATTTTGGGGGCCAGTGGTTAGGCTCTTAGGCTCTTGAATCTCCTGATATAACTTGTTTTCTTTGCTTGTCTACTTGTCCTCTCCAAAAGCTTTTTTTTTTTTTAACACAAGGTCTCGCTATGTAGTTCAGGCTGGTCTTGAACTCACTATGTAGCCTAAGCTGGCCTTGAACTCGGGGTAATCCTCCTGCCTCAGCTCCCACTTGTGCTACCACACCTGGCCCCAAAGCTGTATTTTAAGGCATTTTTGTATACTTGATGTTCTTAGTACATTATTAAAATGTCATTTTTTTTTCTGGTACCAGGGATCAAACTCAGGACCTTGTGCTTGCCAGGCAGGTGTGGCGCTGCTTAGCCATATCCCTGGCTCCTAAAATGTCATTCTTAATTTGTTTTATAAATTAATAATATTAAGTATTGATGCCAGAATAAATCCATATGCCATTAGCTGATAATGTTTCTTAATTTTTTATTCATAATAGTGCTTTTAATTACATTAGTATTATATGTTTGCATGGTTATTTTCCATTTAAAGAAGAGGTATTATTAAACTGTGACTTCCAAAAGCCTGACTTGACAGTAATAGCATTAAAAAGGTTATAAATAGGAGGGTAGGAGTGTGGCTCAGTGGTAAGAGTGCCTAGGATGTACAAGTCCTTGGTTAAAATAAAAAGGTTTGAATAATTGAGACCCAGAATAACCTTTATGACAAATAGGCTAATGAATAAATTTCTTTGGCCTGTTACATTTTTTTCCCAATTAAGTGAATTAAAAAGTGAATTTCTTTTTTGTTTAAACTTCTAACTTTAGGAAGTATTATATTATTGATTTTATTTTAAACTTCTTGTTCATTGACTCTGAGGCATTATCTATATGATGCCACCTAAATTTAATGTAGTTAAATTATCTTTCCACTTTTAAAGATAAATTTCAGGATATACATGCTTTTTCTTTCTTTTTTTGAGATAGTTTCACTTTGTAATTCACGCTGGCCTTAAGCTCACTATGTAGTCAGGGTTGCCTTGAACTCGCAGTGATCCTTCTGCCTCAGCCTCCCGAGTGGTGGGTTTACAGGTGTGCGTCACCATGCCTAGCTTGCATGCTTTTTCTTATATTTATTTCAAAAATACTGTTTCCTTCATCCATATGTTTAATTTTAGGTTACTAAATTCTGTTCTACTGTTCTTTGTTATTTTTGTTCTTTAATACTATTAAAAATCAAGAGATTTAGGGAGTTAAAATTTTTTAACACTATAACAACATTCATAGTAATTATAACACCACTATGTCAGTCATTGAAAAATATTCCTACAGTTAGTAAAATTCGACCACTTGTTTGTTCTTCACTTTGTACCCCCTCCTTTTTAAAAATTAAATTTGTTCAGGAAAAAAAGTGGTTTGCAATGCTTAGAATCTTAGTTTTTTTTGTTTGGTTTTATTTTGAACATTGTAGAATTAATGGAATATTTTAAAAAACTAACTTATAAACTCGGTGTGATGGTGCACACCTTTAATCTGAGCACTCGGCAGCTGAGACAGAATGATTGCCATGAGTTTGAGGACAGCCTGGGCAGTATAGTAAATAGTGAGTTCAAGGCCAGCCTGGATTACATAGCAAGACCTTGTCTCAAAAAAAAAAAAAAAAAAAAAGACTAACTTGTTAAATTATAGTTCAAATACTATATATATATAAATACTATATAAGTTCAATATAACTTATACTATAGTTGTATATACTGTTAGACAATAGGATATGACTAGTGATTCCTTTCATGGAGACCTTCAGTGGAGCTGGTAGAAAATTCTCACGTGTTTGTAATCCACCAGAGGTGAATTTTTTTTTTTAAGGTGAGTAAAACTGTTTTGGTGTCAGACGAAGGACTTTCCTTATTTATAATTTACAGCTTACTAGCCATGTGACAGAATGGAATTCCAGCCACCCACGAGAGGATGCAGTGGCATCTTTTGCTGATGTTGCATGGGTAGCCACAGAAGGAGGAGAGTGCTCAACAAGACTCAGGTAAGTTTAGAAGGCTGTTGGAGCTGAGGTGTGATATCTGATAATTAAGGATTTTAAGAGTAATTTGCAATGCTTCCTTTTAATAGCCTGATTTTGAGCTGTAATAACACCTTCTCCTGATGATTTGTTTTCTTTTCATTTTTAACACTCATTTATAAGTCAAATAATAATTAAGCCAGTTATAAGTTAATAATTAATAAGTTATAAGTTAATAAATATAATTGTGTACCGAGTCATTACGAATCACAGAATATCCAGCCCTTCAGAAGTATATTCTAGTATGAGAGACCAGAAAGGACTATTATAATATGTTAAGAACAGTAATTATTATGGTCTTCTTGGGGCAGAAGAATCGGACTAGATCATAGTAGAACTAACAGAATGTTTCCTAAAAATTGGGAGTTAAGATGAATTGTGATTCAAAGGAAACAATGTATAAGAGTTAAGTGCTTCCATTTAGTTGAAAGGATTTGAATAAAATATTGATGAGGGGTGTGTAGTGTGCTAAAGGAGATTAAAAGAGAAATCAGTGTTAACTGATACTGTGAGGTCCGCTGAACAATTATAGAAGGCTATTGTAGGAGGAGAGAGATTCATGAATGCAAGGCTTCTCAGGAGGGGATGCTACAGCTAAATTATGAGCCATCAGTAGAAGTCATTTGCAGGGGAAAACTGTGTTGCCAGAAGAAGGAAGAACTTGTTTTCTTTTTCTTTTTTCTGTTTTTCAGTTATGCTGGGGATTGAATTCAGGGCTAAATCATAAATTGCCTAGGCTGACCTTGAGTTTGCCTCAGCCTCTTTAGCTTCCTGCCTCAGCCTCCTGAGTAGCTGGGATTACAGCATGTGCCACCATATCTGGCTAAGAAATTGTTTAAAAGTACAATCAAGGTACAAGATGGAATGGTTGGGGAATACCAAATGGCTCAGTGAGGCTACACAGTCCCAGAGAAGTTTGAGCTATAGGAGATGAGGATAGAAAGCAGATAGGAGTTTAAAGGTCAGTCATGTTACACTAAGAAATTCAGGCTTTTTCCTGAAAGCAGTGTAGGACCAGGGAAGAAGTTTAAACACTACACTAATGTGATCAGAGTTGTATTTTAGTAAAATGAAACTGTAAACAGAATAAAGAATAGAGGGAAGACAAAGAAGGAGATAGACCAGTAGATTTTGACAAATTACAAAACTAGCAGAAGAAAGCTCAAAGCCAAGAGAGACTAGGATTGAAAGGACATAGAAATTCATGAGAAAACAGAGATTAAGGAAAGAGGACCCTAGAATAACCCCCAGGTTTTTGTCTAGGATAATGATAGGCATGGTAGAGTAATTAATAGGAATATAGGAAAACAGATTTTGTGGTGTGTGGAAATAGGGTAGGGTTGTCAAAACGAATGTATTATGTTTGAGTTTTATGTGAGATATTTATATTGATCTATAAAGTTTATTTAAATAAGTATTGATAAGGAAGGCTTAAGCTCTGTAATGTAAAGAAAAGATGGCCAAAAAAGAGAGTTCTCAAGAACCATGTGTAGAACATGAAGAACATTTGTATTCTGAATGAAGCCAGCATTTAGAAGTTAAAGAAAAGTCCTGCATTTCTACCTCCCAAACTAATAGTCAATCAAGAGGGAGAAGGGGAGCTAGAATAGGGTACTGTCATGGTAACATAGGTAAGAGGGAGTTTTCATTGAAGGGCTCTAAATTGCTTAATATATATTGTACAAATTTGTTGATATCTCTTGGATGTCAGTGTGTTATTGCAAGTGGATTATATTGATTCTTTCAGACTTGGGTGTTAAACCCAAATATGTATTTTGTGTGTGTGTGTGTGTGCGCGCGCGCGCGTGTGTGAGTTACAAAGCTCTGCTTTATAATTTTGTAATAAAGTTTTAATATAAATGCCAAAAAAATATACTCATGAATAGCAAATGCAGTCTAGGTAAATTGAAAAGCTACCAAATATTAACTTCACTTTTTAGTTGGAAGATTATCACTGACTTTAGCAATAATAATTTAATTTGACTATTAGCTAAATAAAGTAAGTATGAAGTAATCCAAGAGCAAAGAAGAAATTTGATTTGAATGACAAGTAAAAGGGTGGACATAGCAGTAGGTGAGCATAGATGAGATACTGCAGGATTAGCGGGTAAAAATTGATTGGAGCACATGAATCTCATCAGTAACTTATATGACAAAATATTTCAAAGAGGATATTGACATATTTAGCCACATCATTGGTACTTATAAAAGTTTTTACCTTTGTTTATTCATGTACCTTTTAAATAAATTTCATCATCTGTTTCTTCCCAGTGTCAGGCTAAGAAAAGAAACATTAATTGAAGCTTTGCAATAAACAAATTCCACAAATATTCCAAAATAATAAAGTAAATAAAGTTGGTATTTAATACATAATGCCAAAAGCTAAGAGTCCCAGGATTTCTCCATTAAAACACAAAGTAAAATGAAGAATTAGACAGCTCTCAAACAAAAATAAAATATCAATATCCAAGTAAAAGAAAACTAAATAAAATTTAATGTTGTTGAATATCCTAACAGGATTAGGTTTACACATAACGGAAGCTTTAGAAATGGTAAGTTAAACAAGATAGAAATTTATTTTTGTCTCAAAATAGTTTCTCTCTTAAAGATATCCAAGGATAGGTGATCTGGAGCTGATAGCAGCTCTATGATGTTAGCAAGGACCCAGCCAAGCACTGTCCCATCCTTAATGTGGGCTTCTATATCAAGGTTAGCTTCTGGCCCTCTGTCGTGCTAAAATGCCGTCTGATACTCAAGACTGTCAGCAGAAAGAGAAAGGAGATGAAAGTCTTTGTCGTAGTCATCTCCCTTTAAGTGGCACACTAACATTATGCCTACAATTTTGTTAGCCCAGCCTGGTCACGGGTCTGCACCAAACTTCAAGAGAAACAGGGAAATGTAGTCTCTTAGCTGGGCACAGTGCTGCCGTGAAATATGTCTTTGTGTTTACTCTTTTTTTTCTTTTTGGGGGATGGGGATGACAATTTTTACTAAGAGGAAAGGGGATATGCTTGTTGAAGCAAGGAACTTGCAGTCTTTGTCCCAACATATGTTGTGTACTGGTGAAAGTCTTGACTAGCATCTTGTCCATACTGACCTTTTACTGTTGCGCTTTAGCAGGACCAGTTATGGATAGATTCTTCACTTGGAGACTAGGACTCCTGAAACTGAGCAGAATTTGATGAGGAATATGTTTGATCACTTAATTGGAAAAACAAAGCTTTCAAAGGAACCTGTGACTTCAAAAACAGTTGGGCACAATTTATTGCTGTTGATTTCTCAACAGTAAGAAAGAGGAGGAAGTCGTTTAGGGGTCAAGGCACTTCATCCTTCTGTTCCTGTGCAGTATTGTCTGCCATAAAGGCAGTCCTGGTTAAATGGTTTGCCATTAGCAGTTGAAGAAAAGTAAAGTAATGCTAAATTTATATGGTTAAAGACTAGCCAGAAATGGGCAGATTTCTTTTTTATAATGTATTCTTAGCTCAGAGAACTTTAAATTTTTGAAGTAGGGCTATATAATACTTCTCTATCTTCCATAGAAGGATAGTGATGTTGATAGCCTGAATAAAATGTCAACTCCAGTACTGGCTACTGAACACACTGGCAGTGTGATATTTACCCTCAGCTATAAAACAGTAATATGTGCCTCATGGGATTTAGATTAAGTGTGAAGATGAACAGAAATACCCTAGCCTTCTATCTGACAGCAGAGGTTACATTCAGTGTTGGTTCTGGTCCTCTTTCAGTAACTTTCAAACATATAAGACTTCTTCCAAATGAAGTCTTGCTAGGGCCTTGGCTTACCACTCTTGAGATAGTCTTGTCCAGAGCTGGGAACTGTTAAGTATAATTGTTTCCTGTACTCATGTGAAGAATTCTGGTATTCACATGGGGATGTGAATATGAGCTCATTATGTCAATAGAGAATTCAGGGAGCAGTTTTCTGAGCCTATAGATTTTTGCAGGGTGGGTATAAGGGAAAAGTGAGATGAAGACCGAGTTGGTTGGTCATTCATTCATTCATTCATTCATAGTATTGGTGATTGAACCCAGGGCCTTTGCACTGATACATGTCCCCAGCCCATTTTATTTTATTTTGAGACAGTCTCACTAAGTTGCCCAGGCTGGGCTCAAACTTGAATTTGTCTTGCCTCAGCCTCCCAGAGTGGTAGGATTACAGGTGTGGACCACCATGCCTGGCTGAGGACTGTTATTTATTTATTTATTTTGTTTTTTTGAGATTCAGTCTTCTTGAATTCACTCTGTAGCTCAGGCTGGCCTTGAACTCACAGCAATCCTCTTGCCTCAGTTTCCCAAGTGCAGGGATTAGAGGTGTGCTGTTGCACAGCCCAGTAGGACTGTTCTTTAAAGGGAAAGAATTTAAGATAGAAAAAAGCCTTGGAGATGCTGGCCAGGAAAATTTAATTGTAGAAAATAGGAGGAAATGGATTAAATATACATATATATATATATATATGTGTGTGTGTGTGTGTGTGTGTGTGTATATGTATACATATATATATATATATATATATATATATATATTTTCTTTTTTTTTTTTTTTTTTTTTTTTTTTTTTAAATACCTGGGATAGAACTTAGGATCTTGAGCTTGTCAGGCAGGCGTGGTGCTACTGAACTAAATCCCGGGCACTGGATAAGTGTGTACTTTGACAGTTGAAAGGAAGTCTGAATTTTATTCTCAACCTTAGAAGATTTCCATTTGGAACTTTTTGTTGTAGATATTAACAAAAATAGCTTTTTATATTTATATTAAGGTAAGACCATCTATGGTATTACTACATAGCTCAATTGTAATGATTCTATTGTAACTTTATCATTTTCTAGCACTGTATTTGACCTACATTGTCACTACATGTCTTGCAATTTGATGTGTTCTGTACATGGGAAACACTGACATTAATTAATATGCAGAAGACAAACCCGGAAAGAATCTGATTTTGTGGTCAGATATAGTTCACAATTTTGAATAGCATTTAAAAATGCCTTAGTCCATGCACAAAAAACACATGAATTAGCAAACCCTATGTTGAAATACCAGAACCTGTTATGCCTCTTGATAGTATTGGTTTGTAGGTAATCCTATAGAGATTAGGATTAAGAATGGTGATGGTCACTGGGGATTGAACTCAGGACCTTGCACTTTTGAGGCAGGTGGTAGACCCACTGAGCTAAATCCCCAGCCCTACTGTGCGTTTTTTTTTATTAGTAAATGTGTCCATTACATATAAAGTAATTTTGGGGGAAAACAAAGGACATTTGGAGTACATATCAAGACACTAGTGGCCCAGAAGAAGGGGCTTCTGGGCCACCATTCCACCACTCCCAGCCCAGAGGAAGGGGCTTCCGGGCCACAGTTCCACCACTCCCAACCCAGAGGAAGGAGCTTCCAGGCCTCCGTTCCACTGCTCCCAGCCCAGAGGTAGGGGCTTCTAGGCCACCTTTCTACTGCCCCTAGCCCAGAGGCAGGGGCTTCTGGGCCACCGTTCCACCACTCCCAGTGCAGAAGAGGTGAGCCATGCAGGTGCCAACAGCACCCGCCTCCATTGAAATGAGAAGACACATAAACAAGTCTCAAAACCAGACTTCCAGATCACCTACAGCAATCTCAAAGGGAAAGGAGATGGAACACTCTGATACTCAACCACCTGGACTCCCTGAACTGGCAACGAAAGAGGATCTGGAAAAGCTGAAATCAGAAATAATTTCTGAGATAACAGCAGAGACTGTGCCCATAGTGCAAGACATAATTAATGAATCTAGAGAGGACACAGATAAAATAATAGAGCTGAGGAACATGATGGAATTCCAACATAGGAAACAAATGGAATCCATAAAACAGATACAAACATTTCCAGGAGATTAAAAACTCCATTGAAAGTCTGCACAGCAGAATGAGCTAATGTGAGCACAGAATTTCAGATATAGAAGATAAGATTGCAATGAGTGACCAGGAAAAGAAAAATTGCTTTAAAATTGTAAGGGACCATGAGAAATCAATCCAGCAGCTGCTAGATGATGCAAAGAAGAATAGCATAAGACTGACTGGAGTCAATGAAGAAACAGGAGAGAGTGCAGACGACATAAAAAAACTCTTCACAGAAGTGATGGCAGAAAACTTCCCAAGGAGGGGAAAAGAACTTGACATACAGATAAGTGAGGCATATAGGACTCCAAATAGCCTTGATCAAAAAAAATCTACACATAGGCATATAATAGTTAGGATTCCAGAAACCCAACAGAAGAACAAAATTCTACAAGAAGTTAGAGAAAAGAAACAAATCACTTACAAAGGAAAGCCCATCAGAATCACAGCAGGCTTCTCAATGCAAACCCTCAAGGCAAGAAGAGCTTGGAGTGATGTATTTCAAGCCCTAAAGGAAAACAGCCTCCAACCCAGATTGATGTACCCTGCAAAACTATCTTTCAAAATTGATGGAGAAATAAGATACTTTCATGGTAAAGAGCACTTCAGGAACTTCATGAATATCAAACTGGCACTCCAAAAAATTTTAGACAATACCCTAGGAAAAGACAATGAGGATCACAACCTCAGAAAACCCAGCAGAATGAATCCATTGGGCGTGACAAATTAAATGCAAAGGGGGAGAATCCAACAAAAAGAAAAAGTCAAGACAAGGCTTTTAAAACTTTGAACTTCATCTCCCTAATGAGTGTATAATTCAATCTTGTTATCGTAGTGATAAGTATTTTTCTGATTCTAGAGTTGCACACCTTTCCTTGTTCTGTACTATTTATCATCTTCTTATGTCTACTTTTTAATTGGGTTGTCTATTAATGAGCTCTAAGAATTCTTTATATATTCTGGTCATAGGTTATATGCATTGTAAATATGGTCTGTTTAAGGACTACTTTTCATTTTAATGATGTCATTTAAAGTTCTAAATTTTGATGGACTCTCATTTATCAATTTTTTTCTTTTATACATCATGTCTTTTGTATCCTAGGTAGTTCTTGCCTACCCTGAATTCATAAACTTTTCCCCTTACAATTTCTTCTTAAAGTTTTATACTTTTAGGCTTTCTTATTTAGGTTCATAGATCCCTTTAAGTTATTTTTATGTATGGAAATAAAGGGTTGAGGTTAATTTTTTTATATACAGATACCAGGTGTTCTAGTGCCATTTGCTGAAAACACTAACTTTTCCTCTGCTCTTGAGTAGAATTTATGTTCTATAAAATGTTAATGTTAAATAGTCTTTCAAAAATCAATGAACCATATATGTGTGGTTCTATTTCTAGATTCTGTTTTATTCCAATGATCTATATGTCTTTCTTTACACCAATACTTGATTTCTGTAGCTTTAGAAGAAGTCTTAAAATTAGGTACTAAACATCTTCCAACAGTTTTTTTTTCTTTTTACTTTTCTAGGTCCTTTGTACTCCTACATAACTTTTAAATTTCAATAGCTAATTCTTCATTTATAGCAAGTATACATAGACCTGAATTTTTATATATACCTTGTGTTTTCTAATCCTGCTAAATTCAAATACAAGTTCTAGGGGCTCCTAGAGATTTCTTAGTGTTTTCTCTGTAGATGATCATTTCATCTACATATAAAGATTTTACTTCTACTTTGCCAATCCTATCCTAATTGTGTCATTTTATTGCCAGACTATTTTGGTTTGGGCCTATGTTTCAAAGTTTAATGGACAGATAAAGGGTAAGCATATCTGCCCTTGTTCCCCACCTTAGGGAGAAAGCATTGTTATCTCCTCCATTCATATAAGGTGTGTTTGCTGGAAGTGTGGAGTACATGTCTTTAATCTGTTGAGAAGTTTCTGTTCTACTTCTAACTCTCTTGATAGCTTTTAGCATGAACAGCTGTAGAATTTAGTCCAATACTTTTTCTCCAACTAGTGACTGGATCATATGTCTTTTTCCTTTCCTGTTAAATTGATGACTTTTGGGGGTGGATCTTCCAATACTGAACCAACACTGCCATCCCTATAATAAAACCACTTTCTACATACTGCCAGATCTGACTTCTAATAGTTTGTTTTGTTAAACAAGTTTCTATGTATGTTCATACTTTTTTCTTCTATTATCTTTATCCAGTTTTAGGATTAGCACAATGTTGATTTCCTAAAATGAGGGGAGAAGTGTTCCTTCTTTTTTGTGCTTTAAATGTTTGATATAATTTAACAGTTAAAATGTATACGAGCCTGCTGTTGTCATATAGGTAGGTTTTCAAGCTTGGAGTATACTTTCTTTAATAGGTGCTATTCAAATTTTATATTTCCTCCAGAGTTAGTTTCATTAATTTGTTTTTCAAGGTACTTCTTAGAAGTTGTTAAATTTATTTCAAAAAAGATCTTTTAATGTGCTTTCTATATCCTTTTAAATTCTGTAATATCTGTGGTAATGTCTCCCAGATCTTGATATTGTAATTTTAAAAATGTATAATTAATATTGTGTAATAGGAAGAAAAGTTCTAAAGGAGTAGGGCAAGTGGGTGGGGTAGGGGGAAGGAAAGAGGAGAAAAGAAAAAATATGATAAAAGGAAAAAAAATGGAAACAAAGTGTTTGCAAATAGGGAAGAGTGGAGAGGGTGAAGGGAGGGCAGGGGAAGGGGAAAAAAAATAAGAACCAAGATACTCATGTAATGGTACAAGATCCCAATGGTGAATGTAACTGTATTTTATACTGAAAATGTACCAATAAACTTAATGGGAAAAAAAAAATCCTGAAATACCTAGGAATCAACCTAACAAGAGAAGTCAAAGACCTCTTCTCTGAAAACTATAGCACTTTGAAAAGAGAGATTGAAGATGATATTAGAAAATAGAAAGACATCCTTTGCTCCTGTTTGGGAAGGATCAACATAGTGAAAATGGCCATACTTCCAAAACTGCCATATAGATTTGGTGCAATCTCAATGGAAATTCCAGCAGCATACTTCATGGACCTTGAGAAAACAATACAAAAATTCATTTGGAAGAAGAGACCCAGAATAGCAAAAGCAATTCTAGGTAACAGAGACATGATAGGAAGTATACTACAAAGACAGGTAACAGAGACATGGTTGAAACTATGCTACAAAGCTACTGTGATAGAAACACTATGGTACTGGCAAAGAAACAGACCTGAGAACCAGTGGAACAGATTAGAAGATGCAGAAACAACTCCAGACACACTCAGCCACTCATCTTTGACAAAGGAGCCAAACACCCTTACTGGGGGAAAGATAGCCTATTTAATAAACGGTGCTGGGAAAATTGGGTTTCACCTTGCCAAAGACTACAGCTAGACCTATATCTCTCACCATGCATTAAACTAAAATTTAAATGGATTAAGGATCTAAATGTTAAAACAGAAACAATAAACTGGCTGGAAGACAGTTTAGGAAGAACTCTTGAAGACATTGGTGAAGGAAAAGATTTTATGAACAAAACCTCAGTTGTGCATGATGTAACACAATCAACAAGTGGGATCTCTTCTTACTAAAAAGCTTCTGCACAGCAAGGGAAACCACCAACAGTGTGAAGAGACAACCCACAATGTGGGGAAAAATTTCACCAGCTGTCCTCAGACAAAGGTCTACTGTCTTGAATCTATAAAGAACTTAAAAAAAATCAGACCTTCCAGATTTAAAGACCCAGTCCAAAAATGAGCATCTGAAATGAACAGAGATTTCTCAGACAAAGAAGAGGAAATAATAAATAAACATATGAAAAAATGTTCAGCACCACTGGTCATTTGAGAGATGCAGATGAAAACAATGTTGAGATTCCACCTCACTCCAGAAAAATTGGTGCTTTCATGAAATCAACTAATAACAAATGCTGGCAGGGCTGTGGGGAAAGAGGAACACTGCTCCACTGCTGCTGGGAGTGTAGACTACTGCAACCAGTTTGGAAATCAGTATGGAGATACCTCAAAGAAATAGGACTAGAGGTCCCATTTGACCCAGCTCTTCCCCTGCTGAGTATCTTCCCAAAAGAATCATACCACAGTGATATATGTGCACCCATGTTCATAGCAGCACAATTTGTAATAGCTAAAATATGGAAGTAGCCCAATTGCCCATCAACTGGAGACTGGTTAGAGAAAATGCAGTTTTTAAAAATAAAAATGGAGTACTACTCAGCCATAAAAAATGAGAAATTAGAGACATTTATAGCTAAATGGATGCACATTGAGGCGATACTCTTAAGTGAAATAAACAGGACACATGTGTAAATACCAAATAGTTTCTCTAGTGAGAAACTAGGTGTAACTAAGGACTAGAAGGGATAATATAATAGATAATGCGAAATAGGAAGAAAAGGGGCAAAGAGGAAAGGGAAGTGGTAGGGTTAGGGGAAAGGAAAGAAGGGAATGGAATTAAAATGAAAAAATGGAAACAAAGTCTTTGTAAATAGGGAGGGATGGAGGGGTTGAAGGGAGGGCAGGGAAAGGGGCAAAAATAAGAACCAAGAGAGACTATGTAAAGGTGCAAATTTCCAATGATGAATGCCATTATATTGTCTATCTAAATTTTACCAATAAAATAAAATTAAAAAAAAAAAGAAGGGTGATGGTAAAAACTCCAGGTGTGGTATGTAGTTAATAAAGTTGACATGTGCTTTACTATTTTAACACTTACTGGGGGGATTTATCTACGATTTACCTAAAAAGTGCTTTGTGGACCTTACACTTTATTAATGGGTAGTGATTTCTCATACTGCCTTACAAAGCCTGTGAAAGCCACTTCTTATATCTTCTTGCAGAACAGAGGTCAGGTCCAGTCTACCCCTTCAGGATGGCCATTTCTTTGAGAAGCCCCCAAGCAGGCATATTTCCTTACCAAACTTGTCCCGAGAAGAGCCTCCACCAAAGACTATAGCACTGGCGAACGAGGAAGCACTGCAGAAGATCTGTGCACTTGAAAATGAACTTGCTGCTCTCAGAGCTCAGATTGCTAAAATTGTGATCCTGCAAGAGCAACAAAATCTCACTGCAGGTCTGTAAGTCCTATATTTGTTTTAATTAGAAACTGAAAATTAGAGAATGTCACTTAATTCATGATTTATTGGTAAGTAGTAATAGCTCTTGTGATTTGAAAATCAGATGTTATCCTCTTCCTTGTCTAGTTGAGAACCTGGTCAAGATTAGGTGGGTTTTTGTGTTTTGAATAATCCTGATGCTATCAGAGAGGACAAATAGGAAAATCTCTTTGGAAAATACCAAAATTATCCCATGGAATTGCTGCTGTTGTGAATGCTTTCCTCCTGGGAAACTTAGCTGTCTATAATAATAACACCACTTCTGTTAGACATGAGGTCATTCCATGGGTTTCTGTCTAGTGTAAGGGGCCTGAGAGCGTGGACCAGACTTGGGCTATGTGCAGTTAACTACCTATGTGTCCCGAGGTAAGCATTTGACCTTTCACTTCACTTTTTTGCTCTAAAATCAGTATAATACCACCTGTGTTATTGAGTTACTTATGTGAGTGTATGGATAAAGTATATAAAATGTCCTTCATACCCAGAAACTACTTCATGGTTGTGCCTCGTCCTCTTGCAGAGAGTAAAAACTAAATTTAGATCTTCTGACACTTGGTCTGATACTCTTACTTTAATTAGTGTGGCATCGTTTCTTCTTTGGGGAAGAAACCATAGCCTTGAAATCCTAGCCTGCTAACCTGTTGGCAGATAGTAGTTGTTTTTCCTGTTGTTCCCAAGTTCCTGGCTAGACTCAGTATTAGCTCTGTCAAAAGGATGAGGATGATTAATTACCCTGCCTCCGAGTCACTCTGCTTATGGCATCTTGGAATCCTTATTCCACCTTGGCTAGATGACGTTTGAAGGCATTCTGGGCACTGGGTGCTGGAGGGGCAATGAGTGTTTTTCCGTAAAGTGGATGAACCTTAAAATATGAGTCTTGTTTTTTTCTTCTCCTTAAATTGCTGTTTTCCTTTGCTTCATCTCCCTCTTCTGGCAGAGTAGGAAAAGTACTATAAATGGATACTTTAGAATTTATGTTTAGGTGATCTTTTTGTAATTTGAGTCTTTTGATTAAAACTATTGCATTTGTACTATTTCCTTTCTGCCTCCATCAGTACAGTTCACCTAATAACTCTCCAACTTCCAGTTACACAGGTAGATGAATTTTAGGTCCTTATTTAATAACATTTTAACTCTTAATTACTTCTTGTTTTGAAAATTAGCTATGACACTCTTTTTTTCCTTCCACAAGTTCGTTCCAGTAAATCTAAAACTCTTCTGTACATATTCTAGTGTATACAAGCTTTTAATGCGTAATAGTCTCAAAATGAACATATGCTTTAAATGAACCACGAATTTAGTTTTTTTCCTGATAGTTATAAAAGTACTAAATTGTCAAACTATGAATTGAAGATAGAGGTGTTTATATGATAAAAACTGCTTTATATTTCTGCTAAAAGTGATCATGCACTGTGTCACAGACGTGCATTAGAGACCACAAAAACACTCCTGTTAATTTAAATGGTACTTTTCCATCTGCAGAGTTTAGATTGCATGATACAGTAGCTCAGAATTAGGCATTTCTCACAAAGTAACTGAAAACTGCTTTTCTTCTTACATAACAGATTCTTTTTTTTTGGTACCGGCGATCAAACTCGGGTTCCTTGCACTTATGCAGCAGGTGGAGAAACCACTGAGCTAAATTCCCGGCCCCAACTGAGATTCTTTTTAAGGATTTGTTTTTAAGAATACTAAAGTCTTGAACATTAAATTTGCTTTTAAAAACTGTGATGTTCTTTCTTGTTTATTAACAGCAGGACTGTTTATTTTTCCTTATTTCTCCTGTAGGTGACTTAGATTCTACCACATCTGCTACTACAGTACCACCTCCCCCACCTCCACCTCCACCACCACCACCCCTTCTAGTGGGGCTCCACCAAAATGTATCTGCTATTGATCTGATTAAAGAACGTAGAGAGCAAAAAGCCAATTCTGGAAAGACTTTGGCTAAGAACAACCCAAAGAAACCTGACATGCCAAATATGCTAGAGATCCTTAAAGATATGAACAGTGTAAAGCTTCGGTCAGTCAAGAGGTGAGGGTGTATTAACCTTCTTTCTTGCTTCCTCATTTGTTTATGTCTTATAAAACCACAGTACCAGGCTTTTTGATACATGTTTTCTAACATGACTGCCGTGAGTAATAGAATTCTAATTGAACCCAAGACCTTATGCATACTAGGCGAGCATTGTACCACTGAGCTACATCCCCAGTCCAGCAGTTTTTAATTAAAAAAAAAAGATGGGACCTGCTGGCTCCTCCTGTGCACAGTAGCAAAGATAGAAGCAAAACAAGCAATCCAGGTGATTTTTTATTTTTCCCATTTAAGTCATGTAGTCTATATTATGATTTCTCCGTAGTTCATTCATTAAAGGTGTTGTATGTACCTAAGTTTGGGTGGAAGATGGAACCCTAATGGCCCTGAAGGAGAGCACAGGCAATGTTCTGGAGGTGTAGGATAAGTACCCTTTTATCAGACTTCTGCGCCTGCTCTTTTGTTGAGGCTTCCATGTGGGTTTCTGTCTCACTGGTAGCAGTGTTAGTTCTGTCATTGACTGTGGTGCTAGAGGTGCTCCGCCTATCAGGTAAAGACCAATAGCGTACTTCTCTGAGGGATGCCAGCATGACTATCTGTCTTTTTGCCTTGTGTTCACTTCTCTAAGGTCAGAGGAAGAGGTAAAGCCCAAGCCAGTGGATGCTACTGACCCTGCTGCTCTCATAGCAGAGGCTCTGAAAAAGAAGTTTGCTTATCGGTATCGAAGCAACAGCCAAAGTGAAGTTGAAAAAGGAATTCCAAAGTCTGAATCAGACACCACCTCAGAGACAGTTTTGGTGCGTATTAGCTGAAATTCTTTCCTGTTATGTGGCAATGCACCCCATGGATGAACCCCTACATTTGCAAGTCATTTAGCTATGTCCTCTGCAAGATTCAGTGGGATGTGATGCATGATTTAGTCCCTACCTACAAGTAGATTGCAGTTAGCTAAGAAAAGGATAACATTTTTGTTTAGCATTTATATTTTTATTTTCCTCATTATAAAAGTAATAGCTGTTCAAGAATTTAAAATAAAGAACATAAAGAAGTTTAACTTTGGATCTCACTGCTTAGTAGTCTCCACTGTCAAGTTTTCTATGCAGAGTTATATTTGTATTTAAGCATAATGAATTGAAAGTCAGGATAATAGGATTGTTATCTTAGAACAATGTATATATTGTGATATGGAAACTCAAAGCAAGATCACTTTCTTTGGGCTGGGTGTGGTGGTGCACACCAGTCATCCTTGGGAGGCTGAGGCAGGAGGATTGCTGTCAGAGGCCAGCCTGAACTATATCGTAAGACCCTGTCTCACAAAAACCAAAAAAAGTCATTTTCTTTGGGCGCCCTGTAAAAGCCTCTGACGAGGGTGAGAGTTGAGAGGTGGGCCTTGAAGGTGTGCATCAGAGCATGGGTGGAGATCGAGCACATGGCATAGGGGCTCTCCGGTGGTAACCTCTACACTCCCTTTATCTACCTGGACCTTCACAGGGGTAAGTGGCGGTTATGGTTATCTACTCTGGGGAGGTAGACATCGAATGGTGGTGCCCTTGAAACTCTGTAAAGAATTGCAAGGGAAACTTTGCACTTCCTCCTTTGCTGAGAAAATTGAACTGACACAGGATGATTATCATTTTCTTTTCTAGGAATAAATTTGGTTACCACATTGCCTTTCATTTTGTTGATAGATCTTGTATTTATAATAACCTGTCTGTCCATAAAGGTTTTAATATTACTGAGAGCTGTTTTTATTTTTTTTTAATGCAGAACATATCCAGCTCTGATCTGTTTTTTGGGGTGGAGCGTATCATTACTGTTACAAGAACCAGAATCTATCTTTATACCTTTGTTTTTTTTCCAGTTTGGGCCACATATGTTGAAGTCTACAGGAAAAATGAAGGCTCTCATTGAAAATGTTTCAAACTCCTAATGGACAGTGAACTAAGAGAGGTTATCCTGGTTCAGCTATTTGTGAGGGCTCAGTTTGACTAGTAAAAATCACCACTGTATAGTAAATACCTTTAATATTCATTGGTTTCCTTTTTAACCTAATTGGAGGATTAAGCAATAATGAAAATGCTGTAAGTTTGGTTCTGATAATGTTTTTGATGTGTTCAGATGTCCAGTCTTGAAAACATTTGTAAGAATTCAGAACACAGAAAAGACATTTGTGTTGTTACACATTTTTAATTCTTAACACTAATTTATCTGTACAAATGTTTTATGTGAATATATCTGGATATAAAACAGTTCACATAAAAATTAATGATGGCAAATGAGGGTACTATTATCTTCATTCATTTTCAAGAATTGCTTACTATTCAGTGATAGAACAGCTGGTATAACCGAAGTTGTTGAAATGAAATATTTGAGATTGGAATCTTCTTGCCTTGAATAGAACTTACATATTGGATTTCCTCCCATGTTTTGGAGGTGGGTTTTGCATGGAACTGGATGATGTTCACTGCTAAGATTCTATAATGCTTTCCATTAGAGCAAAATTGAGGACAGGGAAGGCTTGCATGCACATTATTGCCATCCAGTGCTGAGGAAGCAAATGTAGTTTCCAAGTAGTGACAAATCAAAGTATTGAATTTAATTACTTTTTAGGTAAAAACCTTCTTTCTTTTCAGTTTAATAAATGACATCAAAAGATGACTTATTGCTGAGTTAATGCTATTTCTGGAAATGTCAGCATAATGGAGTTAAACATTTTTAAATATTGGTCAAAATATTAATGCTATTTATAAGGAAACATTATCAAACAGGCAAATGACTTTCCTATGAATTATTTATTATTGGTCACAATGCTGTTCCAAGAATTATATTATGCACAAACTTTGGGTGCTATTAGAAAGTAGAAGCTGGGTGTGGCGGCACACACCTCCAGCACTCGGCAGGCTGAGGCAGGAGGACTGCTAAAAGTTCGAGACCAGCCTGGCCTACATAGTAAGTTCAAGGCCAGGCCAGCTTGAACTATGTAATGAGACCGTGTCTTAAAAAAAAAAAAAAAAATTAAAAAATTAAAAAATTAAATTTAAAAAAAGCGGAGAACTGGAGCCTGAGCAGCTTAATGAGAGCTTGTCTCAAAATAAGAACTGCCTTTTTCACCTAGGGCTTATGACCTACTATAAGTGACCATTTTAAAATGCTTAATACATTCTCATGACTTCCTCTTTCTGCTGAACTCAGCCATAGTTAGGTCAGAATCTCCTACCATAAGTAAATATTTGCATTTGTTACTTAAATCTATGGAAAAGTTGTACTTCCTGGGCGGATTAAGAGATGGGAAGAGTAGATTGACGTTTTAAGTTATTGAAATATGTTGTTTTAAATAGGAACAAAAATTATTTTAGGTAATTTACATAGTTTGGTTATTTAGCCTAAATTTGAACTGTTGAATGTTGATGTACATTGTTTCTAAATATCTTATGGTTTAAAAATTCTGCCTTTTAAGAAAAGAATTTGCCTGATATATATTTTGACCTCTTAAGAAACTTATATTTGTATTAGTATTAAATTCTGGCTATGTTCTAATATTTGGAAGTAACTTAAAATAAAGCAAACTCTTTTATTCTCTATGGACACCACCACCTATGTATTTTTTTTTAATAGATAATACTTTTACACTGCATATGTTGGTTCTTTCAAGTGGAAATAGATGCCTTACAATGAGTTCTATCACTTCTCATTCACTCTTTCTCTTAAATAGATCTCAGCATGTAGACAGGAGAAATCTGAGTTTCCTCAGAATTCTGAAACCCAGAACCCATTTTGGGATTGGTTTGATCTGTTTTATCTTTTCTCACATCCACCTGGTTCATTTTTTAAAAAATTTATTTTATTTTATTTTATCCATTTCCCCCAAGCCCCCTCCTCCATTCCCTATATACAAAAGCTTTGTTTCCATTTTATCCTTCTATTTCACTTTTTTCCCTTCCCATTCGAACACCTTCTTTCCATTCCCAACATCCATTATATATTTCAGTCCTTATTTCCATTTTCAATTTCTCACACCAGAGAAACAATGCAGTTTTTAAGCATATGTGTCCTATTTATTTCACTTAAGAGTGTGGTCTCAAGGTCCATCCATTTAGCTATAAATAGCTGAAGCTTATCCTTTATGGCAGAGTAGTACTCCATTGTATAAAAAAAACACATCTTGGGCCGGGGATTTAGCTCAGTGGTTCTGCTGCCTGCCTTGCAAATGAAAGGTCCAGAGTTCGATCCCCAGTACCAAAAAAAACCACAAAAAACCAAACACATCTTTATCTACTCGTCTGTTGATGGACATTTGGGTTGTTTTCAAGATGCAGCTATTACAAACTGTGCTGCTCTAAACATGGATGTGCATATGTTGTTTTTAATTCTTTTGGGAAGATACCAAGAAGAGGTATAGCTGCGTCAAATGGAATCTCTAGTTTTACTTTCTTGACCACCTTATTCATTTTGCAGTGCTCCCACCCAGCACAGTACCTGAATAAGAGACCTTACAGATCAACTCTACATTTTACAGCTAAAGCTCAGATAGGTAACTGCCATGGTATAATGTTTTGTGTACTATAACTTCTGTGTAGTCCAGTTACTCTCGTTTTATAGAGATAGGGATAGTATGAGTCAGAGAGCACTGCACTTGGAGCATTATGTAATCCTGGCCAAGTAAATATCCTCTCTTTAAAAGGGGTAATAATAGCAGCTCAGAAGCTATTGAGGATTAAATGAAATAGTTCTGGACACATTCTGTGAATATTAAAGTGCTAAGAAGTTAGTTGTTATTGCTTTATTTTACATAAAGCCTAATTTCCAATAGAATCTTTTCTCCTAAGACACATGGTCTCTAGCACCTGTAAAGGGTGTCATCTTATGTTTTCACTTTCATTGGTCTGATGTTGACAGGCAAGACTTTCCATCTTTAGTTCTGGTTGTCTCCTCAATGACTGGCCCTTCTGCATAAGACACATCTTCTATGTTAGGAATTCTTAAGAGTCTGCATCTTAGTGATAAAAAGGAAGATAAAAGGTAATAACTACCAGAAACACACTTTAGAAAAGCCATTGTTCTGCTAACTTCTCCAAAAATAGAAGTTCTGTGTGGGTGTGTGACAGACTCTAACAGAAGTTAAAATTTTTAGTTTATCCTACACATTCACCTCTGGAATTGCTGGGAAGAATGACACTGGGTCTCATGACAGGCTGTTGCAGTAGTTCTCATGAGCCTTCATCCATTCCTATGGCCCCTCCCTGTGTCCTCTTGCCTTTTGTAGATTGACCAGCCTTCTGAACTACCTTCTTGAACTTAGGCCTTAGTAAGATTCATCATAAACTTTCCTTGGAAACCCTATAAGCAGGCTAAGCTCTTCATTGGTCTTGATGTTAGCCCTTGAGAATAGGTGGGAGAAGAAAAATAACATGACCAAATAACCCAGAAATCTTAATACATTTCCCTCAGACTGTTGACCTTGGTTCACTTCATAAGGGCCTTAATGTTCCTACAGCTGTTCCTTCTCAACTTTTCTCTTTTTGGTAGATTCTCCAGAGCTCTTTATGAAGCTCAGAGGGCTCTTTCCATAAGGTTAAGAGTAGTAGGAAAAAAGAACAGTAGAACATGAAAGTAATGCTCAGGAGGGTAAATGGGAAAGTAACCAGACGGTTGTCTTAAAGCAAGCCTTAATTGCTTCACAGCTGGAAGAGCCTTGTGAAGAAAGGACAGGCTCTTCACAATAGGATTTTTATCGAACCTATAGCAAGTCTCTGTTAATGTTGTCTAATGGTCATTGCTCTTCATTGGGTAGACATGTTTTTTTTTTCTTTCAATACTGGGAATCAAACTCAGGACCTTGCGATTGTCAGGCAGGCACAGCACCACTGAGCTACATACCTGGCCCCAGACATGCTTTATATCAAAGGATGAAGAAAGTGTACTTCTAGATACAGTGAAAAAGATGAGAGCTAGGTATGGTTGGGAAATCATTGTGAAATAATGGCATTAGCAACAGGGATACATCAGTACATAAAGTGCTGATCCTGGGAGTCAAGTTACCCAGATAGTTCCTTGTCTTTGGCCTACACTGCTGCCAAGGGGAACACCTGGTAATGCAGACTGTGCAGGACCCTTGTACACAGCCTTGGTGAGCTGTTCCAATTAGATTTTCCAGGAATCTGAATAAGGAAACCTGAAGAGGGTGAGGCAGTTAGTACCAGGAGCTCAAATATGGATGTCATGAGGTACAACTGAATCCATGGATTTATAGAGATAGAAGGAAATGAGAGTACTCATAGCAGCCATTGACTTAGCACCTTGTCAATACATACTTTTAAGAGGTAGGCACTTTGCAGGTTAGGAAGCCACTCAAAAATGGGATAACTTGAAGGACTCAAACCCAGGTCTGTCAACCTTTAGAGATGATGCTTCTTTAAAACCATATTATACTATAGTGTTTTAAGCTGAAGCTTCAAGGTAGAGAAGGGATGGAAGAATAGGAGCCAAGAGTAGAAGAAAGCAGATGCAACCAGAAGCTCCTCACAATGTCTGGATCCTAGGTTCTGCGTCTTGAGGCTGGCCTCACAAGAGTGGTCTTCATTATGCGTGTTAAGTCTTCACGACAGAGCCTGTAGTTATCTGAAATAATTAGAACAAATTTCTGTCCCCTCTAATGGAAAAACCTAACTTCTATTTTCTGATGATTTTTAGAAATTCAGAAGCTGTTTTCTGCCAGGCATGGTGGTGCACACCTGCAATCCCAGCTCTCAGGAGGCTGAGGCAGGAGGAGCACCATGAGTTTGAGGCCAGCCCAGGCTACAGAATGAAAACAAAAGGCTGTATAAATTTTCATCTAGTTATGATTTTTTGGTGGTGGTAGTGGGGCTACAGACCAAACCCAGAGTCTCCAGGATGCTAGGGAATCACTGAACTACATGTACAGCCCTACACCTAGGAAGTTAAGCAGTTATTAAATGTTTGTTTAACACCCTCCCCTGTTCCTGTGTTGAAACCCAGACCTCTAATAGGATGGTATTAAGACTAGGGCCTTTTCGAGGTAATTAGGCCTGAAGTTGGAGACTCGATGATGGAATTGTTTTTATAAGAAGAGAGCTAATCCTTTCCTTCCACCACCCACATGAGGATACAACTTGGAATTAGCAAAATCTGTCTGTAACTTGGAAGCTCTTCCCAGAACACAACCATTCTGGCACCCTGATCTCCCAACTTCCAAGCCTCAGAGCTGTGAAAAAAAATCTTTTGTTTATAAGTCATCTACTGTATGGGTGACTTAGTTATAGCAACCTGAGCAAACTAAGATAAACTTACTTCTTTTTTGCCTTCAAATGTATATAATTTTGGGGGCCAGGGATTTAGCTCAGTGGTTCTGCCGCCTGCCTCATAAGCACAAGATCCCGAGTTCAATCCCTGGTACCAAAAAACCCCCAAAATAAAACAAAATGCAAAAATGTATATAATTTTTATAAATTTCAGCTAAGAAAAAGAACATATAAGTTAGGAACAGCCTTCTTTTTTTGTAGGACACAGTAATGTAGAAATACTTCAAATTTAAATTTTAAAAACAAATAAATGCACAGCTTAAAGATAAGTGCAAGATGGAATTTCTTAAAGACTACTGATGAGATTAGAGGGAGACTGAAATAGAGTAAGTCACTTTGGAGGCTTAAATAACAGCCAATAAAAAAAATCTAATACCAAAAACAGGGGTGCTTCTCTTTCCTTTGTCATCCTACCAGGCTTTGAGATGGGCTTCAG
Source organism: Heterocephalus glaber (assembly GCF_053883595.1). Classification (NCBI taxonomy): domain Eukaryota; kingdom Metazoa; phylum Chordata; class Mammalia; order Rodentia; family Bathyergidae; genus Heterocephalus; species Heterocephalus glaber. Next base: position 10,175,288 of record NW_028258344.1, read on the forward strand.
GACAACTTACGTAGTATAGATATAACATTTTGGAATATAACTGATAAAATTAAATATTTTACTTTTAAAAAGAATCATACTGAATATTTAAAACTTATAATCAAATCTGAGAGCTACATGAATTAAATTTTTTTTAAAATACAAGAATGACTAGAAATGGCATCATTTTCATCATTAACTAAACCATTCATTCACCTAAACGATACCACAATGCTTTACTCATTTTCTACAATATGGAAACCAGCCATGTTATATACAAACACTTTTGAGTACAAAGATGATGGTTAGTAATCTTCAATACCCTTTTATTTCCAGTGCTATGCTCTGCACACACCAGGAACTCATATTGCTCACTACATGACTTCAGCACAAGTAGACTAGTTTCAAAATAATTTCAGTGTTAATTTGATAGCTAAAAAGGGCACACATTAACTCCATATTAATTTAACAAACATTTATTGATGGCCCAATTTACACCAGCCCTGTATTGAACACAGGAACCAGGAAGACAGAGGTGACCCAATATGTGCCCTTTGTCAGCTCACCCCCAAGTAGTGGTCATTCCTCCTACAGACCATGGGCTTGGGGTCTTCCAAATGACACAGGCTGCCTACAGATCGTTAGGAAGGAATGACTGCAGATTAAGTCTTGTCCTTATTTACCCTAAGTGTTCCAAATATATATTGAAACTATGGTCACTAGTATGTACATTTTCTTAAAGGCAGTATGACTTCATATTATTGGTCAATATGTATTTTGTCAGTTGGCAGACACAATAGGAAGGGAATTTAAACAATATACATTAAAATATTTATATATGTTTGAAGACACTGGAAACTCCTGATGTGAAAATTTAAAATTTTAAAATAGTTTAATAAAAGCCAAGAAAGCATTGAGGAAAATTAAGAGACCCTTTTCAGAATCCTGAAGGAATTACTAGCACCTCTTAACCTGTACCTCAGGTACAAGGATATTTCCCAGGTTTGCGAAGACATAAAATGTAGTTTTTACTTCTTTTATACAAAGAGGTTCATTAGAAACCACATTTACAGTGAATGCAAATATTGACAAGTTATCATTGTTGAACTAGGACTTGTTAAAACTCTCTCCAAGGACTTTTGCTCCTAAAGCAGAGATTCCCTCGCCATTAAAATGTTGGACCAAGAGTCCAAAGGGGCTTCTACATGCTTAACAATTCTTTGAAATCTCCTGTTTTACCTTGAAAATTTGTGTGAATTTTGCATTCTGTTCATTAATATTTGCTTACTCTGAAAAATATGAATTCAAAATTTCTAAAAAGTCAATATTCAAGGAATAAATATGTTACATTTAAGAAATAGGGCAATAGAAGGTGACTCCCACATATACATAATAAAACACAACTTTTCATTGGGTTTATTATATGTTTAGGCAGAAAGATGGAAGCAACACTGACATGTCCCTGAGAATGTGCAAATAGGATACTGATTATTAAACTGTAAGAAAATCAGAAGTAAGAAGTCATACAGGCAGAATGGAGCCTAGAAAAGCTCAAAAACACGGCTGAAAGTAATGACATATCTAATGGAGTTGCCCATCAGAAGCTAATGTGGAGAAGGAACAACTGGCAGAGAATCCTAGCATCATCCAGGGAAGAGGGTACCCAGGTCCACAGATATGATAACAGCAGACGTATCCCCATAGGGAGATGGATGCATGAGGCAACTTGCTTTCCTTGGTCAGAATCCAGTTCACAATTTGGCTTCTCAAGATTTGCCTAAAGGGAGAGAATGATTGATAGTTACATTTCTCATTATAAATTAAAATATTGATACTGTCTTCTTAAAAATATCAGTCACTGTGAGCTTGGTTAATGTGAGTATGCCATGAGTTCTATTCTTCATATACTGCCAAATGGTCTATGAGGCTGTAAGACTTATCAGTTCCTTAACACATCAAATTTGCCAAGGTGATATCACTTCATATCATAAAAGTTGGTTTTCCCCAGATAACACTCAGCTCTGTTACCTTCACACCTCAATATCCATGCTGTCCTACATGGTTGCTACTAACCACATGTGCATATTGGGCACTTGACATATGGCTGGTACAAATTGAGATGTGCTGGAAGTATAAAATAAGACACTAGATTTCAAAGACCTAGTACCAAAAACAAAACAAAACTGACTACATGTTGAAACAATAAATTATTTTGGCTGTATTGCAATAAAATGTTATTAAAATTTCGTGTTTATTTTTTCTGCAGTTACTAGAAAACTGAAAATTACTTAAGTGGATTTTATTATATTTCCATTGGACATCTCTTTTCTGTTCAAACAATGGTGAATATGTTTGACCTTAAAGTTTGCACTATTTCCCTTCTAAAGAATTAGACCTGGGAAAATACAGGACAGGCCGGCCTAGTGGTACTGTTCTTACATTGATACCAATCCAGAATTAATTGGTTATTTCATATTACTTTTAAAAAGGCCAATGATAGAAATAAATACAACTACTATTCTAGTGCTCGCAAGAGGTGATGTCTCATGCAGTTCCTGACTGTGGGAACTAGTGGCTGTGGAGTCAGGGCCTGGCTCAAAGCTGATCTCGACTGTGCACTACTCTGGACTATGCAAGCTATGTAACCAGGACTCAGAGCGCACACTTGGAAGGTGCTGATAACAGCAGAAAACCCCACAGGACGGTGCCTGCACACAATTCTGAATAAACCTCTGATGAATCACTGTAGAGCCAAACAGCTAACTGACTTACTTGTAATTTAGCATTGTGATTTCCAAAGGATTGAGTTTTAAGGTAAATATCAAAGATAAAAATGTGAAAAGATAGGTTTTTATTCATCAAAAGTTAACAGCAACAGGCACATATTAAAATGAGTCTGGCAAAGCCGTTTACAAATGGCTTTACACTTGAGCTTTCTCCCAAGAAAATGACTGTTGCAACAAACTGTAAACATAATTAATAAACAGTCTTTTACAGTAACAAGGGAAATACAAATGAACTAAAAGAAAGCACCGGTTTCTCTTAAAACTAGATTACAGTTGTGCTTACTACACATAAAACAATTTAAAACAAATTACAAAAGTGGAATGTTTTAAGTTTAAAATTAGTCCTTAAATTTTGTCCTAGAAAAGATCTATTCACATCAAAAGGCCCATCAAAGGGTAACGTTTCATCAAAGAGAGGGACAAGAAAACAATGCACTTTTTCAAATCAAAATGAGAAGTTTGGTCCCTTAGCTTTGTGCATAGTTTAAGGCAACTGGAGCAATCTGTTACAGCTTACCTACCTTCCTCTCCCCCAAGTGTGGCTGCTTATTATGTCATATTCTAAAATAAATAAAAGCATACATTTCCAATCTTTTCCCACATGGATAAACATGACACATGCATAGTCACACATGCACAAACGTACACAAACACACATCCACACATTCACACACAACATACCTCTCACTCACTGCAGCGAAAGGGACTTAGTACCCTTGATCTGAAGGACACACTTCCCCATCCCACTTTATTTCAGTTTGGCAAATACCCTGAGCTGATTATGGTGTTTTAAACATTCAACCTTTTTCTTGCATGTGCAGGTCAAGTGTACAGTAGTGAAAACAACATGCAATGTCTTCACTGCAGAGTCATAATACAGCTAGGACATTGGTGTTCCTCCCCTCCCGCCCCAAATTAAAAACTAACACTTAAAAAATTTGCATTGCCAAACAGCACTGGAATGAAAGCTTGGCTGTACTCTGATAAATGCTCAGTTTCCAGTGCACAAAATAAAATAGCAAATGGGAGCCTTTGGTGGCATCCAAAGGAAGAAAAAAAAAAAGGCAAAGCAGGGGGAAGAGCTGCAGTCTAAAGTTTGATCTTTAAATTTTTTAGTGGTTCCTTCACAATCATGCTCCAAGGCAATTTAGAACCAAGATTTTCAGAGTTGATTTGTAAACATTGAGTCTTGCCAGAGGCAACAGAGGCTGGGCACTTCACATTTCCGTTTTCTCAGAGAGAACTTAGTGGAAGATACAGACACACACTGTTGCATCAGACTGGCTGGATTCCAAGAGATTGCTGCTGAAAGATTCAGTTCAAGTTTCACAGTTTGTAGAATGGGTTTGAAGAATGAATATTTTGAAAAGCACATGGCACAACTTGAGAAACTTCTTTTGTTCTTCCTTTCGGGTTCTCCTGCTGGGCTTTGCATATTCAAGGTTTCACATAAAAGCCAAATGCATATTGCTGTATGTTCAGGTCTTATAATTAAAAAGTAGGTTCAAATGATCCAACAGAGGAAATCTTGGAAATAAATAATGCTGGAATCATTCACTTGGAACCTTGGCAGTCAAGAGTAAGTTCTCTCACCTCAAGACCCCATTTCACATTTCTAAAAACTTCCAGGAGGCAGTTTGTTCCACTGGTTCCGGGGTTATGATAACCGATTTTCCTGAGGTAATAACTGTGAGTTCAACTGAAATGCAGCATCGGTGTCCTCACTGCTGGACTGCTCGCTCTGCAGTCCTTTCCAGCTGGCTTTATTCAGCCCCACATGTCCGAGCATTGTCTGCGATAGACGTGTATCTGAAAACCTGGCCCATTCTGTAAATAAAGGCTCCACTAGGTAAGTCATAAAACCTTGAGAAAATAAGAGAAAATAACTATTAATATATGTTCTGGAATTTGTCTTTAAAAAGTACTTGGTGTTAATCTTAACATTAAGATTATTTAAATCTTACTTTTCAAAAGATTCGATATGTGTGTATGTATAATTTACATATCTTTTCTGAAGAATTTATTTCTTAATATTATTTAAATCTTACTTTTCAAAAGATTCCATATGTGTGTATGTATAATTTACATATCTTCTCTGAAGAATTTATTTCTTAAGTAACTCAATGGGACTTTAACTGGTAAGGTAAACTGGTAAACATTATCAAATCCCTTCTAATTATTTCAGCTAAAAAACCACATTTTTCTACTTAAGCGGACATGTAATGGTCATATCAACTCTTCAAGGACACTAGGACATAATTTAAGGAACAGTTTCCAGTAAGACAACTGGAGGAAAGGACAGGCTCTACTCCAGGATTGTGGGTATGAGACCCTTTGAAGTGAGCTGCTGTGATTCAAGGTTTATTCCTTCAGGGATCCAAGTCTCACACTTGGTCATTACAGTTGAATGTTTTATTTAACTCAGGATTTACAGAGCCAAAACTCTCAAGAAGAACTAAATTAAATATAGGGGAAATTAGTTTTAAAAAGTTGTTGAAGTTAACACCAAACTTGTACCAGGATTCTATTTTATAAACAACTCATCTAATTGATCTCACTTAATTCATGGTCAAAAAAGGAAAGTCATTTCAGGATTATTTCTCTGTTTAGGTTTATACAGCACTCTTCTCCACATTTTATCTGACTTAATACTAGTGTCTTACACAGGATCCAAAGAAGCATCCTAGAGAACAACTTATCAATCAAATCATAATGTATACTGGGAACAAATATATCTTCCTATAATTCTGATCTGTTAGAAAAAGGGAAAATATACACTTAACGTATCATTGCTTATTTAACAGTTTTTAAATCTTTACATTCAAGACTTTTCTTACAGCAAAAGATCACTAGATGACAGACAACATAGGTTCCATTCAATCAACGTAAAATACAAACACCACTGGATTTTTGTTTTTTGGTACCAGGAATCGAACTTTAGGAAATTGAGCTTCAGGCAGGCGTGGCACCACTGAGTTACATCCCTACCCCCTTTTTGAGATAGGGTCTTGCTATGTAACTCACTATGTAGCTGGGCTGGCCTCGAACTCATGGCGGCCCTCCTGCCTCAGCCTCCCAAGTGCTGGGATTACAGGTGTCCACCACCACACCCAGCTATATCACTGGATTTAAAGCAATTAAGTCATACTCTTTCTAGTTAGGAAAGTCATAGTCTGATGATTGAATTTTTTAAAAAAATGTCTAATTGTAGCATCTGAATATTTGATAATCTGCCATAAGTAATCAGGATAACTGCCATAAGTCTTGCCTTTTTTGATTGATTCATTCCTTTCACACACATTAGCGGAGGACCAATAAGCCAGGCACTCTTCTAAGGGGGCTGGAAATACAGCAGTGAAAAAAAAAAACCCAACAAAATCTCTGCCCTCAAGGAGCTAATGTTCTAGTGAAGAAAATGAGATAAGCAATACAGAAGAATGTCATTATTGCAGTCAAAGAACAGAGCAGCTTTTGGCAGTCTTCCTTACCCTGCCATGTCCTGTTGAGCCAGTAACCAAGTCCTGTCTTCAATGTGCCACAGTTAAAAGTCATGAATAGCTGGTGCTCTGCACCCAAATGCAGAACCTTATTATCATAGGTTTCACATAATTCATCTTACTTGATTCTTCTCATTGTCCCACCTGGTTGAGATTTTGGGGGGATTGCCTCTTACATCCAACAAATTAGTAGCTATCACTTTTGGCTCTATGTTAACCTACGATTTCACTTAGGTCTCTTAAACTTAATAAAAACACATGGGACACAGCTGTGGACCCTGTAGCATGGGGCACCTCTTTATACCTTGGACCTCAAGCACAGCTGCTCAACCACTTTTGACTCAGTTGTACCAGCCTCACATGCTTCTGTCTGCACAAAAATCACAGTATTCTTTGCCAATCAATACCTTACTCTTATTCAGTACTTGTTCAATGAAACTAGCATTCCTATCAAAGAAGGAAATACTACATATGTACTTACTGACACTCTTCTGGCTCTGAGTAACCACTGCTTAGTGTAGTAGTTAAAGCCTGGGATTAGATGTTAGAAAGACCCATCTAAAGCCAACCCCAACACTAGTTAATTGAATATATGTGAAACTGAAAAAGGGGTACTTGAAGCTACACTTCCCTCTTATAGTGGTTGCAGAGTCAGTAGATGTCAAGTGCCATCATCATTTAGCTTATTCCTGTCCCTCTGACAACTCTCTCTAGAAATGTCCAACACTGACAGGAGCATATTTTGAGAGGAACAGTTTAATAAAGGGTCTAGCTTCTCCTCCCTTATACAAACTGCATTTAAAAAAAAACACCTCACTTGCAAGTTATCTTATTAAACTAGGGAGTAATTTACTCAGGCTAAAAGACACTTACGTAGGGCTGGGGGTTTAGCTCAGTGGCACCACACCCGCCTCGAAAACACAAGATCCTGAGTTCGATCCCCATACCAAAAGAAAGAAAGGAAGGAAGGGAGAGACATTTATGCAAAGAAGCTAGAGGGAATGTACTATCAATTTACCTATCTTCAGTTCGATTTCCTTTCACCCATATTTCATCTATTTGTTTGGATTTAAAAGTCATCCTACTTAAGAATCAAGACAGAGCAGATCTGTTAACTGTCTTATTATCTCCCCAAAGGCAAACATTCCTCTGGTAGTCTCAGCATCCTGGGCTAGTCTGGGCTCTCCTGAAGGCTCGGCATTCGTGTATGCTGCTGTATGTCTGTGCCACTCTCTTCTGTATCTCTCTACCTAACCCTCTGCAGTCAGATCAGTCACTACCCACTGTCCTCCCCATAAGGATCTTTTGAAATCACAATGTAAGAATTAAATTTCTGAATTTTTGACTCTAAGCATGATCTCCTTTCAGAGTATTATGACACAGAATTGTGGCATCTCCTGATTTTCTAAAAACTATCTTTCTGAAGTTTGTGTACACATTTCATTACACTCAACCCAATCAACCCAATGCTCAAAGGCTCCCTCAGCAGACACCGAAATTACAGACACCAAAATTACATTCTTCTCTTGGGCTATTTCCCCTTACTCTTCCCCGCTTTACAACTAAGTCCTGATACATTTGATCATAATTGATCCTTCTTGCATTCTTCTTGTTTTTTTTTTCTGGTACTGGGGATCAAATTCAGGACTTTGTGCTTGTCAGGCAGGCACTACGCTGCTGAGCTAAATTTCCAGCCCCCTTCTTACATTCTTCTACAAGCTGCAATCCTGCCATCACAGAACATTTCACTCTGCTTTCTGTCCCAGTTATTAGTTCATTCAACAAAGAGTTCTCAAGTACTTCTTCCAGGTGCATGCAGGGCTTCGAGATATACAACCAAAGGTGAGGCAAGGCTATGAGTGCCACCTGACCACTTCAGAAGAAGCCTGGAAGAGGAAGACTTAACTGCCTAGAGAGAGGAGGCAGCTTCAGGAGGAGGTGACAAGAAAAGGCAGTCTATGAGACAGATGGGAAGAACTAGCAGGGCACGAAGACTGAAGGAGTCCTAACAAGGGAAAACTAAGTGAAGTTTCCGTAAGTTACTTTAAAAACTAGCAATGAGCATAAGTTTAGTATTTCGCATTTTAAATATATTTCTCTTCTTGGTAAAATGAGTGAGATCTTTATAACCAACTATATCTAAATATGTATAGTTACCAATCTGGATGTTGGCAATAGATTCAGTCTGACGATCACAAAGTGGACTCACACTCAAATGATACTTTTTTTCTATATCTCCTATGCATAAAAAAAAGAGAATTGTTAAAATGGAACATATCTATTGGTTAAATATATAACTAATGTGTTCATCATACCTGTAAATTCCTTAGAACAACAAATTTAATTCTCATGAGAAGATGGTTTCTCAATTAGTTCTTTTTTAAACTTTAAGGTTGCCAAATTGATATTTTTATTTAAATAGAGGAAATGAAAACTTTTATTAGGTGTTAGTTTCCCCTCAGACTGTGATTCTGTCAGTGTTTTAGTTTAAAATTTAGATTTTTTTTTTTAAAAGGAAGGTGGCATACAATTATCCTAGCTCTGAAACACAAATGGTGTTCATATGGCCATGCCCTCCACACATGACCAAGTTCAGAGAAATCCTGTACAGCACAACTTCTAGCCTACTCTATGTATGTTAATAAATAAAAATACATGTATCTGATCATTCCAAAAGGGAACTGTTAATTTTCAAAACAGATGCTCCATTTGTACATTACTGGCTATATGAACATCTACTGTGAATTGCTGCTAAAAATATCAAGTACTCCAAGACTCTTATAAATGGCTGAGTTCTTATTTTATTCATATGATGCAAAAACATGAACTGAATAATTATCACTTGATACTGTAACTTGCCTTGGTGGAAGAATTCCTCTGTTACTTTTTCACTCCACTGCTTACTTAATTCCCAGGTCCGACATGGGTTACAAATATCAGCACATTTCAAAGCCATCTAGCAAACAAAGTATTATTAAGATTGTTTTAAGAAAAAAACCCTAGTATTTTAATTGCACTGCTTTTTAACATACTCTAGTAATGAGAAAAAGAACACTTTAAAAGGAGAAGACCCAGAGTGTAGCTCAGTGGTAGAATAAAGCACATCCTTAGCATGCACAAGATCCTTGGTTCACTCCCCAGAAACAAACAAACACAAAAAGAAAATACTGCAACAGAAAATTCATTTTCATTTATACTAATCTTATGATGCTATTGGATTGGCCCATTATTTTTTCAGCAATGCTGATGAAGATGATGCAAGGCTGCTAGCCTGTTATTATCCATGCTTGGAAATCCCAAAGAGCCAGACATAATGATTGGATTATCCATAAATATAAATGAGTAAGCTAGAAAGAAATAATCTACTTTCTTATCCATTTTTGAGATGTGAGAATTTATTAAAATAAAACACTGCTTGGTATTCTAGTGTTGCAAGAAAATTTTTTTTTCATTAGAAATCATAAAAATGAAAAATACCAAAGCAACAGCAATGCTTTCCTAGATACTAGGTTTGCCAGTGATCTTCTAGAAAGTATACGAACTAATTGAAAGAAACTCCTCAGCTTTCCCTCTAGATTCAACCACTCTAAAAAACTGTGCTATAATATTTCATTTTTATTCTAACTGTTCCATGATAACCCTGGAAATAGAATCTTTCCAAGCTCCCTTTTACCTGTAAAACCAAATGCCTATGTCTCGAATCTTCTAGGCATAAGTCACCTCTATCCAAATGGGACCTAAACAAAGACAGGTACTCGTTCTGGCGACTGATGTCTGTGGCTAGTATCAAAGCACCTATCTGAGTCTCCATTTGTTGCCTGGAATTAGAGATACAGAAAGAGGAAACATAAGATTTTCAGTTAAATAACTCTTGGCTTTTTCCCTTAAATTTAATATTTGGAATACTACAGAGCCCTAAGACACTATAACTGCCACTTAACTTAAAATTTATCACAAAAGATATATTTTAGTGATTGCATTAAAAATGATTACAATAATCAAAACTAAAACCAAGAGAGTTTGTACAAATATGAAAACATTCCAAAAGCAGTGCCTTCATCTTGCTAGCCAAGGTGGAATTATTTGCTTAAAAAATCAATATTGGCATGTTGTTTAAGAAAATTCTTTGCTAGGATTCTTTGCTGGAAAATTCTCCTGCTGAAGGTAAACAACTTTGGTTTCTCTTTTGGTACCTGATATCTGAAAAGGCAGAAAAAGATTCAAATGGAAAGTATACTAGCCTATTCAGCAACTAACCACTTTAGACATTTTGGCTAAGATGCTTGATGAAATCCTGATGAAATTCCACTAACAACTTAATAAAAATTTATATTTGACTGCATTTTCAGTGTCAAACTTAAGAATCAATTATCTGTATATTTATAGCCAAATTTTCTGGAAGGAAAAAGGTAACATGTTAATACAAATAACAAATGTATTAAATCATTTAAAAAATTACTCCAAGTCAAATAACAGGAAAAATATACTTAAAAATTCCTGTCTTCTAACAGGCTGTAGTAAGCATATCTTTCTTTTTCTTTTCTTTTCTTTTTTTTTTTTTTTTTTGGTACCGGGGATCGAACTCGGATCCTTGAGCTTGCAAGGCAGACAGCAGAACCACTGAGCTAAATCCCGGGCCCAGTAAGGAGCTGTCAAATATATTAACACTCACAATATTGAATATTAAGTAAAAAACTCCTATATGAAAAATAACAAAATATCCTATTAAGTAGTATTTTTTATTTTGTGTTTTTTAAATTAAATCTAAGAATTCAACAAGGTTAATCATCAAGTGTAAAACAGGATAAAATGTGAATATTGAAGCAACATTTAAATCTGTCTTAATAAAAAAATTTAGATATCAAAATACTAGATGGTTTATATCTGTACTACAGCAAGACACTGTTTTACTTACCACAGGCATTGCCATACTCTAAATGGTAACCATGAGTAAAGACTTAAAAAAAATAAAAAATAAAGTCCAGCTTTTTCCTTATAGTCATTATATGAAAGTTTTAAAAATAGTTTTAAATTATGAGAGGAAAGAAAAATGAGTGTAAATTTTAATATCTGAACATCAATTTTAATTCCTCACCCCTCTACTTGACTTGGAAGGTTTATATCCACAACTGTGGTTTTCTAAAAGTACATCTTCTTTCAGTGTGGCACTAGGAAAAGCTCTGGTTTGTGGACCACTCTATGGCAGTGGGGTGAGGCATCTGCACCACCATCATGTTGGGCTAACTGATATTAATGCTTTGTATTATGCCCTCAGATGGCCCATCTGACATTGCTTTTTCTAAGATATTTTGTTATTCTTTCGATTCATTATTTTGTCCCACAGTTCCAAAAGGACTATGTTTTTAAGGATGTAAGACATTCTCTTTACTTTTGCATCAGTTTTGAAAATTCCAGACAGATTTTAATGAATCTACTTTAATAACAATGTTTACTTTCTGTACAATTTACCTTTACAAGTAGACCTTATGGCTTTATTCAGCTGAGTATAAAGAGGAAATATGTAATATCTACCGATATAAATAAGTAGTAAACTATGATTGAACCACTGTATAGTGATTTTTATAGTACTAAAATTCATGGAATGGTCTTTCACTTAAAAATCCACTAAAATAGTACTGACTGAACTACAGAATAGGGTTAAATAATTAAAATTTTGATACACATTTAAAAAATATAATTTTATATATAATATATAACAATTTATAATTTATTCAATTTAACAAAAAAACTAAACTGTGGAACATTTGAATAAAATAATGTAGTTATAAAAACTATAAATTGCTCTGCCAACTTAATTTCCATAATTGATTACAAATTAAATTTGTCTTAATTCAACCTACCTGCTTTCTAATGGTAGATGTGAGAATAAACCAGATTCTCTCAATAAGCCCACTGCAGATCTCCAGTGGTGATTTTCCAGTACTGAGGTATTCTACAAAAAATGTTTCTTAGTTATTTAATGGTAATTCTCTTTCTGAACATAAAGAATTATCAGTAATACTAATCTGGTTAAAATTCTAACATTTATTGAGAATTTATTTTCACTACTTTCATTTGTTCAAAACATAAAACATTTACTCTCAAATGAAAAACATTAAATTTTGATGATAAAGTTGCACTAACCTTGTATAAAGTTGCCAAGTAATGGTTACTTTTAATAAGGAAAGGTTGATTAACACCTGGATGATCCAGATCATGAGTGGCAGCTGCAATTAAACTCAGCAAGATATCCCAGGGAGTTACAGAATTGGCAAGCTAAAGTATGACAAAAGAATAATTAATTACAAACATACTTAAAATTAACCCTACACCATCAGAACACTTTTAGGTTATTGAATCTTCTCCCTTCGCTTGTTTTTTTTTTCTCAGGCAGACTGTTCATTAACACTAAGCACCTGCCAGGGACGTTCCTCATCAGAATACTGGGCAACTATGATATAAGTGCCTCTTCCCCTCAGCAGTTTACAGAGCTCATCTTCATACTACTTCATTTTTAACACACTTATTAAAATGGCAGCTAAAGTATAAACCGTTCTTTCTTGAGAAACAATGGCTTCAAAGTAACAAAGGTTTGTGTATTTTTTATTATTGTAGCTATTACCAAACAGAAGACTGTAATTTTGAGGGTATTTATTTATTAACAAATTGCTCACTGAATTTCAACAATGTAATCTATAAAGGTTATGACTGTAGTCCTAATGCTTAAGAAAGCTACTCGGGCTCATGTCAGCATAAGTTTCCAACTCCACCGCCACCCTCCTCGTTCTTTCCTTCCAGCCCCTTGTCCAGCAAAGGACTGATTGTGGAGTTCCTGTAGCACTTCACAGGTCCTGCCATGACAGCATTCATCTGAGCATATTTTTATTCAGGTTTATATTAGGATAACACTCTCTGAACGTTTATGATCCTGCACTCTACTGGTGAAAAATTTTGAGTACATACCACTAAGATTTGGGTACCTTTATTTATAGATTATGATATTGAACAAATATGTATTACATATTATAAAGCAAAGATGAAAATTGAAAAAAATTTTAAATGAAAAATAAATTTAGATTCAAATTCAGTTATTTTCTTTATATGTCAGAATGAGTGTTCTCTTTTTTAACTCCCTGTGTTAAGTTCACTTCTGTCAGAAAATCCACTAACAACTTGAATTTCCTTAGAAAGTGTAAGCTGTGTGAAGGTAGAAAATGTGTACTATTTAATTTTGTAGTTGATACACAGAGAAGAAGTTTAATAAATAGGGAGATGATGGTGAAGAAAATGCGTATTTCATGAAGATATGGAAAAGCATTCTATTTTTTTTCTTTGTTGGTACCAGGAATTGAACTCAGGGCCTCACACTTGCCAGGCAGGTACTGCACTGCTAAGCCACATCACTGGCCCCTGGAAAAGCATTTTAAAAGCGAAAATTTTTAAAGGACTGCTTACTAATCAAGATGAACAGACGGCACACTGCATATAAAGCAATCCTCTTTTGACACATTAACAGTGGGCTTGGGTATGTGTATCTAATGTACATGCAATTTATTAAGCAAGGTGTAGCAAGGTGCTAGTCTAATGATAACAGAGTGGAACTGGCAGGAGGGACATATGGCATCCTGGGTGAATACAACAATCCAGAATCAGATTTATTACAAAATTGTTTGATTTTACAAAATCTCAGGTAAAGAGTTAATCAATAAAAGTAGAAATACGAGAAGCAGCAACTGAATTAATTAATTAATTAATTTTTTCAGGTACTGGGGATCACCCATAGGATCTTGCTCTTGCCAGGCAGTAGTGAAGCCACTGAGCAACATCCCCGGCCCATTCAACTGAATTTTTATTTTATTTTTTATTTTTTTGGTACCGGAGATTGAACAGGTCCTTTCACTTGCAAGGCAGGTGGTGGAACCACTGAGCTAAATCCCCAGCTCTGAATTTTTAAACATTCTGTGAAATAAAGTTTGAAAGCAAATCACATTGGCAAAGTATAAAAAGTGGCTGTAAAAATGTAGTATTCTGCTTGTAAAAAACAATCTTTCAGTAGAAAGAAACTGAATATTATAACAAAGACAATTAAATGATGCTAATACAGATTTTTAGAGTAGATTTTAAAAAGGCAAATGTTATTTCTATCCTGTTATTATATCTGGTAGTACCTGATAATAAAAATTTTGTGAAAAAGGCACTGCAAATCATTTAATGAATATGAAAGTCAAATTTCAATTCTACGTGCAAAGTTATCATCAAGGTCTATTTTAAATAAAATAGGAAACCTTGATGAGTTTTCCTTTGTTCATTTAAAAAACCTCACTATTTTCATTGTTTGCTAGCATTATGCAGATTTTCCACTGCAATAGTTATTGTACGGACTTCAACTGATTTCAAAATAACTTCAACTATGATGTAAGGAAACATAGGAAAAATAATCCATATTTGAAATTAAAATGCAAAGAATATGTTACAGAAAATATTTTCTAGGGAAGGGCAAAGGCCTAAGCAGGCATTATCCAAAAGAGAAAATACAAAGAACAAAAATATTCTAAGCTCAAAACTGACCAAAACAACTAAAGTGAACTGCTTTTCTTTTTGTTCCTTCCATCAAAAAATATATCTAAATACCAGAAAGAAGGTAACAGATTCTGATGCCTTGCTAAGGGGGGGGGGGGGAAAGTGGTATTTACTTATAAAGTATCCAAGTGCTTTCTTTTTATTTTTGATGGTATTGAGAACTGAACCAAGGGCTTCATGCATGCTAGACCAAGGGCTTCACCTATGAGCTACATTCCCAGACAATTTTATTTTATTATGCTTTATTTTGAGACAGGGTCTTGCTATGTTGCTCAGGTTGGCCTCAAACTTGCAATCCTTCTGCCTCAGCCTCTTGAGTAGCTGGAATTAGAGGTGTACACCACTGTGCCCAGATCATGTCCAGACTGTTGAAATGTCAGTCCTTGGAACTTACTGAAAGAAAGGCACCTCCCACACACAAAAAAGAAAAGCACAGGGACGCTTCTGTCTCCCTACTAAACTCTACTAAGAGCTGTCACAGTAAAATCAGAAACAATCTAGAGGTCTAAACACAGAGAAAACAGTTAAAGTAAACCCAGTCAATTCCAAACACCATGCAGAAACATCCATCCATTAATGCCATGAGCAGGCATTGTTTTAGTGATCAGACAGACAAAACTCCTGCCTTGGGAGCTAACATTCTTGCGGTATCCACTTTAGGTTCCAACATGTTCCACAACTAACATTTCAGAGGTCAAAATTCCCATCTTATTCACATTTTTGTCATCAGCAATTAGCATGTTATTTGACATATAGTCAGTGCATGAAAAAATACACATCTACAGGAAAAACAATTCAACCATCATCAGTCTTGCTAACATGAAAAGGAGGCATTGGGTGGGTGTGGGGAGACAGGCTCTTATGTTAACTGCCAGGGACAAGCAGAGCAATATTCAAAGGTCCCATATTCAAGCTGGTTTGTTTACCTTTGGAACATGTATAAATATAATTTTTTATCTAGCCCTACTTTTAGCGTATATTAACTAGGAATAGTTGGCCCTCTATCTCTGCAAGTTCTGTATCTGTAGATTCAATAACCTTGGATCTAACTATATTTGGGGGGGAAACTGCATATTTACTGAATATTCATAGATATTTTTCTTGTCATCACTCCCTAAATAATACAGTATAACATCTATTTACATAACATTCATATTGTACTAGATATTATAAATAAACCAGAAATGTTTTAAATATGTATATGGGAGGATATGCATGGGTTATATGAAAAGACTATGCAATTTTATATAAGGGTCTTGAGATCCAGTGGTGGGAGCAGGGGGTCCTGGAACCAACTTTCCATGCATATTGAGGGATGACTATAGAAGAGCTAACTTAAAACTGTATGTAAGCATGAAGATGAACATTAAAATAGGAAGTAGTGGAAAATCATAATTTCTTCAGCTGACAACTATGCATGTTACCAGTGTAAATAAATTAAAGAGATACTAGAGGTTTAAGCAAAAGAAATGTTGTATAAACCATATAAGCTCAGCCTTGAGGACATGAAAAATAAATATGGAAGGCAGCAGTGATGCATGTACAGAGAGAAGGGTCTTCTTCATACGTTTCTAGTAATTCCTCTGGGTTAAAGTATTTCTTTTTTCATTTAGGGAAGAGTACAAAAAATTAGCTCTCTCATATAAATCATAAGGTATACAAGCTAATGACAAAATTTTCACTAAATATACCTATTTAAATTTTTCTGGTTACTACTCCTTCTGCACCTGACTTTTTCCATGGCTGACTCCTCAGTTTAAATGGTTTCTGAACATTCTATCTAAAATCGTAAGTTCCTGCCATCCACCCAGTAATTACTGGGTGTTCCTGCCATCTACTCTAGAGCCGTAATTACTGGAGGATATGTCAAAATTTTATTTATCTGTTTAATGATTGCCTCATACAGGGACCCTTCCTGCTTTGTCCCTACTAAATTCCTAGCACAGGATAGTGCCTGGCATGCACGAGATGCTCAAGTGAATACATACTGATAATGAATGAAAACACTAAAAAAAGTGATGCCAAGTAAAGGCCCAGGAAATAAAAGTGATAGAATCTTTTTTGTTTGTTTGCTTTTTCAGACAGGGTCTCGGTTTGTAGTGCAGGCTGGCCTTGAATTCTGTATGTAGCTCAAGCTGGCCTTGAATTCATGGCAATCTTCCTGCCTCAGCCTCCTGAGTTCTGGGATTACAAGCATATGCCACCACACCTGGCAGTGATACAATTTTAAAGCTTCCAATATTTAAGATTCACTTTAAAAACTTTGAGTAACCATTTTAAAATGTGAACTATGACAAAGGTAAAAAAGTTGCGGCATTTAGGACTCAGTGATTTTTATCTATATCCTTCATTGAAGCTTTGATTAGAGTTAGAGTTCACCGAGTTTGTTGACTGTAAGTGTTTAAAATAAGTATCATCAGAGTTACAGAGCTACATAGGCAAAAAGTATTTAAACCATGTTTGTATTCATTGATACACAGATTTCCCTGTGTTCACTGGTATCACCCCAATTTCCTCACCCCTTGTCTCATTTGGGAGACGCCTTTCTGTCCAGTCTACCCTCCTTTGAGCCCCAGAGAAATCTTCATTCCATTTTCCAAACAGCACTGTGATTCCTTTTCAGCTTCTTCCGTAAGATTCTTAATCAGAGGTCTCAGGCTTGGCCCCATAGATTTTTAAAAATCTAACCAAAAAATGAGGCCACTTCAGAGTACACATATGTTGAAACATACACATAAAATGTCTAAATTTAATTTTGTATGTAACATGTTATAATAAAGAAAATGTTATGACATATATTTAAAAAATTGGAAAAAACATTGGGACATTTTCATGGACACCAGTCTCTTAAAAGGTGAAATGACTGGCTCTGTCCTCAAGTCAGCATCAACGGCTATGATGCCGTTTCATCAGTGTGCTTTCCTCCTAACATCTGGACAGACAGAAGGTGCAGAGAGAGAATAGTTCTGAATAGTGCTGGGGCAGACAGATGCAATTTTAGGACCTTAAGGGATGGAAGACATCTATGGGCAGATGGCTTTTCATAACTTCTACAACTGATGATTCCTAAATCTGTATCTCAACTGTGATTTCTCTTCTGTACTTTGAATTCTTGTCCAGCTTTCTAGTAGACATCTCCATTTGCATGTTACACAAATACATTTCACTCCACAAACACAAAATGATACTCATTATCTCTACCAGCCCTACCCTCTTTCTACATTCCTCCTCTTACTGAAGACTACCACCTTCCACTCAACTGCCCAAACCAGTCTTCTTTGACTTCCCTTTTTCCTTCCTCAAGATGTGTTCACACACCACACCCTGTTCTTTCTAATTCTCAAAAGACAAACCACCCATTTCTCTTCTTCTCCAAGGCTACCAGGCTCTCTTGGATGGAGCAATGAAATAGCTCCTGGAAGATTCATGCTTCTGACCTTGTCTGCTTTATTTTCACACCACAGCCAGGACAGGGTTCTAGTCTCCTGAGTCTTCTCCATAGCCTCCCATTCATACACTGAACCAGAACAAGGCTGTCCCTGACCCCATGGCACTCATGTAGGGCTCACTGTAAATACCAAGTGTTTTCACTGCTCAAGGTTTCAAGTGATCCAGGCCTTGCTTGGGATTCTTCAGCCTCTCTATCAGCAGTCACCCCAATTCTCTACTTATTATAGTTACAAATAGCCACATTTAGAAAAACTAGACCTCAATTTTACGAAAGAAGTTCCTGATTTTGAGTAACTAACTTAAGACAAAGTATTTAGAAGTACATCCAGGGCCAGGGATGTAGCTCAGTGGAGCCGTGACTGCCTGGCAAGCGCAAGGTCCTGTGTTCGATTCCTGATACCAGGGGTAGGGGAGTACATCCAAAGAAACTTTCTAGTAATATTCACTTAAAGTACATGTCAACCTCTTACCTTAGGTTCTTTTAAGTAACAGTGCATGGCCTGAGTAACGTCTGCAGCATGGACTGCATTGTGGTAAGGATTCTGACTGTGGTAATCTTCTTGAATCATAACTACATCAAAGAAAAGAAATGACCCCACTTTTACAATGGGTAAGATTGTAAATGGGTAATGATCCCAATTTTACAATAGGTCACATGTACACATATTAAAAAACTGTGATAATTATGCATTATCCCCTATTTTCCATGTAGTTATCAACTAAAATTCAGTAATCACCTTATAATTCATATGCATAGTCTTTCATTACTCAACAACAGAATACATCCTGAGATGTGGAATTAGGTGATTTCATCATTGTGCAAACATCATTAGAATGTACTTGCACAATTAAGATGGCTATGATGCCACATATATATATATATATATATTATGGATATAATATAATAAGGATATAACATTATGGGACCACTGTCATGTGCAGTTGGTCACTGACCAAAATGTCATGTGGTACACAACTGTAAATGTGTTTTAATCCTCTAAATTTGAGTGATTTGTTATAGAGCAATAGCTAACTGATAAAACTGATAAAAAGTTAAGCACATTCTATATAAATCTTTTTACTATTAAGTGGATTCGAATCACTTACCTAAAAATCTACGAAGTTTCATCATATCTAAATGGAAGTATTCAATTAGTCCATGAAGACTAAATAAATGAAAGGTTAAGCTTACTAGACTATTTCCTAAAAAGAAAAAAAAATTACATTAGTAGGAAATATACTGATTATGCTGTGTTATTAATATAGATTTTGAGTATACAACATGGAAAGACAGTACTAATTCCTACTTTTGGTCTACCTACAATGCGCATATTCTTATTTTATCAGTTATGAACTTTAAATGGAACGTTTTTGTGTCATTCTAAAAAAATATTTTGTTTAAGTTTTCCACAAAGAAATGAAATATAAAAATTTTCAAATAGTCCGATTTTTTAAAAGACACCAAAATAATTAGAAACAACAGTAGAAAACTTTGAAAATGGCCCCACTCTGAATAAGCTAATTCAACCTTCCAAAACACTTAAAATATGGCTGCATTTAACCTTCTCTAACTTGTCCTCTACCACTTTGCTTTAACTGACATGGGCTGTCCTAGAGCAAATGGCCTTGGCTGCAATTGCGTTAGGTAGAAGTTGTGCTTATTCTTATTTGTACAGAGTTAGGATGGGTCAGTGACTTCCTCAAGATCCTCAGGATGAAAATTCTGGGCTCAACCACTTGCCTTTTCCATATTTCCATATTTGGAACAGAAAATCTTAGTGTAAATCTTGGGGTAGGGGTGAGAGTTCACAAAACTTAGCAGAACTCTTATCATTATAAATTCATGATCAATACTGTAATGCCCAACAATCTTATTTATTTCTTCTAATGAACTTGTACTTTCACTTTTTAAAAATACCTATATTCAAAAGAACAGAAAGAACAGAAGTTCTTTTCAAACTTTCAAATATGCTCATTTCCTATCTACTCACTCATTCTCCACAGCTTCATACTTCACAGAAAAAATACAAGCCCTCAATTTTCCCTTCCTTTCAAAAGCCAATGCATCCACAACTAATCAAAGATTGTTCTTGTTCCATCAGACAGCCCCCACCCCTCATTTGTCCCAATAAGCATTAGAATTCACATTTTCTTTTTTGTTTTTGGTACCAGGGATCAACAGAATTCAGACATGTTCTGGATTCCATTATCTTTCAAACAGGGAGGTAGACTTTGTGGAAATGGTAAAGGGATCTGGGGATGGGGGAAGATGGGAAGGTGGGAAGGGGAAGTAAAAATGATTAAGATTTTATTTATATATACATATATACACACACACACACACACACACAAATCCCCCAATATAAATGTGATTATTATGTATTATCACAAACATATACTAATTAAAAAAACCTAAAAACAACAACAATAACAGAGAATATTGGCCTTTCTTGGCCCCTCCATGCTCTTACATGGTCATGTTTTCTGAAAGACTTGCTATACACAATAGCAATTTCTACTAGTTTGTCTTCAATTTCTACTTCTTCAATTTCTACTAGTTTGCCATTGATAACTGGAGTCACACCTAGTACAGAAATTACATTTGGAAAAATTACCATCTTTATAATGTATAGCTTTTCCTTCTATGGTACAATTCTCCTTTTTTTTTTTAACCTACTATTTTTCTCAAAGTTTTGTAGACTACTTGTATAGGACAAATATACTAGTTTATTAACAATTAAATAGCCTATATGTTTTACAAGGGGTATGATTGTATAAATTACTGTCAATATTTGCATAATAATAACACACATGATTCTAATATTCTCTGAATAAGCTATGATTCTTGATAAAAAGTACAAAAGTCACAACTAGTTTAACACTGAACATTTTTAGTAATAAATTTTTGTTTGTTTTTGAGACAGAGTCTTGTTCTATAGTTAGACTAACATGGTACTCCCTATGTGGCTAGTCTCCAACTTTCAATTCTCCTGCTTCAGCCTCCAAGTAGGTAATAATATTTAAGAAGAACAATAAAAAATATTTAACAACTCATTATACAAAATTGTCAAAGGAGCTGTCAACAGAAGATCATGGCCGAGGGAAAGGTAAATTAACTGGAGCAATATTTATATGAACAACTCTTAGAATGGGGTGGTAGGCCAAGAGACTCTTTTTTAAAGATTACCTTAACTTATGACCTGCACATAGAAAGGAAAACAATTTAAATCTTTTATTTTTAAGAAAATAAATGTTAAAACGCATTCAAGTTCTGCAATCACTCTATTCGAACAAACATGAGTCCACAGGGTGTGGAACCATTCATGAAGAACTGAGCTGTTTCTGCAGCTACTACTATAATAAGCAACCTTTTGTTGGTGGGTTAGTTAACTGATTGTGTCAACTTGATTAAGAAATGCCCAATTAAATTGAATCAGCATAGTTCTGTGTACAGAAGACCCATCGTAGGGCAGCTTGTTGCCTGAATATTATAATATGGACACAAGGCTTGCTTCTGTTTCTTCAAAGGAGCTCCAGTCTTCACCTTCACCCTGGATGTCATCTCTTGGTTTCCAGTGCAGACTCTTCAGCCTCCAGCACAGATCCTTTGGCCTCCTGATACGGAATCACATGGGATGCTGCAGTGAGCCCCAGGCCTCAGACTGGATCCTTTGGATCTCTAGCAGGCAGACAGACCTTTTGCACCCTTCCACATCTGACTCTCTGGGTGGCTACTATAAGCCAATCTTGTAAATTATTATATATTTGTATATCTTATATTAAATGTTTCTCTAGTAAGCACTGACTGATACAGATTTTGGTACCAGGGCATAGCTCTAAAGAAACAGAACTGTAGAGATGAAATTCTTTAATGCCTTTAGAGATTCTGGAGTTGGCTATCTAATTGGATGAGACCTAAAGATTCCATGGTTTCTCCTTCTGATACTGTAGGGAATACTGATAGTCCTTGGTGCAATGTAGATCCATTTGATTATGCTAATTCACCACTTGTAAAATATAAGGAATTTAGTGACTCCATATATGAAACTTTTAAATATTTTTGGCAGAGTGGAAAATATAATGATGCTGGCTGGTTGCTCTTAGCATCTCTTAACAAACTAGTGAAGGAAAACAATGAGCTCAAAACATCCGTAGGAAATATATAAAGTTTTTTAACTGTGAGGACAAATGAATAAAAGAAAATAAGTAGCTCAAAGATTCAAATTTCCAGCTTCAGAAACACATAAAAAATTTACAAGTTTCTAAGTGTGTCTTGAAAGAAAATCCCCTGTCCTTTAGCCACAGGGCTGAGATTGCCAAACACAGAAACCCAAACACAGGCCCTCATAATTCGATTGGCTGAAATACAACATAAGGTTAATGCTCAGCCTTGAAGGTTGTCTGAAGTAAAGTGAAGGCACTTATTGGAGGCAGGTGGCAGCACCACTGAGCTAAATCCCTGGTCCACTTATTGGAAAAGGATGGGATCCCATAAACTGGTATGGAGATGTTTGGGAAGATCCTGACAAGGTTGAGGATATTCAGCTCCTAGACTCTTATGAGATTATTTTGCCAGAGGAAGAGATTTCCCCACCCACAGTGGCAGAGGAATCCCATGTGGTGTTGGCCTGCCCTAATATACCTGGGGAAACTAATCCTGTGTTAGCATGCTAATGCTGAAACTCCTCAGGACCCACCCTGACCACCCACTTTTGCCTCTAAGCCTATAACTAGGCTCAAATTGAAGAAGGCTCCTAAGGGTGAGGTACATAGTGTGACCCATGAGGAGGTCTGTTATTCTCCCAAAGAACTTCTTGAGTTTTCTAACTAGGCCTGATGAGCAAGCGTGGGAATGGATTTTGTGAGTGTGGGATAATGGTGGAGAAAACATAAACTTGGATCAGGCTGAGTTTTTTGATATAAGCTCATTAAGCAGCTCATGGAATAAAGAGAAGTGTTAATACTTTATCTGGCTTGTTGACAGAAGTACAGATCAAAAGATGGCCCACTGTAAATGAGTTAGAGATGCCTGATATTCCATGGGTTACTCTTTTTTTTTTGGTACCAGGGATCAAACTTGGGTCCTTGCGCTTGCGCAGCAGGTGGCGAAACCATTGAGCTAAATCCCCAGCCCCATGGGTTACTCTTGATGAAGGGATTCAGAGGCTCAGGGAAATGGGAATGCTGATGTGGATCTGTCATGTCAAACCTAATCTGCCACACTGAGATAATTCAGAAAATGTATCCTTCAGTAACACCTTGAAAAAGTGATTGGTGAGGGAAGGACTGGCATCTTTGAAGAGGTCTGTAATTGCTCTGCTTTGAATGCCAGACCTTATAGTAGAGACTGTGATAAACTTAAGGGCAATGGGTTTGATTGGATCCCAGAGTAGCAGGGGTCAAGTGGTACCACTTAATTGCCAAAGGCAAGGTACACACACTTACCATAATGGCAGCAGGAGCAGAAATATGATCAGAATGGTCTGACACTCATAGACCTATGGTTTTGGCTGATTAGCCACAGTGTTTCCAAAAGCGAAGTAGACAGGATGCTTAGACAATTTTTGCTAGATTTATATAATTAAAAAAAATTTAAGGGCAAAGGAACAGAAACCTGCTTCAAAGCATAGTAACAGGGAATTATGGCCCCTCAACCAGTTCCCAGATTTGATAGTTTACAGACCCAAGACCCCTTGAATGAAGGAGAGGCTGGGATCCCTTGAGAAAAGACCCTGGTGTACCATCAAAACTTTATACAGTCAATCTTTCTTCCATTCTTCCCCAAAGGGATCTAAGGCCTTTTCACAGAGTGACTATATACTGGGGGAAAGGAAATGATCAGACATTTTGGGGACTACTGGACAGTGGTTCTGAACTAATGCTGATTCCAGTGCATCCAAAGCATCACCATGGCCCTCCAGTAAGAATAAGGAGCCTATGGAGGTAGGTGATCAATGAAATTTAGCAAATGTCTGACTCACGATGGGTCCAGTTGGTCCTTAAATCCATCTTGTAGTCATTTCCCCTGTTCCACAATGCATAATTGGGATAGATATACTTAGTACTTGGCACAATCCTCACATTGGTTCCTTAACCTGTAGTATGTGGGTTATTATGGTTGGAAAGGCCAAATGAAAGCCATTAAAGTTGCCTTTGCTTAGTAAAATAGTGCATGAAAAACAGTATTGCATCCCTGGGACTGCAGAAATTAATCCCACCATCAAGGACTTGAAGGATGCAAGGGTGGTGGTCCCCACCACATCTCCATTTAATTCTTCCATTTGGCCTGTGCAGAAGAAGGATGGGTCTTGGAGAATGATGACAGATTACCATCAAGTGGTCTCCGATTGCAGCTGCTGTACCAGATGTGGTATCCTTGCTTGAGCAGATTAACACATCTCTTGGTACTTGGTATGCAACTACCGATTTGGCAAATGCCTTCGTCTTTATACCTATCCATAAGGTGCATCAGAATCAATTTGCTTTTAGCTGGCAAGGCCAACAATACACCTTTACTGTCTTACCTTAGGGTTTCATATCTCTCCAGCCCTGTGTCATAACTTAGTTTGCAGGGATCTTGATCACCCTTCTCTTCCATAAGGTATAACACTGGTTCATTACATTGATGATATTATGCTGATTGGATCAAGAGAACAGGAGGTACCAACCACTCTGGATTTATTAGTAAAGCATTCAAGAAACAGAAGGTGGGAAATAAATCTAACTAAAACTCAATGTCCTTCTACCTCAGTGAAATTTCTAAAGTTCAGTGGTGTGAGGCATGTAGAGATATTCTGACTTAAGGTAAAAAACAAGTTGTTGCATCAGGTTCCCCTGCAATCAAGAAAGAGGCACAAGGCTTAGTGGCCCTATTTGGATTTGGGGGGCAACATATTTCTCATTTAGGTGTTTTACTCTGGTCCATTTATTTACCAAGTGACTCAGAAAGCTACTAGTTTTGAGTGGGGCCCAGAATAAGAAAAGGCTCTGCAACAGGTCCAGGATCCTCTACAGGGTATTTTGCCACTGGGGCATATTATCCAGCAGATCCAATGTACTTGGAAGTGTCAGTGGCAGGTAGAGATGCTGTTTGGAGTCTCTGGCAGGCCCTTATAGGTGAATTGCAAAAGAAATCTTTGGGGTTTTGGAGCAAGGCCCTGAAATCATCTGCAGACAGCTACCTTCCCTTTGAAAAACAGATCTTGACCTGCTACTGGGCCTTGGTGGAAAATGAATGCTTGACCATGGGACACCAGATTACCATGTGATGACCTGAGTAGCCTATCATGAGCTGAGTATTATCTGACCCATCTAATCATATGTAGGGAACAGGGAAAGGGGACATTACTAGAACCTCTTCGGTAAGTCCTAGTCTCCTTTGAGCCACGGTAGCACAAGGCGAATTACAGGAAAGGTAGACAAATGAGACTGAGAAGAAGCTGAGCTTTGGGTCTGATCAGTGCTGCTCTGGGCAGCAAAGACAAAGACCCCTGGCATGCAGCACCTTTTATTGAGTACATTGAGAGAAACAAATGTAACAAATGAAATGCAGAGAGTTCAGTACTTCACATTGGGATAAAAAAGGTGTAACAAAAGACTGGGGGGCAGCGGAAATCCAAGAACAATGAGGAACTATGCAGATGAAGGTTTGGTTCCTCCCAGGAACTATGTCTCGGAATGCCATAGATGGCCTGTAGGCTGAAGAACTAGGCCTAATCAAATGATTTTTCCCTAAAATTATGTAGCATCGCTCCTGACAATCATAGGGTTGGCTGTGCACAGCAAGACTCCATATGCGATCAAGCCAGAGCAGGTCCAGAGGGTACAAGTAAGTTACATGAAGAAGTTGCCAGATGCTCATGGCTCCTACTCTTGCTGTATTGCCTTCTGTTTCCCAGCATGCACCTGTGGCTTCGTGGGCTATACCATATGATCAGCTGTCAGAGAAAGAGAAGGATAGGACCTGGTTTACAGATGGTTCTGCACATTATGCAGGCACCACTTGCAAGTGGACAGCTTCAACATTGCAGCCCCTTTCCAGGATATCTCTGATGGAGAGTGGTGAAGGGAAATCTTTACAGTGGACAGAATTTGGGCAGTGCACCTGGTAATACATTTTGCCTGGACGGAAAAATGGCCACATGCGTGACTGTATATTAATTCATGGACTGTAGCCAACGGTCTGGCCAGATGGTCAGGAACTTGGTGGGGGGGTATGACTGAAAGTTGGTGACAAAGATATCTGGGGAAGTGGTATATGTATAGATCTCTCCATATGGGCAAAGGATGTAAAAACATTTGTATCCCTATAAACACTCACCAAAAAGTGACCTCAGCAGAAGAAAACTTTAACAATCAAGTGGATAAGATGACCTGTTCTAAAAGCTGGGTGTGGTGGTGCACACTTGTAATCCCAGCACTTGGGGAGGCTGAGGCAGGAGGATTGCCACGAGTTTGAGGCCAGCCTGGGTTAAACAGTGAGAAGCCAGTGAGACCCTGTCTCAAAAATCCAAAAAAGAAAAGGATGACCTGTTTTGTAGATAGTGGTCAACCTCTTTCTTTAGCCACCCCTGTCATTTGTCAATAGGCTCATGAACAGAGTAGCCATGGTGGCAGGGATGGAGGTTAAGCATGGGCTCAGTAACATGGACTCCTACTCACCAAGGCTGATCTGGCTACAGCCACTGCTGAATGCCCAGAAGCAGAGACTAACACTGAGTCCTTGATATAGCACCATTCCCTGGGGTGATGAGCCTGTGACCTGGTGGCAGGTTGATTATATTGGACTGCCTCCATCATGGAAAGCACTGTGCTTTGTCCTTACTGGTATAGACACTTATTTTGGGTATGGATTTGCCTTCCCTGTACATAATGTTTCTGCCAAAACTACCATTTGTGGACTCACAGAATGCCTTGTCCACCATCATGGAATTCCACACAGTATTGCATCTCACCAAGGTACATATTTTATGGCCAAAAAACAGAGACAATGGGCTTAAGCTTATGGAATTCACTGGTCTTACCATGTTCCTCACCATCCAGAAGTGGCTGGATTGACAGAAAGATGGAATGGTCTTTTGAAGACACAGTTACAGTGCCAGCTGGCTGGCAACAGTTTACAGGGCTGAGGCAAGGTTCTTCAAAAGGCTATATATACTTTGAATCAGTGTTCACTATGTGGTGCTGTATCTTCCATAACCAGGATTCATGGGCTCGGGAATCAAGAGGTAGAAGTGGGAATTGTATCACTCACCATTACTATTTAGTGATCCACTAGCAAAATTTTTGCTTCCTGTTCCCATCCCTTTATGCTCTGCTGGGTTAGACGTCTGAGTTTCACAGGGAGGAAGCCATGTACCAGGAAGCACAATAATGATACCACTGAACTGGAAGCTAAAACATCCCCCTCGTCATTTTGGTCTCCTCATGTCACTGAGTAAACAAGCTAAAAAGGGAATTACAGTGTTGGCAGGGGTTACTGACCCAGATTATCAAAGGTAATTTGGACTATTACTCAACAATGGAGGAAAGGAAGAATATACATGGAGTGTAGGATTTCCTTTAGGGGACTTCCTACTGTTACCATGCCGTTTATCTATCTATCTATCTATCTATCTATCTATCTATCTATCTATTGTGAAACCAGGGATCAAACTCAGGACCTTGCACTTGTGAGGCAGGCATGGTGCCACTGAGCTAAATTACCAGCCCTACCATGCCCTGTTATTAAAGTCAACGGGAGACAACAACCCACTCCAGGTAGAATGACAAATGGTCCAGAACCTTCATGAATGAAGGTATGGGTCAACCCACCAGGGAAAGAACAAAGCCCTTCTGAGGTGCCTGCTGAAGGCCAAGAGAATACAGAATGCTTAGTAGAAGAAGGTAGTTCTAAATACCAGCCATGACCCTGCAACCACCTACAGAAATGAGGATTACAATTGTAATAGTTCTCGCCTCATGTGCTACCTATGTAATATAATGTTGATAGACTTAATATTGATTCTTAAATATTGTAAACCCATGTTTTTAATTTATAATGTTTAAGTATTATAAACCTATGTTATAATGTTCAAGTTTTGAAATGTTAGGAGTAAGCATCACTCAAAGAAAACTTGCCTTCTATTTTGGGGAGAGAATTAGCGTGCTGCCTTTGTAAGCATGATAGCATAACATGTTAGGTATAATTATGAACTTGGCTTTTTTTGTTGTTATTTGAGACAGGGTCTTACTATGTAGCCCAGGCTGGCCTTGAACTTGCAGTGATCCTCCCTCCTCAGCCTCCCAAGTGCTGGGATTATAAATGTGCACCACCATGCCCAGCTATGAGCTTGTCTTTGTATCTGGAGACTATGGTTTAAAGAAATGTGTCTGGTTGTCCAGTTGACAAAGCATGGATTGTGATAGTTAACTGATGGATTATGTCAACTTGAGTAAGAAACACCCAACTAAATAGATCAGCATAGTACTGGGTATGGAAGACCCACCCTAAAGTGGCTTGTCGCCAGAACAGTACAAAAGGGAAATGAAGAAGGAAGGCTTGCTTCTGTTTCTTTGAAGGAACTCCAGTCTTCAACATCACCTTAGAAGTCATCTCCTGGCTTTTAGTTCAGACTCTTAAGCCTCTAGCACAGACCTTTTGGTCTCCTGATATGGAATTGCACAGGATACTGCAGTAGCTCCAGGGCTTTGACTGGATCCTTCGCTTCTCCAGTGGGCAGACAGACCTTCTGTACCCTTCCACATCTGACTCTGTGGGCAGCCACTGTAAGCCAATCTTACAAATTCTTTTTCTGTGTGGATGTGTGTAAATTCTTATATGTTTGTATATCTTGCATTAAATATGTTTCTCTAGTAAGGAGTGACTGATATATATATTCATTCTGTATATTTTAAGTTATCATTGGGTTCTCCCAAAATTGTCTTTCAAACCTATGAAAACAAATGTCCAATTTCTAGGGTCTAGAATAAGTTATTAAAGCTACCATTGAATGGGAAAAATGGCCTCTTTTGGAACTCAGGCAAATGGTGATAAGAGATACACATAATACCCTTCATTAAAAAACTTGAAAGGAAAGAACCAAGAACTAATATATTAAAGTGTACTCAAATGGAGTTAAAAATTGCATGCAACATTCCCTCTCCTGTCAGTTCACAAAATACCAGTGAGTAAGAACTCAAGTCAAAAAAACATTCCAAAACAAGAGATGCTTAATTGTGTTAAAAGGCAAAGAAGAACTTTTAAAAATGGAAATGGAAACACTTTCTTGAAAAAAATTATATTTACAGAGAAATAGCTACCTACATAAAAATAAACTGAAATACAGAACTGCCTCTGATGTAATAGTCCTCAATAATTTTTAGAAAATGATTTTGGATGAGAGCTACTACCACAGCACAAGCTGGGAATATATGTCCTCATAAACCAGGCAGCTTTCAGAGGCAACAAGGTGTATCTTGCTATGTCACCTTGCCTCACTCTCATCACTGTAAAAGGAACATCAAATGTATCTACCAGACAATAACTCTTTTCCTCCCTGGAGCAGACAAGCTGAAGGCCACTGATCTTGGCATGAATTGCTGAGTTTTTCCTCCTCCTTCCACCTGTCCTCTCCCAGTATAATCTCAGAAATTACCAAAATAAGAAATACAAGAAAATGTTGGGTTAATAAAAGAGAAGGGAAAACTACACAGTTGGATACAATGAACACGTATCATCCAATAATTAATTGCAGGCTAAACAGCTGTTAAAAGAAATCTATTCTAACTACATAATACAAGTTGAAGGAATTTTCTGCCTATTTGTTCAGTAATATCTCTTCAAGTAAAGGATCCTATAACTTTCAGGCAGCTGAATTTAATAGAATGTATATATTATCTCCTAGAAAATCAAAGTAGGGCTAACTATGGGTGGATTTTTCCTAACCCCTAATGATCTAGAATCAACTCTAAGAGAAAATCATTCCACCACCCTGTCCACAAAGCTGGTTCAAAAAGTGAGGCGATCAAAAGGAATGCAGTTAGGTGACACAGACAGTGGCCACCACTTCTCTACTGAGCATCCTACACACGGCCAATCTCATTCCACTTTCATCACCAAGTCTGACTGGCAAGGCCTGCATTTAAAAAAAATAAAATTTAGAGAAGAATAATGAAGTATTTTAATGAATGACAGGGATTCGAGAAGCCTAATGATAGGCTATGAGCTGTGAGAGTTTATATAAGGCTAAACCTTGAAAGTGCTAAGGGTACTATTAATTTCATCTGTATCTTGAGATAGTTCCTAAAGTAGTACTTGTGTTGAGTTAGGGAAAGTTATTTCTCAGATCTAGAAGGAGGTGGGTCACCTGATATTTTACTACCTGTAATTTCAAAAGGGAGAAGGCTCAAAGGAAGGCCAACTGTGTGATGGCATTTGAGCCTTTCCCACAGGCCACTAAGTGGAGCAGGGAGAGTAACAGACACATAATCACCAAGTGGAAAAAAGAGGCAGAAGAGAAAAGACAAAGAAAAAAAAAGGCTGGGGAATGGTCAGTGAAGAATTTTTGCTAATAAAGGAAAACCTCATTGTCTTCACCACTTTGTTGAGGATCAGTTCCATCTACTTCTTGTCCACAATGCATATACAAGTAGAAGGTGCCTACAGTGGTACTTTCTCTAAATATTGGTGTATATCCTACAGGTAATAATGCAGTAATACTGAAAGACTCTAATGCTAAAGATAAATAAAGTTGTATTTGCTTGTCCATTTTATACACTATATTGGCTTCCTTATAGGAAAGTAAAAAATGAAAAAATAGGTGATATTAAAGTATAATAGTGAACCATATATTTATTCATTATTCCAAATAGTCAGAAATGGCATTCTCTCTGTGTACTTTCTACTGTTTCACTTTATTAAAAAGCTATTTAAACAAAAGGGGCAAAGCCTAGTTGAACCAGTAAGAATTATGTTAAAAATTTTATCCTAAATGAAAGAAATGTGATAACGCTATCCTAAACAAAGCTAAACCAAACTTAAGAGGTGTTGAGGCAGATGAGAATCACCTGTGGTCATTTTCAAACCACTCTTACTCTCTATAGATTCAGATAGCCCACCACACATGAACCAGAAAGAACCACTGCACTGATCATAACACGCTAGGTCTCCCAAGTGCACAGGGCCAGAAAAGATATCTTGCAGAAGGTAGGTAATCTTATCTGTGCTATCCACACACAGGATAGAAATGAAAATATCACTATAAATTACACAATCTAAAGGAAACCAACAGGAAAAATCAAGACAGCAATGGATACTAATGCTCATGTTGGGATACTAACAATAGCAGCATTAACTGCCAATCAGCCAAGTTATGAGGATGATGACTTTTTTTTTTTTGGTTGAGTACTGGGCCTTGAACGCAGGGTCTCACATTAGGCAAGTGCTTTACCTCTAAGCTATGTTTCTGGCCCTTTTGTTTTTAATTTTATTTTAGACAGGGTCTCACTAAATTGCCCAGGCTGGCCTTGAACATAATTATGGGCTTCCAGCCTTGGCCTTATGAATAGCTGGATTACAGATGGTGGCTAACATACTTGGTGATGACGACTTGATTACTGCTATGGCTAGTAATAAAAACATAACATTGTGAGATCATTTCTGTTAGCTTTTAGAAAAGTCATTAGGAAAGGGACAGTATGATGCTCCCTCTGTGACAAATGGCTCAGAACCTAAGAAAGCAACAACCCACCAATGGCTGTACCATCACTGTACAATCTAGAGGCTACATTACTTGAGTAAGTCAAATTCTTCACTTACCATTTGTTAGTCTATCAAATAGAAAGATATCAAAATTCCAATTTCCAACTTTTTCCAGCATACACTGAAATGAAAACCAAACATTCCTACTGTAATTTATTTTCAATAACATTTTGCTTCTTTTTAGATAGTCCATAGAGAAGTTAATGAAAACGCAAAGTGACTAATTTACTTTAAGAAATACAAAGTATCATTCTCCTTTTTTTTTTTTTTTGGTACCAGGACTCAAACTCAGACCCTTGTGCTTACGGGGTAGACAGTGGAACCACTGAGCTAAATCCCCAGCCCCGATTTTCATTCTCCTTTTAATCATGAATTTTCCAATGAGCTACAAAAATGTCCAAAGAAATAAACTCCATTTGAAAAACGAAATTATTATTTTGTCTTTCAATTAATGAATATACAGATCAGGTTAGTCTTTCATCTTACTCTTACAGTCCCAATAACTTTCAAGAATTTTGAAATAATTCAGCACCACAGAAGTGTGACTCATATGTTACATGGTCTAAAAACTAGCTTTTAAAAAGCTAGCAAACATGAGTTAGAATAGCTATGTACTGAGTACTTACTAAACACAAGTACTAGTATAAGTACTTTACACTTACAACAACACTATCCAAGCAGGCACTGTTTTCAATCCTTATTTTATAGATGGGGGAATGTAAAAAGTAACTTATTTGCACAGCCAGAAAATGAGAAAGCTGGGATCTAAAGCCCCTGACACTGATACTATGCCATGCTTAAAATTATGTTATTCAGTTTTTAAATATTCCCGATGAGATATTTATCTATGGACTTTAAATATCCTTATAAAATTAATAATAAAATATATTACATTACCTTTTAGGATGATGTGTACTTTACCAAAAGAAAATAAATTGCACAAATATCCTAAAAATCAAATATTTTTACACCATATATTCTTAACCTAAACATTTTGTGCACTTTCTCAAGAAAAAGCTTTTTTTTAATCTACAGGTTTACTGTGGTATGCATTTATGGATAATTAGACATGAGCAATACTAAGATACTACTAGAGATTTTTGATTATGATAGTACAAATAACAATGATACATAGATCAATATTATAAGTTTAAAAAGCAGAGTTTGAAACTTTTTAAAGTTTAAAGAAAGTACAAAGATTTTTCAGTGATTTCTTTTTTATCAAACAGGGAAGCAAAGTTTTTCAATATAATATAACTGTTAAAATTGTACCGCATCCTATTCTATACAAATTTACAAAAACTGGGCAATAAATATTAAGTCCAAAGCTGGCTCATTAAAATACATTAAAACTCAAGGTTATATAAAATCCTCATTTGGTCAAAAACAACTCATTTAACTTCAACCTTAATTAAGACATTTCTTTTAAAGTAGCTGAAGATGAATTGGGCTTAATTAGAACATGTCTAAATGCTCAAAATCTCTCTTAGATGTAGGAATCTATACAAAATGCATTTGACTTGAAAATCATGAAACTAAACATCGTGTGCTGCTGGGTTTACCTCTAACCAGCTGGATGAACTCAAGTCGCCTGTGTCCTTTAGGTCTGTTTCCTTACTGATAGACTAGAGACACTAGACTGGATAATCCCTATTATTCTTCCCAGCATTAAGATTCTGGGTGAACTTTGTAAATTCTATTTAATGTTTTACTGATCTACTTGTTACTTAATGTTATAACAAATGAAAGCATTTTCACTACTTTAGTTATTTCTCAAATCTCCTTTGTTCTGTCACACCTAAATATAAAAGTTACCTTAAAGAAAAACATCTGAAAAACTTCCCCAAAACTGTTTTTCACAGACAGAAAAAGAATTTACAAGTTAGTACAATATGGAGAAAAAAGGCCTTTGGAAAACTTATCAAACAACATTTTCTTGAAAAAGCTTTACAGACCTTGGCTTGTCCATTATAATCGTCATCTAAAATGTTTAGAGAGCTGGAAACCGTGGTACCACGGAAAAACCGTGAGGATCTAAGATACCGCTGGAAACTTAGTAACCTTCTGATATTCCTTGCAGAGACAGACACTTCAATTTCAGATTGAGCTGAAATAAAAGGAATAAAAGGTAAGAACAAGTCAAAAAGAGCATATGCTACATATGCAACTCAGCTTCTAGTTATATACAAGAATTTTTTGAAAGACTACTCAAACCTTTTATTTTTATATTTTAAGGTAAAGACTTACTTTGTATCCTATTGTAATTTTTTTTTTGGTACCAGGGACCTATTGTAATTTAAATAAGTATTAAAGATGGTAGTAAGCTAAAATTACATTCATTTTAGGGAGTAGATACACGTACTTAACATATCTTAATTCTTTTTTAGCACCCCCTTCCAGATTTCCTTCCCATTTGCAAAAGATTTATCTCTGTGTTTCCTATTGTCTTTTATTTTAAAAAAACTTATACTTGGGTTTCTTATTTCACTTAACATTATGATTGCAAGGTGCATCCATTTTCCTACAAATGACTTAAATTTGTCATTCTTTATGGCACAGTAGTGCTCCATGATGTATAAATATGTATACCACATATCTTTATCCATTCATCTGTTGATACATATATAAGGGGTCACTTCCAAGATTTAGCTAGTATGAATTGTGTGGTTATAAACATTAGTATGAATGCATCACTCTGGTAAGATGTGTTAAACTCTACTTGATTTTAGCCAAAAGGCTGAGAAGAAATAAGATGTGTTAAACTCTTTTGGGAAGATACCTAGAAGGGGAATAGCTGGGTTGAGTGGAATTTCTATTTTTAGTTTTTTGAGGAATCTCCATACTGATTTCCAAGTATTTTCAAACATACATTAATCATCACAGCACATTTCTAGTGAAGAAGAGGTTTTTATTTCTATTTTCGGTTGGAGAAATAAGAATGAAAGGGTAAATGAAATGTAAGTGATCAAATGTATTCTCTTGTGTCTATTTACTCATTTCAACTGCTATGAGTCTGTTTTCTTATCTGTAAAATAATGGTGAGAATATCTAATGAAAAAAGTGGTGAACTAAATTAGCTAATGTATACATAAGTTCGATATATATCAGGTATTAAGTGGTAGTGATGTAGATGATGATAAAATTGATACTGATCTCATTGCTTGAAGGTAGAGCTCCAGATAATTATCCTAAGTGCCAAAGCTATTCATGTCGCTCTAAATAAAAAGGCTCCTCATCATCTTAACATGAACTCCATCTCCTTAGCCTGGAAGAGAAGGCTCCATGTTCCAGGTTCTGGCTATCACCAGATTCGACTCAGGTGTCACCTTTCCTGGGATGTACACTTCCATCTCTAAAAGGTAGACAGTAACTCCTCTGGGTCCCAAAGCTCCCCGTGCATTCACCTATTATAGAATTTCTGATACTATATTATAATTGCTTATATTTCTATTTCATCAACAACTATGAGCTGTAATAGACTCTCAAATCACTTTTTTAAATCTCCATATTCCAAAGTCTAACAATAGAACCAGATATACAGCAGGTAATTAAAACATATTGTATAAATGTTTAATTATTTTTGAAATATCTGATGAGTTCTGAGGGTCCCACATACACAAAGTAAAATAATATATACTGTTACACAGTTTACTTCTCACATTTTTCATTTCAGTGAATCTAAAATATAAAGTATTTGAAACAACTGTGGAGTTAAGTTTCTGAATTTTCAATGTAATCTATATAAAAAGACCATAATGTAAATATTAAGTAATTGTATTTAAATTAAAATTAGTATGCTTGAGAAAATGAAGATAAAATAAGTTCTGAAAAGCAATGTTCCAAGTACTTTGCAAAAAATATCTTCCTGACTCATAAGTAACATTGAAAGATAAATATTACCGCCCTTTACACAAGAGAACACTGATCTTACAAGAAATTTAAGTACTTTGTTCAAGGTCATATAGTCAATGTAGGTAATACCTCAATAAAAAGAATACATATCTATCTGTTTACAAAGCCTCTGTCTCCATTATTATTATAAGTTTAAAAATTATGTCTAAATTATCATTTGTTACAATAAACTTGTACATAAAAGTACTCAAAATAGTCCTTACTTCATATGAAGACATGTACAAAAAGAACCATGTAAAATTAATATACAAGAATATTCTAAGTACATAATATGACTCTTTCATTTTACTACTCAGCGTAGAGTGGACATGAAAGGGGCAGAGCAGAATGTGATGACCGTGAGAAGCAGGTAGGGTCTAATTCATGTAATACTAACTTCACCACCTCAGTATTTGTAAGATACTTTACAGTTTTATAATAGTTATTTAACTTAGTGAGCACTATGATCCTATGAAGATGGCAAAGATTATCCTCATTTGTACAAATATAATATTAGAGATCAAGGTAGAAATGCAGTACAAGTAATATATTAGAGCCAATACACCTAGAAAGCTTTTAGGAAATGTTACAGAAGATAATCTTTATGCATTATGAAAAAGTAATCTAAAAAGGAGTTCAAGCCATGAGTATGACTTTATGAGCATTCTCTTTATCTTAAATTATACAAAAATTATACAAAATTATCAAATTTATTATCAGCAATTGCACTGCATTGTATACATGAATACTGATAGCAGGATCACTACTTTCAAATTACATATTCAAACTAATCATCCTTAAAATAAATTTGAGAATCTCTTTATAAGGGCAATTGCATTAAGGTTCAAAAAAAAAAAGAACTAATTTCATTTGAGAGTAAAACCCCAACAACTCAATCCATTGTGTTAATCCACTGTTAATGGTTAAGTCAATCAGCACTGTCCAGGAGTCAGGGCCCTACCTATAAAGTGGTTGTATCCTCCTCTACCTAACTCTTATTTTCTGGGCAACTCTGACAAATCATAATTTCCAGATTTCGTTTTCTTTAACTGAAGAAAACTAATTCTAATTCATGTTTTTCTTCTTGTTTCATAAAGCCCCAAAGTTAGGTCTCTTTATCAAGACTTCTGTTCTGGCCATAATAAGTGGGGAATGAACATTAGACATTACTCAAGGGGAAAACGTTCACTTACAATAGAAATCCAATGCCCTCCTGTCAGACTAATTTTCCATAAATGAGGTTACATGAAAGAATAAGAAGCAGACCTTCATTTAATGATATGGAATCTGCCTTAATAGTTACTGATTATTTCACAAACTAAGAAAGGAAAGAGATCCTGTATAGATGAAATGGCAAGTCATTTAGAGAATGATCTGAATTGATGATGGTACGAAGAATGATTCAGAACCTACTAAATGAGGTTCTCAGGCCCACTCTACCTTGACAGCCTGAGAGCCTCATACAGGAAGCCTATATCTAATAGGATTATATCCTGGAAAGAACTGAAAATTCCATGATACCTTGCAAAGATGCCAACTAAAATTACATCAAAGAATTAATATAAAATCAGAACTTGGAGAAATAGCTAGTTTGATATATATCACTTATCTAACATTTGAGTATGTAATATTTTCACATGATTTGAAGGAAGACTAGGGGAGGGGAGAATGGAGAAAGGAAAAGAGAAACATCTCATCCCACCTCTGTTCTCTATCCAATCAGCTCTCAAGACTTCTCCCAAAATGATAATCTTTCTCTTATAGTTTCTAGTGTATCCTTTCTGAGTCTTAAAAATTCAAATATATAGAAACACCATTATACATACTATTTTCTACTTCTTTTACATAAATGCTTACTTACATAATAGCATATTTATAAACCTGTTCTGAACCTTGCTTTTCAATTATATTAGAGCTTTCTATTTCGCTACATAGAGATCTTCCTCATTGTTTTATAAGGCTTTAAGTATTTCTTCATATGGCTGAATCATAATCTACTTAAAAAGTCCCATATTGAAGGGCATCACCACAATTTTACAGTTTGAAAAAATTCTTGATTTGTTAAATATGCTACTACTTGATTTGTAGGCTTTAGAAGCTATCTTTTAATTTTCAGTTATTACACATGAGAAATTCATTTTATATCTCATTTTCTTTCTCTTTCCTCTTCTAATATTGTTATCTTTTGTTAACATCTACCTTCCAATAGTTTAATTAAGGGCTCATAAAAACAATACCATCTCACAGCAATATATTTTTCATACAATATATTCTTAACGCTCAAAACTTTTTGGGGAGTAATCTTTGTACTTGAAGAACAAATAGAGTGAATACAAAAGTTTTGGTTCTCATTTTCCTTTCCTGAGTTTATTTAAAAGATTAATTGTCTTCTGGCATTGAGATTTGCAAAATCTGCACCAGGCCATTATTTTCTCTCTTATAAGCAACTGAGTCTGTCTGTACAGCCACCCACAGAATTCTCTTTAAAATCCAATGACTTTTTTTTTTTTCCAGTACCTGGGATTGAACTCAGGACCTTGCACTTGGCAGGCAGGCGTGGTACTACTGAGGTACATCCCCAGCTCCAGTGACTTTTCTAAGATAGATCTCAGTGTAAACAATTCCGCATGATTTTTCTGTAGTATGTGGTGTGCTATTTCATTAGGCAAATATGAAGCTTGTGTTATTTCTTTCAAGTTTTCTTAAATTACATCTCTATTATTCTATTCCACTATTTTAGGTTTATTATTCAGACTCCACACTGTCTATGTTGAAATAACTTTCCCTGAGGTTTATAGCTCAATTCTTAACCATTTCCAATTCCTTCTGACTATTCATTTGTTCTGTTTGCTCCTCTTCTTTCTATCCCCCATATCCATTGTTTTTAGTGTAGATCAGTAATGGCAAACCTTTTAGAGCTTGCAATGATAACAGTCAGCCCACTGTAGCACATGGGCCATAAGATTGCCACCACTGGTATAAACTTTATCTTGTGCTCCTTCCAAATCTCTTTTCCTTGCTGTGATATATTTGAAATTTTTGCTTCTACTCTTTCCTGATTGTGAATATACATGTTTCAGCTCCTTTTGTTGTCTTATCTCTTCCCTGAGATCCTGAATTTGTGCTTTATGGTGAAGTTATTGCTTCATTTAGGGTTTTTTTATTTTTGACAGGGTCTTGTTTTGTAGTTCAGGCTGGCTGGCCCTGAGCTCACTATGAAGGCCAGGCTGGCCTTGAATTCAGGGCAATTCTCCCGCCTCAGCCTCCCAAGTGCTGGGATTACAGGCATGCACCACCACACTGGCTTCATTTAGTTTTCAAGTCAGTAGTAGAAAGTTTGGTTACCATTGTCATTAGTTCTATGGCAACATTTCCTACTAAGCGCTCCTCGATCATTAAGTTCTGGTCTTCTCCTCTACTACTTTATTTAATTAAAGTATCTGATGTGCCAGATTTTTAAAAGAGTCTCCTTTCCTCCTCTCAGTTCTGGGTATTAAACCCAGGTCCTTCACACATCTCCAGTCTTTTTTTTTTGGCGGGGGGATAGGGTTTCAATTGTGATCCTCCTATCTCAGCCTCCCAGAGTGCTGGGATTTCAGGTATATACCACCATGCCAAGCAAGAGTCATTGTTGAACTGAGTTTTTGTGATGTGTATATATTTATAATTGTTATATTTTCTTGCCAAATTGAAAATTTTATCAATACATAATATCTCTATCTCTTGTAACTTTAAAAAAAATTTAAAGCCTATTTTACCTGATAACAAAGCCACCCCAGATCTCCTGGTTACTATTGGTGTGGTATGTCCATTCCTATCTTTTACTTTCAACCACACTGTGTCCTTGTATATAAATTGAATCTCTTCCATACAGCAGATGAGCTGTGTTTTGTTCTGCTATAACAAAATACCTGAGGCTGGATAACTTATACAGAATAGGGTTTATATTATTGTTCTGGAGGCTGAGAAAGCCAAGAGTTAAAAAACCTATGCAGTGAGGACCTTCCTGCTGCATCATCCTATGGCAAAAGGCAGAGGAACAAGAGGGAAGGTATGTTGGAGGGAAAGAAGTCAAATTCATCCTCTTTTCAGGAACTCATTCCCACATAACTAATTTATTCTCATGGTAAATGCATTAATCCATGCATGAGGGCAAAGCCCTTGTGACTTAATCACCTCTAGAAGGTCCTATCTCTTAACACTGTTACACTGAAGATTAACCTTCCAATACATGAACTTTAAAGGACAAATTCAAATCACACCAGGCTCTTTTTTGAGAAGAATTGTTTGAATAATTCCAACTCAATTTCAATGGTATATAAATACTTGCTCCTAGTCATCTCCATTCTTCCTTTGTATTGCTATTGTCAAAGATTACATCTTTATATACCGTATGTTCATTAATATTGACATATAATCATTGTTATATGCATTTTCTTTTAAAATTACACAGGAAAAAAGTTACAAACCAAAAGTATAATAATACTGGCTTTTAAATTTACCTACATAGTTAACCTTTACCAATATTCTGCATTTGTTCTTATGGCTTTCAGCAATTCTCTTGTGACCTTTCATTTCAGGCTGAAGGATTCCTAATAGAATTTTTTTTCTTTTCTTTTTTTTTTCTAATAGCATTCCTTATAGGACAGGTCTGTTGGTAATAAACTTCCTTATCTTTTATTTGTGTCAAAATGTGTTAATCTTTTATTTTTGAAAGATAATTTTACTAGATATTGAATTACTGGTTAACAGTTTTGCTAGTCTGTCTTTTTCTTTTTTGGATTCTCAATCATTCCACTGTCTTCTCACTGAAGATCCCCTGTATGAGACAAGTTGCTTCTCTCTTGTTGCTTTCAGAATTCTTTTACTTTTTCAATTTGCCTATAATGTACTGCAGTGTGGATTTTTTGAATTTATCCTGACTGGAATTCAGTGTGCTTCTTAGATTGGTATATTCATGCCTTCATCATATTTGGGAAGTTTATTTTTGTAAATATACATATAAATATATAGATATCAATATATCAGTCAATCCTAGGGAAATAAAAGAAAATTTCCAGAGCTGTTCCAGTATAAGCATATATATATATACTCCAATGAGTCACGGACTGATTTACTTGATTGTGTATACCAATTTCTCAGGCGGTTTATTTTTCTTCCAACTCCACAGAATGGATAATTTCACTTGTCTTACTTTCAAGTTCACCAACTTTATTCTGCCTGCTCAAGTCTGCTGTAAAACCTGTCTTGTGAACTTTTCACTTCAGTTATTGTACTTTTCAGTTCCAGAATTTGTTTGGCTCCTTTTTACAATTTTTGAGATTCTCATTTCATTCATTCATTCATTGTTTTCCTAATTTCTTTTAGTTCTTTATGTTTTCATTTAGTGCATTTAGGAACTTTAAGATAATTTAACATTATTAGCTAGTAATTGCAACGGATGGGCTTCTTCTAGGATGGTTTCCATAAAGATTCTTCTTTTTCCTGTGGATTGCATGTTCTTATTTCTTTGTATATTCCTTTTTTTTTAAGCTAAGAACTAGACAGTCTGAGTCTTACACTGGGGCAGGCCTGGAAATTTAATTCTTTTGCTCCCCTAGAATTGCTCAGTTTTGCTTGTTGTTGGCTACACCTATCCATAAAAAAAGTCATAAGACAAAAAAAAAAGTCATAAGACTTTTCCAAACTATTTTTGCCTTTGCTTGTCTATCTGGATTTGTCACCAAATTTTGTTTTATTATTCCTGTAATTAGCCAGTAACCTGACACAGATTTTCTTAAATATCAGACTCCAAAAAGAAGATGGCTGGTGAGAGGTACTGTTTCTTTAACTCTCCTGATAGGAGAAGCAAGATGGAAGGAAGGGGATGTAAAAAGAACTAAGATGTGTTATGTACATGTACTGACTCCTCATGATGAATGTAATCATTATATACTGCAAACATATGCTAATAAAAATTTTAAAAATCTGACAGATGCCACCAGGGAAGTCACTATGGCAAAGAGAGTTGAAACCAAGGAAAACATCTGCACCATTCCCCTGATTCTTTTTTTTTTCTTTCTGGTAATGGGGATTGAACTTGGATCCTTGTGCCTGCGAGGCAGGCAGCAGAACCACTGAGCTAAATCCCCAGCCCATTCCCCTGATTCTTTAGGGGTCCACCACTCTGAGTAAAACATGCCATCTCTAAATTTATGGAGAACAAGTCCTCCACTTCCCATCCTGTCTTCTGCCAGACATTCTAGTTATTCAGGCCACTATCCTCATAGGTCATGGGGCTGAATAATGGATCTTGGTTACTGGTTTTCACCCAAGTGCCAAAAAATAGCAGCCTCATCCATTATTGAGCATTTCTCTGGTGACTATAAGTGTTCTCAGGGTGCAGAGTCCTGAAACAGTTTATTCTAGTCACACCCCCACCCCAATTTAGAGGTTGTTTCAATGGCGAATCCAATCCCTAGAACTTCTTACCCTGTCATTTTGAGTGATTTTCATCTCTTTCCTTTAAACAATATGTTTTTCTTGGATTAGCCACCCCAAGCCCTCTCTTCTGCTTAGCCTAAGTTTGACGATGGGACAAGTTGCATGAGAAGGTATAACTGTCCAGAAACAACAACTGCTAAAACTCTGGAACTCCAGAAAGTTTTTAATTATTTTCTATATACATATGTGTACAATTTTTCTTCCATCCAAGAAAGTTCACAGTATATTTTTGTAAATTTAATAATTCGTGGACATCTTTTCATAGTAATAAACATATGTAACATAATTTTTACTCATTATATATTATTCTAAAATATGAAGTTAATGTCTACTTAATCTTTTATTAAAGGTTTTATTTCTTTACAAATAATTCTGCAGTTAGCAACCTTGTAACTAAATCCTTGCACACAGTGCAACTGATTGCTTGAGAATAAATCCTCAGAAGTACAAGGAACACATTTCAATGATGTCTAAAACATGTGCCAAACTAGAGAAAAAGTTTTCTAAAAGAAAATTATAGAAGTTTCCAGAAGTATCCTAAAACAGTTTCCAAAATATGATCTAAGGAAGTGGGGAACTATAAATCAAGAATGAAACATGAGACAATATCAGGATTGTTAGAAATGTTTAGTTTCTTCATGTTTGATGCATCTCCCCTCCCCTGACCACATACACATACTATTTTATTATAGGGATCAGAAGTAAAATTCTTATCCTGAAAATGCTTATAGACATATCTTCTGGGGCAATAACAAAGGTTAACTGCATCCACCTTCCCTTCCCTTCTCTGGCCGTTCTAGGGATAAAACCCAGGGGCTCATACCTGCTAGGAAAGTGTTCTAGTGCTGAGCTACATCCCCAGCCACTATACCCATCTTGATTAGAGGGGAGCCTGAGTGAAACGTGCACACAGAGGTCAAGCAAACAGGCAAAGGACACCAAGCGAAGTAACTGGTATCATTTATATATAAAAGAGGATACATGAGGAAGCAGGAAGTGGGAACAGGAAAGAGTGACTATTTGGGTAATTACTAAAAAGCTTACCCTCTGGCCAAATTACACAAAAGTGTGGCCTTATTACTGCTATTCTTATGAACACATTCCTTAACATGAGGCAAGTCATTATTTATTTCACAGCATAATACACAATAAAGCTCAGCTTCCATCAAGCTTGGACTATTTATTTTAAGTCCCAGGCTTGTTCTAGTTTACATGGTTACCTACATTCCAATCCAGCTTAGATAGCCAACAAGCTCAGTGAATTAATCAAATTACTATTAAAGAGCAGTTGGCTTTGCTAGCTCTCTTCTAAAATATTGCATTACCTTACTATGTGACCACAAGTAAACTGATCAGTCTCTGCCAAAACTAAACGAACATTGTTATTTAATGATTTTGGGCATTATGTCCAGTCATCCATTCTTAGTTTCTCAAGGCCAAAAAATGAAATGCAGGACAGCAGGCAATTTAATTTCTCTCCTCATGTTAGAAAGTAAATGGGAAATACAACACCTAAGTTAAGGGGGAAAAATGGCTGCGGAATACA
Source organism: Heterocephalus glaber (assembly GCF_053883595.1). Taxonomy (NCBI): domain Eukaryota; kingdom Metazoa; phylum Chordata; class Mammalia; order Rodentia; family Bathyergidae; genus Heterocephalus; species Heterocephalus glaber. Next base: position 10,219,241 of record NW_028258344.1, read on the forward strand.
TCTTGAGCAGTATTACTGATAACATTCCAACTCTATCATCCAAATTGTATGTCAAAAGGTTTGACAGGTATTCAGTAATATTCAGACCTTTAGTAATAAGACAAAAGAGGTATTTAAACTCTTTGCACCTTGAACCCTGACCACTATTTGCTTTAGCAGGCCACAAGAGGGAGCCCTGTAGCCAGTATATCTGCCAAAAGAAAGCCATAAAAATTAGGTACATGGTGATTTTTTTTTTTAATGGTAAAAGTAAATTTATTACATTTAAGAAAAACAATCTCAGACAAACATGGTGGCACACGACTATAATCCCAGCACTTGGGAGGCTGAGGTAGGAGGATCACCAAGAGTTCGAGGCCAACCTGGGCTACATAGTGAGTTCAAGGCTGGCTTGAACTATATAGTAAGACCCTATCTCAAAAAACAAACAAACAAACAAACCAAAAGCAAGCAAAAAAGAAAAACAATCTCAAAGAGAAAAGATATATCATTAAAAACAGATTCAGGGCTGGGGATTTAGCTCAGTGGTTCAGCTGCTTGCCTTGCAAGTGCAAGGTCCTGAGTTCAATCCCCAGTACCAAAACAAAACAAAACAAAAAACAAATTCTGTTGCCAGTATATGTAATACCCTGGAATAATTAAGGAAGAAAGATGGTGTTAGGTAATGAAGAAGATGCAGTCTAGGGGCACTTCTACAAAACACAAGAGGCAAATATGCTTCCTGAAACCTTATCATGAGCAATTATTCCTTTGACAGTTAAAACCAGGATTCACAAGTATTCATTATGAATTTAAAACATCTTATATCATTACTTCTTTTGGATTATGAAATCACAGATTCATTACAGGTTTGTAAGATCTGAAGACTATCTTGTCTCTTTTAGGTACATGGTGATTTACTGTTGGAAGGTATTACTTTATTCCAACTTCCTTTTTTCCTCTTAATTTCTCTCTGAAAAAGAATAAAAGCCATATCTAAGACCCTACTGTGAATACAGAGTAATTACATTTATCCTAGATCTATGGGACAAATGTTCTTGGAAGAACTTTACACTTAGCACGCAGGGACAGACAGGGAAACAATGAGCTAGGTGCTTAGAGTAGTGGTCTTCAGCAGAGATGCCTGAGCTGATAGTGAGAGAGAGGATAACAGAGTGGATAAAGATGGGCTTAGGAGGTAAATGCATGTGAGTTTGGATCCCAGCTCTGTCACCAGTTTGTGATATTAAGCAAGTTATTTAAAGCTTCTGATCTTTAGTTTCTTGATCTGTTATACAGAGCTCAGAGGAGTTTACACAGTAAATACAATATTTTTGCACATTTTAACCAAAAACATTTATAATTAATGAATATATTTTATTATTAAATATAGTAAATATTCAAAATATATGGCCTCATGCTATTAACAAACCAGATTTATTTATCATGATCGCATAGCTTCATTCTAAAAACCAATGCATACATAAGAACTGCAGAAATAATTGCACATTTTAAAGATTTCAAAATATTCATAGTCTCATTACCTTGAAATGAATATATAGTACAAATTTTATTATAAATCAAAAAACAAGTAAGCTGCTCATAATCTAAAATTAGATCAACATTAATATGAGAATAAAATGTGTAACCAATATTTTTTCCATAATTCAATGTCCACTTTGTAAGACTTAGTAAGAAATTAAAAACTCTCCAAAAACTACTCTTACTGTTAAAAGCTAGGCATTTTTCACACTTCAGAGCTGGGATACATGGTATCTGAAGCCCTTTTATGCTTATACTCAGGGCTTGAACTTAGCTCCTTCTTTACAAATTCTTAATTCCCTTACTAATAAGCAAAGATGGAAGGAAGAAAGGAAGACAGGCAGACAAGAAAGAGAAATACACAAACCCTTAATACAGCACTTCCTTCAAAATGTAACATACAAAATAAAGCTGTAAGCTGAATTTCCAATTTCACCAGTTTTCCTCAGCACAAGTAGAATTAGAGGGTGGCTTAACTACTGGTAGTGTATGGCTGACTGTCCCATTGGTGCCATGGGAAAATCATGCACATACAGCTCTGTAGTAAACATGTTAAATGGTATTAAGAAAAAGGCCCAATCCATATCAGTCCCCTAACTTATGCTACAAATCTAGACAAGTTATCTAGAAGATAGAACATTCTGTTGTTACAACTCTGAGACAAGAAGAAACAAAAATCAGTGGTTTTCAAATATGGGAATTTCAAAACCACCTGGAAACTACATACATTCTAAAACATACGCATATGTGGTTCAGAATGCTCTGATTCCTCGTGTAATTCAATTCAGCAGTGTTAATCATAACAAGCACCACTTGGTAATGGGATTGTCAGACATGTGACATGGGTCATAGAAAAGACAGAAAAAGGGAGCATGGGTCACAGAAATTAGAGTTTCCAGCAATATCTCCATGAATTTAATTAAGGAAACGGTGTTTGTGAAATAACCAGATATGATTTCAAGACAAATAAATGATTAGGAATAAACTAACAGAAACGCCAAACAAAATATGATCACAATCCATGATACCAGAGTTATAGGTACAGGCTGGGATGCTTGTGAGAAGCTAAATTACAAATGATGGGTAGCCATTTTAGCAGACCAAACAAATAATCATACTTGAAAATTTCATACTTGAAAAAAGTATGCTTAGGAATACAAAAAAAATGGCCAGAAAGTACAGCATGAAAATTAAGAGAAAAATACTCTAACAAAGAAAAATGCAGGGCTGAGAGAAATTCCAAGCAAACCACTTCATGCCTGATGTGAGCACTAAAAGCTTCCAAATATAATAGAAGTTACTCCATATGCAAGTTACGTTATTTTAAAGACAGATAATCTCAGATAATAAAACCAGTATGATATTAATTTTATAGTTCAAGACATAGTAATAGTGCTCTTTCATATCACATAATGAGATATAAAAAAAACAATTCAAGTCCAACACAGCCCTATTAGGCAGACAAGAAGCAACCCAAATCAAATGTATATGAGGATCTGTGAGGAAATTTAGGGAGAATTTTACATGTTTTCACACTGGGTTACTACAATAAAGACAACATGTGACACTTGACTCATTAGAAAGGCAGCAACCAGTGTGAACTTGCTTAACAGTTAAAACATTATATTTAGAGAACTAAAAGACCCTATAAAATTTAATTGGTGGCAGATATATAGCTTTAGTCAATTCAATGCAATAAAAACATATTTAATTTCCAGTATGAGCCAGAAGCTGCCAGAGATCAGAAATGAAAGGGTAAATGAAACTAAAAGCCTAAATGTAAGAGCTTTTGGGCTACAGTGTAAATATCCTAAAAGGTTTCTGCTGGTCTAGCACAGGGTGGAACACAGTGCTAAAATGAATAAAGAGCTCAAAATTATGGGCAAAACACATTTACAGGCACTAGAACATTACTATGTGCCAAGAATAAAAGAACACAGAAAAAACTGCATTTGCGTGGACCTGAAGAAATATATCTCTTGTATTCCATCTTGTCAGATGTTGGCAAAGACCATGCTCTCCAGTCTGGATAACGTCAATGACCTTTGGCAAATTTCACAAGAGAATTGTTAGGCTGATAACTTGTATTACTAGTTAATAAGCATGCCCAAATTGCTTTCTAAGTGGGCACAATGGGATGGGATTGTAATAATTCTTTTATGTTTATAGATACTAGTATTTGTTATTATATAAGCTAAAGATAATGTGTAACTAAAAGAATGAATAAACAGAGATATAAATTTAGAGCAAACAAGAATTTTTGACAAAAAACAAACAAACCAACAAACCATGGAATTCATTTCATCATGCCCAGCTAATTTAAGACTCAAACTACTTTATTTCAGGAAACCAGATATACACAGTCAGTAGAACAGAGAAAATTTTTTGTAGGAATATTTTAGATTTTTACTTCAGTCTACTGAATGTAAGCAACTTATTCAAAAGAGAGAAATGGTAATGGGTGAGTATCTTGACTCTTTCTTTAGAGCTCTATCAAAACAGAAACTGGAAAAGCCCAGCGAGGAGAGGCTGTCACAATAAGTGTCATAGTTACTTTTCTCCTTGCTGAGACACAATACTTGATACCCACAAGTTAGAAGAGGAAAGGTTTAATTCCATCTTACAGTTTATAGAGGTTTCAGTCAATGGTTGGTTGGCTCCAAGGCAGGGTGGTATCACAGAAGAGAAACAGTTCATGGTGTGGCAGGCAGAAGGAAGCAAGGCAGCAAGTAGCAAGAAGCAAGCCTGCCTTCTTCCTGTCCCTTTATATTCCATCCAGGCTATAAGCCTATTGATGGGTGCCAGCCACATCCAGAACTCTGCTAAACCCATTTAGTTATCACACACCCTAATTCAGTGATGGCAAGCCTTTCAGAGCTTTCAATGATACAAACAGCCCACTGCAGCATGTGTGTCATAAATGGCCCTAGATCTAGCCATTTCCAAAAAGTCCCACAAATAATTGCAGGTTTTGCGGGGACATCAAGATATAAGCCATAACATCCCTTGGCCCCCAAAAGATTCATGAGCATCCCTTTATGCAAAAGGCATTTAGTTCATCTCTCAGAGTTGCCAAAGTCCTAACAGTTTCAGCATTGCTGAAAAGTCTAAGTCCAAATCTCCTCTGAGATTTAAGGCAAACTCTTAGCTGTGAGTTCCTACACAAATGAAAAGCAAGTTGAAGGCTTTCAACATACAGTGGCACAAGATAAGCATTTCCATTCCAAAGGGGACAAATAGGATAGAAAGGAATGGGACCAAAGCAAGACCACAATCCAGTAGGGCAAATATTAAATCCTGTAGTTCCATGTCCAACAGCCACCATAATCTGTGGCAAGATGTGAACGCCAAAGGACTTAAGTGGCTCTGCCAGTGGTTGTACCTCCTATGGCTTCTCCCTTGGCTGGTGTTGCTCACTCCTTCAGAGTTTCCTCAGATGATCCATGTTTCTGGGTTCTCCAATCTTCGGGGGTCTTCACTGCACTTCCAGCTTCATAGCCACAGCTTCACACACTGCCTGGCCTCTCAGAGGCACACTGCCTGGCCTCTCAGGCTTTCTTCTGAACTCTGGGTAGAAAGATTCCTGATCCTTGCATTCTGCCCTAAAACGAGAACCATGTGGATGACACCAAGGTCTGCCACCAGTTGGAACAGTAGCCAGCTTCCTCCTCTCTTGGCAGTAGGGGTTGAGTACCTGGACTGCTGAGTGTTATAAACCCAATCCTGAGGAACAAATGCTCTGGGCTGCCACATTCTGGAACATGGAGCTCTGGGGCTCTTTTCTCAAGCAAATTCTTTCACCTTTGCCTTTTTTTTTTTTTTTTTTTACAGATTTTACAGAATTTAAAAGGATATAGAAAGTATATTACAAAAATCTGTTTTGAAATAAATCTGACAACTTCTAAGAAGTACCTTGGAAGACAAATTAATGAAACTAACTCTGGAGGAAATATAAAATTTGAATAGCACCTATTAAAGAAAGTATATTCCTAGCTTGAAAACCTACCTATATGACAACAACAGGCTCATATACATTTTAGCTGATAAATTATATCAAACATTTAAAGCAGAGAAAAAAAAGGAACACTTCTCCCCTCATTTTAGGAAGTTAACACTGTGCTAATCCTAAAACTGGATAAAGATAATAGAAGAAAAAAGTATGAACATAGATAGAAATTTGTTTAACAAAACAAACTATTAGAAGTCAGATCTGGCAGTATGTAGAAAGTGGTTTTATTATAGGGATGGCAGTGTTGGTTCAGCATTGGAAGATCCACCCCCAAAAGTCATCATTTTAACAGAGGAAAGGAAAAAGACATATGATCCTGTCACTAGTTGGAGAAAAAGTATTGGACTGAATTCTACAGCTGTTCATGGTAAAAGCTATCAGGAGACTAGAAGTAGAACAGAACCTTCTCAACAGATTAAAGACATGTACTCCATACTTCCAGTGAGAACACTTTATATGAATGGAGAAGATACAATGCTTTCTCCTTAAGGTGGAGAACAAGGGCAGATATGCTTACTCTTCACCTGTGCATTAAACTTTGAAACCTAGGCCCAAACCAAAATAATCTGGCAATAAAAATAAACAAAGAGCATAGGATTGGCAAGGTAGAAGCAAAATCTTTCTATGTAGATGAAATGATCATCTACAGAGAAAATACTAAGAAATCTCTAGGGGCTCCTAGAACTTGTATTTGAATTTAGCAGGATTAAAAAACACAAGGTATATATAAAAATTCAAGTCTATGTATACTTGCTATAAATGAAGAATTGGATATTGAAATTTAAAAGTTATGTAGGAGTACAAGGGACCTAGAAAAGTAAAAAGAAAAAAAAGTAACAGTGTTGGAAGGCATTTAGTACCTAATTTTAAGACTTCTTCTAAAGCTACAGTAATCAAGGCAGTGTTGGTGTAAGGAAAGACATATAAATCATTGGAATAAAATAGAGAATCTAGAAATAGAATCACACATATATGGTCCACTGAGTTTTGAAAGATTATTTAACATTAACATTTTATAGAATATAAACTCAATTCAAGAGCTGAGGAAAAGATAGTGTTTTTAGCAAACGGCACCAGAACACCTGGTATCCGTATATAAAAAATTAACCTCAACCCTTTATTTCCATACCTAAAAATAACTTGAAGGGATCTATGAACCTAAATATGAAAGACCAAAACTATAAAACTTTAAGAAGAAATTATAAGGGAACATGTTTATGAATTTAGGGTAGGCAAGAACTACCTAGGATACAAAAAACATGATGTATAAAAGAAAAAAACTGATAAATGAGATTCCATCAAAATTTAGAACTTTAAATGACATCATTAAAATGAAAAGTAGTCCTTAAACAGACTATATTTACAATGCATATAACTTATGACCAGAATATATAAAGAACTCTTACAGCTCATTAATAGACAATCCAATTAAAAAGTAGACATAAGAAGATGATAAATAGCCAGTACAGCACAAGGAAAGGTGTGCAATTCTAGAATCAGAAAAATACTAATCACTACAATAACAAGATTGAATTATACACTCATTAGGGAGATGAAGTCAAAAGTTTTAAAAGCCTTGTCATGACTTTTTCTTTTTGTTGGATTCTCCCCCTTTGCGTTTAATTTGTCACGCCTAGTGGATTCATTCTGCTGGGCTTCCTGGGGTTGTGATCCTCATTGTCTTTTCCTAGGATATTGTATAAAATTTTTTGGAGTGCTGGTTTGGTATTTATGAAGTTCCTGAGGTGCTCTTTATCATGAAAGTGTCTTATTTCTCCATCAATTTTGAAAGATAGTTTTGCAAGGTACATCAATCTGGGTTGGTTGCTGTTTTCCTTTAGGGCTTGAAATACATCACTCCAAGCTCTTCTTGCCTTGAGGGTTTGTATTGAGAAGTCTGCTGTGATTCTGATGGGCTTTCCTTTGTATGTGGTTTGTTTCTTTTCTCTCACTGCTTGTAGAATTTTGTTCTTCTGCTGGGTTTCTGAAATCCTAACTATTATATGCCTATGTGTAGATTTTTTTTGATTAAGGCTTGCTGGAGTCCTATATGCCTCACTTATCTGTATGTCAAGTTCTTTTCCCCTCCTTGGGAAGTTTTCTGTCATCACTTTTGTGAACAGTTGTTCTATGTCATCTGCACTCTCTCCTCTCTCTTCTTTGACTCCAATCAGTCTTATGCTATTCTTCTTTGTATCGTCTAGCAGCTGCTGGATTGATTTCTCATGGTCCCTTACAATTTTAAAGCAATTTTTCTTTTCCTGATCTCTAATTGCAATCTTATCTTCTATATGTGAAATTCTATACTCACATTGGTTCATTCTGCTGTGCAGACTTTCGATGGAGTTTTTAGTCTCCTGGAAATCTGTTTGTATCTGTTTTACGGATTCCATTTGTTTCCTATGTTGGAATTCCATCATGTTCCTCAGATCCTCTATTTTTTTATCTGTGTCCTCTCTAGATTTATTAATCATGTCTTGCAGTATGAGCATAATCTTTGCTGTTATCTGAGTAATTATTTCTGATTTCATTCTTCCCAGATCCTCTTTTGTTGCCAGTTCAGAGAGTGCAGGTGGTTGAGTATCAGATTGTTCCATCTTGTTTCCCTTTGGGGTTGCTGTAGGTGATCCAGAAGTCTGTTTTTGAGGCTTGTTTATGTGTCTTCTCATTTCCACGGTGGGGGGGTGTGTTTCTGGCACCTGAGCAGCTCACTTGAGGCTTGTTTATGTGCTTTTTCATTTCCATGGGGGGTGGGGTGCTTCTGGCACCTGAGCGGCTCACCTTCTCTGCCCTAGGAGCATGGAATGGTGCCAGGGGAGCCTCCTTCTCACCTTTGCATTTTTGAGGCTGTAAGGGATGGAGTATTGCTGGTTCTTGTGATGGCTTCAGGCCATCTTTTCTGTTGTCCTATTCCTTCTCAGCAACCAGGTTCTCCTCTGCTCCATCTCTGCAGTCCACAACTTTATTGGAGCTTCCTTTCTGGCCAAACTCAAAACTTTTAAAATCATTCTGCTGGGCCCTTTCCTCTTGATTCTCAACATATGGCTAAAAGCCCCCATGAGTAGCTATGCAACAGCCTCAACATTAAACTGTTTTGAAATTTCTCCCACCAGATTATTAGTCTGTCACTCTAATCTCAGTCTCAGGGAGTCTTTGGACATGAGCAAAATGCAGACAAATTTTATGCCAAAGCATAACACAGATGGTCTGGAGTCCAACAGCCATAGCAATCCTTGTTCCTAACTGAAACTTCCTGAGCTTGGTCTTTACCAATTGCATTTCTATCAGTATTCTGGTTTTCTGAGCTCTGACAAGAATCTCCTATCAATTTCAGCTTATAACATTCCAGGGCTACTTCTTCAGCTGGCATCTCCAAATCTTTCCAAGCTCTTTCCACAAGCCAGTTCCAAAGGCTTCTGAACCACATGGCCAGGCAGCATCTCAGCAACAACCCCACTTCTCTGGTACCAAAATATGTCTTAGTTACTTTTCTCATTGCTGAGACAAAATACTTGATAGGCAGATAAAAAAAGAAAGTTTTATTTCAGCTCACAGTTTGTAGAGGTTTGAACCCATAGTTGGCTGTTTCCAGGGCAGGGTAACATTGCAGAGGGGTATCACAGAGGAGAAAAGGTTCATGATATGGCAGGCAGAAGGCAGCAAGTAGCAAGCAGCAAGCCTGCCTTCTTCCTGTCACTTTATATTCCATGTAGACAATAAGCCTATTGAGTGGTGCCAACCACACCCAGGGTGGGGTTTAAATTAGCCATACCCAGAGCTATGCTAAATTCCTTTGGTTATCACACATCCTTAATCACAGTATCATACACCCTAGATCTAGCCATCTCTGAGAAACCCCATCTATGAGTGCATGAGGCTTTGGGGCAACATCAAGATACAAGCCATAACAATAAGGAATGACATACATGAGCAAAGGAGCTCATGGAAGAGAGATACAAGCTCTAGGCATAAAGCACTCTCCTGTTAGTCCTTCACTGATGCTAGTCTCTTGCTGTTTAATCAACTCTCTTTCCCTCCTTCTCCTCCTCCATCATGCTTCCTGCTTGATAAGTTAGTCTATATATTGCTTGCCGTTATTACATGCTTCAGATTTACAATTTTCTCAATATACAGTCAAAGGACTAAATAGGTTAAAGAGACATCAGAAATAAATTTATTAAATGCAGGAATATGAGAAATCTGTACTTTAGTGGGGATAATACCCAGAGATAGGTTAAGTTCGTGGTCTAGGAATCTTTAAAAAGTAGGATAGAAATTAAAGAAGTTTCTCTCTGAGTGTTGGAGAAGTATTACAGCCAACATTTTCAGATTAAATATTTATAAAAAATTAATCAATCTGCCCATACAAAAGCTACACCAAGTCCAACACTTGTTTTCAAAAAAGGTTTTACAAAATCATCACACACCTGAAAGACCTATATTATTTACTGTGAATCCAATCCTGTAGTGCTCAATATCATTACAGGATTCCATGCACACACAGCTTTAGGGAACAGACCAGGAAGAAAGAGGTTAAACAAGAAGCATCAATATTATTTTTATGCTACCAAAATAAATCAAAGATTAGCACAGTATGAATACTTATGGATTACTTGTGACACTTCAACTGCATTGTCAGAGACTGTGCTTTCTGTCCTACAGTAGAAGCAACCACAGTTCTTCTATCAGGTCTAATAAAAATGCTTGACTAATATGAGCATCTAAATAAAATATTTAACAGTATCTTTAATGAGCTAAGGGCTTCTAAACTTTGTAATTAACACAACCCACTCAAATAATTCCTATTTAAATCATAAAATCGAACACTCCACAAAGAAAATACTATATTATGATACTATTCCAAGAAATGATTCTGGTTACCATAAAATAATATCTATTAATGCCTTACTTATGCAAAAAATCCCTTTCTCAAATTCATAAACTATGATCAAAGTATGATCAAAAATATGGTAAAGACATATTGCCAATGATCCCTTTTAAAATAGTCTCCCTTCAAACACACTTATTCCATCATTGTTGCCACTTTCTGAAGCAGTTCTGTAAGTCTTCTTTTGTGATTATCTTTAGTTGTGCTGTCATGTTTGCCTTGATGTCCTAAATTGATTTAAAACATTTACCTTTATTATTGTTTTTAAACTATTTTTATTAATACATATTTTTCATACATATTGATCACATTCCTTATAGAAAATTTGTACCTGTAAATAATATATCTTAATTTTTTTCTCATTCCCCACCCATCTTCTTCTCCTCCTCATTTACAAAAGGTTTCTTTTCATTTTTTTTCCTTTTTCCTTCCTTCCTCTCTCTTCCCCTTCCCATTGGAACATGCTCTTCCTACTTCTCCATATATAACCTCCATTATGCTCCTCATTTACCCTTTGGGTTTCTCACACCAGAGAAACAATGTGATATTTAAACTTCTGTGTCCAATTTATTTCATTTCAGATTATGGTCTCAAGGTGCATCCATTTTCCTACAATGGACTCAAATTTATCCTTCTTTATGGCAGAATAGTACTTTATTGTATATAAATACCATACTTTCTTTATTCATATTTTGATGAGCAAATGGGCTGCTTCCAAGATTTAGCTATTATGAATTGTGCTGTTATAAACATGAGTATGAATATATCACTCGGATATAATACTTTTAATTCTTTTGGCAATATTCCTAGAAGGGGCACAGCTGGGTCAAATGGAACCTCTAGTTTCAGCTTTTTGAGGAATCTCCATACGGATTTCCATAGTGGTTGTACCACTTTACATTGCCATCAGCAATGGAGAAGGGTTCCTTTTCCCCCCCACAGACTCACCAGCATTTGCTATTGGTTGATTTCTCAATAATAGTCATTCTTTCTGGAGTGAGATGGAATCTCAATGTTGTTTTGGTTTGCATTTCTCAAATGACCAGTGATGTTAAGCATTTTTTCATACATTTATTTGCCATTTCTATTTCTTCATCTGAGAAATATCTATTTCAGACCACCATTTTTGGATTGAGTCTTTAAATTTGGCAGAGTCTAAGTTTTTTGAGTTCTTTATATAGTCTACATGTTTGTCTTTTGTCTGAGGAGTAGCTGGTAAAAAAATTTTCCCATTCTGTGGGTTGTTTCTTCACTCTGTTGGTGGTTTCTTTTGCTGTGGAGAAGCTTTTTAATTTGATGTGATCCCAGTTATTGATTCTTTGTAATCTTTCCTGTGCAGTCTGGGTTTTGTTCATGAACTCTTTGCCTACACCTATGTTTTCTAGAATTTTATCTATGCTATCATCCACAGATTAAGTGTTTCTAAAATGTTTACCTTTCATAGTCCATTTTGACTTTTGGTAAGAACCAGAAATTATATGGTGCCAGAACTTGTGAATGAGGTAGATGAGGGCACACAATGGTTTTATGAGCCTGGCTTACCACTGAATGGCACTTGGCAGCGGTAACATTTACTGTATGTTTTTTAATCACATCTCATAAACACATTCATGAAAGAGGACTTCCAGAAGTGTTTCAGAAAGTGGCAAGAACGATGTGATAAGAATGTGTGAAGCAAGGGGCAGTATTTTGAAGGGGATTAATGGCAATATGTCTTTTACTGTAATAAATTTTAAAAATTTGAACATTCACTGCACATTCCGATCATACCTTATAAATATATCAATATCTTTTCTGTTATAATAGAGAAGATAAAGTTCATAAAAATACAAACAATGGTCAAATAATGCTTCGGAAGAGATCCTGAGTGAGAGATATCTGGGGAAATGTTTCATTTGAGCATGAAGATATACTAAAAGTAGCAAACATATTGTAAAAAAGTAAAAGCTAGTTAAGAGTGAAAGCTTTTCTATAATCTAGCTATTTCAGAAAAGACAACTTAAAAATTATAGACTTTATTAATTAAAGCAGAATCACTACAGCAAAGCTTCAAGGATAGCCCTGACTGCAGATTTACACCAGATCTTTGGGAAACATGTCTTGGCAAACAGTACCCACGATCATCAAAATCTCTCCAATCTCTGCAACTATGAGTACATAAGCCTCAAAATGTCTTCCCAGAATTTGAACTCTCATAGTTCTTTATAAATAACCACAGGACTGGTATAATAGCAGTTAACTAACACAAATGTGGTCTGACTATAAGCCCATAATTTTTAATAAGTGACTAATTTCATAGTATCACACTTTTAATAAAATTCTGTTTAGGGAAAATTTCCAAATACAAATATAAACACAAGTGGCAACACAAAATGTAAAAATAGTACAAGGAACACTGTTCTACTCAGATTTGCCAATGTTAGTGCCTGCTTTACTTTTGCTGATATGTGTGTTTTATGTGTGTGTGGACATCTATTTCCTTTTCTAAACATTGAGGGTAGGTTACAAATGTTTATCCTTAAACACTTTAGTGAATAAAGTCATAATTTAGTACATTTTGCTATTATAAGCAAAGCCAAGGTAAAGGCACTTGCATATTTCTAGTGAAGAAATCAAAGAGAAAAAATGTTTAAAGTTCTTGATGTACTTTGCCAAACCGCCTTCTCAAGAGTCTGTAACAATCTAAACTTCTACCACCTGTACCTTAACTAATCATTTGTTTAACCTTCTATGTTTGATAGGAATGTGTTTATTTAGTAGTAGCAAAGTTGAATGTTTTGGGGGTTTAATGTGCTTCTCTATTCAAATGATTTTCTTCTCTTGGCTTTTTGCTTCCTTTTAGAAAAAACTCTAAAAAGTCAAAACTTGCTGGATAATAAGGTCTATGGTAAATCCCACTGTGGAGATAAATGTATACGCCTTCAGAGAATAAGGATTTTTACAAAAAGACATCTCAAACCTCAAAAACTCAGGACAGAACAAACTGTGTAGCCTACATGATAAAATTATTATTAGGGACTTTCTTGTTAACCTTGGAGCCTGTGACTGTTCCCTAACTGGCAAGCTATATTGAAACTCTGGCTCACGGCAGAATTAATCTGTATGATGTAAACCTTAATGTTGCTTGTAATAAACTATATTAAAAAAATTTTAGCCAAGCATGGAAGCAATCCCTCTGCCTGCAATCCAAGCTACACGGGAGGCTGAGGCAGGGGAATCGCAAGTTTAAGGAAAGCCTGGGCAATCTAGCAAGACCCTGTTTCAAAATAAAATAAAAAGGGCTGGGCATGTATCTCAGCTGGAGAGCACTTCCTGGGCTCAATCTCTATACTGCTGAATGAATGAAATGAATGAATGAAAGCTCAAAATTGAAGTACAAATGTCTAATTTTCAGGTAAATTTAGTAAAAACCATTATGATCAACATAGAGAAAATCACAACCCAGAAATAAATTAAAACTATTCCAGAATCTAAAAACAAATTAGCAGCATCTCACAGATAGAGCACATATATAAAATACAAAATTATAAATATCAGTTTTAATAAATGTACTAATAGCTTACTATATTTCTTTAATCTGTTAAAGTATTTTTCTCTAAATTTTAAGCTTACACTCTCTTGAGAAAAGACCCTGAGTACAGAGTAGAGAATGAAACAAGGCACCAAAATCCTAAAAGTAAGGACAATGGTTAGGAGAATGCTAGAATAATCCCAGACAGTGGTAAGAGCCTAGATGAAGGAGGACAGTGTGGAGATAAACATGGCAGCTATTTTAGAATGCAAAACATACACGGAATTTCATGACAGATTGGATTTAAGCAATGAAAGAACAGAAACAAGAATTTTACAACAAAGATACTAATAATGGGTTTAGGATAAAAATAGGTACAAAAAATAAGTAGGTCAAGGAGTTAGAGGCTGAGAACATTCTAGCTTCACTGAAATTTAATATCTAGCATTCTACAAACAAAACATCTAGTAAATACTTTTATTTCACCATGTATTCAAGCTTTTGCCACTGTGAAAAACAGTATAACCTTTAATTACATAAATAAGGGAAAAGGCACATTATAATCTGTGTAATACTTCGGTACCCCTGAAAATTTAAAGATATCCTGCAGAGTTGCTTAAGTATAGGACTTTGTGAAATCTGAGATTATAGAAGATGAATGGGAACCTGACCTAAGTCACAGGTGTTCTAATCCAAGGATACTTCACAGGGAAGTAGAGATATGGAAGATCAACTTTGCCTCCACAAAAATGAGCTCCTTGTATCTTTCTTCAATTAATGGAAAAGGAAATGAAATACTCCATAAAGAAGAAACCTTGAGATTCACAGCTGGAAAGAAGAGAATGACAATCCTGCTGGTCTGGAAGTCTGAGGCAGCACAGACCAGACATCAGATAAATTCAAATCCGGGGTTAAATTAAGAAAAAGCTTTATAAGCTGACTCCCACAGGGAACAAGTTCAGGCAAACCTGTAGTACATTCAGGGAAGCAGGCAGAGAGACAGTGTGAAGATGGCTAACAGGTTTTAGTCATAGCAGGGGTACATACTCACTCCCTGAATAGATCATATTTCACAAAACACACTGGACCAAAGTTTAAGGAATTCTGAGCTGTGTGGTAATCAGAACCTATTGCGCCAGTACAAAAAAATATATATGGTAGTGCTAGGGATTGAACCAAATTCTTGTGAATGCAAGGCAAACAATGAACCACTGAGCTACACTCCTAGCCCCTCATATTTTCCTATTAATAAAACCCCTCCAAATCATATTATCAGTTTAGATAAAAATAGGTACTCTTGAACTAACTAGAGGACTAATTCTACAGCAACAGTCAACTTCTAAACACAACCTAAAATATTAGGTATCTTGTCATCTTTTATAAATAGCACGATGAGATCACAAAGACAAGGGGCTGCTCTTAAATGAGAGCTACCTCTACTGGTGTAAGTTACCATACTGTAAAGTTTCTATACCAGTAGATTAGAATATAAATACAGATCCCCAAAGCCTTCATCCTGAAGAGGGTGATATTTCATATTATTTCAAACCACTCTTTGTTCTTAAGTTCTATTTATTGTT
The DNA here is from genome assembly GCF_053883595.1 of Heterocephalus glaber. Classification (NCBI taxonomy): domain Eukaryota; kingdom Metazoa; phylum Chordata; class Mammalia; order Rodentia; family Bathyergidae; genus Heterocephalus; species Heterocephalus glaber. The sequence goes on from NW_028258344.1 coordinate 10,234,750, forward strand.
CAATCTCAGCATCTTTATCTCCTAAAAGGAATAAGTTAAACTTATTATGTTAAACTTATTTATCTTTATTACCACCATCAATATATTTAGTCTTATGCTTTCATCTTTATATTATTTGTTCCTGATTTCCTAACAATTTAGAAGGTATACATATTATTTTTTACTGCTTTAGAGATATTTACCTTATAACAATTATATTTTCCAAATCCTCAATTTCACTAAATTTAGTGAAAACCAAGGGATGTATTAGACTCCAAATACAATTTTACTTCTCTTTGGACTAATATTAATATTTAGACTTAACTCTCTCAATGATTTTCTTACAACCTACCCTTGTTTATTACAACATTAAAAATATTTAAACTTTTCAACTAGTAATAAAATTTATATGTATCAAAATTCAAAAGGTCTACAATAAAAAAAGTTTTCTTTCCCTTTCATGTCATCAAGCCACCCAGTTGCCCTTCTGGAAGCAACCAATGTTACTAGTTTCCACTGTATTATTACAGAAAAAAATATTAAGTCATCCTTGCTTCCTGGAGTATTATTCTTTTATGCTATTGGAATTCTTTTTGTTAAAAGTTTTATCTGATATTTATGGTAAGTATACTAGACTTGCTTCTAAAATGATATATTTGGTTTATAAAATTATTTTTAACTTTTCTTTTTTATCATCTACAAGAGTATAAGAGCTATAAAAATCTCTGGCCCTCAGAATTTTAGAGAGGTAAACCGTATGCAGCATTTTCTAACATGTTGGTTTTCAGAACTCGTTTGCCCTCAAAAGTTACTAACCACACCAAAGAACTGGCTATTGATATATACCAAATTAAAAATTTAATATTACTTAAATATTTATTTTTAAAATATACATAATATATTTACTTAAAAATAGGTGAATATTATTTTTGACATGGACTTACCATCACTAATATTTTAACGGCAATTTATAAGTATTACTTATAATTATAAGTTACTCCCTAATTGTCACTTCAACTTTATTATCAACTACATATGAGAGAAAATTGCTATATTACCAAACTCAGTTTTGGGGGTTATCTTTTTTTAAAAATTGTTAATTTAACAAGTTAGTTTTTCATTGTAGCTTTAAAACACATTTATTTGATAATTAATGGTGTTTGGTGCTTGTCTAATTAATTTTGTATATTAGAAGTATTTTCTTCCATGTTATTAAAAGTATTTTTGCAAAATTACAGAATGATTAGAAAAATATTGACATCTTAACAATTTCATAGTAAAATAATATTAGCCAGGTATAATTACTAGTAAGTAAATGTGAGGCAGTGCTGAATCTTAGCAGTTATCAAATAAATGCAAAGTAGAACAGGAGAGTAAGGTTTATAAAGATATTACCTCTATTATTTGCTATAAATCTGAATCCATTCTTTTATTTACTTTTTAATTTCTATTAACTTTTTGAGAATGTTTTTATTTTATGAAGTTAAATATAGAATTGTTAAATAAAACTGTAAAATATTTATTATTTCATTTAAAAGTAAGAATATATCTGGAAGAATGAAGTAAGAAGACTCCAAATTCAAGCCCAGCCTGGGCAAATTAGTAACTCAGAGAGATCTTGCCTCAAACTAAAAAAATAAAAGGGCAGAAATGTAGCTCAGTGCAAAGGCCCTAGGTTCAATCCCCAGGACTGTAACAATAAATAATAATAAAACAAGACATCTGTAACATGTTGTGTACCACTATGCCTGGCAATGTTAAGTCAAATATTTTTATAAAAAGATAATAAAATTTTGACAAACTGTAACTTTCACGAAAATTTTGAGGATCATACAATTGTTCAAATATATTTTAGGATCACACAAAGGAATCTGATTTTTTAATTCCCTTTATGTCTATGGAGATTACCCCTCCCCCTTTTTTGGTACCAGGGATTGAACTCAGGATCTTGCGCTTACAAGGCAGGTGTGGTGTCACAGAGCCAAATCCCCAGCCCCTCCTCCCTTATTTTTTATTTTGAGTATGCATCTTAGCTCCATTTAATATTTTCTTAAGCTAGCAATTTACTGTACATAATAGTTACATTTTTATTTTACTTTTCTAATGTCATATTTTTGTTTTTTATCTTTACTAATTGCTTTCTTCACCTTTTCTTAGTTATACCTTGCTATACCTCTTCTAATTTCTTGATTGGACTAGTTGACTTACTTCTTACTTACTTCTTTCTCATTTCTGAATACAAATATTTTAAGGCTATAAATTTTTCTATAAGAACTACTTTAGCTAAATTTCAGAGGTTTTTATACACATCTTTAATTATCTTGTAGCTTTGCTATTATTTTCTAGCTCCAGTGATTGTACTTCCCCATCAGCTCTCTACTTCCTTCCCTTTTGCAGCAAAGCTAAGAGTTGTCTGTACTTACCATATCTAATTCCTATTCACTCTTAAATCTACTCTAATCTCAGGCTTCGGTTGCCATCACCTCCACATAACTAAATTAATTCTCATTCCTCACCTGATCTGATTTATCAGCATAACTTGACAAAGTCAATTCACCAAAATTTGATTTTTTCATGTCTAGTATGAAAAGGGGCCATAATTAATTTTCTTTATATGGATAACCATTTGACTAAGCACTATTTACCTTTATCCATCTCATTGCCACCATTTGTCACAAATCAAATGCCATATACATGTGGACATATTTCTGTACTTTATAAAGTGCCATTATTCTATTTGTCAGTCCTTGAACCAATATCACTTAACAATTATTATGCTTTGAGTTTTGATGCCTAGAAGTAAATTTTATAATTTATTTTTCCCCAATTGTCTTAACTATTTTTAGCTTTCAAATCTTTAGATAAGTTTTAGAATCAGCTTGTTGATTCCATTTTAAAAAGTCAGCTTTTCATTGTGATTTCACTAAACCTACATAGATTAATGTGAGGAAAACTGACATCTTTAAATATTGAATCTTGAAATCCATGAATGGAGATATATGCCTCCATTCATTTAAGTCTTTTTTTAACTTTATTTTTCTTTACTTGTACATGTTTGTAGTACATAATGTTCACATTCATCATGGGGAATTTGTACATTATGTAACACATCTTAATTTTTTTTGTCCCCCTCTCCTCCCTCATTTTAGATCTTCTTTACTTTTTCTCTGTAAAGACTTACATGTATGTAGCCATACATGTCTTAGACTTTTTATCCTTACATATGTGATTTGTTGATGCAAATCTAAATTACATATTACCTCAATTTTGTCAGTATTGCTTTATAGAAAAACAACTATATGTTGATTTTGTATCCTGGCTAAACTCATTGATTAATCCTAATAAATTTTCTGAGTACATAACCATAACATCCATAAATAATGGCACTTTCTAATCTTTACACTTTCATTTCTTGTTCTTACATTATTGTGATGGCTAGGACTTTTAAAACAATACTCAATAGAGAAAGTGATAAGGGATATTTTTGATCTTTCATTAAGAAAGTTCTAAAAAGGTGACTGGATAAAGAAAATGTGTGTGTGTGTGTGTGTGTGTGTGTGTTTAATAAAATGGAGTACTACTCAGCCATAGGAATGAGAAACTAGAGACATTTATAGCTAAATGGATGCACATTGAGGCCATACTCTTAAGTGAAATAAATAGGACACACGTGTAAATACTGAATAGTTTCTCTGGTGTGAGAAAATGAAAGTGTAAATAAGGCCTAAATGTATAACAGATAATGTGAAATAGAGAAAAAAAGGTCTGAAGGGGAAGGGGAAGGGGGAGGGGTTGGGGAAAGAAAAGAAGAGAAAGGAATCAATATGAGAAAAGGAAAAAATGGGAAAAAAAGAAATAAAAATTAACATCCTTCCCTTTAACAGATAATGGAATCAAAGAGCATCAACAACTTTTTTTTTTTTTTGGTACCAGGGATTGAACTTGGGACCTTGCGCTTGCAAGGCAGGCCCCGGAACCACTGAGCTAAATCCCTGGCCCCTATCAACAATCTTAATGGCTTGCCCAAGGTAATTTATCTACCTCTGAGTCTAATTCTGTATTCTACTCATTACATAGCAGTTATGATACAAGGGGTTTTGTATATAATAAAAATATAGACCCAGGGATTTTTGATTCAAATAAAGTGACCCAAGTTATTCTAATTATAATATTCCTTAAGATGAAAATTTGGAATAAAATGATATAGTTGTGTATTCTTTAAACAAAAGTTCTAATACTGTGCCATAAAATATAATGTTTGCTGTGGGTTTTGCAGATACCTTTCTTCAGATTACTTAAATTACTGTTCTTTTTCATAACTTGTTCAGAATTTTGACAAAGAACAAATGTTGAATTTCATGAGAAATTTTTTTAGCATTTGATTTTACTGGCAATTAACACTATCGTTTTAGCAATTAGCATATTGTTATACCCATAATTTTTCCTTTATTCTATTAAAGTAGTGAATTATACTGATAGGTTTTTTCAATGTCAAAACTAAACTTACATTTCCTAAAATAATACAAATTGGATCAAAACATTTTAGTCTTCCAATATATTACAAACTTAATTTAATAATATTTTATTTAGGATACTTCATCTATATTCATGAGGGATTTGGCTGTGATTTTCTGTTCTTGTCATCTCCACATCAGAGAGCGGTGTCAAGAATATGCTGGCCTTATCATAAGAAACTGTGAAATGTGTCCTTTTTCCTCTATTTCCTAGAAGAGTTTGTAGATGAAATTTTACTTTGACAGTTTTTTTTCTAGCACCTCAGAGTTATCTTTCTGTTATCTTCTAACTTCTTGGTTTCTGTCCAAAATGAAGCACCTCTGCCTCAGCATCACCTCACAGTACAGCCCCTTCAGTCTGCCCTACTGCAGTCTGCACGGCACAGCCCTCACTCTCCACTGCTGCCCAGGATGCTGAGAATGAAGCTGCCTCTGATTTCAGTGCATCCTGTGGAGTTACTGACCAAGCTGGAGGCGCCAGAGAAAAAACTTAATCTGTTTAAGCCGATTTCAGAACTGTACCTTTGAAGGGATTTTCTGTCTCTCTCACTACTTTTAATATTTTCTCTTTGACTTTGGTTTTCAGTTATAATGGGTACATATAGGTATGGTTTTCTTTTACTGTTAATTTACTTGAGATTTATAATATTTCTTACATCTGTGCCTTACGGTTTTTAAAATCACATTTTAAAGATTTCTCAATCATCATTATCTCTTCAAAGACTGCTTCTGCAACATTCTTCCTCTCATCCTTGTGGGATCCTAATTACTTTTTCATCACATTTTGTATCATATTGAAGCAGAAAATTAAATCTTTTTTGAGCTTACTCCCTTTGATAACTGGTCCACATCCTCTCTCCATAAGTTCACGCAAGCGGTGGGACATGATTGATCAACAGAGTACAGAAACTTGATGCTATGTCAGGGTCCAGGCTCAGACCATAGCTGACTAAGAGTGCCTATTATACTTCCTCTCTCTTGTAATGCCTACTCTGGGAAAAGACAGCTACATGTAAGAAGTCCAACTACCCTGAAACTACTGGAGAGTGAGCGAGAGAGAGAGAGAGGCAAGCAGAGACAGAGACAGACAGACAGTGACAGAAAAAGAGACAGAGACAGAGACAGAGAGACAGACTGGCCAGCTACAGAAATGCTAGTCTTCTCAGTGACAGCACCCAGACCTCAGAGTGGAGAAGCCATTCTAGAGGTCCAACCCCAGGTGATGACATAAGGAAAACTATAGTCCTAGATATGGACCCACTGAAGCCATACCTGTCATCTCTAGCTTTTTTCCCAATTGAAGACTAAGATACTGTACAGCACAAGCAAGTCAAATCTGATAGACCCTAAGTGAATTCCTGACTCTCAGAACCATGAATATACAAAAGGTGTTTGTTTTATATGGACATCCTAGGAGTTATTGCTACTGGAAGAATAATCCTCCATGGAGGTCCTGAGTATTTCTGCACACTGTTACCATGTATTTCAAGAATGAAAAGACTTGACCAGTTTTTACCTGGAATATTTTTCTGGGTTATGCTTACAGCTATCAACTAGAGGGATGACCACCATCTCTCTTTCACACATGGTTAGAAGTATTATAGTCACAGATCACATTAATATAATCAATGAGACATTTCAAAGCTAGGATTTATTTCTAAGGTGTAGGTGGCATTTTGCGGTTCCAACTTAAGCACAGAGGGTTTACCAACACTAACCCCTCAACTTTAGTGGGCTCTAAAGACCTGTTTTTGTTTCTCTAGTCTTAAGTGCCCATCAAAACTCTGCTCAGCTTCTTATTCACTCTTCTTAGAATCAGCACAATATTCAGGAAAAGGGTGGCTTGAAATGCTAGGGTCACCTCTCTCTGCCTTATTAATATTCTGATTTATTCAAATACATGTCATTTATATTTTGCCCACTTTTCTCAATTTTTAGAGTGCTAATTCAAATTTAATGCATTTACTTTTAAGGGGGTTAGAAATTCTGCCTTTTCCCTTTCTCTTCATGATGGTTTAGACACATATAGAATGTTTTCTTTTAAAATATGCATTCTAACAGTATCTTTAAAGGTGATGTGTATTTTCAAATAAACCAAAAAGATAACACCTTGTTAACTTTCTAAAATACCATTTGCACAAAAACATTTTGTCTGAAGCAGGGAAAACAAACCATTTGTAATGAATCAATTAAAAAAAATCTTTTAAAGATTTTTCCATTACATTTCTACAATGTCCAAGTTCAGCTCCATCCATGTTCTTACAATTCTGCCTGGAAGGCTTTCCTGCTTACTTTTTGTTTTTCTAAGACCAACCTTTCTTCTTTATTTAAGAATTTACTAAAGCAATTTCACAATTAAATTAGAAAAGAAGAAAAACTATTTCAGCTATTAATATTTAATTATTTCATTATTTATTAATAATTAAACTATGAATATTTTAATACCTTCCCCACCTAATCATCTCTAAACATTTATTAACATTATCTAAAAATATAGTGTCACTTATGATCTAAAGGCTTTTAAAAATTCCAACACAATATAGTTTTTTTTCTTGTCTTCCTTTTCCCTTAGTAAAACTACATAAACTCATGAAGACTTGAAGTTTAGTTTTGAAAGTCTGGGAGAAACACTGTGACTACCAACACTTACAGTGAAAAATGCGAAAATCAATGTATGGATGAGAGCCTCTTCTTTCTGATTCAAATCCTGCTCGGCTCCTTACGCGTACATCTCCTGGAAGAATAAAAATGTAAGTTTAAAAAAAAGGCTGTCATTTGTGAAGAAGATTCCATATGCAAAGGAGGCCTATGTGGTATTAAAAAAAACCCCAGCCCATTAATGATATAATAGCACGGGGTTCTACTTGAAGGGGTTCACAAATTTTACTGATAAGGCTAGATAAGGATGATTTTTCAAAAATTTACTCCCACAATAATACTAATTATTGTCTTTAGTTTAATGAGGTAAGCCTTAAAGTATAATTCACGTGTATGATAATCCAACCTAACATCACATGGACTTAAAAGGAAAATAAAATCTACTTTATAGGAGACAGACAATCCTCAGAACAAAACCTTAAAAAGCCACAGCAAGAAGTAAATATTTATTAAGTGTCTACTTTGTATCTAACATTATACTATGGACCATAAAGGACATGAAAAATAGAAAAATACAGTATTTACTTTTAAGCATGAAGTTTACAATTTAATGAATATGTAGGAAATTAAGTTTTACAGCCTTTGCTATGTCCAGTTTGATCTTCTCTCATCTCACTGTTAGTGGTATACTCAAGGTTTTTAGCTTGTTTAAAGTTTGGTTTTTACAAGCTCAGTGTTATTCCTACATGTATGCACACGACATAAAGACTTATTTCTCTATATAGCAACATGACCATAGCAGCCATGTAGCACGCACTCTTTTTGTCTTAAAGAAATGGCCTTACTGAATTCTCTAATAAAGTCCAAGCAATTTTATTCACCATTTTATAGATACAGAAACTGGACTTTGAGATGTTAAATAGCATGCTCCATGCCACAAAGTTAGTGCAGACTTAGCCCTGGGGGTTCCAAAAAACAGCACTTTTTTCATTACATTTTTACAACCTCCAAGTTCATAGCCCCAGTTCTTCAGCCCCATCCTCATACTCTTGCAACTCTATCTGGAAGGCTCTCCTGGTTCCTTTTTGTTTCTCTAAGTAAGAGCATCCTTTCCTTCCAGGCTCATTACATCTAATGTGACTCTGCCCCACAAATGATTGATCACCTCTTTCATGTGGTGATCCCCTCTCACGGCAATAAAGGTTTACTGAGCACTTGTATGTGGTAGGCATTGGACATACAGCATTGAACAATATATCGAAAGTCCTTGCTCATGAAGTTTATCTTTTCATCGAATGAGACAAAAACAGAAAATATATACCTTCATTTTATGAAAATGATAAGAAGTTCCCTGGAGAAAACTTAAAGGTAAGAGGAACAGAGAGGATGAAATGGGAGGGGTGATTAATCAGTGTGGTCAAGGACATCCCCACTGAAAAGGATATATATGAGGAGGAACACGAGGGAAATGAGACAGTGTGAGCTGAACGTATCAGGAGGAAGAGGTTTCCAAGGATAAAGGACAGCAGGCATAAATACCCTGAGCTAGTAGTACACTTGATAGGTTCAAAGATAGGCAAAGAGGCCAGTGTGGCAAGAGTCAGGTGAGTGAAAGAACTGATGAAAGGTGAGATCAGAAAGCCAGTACAGACACTGCATACTGGGCCTTTGTGGCCATTGTAACAGCTCTGGTTATTACTGTAACATAAAAAACCATCAGAGGTTTCTAAATGGAAGAGTAAGATGACTTAATTTATGCCTAAAAAGGTTTACTCTGGCTGCTACAGTTAGAATAGACAGATGGATGCAATACCAGGTACTTTATAGCCTCATAAATAGACAGGACCAGTTAAGGAACAAATAAAAGGCAGTAGCTATGGTTTAGATTGGAGTGCCAATAACATTAGCTGATGTGATTCTAAATGTATATTGGAGGTGTGCACTAACAGGGTTTAACTGATGAATTAGGCATAGAGTGTATAAGAAAGAGAAGTAAGGAATGACTCTGAGTTTTTGACCTGACAATTGGAAGAGTAGACTTATATTTACTGACATGGCAAAAGGCTACCAAACAGAGACCTGGGGAACACAAACCTTTTTTTTTTTTCAAAGATATGCTAAGTTTGAGGTATCCAAATATACCCATGTGGAGCTGTTTCAAAATATTAAAGACAATGGGTGATTAAAATGTGTGGTGAATTTTAAATTTTAAAAAATTTATTCCAGTACAAGTACACATTATCATTAATCTCACTTCAAACACACCTATCATTCTTGTCATTTTTTGAAGCAGTTCTGGAATTCCTCTTACGTGTCTTTATAAGATGTGATAAAAAACATGGTAAATGCTACTGCAAAGTGCCATGCAACGGAAAGACAGGCTTATAAAAACATTATGGTGTATTCTCACATCCACCTTATTCACAGGACTGGGCACTGGCCAACTCTAGCCCTTTCCCAAAAATGACCAAAATGAACATGAAATGTTTACTGTACTTTTCAATCACACTACCTATCAGTCTAGCGCTATTTTAAGGATAAGAGAATCCTAAACATGTTTGTAGAATGAGATATAAGAGGTGAAGAAGAAAAGGCTGAACATTTATGAGAAAAAAAAAGTACTAGGGCCGAACAGAATTGAGGCAGGTAAGACACAGAAAGTACATTAAAGAGGAAAAAAGAGCAAAATCAAAACCTTATGGGAATATTTACACTTAAAAAACCTGAGTTATGTGAAAAATAAAGATGGCTCAATACATTAAAGATGGAAGAATTCTGCACATGAGGAAAGGAGCCACAGGAGATTCCTCCAACAAAAGATGAGTAAATTTGCCTACTGAAACCTTAACATACATGTTTAATAGTATGAATTAAAGTGCAAGGGGTCACGGAGTGTGTGGGTGAAGACAGGAAAAGAAAAGTTATATGTATATACTTACACATCAGTCAACTGAGAACAAAATACCTCCAGAGACAGGTCTATCTGATCAGGTATTTTAGGGTCTCATCTTCAACCATGTTGGCACTCATCTCCTTTATTTAGCAACTCTACAAACCTATTTTCAACGAAGAATGTTCAAAAGTGGTTTAAACTGTGTACTAACAAGTTAGGCATATGGCCCACTCCAGTAATCTCAGCACTCTTGGAGGCTGAGGCAGGAGGATTGCAAGCTTGAGCCCAGCCTGGGCAACTCAGTGACTTATAGAGACCTTGTATCAAACAAAACAAAACAAAACAAAGCAAAACAAATGTACTAACGACAGTGTCCTAGTAATTAAGCCAGAGATTTCTCAATTACGTATAACTCTAAAATGCCCTTCTTTATTCATATCATATTCAACATTAGTTTTTAGACTCTAAGTTTTGATACAATAGATTATTTCTTTTAAGTTATGAAAAACTACCTAATGAAAGATATATCAACCTCAATAATAATATATGATAACAAGATTAACTGATAACGATAAAAACTAAATAGTGCTTACCTAGCATACGAATGTATAATGCAGTCTGATCAGAACTATCATAGGAAATAGCTCCACGTCTCTAGAAAAAAATACACATTTTAATACATGACAATATAATGTAATCTAAAATTCAATTCAGCAAACATGCATTTATGATATATTAATTGTGAAGCATTGTGCAAGAGAAGCTGGATATACAAAAGGAAATTAGATACGGTATCTGCTCTGGAAATGTCTAGTTGAAGGAGAAACACTTCTAACACAGTATAAAGTAATAACTACCATAAAAGTGGACACAGAGTGGAAATGATCTGTGACATACAAATTGACCTTTTTTTTTTCCTTTGTGGTAATGGGGATTAGACCCAGGGCCTTTGCACTGTAGCTACATCCCCAGGCCCTTTCTTTCACATTTTTTTTTTTTTTGAGACAGGGTCTCACTAAGTCACTAAATTGTCCAACCTGGGCTCAAACTTGTGATCCTCCTACCTCAGCCTTCCAGAATGCTGGGATTACAGATGTACGCCACCACACTTGGCTACAAGTTGAATTCTAAGGGATTCATAGAAGTTACCAAATGGAAAAGCAAGGAAAAGATTAATCTACTGGTTTTCCTGGTCTATCTCCTGGCCCCAGTACCGCTGTTCAAATAGAAGTCAGTGATCATTTGAGCTCCTGCTCAAAAATCCTCCACTGCTCCTCTTGCACCTGGAATAAGTTCCAAACTCCAGGTCTGATTTCCAAAGCTCCCTGTGATCTGCCCACCATGCTGTTCTCTGATCTTACCACCTGCCCTCACCCTTGTGATGCATCTTTGTTGGCCTGCTTGGTTTTCTCAAATGTGCCAAGTGTCTGGCCTTCACACTTGCTGTTCCCCCATTCTAGATCACTGCAATCATTGACTTCCTCTTATCTCTTGGGTCTCAGATGAAATGTCTCTTCTCAGACAGATATACTTTAACTACGAAATCTAAAGCTACCCTGTTCTACAGCTCCATACTTCTGTGTGGCACTCCACTGACATCATCTTGTTTGATACTAAAACAGAAGTACTACGAGCAATTCCTTATTTGTCCTATTCACCACAGTATTCTCAGGACCTAAAACAGCACCTATCTCTAAATAAATATCTGGTAAGTAAATGACTACTGAATCATTTATAAATAAATTGATGAATAAACAACTAGTGTAATTGATATCCATGGATACATTAAGAAATCTGGGAGAAAAAATTTAACAAACGTCCTATAGACTCTAAGCTCTATGGAGATGAAGACTTTGTTCACCACTTTGCCAGATCTAGGACACATTTCAACGTTCACAACACAGCCTAGCACAATGATAATAATCAATAAAAGTAGTTGGATTAAAAGGTCCAAGAATTCTTTAAAAAGCAGTAATAAATGAAACTGGCACCATGAGATTAACATATACAATGGAATGGTGCTGCAAAGAAATGGGGAAAACAAAAGAAAATCTAGAAACAAATTCAAGAATATACAGTAATTTTGAGTATAATAAATATAAGACTTAAAATGTGTGGAGGAAAAATTGTTTATTAATAAGCACAAAGAAAAATGCTCAACCTCATTCAAAAGAGAAATACACATTAAAGTCATGATTTGCATTTTTTACTATCGGATTAATGATCTTCATAAAACTCTGGCATGGGGTTTACAGTTCCTCAACAAATATCTACAAATCTCAAGGGAAAAATAGAATTTCTAAATTAAAAAGAAAGTTTAATTTATTTAAAGTTCTTAGGTTTAGTATGCAAAACAATCCCCCAAACCTTAAATTATATCCTTAACACTTATGATTTAAGAGAAAAATATCAATTAAAATCTTGCATGATTCACGTATTCTTTTTTTTAAAGTTCATGAAATGTAAGAGAAACAGACATTTCAAACAAAAATAAAATTCTAACTATGAACATTGGTTTTCTCTAAGGATGCTGAGGGACACAGATGCAGAGGGGAGACTTTTCAATGTATAACTTTGTACCTTTTTATAATTGTAGCAAGTATGGTTATTATATATCACAAAACAAAATTAAAAGTAAAATAAAAAGTCTTTTACAAAGAAATCTACAAAGAAAAGGATGATCACAAATCCCAAGTGACTAAACACACAGAATACACCTCCAGCATCCTGCTTAGCATGTCTTCTACCAATAGAATGCAGTATCTATGGGCACCGCTGCAGCGTTTCATGGTAAACTATTTATTATGGAGTAAAGAGCCCACTGTGATCACTTGATGTTAGAAGGCACCACTCACAGCTCTGTTCCAATCCCCTCCCTAAGATATTTAGCTCATTAGATTACTTGTCTTCTCTAAACACTGCTATACTAGAGGTAACCCTTATAGCCTGGAAAGGGCCAATGTGGAAATAAATATTTCTAACAGCTAAAATAGGCGTGTCCAACACGTGGTCCTGGACAGCTAGCAATGCAGCCCCATAAGATTGTAAATTTGTATGTGTGTGTACCTGTGAAGACAGACATTGTTATCAAGTATAAATGTAAGTTTTATTTATTAAACTTGGGCTTGGTGTGTTATTTTGTACAATAATTTATTAAGTTAAAATATAAAAAAGGAAGTTTTGTTACATTAATTATATTACATATTTTATACACAGCCCAAGACAATTCTTCCTCATTTGGTGCAGTCCAGGCAAACCAAAAGGTTGGACTAAAACTTACTAACAAAACTACAGATACATTATGTAATAGCTTGGCATGGCCAATACCTATTAATCTTGCAGTGTTAGATAACTTGATTAAGTAGCCTACTGAAACAAATTTTAAGCTGTTATTTCTAATAGTCCTCTTTGGGATGGTTGTTGGGATTATTATTTATGTTTTTATGTAGGAAGCATATTTACTAAAGTACCCACTAAATAAAAAGGCAAAATCTCATTTATCACTTCACATATTAAAAACGGAAAAATACTGACGAGAGAATTCTGTGAAATAAAATAGTATTATGTCAAAAAATGGGTAATGAAAATTATCTAGATTGTCATTTATGGCATGCTAAATTTATTTTAAGGTAATCATTTAAACTTATTTACAGAATTACTAATTTGGATATTTAAAAGGTCAGACCTATATCAATCTTAGCAAAAACTTACCAAAATAGTACTTAAGGATGTGCAAAATACTCAAATCTTTCTTTTAATTGAAAAGTATTAAGTAAGGCTGCTCTATAAATATTTAGTTTAAGTGCTATACTGAAACACAAGATGTAGTTATTACTAAATAAACCCAACTGAGACAAAAATTTTTAAAGAATAAACTTTAAAAATTATATCTGAACCCATCAATGAAAACAATTTGGGTAAATAATTTACCTCCTTAAGGATTAAGAGTACAATGAATATTAAGTTCATTCACTAAGCACTCTAGGAAGAAAAATCTAAAATAATTCATTTTAGAAAAATACACTATAAATTATGAACTAGAACAATCAAATTTTGCTTCCATGTTAGAATCATTGTTTTAAGAACAGGTGTTTTATACACTGTTGCACAGCCTTGATATAAGTTCCTTAAGGATTATCATGTTAAAAACTATGTATTAGTAGAATTTAATTTTTAATAAAAATAGTAGAACAAATCTCATTGAAGTTCTCTGTCACAGGTCAGTCATAAAGTACTCTGAGTGAACATCCACATTCCCACCGCACCTAACCAGTGAATGGAAATAACTGAGGCTCCTACTCGTGACTCTTCTAATTTAGCCATCCTGGGAACAGCTTGTAAAGCAGACTAGTTATAGGTCAAAACATGGGCGAGGCTGAGCTAATCAGAAACTGACAGCCACAGCACAAACAAGTTAAACTGTAAGGTTCCAAAGACTCCACTGTTGTGCTCACAGGCATTCTGAGAGCCCTGGGAAGATACTCACTCACCTTGAATCAGGGTGAATCATTCTTCCATAAAGATTTGACTTGAAGGCAAATGACAAAAGGTGTAAAAGTTGTTCACAATATTAGTTAATACATAACTTATAAAGACAGACATGTTTTAAATCTTAGTGAACACATTTGATGTGCCACTTTTTTATTTTGTTCAAGTTTTCTACTGGATGACCTAGCACACAAAAACAAGTGTATTTTTCTTACAAAGCAAGGCAATAACAGAAAATGCTCCAAGTGCCTTCATACAAAATTTCATTTCACTGAAATAAGAACTCTATGAGATAAGTTTTATATAGTTCTATTTGTAGATTAGTAAACTGATGACTAAAGGTCTTAAACACTATATCACTAAATAAAATTTCTGGTGACAATACTAAAAGACAGTACCATAAGCATCGCCAAAGTTCCAAACCAGTTTTCTCTAATATAGTACAATGAGCTTTCTCAAAATATATACACCTTACATCTGTTAGAAAAACTTGCTTGTGTTGGCTGACTGAAGTATTCAAATACTGCATTGGTCCACTTCCTCTTCTTCCTCCCTCTAAAACTTTTTAAAAATAAGATATTAGCATTTTTTTGTTTAAAAACTTAGTTTTTTGGTAGATCACTAAGAAGTCCACAATTCGACTAATGCATTATTAACTTGACCTTCATTCCATAACTTGGTAAGCCAATCCTTTATAAAAGCCAAGTAAATAGCTGTCAGTATAACAAAATTAATTCTTAACTTTTAAAACACTAGAATTTTTGTTGTATATTTTGTTTCTTGAAGAGATTTCTCCAATTATATTCACTAAGAGGATCACTTCAAGTAAGAGACAACATGGTTAAAATGTGAAAAATTACATAGAGATTAAAATTTGCTTGAAAAAGAAAATTAAGTTTT
This sequence comes from Heterocephalus glaber, assembly GCF_053883595.1. Lineage (NCBI taxonomy): Eukaryota > Metazoa > Chordata > Mammalia > Rodentia > Bathyergidae > Heterocephalus > Heterocephalus glaber. The sequence continues at coordinate 10,250,122 of NW_028258344.1, forward strand.
CAGAAGCTTTATGTTGCTTAGCAAAGTGGTGCTTAACAAATAGTAATGGGCTTATACATTTTAATTTAATACTCTTCAATATTTTAATATGGAAAGAAAAAAGGTGGATAGTAGATGAAAGATATAATCATTTTTAATGCAAGTGTAGAAAAAGTAATTGAAATAGAATAATCTTACATATTTCTTTAGTTTTAGACTCTTGTCCAAGAGGCAACTGGCCAGCTAGCCTTCTATCAAGCACTTCTCAAGCCTGATGTTTGGTATTAAACTTCAAAAACAAGAAGTACATAATCTTATATTTTTGTCAATATGTTACAGGTAAGGCACACATTTTATTAACAGCAAGACTTTAAAAAGAAAACATGACAGAAGGTGGGACTTTAGTTTTTAAAAAGCTTATCATTGTTTAGAAATCCTCAATAATTATAATTTAAAAATACAGGCAATAGTAAATTCTTTTTCTTCCAAAAAGAATGTTTAAAATGTGTATATCCAAAGTCTACATTAATTTTATAATATTAAAAGTTGAACTTCTTTAATCATTAAAACTTGTTCAAGGGAATGATACTGAGGAAAGCTACTTTGATGCTGAAGAATGATACCATAAAAAGCCCTTGAGAAGGAATAAAGTGAGGTAAGAATGAAAATTACAAATTATAATTTTAAGCATTTTAGCTGACAGGTAGAACTCATAGTTCCTTTAATCAACAAAATAAAAACTGTTACAAAAGAAGAAGAAAATTGTGTAGCTATTTCATTTCTAGCTAATATGCAAATTAATGATTAATGGCACAATCCCTAAATCCCTACCTTAGAGGTGATCCACTTGATAAGAACCAAGGCCAGACACCAGATCAATGTAATTCCCATTGGATCAATCAAAAGCCTGCTGCATAATATCTCTCTTCTCCCAGTGGGCAATGAGCAAGAAAGACTTCTCAGGAGTCTGATAAATAACCAGCTGTCCAGAGGCAGAAGAGAGGGGCATTGATTGCCATAAGCCTCAGGCAGCTGCTTTCCAACAGTGATCACCTGACCTCTGAGAGAATGCAGGGCCCAGCCAGCCTTCTTGCCCAGCGCATGCCTAATGCCACAATCCTGGTGCTGGGGCAGAACAGCTAAAGTATTATTGGAAGAGGGAAAAGTTCCCTAACTGACCTAACAATCTCACAAAATAGAAAAGAGGTGTCAGGCTGCAAAATGATTTTCAAAGAATATTTGCCATGACTAAAAATTTCCTCATTCTTTCCACATAGACCTGTTTCACAGGCTTGATGCTCTTGTATTTAGAAATATTAATGTATTTTACTTTTTTCAACTTTTTTTTTGAGACAAGGTCTCGCTTTGTGTTCAGGCTGGCCTCAAACTCATAGCAATCCTCCTGCCTCTGCCTCCCAAGTGCTGGGATTACAGTCGTGTGCCACCACTCCTGGCACTCTTTTCAATTTTTAACATCAAATTTCTTCAACTTTTTATTTCCTTTGGATTACTTTGTGAATGTCATAGGCTATCATAAATATTGTCTCTGCTACTTATATAATTCATTCATTTTGGGCTTATTGAAAAAGGCCAGTCTAATAGTGTATTTCCAAATAATTAAAAGGTATATTATTTTCAAACCCACTTGACAATGTAGTTTATAATATTTTGGTACATGTATTCCCATGACTAATAAAGTGTGCCTCCACTCATTCATCTTCATGATCACCCTTTGCAGCTAGCAGTATATAGGCACTACTGCCGAGGAAAAGGATTTCATCAAATTTTCAAGTATTCAGCAGAAGTTAAGTCATTATTATGTGCAGATCCTACGCTAAATAGCAAGGATATAATCACTGAATAAATGTAGACATGGCTCCTGACCTTGTGACACAGTTTAAAGTCTGCATTAATCAAATTATGTAAAGAAACACAAAAATGCACCAGTAACAAGTGCCAGGAAGTAGCAGGAACTGCCTAGAAAGCCTGGGTCTGGTTTAGTTAAGACATAAGGAACATCTTTCCAAAGTCACAGAAATGTCCCTGAGATGAAACATGACAGGACATGATCATGAAATAGAGGGGAGATACAATCCTGCAGCTAGAAGAACAGATGCCAGGGCCGAAGAGTGAGGCAAAGCCAAGCAGGGCAAGTCCAAAAGACAGAAAGAATGGGGCAACTAGAGAGCAGGAAGGCAGGTCCTGATGGGGCTTCAGCAGCAGCGAACAGAGGTGGGCCCTGCAGGGCCTCCTAGAAGCCTTATAAAAGTATCTTGTCTTCACCCTGGTAAAAAAGGTGGGCAGATTCTGATTTTAGAAAGAACACTCTGGTCGGTGTAACTGAGTAGGGCTGGGGCTGGATGTGCAGTGAGGCTGCCATTGCAGAGGTTCTGGAGAGAGGTGACAAGCTCCTGGCCTGAATGAAGAAATAAATATTTGGGAGATAACAGTAGCCTCGAGGAGACAATCATCTGCATATCCACAGTACACAAATGATGGCTCAAAAATATTAAAAAAGAGCCCAAATAGTTTAATAATGTTATTTTCATTACCCAATCCTCAGCACAAAAAGTTTACTCGTAAGACATTAATTCGACAATGTCAAAATGCAGTCTAAATTAATGTACATGTCTAAATAGTTCCCTAAATTGAAATAATTCATTACATGGCCACAAAATTTTCACTTCTTGCCACATAGCTAACAAACTGCAATATGCTAATCCTTGCATGAGTCAAAATAATGTTTTTATTTTGTCATGGGTTGGTTTTGATATACTATTGGGGCTGTTCATTACTCTGTTTCAATAAGGTTCCAGCAATCAAACACCCAGGATATTCAGGAATGGGACAGAGCAGCAAAGTGTATTTTAGCCCAACTCAAACGTGGGAGGCTATGCAGTCAGGGCCAGTGGCTAGCAAGGACTTCAAGGTTACTTCTTGGCCACTGTAGTCTGAGTTGCATAGTACGAATCAGCTCATTACTATGATGCTCAGCCCAGGAATGCTTCTCTTTTCACCTTTTTGTACTTCCCTTCCAATCAGCTGCTTGAACAGTGTCAAATTTTGAGAAGTAAATACAAGCTTACTGTATTGTTTTTCATACAATGCTTAAATATTTTTATAGAGGTCTTTTTGGCTTTATGGAAGTGCAAGAATCTGTAGTTTCTTTTAGTCTAAAAGAGAAGGGAAAGAACTAAAATTGAGCTACAGAGTGAAAAAGAGATAGTTTAAGAAAGTAAGTTCCCAAAAGTTTTCTCATTTATTTTTTGTGGTGCTGGGGAATGAACCTAGGGCCTCACACATACAAGGAAAGTGTGCTGCAGCTGAGCTATACCTCCAGCCCCAGTTCTCTCATTTAAATTAATTTCTATTGAGAATATTTTTTTTACCATTTCAAAACTCTACTGATCTAGGAGATGAAAGCCTACAACCTATTTCTTTGCTGCCACAAGCTGAGTGACCCTGGGAAAATCCACCTTATTTTGCCATATTTTTATCTCCTTCATGGGAGTTAAATGATATCACTATTTTTTTAAATAGCTAGCTCATGGTGGACTTTTTATAAATTTTAGCAAATTTCTTAAAAAGACTTAAAAGATGATAATGTCCTCACTGCTATAGTTTCACCTAAACTCTGGGCCTAACTGCACTCACATAGTCATCCTCTGCGCAAACTTGCACAGGGCTGTTGAGTGCCTGGGAAACCTCTGATCCCAGGTAGGAACAGACTCTTGACTTTCATTTCTCATACTAGCTGGTATTATTAATTTCCTAGAACGATTCCCCCCAAATTTACTTCTTATGTTTCTACTATACATTTAACACTGTAACACAGAGATAACTGACACAATCCTCTCAGATCAGAAAATATCCTATTTGAATAAAAATAGCTATTTAGCTTATATCTAAAATCAGAGTCCTCATTGCTAATGACATATTTACATTACTCAAATCTTACAAAATCTCAGTCAATACATTTTTCTTAAACTAGTATGTTTAACTTTATCAATGTCATGAAACTAACGGCTTTAAAATCTTTTTCTTAAGATACAATAATACTAATTTATCTGGGTAAGTTATAATGTTTTTCTTAATAAAACATTTTTCAATAAGAAAAAACAAAGGCTGTTATCAAATTAACTGCCTCTGTTACACTAATAATAAATGTATTCTTTTACATTAACTGTTTTCTTAAGTGTCTCAAATGCTTAGTAAAACATGACAGGGTTATAATAAATTGATTGACTATTCCAGAAAAATTAGTACTAAACTTTCAAAATAGAATTTTATACTCTGAAAAGAAAGTATAAAACTCTATCTTTCTTGGGTATGCATAAGGCTAATATAGTATTTGAAAACCTAAGTTAAAAGCAGACCTCACCATTTTGCAAGTGATCAATAGAAAAAAGGAATGACTTTAATAACTGTTTCTTAGAAAAGTAATCCAAGAGCAAATTTTATCTGTGGGACTCTCTGCCATCCACAGGACACCTGTCAATCTTGGCAATAGCCTTTAGCTATATAGAGACTCAGCATGTCCTTCTCTTGACCAAATTAGGCTAACCTCATCTACATTGACATCAGTGTCTATAATTTTGGAATCCCATGGACAGAAATAGCCTATCACAGTTCTTTTTACAAATGTAGTGTCTGTAGAAAACTACAGCCAAATTTATAGTAGAAAAAATGGGAACACTTTAGTAAAAACCTTTCAATTGTGCTTGACTACCAGCCTACTTTAATAACAAATAAATGAGAGTGGAATACTGATTTGATTCTTTTCCTAAAAACCAGGGCTTATTTTTCAAATGGTATGAATTTCAAGAGATATAAAATTGAGAAAAAAGTTAGGGTTCCATTAACAACAACAACAACAATTACTTAAAAGGAATTGGTAATATGAGAACTTTACCACTCCATTAAGACCTTTCTCTCATGTAGATTTAGAGCTCTGAATTATTTTTTCTCATACAGTGTTGCAATATTTGATGGAAACAGCTATGTGATTCCTCCTAGTATGAAGGAAATAATAAAAACACTTTGACATTTTACAAATATTCAAGTCTTCTTCCAAAAAACACCATCACGTGATGTCAAGAGAACTTAGAGGTTTGCTTATTTAGCTATAACACTTCAAAAAGTATGGAAAAGTAGAAAATTGTCACAAAACATACCAGCAATGGTTGCCACAAACTCCAAAAGTACAAACTACAGTAGCACAGCTCCAACAACTGCTGACTTTGGACACAGAAAAGATGTGGCAGGTGTTCTGCAAGCATAAAGCTACTAGTATGTTGTATAAAGAGAATGTCACAGATCAGGTCCCCTTAATTTCAGCAAGGATGCACACAAAGTCTCTGGTGACATCCTCATGAAGAGCAAAGTAAGCTCCATAACACAGTTAGGAAGACATCTAGCTGACCAAACCAGCATACCCAGAGATAACAGTACTTGATGTTGAACTAGTGGAAGAATTCTGGAGGTAACTAACAGAAAGCTACATTTGACCTTTTCTTATTCCACAGTTTATTTCCTGGCATGGAAAGCAGACAAAAGCATATCAAATTTACAAATAAAACACAAATAGTACACAAGCATGCTGATTAAAAAACTGAAAAAAAATGCTTGCATTTCAACATAAAATAGTGTAAGGATATAACAAAGAAAACAGGTCTTAAAATTTTGGTCTTTTTTAAAAGGCTGTATATGTGTTAAAAGACAGTCTCACTATGTTGCCTAGGCTGGCCTTGAAGACCTGGGCTCAAGGGGTCCTCCCGCCTCAGTCTCCCAAACATCTGGATCTACAGGCATGCACCACACCCTGCTAAAACTTTAAGATTTTAAACTTCCTGTCAATAAAAGACAGCAACTGAAGGCAATTTTAGGAGGGATTAGGAATGAGACAAGTATATAAAGCAGGGATGGTAAACTGTCCTTAATATAAGCCCCATTTAGAAGACTGGATTCATGTCTGCATAGCACAGAAGATGCACACATACTAGACAGATAAAAATGAAGAAAACTTTTACAATTGAGATGCTTGAGGCAAAAAAGAAATTTTAAAGCAGGACAAAACAGGTATTAAAACTGCTATACAATAAAATATGCTGAAAAGTAACAATCCTTTAAAATTACAGAAGGCAGGAATGGAACTTCAAGAGAAGTTTATGGAAAATAGAATTTGATGCATTATGACTTCCTAGGAACTTTCTACAATTTCCAACAACTTTCTCCAGTTAGAATTGTGTAATCTGAAAGGAGCTGCCTCAAACCAGCCTCTGTCAAGGAGCTTGTGGAGCAGGCTAGAAGAAATGACCTTCAAGGTCTCTACCAATTCTAAGCCTGCTCATAATTGACAGCTCATAATTGCTTGTGGGCCAACAGTTTTAATTTTAAACTTAAGGCAAACCTGAACCAAATTCATGACCTGTAACCTTAAAACAAAATGCAATCACTCACAACCCTGTGAAATAAAAACTAGAAATATTATTTTCTATAAATAAAAGATAAAGTTATTATATTACTAATATATTTTCTTCAATTTAATAAAGATGTCTTTCTAAGAAAGGCACTATTATTAAAAGCTCTTCAATGGAAACGTATATCTACCACCACATCCCACATGAGACTTAGCCACACTGATTTCCTGAAAGGTGCCATAACAACTAACTGGTTCCTGTGCTTATCCTGAAAGATACTTTTTTTTTGGTAGTGGGGATAGAACTCGGGACCTTGCACTTGCAAGGCAGGCGTGGCGCCACTGAGATAAATCCCGGCCCCCTTGAAAGATATTTTTTAACAATACTTATTTGTATGTTAGGAAAAAAAAAACCCCAACTTTTCCTCTAAAAATAATATGAACTGAGCACTATTTGTGGGTAAGTATGTATTAACATGTTTATAACATAGATGCTAAAAAAGAAAAATACTAATCTCTGCATATAGGACCAATTTAAAAAGGAAATAGAATACAGATGGCAACTGCTACAATTTCCAAACTAATCAGAGAAACAAAAAATTCTGAAGTATTCCTGAGGCATACTGAATTGAATAACATATTTTATTTCCACACATAATAGTTGAAAGAAGAGAGACTGATTTTTGAGATCTTCACTGTGTTAGGCCCTGGGGATATAATGTACAACAAATAATTACGGGTACAAGCAAAGGTAAGGTACTATGAGAATTTCAAGCACAACATCCACCCCAGATTTGGTAGCCTCAAGGAAAACTACCAGGAAAAAGTGACATGTAATATGACCCTTAAAGAATTAATAAGGTTTGCAGGTACAAAAGGTAAGGAAAAGAGCTCCAGGCAGAAAAAGCACTGTGTGCAAGTTATGAGAGGTAAGCTAAATGTTGGACAAACAAGGTTCAATAAATTATAGGAACCTGGTATTGGACTAACACTCCCATTATGAATAACTACAAAGTTAGGCTTTTAATATGAAAATATGAAACAATGTTTTCAGAAGTTAAACAAGTGGTACAGGGCTCTGATACTTAAGAGAAGGGGGTAAAAAAAAAATAAGCCAAGGTGAGTCCTATGATTTCCCAAGTTTCTGCCTATAGGGCGGCCACAGTCCCAGATGTGGATCTGGGCATCCTGCAGTGCACAACAGTTTCACAATGCTGAGGCAGAAACTAGAGTTAAGTGAGGCTGATGCACCTGGAATTTGTAGGGCTGAGTAAGACAGAAGAGGGAGCTATGGACACAATGAGCTCTAGAAGTCTAAAGGTGGGTCCTCTTAAGTCTGTGGCTGAATATGAAGCAGGGCATATGCACAGTGAGGCTCCACAAGACCAGGAAAAGGATAACTACCAGGCAAAGAACAACCAGAGGAAAAAGGGCAACAATGAGACCCAGCCAACCACATGAAAAGACTTCCTAGAACATCTGGGACATTCCATAGAGACCCCAGAAATGCCAGACCTTACAAGTTATCAAAGCTTACTAGCCCATCTATGTAGTTCTAACAGACAGTATCATTGTAGACCCAAACTAACAAAGCTTATAAACCTAGAAGAATCAGATAAATTTGTAAGTAATTACTTGCTTGCTAGATCAAAATTTAACATGCTTTTAAGGATGATGAATTAAAATTTATAACTTAGGACCATAAAGAAAACAACCCCAAATTGTAGGGAAAGAAATCATTCACTAAAAAACACAAAACAATCAAGGATAATGGAATTAGTAGATGAAGGCTAAAAGTGTTATGATAATAGACCCGGAGTTTATTGTTACTATTTGTTATACAAAAGTTTATACTGCTGTCATATTTACTTACATAGTTACTTCTGCACAATGCTCTTCAAACACAAGATTTCTTATGCAATTTTACCTCAATCTCTAGCCTTACCATAGTACTCAGCTCATAGCAAGTACTAAAATAATTTAAGTGTACAACTCCCTGACTTAAGAGCAAGTTCCACTGTGGGAGAATGTTTGTAATTGGGTTCATTCCTAATCTGACAAAGTGAATCTTTTACAGTCCACATGTGAATCTTATATATACACCTGTGAAAGTTCACAACTTGAATGTTCATAACTTGGGGACTTACTGTATTTATATTTCTCAAAGCAATTTTAATAAATTAGACTTAGTTTAAAAACATTAGTCTTAGTTAAAAACCTGTTATAGGACCTTAGTATTTTAACCACATGCAGAAATGTTTCATAGCATTAATGATTTCTGTCTTGTTTTTCCTTAAACTTCTTGGGTATATTTGATCAGAAAGTTATAGAGAGGCAAAAGTATAAAATTATTGAAAGATAATTTTAAAAATCAGCATTGTTAAGGTGTAATTTACACAATAAAACTTAGAAGTTTTAGGGTATAATTCAGTGAATTTTGATGAATAAGTACACTCTTATAATAATCATAATATAAAAATTTCCATGACTCTACCCCCTTGGCAGCCAATCTTCTTTTTGCTTCCCAAGTCTAGTAAGCATCATCCTTCTCTTTGTAACTCTAATTTTGCCATTTATATAATTTAATAAAATTAGAATTACATACAATGTAGTTTTGAACATCTGCTTTCATTTAACAGAATACTCTTAAGATTAATTAATTATCTCATACTGACAGTTCATTATTTGTCATTTTGTGATGTTTTATTGAATGGATATGTAAGACTTTGTTCATTCGGGCTGGGCAGGCTCCGTCCCACACTGCTGCCATGGCAGGAGCCAGAGGAGGTGGCTGCCCAGTGGGCAGAAGACTTCCAGTGGTGCTTCTTGCAGATGAAGGACATCATTGATGAGGATGTGGTGGAAGAATAAAAGCCATCCTCATTCTAGGGGAGAGCATAATGTTTACAGTACCTTCCAAAGTCATGAACCAGAGTTTGACTATTTGTGAGGCAGGTTTTTTTTCTTTTTTCCATTTTATTTATTTATTTATTTTTGGTACTGAGGATCGAACTTGGGTCCTTCTGTTTGTGAGGCAGGTGGCAGAAACACTGAGCTAAATCCCCAGCCCCCAAGTTTGACTATTTGGAAAGTCTGGAAATTGAAGAAAAAATTAGTAAAATTAGATGGTTGCCACAACAGAATGTTGCTCATGCAACATTACTCTCTGCAAATGATAAAACTATTAAATTATGGAAAATAAGTGAATGGGATAAAAGAGCAGAAGGTTACAGCTTGAAAGATGAAGATGGATGACTTTGAGATCCATTTAGAATTACAGCACTACGGAGTCATGCGGAAAACACTGAATCAGCCCGCTGCAGACAGGCAGGTCTGTGGATGTGGTCCCGAGGTTGCCAGCCACACTGAAAACACCAAATCAACCTGTGCCCCGGCAACAATCCACTGGACAACCCCCTGACCCCCGCTCCGTTGGCCTCTTTTCTGTACAGCTACCTGGTTCCACACTACAAACACGCAGAGGACACTGGACCACCAGACCACTGCACTGGAGCTAATCAAGTTCTCAGCATTTAAAGAATTCCTGCCCAGAGGCAGGGGCTTCTGAGTCGCCATCCCACTGCTCCTGGTCCAGAGGAAGGGGCTTTTGGGCCACCATCCCTACTGCTGCTCCCAGCCCCTGGCGCACCTCTCCCAGCTCAGAGGAGGTGAGCCGCATGGGTGCCAACAGCACACCCCCGGGCCCTCCGAGTCGAAATGAGAAAACACATAAATAACTCTCAAAACCAGACTTCCAGATCACCTTCCAGCAACCCCAAAGGGAAATGAGATGAAATATTCTGATACTCAACCACCTGGACCCACTGAACTGGCAACAAAAGGGGATCTGGAAAAAACAAAATCAGAAATAATTTCTCAGATAACAGGAGAAATTGTGCTCCTAGTGCAAGACATGATTAATAAATCTAGAGAGGAGCTCAGGAACATGATGGAATCCCAACATAGGAAACAAATGGAATCCATAAAACAGATGCAAATAGATTTCCAGGAGATGAAAAATTCCACTGAAAGTCTACACAGCAGAATGAGCCAATGTGAGGACAGAATTTCAGATATAGAACATAAGATTGCAATTAATGACCAGGAAAAGAAAAATTGTTTCAAAATTGTAAGAGAACATGAGAAATCAATCCAGCAGCTGCTAGACGATGCAAAGAAGAATAACATAAGACTGATTGGGCTCAATGAAGAAACAGGAGAGAGTGCAGATGACATGAAAAAAAACTTTGCAGAACTAATGGCAGAAAACTTCCCCAGCAGGGGGAAAGAACTTGACGTATAGATAACTGAGGCATATAGGACTCCAAATAGCCTTGATCAAAAAAAATCTACACATAGGCATATAATTGTTAAGATTCCAGAAACTCAACAGAAGAATAAAGTTCTACAACCAGTTAGAGAAAAGAAACAAATCACATACAAAGGAAAGCCCATCAGAATCACAGCAGACTTCTCAACACAAACCATCAAGGCAAGAAGAGCTTGGAGTGACATATTCCAAGCCCTAAAGGAAAACAGCCTCCAACCCAGATTGATGTACCCTGCAAAACTATCTTTCAAAATTGATGGAGAAATAAGACAGTTTCATGACAAAGAGCACCTTAGGAACTTTGTGAATACCAAACCAGCACTCCAAAGAATTTTACACAATATCCTAGGAACAGACATTGAGGATCACAACTGCAGGAAGCAAAGCAGAATGAACCCATCTGTCATGACAAGAAATTAAATGTAAAGGGGGAGAACCCAACAAAAAGAAAAAGTCATGGCAATGATAAGGCAATACGTTTAGGTTATAACCATCAACGTTAATGGTCTCAATTCACCAATCAAAAGAAATAGACTGGCAGGATGGGTCATGAAGCAAAATCCAACAATATGCTCCATACAAGAAACACACTTAATTCAAAAGGAAACTCATAGACTGAAAGTTAAAGGGTGGAAAACAATACTCCATGCGACGGGAACCTGAAAAAAAGCAGAAGTAGCTATCCTCTTGGCAGATCAAGTAGATTTCAAACCAACACTGATTAAGAGAGATGAAGAAGGACACGACATCCTTGTAAAGGGAAGGATCCAAGAGGAAGAGATGACAATCATAAATATCTATGCACCAAACACTACTCTGCCCAACTATATAAAACAAATACTAACGGACATGAAAAGTCATATATGCACTAATACAATTGTAGTGGGGGACCTCAACACCCCACTGTCACAAACAGATAGATCAACTAGACAAAAAATAAGTACTGAAATACCAGAACTCAATCGAACTCTTGAACAAATGAACTTAACAGATGTTTATAGAGTCTTCTACCCCACAAAGTCAGAATACACATTCTTCTCAGCTGCACATGGGTCATTCTCAAAAATAGACCACATACTCACACATAGAACATGTTTAAGTGTGTGCAAAGGAAATGAAGTTATCCCCTGTATATTATCAGACCATAGTGTGATGAAATTGGAGATCCATAGCAAAAGAAACTGTAAAAATTTCATAAACACATGCAAATTGAACAACACACTTCTGAATAACCAATGGGTCAAAGAGGAAATTAAAGAGGAAATCAGACAGTTCCTTCAATTAAATGACAATGACAATACAACATATTGGAATCTATGGGACACAATGAAAGCAGTCTTATGAGGGAAATTCATAGCAGTGAATATGCATATTAGGAAAACAGAAAGAGCCCAATTAAACAACCTGATGCTGAACCTCAAGCTTCTAGGAAAAGAAGAGCAGGACAAACCCAAAGCTCATACAAGGGAGGAAATTATAAAGATCAGAGCAGAAATCAATGCAATGGAGACTAAGGAAACAATACAAAAAATCAATGAAGCCAAGAGTTGGTTCTTTGAAAGAATCAACAAAATTGACAAACCCTTAGCCAACCTTAGCAGAAAAAGGAAAGAAAAGGCCCAAATCCATGCAATTAGGAATGAAAAGGGTGAAATTACAACAGACCCAGCAGAAATCCAGAGGATCATCAATACCTACTTCCAGAAACTATACACCAATAAGATGGAAAACACAGAATGGACAGATTCCTAGATACATATGAATTACCAAAGTTGAATGAAGAAGACCTAAGAATTCTAAACAACCCAATATCAACTAATGAAATTGAAAACGTAATTAAAAACTTAACAACTAAGAAAAGCCCAGGCCCTGATGGCTTCACTGCTGAATTCTACAAGACATTTAGAGAGGAACTGCTGCCACTACTGTAAACTCTTCAATGAAATTGAAAGGGAAGCAATACTCCCAAATTCATTCCTGGAAGCAAGCATCACCTTTATCTCCAAAGCAGAGAAAGACCCAACTGAAAAGGAGAACTATAGGCCAATCTCACTAATGAACATAGATGCAAAAATCCTTAATAAGATACTGGCAAATAGAATGCAGAAGATCATCAAGAAGATCATACACCCTGATCAAGTAGGATTCATCCCAGGGATGCAGGGATGGTTCAACATACACAAATCAATCAATGTAATACACTATCAATAGAGCCAAGGACAAAAGCCGTATGATTATCTCCATAGATGCAGAAAAAGCATTTGACAAAATCCAACATGCATTTATGATAAAAACCCTACAAAAAATTGGAATAGATGGTCTCTACCTCAAACTGATAGAAGCCATCTATGAAAAACCAACAGCCAATATCATACTAAATGGTCAAAAACTGAAATCCTTCACATTAAAATCAGGAACAAGACAAGGATGTCCACTATCACCACACTTGTTCAATATAGTTCTGGAAACAGCCACGGCAATTAGACAAGAGAAAGAAATAAAAGGAATAAAGATAGGAAATGAAGAAATCAAACTGTCATTATTTGCAGATGACATGAGAATCTATATAGAAGACCCCAAGAACTCCACCAAAAGTCTTCTAGACTTAATAACCAAATTCAGTCAAGTAGCTGGTCACAAGGTCAACACACAAAAATCAATAGCTTTCCTCTACACAAATGACACACTGACTGAGAGAGAAATAGGGCAAACAATTCCTTTCACAATAGCATCCAAAAAACTGAAATACCTAGGAATAAACCTAATGAAAAAAATCAAAGACCTCTTCTCTGAAAACTACAGCACTCTGAAAAGAGAGATTGAAGATGATATCAGAAAATGGACAGACATCCCCTGCTCCTGGGTAGGAAGGATTAATAGAGTGAAAATGGCCATACTTCCAAAACTGCTATATAGATTCAATGCAATTCCAATTGAGATCCCAGCAGCATACTTCATAGACCTCGAGAAAACAATCCAAAAATTCATTTGGAACAAGAAGAGACCCAGAATAGCAAAAGCAATTCTAGGTAACAGAAACATGCCAGGGGGTATCACAATCCCCAACCTGCAACTCTACTACAAAGCTACTGTGATGAAAACAGCATGGTACTGGCAAAGAAACAGACTTGAGGACCAGTGGAACAGATTAGAAGATGCAGAAACAACACCAGACACACACAGCCATCTCATCTTCGATAAAGGAGCCAAACACCCTCACTGGAGGAAAGATAGCCTCTTTAATAAATGGTGCTGGAAAAATTGGGCTTCAACTTGCCAAAGATTAAAACTAGACCTATATCTCTCACCATGCACTAAACTAAAATCAAAATGGATTAAAGATCTAAATATTAAAATAGAAACTCTGAACCAGTTGGAACAGAGGTTAGGTAGAACTCTTGAAGACATCAGTGTAGGAAAAGATTTTATGAATAATTCCTCAGTTGCCCGTGAACTAGCATAAACAATCAACAAGTGAGATCTCTTCTTATTAAAAAGCTTCTGCACAGCAAGAGAAACCACCAGCAGTGTGAAGAGACAACCCACAATGTGGGAAAAAATCTTCACCTGCTTTTCCTCAGACAAAGGTCTACTATCTCGAATCTATAAAGAACTTAAAAAGATCAGACCTCCCAAATTTAAAGACCCAATCCAAAAATGGGCATGTGAAATGAATAGACATTTCTCAGACAAAGAAGTAGAAATAGCCAATAAATACATGAAAAAATGTTCAACATCACTGGTCATTCAAGAGATGCAAATGAAAACAACTCTGAGATTCCACCTCACACCAGAAAGAATGGCTGCTACCATGAAATCAACCAATAACCAATGCTAGCATTGTTGTGGGGAAAGAGGAACCCTGCTCCACTGCTGGTGGGAGTGTAGACTGGTGCAAGCACTGTGGAAATCAGTATGGAGATACCTCAAAGAACTAGGACTGGAAGTCCCATTTGACCCCCCTATTCCACTGCTGGGGATCTTCCCCAAAGAATTAAAAGAATCATACCACAGTGATATATGTGCACCCATGTTCATAGCAGCACAGTTTGTGATAGCTAAAACTTGGAAACAGCCCAAATGCCCATCAACTGGAGACTGGATAAAGAAAATGTGGTTTTTTTTATAAAATGGAGCACTGCTCAGCCAAACAAAATGAGAAATTAGAGACATTTATAGCTAAATGAACGCACCTTGAGGTGATACTCTTAAGTGAAATAAATAGGACACACATGTATAAATACCAAATAGTTTCTCTGGTGTGAGAAACTGAAAGTGTAAATAAGGACTAAAATGTATAATAGGTAATGTGAAATAGGAAGAAAAGGGGCAAAGGGGAAGGAAGTGGGAAGGGGTACAGGAAAGGGAAGAAGGGTATGGTATTAATATCAGAAAATGGAAAAATAGGAACAAAATCTTTGTAAATAGGGAGGAATGGAGGGGTTGAAGGGAGGGCTGGGCAAGGGTGAAAAATAAAAATCAAGAGAGATTATGTAAAGGTGCAAATTTCCAATGATGAATGTCATTATACTGTATACCTAAAATGTACCAATGATTAGAATGAATAATTAGTTGATAATGCAAAATAGGAAGAAAAGGTCCAAAGGGGTAGGTGTAGTGGGAGGGGCAGGGGAAAGGAAAGAAGGGAAAGGAAAAATGATGAGAAATGGAAAAAAATGGAAATAAAGTCTTTGTAAATAGGGAAGGGAGGACTAGGAATGGGGAAAAAATAAGAACCAAGATCCATCATGTAAATGTACAAGTTCCCAATGAGAAATGTAATTGTGTTGTATACATAAAATGTACCAATAAAAGAATTAAAAAAAAAAAAAGAATTACAGCACTACAGGTTCCTATATTGAAGCCCATGGATCTCATGGTAGAAGCAAGTCCACGGTGAATTTTTCCAAATGCACACACATATCATATAAATTCCAGTTCAGTAAATAGCGATCATGAAACATATCCTTCTGCAGATGACCTGAGAAGAAACCTATGGGATTTAGAAATCACAGATAGAAGCTTTAACATCACGGTAATCAAGCTTGCTGACAGGGAAGAGCTGATGGAAGTCATCACCGCTGCTGAATTCCACCCACACCGGTGCAATGTGTTTGTCTACAGCAGCCGCAAAGGGACCATCTGGCTATGTGACATGCATTCCTCTGCCCTGTGCGACAGACATTCTAAGCTTTTTGAAGAGCCTGAAGATCCCAGCAGTAGGTCCTTTTTCTTAGAAATAATTTCATCCATCTCTGATGTCAAATTCAGCCACAGTGGTCGATACGTGATGACGCGAGACTACCTGTCAGTGAAGGTGTGGGACCTTAACATGGAGAGCAGGCCTGTGGAGACCCATCAGGTGGATGAGTACCTGCGAAGCAAGCTCTGTTCCTTCTATGAGAACGACTGCATCTTTGACAAGTTTGAATGCTGCTGGAATGGTTCAGACAGTGTTATCATGACGAGGTCCCAGAACAACTTCTTTAGAATATCTGATAGAAACACTTGGAGGAATTTTACACTGGAAGCTTCAAGAGAGAACAGCAAACCCCAAGCCAGCTTAAAACCCCAAAAAGTACGTACAGGTGGTAAAAGAAAGAAAGGTGAAATTAGTGTGGACAGTCTGACTTCAATAAGATCCTTCACACAGCCTGGCACCCCATGGAGAACATTATTGCCGTTGCTGCCACCAATACTTTGTATATATTCCAGAACAAAATCAACTAAAGAAGCTAACTGGAGGACCAAGTCTTGTGTCGCATAGTTAAGCTGGTTGTTTTTCTGTCAAAGAAAAGGCACTGTCCTCTCCATTAAGAACAGAGATGCACTTCATACTTCCCTTCATAACAGAGGAAAGAAGCGACCTTGGCTGGAATCTTGGCATTGCTCTGCCTTTAGCCCAGGGAGAGATGCTTGCTGCTGCAAGGGGAAAACCCACTTGAAGTAGAATTGGTAGACATTGCTCAATAAAGGCCATTACTCAAAATAAATGTATTTATTTAAGTCTGAGCCTTCCTTTCCAGTTTATAGACCAAAAAACTAACCTCCAAGAGAAAAAGTCTTGTCAAATATGTTTCTGTCTCCAGGTCTATCTTTCTCTGCCATCCTAGGGCCCTCACCTGGACATGGTATGGTCATTGTCCATGTTCCGTGCTGGCCTTTTTGAGCCAAGTGGATGTACTTACCCTTGGTACCCAAGGAGAGCCAGGCAGGTTTACTCACTAATTCCATCACATCTTCTGGTGTAACTAGTCAATAAACAACATACTGTGAAGTGTGTTCTTAAATCTAAAAAATAACAAACTTTGTTCATTCATTCATTCATTCATTCATCAATTTTTGGCTATTATAAGTGAGTTAGATATAAATATT
Source organism: Heterocephalus glaber (assembly GCF_053883595.1). Lineage (NCBI taxonomy): Eukaryota > Metazoa > Chordata > Mammalia > Rodentia > Bathyergidae > Heterocephalus > Heterocephalus glaber. The sequence goes on from NW_028258344.1 coordinate 10,267,224, forward strand.
TAAAAAATAATAAGCATACAATGAAAAAAATTATAACTTAAAAACAGTAGATCAACAAGACAAGAGATGTCCACTCTAACTACCCCTGTTCAACACAGTCCTCAAAACATTAGCCAAGGAAGAAGTTGAAGAATCATTCCTTGCAGATGATATGATCCTCTAATTATAAGACCCACAATGCCAATAAAAGACACTTAGAATTAATAACCAAATACAGCAATGTAACAGGATACAAAATCAACACACAAAACTCAATATCATTCCTATTCCCTAATAATGAACTCACTGAGAAAGAAACTAGGAAAACAATACCATTCACAGTAACATTAAGAAAAATTAAATACTTAGGAACTAACCTAACCAAAGTGAAGGACCTCTATAATGAAAACTACATCATTCTAAAAAAGGAGATGGAGGATATCAGAAAATGGAAAGAAATCTCCTGTTCCTGAATACACAGAAACAATATAATCTAAATGGCCATAGTTCCAAAACTGATGTACAGATTTAACACAAACTCAATCAAACTACCAACAGCATGCCTTACAGATCTAGAGAAAACAATCCAAAAATTCATGTGAAACCAGAAGATACTCAGAATAGCAAAAGCAATTCTGGGTAACAATAGCAAAGCAGGAGGCCTCACAATCTCAGATTTGAAGTTATATTACAATGCTACAGTGATAAAAACATATGATACTGGCACAAAAACAGACATGTAGATCAATGGAACAGAACATAGGATTCAGAAACAACACCGGACACATTCAACTATTTGATCTTTGACTAAGGGGCCAAAAAAGGAAATTGGAGTTAAAATAGCCTCTTTAATAAATAGTGCTAGGAAAACTGGATATCTATATGCAGAAGATTAAGTCTAGACCCATGTATGAAACTAAAATCAATATGGATCAAAGATCTAAATATTAAAATAGAAACAAACTGCTAGAAGATAAAATACATAAAACTCTTAAAGACATAGGCCTAGATAAGGATTTTCTGAACAGAACCCCAGTGGCACAAGAAATAATACCAGGAATAACAAATGGGATTATATCAAATTAAAAAGTTCCTGCACAGATAAACCAATAGAGTGAAGTGACATCTTACAGAATGGGAAAAACATTTGCTAGCTATTACTTGGACAGAGGACTAACATCTAGAATATATAAAGAACTAAAAAAATTAGACTCTCCAAAATAAAAGACCCAATCAAAAAATGTGCAAGCAAAATGAATAGACATTTCTCAGAAGAAGTACAGATGGCCAAAAAATACTGTCAGGTAAAAGTGCCGAAGACCAAGACCAGACCAGGCCACAACAAGCCTTTATTAGGGGAATAGATCTGCCGGGCTGTCTCTGAACAAAGGAGAGACAAAAGCAATATGGCTGGGGCAGGGAGAGTCTTTTATAGAGACTGGGGTGGGGCTTGTAGGGGCTGAGGTGGGGTTGAGTGAGGTAGTGATCAGGGAGTGGAGGAGCCGGTGACGTCACTAGGTGGTAGGGGGTGAGCGAGTATTAGGTTACTCTCTAGGTGGGACCAGGGGCATGCTGGGAGGAAGGGTTTATTCTTTGGTGGGAGCAACCATCTTGGCATGACATCACCCAGGGGAGGGGCAAGGCACCATAGGAAGAGGGCAGCTACTATACATAATAGCTGCTGAGGTAGTGGAAGACCTATCATTCCAGGCTTTTGTTTTATGACAGTTGGGCGAAGGTCTCTTCTTCTGGAGCTGCTTCCTGCTGACCAGGGGCGAAGATTGGGGCTAGACCTGGATCTGATGAGGCCTATGGCAAGTGGGGACCTCTTCTATTTGTCGTACTGGCTGGTACCCTGCCATGATGAATTCCGTGACTGTCTGGTTGGTGAATGCCCTCATTCGTTCCTGCAAGAAATTTTGAAAACAGCGAACCAGACAGGGTCCGAAGAGTAAGATAAGGCAGATGGTGACCAATGGTCCTATCAGAGGAAGGAGCCAGGGCAGCCAACTACTTAGGGAAAAGAGATTTTCATTTACCCAATTGTTCATGCGTTGATCAATGTTTGAGGCCCTTTCAGTGAGCCTTTTTGCTGCATCTCGTACTAAACCCGATTGATTTGTATAAAAACAACATTCCTCTCCTAGGAAAAGACATATACCACCCTTCTCTGCTGTAAGGAGATCTAGTCCCCTCCTATTTTGGAGAGTGACAGCCGCTAAGGAATCTAGTTGGTTCTGTAAAGTTGTGATTGATCTAGCTATTTCTTTAAGGCTGTCACTTAGCTCTTTAGAGAGAGTTTGGAATTGAGTTAGTGAGGTAGCTAGGCCCCCTACTCCTGTCCCTAAAGCAGCAGTGATGCCTAGTCCTACAAGTAAGGGTATTAATTGGACAGCTCGTTTGTGTCTGACCTGTGTTTTTGTTGGCACTGATAAAGTTTGATTATTGGGGGCTATATCAATGTTCGGGCTGAGGTAAACTAGAGTGCAAGTCCCTGTCCAGTTAGTTGGCAGGCACAGGTGGGCCGAAGTTCCACAAAGGAAGAAGATCCCTTGACTGGGTAAACAGAATTGGTTGTGTATGTCGAAAAGATGTGTGAGTTTGTTATTCTCCATTTCCCATATTCCTAGTGTTCCTGCCAGCACAGCACCTGTTAAGGGTTGAAAAGGTCTTTGGCGTGAAATTTGTTTGGCATTGTTGGTCTTATTTTCCCATTGGAGGAAGAATCTCCTGGTATCTACCAGAAGCCATTCTGGAGAATGGTTAAATGTTGGAATAAGGAGGCATTCTGAGACTGAGGGGGCTGTGTTGCAAGGAGTCCAGGGATGTATAGTCATGCAGGGCATATGTCGACCATTGCAAAACCCAGAATCTTTGCTGAGAAGACCCTGTGTCATAATTTTTGGAGCCCCAGTGAAGCGGACAGGCTGAACAAAGGGGGCATTTTGGGTGACCTTGTAGTTAGTATGACCTGATGGGGCCTGTAATTGTAATGTGTAATTACACTTCCAAGAGGGAAGGTGTCCCAACATGGAGCCCATGGACAAGTTACGCTGAAAACAAAGTGGGGCCTGAAAGCTCAAGATGATGTTACCAGCTATAGGTCCAAGTATAGGCTTTTCCTTACTCTCATATAGAGACAGGTTAGCCATGTACGACTGAAGGAGTTGGGCTGCACGACCTGTTTGTGTTCTTCTTGTCATATCAGTGATGCGAAAGTTGGTGAGGGACTGTTTATTAAATAACTGTAAAGGGTTTCCCATCTTATATTGAGGATGGTAAGTAAGACTGGTTGTAGCCCAGACTTTTGCAGGTACCGGGATGGCTGTATAAGAAGCAGTGGATAGGGACATACAGAGCCAACAGTTACTGGCTAGAGATGGGTTGAATTGATTTAATAGAGAGTGGGTTAGCTGGAGCATGTTATCTAGATAGTGTGGAAGTGAGGAGTGAGTCAATTGGAGGTCATTGTATATGTGTGTAGGGTTGACGGGTAAGGGTGGGGCCATGGAAACTGCATGTAGAGGAAAGAGGAAGATGGAGATGAGGGCACTTAGGAGAATTGTGATGTGGACCCCGTAGTGTATGATGGAATGGTGAAGAGTCTTGTCAAAGGGAAGGAGAGAGGAGTGAAGAAACATTTTGTGTATTTGTGAGGACAAATAAGAATACTGGGAAGGGTGATAATTAGGTAATAGGTTACCGTGAGAGAAAAAAAAAAAAACTTGTGAGGGAGCCCTAATGACAGCTGTTAGTTACCCTTGATAAATTACTGTAGACAACCAATAATACTAATGAGGGTAATGATGAGGTAGTATATTGCTGCCAGAATACATTTGTCTATGGTTTTCCAGTCTCTTGGGGCAGTGGCAGTGAGCCCAATCCCAAAGAGAAGGCCCGAAAGAATTAATAAGAGAAGGCTGAGGATATCTGTAGGTGACCCTGTGTATATGGAATCATAATACCCCATGGGTCCCCTAACAAAGGGGAATGTCTTGAGGCAGATGAAGGTGTGTGTACAAACAGCAAATGAGGAGAAAAGAAAAGAGCTCTATCTCAAAACATGAAAAATCAGCTAGTGTTCCCTGTAACCAGAGGTCTGTTACCCACTGGAAGATTGTCTCAGGGATGTCGTCCTGTGGGGAGCACCAAGCGACGTTTTCCAGAGCACACTCAAGGAAGGCCCGAAACTGCTGCTGTAAGAGGATGTGCATCTGTATTACCTAGGAAAGTCAATTGGATTTTGAGCCGATAAAGTTAGAGATGTCAATGAGAGAGAGAGGTTAACTTTCCTCTGGAATCTGTGTGAGAGTACGGAATAATCTGAGTTTAGTAGGTCCTGTGAAAATAGAGGAGTATCTGGCAGTGTTAGATTGTTGTTCAGGCTGTTTTATCTGGGAATCTGGAGGAGCCTTTTTTATCCTGGAAAGATGGAACCAGGGGACTCTTTCCTGGAGTTTTACCGCAGTAGGAGTTATTAATGAAACAGTGAAAGGTCCCTCCCAATGTGGCTGGAGGGGTCTTGGGGACAGGGTCTTGAGATATACCTGGTCACCTGGAGAAAGAGGAGGAGGATGTAGAATACCTGACGAGTCCGGAAAGGGGAGAGTTTGGTTAGCCAGAGTTTGAAGGAGACGACGGGCATAGTTAAGTGTTGGGATATAATCAGCAAGTGCTGGTGATGGGTCTGGTAAGTTAGAAAACAAGAGAGGTCGTCCATACATCAACTCAAAGGGGGTTAAATTTAATGGTTTTCGTGGTGTCGAGCGAAGCCTCATGAGAGCTAAAGGGAGGAGGGTAATCCAATTTTGTTTGAGCTCTATTGAGAGTTTAGTTAGCTGAATTTTAATTAACCCATTGGCTCGTTCTACCTTGCCTGATGATTGAGGTCGATATGGGATGTGTAGTTTCCACTGTATATTGAGTGTCTCTGTTACCTGTCGGGTGATCTGAGAGATGAAGGCAGGTCCATTGTCTGATTGAATGGAACGTGGAAGGCCAAATCGAGGAATGATTTCTGTTAGGAGCACATGAACTACAGCAGCTGCTCCTTCTGACCTGCAGGGAAAGGCCTCTATCTACCCCGTGAAAGTATCTACCAAGGTTAGGAGATATTTAACCTTTTTTACAGGTGGCATATGTGTGAAATCAATTTGCCAATCTTCTCCTGGTAGTTGTCCCCTGGACTGGTGAGTCTTTGTGCGTGTTTGAAAGCCACCTTGGGGACTGGTGGTTGAGCAAATGGGACAGGCCTGTGTTATTGTCTGTGTGTGTGACGCTAAGGATGGGTGGTATAGAAAAGGCCTGAGAAGGTGCAGGAGGGGTTGGGTTCCTATATGGAGTGAGTTATGTATGTCAGTGAGGAGAGGAATTATTTGATCATCAGGTATGACATGGCATCCCCGATATAGAAGCCAATCATTTCTTAGTGTAGCACCCTTTTTCATGTATTTGGACTTTTCCTGAGGAGAGTAGTTAGGTTTTAAGGGTGGAATGATTAACAACTGGTTTTGGCTTTGGGGAACACATTGTTGTGCCATATTGCGGGCAGTTTGATCTGCTCTGTTGTTTCCCTGAGCTATAGGAGAGGAAGATGATTGATGTCCTTTACAATGAATGACCCCCACTTGTGTTGGGAGGGTGGCCGCTTAGAGAAGGGCATGTATTAGACGTCCATTAATAATGGGTGTCCCTTTTGTGGTCATAAAGCCTCTTTCTCTCCAAGTGGAGTTATGAGAGTGTAGGATGTGGTATGCATATTTGGAGTCAGTATAAATATTGCCTCGCCTGTTGTGAGCTAGAGTAAGAGCTCGGATGAGTGCAATTAATTCTGCTTGTTGAGAGGTAGTGTTGTGTGGGAGTGTGTTAGCCTCAATGGTCTGTGTGAAAGAAACTATTGCATATCCTGCCCCCTTCTGGCCAGGCACATGGCTGGAAATTGAGCTGCCATCAATAAACCATGTGAATTCTGGGTCTGAGATAGCCTCTGAGGAGACATTAGGGAGAGAGGGAAGGAGGTTTTCAATTGTTTCTGTGCACGAGTGGGAGAGTGTCTGAACAGGCTCAGGAAGGAGAGTGGCTGGGTTAAGGGAGGGGCAGGACTGAAGAGAGAAAGATGGGTTTTCTATAAAAGTGGTATGGAAGAGCTGTAGCCTAGAGGGGGACAGGTGTGAGAGGCTATAATGAGTAAGTCCTGTAGGCGGTGGGGTGACTTCACTGTCGTTGGTTGGCCAAAGGTAAGTTTGGAACTTTCTTGGGCTAAGAGGGAAGCGGCCGCCAGAGCACGTAAATATGTAGGCCAGCCTCGGACTGTGTAATCAAGCTGTTTAGACAGGTAGGCAACTGGGACAAAGTGTGATCCTATGTTTTGTCCCAGAACTCCCAAAGCCAATCCTGTTCGTTCAGTGACATACAGAATGAATGGCTTTTGAAGATCTGGGAGAGCCAGTGCTGGGGCAGAGAGGATAGCAGCCTGAAGCCTGAGAAATGGTCCCTTGATAGAAGTATTATTTATAGGTTCATTTGGGTCTCCCTTGGAAGCATCATACAGGGGTTTAGCAAGTAGACTGAAGTTTGCTATCCATAAGCGGAGAAAGCCTGCGAGCCCCAGGAAAGACAGGATCTCAGCCTTGGAGGAGGGGATGGGGAGGTCCCAAATAAGTTGTTTACGGTCCAAGGTGATCTCTCGTTGCTGATATGAGATCTTAACCCCAAGGTATTGTACTGTGAGTTGGGAGAGTTGGGCCTTGTCCCTAGAGACTCGGTACCCCTTTTTATATAAGAAATTAAGTAATGAGGCCGTGTGTTGTTGAGAGAGTGTGAAGGTGGGGCTGCACAAAAGTAAGTCATCTACATATTGGAGCAGCTTAGAGGGAGACAGGTTTAACTTTAAGAGGTCAGTAGCCAAGGCCTGTCCAAAGAGGTGTGGACTATCCCGGAAACCCTGTGGAAGAACTGTCCAAGTAAGTTGTTGAGAGTGTCCTGTATCAGGGTCAGTCCATGTGAAAGCAAAAAGATTTTGTGAGTTGGGGTGTAGGGGGATGGTGAAAAAGGCATCTTTGAGGTCTAGAACCGTGAAATAACGTGAAGAAGAGGGGATATGGGACAGTAATGTGTAGGGGTTGGGAACAACAGGGTGTAAAGGAAGTATGGCAGAATTGATGGCTCTTAAGTCTTGTACTAATCTGTAGGAACCATTTGTTTTTAAAACTGGAAGGATAGGAGTGTTGTAGGGGGAGTGAGTTGGTCTGAGAAGTCCCTTGTTGAGTAGACTGGTAATTACAGACTTTAATCCTTTTAAATGTTTTAATGCTAAAGGGTATTGGGGAACATTTGGAAATTGAGTGATATCTTTGAGAGAGATCTGAATGAGAGGGTGATGTTTAGCCACAGAAGGGGTAGAGGTGTCCCAGACTGAGGGGTCAATATAAAGCTCCCTAGGAGAAGGTGAAGTTAGATTGGGAGTTGAATCTGTCAGGGGGGCAGCCAGGAGCAGCAGAATACTGGTAGGGTCTAAATTGGCTGAGTGAAGGGTGAGTGAAGCCCTAAATTTAGTTAAAATATCTCTCCCCAAGATGGGGGTAGGGCAGCTAGGAATAACCAAGAAACTATGTGAAAATGTACTGCCCAGCAGAGAACAAGCTAGGGGTGGTGTACTTAGTGGGCTTGAGTGTATTCCCTGAACTCCCACAATAGTTACTGTGGAGGGATGTGTAGGACCTGAGTACTGTGGTAAGGCCGAATAGGTAGCCCCCGTATCAAGTAAAAATGAAATAGGCCTACCTGAGACGCTGACAGTTACCCTGGGCTCATTGAGAGTGATGGCCGTGGGGGCTGTAGATGACCCTGGGCACCGTCAATCCTCCGTCGCCAGGCCGATGAGCTCTGACAGAGACGTCCCCACACCTGCTGACTGGGTTTGAGGAGGGGATGGCCTCTTACCTCTTTGGCGAAGGGGACAGTCAACCCTCCAGTGACCCGTCTGCTTGCAGTCGGGACAAGGGCCAGGCGGTGGCTTGGGATTGGGACATTCTCTAGCCCAGTGTCCAGTCTGATTACACTTAAAACAGGCCCCAGGAGGCCCATCACGAGTAAATGTCCTTTTGCAGGACGGTGGTTTACCCTGTAGGGCTGCTGCCAGCATCTGGTAATTGGCCACTTTTTGTTGTTTTGCTTGTTCCTCACGGTGATTGAACACCTTAAAAGCAACATTGAGGAGCTCAGTTTGTGTGGCCTGGGGGCCCTCCTCAACCCTTTTTAGTTTTCTCCTGATGTCAGGGGCAGACTGTGAAATAAAATGGGTGTTAATAACAATCGTGCCTGCCTGAGAGGTGGGATCAATTTTGGTATATTTTTGAAGAGCATCAGCCAACCTAGAAAGAAACTGTGCTGGATTTTCTTGGGGTCCCTGAGTTATTTCCCTAATTTTATCAAAATTAACTGTCTTTTGTGAAATTCTCTTTAAGCCTTCTCCGAGACAAACAATCATGTAGTCTCGGAGATCTCTGCCTGGGTCTCCATCCTGGTAAGTCCAATCAGGTTGAGTATCTGGCACTGCCTGGGTACCCACTAGTTTAGTTGGATCTGTGGCATGAAAATCATCTGCTGCTGCCTGGGCTGCCCTACAGACCCTCTGGCGTTCCTCTGGGGAGAGAGTAGTTGAAAGAATTGTATAAATATCTCGCCAGGTCATATCATAAGACTGAGTAAGGTAGCGAAATTCTTTGATATAAACATCGGGATCAGAGAAAAAGGAGCCTAGGCGTTTTTCAATTTGAGAAAGGTCAGAGAAAGAGAAGGGAACATGTACTCTAACAATGCCCTCAGTCCCGGCTACCTCTCGGAGGGGCATCTGTGTGGCCAGGGCTAAAGGTGGAAGGGTGGGATAGCGAGAACGGGTGTGGGGTGGGGAGATGTGAGGTGTAGGGGATGGGGTAGGAGGAGGTAAAGGAGGGTCACAAGATGGCGGGGGAGAAGAAGGAGACAAAGGAGAGGTAAAAGATGGCGGAGGAGGAGGGTCACAAGATGGCGGAGGAGAAGGGCCATGTGGTGAGGTGAAAGGAGACAAAGAGGTACAAGATGGCGGAGGAGGAGGGTCACAAGATGGCGGAGGAGAAGGGCCATGTGGTGAGGTGGAAGGAGACAAAGAAGAGGTACAAGATGGCGGAGGAGAAGAAGCACGGGATGAGACATAAGAAGAATTTGGGGGTTTATAAGGTGGGGGAAGTGTTAGTGGTGAGTGATCAGCTGGATCAAATGAGTCAGAATCAGAAAGAGTGGAATCGGGAAGGATGGACTGTGAGGCTTGGGCTAGGAGTACTTGAGAAGGAGAACAGGATTGACAGAGGGAGGGCCGAGAGCGTAGGTAGAAAAAGGCTTGTATGTAGGGGATTTCTGACCATTTGCCATTGCGCTGACAGAAGTTGTGTAAATTCTGTAGTATATTAAAATCAAAAGTGCCATTTTCAGGCCATTGAAACCCATTATCTAATTTATACTGAGGCCAAACCTGATTACAATAGAAAACAAGTCTTTTTGGCTTAAAGTCTGGTCCCAACAATCCAAGGGGTTTAAGTTGTGCCAGGAAGCAGCCCAGAGGCGTTGAGGGAAGGGGTTTGGATTGTTGGGCTCCCATGTTAGGGTGGGTGAGGAGGAGATAGCCCCCTGGGAGAGGGACAAAGGGGAGAAGTGTCCTTGTCTCCTTTGACAATCTCCGAGTTAGTCTCCCAGAGGGAGAGAACGAGAGGAGCCGGGCCAATGGGACGTCTCTCAGGGGCACGGTCCTGGGCCCAGGGCCCGTGGGGGTTTCTCTGACCAAGCGCTTGGATTTCTGAGAAGTCCCCAAAGGGAGAGAAAATGAGACAGAGAACCCAACGAGAGGGAGGCTGAACTGCCTACTCACCCAGAGATTGGTGACCGGTGTGGATGTGTAGTGTCAGCAATGGCAAAGGTAGAAAGCCCCGGCAGGTCCTGGCAACGGCAGATAGGGTTGGTCCGATGGAGATGGCCAAAAAGGCCAATCAACCCCGTCCTGCGGGGGATCGTCCGTTAATGGACCATCTACCATCCGAGTCACAGCACCAGAAATGTCAGGTAAAAGTGCCGAAGACCAAGACCAGACCAGGCCACAACAAGCCTTTATTAGGGGAATAGATCTGCCGGGCTGTCTCTGAACAAAGGAGAGACAAAAGCAATATGGCTGGGGCAGGGAGTCTTTTATAGAGACTGGGGTGGGGCTTGTAGGGGCTGAGGTGGGGTTGAGTGAGGTAGTGATCAGGGAGTGGAGGAGCCGGTGACGTCACTAGGTGGTAGGGGGTGAGCGAGTATTAGGTTACTCTCTAGGTGGGACCAGGGGCATGCTGGGAGGAAGGGTTTATTCTTTGGTGGGAGCAACCATCTTGGCATGACATCACCCAGGGGAGGGGCAAGGCACCATAGGAAGAGGGCAGCTACTATACATAATAGCTGCTGAGGTAGTGGAAGACCTATCAAATACATGAAAAAAGTTTAACATCACTGACCATCAGAGAAATACCAATTAAAAGAACACTGAAAATATCATCTTACTTCAGAAATGGCTATCACCAAGAAATCAAATAATAATGTTATCGGTAAGTCTGTCGGTAAAAAGGAACCCTTCTACATTGTTGGTGGAAATGTAAACTAGTACAATCTCTAAGGAGATAAATACAAAGAATCTTCAAAAAATTCAAAATAGAAATTCCATTTGATACAGCTTAGGTATCTTCCCAAGAGTTAAAGTCATCATATTACAGTGCTACATGCATACCCATGTTTAAAACAGAACAATTTATAATAGCTAAATGTTGAAAACAGTCTATATAACAGCAGATATCCATTAAACAGATGAATGGATAAAGAAAATATGGTATTTATACATGATAGAGTACTGTGTTGCCATACAGAAGGATAAACTTGAAGTATTTGCAAGTAAATGGATGCACCTAAAGACCATACTATTATGTCAAATAAATTGGATACACAAGTTTAAATACTGCATGGTTTCTCTTATACAAGATATCCAAAATATAAATAAAGAGCAAAATAAAACACAGATAATATAAAGTAGGGAGATCTCTTTCAAATGGGAAGGGAAACAAGAGTCAAGGTGAGCAGGGAGAGATGGGAGGGAAAGGTGATAAAAAAAGAAATAAGATGTGTTATGTAAATGTACAAACTCCTCCATGATAAATGTAATCATTATGTATTCAAATATGTACTAATAAATAATAAATACAAGTAAAGAAGAAAGGGCCAGGGATTTAGCTCAGTGGTGCCACCACCTGCCTCACAAGCTCAAGGTCCCAAGTTCGATCCCTGGTACCAAAAAAAGTAAAGAAGAAAAAGAACAAAAGAAATAATGGATTATCTCTAGCTAAAAGATATAAAATCTAAAAATTTTTAAAATTCACAGTGGGGTTTAAAAGCAGATACAACATTAGAAAACAATTAGAAATCACCTAAATTGATACATAGAGAAGAAAGAAAGGAAGAAAGAAAGAAAAAAGAAAAGAAAAGAAAAAAATGGAGAGTAAAAGAAAAATGGTTGGTATCAAGTGGTTTCATTTAGAGTAACTGGAGTACAAAAATAGTTGAAACAATAAAGGTAAAAATTTTTCTAAATCTGATAATAATCAATCCTTATGTCAAAATAGTTCAATGAATTCTACCAGGAAAACACAAAGAAAAGGAAAACTGTAGCAGCATACATAAAAATCAAATTGGTGAAAACCAACCAATACCAAAATGAGACAATGATATAACAACAACAACAACAAAACCCAGACCAACATCCCTTGTAAACATATCTACAAAGCTGGGTATGTATCTCAGTAGTAGAGCTTGCCTAGCATGGACAAAGGCTGAGGTTTAATCTCCAGTACTGGAAAATAAAACAACATCCAAAATGAAACAAAAAAATCGAAAGATGGAATTCCAGAAAGATGGCAGAGCAAGCAATAAGGAGAAACAAATCAATCTCTCTAAGATTTAGAATTCAGACACTGGAAAGTAATAAGTTGGAAATAAAAGAAGGAAGGAGGTGGATCTCCAGGATCCAAGATTGTTCTGAAGGGAAAATTAGAGCCCACAGAGATGTGAAGAGACAGACCACAACACAGAGCAAAGGAAGGGGCAATCTGTACTTTCTCTCTGGGTCCTGGCTCCTGGCTCCTGGCAAGAGAAAGGAAGATCAAATCAAGAGAGACACAGTGAAAATAGATGATACTCTATAGGGCTTCAGGGAGACATGCACCAGTGGAATGGAGCATTAGATGCTGTGCACTCTAACAGCTGATCAGTGACTCTAGTCCAAGTTACTGCAGTGGTGCCTGGACACTGTGCTTGGTAGGACACCATTTTAGGGAGGGGCCAACTGAACCCAGGACTCAGAGCATCTGGGGGTTGGCTTCATCTTAGGGCTCTCAGTGTTAAAATCCCACAGTGACTGGGTGAGGGACAATCATGGGAGACATCCTGGGTCAGGGAGTCCTGGTCAGGCAGGCAAAAGATATCCAGAATGTTACAAAGTAAACAGCTCAGGCCCCAAACCCATGACCAAAGGCTGGGCTCAGCATAAACTTCTACGGATTTAAAAGTACTGTACCAGAACCAGCACCCTGCCCTAAGCGTACTGTAGGCTTGCTGAGATTATCTAGCATGGATCTGGGCTCTGACTACCTACTTTGTCTACCAGTGAGAGCAGAGTCACATTCTAAATTGGAAACTAACACAAAACTGTAGACCCTAGAACATAACCACAGGCTTGAAATCACAGAGAAATTTCTAATTATTTTTCCTGTTTATTGGGTTTTGTTTTATTGTTTATTTTTGGTTTTTTGTGACTGCAAACATTGTTTTTGTTTTGTTTTGTTTTGTTATGTTCTTTTTTTTTTTTTGCCTTCTTTCTTTCCTCCTGTCTTCTTTACCAGTTTTCCAAGGCTTGCATAATGTTCCTTTGTCCTTAAGCCCTGCTTCCAATCTCCTTTTATTTCTCCAGTTTTTCCTCTTATTCCTTTTAAATTTTCTCCCCAGAGGGTAAAAATCACTCTACTGAATGGATATTTATTGTATATAATTTTCTGATCTGTCTTAGATTTTATTGTATAACTATAAATTTTATACCTATAGTAAATGGTGGCAAATTAATAGTTATAGTTTGTCATTTTCTAGTCTATTCTTCATGCTATTGCTATTACTTATTGTACTGGTTTAGCCAAGGTGACATAGTTCTCATGATTAATAGATCTTTCTTGTATACCAGTATCTTGTCTGGGGGTTATAAACAATACTATAGTCAAGTACCAAAGAATTAGGTACTAGGCCAAACAGTCTTTCATCTCTAATAAATTGAAGAGGCAGGATACTGGGACAAACTAGAAAGCCAAAAGCCAGCTACACATAGAAGACATCTCTGAAAAGTAGTCATTTCCTAAAGAGGTCTGGATACTAGTAATAAAGCTACCTACCATAAGCAACTTAAAAGCTTGAATGCAGAAAACAAATAAACAACAACAAAAACAGAACATGAAAAAACATGAAAGCAAGATGCAACCCATAATCCCCACTCATTCAAGGCAAATTAAGGAGGCATTGAGGTGTAAGAGATCAAAAGCCACCCAGCTGAATTCTCTGAAATGGTAGCAGTGGAGGTAATAGAGATCAATAAGCCTCTTGACAAAGACATAACAAAGGCAATTAAAAAGATGATGACCACAATGAAAGAAATGATTAGTGAGTATAGAGTGGATACAGATTAAAAAAAAAATAGAGGCGTTTTGGAATGACATAAAAACCTTGAGTGCCTAACACAGAAAAGAACTGCTTTCCATAAATCAGATTCCAGTAGAAATCCAGGAGATTAAAAAAACCTACTGGTAGTATACACACCAGAGTTAACCAATGTGAAGATAGAATATCAGACCTAGAAGATAGGGTTATCATCAAATGAAAAACCTCTTAAAAATAGCCAGGGACCATGAAAAATCAATCCAACAGCTGCCAGATGATCCAAAGAAGACTAATAATATAAGATTAATTGGAATAATAAAGAATCAGAAGATAGCACAAAGAGTATAAAAAACCTGTACACAGAAGTAACAGCACAAAACATTCCAAACATTAAAAAAGAATTTGAGATACAAATACATGAGGCATACAGAAGTCCAATTTGCCAGGATCAGAAAAAATATTCACCAAGGCATATAATAGTCAGGATGCCAGAAATTCATTTAAGGACAATAATAAAAGCTGTTAGAGAAAAGAAACAAATCACCTATAAAAGAAAATCCAACAGAATCACAGCAGACTTTTCAACCCAAAATCTTAGATCAAGGAGAGCTTGAAGTGAAGTATTTCAAGCTCTAAAACAACCATCAACCCAGATTGATATATCCCACAAAATTATCTTTCAAAATTGATGTAGAAATAAGATACTTCCAAGATAAAGAATACCTGAAGAAATTTATGACCATAAAACCAACACTCCAAAAAGTTCGGAAGGAGACAAAGGAGACAATAATTTCAAAAATTCCAACAGAATGAGTCTGCTAGGCAAGGTGAGCCATTAAACACAAGGGAAAGAAAGTGAAACAATAGGAAAATAATAAAATGCCAAGGATAAGTCAATACATATCAGTTATAACCATCAATGTGAATGGTCACAATCTACCAATCAAAAGAAAGAGACTGACAAAATGGATTGAGAAATAAGATCCAATAATATGCTGCATACAAGAAACACATTTAACTTAAAAAGAAGTTCACAGACTGAAAGTCAAAGAATGGAAAACAATACCCAATGCAAGAGGAACCCTGAAAAAAGCAGGGGTACCCATTCAACTTGCAGACAAAGAAGAGACAAAGGTCACTACATACTTAGTGTTAAGGGAACAATCCCAGAGGAAGAGATAAATCATAAATATATATGCACCAAATACCAGCACACCCAACTATACAAAACAAACACTAATGGATATGAAAAATTAGATAAGCATTAAGACAATTGGAAGGGGGACCTCAATACCCCACTGTCACAAATAGACAGATCAACTAGACAAAAAAAATCAACAAAGAAATATCAGAGCTGACCCAAACCTTTGAAAAAATGGACTTAGTAGATCTACAGTGTTCCACCCAACAATGGCAGAATACACATTCTTCTCAGCAGCACATTGAATTTTCTCCAATATAGACCATTTACTAGTTCACAGAACATGCTTAAGTAATTGCAAAGGAACTGAAATTATCTCACACATATTATCAGATCATAGTGCAATGAAATTGGAAATCAATGGCAAAAGAAACCAAAGAAACTGCATAAACACATGGAAAAAAGGAAATCAAATAACACTGCACTGAACAACCAATGGGTCACAGATGAAATTAAAGAAGAAATTAAACAGTTTCTGTAATTAAACAAGAATACCAATAAGACATACTGGAACTTACAGGATGCAATGAAAGCAGTTTTATGAGGAAAATTTATGGTGGTGAATTCCCTCATCAGGTAAACAGAGAGAGCTCAAATAAATAACCTAATGTTGAACCTCAAGGTTCTAGAAAAAGAGTAAGCTAAAACCAAAGTGTGTATGATGAAGAAAATTTTGAAGATCACAGCAGAAATTAATGCAACTGAGACTAAGAAAGAAAAACTACAAAGAATCTATGAATCAGAGTTGGTTCTTTGATAGATTTCATAAAATAGACAAACCCTTACCAAAGCTGATCAAAAAAAGGAAAGTCCCAAAACCACAAAATTAGGAAAGAGGTGAAATCCTGCAGAAATCCACAAGATTATCAATATCTACTGAAACTGTACTCTAAAAACAGGGAAAACTCAGAAGAGACAGATTCCAAGATACATATGAATTACCAACCCTGAATCAAGAACATATAAAAATTCTACATAATCCAATGTCAATGAAATTGAAGTAATCATAATTTTTAAAAACTGCAACAAAGAGAAGCCCAGGTCCTGACAGGTTTACTGCTCAATTTAACAAGAAATTTAGAGAAGATGTAATGCTACTATTTCTGAAACTCTAATGAAGTTGAAAAGATAGAATACTTCTAAACTCATTGCTGGAAGCAAGCATTACCCTGATACCAAAACCAGAGAAGGATCCAATCACAGGAGAACTACAGGATAATCTCCTTAATCAATACAGATGCAAAATCCTCAGTAAGATACAGGCAAACAACACAGCAAAAGGCTGGGAATGTAGCTCAGTGGCACAACACCTGGCAGGCAAGCACAAGGCCCTGAGTTCAATTTCTGATACAAAATTAAAAAAAAAAACTACAGCAAATCATCAAGAAGATTATACAAAATGACTAAGTAGGATTCATTCGAAGGATTCAGGGATGGTTCAATATATGCAAATCAATAAATGCAATACACTACATTAACAGAACCAAGCACAAAAACCACACCATCACCTCAACAGACTCAGAAAAAGCATTTGACAAAGACCAACACCCATTCATGATAAAAATCCTACAGAAAATTGGAATAGAAGGTTTTTATCTCAATATGATAAAAGCCATCTATGACAAGCCAACAGCCAATATCATAATAAATGGTCAAAAACTGAAAGTTTCCACTTTAAAATCAGGAATAAGACAAGGATATCCACTCCTATTCAATACAATTCTGGAAACATTAGCCAGAAAAATTAGACAAGAGAAAGAAATAAAATGAATATGGATAGGAAAGGAAGAAGTTATATTACCATTATTTGCTGATGACATGATACTCTACATAGAAAACCTCAAAACTCCACCAAGAGAGTGCAAGATTTAATAACCAAATTTGGGAGTATATCGGGATACAAAGACAACACTCAAAAATTAATAGCATTCCTGTAATAACAAATTCACTAAGAGAGAAATTAGGGAAACAACACCTGATCAAGAGAAATGAAATACTTAGGAATCAAGCTAATAAAGAAAGTGAAAGACCTATACATTGAAACCACAGTACTCTGAAAAGGCAAATCCAAGAGGATATCAGATGTAAACATATTCCCTGTTCTTGGATAGGCAGAACCAATATAGTGAAAATGGTCATACTTCCAAAACTGTTATACAGATTTAATGCAATCCCAACCAAAACACCAACAGCATACCTCACAGAACTAGAGAAAACAACTGAAAAACTCATATGAAACCAGAAGAGACCTAGAATAGCAAAAACAATTTTGGGGAACAGAGGCAAGGCAGGGGGCAAGACAGGGGCAAGGCAGGGGAATCACAATTCCTGATTTGAAGTTACACTACAAAGATACAGTGATAAAAACACCATGGAACTGGCCAAAAAAAACAAAAAAGTTCCAAAGATCAATGGAACAGATTAGAAGATGCAGAAACAACTTCAAACACATTCAGCTATCTTATCTTTGACAAAGGGGCCAAATACCTTCATTGGAAGAAAGACTCATTAATAAATGGTGCTGCTGGGCCGGGGATTTAGCTCAGTGGTTCCGCCACCTGCCTTGCAAGTGCAAGGTCCTGAGTTCAATCCGCAGTACACACACACACACACACACACACACACACACACACAAAATGGTGCTGGGAAAACTAGCTTTCCACATGCTGAAAATTGAACCTAGACTCACATCTCTCACCATGTACTAAACAAAAATTAAAATGGATGAAAGATCTAAATACTAAAACAGAAATACTTAATCTGCTGGAAGATACAATAAATAAAACTAAGACACAGATGTAAGCAAAGACTTTATGAACAAAACCCCAGTCACATAGGAAATATTACAAAGAATCAACTGGGATCACATCAAATTAAAAACCTTTGCACAGCAAAAGAAACCACCAACAGAATGAAAAGACAATCAGAGCATTACTACTACCTGATTTCAAGACTTAATATAAAGCCACAGTAACCCAAAATACTGTGGTATTTACATTAAGACAAATATTCAGATCAATAGAACTGAACAGAGAGTTCAGAACTAGACCCACATTTACATGTTTAACTGACATTCAACGAAGGTGCTAAACTAATCCAAGGGAAAGTGAATAGACAAAACTATTAAAACATAAAATTAAATATAAACATAAATGACATCCATATGAACATATCACAGAAAAACCATGACACCAAATCCCAGGACACACAAAAATCTAACTCAAATATCCAAATGTAAAGGCTAAAATAATAAAATGTCTAAGAAAGTATGAGAGCATATTCATAAAGTTTAAGTAAAGCTTTCTAGACATAAAAACATTAATAAAGGACAAACATTTCATTATTTTAAAATATTTATATTTTTATTTCATTATTTCTACTCTTCAAATGACAGTAGTAAGATATGAAAAGGCAAGCCAAAGATTCAAATAATGTCTGTAATCTATTAAATCTGACAAAATGAACTTGTAACCACAATTTGTAGATGTGTGTATGAAACTCATTACTTAATAATGTAAAACGAATAACACGATTTAAAAATATAACCTAAAGATTTGAATAGACAAGTCAAAATAGGTGTACAAATAAGCCAAAAAGCATGCCTAACATGTTTAATCATCAAATAAATATAAAAAACCTCACAAGATACTACTAAACACCCAGAAGGATGGTTAAAATTAAAGACATAGATAAAAGCTAGTGTTGGCAAGTATGTGGCACCATTAGAACTCTCATGGAAGTAAAAATATACATTAAAAAATGACTACAATGTGAACATTCAGCATCCATTAACTGATAAATGGGTAAATTATGGCATATACAATCAAAGAATACTATATTCAGCAATAAAATGGAACCAACTACTGTTTCATGCAGTAGATAAATCCCGCAAGCACTCTGTTAAGTGAAAGAATCTAGGAAAAGAGTACATTCTATATGATCCATTTATATGAAGTTGTACAACAGGCAAAACTCATCAACAGTGATGGAAATCAGAAGTGGTTGGCTAGGGCTGGGGCTGAGGTTAGGGGACTGACAGCAAAGAGGCCCATGAGGTCATTCTAGGGTTACTGAATAGTACTGTATCTTGACTGGGGTATATAATACATGGATTTACAAACAACATTCATCATATTGTGTGTAAATTATTCTTCAGTAAAACTGAATTGCAAAGGAAGTTTAATACAAGTATAAAGTTGAATTGGAAGTGATGAGAGGATTGAGACTGAAGAAGCAATATTTTGTCATCAGGTTAAGGAGTCTGAATTACACAAAAAAGAGAACTCCCAAGAGTTTTTTTTCTAGAGGAGTAATAAATTGCATTTTGAAAAAAATACTCTGGGTCTTAGTGTATGTAAAGGTTTAGCACAGTAGAAGACTCCAGTCTTTAGGGAGACATGTAAGAAGGCTATCACCTTGATTCAGAAGTGAGGTGCCCTAGTTTAAGATAGTGGCCATGTGGACAGAGAAAAGTGATGGGTGTTAAGAGGCTGATTTGTTTTAATGTCTTAGGAGAAGGTTAAGTGCCTTTGGACACTAAGTGGAAATATCTATTCAATAGTAAGGCATGTGGGTCTCAAGGCCTGGAAGGATAGCTGGGCTGGAAAGAGGGATTTGGGAGAAATCCTCTATTAATCAAGACCATATGTAAGATTACCCAAAAGGAGAAAAAAGATGCCAATACCCAAAACCTTTAAGTCACGAAAAGAAGATGAGCAGAAGGGTAAAAGGCTAAAACTCACAAATGGTAATTATTCAAACTAACTAGCAACTGCCCTCTATTTTCTGTTTTACACACATAAATACAGATTAATATACCTTACCTTCTCACATCTCAATAATGTTAAAGCCAAAAAAGGAGCTCTCTATACAACACAAAAGGGAAATGGCAAGAAGGCTCAACAAATACCAAAATGAGTCACCTTTTAGACTTAGGAGACAGAAAGATTTGATTCAAATACATCATATTCCCAATCACTGTTCCTTTGGTACTTTAAAATGAAAGAAAGCAATAGCAACTAATATTAAAAACTCTTCCATTCAGTTCTGAAATGGACATTGATTTAGAAGAAAATAAGTTTATATAGTGACTAACGAAGTCAAAGTCTGTGTTCCTATCATTACTATATACTAGGCAGGGTGAATGGATCTGTTCAGCAAAGTCTCTAAGAACCCTTCCATTGTAAACAGTGAACTAACTCAAAAGAACTGATTCTACCACTTAAAACAGCAGAAAATGCTGGAACATAATGAATACATCTTTTGAAATGACTTCATGAGTGAGTAAAAAAAAATAAGGAATACTCAGGAAAAAAGAAACCTAAGAAAAGGAAGGATTAGAACAAGATAAACAGAGTTCTGAAACTGGCTTTCATCTGAAGGTCAAAGAAGGCAAACCTGAGTTTTAGGTTTTTCAGAACCTCATGAGTAAATAGAATGACAACAACAAAAAAAGACAAAGTTTGAGATCTGCCAAGTATAGAACCACTGGTGAAATACAATGAACAATAATAATTATACTCTATACTTATTTTAAAAGCTTAAATCAAATCATGTGCAATTTGATAACTATTAGCCAGGAGAACATGATATAAATTTATGCAGACTGGTAAAAACATAGTTTCTCTTGGATTTGTTACCATTTTGATAACTTAATTACAAAAAAATTAAGACTAATTGCAATACAACTTAAGGTGCTCTATCTAGAACAATGTATAAAAAGCATTTTAGTGAGGTTCAAAAATGAATTATTCTCTTAATTAACATCATTTGTTTACATTAAATAAGATGAAGACAACAGGGAGCCTTCTGTATTTAGTATATATAATTACAGTGCTTTGTTTAAAATATAATAACAAAGCACGAAGAATGCAAAAATAACTTTTAATTGGCATTGAAGTACATGGTACTTCTTGTTCAAAAGAAATGCATTTATAATTAGCACTCCACAAAGAAATTTAAAAGTTAATATATATCCTCTAATACCATCAAAACAAAATGTTTTTTTCCTAGAGACAGAAAGTATAATACCAGTTGCCAGAAGCTAAGATAGGGGAAAAATACTGAGTTATTGTTTAGGGGTGCAGCTTCAGTTTGAGATGATGGAAACATTCAGGAAATGGATAGTGGTGATGATCATAATACACCATGAATGTACTTAACAAAACCAAGATTTATTCTTTTTTTTTGTATTAAATTCTTTTATTGGTACATTGTAAGTATACAACACAATTACATTTTTCATTGGGAATTGTACCTTTACATAATGCATCTTGGTTCTTATTTTTTCCCCATTCCTAGCCCTCCCTTCACCCCCTCCCACCCTTCCCTATTTACAAAGATTTTATTTCCATTTTTTCCATTTCTCATCATTTGTCCTTTCTTTTCCTCTGCCCCTCCCACTACTCCTACCCCTTTGGACCTTTTCTTCCTATTTTACATTATCGATTATTCATTCTAATAGTTCGTACATTTTAGGTATACAATATAATGACATTCATCAATGGAAATTTGCACCTTTACATATTCTCTCTTGGTTCTTATTTTTCACCCTTGACCAGCCCTCCCTTCAACCCCTCCAGTCCTCCCTATTTACAAAGATTTTGTTTCTATTTTTCCATTTTCTCATATTAATCTCATTCCCTTCTATCCTTTCCCCTAGCCCTCCCACTTCCTTCCCCTTTGCCCCTTTTCTTCCTATTTCACACTACCTATTATACATTTAGTCCTTATGTACACTTTCAGTTTCTCACACCAGAGAAACTATTCGGTATTTACACATCTGTGTCCTATTTATTTCACTTAAGAGTACTGCCTCAAAGTGCATCCACTTAGCTATAAATGTCTCTCATTTCTCATTTTTTATGGCTGAGTAGTACTCCATTTTATTTAAAAACCACATTTTCTTTATCCAGTCTCCAGTTGATGGGCATTTGGGCTGTTTCTAAGTTTTAGCTATTACAAACTGTGCTGCTATGAACATGGGTGCACATATATCACTGTGGTATGATTCTTTTAATTCTTTGGGGAAGATCCCCAGCAGTGGAATAGCGGGGTCAAATGGGACTTCCAGTCCTAGTTATTTGAGGTATCTCCATACTGATTTCCACAGTTCTTGCACCAGTCTACACTCCCACCAGCAGTGGAGCAGGGTTTCTCTTTCCCCACAACAATGCCAGCATTTGTTATTGGTTGATTTCATGATAGCAGCCATTCTTTCTGGAGTGAAGTGGAATCTCAGTGTTGTTTTCATTTGCATCTCTCGAATGACCAGTGATGTTGAACATTTTTTCATGTATTTATTGGCTATTTCTACTTCTTTGTCTGAGAAATGTCTGTTCATTTCAGATGCCCATTTTGGGATTGGGTCTTTAAATTTGGGAGGTCTGATCTTTTTAAGTTCTTTATAGATTCAAGATAGTAGACCTTTGTCTGAGGAAGAGCAGGTGAAGATTTTTTCCCACATTGTGGGTTGTCTCTTCACACTGCTGGTGGTTTCTCTTGCTGTGCAGAAGCTTTTTAGTAAGAAGAGATCCCATTTGTTGATTGTTTGTGCTAGTTCACAGGCAACTGAGGTTTTGTTCATAAAATCTTTTCCTACACCGATGTCTTCAAGGTTTCTACCAAACCTCTGTTCCAACTGGTTCAGAGTTTCTATTTTAATATTTAGATCTTTAATCCATTTTGATTTTAGTTTAGTGCATGGTGAGAGATATAGGTCTAGTTTTAATCTTTGGCAAGTTGAAACCCAATTTTTCCAGCACCATTTATTAAAGAGGCTATCTTTCCTCCAGTGAGGGTGTTTGGCTCCTTTGTCAAAGATGAGATGGCTGAGTGAGTCTGGCATTGTTTCTGCATCTTCTAATCTGTTCCACTGGTCCTCAGGTCTGTTTCTTTGCCAGTACCATGCTGTTTTTATCACAGTAGCTTTGTAGTATAGTTGCAAGTTGGGGATTGTGATATCCCCTGCCATGTCTCTGTTACCTAGAATTGCTTTTGCTATTCTGGGCCTCTTCTTGCTCCAAACGAATTTTTGGATTATTTTCTCGAGGTCTATGAAGTATGCTACTGGGATCTCAATAGGAATTGCATTAAATCTATATAGCAGTTTTGGAAGTATGGCCATTTTCACTTTATTAATCCTTCCTACCCAGGAGCAGGGAATGTCTGTCCATTTTCTGATATCATCTTCTATCTCTCTTTTCAGAATGCCATAGTTTTCAGAGAAGAGGTCTTTGACTTCTCTCCTTAGGATGATTCCTAGGTATTTCAGTTTTTTGGATGCTATTGTGAAAGGAATTATTTGCCCTATTTCTCTCTCAGTCAGTGTGTCATTGGTGTAGAGGAATGCTATTGATTTTTGTGTGTTAACCTTCTAACCAGCTACTTGACTGAATTTGATTATTAAGTCTAGAAGACTTTTGGTGGAGTTCTTGGGGTCTTCTATATAGAGTATCATGTCATCCGCAAATAATGACAATTTGATTTCTTCATTTCCTACTTTATTCCTTTTATTTCTTTCTCTTGTCTAATTGTTGTGGCTAATGTTTCCAGAACTATATTGAACAGGAGTGGTGATAGTGGACATCCTTGTCTTGTTCCTGATTTTAATGTGAAGGATTTCAGTTTTTGACCATTTAGTATGATATTGGCTGTTGGTTTTTCATAGATGGCTTCTATCAGTTTGAGGTATTCCAATTATTTGTAGGGTTTTTATCACAAATGCATGTTGGATTTTGTCAAATGCTTTTTCTGCATCTATGGAGATAATCATATGGTTTTTGTCCTTGGCTCTATTGATATAGTGTATTACATTAATTGATTTTCATATATTGAACCATCCCTGGATCCCTGGGATGAATCCCACTTGATCAGGGTGTATGATCTTCTTGATGATCTTCTGCATTCTATTTGGCAGTATCTTGTTAAGGATTTTTGCATCTATGTTCATTAGTGAGATTGGCCTATAGTTTCTCTTTTTCCATTGGGTCTTTCTCTGCTTTGGGGATCAAGGTGATGCTTGCTTCCAGGAATGAATTTGGGAGTATTGCTTCCCTTTCAATTTCACTGAAGAGTTTAAACAGTAGTGGCAGCAGTTCCTCTCTAAATGTCTTGTAGAATTCAGCAGTGAAGCCATCAGGGCCTGGGCTTTTCTTAGTTGATAAGTTTTTAATTACATTTTCAATTTCATTGGTTGATATTGGGTTGTTCAGAATTTTTAGGTCTTCTTCATTCAACTTTGGTAATTCATATGTATCTAGGAATCTGTCCATTTCTTCTGTGTTGTCCATCTTATTGGCATATAGGTTTTGGAAGTAGGTATTGATGATCCTCTGGATTTCTGCTGGGTCTGTTGTAATTTCACCCTTTTCATTCCTAATTGCATGGATTTGGGCCTTTTCTTTCCTTTTTCTGACAAGGTTGGCTAAAGATTTGTCAATTTTGTTGATTCTTTCAAAGAACCAACTCTTGGCTTCATTGATTTTTTGTATCGTTCTCTTAGTCTCCATTGCATTGATTTCTCCTCTGATCTTTATAATTTCCTCCCTTGTATGAGCTTTGGGGTTGTCTTGCTCTTCTTTTTCTAGAAGCTTGAGGTTCAGCATCAGGTTGTTTAATTGGGCTCATTCTGTTTTCCTAATATGTGTATTCACTGCTATGAATTTCCCTCGTAAGACTGCTTTCATTGTTTCCCATAGATTCCGATATGTTGTATTGTCATTGTCATTTAATTGAAGGAACTGTCTGATTTCTTCTTTAATTTCCTCTGTGACCCATTGGTTATTCAGAAGTGTGTTGTTCAATTTGCATGTGTTTATGAAATTTTTACAGTTTCTTTTGCTATGGATCTCCAATTTCATCGCACTATTGTCTGATAATGTACAGAGGATAGCTTCAATTCCTTTGCACTTAAACATGTTCTATGTGTGAGTATGTGGTCTATTTTTGAGAATGACCCATGTGCAGCTGAGAAGAATGTGTATTCTGGTTTTGTGGGGTGGAAGACTCTATAAACATCTGTTAAGTTCATTTGTTCAAGAGTTCGATTGAGTTCTAGTATTTCATTACTTATTTTTAGTCTAGTTGATCTATCTATTTGTGACAGTGGGGTGTTGAGGTCCCCCACTACAATTGTATTAGTGCATATATGACTTTTCATGTCTGTTAGTATTTGTTTTATATAGTTGGGCACATTAGTGTTTGGTGCATAGATATTTATGATTGTCATCTCTTCCTCTTAGATTGTTCCATTTACAAGGATGTAGTGTCCTTCTTCATCTCTCTTAATCAGTGTTGGTTTGAAATCTACTTGATCCTAAGGTGCTCTTTGTCATGAAACTGTCTTATTTCTCCATCCATTTTGAAAGATAGTTTTGCAGGGTACATCAATCTGGCTTGTAGGCTGTTTTCTTTTAGGGCTTGGAATATGTCACTCCAAGCTCTTCTTGCCTTGATGGTTTGTGTTGAGAAGTCTGCTGTGATTCTGATGGGCTTTCCTTTGTATGTGATTTGTTTCTTTTCTCTCACTGCTTGTAGAACTTTGTTCTTCTGTTGAGTTTCTGGAATCTTAACAATTATATGCCTATGTGCAGATTGTTTTTGATCAAGGCTATTTGGAGTCCTATATGCCTCATTTATCTGTATGTCAACTTCTTTTCCCCTGCTTGGGAAGTTTTCTGCCATTATTTCTGTGAAGAGGTTTTTTATGTCATCTGCACTCTCTCCTGTTTCTTCATTGACTCCAATCAGTCTTATGTTATTCTTTTTTGCATCATCTAGCAGCTGCTGGATTGATTTCTCATGTTCCCTTATAATTTCGAAGCAATTTTTCTTTTCCTGGTCACTAATTGCAATCTTATCTTCTATATCTGAAATTCTGTCCTCACATTGCCTCATTCTGCTGTGTAGACTTTCAATGGAGTTTTTCATCTCCTGGAAATTTATTTGCATCTGTTTTATGGATTCCATTTGTTTCTTATGTTGGGATTCCATCATGTTCCTGAGCTCCTCTTTAGATTTATTAATCATGTCTTGCACATGATTTCTCCTGTTATCTGAGAAATTATTTCTGATTTCATTTTTTCCAGATCCCCTTTTGTTGCCAGTTCAGTGGGTCCAGGTGGTTGAGTATCAGAGTGTTCCATCTCATTTCCCTTTGGGGTTGCTGTAGGTGATCTGGAAGTCTGGTTTTGAGACTTATTTACATGTTTTCTCATTTCTACTGGGGCGGGGGGCTTTTAGCACCTGCATGGATTACCTCCTCTGAGCTGGGTGAGGTGGGACAGGGGCCGTGAGCAGCGGTAGGGATGGTGACCCAAAAGCCCTTTCCTGTGGGCTGGGAGCAGCCGGAGGGATGGTGTCCGGGAAACTCCTTCCTCTGGACCAGGAGCAGTGGGATGGTGTCTCAGAAGCCCCTTCCTCTGGGCCAGGAGCAGCGGGACAGAAGGTGGCCCAAAAGCCCTTTCTTCTGGGCTGGGAGCAGCGGGAGGGATGGTGACTGGGAAGCCCCTTCCTCTGGACCAGGAGCAGTGGCACAACGGCTCAGAAGGCCCTACCTCTGGGCCGGGAACAGTGGTCTGGTGGTCTGGTGTCCTCTGCGTCTTTGTATTGTGGAATCAGGTGGCTGCCTGTCTGCAGCAGGTGATTCGGTGTCTTCTGCATGACTCAGGACCTTGTTAGGGCATGCACAGACCTGCTTGTCTGCAGCAGGCTGATTCGGCGTGTGTTCCGAGCAACTGGGGACCTAGGTGAGGTGTGCGCAGACCTGCTGGTCTGCCGTGGGCTGATTTGGCATGTTCTGTGCGACTCAGGACCTCGGTAGGGCATGGGCAGACCTGCCTGTCTGCAGCAAGGTCGTTTTATTCTTTTGTGTTTTTTTTGAGTCAGGGTCTCACTATGCAATTAGGCTGACCTTGAACTCACTATGTAGCCAAGTCTGACCTCAAACTCCAGACAATCCTCTTGCCTCAGCCTCTTGAGTACTGAGATTACAGGCATGTGCCACCATGACTGGCCCAAATTGTATTCTTAAATATAATTAAAATGACAAGTCTTTTATTAGCTATGTTTTATCACCATAAAAATGCATAGAAAATATTTTCATACCATTCCTTAAAGTTTGGAATTCTCTTAAGTCTGAAATTCATGTCAACAAGTAATCTGTTAAAATTGGAGCAGAACACTAGACTTGGGTCACCTGATCACAGTTCATATTTAAGGTTTACCCTTTCTAGCTATTTGGTCTCAATACAAGTTATACTCCAAGCCTCAATTTTCTCTACAAGGACAATGGGAAAGTACATGGACACAGAGTTGTTAAGAATAGGCATTTGTATGTAAAGATACAGGAGTTTAATCAAGATGTTCTCATCCAATTCTCTGGCACACTGAAGATAAAGAGTTATTAACTAAAATTTGCAAACTTTTAAAAATCCTCTAACTTCTTTTAATCAATGTTGTGGTAATGTATTCAAATATACAAAAGACTTGACTCAAATTCTTTAAAAATGGCTGTCCCTCTACTGAGCAGACATTAATGGACTTTACTCTTTAAATTGACAACTTCTCTAAATTATTGGAGACAGATGAAGTTTTTAAAGTACATAAAATTATCACTGAGTAAAAGTGTGAACAATATGTTCTCCTTTTCAAATTTCTTTTAGCTAGTACTCATGGTGTTCAACAGTAATAGCCAGTTTTCTGTGGTCTGTATAAATAATTAGGAGTGCATTTAACAATTTTAAAAGTCAGATATTTGTCCAACTATTTCAAAGTCTGAATCACAATTTTACTCTTAGATGAGACATGGTGTTTAATCTGAAATATGACAACCCCTCTTTTTTTTTTTTTGCTTAAATTCTTTTATTGGTACATTTTAGGTATACAATACGTTTATATTTATCATTGGTTACTTGTACCTGTACATGATGTAACTTGGTTCTTATTTTTTCCCCCATTACCTGTGTGCCCTTCACCCCCTCCACCCTTCCCTATTTACACAGAATTTGTTTCCATTTTTTTTCTCATAATTTTTCCTTTCCCTTCTTTCCTTGGACAACTCCGATTTAATGTCAAAATACTACAGCTCTCACATGAAAGGTCTTATTCTGTAGCCAATGACTGAGAAAGTAGAAAAAACCTTAACTTTATTGTGAATTTGGTAGTTACTTTTAAATGAATTTCATTTAATCAAAACAGTATTTATGGTACTTATATTTGGAAAATTCTAATGCATATATGTATTTCTAAAATTCATGTTTGAAATAAATGGAATTCTTGAATCCCTTGCAAATTTGCAGTCTCCTTGGATTTGCTGCCATCAGCTGGGAACTATTGCCACTTCCACAGGCCTACTAGAGTACAGATAGGGATCATTCAGTTCACTAGCATATCATTATTTTTAAAAGTAGATATAATTCAAACTGATAAGAAAAATCTCTGTGATCAAGGTTTTAAAAAAGTATACACCAAAGAGCATAATGCAACACTCATCAAATTGCATATACAGCACCTTACCATTCATCCTTCCTTACCCTTCAGCATATTTTCTATTACACACACACACACACACACACACACACACACACACACAAGATAGAGAACACCATTTTAAAAATTCTATCTCTTGGCAAAAAATTAACCCTATCATCTCATTTCCACACTGTATTTATTCCTAATTCCAACCAAATACAATTTCCTGAAGACAGCCTTGGTGTTACCACTGTCACACTTTTATCCAATTTATTTTTTTCAATTTAGAGTGAATTCCTTCCCTTCTGAGAAAGTTCTATCAATTTTTTTTTTTTGGTACCGGGGATCAAACTCGGGACCTTGTACTTGGGAGGCCAGCGTGGTGCCACTGAGCTAACTCCCTGGCCCTGTTCTATCAATTTTAACAGCTCCGAAATGGGGGCATAAAGAGAAAAATAAAATTCATTCATTTTTGGCCAAAAGAATTGGTTGTCGAGATTTACTGGAGAAGCTTTAAAAAAAACTAGATAATTTGATAAAGATGAAAAGCTTGATTCATTCTGTGGACAATTAAGAACCAGTTAGGTATGGGACAGGCACTTAACAACTGAAAAATAATGCATATTTAAAGATTATCTTGTTCAGTACCTGGAATACAAGCTGGTACCAATAGCCTTGCTTATTTGAGGTACTGTTTCAAGCACATTTGATTTTTTTTTAACAAAAAATTTATTGGTACATTTTAGGCATATACAATGATAATATTCCATAGGGAATTTGTACCTGTATATTGTACAACTTGCCTTTTTTTCCCATTCCCCCCTCTCCTCGCTATGTATAAAAACTCTTGTTTCCATTTTTTCCTGCTATTTTCACTTTTCTTGTCCCTTTCTTCCTTTCTCTGTCCCTCCTCCCTTGTTTCCATTCCCATTTGAACATTTTCTTCCCATTTCCCAATATGTATTATGCAGTTTAGTCCTTATTTGCACTTTTGTTTTTTCACACCAGAGAAACAATGTGATATTTAAACATGTGTTCAATTTATTTCACTTAAGAGTATGGTCTAAAGGTCCATCCATTTAGCTATGAATGTCTAAAGCTCGTAATTTTAGTAATACTCCATTGTATAAAATAACCACATCTTTATCCATTTCTTAGTTGATGGGCATTTGGGCTGTTTTCACAATTTAGATTTAGCTATTTACAAACTTACCACTATAAACATTGGTGTGCATATATCGCTGTGGTATGATGCTTTTAATTTTGGGGGGGAAGATACCAAGAAAAGGAATAGCTGGGTCAAATGGAACCTCTAGTTTTAGTTTTTTGAAAAATCTCCACAGTGATTTCTACAGTGGTTGCAGCAGTCTACACTCCCACCAACAGTGGAGAAGTGTGCCTTTTCCCCCACAGCTTCGCCAGCATTTGCTATTGGTTGATTTCTTGATAGTAGTCTGGAGTGAGATGGAATCTCAGTATTGTTTTAATTTGCATTTCATGACCAGTGATGTTGAACATTTTTTTCATACATTTATTTGCAATTTCTACTTCTTCATCTGAGAAGTGTCTTTTCATTTCAGATTCCCATTTTTGGATTGAGTCTTTAAATTTAGGGGTCTGATTTTTTTGAGTTCTTTATATATTCTAGATAGTAGACCTTTGTCTGATGAATAGGTAGTAAAAATTTTTTCCCATCCTGTGAGATGTCTCTTCACTCTGTTGGTTCTCTTGCTGTGCAAAAGTTTTTTAATAAGATGAGGTCCCCTTTGTTGATTCTTTGTAGTATTTTCCACTAGCATTCTACTTATTCTCTCTTCCACCAGCTCTAGTGTTACTGTTTTAATATTTAGATCTTTGATCGATTTTGATTTTAGATTAGTGCATGGTAAAAGATATGGATCTAGTTTTAATCTTCAACATGTGGGAAGCCAGTTTTCCAGCACCATTTATTGAAGAAGCTATCTTTCTTCCAATGAAAGTGTTTGGCTCCTTTGTCAAAGATTATATGGCTGAATATGTCTGGAGTTGTTTCTGGATCTTCTAATCTATCTGTTCCATTGATCCACAGGTCTGTTCTTTTGCCAGTACCATGTTGTTTTTATCACAGTAGCTTTGTAGTATAATTTCAGGTCAGGGATTGTGATACCCCCTGCTTTGCCTTTGTTGCCCAGAATTGCCTTTGTTATTCTAGGTCTCTTCTGGTTTCAAATAAATTTTAGGATTTTTTCTAATTCTGTGAAATATGCTGTTGGAATTTTGATTGGGATTGCATTAAATCTGTATAACAGTTTTGGAAGAATGGCTATTTTCACTATATTGGTTCTTCCTATCTAAGAACAAGGGATATCTTTCCATTTTCTGATATCTTCTTCAATCTCCTTTTTTCAGAGTACTGTAGTTTTCAATGTAGATGTCTTTTACTTCCTTTGTTAGATTGATTAAAAGGTATTTCATTTTTTTGGATGCTATTGTGAAAGGGATTGTTTCTCTAATTTCTCTCTCAGTGAGTTTGTTATTTGCAAGCACATTTGATTTTAAAATTATGACTGTGTTAACAGAAAAGTTTCTAAAGTGCTGAACAGAAAGCCCTTTTTTCAAAATTATTCCACTAAACATTTAACTGAGAAGTAATTATATTAGTTAAAACAAAATTTAATTATTCATTGCATCACTACAATTTAAAATACATACAAGTCTTCCTTACATCATTATTTGAGTAAAAATTGGTACAAACTTTCTGAAAGGTAATCTGGAAATGTTTCTCAAAAGAATTCAAACTTCACCTAATACTTTAATGAGCTATAGTATTTTTAAGAATTAATCTTAAGGAAATATCATGGATGAGCTTGAATATTTAACTACAAAGATTTTCATTACAGCATTAATAGTGTAACTGTAAACATTTTAATGTCCAACAGACAGATTAGCTGATTTATAATACACATAAAAATATGGAATATCTAAAACCAATTAAAGTGAATACTATAGAACAAATATTCACATTGTTTCCCAACTGATTACAATTTAATTCTTGAATACTTTTAATTATTTTACATTTGATTTTTAAAAAACCCATACATACAATATGTAAATACATAGACATAGAATAGATTTCTAATTTCTAGGAGTGGGGAGAAATGGAAAGGGGACTGATTGCTAAGGTTAATGGAGTTTCTATTTTCAAGTGATGAAAGTGTTCTGAATTAGATATGAGTGAAAATTCAACCTTGCAAATATAGTAAAAATTACTGAATTGTTTATTTTAAAATGCCAAATTTTATGGTATGCAATTCATTTCTAAAATTGTACATATATGAACATTTAAAATTTCTAATTCTTTGTGAACTCCTATCAAAATGTTAACTTATATTGCCAGATAAATATGTTTATACAAATCTTAAATTAGGCTGTCTCTTGGCACCTCTCTGCATGTACCTTAATATCTTATACATATGTTACTGATTACCAAAGTTTGGGCTCAAAATTGGCCTTTATCCCAGTTGTAGCATGTTCAGAAAATCATTCCACTCTGGTGTGAGAAATTGAAAGTGTAAATAAAGATCAAAATTTATAATAGATGTTGGGAAATGGGAAGGGGAACAGGGGAGGGGGGAGGGGGAAAGGAAGGGACAAGGGAAAAAAAAGAACAGAAGGAAAAAAATAGAAACACAGCTTTTGTAAATTAGGAAGGGAAGAGATGTTGAAGGGAGAGGAGGGGAATGGGAAAAAAGGAAGCAAGATACATCATGTATAGGTACAAATTCCCCATGATGTTTTCATTATGTAAATCTAAAATCTATGAATAAAAATAAATATATAAACTTCTTTTTAAAAAAATCTCATTCCTTTTACATGTGGCTATCCAGCTGTTCTAACACAATCTGTTCAGTAGGCTATCCTTTCCCTCATCGAATGGCCTTGGCACACTTGTTAAAAATCATTTGACTTGGCCGGGGATTTAGCTCCAGTGGTTCTGCTGCCTGCAAGCCTAAGGTCCCGAGTTTGATCCCCAGTACCCACCCCCTAAAATCATTTGATTATGATACAGCAGTTTATTTCTGGACTTTCAACTTTATTCCATTGATCTGTGTCTATTTTTATGCCAGCACCACATTGTCTAGACTATTGTCTAGATTGTAGTAAGTTTGGAAATCAGCATGTGTGAGCCTTTATACTTTGTTCTCCACTTTTTGAAGATTGTTTTTACAGTTCTGGATTCCTTGCCATTCCATATACCTTTTCAAATTATTTTATCAATCTCTACAGAGAAGTAAACCGTAATCTTCTACCCTTGGGGATTTTATGCAATCTGTAGTGCAATTTGAGGAGCATCTTAACAATATCAAGTCTTACAATTCATAAACATTGGATATTTTGTCATTTATTTAAGAGTAGGAAAAATTTAATGAGAGAAAAATAGCTTCTTTCTCTAATGACAGAGACAGAAAGGGGACCAGAAAGTGGGTTGCCCCCTTTTGTCATTTATTTTAATCTACAATTTCAGTAATGTTTTACAATTTTCAGAATACATTTTAGACTCCTTTTGTTAAATTTATTTCTAAATATTGTATTCTTTTTGATACTATTATAAGTAAAACTGTTTTAATTTCATTTTAAGGTTGTGCAAGTATACAGAAATAAAACTGAATATGTATATTAATCATCCATCCTGCAACTTTGTTGAACTCACTAGTTCTAATAATTCTTTAGTAGGTTCCTTAGTAGTTTCCCTATAGATGATCACAGCATTTATGATACATTTATTTCATCCTTTCCAATCTAGAGGTCTTTTACTATTTTTTCTTGCCTAACTGATCTAGCTGAACCTCTAATACAATGTTCAATAGAAATAGCACAAGCAACCATACAGATCTTTTTCATGATATGATGAGGAAAGCATCCAGGCTTCACCATTAAGCATAATGTTAATCTCCAGCATTTTGTAGAGCCTTTCATTAGCCTGAGGAAGTTTCCTCCTTTTTCCAGTTTTCTGGGTATTTTTATGAAAAAAAAAGGGTGCTGAATTTTGTCAAAGACTTCTTCTGTATCTATAAAGGTAACCATGTGGCTTTTGTTTTTATTCTTTTTATGTGACTATTACATTAATTGATTTTAGATGGTAAATTAATCTTGCACTCGGGATAAATCCTACTTGCTCATGATGTAAAATTCTATGTGCTGGATTTGGTTTGACAGTATTTTGCTTCAAATTTTAGTCCTAAAATATATAGTCTATAGTCTGTTTCTTGTGATGTCTGGTGGATTTTGGTATCAGGCTAATACTGGCTTTAAAGAATGAGCTGTGAAGAATGTTACCCGTTGCAATTTTTTTTTCTAAATGAAAAAATTAGCCACACATTATCAAAATAAAATACATATTAAAGCTAGTAATATGAGTGCCATCTCCAGGCCCTGTACAGCAAAACTATTGGCTGTATAAACCTTCTTTAGAGAAGCAAATTTTTGTTCTAGTGTCTGGGGCACTCATGTGTTTCAGGGAATATGACTTCAGCCTCAGTCCTGAACAGTGGCCTCTGACTGGTCCAACATAATAACCTGTTTCATCTTGATTGCCAAGAAATGGTTTAGAAATGGCTATATGAAACAAACAGGTAAGAGAGGAAGTCTGTTGGGAGCTCTGCAACTTTGTACTTAAAATTATACAAAAGAAAGAGAATCTTTTTTCTTCCTTTGGAAGTTGACATGTGTGGGTACATGCAATTATTAAAGCCACAGCCACTTAGTAACCATGATGGAGCTAGAGTGAGGACAACTCTAACATACTAACAGGAGCAACACAGAAACAAAGAGCATGGGTCAGTGGAGATGATTCTGAGCTGCTGAATTAACCTAACTCAGTAGTCAGTCAACTTTGAGATTTTTGGTAAATCTAATCATTTAAGGAATTTGGAATAAGTTTTCTGCTACTTACAACTAAAAAACTTTTAGCCGATACAACCAGTGGTTTGTGGGAGCCCACTCACATTAGTTCAGGAGAGTCAATGTTGGGCTTCTTCTCAACTCCTCACTAACATCTTTGTACCTTCAAATTGGTCATATATGTATACTATAGAAACTAGCAAACACCACAAATCAGGGCTTTTATTTCAAGGTACTCTTAAAGAGGAAAATAAGATGGATAGATGACAGGAAACAGGGAGGTAGACTTTTTGCAGACAAGAAGGGGATCTAGAGACTGGGAGTGGGGGCATAAGATGCTATATGCCTATGTATCAACTCCTTAGAATGAATACATTCATTATGTATTACAAGCATGTACTAATGTGAATAAATAAAACAGTTGCTACACAATTACTCACACACCTCTAGGTAGAAAGCCTATTTCAAACTTAACTTTTCATCAGACCTACCTTTTATTCCCATAATAAAATTATGAAAATTAAAATGTTACCAATAAAATACTAGATATATTTGGCTTTCTAAAATTTTGGAAAAAGTCTACAGAATTCCTTACTATAAATATTTAATAATATGCAAAATTACTGATAATATAATTTTAAAAAACCATTATAAAATATTATGCACAGTAAGGGAAAAATATATTTAGATGGATAGATACAAGGAATTTTGAGCTAAACACCAGTATCTCTGCACTATAAGATAACAAATGTTTTGGATAGCTTTGTCTGTTCCCTCCCTTAATTCTTCATTATGATCATTTTCATTATTATTATCACTTTAGTAATAAGAGAAAATGCAATTCATTTTTTAAATAAGGAAATATAGTACTGTACTTTTTGGTCATGAGTACATGAAGATACTATTTTTTTTCTTCCATTTGTATCAAGGAAAACCTATTTGATCCCTAGGTAGGAAGGTAGCTACAGGTTTTTTTTTTTTTTTTTTTTGGTACCAGGGATTGAACTCAGGTTCTTGCGCTTGCGCAGCAGGCAGCAAAACCACTGAGCTAAATCCCCAGGCCCTGGTAGCTACAGTTTTTAAACTGGGTGATTCTGCATTGCTATTAGTATGAAGATGTAAACCTGTTATCTAACTACCTATACTGTGGGCATAAACTGAATTATAATATAGATTATAAGTGCTCACTTCTTCACACACAATTGTTATAAGCCAACGTCTCCCCTATTTTGAAACCTGCATTCTGATTCATAAAATAGCATTCATTGTATTCCAAAGATGATGTAGTACAGACACTCCCGTTCAACGACTGAGTTACAGTCCTATGACTAGATCGTTAACTAAGTAGGTCCTTACATGAGGAATTATACACAGTATATATATATTACAATATTCAGACCAAAAAAATAGTCAAAGGAAACTGCAACTTGATGACTCTGCTTTTATTTTCCTGATTCTTACATGAAGCACTGCATATGAGTATTTAAGTTTTATGTAATGTATAACAGAAAACTACAGCACTGTACTGTACCATACAACTGGCACGACTGCAGTACTGTATAAACAAGGTGTACTACACAAAAAATAAAAACATTGAGGCTCTATCAACAAGATGCACAGAACTATTTAAAAAAAACAAAAAGATGGGTCATAAGTCCAAACAGTGAGCCTAGGTCTTAAGTCTGAACCATCATTAAATACGTTAAACAAGGAATATCGGTATTAGACATCATATTATCAAAATAGTTCAATGAAAATTTGTTTTTCTTAAGAACACGTGCTCTCCAATAGCCTTTACAATAAAATACAAATCATCACATTAGCTAGGTTCAGGCAGTATTGATCCTTCACATGTCAGAAAAGGCAAGGATAAAAATTATTCAAAAAATCTAGGATATCTTATGATATAGCAATGATATAGACAGTGCTCATCAATAATGACTGCGAAAGAGTTGCAATCAAGATATGATCTTTAGCAAATCAATAAAGCCTCTATTCTTATTATTTCCTTACATGCCTCTTCCTGGCATCTTAGCAGCTTCCATGAATTCTTCAAAGTTACATTGATAACACAGTTGATACTGCTGAAAGCTTTATATATACTTTTTTTTGCCCTGGGGATTGAACTCTGGACCTTGTGTTTGTGAGGCAGGTGCAGCGCCACTGAGCTAAATCCCTGACCCCAGAAAGCCATATTTTGAATCTGCAATTTCATTTATTAATGAAGGAGCTTCTGCAGGTCATTGCAAGGGGCCAGTGAAACTAAAATACTATTTAGACAAAACAGAACCATGAACCTGTTTGACTGTAAAAATCATTGGAAATGCCCAATATCCTTGATACTGAAACTGGCACTAATGGAGCCACTGCTCTGTCTGCCTCTGTAGTAAATATCTTGGAGGATAAAAAGATATGTAAAGTATGTAGTAAAGGAGCCTACTAACCAGGAGCATAAGATAAAAATTAAATAGATAAAACAATCACAGAGCCAAGAATAACTGATAATTAACTGTTCAATTGTTTCCTGTAGTTTGGAAGTGTATCTGTAACCCTTGAGAAAATAATGTGCACCCATGTGATATGGAACATTTCTATATATCAAAATGTTTCAAAGGTAACATTACATCTAAAGAGTGTTTCTATCTGATAATTTATTTAATTCCAAATGAATCAGTTTTATTATGACCCGAGGAACTTCAGGAGCAGTCCTTAAAGTGAGTCCAACAGAAAGAGTGCACTAATAAATTTTTCTGGCCCTTTGGCATAGCTGTTCTGCCTGTATCATATGTGATCAACCGGTCTCATAAGACCATGCTCCAAACCACTCCTTTCTGCATCAAAACAGGCAAACCAAATGTATTTTGGATATTGAGGCAAAAAAGGAACTTCATATTCAAAAAATATCAGGTAGCTTGGTTTTCCCCAGTATCAGACATTATAGAAATACGTATTTTGAAAACATTTGTCGTTTTATCAATGTTGTGTTTATTTGCTCAACACGCTTAGTAAATGTGCCTGAAGTACAACAATCTTCGGACACTCTTCATTTCCGTACAAAAAAAATGTACAGAACTGTACAAAGAGTAAGGGTCCTAAGTACGAGTGACAGGTCGTAAGTCCAAACTGTGCACTTGGGTTGTAAATTCAAACAGTCATTAAACAGGTAGGTCATTAAATAAAGAATATCTGTAAAGGAGCACTGAAGCATGGGGGAGAAGACTTATATTCTAGCTCTAGAGCTAAATCTTACTGGCCATGTTATCGCTATCAAGCAGCAATCTCTCTGACCCTAAATCTTCTCATTTGTTACATGTAGTTAATAGCAGCTAATCATTACTGTTCATAGGATGAGATAAAGTAGATAAAGGAATCAAGTGAAAGATGGTATTATATGTCATTACTTCATTACATACATATTTTCAGTCTTGTGCCAGCTGTACTTTGTTCCATTTTGATACAAAAGATAGCTTTGTAACATCAATGTTACCATTTTCACCAGTAACAAGTTAACTTTCTAATTGCTTTGAGGATGTATCTAAAGAGAAAAAAAGCTAAAATTTCTTTTCTTTACTGCTTTACTGTTTTGTTTTGGTTTTGGTACCAGGAATCAAACTCAGGACCTTGCACTTGCCAGGGAGGTGCTGAGCTACATCGCCAGCCCTGCTTTACTGTTAACTTACCTCAAAAACAAAACAAAACAACAGAAATCAGAACAAACAAAATGCCAACAATGATGTCAACAGAGTACTATTACCATATTACCACGTAGAAACAGAAAGCTATAGATCAATTTCAATAATTTTGTTCACAAGTTCTAAATAAAACATTAGGAAGTAAAATAATTAAAATAATATATCCAAACCAAGTAAGAACCATCCTAGGAATATAAGGATGAATTATGAGGATATCTACTAAGATATTTTACTATAGGTATTACATCAAAGGTGAAAATGTTAAGCATCTTAGTAAATGGCCACTAACTTTTGAATAAATTAACAACCATTCCCAAATAAATATTTCCTAATAAAACAAAAGAAAAAAGCAAAATTATCATTATTTGCTGACGATCAAATAAAAAGTACTGAAAAACTATTAGAGAGACAAGTTCAGTACATAGATGATTTATAAAATTAACACACAAAGATCAGTAATGTGCTTACACATAGAGAACATAATGAAAGAAAAGATTCCATTTAAAATTGCAGTCAAACAAAAAATAAATTTGGAAATAAACAACCAAAACTGTAAAGGACACTATGAAGAAAATTTTAATCTCTATTAAAGGACCCCAAAGAAGACTAGAATAAGAAGATTAGATTTTGGAAGTAATGAGAAAGGGGAATGATTTCCATCTAAAATTATCCCCCAAAAGTCTCTTGTGTCTGAAGGTAAAGCCTGTTCAGAAGAGACAGGTTACTGGGAGTATGAACTGGAAGGGTGTATTCCTGTTCCTGACTTCTCCCTTCTTTGTCTGCTTCCTAACTGCCATGGGTTGAACAGCATTCTTTCACCATGCCTTTGCACCATGCTGTTTCTGGCTTGCAGCAACCAGATTTTAGATTGAGCCCTCTGGAAACTATAAGCCAAATAAACCTCTGGTCCTCTAGGCTGTGGGTGTTGGGTATTTTGTCCTAGCAACAAGAAAGTGACTAAAACACCCACATAAAGGAAAAGTACTTTGGAGTCTTAAAGAGTGGACAGGAATCCTGAAATAAAAAAATTTGAGAACCATTATCACAGTCTTATCTTACAGACCAATAGGTAAACAGGTGAAAACAAATAGGATGATTATGAGAAGGGAAGTGAAATGTTACAGATATTATTGGATTTGTTTTTAGATAGAATTCAATTCTTTTTAAAGAAGAAATGAGAAAAGATATATTTCTAGCCTTATACATTAACTTTCATATTGACATTTCCTGGACTTATTTGTTCCTCTGAATTTGAATTATGATCTAGTGTCATAATTCTTTTAGTATTTTTTGCTTCTTATAAGGCAGATGTACTGGTGAGAATTTCTTCCAATCTTGATCCAATTTTATTTATTTTTTTAAAATTAATTTTATTAGTACACTTTAGATATACATAATGATCACATCCATCATACATAATTTGTACCTGTACATAATGTATCTTGATTCTTTACTCCCTAATCACCTCCTTTCCCTTCAACCCCTCCTTTTTTCCTTATTTCCAAAACCCTTGTTTCCATTTTTTCCCTTCTATTCTTTTTCTTTCCTTCATTTCCCTCTCCCCCTTCTCGTTTCCCTTCTCATTTGAAAAATTTCTTCATATTTCCCAACATTATATATTTTGAGCCTACTTACACTTTTGGATTCTCAAATCAGAGAAACCATACAATATTTGTACATACATATTTGCTTTATTTCACTTAAGAGTATAGTTTCAAGATGCATCCATTTACCTAGAAATGTCTCAAGTTTATCCTTCTTTATAGCGGAGTAGTACTCTGTTGTATAAAATAACCACATCTTCTTCACTCATCCATTGGTAGGGATTTGGACTGTTTTCCAGATTTAGCTGTTACAAATTGTGCTGCATGGGTGTGCATATATCACTGTGGTACGATGCCTTTAATTTTTTCAGAAAGATACCTAGAAGGGGAATAACTGGGTCAAATGAAACCTCTAATTTTACTTTTTTGAGGAATTCCCACACTGATTTCAACAGTGGTTGCACCAGTCTACACTCCCACCAACAGTGGAGAAGGGTTCCTTTATCCCCACAGCCTGCCCGCACTCGTTATTGGTTGATTTCTTTTTTTTTTTCTAGTATCGGGGATCGTACTCAAGACCTTGTGCTTGTGAGGCAGGTGCAGCGTTACTGAGCTAAATTCCTGGCCCAGGTTGATTTTTTGGTAATAGCCATTCTTTCTGGAGTAAGATGGAATCTCCGTGCTGTTTTAATTTGCATTTCTTGAATGGCCAGTGATGTTGAACATTTTTTCATATATTTGCTGTTTCTACTTACTCATCTGATAAGTATCTGTTCATTTCAGATGCTCATTTTTGAATTGGGTCTTTAAACTTAGGGGGTTTGATTTTTTTTTTTTAGTTGAACAGATGTTAGTTCTTTGAGAAACAGTTGAAAATTTCTTCCCATTTTGTGGGTTGTTTCTTCACTCTGTTGGTGCTTTCTTTGGCTGTGAAAACCTTTTATTTATTTATTTATTTATTTATTTATTTTTGGTTTGGGGGATTGAACTCGGGTCCTTGCACTTGCAGGCAGGCAGCGGAACCACTGAGCTAAATCCCCGGCTCCAGAAAAGCTTTTTAATATGATGAGATTCCAGTTGTTGGCTCTGTAATATTTCCTATGTGATTGAGGTTTTGTTCATAGTCTTTGCCTATACCTATGTCTTCAAGAGTTCTAGCTCTACTATCTTCCAACAGATTGTTTCTGTTTTAATATTTAGATCTCTGATTCATTTAGGTTTTTGGTTGGTTAGTGCATGGTGAGAGATATGTGTCTAGGTTTAATCTTCAGCACATGGAAAGACAGTTTTCCCAACACCATTTACTAAAGAAGCTTCCATTGATCCTGGAGGTTTTTCTCCCCAGTACCATGCTGGGTTTTTGTTTTGTTTTGGTACCAGAGATCAAACTCAGGACCTTGTCCTTGCGAGGCAGGCGGCAGCACCACTGAGCTAAATCCCCAGCCCCAGTATCATGCTGTTTGTTGTTGTTTGGT
Organism: Heterocephalus glaber; assembly: GCF_053883595.1. NCBI lineage: Eukaryota > Metazoa > Chordata > Mammalia > Rodentia > Bathyergidae > Heterocephalus > Heterocephalus glaber. The sequence goes on from NW_028258344.1 coordinate 10,308,214, forward strand.
ACCAGGGATCAAACTCAGGACCTTGCACTTGCGAGGCAGGCGGCGGAAGCACTGAGCTACATCCCTGGCCCTCCATCCTGTTTTTATTATGGTAACTTTCTAGTATAATTGCAAGTCAAGGATTGTGATGTTCCCTGCCTTGCCTTTGTTAGCCGGAACAGCTTTTGCTAGTCTAGATCTCTTCTGGCTCCAAATGAATTTTAGGATTGATTTCTCTAATTCTGTGAGCTATGTTATTGGTACTTTGATCAGAATTGCATTAAATGTGTATAACAATTTTGGAAGTATGGCCATTTTCACTATACTGGGTCTTCCTACCCAAGAACAAGGGATATCTTTCCATTTTCCTCTATCTACTTCAATCTCCTTTTTCAGAGTACTGTAGTTTTCAATGTAAAGGTCTTTTACTTCCTTTGACAGGTTGATTCCAAAGTATTTCATTTTTTTTATGCTATTATAAAATGTGTAGTTTCCCTAATTTCTCTCTCAGTGAGTTTGTCATTTCTGTACAAGAATATTATTAATTTTTTTAGTGTTACCTTCCTATCCAGCTATGGTAATGAATTTGGTTATTAAATCTAGATGTATTTTGGTGGGGCTTTTGGGGTTTTCTATGTAGAGTATCATGTCATCTGCAAATAATGATAATTTAATTTCTTTCTTTCCTATCCTTATTCCTTTCTTTCTCTCATCTAACTGCTCTGGTTAATGTTTCCAGAACTATACTGAATAAGAGTGATGATAGTGTCTTGCTCCTGATTTTAGAGTAGAAATGATCAGTTTTTGACCATTTAGTAACATGTTGGCTGTTGGTTTATCATAGATGGGCTTTATCAGATTGAGATGAAGACTATTCCAATTTTCTGAAGGTTTTTTTTTTTTTAAATCATGAATGGGTGTTAGTCTTTGTCAAATCTTTTTCTCCAACTATTGAGATAAGCTGTGATTTTTGTTCTTGGTTCTGTTAATGTGGTGTATTACATTTATTGATTTGCATATGTTGAACCAACCTCACATCCCTGAGATGAATCTTACTTGGTCATGGTGTATTATTATCTTTTTATGATCTCCTGCATTGTTTGCAAGTATTTTATTGAGGATTTTTGTGTCTATGTTCATTAAGGAGACTGGCCCTCTTTTTTTGTTGGAACCTTCTCTGGTTTTTGTATAAGGTAATGCTTGCTTTCAGGGATGAATTAGGAAGTATTGCTTCTACTTCAATTTCATTAAAGAGTTTGAGAAGTGGCGGCATTAGGTCGTCTCTAAATTTCTTGTAGAATTCAGCAGTGAATCTGTCAAAACCTGAGCTTTTCTTTGTTGGTAAGTTTTAAATTACATCTTCAATTTTACTGACTGGTAATGATTTAGAATTTTTATATCTTCTTGATTCATCTTTTGTAAGTCATACGTATCTAGAAATCTGTCCATTTCTTCTGTGTTTTCCATTTTGTTAGAGTGCAGGTTCTCAAAGTAGGTTGAGGATCTTCTAGATTTCTGCAGGATCTGTTGTGATTTCACCTTTTTCATTCCTAATTCCATGGATTTAAGTCTTTCCTTTTTCGATCTGATTGGCTAAAAGCTTACCTATTTTATTTTTCAAAGAACCAACTGTTTCAGTCATTGATTCTTTGTATTCTTTTGTTAGTCTCAATTGTATTACTTTCTGCTCTGATTTTTATAATTTCCTCCATCATACATGCTTTAACTTGCTCTTCTTTTTCTAGTAGTTTGAGGTTCAACATTAGGTTATTAATTTGCATTTGTTGTTTTTCTGATGTGGGAATTCACCACTATAAATTTCCCTCACAGGACTGCTTTCATTGTGTCCCATAAGTTCTGGTACGTTGTGCTGCCATTATTATTTAATTGTAGAAAGTGTCTCATTTCTTTCTTTTTTTTTTTTTTTTTGTACTGGTGATTGAACTCAGGACCTTGAGCTTTTGAGGCAGGCAGCAGAACCATAGAGCTAAATCCCCAGCCCTCATTTCCTCTTTAATTTCATCTGTGACACATTGGTTGTTTAGGAGGGTATTATGAACTTCTTGTAGTTTCTTTTGCCACTAATTTCCAGTTTCATTGCAGTATGGTCTGATAATATGAATGGGATAGTTTCAATTACTTTGCATTTACTTAAGCATGTTCTATGAGCTGGTATTTATGGTTTATTTTGGAGAAAGTCCTATGTGCAGCTGAGGAGAACGTGTATTCTGATACTGTGGGGTGGATCACACTGTAGATAATCTACTAAGTCCATCTGTTCAAAGGTGTGGTTCAGTTCTGATATTTTTTTGTAGATTTTTTGTCTAATTGATCTATTTGTGATAGTGTAGTACTGAGGTCTCCATTGCAACTGTATTAGTGCTTATTTGATTTTTCATGTCTGTTAATATTTGTTTTATATAGTTGGGTGCACTGGTGTTTGGTACATATATATTTATGATTTTTTCCACTTGGATTGTTCCCTTAACAAAGATGTAGTGATCTTGTCTCTCTTGATGAGTCTTTGCTTGAAATATAATTTGTCTGCAAATAGAATAGGTATCTCTGCTTTTTCTGGGTTCCTGTCACATAAAGTATTATTTTCCATCTTTTGACTTTCAGTCTATGAATTTCCTTTTGAATTAAATGTGTTTCTTGTATGCAGCACATTGTTGGATCTGTTTTTTTTATCCATTCTGCCAATCTGTTTCTTTTGATTGGTGAATTGAGACCAATCACATTGATGGTTATAACTGATACATATTGACTTATCCTTGTCATATTATTTTCCTGTTGTTGGTTCCCTTTCTTTCCCATTTAATTGCTGCCTTGTCTGAAGGATTCATTCTAATAGGGTTCAAGGAACTGTAGTCTTCATTATCTCTTTCTAGATCCTTCAGAACATTTTGGGGTGCTGGTTTGGTGGTCATGAATTTCTTCAGGCATTCTTTACATGGAAGTATCTTATTTCTCCATCAATTTTGAAAGACAGTTTTGTGGGGTACATCAATATAGGTTTGAAGTTATTTTCTTTTAGGGCTTGAAATACTTCATTCCAAACTCACCTTGACTTCAGCGTTTGTGTTGAGAAGTCTGCTATGATTCTGATGAGCCCTCCTTTATTTATAGGTGATTTGTTTCTTTTCTCTAAAAGCCCTGACTATTTTATGCTTTGGTGTAGCTAGTTGGAGTTCTATATGCCTCACTTATCTGTATGTCAAGTTCTTTTTCCCTGCTTTAGAAGTTTTCTGCCATTACTCCTGTGAACATTTTTTAATGTCATATGTGCTATCCCCTAATTTTTCAGATTCTGACCAGTCTTATTTTTGCATCATCTAGCAGCTTTTGGATTGATTTTTCACAGTCCCTTGGTATTTTTAAGAAATATTTCTTGTCATGATAACTAATCGCAAGCCTGTCTTCTAGAGGTGATACTATCCTTACATTGGTTGATGCTGCTGTGTGTACTTAAAATATAATTTCCTAGATATGTCTGAATCTGTTTCATGGATTCCATTTCTTTCCTATGTTGGGCATTCATCATTTCCATCATTTTCCTAAGCTCCTCTATATTTATATCGGCATCCACTCTAGATTCACTAACTGTGTCCTTCATTATGGTCATCATTTCTTTAGTTATCTGAGAAATTATTTTTTATTTTTTTCTAGAGCATCATTCATCTGCTGTTACCTCTGCCATTACCATTTCAGAGTCCAGGTGGATGGCTTTTGATGTATTTAACCTCACTGACCCCTGGATTTTCCTTCAGCGAGATGGAGGTTTGGGTTGCATCTTGCTTCTTCATCTTTTCATTTTCTATTTTTTTAAATTTGATTTCTGAGTTGATGCTTGTAAACTGCTTTAGTAGCTTTATTACTAGTACTGAGAACTCCTTAGGAAATGACTATTTTTCAGAGATGTCTTCTAGTTATCTGGCTTTTGATTCTGTCATAAGATGCTACCTCTTCAATTTACTAGGGATGAGAAGTTCCTGCCTGCTTGGCCTAGGCCTGAGTTCTTTGGTTCTAGACTATAGTACTGTTTATGACCCTCAGACCTTCTTGGTCTTGGCATACGAGGAAGAACAACTGATAAGAACAACTATCACCTTGGCTAATGTAGAACAATCAGTAGTAACAATAGGATCAGGCACAGCCTAGAAAATGATAAACTGTGGTAATTATTAATTTGCCCCCTTTAACCATATGAACAAGATTTATAGTTATATGACAAAATCTAAAACAAATCAGATAATTATATACAGTAAATATTCACTTAACTGAGCAATTTTACCCTCTGGGGAAAAGATTTAAAAGGAATAGGAAGAAAAATAAATAAATAGAAAAAGTCAAAGAGATTAGAGGCAAGGTTGAAAGACAAAGGAAGATTACCTAAGTTTCTGGAGACTGGTGGAAAAGACAGGAAGGAAACAAGGAAGAAACAAAAAGAATTAAAACAAGACAAAAAACAAACTAAAAAGAGTTCACATTCATGAAAAAACAAGGATACATAATAAAGAAAAAAGATTTCTCTGTGATTTCAAGTCAATGGTTATCTTCTGGGGTCTACAGTTTTGTGGTAGTGTCCACTTCAGGGTGCATCTCTGCTGTCACTAGTAGACAAAGGAGGCAGACAGAGCCCAGATCTGTGTTGTATGATCCCAGCAAGCTTGCAGTAGAAACAGGGTGGGGTGCCAATTCAACTCCACAGAAGTTCAGGCTGATGGTTGTGGGCTTGTGACCCAAGTTGTTCAGCTCACAACACAATGGGTGTTTCTTGCCGGATTGAACTCAACTCCTTTATCGTTGGCATGTCCCAGGGGTGCACCTCACCCAGACACTGGGAGCCCCAAGATAAAGTACCCACAGCTTCTCTAAGTCCCAGGTTCAGCTGACCCCACACCAAAATGGCATCTAGACAGTCACCCTCTCCTAGGGATGTTTGGACAGGAATCACTCACTAATTGCTGTATCAAATGTTCTGCTCCATTGGTGTGTTTCCCTTTGGAAGCCACCAGGGTCCCTCGCCATCACAACTCTGTAGGTTCAAGCCTCCTCTCTCACACCATGTGCCAGGAGTCAAGGAGAAAGCACAGTTTGCCATTTCTCTTTTCTACCATGAGGTCCATCATCTTGTTCTGCCTGTGGGCTCCAATTCTCACTTAAGAACTTTCTTGGGTCTCAGGGATCCTCCTCCACATTATATTTATTTAATATATACAGGGGTATATACATATACATCTTATAAATACCTTATATAAACTATGGTGCACTGAGCAAAAATGAGAAATTACCATTGATAAAATACAGGCTATATTTAGATTTTACCAGTTTTTCTAATATTCTTTTCTGTTCCACTACCTAATACATGTCCTTGATCTATAATTTTTTCTCAATTATCCCTTTTCATAATTTTGAGTTTTGAGGAACCCTGGTCAGGTATCTATGTAGAATGATTCTGAGTTTGGCTTTATGTTATAGGTTTGGGAGAAAGTAAAATATTTTCTTATCACATATCAAGAAATGATTTTTTTGTGTGACTGTTTTAATAATTTCTATATTCTTGTAGAGAATCTCCATTTGTTGACCTGTTACTACATTTCCTAAATTTATTTAATTATGGTTTCTTTTAAAATATTTATAACAGGGGCTGGGGATTTAGCTCAGTGGTTCCGCCACCTGACCCACAAAGTGAAGGAAAGGAGTTTGATCCCTGGTACCAAAAAATAAAATAAAATAAAATATTTATATCAGCTGAAGTTTTTACTAAATCCAGTATTTAGTATCACCACTCTTGTTCAATATAATACTTGTGGCAAGAGAAATAAATAAAAGGGATACATAAAGGAAAGGGAACAGTAAAACTATCCTTATCTGAAGATGACATAATCCTTTACATAGAAGAATCAGAAAATTACGCCAAAAGACTCCTAGAACTAATAAACAAATTCAGCAAGGTAGCAGAATAAAAAAATCAACACATAAAAATGAATAGATTGCTGTTCACTAGTAATGAACCCACAGAGAAAGAAATTAGGAAAACAATACAATTCACAATAGCTTCAAGAAAAATTAAATACTTAGGAATTACCCTAACAAAGGAAAGGAAAGACTTCTATAATAAAAACTGTAGTGCTCTGAAAAAGGAGATTTATGACCTAAATATTAAGTTCAGGCTCTCTGAACTAAGCCACTAGCCCTGCCTCACACCTCTGAAAACTTACAGACAATGCAACTGGGCATCACCTACTAGTCTGAAGCTAAATCTCTTGAAATTGAGGCCTTTATGGCCTACTTAGCACTGGCAGAACATATATGCGAACCAAGCTGGGACAGAGTGCGGTGTGAGTAGTCTGAAGTTAAAATGTCATCTATTCCCATTGTTCTACTCCTAGTTCAAGAGTATAACACTTTTTGTTGAATGCAATTGATCTTTAGTAACTCTCTTCACCATTAAAATGGTTGCTTCAGAAATGCATCACTGAAATAAAAATTCATTTAAGAAGTTCATATTGTTTCATCCAATAATCTCATTTCTACAAAAATCTATCCTTTTGGGGCCGGGGATTTAGCTCAGTGGTTCTGCTGCCTGCCTCGCAAATGCAAGGGCCCAAGTTCAATTCCCTGGTATCAAAAAAAAAAAAAAATCTATCCTTTGGGAAATAAATCAAAATATAAGAAAGATGTATTTAGCATGTTCTTACAAATACTACAGCAAAATATTTAAAGCAACGTAAGTTCAGCAAAATGGGGTATCAGTTAAACTAAGGTACACACATTGGCTAAATTATATACTTTTTAATAGTTAAAAAAATTAGCCACTGTCAACTTCATAATCCTTTCCTTTGACAAAGGTTAAGACTAATTTATGCCAGCTGTACATAAACTACTAGTTCTTTTATGAAAGCCATTCTCACATTCTTTCTGAGCATACTGCCACTTAGGTCCCATTTTCCAGAGTCGAAACTACATGTGGCCACGTGACTAAATTCTCAGTACTATAATGTGAGCCCCCCAACTCAAAAAAAAGGTATAACTTCCTGCTTACCTGCTCAATAATAAACTGCCTTGAATTTCATCTCTTTACCTTTCCCACCAGCTCAAGTGGGATCTGGCAGGAATTCACAGACAACCAAACCAACCATGACACATGAATCCTAGTATTACTTCATGAAACAGAATTGCTTTACCAGCCTATCATATTATGAGACAGTAAAATACAGTATTACTATAAAGATTAAGTAACATTACATATCCATTTAAAAAGTATTACATTCCAAGAGGCTATAAAATTAAATGTATCCAAGTATCACAACTACCTTTAAACATGTATATAAACAGAGTAAACACATAAAAATATCATGGTAGAGGGACCATGAATAAGTATTTTCCAAATTTTCAATAATATTGTTTACTATGACAATTTCAAAAATTAAAATTGGCAAACAATTGCAGCTCTAATTCTTAAAACAGTGAAAAGTTTCAAAGAGATTTAAGAAATTTTTGTTCTACCACTTTCATTATGGTGTAAAACATACATGGTCTGGCCAATGTTCCCAAGGCAAGATGCTTGTCTGCACCCCAGCCACTTGTATTCTACTCATGTTCCTCAGAGGCACGAGCTATCAGACTTTATCAAATGAGACTAGATCCATATAATTGAATCCCCTCTACTTTTTAAAGGCCTTTTTGCTTTATCTTTTGCATTTGTATTGTTTTAGTGAAAACAAATTTTAGTGCAAGGAGATACAGTGTATTAGAACCTGATCCCCCAAAACCTTTATGCCTTTTCTCACCCAGCAGCTAGTTTCCCTCAACCTAAAAATCTGTTTTAAGAAGGATAAGAACACCAATGTAAGGTTATTGTTTCCTCTTCCCAAAACCAAAACCAAAACAAAGAAAACTAAATCAGTCAAACCAAAAGAAAACAGTTCATCTTTATTGTCCTCACATTTGAAACTATTTCACTGTTGAATATAAATTAACAAAGCAGTCAATTTACACAGAATCTCGATTTCCTAATAATATCTACCATAAGATGTCATTATTTCTAGAGCTGTGCTGTCAAATGAGAATTATTCACCTTGTGGTTAGTGTACTTTAAAATAGTGCTAGTCAGAATAGTGTGTTCTAAATATAAAATACACACTGGAATTTGAAGACTTAATCTCCCAATCTGTACAATAAAATTATCACTTATATCTTTAGAATATTGATTACATGTTAAACAATATTTTAGATATGAGTTAAATAAGATATATATTAAATTTCACTTGTTTCATTTTAATTTGTCAAATGTGGCTATAAGAAAACAAACTTACATATGTACCTCAAACTATGTATTTCTATGGGACATCAAATGAAGCTGACCTAGTTTCTAATAAGCAAAAATTTTAATCATTTCCTTTTGGTTTAGTACTCTCTAGTTCTGTAGTTATACACAGAAAACAAAGATAGTAGGTTGGTCTGGGGTTATGTCTCAAAAGTTACTGAAGATAAGGGCTGCCTTTAGGCATCCACTTACTCAATGACAGGGTCAACTTATTACAACAACCAAGATCCCAGGAGAAATCCAGAGACCTTTTATTGAATCTTAAGGTTTAAAAACCCAACCCTCATTCTGACTCCATCATCTACCAGCTTTCTATGAGGACACTGGAATGCTAATGCCACCTAAGAGCCTTGCCAGATGTCCTTTAGTCATCGTTCTAAGAATTAATGGTAGTTATCTTGAGATAGCATGTGCTCCTTTAAAAGACTGGATGCCAAGGCAGGGGTGGGGTGATATTTTGGGAAGCTAGAAAAAGGAGGAAGTATGGATATAAGAGTCAGCTAGATTCTCAGGAGAACCAGGTCACCAACAAAACTACTATGTTTGTTACACTTTAAGTTTTCTGAATATCCACTTTATGTGAGAACAGACGAACAGAGCTAAATAAGCTGTCTACTCTTGAGCTTATTCCATAGTCTAACCAAACATAACTGAAGTCAGGGTGTATTAATGGACAAGGGGAATGGCCCTAACATTTAATCCTGGGCTCTAACCTTAATGACTATAAACTTAATGAGAATTGGTTAAGAAAGTTAAAGCAGCAGACAAAAAGTTGAGGATAATTGAACTCAGAAAGCAAGGATTATGGCTAAATGGAAATCCAGGTATTTCAGAAGTAGACACTAAGAACCCTTTGAAACATTATTTATATTTTTGTAAGATCTCCTTCCACCATTTCTCTGTGCGTGAAAAAAAGATTATAGCAATCAACCTTTAATGCATTTATTTATAAATTACACACATAGCACACACACATTATGTGTTCTATGGAACATAAAATTAGGATATTAAAAATACAAGTTTTTATATTTCCAATGACCCTGGCACAGTCCCTATGAATCCTGCTCTAAGACAGCCCAACATTAAAGTAAGAAATTTAAAAACACTGTGGATAAAGGAAAGAGATATTAAAAATTATACCTGGAAATGATCTGAGGCCTGCAACAAAAATCCTCAGTTCCTTTCAGAAGTCTCTTAAAATTAGTTTGGTATATTTTCACCGTAACACAAAGAAAAAAAAATGAAATGGAAAAGATGTTCTTTCTACACATTTCAACTAATCTATGTTCTGCTTTTATCTTGTTATCCAATCCTATGTAATAAGCCACTAAAAAAATCCTTTATAATGTAATATAAATTCTCTTAAAAAATTTAAAGACATAAGAAAAGCTGTCATCTCAAATGAGGCCTATTTTCCATTTCTCTTGCTATAAAATTATAGGTACCAGAAAATTAAAAAGATGTGTTTGCAGGGGAGCCTTCATGACCACTGCCTTACCAGTGAGAGGGCTTCAGCAGTACATGTGGTTGTCAAGTTGTTAAGTTTTCAATATACTACCCAAGCATAAAATTTTTTCCTAAAAATCATATTAGTAATACAATAGTAGTGGGGGACCTTAATACTCTACTCTCACAACTAGATAGATCAATTAGACAAAAAAAAAACACAACAAAATACTAAACTTACTAAACTCAATCAAACTCTTGAACAAATGAACTTAACAGATGTTTACAGACTGTTCCATCCCACAAAATCAGAATACACATTTTTTTCAGCTGCACATGGGTCATTCTCCAAAATAGACCACATACTCGCTCATAGAACATGTTTAAGTGCAAAGGAATGGAAGTTATCCCCTGTATATTGTCAGACCATAGTGCGATGAAATTTGAGATAAATAGCAAAAGACACTGCAAGAATTTCTTGATAAACACATGGAAACTGCAAACACACTTAAAGAAGAAATCAGACAGTTCTTACAACTAAATGACAATGCCAATACAACATACCAGAATCTATGGGACACAATGAAAGGAGTCTTACAAGGGAAATTCATAGCAGTGAATACTCACATTAGGAAAACAGAGTGAGCTCAATTACCCAACTTGATGCTGAACCTCACGCTTCTAGAAAAAGAGCAGGACAAATCCAAAGCTCATACAAGGGAGGAAACTATAAAGATCAGAGGAGAAATCAATGCAATGGAGACTAAGAAAACGATACAAAAAAAAAAAAATCAATGAAGCCAAGAGTTGATTCTTTGAAAGAATAAACAAAATTGACAAACCCTTAGCCAACCTTATCAAAAACAGGAAAGAAAAGGACCAAATCCATGCAATTAGGAATGAAAAGGGTGAAATTACAACGGACACGGGAGAAATTCAGAGGATCATCAACACCTACTTCAAGAACCTATATGCCAATAAGATGGAAAACACCGAAGAAATGGACAGATTCCTAGACATGTATGAATTACCAAAGTTGAACGAAGAAGACCTAAAAATTCTAAACAACCCAGTATCAATGAAATTGAAAACGTAATTAAAAACTTAACAACTAAGAAAAGCCTGGGTCCTGATGGCATCACTGCTGAATTCTACAAGACATTTAGAGAGGAACTACTGCAACAATGTTTAAACTCTTCAGTGAAACTGAAAGGGAAACAATACTCCCAAATTCATTCCTGGAACCAAGCATCACCTTGATCCCTAAAGCAGAGAAAGACCCAACCAAAAAAGAGAACTATAGGCCAATCTCACTAATGAACATAGATGCAAAAATCCTTAATAAGATATTGCCAAATAGAAGGCAGAAGATCATCAAGAAGATCATATACCCTGACCAAGTGGGATTCATCCCAGGGATGCAGGGATGGTTCAACATATGCAAATCAATCAATGTAATACACTATATCAATAGAGCCAAGGACAAAAACCATATGATTATCTCCATAGATGCAGAAAAAGCATTTGACAAAATCCAACATGCATTTATGATAAAAACCCTACAAAAATTGGAATAGATGGTCTCTACCTCAATCTGATGAAAGTCATCTATGAAAAACCAATAGCCAATATCATACTAAATGGTCAAAAACTGAAATCCTTCACACTAAAATCAGGAACAAGACTAGGATGTCCACTATCATCACTCCTGTTCAATATATTCTGGAAACATTAGCCACAGCAATTAGACAAGAGAAAGAAATGGAATAAAGATAGGAAATGAGGAAGTCAAACTGTCATTATTAGCAGATGATATGATAATCTATATAGAAGACCTCGAGAACTCCACCAAAAGTCTTCTAGACTTAATAACCAAATTCAATAAAATAGCTGGATACAAGGTCAACACAAAAATCAATAGCTTTCCTCTACATGAACAACAGACTCACTGAGAGAGAAATAGGGCAATCAATTCCTTTCACAGTAGCATCCAAAACACTGAAATATCTAGGAATCAACCTAACAAAAGAAATCAAAGACCTCTACTCTGAAAACTATAGAACTCTGAAAAGAGAGAAGAGAGATTGAAGAGGATATCAGAAAATGAAAAGACATCCCTTGCTCCTGGGTAGAAAGAATCAACATAGTGAAAATGGCCATACTTCCAAAACTGGTATATGAATTCAATGCAATCCCAATTGAAATTCCAGCAGCATATTTCATGGACCTTGAGAAAACAATCCAAAAATTCATTTGGAACAATTAGAGACCTAGAATAACAAAAGCAACTCTAGGCAACAGAGACACGACAGGGAGTATTACAACCCCCAACTTGAATTTATACTACAAAGCTACTGTGATAAAAACAGCATGGTACTGGCAAAGAAACAGACTTGAGGACCAGTGGAACAGATTGGAAGATGCAGAAACAACTCCAGACACACTCAGCTACCTCATCTTGGAAAAAGGAACCAAACACCCTCACTGGAGGAAAGATAGCCTCTTTAATAAATGGCTGGAAAAATTGGGTTTCAACTTGCCAACGATTAAAACTAGACCTATATCTCTCACCATGCACTAAACTAAAATCAAAATGGATTAAAGATCTACATATAATGCTAAAAACGCTAAATGGGTGTAAGATAGGTTAGGTAGAACTCTTGAAGACATTGGCGTAGGAAAAGATTTTATGAACAAAATGTCAGTTGCATGTGAACTAGCACAATCAATAAGTGGGATCACTTCTTATTAAAAAGTTTCTGCACAGCAAAAGAAACCACCAACAGTGTCGAGACAACACACAATGTGGGAAAAAAGTTTTCACCAGCTGTTCCTCAGACAAAGGTTTACTATGTAGCATCTATAAAGAACTTAAAACCTCAGACCTCCCAAATTTAAAGACCCAACCCAAAAATGGACATCTGAAATGAACAGACATTTCTCAGACAAAGAAGTAGAAATAGCAAATAAACATATGAAAAAAATGTTCAACATCACTGGTCATTTGAGAGAGATGCAAATGAAAACAATGCTGAGATTCCACCTCACCCTAGAAAGAATGGCTGCTATCATGAAATCAATAACAAATGCTGGCGGGGCTGTGGGGAAAGAGGAACTACTCCACTGCTGTTGGGAGTGTAGACTGGTGCAACCACTGAGGAAATCAGTATGGAGATACCTCAAAGAACTAGGACTGGAAGTCCCATTTGACCTAGCTATTCCCCTGCTGGGTATCTTCCCCAAAAAAGAATCATACCGCAGTTATATATGTGTACCCAAGTTCACAGCAGCACAATTCGTGATGGCTAGAACCGGAAACAACCCAATTGCCCATCAACTGGAGACTGGATAAAAAAAATGTGGTTTTTTTTTTAATAAAATGGAGTGCTACTCAGCCATAAAGAACGAGAAACTAGAGACATTTATGGCTAAATGGATGCACACTGAGGCGATACTCTTAAGTGACATAAATAGGACACACGTGTAAATACCGAACAGTTTCTCTAGTTTGAGAAACTGAAAGTGTAAATAATAATGATAATAAGAAATGATAATAATAATGATCATGATAATGTGAAATAGGAAGAACAGGTGGAAAGGGGAATAGGAAACAGGAGGGGTAGGGATAAGAAAGAAGGGCATGGAATATGAGAAAAACAAAAAATGGAAACAAAGTCTTTGTAGATAGCAAGAGGTGGAGGGGTTGAAAGGAGGGCAGGGGAATGGGGAAAAAAAATAAGAACCAAGATGGATTATGTAAAGGTGCAAATTTCCAATGATGAATGTCATTTTATTGTATATCTTAAATGTACGAATATAATTTAAAAATTTTTTTTCCTAAAGTTCACATACTGAGCTATAGAAAATACATTTATATTGCCACCTTCCTTTTACCATATATTGAAAAATATAAGGTGATAACTAGCCAATAATGTGTTGCAATGATTAAAATGAAAAAAGATCATTATCAGACTTGTATATAGGTGGTAAATTTACATTGTGGAAAATTTTTAAATACTGAGAATTTTTATTAATAAGAAACTTACCCACAGTTTTACATCATTAAAGAGATAATTTACTAGATTAAAGGTTCACAGTACAAGTCAAACTTTTTATTAAAATTAAGGCAAAAATGACATGGTCATTACATAAATGTTACACAAATATGACAAAATATCCATTCTCAATATAATCCAGAAATTGACTTAATGGATAAACTAAACTCCCAACACAAAACAGGCAACAGATAATTTATAGATGACACATAGCAGGCAATTAATAATGAACATACAAGTTTAGTATCAACAAAAATGGAAATTAAACATATTGACAAGACACAAGAAGGCACTTACATGCTATCATTAAAATACAAATTGCCATCACCTTTCTGGAAAATATGACAGTATCTTTTAATCTAGTACTCACATTAGAAAATGATTTCAAGGTTAAAGATTTATTTATACAAATTATCACAATATTTCATTTCTGCCTAGAGAAGGCACTGGATTAAAATGTTCTAAAATGTTAATCTCTAGGGGCCAGGGCTATGGATGGTGTTTCTTCTATTTCTGGTATATTCCCTGTATTTTAAAACAAACATATATTAACTCTAGTCCAAAAAAATCTTAAAGTTACTTTTTAAAGTTCCTTTTAACAAATATCACCCAGTTCTTCTTACAGAAACAAATGATAAGTGTTTGTTATTTTTAATCCACAGGGACAGGCTCCTATTCTAATTCTAGAATTATACCTCCTACTCACCCAAAGCATCCGCCTCCACACCAGCACAGCACAGAGGAGCTGTAGTTAGAAACAGATCTAAGTTCAAATCCTAGAAAACACCACTAACAGCTGTGTTCCTGTGGGCAACTTACTTTTCTAAATCTGAGAGTATTCTTAAAAGAGACTAACATAAATTTAGAGATTAAGAGAGCTCCAGTACCTCAGAAGATAATTCAGAAGGGGGATAAAGAGAAAGGTAGAATTATAATGTGAAATTATAAGTATACAATTTAGGATTCATCTAAAGAAAAGCTATGTCCTCAAATGATAAGAATGAAACTAAAAGGGTTAAATTTTTCTTCATTCTTCTGTACAAAAACCTTGCTGTTTGGCACACAAGGAACACAGCAAAATATGGGAAGTAAGATCCATTTCCTGACTACATATTCTATGGCAAGTACAGGCAGAAAAGTAAAGTTAAAGATGCGTGCCATACCTTAAAAAAAAACAGATGAAGGAGGGATACTATTTTACTTAGGTGGACCACAGAAGGTTCTTCTAGAAAGACTACACTTATACTTCCACAAGAAGCCATGGGAAAATCCTGCATCTGCGAGAATAACACAAGCAAAATCAAAGATAAAAACTATCTGACATGTTCACAAATAGCTGTGAAAGAAATAAGACTGAAGAGGTAGCAGGGACCCACAGGGACCAGATTATGTGAGGCCATATCACAAAAAAGGAGTTTGGATTGTATTTTAACTGGGATAAGAACTCACTGATGTTTTCAGCAGAATGACATGATCTGACTGCATTTTAGAATCAACTCATCTGTGCAGACAGAATCCCAGTGACAGGAGGCTACTGTTGCAGGCCAACATGTCCCACCCTAGGCAAGACTGACAGCACCAGAGGTAGTGGAATAGAATTCTCATGGAAGTTGAGTTCAACTGTCTTTGAATTCAAGCATAAAGATCTCACCTTGTAAAACCTGCCCTAGTTCTTCAGCTCCAAGTACCACCCCACTTAACATCATATACTACCCTAATCAGAATGTGTCATAGTATATTGTAATTATGTATTTCCATTGCTATTAATCTTATAGGATTGAGCACAAAGAATGAAAGCAGTAACAATCTCTTATTTATAATATCTAGCAGGGTGCTTGACACATAAAAGTGCTCAGTAAATGTCTGCCGATTCAAAGAAGAAACATAAAAATTAAAACAAAGCCAATTGTATTTTATAGGGTTGCTGTAACACAGTACTACAAACTGGTGGTTTAAAACAACAGAAATTTAATTATCTCATAATTCTGGAAGCTAGAAGTAAAAAATCAAGGTGTTGAGAAGGGCATGCTCCTTTTGAAAGCTTTAGACACAAATACTGTTTGCCTCTTCCTTGACACTGTTGTCTCCCGGAAATTCTTGGGGTTTTTGGCTTACAGCTGCACCACTAGAATCTTTGCCTCCATGTTCTGGCAGCTTTTTTCTCATGTGTATCTGAGTGAATTTAGATCCTTCCCTAAACCCTAATCTCATCTAACTTCATTACATCTGCAAAGATACTTATTCCAAATAAAGCTTCATTCTGAGGTTCCTTCTGGATGTTAATTCTTGAATCCATTAAACTATTCAACACAACAGATTGCTTTATAAACTAGTCATCCCATTCCAAAAATATTCAAGTAAAGATGAACAGCCAAAGTCAAATACATTCTACAGATGGGATTTCTGTATTGCTTTGGTATGTCCATTAATCTGTTTATTCATCTGCACAGTAAGGGGATCTCTCTTCTAACACTAATATTCTAAGATTTTGACTTAAATTTTGAGGACTTTTTAGACTTAATAAATATAAGTTAAACATATAGAGACACTCAAATATTTGAGTAAATTAAATTGTAGCAGAAAGCTTAATTTCTAAGTTCTGAAGTAAGTAAAAAATATTTCTGTAATATAGCCACCATTATACCTTTTTCATTTTTCCTTGAATGTAGTGTATTCTGGCACATGTAAAAACACTACACTTTCATTTGAATAAACTACGCCTTTGAACACATACTATATGGCAGGCCCATAGGAATATGTCAGTAAATAAACCACTTCTACATAACTGTATTTATTAACTAGGCCCTAGTTTCTTCATAATTTTAAAATTCTACTTAAATGATATTTTAACAGGTACAAGTTATTTTTTTAATGGGGAGGTTTTAAAAAATAGCTCTGTTAATTTCTGATTATAAAACAATGACATTTTTAGTTTAACAAAAACCACAAATGTAAAAAAATAAACATTACCAGAAATCTCATTCCTCAATGATAATTACTATTAACATTATACTGAGCAATCTTACAGATTTGAATGCATTCATACATTGCATATACAAACTTCCATGATTTTATCTACAAATACAGATGTTCTGTAGGAAGGTACATTAACATGCTAATGCAACATGTCACATTATAATTATTTTTCCCCCAACTCAAATTGTTATTATATTTTTCTACGACAAACCTGGCCATATGGCCCCATTTCATTGCACAGTTTTCTGTCAAATTAATGTACCATTAATTTAACTAGTCTTTCACTGATGAACATTGAAATAAAGCCAAATATTCATCATTACCAGTGTTACAAATGGAACAAAAAAAAAATCTATTTACATAATCTTAGCAAAGTTTTACAACCATTCCTTTGGACAAATTTCAGGATTGTAGAAAAGTTTGTATTCACATTTAAAATATTCATTTGGGCAATACAGACGTACTGTGTTCTCAAAAGGTTGAATCAAATGATGCTGTATCTCATGTAAGAATATTCATTTTCTCACAGCTTTTCCACATTATGTTTTTTCAGTCTTCACCAATAGGATAGTCATCCCATGACCTCCTCTAAAAATCTTTTATTTACATTTCCTCTGTTATTAGAGAAGCTGTGTATTTGTTTCTTCTTAGAAATGCTCAGGTTTTCTAACAATAACCGAGTAGTTCTACTTTCTTAAGAATTTGTACTATCCTTGTTAATAGTAACAAATCTTTAGGCCAAGCTTGGGCAACTTAGTGATTTAGGGAGACCCTGTCTCAAAGAAGGGGGGTGGGCCTGGGAATGTAGCATAGTGTAAAAGTCCTGGGTTTAATCCCCTTTACTGCATAAATTAAGGAATGAATGAATGAGTGAATTAGAGAGAGAGGGAACAGACACAGACAAATGTCTTTCTCTTCATGAAATGTTATTCCTGTAACACAGCACATAAGTCACATTTCAACAAATCAAGTGCTATCTTTCCAAATCAAATGTTATCTGGCCCATTACATTTTCAATAACAGCTTTGCTTTATCTTTGATTATATTTTAACTAAAAGCAACTAAGAAAAAAAGTAAGATACTTTTATAATTGAGTGTTTCATACTCTAAATTTTTCAAATAATCACTGGCCTATAAATAGATGCTTCAATTTATTAAAGAAGACCTGTCACTCAAAAAAAAATAATGTTCATTAAAGAAAGACTGCCACTTAAATCCTACAGATAATCTTTTTACAAGGAATCAGGGGATATAGTGAGAAAAGCAAGATTCAAAGTTAGATGAGCTAAATTTAGTCCTAACTTCTCCACTAATTGTGTGACCTTTGAAAAATTATGCAATCTTCTGAGCTTGGGCCACTAATCTTTAAAACGTTGGTTGGGCTGGGGATTTAGCTCAGTGGTTTCGCTGCCTGCTGTGCAAGCACAAGGACCCGAGTTCAATCCCCAGTACCAAAAAAAAGAAAGAATAAAATGTTGGGAATATAATTATATTTATACAGTTCCTTTCAAACATTAATATTCTGACACGCTCAAAGAAGGCTTAGAAAGAGTAAGTGTAACAATCCAATACTGGGAGTTATCAAAAACCAGGGAACAAAACTGACATATGTGTAAGATATTATTTCTGTCTAGCTATACAGAATGGTAAAATAAAGCAACAAAGTAAAACTAAGGTGGAACTGAAGCAAGTAGATTAGAAACTGTATTATGCATATTTCTGGAAGTCATGAGCATGGAGTTTCAGAGAATTATTAGGTCATCGATTTCCATATTTACAGTTTTCTAGAACCATTTTGACAACATATGCTAGTTTTCCTTTGCCTCCCCCTCCTCTGCCATTTTCTACAAGAAAATCTTAACTCTCATACTTTTTGAAACTTACTACAGAGTACTGCATTGGAGCCTAACAAAACCTGGCCAACCAAAGGGATAGTTCAAAATATTCATGTTGAAAATGGAAGGAGAATCAGATCCAGCTACTGCATGACAAAGCATTAAAATAATTTTAATTATGGATCACTTTTAAGCATACAATGTAGAAAACTGGGTGATACTACTAAATGAAGAATTTATATTATCATCTTCTAAATTCAAAAGTGAGTTTTCTCTGTATTTTCTGCTATAGCTTGGATATTAACTGACCCCCAAAGGTCCACATAGAAAAGGGTTGGTTCCCAGGCCTACTAGGAAGTCTTCAGATTATTGGGGATGTGCCCTGAAAGGGACAGACTCCAATTTCCAGCTAAGAGCTGAGCAGTTTTGCTCTGCACATGGCTCTCAACATGATGTCCTGCCTCACCATGGGCTAAAAGCAACGGTGGCAACTGACCATAAACTGAAACCTCTAAAACTATGATCCAAAATAAATCTTTTTCCTTTATAAATTGCTTATCTCAGGTATTTTGTTATAGTGATAGAAAGCTATCACATTTTCAATATTAAAGTTACAAGCAACAGAATTGTCCCAGTTGGTCTTAACACCATGGTCTTTCCTCTGTGCTGCTTTGCCAGTGCTGCTCTTTGCTCACTGTCCTGTCTGCTGCTCTCTGTAGCTCCCTATCTTCCCATGTCTTTGGCCATGTAAATTAAATTCAGGCATTTGTCTATTCTTATCTGTTTTGCCAGTGTTACTGTATAGCACAATCATATTGAGTAGGGATGGTATGACATGCTGCTGGTGAGCTGGTGAATCCAAAGGGATATGGCTTCAGTGGTATCAGGAGCTCTCTGGCTCCAAAGACCTGTCTTGAGAAAGAAATGAGCAGTTCCTATGAGGGTGTTTTGTTATATTACTTCTTTCTTTTGTGGTATCTTGTATTCTGTTTTAAAAACTGAGTAAGGGGGAACTCATTAGGGCCTGTGGCAGCATCCCAGCAAGATTCATGCAGCTCCAGTTACAGGGATTTTAGGTTTGGGAGAGGGTTTGAAGTTTGGCTGAAGTAACCTCTCCAGTAGGGTTTAGTTTTATTTTTTTCCAATGCATATCATAGGCAATTTAGGAAAAGCACAGGATGGTAATATGATTTAAACCTGCAAGAAGCAGGCATATGGTAGTTGACTGATCACACTGGAGCTGAAAGTGGACATGGGATGACTGGGAAAGGGCCCAGGACCACTGGAGTAAAGATAACCAGATTAACTGAATTGGCCACGGTAGATTAGGCCATAGTCTTAGAAGCAAAGTAAATAGAACAGAGGTCAAGTTTTAGGGAGATGTCTTGACTTTCTTAGGCTAAGTTTATTAAACTACACTGAAGCTAGAGTATTTTTCACATGGGAAAAAGTGTACAGTGGAAGAGATGAACCCTGCTAGGTTGGATGTTAATCAGAAATCTATTTCCCCTTTGCTGTGACGGCTTCACCCACCCTCCAGGTTCCCTGGGGTAGAAAGGTCTCCCACATTATGCAATAATAAAATAGCCAATGTCTTTGCGACTGTCAGTTGCTCTTTCAACTCTAGGATCCATTGTTGGACCAGAAGCCTGGTCTGGGCCTAGGATGACACTGGCCCTCGATGCTAGAGTCGGATGCACTCGCTCCTTACTTGTAGGCTATGCACAGTGCCTGGGGCAGAAGTGGTGTTGCAGTTTGTCCTGCTGAGTCTCCCCAGCAGGAACAGTAGTAATAAATGCACTTTTCACACTAAAAGTTTATTAGTTCTCCTGTTAAGCCTAGATCTTCCACTAGTA
This sequence comes from Heterocephalus glaber, assembly GCF_053883595.1. NCBI lineage: Eukaryota > Metazoa > Chordata > Mammalia > Rodentia > Bathyergidae > Heterocephalus > Heterocephalus glaber. The sequence goes on from NW_028258344.1 coordinate 10,328,693, forward strand.
GACTGCAAACTCAAAGTCTGTGATCTCAAAGCCATTCCACTGCAAATGCCTAGCAGTGAAGACGGCCCCATATTGGGTTCCTGTCTGCTGTGTGTGGTAGCAAGCCATGTGCCTTTATCCATTGTCAAACTTGCAAGTATTTATTGTCTTTAGGTTCTTCAGAGAGAGAGAGAGAGGGAGAGACAGAAAGAGTGCTGATGACAGTAGTTTTACACCCACCCCCAATAAGGACTTTGCACGTAGTGGTGTGCTCTGAGGGTTAGTGAGCTGCTGGTCTTGCTGAAGGCATGGTTGATCCCTCATACTTCCTTCAGACACGATTGAAGAGAATCTGGATTGTGCTGGGTAAGAGACTGTACTCATGGCTAATTTGAATTATTAAAATAAGACTGTCCCCTACAAACTTCCTAGTCACACAGTATCCCTGTAGCCCATACAATGTAAGTTCTAGCTACAGAAAGCAAACTGCTCTCAGCTTGCACAGCACTTTAGGGGAGAGAAGAATATATAGATAGGGAAAAGAGTGGAGAAAGGATGGAAATTTTGTCACCCAAGTGGCTGAGGGTTCTAAGGATTAGAGAAAGATGGCACTGGGGAGGTCTGGTTGGATCTGATTTGTGTTAAGAGTTCCCTGTAGATAAATTACTGATCCTCCAACTACTATCCCCAGTATGTAATGGATGAATTAATATGTAATCAACTGCATTGCATCTAAAGCCTTAGAACTAATCAGGTGCTCCCCCCCTCCAATACCATTACTTACACTCTAATAATACCTGATCTTTAACAAAGCATTAATAATTCTAAGAATAATCTCTATTTTGTTGTGCTTTTTTGCAACAGTTTTAAATATATCAATTTGTACTGTTTTAAAAAAAGGAACAGAATCAATGCCACTGATAAATATTTGTAAAAAAAAAAGATAATTGAAAAAAATCAGCCCCATCCTGGGTATGGTAGCATATGCCTATAATTATAGGAAGGCTAAGGCAGAGGGATTATAAATTCGAGGCCAGCCTGGGAAAGTATCTCAAAATTTGAAGGAAAAAAATAGACAAATAAAAAGGGTTAGAGATACAGGTTGGTGGTAGAGAGCCTGTAGGTTCAACCCCCAATACTGGGGGGAAAAGTTAGCCCCATCTGTACCACTGAAAATGCATTCCTGACAAATTTTACTTTAATGCTTACTTAAAATGTCAAAATTCACATGGTGTGCTGATTGTCTACTGGCCCTAATTGCATTAATAACTCATTTCAAAATACATGATATTGTCACACAGCTTTGTGGACACAAGAAATTTTATATTTTTAAATTATAATTGTGTCTACAGAATTCCAAGATGAAATAAAGCATTTTTCATTCCTATCTACTGAATTCATGAATGAATTTATTTAAATTTGTTGCTCAAAAATACAACATGATTGACAGTATAAAAGAATACACTGGGCCAATAATATGTAGAGAAAGTAAAATGAAAATAAAAGGAAAAAAATATAAAAATTCTGACTTAGAGTTTGCTCATAAATTTTTCTGAAATGGATAATGGAAGATGTTGAATTGTTAACCATACTTAAATTTTAACAAGACACATTTAAAATTGTGACTTAATACACCAGAAATCACATCACTTACAAATATTTAAAGTTAGATAGAAAATTCAAAGATCGAGAGAAGGTATGATTTTTGTTTCCTAAGCTCTTTGAAGTGATATACAAAAAAAAAAAAAAAAGTTTAAAAACTGTTGTAGTAAATGTCAGAATTTGCCATTAGTCCTAACCTGCCTCCTAAGACACTGCCTAATGGACTTACCACCTGCATGTTCCCCAGACATAGGAACTCAACACATTCACAGTAAACTTATATAGCTCCTTCTGCAAATAAGGAAAGAAACAAGAAAGAAAGAGGTAGGGAGGGAAGAAGGAAGGGAGGGAGGGAGGAAGTTGGGGGAGATAAGACCTTCCTCCTCTTCCCATCTATATTCTGGTTCTTGTTTTGTCATCTATGTGGTCTCCCAAACTGAAAAAGACATTCTTCTACCTCCTAAAGGAAATAAATTCCTAAGGCCTAAGTCCTAACTTCCTCTTTCTTTCCCTTTCACCACTTTCCCTGTTCAAGACCTCTTCATGAGCGGTCATATAGCTGATATTCAAAACAAAAACTACCATTTTACTTCCTAGCATCTCCCACAGACGATGAAACACAATTGTCAGAGCTATACAGGTGTACCTATCATGCATATAAGTGAGTTGCCCAAATAATTTTAGAATGGTGAAGGAACCAGAAGACTCAATTCCCTTGACAATATCCTCATCCAAGTATCTTTCAAGCTATTGTCTCCACTGGCACTGACTGAGACTTTATAACCTCATGAATCAGCCTACTCTATTTGCCAAAGATCTCGGTCCAAATACAACTGGTTTGACTTCTTATTCCTACAGTAGTTTGGTTTAAAAAGAGATTTTTGTTAATAGGAAAACACTGATAACATTACACAAAATTTTAAATAGTTGAAAAGCATTTAAAATTTCAGCATCTAGAGAGCTTCAGTTAGATTAGAATGCATCTAGCTTTTGCTTTATTTTTTCTGCAAGCATGCATTACATACATATATATATATATATATATATATATATATATAATTTTTTCTTGGTTCATTCACTTTTTTTTTTAACATAAAAACCCTATGCTGTAGCTACAGATGGAACCTGAGTTTTTTGCAGAGAGACTCTGGTGGGGGTTTTTACAAGATGGTTGGTGAATTCCTGGTAGGCAGACATGGTGAACATGATCTCTTTCTGGAAGTTTGAGGTCAGGTACTTATAGGTCTGGGGCTGGCATCAAAGGTGGCTTTGGTGAAGTTGCCCCCTGTGGCAGTGCAGCCCCTGGCAGAGGTGTAGCAGTCACTGATATTGGCCATCTGCAGCAGCTTTTTAGAAACAGGCTGAGACAATGCCAGTGCCTCTGGGGCAGGGATGAGGCACATCAGCAGAGCCACAGTGGCCTATCATCTTGCAAGGAACATATAGAAGAACTTGCCCATCTTGTTCCTAGAATAGCCTCTCTGCACAGGAACAATGGAGAGCTTGGTCATGATGATGGCCCTCCAGACAGCAGTGGCTACCTCCCTTGAAGCACTTAAGACTGACAGGACTGGTGTAGTCCTCAAAGACAACAAATGCCATGAATGTGACCTGCTGGTCAGCACAATTGCTTCTGCACTGGAATGATCTTCACAGTCTCATCCTTGAGAGATGGTTCCAGAAAAGGTCAATTGCTCTTAGACTCCTTAATGGACAAGGAAAAGAGAAAGATCTCCTCTAGGCACGTGACCATGACCTTGACTGGTGACCACAGCTTGGTGATATGAATCCATTCCTTGTCCTCACCCTTGCCTCTGTCAACCCTGCAGCCTCAGCCCACCCCCAGCTGCAGCCACACAAGCTGCAGCCGATGCATCCTGAAGCAACCTCAGGAGCCACCTCCCACTACACCTGTGTCATCATCTGCCATTTGATGTTTTCCCATGGAAGATGTTATTGTGTCATACTATTAAAAAAAACACCCTAAAAAACACAAAATCTGGGATAATCCTTAGATACCCTGGAGTTTTCCCCCACTGAGTTATGTTGTAAGCTTTTCACCCATGTGATTAATTACTATTCAAATTCTTCAAAACATTTTATTGGTTACACAACAAAGAATAGAAAATTCTAAAATTTATTTAGCTATTTTTAAACTATGCTGTTATAAATTCTTGAAATTCATCAAAGCACATAAGTAAACACAAATAATAAAAATACTGAATTCTATAACAAGAAAGACTATTTGTAAGTTATTTTTGTTTTCCAGCTTTTCACAATTATAAATAATAATGGGATGAATATTCTCAAAGGTTAATCTTTACCAACATTCCTAGTTATTTGCTGAGGATAGAGTCCCAAGAGTAAGTTATCAAGCAAAAGTATTAATTTTTAAAGTATTGATTTTTTAATTTAATTGCCAAATTTTCACAAAATTTACAATTTATGATCTAATATTGTACAAATACCTTTCAAGCTATACATTCACTTTTTAAAAATCCATGAATGTGAAAGTGAAAAAGGCCAGTGAGGGAGCCAGAACATGACAGGCCCTCCTCAAAGTTTGTGCACTTGATGTCTGGAAGCTTAGGATACTCCTTAGTAAAAATGAAAGCAATGTCATCTATCTTAAGAGAGTGTTAGCAAGGATTAAAAATATCAATTAAAGTGTCTGATATACTTTAATATTTGTATTCCTTTAGTATGCATTTCTTTAGTTACTGGTGTGGTCAAACTCAAGATCTTCCTTTCCATTTCCCAAACATTCCTAGCTACTGGTCCTTATTCTATGCTCTGAGATAACTCTTTTCACATGTGGCAAGAGGAAGTAGAAGAGAATGCACAGGCTTTATTGTCAGAGTGATCTGAAGTTTACCCCATTTTTATTAACTGTTACCTTGCACAAATGACTACTTTAAGTTTATCTCTTCTCTAAGTTAGAGAACACCTGATTTAGGAACAGGGTGCAGTAACTGAGAACCCATAAGTAATTAATATCTATTACCCCTCATTTCCTTCCTCTCATTTACATAGTGGTTCTTTACATCTTAGAAGTAATACTCTACCATCTCTCACCATCAATTCCCCATCTCCATCCACTTCCCTGCTGAAATCTTAGTGTGTTTTTTTCTTTCAAATTAAATAAATGCCTCTATAATTTCTTTAGTCAATCATCGAAGTAATTTCAAATCATCTTTCCACCTTGGACACTATCTTTAGAGCAGGGCTTAGCATAGTTATATCTTCCAGAAGATGGTATCTGGAACAGAATGCTCCAGATATGATCTGAAAAGACCAGAGTGAAGGTTATCACTTCAAATGATCACCTCAGTCAGTTTCCCTTACCCCATCAGCCAATAAAAGCCACAATCCATGAACTTAACATTCTTAACTATATTTCACTCACCTCACTACTGAGGCAGAACAGATTAAAAGTGAGAGAGATCCAACATGATAGGACCTTCTCAAGGTTTGTGTGATGCCTGGCACAAGTTACTGTCTTGAAGCTCACTTGGCCCCTTTGTAAAAATGTGAGTAATACCACTTATCTTAACTTTTATAAAGATTAAAAACAAAGTATCTGACAATGAAGAAGTCACTCCCAAACCAGAAATGATTATTATCCTCAAAGCAAGACTACTGTGTCTTTAATAAGCACCATTTGCCAAGTACTTTATATGGTCCTAAGCTAGAGTTCAGTTTATTAAAACTTAGTATAGGCTTTGCTGAATTTCAGTTATCCAATTAATAATTTTGTTTTCTTCATCATAATCTGTCCTGCCTCAGTTGTCTTCTTCTAGTCATCATCTTCTGAAAATGAAGAGCTATCTCTACCAGCAGGTGGAGGCATGGAGCAGCAATTCAAACTTCCCACTTAAAGAAAATTACCTACAAACAGTAGACAGTTTTGATATCAACCACAAAATCCACAGGTCCCTTACAAAGGGAACTATTGACTGCCTACATTATCCCCTGTATCCGGTTTTAAGGAGCTACTATAGGTTTTAAGAAAGCTACTATAATCGTAACATCAATTTGAAATAAGTATCTGTGTTACTCATTTACACATTTACAAACTGATGTTGGATATACAAGAGCCCCTATAAATGAGCAATGAAAATAAAATTTCACAGAAGAAGAAATGCAAATAGCATAAATCTCTTATTTACATCAAACTCAGGGTATCACGGTGCATCTATCTAGTACAGTAACACAATGTTTATGATATCTGGTAATATGATTGGAGATTAAAGGGATATAATCATTTACCTTAGCATTATAAAAGGATAGAGCCTTTTAAACCAAAAAATGTTCTTACCTTTTTATTCAATCTAATGATTCTATAAATGTTATCAAAGATATATGAAGGGATTTATTAAATGAAGTTTTCTGTAGAAGAAAAACCTGAAAACAAATGTTCACCATTTGGAGAATGTGTTGCTGATAGATCAAATTGCTGTCCTTTTAATGATCTATACATCTGCTCTGTTAATACAGTAGCCACTAGCTAAATGCAGTTACTTAAAACTGAACTAAAAATTCATTTCCTCAGTCATACGAGCTACATTTCAAGTCACCAACCACTACCTACATATAGCTAATTACTATTATACTGGATGGTGACAAGAATCTGTCCATCATTACAGAAGGTTCTACAGGACAATGCTAATAGACATACTGTGTATCTAAATGGTCCGCCTCTGTCTTCTTCCCCCTATATTCACCAATTTATCCAGAAACACCTGTTTAACCTTTAGTTCTTTGCCTCAGCCTCAACAACTACATGAATCCCCTGATTTATCCCAGAAATTTAGGTGTTCCTTCCCTGTAGTCTCACTACATCTTTACATTTTCTTAATACTAACTACAAGCAGCCTCATAGGTATTCTGTGAGTAAATATTTAAATATTTGTGAAATAGTTTTCTGTGACATACTTTTTTTTTTCAACACTGGGGCTTGAACCCAGGGCCTTCACACTAAGCTATATCCCCAGCCCTTATTTTTGAGACAGTTTTGCTAAGTTGCGCAGGCTGGGTTTGAACTTGCAATCCTCCTGCCTCAGCCTCCCAGAATGATGGGATTATGGTTGTGCACCATCATGCATAAGAACATAGTATCTTTAAAAAGTCAAGTGTGGTAGCACAGGGCTATAAAAAAGGGTGGGGATGTAGTTCAGTGTGAAGGCCCTTCCTGGGTTCAGTTCCTAGTACTGAAAAACAAAAAGACATAGATGCTACATTTGGCTTACTATGGTATTAAAAGCATATGTTTTTGTTTTAGATTTCAATATTCTGTTCAATAACAACACTTTTGATATCTTTTTAAAATTGAACCTCAAATTTCTAATCTAAACAGGTTGATTTCAGTGCATATAAAATCTGACTGACACCACCCCCACCCCCAACCCTGGCAGTCCTATATACACTAAGCCGACTTTCAAATTTACTGAGCCCCTATCTATGCAAGGCACCAGTGGTGAATAAGAACTTTCTTCTGAAAGACAAATGTTTAAACTCAGCTAGGTATCCAAACACAGCAAGGAACAGACTTCATTCATTATTCAAAAAATTAAAAGAAACCACAACCATTTGAAAAGGTAGTATACTACCTGGTCTAAAATTTTTAAAAAGTTAATGTATCATTAACTTGAAATCCTTAGAAGAGCTGCTATTCCACTAAATGAATTTTCCAGGTAACTTAAGCCTGTCCACTTAAGCAACATCGCTTACACTGTCTAGCATGGAAATCTTAAAAAACAATTACAGTAACAAAAAAGTACAAATCTCCCAACTTGTAAAATCAGAAGTCTAGTAGCATTATTTTGACTAATAATTATTGTGTTGTCCAATGCTCAAGTGCCTAAATTAAATGTTCCCAGGATGGTGGCTCAGAAGAGTTTTTCTTCCCATCCCTAGCTTTTGGTGTGTCAGGTGTCACTTTTGCAGTGTGAACAGCCTGTAGCTGCCTCCTATTCCACTTTAAATTTCCTGCTACTTAGAAAATTTTGTCTAAATTTCACATGCTTTGAGAGGATCTCCAAATCTATTTTGGTTGTTTAGTCTTTTCTGCTTATTCCGAGATCTGTTGGTCTGCAATTACAAATTCTAAACCAAATTTTGGAGAAATGCACTACTGTTCTACTTTGAAATCCTTATACTGTTTATTTAGAACTGATAGTCAGAGGTAATTTCACTACCTAGTCAGTCATGCAACATATATTTATTAAGTCTCTACTATGAGCTGCACTTCACTATGATAAAAAGAAAGAGCTGAAAAGTTGCTAATTTTAGCCAGGCGGTGTACACCTGTAATCCCAACACTCAGGGAGGCTGAAGCAGGAGGACTGCAAAGAGTTTGAGGCCAGTTTGGGCTACACAGTGAGTACAAGGTCAGCCTGAACTGCAAAATGAGACCTTGTCTCAAAAGTGAAAAAAAAAAGAAGAGAAAGTTTTGAATATATTAAAAAATTTTAAAACTATAAAGTAAAAACTTTACTTAAGATGTTAAAAAGAAAAATGATTTTAAGTTTCTTAAAATTACAAAGCAATCTAAATTCTTTATAATTTCTGTAACTTTAGGCTTAACTTTACTCAAGGGTAAAGGAAGCTTTTGATTTAACCAAATGCTTATTTCATAGCGCTCTGAGTAAGACACCAAGGTTTTTAACCTCCTTTTTTTCTATTACAAATTCCCATCTATCACCAAAGAACTCAATATATGCTTTATTACTAAATAATATGGAAAGCTTTGATAATGGTAAATATACTCAACATCCTGTTATGTTTATCATTATGTTTATCATTACTGTAACACTGAGCAATGCTTAATAGAGAAATGGAGTCAATTTAGGAAAACTTCTAAACTGTAAGAAGTTCCTATATATTTATTTTGGTTACTTCTGTTTGATTTTACATTTTAAGAGTTAGCAGAATATAGAGTGACTCTACAATATTTGCTTTATCTGCCACAATCATATTTTCAAAATTTCATTACTCATTTAAACCTAAGCCTAGGAAATAATTCAAGAAAGAGTAAAACTGGGCTGGGGATGTAGCTCAGTGATGCTGCTGCATCTGCCTGGCAAGTGCAAGGTCCTGAGTTCGATTCCAGATACTCTCCCCCAAAAAGAGAGAAGAATTTAAACTTGGTCTCTGTGGATTAATTAAGACATCAGGTAGAATTCTTGGCATCAGCCTTGTTTTAAATCCCTTGGAATCTTCCTTCTCATTCATTTTCTCCTCAGGGAGCACAAAAACTTTGATGTATTTCATAATTTATAAATGATTAGTGGTTCCCATTATTATTTAGACATAACTGGAGATGGATGTTAGTCATGTGCCCGCCGATCTGAGGAAGTAAAATAATATTTACAAATGAATAAAGTTACTACCATTAAAGAGCATTAATTACCACTATTGAAAACTTTTTTAGTAGTGTATTAATACCTCTTCAATATTAATTCCAGAACCTGAAAAAGCTTTAGTAGTACTAAAAATGCAGATCACAGACCTAACCTCCAAAGTAACAATGCAGTATTACTTGAAATGCCACTTAACATTGTAGTAATTCTTACAAGTCTATACTGATCTTGTAAGCATACCACCTTGTGCTGTGAAAGAAGTCTGATTTCAAATAAAAAGGATTTAGAAAAAAACTCAGATATGGCTCTTGCTCTTTCTACAAACAACTGAGGCAGATGACAAGTGATATTTACTGGACAACAATTCTAAGCAAAATCTCTAAAAGGTGCTGTCCACACTACCTGAAAGAAAAATACAATACTAACCTTGCTCAAGATGCAATGTAACTGGAGAAAGAAAAATAGATTCCCATAAAAGGTAATATTAAGCAATAGGAAAAAATAATTTGATTTAAAAAGTGATCAGGACCACAGAATTTCTGAGAGCAAGAAGTGAGGGCACTTAGCTCATATATAAACAAAGCAAAATTGTTTTTGCCTCCCATTCCAAATCTGGCACTTAAAATTAGCCAGAAATAAGGAGTTGGACTACCGGCATCATCACAGGAAAAACATAAGTTCTCAGGAGCAACTGGTATTGAACCACTCTAAATAATGTGTTCCTGTGAGTACTCATCAGTGGTTTTTCTCCAAAAATCTCATCAAATTAAAAACAAAGCAGATTCGTAGCTACTAACTTGGCAGACTTGTTCCTGACACCACTTTAGGCCCATCCGTAGAAGCGAAGGAGTTGGGGAGAAGACAGCAACGGGGCAACGGGGCCTATTGTTCACAGAACCACAAGACCACAGGAGCAGTGGGGCGCGAGGGTGCCGAGGCAGGAGGGCCATGAGCCTGGCACAGGTGTGCGGGGTGGGGTGGGGGGCGAACAGGTGCGCTGGGGGCTGCAGCTAAGGAAAAGGGGGCCCAACTTCCGAACGGAGACGTCAAGAAAGCCAGAAAGGGCAAAATCATGCTGAGGCTTTAAACCGCTGGGCACAGTGACGGCCTCGGGTGTAACTGAGGGGTTCTGGGGGGTGCAGATCTAAGGAGGCCGGCGAACTGAAGGTGGACAGCAGCAAGGATGAAAAAGAAAGGCTCTCAATTCGAAGGGCCAGCCTAGGAATCCCCCAACAATAGACAAGGCTGGAGCCGGGTTAGGCGGCGAGAGCTGGGGTATCGCGGAGGAGAAGGCGGTGGGCACTGGGAAACAAAAGCGAGAAGCCCCCCAGTGTGGGCCCCGGTGCAGCGGCGGAGGCAATTACCTGTGAGAGCTGCCGGGGATTGGGACAGCCGAAAAGTGCGGAGCTGGAGCTGAAGCTGATGGCTCCTCGGCGGCTGAGGACGTGCTGGGGGACCGGCCTGTCCAGGGGCAGCACCGGCAGCTGGTAACATACTTCCATTGAATACACCCGCCCTGCCTCCGCGCGGCGCCCGCCCTGCCGCGGCCGCCGGCCCCTGCGCTGGGAGGGGGCAGCAGCTCGGGGGCTCCGGGCCGAGACCGGGGCAGGGCGGGCGCGCGTCGACCCTGGGCCGCGAAGCCGCGCTCACGCCTTCTCCTCCCGGGTCGTCGGCGGGAAGCCGCAGCGCCAGTCACCAGGACCCGCGCGCGCCCTGCTCGGGGCTAGTGGGGATGGGGCGCCAGCCGGGGCAGCACAGGCAAAGTCGGAGTGGAAACCCCGCCGCCCCAGGGCTCCACGGCTGAGGGAAGAGGGTCTGGGGTCAGCCGAACGCAACCGGAGCAAAGCGGTGCAGGAAAAGACGGCTGGAGCCAGTGGCGAGACCAAGGGCGCGCGGGGCTCGGGACCAGCGACCAGCTCGGGCCGCCGCCGCCGCCGCCGGAGCCCTGCCCCTCCCCTCCCCTGGAGCCTGACTTCACTCAGCCGCCGGCGCGAGCCCGGCGTAATTCACACTTTGTAGCCACGGATCCTGCGCCAACCACGGCCGCCGCCACCGTGACGTCACGACGCCGCGCCGCAGGCCTCGAGCCCCGCGCCACCGCAGCGCTCGGGGAGCAGGACGAGAGGCGTGGGCGCCGCAGCCTTAGTCCTGGGCCGCGCCCTGCGCTCGGGCCAGGTTCGCTCCCGCCGCACGCATTCTCTCCCCTTCCCCCGCCGCGCACCGCAGCTCCCTCCTCCGTCTCCCTGAAGCCCAGGGCGCGTGCGCAGAAACCCCGCAGTTCGGGGGCATCCCAGTCAGCGCTGAGTTCTGGCGTTGGAGCGCGCTGAGGGTGTGGGGTGGGTCCGGCCAGCTCGAGAGGCGCCATTTCGGCCGGACGATCCCAGAAACCTAAAGCACTTGGCGCCCTTGCTGCTCTCAGCCCTGAGCGTGGAAACACAGCCAGCTTTTCCTCCTTGAAGTCTCATTCTTGGGCTTCGGGACCGCTGCGGCAGTGACGTCAGCGGACCTCTCCAGCCCAGTCCGCCCAGCTACGTCACTGCCCGCATCTTGGTGGAGCAGGTAGCAAGGGCTCCGCGGCAGGTGAGGCCCAGAGCCGTTCAGGCTTGCGGCCGGGGAGAGGAGCGGAGAACCCGAAGGGGGAGGGGGTTCCTCTGGATGGTGGAGAAAAAAAACAGGTTAGAGAAAAAAGTAGCATGCAATGAAAGAACAATGAGAAAGGATGATATTTAGAAGACGGGGGGGGGGGGGGGGAGAGCAGCATGCCCCCTTCTAACAAAAAGTGGTTTCTGTTTTCAGCTTTTGAGTTTTAGGATGTGGAAGAGGTGAGGAGCTTCTGATCTGTTTGGTAAGCTAGATATGTTCATTTTTGGCACATTTCTCCCCAGATCATCAGTTTTTCAGCAGGAATTGATGGTCTTTAATGTTTCAACCTAAAGAAGCTTTCTCCTGCCGGCAAAGGTTGATTTAGCTCAGTTCTCAAACTATTCGGTGGTGTACTTATTTGGAATGACTGGCACTGGCAAGGTAGCAGACCTTTGATGGTACTGCACAGCCTCTGACTGGTGATGAGATGGGGTACCAAGTGGACATGATGAGAGAAAAAGCAAAAGTGAGAGATCTTTTATCGTCTTCTGAAGGCATCTCTTTTATGTTATTTAAACCTTATACTTCCTCGGTGTTTACTTACTTGTCTGCCCTTCACCACTAAAAGTTGTATAACCCCCATAATGGTGGTATGAACTTTTGTCTTCATTAGATGATGAACCTCTTGTTAGTGAGACAACCGACCCAACTATTTTTAAAACTCTAATTACTGCCATAATATCTGCAAAATGTATTGAGCTTCTACCGTGTGCTTGGGATTATGCTAAGCATGTTCTCCTGGTTATCACTTTTAATTCTCACAACTTGTGAGGCAGTTATTGGTATCTAAATTGAAAGGCCCATGGAAACAAATTTGCCCCACACCTTATGCTGGTAAGTGGCAGGAACTAGCATCAAGTAATGTTTGAGCCTGTGTACACCTAACTACCCAGAAGATGGTATTAATGTGATATTAGTATATGCCAAGTAAAATAACAATATTGCATTTAATAGCATCTGAGAGACTCATTTTGATGAAATTATTTAATAAAACTCAGAGCACAGAGTAGATAACTAAACACTACCATCTTCCATTAGCATAGTAGGTTATTGTGCACTTGGTCTGAGTCAAGAACTATCATAGATATTCTAGGTACAGTGTGACTTTATTCAACACAATAGCCAGATATATTGGATAATTTTATCCCAATTCTATGGATGAAGAATTAGCTTCCAAGATTATAAGTTATTTGTCTAAATGGAGTCTTGTCTATGATTTGAAAGACATGCATTTCCCACCATACTATGTAGTGTCTCAAGACCAAAATGTCCTGTTTTCAAGGTTCTTTATTGCATTGGAAAGTGTTTTAGGGCTCACCAGATAACCCATAATATAAAATGGCTCATGTGTGTTATATATGATACTACACAGAGAGAAAGAGAGATTTATTTTAAGGAATTGGTTTATAATTGTGGAGTCTGGCAAGTCAAATCTGTAAGGCTAGAAATTAAAGTAAGAGTTGAAGGTACAGTCTTGCGTCTGAAACCTGCAGGGCAGACCAACAGGCCAAAAACTCAGATAGGGTTTCTATGTTGCAGTCATGGGGCAGAATCACTTTTTCGGGAAATCTGAGTCTTTGCTCTAAAGGCCTTCAACTGACTGGATGAAACCACCCACTTTAATAAGGGTAATCTGCTAAATGTCAACAGGTTATAAATGTCAGTTGTATCCACAAAATACCTTCACAGCTATGACTTAAACAGTGTTCAACTAAACAACTGAACATTATAGCCTAGCCAACTTTTATATAAAATTAATCATCACAGAGAGCAAACTTTAAATAATAGAAGAACTCCTGTTACCTAAAGCTACAAAAACATAGTGCCTAAGAATAACTTAAGCAGCACGATTCATATAAAAGAAACTTTTATATGAGAGAAATACACGAGTGGACTTGAATGTTTAGAAAGATGACTTTTGAATAGAAACAACCTACTAAAAATAAAAATTCACATTAAATCTATACTTTTAACATAATCTCTACATAGTCAGACTTTTTCAACTAGATAAGCAGATTCTATGACCATATGCGAAAAAAGGATATAAAGTTGTAAAGTTAGCCAGGAAAATTATGAACAACAGCAACAAAAATCCAAAATAAATATCTGTTAGGGTTGGTTTAGAAAATCAGGATTGCTTCAGATCCTTGCTGGGTCCTGGGGACCCACTTCCCTCCTTCTCTTCCTGATGTCGCTATATTCCACTGTCTGGACACCAAATCTTGGAGAGGCTGTTTTTCTGCTCTTCACCACTGCCATCTTCCACATCTACTTTTCAAATCTTGCACATTTCTGTCGAGGCCAATTTAACCAAAAACATAAAAGAAAGACAGTTTGGGGAATATAGTTTTAACTTAGCAAAGTTAACAGGGTAAGAAAACCACTTTAGTCATCTTGTTACCTTGACCTTCATACACATTCATATTGAATTTTCAAATAAAACCCACAGCAGAATCATACACCTGCCTATAAGATGTGGCTTTTTTTTCATACAACTGAAATCAGCTCACTCCCCCCACTCCCAATGAGGATCCAGAGTTCCTTGAGTGACATTATTTCTCCTCTTAATGAGTCCCAGTGGAAACTCTGATGTTCAGAAACTTAAATATTAAGCTGTAAGTTTACTTACCTTTTAATGATGAACTGTGATAATGAGAGCTGTGAACACATACTAAGAGAATGAGAGAAAAACAATGGTCAATGTATACACAATATACTTAGATTGTTAAAATACATACAAATATATCAAAAATGAAGGAAAATACTCATAACTACTACAGTCCTTGTGTCTGCAACTGGTAACATCACAGCTACTATTAATTACCTTCTTTCTTTTCCATTACTTGTTTTATATTTCCTTTGTCTCCAGCATACATCTTAGCTGGTAGTCGTTCCTTGTCTTATAGGGTGACCTAAATCTTCATTCCTGAAGGGTGAGTCATTAGAGTAGAAGCTATTGGATTGTTATAGTTTCCAGTTAACTAATATAACAGAGCCTTAGACTGCTAAATACCAAGTAATATCCCTAAAGAATTTCTTATACTATATACCATGCATATTCCCTTCTAGTATGTGTAGCAGCTTGATAGGATCAACCAAATTCTGTTTGGCAAGATCAATCATTTCAGTGTAATAAAATGATCTCCTTTTTGATATGTTGATTAAAAGAGCACAAGGAGCCTAAAAGGGTCAAGTGGCAATCTCAACTTCCAATTTACTTGAACTCATGCTGGTATACCCTGATGGGAACAGTCTTTGGGAGATGCCCACAGTTGCAGGAATGAGAAACAAATCTTTTGTATTTGTTTCATTGGAGTCAAAGTGAGGCTCCCCACCCAAGCCCACCTCTTCAATCCTGGATCATGGCTCTGTAGTGGTCATCTATTTAGAACATATACTGAACCCTGAAGAACATTATCTAGGGAGTGGATAGGGAGTGACTGCTCAGTAGTAATAGAGTTTCATTTGGGTATGATGAAAAAGTCTGGAGCCAGATAATGGTGATGGTTGCACAACATTGTGAATGTGCTTAATTCCATGGAATTACATACTCTAAAATGATTAAAATGATAAATTTTTTGTGATGTGAATTTTACCACAATAAAAAAGGCCATTCTATCAACATATCAGAACATTTACTATGGCCAGGATAGTAAAATCAATGAATTCTTATGAACCCATTTCTGCTATGTTAAAATGAGTTTCTTGGAATAACAGGATGGTGACTAAAACATTTTATAAGTCCATAGATGGTTTTAACAGAAGCATTGCAGGGCCGGGGATTTAGCTCAGTGGTTTCGCTGCCTGCTGCGCAAGTGCAAGGACCTGAGTTCGATCCCCAGTACCAAAAAAAAAAAAAAAAAAAAAGAAGCATTGCAGACTAAGAAGTAAATTCACTTCCAGAATAAGTATTTAGTGAGAAAAAAGGGCTGCCTATATGTGGTCCAAGCATGCCTGATGGTTGATACCTCCAAGGAATAGAGGTTTAGACTTGATCTCTGCTGTTAACAAGTTGGCCACTCAATAATGGTTGTAGCCAGACTGGCCTTGTTGAGTGAAAATCCAAGCTCTGAGCCCATGTCAAACTTCCATCCTGCCACAAGGCTCACTTTCTTTATGAGCATGTTGGGCAAGGATAGAAATAGATGGGAAAAGCTGACAAATATATGCAGAAAAGATCATTTCACCAACTTGGTTTTTATGATTGTCCTTTAATGAGGTTCCTTTTCGGTGAGTATTCGTGTAAGACACAAATATCTTCATACTAGGTGCCCGTTTAACCTATCTATATGTACTTTTTTTTCCAGACCTCCTTGTCACCAATTTTCTGATCATGAGCTTTCTAAGTTCTAGATCATGTAGCCAAAAGTATTGCCCATGAATCCATATAGAGTCTTATATCTTTCTTTCTGTTCAGACATCAAGAATAGCAGAAACATTGCTTCAAGTTCTGCCACTAGGAGTATTTCTCTTTACCATCTTTTGAGACCACTCCATAAAAGAGTCATCATACTGTAGCATACTGTTGCCTTAAACATGAATTGAGAAGTGGGAAACAGTGTAATCATAGGGATCATGAGTATCTGGGATCCTTGTTCATACAATTCACTTGTGCCTTTAAAGACATGTTTGAGCCTGATCTCAATGTATACCACTTCTTTTAATAATGGAACTCTATCCCCAGCCCTTTATTTATTTTTTGTTTTGAGACAGGATCTTGCTAAATTGCTAAGTTGCCCAGGCTGGGCTCGAACTTGCAGTCCTTTTGCCTCAGCCTCCCAGAGTGCTGGAATTGCAGATGTGAGCTACCACACCCAGAAAATAGTTATTTTAAATGTAAATTATAAAAACAAAGATTAAACATTTAATAAATGTTAGAAAATAAAGCTGAAGATATTTTCCTGAAAGGTGAAAATTAAAGATACAAATAATATGAGAAAACGCATCAAATTTAGAGTTCCAATTGGCTTAACATCCAAATAATAACACATTCAGAAAGAGAAAACTTGAAAAAAATTGTTGGGGAGAAAAATAACAAGAAAACTCAGCAAGACAGCAGGATATGCATTTCCCAGATGGTGATAGCCAAGTTTGTGCCTAGAATAATAGAAGAGAGATCTATTCTGAAACATATCATAGTGAAATCTTAGAAAAATGGGTACAAAATTAAAATTTAAAATCTTCCAGGTAGTAAAAATAAAAGCAAGTCACATACAGAGGATTATACATCAGCATGGCAAAGGCAATTTCAGCAACAAATTAGAAGCTAGATGGCAAGGAAATAAACCTTTCGAATTTCAGAAGAATTGATTTTCTGGCTAGGAACCTGGCCATACTATCAATGTAGTGAGAGAGCAACAAAGATATTTTTCAGATATTGAAGAAACCAAATATTTACCTACCATTGCACTTTTTCTCAGAAAGGTATTAGAAGTTTGAACTGTAAAAAGAAAAAAGGAGGATACCAGGAGAGAGGTATTAGAATGGAGCAAACAGCAGCTTCAAGGCAAGGGAGAAAAGGAGTTCCCAGAATCATACTTAGAAGAGCAAAGTATTTTACAATGAACCTGAAAATTGATTACTAAACAGTTTTTTTACTGACAAGGATCGCTGAATTTGTTAACTGTCACTTTTATATAAGATAGTATTAGATTTAAGGAATGTACTGTGTTATTTACATCTCTTACCTTCTTGTTTCCATTGTGCTATCTTTGGATCAAATAGCTGCTTATTTCAAATAGTGAAATATTTAAGATCCTAAAGCAGTTGGTTATAGGGTATTATGGATTCAATTGTGTCTGCACCCTTACCTTTCAAAAAAATGTGTTGAAGTCCTAGGCCCCAGTTCTTCAGAATATAACCTTATTTGGAAGTAGGGTTATTACACATGAAATTATTTGAGTAGAAGTGAGGTCATACTTGATTACGATGGGTCTTACTACATTCTGATAAGTGTCCTGATAAGAAGATAGGTACAAAGGTATTAACATGAGAAGAACTCTAAGAGAGAATGGAAGCAGAAATTGGATTGATGCATCTACAAGCCAAGTATTGCCAGCCATCAGCAGAAACTAGGAGAGAGGCATGGAACTTTTCTCTCTGAGAACTGCTAGAAGAAACCAACCCTGTTGACACTGATTTTGGATTTTTAGAACTATGACAGAATAAATTTCTATTGTTTGAAATTGCTGTTTGTGGTCTTTTGTTACATAAGCCATAAGAAACTAAAAAACAGTTTTATCAAAATTATACCAGTACAAGGGAGGAAGCCTTTTTCAATTCCAGTATTTCCATTTATGTATTCACCAAATATTTTCTGTTTAAGTACTATGTGTTATATATTCTGTTAGGCCCCAGGGATAAAATAAAACAGAGAAAGTCCCTGCCCTAATGTAGTTAAAATTTTAATGGAAGAATGTGGAATTAAATAAATATATGATATGATATAAGATAGTGTTAAGTGCTATTGTAGTTAGTTTTCTGTCACTGTAAATAATACCTGAGATGAAGCAACTGAAAAAGAGGAAATGCTTAGGTTTATTGTTTTGGAAGTTTCAGTTCATAGTCAATTGGCCTGTTTCTTTTGGGCCTATATCGGGCAGCACATCATAGCAAGAGTGCATTGCAGAGGAAGCTGTGCACTTCATGGTTGCCAGGAAGTGGAAGAGAGAGGAAGAGGAGGAGCTGAGGTTCTGGAGTCTACCCCAAATACCCTCACTTCCTCCAATTAGGCCCCACCTCCTAAAGATTCCACCATCTCCCAAGAGCTCTGTGGACCTAGGACCAAACCTTTAACATATGGGCTCTTAGGGGACACTTACCCAAACCATAACATGTTCTATGAAGAAAAATAAAACATTGAAGTGTACTAGAAAGTCATGTACAGAGGTCAGGAAAACCTTGGAGAAGATGACATTTAAGCAAATGCCTGAATGAAATGAGGGAGTAAGCTAGGCAAGGACTGAGGGTGGGAGAGAGAGAGCTTCTTGCTAGAAAGAACCAGTACAGATGCCTGGTGCATGAGTAAGTTCAGTATAGAGGGATACAGTGATTTAGAAACAGGTTGGAAGATCAGACCAATGGAGGTCCTTATAGCCCTAAAAATTTGGATTTTATTATTAAGTGTGATGAAAAGCCATTGGAAGGTGTTTTTTTTTTTTTTTTTGCTCAGCTTAAACATATCTGATTTATATTTTTAAAGATCTCTCTGGCTTCTACATAGACACTAGTTTATAGTTGAAAAGAAGAAGCAAGGAAATCAGTGTAATACCTTTTAAATAGTTTGAAATAAAGATGATGCCTTCAAGTATTTGTGAAGGCAGTGCTCTGCAAATTTATATAATGAAAATTTTCAGATAATACTAAACCTACAAATGTCCTGCATTTTTAAGTTAAAATAATAACAATTACCAATTCTTACACATCCTTTGAAATTCATTAGATTAGAAAACTGTAGAAATTTCTGTGTAAACAAATTAACAGCTCAAACACAAAAAATAACTCTGAAGTTGAGGGATAAGGTAAAATAACTCTTGAAAAATACCAGAATGATACCAGGGATTTAGCTCAGTGGTGCCGCCGCCTGCCTCGCAAGTGCAAGGCCCCAAGTTTGATCCCTGGAACCAAAAAAAGAAAGAAAAAAAAAGAAAAGAAAAATATCAGAATGATTTGTTTTTGTGGTACTGGGGATTGAATCCAGGGCCTTTGCACTAAGCTCCATCTCCAGCCTTTAAAAAAAATTTTAAGCCAGGATCTCACTAAGTTGCCCAGGCAGGATTTGATCTTGCTAACTGCCTACCTCATTCTCCCTCAGTGCTGACATTGCAAGCATATGCAACTGTGCCAAGTAAAATTAATTTAGTTTTTAGGCAACAAATTACATAATATAAAATTTTATAAGATACAGTAAAGTAAGTTATATTTAATATTTAATAGTAATCAATTTTAAAAATTTAACAATTCTATGTATTGCACTTAGAAACATCAACATTGTCCAAGAACTAGTAAAGTTCAGAATTCTTACAGGAGTCAGTATTCAAAATTTAGTTTAGTTTGAAGTGAAATTTACTCACTTGGGAATAGAAGAATATAACAAATAGTAGTGATCTTTGACTTTAGAAAATGGAATGATTAAATGTCCAAGGTCAAAGCTCTGAAACATTTTCCCAGGACCAAAAAAACAAAACCAAATCAAACTCGGTTCAAAAATAGCCAAAAAAACCTAGATATTTTTCCAAATGTTCAAGTGATCAATAGGACTTGAAAAGATGTTGAACATCATTTGCCATTAGGGTAATGCAAGTTAAAACCACAATGACAAGGCATTTTATACCCATTAGGATTTAAAAAATATATATCTATATCCATTGATTTACACATACAAAACAGGAAATAGATGATATTTGTGAGGATGTGGAGATACTGGAAACCTTGAGCATTGCTTGTAGAAATATAAAACAGTTCATTGATGTGAAAAACAGTTTGGCAATTCTCACATAGTACCATATGATTCAGTAACTCAACTCTCAGATTATGCTCAAAAGATCTAAACATAGGGATTCAGACAGATACTCTACACCAATGTTTGTAGCAGCATTGTTCACAAAGTAAACAATCCTAATGTCCATCAACAGATGAATGGATAATAAAATGTGACATATACATACAGTGAAATATTCAGCCTTAAAAAATGTAAAGAAATTTGGATAGAGTCTATAATGTGAAAGAACCAATACCCCATCATTCTAAATAGAATAAGCCAGACATAAAAGAACAAATACAATACAATTTGATTTACATGAGGTAACTAGAATAATCAAAACTGTAGAAAAAGTAAACTAGAAGTTACTAGGAACTGAGGACAGGGTATATGTTCAGTCCATTTTTTCTTGTTATGACAAAATACTTGAAGCTGGGAAATTGATAAATAAAGGATTTCATTTAGCTTTCAGTTCCAGAGGCCCAAGAGCATGGCACCTGCACCTTCTCAGCATCTGGTGAGGATCTTGTTCTGTGTCACAACATGGTTTATACATGGAACAAGAAATAAACATTTGCAAGGATCTTGTACACATGCAGGAAAGAAGAGGCAAGAGATGAGAAGCAACCTTGCTTTATGACAACCTGCTCTCAAGATGACTAATCTAGTTCTATGAGCTCAAGAAAAACATTAACACCTCTTAAAATACCAAAGCATCTCTTAAAAGCCTTACAACCCCAGTTTGGGCTTGTGGTCACACACGGGGAGCTGCGCCCTGCTCCATCTGGCTTGCCCTGCCTGCTTGCATCCAGGAGACCATGAGGATCCCTCCCCCCACCCCACAGGCCCACAGGCCTCCAGCTTGGCCATGCGGGTGCCTGTAACAGCAGGACCCCCTCCCTGCCCCCATCTCTGGCCTCTTGGCTGTGCAGCTACCTGGTTCCACACTACAGAGGCACAGGGGGACATAAAGACCATTGTCCTCAGTTGCAGAGGTGAACAGCAGAGAGAGGGCCTCTTTCAGGCTCCCTGATGAAAACTGAAGCCCACTGGAAAAGTGAAGACAATCTCTACAATATAGGCACACCAGAGTGCCATACTTGTTAAATTGGAGGGATCATCACCTCCCATTGGATCCTGGACTATTTTCAGGGGAAAAACAGCTGGAACCTGTAGTAGAGCCTTTTGGAGTTTGGCCCTGCAGGAGGCCGGGGAACTCAATTGGGGACTTGCAGCCTGAAGTCTGTCTGAATCTCAGGTCTGTGACTGGCATGCTGGGACTCATTGACTTATAACTGACAGTACCAAAACCAAAAATGAAAAGACATTTAAGCACATCACAAACCCAGGCTTCCACCCCACAAAAGGCAATTTCTGGGGAAAACTAGATGGAAAAGTCTGATAATCAACCACCTGGACACCCTGAACTGATAGCACAGGAAGTAACAAAACAGATGAATGAGGCTCTAGAAAAATTCAAAGCAGAAATAATCTCCCACATAACTACAGAGATGGTGAACAGAGTGAAAGACATGATTAGAGGCTCTAGAACAGAAACAGATAAAAAAAATAAATGAGCTCAGAAATATGCTGGAAGCCATGAATGCCTAGCATAAGAAAGAAATAGAAACCATGATCACCCAACATAAGAAAGAAATAGAATCCATGAAACAGACTCAATCAGATATTCAGGAGATTTAAAAACTCCATTGTAAGCATGCATGACAGATTGAGGGAATCTGAAGATAGAATATCAGATATAGAAGACAGCATTGTGGTTAAGGGCCATGAAAAGAAAGATTTCTTAAAAATAGTAAGGGACCATGAGAAATCAGTCCAGCAGCTGCTAGATGATGCAAGGAAGAATAACAGAACTGATAGGTGTCCATGGAAAAACAGAAGAAAATACAATTGACATAAAAAAAACTTCACAGAAGTAACAGTAGAAAACTTCCCAGACAGAGGTGGAGAATTGGACATTCAGACAAGTGAGGCATATAGAACTCCAATTAGCCATGATCAAAAAAAAAAAAATCTATGCCTAGATACATAATAATTAAGATCCCAGAAACCTAAAGGAAGAACAAAATCCTACAGGCAATTAGAGAAAAGAAACAAATCACCTATAAAGGAAAGCCTATCAGAATCATGGCAGATTTTTCAACACAAACCCTCAAGTCAAGGAGAGCCTGGAGTGAAGTATTTCAAGCCCTAAAAGAAAATAACTTCTAACCTAGACTGTTGTATCCTGCGAAATTATCTTTCAAAATTGATGGGGAAATTAGGTACTTTCACGACAAAGAACACCTGAGAAATTTCATGCATACCAAACCAGCACTCCAAACAATCCTAAGCAATATCCAAGGAAAAACACAGTGAAGATCACAACTCAATGAGGCCCAACGGAAGGAAGCCACCAGGCAAGGTAAGAAGCTAAAGAGAAAGGAAAACAAACAAGAAATGAAAGAATCACCAATAGTAAAACATCATGACAAGGATGAGTCAATATCTATCAATTATAACTATCAATGTTACTGGTCTCAATTCACCAATCAAAAGAAATAGACTGACAGAATGGATTAAGAAACAAAATCCAAAAATATGCACTATACAAGAAACACACCTAACTCAAAAATAAATACATAGACTGAAAGTAAAAGGATGGAAAACAGTTCTCCATGCCACAGGAACCCAGAAAAAAGCAGGGGTAGCAATTCTATTTGCATACAAACTAGATTTCAAACTAAAAGTAATTAAGAGAGAAAAAGATGGTCATTACATCCTTGTGAAGGGAACAATCCAAGAGGAAGAGATGACAATCATAAATATATATGCACCAAATACGAATGCCCCCACCTATACAAAACAAATATTAATGGACATGAAAAACCAAATAAACAATAACACAATTGTAGTGGGGGATCTCAAAACTCCTTTTTCATAATTAGATCAGACAGATCATCTAGACAAAAAATTAACAACGAAATTCTACAATTGAACCAAGTTATTGAACAAATGGACTTAATAGATGTTTACAGAGTGTTCCACACCACAAAATCAGAATACATATTCTTTTCAGCTGCACACGAGTCATTCTCTAAAATAGACCACATGCTAGCTTATAGCTTACATGTCTAAGTAAATGTAAAAGAATTGAAGTTCCCCCCTGTATATTATCAGACCATAGGGCAATAAAATTGGACATCAATGACATAAGAAACTGCAAAACCCCCACAAACACATGGAAATTGAATAACACCCTCCTGAACAACCAATGGGTGACAGAGGAAATTGAAGAAGAAATTAGACAGTTTCTACAAGTAAATGATAATGCCAGTACAATATACAGGAGTCTATGGGACACAATGTGGGAAATTCATAGCAGTGAATGCCCATATTAGGAAAACAGAGAACTGAAATAAATAACCTAATGCAGAACCTCAAGCTCCTAGAAAGAGAAGAGCATAACAAACCCAAAGCTCGTGTAAGAGAGGAAATTATAAAGATCAGAGCAGAAATCAATGCAATGAAGACTAAGAATGATACAAAAAATTAATGAATCAGAGTTGATTTTTCAAAAGAATAAATAAAATAGATAAACCCTTAGCCAACCTAATCAAAAAAACAAAAGAAAAGGCTCAAATCTATGCATTCAAAAATGAAAAAAGTAACGTCACAATAGATCCAAGAGAAATCCACAGCATCATCAATTCTTACTTCAAGAACCTGTACTCTATTAAAATGGAAAACATAGAAGAAATGGACAGATTCCTAGATACATACTAATACCAAAGTTAAATGGAGAAGATATAGAAATTCTAAACACCCCAATTACAATGAGTGAAATTGAAAATGTAATAAAAAATTTACCAACAAAGAAAAGCCCAGGTCCGGATGGCTTCACTGCTGAATTCTACAAGACATTTAAAGAACTATTGCCATTACTCTTTAAATTCATCAAGCACATTGAAAGGGAAGCAAGGCTTCTGAATTCATTCCTGGAAGCAATTATTACTTTGATTCCAAAACCAGGGAAAGACACAACCCAAAAAGAAAACTACAGGCCAATCACCCTAATGAATATTGAAGCAAAAATCCTCAACAAGATACTGGCAAACAGAATACAAAGGGTCATTGAGAAGATCATACACCCTGACCAAGTCAGATTTATCCCAGGGATGCAAGGATGGTTCAACATTCATAAATCAATAAACATAATACACTATATTAACAGACTCATGAACAAAAACCATATGATCACCTCAATAGATGCAGAAAAGGCATTTGACAAAATCCAACACCCATTTATGATAACCGTACAGAAAATTGGAACAGAAGGTCTTTATCTCAACTTGATTAAGGCCGTCTATGAAAAATCAACAGCCAGCATCTTATTAAATGGCCAAAACCTGAAAACTTTCACGCTAAAATCAGGAACAAGACAAGGATGCCCAGTAGCACCACTCC
Organism: Heterocephalus glaber; assembly: GCF_053883595.1. NCBI lineage: Eukaryota > Metazoa > Chordata > Mammalia > Rodentia > Bathyergidae > Heterocephalus > Heterocephalus glaber. The sequence goes on from NW_028258344.1 coordinate 10,353,224, forward strand.
TGTTCAATATAGTTTTAGAAACATTAGCCATAGCAATTAGAAAAGAGAAAGAAAAGGAATAAAAATAGGAAAGGAAGAAGTTAAACTGTCATTATTTGCTGATGATATGATACTTTACATAGAAGACCCGAAATACTCTGCCAAAAGACTTCTAGACTTAATTGATAGATTCAGTAGGGTAGCTGGATATAAGGTCAACATTCAAAAAACAATAGCCTTTTTATATACAAATAATAGACTCACTGAGAGAGAAATTAGGGAAACAATTCCTTTTACAATAGCATCCAAAAAAATGAAGTATCTAGGGGTCAATCTAACAAAGGAAGCAAAAGACCTCTACAGTGAAAACTATAGCACTTTGAAAAAGGAGATTGAGGAGGATATAATAAAATGGAAAGACATCCCTTGTTCTTGGATAGGAAGAACCAATGTAGTCAAAATGGCCATACTTCCAAAACTATTATATAGGTTTAATGCAATCCTGATTGAAATTCCAACAATATATTTTACAGAACTAGAGAAAACAATCCAAAAATTTATTTGGAACCAGAAGAGACATAGAATAGCAAAAGAAATTTTAGGCAACAGAGATATAGCTGAGGGTATTACAATCCCCAACTTGAAACTATACTACAAAGCTACTGTGATAAAAACAGCATGGCATTGGCAAAGAAACAGACCTGAGGATCCATGGAATAGATTAGAAGATGCAGAAACAGCTACAGATATGCTCAGCCACCTCATCTTTGACAAAGGAGCCAACCATCCTCATTGGAGGAAAGATAACCTATTTAATAAATGGTGTTGGAAAAACTGGATTTCAACCTGCCAAAGATTAAAACTTGACCCATGCCTATCGCCATGCACTAAATTAAGATTGAAGTGAATTAAAGATTTAAACATTAGGACAGAAACCCTAAATTTGCTGCAAGATAAGTTAGGTAGATCTCTTGAAGATATTGGTATAGGAAAAGATTTTATGAACAAAACCTCAGTGGGACAGGAATTTGCACAAAGAATCAACAACCGGGATCTCAACTTATTAAAAAGCTTCTGCACTATAAGAGAAACCACCAACAGAGCTAAGAGACAACCTACAATGTGAGAAAAAAATTTTAGCAGCTGTACCTTAGACAAAGGACTACTATCTAGAATATATAAAGAACTGAAAAAAATCAGACGCCCCAAATTCAAAGACCCAATTCAAAAATGGACATCTGAAATGAACAGACATTTTTCAGACAAAGAAGTAAAAGCAGCAAATAAGTATACGAAAAAATTTTCAACATCACTGGTCATTTGAGAGATGCAGATGAAAACAACACTGAGATTCCACCTCATCCCAGAAAGAATGGCTGCTATTAAAAAAAAATCATCTAATAACAAATGCTGTCGGGGGTGTGGGGAGAAAAAAACCCCTGCTCCACTGCTGGTGGGAGTGTCGACTGGTGCAACCACTGTGGAAATCAATAGAGAGATACCTCAAAGAACTAGGACTGGAAGTCCCATTTGACCCAACTATTCCTCTGCTGGGTATCTTCCCCAAAGAATTAAAAGAATCATATCATAGTGATATATGTACACCCATGTTCATAGCAGCACAATTTGTAATAGCTAAAACTTGGAAACAGCCCAAATGCCCATCAACTGGAGACTGGATAAAGAAAATGTGGTTTTTTAATAAAATGGAGTATACTCAGCCATAAAAAATGTGAAATTAGAGACATTTATAGCTAAATGAATGCACATTGAGGCCATCCTCTTAAGTGAAATAAATAGTACACAATTTGAATTTTGTACTTTTGTGATTTTCCTTGATGCTTTGTATATATTGGTTCTTTAATTCAGATTAGGCCTATAGTTGACATGAATGTTGTCAACAGTACCTGAACACTTTATTGGCAACAGTGTACTTTGACAACTCAGCACTTGTTTATGTTTCTTTGGTTTGAGAAATTTATCAAATCCTAGCAGGCAAAATAATATAATTGCCATGTTCCTGCTGGCAATTGAGATGAACCAAACAGACTGTGAGTCAGCATCACCAGCAAAACTAGTACACACACTTGAGGAGGGGGAGCAGCAAAGGAACAGATAATCCAAAAAGCAAACAAAAACATTAACAAAGATTTAAAGGAAAAGAATACTTTATAAGTAGGTTCATTTTTTACAAAATACAAAATCAAATATCTTTTAAAACCCTCTAGAACAAGTGACAAAAAACAATTTGCTTTTACTTCAGGCAAATTTTAGTCACATAAAAGATAACCAGAAGAAATATTTTCATAATCTGTAGGTTTCACCTACCAAAGAATCCTCAGATGACCCTCCATTACTCCATCACATTTAAATGTAATCTCAGACAGAGTTCAGACCTATATTAAATGTACCAGTAATGAAATTTCCCAAAGAAGTAGAAATAAAAAGTTCACATGTGCATGAATAAAAGTTACCAATGAAAAAGTATTCCAATTCTGGAAAATAAGTGACCAGAATGGAGCAAGGGAGGGAGACATCTCTGGTTTGGGACAAGTTACCTAACACCTGAGTCTTTGAAGCTACTTGTTTCCCCAAAGCCCTCACTCTAGTACCTTAAAATTCTCAGTCTACTATGTCTTCTTCCTAGTCTTTCTTCAAAGCTTTTCTCATGCTGTTTCCTCTCAACTGAATACCCACTCCTTTCCACTGAGCCCCAGCCCCCTCAAGAGTGAATCCTATGCCACATGATGCAATATACATGTCACATTTCAATGAAGCCTTCCCTGAGCTCCTCAGCTGAATACAATCTCTCTCTTAAGAAGTCCAGTAAAACCAGTTATATTTCTCCTAAGGAACTTGTGCATTTTTCATATATATATATATATTTCCAAGATTGGTGGTGGAGCCTTGTAATGACACTTTCCTGTCATTGGAACAAAATACCCAACATCTGCAACTTAAGGGAGGAGAGGTTTCTTTTGGCTCATAATTTTGGGGAATTCAGTCCACGGCCAGCAAGCTCCAAGGAGGAAAAGCATGAAAGAAGGGCATGGCAGAAGAAAGCTGCTTAACCAATAGCAACCAGAAAGCAAAGAGGGAAAAAAGGAGCCAGGGACAGTAATGCAACCTTCCAAGTTACACCCTAGCGACCTGCTCCTAACCAGGCCCCACCTCTTCACAATAAATCAGCTGTAAACTAATCAGCGGATTAATCTACTGATGAGTATAACACTTCCATGATTCAGTCACCTTCCAAATACATGAAACTTTGGGTGTATATTTTATATCTAAATCATAATATTCTGTACCTGGCCCACAAAAGGTTCATGTGTTTGGAAGGTAAGTTTTATATCACTATTCAAAGGCATTTAGTCATCTCTAAGAATTGCCAAAGTCTTAACAATTCTAATTGCTGAAAACTCCAGGTCCAAAATCTCTCTGAGACTCAAGTTAAACTCTTAGCTGTGAGCCCCTATATTTTAAAAAAAGCCAAATACTTTTAACATACAATAGCACAGGATACACATTTCCATTCCAAAAGGGAATAAGAGAAGGAGAGAAACTAATTGGACCAAAGTAAGACCAAAACCCAGCAAGTCAAACATTAAATTGTGTAGTTCCATGTCCAGCATCCAAGACAGGTTGTGGTGAGATATGAGCTCCAAAGGACTTGGGACACTCTACTCCATGTCCTTGCTGGTTGCAGATGTCATGGCTTCTGTCTTGGGAAGCCTCTATTTACTGCTAGTGGTTTTCCTCAGTATTTCACATTCCTGGCATCTTCAGTATCCTAGAATCTCCACTGCACTTTCAGCTTCATTCTCACAGCTTCATACATTACCCTCTCAAGGTCACATTGCCTGGCCTCCTAAGCCTTCCTCTGAAATCTGGAATCCTTCATGACCCTACAGCTCTTATATTTTGCTTTCTTGAAAGACTACCACCACATGGATGGTGCCAAGGTCTGTGGCCAACCCAGGCAGTAGGCTGGACCCTTTGACATGGCTGCAGTGGCCTCTGAGCATCTGGAAGGCTAAATTTGGGAAACCATTTCCCTAGGCTGCAGTGGAAGAAGATGGTGCCCTGGGGCTGTCTTCTCAAAGCAAAGTATTTCAAAGGAGTTTACCCTTTTACACCCTTGTCCCTGTGAAGGGTGGGGACTAGCCATTCCCTGAGATGCTTTCAAGGCTGATGCAAAGTAATTATCTTCTTTTTAAATATTAATATTTTAAGCAACCACACTCTCCTTGGCTTCTACTTTATAGGCACTTCCTTTTGGTCCTTTAGCAAAATTTTTCAGATCATTCAATTCTGCTTTTTTCTCCTGGTTCTCATTGTAGATCTGGCTAAAAGCAGCAAGCAGTACCCATGCCACAGTCTGAATGTTGGGCTACCTAGAAATTTCCTCCAACAAATCAATTGGTTTGTTACCTTTAAATTCAGTGTTATACAAAGTCTTAGGACACAGGCAAACTGTAGATGAATTCCTTGCCAGAATTTAACCTGCATGGCCTCTAGTCTAGTTTCCAATAGAATTCTCACCTCCATCTGAAACTATGAGATTGATCTTATTTTCCACATTCCTATCAGTGATCTGGCTTTTGCTGCCTCAACTAGCCTGATCCGAGACTAGAGGCAAATTCAACTATGAGAGCCTGTAAAAAAAAAAAAGTCACACATGTCCAAGATACAATGGTAGAGCAGCACAAGATAAACATTCCTATTCCAAAGTTGTGTGTGTGTTTGTGTGGGAGGGTAGTGGTGGTAGTAGGAAAATAGTAAGAAAGGATTAAAATGAAGACTAAAACCCAGAAAGCCATAGATTAAATACTAAATCTTCATGTCCAACATCAAGGGCATACTGTTGTAGGATGGGCTTCCAAAGGCTTGGGCCTATGGCTTTGCTAGTTACATTCCATGTGACCTCTCTCAGGGCAGATTTTGCATGCTGTCTGCAGTTTCCTTCAGCATGTGTTACATGTTGCTGGCACCTCTACCTTCCTGGGGTCTCCACCACAGCTTCAGTGTCACTTTCATAGATACACTGTGCATTGCTCCATTGTGAGCTGCTTGTAAGGACCCTAACCCTGACACATACTGCCTGATCTTCCAAGTTTTCCTTTACAATCTCAGTGGAAGCCTCTATGGCCCCACCACTCTTGCATTCCATGTGCCTGTAAAACTAGAATCATATGAACCATGGCAGCATCTATCACCTATAAGGGCTATACATGTGCCTGGGTGAACCATAGCTATAATAGTCTCTGAGTACCTTGTCAGATGAACACCAGAAAAAAAAATCCTAGGGAAACTATTTCCTAGGTAGTTCTGGGTAGGCAGAATATTTTTCTTTTGAGAAATTTCTTCATGGCAGGAGTTCATGGCAGAGTAAAACTGTTCACCTCACAACTAGGAAGCAAAAAGAGGAAAGATAAAGAGACTGAGGTCCCATTATACTCTTCAAGGACTTATTCCCCATGACTTAAATACTTCCCACTAGGTACCATCACTCAAAGCTTCCACTATCTTCCAGTAGCACCAACCTGAAAGCCAAATCATTAATTAACACTTGGCCCTTTGAGAAACGTTCAGAATCTAGACTATAACAATATGTATTATCTCACTCATTTCAAAAATCAGATTATAAGTTATTTTCCACTGTGGCATTTAGTACAATTGTGAAAGGATTTAAATTCTGTTCTGGGATGGACATCTTCAGTTCCTCCACTTAACCTCAGATCTTTATTATCTACTCTCAGTCTCAGAGTCTGAGCAGATCTTTGTAATCTTTCTCTTTTTTTTGTATTAAATTCTTTTATTGGTACATTGTAGGTATACAACACAATTACATTTCTCATTGGGAATTGTACCTTTACATAATGCATTTGGTTCTTATTTTTCCCCATTCCTAGCCCTCCCTTCACCCCCTCCACTCTTCCCTATTTGCAAAGACTTTATTTCCATTTTTTCCATTTCTCATCATTTTTCCTTTCCCTTCTTTCCTTTCCCCTGCCCCTCCCACTACCCCTACCCCTTTGGACCTTTTTTTCCTATTTTACATTATCGAATATAATCTTTCTTTTTTGAATGTTGTGCTGGAGAAGCAGCCCTACTGTATGCTGTATGCTAAATTTTATGGGAGATTCTGGTTGTAGCTTAGAAGACCAGAATGCTGATAAAAAGGCAGATGGTAGAGACCAGGCTAAAGAGGTTTCAGTTGACCTAAAAGACTCCATTGGCAACTAGACTCCAGGCCATGTGTGTTATACTGTGGCAGAAAATTTTCCTACATTTTGCTCATGTCCTGAGACTTTGCAGGAGCTGAGATTAAGGGCAGTGGACTAATCTGGCAGAGGAAATTTCAAGGCAAACTAATGTTCAGGCTGTACCATGGATTCTGCTTGCTGCTTTTAGCCAGGTTTATACTGAAAATCAGGAGAAAAAATGCATTTGAAAAGTTTTCAGTTTCCCCAAAAATGAAAGCCTGCAAAGTTGGAGCAAAGGTAAGCTTGGTTGCTGAAAAGAGTAGCATTAAAAAGCTAAGTACTTTACATCAGGACAATAGGAAAGATGCCTTGAGGGCATGTTATAGACCAGCAAGTTCCCACCCTTTGATGGGCTGCCTAGAGAATTTGTTCCCTGGGATTCACATTACAGTGCTCAGCCATCCAGGCACTCAGAGACCTCTGCTTCCATGATAAAAGGGAGCCCAGCTACTACTCATACTGGTGGCAGGCCTTGGTACCATCCAGATGGTGCTGATTTTATGGTCATGCAGAATGCAAGAGTTGTGGGTCAAGAAAGTTTCCATCCAGATTTCTGAAGAAGGCTGGGAGGTTAAGCAGTGTGCCCCTGAGAGAGCAAGTAGTTTATGAAGCTGTGAGAGTGAAGCCAAAAGTTACAATAGAGACCTCAGGAAATTGGAAGTTCAAGGAATGTGAAACATTTGTGGAAAACTCTAAGGAGGGAGCAAATCCAGCCAACAGACAGGCCATGAAAGCTACAACCACCAGCAATGCTCTAGAGGTGGAACTACCCAAGCCCTTCGGAGTTTACTTCTCATCACAACTTGCCGTAGGTACTGGACATTGAGTTACATGATTGAATGTTTGCCCTTTTGAATTTTGGACTCCTTTGGTCCCATTCCTTTCTATCCCTCTATTCCTCTCTTTCAGAACGGGAATGTTTGTCCTGTGCCATTGCATGTTGGAAGTGTTAAGCTTTCTTTTGATTTTTTTACAGAGTTCACAGCTAAGAGTTTGCTTCAAATCTCACAGGAAAAGTTGGACTTGGACTTTTCAGTAATACTGAAACTGTTAAAGACTTTGGTGACTCTTAGAGATGGAGTCAATACATTTCACAGAGAGATGCATCAAGAGAGTCTTATGGGAGCCAGGGGCAAAATGTTATGGTTTAGACCTAAAATGACCCCCAAAGTTTCATGTGTTTAGAAAGTGAGTGGATTATGGAGCAATATAGCTGAATTGCTGTTAGGTAGGGTTTGGTTGGAAGAGGAAGGTCACTGGAGCTGTGACCTGCAAGCATACAGCTTCTTCTCTGCTTTCTCCTTTCACTCTCTCTGCTTTCCGATTGCCATGAGGTGAGCAGCTTTCCTCCACAGCAGGCCCTTCTACTATGCCACTGCTGCCCCGCTGGCTATGGACTGAAACCTCTATAATCTGAGAACCAAAGCAAACTCTTCTTGCAGGTGTTGGATACTGTGTCTCAGTGATGAGGAAAGTAACTAAGAAATACTCAGCACACAAAAACTGTATGTTGAACAAATTAATTAGAAATGAGCAGTGGCATAGCTTAAGGAATTAAAGGTATGCCTGAGACAAGTATATCAATGTTAACAATTATATTCATGCTATCATTAATAATACCATGTGGTTCAGAGGTTCTCAAAGTGTGGTCTGTGATCTCCCTTTCAGGAGAGGGAGTGTATAAGATGTAAATTATTTTCATATAAATACAAAGATATTTGCCCTTTTCACTATGTTTTCACTTGGAATGATGGCATAAAAGAAGTGATCAGAAAGACTGCTGGTGCTCTAGCACAGAGAAAACTATTACTAGTCACTGCATATTTTTTTACCTTGATGTATGCATTTCAAAAATGCCACTTTTAATTTATGCCTGTCATTGGGTAAAAATTATTAATTTTGTTATACATCAACTCTTGGGTCCACTTCTTAAGATACTGTGCAATGAAATGGGAAGTGTGTATAAAATTCTTGTATGGCTTGACGGTTGTTGAAAGAAAAACAATTGTGCCATTGTTTGTGCTGGGAATTGATGCAGCTAAGGTTTTCATGAAGCACTACTTTACTGGAGAGAAAGACTGGTTGACAAACTGTGGTTATGAAGACCTCAGTATTTGATAGATATTTTCTCTAACATGAAGTAAATGATCCAGTCACCTCAAGGTAAACACCTCACAATATTTGTTATCCATGATAAATCTAAACTTCTAAGTAAATATCAGGATTTTGAAAACTGTGGCCCATCACCTTGAGTTTAATTCTTAAAGAATTTTTTATGAGATCAGTGGTGATACTAATAGATGTAGTTTTTATATTGTATGACAAAATATATTTTAAAAATCTACATAAAAAATGAATCTGTACTTCCCAAAGGACTAATGCTTGATTTGCAAAAATATGCTATGATAAAAGGATCTTTTTAGAATTCAAGAGAGCCCAGTGGATTTTAATGTAAATAATATGAAATGTTTCTTGGGGGCCCTGGTTCCACATTGCATTATCCTTTAATAAACTACCATTTGTTGAATTTGGATGTCGGATCAAAGAATATCAACAACTATCTCCAAAGCCTATTAAAATACAACCCCCTTTCCCAAATGTACGTGTATGTGAGGTTAGATTTTCTTCATATACTTCAGTCAAAACAACATAATGCAAGAGTTTGTAGAAGCATTTATGAGAATCTAGCTATCTTCTATTAAGTCAGTTGTTTAAAAGATTTGCCAAAATGAAAAATAATACCACTCTTCACTATTTTTTGTTTTGGAAAATATAGTCATTTTTCATAAGAATGTTATTTATGCTAACTTTTAATAGACTTACTATAGTGGTTTTCAGGTAAATAAATATTTCTGAAATGTCAATTTCTAATATAGTAAACATTGCTAGATGTAACTCACATAAACAAATGCTCTTGGGGCCCACAATGATTTCTTTTTTGTTATTGAATACAACTTTTAAAAAACTTTTTAAAAGCCAATGAACTTCATTTTTTGAGCAATTTTATGTGTATAAAGAAACTGAGAAGAAAGTACAGGGTTCCTGTAAATATCCTTTCTCAGGAGTACTCACATACAATGATTTTCTATATATTAGCAGGTTGAATTGCTATAATACATTTGTTACAGTTGGTGGACCAATATGGATAGCATCTTATAACCAAACTCCATAGTTTACACTAGGGTTCACTTTTTATGTTGTACATTTCACATGATTTTGACGAATATATATTGACATGTGGCCCAGCTATTGAGTGATATAGATTAGTTTTACTGCCCTAAAAATCTGTCCTCCACCTAGTCATTTTTCCTTCTCTCTTTTCCTCTTGAATTCCTGGAAATCACTAATTCTTATACTGTGTCCCTACTTTTACCTTCTCCAGAATATCATGTAGTTGAAATCATAGACTGTGAGCCTTTTAGATTGGTTTCTTTCACTTAGCCATATGCATTTAAGTTTCTTCTATGTTTTTCCTGACATTTTTTTTAGCAATGAATAATACTCTATTGTATGGATTTCCCATGTTTGTTTATTCATTCTTCTATTGAAGGAAAATTTGGTTGCTTCCAAATAATTATGAATAAAGCTGTTATAAACATTCATAGGCAAGTATTTGTGTGGACATAACTTTGCAATTTATTTGAGTAAATACCAAAGATTGTCATTGTTGGATTGTATGGCAAGTATGTTTAGTTTTGTCAGAAACTGCCAAGTTCTCTATTATAGTGGCTATACCATTTTGCATTTTGACCTGCAATGGAAGAGAATTTCTGTTGCTTCATATCCTCACCAGTATTTAGGTTTGTCAGTGTTTTGGAGTTAATATTCTCATAAGAGTGTAAGGAAATGTCATTGTTCCAATTTATGATTCTCTAATGACAGATGAAGTGGAATTTCTTTTCCTATGCATATTTGCCATCTGTATATTTTTTGGTGATAGGTCTGTTCAGATTGTTCGTCCTTTTGTAATTGGGTTGTTTATTCTCTTTATTGGGTTGAGTTTTACGAGTTCTTTACATTTTTTTGGATACCAATCCAGTATCAGATGTGTGTTTTTACACACATCTAGATTTTCTCCTAGACTATGGTTTTTCTTTTTCATTCTCTTAACATTGTCTTTGATGGAGTGGTTTTTAATTTTAATGTAGTCCAGATTTCTTGTTTTTCTTTCATGAATCATGCCTTTGATAATGCATCTAAAAAGTCATTGCCTAACACGAGGTCACTTAGATTTTCTTCTTTGTTACCTTCTTAGAGTTTTTTAGTTTTGCATTTAAAAATGCCTATTTTCAGTTAATTTTTGGAGTAGTGTAAAGTCTGTGTCTAGATTTATTTATTTTGCATGTGACTGTCCAGTTATAGCACAATTTGTTGAAAAAAACTATCCTTTCTCCATTGTATTATTGTTGCTCTTTTGGCAAAGATCAGTTGACTATATGTGTTTTTGTTCTGTTTGTTTATTTTTGCTTTTTCGTTTCTGGGGACTCAACCCAGGAACTTGGGTATGCTGCACGGGAGATCTATTCTTGATCTATATCTCCAGCCCTTCATTAATTATATTTGTGAGTCTATTTCTAGGCTGTCTCTATTCTGTTCCATTGATCTGTCTATTCTACCAGTACTATACTATCTTGATCACTATAGCTTTATAGAAGGTCTTTAAGTCAGATAGTATCAATTCTTCAACTTTATTCTTCTACTTCAACACTATATTGGATATTTTGTGTTTTTTACTTTCCCATACCAATTTAGAATCAGCTGTTGATAGCTATAAAATAAACTTGCTGAATGGGATTGCATTGAGGCTAAAGATCAAACTGGAAGGAACTGATATATCAATAATATTAAGACTTTGTATTCATATATATGAACTATCTCTCCCATTATTTGGGTCTTCTTGCATTTCTTAATCAGAACTTTAAAATTTTCCTTATATCTCTTTTACATATTTTATTAAATTATTGCCAAACTATTTCATTTTTGATACTTATATAAATGGTATTGGATTTTAATTTCAAATTCCAGTTATTCATTGTTGGCAATTAAATATGATCATTTTATTTGACTTTTCATTAAGAATAATTTCATTCTTATTCTCTAGAACTTTTTTTTCCTCCAATAATTTTTAAATGTGTGAAAGAGTCCTGAGATAACAAAAGTTAAGAATAACTAATATTTTGTAGTGAGCATGGTCTTTGGAGCAATGTGGAACAAGGTTTCAAGTCTAGCTGTCAGATTTATTTTCTTTATCACTATGGGTAAATTGTTCAACTTCTCTTAGTTTCAGTACACCTATAGTAAAATAGGTTAAAAATAATAATTATCTCATAGGATTGTCTTTAGGATAACTGTGATAATATCTAAAGTACCTAACACTAATGTCTGGTGCATAGAATGAACATCGTAAATAATACCTACTGTTATTCTATATTGTTTTGACTCAGTAATTATAAATTAGAGAAAAGATTTCAAGGAAATATCTCAAAAGGTGGCCTTGAGGTGCATGACTTTTTTTTCTTAAATTCTTTTATTGGTACATTTTAGGTATAAAACACAATTACATTTCTCATTGGGAACTTGTACCTTTACATGATGCATCTTGGTTCTTGTTTTTTCCCCATTCCTAGCCCTCCCTTCACCCCCTCCACCCTTCCATATTTACAAAGACTTTATTTCCATTTTTTTCCATTTCTCATAATTTTTCCTTTCCCTTCTTTTCTTTCCCCTGCCCCTCTCACTACCCCTAGACTTTGGACCTTTTCTTCCTATTTTGCATTATCGATTATTCATTCTACTCATTGGTACATTTTAGGTATACAATATAATGACATTCATCATTGGAAATTTGCACCTTTACATAATGTCTCTTGGTTCTTATTTTTCACCCTTGCCCAGCCCTCCCTTCAACCCCTCCATTCCTCCCTATTTACAAAGATTTTGTTCCTATTTTTCCATTTTCTCATATTAATCCCATTCCCTTCTATCCTTTCCCCTAGCCCTCCCACTTCCTTCCCCTTTGCCCCTTTTCTTCCTATTTCACATTACCTATTATACATTTTAGTCCTTATTTACACTTTCAGTTTCTCACACCAGAGAAACTATTCGGTATTTATACATATGTGTCCTATTTATTTCACTTAAGAGTATCACCTCAATGTGCATCCATTTAGCTATAAATGTCTCTAATTACTCATTTTTTATGGCTGAGTAGTACTCCATTTTATAAAAAACCCACATTTTCTTTATCCAGTCTGAGGTGGAAGACATTTAAACAAAAATGTTTCTATTAGTACTCAAAATGATGGTAGAAAGCAAGAAACAATAACAAACAAGATTAATGCATTACGTAGGCTTTAACAGTTTGATGGAGTTTATAGTGATTAAAAATTAACAAGTATGTAGATTGGGTTGATTCATGAAAACCAACATATGGAACAAGCTTAAGGGAAAAATAATATCAAGTAGTGTGTCAACACCATTATAATTATGAAATACATTTTGTATGTTGACAGAAATTGAAAGTTGATTTCAAGAATGCATTTTGCATGTTGACAAGATTGAAAGATAATTTCAAGAATAATAAGAGAAATTAAGCTTTATTAGTTTTTTCTGTAATCGGATTAATGATTTTTAAATTATACCAAATTCCTTATTGTTTAATATTTGGGCATGTGTATTGTTATCCTAAAGTGTTTTGTATATTAAATAGTATCTAAAATTTACATATTTTATGTCCATCATTTACACTGAGATTATGTTATCCATTTAAGTCCATCATATATACCATGTGTACATCTGCTCTTGAATATCTGCTATTACTGTGAGTCCCTCTTGCAAATATTTTTGCCATGCTTTTGACTTTCACAATATAAGAAAAAAATTAGAAATAAGAGATGAGCTAAGGTCTACATGAATGCTTTCTACCTTCTAGTCTTCTGTTTTTTCTCTTTGTCTTTTTCTAAGGGCAAACATCCTTTCAGGCATTTCTAAACTTCTTATGAAGACTTGTTCAGTTTTATGTGATAGAGGCTGTCAAGTCATGGAGAAAAAAGCACCACTGTAGAAGGCAGCTGTTCTGTCTCACTGATGTCACTAATTGTGTACTTTTTGAAAAGTTTTTCATCTCTCAAGCTTTTAGTTTCCTTGTGTGTAAAATAAAATTTGATAAGTTATCTCTTTCAGTTTCCTTTCAGCTTTAAAAGATCCCTGAGATCTATACTCAAAATGTAGATTTTGTCAAGCATTGCTTAGCAAAAGGTAATTATGAACTCTGAAAATATTCAAAATGGCTTTTTCTTTCCCCCCCTTTTTTTTGCTCCTGTGTAGGTATTGGTGCCTCTCCTATGTTACACTAGGCAGACATTTCACCATCACAGCAACACCTGGCTCTGCTCTCTGGGGTTCTCTCCCTAACTTATAGTAGACATCTGCCCCAAAACTATTCTAAGGAACAGTCTTGCAAGTCAGGAGTAGGTTAAATGTGATTATTCACATACTGCTGTTACTCATCCATTGAAGCTATTTCTATGTGCTAGACATGTTTTGTAAATATTATCTCACTTATTTCTCACAGCTACCCAATGAGGTAGGTATTTATATTTACATTTTATAGATGAGAAAACAAGTCTCAGAGGTTCAGCAAATTTCTCAAGACCACATTATTTAAATTGGACATAAAAGATGGAGAATACTAGCCATCTTTCTAAGTTATGCTGCTCAGCAGCACATGCTTAGCTACCATATTTTGACATTTCAGAGTCCAGTTATGACCACATGAAATGTCTAAGACTTGCTTTATAAGCCAAACTGGTTTCCTTTTTTGCCTCAAGGAAAAAAAAATGCAGTATTGCTGATAATAGTAAGATGATAATGGTAGATCTAAACATCTGTTTTCATCAGTCTGGCTTTAACTTTAAATTCCAATAAAGGAATAAAGATTGGTATATTTTAGTTGCTGCCTGTCAAAATGGAAGCTTCTAGATATGACACAGCAAAATTCTTAAGAGCAATTTTTTCTCTACTTGTGGGAACTTATTCCAGTTGCTGATTTTCCAGATCTATGTTTTAGATCTTCAAAGAGGGTTTTGTTTGGGTTTGGTTTTAATAAATGCACTTTGTTTTGGTTTTTGAGTTTTACTTTCTTATAATTTGCATTTTGCTCCTTTTTTATATATTTGGCAAAAGTCTCATTTGAAAACAGAAGAGTGTACAGGTAATGGGGGAAAAAGTAAGAACCAAGATACATCATGTACAGGCACAAGCACCCAATGATAAATGTAAGTGTATTGTATACCTAAAATGTACCAATAAAAGAATAAAAACAAGAAGTATTGTTTGAATAATTTGGGCTTATTGCTTTTGAAAGAAGAGTTCAATGCCATAATTATTTTAGTGAAAAATAAAAGTTATTGAAAGTATCCCTTTTATTAATCAACCTTAAAGTTCTTATCCCAAGCTAAAGCAAATTCTCCCTCATCAGAAGTTAAGATACTTCATATTACAACAGCATGATTCTCTTTCTATCTGTTAAGATACAGCTTTTCCAGGATCATGCCACAAGTGACATCTGCAAAGACTTTTCCCATGGGAAATCTGTCCTCAATTGTTTCATCATCATCTCCTTATTTCTCTTTTTCAGCAATTTTTCTTTTCTTCATTCCATGGATCATTTATTTTCCATCTAATTTACTTACCCCTACTTTTTTCTTTCCTAAGGTTTCCAACAATACCTTCCTTAAGCTTTCTTCCAAATTTTCAGTTTATCAACCTAAAAAATCTATTACTCTTTGATTAGTGCATGTTTTTAACTAAAAAATTAGAGAAAATTAGGTGGTTGCCAGTATCTTGTTGAGGATTTTTGTGTGTGTCTTCATTAAAGAGATTGGGCTATAGCTCGCTTTTTTGGTTGGATCCTTGTCTGGTTTTATAATCAAGGCAATGGTAGCTTCCAGGAATGGCTTTTGGAGTACCCCTTTCTTTTCAATTTTATTAAAAAGCTTGAGGAGTATGGGTGTTAGAAATTCCCTGAAAGTTTTGTAGAATTCATCAGTGAACTGCCCCAGCCTTGGGCTTTTCCTAGGTAGTAGGTTATTTATTACTACTTCAATTCCGTTGCCTGTTATTAGATTATTCAGAGCTTAAATCTTCTTGGTTCAATTTTGATAATTCACATGCATCTAAAAATGTATCCTTTTGAATTCTCCAATTTGTTGGCGTACAGGTCTGTGAAGTAGTTGTTGATAATGTTTTTTGTTTCAGCAGAGTCTTTTATGATTTCACCATTTTCATTTTTAATTTCATTGATTTGGGTCTTTTCTCTCCTTTTTTGGTTAGATTGGCTAAGGTAATGTCTTTTTTTATTCTTTCAGAGAACAAACTCTTTGATTCATTAATTCATTGTATTGTTTTTTGGTACCAATTTCATCGATAGTTTCTCTGATCTTTATAATTTCCCTCCTTACACTAGCTTTGGGTTTGGATTGTTCTTGTTTTTCTAGGATCTTGAGTTGCATCATTAGGTTATTTATTTGGGCTCACTATATTTTTGTGATATGGGCATTCATACCTATAAACTTCCCTCTTAGACTGTTTTTATTGTGCCCCTTAAGTTCTGGTATGTTGTTCTGACATTATCATTTAGTTCTAGAAACTGTCATTTCTTCCTTGATTTCTTCTGTAACCCTTGCTTAGTTAAGAGTGTATTGTTCAGTTTCCACGTATTTGCATAATTCTGTGTTTTGTTGTTGATTTCTAACCTCTTTGCACTATGGCCTGATAATATGAATGGTATAATTTTAATTCTTTCATATTTATTTAAAGCTGATTTACTGGCTAGTATGTGGTCTATTTTGGAGAAAGTTTCACATGCTGCTGAAAATAATGTGTATTCTGTTGTTGGGTGGAACACTATAAATATCTATTAAGTTTATTTGTTCCAGGTTTTGTTTAATTCAGATATTACTTTGTTGTTCTTTTTGTCTAATTGATCTACTTGTTTGTGATAGTGGGATGTTGAGGCCTCCCACTATAATTAGGTTTAAGTCTATATTATCTTTTATGTCCAGTCATACTTGTTTTATGAAATTGGGTCACATTGTTCGGTGCATATATGCTAATAATTGTTATCTCTTCCTATTGGACTGTTTCCTTAACCAATATATAGTGATCTTCTTTGCCTCTTTTGATCAAGATCACTTTGTCTGAATATAAGATAGCTACATTTGCTTTATTTTCAGCTTCCTATTGTATGGAGTATGGTTTTGCATCCTTTGATTTTTAGTCTATGAATTTCTTTCTGGGTTAAATGTGTTTCCTATATACAGCATTTTGTTGGATTTTGTTTCTTGAATTATTCTGCCAGTCTGTTTACTGGGGAATTTAGACCATTATCATTGAGAGTTATTAATGATAATTATTTACTTATTCCTGTTATTGCTTTATTTTCTTGTTGTTGATTCCCTATCTTACCCTTGTACTTAACTGCTCATCCTAGCTGGTGTCATTGTTAGCTTCATTGTGTCTTTCTAAGATATCCTTGAGAATATTTTGGAGGCCTGGTTTGGTGATCATGAATTTATTTAGGTTACCTTTATCATGAACATATCCTTATTTCTCTATCAATTTTGAAAGATAGTTTTGTAAGATATGTTAGCCTCAGTTGGAAGTTGTTTTCTTTTAAGGCTTGAAATACTTCACTCCAGCCTCTCCTGGCCTTTAAGTTTGGGTTGAGAAGTCTGCTGTAATTCTAGTGGGTTTGCTTTTATAACTGATTTGTTGCTTTTTCTCTAAATGCTTTTAAGATTCTGTTATTTTGTTGGGCTTTCAGGATTTTGACTATGATGTGTCATGGAGAGGTTCTTTTCTGATCAGGCTACAGGGGTTTCTATATGCCTCACTTATCTGTATATTAAATTATTTTACCTTATTTAAAACTTTTTAGCTATTACTTTAGTAACCCATTTTTTTGTCATTTATGCTATCTTCTGATTTTTTCACTAATTCTAGTAATCTTAAATTAGTCTTCTTTGCATCATCTAGGAGCTGTTGGACTTATTTTTATGTTCTCTTGTTTTTAAGATGTATCTCATAAATTGATCACTGACAACAGCCCTGTCTTCTAGTTCTGACACTCTATCCTCACGTTGGTCACTTCTGCTACTGTTATGGCCTGTATATAGATGTCCCCCAATGCCTCATGCACTCATAGGTGGGGCTTTTCAAAGCTTGCTGGATCTAGCGTGTGTAAAACTGGAATTAAGGATGTGTGGTACTAAATTAGTCCACTGACTGGAAATAGCATAGTTCTGGGTGTAGCTGAATGGATTTGTTGAAGACAGAAGCTCCATCCTGGGTACCACTCAAAAGGCTTGAAGTTTCGGTAGGATAAAAGGGAAAGGGAGGGTTGCTGCTACTGCTTGCTACTTTGCTGCTTTTTGCCTATTTTGTCATAGACTGTTTTTCCTCTGCAGTGCCCCTCTGCCATGCCACCCTGCCTTGAAGCTATAGGTCGAAACCTGTACACTGAAATCTATACTATAGACTATAGACTGAAGTCTCTACAAACTGAGCTACAGTAAGCCATTCCTCCTTTAACTTTGGGTGTCAAGTCTTTCGTGTCAGCAAGGAGAGAAGTAACTAAGACAGCTTCCCACACCTTCAATAGAATTTTTAATCTGAATTTTTATTTGGAGCCTTCTTATGGACTAATCCTTTTCTGTCCTGGTCAGGGATGTTTTATATTGTTTTTATTAGCTCTACTATCTTTTTATTACTGTCTTCTTTAGACTCACTGATAATTTTGTTTAATTGGTCTAATATCTTATTGCTTATGTCTTCTGAGAGCTTGGCAATAGCCTTATGTAACTGTTTTCTTATCTCCCCTGATACCAATTCAAATAATTCAGGTTTGAGGCTTTTGGTTTCCTCCTTTTGGAGCCCCTTGGATCAGCTTTGGGGGATTTGGGAGTTTTGGGGGCATTTTGTTGGCTTTTCTTCTTATATTTCTACTTTAATTGTTTCTTTTCTTTGTGTTGAGGCTTGTGGACTTATTGTAGAGGAAAGGATTTATTGTAGTTTTGTTCTTAGTATGAAGTCCTCTTTAGTTAATGTCTACTTTTCAATGGTGTCCTCTGGGCATGACTGTCTACTGGCCTTTACCTCTGTTCCAGGATCCAAACACTTCCTGTTTACTTGAAATGAAAGACTGCAGCATATTTAGCCCGATTCCCAGTTCTCGCATAATGGACTGTAGTGTTGTTAATGGCCCCTAGGCGATCATGCTATTGGCATCTAAAGAAAACCAATTAATGTCAACAGCTATGACATCCTAGTTATAGTAATAAAATCAGCATTAATTATAGCATTAAATAAAAAATGGATATCAACAAACCCTAATTACCAATAAGGTACTACACTTGTCCATAGAAAAGAGATCTATAATTATAGTATGAACACTAAGACAAACCAAATATTGACCTGTGTACTAAATGAAACAACTTTACCTCTACTAAGAGTAGCCCAGTATTCAAAAGCAATAGGGTAAATTTAACTTTTTATCTATAGATTCATATAGATTCATAGAGCTTGGTAGTTATACTAGTAAAGGTGGAGGGGGTAGAAAATTAAAGAATAAGAAAAGCAAACTTTGAAAAATTAATTGATGAGATATGAGAAGAAAAGAAAATATAGGGTGGTCCTGTTAAGGAGTAAAAAGAAATTAATGGTGATAGAGAATAGTCCCTGGAAAGCATGAACAAGAAGAATAAGAAAAAGATAAGCAGCAAAAACAGGAAATAAAGAAAGAGAAAGGAGGAGAAAAAGCTGGAAGATAAAAGGAAAAAAAAAAAAAGAAAAAAAAAACTAAAAGAAGAGAAAAAATGTGGAAGAACCCCCCCCCCGAAAAAAAATCTAATGAAGCAAAGATAAAAATAATGCAAAATAGGAGCATCAAAACAAGTTTGAGTCAAAGAAAACAATTCCTATATGATTGAACAAGTGGCTTTTTTCCACAATCTTCAATCTTGGGATCCACACAGCCATGATTTTCTGTGCCTAGCTTTAGGACCTATAGGTCTTTAGAGGTGCCCTTCTGGTACTAGAGGCCCCTCGGTTCACTCCCCCATGTGGTTACCATTCAAGCTAGGGCATATGTTTTCTCCCTTTGTTAGAAGGGGAGCACCATCAGCCTTTTGTTCTTTGCTGGATGTAGGTGGCAAATCAGGGGTTCAAGTAGGATGATGCACTTATTGTTAACAGTCTGGGGTCTGGTTGCTCCCTTCTCTCCTGAGAAAGTTAGTTATCCAGAAACAGGTTATATAGAAACAGGTTAGTTATCTCTGCCTCTGCTGCCCAGTATTGTGCTCCCCTGGGTGCGAGAATTCACTCCTCCCTCATGCATCTGCTCCCTCATATGAGGGGAGGGTGCTGCTCCTTTGGCATGGGTTGGTTCTCTCCTGTGGTAGGGACACTCTGAGTCAGCTGTCTCGCATGGGAGTGGCCTGCTGTGGGCCAGCTTTCTCATGTGGGGTGCACCACTCTGGGTGGGATCTTTCATGTGGGGCTGGGGCCCTGCTTCTCCAGAGTGAGTCCACTCTCTCATGTAGGGAGATGGGACCATTGAGAGTTGACTCTATCTCATGGGTTTGGGGCCATGCTTCTTCTATGCAGGTTTGCTGTCTTATCTAGGAGGGCATCACCCCTGGTCTGCTCTCTCATGTCAAGTGAACCTTTCTGGGCCAGCTTTCTCCCAAGGGGGTAGGATCCTCTCACATGTGGGGTGCGGTTTGCTCTGGTTTGGCTCTCTCAAGTGCAGTGTCTACTGTGGGTCAGATCTCTCATATAGGAGAAGGTTGCTTTTCCAGGGCATGGAGGAGTGTGTGCTTCCAGTGCAGGTCAGCTCTCTCATTTGGGGGTGGCATTGTGCATCAGCCCTCTCAACATTGTGTTTCTTTTTTTTTTTTTGCTTAAATTCTTTAATTGGTACATTTTAGGTATACAATACATTTACATTTATCATTGGGTGCTTGTGCCTGTACATGATCTATCTTGGTTCTTATTTTTCCCCATTACCTGTACACCCTTCACCCCCTCCACCCTTCCCTATTTACATAGACTTCATTTCCATTTTTTTCTTTTCTCATAATTTTTCCTTTCCCTTCTTTCCTTTCCCCTTCCAATCACACCACTCCTACCCCTTTGGACCTTTTCTTCTATTTCAAATTATCAATTATTCCTTTTAATCATTTTAACCCTTATTTACACTTTCAGTTTCTCACACTACAGAAACTATTTGGTATTTACACATGTGTATCCTATTTATTTCACTTAAGAGTATGGTCTCAATATACATTCATTTAGCTATAAATGTCTGCGGTTTCTCATTCTTTATGGCTGAGTAGTACTCCATTTTATTAAAAAAAACCCCACATCTTCTTTATCCAGTTTCCAGTTGATGGGCACTTGGGCTGTTTCCAAGCTTTAGCTATTAAAAACTGTGCCAATATAAAAATGGGGGCACATGTATTGCTGTGGTATGATTCTTTTAATTCTTTTGGGAAGATCCCCAGCAGGGGAATAGCTGGGTCCAATGGGACCTCCAGCCTGAGTTCTTTGAGGTATCTCCACACTGATTTCCATAGTGATTGCACCAGTCTGTACTCCCACCAACAGTGGAGAAGGGTTCCTTTCTTCCTGTACCCCCGCCAGCATTAGTTATTGGTTGATTTCATGATAGCAGCCATTCTTTCTAGGGTAAGGTGGAATCTCAGTGTTGTTTTCATCTGCATCTCTCGAATAACCAGTGATGTTGAACATTTTTGTATACTTATTTGCTGCTTTTACTTCTTTGTCTGAAAACTGTCTGTTCATTTCAGATGCCCATTTTTGAACTGGGTCTTTGAATTTGGGGGGGTTGATTTTTTTTCAGTTCTTTATGTATTCTAGATAGTAGCCCTTTGTCTGAGTTACAGCTGCTAAAAATTTTTTCCCACATTGTAGGTTGTCTGTTAGCTCTGTTGGTGGTTTCTCTTGCAGTGCAGAAGCTTTTTAATAAGATGAAATCCCAGTTGTTGATTCTTTCTGCTAGTTCCCATGCTACTGAGATTTTGTTCATAAAGTCTTTTCCTATGCCAATATCTTCAAGAGTTCTACCTAACTTATCTTCCAGGAAGTTTAGTGTTTCTGTCTTAATATTAAATATTTAATCCACTTAGATCTTAGTTTAGTGCATGGTGATAGTTATGGGTCTAGTTTTAATCCATGGCAGGTTGAAATCCAGTTTTTCCAATACCATTTATTAAACAGGCTATCTTTCCTCCAATGAGGGTGGTTGGCTCCTTTGTCAAAGATGAGGTAGCTGAGTATGTCTGGAGTTATTTCTGCATCATCTAATCTATTCCACTGATCCTTGGGTCTGTTTCTTTGCCAGTACCATGCTGTTCTTATCACAGTAACTTCGTAGTATATTTTCAAGTTGGGGATTATAATACCCCCAGCCATGTCTCTGTTCCCTAGAATTGCTTTTGCTATTCTACATCTCTTCTGGTTCCAAATGAATTTTTGGATTTTTTTCTCTAGTACTGTGAAGTATACTGTTGGAATTTCCATTGGCATTGCATTAAATCTATATAATAGTTTTCACTATATTGGTTCTTCCTACCCAGGAACAAGGGATGACTTTCCATTTTCCTATATCTTCCTTGATCTCCTTTTTCAGAGTGCTATAGTTTTCTTTATAGAGCACTTTTGCTTCCTTTGTTAGATTGATTCCTAGATATTTCACTTTTTGGGATGCTATTGTAAAAGGGATATTTTCCCTAATTTCTCTCTCAGTGAGGCTATTATTTGTATATAAAAAGGCAATTTTTTTGAGTGTTGACCTTATATCCAGATACTGTACTGAATCTGTCAATTAAGTCTAGAAGTCTTTTGGCCAAGTTTTTTGGGTCTTCTAAGTAAAGTATCATATCATCAGCAAACAGTGCCAGTTTAACTTCTTCCTTTCCTATCTTTATTCCTTTTATTTCTTTCTCTTTTCTAATAGCTGTGGCTAATGTTTCCAGAACTATATTGAACAGGAGTGTTGACAGTGGGCATCCTTGTCTTGTTCCTGATTTTAGCTTGAACGTTTCCAGTTTTTGACCATTTAGTATGATATTGGCTGTTGGTTTTTCATATATAGCCTTAAACAGGTTGAGATAAAGACCTTCTATTCAAAATTTCTGTAGGGTTGTTATCATGAATGGGTGTTGGATTTTGTTGAATGCCTTTTCTGTGTCTATTGAGGTGATCATATGGTTTTTGTCCTTGACTCTTTTAATACAGTGTATTACATTTATTGATTTATGGATGTTGAACCATCCTTGGATCCCTGGGATAAATCCAACTTGGTCAGAGTGTATGATCTTCTTGATGACCCTCTGTATTCTGTTTGCCAGCATCTTGTTGAGGATTTTTGCATCTATGTTCATTAGGGAGATTGGCCTGCAGTTCTCTTTTTGGGTTGCATCTTTCCCTGGTTTTGGAATCAAAGTAACACTTGCTTCCAGGAATGAATTCAGAAGTCTTGCTTCCCTTTCAATTTCCTTGATGAGTTTAAAGAGTAATGGCATTAGTTATTCTTTAAATGTCTTGTAGAATTCAGGAGTGAAGCCATTAGGACCTGGGCTTTTCTTTGTTGAATTTTATTACAATTTCAATTTCACTCATTGTAATTGTGGTGTTTAGAATTTCTATATCTTCTCCATTTAACTTTGGTAATTCATATGTATCTAGGAATCTGTCCATTTCTTCTGTGTTTTCCATTTGATTAGAGTACAGGTTCTTGAAGTAGGTATTGATGTTCCTCTGAATTTCTGTTGGGTCTGTTGTGACTTCACCTTTTTCATTCTTAATTGCATGGATTTGAGCCTTTTCTTTCTTTTTTTGATAAGGTTGGCTAAAGGTTTATTGATTTTATTATTCTTTTGAAAAACCAACTCTTTGATTCATTGATTTTTTTTTATCATTCTGTTAGTCTCCATTGTATTGATTTCTGCTCTGATCTTTATAGTTTCCTCTCTTGTATGAGCTTTGGATTCGTTATGCTCTTCTTTTTCTAGGAGCTTGAGGTTCTGCATTAGGTTATTTATTTCATTTCTCTCTGTTTTCCTAATATGGGCATTGACTGCTATGAATTTCCCACATTGTGTCCCATAGATTCCTGTATGTTGTACTGGCATTATCATTTACTTATAGAAACTGTCTAATTTCTTCTTTAATTTCCTCTGTCACCCACTGGTTGTTCAGGAGGGTGTTATTCAATTTCCATGTGTTTGTGGGGGTTTTGCGGTTTCTTATGTCATTGATCTCCAATTTTATTGCACTATGGTCTGATAATATAGAAGGGGTAACTTCAATTCTTTTACATTTACTTAGACATGTCTTATGAGCTAGCATGTGGTCTATTTTGGAGAATGATCCATGTGCAACCAAAAAGAATGTGTATTCTGATTTGTGGTGTAGAACACTCTGTAAACATCTATTAAGTCCATTTGTTCAATAGCTTGGTTTAATTCTAGAATTTTCTTGTTAACTTTTTGTCTAGATGATCTGTCTATTTGTGGTAGTGGGGTATTGAGGTCCCCCACTACAATTGTATTAGTGCTTATTTGGTTTTTCATGTCCATTAATATTTCTTTTATATAGTTGGGGAAATTGTATTTGGTGCATATATATTTATGATTGTCATCTCTTCCTCTTGGATTGTTCCCTTCACAAGGATGTAGTGACCATCTTTGTCTCTCTTAATTAGTTTTGATTTGTCTGCAAATAAGATTGCTACCCCTGCTTTTTTCTGGGTTCCTGTGGTTTGGAGAACTGCTTTCCATCCTTTTACTTTCAGTCTATGAATTTCCTTTTGAGTTAGGTGTGTTTCTTGTATAGAGCATATTGTTGGATTTTGCTTCTTAATCCATTCTGCCAGTCTATTTCTTTTGATTGGTGAATTGAGGCCATTAACATTGATGGTTATAATTGATAGATATTGACTCAACCTTGTCATGATGTTTTACTTTTGTTGGCTCTTTTATTTCTTATTTTTCCCCCTTTCCCTTTAGTTTCTTACATTGCCCAGTGGCTTCCCTCTGTTGGGCCTCATGGAGTTGTGTCCTTCATTGTTTTTTTCTAGGATATTGTTTAGAATTGCTTGTAGTGCTGGTTTGGTGTTCATGAAATTTTTCAGGTGTTCTTTGTCATGGAAGTCTGTAATTTCCCCATTGATTTTGAAAGATAATTTTACAGGATACAACAGTCTAGGTTGGAAGTTATTTTCTTTTAGGGGTTGAAATACTTCACTCCAGGCTCTCCTTGACTTGAGGGTTTGTGTTGAGAAGTCTGCTGTGATTCTGATGGGCTTTCCTTTGTAGATGATTTGTTTCTTTTCTCTAACTGCTTGCAGGGTTTTGTTCTTCTGTTGGGTTTCCAGAATCTTAACTATTATATGCCTATGTGTAGATTTTTTTTGATTAAGGTTAGTTGGAGTCTTATATGCCTCAGTTATCTGTATGTCAAGTTCTTTTCCCCTGCTTGGGAAGTTTTCTACCATCACCATTTTTTATTTTTTATTTTTTTCCATTAAGTTTATTGGTGTATTTTAGGTATAAAATACAGTTACATTCATCCTTGGGATCTTGTACCTTTACATGATGTATCTTGGCTCTTATATTTTTTTCCCCTTCCCCTGCCCTCCCTTCACCTCCTTCACCCTTTGCTATTTGTAAAGACTTTGTTTCCATTTTCTTCCTTTTCTCATATTTTTTCTTTTCCCTTCTTTCCTTTCCCCTACCCCTCCCACTTCCCCTACTCCTTTAGACCTTTTCTTCCTATTATACAAGATCAATTACACATTTGTGAAATTACAATATCAAGATCTAGAAGACATTATCACATGTTTTATAGAATTTAAGAGGATATAGAAAGCATATTTCAAAAATCTGTTTTGAAATAAATTTGAAAACTTCAAAGATGTACCTTGGAAGACAAATTAATGAAACTAACTCTGGAGGAAATATAAAATTTGAATAGCACCTATTAAGGAAAGTATATTCCTAGCTTGAAAACCTACCTATATGACCACAACAGGCTCATATACATTTTAACTGATGAATTATATCAAACATTTAAAGCAGAAAAAAGAAGGAACAATTCTCCCCTCATTTTAGGAAATCAACATTGTGCTAATACTGAAACTGAATAAAGATAATAAAAGGAAAAAGTATGAACATAGATAAAAATTTGTTTAACAAAACAAACTATTAGAAGTCAGATCTGGCAGTATGTAGAAAGTGGTTTTATTATAGGAATGGCAGTGTTGGTTCAGCATTGGAAGATCCACCCCCAAAAGTCATCATTTTAACAGAGAAAAAGAAAAAGCCATATGATCCTGTTAGTAGTTGCAGAAAAAGTATTGGACTAAATTCTGCAGCTGTTCATGGTAAAAGCTATCAGGAGTCTAGAAGTAGAACAGAACTTTCTCAACAGATAAGACATGTACTCCATACTTCCAGCAAAAATGCCTTATATGAATAGAGAAGATACAATGCTTTCTCCCTAAGGTGGGGAACAAGGGCAGATATGCCTACTCTTCATCTTTCCATTAAACTTTGAAACATAGACCCAAACCAAACTAGTCTGGCAATAAAATGACACAATTAAGATAGGATTGGCAAGGTGGAAGTAAAATCTTTATATGTAGATGAAATGATCATCTACAGAGAAAATACTAAGAAATCTCTAGGAGCCCATAGAACTTGTATTTGAATTTAGCAGAATTAGAAAACAGAAGGTATATATAAAAATTCAGGTCTATGTATACTTGCTATAAGTGAAGAATTGGATATTGAAATTTAAAAGTCATGTAGGAGTACAAAGGACTTAGAAAAGTAAAAAGAAAAAACAGTGTTGGAAGACTTTTAGTACCTAATTTTAAGACTTTTTCTAAAGCTACAGTAATCAAGGCAGTGTTGGTGTAAGGAAAGACATATAGATCATTGGAATAAAACAGAGAATCTAGAAATAGAACCCCACATATATGGTCCACTGAGTTATGAAAGATTATTTAACATGAACATTTTATGGAATATAAACTCAATTCAAGAGCTGAGGAAAAGATAGTGTTTTCAGCAAACGGGACTAGAACACCTGGCATCTGTACATAAAAAATTAATCTCAACCCTTTATTTCCATACATAAAAATAACTTGAAGGGATCTATGAACCTAAGTATGAAAGCCTAAAAGTATAAACCTTTTAGAAGAAATTATAAGGAAAAATGTTTATGAATTTAGGGTAGGCAAGAACTCCCTAGGATAATAAAAAACATGATGTATAAAAGAAAAAAATTGATAAATGAGATCCCATCAAAATTTAGAACTTTAAATGACATCATTAAGATGAAAAGTTGTCCTTAAACAGACCATATTTACATTGCATGTAACCTATGACCAGAATATATAAGGAACTCTTACAGCTCATTAATAGACAACCCAATTAAAAAGTAGACATAAGAAGATGATAAATAGCCAGTACAGCACAAGGAAAGGTGTGCAACTCTAGAATCAGAAAAATACTAATCACTACGATAACAAGATTGAATTATACACTCATTAGGGAGATGAAGTTCAAAGTTTTAAAAGCCTTGTCATGACTTTTTCTTTTTGTTGGATTCTCCCCCCTTTGCATTTAATTTGTCATGCCAATTGGATTCATTCTGCTGCGCTTCCTGGGCTTGTGATCCTCATTGTCTTTTCCTAGGGTATTGTCTAAAATTTTTTGGAGTGCTGGTTTGGTATTCATGAAGTTCCTGAGGTGCTCTTTATCATGAAAGTATCTTATTTCTCCATCAATTTTGAAAGATAATTTTGCAGGGTACATCAATCTGGTCTGGGGGCTGTTTTCCTTTAGGGCTTGAAATACATCACTCCAAGCTCTTCTTGCCTTGAGGGTTTGCATTGAGAAGTCTGCTATGATTCTGATGGGCTTTCCTTTGTTTGTGATTTGTTTCTTTTCTCTCACTGCTTGTAGAAATTTGTTCTTTTGTTGGGTTTCTGGAATCCTAACTATTATATGCCTATGTGTAAATTTTGTTTTTGATCAAGGCTAGTTGGAGTCCTATACGCCTTGCTTATCTGTGTGTCAAGTTCTCTTCCCCTGCTTGTGAAGTTTTCTGCCATCACTTCTGTGAACAGTTATTTTATGTCATCTGCACTCTCTCCTCTTTCTTCATTGACTCCAATCAGTTTTATGTTATTCTTCTTTGCATCGTCTAGCAGCTGCTGGATTGATTTGTCATGGTCCCTTACAATTTTAAAGCAATTTTTGTTTTCCTGGTCACTAATTTCAGTCTTCTATATGTGAAATTGTATCCTCACATTGGTTCATTCTGCTGCACAGACTTTCAATGTAGTTTTTAATCTCCTGGAAATCTGTTTGTATCTGTTTTATGGATTCCATTTGTTTCCTATGTTGGGATTCCATCATGTTCCTCAGATCCTCTATTTTTTTAATCTATGTCCTCTCTAGATTTATTAATCATGTCTTGCACTATGAGCACAATCTTTGCTGTTATCTGAGAAATTATTTCTTATTTCATTTTTCCCAGATCCTCTTTTGTTGCCAGTTCAGAGAGTTCAGGTGGTTTAGTATCACATTGTTCCATCTCGTTTCCCTTTGAGATTGCTGTAAGTGATCTGGAAGTCTGTTTTTGAGGTTTGTTTACATGTCTTCTCATTTTCTGTGTGTGTGGGGGTGCTTCCTGCACCCACGCGTCTCATCTTCTCTACGCTTGGATCGTGAAATGGCGGTGGGGGAGACTCTTTCTGGGTGCTGGGACTGGCTCACTGTATCTGCCCTAGGAGCATGGAATTGTGGTGGAGGAGCCTCCTTCCAGGTGCTGGGACTGGCTCACTTTATCTGCCCTAGGAGCATGGAATGGTACCAGAGGTGCCTCCTTCCAGGTGCTGGGACTGGCTCACCCTCTCTGCCCCAGGAGCATGGAATGGCAGCAGGGGAGTGTCCTTCTGGGTGCTGGGACTGGCTCACCCTCTCTGCCCCAGGAGAGTGGAATGGCAGTGGGAGAGCCTCCTTCTGGGTGCTGGAACTGGCCCACCTTCTCTGCCCTAGGAGCATGGAAATCTCCAGGTGATTGATTATCAGACTTTTCCACCTCGTTTCCCCCAGAAATTACCATTGGTGGGGTGGACGTCTGAGTTTGTGCCTTGCTTAAATGTCTTCTCATTTTTGTTTTTGGTACTGTCCTTGGTTTAATGCCTGGGTTGATACTTCAAAATTGATTATTGTAAGTATCTTTGTTCCTTGTAATTAGAACCCTTATGGAATGATTGCTTCTGAGAGGTGTCTTCCAGATATAGCTGGTCTTTAGGTTTGGAGTCTCTAATGACTCTGAGGCTATGTCATTTTCATTGTACCAGGAAGGACCACTGACTAGATCAATCACAACAGCTTAGCCCAAGTGATACAATTAGCAACACCATAGCATCAAGTACATCTTAGAAAATGACAATTTGTGGTAGTTATTAATCTATCACTTTTAACTGTGTGAATTAAATCAAAATCAAGGACCAACCCAACATATGTTTATAGTGAATAAACTCTTCAATATAGCAACTTTACCCTTTGGGATGGGGAGTTAGAAGGAGTTGGGGAGGGAGGCATAGATAGGTAGAAGGATAGGGGAAGGTTAGCAGTGAGGCCAGAGGACACAAGCAAGAGAAGGAAAAAGAGAATAAAAGAAAAATAAAGAAGAAATCCGAATTAGGGCCAGAACAGGAACACAAAGGGAGATGAAGAACAATGTGGGACAGCAAGAGAGTGAGTGTGAGAGAGAGAGAAAGGAAAGAGAAAAGAAAGAAAAAAAAGAAGGGAAAAATATAAATTTGAAAAGAGTAGAAAAAATTAAAAATAGAGCAAAAAATCCCCCAATAATAATTTTGGAAATAAAAACGAAAATGAATGGCCTCCTTCAGGGTATGTCTCTGCTGTCACAATAGACAACATGGGCAGCAATGTGCAGGTATAAGTCAGTGAGTCTCAGCAAAGCCAGTTGCAGACCCATGGGATTCAGGCAGATTTCTGGCAGCAAGTCCCAAGTTGAGCTCCCTGTCCTCCTGTAGGGTTGAACTCTGCAAGGTTTTACTGCAGGTTCCAGCTGCCCTTCCCCTGAAGATAATGCAGGTTCCGATGGGAGGTGATGATCTCTCCAACTTACCCGGTACGGTGGTCTGGTGTCCCCTGTGTATTTGTAGTGTGAAACCAGGTAGCAGTACAGTCAGGAGGCCAGAGGCGGGGAGTGGGGGTGGAGGGGCGGGGTGGAGGCCAGAGGCTGGGTGGGGGGATGGGGCGCGCCAAGCGAAGCGGATCACCATCGTGGGCGTGGCCAGTGGGGAGGGGTCCTCACCTTATGGCTGGTCCCCCGCTGCCGGTGTGCTTGGCGGGGGCTGGATGGAGCAGGCCTCCGGGCCACCCAGGACCTCTCTCTGGAGGGCTAAATGGATCACAACATTGTGTTTCTTGAATTCACGATTAGACATATAATTTGGTAAAGTGATACAATACCACTTTTACTTGTTCAGGCTGCTTTCTTCTTTAAAGAATGTAAGTGATCATTTATTAATTTATCAATGTCATTGGGCTGGGAATTTAGCTCAGTGGTTCCGCCACCTGCCTCGCAAGCGCAAGGACCGGAGTTCGATCCCCGGTACAAAAAAAAAAAATTATCGATGTCTTGCAAATTCTCTGAGTTTGTAGGTGGCTGTCTAGAACTTGGCATGAAGGCTCACAAGACCTGTTGGAGGTGGTTGTCCCTGAAAATAGATGCAGTCTTTCTCTCTTTCATAGTTACCAAGTAAAAGAGTCCTTTGAGGCTTTGCAGGGAGAGGACTCAGCTGCTTATTTTCTATCCCTTTGTCTTGAGAGATGTTAATCTTATAAAATAATTTGTTACTGCTTCCCTCCTTGTGAGCTATTGAGATAAATTTTCAGATTTAATTGTCCTTTGAGGGCACAGCCCCTGTCCTTGGCCTCCCTGATGCTCAGGAATAAAAAGTTATAGGCAGGCACATCCTCTGTCAGGAGCCAGTCTATTTGCTGTCTTTTTCCAGTGAGACAACGCACCAATTTTCAGATCATTGTTATTGAGATACTGCGAGAACATGATTAAAACATTTTGAGGTACAGTAATACATTACTTTCTCACCCCAGAAACCCTTCAGTTTTTTTTTTCATTATTGCATATTACTTTTTTTTGCATATTACTTTCTAGTCCTGTCAATAGGTCAATATATTTTTATGTAGTTGTACTTTCAGATCCTCTTTCTTAAAATAGTGACATTATTTAAAAGTTGTTTCTTTCCAAAGCTGCTGTTGCTGTTTACTTCTGCAGGTGATTTCTATGTCTGTGTTCATAACAGTATAAAGAGCTGGAAAAAGAGAGCATGTCATTGCATAGTCTTGGCACTGGTTTCTAAAATCTGTAACATGTTATCTGGCCTTACCAGATTGACCTAAATTTCATTTTATGCTCATTGTTTAAGATATCACTGCCTGGCCTGGGGAAGTAGGTCAGTGGTAGACCATTTGGCTTGCATGTGTGAGGCAGGCAGATTTTGCCTTCAATATTTCATTTTATTCTGAATATAACATCTGAAATTTTAAGGGGCTATAAAATAATATATATTTATAAAATAAAAGTCAACCCAGAATTGTTTGAACTTATTTACAATAGAATAGCAAAGTGTTGCTGGACAATGGATGATGTGACAATATCAGGACAATGAGCATGAGAACTTTGTCTGGAGAGTCACATTTCCAAAGGTGAATAAAAAGGAAAGAAAGGGAAGCTCTCATTTGCCAGGAGATCTTAACAGCCTAGGAAAAGAAAATATTAGGAACAGTCAAAATTCTATGATTTTTCTCATGTAGTGTTCTAAGGATCATTAAAGCTGTAATTTTAATCTCAGAGAATGCTGCAAAAGTTTTGCTTTCCCTAGCTTAATTGCCTGTTATGAGTTCTAAGTTTTAAAATTACTTAAGCTTATTTGCAAAATTCTGTTTTATTCCTATTTTCATGGAAATGGAAAATTACTCAAGAAGAATATATTAGGAAATAGGATTTTGGAGATTTTTCTGTTTTTTTTTTTTAAGGTACATTTGAAGCTCACGGCTTTTTGTTGCTGTTGATGGTTCTTGGTGGGAAAACTAAAGGGTTAAAATAGCCTGTAAGATTTATAAAGAGATTTCAAAGAATAGTCCTCAGATATATAATATTTGTGACTCATCCTTCCCTCTGAATATATTTTCAGCCTTCTCTCATATCATAGACTGGTGAGTAATGTGTTCAGAAGACATCACTCCTCTGCCTTCAGGTACAAGTATGACTTGATCTAATCTGGAGGGAATATATTTTATCTCAGAAACTCAAACACTTTTCTAACACTGCCTGTTTTCTTTCTCCTTGTATAAATCCAACTTGCTGGGCTGACCTCAGACTCTCCATTTAGATTTATTTTAGGGCACCCAGTAGCTCTGTCTTGGGCATTAACTGTCAAGACAGTACAGTTTATCTTTGATGTTTTCCATTTCCCCTTTTGAGGCTTTTTCTTCCAGGCCCTGCCTGCTGCCCTGACTGCCACCCACTGGTGACAGCAGCCCTAGGTGAATGGTCTGTGTGGGCTGGCCAGCTGGCAGGCAGGATATTCTTGCTGATTGACTGAGCCTGGGTTTCATTTGCATGGCATTTGTTCCTTTCTCTTTCCACTAGATAATTGCTCTTAACTGTCCCAAGATCATTTTATTGAGGATCCTTGAAGACCCAGAGAGATATAGCTTATAAATAAAGTTTATTTGTTATAATGGAAAGTGAAAGCTATTTTTTTCTTCTAGACAGACAGCCTGAGTTCCTTTTAGATCATGTAGCTTATGTTTGTATGGACTTGGAAGTGTTTCTCCATGTGTTGCTCACCTGGTACACATGCCACAAGTGAGAATAGATGCAGTCAGTAGCAGATTGGTTGAAACTGGTGATACGGAAGACTTAGGTCCCCTTGGAACAGATCTTTATAAAGCTTTCAGATGGATCTTAGCATTGAGTTTACATGTCATATATTTTCATAAAATTTGCTAAGGAAAGATACTTTAGCCACTGTCAGTTAACAATACTCTCTTATCCCTTTGACTTCCCTTCTCTGGTACTTACCTTGGTTTGATGATGCTGGAGAGGATGTATTTAGATTTCTCATAAGGAGAAATTAAATTGGTAATACATTTAGTTTAGGTTTCATAGGATGCAGTGTCATCACTCAGTATCTGCAACCCAGATAAAATCCAAGACTCCTGAGGATACCAAAATATGCAGGTGCTCACATCCCTTATATAAGATGATGTAGTATTTACATATAATCTATATATGTATAGATCCTCCTGTATACTTTAAACCATCTCTAAATTACTTGTCCCTAAGGAAACGTAAATGCTATATAAATTCTATATTATTTAGGGCATATGGTTTTAAAAGGTGTAAATATTCAATACAGATAAAATTTCTTTTAGAATAGTTTCTAATCTTGGTTCGTTGAATTAGAAGAGAAGAAACTTGCAGACACGGAGGGCCAAATATATTTATGTGTTTCACAGTCATTTCTGTGATAAAGTTATAACTAGATGTTCTGCGGAAGAACAGCCTCCAAGAATATGTCTACTACTCACCATGCTGAGCCACCTAGTGTCTTGACATAAAGGAATAAAAATAATGTCCAGACTTCATTAATGTGTCGTATTATACTTCTTAAAAGAACTATACAGGTAAGTGAGTGAAACATGTTTGAAATGCTGTACCTTGTCTATGGAAAATTTTTCTAATTGTCAGATGTAGATAATTGCAAACAGATGACTCAGTATGGATTGAATTGTAGGCATACGTATAGCTTTCTAGTCATAATATGTAGGATGATGTAACATATACAATTATCAACATACCAATATAATTTTTTTCTTTTGTCTTGAAAATTACGTGAAATAAAATTAATCAGAATCTTTTTTGTTTTGTTTTGAGGCAGGGTCTTGCTATGTGGTTCAGGCTGAACTTAAACTCATTATGTAGCCCAGGCTGGCCTTGAACTCAAAGGCAATCCTCCTACTTCAGCCTTCAAGTTCTGAGATTACAGGCCTGAACCACTATGCCCCAGCCTCAGAATCTTTTAAGTTAAGCCACAAACCTATGCCATACAAAAATCAGCAAATATAACTGTGTATGAAGCTGAGATAATTTATGCACTCCAAACATCAATACATAAAATAAATTTTGATCAAATATACTGCAGAAAAGGGCAAAATATTTTTTTGTCTTTTTACAAAGGATAATATGACATAAAAAGCTGTTGTATAAAGAAGCCACCAAAAGTATTATACCAAATATGTGGAAGGAAATTAACATAAGAGCATGTTAAGCAATTAGTAAAAAATTATGCAATTTTCCCAAAGTTTGTAATATTTATGGAATTTGTCAGCATTTAAATTTTTTGGCTTACAATTTTTTATTAGTACATATTTGTAGTACGTAAAGATTACATTCATCATGAGAGTTGCTACATGTACCCTCTTCCATCCTTTTCTCCAGGATGTAATTTCTGACAGAAATTACAGTAAATAATTATTAATGAGAGGTGATCATAAAATATGGGGAATATTTAAATGTAAAAATGTATAGTTAAGGCATATTGTCATTAGGCCGATCAAAATACTCAAAATAGTTACCCTTACTTTGAACACATTTATCTCTCATTCTTGGTGATGCATCTTTTATTGTAATGTGTTTTAAAAATTTATTTAATTTAAAAATTTTATTTTACTGTTATTACATATTTACAGTTACATCCCTCATGAGAAGTTGGTAGATGTGCATAACACATTGTAATTCTTTTATTATCTAATTTCCCTCTCAGCTCTGTCTCTACCTCCCCACCCCCACACTCTATCTCTTGGGTCTCAGAACGTTTGCAAAACATTAATCTTTCTATTTCCTATTACAGTAAGTCCCCAACTTATGAATGAGTTCTGTTCTGGGAGAATTTCCTTACATTAAATTTGTTCATAAGCCTGACAAAATAAATCTTATACACCTTTGACACAAATATACAATATAAAGCATAAAAAACCAAACATACACATAAAAGTACTGTAAATAAACTATTTTTTACTTTTAAGCACAATAAGCACACAGCAGCACACCTATGACAAAGCCTGGTAGACACATGAGCTACTTCTGCGATTTGTTTGTTTTCTACAAATGTTCCTAATGTGAAGTCTGTTGGTGTCTTACTTTTATTGTTGCTGCAACAAAGTACCCAACACCCAAAGTTAAAGGAGGAAAGGTTTATTTTGCTCACAGTTTGTAGAGGTTTAAGCCCATAATTGGCTGGCTTCAAGGCAAGGTGACATGGCAGACAGGCATCACAGAGGAGAAACAGTTTATGGTGGGCAGAAGGTAGCAAAGCAAGCAAGCAAGGGATGGCCATAGCTCTTTCTATCCCTTATTTCTTATCCAAGCTACCTAGGGCAGGAAACACTCACACCCTAATCCTAGTGCCCTTGATCCTAGGGTTGTACCATGAATCAATTCCAGCATCACACATTCTAGATCCAGCCACCTCTGAAAAATCCCCACCTATGACTACATAAGGCTCTTGGGGGGACATCTAGACACAAGCCATAATGGTTGGTATCTGTGAAAGTTCACAACCTGAATGTAAGTCAGGGACTTACTGTCTCTATTTTCATTTCAATTTTTATTTCTATTTTAGGTTTTTGATATAAGATAAACCATCCAATATTTAAGCTTGTGTGTGTGATTTATTTTACTTAATATTATGGCCTCAAGATGCATCCATTTTCCTACAAAACTCAAGTTTATCCTTTTTTTTTTTTTTTTTTGGTACCAGGGATCAAACTCAGAACCTTGCACTTGCGAGGCAGGTGGTGGGACCACTGAGCTAAATCTCCAGCCTTCAAGTTTATCCTTTTTATGGCAGAGTAGTATTCCATTGTATATAAATACCATGTTTTCATTATCCATTCACCTGTCAATGGACATATAATCTGCTTCCAAGATTTAGCTATTATGAATCATGCTGCTATAAACATGGGTATGGATGTATATATACTATAATATGATGTCTGTAACTCAGGAAGATGCCTAGAAGAATAGCTAGGTCAAATGGAATTTCTAGTTTAAGTTTTTGAAGAATCTCTATATTGATTTCCATAGTGGTTTTACTACTTTACATTCCCACCAACAATGTATAAGGGTATATTGTTATTGTTAAATTTCTTATTGATAGCTATTCATTCCGAAATATGAATCCTCAGGGCCGGGGATTTAGGTCAGTGGTGCTGCTGCCTGTTTTGGAAGTGTGAGGGCCTGAGTTTGATCCCTGGTACCAATCCCCCCCCCAAAACAGAAAATGCTGAAGTCCCAGGTCATATGAAATATGAATCCTCAGAGTTGTAATAGTTTTCATTTTCTAATGGCCAGAGACATTGAGCATTGTTCATGTATTTATTGGCCATTTGAATATCTTTTGAGAAGTGTCCATTCATTTCAGTTGCTCATGTTTTGATTGGGTCTTTTATTTGGGGGGAGTCTATTTTCTTTGAGTTTTAATATATGCTAAATATTAGTATTTTGTCCAAAGAATAGCTGGCAAAACATTTTTAACATTCTGTAGGTTGTCCACCCTGTTGGTTGTTTCCTTTGCTGCACAGATTTTTAAGATATAATCCCATTTGTTGATTCTTGATGTTATTTCTTGTGTAGTTGGAGTTCTGTTCAGAAAGTCCTGGCCTAGGCCTATGTCTTCAAGAGTTTTACCTATTTTAACTTCCAGTATGTTGCTTCTGTTTTAACATTTAGACCTTTGATACATTTTGATTTTAGTTTAGTAAATGGAGAGAAATACGGGTTTAGATTCAATCTTCTCTATGTGGATGGCCAGTTTTCCCATTACCATTTATTAAGTAGGCCATCTTTCTTCCAGTGTATGCTTTTAGATACTTTGTCAAAGATCAAATCAGTGAATTGCCTGGGGTTCTTTCAGAATCCTTTGTTCTGTTCCATTGATCAACATGTCTGTTTTTGTGCAATATCATGCTTTTTTTTTATCACTGTAGCTTTGTAATATAATTTGAAATCCAGGATTGTGATACCTCTTGCTTTGCTCTTGTTAGCTGGGATTGCTTTTGCTATTGTGGGTCTCTTCTGGTTCCTTATAAATTTTTAGATTGTTTTTTCTAGTTCTGTGAGGAATACTCCTGGTATTTTGATTGGGATTGCATTAAATCTGAATATTAGTTTTGGAAGTATGGCCATTTTGACAATATTGCTTCCTTCTATCTAGGTAGGAATAGGGGATATCTTTCCATTTTTGATGTCCTCTTTGATCTCCTCTTTTAAAGTACTGTAGTTTTTGTTGTAGAGTTCTTGTATTTCCTTGGTTAGAATAATTCATAAGTATTTATTTTTTCTTGAAATTTTTATTAGTGGTATTGTTTACCTAATTTCTTTCTCAGTGTGTTTATTATTGTTGTACAGAAATGCTACTGATTTTCATGCATTAATTTTGTATCCTGCTACATTGCTGAATTTCATTATTAAAATTCTAGGAGTCTTTTGGTGGAATTTTTTATGTCTTTTATGTAGAAGATCATGTCATTTGTAAACAATGATAATTTGACTTCTTCTTTATATGTACATCTTTTTTTCCTCTTGCCTGATTGCTCTAGCTAATGCTTTAAGTACCATATTGAACATGAGAAATGACAATGGATATCCTTATCTTGGTTTGATTTGAGGGGGAATGCTGTCAGATGTTCTCCATTTAATATGATGTTAGCCATTGTTTTGTCATAAATGGCTTTTGTTAGGTTGAGATAAGGTCCTTCTATATCTATTTTCTGCAGGGTTTTTATCATGAATGGATATTGAATATTTTCAAAGTTTTTTCTACATTTATTGAGATGAGCATATGAATTTTGTCCTTGCTTCTGTTTCCGTAGTGTATTACTTTTATTGATTTGTGTATGTTGAACTATCCCTGCTTTCCTGGGATGAAGCCTACTTGGACATATTGTATGATCTTTTTTTGTGTTTTGGTACCGGGGATTGAACTCGGGTCCTTGTGCTTGCACAGCCGGCGGCAAAACCACTGAGCTAGATCCCCAGCCCTGTATGATCTTTTTAATGATTTGTTGCATTCTGTTTGCCAGTATCCTGTTGACAATTTTTGGATCTATGTTCATTAAAGACATTGGGCTGCAGTAGTCATCTGGTTTTGTAATCAGGGTAATGCTAACTTCCAGAAATGACTTTAGGCATCTCCTTCCTTTTCAGTTTCACTAAAAAGTTTGAGGAGTACTGGTGTTAAGTTTTCTGTGAAATTCTTGTACAGTTCAGCAGTTAAACCACAGGGACCTGTGCTTTTCTTATTTGGTGGGATTTTTATTACTGTTTCAATTTCATTGCCTGTTTTTGGATTGTTCAGTGTTTTATCTTCTTGGTTAAGTTTTAGTAATCTGTCCATTTTTTTTCTGAATTCTCCAACTTATTGGGGTACATGTCTTTAAAGTAGTTGCTAATAATTTTCTGGATTTTGATAGTGTCTGCTGTAATTTCACCTCTTCATTTCTAATTGTATTGATTTGAAGCTTTTCTTTCCATTTTGGGGGTGTAAGATTGGCTAAGGTTTGTCTGTTTTGTTTACATTTTCAAAGAACCAGCTATTCAATTCATTGGCTCTTTGTATTGTTACTTTAGTCTTAATTTCATTAATTTCTGCTGTAATCGTTATAGTTTTCTTCCTTGTACTAGACTTGAATTTGGATTATTCCTTGATGTGCACTATTAGGTTATTTATTTTGACAGAGCTTTTCTGATGTGGATATTCTCAGTTCTAAACTTACCTGTTCACTATTTACACTGGTTATCTTTACCTATTGAATTGTTTCTGTAACCAATATGTAGTGACTTTCTTTGCCTCTTCTGGTCAGTTTTGGCTTGAAGTCCACTTTGTCTGAAAAATAGAATAGCTACTTCTGCTTGTTTTCAGGATCCTATTGTATAGAATACTGTTTTCCTTCCTTTGATTTTGATACCTTTTAATTTAGAATAAATTTGTTTCTTATATACAGCATATTGTGTTTTATTTCTTGATCCATTCTGTCAATCTCTGTCTCTTGTTTGGGAAATTGAGACCATTAGCAATGAGTTATTACTCAAAGTTATTGATTTATTCCTGTCATTACATTATTTTCCTTTTGTGATTCCCCCTTCTAATTAAATGCTCACTCTGCCTGATATATTGATATCTTTGAGAATTTTTGCAGTACTGATTTGTTGGTCATGAAATTCTTTAGGTGCTCTTTCATTGAATTACCTCATTTCTCTATCAATTTTGTAAGATAGTTTTGCAGGATATATCAGTCCAGATTGGAGTTTTTTTTTTTTAGTCTTGAAACACTTCACTCCACTCCAAGCTCTCTTGACCTTTAACATTTGTGTTGAGAAGTCCGATGTAATTCTAATGAGCTTTAGAAGTGATTTACTGTTTTTCTCTAACTGTTTTTAAGATTCTGTCCTTGTGTTGGACTTCTGCTATTTTGACTATGCTATGTCATGGAGAGGTTCTCTTTTGATTGTGGCCATTTGAGGTTCTTTATACATCACTTATTTTTATGTTTAATTATTTTCCCATATTTGGAAAGTTTTTTGCTATTACTTCTCTTAGCTGACTTTTGTATACCATCTTGCCTGTCTTCTGATTTTCCAGTAATTCTAATGAATCTCAGATTAGTCTTTTTCATATTATCAACCAGTTGATGGATCTATTTTTATGTTCTCTTATTGTTTTTAAGGTATCTCTGAACACTTGGTCTCTGACAGCAGCCCTACCATCTAGTTCTGACACATTAGTTGCTTCTGGTGACCATATTTTCAATAGAAATTTTAATCTCCTGAATTTCTGTGTGGTACTTTTTCATGGACTAATTCTTTGCTAAACTGGTCATTCATGTTTATATTTTCATTCGCTCACCTTGTTTTTTGTTAGTGTCATCTGTAAACTCATTGATGATTTATTTTGTTTGTTAAGTCCCTTATCTGTTTAGTTATATCTTCATTGAGGTCACTAAACATCTTATTGATTTTGGTTTTTAAAAAATCTCCTCTATTACTCTGTTGAATAATTTGTCTGTGTGGCTTTTGCTTTTCTTACCCTCAATGATCCATTGATTAGCTTTGGAGTTGTTGAGAGCTTTTGGAGGCATTTGTTGCCTTATTTTCTCATATTGATTGATTGATTGGTGGATGAATTTGTTAATGTGGATGCCTCTTTATTTAGTGTCTGTTTTTCAATAGTGCACTCTGGTGTGGCTAATTGTAGAGCTTTGCCTCATTCTAAAGATCTAACCACCTCTGTTTATTTGGATGAGGAGGCTACAGTACATTTGACCTAGCATCCAGTTTTCTCCTCCATTACTGAGGAGCAAATAAGATATTTCAGAATGGGTGAGAGGAAGTAGAGCCAAGTAAACATAGTAAAAATTATAATGTCCAATCAATTCATATTTTCCCCTAAGTAATCCCACCTACATCTATGCCAATTATATCCACCATCAGGAAATGTGTTATTGTTTTTTAAATACACCTTCTACTCCTTACCTAGCTTAATATACTTTGACTATCTTTACCTTGTTTTACTAACTTCGCTATTGATGAAATCATTATGTCAAATAACAAGGATCAGTTTGACCTAGCTCATCTCAGCTCATTTAGAGACAGAGGCACATTTTGTAGAGATGGGAGCATATGCGATTTGGAGGCCTTCTTCAAAGAAAAGAATGCAAAAGTGCAAATGCAAAATTACATTAAAAATTTAAATGACAGTAGAAATTACAAGTTTAAAAATTTAAATGCTCACTCTAGATGGACATGTGCATTGGCACCCCACCAACAGTGCATCCAGGCCATGAACACCTGTTAACTGTGAGAGGGCTCTGCATTTTGTTTCACCTTGAGATCAGGGTAGGAGAGGCACCAACCAAGTGACTGACCTGCTCATAGAAAAGGGTATCATCTAGGGAGAGAAGGTGAGCCCAGAGGGTTGGCAGATCCAGGGAGAAATTACAAACCTGGCCAGCAGAGCTATCCCCAAGAAAAACCCATAGTTATTGCAAACTATAAAAAGCAGGGTGGGGTTTTACTTCAAAAGTGACTACTTCATGGCAGGCTAGAGTTGGAGAAGAAACCCACTGCGGAGCTTGCTATATTGCCAGACAGTGTTTAATCAGACAGAAGTTTAGAAAAGGGTTAATTGTTTAAGTCTGAGCCACAGAACAATGTAGAACAATTCCACTTCAAGGATTCCACTTCAATTCCACAATGGCTGGGTGAAAGATAGTCATGGCAGACAGCCACAGGATGGGTTCAGCTGAAACACAAAGCCCCTGAGAAGTGTAAACTCAGATGGGAAAGAACATGGGCCCCACCCTCCATCATAAGAAACCAGGCCCAGGGAAAGTGGTTTTCAGAGGTGGCTGGATGTGAAAAAACTAGCATCAAGTCCATCAGTCTCCTAAAATTCCCACCCTGCTGCCTACATCTAATGGTCCGATTGCTAAACATGTTTCCCAAAGGATTTTTTCAAAGTTTTGATTTTTAAAGTAGATTCTTGTATTTTTATTAGAGAGGGTTTTGTTTAAACTATATGACCCTAAAACTTATATGTTTTAACTATATAGCTAAAATTCAATAGATTACTAAATTGAATTTTCTTCCCTACTTAGTTATCCAGGACTCTGTCCAGGGGAACATAATTTTCATCTCAAGTAGATTTACAAATTCAGCTCCTTTCAAAGTATAATAAAGTGTGACAGACATGTCAAGCTGTATATCATTACAAATCCTAGAACAATTGAGGGGAGCTGTCTCTATAAATTCTTTTTATGCTGGTTAGTTACATCACACTCTTCATTCCAAAGTTCTGAAGTTCTGGGGCTAGCAAAGGCACATTGCTGGTTGTAGATCCTTGTCTCTGGAATTTGCATTCCTTGTTATCTATTTGAGATCAGGAACTCTCTGATCCTATCTATCCCAGACACATAGCCAAAGCCCTAAAGTGCTATCTGTTCTTGTTGGTTTTCTATTGACTGCCTTTTGCCAGAAAATTATAAACTCCTTTCTACCATTACTATGGATTGAGGTTTTTTTCATCATTTTTGAGTTATACCTCTTTTCTGAAGTATTTATTATCATGTTTGCATTCTCCAATATAGATTCTACAAGGAGTATGTAGTTGATCAGTGGTAATAACTGGATTGAGAGACCTTTAAGATTCTGTTCTATCTATTGCCTCTTCCCTACCTTCTTACTTAAACTCTGCTAAAAACATTTACTGGATAGTTTTGCTCAAACTGTACAGAAATAAAACACAGTGCTTACAAATCAGGTTATGGGAAACACACTGTGTCCGCCATGTTTTCTGTATATTATAATGTCCCATAGGTACATAA
This sequence comes from Heterocephalus glaber, assembly GCF_053883595.1. Classification (NCBI taxonomy): domain Eukaryota; kingdom Metazoa; phylum Chordata; class Mammalia; order Rodentia; family Bathyergidae; genus Heterocephalus; species Heterocephalus glaber. The sequence continues at coordinate 10,395,075 of NW_028258344.1, forward strand.
AAATATATAAAAATTGGGCTTCAATTTTTAAACATTTCACAAATTTTAATCCACTTTATGGATTGATTTTAATTTACATGTTGGTATAGCCATAAATTGAAATTACATAAATCTGTCATGATCCTGGTGTTGGAAGAATGACTCAATAAAGGCTTCTGAACTGCTAAACAAATATCAATAACTTTCTATGGATTATAACACCAGATCAGAAAAACCAGCCCCCAGAAGCATGCCAGCAAATCTATACTCAGTGCTTATCAAGTCATAATTTTTTTCTTTTCATTAAACTGTGTTCAAGGATAGCAAGGCTGATATCACTTTCTATATTTTGATTGCCTTTTAATCATACACATAAAAAGTTTTTTTCAAGCAACTGATCTGTATCTGAAAACACTAATAGTAGAACACCTTTAAACATTCCAGCAAATCATTAGTCACATTCAACATCTGGAATATAAATATTCAGCATGGAATACTCAGAGTTTAATTGGCCAAGTTTGACCTTGCTAGTATTTTAAATATTTTGATATATAGGTATAATATTAAAAATATACCATCTAATATCAATATTATATATGCGTATATATGTTAATACATGTATATAATCTTTATGGATAAAAAGACTTTAAACCCTCAAAGGGTTAAGGAAAGAAATATAAATCCAAAGACATGAAGATTCTTGTTTAGTTTGGTTTTAGTTTTTTTTGGTTTTTTTGTTTGTTTTGGTTTTAGTTTTAACTTTATTCTTTGTATAAGTACATATTTGTCATACATATTGATCACATTCATCATAGGGAATTTGTACCTGTACATAACACATCTCAATTCTTTTTTCCCCATTATTCTTCCCTCCCTTCAACCTTCTCCTTGTCTTTATTTACAAAAGCTTTGTTTCCACTTTTTCCTTCCTTTCTCTTTTTCTCCTTTTCCTTTCCATACCTTCCTTCTCCCCGACCCTTGTTCCCTTTCAAATTTGAACATGTTCTTTCTACTTCCCAATATCTATCCTCCCTTATGCACCTCATTTACCCTTTGGGTTTCTCATTTGAGAGAAAGAAGGTGGTACTTCAATTTCTGTTTCTGATTTATTTCATTTATGATTATGGTATTGAAGTGCATCCATTTTACTATAAATGATTCAAGTTTATCTTTATGACAGAGTAGTACGCCATTGTATGTAAATATCACATTTTCTTTATCCATTCATTTTTTTATAGGCATACAGGCTGCTTCTAAGATTTAGCTATTATAAATTGTGCTGCTATAAACATGGGTATGCATATATCACTGTGGATGCTGCCTTTACTCTTTCAAGAAGATACTTAGAAGGGGCACAGCTGGGTCAAATGAAACTTCTAGTTCTACTTTTTTGAGAAATCTCCATATTGACCTCTACAATAGTTTTACCAGTTTATACTTCCACCAAAAGTAGAAAAGGGTTCCTTTTTCCCTTCAGCCTGCCCACATTTGTTATTGGTTGATTTCTTGATGCTAATCATTCTTTTTGGAGTGAGATGGAATCTCAGTGTTGTTTTAATTTGTGTTTCTTGAATGACCAGTAGTTTCGAGTATTTTTTCACTTATTTATTTGCTGTTTTATGTTTCCATCTAAGAAATGTCTATTCATTTCAGATGCCCATTGTTGGATTGGGTCTTTAAATTTGAGGGTTCTGGGGTTTTTTTGTATATTCTAGATGTTAGTTCTTTCTCTGAGGAGTAGCTGGTAAAAATTTTTTCCCATTTTGTGTGTTGTCTCTTCACTATGTTGGGGGTTACTTTTGCTGTGCTTCTGCTTTTTAATTTGATGTGATCCCATTTGTTGATTCTTTGTAATACTTCCTGTGTGACTGGGTTTAAAAAAATTCATTAAGTTTATTGGTACATTTTAGGTATATAATACGATGACATTCATCATTAGGAATTTGTACCTTTACATGCTATTATCTTGGGGTTTTTTTCCACATTCCCCTGCCCTCCCTTCCACCCCTCCACCCCTCACCATTTACAAAGAGTTTGTTTCATTTTTTCCTTTTCTCATATTTATTCCTTTCTCTTCCCCTTCGCCTACCCCTCCCACTTCTCCTTCCCCTTTGCCCTTTATCTTTCTATTTCATATGATCTATTATACATTTAGATCCTTATTTACACTTTCAGTTTTTCACACCAGAAAACCTATTAAGTTATTACACATGTGTCCTATTTATTTCACTTAAGAGTATGGCCTCAATGTGCATCCATTTAGCTATAAATGTTTCTAAATTCTCATTGTTTATGGCTGAGTGGTACTCCATTTTATAAAAAAAAAAAAAAAAAAAGCACATCTTTATCCAGTCACCAATTGATGGGCAACTGGGCTGTTTCCAAGTTTTAGCTATTAAAATTGTGTCACTATAAACATGCATGTGCAAATATCACTGTGGTATAATTCTTTAAATTCTTTTCGGAAGATACCCACCAGAGGAATCTGGGTCAAATGGGACATCTAATCCAACTTTTTAATTTTTTTTTTGAGGAAAGCTGATTTAATACATTTTTAATCCTAGATTTTGAGGTATCTCCATATTGATTTCCACAGTGGTTGTACCAGTCTACACTCCCACCAAGAGTAAGGAAGGGTTCCTTTTTTCCACACAATCCCACCAGAATTTGTTATTGGTTGATTTCATGATAGCAGCCATTCTTTCTGGGGTGAGGTGGAATCTCAACATTGTTTTCATTTGCATCTCTCAAATGAACAGGGATGCCGAACATTTTTTCACAAGTTTATTTGCTATTTCTACTTCTTTGTCTGAGAAATGTCTGTTAATATCACATGCCTATTTTTGGATTGGGTCTTTAAATGTGGGAGCTCTGATTTTTAAAGTTCTTTATAGATTCAAGATAGTAGACCTTTGAGGAATAGCAGGTGAAAATTTTTTCCACATTGTGGGTTGTCTCTTCACACTGTTGGTGGTTTCTCTTGCTATGCAGAAGCTTTTTAATAAGAAGAGAGCCCACTTGTTGATTGATTGTGCTACTTCTCGTGCACCTGAGGTTTTGTTCAAAAATCTTTTCTTACACCAGTGTCCTCCAGAGTTCTACCTAACCTTTCTTCCAGCCAGTTTAGTGCTTCTCTTTTAATATTTAGATCTTTAATCCATTTGGATTTTAGTGTAGTGTATGGTGAGAGATATAGGTCTAGTTTTAGTCTTTGGGAAGTTGAAACCCAATTTTTTCAGCACCATTTATTAAAGAGGCTATCTGTTCTCCAGTGAGGGTGTTTGGCTCCTTTATCGAAGATGAGATGACTGAGTGTGTCTGGAGTTGTTTCTGCATCTTCTAATCTGTTCCACTGATCTTCAGGTCTGTTTCTTTGCCAGTTCCATACTGTTTTTATCACAGTGGCTTTGTAGTATAGGTTCAAATTGGGGATTGTGATACCCCCTACTTTGTCTTTCTTGCCTAGAATTGCTTTTGCTCTTCTAGGTCTCTTTTTGTTCCAAATGAATTTTTGGATTGTTTCCTCAAAGTCAGTGAAGTATGCTGCTGGAATTTCAGTTGGGATTGCATTGAATCTATGTAGCAGTATTGAAAGTATGTCCATTTTCACTATGTTGGTTCTTCTTACTGAGGAACAAGGGATGTCTTTCCATTTTCTGATCTCCTTTTCCATCTCTTTTTTCAGAGTGCTGTAGTTTTCAGAGAAGATGTCTTTGATTTCATTTGTTAGGTTGATTCCTAGGTATTTCAGTTTTTTGGATGCTATTGTGAAAGGAATTGTTTGCCCTATTTCTCTCTCAGTGAGTCTGTTGTTCACATAGAGGAAAGTTGTTGATTTTTGTGTGTTGACCTTGTATCCAGATTCTCTACTGAATTTGGTTATTAAGTCTAGAAGATTTTTGATGGAGTCCTTGGGGGAGTTCTATATAGAGTATTATGTCATCTCCCAATAATGACAATTTGACTTCTTCATTTCCTATCTTTATTCCTTTTATTTCTTTCTCTTGGCTACTTGCTGTGACTACTGTTTCCAGAAATGTATTGCACAGGAGTGGTGATAGTGGACATCCTTAACTTGTTTGTGATTTTAGTGTGAAGGATTTCAGTTTTTGACCATTTAGTGTGATATTGGCTGTTGGCTTTTCATAGATGGCTTTTATGAGATTGAGGTAAGGACCATCTATTCCAATTGTTTGTAGGATTTTTATCATAAATGTGTGTTGGATTTCATCAAATGCTTTTTCTGCATCTATTGAGATGATCAGGTGGCTTTTGTTCCTGGCTCTATTGATATAGTGTATTACATTGATTGATTTGCTTATGTTGAACCATCCCTGCATCCTTGGGATGAATCCCACTTGGTCAGCATGTATGATCTTGATGATCTTCTGCATTCTATTTGCCAATATTTTATTAAGAATTTTTGCATCTCTATTCATCAATGAGATAGGCCTATAGTTCTTTTTTTCAGTTGGGCCTTTCTCTGCTTTGGGGATCAAGGTGATGCTTGCTTCCAGGAATGGTTTCAGGATTATTGGTTCCCTTTCAATTTTGTTGAAGAGTTTAAACAGTAGTGGCAGTAGTTCCTCTCTAAATGTCTTGTAGAATTCAGCAGTGAAGCCATCAGGACCCGGGCTTTTCTTGGTTGGTAAGTTTTTAATTACATTTTCAATTTCATTGATTGATACTGGGTTGTTTAGATTTTTTAGGTCTTCATTCAACTTTGGTAATTCATACATGTCTAGGAATCTGCATTTCTTCTGTGTTTTCTATCTTATTGGCATATAGGTTCTCAAACTAGGTATTCATGATCTTCTGGATTTCTGCAGGGTCTGTTATAATTTCACCCTTTTCATTCCTAATTGTATGGATTTGGGCCTTTTCTATCCTTTTTCTGCTAAGGTTGGCTAAGGGTTTGTCAATTTTGTTGATTCATTCAAAGAACCAACTCTTGGCTTCACTGATTTTTTGTATTGTTTTCTTAGTCTCCATTGCATTGATTTCTGCCCTGATGTTTATAATTTCCTCCCCTGTATGAGCTTTCACTTAGTCCTGCTCTTCTCATTCTAGAAGCTTGAGGCTCAGCATCAGGTTGTTTAAGAGGGCTTGGTCTGTTTTCCTAATATGCGTATTCACTGCTATGAATTTCCCTCATAAGACAGCTTTCCTTGTGTCCCATAGATTCCAATATGTTGTATTGTCATTGTCATTTATTTGAAGGAACTGTCTGATTTCTTCTTTAATTTCCTCTGTGACCCATTGGTTATTCAGAAGTATGTTGTTCAATTTCCATGTGTTTATGAAGTTTTTGCAGTTTCTTTTGCTGTTGATCTCCATTTTCATCACACTGTGGTCTGATAATATACAGGGGATAACTTTAATTCCTTTGCACTTACCTAAATATGTTCTATGAGCGAGTATGTGGTCTATTTTGGAGAATGACCCTTATGCTGTTGAAAAGAATGTGTATTCTGATATTGTGTTGTGAAACACTCTGTAAATATGTTAGGTTCATATGTTCAAGAGTTTGATTGAATTCTAGTATTTCATTGCTTGCTTTTTTATCTAGTTGATCTATCTATTTGTGACAATGGGGTATTGAGGTCCCCCACTACTATTGTATTAGTGCTTATATGGTTTTTCATGTCCATTAGTATTTGTTTTATATATTTGGGTGCACTAGTGTTTGATGCATAGATATTTATGATTGTCATCCCTTCCTCTTGGATTGTTCCCTTTAAAAGGATATAGTGTCCTTCATTGTCTCTCTTAATCAGTGTGGGTTTGAAATCCACTTGGTCTGCAAAGAGGATAGCTACTTCTGCTCTTTTTCGAGTTCCCATCGCATGGAGTATTGTTTTCCACCCTTTAACTTTCAGTCTATGAGTTTCTTTTTGAATTTAGTGTGTTTCTTGTATGCAGCATATTGCTAGATCTTGCTTCTTGACCCATTCTGCCAGTGTATTTCTTTTGATTGGTGAGTTGAGACCATTAACATTGATGGTTATAACTGATACGTATTGAGTTATCATTGTCATGACTTTTTCTTTTTGTTTGATCCTCCTCCTTTGGTTTTAATTTCTTGTTGTGCCCAGTTGATTCATTCTGCTGGGCTTCATGGGGTTGTGATCCTCATTGTCTTTTCCTAGGAGTTTATCTAAAATTTTTTGGAGTGCTGGTTTGGTATTCATGAAGTTCCTAAGATGCTCTTTGTCATGAAAGTATCTTATTTCACCATCAGTTTTGAAAGATAGTTTTACAGGGTAAATCAGTCTGGGTTGGAGGTTGTTTTCCTTTAGGGCTTGAAACACATCACTCCAAGCTCTTTTTGCCTTGAGGGTTTCCACTGAGAAGACTGCTGTGATCCTGATGTGCTTTCCTTTGTATGTGATTTGTTTCTTTTCTCTAACTACTTGTAAGATTTTGTTCTTCTGCTGGGTTTCTGGAATCTCAACAATTATATGCCTATGTGTAGAATTTTTTGATCAAGGCTAGTCAGAGTCCTATATGCCTCGCTTATCTGTATGTGAAGTTCTTTCCCCCTCCTTGGGAAGTTTTCTGCCATCACTTCTGTAAACAGTTTTTTTTATGTCATCTGCACTCTCTCTTTTTTCTTCCTTGACTCCAATCAGTCTTATGTTATTCTTCTTTGCATCATCTAGCAGCTGCTGCATTGATTTCTCATGGTCCCTTAAAATTTTAAAGAATTTTTTCTTTCCTTGGTCAGTAATTGCAATCTTATCTTCTGTATCTGAAATTCTGTCTTCGCATTGTCTCATTCTGCTGCATAGAGTTTCAATGGAGTTTTTAATCTCCTGGAAATCTGTTTGCATCTGTGTTATGGATTCAATTTATTTCCTATGTTGGCATTCCATCATGTCCCTCAGCTCCTCTATTTTTTTTTTATCTGTATCCTCCCTAGATTTATTAATCATGTCTTGCTCTAAGGGCACAATCTTTGCAGTTATGTCAGAAATTATTTCTGATGTCATTTTTTCCAGATCCTCTTTCATTGGTAGTTCATGAAGTCCAGGTGGTTGAGTATCAAAGTGTTCCACCTCGTTTCTCTTTGAAGTTGTTGTAGATAATCTGGAAGTCTGGTTCTGTGGCTTGTTTACCTGTCTTCTCATTTTGATGTGGGGGGCTGGGTGTCCCTGGTGCCTGTGCGGCTTATCTCCTCTGTGCTGGGAGCCATGGCACACCTCCCTGGAAGCTTTCTCCTGCCTGGGAGCCATGGTGTACCAATCTGGAGGTCTCCTCTGTGCTGGAAGCCACTGGACACCTACCCAGAAGCCTCCTCCTGCCTGGGAGCTATATCACACCAATCTGGAGGTCTCCTCTGTGCTCTGAAAGATAATTTTGTCAGGTACATCAATCTGGGTTGGAAATTATTTTCTTTCAGGCCTTGAAACACTTCACTCTAACCTCTCCTTGGCTAATGGTATTGAGAAGTCTGCTATGAACATAATGAGCTTTCCTTTATAGGTGATTTGTTTCCCTTCTCTAACAGCTTTTAATATCCTGTTCTTTTGTTGAATTTCTGGAATCTTGGCTATTATATGCTTTGGTGTAGTATTTTTTCTGATAATGACTATTTGGAGTTCTATATGCCTCACTTATCTGTATCTGAAGTTCTTTTCTATGCTTGGAATGTTTTCTATTTTTTCTGTGAACAAGTTTTTATGCCCTTTGTGTTATCTTTTGATTCAGCATTGATTCCAGTTAATCTTATATTAGTCTTTTTTGCTTTGTCTTGTAGCTGTTGGACTGATTTTTTGTAGTCTCTTGCTATTTTTAAGACATCTTTCATTTTATGATCACCAATGACAAGCCTGTCTTCTAGATCTGATAGTCTGTCTTCACATTGGTTGACTGCTGTGTATACTTTTAATAGACTTTTTAATCTCCTGGATTTGTTTTTGAGTCTGCTTTATGGAATCCAATTCTTTTCTATGTTGGGCATTCATGGTTTGCATGATATTCTTAATTGCCTCTATTTTTTAAATCTCTACTTAATTTAGATTCACTAATCATTTCCTTCATTATGTTCATCATTTCTTTAATTATCTCTGGATTTTTATGTCAAGAGAATTATTGATCTGTTTTGTTAATACCCCTGGCACGATTTCATAAAATTTAGCTGGGAGGTTTTTTAATTTATGAGTTGGGAATTATGGGTTGTATCTTGGCTCTTTATTTTCTCATTTTCTAGTTTTTTTGTTTATTTGCTTTCTGCATGGAGGCTTGTAGATTGCAGGTACCTTTCATGTAGCAATGAGATCTCTTTAGGAAATGACTGCTTTTCAGAGATGTCTTCTAGCAATTTCTGGCTTTTGGCTTTTGAATCTGTACCAGTTTATTAGGGATAAAATGTTGCTGTCTTCTTGGTCTAGCACCAAGTTCTTGGTACTGGGCTATAGTATTGTTTATGCCCCCATAGAAAATCTAAGTACTGGCATACAAGGAAGAGCTATTTTTCACAACTATATCACCTTGGCTAAAGTATTACATCAATAATAACAGTAGCATCAAGCACAGATTAGAACATGACAAACTGTGAAAACTACTAATTTGTCATCTTTAACCATAGGTTGAAGGTTTATATGTATATAACAACATGTAAGACAAATCAGACAATTATATACAGTAAATATCCACTTAATAGAGTGATTTTTCCCTAAGGGGAGAAAAATGTTAAAGCCATATGAGAAAAAAATGGAGAAATAAATGAAAAAATGAAATTAAAAAAAAAGTTAAAGGACAAAGGAAGATTACCCAAGCCTTGGGAAACTGTTGAAGAAGATAGGAGGGAAAGAAAGAGTGGAAGAAATAATAAGAACAAAACAAAACAATTAATAACAATGTTCATACTCCCTAAAAAACAAAAAAGAAGCAAAGAAATTTCTCTGTGATTTTTAAGCCTGTGATTATATTCTGGTGTCTATAGTTTTGTGGTAGTGTCCAATTTAGAGTGTGTCTTTGCTCTTGCTGATAAACAAAGAAGGCATTCAGAGCCCAAATCCATGCTAGATAATCTCAGCAAGCCTGCAGTAGGATTAGGGCAGAGTTACAGCTCTGGTACTTTCAAATCCACAGGAATTCAAGATGATCCTGGCCTCTCATTGTGGGGTTTGAGCCTGAGTCATTCAGCTTTCAACACTCTGGGTGTCTCTTGCTAGCCTGACCATGGCTTCCTGATCCTAGATGTCTCTTGCAGTTGTCCATCACCAAGTCACTGTGGGATTTCAACACAGGGAGCCATGAGATGAAGCCAACTAATAGCTGCTCTGAGTCCCAGGTATAATTGGCCCCTCCCTAAACTGGATTCTGACCAAGCACTGTCTACAGTGGATGCAGAAGTCACTTGGACTGGAGTCACTCACCAGCTGTTGTAGTTCTCAGCATTCACAGCTCCGTTCCACTGGAGCATTTCTCCTTAGAGGCCTCTAGAATCACCAGCTTTCATTATGTGTCCGTATATTTGATCCTCCTCTCTCATGCCATGCATCCAAGAGCTGGGGAGGTAGTGCAGATTGTTTTCTCAGTTTTCCACATTGATATCAGTCTCTTCACTTTCTCTGTGGGCTCCAATTTTCCCTTCAGATACTTCCTGGGTTCCAGAGATCCACCTCCCTCCTTTTTTATTTCTAAGTTGTTATTTTCCAGTGTCTGAATCTTGGAGAGATTGATTTATTGCTGTTTATACTCTGCCATCTTTGAAGTCCTCATTTTGCTTTTTGATATTTTTGTTTTATTAAAGTAATGCATATACAGACAATGCTGATTTTAATAGTAGGTGATTGTAAAAGAAAAAACTAATAGTGTCTTTCCCCTTCCTTTCCTAAATCCTTACCTTTCAGTAAACAAGAGTAACAGTTAATTAGATGTCTTCCCATATCTTTCTCTAAAACAACATATCTTTATAATAAGATTTTTCTCACAACTAGCTGGGACATAGGGGATGGGACTCAAGGCTCCAGTTTCCTGAGTGAAGATGATCCAAAGCTATTGTAAAAATCCTACTTTATACCTACTCAGGTGACTAAAACAAATTGGTGAGGATGTGACAGGAACTCTCAAGTATTGCTTGTAGGAATGTAAAATGCTGCAGCTGCTTTGGAAAGAATTTAGCAGTTCCTGAAAAGGTTAAACATTCTGTTACCTTATGATCTAGCAATTCCACTCGTAGGTATATATCCAAAAAAAAAGAAGAAATATATGTCCATGTTTAAGCAAATGTTCTTAGGAACATTCATCATTTCCAAGAAATAGGGAAAGCCCAAATGTCTGACAGTTGATTAATGGATAAACAAAATGTGGTATAGCCTTAAAAAAGAATGAAGTAATGATACATATCATGGGTGAACTTCAAAAGCATATTAAATGAAAAAAATTCAGTCACAAAAGATCATTGTATGATTTTAAGTATGTCAAATGTCCAGTACAGGAAAATCCATAGAAAAAGAAAGTATATTCATGGTTGTCAGGGGCTGAGGAATGACTTCTAATAATTCTTTGGAGGAGTAAAACAATCTATAGATTGTCTCACTATGTAGTTCAGACTGGCCTTAAACTCACTATGTATCCTAGGCTGGCCTCGAACTCACAGCAATCCTCCTGCCTCAGCCTTCCTTGCAAGTGCTAGAGTTACAGGCATGTGCCACCATGCCTGGCTGAACTGCACACATTAAATGGATGAATTTTATGGTTACGTGAAGTGTATCTAAATAAATCCATACAAAAGTTATTTAAATTAGATATTCTCCAAAATCTTTCTAAGTTGTAGAATTTATCTTTCTCACTACATGAAGATATTTCCATGTTCTTCTCTTACTTTTGTTGGCAAATTCTTTTCAATATTGAGTGCTTATCCTGCTTTTTAGATACACTACATTTTTTCTGGTCTCTTAAAATAGTTCTTTTTATTTATGCTATATTTCAATATTTATTCTATGATATGATGGTCTACTTTTAATCAGGACAATAGACAAAATATTCCAGTTTAAAAATATATATATATATTAATAGTTTTTAAACTTCTATCATTCTGGCTTCATAGTACACAGTAGGATATTATTTATCCAAATAATTTACAAAAGAATCAAGAAAGCAAAGTGTTGGACCAATCTAGTAGGTACGGGACATCACTTTGGCTTTTAATATTTTAGTATGATTGTCATATTTTATCACTTCAAAAACAAACATGCAAATAAAGAAACAAAAATTGGCTGTCATTTTGACCATGGCCAATATCCAACAAATTTATCATCCCTGTATGGGCCTTCAGTGGTTGCTTCAGCATTTCCCATAAGATAGCAGACTTACAGACTGCAGCCTACCTAGATATTGGAAGAGACTATACTGCCATAAACTTGAAACAACGAAGCATTCATTTATCTTTGCATTAAAGGAAGCTGGGAGTTAATAATTGTGGGTCTGGGAGAGGCTAAAGACTCTCTAATCACTGTTGGTACTGGTACCAATTTAGCATTTTCTTAGTACCAGAAATAATTTTCTCCTTGCCTGTACTTCTTACATAGAAAACTGATTTTTTTCATATTAACATAAAGCATACTTGAGTGTAACCATGACTTCCAGATTATGATCTTCTAGATTACTGGACTGAAGTGGGTCTTTGATTCAAATTGAGTTTATAAGATATTTAGAATTCTCGCTTCTTCACACTGGGAAAAAATATTGAGTCAGTGAAGATACACACAAAACTAATCTCAAGTTTTCCTATACTTTCACTCAATAGCACACTTCTTTTTTTAAATTTTTTTCTTCCTTAAATTCTTTTATTGGTACATTTTAAGTATACAATACATTTACATTTGTCGTTGGGTGCTTGTACCTGCACGTGATGTATCTTGGTTCTTATTTTTCCCAATAAATTAACTTTATTGGTACATTTTAGGTATACAATATAATGACATTCACCATTGAAAATTTGAACCTTTACATAATCTCTCTTGGTTCTTAGTTTTGCTCGACTCCCCTGTCCCGCCTTCAGCCCCTCCATCCCTCCCTATTTACAAAGACTTTGTTTCCTTTTCTTCATTTTCTCATATTAATTACATTCCCTTCTTTCCTTTCACCTACCCCTCTCACTTCCCCTTCTCCTTGGCCCCTTTTCTTCCTATTTCACATTATCTATTATAACTTTTAGTCCTTATTTACACTTTCAGTCTCTCACACTAGAGAAACTATTTGCTATTTACACATGTATTCTATTTATTTCACTTAAAAGTATCACCTCAAGTGCATCCATTTAGCTATAAATGTCTCTAACTTCTCATTTTTTATGACTGAGTAGTACTCCATTTTATTTAAAAAATCACATTTTCTTTATTCAGTCTCCACTTGATGGGCAATTGGGCTACTTCTAAGTTTTAGCTATTACAAATTGTGCTGCTATGAACATGGGTGCACATATATCACTGTGGTATGATTATTTTAATTCTTTGGGGAAAATATGCAGCAGGGAAGTAAGTGGGTCAAATGGGACTTCCAGTTCTAGTTCTTTGAGGCATCTCCACACTGATTTCCACAGTGGTTGCACCCGTCTACACTCCCAAGAGCAATGCAGCAGGGTTCCTCTTTCCCCCACAGCCCTGCCAGCATTTGTTATTGGTTGATTTCAGGATAGCAGCCATTCTTTCTGGGGTGAGGTGGAATCTCAGTGTTGTTTTCATTTGCATCTCTCAAATGACCAGTGATGTTGAACACTTTTTCATATGTTTATTTGCTATTTCTACTTCTTTGTCTGAGAAATGTCTGTTCATTTCAGATGCCCATTTTCGGATTGGGTCTTTACATTTGGGAGGTCTGATTTTTTTAAGTTCTTTATAGATTCTAGATAGTAGACCTTTGTCTGAGGAACAGCAGATAAAAATTTTTTCCCACATTGTGGGTTGTCTCTTCACACTGTTGGTAGTTTCTTTTGCTATGCAGAAGCTTTTTAATAAGAAGAGCTCCTACTTGTTGATTGATTGTGCTAGTTCATGGGCAACTGAAGTTTTATTCACAAAATCTTTTCCTACACCAGTGTCTTCAAGAGTTCTACCTAATCTCTGTTCCAGCTGGTTCAGTGTTTCTCTCTTAATATTTAGATCTTTTATCCATTTTGATTTTTAGTTTAGTGCATGATGAGACATATAGGTCTAGTTTTAATTTTTGTTAAGTTGAAACTCACTTGATCTGCAAAGAGGATAGCTACTCCTGCTTTTTTTCAGGTTCATGTCACATGGAGTATTGTTTTCCACCCTTTAACTTTCAGTCTATGGGTTTCTTCTTGTATTAAGTGTGTTTCTTGTATGCAGCATATTGTTGGATCTTGATTCTTGACCCATTTTGCCAGTCTATTTCTTTTAATTGGTGAATTGAGACCATTAAAATTGATAGTTACAACTGATATGTATTGACATCATTGTCATGACTTTTTCTTTTTGTTGGATTCTCCCCGTTTGCATTTAATTTCTTGTTGTACCTGATGGATTCATTCTGATGGGCTTCCTGGGGGTTGTGATCCTTCTTGTCTTTTTCTAGGATTATGGTTTAAAATTTTTTGGAGTACTATTTTGTTATTCATGAAGTTCCTCAAGTGCCCTTTTTCATGAAAGTATCTTATTTCTCCATCAGTTTTGAAAGAGTTTTTCAGGGTACATCACTCTGGGTTGGAGGCTGTTTTCCTTTAGGGCTTGAAATATATCACCCTAAGCTCTTCTTGCCTTGAGGGTTTGCATTGAGCCTGCTGTTATTCTTATGGGCTTTCCTTTGTATGTGATTTATTTCTTTTCTCTAACTGCTTGTAGAATTTTGTTCTTCTGTTGGGTTTCTGGAATCTTAAGTATTGTATGTCTATGTGTAAATTTTTTTTGATCAAGGCTAGTTGGAGTCCTATATGCCTCACTTATCTGTATGTCAAGTTCTTTTCCCCTGCTTGTGAACTTTTCTGCCATTACTCCTGTGAACAGTTTTTTTATGTTGTCTGAACTTTATCCTGTTTTTTCATTGACTCTGATCAGTCTTATGTTATTCTTCTTTGCATCATGTAGCAGCTGCTGGATTGATTTCTCATGTTCCCTTATGACTGTAAAGCAATTTTTCTTTTCCTGGTGACTAATTGCAGTCTTATCTTCTATATCTGAAATTCTGTCCTTATGTTGGTTCATTCTGCTGTGTAAACTTTCAGTGGAGTTTTTAATCTCCTGGAAATCTGTTTGCATCTGTTTTATGGATTCTATTTGTTTCCTATGTTGAGATTCCATCATGTTCCTCAGCTCCTCTAATTTTTGTATCTTTGTCCTCTCTAGATTTATTAATCATGTCTTGAACTATGGGCACAATCTCTGCTGTTATCTGAGAAATTTTTTCTGATTTCATTTTTCCCAGATCCTCTTTTGTTGCCAGTTCAGGGAGTCCAGGTGGTTGAGTTTCAGATTGTTCCACCTCGTTTTCCTTTGGGGTTGCATTAGGTGATCTGGAAGTCTGGTTTTCACATCCTCAGTGCTGGGGGCAGTGGTTCGGCAGCCTGGAATGTTCACCTCCTCTGCGCTGGGGGCAGCTCTGCTCCTTGGCACTGGGTGTTGTGGCACAGTGGTCCAGAAGGTTCAACTCCTTTCCACAACACACTTCTGACACCAAATGGATGGAGGAAATCTCCAACAAACAACCAGTGCTTCAGCCAGAGACATCAGGGTGCTATATTCTAATTCAATTCACTGCTAATCCTTTCTGTTTGAAGATAGCATCAGTCCTACAAGTTGAAGACTCAGTTTCCAAGACTGCTCCCCTCAGATTTCTGATGCCATTCCCAGACCCCAGAATGTTTTACCAACACTTTTGACCAACCAGCTATAAAACAAGATTCTAAATATCCTTGCTCAAGTTCATTCATTTACTAGAGTGGCTCAGAAAACACAGGGAAACATGTTTACTGGATTATTATTAAAGAAATTGCAAATAGTACAGTTAAAGAGATGCATACAGTGAGGTGCAAAGAAAGTAGTATGGAATGTCTTTGCTGTAGACACTCTACCCTCCAGGAACCTCTCTGTGTGCAGATTCAGAAACTCTGTGAACTCTATTTTTTTTTTTTTAGGTTTTATGGAGGCTTCATTACATAGGCATGGTTGATTAAAGCCTTGGCCATTGGTGATCAGCTTATCCCTCAGCCCCTCTCTTGCCCTTGGAGGTTGAGGGGTGGGGCTAAAAGTCCCAACCTTCTAATCCTGCCTTGGTGTTTCTGGTCATCATCCTGAAGCTACTTAGCTTAGCGGCTGCCAACCACCAGTCAACTCATTACCATACTAGAAGATACTTACCACTTTGGATATTCCAAGTATTTTAAGAATTATATAATAAGAAATGGAGAGGAAGACCAAATATATATTTCACCATATTAGAATTAGATTGTAAGAGATTTAGCATGTCAGATTAATAAATTTTGTTTTAGAGGTAAAAGCAAAGAATGAAAGGTTTTTTAAGTAGGACGTGGACAAAAATAAGTAATAGTGCACAAGAAAAATGGAACAGAGATAGATACTAGAGATTAGTGTCCAGGCAGACAGGTTGGATAATATTCCTATTAAAAGACCTCCATGGGTGTGTTAGAGAAAGGAGTGGAGAAGGTGGAAGAAATTTCTGGGGCATAGAGGTGAATCAATAGCAGTTAGGAACTGTTCAGTTATGGGAGGGATGAGATGAGCACAAAGGATTAGATAAGTATGAAGGTGATGTCAAATTTTGGTACCTCTGTATTGGCAATGCCATAGCATAAAAAAAATCTGAAGGTAGAAAGAGTTTGGGACTAAATTAATTATTTAAGTTATGGTTGTCAGACATCTAAAATGAAATGTCCATTAGGCAATTTAAGCTGGGTTATTGCAGACAGAGATCCTAGCTAGAGATCTAATACGACAGATGATACTGGGAAACTGAGGAAACAATTTCTGATGCAGGACTAAAGAGAGAAATGAGCAGATGGCTGAACACTCATCCTGGGGGAGTCACCACTTTCTCAGGACAGGAGGAGTCAAGGAGCAACTGTCAGTGGAGGATGAGGCATGCAGAACCTCAACATTTCTCTGAAAACTAGGGAGACAAGGGTTTCAGGGGAAAATAAACTATGTCAAAAGCTACTAAGAGAATGGAATGGAGTTTAGCGAAAAGGTGACTTTTGTTACATAGTTACATTAGAGACCTGGGGCCAGAATTCAGATAATATGAGACTAAAAGGAAAGCAGTGGAAGAAAAAAACATGACAGGTAAATAACCCCTTTAGCAATTTAGCAATAAAAGAAAAATTTAAAATACGATACATTATCCATCTGTTAAGTTTCTGGAGGGGTGAAAAGAAGAATTGCCTTGTTTTCCTTTCCCCTCCATTAGGAAGCAGATCTCCATATTTGAAGATGGCCAGCAGAAAAAGAACCAGTCAAAACCACTTAAAAAGGAAAAAACGTGGACCAGGAATTTAGCTCAGTGGCACTGTGCTTGCCTCTAAAGCGCAAGGTCCTGAGTTTGATCCCCAGGTTAAAAAAAAAAAAAAAAAGAATGAGAAGAAACAAGGTCAACATATTTCAGCAGTTTTCAACTTCTGTTAGCCATAAGAATTATCTTTTCAAAACAAACGTATAGAGAAGCCTAATACATAAAATAAATAAAAGTGAAGTTATTCTACTGAGGCTGTTGTATGTGTGCACATGTATGTGTTGGTGGTTGCAAGTGCTGCTGAAAAAGTTGTTTTCCCTATGAAACATTTGCATTATCTCATTTGCTCTCCCTGTCAGTGGAGAAGGTATTTCTGTTCTCAGTTGACACTTGAGGACACTGATTTAGATTTTAGTGACATTTAAAGTCACATAATGAGGATAAGGTGGAGTTAGGGATAGAACTAGGATATTATGAACCAAAAACCTGTCTTCTTTCTGATACATTACTCAAAATGCTTTGCTCTTTCCGCTATGGTACACTAATGTATTACTTTCTAAAGGGACATCTTTCAAGAGACCATGAGCAACAAAAAGAAAGAATTGGAAGCTAGAAATGGTGGTGCATGCCTGTAATTCCAGTACTCTGGGAGGATTTGGCAAGAGGATCACAAGTTTGATCCCAGCTTGGGAAATTTAGCTACTTAACAAGACCCAATCTCTAAAAAAATAAAATAAAGTGAAATAAAGGGCTAAGAGCCCAGTATGAAGACTCTGGGTTCAATTTCCAGTACTTCGCAGAATGGAGAAAATATGCAGTACTTAATAACTCAGAAAGACCAATTCATTTATCTGACCAGATGTCCAAAAAGGTAGCCTATCTTGGGATGGAGCCACAGTCCTATAGGAACTTTGAAAACAATGATTCCTTATTACAAAATATCATTTATCTTATTTTACAAAGAAAAAAGCATTGCTGGTAAGAATGCTCTAAAAAAACCTGAAAAACATTACACATAGAATTACCATATGCTCCAACAATTCTACTTTGGGATATATACTCAAAAAGAATCAAAAGCAAAATTCAAACAGATATTTGTATACCAGTGTTCACAGCAGCATTATTCACAATAGCCAAAAGGTAAAAATCATCCAAATATGTATCAACAGATAAACAGATAACAAAATGTAGACTATGTATATGATGAAATATTATTCAATCTTAAAAATGAAAGAAATTCAGATATTTGCAAGAAAACACAATGGAACCTTGAAAAAAATCATACTAAATGAAATAAACAAAACATAAAGGAACACATATTGTCTGATTCCATTCACAGGAAAAACCCAGAGAAAGCAAATTCATAGAAGCAGAAAGTAGAATAGTGATCAGCAAGGGATGAGTGGAGGGGGACAATAAGTAATTATTTTTTAATGGGTAGAGTTTCAGTTGAGGTAATGAAAAAGTTGGGGTCATCGATAATGGTGCCGATTGGACAACAATGTGTACTTAATGCCACTGAATTCCACACTTACCAGTTGCACACTTGATAAACTTTGGATTATATATATTTGACTATAGCAAAGAAGAAGAAGGAGGAGGAGGAGAAAGAGAAGGAAGAGGAGAATGGGAGGGGGAGAGAGAGGAGGAGGATGTAGGGAGGAGGAGGAGAATAAAGGGAGTTTTGTCCTTGTTACTGTCTATGCTACATTTAGAGTAACTCCTTGGCTTCCATAATCCCTGCTATATTTGAAAAGCTATCCCTTGCTCCTGGGTAGGAAGGGTCAATATAGTGAAAATGGCCATACTTCCAAAACTGCTATATAGATTCAATGCAATCCCAATTGAAATTCCAGCAGCATACTTCCTGGACCTTGATAAAACAATCCAAAAATTCATTTGGAACAAGAGGAGACCCAAAATAGCAAAAGCAATTCTAGGTAACAGAGACATGGCAGGGGGTATCACAATCCCCAAGCTGCAACTATACTACAAAGCTACTGTGATAAAAGCAGCATGGTACTGGCAAAGAAACAGACCTGAGAACCAGTGGAACAGATTAGAAGATGCAAAAACAACTCCAGATGTACCAGTCATCTCATCTTTGGTAAAGGAACCAAACACCCTCACTGGAGGAAAGATAGCCTCTTTAATAAATGGTGCTGAAAAATTGGATTTCAACTTGCGAAAGATTAAAAGTAGACCTATATCTCTCACCATGCACTGAACTAAAATCAAAATGGATTAGGGATCTAAATATTAAAATAGAAATGCTGAATTGCCTGTGATGGTGCTTAGGTAGAACTCTGGAAGATATTGGTGTAGGAAAAGATTTTATGAACAAAACCTCAGTTGTCCATGAACTAGCACAAACAATCAACAAATGAGATCTCTTCTTATTAAAAAGCTTCTGCACAGCAAGAGAAACCACCAGCAATGTGAAGAGACAACCCCAATGTGGGAAAAAAATCTTCACCTGCTGTTCCTAAGACAAAGGTCTACTATCTCGAATCTATAAAGAACCTAAAAAAATCAGACCTCCCAAATTTAAAGACCCAATCTGAAAATGGGCATCTGAAATGAACAGATATTTCTCAGACAAAGAAGTAGAAATAGCAAATAAATACATGAAAAAATGTTCAACATCACTGGTCATTTGAGAGATGCAAATGAAAACAACACTGAGATTCCACCTCATCCCAGAAAGAATGGCAGCTATCCTGAAAACAACCAATAACAAATGCTGGCAGGGTTGTTGGGAAAGAGGAACCCTGTTCCACTGCTGGTGGGAGGGTAGACTGGTGCAAGCACTGTGGAAATCAGTATGGAGATACCTCAAAGAGCTAGGACTGGAAGTCCCATTTGACCCCGCTATTCCCCTGCTGGGTATCTTCCCCAAAGAATTAAAAGAATCGTACCACAGTGATATATGTGTACCTATGTTCATAGCAGCACAATTTGTAATAGCTGAAACTTGAAAGCAGCCCCAATGCCCATTAACTGGAGACTGGATAAAGAAAATGTGGTTTTTAAAAATAAAATGAATGACTGCTCAGCCATAAAAAATGAGAAATTAGAGACATTTATAGCTAAATGGATGCACATTGAAGTGATATACTTAAGTGAAATTAACAGGACACTTGTATAAATAGAAAATAGTTTCTCTAGTGTGAGAAACTGGAAGTGTAAATAAAGACTAAAAGGTATAATAGACGATGTGAAATAGGAAGAAAGGGGGCAAAGGGGAAGGAGAAGTGGGGGGGGTAGGGGAAAGGAAAGAAGGGAATGGAATTAATGTGAGAAAAAAATGGAAAAAAGTCTTTGTAAATATGGAGGGATGGCAGGGTTGAAGGGAGGGCAGGGGAAAGGGGAAAAATAAGAACCAAGAGAGATTATGTAAAGGTGCAAGTTTCCAATGATGAATGTAATTATATTGTATACCTGAAATGTACCAATAAAATAAAATTCAAAAAAAACCCAGAAAAGCAAGAGAATCTTTGCTTTTCCTTGTGACAGAGAATCTTTTATTGTCCTCTTTTTTTTTTTTTTGCTTAAATTCTTTTATTCGTACATTTTAGGTATACAATACGTTTACATTTATCATTGGGTACTTGTACCTGTACGTGATGTATCTTGGGTCTTATTTTTTCCCCATTATCTGTGCACCCTTCACCACTCCACTCTTCCCTATTTACATACTTCATTTCCATTTTTTTATTTTCTCATAATTTTTCCTTTCCATTCTTTCCTTTCCCCATCTCCTCCCACAACCCCTATCCCTTTAGACCTTTTCCTATTACAAAGTATCAATTATTAGCTATTAATCCTTTTAATCCTTATTTGCACTCTCAGTTTCTCACACTAGAGAAACTATTCAGTATTTACACATGTGTGTCTTATTTATTTCATTTAAGAATATGGCTTCAATAGGCATCCATTTAGCGATAAACAACTCTAGTTTCTCATTCTTTATGGCTGAGTAGTACTCCATTTTATAAAAAAAACCCCACATCTTCTTTATCCAGTTTCCAGTTGATGGGCACTTGGGCTGTTTCCAAGCTTTAGTTATTACAAACTGTGCTGCAATAAACATGGGTACACATATATCTCTGTGGTATGATTCTTTTAATTCTTTGGGGAAGATACCCAGCAGGGGAATGGCAGGGTCAAATGGGACCTCCAGCCCTAGTTCTTTGAGGTATCTCCACACTGATTTCCATAGTGATTGCACCAGTCTGCACTCCCACCAACAATGGAAAAGGGTTCCTTTCTTTCCACACCTCCGCCAGCATTTGTTATTGGTTGATTTCTTGATAGCAGCCACTCTTTCTGGAATGAGGTGGAATCTCAGTGTTGTTTTCATCTGCATCTCTCGAATAACCAGTGATGTTGAACATTTTTTGTATACTTATTTGCTGCTTTTACTTCTTTGTCTGAAAACTGTCTGTTCATTTCAGATGCCCATTTTTGAACTGGGTCTTTGAATTTGGGGGGGTTGATTTTTTTTCAGTTCTTTATATATTCTAGATAGTAGCCCTTTGTCTGAGTTACAGCTGCTAAAAATTTTTTCCCACATTGTAGGTTGTCTGTTAGCTCTGTTGGTGGTTTCTCTTGCAGTGCAGAAGCTTTTTAATAAGATGAAATCCCAGTTGTTGATTCTTTCTGCTAGTTCCCATGCTACTGAGATTTTGTTCATAAAGTCTTTTCCTATGCCAATATCTTCAAGAGTTCTACCTAACTTATCTTCCAGGAAGTTTAGTGTTTCTGTCTTAATATTAAATATTTAATCCACTTAGATCTTAGTTTAGTGCATGGTGATAGATATGGGTTTAGTTTTAATCTCTGACAGGTTGAAATCCAGTTTTTCCAACACCATTTATTAATTAGGCTATCTTTCCTCCCATTGGGAGGTTGGCTCCTTTGTCAAAGATGAGGTGGCTGAGTATTTCTGAAGTTGGTTCTGCATCTTCTGATCTATTCCACTGGTCCTCAGGTCTGTTTCTTTGCCAGTACCATGCTGTTTTTTTCACAGTAGCTTTGTAGTATAGCTTCAAGTTGGGTATTTTGATAACCCCTGCCATGACTCTGTTACCCAGAATTGCTTTTGCTATTGTAGGTCTCTTCTGGTTCCAAATAAATTTTTAGATTGTTTCCTTTAGCACTGTGAAGTATATTGTTGGAATTTCAGTCGGCATTGCATTAAATCTATATAGCAGTTTTGGAAGTATGGCCTTTTTCACTATATTGATTCTTCCTACCCAGGAACAAGGGATGTCTTTCCATTTTCTTACATCTTCCTCCATCTCCTTTTTCAGGATGCTGTAGTTTTCAGTGTAGAGGTCTTTTGCTTCCTTTGTTAGATTGACTCCTTGATATTTCATTTTTTTAGATGCTATTGTAAAAGGAATTGTTTCCCTAATTTCTCTATCAGTGAGTCTGCTATTTGTGTATAAGAAGGCTATTGGTTTTTGAGTGTTGACTTTATATCCAGATACACTACTGAATATGTCCATTAAGTCTAGAAGTCTTTTGGTAGAGTTTTTTGGGTTTTCTATGTAAAGTCTCATATCATCAGCAAATAATGACAGTTTAACTTCTTCCTTTCCTATCTTTATTCTTTTTCTTTCTTTCTCTTTTCTAATTGCTGTTCCTAATGTTTCCAGAACTGTATTGAACAGGAGTGGTGATAGTGGGCATCCTTGTCTTGTTCCTGATTTTAGTGTGAAAGTTTTCAGTTTTTGACCATTTAGTATCATGTTGGCTGTTGGTTTTTCATAGATAGCCTTAATCAGGTTGAGATAAAGACCTTCTATTCCAATTTTCTGTAGGGTTTTTATCATGAATGGGTGTTGGATTTTGTCAAATGCCTTTTCTGCATCTATTGAAATGATCATATGGTTTTTGTCCTTCACTCTATTAATATAGTGTATTACATTTATTGATTTACGAATGTTGAACCATCCTTACATCCCTGGGAGAAATCCGACTTGGTCAGGGTGTATGATCTTCTTGATGACCCTCTGTATTATGTTTGCCAGTATCTTGTTGAGGATTTTTGCATCTGTGTTCATTAGGGAGATTGGCCTGTAGTTCTCTTTTTGGCTTGGGTCTTTCCCTGGTTTTGGAATCAAAGTAACACTTGCTTCCAGGAATGAGTTTGAAAGCCTTGCTTCCCTTTCAATTTCCTTGATGAGTTTAAAGAATAAAGGCATTAGTTCTTCTTTAAATATCTTGTAGAATTCAGCAGTGAAGCCATCCGGACCTGGGCTTTTCTTTGTTGGTAAATTTTTTATTACATTTTCAATTTCACTCATTGTAATTGTGGTGTTTAGGATTTCTATATTTTCTTCATTTAACTTTGGCAATTCATATGTATCTAGGAATCTGTCCATTTCTTCTGTGTTTTCCATTTTATTAAAGTGAAGGTTCTCAAAGTAGGTATTGATGATACTGTGGATTTGTGCTGGGTCTGTTGTGACTTCCCCTTTTTCATTCTTAATGTCATGGATTTGAGTCTTTCCTTTTTTTGATAAGGTTGGCTAAAGATTTATCAATTTTATTTATTCTTTCAAAAAACCAACTCTTTGATTAATTTTTTGTGTCGTTCTCTTATTCTCCATTGCACTGATTTCTGCTCTGTTCTTTAGACTTTCCTCTCTTGTGCAGGCTTTGGGTTTGTTATTCTCTTCCTTTTTCTAGGAGTTTGAGGTTCTGCATTAGGTTATCTGAGTTCTCTCTGTTTTCCTAATATGGGCATTCACTGCTATGAATTTCCTGTGTAGAGCTTTCATTGTGTCCCTCCCACAGATTCCTGTATGTTGTACTGGCATTGTCATTTACTTGTAGAAACTGTCTAACTTCTTCTTTAATTTCCTCTGTAACCCACTGGTTGTTCAAGAGGGTGTTATTCAATTTCCAGGTGTTTGTGAGAGTTTTGCAGTTTCTCATGTTATTGATCTCCAATTTTATTGCACTATGTTCTGATAATACACAGGGGGTAATTTCAATTCTTTTACATTGACTTAGACATGTCCTGTGAGCTAGCATGTGGTCTATTTTGGAGAATGACCTGTGTGCAGCTGAAAAGAATGTGTATTCTGATTTTGTGGGGTGCAGCACTATAAACATCTATTAAGTCCATTTGTTCAATAGCTTGGTTCAGTTCTAGAATTTCATTGTTAATTTTTTTCTAGATGATCTGTCTATTTTTGATAGAGGGGTGTTGAGTTCCCCCACTACAATTGTATTAGTGCTTATTTGGTTTTTCATGTCCATTAATATTTGTTTTGTATAGATGGAGGCCTTCATATTTGGTGCATATAAATTTAAGATTGTCATCTCTTCCTCTTGGACTGTTCAATTCACAAGGATGTAGTGACCATCTTTGTCTCTCTTAATTAGTTTTGGATTGAAATCTACTTTGTCTGCCAATAAGATTGCTACCACTACTTTTTTCTGCATTCCTGTTGCATGGAGAACTGTTTTCCATCCTTTTACTTTCAGTCTATGAATTTCCATTTGAGTTAGATGTGTTTCTTGTATACAGCATATTGCTGGATTTTGCTTCTTAATCCATTCCGTCAGTCTACTTCTTTTGATTGGTGAATTGAGGCCATTATCACTGAGAGCTATAATTGATAGATATTGACTCATCCTTGTCATGATGTTTTACTGTTGTTGGCTCTTTTATTTCTTATTTTCCCCCCTTTCCCTTTAGTTTCTTACCTTGTCTGGTGGCCTTCCTCTGTTGAGCCTCAGGGAGGTGTGACCTTTGTTGCCTTTTTCTAGGATATTGCTTAGAATTGTTTGGAGTGCTGGTTTGGTGTTCATGAAATTTCTCAGGGGTTCTTTTTCATGGAAGTATCTAATTTCCCCATCGATTTTGAAAGATAATTTTGCAGGATACAACAGTCTAGGTTGGAAGTTATTTTCTTTTAAGGCTTGAAATACTTCACTCTAGGCTGTCCTTGATTTGAGGCTTTGTGTTGAGAAGTAAGTCTGCTGTGATTCTGATGGGCTTTCCTTTATAGGTGATTTGTTTCTTTTCTCTAACTGCCCGTAGAATTTTGTTCTTCTCCTAGGTTTCTGGGATCTTGACTATTATATGTCTAGGTATAGATTTTTTTTTTATCATGGCTGGGTGGAGTTCTATATGCCTCACTTCTCTGTATGTCCAATTCTCTACCTCTGTCTGGGAAGTTTTCTACTATTACTTCTGTGAACAGTTTTTTTATGTCAATTGTACTTTCTTCTGTTTTTTCGTGGACTCCTATGAGTCTTATGTTATTTTTCTTTGCATCATCTAGCAGCTGTTGGATTGATTTCTCATGGTCCCTTACTATCTTTAAGAAATCTCTGTTTTCATGGTCTCTAACTGTGATCCTGTCTTCTATATCTGATATTCTATCTTAAGATTCCCTTAATCTGCTGTGGATACTTTCAGTGGAGTTTTTGATCTCCTGAATATCTGTTTGAATCTGTTTCATGGATTCCATTTCTTTCTTATGTTGGGCAATCATGGTTTCCATTTCTTTCTTATTTTGGACATTTCTGGCTTCCAGAATGATTCTGAGCTCATCTATTTTTTTTTTTATCAGTTTCTGTTCTAGAGCCTCTAGTCATGTCTTTTACTCTGCTCACCATCTCTGCAGTTATCTGGGAGATTATTTCTGCTTTGAATTTTCCTAGAGCTTCATTCATCTGTTTGTTTACTTCCTGTACTATCAGTTCAGGATTTCCAGGTGGTTGATTATCAGACTTTTGCACCTCATTTCCCCCAGATATTGCCTTCTGTGTGGTGGAAGTCTGCATTTGTCATTTGCTTAAATGTCTTCTCATTTTTGTTTTTGTTACTGTCCTTGGTTTAGGTCCTGTGTTGGTATTTTGAAGTTGTTTGTTTTAAGTATCTTTGTTGAAGTATTTAAAACCCTTATGGAATGATTACTTCTCAGAGCTGTCTTCCAGATATAGCTGGTCTTTAGGTTTTGAATTTCTAATGACTCTGAGGCCATCTCATTTTCATTATAACAGGAAGGAAAACTGTCTAGATCAATCACAGCACCTTAGCCCATGTCATACAATCAGCAACACCATACCATCAGATACCTCTTAGAGAATAACAATTTGTGGTAGTTAATAATCTATCACCTTTAAAAAATAAAGGGCCTCCTTCAGGGTATGTCTCTGCTGTTACGATAGACAACGTGGGCAGCAGTGTGCAGTTACAAGTCAATGAGTCTCAGTAAGCTTGTCCCAGACCTGTCAGATTCAGGCAAACTTCTAGTTGCAAATCCCAAGTTTAGCTCCCTGTCCTCCTGCAGGGTTGCACTCTGCAATTTTCTACTGCAGGTTTCAGCTGCTTTTCCCCGGAAGAAAGTTCATTTTCCGATGGGAGCTGATGATCCCTCCAACTTACCAATCACAGTGGTCTGGTGTGCCTTTATTGCAGAGATTCCCTTTACTTTTCCAGTGGGCTGGTTTTCATCAGAGAGCCTGAGACAGGTACTCTCTCTGTTGTTCTCTTCTGCCGCTCAGGACAATTTCTTTTATGTCCCCCTGTACCTCTGCAATGTGTAACCAAGTAGCTGCACAGCCAAAAGGCCAGAGGCCATTGAAGGGGGGGGGGTTGTTGGAGGCACCTGCATGGCCAAGCCATTGGCTGGTGGGCCTGCCTGTGGGGGTCCTCCTCACCCTGTCCTGGTGGCAAGCTGGTGGAGCCTGTCCTCTTTGTTTTTATTCATCAGTTTTTCTTAACATTCCTGAGAAACCCTTGAATGAGTGATTATCAAAACTTCTATATTAAGAATGATTCTTGGGGCTGGGGATTTAGCTCAGTGGTTTCACTGCCTGCTGTGCAAGCACAAGGACCCGAGTTCGATCCCTAGTACCAAAAAACAAAAAGGAAAAAAACAACAACAAAATAGAATGATTCTTCCCCTGGGCCCTGCCCATGCCACGGTGAGGTCCCAGGCACTGCTTGGAGCCCCAGCCCCATCCGGCTCTCCTCAAGGCCCAGTCCTCCTCTCACCCCCCCACCTCTGACCTCTACAGAGGCACAGGGGATTATAAAGGCTCTTGTACTGAGCACCACAAGATAGAGCAGAAGTTAGTAACAGAAAGAGGGCTTCTCAGGCTCTTCAATGAAAACTGAAGCTCAGTGGAAAAGTAAAGAGAATCTCTACAATAAAGGCACACCAGACCACCGTACTTGGTAAATTGGAGGGATCATCACCTGGGATTATCACCTCCCATCAAAACCTGCACTATCTTCAGGGTAAGGGCAACTGAAACCTTCAGTAGAACTTTGCAGAGTTCAACCCTTCAGGAGGACAGAGAGCTCAACTTGGGACTAGCAGCCAGAAATCTGCCTGAATCTACAGGTCTGCTACTGGCTTGCTGAGACTCATTGACTTGTATATGCACATGGATGCCTACATTGCCAACTGTGATAGCAGAGACATACACTGAAGGAGGCCCATCATTTTTATTTTTTGCTATTTGCAAAAAAGAAAAAAAATTTTTTTTCTGTTATTTTTAATTCTTTTTTTCCCCCATTAACTTTATTAGTATATTTTAGGTATAAAATACAGTTACATTCATCATTGGGATCTGGTACCATTACATGAGTCTCTTGGTTCTTATTTTTTTCCCCTTCCCTTGCCCTCCCTTCAACCCCTACACCCTTCCCTATTTGCAAAGACCTTGTTTCCATTTTTTTCCTCTTCTCATATTTTTTCCTTTCCCTTTTTTCCCTTCCCCTACCCCTCCCAATTCCCCTGCTCTTTTAGACCTTTTCTTCCTGTTACACAATATCAGTTATATATTTTTAAAATTACACTATCAAGATCTAGGAGACATTACCACAGATTTTACAGAATTTAAAAGAATATAGAAAGCATATTACAAAAATCTTTTTTGAAATAAATTTGACAAGTTCTAAGAAGTACCTTGGAAGACAAATTAATAAAAGTAACTCTGGAGGAAATATAAAATTTGAATAGCACCTATTAAAGAAAGTATATTCCTAGCTTGAAAACCTACCTATATGGCAACAGCAGACTCATAAACATTTTAACTGATAAATTATATCAAACATTTAAAGCAGAAAAAAGAAGGAACACTTCTCCCCTCATTTTAGGAACTCAACATTGTGCTAATCCTAAAACTGGATAAAGATAATAGAAGAAAAAGGTAGGAACATAGATAGAAATTTGTTTAACAAAACAAACTCTTAGAAGTCAGATCTGGCAGTAAGTAGAAAGTGTTTTTATTATAGGGATGGCAGTGTTGGTTCAGCATTGGAAGATCCACCCCCAAAAGTCATCATTTTAACAGAGGAAAGGAGAAAGCCATATGATCCTGTCACTAGTTGGAGAAAAAGTATTGGACTAAATTCTGCAGCTGTTCATGGTAAAAGCTGTCAGGAGACTAGAAGTAGAACAGAACCTTCTCAACAGATCAAAGACATGTACTCCATACTTCCAACAAAAACTCCTTCTATGAATGGAAATGATACAATGTTTTCTCCCTAAAGTGGGGAACAAGGGCATATATGCCTACTCTTCATCTGTCCATTAGACTTTGAAACATAGGTCTAAACCAAAATAGTCTGGCAATAAAATGACACAACTAGGATAGGATTGGCATAGCAGAAGCAAAGTCTTTATATGTAGATGAAATGATCATCTACAGAGAAAATACTAAGAAATCTCTAGGAGCCCCTAGAACTTGTACTTGAATTTAACAGGATTAGAAAACACAAGGTATATATAAAAATTCAGGTCTATGTATACTTGCTATAAATGAAGAACTGGATATTGAAATTTAAAAGTTATGTAGGAGTACAAAGGACCCACAAAAGCCAAAAACAAAAACAAAAACAGTGTTGGAAGACGTTTAGCACCCAATTTTAAGACTTCTTTTAAAGCTACAGTAATCAAGGCAGTGTTGGTGTAAGGAAAGACATATAGATCATTTGAATAAAACAGAGAATCTAGAAATAGAACCACACATATATGGTCCACTGAGTTTTGAAAGATTATTTAACATTAGCATTTTATAGAATATAAACTTGATTCAAGAGCCAAGGAAGAGATACTGTCTTCAGCAAATGGCACTATAACACCTGGTATCCATATATAAAAAATTAACCTCAACCCTTTTTTCCATACATTAAAATAACTTGAAGGGATCTATGAACCTAAATAAGAAAGCCTAAAAGTATAAAACTTTAAGAAGAAATTATAAGGGAAAATATTTATGAATTCAGGGTAGGCAAGAACTACCTAGGATACAAAAAACATGATGTATAAAAGAAAAGAATTGATAAATGAGATTCCATCAAAATTTAGAACTTTAAATGACATCATTAAAATGAAAAGTAGTCCTTAAACAGACCATATTTATACTGCATATAACCTACAAGCAGAATATATAAAGAATATTTAGAGCTCATTAATAGACAACACAATTAAAATGTAGACATAAGAAGATGATAAATAGCCAGTATAGCACAAGGAATGGTGTGCAACTCTAGAAGGAGAAAAATACTAATCACTACAATAATAAGATTGAATTATACACTCATTAGGGAGATGAAGTCAAAACTTTTCAAAGCCTTTTCATGACTTTTCTTTTTGTTGGATTCTCCCCCTTTGCCTTTAATTTGTCACACCCAATGGATTCATTCTGCTGGGTTTCCTGGGGTTGTGATCCTCATTGTCTTTTCCTAAGGTATTGTCTAAAATTTTTTGGAGTGCCAGTTTGGTATTCATGAAGTTCCTGAGGTGCTCTTTATCATGAAAGCATCTTATTTCTCCATCAATTTTGAAAGATAGTTTTGCAGGGTCCATCAATCTGGGTTGGAGGCTGTTTTCCTTTAGGGCTTGAAATACATCACTCCAAGTTCTTCTTGCCTTGAGGGTTTGCATTGAGAAGTGTGCTGTGATTGTGATGAGCTTTCCTTTGTATGTGATTTGTTTCTTTTCTCTCACTGCTTGTAGAAATTTATTCTTCTGTTGGATTTCTGGAATCCTAACTATTATATTCCTCTGTATAGATTTTTTTTTGATTAAGGCTAGCTGGAGTCCTATATACCTCACTTATCTGTATGTCAAGTTCTTTTCCCCTCCTTGGGAAGTTTTCTGCCATCACTTCTGTGAAGAGTTTTTTATGTTGTCTGCACTCTCTCCTCTTTCTTCATTCAGTCTTATGTTATTCTTCTTTGCATTGTCTAGCAGCTGCTGGATTGATTTCTCATGTTCCCTTACAATTTTAAAGCAATTTTTCCTTTCCTGGTCACTAATTGCAATCTTATCTTCTATATGTGAAATTCTATCCTCACATTGGTTCATTCTGCTGCGCAGACTTTCGATGGAGTTTTTAATCTCTTGGAAATCTGTTTGTGTCTGTTTTATGGATTCCATTTGTTTCCTATGTTGGGATTCCATCATATTCCTCAGATCCTCTATTTTTTTATCTGTGTCCTCTCTAGATTTATTAATCATGTCTTGCACCATGAGCAAAATCTTTGCTGTTATCTGAGTAATTATTTCGGATTTTATTTTTCCCAGATCCTCTTTTGTTGCCAGTTCAGAGAGTCCAGGTGTTTGAGTATCAGAGTGTTCCATCTCATTCCCTTTGGGGTTGCTCTAGGTGATCCAGAAGTCTGTTTTTGAGGCTTGTTTATGTGTCTTCTCATTTCCACGGGTGGGGGGCAGTTGCTTCTGGTGTCCACGCAGCTCACCTTCTCTGCCCTAGGAGCTTGGGATGGCAGCGGGGGAGCTTCCTTCTGGGTTCTGGGACCAGCTCAGCTTCTCTGCCCTAGGAGCTTGGGATGGTGGTGGGGGAGCTTCCTTCTGGGTGCTGGGACCAGATGAGCTTCACTGCCTTAGAAGCCTGGGATGGCGGTGGGGGAGCTTCCTTCTGGGTGCTGGGACCGGCTCACCCTCTCTGCCCTAGGAGCCTGGGATGGAGGTGGGGAGCTTCCTTCTGGGTGCTGGGACCGCCTCACCCTCTCTGCCCTTTTCAACTTGTTTATAGACCCTCAGTGTTTTTTGGGGGGGTGTACAGTACACCTTGTTTATACAGTACTGTAATATTTGTTGGTTGTACTGTATGGTATGGTAATGTAGTTTTGTATTCTGCTATATAGTACAGCACCATATGTAAGAGTTGTGCAAATAAAAGCAAAGTCATAAAAAAAAAAAAGAATGATTCTTACTAGAACTTTTTTCTACAGTAAAAATATGCTCCCTATTACTGGGCCAAGAAATGTAAATGAAGCCAAACAATAAGCAATCCCCAGCTTTAAATCCTTCTCCCATGGAAACCTACAATGATACTCCCAACATTAGCTATCTCCTTCTAATGTGGATAATAGGCTGATGGCATTAATAAAGTTGCCATATTGATCCTAAAATGTGGTGTACAGACCAGCTCTGACAGCACCATCTGAGAACTTATTAGAAATGCTCAGTGTTGGCCACAATCACAGACAGAATCAGCATCTATATATTTTCAAACTTCTCCACGTGTTTCCTATGCACATTGAAGTCTGAAGCAGACTTACACTTTTATTATACAC
Organism: Heterocephalus glaber; assembly: GCF_053883595.1. NCBI lineage: Eukaryota > Metazoa > Chordata > Mammalia > Rodentia > Bathyergidae > Heterocephalus > Heterocephalus glaber. The sequence goes on from NW_028258344.1 coordinate 10,426,072, forward strand.
AACCCAGAAATGCTTTTCTTCTTGAAGAGAGATAAAAGCAGGGAACAGACATTGGCTGCAGATCTGTTATGTAAAAGATAATGAAGTATGATTTCATCAATATTATCTCATTTAATACTTAAATTATCAATAACAGTATAAATTCTTGCTCCTACTTAATAGATGAAGAACTGAGGTTCAACCATCCTACTTGTTATTCAGCCAGGAAGTACCAGGACTGGCATTTATTTCAGGTATTTCCAACTCCAAAGCTTTTTATATTACACTAAACTAATTTTTATGCATATGAAAGAATGCATGATAAAACATTTTGGACTGAAAAATTACTTAGGAATTTCATTAAGGAAAACACAACATGACTCATCATCATAAAACTATCAACACTGAGCATTTATTTTATCATTGTAAAGTGCTTTCCTTTGTTAATCCTCACAATAACCAGGTGAGGCAAAAATTATTTCCATTCTGTAAACAAAAAGGCTGAAGCTCAGAGTAGCTAAAGATTTGGCCACAGTCATAAAGCAGTGAGTCAGAATTGGAATTAAGGTGAGAAAGCTTAACTGTTAACTGTCAATACTCCAAGATTCTGCTCCCTGAAGACATTTAGATACTTGGGAAGTCAAGGTAACTCTTTTTACAGATGTTAGTTGCTGTAATCGGGAGCCAGCTGGGCTGATATTTGGGACATTCAGCTTTTTTTAACAGGATTAAATAAAACCATATGGATCTCGCTGTGTTATGGCTAGCTTTGTCTGAGACTATCAACAAATACTTATTAATGTGTGAGGTCCAGTGATCAAATCCTTGGAAGAGTGTGGCCTACAAGGCTCAACACGATGTGAAGCATGGTCTTCCTGCTTGTTCTCTCTCATCTTATGTGACTTGTCTCTTGGTTCTGGATGCCCACTAACCCAAAAGGTAGTTTATGTTAGGAGGGAGGTGCAGTCCTAAAGCTTAAAACTGACTCCTCATTGCAAAACATGATTTTTATTCTTTTAAGAGGAAAAGGACATTGCTGGAGTGAATATAACATGGTGCAGCTAATGCAGAAAACTTAAACATATTATTATATGATCTACAAATTCCACTCAGGGTATATACCTAAGAGAATTAAACCAAGCATTCTGTCATCATTTGCTAGAATAGGCTGGACCCCTTTCTACCTCAAGTTCTTTGCACAGAATATTTCCTTGGCCTCTAATGCCCACTTCATTTATTCATTCATTCTTCAGGGCTCAACCTTAATCACATGTCCTCAGGGAACCTTTCCCTGGCCACTCTAGGTCAGGCTTCCTGGTTGAAGATGGTCATAATCTCTTGTGCTTTTCTGTATTAGTTAGCTTTGCATTGCTATAACAAAATACATAAGATAGTCCGCATAAAAAGAGAAGAGTTTTGTGTTGTCTCACAGTTTTGTGTGTTTCATCCATGGTATGTTGGCCTTATTGCTTTTGTTGTTACATTTTAGGTGCACAATGTAATGACATTCATCATTGGTGATTTCTACCTTTACATAATATATCTTGATTCTTATTTTTCCCCCTTCCCCTGACCTCCCTTCAACCCCTCCACCCCTCTCTATTTACAAAAACTTTGTTTCCATTTTTTCCTTTTCTCACATTAATTCCATTCTCTTCTTTCCTTTCCCCTATCCCTCCCACTTCCCTTTACCCTTTGCACATTTTCTTACTATTTCACATTAGATATTATACATTTTGATCCTTATTTACACTTTCAGTTTCTCACATCAGATAAACTATTTGGTATTTACACATGTGTGTCCTATTTATTTCACTTAAGAGTGTGGCCTCGATGTGGATCTATTTAGTTATAAATGTCTTTAATTTCTCATTCTTTATTGGCCTTGTTGCTTTTGGACCTGTACGGGGCAGAACGTCATGGCAGGAGCAGGTAGCAGATGAAAGCACTCTCCTTTTGGCATCTAGGGGTATAGTGGGTAAGAATAGGCCAGAGTTTTAAAGTCTTCTTCAAGGGCATGCTTACAGTGACCTAATTTCCTCCCACTAGGCCTCATTTCTTAAAGGTTCCACTACCTTCAATAGTGCCATGGGCTGGGGACCAAGCCTTTAATAGATAGGTTTGTGGGAGACATTCAAGACCTAACTGTAACGTGTTCCATTGTGGCACTTATCACAGCTGTAATTGTCTAATTGTTTGGGTAATTATTTCCTCATGGTACAACTTTCCCCACACAACTAAGTTTTATGAACCCTATTATATTTTAGGGTGCTCTTTCCTGACACACATGACTATCACTATATTGATACCTTGATGTTAAATAAATATTTATGGAATAAAACAATAGATTTCTGTATTGCCTGTGAAAAGAAATTTTTTTGGTACCAGGGATCAAACTTGGGACCTTGCGCTTGCAAAGCAGGCAGTGGAACCACTAAACTAAATCCTGGGCCTGTGAAAAATATTTTTAAACTGTCAAATTTTATACTAATGGTATTGCTATTTTTAAATTATACTCTGATTACTTGAAATTCATTTTGTATTTTATATATTGATAAATAATGAATTTGTGTGTTTAATTATATTTTCACTTTGCAATAACTGAACCTAACTTTGGCCTACTTTATAATTTTATATGATATGCACAGGAAGGGTCTGAATTATTTAAGAACAAGAAGAAAGATTTTCATTTGACGGTGACAAGACTCCTAAGTGGGTGAGAATGCTCTAAATTCCTCACCTGAACTTTGCCCATAAGAAGGATGAGTCAGTTCTAAGAGATTCACACTCAAACCGGAGTAGTTTTGGCAGTATTTCTGGTACTACTTGTTCCCAGGAGAAAGTATGTGTTTGCAGACAGATGTGTGTGTGTGTGTGTGTGTGTGTGTGTGTGTATGTTTTGTCAAAAAATGTAGACCACATTATGCAAGATGCTTCCAATTTCTGCCATAGTTGCCAAGATGTTATGAGAAATTCAGTGTTCAACTTTAACTCCTTGAAACCTAGTATTCTCTACTTTTCTACAACAATTTCTGTTTTGTTTTGTTTTTTCTGATTTTCCGTTTTATGTTATATTAAGTAGTATTGAATCCCTTTGGGCAGTAGGCATTACACACATCTTTTTAAAAATGTCGCGTGTCTTTTGTCAGAGCTATTAATAATTTAAGAAATAATCATATTGAGAAGGAGGATCTGGCAAAACAAAACTATTGCATCTTGACTACAGTAATGGAGTTTAGACACAGTGACATTTGGGTTTGATGAATACCTTGTGCATTAAGGTTTCTTTAATGTTCCTCGAATGGAAATCATATATAGCTCTCTTCTTGATGAAAATGAGACCATCTTCCCATAAAATCTTTTAGACTAGCCACTATTTTTTAGTTTATCATATAAATTCAATAATGTATGGGAAAACATTTGATAAAACATATTACGGTACTTAGTAAATGTTCTGCTCAAAGGTAATTGCTAGAACTGAAATTATTTTTACTCAAATTACATAAAAATCATTTTAGATTTCAAGTGTATCAAATCTTGAATTTGTGCATTTTGATTATCTTAACTAGAAGTGCACATATTAAATCTGTGCTCCAAGTTTAATACAATACTATGTGTAGGACCTGAGATAACTGGAAAGCTGGAGTCTGTCATTAGTCTGGATGGAAACCATGTTGGTTTGTTGTTCTCTTATCCAACAAGTATTTATTGAGCATATGCTATACCTAACTCACCAAGCTAGGCCTTTGGGATGAGGTATAGTGGTATACCAAACAGACTCAGGCTTTACCCTCAGGAACTTATATTTTAGCAAAATAATAACAATACTAATTTCTTCAGAACTTATTGTATGGAAGGTACTATGCTCTGAATCTTATGCAAATTATCTTATATAATAATCACAGCTCACTGAATAGGAACTATTATTATTTTCTCACTCATTTTAGCATTAGAAGAGAAGCTAGGTAACTTAAAGTCAAGTTTGAAGTTTGTGAGATATAAACAAGAATGACTGTCAAAGTGTTTAATAGCAAGTTTGATAAGAACATCCAAAGGGAATGGACATTAACGTAGCCCTGCAGCAGAGTTCAGGAAGCCAGTAAATTTCCTTTAGTTCATGGGTTATTGGCAGGTCCAGGAGTTATGAGGAAGATATAAAAATTAGTCTATAGATTGAATATCAGCCCTCAGTATAAAATACGATGTTTGCAAGAGCTTGTTGAGTAGATAGAGTATTAGGTTTATAATTAAATTCAGTACTTTACTCTATATCAGATGTGGTGTAAGCCCTTCACGGGGAAAAAGGAAAGAGGAAAATGTGATGTCTCTTTTAAGAAGCTTGAAATTGGGAGACCTGCAATTTCGTCTTGGTTCTTGATTTTAGGAGTTGGGTAATTCTGGGGAAGTCACTAGTTTTTGGAACTTCTTGGAAATCTGATTTTCCAATTAGTAGAACCCAAGAAAGCAACAAAGTGATTGATTTTCAGGAGACTTAATCAATAGAAACCACTTCTAAAAGATGTGCAACTTCCTTCACACACAGGTTACTGTTTTATTTCTCATGCCACTGTGGTAGTATAAAAATTGAAACTCTACAAGGCAGTAAAATTCATTTAAACTCTTAAATAATTTAGACCAGGCAAACCCTATACACAAATACGTAATTAGATGAATTGCTGTTATTGATGTTGAAATGTAGCTGTTTACCAATGAAAGTTAAAGCTGTTCTTGAATTAGTCTTTTAAATTCATGCTGATATTTGTACAGTTGAGATGCCACAGTTATATTCAAATGAACTTTTGGTGCTTCAGGGAACATATGGCTATGAAAAATAACAATGTTGCTGTCATTAATTTTCAGTGTTTATTTAATGATACAATAGTTTATCAATGTTAATGTTCAGGTGTAGTGGTTTGTTAATGGTACAATTATTGAAAACAGTAAAGTACATTTTTTAAAAAATCCTCAGTGACTGGGAAATTCACTTTTTGTTGCTTTCTTCTAAAGCAATCTTTTTTCACAAGTTAGATGGTAAGTATCATGCTTTTCTTTGACACATGGTTCATCACCTGTATAAATATTCTGGGATGTGACTTTCAAAGGGTCATGCTTAGTGAATGCTTAGAATATGTATACCCTGGTTCTTGCCCATCCTCAGACAATACATATTTCTCAATATTCTCAGCAATTGACATTCTGGGGAAGTGGAAAAGCGAGGTTAGGTAAATAGAAGCAGATTGACATGACATCTCATCTCCTGCCTGATTCCTTTACTACCTGTAGCACTGAGAGGGGATACTACTACACACACTTTTTTTCTTTTTTTGGTAAATTGCTTTCAGGCCTGAATGAACTATATCCAATGCTTCTATAAAATAATTCCAGCTATTTACTGAACAAAACTGCCCAAGGACCCAAGACACATGTCTCTGGAGCTGGACATTTGCATCTTTAGAAAGAGGCCAAAGAAGTCATTATTTAATTATGTTTAATATATCCACTGAAGAGGATATTAGTTTCTGCTTGTTACAGGCAATTCATTCTATAGTGCTGCAGTGTGACCAAGTTGAAGAGTGTCACAATCCAATGGTAGGTGGACCTGGGTTCAGGTCATGACTCTGAACCTTATAGGCTATAACTGCAGTCAAGGTACTATCTTTTCCAAGTTTCAAGATTTTAAAAGAAAGTTTCTCAATGGTAGAATTATTGACATTTTTTATTAAATGATTTCTTTGCTGTAGGGGTTGTCCTGTGCCTTATAGAATGTTTTGCATTTCTACCCATTAGATACTGGAAGCATTTTTCCAATTGTAATAAACAAAAATATCTCTAGATATTGTACATTTTACTATGATGAATTATCCCTAGTTGAGGAATGTGCTAGATTATGGATAATGGAACCTACTTCACAGACATGGTAAGCTGAATAATGGCCTCTGTAACAATACCTGAGGTAAATCAACTGACAAAAGAAAAAGTTTATTTTGGCTCACAGTTTTGGAGTTTTCAGGCCATGGTGAGGTAACTCATTCCCGTTGAGCATGTGATGAGGCAGGACATCATGGCCAAATTCATAGAACAGGAGGCCTGTTCACCTTATGGTGGCCAGGAAGTTAAAAAAAAAAACAAGGGAGGAACCAGTGTCCCAATAATCCCCTTTAAGTGCATTCCTCCAATGACCCAACTTCCTCCAAGTAGGCTCCACCTCCCAAAGATTCCACTACCTTCCAGTACCACCACAGGCTACCATTTGAGTCTTTGGGATATAGTCTAGATCCAAACTATAGTAGTCCCCTCTCTCCAGTATTCACATTCAAATCTGAAGAACCTGTTAAAGGTTGTTATGGGGTAAAGAGAAATTAAGATTGCAGATGGAAATAACATTATTAATTATCTGACTTTATGTAAAGGGAGATTTTTCTAGGTTATCTGGGGAGACCCAATGTAATCGCAAGAGTCTTAAACATGAGAAAGAGGGAGACAGAGGAGGTCAGGATGATGTGAAATGTGAGAACTTAATTGTCTTTGCTAGCTTTTAAGATGATGGAAGAGGCCTATAAGCAGAGCAGTGTGGGCAACATATACAAGCTGGAAAAGGCCAGAAAACAGATCTTACCAAGAATGTACAGGAAATAACACAGCCTTGTTGACACCTTGATTTTAGCTCTGTGATATCCATGTCAGACTTCTGACCTACACAACTGTAAGACAATAAATTTGTGTTGTTTTGAGACATCAACTTTGTGGTAACTTATTACAGCAGCAATAGAAAACAAACACAGCAGGGCTACTATGAAAATTATGAGATAATGCATGTGTTACTATTGCCTAGAAATTGTAAATGTTCAATAAATGTTAGTGATTTAAAAATTATTATTTTAGAAAAAAGGATAAGGTCCTAGGCATTCATCTGCAAATTTTAATGGTGTTCTAGGCCTTTTAACCGAATTCATGGATTTCATGCAACATCTACTTGGACATGCCATTTCTTCAAATGTAATGGAAAACCTATCACTCTGCCTTGGTGTTCTTGTTCCTGCTTATGTAATTCAACATTGCTGTGCTGTCTTCCCACCACTCAGCCTTTGATTTCACTCTCCTGTTAGGCCTTTCTTTCTGAGGTCACTGATTGATTTAGTTTCTGGCCTTGGAGTTTTCCCTCTGGTTCTGGCTTCTTGCAGAGCAACTGTGATAAGGCATGTAAGCCTTTGTCCAAAACCCATTATATCCACACAGACAATTCTAACCTACCAGCCAGTCCTCTTCCTAGGGTGAAGAGAGAACAACTAGGATAGCTTAGTTTCATGTATTTTGAAGGTCTATTTTATCTTGTTACGATAAGGATAATTATGTCTATCTAGTAAATTAATCCTATTATCCTTATTAAATATCTTTCTTTGTCTCTAGTGATTTTGTTTCCTCTGAAGTTTATGTTATCTGATATTAATATGATAATTATTGCTTTATAAAATTGATTGCATTATAAATATATTTTCAATCTTTTAACATCAACCTACCTAAAAACAGAAATTTAACAACTTTAAATAAGTTTCTTATAGAAACCATATTTTGGATTATGGGTTTTTTTCTCATTTCTTTTGAGATGGAGTCTTGCTATGTGGTTCAGGCTGGACTTGAACTCACTATGGAGCCCAGGCTAGCCTTGAACTCAGAGTGATCCTCATACCTCAGCCTGCCAAGTGCTGGGTTTACAAGGATGTGCCACAATGCCTGGCTCTGGATTATGTTTTTCTTTTTTACCTTAAATATATTTATTTCTTAAATTAAAGGTAAAAATTGTATATACTTATGTACATCATGAAACACTATGGAAAGGCTCAATTGAGGCAATTAACATATGTATTACCTCACATACTTTTGTGGTGAAACAAAATCTGCTCTCAACAATTTTCAAGAATAGAAAACAGTGGTTTTTAAATTAATTTTATCGGTACATTTTAGAAATACAATATAATGACATTCATCATTGGAAATTTACACCTTTACATAATCTTTCTTAGTTCTTATTTTTGCTCCATTCCCCTGCCCTCCCTTCAACCCCTCCATTCCTCCCTATTTACAAAGACTTTGTTTCAATTTTTTCATTTTCTCATATTAATTCCATTCCCTTCTTTCCTTTCCCCTAGCCCTCCCACTTTCCCTTCCCCTTTGTCCCTTTTCTTCCTGTTTCACATTGTCTATTATACCTTTTAGTCCTTATTTACACTTTAAGTTTCTCATACTAGAGAAACTATTCAGTATTTACACATGTGTGTCCTATTTATTTCACTTAAGAGTGCATACCTCATGTGCACCATTTAGCTATAAATGTCTCTAATTTCTCATTTATTGATTTGCATATATTGAACCATCCCTGTATCCCTGGGATGAATCCCACTTGGTCGGGGTGTATGATCTTGATGATCTGCATTCTATTTGCCAGTATCTTATTGAGAATTTTTGCATTTATGTTCATTAGTGAGATTGGCCTATAGTTCTCTTTTTCAGTTGGGTCTCTCTCTGTTTTGGGGATCAAGGTGATGTTTGTTTCCAGGAATGAATTTGTCAGTGGCTCTGATTTGAATTCCACTATCTAACGGCTGGTGGTCCAAACTACCTGACGAGACAGTCATGTAGGTACCCTGGGTGGTTCAAGCCAGCAGGAACTTGTTAATCAGTTAGGCCATTCACTTCTGCCCACTCCCATAATGGAGTTAGGGACAATAATAAAGAAAACATCTGAAGGGATTTTCTATAAAGGGATCAGGAACTCGGGGCAATAGTTGGCAGAGCTAAGGGGTCAAGATAAAATGTTTTTAATAAATCTGGGTAGGTCCATATACCAATGGAAATCCAAATGAGATAGAAAACTATGATTTGTACACAAAGATAGAATTCCTGGATATGAATTCTAGAAGCCTTAATACACATCATAATGGCAATATATTATTTGAAGATAAATTATGACATTTTAATCATTTCTATATAAATCTAATGGCATTTTACAAATTAATTATCTCATAAACATACATGAGACATTTATTTGAAACTAAGAACATGATATTTTTAGGGATGCAGAGGTAATCAAAAATTCATAGTGAAGGAGATGATTATGGAAAATGTTAATTATAATTCAACATGAAAAATACTCTAATAGAAACTTTGGTGGAAGGAACTTTATTTTGATATCATGTATCCCAAATGCTCAATAACTGCTTCCATATATGGAATCTAACTAAGTGTAAAAAACCACACCACTAGGTCTTTCAAGATTTTAAAATATCTTTTATCTACTGTTCTTGTACTTATAGGGAAAAATCAAAAGAGAAATTACTTTTTAATTTACCTTTTCTCTTACTAAAAAATGGTTAGAGAAGTGACATAAATGTAAATGTGGTTATAAAAAGTTACAATTATGGATAATTGGTACTGTCAGTTACAGATCTTGATAAATGGCTGGTATGTCAAGTCATTAAAATAATTGGCAGAGGAATGTTATAAAATCAGATACTGTTTCCTTAGGAAATTATTAGGGGGAAATAGCATTAGAATAGAGAAAATGAAGCTGATATTATTTAAGAAACTGTCTTTCACTAAACATGCATGGTGCATAAAACAGCATGGTGTGAGTCAATTTCTAAAATTTCTCCCCTCAATTACTTTGAGGGGGAAAGGAAAGTGCAACTTTAGAAAGAAAACTTTAAGTCCAAAGCCAGAAAACTCCTTTACATTTTAAAGAGTTGCTTTGTATTTCTCATATCTATACCACTGAGATGTAACATCTTCAGAAAAGAACATGGATAAAGGCCAAATACAGCTGACTCTGGGGAGGAGACAATAGTGTCATGTGGAAGTAACTAGAGCTGCATAGAGCCAAACCAAGACCTGTCTCCTCCCTCATCCAATCCACCTCACTAAACTGCTCCTACGTCCCACACAAAATATATTCTTTTAACTAACCTTAAAATTGAAATTTTATAATTTTCCAATTTTACTAGGTATAAATTACTATTTTATTTCCATAGTATAAGATTACATTATTGTTGTATAAGCATTGGGCTGAGTTAGAACTGAACAATCGACTATTGAATTTTCTAAATACCTTATTGGATATTTTGAAAATTTGGAGGTAGGTAGAGAATCAAAATAATGGAGTCACGTCAGCTGCAAAATACAGCCTTGTCAGGTGTCAGAATCCAGACACCTGGAAAATAACAACTTGGCAAAAAGAAAACAAGAAGTAGATCTCCAGGAATCAGGGGGGAACTGACAGGAAAATTAGAAGCTACAGAGAAGTTGGAGAAAAGGAACACAATGCAGAGAAAAGAAAAAAGCAGTCTGGAAGCTCATCCTGGATCCCAGGGAAGGAAACATTCTCTGTAGATACAAAGTAAGCCCCTAAGTTTGGGAGCTCAGGAAGGAAAAATGGATTGGGCCAGCAGCATTAGCCCCAAGAAAAGCTTGTGACTATTGTAAACTAAAAAAAGTATGATTTTTTTTTTTTTTACTCTGAAAATGACTCTATTCATGTTACAGGCAGCAGTTGGAGCAGGAATCCAGTACAAAACCTACTATATTGCCAGAGAGTGTTTAATCAGGCATTATTTAGGGAAAGAGTTGATTTTTTAAGATTGAGCTGAAGAACAACTACGAAACTTCAGGGTTCCCAGTGTTACCCTACCAAGTCACTGGGTGACAGACAGCCATGGAAGACTGTTGCAAAGAGGGTGTAGGTTGGACATACACTCCCTGAAAAGCTTAAATTCAGGCTGTGATGGACATGGAGCATTGCCATCTGTAGTAAGAAGTCAGGCCTGGAATATGTGGCTTTCAAAAGATACTGAGTCTCAACGTGCTGACATTAAATTGAGTAGTATGCTTGAACTCTTGCTCTGCTGCTTACATCCAGCACACATCAGAGTCTGTTTGCTTACGCCATCAACCAGTGTGAGGAAGGACATGCTTTAACTTGAACAGTTGCCACAGCTTGGAGTGAATAGACAAAGGGGCCACCTCACAAACCACAGGCCACAAACTAGATAGAGAAAAATCTGACTTACTGGATTACAAAACTGTGGATCCTTGAGAAACCATTCATTCAAAAATACAGAGAAAACAAAATTTTGAGACCCTTCTTTTCTTTTTTTTTTCTCATTCTTCTTCACTGGATATTGGAGTTTTAGGGAATTTTCTTTTCTCCTTTTTCTTTAATTATTTTTCCACTTCTTTTATCTTTAATTTTTCCTTTGTTTCTTATTTTTTTCTTTTTCTTCTTTTTTCTTTTTCTTTGTTCTTTTCTGCTACCCTTATCTAATTCTACTAATTTCTTTATATGCCTTAATAGGATACTCCATCTCACCTTTTCCTCCTCCTTCTCATCTTCCATTGCTTAATTTTTCAAATTTTTCTTATTCTGGTCCCCTCATCTGTACTAGTATAATGATTAGGCTTTATTAATTTTTAGAAAGTTAGTTTATTCTATTACTGTTCAATTCTTTTTTATTGCTATGGAGGTATAGCTGTCATACTTAGTAGATATTTGCTGTATGTTAAACCTTGGTTTGTCCTAGTTTTTATACTATAATTATAGACCTTTTTTCTGTAGTTAAGAGTGGTACATCAATATTCAGTTTGTCCTTATTCAATATTCAGTTTGTCTTTGATGCTATTATTGTTACTGGTTTAGTTGCTTTTGCCGGAGTGGTTGTTGCCAATAAAAGTTTTTCTCTGTATGCCAGTATCTGGATTATCTTTGTGTCCTTAATAATACTGTGGTCCATTCCTAGAGACCTGACTGCTGGGCCAATTATACTGTATCCTCTCCTCCCAAATTAACAGAAGTGGTAAGATCTTGGGACAGTGGCAAAGGCCTATTGCTAGCTATGTCCACAGTGCATCACTGAAAAGCAGACACTTAACTAAGGAGGTATCCATACTAGCAACAAGGTCTTCCATTATAATCAACCTGCAAAACTCAGCACAAAACATAATCAGACAACAACAACACAATGGAAACATGAGAAGACAAGATTAAAAAGTGCTTCCAAAAACTCCGAATGCACCCCAAGCTGATATATAGAGCATCAAAGGGGAGGAAAGCAAATGTCACACAGTAGACTTATTCAAAAGGATAATAGAACACACATATAAAAAAAAGATCAGCAAGGTGCCTGGTGAGGTCAAAGATGATATAACTAAGCAGAAAGAAACTTAATAAACAAAATGTTCTGTGAGTTTACAGAAGGCACTAACAAAATACAAGCTGAACTGAACAAAATGGTACAAAACATGAATGATCACTTTAGCAAAGAATTAAAGTCCATGAAAATGTACCAAACAGAAATTCAGATTAAAAATTCTATTGAAAGTAAGGGCAGCAGAAGCAGCCATGTGAGGACAGACTGTCAAAATCAAAAGATAGGGCTTCTGTCAGAGACCATTTATTCAGAAACACCTTAAAAACTATAAGAAAACATGAAAAAATGAGTCCAATAGCTGTTGCATGATGCAAAGAAGACTAATTTAAGATTAACTAGGATTAATAAAAATTCAGAGGACAGCAAAATGGCTTAAACAATTGATTAGAGAAATAAGAGCAGACAGCTTTCCAAATATGGGGGAAAATTTAACATACAAATAAGTGAGGCATGTAGAATCACCAATAACCACAATACAAAACCCAACTCTCTCTGACCCATCATAGTCAAAATCCAAGAAGTTCAAGACAAGAACAGAATCTAAAAAACAGAGAAAAGCAACAAATCACTTATAAATATAAACCCATTAGATTTTTCAACACAAACAAAAACAGCTTCCAACCCAGACTGATATATCTTGCAACACTATCTTTCAAAATTGATAAAGAAACAGGACACTTCCATGACAAAGAGCACTTTAAAAAATTCATGATCACAAAACCAGCATGACAAAAAATTCTCAAGGATACCCTAGAAACACTGAAGCCAACAATTCCAAAAGGTCTAACAGAATGAATACATGAGGCAGAGTTAGCAGTTAAGCAAAAGGGAGTTGGGGGAGGAATTCAACAACCAGAAAATAATGTAGTGACAGGAATAAATTAATACTTCTCAGAAGTGCGCACAGATCTCAGTGAGCAGTGGTGTAGATCAGAGCAGCATGGCTGAAGGCAGATCCAGCCAAGGTCTCACCCTGACCCAAGCCCATTGGGCACACAGGCCCAAGGCATAGATCCACCCAGAAAAGAGCTGCACAAACACACAATCTTGAGCCAGAGGCAGGCCCAATATCATCGGTAAGTGAGTGAAGACCCTAGCCAGAAGCCTGCTCAGACACCAGGGACTGGGGTGTACATCCCCCAGCCAAAGGCCTTCCCAGACAACAGCTAAGTAGGGGGACAGGCCCTAGCCAGAGGCATGCCTAGATACCATCCCAAGTGTGCACAAGCCACAGCCAGAAGCCCACCCAGACAACAGATCAGCTTAGGGATCCAGGAAGTAACCATTCGGGATCCAGAAATCAGAGCACTGGTGAGCAGCAGAGAAAAGGCCACTTGGTGGTTTGCTGAGAATTGCAAACCACTGGGTAAGCAAAAATTTGCCTTAACAAAGGCATAGCAGGCTGCATCTGTAGAAATGAAAAGACTCATAAACAAGTGTCAAAAACAGACTTCCAGATCACCTGAGGCAACCCCAAAGGGAAATGAGATGGAAAAATCTGATACTCAACCATCTGGACTCCCTGAACTGGCAACAAAAGAGGATCTGGAAAAAATGCAATCAGAAATAATCTCTCAGATAACAACAGAGATTGTGCCCATAGTGCAAGACATGATTAATAAATCTAGAGCAGACACAGATTAAAAAAAAAAAGCTGAGGAACGTGATGGAATATGAACATAGGAAACAAATAGAATCCATAAAACAGATGCAAACAGAGTAGGAGGAGATTAAAAATTCCATTGAAAGTTTATGCAGCATAATGAGCCAATGTGAGGACAGAATTTCAGATATAGAAGGTAAGGTTGGAATTAGTGACAAGGAAAAGAAAAATTTCTTAAAAAGAGTAGAGGACCATGAGAAATCAATCCAGCAGCTGCTACATGATGCAAAGAAGAATAACATAAGACTGATCAGAGTCACTGAAGAAACAGGAGAGAGTGCAGATGACATAAAAAAAAAACCTGTTCACAGAAGTGATGGAGAAAACTACCCAAGTAGGAGAAAAGAACTTGACATACACATAAGTGAGGCATATAGGACTCCAACTAGCCTTGATCAAAAACATCTACACATAGGCATACAATAGTTAAGATTCCAGAAACCCAACAGAAGAACAAAATCCTACAAGCAGTTAGAGAAAAGAAACAAATCACATACAAAGCCCATCAGAATCACAGCAGACTTCTCAACACAAACCCTCAAGGCAAGAAGAGCTTGAAGTGACATATTTCAAGCTCTAAAGGAAAACAGCCTCCAAACCAGATTGATTTATCCTGAAAATTGTCTTTCAAAATTCTTTTTTTTTTTGGTACTGGGGATCAAACTTGTGTCCTTGCGTTTGTGCAGCAGGCAGCGAAACCACTGACCTAAATCCTCAGCCCCTTGTTTTTCAAAATTGATGGAGAAATAAGATACTTTCATGATAAAGAGTATCTGAGGAAATTCATGAATACCAAACCAGCACTCCAAAAAATTTTAGACAATATCCTAGGAAAAGACAATGAGGATCATACTCCCAGGAAGGCCAGCAGAATGAATCCATCAAGCAATTCAAGAAATTAAACGCAAATGGGGAGAATCCAACAAAAAGAAAACGTCATGACAAGGATAAGTCAATACTTATCAGGTATAATCATCAATGTTAATGGTCTCAATTCACCAATCAAAAGAAATAGGCTGGCAGAATGGGTCAAGAAGCAAGATCCAAAAATATACAGCATACAAGAAACATGTTTAATTCAACAAGACACTCATAGACTGAAAGTTAAAGTGTGGAAAACAATACTCCATGGGACAGGAACCCACACAAAAGCAGGAGTAGCTATCCTGTTTGCAGAACAAATGGATTTCAAACCAACACTGATTAAGAGAGACAAAGAAGGGCACTACATCCTTGTAAAGGGAACAAGCCAAGAGGAGAAGATGACAAAAATAAATATATATATATATATATATATACACCAAAAGCTAGTGTGACCAACTATATAAAACAAATACTAATGGACATGAAAAATCAAATAAGCACTAATACAACAGTGGGGACCTGAATACCCCACTGTCACAAATACATACATCAACTAGACAGAAAATAAACAATGGAACACTGGAACTCAATCAATGTCTTGAACAAATGAACGTAACAGATGTTTAGTGAGTGTGCCACCCCACAAAATCAGAATACACATTCTTTTCAGCTGCACATGAGTCATTCTCTAAAGTAGACCACAAACTTGCTCATAGAACGTTTAAGTGCAAAAGGAATTGAAGTTATCCCCTGTATATTATCAGACCATAGTGCAATGAAATTGGAGATCAATAGCGAAAGAAACTGCAAGAATGTCATAAACACATGGAAATTGAACAACACACTTCTGAATAAACAATGAGTCACAGAGGAAATTAAAAGAAATCAAACAGTTTGTACAATTAAATGACAATGTCAGTAAAACATATCAGACTCTATGGGACACAATGAAAGCAGTCTTACAAGGGGAATTCATAGCAGTTAATACTCATATTAGGAAAACAGAGCAAGGCCAAGTGAACAACCTGATGCTGAACCTCAAGCTTCTAGAAAAAGAAGAGAAGTACAAACCCAAAGCTCATACAGGGGAGGAAATTATAAAGATCAGAGTAGAAATCAATGCAATGGAGACTAAGAGAATGATATAAAATATCAATGAAGGAAAGAGTTGCTTCTTTGAAAAAATAAAATTGACAAACCCTTAGCCAACCTTATGAAAAAAAGGAAAGAAAAGGCCCAAATCCATGCAATTAGGAATGAGAAGGGTGAAATTACAATGGACCCAGCAGAAATCCAAAGGATCATCAATACCTACTTCAAGAACCTATATACCAATAAGATAGAAAATACAGAAGAAATGGACAGATTCCTAGATATGTATGAATTACCAAAACTGAAGGAAGAAGACCTAAAAATTCTAAACAACCCAATATCAATGAAATTGAAAACATAATTAAAAACTTATCAGCTAAGAAAAACCCAGTCCCTGATGGCTTCACTGCTGAATTCTACAGGACATTTAGAGAAGAACTATTGCCACTACTGTTTAGTCTTCAATGAAATTGAAAGGAAAGCAAAACTCCCAAATTCATTCCTGGAAACAAGGATCACCTTGATCCCTAAAGCAGAGAAAGACTCAACTGAAAAATAGAACTATAGGTCAATTTCACTAATGAACATAGATGCAAAAATCCTTAATAAGATGCTGGCAAATAGAATTCAGAAGATCATCAAGAAGATCATACACCCTGACCAAGTGGGATTCATCCCAGGGATGCAGGGATGGTTCCACACATGCAAATCAATAAGTGTAATACATGATATCAGTAGAGCCAAGGACAAAAACCATATGATCATCTCAATAGATGCAGAAAAAGCATTCGACAAAATCCACCATGCATTCATGATAAAAACTACAAAAAATTGTAATAGATGGTCTCTACCTCAATCTGATTAAAGCCATCTATGAAAAACCAACAGCCAATATCATACTAAATGGTCAGAAACTGAAATCCTTCACCCTAAAATCAGGAAAAAGACAAGGATGTCCACTATTACCACTCTTGTTCAATACAGTTTTGGAAATAGTAGCCACAGCAATTAGACAAGAAAAAGAAATAAAAGGAATAAGGATAGGAAATGAAGAAGTCAAATTGTCATTGTTTTCAGATGACATGATACTCTGTATAGAAGACCCCAAGAACTCCACCAAAAGTCTTCTAGACTTAATAACCAAATTCAGTAGAGCAGCTGGATACAAAGTCAACAGACAAAAATCAATAGCTTTCCTCTACACGAACAACAGGCTCACTGAAAGAGAAACTGGAGAAACAACTCCCTTCACAATAGCATCCAAAAAGCAGAAATACCTAGGAATCAACCTAACAAAAGAAATCAATGACCTTCACTCTGAAAAATATAGTACTCTTAAAAAGAGGTAGAAGAGGATATCAGAAAATGGAAAGACATCCCTTGCTCCTGGTTAGGAAGAACCAACACAGTGAAAATGAACATACTTCCAATACTGCTACATAGATTCATTGCAATCCCAATTGAAATTACAGCAGCATACTTCTCTGACCTTGAGAAAACAATCCAAAAATTCATTTAGAAGAAGAAGAGACCTAAAAGAACAAAAGCAATTCTAGGCAATAAAGATAAGGTAGGGGGTATCACACTCCCCAACTTGAACCTATACTACAAAGCCACTGTGATAAAAACAGCACAGTGCCAGGGATTTAGCTCAGTGGTTCCTCTGCCTGCTTTGCAAATGCAAGGACTCATGTTCCATTCTTAGTACATATAAACAAACAAACAAACAACCCCCCCAAAAAAACAAAAACAAAAAGACCCATGATACTAGCAAAGAAACAGACCTGAGGACCAGTGGAACAGATTAGAAGATGCAGAAACAACTTCAGACACACACAACCACCTCATCTTCGACAAAGGAGCCAAACACCCTCACTGGAGGAAAGATAGCCTCTTTAATAAATGGGACTGGAAAAATTGGGTTTCACTTTGCCAAAGATTAAAATTAGACCTATATCTCTCACCATGAACTAAACTAAAATCAAAATGGATTAAAGATCTGCATATTAAAAGAAGCACTAAACTGGCTGGAACAGAGATTTGGTGGAACTCTTGAAGACATTGGTGTAGGAAAAGATTTTATAAACAAATCCTCAGTTGCCCATGAACTAGCACAAACAATCAACAAGTGGGCTCCCTTCTTACTAAAAAGCTTCTGCACGGCAAGAGAAACCGCCAACAGTGTGACGAGACACCTACAATGTGGGAAAAAAATTTCACTGCTGTTCGTCAAAGGTCTCCTATCTAGAATCTACAAAGAACTTTAAAAAATCAGACCTCCCAAATTTAAAGACCCAATCCAAAAATAGGCATGTGATATTAACAGACATTTCTCAGACAAAGAAGTAGAAATAGCAAATAAACTTGTGAAAAAATGTTCGGCATCCCTGTTCATTTGAGAGATGCAAATGAAAACAATGTTGAGATTCCACCTCACCCCAGAAAGAATGGCTGCTACCCTGAAATCAACCATTAACAAATTCTGGTGGGGATGTGGGGAAAGAGGAACTCTGCTTCACTGCTGGTTGGAGTGTAGACTGGTGCAAGCACTGTGGAAATCAGTATGGAGATACCTCAAAGAAATAGGACTGGAAGTCCCATTTGACCCAGCTATTCCCTGGCTGAGTATCTTCCCCAAAGAATTAAAAGAATCATGCCACAGTGATATATGTGCACCCATGTTCATAGAAACCCAGTTTGTAATAGCTAAAACTTGGAAGCAGCCCAATTGCCCATCAACTGTAGAATGGATAAAGAAAATGTGGTGTTTTTTATAAAATGGAGTACTACTTAGCCCTAAAGAATGGGAAATTAGAGACATTTACAGTTAAATGGATATATATTGAGGCAATACTCAAGTGACACAAATGGGACACACATGTGTAAAATACCTAATAGTTTCTCTGATGTGAGAAACTGAAAGTGTAAATAAGGACTAAAATGTATAAGAAATAATGTGAATTAGGAAGAAAATGTCAAAGGGGAATGGGAAGTGGAAGGGGTAGGGGAAAGGAAAGAAGGGAATGGAATTAATATGAGAAAATGAAAAAATGGAAACAAAGTTTTAGTAAATAGGGCAGAATGGAGGGGTTGAAGGGAGGACAGGGGAATGGGGAAAAAACAAGAACCAAGAGAGATTACATAGAGGTACAGATTTCCAATGATAAATGTCATTATATTGTATATCTAAAATGTATCAATAAAATTAATTTTAAAAAAATACCATTCCATAATGTGAATGGTCTCAGTTCCCCAGTCAGAAGACACAGATTGGCAGAATGGATCAAGAACAGAAGAACAACAATAAAGTCTGTATGAGAAACACATGTATTTTAAAAAGAAATCCACAGACTATAAATCAATGGATGGAAAATAATATTTGTGCAATAGAAACCCAAAAAACAAGCAGAATTAGCTATCCTATTTTCAGGCAAATTGGACTTCAAGCCAAAACTGAGCAGAAGAGGCAGACGGTCAGTACATATTGGTTACAGCAACAATTCAACAAGAAGCAATAACAATTATAAACATAAATATATATACATATACAAAACACTGGCATACCCAACTTCATAAAATAAATACTACTATACATAGCAGATCAAATAAACATCAACACATTTATAGTGGTTGACCTCAATTCCCCACTGTCATAATTAGACATATCAAATACAGAAAAAAAATCAGGGGAAGTGGGAGGGTAAGGGGAAAGGAAAGAAGGGAAAGGAAAAATTATGAGAAAAGGAAAAAATGGAAACAAAGTCTTTGTAAATAGGAAAGGGTGGAGGGGGTGAAGGGAGGACAGGGAATGGGGAAAAAATAAGAACCAAGATATATCATGTTCAGGTACAAGTACCCAATGATAAATGTAAATGTATTGTATACCTAAAATATACCAATAAAAGAATTTAAGCAAAAAAACCCCATCAAGTCAAAGAAAATATTTGCAAATCCTATATTAAAAAAAATCGACAAAGAAATATCAGCTAGAACAAATGGACTTAAGAGATTCACACAAAGCATTCCACCCAACTACAACAGAATACACATTCTTTTGACCAGTACATGGAATTTTGTCCAAACTAGACCATGTGCTAGCTCATACTTAAGTAAATGTAAAGGAATCAAAATTATACTATTCGTGTTATTAGATCACAGTGCAATGAAACTAGAAATCAGTGGCAAAAGAAAATACAGAAACTATGCAAATGCATGAAAATTAAATAATACTCTCTTGAGTAATCAATGGGTCACAAGAGAAATCAAGGAGAAATTAGATAATTCCTAGAGCCAAATGATAATGTCTGTACAAATATACAAGAATGTATGAGAAACAATGACAGCAGTCCTAAGAAGGAAGTTTGTAGTGTGAATGCCCAAATCAAAAAACCAAAATGATCCCAAATAAATAACTTAATGATGCACCTCAAGGTCCTATAAAAACAAGAAAAATCCCAATACAAAGCTAGTACAAGGTAGGAAATTATAAAGATCAGAATCTAAAATTGAGACTACAAATCAATACGAAGAATCAGTGAGTCAAAGAGCTGGTTCTTTGAAAGAATAAACAAAATAGACAAATCTTTAGCTAATATTATCAAAAAGGAAAAAAAGACCCAAATCAATGCAATTAGAAATGAAAAAGGTTAAATTACAATGGACACCAATGAAATCCACAAGATTATTAGTAATAATAAAGAAATATAATACATCACATAAAAAGAAGCAAGGATGGGGCCAGGGATTTAGCTCAGTGGTTCCACCACCTGCCTCACAAGCACAAGGTCCTGAGTTTGATTCCCAGTACCAAAAGAAACAAAAAAAAGAAGCAAGGACAAAAATTACATGATTATCTCAATAGATGCAGAAAAAGCCTTTGAGAAAAATCCAACATCCATTTGTGATAAAACCCTGAAGATAGGTATACAAAGATCTTATCTCAATATACAAAAAGTCATTTATGACCAAACAATGGCCAACATCACATTCAATAGGGAGAAGCTGAAGGCTTTTTCCTCTTAAAACAGAAACAATTAAGGATGTCCATTGTTACCACTCCTGTTCAACACAGTTCTTGAAACAGCCAGAACAATCAGGCAAGAGAAAGAAATAATAGGGATATATGAAAGGAAGAACTCAAATTGACATTATTTGCAGATTACATGATCCTCTACATAGAAGACCCAAAAAATTCCATCAAAAGACTCCTGAAATTAATAATCAGATTTAGAAGTGTAGCAGGATACAAAGTTCAACACAAAAATCAATACATTCCTGAACATCAATAATTAACACACCAAGAAAGCAAATATGGAAACAACACCATTCACAACAGCATTCCACATACATAAATACTTAGGAATTAACCTAACAAAAGAAGTGAAAGCCTCTACAGGGAAAACTACAGAACTCTATAAAGGAGATCAAAGAGGATATGAGAAAATGGAAAGATATCCACTTTTCCTGGGTAGGCAAAAGCAATACTGTCGAAATGTTCATACTTCCAGAAGTGATATACAGATGTAATGCCATCCCAATCAAAATACTAATAGCATTCCTCACAGAACTAAAGAAAACAATCCTAAAATTCATATAGAAGAAGAAGAGATCCAACATAGCAAAAGTAATCCTGGGTAACAAGAGCAAAGCAGGAGGCATCACAATTCCAAACTTCAAGTTATACTGCAAATCTACAGTGATAAAAACAGCATGGTATTGGCAAAAGCAAATTAAAACAAAACAAAAACAGAAATGTGGATGAATGGAACAGAATAGGGATGCAAAAAGAAGTCCAGACACTTTCAGCTATCTAATCTTTGACAAAGGGGCCAAAAACATATGCTGGAGGAAAGAAACTCTCTTTAACAAATGGTGCTGGGAAAACTGGCTATACATTTACAGAAGATTGACTAGCGATCTATATCTTTCACCATGTACTAAATTAAAATAAAAATGGATTAAAGATCTAAATGTTAAAATAGAAATAATCGGATGGAAGATAAAATAGATAAAACTCTTGAAGGTAAAAGCATACACAAGGACTTTGTGAACAGAACCCCAAAGGCACAAGAAGTAGTACCAAGAATAAGTACATAGGATCATACTAAATTTTAAAGTTTTCTGCACAGCAAAGCAAACAACCAACAGGGTGAAGAGACAACCTACAGAATAGTTTCCTATTCCTTTAATTTTTCCCAGGTACTCCTCTGACACAGGAATAATGTCTAGAATATATAAACTTAAAACAATTAGATCCCAAAAATAAAAGGCCCAATCAAAAATTGGGCAACTAAAATGAATAGACACTTCTCAGGAGAAGTACAAATAGCCAATAAATATATTAAAAACTTTTCATTATCTCTTAACATAAGAAAAATGAAAATTAAAACAACCCTGAGATTCCAGAAAGAATAGCAATCATCAAGAAATCAAATAACAAGGGCTGGCAAGTCTTTAGGGAAAAGAAACCCTTCTACATTGTTTGTGGAAATGTTAACTAGTATCACCATTATGGAAATTCCTCAAAAACTAAAACTAAAAATTCCATTTGACCCAGCTATTCCTCTTCTAGGTATCTAGAAAGGGGTTAAAGACATCATATTACAATGATACATGCGTATCAATGTTTATAGCAGCATAATTCATAGTAACAATATCTTGGAAGTGACCCCTATATATATTAACAGATGAATAGATAAAGAAGATGTGGCATTCATACACAATGGGGTACTACTCTGCGATGAAAGATAAACTTGAGTCAATTGTAGGAAAATAGATGCATCTTGAAACCATACTGTTAGGTAAAATAAATCAGACAAACAAGCTTAAATATCACATTTCTCTTTTATTAGCAAACTAAAATAAAACTAAAGAGCAAAATAAAAGATAGATAATAGGAATAATGGAGATTAATATTTTGAAAATGGGAAACCAAGAGATGCAGGGAGGAGGAAGGGTGGGCCAAGGAAGGGGATGAAAAAAAGAATTAGAATAACATATAAATATGCCAACTCTCCATGATCATTATGTACTGCAAACGTGTACTAATGAAAATAAAATTTTTTTAAAAACCCCGACAGTGTTCTCTCCTAAAATCTTAAAATGAAAAAATAAAAAACTCAAGACAGTATTATTTTTCTTTTCATGTCTAAAACATCATAGGACCTTGAAAATATCACATCCCCGGGTACTTTGCCAATATTACCTGGCAGATAAAATTTAAATGCTACGTGGTACATAAAATTTTTATTATTCAGGAATGTATCTTATTCAGGAATGCATCTCCTATTTCAGGATTATAAAGTTATTCTACATGTTCATTTAAGTGATCTGTAATTCTTTTATATATGGTGTAGGCATCTAGCAATGATGTAATAGATATAGAATTGACTCAGTTGATAGTGGAACATTTGTTTCAGGGATATGCTTATGTTTAGTAAGTTATCCAGCTATTAAGACCTTAGAGAAAGGTCAGATAAGTGAAAAGAGGTTACACCTAAACTACAGGTTTGGGAAAATAGTTCCCTTTTTCCCTTTGTGGAAAAATATCTATGTTTCAAAATGTTTTCATAGAACTTTATATGTTGTACAGTTATAATAATTAGAAGTAATGAACATCTTTAAAGAGATCTCTGCTTGGTGGCAAGAGATCATTGAAGTTTTAGGTAAGAGAACAAATCTGAGAACTAGAGCTGATTAATTTTTAGTCCCAGGATACCAAGGATCTGTTTCTACAAAAGAGCTGCATGTTAGAAGCAGGTCTTAGATGGGGATTTTTCAGAAGGAATCATAAGACTTCAGGTTAAAGTGAGAACATATCTTATTGTTGGCCTAGGAGAAAACAGACTTCCATGAAGCCTTTTGTGTGGAAGGTGCTGGGCTATTCATGGAAATAGGCTCTCAGGTGGGTGCAAAACAGCAAGTAAATAGCACCAGCTTCATTGAAGGTCAGATATTGCTTTCAAAAATGCTCAGGGTGAAAGCCTCATGGTGGGATAAAGGAACCCCTGCAGAATATGAGAGAGCAGAAGGAAAGTAGGGCTTTGGGTTTTCTCCTTCAGAGTGGCTATGGGTTGGCTCTTAAGCAACTCTCTTCAAATAGCTTCTTTCATGAGCAGACCCTTCCTGCCTAGAGCTGGTTAAGAGCTCCCTGCAATTGTTAGCACCTGGGTTCTTCCCACCTTTTGTTGGTTTCCCTGCCCATACCTTTATAAATAGACCTATTACTAAACTTTGTTCAATTTCCCAGTTAAGTGGTGCAGTTTCCTGCTAGGATCTAAGAGATGTATCGGTTCTATTCATTGTCAAGATTCTAAACAGATGATTCTCCCTGCAGTCCCTAGGGGTGGAGTGAGTTCGTACTTGGCTTTCTCTGAAAGTGTAGCATTTTGAGCTTCTGGCCTTATGGAATAGGAATGACAATTAACTCACTTTGAGTAGAACCTGGGTTTTATCTCTGTTTTCCTACACTCTACAAGTCCTTGACAACTGAAGGTCAAGCTCATGAGATTCAGCAAAGATTCTTGAAGCTAAAGCCAACTGTTCTGCTTACCTCTTGAGGTATATCCTCCACTGAAGACTTATACTGAGAAGTACTTTCTTCCTTATCATCAATGTATGTCTTAAATTTAGTTTTGAGAATTGAACTGAGGACCTTGCACACTTCAGTCAAATCCTCTTCTATTAAGCTATAGCCCAAGCCCCTCTTGATGCATTTAAGATATTTTATCTTTTTTTTTTTTTTTTTTGGTACCAGGGACTGAACTCTGGTCCTTGCCCTTGTGCAGCAGGCGGCGAAACCACTGAGCTAAATCCCCGGCCGATATTTTATCTTTTATTTAGGACTTTCGGTTGTTTTTAGCATACAACTGTCATATTGCCAAAAATGTAAGTTCTTTGTTATTTTCTTATTATTGCAGATTAGGGCTTTTGTCTCTCTTACATACTTTTCCTTTCCATCCTCCTGATATTTTATGATTTAATTTTTGCTTTTGGTTTAGCTTTTTTTGTCTGTTCTATATTTAGTATTTACTGTTTTGACTATGAAAACATTCAATGTCAAACCAAAAAATGTCCTATAATTACTTTTTCTTTCCTATTTTTCATGCAGTTTAAAGAGCAATACTTAATTTTCTTACTTTCCTCTAATACTAAAACTTACCACTCTATTCCTTTCCTAAATATCTTGGTTGATACTTAATCTGGGTATAAAATTCATAGGTAATAATTATTATCTAAAGATTATTTAATGCACTGTTCTATTGTTTCCTTGTTTCTAATGTTGCCATGGAAACATTGAATGTCATTCTGATTCCCAATCTTTTGTATACATCTATTTTTTTCTCTCTCTGGAAAGTTTTGGGATCTACTTTTCCCCCTATAGTTCAAACCAAGTTTGTAATGGGTATTTTAAAAAAATCTATTCTACTAGGCACTCACGGTCTCTAAAATTTGGAAATACTTGCCTTTAAATTTTGGATAACTTTTAAAATTGTTTGACAACATTTCCTTTTGAAACACATTTTAATTAGGAGTCAGTCTTTTAGGACTGGTACTTTAATATTCTTAAATTTTTTGTTCAGTTTTTGTCTTCTTGTTTTACATTTGCTGAGATTTATGTTCCTTTTTCTTTTAACCTTTCTGTCAAATTTTTAAAAACTTATTTAATTCATTTTTCCCAGTTTTTACTTGTTCTGTTCATATTACCTAACATACTGTTTTGGTTTCAATATGCAACATATTTTGTTTTCTGTCTGGGAATATTAGTTACAGTTTAGTTTTGGTCTCTTGTCTTCTGTGTTTAGACTATGCTCAAAGGATCGATGAAACATTATAATAAAGCTAATTAGAAACTGTGTAGGGGAGTGGTTTGCAAAGTGTTGACCTTCATAAATGGCCACAGTTCTCAACTTGAGGTGATTTTTCCCCCTAACCCACCCAAACGCTGGGGATAGTTTTGATTTTTGGTATGAGGGCAAAGGATACTACTACTGATAGCTACTGGGCAGAAGCCAACAATGCTGCTAAACATTCTGCAATGCACAAGACAGCCCTTCATAACAAAGAATTACTTGATCTATTTCAAGACTGCCTAGGTAAGAAATTGTATTGTAGGAGGATGGCCAGCCTGCTTACTCACTATACAAAAGTACTGTATTTTTCTCTGGTGTGTATGGTCAGTTTTTCCATGGAAGAATCTCTCATTTTCCTACTGGAAAGACTAAACTTGGCCATTCATGATTCAAGCTGAACAAAGGAGGAATGCTGTCAGATGCTCTTGAGATTTAACAAGCAGACTTTTGCTTAAAATCCTGTTTTCACTCTAGTACTTCTCCTTGCCTCGCTTTTTCTTAATACTCTCACTCGTTCTGCTTTTTTCCAGGGGAGTGTTGACCAAGCTGAAAGAGGTAGGAGTGAAGACATGAGGATCCAGTATTTTTTTCCCTTTATAGATTTTCAGATAATCTCCTATCATTAATATCTGTAGATCCTTTCCTTGCAGAGTGCTGGTGTTCCCCCTTTTTTGTACCGTTCTGGAGTCCTGTGGTTCAAATCACCCTGCTTCTGACAATATGACATCTGCAAACACTTAGATTTGACCTTATTTGGTTCTGCTAAGTCATTTACTACTCCTCCATCTGATTTCCTTCCTAACAGTGTGGTTTGGGGTTACAGATGTTTCCTAGATTCACTGAAGATGGAATTTAAGTTTCTGTTTCTTATTCTTCTTGTAAGAAGAAAAGTGTTGGAAATGTCTTCAAAAAAGAAGTAATCAAGACTGCTATGCTAACTTGCAGAGACTGTTATTCTCTCTGTGTTTAGCTGCATCAAATTCACAACTTAAACATATTTTGTGTTCCTTTTGAATATGCTTATAGATGATCTTTGATCCTCTGTTTTGAGCCCTTGTGCTTTCATCAAAGAGGTATATTTATTTTTTTATGCAAAAAGACAAAGTAATGAATAAATGCTTTGGAGGTCCAGAGTAGAAATGAACAACTTTGGGAGAATTGAGAAGGCCTTGAGAGGATTAAGACTTGGTTGAAATGTAAAAATTAAGTAGGCAGTTGGAAGGGAAAAAGAGGAAAAGTAACAAGGTGAAAAGACTTTGAGATAGAGAAAATTATGGGTAAAATGATGTGAAGATGGGAAAGAACTGTTGGAGGAATAATAATGGTCATTACTGGTATTTAGTTGGTAAGCTCACCTGGTAAACTCATTTTATCCACACATTATATTCTATGAAGATGGTAAAGTTATTATCATCCTCTTTATGACATATACAGTACAAGGGAGTGAGTCATAGAGAGGTTTAGCAACTTGTCTAATATCCACTGGCTAGTAAGTGACAGGTCAGGGTCAGAGAGGCAGATCCAGACACAGTTCTTTGTGGTTTTTTTTTTGGTACAGGGGATCGAACTCGGATCCTTGCGCTTGTGCAGGAGGCAGCGAAACCACTGAGCTAAATCCCCGCCCCCAGACACAGTTCTTAATGACCACACTAGACTGTGCCTTGGTGAGAGATGTCTCTACTAAGATTAGTGAGTGCTAGAAGACATGAACGGGGAGGAAGTTTGGAGCCAGATTGTTAAAGGATCTTGTAACAGACCAAAAGTGTTTAGATTTTATCAAATTCATTGTATTTTTAGAACTAACCAGTTTATGTATCCTAAGCAAGGTCAAACTAATAGTTTATCCCTAAGTCCTTGTTCAGTTGTTTTCATCCACCAAAAGAAAAGACCTTAACATTCCTCTTTTCTGAAGGGTCTCCTAAATAACAGGGCTGAGAGTTCTTTAGAACAGCTGGATTGACCTAAACCATTTTTCTACTTTGCTTCTCCAAATACCTCATCACCATTACCCTGACTTGGTGTGGCTTCTACCACCCAGTTGGACTATTGGTGCTCTCTGTGTGTGTGGCTGATCTTTCTGCAAAAGTGTCCGTTTGTTTTTTTAATTTGAAACTTGTCACTTTTTTCTTTGGTAAATCGTGCTAAACATTTGGCAGTTTTGCACATCTTTTCAAATAATCTGATTTTTCTTTTCATTAATCTTGTCATTTTTATACATTCTATTTTATTAATTTTCATTATAATCTTTATTAATACCATCAGTTGCTTTGAGTTCAGTTTACTCTTTTTTTTTAAGTATCTTGGGTAGAACATAAGATGGTTTTTTCCCCCCCATTAAGTTTATTGGTACATTTTAGGTATAAAATACAGTTACATTCATCATTGGGATCTTGTACCATTACATGAGTATCTTGGTTCTTATTTTTTTCCCCCTTCCCCTGCCCTCCCTTCACCCCCTCCACCCTTCCCTATTTGCAAAGACTTTGTTTCCATTTTTTTCCTTTTCTCATATTTTTTCTTTCCTTTCTTTGCTTTCCCCTACCCTTTCTACTTCCCCTGCTCCTTTAGACTTTTTCTTCCTATTACACAATATCAATTATACAGTTATACATTTTTA
The DNA here is from genome assembly GCF_053883595.1 of Heterocephalus glaber. Lineage (NCBI taxonomy): Eukaryota > Metazoa > Chordata > Mammalia > Rodentia > Bathyergidae > Heterocephalus > Heterocephalus glaber. The sequence continues at coordinate 10,454,335 of NW_028258344.1, forward strand.
AAATTACAATATCAAAACTTAGAGGACATTACCACAGATTTTACAGAATTTAAAAGGATATAGAAAACATCTTTTTTAAAATAAATTTGACAACTTCTAAGAAGTGCCTTGGAAGACAAATTAATGAAACTAACTCTGGAGGAAGTATAAAATTTGAATAGCACCTATTAAAGAAAGTATGTTCCTAGCTTGAAAATCTACCTATATGAAACAATAGGCTCATATACATTTTAATTGATAAATTATATCAAACATTTAAAGCATAAAAGAGAAGGAACACTTCTCCCCTCATTTTAGAAAATCAACATTGTGCTAATCCTAAAACTGGATAAAGATAATAGAAGAAAAAAGTATGAACATTGATAAAACTTTGTTTAACAAAACAAACTATTAGAAGTCAGATCTGGCAGTATGTAGAAAGTGTTTTTATTATAGGGATGGCAGCGTTGGTTCAGCATTGGAAGATCCACCCCAAAAAGTCATCATTTTAACAGAGGAAAAGAAAAAGCCATATGATCCTGTCAGTACTTGCAGAAAAATTATTGGACTAAATTCTACAGCTGTAGAACATAAGATTCTTGATTTGAGATCTTTCTTTTTTCTGCTTACAGGAATTGATAAAGGTCCTTCTACATACTATTTTAACTGTATCCCATCAGTTATGGTTTGTTATATCATTTGCATTCATCTCAAAGAATTTATTTTCTTTATTTCTCCCTTAACCCATTGATTATTTTTTTATTTTCTTTTACTTTAAACTTATTTATATTTTTTATTCTAAAATATGTCTCTTGTAGACAAAAAATTGAATCTGTTTTGAAATCTAATATTACAATTTCTGCCTTTGATTAACTCATTTAATGTAGTCTTTCATGTTTGCAATTTTACTTTTAATTTTTCATGTCTTTTGTCTCTTTATTCCTTCTTTATTGCTTTCTTTTACATTATGTGAATGATTTCTAGTATAGTATTTTAAGTTATTTAATGATTTTTATCATTATTTTCAGTTATTTTCTTAATGGTTGCTTTTGACTTGCCATATGCATCTTAACTTATCAGAATCTAATTCAGACTTACATTAATTTAATTCTAGAGAGATACAGAAATGTTACTTCTTTTTGGTTCTAGTCCCTCTTCCCCTTTTGTTCTCTCATGGAGCTACAAGCCTCCTCTTACTACTGAATTCTCCATTGTTTTCAAGAGAACGCTTATGTTTGAACTTCATAAAACTCTTTATTTCAAATAAAGTCAATTTCTTTGAGGAAAAACTTCAGATCCTCCTCTCTTTTTTTAGACTGCCTGCCTTCTTGGTAAAATCTGTGAGCCACTCTTCTGGAGATGAAGGCAGGGACAGGGATCCACTTCTCTTAAAGTGACATCCATGATTTTTGAGTAGGGCATTGAGAAGGTGATACCCTCTGGCAAAGACAACTGAAGTCCAAGTCTTCTCAGACTGACCTTCATAGAGTTTCCACCATATCAGTGAAGGAAGAAAAGGAGCCCCACCCCTTTAGCCACAGTCACCAGGGGTTTAACCTCTGCAACCAGAGGTAAGTGATGAAACATGCTGGTGGACTTATCTCTTCTGGGGAGACACTGAGTCCCTCAGTATTATCTGAGGGTGGTAGGAGTTCCATCTTCTTGACCACACTCACCTGGAGAGGAAATTCCATTTTGCTGCTTGCTGGACTGGGATTAGGCAGGCAGGGAATGGATGGTGGTTCAATTGCCATAGACTTTTTTTTTTCCGGTACCAGGGTTCACATAGACTCTTGTTTTAATAGAGTTAGCAGATTATTTTTAGTGTTTCTTCATTTGTTATGTGTAGGACAATTTCCCAAGACTTTTAAGTGGTTATTTGTTTATTCATTTCTTTTATAATTTTCACAAGATATGATTGTCTTGCAAGGGAGAAAATCCTCAGAGGAATTCATTTCTCCATTCCAGGAGTGGAAATCCCAGCACTCACCACATTTTTTTGAAACATATTTAATTATATGAAAGAATTGTCGTAGCAATGAACAGTAGTACAATTTTAAAATATTTCCTCAATTTTAAAATTACATATATATATATATATATATATATATATATATATATATCAGTGATGGTAAACCTTTTAGAGCTTTCAATGATAATAGCCAGTTGCAGCACATGTGCCATAGGTCCGTCACCACTGATATATATGTATAGGAGTTATTGAACATTTATATTTTGTATATTAAAAGAGTAGAGAAAAATACCAATACTTGATCTTTTACTTATGCCTCCAATTTTCTTTACTGAATATGTATTATTACCATAATCAGAAAAATTAAAGTGAGAAATAATCTCTTAATAGTTTTAGCACAAGCATGTCTTTTTTTTTTTTTTTTTTTGTACCGGGGATCGAACTCGGGTCCTTGTGCTTGCGCAGCAGGCGGCGAAACCACTGAGCTAAATCCCCGACCCCAGCATGTCTTATGATGCAACATTCTGACAGACTATAGGAGTATTGGGGATTTAGCAATGTTGTGGAAATGTTTGCATAAGTCAATTATGTGCTAGTAAGCTAGCACAAATACATGATAGTTATACTAGTTATAATAATTGATGTATTTTTAGGAATCAAATAACAGTGATTCAAATTTGGCCTACTTTGACCACTTTGAAAATACAATTATATTTTACATCCTTTCCATATTTGTCTAAATCACAACTCTGAGCACTTACAATGTGTAAAATTCTTTTTCTTTATTGTTTAATATAAATATTCGCAATCTAATAAGGCAGATACTGTTACTATTATCTTTATTTCATAGGCATAGATTAAGTTACTTGCCTGCTGAAATTAGGCATGTGTTTGAGACCAGAAACAGAAAACCTGATTAAGATTGGTTTAAATATTTAGGGTCCTTGCCCCCATCCCCACCCATGTTACTAGAAATCAGGACTGCTGTACCTAAAACCACATAACCAAGGGTCCTATAGCTAGTCAATTGTGTAGGTTTAAGTTATTACCTGTTCTAGTAACCTGCCTGCAGATATTCAGAGTGTGTATTTAGAGTGTACTGATGAATTAGTGCACACATTTAGCCATTAGTATAACTTTTTTTTATACCAGGAATCAAATTCAAGACCTTGTGGTTGCAAGGCAGGCAGCGGAACATTAGTATAACTTTTGAATTTGTCATCACAGAACCATATGAAGGATTGAGAGGAATTTATGATGCAAAGAATGATGTTAAGAGGGTTTAACAGCTATGATCCAAGATCTAAAAAGAATGTACACTCCGCTATGCAATGAGGGGATTAGTTCAATTCAGACAGAGTTAAGAAAGGAGACATGGGGGCAGGTAATTTGTATAATTCTGTCTACCAAAGTCAAGGTATACTTGTAGGGGAAAAATAATATAAAGATGAAATAAACCCAGGGAACAAGTATAAAACTGAATTGAAAGATGTACGCTTAGACTTTTGTCTTCTTGTGGCTGTTCTCTTTGTAAGCATGTATCTGCAGGTCTGTGTCCTACCTTGAACATCTGGTGGATTAAGAACCATCACATGAATCATGGTTAACACAGTCACCTCAGCTAGCCTGGGATATTAGAACTCACCTTCTGTCCAGGAGTGCTTTCAAAACCATATGTAATTTTAGAATTAAATTTATATGTAATAAAATCAGTCAACCTACAAATAATACTTCCTTGTAAAGTACAGAAATAAGCAATCATTGAAATAATCTGTTCCACTTGTTCTTAAAAGTGTAATGATTAAGTTCTGACACATTGCCCTTGTAATTTTGGTTTTATCTTCATTATTAATTTCAGACATACAATTTTAAGTTGATTTGGCTAATGCTATGAATAGTTCTTAAATTTTAGAGACAGCTTAAGATTGACTATATAATTCATATCTGTGTATATATTTTTGATATCTATCTAATTTAATATATTATCAAATTGTTTTACTTATAAGGATTGTTTACCCTGCTAGCACTGGACAATGCAAAAAAAGAATATTAAATAAGTGAGATTCGCAAGTGTAGTTAAAATATTTGAGTAATTAACTAAGTAACTTGGGGAATAAACTAAGTCTATAAATGGGAATTATTATTAAAAGGAATTTAGCCTGTTTATCTTGAGTTAACAAAATATTCATAAAAGAATAAATCAGTGATTCAAATTTTATTACAATTTTAAATAAAATAACATGACTTGTTAATCACATTTCAAATTTAAGGATGCAAGACTTTAAATTTTGCAATGTTAATAAGTAAATATTAACTTAAAACCACAGTAACAGTAAACAGTTCTTTCTCTGCACAAAGGCCCTCTTGGACTTTAAAAGGCTGTACATTGACACATTTTCATTCTGGATGAATAGAGGCTTTGTGCAGCCATTTACTGTTTACTCAGCCTGTAGCACTTGTCTAGACAAGGACAATAAACTGGTTAGTGCCAAATATGAAGAGAGAAGCGAGTTCCAAGAACTCGTGTTGTGTGGTGGTTGTTGGAAATGATCTCTGCAAAACATTCTTGCTTAAACCAGTTTTTCTAATTAAAAAGTGAAACCTGCTCTTATATTAGTGCAAACGAAGGATGCTCCATTCAGCAGGTTTGGTTATTCTGACAATGGAGCCAAGCCTGCCCTGCTCACATGAGTCCTGACAGCTGTCAGCCTGGGGCCTGTATTCTCCTGGAAAGAAGAGACCACTCTCCAGAAAAGGGAGGATCTTTTCTTTTCCACACAACAAATAACTTTAGGCTGTATTGACATCCCTCCTTCTCCAGCAGAACTTCAGTTTATTTATCAGGGCTCTGTTTGAGACAGACAGAAGCTCCTGCCTTTCTCATTTGTCCCTGAACTGGTTATGGAGGGACGTGACTTGGCCAGTGACTGTCTGCCCCTCCCCTTGCTCCCCTTTCCTCCCCCTTGTACTCCAGTGGACTGGACAGTTTGCTTCATTGTTCTTCCTGACTAGCAGAGTTCTACTTGGCTATCAAACTGCCATTCTCCATTCCAGCATGAGTACAGCCAGGCCACATGGGGCTGCTTCCCCCTTCAGGCACTTCAGTCAATGCTGTTGCATTTTTGAGAACAAAGAGGCACCTAGGAGTAGCTAAGATCAGGAAGAAAGGGATCTGGGCTCCTTATTTGAATGCTCAACATTTATAGAAAGCCTTCCAGAAAATTCCCTGGTTTCAGACCTCATAAGTAGCACTTTTCAGGGACTCCTTGGGTTTTAGTCTAGGAGGTTTCTCTCCTATGTACTAACCCTCCTGTGATATCCTTACAATAAAGATTCACTTTGATGTGCCTGTAAACCTACTAATGATTTATTTCTCAAGTAGTATGGGTCCCAAAAGTTCTGTAAATTTTTATCCTGAGTAATGTGAACAAATAAACAGAACTGTTAACCCTGAAGATCAAAGACCAGCAGTCAAGGAAGAACAGCAGCTAATGAAAACCAGCAGCAGTAACCTGGCAGAGTTGACCTATGATGTCCAGCACAAGCTGGCACCAGATGGTGACAGCCAACAGTGGCAGAGACCTAGGGCAGAGTTGATCTACCATGTCCCACACAAGCTAGCATCAGATGGTGGCAGCTGGCAGTAGCAGTGACCAACAGCTGGCTGTGTCAACTGTGGTCATCCGGTGACATCAGGACTGCTAGCAGAGCTGCACTTTGCTGATTCATGATTTCCATCTGAATTGAGTAAAAGAATCCCAGCTGATTGACAACATGTTAAAATTGCTGGGTTGAGAATTCAGCTGCTATAGTACCATTGTAAACCTTGTGCACTATCAGGTTTCTCCCTTCTGCTGTGTCTAAAAGAATTACCCACCGAATGAAGTGCTATTTTTGTGAGAAGTTAAGAAGGCTTGTTTGCTCTTATTGTCATATCCCTATCTGTGGCTGCTATAGAAGGCGTTTTGTATTCACTAATAGGCTTTGTGAGTTCAAGATTTGTCAGTAGATGTGTGTCATGGAGTAGTCAGCAGTGGCTCCATCTTTGATAACGTACTCCCTGTGCATTCTGTTTCCCAAGTAGTCAAAGGCCTCTCATATGCTCCTTCTTGCCCTACTTCCCTGAAAATAAGACCTAACTGGAAAGTAAGCCTTAGAATGTTTTTTCAGGATGCTCATAATGTACATTCTACCTCCAAAATAAGTCTCTGTTAAGACCACCAGCCAGACAGATGTATTTAGTATGTCTATTGAAATACATGACAGACATATTGAATTATGAAATAAAATATAATTAAATATAAATAATATTGACATTAATACTTAAAATACGTGATACTATAAATTATAATTAAGTATTTATAATACACAAGTGGATAAGAGGTAAATGCCTATGTAAGCAGATGAACTCAAAACTTATTGCTGAATGACCAACTGACATACAGATATAATACATGAATAACATGTGCACTTGATAATGAATGAATGTGGTTGTGTTGAATATGAATCCTCATAATTCAGAACATCATGTGTTTTCATGGACATACATGAAAAAAAGAAATGTTTTCTGAATTTTGGTGCCTGCAACTTTTTTTTGTTTTTATGTGGATCATTATGATTAACTGTCATAATTTTTGTTGCCACTCCTGTTTTGCAAGTCTTCAATTAACACTTGATTTAATGAAAACTTTGTGAAACCTAGCCTGCAAGACATTGTGACATGGGTGAAGAATTCATGGAATAAAATAAATCACTAACAGCTGTGTTGCCAGTGCACTATGAGAAAGTTACATGGACAAGAAGTTCTCATTTAAGGAGAGCTCTATAGCTGGACATGAGAGAAAGAGGCCAGTGGTTCTAAAGGAAATGGAGTTGCAAGAAATTCAGGCTAGCACAGTTTGTAATAGCTAAAACTTGAAAACAGACCAAATGCCCATCAACTGGAGACTGGATAAAGAAAATGTGGTTCTTTTATAAAGTGGAGTACTACTCAGCCTTAGAAAATAAGAAATTAGAGACATTGATTGCTAAATGGATGCACATTGAGGCAATACTCTTAAGTGAAATAAATAGGACACAGATGTGTAAATACCAAATAGTTTCTCTAGTGTGAGAAACTGAAAGTGTAAAGAAGGACTAAAAGTTATAATAGATAATGTGAAATAGGAAGAAAAGGGGCAAAGGGGAAGGGAAAGTGGGAGGGGTAGGGGAAAGGAAAGAAGGGAATGGAATTAATATGAGAAAATGAAAAAAGGAAACAAAGTCTTTGTAAATAGGGAGGGACGGAAGTGTTGAAGGGAGGGCAGGGGAAGGGGGAAAAGTAAGAGCCAAGAGAGTGTGTAAAGGCGCATATCTCCAATGATGAATGTCATTATATTGTACACCTAAAATGTACCAATAAAAGGATATACCAAAAAAAAAAAAAAAGAAAAGCCATATTCATTCCAAAATCCTGAAGGGTTTTTCTTATATTTTCTTCTGGTAGGTTCATAATTTCAGCTGTTGACATGTAAGTAATTCATTTTGTATTGATTTTTGTAACTATTGAGAAATTTTGTTCTTTCATTCTTCTACATGTAGCTATCCAATTTTCTCAGCACCACTAGTTGAAAAGACTATTTTTTGGGGGGGGAGTACTGGGGATTGAACCCAGGACCTTGCACTTGTGAGGCAGGAGGTGGAACCACTGAGCTAAATCCCCAGCCTGAAAAGATTCTTTTATCTAATACATATTCTTAGAAGTTTTGTAAAAAATCAGTTGGCTGTCAATGTGTCAGATTATGTCTAGCCTCTCTATTCTATTGCATTGGTTGATGTGTCTGTTTTTATCCCAATACCATGCTGTTTTGATTTCTTCACAACAGCTTTGTAATGTATTTGGAAGTCAAGTAGCATATTGTCTCCTGAATTGTTCTTTATGCTCAAGATGGCTCTGGATATTCAAGATTTATTGGTGTCTCATACATATTTTAGGATATTTGAATATTTCCACAGGTTTGGAAAAATTTCTGTTATTTCTTTGGATAAGCTTTGTATCAGTTTGACATTTTCAAGACCCTCTTGAACCCTAACAATCCAAATATTTTTTCTTTTAATATTTCCCAAAGTTCCCATAAGCTTTCTTTTTTTTTCATTAAATTCTTTTATTGATACATTGTAAGTACACAACACAATTACATTTCTCATTGGGAATTGTGCCTTTACATGATGCATCTTGGTTCTTATTTTTTCCCTATTCCTAGCCCTCCCTTCACGCCCTCCACCCTTCCCTATTTACAAAGACTTTATTTCCATTTTTTCCATTTCTTATCATTTTTCCTTTCCCCAGCCCCTCCCACTATCCCTACCCCTTTGGACCTTTTCTTCCTGTTTTGCATTATCGATTATTCATTCTAATCATTGGTACATTTTAGGTATACAATATAATGACATTCATCATTGGAGATTTGCACTTTTACATAGACTCTCTTGGTTCTTATTTTTCACCCTTGCCCAGCCCTGCCTTCAACCCCTCCGTTCCTCCCTATTTACAAAGATTTTGTTCCTATTTTTCCATTTTCTCATATTAATCCCATTCCCTTCTATCCTTTCCCCTAGCCCTCCCACTTCCTTCCCCTTTGCCCCTGTTCTTCCTATTTCATATTACCTATTATACATTTAGTCCTTATTTACACTTTCAGTTTCTCACACCGGAGAAACTATTCAGTATTTATACATGTGTGTCCTATTTATTTCACTTAACAGTATTGCCTCAATGTGCATCCACTTAGCTATAAATGTCTCTAATTTCTCATTTTTTATGGCTGAGTAGTACTCCATTTTATTAAAAAAACACATTTTCTTTATCCAGTCTCCAGTTGATGGGCATTTGGTCTGTTTCCAAGTTTTAGCTATTACAAACTGTGCTGCTATGAACATGGGCACACATATATCACTGTGGTTTGATTCTTTTAATTCTTCGGGGTAGATCCCCAGCAGTGGAATAGTGGGGTCAAATGGGACTTCCAGTCCTAGTTCTTTGTGGTATCTCCATACTGATTTCCACAGTGCTTGCACCAGTCTACACTCCCACCAGCAGTGGAGCAGGTTTCCTCTTTCCCCGCAGCCCTGCCAGCATTTGTTATTGGTTGATTTCAAGATAGCAGCCATTCTTTCTGGAGTGAAGTGGAATCTCAGCGTTGTTTTCATTTGCATCTCTCAAATGACCAGTGATGTTGAACGATTTTTCATGTATTTATTTGCTATTTCTACTTCTTTGTCTGAGAAATGTCTTGTTCATTTCAGATGCCCATTTTTGGATTGGGTCTTTAAATTTGGGAGGTCTGATCTTTTTAAGTTCTTTATAGGTTGGAGATAGTAGACCTTTGTCTGAGGAAGAGCAGGTGAAGATTTTTTCCCACATTGTGGGTTGTCTCTTCACACTGCTTGTGGTTTCTCTTGCTGTGCAGAAGCCTTTTAATAAGAAGAGATCCCACTTGTTGACTGTTTGTGCTAGTTCACGGGCAACTGAGGTTTTGTTCATAAAATCTTTTCCAACACCAATGTCTTCGAGAGTTCTACCTAACCTCTGTTCCAACTGGTTCAGAGTTTCTATTTTAATATCTAGATCTTTAATCCATTTTGATTTTAGTTTAGTGCATGGTGAGAGATACAGGTCTAGTTTTAATCTTTGGCAAGTTGAAACCCAATTTTTCCAGCATCATTTATTAAAGAGGCTATCTTTCCTCCAGTGAGGGTGTTTGGCTCCTTTATCAAAGATGAGATGACTGAGTGTGTCTGGCGTTGTTTCTGCATCTTCTAATCTGTTCCACTGGTCCTCAAGTCTGTTTCTTTGACAGTATCATGCTGTTTTTACCACAGTAGCTTTGTAGTATAGTTGGGGGTTGGGGATTGTGATACCCCCTGCCATGTCTGTGTTACCTAGAATTGCTTTTGCTATTCTGGGTCCCTTCTTGTTCCAAATGAATTTTTGGATTATTTTCTCAAGGTCCATGAAGTATGCTGCTGGGATCTCAATTGGAATTGCATTAAATCTCTATAGCGGTTTTGGAAGTATGGCCATTTTCACTCTATTAATCCTTCCTACCCAGGAGCAGGGGATGTCTGTCCATTTTCTGATATCATCTTCAATCTCTCTTTTCAGAGTGCTATAGTTTTCAGAGAAGAGGTCTTTGATTTCTTTCGTTAGGATGATTCCTAGGTATTTCAGTTTTTTGGAAGCTATTATGAAAGGAATTATTTGCCCTATTTCTCTCTCAGTGAGTGTATCATTGGTGTAGAGGAAAGCTATTGATTTTTGTGTGTTAACCTTGTAACCAGCTACTTGACTGAATTTGGTTATTAAGTCTAGAAGACTTTTGGTGGAGTTCTTGGGGTCTTCTATATAGAGTGTCATGTCATCTGCAAATAATGACAATTTGACTTCTTCATTAACTACCTTTATTCCTTTTATTTCTCTCTCTTGTCTAATTGCCGTGGCTAATGTTTCCAGAACTATATTGAACAAGAGTGGTGATAGTGGACATCCTTGTCTTGTTCCTGATTTTAGTGTGAAGGACTTCAGTTTTTGACCATTTAGTATGATACTGGCTGTTGGTTTTTCATAGGTGGCTTCTATCAGTTTGAGGTAGAGACCATCTATTCCAATTTTTTGTAGGGTTTTTATCACAAATGCATGTTGGATTTTGTCAAATGGTTTTTCTGTGTCTATGGAGATAATCATATGGTTTTTGTCCTTGGCTGTATTGATATAGTGTATTACATTGATTGATTTGCATACATTGAACCATCCCTGCATCCCTGGGATGAATCCCCCTCGATCAGGGTGTATGATCTTCTTGATGATCTTCTGCATTCTGTTTGCCATTATCTTATTAAGGATTTTTGCATCTATGTTCATTAGTGAGATTGGCCTATAGTTCTCCTTTTCAGTTGGGTCTTTCTCTGCTTTGGAGATAAAGGTGATGCTTGCTTCCAGGAAAGAATTTGGGAGTATTGCTTCCCTTTCAATTTCATTGAAGAGTTTAAACAGTAGTGGCAGCAGTTCCTCTCTAAATGTCTTGTAGAATTCAGCAGTGAAGCCATTAGGGCCTGGGCTTTTCTTAGTTGATAAGTTTTTAATTACATTTTCAATTTCATTGGTTGATATTGGGTTGTTCAGAATTTTTAGGTCTTCTTCGTTCAACTTTCGTAATTCATATGTATCTAGGAATCTGTCCATTTCTTCTGTGTTGTCCATCATATTGGCGTATAGGTGCTGGAAGTAGGTATTGATGATCCTCTGGATTTCTGCTGGGTCTGTTGTAATTTCACCCTTTTCATTCCTAATTGCATGGATTTGGGCCTTTTCTTTCCTTTTTCTGCTAAGGTTGGCTAAAGGTTTGTCAATTTTGTTGATTCTTTGAAGAACCAACTCTTGGCTTCATTGAGTTTTTGTATCATTCTCTTAGTCTCCATTGCATTGATTTCTCCTCTGATCTTTATAATTTCCTCCCTTGTATGAGCTTTGGGGTTGTCCTGTTCTTCTTTTTCTAGAAGCTTGAGGTTCAGCATCAGGTTGTTTAATTGGGCTCATTCTGTTTTCCTCATATGTATATTCACTGCTATGAATTTCCCTTGTAAGACTGCTTTCATTGTGTCCCATAGATTCCAATATGTTGTATTGTCATTGTCATTTAATTGAAGGAACTGTCTGATTTCTTCTTTAATTTCCTCTATGACCCATTGGTTATTCAGAAGTGTGTCATTCAATTTCCATGTGTTTATGAAGGTTTTTGAGTTTCTTTTGCTATGGCTCTCCAATTTCATTGCACTATGGTCTGATAATATACAGGGGATAACTTCAATTCCTTTGCACTTACTTAAACATGTTCTGTGTGTGAGTATGAGGTCCTTTTGGAGAATGACCCATGTGCAGCTGAGAAGAATGTGTATTCAGAATTGTTGAGGTGGAAGACTCTGTAAACATCTGTTAAGTTCATTTGTTCAAGAGTTCGATTGAGTTCTAGTATTTCATTACTTATTTTTTGCCTAGTTGATCTACCTATTTGTGACAGTGGGGTGTTGAGGTCCCCCACTACAATTTTATTAGTGCATATATGACTTTTCATGCCCATTAGTATTTGTTTTATATAGTTGGGTGCCCTAGTGTTTGGTGCATAGATATTTATGATTGTCATCTCTTTCTCTTGGATTCTTCCCTTTACAAGGATGTAATGTCCTTCTTCGTCTCTCTTAATCAGTGTTGGTTTGAAATCTACTTGATCTGCCAAGAGGATAGCTACTCCTGTTTTTTTTTGGGTTCCCGTCACACGGAGTATTGTTTTCCACTCTTTAACTTTCAGTCTATGAGTTTCCTTTTGAATTAAGTGTGTTTCTTGTATGCAGCATATTGTTGGATTTTGCTTCTTGACCCATTCTGCCAGTCTATTTCTTTTGATTGGTGAATTGAGACCATTAACATTTATGATTATAACTGAAATGTATTGACTTGTCATTGCCATGACTTTTTCTTTTTGTTGTGTTCTCCCCCTTTACATTTAATTTCTTGTCATGCCAGATGAGTTCATTCTGCTTTGCTTCCTGGGGTTGTGATCCTCAATGTCTGTTCCTAGGATATTGTGTAAAATTCTTTGGAGTGCTGGTTTGGTATTCACAAAGTTCCTAAGGTGCTCTTTCTCATGAAAGTATCTTATTTCTCCATCAAGTTTGAAAGATAGTTTTGCAGGGTACATCAATTTGGGTTGGAGGCTGTTTTCTTTTAGGGCTTGGAATATGTCACTCCAAGCTCTTCTTGCCTTGATGGATTGTGTTGAGAAGTCCTCTGTGATTCTGATGGGCTTTCCTTTGTATGTAATTTGTTTCTTTTCTCTGACTGCTTGTAGCACTTTGTTCTTCTGTTGTGTTTCTGGAATCTTAACTATTATATACCTATGTGTAAATTTTTTTTGATCAAGGCTATTTGGAGTCCTATATGCTTCACTTATCTGTATGTCAAGCTCTTTTCCCCTGCTTGGGAAGTTTTCTGCCATTATTTCTGTGAAGAGATTTTTTATGTCATCTCCACTCTCTCCTGTTTCTTCATTGAGCCCAATCAGTCTTATGTTATTCTTCTTTGCATCATTTAGCAGCTGCTGGATTGATTTCTCATGTTCCCTTACAATTCTGAAGCAATTTTTCTTTTCCTGGTCACTAATTGCAATCTTATCTTCTATATCTGAAATTCTGTCCTTACATTGGCTCATTCTGCTGTGTAGACTTTCAATAGAGTTTTTCATGTCCTGGAAATCTATTTGCATCTGTTTTATGGATTCCATTTGTTTCCTATGTTGGGATTCCATCATGTTCCTGAGCTCCTCTCTAGATTTATTAATCATGTCTTGCACTAGGGTCCCAATTTCTCCTGTTATCTGAGAAATTATTTCTTATTTCATTTTTTCCAGATCCCCTTTTGTTGCCAGTTCAGTGGGTCCAGGTGGTTGAATATCATACTGTTCCATCTCATTTCCCTTTGGGATTGCTGTAGGTGATCTGGAAGTCTGGTTTTGAGACTTATTTATGTGTTTTCTCATTTTGACTGGGGCCGGGGGCTGTTAGCGCCTGCACAGATTACCTCTTCTGAGCTGGGAGAGGTGGGACGGGTGCTGGGAGCAGCGGTAGGAATGGTGATTTGCTTGATATAAAAAATTGATATCCAGAATTTGCTTGATATAAAAAATTGCTTCCCTGGGCTGATTTAGCTCAGTGGTTCTGACACCGGCCTTGTAAGCATGAGAACCCGAGTTTGATCCCCAGTACCAAAAAAAAAAAACCAAAAAAAAAAAAAAACCCAGACAATATTATTGTATCTTTTCCATTCATATAAGGCGTTTTTGCTGGAAGTATGGAGTACATGACTTATCTGTTGAGAAGGTTCTGTTCTACTTCTACTCTCCTGATAGCTTTTACCATGAACAGCTGTAGAATTTAGTCCAATACTTTTTCTGCAAGTACTGACAGGATCATATGGCTTTTTCCTTTCCTCTGTTAAAATGATGACTTATGGGGGTGGATCTTCCAATGCTGAACCAACACTGCCATCCCTATAATAAAAACACTTTCTACATACTGCCAGATCTGACTTCTAATAGTTTGTTTTGTTAAACAAAGTTTTATCAATGTTCATACTTTTTTCTTCTATTATCTTTATCCAGTTTTAGGATTAGCACAATGTTGATTTTCTAAAATGAGGGGAGAAGTGTTCCTTCTCTTTTATGCTTTAAATGTTTGATATAATTTAACAGTTAAAATGTATATGAGCCTGTTGTTTTCATATAGGTAGGTTTTCAAGCTAGGAATATACTTTCTTTAATAGGTGCTATTCAAATTTTATATTTCCTCTAGAGTTAGTTTCATTAATTTGTCTTCCAAGGCACTTCTTAGAAGCTGTCAAATTTATTTCAAAAAAGATTTTTGTAATATGCTTTCTATATCCTTTTAAATTCTGTAAAATCTGTGGTAATGTCCTCTAAGTTTTGATATTGTAATTTTAAAAATGTATAACTGTATAATTGATATTGCGTAATAGGAAGAAAAGGTCTAAAGGAGTAGAGGAAGTGGGAGGAGTAGGAGAAAGGAAAGAAGGGGAAAGAAAAAATATGAGAAAATGGAAACAAAGTCTTTGCAAATAGGGAAAGGTGGAAGGGGTGAGGGGAGGGGAGGGGAAGGGGAAAAAATAAGAACCAAGATATGTCATGTAAAGGTACAAGATCTCAATGATGAATGCAACTGTATTATACCTAAAATGTACCAATAAACTTAATGGGAAAAAAAAAGAAATTCAGGCTAGAATTCAGGATCTGGAGAGTTATGCCAATGTTCCAGAAGAAGATTATGTGAATATATTTGAATAAATGTAGATTGTTGTACATGAAAAAAAATCCCCATAAAATAAACCCTACCATATCTTTTGGAGTAAAAATTAGTATAAAACCCAGTCTTATTTTCAGGGAAATCTGGTACAAATCTCCAATACTTGAGGCAAAACTTTCTTGATCAATTAGTTTTACTTTAATTCAAAAATTTTACATGACATTTAAAAAAATAATCTCAGGCCCAAAGTCCTCTTGTGACAGGAATGACAAAATTCACAACAAAATATCTGCCTTGATAGCCAAGCACACAGCAAGTGTGCCACTTGGCCCTTTGGTTTACAGAAGTGATTTCTAACCACACAAAAGTCCCCAGGGTCAGCAGAGATGGGACTGCTTTCCAGCTACACCCCTGGGCGCAAGCCTCAGTCTCCTGGGTCTACCCTTCACCCCGTGTCCTCCATAACACTTTGCCTGGGCCCATTTCTGTACTTTCTCTGGTCTGTCAGTCTCCTTGCCTCCTGACTATAACATCTAGCCTGTCTGTGGCCACTTCCTCCAGCTGAGGCACTAGATCTGACTGTGGAGGAGTGGGGGGCTGAGGTCCTGCTGCCTCTAGTCTCTGCACAGTTCTGGAAAATAGTGCCACTGTAACTTTAATATGCTAAAAGTCACCTAAGGAATGACATAGGTACAGGTGCTGAATCCAAAGGTATTGGGGGGGCACGGTGTGTGGCCCATAGTCACACTTCTTGTGCTGCTGTGCTGCAGTTTTTAGACTAAAATTTGAATATCAAGGATTGAAAGATGTTTTATGTTCTCCCTTCCTCCTGCCTCTCTTCCTCCCTTCTTTTCTTCCTTGTCTCTTCTTAGTAGAATTACTGTACCTAATTAAGGTCATGAGTTTTCTGTGTCTTCTCCAAACTTGAGTTACACTTCACAAATGCTCCCATCTCATCTACGCTACAATTTAGATTAAAAACATATGAATTTGTAAGTAGTGGGCTGAAAAACCCACTTGGTCATTCCATTGGCAGGTTTAAAAAAGATATCCAGTTAAAAAAATTCTGCCTAAAGGCACTGTGGATCATTTGTTTATGATGTGTTAAGTAAGATTCTGAATGTAAATCTCTTTACATCTCATTACTTTCTTTTGAACAACAGCTCAGTGTAAACATATTTCTTTGGGGATGCTGGGGATCTAACCCAGGGCCTCATGCATATTGGGAAAGTATTCTACCATTGAGTATCATCCTAAAGCCCTTAGTATATTTTAAAAATTTACTCTCTAGAAAAAAATAATCTTTCTATTACATTCTGGTGATGTTACTAGTATTGGATCCCAAGATCCCAGTAGTTGTCATTCATAATGAAATTTTATGATCTGAATAGCTTGCCTTTTATGCTGGATAGGAAAAATTATTTTGTATAACTGATAAAATTAATAAAATTGAAATGGAAAAATATTAAGCTTCCAGTCTTAATTTTGGAACTTAGGACACCACAGTTGCTATTTTTTATGTTGTTTGTTCTGCATACTTTCTTTCTCTTTCCTTTTCTCACTCTCTTTTTCTCTCCCTCCCTCTCTTTTTCCCTCCCTCCCTCTCTTTTTCCCTCCCTCCCTCCTTTTTTCATTCCTTCCTTCCTTCTTTCCTTTTTCTTTTGGTACTGGGAATTGAACACAGGGATTTTGCACTGAACTACATCCCCAGCCCTTTTATTTTATTTTGTATTTTAAGATAGGGTCTTGCAAAAAGGCTGAATTGCCCAGACTGGGCAATTTGTTTATGTTGTGTTGATATTCTGAATATAAGTCTCTTCACAATCCAATCCAAGAGTGCTTGGATTAGAGATGTATGCCACTGTGTCTGGCTTGTTTACACTTTTATATAGGTTTTTCTGTTCCTTCTTGCTATTTTTTTCTAACTTTTGTAGCAGTAGCTGGTCATCAAAGGGTCTCAGCTTCCTTGCTGTGTTGTCATGTCAGATGTGGCCTATGATATCTTGTATCTGTAGAAATAAGTGCAATGTCCTTCATGCTGTAGAAACAAAAGCTGCCTCTGAGAATTAGTAGTTTCTTTAAGGATGGGCAAGATGCTTACTTAGGGTTGGGTGAATAGTAGAGGCAGTGGAATGGGCCTGGCCCTCATGAAACTGACACTCACCAAAGTGATATAGCAGGGCAAAATAGCACACTGTATTTTGTTATACACTGTCAGAATTATCTCCTAAAATAATCCACTTATCATCTTGCCAATTATGTCTACAAAAATTTTTTATCACTTTCCTGCTTTAATTAGTATCAGAGCAGGTATACAACACTGATGAGTATACAACAGTGCTACGCATTTACTATAAGCTAAGGAAAGTTATTTAATTCTTTGATTAATTTGTTGAAGAAATTTGTATCTTCATGTTTCAAGTAAGAAAACTGAAACTCCAGAGTGAATTAACTTGTCCAGAGTGTAAGAGAAGGTACATTATACGTAGACAATCTCAATAACAAGGTACATTATATGTAGAGAATATCAATATAATACTAAAATTGAATAAAAGGCTACCTATTTTTTGCATTTAAAAATATTTGACAAAATATGCATAACACAAAAAATTGTCATCTTAACTATTTTAAGTGTATTGGTTGGTTCCATTAAGTATATTTATACTATTGTACAATCATTTATAATTCTTAGGAAAATTTGGATCTCTTATTTTTCTTTAAAAGCAAAACAGCTATCAGTTGTGAGGTCTAATCTTTTTGTTTAGCAAGTACAAATCTTGGTTTATTAATAAAATATTTGACTGAATTAAGTATGCAGTTGAAATGTACTTTCTAAAATAATTATTTTAAAACTAAAGAATTAATCAGGAAAATAATGATCATTTATCCATTATTACCTAAGTATGCTGAAGATAAACTTATTGAATAGAGTAGAAGTTTAAAATATGATCCACTCTTGTTCTCAAATATTCTAGGTGGATAAGAGTCACAAGCTGACAAATTTTGGGATGTGTTGAAATCCAGGCTTGTCTAATGCCATCCTTTTCACTCTTACTATATGCTATTTAATTATTTTCAAGTTTTCTCATTTTCTAAAGATAATTTGCTGTCTAGTCTCAGTGTAATGGTTGTTATACCTACTCTTTTGCAAATACAATGTCAGGATGAATATGACATTCTCTTGCTCCTTAAGCTACTTTACCTTTGGTGAAGAAGAAAAACAGTGCAATCATTTGAGTAGGTTTAAAATATTGACCGATGTTTTCTTTGTATTGTGTTTGTTTTGCCACTATAATTCATGTGGATGAGGTAGATATAAGGTAGATGGATGGGGGATGTGGAGTAATGAGAATCAAGACCTTTTTTTGTTTCTACTTTGATGGTGAATCCTACATTGTGCCTCCAGAGTCTACTCAGCTTATATTCATCCATTATAAGCGGTAGTAAACACCTTTTTCTGCTTCTAGTGGGTTGAGGGAAACTCAAGTTTGACTCAGTGCCTGAGGAAGAGATTTAAGTGGGGAAGAACAGAGTGAGTGGGGCATGGAGAGGCCTCCATAGATGTAATGAAGGTAAATTTGAAGGGTTGCAGTATATGGTGGAGTGGGATGTGTAAGGTGGAGTGAATCTTTACCTTACTGGAAAGTCAGTCTGTGCAATACATGTTGAGCTGTGAGGGTTCTGTGGATCACTTGCAGTTGATGGAGTGGATTACTGTGATGGGGAGGAGAACCAGGACTCAATGGGTCAGTGTGCAACTACAGTGTTGCAGTTTTCTCTGAAGAAAAACTTTTCTGGTATTGCATGAAATTAGAATTCTTTGGTGATTTCATGGAGATATGAGTAGGGAGGGAGCCCACAGATTAAATTCTTATGAGTCAAGAGGGTAAGAAGGAGGAGCACATTGTTTTAATTTTAGAAATAATGGAAGGTGACTTTTTTCTGCACCTGAGTAGTGAAGGGTAAAATTCCAGCTTGCTGCACAAATAAACAAGCAGTTGCAACACAGAGTGATAAGTAATGGTGAAGAAAGCATCAAGTTCAAGGAGCACTTGGGGAGGGGCTCCTGAGAGAAGATATCTAAGCTAAGAATTAAGAGCATTAGCCAAGAGAAGGGGAGAAGAATGTGCTAGGCAGACTGAATGAAGGCACAACAGGGAAATAGCTAAGAAACGAATGCCTCAAGGGATAGATACAAGTTGAAGTAAACTGAGACAGATTAGGTACACCCCACATTAGAAAGTTAGTGACTTATCCTGAAGGCATTGAAGGAAGAAATGGATGTGTTTTATGCAACAAAATGACAGGATGAAAAGTTTTAGAAGAATCACTCTGGTTTCCATGAGGAGAACAGAGTGTAGTGTGGCAAGAAGAGAGGCTCTGTCTGATGATTTGCCAGCTGAAGGGAGGCAAAGTTCAAGGGTTGGTTGGACTATGCTATCACTATGGTTGTAGGAAAGAATCTGTTCCATGTTTTTCTCCTAGTTTCTGGTACTGCTGGCAATCATTGGCCAGCAAGGCAAGGCATTTCTTGCCTTGTCGATGCCTCACTCCAATTTGTGCCTCTATCATCACATATTGTTCTTCTAATGTGTCCCTGTGTCTTCAAATCATCTTCTCTCTGAGTCTGTTTCTCTTTGCCTCTTGTAATGAAGACACAGATTGGATTTAGGTCCTCTTACTCTAGTATGACCTCACCTTATTCAGTTATATTTGTGAAGACCCTGTTCCAAATAAAGTCACATTCTGTGATTTAGGGAAAGACATGAATTTAGGGGTATGGAATTCCACCCTGAACAATTTCATGAGAGAACACCAAAGCTGATCACTCTGACTCTGCACTATAGGGCACCAGCCCATTGCCTCATCAGTTATTTTCCTTTATTAAGTCAACCTCCTGGAAGGAGGGACTAAAATATTCTGGAATTATGATCCCTTGGGTTACTTTAATATAGATTGTTGTAGAGATCGAGTTGGCCTTTTTAGATCTGGAAAGGCTATTATTGAGGTTCCAAAGAATAAAAAGATTACAAGAAGCATCTGCTCACTTAAGTACAGGCCATATTATCCACAGAAACAATATATATTTTTGATTTAACATAACCTATAAGGCCTCAAGAAAGTAAAATCCAAATGTTTA
Organism: Heterocephalus glaber; assembly: GCF_053883595.1. NCBI lineage: Eukaryota > Metazoa > Chordata > Mammalia > Rodentia > Bathyergidae > Heterocephalus > Heterocephalus glaber. The sequence goes on from NW_028258344.1 coordinate 10,474,275, forward strand.
AGGCATAATGTTATGTAAATATCTATATCAATTTTATGAAATACTAATGAAGAAGTTTGAACAATTAACTGTTTTAGGAAGGGGAAATACTTTAAATTTTAAGTCAAAATTTCTCTATAATTTGGAAGCTTATCAGAAAATTCAAAAAGCAAGCTTATATCTTGTCATTAAAAGTTTCAGATATTTATCAAAATGTTAAAACTGGGACATCAATCAACTGAGTTTTGTTCTTAGTATATCGTAGGCAAATTTAGTATAGCATAGTCATATAATGTATGATTTATAGTGCTATGTCTCACAGTCTATAAAAAGAAAAAAATCTCTACATATGTAGCTCAATGGGTAGCTTAACATTCTCCTTGCTTTTAATAAAACACTTAAGTTTTATTGTTTACTCTGTGAATTCAGAGTAGGCATCTATAATAATCAAAACCATTTCAAAGATTACACACAGAGAATAATTTAAGAGTTGTTTTGTTTTTCTGGTCATCAGAGAGCTGAATCCATCATGAAACATATAACATATTTTCCAATGAGAAGACATATTTTGTCAGACCATCATTAGTGCTCTTTTCTAATTTGTTCATAAGACTGGAAGGGCAGAAAAATAACTCTATCCACTTAACTCCAGGTTTACATCATTCTTTGGTAAAAGCAGTCAACCACATGCAAATCCTCCTAGCTACCAACTGATTTCTTGCATGTTAAAGAGGCTTTGTTGAGTGACTTGCTAAAATTTTGTGTACTTACCTTTTTAAAAAAAATCTGGCTGCTGGTAACTAGGTGAAGGGCTAACCATTTCAAAAAAGAAAAAAGGTTGATTGTAATTGTTGATCCATTATGGCTCCCACATGGGAAATGTGGTCATATCTTTCTTTTTTGGAAATAGGAAAAACATTATTTGACAATCAGTTTTAAAATTTGCCCAGGATTAGTGACACTGATACAAATTTTACAGATACAATAATGACTCCAATTAATACCATTTTATTGAGTACCTACTTTGTACCAGGCATTAAGTCCTTTACTTACTTATAAATCTTATTTAATTTCTACCACAAGCCTATGAGATCAATTTTACTATGAGATGGAGAATGAGGGCTACAGTTGTTTAATAATTTTTCCAGGTCTATATGGCCAGTATCAACCTCAAGTCTATCCAATTTATATGTTCATGCTCATAACTGTGGCTCTGGTCAGCAGATGATATCCTACAAAAATCAATTTTGTTGTCCTTTCCTAAGTTTTATAATATTATCTGTTAAATATCTCAGTTCTCTGACAACCTTGTCTTATTTCTCTGTTTATTTCCAGTGATTTGCACAATATTTTTAGGAGAGTTTTCAATCAATAAATACATGAAAAATATCTTCCACTTGTCCATGATCTGTATGTGAAAGATAGAAGACCTTTCTGCCCACTCTTATCCAAGATCAATTTTCCTGCCTATCATAATTGTAGATAGCACCTCAATTATGTCAGTGTTTCTGGTAGCCATGGGTCCTCATAGGAGTCTCTGTTATCCGAGGCTCAAGGAAAGCCTTGCTTCAGCTTTTGCAATTTGATGATGGCCACCAGTGTACACCAGGCACAATGGAAAATAAGCAGCTCTCTTTTCTCTTTTTTCTATTAAACCTTTACCAGCTGCCAGGCATAAATTATGTCTGGCATATTCTTCATCTTTGAATGTAAATTTCTACTCTTATTGCCCATGATCTTTTCCTGTATAAAACATTCATATTTAAATCAATAATATATTGGGGTAATAAACTTAAAACTGAGCACTTCTTAGCCTAGAGTCTCATTTGTTAATTCATTCAAGAAGTCAACATTTATGTATAATTTTAATACTATTAGAAAGGATACTAGAAGGAGAAGATAACAAATTTTTCTTAATACTTACAGAATTTTGAATTATATGTATATTCATGACAACCTCAAAAATGAGGGTGAAGAAAGTAAACAGGTGATTTTAGACTTTAAAATGTTTATTTTATTTTGGCCTTGGCTAAAAAGAGCCATTTCTACTCCTTCCTACTCTGCCTACACCACACATACACAATAGTTTCTAGGGAGAGAGCTGGATAGTAGCTAAATCAAACAGATAGACTTAGAAAATGCCAGAAACAAAGTCTAATCTAGAAAGATAGTCCTCTGCTGAAACCCTCAAGTAGGAAAGAATAGCCTAGAACAATTCTAAGTCAACCATCCAGAGGATCTAGGGGAGCCAGATCTAAAGCCAGATAAGAGTTTGGTTTAAGTAAAACACCAAAGGAAAGTAGAGGTATTTCTAAATGGGAGTCTCTCCACTAATCTCATCAGAAGAGTTTGTCTAGTATTTGTAATCTCCTTTGTGTTCATGCTATGTGACTTTTTTAAAAATTAATTTTATTGGTACATTTTAGGTGTACAATATAATGATATTCATCATTGGAAATTTGCACCTTTACATAATCTCTATTGGTTCTTATTTTTTCCCCATTCCCCTTCCCTCCCTTCAACCCCTCCATCCCTCCCGATTTACAGACTTTGTTTCCTTTTTTCATTTTCTCATATTAATTCCATTCCCTTCTATCCTTTCTCCTACACCTCCCTCTTCCCATTCCTCTTTGCCCCTTTTCTTCCTATTTAACATTATCTATTGTACCTTTTAGTCCTTATTTACACTTTTAATTTCTCACACTACAGAAAATATTCAGTATTTATACGTGTGTCCTATTTATTTAACTTAAGAGTAATACCTCAATGTGCAACCATCTAACTATAAATGTCTCTAATTTCTCATTGTTTATGGCTGAGTAGTACCCCATTTTATTTTATTTTATTTATTTATTTATTTATATTAAATTCTTTTATTGGTACATTGTAGGTATACAACACAATTACATTTCTCATTGGGAATTGTACCTTTACATAACGCATCTTTGTTCTTATTTTTTTCCTATTCCTAGCCCTCCTTTCATGCCCTCCACCCTTGCCTATTTACAAAGACTTTATTTCCATTTTTACCATTTCTCATCATTTTTCCTTTCCCTTCTTTCCTTTCCCCTGCCCCTCGACTACCCCTACCCCTTTGGACCTTTTCTTCCTATTTTGCACTATCGATTATTCATTCTAATCATTGGTACATTTTAGGTATACAATATAATGATATTCATCATTGGAAATTTACATCTTTACATAGTCTCTCTTGGTTCTTATTTTTCACCCTTGACCAGCCCTCCCTTCAACCCCTCCATTCCTCCCTATTTACAAAGATTTTGTTCCTATTTTTTCATTTTCTCATATTAATCCCATTCCCTTCTATCCTTTCCCCTAGCCCTCCAACTTCCTTCCCCTTTGCCCTTTTTCTTCCTATTTCACATTACCTATTATACATTTTAGTCCTTATTTACACTTTCAGTTTCTCACACCAGAGAAACTATTCAGAATTTATACGTGTGTCCTATTTATTTCACTTAAGAGTATCGCCTCAATGTGCATCCACTTAGCTATAAATGTCTCTAATTTCTCATTTTTTATGGCTGAGTAGTACTCCATTTTATTAAAAAAACACATTTTCTTTATCCAGTCTCCAGTTGATGGGCATTTGGGCTGTTTCCAAGTTTTAGCTATTACAAACTGTGCTGCTGTGAACATGGGCACACATATATCACTCTGGTATGATTCTTTTAGTTCTTTGGGGAAGATCCTCAGCAGTGGAATAGTGGGATTAAATGGGACTTCCAGTTCTAGTTCTTTGAGGTATCTCCATACTGATTTCCACAGTGGTTGCACCAGTCTACACTCCCACCAGCAGTGGAGCAGGGTTCCTCTTTCCCCACAGCCCCACCAGCATTTGTATTGGTTGATTTCATGATAGCAGCCATTCTTTCTGGAGTGAAGTGGAATCTCAGTGTTGTTTTCATTTGCATCTCTCGAATGACGAGTGATGTTGAACATTTTTTCATGTATTTATTTGCTATTTCTACTTCTTTGTCTCAGAAATATCTGTTTATTTCAGATGCACATTTTCAGATTGTACCCCATTTTATTTAAAAAAAAAAACACATTTTCTTTATCCAGTCTCCAGTTGATGGGAAATTGGGCTGCTTCCAAGTTTTAGCTATTACAAAGTGCTGCTAAGAACATGGATGCACATATATCCTTGTGGTATGATTCTTTTAACTCCTTGGGAAGATCCCCAGCAGTGGAATAGCAGGGTCAAATGGGACTTCCAGTCCTAGTTCTTTGAGGTACCTCTATGGTGATTTCCACAGTGGTTGCACCAGTCTACACTCCCACCATCAGTGGAGCAGTGTTCCTCTTTCCCCACAGCCCTGCGAGCATTTGTTATTGGTTGATTTCATGATAGCATCCATTCTTTTTGGAGTGAGGTGGAATCTCAGCATTGTTTTCATTTGCATCTCTCCAATGACCAGTGATGTTGAACATTTTTTCATATGTTTATTTGCTATTTCTACTTCTTTGTCTGAGAAATGTGTGTTCATTTCAGATGCCCATTTTTGGATTGGGTCTTTAAATTTGGGAAGTCTGATTTTTTTAACTTCTTTATAGATGCCAGATAGTAAACCTTTGTCTGATGAAGAGGTGGTGAAAATTTTTTCCCACATTGTGGGTTTTCTCTTCACACTGTTGGTGGTTTCTCTTGCTGGGCAGAACCTTTTTAATAAGAAGAGATAGAACTTGTTAATTGATTGTGCTAGTTCATTGGAAACTGAGGTTTTGTTCTTAAAATATTTTCCTACACCAATGTCTTCAAGAGTTCTATGGAACCTCTCTTCCATTCGTTTAGCATTGTTAGTGTTAATATGTAGACCTTTAATCCATTTCCACTTAGTTCAGTGCATGGTGAGAGATATAGGTCTAGTTCTAATCTTTGGCAAGTTGAAACCCAATTTTTCCAGCACCATTTATTAAAGAGGCTATCTTTCCTCCAATGAGGGTGTTTGGCTCCTTTGTCAAAGATGAGGTAGCTGAGTGTGTCTGGCATTGTTTCTGCATCTTCTAATCTGTTCCACTGGTCCTCAGGTCTGTTTCTTTGCCAATACCATGCTGTTTTATCACAGTAGCTTTGTAGTATAGTTTCAAGTTGGGGGTTTTGATACCCCCTGCCATGTCTCTGTTACCTAGAATTGCTTTTGCTATTCTAGGTCTCTTCTTGTTGCAAATGAATTTTTGGATTGCTTTCTCAAGGTCTGTGAAGTATGCTACTGGGATTTCATTTGGGATTGTATTGAATCTATATAGCAGTTTTGGAAGTATGCCCATTTTCACTATGTTGGTTCTTATTCTTCCTACCCAGGAGCAGGGGATATCTTTTCATTTTCTGATATCCTCTTCAATGTCTCTTTTCAGAGTGCTAAAGTTTTCAGAGACAAGGTCTTTGATTTCTTTTGTTAGGTTGATTCCTAGATATTTCTGCTTTTTGGATGCTATTGTGAAAGGAATTGTTTGCCCTGTTTCTCTCTCAGTGAGTCTGTTGGTCTTTTAGAGGAAAATTATTGATTTTTGTGTGTTGACCTTTTATCCAGCTACTTTACTGAATTTGGTTATAAAGTCTAGAAGACTTTTGGTAGAGTTCTTCGGGTCTTCTATATAGAGTATCATGTCATCTGCAAATAATGACAATTTGACTTCTTCACTTCCTAACTTTATTCCTTTTATTTCTTTCTCTTGTCTAATTGCTGTGGCTAATGTTTCCAAAACTATATTAAAGAGGAGTGGTAACAGTGGACATCCTTGTCTTGTTGTTGATTTTAGTGTGAATGATTTCAGTTTTTGACCATTTAGTATGATATTGGCTGTTGGTTTTTCGTAGATGGCTTTTATCAGATTGAGGTAGAGACCTTCTATTCCAATTTTCTGTAGGGGTTTTATCATGAATGCATGGTGGATTTTGTCCAGTGGTTTCTCTGCATCTATTGAGATGATCATACGGTTTTTGTCCTTGGTTCTATTGATATAGTGTATTACATTGATTGATTTGTGTATGTTGAACCATCCCTTCATGCCTGGGATGAATCCCAGTTGGTCAGGGTGTATGATCTTCTTGATGATCTTCTGTATTCTATTTGCCAGTATCTTATTAAAGATCTTTGCATCTGTGTTCGTTAGTGAGATTGCCGTATAGTTCTCTTTTTCGGTTGGGTCTTTCTCTGCTTTGGGGATCCAGGTGATGCTTCCTTCCAGGAATGAATTTGGGAGTATTGCTTCTCTTTCAATTTCATAGAAGAGCTTAACAGTAGTGGCAGTAGTTCCTCTCTAAGTGTCTTGTAGAATTCAGCAGTGTAGCTATCAGGACCTGGGCTTTTCTTAGTTGGTAAGATTTTAATTACGCTTTCAATTTCATTGATTGATATTGGGTTGTTTAGAATTTTTAGGTCTTTTTCATTCAACTTTGGTAATTCATACATGTCTAGGAATCTGTCCATTTCTTCTGTGTTTTCCATCTTATTGGCATATAGGTTCTCAAAGTAGGTATTGATGATCCTCTGGATTTCTGCTGGGTCTGTTGTAATTTCACCCTTTTCATTCCTAATTGCATGGAATTAGGCCTTTTCTTTTCTTTTTCTGATAAGGTTGGCTAAGGATTTGTCAATTTTGTTAGAAGTCTTTTTTTGTTTGTTTGTTTATTCTTTCAATAAACTAACTCTTGGCTTCATTGATTTTTTTGTATCATTCTCTTAGTCTGCATTGCATTGATTTCTCCTCTGATCTTTATAATTTCCTCTCCTGTATGAGCTTTGGCTTGTCATGGTCTTCTTTTTCTAGAAGCTTGAGGTTCAGCATCAGGTTGTGTAATTGGGCTCGCTCTGTTTTCCTAATATGTGTATTCACTGCTATGAATTTCTCTGGTAAGACTGCTTTCATTGTGTCCCATAGATTCTGATGTTGCATTGTCATTGTCATTTAATTGTGGACCTGTCTGATTTTTTCTTTAATTTCCTCTGTGACCCATTGTTTATTCAGAAGTGTATTGTTCATTTTCCATGTGTTTATGAAATTCTTGCAGTTTCTTTTGCTATTGATCTCCAATTTTATCACACTATGGTCTGATAATATACAGGGGATAACTTCAGTTCCTTTGCACTTACTTAAACATGTTCTATGAGTAAGTATGGGGTCTATTTTGTAGAACGACCTGTGTGCAGCTGAAAAGAATGTGTATTCTGATTTTGTGGGGTGAAACACTCTGTAAACATCTGTAAAGTTCATTTGTTCAAGAGTTTGATTGAGTTCTAGTATTTCATTATTTTCTGTCTAGTTGATCTATCTATTTGTGACAGTGGGGTATTTAGTTCCCCCATATTATTGTTTTAGTGCTTATTTGATTTTTCATGCCGGTTAATATTTGTTTTATACGGTTGGGTGCACTAGTGTTTGGTGTCGATATATTTATTATTGTCATCTCTTCCTCCTGGATTGTTCCCTTTAAAAGAATGTTGTGTCCTTTTTTTTCTCCATTAATCAATGTTCGTTTGAAATCCATTTGATCTACAAAGAGGATAGCTCTTCCTGCTTTTTTGGGGGGTGTTCCTGTTGCATGGAGTATTGTTTTCTACCCTTTAACTTTCATTCTATGAGGGTCATCTTTAATTAAGTGTATTTCTTGTATGCACCATATTGTTGGATCTTGCTTCTTGACCCATTCTGCCAGTGTATTTCTTTTGATTGGTGAATTGAGACCATTAATGTTGATGGTTATAACTGATATGTATTGACTTATCGTTGTGATGACTTTTTCTTTTACTAGATTCTTCCCTCTGTGTTTAATTTCTTGTTGTTCCTGATGGATTCATTCTGCTGGGCTTCCTGGGGTTGTGATTCTCATTGTCTTTTCCTAGGATTTTGTCTAAAATTTTTTGGATTGCTGGTTTGGTATTCATGAAGTTCCTAAGGTGCTCTTTTTCATGAAAGTATCTTATTTCTTCATCAATTTTGAAAGATAGTTTTGCAGGATACATAAATCTGGGTTGGAAGCTGTTTTCCTTTAGGACTTGAAATATGTCACTCCATGCTCTTCTCACTTTGAGGGTTTGTGTTGAGAAATCTGCTGTGATTCTGATGGGCTTTCCTTTAATGTTATTTGTTTCTTTTATCTAACTGCTTGTAGAACATTGTTCTTCTGTTGGATTTCTAGAATCTTAACTATTATATGCCTATGTGAATTTTTTTTTTGATCATGGCTAGTTGGAGTGTTCTATGCCTCACTTATCTGTATGTCAAGTTCTTTTCCCCTACTTGGGAAGTTTTCTGCCATCACTTCTGTGAACAGTTTTTTTTATGTCATCTCTAGTCTCTCCTGTTTCTTCACTGACTGTGATCAGTCTTATGTTATACTTCTTTGTATCGTGTAGCAGCTGCTGGATTGATTTCTCATGGTTCCTTACTATTTTAAAGAAATTTTTCTTTTCCTTGTCACTAATTGAAATCTTATCTTCTATATCTGAAATTCTGTCCTCACATTGGCTCATTATGCTCCATAAACTTTCAGTGGAGTTTTTAATGTCCTGGAAATCTGTTTGCATCTGTTTTATGGATTCTATTTGTTTCCTATGTTGGGATTCTATAATGTTCCCCAGCTCCTCTATTTTTTTGTGTGTTTCCTCTCTAGATTTATTAATTATATCTTGCACTATGGGCTCAATCTCTGTTGTCATCTGAGAAATTCTTTCTGATTTCATTGTTTGTAGATCCTCTTTTCTTGCCAGTTCGGGGAGTCCATGTGGTTGAGTATCAGAGTGCTCCATCTCCTTTCCCTTTGGGTTTGCTTTAGGTGATCTGGAAGTCTGGTTTTGAGATTTATGTGTCTTCTCATTTCAATTGAGAGAGAGTGTCCTGCTGGCATCTTTGTGGCTCACCTCCTCAGTGCTGGTGGTGGCTCTGCTCCTCAGCACTGGAGGCAGTGGTAGGGTGGCCTGGAAGGCTCACATTGTCCATGCTGGGGGTGGCTCTGCTACTTGTTTTCCATTGTAACATAAAAAGAAGCAAATAGAAAGCTCTGTTTTTAAAATCACCATGACAAATTATAGGAAAAGGGATACATCATTACATAGTATGTATGCTACTTTGAATGTAGCATTAAGTATTATAAATACATGAATAGAGCATTAAATATTATAAACACATGTATATGTCCCTACCAAGATGTACTATTTGATACATGTAAATAAAATTACTTGCATAGTAAAATCACACTTTTGTAATAAATTATTATTCACTGAGTCCTTATGATTACATTACTGTTCTTCTGTACTACATTTGTTTTTTCTAATCTCTTACACCCTTTTATATACACATATGCACACAAAACTAATTCAATTTTTTAATTAAACTATTTGAAAATGTTGCAGATCCTGACTTTACTCCTAAATACCTAATCATACCTCCTAAAGAACATAAATAACCACAATTCAAAAATGAAATTCAGGAAATTTAACAACAGTATACATTCCTATTATTCAATTCCTGCTCTATATGCAAATTTCACCAATTATCCAAATAAGTATATCCTGCCTTGCATTTATATTTTTGATCCAGGAGCCTGTCCTAGATCACTCTCTTCATTTGGTTGTCATGCGTCTTGTCTTTTTGACTCTAGAGAACAATTCTTCTTTGTGCCTATGATGAAATTCAATTCTTGAGGGGTATGGGCCAGGTGTTTGTAGATGTCCTTCAGTTGGGTTTGTCTGGTTATTTTCCCATGTTACTTTTCAGAGAGTCTCCCAAGACCCATGTGTGATGTGAAGTAGGAGCCTTTGATCTTCCTGTCTGGGTATCCTTGCTTTCCATGTGTCTGCCACTGCTTAAACTTGTTCCTTGATTTAAAAGGATTGTCTTCCTACAATTATTGATCCTAGGGACATCCATCCCCTTTACCTGGTATCACATCACTAAGTAACTTATCAGCTTTCTATGACTCAGCATATTCCCAGATCACATTTACTAAAGTTAGATTGTTCAGTCTTAGGTGATACTGCATGTGGGCCAATAAAAATCCAGACTCAAAGTACTACCCCAAGCCGTATACAATTCCTATACAGCCCTTTCTGCAGCATGTGGTGCAGAGTAGAGTGGTCCTTCACAGGAACCCCACTACAGCTCAGTTTTTATTCCTGATCTCTTGTAAACAAATACTTGGACAAGAACGAATAAACACATATCCCAAAAACAACCATCAATTTTCAGACATAAATTCTAAATCTAGATTGACGAAAAATTATAACTTTGCAGGAGTCCAATTGAGCTTAAGGTGCACCCAATTTACACTATTGTGTAGCCCTTCCAGAGAATTTATAGTTGGGTTAATTTATTGCATTTTGGCTTTCTTTAAGAAAAATAGTGAGTTCTTGCCCTTACACCTACAAAATTAAAAGGGCCATTGAAATGATGTTTACAAAGACTGAGCAGTTTGGCTCCAAAGGTAAATTTCATCATCAGAGGGCAAAACTGCTTATAATTTTGAAACTGAAAGGCTCTCCATGCTCAACTCTTTTTGCTGTTTTAAGGCAGATTTTTTACACTGTACCTGGTTAGAGACAGCATCCTTCAAATATATCCTATCCAAAAGCCCAATCCCAAAGCTCACTCTTAACATCTTATGCTATTGTCAAACAGGAGCACTCTGCTGATCCCTGATTACACCCTTGGTTTGGATCTTAAATATTTCCCAAAGGCCATGTTAGAAGACTACTTGGTCCCTAGCTAATGTCACTGCTGGAAGGTGATGGAAACTTTAAAAGGTGGGGGGCCTAGTAACTGGAAGATAGGTCATGAGGGGCATACTCTTAAAAGAGAGATTAGAATCTCATGCCCTTCTTTTCTCTCTCTTTCTGTTTCCTAGCCATCATGAGCGGAACATGTTTTCCCCACCATGTGCTTCTGCCATGATGTATTGCCCTATCACATGCCCCAAAGAAATGGAACCAGGTGACCATAGACTGAAATCTCTGACATCATGAGCCAAAATTAACCTTTCCGCCTTTAAGTTGTTTACGTTGGTTACTTTGTCACAGCAATGGGAAGCTGACTAATAACAGAAAATTGGTACCCAGAAGTAAGGTTATTGTTGTGATCATACTGACAATGTGGTTCAGAAGCCTTTGAAGTTAGTTTGTGGAAGGATTTGGAAAAGTTTGGAGAAGTAGACTAGAGAAAGCCTACAATGCTGGAAGCAGAGCTTAGTGGGGTATTCTGGAGAGTTTTGGAAGCAAAATGTTGAGAGAAATGCAAAGAGTAAAGGCCATGTTGATGAGGTTTCAGTTGGTAATAAGGACTCTTGGAAATTGGACTAGAAGACACTCCTGTTATACACTAACAAATAACTTGTCTTTGTCCATGACTAGAAATTTTATGCGAGGCTGAGTTTAAAGGTAATGGGCTAGTTTATCTGGCGGAGAAAACTTCAAGGCAATAAGAATTCAAGTAGTGATGTGGGTACTTTGGCTGCTCTTGGCCAGATTTAATTGAAAATTGGGAAGAAAGACAGAGAAGAAAGATTTGGAACTTGTAGTTTGACCAGGAAATGCACATGCTTAAAGTTGTAGTCTAGTAGGGTGCAGTTGCTAAAGAGTTTAGCACCATTAAATAGATACCAGGCTCATAGTGTGAACAGAAAGACTTCTTTTGAGAAGAAAACCCTGAGGCACCCCATGATTTTGTTTACCCATGTTCAGCTGTTAAGGCATTCAGAGGTTACTTTTCATGCTGCTGACAGACCTTGGCATTGTCCACATGACACTGGTTCTACATGCATGCCAAATGAAAGAGTTCTGGGGTTATGGGGGCCTCTACAGAGATTTCAAAGGAAGGTCTGAGAAGGCCAAGCAGTGTGTTGCATTACTGAAGGCAATGCAAGAAGCCCCTGATAGGGTGATATGTGAAGATGTGAGTGAAGCTAAAGCTTCAATGGACCGTAGGAAGTTGGAGATGCCAGGAACGAGGAATGCTTGCTGTTGGAAGCAATAGGCAGAGCCAACCCAAGAACGTGCTCATGTGGGCTCCATCTAGCAAGCACATAGAGGCAGGGCTGCCCATGCACTTGGGAACCCACATCTGGGGTACAGTGTACCCCAGATAAAGCTACGGGATTTAACACTTGTTCTACTAGGGTTCAGTTTTGCTGTGGCCTAATTTCTCATTATTTTTTTGTTACTCCCTTTTGGAAGAGAATATTTGCCATGTGGCTTTGTGTCTTGGAATTCTACAACTTTTATTTTGATTTTTACAGGTGTTCACAGCCAAGAGTTTGCTTTGAGTCTCAGAGGACCTTTGACCAATATTGAAATAGTTAAGACATTGGAGTCTCTTGGAGATAGACTACATGCATTTTGCATTATGATATGATTGAGAGCTTATCGAGCCAACACCAGAATGTTATAAAAAGTCTCCCAAGGGCTATGTATTCAAGGATTAGTTGACAACCTGTGGTGCTATTGAAAAGTAGTAGAGCTTTTAGGAAGTGGAGCTTAGTGGAAGCAAGTTAGGTTGCTGGAGATGTGCCCTGGAAGGAGATTTGGGGATACAGGCTCCTTACTCCTTCTTTCTCTTTGTCTCAGTCACACAAGGCAAACAGGCTTCTGCCACCACGTACTTCTGCCATGATGTACTGCATCACCACAGGCTCAAAAACAATGAGGCAAAGCAACCATGGACTGAAACCTCTAAAACCATAAGACAAAGTAAACCTTTCTTCCTTTCTTTTTCTTAGGAACTGTGACACAGTGACAGAGGGCTGACTACATGTCTCATAATACAAGATTTGTACCATTCTCTTTTATTGTCATTTATGTTCTGCCTTATGTTACAGTATTTTGAGTTGTTATCTTATATGACCTTTTAAGGTTTCTCAGTCAGTGACACAAACATGCATCTTGGTATCACTCTTATTACCTGGCATGGTGCCTTGCAAATACTTGTTGAGTTGAATTGAACTAAAATCTAGTGAATGCAAGGTGTTATAGAAAATTTTAGCTCTGACATAAATTGCATTACAAGGCAAATATGAAATTATTAGTTCAAAAATGAAAGAAGAAATGTGTTAGTCTGAGGTTCATTTGCCAGCTATAGCTTTAACTAAATATTAACAAAGACAGGCATTATAAATAATGCATCCATTGTGTTCAAACTTAATAAACATATAATAATTGAGTTGAACCAATGTATAAAATGATTCCTGAGCTGCAGTCAACAATATTGGAAGTAAAATTAAAAATAAAGCCAAGAATGTAATAAACTAAATAGTGATACATTTTGTTAGACGTTTTTATCATCATGTCACTGTTGTCAGATCTAGTCACTGTGGACCTATTATATAGGGCTACTGATAATCTAATTCTATTGCAATACAATAAGAAAGAACAAATACAGTATTATTAATGGCACACAGACCCCCTGTTGAAGGCAACTGAATCATTTTTATGGATAGAACCTTGAGACGTCTTGAGACCTCATAAGATATACCTTTCAGATGGTTTGAAATTGTCTGAGCAAGGAAAAAAGACAAAGGGAAATATTTTTGCAATTGGTGGGGTTGGGCAGAAGGAAGAGAGAGGAAAAAAGAGAACAAGGGAGATGAGCATACCATGTTTGATGGAATACTATGAACTGTGCCTGGTGACTCCTCCATGACTCCCTGCACATTCAGAAAATTTTACCAAAAAAAGCACAAAAACCTTTAAGTGATTGGATTTCTTGTGAAAATCAGTGAAATGACCAAAATTCTGCATCAGAATTTTTGTGGAGAATAAAATAGAGATAGTAAACCCTGAAATGGGGGGCTGAGTAAGAGGGAATCTGGAGGCTTTAAGTGGGTGATGGTGCCCAGAAATTCTGAGGACTTCCTCACTCTTTGAAAAGAAAAATTTCCCTAACAGAAATAGGCTCTGTGATAAAATCATCATTACAGCAATTTTATTGGTCACAGGTTTATCATTTATTTTATAAATATATATATATTATACATTATATATATTGTGTAATGATATGTATCATGAATATAAAACTTTATTAAAAAATCTTTTAAAAAACCATGCTAGAGGCAGAAGAATGTAGCACTGCTGAGCATTGGCAATAGACTCTGGAGCCAGATGCCTGTATGTGATTCTCCACTGTTTATTAGCTGTGTGATCTTGGTAAGTCACTTGACACTCTATGTCTTAGCTTTGTACTTGAAAAAAATGGAGATAATGAAAATTCCTAGCTGTGAGTAAAGAGTTTGTTTAACCCTCTGAGAGGTCTGAACATACTCATACAGCTATTCTTTCCTGGAAACCTAGAAAAAGTTGAAATGTTAACTATGTTACTAGCATATATTAATGGTAAAAATGAATCTGGATTTGTAAATTGCATCTGGACTGAGGGGAAAGAATGGTGAACTATAAATATGTTGTGGGACTGTCATGCTTGGGGCTTCCATGAATATGAACCATGTAACTAAGTTTTTTCCTTATGAGATCCTTGTAACTATGCCTACAAATGCCCTTCTTATGTATATGCCTTGTCTATAGTAATTTTTAAAATTCAAAATGCATGAATAGGAAAGGAAAAACAATCCTAAAGGAGATACTAACATATGATCCAGCAATCACATACCTTGGTATTTACCCAAATGAATTGAAACATTATGTCCAAACAAAAACTACACATGAATGTTTATAGCACCTTTATTCCTAATGGCCCAAACTGGAAAACAACCTAGGTGTACCTCAATAGGTGGGTGGGTAAACTTTGGTATATCCAGACAATGGAATATTATTTGTCACTAAAAAGAACTGTGTACTGGGCAGGGTGGTGTATGGCTGTAGTCTGAGCAATTCAAGAGGCCATGATTGAAAGTTCAAGGCCAGCCTATGTGCTATAACCCCATCTCAAAAATGAACTAAAAAATAACATAAAGGAAGAACAATGAGCTATTAAGCATATGAAGTGACAATAAACGCAGGTCACTAAATGAAAGAAGCTAATATGAAAAAGATTATATCCTCTGTGAATTCAACTACATGACATTCTGGAAAAGGTAAAACTATGGAGATAGTAAAAAGATCAGTGAATCCTGAATAGTGGGTGGTATTTGAGTGGGCAAAATAGCTAGGGCACAGGAAACTTTTAGGACAGTGAAACTATTCTATATGATCATATAATGATGTGTACGTATCATTATATATTTTTCAAAATTTAATAATTATATCTCAGAAATTATAAGTGACAGTAGAATGTATACCACAAAGAGTGTAAACATGGACTTTAGTTAATAATAATATACAGTATTAATACTGTTTCATCAAGTGTAACAAATGTACCACACGACTATAAGATATAAATAACAGGAGAAACCATGTACCCAGAGAAGGATAAGGAGCATGTGAGAATTCTCTGTACTTTCCACTCACTTTTTCTGAAACCTGAAACTGCTCTAAAATATAAAGTCTGTTAAGTAAAGATAAAAGTCCTATAGGAGAGATAGGCTCTGGAGGAGAATGAGACATCTGGCTAAACCAGGGTAAATCCCACACTTAACGCATGCAGATGTCATTTCCCTGAACTTACTGGACTGTTCCAAGAACTTCCATTGAAGGGCAGTGTCTGAAACTGCCCGGCTACTGAGCTGTCCTCTTGTCCTGTATTCTTCTAAATTGGCCGGTGGTGTACCATCACTTTCTGAGTCTAGGTGATACACTTTCATAGCATTGTTGTAACAATTAAATGAGTTAGTATAGGCAAAGCACTCAGAGCTTGGGAGATATAAGCGTTATAACATAATTGTTATAATTGTTGTAGGAGTTGTTGTAATTTACATCTCAAAAATAATGAGAGACATAGGGTGACTATAGATAGTGACATGTACTGTACATTTCTAAAAGCTAAAAGAAAGGATTTTGAATGTTTTCAACACAAAGAAATAACAAATATTTGAAGAAGTAGATACGTTTTCCCTGATTTGAACATTACACAATGTATACATGTATCAAAGCCTAACATGGACAGAGAAAAAAAATGGTGGAGTGGTAAGTGCCAGCAACTCTGCTTCTTCAGGATAAAGTGCCTAGAGTCTGGAAAACAAAAGCTTGGAGAGGAACTGAAATGAGTGGAACTATGAGGGAACTGACAGGGAGAAGAAAATAGGAGTAAGTGATACAGGAGAAACAGCTCAAAGATGCAGACCAGAGACCATATACCACTGTGCGGGGTGGCTGTGTGACAGCTGGAGGGAGGGCAGTGAAATCAACAACTTTTCTGCTCATGGAGAAATGGAGATCTGACCTGGACTGGGAGAATCCTATGCAGTTGGAGCCAGCAATGAGAACATGAGCCCCAGTGATCCACCCAGAGTCAATGGTTAGTAAGTGACAGAGGGGTGGCACCCCAGAACACGCAGTCTCACAGAGCAGAAAGGGCCAGGCAGGTGTTGCCATTTTATCTAAGAAAGGACTCGGGGCTTGAACTTCAGTCCAGAGCAGTCCCACAGCCACTCCACTGCCAATTTTCCAGAGTGGAACAAAGGAAGGGCAGTCCAGTCAAGGTAGACTGGCGCAGTTGGACAGCAGACTGGGGGAAATTCTGCTGAGGTAGGGGCTGGGCCCACCCAGACTCCCCTCAGGCAGTGGCAGCAGCAGAGACAGTGAGGCAGACTTGTTTCCACCATTAATAGACCTCTAGATCCAACACTGTTCTGGGAACAGAATGCCCTTGGCCTTCCAGTCAGCACTTGGTCTTCCAAAGACAGCACTGCCTGGAGTTCTGCTCCTTAATGTGAGCCTCAAGAAAGGAGCCACAAATCCAATACAGTTGAATTTTTTTTCACTATTCTTTACTTGACTGTATTAGTCTCTCATTTTTTATTCTCATCGTACATTTTAAAATTTTTTATTTCTAATTTTTCCTCTTCTATACATTACTCCCGAAACTTTTATCCCATTATTTTACACCATTCTGTTTTATACACAGAGTGTGTCTGTGTATCTGTGTTTTGCTTACACTTACTTGTCTTTTTGGTTTGTTTGTTTTGTTATCTTCCCAATATAGTTTTTAGAGAGTAAGGAAAATATCCCCTGTTCATTTATACCCCCTCCTACTTTTACCCATATCTCCTTGCCTGACCTCTTTCCCATTTTTCTCATTCTGTTTTTCTCCACTCTCCACCTTTTCAATTGACTCTCTTAAAGTTGTTTCCTAATATTTATATCAAGCACACAACTTTTTCCCATCCCCATCTCTCATTACTAATTTTCTACATAGTCTTCCCTGTTATCCCTTTCTAAATATATAACAGCATATCCTTAACATCAATAGGACCCTTTACCCCTCTCCTATTTCCCCCTTTCCATACCAGAGCAAAGGACTTAGAAAAAAACCTGGGCTTCAGATGGTTGATCTATAAAACTACTATTGAATGTTGTTTTTTTTATCAGTAAGAGAGACATAGCCAGTGCATTTGGTGCACATTAACAGTGGGCTAAGGCTTGGGTTGTTATAATGTTTGCACTATTGCACTATAGCTGTGGATTTCTTCTCTAGACCAAAGGGAGAGCCAAAACAGGGTCTTATGGTATGTAATTTCTCAATAGCCCTGACAGATTTCACTGTAACAGATTAGCCTGTTAATACTATAGTTGAATTGATTCCATAGGAATAATCCTGATTCAGAGGACAACTGAGTGCCAGTGAATTTATCTCCCAAACCTACCATTACCCCCAGGGAGAGGGACAGCAAGTGTTCTTCACCCAAAATCACAGGCTCAATTAGACTTTGTAAGAATGTCTGCAACCTGGCAGAAAGAGACCCGGAGTCTGAATTAACCCCACTATTGCAGTGGAGTGACCGTAGGAGTAATTGAGGGGTGATCACTCAGATTCTCTGGCAAAGAAGTGACTTGGGAATCACATATGCAGTGGCTCACTGGGATATCTAGTAAGTGTTACCAATGGACATTTTACTGGTTTAAGTTTTTGTATGTTTCTTGAGTAATTTAGTAACCTGGGGTTACCTACTTTTATGGTTTCATATATATATATTAAGCTGTCACACTTGTAGAATGTGCCTTTCATTGGCTCTGATTTAATAGGCATCTAGCTTCTCTCTCGCATCAAGAGAATAGACAAATGGAGGGAAGAGTAACTGCAACAACTATCATACAGGAATAATGTAAGATTGAAAATGTGGATGCTGTTATAAAGTGAAGCAATTCTCGTGACAAAACATAGGCACAGAGATGACATCATTTAAAGTAAACAACATAAATAGCAAATAATAGAACTGGATACGCAAAGCTGAAAATAACTCATGGGGAGGCGTCACCCTACTAAAAAGCTCCATATAACCACATACTTGTCTCACTTCTCGTGTTCCCAACTGATAATAACCCCTCAAAAAGGGCAGAGAAAAAAGAGGGGGACTCATGTAATTTTTAAAAATATACATATATGTATATGTATATGAACAAATAAATACACCTACAAGTAGAAACATAGGGAAGCAAGGAAACAGAAGATTTCTGACCCCACCCTCCCCAACTCTCCAAGGGGCCACAAAGGGAGAAGAAAACAAATGCCATCCATGAATAGTTCTTAGAAGGGATGAAGAAAATAGATGAGTTCAAAGAGGAAATAAACCAAAATTTACAACAGTGACACTCAGTATCCCTATGGGGAATTTCAGGGAAATAGGTAAAAAACTGGACAAGCTAATCAGTACAGTTCAAAATGTATATGACAGATTCAACAAGGATACAGAATCCTCTAAAAGATGTCAGATGGACATACCCGAAATAAAAAAAATTATTGAACTCATACACTCTAGGAATGACCAGTGTGAAGACAGAGTATTTGATATTGAGGACAAAGTACTGAATTATGAATAAAGAGCTCAAAAATACTAAAAAGAAAATAAGAGAACAAGAGAAGACTATCCAGAAGCTACTAAATAACAACAAAAAATGAATTTAAAGCTAATTAGAGTTAGAGAAAATCTAGAAGACTGCACATATGGATTCACCAACATGTTTACAGAAATTATCAATTAAATTTTCCCAAAGATAAGAAAAGATTTCAAAGTACAAATAAGGGATACTTACAGAACACCAAACAATTATGATGAAAGGAGTTCATGGAGGCATATCTTCATTAAATTTGCATATATACAGCCAAAAAAAATTTTATAGGCAGCCAGAGATAAACAAAAAATTACATATAAAGGTAAACCATTAGAATCACAGCAGCCTTCTCAGCACAAACCCTCAAAACAAGAAGAGCTTGGAGGGAAGTATTTTAAGCCCTAAGAACAAATAACTTCAAATTGAGACTAACTTACCCCGCAAAGGTATCTTTCAAAATAGATGGTGAAATAAGGTATTTCCATGAAAAGGACCAGCTCAGAAGACTCATGAGTAGTAAACCACCTCTAAAAAAAAATACTCCAGAATATTCTTGACAGAAACATAAGATTAGATACACCTAAAAACACAGAGAAAACTAGTGAGGTCAGTGGATAAACATCAATAAAAAACAAACAGGAAAAGAAAAAACAAATGATATACCAAGAGATAAAGAAGACAAGGATAGTAAATAACCAACATATCTCAGTAGTATCTATCAATGTTAATGGCCTCAACTCTCTAATCAAAAGACACAGATGGGCAGACTGGATCAAAAAACAGAATCCAATAATTTGCTACATTCAAGAATCCTACCTAATCAAAAAAGATACTCATAGACTTAATATTAAAGGATGGAAAACAATGTTTCATGCATTAGGACCCTGAAAACAAGCAAGGGTGGCAATTCTAATATCAGACATGGTAAACTTCAAGTTAAGATAGATTAGAAGGAAAAAGGTCACTACATACTAGTCAAAGGAACAATCAAACAAGAAGAGATAATATTGTAAACATATATGCACCAAATACTGGTGCACCTGCCTTCATAAAACACTCCTGAAATTGCAAGATTAAATAAACATTAACACAATCATAGCAAAGGACTTTAACACCCACTTTTTCAAAGAGACAGATCAACTAAACAAAAAGCTAATAAAGAAATTTCAGAGCTGAACCACACCCTTGAACATATGGACTTAATAGATATGTGCAGAGTATTCCACCCATCTACAACAGAATATACATTCTTTTCAGCAACACATGGCACTAGTCCACAAAGCCTGCTTAAGTAAATATAAAAGTATTGAAATTACCCCATGCATACTATCCAACCACTGCAATGAAAATAAAAATCAATGACAGAAGAAAATTTGGAAAAAGCAAAAGCTCCTAGAAAATTAACAACATACTCTTTAAAAAAATAATTTTATTAGTACATTTTAGGTGTACAATATGACATTCATCATTAGAGATTTGTACCTTTCTTATTTTTTCTACATTCCCCTGCACTCCCTTTAACCCCTCCACCCCTCTCTATTTACAAAGACTGTTTCTATTTTTTCATTTTCTCATATTAATTCCATTCCCTTCTTTACTTTCCCCTACCCCTCTCACTTTCCCTTCCCCTTTGCACCTTTTCTTCCTATTTCACATTATCTATTACACATTTTGACCCTTACTTACACTTTCAGTTTCTCACACCAGAGAAACTGTTCAGAAACATGTATGTCCTACTTATTTCCCTTAAGAGTATGGCCTCAATGTACATCCATTTAGCTATAAATGTCTCTAGTTTCTCATTCTTTTTTTTGTAAATCCTTTTATTGGTACATTTTAGGTGTACAATATAAGGACATTCATTAGTGGAAATATGCACCTTTACATACTCTCTTGGTTCTTATGTTTTGCCTCTTCCCCTACCCTCCCTTCAGCCCCTCCATCCCGCCCTATTTACAAAGACTTTGTTTCCTTTTTTCATTTTCTCATATTCCATTCTCTTCTTTCCTTTCCCCTACCCCTCCCACTTCCCCTTCCCCTTTGCCCCTTTTCTTCCTATTTCACATTATCTATTATAATTATCAGTCCTTATTTACACTTTCAGCTTCTCACACTAGAGAAACTATTTGGTATTTAAACATGTGTGTCCTATTTGTTTTACTTAAGAGTATTGCCTCAATGTGCATCCATTTAGCAATCAATGTCTCTAATTTCTCATTTTTGATGGCTGAGTAGTACTCCATTTTATTTTTTAAAAACCCCACATTTTCTTTATCCAGTCTCCAGCTGATGGGCATTTGGGCTGCTTTAGTTTTAGTTATTACAAACTGTGAGGCTATGAACATGGGTGCATATACATCACTGTGGTATGATTCTTTTAATTCTTTGGGGAAGATTCCCAGCAGTGGAATAGCGGGGTCAAATGGGACTTCCAGTCCTAGTTCTTTGAGGTATCTCCATACTGATTTCCATAGTTCTTGCACCAGTCTACACTCCCACCATCAGTGGAGCAGGGTTCCTCTTTCCCCACATCCCCGCCAGCATTTGTTATTGATTGATTTCATGATAGCAGCCATTCTTTCTGGAGTGAGGTGGAATCTCAGCATTGTTTCCGTTTGCATCTCTCAAATGACCAATGATGTTGAACATTTTTTCATATGTTTATTTGCTATTTCTACTTCTTTGTCTGAGAAATGTCTGTTCATTTCAGATGCCCATTTTTGGATTGGGTCTTTAAATTTGGGAGGTCTGATCTATTTAAGTTCTTTATAGATTTGAGATAGTAGACCTTTGTCGGAGGGACCACTGGTGAAAATTTTTTCTCACATTGTGGGTTGTCTCTTCACGCTGCTGGTGCTTTCTCTTGCTGTGCAGAAACTTATTGGTATGAAGAGATCCCACTTGTTGATTGTTTGTGGTAGTTCATAGGCAACTGAGGTTTTGTTCATAAAATCTTTTCCTACACTAATGTCATCAAGAGTTCTACGTAACCTCTGTTCCAGCTGGTTCCGGATTTCTGTTTTAATATTTGGATCTTTAATCCATTTAGATTTGAGTTTAGTGCATGGTGAGAGATATAGGTCTAGTTGTAGTCTTTGGCAAATTGAAACCCAATTTCTCCAGCACTATTTATTAAAGAGGCTTTCTCTCCTCCAGTGAGAGTGTTTGGCTCCTTTTTCAAAGATGAGGTGGCTGAGTGTGTCTGGAGTTGTTTCTGCATCTTCTAATCTGTTCCACTAGTCCTTGGGTCTGTTTCTTTGCCAGTACCATGCTGTTTTTATCACAGTAACTTTGTAGTATAGTTTCAAGTTGGGGGTTGTGATACCCTCTGCCATGTCTCTGTTGCCTAGAATTGCTTTTGCTATTCTAGGTCTCTTCTTGTTGCAAATGAATTTTTGGATTGTTTTCCCAAGATCCGTGAAGTATGCTGCTGGGATTTCAATTGGGATTGCATTGAATCTATATAGCAATTTTGGAAGTATGGCCATTTTCACTATGTTGATCCTTCCTACCCAGTAGCAAGGGATTTCTTTCCATTTTTCTGATATCATCTTCAATCTCTTTTTTCAAAGTGCTGTAGTTTTCAGAGAAGAGGTCTTTGATTTCTTTCATTAGTTTGATTCCTAGGTATCTCAGTTTTTTGGATACTATTTTGCAAGGAATTGTTTGTCCTATTTCTGTCTCAGTGAGTCTGTTGTTCATGTAGAGGAAAGCTATTGATTTTTGTGTGTTGACCTTGTATCCAGCTACTTTACTGAATTTGGTTATTAAGTCTAGAAGACTTTTGGTGGAGCTCTTGGGGTCTTCTATATAGAGTATCATGTCATCTGCAAATAATGACAATTTGACTTCTTCATTTCCTATCTTTATTCCTTTTATTTCTTTCTGTTGTGTAATTGCTGTGGCTAATGTTTCCAAAACTATATTGAACAAGAATGGTGATAGTGGACATCCTTGTCTTGTTCCTGATTTTAGTGTGAAGGATTTCAGTTTTTGACCATTTAGTACATTACTGGCTGTTGTTTTTTCATAGATGGCTTTTATCAGATTGAAGTAGAGACTGTCTATTCTGATTTTTTGTAGGGTTTTTATCATAAATGCATGTAGGATTTTGTCAAATGCTTTTTCTGCATCTATTGGGATGATCATGTGGTTTTGTCCTTCGCTCTATTGATAAAGTATATTACATTGATTGATTTGTGTATGTTGAACCATCCCTGCATCCCTGGGAAGAATCCCACTTGGTCAGGGTGTATGATCTTCTTGATGATCTTCTGCATTCTTTTTGCCAGTATCTCATTAAACATCTTTGCGTCTATGTTCTTTAGTGAGATTGACCTTTAGTTTTCTTTTTCAGTTGGATCTTTCTCTGCTTTGGGGATCAAGGTGATGCTTCCTTCCAGGAATGAATTTGGGAGTATTGCTTCCCTTTCAATTTCATTGAACAGTTTAAAGAGTAGTGACAGTAGTTCCTCTCTAAATGTCTTGTAGAATTCAGCAGTGAAGCCATCAGGACCCAGGCTTTTCTTGGCTGGTAAGTTTTTAATTACATTTTCAATTTCATTGGTTGATATTGGGTTGTTTAGAATTTTTAGGTCTTCTTCATTCAACTTTGGTAATTCATATGTATCTAGGAATCTGTCCATTTCTTCTGTGTTTTCCATCTTATTGGTCTATTGGTTCTCAAAGTAGGTATTAATGATCCACTGGATTTCTGTTGGGTCTGTGGTAATTTACCCTTTTCATTTCTAATTGCATGGATTTGGGGCTTTTCTTTCCTTTTTCTGATAAGGTTGCCTAAGGGTTTGTCAATGTGGTTGATTCTTTTGAAGAACCAACTCTTCGCTTCATTGATTTTTTGTATCATTCTCTTAGTCTCCATTGAATTGATTTCTGCCCTGATCTTTATAATTTCCTCCTTTCTATGGGCTTTGGGTTTGTCCCCCTCTTCTTTTTCTAGAAGCTTGAGGTTCAGCATCGGGTTGTGTAATCGGGCTCGCTCTGTTTTCCTAATATGAGTATTCACTGCTATGAATTTCCCTCATAAGTCTGCTTTCATTGTGTCCCATAGGTTCCAATATGTTGTATTGTCATTGTCATTTAATTGAAGGAACTCTCTGATTTCTTCTTTAATTTCCTCAGTGACTCATTGGTTATTCAGAAGTAGGTTGTTCAATTTCCATGTGTTTATGAAATTATTGTGGTTTCTTTTGCTATTGATATCCAATTTCATCACCGTATTGTCTGATAATATACAAGGGATAACTTCAATTTCTTTGCACTTAGTTAAACATGTTCTGTGAGTGAGTATGTGGTCTGTTTTGGAGAGTGACCTGTCTGCAGCTGAAAAGAATGTGTGTTCTGATTTTGTGAGGTGAAACACTCTGTAAACCTCTGTTAAGTTCATTTGTTCAAGACTTTGTTTCAATTCTACTATTTCATTGCCTGTTTTTTGTCTAGTTGACCTATCTATATGTGACAATGGGGTATTGAAGTCCCACACTACTAGTGTTTTAGTGCTTGTATGTTTTTTCATGTCTGTTAGTATTTGTTTTGTATAGTTGGATACACTAGTGTTTGGTGCATAGATATTTATGATTGTCATCTCTTCCTCTTGGATTTTTCCCTCTACAAGGATGTAGTGTCCTTCTTTGTCTCTCTTAATCAGAGTGGGTTTGAAATCCACTTGGTCTGCAAAGAGAATAGCTACTCCTGCTTTTTGGGGGGTTCCCATCGCAAGGAGTATTGTTTTCCACCTTTTAACTTTCAGTCTATGAGTTTCTTTTTGATTTAAGTGTGTTTCTTGTATCCAGCATATTGTTGGGTCTTGCTTCTTGACCCATTCTGCCAGTCTTTTTCTTTTTATTGGTCAATTGAGACCATTAACATTGATGATTAAAACTGATACGTATTGAGTTATCATTGTCACGTCTTTTTCTTTTTGTTTGATTCTCCCTCTTTGCTTTTAATTTCTTGTCATGCCCAGTGGATTCATTCTGCTTTGCTTCCTGTGATCCTCATTGTCTTTTTCTAGGATTTTATCTAAAATTTTTTGGATTGCTAGTTTGGTATTCATGAAGTTCCTAAGGTGCTCTTTGTCATCAAAGTATCTTATTTCTCCATCAGTTTTGAAAGATAGTTTTGTAGGGTACATCAATCTGGTTTGGAGGTTGTTTTCCTTTAGGGCTTGAAATACATCACTCTAATTTCTTCTTGCCTTGAGTGTTTGTGTTGTGAAGTCTCTTGTGATTCTGATGAGCTTTCCTTTGTATGTGATTTGTTTCTTTTCTCTAACTGCTTGTAGGATTTTGTTCTTCTGTTGGGTTTCTGGAATCTTAACAATTACATGCCTATGTGTAGATTTTTTTTTTGATCAACACTAGTTGGAGTCCTATATGCCTCACTTATCTGTATGTGAAGTATGTGAAGTTCTTTTCCCCTGCTGGGAAGTTTTCTGCCATCACTTTTGTGAACAGTTTTTTTATGTCATCTGCACTCTCTCCTGTTTCTTTTTGACTCCAATCAGTTTTATGTTATTCTTCTTTGCATTGTCTAATAGCTGCTGGATTGATTTCTCCTGGTCCTTTACAATTTTAAAGCAATTTTACTTTTTCTGGTCACTAATTGCAATCTTATCTGCTATATCTGAAATTCTGTCTTCACATTGGCTCATTCTGCTGCATAGACTTTCAATGGAGTTTTTAATCTCCTGGAAATCTCTTTGCATCTGTTTTATGGATTCAATTTGTTTAGTATGTTGGGATTCCATTACGTTCCTCAGCTCCTCTATTTTTTCATCTGTTTCTTCTCTAGATTTATTAATCATGTCTTGGACTATGGGCACAATCTCTGCTGTTATGTGAGAAATTATTTCTGATTTTATTTTTCACAGATCCTCTTTTGTTGCCAGTTCAGGGAGTCTAGGCCTTTGAGTATCAGAGTATTCCATCTCCTTTCCCTTTGAGGTTGTTGTAAGTGATCTGGAAATCTGGTTCTGAGGCTTGTTTATGTGTCTTCTCCTTTTGGGGGGTGAGGGGGTTTGCTGCTGGCGCCCACATGGCTCATCTCCTCTGAGCTGGGATCTGTGGCACTCCTACCCAGAAGCCTCCTCCATGCTGGGAGCTGTGGCACACCTATTTGGAAGCCTCCTCTGGGCTGGGCCCCATGGCATGCCTACCCAGAAGCCTTCTCTGGGCTGGGAGCTGTGGCACAGAGCTGTGGCACACTGACCTGGAAGCCTCCTCTGGGATGGGAGCTGTGGCATGCCTACCCAGAATCCTCCTCCATGCTGGGAGCTGCAGCACCCCTATCCAGAAGCCTCCTCTGGTCTGGAAGCCATGGCACACTGACCTAGAAGCCTCCTCTGCATTGGGAGCTGTGGCATGCCTACCTGGAAGCCTCTTCCATGCTGGGAGCTGTGGCATGCCTATCTGGAAGCTTCCTCTAGGCTGGGAGCTGTGGCATGCCTCTAGTTTCTCATTCTTTATGGCTGAGTGGTACTCCATTTTATAAAAAAAACCACCACATTTTCTTTATCTAGTCTCCAGTTGATGAGCAACAGGGCTGTTTCCAAATTTTAACTGTTACAAACTGTGCCACTATAAACATGGGTGCACTTATATCACTGTGGTATGATTCTTTTAATTTTTAGGGGGAGATACATAGCAGAGGACTAGCTGGGTCAAATGAGACCTCTAGCCCTAGCTCTTTGAGGTATCTCCATACTGATTTGCATAGTGGTTGCACCAGTCTACACTCCCACCAACAGTGGAGAAAGGTTCCCTTTTCCCCACAGCCCACCAGCATTTGTTATTGGTTGATTTCTTGATAGTAGTCATTCTTTCTGGGATGAGATAGAATCTCAGCATTGTTTTCATTTGCATCTCTTGAATGACCAGTGATGCTGAACATTTTTTCATATATTTATTTGCTATTTGACTCTACAACTCAACAAAATCTTTGTGATACTTTGAAAGCAGTTCTGAGAGGACAATTCGTTTCGATTAATTCTCCTATTAGGAAAACAGAGCAAGCCCAAATAAATAACCTAATGAGAAATCATATATTTTAGAAATAATAACAAATCAGCCCAAAACAGAAACAAAGGAGAGAAATTATAAAGATGAAATCAGAGATTTATGAAATTGAGACAAAATAACTATAAAACAAATCAACTGAGCTGGTTCTTTGAGAGAATAAGTAAAATAGACAGGCCCTTAGCAAGACTCACCAAGAGAGAGAAAAGACTCACATAAATGCAATTAGAAATGACAAAGGTGAAATTACAGCAGACACTGTCAAAATCTAGAAGATAGTAACTACTTTGAAAAATTATATTTAACAAATGAACAAATTTTGAAGAAACAGACAGATTCCTATACACATACAAACTATCAAAGCTAACATAAGATATAAAATACTTAACAATCCAATAACAATGAAATTGACTCAATCATAAAGAATCTACCAACAAAACAAAGAGCCTAGGATGTGATGGATTCACAGCTGAATTCTACAAAACTTTTAAGGATTATTGCATCACCAATACTCCCTAAGTGGTTCAAAGAAATTGAAAGGGATGGAGTGCTCCCAAATTTATTTATGGAACCCAGTATCACCCTGAACCCCAAACCAGGTAAAGACCCACCTAAAAAAGAGAACTATAGGCTAGTCTTTTTAATGAATATAGATGCAAAAATCATCAACAAGACTTTAGCAAATAGAATGCAGCATATTAGCAAAAAGTTGATATACCATGATTAAGTAGATTTCATCCCAGAGAACCAAGGATGGTTCAATATATGTAAGTTTATAAATGTAATACATCACATAAACAGGAGCAAGGTAAAAAAAAAAAACCCACATGATCATAGCAATAGATACAGAAAAGGCTTTCAACAAAATCCAACACTCCTTTATGATAAAAAACCCTGAAGAAAACAGGTATAGAAGGACCATATGTGAATATGATATAAGCTCTTTATGACATGCTGATTGACAGCATCATACTAAATGGGAAAAAACTGAAAACATTTTCCCTAAAATTAGGAACAAGACAAGAATGTTCACTATCACCTGTGCTATTCAGCATAATATTTGAAACATTAGCCAGAGCAATTAGGCAAGAAAAAGATATAAAAGGGATACATATATGAAAGGATGAACTCAAATTATCATAATTTGTAGATGACATGATACTTTACATGGAATACCCAAAGAACTCCATCAAGAAACTCTTAGAATTAATAACTAATTTTAGCAAAGTAGCAGGATACAAGATCAACACACAATAATAATTAGCATTTGTGTATACCAACAATGAATGGGATGAGAAGGAAATTAGAAAAACAATACCATTCATATTTTCTTAAAGAAAAATAAAATACTTAGGAATTAACCTAGCCAAAGAAGTTTTCTACAAGGAAAACTACAGTACTCTGAAGGAGATTGAAGAAGACATCAGAAAATGGAAAGATGTCCCTTGCTCCTGGATAGGCAGAACCAATATTATCAAAATGGTCATACTTCCCAAACTGCTATACAGATTCAATACAGTCCCAACCAAAATACCAACAGCATACTTTATATATCTAGAGAAAAAAATCCTAAAATTCATAAGTAACAAGAAGAGACCCCAAGTAGCTAAAGTATTTTTGAGCAATAAAAGCAAAGCAGGCAGCATAGCAATACCAGACTTCAATCTATAACACAAAGCAATAGTGATAAAAATGACATGGTACTGGAACAAAGACAGACACATGGATCAATCAAACAGAACTGAGGATACAGGAACCTCCCCAGACATAGTCAAATATTTGATCTTTGACAAAGTGTCCAAAAGCATATGTTGGAAGAAAAAGAGCCTATTCAACAAGTGGTGCTGGGATAACTGGTTATTTGTAGAAGAATAAAACTGGACCTTTATCTCTCACCATATACTAAATTAAGTCAAAATAAATCAAATATTTAAATATTAAAACAGAAACATTAAACCTCCTGGAAGAAAAAATAGATAAAACATTTGAAAACATAGGAGTAGGAAAGGATTTCCTAGACAGAACCTTAATCACACAGGAAATAGTAGCAAGAATCAAAAAATGGGATTACATCAGACTAAAACTCTTCTGGACAGCAAAAGATTCAATCAGTAAAGAGACAATCTATAGAATGAAAAAAATTTTTTCGAGCTACTCATCAGATGAGCATTAATATCTAAAATATATAAAGAACCCAAAAAGCCTTCCAAAATTAAAGACCCAGTCAAGAAATGGGCTATAGAAATGAACTCAAACTTCATAGAGGAAGAAATACAAATACATGAAAAAATGTTCAATATCTCTGACCATTAAAAAAATGCAAACTAAAACAACACTAAGGTACCATCTTACCCTGGAAAGAATGTAATCATTAGGAAATCAAACAATAACAAATGGCAGTGTGGTTGTGGTGAAAAAAGTACTCTCTTGCATTGTTGGTGGGAATGCAAATTAGTACAACCATTATGGAAATCAGTATGAAGATTTCTCAAAGGACTGAAATTAGAATTTCCATATGACCCAGCTATCCTCCTGCTAAGTATCTTCCCCAAAGAGCTCAAGTCATCAAATTACAGTGATACTTGCATACCAGTGTTTATAGCAGCATGATTCATAATAGCTAAATCCTGGAAGCAGCATGTATACCCATCAAGAGATGACTGGATAAACAAAATGTGGAATTTATATGTAATGGAATACTACTTAGAATATAGTATGACAAAGAATGACAAATTTGTGGCATTTGCAGGAAAATTGTTGCACCTAGAAAACATAATGTTGAGTGAACTAACTGAACACAGAACCTTGAATATCATATTTTATCCCTCATTTGAATGAGGCAAAGTACAAAGAAAGAAAATGAAAAAAGATGGATGGAAAGGGACAAGAGGACAGATTTCCCACAATAGGGACATGGTCCAAGGAAACAAGGAGAGGGGGAAGGGGAAAGGGAAGCAGAAGTGAGAATAAAGATATGCCATGTACCAGAACCTAAAAACCCTAATCAATGTAAATGCTGTAAACCATAGAATAAGCTAAGACAAACAGTATCAACAGGCATGAAAAGGTTGATTGGGGAATCAGAGGAGGAGGAGGGAGGGGGAGGGAAGAGGAATGGAATTAAAAAATAACCAAGGTTAATATGTACATGTCACCACCCCCCAAGATGATTTTAAACTGCATGAATTATAAACACATACTAATAAAATAAAATAAACAAGAAAAAACCTAACATGGTGCTCCATAGCTATGTACAATTTTATGTGTCAACTGAAAATAAGGATTATATTAAAAATTATGGGTGATATGCCATCTTCAATGTCAAATATATGTATTGCCTTGCCCATGATATGGTAGTCCTCAGGCAACTTCCCAAATTCCATTGTTGGAAACGTTTAAGTGATTATACCATGAAACCCAAGTTAGTATTGTGTATTTTAAAAGTCCAGTCTACCATCTGCACAGTTGAGCTCCTCTCAAAGTAAACAAACTAATCCCTGACCTTTTCCACTGAATTTATCTGCCTGAAATATAAACTTTTCTTGCCATTGTACCTAAGGAGCTAGTGTAATACTTTACATATATTCATTCATCTATTTACATTCTTCAATTGATGTCCCAAGTACTAAGATAATAGTTGTTGTTTTTTAAATCTCACTTAAAAACATGACCCTGTTTGGCCCATGCTTGAACACATTCTGTGTGCCACAGCAGATTCTTCTGGCTTCACCCACCCCCTGGACCCTCTGTCTCCAGCAACTTGTTGGTCTCACATTCTACTGCTTGATGCCAATGTCCAGTCTTCAGCAATTTCCACTGCTTCCTCACGGCTGAAACACCATATCATGGGTTAGATGAATCTGGCTTCACATATTGATGGGATCTGGAGACATCACAGAAGTTTAGAGGAGTTAAACCTCTTGGGGAAAGCTGATGAATAGAGATGGCAGTTAAATTTCATCTCCATCCTTCCATACAATGGAGTCTTCTGAGGTGGTGAGATCCAGCACAGTGTGTCTGGAGATGGCTCCCTATTGAAGAAGCCTTCTCAGTTGTTTCCTAAATGGGTGACATCATTTCATGTTTGATTCTCATTCTTCCAACATTACTTCTCTTGCCTGTCACTTTTGCTGCCCTGGCATTTTACCTCCTAGTGAGACATGAACCATTAAATTGTGCTGCAGGTTCTGCTTTCTAGGGAACCTGAGCTAAGCCTTGCTCATAGATCCATGGCCCTAATAATCTCAGTCACCAACCCCTCTGCTTATTGTACTAAGTGTCCCTACCTTGTCACTTTCTCTCAATACACATCCCATTTCCTCTGGCTTACTCCACAACTCCCCTGATTGTGTCTCTGTTTTGTCTCCACAAACTCACACCCACTTTGGTTTATCCTAGTGCTCTGATTATCTTGCATTTGCTTTTTTGTCTCCATTCTTCTACCACCTTACAGATACAACATTTTTCTTTTTCATTGGGGAATTACTTTTCTCTTATCCTTACCTGACATGGTTCAGGTGGGACTGAGCCTCTTTCCTCCAGCACTGAGGTCTTAACCAACAAGTGCCTTCCATATGGCCAGGCCTAATCATTGGTTTGGAGAAGGCATATGACTGAATCAGTCCAAATGCCTAGTCTCAAAGTCTGTTAGAACTACTAAGAAAAAGCAACACTTTCTCTTCTTAGAGAAAGGAAGAGATCTTGGACATAAAGTCTGCCAGAGGACAAGGCCAGGCCCTAGGGAGAGAGAAAGAGTCTGGCTTTAATGGGGAGGCTTGAACCACTGAATTCATTCACACCTGAAATTTTTTACCCTCACACCTTTCCATTTTCTGCATGAATAAATTGTACTTTTGTTTTTCATCTTTGCAACAGAAAATGTGTATACTAATATTCTTTCTCCCTCTCCCTCTTCCCCTCTCTTGAGCATTAATAGTAATATAAAAGCTTGGCAGCCAATGGGTCTCTAGAGCCTTGTGATCTACCTTTGTCATTGGACGAGGTTCCTGAGTCATTTGGTGGAGCCAGGCTTGAGAGTACAGGCTCAGGATTACTGGCCTAAGGGCAGACACTCACTACCTGCTGCCTAAGTAGCCACTGCATAGCACTGGCTGTCCTGCTACAATTGCCTCTTCCTTTCTTCTCTTGACCTGTGTTTCTGTTTGAGTGCCTTACTGACAATCTGATCAAATTTCTCAAACTCTTCATACTTCAGGGAAACTTTATGGCTATTTGGGCACACAGTTCTTAAGTAGAATACAGCAGGTGGAATTTCTGGCATCCTACCAGCCTGGAGAGACAAAAGCAGGCTCATGCTGTGGGATATGGGGGAGCAGGCTCTCAGAGGGACTTTCCAGTCTAACTACCCTGCACCTCCCAAGGTTGGCTCTGCTTATTCAACTTGACTCATGTTTCTGTCTCTCCTTACTCTCCTCCCAGTGCACTTTACTTTCACATGTTGGCTCCACACAAGCTCATACTGCCCTAGGTTATGTTTCTTTGGCCTCCTATGAACCTTCAGACCTTCCCCCTTCCTCTAAGTTGCCCCTAAAAGAAAACAGATTTTATCTGTTCTGTTCCAACCTGATACACGGGACCTGCACACTAGTGAAATTTAATTACAGTCCTGTGTCACTTACCCACACATGATGTTCTGATAACTATAGTTATATGATTTTGTCATTGTGTGACTGTCACAGAGTGCACTTACACAGACCTTGACAGTCTAGGTCAATCACTTGATATATGAGGCCTCTTGATGTAACTAAGAAGCATGGAAGCATGAGCTATATGAGGCTGCTTCCTGCATACATACATGATATTTTAAAGGAAACTTCCTTTTTTTTTGGTACCAGGCATCAAACTTAGGACCTTGTGCTTGCAAGGCAGGCGCCGGAACCACTGAGCTAAATCCCCGGAACCACTGAGCTAAATCCCCGGCCCTAAAGGAAACTTCTATTTATAAATAGAAGGAATGCAGTCTAAAATAATGATAAAAGTATAATGTAGTAAAAGCCAGAAACATTCATTTATTAGCATTATCAAGTATTATTTACTGTACATTATTGTGTGTACTTTCAATTTACATGATTGACAGTGCAGTAGGTTTATCCCCATCACCACAAACACTTGAGTAATGAGCAGTGATGTCACAATGGCTATATTTTTCAGCTTCATTATAAATACATAGAACCAGTCATACACTCAGCCCATTGTTGAATGAAATGTTGTTATGTAGAGTTGTGAGTGGCATTCTGTGTGTGACTATACTGTGAAATAAAGCAGTTTGCTCTGATGCAAACTCGGGGTATCTCAGTGTGCCCAGGACAACCTGAAGACTCTTTCTCTCTCCTGCCAGGCATTCAGTAGAGCTCTCGAGTTAATGCTTATCCTACTGTGTTCTCAGAGATGTGTCCTCATGCAGTGAGCAAATGTGCATTTATTGGGCAAGGTCTGAGAACATATAGGAGTATCCTGCTTCTGTGCTAAGTGAATTGCTGATGGGTAAGACCCAGAAATATAGACTGAAAAATATTCCCCTCCATGCAATGGAGCAATTTTCTCTGACATGTTAACCCCTTTAGTCCAGCGCAATCTTTAGACACTTGCATTTTGTCTCTCATAGCAGTCATACCTCTAGTCTAGAGAACAGAAACAAGTGGACAGCCATAAAATATATTGAGCGCAATCTATATCCAAGAGTCTGGCTAGGAGCTAGGATTTAAACAATAAAACATTAAATTAAAATATCATTACAGATTTTGAACTGTGCTTTGAACAAAATGAGTAAGAAGTAAAGACAGAGTATTATGGGAGTGTGGCTATTTAGCAAAGGCATTTCCAGAAGGCAATATGAGGAGGTGCAAAAAGAATTGAAGGCCGTGATCATGCAAGCAATTGAAGGAAGAATGTTATACCCAGAAGGAACAGGATGTGCAAACACCCTGAAGTATGTATACTATAAAGACAAAAAGAAAATCTATGAAGCTGAAAGGTAGAGAGCAGGGGAAGGATACAAGTCTTGAGACACAGTCATCATAGGATACAGGGCCTTCAAGATCTTGGATATAAATCTATGTGAAAAATGAAGCCATGAAGTGAGAGAATAATGCAGACTAACTGAAAGGTCATCCTTACTTCAAAGTGTATGGAGAGTGGGTTGTAGAAGCAGAAGTGGAAGAAGGGGAACAGTAAGTGGGCTGCACCCTGTGTGGTGTAGCGATGGGGAGGAACAGCAGGTTGCTCAAGCCACCTGGAGGTTGAATCAATATGACTTCCTAATGGATTGCATGAGATAAGTAAGGAGAGGAAGTAAGTATGACTCTTAGTTTCTAGTTTGAGAAATTGGTCCATGGTGGCATCATTAATTAAGGCAGAGAAGTCTGAGAGAATATGTTTGTGAGAGTGAGTGGGAATCCACTCAGTTTTGGAATTAAGTTTCAGATATTTGGGACAGAACCAAATGGTGACATCCATTGGAAAGCTGGAATATGTACTTGGAACATGGGGGTGGTGGGTCCTGATCTGGAGTCAGGGGTGTGGGAATTGTCAGCATAAGGATGCAGTTAAAGCCTTGGGAATGGATGAAGACCCAGGAGTGTGTGGTAGAAAAAGGGGAGGACAGAAGGCTCTTTGCCCAGTTCATGTGCAAAAGATACAGTTCTCTTCTTCCCTATCACATGAGAGCTTGATAGGGCAAGTGGTCCAGCTTTGGTCATCCTCTCAGAAAGCCTAGTCCTCATGCTCCTGTCTTCTGCTTTGTTCTGATGAGTTTCCTTCCCTCACCCACAAGGTCAACAAATGATCTCTGTGTTAACATAAAAGAAAGAAACCACAAACAACACTAGCATCACCACGCATCCAAGCAACTAAACCAACAAACAGGACAGCATGAGCTCTCAGAAAAGAAATTGTCCTGCTGGCCAGGTCACAGAGAAGAATGTGCTGTCCCTCTACTGGCCTTTGGGATGAATCATGCTTCAGTCTGCTCTGCTTTAGCTTGACAGATTGCCAGTGTGTGTACAGATTGCATGGAAGGCAGAAATAAGAGGATACAGCTGGTTCTGGGCCAACCATGACCACTCCTGAATGAGCATATGCTTCACTGAAAATGGGTCATGAAACCAGTGTGCACCTGTGAAGACATCATCTATTTTTTGGTGTAGTCTGTTAGCCTCAAAGATTCCCATTGTGTAATTATCTGCTTTTTTATGTTAAACTGTCAGGTCAGGATCTTCTCTAACCTTGCAAATACTCCCTACTCCTGGCACTTTCACCTCTTACCTGCTTCTACTAATATCTCCCTGGAGAAGCAAGAAGCAATTCCTGTATCAAAAAGCAAACAGGAAGTGTCCTCATTATGGCTGCAGGTTACCCACAACACTGAGGTTTCCTTTCAGTGTTTTGCACCTCTGTTTCTGTTCACTTTTGCCCTGCCCCTTTCCTTCCGGTGTTACATCAGCCCACTTCTCTGGCCTTTCTTTGCAGTACTTAAATTCATTTTTTTTTCATCTTCCCACTATTTTTTCCTGAACAGACATTGCTATGCTGCTCAGACAGGTAGTCTGATTCACGTCTTTGTCCCCATGATTTGTTCATGCATCTGCTCCTGGCTCCCTATCAGGTTACAGACCTGCTGTGCAACCCAAATCTGTAAGTTCTGCATGCTCTTTGCTCCCTCATCCCCAGCTTCCTGCATATCTGTATGCTGAGCCACCACCCCCACAGTTCCTCTGCTGACGCAGAATGCGTACATGCAAAACTGCTTTGTTTCACAACTGCTTTTTGTTTCACAACTGGATTCTGTGGTCATATCTTCTTAATAATATATTTTGTGACATTCTGTATGTCTCAAAATTATTTCCTATCTGGACCCCCATCCCCAAAAGAGGGTCTGTCACCCTGTGGCTAACATTTATGTATCACTGCTCCTAAGTAGGATTGCTTTTGATTCTTAAACATGTTTCTTTTTCCTGTCCTGGGAAAATCTACTTCGTGTTAGCTCATTGCTAAGAGCTATTCAGGAGACTTGCATCCAGCCAGCACATGAAAAGAGTAAGGGAAGGATGAGGAATGAACAACTGATCAGGCTTTATTGATGTTTAGTATTGTCCATCTCATCAGTGGAATTAATGAAACTATTTAAAGAAAGAATGCTCAGTTGTCATTAATAATGTATTTTGGGTTTTCTGGGTGCATATACTTCACACACATTTCCTCTCTCTTAAAAAGTTAGGCATGACATGTGACTTATTTTGGACAAAGAAATATGAGCAGAATTGATACATGTTACCTCTGAGTGGAAACTAAGAGTGATGGTTTATATTGAATACTTCCTTTTTTCTGCCAAGTCTTGCACCATCCAGTAGAAGCCACACATGTAATTTAAACTTTTTAGTAGTCACATTTAAGAAGCTAAGAATAAGGTAAAAATTAATTTTGACAATATTTATAATTTAACCTAGTATATCAAATATATGTTGGAGTATATATCTAATATATAACATTATATATCCAATATATTTTTAAAACCCAACCAGTTATCCATCAATTGTTTGTGAGTCTTTTTCAATCTTAAGTCTTTGAAATCTGTAGTTATCTTATAAGTACATCTCAAATCAGACTGGCTACATTTCAAGGACTCAGTAGCTTGATAGAGCTAGTAACTATAGTCATCCCTGGATATTCAAAGGTAGTTGGTTCCAGGACTTTCAGCAGATACTAAAATCCTCTGATAATTAAATCCCTTATATAAAATGGTGCAATTTTTGGATATAATTGATGCCCATCCATTCTCCCATATATTTTAATTAATTTCTAGACTACTTATGATACCTAACACAATATAAATTCTGTATAAGTACATGTTATACTCCATTACTTTTTAAATTATATTCTTTTATTGTTGTTATTTCTAAATATTTTTGATCCCTAGTTGGTTGAACCTACAGATTCAGAATATGCAGATTCATGAATATACAGGGCTCATGCATCAGACTGGGGAGTGCAGGCCTCAACATCATGGAAATACAGACAGAGCCTACCTCCACCTATGCCCCTAGAGAGGGTGACACAAAGCAAAGACCACACTGGTGAGAGTGGGAAGTAGGCCTTTACTGTGGTCAGTCATTGACTTTGGGGTTATCTGTTGCTGTAGAATAACTTAACTAATTGAGAAATTATATAAGGTAAAATATGTGTGGTATATGTTGGGCAACTATAATCTGAAAATCTTAAACCTAAAGTTCAATTTGGAGTACTTCAGATTTCAGATTTTTGGATTAGGGATGTTTAACTAGTAAAATACATGAAAATATTTCAAAATCCAAAACCTCCAACATCTGAAACATTTCTGATCCCAATCATATTGGATAAAGGATACTTGACCTGTATTAGTTTAGGGCTCAAGAAACAGGCAGCAAGAAAATTCTTAGCAACTAGAAGAAACTAGTAAATGTACTTTATGTAGTGA
The DNA here is from genome assembly GCF_053883595.1 of Heterocephalus glaber. Lineage (NCBI taxonomy): Eukaryota > Metazoa > Chordata > Mammalia > Rodentia > Bathyergidae > Heterocephalus > Heterocephalus glaber. The sequence continues at coordinate 10,511,654 of NW_028258344.1, forward strand.
CAAAACATTTCGTAAATCCCCTTTTTTGAAAATTGTCAGAATGTATTTATTGTTTTAAGAAAAGGAATTGAACAACAAAATATTAGTAGTATGTGTTGCTGTTGGCTGAATTTGTTGAGGTACTACAAGAGAAAAATTAGCTTAGAAAAAGTTGATTTTTTGAAAGTAAAAATAAGAGAAAAATCAGGAAAGAGAAAATGACAGAGTAGTGATCAGCAGCAAAATTCAGCTTCTCTGAGATCTGGAATCTAGACACCAGGAAAATAACAACTTGGTGAAGATTAAAAAAAGAAGAAGAAGAAGTCGATCACTGGGAATCAGGGAGGAACTGATAGGAAAATTAGAAGCTACAGAGAAGTTGAGGAAATGGATCGCAATTCAAGGGAAAAGAACATAGCACCAGACTCCTGGGAAAGAGAGACTGCCTCCACAGACACAAAATTCTTTTGTCTCACTTTTCTCTCCTTCTATCTTGCATTGCTTAACTTTTCAAATTTTTCTTCTTTCATTCTCCCATTCCCAACCCCTATATCTTTACTATTATTGAGTTTTATTAATCTTTAGATAGTTAACTATATATTATTACTATTTAACTCTTTCTATAGTTAGTAAAGTTATAGTTGTCACATTTAGTCAATTACTGTATGTCAATATTTGGTTTGTCTTGGCATTTATACCATAATTACAGATATCTTTTCTATGGTTAGAGTGATACATTATTGGTCCTTATAATATGTCAATATGCAGTTTGTCTTGGATGATATTATTGTTGGTGATTTACTTGCTATTGCTAAGTTGCATACTTGTTGTTATTAATAGGTTTTCTCTTTATGTCAATATCCAGATTACCTTTACATCATTAACAATACTGTGGTCCATTTCTGGAGAACTAGATTTTGGGCCAATTACACTGGATCCTCCCCTCTCAAATTAACAGACATGATTGGATATTGAGACAGAGCCAAAAGACTATACTTAGCCATACCTAGAGTGCATCACTGAAAAGCAGACACTAACTAAAGAGATCTCCATACAACTGACAAAGTTTTTCCACTATAACCTCCTACAAACCTCTGTGCAAAAGAAAATAAAACAAACAGAAACAATACAAACAGGAGAAGACAAGGCAACAAAATGCCTCCCCAAACTTCCAACTTTCCCAAAGCCAATCCGTGGGGCCTAAAGGGGAAGGAAAGAAAAAGCCACACAGCTGAGTTATTAAAAAAAAACCCAAAAAACAGAAGATTAAAAAACAGATCAATAAAGTGCTTGGCAGGCTTAAAGAAGATATAATTAAACTGATAATAGATGTAATAAAATGATCAGGGAGCTTTACAGAAGACACTAATAAAAAGCTATCTGAGCCAAACAAAATGATATAAAACATGAATGACCAGTTTATCAAAGAATTAGAGTCTGGGGAAAGTTTCCAAACAGAAATCCAGGAGAATAAAAGTTCTATTGAAAATATGGGCAGCAGAAATGACCAGTATTAGGACAGACTGCCAGAATTAGAAGATAGGGCTCCTGTCAGAGAGCAAATATTTAGAGATTAAAAAAAAACAGCAAGAGAACATGAAAAGTATATCCATTAGCTGCTAGATGAAGAAAAAAGGACTTATCTAAGATTAATTGAAATAAGTGAAAAATCAGAAGACAGCACATATGGCATAAAAAAAAACTGTTTACAGAAATAATAACAAAAAACTTTCCAAATATAAGGAAACAAATAAACATTTAGATAAGTGAGGAATATAGAACCCTAAATAGCCATGATCAAAAAATAACTCTCCCTGACACATCATGGTCAAAATCTCAGAAGTCCAACACAGGCACAGAATTTTAAGCAACAAATCACTTATGAAGAAAAGTCCATTAAATTACAATAAACTTCTCAACACAAACTTTAAAGGTCAGGAGAGTGTTTCAAGCTGTAAAAGATAAAAACTTCCAATCCAGATAGATATAGCTTGCAAAACTATCTTTCAAAACTGATGGAGAAATGAGGTATTTCTATGACAAAGAACACTTCAAGAAATTCATGACCACCAAATCAACATTACAAAATATCTCAAGGATATCCCAGAAAGAGAGAATGAAACCAACAATACATCCAACAGAATGAATAAACCAGGCAGATGAAGAGTTAAACAGAAAGGAAGAAATCAGCAACAGGAAAATAAGACAGTGACAAGAATAGTCAATACCTTTCAGTAATAACTCTCAATATGAATGGTCTAATTCCCCAACCAAAAGACAAAAACTGCTGGAATGGATCAAGAAACAAATCCAGTGATATTATATATACAATAAATAACAGATTAATAGAAATTAACAGATTAAAAATCAGAAGATGGAAAACAATATCGCATGCAATAGGAACCCAGAAAAAAATGAGTAGCTAACGATATCAGACAAAGCAGACTTCAAGCCAAAACTGATCAAAAGAGATAATGTCACTACATATTGGTTAAAAGAATAATTAAATAGTAAGAGATTACAATTTTGAACATATATGAACCTAACCCTAGTGTACCTGAATTCATAAACCACACACTGCTGGATAAAAGAAAATCAGATGAACACTCAATACCTCCAGTCACAAATAGACAGATCAACTAGACAAAAAATGAACAAGGACATATCAGAGTTAAAAACAACCTTGGAACAAATGAATCTAATAGATATCTACAGAGTTCCACACAATAAAAACAGCATACACATTCTACTCAGCACCACATGGGTCTTTCTCCAAAATAGACCACATACTATCCTGTAAAGGATGCTTAAGTAAATACAAAAGAATCAGAATTATCCCATGCATATTATCTGATCATATTACAATGAAACAAGAAATCAGTAGCAAAGGAAACTACACAAATTATGGAAATGAAACAATACCATCTTGAATAGTCAGTGGGTCACAGAAGAAATCAAGGGACAAATTAGCCAGTTCCTAGAATCAATATACTGGAGCCAACGGAACACAATGAAAGCAATCCTAAGAGGGAAGTTTGTAGCTGTGAATACACAAATCAGAAAAACAGAGTGATGCCAAATAAGTAACCCAATGGTACACCTCAACATCCCCGCAAAATAAGAACAATCCAAATCCAAAACTAGTACAAGGAAGGAAATTACACAGATCGAAGCAGAAATTAATGAAATTGAAACTAAAAAATACAAAGAATCAATGAATCAAAAAGCTAGTTCTTTGAAAGAATAAATAAAATAGACACACCCTTAGACAATCTTACCACAAAAGAGGTAAAAAGACCCAAATCAATGCAATTAGAAACAAAAATGGCAAAATCACAATGAACACTGATGAAACCAGAAGATTATTAGTAACTACTTTGAGAAGCTGTACTATAACAAATTGAGGAATTCAGAAGAAATGGATAGATTCCTAGATAATATGAACTATCAAAACTGACTAAGATTTTATACCAATCCCTGAAAAATTAAATAACAAGGAATAAATTGGAACAGGTAATTAAAAAAAAATCAATTAAGAAAAGCCCAGTTCATGACGGATTTACTGCTGAATTCTACAAGAACTTTAGGGAAGATCTAAAATCAGTATTTCTAAATACTCCAAAATTCATTCCTGGAAACTAGCATTATGCTGATTCCAAAACCAAAAAAACCAACAACAACAACAAAAAACCCAACCAAAAGAGAAAACTACAGGTTAATCTCTTTAATGAACATAGATACAAAAATCCTGTACTGGAAAATAGAATGGAACAATTCATCAAAAAGATCATACATCATGACCAAGTAGAATTCGTCCCACAAGGATGAATTCAGGGATGCTACAGGGATAGTTCAACATACTCAAATCAATGTGTAACACATCACTTTATGTGTAAGGATGGAACCCAGGACAAAAATCACATGAACATCTCAATTGATACAGAAAAAGCCTTTGACAAAATCCAACATTCATTTATGATAAAACACTCAAGAAAATAGAAAACCTATACTCAGGTATAGAAGGACCTGAACTCAGTCTGTTAAAAGTCATCTATGACAAATAAATGGCATATTAAATGGTAAAAAGCTGAAAGCTTTCTCTCTAAAATCAGGAGCAAGACAAGGAGATCTGCTATCATCTCTCTTATTCAATACAGTTCTCAAAAAACTAGCCAGAGCGATCAGGCAAGAGAAATAAATTAAAAAAAGGGATTTGAATAGATAAAGAAGAAGTGAAATCATCATTATTTGCAGATGACATGATCCTCTACATAGAAGACCTAAAAAATTCCACCAAGACTCCTAGAATGAATAACCAAATTCAGTAATATGGCAGGATACAAAGTCAACACACAAAAATCAATAGCTTTCCTGTCTACACATAATAAACTCACTGAAAAAGAAATCAGGGGAACAATACCATTCACAATAGCATTCATAAAAAATTGAATACTTAGCAATTAACCTAACCAGGGAAACTAAAGACCTCTCCAATGAAAATACACTACTCTGGAAAAGGAGAACGAAGAGGATTTCTGAAAAAGGTGATTGAAGAGAACATAGGAAAATGGAAAGATATACCCTGTTCCAGGATAGGTAGAACCAATATAGGCAAAATGGTTATACTTCCAATACTAATATACACATTTAACACAATTCCAGTCAAAATACCAAGAGCATTCTTCACAGCAGTAGAGAAAACAAACTTAAAATTCATATGGAACAAGAAGAGACCCAGAATAACAAAAGCACTCCTAGGCAATAAGGACAAAGCAAGAGGCATCACAATGCCAGATTTCAAGTAATACTACAAAGCTACAATGATAAAAACAGCATGGTATGGCAAAAAAAAAGACATGTGGATCAGTGGAGCAGAATAGAGGTTGTAGAAACACAACTCCAGGCATATTCACCTACATGATCTTTGACAAAGGGAACAAAAATTTATGGAAGAGGAAAGCTAGTGGCCTTCTGTCCTGCTGCTCCCAGCCCAGAGGAAGGGGCTTCCGGGCCACCATCTGTCCCACCACTCCCAGGCCAGAGGTAGGGGTTTCTGAGCCACCATCCCACTGCTCCTGGTCCAGAGGAAGGGGCTTCCCTGCCACCATCCCTCCACCCGCTCCCAGCCCAGAGGAAGGGGCTTCCTGGCCACCAACCCTACCCCCGGTCCCAGCCCAAAGGAAGGGGATTCCAAGCCACCATCTGTCCTTCCACTCCCAGCCCAGAGGAAAGGGCTTTTGGGATACCTTCTGTCCCGCCACTCCTGGATCAGAGGAAGGGGCTTCTGGGCCAAAATCCCTACTGCCACTCCTGGCCCCTGTCCCAACTCTTCCTGCTCAGAGGAGGTGAGCCACATGGGCACCAACAGCACCCGCCCTGCACCCCCGGTAGAAATGAGAAAACACGTAAATAAGTCTCAAAACCAGATATCCAGGTCACCTAGAGCAACCAAAGGGAAATGAGATGGAACACTCTGATACTCAACCACCTGGACCCACTGAACTGGGAACAAAGGGGATCTGGAAAAAATGAAATCAGAAATAATTTCTCAGATAACAGGAGAGATTATGCTCCTAGTGCAAGACATGATTAATAAATCTAGAGAGGAGCTGAGGAACATGATGGAATCCCAACATAAGAAAAAAATCGAATCCATAAAACAGATGCAAATAGATTTCCAGGAGATGAAAAACTCCATTGAAAGTCTACAGAGAAGAATGAGCCAATGTGAGGACAGAATTTCAGATATAGAAGATAAGATTGCAATTAGTGACCAGGAAAAGAAAAATTGCTTCAAAATTATAAGGGAACATGAGAAATCAATCCAGCAGCTGCTAGACAATGCAAAGAAGAATAACATAAGACTGACTGGAGTCAATGAAGAAACAGGAGAGAGTGCAGATGACATAAAAATCTTTTTGCAGAAGTAATGGGAGAAAACTTCCTAACCAGGGGAAAAGAACTTGACATAGAGATAAGTGAGGCATATAGGACTCCTAATAGTCTTGATCAAAAAAAAAAAAATCTACACATAGTCATATAATTGTTAAGATTCCAGAAACTCAACAGAAGAACAAAGTTCTACAAGCAGTGAGAGAAAAGAAACAAATCACATACAAAGGAAAGCCCATCAGAATCACAGAAGACTTCTCAACACAAACCCTCAAGGCAAGAAGAGCTTGGAGTGACATATTCCAAGCCCTAAAGGAAAACAGCCTCCAACCCAGATTGATGTACCCTGAAAAACTATCTTTCAAAATTGATGGAGAAATAAGATACTTTCATGACAAAGAACACCTTAGAAACTTCGTGAATACCAAACCAGCACTCCAAAGAATTTTACACAATATCCTAGGAACAGACATTGAGGATCACAACCTCAGGAAGCAAAGCAGAATGAACTCATCTGGCATGACAAGAAATTAAATATAAAGGGGGAGAACACAACAAAAAGAAAAAGTCATGGCCATGACAAGTCAATACGTTTCAGTTATAACCATCAATGTTAATGGTCTCAATTCACCAATCAAAAGAAATAGACTGGCAGAATGGGTCAAGAAGCAAAATCCAACAATATGCTGCATACAAGAAACACACTTAATTCAAAAGGAAACTCATAGACTGAAAGTTAAAGGGTGGAAAACAATACTCCATGTGACGGGAACCCGAAAAAAAAAACAGGAGTAGCTATCCTCTTTGCAGATCAAGTAGACTTCAAACCAACACTGATTAAGACAGACGAATAAGGACACTACATCCTTGTAAAGGGAAGAATCCAAGAGGAAGGGATGACAATCATAAATATCTATGCACCAAACACTAGTGCACCCAACTGTATAAAACAAATACTAATGGGCATGAAAAGTCATATATGCACTAATACAATTGTAGTGGGGGGCCTCAACACCCCACTGTCACAAATAGATAGATCAACTAGACAAAAAATAAGTAGTGAAATAATAGAACTCAATCAAACTCTTGAACAAATGAACTTAACAGATGTTTACAGAGTGTTCCACCCCACAAAGTCAGAATACACATTCTTCTCAGCTGCACATGGGTCATTCTCCAAAATAGACCACATACTCACACACAGAACATGTTTAAGTAAGTGCAAAGAAATTGAAGTTATCCCCTCTATATAGATCATAGTGTGATGAAATAGGAGATCCGTAGCAAAAGAAACTGGAAAAATTTCATAAACACGTGGAAATTGAACAACACACTTCTGAATAACCAATGGGTCACAGAGGAAATTAAAGAATAAATCAGACAGTTCCTTCAAATAAATGACAATGACAATACAACATATCGGAATCTATGGGACACAATGAAAACAGTCTTACCAGGGACATTCATTGCAGTTAATACGCATATTAGGAAAACAGAAAGAGCCCAATTAAAGAACCTGATGCTGAACCACAAGCTTCTAGAAAAAGAAGAGCATGATAAACCCAAAACTCATACAGGGGAGGAAATTATAAAGATCAGAGCAGAAATCAATGCAATGGAGACTAAGAGAATGATACAAAAAATCAATGAAGCCAAGAGTTGGTTCTTCAAAAGAATCAACAAAATTGACAAACCCTTAGCCAACCTTAGCAGAAAAAGGAAAGAAAAGGCCCAAATCCATACAATTAGGAGTGAAAAGGGTAAAATTACAACAGAGCCAGAAGAAATCCAGAGGATCATCAATACCTACTTCCAGAACCTATATGCCAATAAGATGGAAAACACAGAAGAAATGGACAGATTCTTAGATACATATGAATTACCAAAGTTGAACGAAGAAGACCTAAAAATTCTAAACAACCCAATATCAACCAATGAAATTGAAAATGTAATTAAAAACTTATCAACTAAGAAAAGCCCAGGCCCTGATGGCCTCACTGCTGAATTCTACAAGACATTTAGAGAGGAACTACTGCCACTACTGTTTAAACTCTTCAATGAAATTGAAAGGGAAGCAGTACTCCCAAATTCATTCCTGGAAGAAAGCATCACCTTGATCCCCAAAGCAGAGAAAGACCCAACTGAAAAGGAGAACTATAGGCCAATCTCACTAATGAACACAGATGCAGAAATCCTTAATAAGATAATGGCAAACAGAATGCAGAAGATCATCAAGAAGATCATACACCCTGACCAAGTGGGATTCATCCCAGGGGTGCAGGGATGGTTCAACATACACAAATCAATCAATGTAATACACTATATCAATAGAGCCAAGGATAAAAACCATATGATTATTTCCACAGACACAGAAAAAGCATTTTACCAAATCCAACATGCATTTGTGATAAAAATACTACAAAAAATTGGAATAGATGGTCTCTACCTCAAACTGATAAAAGCCATCTATGAAAAACCAACAGCCAATATCATACTAAATGGTCAAAAACTGAAATCCTTCACACTAAAATCAGGAACAAGACAAGGATGTCCACTATCACCACTCTTGTTCAATATAGTTTTGGAAACATTAGCCATGACAATTAGACAAGAGAAAGAAATAAAAGCAATAAAGATAGGAAATGAAGTAAAATTGTCATTATTTGCAGATGACATGATACTGTATATAGAAGACCCAAAGTACTCCACCAAAAGTCTTCTAGACTTTTAATAACCAAATTCAGTCAAGTAGCTGGTTACAAGGTCAATACCCAAAAGTCAATAGCTTTCCTCTACACCAATGACAGACTCACTGAGAGAGAAATAGGGCAAATAATTCCTTTCACAATAGCATCCAAAAAACTGAAATACCTGGGAATCAACCTAATGAAAGAAATCAAAGACCTCTTCTCTGAAAACAATAGCACTCTGAAAAGAGAGATTGAAGATGATGTCAGAAAATGGACAGGCATCCCCTGCTCCTGGGTAGGAAGGATTAATATAGAGAAAATGGCCATACTTCCAAAACTGCTATATAGATTCACTGCAATTCCAATTGAGATCCCAGCAGCATACTTCACTGCCCTTGAGAAAACAATCCAAAAATTCATTTGGAACAAGAAGAGACCCAGAATAGCAAAAGCAATTCTAGGTAACAGAGACATGCCAGGGTATCACAATGCCAACCTGCAACTATACTACAAAGTTACTGTGATAAAAACAGCATGATACTGGCAAAGAAACAGACCTGAGGGCCAGTGGAACAGATTAGAGGATGCAGAAACAACTCCAGACACACTCAGCCACTCATCTTTGACAAAGGAGCCAAACACCCTCACTGGAGGAAAGATAGCCTCTTTAATAAATGGTGCTGGAAAAATTGGGCTTCAACTTGCCAAAGATTAAAACTAGACCTATATCTCTCACCACGCACTAAACTAAAATCGAAATGGATTAAAGATCTAGATATTAAAATAGAAACTTTGAACCAGTTGGAACAGAGGTTAGGTAGAACCCTTGAAGACATCAGTGTAGGAAAAGATTTTATGAACAAAACCTCAGTTGCCTGTGTACTAGCACAAACAATCAACAAGAGGGATCTCTTCTTATTAAAAGGCTTCTGCACAGCAGCAGAAACCACCAGCAGTGTGAAGAGACAACCCACAATGTGGGAAAAAATCCTCACCTGCTCTTCCTCAGATAAAGGTCTATTATCTCGAATCTATAAAGAACTTAAAAAGATCATACCTCCCAAATTTAAAGACCCAATCCAAAAATGGGCATCTGAAATGAACAGACATTTCTCAGACAAAGAAGTAGAAATAGCAAATAAATACATGAAAACATGTTCAACATCACTGGTCATTCGAGAGATGCAAATGAAACCAATGCTGATATTCCACCTCACTCCAGAAAGAATGACTGCTATCATGAAATCAACCAATAACAAATGCTGGCAGGGCTGTGGAGAAAGAAGAACCCTGTTCCACTGCTGGTGGGAGTGTAGACTGGTGCAAGTACTGTGGAAATCAGTATGGAGATACTTCAAAGAACTAGGACTGGAAGTCCCATTTGACCCTGCTGTTCTACTGCTGGGGATCTTTCCCAAAGAATTAATGGAATCATACCACAGTGATATATGTGCACCCACGTTCATAGCAGCCGAGTTTATAATAGCTAAAACTTGGAAACAGCCCAAATCCCCATCAACTGAAGACTGGATAAAGAAAATGTGATTTTTTAAATAAAATGGAGTACTACTCAGCCATAAAAAGTGAGAAATTAGAGACATTTATAACTAAGTGAATGTACATTGAGGTGATACTCTTAAGTGAAGTAAATAGGACACACATGTATAAATACCAAATAGTCTCTCTGGTGTGAGAAACTGAAAGTGTAAGTAACGACTAAAATGTGTAATAGGTAATGTGAAATAGGAAGAAAAGGGGCAAAGGGGAAGGTAGTGGGAGGGGTAGGGGAAAGAAAAGAAGGGAATGGAATTAATATGAGAAAATGAAAAAATAGGAACAAAATCTTTTTAAATAGGGAGGAATGGAGGGGTTGAAAGGAGGGCTGGGCAAGGGTGAAAAATAAGAACCAAGAGAGATTATGTAAAGGTGCAAATTTCCAATGATGAATGTCATTATATTGTATACCTAAAATGTACCAATGATTAGAATGAATAATCGATAATGCAAAATAGGAAGAAAAGGTCCAAAGGGGTAGGGGTAGTGGGAGGGGCAGGGGAAAGGAAAGAAGGGAAAGGACAAATGATGAGAAGTGGAAAAAATGGAAATAAAGTCTTTGTAATTAGGGAAGGGTGGAGGGGATGAAAGGAGGGCTAGGAATGGGGAAAAAATAAGAACCAAGATGCATTATGTAAAGGTACAATTCCCAATGAGAAATGTAATTGTGTTGTATACCAAGAGAAGCTCAGCTGGTCCCAGCACATGGAAGGAAGCTCCCCGCCTCCATCCCAGGCTTCTAGGGCAGAGAATCTCACCTGGTCCCAACACCCGGAAGGAAGCTCCCCCACTGCCATCCCAGTCTCCTAGGGCAGAGAAGGTGAGGTGCGTGAACGCCAGGAGCCCCCCCCCCCCCGCCACCATGGAAATGAGAAGAAACATAAACAAGCCTCAAAAACAGACTTCCAGATCACCTAGAGCAACCCCAAAGGGAAATGAGGTGGAAAAATCTGATACTCAACCACCTGGACTCTCTGAACTGGCAACAAAAGAGGATCTGGGAAAAATGAAATCAGAAATAATTACTCAGATAACAGCAAAGATTTTGCTCATGGTGCAAGACATGATTAATAAATCTAGAGAGGACACAGATAAAAAAAATAGAGGATCTGAGGAACATGATGGAATTCCAACACAGGAAACAAATGGAATCCATAAAACAGATACAAACAGATTTCCAAGAGATTAAAAACTCCATCGAAAGCCTGCACAGCAGAATGAACCAATGTGAGGATAGAATTTCACATATAGAAGATAAGATTGCAATTAGTGAGGAGGAAAAGAAAAATTGCTTTAAAATTGTAAGGGAACACGAGAAATCAATGCAGCAGCTGCTAGATGATGCAAAGAAGAATAACATAAGACTGATTGGAGTCAATGAAGAAAGAGGAGAGAGTGCAGATGACATAAAAAAAAAAAACTGTTCACAGAAGTGATGGCATAAAACTTCCCAAGGAGGGGAAAAGAACTTGATATACAGATAAGTGAGGCATATAGGACGCCAGCTAGCCTTAATCAAAAAAAAAATCTACACATAGGCATATAATAGTTAGGATTTCAGAAACCCAACAGAAGAATAAAATTCTACAAGCAGTGAGAGAAAAGAAACAAATCACATACAAAGGAAAGCTCATCAGAATCACAGCAGACTTCTCAATGCAAACCCTCAAGGCAAGAAGAGCTTGGAGTGATGTATTTCAAGCCCTAAAGGAAAACAGCCTCCAACCCAGATTGATGTACCCTGTAAAACTATCTTTCAAAATTGATGGAGAAATAAGATGCTTTCATGATAAAGAGCACCTCAGGAACTTCATGAATACCAAGTTGGCACTCCAAAAAATTTTAGACAATACCCTAGGAAAAGACAATGAGGATCACAACCCCAGGAAACCCAGCAGAACGAATCCATTGGGTGTGACAAATTAAAAGCAAAGGGGGAGAATCCAACAAAAAGAAAAAGTCATGACAAGACTTTGAAAAGTTTTGACTTCATCTCCCTAATGAGTGTATAATTCAATCTTATTATTGTACTGATTAGTATTTTTCTGCCTCTAGAGTTGCACACCATTCCTTGTGGTATACTGGCTATTTATCATCTTTTATCTATATTTTAATTGGGTTGTCTATTAATGAGCTCTAAGAATTCTTTATATATTCTGGTCATAGGTTATATGCATTGTAAATATGGTCTGTTTAAGGACTACTTTTCATTTTAATGATGTCATTCAAAGTTCTAAATTTTGATGGAATCTCATTTATCAATTTTTTTCTTTTATATATCATATTTTTTGTATCCTAGGTAGTTCTTGCCTACCCTGAATTCATAAACATTTTCCCTTATAATTTCTTCTTAAAGTTTTATACTTTTAGGCTTTCTTATTTAGGTTCATAGATCCCTTCAAGTTATTTTCATGTATGGAAAAAAAAGGTTGAGGTTAATTTTTTATATATGGATACCTGGTGTTCTAGTGCCGTGTGCTGAAAACACTCTCTCTTCCTCTGCTCTTGAATTGAGTTTATATTCTATAAAATGCTAATGTTAAATAATCTTTCAAAACTCAGTGGACCATATATGTGTGGTTCTATTTCTAGATTCTCTGTTTTATTCCAGTGATCTATATGTCTTTCCTTACACCAACACTGCCTTGATTACTGCAGCTTTAGATGAAGTCTTAAAATTAGGTACTAAACGTCTTCCAACACTTTTGTTTTTGTTTTTAACTTTTCTAGGTCCTTTGTACTCCTACATAACTTTTAAATTTCAATATCCAAGTCTTCATTTATAACAAGTATACACAAAGCTGAATTTTTATATATACCTTGTGTTTTCTAATCCTGTTAAATTCAAGTACAAGTTTTAGGGGCTCCTAGAGATTTCTTAGTATTTTCTCTGTAGATGATCATTTCATCTACACATAAAGATTTTGCTTCTGCCGTGCCAATCCTATCCTAGTTGTGTCATTTTATTGCCAGTCTATTTTGGTGGGGACTAGGTTTCAAAGTTTAATGGTCAGATAAAGAGTAAGCATATCTGCCCTTGTTCCTCATCTTAAGGAGAAAGCATTGTATCTTCTCTATTCATATAAGGCATTTTTGTTGGAAGTATGGAGTACATGTCTTATCTGTTGAGAAGGTTCTGTTCTACTTCTAGTCTCCTGATAGCTTTTACTATGAACAGCTGTAGAATTTAGTCCAGTACTTTTTCTCCAACTAGTGACAGGATCATATGGCTTTTTCCTTTCCTCTGTTAAAATAATGACTTTTGAGGGTGGATCTTCCAATGGTGAACCAACACTGCCATCCCTAAAACAAAACCACTTTCTACATACTGCCAGATCTGACTTCTAATAGTTTGTTTTGTTAAAGAAATTTTTATCTATGTTCATACATTTTTCTTCTATTATCTTTATCCAGTTTTAGGATTAGCACAATGTTGAGTTCCTAAAATGAGGGGAGAAGTGTTCCTTCTTTTTTCTGTTTTAATTGTTTGATATAATTTATCAGTTAAAATGTTTATGAGCCTGCTGTTGTCATATAGGTAGTTTTTCAAGTTAAGCATATACTTTCTTTAATAGATGCTATTCAAATTTTATATTTCCTCCAGAGTTAGTTTCATTAATTTGTCTTCCAAGGCACTTCTTAGAAGTTGTCAAATTTATTTCAAAAAAGATTTTTGTAATGTGCTTTCTATATCCTTTTAAATTCTGTAAAATCTGTGGTAATGTCTCCTAGATCTTAATATTGTAATTTTAAAAATATATAACTGATATTGTGTAACAGGAAGAAAAGGTCTAAAAGACCAGGGGAATTGGGAGGGGTAGGGGAAGGGGAAAAATGGAAAGGAAAAAATATGAAAAGAGGAAAAAAAAATGGAAACAAGGTCTTTGCAAATAGGGAAGGGTGGAGGGGCTGAACGGACTGCAGGGGAAAGGGAAAAAAATAAGAACCAAGATTACGCATGTAAAGGTACAAGATCCCAATGATGAATGTAACTGTATTTTATACTGAAAATGTACCAATAGACTTAATGGGGAAAAAAATAGGGAAGGCTGGAGGGGCTGAAAGGAGGGCCAGGGAAGGGAAAAAAAATAAGAACCAAGAGACTCATGTAATGGTGCAAGATCCCAATGATGAATGTAACTGTATTTTATACCTAAAATGTACCAATAAAGTTAATGGGGAAAAAAAATTGTGTTGTATACCTAAAATTTAACAATAAAAGAATTTAAGAAAAAAAAGAGAGGAAAACTAGCATCTTTAACAAATGATACTGGAAAAATTAGCTACCTAGACCCATATTCCTAACTATGAACTAAAGTAAAATCAAGTGAATCAGCAATCTAAATGTTAAAACAGAGACACTTAATCTGCTGGAAGATACAATAGCAAAAACTCTTGAAGGCATAGGCATAACAAGATTCTGTTTCTGAACAGAACCCCAATTGTACAGTAAGTAATACCAAGAATCAACAAATGGGATCATATTAAATTAAATTTTCTGCACTTAACAATTAACAGAATGAAGAAACAATCTACAGAATGGGAAAAATTTGTCAGCTATTCCTCAGACATAGTACTACTAATATCTAGAATACATAAAGAACTCAAAAAATATTCCCCCAAATAAAAGATCCAATCAAAAACTGAGACACATCTCAGAAGAAGGAATGAAAATGGCCAGAAAATACATGAAAAAATGTTCAACATCTCTGGCCACTACAGAAATGCAAATTAAAACATTAATGAGATTTTTACTCCAGAAAACATGGCTATAGTATGAAATAAAAAATAACAAATGCTGGTGAAGCTATGGGGAAAAGGAACTTATTTTTGTTGATGGGAGATGGAAAATAGTATAACCGTTATGGAAATAAGTATGGAGATTCCTAAAAAAACTAAAACTAGAAATTCCATTCAATCCAGCTATTGCTCTTCTAGGTATCTTCCTGAAAAAGTTAAAGACATCTTACATCGATACATGCATGTCCATGTTTATAGCAGCATGACTCATAATAGTTAATTCTTAGAAGTGGCCCATATGTACATCAACAGATAAATAATTAAAATGTGGTATTTATACATAATGGAGTACCACTCTGCCATAAAAAGAATAAATTTGAGCCATTTGTAAGAAATGTATGTACCTTGAGAACATAATATTTAATGAAATAAATATAATGGAGGGAAGGGGATGAAAGAAGAATTAAGATGTGTTATATACATGCACCAACTCCCATGAGGAATGCGATCATTATGGTCTACAAATGTGCTAATAAAAAACCTAGAAATTTTGGGACTCATATGGCAGAGGTTCATTGGGTTCTTATTAACTTTAAACAGTAAAAGATAAAATGAGGAAGTGCATTTCTAGGACAAAGTCAAATTCAAACACAGTCTTACTACAAGTATCGAATCAAGGTACAAACAAGGAAATCCACCTCTGAGTAGATTAAATAAATTCATTTAATTGGCCAAAAGACCTTGAAGAAAAGACACTAAAAGCATGGTTCTTCCATCAAAGACTGTTGGACTGAAAGAACTCATATTTTAAAAATAAATATAGCTATATTATATAAATATATATTATTATTTGGCTGAAGTATCCATTTAAATTCATTCAAATCATACTTATTCTGATGCTACTATGCCTAGTGAATTTATCATCATCTATGTTCCATACTAAAGCATGAAGAGAAACCACTGGGAAGCTGAAGGATCACAGAGATATTGAAAAGAAAAGGAATGAGATGTTATGGATCAGCAATTAGATGTTTTTTAGAATTATTATCAGCAATTAGATTTTCTTTAGAATTATTAAAAGAATTAAGTTTGGAATTACACTTGGCTGTACTTGCTACTTGGCTGTTTTCCATACCATAAACTCCTTTCAGATGCTACTCTCAGCAGGGTGTAGCACTGTGCAAGTTACAAATCAGGCCCGGTGTAGATCATTATTACTGTTTGCCATATTGATCTTCTGTTTCAACCAGACCAGTTTTCATAAATGTAAATCATATTATCTTGTTGTACACTGAAACACTTCAAAGGTTCCCCACGTCCTTTGAGATTAAAATTGAATCTCTTTTAACACTGTGTTCAATATTCTTCATGTTAGAACTCCTGCTTTATTTTATAGCTCATTTCTTACTATACTTACTTTCTTATGTTTTATGCTTCTAGAAAATGAAAGTATGTTCATTTATTGCTCCTAGCAGATGCTTCTCTTTAGTCACACTTTCCTGAAATAGTTTTCCCTCTTTTTTGTCTAACTTTTATTGTTTAAGATTTAATTCAAGTGCCTTCTCAGCGAAGTCTGTGCAGACTACGAAAATGATTAGATGTTGTTATTTGATCCACTCCAAGACCTTACCATCACTAAGGTTATCTCTTTGCATTGAAATGATATATTGATGTGTTATCTTGTTGTTAAGAGCTTTGTAGATGTTCATTAATATTTCTTAAGTAAATGTTTCTAAAAAACAGAACCAGTGGCCAGAAAAAAGAATGAAGGAGCTCTTCCTATAGACTAGGATGTACAGAGGTTTAATAAATGTCTCCTGAGCAAGTGGCGATTGAGCAGTTTGTTGCTGAAATAAAAGAATCTAACTCTAATTTCCAGTCCATACTCCTGAGCATGGAAGGAGCATTTCTATCATTCCAATGGCTTACAGCTTCCAGAAGCTCCTATTTTTTACTTGATCAACTAAAATTGTGATGGTATAAAATTACTTTTCCTTGCCAGAATATCAGAGAAGAGATCCAAATTCTTGACCTTTGACCATAGCTTGCCAAAATTTCTGTCCTGGTGACCAAGAGATGAAGCAATAGTTCCTGTGGTGGAGGGATCTGGTTGTGTGGTAATTGTGATACTGTCTTGTCTGATTGTGCAACCATGACTAAAGCCTTAATGGTCCTTGACACACACAGCCACCACATATAGAGTGCATTTTTGGACTAAGATATGAAATAACAAACATTTATTAAGAAATTTTTTGTCAAATGCCAAGGTTATTGGAAATTTGTGGACCTATATTGGGCAGTGGTTTCTTGACCCAGGAAGCCACTTCACACTTTATTTTCTTGTAACTTTCATTGTTTCTTTCTTGTAACTTTCATTGTTTCTTCCTTGTAACTACTTTAGAAACTTACTATGCCTTTACATGGTTCCCTGGCCACAGTGGACTGGTTTATGAATAGAAACATGAACCCAGCTGCATCAGTCATAAAACTCAACTCCAAATTATACTTCCTTGTTACAGAGATTATCCCCTGACAAAGGTTGACAAATAAAACCCAGCGTTTTTGGTCTTGGTTAAAGAAAAGCTGGAAGTTATAAGATGCAAGACTTGAAAGACATTTTGGAGAAATCTGGATAGCTATGAGAAAAAAATATAACCAACTAGCAAAGAACAAAAGAAATTAATTATATATACATGATGATAAATTACCTTCAGAATAAACATGATTTAGGTGGCTATCTCAAATGATAGATTATTTTATATCACAGACCTTCAGGATAATTCTAATACAAATCCATAATCTGATAATACAGAATATCATGGCCTACTGCACTAACAGGTAAAGAAACAGAATCAAAAGAGGACAGTGGCACAAAGATAATGAATACCTTGGGGGGAGAGGCTAGACTGAGGTTTCAGAACATATCCCAAGTCTTCTGATTCTGAATCTTTTGTCTGTTAAAGTGGAGAAAACAAAAGATTCACGGCTACATTAAAAACACATTGGAAGTGGGGAGAACCTCACAAACTGTAAAAACCAATATTAATCACATATACTTTTTAAAGTTTACTATTACTCTAACAATAATAAATGCCAACTCCAACTTTAAGGCTAAATTGAAAAAAAAACACATTGGAGGAGAAACTGCTGATTTTTTTCCCCCTAGATTAATTTTATAATGGAAAAAACACTGCGATCTTGACATGAGAAGTTGAAAAATCTTTTCCTATGCATAAAATAGATAAATTCAATTCCACTTACTTCTAGATTTTTTAAAATGTTTACCTTTGTGTTATTTGAAACTAATGTTCATAATGATGTATAAGTCTAAATTGTTTTTCCAATTGATAGCCAGTAATTTCATTTACTGAATATTGTTAAATTATATAACGTAGATGTAATTTTTACATTAGAATGCAATTATGTAAAAAATAATGAGCAAAATAAATTCTTTTGACCAATTACTTTGGGGTAGTTTATTACACAACCATAGATAAACTCAGTAGTTTCCACTTTGAATTATGAAATATTTGAATTTAACTGAATATCTGAATTGAATATAAATTTAAATAATGAAAAGCACTTGCTCTTCTTTTCATGGAAATTGTTAGTTAAACAAAATTTGAATCTGTCTGACCTTTTGACTTCTGGACGATGTTATGCAGCAGAAATGGTGCTGCCTCAATTTTGAGCCCCAGCCTCCAGGGGCTGGTGTGCTTCTGCTTAGAAATCTTGGAGCCTGAAGACATGAGTCATCCCTGCTGACTCCACAGCTGACCACAGACTTATGAACAAGCCCAGCTGAGACCAGCCAAGCCCAGCCCAATCCAGAAAAACCCACCCAATTGGATCCATCCTAAATTGCCAACCTGCAAAATTATGAGCTAGAACTCTTTTTAAGTTGTAAGTTTTGAGTGGTTTGTTTAACAGTAATAGTTCCCAGGTAGCAGCCTTCTATTTGATTTAGTGCCAACCAAAACCAAAATGGGAATCTATTTGTTGTCTTGTCCAGTTTTGGCGAGTTTATTTTCTTTTTTCCTTTATAAATTTGAAGATGAAACTAATAAACTAACTTTCAGTATTTGTCTGACAGAATATAGTGAAAACATGCAACATTTCTATGACATTCCTTCCCAAACTTCACATTCTGAAACCAATAATAAAAAAAATCAGACAAATCCAAATTGAAAGACATTCTTTAAAAGTAAGAAAGTCATAAAAGCCTAAGAAATCCCAAGAACCATTGCAGTTTAAAGGGGATTAAAGAGTTGTGATAACCAAATGAAACACATGATTCAGGACTGGATCTTTTTCCTATAAAGAACATTAGTAGGACACTGGACAAAATTTAGGTAAAGTTTGTGGATTAGATGATAGCAGTGCAATCAAGGTCAATTTGCCAATTTTGGTAGTTGTATTGTGGTTATGTGAGAAACGTCCTTGTTTATAGGAATCATGTATTAAAATATTTTGTGGTTTTGTTGCATCATGTAGGCAATCTGTTCTCAATAGTTCAACTAGTAAAAGTTTAAAAAGAGAAAGAATATTATGGAAAATATAATATAAATATAATATGAAAATATAATATAAATATAATGGTTGGGAAGGATCTCTAGTCCTGTAAGATAATACCACTGAAGCACATTCCCAGCTCAAAAATTTGTTTTTGATCATCAGGCTTACTGTTCAAAAAATGCTGCCTGAAAGCCTATTTCTATTATATTTTTCTTCATTATGTTAAATAAGAAAAAGTCTATGTTTTTCACATCAAACCAAAGCATTCAACCAATTTCCTTAACCTTGAAACAAACAGCAAAATGCCTATATGCCAGAAACATATTAGCATATATAATACTTTACACAACTCTCTCTCTCTCTGATCATCAAACAATTAATATGGTTATAGACAAACTGTTGCTTTGCATACAACATCCCAGACATAATCTTCTTTGCTGTCATTTCATGTGCTTTTCAAAATAGTGTACACATTACCATATAATGTAATATGATTATGATAGTCCACCAGTTTTATTTGACTCAAGACTTACTCATTATTCTTACATTATTTATAACCAAGGCCTTGTCCTATCCACAGTTTTGTTAAATATATGGTATTGAGTTTTAGGGAAAAAACAGAAGGTTTTTCTGCATGAGAAGTAATAAAAATTATACTGAAAAACCAAGTATGTTTAATGAATTTTGAGTATTAATATCTGAAAGACTTTGTGGTGGGAGAATGTCAACTATGGAGACATAACAATTGTGCCTATATATTAGAAAGTTACGATCATTTCAGCTGTTAAGTCTTAGCTAGATAGCTCAGTAAAATAGAAGAGTTTGACCCACAAATATAAGAATTACATCTATACTATGTAATAGTGTACTATTATACTATCTATACTATGTAATAGTATAGATATTCAGCAAATGAATGACATTATTGGCTAGCAATTAAGAAAACAGGTTAGGGTCGGGGATTTAGCTCAGTGGTTCCCCCACCTGCCTTGCAAGAGCAAGGTCCCAAGTTCGATCCCAGGTACCAAAAAAAGAAAACAGGTTAAACCTATACACCATTGGAGGTATTAATTTTACATGGCGGGGGGCGGGGGGGGCGCCGCAGAAGGGTCTGGGTGGGGCGGGAGGCTGTGGTGCTGCGTAGGCCTGCAAGGCCCAGCGGGCTAGGCTGGCAGCTGGAGCCCCATTCACCATCGCTTCTCCCCTCAATGTTCCCCTCCCGGAGGTAAGCAGCGCAGCTGCCCTGGCAGGATGGCAAGACCAGGTGGCTCCTTGGTGGCTTTCCCTGGAAATGCTCCACCTTCCACCTCTTCATTGCCTGTCTCTTACTGAGCTTCTTTTCCCTACCCTGACTGCAGCTCAGCTGCTCTGGTGATGTGGACAGGGCAGCCAGGGGACAAGGGCAGGAGACCCCAGGTCCACTCGAGGCCTGCCCCCCAGAGCTACCCCCTGAGCACTAGGAAGAAGATGCATCCTGGGGGCCCCATTGCCTGGCAGTGTTGGTGCCATTCTGTGAATGCTTTGAGGAGCTTCTGGTCTTCGTGCCCCATATGCACCGCTTTCTGAGCAGGAAGAAGATCCAGCACATCTACATGCTCAACCAGGTGGATCATTTCCGGTTCAACCAGGTGACACTCATCAATGTGGGCTTCCTGGAAAGCAGCAACAGCACAGACTACATTGACATGCATGACGTGGACCTGCTCCCTCTCAATGAGGAGCTGCACTATGGCTTCCTTGAGGCTGGGCCCTTCCAAGTGGCCTCCCCAGAGCTCTACCTGCTCTACCATTACAAGACCTACGTAGGCAGCATCCTCCTTCTCTCCAAGCAGCACTACTGGCTGAGCAACTGGGGCTGGGGCCTCGAGGATGATGAATTCTACCAGAGCATCAAAGGAGCTGGGCTCCAGCTTTTCTGCCCCTCGGGAATCACAACTGGCTATAAGACATTTTGCCATCTGCATGACCCAGTCTGGAGGAAGAGGGATCAGAAGCATATTGCAGCTCAAAAACAGGAGCAATTCAAGGTGGACCGGAAGGGAGGCCTGAACACTGTGAAGTACTGTGTGGATTCCCACATAGCCCTGTCTGTGGGCGGGCCCCCTGCACTGTTCTCAACATCACATTGGACTGTAACAAGGCTGCAACCCCCTGGTGTACCTTTGGCTGAGTTGTGTAGACAGTAAGGAAGCCCATGCCTACAGGCCACACTGTTGCTCAGCCTCAGGATGAGAACTTAGGCCTGGGGCCTAGCTCCGAAAGGGTGTGGAGTGGCCTGAAGAAATGGCAAGCTCTGTATTTGCACCAGCCTGGGCACCAGAGGCAGGCTTGAGCTGGGACAGGACACATATGACGCCTGGGATGCTGCTGGCAGTAAACAGTGATCACAAAAAGGCTGAAAAGTGGCTTCAACCAGGACTCTCCACCCTGCCTTCCTGCTTGCCCTACTCTGCCCTCCTTTGTATGTGGAGGCCTCAGGCATTGGGAAAGATTGAACTGGACAACGTCTAATTAGCCTCACTTTTGATCCTTCCCACAGGACTGCCTCATGCAGAGATACAGCTTAGAAGCCATGTGGCTGGTGTAGGTGGCAGTTGCAATCAGGAGGCTTAGAACTTCAGAAACCAGAGAATAAGCCCCACAGAAAGGAACAGCAGATACCAGCTCTAGCTGGTTGTCACATGCAGGAATGTGGACCTCGTGTTACCAGATCTTCTGATTTTTCAAAAGAAACTAGAATGCTGGATTCTTAAGTGAAATCTGGTGTTCACTTCAGGAGCACATATACTTAAGAGAAATCTGATTTTTTAATGATAGTAGCTAACTGAAACTTTCAAAAAGTATGGCAGGCCAAACAAAATGTGTTGTGGACCTTAGCTTGTCAGAAATGGGCAAAAGATGACACCTCCTTTAGTTGTCAAGGAATTAGGGTAGAAGTAGGGATGGCAAATCCACATGGGAGTAGAAGCCAAAGGCACAAGGTTACATACCAGCTTCCCACCCAACCCTCTAGGTTTCCAAGCAGCTCCTTGGGTCTCCATATCGGCAGAGTGACCACTGTCAGGGTTCCTTTGGTTGGGCTTTGACTGGGAAGGCTGCTTCATCCTGCCTCACTGAGATGAAGACAGGAAGGAGAGCAACTGAGGACCCACAGGACTGGACCTAGAGTAAACACAATTCAGCCATGTCTCAGGTCAAGGCCTGAGGGAGGGAGAGCCATGTTTTTAAGGTAGCAGGAAGGAGAAGGGGAGAGGTAGGCAAATCCCTGGAGTGTTCTTGTAGCACGAGGGGAGATTTCCAGCAATCTCTAAGATCACTTCCAAGGAGAGGTGAAGGACAGAAACTGAGCAAGACCTTTGAAAGGAAGCCCAGGGCCAAATGAGAGTGAGAGATGAGGGGCCCTGTAAGGTAGATGGCTCCTTCAAGGCCAAAGATTTAGGGTAGACACCAGAGGAGGCCGTTGGGACCACTTGAGCTTGGTTAACAGTAGGACACCTTGAAGTGCTGAAGAAGGAAGGGAGTGAGGTCACAGAACTGAAAAGGGTAGGATCAACACCTCTGGTCTAAAAAGATTCCTCCTCTTAGAATGATGTGGGGGCTCTTACGTGGAGTTATACATGTTGTGTACTGTACAACCTCTATGTAAGCTAAGAGATTTAAACGGATCATTAGTGTTAATCTTCAGGTACTGACATCTAAGCCAGGGTTGTAAAAAAAAAAAGTGGAACAAAAATTGTGTACCTTGTTGTGTAATTGCATTACCCTGTCACATAAAAACCAATGTGAACAAACAAGCATTAAGATTGTACACCGGCATATTAACAGTGGATTAAGTGCTGAGGTGATGAAAGATACTTTTTATAAAAAGTTTTTTCTCTTATTTTCCAAATTAAAAGATAGCATATATTGCCTTCATAATTTAAAAAATTAAGAAAGAAAAGAGGGGAGGTGGTGTTATGGTGATTGTAATCAGCTGGGAAATTTCTCCTGTATAACTGATTAACAACCATCACCAAAAGTCTGCGAAATGATCATCCAAATGCTATGACTGCACTCTGAAAAGCACAACTGGGAGACTGTGGACCACTACAAAAAGCCAGTGTCATACTAGGAGATGATGACAACTCTTCATAAGACTGAGGTCGTGCACCAACCTGCCCAAGGAGACGTTCCATGCAGTCATAGCTGCTGTAATACTTTACAAGGCTTCATAAACACATCAAGTGCTTAATGGTCAGGAAATAAGCATGGTAGTTAGATGTTTTTGTTTATGTTCAACAGAAAATGTGTCTCTGTCTTTTAACTCTTAGAAGGTTATGTTCACAATGTTTTTCCATTAAATATTCCTCTTGGAAGAAAAAAAAAAGCAGCAGCCTCACCATCCAGGTTGTTTATAAAGTAGGAATAATTGATAAAAGTAAGTTCCATCACCCACCTCCCAAAAGGACATTTTGAATGTTCATATTGAATTTGTGCTAGTAATGCTTTGGGTCAAGGAAAAAGTTGAATGATGTAATTTTTTCTTTAGTTTTGCCACTTCTCTCAGTAGAGATGTTTATAGTGAATGTAGCACAGTAGGGGGTAATCTTCCATTTAGCTTTATAATTCTATCAGCAAAATCCCAGGGGAGAAGGAATATCATGTTCTTTTTGAACTATATTTTTGCAACCTGAGATTCAAGTTCAGGTTCCTTGACACACCCCTGGGTATTAAATCTGAATTAATTATTGCATCCACTTTCCTCCACCTAGCCCCTAAGACAAGTACAAACAAGCCAGCAATGGTTACCCCATGACCACTTGAGATACTTTCAAAGGAAAGCCCAGACCAGTGCAGTATTCTAGTGGTAAGAATTTATCCACTGTGAAAGACTGAAGGGAAAGTCAGATTGGCATAAATTGGAAACTATTGGACAAACTTACTATCTTCTAGTTTAATTCAGACCTTCCAGATATGGATTCAAGCGCATCAAGTAAAGCTTTTTTATAGTGATTAAGGAGATGGTTCTTTCTTCTTTTTTCCTTTTTTTCCCCCCTCCTTCCTTTCTTTTTTTTTAACTCCAGGAGCAATTAGGCAGGTATGTTCTATAATGTGGAAGGCAGGACGTATGCCAAGTTGCATGAATCCTGATCAGGTTGCCACTCATTCTTATGACTGGTCTGAGATTGGTCCTCAAAGAATGACTCATGAAAAAATATCTAGACCTTCCTGCAGCTCATGCTTCTCCAAACTATTTTTAAAACGCTCATAAATGTTTTACATCCTGTGACAAGTTCATAATAAGTAAAGACTTGATTAATAGAGGAATTTCATCATTTTATCCCCCCTCTTCCTGAGGTTATGTTTTTGTCTTGACTATAATTATGCACAAAATACCTTATTGAAATATTACAAAGACTAGACCTAGGAGGAGAAAAAAATAGAATAACTTTTCTTATTCTCAGACATAACTTAAGACTTCCCTCCTCTTAATGAAGCTTTAGAGCAGAAGTTTGAGAGTGACTTGTAAATCACTTGTGAAGTTTAATTCTGTACAAATAATTATCTTTAAAATAAACAATACATATTATTAATAATAAATTGTCATCAATAATAATGAACACTACTAAAGAGACTATATTGTATCATGGTTAGGTTGTGAATGAGAATCAGGTAGACTTGACTTAGAATCCTAAACTAGTAATTGTCAAGACTAGGATATTAATGACTCTTGAGAAGACATTATTCCTGGTGGGTGGTGTGTTATTTCTTGTGTAGATGAGTTGAATATGTAGATTAAGGGGAAAGAAAAATACCAAGAGGCAGAGGTGGAGAGGTAGCTGAAACCAGCTCATGAAAGATCTTTTTCTGAATTTAGATTGAATCACAAGAGTAAAAGCCACTGGAAAAAAAAGTGCCTCAGAGAATGATACATGGTTTATGGCTGGATGATGGACAATGGACAGTCAGGGGCAAGACTGCAGTCATGACCTGTTGGGGTGGCAGAGTAGTCCAGTGAGAGGTGCCAATGGCTTAGGTTAGGTTATAGGCAGTAGGATGGGAAGAAATGGACAAATTCTGAATCTATCTAGAAATTAGAATCCATAAGGCATAGATACTGGTTTAAAGTGCCAAGAAAAAATAAATCTTATTTTCTAATATTCTGTCAGTCAACTTTCTGTCACTATAAACAAAGTACCTAAGAAAATCAAATTCAAAGGAAGAAAGGCTTATTTTAGCACATGGTTTCTGAAATTTTAGTCAACAGTTATTTGACCCTACTGCTTTGGGGCTATGGTAGCAGAGTATATAGCATGGCAGGAGCGTGTGGTAAAAGAGGACTGTTCATTTAATGGTAGCCAGGAAGCAAAGAGAAAGGAAAGGTCTATAATTCCAGTATCTTCTCCAAAGAAATGCCCCAAGTGACCTAACTTACTCCCAAAACTCATCTCCTAAAGGTTCTACCACCTCTTAAAACTGCCACAGGCTTGGACCATGCCATTAGCACATGGGCCTCTGAGGGACCCTTAACTAAACCATACTAGAAAATGTCAAGACTGTGTGCTAATGTGCCACTCTCCTGATATATATTGTGTATTAACAGGAACCATCTGAGACATGATAATTTTGTCCAAAAGAATAGTATATGTGGATAATCCTATGCAGGTTTTTTTGGACAAGATCCCTGTAGGTACCTTACTGATTTCTCAGCTCATTTCCCCAAAGGGCTGGCCTTCAGACTACTTTCAGAGGACTCATACTTTCTATAAGCTTTGGGCATCTAACTGAAAAAAATCTAAATCCTGCATAGTGCTTTTTAACATGCAATATTAGGTTTTCTTTATTAAAATTGTTACTTAAATTTTCTTTGTTAAAAATCTGTATTTCTATATAAAGAAGGAAATTTTAATATTTTTAAAAGTCTATATAAAGGGAAGGGATGGAATAAGAATAAATTAAAAAGAATAGAAGGAAAAAATAAAAGTATAAAATATTTTGTTAAGACAGTTTAAACATCTAGATCAGTTATCACAGTTTTCAACTTATTAAATTGTAAGTGGCTACATGGCTTTCTTGTAATTATTCCTTGATATCCTCCTTCTGAGGTAAGTCAAATTATTTTGTACGTGTTGTACTAGGGATTGAACCCAGGGGTGATCTACCACTGAGCAATACACCCAGCACTTTTTTTGTTTTTTACTTTTGAGACAGGTCTTGCTAAATTGCCCAGGTGGGACTTGAAATTGAAATCCATATGCCTCATCCTTCCTCAGTTCTGGGATTAATAGATGTGCCTGGCTCAACTTTGAGAGAAAAAGCAGATGTTGAAACATCTGGTCTTTACAGAATTTAGAGCTCTTCATATTGTTTTAATTGAATGCATTCTTTTATTGCTCAGGCATTTATTTATTCTTTGATAATAGTAAAACAATCCTAGTCTCTTTTTTTATAAAGAAAATCTTTTCTTATATCTATTTCTAACCTGTTCACATATACCTCCCAGAGTTATGAATCAGAATTTGTGTATATTAGTTTACTGATATCATTAATGAATTTACTGGGATCAATAAACAGTTAATGATGATAACTACTTGCCTTGTATTATGCTGTGGTTTACCAAGTGCTTTCATTTCTTTTTATTTTCTTTATCATCTCAAGTGGTCTGACATAAACAAGCTAGGTAATTACCCTTTTTAATGTGATAAGACAAAAATTGAGAGACCTAATATCTTTCTCAAAAGCTAGCTCCTGGAGACTAGGCAAGTCAGACTTCAAAACAAGTCTTTAGGTAGTGCTTTTTCCTATGACAAACCATTGTGCTTGTCAATTGTGAGTCAATGTGACTGGTAGTATTGTTTTTTTTTTAATATCTGACCCAAGCCAGGCTTCCCCGTTTAGTCATGATTCCCCTCTGTGTTTCAGAAGAGCAATCTATTTGCTGTTCCTTGAGAATAATCCATGTGGCCATGTCTGGCTCACTCCTTTTCTAGCATCTCCTACCTTTTTCAATATTTCTAATATTCAAGACTCTGCTCAAGTCTCACCATTTCCATCAGTGTATTCCCACTCCTATCAGGGGAAAGGAAGCTTTCTGCTTCCAGTTCTTCTGCTATGTATCAGAAAGCTATTTAAATATTCATCAAGGCTGGCTTTCCATCACACTTTTTGATCTACATCAGTCTCTCTAACTCTCTCACAAGATCGTAAAGAGAAAATGTCATGCATTCTGAGCACACCCCCACATCCATATCCACACTTGTTCCTGGCCCTGGTTCTTGTGTTTTTTAATTGAGAAGAGCCCTGGGAACTGAAGAAGGAATGAGGATTTGACTCGTGTTTTTGTACCCTTCCCTCCCAATTCTCATACTTTGCTTGCTTTTTCCTTGCCATTCTTCATTTCTATACTTTGTTCTTTACTGGTTGGTTATAATTATGGTCACTCTTCTTATCTCTGTTAGGAGGTATTTAAGATTGGATTTTAGCTTTTAAAAGCATGGACCTAAGATGCTGAGTAAACAATGGTATACAGCTAAACATGTGACATGTATTATAAAGCAAATGAGATTGTATTTTCTTTTAGAAGCTGATGTTCCTCATAAATGCCAAAGTTGGAACCTTTTAGAACATATTTTTATAAGAACTTATAGAAAATTATTGATTCTTAAGAGAAATTGGTCAAATGTGCAAAGACATGAAACATCGTTTGCTTTATCCAAAGGGAAGACTTGGTCTGAGCTCCACAGCTGCTGCTGTGTTACTTTTGTCCAAAAACACTTTACTTTCAAGTTCATTTGTACTTCACTGTTCAGAAACAGAAGTAAAACTGTCATGGAGTGGATTGACGGCCACTGGGATTTTCTTCTTACTTTGTTAGTGTTAACCACAAATGTCTTTAACTGGACAGGGCCTTTCTAAATGACCTTTTCAGTTTCTACAGTTCCTACTCTGTGGACTGAAGTCAATAGTTTGTGGGCTGGACCATTTGACCTGGTAACCTCCTAAGCATATTCTAGAAAAAAATTGACTTCACATTTCTGTGAAGAGATCTGTTGAAATCCAAGTAAACAAGAAGTCAAGAGTTTTATGACTACTAGTTCAAGGTGTATCTGTATTGGATCATAGTAATAAACTAAAATATAATGTCTAGTTATTAAACAAAGTCACCATCTTTTGTTACAAAAAAAGGTAAAGGCAAGAAATTAAACCTTTCTGTGACCTCTAGAACATCAAATTCCACTTCCTTCTTTCTCCATCCCACTAAAGACAAAAGGAAATACAGAAGGATAGAAAGGAGGGAAGAAGGAAAGAAGGAAGGGAAACTCAAACATTTCAACAGTTAAACAAAGTAAAGTTTAACAACTTTTTAAAAATAAATGCTGTGTTTCTTAGAAAACAATCTTTAATTTAGAGGAGTAATCCAGAAACTGTAATACTATTCCTTTTTTGGCTCTAAGCCCCCATAGTAACATTTTATTGAATCTACATTTCTATAATAATTACTATAATTGTTCTATAAGTAAAATGAAACAGCAGTATAATAGATGTGATGATATTTCAAGGGTTAGACGGTGACATATGATTGGCCCTAGTTGAAAAGGGGGTTGGAAAAGAGAATGTTTAGTGAATTCAACTTTTATAGTAAAAGCAAGAGGAAAAAGGAGATTAGGAATGATTACTGGCATAGCCAACCAGGTAAAAGAAATGGGCTGTGCATAGTGAAAAGGTGGTAAATTGGCAGAAGGGCAAATAGATTACATTTCACTGGAACTGAGGGTAGATAACAATTATAAGATTAGAGCAATAGCTTCGCACCAAGACTTTGCCTTCCAAATGAAAGAGTTTGAAATTAAATCATTCTAGCACCAAGGGCCCTTTGTAAATTTGTGAGTAGAAGAATAACATTGTGAAAACAATGTTTGAGTATGAAAAATATGGCCAAAGAGCATAGAATGTGTTGAAGAAGGATGATCTTGAGAAAGTAGGCAAAGACACCATTTCATTTGTCCCTCCATAAAGTAACAGGACATGAAATGATGACAGTGACACAGAATAAAAGGATGGCTGTAGAAGAGATTATAAAGTATGAATGGTCAGGATTTACCAATTGACAGAAGGCCCAGAAGAGGGACCATCAAAGATGGCTTTGTAGCTCTGAGCCTAGATGACTGCAAAAATGTGTAACTGAAGTCAGAAATCAAGAGAAGAACTAGTTTTATGAACCAGTTGATTAAGTCTAGATACTGAGTTGTAGGTACAAGCATCAGAATATCCAGTGGAAGCATATAATGGGCAGATAACATGTATGCAGTCTACAAGATACTAGACATAGGGCCAGTGATTTAGCTCAGTGGTTCCGCCGCCTGCCTTGCAAGCGCAAGGTCCCAAGTTCAATCCTTGGTACCAAAAAAAAAAAAAAAAGATACTAGACATAAAGAAGGATGTCCTCTCTGGTGCTGCTCCCAAAATATATTTCTCATGGGACTGCAGTGGTCTTTCCCACAGGAGGGTTTATAGAATGTTTCAGAAAGAAGTAAATAATTTTACATGTATAGTCAGTACTTGGCAAAAAATGAAACCTTAAATTTTTGTGAGATTAATAATAATAGGCT
This sequence comes from Heterocephalus glaber, assembly GCF_053883595.1. Lineage (NCBI taxonomy): Eukaryota > Metazoa > Chordata > Mammalia > Rodentia > Bathyergidae > Heterocephalus > Heterocephalus glaber. The sequence continues at coordinate 10,541,613 of NW_028258344.1, forward strand.
CAAAACAAAATGCAAATATTTCATAGCCGGGAAGCTGAAATACCTAGGAGTATATGCCCAAATCTAGATGAGAATCCAAGCTGGATAATGATTGAGTATAAGTATTTTTTACTTACCATAAAGTTAATGACAAGCAAAAATTCTGAGCCCAAAAAATATCCTTAGATTTTGAAAAATTCTTTTTGAAGGGGATAGAACAAGGCGAATAAAATCCTCCTTATAATAGTACATTTTTGTTAAGCCAGTGTAAACTTCTGATCCTTTTTCTAACGTCTTCTCAAAGAGTCTATCTGTGTACCAAGGTAGGCAAGAAACATTCAGTAGAATTCAGGTACTTGAACTCTTTTTCCGGCTACCAGATTTCTTTTACCTTGTGTTATAAAAAAATCTAGAATTCACATTCTCTTTGGTTTACATTTTGAATACTGTGTTCCTTTTATAGATAAAGATGGTTAAGAAGGTATGTCGCATATGATCACATAAGGAGTTAGATGATCCATTGTTTATGAAAAACATGTAAGAATATGTATCCAGGTATGAGGAAGAAAATAAAAGTTAATAAAAGAAAATAAAAGGAAACAACTACCAGAGAAAAATACCCCAAAGAACAACAGTTACATCAGAAATATACTGATTATACAGATTTAAATTAAAATTAAAAGCTAAAATTTCTGGATATTTCTAAACATTCTCCTATAAAAAAGACAGACACATAAAATATTTGGAGATTTGTTGAATATGCCATTGTTTTGTGCTCTGGTACTTCCTACAGTGACAGTACTTCTCAACCAGAGCCCTAGGGAAGAAGAAAGAAGGTGCAGAGTGGGCAGCAACTGGGAAGGCAAGTGAGAGCTGGCTGCAAGTGTTCCACAAGAAGAGCAAACATTTCTAATAAATTTCAACCTGATAAAAGAGCAATGTCTTTGTCTTGAAATATGAGTAATATGTGATGCCAAATATTGTCACATGATCACAACTGAGCCAATGGTCCCCCCCACCGTCTCTCTCAGTGCAGGATTATGGGTGATCATCTGCCAACAGTGAGAGGTTATGGAGGAGATCTCATCTGCACAGGAGGAGGAGAAAAGGGTGGAGGAATCCTTCATTTCAAGTGAGATTAGCAAGATGTGTAAATTGTGAGCAACAGTGTAAAATTTTGTAGACAAGCGCCAATTGAATAAGACTGTATAATGCAAGCAATGAATCTGTTTAGCAATAATGAAATGTCACATTTCCATGATATCCTCAAAAGGAGACATAAGCAAGTTGTCATTGGATAGGTTCCTTGTTAAAGTTGCATGGAAAGAAAAAGATACCATGAAGCCAATAGATAGTAGTGATTCCATTAGTGATTGAAAGTTGTCCTACACAATAACCCTCCTCTCTCTTGTCTCCCTCACACTAGCCATGAAGGTTTTCAAAGGTAAGTTCAGGTTAATTTGTTTATTTTTCTTTATATGTTGTATTTTCTTCATTATTTTGTGTATTACAGCATTATAATTATTTTATATGAATAGTTTTGGGTTGTGGAATGAATCATCTGAGTTTCTATTATTTCTTATGGGGTAATTTGCCCTACAAGTTCTTTGGATTACAAGTATGTTTCTAAAATGAATTATGCTTGCAAACCAAAGTTTTGCTGTATATATATATATATATATATATATATATATTTTTTTTTTTTTTGGGGGGGGGGACCGGGGATCGAACTCAGGACCTTGTGTTTGCGAGGCAGGCAGTGGAATCACTGAGCTAAATCCCCAGCCCTTGCTGTATATTCTTGTTTAATCTTTGGATCCTCTGGTGGGGCTTTTGAAAATGTGACAGCCAAAGTGAATTTATGAATGGGAGCAACAGAAAGAAGATGAGGGGAAGGGAAAGTAAACAGGATCAAGATACATGTATATGTACCAATTTCGCATGATGAAGTTATTTATTATGTATCACAAAAATACACAAAAATTAATTAATGCTTTTAATTAATTTCACTGGTCATCATAGATTAATCCAAGGAAAATTTTTTTCTCTTCTCTAATAGAAATCTGCAGCCTACACCATAGGAAAGCATACAGAAAATGTGAGCATTTGTCATGATATTTTATATTAGATATTAGTTCCTAATGTTTGACTTCCCTGCTAAGCCAGAGCACAGTCATATCTAAGATGTTAATGATCAAAATGATATAAAAGGAATATAAGCAAAGACTAGGATAATTAGTGTGGAGATGGTGAAGAAACCAGGTGGAGGAGGTGGCAGTGGTGATCCAGAAGGCCTAGGGAAAATGGTGTGAGCCCCTAGATTCATTTAATTCTCCTAAACAAGATTTAATCTTTTATCTTTAGGTATTAAAATCTAAGGCAGAATCTCCTGCCATTTTTCTAAGAACTGTTACTAATACTTCCATAGAGAAGCCTAAGGCTTCTCTTGTCTTCCTGGAAGCTGGTAACAAATAAGAATCTTTGTTCACAGGAAAGCATTCCTATGGCCTTAAAGAAGTTACTTAACTTTTCTGAGCTTCAGTTACCTTACTCATTAAAGAGAGGTAATAATGTATGTCATAGGCTGTCAGAAATATTACATAAGATACTGTACATAAAGTGTGAGGCTTTGAACTTGTGACTTAGTAAATACTCAGTAAATTAATATGCATAATTGATTATTTCTTCTACCTCTTTTCTGCTCCATACTCTTTCTCTTTCTTTCCTTTCCCTTTCATTTTTCCCTGGCTACAGAGCCCTATTGTAATAATTATTTGTAAATGTTTATTGAGCACCAATCCATTATTATGAAATAATAGTTCAGGAGAGTCAAAATGTATTTGTGGATTTACTAAGCATTTATCAGAAGCAATGAACCAGGAGATACAGATCAGAGGCTGTGTGCTCCTCCCTGCCCAGTAGGTACACAATCACACAGTGATGCAAAGTGGGTTATTATTACCCACATTGTTGGGGCAACATTGAATTGTGATGATGGCTGGCCCTGATGGAAAGAGTAAAGGCCTGCAGTGCTTGCATTCTTAGGAAGTTTCTATTCAGGATTAAAAGCTCCTCCATAAGTTCTTTCTGCAGAAAAAAAGAGAGAGAGAGAGAGAAGGCTAGTTTCCCTGCCTCTCAGAATCCCTGAGCTGCAGAAGAATGAGCTTTTGTGAACTCTGAGGTGACAATTTTTTCAGGTTTGAGAGGAGAACTTACCAAGAAAATGACTGTGTCCTCCCTCCCTATTCATCCCAAGACAGAATATACTTTTGCTAGATAGTACAGTGTTTGATGCATAAAGGGTGCTTAGTAAATATTGGGAGAAAAAATTAATAAGAATTTCCATTACTTTCTTCCGTAACTATTCCTTCAGCAAGACTACTCCTTGCTGACTACTTTCCCCAAATAGTGAAATAAAATAAGATCGAAAAGTATGCACTTTCACCTTTCTCTTTGAGTGTTGGAAGGGCGAATGCTTATTTGTCAATGAAGGCTTTGTAAAGAGCCTTAATCCCCTTGGAGGAAAAAAGCCAAAAGCATATTTTAAGCCACAATAATGACTCTCATCTGTGATTATTGCCACATTTCCCCTGTACGCTGCTGGTGGAGAATGTAGGTGTCCTTCACTACTTAAAAAAATGATATCCTCTTTCAAAAAGACGAAAAATGCCCATATATATATTACCTCATTATTTTTCCAGTGGTAGGGATCAAACACAAGGCCTAACACATAGACGAGTGCTTTACCATGGCACTGTATCCTCGGTGCTACTCCATATTTATATCAGGTGGATTTTAAAAAATATTCTGACTGAGCAAAAAAATAACATGAATCTGATTCTCTTACTCTCTACCTTCAAACAAGAGGGGGGACCAATAGTTTTTTGGTTTTGTTTGTTTGTTTGTTTTTAAGAGTGTGAATGTAAAACAGTTCCCTTTTATTTTCTGACATAATATGTCCAGAAGTCACATGCTACATTATCCTAGGTGGCAATTACAGAAAATAAGAAACATACAGTTTCAGAATAAAAGAATATTTACTGGGCATTAGTAGTTGGCATACTTGGCTTCTCAAAAATCCACAGGTAGCTTTTTACTGTCTAATTGTGAGGGTTTATTGAACACAAAACACTATCTCACCCCATTGTGTTCCTTTATATTCTTTAAAATAAATTCTTGGCCCCTGGGTTCCCCTTAGTATTGAATACTGACCTTCCACAAACCACAGAGAATTCCAAATTTCATCTACTTTCCAAAAATATTATCACCTAAGGTTTACCGATAAATGTCAAAGGGCAAAAAGTTTGGGTAATGTGGGAAAAGTTTGAAGATGAGCATAAAGATAAATACTGAACACAGAATTGTTGAAATACTTCTTGGATCCTTGAACTACCTCCAAGGAAATGTCATAAAAATGTCACTTTAAAGAGAGACAACATTGTCACTGTCAACAAAGAAAGTTTCTGTATAAACTGCTAAAGTTTAAGGAGAGTTTTGATCAGCTAGAAGGCAGCGTGATTTCTGTGAATAGAAAAGATACATGCTTTATAGTAATAAGCCATGTTCAAATCCTGTTTTTAGAATTTGTGTAACTTTGGACAAATTACTTAACTTCATAAAAGTTATCTTTTCTATTTTTAAATTTAGACTCCTAACCACCTCAGAAATTTATTGTTCATTCATTCTGTGATTAATAAATATTTATTTTTTGAGCAATTATTAGAAACCAGACATGCTGCCAAGTGCTGAAGACTTTAAAATAGACACAATGTTCTCTCTTAAGTGTTTCATTATCTAGGAGCAGAGAATGTTTTATACATAAAATGATTGCAGCATATTGTGAAATATCTTGATAGCATAAATTCTAGAAAGAACAAAGGAGAAAGTGGTCAGATCTAGTTGGCACAATCAAGGAAGGCTTTCAAGAAAAGAAGTTGAAGCAACAGCTGATGTTTAGCAGAGACAGGAATAGAATAACATGGAGAACACAAGTAAGAGAATGCTCAGTGGCATGATATTGAACAAATTCAAAACTTTAGGGGTTTGGAAAACATCAAGTTGCTTAGCATCTCTATATATTTAAGAAGTAGGAGAAGCTTTGGTGACCATTTGCATGAAAAATCTTAGCAAAACTCCAGAAAGGATGACACCCAGTTTTCTATATTGAGTGACTCAGTTGAGGGTGATATCTCTAACTGAGGGACATAAGAGGGAGGACATCGAGAAGAAGAAATGATGAAGATAAAGCAATATTGGGCAAATTGAAATGTGAGAGCTTTTGAACTGTTTAATTAAATGTCTTGTGAGCAGTTCAGTGTATTGTTCTGGAGCTTAGGAAGGAGAACTGACCTGAAGATCCAGATTCAGAACCCAGAGCCTTATTTGTGCGGCCAGCTGAGCACATGGACCTTTTGTCCCACACAGAACGGCGATATTAGGAAGTTTGGATTGCAGAGGTGAAATCCAAAGGTCAGTCCATGGTTCAGAGTCTTGGGGTTGGAGAGATATGCTTGAAAACCCCTGCAGTCCATCCTCAGAACAGAATTTCCAGTTTTTAAAAAAAATCCCAAACCCCAAATAGTGCTGTAAATGTACTTCAAGTTATTTTATTTGCTTGCATTTCTTTAACATTTTCAATCCATAGACCATGGAAACATTTCTTAAACTCCCTGTCTCTTTCTCATTTGTTTCCTTCTCATCACATCCTGCTTCATTAACCTACATATTCTGAACACTTCTAGTCCCAGGCCCCAAATCTGCTGGTCCTATATCCCTCTCACATTCTTCTTACTCTACACTAAGCAAAACGAAGGAATGAGTCTGACAAGGCATGAAGAGACTTTCTTGGGAGGATAGAGGAGAACAGAAGAAGCCAACAAACTCAGAATCCTTTTAGAAGCCAAGAGAAGGGAAAGGACAAAAGGATTCATGCATTAATGATTTTTTTCCTTCATAGTGGAATCAAAAGCCAAGCTGATCCTCTAAATAAGTCATGCATGCAAAGATGCTTGGCAGAGAGCAAGCATCCCTGTACTAGAAATGGGATGGAAACTAAATGAGACAAGAAGTTTCTAAGCAGAAAAAATAGCTGATGTGAGACCTGGGCAACTTCTCTGAACTGCAGAGCACTGCAGCAGCAGCTTGCACAGCATCTAGTAGTCCCCACCATCAGGGGAGGGAGGGAAATGACATTCTAAGTGCTGATAAGACCTGAATATCATTAAAAGAAGTTATAGAATGTGAAGGAAAAGAGGCAGGATGAAAACTTAGGGACCAGGTTTAAGGTGAGTCAATGAAGAATTCTGGTATGAAACTGTCAAGGAAATGGAAGAAAACTAGGCATATTTGGAGTCCTAGAGACCAGGAAGCTGTTTTTATTTTTAGGGCCGGCACTGGTTTACTCCCACTTTTATTTTTTGTTTTTGATAATGCTTGGTATCAAATACAAGACTTTACAGATGCTAGGCAAACACTTCATTACTAAGCTTTACCCTTAGTTCTACTAATCATTTAAAAATAGATAGCTTCAAATGTCTCATCATGATGAAATCTGATAAGAAAAGGAGAGTATCCACTGGTCTTGGTCACTGGGACCTTAGAAAAGGCATCTAGGTCAATTGTACTGTGTCCACAAAAACTGAAGGATGAAAACTCTAGACATGGGGACAACTCTCCTGAGAAGCAATCCTATCTGGGGAGATGAGTGGCACAGACCAATAAAGGAGTTTGTTCCATTGCTCTTTCATCACTTCCTTCCTTCCTCCCTCCCTCCCTTCCTTGCTACCTTCCTTCCTTCCTTCCTTTCCTTCTTGTCTTCCTGATGGACCAGATATGTACCTCTTCAAAGGCTGTTGAGTAGGATCTCATGATGAAAAGTCTAAAAGTATAGAATAAAAATAGTATCAGTGAAGAGATTGCCCTTGAATAAGAGAAGGAATATCTGTCCTTATGGAAGTGTAGGGAATGGAGCCAAGGGAGCTGGCAGGTTTTGGTAGAAAAGGAGTTTATTAACCAGAAAGTTGAGGGAATTTCTTTCTGCTAACTCTCAAGTTCCCTAGAAGGGATCGGCATAGTCACCTGCTGAGAGTAAGGTAAAAATACAGAGATTAGTTTGAGGGACATAGAGAGAGGTCTGGAGTAATGGTAGTAGAGAATAGGGGATAAATGGTATAGACAGCTTATCTTTGTGGAGCTGCAGAGATGAGAGACCAAGTATATTTGAGACTCAGTATATTGTTCTCCAGCTGTCCCTGGATCAGATGCAGAGATGCTACAGTGAGAGGTAGTTGGGAATGGTAGACAGAAGAAGGTGAGGCATTCAGTAAATGTCACCTCTCCCACTAGGAAATACAGGCAGATAGTATAGAAAATAGATAGCTGTGACTTTCTAGGGGGAAGATATATTTACTTTAGATGAAGTTAATGTAAAGGCCATGAAGATGTAAAATTCTTAATTTCAAGTTTGGGCAGATAACATTTAAAATGTTTGTCTTAGTTACTTTTTTGTCACTGAGACACAGTACCCACAACTCTAAGGAGGAAAAGTTTATTTTGGCCCAAAGTTTGTAGAAGTTTCAGTCTATAATCAGCTGGCTCCAAGGCAGAGGGGCATGGCAGAGGAGACTGGCTCATGACATGGCAGTCAGGAAGCAGGGAAAAGATCAAGGGAGGAGAGGGAGTGAGACACCACCCTCCCAGGCCACATCTCCTGTGATCCACCTCCTATGACCAGGCTTTACCTCCCAAGGCCACATTTAGCTATAAGCTCATCAGTCTACTAATGAGTATCACACCCTATGATCTAATCACTCCCCTAAACCCCCCTGTGAGTGTATGAAGCTTTATGGGGACATCTATATGTAAACTATAGCAATATCCGATGGTACTATGTAGCTATTCAATCTGGAGTTGTGACTGCACTTATCTTAAGAATCCAAAAGGAGTAATCAACTTCTTTCCCTACCCTGAGTCCGGGGAAAACTAGGCATTCCTCTTGTCCTTGCAAACAATCTTCAACATTCCAAAATGTAGTAGGATAGTGGATTTTTTATAATATCCTCATGAAGTATCTAACCCAAGTGGTCATTTCTTGCAAGTATTGCATAAAGGCAGAACTACTTTTTTTTTTCTTACAAATGAGTTCTGAATTCAGATATGACAGAAGCAAAGGTTCAAGAGCAAGAACCAGAACAAATCAACTTGTCCACTTTGCCTGACTAAGAAAGCAAATCAACCTTATGACAGACAGGAGGCAAAGCAGGAAATGGCCCTGGGATTTGTTGAGTCCCTATGACCCACTTTTTCTCAATTCACATATCAATATCATGCCTTAAATATGATTTTCTTCATTCTGTGGAGGAAAGAACCAAGAATTCAACACAATGTAAGAATTTCCACAAGTTTTCGTGCAGAGACTGTATACTGTTTGGCTCAGACATGGGCCAAGAAGACAGGAAGAACAAGCCTAGGTTCAGTTCTGCTACTTACTAGCACTGGGACTTGGAGAATTAGTTAAGAATAGCAGAACCCACAATGGTCAGATTTATATGTCAACTTGACTAGACTACTTTCTCTAGTTATTCAGTCAGACATTATCTGTGTGTTGTGGTGAGCACGTTTTATATATGTGATTAAAGTTCGTTATCAGTAGACTTTAAGTAAGAAAAATTACCCTAGGTAATCTGGGAGAGTTTATTTCAATCAGTTAAAAGTACTTAAAAGCAGGGATAAGGCTTAGCTGAAGCAGAAATTCCACCTATGGAGAGCAGTTTTACCCAGTACCCCCAACCCCTGGCCTACTATTCCCCATAGTTTGGCCTACATGTCTCAGACTTTCCAAGCCAGGTCCTACAAGCACATAAACCAGCTGTATTAAAAAATCTTTAAATAAGTAGATCTCTAACTGGTTCTGTTTCTCAGGTAGAATTTTGACTGATGTATCTTGCTCAGTAGTATTGTGAAGATTAAATGAAGTAACAAATGGCAAGCACTTGACATGATGCCAGGAACATTAAAGAGTGTTTGAATAATGGTGATTGTTAGTATGAGAACTGGGCAAAGATTGGATTGAGCCTGCATCTAGTTGGCTCCCAACCTTCACTCTTTACCCGACACAGACTTAGTCAATAACTGTAGTTGCCAATCTGGACTCTATCACTAATTCAATGTGACCTTGAGCAAGCTGCAGCCTCCATGCCTGATTTCCTTTCTGTAATTAAGAGGGTAGTGCACCAAATACATTTTGTATAAACTCTTCCAGCTTTGATGTCCTCTGGGTCAGTTTTGATCTAATTTATCAAAATTTTATTAGGCTTTCTGTACTTCCTCCAGCCTCCAGACAAGATCTATCCCATTACTGGTACATTCAGGGCTGCATCTACTAAATGGCCCTCTAATTACTGGGTGGTTTATGGTCCAAAAATGCAAACTAAGTTTAATATTAACCTGGCCAAAGCAATCACATCAATTTAGTTGGTGGTTATAGAGCTCCTGTCTGTCCCAGACCATAGGCCAGGGGGGCAAAGAAACATTAAATCTGGTCCTTACCTCAAGGAATATCAGGGGACATCTACTATGAGGGAGTATATACTTGAGTCCAGGCACTACAAGCATTGAAAGTAAGGAGACAATAAGATCATTGTGAGCTATAATGATCAGAAAAGCTTAACAGAAGAATTAGGAATTTAAATAAAGAAAATGTTTATTTAAGAGGGAAGAACGGAGTTTATTCTTCTGCTCCTAATGTGTATCATGTATTCCAATCTATAATGGATGAGATTTGAGGGGCACTTTACATTGCTGATTGTTTTAGCTAATGATTGAGGAATAGGCACCTCATGATTTCAGGATTTCTCTCCTGTTCTCCCTCATAGTCTCATTAACTGTCACCATTCTGTTCAGTGAAGATGAGTGTGTGCAGTGAGTTTACTATATCATACTCATACATATATACCCATAGGCATCCTGACTAGCCCCTTTGTTGGTGCATTTAGGGGCTCTTCAAGGAAGAGTGAGTTTCATTAAGGTGGAGTCCTCCATGTTTCTCTTAATCACTACATATATAGAGCCTCTCACAAAGGAATTTGTCAATAAATATTTATGGAATAAATAAAGTATCAACACTCTCCAGAACATGGGCAATATATAGGGAAAGTTTCCCTATCTGATATGTCAGTGGCATTAAAACTCTGATAATGATTCTTATAATTTTGGTTTTTAATATCAAATACCCAGATCCCTTGATTCTACTTTCTGAAAAATGTTCCTTAATTCCTTCTGCCAGGGCTTCTCAGAGTCATTGATAGAACCAATGCCAAAACTTACTAGAACTGAACAAAAGCCAGTGGTGTGGGTAGAAGAAAAGTTATGCTTGAATGACAAGGAAACAACAGAAGGATTAATTTGACAAGCTCACCTTTGAGATCAGATAAAAGCAGTTTGACTTTTTAAACAATATTCATTTTTATCAGTTTAACAAATAGCTCTTAGCAACATTGATAGTCATCTTTCACAGGGCAGAAACAAAGAAGCCTTAATAATAGTCAAATTTAAATTGCTCAGTAATCTTACTTTAGTTTATTGCCTCTTTCATGATGATCTTTTGCTAAATGAATCTAAAAAATACTTGGTGATGTGAGTAAACAAGCCAGAAATTCTCAAGACTGTGGTCTAAAGAAAGCAAATAAACAAGGTTTACAAAATAATTCAGAACTCTGAAAAAGGCAGTATTGGGATATAAATATAGATCTCTACAAACAAGAAGCTAGTAATCATAAATCAACATTCATAAAGACCACTGTAAAGACTGGAGTGGAAAAATATCCCTTAGATAAACTTTCTAACTAATTACAAAATAATTCTGCCCATGGAGTTCCAATGTAATGATTATTAACATTTATATTCCAACAAATGTCTACAGATGTTTACTGAGCACCAACTACGACAATAAATAGTTCTCAAAATCCATAACATCCAATCAACACAATCAGTCAATGCATATTTACCAAAGACTATATTGTGAGTAGTCTGGGTAATATAATGCTATTTTTGCTTATCTATCCTGTTTGTATTTTCCTTTCTGGTAACAACATCTGAATTTAACTTTGTGTAGCCACCCTTCCCCATTCCATACCCTGAGTTCTTTGGGATTGACCCCAACCTCCTAGCTCCACAGGTATTCATGGTATCATGACCTGTTGAGAAATACTTTGGCTACAGGAATTATTTTGGAGATGGACATAAATACAGATTGAAATAGAGATGGGTTGGGTGATAAAACCCAGGTCAATGAGATTAAATTCTAGATTTTTGTTGAAAACTTTGGCCCAAAGAAGCTCCCCTCCCATAGATTGCAAGCTGTAAGGGTGAAGAGCTGACTCTGATTAGGAAGAGAGTGGAGAGTAGATAAGCAAGTCTTTGGGATAGTGCTGGCATTTTCCACCTGCTCCAAGTTCAGCCCTTGAGTCTCCTCTATCAGCTGACTAAATAGTCTCTACCAATCTCTCTTCTCCACCGGTTTCCAGGAAAGTATACTGTCAGGAGATATTTAGTTCCCTCTTAATAGGGTCTCCTCAGGCTGGCTGTGTCTCTCTACTGAAGGCCACAGCTCCTGTTAGGGTACCCTCTCTTTACAACTCTTGGCCTATAGGTTCCAGGGACTATCCTTGCTTTGCTCCTTCAGTCCTCAAGTTGATATTACTTGCTCTGGTACTTCAGTACCCTTTGTAATATTCCTGAACCTTGCCCTCATCTTTGTAGATAGTCCTATTTTTAAAGCTGCATTGAATGGAGCCATCTATTTCCTCCCAGAACCCTGATGGATACAATATCTGTATTTGAATTCTGTGTCCAGATGTGCTTAAAGATAATGATGGTGTTAACTCTTTTAGTTATCCTTTTCCTTAAGAAGTTTGAATTTTTTTCTTTTTTCTGTTCCTTATAACAGAAAGTCCTAACACAGTTTGTTAGGCCATTTGGATTGCATAGACTCACACAAGACACTTTAGAAAAGGAAGTGGGCACTGTTATGTTGCCAAATTTATATGGTGAAGTCCTAACCCCCAGTACCTCAAAATGTGACTGCTTTTAGAGATAAGATCTTCAAAAAGATAATGAGATCATTAGGCTGGGTTCTAAACCAATATGACTGCCACCTTTATGAGAAAAGGAGATTTTTAAAGACCTGTATAGAAGGAAAACCATGTGAAGACTGAGGGAAAAGGTGGCCACCTATGAGCCAAGGAGACAGTTCTTAGATGAAATCCACCCTGCTAATATCTTGATCTATGACTTATAGCTTCCAAAACAGTGAGAAATAGTTTCTGTTGTTCAAGACATCTGTTCTGTGGTCCTTTGTTATACCAGCCCTGGAAGACTCATACAGGGATGGAACTGGGAAATGCATTTCTGGAGATCAGCTACTGTCTTCAGCTGTTGGAGCTAGCATGGTCCTTTAGCTATAGCTGATGTGTCTTTCTGTAACTTGGTTTTATTTACATTTGCTACTCACTGGCCCATCCTTCATATTTCCTAATCCATAGGAACCTAACCTAATTGGTATGGCTATTATCAATACCATTGGGTGAGATTTTTTTCACTGACCCAAGTCACAGGGATAAGCTGTCTTTGGGTCATATGCCCATTTCTACTTCCACTAGTGGCTGCCATATGTAAGGAACAATTCCATGTGAATTTCCTAGTAGACAATTTGGGGTAGTGTTGGAGAGTACTCCGTTTCACTGTGAAAGAAATGAGAGACACAGATGGCAGTTTAACAAGTCCAGCGCTTGGACTCTAGGACAAGTGGCATTAATACTTAAATGAAATCATCTACACTAATCTATATTGTACAGATTTGCTTACAGTTTTTACTATGGTAGCCAATTCCTCCTTTCAGCTGTTCTCAAGACCTACTCTCCTGACCTTGAGATTTATGAGAGAACCCAGAACCCTTACCAGACTACTTAGTTTTGTTTGAGTTACTTTGATGTGAATTAATATTACTTGAAAACAAAAAGTTTGATTAAAACAGTTTTAAAAGAAAATAGAAATTTTGTCCAGGGAAGAGGAATTGGTTTATGAGTAAACACAATTTTTATGGATTATTCCTGACAGTGCCATTAACCATGACTATCCCCAACTCTTCATGTATAATACATGTATGGTACATGTGTGATATGTGATATGGAAGGAATAAAGAAAAAGGTCTTTCATTTGTTAAGCCTAGTCTTAACAAGGTATCTCATGATGTCATCTACTATGTCAAGCAGGAATTGTTTTCTTCTAGTTTCTTAAACTCTAAAACCTAGAAATATTTCAAATATCCTGAATTCACATGGATGGTCATTGTTTTCTGCCCTGTTAACTTTGCTCTTTCTTTACTTACTTCTTGGACCATAGAGTTAAGGACTTCAGTAGATGCAGGATTTAAATTTCACAATTTTTGGAGCTGATACTTGACAGTACTTAACAGTTCATTTTTGTTAGTGGCCGTTTTCTCCTTTGGAGAGTTGCGGGGGAGTTGGTGAGTGGAGGGGCTAGGGTAAAGGGAAAGCTTGTAGGGTGATTTAGGTTATCAGGCCCCTTCAGCTGCCCTGTAGGCCCAGTGTTTACCTACTGGTTATTGCCACAGATCCGTGACTGCTTCCAAATCAGAACAGGCTGTTTATTTTCAGTAGCCTATCTCTATTGTGCTCTTGCACGTTCAGCAGGGACACATTCAACAAATACTTCTGTCTTCCCTTCCTCATCTTTATTCAGTGTATCTTAGCCCCTCCGTTGATGTTGAGGCTGGCCATGTGTGCTTATTTGGCCAGTGAAGAGGGTTTGAATAGATTTGCACCATTGGGTTGGTCTTCCCTAGTTTGGGTGCGTCCTCCTACCCTCTACAACCAAGGAGAGTTTGTTCCAGGTAATCATGGGTACTTTAGTCTAGGTTCCAGAATGACAGACTCATGCAACAGACCTGAATCTGACCCACAGCCCACGGCAGGACTGTGGTGGCTGACCAGCTGGCCTTGGATAAGATGTAAATGTTTTGTTATTGCAAATCACTAGGAATTTGTTGCACAGACTTATCCCAGCAATAACTGATTAATACATCTAGTGAAATTTCCCAAGAAACCAAGGAAGAGTTCTTTATAGGATTTGAATGTGAGGGAATAAGTGGGGAGAAATTTGAAGGGCCTTTGTAGATAATGATCAACTTAATCTAAAAATCATGTTAGAGTACTCCAAACATCACAGGCATGAGAGATACTAGAAAGGTTCCCACGTAACTAGAATCTAGTAATATCTTTTTTATGTAGAGTTTTAATCAAACTTTAGTATCTATTGACACTCTTAAACCAAGTACTATAATTATAAACATCTTGAGAATGAGATTAAGATATACAGTGTTAATAAATGTTAGAATCTTCTTTGTTCTAAAATAATCTATGTTCATTTGAGGGCAGAATATACACATCTTAATGATACACTCTCAACTGTGTTTTTCTGTAATTACATTGAAAGTAATGATTAAAAGAGACATCTTAGACAAAAATTAATTTTTGCCTATATTTATAGAACTAGGTTGAAAATTTATTTGTTTACTTATTGAACCATAAGTTTGCACCTGATAAGACAAATATAGAGTTAAACTGTTTTTATAACAAAATCATTTGAGTCTGTCAGTAATGACTTAATAATAATATTGATATTTATTTCACTTACATATAACCTCTATATTTAATCTTATGCTAAGCAATATTTGATACAATAAAATACCAACATAAGAAAAATCCATAGTTATCATGGAGTTTGCTTTAATGGAACTTGATCTGTATTCAGTGACTGCAAAACCACTTTAACAGGTTTTACTTATTTATCTGAGAGATATTTTTTAAAAGACATTTACTTTTCATTTTTTCCTGGCATTTAACAGGGGATAGTTGTGCCACAATCTTACTTTACAAAACTACAAGGAAAGAACACTCAATTTGATGTTCATGTAAAATGTAATTACCCACTTTTCTTCCTTTACAACATGTACTTCAGAAACAGGATGACAAGCCAAGAAGTACAGAATACATTGCCTATCATTAAAAACAAGTACATGCTTTTAAAATTATTTCACAATGACACTTATTTAAAATATCCTTTATCTTTTTTTTTTAAACTATTTTATGAACATTATAGCACCTCAGCAAGTATTGCCTATTTCATGGCAAAGATATAAACAGAAGTTTATTGAATAAATCAATTTATCATGTACAATCTTAAATAAGTATTATAAATTTTAGTATATACAAAGTTTCATCTCTGCCCTGTGACTCTCAAGATGGTCTCACTGGCAGACTCAGGGTCACTCTGAGTCAGGACTATAGAGAGAGTGATCCTCCATGTTGCCCTAAAGAAATATCATTTGACCTTCAGTGCTCTTCACAAAGGTGAATCCACTGAATGAAATCTTTCTTGAGTCTCACAAGCAAATATTTTCGCTTCCACCTTTCAACATGTGGCATATAATAAAGCTAATAATAGTAAAAATTACACTTACATTTCATTCCTGCTAAACTCTACATTTAGTGCTTCATTTCTCTGTAGCACTCCTGCAGAGCAGGTATCATTCTTTTCGCATTATAAATGAGAAAGTTGGGCAAGAATTTGAATTCAGAATTTAACTCCAAAAATGGAGGTCTTAGCAACACAGGCTTGACATTTGATTCGCCTTTGAATTGTGTGTGATTTATTCACATTGAGAGTTCCTTCTAGCAGGTACCAATATATAATCATGTCTATTTTCCTTTGTATTCCATTATGGTGTCTTGCATAGTAAGTACCTAATAATTGCTTCCTATAGTCCAAAGGTAGCCCCCTTTTCCATACTTATGTGCTTTTTAAATTGGAACACATGGCAAACTGATGTTTTGATTACATGATAATCTTTTCCTCTTTTCCTAAAAAGCTGTTATTAGCCCTCAGGTGTCTCCTAATGAATTCAATCTTAAAATCAAGGAGTCACTACAGAAACAAATGAGTAGAATTCAACCCAAACTGCTCAAAGGTTAGGAACAGTAAAAGTAGATTCCTTAATACTACCTGAGTTTTAAGCCCAGGAGGAATTCAGAGGGAAATCCACTGAAACTAAAAGGAAAAGCAATCAAAGGTAGAGATAAAAGTAGTGAAGTCAGTGGTTTCAAGGGAACATAGAGGTGGCACCAAGATCTCATAAGAGGGGAAACTTTTTTTTTTTTTGTACCAAGGATAGAACTCAGAACCTTTTGCTTGCGAGGCAGGCAGCAACACCACTGAGCTAAATCCCCAGCCCCCAAGGGGAAACTGTTGAATGCCTACATTGTTGGAATCCCAAGACTGAAATAAGACAAAAACGCAAGTAGTAGGTAACCAGAAGGAACTCCAGGTCCACTTGACCTTGAGCTGAATACACTCTATTCTCAGATGTCCTGGAAACAAACCACAATAAGCTACTGTAAAGCATCAGTGAGACAAAGATATGGGTGAGTGACTTCTAGATGAAGCTTAAAGGTAATCTTGGGAGAGTTTGATGATGATGTCATGAAAGGAGATATTTAAGTATGATATAATTCTCAAAATCTATGCACTTGTGTATCCTCCATGTTTTGCTTTGGGCACTGACGCTATGAACTGAGAAGAGTGTATAAATTATTCTTTCCATTAGGATGGCTTACACAGAGCCAGAGAACGAAAAGTAGCTGTGTCTGGGAGAGTACTTCAGGGTTAGTGTCACGTTTTTATAAATAGAAGAGATTTGAGAATGTTTTTGTGCTGAGAAAAGCGAGCCAGCAGAATCTGTGGTAAAAGTCAGTCATAGAGATAATTGAAGTAGCAAACTCCCCAAAGTAGCAGCAGTAAAGCAGGCTCAGGGCAGAAGGGAAGATATCTGAAGGAAAGATGATTTCCCACTGAGCTGAAGGAAGAATGAAGAGTGTATAGAGAGGGCCTGGGGATTTAGCTCAGTGGTTCCACCACCTGCCTTGCAAGTGCAAGGTTCTGAGTTTGGTCCCTGCCCAGCACCAAAAAAAAAAAAAAAAAAAAAAAAAAAGAGTGGGCAGAGATGTGGATGCAGAGTAGTGTAGGGTTGGAGTCTGGAGAAAGTACGTGAAGGCTCTGAGTTCTTTGAAAAACAGGTAAACCTCTTTGCTAAAAATGAGAGAATAACAAGAGAGAGGCTTTAGGAGATTGGAGAAGATTTGCAGTGACTGTACACTGGACAAGGGGAGAGCTGCCTTGCACTAAGGTCAAAATTGAGATTGTCTTGGTATGTTTGTGTTACCATAATTAAATTCCAGAGACTCGATACTTTATAAATAGTAAAAATGTATGTCTCATAGTTCTAGAGGCTGGGAAGCCCAAGATCAAAGTGCCAGCGGTTTTGGTGTCTGGTGAGGGCTAATCTCTGCTTCCTGATGGCACCTGTTCCTGCATTCTCCAAAGGGGTAAAACTGTATTCATATGACAGAGACATAGAGAAAAAGAGCCCAATCTAGTTTCCTCTAGCCTTTTTATAGGCACTGATTCATTCACAAGAGACTTACTTTCCCAAATAACTTTTAACATGTGGATTTGGGGGACCATTCAGACATTAGTAGAGACCATTTGTTCTGGAAGTGGTCTGCCCTGTGTTATGTGCTCCTTTAGCTGTTATACTTATTTGGGGTAAGGAAAGAGAAAAACAGGCAGATTTCTGTCATGGATTAAGAAGTAGAAATTTGTTTTAAGAAGATGGCTTACTGGGAGATTTAGATCATTATCAGTTCCAGTTTGGGTGTGTTCCATAGTGTCTTTTGTTTAGTTTAAAGTGTTTCCAAAAGATCAGGTAGTCCTGTCCAAACAGAATCACATAAATGTACTACAAAGCCAAATATGAATATTTTTTCTGTTCCTAAAATGTTTGAGTTCTTTATCCTATATATAATTTTCTGTTCTTCATAGAGGAGTCACTCAGGCAGGGAAGGGATGGTCCCATAGAGATCATCTTACAGAATCTAAACCAAAGCAACCCTTACAACATAACATGTCTCAGCTAATGACTTGAGCATTGTATTTTTTGGATCTCTGATCACTTATTTTTTTAACCTTCCAAGGCCAATAATTTTAGAGCATTTAGCTTAAATGACGTTTACTGGCCTGGAAATATTTTATTGCAGCTTGGCTTACATTTTTTCTTTATATTTTCTTTTAATAATGTCATTAGCATGATTTAAAATTAATTCTATTGGATCTAGTCTTGACTTTGTTTTGAAGAAACATGATTTATGTGAGTACATGAGGTGGATCTCATGGGAACAAACATTACCAATATCTTTTGAATTCTACAGAAAGACCTTTCTTATTCTGCAGGCATGGTAACATTTCTATTACGCACAAGTAGTTTTGTTTGGAAGGATGCCTGGATTTCGATGTACTTTTCAGGATTATGTTGAATCCTCATAACATTTTTTAAAAGAGAGTCCAACTTCACAGTCACTAAGGCTTGATTAAAGTCTCTACAGCATAGTCTGTTGATGTCCCATACCAGTTTTGCAGGCTGAGCTCTGGTAAATGTTGCTATGCTGACACTAGTGTTCAGAAGGTCTTGGAAATCAAATTAATGTAATAATCTGAAAAATAAGAAATCAGTCATGTTCTTTTAATTTAAAAGTTACAAAATAAAGGAAAAATGATATTAACCTTGGAGAATCCAAGGATGAGTGTAAAGATGTAGACTACAAGCATTTTAGTGGGGAAATAAAAATAATTTGTAGGAAAAAAATTTAATTAAAAGCTGAAAAACAACAAAATAAGACAATAATTTCTTGCTTAATAACTTACCTTCTGAGTTACTAAAGACTCAGGGTCCCATACCATATTGCCTGGGACTTTGGAAATGCCCTTTGAATCTGCCTAGTTTCTTGGGGCAAGTGCTGTAGCTCTTGAAATGTGGACTCAATCAATAGCCCTAGCTACTTGTTAAAAATATCAGCTCTTGGGACTCCCTCCTCCCAAACCAGAAACTTAATGGCTGGGACCAGCAATCTGTTTTTTAACAAGATTTACGGGCATTCTGATGTTCTGCTCTAACATTTTGGAACCTCTGGCCTACAGCAATTTTTCTCAAGCATTTGTGTGCACCAGAATCCCTGGAAGGCTTACCTACCTGTAGTTCTCTCACCCAGCACTGGAAATTTGAAGGCACTAGGGAACTGTGTAAGAAGCCCCCCCCCTTCCCCCTCCCATATAGTTGCCCTTCCATATCTTCATGGATACCCAAATTTGAAGATACACAACTCTTATTTGTATATATTTTATTCATACCCTTTCCTATATTGTAAATCATCTCTAGACTACTTATAGTAGCTAAGACAATGTAAACGCTATGTAAATAGTTGTCAAACCAAATTGTTTCAAGAATAGTAACAAGAAAAAGTCTGTACATATTCAGTATAGACACCATTATTTTTCAAATATTTTCTATTGGTTGAGCCCATGGACAGAGGGCTGTATATCTATATACACACATATACATGTACACACATATTAATATATATCAGTAAAGTAGGTGATTCTAGTGTAAGTGATCTATAGACCACAGTATGAGAAATTCTCTCTTCAGATGAAATTTAAGTGTTGACAATAATTAGTATTTTCCCCAGAAAATCTCCGTACATAACTGATCAGAAATCTTTAACCTTTGACTTACAAATATCTCTAACTTTCATTTGGTCTCAAGAAGACCTGCTGATGGAAGTATGGGCTTCCCCATCCCACTACTGTGAGGATCTGGAGCCTCATGTGCTCCAGGTGTGAGGCTGTGTCCACCTCCAGGATAGGTAGTTCTTGAATATTATTACAAAGACACATGCTAAAGGGAAGCAGTGTAGTCTTTACTTCCATTGAATGTAAAGTACTAAGTATAAGCTCAGCCAAGACAAAACACAAAGGAGGATCTTGGAGTTGTTTCCCCCCTGAGATAACAACTGGAGGAGACCACTTAGGTAAAAGAACCCTTAATCCTGACACATCCTACCATGGAAACATGTTCTAAACAAGGTGATCTTTAAAGTAAGTTTTAGGGATTATTGATTTAGCATGGAAGGTGTACATAAATATATCTCTGTTGGCTTTTTGTCACTATGACAAAATATCTGAGAATAATTTATGGGAGGAAAAGTTTATTTTGGGTCATGATTTCAGATGTTTTGGTCCATAGTCACTTGGATTCATTGTTTCTGAGCTTGTGTTGAGGTACAATATTATGGCAGAGAGGGTGTAGCAGGGGAAACCTGCTCATCTCAAGCAGCCAGGAAGCAGAAAGACAGAGCCAGAAAGGAAGGGTCAGGGATGAGATAGAGTCTTCAGAGGCACAGTCCCGGATCCTGCTTCATCTAATTAGACCCCACGTCCTAAGTTTCCATCATCTCCAAATATGCCATCAAATTATGAATCCATAGAGAGAGAGAGATTAAGGTGAAGTTAAGAGCCCTCGTGATCCAATTGCTTTCCAAAGTCTCATCAGCTGACAATCAAGCCTTCAACACAATGTAACTTTGTTTTTAATCCAAAAGTTTCATTCATTGAAGATAAAGAAGGAAAAAGTAGAAGTGAAAAAGAAGAAATGAAAAGAAGAGAGAAAATACACTCCACATGCAGAATGGGTCACTGGAAGAGTAAGAAGACCATGGCTAATGAGCCTTTCATGGCACATGATCCCAATCATAATGATATCTAACTGCAATTTGTAATCAGACTCTGCCTTTATTTCTTTTTCCCATTGAACCTGCTATAGATCTGTGATGAGAAAAGAGATTTTTTTAATGCAGAAAGAAATTTTGATGAAATGAAGGGCATTTACATGATTTCATTCCGTTAATTATGCTTTATGCTAAGTATTAGGACCAAATTAATTCATTAATATTACTTTGTAATATTAATAATATTACTTTTAATTATATTTGTTCAAATCATTACCTGACACTTAAGGTAAATGGTACTGTATTTCTACCTATATTATGATTTTAAGATATTTTTTAAATACTCAGTAAAATGTGTGAGTTAGTTTAAAGGAAAATGTTGACTAAATTTTTGTGTAGAATGACAACATTCCAAAGATGGCATATGAATGATCAAAGATTTGGACTCCCTGGTCCATAACATTGCTTTTATGAGTTCAGCATAATCCTTTTTATCACTTTTCTAATGTTGAGTTTTTAATTTGTTTTCTATTCTAAACAATGCTTCAAAGAATTTTTTGTTGCTAAATATTGTTCACATTCATAATGGTTCCCTTAGGAGAATTCACAGATGTGGAATTGAGTCGAAGAGCAATAGTTGTACTACTTTAAAGTTAGAAATTAGTGTTCATTAACCATTTTTTTGTGGCTTTTACTTTTTATTTTTTTCTTAAATTCTTTTATAGGTACATTTTAGGTATACGGTATGTTTACATTTACCATTGGGTGCTTGTACCTGTACATGATGTATCTTGGTTCTTATTTTTTTCCCCATTGCCTGTGCGCCCTTCACCCCTCCACCCTTCCCTATTTACATAGATTTTGCTCCCATTTTTTTCTTTTCTCCTAATTTTTCCTTTCCCTTCTTTCCCTTCCCCTTCCCCTCTCACCACCCCTACACCTTTTCCTGTTTCAAATTATCAATTATTCATTTTAATCATTTTAATCCTTATTTGCACTTTCAGTTTCTCATACTAGAGAAACTATTCCGTATTTACACATGTGTGTCCTATTTATTTCACTTAAGAGTATGGGCTCAATATACATCCATTTACCTATAAATGTCTCTAGTTTCTCATTCTTTATGGCTAAGTAGTACTTCATTTTATTAAAAAAAACACATCTTCTTTATCCAGTCTCCAATTAATGGGCACTTGGGCTGTTTCCAAGCTTTAGCTATTACAAACTGTGCCGCTATAAACATGCATGCACATATATCACTGTGGTATGATTCTTTTTTACATATTTTTCCCCATTAACTTTATTGGTACATTTTAGGTGTAAAATACAGTTACATTCATCATTGGGATCTTGTACCTTTACATGAATATCTTGGTTCTTACTTTTTCCCCCTTCTCTTGCCCTCCCTTCAACCCCTCCACCCTTCCCTATTTGCACAGTCTTTGTTTCCATTTTTTCCCTTTTCTCATATTTTTTCTTTTCTTTTCTTTCCTTTCCACTACCCCTTCCACTTCCCCTGCTTCTTTAGACATTTACTTTCTATTACACAATATCAATTATACATTTTTAAAATTACAATATCAAGATCTAGGAGACATTACCACAGATTTTAAAGAATTTAAAAGGATATAGAAAGCATATTACAAAAATCTGTTTTGAAATAAATTTGACAACTTCTAAGAAGTACCTTGGAAGACAAATTAATGAAACTAACTCTGGAGGAAATATAAAATTTGAATAGCACCTATTAAAGAAAGTATATTCCTAGCTTGAAAAACTACCTATATGACAACAGCAGGCTCATAAACATTTTAACTGATAAATTATATCAAACATTTAAAGCAGAAAAAAGAAGGAACACTTCTCCCCTCATTTTAGGAACTCAACATTGTGCTAATCCTAAAACTGGATAAAGATAATAGAAGAAAAAAGTATGAACACAGATAGAAATTTGTTTAACAAAACAAACTATTAGAAGTCAGATCTAACAGTATGTAGAAAGTGGTTTTGTTATAGGGATGGCAGTGTTGGTTCAGCATTGGAAGATCCACCCCCAAAAGTCATCATTTTAACAGAGGAAAGAAAAAAGCCATATGATCCTGTCACTAGCTGGAGAAAGAGTATTGGACTAAATTCTACAGCTGTTCATGGTAAAAGCTATCAGGAGACTAGAAGTAGAACAGAACCTTCTCAACAGATCAAAGGCATGTACTCCATACTTCCAACAAAAACTTCTTCTATGAATGGAGATGATACAATGCTTTCTCCTTAAGGTGAGGAACAAGGGCAGATATGCTTACTCTTTATCTGACCATTAAACTTTGAAACCTAGTCCCCACCAAAATAGTCTGGCAATAAAATGACACAACTAGGATAGGATTGGCATGGCAGAAGCAAAATCTTTATATGTAGATGAAATGATCATCTACAGAGAAAATACTAAGAAATCTCTAGGAGCACCTAAAACTTGTACTTGAAGTTAGCAGGATTAGAAAACACAAGGTATATATAAAAATTCAGCTTTGTGTATACTTGTTATAAATGAAGACTTGGATATTGAAATTTAAAAGTTATGTAGGAGTACAAAGGACCTAGAAAAGTTAAAAACAAAAACAAAAGTGTTGGAAGACGTTTAGTACCTAATTTTAAGACTTCATCTAAAGCTGCAGTAATCAAGGCAGTGTTGGTGTAAGGAAAGACATATAGATCATTGGAATAAAACAGAGAATCTAGAAATAGAACCACACATATATGGTCCACTGAGTTTTGAAAGATTATTTAACATTAGCATTTTATAGAATATAAACTCAATTCAAGAGCAGAGGAAGAGAGAGTGTTTTCAGCAAACGGCACTAGAACACCAAGTATCCGTATATAAAAAATTAACTGCAAACCTTTTTTTCCATACATGAAAATAACTTGAAGGGATCTATGAACCTAAATAAGAAAGCCTAAAAGTATGAAACTTTAAGAAGAAATTATAAGGGAAAATGTTTATGAATTCAGGGTAGGCAAGAACTACCTAGGATACAAAAAACATGATGTATAAAAGAAAAAAATTGATAAATGAGAGTCCATCAAAATTTAGAACTTTAAATGACATCATTAAAATGAAAAGTAGTCCTTAAACAGACCATATTTACAATGCATATAACCTATGACCAGAATATATAAAGAATTCTTAGAGCTCATTAATAGACAACCCAATAAAAATGTAGACATAAGAAGATGATAAATAGCCAGTATAGCACAAGGAATGGTGTGCAACTCTAGAAGCAGAAAAGTACTTATCAGCACAATAATAAGACTGAATTATACACTCATTAGAGAGATGAAGTCAAAACTTTTCAAAGCCTTGTCATGACTTTTTCTTTTTATTGGATTCTTCCCCTTTGCATTTAATTTGTCACACCCAATGGATTCATTCTGCTGGGTTTCCTAGGGTTGTGATCCTCATTGTCTTTTCCTAGGGTATTGTCTAAAATTTTTTGGAGTGCCAGTTTGGTATTCATGAAGTTCCTGAGGTGCTCTTTATCATGAAAGTATCTTATTTCTCCATCAATTTTGAAAGATAGTTTTGCAGGGTACATCAGTCTGGGTTGGAGGCTGTTTTCCTTTAGGGCTTGAAATACATCACTCCAAGCTCTTCTTGCCTTGAGGGTTTGCATTGAGAAGTCTGCTGTGATTCTGATGGGCTTTCCTTTATATGTGATTTGTTTCTTTTCTCTCACTGCTTGTAGAATTTTGTTCTTCTGTTGGATTTCTAAAATCCTAACTATTATATGCCTATGTGTAGATTTTTTTGATTAAGGCTAGCTGGAGTCCTATATGCCTCACTTATCTGTATGTCAAGTTCTTTTCCCCTCCTTGGGAAGTTTTCTGCCATCACTTCTGTGATCAGTTCTTTTATGTCATCTGCACTCTCTCCTCTTTCTTCATTGACTCCAATCAGTCTTATGTTATTCTTCTTTGCATTGTCTAGCAGCCGCTGGATTGATTTCTCATGTTCCCTCACAATTTTAAAGCAAGTTTTCTTTTCCTCCTCACTAATTGCAATCTTATCTTCTATATGTGAAATTCTATCCTCACATTGGTTCATTCTGCTGTGCAGGCTTTCGATGGAGTTTTTAATCTCTTGGAAATCTGTTTGTATCTGTTTTATGGATTCCATTTGTTTCCTATGTTGGGATTCCATCATGTTCCTCAGATCCTCTATTTTTTTATCTGTGTCCTCTCTAGATTTATTAATCATGTCTTGCACCATGAGCAAAATCTTTGCTGTTATCTGAGTAATTATTTCTGATTTCATTTTTCCCAGATCCTCTTTTGTTGCCAGTTCAGAGAGTCCAGGTGATTCGGTGTCAGAGTGTTCCATCTCATTTCCCTTTGGGGTTGCTGTAGGTGATCCAGAAGTCTGTTTTTGAGGCTTGTTTATGTGTTTTCTCATCTCCATGGGGGGAGGAGTGCTTCTGGAGCCCACGCGGCTCACTTCTCTGTCCTAGGAGCTTGGGATGGCAGTGGGGGAGCTTCCTTCTGGGTTCTGGGACCAGCTCAGCTTCTCTGCCCTAGGAGCTTGGGATGGTGGTGGGGAAGCTTCCTCTCGGGTGCTGGGACTGGCTGAGCTTCTCTGCCCTAGGAGCCTGGGATGGCAGCAGGGGAGCTTCCTTCTGGGTGCTGGGACCAGCTGAGCTTCTCTGCCCTAGGAGCCTGGGATGGCAGCAGGGGAGCTTCCTTCTGGGTGCTGGGACCAGCTGAGCTTCTCTGCCCTAGGAGCCTGTTATGGAGGCAGGGATCTTTCTTCTGGGTGCTGGGACCAGCTGTGGTATGATTCTTTTAATTCTTTGGGGGAAGATACGCAGCAGGGGAATAGCTGGGTCAAATGGGACCTCTAGTCCTAGTTCTTTGAGGTATCTGCATACTGATTTCCACAGTGGTTGCTTAGTCTGCACTCTCACCAACAATGGAGAAGGGTTCCTTTCTCCCCACAACCTGCCTGCATTTGTTATTGGTTGATTTCTTGATAGCAGCCATTCTTTCTGGGGTAAGGTGGAATCTCAGTGTTGTTTTCATCTGCATTTATCAAATGACCAGTGATGTTGAATATTTTTTCATATGTTCATTTGCTGCTTTTAATTCTTTGTCTGAGAAATGTCTGTTCATTTCAGATGCCCATTTTTGAATTCAGTCTTTGAATTTGGGGGGTCTGATTTTTTTCAATTCTTTATATAGCATAGATAGTAGTCCTTTGTCTGAGGTAGAGCTGCTAAAAATTTTTTCCCACCTTGTAGGTTGTCTCTTAGCTCTATTGGTGGTGTCTCTTGCAGTGCAGAAGCTTTTTAAGAAGATTAGATCCCAATTGTTGATTCTTTGTGCTAGTTCCCATGCTACTGAGGCTTTGTTCATAAAGTCTTGTCCTATGCCAATCTCTTCAAGAGTTCTACCTAACTTATCTTCTTAGGGTTTCTGTCTTAATATTTAGATATTTAATCCATTTCAATTTTAGTTTAGTGCATGGTGAGAGATATAGGTGTAGTTTTAATCTATGGCAGGTTGAAATCCAGTTTTTCCAACACCATTTATTAAACAGGCTATCTTTCCTCCAATGAGGGTGGTTGGCTCCTTTGTCAAAGATGAGGTGGCTGAGTATGTCTGGAGTTGTTTCTGCATCTTCTAATCTATTCCACTGATCCTCAGGTCTGTTTCTTTGTCAGTACCATGCTGTTTTTATCACAGTGGCTTTGTAGTATAGTTTTAAGTTGGGGATTGTGAAACCCCCAGTCATGTCTCTGTTGCCTAAAATTGTTTTTTCTATTCTAGGTCTCTTTTGGTTCTAAATGAATTTTTGTATTGTTTTCTCTAGTTCTGTGAAGTATACTGTTGGAATTTCAATCAGCATTGCATTAAATATATATAGCAGTTTTGGAAGTATGGCCATTTTTGATATATTTGTTCTTCCTACCCAGGAACAAGGAATGTCTTTCCATTTTCTTACATCCTCCTCAATCTCCTTTATCAGAGTGCTGTAGTTTTCAGTGTAGAGTTCTTTTGCTTCCTTTGTTAGGTTGATTCCCAAATATTTCATTTTTTTGGATGCTATTGTAAAAGGAATTGTTTCCTGAATTTCTCTCTCAGTGAGTCTGCTATTTGTGTATAAGAAGGCTATTGTTTTTTGAGTGTTGACCTTATATCCAACTACTCTACTGAATCTGTAAAGTAGGTCTATAAGTCTTTTGTCAGTTTTTTGGGCCTTCTATGTAAAGTATCATGTTATCAGCAAATAATGAGAGTTTAACTTCTTCCTTTCCTATCTTTATTCCTTTTATTGCTTTCTCTTTTCTAATTGCTGTGGCTAATGTTTCCAAAACTATATTGAACAGGAGTGGTGCTAGTGGGCATCCTTGTCTTGTTCCTGATTTTAGCGTGAAAGTTTTCAGTTTTTGACCATTTATATTAACCATTTCTTTAAGTTTTTATGAAGACATTTAGGAGGTTAGTAAAATAGTGTTTATGATCCATGGGGAAAATTTTTCTTCATTACTCAAAAGGTTCTTTAATGCAACTGCCTTCAAGTGTATTCTGGGACCAAATGACAGTTCCTACCACCCTGGAGAAACCCTGGAGTGGGGAAAACACTTGGCTGGAAGATCTGGTTTGTATTTAATGTTAACCTTTCTACTTAATTAGCTTTGGGATCTTGTGCAAGTTACAATATTCTTATCCATAAAATTATTCTAAAAATAATACACTGTTTACCTCACCATGATGTGAAGATTAAATAAAATAATATGTGAAAATGCCTTGAAAATGCTGAAAGCATGATATAAAATGTTAATTTTTGGTATTTAAAAAGTACAATACATGCTTCCCTCTTGAGGGATTCTGAAAGTGCAATTCTCTTGATTCAGGTACAAATTGTCTCAGGCAACCCAGATAATTTTTTTGGAACCATAATGTTGTCATGTAG
This sequence comes from Heterocephalus glaber, assembly GCF_053883595.1. Lineage (NCBI taxonomy): Eukaryota > Metazoa > Chordata > Mammalia > Rodentia > Bathyergidae > Heterocephalus > Heterocephalus glaber. Next base: position 10,569,249 of record NW_028258344.1, read on the forward strand.
TTCTTTTAAAAATAGCTTACCAGCCAGGGATTTAGCTCAGTGGTTCCAGCGCTGGCCTCTTAAGCACAAGGTCCCAAGTTTGATCCCTGGTACCAAAAAAAAAAAAAAAAAGAAAGAAAAGAAATGGCTTGTCAAACAAAAGTATTCTAGGCCTTTCTTGTCTTGAACAAAGAATTGGACAAGACAAGCCAAAAATGGTGTCAAAAGTTTATTTTAAAACTAGCTGTGAAGGGTAAGGGAAGAACTAGCTCTGTAGAGCAAACTGAGGCCAAAGAGAGAAAAGGATAAAAAGTAACAACAAAAGTTGTAGACACAGGGTGGGCTATCCTGAGCAGTCACAATAGTGAGCTTCTATTGGCTTCTCGTCTCTTTTATGCCATCTACATCTGTTCGGAGCTCCTAAGAAGTTCTACATAGGAGGTCTTGAGAGTATTCTTGCCCCACCCTGGGATCTTGTAATTGACCGGGCCTGCTTATTTTCCCAGCCAGCGTTGCCAGGCCCTACCTCCTATATCAATAAGGGAATAGTGTGCAGAAAAAGTAAAGGGTGCAAAAAAAAAAAGAACTAAATTGTACTGAGAATCTATGTCTTTATTGATTGTTCCTTCCTGTCCCCTCCTCAGCAAATAGTAGGAGCTGAAATGGCATTGCAGTAAACACAGATTCTTTGTTTTTATTTGAACTTTGTTGCTTTTTATCAAATGTCAGTGAAAATACTGGTTGCTCAGAAGTCACATTACTTTTAATCTGGTATTGGTATGGTGGCTCAATTTTTCTGAGTCCAGGGTAAGATCAGAGCCAGCTATTCCTGGTATCTACAGGTTGTCAGAAAAACTGAGACTCTTTTCTCCCACATTATCTGAGTGATTGCTTGTCATGGGTAGATTCAGGTAAGACTCAACTGCCTAACAGAAAATCCTGATGTTGATCAAATCCAGAAAGAGGGGTGTGAATGTAGTGCGGCCAGGAGGGCTGTGGACCAACACTGAGGGACTCTGGGTTCTAGTTAGATCTGTCACTTCACCATGCAAGTCCTTGATTGTCTTCCTCTGTAAAATAAGAGGGTTAAGAATCTAGTCACTAGTCAGTTTCCAAGGTTTCTTCCCTCAGTAAGATCACATGATTCTGTGAGTCAGTTTATGATTTGCCAGGGATCTTGCTTGAGATGCCTAACAAGGTTTTTAGTGACAGAGTAAATGGAAATTAAGGGATTGTCCTTTCCAACCTCCTCCTTTGAGCAGTCGGAGAAATATCATCCAGGATGCTCTCTGCTGGATCTGGGGAAGAACAAGGATTCCACTCTGTGACATCACAGACCAACCCTGATCTCAGCATCTGAGAAGGAAAAGTAACAGAGTTTCAGGGATCAATAGAGCAGAGGTAGGAAGCTACTGGAAGGACATGGAAGGAATCAGTTGCCCATGCCTCCAATTCAGGTACATGATACTTGCTAAGCTCAGAACAGAACATGGCTGGTGTCTAAAAGAAAAGAAGGAGAGGTCCACAAGCTGAGTGTGTCTCCTGGCTTAGTACGAACATAACAGGCATGGAGGTCATGCCACAGATATCTTTGGGTAATGTATTGTTCCTATAGAGTGAACAGAAGGCCAAAGGCAGTCCCAGCAGAGAAAGGCTGTGGCACATTTTCCCAATAGATAGCCAGGCTTGTCAGGAAGCTGAACAACAAGGACATTTCCAAAGTTTTTACTCCCTCCCTGGCCTCTCCCCAGGTATAAGGGATATGAGAACAACACAGGTATCTCAAGAGGTCAGTGCAAAATTACCTTCTTAAAGTACTCCTTATTTGTTGTTTGGTAATATTCTTCTATGTGGATGTTTTTCTTTTTCTTTTTTTCCAGTACCAAGGATTGAACTCAGGACCTTGCACCAGGCACATGCAGTGCCACTCAGCTACATCCTCGGCCCTAGACGTTTTTCTTTAAACAGCTTCTCCCCAGAATGACAGGAAAGAGTAAACTAAGAAAAAAGTTCAGTGAAAGAAACATTGTAATAGAAGATAGTACAAAAAATACAAAGAAAAGTAACAAGGAGGAAAAAATGTACTATCCATTTAGAAACCAGATTAATTCTAAAGACTAGTTTTGAAATTTCAGCCTTGAAAGGCAAAAGGCCACCCCCTACAAACAGTGAAAGGCCTCATGGTTGAAAAGTCAAAACAGTTCAGCTGGAACCATCTACAGCTCCTTCCCTTGTAAGGGACTTGTGCCAATGAAATCATTGCTGGGGATGTAGACAGTTCTGTTTTCTTTTCCTTGCCTTGGGGTTTTGGCTTCTAAAGTATTTGTTTCTTCCTGGAGTCTTGAGACCCAGAGAGACTCCAAGTGACAGCAAAGAGCTGTTCTGTTTACTAGTTGGGCGGAGCTCAGTGTTGGTGCCAGGCCCTGACTCATCTCCATTTGGACTCCCTTGAGTCTTAACTCATGGCGACCCCAGAGTCAGAGCACAGGACAGCTCAGGAAGGCTCGCTGAGCATTGCCTGCAAGATGAAAATTTGATGTGCCACTCCCTCAGTGTAAGCCGCAGTCCCGTGTCCTGACAGATAGATCAGTCACCCACAGGGGACCCAGTGGCAATAGTCAAGGGAAGAAGGAGATCCAAATATTCATGGGGCACAATTTTAATGCTCTCTGGCCTCCAACAAATCATGAATAAATATATCTCAGCGGTAAGGTCAATACTCTCATACTCTATAAAAGTAGCAATAACTCAGAGCATGTAAATCATGAAGAGATTCAGATAAAAACAAAATGTGCTGCTTGTACATTAACTTTATAGCACATGTTTAACTTCTATCTAGAGAAGTTACTACGGTTTTAACATTTAGATTACAGCCCAACCTCTTAAGACCTTGAAAATTAAAATTTCATTGGTCCAGTTTTTAGACCTCATTCATTTTATAGTCAGTGAAAACTAAGTTTAGCTTAATCTAAAATAATATCCACAAAACACATCAACATTTATGACTGTAATGTTCTCTGACCATTGTGATAGTTATACACCACAGAATTTTTGAGTTCCAGGGAACTAAAAGATTATCCACTCCCAATGTCTCCATTTCCAGAAGAAGAAATCAGCACAGAAGTGTTAAGTGTCTTGCTTAAAGATGTCCAGCTAATTAGTGCTGAGAACTGAACCTTTCTTCAGTGCTCTCATTCTCAGCCTGGTGGTTTTTCTAATACACTCTACACTCCATTCATGATCAATGAATTTATTGGCTCATATCTAAACTAACTCTGTTAATTTACGTATTAGAATATTCTAAAATGAGGATATCTCCTTTTCGCACTCTGCTCTGGTCAATGGTAAATGCAGGTACTCTATGTAGGTGGTGCTAGTCACCACAGCCCTCTCAGCCTCTGCAGCTCCAGACAAAATAAGCATTAGCTAGACTTAAGATAAGGCACCCACAACACATCCAGTGGGCTAAGAAAATAATAAAAATAAATCTAGGGCCATTGACAAGCTATTGTGCCTTGAAGCCTGATTAGTAGTAAACAAACAAACAAAGCATTTGCACAATATCCAAACATTTTTGCCTTGTAATAAATATAGTCTTTCTATGGCTTTGTCTTTTCCAGTTCAAGTAGACATACTTTACTTATGAGTATGTGTGTATATATCTGTTCATGAACACATGAGTAAACACTTTATCTGGTAGGTGAGAGACTATTACACACATCAGTGGTAACCAATTTAGACTTCTTACCTATCATAGCTCCTAGACTAGCCTTCTCTGATTTATCCCATGAATGCATATTTCATTTGGAAGCACCTTTGGAATCATATTTTCTATGCTATATATGTCTTGCAGTCCAATTAATTGGCAAATTTGAGTCTAGGCACTTCCTGGACATAAGTACTCACACATTTCCCAACTGAATTCATTACAGATGTAGTTATGTATGTCCAGAGACACAAATTCTGAAAGAACATGAAGTGAAATGAAAAATTGTTTAAGATAAACATTCTCCTAATTTGCATAGTTTTCAGCTCCATCATGGGCCTTAAAAATCCTATTGATATTTTCTAGGCTATTAGATTGGTTTCAGCCAACTGAAAAGTATACTTCCTAAAAAGATGTCATATATATTTCTGCAGATTGTCTTTAGTAAAAAAGAATTATGAAATAATTACCAACAGGAAAAACATTCCATCATGGCACAGAGTTGAAACAGAGCTGTGGTAATATCTCTCAGCTTCCATATTAATTTCAAAAGTTATGTAATATTTTGAGTAATTTTGCACATAGTACAGCATTAAACAATGAAAGAAAGCTAGTTGTGAAAAACAGAGGAATAAAAGAAGTTTTAGTTTCAGCTTCTTCATTGTGTTTTGAAGTTTCAACATCCTCCAGTAAACTAAAACACAGGTATGCCAAATAAACTTTTGAAATTTTTCCCTCAAATTATCCAAGAAGATATAGCCTGGAAAGTTTTATTTAAGAGCCCTGGGAGAAAAGAGTGGAAAAAGGTAAAAAAGGGGCCTCTCCAGAGAACCTGAGACATGTGATTCTCTTTCTACCACCACCTGGGCTGCTTGGCATTTGGCCACACTTGGATCTCTGACACATGGAAGGCACTCCTCTACATCTTAACCCAGCTTCCATGCCCACTCCCCTAAAATTGTGTAACAAGGCCTTTGTAACCTGAGGCTTGTGATGTCTGGAAAGGAATGTGATCCAGGCCAATGGGTGGTGTTGCTACTAGGGTCATGAAGGAATTTCTACTATTTACTCTATGCCCTGTGAGAACTTCAGAAGTAGAAAAGTATGCTCTAAAGCAAGTGAGGAAATTGAGTCCTCAGCAAAACTGCAAAGCAAGCATCAAAGTGCCTTTCCCCATCTTTGCTAGCCTCCAGAGCATGCTTCTCACTGCTGCCCAGAGAGACCTGATCCACTTTTGAGCCACACCTTCTATTCCTAATTGTGCCCCTACTGAAAGCTGCAAGTTGTAGGCATTGTTACTCCACTGCACTATAGAGGGAGCAGAGAGATCCGAGCAGGGAACCCTTACTAATAATAATGTTAATGAAAAAGTGCCAGGTGCTGGTGGCGAGACAGCCATGGAAATCTTATGGTCAGTGGCCTATTAACAGTCACCTTCTCACAGCACAAGCACAGCTTTCTATGTTTCTCCTCCTCTCTCCACAAACATCTTTCTCCATCATGACAAGCACAGAGTTTAGCCACCATTTTACTCAGGGTTGTCCCACTTCCTCTGTCTAGTAAATAAAATCATAAGCTGAGTCACAAATACCTTTCAAATTGCCCAAACATTGTGATGGCCACTAATGAAAAAGATGTGAAAGATTTTCCTCAGTCTTGCCGTTTGCTTCTTAGTACTACTAAAATAATTTTAAATGATAAATTCTGTATTTTATTTTACCAATATTTTTATGAACTAAAAGAGAATCATAGGAAAATGAATTTAACCTGTTGACAACTAGATTAAGTAATTAATTAATTAATTTTTGCAGTGCTGGGTTATGAGCTTGCAAGGCAATTGTTATATTAGCATATGTTCCTTTCTGTGTTAGGAATTGATATTGTTTCAACATGGCATCTCTGGTCACACCATGTCTTTTCACAGAGCTTATTGCCTATTCTTTCTACCTCCCTTCCCTTCCCCCAAATTCAAAGTCAGTTTCAATCAAATTTGTAGTTTTTGAAAACTTATTATGCACCTGGGACCATACCAGGCACTGTGACAATAGTAAAATAAAATACTTGACATAAACTAGGCTCCTTAATAGTTAGAAATTTAGTGAGGAAGACCAGAGGTACACCTGCAAAGAGTTCAAAAGCAAAGAAGGAACTTGTAAACTATGTGAAAAATGTGCACACTGTGGACTTCAAAGTGCCTCAGGGCTTCAGAGCAAAGAACAGGCGAAGTTATTTGGAGTGTTCATGTTGATGGCCACTGGGACATGGGAGGAATCTTGAAGGAAGAGAAACAGAATATAACTGACTAAACTAAACTTAGGAAATTTTTGTGACAGTTTTGGCCCTGGCAAGATGGTCTTTCTTCTCCCACTCACTGATCACTCTCTCTTTGCTTTTACAACTCTGCCTGCCCAGCAAACAATTTACATTTTTTTGTTGGAACATGGAGCACAGGAGTCAAATGTATGGGTACCAGGATGAAGTAACCCGAGCAGGCAGTTGCTGTGCAAGGTGCTGTATACTGTAGCTAGCACTGTGTCAGAACTTAATTATGCACCCCTGCTTTCTGGGTTAACACCCTAGCATAAAAATATCCCCAATCCAATTCATTCTCTTTCCTCCAACATACTCCCTTTTGTGATTCTCATCTTAGCCAGTGACCTCTCTGTATTCCCAGTTACTTCTGGTGAGAAGCTGGTGTCCTCTCTTATTCCTGGGTCTATCTATCTTTTTCCTTGCATTTGATCATCAGGACAATAGGTTCAGAGCTCCACGTGTCTTTTGGATGTAGCACTCCCAGGCACATCTGCCTGCTGCTACCTGATCCAGCTCTCATCATCTTTCCCCAAGATCGTTCATCTCCCCACCTACAACCCTTTCTACAGCAGCGATCACACCCTTCTAAAATACAGAGACTGTTACTCCCCAATTTAGAAACTAGTTCATATTTTCCCCTTTGCTTCCAAAATAAGGACTAAACTCCTTCCCTTAGATTTCAAAGGCCTTTGTCCTCTCTAGCTTTGGTGGACTACCCATTCCCCAATTCTTCCCCACCCCTACATACCAGATGGATTCAGTGTTATGGTTTATGTCTAGATGTCCTCCCAAAGCCTCAGGTGCTTTTGTTTGTTTGTTTGTTTTTCTGGGGTTTTCCCCGATTAACTTTATTGGTACATTTTAGGTGTAAAATACAGTTACATTCATCATTGGGATCTTGTACCATTACATGAGTCTCTTGGTTCTTATTTTTTTCCCCTTCCCTTGCCCTCCCTTCACCCCCTCCACCCTTCCCTATTTGCAAAGACCTTGTTTCCATTTTTTTCCTCTTCTCATATTTTTTCCTTTCCCTTTTTTCCCTTCCCCTACCCCTCCCAATTCCCCTGCTCTTTTAGATCTTTTCTTCCTGTAACACGATAGCAGTTATACATTTTTTAAATTACAATATTAAGATCTAGGAGACATTACCAGATTTTACAGAATTTAAAAGGATATAGAAAGCATATTACAAAAATCTTTTTTGAAATAAATTTGACAACTTCTAAGAAGTAACTTACAAGACAAATTAATGAAAGTAACTCTGGAGGAAATATAAAATTTGAATAGCACCTATTAAAGAAAGTATATTCCTAGCTTGAAAACCTACCTATATGACAACAGCAGGCTCATAAACATTTTAACTGATAAATTATATCAAACATTTAAAGTAGAAAAAAGAAGGAACACTTCTCCCCTCATTTTAAGAAATCAACATTGTGCTAATCCTAAAACTGGATAAAGATAATAGAAGAAAAAGGTATGAACATAGATAGAAATTTGTTTAACAAAACAAACTCTTAGAAGTCAGATCTGGCAGTATGTAGAAAGTGTTTTTATTATAGGGATGGCAGTGTTGGTTCAGCATTGGAAGATCCACCCCCAAAAGTCATCATTTTAATAGAGGAAAGGAGAAAGCCATATGATCCTGTCACTAATTGGAAAAGAGTATTGGACTAAATTCTACAGCTGTTCATGGTAAAAGCTATCAGGAGACTAGAAGTAGAACAGAGCCTACTAAACAGATCAAAGACATGTACTCCATACTTCCAACAAAAACTCCTTCTATGAATGGAGATGATACAATGCTTTCTCCCTAAAGTGGGGAACAAGGGCATATATGCCTACTCTTCATCTGTCCATTAGACTTTGAAACATAGGTCTAAACCAAACTAATCTGGCAATAAAATGACACAACTAGGATAGGATTGGCATAGCAGAAGCAAAATCTTTATATGTAGATGAAATGATCATCTACAGAGAAAATACTAAGAAATCTCTAGGAGCCTCTAGAACTTGTACTTGAATTTAGCAGGATTAGAAAACACAAGGTATATGTAAAAATTCAGGTCTGTATATAGTTGCTATAAATGAAGAACTGGATTTTGAAATTTAAAAGTTATGTAGGAGTACAAAGGACCCAGAAAAACCAAAACCAAAAACAAAAACAGTGTTGGAAGATGTTTAGCACCCAATTTTAAGACTTCTTTTAAAGCTACAGTAATCAAGGCAGTGTTGGTGTAAGGAAAGACATATAGATCATTTGAATAAAACAGAGAATCCAGAAATAGAACCACACATATATGGTCCCCTGAGTTTTGAAAGATTATTTAACATTAACATTTTATAGAATATAAACTCAATTCAAGAGCCGAGGAAGAGATAGTGTTTTCAGCAAACGGCACTAGAACATCTGGTATCCGTATATAAAAAATTAATCTCAACCCTTTTTTCCATACATGAAAATAACTTGAAGGGATCTATGAACCTAAATAAGAAAGCCTAAAAGTATGAAACTTTAAGAAGAAATTATAAGGGAAAATATTTATGAATTCAGAGTAGGCAAGAACTACCTAGGATACAAAAAACATGATGTATAAAAGAAAAGAATTGATAAATGAGATTCCATCAAAATTTAGAACTTTAAATGACATCATTAAAATGAAAAGTAGTCCTTAAACAGACCATATTTACAATGCATATAGCCTATGACCAGAATATATAAAGAATTCTTAGAGCTCATTAATAGACAACCCAATTAAAATGTAGACATAAGATGATAAATAGCCAGTATAGCACAAGGAATGGTGTGCAACTCTAGAAGCAGAAAAATACTAATCAGTACAATAATAAAATTGAATTATACACTCATTAGGGAGATGAAGTCAAAACTTTTCAAAGCCTTGTCATGACTTTTTCTTTTTGTTGGATTCTCCCCTTTTGCATTTAATTTGTCACACCCAATGGATTCCTTCTGCTGGGTTTCCTGGGGTTGTGATCCTCATTGTCTTTTCCTAGGGTATTGTCTAAAATTTTTTGGAGTGCCAGTTTGATATTCATGAAGTTCCTGAAGTGCTCTTTATCATGAAAGTATCTTATTTCTCCATCAATTGTGAAAGATAGTTTTGCAGGGTACATCAGTCTGGGTTGGAGGCTGTTTTCCTTTAGGGCTTGAAATACATCACTCCAAGCTCTTCTTGCCTTGAGGGTTTGCATTGAGAAGTCTGCTGTGATTCTGATGGGCTTTCCTTTATATGTGATTTGTTTCTTTTCTCTCACTGCTTGTAGAATTTTATTCTTCTGTTGGGTTTCTGGAATCCTAACTATTATATGCCTATGTGTAGATTTTTTTTGATTAAGGCTAGCTGGAGTCCTATATGCCTCACTTATCTGTATGTCAAGTTCTTTTCCCCAGTTTGGAAAGTTTTCTGCCATCACCTCTGTGAATAGTTTTTTTATGTCATCTGCACTCTCTCCTCTTTCCTCACTGACTCCAATCAGTCTTATGTTATTCTTCTTTGCATCGTCTAGCAGCCACTGGATTGATTTCTCATGTTCCCTCACAATTTTAAAGCAAGTTTTCTTTTCCTCCTCACTAATTGCAATCTTATCTTCTATATGTGAAATTCTATCCTCACATTGGTTCATTCTGCTGTGCAGGCTTTCGATGGAGTTTTTAATCTCTTGGAAATCTGTTTGTATCTGTTTTATGGATTCCATTTGTTTCCTATGTTGGGATTCCATCATGTTCCTCAGATCCTCTATTTTTTTATCTGTGTCCTCTCTAGATTTATTAATCATGTCTTGCACCCTGAGCAAACTCTTTGCTGTTATCTGAGTAATTATTTCTGATTTCATTTTTCCCAGATCCTCTTTTGTTGCCAGTTCAGAGAGTCCAGGTGGTTGAGTATCAGATTTTTCCATCTCGTTTCCCTTTGGAGTTGCTGGCGGTGATCTGGAAGTCTGTTTTTGAGGCTTGTTCATGTGTCTTCTCATTTCCACCGGGGGGAGGAGTGCTTCTGGAGCCCATGCGGCTCACCTTCTCTGTCCTAGAAGCTTGGGATGGCAGTAGGGAAGCTTCCTTCTGGGTGCTGGGACTGGCTGAGCTTCTCTGCCCTAGAAGCCTGGGATGGAGGTGGGGGAGCTTCCTTCCAGGTGCTGGGGAGCCTCAGGTGCTTATAGGTGGGGCTATCTGGCTGACTTACTATTGGGAGATGGGGGGCTGGGCAAAAAGACTGGTTACTGGAGGAGTGTCCTGGAAGGGATTATCTTCCTCCTCAGTTCCTCCTTTAACTTCCCTGCTTCATGTCTGCCATGCCATGCAGCCCTCCACTGCCATACTCCTCTACCATGTCATCTTGTCTTGGAGCCAGTGAGCTGTGTACTGAAACTTCTGTAGTCTGTGAGCCAAAATAAACTTCTCCTCCTTCAAGCTGTGGGTGTTGGGTATTCTGTCCCAGTGATGAGAGAAAGTGACTAAGACATCCAGCTACTTTCAATTTTCCAGTGCAGCACTCTCATGCCTCCATTGTCTTCCTTAAACACTATTCCTTATGCAATTTCTTTAGCTTTTTTGATAGTTGAACTCCTCTGGGATTCCTATCTCTCTCTTTTCTACCTCTATTATATATGACATTTTCTCATAAGTTTCTTACTATTTATGACTCTTTACCCTGAAAGAATAAACCAGGTGGGATTTCAAGACCAGGAAAGAGGAGGTAGAAGAATGTTTAGAGACTCAGAGAGAAAAGAGTTATGTGCCCAAGAAATTGAACAATGGACAGAAGTTAGAGGAAATTGAATCTGAGTGGAAAGGAAGGAACTGCTCTCAGAAAACCATGAAGAAAAAGGCAAAGCTCAAGACTGAGGGGCTGGCCCTCCTAAGAGATTTGAGTTTTTTCTTTTCACTTAAGCTCAACAGGCAGGTTTGAAGAGATACAGCAGGATAGTGAAAAGGTAATGTTTGCATTTTTAAAGAATGCATTCCTAGAGGAAGAGATGGGAATGGAGAAAGACTGGAGAAAGGGCTGCCAGTTAGGAGCCTGGCTAGGTAAACCAGAGAGATGATGAACTTGGTCCAGGATAGTAACAGCAGGAAAATGAAAGACAGTATACTTTCAAAAGGCAGAGAGCTTTCAAAAGGAGAATTGATTAGGCCTAGTTGATTGATCAAGCATGGATCAAACAGAAAAGTTGAGGTAAGCAAGACCCCCAGATTTCTGATGATGCCAAGAAATGGCCCAGAAATGATACAGTACATGGCACAGTATTATTTCTTGCAAATGCCCTGCTAAGAAGACTGGGTTTTCCCTTGTAGAAAAGAGGAAGTAACAAGGATTTCTCAGAAAAACCCACATTTTTTGAAAGAGTGCACTGGACAGTGGTTCAGTGGACAGCCTGGAGAAGGAAGGACTGATTGCAGGTGGGTGAGAAGGCAAGTGCTGTTGAGGTGAGATGCTCAGTGCCAATAGTGCATGGTTACTTCAAGCAGCAGACCCACCTCAGCCCTGGAGATCCCGCCCCAAACATAGTTTCATGAAAAACACGATAGTGTTTTAATTGAAAAGTTATATGTGCATGCAGTAAAAAATATTAAGCAGTATTAAATGCTGAGCAATGAAAACCAATTCTCCCTCCCATCTCAGATCCCAGTCTTCCTCCTCAATGGAAAAACTAAGTTTTATACAGTCTATGTTCCAGAAATTTTCTATGCACAATTATGTATATGTATAGACTGTGCTCTTACATGTTTATGTATGTGTACATACATGTAGATCCATTTTCTTTTTACATGAGAATATTATACATACTCTACTATGCTTTGCTTTAAAAAAATTAGTTCCATTATATATTTATTTTTAATTGAGCTATAATTTATGTAAAATAAAATGCACATATTTTACATCTACAGTGAGATGTATTTTGATGGTTTATATACCTCACACTAATTAAGACGTGAAACATTTCTATCACTCCAATAAATTTGTTCCATGTCTCTACTTATTTGTACCACATAGGTAGTCACTAATTTTTTTTTGCCACCATAGGTTAATTTTTTCTGCTCTAGGAATTCATATAATAAAATCATACAGTATGTAGTCCTATTTCTTTTTTTTTCTTTTTAGTCAACGTAATTTTTTTGAAATTCATCCATGTTGTGTCTATCTCTATTTTATGCTTGATTGCTGGAAAGTATTACCTTGTATGGGAATCATTACAAATCATTACAATATATGACCTTTCCCTTTCCATTTTGTAGAGATAAAGAGCAAAAAGAATTAGAACTGAAATTCAGAGAACAAATTTGAGATTCTGAAATGGTCTAGAGGCAGAATATGATAGAATTTTGACAGTAGTCAAAGTGGACTATTTTGTGGCCAAGAGAGTGGCCTGTGGGGGGCCTTCAAATTGGGGCATATGCTAAGTTAGAATGAGGGTGCCAGATGCTTTGTGTAAATGAGGACTACAGGATGGAAACCCTCACAGATCTGAGTGGTATATCCACATTTCCCTGGGAAGGACTGGTCTTGATGCCTCCCATGGATAACTGCTGTTGTTAGTCTTGTTTTTTATGACTATGTTTGCATTGTGCTTTCTTGTTGAGTTTTTCTCTGTGGTTCTTGAACCAAACCTGCAACATTGTTGGGCTGTATGTCTGTTTATGAAGCCACTTCTTTCTGAAATTCAGATCTTCCAGTTGTTTCTCAGTGAATGTAGTTCTTTTCCTTTGAAAATTCTTCTGGTGCTTGCCTTTAGGAAGGTACTCACAGCCTGACATCTTTGGATCTAGGTGTGTTTCTGTGTTCAGGCCCAGGGATTCCTTGAGTTTTTTTCACTTTAACCATTGAAATTTTTTCTGTTATACCATTTTTCATATCATCTCATATATACCTGCTTCATTCTTCTTGATATCTGCAGTGGACATATAAGTAAAATATGCTTTTTAAAGTGCTCTTGCTTGTCCTTATCCTTGTTTACAATGCTCTGCTCCTGAAGAGCTTACTACTTCAAACCACTGACTTCCTTCCTTCCATCTTTTTTCCCCACATATATCTCCTCAGAAAAGAGAGAACTCCCTCTGCAGCCACATGAATTTAGTGCATCTTTCTTTTTCCCTAGAATCATCTGTGATTGTACCATCAGTTTGTCTTATCATATTTACATTCCTTGAGCAAGAAATCAATCTTTGCTCTAAAATAGTAAAACACCCTGTCCAGATTCCTGTACTTATCCTATTACATCAAGCATTCTGGCTATAAAATAGAAAATGTCACAGCTTAACTGGAAATCGAGTCTTTATAACTCAGAATTAAGCTGAATAACAAGGATTTTTCTACCCTCTCAGAGATGAAATTTTCCATAAGGCTGACCAAGATCTTCTCAAATACATTGCTTTTAAAAACTGGTCTCTAGCCTACCTAGGTATTCAATAAACCTTGGTGAATAAACAGCTGTCCCTCTTAGCCTTGTTTCTGATAGTCTTCCTGCTATTTTTTTCTAAGAAATGTTGGACATTTTATCTCCTATTGCCTTCCATAGTATAAATTGGAATGGATCTTTTCTTTCACCCCAACTCAGATTTCAGTTGAAAATCTTCATTTGGAGATAAGTCTTTTGCCAGCCAGACCATGGATAGTTTTTGTAGACTTCACAGTATTCTTTGCTGGGTGTCTATTGTCTAGAGCCAAAATCATCACTAGAAAACCAATGGGGTTCTGTGACACCCACTATCTAGAGCCAACTGTCCATTTCTTACATCTTCATTTCTCTTTTCTTTTCTTTTCTTTTTTTTTTTTTTTTGGTACCAGGGATCAAACTTGGGACCTTGTGCTTGTGAGGCAGGCAGTGGCACCACTGAGCTAAATCCCTGGCTCTTCCTTTCTCTTTGAAAATCATGATCTATACAAGAAGAGTTAAATACCACCTGAAGCATTCACTTTATTCCTATATAGAAATTTAAAGGAATTGAACATAGTTTTTTCTGACTACCTTTTTTCTTTCCTTAAAATCATTTAAAGTCACATTCATGTCAACAGGAAGCAGCACATCCACAGACTGACTGATCAGAATGGGCTTGCTCTGTCACTCCTCTGCTTCTACTGCTCTTCTTCCCTCTGCTGGTAAGGACCATTCCTCTAACCCCACAAAGGTGGAAAGTACCTCCCTGTTCTCCTCTCCTTCCTCTTTCTCCTCTCCCTCCCCCTCCTCCATGGTCTTCCTTCCCTTTGGTGGTATATTTTTCCTTTGCCAACTTCTTGAGACTGCTTATAGCCTTTCTCCCCATGCCTGGAATCTTCTTGTGTCAGCTTCCTTCTAGGCCCATGCTTGCAAGAGCCTTTTGCCACCACTACAAGTTGTAGAGAGGCAGTTGTGGAGTGCTTTCTTTACCCTCTTAGCAGAATCAGGTTTCCATTTCAGTGATTTTATCATGGTTAAAGAATGGTAAAACCATAATACAAACAATATAATTCTTAAATTTTAGAAAGCCATACAAACATAAAATAATTACCAATGTAAACTGAAAATGTCTTTTCAGAGTGTAACACACACACACACACACACACACACACACAGTTAAAAATTTTGGTTTTAATAGATGAAATATGTCTCTGAACAACATACCATGGGCAGTTCTCCCTGTTCTTAACATAATTTCAAACATTTTGAATAGACCAATTTTTGCTTAGTTTTAACATAAGAGAAATAACAAATAATTTTAAAGCACATAATACATTATTCAAGGTTCCTCAGAGAAGCAGAAACAATATGATACATTTGTAAAAGGAAAAATGAACTGTAATGATTGCAGAGACTGATAGATTCACAGATACCAGGCCCACTACCTTGGGAAAGCTAATGTTTCAGTTTAATTCTGAAAACAGGGAGAAAACAATGCCAGGAGGAGAAAAGGACACTCCTTACTAAGGTGTTCAGTGTCGCTGTTCCACACAGGCCTTCAACTAATGGGATGAGGCCCACCTACATTAAACAGGGCCATCTGCTTTACTCATTCTACTGATTCAAATATTGAACTCATCTGGAACATCTCATAAACATAATCAGAATAACTGAGCAAACATATAGGCACCTTATAGTCTAGTCAAACTGTATTACCCAATGTTTTTTAATTTTTATTTTTATTAGTACATAGTTGCAGTACATAATGATTACGTTCATCGAGGAGAATTGGTACATGTACATAAGAAATCTTAATTCTTTTTATGTACCCTTCTCTATCCCTCCCTTTCACCTCCTTCCATCTCTTGGTCCATTTGCAAAAGATCTATCTTCCTGTTTCCTATTTATCTTTTATTTTACTCATTAATTTATTTATACTTGGGTTTCTCATATAAGAGAAACCATGTGATATTTAAGCTTTTGTGTCTCATTTACTTCACTTAATATTGTCTCAAGGTGCATCCATTTTTCTACAAATGTCTTATATTTGTCCTTCTATAGCAGAGTGGCACTACACTGTGTGTAATTACCACATTTTCATTGTCCTTTTATCTGTTGATGGGCAGACATGGGCCACTTCTAAGATTTAACTATTACAAATTGTACTGCTATAAACATGGACATGCATGTATCACTGTAATATAATGTCTCTAACTCTTTCAGGAAGATACCTAGAAAAGAAATAGCTGGGTTGAATGGAATTTCTAACTTTAGGTTTTTGAGGAATTTCCATACTGATTTCCATAATCGTAGTACTAGTTTACATTCCCACCAATAATATAGGATTCCTTTTTCCCCATAGCCTTACCAGTATTTGTTAATATTTAATTTCTTGATGATAGTCATTCTTTCTAAAATAAGATGGAATCTCAGTGTTGTTTTAATTTGCATTTCTTTAAAGACTACAGGTGTTGAACATTTTTTTTCGTATCTTTATTGCCAATTTGTCCCTTGTGGGAAGTGACTATTCACTTCAGTTGCCCACTTTTTGTTTGGGTCTCTTACTTTTATGTTGGTTGTTTCCTTTGCTATGCAGAATCTCTTTGATTTGATATAATCCTATTTATTGATTCTTGATGTTATTTCTTCTATAATTGGAGTTCTATTCAGAAAGTCCTTGCCTGTGCTTATGTCTTTAAGAGTTTTATCTATTTCATCTTCTAGCATGTTGTTTCTGTTTTAATATTTAGATCTTTGATCCATTTTTATTCTTTTAAAATTTTTTTTTTTTTTGTACCAGGGATCGAACTCGGGTCCTTGCTCTTGCGCAGCAGGCGGCGAAACCACTGAGCCAAATCCCAGCCCGATTTTTATTCTTTTAGTACACGGTGGGACATATGATCCTGCTATTAGATTATTCAGAGTTTTATATTTTCTTGGTTTAGTTTTGGTAATTTATGTGTATCTAGGAACCTAGCCACTTCTGGACTCTCCAGTTTATTGGAGTACAAATTTTTAAAGTAGTTGCTAATAGTCTTCTGAATTTCAGTGGTGTTAATTGTGATTTCACTTTTTTCATTTCTAATTGTATTGCTTTGGGTCTTTTCTCACCTTTATTGGGTAAGATTAGCTAAGGGTTTGTCTATTTTGCTTATTCTTTCAAAGAACTGGCTCTTTGATTCTTTGTGGTTTTTTTTCAGTTTCAATTTCATTAATTTCTACTCTGATCTGTATAATTTCCTCCCTTTTACTAGCTTTAGATCCAGATTGTTCTTGTTTTGCTAGGACCTTGAGGTGCATCATTGGGTTATTTATTTGGGCTCACTCTGCTTTAGTGATGTGGGCATTCCCAGCTATAAACTTCCCTTTTAAGACTGCTGTCACTGTGTCCCATAGGTCCTGGTATGTTGAACTGGCTTTACCATTTGATTTCTAGGAACTGTTTAATTTCTTCTTTTATTTATTCCATAATCCATTGATTATTCAAGAGTGTGTTGTTTAATGTCCACATGTTTGCATAATTTCTGTGGTTTCTTTTGCCATTGATTTCTCATTTCATTATACTATGATCAGATAATATACATGGGATAATTTTAATTCTTTTGTATTTACTTAAGCATATTTGTGGGCTAGTGTGTGGTCTATTTTGGAAAAAGTTCCATGTGTTGCTGAGAAGAATGTGTATTCTGTTGTTATTGGGTGAAACACTATAGATATGTTTTAAGTCCATTTGTTTAAAGGTGTGGTTCAACTCTGGTATTTCTTTGTTGATTTTTTTGTCTAGTTGATCTATTTGTAATAATGGAGTATTGAAGCCTTCACTATAATTGTGTTTATGTTTACCTGTTATTTTATGTCTAGCAGTGTTTGTTTTATAATGTTAGGTGTGCCAGTAACCAGGGCATATAGATTTATAATTGTTATCTCCCTCTGTTAAGTTGTTCCTTTAACCAATATATAATGACCTTTGCCTCTCCTAATCAGTTTTGGTTTAGTCAACTGAAAATAAGGTAGCTACTACTTGTTTCAGGTTCCCATTGAATAGAATATTGTTTTGTACCCTTTGATTTTTAGTCTGTGAATATCGTTTTGGATTTAATGTACTTTTGTATGTAGCATACTGTTGGGTTTTGTTTTTTGATCCAATCTGACAATCCATGTCTTTTGATTGAAGTGTTTAAAGCATTCACATTGAGAGTTTTTATTGAAGGTATTGACTTATTCCTGTCATTGCATCATTTTCCTGTTTCTGGTTTCTTTTTTCCCCTTTGCTTAACCACTAACTCTGCCTAGTGTATTCATTTCAATAGACTTGTTGGCATTGTTGGCTTCATTGTCTCTTTCTAGGATATCTTTGAGAATTTTTTGGAGTGTTGGTTTTGTGGTAATAAATATCTTATGGTGCTCTTTGTTATGGAAAGACTTTATTTCTCCATCAATTTTGAAAGATAGTTTTGCCAGATATATCAGTCTCAGTTGCAAGCTGCTTTCTTTTAGGGCTTGAAACACTTCACTCCTATCTCTCCTGGCCTTTAAGGTTTGTGTTAAGAAGCCTGTTGTAATTCTAATAGGTTTGCTTTTATAATGGATTTGTTGCTTTTCTCAAATAGCTGTTAAGATTCTTTTCTTGTGTTGGACTTCTGGAAGTTTGATTATAATGTGTCATGGAGAAGTTCTGTTCTGATTGTGGCTATTTGCAGTTCTATATGCCACAATTATAAGTATGTTAAATTTTGTCCTCATTTTTGTAACTACTATCATTTCTGTAAACCAGTTTTTATGCCATTTGTGCTGTCTTATGATTTTTCAGTAATTCCAATCAATCTTTGATTAGTCTTCTTTGCATCATCTAGTAGTTGTTGGATTCATTTTCCATGTTTTCTTATTGGTTTTAAGGTATCTGAGTATACAGTCACCTGCATCAGTCCTATCTTCTAGTTCTGACACTCCATCCTCACAATGGTCACTTTAGCTGACCATGCTTTCAATAGAATTTTTTTTATCTCTTAAATTTGTTTGGTACCTTTTCATAGACTCTAATTATTTGCTAAAATATCATTCATGTTTTGTATCCTTTTGTTTAATTCAGCTAGCTTTTTATTAGTCCCTTCTGTAAGGTCACTAAATGTTTTGTTTTCATCTCCATTATCTGTTGTTGTTCTTTTGTTTTTTTTCTGGTACCAGGGATAGACCTCTGGTCCTTGAGCTTTTGGGGCAGGCAGTAGAACCACTGAGCTAAATCCCTGGCCTGAACTGCAGTATTTTTGATGACACAAAGACAAATCATATATTGGCATACAGTAAAAACTAATGAATAGCAACAGCTATGTCACTCTTGCAATAGCAACAATATCAGCAACAATAATAGAGTCAAAGACAAACTGCTTTCTGACATATCCCAAGCATCAATAAAAGCTACTACTATACCACTCTTCAACATAGGAAAAGATCTATAATTATAATATAGACACAAAGACAAACCAAATATTGACATACAGTAAATATCTACTAAATGCCACCATTAACAATAAAGAATAAATCAATAATATTAGTATAGAGTTAGCTAAATGTCTAAAATTAGTAAAGCTTAATTACTAACACTAAAATAATTAGTAAAGCTTAATTAGTAAAGATGGGGGAAGGTGAGAAACAGGAGGATAAAAGAAGTAAAATTTGAAAAATAAAGAAAAGGAGGAGAGAAAGGTAGGATAAAGAATCCTGTTAAAGAGTAAAATAAAATTAATAGAATTAGAGAAAAGTAACAGAAAAGAGCAAAGGAGAAAAATAATTAAAAATAAAAAGCACACCACAATAAAGGGAAAAAGAAAAGTTAATACAAAAAATAAAAAACCCTAAAACTCCAATGAGAAAAAAGAAGAAATGAACCTCTCCCCCAAAGAAAAATTCCTCTGTATTTTTGAATGAATGATTTCTTTTCAGGGTCTGCAGCACTGAAATCCATCAGATATGGGGGAGGGATGGTGACTCACTACTAAGACCTGTTTTGTTTCTACACTCATGTTTTTGTGTGTGAATGCTGAATCCTGCTCCACCTTTCCTCCTAGGCATGGCTGGTCAATGATGTCCACCCCAAGGCTGTAGCCTGTCCAGCTGCCCCAAGATTCCCTTGTGCACCCAAAGTCACAATTTTCTCTGCTTATCTTCATGGCCTGTGTGTTTGTGAGGTGCCCTCCCTGCTCCAGAGGCTGCTGTATCCATACACCCCAACCTGTGGCAACCGTTCAAGCTGAGGCATATCCCTGATCATATACGAAGACTGGGAAAGCAAACAGACCACTTAGCTGTGCTCTGAATGTAGGCAGTAGGACAATGGCTGTGGTCAAATAGTCTTCCAAAAGCCACACATGACCAGCCTGGCTTCTCAACCCATAGGGCAGGATCCCTGAGGCTTTCTCAGTCTGGGCTTAAATTTCTAAGTGGCATCTGTGTCTAGCCCACTCTCTTTCTAACTACCTCTTGTGGCTATCTTCCACCTCATTACTGTGGTAGGGTGACACCGGAAACCCTAAAGTATAGTTGTTCTAGAGTTGTTCTATGGCTCAGTCTTAAACAGTTAACTGCTTCCCAAAATGTCTCCTAATTAAACTCTCCAATGTGGTGTGGGAACTATACTGGATTTATTCTCCAACTCTAGCCTGTTGTGCAGAAGGAGTCACTTTCAGAGTAAACCTCCACACTGTTTTTTGCAGTTTACAATAGCCATGGACTTTTCTTGGGACTAGTGCTACTGACCTCGTCTGTTGTTCCTCTCTGGTGCTACTGACCCTCTCCAGGCTTATCTTGTGTCTGTGGAGACAGATCCCCCTCCCAGGGAGCTTTCCAGACTGCTTTATCTTTTTCTCTCCATTGTACTCCATTCCCCCAGCTTCCGTGTAGTTTTTGTTTTCCTTTCAGCCCTTTCCGGATTCCTGGAGATCTGCTGCTTTCTTTTCTCTTCATCAAATTGTTGTTTTCCAGGTGCCTTGATTCCTGGTCCTGGAGAGGCTATATTTTTAATCCTTTCCAGTCTCCACTCTCTATCATGAGTATTATTAACTGACATATAAAATTAACCATCACACCTATGGATTAATTATCTCATTTAATTGCCAATATGACCACAGGTGCAAAGTAGACTTATTCTGATTTGCACAACAGCTTTTTATTTAACAAATGTTCATACATTTCAGAGATAGGAAACTGAGGTTCAGAGAGGTGTCACAGTTAGTAAATTGCAGAGCCAGGATTCTAACCATCTAAATAATTCAGGAGGTACTCATAAGCAGTGCAGCCACTGCCTGCTGTCACTGACGTTGGGCTCTTCAAAGGTCCTGGGGCTTTCCCCAGTGCAGAAAGAGAACTGAAGGCATTAGTCCCTGCTCAAATCTCAAGGGCAGCAATGAGGCTGCAAGAATTCATTTTTGTCTTCACATGTCTGAACAAGTGACTTGGGTGAAACTTGGAGCTACTGAGGAACTTTTTCCTTTGTCTTTGAGAGAATCTACAGAATACTAAACTATTGCAGAATACTATCAGTTGTTTCTATTTGTTGAAAGCTACATGCTTGTGCCTTGCATGGATACTATTCTTTAATGTTCAGAACTCTGTTCTTCCCACTCCCTGTCCTGCTCTGTGTTCAGCTTGCCATGGGGCTGCAAGGGCAGGGATTGTGATTTAAATCAGGGATTTAAATCACCTTCCTTAGAGCCATCAAGAATCCCCTGGGTTGTCTTTTAAGTCCCCATGAGCCAGCCCCATCCTGTTCCATCTCTCCTCTAAATCTGGCCATAAAATCAGCTTAAAATGTTCATGAATCAATAACTCTGTAGGTGTGTTCTGGCTGTTGCTTCACCTAGAGACCAGCCCCAGGCTTTTTCTTCATTTGATTTTCTCCTTGTTCACTGCCTGACATGTTCCTGCTCCTCAATTTTCATTTCCACTAAGGAAACATTGTTCAGTGACAACCTTTGCATTATGCCCCTAAATCAATCTTGTAAGAAAGGCACTCCTCTGTCCTCTGTCCCCAGTAGCACTCTCTGGTTGCTCCCAGAGTTCCCTTCATTGTGACAATGTAAACAGTCCTTAAATGTTGCTAAGTTATCCTTGGCCATAGTAAACCTTTCTTTTTACAGAGAAAGAATCGTAGACTCAGGAAGGTGAGATTTTTACCTAAGCTCACAGAATAAAAAGCTAAGTTATCCACTTCCCAAGCCAGAGCTTTTGATGTAATGCATAGATATTAGTTTGGATGGGGCATGGTAGATAAAAAAACAGGTCATTTCCAGGGAAGCACTTGTGGCAAGGCACACAGGCTGCATGAGCACACATAGAAAACTAGCTAGTACAGTACCTGTTTCAAGCATCCACTTTCATATACAGCAAAATAAATGCAGCACAAAGAAAAGTGCTGTAAGAGAAATGGGGATATGGAATTTTTTTTTAACAGACATAGGCATATTTCCTCTGCTCTACATGCTTCAACAGAAGGCCCAGGAAAGAGCTGAGATTCCTATCTGTCTGGAGTTGCAAATGACTCATTTGAGGTCCCCACTCCTAGAGGAAGTGGCTTTGGCTCATATCATGTGTTTACAGAAAACCAGCTCAGTTGTAAGTTCCACCCAGTGGATTCTCGACCTTGACACCTTTGTAGACCTACATGTACACATTTGGATTTCATAGAAGTTGATGCCAGATCAGACCTCAGTCTGGCTCTCTGTCTTGTGGCTCATATAGTTTCTAAGGCTATAAACTAAATACCAAGAAAAGAGGGTGGATTATTTGTTTTCAGCCAAGGACTTTGAGAATACTGTACTAGACAAACATGTTCACAGTGAAACACAATTATTAGTTGTAACAGCTTTAAAAGAAAGCTTTTGCTTTCAAGATCATTCTTTTTCTTTTAAAACATGAGTAAATGAACCTCAGCTGCTATGGCAGCAGGAGAGGCATTGTTGAGAAGGCAGCACACTCTAGAGGTGAGTAAGGCCAACTGGGGAGGTGCCCCAATTGATTGCTTGCCCTGGCTACCAAGATCTTACTGGTACCTATGGACAGATCACCCACTGCATACTTGACTGGGATTCTCAGAATGGGGGGACCTCTATTTCTAGCCAGGTTCTGTTAACAGCTTTCTAAGGATTACATAAAACCCCAGTTATTTGTTCTTAAGATGGGAATACTAACACTCGCCCTGCATACCTGTTCTGTTTGATGTATGGGGCAGATTATCCCATACGAAAATAATTTGTTAGGGATATAGTCTCTATTTTTTCCCTGGGATGTGAGAAGTAATGACTTTTGCTGGCAGTGAGATTGGAGAATTGAGAAGAGTGGTGGAGAATAGTTAAAAGTTCCATTGGGATACCCAAAAGAGTCCTGGGCAGGATTACAGCTGCTCCTGGGCCTAGAGACCATGAACCTGTGTCCCCCAGGACACAAACAATAGCATGCTTGCTGGGGTTGTGGGGGGAAAGAAGTAGGGGTATTGACAAGGGAATAGTTATAATGGTGATCTAAGAGTCTTAGCTGAACAGGGAAAGGGCTGAATTTCAGATAAGGGGACCATTGAGAGATTTGGGAGCTCAGAAATTTTAGTGATATGTAAATACCATGTGCAGAAGGGAGTCAGCTGGTATAATAAGCAAGATGGATGAAGTGTGAGGCTGGAGTTTAAGAGGTAGTAGACATCCAGGGATCTGAGTAGGGCAAGGGGCTATATGTCAGATGAAGGTGATGACTAGTAGGGCCACATGGCTGCTAAAGGCAGGCTGATGATTGGGGTGGAGAGAGTGAGAGCTGTGTGCCTAGGTTACCTGGAAAATATGGGCAAGTTGTCAGACCTAAGGCTTGGTGGCAGTGAGGACAAGAACTTGTGGGTGGTAGGGACATCAGAGGTGAAGGCAGTGTTACGAAGGGCCAGAAGAGAAAGTCAATACTGCTTTAGGTCAAGGGAGATCTAGAAAAAGGATTGGTCTGGGAACAGGCTTGGATTTAAAATTTGATATGAATTATATATAAATGGGTCGTTTTACATGTAGATAATCACTGTGCTGGCTACAGACAACCTGGCTGAGTCTTGTCATTTGGGAGAACTTTTCCATGTATCTGAGAAAGAGGGAACATCTCTTGGCCTTGGTATCCTCCAGTAGGACTGATAGGCACATGTTTATGCAAGGTTGTGAATGAGATAATTATCTCTGGTGGATTCTTGGGTTTTTTTTTTTTTTTTTACTGCCATTTGCTACCTGAATCTCTTAGGGATCTTCAGTCTTGACACAGCTGATGAGTGGAGAAACCTGAGATCTTAGAAGTTTAACAGTTACCCCCAAAGTTTCTTCTATTAGAAGCTTCAAAGCAAGGTTTTTAAAATTTTTTTAAATATTTTATTTTAATTGACACACAATAACTACACATATTTATGGGAAACAGTGTGGTGTTTCAATACGTATAGAATACAAGATAAAAACCAGATTATAAGGTTGGTAACGTTGTAATTTAAATCCCCCAACTGAATAGCTCTTGGACTTGCAAAATTCCAGTTTCAGAAGAATGTAACCAAAGGGTGGTGTCCCTTAAAGACATGATGTGCCCCACCCTGCTGTTTCCATGAGTGTTTTTCTCAGTAATTCCTGTAATCTCAAGTGGCTGGGGAGAAACATTGAAGTTATAAAAAATCAAGGGTGATTTGGGGCAAGGAATATTTTGAAATTGAAAACTCCTGCCTACAGTTTTGTTTCTTTTTGAACACCAGAGGGCAACACAGTCATATTGAATGATAGGTCTGCCTTGTTTTAAGTCTGAAATCCTGAATATATTTATACTGTATGTCGTTCATTTGAATATTTTCTCAGGCTTGTAGGACAGTTACAGAGATGTCCATATCCATAAGCCTGGGGCAGGGAGACCTATGGGGAAGCACATGTCACTCACCTTCCCATCTCCTCCTGAGATTATCTGCTTCTGGTCAGTTGTGAGGGCACTTGGAGTATGTCCCAGGTAAGAGCTACCTTGTTCAAGGATCCAGTTCCTTACTACAAGGGCCAATCCTCTAACAGATTCAATTCCACTGTTCCCCTTAGTATCTGGAAGTGAGGCCTGGCCCTGAGAGAATGGAGGAAATGAAGAGAAAAGACACCTGTGAGGAGGGTCAAGGGATTGCACAAGTCCTACTATTGCTGCTCCAACAACACCAGGCCTTTGGTAACAGGGACCAGCTGACCATCCTGTGGTCTTGGAACAGCTTCCCACTGATGGAAGAGCATGTATGGAATCTGGAACAATCTAGAAAACTTTGTAAGACTCCCAGGAGTCTCAGGAAGAAGCACCAATAGAACTATTGAGGAACACAGAATGCTTGCAGAGTGGCAAGAGCCTTGTTGAAAGTGTGTCTGGGCTGCCTCCAGGGGAGCCCCGAGGCCTGTGAGACTAGTCTACATAGGAGAGGCACCCTTCCTGAGGTAAGCAGCAAGGGGAGATGCTAGTAGAGTCAAAGCTATCTGATCCTACATATCTGGAACTGAAGTGTGTGTGTGTGTGTGTGTGTGTGTGTGTGTACACACATGCTATTATAGAAGAATCTTCACTAGATTATACCATTCATTATGAAAGGGACCTTTTCACCCCTAGGAGAGGCAGCACAGCTTTATCTATACATTTCTGGGCACCTTCCAATCATATTTCTCAAAACTGTTCTTAACGATGGGATGTTGGTAAGTAGCAAACTACCACTTACTCTGCAGGATAGAAAAAGGCCTTGAAGACCAAAAACTGTTTAATACGTCGGCCCGCTGCAGACAGGCAAGTCTATGGACGCCCTACCGAGGTCCCGAGTCACGTGGAACATGCCGACTCAGCCTGCGCCCCGGCAGGAATCCACTGGACACCCCCTCCCCTCCTCCTCTGTACAGCCACCTGGTTCCACACTACAAAGACGCAGAGGACACCAGACCACCAGACAACAGTACTGGGTCCCACTACTCCTGGCCCACAGGTAGGGGCTTCTGAGCCACCGTCCCACTGCTCCTGGTCCAGAGGAAGGGGCTTCCCGGCCACCATCCCTTCTGCTGCACCCAGCCCAGAGGAAGGGGCTTTTGGGCCACCTTCTGTCCTGCCACTCCCAGCCCAGAGGAAGAGGCTTCTGGGCCACCATCCCTACTGCGACTCCCAGACCCTGTCCCAATTCTCCCAGCTAAGAGAAGGTGACCCTCACGGGTATCAACAGCAACCCCCTGCCCCCCCCAACTCAAATGAGAAAACACGTAAATAAGTCTCAAAACCAGACTTCCAGATCACCTACAGCAACCCCAAAGGGAAATGAGATGGAACACTCTGATACTCAACCACCTGGTCCCACTGAACTGGCAACAAAAGGGGATCTGGAAAAAATAAAATCAGAAATAATTTCTCAGATAACAGGAGAAATTGTGCCCCTAGTGCAAGACATGATTAATAAATCTAGAGAGGAGCTCAGGAACATGATGGAATCCCAACATAGGAATCAAGTGGAATCCATAAAACAGATGCAAATAAATTTCCAGGAGATGAAAAACTCCACTGAAAGTCTACACAGCAGAATGAGGCAATGTGAGGACAGAATTTCAGATATAGAAGATAAGATTGCAATTAGTGACCAGGAAAAAAAAATTGCTTCAAATTATAAAGGAACATGAGAAATCAATTCAGCAGCTGCTAGATGATGCAAAGAAGAATAACATAAGACTGATTGGGCTCAATGAAGAAACAGGAGAGAGTGCAGATGACATAAAAAAATCTCTTCACAGAAATAATGGCAGAAAACTTCCCAAGGAGGGGAAAAGAGCTTGACATACAGATTAGTGAGGCATATAGGACTCCAAATAGCCTTGATCAAAAAATATCTACACATAGGCATATAATTGTTAAGATTCCAGAAACTCAACAGAAGAACAAAGTTCTACAAGCAGTTAGAGAAAAGAAACAAATCACACACAAAGGAAAGCCCATCAGAATCACAGCAGACTTCTCAACACAATACATCAAGGCAAGGACAGCTTGGAGTGACATATTCCAAGCCCTAAAAGAAAACAGCCTCCAACCCAGATTGATGTACCCTGCAAAACTATCTTTCAAAATGGATGGAGAAATAAGATACTTTCATGAGAAAGAGCACCTTAGGAACTTCGTGAATACCAAACCAGCACTCCAAAGAATTTTACACAATATCCTAGGAACAGACATTGAGAATCACAACCCCAGGAAGCAAAGTAGAATGAACCCATCTGGCATGACAAGAAATTAAATGTAAAGGGGGAGAACCCAACAAAAAGAAAAAGTCATGGCAATGACAAGTCAAAATGTTTCAGTTATAACCATCAATGTTAATGGTCTCAATTCACCAATCAAAAGAAATAGACTGGCAGAATGGGTCAAGAAGCAAAATCCAACAATATGCTGCATACAAGAAACACACTTAATTCAAAAGGAAACTCATAGACTGAAAGTTAAAGGGTGGAAAACAATACTCCATGCGACGGGAACCCAAAAAAAAACAGGAGTAGCTATCCTCTTGGCAGATCAAGTAGATTTCAAACCAACACTGATTAAGAGAGATGAAGAAAGACACTACATCCTTGTAAAGGGAAGAATCCAAGAGGAAGAGATGACAATCATAAATATCTATGCACCAAACACTATTGCACCCAATGATATAAAACAAATACTAATGGGCATGAAAAGTCATATATGCACTAATACAATTGTAGTGGGGGACCTCAACACCCCACTGTCACAAATAGATAGATCAACTAGACAAAAAATAAGTAATGAAATACTAGAACTTAATCAAACTCTTGAACAAATGAACTTAACAGATGTTTACAGAGTCGTCCACCCCACAAAATCAGAATACACATTCTTCTCAGCTGCACATGGGTCATTCTCCAAAATAGACCACATACTCACACATAGAACATGTTGAAGTAAGTGCAAAGGAATTGAAGTTATCCCCTGTATATTATCACACCACAGTGTGATGAAATTGGAGATCCATAGCAAAAGAAATCACAAGAATTTCATAAACACATGGAAATTGAACAACACACTTCTGAATAACCAATGGGTCACAGAGGAAATTAAAGAATAAATCAGACAGTTCCTTCAATTAAATGACAATGACAATACAACATATCGGAATCTATGGGACACAATGAAAGCAGTCTTACTAGGGAAATTCATAGCAGTGAATATGCATATTAGTAAAACAGAACGAGCCCAATTAAATGACCTGGTGCTTCACCTCAAGCTTCTAGAAAAAGAAGAACAGGACAACCCCAAAACTCATACAAGGGAGGAAATTATAAAGATCAGAGGAGAAATCAATGCAATAGAGACTAAGAGAACAATACAAAATATCAATGAAGCCAAGAGTTGGTTCTTTGAAAGAATCAACAAAATTGACAAACCCTTAGCCAACCTTAGCAGAAAAAGGAAAGAAAAGGCCCAAATCCATGCAATCAGGAATGAAAAGGGTGAAATTGCAACAGATCCATCAAAAATCCAGAGGATCACCAATACCTACTTCCAGAACCTATACGCCAATAAGATGGACAACACAGAAGAAATGGGCAGATTCCTAGATACATATGAATTACCAAAGTTGAACGAAGAAGACCTAAAAATTATGAACAACCCAATATCAACCAATGAAATTGAAAATGTAATTAAAAACTTATCAACTAAGAAAAGCCCAGGCCCTGATGGCTTCACTGCTGGATTCTACAAGACATTTAGAGAGGAAGTACTGCCACTACTGTTTAAACTCTTCAATGAAATTGAAAGGGAAGCAATATTCCCAAATTCATTCCTGGAAGCAAGCATCACCTTGATCCCCAAAGCAGAGAAAGACCCAACCAAAAAGGAGAACTGTAGACCTATCTCACTAATGAACATAGATGCAAAAATCCTTAATAAGATACTGGCAAATGGAAGGCAGAAGATCATCGAGAAGATCATACACCCTGACCAAGTGGGATTCATCCCAGGGATGCAGGGATGGTTCAATATATGCAAATCAATCAATGTAAATACACTATATCAATAGAGCCAAGGACAAAAAACATATGATTATCTCCACAGACGCAGAAAAAGTATTTGACAAAATCCAACATGCGTTTATGATAAAAACTGTACAAAAAATTGGAATAGATGGTCTCTACCTCAAACTGATAGAAGCCATCTATGAAAAACCAACAGCCAATATCATACTAAATGGTCAAAAACTGAAATCCTTCACACTAAAATCAGGAACAAGACAAGGATGTCCACTATCACCACTCTTGTTCAATATAGTTCTGGAAACATTAGCCACGGCAATTGGACAAGAGAAAGAAATAAAAGGAATAAAGATAGGAAGTGAAGAAGTCAAATTGTCATTATTTGCAGATGACATGATACTCTATATAGAAGACCCCAAGAACTCCACCAAAAGTCTTCTAGACTTAATAACCAAATTCAGTCAACTAGCTGGTTATGAGGTCAACACACAAAAATCAATAGCTTTCCTCTACATCAATGACAGACTCACTGAGACAGAAATAGGGCAAATATTCCCTTTCACAATAGGATCCAAAAAACTGAAATACCTAGGAATCAACCTAACGAAGGAAATCAAAGACCTCTTCTCTGAAAACTATAGCACTCTGAAAAGAGAGATTGAAGATGATATCAGAAAATGGACAGACATCCCCTGCTCCTGGGTAGGAAGGATTAATATAGTGAAAATGGCCATACTTCCAAAACTGCTATGGAGAATTAATGCAATTCCAATTGAGATCCCAGCAGCATACTTCATGGACCTTGAGAAAACAATACAAATATTCATTTGGAGCAAGAAGAGATCCAGAATAGCAAAAGCAATTCTAGGTAACAAAGACATGGTAGGGGGTATCACAATCCCCAACCTGCAACTCTAATACAAAGCTACTGTGATAAAATCAGCATGGTACTGGTAAAGAAACAGACCTGAGGACCAGTGAAACAGATTAGAAGATGCAGAAACAACGCCAGACACACTGAGCCATCTCATCTTCGATAAAGGAGCCAAACACCCTCACTGGAGGAAAGATAGCCTCTTTAATAAATGGTGCTGGAAAAATTGAGCTTCAACTTTCTGAAGATTAAAACTAGGCCTATATCTCTCACCATGCACTAAACTAAAATCAAAATGGATTAAAGATCTAAATATTAAAATAGAAACTCTGAACCAGTTGGAACAGAGGTTAGGTAGAACCCTTGGAGACATCAGTGTAGGAAAAGATTTTATGAACAAAACCTCAGTTGCCCGTGAACTAGCACAAACAATCAACAAGTGGGATCTCTTCTTATTAAAAGGCTTCTGCACAGCAAGAGAAACCACCAGCAGTGTGAAAAGACAACCCACAATGTGGGAAAAAATCCTCACCTGCTCTTCCTCAGACAAAGGTCTACTATCTCGAATCTATAAAGATCTTAAAAAGATCAGACCTCCCAAATTTAAAGACCCAATCTGAAAATGGGCATCTGAAATGAACAGACATTTCTCAGACAAAGAAGTAGAAATAACAAATAAATACATGAAAAAATGTTCAACATCACTGGTCATTCGAGAGATGCAAATGAAACAATGCTGATATTCCACCTCACTCCAGAAAGAATGGCTGTTATCATGAAATCAACCAATCACTAATGCTGGTGGGGCTGTGGGGAAGGAGGAACCCTGCTTCACTGCTGGTGGGAGTGTAGACTGGTGCAAGCACTGAGGAAATCAGTATGGAGATACCTTAGAGAACTAGGACTGGAAGTCCCATTTGACCCCAGCTATTCCACTCCTGGGGATCTTCCCCAAAGGATTAAAAGAATCATACCACAGTGGTATATGTGTACCCATGTTCATAGCAGCACAGTTTGTGATAGCTAAAACTTGGAAACAGCCCAAATGCCCATCAATTGGAGACTGGATAAAGAAAATGTTGTTTTTTTAAAAATAAAATGGAGTACTACACAACCATAAAAAATGAGAAATTGGAAACATTTATAGCTAAGTGGATGCACATTGAGGCAATACTCTTAAGTGAAATAAATAGGACATACATGTATAAATACCGAATAGTTTCTCTACTGTGAGAAAGTGAAAGTGTATATAAGGACTAAAATATATAATAGGTAATGTGAAATAGGAAGAAAAAGGGCAAAGGGGAAGGAAGTGGGAGGGATAGGGGAAAGGATAGAAGGGAATGGGACTAATATGAGAAAATGGAAAAATAGGAACAAAATCTTTGTAAATAGGGAGGAATGGAGGGGTTGAAGGGAGGGCTGGGCAAGGGTGAAAAGTAAGAACCAAAAGAGATTATGTAAAGGTGCAAATTTCCAATGATGAATGTCATTATATTGTATACCTAAAATGTACCAATGATTAGAATGAATAATCAATAATGCAAAATAGGAAGAAAAGGTCCAAGGGGTAGGGATAGTGGGAGGGGCAGGGGAAAGGAAAGAAGAGAAAGGAAAAATGATGAGAAATGGAAAAAATGGAAATAAAGTCTTTGTAAATAGGGAAGAGTGGAGGGGATGAAGGGAGGGCTAGGAATGGGGAAAAATTAAGAACCAAGATGCATTATGTAAAGGTACAATTCCCAATGAGAAATGTAATTGCATTGTATACCTAAAATGTACCAATAAAAGAATTTAACAAAAAAAACTGTTTAATAAATTTTTTGAAATTTAATGAGCCCTGAACATTCACTTGAAAAAAAACTTGACACGATGAAAGAAGAATATCTACCTATAAAATAGAGTACCAGATCATTGCCATTATCTCAGTGAGCAAGTCTGAATGCACCACTGCAAAGATCTGTGGGCATTAGGGATTTGTGCAAGGGCATGTTATGCTTGGTGCAGTGGACCCAAAAGATAGGCAAATGACTGAATCACTTCTCATTGCAATGATCATTGCTGGGGTGTGTGGGAAGTCTTGTCCATCAGCACCAGTAAGAAGAAATTGCCCTTGTCACTTATAATTCTCTTGCTCAATTCTATCTCTTTTTTATTTAACATAGATATGGAAGAACAATTTTTTGGCAGAGCACTTGGATTCCAGTTCTGGCTTTTAGCCTCTCTTGATTGATATTTATGCTTGGGAGAAGTTGAATGACTACTTAACTCATTATCTCTTTCTTAAATATGCATCAAGTATCAAATATGTATATGACTTCTGAAAGCACTTATGAAATATCAAGTGTAATATAAATACAACTATTAATCTTAAGAGCAACTCTAGAATTTCCTCCTTTTTAAAATATAGATCTTTTACATAGGCTAGATTTGAAAGGAGGTTCATTGAGAGTTAAGATGATTATATATTTTCAGGCCAGTTCTATTTAAACCACCACTAAATAGGACTGAAAATTACTGTATGTAGATTTCTGTGTACACCTGCTTTTTTAGGCTGCTTGGCTACATTCAGATGAAAATGTGCAGATAATTTCTGTTTGCAATCAAAACCCTGTTAAAAAGGGACTTTCAGAATTCTGGATGTTTGTCCTCTGTCCAATGAACAACTGGAAAAGTTATTTTTGCCATCTGTAAGTTGTTTCTTCACTCTGTTTCTAGTTTCCTTTGCTGTGTAGAAGGTTTTTTTTTTATTAGATATGATCCCATTTGTTGATTCTATGTATTATTTCTTGTGCCTCTGGGGATCTGTTCAGAAAGTTCTTGCCTATGCCTATGTCTTCAAGAGTTTTATCTTATCTTCCAGCAGATTGTTTCTGTTTTAACATTTAGATCTTTGATTCATTTTGATTTTAGCTTAGGATGTGGTGAGATATATGAGTCTAAACTCAATCTTCTTCATGTGGATATCCAATTTTCTCAGCACTATTTATTAAAGAGGGTATCTTTCCTCCAGTGTATTCTTTTGCCCTTTTGTCAAATATCAAATAGCTAAATGCTTCTGGGATTGTGTCTGCTTCCTCTATTCTGTTCCATTGAGCCACATGCTTGTTTTTGTGCCAGTACTGTGCTGTTTTAATCACAGTAGCTTTATATTATAACTTCAACTCTGGGACTGTGATATCTCCTACTTTTGCTTCGCAAGATTGCTTTTGTTATTCTGGGTCTCTTCTGGTTTCATGTGAATTTTAGAATTGTTTTCTCTAGATCTGTGGAAATGCTTTTGATATTTTGATTGAGATTGTGTTAAATCTGTTATGAGTTTTGGAAGGATAGCCATTTTCATTATATTGATTCTGCTTATCCAGAAATGGGATATCTTTCCATTTTCTGATGTTCTCCTCGATTTTCTTTTTCAGAGTAATGTAATTTTCATTTCTTTCACTTCCTTGGTTAGGGTCATTCCTAAGTATTTAATTTTTCTTTATGCTATTATGAATGGTATTATTTTCCTAATTTCTCAGTGAGTTCATTATTAGTGTATAGGAACACCATTGATTTTTGTGTGTTTATTTTGTATCCTGTTACATTGATGAATTTGGTTTTTAATTCTAAGAGTCTTTTGGTGAAATTTTTGGGGTCTTGTAAGTAGAGGATCATGTCATCTGCAAATAATGATATTTTTTACTTCTTTCTTATTCCTTTTATTCCCCTTTATTTCTTTTTCTTACCTGATTGCTGTGGCTAATATTTTGAGAACTATGTTGAGCAGGAGAGGTGATGGTGGATATCCTTGTCTTGTTTCTGATTTTAGAGGAAAAGCTTTCAGTTTTTCCCCATTTAATATGATGTTGGCAGTGAGTTGGTCAGAAGTAGTTTTTATCGTATTGAGATAAGGTCATTCTATAACTATTTTCTTCAGGGTTTTTATCATGAATCGATGTTGGATTTTGTCAAAGGCTTTTTCTGCATCTATTGATATGATCATGTGATTTTTGTCCTTGTTTCTGTTTTAGGTGATGAATTACCTTTATTGATTTGTATATGTTGAGCCATCCTTGCATCCTTGGGAGAAAACACACTTGGTCAATCTTTTTGATGATTTCTCACATCCTGTTTACCAGTACTGTAATATGTCAGTTCACAAACAGAAGTTGTCAGCAAAATTTGGCTTCCCTTCTTGAACTCTGCATCAGGTGATAAACACAACTGTGTCCATCTTCCCCAGAATCATGGAACAAATTAAGTTGAACTGAGGTACCACTGTGTCTTGTTGAAGATTTTTGCATCTATATTCATTAGAAAGATGGGCTTGTAGTTCTTTTTTATGGTTGGTTCAACAACTGGTTTTGGGGTCAGGGTAATGCTAACTTCCAAGAATGATTTTGGGAGTTCTCCTTCCCACTTGATTTCATTAAAGAGTTTCAGGCTCTTCCCTGAAGTTCTTGTAGAATTTGACAGGGAATCCATCAGGTCCTGGGCTTTTCTTTATTGGTAGTTTTTAAATTACTGCCTCCATTTCATTGCTAGTTATTGGATTAGTCAAGATTTCTAAGTCTTCTTAGTTCTGTTTTGGTAATTCATATGTATCTAGGAATATCACCATTTCTTAAGAGTTCTCAAATTTTTTTGGCATACGGGTTTGTAAAGTAGTTGCTAATAATTTTGTGGATTTTGGTGGTATCCATTGTGATTTTGCCTGTTTCGTTTCAAATTGCATTGATTTGTGTCTTTACTCTTTTTAAAATAAGATTAGTTAAGAATTTGTCTATTTTGTTTATTCTTTCAAAGAACCAGCTCTTCAATTTGTTGATTATTTGTGCTTTTTTAGTCTCCATTTCATTGATTTCTGCTCTAATCTTTATAATTTCCTTCCTTGTACAAGCTCTGGCTTTGGATTTTTCTTGATTTTCTAGGACCTTGAGATGCATCATAATGTTTATCTGGGCTTGTTCTGTTTTTCAGATGTAGGCATTCACAGCCATAAATGTACCTCATAAGACTGCTTTCATTGTGTCCCATAAGTTCTGGTATGTTGTATTAGTATCATTTAATTCTAGGATCTGTCTTATTTCTTAATTTCTTCTGTGACCCATTGATTATTCAAGAGTGCATTGTTTAATTTTCATACGTTTGCATAGTTTCTGTGGTTTATTTTTAAAATGTATTTATGTACAGTGTAGAAAGCTATCATGGCATAAGCAAAGATTCTGTACAATCATGCTACAGAAATTTTTTTGAAGAATTCTTGATAATTTGAGCAATACCCTCTCTTCCCCCTACTCATAAAAGTGCTTACAATGAACAGGGATTTATTTTTTAATCAAAGATCCAAAGATTCTTTTTTGACCAAAAAAATCAAATTTTTAATTCCTAGTGTGTGCATATAAAACAAGCACAAAAATAAATATATCTTCTTCATTCCTATATCACAAATATAGGAACAGCAATCTGTACAGTAAAGTACAATAATGGAAAAAAAATCTCTAAATCATTTGGAATACTTAAAATGTTTAACTTTAAAATGCATAGTGATCAGGAAAAGAATATTTAGGCAAGAGAAGCACCTAAACTCCCACATTCACATGAAGCATCCTCCATCGATTTTCAAAGCATATTGCAAGTAGAACATAATTGGATAGCAAACCACAAGAATAATATACAATTGGCTAAGGGGCTATGCATGTGATAATCAAGAGAAAATTTATTCATGCACTACTTTGATACAGCTAAATTCTTTACAGTGCCCAAAACTTATTAATAATGTAGTGTAGAGACAAACACTTAAAGAAAGAAAATACATTACTGATTCAATAATTCAGTAATTCAGTAGTTCAGACATCTACTTGTGTTATAGCATAGTGGTCAAAAGGCAGTAATAAGTAATTACTAAAACAGAAAAGTTTGTTTCTTTCCACATTGTTCAATAAATGAACACTAATGGGTAATGAAGCAGTGGTTTTGCTATCCAACTTCAAACACTGCTTTCAGCATGTTGAATATATGGCATGGCCTTCAGGGCAGTGATATAGTTTTCCAGGGCCAGGCAGTGGCAGCCATTGAGCATAGCTTCCACTCTGGCCATGTGTGTCTACACCAGCTGCTGTCTCTAATCCCAGCTGCTTCCTATTCCAGAGATTCCACTTTCTCCTGGAAATGCTGGATCATGGCCTTCTTATCAGCTTTGGGCAAGTTCTTTCCTTGATGTTCTGCCTCTTTTCTCATGATCTGGGACATTCTCTCTTGGAGCTTGGACTCAAGCCTCTCTCTGGCTTTCTGTTTGTGGTTTTTAATATTGATTTCGAGTTTTATTGCAGTGTGATCTTAGACCCCCTTAAGACTCAATCAAAAAATGGGCAACTGAAAATGAATAGACATTTCTTAGAAGATGTACAAATATCCAATAAACACATGAAAAAAATTCAGCATCACTGGCCATTAGAGAAAAGCAAATTAAAACTACATTGAGATACCATTTGCTCAGAAAGAGTGGCCATCATCAAAGTATCAAAAGATAACAAATGCTGGTGAGGATGTGGAGGAAAAGGAACTCTTCTATATTGTTGGTGGGAGAGTAAATTAGTACAACCACTATGGAAAACAGTGTGGAGATTCCTCAAAAAATTAAAAATAAAAATTCCATTTGAACGAGTGATCCCCACTATAGGCATCATTGAAAGGAGTTAAAGTCATCATATTACAAGGATACATGCATGTCCATATTTTCAAAATTAATTTTATTGGTACATTATAGGTATACAATATAAGGACATTCATCATTGGAAATTTGCACCTTTACATAATCCATCTTGGTTCCTTTTTTCCCCATACCCCTGCCCTCCCTTCAACCCCTCCATCCCTCTCTATTTACAAAGACTTTATTCTCTTTTTTTTTTATTTTCTCATATTAACTCCATTCCCTTCTTTCCTTTCCCCTACCCCTCCCACTTCCCCTACCCCTTTGCCCCTTTTCTTCCTATTTCACATTGTCTATTATACCTTTTAATCCTTGTTTACACTTTCAGTTTCTCATACTAGAGAAACTATTCACTATTTACACTCATGTCCTATTTATTTCACTTAAGAGTATCGCCTCAATGTGCATACATTTAGCTATAAATGTTTCTAATTTTTTATTTTTTATGGCTGACTAGTACTCCATTTTATAACAAAGTCACATTTTCTTAATCCAGTCTCCAGTTGATGGGCAATTGGGCTGCTTCCAAGTTTTAGCTATTACAAATTGTGCTACTATGAACACAGGTGCACATATATCACTGCGGTATGATTCTTTTAATTCTTTGGGGAAGATACTCAGCAGGGGAATAGCTGGGTCAAATGGGACTTCCAGTCCTAGTTCTTTGAAGTATCTGCATACTGATTTCCAAAGTGGTTACACCACTCTACACCCCCACCAACAGTGGAGCAGTGTTCCTCTTTCTTCACAGCCATGCCAGAATTTGTAATTGGTTGGTTTAATGATGGCAGCCATTCTTTCTGGGGTGAGGTGGAATCTCAGCATTGCTTTCATTTGCATCTCTCAAATGACCAGTGATGTTGAACATTTTTTCATATGTTTATTTGTTATTTCTAGTTCTTTGTCTGAGAAATGTCTGTTCATTTCAGATGCCCATTTTTAGACTGTGTCTTTAAATTTGGGAGTCTGATTTTTTTAAAGTTCTTTATAGATTCTAGACAGTACACCTTTGTCTGAGCAACAGCAGGTGAAAATATTTTTCCACATTGTGGGTTGTCTCTTCACACTGGTGGTGGTTTCTTTTACTGTGCAAAAGCTTTTTAATAAGAAGAGATCCCACTTGTTGATTGTTTGTGCTAGTTCAACTGAGGTTTTGTTCATAAAATCTTTTCCTACACCAATGTCTTCCAGAGTTCTACCAAACCTCTGTTCCAGCTGGTTCAGCATTTGTTTTAATATGTAGCTCTTTAATCCATTTCAATTTTAGTTTAGTACATGGTGAGAGATACAAGTCTAGTCTTAATCATTGGCAAGTTGAAACCCAATTTTTTCCAGCACCATTTATTAAAGAGGCTATCTTTCCTCTAGTGAGGGTGTTTGGCTCCTTTGTCCAAGATGAGGTAACTGAGTGTGTCTGGAGTTGTTTCTGCATCTTCTAATCTGGTCCACTGGTCTTCAGGTCTGTTTCTTTGCCAGTTCCATGCTGTTTTTATCACAGTAGCTTTGTAGTATAGTTTCAAGTTGGGGGTTGTGATACTCCCTGCCTGTCTCTGTTGCCTAGAACTGCTTTTGCTATTCTAGGTCTCTTCTTGTTCCAAATGAATTTTTGGACTGTTTTCTTAAGGACCATGAAGTATGCTGCTGGAATTGCAATTGGGATTGCATTGAATCTATATAGCAGTTTTGGAAGTATGGCTATTTTCACTATGCTTCCTACCCAGGAGCAAGGGATGTCTTTCCATTTGCTGATGTCCTCTTCAATCTTTCTTTTCAGAGTGCTATGGTTTTCAGAGAAGGGTCTTTGATTTCTTTTGTTAGGTTGATTCCTAGGTATTTCAGTTTGTTGGATGCTATTGTGAAAGGAATTGTTTGCCCTATTTCTGTCTCAGTGAGTCTGTTGTTTGTGTAGAGGAAAGCTATTAATTTTTGTGCATTGACCTTGTATCCAACTACTTTACTGAATTTGGTTATTAAGTCTAGAAGACTTTCGGTGAAGTTCTTGGGGTCTTCTATATAGAGTATCATGTCATCAGCAAATAATGACAATTTGACTTCTTCACTTCCTATCTTTATTCCTTTTATTTCTTTCTCTTCTCTAATTGCTGTGGCTACTGTTTCCAAAACTATATTGAGCAGGAGTGGTGATGGTGGACATCCTTGTCTTGTTTCTGATTTTAGTGTGAAGGATTTCAGTTTTTGACCATTTAATATGATATTGGCTGTTGGTTTTTCAAAGATGGCTTTTATCAGATTGAGGTAAGGAGCATGTATTCCAATTTTCTGTAGGGTTTTTACCATAAATGCATGTTGAATTTTGTCAAATGCTTTTTCTGCATCTATTGAGAAGATCATATGGTTTTTGTCTTTGGCTCTATTGATAAAGTGTATTACATTTATTGATTTGCATATGTTGAACCATTCCTGCATCCCTGGAATGAATCCCACTTGGTCAGGGTGTATGATCTGCTTGATGATCTTCTGCATTCTATTTGCCAGTATCTTATTAAGGACTTTTGCATCTATGTTCATTAGTGAGATTGGCCTGTAGTTCTCTCTTTTGGTTGGGTCTTTCTCTGCTTTGGGGATCAAGGTAATGCTTGCTTCCAGGAATGAATTTGGGAGTATTGGTTCTCTTTCAATTTCATAGAAGAGTTTAAAAGTAGTGGCAGTACTTCCTCTCTAAATGTCTTGTAGAATTCAGCAGTGTAGCTATCAGGACTCGGGCTTTTCTTAGATGGTAAGATTTTAATTATGTTTTCAATTTCCTTAATTTGTATTTGGTTGTTTAGAATTTTTAGGTCTTCTCCATTCAACTTTGGTAATTCATATGTATCTAGGAATCTGTCCATTTCTTTTGTGTTTTCCATCTCATTGGCATATAGGTTCTCAAAGTAGGTATTAATGATCCTCTGGATTTCTGCTGGTTCCATTGTAATTTCACTGCTTTCATTCCTAATTGTATGGATTTGGTCCTTTTCTTTCCTTTTTTTGATAAGGTTGGCTAAGGGCTTGTCAATTTTGTTTTTTATTTCAAAGAACCAACTCTTGGCTTCATTGATTTTTTTTGTATTGTTCTCTTAGTCTCCATTGGATTGATTTCTGCTCTGATCTTTATAATTTCCTTCCTTGTATGAGCTTTGGGTTTGTCCTGGTCTTCTTTTTCTAGAAACTTGAGGTTCAGCATCAGGTTGTTTAATTGGGCTTGCTCTGTTTTCCTAATTTGAGTATTCACTGCTATGAATTTCCCTCGTAAGACTGCTTTCATTGTGTCCCATCGATTCCAATATGTTGTATTGTTATTGTCATTTAATTGTAGGACCTGTCTGATTTCTTCTTTACTTTCCTCATGATCCATTGTTTGTTCAGAAGTGTGTTGTTCAATTTCCATGTGTTTATAAAATTCTTTTTTGGGGAGGGCTACTGGGGATCAAACTCTGGACCTTGCACTTATGAGGCAAGTGGCTGAACCACTGAGCTAAATCCCCTGTTTATTAAATTCTTGTGGTTTCTTTTGCTATTGATTTCCAATTTCATCGCACTATGGTCTCACAATATAGAGGGGATAACTTCAGTTCCTTTGCAGTTACTTAAACATGTTCTATGAGTGAGTATGTGGTCTATTTTGGAGAACAACCCATGTGCAGCTGAAAAGAATGTGTATTCTGATTTTGTGGGGTAGAACACTCTGTAAATATCTGTTAAGTTCATTTGTTCAAGATTTTGATTGAGTTCTAGTATTTTGTTGCTTATTTTTTGTCTAGTTGTTCTATCTATTTGTGACAGAGGGGTATTGAGGTTCTCCACCACTATTGTATTAGTGCTTATTTGATTTTTCATATCCGTTAGTATTTGTTTTGTATAGTTGGATGCACTAGTGTTAGGTGTATATATATTTATGATTGTCATCTTTTCCTCTTGGATTGTTCCCTTTGCAAGGATATGGTATCCTTCTTTGTCTCTCTTAATCAGTGTTGGTATGAAATCCACTTGATCTGCAAAGAGGATAGCTACTCCTGTTTTCTTTCGAGTTTCTATCACATGGAGTATTGTTTCCCACCCTTTAACTTTCACTCTATGCGTTTCTTTTGACTTAAGTGTGTTTCTTCTATGCACCATATGGTTGGATCTTGCTTCTTGACCCATTCTGCCAATGTATTTCTTTTGATTGGTGAATTGAGGCCATTAAAATTAATGGTTATAACTGATACATGTTGACTTATCATTGTCATGACTTTTTCTTTTTGTTGGGTTCTCCCCCTTTGCATTTAATTTCATGTCACACCCAATGGATTCATTCTGCTGTGCTTCCTGGGGTTGTGATCCTCATTGTCTGTGCCTAGGATACTGTCTAAAATTTTTTGGAGTGCTGGTTTGGTATTCATGCAGTTCCTAAGGTGTTCTTTGTCATCAAAGTATCTTATTTCTCCACCAATTTTGAAAGATAGTTTTGCAAGGTACATCAATCTGGGTTGGAAGCTGTTTTCCTTTAAGGGCTTGGAATACATCACTCCAAGCTCTTCTTGCCTTGAGGGTTTGCATTGAGAAATCTGCTGTGATTCTGATGGGCTTTCCTTTGTATGTGATTTGTTTCTTTTCTCTAACTGCTTGTAGGGTTTTGTTCTTCTGTTGGGTTTCTGGAATCTTAACTATTATATCCCTATGTGTAGATTTTTTTAATCAAGGTTAGTTGGAGTCTCATATGCCTCAGTTATCTGTATGTCAAGTTCTTTTTCCTGCTTGGGAAGTTTTCTACCATCACCTTTTTTTATTTTTTATTTTTTTCCATTAAGTTTATTGGTATATTTTGGGTGTAAAATACAGTTACATTCATCCTTGGGATCTTGTACCTTTACAT
Organism: Heterocephalus glaber; assembly: GCF_053883595.1. Taxonomy (NCBI): domain Eukaryota; kingdom Metazoa; phylum Chordata; class Mammalia; order Rodentia; family Bathyergidae; genus Heterocephalus; species Heterocephalus glaber. The sequence continues at coordinate 10,610,094 of NW_028258344.1, forward strand.
GATGTATCTTGGCTCTTATTTTTTTCCCCTTCCCCTGTCCTCCCTTCATCCCCTCCACCCTTTGCTATTTGTAAAGACTTTGTTTCCATTTTTTTTCCTTTTCTCATATTTTTTCTTTTCCCTTCTTTCCTTTGCCCTACCCCTCCCACTTCCCCTACTCCTTTATACCTTTTCTTCCTATTATACAATATCAATTACACATTTTTGAAATTACAATATCGAGATCTAGAAGACATTATCACAGATTTTGTAGAATTTAAGAGGATATAGAAAGCATATTTCAAAAATCTGTTTTGAAATAAATTTGAAAACTTCTAAGACGTACCTTGGAAGACAAATTAATGAAACTGACTCTGGAGGAAATATAAAATTTGAATAGCACCTATTAAGGACAGTATATTCCTAGCTTGAAAAATCTACCTATATGAAAACAACAGGCTCATATACATTTTAACTGATGAATTATATCAAACATTTAAAGCAGAAAAAAGAAGGAACAATTCTCCCCTCATTTTAGGAAAACAACATTGTGCTAGTACTAAAACTGAATAAAGATAATAAAAGAAAAAAGTATGAACATAGATAAAAATTTGTTTAACAATGCAAACTATTAGAAGTCATATCTGGCAGTATGTAGAAATTGGTTTTATTATAGGAATTGCAATGTTGGTTCAGTGTTGGAAGATCCACCCCCAAAAGTCATCATTTAAACAGAGGAAAGGAAAAAGCCATATGATCCTGTCACTAGCTGGAGAAAAAGTATTGGACTAAATTCTACAGCTGTTCATGGTAAAAGATATCAGGAGTCTAGAAGTAGAGCAGGACCTTCTCAACAGATAAGACATGTACTCCATACTTCCAGCAAAAATGCCTTATATGAATGGAGAAGATACAATGCTTTCTCCCTAAGGTGGGGAAGAAGGGCAGATATGCCTACTCTTCATCTTTCCATTAAACTTTGAAACATAAGCCCAAACCAAACTAGTCTGGCAATAAAATGACACAATTAAGATAGAATTGGCAAGCTAGTAGTAAAATCTTTATATGTAGATGAAATGATCATCTACAGAGAAACTACTAAGAAATCTCTAGGAGCCCCTAGAACTTGTATTTGAATTTAGCAGGATTAGAAAACACAAGGTATATATAAAAATTCAGGTCTATGTATACTTGCTATAAATGAAGAATTATTTATTGCAATTTGAAAGTTATGTAGGAGTACAAAGAACCTAGAAAGGTAAAAAGAAAAAAAAGTGTTGGAAGATATTTATTTCCTAATTTTTTTTTTTTTTTTTGTACTGGGGATTGAACTGGTGTCCTTGCACTTGTGAGGCAGGCGGCGGAATCACAGAGCTAAATCCCTGGCCTTTATCACCTAATTTTAAGACTTCCTTTAATGTCACAGTAATCAAGGCAGTGCTCGTGTAAGGAAAGACATAGATCATTGGAATAAAACAGAAAATCTGGAAATAGAACCACACATATATAGTCCACTGAGTTTTGAAAGATTATTTAACATCAACATTTTATAGAACATAAACTCAACTCAAGAGTAGAGGAAAAGGTAGTGTTTTTAGCACATGGTACTAGAACACCTGTTATCTGCATGTAAAAAATTAACTTCAACCCCTTATTTCCATACATAAAGATAACTTGAAAGGATCTACGAACCTAAATATGAAAGACTAAAATTATAAAACTTTAACTAGAAATTATAAGGGAAAATGTTCATGAATTTAGGGTAGGCAAGAATTCCCTAGGATACAAAAAACATGATGTATAAAAGAAAAAATTGATAAATGAGATTCCATCAAAATTGAGAACCTTAAATGACATCGTTAAGAAAATGAAAAGTAGTCCTTAAACAGACCATATTTATAATACATACAACCTATGGCCAGAATATATAAAGAATACTTAGAGCTCATTAATAGACAATCCAATTAAAAAGTAGACACAAGAAGATGATAAATAGCACAAGGAAAGGTGTGCAACACTAGAATAAAAATACTAATCAGTGCAATACAAGATCATATTATACACTCATTAGGGAGATGAAGTTAAAAGTTCTAAAAGAACAGATGTCAGCTTAGGTGTGAACCATTTAGAACTTTCGAATACTGCTAATGTGAATGTAAAATGATAAAACCATTTTGGAAAACAACATAGAAATTACTTGTATTACTGTTAAGAACCAACAGTTCTGTTCTTAAGTTTTTATTTAAGAGGAATGAAAACACATGTTCACAATAGATTGTACGTACAAGTTGACTATGCCTTATCTGAAATTCTTGGGACCAGAAGTGTTTCAGATTTTGGTTTGAAATCCACTTGATTTGTGAAGAGGATAGCTACTCCTGCTTTTTTGGGGGGTCCTGTCATGTGGAGTATTGTTTTCCACCCTTTAACTTTCAGTCTATGAGTTTCTTTTTATATTAAGTGTGTTTCTTGTATGGAGCATATTGTCAGATCTTCTTGAGCCATTCTGCCAGTCTATTTCTTTTGATTGGGGAATTGAGACCATTAAAATTGATGGCTATAACTGATACATATTGACTTATCATGGTGATGACTTTTTCTGTTTGTTGGATTCTTCCCCTTTGCTTTTAATTTCTTGTTGCACCCAATGGATTCATCCTGCTGGGCCTCCTGGGGTTGTGATCTTCATTGTCTTTTCCTAGGATACTATCTAAAATTTTTTGGAGTGCTGGTTTGGTATTCATGAAGTTCCTAAGGTGCTCTTTGTCATCAAAGTATCTTATTTCTCCACCAATTTTGACAGATAGTTTTGCAGGGTACATCAATCTGGCTTGGAGCCTATTTTCCTTTATGCCTTGAAATATGTCACTCCAAGCTCTTTTTGCCTTGAGGGTTTGCATTGAGAAATCTGCTATGATTCTGGTGGGCTTTCCTTTGTATGTGATTTGTTTTTATTCTCTAACTTTTTGTAGAATTTTGTTCTTCTGTTGAGTTTCTGGAATCTTAACTATTATATGCCTATTGTAGTTTTTTTTGATCAAGGCTAGTTGGAGTATGCCTCACTTATCTGTATGTCAAGTTCTTTTCCCCTGCTTGGGAAGTTTTCTGCCATCAATTTCATGGGAAGCTTTTTTTAATGTCATCTGCACTCTCTCCTGTTTCTTCCTTGACTCCCATCAGTATTATGTTATTCTTCTTTGAATTGTCTAATGGTTGCTGGATTGACTTCTCATGATCCCTTACAATTTTAAAGAAAGTTTTCTTTTCCTGGTCACTAATTGCAATCCTATCTTCTATATCTGAAATTCTGTCCTCACATTGGCTCATTCTGCTGGGTAAGCTGTCAATGGAGTTTTTAATCTCCTGAAAATCTGTTTGCATCTGTTTTATGGATTCCATTTGTTTCCTATATTGGGATTCCTTCATGTTCCTCAGCTTCTCTATTTTTTTCATCTGTGTCCTCTCTAGATTTATTAATCATGTCTTGCACTATGGGCACAATCTGTGCTGTTATGTGAGAAATTATTTCTGATTTCATTTTTTCCAGATCTTCTTTTGTTGCCAGTTCAGGGAGTCCACGTGGTTGAGTATCAGATTGTTCCATCTTGTTTCCCTTTGGGGTTGCTGTAGGTGATCTGGAAGTCTGGTTTTGAGACTTGTTTACATGTCTTCTCATTTCAACAGTGGGGTGGTGCTGGTGGTGCTCTCCTCCTCTGGGAGCACTGGGAGCGGTGCTGTGGCAGTCCAGGAGCTGGGAGAAGTGCTATGACAGTCCAGGAGCCTCCTCCTGGGTACTGGGATTGGCTCACCTCCTCTGTGTTGGGAGCTGTGCTATCTCTTGTGACTCTTTATAACAGAGCTTGGGCATTGTTTTAACAAGAGGTTAAACTGTGACTTTGTGCCTCTTAGCCAAAATTAGGGTAAAATGTGCAGGTGAAGAGTAGCAAGCAATTAAATTTTCCCTTTTATTAAGGTTATGTGGTCTTTCAAGCAATTTTGAATGAACTGATTAATATATTAGCCTTCAACTGAAAAGAGAATGCAATTTGAAAGAACCCACTCTGTAGGCCAGGAGATTAACACGTTTTCTTAATGTAAAGTCCTGCTGGAAGCACTGGGGGCACTTCCGTAGTAGTGCCGATTAAGCCAAGCACCAGCTGACAAAGGATGAAAAGTGGATGTGGAACTTATTTTCGTATCACTGGATGCCTTGTAATAGTAAACTATGTGGTCATGCATGTTTTATTCTCTCTTTGTTATGTTTTCCAGAGGGATAACCAATTGGTGATGAGAGTAACAAATGAAAAGTAACCTGACTCCATTAACCTGCTTACCTTAGCCTGGGAATGATGGAAAGAGCAGCCTTTTGCTTTGAAATAGTGGAACAAGTATGGAACAAGTTTCGTCATTGCTTCCTTTTATTTCTTCACACATCTAGTTCCAGACCAGTTGAAAACAGTAAATTGCGTGTTTGAAAACAGAATTGAAGTCACAGGAACAGGTACTGTGGGTTATTTGTAACATTTCTGAATTGCCCCATTTTCAGTTGCTGACTATATTATAAACACTAATGCAATGAAGGGAAAATTATTTTCAAATAGCAAATAAGTAATCATACTAAAAAGTATAGTTACTTTTAAAAACAGGATTGCCGTTTTGGATGCATGTTTAGCTTATAGATACATGATTTTGATTATGAAGATTTTGCTCTAAGTAGATTTCTATGGAGGAATCATAGAAGTAATAACAAAATAGTACAGTATGTTGGTTTCCCGCAGTTTCCCCAGCCATGAAACTGTGTTTGCTGTGTTTAATGAGCTAATATTCATTCTCCACATCCATTTTCTTGGTCATGAAGGGACCCTGCTGAAAAAACATTTTGATTTTTTTTCCACTTTTCAAAATTCACATGGTAGATATAGGGGAAGCTTCTTTCATTTTTAAAGGAAAATTTTATCTGAACATGAAAAATGTAGAACACTACTCTTAGGACTCCTAGGATTAGAATTTTGAAAACATATTATTTTGAGTCAATGCTTATCATCATCAGGGCTCTGCACATTCTTTCAATAACAATTACCCAGAAACAGGTGAACTGCACATGATTGGGTAGTGACTGTACAGTGGTCAATGTTTTAAGAAATTATGATATTAATGGCATTATAATGCAGTTAAAAAGTAATTTTAAGCTCAGAAGACTAAGTATTATGTAACAGGTGATTAAAACTAAATTATTTAATGACTTTACATGGAACCCTCCCAAATTGGGTAGCTTATACATGAGGGACTATGAACAAATAATGAAGAATTGACTTTTGCATAGGAATATTAGAATTCAAAAGACTTCATAAAAGAATTCATATTAATTGTATTTTATATAAGGACTTAAATACAGTTATGGTTCCATTATTTATTTAAAATTGTTTAGGAAGAGTTTTTAGTATATCTTGTGTACTACTCTGTAGCTAGTATGTCTCAGGGCATAATATATTTTTGTACATTAAGGGTTTCAACATATTACTCTATAGATTCTGAGACTAAATGTCATCTAAATCAATAATATATGAGGAGTCTTGTTTCTAGCTCATCAAAGAGACAGAAAAGTATGTTGTTTTGGCTTGATGCACAAAGCAAACTTATAATCTTCTCTTTTTTCCTTAAATTATTTTATGGGTACTTTTTGGTATACAATACATTTACATTTATCATTGGGAACTTGTACCTTTACATGATGCATCTTGGTTCTTGTTTTTTCCCCATTCTCTGCCCTCCCTTCATGCCCTCCACCCTTCCTTATTTACAAAGATTTTGTTTCCATTTTTTCCATTTCTCACAATTTTTTCTTTCCCTTCTTTCCTTTCCCCTATGCCTCCCAATTCCCCTACCCCTTTGGACATTTTCTTCCCATTTTGCATTATCAATTATTCATTTTAATCATTGGTACATTTTAGGTATACAATACAGTTACATTCATCATTGGAAATTTGCACCTTTACATAATCTCTCTTGGTTCTTATTTTTCCCCCTTCCCCTGCCCTCCCTTCAACCTCTCCATCCCTCTCTATTTACGAAGACTTTGTTTTCATTTTCTCATATTAATTCCATTCCCTTCTTTCCATTCCCCTACCCCTCCAAATTCCCCTTCCCCTTTGCCCCTTTTCTTCCTATTTCACATTATCTATTACAACCTTTTAGTCCTTACTTACAGTTTCAGTTTCTCACACTAGAGAAACTATTTGATATTTACACATGTGTGTCCTATTTATTTCACTTAACAGTATCACCTCAGTGTGGAATCATTTTGCTATAAATGTCTCTAATTTCTCATTTTTTATGGCTGAATAGTACTCCATTTTATAAAAAACTCACATTTTCTTTATCCAGTCTCCAACTGATGGGCAATTGGGCTGCTTCCAAGTTTTAGCTATTGCAAATTGTGCTGCTATGAACATGGGTACACATATATCACTGTGTATGATTCTTTTAATTCTTTGGGGAGGATATCGACCAGGGGAATAGCTGGGTCAAATGAGGCTTCCAGTCCTAGTTCTTTGAGGTATCTCCATAATGATTTCCATAGTGATTGTACCAGTCGACACTCTCACAAGCAGTGGAGGACAGTTCCTCTTTCCCAACAGCCCCATCAACATTTGTTATTGGTTGATTTCATGATAGCAGCCATTCTTTCTGGAGTGAGGTGGGATCTCAGTGTTGTTTTCATTTGCATCTCTTGAATGACCAGTGATTTTGAACATTTTTTCATATCTTTATTTGCTATTTCTATTTCTTTGAGAAATGTCTGTTCATTTCAGAGCCCATTTTTGGATTGGGTCTTTAAATTTGGGAGGTCTGATCTTTTTAAGTTCTTTATAGATTCTAGATAGTACACCTTTGTCTGGGGAACAGCAAGTGAAGATTTTTACCTACATTGTGAGTTGTCTCTTCACACTGCTGGCTGGTTGTTTCTCTTGCTGTGTGGAAGTTTTTTGAAAAGGAGAGATCCCACTTGTTGGTTGTTTGTGCTAGTTCATGGGCAACTGAGGTTTTGTTCATAAAATCTTTTCCTATACTGATGTATTCAAGAGTTCTACCTAATCTCTGTTCCAGCCAATTCAGCATTTCTATTTTAATATTTAGATGTTTAATCCATTTCAATTTTAGTTTAGTGCATAGTAAGAGATATAGGTCTAGGTTTAATCTTTGACAAGTTGAAACCTAATTTTTCCAGCACTATTTATTAAAGAGGCTATCTTTCCTCCAGTGAGGATGTTTGGCTCCTTTATCCAAGATGAGATGACTGAGTGTGTCTGGAGTTGTATCAGCATCTTCTAATCTGTTCCACTGGTCCTCAGGTCTGTTTCTTTGCCAGTACCATGCTGGTTTTTTTCACAGTAGTTTTCTAGTATAGTTTCAAGTTGGGGATTGTGATATCCCCTGCCATGTCTCTGTAACCTAGAATTGCTTTTGCTATTCTAGGTCTCTTCTTGTTCCAAATGAATTTTTGGATTTTTTTCTCAAGGTCCATGAAGTATGCTTCAGAAATTTCAATTGGGATTGCATTGGATCTATATAGCAGCTTTGGAAGAATGGCTATTTTCACTGTGTTGATTCTTCCTACCCAGGAGCAAAGGATGTCTTTCCATTTTCTGATGTCCTCTTCAATCTCTCTTTTCAGGGTGCTATAGTTTTCAGAGAAGAGGTCTTTGATTTCATTTGTTAGGTTAATTCCTAGGTATTTCTCTTTTTTTATGCTATTGTGAAAGGGTTTGCCCTATTTTTCTCTCAGTGAATCTGTTGTTCGTGTAGAGGAAAGCTATTGATTTTTGTATATTGACGTTGTATCCAGCTACTCTACTGAATTTGGTTATTAAGTCTAGAAGACTTTTCGTGGTGTTCTTGGGGTCTTCTATATAGAGTATCGTGTCATCTGCAAATAATGACAATTTGACTTCTTCATTTCCTATCTTTATTCCTTTTATTTCTTTCTCTTGTCTAATTGCCGTGGCTAATGTTTCCAAAACTATATTGAACAGGAGTGGTGATAGAGGACAACCTTGTCTTGTTCGTGATTTTAGTGTGAAGGATTTCAGTTTTTGACCGTTTAGTATGATATTGGCTGTTGGTTTTTCATAAATGGCTTTTTATCAGATTGTGGTAGAGACAATCTATTCCAATTTTTTGTAAGGCTTTAATCATAAATGTATGTTGGATTTTCTCAAATCCTTTTTTTGCTTCTATGGAGATAATCATATGGTTTTTGTTCTTGGCTCTATTGATATAGTGTATTACATTGATTGATTTGTGTATGTTGAACCATCCCTGCATCCCTGGGATGAATCCCACTTGATCAGGGTGTATGATCTTCTTGATGATCTTCTGCATTCCATTTGTCAGTATCTTATTAAGGGTTTTTGCATCTATGTTCATTAGTGAGATTGGCCTATAGTTCTCTTTTTCAGTTGGGTCTTTCTCTGCTTTGGAGATCAAGGTGATGCTTGCCTCTAGGAATGAATTTCGGAGTGTTGCTTCCCTTTAAATTTCATTGAAGAGTTTAAGCAGTAGCAGCAGTAGTTCCTCTCTAAATGTCTTGTAGAATTCAGCAGTGAAGCTATCAGGACCTGGGCTTTTCTTAGTTGCTAAGATTTTAATTACATTTTCAATTTCATTGGTTGTTATTGGGTTGTTTAGAATTTTTAGGTCTTCTTTGTTCCACTTTGATAATTCATATGTATCTAGGAATCTGTCCATTTCTTCTGTGTTTTCCATCTTATTAGCATATATGTTCTTGAAGTAGGTATTGATGATCCTCTGGATTTCTGCTGGGTCTGTTATAATTTCACCTTTTTCATTCCTAATGGCATGGATTTGGGCCTTTTCTTTCCTTTTTCTGATACGGTTGGCTAAGGTTTTGTGAATTTTCTTTATTCTTTGGAAGAACCAACTCTTGGCTTCATTGGTTTTTTTGTATTGTTCTTAGTCTTCGTTGCACTGATTTCTGCTCTGATCTTTACAATTTCCTCCTTTCTATGGGCTTGGGTTTGTCCTCCTCTTCTTTTTCTAGAAGCTTGAGGTTCAGCATCAGGTTGTTTAATTGGGCCCACTCTGTTTTCCTAATATGAGTATTTAACTGCTATGAATTTTCCTCACCAGACTGCCTTCATTGTGTCCCATAGATTCTGATATGTTGTATTGTCATTGTCATTTATTTGAAGGAACTGTCTGATTTCTTCTTTAATTTCCTCTGTGACTCATTGATTATTCAGATCTGTGTTGTTCAATTTCCATGTGTTTATGAATTTTTTGCAGTTTGTTTTACTATGGGTCTCCAATTTCATTGCACTATGGTCTGATAATATACAGGAGATAATTTCAATTCCTTTGCACTTACTTAAACACATTCTATGAGTGAGTATGTGGTGTTTTTTGGAGAAAGACCCATGTGCAGCTGAGAAGAATGTGTACTCTGATTTTGTGGGGTGTAACACTCTCTAAACATCTGTTAAGTTCATTTGTTCAAGAGTTTGATTGTGTTCTAGTATTTCATTACTTATTTTTGTCTAGTTGATATATCTATTTGTGACAGTGGGGTATTGAGGTCCCCAACTAGAATTATATTAGTGCATATATGACTTTTCATGTCCGTTAGTATTTGTTTTATATAGTTGGGCACACCAGTGTTTGGTGCATAGATATTTATGATTGTCATCTCCTCCTGTTGGATTTTTCCCTTTACAAGAATGTACTATCCTTCTTTGTCACTCTTAATCAGTGTTGGTTTGAAATCTACTTGATCTGAAAAGAGGATAGCTACTCCTGCTTTTTTTCAGGTTCCTGTTGCATGGAGTATTGTTTTCCACCCATTAATTTTCAGTCTATGAGTTTCATTTTGAACTAAGTGTGTATGCAGCATATTATTGGATTTTGCTTCTTGACCCATTCTGCCAGTCTATTTCTTTTGACTGGTGAATTGAGACCATTAACATTGACGGTTATAACTAATACATATTGAATTATCATTGTGATGACTTTTTCTGTTTGTTGGATTCTCCCCCTTTGCTTTTAATTTCTTGTTGCACCCAGTGGATTCATTCTGCTGTGCTTTCTGGTGTTGTGATCTTCATTATCTTTTCCTGGGATATTATCTAAAATTTTTGGAGCGCTGGTTTGGTATTCATGCAGTTCCTAAGGTACTTTTTTGTCATGAAAGTATCTTGTTTCTCCATCAATTTTGAAAGATAGTTTTGCAGGCTACATCAATATGGCTTGGAGGCTGTTTTCCTTTAGGGCTTGGAATACATCACTCCAAGCTCTTCTTGGCTTGAGGGTTTGCACTGAGACGTCTGCTGTGATTCTGATGGGCTTTCCTTTTTATATGATTTGTTTCTTTTCTCTAACTGCTTGTAGAACTTTGTTCTTCTGTTGAGTTTCTGGGATCTTAACAATTATGTGCTTATGTGTAGATTTTTTTTGATCAAGGCTATTTGGAGTCCTATATGCCTCACTTATCTGTATGTCAAGTTCTTTTCCCCTTCTTGGGAAGTTTTCTGCCATCTCTTCTGTGAACAGATTTTTTTATGTCATCTGCACTCTCTCCTGTTTCTTTGTTGACGTCAATCAGTCTTATGCTTTTCTTCTTTGCATCGTCTAGCAGCTGCTGGATTGATTTCTTGTGGTCCCTTACAATTCTGAAGCAATTTTTCTTTTCCTGGTCACTAATTGCAATCTTATCTTCTATATCTGAAATTCTGTCCTCACATTGGCTCATTCTGCTGCATAGACTTTCAATGGAGTTTTTGATCTCGAAATCTCTTTGCATCTGTTTTATGGATTCCATTTGTTTCCTATGTTGGGATTCCATCATGTTCCTCAGCTCCTCTCTAGATTTATTAATCCTGTCTTGCACTATGAGCACAATCTCTGCTGTTATCTGAGAAATTTTTTTCTGATTTCATTTTTTCCAGATCCTCTTTTGTTGCCAGTTCAGGGAGTCCAGGTAGTTGAGTATCAGAGTGTTCCACTTTGTTTCCCTTTGGGGTTTCTGTAAGTGATCTGGAAGTCTGGTTTTGAGACTTGTTTACATGTCTTCTCATTTTGAATGGGGGTAGGGGTGCTGTTGGCACCCACACAGCTCACCTCATCTGAGCTGGGAGCAGTGGAACAGCGGCCCAGAAGCTCATTCCTCTGGGCTGGGAGCAATGGAATGGTGGCCCAGAAGCCCCTTCTTCTGGGCTGGGAGTGGTGGAATGGTGGCCTGAAGCCCCTTCCTCTGGCCTGGGAGCAGTGGAATGGCGGCCCAGAAGCCCCTACCTCTGGGCTGAGAGTGGTGAACAGCGGCCTAGATTCTTGTCTTTTGTGTTTCAATCTATGGAATCAGTTAACTAGTAATTACATTGACTAATTTCTTATGATCCAATATAATGCAGACTTTTAAAATGTAAACTTTTCAAGCCACCCATTGCAAATAACGATCAGTCCACACTTAAAAGCAATAGTCAGCTACTGAATTTCACAGAAATAAATTATAATGTTGTTAGATTTCTAAATGACGTAATAACTTGGAAAAGAACAAACCAAAAACCTGTTACTGTCTCTTTGTGAGTATTAGTTTCTATGTATGAAACTGAGAAGTGGAATCTGCCTTCCTTTTTTCCCCATTAGAAAAAGCAGTATAGAAAAGCATGGGCCTATAGCAGGAACACATGAAACCCACACTGCTTCCAGGATTGTTCTCTGGAAGGGCTTACTGTAATCCCCTACTACACCCATCTCCCTTGTTCACTACCTTTGATAAATTTTAAGGAGGCAGACTTGGAAAAAAATTTACAGAGGGTACTAAATGGCTTTGACAGGCTCCCTGGGCTACCTTTGTCCTAAGTAGAAAGGATACTAGACCAGATGCAGGCGCCCAAACCTCTAGGAACCTCAAATATTTTCCCTGAGAGAAGTGTGAATGTTTATGGTGAAGCTGCTTTGCTCACAAGTATTGGTGTACCTAGTAAAAATGATGCCCAATGCCATGTCTAATGCATCCCATTCCCATCACCTCCTAGTCAACAGAAAAATAAGTAAGAACCAGGAGTTTTGGAATGGAGAGGGAAGCATGTTTCATTTTGTTTTTTCCATAGGAAACAGGAGCAAGTTTAACAAAGGCCAGAAGAATGCAGGACTATGGGTGATGTAGTTACCATAACTCTGGGAGTAGCCAGGGCCAATCAGAGTTGCCTCAAGTAGTTTTGACTCATATTCATCCTTATCTGGCTTACAAACTAGGCCCCCAACAGGAGTTCCTAAATGGTTGTATAACTTGTTTTCTAATTCTTCTTTGGGAACTCCCCCTTAGTCTACATACAGAATTAGTGGCTGCCCTGAGGGAAGTAACATTGCAGACCTTAGATCCCATTGCACTTTCCCTTGGTCTCTGTCTCTTTTGAGCTGGGGTCAGATACAGAAGATACAGGTTGCACTGGTTGAGTGTTGTCGCTATTCAGAGTACTTGCAAGGGATAAATGAAATAGTAGGTGTGAAAATTATTTGTTAATTGTAAGGGATCTTCAAATATCAAATATTTCAAAAGATGGCACACTAGCAAAAACATAGACTTTAGAATTTGATAGATCTGAATTATAGGCTCACTTGTGTCAACCTAGGAAAGTTATCTTACTTCCATTGGACTCAATATCCTGATTATACAATGGGACAGCGATGCATAGGAGCACATGCTTGTTGCCACTTACGGGTTACCAACTAGTTGTTTTCTAAGATGCTTCATAAGGTGCCATTAATCATCATATCCTGAACTTATCGTGATTAAAACAAAAAAGACTGTCTGGGGTTCTGCGTGGTAGGCTCAACCAGCTGACTTGGGCAGGGCTCAGAGAGCAGACATTGCTGAAGGCCAGACTTCAAATAATCATGTTTTATTTATATTTTTGTTTGTATATTTTGTTTATACATTTTGTGAAGGGAAATGGTTATCCTGGGGATCAGATTACTTGTGTCAACATAACCAATCTATGCCCTCCTTGTGGGCAGACCTCAGGAAAAGGCAAATCATCTAAATACCAATTTATTCACCCAATGAGACATAATTGTCATGTGGGCCAGTGCAAAGAACCAAATGCATATGGTCAGTCTATTCTCTTCCTCAGTGAAGATCTACATAGGATGCCAAGTCGTAATTATAAGGTGGGTTGATGAGCCTGGAGTTAGATGGGTCAAATGTTTAAGAACATCAAGATGAAATAACTGGATGGGTTTCTGTCAGGCAGAACTGCCTAGCCAATGGAACTCGAATCTTTAGGCTCTTTTCACCCTCAGCAGTGTTTAAATGGCCCAGCCAGTATTTACCTCTGAATTTGTTTTCTATTCGTGTCCATACCTAAGCACTCTTTTGAATGACAATGCAAAAATAATAACTGTCAGTGACATTTATGAGGTGTGATCAAAATATATAGTGAACATGTTTAAACTTTAAAATTTATTAAGACACATTGCAATCATCTCCCCTCAAAATACTCCCCCTTGCTGTAAACACACTTCTATCATTCTAGCCACTTTCTGAAGCAATTCTGAAAGTTTTCTTTCATGTCTTTCCGTGGTATAATCAAAAATACTGTGAATACTGCTGCTATCCAGCTGAAAGGCAGGCTCATAAAAATATTGCAGAGTGTCCTCATCAACTGTATTCACAGGATTTGGCACTGTGTGACTTCCAGCTCTTCCCAAAGTCAAAATGACCATGAAAGGTAAATTTTCTGAATTAATTCAGGATATTGAGATATCCATGACAGCACAACTAAAAAGAACTCAGAAGTAAAGGACTTCCATAACTGCTTCAGAAATGGCAAAAGTGACAGGATAAATGTATTAAAAGCAAGGAATATTAGTGACAATGTGTCTTTTACTGTAATAATTTTTAAAAATTTAAACATTTACCACATTTTTCAATCATATCTTGTATACAGTTAACAGGTTCCTCAGGTCTTACAGAGTTGCAGCCACTAAGGAGCCAGAGTATGATGGTGAAAGAGTCATGGGACCAAACGATGAAGTTTTGTTGAGGATAATATTCCTCTTGTTTCTAAGCCCACAGCTGTGGGAATAAATGTGGCTCTGCTGGTAGATCTCAGCTGTACAACTACAAGTTCCCACTCCCTGCAAAATTCTCCTAGAGATGTGCCAAAGATAAGGGAGACTTGCAGAGAGGGGCTAGCTTGAGTGTCTATCCTTTACCCCATCATCTTCGTTAGCATTAGTCCACCTCACCCCCATCTTCTATTTAGAACACTGATGTTTTCTTAATCCCACCAAAGTATATGTAGATATTCTTAAACTGCCCTCTACCTTATTGCCCCTTTGGGGTGCTAAGCCTTTCTTACATTGTGACTCTGAAGCCTCCAATGTCTAAACATTTCTGAGAATCCCCACGAATATTGCAAATGCTTTCAGAAATAACACTGGGAAACCTGATGGGATAGTCTTTCATCAGGCCTGGGACTAGAGGGTAGCAGCATCTAAGTAGATAGCTGAGAGGGTCACTGTTCACCAAGTCCATATGGATCCAAAGTTAGGCTTGAATATAAGGGCTATAATAGAAAAATATGTACCAAGTTCTATGGAAACAAGTGGCAGTATTATTAGCAGCTCAGGCTTCACTTTTTTCTGTGATTCTGTCACTTGGATTCCCACACAAGTTTAGCATTTGTTCTTGAGTCACCCAATAGATACTTACCAAGGACCTAATATGTGCCAGGCACAGTGCTAGACCTCCAGTGGCACAATTCCCAAGCAGAATCCTCATCCTCCAGACCATTCCTTCTTGTTTTGTTTGACCTCTATACTTGGTACTTCCCTAACCCCAAACACTAGTTTCATAATTGCTTTATTCTTTTATAGCAAATATTATTTTGCAACCTCCCCAAAGGCCTGGCCCACAGCAGTCTTTGAATTATCTTTTGTAAGTATTATAATGTTTGGCAGATTTTTTTCAGTAACTTGTACATCTTTTTCCTAGATTAGTGACAGCATTATCTGAGAAGGAAAGAGTTATAGCTGGTCAGGGAGTGCAATACCCATAATCATGGAAACTGTGCATCTCTGTGCTTTGTTAAAATGTATTCTAGGACTATCAATTTATGGGAGTTATGGCATCTCTCTTACTTCATGAGACAGATGATGAACAATGAATTATTTTTATATTCAAATTGAAGCTATTTCTTTTAGATGTTGAAAATATGGGGGAAAAAGTCACTGAAACAAAGGTAACTATTTACTGTACTTTTTCCCTCCTTCATCTCTTGAATTATTCTCCACATACTTTTTTTTAACCCAGATTGATTAATGTTCCTCTTTTTCTATTAGTAATGCCTACACAATACAGCTGGATCTGTTTGGTTTGAATATCTTAGTATATCTTGCTTATTTTTCCAAAGTATTCTTTTTTAAGCACCTGGAAGCTACATTCAGT
Organism: Heterocephalus glaber; assembly: GCF_053883595.1. Lineage (NCBI taxonomy): Eukaryota > Metazoa > Chordata > Mammalia > Rodentia > Bathyergidae > Heterocephalus > Heterocephalus glaber. Next base: position 10,625,539 of record NW_028258344.1, read on the forward strand.
TCAAAGAAAGAAGGGGCCGGGGATTTAGCTCAGTGGTTCTGCCGCCTGCCTCGCAAGCGCAAGGACCCGAGTTTGATCTCTGGTACCAAAAAAAAAGGGTAACAGTTCAAAGAAAGAATAGATACAGAGATTTAAGAAAAAAATCCACAATGTAGTATCCCGGTAAGAGGTGCTCAGGAAACTACCAGATGTTTAATTGAGAAGGGTATGTGGCACTTAGGACTCATGGTTGACAGTGACCACAACCTAGTTAACACAGAATCAAAAGAAAAACGTGTAAACCTGTGTATAGAGAGGAATTTTTCTAGCACAATACAGGAAAGGATCAACTGGCATATTGTTGGAGGGAACAGTTGCAACTAGACCTGGGAACAACTGGAGTCAGAAGACTGAGCTTCACTGAGGCTCACGGGCTCCATCTAACTCTTGCCACTGCTCCTCTTCTGCAGGTAATTTCAATTTGTTTCATTTCAGAGAAGCCAATAATACCTAGATTTCACATTTTACAGCTTCCCTATCTGAGAGTTTGTCTGATATACAAATAATCTAGCAAAGAATTCTTATTTGTCTGCTCTGGGTCACTCCTGGACTACTCAGTAAAGATCATGTGAAAATGAAGCAGTTCTTAGGGAAAGCATGTGTTGTGCTATGGTGTTGGCACACATCTGTAATTCTTGTACTCGGGAGGCTGAAGGAGGAGGGACCTTATCTCAAAATAAAATTTCAAAAGGACTAGGAATGTACCTCAGTGTGGGATCTTGGGTTTGATAACTAGCACTGCAAAAAAAAAAGCCTATGTTGCCATGAAGACCTATGTACTCCTCAGATAAAGGAGAACTAATTGGCTAATTGGAAGATTATCTACTACAATGATTTCTGGCCAAAATGACTCAAAAGGCACTTGTTAAAATGCCTAGGTAACCTCTCATTTTATAGAATCTTAATTATGATGTTGATGCAATTTAATTATTTAAATTGATAAAATTGTATATATTTATAATCTGCAAATATATTTTGACATAAGTATACATGTAGAATGGCTAAATCAAGCTAACATATGCATTATCTCACATACTTCCCTTTTTTTGAAGAGAAATCTAAAATCTACTTTCTTGAATTATCAGGACTACAATGCATGATGATTAACTATAGTCATCGTGCTTTATAGGAGCTTTTCTGAATGTATTCTTCCTATTTAACTGAAATATCACATCTTTTGACCACATCTGTAACCTGTATGATGACAGTGCATGCTCTAAATGGCACATTATGCTGCCTTCTGTAAAAATAATTGCCTTTTTTCTTTGAGCTTATTATGTCCTGTATATATTATGTGCATTATTTCTAAAACCTTAAGATAATCTTATGTGGGGTATTATCCCTATACTTAGGTGAAGATATTAATGTTAAATGGCAGATATAGGAATACCCCCTAAATGGGGCTGGGGATTTAGCTCAGTGGTGCCACTGCCTGCCTCGCAAGCGCAAGGTCCTGAATTCAATCCCTGGTACCAAAAAAATAAAATAAAGTAAAATACATAAATAATAACAATAATAGTACTGGGAGGGCAGGAGAATGGGAAAAAAATAAGAACCAAGATACATTATGTAAAGTTACAAGTTCCCAAAGATAAATCTAAATGTATTGTATACCTAAAATGTACCAATAAAAGAATTTAAGAAAGAAAAAAAAGAGAGTACTAATTAGGAATACCCACTAGGTGTGCTTGTGTCTCTGAGGCCTCCAGAGCCATAATACAGCAGGCAAATGGCTCCTGGGGACCTCCAATAGCTCAGCCCTTTCTGAATAGATAGTAGGAAGAGGAGCCCTCTCAGGAGCAGAACCCAGGAGTAATGTGGGGTGGAGGGGGGAAGTCTGGGACTTGACAGCTGCAGAGAAGCTCTAATCTAAGTCCCAGATGAGATCAGAAATGTTTTCCTGATTATTTTTTTTAAAAAGAGGTTTTTTGTGTGAGGTTTTTTTTTTTTTAACTCTTGCTCCCTGGCTAGACCAATAGAGTTGGAATAAAATTGATGGCTAAATTTGGAAAATATATTTTAAAAAAAAAGAAGAAGAAGAAGTTATGCAAATTGTATCCAAAGTAAAATAAAATACTTAAATTTGCTTAAATTTTGAGGATTGATTCTTAACACTTCTGAGTTAGCCCGGTGTTGAGATACCATTCTTCAATTTAACCATATGGATGAAGCCATATTCCATTTGTGTGTCTGCCTATATCCTTTGATGCCCTGACTGGAAGTTCTGCTTTGGCTCTCTTAACAGTTTTCTCCCTTTATTTTGCAGCAACACACAAATATACTTCACACTGTCATTCTTAAAAAGATTAAAAATGGACCAACCTTCTCCTTTAGCAAGTGGAATTCAGTGTGCATAACCTTAATGGCTACTTTTCCCTTTGGTTTTACAGCCTATGAAAATGGCATGTAACCTACCTAACCAAAGACAGCGGTCTATGTCAACAGCTGGAGAAGCTCTATATGAAATTCTTGGTCTGCATAAGGGAGCATCAAATGAAGAGATTAAGAAAACCTACAGGTACAAAATGAGGTTCAGTAGTGATATTTCCTATGCTACTAGTGGTAGTTATTTTGTGACTGGCAAATAGCTCCAGTTAGAGGCATAAACTACTTGCCAAGATCAAGCAATCCTTTTTTGGTCCCCATGTTCCCTACTCTGCAACATAAGCAGTTCAGAGTAAACAATAATGGTTGTACAAAAGAATTATCTAGTGATACCAAATCTTAGAAAAGGGCACCAAGTATTTTAGGCTAGACAGAGAGACTGGAGGGAAAGGAGAGGGAGGGAGGGAGGGAGGGAAGATAAACTACAACCAATAGCTGTAATTTAACCCATGTGATACATCTCTAAATACAGTAGAAGGCTCTTTTCTCTCCTTCCTTTTCTTCCTCTCTCTTTTCTTTCTTTGATAAAAAAGATTTATCATAATTATTGTCTTATAAACTATACCGTTTAAGCCCTCAAGTTTAATCTTTTGTATCTGATCTAATACTAAGTTAACTACACTGGGGAAAAATTGAAATAACCTTTTATTTAATGCTCCAAGGAATAAAAACATATATATGTGTGTGTTACAAAAAATTTGTTTATTGGAGAAAATTTGCAAATTACCAACAACAAAAATAGTAACATTTATTCATAATTCTACCTTAGAAATAATTACCACTGATATTTTATTTCTTTCATTTTTTTGTCTAGATATTTAAAATTGAAATTGAATTCATCTGTATTCTCCAATTATCTTTTTATAAGCTCAATAATGAAAATATCTTGATGTTATTCTGATGTTTAATGGCTATAGCCTATGATTATTCTCTAATTTGTTGCATCATTTTAAAAGCTATCATTTAACATATAAGTTCCTTTAATTTTTCCCTGTACTTAATATCCTTGTATATAAATCATAATGGATATTTCCAATTATTTCCTTATTGAAGAATAAAGCTAGCCCCTTGTAGGGAAAAGGTGAATCAAAATATAATTTTAATATTACTTTTTTATTTCATCTTGATTTGTTCCTTTTTTTAATTCATTAGTTTTTTAGTATATGGACATCTAAAATTTTTTAACAGACAAATTTGTTAGTCATTTTCTTTATAGCTTCTATTTTACCTATCATAGTTAAAAAGCCTTGCCCAATTATCATGTCATAGAATACTAATCTCTACCTACAACATTTATAATTTTGACTTTACACTAAATCTTTGGTCCATTTGGAGTTTTTTTTAATCTAAAAAATGAGGTAGAAATCCCAGTTTATTTTTTCCAAATCTCTAGCCCACAAATATTTACTGAATTATCCATTGTTATCTACTACATAATGGAAAATCCTTTGGCCTTGTATTGGGCTTCACCATGTGGTAAACTCTGAAACCTGAAATGCTTCAAGAAGCTTGTATTGAAGAATAAATGACAGTAGTATAAATTGAAATTTGGATCCAAATAGTTCTGTGAAAATGGTGGATTCTGATATTGATCCTCTAGTTTATATTTCACTTAAGTGATAGGGAAAGAGAAGTCTTTTTGTTTCATTTTGCCCTAGAGCTGTCCAGAAGGAGGTTGGCTAGGAGAAGTCCAGCTCCCTTTTGGTGGACATTCTTGTCTGAAGGTCACTATCCTGGACTCTTCAGGCTGAGTTATTATGCTAGGGCTTTGGCATGAGAATGAATGAAAGCGACTACATTGTAAGCTTAATACTGCCAAAAATGTTCCCCAAATAAGGAGAAAAAAGTTGTATCACAGTACCTTGTGATTCTTCAAACACTTCACTTTACAAACGGGATTTTTATTTCCCTTTATTAATTTTGGAAGCTAAAATTTCAGGTCATATCCTAATTAAGTCATTAATTATGCTGAGTTATTTGCAAGTTTAATAATTACAACATAAAGTCTTTTCATGTAATCAGTGTCTTGCTATTAATTTTGTTTTAATGTCACACAAATATTATTTTTTCAGCTGATTAGGGTACTAGTATGCTGCCAAAAGCATCTACTTCTATCTAAATTGCCCATTTGTATTCTACAAGTTATTCAAAATGTATGAGCAAGCTTCAAATCCACTGAGAATATTATTCTTATATTCACGGATCTGGATCACAGCAGTGACAACATAGTGAAATTAAAACTCCGTGAAATTTAATAAAATTACCAACTGTTGAATCCATAAGCTGCTTGACCTCTGTTACAATCTTTGGTTGTCTTCTGGGAAACAAGGTTGAGTTAGAAGACTACTTCTTGTACATTTTATTTTTATATTTACTTTACAAAAATGAGAACATATAAAGACATTGACAAAAAAAATCTTCCTCTTACCTCTTATCCCTCTAGTTACTTCCTCTGGGGAAATAGTCTTAATTCTTTGGGTATCCACCTAAAAGGTTTTATGCTTATGTGAGCATACATAGAGAACTTCCAATCTGGGCAAGATGGCATAGATTTGTTTCTTCCTTCTCTTCCCTGCTAGGCATGATTAAAATCTTTGGAAATAACAAAAGAGACCACCAAAAGAGAAGTTGCAAGTTAGAAAGAGGAAGGTCAATTGGTTAGGAACCTCAGAACCAAAAGCACAATACAGAAGCAGCTCATCTTTTTTTTTTTTGTTTTGTTTTTGGTACCGGGGATTGAACTTGGGTCCTTGTGCTTGTGCAGCAGGCAGTGAAACCACTGAGCCAAATCCCTGGTCCCCAAAAGCAGTTCATCTTATGACTTCTTCAACCTCATACATCAGAAGATAACCCAGGACCCCCTTTCCCAACATCCAATCTAGCAACAGAACACATCTAGGTAGCCTTATTCTTCCTTCAATTTGTAAGAATGAATCCTGACAACACTAGACAAACTCACAGAAACAGCAAGAGGTGCTTCGGGAAAATAGCCCCAACAGTAATGGGCCACAGGAAGTGCTTTCCTTTCTCACTAGCTTGAAACTCCTCTCTCCTTCTGGCCAACTTCACTTCATAGAGGGAATTAGGGAGGGAGATTCTGCCACAATGGGCTGAGAAAGTACTTTGGGTCCCCTTTCAGCTCCTCAGCTACCATCAACAAGGACTGTGGTGCCTCAGAAGTGGGAGACAAACTATGCAGACCAAAATAGTACCATAAAGCCTCAGAAAACTAGATTGTCATTGGACACCCATAAACACAGGCTAGGGCCTTGATAAATCTGAGCACGGTGACTCCCTATCAAAATAAAAGATTTAATTAGAACCCAGAGTCAAAATACCTAATACAATAAGATTCACTCATCATAAAAAGACAAGAAAATCACAGCTTGAATGAGAAAGATTATCATCTGATTTCTACACACATGAGACAGATATTTTAAAAGATTCAACAAGTAATTATCCAAAAAATCTTGAAGCAAGTGAAAACATAGAAGGGCTGGGGATTTAACTCAGTGGTTCCAGCGCCTGCCTCACAAGCTGAAGGTCCCAATTTCGATCCCCGGTACCAAATTTAAAAAAGGAAGAAAAGAAAACATAGACAATCTCAATGTTGTTTTAAAAACACATAGATTTATAAAACTGAGAAATAACACTAATGGGATGAGCTTAATACTAGAGTGGAGATGACAGAAAGCAGAATCAGTGAAGTTGAGGTTAGAGCAATGGAATTTACTTACTCTAACAACAGGGATAAAACAAACTGAAAATAAACAGAGTCTCAAGAGCCTACGGGACAATAATGAAAGATTCAACACTTGCAGCTTTGGAGTCCTAGATGGAGTAGAGAAAAAGTTTGAAATTCAAAGACCACTCAAAGAACTGAAATGTTCCCAAGTTTTGCAAAAGATATAAATTTAGACCCAAAAAGCTGAATGAATCTTATTAGGATAAACCCAAAGAAATCCATGTCAAACACAATAGGATTAAACTTCTAAAAACTAAAATCAAAGAAAACATCCTGAAAGCAGCCAGAAAGAAACAATACATTACCTATTGGGAGACAATAATTTGAATGGCAGCATATTTCTCATGTGAACCAACAGAGACCAGAAGAATATGGACATATTTTTCAAGTGCTGAAAGAAAAGAAATGTCAACTGCAAATTCAGTATCTGATAAAACTGTATTTCAGGAATTAAAGGGAAATAAGTTCTGAGATAAAAGAAATCTGAATTTGTCTCTAGCAAATCTCCTCTTTAAAAATGGCTTAAAGAAGTTCTCCAGAAGAAAGGAAATGATAATCTCTTATTTTCTTTTATATTTTTGGTACCGGGGATCGAACTCAGGTCCTTGCGCTTGCGCAGTAGGCGGCAAAACCACTGCGCTAAATCCCGGCCCTAAGAAATGATAATCTTAAACCATCAGGAAGAAATAACATTGGAGAAAAAATATGGGTAAATACAGAGACTTCTTCCTCTGTCTAAGTTTTCTGAATTATGTATGATGATTGGAAGGATAAAGGGATCCAAATGGGAGTAATATTTCCATACTTCACTAAAATTAGAAAAGTCTGACTGATACCAATAGATTATGATAAATCTCTCTTTCTCTCTCTCTCAAACACACACATACACAAACACTAAGAAGACTATACAAAATAATACTCTAGAACATTACAAATAAATCAAAATAAAACCCTAGAAAAATGTTCAAATAACCCACAAGAAAAGAGAAATGAAAAAATGAAAAACAAAGCAAAATAGAAATGGTAGAGTTAAGCCCTAAATAAGTATATTTAATGTAAATGGTTTAAACATACATTTTCTTATATAAATGGGAGTATTATCTCTTATATACATTGTATTCTTAATATCTCTTAGAAATGATCAGTTCACGGAAATTAACCTCATTCTTTTCATGTTTCCATGCCCCATGATTTAATCAATTTCCTGTTAATAGATATTTGATTGTCCCTCCTTCAAGGTTGTCGGTTTTGGGGGTTTTTTTTGTTTATTTGTTTTTGTTTTCATTTGGTACCTGGGATCAAACTCAGGACCTTGCGCTTGCGAGGCAGGAGGCGGCACCACTGAGCTAATTCCCTGGCCCAAGTTTGTCATTTTAAATCAACTTTGAGCTTCTCAGCAAGGAAAACTTCATCACCCCAGATGGGTACATAGAAGTGGGAAGGGGAAAGCAATCTTGGTTCCTGTTCACTTTCCAGTTTTTGCATTTCCCAATCCCAAACTCTTAGAGTAAGGATATTAAAAACACAGCTAAGTCATAGGCTTATCGAAGTCCGACTGTCTCTGCTTAAAGGTCTGGAATCACAGTCCCCTCTGCCCCATTGCCCCCTGCTACCACTGAGCAAGGCTGGGGGAGGGAGTGTCTAACTCTGTGGAAAAGAAAAAGAAAACTATTCTCTAAGAGGGTTACAAAGTCGGGAAGAAAATAACAGCATCTTCAGTTTTTTATTCCTTTAGAGAATTACTATAAATAGCAGCTTCAAAGACCTACCTCCACTTCCATGTCTATATATAAAAAATTTTTACTGTAGAGTATATAAAGCATCTTTTTTTTTTTACATTTTCTGAAACTCAATTGTACATCATTATATATATACTGGATATACTGGAGTCCTCTGCTACCTCAAAGGATAGCTGGAAAAGGTGAATATAGGAAGGATTTTATTGTGTCAGTCCATCAGGTACTGAAGGTTTTGCTTCATTGAGATTTTGTAAAAAGAAATGAGATCATCTTTTCAAGGTATATGGATCCCTTTGTGGAAAAGCACAATGAAAATACCAGGGTCTATTATGATCAAACAAATGGGCCCCATCCTTCTTGGAAGTCTAAAATTATCCTGCCATTTGGTTTTACTATTCAAAACCCATTTACCTAGTAGACACTGAATTTGCAGTCCCTATCAAAAGTGGCATATCACAGAGTGAAACTCATAGTATAAGTCTCATCCAGGACCTTCATTGATGAATAAACTCGGCTTTAGCATTGCAGAGCATAATCATTCCAAGGAACTTAAAGTCTAAGGCTCATTTAATCCAATTTTCTCATTGCCAGGCTAAATCACTTTCATGAGTGCTTGCATAATATAAGCAAATATTTTGCCCTGTTCTTCCACTGCCTAAGTCTTTCCACTCCCTTACCATGCTATCTGAAAGAGACTCATTTGAGTTAGCCTAGAATATCTAAGACTTTATCTTTCACTCATTTGCCCTAACTTTGCATGGCTATATTTTGCCTTCCCATCTAATTTAGTCTCTCAGAGCCAACAAAAATTCTAAGTCAGGAAGATGGCAAGAGAAGCTGGTGAAGGAAGAGAAAGAGATACTAATGAATAGTAGGACATTAGATAATTAGGGAGGTGGCAACCTGTTGAAATGAGAAACTAAAAGATTGTTCTGTACATAACCCCAATACTCAGGATCTGGCATTTCTCAAGTTAACTCAAAAACTTAGGTTTTCAGCAAACTTCTACCACACAGGTCCTCTTAGGTGTGGTCTCTGAGAAAGTGTCCCTAAGCCTAGGAACCAGTTCATTCCCAAGTAACACCATTGTTTGCCAAGCCAAGCTTTTACCCTGTGGATGAGATTGATTTGCCATTTGTTCAGTGGATACATCCACATTCACTGCTACATCCAGCCCTGGGTTCTAGCCTCTGCTGTTGCAGCTCCACTGCCACTCACCTGGCACAGCTGGTCTGCTGCTACTATATGTATATCACCTACATGGTAGGCATAGCAGGTATTCCATGCTTAGTCTCTAAGACCCTTGACTACCACTTCAAGCCCAGAAGTATCACCAGCTATTTTCTTGAGAATGGAGGGAGTCACCTATGCCTTCTGGGCTCTGTGAGTGGGAGGAATGCGGCTGGGTGGAAGGAATGGCTCTCTCCTCTTTGTGATACCCTCTGTTAGAGATTCCAGAGAGGGTCAACATTTGGTAGAAAAGCTCCTTCCATTTTTTTTCTCTTAGACCTCTTTTTCTTTAGGATGCAGACACTTGCTTGGGATGAGTCAGAGACTAGAGGTAATGATGCTATATGCTCAGAGTCTCAATCCTCTCTGACAGTTAAAGCTTTGCTCCTGGGTCAGTGTAATCATACCTGGATCTTTCTTTCCTCAGATATATTTTTTTCAGAAGATTCTACAGTTCCCATCCCATGTTCACATAGCCTTCTGTCAGGTTGCCCCACTGGTTTTAGACTTGCCCACTTGTGGCTGCCCTAGTGATACCTTGGATTCCTTTCTGAGAGACTGTTGCTAGTGGCCTTTCCAACAGATCCTGATACGCTCAAACTTCCAGGCTGCAATGACTCAACGATGTAGCTAGGTCTACCACAGTCCTACAACAGGGCTACCTGACTGTGTTCACCTTAATAACGTGAATGAAGTGAACCAAGCTTGTCATTTTGTTGCTGCTCAGCAAGCACTTTGGATGTGTGGATTGGGTTTTCTCTTTTTTGGTATGGGACTGGCACATAAACATCCTTTGTTCCAAAATTAGTGGATTATAAGTGGGTGTGATAGCAAACACTTTTAGTTCCAGCACTTTGGGAGGCTAAGGCAGGATGATCACAAGTTGGAGCCCAGCCTGGGCAACTTAGACCTTGTCTCAAAATAAAAAGTTCAAAAAGGTCTAGGGATATGGCTCAATGTGCAGGTCCTGGGTTCGATCCATAGTACAGGGGGAAAAAAATCAGTGAATTATTGATCCATACCTCATACTGTCATTGGTTACAGTGGAACCCAGGAAGACTGAGCACGGAACAAGCATTGGTATATTTAAAGTCTCCCACAATATCAATTACTTTATCGCAGAAAGTTTTCTTCATTTTCCAACAAATACTATTCACTGAGAACCAACAATGTGTTAGGCACTGTTCTAGGTACTGAGAAAATAGCAATGAACAAAACAGACCAAACCCCTGCTTCCTGAAGCATATTCTGTGCCAGGAGAGGGGAAAGATTAATTACTAAAAATGAGTGAAACATACAGTATATCAGACTAAGTGGAGAAAAACAAAGCAAATTAGTAGGGTAAGGGAGTGTTAGGAGAGTACTGGATGTTACGCATTCTCTTTTAGGTGTTCCACAGACATTTTAGCACTAAATCCCTCAACTGTACTGTATACTAAGCATAAAGTAGCATTCAAGAGTACGGAGTATAAAACGGAAAGACCTGGTGTCAAAACCCTTTTCTCAGCCTCATTTTTCTTCATAAAAATATAGATAACAGTACTGACCTCAGAGAGCTGCTAAGGATTAAATGAGATGATAAATATCCAATGTTTAGCCAACGTCTGTCTGTACAAGGGAAAAGGTTCCAGTAGAAGAGTTGAATAAATAGCCATATAGTTTGTAAGATAACCAGCATTCTTCAAAGTCAGCCAGGGCATTGCTACAAAGTGACCCTAAGTTGGTGTAGTGGAGTGGGTGTTTAGATTCTGTGACATTTATGCTCCGCTGAATATATTTAGAAGAGTGTTACGTGGTCTGAAGGTGTAGCTGAGTGGTACAGCACCAGCCTAACATGTACAAGACCCTGGATTTGATCCCCAGCACCACAATCAATCAATCAATAGACAGATAAGTATTTCAGACGTTTTATTTTAACATGCAAATATTTTTGGTGTGGTGAAAATTACATTCTTTACATATATTTAATCTTATAATTTTTTTTAGATATTAAGGCTGAAAATATTGTGAGGATACAGTTTCTCAAAATTATTTTAAAGGGTGCCTAAGCACAAAGTAAGAGAGAGAGAGAGATACCTAAACATCATACCCAAACTGATTACAGTGAAGTCAGAATTAGGAGAAGGGTGGCTTGAAAGGATCCTGACAGAGCACCTTTCTCAGAAGGCACAGTCCCTTGTGTATGCTCGATGGCCTGCTGTCCTGTCCCACGAAGGTATGAATCGTCATACATTGTAATTCTTGTTTTACTTTTCTACTTCTCTTATTCCATCATTTCCTTGAGGATGGACACTCTGCCTTATCTCCCATTGTACTTCCAGGCCTAGCACCTCACTGGTATTTGCTAAATGCAGAAGAATTGCTCAATCAATTCATCTCCTGTTTTCTCCTTCCTTATATTCTGAGCTCTTTAGGACCACCTCTCCAGTGATTTGTTTGGTCACTGTGCTGAATGGAGAGTCATTCATTCACGCAATAAACAGAGGAAAGACAGATGGGAAAGGAGAGACAGTAGCATCTATGAGGGATGCAGTTTATTTTGTGTGACTCTGGGACCTTCAAATGAGAAGTAGGTAGGGAATAAGGAAAGAACACTGTAGAAAACAGAGCCAGTTTAGCGAATGTGAATCTTATGTATTACAATCCCACATGTAACATAAATGTTAGTTTATATTTACATAAATACATACATTTTTTAAAAGGTTAGAAACAAAATTAAGAAGCCCCAAAGCAAGCTGTTTTCCCTTGCGTGTTTCCTATAAGAGCCTAACCAAATGCCAGCCCACTGAGATAGGAATCACAAGAAGTTCTAGTTCTTCCTTATCTCCTCAAAGAGTAATAGAATTGGAGGGAGCTAGTTTTCTACATCACTATCTCAGTCTCTGTGCCTCATGGGTGAGCCTAACCTCTCCTTGTTGATGACATATCAAATATCCTGGTTCACAGGACAGCAGGAACTCATTTGCTTCTGTTTCATTTAGTCTCACCTGGAAATTTCTGGAAATTATCTTTGAAAATTGAAGAGATGAGTTGCCTCAGAATAGACTCAAGTGAGGCAAATGCTGTTTTCACAAGAAGCAGGAAAGAGTCATTTCTGTGGCAACCCCAATCTGTGGTGCTTTTACCCATCTTTATTAGCAATTACAGGTAAAAACAGAGGCTGCTTATGAATAAAGTGTAAATGTCAGGGGAATACACAGCTAATAGAAGAGTTGTAAACATTTACAAAGCAGAGTGGTGATTCAGGCTCACAAGATTAATTGAAATTAATCTTTATCAAGCACTAATTTGTTTCTGGAGTTCTAAAACCTTCCACTGCAAAGAAGTATGAAGCCATGTAGGAGTCATCTTCCAGGTAGACTGCATAAGCTCTCTCCTACTGTATCTTCCACTTGCTCCTCTTAGATTTTTTGTTTTGTTTTGTGGCACTAGGGATCAAACCCAGGGCCTTGTGCAAGCTAGGTAAACCCTCTACCACTGCTCTTTATCACCCAACCTCTATTGGTTCTTTATGCAGAGTCAACCTGTCATTTCTGAGCACTGGAATTATTGTGATCAGTAACTTTTTGTTCATTCACTCGGTATCTATTTAGTATTGGATACTTATACTATAAAAGGTGAATATATATACATATATATGAATGAATATATATATATATATTCATTAATATGAACCCTATACTCGAGTTCATTTTTTCTACCCACCAGATTTCCTTGTTTTGCTTGTCCTTGAATATGTATGTTACTAAATTTCACTCTTTACCATTTATATAGGAAGCTCTTTAAAAGCTAGGGAATATTGGGCCAGGGATTTAGCTCAGTGGTTCTGTCGCCTGCCCCACAAGCGCAAGGACCCAAGTTTGATCCCTGGTACCAAAAAATAAAAAGTGAAAAGCTAGGGGACATATATATATATATATATATATATATTTTCTCATATTCATACATACATACATATCCAAAGTCAAGCAAAACAGAGGAGGCTGTGGTGAGCAATATAGATGAACTTGAGCATAATGGAGGATGGAAGAAAGGTCATTTAAGTGAAAGTGAATGCCCCATTACATCCTTCATTCCTGTCCCAAGCACTATATTTATTAAAGGCTAGAGAGGCAATGACCAGCAAACATTGGTTATTAATCTCACCTAGTTTAAGGTCTAGGGGAAGAGAAAAATTTATCAATGATCACAAAAATGAGTGCATAATTACCAACAAATTAAGGTTTCTGAAGGAAAGATCATGATTCCATGATCATATATAACAAAAATAGCTGATTTAGACTAGAAGTTACAGAAAGCTTCTCTGAGAAAGTGAATGCATTCTTAATTTTAGCACCATTAATGCCAATTTATATCAAAGCTAACCAAAGACAAGCCCAAGAGCCACATCAGCCATTAATAGCAAGAATATTAAAACTAAGCAATATTTATGGTCCAGTTGTATGCTATATACAAAAACACTCCCACACATTAAAGACCAATGTTTTGAAAGTAAAAGGATGACATTAGATATGACATGAAAATAGTAAAGAGAGTTGGAATGGCTATACTAGCATCAGAATAAATAAATTTTAAGACAGAAGTTACAAGAGACGAAGAAGAACATTTTATAATTGGAAAAGAGGGCCAATCTATCAAGAAGATTTAATAATTAAAAATATAAGCATCTGGCCCAGGGATTTAGCTCAGTGTTGCTGCTGCCTACCTCACAAGTGCAAGGTCCTGAGTTCGATCCCTGGTACCAAAAAATAATATGCATCTATCAACAGAATCCTCAAAATACATGCAGCAAAAACTGATGAAATTGAAGAATGAATTAGACAGTTCAACAATATTGGTTGGAGATTTTGATATCTCAATGTTGATAGCACATAGAATAACTAGACAAGATTATCAAGGAAACAGAAGATTGGAAAAACACAATAGTGAACTGAAAATAACAGACAGCTATTGAGCACTCTGCCTAACACCACAAATGCACATGGAGTATTCTTCATGTTAGACCATATGTTAGGCTGGAAATAAAAGTATCAATAAACTTAGAAACATCAAAATCTTACCTATCATGTTCTCTGGCCATATGGAATGAAATTTGACATGAATGAAATTTGGAATGAAATATGTCAAAATTAAACAACACTCTTCTAAATAGCCAGTGAGTCAAAGAAGAAATCATAAAGGAAATTGGAAAACATTAAGATAAATTAAAACAAAATTATAGCATATCAAAAGGTAAGAGTCAAAATTATAAAACATAAGAATTAAAATTGTAAAATTCTTAGGAAACACAGGTGTAAATTTTTTATGACCTCAAATTAGGCAAGAGTTTCTTAAATATGACAAAAAAATACAAGAAACTAAAAGAAAAGTTGGATTTTATCAAAATGAAAAATGTGTATCAAAGGAAACTATCAGATAGTAAAAAGACAAGCTACAGAGTGAAAGAAAAAGTTTGTAAAGCATATGGGTAATACATGTAATATACAAAGATTTACAACTTAACAAAAAACTCAATTTAAAAATAGGCAAGAAATTTGAAAGGCATTTTCCCAAATAAATATGTGAGTGGGCAATAGTCATTTCAAAAGATCAACATCATTAGTCATCAGGAAAATGCACATCAAAACCACAATAAGATATCCTTTATCATTTCATGCTCAATAAATTGATGATAAAAGAAAAATACAAAATAACAAATGTTAGCAAGAATGTTACGAGTCTGAAGATGAATTCTGTATGCAAAAATAAAACAAACTTCAAATAAAATAATAGCAAAAGTATAAAATCAAAAAGTCTTTGGTGCATAGTTGAATCAAATGTGTAGGTTTTACAAATATGCAGATACCCCAGACCTGCAGAATCAGAATCTCCAAAAGCAAGACCATAGCTTGGGAATTGAAAAAACATTTGTGTTACAGTTTTTATCTTGATGTCCCCCCAAAACTTCATAGATCATAGGTGGGATCTTTGGAAAGTGTTTAGATTAGAGGGGTATTATAGCTGTAGGCATGATCCAGAAGGTTACATCTTCCTTTCCAGCTTTCTAGTTGCCTCAAAGTGAGCAACTTTCCTCCACCTATATCCTTCCTCCATGCCATTCTGCCTTGGAACTAGCTGACCGTTGACTGAAATCTCTGTAAACCGTGAGGAAAGTGATTAGGCAACACTTTCGCAGATGATTCTTAGCAGAAGGTGTTGGAAATCATTGATTTAATTTGTAGTCTGAAGTGGTAAGCATAGAAGACTTTAGCAATGTAAAATTATCTAGTTTGTTCTTGCTCGTTTTGTGAGAGGTGGCCATCCTCTGGTATGCAGGGTATGAATAAAAGCCTGTGACTGATATGTATACTCTGCTTTCAAATACCTGAATTCCTGGTTCTTTAATGTTCTTTCCTATCCTCACTTGGCGTTTGAATACGCATTTTTTTTTTTTTTAGTACATTGGCCGCTTGACATAAAATGCTACCGCTGCCAATTTTGGTCCCAGAGGTCACATATATATCTTTTGCCTGTATTTCCTGTTTAGTCTCCCAACCAAGCCAAAGGAAGAATCAAGAAGACATCTATGAATCTCAGAGAAGAGAGAGGGTGATCATAAATCTTGCAGAAAGGTCAAATAGGCCTTGAAGTAGGCCAGTGGATATTTCAGTTTGTGTAGGAGAGTCAGTCCTGGGAAGGAGAGTAGTTCAGGAGAGAATGGAAAATAGAAATCAGGTTACCATTGTTCAAGAGTGAATGGACATTGCGGATAGTGACCTTTTTGTGTAAGCTATCATTTGACGGTGTGAAGGGAGGAAGGAGTAAATTAATAGACCAATATAGTTTGAAGGAGAAGTGAGCCCCCCAAAAGTTTTCCTTCTTAAAACATTACTTGAGCTTGTTTGCTCATTAAGAAGGGGCTAGTGGAGACATTATTGAAAATACTGCAGTTGATGGTGGAGTTGATGATGGATCAGAAGCCAGGAAGGTTAGAAGATAGACCAACACAGTTGCAAGATTAATCTTAAAGAGGGAAGATTCTTCTTGCCTTCAAATAGAAGCAGGGAAAGATTGGTGCTATTGTCAAGAAGTGTAGAGGTGGAAATGTGTGAAGAAGTTTCTTTCTAACAACCTTTTTATCCTTTTGAAATAGGAAGAGATGTTACCTGTTGTGAGAAAGGGTGAGGGAGTGAGGAAAAAGAACCAAGAAGTGGTAGAGGTTATGAACACCTGTCTCAAGAAGCATGAAATAGAATTTACTGAGGTTAAGCAAAAAAACCCCAAAAAACAAAAAACTTACTATCCACATGAAAGAACAACTGAGGTGGGAAATTTTTGCATCTATTGGCTTCCATCACATGGCTTTGCTTCTTGTCCAGGAACAAGAGTGAAATTAGTGGGTGCTAGAGTTACCTTCTTGGAAATGTAAAAGGAAATCCGGGTGTTTAAGGAATTGAATAAGATAGTTTGAGTTATATTCAAGCTCATGATTATGAGGTTCAGATTGTAAAGTTAAGCAAACCAAGGCAGTAAGACTGCTTATCTAGAAGAATGGGTCCTATTAGTTTTGAAAATTGAAGAGTTTTTTGGGGGGGTCACAGATTTAAGTGACAATTTGACCCAAGATATGTAAGAGGGTAATACTGTGTTTTGGTGCTCAGAAGCTTAGAAGACCAAAGATTCTGAAAGCCCCTATAAGAGCTTCCAGTGAGGACTACTGCTGGATATTACCAGGACCTTATTGGAGCTTTGCTGCAATTCACTATCACTGCAATTTAAGCCAGCAGCCAGCAGGAAACAGCTAGTGCTTGCTGAGAGCTTCTACTAGAACCAGTAGTAAGAGCTGCTACTGGAAGTAGGAAACAAGGTATCAAGCTCAGCAAGTCTGTATAACCATTTCTCCTGCATCCCAGTCTTACTGTCCCTTGATATTCAGAATTCAATAGAGATTGGTAGGGTTGAAAAAACAAGAATGCAGCCCTACCCCCAAGAAACAGCAAAATTAGAGGCCCACAAACTTTCATTGGGAACTTGAGCCAGATATAGGGATGCTGAACTGTATGCAGACTTCAGATTCTGGGCAAGCTATAGCCAAGGGACAAAGGATCATAATATGTCACACGGAGATTTTAATGGCTGGCTGAATATGTCAGTGACCACTGGGGTCAGAACTTCAAGTTCTCATTCACTAAGTAGTATTTTTATAACTGGCATAGAAAACTACTTAAAACATCAGGCACATATTTTATCTCCTATATTTTCACAAATATCCAGTGTAATCCACCTTGTTAAGGAGAATAAATATCTGGCTCTTAATGAGCCATACAAAAGAATTGTAGTGACCAAAAAACTAAAACAAAACTTCACCATTTAGTACTTTAACTTTTTGAAAGTTCAAGTATTGTTGTATTCTAACTCTTATATTTAAAACACTCAAATACAGTGCCTCATAAAGTCGACTCCATGCACAAGCTAGTAAAAATTGGGCAGGGTATTTATCAAAAAATCGATGAAATGGTATCACCATCTCAATTGCCACTAGAGGTCAGCACTGTCTCTCAATGCTGTTCAGTAGGAGGGGAAAGACCAATTCTCTTAAACAGATCATTATTTATGGTTCCTGTTATCTCAGGCCATCTGGCTTGAATCGCAAATGTGACTGTGGATCCCAGAAAACTAGGAACACTAACAATGGTAGGATGAGCTACTCAGATATTCCATCTGCAAATGTGAGGAAATCATAGGAATGTGTAATATGGCCTTCAGCATGCCCTTCAACATGCCCTCATGGGGTCTTGGTAGTCAAAGCTCTTGAATCATACATTATGTTAGCAGGTGTTTCAGAAATGATTACACAGAAGGGGTGGCTTTGGCATCACTATTTGCACTTTGAAGTCAAATGGCACCCTGACCTTTCTATTCTGTTCTTGTGATGGATTCTACACTAATCTGGCCCAATGGCTTCCCACTTCCTTGAGCACACACCTGACATTCCTTTTCCAGCTTTCTGTCAGCAGCACACCATATTAAAGCTTCTTGCAGGGAAGACACCATCCTGGGTACAGATGTACGAAGTGATTTAGAGGACTCGAGGGCTTTAGGAACTGATAAAGAAAGGCAGTAACACACAAGTCTTACTGGATGGTGCTTTGACATGGTTTCATGAGAAAGGAAGTCATAAGGTCATAAGGTCATCCAGAGGCTCACAACTAGGGGCTTACCATCCAGAAGGAAAGAAGGACAAAGCAATTCCAAGGCGAGAGGAGGTCAGAAAGAGGACTATGCATCCAAGTGATACCATTTAGCAGCACAGCAAGGCTCAGGGTCAGACAACTCCAAATGGCTCTGGCAGCTTGGGGCCTCAAAACCACAAGAGTCTATCTTATCAACGGCCAGCAGATGTAACATGAGATCTTGCAAAGTGTGCAAAACAGGAAGGCACTAAATGGCTAAAAATCTGTTGTTTGGGCTATTTTTAAAGTAATTGGATATGTAAAAATTTGACTTTGGCTTTGGCAGGCTTTTGAGCTAATGGGCCTCAGCTGCAGTGAAGAAATAACCTGGGGCTAATACATAGAGCCCATCTTTGGCTCATTTATATAACAGTGGTAGAAAGGCTTGAGAGAGACAAAGATCACATGGGCATAAATGATAATCAGGGGTTTCTGAATTGGTAGTTTCCTGGTCATCACTGTCTAGGTTATTTGTACCACTTCTCCCTCTTTATGAAAACAACTAGAAAAACTTTAAGAAAATATACATCTTAAGAGCATTTGTGTTAAAGAATTATTGCTGACATGCCATGATCTGAGAGAAAAGAAGCTGAGAGGTTGAGCAGGACTTCAAATAGCAATACAAGAAAAAGAGAAAAACTGGGGCAGTGGCCCAAAAAGGATAGCGTTCTTGCAATTTTACTGAAACTCCAAAGTGCTGCAACTCAGGACAAAGGGTTAAGCTGGAAGCAAACCATCTGTGGTTGATAATTACACTTGTGGTCCTCAACAAACCTGCTACTCATGTGCTCATGTAGTCCTCTTGAATTGAAATTGGCTTTCTTACCTGCTTTACTTTAACAGCATGTCAGAAGTGATGCTATCAGGACATGAATAGGTGAAGAAAATGTGGTATTTACACATAATGGAGTAGTATGCCGCCATAAAGAAAGATAAACTTGAGTCATTTTTAGGAAAATGGATGTATCTCAAGACCATAATGTTAAGTGAAATAAATCAGACACACAAGATTAAATATTGCAGAGTTTTTGTTATATGAGAAAGCCAAAGTATAAATGAATAACAAAATAAAAAATAGATAATAGGAAGTAGAGATATCTTTTTCAAAGGGGAAGGGGATCAAGAGGTGGAGGGAGGAGGAGGAAGGGGAAGGAAAGGAGATGAAAAAGGAATTAAGATGTGTTATATACATGTACAACTCTACACAAGGAATATAAGCATTACTGAAAACATATATAGGAAAAAAAAGATAAAGAGAATTAAGAGATGGAGGGAAGGGAGGAGAAAAGGAATGAAACAAAAAGGAATTAAGATGTACATATTATGTACCTGTATCACATGTTACACAGAATGTAAAAATTATTTACTACAACTGCAAACATGTACTAAAAATAATGATGTTTTGTATAACTCTCAAAAAGGTCTACTAGCTTCAACTCTTGAAAGCTGGCTTAAGTTAGCAACCACTTAAGAAATCTGAGGCCAATGTGTTGTGAGAATCCTCATCTAGCCACTTGGAGAAGTCACATAAAGGGAAACAAAGTCCTCCAGCCAACAGCCCTAGCTGAGCTCCTAGTCACAGGTAGTGCCAGTTTGCCAGTGTGCAAGTGAAGCTTGTGACAAATGGCAGAGGGATGAGACCAGTCGAGCAGGCTAGTGAAAAGCAAGGAGGCACAGAATTTATTGACCTGGGAGCAGGCTGACAGAGGGCCAGAGGCCCATCAGTGCCAAACAGACAAAAGATACAGGTTTTGGTAGGGGATTGGGAGAGGGGCCTGGCAAGTCTGTCACGTGTAGGGGTCTCTGTAAACCTGTGTGGCCAGAGTCCGTGCAGCAGTCAAGGCAGGGAAGATGTTGTGCTGTACTTTGTGCTAGACTTTATAGTCTTACCTCTTCCTTGCATCATCCCATTCTGTGTTTTATCCGCTTACAGACAGCATGGACTGTGTCAGGAGAAGCCAGCACCACCTGCATCTGCTGTGTTCTGTTGAGGTCTGTGGTTTGCTGCAGCTTGGAATTAAGCAGCATGTTCATTAACCATTTCATGACCAGATCAAGCCTGACAGAACTATCTCATAGTTTAGAGAATGTCAGTCTTAAAAAATATGGTGTCTAATGGCAATGAAATTAAATTAGAGAACAAAAGTTTAAAAATAATTAGAAAATTCCATTAATATGTATAAAGATTAGAAGATACAATTTAAAATAATTCATGGGTAAAATAACATCACAATTAAAATTAGAAAATATTTAGAACTTCCTATTAAGATGTGAAACAGTTAAAGTAGTACGTATAGGGAGACTTATAGAGTTAGATGCACATACTAGAAAACTGGATCCAGCAATAATTTTTTTAAGTGCATAATAATCAACTTGAATTTATCCCAGAAGCACAAGCTTCATTGAACATTAAACACTCAATCAATCACATTAACAGATCAAAAAAGAAAAATATGTATCTTCTTAATAGATGCAGCAAAGCATTTGATAAGACTTAACCTCCATTACTAAGTGAATTAGTAAAAGAAGAGCGAAGCTAAAGCTATTCTCATTTGATATTACACTGGAGGTCTTAAACAGGGTAGTTAGATAAGGGAAAATGTAACTGATATAAGAATTAGGAAAAGTAAAATAATTATTTGAAGACTTTATAAATCAGTAAATGCAGAAAACCCAAACAAAACTATAATAAAATTAAGAAGTGATCTTGAGAAGTTTGTAAGATAAAATATATATATATATAAATTCTTTATATCAGCAATGAATAATTTTTTAAAATTTAAACTTCACAAAATATTAAGCTCTTATGAATAAATTCAATGAAACAGGATCTAAATGATAAAAATTATAAAACTTTGAGAGTCATTGAAAAGATCTAAATATGTGAACATATGCAAATGTCAATTGTCCAAATAATAGAGTCAATGCAATTGCAATAAAAATCTCAACATGAATCTGTGTGATGTGTGTGTTCATATAAACTGATAGGCTAATACTAAAATTTATATGGAAATGTGGAGGACCCAGACTAGACAGAACTTTTGAAGAGCAATGTAGAAGAACTTGCTCTTTGAAGTACTAATACATATTGTAAAGCACTGTATTTAAGACTGTTATGGGCAACAAATGGGGGCGAGGGTGTTGGGAGAAAGGAACCCTTCTCCATTGTTGGTGGGAGTGCAGACTGTGGAAATCAGTGTGGAGAGCTGTTGTCATCCTCAAGCCCGCTCGCAGACCTAGGTTCGGGAGCCCGGACCGGGAGGGTAAGGTGCAGAGTCACCAGCCGACTCCGGGGAGGTTTCAGGAACGCTTCCTCTTTATTGAGGGACTACACAAGCTTATATAATGAAATAAAAGGGCAATTACATAGGCGGGATTATAACAGTTTTAGCCTTGGCATAATTTAATTGGATGGAAAGGGATATAATTATACACAATGGACAACATAGTTAAATTTATTTTAAACCGTATGGGGTGATCCTCTGGGAGAGGCGAAGGAGTCACGACCCAAAGAGTGAGGAGGTATGGTCGACTTGATCTAGATTCTACGCCCTGGAGTGAGCTTGCTCAACTCCGTTTTTTGTCTCTGAGCATGCTCAAGAGACTGGAGTGCGGTGTACTTGACCCAGCCAGACCTGAACTTCTCCTTCAGAGACACCTCAAAGAACTAGGACTAGAGGTCCCATTTGACCCAGCTATTCCCCTACTGGGTATCTTCCCCAAAGAATTAAAATTCATACCACAGTGATATATGTGCACCCATGTTTATAGTGGCATACTTTGTAATAGCTAAATCTTGGAAACAGCTCAAGTGCCCATCAACTGGAAACTGGGTAAAGAAGATGTGGTTTTGGGGTTTTTTTTTTTTTTTTTAATAAAATGGAGTACTAGTCAGCCATAAAGAAGGAGAAACTAGAGACATTTATAGCCAAATGGATGCATATTGAAGCCATACTCTTAAGTGATATAAATAGGACACACATGTGTAAATACCAAATAGTTTCTCTAGTGTGAGAAACTGAAAGTGTAAATAAGGATTAAAATGATTAAAATGAATAATTGATAATTTGAAATAGGAAGAAAAGGTCCAAAAAGGTAGAGGAAGTGGGAAGGGAAAGGGAAAGGAAAAAACTATGAGAAAAGGAAAAAATGGAAACAAAGTCTTTGTAAATATGGAACGGTGGAGGGGGTGAAGGGAGCACAGGGAATGGGGAAAAAATAAGAAGGAAGATACATCATTTACAGGTACAAGTTCCCAATGATAACTGTAAACACACTGTATACCTAAAATGTACCAATAAAAGAATTTAAGCAAAAAAAATAAGATTGTTACTGACTCATAAATCACCAGAAACAGTGGAACAGAATAGAAATCTGAGTAAGGTATTTTGGGAAGGCATTTTGTCTTTTAAAATAAATGGTGTAAAGATAGTTGGATATTTCTATAAGTAAGTGTTGGGCCATAGACTTCCATATGAAAGTCAAAAGTATAAAGATTTTAGTTATAAAGAATTTATAGAACAATATCTTCTTGAATTCATGGAAAGATTGATTAATTCAACTATATTAAACTTAAGAACTGCTGTTCATCAACAGATACCATTAAGAAAATAACAATGCCAACAAAGGCCCAGAATGGGAGAAGATACTGCAGTGCATAACTGACAAAGGATTTATATACAGCGTATATAGAACATGTATTTTTTGTTAGCTTTGAACACGAAATCCTCCTGCTTCAGCCTCCTGAATACTGGGATTACAGGCTGTGCTTCTGCACCTGGCTCAGAATATGTATTTTTTTAAATCCCACAAATTAATTTTTAAAACAAACTAAGAATGTGTAAGACTAAAATACACTTAAATAGAGGATCTCTAACTTACATCTGTATCAACCCCATATATATATATCACCAGATTGACAGTCACTTTAATGTCTGTCATACCAAATGCCAGGGCAGTATGCATGGGAAACTCATATATTGGTTTCTTATATTTTCACATGGGTATTGTTGAGTCCAAGAGGGCACATGAATTCCCTGAATTTCCACTATCGTAACATACCATCAGAGGTCCAGGGTCCATATTCACGGCACTTACCATACATCAAGGGGTCACTGATTTAGGGTTTGTTTATAGAAGCTCATTTTTCTATCACACTTCTTCCCATCACTGCCAGTTTTCTCTGGAAAGAATGGTCTATATTTGATCTATCCTCTGGCCCATATTCTTTTATAATAGGCATTGGTTCTTCCATAATGGTAATTTTAAAGGCTCTTAGATATAGGAAGAACTCAGTGCCTTACCCTTTCTTTTCTCTTTTATCCTCGTGAGAAATTGGAGGTAATAAAGTGTGTGGCTGAGAGTGTTCAACAAAAATTCAGAGAGCAATGGAAAAACATCTTTGAAATAGCAGCAGAAAATAAGTGGAGAAAGCACCTGAAAACATGTTGAGTAGGAGAATGGAGCTATGACACTGCCATGCCATAGTGGAACTTGCTTCCCTGAGGCTCAGAGGTTAATATTCCCAAATGAGCTCTCTTATGTTCCAACCTCTTGGCACTAGATTTGTCCAAAACCTAGGTCAACATGATTGCAATCTGGCTTAAGGTGACTGGGAAACTGGTAGAAAGTAGAAGATAGATTTCATCTGAAAGCATTTAGATAGGGCAAGGAAGAGAACAGGGCAAAGCATTGTAATTCTTAAAAGTATTTCACTCCCTCAAAATGGGTAGATCTTGGCACTTTAGATAATTATAATTACAAACCTCATGGTTATCTACCTTTTCTGTTGCTCATTGAATTCACTATGCATTTTCGTTGACGGCTGTCATTGGCTTTTGAAGTAGAAATGAAGGGCATTGGGTAGTACAGTATTTGCAATACTGCTAGTTACAGCCATATCAGATTAACAGGTGACTGAAATAATAGAGATTTAGAATGAAAAGCTCACAAATAGAAAGAAAAAGTCTAAAGAAGTAGGGGAAGGAGAAGGGTAGGGGAAAGGAAAGAAGGGAGAAGAAAAAACATGAGAAGAAGAAAAAATGGAAACAAAGTCTTTGTAAATAGGGAAGGGTGGAGTGGATGAAGGGAGGACAAGGGAATGGGGAAAAATAAAAAATAAGAACCAAGATACATCATGTACCTATTTTTCCATTTTCTCATATTAATCCCATTCCCTTCTATCCTTTCCCCTAGCCCTCCCACTTCCTTCCCCTTTGCCCCTTTTCTTCCTATTTCACATTACCTATTATACATTTTAGTCCTTATTTACACTTTCAGTTTCTCACACCAGAGAAACTATTCGGTATTTATACATGTGTGTCCTATTTATTTCACTTAAGAGTATCACTTCAATGTGCATCCGCTTAGCTATAAATGTCTCTAATTTCTCATTTTTTTATGGCTGAATAGTACTCCATTTTATTAAAAAACCACATTTTCTTGATCCAGTCTCCAGTTGATGGGCATTTGGGCTGTTTCCAATTTTAGCTATCACAAACTGTGCTGCTATGAACATGGGTGCACATATATCACTGTGGTATGATTCTTTCAATTCTTTGGGGAAGATCCCCAGCAGTGGAATAGCTGGGTCAAATGAGACTTCCAATCCTAGTACTTTGAGGTATTTCCATACTGATTTCCACAGTAGTTGCACCAGTCCACACTCCCACCAAATCTTTGTAAATAGGGAGGAATGGAGGGGTTGAAGGGAGGGCTGGGCAAGGGTGAAAAATAAGACCCAAGAGAGACTATGTAAAGGTGCAAATTTCCAATGATGAATGTCATTATATTGTATACCTAAAATGTAGCAATGATTAGAATAAATAATCAATAATGCAAAATAGGAAGAAAAGGTCCAAAGGGGTAGGGGTAGTGGGAGGGGCAGGGGAAAGGAAAGAAGGGAAAGGACAAATGATGAGAAATGGAAAAAATGGAAATAAAGTCTTTGTAAACAGGGAAGGGTGGAGGGGGTGAAGGGAGGGATAGGAATGGGGAAAAAATAAGAACCAAGATGCATCATGTAAAGGTACAATTCCCAATGAGAAATGTAATTGTGCTGTATACCTACAATGTACCAATAAAAGAATTTAACAGGAAAAAAAAAAGATACATCATGTAAAGGTACAAGATCCCAATGATGAATGTAACTGTATTGTATACCTAAAATGTATCAATAAACTTAATGGGGAAAAAAAATTAAAGGCTCACATTCTGGCTGAATATCATGCCATTTTTAAGTATAAAATTAGAAATGACAAGAAATACTTTTAAATGTACTCTTAGCACTTTCTCACACCCTAAGTTCACCCATAGGTTTTCTACAGACAATACCAGGAGGGTGGGACACTAAGCAACTACCTCCTTGAGCAGTTGTGTGATTTTGGCAACTGCCTCTGCTTGTCATCTTTCCCAAGGATTCCTCAGAGCCAAGAGTATCTGCCAAGAGGAATCAAAACGCTGCTGACAACCAGGAATTGGATTTGTTACAGATGGAGGTGTTCCAGCCCTCAAAATCTGCCAACTCCATTGTTAGAGGCGTGTGATAAATGAATTAAGTACATCTGCCCTTGTGAGCTAAAGAAGATTCAAACATCTTTTTAAAATGACAGGAAGCCACACTTCTTTGGCTAAGTCTTGGGTAGTGTGTATGAGTGTACGACTGAGCTCTGAAAACAAGATGTGTGCAGAGAGGCATTTTCCAGGGATTTCTTCCCTTAAAGGTAGAAGTAACAGCCCTTTCATTTGATTGGCCTAGACATATCATCTTGGGAACTGTTGGGGAAATGTTGCAATTAGTATTCCAGGACACAGAATGAGAATTCCAAGAATATTATTCTATTAAAACTGCTTTAAAAATCACCTTGAGCTTTTTTGATGATTATCATTATGTTGTTGTAGTTTGGGGGCCTTCCTTTCTGTTACCCCCACCCCTACCATTTTGATAACGAGTCATTTAAGGGAACAATCTCTGAACTTTATTTAATGGGCAAGCTATTCAAACTTTAAGCTATTCAAAGAGAACATAATCTGTCATTGGAACTTAAAATGCTTAGGGAAAACCATAGAAGTAATATGTATAGTTTTCATAGTAAACAAATATAACTCCAGTGCAGTGATTCTGCTGTAGCTGCAATAACTCTTGCCCAATCTCCAGACTCATATCGCTCTACCTCTGTCTCCAACTTGGAAGTTTAATGGGCATCTCCAAATAGAACTCCTGGATCCCAGCAAAACAGTCCTTACTATGAAAAAAAAATTATTGCTATCTTGTCAAATAGTAATTTCCAACTTCCAGTTGCTCAGGCCAAAACTTTGCTGCATTCTCATCTTTTTCTTTCCCATCCCATGTCCAAACCACTAGCTATAACTCAAAAAATATATATAGAATCCAACTATTTCTCACTATATCCTCTACTACCACACTGGTCCAAACCACTTTTGCCCAGATCAGAAGACTCTCCTAAAAAATTCTCTCACCTGGGCCAGGGATTTAGCTCAGTGGTTTCACTGCCTACCTCACAAGGGGAAGGTCCCGAGTTCAATCCCTGGTAACCAAAAAACAAACAAACAAACAAAAATTCTCTCACTTTTGGCCAGGAATTTAGCTCAGTAGCACCGCACCTGCCTTGCAAGTGCAAGGTCCTGAGATCGATCCCCAGAACCAAAAAAACAAAAAAAACAAAAAAAACCTCTCAGTTTTGCCTTTGTCTTCTCCCAAAATCATTCAACTGCTTAAGTAAATAGTTGCTTAGTGCCCCACCCTTTTAAGATCATTCTAAGACTAAAGTCAGGTAAGTTGCACTTCTCAAAACACCCCAATGACCTCCCATGTCACCTGGACTAAAGCCAAAGTCCTTACAATGGCCTACTAAACATTCTGCATGTCCTAGTTTCTAAATTTAAAAATATAATAGGTAGCATAGCAGTGGTTAAGAGCGTGTGATCAGAGTCAGACTGCTTGTTTTTAAATCCTAGCTCTAATTTAATTATTAGCTATATGACATTGGGCATGACACTTATTCTCTTGGTGTCTAAATATCCTCATCTGTAAAATGGAATAATTATAATACCTATATGGTTGTTGTGAGAATTAATGAATTAATTCTACAACATACTTTTTAGTGACAGCATATAGTGAACATTGTAAACATTTAAAAATGACAAAATAGGCATTTTTTTCTATTAGTAAAAGATCTCATAATAAGTTCTGTGTATAAAATAATGATGCCAATGTTTTCATCTATAAGAATTTAGAGAGATCCAAAACACCTCTTAAAGCAAAAGATGAAAAATATTTTGGTTAAACAAATTTAAATGAGCCATCATTTTTTTCCTGCAATAAGTTCTGAAGCTAACCAAATATGGCCCTCATATCACTTTAAATGTATTTTATTAATGCATACTAACTTTATAAAATATTGGGTTTCAAAGTGGTATTTTCACTAATGGATATAGCATATTTTGATCATACTCATTCCCCCATCATTGTTATATGTTTTTTATTTATTCTGAGTTCAGAGCTAGAATGTTTCATATACCGTGATTTATACCTTTAAATATTTTGGTACTTTTAAAGCATACAAATGCTGAGCTGCTTACTCACTTGCTTATTAACCAGTAATGTTTCCACTCCAAATATAAGTATAATTTGTTCAGTTTATAATATAGATTAGTTTTTAAGATATACTATACTTTAGTGCTCTATGTCTGGAATTTTATTACTGCATTAATGAAAATATTCTGTCTAGAATAAAACAATAAACAGAAGTTTATTACACCTTCATATTTCCAGGATGGGCATAGTAGAGTGAATAGCCATGTGAAATTTCCAATTGGGGGTCATAAAATAGACTTTTTAGTGGAAAAAATAGCAAGATTCAATTTTGAACATGGCTTTAAACATTATTTAAATTGTCTTTATGGGAAAGTGAGAAAAATGGCCACCAGCCAGAAGTCCATCATGGCTGACTTCTTACTTCAATTGTATAGGTTCTTTTATTCTTACCTGAAGAGTAAAGAACATCCCTAATTCTCCCCTCCTCCAAACACAGAACACATAACATATCCTTCAGGATCTGTTTTTGATTCATAGAGGAGAAACTGTCTTATACTCATAAGTAAATGTATACAGAATGTTTGGAGTGAAAAGACGTATTATTTGGAAAGAGGTCAAATGTACATGTGATCAAAATATTTGATAAATATTTAAATTTTTGAAAATGTTTTACAGTAAAAGACACATTGCCAAGAATCCCCTTCAATACTATTCCATCATTCTTGCCACTTTCTGAAGCAATTCTAGGAGTTCTTTTTCATGAGTATCTATGAGATGTGATCAGAAAATATGGTTGAATGCTGCTGCTGAGAGCCATCCAATGGAAATGCATGCTTCTGAAAACATTGACCACAAAACATAAACATTTTGAATCAATTCAAGACATCAAGACAGCCAAGACAGTGCAACTAAAGACCTATAGGAGCTTTTCATAATTCCTTCAGAAAGTGGCAAAAATGATGGGATAAGTATGTGTGTTCAAATCAAGGGAGAGTTTTATTGAGGGAAATTGATTATAATTTATCTTTTATTGTAATAAAATTTTAACCATTTACTGTATTTTTTGATCATACTCCTTACAATTGAAAACAAGAGTAGTCACAGTATTTGTTCAGAAGCACAAAGGGGAGTTAAGACTTGTAGGAGATTTCTGAAAGGGTCATAATACAAGGAAATAAAAATTCAATATTTTTATTTTATACTTGAATTTAACTTTTAAAATGTGACATGAAGTTCTACATTTCTGGAAAATTCTTCCAGTTCTACATGGAATTTGAATGTAAAGTAGACCTGTTGCTAGAGCTCTTAAAGTTCTCTGTATGTTGGATGGGTTATTGACCAGCTTCCAGGTAAAGCTGAACTTCACATATTTGCCAAACAAAAATGTTTCAGTCTCAACAATTACACTGTGAGAATTCCTCTGAAAACAAGAGGGGAGAAATAATACAGTTTTCCCTGTACATTAGAAACAAACAACATGATTTAATGAAAACTTACTCTTAGTTAAATAACCACTAAGTTGAAACATCATTTCACAGTGTTTGTACAAAGAATGAACCCTGCTCTTCTAAGAAGTCATTGTAATTTTTGTCAAATAACACTTTTCCTCACCATTTTCTATTTTAAAAGAAAACTTGCCCTGAAACATCATCCAGACAAGAATCCAGGTGATCCAGCTGCTGCTGAAAAGTTTAAAGAAATCAACAATGCCCATAGCATACTAACCGACACATCAAAGAGAAACATATATGATAAATATGGATCACTGGGACTCTATGTGGCTGAGCAATTTGGAGAGGAAAATGTCAATACCTACTTCATGCTGTCAAGCTGGTGGGCAAAGGTGAATCACATTTTTTTTCTTTAAAAACAGTCTCCTAGAACATCATGGTATTATGCACTTTTTTAGATCCTATTTCAAGGACATACTAATCTTACTACCATTAATCTCTTGTAAATAAAAAGAGAGATTACTTCTATTGAGAGCTGTTATTTGGGGATCATTTTTGCTTTAGCTCATCAATTAATTATAAAATCCAGCTTGACTTAAGAGCCTTCTAGACATTAATTATATTTGAATTTGGAGCTTCAGGTTAATTCTGACTGGCCTTCCTTCCCCTGTTGTGACTAATTAAGAACTGACTCATTGCTCAAAACCAAAAATAATTCATTAGTGTGACAAATGTTTAATACATTATTATAGAACAAATTTAGCCATGTACTTTACTATCTATAGCATAGACGACATCAGCAAACACAAATCTTGGGGGTGATTATGTTATGGCTCATGTGGAACCTGCTGTGAGGCTGTGGAGAAGGAAATGGGAAGGGAAAGGTGAGATGGAAGTGTGGAGGATAGAGTTGGGAAGAGAAGGGGAAGAAGAAAAAATGGATCTCTGAACAAGAAAAAGGCAAAGTTTTTAAGGACAATATCAGAATTGACTTTTGTACAGTAAATTTTGTTTAGTTTCCTAAGAATCCCTAATATTATGTATGTTTAGTCATATTTGTTTATGAATTTTAATATTCTTATCTTCTGATGAAAGTCTGTTTACTTATAGGCACTGCATATTGTCTATTAGCTTTTTTGTTTTTGTACCGGGGATCAAACTCGGGTCCTTGAGCTTGCGCAGCAGGTGACAAAACCACTGAGCTAAATCCCTGGCCATTTAGCATATTTTGCAGACAGTTAACATTCATATAAGTGGTGCTAAGTAATAATTTTTAAAAACCACATCTCCAAAATGGCAGGTTTCGTGCTCAGTTCTGTTTTCTTCCATTAAATCTTGCTAAGTCATAGAGTTTCATATATGAAGAAAGAGAGAGATTGTGTTCTTGTACATAACCATACAGAGAAAATCGGCAATTTAAAGTCTCATTTGTCTCCTGCAAACTCTATCCCACAATTCTTTAGGGGGATATCTGAGAATCCCATGGAAATCCTTTTCTTTATAGAAGACTTGAGAAGTCAAGATGTTGCTAAGTGGATTTGAAACTTGGGATGAAAGTATACATACTGACAACATTATTTATGATGATTTGCATTCTTATAACAATACAGACTTTTGAGGGCTTCTGTGGGAACCTAATCTGCAGGCATGACATCTTTTCATGGGACGGAACATCTGCAGTTCCAGATAATTAATTATGCATGTACATATGCATGAACATTATGGCCTGTCTACGTAACAATGAAAATAGACTTCCTTACCCAGGAAGTTGATGACATTGATCTAAAATCCTATACACAGAAAGAATCTATCCAGTAGTGAAGAGATATGCAAACTGTTCCTGATGTGCTTCTTTAAAAATAAAACTACAAAGAAATGTACTTTCCCTATCTGTTTGTGCCAAAGCCAATGTATGGTACCCATCAGAATGGCCTAGCATTCATCCGTTAATTAATCATCACATGAAGGATTCACACACACACACACACACACACACACACATATATTACACACATATATTTTTTTAAGTACCAGATACCTACTTGTATCTTGTAGTGTGCTAAGCACTGCAAGGGATAAAGCAAGGTTATTTCACACAAAAGGCAAGCAATTTGGAAGCAATGTGGAGCCAGGTATGGTGGTACATGCCTATAATCCCAGCCCTTTGGGAGGCTGAGGCATGAGTATCCCAAATTTGAGCTCAGCCTGGAACAATTGAGTCACTTAGTGATACTCTATTTCTAAATTTAAAAAAAAATTTAAGGTCTGGAGATGAAAATTAGTGTGACAGCCCTGGTTTCAATCCCCAACAACTCTCTCTCTCTCAAACGCAGACACAGACACACACACACTCACTCAATAGTGTATGAGTGAAAATGTGATTTTCAGAGAAGAGAATATGGGAATTGCATAGTAAAGTAAAAAAAGGCAAAGATGTGTAAAGAAGAGAAGAGCTCCTTGGAGGTAAAGGCTAAGTAATATTCACAGAATGGTCAGAACGAGAGAAGAGGGCAAGTGAGATCAACATTAAAGATTTCTGCTTAAGTTACTAACAAAAATGTGTTTGTGTTGCACACGGCTAATTTTATCTTTTATCTCTCTTGCTCATTAATTAGATAAAATGAATAATCCACTTTCTATTTTAAGTAATATGTCCTAAATAAGACCATAAATTGATTTTATTCAATTCACAAAATGGGCTTCTTATCATTTCAAATTGGCAGAGACAAGAAGGCCCCTTACTGGTTTGGATAGAGATGATGTGGAGGATGCAACAGGTCTCAAGGAGAGACTAGAGAACAGAGTGACTAATAGGAATGTGGGGCAGCAGGAAGCAGTACCATTTAGCTTTCTTTGGTGACAATAATTCAGTTTCAGTGACCAAGGTAGATTGATCATCTCATTTGACTTGTGAAGGCCTTGTTCGTTGCTTGGTTTGGTTTTTGTTTTACTTTGCTCTGCTCTTAAGAAAAATCACATTAAAAATAAAGAAGGAAATAAAGAAGACAATACTGTATTTCATGACTGCACCTACAAGTCATTTCCTCCGGATCTGCCTCATTGGGCACACCTTTATGAAGCAGTTGATTCTCTGGAAACTGTAGGATAACCCTTACAGGGGTAAGAATGAAGGCGGATATGCAGCATGTGTATCCGTGGTAAGCTGTGGTACCTTCAGGACTTGGGGGATGCATGGTTGCACCGCTGGCTTCCGGGATTGTCGCCTCCATTACTCCTCACCCCCAGTTCCTTTTCCCTTCTTTTCTAGGCCCTACTCATCGTCGTTGGCCTTTTGACTGGCTGCTATTTCTGTTGCTGCCTGTGCTGCTGCTGCAACTGTTGTTGTGGCGCCTGCCGCCCCAAAACATTGACGCCCGAAGCAGATGTCTACGTGTCAGCAGAAGACCTCGAGGAACCGATCAAGACTGACCTGGAAAAGGACGAAAGGGGAGGTAATGACCACCCCTTCATAGACTTAACTAAGCACCACATCCTACCTAAGTGGAGAGAACTCCAACAACCAAATGGGGGCTCTCACAGACGAGCAGCTTTGGTAGGTCTTCTGGAGACGATGAGGGGAAGAGAAAGCTGACCCTGATACTATTAGAAAGACATCACGTAATACGCTGACGGTGATGCGAAAGAAGTAAAATTCAGTCTCGTTATGAGAGACGGGCTGTGGGTGCAGGGAGGTTTGGGTGTGTTCAGGGAGAACCGAGGTGAGAATGTCTCCCGGGAAAAACATTTCAGCCTTTTCCATTAGGGTCTCAATTGAAAGAGGAGATGAACATCAAAAATGTCATCAATCCTTGACTTTTCTTCTTTGTATTACTTACTTGATAATAATTTTGGGGCGGGACTTGGCCAGAGTGATCCTTCTTCCCTTGAAATATAGCTTCTTTCCAAATATATTAGACCATAACCCCAAAGCAGCATCAAGAATGGGACTATTGCCGGGGATTTAGCTCAGTAGTTTCGCCACCTGCTGCACAAGCGCAAGGACCCGAGTTCGATCCCCCCAGTACCAAAAAAAAAAAAAGAAAAAAAAGAATGGGACTATTTGCTTTGCTAAGCCACCTCCTCCTGTGTATGTACATGCGTGATTCTACCTAGAAATGAAAAAGAAAAAAATGGAAAGAAAGATAAGATCTTGGAGAATTCACAACACCAGTGATACTTTATGTTCTTTGGGAAATGTCTTTGTTTAAGCAGTTTGGGGTCAAGCCTGCCATTGTCCTACTTTGTCCTGTGGCCACAATCCTCCTGTCATTTTCTCCTGTGGAATGTACCATTGTTCTGAATTATAGACTTTATCACTAAAATAAAAAACATAGTGAACTAAAGGAATTTCTTGATAATTCTGATTGTTACACATTGCTGTCAGAACCACTGGAATCAGGTTGTTGAACTTCTCTGGAATGTACCATACTTTGATTCTTTGGTCACAATGAAATAAGAACCAGGACATCAAGTACCAGAAACTATTTAAAAGCTGCATTGGCTTTAATTTCCTACCAAATGTAATGTTAAATAATATCCAATATTACCCATCTGGACTCCAAGTCAAAGAAAGGAGTATTCAGTCATCTGAATGGTGCCAAGAACTAAACTCTTTCAGAATTGGGACCCTAGAGAAGACAAAAGGAATTTTCCTGAAACCTGTGACCGCTCACTATGGAGTGGCAAGTCCATCAACCAGAGGAGGTGTTCTGACCATTTTTTATTATTTTTCTTGGAAACTTTTGGGCTCCTGGTGAAATACAACTTGTACTACAAATTTTTTTTTCTTTATTTGGGATACAAAAGGACAAATTAATCTTTTAATGAAGATATACAAAAGAACAAGCAAATGGGATCACTAATAAATGGATTAAGCAGCAACATTTGCATTGAAACTCTTCTTTAGGGAATGGCTGGTGAATATAGCACAACTTACCTACAAATTATGGTCCTAGTACATTGATCCCTCTTGTGAAAGAGATAAATGGTTATAAAATCAAGTCAAGGGTCACTGGCTGCACTGACCATAAGATCTCCCTCTAACTTTAATCACTCTAGCCGAGTACTCCGTCACTGAGGACAGAAGGTTCAGTGAGACAGAAGAATTGTCACTCATTGTCATCCACAGTGTCAACCTTCTCTTAACTTTTTCCTTATTGCGGAAAAACCCAAACTAGGTGAAATGAACTTAGATATCCCAAATCCAGTGCATCAGACTTCTCTGAAAAGCCTCAACATCTTTCTTCTTTAAATGGAATAAAAGCTCCACCAGGTCATTTCAGTAGACCTTCTATGTGGAAGATTTCTTTTTTGGAACAGAAGTCCAGACTAGGTGCCAAATTCCACCCAGGGTTCCTGCCTGTAGAGTGATTGGTGATGGATTTGTATGCCTTTCAGTGTTTTCCATTCTAATACCCAAAGCTACCAATTTGCTACAAAGGTGAGATTGTAGAATCCCATCTGACTATGTTATTAAATATTACTTAACCAAGAGGAAAAACTCTATTTTACTTCTAAATGTTTAAAAGCTCCTATTCAAGGATGATTCAGATTTTGTGGGATCTGAAATTTATGCAATTTGATCAGCTTTTTCTTCAGAAAAAACACAAAGTACAATCCAAAAGTGAATATTTATTTAAAATGAGAAAATTATCACAACAAATTGCAAAGCTTAAAAACTGACAAATGCCATATATATCACAAAATCTAGAAAACAGCAATCATTTAATAAGCTGCTTAGCATATCTGTGTAATACTTTCCTCTGTGGCTACATAGTCCTTGATTGCCTCTTCATACAACAATAATTGTGAAATATAACTTTCTATAGGAAAATATAAAAATAATTCTGCCTTTCCTCTAATGTATTTGATTCAAATTTGTCTATTATTGGTGAATTATAAAGGTTTCTTTCAGTTTTATAAGTCATTATTGATAAAGTCTAAATTTTAGGGATTGTTGCAAAATTTTGGATAACTTCCTAGTGTATTTTATGTACAAGATGTAAGCTTTCCATAGGCTACTTTTGACTTTGAATATCTCAAACCTTTTTGCATCTTCAATACCCAGTACTCTGGGTCAGACCCATTAAACATATGCATATTACATGGCATGACCTCTGGCCTGGATCTTCATGTTCCCTTAATATGTGAATTGGCATAGTGGGAGAGTTGGGGTTTTGTGTGTGTGTGTGTGGGAGTATTTCTAAAGTCATTCCTACATCCACATGGCTAGCTATACAGTACATAGAGTTGCTATAAACTACAAAAACATACTGCACTAAAATTTGAACAAAACCTATTCCCAGCTCTATTTTCCCTTAACCAAACCCTCCAAAAAAACCTTCTGTCATCCCTTTTGAAGAACGGGGAAAGTCAATGTGGAAAGAGACAATGTTTTTCCTGACTGTGTGTTCAAAATATATTTTTCTCCCACTCTATGAAAGTGGGCAGCTGGAAGGGTCTGTGCAAGTGAGGATCCCTGAAGCTTACATTTCATCAACTATATAGTAAACCCATTGCTGCTCTTTGGTCTAACACTTCATTATTAGAATATTTGCCTCATTTATAGCTAGTTGCATTAGTTCACTTCAGATTTGTACTCCACTAATTTAGAGGTTTAATGTAGTTTACAGGTAAACTTAATTCAAGTTAAGGCCAGTAAGGATGAAAAGCAGACTTCATCTGAAGACTATACTTTCTGGACTGTGAGACTTTTCTGGGACCCACTTAGAGTTATTTAAGAAAATATACTTGAGGGAGGGTACTAGTCACTTGGATGTCAAATTATTTATGATAAATAATAAGCATCGTACATCAAGACTTGATGCAAAATGTAAATGTGAAGGCACTAGAAAAATGGGAAAATTAAAAGGAAATTGACATTGGGGCTTTGATAATTTTATTTTAGATAAATTAAAATAGCAAATTTTTCTCACTCAGGACATTTTTATTTTTTATATTGTATCTAATCGTAAAATCCTAGGGTTTTATATAATTGGAAAGGACCCACTGTGTCCACTGAGTGCTTTTCATTTCTTTTCCTTGCCTTAGTGCACTAGAAAAGATTTCCAGCATTTGGTTTTCTGTTCTGTTGTCACTGTCTTGAAATTCCTTTTATTTTGAGACAGAGTCTTGCTAAAATGCCCCAAGTTAGCCTCAAACTTATGATTCTCCTGTCCCTGCCTCCCATGTAGCTGGAAATACAGATGTGTGCCACTGAGCCCAGCTTTTGAAATTCTTAGCTTTTGGATAAAGTATAGTATATTTTTATTTTTACTGAGTTTTATAAATTATCCAGCCGTACTAAAAATACTTTTTCTAGAAAAAGAAACAAGGAAGCTAACTGAGATGAGTCAGGGAGGAATATGGAAGAATAAATGGAACCAGGGATTTATATTAATTGTCCACCTAAAAGCTGAACTTCAGCTTATACTGTGCTGCGAGATTTGACCAGTATATGAAGATTATAGCTGGAAGCTTATTTTTCATACATGAATATCAATTTTAATGAAGTATAGCATTTCATTCGGCTATTATTCTGTCTTTTATCTAGAAATGCCAACATATAAGATATAATAAAACTAATATGAGGTAATTCTCTCTCCTGAATAGAAATAATACCTGATTAATATTTTGTTGTCTTATACTTTATAAGACTAAGAAGAGGAAAGAACAAGGGTTGAGTAGAAAAAAGATTTCTGATCTGAATTCAGTGACTAACCACCTCAAATTTCATTTTTAAGACATATTATAGAGGCTTATTATTCTTAATTTATGAAAATCCAAATTTGGAACATCAAGCCATTTTTTACCTACTGACTTATAAAAAATTAGAAATGTTTTTCATTTCCCTGGAGATAGTTTAACAAGTCTATTTTTACATCTAAGTCTCTTTTGTTGCATACTTTTATTATGGACTTATTTCAGTTATACTCTATTTGTTGACCCTTGCTAAAGTCTAAGATATTTTTTGATGGTGTAACATGGACAAGTCTCTGTACAGGAGTGGTGGTGTAGGGTAGGGATTGGCAGCAGAGAGAAGAGATTTGTTTGGGTGATTTTGTTTTTTCAACAATGCTGGAGAGTGTAACCCAGCTTCTACCTTCAAGAAATAAAGTAAGAGAAGTTCAAACAATGGCATTTTCTTTATTCATTGGCAACTAGAAAACTTGTTAGTGGATTTCTATTTCTCCCTCAAAATAAAAACATATTTCTAATGAGATTCTAGGAAAATTCTATTATTCTTATGAATCTACCAAGATCAAATGGAAGAGATATAGTACCTTCTGGGAATAGAGAATGATGGTCCTCTCTCTCTCTTGTGGTTGTTGTTGTTTTGCCTTTGAACCATTAAAATCTGATAAATACAATAAAAGGTAGTGAGTGAGTACCAGCACAACTTACTTACAAATTATGAACCAAGTTAATTCCCTTACTTTCTCAGGTTCCCAAATTAGAAGCTGAGATTTGAACAGTATATTTGAAATAAGCTCATTTGGACCCCATAAGATTATGTCAGCTGAAGGCCACAATGAAATCAGAATTCCACTAGTTGGAAGGCATTATAGACCATCATGAGATAGAAGCTTCTAATATATATATACATATAACAATGTAGTAGGGTACAAAAGCAATAGCCTAAATTTGAACTTTGAACCAGTTATCTCTGAAGTGACAGGGTTCTTTGAATACATAGTCATTGCACAAATCCTACTTCATTCAATTCCTTGACAAAACTCTTCAGAACAGCCTAATATGACTCCACCTGCCTTGCTTGGCATCTAGAGCACCATTCACCATCTTCTCCACAAGGGTTTAGGAAAAGGCTGCCAAGTGCTTCACTTGAATCAAGATTCATCTCTCTGGCAAAGCAAACCAAAAATGTAAGGCCTAAGTTCTGTTTTTTTTCATCTAAGATGAAGCCAATGTGATAAAACCCAACCAAAACTCCTAGCTAAACCCTAAAAATCTTGTGGACTCAGAATCCCTTCCTTTTGAAAGAGGGGCAATAAAGCATCTAAAGGAGGAGATTTTATAGTACTGACCTTGGATTTAAAATTGTATGATTTAGTGCCCAGAAAAATCTGTTGACTCCTTAAATGTTCTTGCCACTTACCTGGATAAAACCCAAAAATTTCACAATTACTGAGCAGTAGAAACCATATGGTTCTTGCTCTTGGCCAAGACATTGGTTTCACATGCTATTCAGCATTCATCACATCTGACTTCCCAGGAAAAGGACACTAAGGAAAAAATCAAATTCATCCTTCCTCTTTGTGCCATCCCCTACTCAGTCTTCTTCTTACCCTCTCCCTCAATCAAGAGAAATGAATTTCTAAAAATAATCCATGCAGGGCCGGGGATTTAGCTCGGCGGTGCTGCCACCTGCCTTGCAAGTGCAAGTTCCCAAGTTCAATCCCTGGTACCAAAAATAATAATAATAATAATAATCCATGGAAGGGTCTGGAGATGTAGATCAGTGGCACTGCACCTGCCTGGCAAGCTCAAGGTCCTGGGTCCAGTCCCTGGTACCCCCCCCAAAATAAATAAAAATAAAAATAATCCATGGATAATAATGCTTGTAACTACTTCAGAAACATGTGCATTTTCTTCCTATGCAAGTGTCAAGCAAGCAAGTATCAAGGCACCAGACCAGGGCAGGAGAGTCACTTTGGAATTGTCCCTAACAAAGCAACCTAAAGTTCACCTGAGTCTCCCTGATTTTTTTGTCTGCCAGGTTTAGGGCACGATTTACCATACAGGTTTCTTGAGATAGATTTTCTAAAGCAAACATTTATTGGCCACTTAACATTTGCCTGACAATATGTTAGGGGTACAGAAATGATTTGGTTCCTGGTATCTCAGATCTTGCACTCTTGCAGAGAACAGTTTGAGACAAATATTAAATGCATAAATATACTAACAGCCAGTTAGTTTGCAGGTAGAATAAACCTACCAAGGAAGTAGCACAGGAGTTATGAACATGAACACTAGCGGGCTTGACCTGAATGCAGGTGAGCACAACTTCTTCAAGGAAGGCTTAAAAGACATCAAAGATGTGGTGTTGAGAAATAGGGCATTTTTTAAAGTTCTTTATGTATTCTAGATAGTAGACCCCGTCTGAGGAACATCTGGTAAAAATTTTTCCCACATTGTGGGCTGTCTCTTCACTCTGTTGGTGGTTTCTCTTGCTGTGCAGAAGCTTTTTATTAAGAGGTCATCCCATTTGTTGAGTCTTCTTGCTACTTCACATGCAACAGAGGTATTGTTCATGAAATCTTTTCCTATGTCAGTGTCTTCAAGAGTTCTATCTAACTTCTCTTCCAGCTGGTTTAGTGTTTCTGTTTTAATATTTAGCTCTTTAATCCATTTTGATTTTAGTTTAGTGCATGGTGAGAGATATAGGTCTAATTTTAATCTTTGTCAAATTGAAACCCGATTATTCCAGCACCATTTATTAAAGAGGCTGACCTCCCAAATTTAAAGACCCAATCCAAAAATGAGTGTCTGAAATGACACTCATTTCTCAGACAAAGAAGAAGAAATAGCAAATAAACATATAAAAAATGTTAAACATCACTGGTCATTTGAGAGATGAAAATGAAAACAATGATGAGATTCTACCTCACCCCAGAAATAATGGCTGCTATCAATAAATCAACCAGGAACAAATGCTGGCGGGGCTGTGGGGAAAAAGGAACACTGCTCCACTGCTGGTGGGAGTGCAGACTGGTGCCACCACTGTGGAAATCAGTATGGAGATACCTCAAAGAACTAGGACTGAAAGTCCCATTTGACCCAGCTATTCCCCTGCTGGACATCTTCCCCAAAGAATTAAAAGAATCATACCACAGTAATATATGTGCACCCCTGTGCATAATGGCACAATTTGTAGCAGCTAAAACTTGGAAACAGCTAAATTTCCCATTAACTGGAGACTAGATAAAGAAAATGTGTTTTTTAATATAAAATGGAGTACTACTCAGCCATAAAGAATGAGAAACTAGAGACATTTATAGCTAAATGGATGCACATTGAGGTCATACTATTAAGTGAAATAAAGAGGACACACGTGCAAACATGGAATAGTTTCTCTGATGTGAGAAACTGAAAGTGTAAAAAGGATCAAAATGTATAATAGATAATGGGAAATAGGAAGAAAAGGTACAAAGGGGAAGGGGAAATGGGATGGGTAAGGAAAAGAAGGAAGGAAAGGAATAAATAAGAGAAAATGAAAAAATAGAAACAAAGTCTTTTTAAATAGGGAGAGGTAGAGGGGTTGAACAGAGGCCAGGGAAATGGGGAAAAAATAAGAATCAAGATATATTATGTAAAGGTACAAACTCCCAATAATGAATGTCAACATATTGTATACCTAAAATGTACCAACAAAATTAATGAAAAAAAAAGGAGTAGGGCATTAAATAGATGGAGAATCTTCAGAGGTATGAATCTTGATATAAGTGAAACAAGATAGGTGGAGTTACATTAGCCTGTTCCACTGAAAAGTTTTACCAAATAATTGAATGGAGCAGAAGTTGTGCAGACTATCCAAGCAAAAATCACTGAACTGGCACAGGAATTGAGCTGCTCCCAGCACCCAAGAGGAGGCTTCCGGGTTGCCATACCACCTCCCTCAGTGCACAGGAGGTGAGCCTCTCCCAGCACCCAGGAGGAGGCTTCTGGGCTGCTGTACCACCCCCCTTAGCACCCAGGAGGTGACTGCTCCCAGTGCCCAGGAGGAGGCTTCTGGGCCACCATACCACCCCCTCCCCCAGCATAAAGGAGGTGAGCTGCCCCCAGGGCCCAGGAAGAGGCTTCCGGGCCACCTTTCCACCACTCCTAGCCCAGAGGAAGTGAGCCCTGTGGGCACCAACAACACCTCCCCGGCCCCATCAAAATGAGAAGATACGTAAACAAGTCTCAAAACCTGACTTCCAAATCACCTACAGCAACCCCAAAGGGAAACGAGATGGAACACTCTGATACTCAACCACCTGGACTCCCTGAACTGGCAACAAAAGAGGATCTGGAAAAAATGGAATCAGAAATAATTTCTCAGATAACAGCACATATTGTGCTCATAGTGCAAGACATGATTAATAAATCTACAGAGGACACAGATAAAAAAAGGGGAGCTGAGGAACATGAAGGAATCCCAACACAGGAAATAAATGGAATCCATAAAACAGATACAAA
The DNA here is from genome assembly GCF_053883595.1 of Heterocephalus glaber. Taxonomy (NCBI): domain Eukaryota; kingdom Metazoa; phylum Chordata; class Mammalia; order Rodentia; family Bathyergidae; genus Heterocephalus; species Heterocephalus glaber. The sequence goes on from NW_028258344.1 coordinate 10,667,094, forward strand.
CAGATTTCCAGGAGATTAAAATCTCCATTGAAAGTCTACCCAGCAGAATGAACCAATGTGAGGACAGAATTTCAGATATAGAAGATGAGATTGCATTTATTGACCAGGAAAAGAAAAAATGCTTTAAAATAGTGAGGGACCACGAGAAAACAATCCAGCAGCTGCTAGACGATGCAAAGAAGAATAATGTAAGACTGATCTGAGTCAATGAAGAAACAAGAGACAGTGGGGATGACATAAAAAAAACTGTTCACAGAAGCGATGGCAGAAAACTTTCCCAACAGCTGACAATATCTTGACATACAGATAAGTGAGGCATATAGGACTCCAACTAGCCATGATCAAAAAGCACCTACACATAGGCATATAATTGTCAAGATTCCAGAAATGCAACAGAAGAACAAAATTCTACAAGTAGTTAGAGGAAAGAAACAAATCACATACAAAAGAAGGCCCAGCAGAATCACAGCAGACTTCTCAATACAAACCCTCAAGACAAGAAGACCTTGTAGTGACATATTTCAAGCCCTAAAGGAAAACAGCCTCCATCCCAGATTGATTTACCCTGCAAAACTATCTTTCAAAATTTATGAAGAAATAAGATACTTTAATGACAAAGAGCACCTTAGGAACTTCATGAATACCAAACCAGCACTCCAAAAAAATTTTAGATAATATCCTAGGAAAAGACAATGAGGATCACAACCCCAGGAAGCACAACAAAATGAATCCATTGGGCACAACAAGAAATGAAACTCAAAGAGGGAGAATCCAACAAAAAGAAAATGTCATGACAATGATAAGTCAATACATATCAGTTATAACCATCAATGTTAATGGTCTCAATTCGCCAATCAAAAGAAATAGACTGGCAGAATGGGTCAAGAAGCAAGATCCAACAATATGCTGCATATAAGAAACACACTTAATATAAAAAGAAACTCATAGACTGAAAGTTAAAGGGTGGAAAACAATACTCCATGTGACAGGAACCCAAAAAAAAGCTAGAGTAGCTATCCTCTTCGTGGATCAAGTGGATTTCAAACCAAAATCTGAAACACTTCTGGTCCCAAGAATTTCAGATAAGGCATAGTCAGCTTTTATGTACAAATCTATTGTGAACATATGTTTTCATTCCTCTTAAGTAAAAACTTAAGAAGAGAACAGTTGGTTCTTAACAGTAATACAAGAAATTTCTGTATTGTTTTCCAAAATGGTTTTATCATTTTACATTCACATTAGCAGTATTTGAAAGTTCTAACTGGTTCACACCTAAGCTGACATTTGTTCTTTTAAAACTTTTAACTTCATCTCCCTAATGAGTGTATAATATGATCTTGTTATTGTACTGATTAGTATATTTCTTTTTCTTTTTTTTTTTTTGATACCAGTGATTGAACTCGGGTCCTTGAGCTTGCTCAGCAGGTGGCAAAACCACTGAGCTAAATCCCTGGCCCATGATTAGTATATTTCTGATTCTAGTGTTGCACACATTTCCTTCTGCTGTACTGGCTATTTATCATCTTTTTGTATCTACTTTTTAATTAGTTCGTCTATTAATGAGCTGTAAGTGTTCTTTATATATTCTGGTCATAGGTTATATGTATTATAAATACATTCTGTTTAAGGACTACTTTTCATTTTCTTAATGATGTCATTTAAAGTTCTAAATTTTGATGAAATCTCATTTTTTTTCTTTTATGCATCATGTTTTTTTGTATGCTAGGAAATTCTTGCCAACCCTAAATTCATGAACATTTTTCCCTTATAATTTCTTCTTAAAGTTTTATAGTTTCAGTCTTTCATATTTAGGTTCATAGATCCTTTCAAATTATTTTTATATATGGAAATAAAGGGTTGAGGTTAATTTTTTACATACAGATAACAGGTGTTCTAGTACCATTTGCTGAAAACACTATCTTTTCCTCTCTTCTTGAGTTGAGTTTATGTTCTATAAAATGCTGATGCTAAATAATCTTTCAAAACTCAGTGGACCATATATGTGTGGTTCTATTTGTAAATTCTCTGTTTTTTTCCAATGATCTATATGTCTTTCCTTATGCCAACACTGGCTTGATTACTGATTAAGAGGAAGTCTTAAAATTAGGTAATAAATGTCTTCCAACACTGTTTTTTTTTCCTTTTTCCTTTTCTAGGTCCTTTGTACTCCTACATAACTTTCAAATTTCAATATCCAATTCTTCATTTATAGCAAGTATACATAGACCTGAATTTTTATATTTACCTTGTGTTTTCTAATCCTGCTAAATTCAAATACAAGTTCTAGGGGCTCCTAGAGATTTCTTAGTATTTTCTCTGTAGATGATCATTTCATCTACATATAAAGATTTTGCTTCTGCCCTGCTAATCCTATGCTAATTGTTTCTTTTTATTGCCAGACTATTTTGGTTTGGGCCTATGTTTCAAAGTGTAATGGAAAGATGAAGAGTAGGCATATCTGCCCTTGTTCCCCACCTTAGGGAGAAAGCATTGTATCTTTTCCATTCATATAAGGCATTTTTTCTGAAAGTATGGAGCGCATGTCTTATCTGTTGGGAAGGTTCTGTTCTACTTCTGGTCTCCTGATAGCTTTTACCAAGAACAGCTGTAGAATTTAGTCCATTACTTTTTCTGCAACTAATGACAGGGTCATATGACTTTTTCCTTTCCTCTGTTAAAATGATGACTTATGGCGGTGGATCTTCCAATGCTGAACCAACACTGCCATCCCTATAATAAAACCACTTTCTACCTACTGCCAGAAGAAAAAAAAAAATCACTGAACTGAAACGTGCCTAGACTTCTTAATTTAACTTCTTGTATTAAGTATGTAAGACTATAAATTTTTACAAGTGCCACTTTAGCTTCACATGCACACAGAAACAACCACACATATACATACACAGAATTCTTATATTGTTCTATCATCTGAGTTCTAAATATTCTCTGATTTCCATTATGTTTTTTTTCTTTGATCTATAGGTTAAGCCTCTGTGTGTCATTTTTTTTCAGACTGTGGGTGTTTTCTATCTTCCTTTTTTTGTTTTTATTTCGCTTAATGCTACTGTGATAGAGAATGTTGACAGTACCACATCAGTACTTCAAAATGTGGAACACTTTTCACAAACAAGTGTTGAGACTTGCTTTACAGCCTAGAACTTAATAATATGTATAGGTGTTCTATATTGCTTCCAGACAATACATTCGGCATTTGTTAAGTTCATTGTTCCATATACTACACCTATTAAATAAAGCTAATTTATTGTATGGAGTCATTTTCTAGGGCTGCCATAACAAGTACCAGAGACTGAGTGGTTTAAACAACATATATTTATTCTCTCACAGTTCTGGATGCTAAAAGTCAGAGATCAAAGAAAGTAACAGAGCTGATTGTGTGGTCACCTTCTTCTGTCTTCACAGGCTGTTTTTTTAAAAATGCAAATAATCTTTGCTTTTAAGAATACTAGTTGTGTTGAACTAGGGTCCACCCCTAAAAACTTCATTTTAACTAATTTACCTCTTTAAAGACTGTTTAGTTATTCAAATGTGGTCATTTTCTGAGATAAAGGCAGTTAGAACAGACAAATTTAGGATAGGGACACAATTCAATCCACAACATGGCACTTTTCAAATTCCTCATATCCTTAAAAATGTTTTTGCTTGTTTCATTAGTCACTTACTGAAAGAATCATTTAAATTTTCCACTGTGATGATAGATTTTTCTATTGTATAAAATTCCATCAATTTTGCCTCATATATTTTGAGGTTATGTTATTAGTGTATCTGTGTTGAGAATTTTTATAGCTACTTAGTTAACCAAACATTTTAATATTATGAAGTTACACCCTAGCTCTAGCAATGCTTTGGTCTTTTATTTTGTTCTGTTAAAATGTGATTATATTAGCTTTCTTTTTGTGAGTGTTTACATCCTTTTATTTACATCGTTTTCTTTTTTATATCTCTTTGGTAAATAGCAAAATTTTAAAATAGAGCATTAAGTCATTTATATTTAATATAACATGATATATTTTTATTTTTTTCTAACTTCCTTTTTGTGAGAAACAGCATCAAATAGTCTTTAAAAGAACAGACTTTGAGAAATATTGCCCAGATAGGAATACCAGCTCTATTGCTTATTACCAGTGAAACCTCAGGCTAGTTAGACAACAGTCTGTGCTCCCCACCAGTTTCCTCATCTGTAAAATGGGTATAATAGAAACCATACATCATAGTGCTATTACAGCTATTGCATTAGTACGATGGCTAAGCTTAATTGTCAAATTGACTGGATTGAAAGACTCCTGGAGAGGTGACTAGATCATGGGGATGCTATACTCATCAGTGAATGAATCCAGTGATGTTCACAGCTGACTGTGCTATTAGGAAGTAGAGTCCAGCAGGAGGTTGTAAGACCGAGGGCCTTATCCAAACACTCCGAGGAGCTGACTATAGTGAAGCACACCCAGGGATCCCAGCGGTGCCTCCAGAATGCAAGGCCAAGGGCCTTACCAAATGCCTCAAGGAGCTGAAGTGGAGCACACCCAGGAATCCGAGCGGTGCCTTCAGAATGTAAGACCAAGAGCCTTACCAAACGCTCCAAGGAGCTGGCTACAGCGAAGACCACCGGGGAAGGAACACACCAGCCAAGTTGGGAAACAGACCTTTATTAGTCTGGCCAGACGGCACTCCGGAAGCAAAATAGCTCAGAGAGGCAACTGGCTCAGAGTCCGAGGTTGTTTTATAGGGGGTTAAGGGGGGTGTTAACATGTGGATTCACAGAAAAAAAAGAACAAAGGTTAGTGGCTCACTGTCACATGCTGATGGTCAGCAGACATCCTGGCTAATAGTTACGACCACCCTGTTTACAGATTGTCCTATAGATACTGGGCACCGGGACATTTGGAATTAGGGCAAACAGATGGCTGAGTAATCTCGCCCTGTTACTGATTGTCCATTGTCCCGAGGCAAACACACTCCAACCATCAAATTTACAACAGAACCTAGGGGAGTAATTAACTTTTGAATCACACAGTCCCACAAGGTGGGTCATTGTGGTCATGTCTTTGGAGAGTGTATCTGTCCTGGAGATCTTTTCTTGGGCTCTGATTCCTAGCCACCTAAAGTGATAGCTTTGCTCCACCAAGCCATTCCACCATGATGTTCTGCTTTGGAGCCAGGCCAACCGTGGACCAAACCCTCTGAAACCATGAGCTAATGTAAATCTCTCCTTTAAGTTGTGAGTGATGGGTATTTGTTCCTGGCAATGGGACCTCACCAATACAATGAATTAATGGACATAAAGTGGAGACAATAACTCTGGGTATGTGCTTTTTGTTAATATTTTATTATTGTAATTGTCACTTCAAATTGACACTTTTCTATGGTTCTCTTTTCTTGTTTTTGGATTGATAGAGTATATTTTTCTTATTCTATTTTTTTCCCTTCTGGGGTTTAGAAACTATTCTTTGTTTTATCCTTTGTTTTATTTTGTTTAGGATTACTTTAGAAATTTAAAAGCATACTTCAGTTATCAAAGTTACAAATTTAGGTTGATAAATATCCTCTTTCAACATATTAAAAATAAAATTACATGGTTTTTTGGCTTCCATATTTGCTATTGAGTAGATTGCTTTTAAAACCACTGTCTTTGTTAGTCTTTGTGGTCACCAAGGTGTTTTAAATATGGGGTTCTCTTTAATTTATCCTGGCTGGTTCTTGGACCTGTGGATTGGTTTCTTTTCAATTCTACAAAATTCTCAGCCATCAGTTCCTCAAATATTGCCTCTCTTCCTTTTTAAAGATTTCTTTCTTAATGTCATACTAGGTACAAGTTAGACGTTATCACTCTATTCATCTCTTTTATCCTCTTCATATGTTGTTTTTGGCTCTGTATTACATTTTGAATAATCTAGAAATGTATTCTCCTTCATTAGTAGTCTCTTCAGCTGTTAAAGTCATTCATTGAGGCTTTGTTTTTTATTTCAGATGTTTTAATCTCTAGAAGTTCTTTTTTATTATCTTCAATTATCTATTTGATAATTTAAAAACCACGTAATTCTTTTATATTTTGGCTCTGTTCAGCACAGTATTTAAAGCCTTTCAGTCTCTCTCTCTCTCTCTCTCTCTCTCTCTCATACACACACACACACACACACACACAAACACACATAACACACACACATCTATTTCTATTTTTACTGTGAATCTCTCTCATTTTGAACCAGGTGCATGTGAGGTCATTCACTTCTGCTAGGTCCCTAGAAGCACATCTTCCATGTATTACTTTAAGCTAAATTATCATCTTAGGATTTCTTAGAACACATGAACATTGAAAACTTTGCCAACTGCTGTGCTCATTGACTTGCCACTAAACATTTTTTTAGGACAGCTCCTTCAACTCAGCACCAAAATTCAAGACTAAAAAAATCTTGAAAATTTAAGAGTATAGTGGCTTAGAGAGAGTATAGCCATTTGAAATCACTAGCTTTATGTGAAGAGCTTCCTGTGAGACTCTCTACTTAAGTAAGCCCTGGGTTTTCTAAGATACAGCTTTCAGATGGATAGATAGATAGATAGATAGATAATCTTAATGAAAGGTGACTCCTGGAGTTTTACAGTGTCCAATCTGTATCACTGTATATGGTGGCCCTCTTTCCATCCCTATGTGTTGTGTTTTATGTTTAGATGTTCCCCCAAAGCCTCATGCACTCAAAAGCAGGGATTTGGAAGGTGACTGGATTATGGAGGCCTTCATTTTACCTGACTTGCTGTTAGGAGGTGGGGTCTGGTCAGGTACCTGTGAACATCAACTGCAAAGGTATCTCCCCCACCCCCTTCCTGGCTGTTATGATGTAAGCAGCTTTCCTCTACCCATGGTGGAGCAGCATTCCATGCCTTCCTTTCTTGGAGCCAGCCAACTATGGGCTAAAAGCATGAGCCAAAATAAACCTCTCCTCCTTTAAGTTGCAGGTGTCAGGTGTTGTGTCTCAGCCGTGAGGAAAGTGACTAAGACACCACAAGATGGTAAACATTAAAGTTCGACTTCACCCGGTTCAGTGAGTGCGCAAGGAGGGCACTGGTGAAAGCAGGGGTTAGAGCTTCAGTTCTGTAATTCTGTAACTGACAGAACTTGAATGAAAAATATACTCTCTCCCCCCACTTGAAGTCCTTTAGAGGGTAGGTATTTTAATATCTTAGGAACTGAATTGATTCATTATCATTTCAACAAAAATATCCATCACTTGCCCCAGTAAAGGAAATGTAAGTTGATAAAAAGAGGGTTTATTGTTTCTCTTTGTTTATTTTTAGATGTGGACCTTCCAGTTGTTCTTCAGCCTACAAATGCAAATGAGAAAACACTGCTAATCCAAGAAGGACCTCAAAGTTACTGCACAGATTCTTGATGTTAAGCCTGTTGAAGGTCCACAGTACTTCCTCTCTATTCAGTTATTTCTCCAGGTGGTCATGAGGAGGACAGGGACATGAAATGCTGGGAACTTTTTTAGAAGTTTGTATTTTGCTTTAGGTTAAGAGAAGATGATTGTTACATAATTTTCCCAGAATGTAGACTTTCTCTCTGAGTAAAACTTCCTAATGAAACACATTCAATTTTGCTGAATAAAGGCCTAAAGATTCATTTTATGATCTTGGCATGAGGTAAGACCATGGCATGGGGCAGTCTTTCTGAAACTACCCTTCATGTGAGCTAGGCTTTATATTCAGACTAAAGTAGTATTCCCAAACAAAAAACAATTTTTATCCATTTAACTAAATGGAATATTTATATATGCTGCAAATACAAGAAAAATATACAGAGAACTTGGAAAGATATTTTTGTATGTGGAGGTCTTTTTCTGTCAATATTCAGTATGTATCAGAAATATTTCAAAAGGCAGGAAGAGAAGATTATATTTAAAAGGACAGATCTATATTTTTAGAAGATTAAAAATTGGCATTTACTGAAAATCAACAAGTAAAACCATGAAAAAAGAGCTTTTGTGTCTACTTTTAATTGGCTTAAAAACAAAAACAACTTCAACCTGGCTAAATCTTATATATAATCCAGAAAATCGTTCTAAGCCTGTACCAGCCCCAAACAATGTATTGACCATTTTTTTTAACTAAAATAATTTTTGTATAACTGGCCAAGATTAACTACCCTAAAGAAAGAAAATATATGGGATAAAGGGTAAAATTCTAAATTCCATAATATAAATTTAAATTTAAAGGCATGTCATCCCATTTTTAGTGGAATTAATTGCACTGACCAGAAAATGCTCAGCTCTGTGCATTTTGAGCAATCTAAACTCAGAAGTCATGTCTGCATTTTCTTGTTTGATTCTTAAATTCATCTTGTGGTAGAAACCATGTGCTATTTCTAAAATGATACAGCAGCTAAACTGTTTGTTGTTTCTGAGTCTTTCTTAGTTCTTTATATAATATTGCATTTTTCAAGATCTTGTCATATTTTTATACAATTTTGCATGAAATGCTATTTCTTCTTTCTTTCTTATTCCTCCACCACCAATTATAGTCAATTGCTGCTAAACATATATTGTAAGTGACAATTAGTATTATAGTTCTGACAGTTCTGAAGTCATTAAAACTTTGTTCAAACTCTTGAATTACTGAAATTATTATTTTACATAACCAAATAGGAAGAGCCTTGGTTTAAAGTTGAGAAGCCCATTCTAATCTAAACCCTCACTAGCCCTGGCCCCAGTAAGTTGGTAATAAGAAAGCTAATCTCTCTATGACTCTGTTTTCATATCTGCACTGACGACTTTCTGAGCTTCTGTGAGACCAGATGAAATACCTGACATGAAAGAACTTGAAAGGTCAAGTGTTTATCAAACGTGAAATGATTTTACATGAACATGGATATGTTGACACAGACATATGTAATGTGCTTTCTTGTGCATATAAAAACTCTCTCACCCAATGAGACCCATGAAGATATTCAGTACTAATAGCCCTAATAACTAGCAAAATGCTTGGAACTCTGTACTAACAAACAAATGCTACTTTGCATTTGGAGGAAATAATAGGCTAAAGAGCCCAATCTGTGGATAATTTCAATCACTGTATTTCCTTCCTGTGCTCTCTCTAAGCAAAGGGCAGACTTATTTTGAATAACAACTGACAACTCACAACACTAACCTCTCTTCCTCCAGGCCTCTTTTTCTTTCTCACATGAATTTTTACTTCCATTCTCAGCTTGTCCAGGGAGCTGGTCCAACAGTGGTTTAGATGAGAACGGGATGAGTCAGAAACAGAATCAGATGATAGAATCAAATTCCAGGGCGTTCTAGCCAATGTTCTTCAGAGGGCCAGTTTCTGGTTACAACCAGGCAAGTACATAAACACCTATGAATGCGGGAATGAATGCTGCAGAATGCCCCTCAGCTAAAGGGAAAATAGAAGATAGTCTTCATCTGAGAAGATGCTTAAGCATCTTGTGGAGGTCATCAAGAGCTGCCATCAAGAAACACCTAAAGTCACTCTGAATCCACAAGCACTTTAGCTGAAAAAAGTCAACGAAAAATAAAATAAAAATAAAACTCAAGGAAAGAAGGGATATGCTGACCATGAGCCTTGGCCATTGTCAAGCGGAGTCAAATGAACAGCCCACTTCAGGGGCTCCTACTTAATCCTAGGTCCCATGCTACCAGAGTGGGAGACTTCATAAAAAGTTTCATAAGTTATCCATTTAGACCATAATAAAAAAGTATATTCAGTTATATTTACCAAAATATGTATCTTAATTTTTTTGCAAATTATATCTATTTCTTCTACATTTCAAATGGTATACAGACTAAAACATGTTTGAAATGGCCTACCTAGACTGGAAATGTACTTAACTGATAGTGTACTGCCTGATTCTATAACTTACAGAAAGGGGGGGGGGATTTAATTAAGGCTGTATAGTCTTTGTGATAAGCATGATAATGGTCCCCAGGATGTGCACATCTTGATTCCAGGCTCCTGTGAATATATCACCTTTTATAGCAAAGAGGACTAGCCGGGTGTGATTTATGGCCCTGGAGATGGGGATCCCAGTATAGCCACATGAATCCCTAAAGTAGTTTTCCTGAAAGGGTAGAGGCTAGAGCAAGAAAGGAGGGACTACAAATGAATGGTCAGAGAGATACAATTGAACCCTAGAGAGGTTCTTTGAAGATGGGAAGGAAGGGAGCCATTAGCCAAGAAATGCAAGCAGCCTACAGAAGCTAGAAAATGGCTTTTCTGATAGGGTCTCCAGGCCGAAACATAATATTGGCAACACCTAGATTTTGGCTCTCATCATACTTCTGACTTCCAGAACCATATGGTTTTTAACACTGGATGCAATTCACTTGCTTCTGCAATTTCCTACTTAGTCTTTATCCTATATTTCATTTTTCAATTCCTCATCCTGAGTCTATTTTTCATTTCTCCTTTGTCCCTTCTTTCCCCTGCTTCATCAGTACATCTCCTTCTATGTCCATTCTCTCACTTCCACCTTTCTTCTCTCTGACCCACATTTCTTTGTTTTAGTTTCCTAATCTCTTATCTCTATTGTGAACACTGTACCTACATGCTGGTCTCCAGATAAACGGAACTGCTGTGAATCTCCCCAGGCTGGTGAGGAAAGCCTCAGTAAGGGCTGAGGGAGGAAAAGCAAAGGGGATGAGAAAAATTAAGATCTGTTATGTACATGTACCAACTTCCCACAGAAATGCAAACATTATGTACTACACACACGTACTAATAAAATTAAAAATAAATGTTAAAAAATGAAATAATAATATTCTTTTTTTGAAATAATAATATTCTTAAAGGAATGTGTCTCCCACCCTCAACTACAAGCACAAATAGTCACAATGTTAATAGGCAAAGAGGGGCAAATGTATTGTTCTGACAATTTTTTTAATGTAACAACAAATCAAAATAATTTGCAATGACTACATTCATTATTTGAATGTACTGGCAAGGTAATTTATTGAGATAATCATTTGTTTTATCCTTATTCTTTAAGAGATTAAAAAGAATGAAGACTTATTTTTTTATTAGTACATATTCAAGGTTCAAAATGTTTACATTCCTTGTGTGAAGTTGTTAAATGTACATAACACATTTTAATTCCTTTTTCCATCCCTTTTCCTCTCTTCTCTCTCCCTCTCTCCATCTCTTGATCCCCTTCCCATTTGAGAAATATCTATCTCCTACTTCTTATTATCTGTCTCTTACTTTACTCTTTTTTTTTTTTGGTGCTGGGGATCAAACTCAGGACCTTACGCTTGCAAGGCAGACAGCAGCGCCACTGAGCTAAATCCCCGACCCTCTCTTACTCTACTCTTTATCTAAAATTTATGTTTCTCATATAAGAGAAACCATGTAATATTTAACCTTGTGTGTCATATTTATTTCACTTAACATTGTGGTCTCAAGATGCATCCATTTTCCTGCAAATGACTCAAGTTTATCTTTCTTTATGGCAGAATAGTATTCCACTGTATATAAATACCACATTTTCTTTATCTATTCTTGATGAACATATAGGGTGCTAACAAGATTAGCTATTATGAATTGTGCTGGTATAAACATGGGTGTGCATGTATCACTGTAATATGATACCTTTAACTATTTTGGGAAGATACCTAGAACAGAAATGTCTGGGTTAAATGTAAATTCTAGTTTTAGTTTTTTGAAGAGTCTCTATGCTGATTTCCATAGTGGTTATAAGACTCTCATTTTGAGTCTCAAGTGTACCAATAAAAGAATTTAAGGCAAAAGAAAAGTTCATTCTTTGGGATGCAACTGTATTTGGAGATAGGATCTTTAAAGAACTAATTAAGTTAAAATGATGTCATTAGTGTGGGTCCTACAATATGACTGGTGTCCTTATAAAAAGAAATTTGGATACTGACATGTAGAGTGGGAAGACCATGTTAAGGCACTGGGAGAAAAGGGCCATCTACAAGCCAAAGAGAGATACCTCAGAAGAAACCAACCCTGGGAACACCTCACCAAATTCTAGTTTCTAGAATTTGAGAAAATAAATTTCTGTTATTTGCCACCAATACAAAACAAAGGTATGCCTGGAAACAATCACCAAGGCTCCTTTTCTTTTTTTCTTTTTTCTTTTCTTTTCTTTTCTCTTCTTTTCTTTCCTTTTAAAAATCATTTGACCAACTTCTCCCAAGCTCCCCAGCCCTGATAACTACCATTCTAATTTTGCTCCTTTGAATTCAATGTTTTTAGATTTCACGTATAAGTGAGATCCATCCTGTGTTTTTTGCCCTGTGTTCCTAGTTTGTTTCACATAACACTGGTGTTCTCTGTTATCCAGGCTTGTCTTTGGGAGCTTTGGCTGTTAGAAGTGCTGTTAGAAAAGACCTGCTGAAATGTGAGGAGGAAAAATCCCATTCTGAGAATTCTCCAAATGAAGATGGTTTTGAGAGATTTAGGAGTTCCCATACTAGCCCAGACTTGTGTCCCCATAGCAGAGGACTCTTACTATGGGGTGGCTGTTGGATGCCTGGGTGACAAGATTAAGGTATGGCTCTAGAGCCCTAACAGATGAACTCGTCTCTCAAACAATCATGCAGGCTTAGATAGAGTCCTCAGGAGCAAAACAAGGTCTGAAACTCACCAGAAACCCAAGATATAAATCTCTGCAGACCTCACAACCCTAGGAAGAGAAGGAGCTCAAAGCCCAGCTGAGGTGAAACGTCTTGCTACCCCATTAAGTTGCAGCTCTGAGTCATAGCTAGATTAATTTAGAACACACAATGGTTTGGAGCATAAGGAAACTTCTTCCAGATCTTTGCTCAAATATCTCTTTTTTGTGGTGTTTTCCCAGACCCCCTTGTCTAGAATTGTGACCTCTCCCAGCCCTATATTTCCTATTCTCCTTCTCTACTTTTTCTCCTCAGCACCTTCCACTAACATACTTCTCAATCTTGACTGTTGTCTGTCTCCCACACCATGAAGGGAAGGATTTTTATTTACTTTTGTGCCTGACACATGGTAGATGGTCAAGGAATACTTGTCCAATGAATTAGTGTTTAACTTGTGTTATATATTAAAAATTCTACTTGCTAGAAATGTAAAAGTTGCTAAAGTCTCTCTCTTTCAGAGAGGCTTAGCATTCTATTTCTTGGCACATTACTGCTTTATATGAAATACTTTTAAAATGAAGAGTAGGATGGAAAAGAAATGCCCATTGTTACTCAACTCTCATTTGCCCGATTAAAGAGCTATCTTCTTTAGACATTTCAGCAGCCTAGACTCCCTCATCTATACTAAGGCAAATATCCATTTCCAGAATACTACCTTTCTCTATAAGCAGAGAAAAGCCTTTATGTGTATTCTCATCTCCAGCATCACTTTCCTCTAGCCTGCAGCCTTCCTGAGCACCTAAGAAACATTCATCCTTATTAAATTCTTGAGTTCTTAACTACAAATATAACTGTCTCTGTAAAACAAAGCTACTATCAATTTGAAGATGACTGAAATTAACCATGATTTCCAGAACTACATGTGGAGTCAAGTTTATAAGGGGTGATTGAAAGATACAGTGAGTGTCTAAATTAAGAGAAAACTTTATTTCAGTAAAAGGCACATTAAAAGAACAATGAGATAAATATGTTCAAACTGAAGGGTATATTCTGAGTATTTTGAGGGGGATTAGTGGCAACATGTCTTTTACCGTAATAAATTTTTTTCATATAAACATTCACCATATTTTATGATCATTCCTTATTGATCAAACATTTATGCCAATTTCTATCAAATATAAACATTACCATGTGTACTCATTCACTTAATTCACCAGATCAGGTACCATGCAACTTCTGGCTCTTCTCCAAAGCAAAAAATGACCATGAAACATAAACATCTTAAATTGATTCAGGTATCCATGCAACCAAGATAGCCTAGAGCCTCACAAAAGATTTCCAGAACTGCTTCAGAATGTGGCAAGAATGATGAAATAAGTGTGTTTGAAATGAGAGGGAATGTTTTGAAGATTGTTAATTGCAATGTATCTTTTACTATAATAAAATTTTTAAAATTTAAACACTCACTGTACTTTTTTGGACCACACCTCATATATCTGCATTTCCCACATTGCTGAAAACAAGGTAAGAAACTAACAAATACCCTGTTCGTTGGTAATTATCACAACATATGCCATTTCTGAGAAAACTTTTTCTCCAAAAGGAGACTTAAGTGTGCTCAGTGCCAAATGAATAGGAAAATACGATACAACTTTCTGGACTTACACTGTTCCAGGGCTGTCCTCAAGGAACAAAATTAAATTCTTAGAGTCAAATCAGCAGTTATAAGACAGCTGCTAGTACTTTCTGGTCACTACTGAGCTACCAACTGAGGTTTCTGATAGCTGGAAATCTGCTCATCCACTTCTCTAATGCCTGAAAGCCCATCAAAAACATCCTTACTTCCAGGGCCAAAAAAGAGGGTCTTATCTAATGAGGATTTTTTTCTTTCACTCAATCTGCTCTGATACCCAAATATCTCCACTTCTCTTTTCTTCTTCTTTTATTGGTACATGTTTGCAGTACATAATGAGCATACTCACTGTGAGTAGCTGGTACGTGGCACACCCTAATTCCCTTTACATCCTCTTCCCCTTTTCTTCACCCATTCCCTCCATCTCTTAGTCCCCTCCCATTTGCAAAAGATCTATCTCCCTGTTTTCTATTGTCTTTTATTTTGCCCTTTAGTTTATTTATACTATGGATCTCACATATAAGAGAAATGATATGATACTTAAGTGTGTATGTCTGATTTATTTCACGTAACATTGTGGATTCAAGGTGCATCCGCCTTCCATCTACAAATGACTCCACTTCTGACACTTCAATGCTGAGATGTTCACCTTCTCTGACTTTACCCCTACAATGCACTTTCTTTTCAGTTGAAGAACAAATGAGAGAATGTTTTAGTGCAGATTTTCCATTTAAAAATGAAATTCTAACATTTTTTTAAATTAATTTTATTGGTATATTTTTAGATTTACATGACGATCACCTTCATCATAGGGAATTTGTGCCTGCACATGATACATCTTGATTCTTCATTTTTCTCCAATCCCCTCAACTTCCTTCAACCACTCTTCCCCCCTTATTTACAAAAGTTTTGTTTCCATTTTTCTTTCTTCCTTTCCCCCTCCCCCTCCCTTATTTCCCTTCCCATTAGAACATTTTCTTCCCATTTCCCAGTATCTGTTATGCATTTTGATCTTTATTTACTTGCTCGGTATCTCACACCAGAGAAACAATGAGATATTTAAACATATATGTCTGATTTATTTCCCTTAAGAGTGTGGTCTTGGGCAGGGGATTTAGCTCAGTGGTGCTGCCGCCTGCCTCACAAGTGCAAGGTTGAATTTGATCCTGGTACGAAAAAAAAAGTGTGGTCTCAAGATCCATCCATTTACCTAGAAATATTTCAAATTTATTCTTCTTTATGGCAGATTGGTACTCCATTGTATTTAAAACATCATGTGTAGTCCAGGGATATAGCTCAGTGGCCCGCACCTGCGAGGCAAGCATTAAGGTCCTGAGTTCAATCCCTGGTACCAAAAAAAAAAATCTTCTTTATCCATTCATTGGTTGATGGGCATTTGGACTGTTTCTAAGAGAATGTGTTAGTGGATATTTTCCATTTAAGAATGAAATTCTAACATGTTTTTAAATTTAAAAAATGATCAATTTGGGAATTCATGCATTAACTAGTTTTCAAGTTGGAGTTTTCAGGAGTATTTGTTACAATTTTAGAAACAATACTTTATTTTTTTTAACTTTTACATTTTATTTAATTGGTACATTTTAGGTATACAATACAATGACATTCGTCATTTAAAATTTGCACCTTTACATAATCTCTTTTGGTTCTTATTTTCCCCCTTCCCCTGCCCTCCCTTAACCCCTCCATCCCTCTCTATTTAAAAAGACTTTGTTAGCATTTTTTCATTTTCTCATATTAATAAAATTCCCTTCCTTCCTTTCCCATACCCCTCCCACTTCCCCTTCCCCTTTACCCCTTTTCTTCCTATTTCACATTATCTATTACACCTTTTAGTCCTTATTTACACTTTCAGTTTCTCACACTGGAGAAACTATTTGGTATTTACACATGTGTGTGTTATTTATTTCACTTAAGAGTATTGCATCAATGTGCATCCATTTAGCTATAAATGTCTCTAATTTCTCATTTTTTATGGCTGAGTAGTACTCCATTTTATTTTTTTAAAAAACACATTTTCTTTATCCAGGCTTCTGTTGTTGGGCATTTGGGCTGCTTCCAAATTTTAGCTATTACAAATTATGCTACTATGAACATGGGTACACATATATCACTGTGGTATGATTCTTTTAATTCTTTGGGGGAAGATACCCAGCAGGGAAATAGCGGGGTCAAATGGGACTTTCAGTCCTAGTTCTTTGAGGTATCTCCATACTGATTTCCACAGTGGTTGCACCAGTCTACATTCTCATCAGCAGAGGAGCAGTGTTCCTCATTCCCCAAAGCCCCACCAGCATTTGTTATTGGTTGATTTCATGATAGCAGCCATTCATTCTGAGGTGAGGCAGAATCTCAGTGTTGTTTTCATCTGTACCTCCAAATGACCAGTGATGTTGAACACTTTTTCATATGTTTATTTGCTATTTATACTTCTTTGTGTGAGAAACATCTGTTCATTTCAGATGCCCAGTTTTGGATTGGGTCTTTAAATTGGGGAAGTCTGATGTTTTTAAGTTCTTTATAGATTCGAGATAGTAGACCTTTGTCTGAGGAAAAGCAGGTGAAGATTTTTTCCCACATTGTGGGTTGTCTCTTCACACTGCTGGTGGTTTCTCTTGCTGTGCAGAAGCTTTTTTAATAAGAAGAGATCCCACTTGCTGATTGTTTGTGCTAGTTCACGGGCAACTGAGGTTTTGTTCATAAAATTTTTTCCTACACCAATGTCTTCCAAAGTTTTACCTAACCTCTGTTCCAGGCAATTCAGCATTTCTATTTTAATATTTAGATCCTTAATCCATATCAATTTTAGTTTAGTGCATGGTGAGAGATATAGGTCTAATTTTAATCTTTGACAACTTGAAACCCAATTTTTCCAGTACCATTTATTGAAGAGGCTATCTTTCCTCCAATGAGGTGTTTGGCTCCTTTATTGAAGATGAGATGACTGAGTATGTCTGAAGCTGTTTTGGCATCTTCTAATCTGTTCCACTGATCCTCAGGTCTGTTTCTTTGCCAGTACCATGCTGTTTTTATCACAGTAGTTTTGTAGTATAGTTTCAAGTTGGGGATTGTGATAACCCCTGCCTTGTGTCTGTTACCTAGAATTGCTTTTGCTATTCTAGGTCTCTTCTTGTTCCAAATGAATTTTTGGATTGTTTTCTCAAGATCCATGAAGTATGCTGCTGGAATTTCAATTGGGATTGCATTGAATCTATATAGCAACTTTGGAAGCATGGACATTTTCACTATACTGATCCTTCCTGCCCAGGAACAAGAGATGTCTTTCCATTTTCTGACATCATCTTCAATCTCTCTTTCCAGAGTGCTATAGTTTTCAGAGAAGAGTTCTTTCATTTCTTTTGTTAGGTTGATTCCTAGGTATTTCAGGTTTTTTGGATGCTATTGTGAAAGGAATTGTTTGCCCTATTTCTCTCTCAGTGAGTCTGTTGTTCATGTACAGGAAAGCTATTGATTTTTGTCTGTTCACCTTGTATCCAGCTACTCTACTGAATTTGGTTATTGAGACTAAAAGACTTTTTGTGGCGTTCTTGGGGTCTTCTGTATAGAATATCAAGTCATTTGCAAATAATGACAGTTTGACTTCTTCATTTCCTATCTTTATTCCTTTTATTTCTTTCTCTTCTCTAATTGCTGTGGCTAATGTTTCCAAAACTATATTGAAGGGGAGTGGTGATAGTGGACATCCTTGTCTTGTTCCTGATTTTAGGGTGAAGGATTTCAGTTTTTGACCATTTAGTATGAAGTATGATCATTTAGCTGTTGGTTTTTCATAGACGGCTTTTATCAGTTTAAGGTAGAGACTGTCTATTCCAATTTTTTGTAGGGTTTTTATCATAAATGTGTGTTGGATTTTGTCATATGCTTTTTCTGCACCTATGGAGATAATCATAAGGATTTTGTCCTTGGCTCTATTGATATAGTGTATTATATTGATTGATTTGTATATGTGGAACCATCCCTACATCACTGGGATGAATCCCACTTGGCCAGGGTAAATGATCTTCTTGATGATCTTCTGCATTCTATTTGCCAGTATCTTATTAAGGAGTTTTGCATCTATGTTCATTAGTGAGATTGGCCTATAGTTCTCTTTTTTGGTTGGGTCTTTCTCTGCTTTGGGGATCAAGGTGATGCTTGCTTCCAGGAATGAATTCGGAAGTGTTGCTTCCCTCTAAATTTCATTAAAGAGTTTAAAGAGCAGGGGCAGTAGTTCTTCTCTAAATGTCTTGGAGAATTCAGCAGTGAAGCTATCAGGACTCAGGCTTTTCTTAGTTGATAAGCTTTTAGTTATATTTTCAATCTCAATGGTTGATATTGTGTTGTTTAGAATTTTGAGGTCTTTTTCATTCCATTTTGGTAATTCATACATGTCTTGGAATCTGTCCATTTCTTCTGTGTTTTCCATCTTATTGGTGTATAGGTTCTTGAAGTAGGTAGTGATGATCCTCTGGATTTCTTCTGGGCCTGTTGTAATTTCACCCTTTTCATTCCTAATTGCATGGATTTGGGCCTTTTCTTTCCTTTTTCTGATAAGGTTGGCTAAGAGTTTGTCAAATTTTGTTTGTTCTTTGGAAGAACCAACTCTTCGCTTCCTTAATTTTTTGTATCATTCTCTTAGTCTCCATTGAATTGATTTCTGCTCTGATCTTTATAATTTCCTCCCCTGTATGAGTTTTGAGTTTGTCCTGCTCTTATTTTTCTAGAAGCTTGAAGTTCATCATCGGTTGTTTAATTGGGCTCACTCTGTTTTCCTAATATGAGTATTCACTGTTATGAATTTCCCTTGTAAGACAGCTTTCATTGTGTCCCATAGATTCTGATATGTTGTATTTTCATTTAATTGAAAGAACTGTCTGAATCCTTCTTTAATTTCCTCTGTGACCCATTGTTTGTTCAGAAGTGTGTTGTTCAATTTCCATGTGTTTGTGTAATTTTTGCAATTTCTTTTGCTGTGGATCTCCAATTTCATTGCACTATGGTCTGATAATATACAGGGGATAACTTCAATTCCTTTGCACTTACTTAAACACATTTTATGAGCGAGTATGTGGTCTATCTTGGAGAAAGACCCATGTGCAGCTGAAAAGAATGTGTATCTAATTTGTTGTGTGGAACACTCTGTAAACATCTATTAAGTTCATTTGTTCAAGAGTTCGATTGAGTTCTAGTATTTCATTATTTATTTTCTTGTCTAGTTGATCTATCTATTTGTGACAGTGGGGTGCTGAGATCCCCCACTACTATTGTATTGATGCGTATATGACTTTTCATGTCCATTAGTATTTTTTTTATATGTGGGCGCACTAGTGTTTGGTGCATAGATATTTATGATTGTTATCTCTTCCTCTTGGATTCTTCCCTTTACAAGGATGTAGTGTCCTTCTTTGTCTCTCTTAATCAGTGTTGGTTTGAAATCCACTTGATCTGCAAAGATGATAGCTACTCCTGCTTTTTGGGGGGTTCCCGTCACATGGAGTATTTTTTTCCACCCTTTAACTTTCAGTCTATGAGTTTCTTTTTGAATTAAGTGTGTTTCTTGTATGTAGCATATTGTTGGATTTTGCTTCTTGACACATTCTGCCTGTCTATTTCTTTTGACTGGTGAATTGAGACCATTAACATTGATAGTTATAACTGATACGTATTGACTTATCATTGTCATGACTTTTTCTTTTTGTTGGGTTCTCCCCCTTTACATTTAATTTCTTGTCACACTTGATGGATTCATTCTGCTGTGCTTCCTGGGATTTTGATCCTCATTGTCTGTTCCTAGGATATTATCTAAAATTTTTTGGAGTGCTAGTTTGGTATTCACAAAGTTCCTAATGTGCTCTTTGTCATGGAAGTATCTTGTTTCTCCATCAATATTGAAAGATAGTTTTGCAGGGCACATCAATCTGGGTTGGAGGCTGTTTTCCTTTAAGGCTTGGAATTGGTCACTCCAAGCTTTTCTTGACTTGATGGCTTGTGTTGAGAAGTCTGCTGTGATTCTGATGGGCTTTTCTTTGTATGTGATATGTTTTTTTTCTCTAACTCCTTGTAGAACTTTGTTCTTCTGTTGGGTTTCTGGAATCTTAACAATTATATGCTATGTGTAGACTTTTTTTTGATCAAGGCTATTTGGAGTCCTATATGCCTTACTTATCTGTATGTCAAGTTCTTTTCCCCTGCTTGGGAAGTTTTCTGCCATTACTTCTGTGAACAGTTTTTTAATGTTATCTGCACTCTCTTCTGTTTCTTCATTGACTCCAATCAGTCTTATGTTATTCTTCTTTGCATTGTGTAGCAGCTCCTGAATTGATTTCTTGTGGTCCCTTACAATTTTGAAGGAGTTTTTCTTTTCCTGGTCACTAATTGCAATCTTATCATCTATATCTGAAATTCTGTCCTCACATTGGCTCATTCTGTTGCACAGACTTTCAATGGAGTTTTTAATCTCCTGAAATCTGTTTGTATCTGTTTTGTGGATTTCATTTGTTTCCTATGTTGGGATTCCATCATGTTCCTCAGCTCCTCTATTTTTTTATCTGTGTCCTCTCTAGATTTATTAATCATGACATGCACTATGGGCACAATCTCTGCTGTTGTGTGAGAAATCATTTCTGATTTCATTTTTTCCAGATCGTCTTTTGTTACCAGTTCAGGGAGTCCAGGTGGTTGAGTATCAGATTGTTCCATCTTGTTTCCCTTTGGGGTTGCTGTAGGTGATCTGGAAGTCTGGTTTTGAGACTTGTTTACATTTCTTCTCATTTCAATGTGTCTGGGGGAGTGTTGTTGGTGCCCACCGGGCTCACCTCCTCTGGGCTGGGAGTTGTGGAAAGGCAGCCAGGAATCTCCTTCCTTTGGGCTCAGAAGCAATACTTGAATTCTAAATTAGGTTTCAAGGTAATAAATGAAAGCTATCAGGGACAGATAAAAAGTTGAGTCTATATATTGATTAATTTATTAGGCTAATAATATCATATGAAATGTCTCCACTTAAAATATTTCTTTACTGTGTTTAGCATGGAAATTATTTTTAAATCACTGTGTACAATACTAGAAAATAAAAAATTTTAGCTATCAAAACCTGTAAGGGATATGTTATTCTGAGAAAGAGGTTAAAATTTTAAAGAAATAAAATTATTTTCTTTCCAGTTTATCTACTCCATTTCTTAAGTCTCTCTCTTTCCATTTCCCACCACATTCCACCCTCCAAAACAAAAGAATTTGAGATTGCTGGCTTTAGGATGAGTGTACTTATTTGTATTTGTACAAGATCATTCATTCATTCATAAAAAGAAATCTAAACACTTGCCAGTAGTCAGTACTTTGTACCTGACACTGCCCTAAAAGCTTTATATTGATTCACTTAATACTCCCAAACACCTATAAGACAAGTACTAGCACCGTTGCCCATTTAAATTTTCCTATAAGACAAGTACTTCCACTGTTGCCCTTTCAAATTTTCCAAAGTAAGAAATTAAAACACAGCCAGGTTAAGTAACTTGGCCCAGATCACCCAGTTAGTAAGGGATGGAGTAGTCTGGTTCCTTCAGGACACAATATTAATAAGTGTTCTATTTTTCCCCACCAGGATAAACTTGTTTCCAGCTACCTATGTCCTTCTTGAAAAACTAACCATGTTCATTCCCTCTACAGCTTATTTTCAATAGAATATACTCTTATTACTCTCTTTAGTATTTACCATTCTCTTCAAAGACCCTTGACAGCTCAAGGAGACTCCTCTATGGACTCTTCCTTACTTCCTGTGACTTTCTCAGGAGCAAGTTGGAAGACTTCCTCTGTTTCCTTCTCCTGTTCCTCTCCTTTCTGCCTCTTCCTCCTCCCATCATCACCTCCTCTACTCTTCCTCCTCTTCCTCCCCTCCTCACTGCCTTCAGGACCTCCTTAAGTCTTTGTGGACTTAGTATCTCAGTCTCTGTCACTTTCTCTTGTCTGACAAACCAATAGCTACAATGTTAATCAAATGAGTGAAAAACGGGGCTTTTTAATTTTAAAGGTGATTCTAGAATGGTTAGTTGTGCTGAATAATTATGGGGCTGGAAGTGTAATTCATGCTTAGCCGTCTCAAGACCCTGGGTTCCATCCCCAGCTGAAAAGCAAATTTTAAAAATAAATAATTGTAATTTTTAAAGTTCTGGTAAAGTTCTTGTCATGTTTCCAGGATGTTTAGATAGCACTAAGAAAATCTTTAAGCATATTTTAAAACAGCAAACATACATAGGCAGCTTATTATAAGCCAATCACTACCCTAAGGGCTTCATTTAAATTATTCATGTAGGGCCAGGGATTCAGCTCAGTGGCACCACTGCCTGTCTCGAAAGCTTAAGGTCCTGGATTTGATCCCTGTTACAAAAAAAAAAAATTGATTCAGGTAACCTTCTGAGGTCATTATTATTATCATTTCCCATTTCACAGGTGGAAAAGTTGGGGTTCAGAGACCCCCCCAACTAATGAACTCATTAGCATTAATAACAGAAGAATTAGCATTTAGACTCAAGTAGTTTTGCTCCAAAGTCCATTTAATTACTATCCACCCTGGTGCCCTAAGAATTCTGTAAAGTTAGATACAACTCCTTTTTAATGACAAAATAATGTTTACATGTAATATGGTTTAATTCATCCCTCCCCCACTTGAAGTAAATATCATAGGCATATAAACCCAAGTTAATATTTTCTGTTCCATTATTCTGAGTCCATAAAATTAGGATGTGAAGATTATTATCATACGTAAAAATTAGGCATTTCAATACCACTCATACAATGAGATGTAAAATCTTTTCATGACTTTAAATGTTATCTATTCATAATAAAAGTGAAATTATCTCTAATTTCTCCATTATATAAAATAAGGTACAAATTGTGAAGTTTCCATTAGTAAAAATATACCATCCTTCTGTCAGACTACTAAATTAGCAATCTTTTATTATTGCTTCACAATACAAAAGAAATACAATTTGGCCAACTTTAACTTTTTAAGGAAATTTAAATTTGCTGCCCTTTAAAATAAGGAATATTCTGGGCTACACGGTGAGTTCAAGGCCAGCTTGAATTACGTAGTGAGATCTTGTCTCCAAAAACAAAACAAAACTGAGCATGGTAGCCTGTAATCCCAGTACTCAGGAGGTTAAGACAGGAGGATCGTTGTGAGTTTGAGGCCAGCCTGAACTACATAGTGAATTCAGAGCCAGTATAAACTACAAAGTGAGACCCTGTCTCAAAAAATAAAATAAAATAAGGATTATTGCTGGGCATGGTGGTGCGCACCTATAATCCTAGCATTGTGGCAGGCAAGAGGATCACAAGTTCAACACTAGCCTGAGCAACATAGAGAGATCCTGTCTCAAAAAATAATTTTTAAAAAATGGGATGAGAATGAAGCTCAGTGGGAATGCTCTGCATTCAATCCTTAGTACAATGACAACAATAATACTAACATAAAGAAAGAAAGAATGCCTACTCCATGTAATTTATTGTCTGCCTGCCTGGAATGTGTGCATGGTCAGGATAGAGATTTGTGTACATATTGCTTGTTGCTGTATCACCAACTCTAGAACAGTGGCTGGCACACAACAGCTACTAAATAAATATTTGATAAAGGAATAAATGTCTCTTAAGAAAATCTTCCTACCACATTCTCCTCCCACCCCAATTCACACCTTTGAGAAAGACGTGAAATACACAAAATGATAGTCTGATTTTACTTGAATGTAAAAGACTGCATGTGAGATTGTAGGGATTTGGGAGCCCTGGGGATTGTGTGGGTTGGTTTCATCATCTCCCTGTAATACAAAAGACTCGTTAATTTTAAATTGAGTGGAAGGCGGCGGTTGGTCTCAATAAGATCTTCTTTTTTTTTTTTTTTTTTTAATTTTGAGACAGGATCTCACTTTGCAGCTCAGGCTGGCCTTGAATGTGTGGCAATCCTCCTGTCACAGCCTCCAAATTGCTGGCATTACAGACATGCACCGCCATGCCCAGCTTCAATAAGATCTTTTGATGTAATGACTAAACACATAATTCAGGATTTAGTTTGGTTTGATAATACAGTCAATCCTCATTAATCTCAGATTCCATATTTGTAGATTTGCCTGAACAGGAGAAGACAAATTTCCTCTTGCAGACTGTAAGGGAAGAAAAATTTTCATCTATCCTTCTGGCTAAAATTTATCTGTAACCAAAGACCAATATAGCACTTTCTTGTTTATTCAGAGACATGCACAGACCCGCAAAAAACCGTGAGCTGCACAGGGCGCAGTTCCCAGCTGAGATTGAACAAGGCAACATTCAGTACTTTTTGTTTTTTTATCTCTCTTCCTGTAAACAAATGTTCTTTGCATGGTTTATTCAGTGCCATGTTTTTCGCAATTTTTGTGTTTTTTGTTAATTTTTTTGTTTAAAATGATCCACTTTAGCACAGTGCTAAAGTACTGTCTAGTGCTCCTAAGCATGAGAGCCTGCTACGGGCAAGAAGCCTTACTAAAAAAACATGCATGTCCTTTGAGCTCCCTTCTGGCATCAATTATGGAGGGGTTCACCACGAGCTTAAAATTAATGGGTCAGCAACATATATTAAATAAAATGTCTTTCAACATACACATAAAACAAGGTTATATATTGATCAGTGATGAAACATTGTAACCAGAGACTTATAGGGGACCTAACCTTGTATTGCTCCTGAAAGCAATGGTTAGTGCTAAAAAACTTTTTGCAGTGACTCTCTTGAACCTAACAGTGAGAGTAATGAGAAGTGAGTGATTTCCCCTGGAATTCCCCAGAATAGTTCCCTTTCTGATCTTGAAAACACTACTTTTCTGTTTTGTCACAATCATACTTCTTCAAGACAGTACATATGTAGAGAAACCCACGGATGAGGAATATATAAACCTGAGCTCAGCCCTGCTTCTGCAACTTGGATGAGTAATGATCATTCTGAACAAATTATGAAATTTTGGGGTAAACTCTTCCTGAGCAGCAAGGGAGAACTGTAAAGCTCTTTAATATGCTTATGTGTAAGGTATAATTTTTCAGGTTGAACAATGGCTTTTTTTCCCTTCAAGTATCATAGAGTATTGATGTATCTCCTCAGAGAGCCATTGTTTAAAGTTTTACCTTTGGGTTTTTGAGATGAGAATAGGGTTCTTATTAATTAATGGAACATTTTGTTACTTTCAATATATCTTGATCGTTGTCTGACCTTGCCTGGTATCAGAAGCTGCTTTTCAACATCCTTTCTCCCAGGGAGGCAGCTAATCCTCCAGTCTCCCTAACCTAAGGGTTCAAACTGGGACAAGGAGACAAAACAAGGTCCAGTAGAGTCCTGGCTGTGGCTGAGGAGATCTAACAGGAACTCTGTTACCTTAGGAAAATCATTTCATACCTTTGGGTTCCAGTTCCTTCACTGTAAAGCAATTTTTATAAGATGTTGTTTCTATTAGGTGGAAATTATGGGACTCTATGCTCTGTAAACATTACATAAAATAACTTGCATATGGTTAAATAAAAATGTAAATTTCTTATTCCTTATCATCCCTGTACAGTATAAGTTTGCTAGGGCTGCCATAACAAAGTACTGCAGACTGAGTGGTTTTAACAGCAGAAAGTTTATTTTCTTATGGTTTTGAAAGCTAAAAACCCAAGAACAATGTGTCAGCAGGTTTAATTTCTTCTGAGACCTCTCTCCTTGTGTGATAACAAGGCGTCACAAATAAGTTGTGGCCACAGAAGTTTGAAGTTAAGATCTGAAACCAACAGAGAAGAGCCACAAAATATATATATTTTATATATATGCATATATATAATATATATAATATGTATATATACATATTTAAAGCATTTATTAGAAATCAAAGAAGAAGATCACATTACCATATCAATGACAGGGGAAAGCACCTGGGAAGTGAAGGGGAAAAGCCCCTTCAGCATCCCACTCAGGGCACCAGGGTCTTAAGCTGGCAATGGTGAGAGTCACTGCACTGCCCTCGAGTTTTTCCAGTTGTATATATAGAGTTCACACAAAGGTGGTTTGGTGCGAAATGGGAGCAGAGTGTCTCAAAGTAGAGTGTCTCTGGTAGGGCTTGGACCAAGGAGACTCTCATAGTGCACTCAAGGCTATCTGTATATAACATTTTCCCCTCAAGGGAAATAGTTTTTTCTATGAGGAATGACATGCAGCTGAGTTCATTCAGTGAACACCTGCATTTCAGTTACTCGTTATTTTAACCCTTTCCCTGATATTTGGCCCTAGAGTCAGCAGAATCCATGGTGTGAGGAGAAATACATTGCTGTACAATCATGTTCTATGTCTTTTTGATTTTATAAAATGTATAACAGTTAAACATAGTAAGCAGTACTAAAACAACACAATATCAATAAGGAATTGAGCAAAGCTTGAGAGTAATGTTGTACAGAAATATACTTAAAAAAGAAGTCATACCAGTGATGATTACTATCAGTAACAATTTCTTGAGATATATCTTTCCCTCTCTGTCTCTCTTTTTTTTTTTTTTTTTTTTTTTGGTGCTGGGGATCCAACTCGGGACCTTCTGCTTGTCAGGCAGGTGACGGAACCACTGAGCTAAATCCCCAGCCTCTTGAGATATATCTTTAAGTTATCCATTAACTATGTGAGTTTGTAGCAGAGGTAAGGATTTAGGAATCTAGGTAAAGGATACATCATCTATCTGGACTGGGACAAAGAAAACACATTACCCATTTAGTAGAGTAGCTCAAGATGTTGTAGATATCTCAAGAAAGGGGAACTCAGACCCATTAGCACTAATTTAGTCATATTACTGCCGGCAAAACACATATGTTGAACACAACACAGAGACATTACTAGGACTATACAGTTCAACAGTACCCTGACAATGTATGCTGGTCACATTACTGTTAGCAAAACACACGTTAGCGTCCCACTTCATATAACACAAAACAGTTACATACAGGAAATACAGTAAATGGAACTAGAATGGTGAAGAAGGCATGATTTCATTTTTTTGATTAATGTCAAACAATTTGGTCCCTTATCAGTAGGCACACCATTATCTAATGGATAAATAACATTTTTTTTTGGTATCGAAGATCGAACTCAGGACCTCACTCTGGCCAGGCAGGCACTATGCTGCTGAGCTAAATCCCCGGCCCAGATAAATAACATTTTTTAACATCCACATATTTTTTAATGATTTAAGGAACCATAAAATGTTGATTGACAGTAACAGCACATGAAAAAGACACAGCACAGAGACATTGTGGGGAACATACATTTTAATAGTACCCCACCAGGGTCTATGGGTACACTTAGACCATCAGTCCAAACAGAGTATTAAATGTCCAGTTGGCAAAGAAGCAAGGTTGATTGGCAGCGCATGTAAAATTGTCCTGTTGGCAAAGAGTAGTGGCGTTCTTATGTCCAGACACGTCTCAGTTGCTCTTAACAAAGTTCCTAGAGTTCAAGAGGGACTACATGGCAGGAGCAAAAGGCTATAAATTAAGCAAAGCTATTCCCAAAGGAAAAGATGATTAGTAGATGCACCTCAGGAGCATCTTGACCTGAATACTTATGTCACAGTGTTGTCTGGGCCCATTATTATAATTTTGGTGGCTCTCAACTTACCAGCAGGGTGTCTTGTACACAGGGAGAGCAGAGGTTTTTGTTTGGCCTTGCAGCAGTGAGCCAGGTGGTGGGCCATGTTAGCCCTGTCTTGGCACTCTGACCTGCATCTTCTCAGCCCACACTGTTGGCAGCCAGGCTGACTGGTGTGCAGGGTGATAAGGGTGTTGACAGTTGTGCAAGTTATGCAGACGGCTGGTGTGGGCGAAGCTCAGGCTCAAGCTCTTGGGTGGCAACAGGGACAGTGGTCCACAGTGGTAGTGCCGTTACATATCTTTTATTTTAATCTTTACACAATCCTGTCCCATTTGTCCATTTTTTAGCAAGCTATGAATACAGCAAGTCTTTCCAACCCAGAATATCATACATAATGTATTTAACATATTTAACATCAGATTTCTTTAAAAAGTGTAATTTTGAAAATAAATAAATAGATAGATAAATAGTGTAATTTTGTCTTAGTGGATCCTGCCAACTATGCCAATTTGTGGCAGCAAAAAGTCACATGTATGTGGCCACAGAAATTTGAGGTTTGGATTTGCATGAACAAAGAAGAGCCACACAATGATTCTTTTTTTTAAATGAAAGTAAGTTTATTATAAAAGTACAGCAGATATGAGAATAGTCAAATAATATATAACCACACACCAAGGCAGGAGATAGCACCAGAATCCTCTGGGGAAAGCTCTTGCATGAGACAGAGCCATGGGGCCGGGGATGTAGCTCAGTGGTTCCAGCGCCTACCTGGCAAGCACAAGGTCCTGAGTTCGATACCCAGTACAGAAAAAAAAAAAAAAAAAGAGAGAGACAGAGCCTTCCATGAGAGAGAAAACACTGCATTACATCCAGTTTCTTAGTTTCTTCAGTACTATGTTCAGATAAAAGTGACTTAGTGCCTATCGGCCTACCCCTGTGAAAGGGATTGTTCCCAGCCTTGGTCAGAATCTGCGAATGGTCGTCCTTTGGGTGTTAACAGTTATCGCTATACATTGTTTTTACAGGAGATAGTCAGCTGCCCTGCAGAAAGGCACGTAGCCAAAGTCATTTCAGTGAACACATGCAGTCCAGATGACTCTTGTCTTTTTAACCCTTTCTCTTACACCTTGGCTTGCAGATGGCTGTCTTCTCCATGTCTTCACATGGCCTGAATCTCCTCTCTTATAAAAATACCAGTCATATTGGATTAAGACCTACTCTAATGACTCCATTTTTAATTTAAGTATCTCTTTAATGACTTTATCTGAAAATACAGTCTCATTCTGAAGCACAGGAGTTAGGGCACAGATTTGTGTGTGGGGGAAGGTGACATAGTTCAACTCCTAATATATACCACCAATTTCTTTAAAAGATTCCAATTTGCTTTATATTTCAGCCATACTGCTTTATAAACCTTTTATATTTTGTAGAAATTCCTATGTAATTTCTTTTTGTCTTTCTGAGAAAAGCAACACGTGCCTTTATTGTATTTCTAAGGTTTTCCAAGTCCTCAATCACACTACTAAAAGAACCCTTTTTCTTCTTGAAAGATAATATTCCTTCCAACTTCTGACCTGCCCCCTGCCCAATTTGTTCTGATTGTTTTCTTAGCCTGCTGTGTCATGGTTATATTGGTGTATTAGTTAGAATTTTGCTACTAAAATTAAATTCTTGAGGCAGGCTAACTTTATAAACAAAGGGATTGGTTTAACTTTCAGTTTTAATGACTGAAAGTCCAAACAACATGGCACAGTCTTTAATTATGGCAATCATAGCAAATGACAGAGCAATTGTGAGAAGAATCACATCTCTAAACAGGAAACCAGAGAGAAACTGAGGTCCCACAGGCCCTTCCCAGATGGTAACCCCAAGACCTAAGAATGTCCTACCAGGCTCTACCACTTACAGGTCCCACTCTTTCCTCTTCATACCACCACCCTGGAGACCAAATCTCTAATATAGAAACCTTTAAGGGAACAAATAGCATCAAAACCATAGCAACTGTCACCCTGAGATTTATTTTCCTTGAGTTTCTGGGTCGGTTCCCTTTTCTCTTAAATCTTGTGACTGCATTTTACTTGGACTTCTATTTTGCCTTGAAGAAGTACATCTGTGGCAGAGACAGAGATATGCTGTTAGACTGTCTCTCAGGAAGGACTCATTGCCCAAGTGCAAGGAGGACAGTTAATTGACAGCCCTCAGGATCCTCTACAGCAGTGATGGTGAACCTTTTGGAGACTGAGTACCAAACTGCAACCCCAAACCTACTTATTTATCACAAAGCATGAACAGTGCAATTAAACCTAAATACTGAGGTTTTGGTTTAGGAAAAACAACTCTACATAACACGATTGCCATAGCTTCACCACCACTGCTCTAGAGGTTATCAGCTTCTGGTGGATTGAGCTCACCCATTTCTGCCCAACTTGAGACTCCTCTAAAGGGAAATCTTTGCTCCGGAGCTACCAAGAGGGCTGGCAAAAGCTTTGTCAGGTCAGCATCACTCTCTGATGGCTAACCTTAGTCAGTCCTGTGTATTTCCCTTTTCCATTGATAGACTTTACTCCCCAGAAAAAGTTTGCACTCTAATTCAGTTTCAGCTTCTGCTTCCTAAAGAACCCAACCGGTATGATACCCTCTAATGTTTGTTTTTTTGTTTTAGAAAGAAATCGTGAAATTTAAACTTTAGAGGCAGTGCAGAAATGAATTGCTTGTCCTCATATCTATTGCTACTTTGGTTTTCTAGAGTCAAAATTATTTCCTCACAGAACTATGAAGGCCTTCCTATCTTCTAACATCCAGCATTCCTTGTAAGAAGTCTTATCATAGTACAATTAATCCTTTTTAGGTAGTCTATTTTTTGCTTTTTGCTTTGTTTTGTACCCATCTGCACAAGCTTTTAGGGTTTTACCTTTATGCTCAATGATTTTAAATTTCACTGGGCTGTATCTAGGCACAGCTGGTTGTGGACGGCCCTTTTGAACTGATGAGTAATATCTCCTATCCCTTCCCCTGCACTGTCTCTGCTTTCTTTTTCTAAACTCTTACTAGATACTTGTTGTATCTTCTGTTTCTCTCATCTATCTCTTATTTTTATATTTTTTTGCTTTCCATAAACTGATGCCTTAGAAGATATTTTCCATTTTATTTTCTGTATCTTTATATTTGGTCTTTAGCATGATCGATATATTATTTTTTTCAACTCAGCAATTAGACTTTTAGTTCTTAAGGACTCTATGATTCTCCAGTTGCTCCTTTTAATGTCCTTGTGTTCTTG
This sequence comes from Heterocephalus glaber, assembly GCF_053883595.1. Lineage (NCBI taxonomy): Eukaryota > Metazoa > Chordata > Mammalia > Rodentia > Bathyergidae > Heterocephalus > Heterocephalus glaber. Next base: position 10,698,239 of record NW_028258344.1, read on the forward strand.
CTTTCATTGTTGCAATACCCTCTTGGATGTCCCTTTCGATACCCATGAGCATTTAAAAAAAGAGTCTGTTCCTCACATTATCTGTTTCCTCTTGGGTCATTTACTTTGTTAATCTTGAACTTTCTTTTTTTAGGTTGTTGTTTCTTCTTAAATGTGTGGTAAAGATTTTTTTCATTTATGAATGAATGGCGACAATGATTCATATCTATAAAGTGGCTGAGTCCAAGGAAAAGTCTTTTTGATTTACAGTGCATGGATAGAAAACAGCCATCTGGCCCAAGATACCCAAGATGCAAACTCAAGAAGGAGCTCACTCTGAGAGTGGGGTGGTCTTCCTTTTCTTTCCAAGTCTATTATTAGGTTCTGTGCTGCTTTTTTTCCCAGCCTGCTCAGAGACTCCTCCCACCTCCCTGCACACCCAGCCAAGTCTGTTTAAGCAGTTCTCCAGGTGGCTCCAACTAGGCACAAATTTAGTAACAGCTGCAACATGTTGTGGAGGACAACTGCCTCTGTGCTGTCTCTGTACTTGAAGCCTCCTGGGAGATCTGCAGAAAGAGTGGTTCTGTCTTGGCTAGATTGCAGAATATGTATTTTGAACTGTGATTTTCTCCATTCTGAGCCTTGTATCCATACTATCATTTGCTTTCCACACACCAGAAATTATTTAAAGTCTGTGGTTTGCTAATTGTACCTACTATACTTTTCCATGTTGCAAAAGTTTTACTTTTCATTTTTGTGTATTTTTATTATCTGTTCAATGCCCTCCTGGGAAGGAAGGGATGCAATCATATATGCCCAACCACACGTGTAATCCTGACCCCTGAACACACCAGTGAACATCTCAATGAGGCCAGAACAGTGGAGAATTTTGCAGTCAGGGTGGAGAAACAGAAAGGAGGTTATAGGTAGCAGACTGAAGGATAAAACTCAGGAACTTTCAGGGAAGGGCCAGCACCACATTTGCAACTATGGCACTACAGAAACATAGACAGGAGCTGAGAGGCACTGAGAAAAAAACTTTTAATGTGGCAGAGTTACATTTAATTCTTGGTTTTCTGGGGACACCCCTGTACCATTATTATGAATGTCTCTCTTGCTCACATTAGCTCTGTGTGAATTTTCTTTCCAAGTAAAAGAGCCAGAAATCGTGCATGTCCTAGTCCCCTGGAACCTGTTACCTACCTAGCTGTAGACAAAAGGGGTGATGGTTTCTGTCACAGTGCAGTGTTGACCTGGACCCTGAACCTTGTAGATAATAAAATGTCTTGCTTGCCACCCTTGTGAATCAAGGAAAAGGCAGAAATAAGTCTCTATTTCTCTTAACCTGATTTATGATTCCGCCCGTGAACTTGAGTGCAGAGGTGCAACACATTTCCCTGAAGTCCTACAAAGTTAATCTTAAAAAAAAAAAAAAAAAAAAAAAAACTTTGAGAACCCTATTTCCAAGCAGCCTTAAGGAAGCCACATTCCCACTTTAAAAAAGAGAATCCCTTTCTTTTTTCTAACTCCACATTCTTTCTTTCCTAACTTCACGTTTTACTGGAACTTTCATTTTTCAGATTTAGTATTTTATGGGGATGTTTAACAAATAATTCCACCCCCCCCCAAATAATAAGATTCATGTAACTTCAAAATAAAATCTCTGTTGCTCAAACCGACATCAGTCCTCTTAGTTAAAAGACCCAAGTCATTATAAGTTGTTTCTCCCAACTTTAACACATGGGGAGAGCACAGTATCACAAGAAAATGGCAACAAGCCATTAACAATTAACTAACCCTCTCTGACTTCCCAAAAAATAGGTTGACCAAGCATCATTATAAACCTAATCAGGAGGGAATACCTTTGTGAAAATTAAGAACCGGATGAAAAAGACATCTTAAGTAACCCTATTTTTATTCTCCCTACATTGTCAAGGTAGGTGGGGAGCTTTCTCTAGTGACTTAGTAACTACAACGCCTTAAGATTTACAGAAGCCCCCAGCTGGAGCTGCGGTCCTAGCTGGAGCTGCGGTCCTAGCTGGAGCTGCGGTCCTAGCTGGAGCTGCGGTCCCGGCAGGGCGGCGCCCCTCCAGCCTTCTCTCCCCGCCCAGCCCCCGGGTGGCACCCCGACCTCGAACAGGCTCTGGGGCTCTGAGTGCGGGCTACACTGCCCAAATTACTGCTGACGTTTGTGGTTTACGGAATACAGAGCGGGAGATACTGTTGGGCTTTAATTTTGAAAATCTAACATGATAAAAGTACCAGCCAGGCAGGAGTCGAACCTAACCAGACGCGTTATCCGCTGCGCCACGGGCCCTCCGCTGGGATATGTTTGAGGAACACGCATGATGACAATCTATTGAGACCGCACTCTTACCCCCACCCCCAGTCATCTTGAGTGGTAACGCCGGCTGGGAAAGAAAAAGTGAGACAGGCCGGCGAAGGTGGCCACAGAGTCGCAGAGCTTTGTGGCACCTCAGGACGAGACGCTGGGGTTACAACCCCTTCCCGGGTCCCTTGGGATCAGCACCGCGCAAAGCTGTCTTTTTGCGCACGCGCATAACAACATCCTGGCGCGTTCTTCGTCCCTTCGCTTCTCGAGTTGCGCATGTCCAGTGTCGCCTTGGCCAACCTGGAGCGCGTTCTGACTCATCTGGGCTTCAATTGCAGGGACCATAATGAGTTTTCCTGTCCCTTCGATAGCTCAGTTGGTAGAGCGGAGGACTGTAGCTACAACCTCCGGCAGGAGAAATCCTTAGGTCGCTGGTTCGACTCCGGCTCGAAGGAGACTGTTTTGTCCCCGCGGCCCAGGGTTTTAAGTCTAGCCCGTCCATCTTCATTAACCTTTATTGCCTGCGCAGCAGCGGACAGTTCTGAGCGCTCAGGGTCCAGTTTAGTCCTCCACCTGTGAGCCTTTTTGCCCTCCCAGGGTGGAAGGTCCCCAGGCCAACTACAAAGTGCAGCTGTCGTCCGGGCCCTAGCCCTGTTCCTAGGACTCTCCGGCATTTCCCGAGCGCCCGAGTCACACGGCCAGGGGCGAACTCAGCCACGCCGGCCCTGGGTCAGCCGCCGGCTCCTCCGGCGGGCAGGGACTTTGCCTTCAGATCCCCGGGCCGCAACAGCGAAAGGAGGACGCGAGGACGGGAGAGTCCACGGGAAGAGGGGTCTGGTGCCCCGGGAATCTGGAAGTGCGCACGATAAACACACACGCACACGCACACAGGCACACTAACCCTAAAATGTGGCGCAAAGTTAGGCTGTCAAGCCGACGACGGAGCACCCTGCTCCCTTCGATAGCTCAGCTGGTAGAGCGGAGGACTGTAGGTGCTCGTCTGCGGCTATCCTTAGGTCGCTGGTTCGATTCCGGCTCGAAGGAGAGACTGTGGTTTTGTTATCTTGGTTTCAGTTACTAATGCGATTAAAACGTTTTTATTAGAATTCTTGCGTCTCAGTGTTCTGACCCTTCTCTAGAGCAACAGATAAGCAGCGGAGCCAGCAGTGGGGGATTAGCTCAAATGGTAGAGCGCTCGCTTAGCATGCGAGAGGTAGCGGGATCGATGCCCGCATCCTCCAGTTTTCTTCCTTGACCCACGTGGTAGTTTTTCTTTCACTTCGGCACCAACCGGAACTCAAGCTGAAAGTCAGACATCAAACAAATAAAATTAAGGTGATCTTGAAGTTACCACTCTCTAAAACTTCCCATACAAGCACAATGCATGCTGGGATATTATCCTAATTTAAATATTTCAGATTTTTTTGTTTTGGAAAATTCACGAAATCAGTTGTTTTTCTTTCACAAGTGACGCCCAATGGCCGTGATATCTATTGCCATTCCGGCTCCACTGTGATTTCTGTTTAATGTCTACAACTTCAGCCACCCATAGTTAGGGGAAACTCGCAGATAGAAAAACAAAACTAAGAGAACATGGGAAGAAACGCTGACTGAAGTTTGCTGAGCTGAGGAAGCAGGACGAATGGTTCCACTCCACCTCCCTCCTCTAGATGGGTGTACTCTCTGAACAGATCCAAAAAGGGCAGGCCGACTGTGGAGAGGGGAGGGAGTGGCGGTTTGCATTTGGAATTGGGTTGTAATGCCCGTGACCTCCTGGGAACTAGTGACGAGCGCTGAGGGAGAATTACTTGGAAAAAAGTTTCACCTAAAGCTCCTATTGAGTGAAAGTTTTAAAAACACAGACAAGGCACGCTCGTGTGCAAACACACACACGCACATACACGCACACACACACACCCCTCTCCCAAAGATTTAAAGGCTAATCAGAACACACACAAAGATCTTTCTAGTAATGAATTCTCTCTATCCTAATTTTGTAAATTAGTCACAAAAGAGCTACTAAAGCCATCCTGTATTTCTCATAACACAAACAGTTATTCCAGACAACAGCAGAATTATTAAGTTTTTGAAAATTACAGTAAATAGTAATTCTTTTTTTTTTTTTTTTGGTACACTGTAGGGTCCTTGACAACTTATATGCTTTTGTTACCCTATATTGGGTTTTTGTTTGTGCATTTTGTTTTTTTGTGTTTGTACAACTTTCCGTAGTTTATTGTTATATCTTTCATTTTCTATTTTTATCTCATTATCAATATAGTTTTAAAATCGAATGTATGTGAGTCACTTAAAATATACCATTATGTTCATGAAAACACATTTCAAAATGACAAAAAGAATCCTTTTAACCATAAGTGACAAAAAAGAACAAGAAATGTATGATAAAGTCAAGGAATAGGAATGACTATACCTACCTGGACCTCCAGGTAGAGGACTTGTGCTTGCTGCAGTTGACATGGGCAAGAACTCAAATATCTCAGGGTTAGCAGTCCATGTGGGGACTGGAAATCACAAAAGTCTGCAGGTGTAAATCAGGAGGCAGTACTGCATAGTGGTTAGGTATGGGCTGTGAAACCTGATGGCCTGCCTTGGTTTTGCTACTTTGCACTGTATGACCTTGGGCAAGTTGCCTGACATTTGGTTACTTCGGTTTCCTCGTTTGTGAAGTAGGGATGATAATAATAGTACTTGCTTTTAATAAAGATGTCATTTGTAAATCTCTTAGTACCTTAAGGTACCAAGAGCTTTGCAAGTAAAGCACACACAATAAGCATTAGCTGTTATCGGTGTAGGAGACAGAAGAGAATGGAAAGGAAGGAGAAGGGAGGGATGAGATGGGAGCAGAGGGGAGGGAGGAGGAAAGAAAGAGGAAAGGACATAGACATTAAGTGTCATTTTCTTGGCAAAATGCAGAGATTGAAACATATTTCAGCACTTAGACTCCTGGCAGCCACACCATACTTATAGTGAAGGCCTAATTATCCTGAAGGTTTGTATGTTTATATAAATACATATTGCAGTGTAGGAAAGTGATGGCTGGATCTAATAGATCTACTATGCAAGGAAAATAGAACAATCCTAAAAATACAGGATGATGGTTAAATGCATTATGGTGTTAGAATATGTCTAACCATTGTGACATTTCATTGGATTACAACAATCCATCTCATACTTTTTGACTGTACAATTATACTTTAGCATAATAGTAGCTATGCATCTCAGTAGCTGCACCTGGGGGATACATGAAGCAATCTTTGTGTGTACTCCCTTGGTATGATGAACAGCAAGGTGTGTGCTCGTGTGCAAAAGTGTCAAACCAAGATTTTTACCCACATAATGCTCAGTCTAATAGGTTTTGTGTATGTTTACCTGAGCATCTCAGGGGGTAAAATATACCCACACCATTCTTCTGTTATGAAAATACACATTTTACCATAATGGAATGTAGGTGTTACAGTAACTGCACCTGGGGAAAGCAAAAACCCATCTGTGCATTCACCCACTTGGCAGATAAATGGCAAGGCATGTATAGGAGAGCCAAAGCAACAACAGGTAAGTTTTATCCATGAAATGCTTATAGCTAAATTTTTGTGCATTTAGGATCTGCTGTATTAAAAAGTTTTCTTTTGATTTTTCTGGTAGAAGTAGGGCAATTCAGTACAATGGCACATGAAAAACCAGATTTGCAAGTTTTGGAGGGAGTCAAAAGTGAATCATCAGGTTACTCATGCATGGATGATGAAGATGATAATGACTTTGATGTTGGCCATGTGAGCCAAAATTCCTGTGACAGTGAAATGGAGCAAGAATTGACTGATACAGAAAAAGGGAATGCAGACCTCTTTGATTCAGATGATGAAAAGAGCAGTGTGAGTACGTATTTGACTAGTCTAAATGTTGCAAAATTGTCACACAACCAAAGGGAACCATCCAATGTTAGAACTACGTCTGAAAATATAGTGAGACTCTTGGCAGGGATAAACCTATTGGAAAAGAACAGCCATTCAGTGTTGGAAATTGTAACAGACAAAATGCTAAAAGGTGTTATGAAATACACAAAGGCTAAAATACAAGTAAAACATTCTGTATGCACAAATAGCCACATTAAAAAATGTATTTATTATGACACCTCACTACCTGAACTAAAAGCATTCATAGGTCTTTTGTACTTAGCTGGATTTCTCATGGTAATCACAGAAATGTAAAACACTTATGGAAAAGTGATGAGTTACATATGGCAAAATATTTATGCCCTTGTAGATGTGAAGACTTATTATGCTTTCCATTTAGAAATGTATCCTGGTACTCAGCCACCAGATCCTTATTCATATAGTAATAAAATGAATGATGTTTCAAACAGATTTGTTGTTCCCATCTCCCAGACTAATTGACACTGACATTTGACTAACTGACTAATGACATTTGACAATTGATTTACCAGTTTTCAATTGATGATACATTTGCTAACAGAGCACAAGTTGACTGGCATAGGAATTATATGCAGGAACAAAGCAGCAATTCCAAATGCAATGTTACAGTTTCAAAGCAGAATTGTACTGTAATACAACCTTTGGATTTCAGAAAGATTTACATTGGCCTCATATATGGCAAAAAAAAAAAAAAAAAAAAAAAAACCACTGGTACTGCTGATGTCAACATTGCATCATTATAAAAATATAGCTAGAGAAACCTCAACAAAATGGAAGCCTGAGATGGAAATGTTTTACACCAAAGCCAAAGGCAGCGTAGACGTAGATGAGTTATGTGGCAACTATGATACCACTGGAAACACAGTGTTGGCCAATGGTTGTATTTTACTCAATCCTAAACATGTGTAGTATAAATAGTGCATAAATAGTTTGATAGTTTAGAAAGAAAATAACAAGTGCAAAATACTATGGAGAAATTTTCTTAGAGGGTTGAGACTGGAACTCATAAGAGAACATTTATAGCAAAGGAAAAACAAATTGTTTCTGCCCAGGGAACTATGCAAAAAAATTGTGGAGCACCCTGGTGAGCTGACAGGTGAACAAGAAGGAGCAGCATCACAAAGACCCATTGTAACAATAGGAAAACCAAAAAGATGTCGGCTGTGCTTCATGAGAAGGGGCAGGAAAACAAAACAGATGTGCTATTAGTATAAGCAATACTCGTGTATGGAGCACGCAGTTTTCGTGTGTGAAGACTGCCTTGAGTGTGACAGTGAGCACTCACTCATTACATATTTGATTTTTTTTAATCGATATCTTGTTTACCTGCCATGTGCACATTCTACAATATAGTAGGAAGCTTCTGACAAAGCATAAAGAGAAGAGAGGCAACAACAATGGCCTGGCACGTAGGAAAGCTAAGGACATGTGCTGTCAGTGAAAGTGAGGCAAGTGCATGGAACATGGAGTTGCCATGTGTGAAGACTGCCTTGGTTGTGACAATTGAAGCCAAGGTTATTTTTGTTGTAGAGTTCTGTTGGTATTTTCATTGTAGTTCATATAGGAACTTATTTCTGATGTTGTCTTGTAGGTTTTGTAAGCAAGTACACAGCTGATGTAAAAATGTTGATGTTTAGTCTAAATGCACAATACATATTAAGAATGTAATACTTTATTTTATTGATATTTTATGTTCCTGTTATATTACATTGCACATTGTATAATATAATAAGAACCTCCTGACAAAACAAGACTAGTGAGATGTCAAGCCCTACACAAAGGCCAGGAAAACAAAACACATGCACTGTCAGTGTAAGTGATACATGTATATGGAACAATTTTTTTGTAGACTGATATTGGTATTTTCATTATAGTTCACAAAGAAATTTATTTCTGTTTTTTTAGACTTTGTACACCAAAAAAAAGTCAATTTGAAAATTTCGATGCTCTTTTATAAACACTCAAAAAATATTAAAAATTTAATACTTTTTTTTTTATATTTTTCCTGTTCAGTACTCATTGTTCAATATAATAAAGCTCATAAAATTAAAATCAATAATTCATCAATAGAAATATTCTAAAGAATAAATGTGGGTATTATACACCCATGTTTCTGCACCCTTATGACAAAATTGGCATTATGCCTCATGAGCTACTGATAGAGAAAATTTGAACTATAAGTTAGTTATTAAGGTAGCTAAAGTAGAATAAGTAACACATTCCTTTAAGATTTACCTTTCCCATAACTCTTATTGTTTAAGGTGATGGCTAACTGAAGCTTTGACCTGTAACCTAGCTGTAGATAACATTTAACCTGGAGAAAAGCAAAGTAGAAATGTTTGGGTAGTTTACAATGTATGTGTTTTAAGCGCCATCTGTTTGTTATATGTCTGTGACTTTAACCATTAACAGGAACTAGTTGTAAAAGAGAAATAGAAATTTTACTAAGACCACCAGGAATGAGGTAATGGCTAAAAGAAGATATAAAAGGAAATGTTAAAACAAAGAACGGCATGGACATTGATCAGTCGAGTTTCTGGCAGTCCCCCTTGCTAGCGAGCAAAGGCTTTGTTTTTTTACCCAACTTCTGTGTCTCTGTACATTTCTTTCCGCGATTCCGGAACACTGCAAGTATACTTAAGAACTTGTTGGCCATGGTATCAGCACTCTGGGAGGCTGAGGCAGGAGAGTTACAAATTCAAGACCACTTGGGTGACTTAGCAAGACTCTGTCTCCAAATAAAAAATAATAATTTAAAAGGGCTGGTGATGTACCTCAGTGTGAAGGCCCTTGATTCAATCTCCAAATACTGAAGAAAAAAAATTGTGGAGAAGTGTCAATAATTGAATGTTAAGCAAATAAAATATTTATGGAGCAATATAAATAATAAACAATATAGACAAGCATAAATTACAAAGACTAGAAAATGCATTAAAGTGTTAACAGTAGTAATTAATCTTTTTCCCTAAAGTTTCAAAATACTTTGTTTTCTGAAATAAGTATTATTTTTTAATTAGAAATATAGATGCCTTTGAAAGTTTAACGGCTAATATATAGTCAGCACTTTCTAGAAGTTAAACACAGCTCCAGGTACTTTACATGTATTAACTAACTTATTTTTCTCATAAAGAAAACAGTAGGCCCAATGACTTTAGTGGTAAATTTTACTGATCATTTAAGAAAAATATAATGCCAATTGAAAAGGGAGTACTTCCCAACTCATTGTATAAAGTCAACATTACCCTGATACCAAAACCAGGTAAACACAGTAGTGGAAAAGAAAACTATAGACCAATATCCCTCATGAATAGAGATGCAAAAATTCTCAAAAGAATTTTAGCCAATTGAACCCAACATTTATTACCCATAATATCTTGGGTAAAGATATTATGCCCAAGTGGAATTTAGTCCAGGAGTACAGGACCAGTTCACCTTCAAAAGTCAACGTAATTTGCCATATTAAACAGGCTAAATAAATATTTGACCAAATTCAGCATCCCATTTCTGATTTTTATACTGTCAGCAAACTTAGAAAGGAAGGTAATTTCATCAACCTGATAAAAGACATCAATGAAAATCATGTAGCTAATATTTAACAATAAAAGACTGAATGCCTTCCTCCTCAGTTCAGGCAAGGATATCCATGCTGGATTTTCAGCAGTAACTAGTGCAACAAGGTAAGAAAAATGAAGTAAAACACCTCTAAATTAATTTTTTTAAAAACTATTTCATTTTTTAAAATATTGATTACATGTTGGGATGTTAATATTTTAGATGTTTTAGGGTTAAATAAAATATATTAATAGAATTCATTTCATTTCTTTCTTTTTAGTTTGTTTGTTTGCTTGCTTGTTTGTTTGTTTGTTTTTCAGCACTAGGAATTGGATGCAAGGCCTTTTACACTGAGTTACATCCCCAGCCTTTTTTTATTTTTTATTGTGAGACAGGATCTCCCTAAGATGCTGAATTGCTCAGTTTGGACTCAAACTTGCAATCCTCCTGCCTCAGATTCCCAGAGTGCTAGGATTACAGAAATGCATCACCACACCTAGCTTTCTTTGCAACTTTTTTAATGTGATTGCTAGCAAATTGAAAAATCATATATGGTTCATATTTGTCATTCACTTACTTATATTTATCATCTTATTTATTTGGGCAGTACAGTTTAAAGAGATAAGCAGGGGCCAAATCACATTAGGCTTTTGAGATCACAGTGATTAACAGCTTTATCCTAAGTATAATGTGACCATTTATGGAATGTAAATAATGAGTAACATGAGAAATAGATTGCAGAAGGCAAGAGTGCATTAGAGAAATCACATAGGAGGCTGGTATATTGAGAAGAGTGAGGTACGGTGTGTATAGTCAGGGTGGAGCTAAGGAAGGCCTGGACCCAGGAGAGGACTTCAGACACTTGCCATTGGAAAGACCTCGGGCTGAAGTATTTGCTACTTGTTGGGACTATCACTGTTTAATTCTGGCATGTGAATTATGCCAAGAAATGTTCAGAGGAAAGTACACTACGTTAGTTTTCTAACATTTCCTCAGAGATCTTTGTGATGAAGTAAAATTTATAAACAACGGATTTGAAGGAGCAACCAAAAAAGCTTTCAACCTCAATTTACAAACTATTTAAAATGCAAGTGTTATCTTCTGCTAAGTGTTTCATAAATTAGTTCATTTCTCTGTGATTTTTAATTTCATAAAATTTTTTTTCATTAAAAACCTTTTAAATTATATATCTAAGCTATTACCAAAAGACAGCTAAATTGAAAATATTGACAATGTAGACAGAAAACTGTGAAGTATTTTGTGCATTTATGAGTTACGTTCTTGGTGTAAGGAGATGGCATGAATCATTTTACTGGGTTATATTTTGGGTTATATTTTTTTCAGTAACTTTTAGTGCTAGGGATGGAACCAGAGGCCTTGCATATGCTAGGCAAATGCTCTACCAGTGAGCTATATCCCCAGCTTCAGTAACTTTTAAAGTTGTTCTGTGGCAGCAAATTCCTAAGGCAAACAATAGTTAAGAAGTATTTTTGTGAAGCATCCCCTGAGTTGTAGGATACCAAAGGAAATAACATGATATTCCAACATGCATTTATTGTGGGGAGATGCATTATATCTGATAAGACTGATAAACAGAGCCTGGTACTTGGAACACTAGCTCACCTCAATTTCAAATGAGGTATGGCCTTCACTAATTAAACGTGGTCCCCTCACAAATCAAAAGAGGGATAGATGGATATTTCAAAAAAAGAAATAACAACTTTGTTGTCTTAATTTAAAATTACCTGACTTATTTTAGCATGAGATTAAAATAATTTCCAGTAGATTGAATTGAGGCTAGAGTTTAACCTGAAAGTGTTGGGATACTTGTGCCCAAGTCTTCTATCCTTTCAGAACCTCCTTCAGCAGTCACCAACCTCTTTGCCTCCATATCCACATTATCTTTTATTCTCCCTCTGTTTAAAGGATTTAGTCAGCCACCAATTTTCTCACTTGGTTTGATACAAGAAAACTAGAACTCTCCTTCTACCTTAAAGGTTGAGCCACAAGCAAGACCAGTTTTCCAATTGTTGCTTTCTTTCCCACCATTTCTGTACTCTGAATCATTGCTTTGCTGTAAGGTGTATCTACTTTTGTTGTTGCCTTCAGCTTCACCCTCATCTGACTATATTTCCTGTTGGATTTGAAAAACATATTCGTTTTTCCATTATTTTCAAGTGCCTAAACTTGCACTTGCCTTTACCTATGCTATAGAGACAAGAGATCATGCATAAATAAAAGGCCAAGGACATTCTGGAGTCTTTGGAAAGATTAGCACTCCTAATACTGATTCATTGAGGCATTTCTAAGCTCCTGTCCCCAGAATGATCTAGCCTATTTTGGAAGTTAGGATGAATAATCTGTGTTGCTCTTCTAACCATTAGGAGACAAGTATGGGTTCACATCACTCTAGCTACAGAGTACAGAATCCACAAAAAGTGTCACCCAGTCCCTACTGGGGAATCCTTCATGTACATTTTAATTTTCTCCAAAGTTTTTTTTTATATTTCATATTATAGGGCTTGTTGTTGAGGATGGTAACCACTCGCCACATGTGGCCATTTAATATAAACTGAAAGTAAATAAGGTTGAAAAGTCATTTCCAGAGTTGCTCTGTACACACTTCAAGTACTAAGTAGCTACATATGGCTAAAGGTTGTACACTACAGATACAGAATATTTCCACCATCACAGAAAATTGCTTTATAAGGTACCATTCTAGTGCATGGTGTCACAGCTTAGTGGGTGAGATCATGGGCTCTGTAGTCAAAAGATGGTCTCTAAGTCTGCATCACAATTTTGCAACCATGTGGCTCTGGACAACTACTTTGCTCAGCCACAGCTGGTTCCATGATCATAATAACACCTATTACGGGGAGCTATTACACAAAGCAGTTGGTATGCAGTACATGTTTATTATATGCATTGTACTGATATAGAAGTAAAAGTAATTTTAGAATCTCCTTTTCTCCTTTCCTGAGATAAAGAATATATTGAGATTTTATTGTATAATAAAGAATTTGACTGGCCTTTAATCTCAAGTTTCTGGGTCGGAGCCTCTAAATCTTTAGAATCTCCTGAGTGATAAGCATGACTTTATCTTTGTTATTCGTTATGGACCTTGATAATTTATGCAAATAAAGTGACTCAGGAGGGGGCTGACCAGGACAAAAAGAACAACCATGTGATTAGGATGCTGAGATTTTGAGCCATGAAATATCTGCTCAGCCTCCCAGGAGGCAGTGAGGGCTGGAGACCAAGTTCAACTCCATGGCCAATGATTCAATCAATCATGCATATGTAATGAAAGTCAGATAAAAACGTGGATGCAGAAGCTTGGTGAGCTTCCCTGGTTAATAGTACTCTGACTTCACTGGGAGAGGACAAGGAAATTCACATTTTCAAATCTCCACCTCGACCTTGCTCTCTATTTGTTTCTTCTTTCTACTGGTCTTAATTCATACTCCTATTTTTTCTCTAATAAAATTATAATCATAACTATAATACTTTCTTAAATTCTGTGCCACTCTAGCAAGTCATCCAACTGAAGAGACAATGGGAACCCCCAATTTATTGCCAGTTGATCAGATTGCAGGGAACCTGGAAACCCCTGAGTATGCTGATGGATTCTGAAGGGAGGGCAGTCTTAGGAATTATTGTGCCCTTAACTTGTGAAGTTTGGCCTATCTCCAGGTAGTTAGTGTCAGAATGACTCCAGGCTTCCATGTCTTCCCACACCCTAGCCCTGAAGCCTGCTTCCAGCTGACCTGGCAGCTAGAGGGTATAAAAATCCTCTTTCTGTTGTCATCTCTCAGGTTCTTAGGGATGTATGGCATGCCCCCAGATTATCTGGGGACTGGGGAGCTGGTTAAGGAAGAGAGTGGCAGTGGTTTTGTTTCAATTTCCCACTGTGTCTAAACATATTCCTGCTCCAAGTTAGTGGACTCAGGAATGAAGGGAAATTGCACTCTTCTGTGTAACTGTTCCTGACTGGTTTTAATCACTGTGCTGATGTGTGTGGTGAGAGTGAGGGCAGGAGAAGGAAAGGAAGTAGTGTACACCACCTGTATAGTGCAGGATACCTGCAGAGACTGTGCTGGTTTTCATGATTCTGCAGAAGTTTAGGTCTACTCCAAATCCCAGAGCCTTGAAGATGATTTAAAGCCTGATTCAATTACAGAATAGTCTCTGTCTCTCAGACTTTGAAAGATTTGGCAGTTGACTTACATTTTCTGATTGCTCCCTAGAACAGAGCACTCTCCTTGGGTCCCACTTCCAACTCACACACCTGCCCCATGGATGGTTGTTTTCTGAGAGGAGGGAGGAGTAAGAGATGGTAATGATGGGAATATGAGTATTTTTCAGCATCTTAGCATCTTAGTGGAATTCTTTCTGACTTCCTATATAGCCTCCAGGAACTGCCTAGAAAAAAGTGGAATTCTTTCTGACTTCCTGTATAGCCTCCAGGAACTGCCCCAGAAAAAAGTGGAAGGCAGAGAGCAAGAAGGAGCATCAAATAATGGAATTTGAGATTTTTAAATGTCAAAAGTAATACTTCTTCAGAGGTATTTTCCCGCTACAAATATTGCTAAGTTAATTGTGAATGCCACTCACTTATAAGTAAAAGAACTGAAATCCACCTAAGTGAAGTCACTTTCCCAAAAACCACAAAATGGGATAAACACAGAAGTTAGAGGGAACCTTCCCTCCTGAGTCACTCTATAGCCCTCCACGTATCATCACTGATGGCTCACACTGAAGGCATCTGAGTCATCTCTGTGGTTTCTACTTTCATTACACCCTAGAGTCCACTTCCTACTTTCCTTCCCCAGTGCCATTTCACTATGCCAGGGCTTTGTGACCTCTTACCTGGACTTTGGCAACAGCCTCTAATCTGGTCATTAGCCAAGTCGCCTGCACTCATCTGTCCCCATCAGCACACCAAGATTAACCTTACCAACTCATGATCTATGGAAGCATCTCTGTAAGAAACTTTTAATTATTTCCTGCTATCTAATTTGCTAAATGTTTAGAAATTCTTTAGCCTGACAGAGCATCAGCCATGTGCCCTGCACTCTAGCCTAAACCACCATGTGTTGCTAGATGCCCTGTATGCCTCTGCCTCCATACCTCTGCTTCTGTGCCTTCCCTGCAAAGCACCCTCATGTCCCACATAGCTGAATGTCCATTTATCCAAGCTTCTCAGTGGATCAAATTCAAAGGCTACCCCAACCATGAAGCCTTCCTCATGCCTCCCATTCCTCATTCCTCCTCATTCCTTGAAATTCTGTAGCTCTTTATCACATTTTGTTTTGAACTATGGATCTGTATATGCATGTCTTATCTCTATTAGACTGAGTTTATGGAGGATGATGACTTGTGTCTTTGTTTACCTTTCAATCCCCAGAGCTTTGCATTGTGGAGACACATGGTAAATACTCAATGAATGCTTTTGAAAGGAAGGAATTCTTTCTATAAGAATACACTCTGCTATAATGTCCAATCACTATTATATAGTGTACAGTAACACGATATAATACTACGCAACAATTTGTCCAGTCTGATAGACCAACTACATATATAGCAGATGTCCACAAGATTATATCACTTAGTGAAGTATTAGCCATCATAATATCATGAGCAACACTACATACGTTTGTGGTGATGTTATTGTAAAGAAACTTAGATTAGTGTGTGTGTTCATGTCTTATCTTTTATCAAAAATATTTTAAATGAAATTAAAAATAAAAAACATTTATAGAATAAAGATATTTAAAGTTTTTTGTACCACTATACAATGTGTTAAATAAACTGTGATTATTAAGTCTAAAAATTTTAAAGTTTTTAAAATAAAATGCTGCATAACGATAAGATCAATTTATTATTGAGAAAAAAGTTTTATAAATGTAGTACAGCCTTAGTGTGCCGTATTTGTAAGATCTACAGCAGTGTCCTAGGTGTTCACATTCACTCACCACTCACTCACTGACTCACCCATAGCAACTTCCAGTCCTGAAAGCTTCATTCATGGGTAATGCCTATTATGGCTTATATCTAGATGTCCCCCCAAAGCCGCATGCCCTCATAGGTAGAACTTTTGGGAGGTAACTGGATCATGGGTGTGTGATAGTAGATTAGTCAGTTGATTGGTTTACGATAGTTCTGGGGGTGGGTGATAGATTTACTAAAAAGAGAGAAGACCCATTTGGGGTGTGGGTGGCACCAAACAATAGGCTTCTGGTCTGGATGGAATAAAAAGGGAAAGAAGGAGGAGGGCTGCTGCTTCCTGCTACCACACCTTGTCATGGACTGTTTCTCCTCTGCCATGCCCCTGTGACAGGCTGCCTTGTCTTGGAGCCAGCTGCCTATGGACTGAAACCCATACAAACTGTGAGCTAAAATAAACTTTTCCTCTTTAACTTGTGGGTGTTGGATATTTTGTCCCAGCAAAAAGAAAAGTGATTAGGACAGCACCCTATATAATTGTGTATCAATTTTTTTATCCTTTACACCATATTTTGATTGTGCCTTTTCTGTGTTTAAATACATTTAATACCAAAATTTTGCCTACAATATTCCTCCCACATGTACAACTAACATGCTGTACAGGCCTAGGAACACATACTACTATACCATATAGTCTACATGTATAGCAGGCTACACCAACCAGGTTTCTATAAGTATACACTGATGTTAACACAACAGAATTGCCTAATAATACATTTCTCAGAATGTACCCCTGATATTGAGCAACTCATGACTATCTTATTAGTTTGTGCTGTGATGATTGTTCTTGGTTGTCAACCTGACTAGATTAAGAGACACCTAGAAAATTGGTAAAGCCCACTTCTAGGTACATAGGTGAGGGTGTCTCCAGAGACAACTGGCAAGTGGGTAAGCAAACTGAGAGAGGAAAGCCTGCCCTGAATGAGGGTGGTCCATCCAACAGATCGGGGACCCAGATGTAACAAAAAGCAGAAGGAGGGTTTTATTTGCATGCACACTAGACCCTTCTTGTACAGGTGCATTTTTTGCTGCTGGCATCACCTTTAAACATCAGACTCCAGGTACTTTAGCTTTTGGGTGTAGAATTGTACCAGCAATTTTCCAGGGAGCTTGCAAGCCTTCAGCCTCAGATTGGGGCTGAATCTTTGATCCATCTTGTTCTGAGGCTTCCAACTTCTTAGACTGCAGTTATTGTGGGGCTATTTAGCCTCCAATAGCCTAAGCCAATCTAATAAATCTCTCTTACCATTATATGCACATTCTATTGGTTTTGATCCTCTGAAGAATTTTAATGAGTACAAGTGATTATCTTTAGTTTGCAAAATCTTTTACAGTAGAAATTTCATCTTCTCTAGAAAATATCTCACATATTATGCTCATACTCCATTGCTGAAGTAATGTTAGAATTAACTGCCAAAGCTAGGCAGCTGGATATAATTCAGTAAAAATAAATCACTAATTCTTTTCTCTAATGTGGTTGCTAAATAAACATTGAAAGTATTAAGAGAGTCCTCCAAAGCCCCCTGAAATGCTTATGAATACCTATAACTTATTATAAGGTAATAAAGCTTATTAGATTGTCAATAACTTGTCAGTGCACATGGTATTAAGACCACACATAACCAGTCACATTGACCTACCCTTTACTGGTAATTAAGTGCACACTAGGGATTGTTAACAAAATGTGGTTTTTGTTTAAGATTTTTTAAATCAAGACAAAATAAGATGCAAATTCATCACATAAAAACAGATTTCTTTCATTTTTTATCTGATTTAAATTTTTTTAAACATAATACATATTGGTTAAACAGTTGTTTCACAAAAGTCCTGGGCCAATCTCAAAATCTGCTTTATGACTTAACAGCAGACTATGAACATCAGAACTGAACAAGGAAGCTATCATTTTCAACACCACTTTGGAGGAAGAGGCAAGTGCACAGGTATTTCAGAAGCAGATCACATAGGAATAGAAGGACTCTGTTTGCACTCCAGTTGCCAGTGGCCCTGGTATCTGTCCCCCGATACACAGCAAAATGCAGTCATGAATCTGCTAGCCACATGCCAGGTATTATCCCAGAAAGGATTATTGTTCAAAATTAAAATTTTAAAGTCTGTCAAGTTTACTTTGTGTTTTGGGGGTATGTATACGAATCAGCGGTAGAGGATGAAAGACAGGAAAGAAGTAAACCGATGTGGAAGGAAAAAAATATATACTAGAGTTTTATTACTCATTTTCAAAAATTGTGTCATTGATTGGTAGACTCCTTTATGGTGAAAGGATTTGAATTCAGCTCTTAAATTGGAATTTTTCCCAGACTACAGCCCTGGCAAAGATGAAATATTTAATATTAAGCAGATCTTTCTAAATGACTGCCCTTGTGAAACCAGGATAATGATTTCTAAAACGTGTTCTCTTGTCATTGAAGCAGGTACTATCATGCTACTCTTGGTGTCTTGCTTTCTAAACTCTTAAGACAGAAATGAAGTTCATTATACAGTCGGACTCGAGCTGCATACTGTCCCTTTCTGGAGAAAGCTGTCAACAAGTTCTTAGTGAGTGCTCATGGAAGGCCTGGCTCAGAGACCAGGCACGCATATTTGCATTTGTTGTTGACAACTGTCAGCTTCGACCTCCTTCCCCTCTACAATCCCCATCTAAATGGGGTTTATAATCCTCCTTCCTACCCACTCTCTTCACTCCTAGGGACAAGAATGTTGACTCCTGCTCTCTGTCACCTGTCAGAATCCATCATCCTGTCACTGGCTTATATGGACAAGTCTGCCCACTGTCACGTGACCTTGGGCTGCTAAAAACAGCTCTAGCACCAGCTCCCAACCAGGGCCTGAAACAATGTCCTCCACCGAGAGAAACATAAAGGACACTTGATCATACAATCCTTGGAATTATTTCCAGGAAACACTTGCAGAAGCCATTTGAAGCATCCTTCCCCTGGCAGTGCACTCAGGGACAGCCAGGAGATGAGTGCATCTCTGAATTACAAGTCTTTTTCCAAAGAGCAGCAAACCATGGATAACTTGGAGAAACAACTTATCTGTCCCATCTGCCTAGAGATGTTCACGAAACCAGTGGTCATTCTCCCCTGTCAACATAACCTGTGTAGAAAATGTGCCAGTGACATTTTCCAGGTAGGTTTATTTGGAATTTGGGGAATGGAAAAGATTCCCTCCTCTCTGAATCAAATAGTTAATATTGAAGTCAATTCCTGTAGAAAACTTTGTAAGACTGCATTTATTTTCAGTTTATTTGAATGATTTGCTATCATGCTCCTCCTTACTCCCAAATCTAGTGGTATTTTAATTCAAGAATCACATTTGTTTTTAATAAAACCAAATCATTGAATCTCTTTCAAAATTGAAAATGAATTACTGCCCAAGATATGAATATTGGGGTTTCTGGGTGGAACTTTTTTATGAAAACATTGGAGGAAAGGTACCTCTTGCTGACAGTGGTACATTGCAGATGACTGTGGATAAGGGCTGGTCCTCGGTTTCAGGACCACTTGCAATTAGGCCCTAAGGGATTATCTTATGACAGGGTTAAAGCGGTTCATGTTTTTCAGTCTCAGAGAGTGAAAATAAGTCTCAGAAAAGCTCTCTGTAGCATTCCTTAATTCCTCTTTTCTTGCTTGGCAAGAACAGGCCTCTAACCCATACTTGCCCACAAGAGGAGGCACCACTGTGGCATCTGGGGGCCGATTCCACTGCCCCTCCTGTAGACATGAAGTGGTTTTGGATAGACATGGTGTATATGGACTTCAGAGGAACCTGCTGGTGGAAAACATCATCGACATCTACAAGCAGGAGTCCATCAGGTAATATTCTTCTAAACCTATTTACACTGGTTCTTGTGTTTGTAGGTTTTAATGAGTTGTTTATCAATCACAAATTAATTATTTTATGGAAAAGTTTTCTCTAAGTCAGTCTTCAATGGGAGGAGAATTCTTCATGGGAGGGAAAAAGGGAGCTAGTCCTCCTGTTTTTATATCATTTAAGAATGAAGTGATTCACTAAAACTAATCCATCCCATATGGCAATGTACTACCCTGAAAGCCATGTTATTACATACGTTTCAGAAATTTTTTCACTTCAAAGTTCTTTTATGATTCCAGATCCTATACAACAGAGAAAAACTCTAGTACAAAACTTTATAGGCAGTTAACAGAAATAGCATCTTCCAAAATAGCCCAGTGCCTAATTCAGTCAGTTTTGCCTTAGAATTGTGTAGATAATAATAAAAAAACAAAATACTCTAATACATTTTGTCACTGTATTGACTGGGAAATTCAAAGCAAGGTATAATCTTGCCTTTAGATATTTACAGTTTAAGAGACTTAGGAGATTAAAAAAGATGGCATTCAGGTTATGTTTCTGTTTCCTAGATTGTATTTATTGCATACACTTAGCATTCACTTGCTGATTGATTGGTCAATTGATATGCAGTATGTACATCCATTCATTAAAAAATTTAAAAGGATTTCTTATTCACTGAACCACATTGGCTATACACTTCCTTTCCTAGAGATGACACTACAGGAATATATTCTTAGAAGACATGATGCAGAGAGCCCTTTACAATTGTTCACAGGTCAATCTGGTCCACAAAGTTGGGAGCAACATGAAGCCCATGAAGAAATGGCCCCATCATCATTCCCACTAGGACACATGTATTTATGGAACATCTGCAGGACTCTAAGAGTCTTGCGCTCTTACAAGGAAAGCTGCTCTATAAATCTAAGATGCAATTATTGCAATTATTATGGCTATTAGTTTCTGCTTAAGATTCAAAACTAAATTAGATAGTGCAAGGATATAGATGGGATTAGGGAAAAATTGCTAATGACATACTGGACCTGTTTCCCTTACTTCCAAAATCTCTGAACAAAAAGGAAAGTACTATCATAGATCTGATCTCACTGTTTCACAGATTTTCTTTCTTTGTATTCACAGATTAGATCTCATTGTATTTCATCACTTTAAAATGGACACACTGTACACAGTCTCTTCAAGAATTCATCAGCCAATTAATAACCAAATAATTATTAAAAGTTTATATGACAGCTGTTTCAGTACTCAGTATAGTAACTTTTACAGAACAGCTGCTCCATAGTGCCAGCTATTTAAACAACACCATAAATATTCCTCCATGTTCTATTTATTGCAATCATTTTTGCCTCACTATTTGTCACAGTGGGAACTTAAAACACGAAAAACTAATAATACTTGTTATGAAATCCAGAGGAGAGCTGATGTTAAAACTTGTAGCTTTAGGGGCTGGAGATTTAGCTCAGTGGTGCTGCCACCTGCCTTGCAAAACTAAGGTCCTGAGTTCGGTCCCCGGTACAAACAAAACAAAACAAAACCTTGTAGCATTATAAAACTATACCAGACACATCCCTACTTTAGCTATTAAGTCTTTTTTGGTGCAACTGCCAAAAACTGTATCCAGGGGTTGGGAAGCAAATTACATAAAAGCAATGAACCAAATTTCCAATAATAGAGCTTATAGCTGAGTGGACTAGCATGTTTTGTGATTATCAAATTCATCTTATGTTGTTTGTTGAATTTGAGACTTGCCTTTGTACATTTTTACTTGATATCAAAACCACAAGCTGCCCAGAGGGCTCGGCCACATGTTTGGGTGCAAAGCCAGTTGTTCTCTAGATGCTGGCAGCCTTAACAGACTAGAACCTTGATTCTCGGGGTATATTAGACAACCCTGTAATAATTTTTGATATACCTTATTCATATAGAGGGAGATGAGCCCAGCTCTAGTCATTGGAGATAACAGTGGAAAAGGAGGGGATGTCAATAATAGGCTATGAGATACTGGTCAACTCTGATTTCTTGCAGAGCTGCTAGAGACTATAGGTCTCCATAGAATCCAGAATTCTTATCTAGAATTCTGAATGATTCTCGTGCCCAAGAGGTTGGCAAAAGAAGGCACTAATTTGGTTAATATGAATAATGAACATAACAGTAATTTAAAGTATAATAAGCAAAACTATGTGCTATGTGTCTGACACCATTCAGGGTGATTTACAGGTGAATCATGTACAATTCTTTAATTCTCACAAAAATCTTGTGAGGTGGCCTTTGTTATTATTATCACTGGATAAAATCTCTTTGA
The DNA here is from genome assembly GCF_053883595.1 of Heterocephalus glaber. Classification (NCBI taxonomy): domain Eukaryota; kingdom Metazoa; phylum Chordata; class Mammalia; order Rodentia; family Bathyergidae; genus Heterocephalus; species Heterocephalus glaber. Next base: position 10,720,203 of record NW_028258344.1, read on the forward strand.
TGTTTTAGTGAAAGTGAGTTACATAAGGATTTTTAAAGTTCCAATAGTATTATAAGGCTTGCAATGAGAGGAATGGTTCCCACTCCACTCTTGTTAAAATTTGTCTTGCTCCTCCAAAATTAATCACCACTAATTCTTTTAGCTGTTTTCCTGCTATTTATTTCTAATGACATGTATATATGACTGCTATGCTTCTGATTCAATTTTAGACATTATTAGTTTTCCAGTATAAGTGATTAGGATTGAGCCCTCATATGGCTGGGGTCTACCTTCTCCTGGGGAATTCCCTTCACTCTTCCTTGGTTGAAACCCTTACTTCCTGGATCTTGTGTCTTTCTCTTTGTTTGTTACTCCCTTGTTTTACAGAGCACATCCTCAAGTAATCTCTTGAAATGTGCACAAAGCCTTTCTCTTCTCAGCTTCTGTAACAGCATTGCATTCAGGATGCCTTGTAGCAGTTCAATTGCTGCTTCTGGCTGCAGTTTCTAAACCTTTCCAGGGCTCCAGAGCTCAAGTCAGCTAGTTTCTTGTAGGCTTTTCCCCTGCAGGCATTTAGTAGAACTAAAATGCATCTGAAGTAAATTATTTCCTTTTATCCAGATGCTTCCAGTTTCCAACATTTGGTAGACATTTCTCATTTGCTGTCATCTTGCCTACTTCCCGTCATTACTGATTTACACCTTTTTATTCCCTTGCTCTCATTTTAGTGGGATTTCAACAAGAAACACAAATTCTTGTGTTCATTCTGCTGTATTTAATTAGAAGACACTTAGTCAAATTTCTAGATATGATTAAAAGGGGTTAAATTACATAAGGCCAATGGAGAAGTTGGGCTGGAATAAGCTTTAAGATCCATTGAACTACAGAGGTACTGTCTGAATTGCCCCACCAAGACCAGATGCCCACCCCGCATTAAATGCCAGGGTAGCCCAGCAACCTCAGAGATCAGAAAGAGCAGCCTATAGATTCTTTCAGTCCAGTCTGCACCAAATAGCTAGGTGCCACTGAGAAAATGTTCACTGACCATTGAACCACAACTGTGAACTCAGGCCACTCTCACTTCATAAAATCGATTCACATCTTCATTCTATGTTCCACATTTGCCCCAAATATTTATTTTTTTAAGCTGTCCAAAGGTTTTCATTATGCATTCATTTATAAGTAGGTAGTGCCACTGAGCCTAGGTTGTCATTTAAAGAAGAAAACCCTAATAAGCAATATGGGAAGCAGTTCTCAGTGTGTATTGTACCATAAAAAAGAATAAATTGAACCACAAATGGAAATAAATATACAATCTTATGACTGTTTTTGCATTTTCAATATCTGCATATACTGCACACTGTATAAAAATCTCTAGTCATAGCTGCTGACATCTTAATGTGGGACACAGATTACACTCAGGAAATGCCTAAGAAAGATGAACTGAAATAGCATTGCATGTGCCATTTTCTAGCAGATATGCTCTAGACTGGCTTAGTCCACATTTACATAAGTTGGAGATACATGGAAGAGATTTTAGAGGTGGAGATGCCTTTAATCAGGCAGAGACCAATTTGCCAGTCCTAGTCTCTAGTAACCCTGAGGGCTTTGTCTTTCATTAATGGAGTATTCTGATCTCTTCCTTGCCAATCATGGGTACCACGTGACCCTGGGCTTTCCCATATGCCCCACACTTTCTCCAGCTGGGCTGTGTTATGTTAGAGCATTTGGAATCCTGTACATTAGGCAAATTCCCTTACTTTCTTATTCATTCATTCAACAAATATTTAAGAAGCCCTGCCCTTTTTGTGAGGCACTCTTCTGGGCACTGGGGATACAAAATTAAGACAATGGACCCTACACTCAAGAAGCTTACATGCTAATGGAGGAACCAACCCTGTGTGGGAGATGATCTTCCTATTTACTGGGTTACTTTCTTTTTGAGTTCTAAGCATATGGTCAAGTCAGGAGGTTATAGACTTTTTGAAAGTATAGTACTACAAAACCAGACAGAAATGCCTTTTGCAAACACCAGATTACAAAATCTTGAAGCTGGACATCCATGCAACCTCCTTACCAGACCGAGTCCTTTCAAAACATTTAGTTCCCTCAATATCAAGTATTTGACTTCTCCTAGGGACTTGTAGAGTTATATCGGCATGTTCTCGGCCTTTCTCTGAGTTCTGGCCCTGCAGCTATGTGATACCACACATCAATATTAATGGTGTTCAAACGTTTTTATTACTCACAGAAGGAAGTATGTTTTACATTGTAATACAGTGACCACTTACATATATAGATGAATACATATAAAATAGGCTTTTGTTTCATGTTTATGTATGCATATATAAACAAATGTAAAACTGAAACATATATACAAATATATGCATATGCTTATATTTGTAAATGTACACCTAAAACAAGTTTTACATATAAATACTTATACTGATTATGTATAATCCACAGTATTTGCTATTCTACTTTATTTTTACTTAAACAATGCTGGTCATGATCCCCTAAATTAATTTTACTTCACTAAAACCTATGATTTTTAAGAAATGTATCTCAATAACAATTGAAAAAATGTAGTCTCGGGCTGGGGATTTAGCTCAGTGGTTTCGCCTCCTGCTGCGCAAGCGCAAGGACCTGAGTTCGATCCCCGGCACCAAAAAAAAAAATGTATTCTCATATCTGAGATGCTTCTAAATAATTTCATGTTTGGTAATATGAGGAAAGCTTTTGGATTTGAATTTGAATTTTCACAATACTTTTTAGATAGGACATATAAAAAATCCTGGGTTTTGTATACGAAGGCTACACCAACATCTCATTCTTACATACGGTTAGTTCTAACCAGAGCACAAATTAATACCAGACACATTTTCAGGTCTTCCTAGTCATAATCTTGTAGGGGGAAAAGTGTTTGCTGAGGCCAGAGACAGGAGGGGTGGGATGGAGTTTCTCTACTGGTATAAAATTGAGACTTAATTTATTAGCAATTTTCCTTTCTTTACCCATCATGAAAAAGTGTCACACAAGTGATCTGTAAGCTTATGAACACAGAAGAGGAGCAGGCTCCTAACTGCTGACCAGAGCCCAGTGTTCAACTTTCAAGAATCTGACTAGCCAGTTTTTAAAATCTTGACTAACCATGATGGAAACACTCTACAAAAAATTGGCAAATCAGAGTCTCTATGTTCCAAGCCCCATTTTAAGCAACTTGTTAGAGATCTGTCAACACCCACCATTAACCCTGTAGAGAAACTGAGCTGGGAAGGTTCTGGGCACATAAAAGGGACTCTGGAAATCTTCTGGAATACTGTTGCTGGGAGTTCAAGATGAGCTGAAGTTTGCAAGTTCTGCTCTGCCCCAATAGAAGTTAACAGGCATTTATCTACTTACCCTCCTCCCAGACCAGAAAAGAAGTCTGATCAGCCCATGTGTGAGGAGCACGAAGAGGAGCACATCAACATCTACTGTCTGAACTGTGAAGTGCCCACCTGCTCCCTGTGCAAGGTGTTTGGTGCTCACAAGGCCTGCCAGGTGGCTCCACTCACTCACGTGTTCCAAAGGCAGAAGGTAATGCAGCCACTCCAACCCTTCCTCGTCAGCCCCTTCCAAGTTCCAGTCTGGTCAGCTCCCTGTGGTCAGCTGTGGAAGGAGGGAGAAGCCCAAGCTACACAAAGGCCATGGGACCTTGGTGGGTGCATGTAGAAAGCCCATGAAAAGGGATCTGCAGTTGGTGTGCAAGTGCCACCATATTAGATTTCCTGCAGGGAGGTAGAGAAGGCCAGAGAGGTTCTGGGGGCCACAATTCAGGAAAAGATGCAGAAAGACAGGGTCACAGTTTGTGTGCCTTTTGGAGATTGCTGAAGGTAGGCAGTATTAAGGGGCAGGGCCCAAGCTCAAACTACTCAAGATTATTTGAAGTTTAGATTGTAGGTAAGAACAAGGTGTAGGGCTGGGGATTTAGCTCAGTGGTTCCAGCGCCTGCCTCTCAAGTGCAAGGTCCTGAGTTTGATCCCTGGTACCAAAAAAAAAAAAAAAAAAAAAAAAAGAACAGGGTGTTTTTATTTTTTTCTAGCCACACAATACTTTTCATCATCATTCACCAATGAAGGTTCCTTTTGCTTATTTATCTCCCACTCTTTGTGGGCAAGAGTTATAATAATGACTCTAGCAATTACAGAACAGCTCTGAAACTTTTTCTCCTGCTACCTTGGGTATTCTCTGAGTATTTCTTCCTCTAGGCATTCTTTGAGTATGGTGTATGTTCCCCACCCCACGACCTTTCAGTCCCCTTCTAACCAAATGCACCCTCTACATCATCTCATTACCAACCTGACAACCTGGTTTCATGCAGGAGCAGGTCAGAATTTAACTGTTTGGTGCAGATAGAGGTGGGGCTGGTGAGCCAATAGTGGCAACCACTTCTGATATGAGAATTTGAGCAGCTCCATTTCTCATTTTCTTTCAATCAGTCATCAATTCCACATTTTGCCAGTGTTTTACTGTGAAGATCAGGTTTGAAAGCAAATTTGGAAGCCAAACTCAGGCAACATCAGTTGCAGCCGATACCCACCAGCTGCTAAAGAAGGAAGATTTTGCAAGATATTGATAATATTTATTTTAATTTACTTTTGATTTATTCTCCTTTCTCCTCCTTTCCTCTACCCTCCAAATCCTAGCATGTTAGAACAGGATGGTACCTGTTTCACACTACAGTGTAACCTTGGTTTGAACTCAATTTGTTACAAATCTATTTTGAACACTGAAAATTTGAGAACTGAACATATTTTTCCCATAAGAAATAATGAAATGGCCAGGGATTTAGCTCAGCAGCATCAGGCCTGCTTGGCAAGTGCAAGGTCCTGAGTTTGATTCCCAGTACAGAAGAAAAGGAAGAGAAAGAGGAAGAGGAAGAAGGAGAAGGAGAAGGAGAAGGGGGGGGGAGGGGGGAGGAGGGAGGGGGAAGGGGAGGGGGAAGAAATAATGGAAAACCAAATATTTCTACTTACAAAAGTTGTACTCATAAATTCATTTTTCCAGGACTTTAACATAAAATTAAAAGCCCTAGCTTTTAGAACTGTCCCCTAAACAGCTTGTAGAACTACCCGCTAAAACATCTAAACGTAATAAATACAGTACATTAAATATCAAAACACAATACAGTAAATAAGATTTTTAAAAATTTGTGTACAGGTACTTTACCTTGAGTTGAGGCTTCCTGGCCTTCTGGAAACTGAAAAGAAAGTGGAGGAGGAGGAGAAAAGTTATTCTTGGGAACGAAAGTCTCCTTCTGTAATGACTACAGGCAGCTCACTTCCTGGGGTCTTTTCTTTTGGTCTTTTTTCACCTTTTCTCACTAAAAATTTGTCTGGATGAGAACAATACTTAGACTGAAGGATCACCTCTTTGTGTCCACAGTGAGATGCAATGTGTGACTCTTTCTTGGCCAGTACTTTTTTTTTCTTAGCCAGTACAGTTTTTTTCAAGTCAGATTTTCAGTTTGACTGTCTAGCAAAGTTACAAACACTGAGCAGATTTTTTTCAAACTTTGCTGGTTGAGTAGTGGAAAGTTTGAGCTTGAAGCTGTTTGACAACAGAGGTATCACTGTATATACTTCCCTCGGGGCCTTGGAGACTCGTGGGATGGACAGATGGACAGAATTTGGGGCTCCCATCCTGAATCCTGTTTGGCCAAAGCAGCTTCATTTTTAACTAATAGGATTCCATATTAGCTTCCATTTGAAGATAGGATTCTGCAGTTTTCAAATGTTTTACAACTGCTGTTTTCTTTCAGTTGTTTATTCCTTTAAATATGAGATAATTAGGGCCCAAATTGATGACATGTTTTGTCCATTGTCATAAAGAAGTTAAGGATAGATTTGGACCAAGCATGTAGATTTCCTAAGTTTCCCTTCGTTGTTCCCTGTGGCTCAATAGCTAGCCTTAGAAAGAGGGGAAATAAAAAGAAAAGAATATCTTGGGTCAAAAAAACACAAGAATTTCAAAGTTGCATGTTATACCTTCGAGTTTCTAGTGGCTTAGTTAAATGAGTGTTTGTATGTATGTATGTATATATTCTTAGCATAGTAGGCCTGTGATAAATATATGCCAAATAAATTAGTATTTACTATAGACACTTCCCAAAAGTAACTCTTTCTGAGCTACAGGTAATTAATTTTGGGTACCTGAAGTCACATATGAGACTCCATTCCACTTATAAACAATATTTAGAATTCCGTAGCTTGAATATGCTATTCTCAATGGCCCAAAATTTAATGTTCTCCATGTTTTTAATAGAGTCACAGTCTCCAGTAAGAATGTGATGAAAGCCATAAAACCTCTTCCCACACAAATATATCCCTATACAAAAGTTTGTTTGCATTATCAGGAGTTTCACAGATCTCCCAAGCCTCTCTGTTATTGCTTAGGGATTGCATGGACCCTAAATGAGGAACCCCTTGCAGACAATACTATGATTAATCCACAGTCATTGGTGACTAGAAAACCCATGAGGTTCTCAGTCTTTCTTTTCTCTTCATCAGTCGGAGCTCAGTGATGGCATTGCTGTCCTTGTGGGAAGCAACGATCGAGTCCAGGGAATGATCAGTCAACTGGAGGACACTTGTAAGACTATTGAGGTAAATCAGGTGACTCCTAGGAAGTCTAAACCATGCCTGCCACTTCTGGGGGTTTGTGACATCCTCAGTTCCACACTAGACATTTCCATCCTAAGATTTTACTCATTTCTTGTAGAATGATCTCCTTTCTGATATGTCTCTGAAATATTCACATCCTGACCAAGTCACATAAAAAAAAAATTATTGCATGAGTTGATGAGGCAGAAACTACTAAAGCTTCCCAAGTTGTTATTGTATGTGTTTTTGTTCCTTGATCAACTCCCCCGACCATGGTACTGAGTCTCTCTACCATAAGCTACAGCCTCAGCCCTTTGTATTTTTTATTTTGAGATATAGGCTTACTATATAGGCCCAGGTGGAACTTGAATTTATTATCCTCTTGCCTCACCCTCCTTCAGGGCTAGGATTACAGATGTGTACCACCATGGCCTGCTCTGTCAACTCCATTTGAAAGATTAGTAATAAGAAAAATCAACTCTCAGTAATAAAAATGAATCTTGTTGCTATTATAGCAAACTTTTTGATGGAAATCCAGATGGTCTTAAATGCTAGGTAGCGCATTAAAAAATCATGTGCAAGTTTGAACTGCAGGCTTCACCAGGGCCAGAAGGAGGAGAAAGATCTGCCCAACTGGGGTTAGAGAATAGTTTAATAGATGCTCATGGAGGTCAGAGTTCAGATTTATTCTTCTCTATTTTCCTTCTGTCTGGTCCAGTGTCCAGCACATAATATTTATTTAAAACTTGCTTAATGAGTGGATGACTGGCTGACTGTTAAACATACACTTGAACCTGGCATGTAAAAATCTAGCAAATTTGCTTTTTCCTCAAGATCTAATATATAAGGGGTGATCAAAATATATAGTGAAAGTTTGAAATTTTTAAAAATTTAATATGGTAAAAACATATTGCTATGAATCCCCTTCAAAATATTTCCCTTCACTTCAAACACACTATCCCATTTTATTACTGCTTTCTGAAGCACTTCCAGAAGTTTTCTTTCATGAGTGTCTTTGCAAGGTGCTATCCAAAATACAGTGAATGCTACTTCTGAGTGCCAGCCAATGGAAAGGCAGGTTCATAAAAACATTACAGTGTGTCCTGATCCACCGTATTCACAGATCTGAAGCTGTTCAACTTTTGACTCTTCCACAAAGTCACAGTTACCTCGATTAAGGACAGTGAGGCACCATGACAGCATAAAATGTATTATTCATCTTCCTCTCACTATAATGAAACATTTGATATGGGCTACTTATGAAATAAAGAGAGGTCTATTTTGGCTCATCGTTCTGGAGGTTCAGTTCCAAAATTGAGCAACCCCATTGTTTTGGGTATCTGACAAGAACACCACATCAGGGTGGGAGCAAGTAGCAGAGTGAATGTTCAGGAAGAGAGAGAGAGAGAGAATAAATCTGGAATTGTGTGGTCCTTCAAAGGCACACCTCTAATGACCTGAGGAAACTCCCATTAGGAGTTTCTCACCTCATAAAAGTCCTCTCAACAGTGCCACCATGGGGAGGGACTAAGCTCTACATATGGACCTTTGGAGGACACTCATCTAAACCATAGCATCTAAAGCAGTTCAGTTGCATGGCGTATTTCTTTTTAAGAATTGAGTCACAGACAAATTAAAGCCATGCTGCATAGTGGAACAGTATAAGAGGTCGGAGTCTAGATCTCTGGCTCCAAATCTAGAGCACTCTATTATTATCTCCCTGCTGTAACCTAGGGATCTTTTGTTGTTTTCATTTGGACTTCAGTGCAGTCAGTGGAGGTGTTAAACTGCTCAGTTCCTGGCACATTGTCCTCATTGCTGTGTGCTAGGACTCTCTCATCATCTATTCATTTTATCTCCGTTTCCCACTATTATTCTCCTCCCCATGGATAACCACTCTAACACTAATGTTCAGTTTGCCTGTATTCTCTTTGGGTTTTGGGGGGGAGTTTTTTGGTACCGGGGATCGAACTCGGGTCCTTGCAGTTGCACAGCAGGCGGCGAAACCACTGAGCTAAATCCCCGGCCCAGCCTGTATTCTCATAAAGTGTATATTGTTTTACACGCATGTCTGTTAATTTTATAAATGGTATTGTGTTGTATTTCTCATTCTACTTTTTTGTTTCAACTAAGCATTATGTGTTTAAGATCTACTCATATTCCTACGAGCACATACAGTCCCTCAGTTTTCTTATCTATCAAGAAGGCGATGACCACAGGACTCACTTTACAGAGTCACTGTGAAAAATTAAATAAAAATAAGCGAACTACTTAGCACAGTGTCTGGCATGTAGTGAGTGTCTGATACACACTAGCTATTCTTATTATTTTACCATTAGAAAGGCAGATCCTATTAAAAGCCAAAGGTCATTTCCTAGATAATGTCTTCAAGACATTCACTATAATTACCTCATTTTAGATTTACACATCATTAAAATCAATCTTCTTTCTTTTGCACACTCATTTTCCTGAAAATATCTAAGATAAATCTGGGGTTCATTTATAGAAAAAACATTTTCTTTTGGTGATGAGCCCAAAGAGATTCACAAATGGACAATATAAACTTTTTTCCTTATCTTTATTTACAGTAAAGGCCAAATACAGTTTAATCATTAGCCGTGAATCAGCACTCCAGTATGGAGCCAGCCTGAGTCTGGAGTGTATAAATAGGAGTCCATTGCTCGTGGGTGAGTGAGGTCATCTCTATACACATCCCTGGGTTTGTGAGGCCTTTATCAGAGACCTCTATGGGGAGGAACTGGCTTCTGTCTGGGATGGAGAGACTGAAGAACACATACAATGCAAAACCCCCATAAGTCACTTCGGAGCTTTGAGCAAAGGCAAACAACTGAACTCTGTCTTGTTTTAGCCAGGATCAAAGGACACAAGGAGGGTGGGGAAAGATGTGACAACAGGTTTCCTTCAGAGGCCAGACAGGGGCACAATGGCAAGCAGCTGTTTCTAATCATATTGAGAATGAGCCAGGAAGAAACACATTTGAAGTGAATTCAGAAGAAGGGATTTGGGGCAGATACCAGGGAAAACTTCCTGGCAGCAAAGGTCAAAATCAGTACCTCATGTTTTTAGTCATGACATCCATTGAAGGTGACATGCTTTTACAAGTATTTTCACAGATTACTAGAAGAAAGTCAGTAATCAATTGCTCCTTGCAAATCTTTAAAATGGCAGGCATCTTTAAGTGTTCCTCCCTTTCACCTATTTATTTCACTTCTGAGATTTTATCTTAAAGGAAAAAGATTTAAAAACATAGCAAATATATATTTATATATACTGTATAGGATTTAGACACCCATAGACAACAGTATAGAATGTATATTTTCATATCTAACCTCTATACATTCATGGGAGGGTAAAACCAAGAACGCAAAACTCCAGAAAGTTAAGACCTTCAAATAGTGGGACTAGTGATTTACAATGCCTCCCTCAAATATTCCTGTATTTTACTTTTTTATAACTGAGTCTGAAGTTTTACATAACCAATAAAGAAGAAACGGATGGATGGATATGGTGTGGATAACCATGGTTCTTTCAGATCAGCTCAGGTGGCTCACCTAAAGATGCAGGGATGGCCTCAGAGCCTGTGGCAGTCTCCAACTTCACAATTCCTGTGTCCTCTGTTTGCAAAAGCCCCGCGGATAGGGACACTGACACAAATAGTCGTGCTGTGTACCTGTAATCCCTGAGGTGATCCTCTGAAGAGCCAGGCCAACAACTATGGGCAAAACTGTGGGCAAAACTCAGCTTCTTGCCAGCCTTCAGGGCAGGAGGACGTGGAGCAAACAGGGTCTTTGGCTAAGAGCGGCATGGTTCCACTTTGCACAGCATGTGCATTCTATAAGGGGAGTTGGGCAGACCTCCGTGTCTACGGTTTGCCTTGGGTTGTTGTTTCCCTTTCTGGCTTTGCTTACCAGCTGCTTGGAAACATTTTCTGAGAGGTCATTGCTGCTTCCTGAGGGTGGAGAGCTGCTGCTAAAGAATTCTCTGTTCTGATTGGTAAAGGACTCCTGAGGGATGGAAATGGAGTAGCCCTTTGGTGGTCAACTGTCCTTCCATAATTACCTTGCCTTTCCTCTCAGGACGCTGACATGTGCCCTGTGGTACTAGTGTTCATTCCTTGTCAGTGGCTAATTTTGTCCCTAATCATGTAATGCCATGCAGAGTTGGCCCTGGGGAAACATCTAGTCAGAGATCAGCCCTTGGACCATGGCTGAGCTTAGGGTTAATCTCAACATGGACTCTTTATTATCTTTTTAAAATAAAGTATGCACTTGACGCATATCTACAGTGATGATGAGGACAGCTTTGAGGTTAGTTATAGTCACAAAGGTGTAGCCTGAGCTATGGAGGAGGAGTAGCATTTTCCCTCTGTACTATGGGCGAATTCTAGGTAAAGAAGCTCTGAGTCTTTTTAGCCATTTAGTCTGAAAGTGGTACAGCCTAAAGCATTTCCTGGTTTCTGGCTTGCAGACTGAGCAAGCCCAGCATGGTCTAGAGGTTCCTTTGCCTTTCTGGGCCTGAAGTTGTGGGATGGATTGAAATTGGGAAAAGGACTACTTGTATGACTGAAGTTCCTCAGCAGCTTTCTGCTTCTGAAAAACCAAGCTTGACTTTCATGCTGCATCCCTAGAAAACATAACCTCTCTCTCTTCATCTTCAACAATGTCCCTAACCCTGTGTCACTGGATACTCCAGAGACCTCCCAAATGCAAACAGGCAGACCTAGAAGTGATTCTGTTTTGTATGAATTCCTGTCTAGAAAAGACTGCCATGAGTTTAATAATAAATATTTGATATTGTGTCCAGTATCTGAGAATGACAAATTTAGTTAATCTTCCAATGATTTTGCAAGAACAAATCATTATATCTCCAAAATAGTTATTTTGTCCCAAAGTGTTTTTCTTCATCTTGGGGACATTGTCTATACAGTTACAAATATGAAGTCAGAACATATAAGAATAATTTTAATAAGCATGCCAGCATTTTTAAGGCATGCTTTTTTAAAGAGCAGATTTCAGAGTTCCCATATTAGCTGTCATTTAATTATGGTAGGTGGGGTAAGTTACTTAAGCTTCCTGTCCTTTGACTTCCTCAGCTTTACATTGGATATGACAATACCTTCTTTATAGTGTAGTTGTGATATTAATAAATTGGGCTAAGAGACGCACACCAGGGACTTGTAAGAATCACCTCATATCATCCTGAGAGTCAGGAAAAAGTGTGCAGTTATCCTGGTGATGCCAACAGATCATCATTTGAACTACTGGAGCATGTTTTAAATGGTATCAGAATAAGACAATAGGGTCCTGGTTAATTGAAATGGCAGGGCTGAACAGATCCCTTCAGAGATTAAAACTGAAAATGAATAGGACCAATTATTAGCTCTATTCTTTGTCAAAGAGACTTTGTGGTAACTCATAATATATATTGGCAACCACAAGAGACTGAGCATCTCCTGGGAAGTGTGCTGACTCCACTGAAGAGCAGAGTGAGTAAGCATCTTCTTTGCTTGCCCTATGCGTTTCACTTACCCATAGGGTTCACATCAGAACAGGGAGGCTTACCTCACCACCAGCCTTCAGGCCTTACTCAGGGAGATTCTAAATGGTCTGGACTAGCTGCAAAAAGCCCTGAGACCAAGGACCTCAAGAATAAGCATTAGAAATGCGACAAATTAGGACAGGATTATCCTCCTAGCATGGAAGGGCTACATGATATAGTAGAAAAGAGCATGAGTTTGGGAGACCCAAGACCTGTATCCCTGAATGGAATTGTTCTTCTGAGCACTACACAAAGGTGCAATTAACAGGGAAGGGACCAAGCCTAGCCTGTAATTAGAGATCTAATTTTCTGTCCTTTTTCTATGGAATTGTAGTCTATCGGTGCAGTTTATAGATGAAGAACTGAGTTTAATTTCCTTGAGAGGAACTTCCCACTTTATAGTTCTTTCCTCAGTGTTACTAATCCACTGTCTGCTTGCTCTTTCTTTTCTGGGAAGAAACCACGTATGGCTTAAGGAAGGGACTTTTGAAGCACCATACTTCAAATGAAGCTATATATCTGAGCAAGTATGTCTCCATGAATGCTAGAGGAATGCAGTGAGATATGAATGGGTTTTTGGAGCCGCAGTTGCTCAGTGACAAGTGGCAGGGCTAAGAGTTTATCTTTAGCCCTATTTTGGTCACAGAGCTGTGCTCCTTACATAGTAAGTCATAATTGTTTTAGTCTTTTTCCTGTCATGGCCACGGTACATGCCCAAGCTGGGACTGACATTAATGTCACTCTGGAATACGTGAGAATGGGGAGAGGCATGTTCTAGTCTCAAGATCTTTGTAAATGTCTTCATATTTATCTGAAGTCTTAAATTAATTTCTAAATGTTTATAAGCCCCAATTACATAATTCCAAGGACAAAGGATATATTTTTCATGGTTCATAAATGTATTGGTTGAACTCTCACCATATTTTTTCTTAGAGATATATTAAAGGCAAACTAATCAACAGAAAAAAATAGATGTATTGATGTTAGAAAGCAAAGCATATAGCAAATATATATACATATATCTATGTATCATTCCCTTGAACACTGAAAAGTTATGGCATGCTTTTTGATCATACAGTCCTGGTACCTAACATCCAATTAATGAATTTTGTTGAAAGAATGAATTAATGGATATAATTTTGAAATAGTTTGAGATTTCTTGCTTTTTTTTTTTTTTTGGTACTGGGGATCGAACTCGGGTCCTTGTACTTGCAAGGCAGGCTACAGAACCACTGAGCTAAATCCCTGGGGAAGATTTCTTGCTTTTAAAAAGCTTACTTTTGTTAGAGCAGAGTAGATTTGTTAAAAGCATATATTCTGTTTATAAGTACTTTGTATACATTTTGTTTTCAAATAAAAACCATTTGTACAAGTAGGTGTAATGAGAATTGCAATGACCCAGGAGTTCAGAGCCCTTGACTCCAGGCCAGGTACCAACAGTGAATGGTAGCAAGGCCTTGAGAAGGTGACAGCTCTGTTGAGTTTTAGTCTCCCCATGAGTGAACTGATTGATTTGGAACAGGTTACTTCTAACATGCAACTTCAAGTTTTCACTCCTGAATAATTCAAGTTAAGGAATTTGAATCTAAATTTAATAAACACTGATATAGTGCCTACTATGTGCAAGGAAATATTAAAACTTTTGAGATATAAAATACAATAAAAAGTAAGTGCTTTACAAAGTATATAGTGATATAATAACTGTAACTAAAGCATAGTCCATTCACGGAGCACTTCCTACATTATAAAATATAAGCAAATGAAAGTTGCTATTAAAAATGATAGTTAATTTTATAAAAGTTCAATAAATAACAGAGGTAAAATAACACAAAAATAATGTAGGAGTGAAAGTACAGATATTCCATTTAAGCTGCTAAATAAAATTTGTATGACCAAAATAAGTGATCTTTGACTTGAATGCACTAGAATGCACATGATTGCACATCAGTCTCAAGGAAAATTGCTTGTATTTCATAAATTTGAATTTCTTACATACTAACTTACACAGAAGAAAACTTCTGTAAAAGGAAGGCATTCTAACAGTATCACGTCTTAATGTAATATTATGGATGTTTCAAGTGCACAATTCATATTAGAAGAACAAGCTGGAAGTTATCATATGTTTCCAGTAAGCAGTAAATCTTCTAAGTATCAGCAAGGCATATGTCAGATGTGCAAATGAGTATATAGTTGCTTGTAAGCCTAGCATAAAAGGTAATACAGTAAAGGGTTTGACTGGAAAGCTACCAACCTGTTCAGTTCCTAGGCCTGATTATAACAGTCAAAATCTCAAGCTAAAGGGATAGAAACGGTTGGAAATTTGTTACCCAGCAGTGTTCATATCTTCCTAGTTCTTTGTCCAGTTTGATAATTTCCAGGACTTCTAAATTTTTGTCCCCTCCTATCACCTTTTTTCCTCCTACTCATTCTTCAAGGCAGCTCAGTTACCACTACTAAGAAACTTTTCCTGAGCCAACACTGCCGGATCCCCTTAGGCCAGGGATTTAGCTCAGTGGTTCCGCCACCTGCCTCCCAAGTGCAAGGTCCTAAGTTTAATCCCCGGTACCAAAAAAAAAGAAAAAACAAAGACTTTGGATCCGCCTAAATGTCCCCCAGATACCTGAAGGGTTGGATTAAGATTCCATCACTATATTTCTAATCTGGTATAAATCTCTAACATGTTTTCATTATTCATCTTCCTATATTGTGTTACGTTATTGACCCACAGTCTTTTTCAAAGCAGCTCTGTGAGCTCCTTGAGAACAGGAACTATATTTAATTCATTTTTAGATCTCCAGAGATTTTTGGATCTATAGAGTCTTACATAGCATGTGATGCAAATTCCATACTTAACAACTGTTTGTTGAATGAATAAATAAATGTATTGTTGACAGTAGTACTACTAAAATGGTTTGTTTAGACCACTGGACCTCCTTTGTGCATTATAGTGTGATTAGAAACTGATGAGAATTGTCTGTTCCAAGGGAAGCAGTGTAGTGATGGATGTATTTCTTCTACATTATAGAGTATCTTTATAATCAATAGATATATCCTAGGCAGGCCCAGATTCTATCATCAAGGAAGACTATAGTTTAGATATTTAAGAAACTCATGTAAAGAAAGAAAACAATACATGACATCAAAGAGACTAGTGTTTACTAAAATGAAAGAATATGTGACAAGGATCATACAGATGTTAGGGATAAATTACCTGGATTCCCAAGGCAGAAGAGCTAGTTTGGATCATCATGACTCATAACCTGCTCTCAGCTGTGAAGGCTCTTGACCCAGAAATTGTCAGTCCTTTAGAGATTGGCACACCTCCCAAGCTCACTGGACCTTGAAACCCAAAAGCCAATGACTAGACCAATTGGAAAATTAATTAACCATGATTTAAACATGAACTCAGAGTAATAGGGGCTGGATGGTACCAGGGATACTTCACCCATACAATGTAAATATGTAAGTCAAACTTCCAATATGGCCCTTCTCTCCAGAATTTCCCTCTCTTAGGCAGTACTAGATAAATAGAAGATCTGATAGACACAGGTACCTGCCATACATGGTAACTATTATGGGTTTCCAAATGATTAAAAGATGAAATTCAGCCAAAGAGATCAAGGTAAGCTTTATGAAAGAAGTTTTACAGCAATGCCTTGATTCACAAATGCTTCTGTTCATGAGCAGTTCAATTCATAAACAAAAGCAATCAGCAAAGTTTTGTTTCTGTTCACGAATTCCACATCGGTGACAAACACAACCATGACCATCTTCCCCGCACAAACTGGCATCTTCCTCAGTCTGACACATGGGTGTGGCTTCCTCTAGTTAAGATCACAGTCACAGACAGACCTGTGCACACTTGCTGTAAAGCTTTTCTGTGTGCTTTTTAGCATGTACAGTACTGTACAGTATTATTCAATCTAGCATGGCTCCAAAGAAAGTACAGATCAAGAACAGTGGTAAAAAGAAAGTGCAGAGCAGTAATGAAGGCGACAAGAATGTGCAGAGCAATAATTAAGGTAGCAAACTGCAGAGCAATAATGGTAAGAAGATCTTGAAGAAAGTAAGCATTGAATTGAAGAATAAAATTGTAGAAAAGCATGAGCATGGTATTCGTGTGGCTGAACCGGCCTCTGAGTACAAGATAGTGAAGTTGACAATCTTAACTATTTTGAAGAATAAAGATGCTGTCAAAGGACCTGATGTGGCAAAAGGAATAGTGATGTTAACCAAGCATAGGACACAAGTTCTGAAAGAGGTGGAAAAACTTTTATTAATGTAGCTGAATGAAAAATAGCAGCAGGTGATAGTGTTAGTAAAGCTATGCTCTGTGAAAAAGCCAAGAAATTGCAAGAAAACCCCTCTTACAGATGAACTTAAAGCTAGTAGCTGGTGATTTGATAAACTCTGCAAGAGAAGTGGCATCCATGGTGTGATAAGACATGAGAGGCTTCCAGCTCTGAAAAGACTGCTGCAGAAGCCTACAAGAAAAACTTCATGAAAATCACAAAGGCAGAGGATGCCTCACTCAACAAGTGTTCAACTGCAATGAGACAGGGCTCTTCTGAAAGATGCCGAACGGAATCTATATCACACAGAAGGAAAAGGCATTTGCTGGGGCACAAGCTCATGTAGGACAGATTGAGCCTTTTGCCGTGTGCGAATGCAAGCGCTCATTTGAAGATTAAGCCACTATTTCCGTGTGTGGTGGCACATGCCTATAATCCCAGCACTTGGAAGGCTGAGGCAGCAGGATCGCTGTGAATTTGAGGCCAGCCTGGACTACATAATGAATTCAAATCCAGCCTGAACTACATAGCAAAAATAACAACAACAAAAGATTAAGCCATTCCTGGTGTACATTCCCAGACCCTCCATGCATTCAAGGAACAGAATGTGAGCAAGGCTAGAATGCCTGTCATGTGAAGGGCCAATGTGAAAGCTTGGGTCACAAGCCAATTGTTCATGGAATGGGTGCATGAGGTGTTCACATCCACCATTAAGAAATATCTTTCTAACAACCAACTGCCTGAAAGGTGTCTTCTTCTGCTAATGGACAATGTACTATCACACCCATAGCCTTGGTGGATGATATAGATGTTGAGTATGACTTCATAAAGGTCAAGTTCCCCCCCGCTCAACAAGACACCTCTTCTGCAGCCCATGGGCCAGCAAGTGATCTGCAACTTTAAGAAGCTGTACACAAAGGCGCCCTTCTCCAGGTATTTTAATGTCACTGAAGAGACAACCTTGATGCTAAATGAGTTCTGGAAGAAACATTTCAGTGTCCTCCACTGCAGCAACCTCATTGGCAAAACCTGGGAAGATGTCATGTACAGGAACTTAAATTCAACCTGGAGGATACTGTGGCCAGAATGTGTCACAGAACATACTTTGAAGGGTCTGACGCACAAAAGTGGAGGAGATTGTGTCCATGGGCAAGAGTATGGCTCTGGACATCGATAGCACAGATGCACAGGAGCTTGTGGAGGACCATAGGAGAAGGTGACAGTGGAAGAACTTGCTGAACTCCAGAGTAAGTCTCAGAAGGCACTTTTTGAGGAGTAATCCATGGAAAAAGAAGAAGGCACAGGGAAGAGATTAGCAGTGATGTGATAAAATCCATTATGGAAAAATGGAGTGAGGGAAAAGATTTCCTTGAGAAGCACCACCCCAATGTAATTGTAATGAACAGAGTGTTGAATCTGATGAATGATTAACATAGTCTCTCATTTCCAAAGAGTTATACAGCACAGGAAAAAACAAGTGACATTAGACAGATTTTTCATTAAAATTGACCCTAAAACTAAGAGACAAAGAAGAGAGGAAACCACTGAAGGAGATCTCCCCAATGTCCTTATGGAGGGGAACACTTCCTCCAAACAATAACCTATTCCCTTCCACCTTCCTGTCCTCCATGCCAGAAATAGTCACCTCAAGCAAGCTTAGTGTTCTCTCTCTTCATACTGTACTGTACAGTATTTTGTTTCACGTTTTTGTGATTTAAAAATTACATATGGTTCAGAATGTATTAACCTTATTTACATTCAACTTTATGGGAAAATTTGATTTAGTTCATAAACAAAATGAGTTCATGACCAGAATTGTGGAATGAATTAAGTTTGGAAAATGAGGTACACTGTACTCCAACAATATTTTTTAAATCCTTTAGAATTGGTGAGTGTGATTCTTTTCAGTTTCACATGGGTCATTCTCCAAAAGAGACCACATACTTGCTCATAGAACATGTTTAAGTAAGTGCAAAAGAATTGAAGTTATCCCCTGTATATTATCAGACCATAGTGCAATGAAATTGGGGATCCATAGCAAAAGAAACTGCAAAAATTTCATAAGCACATGGAAAGTGAACAACACACTTCTGAATAACCAAAGGGTCACAGAGAATATTAAAGAAGAAATCAGACAGTTCCTTCAATTAAATGACAATGACAATACAACATATCGGAATCTATGGGACACAATGAAAGCAGTCTTACAAGGGAAATTCATAACAGTGAATACTCATTTTAGGAAAACAGAGCGAGCCCAATTAACCTGATGCTGAACCTCAAGCTTCTAGAAAAAGAAGAGCAGGACAAACCCAAAGCTCCTACAAGGGAGGAAATTATAAAGATCAGGGCAGAAATCAATTCAATGGAGACTAAGAAAAGAATACAAAAAAATCAATGAAGCCAAGAGTTGGTTCTTCAAAAGAATAAACAAAATTGACAAACCCTTAGCCAACCTTAGCAGAAAAAGGAAAGGAAAGGCCCAAATCCATCCAATTAGGAATGAAAAGGGTGAAATTACAACAGATCCAGCAGAAATCCAGAGGATCATCAATACCTACTTCCAGAACCTATACTCCAATAAGATGGAAAACACAGGAGAAATGGACAGATTCCAAGATACACATGAATTACCAAAGTTGAACGAAGAAGACCTAAAAATTCTAAACAACCCAATAGCAACCAATGAAATTGAAAAGGTAACTAAAAACTTACCAACTAAGAAAAGCCCAGGTCCTGATGGCTTCACTGCTATATTTGACAAGACATTTAGAGAGGAACTACTGCCACTACTGTTTAAATTCTTCAATGAAATTGAAAGGGAAGCAATACTCCCAAAATCATTCCTGGAAGCAAGCATCACCTTGATCCTCAAAGCAGAGAAAGACCCAACCTTAAAAGAGAACTTTAGGCCAATCTCACTAATGAACATAGATGCAAAAATCCTTAATAAGATACTGGCAAATCGAATGCAGAAGATCATCAAGAAGATCATACACCCTGGCCAAGTGGGATTCATCCCAGGGATGCAGGAATGGTTCAACATATACAAATCAATCAATGTAATACACTATATCAATAGAGCCAAGGACAAAAATGTGATCATCTCAATAGATGCAGAAAAAGCATTTGACAAAATCCAACATGCATTTATGGTAAAAATTTCCTACAAAAAATGGAATAGATCATCTCTACCTCAATCTGATAAAAGCCATCTATGAAAAACCAACAGCCAATATCATACTAAATGGTCAAAAACTGAAATCCTTCACACTAAAATCAAGAACAAGACAAGGATGTCCACTCTCACCACTCCTGTTCAATATAGTTTTGGAAACATTAGCCACAGCAATTAGACAAAAGAAAGAAATAAAAGGAATAAGTATAGGAAATTAAGAAGTCAAATGTCATTATTTGCAAATGACATGATACTCTATATAGAAGACCCCAAAAACTCCACCAAAAGTCTTCTAGACTTAATAACCAAATTAAGTAAAGTAGCTGGATACAAGGTCAACATACAAAAATCAATAGCTTTCCTCTATACCAACGACACACTCACTGAGAGAGAAATAGGGCAAACAATTCCTTTCACAATAGCATCCAACAAACTGAAATACCTAGGAATCACCCTAACAAAAGAAATCAAAGACCTCTTCTCTGAAAACTGTAGCACTCTGAAAAGAGAGATTGAATGATATCAGAAAATGGAAAGACATTCCTTGCTCCTGGGCAGGAAGGATCAACATAGTGAAAATGGCCAAACTTCCAAAGCTGCTATATAGTTTCAATGCAATCCCAATTGAAATTCCACCAGCATACTTCATGGACCTTGAGAAAACAATCCAAAAATTCATTTGGAACAAGAAGAGACTTAGAATAGCAAAAGCAATTCTAGGCAACAGAGACCTAGAGGAGATCTAGGCAGGGGGTATCACAACCCCCAACTTGAAACTATACCAAAAAGCTACTGTGATTAAAAAAAAAAAAACAGCATGGTACTGGCAAAGAAACAGACCCAAGGACCAGTGGAATGGATTAGAAGATGCAGAAACAACTCCAGACACACTCAGCCACCTCATCTTTGACAAAGGAGCCAAACACCCTCACTGGAGGAAAGATAACCTCTTTAATAAATGGTGCTGAAAAAATTGCTTTTCAACTTGCCAAAGATTAAAACAAGACCTGTCTCTCTCACCATGCACTAAACTAAAATTGAAATGGATAAAATATCTAAATATTAAAACAGAAACACTGAACTGGCTGAATAAAGGTTAGGTAGAGCTCTTGAAGACATTGGTGTAGGAAAAGATTTTATGAACAAAACTTCAGTTGCCCGTGAACTAGCACAAACAATCAACAAGTGGGATCTCTTCTTATTAAAAAGCTTCTGCACAGCAAGAGAAACCACCAGCAGTGTGAAGAGATAACCCACAATGTGGAAAGATTTTCACCTGCTCTTCCTCAGACAAAGGTCTACTATTCAGAATATATAAAGAACTTAAAAAAACCAGACCTCCCAAATTTAAAGACCCAATCCAAAAATGGGCATCTGAAATGAACAGACATTTCTCAGACAAAGAAGTAGAAATAGCAAATAAACACATGAAAAAATGTTCAACATCACTGGTCATTCAAGAGACGCAAATGAAAACAATACTGAGATTCCACCTCGCTCCAGAAAGAATGGCTGCTATCATGAAATCAACCAATAACAAATGCTGGCGGGGCTGTGGGGAAAGAGGAACCCTGCTCCACTTTTGGTGGGAGTGTAGATTTGTGCAACCACTGTGGAAATCAGTATGGAGATACCTCAAAGAACTAGGACTGGAAGTCCCATTTGACCCTGCTATTCCACCCCTGGGGATCTTCCCAAGGAGTTAAAAGAATCATACCACAGTGATATATGTGCACCCATGTTCATAGCAGCACAATTTATAATAGCTAAAACTTGGAAGCAGCCCCATTGCCCATCAACTGGAGACTGGATAAAGAAAATGTGGCTTTTTTTCTAAAATGGAGTACTACTCAGCCATAAAAAATGAGAAATTAGAGACATTTATAGCTAAATGGATGCACACTGACGCGATACTCTTAAGTAAAATAAATAGGGCACACATGTGTAAATACTAAATAGTTTCTCTAGTGTGAGAAAATGAAAGTCTAAATAAGGACTAAAAGGTATGATAGATAATTTGAAATAGGAAGAAAAGGGGCAAAGGGGAAGTGGAAGGGGTAGGGGGAAAGAAAGAAGGGAATGGAATTAATATGAGAAAATGAAAAAATGGAAACAAAGTCTTTGGTGAGGGATGGAGGGGTTGAAGGGAGGGCAGGGGAATGGGAAAAAAAATAAGAACCAAGAGAGATTATGTAAAGTTGCAAATTTCCAATGATCTATGTCATTATATTTTATACCTAAAATGTACCAATAAAATTAATTTTAAAAAAAGAATTGGTGATTGTGACTTGAAGAACACTGTAGACTGAGGAGGAAAGAGAAGCCAAGAAAGCAAGTACTCATTTTTGCTGGAATACAGTGTAAGTAATGAATAGTAGAGTCTCCTAAAATCTCCAGGTGATCTGTCAAATAGACTTTGGCCTAAGTACTTTCTAACATGAGCCAACTCAACTAACAGGAATGCTAAAAAACCAAAACAGGACCTTTATGAGAAGTTTGATTATGAAGGAAAGCTGGAACTAAATCATGGATGCTCTTAAAAGTCAGTTACAAAGTTTAAATCTTACTCTTCACTGAATGGAGAGTCATAACAGAAAAAAAGGTAATTAGAATTGCACTCTGAGAAAACTGATTTGGCTTTAGTTTCTGGGTTGGCTTGGAGGAGGAAATCCAAGGGCCAGAGGCCCTTGGGAAGCTACAGAATCTATAAGGGGGTACTTAAACTAGGAAAAAATCAGTTTAGATGAAGAAGAGAGAGATTGAAAGGTGCAAACCAGGATATACCATAGATTTTTGATTTTACACACACACACACACACACAAACACACACGCCACTCCAAAGGAAAGCATTACCTGTGTCCCACATATTTCAAATAAAATATAAAACAAATTCTATTCAAATTTATATGAAATTCTCCATTTGTAACAAGCAGAAGACTAAAAAATCAGTGATTCACTTAACAAATGTGATTGATTTTTAAATAATCTAAATATAAAATGAGATTTTTGAACATCAGTACAATGGGTATCTGTGCCTAAAGGAACAGCTCAAGGAAGCTACATATATATATATGTAGCTTCCTTGAGCTGTTCCTTTATATATACATGTATACATATATTCTTGTCTTCCAAAATATCCAGGTGATTTCTCCAAATAGACTTTCTCACAGACACTTTCTAATTTGAGCTAATCCAACTAACAGGAATGCTGCAGAAAACAGAAACAAGACCTTTGTGAGAAGTTTGATTACCTATATGGCATCCTAGAGGAGAGGAAGAATGAAATGACCCAAGTCATCACCCGAACCCAAGAGGAGAAGTTGGAACATGTCCGCGCGCTCATCAAAAAGTATTCCAATCATCTGGAGAACGTATCCAAGTTAGTTGAGTCAGGAATTCAGTTCATGGATGAGCCAGAAATGGCGGTGTTTCTGCAGGTAAGCCTCTTTCTCAGCACCAAAGAAACAAACTCAAAAGGTGGGTGTTTTAAGTTAGTCGTCATTGCACTTCCATTATTTTACCTACATTTCATTTTACAAATTAAAATCTTCCTCCATTTGGCATTGCTTAAGTAGAAGAATATTCTGATAAAATAGCAGTTACTCCTGACATTTAGCAATGAAGCCATGAGATTCTTGGGGTCAGCAAAGGAAAGAATAAGTCTCATCACCCTCTGTTGAAAAGAGTCTAAGTAAGCTTATCTTTTGTTTGCTTTCACAGAATGCCAAAACCCTGTTACAAAAGTAAGTAATTTTTATTTCATGAGAAAATGCATATTTTCATTTTAACCCAAGGCTATCAAATTTTAAACAGTGACAGAAAGTGACAACCTGTCTCTGTTGCAGAATCTCGGAAGCATCGAAGGCATTTCAGATGGAGAAAATAGAACATGGTTATGAGAACATGAACCACTTCACAGTCGATCTCAATAGAGAAGAAAAAATAATACGTGAAATTGATTTTTACAGAGGTTTGTTGTTCTCTTGACCATTTGGCCAAAATTGCAGGTGTGGGGAAACTGTAGAAGAGTTGGGTGGGAGGAAAGGGGGATTCAGAGTCACCTCCAGAATGGATGTCGACAACTTTACAAGGACCATGACCCAATGTGAAGCTCAGTTTCATTTTAAGATTAAATAGTTTGTAGAGAGTGCTTATTTAGCTTTGCATATTATAGTGCCTATTTTAATGTCATTCTCATGAATTTGACTCTGGATTGTCAAATACTTATAATTGGTAGTGATTACAACTCAACCTCAACCCCCCACAAAGCGAGCGTCACCCATGGTGACGTAAATTGTCATCAGGAGCAAGGTTAAGAATAAGATAAAAATAACACATAGCAGACATCTGGGCTACATAAGGTAGTACAGCAATTTGATGAAATGTTAAAGGACAAGAACAGTAAAAAGTCATAGAATAAGTCAAAACCTGGAAATAAACCTAGGTATATGTATGTGATCATATATATTCCATGAGATATAAACACATAGCTAACACTTAGCCCAGAAGTCCCACACATGGAAATTTATCCTGACAAAATAATTGAAAAGCGGAAAATAACCTTGGACCTAACCAAAACTTTGATCACCTTGACTCACCCTAGCCCATCTAGATGACAACACCCCTCAGTTAGCCCCCTAATCATCCCATGAGGTTGACTCAGCATCCACAGATGTAATTTTAGAGTTAAATCTTCATAATGGATCTGTCTAAAAATTTGCTTAATTTTGCCTAAGGGAATATTAATGTCAGATTAGGGAAAGAGTGATGGCATTAATTGTGGCAAAAGTTGATGTATTCACTGAACAAATGAGGTAAGAAATTAAAATAAGTGTGTGTTTTCAGAGATAGGGAAGAAGGTTGCATTTCCATTTAATTTGACTGAGATAAGTAAGGGACAATCTCAATCCTCTGGAATCTTACAGATGTGACGACTATGATAAATAGGTGAGTATCTCTGGAGGGTGCACAGTGCGGGTGGGACTTAGTACTGGAAAGGAGAGCAAGGGGAATCATGATGGCTCCTTGATGTCCATATTTACTAGAAACACAAGGCCCCCGCAGAGCACACTTGTACCACTGTCAAGTGTCTGTTGGGGAAGACTTCCTTAGCCCTGACATTACCCTTGGCCGTAGGTGTTGTCCATTAACTTTTTATATAGCTGCAATGGTAGTTATAACAAGTTTAAAAACACCTTACCTTCCTAGAAGATGAAGATGAAGATGAAGAAGGAGGAGGAAGAGGAGAAAGAGAAGAAGAAGGAGAGGAAGTAATAGAAGTGGAAGAGGTAGAAAGTGCTCAAATAGAGTCATCAGGAGCAGGTGAACGTCCAGGAAAAGCCTCAGAGCCCTCTCAGCTGGCCGTGGAGCTTGAGGCTGCCCCAGGGGCACTTCCAGTTTCCTCTCTAGAGCCACCTCCAACCCTGCCACCTACTGAAGATGCCTCAGTGACACAGGTAACCATTCGGGAGTCACTTTTTACAGGTTGTGCCTACTTTCTGAACTCCCTAAAGAATTCATTCTACTTTAAGAAAAGGATAACTATATGCCAGACATTTGTATGTGGCAGACAAAGCCTTTCAGGAAAGTCAGAATATCAGAGAGAAAAGTTCTCTAGATGATTCAACAGGTTTATTATTGTTATGACTGGTTAGCAAGACCTAACACCACTTTCTCAGCAAAGAAACTGAAATATGATGCAATATTTGTCTGAAAAGAGTGTGTGTGTGTGTGTGTGTGTGTGTGTGTGTATGAGAAAGAGACAGACAGACAGACATCTGTTAATTTATAGAGAGCTGCTACTATCATGGAGATTTGGTCTGCTTTGTGTTGCTTAGTGAGTACAAATACAGGGTATAGTGTGAGAAATAATATGAGATGAGAAATAAGATTATACCTTCAGAACTTTGAATTTTCTGTAGATAACAGAGGTGTAAATAGAAAAGCCACACTTCTTTATGTTCCTGTTGCTTACCCTATAATACAACTGTATCTTTCCTTCAGTGGGTAAGCAAATGAAGCCTGGTTTTCTATGTTTAGCATCTGATGAGACTGTGTGCTAATAGGATTGTTTAAAACATATTTTTGGAAATTAAATCCTTTCAGAAGCTGTA
Organism: Heterocephalus glaber; assembly: GCF_053883595.1. Classification (NCBI taxonomy): domain Eukaryota; kingdom Metazoa; phylum Chordata; class Mammalia; order Rodentia; family Bathyergidae; genus Heterocephalus; species Heterocephalus glaber. The sequence goes on from NW_028258344.1 coordinate 10,745,969, forward strand.
CTTGGTCAGCTAACCTTATGTTTCTAGGATATCTCTGTCCTTCAAGCTTTTTTGCTGACTTCATGGCACCTCAGCAAACAGGATCCACCTTGTTGAGTTTGCAGGAGCCCCAGTTCTGCACCTGCTTTCAGTGTGGATTGAAATCATCTGAAGAAATAAAAGCCCAGAGGGGAAATTTAGAGATGGAATTATATTCTATGCTTTTGTCTCCATAGGGAAACCAGGCTAAAATACTATTTATACTTCCTAGACTCTTGAAATTCTGGGTATATCACTTGCACTGAAATTAAAAGAAGCGTAGTAACTAAAGAGGGTTGGATTTGATCAATGAAGTCAATGGCTGATTTTTTAAAAGCAGGTTAGAGGCACACATGTAATGCTAAACAATTAATTCTGGTCAAAAGTTTGACCCTTCTCCCATATCTGATATTTGATAAGCAACTTTCATTTGCTTTCTCTCTGCCTGGGCTGGAACCTAGTAACAGTCAAGTGCAGAAAGGAAGAGGGGGCACAGCCAGACACCAAACACAGGCCACTGTCATCAGTATTCTGCCCCTAGCACTTCCAGAGAGTGGGATGAAATAAGCAGTCACTAAATCAGGGACTGATTTAGAACTCATAATGTTCAAACCCAAAAGCAACTAAAATCAACTACTTTTTCTTTTTCTTTTCTTTTTCCTTCTTTCTTTCTCTTTTCTTTTCTTTTTTGTTCCTTTTGTTTTCTTTTTATTTTTGAATTTATCTGTCCTGATTAAGGGGGAGGTTGTGCCCACTAGCTCTCAGCAGAGCACAGAGTCTGAAACTCCAATCCCTGAAGCAGCGGAAACTGCAGATCCCTTGTTTTACCCTAGTTGGTATAAAGCCCAAACCCGGAAAGCCACCACCAACCCACTTTGCACCCCAGGGAGTGAAGGTCTGGGGCAAATAGGGTCTCCAGGTTCTGAGAATTCGAATGTGCAGATGGCAGAAATGGCAGACGCCGCAGCCAATGAGAAGGCAGCAGTGAGTGGTAAGGAAACTAGTTCACCTGCGGCTTCTTCTCAGGTTAGTGTCCATGCTCTTGTGTCTGAATGCTTTCCCATGACCCCTACAACCCTGCTGGAATAGAGCACAGCAAAAGAGAAGGGCTTTCAAAAGACTTGAAAGAAATCATGACCCTGGGGGAAAAAAAACAGAAACAACTCATGCTCCAATGCAGGCTTGTTTTTTAAGAATTCTGTCAAAAACAAAACTGAACGAATTTGACTTCACTCTGCCTGTTGGTGTTGACCTCACACCTGGCTTCCCAGGAGATACGGTGCAAGCAAGCCTGGCCCTAGGCATGCTGCTAAAAGCTGCTTTGTTTGTAGTGACTGGCTAGCATCCCTAGTTCTTTGTGATGTCCACCTGCCCTTACTCAGCCTTCTCTTTAACTACCTTGGGCTCCTAAAGACTATTTGCTTCTGTGTCATTCCTGGCAGCCTTTAAAGAGCATGTTTGAATTCACTTTAAGTCTGCTCTTGGAAAATAATCTCAGATACGTGGGTTTCCGGGCATGTGCTGGTGATGGCTAAGCAAAGACAGACATTGGCTCAGTTAAACTTGTGCATCCTGAGTGTGGGCTCCTGGAAGCAAGACAACATAGGTTTTCTTGCATTTTTAAAAGGGACTCCTGATAATTTGTTTTTCTATTTATAATGGATGTTTGAAATCCATGTTTCCTAACACTTGATTAGATATCTGCATGTCTGAGAATCCACAGAAGAAATCTTATAGTTTCTTTGTACTAAAGAATGTTCGTGATTACTTCAGACTCATGAGCATTCCTAAATGATGTGTGGGGTGTGAGTATTGACCCAACAAGAGGCTGTCAAAGAAGTATCTTCCAGTTCTGTGCTCCTGGGTCATCAAATGACCAGGAAAACAAACATTAGAAAATGGCTCGTTTTTCTGATTGTGCCTGCTCAAGTGTACCTCAAATTTCATGAAATAATAAAAGAAAATGATTTGGGGAAATTTTTAAATAGCATGCTTTTGTGCAAGATATTTATTTTCACAGATGCATAATGACAAAAATGAATGTTTGGTGTAAGGAAACCTTTTGAGGTGGTTTTTAGGTTTAAAAAAAGTGGATTGATTATTTCTAGAAAGATTATGGAAATCCTTATATGTATTAGAAGTTGAGAAGGAAGAGCAGTAGGGCATAGTAGGTCTTCAACCCCAAATGAAAAATCCATCTAAATGATGTTAAAAAATAATTATTTGTGATAAAAAAAATCAGTGAAGTTTTCTTCTTGTTTTCTCACAGGAGTTAGCAATCTGCCTAGCACTTTGGGCTTTTCTTATACTTCACTACATCTGGAGTCAGATTCAGTGCTTGATTTTTGCTCTTATGGGTAGGAAATATTTTCTTTTCCATTAACTAACATCTCATGTAGTTTCTTTCATAATGTTCCTCTTTTGTAGGCCCAGAGATGAATTTCTCCCCAAATCTTGAGGCTCTGTCATCTAAAACTGTGTTCACAGATAAAACAAAAGGTCCCAAGCTCCCTACAATGCAATCACCTTAAGGCACCTTTCTGAGGAGAATTGCTGCCTTGTCTGTTCCTTCATGGAGGGGAACTTTGACTCAGAACAGTGACTCATGGGCTATTATTCAGTAATCCAGTCTAAGTGACCTCTCCAGGATGACCATACGGGAAGCCAATTGCACAAGGTTTCCATGATGCTGTGAGGACTCAGTGCTCTTAAAATAGAGGGAGGAACAGCAAAGGACCCATGCAGGAACAGGCAGGGTTGTTACAAATTAAAGAGGGGCATTTCCTCTACTTATCCAGAAATGCTCAGGAAGTGGCTGGGTAATGGCTCTCAGGGATACTGTGTTCGACAGTCCCTACACGGGTAAGCAAGTGGAGTGTGTTACTTCTCAGTTCTCTTTGAACCCTCAGTCTCTTCTAGGTTTCTTCTGAGAAAAGAAGTCCCTGAGGGAAAGGTGCCCTGGGTATAGCAACAACTGTTGGAGTGCATCCAGATGACATCTGAATGAATAAAAACTAACAGTCCCTGCCTATTAGCCCGCTTTTCACGTGGTCAAGCCTTTGCTGGATCATTTTTATGGTGTTTGCTTTGGGACCGACAAATTACTCCTTGAATAATCTTTTGAAGGTTTCCAGCTTCATTAATAATATTCCAAAACCTCAAACACCATGAGTAAATGACCCTGCTGGCCTAAGACATTGCTCTGTGTGCCCTTGGTTCAGAAGCAATTTGGGGTCCCTAGTACTGAAAGGGCTCAGCTATTTCTCACTCACTGACTTTTCCTGGGTTGAAACTGACTGCCCTAGAAACTCCCATCAGAGAGTTCCTTTTCTCTTCATTACCTATCTGCTCAGCAATGGCAGTGGGATATTCATGGGTCCCTGCCATGTCTGTAACATCTGAGTAGGACCCACTCCCATGTCTAATGGTCAGCTGTGAATCTGCATACTCTCAAGTGTTCTGAGAGTACATTTATATCTGCTTAGCTAACTCCTCCTCCTCCTGATGTTACTTGTGAAAAAAGCAGTGAACATATTGGCCACAAACTCAGGGGAAGGGCAACTGGGGAGAGAGAGAACGTGCTTTATTGGAAGCAGGACCTAATTTTGGATCTGAATAATTGTCAGAAGAGTTCTATTTATATTCTGAGAATGTGGGTTTGGGGCTTTGTCCCCATACATTTATCTTTTTAATTTTCTTTGAAGCTCCAGGGGGAGTGTCACGCTTCATGGCTGCCATCCACTGAGCCCATGTCATGTATGCTGACATTATTTGCCTGTGTGGTAAGGTAAGGGTGAGGCAGGTAGATAGGGTAGGGTGCAGTGGATTTGCAGTGGATTGAAGTTCAGTACTGCAAAGCACTTGGCTTGTGTAGTTCTTTGTGTTTAAGGAAGGGTATTTCACATAATAAAGCAACTTACTTGCGACCGACTCCCAACCACTTTGATCCCTGAAATAGTATATGGACAGGTCAATAGAGACCTCGTCATAGTAGCACATTTCTCACCTTTACCACCACAGAACCAAATTTACCAGATTAGTATTTGTCCATTGTAAGATTAGGCAGTTGGAATTTCATACTACATCACTAGTCATACTTTGCACATTTAGGATGTGATACAAGAGTTCCCTTGATTCACTGTTGGTCTCATTTCTCTTTAATAGATGATCTCATGTCAGAGAGTGGTATTGCCTGAGAAACTCTTAAGCATCTCAGGCTCATTTATGGATCTTCAAGCTCACTTCAGCCCCCATCAGCTGAGCTGCAAACCTTTTAAGAAGGCAAATGTTCTATTTCCTGGTGCTTTCCTCATGCCAATTAACGCAGTGAACCCTGCCCTTGACTCAAGAACACAAGCAGATTATGTTTTAGAAATTTGCCACAGCAAAAACTGAACATCAGCTCTTTCTACTAGTGGTGGATGGAGTGTCTACTTTTTGTTTGATTAGAGGAGTATTGTTTCCTTCTCCATCCTAATTGTCTAAGAAAAAATAACTTGTTAAGGTTTGGATGGTAAATGTGAATTTCAGAAAAGGTGCTGATTCCCATCCATGCTTTTACAGAATGCAAAACTGTGCCGAGTCCCCATACACAAACTGGCCTTTATCTTCAGAATCACCCTCTAAGTTTCTGCCCTTCTTGGCCATGCTTGCTGTATGCTAAGTTGGTACAAAGAGTGTTTGGTAGAAATAACACTGGATGTTCCTCAGGGGTTAATTTTTTAATTTATTTTGAAACATTGCACCCCAGCCTAGTCAACCTCAGGAAAGATGGCAATAATGAAATGAGAGAAGAATGTTGTGGGTCAGGTTGGCTCAAGTTTTGGACTGCTTTCTATTGCTCCTGATAAGTACCACAGACTACATAACTTATAAAAAATAGAGATCTACTCTACTCACAGCTCTGGAATCTGGGATGTCTAAGAACATGGCCCCAGGGGCTGATGAGGGCCTTCTTGCTACACTACGACGTGGTGGTGGGCATCACATGGCCAAACAGAGTAGGCACGCTAGCTAGTATCTCTCGTCATCTTCTCCCCACATGCCCCATGGAAGAGGTTGAACACTACACCTGCCACCCCCCTTCTTTTATCTTGAGACAGGGTCTCATTAAATTGTTCAGGCTTGGTTTGAACTTCCAAGCCTACCTCAGCCCCTCAGAGCACTGAGATTACAGGCATGCGGCATCACATCCAGCACTTTCTTTTCTTAAAAAGCCACTAATGCCATCATGAGAGCCCTACTTCATGACTTCATCAAATCCCAGTTTCTTCCCAAAGTCCCCACTTCTAGTCACTATTAACATATAAATTTGGGGATTAAATTTTCAACACATGAAATTTGGAAGGGACACATTGATATCAACAATTGCCCTTGGAAAGCAGTCTGTGTGTTGGGGCCCTCATCTCTCAAACACGCCGTATTGTGGTCATTGCCTTATCCAATGCGCTTCCATCTACTACCCCTTCTCTTCTTACGTTTACCTTCATATCACCCCTGAGTGTTAGCACAGGGACTAATCCCATTCCCACCCACTCCCTGTGGAAAATTGGGTATGTCAGTGAGAATGTGTGGCAGTTACATTTTTGTAGAGGTGGGAACAACAGCAATAAAGGCCTGCTCTCTGTTCTCCTCTCTTCTCACTGTAGCATAGTGGCCTCACATGGAAGAATCTGTCCAAAATATTTAATGGAAGCTGTCCAGAGAAAAAAGTTTTCCAGAGAAATGTCTCCATCTTTGGTGGATTAATTCAGCAGCTGCCCTGGCTGATACTTCAGCTGGACACAGCAGCTGCCTCAAGACCAGAGGACACTCCCCCACACCTCCCTTTAACACACACACACACACACACACACACACACAGACACACACACACACACACCAGCAGCAGCAGCAGCAGCAAAAACCAAGTACCTTGGAGATAGAGACTTTGACATTCAAATCTTTGTAATTTCTCTGTGTGTAAGGAACCACAGTTCGTGTATTTCACCAGAGCATGAAGTTGTTGTGCTAAGAGACTATAAAAACTTTACCAGATCATAGCTATTTATTGTTTCAAGAATAGAAATCTACTTCTCACATTCCATTCTTCAAGACTGAAAATAACACACAAGTTGAATAGAAATTTTCCCAACCTCAGGAGAGGGGAAAGATCAGTGAAATTAGGAGAAAGAACTTTGGTTCTAATCTATGTCTCACACTGGGAATTTAAATTTTTGGAGTCTCAGTTTTCTCCCCAGGAAATAAAGGCACTGCTTGATGAATAGATTAAACTATTTACACAATATTTGACAATGAAGAATCTAGTACTACAAATTTTATACTTTGTTTCAAGATGTTTCATGGGGAGGGTTATGGATTTAGGTCTGATACCAGTCATTCTGAGTGACAGTAACAATAGATTCTCAGAAAATACTCTATTGCATTTCTCAAAATATAGCTTTTGTCTTGAAGCTCTTATATAAACCCCTATTTGCCATATTGATTTTCAAATATCTTCCTAAGCACCCATTTAGCTAAATGTTTTTATGGCTGCTCTACCCTCCTTTAGATGCCATAAACTTCATAAAATCTATGATGATTTCACTCTGAGCCCCACCTAAAGGTCCTTATTTGCCCAGTCAAGCAAAGACAAGGTTTACACATTAGAGGCATAAGTCACAGAATGTTAGATGGAGGAAGAATTAGAAGATGGGTAACTTGAGCATTGTTGAAGTGTACCTACACTAAAATTTACCCATTTCACATGAACAGTTGAATGGGTTTTGACAACTTTGTAGCATTGTATAGCTACTGTTATATTTAAGATACAGACTATTTCCATCACCCATGTAATTTCCCCTATGTGCCTTTACAATTGATGTCTTCCCTGGATCCCAGACTGTGACAACCACACTGATATGTTTGCTCATTACAGTTTTGGCAGTTCTGGGTCATATAAATAACATACAGTGTGTAGACTGCTACGGCTGCATTTTCACTTAGAATAATGCTTTTGAGATTCATTTACTGTGTGGATATATCAGCATCTCAATTTTTATTCTACTGTGTAGATATACCAAAATTTATTATTCTATGCATCATTTGATAGATGGTGTGTTCTCAGCAGCTTTGATTATTATAAATAAAGCTGCTATGAACATTCACATATGGATCTTTGTGTGAATATATTTTCATTTCTTTTGAATAAATACCTAGGAATGGAATTGCTGGATTGTATGGTAAGTACATAGTTAAATGTATCTCTTCATAGTTTTAATTTATATTTTCCTGCCAATTAATCATGGTTAGCATCTTCTCATGCATTTATTAATCATTTATATATTTTCTTTGAACTATCTGTTCATATCTTTTATCTATTTTTTATTTGATGATTTATCTCCTTAGAGAGAAGTTCTTTAGGTATAAAGAACTCCTTTATCAGATAGATGTTTTGCAAATATTTTCTCCAGATCTGTGCTTGCCTTTCCATTTCCATAGCAGTGTATTTTGAAAAGAAAATATTTTTAGCTTTTTAAGTCCAACTTATACATTTTTGCTTAATGATTTATAGGTTATTAGTTCTATTTAGAAATCTTTTCTTAATGTAAAACTACAAAGAGCTACTCTCATGCTTTCTTCTAGAATTTTTAATAGTTTTGGCTCCTAAATTAGATCTTAGGTCATTTTGTTAATTTTGCATATATAAAGTAAAGATCAAGTTTTAATATTTTGCTATGTTGTTTTTCACACAAATATTCACTTGTTCCAGCAAGAAATTTTACTTTTCCTTCCTGGCTTTTTGTTTTTGTTTTTTTTGGTGCCGCGGATCAAACTTGGGTCCTTGCACTTGCGCAGCAGGCGACGAAACCACTGAGCTAAATCCCCAGCCCCTTCCTTTTCCTTCTTGAAACACCATCCTTTCCCTTTGAAAATTCTATTTACCATATATGTGTGGGGCTATTTCCAGACTCTATTTTGTGCCATTGATTTGCATATTTGTCTCTCTCCACCAATACCGTACTATCTTGATCTCTATAGCTTTATATAAGTCTTAAAATAAGTTTCCATCTTTGATCTGGCTTAAAAATTGTTTGACTGTTAATTTTACTGATCTTTTTAAAGAATCAGCTTTTATTTATATTGGTTTTCCCCACTTTTCATCAGTTTTTCTGTTTTATTCATTTTTGCTCTTTATTATTTTCTTCCTCATGTTAACTTTGTGTTTAATTTTCTTCTCTCTGGTGCCTTAGGGTGAAAACTTGGATTATTGATTTGAGATCATTTTATTTTCTAATATAGGCATTTAATGATGTAAGTTTTTGTCACTGCTTTATCTCGACCCCTCAAGTTTTGATATGCTGTATTTTCATTTTTCATTTCATTCAAAATATTTTCTAATTTACCTTATAGTTTCTGCTTTGACTCACAGGTTTTTTAGGTGAATGATGTTTAAGTTCTAGATATTTGGATATTTTCCAAATCTTCTGTTTGACTTCTAGTATAATTCTATTGTGGAGAGAAAATATACTTTATATGTTCCCAATCCTTTTATGTCTATAAGTATTGTTGTATGGCTCAGAAATGATCTACCTTGGTGAATGTCCTATATGCACTTGAGAACACAAGTATTCACTGTTGCTGTTACACAAGTATTGTTGTTGCTGAGTGTTCCATAAATGTCAATTAATTCAATTGATTGATGGTGCAGGGCAAGTCTACTCTACTCTCACTGATATTCTGTTACCGATTACTGAGAGAGGAATTTTGATATCTTTGATTCTAACTGTGGACTTATTCATATTTTCCTTGTGGTCATATAAGTTTTTTCCTCATGTATTTTTAGTCCTGTAGGTACATTCATATTTAGCTTGGTTATACTTTCTTGAAGAATTTATTTCTAGCTAAGTGTTTCTTAAAACAAAATTTATTACCTACCTCTCTTCTTCTTGTGATTGCATGCTTGAAGGAGTATAGGGAGGGTCCCTGTTAATGTATTTAGGTACTAGCATGGGAAGTACTTTAAGCTGGTGGTGGAGACTAGAGGAGAATGATACTGACAATCCTTAGGACAGTATTGCAAATGGCAGGCTATGGGGAAGGCTTTGTGGATTGAATCCATTAAGTCTGTCTTCTCTTCTTCTCTGAGCCATACACAGGGCCAAGCATGGGAAGGGCTAGAATGGTTGAGATGGGTGACCATTACAATCTGATGATGACTTGTTATTGTTCTGTGGGGCCCATTTTTAGTTTTGATATCCATTGCTTATGAGCTAATATTTCTGTTCATTGTCATGATGTACCCAGCTCATGCCTTGTCCTGCTTAAATTTCTCACAAAATCTCAGAGGCCACCCTGTTACAGGCCAGTGAATTCCAGTGCCAGGCTTGTTCCCTTGTTCAGGAAGTTCCAACCCAAGCGTCCACAAATGGCCTTTCTCCTGTCCCCAATGTTCTCAATTCCATTCTATCTAGAATATTATTAGCTCAGAAACAATGTGGTTCCCTATAGCTTTCAGCTGGCTCTTCACTCTAAAAGTGTAGAAGTTATTGCCAGTGACTTCTTGTAGGTAACAGGGAAAGGGGATGTTACTAGAACCTCTGCAGTTAAGTCCTAGTCTCCTGCGAGCCATGGCAGCACAAGGCAAATTACAGGAAAGGTAGAAAAATGAGACTGAGAAGAAGCTGAGCTTTGGGTCTGATTAGTGCTGCTCTGGGCACCAAAGACGAAAGCCCCCAGCTTACTGCACCTTTTATTCAGTACATCGGGAGAAACAAATGCAACAGATGACTTGCAGAGAGTTCTGTACATCTTGCGTAAATAAGATGTAACAATCCAAGAACAAGGAGGAACTGAGGAGATGTTTGTTCCTCCCAGGATGTTTCCAGCTCCCAGGATGTTTCTTGTCCTAGAGAATCACAGCATCATCACGGGATCATTGAGGTCTCAGTTGTGACCGGAGGCCAAAATGCAATTATGTTTCGGAATTCCATAGCTGGGCTGTAGGCAGGAGAACTAGGCTAACCAAATGATTTTACCCTAAAATTATGTAGCATTGCTCCCGACAACTTCTTACAGACAGAAGAAGTGGGGGAATTGTCAACAAGGAAGACCAGCCTCATGACCATCTTATTTCTCACCAGGCTCTATAATCATTGTCCTGTGAGGCTATAAAAATGTTCCCAAAAAGGTCTTTTCCTTTCTTGAACCCCAGAGTTTATTTTCTAGACTCACAGAAGCTAGTATGTACCCCAGACCCAAACCTTTATCAAATTTACCATCACCCAAGATTCATTCCTCTTGAAAATATTCATATTTTCCTGAGCCATTCTGAACAATAAGCCAGTGTTAGTAGAAGGAGCGGTTGAGAACCTGGGCATGGTGGCACACAGCTGTAATCCGTGCACACTGGGAGGCTGAGGTAGGAAGATCACAAATTCAACCCCAGTCTGGGCACAATATTGACCGCAGCACCACAAAAAATAAATACATAGAAAAGAAGCGGCCAGTACCGAGCTCCCCATCTCCACTTGGTGTAACACACAAACGATAAAATCCTTTTCATACAAATGGCCTTTGAGACCAAATCTTACATTCTGATTTTGAACACAAACATCCACTCCAGCTCCCACTAGATTTAGAGGTGAGAGTTGCCAAAAACTAGAGCGATGGGAATCTTCTTTTCTGAGCAAGATTAATTTCACAGGTATTACAGAACATTTAAAAAAACAAAACAAAACAGGAGACTAAGGACATAATTTCCCATGAGTGTTGCTATAAGTCTTGGCATTCTTTGAAATGATCAATTTAATTTTCCAAAACAAACTGAAATGAATGAAAATTTAACACCGTTTCTCTAAATTTAATTGAAGGATTTAGATGTCAAATTATTTCCAAACAGAAATCCCTACTGAGAGCAATTTCTTATGTTTTATAAATTGGAAGATTCAAGCTTACGAATCACTGCTATGTCAGATGCCCTGGCTAAAATTTCAACTTAATAAAAGTAGAGAGAACTGATCAGTGCTCAGGAATGGCTATATGTGCCAGATAACATTGTCAAGATTTAATAATCCTGGAAATGATGAGAAGTTATTATAGTGAGATGCAGGCATTTTTACACAGGAAAAAATGTACGTAAGAGGGAGTAAGGTCTTTCTTAATGAGTAAGTTTTCATGAGGTCATTCAATTAATATTAATACTTTTGCATTTTTGCCCTAGAATTGCAATTTTATTTTCTGGGCCTTTTTTTTTCCTTGCTGGGAATGTGACATCCTAATAACTGTCAATTTGGTGGTTTTACTAAAAGGGCAAAACAAAACAAAGCAAAAAACTAGAACTGTAAACTACATTTCTCAGGATGAAATAGTATTCTAAGTAACTGTCACATTAATAGCAGGCCAAGACAGATGTATACACTTAAAGTGGGCAGTATCATGCAAATTGTGTGTAGCAGTGTAATGAATTCATTTCCCCTGACAACCTCTGCCTACAGCTCCACAATTCTGTGCAAAAAGGCACTGGGGAGACCTCTCTGGGGAATTGCTTGACATAAATAGTTGAGTTTTGTTTCTTGTGCTTTTAAATTGTTTATTATTCTGATTTAACCTCAGACCTTTTTTAGTATTGTGCATCCCTATGGATTTTTTTTTCTGTCTTTGTGTATCTTAGTGATTTCCATGAAATGCGTTTTTCCCCATTATAGCTTACTAAGTGTTCATGCATCTGAAAAACCAGTGGCACATGGCAGAGGCTGGAACTCATGTGTGTAGATTGCTTCATCGTACACAGTCTTTCATAGGGATTCTCTCATTTAAATTTCATGTCAATCCTGTATAGTAGGAACTGTTCTGCTTCTCATTTTAGCATTATAGTGGAGGAAAATGAGGATCTAGAGAAAGTCTTGCTCATGATCACAGAGTAGCGGGAACCTTGCTGCCTTTTGATGGTTGTCCTCCACTATGGAGTGTGTTGTACATTATTATAGAAGCCAAACTGGCATCTAAGAAAAATGAGTGAATTCCGACTTCACCAGGGTTGATGTGACTGAGACAAAAATCAGTGTGACCAGGGGCTCCTCTACAGAACTTATCTGATCCTATTGTCAGATCCATATCTGAGAAGACCATTAGATTTAAGCTGTTGCCAGGCTGTGGTATTAACTTCCATAACTTGCTGCCTTCCTGACCCCTTCTATTCCTAGACACCATGTTGGAGACAAGCTAAGTAGAGCAGTACATCCTACCATCCTCCTCCAGGTTAAGAAAGCTTGAATGAGTGAGGTAAATTTCTTGTTTGATCAGCCTCAGGAAATTGCCCTGGTTTCTGATCTTTCCTTAACAAGAAGGAAGCAGCTAATGGCAAGCCCTCAAATCAACTCCCTTAATCACTCACTGTGTGTGGCTGACAATACTCCCAAAGAAAGAATTTTTTTGGTGTTTTTCTTCCATAGTTCCTTTGGGGATCCCTATTTTCTTCTTTCCCTAGCCTTCATGAAGATGATGCTACATTTTCCCCAGCTCTGTGCTTCATTCCTAATATGAGTTACTGGCTCTGCCCCAAGCAGAAATGTCTGCATTCCTGCAAAAGAAAGAAAGAAAAAGAAAAAGAAAAAAGAAAGAAAAATGCCCATGATGGTCAAGCTGCCTAACTGATTTTGCAAGGCTTAGACTTTGGCTGGGAGTCACAAACCATGCCTCAGTTGCTTCTCACCATAGGTAACTGGACTGGGCTTTTGGCTGTACTCTCTTTCCAGTCAAGAGTCCATAATGCTTAAGCTATCCAAGGGTGTGAGGCTAAAAAATGCTAATATGGAGCAGCCCAAGGATTGGATTTGTGCTTTCTGAACAAACATTCTAAACATGATCGCAGGATTCCTACTCACAGCCATTTCCAGCATCTGACCCAGCCTAGCAGGTGCAGCATAGATACTGAGTAGTTGCCCACTTGTCAGCCCTACCTTTTTTGTCCATGTTCCTTTTGGTCAAATTGATTTTGTTATCCATGGACAGGGGTTCTCTTGAATTTACCAAGAGAGATTAGCATTTAATATGCCATGGTAACTGGACTCTCTGTCAAGTTGAACTTCCACTGGCATCCACTTCAGCACTCAGAGATCAAGGAGACAGCAGTAAGTGTGAGAGCCTGGGTACAGATTCCCTCACTACTTCTTGTCTACCCTCTATGGCCTGGCATCATCCATCTCTCGGGATAAGGCACAGACATTTCTAGGTAAAGTGTTACCTAGGAAGGGTATACATTAAGCCATCTGCATCTATCAGTGTGTTTTTTGGGGGGTTTTTGGTACCGGGGATCAAACTCCAGACCTTATGATTGCAAGGCAGGTGGCAGAACCACTAAGCTAAATCCCCAGCCCACCTATTAGTGTCTTAATTGCTACATTTTGGCAAATTGATTACTATCACTTGTATAAGCCTGTGACTAGAACACACGCTCAAGGTCACGGGGGTGTAGAAAATGGTCATTTGGAGATGAATAGATGCTGGGATGCCATGGAGGTCCTGGAAAGCTTAGAAGAGGCTGGAAAGGCACTGGTTCCTGATGAAAATGAGTGCACTCTTCTACTTTGAGCCAGCTAAAAACATGCCTCTCTTATGTGTAGCTACACAGACTTGTGCCAGAGTGAATGTCAGGAACACATCTGTTTAGTTTTAGTCAGTCAGTGGATCAAGTGGGCCAAGATGTGTTTAGGTAAAGGGGGCTTCTGCAATAACCCTCAAAGCTAAACAAGTGCTCACTAGTTACATTGCCCATGCTGAGCACCCAGGGACTCATCTGCTCTCAAGTGAACTGTGAAGGCAGTTTCACACTTTTATTAAGAATCTTACCTTGAGGCTCACTTTAGCTTTTTTTTAATTCATCACGTTTAACATAAACATCAAGCCAAAGACTCCATTGAAAATATTTGCTTTCTTTTCTTTGACACCTTCCTAATAAAAAATAACCTTCTGATAAAAGCTACAAATTGGAGCTCCTAGTGTACCTCAGGGGTAGAGCAAATACTTAGCATGTAAAAGGACCTGGGTTCAATCCCCAGCACCCACCCAGACATATGCCCATGCAAGCTTGTATGCTTTTAGGGGCTAACAAGTAGCATTCATGAAAAACAGGCCATATAACAGAGACATATGTATAGAAGCATAAATTCAAGACATAGTTTGCTTCCTCATAATTATTCTGAGCATAGTTACTATAAGTACAGCGATAAATGGCAGCTGAAACTAGCCTTGTAGCATAGGAGGCAAGAAAGAGTAGTGGGCACTCTAGAGGCAGAAGAGCATACCCAGTCCAAGGAACAGTGCTGCCTAGCTCTCCATGAAAGTTCTCCATGCAAGTCAGTAATTTCTGTTCTGTTTAGAAAAACTGTAAATCTGGTTTTTAATGTGAAGTTGTCTGATTTTTTAAATTTTTATTGTGGTGCTCGGTGTGATGGTGCATGCCTGTAATCCCAGCTATACAGAAGGCTGGGGCAGAAGGATCACAAGTTTGAGGTCAGCCTGAGAAACTTAGGCGAAACCCTATTGAAAATTAAAATATAAAAGGGACTGGGAGCATAGCTCAGCACTTCTGTGTTTAATCCCCAGTACTTAAAACATAAATTATTGTGGTAAAAATTCATACAACATAGTATCTACCATCCTAACCATTTCTTAATATACAGATAATTAATATTAACTATATTTACATTGTACAGTCAATATCTAGAACGTTCTCACCTTGCAAAACTGAAACTGTTACCCCTTAAACAAAACATCCAAGTCCCCCCTCTTCTTGTCCTGGCACCCACTCTCCTGCTTTCTGTTTTTATAAATCTAACTGCTCTGGATACTTCACATAAGTGCACACACACAGTCTTCGTCCTTTTGTGTCTGGCTTATTTCACTTTACAGAAGGCCCTTAAGATTTATCCATGTTCTATCGCATGTCAGAATTTCCTCCCTTTTTAAAGCAGAGCAACATTTCACTGCATCCACATACCACATTTGATTTATCAACATCCATTAATGAGCACATGGGTTACTTCTACCTCTTGGCTATTATACATCATGTTGGTATGAACATAGGTGTGCAAACATCTGTACAAATACCTGTTTTTAATCCTTTTGAATATATATTCAGAAGTAGAATTTTTAGATCATATATCTTTGTTTAATTTTTTGAGGAAAATCCATACAGTACTTCATACTGTCTACACTATTTTACATTCCCACCAACAGAGTACAAGGTTTCTTATTTGTTCACATCATTCTTCCTGATTTTTTTAATGTTTGCAACTAATTCATGTTTTTTAAAAAGAAATATTATGCAGTCACACAGTCCAAGCTAAGCAAACACTATCTGTCACCTAGAACTGTCCTGTGTGTGTAGTCTAATGTCTACTGGCCTCTGGCAGGATGCATCCTCCTTAATCCTCATCAACAAGGAATGAGTCTAGATGACACAACTTGTCAAAGATGACGCCCGCATATCATGTGGCTCTGGGTGGAAGCACCTCGCCTTGCCCCGATCTTCTGTGGAGTGAAACAATAACCTAGTACCATAAGCTGATGTTCATTTTTCCTCTCAAAGTACATTTGATAGTGACAGTAAAAGAAAAATTAAAGGAAAATAAAAAATTCTGTGTTCCTGAGTCTAGTTTTTGAATACTCAAAATTCTCAGTCAAATTTGCCTAAGAAAAATAAGTTTTCCTCTGATAAAAAGTATGTCATTCCATCCTCCTGGCCTTTTGTGGGTCTTTGCCTAAGAGAAAAATGCTACCTCCTTCCTGGTTTCACTTCCTCTTTAATTTTATGATTAAATGTCATATTTGTCAAATTATCTGTAGTCCTGTAGTCATAGAGCACAGTGTTAAATTGTGGTTTAATGTTTGCTTGTTTTGTCACCTGAGTAAAAATGTGTAAAATTTAGAAATAATATAAGACTAGTGCCACTTTGTTCACCTTTTAACCTGTGTTAACTGAACTTGAGTGCAGGCAAGTTTCAAAGCAAATAGAGGATATCAGTGCCTTGCTCTGCTTTGTAAGACATCAATCTTCCCAAGAAATAGCATCTTCTGTAAAAGCTTTCCAAAACTTTTTCGAGGGAATGCAAATAAACAATTCCATCTAGAGAAGGTAATAGGAAGGATGTCTGCTTTTGATGTGTTGGGTTGTGGCAACAAAAACAGGTTTCTAGGGCCGGGGATTTAGCTCAGTGGTTCTGCCACCTGCCCTGAAAGCGCAAGGACCCAAGTTTGATCCCAGGTATCAAAAAAAAAAAAAAAAGAAGAAGAGGTTTCTAAATGTTTAAGTCATTCTTCCTTTATGAGATCCTCATATAGAAAATCAGAGATACACTGAATAATATTATGAATGATCATGATTACAGCACACCAAAGGGATTACATCACATACATTATGTCTAATTTTGGAAAGATGAGGTTACAAATATGACTGTCTTACCTTACTAGGGATTATTGATGGTTGTATATCTTTCATCATAATAGTTCTCAAGTGATTCTACATGGAAGAGGAGCCTCTTCACTGCACTCAGAAGAAAAAAGAGGATGTAGTAAAAATCAAGAGAGGGAGGGAGAGAGGAAGGAGAAAAGTAAGAAAGGATGAAAGGAGTTAATATAAAAGAGGTGTGTGCAAAGTGCTTCATATGTATTAATTCCTTCAGTTCTTAGAACAACTTTATGAGGTAGGGTATCATTTCTGTTTTTGCAGAAAAGAAAACTAAAGCTCAGAGAGATTAAGTAACTTGTCCGAGTCATATAGCTAAGAAGCGTTGGCCTAGCTTCAAATACAGAAGAGGATGAGCCTCTTTGCACAAAACTTTCTTGCTGAGATCATTTAACAGACCCTTAGTTTATATAAATAAGAACAAAGAGGTGGTGTAATCTTATGAAGAGACTCTGGATAATCTCTTCTCTTGGCCCCCTGGCTGGCACTGGCCTTTCTTCTCTGCAAAATAATAGCAATCCATGTTCTTTGGAGGAAAAATCTAATAATTTCCTGGAAACATATTAATTAATTGCCTAAAGCATAATAATTGCCTGGATGTAGGAGCAGTAAACCAAAACTGTTTTATCCCAAGTTTTAAAAGCCATAGGGTATCAACAGATGAAATGTTTTAAACAGAAGATGGATTTAATCTCTAGTACAGAAAAGCACAAATGTACATAAATTCCAAACACACTCCCAAATGGCTTATTAGCCACCAGCCACATTTCCAAAAGTTTATATTCTTCTGCAAATTAAAAAAAATACCTTGTTTTACTAATTTCACCTTTTAGATATTCCAGCATAGCTATTACAGAAGTGTCCTCTTGAGTAGAAGGAAACCTGACAATTCACCATTCCCTCATTCGGAATAGTCAGGAAAAACTCTTTTACACGTCAGTGATAGTCCCAGATCTGTTGGGCTGTTTGATTTGGTTGGGTTTGGTTTTAGGATTAGTGACAGTAAAATGAGTATGATGGAGAATTAAGAGTTTGACATCTATAAATAGGCAGAGGATTCTGTAGGATGATGTTATCCCACCTCAGTTTCAAGGATCTTGAGGTATTTAACTCATGACCAACAAAATCTAGTGATCTTTCTTTTTTAAAAAGTCCAATATCACTTGGTATCTCAGCTCTTTCTTCATATAAATCTATGAGCTTCAGTTTTGCTCACCTGTGGCTAACCATGATTACCTGGCCCTCCTTAACTTCATATCGTAAAGCAATCTGATAGTGCAAAGGATAATTCCAAAGCCATATATATTTAGGTTAAAATCTGGTAAGGTACAGACAAAGCACTCACTATTCTCTCAAAACTAGATTGGGTAGCAGTAAAACAATGCACTTACCTAGAAAGTTCTGCTTTGCCTGTGCCAAGTAACTTCCATTCATACAGGAGTTCCATAAAGCCAGCCCAGGCTTCTGAGTTGAATGCATCACTAATTCATTGTTTTGAAACCAGTGGCATTCCAATCTGGTGGGACTGTTTTACCAGTAGAGCCTCAGAAAATGTTTGCCTATTTTCCATAGTTCTCCTGGGAAGAACTGTGGTTGCTATAACACTTTGAAATGCAAAGAGTTTGAGTTAATAAAATCAAATTGCATTTCAACAAGACTTTTTATGCTTGTCCCACATTCCACTAAGTTATCATTTCTAAAACTCAAAGCAACATGAAGTTCACTTATGAGATTAGACGATTGGTTAAATCAAAATTACAAACTGTGTCTGTCAAGCATTTATGAAAGGTAGTTATCTGTGTGGATATATTGACATTAGATTTGATTTTATATAATGTTATTAGATTTTGTTGCCTAGGGAAATTTTTCTCATGATTTGCTCACAACTATGCCTGCAGTTTTGTAAAAGCTACCAAAGATATATATATATATATATATATATATATATATATATATATATAGTGTGCTGCATAGCAAAATTTTGGTCAACAATAACCCACATACACAATGGTGGTCCCATGAGATTATATCACCTATGACATTGTAACCGTCTAAGTTTTTGTGAGTATATTCTGTGATGTTCATGCAATGATGAAATTCCTCAATGACATATTTCTCAGGCCATATCACTGTTATTAAATGACATGGGAATTACATGTAGTGGAAACATTGTACTTCAGCAGTGAAAAGTTTATATTGTGTCCTGTAATGTCATGTGGTATAGCAATGTCTTTAAGGATTTTTTTTTCTTTTTCTGGTACTGGGAATGAAACCCAAGGCCTTTCTATTCTGAGAAAATGTTGTACTATGGAGCTACAATCCTAGAGAATTTTTTTAATTCTGAAAATTTTTCTAAACCCAGATTTCCATAAGCTTCAATAAGACTTTCATTTCAGTACATGTACAAGTAGACTTGAAAAGAAGAAGAAGAAGAATAGCCTGGACTGTCTGTCCAAAACACTTCCCTCCACTGCATGCATGCATTAGTGTTGCCCTGCTTTGGATCATGAGTGTAAATTACTTCCATGGCTCTTGATGATAGCCAAGATAACCTGAGCTTGCTTTCTGTCCTTGATAATAATTATGTTTCATGTAATTATTATTATTGTCCTTCCTCCTCAGTAGAAAAGTGACTGGGTCAGTCTCCCAGTTACCAGCCTCTTCTTCCTCTGATGCACACTTCTTTGTACTGCAGATTGGCTCTGAGGCCCCTCCCCTCCAGGGACAGGCTGCAGCTTCAGGGAGTGGAAGTGGAGCTGATTCAGAGCCAGCTCGGCATGTCTTCTCCTTCTCCTGGTTGAACTCCCTGAATGAATGACGTTCATTCCAACGGCTGCCTCTCTGTCTGCCTGGCTGTGATGTGCACAGGCAGCAGGGAACCTAGGTGAAATGAACACAATGCAGATGATAAATGGGATCTCTGGACAGGATTTCTGAAAGAAAAAAGAGTCTTTAATTCCAGGTGACTTACCTAACACTGAGGAAATTAATTCTTTCAGAAAATAATTGCAGAAAGCAGTGGGATAAAGGAAACTGGATCTTGTGAAAAATTTTTATTATGTGGGAAATACTACGAAGGGCCTGTGGGTGTGATATGCGTGTGTGTCAGTTAAAAGTGGCAAGTGTTGAAAAAACTGGGTACTGCACTCTTGTCTCCAGTAGGCACTGACTTTTGGTTATCATAGCAGCACTTATTTCCTTTCCTCTAACAATGCAGGTGATCAGTGAAATTCAATGTCAATTCAGAAGTGACTGGTTTATCAATATATGTATATGGATAAAAGGTAAATCATTGACCAAAGCTATGAAAATGATTTGCAAAGTTTTTCTCTTTTCTATAAGATGTCACTGGATGTATATCCAGAAATGTTCTTTGAATTTAACAACATTTTTAAAGTTCGGAAGACTGAAGGCTTAGGACATCTCTTGTGATATTTTTCTAATCTTAGTTTTAGATGTTCATATATCAAGTCCTTTATCTGAAAAATACCTCCCAACAGAAACTGTCTACTTTCTCCTATACCAATTTGGTAAACTGTAGAACAAATATATCACATCACGTATTACATATATTTAAATCATGCTTTATTTGTCCCACTATAATGCCTCCTTCAGAACATATCTGTAACTTTACTCTGTATGAACTCTTAAATAAATGCTGTTTTAAAAACCTTAGTCTTATAATGACTTATTTGGTGTTCCATATTATCTTAGTAATCCATTAGTCAAGTGTGCTCTAAGGGCCTCGAGAAAAGAAGCATCTTCATACATATAAATTAATTTGGGGGTATTAATCATTTGGTTGACGTTTTTAAGCTATAACTAAACTAAAAAGGGCAAATAAATTTTAAAACTAGTTAGATGTGCTGTCTCATTTTAAAGGTGAATAAAGACAATTCATATTCCTAAGAATCAAATTGATTATGGTTGGCATAGACATAAATGTGGAGCGTATTTGTGCAGCTACTAAAGTCAAAATGTCCTTTACAATAACAATTCTCCCAAGTGCTATTTTATATCAACTAAATTTAGTTGTTTATGCTAGTTGAAATGCTATCAAGTTTCTCTATTAAAAGTATTCATTAGAAAATAGTTTACAAAAACACTCTTATGGTACCAAAGTAGTAGCTTGATAAAGTGAGCCTTTGTCATAGAAAAACAATGCAGCGTCTCGGGTATATACATAGTTTGGAGCAATGCCTGCCTCACTTCTTCTCTTTTCATTCTTCTCCTCTCTCCCCAGTTATTTCACATTTTATAATTAATCAGGGTTAAATATTATTTGCATTATGATTTGATCTTCTATTTATAAAAATCACCAAGTTTTAGGGTTGAAAGCAGTTTCCCAAATTATATAACATAGACTCAGAAAACTAATCTGAGGTACACAGGTGAGCCCAAGGAAATTACAGCTTCTGTTTGAGCCACTGAAAATAGTAGAAAATAAAATAACAGGCAGATTCGGGGTACTGTGAAATTTTTGTTTGTTTTTGGTGCTAGAGACAGTTTGGAGAAAACTAGGAGCTATGAGCACCGAAGGAGAAAAAATAAAAGTACAATAACCTTTGCAGCTTTTATTAAAAATATAAATAAATATTCAACATTCTCTTACACAACCAAATTGACCAAGGAATGGAAAGATGTTTTATTACTGAAACGTTTACAAGAAAAAAGTTGACTCAAAGAGCTTACACATTGGGTCTTACCCACTACTCAAGAGAATGGTGTTCTCTTTGGCTCTGATTACTAGAAAAACAATAGGGCAATTTTCGTCTGCTTCTTCAAAATGTTTTCTCCTGATTCTACTGTTTTGTTTTGTTTTTTAACACAACTATAAAGACACCTGGACATGGAAACTAAAAGTGAACGATACAAATGGCATTGCGTTGTCACTGCACGTGTACACACTTTGCATGCTAATTAAGGGGTACAGAATCTCTCCCTGTACATTTTCTATGTTTCAAGCTATAGAAAAATAAACAAATGATATCAGAGCAGCACTATGGTACAGAATGCTGTATTTTAATTTTTTTTTTGTACTAAACGCGGGAACATTTCAGCCAAATGCATTTCATTTCCCAATAATCTCCATCAGTTTCCTGTTGTTGTGGGCTTGCTGCGCTAACTGCTCGGCCCTGGCCATCTCCAAGACTTCTCGGAGAAGGTGGAAGGTGAGATCCAGGGAGATTGGAGGCTCCTCGGACCGTCGCTTCCTCTCCAGTGCCTCCTGGTGGCCACCGAGAGCGCTCTCGCCGCGGCTCCCCTCCCCGGGACCCGAGGAGCTGTCGAGCGAGCGCCGAGAGAGCGGTAGCTGTTGCAAGGTGCGGAAAAAGTTGGCGGCTCTCTGGTCCGACGAGAGGCGGCTGCCGCCCGCGAGAGGCGAAGAGCCGGGTGAGAAGCGGGCAGCAGGGCTCTTGTTGAGGTTCCCCAGGCGGAGGAAGTATTCTTCGCCCATGCGGAGCAGAATGGGGCGAGACTGCGGCGGCTGGAGCTGTTCGGGCTGAGGCGGCGGCTGGAAGAAATCCAAGGGCTGGGGGGACTGCGGGACCTGTCGGCCGCCCGGGACGGGCCCCCGGCTGAGGAGGGCCCTGCAGGGCGGGCAGGGCAGGAGAGCGACCAACAGGACGCCCGCGGACACGAGCAGCGGCAGGTGCATGTTAGGGACGCTGGCTGCGGCAGAGGGGAGGAGGAGGAGAGAAGGGAAGAGAGAAAGAAAGTTGGTCAGGGTTTAGCTCCACGGGAAGGTGCGGCCAGGGCTCTCCCGAGCGGACACCGCGAGACGCCACTCCCGCCCCCAGGGGTCGAGCGGCCGCTGTCCGCGGTGCTGAAGCCGCTGTCTGAGACTCGCGGGGGCAGGAAATGGGACGCCTGCTAGGCTGCGCGTCAAACCTCATCCCCTCGCCGCGCAAGTGGGACACTTCTTTTGTGACCTCGAAGGCACAGTCCCTGAGTCCTCTGCCTAACCATCCCCAAAATCTATCTCCAAAAGCAACTTCTCCTGAGCCTACAAAAGAGGCACAAATTTAAGGTCTCGTCCGCTTTGCTCGGTCCCCTTGCGGAATTTCAGCATATTCTTCCAAAAGAAGAACTAGTTCCTCCTTCTCTCTCCATCCCTGCCCTTAATTCCTTAAGTGTCAGGGTCGATGTGGGTCAGAGTGGGGTGGGGGATCCTTTACCCAGACAGCGAGGACTAACTGGCAGTTCGGGGGATGATGAGCAGCCGTCTAAGTTTGCTCCTGACAAGTCCCAGCTAGTATTGGAGTTTTAAAGCACAGTCAGTAGCAACAACAACCACAACACAACCACCACACACACACACACACACACACACACACACACACACACACACGCAAGGAAGCTGGCACCGCCGCGCACAACGCAGCAGCTCAGGCAGCTCAAAGTTGGTGGCGCGTTTCTGTCCAGGCGTTCCCTACCTTCCCAGGCGCTTTGCAGGTGAGCCAGGCGCAGTCGCCTCTCTGCAGAGGGCCGGCTCCGGGGCTTTCTCTAAAGGAGGTTTTCTTCCCTTTTGTTTCTGTTCCTACTCTCTTTCTCCTTGCCTTTGTCTGTTCTCTTTCTCTTCAGTCTCTTAACGTACTTGAGCTCTGAGTTTCTCCACACCAGAGCCTGATGTGGGATTTTATAATGTCGACCCTCTTCAGAAAGCACGCAGCATTTGCCTAATAAGCTGACGCTCTCTTGACAGCTCGATTGCGTACTGCCTCTGCTCCTGCATAAATCATAGGGCCCTGCCAAGGAGCGAGGGACAGTTTTGCTATTTCAACACTGAATCTCACATCCAATTATATCAACAGATATTTATCGCCTCCTTGGTGACGTCAACGAGTCCTAAAATGGAAGGGCTTCTTATGACTGTCCATTGACAAAAATTCTTGAATGAAATTTCCCAAGTGTGGAAAACATACTGACCTCTTACTACAGAAGGCCAAATTGAGGGTTGGGGCGGGGGTGTGAAAAAAAAACAGCAAATGGGCAAGAAGAGGAAGGGGAAGAGGGAAGGAAGGGAGTTCTACTATCCTGTCCTGCTAGGAAAGTAACTGATAGCTAGAGGGGATGGATCAGGACCCCCATGATCACACCTTTTCCTATCTTCTCTGGCCAGTTTTCTCAGGCAACATCTGGTTATCTGAAAATACCTCTTTCGTATGGACAAAAAGTCCCACCATCTTTCTGCCTGGGAAAGATTGAAGAACCAGGAAATGTGTGTGCAGAGATGTCCTGATTTTAGGCTTTTCTCTGCTTTTTCCTCTCAAGAGCAGAAAAAGGAGTTATGAGTCTGCAGACACAAGGCCAGTGTCTTGAAAAACAGCTCACATCTCTTAAATGATGACACGGGCTACTCCAATGATGGAGGGATGTTAGCAAGGGTCAGTCAATGTTGCTGCAGAGATCTCAGCTTCCCATAGAGTCTCACTGCTCCTCTTGTGTCTCCCCTCTCTAAAATCTAAAATTAGTTGTGGATTTTTTGTCTATTGAATTCAAACCCAATGACAATACAGCTAAAAAATATCACATGCAGATTTTCATTGATGAATACTAACTCTGTAAAAACCCAGTCTCATTTATTTCACCATCAATCAACATTCATGGTAGCATACATATCAGGGGTGGCCCATTGCTCTTTTCCATCATTTCTTTTTCTAAATCAAATGTACTCCATGTGATCCTCATAAATGCTCTCTGACATTATTACAGAATAGAATGCTAAACCTACAAAGCCATGCTCAAATTTTGAGTTAAATTGACACTATCACATAAGTGGGAGGCAGTTACCTTTAAATCTGCAATTGAAAATGCAATTGCAAATTCCTGTGTCTGAGATTCAATTCAGCTTCCAGATAACCACTATAGTTGTTTATCAGAAATTTCCTGTTCCTCATTGCTGGTTACCTTTTCTGCTTCCTTTGTAGCTAATGTAATAATATATATTTCAACTCTGATTTGGGGTCTATGCTAATCCACAACTGCTCTTTGAAACAAAAGGTAGGTAAGTTAAGAAATATGACAGTTTCCTGAGAAGTAAGCTCTCAGTTGGATCATTGCATTGTGGAATGTACTTCTGACTCAAAGACAACAGAGAAATATGTGTATTGGAAAAGATGCATTCTGTTAATAGAAGATCATTATGGCAAATGGTTGAATTTCTACGGGAAAGCTGTGTTTGATGTTGGTACAGAGGCAAAGAGAACCTTAGTTTTTGATTTTGTGAGCTTTTTAAGTTGAAATAGATTGCAACATTTTTGCTTACTTTCCTTTATGACCTCTCTTTTGTCTCCATTAGCTATTTCAAGCTTGGATGCTAATCTAGGGGTGAAAATAGGCTTAGAAGGGAAAGTTCCAGGTAAATGGATACAGATGAGGACCTAGGGAAAGGATATAACTGGAAGTTTAGCTGGGAAAATCTGAGAGGTTCCTCCAGAGCTCATGCAACACGTTTTGGGTTCTGACTTAACCTCACATCCCTTCAGATCTTTCTCCCATTGGGCTGTCAGAGAATGCTGTTTTAGCACAGCTCCCTCATCACAGTTGAGTCCTTACTGTGAGGTTTTCCTAGAGAATAAATTATGGAGCACCTCAACTTATTCAAAAGTTAGATCTCATCAAATGAGAGTCTTCACTTTTTCTGTCCTTTTTCAAATATATTGTCTTCCTTGATTTTAAACTCTCCCTCTTTAATTCATTACTGTTGCAGAGTTTACAATCCTGGCCATTGTATGTTCCAGACCTGTGTACATCCCACCCCGCCCACCACAACAATATGGATTTGGGCAGAACACAATGTAACTCATAACAATATGTTTTACAAATGTCTGTGTATTTGTTTACTTTTTTGCCTAACAGGTAAACATTTGAATGCCTGGTATTCTCCACATGGAATAAAAAAAATTGGTGAAGAAGTTGAATTTCCTATATATAGACTTTCAAGTATCTCCCTGTTTTTGACTCCCTTTCTCATTTCTGACTCTGATAATACTTGGAATTTCCAAGTCCTGAGACTTCCTGGGTTCTGGGTGGGCTTCTTTAGATTCCCGCCTTCTACAGCTTCTTCCTCTATCATTTTTTCAGGGTAACCACTCCATCCTTTCTGTTCTCTGATTGCCCTTTTGTGGACCTTTTACAGCTTCTTCCT
This sequence comes from Heterocephalus glaber, assembly GCF_053883595.1. Taxonomy (NCBI): domain Eukaryota; kingdom Metazoa; phylum Chordata; class Mammalia; order Rodentia; family Bathyergidae; genus Heterocephalus; species Heterocephalus glaber. The sequence goes on from NW_028258344.1 coordinate 10,771,579, forward strand.
CTGTCTTGCTTCTTCAGATACTACTTCATCTTTGCTGATCTCCTTATTTCTGAAGTTTATTAAAATCTTTCACCTGTTTATGATGCTTATCCTGTTCTTTTTATCAATTGGGGTTTATACTCTCATTTCAAGGGGGCTCTGAGAAAGGGAAAGATTAAGTACACATGCATTTTAGAAACACCTTTCCGAATGCAGTATTGAGAGTAGACTAGAAGGGCAAAGAGGCAAAAATATGAAAGATAGTCTCTAGGTTATTACAATAAGCACCACATGCCCCAGGATGATGGGAACTATAGAAAGTGATGAATGGGTCCAGGGAACCCAGGAAACTCTGTTGACAGCCTTGCTACTATCCAGGTTTGGGTGGAGACAGGGCTTCCTTTCGGTACCCATCAGTCAGCTGTTCTCTCACCATCCAGAAGTCATCACTGGATGCCTTAAGGTCCTTCCCTCAAAAACTGGCTTTGTTACTTTATTTGTTACTTTATTACTTTGCTACTTTATTTTTTCCTTTGTTACTTTATTTTCTAGAAGTTAAGAAGTAGCAGACCCTGGGGAGATGACTCAGATCATTGGAAAAAGGGACATGTTTCTGCTTCTCTTAACAAGCCCTGTTCTTGATAGACATGACTGACCTTTCTATTTACATCATAATACATTGAATTTTCTGTTTTAGTGTCCAGATAATGGATGGAGGGCAGTGAGAGGATATGTGTGAACTTTCTCTCATGAAGGCCAATTTACAGAAACTAATCATGGTAAAATAGGTGGTCGTAAGAAAGAAATCCATCAACCTAGCACCCTGAATAGGTATTTATATTCACGACCATTATTTGACTTTAAAGAAAGATTTCCCAAAGCAGAATGCTAAGAATATTACTGGTGTTACAAAGAGGAAAAGGGAAGAGTTTTTAAAAGCTTAAACACATTTTTATTGCAGAATTTTTCTGTAGTTTTGCATTTTGATTTGCAGTGTAAATAAACCTTAGGGCGGGGGATTTAGCTCAGTGGTTTTGTTGCCTGCCTCATAAGTGCAAGGACCCAAGTTCGATCCCCGATACCAAAAAAATAAAAAATAAAAAAAAATTAGCAAGTCTTCAAAATTCCTAGATTTATTTGACCACAGAGCCTGCTTACTATGGAACTGCTTAGGAAACATAATAAACCCAGGGGCATTTTATGAGTCTGGTTAGGTTTTGAGGTTTTCTTGGTTGTTTGTTTTCGGGTTTTTTTCTCACAAATATTTAAGTCCCTGATTGGAACTATTAGTAATTTTTTTTACCACATCTACAAGAAAATTTAAAATGATACCTTTTGCACTTAAAGAAAGAGTCTCAGTATGGCAATCCACCTAATTTGGGGGCTTTTGAAGATTATAGGCCCTGGTGTTACTGGATTCTGGGCTGCTAAAATCTCCTTTTAGAGGTGAATTCTAGGTCCTCTCTGTCCCAGAGAAAGAATTGAACAAAACAAGCATAAACAGTGCCAAAGTTTCAGATTTATTTATGGTAAGGGAAGAAGAAGGAGAAGGAGAAGGAGAAGGAGAAGGAGGAGAAGGAGAAGGAGAAGAAGGAGAAGGAGAAGAAGGAGAAGGAGAAGGAGAGGGAGAAGGAGGAGAGGGAGAGAGGGATGGGGAGGGGAGGGAGGGGGAGGGGAGGAGGAAGAGGAGAAGAAGAGGAAAAGGAGGACGGGGAAAAAGGAGCTCTGCAGAGCATATTTGGGCAGAATAAAAAAGGGAGGAAAAGCTAGGCATGGTGGCAGGAGGATCACAGCAAGTTCAGGGCCAGCGTGGGCTACAAAGTGAGTTCAGAGCCAACCTGAACTACAAAGGGAGACCCTGCCTCAACCCTCCCCCCAAAAAAATAAATAAACAAAACACTCCGCAGGGTAGGGTGGGCTGTCCTGAAGAGGTACAATGGCGAGTACTGATGGTGACTCTTCACATTTCCCACACAGACTCAGGTCCAGGTCATCATATCAAAGCCCTGCTGGAGTTCTCAAGAGAAGTCCACATCACAGTTCTGAGAACTGTTCTACGGATGTGTTCCAGGATCTTGTCGCCTCCTTTCCCAGCTAGTTTTTGCCACACCCTCTTCCTGCCTCACTAGGAAAGCACACCTTAGATCAAGGACCTGCTGAGCCCTACTCATCACTCATGGAATGGTCAGATCTGCGTATACACTTTCTGATCGGGGAAGGTCTTGTTCCCTACAGTAATTTTAGCCCACCGGAAATCTATGGACCTATCCTTGCAAAGGGGGACCCTTTTTGAGTATGAAAGGCAGATATGTCCTATACAAAGCTAATTGCAGCAGGTGATGTTGGGCTTCTTGGAAATTTGATATAGAAATTGAGATATTCAAGTGATAGTAAGTAGTCAGGCCTACAGAGATGGACAGAAATTATAGGCAGCCAACCTTCAGGAACTATGGGCTTTAAAGGCATTGTTTCTGGCTGTGAGTTCAGACTTCTTTTGAACCATGGAATAAGACATTCTCCAAGGCTTCTTTTATCCATCCATAAAAAGTGTGATGCTAGGGCCGGGGATTTAGCTCAGTGGTTCCACTGCCTGCCCCACAAACTCAAGGACCAGAGTTTGATCCCCAGTACCAAAAAAAAAAAATGTGATGCTAGCTTCCATCATGAGAGCTACAATTTATTTTTCAGAACTGGGAATTGAACCCAGGGCCTTTGCACTGAGTTACGTCTTCAGCCTACTATGTATGTATGCATGTATGTATGTGTGTATGTATGTGTGTGTATGTATGTGTGTGTATGTGTGTATGTATGTGTGTATGTTTGTATGTGTATGTGTGTATGTGTGTGTATATGTGTATGTATGTGTGTGTATGTATGCATGTGTGTATGTGTGTATGTATGTGTGTATGTGTGTATGTGTGTATGTGTGTATGTATGTGCGTGTGTGTATGTATGTTTGTGTGTGTATGTGTGTATGTGTGTATGTGTGTGTGTATGTGTGTATGTATGTGTGTATGTGTGTATGTCTGTATTTTGAGACAAGGCCTTGCTAAGTTGCTAAGTTGCTCAAGCTGAGTTTGAACCTGTGATCCTCTACCTCAGCCTCCCAGAGTGCCAGGATGACAGGCATGTGCCACTGCATCTAGTTTACAGCTATTTCCCTATGTGTCTCCGTTCGTCCTCCCTCCTAGCTTGGCTTTGAATTTCCCTCCTGCTTCTTTATAATCTATGATTTAATACACAATTTGAGCCAGGTGTGGTGATACACATCTATAATTCTAACAGGAAGCTGAGGCAGGAGAATTGTCATGAGTTCAAGGCCAATCTGAGCTATGTAGTGAGACCTTGTCTCAAAAAAAAAAAAAAGAAACCATAGTTTACACATGCAAGCATTGTTTGTTGGAGATTGACTATGTGTATTTTACTTAGAAGAAAGGCTACATCAGTTATAGATAGCCTCATAATTGTGAGCGCCAAGGAGTCCTTGAAAGGTGGTAATGAGAAAACTATGTCTGGGCAAAAAAGATCTATCTGATCTTCCACAGTCACTCTTCTTTTTTGCATAAAGTAATCTGAGTAATAGCATTCCCAGGATAATAGAAAAGACTTAATGGACTCAAGTAGCAGTGAAGTTCAATGTTCCTATTCATAAAACATTAAATATAGATACATATTTGAGCTGTGCCTCATTTTTCAGTTTGTTTTCTGTACTTTAATTCTTAATAGCTGTAAAGTTCAGCAGTGTGATAATGTACTTTTGTCTTCCCAGAAACAACAATAATTGCAATAATAGGATTTTTATTTGAATGGAGAAATATAATTATATAACCTGATAGATTAATTCTGTAAAAAATTGTTATTCACTTTTTACACAAAAAAAGTATGCTATTCATCTTTTTAAAAAGAAAGGTGCTATGTCCTGAATATTTATGTCTTCCCCTTCCTCAGATTGCTATATTGAAGCCTAAACTCTGTTGCAATGAGATTTGATAATTAGGTCATGAAGACAGAGAGCTCATGAATGGGGTTAGTACCCTCATAAGAAGAGACATGCAAGAGCATCTCTCTGTCTTCCTCTATCCCTTCCCCATGTGAGACTACAGTGAGAAAACATCCATCTGCAAACCAGCAAGTAGCTCTCACCAGACACTGGGCTCATCAGCACCTTGATCTTTGACTTTTCAACCTCCCAAACTCTGAGAAACTAATGTTTATTGTTTAAGCTACCCCAGTGTATGGTATTCTGTTACAGTAGCCCAAACTGGTTAACACAAACAACATATTTGATTCTTTTTTGTAATTAGTTTTGTTCTAATATCTTTACTTAAAGATCTCACTAAAAATAAAACTCTTCAAAGCAGCTTTTTAACCCTTTCTTGGAGGGATGCACAGACCTCTAAGCATGGCCATTGCCCACTATTGTAATCTAATTCTACTTCTATTACTTCCCAGCTGGATGACACAGAACAGCTTATTTAAATTTTCTAGACTTATTTCCTTATCTGTCAAACCAATATGAAATATAAGTTTCCTTCCTTGTTCCTCTGAGGGTGTAGGGTTAAATGAGTTGGTGCATTCAGGTCCTATTATATAACAAGCACTCATTAAACAGTCACTGTTTTCCCAGTAATGATGTGGTGGTTGCTGGTGTTGAAGGAAGGTAGCAATTCTATCTAACATCAAGACTCAAATCCTCGAACACCGTGCTTACTACTTAATAGGCCTAATAAGTATTAATGAAATAAAGGAATAAAATAAATACAATTATTAAGTTTTTCTTCTCCTAATACCAAAGGCTTTTCAGCATTCAGATGATTAAAACAATCTTCTTAATTAATATGCTTTATGTTTTAAGAGAGGTTTGGGGTTTACAGAAAAACTGAGCAGAATATACAGTTTCCATATACTGTCCTGCCCACCACACCATCCTAAGCACCCAAGATGTTTAGTTTTTCCCTGTTATTAGCATCTTACATTGGCATGACATACGATTGATGAGCCACTGTTGATGCAGTATCATTAACTAAGACTATAATTTACCCCAGGGTTCATTCTTAGTGTTGCATATTCTGAGTTTTGACAAATGCATGATATCATGTACCCACCGTCATAGCATTGCACAGAATAGTTTCACAGCTTTAAAATTCCCCCTGTACTCCACCTCTTCAACCCCTCTTCTCCCAACTCCTGGCAGCTTCTAGTCCTTTTACTTCCTCCATAGTTCTGCATTTCTGCATTTTTCCGGAATGACAGATAGTGGACCTTTATATGTAGTATATAGCCTGTACCAACTGGCTTCTTTCACATGCACAATAAGCATTTTAGGTTCCTCCTACTCCTCATACAAAGGTTTTAGGTTCCTTCTATTCAAACAAAGAAAAATTTTGACTTGGGAATAGTGTCATTCTAACGGGAATTATTCATTTGACTAATATTCCTCCACGTAGCAGGTGTCTATCTGCTTGTGAACTACAGCATTTCCATGTTGAAAACTTTCTTCCCAGCCTAATCACTTATTGATCTAAATGAAATCATGTGCACTCAAAAGGAATTTTTGCATCTTAAGGAGGGATTAAAAACTACAATAAAAATGCTTGGTAATCAAGTGCTAATTGGTAATAAATTGTAATTGAAAATAAAATGCAAGAATATATGTATACCTTTTTTGTTCTAAGATTAAGAAAGCCATCTTAAAAATATAAAATATTAAAAAATTTTAAAAATTTAAAAAATTAAAAAAAAGAAAACCATCCTTTCCCAATAGGTGCTTCTGTTGTCCCACAAAACTACAAAAGACACGTCAGAATCTCCAAACTTGATATGGATCGATCTGGCTGGGAATTTTTTTTTAATTTGCAGCTTAATTGCTGCAGGACAACCTTACTATCAACCCACTCTTAGTCTCTGTTCTAAGATCAAGGTAATAAAAAATCATTCATTATAAATTTTAAAATTCCCTTTTTATTCATCTTTCTCCCTGAATCAAACTCGGAGGGATACTCTTTCTCCAGCTGGATGGAGAAGGTGAAAACAGCACAGGTACAGCTGTGCCTTCCCAGGAGGCTAGGCCCAGACTACCAGGCCTCTTCCAGACTTAATTTCCTTGATAACTTCATGTTCATCCCTGTTCCACCAGATACTCTGAGGTATAGCTTTTTCTGTACCGCTTCACCTCCTCTTAGCTTCTCGAAGTTTACTTTTCAAACACTTATAAACAGTATGTTGCTCCACTTGTCTCAATTTGGAAAATGCACAAGTGTATTTATTTGACTCTTGGAGTACTTTCTTTAAAGCCATCTTCCTGGACCCTCGAACTTTTCACAGGGCTCTTTTTGGAAAGGGCAGGACAAAAGAGAAAGCTCTTCACTAAGCCACTGAAACTGGGTGATTTAGATTTCTCCACAAGAGCTATCATCTCTCTCTTCCCATTTCAGTGACTAATCAGTGGGGCAGCTCCTGACCCTGGAGAGCGGTACTACTGGGACATCCATTTCCAACACAAAAGCTGACCCTTGTGCCGGGTGAGAGAACAAAGACAAAGGAAAATAGGGTTGGGAGTACCAAGAAGGGGGTGGCCCCCCTGTCTACCTATGTCTCATTCACATCCACAAAACAGTGTCAGAGCCCGTAAACCCACATCAACTCTCTCCAACACTGAATATCTTTTTTGGGCCAAAGACTAGGCTAAGTGCTAAAAATAAGAAGAATAAACATAAGCCAAACCTTAAAATTGTTTTGGGTTTTTGACAAACTACAAGAACACCAATCATATTTGTATCTGCTAGAGTTTTATGGTGAAATTGTAAGGAGCTGGAAACTGACCCTTTTTTGCTGAGAGTTGTTGGATACTGTAGCTCCCTCCTTTTCGGTTAAGAAAATAACAACATCCTTTATTTATGCTTCTTCCAGAACCTTTACTTATTGTCTCTAAACTTCTACCCTGGAACCCTGCTAGAAAGTAGGAGTTATTATCTACAATACTGAGATGAAGGATCAGCTCAGAATGGATGAGTGAGTTGGCTGATATGGTATGTGGAGGGTAATGGAATCCCCTCTCTCACCCTCTCCTTCCCATTTAGGGGTTGGGAAAAGAGCAGTCCCATGGTTTTGAAGGAACAGGCCTCATGTGTGTGTGTGTGTGTGTACACACGCACACACATATATGCCATGTTTCAGGATGTCTTTTTCCTCAGTACTAACCACAAGGTGTGTGGAGGAAGGGTACCACCCTGTTTATGCTCATTGTCATTCAAGGGAAGACTAACAGTTGAGCTTTATGGTAGCAACCCTGGACACTCATCCAAGCACTATCCATAATCATTCTGCTCTTCACTATAAGTGCTTCCTCTTTAATTTTCATCCTCATTCCTCTTTTATGCAAACCATGCTGAGCATCCCATTTTATCCATCTTTAGCAGCCATTCCCAGGAGTAATGATTACAATCTATGAACAGATGAGTGTATGCTCACAATATATTTCAACTTCCCCCAAATCTCTGGGCCTTGAAAAGATATGCAGTTTCTCGTTCTATCATAGACATATATGTTGATATTTATGCCTCACATCAGTTTCTGGAGTTTCTAAATAGATACTTGCACTATAGAAAACTGCTAACTCCTATTTACCTTTGCTGAAATTTCCAATCAGTTGTTTGAAATGGGAGGAAAGCAGAAAGCAACTTGCAAATTCTGAGCAGAATAAAGTAAGGAATGAACCAGCTCACATAATGAAGACAAACAATTACACAGCATTTGCATGATTCTTTTTTCTTACAACATGAGACAAGACATAGGGAGCTAATTAGTATTCTGCCTTTACTATGAGAACTGCTTTTTATTTCTCCACTATTTGGGAAGATACTCAAAGCCAAAGGCAGGACACACTTTTTTGCTGAAGTTTGTTATGTTATCCTTGGGACTGCCAATCCTACCCGACACAGGTGACTTCTGTTTCTCTGACTGTCACAGGGATATATCCCTCAGCTGATAGCCTTGTGCCCAGAGGAAGACCCCAATTCAGGTTCTGGTCTCTGAACTCTAACAGAACAGAACATACTGAAAAAGTTTTTACCCATCTTCAGAATATTTACTGAGCATCTACTATGGGCCAGACCCTGTACTAGATGCTAGAAGTAAAAATCCCTCTACCCTTTAGGTATTAACTGCTCAGAGAAGATATGCTAAAAATAACTTTTATGGTGATCTCTCTGTGTGTGGATATAGAGAAGAAGGAAGGATTTGAGAAGAGCTCCACAGAGGGGCAATACCCAAGATGAGGCTGGAAGGAAGAAAAGGAGTTAGCCAAGAAGGCAGAGGAGAATGGTCATTTCAGATAAGGCTGCCTGAAGTGGAAAGATGCAAATTTCTGAGAAAGCTCCCAGTGTTTCAGAAACTGTAAGTGGTCTACTGTAGTGTTCAAAGGTGTATAAAGAGAAAACTCCTCACAAGTAACACTAGAAAGGTCGATAAGGCCAGCTCTAAAGGGCCTAGAACCGAAAACATGATTCTGAGAGTCAGTAAAGGCTTAAGCAGAGAAACAGGAAGACAGGTTTTGTATTGTTAAAAAGAGCCACCACGAAGGGATTTATTATGCAGAAATTTTAAAATGCACACTCACAGAAATAGATTGCAAGCCCTCAAGAGAGAGAGGCATCTTATTTTCTGCAGTGGGAACATTTATGTTTCTTCGGAGAAGATGGAAGCCTATGGAATTAGTGAATATATAGGAAATTTCATCTTGGGTTTTGGTTTATGAGAAAGGGTAGCCCACCCACAGAAAGATAATGGTCCATTCATAGGGAAAGGCCTATTTTACAGGTGAAAAGAGGTGGTCTATTCACAGGTGAAAGCAGCCTGCTTGCAGGTAAAAAGGAACTTGCCCAGGCTTATTGTGTCATAGGACAAAAAATTTTTAACTGGCTTGTGTTCGGAGAACACACTCAAGCTAATTAGATTAGATGGATAACATGTAAAATGATGACGATAATAAACATTTTAGGTACCTAATGTATACCAGGAACAATACTGGAGATGATAAGAACAGAGACATCTGTAAGAAATCTTTAAACTGATTCAGATAAGCTGGTATCAGTTCAAGGCACTTGAGAAGCTGTCAAACAGAACCATTAACAGGCTGACTTTCCAGATCCAGCTCTACCAATTATTAGGTGTGTAACTGGGCAGGTCATGTGCCTCTATGAGACACTCGGACCTAGCACATAACTATCATGGAGGATTAAATGAGTCTTGTATGTAAAGACCCTAGCATAGCTACTGGAACACAGCTAAGTGCTTTTTTAGGGTGTGATCAAAAGTTGTGCTGCTGTGGCTGCCCTGATGTCTTGAATCCATTTAAAACATTTACCTTTAGTGGTCATTTTTACCTTGGGGAAGAGCCAGAAATCACATGGTGCCAAATCTGGTGACTAAAGTGGATGAGAACACACCGTAATATTTTTCTGAGCCTGCCTTGCCACTGTATGGCACTCAGCAGCAGCATTCACTGAATTTTTTTAATCCCACCTCATAAAGACACTCACAAGAGGACTTCAGAACTGCTACAAAATGTGACAAGAATAATAGAATAAATGTGTTCAAAGTGAGGGGGTGGGCATTTTAAAGGGAATTTAATATCAATGTCATTTACTATAAAAAACATTTCACTTAAACATTCACTATACATTTTGATCACACTTCAGAAGTATTATTTCTTATTATATGAACTATAGTAAAGGACAGAGACAGAAGCCAGGACCTCAAAAAATGATAAAAATAAGAAGAGGCATAAGGTGGGGCAGAGAGTGATGTCCAAATGAATCTCGCTGCTTGGTGTTGGATAATGAGGCAGATGGTGAACACAGGAGGAGATGATAAGATTTATTTGGGAAATATTGAAAGTGGAGAGCATGGGTAATATTCAAGTAGAAATATCCACCTGCAGCTTTACAAAGGAATGCAACTGTCTCACACCAATGTAATACACATATGTGGAGACCTGTCTGGAAAGTTTTAGAAAGCTGGAATTTTCAGCAAGCAGTTAAAGCCATAGCTCTAAATGGTCTGAGCAGAAAAAGATGAAAGTAAAGAAGAACCAAGGAGGCACCCTAGAGAAAAGTTAGACTTAAGGGGTGGCTAGAGGAAGAGATTATTACTGGGGAGAATGAACTGGGATAGTATAAAAGTAAGAAAGAAAATCAAGAAAGAATGTTGTCATGAGTCCCGGGAAGATGATGAGAAAAGCAAAATGCTATACAGAAGTGCCATGATATAAGGATGAAGAAATGATACTCACTGAATTTGGCAATGTGAAGGCTTTTGGTGACAATACCCATCAGGGTCCCGTTAATAACAAATAACAGGGCCCAATAGTTATTTAAACAAAAAAATTCAATATAAAGAATTGGGTAAACAGGGTTTGTATAACAGAGAGCAAGAGAGAACATTTTAAAAAGCACTGAGATTGTAACTGCAAGAAGCAACTAGCTCCCCTAGAGTCAGAGGAATAAAGGGAAGAGGTTGGAGTCACCTGGATCCTACCTCAGATGAGAGGCCCTCATAGAACTGAGTTCCAGCCTCTGAGGAGCGAGCATTGACCAAATGGCTCTGAATGGTTCTGACTTTTAGAGCTCAAAGAAAGTGCTCGGGAAGTTGGAAATTAGGGAAAGGGGCCCTGATCAGCCAGTAGCTGGTGCCTTGGATGTGGGGCCCAGCAGAGCAGGGCCTGGGACCTCTGAGGAGGAAGCCATGAGGGTAGTCCTGGGCTTGCTGGTAGAATCAGAACATTGTTGGTTGAATGGAAAACTCTTACAGGATCATGTTAGCATGAACAGCAAACAAGCAGAAAATGGCTACCCCTTCTCATCTCCCCCTGCTTTTACAGTGTCCCTCAAGTGACTCCTATGAGCAAAACCCAGCAGAAACCAGGTGACGATGGAGAAATATGACATGTAGATTCCTGGCCCTAGGATCCCACAACAGAGTCTACAAAGGTAGAGAGTGAAACATGGCCTTTATAATCGGCACAGTGACCCTTGACAATTTGAAAGCCATCTAGAAGTGAGTTGAGAAGCAGAAATGAAGAAAGTAAATGGAGACCATTTTTTTTCAAAAGCTGCAACTCTCTCCCATCAATCTGACATGCACTTGTGTTTTAAAAACCTCTGCTAAAAAACAAACAAACAAAAAAACCTCTGCTAAGCTGCCTTAGACAGCAGAAGCCCTCCAGGCAGCAGGCTACCGATGTTGTCAACCTAAATGGAATGAGAGTTCTTAGGGTCAAATCCCCATTTTCAAGGTGTTAGAAGAGACTTCAGAGTGCTCTGTGGATGCAAAGGATAAAAATCAACAAAACTGGATGTGTATGTGCTGTCCATACAGGAAGCACTAAGTAGATGCTTCTACCATGATTCTCTTTATTCCTTTTGAGCAAACTCAAATTTCCTGCAACCAATACATGTTCATGTATACATATATCACATAGAAACACACAAACGTAACATTCACTGGCAGCACATGGACAGAGACATACACATTCATGCATGCATTCTTAAGGGAAATGGGTAAAAAACATATGTGGAAGGATGGAAAGAGGGAAGAGAGGGAGATATGGAGGGAGGAAATAAAGAAGAAGGAAATCATTATTTTCTCAGTAATCATTTAACAGAAGATGGAGCAGTCATCATCTACTCTCAACTCTCCCAGTTTTAAAGAGTTATTTGTTAATATTGGAGTTTATTTTTTTAAGAAATTCAAAAGTTAGGATAAAGAATTCCTCCCAAAAGCTTTTTCTTTCAATAGAGTTTATAATTTTTTAAAATTCAATATTTGTTGGGACTTTTTTATTTTAAAGAGAAGAAATCTCTCTGAAGAGAACAGTAGTGTATTTAACAAAACATTATGCCAAAGAAGAAAAGTTGAATTAGCAGAAAGGGCAGTAGAGTAGGAGCCAGTTGAACTGGACTCCAATCCTGTCTTTTATGCTATTATTAAATGTAACTGAAACTGAATGCAAATTATTTCATCTCTATTAATCTTGGTTTTCTCATTTATAATTTGGGGCATGGGGAGTCTTTACTTGAACACATTGACCATCCATCCATTCTTATCTACATTCCCTGATAAAAGACTTTCTAACATATTAAAGGAAAAAAATGGTTAAATTCTAACATAAGAACTCATGAAGAATACAAGTCATCAAGTTTCCCAGAGATGGAAGATTAACAGGGTGCAAGAAGCCACAGGTTTTAGTAACAAAGAAAAAAATATATAGCCATATGCTTTATTGAACCATGGAGAAACTTGAGATTCTGGAACACCGGTTATAATGAAGGTTCAGAGATAGCCAAAGATTGATTCGCCACCGGGAAAAATGTTGCCACACTTTCAAGGGATATTTGTCAGTGTATAGAGAATCTTTGGTTGTCTCAACTGGGGAATGGTTTGAAGCCAGGGTTTCTGCAAACATCCTACAGTGCACAGGATTGCCCCTCCTAGGAAAGAAGTATGCAGCTCAAAATGTCAGCAATACTGAAGTAAAGGAAGACCAAGCTGGTGATCTCCCACTTTCAAGCTCTCCCCACAAGAAATGTAATCATTATGTACTACAAACAAATACTGAGAAAAAAATCATGTGAGGATAGAGCAAGGACAGAGGCTTGAAAAGAAACAAATCTTTCTGATGCCTTGATCTTCGACTCTCAACTTCCAGAACTGTGAGAAAATAAAGTTCTACTCTTTAAGTCACCTAGTCTGTAAAACTTTATTATGTCAGCCAAGAAAAGTGATACATATACCCATTGTAAAAATAATGAGAGGATTTTTCTCTAGAGAAATGGAATGACTATGGAGAAAACATTTTTAGTCTGGTAATGATCCCCCTAGAATTATTGCCCACTCTCCCACATTTAATTAAAGGAAATACCCAGCCCTACAAGTACCACCACCCCTCTAGCACCACACACACACACACACACACACACAAACACATACACACTCACGTATCTGAATATTGACTTATTGCCTAGTTCTTAAATAAGATAGAACAACTGCAGACTCCAAGACTTTTGAGGAGAATCAACAACATAAAAGAGAGAACCTAAGGTAAAGAAGCAGCATCTGTAATCCTGGAAGGAACAAAAATAATCTAGAAATGCAATTTAAACTTTAAAAACTCTCTAGTTAATATTCCTAGAAAGAGTAGTAAAAAGTTATTGTATCGACAAAATACAAATAGATAACAAGGAAAAACTATTGTAAAATGAAATATGTCCTGAAATTCAAATAGATAATAGGTAAAATCTAATAACACCACTAAGGATTAAAACAAAGCCAAAGGGCCAGGGATTTAGGTCAGTGGTGCCACCGCCTGTCTCGCAAGCACAAGGTCTTGAGTTCAACCCCCACTACCAAAAGAAAAACAAAAGGCAGAGAGGTGGGTAAATGAAAGAGGTGAGATACACAAAGGATTAATCCAAGAGACCTCGAATCTGATCAATAGAAGTGACAGAAAGAAAAAAACAATGAGGAAGAAATAATTAAAGAAATATTACAAAGGATTTTCCCAGAGTTAAAGGATATGTATCTCCAAATAAAGAAGCCAACTAAGTGCCCAAAGCAGTGAACTAACACTTACATATATGCATATACATGTAGTTCTAGACTCATTATTATAAAATTTCAGTAAATAATAAAGAGAAGCTACTGAGAAGCTTTAACAGGAAAGAGAGAAATTTAAAAGACACCTATAAAAACTAAGAATTTCAACCAGCATCAGACTTATCATCATCAGCCACACTGGGCTATAGAAGACCTACCCTGTGCATAAGGTTGACCAGATGGCCCTAGGAGTTCCCTGCCTGAGACTATAGAGTGGTCTTGAGGTCCTGGGCCAGATCTTGGTTCCAAGACAGCTCCTGACAAGTGGATTGCTCCTGATGCCCAGTACTGTGTTTCTTTCACAGAATTATGTGAGATTGATCTGCCAGACTGGCATTGACATGATGGTTTTAAGTGACATTTTGCATTAGTCAGCTTTGCACTACTACTGTGAAATATCTGTACTAGAGAGTCCATGTAATTATTGTCTTTCACTTGGTACTTGGTAAATTACATTTACTTAACTACTCTTAGGTAAATACTGACTATTGATTTTAAGCTTTTATATACAACCTATAAATAAGTCATGAAATAATTATGATCATGAAAGATCACTGACTTTAACAACGTAGAGGTAAAGATTCAAATGACAGAAACTAGGAAGTGGAAAATATAGGAAGGGTAGGGTGGAAATGGCTTCACCTTTCAAAGTATGGAATTAGGATTATGACCTAATGATAAATTTAAGAATAAAATGGTATATTTTTTAAGTTACAAAGTTATCCTATGAAAAAACTAAAACTGTATTAGAAAGATAGGTAGGGAAACAACAGGTATAATAAACTAAACTCCTCTTATATCAGACTAGTAGATACCATGTAAAATTGAATTCATTTAGATATCTTCTAGGACAGTGAGATTTGAGGTGTAATGACATAAGAAACTATTGCTTTCTGTTATAAATATTTGGTTTCAAAACTATATACTCTGGCATTTTAAAAATAAAGACAAATTCTAAATACAAAAGTAACGAAATATGGTGACTGAACAAGATGATTTTAAAGGCTCCCTTCATATTTAAAATCCATGGAAAGTGCTCCTGAAGCTTAGCTCACTCAGTAGGAACCCTGGGATTTTCCCTTGAGGAAGTCTGGTAGACATGCAAGCTATCTGATCAGAAGCCTACTGGGAACTTCACAAACATTATTTCAATAAATGTCAAATTTTCACTCCTGACCTTATCTTCTCAACAGCTCTATGGAGCAATTATTGCAATCATCTGCCTCCAAAGATGAGATTCAACAAGACTAAAGTAATTGTCCTGAGTGGCATGAGCTTTCAATTGCTAGAATGCAACTGAACATATGGGCTCATCACTCTTTATCCTTTTCTCCGTGCCATACCAAGCTCCTTGTTGGGCACAATGAGAAAAGTAATAAAATGTTCTGTACTAGAGCTGAGCCCACAGTGAGATGGCTACATAAATGTACTGCCCTGAAGCTATAGGTCAGCTCTTTTGGAAATTTGATGGAGGCTGGCCTCCTTCTCCACTTGGCTCATGAACCTTAGCAGTCTGAGAGAATACTCACCAAGGTTTTGAGCACTCATGTATGTCAGAAAAACTTCCCAATACCTATGCTCCCCAATACCTATTCTGGCCCATACATGTTACCATCATCAAACTCAAGCTTGGTGCCATGGGCTGCAGAATTCCTAAAAAAGATGTTTCTGGATAATAAATTAAGGGTCCTTGACTTGCAGAAACTCCATGAGAAACTAGAGGGAACTTACATAAATTTCTACTAAAAATATTATTTATTATAAGTGGCTCTGTCAAATTGGAAATTGCAGCCTCATAGAAACCTTGGTTGGTCCCCATAGTCCCTACCTGGTTCCTCCTTTTTTTGCCCAAATACAGTAATACCTTGGTTTATGAATGCTTCTGTTCACCAACAATTCAATTTTCAAGCAGAAACAATTGGCAAAATTTTGTTTGCTTCTGTTTGTGAATTCCACATTGGGTGACAAACAGGCACTCAGTCATCTTCCCTGAATCATGGAACAAATTAAGTTTGTAAATTGAGGCACCATGTCCTTTTACTTCCTCCAGTGCTGCCTGTCCAGAAAAGGGCTCATGGCTCCTATCCCCTGGTAGGCCAGAACAGCACTGATTTTTCAGGTTTCTTCCTCCTCCTCCCTTCTCTCCAAGCCACACTTAGAGGACAACTTGATTATTAACCACACGAGGTGGGATGTACTGATGTGTCATCCCTCCCAATAACACAGTTGCATTTTCTAGGAAACCTCCAATACCCAAATCTAAGCACTTGGAAGATAAAAAAACATAGGGACCCTGTGTCAGGTAGCTTGAAGTGGTGGCCACTTTGAAGCAAATGACCCAAAAATCCTCAAATCTCCTCACAGAGGTAATACCATATCTATTCACATACAGTGCCTGGCCTATATGGCATGCTACAAGTAACATAGGCCATTTAAAAGTCCTACAGTTAACTGTACTATGTTGTAAACATACAGGGCATCTTCTTTGGGGTAATTATATATTTCTCAATTTTTCATTGTAATATTATTTCAAAAAAGTTTTATAGTCAAGTCTCACTGGTCACAATAAGGTCTACTTTATTAAAATTGTACTACCAGTAGAATAAACTCAGAGTATTGATACAAATCATCACCACACTTCAAAGATATAAATATACAAAGTTTCCATGATACATGGACTTATATTTTTAATTCATGGTTTTAAAAATACTCAAAAGAGACATAAGGGGAATACTTTATTCAGATTTGCAGAAAAAAAGAAAGAAGGAAGGAAAGAAAGAAAGAAAGAGAGAGAAGCAAAGTATGAGGAAAAGAGCTTACCCATAAATCTTTCAGAGACAGTCTTCACATTAGACTAATATATTTTAAATGAGAATGGATTCACAGTGTTTCAAAAAATAAAAACGTAAGTGTCTTCCTTTTAGTGGGTTGGATGCATAAACTTAGCCTAATTTTTTGAATGGAAATAAATACAATAAACTATTTGTAGCATCTTCCCTGTCCCACTTAACTTATGACTAATCCTAAACAATTAAAAGAGTCAAAAGACTAAATATATAAAGAAACAAATATCTTGAACAAACAAAGAATCATTTTTGTCTGAAATCCAACCCTACCCCATAACAGTGAGGACCACTTAGTACTAGCTACCAAGGGAAGCTGTAAGAGAACCCTTCTGAAAGGATTAAGATCTGGACAAGTTGGCCATCTTCCAGGGGCAAAGAGGACTCCCTAAGCACCTCTAAAGGATTCAAATGCCAATTTCACTTTTCTATATATCTCATGAAACTCTTCCATGTGGACTTTATTCTGGAAATTTTGGAACACAGAAACCTACGATCACTCACTGCTTCTTCACTATGACACCCACATCACTAAAATCTCTCAACTCCCCAAAGATAAATCTTTTATAAACCAAGGCCACCCTCAAAGCCCATTATTTCACTAACACTTTAAAATATTTTCTTAACATTCTCAGGCAATGCTCAAAATCAGCTTGAGATATATATATGGAGAGAGAGAGAATCTCCTTTGTGGAATAACAAAATTATTTTTTATCATTTTCTGATTCTCAAAACCTGACCTGTCACCAAAGAACTCCTAAAAATATCAGGATGATAATGATATCCTTCGTCATTCCTTTCCATGCCTATGGATGCACTGGTAGAGTTGGATTTTTATCTATTTTCTGAGTGTCCTCTCTGATCGTAGCACATATTTCATTGCTTCAAGAAAATAACAAAATGCTCATGTTAGGAATCTTACTTCTACCTTTAAAGACAAAGTTTATTTGTGAAACATTCAATTCATTTCACTCTACATATTTTTTTAATTGGATTTTTTTAGTTTGAAGTATATTGGAATGGATTCTGGAAAATAAATATTGACTTGGGAGAAGCATTTTATTCTTTCACCACAGCTGATTCAATTGAGCTAAAGCATTACCAAGTTCCTACTATGTGCCAGGAATACAAAGATGAATACAATACTCTACTTTCAAGTAGCTCACAGCCTACCACTATAGACAGTTTCGTTATGGAACAACAATGGTACCTTGTGATAAGAGCTATAATTTCATTGCTGTTTGAATAAACATACAAGAATGGGAACACCCATAAAGGAGCAACAAAAGCTGTCTAGGAAAATCAGAAAAGAAATGTAATGAGAAGCCAAGTGATATTTTAGAGATAGATCCCAATAATTTCTTGTTGCTCAGAAATTGTATGTCATTCTTTATATATCTGGAGTTGAAAAAAAAAACCCTTATTTTAGAGAGTTGTTAGAAGCAGCTGCTCCTTGGGTAGAATTTAGAATATATTCTTGGGAGTAGGTTCTCCAACATTTATTCTTGGCTGTTGGCTTTGGTAGGTCTTTTTCAGACATGCATATAAAGAAGTTCCTACTTTTTTCATCTTGCAAAATCCCTGAATAGAAGGAGTGCTTCAACTGTAGATGCTTCACATGGAGAATGTTCATTACTCTAACAATAGCAAATTCTATCTTCAGACTGGGAAAGGTATATCAGTTATATTGTCAACTATTTTATTGTTTATCATGTTGTCAATAGATTTTTCCTTATTTTGACTGTAAGTTTGGGGGAGGCAAGAGAGAGGAGACTTCCAAACATAGAAGAGAGCAGCCCCTTGTTTCAGTGCCAGGAGGCAGGAGCCAGAGGAGAGAAAGTGAGAACTAGTAGAGGTTCACCTTCAAAGGCACAGGATGACAAAATCTAGGAATGGCAATAAATACCATTACCTCATCTTGTCCTAGTAAGCATTAGAGAATAAAAGGAACCAACTGTATCCATGCTTTGCAATAAAGCAGAATAAAATAAGCTACGTCCACATTAGAAAATTTCCTGTGAGATTGTCAGTGATCATGTTGATCTCGTGATGTTGTAATCATGAGAAGCTGGGAGCAGCAGACCATAGTAAGAAGGCACATATGGATACTCTCTGAGCATTCTCAGGAATATTTAGAGGACAGTATAGATATTTTGCAGTTATATAGATTGGGGAATTGGATTCAATCAGTTGTATGTTTAAAGAAAAAGAAACTATTTCTCCCATCTTATTCAAACACATGTATGCATACTGCAAAGACTAAAAGAACTTTGGAATCTCAGTTTTTCAAGGAACAAAAGTTATTGGTCTTGAAAAATGAGTAGAAGTTTACTGGGCAGAAGAGATAGAATGTTGAGTAAAAATCTTTAGGGGAAAACTATACATTTATATTACCCCATTTTTGTTACTATAACAGAACATCTAGGGAAGCTAACTTTATACATAAAAGAAATTCATATAGCTCACAGTTTGGAGGTTTGGGTCCATGACACTTGCATTGGCTAAGCTTTGATGAGGACCCTCATAGTTACATTGTACCGTGGCAGGAATGCATGTGTGAAGAAGAGAATACATGGAGAAACAGGAATGCAGAGAGCTGGGTAGGGCCAGGCTTGGCCTTTTGATAACAGTCCTCTTGTAAGGACTTACAGGTCCCATGAGAGCAACCTTAATGCTTTTTAAGGGCAACGTTGCCAATGACTTAAAGATTTCTCACTAGGCCCCTCATGATGGTTCTATCACCTTTTACATGACCACATTCAGGACCAAGCTTCTAACACAAAAACTTTGGGGATGCACTCCAACCATACCTAAACCATAGGAACTCTGGAACGGCTAACACAAACATCTTAATCAGTATCATGACTTATGTGTCTGTTTCTTATTCTAAGTCTTTCCAAGGTTCCACACCAAAATTACTTGCTTTCCTTTCATTCCTTCTTCTTCATTTTTCCATTCTGCAGAAATGTAGCTTTCAACTGTCCCTATCTGTTAAGAAAGTTCCCACCCTTCTGTTTGCTTTCCAACTTCCAAAATTTGTTTTTCCATCTCATTCCTCTCTCCCTTTCTCGTTCTTATAAGTGAATATATTTTAAATTCCTTTACTATGATATTTTAAACAGAAGTGGAGATTAATGTGTGGATTCAGTCTGTGTTCTTTGTTGATTATATTTTTACTTATCTATTCAATAATGTTCCACCTAATTGAGAATAATATCACGCCAGGATCTGGCTTATACCTAGCACTAAACCCCTAAAATGGCTTATAAAAAAATCATAGACCCTCTAGGGTTACAATAAACTGTAAAGGTCAATCAGTCTAAGCCTAATCAGATGTTTAATCCAGGAAAGTTCTTACCTTGCCTGATACAAATTTAATTTATTATGTGAAAGTGTTGTAAAACTATGCTGTTATTTTGCTTATCATCACACATCATATTTAGCTACTATAATAATAAACCCCAAGGTGCCATTTCCCATCCCATGTCCTAAACTTCAATAAAAATAAAGTCACAAAAATTTTTAAAAACTATAGATGATACCTCTGATACATTTCCCATGTGCCCCTACTCTGTACTGAGGGTCATTTATGCTTCCCAAAAATCCTATTATTACCTACTATTACTTTCCTACTTTGCAGAGAAGAAAACTGTTGTTTCCTTCCAATTTAACTCACTTCTCAATTGTTTGTAGTTTGTATGTGACAGGCAGAACCTAGTTTGGGACCACCTTTCTTAGATTCCATATCTTATCTTCTTAGCTGTGATGGTTCTTAGACTTAGTACTATGTGACTCTTGAAGAATTTAATTTTTCTTCAGGGCAACTGGTATGTGCTTTCCACTTTTTCCACTTACACTTTTAGTTGTTGAGGTAGTGCTTGCTTACTGTTGCCTACATTTGAATCGGTAGGGTTACCCTCGTACTCCCTCACTACTGACTTCTGAATGCTATCCATATCACTTCCTTTTTTAAGTTGATATGAGCTCAGAAAACAAAAACTAATTTAAAAATTATTTTGAACAAAAACATGAAGATAAATCTGTTTGCCAAAATGATGTATAATGCATTTCTAGCCAGAGTTTAAATGGCAGTGTATTGATCATCCCTTATATCAAATCACTATTATTTACATATGAGTATAAGTAAATTAGAATGTTGACCAAACCATATATTTGGGGTATGAAGTGCTGTTCTTAGTAAAATAACCACACATTTCTTTCTTGACAGCAATTTCAGTGGTTGACAGTACATTATTAGAGTAAACAGTTCTAGCAGAAACTACCCAAAACCCCAAACTAGATGATCCAGGATTGAGTCACTGCTCTGTGTCTGTTACATATTTTGGACAACTCACCTAATTTCTCTGAACCACAATTTTGAAGTCTGTAAGAAAGATACCTAACATGAAACAGTATTTTAAATGCAAATGAGATAATTTAAGTGCTCGGCACAGAGGAGGAGCTTAATAAAAGCTCATTTATCAGTTTTATCCAAGAGTCTCCAGCAAGTGTTGAAGAAATACTTGTTGAATAAATTAGAGAGTGGAAGATAGATATTGAGAATATGTGTAACACATAAAAAATCTTGGGTACCTGAGATCTCACAACTTTCTACAGCGTCTACAGGATTCCTAGGGTTGCACAGCTGTGCTGGTCATGGGGGTAGATTATTAAATTCAGAACTTCTATGCCATTTTCTGCAATGGTGGGTGGCAAATAGGGTTGCTTATGACTTCCTGTATCCTATCACCATTAAATGTAAATTCTTCCTGGTACAAGTCTGAGAAAATATTATAGTCTCATCTTGGACTGATTATGAATGTCTTCTCAGGAAAAACTATGCACTGGGAAAGGTAATTTGTCTAAGTAAATACTACAGCCTCCTAATATCCGAAGTCTTCTAGACATAAATTCAGCAGAAGGTCACTAAAAGATTTGCCTCTGTCTTAGTTTTTCATTGTCAGAAGGGCTTCAGGGGAAAGGGAGGGCATTTTGACTCCCCTGGATATTTAAGAATCATGGTAAAGATTTGGGGTGGCAGCAGAGGAGGTGAGCCAATCCCAGCACCCAGGAAGAGGCTCACCCACTGCCATTCCACCTCTCCTAGGGCAGAGGAGGTGAGCCAATCCTGGCGCATAGGAGGAGGCTCCCCAAGGCCATTCAACCTCTCCTAGGGCAGAGGAGGTGAGCCACACAGGTGCCAGCAGCAATCTCCCTCCTCTCCCCCTGTGGAAATGAGAAGACATGCAAACAAGCCTCAAAAACAGACTTCCAGATCACCTACAGCAACCCCAAAGGGAAAGGAGATGGAACAATCTGATACTCAACCACCTGGACTCCCTGAACTGGCAACAAAAGAGGATCTAGGAAAAATGAAATCAGAAATAATTTCTCAGATAACAGCAAAGATTTTGTCCGTAGTTCAAGACATGATTAATAAATCTAGAGAGGACACAGATTAAAAAAATAGAGGAGCTGAGGAACATGATGGAATCCCAACATAGGAAACAAATGGAATCCATAAAACAGATGCAAACAGATTGCCAGGAGATTAAAAACTCCATTGAAAGTCTACACAGCAGAATGAGTGCATGTGAGGACAGAATTTCAGATATAGAAGATAAGATTGCAATTAGTGACCAGGAAAAGAAAAATTGCTTCAAAATTGTAAGGACCCACGAGAAAGCAATCCAGCAGCTGCTAGACGATGCAAAGAAGAAGAACATAAGACTGATTGGAGTCAGTGAAGAAAGAGGAGAGAGTGCAAAGGACATAAAAAAAACTGTTCACAGAAGTAATGGCAGAAAACTTCCCAAGCAAGGGAAAAGAACTTGACATACAGATAAGTGAGGCATATAGGACTCCAACTAGCCTTGATCCAAAAAAATCTACACCTAGGCATATAATAGTTAGGATTCCAGAAACTCAACAGAAGAACAAAATTCTACACGCAATGAGACAAAAGAAACAAATCACATACAAAGAAAAGCCCATCAAAATCACAGCAGACGTCTCAGTACAAACCCTAAAGGCAAGAAGAGCTTGGAGTGATGTATTTCAAGCCCTAAAGGAAAACAGCCTCCAACCCAGATTGATGTACCCTACAAAACTATCTTTCAAAACTGATGGAGAAACAAGATACTTTCATGATAAAGAGAACCTTAGGAACTTCATGAATACCAAACCAACACTCCAAAAACTTTTAGACAATATCCTAGGAAAAGACAATGAGGATCACAACCCCAGGAAGCCCAGCAGAATGAATCCATTTGGTGTAACAAATTAAAAGCAAACAGGGAGAATCCAACAAAAAGAAAAAGTCATGACAAGGCTTTTAAAACTTTTAACTTCATCTCCCTAATGAGTGTATAATTTAATCTTGTTATTGTACTGATTAGTATTTTTCTGATTCTAGTGTTGCACACCTTTCTTGTACTGTACTGGGTATTTATCATGTTCTTGTATCTACTTTTTAACTGGGTTGTCTATTAATGAGCTGTAAGAGTTCTTTATATATTCTGGACATAGGCTATATGCATTGTAAATATGGTCTGTTTAAGGACTGCTTTTCATTTTAATGATGTCATTTAAAGTTCTAAACTTTGATGGAATCTCATTTATCAATTTTTTTTCTTTTATACATCATGTTTTTTGTATCCTAGGAAGTTCTTGCCTACCCTAAATTCATAAACATTTTCCCTTATAATTTCTTCTTAAAGTCTTATAGTTTTAGTCTTTCATATTTAGGTTCATAGATCCTCTCAAGTTATTTTTATGAATGGAAATAAAGGGTTGAGATTAATTTTTTATATATGGATACCAGGTGTTCTAGTGCCATTTGCTGAAAACACTGTCTTTTCCTTGGCTCTTGAATTGAGTTTATGTTCTATAAAATGTTAATGTTAAATAATCTTTCAAAACTCAGTGGACCATATATGTGTGGTTCTACTTCTAGATTCTCTGTTTTATTCCAATGATCTATATGTTTTTCCTTATGTCAGCACTGCCTTGATTACTGTAGCTTTAGAGTAGGTCTTAAAATTAGGTACTAAATGTCTTCCAACACTGGTTTTTTTTCTTTTTCTTTTTACTTTTCTAGGTCCTTTGTACTCCTACATAACTTTTAAATTTCAATATCCAATTCTTCATTTAGAGAAAGTATACATAGACCTGAGTTTTTATATTTACCTTGCATTTTCTAATCCTGCTAAATTCAAATACAAGTTCTAGAGGCTCCTAGAGATTTCTTAGTATTTTCTCTGTAGATGATCATTTCATCTACATATAAAGATTTTACTTCTACCTTGCCAATCCAATCATAATTGTGTCATTTTATTGCCAGACTATTTTGGTTTGGGCCTATGTTTCAAAGTTTAATGGACAGATGAAGAGTAGGCATATCTGCCCTTCTTCCCCACCTTAGGGAGAAAGCATTGTATCTTCTCCATTCATGCAAGGTATTTTTGCTGGAAGTATGGAGTACATGTCTTTAATCTGTTGAGAAGGTTCTGCTCTACTTCTAGTCTCCTGATAGCTTTTACCATGAACAGCTGTAGAATTTAGTCCAATACTTTTTCTCCAACTAGTGACAGGATCATATGGCTTTTTCCTTTCCTCTGTTAAAATGATGACTTTTGGGGGTGGATCTTCCAATGCTGAACCAACACTGCCATCCCTATAACAAAACCACTTTCTACCTACTGCCAGATCTGACTTCTAAGACTTTGTTTTGTTAAACAAATTTCTATCTATGTTCATACTTTTTTCTTCTATCATCTTTATCCAGTTTTAGGATTAGCACAATGTTGATTTCCTAAAATGAGGGGAGAAGTGTTCCTTCTTTTTTCTGTTTTAAATGTTTGATATAATTTATCAGTTAAAATGTATATGAGCCTGTTGTTGTCATATAGGCAGGTTTTCAAGCCAGGGACATACTTTCTTTAATAGGTGCTATTCAAATTTTATATTTCCTCCAGAGTTAGTTTCATTAATTTGTCTTCCAGGGTACTTCTTAGAAGTTGTCAAATTTCTTTCAAAAAAGATTTTTGTAATATGCTTTCTATATCCTTTTAAATTCTGTAAAATCTGTGGTAATGTCTCCTAGGTCTTGATATTATAGTTTTAAAAATGTATAATTTTTATCATATAATAGGAAGTAAACATCTAAAGGAGCAGGGGAAGTGGGATGGGTAGGGTAAAGTAAAGAAGGAAAAAGAAAAATTTTGATAAAAGGGAAAAAATGGAAACAAAGTCTTTGCAAATAGGGAAAGGTGGAGGGGTGAAGAGAGGGCAGGGGAAGGGAAAAAAAATAAGAACCAAGATACTCATGTAATGGCACAAGATCCCAATGATGTATGTCACTGTATTTTATCCCTAAAATGTATCAATAAACTTAATGGGAAAAAAAAAGATTTGGGATGGCATTGAAGGTCTCCATGAAGAACAAATGCCTAGGATTAAATCAGAGCAGATGACTCTATAGATGTTCCTTAAAGCTATATATCAGGCATAACTCAGGGCACATTGAGATTGTAGCAGACTCCTTAGAAGTTTCCAGTGTTCAAGTCCTAGGCACACAATAGACCCCAGAAATAGTTCAACATCCTGAATTCATGGTGATAGGAAGCAATGGGTCAAAAGATATTTGATTCATCTTGGGTTTTTTTGGATTTTCTCCCAAACTGTCCTTATCCTGGAGAGTATACCTCTCAGGCAAGAAGTTATTCTGGCTCTCAAAGACTCCCTCAGGAAGTGAGTAATCTAAGTAGTTCTGTGAATAGGGTCCTTAGCAGAAAGCCAGCTCTAAGACTCAGGTCCAGGTCCTGTGCTATACCTGCAGGAATACTTCAGGCAAATTACTTAATATCTCTGGGCCCTAATTTGTTTGTTGTTTAATTTTTTAACTTTTTAGATCAAAGCATGAGGCTGGGTTATCTTTACATGGGATTAGATTATCTTTCTGAACCATTTAAATTCTAAGTACCTCAGGGCCAGGGATTTAGCTCAGTGGTTCCACCACCTGCCCAGCAAGCACAAGGACCTGAGTTTGATTCCTGGTACCAAAAAAAAAAAAATTCTAAGTATCTCTGATGTTTCTATAAACCTAACAGGAATTAGCTGAGCTAATAAAATTATATGAATAATAAGGAAGAGTCCATAGTGAATACCACAGTCAAATACTTCTTGTTTCCTCTGCTTAGTTTTTTCCGGAAGTATGAGTTATAGCCTGGAATTTATGAATCCTGTCTGAGCTCCCTATACCAGAAAAAAAAAATGAAATCAGTGGCCTTTAAGATGTTGAGAAGATATATTCTCATAATCTCAGTAGCTCTGACACTGCACTAGAGCCTGACAATTAATTTTTTCTCTTCTTTTTCAGTGGATATGCTACAGTGAGAGGTAAACCATTCTGATGTGAAACCATGTCTTTTCTCCTGTAAGAATCGAAAAAGCTGTCAGTGCCAGTTACCTTGTTAGTAATCATTCTGCTTACTCAGACAGTTTTTCACAGTTTGCAACAGTGAAGACACTGTTTTCTGAGAACAGAGAGGCAAACACAGCTGAGGAGTGGACTAGACCTGGGAGGCTTACAGAAGACTCCAGGGGCTGAAATTAAACATGCCATTCTCCTTACCAAGACAAGGGAAGTGAATACTACTTGTTGTGACTTGTGATTAAATGCTCCCCCCAAAGCCTTAGGCAGTCACAGGTGGGGCTTTTCAGAGGTGGCTGGATCTAGAGTGTTCGATGCTGGGATTAAGTGTGTGATACTGGGTTCAAGGGTATGTGACTACTAAATTGGTCCACTGATTGGTTTGGTATAGTTTTGTGTGTGGATAATGGGAAGGCCCACCTGGGTGTGAGTGCTAGAATATAAAAGACAGAAAGAGGATCACTGTTGTTGGTTGCTTGCTTTATTACTTCACTGCTTGCTGCATGCTATATTTGCTGTCTTCTGCCTCTCATGAACTGTTTCTCCTTTGTAGTGCTCTTCTGCCACAGCCCTTGCCTTGGAGCCAGTCAATTATGGACTAAAACCTCTAAAAACTCTCAGCCAAATAAACCTTTCCTCCTTTAACTTTGGGTATTGGGTATTTTGTCTCAGCAATGAGAAAAGTAACCAAGACTACTCAAAACAAAGAGAAATGCTTCTGAATGGGAATGTACACACTGCCCAGAAGAACATGTTCTATGGCTGCACTCAAGGAATTGTTTAGCTCAGGCCTTGGTTTATGTTTGCTTTTTCCCTCCATTAAATGCTCTTTTGAATCAAGACAAGTAGTATAGACTTCTCCATTGTAGCTGCTGCCACCTTAACAAAATAACCAATAAGCCCCTTTCCTTCTCTGCCACTGAATGGAAAACACACCATATCATACATATCCTATCCTGTGGCCCCCGTGTATTTTGAGGCATGGGAACCTGTCTGGAAGCTTGGTCTATGTTCCCCAAAAAACTCTAAGGCCCTTGAGAAAATGGGCCATGATAAAACCTGCTGAGGGTGATTTGTCACAAAAGACAAAGGACTCCCCCCGCCCCCACACACACACACACATCCCAAGTGAAATGGCCATTTGTCCCAGTGGAGGAAGCAAAACTGGCAGACTACCAAAAGGAGAGTTTCCACAGAATTCTATGTGAAAAAACTGGGGAAGTTAAAAAAAAATGGGTATGGTAGGCCGGGAACTTGGGTCAGTGGCAATGTGCCTGCCTTGCAAGTGCAAGGTCCTGAATTTGATCCCCGGTACCATTAAAAAAAAAATGAGTATGAAAGTGAGCAATGGAAAGTGGAATAAAAATTGTGGAGTCCTGGAAGATCCCAGCCAAAAAGAGCTCTAGATTGAGCACCATAATGCTCTCTTCCTCATCTTCCCCCTGACCCCAGCTGATGTACATTGTTCTCTTGTCCCAAGTTGCTTCAAAAAGATGAAATGAGCAATAGTATGCCAACAAAGACCCTCTCGTTCCTCTTTTCTTTACCTTTAAGGGTAAAATTGAGTGATCTTTTTTGAGATTTAGATGGTGGTACCCACCTTATCGTTTTTAATAAAAATAATTCATTGTATTAACACTAGAAAGAAAGAATCTGTCTTTGGGGTATGGGCAGTCTAAGTCTCAATAAGAAATGTTCTTATTGTGTTTCCTCTAAATTTTATGCTTTTTCTGTCATAGCCTGGTGATTATTTGAATGTAGGTACTTTATCTTTAATTTTTTAACTGAAGCAAACTATACACAGGAAATGTACACATGTCATAAGTGTACAGCCTTCTACACTGAATGCACCCATGCAACCAGCCCCCAGGTCCAGAAACAGAAAGTAAGCAGAACTGCCTTTCCCTTTCCTCCTCCAGTCACTCTTCCCCCGGAGAGTAACTACTTTCTGGCCTTATAACAGCACAGCTAAGTTTTGCTGTATTTGTACTTTATATGACTGAAATTGTACAGTGTTCTCTTGTGTCTGAATTACGTCTCTCAACACTATTTGTAAGCTACTTACATTGTTGCATATAGCTACAGATCTTTCTCTTCCCTGTACTGTACTCACTGGGAATACACTGCAAGGTATTTATTTTGCTGTTAGTTGGCTTTCAATTTCTAGACCAAGAGATGGAGAGAGGGGGATTGGAAGGGAAGTAAAGGGAATGAAAAAGAAACAAGATGTATAATATACATGTACAGCTCCCCCTGAGGAATGTGATCATTACATAGTACAAATGTATACTTTAAAGAAGTATAAATTGAACAAAAAAATGGAGGAAAGGTTCATTTGGGGTCATGTTTTCAGGTCATGGTTGGCTGGTTCCATTGTTGTAGGCCTGAGGTAAGGCAGGAAGGACATCATGGCAGAAGGGTATGGTAGAGTGAAGCTGCTCACCTCATGGCAGCCAGAAAGCAGATAAAGTGAGAGAGCAAGAAAAGAAAGGAACAGAGACCAAATATGTCCTCAAAGCCACACTGTAGAGAACTGCTTCATCTTATTAGGTTCCACCTCCCTTTAAGCCCATTCAGCTAATGATAATGATAATGATGAACTCATCAATAGATTAAGTCTTTGATGAAGTTAGAGCCCTCATGACCCAATCACTTTCCCAAAAGTCCATTAATAACCAATCAAACTTTCAACACAATGCGCCTTTTGGGGGACATTTTGGATCCCAAACATAACACTGGTCATCTTGGTATTTCCAGTTGGGGACTATTTCAAAAAGTGCTTCTATGAACATTTTGATGGCTTTGGTAAACACGAAACGAGTCATATTTCTTGCTAATATCTGACCTGAGGGTCAATGGTCAGGTATCTGTGTTTTCCAAGTACCCCTGAAAAAAGCTCAGTAAAAACTCAATAAAAAAAAAAAAAATCTGTTGAATGTATTTAAGAACCTACCCCCCCAAAAAAAAATAGAAAAGAAGAAGATTTGACATCTCTCCACAATATTTTGGCTGTGATTCTCATAGCTGTGGAATCGTCACATTCTTACCTGACAGCCACTTCCTGCTTCCTGGAAACAACTTGTAATCACTTCAGTCCTGTTGTCTATTTTTGTCTCATATAAAATATTTTTTGTCAAAAATACTTTTGCCCAGTTTAATTCTTTCCTCTTTAAAGTTCTCTAATAAAATTTTTAAATTTAAAAATAAAATTCTCTAGTGATTTGAAAATTAAAATATAAATACATAGGTGCAGCTTAGTATTCTATCTTCAAAATGACACCGAAAAATGTTTTATGGAAATGTGGTATAGAAAAATTTTCCTATTTCCTCAGAGGAGACCCTGTGTTCCATATTTGAGTATGGAAATAGAATGGAGAAAAATCAAGAAAACTGTTCCTAGGCTGTGGATGTGGTAGGGTAGAAGGAGGAAACAAGGGGATTAAAACATGACACCAAAAACTTTAACATTCCTTCCATGGTGAGGAAAAAGCTAGGTGGCTTCTGATTCTTTGGCCCATTGAGTACAGCAGAAGTGGTGCTATGTGATGTCAGGACTGGGGCTGAAGTGGCTATGCACCTTCCATCTGGTTCTCTTGGAATAATTGCTTTTAGGATGCTCCTTCTCAGAATCTGGCTCACCATGCTGTGAGATACTGAAGGGTGATCTATCTTCTGACTACCTAGAAAAGGGGGTGGCAAAGGCTGAAGAGGAAAAAACACGGTAGAGATTTGCATAATTTCAAAGTACATGGGAGTCTGAGAGGTCAGTGCCAAAGAATGGGCAAAGACAAAGACTCTCCAAGCTAGCCACTATTTATTAGGTGCACACAATAATTGGAGGGAGCATCAGGTAACTTAAAAGCTGACGGCCAAAGTACATGAGGACCTAACAAAGATCTTAAGTCATGAGGTTCTTCTCTTGAGGAGGATTGTATTGTATTGAGAGCATTCTTTTTTTTTTTTTGTATTAAATTCTTTTATTGGTACATTGTAGGTATGCAACACAATTACATTTCTCATTGGGAATTGTACCTTTACATCATGCATCTTGGTTCTTATTTTTTCCCCATTCCTAGCCCTCCCTTCATGCCCTCCACCCTTCCCTATTTATAAAGACTTTATTTCCATTCTTTCCATTTTTCATCGTTTTTTCCTTTCCCTTTTTTCCTTTCCCCTGCCCCTCCCACTACCCCTACCCCTTTGCACCTTTTCTTCCTATTTTACACTATCGATTATTCATTCTAATCATTGGTATACTTTAGGAATACAATATAATGACATTCATCATTGGAAATTTGCACCTTTACATAATCTCTTTTGGTTCTTATTTTTCACCCTTGCCCAGCCCTCCCATTAACACCTCCATCCCTCCCTATTTACAAAGATTTTGTTTCCATTTTTCCATTTTATCATATTAATTCCATTCCCTTCTTTCCTTTCCCCTACCCCTCCCACTTCCCCTTCCCAGTTGCCCCTTTTCTTACTATTTCACATTATCTATTATACATTTTAGCCCTTATTTACACTTTCAGTTACTCACACTAGAGAAAATATTCAGTATTTATACATGTGTGTCCTATTTATTTCACTTAAGAGTATCACCTCAATGTGCATCCACTTAGCTATAAATGTCTCTAATTTCTCATTTTTTATGGCTGAGTAGTACTCCATTTTATTAAAAAACCACATTTTCTTGATCCGGTCTCCAGTTGATGGGCATTTGGGCTGTTTCCAAGTTTTAGCTATCACAAACTGTGCTGCTATGAACATGGGGGCACATATATCACTGTGGTATGATTCTTTTAATTCTTTGGGGAAGATCCCCAGCAGTAGAATAGTGGGATCAAATGGGACTTCCTGTCCTAGTTCTTTGAGGTATCTCCATACTGATTTCCACAGTGCTTGTACCAGTCTACACTCCCACCAGCAGTGGAGCAGGGTTCCTCTTTCCCCGCAGCCCTGCCAGCATTTGTTATTGGTCGATTTCATGATAGCAGCCATTCTTTCTGGAGTGAAGTGGAATCTCAGCATTGTTTTCATTTGCATCTCTCCAATGACCAGTGATGTTGAACATTTTTTCATGTATTTATTTGCTGTTTCTACATCTTTGTCTGAGAAATGTCTTGTTCATTTCAGATGCCCATTTTTCGATTGGGTCTTTAAATTTGGGAGGTCTGATCTTTTTAAGTTCTTTAGAGATTTGAGATAGTAGACCTTTGTCTGAGGAAGAGCAGGTGAAGATTTTTTCCCACATTGTGGGTTGTCTCTTCACACTGCTGGTGGTTTCTCTTGCTGTGCAGAAGCCTTTTAATAAGAAGAGATCCCATTTGTTGATTATTTGTGCTAGTTCACGAGCAACTGAGGTTTTGTTCATAAAATCTTTTCCTACACTGATGTCTTCAAGGGTTCTACCTAACCTTTGTTCCAATTGGTTCAGATTTTCTATTTTAATATTTAGATCTTTAATCCATTTTGATTTTAGTTTAGTGCATGGTGAGAGATATAGGTCTAGTTTTAATCTTTGGCAAGTTGAAGCCCAATTTTTCCAGCACCATTTATTAAAGAGGCTATCTTTCCTCTAGTGAGGGTGTTTGGCTCCTTTATCGAAAATGAGATGGCTGAGTGTGTCTGGCATTGTTTCTGCATCTTCTAATCTGTTCCACTGGCCCTCAAGTCTGTTTCTTTACCAGTACCATGCTGTTTTTATCACAGTAGCTTTGTAGTAGAGTTGCAGGTTGGGGATTGTGATACCCCCTGCCATGTCTCTGTTACCTAGAATTGCTTTTGCTATTCTGGGTCTCTTCTTGCTCCAAATGAATTTTTGGATTGTGTTCTCAAGGTCTATGAAGTATGCTGCTGGGATCTCAATTGGAATTGCATTAAATCTATATAGCAGCTTTGGAAGTATGGCCATTTTCACTATATTAATCCTTCCTACCCAGGAGCAGGGGATGTCTGTCCATTTTCTGATATCCTCTTCAATCTCTCTTTTCAGAGTGCCATAGTTTTCAGAGAAGAGGTCTTTGATTTCTTTCATTAGGATGATTCCTAGGTATTTCAGTTTTTTGGATGCTATTGTGAAAGGAATTATTTGCCCTAATTCTCTCTCAGTGAGACTGTTATTCGTATAGAGGAAAGCTATTGATTTTTGTGTGTTGACCTTGTAACCAGCTACTTGACTGAATTTGGTTATTAAGTCTAGAAGACTTTTGGTGGAGTTTTTGGGGTCTTCTATATAGAGTATCATGTTATCTGCAAATAATGACAATTTGACTTCTTCATTACCTATCTTTATTCCTTTTATTTCTTTCTCTTGTCTAATTGCCATGGCTAATGTTTCCAGAACTATATTGAACAAGGGTGATGATAGTGGACATCCTTGTCTTGTTCCTGATTTTAGTGTGAAGGATTTCAGTTTTGACCATTTAGTATGATATTGGCTGTTGGTTTTTCATAGATGGCTTCTATCAGTTTGAGGTAGAGACCATCTATTCCAATTTTTTGTAGGGTTTTTATCATAAATGCATGTTGGATTTTGTCAAATGGAGAGCATTCTTACAATGGTGGGTGGGATGAGTTAAATTTGGCAAGGAATTAGTCTCTCCTCAGGTGAGACCTTTCACTTTTTGTATTGCTACTTGGTTCTCAAAGAACCAGGATGGCTTTAGCTGGTGTCATCTTGCCATTGAACACCACAGCATCACAGGACCCTTGAGACCTCAGCTGTTATTGCAGATAGGTAAGTTAATTAAATATCTTCTATGCAATTAGACAGGAGCAGCCCTCCAGGAGCCAACACAGCAAGGGACAAAAATGGCGAACAATTGAGGCACATTCACTGGTTAGCATTATAAAAAGAAGAGGCATTACTTCCCCTAGAGATAGATAGCAGTGATTGATATTCTAAATTCCTTGTATGTGACTTGTCTTCCCATTTGATCCCCATTTAATCAATATTACCTGGGTGACTGTGCTTATAATCTTATTGGTTTGTCATGGTTTTGTCCCACCTTATGCCCATCCTGTAAATTTCCACTGAGTCTTTTTCCCCCCCATTAAGTTTATTTGTACATTTTAGGTATAAAGTACAGTTACATTCATCATTGGGATCTTGTACCATTACATGAGTCTCTTGGTTCTTATTTTTTTTTCCCCTTCCCTTGCCCTCCCTTCACCCCCTCCAGCCTTTCCTATTTGCAAAGACCTTGTTTCCATTTTTTCCATTTTTCATATTTTTTTCTTTTCCCTTTTTTCCTTTCCCCTACCCCTCCCACTTCCCCTGCTCCTTTAGACCTTTTCTTCCTGTTACACAATATCAATTATACATTTTTTAAATTACAATATCAAGATCTAGGAGACATTACCACAGATTTCACAGAATTTAAAAGGATATAGAAAGCATATTACAAAAATCTTTTTTGAAAGAAATTTGACAACTTCTAAGAAGTACCCTGGAAGACAAATTAATGAAACTAACTCTGGAGGAAATATAAAATTTGAATAGCACCTATTAAAAAAGTATATTCCTAGCTTGAAAACCTACCTATATGACCACAGTAGGCTCATATACATTTTAACTGATAAATTATATCAAGCAATTAAAGCAGAAAAAAGAAGGAACACTTCTCCCCTCATTTTAGGAACTCAACATTGTGCTAATCCTAAAACTGGATAAAGATAATAGAAGAAAAAAGTATGAACATAGATAGAAATTTGTTTAACAAAACAAAGTCTTAGAAGTCAGATCTGGCAGTAGGTAGAAAGTGGTTTTGTTATAGGGATGGCAGTGTTGGTTCAGCATTGGAAGATCCACCCCCAAAAGTCATCATTTTAAGAGAGAAAAGGAAAAAGCCATATGATCCTGTCACTAGTTGGAGAAAAAGTATTGGACTAAATTCTACAGCTGTCCATTGGGT
This sequence comes from Heterocephalus glaber, assembly GCF_053883595.1. Lineage (NCBI taxonomy): Eukaryota > Metazoa > Chordata > Mammalia > Rodentia > Bathyergidae > Heterocephalus > Heterocephalus glaber. Next base: position 10,805,403 of record NW_028258344.1, read on the forward strand.
CTTATAGTTTTGTCCCACTTTGTACCTGCCTCACCACATAGCTGTGCTGTATAAAACATCTGGGGTGAGTGGACAACCCACTTTCCAGTCCCCCTTCTGTCTCTCTTAGGCAGAAGCTTTCTTTCTCCCAATAAATTTTTTCCTACACTTAACCTGTGCTGTTCTTAGAATTCATTCTTCTATTTTAGAGGACACAAACTCGCATTTTGGATATCTAGCAGGTTTGGGAGTTATATCTCTTCCCCCTATATCACTGTGACTGGAGGAAAAATGGAGTTATGTTTCCATATGCTATAGCCAGCTCTCAGGCAAGGTGACATTGAGCCTTAGACAGCTATAGTCACACTTTAATTATGAAATGATTTTTCCCCAAAATTTATGTAGAAATGCTCCCGACAGTGAGACCCCAAAAGAGACCACTTGTAGGCTTCAGTACCAGGTGAGCCTGTCTTTCAGTCATCCCAATTGTTATAGATTGAATTGTGTCATTCAAAATGTATGCTCAAATCTAATCCCAATAGCTCCGAATGTGGCCACATTTGGAAGTACTGCAGTTATTTTCAATGTACAGTGGTGCCTCAATTTACGATTTCAACTTATTCCGTGATTCTGGAAAAGATGGACATGTTTGTGTTCATTCAGGAAAAATGGCTGTGGTTGTGTTCATCACCCAGTTGTGAATTCAGAAACAAAGTTTTGCCAAATGTTTCTGTTTGCAAACCAAATTTTTTGCTAACAAAAGAATTCCTGAACTGAGGTACCACTGTGATGAGTTAAAATGTGATTACATTGCTATTGGTGGGCCTTTTACCTGTCCTTACATGAGAAACAAATTAGGTGAAGATGCAGGCACATGGGGAAGTCAGAGGCAGAAACTGTAGTTTTGGAGCCACAAGCCAAGGAACATACAAAGACAAAAAGAGCTGCAAGAGGCAAGGAAGAGTCCTCCCCTAGATGCTTTGAAGAAGCCCAGCCCTGGAGCCACCATGATTTTCAATATCTGGCTTCCAGAACTGTGAGAGAATACATTTACTGTATTATGTTTAGGCCACTCAGTTTGTAGTATATTATTATGGCAATCCTAGAAAAACTAATACAGATGGCCCTTAGCTTTCGATAGTTCAATGTACAGTTTTCCAACATAATGATGGTGTGGAAGTGATGTGCATCCACTTGAAATTGTAATTTGAATTTGGGATTTGGACCTTTTCCCATAGCAATATGTACTATGATTCTCTCTGGAGATGCTGGGCAGTGGCAGTAGCAAGCTCTATCTCTCAGTTAGCCATGCTATCACAGGGGAAATAACCAGTACTCCACACCATACAGCCTGGCTAAGCTAGGATCTATGTGAGGTTAGGCATATTAAGATCATTTTTAGTTTTTTATATTTTCAATTTACAGTTGTTTTATTGGGAATATTATCCCTTATTGAGCCAAGGACCATCTCTACACCCATTCAGGTACCAAATATACAAGTGATATCAGCCTCCAGCTACCAGTCTTTCCGATGAGGACCAGGCATTGTAGAAGAGATAATCCAATTCCACTTTATTCTGCCTCAGTCCCTGCCCCACAGAATGCACAAGCCTGATACCATGGTTGTGATTTTTTCCTTCTAGGTTTAGGGTTATTTGTTGTGCCTCAATAGTAAGCACAGCGGGACCCATCAGTTTCAGACTTGGCCTCCAGAGGACCATGTGCCTTGGACACATAGGATGACAGAGAAGTCATCTCTGCTCTAAAAGTGTGCTGAGCATAGTGTCCAACAGAGAAAAGGAACTTAGTTCAGTGTCCATGGAAAGCATAGGCATTGAACCAGGAACAAGTGTAAAGCTTAATGAAGATTAACTATAAGCCAGGTGATCCTGTAAGAATTTCATATGAATTGTCCTATTTAAACCTTCCAACTTTCCAACCTTGGTGGTGCATGGGTATGAGGCTAAGGCAGAAGGATTGCCACTAGTTCGAGGTCATCCTGGACTACACAGTAAGCTCAAGGATAGCCTAAACTACATAGCAAGACCCTTCCTCGAAAGAAGAAATTAATAAAAACAAAATAACCCTCCCAACAGCCCAATGAAGTACTTCTTGTCATTAAGGTCATTTTTATAAATGCAGACACTGAGACACAAAGAGATTAAGAAGCCTGTCTAGAGTCACACAGTTCATTCATGGGATGGGTCTAGTTTCCAGTGAAAAAAAAGTGGCCCAATTATTCATTCACTTAACTTAGTGGAAATTTCTTGAGCTCTATTTTGTGTCAATGAGTCATTCTCTTGGGGAGGGCATAGTCTAATGGATGATTAAGGCACATAAACAAATAGATGTCTTTTCATTTTAATTCAGCCCAAGGTTAAATTCTTTTCAGAGAAACATCTAATAGGGCCAGGGATTTAGCTCAGTGATGCCTCTGCCTGCCTCGTAAGCTCAAGACCCCGAGTTTGATCCCCAAATCCCTGGTTAAAAAAAAAAAGATGGGAAATAGTTATAAATATTGGGCCGGGGATTTAGCTCCGTGGTTCCACTGCCTGCTCACAAGCTCAAGGTCCCGAGTTCGATCCCCAGTACCAAAAAACAAAAAAAGAAACATCAAATAAGAAAAACGTTGGAGATTAAAACAAAGAAAAATGAAAACCTGGAAACAAAGAGAAAGTGAAATCAAACAGAGTTATTATTGGGGGCCCGGGATTTAGCTCAGTGGTTCCGGTGCTTGCCTCAAAAGCACAATGTCTAGAAAGTGAGAGGTTCCAAGTTCAATCCCCAGTACCAAAAAAAAAAAAGATAGTTATTGTTTTTAACTAGAAAATGGAAGTTTAGGGTAAATGTGAAATTCTGTAGTGACCCAGTCTTATAATTGTAAGCCATGCACCATATACTCTCAGATCTAGCCCAGTGGAGATAAAAACACACCCACAATTTGGATGGAATTTTCCCCTAGTTAAAATGTACATTTTGAGGTCCCAAAGAAAAGAGGAAGAAAAAGGAGAGATAATATGTGTGGTGGAAGAGGTCCTTCTCCTTCTCTCCTGATACTCAGGACAGACTAGACACCACACTCCCCAGTGTGGCCACTTGTCAGATGGCAGAAACAAATTCCAGACTTGGCAGTGGTGGTAGAGTGGGTGAATGTTACAGATGTCCCTGTCATCCAAACATTCCAAGAGTGCAGGTGCTACATTGTTTGCAAAATTGGCATAAATAGGTCAACAAGCCCCTGGAACTTAGCTCACTCCCCTGTGCTTTTGTCCCCTTAGCCTAGTCTCCTTTGCTTTGACCTTTTCTTAAAGTGGAATCTTCCTTCAACAACTTAAAATAGTTTCAAAAAATCTTTCACAGACAGCTGGGGATATCACTCAATAGCGCAGCACCTGCCTGGCAAGCTGGAGGCCCCAAGTTCAATTCCCAGTACCAAAAAATAAAAAAATTCACAGAAAGGACAAAAGGTCAAGATTTCATAGGGCTGTGTCAGGATTCCACAGAACTGGCTCAACATTTTTGTGAGTTCAGATAAGAATTTTGATTTTTATTTCTGATATATTGTATTTCTGATTTAAAAGGAGATAGTATTTCAAGGTGCCAGTCAGCTCCAGGCATGGTGGCTCATGCTTGTAATCTGAGGCAGGAGGATCACCATGAATTCAAAGCCAGCCTGGGCCACATAGTGAGTTCAAGGCAAACCTGAACTACACAGTGAGGCTCAGTCTCAATTTTTTCCTTTTTTTTTAAAAATGCCAATCAATCAGGGAAGATGCCTGGCAGATGTCCAGAATTTCCCCAGAACCACCATCACACTCTGTACCTATTAGCCATCTGTGACCAATGTGGGGACTGAAACCCCAGTACCCAAAGAGCTTTCCTGGCTTCTGTTTACCAGGCAGAAATTTATTACCTACTGGTCACGGAGTGAGGGACACATTTCTGATAGAATCCCCACATCTTCCTTTGAGATATTTTATTAATTCTGTTATCTTAACTACATCCAATGGACATGGAGCCAAGACCACAGCCAAAGCATCTTGGACATGGCCTTCAGCATTCTTTTCCTTCCCACAGAGATGTGCTTTAAAGCTCTTAGGGTATGTGGCCTTTGTCCATAAGAGTCAATAAGTGGGGTGGAAAAGGATAGTCAACAGACAGTCTGATGGAGGAAGACTGCCTTGAGTTTCCAGTCATGTATAACATGGAGAATTTGGCAGCTAAAAGATAGTCCCTCATCTGGTCACCTTTGTTATGAGAAGCAGTATAGTTAGTGACTGGTGCAGTCTTGGCCCAACCTTGTGGTTTGGAATTCCAGCTCTGCAGTTTACTGGCTGTGTGATTTTTGAACAATTACTTAATCTCTCTGGCCCCCATTTACTTATCTGTAAAATTGGGCTAATAATAGTATTTACCTCCTATGATAGTTGTAGCTAATAAATGTAATAATATTAGAAAGACTATAAAAGTTTTGCTATTTTTATCAGTGTAGGAAAAGGAACTGAAGAGTGAATAGAGTAAGGTAATGGGTTTATATTCAGATCTTGGTGATAAGAAACTAATCCCAGATTCTGGATCCTCCTTCTAAATCCACTTGACTATCAACACTCATAATGATTCTCCCATTCATCATGTGGAAAGCACATTTAGCAAAAGGAAAAAGTTCCTAATGCTTGTTCTCGAGACACCAGAAATTTATAGGAAGGCAAAGAGAACTGTTTCATTTCTGTATAAAGTCACTGTACCTTGTTGACACCCTATCCTGTGGTGTATAATTTAAAGGTCAACTTAATCAAAGATTATTTCAAGAACATTTAGGGAAAGAAAAATCAAAGAATAGGTAATATAGAGTGAATTTGCCTACCTGCAAATTGCTTTAAGCAAAGTGAGTGGGAAGTGTGAAGAGGATAAGAAGTAAACCCAAGGGTCACGTTCTTTCCAATTCTAAACCAGGTCTGTCCTTATTCAGTAAGTGTTTTCTATGGTGATGTGTCTGAGACCTGCTACATTAGGAGTCTATATCCCTTGGGGTTTATATTCCTCCTCCAGGCACAATGCATGACACAAACCACTCTTGCTTTTAAAAAAAAATCCCTAAACAGGATAGATGATGGGGGGAGAGAGAGAGAGAGAGAGCACAAGTGAGCACTGGACAGGGTCCAAGAAAGTTTCCCAAAGTGCAGTTAGGGAATCTTGACTCATATCAGGCACTGGGCAGGTTGTAGTTTCAATGACTTCCATCACAGAAAAAGAATTTTGAAGACTCATCAGTGAGAAATATATAAAGGTTTTATTAAGCAGAATTAATGTACACAAAGAGATTGGGCCTTATAGTCTGGAGCTGGGAATATTTATGTGTTTGGGGGTGGAAATTTGTGAATATAGAAAGCTGGAGGCTCTAGCTACAGGAGAAAATTGTTGGAATGATAGCCTATCCGCAGGTATAAAGATAATGGCTTAGGGCTGGGGATTTAGCTCAGTGGTTTCGCTGCCTGCTGCACAAGCACAAGGACCCGAGTTCGATCCCCAGTACCAAAAAAAAAAAAAAAAATAATAATAATAATAATAATAATGGCTTACTTCATTGGTAAAAGGATGGCCCATTTTATAGGAGAAAGGCCAGTGCCCAATCTTTGCACTTTTTAAGATGGGTAATCTAAGATGTTTTAGCTAAAAACATTCTTTGAACTCTCTGAATCTATTTCTTTTCTTTTTTTTCTGAATCTATTTCTTTATCTCAAGGTCATATTTCTGCCCTTTACCTTATTAACCCAAGTTATGAACTTACATTATCCCTAAGAGAGTTGAGGTGTGATGGGCCTGGAAAAACAAGTTTAAGAAACATAAACAAACCTAGGAAGTAAAGACAGGGGATCCTGAATAAACTTCAGTAACTTTATGTCAATGAGGCAGATTGGGCTGTGGCAAACTGCATGCGCAAAGGGGCCTGGCCTGTCAATCCCTTGCAAATGGTCCTCTTTCACCTGTGACTAGACCACCTTTTCACCTTGAAATGGCCTTGCCCTATAAATGGACCATTGTCTTTCTGTAGGTGGAACCACACTCTTCCACCCCCACCCAAATCCAGGACCAGACCCAAATCCAAGGTTGACAAATTCTGCTGCCAAAACCATACAAGTATTTACAGTGCCAAGGAGTGCACCTCTCTCTCTTGAGGGCATGCACTCTGTGTCTTTGAGTATGTTCTAAAATTTCTGCCTAATAAACCTTTCCCAAGCCTCTTCCTGCAGTGCAAGTCAGGGAAGCTGCAATCCTGTTCAATGGGTGGGGTGGGTTAGGTTCCTTATCACAGCTTCAGTAACCTCCTTGGACCCTCTCCAGTGACAGATATAAATTTCTTCAGATCTCTAATCCATTTGAAAGATAAGTATGTAATTTTTCTTATATGCCCAAGATCTTCATTATGGAAATTTCTAGATTTCACCCAAATCAGTTTTCTGCACAGGCACAGGCTTCTCCTGCATATCATTATACCATAAATTATCTTTTCAATTTCCACTAAAATTTTATCTCTCACTTGATGAGCAATTTTCATGCTAGCTGGAACTGTTTCACAGAGTTTCTTCTTTCCACAGAGAGTATATGGCAAATTGTTTATGTTCATAGAACTGGGTCACTGTTGAATTTCTTTTTTTTTTTTAATTAAATCCTTTTACTGGTACATTGTAAGTATACAACACAATTACATTTCTCATTGGAAATTGGACCTTTAGATAATGCATCTTGGTTCTTATTTTTTCCCCATTCCTAGCCCTCCCTTCACCCCCTCCCACCCTTCCCTATTTACAAAGACTTTATTTCCATTTTTTCCATTTCTCATCATTTTTCCTTTCCCTTCTTTCCTTTCCCCTGCCCCTCCCACTACCCCTACCCCTTTTGACCTTTTCTTCCTATTATACATTATCGATTATTCATTCTAATCATTGGTACCTTTTAGGTATACAATATAATGACCTTCATCATTGGAAATTTGCACCTTTACATAGGCTCTCTTGGTTCTTATTTTTCACCCTTGCCCAGCCCTCCCTTCAACCCCTCCATTCCTCCCTATTTACAAAGATTTTGTTCCTATTTTTCCATTTTCTCATATTAATCCCATTCCCTTCTATCCTTTCCCCTAGCCCGCCCACTTCCTTCCCCTTTGCCCCTTTTCTTCCTATTTCACATTACCTATTATACATTTAGTCCTTATTTACACTTTCAGTTTCTCACACCAGAGAAACTATTTGGTATTTATTCATGTGTGTCCTATTTATTTCACTTAAGAGTATGGCCTCAACATGCATCCACTTAGCTATAAATGTCTCTAATTTCTCATTTTTTATGGCTGAGTAGTACTCCATTTTATTAAAAAACCACATTTTCTTTATCCCGTCTCCAGTTGATGGGGATTTGGGCTGTTTCCAAGTTTTAGCTATTACAAACTGTGCTGCTATGAACATGGGGGCACATATATCACTGTGGTATGATTCTTTTAATTCTTTGGGGAAGATCCCCAGCAGTGGAATAGCGGGGTCAAATGGGACTTCCAGTCCTAGTTCTTTGAGGTATCTCCATACTGATTTCCACAGTGCTTGCACCAGTCTACACTCCCACCAGCAGTGGAGCAGGGTTCCTCTTTCCCCACAGCCCCGCCAGCATTTCTAATTGGTTGATTTCATGATAGCAGCCATTCTTTCTGGACTGAAGTAGAATCTCAGTGTTGTTTTCATTTGCATCTCTCCAATGACCAGTGATGTTGAACATTTTTTCATGTATTTATTTGCTATTTCTACTTCTATGTCTGAGAAATGTCTTGTTCATTTCAGTTGCCAATTTTTCGATTGGGTCTTTAAATTTGGGAGGTCTGATCTTTTAAAGTTCTTTATAGATTCGAGATAGTAGACCTTTGTCTGAGGAAGAGTAGGTGAAGATATTTTCCCACATTGTGGGTTGTCTCTTCACACTGCTGGTGGTTTCTCTTGCTGTGCAGAAGCCTTTTAATAAGAAGAGATCCCACTTGTTGATTGTTTGTGCTAGTACACAGGCAACTGAGGTTTTGTTCATAAAATCTTTTCCTACACTGATGTCTTCAAGGGTTCTACCTAACCTCTGTTCCAATTGGTTCAGAGTTTCTATTTTAATATTTAGATCTTTAATCCATTTTGATTTTAGTTTAGTGCATGGTGAGAGATATAGGTCTAGTTTTAATCTTTGGCAAGTTGAAACCCAATTTTTCCAGCACCATTTATTAAAGAGGCTATCTTTCCTCCAGTGAGGGTGTTTGGCTCCTTTATCGAAAATGAGATGGCTGAGTGTGTCTGGCATTGTTTCTGCATCTTCTAATCTGTTCCACTGGCCCTCAAGTCTGTTTCTTTACCAGTACCATGCTGTTTTTATCACAGTAGCTTTGTAGTAGAGTTGCAAGTTGGAGATTGTGATACCCCCTGCCATGTCTCTGTTACCTAGAATTGCTTTTGCTATTCTAGGTCCCTTCTTGTTCCAAATGAATTTTTGGATTGTTTTCTCAAGGTCTATGAAGTATGCTGCTGGGATCTCAATTGGAATTGCATTAAATCTATATAGCAGTTTTGGAAGTATGGCCATTTTCACTATATTAATCCTTCCTACCCAGGAGCAGGGGATGTCTGTCCATTTTCTGATATCCTCTTCAATCTCTCTTTTCAGAGTGCCATAGTTTTCAGAGAAGAGGTCTTTGATTTCTTTTGTTAGGTTGATTCCTAGGTATTTCAGTTTTTTAGATGCTATTGTGAAAGGAATTATTTGCCCTATTTCTGTCTCAGTGAGTCTATCATTTGTGTAGAGGAAAGCTATTGATTTTTGTGTGTTGACCTTGTAACCAGCTACTTGACTGAATTTGATCATTTAGTCTAGAAGACTTTTGGTGGAGTTCTTGGGGTCTTGTATATAAAGTATCATGTCATCTGCAAATAATGACAATTTGACTTCTTCATTTCCTATCTTTATTCTTTTATTTCTTTCTCTTGTCTAACTACCGAGGCTAATGTTTCCAGAACTATATTGAACAAGAGTGGTCATAGTGGACACCTTTGTCTTGTTCCTGATTTCAGTGTGAAGGATTTCAGTTTTTGACCATTTAGTATGATATTGGCTGTTGGTTTTTCATAGATGGCTTCTATCAGTTTGAAGTAGAGACTATCTATTCCAATTTTTTAGGGTTTTTATCATAAATGCATGTTGGATTTTGTCAAATGCTTTTTCTGCATCTATGGAGATAATCATATGGTTTTTGTCCTTGCCTCTATTGATATAGTGTATTACATTGATTGATTTTCATATATTGAACCATCCCTACATCCCTGGGATGAATCCCACTTGATCAGGGTGTATGATCTTCTTGATGATCTGCATTCTATTTGCCAGTATCTTATGAAGGATTTTTGCATCTATGTTCATTAGTGAGATTGGCCTATAGTTCTCCTTTTCGGTTGGGCCTTTCTCTGCTTTGGGTATCAAGGTGATGCTTGCTTCCAAGAATGAATTTGGGAGTATTGCTTCCCTTTCAATTTCATTGAAGAGTTTAAACAGTAGTGGCAGCAGTTCCTCTCTGAATGTCTTGTAGAATTCAGCAGTGAAGACATCAGGGCCTGGGCTATTCTTAGTTGATAAGTTTTTAATTACATTTTCAATTTCATTGGTTGATATTGGGTTGTTCAGAATTTTTAGGTCTTCTTCGTTCAACTTTGGTAATTCATATGTATCTAGGAATCTGTCCATTTCTTCTGTGTTGTCCATCTTGTTGACGTATAGGCTCTGGAAGTAGGTATTGATGATCCTCTGGATTTCTGCTGAGTCTGTTGTGATTTCACCCTTTTCATTCCTAATTGCATGGATTTGGGCCTTTTCTTTCCTTTTTCTGCTAAGGTTGGCTAAGGGTTTGTCAATTTTGTTGATTCTTTCGAAGAACCAACTTTTGCCTTCATTGATTTTTTTGTATCATTCTCTTAATCTCCATTGCATTGATTTCTCCTCTGATCTTTATAATTTCCTGCCTTGTATGAGCTTTGAGGTTCTCCTGCTCTTCTTTTTCTAGAAGCTTGAGATTCAGCATCAGGTTGTTTAATTGGGCTCGTTCTGTTTTCCTAATATGTGTATTCACTGCTATGAATTTCCCTCGTAAGACTGCTTTCATTGTGTCCCATAGATTCCGATATGATGTATTGTCATTGTCATTTAATTAATGGAACTGTCTGATTTCTTCTTTAATTTCCTCTGTGACCCACTGGTTATTCAGAAGTGTGTTGTTCAATTTCCATGTTTTTATGAAATTTTTTCAGTTTCTTTTGCTGTGGATCTCCAATTTCATCGCACTATGGTCTGATAATATACAGGGGATAACCTCAATTACTTTGCACTTACTTAAACATGCTGTATATGTGAGTATGTGGTCTATTTTGGAGAATGACCCATGTGCAGCTGAGAAGAATGTGTATTCTGAGTTTGTGGTTTGGAAGACTCTGTAAACATCTGTTAAGTTCATTTGTTCAAGAGTTAGATTGAGTTCTAGTATTTCATTACTTATTTTTAGTCTAGTTGATCTATCTATTTGTGACAGTGTGGTGTTCAGGTCCCCCACTACAATTGTATTAGTGCATATATGACTTTTCATGTCCGTTAGTATTTGTTTTATATAGTTGGGTGCACTAGTGTTTGGTGGATATTTATGATTGTCATCTCTTCCTCTTGGATTCTTCCCTTTACAAGGATGTAGTGTCCTTCTTCGTCTCTCTTAATCAGTGTTGGTTTGAAATCTACTTGATCTGCAGAGAGGATAGCCACTCCTGCTTTTTGGGGGGTTCCTCTCAAATGGAGTATTGTTTTCTACCCTTTAACTTTCAGTCTATGAGTTTCCTTTTGAATTAAGTGTGTTTCTTGTATGCAGCATATTGTTGGATTTTGCTTCTTGACCCATTCTGCCAGTCTATTTCTTTTGATTGGTGAATTGAGACCATTAACACTGATGGTTATAACTGAAACATATTGACTTGTCATTGCCATGACTTTTTCTTTTTGTTAGGTTTTCCCCCTTTACATTTAATTTCTTGTCATGCCAGATGAGTTCATTCTGCTTCGCTTCCTGGGGTTGTGATCCTCAATGTCTGTTCCTAGGATTTTGTGTAAAATTCTTTGAGTGCTGGTTTGATATTCATGAAGTTCCTAAGGTGCTCTTTGTCATGAAAGTATCTTATTTCTCCATCCATTTTGAAAGATAGTTTTGCAGGGCACATCAATCTGGGTTGGAGGCTGTTTTCTTTTAGGGCTTGGAATATGTCACTCCCAGCTCTTCTTGCCTTGATGGTTTGTGTTGAGAAGTCTGCTGTGATTCTGATGGGCTTTCCTTTGTATGTGATTTGTTTCTTTTCTCTCACTGCTTGGAGAACTTTGTTCTTCTGTTGTGTTTCTGGAATCTTAACAATTATATGCCTATGTGTAGATTTTTTTTGATCAAGGCTATTTGGAGTCCTATATGCCTCACTTATCTGTATGTCAAGCTCTTTTCCCCTGCTTGGGAAGTTTTCTGCCATTATTTCTGTGAAGAGATTTTTTATGTCATCTCCACTCTCTCCTGTTTCTTCATTGACTCCAATCAGTCTTATGTTATTCTTCTTTGCATCATCTAGCAGCTGCTGGATTGATTTCTCATGTTCCCTTATAATTCTGAAGCAATTTTTTTCTTTTCCTGGTCACTAATTGCAATCTTATCTTCTATATCTGAAATTCTGTCCTCACATTGGCTCATTCTGCTGTGTAGACTTTCAATGGAGTTTTTCATGTCCTGGAAATCTATTTGTATCTGTTTTATGGATTCCATTTGTTTCTTATGTTGGGATTCCATCATGTTCCTGAGCTCCTCTCTAGATTTATTAATCATGTCTTGCACTAGGGGCACAATTTCTCCTGTTATCTGAGAAATTATTTCTAATTTCATTTTTTCCAGATCCCCTTTTGTTGCCAGTTCAGTGTGTCCAGGTGTTTGAGTATCAGAGTGTTCCATCTCATTTCCCTTTGAGGTTGCTGTAATTGATGTGGAAGTCTGGTTTTGAGACTTATTTCCGTGTTTTCTCATTTCGACTGGGGCGGGGGACTGTTAGTGCCTGCATGGATTACCTCCCCTGAGCTGGGTGAGGTGGGACAGGGGCCGGGAGCAGTGGTAGGGTCAGTGGCCCAAAAGCCCTTTCTTGTGGGCTGGGAGCATCAGGAGGGATGGTGGCCAGGATACCCCTTCCTCTGGACCAGGAGCAGTGGGATGGTGGCTCAGAAGCCCCTCCCTCTGGGCCAGGAGCAGTGGGATTGATGGTGGCCTGGAAGCCCCTTCCTCTGGGCCAGGAGCATTGGGACAGAAGGTGGCCCAAAAGCCCTTTCCTCTGGGCTGGGAGCAGTGGGAGGGATGGTGACCAGGAAGCCCCTTCCTCTGGACCAGGAGCAGAGGAATGGTGGCTCAGAAGCCCCTACGTCTCTCCAGGAACAGTGGGACTCAGTACCTTGGTCTGGCAGTCTGGTGTCCTCTGCATCTTCGTAGTGTGGAACCAGGTGGCTGCCTGTCTGCAGCGGGGTGATTCGGCATCTTCCACACGACCTCACTGTTGAATCTCACATTCCACTGCTTGTTTTGTCCCAAGCCACTATTTTCTAGTTAAGGATTATAACATATTTTTTAATCACAAGAAATACAGTCTCTTTTATTTCATGACTGCTGCTGTGAGAAGTGGAGGTAAGGGCAGTCAGCTTGGTGAACTCATTGTAGGGACGGGGGGCCCCGTAGGTAGGGAAAAGATAGCAAGAAGGCCTCATTCAGCTTTATTAAAAATTAATAAGACAGCTTGGACCTCTGTGACCAGATTCCAGCAATTAGAAGGCAGCTAGACTCTGAGGAATTAGAAAAACAAAGCCAGCTAGACTTTAATAGGAAGACAAAGGCAAAGAATTCAGTACCTGGAAGTTCCCAGGTAGCACAATTAAGAATCAAAAACTTCCCCTTGGGCCGAGGATTTAGCTCAGTGGTTTCACTGCCTGCTGCTTAAGCCCAAGGACCTGACTTTGATCCCTGGTACCAAAAAAAAAAAAAAAAAAAAAAAAAAAACCTTCCCCTTTATTTAATCCTTAAACCTAAACTATTTGTCCTTCAGGCTTCCACCTATAATCTTACCCTCCACCAAGGGCAGGGAAAAGGTCCCATGGGCAGAAGAAATCCAAGGTTAGGATGAAAGACTAGCCAGGGAGCCAATCAGATTCCAGGAGCCTACTTTTTTTGAGACAAAGATCTCAATAAAAAGGAGCTGTAGATGAGAATCCATGAGTTACTCACTTTTGAATACTACTTTCTTGTCCAGAGTAGCTGTCCACCATGTCTGTTCTCTGTTGCTCTCTCTCTCTCTCTTTGTCTCTCTCTCTCTATCTCTCTCTCTCTCTCTTTCTCTGCCCCTCTCCTTCAAATAAATTATCTTATTTTAAATTGCTTCTTTACTTCTTTTACTGACTCTGGGTTTAGGATCACTGGGAGCAGTGTGTTCCAGCAGAGCAGTGGCATGACATGGCAGAGCAATGGCTTCCTGTCCACCCCTGGACATTACAGTGTGGCATAGCATGGCATGGTGTATGTCAGGTAAAAAGGCCGAAAACCAAGACCAGACCAGGCCACAACAAGCCTTTATTAGGGGAGAAGATCTGCCAGGCTGTCTGAACAAAGGAGAGATAAAAAGTAATATGGCCAGGACAGCACGTGCCTTTTCTAGGAGCAGGGGTGGGGCCTGTAGGAGCTGAGGTGGGGTTGAGTGAGGTAGTGGCTAGGTGGTAGGAGGTGAGCGAGTATTAGGTTACTCTGTAGGTAGGAAAAGGGGCATGCTGGGAAGAAGGGTTTGTTCTTTGGTGGGAGCAACCATCTTGGCGTGATGTCACATGGGAGGGTGCAAGCCACAATAGGAAGAGGGCAGCTACTATACATAATAGCTGCTGAGGTAGTGGGAGACCTATCAGTGTACAAACATCATTGTCTCAGGATCCTGATCACACATTCAGGTCTGAAATACTGTATTGAGAAACATCATAGAAATTGCTCCCAATTTGAATCCCCATGGAGGAATTGATACAGGAGAAATATAACTCCCAACCCTCTAGATGTCAGATGTGCCAAGTTTGTGCCCCCTTGAATCAAGAATGAATTCCAAAGGACAAAGGCGGTCAAGAATAAGAAAGGTTTATTGAGAGATAGCTCCTGAGAAACAGGAGAGGACCTGAAAGTGGGTTGCTGTGACTCCACTTCAGAGAGGAATTTTATAGAGCAAAATCACAAGGTGGGTACAACATGGGACAAGACTATGATCAACCAATAAGATTACAAATTTAGCTGCTTAGGTAATATTGATCCAATGGGGAAGCAGGTCATGTAGCAAGTATACATGGATAAAAAAGGACCTTTTTAGGAAGAGATGAATCAGGGAGTCCTGGTCACCCATGGGGGTGACTAATGTCTTTCTATACTTTATTGGACTAGGTAATGTTATAGCTGTCTCAGCAAAATAATCACCCCACAAAAATGTCCAAATTAAATGTCCAAATTTTTTTTTTTGGTACCAGGTATTGAACTTGGGACGTTTTGCTTGCGAGGCAGACGAGAGAACCACTGAGCTAAATCCCTGGCCCCAAAGGAGTCTTTTTAATAGCTGGCAACCAAGGACAAGCTCATGCTCCCATCTTCCTTGGTACCGATCAAGCAGAGAAGTCCAGTTTTTAAAGGGAAAATCCACACAATAGAATGTCATGATCTCATTTTTGAGCAAACAAAGGGCTACAGAAGCAGATTGCAAATTAGATTAAAATCCAATTTGGGGGATCCAGCAGGAAATTCCTATCTTTATGGTTAGGGCCGAAGTATAACATGTCCTGTCCTTTGTTCTTAACCACAAGACAAGATATGTTCTGTCCTTTGTTCTTAACCTCAAAGTGAGCTAGGTGCTGGTTAGCTTATCACTTTGAACAAGCAGTCTGGGGAGGAAAAGGGGTAAAGTTCAGGCACAGGCTATTAGGGGGGTTTCTGGTTAACTCACTTCAGGTAATACCAATTATAGTATATTGTTTAACCCTTGGGGAGGCATGTAGGCCTGATCATTCTGTCTTTATCTTGAGACATGGCCTTCAACAGATGTGCCTACAGCCACAGTCGTAATGTGTTTTCATCCTCTGCACTGACTCCCTTGAGGGCCTAGCCCTGTCTGACTGCCTGCAATATTTCTACCTAATTTAGCTGTCTATAATAATTTCTCTAAGAATGTTTTATAGACCAAAATCATGAGGTGGGTACAAAATCATGAGTTGAGTGCAATGTGGATCAAATTACAATCAATCAATAATATTACAAGTATAACTGTTTAGCTAATACTGATTTAATAGGAAAGCAGGTCACATAGCAAGGGTAAGTGGAAAGAATAAAGGCATTTTGGGGAAGGGATGGGTCTGGATGCTGTGGTCACCCACCTGGACAACTAATGCCTGTTTGGACTTTCTAGATCAGATGGTGTTGATTATAATATAATTCCAAGTTACTGCTTATCCCTTAGGGAGGCATGAAAGTCTGGCCATTGTATCTTTATCTTGAAGCCTGGTCTTTTCCCCATGTGTCTCCAGCCACAATTCTGATGTCTTTATTTTTTCTGCTGACTTCCTTGAAAGCCCTCTCTCTCTCTCTGACTGTACATTAATTTCTTTAACTTAGCTGCCTATAATATTGTCAGAGACTGTCACTGGACTAGTCTGAGGAGGTCTCTACGGATGAAATAAGGAACCTAACCTACCCTTTAGTAGAATAAGTTTGCAAGTTCACTGATTCCATTTAGGAAAAACAATTTTCAAGACATACCAGTAAGAGGCACAGGAAGAGTTTATTAGGCAGAGATTTTAGGATGCACTCAGAGTAGAGGGTAGGTACTCAGAGATATGAGGCATAATATTTCCTGGAACAGGGAAAATTTATGCTTCTCTTGAAGAAGTGGAAACCCTGAGAGAAAGCAACCCACACCCAAGAAGGGTGCTAGCCCATTCTACAGGTATGGACACAGTTGACTTGGTTGTTTGTTTTCTAGGTATTAAAACATCCTTTGTATTCCCTCAATCTGTTCCTTTATCTTAGGATCAAGGCCCTTTTCTTTACTTTCTCAATTAAGCCAATTTATGGACTTTCAGTATTCCTGAGGAATTTTGGGTATGATGGGTCTGGCAGGGAAGGAGGCGAAATTTAACCAAAGGAAGTCTGATCTGGATCTCCTTGAATAACTGGCTAAATTCTAGAAATTTCAGTCTTCTTAGAAGTGCAATTTCTAGTCATAATTTCTTTGTCTCCTTTTTAGCTTTTATTTCTTCTCTCCTACCTCAAGATTACCTTGGTGATAGGGGATTGGCAAACTTCTGGGCCTTTAGGCTATTATTCATTAAAAGATTAAAGGCACAATTATTTGTGTTTCCTTCTGGGAGAGTCAGGAACTGAAAAAAATTTTTTTTCTGAAAAATCATGACTTTTCTCTTGGACTATAGATGCCCAATAGGTAACTAAAAGCAGAACAAAGCTTGACTTTCATTTTTCATATTTGTTACCTTAAAACTTCAGGTCCAACAAACCTGTAAATATGGAATAGTTTCTCTAGTGTGAGAAACTGAAAGTGTAAATAAGGATTAAAATGATTAAAACAAATAACTGATAATTTGAAATAGGAAGAAAAGGTCCAAAGGGGTAGGGTAGGTGAGAGAGGAAGGGGAAAGGGAAGAAGGGAAAGGAAAAATTATGAGAAAAAAGAAAAATGGAAACAAAGTCTATGTAAATAGGGAAGGGTAGAGGGGGTGAAGGGTGCACAGGGAATGGGGAAAAAATAAGAACCAAGATACATCATGTACAGGAACAAGTACCCAATGATAAATGCAAATGTATTGTATACCTAAAATGTACCAATAAAAGAATTTAAGCAAAAAAAAAAACTTCGGGTCCAATTCTCTCGGGAAGGTAGAGTATGGCTAAAGCTGGCTGGGAAAGGAGACATGACAAGATCCTGGAACACATATTCAGAACAGTCCCCAAAGCTCTGCACAGGGTCTTCTTGCCAGAACTCAAGCAGGTTTTTGATAGGATGGTCCAGACCTGACGTCAACCTGAGGAGGAGGTGATACAAAAAGAATAATCCACATTGAGTTTTTGCCACTATGTTCTCTCTTGCATGGTTGCTCACCCTTACACTGTACAGCATACTTCCTTTCCTACTTTTGCTTGGCCCAAACTCACTCTGCAGAGCTTGTTTCTTTTCCTACCTTCAACAAAACTTTGCTACTGTCTGAGCACATCCTGACCAATTCTTTACTCAGGACAGAAGGAATTTAGAAATCACCTCCAGAAGGAGACTTCAGCACCCCACAATCTGGTAACATTCTCAGCTTTATATATAGGTATATTAATCATTGAGAATGTCTGTCTAAAAGTTGGCAAAACAAGGCTGATTAGCACTGAATTGACATAATCTTATCCCCCTTTGAGAAAAGCAATTTATAGGGGCATTCAACCTCACCCAGAATCCTCCAGCCATTGTCCTAAACCTGTGATTGATTTAGGGCACCAAGTAGTCCAAAAAATGGTATAAGGCAAGTAATCCAAATAAGCAAAAATAATCCAGACAAGGGAAATATTATAACTCCCAACCTGCTACATATCTGAAACATGAGTTCATGTTTTCTAAAATCAAAGAATGAATTCTAGGAACAACAGAGGCTAAGAATAGGAAAAATTTATTGAAAGATAGCTTCTGTCTAAGAGAAACAGAAAGGGTACCAGAAAGTGGGTTGCCCACCCACCTACCCACTTTTCAAAGATGTTTTATACAGCAAAGCCATGAGGAGAGGAAGGTACAAAGTGGGACAAAACTATAAGACCCAATGGAAAATTACAAGGTGGGCATGAGATGGAACAAAAGCATGATCAACAAATAAGATTACAAGTACAGCCACCCAGGTAATATTGATTAAATGGGGATCAAATGGGAAAACAAGTCTCCTACAAGGAATTTCTGGAAAAGAAATGGGCTAGGGAGATTGATGTCTATTTAGAATACCAATCACTGCTATTCGTCTCTAGGGGAAGTGGGTAAGTGTAATACCTCTTTTCTTTTTATAATGTTAACCAATGAATGTGCCTCGATGTTTTTCTATGTTGAAGGCCCAGCTTTGCCTAACTGCCTTATAATAATTTCTAACTAAATAACATAGTCTGTTTTGGGGGGTTTTTTGCTACTGGGGATCGAACTCGGGACCTTGTGTTTTCCAGGCGGGCACCGGAACCACTGAGCTAAATCCCCAGCCCAAGGCCATATATTTTAATAAAAAATGTAAAAAGATTTATCTAAAGCTAGCTCTGATGAGATGGGTGGGTCCATTTGCTTCAAATACCTTTGTACAAGTGGGTAGAGGTCTTTTATAGTAGAAAGAGGGGAGAGGGACAATGCAGATCTGGATGTTACTTTATCATTTTCAGCTGTCTTTAGCTCATGGACCCCTTTCTTGTGGAAAGGAGACTGGGCTCCTGCCTCCTGGGATTGGCACCTGAATATTCTGTCACTTCTGGCCTGAGGAGAGAGGCATGAATTAGCCATGTGCTTAGCAGGGGGAAACTTTGGAGAAATTGCTTATCTCTATGAGAAAAAAAAAAATCTAACTTTTAGACTTCTGTTTTGCAGTGATGGTTACACTCACATAAAAGGAATCACCAGAGACAATCACTTTGATGGGAATAGAATTATCCCTCTAGTCATGAGATCTCCAGAAGTAAGAAACAGGCACTGAGAAAATGATAAACCAGAACCTAGCTCGCCAGCTATGAAACCAGTCCCTTCTCTTTGTGCGTGGGTCAGTCTGAACCCCTGTATCAGAAGGTGACCTTTCCAGCAACTCAAGCTAGAGTCCTTTCCCTATCTTCTCTTTTACTTTCCAATTAAAACTTTTTCGGTAAATTTGTGGTTTCGTTTTAATTTGCATTATCACTAAAGCAAGAAGCCATACTAGCTAGTGACACCCACGACATTATATTTTGACACACCTCCACTCACACTTGTATGACTTTTTGTTATAGCCATCTCAGCGAAAAAATCACACCATGAAAATAATAGCTGGCAACCAAGGATGAGCTGGCGCTCCCAACTTCCTTGTCACCAATCAAGCAGAGAAGCCCAGTTTTTAAAGGGAAAAAGCACAGGGCTACAGAAGCAGATTGCAAATTAGATTAAAATCCAATTTTGGGGGTCCAGAAGGAAATTCCTATCTTTATGGTTAGGGATGAAGTATATGTCCTGTCCTTTGTTCTTAACCACAAGACATGTCCTATCCTTTGTTCTTAACCCCAAGGTGAGCTAGGAGCTGGTTAACTTATCACTTTGAACAAGCAGTCTGGGGAGGAAAAGGGGTAAAGTTCAGGCGCAGGCTTTTCGGGGGGCGTGGTCCTGGTTAACTCACTTATTTCATTTTCTCATCATTCACTTCATTAACAATCAAATACCCTATGTACATCTATGGTATTAAGAATTGCATCAGCCAGGGATTTAGCTCAGTGGTTCTACCACCTGCTTCACAAGCATGGGGTCCTGAGTTTGATTGCTGGTACAAAAAAAAAAAAGCTTTAGCTGGGCATGGTGGCTCATGCCTGTAATTCCAGCACTTGGGAGGCTGAGGCAGGAGGATCACTGCAAGTTTGAGGCCAGCCTGGGCTACATAGTGAGTTCAAGGCCAGCCTGAATTGCAAAGGGAGACCCTGCCTCAAAAAAACAAACAAACAAGAATTGCATCAATACCATCAATATTGCCAAAACATACTCTATGTATAAAGTAAGAGAATGAGCACATTTGAGGTTTTTTGTTTCTCTAATATTTGTTCAGTGGGATGAGGGCACTCCAATTTTTTAAGATAATATAATACTGTCTACTAGAGATCACACCATTCACTTTAAGATTTAGAGATGAAGGACTATTTTAATAAGGAGTGATGCCCAATAATTCATTCTATGATGAGGTATGTGCAACTCAAAAACACATAGCTTTACTCTATAAGTTTTTCTTTCAGTTTCTATTCTAAGAATTCAAAATCCAATCTGTTGCATTTCTGAGCTTGATTTTGAGGGTTGAACAGATAGAGTACTACTTGCTTTGTTATACTTTTCTTGGTATACACTCTATGAAAATGTCCCAGGTATTGTCTATTAGTTTTAAATGTATCTAAATATTTAGATATATTGGATATCTCCAAGGATAGTACCTTTGTTACTCAAAAATAGATTGAGCCCTTGAGCCTAAATTTTAAGTCTACTATTAAAGCTGCAAATGGAAATCCTCTTCAAACTCATCCTTGCAGAAAAGAAACTGTGTCTGGGCTGAGTATTCTTTTTTCTTCCTCTGTTAGCTCTTGATGTACTTTCAATTTGTCTCAACCCAGCCCACGCCTCATTAATACCATTTCACTGTGAACTGATGAATGAAAGGGAAACTAATGCTAAAAAACCAAAAAACATCCATTTTTAAGATCTAAGCATCACAAGGATGACTATTTGCCAATAACAATGCCTAAACTTAGGATACTGCTTTCGCTTTTCAAAGCCTTGGTTTCCATGGGCCTTCTCGCCTTAGAGCACTCAGAAGATGGCAATTATCACAGTGAAGTGTTTATAATTACTTGCTCCAGGGCCTCTTGCCTGTGAGACAACCCCAGTACCTCCACTGAGAGCATAACATGTAACTAGGCTTTTGATTAAATTAGGCAGCCTTGAAATAAGTGGAAAATTTAGATTTTATTCAATTAAGCAAAGGCTTTTGGAGCCCATATAGACACTCAGTCCCCACCGTAGCTGCTCTGAACAAATTTTAGGTGGATGGGGATGAGACTTATCAGCCATACCCATCTCTTCCCAGTGATGGTTTTGCTCAAACTGGTTGTTCAGTATCACGTTAATTATTAAGAAGCTGATGTAACTTCATTCATTTCATGAAATGGACACACTTACATAATCATTGAGAGCTTAACCACTATCTCTGCTTTACTTTTCTCCTAATGTTACCATGGGTGATGTAGTCTGGGACAGGTTTCTAGGTTCTAGTGCATGATGAACAAAGAATTGGACATGGCATGTGAAAATAAGGAAGAAGCAGCATCGTTTAATCAGGCAACAGTACACTTAAGCAGGCTCACACTGGCAGAAAAGAAAATGGAAGGAACATTTGAGGGTGTTGGTTTAAGAATTCAAAATGATGTGTTGCATCTAGGGTGCTTCCCATTGAATCTTCCAGAACATGATTGAAAAATGTGACTGAAGTGAGTGGAGTCAAGTCAACTGCATCTATCATGCATGTGCTTTCCCATAATCCACTGTTATAATTGGATGTATGAGAGGCAGTCTATATGCATGAAATTTCAATGACCTCCAAGGGAAGAAAGGTTAAGTCATCCCAGAGGATTTGGCACACATGCTTCATGGTTTTAGGAATTTTCCGGGGCAGGCTCAGGGGTCTTTGTTTTTCTTATCTCTGCCTCTAATAGTAAGCCTTAGGACAAAGTTCAGGCCCCCTGCAGCATTGCCCAGGTTCAGGTAAGTGGAGGGAAGTATTCCGCTAACCCCAGTTACACTCTCTCTATTACTAGTTACAGAGGCTGATTTCTCTGACTACTTGGAAAGGGGGACCGTGAGTGCTGAAGAACAAAACACAATAGAGATTTGCATAATTTCAAAGTATATGGGGGGCCAGGTGGTCCATGCCTCAGAGAGGGCAAAGACCAAGACTGTCTGAGCTAGCCACTATTTATTGGGTACACACAGTAATTGGAGGGAGCATCAGGTGACTTAGGAGGTCCGGGTGCTTTTAAGAATGATCCTGTGCAGATGCAAATCTCATGCTGAAGAGGGCAGAATGGAGAGCGTTCCCACCTCAGTGGGTGGGATGAGCTGAGCTGATAAGGAACTCATCCCTGCCCAGGTGAAACCCTTCTCTTTTGTACTACTACTGGGTTCTCAAGGAACAAGGATGTCTTCAGCTGCCGAAAAATCACAGACCATTGAGGCCTCAGCTGTGATAGGAGGCAAAACGGAGTTATGCTTCCACCTGCCATAGCCAGCTCTCGGGCCAGGCAACATTGGGCCTTAGACAACTATAGTCAGACTTTATGAAATGATGTTTACCAAAAATCCCTGTAGAAATCCTCCCGACACTAAAGCAAGCTAAGACAGATGCCTGGAGCATAACACAAGGCAAAATGTCTGCCCAGCGATTCGGAGAAAATTTTTAACAGTATTAGCAAGGAACATATCAGTGTGTTATGGATCAAATAACTTCAAGAAGGAAGTGAGAAGACAAGTAGAATGAAGTAGTTAGGCAGAAGAAGGAGTATGTGACAGGGGAAGAAAAATATGAAAAAGGTGATGTTGCTCTTACTATCAACAACCATAAACATGTGTTAGGTAGTTAAACGCCAGGCATTTTCTCTGTGTTTAATGTGTTCTCACAATTTAGCTCAATTCTCACATCAACCCAATGAGAGTAGACTCCAAGCCCCATTTTGACTTAAATTTAAAGTCCTAATGTCATAGAGAACACAGTAGGGTTCTGAACTCTTCTTCCCTGTTTCAGTCCCTTCCCTCCCGTCTCGTCCGTGACCACACCTCAGTAGGAAGCTCACAGAGTAGATCTGCAGATTGGCCCAGATGGTGCTAGTAATGGGCCCCGAGTAAGTGAGGACCAGTCACATGGACAGCACCGGAGAATACTTTAGCTCATGTTCTCAAGAAAATTTTGAATTATGTTGGGGCTTATGAAAGCTTCATTTGAAGTGGATAAAATTGTACAGGATGATTAAATATCCAAGGCTATTCAGAAAATTTCCCAGCCATTAGTCATGGCCCTGCATGCACCTTAGAGCATGAATCAGATGTACACCTCCTTTGCATGAGGTACAAAAGAGTTCTGAGATGAAGGTGGGTGGGTGCTGAGGTGGGAGAGGGTTATGTGTGACCCTCAGGCATATGAGACAACTCCTCCATCCCCTGGTTGTCTCTAATTTTTTTCTCTCCTTAAATTCTTTTATTGGTACATTTTAGGTATACAATATGTTTACATTTATCATTGGGTCTGTCTCTAATTTTTTTTTTAACATTACACTGAGAATTACACAGAACTAGGGACTAGGCTTAAAATGACCAAGTTTGTTCTTATATTTGTACCCCACCCTCCCTTCCTTGGCATCCAGAATCCTGATGCCAAGTACCACAGCTTCTGGAGGAGTCTTCCTCATGTCCCGTGGGACTGCTGGGATGTCTTCTTCTGCCTTCCTTGCAATCTCTTATCAAAACTTAATAGTATAGTGTCCCACTACCTCATGCCCTACTAAAGGACAAAGATATGAAAGAAACTAAATATGCACCTGCTATAGGAAACACATCATAGATGCTGCTCAAATGTGAATTCATTCAGTGCTCACTGTAACTTTAGGAGAAAGAAATTTTCTTCTCTCCTCTCCTCCTTCCTTCCATCACTCTGTTTTCCCCCCTCCTCTGACTCTTCCTCCTTTCTTTCCTTCTTCCTCTTCGCTTGAAGGTTGAACCCAGAGCCTCATTCATGTTAAGCAAGTGCTCTATCACTATCTACATCTCCAGCCCTAGAAATATTTTTATTGATGAAGAAAATGAGGAAAAGTTGAATGATGAAAGGCCATATGAAGGGAAGAAATAAGATTAGAATCCAGGACTGAATCAAAAAGTCAATTATAAGTCAAAATTTTATCAAAAACAAATTATGAGTTAGTCTAGGTCCTCAGCAAACCATATGCAGAAACAAATGTAAGAGATTTAGTAAGGAAACTCATCATCATGTGAAGAGGGGAAAGAGCAGGAACAAGTAGGGAGAGCCTCCAGATGGAGATATATCCTCAGTCCGGTGAAAGAGAGGAAAAAGGGAGGAAGGGGCCAGGGAGACCCTGGGTCTTCCATACATTTCCTAGAAAGCTTCAGCCAGCTGATGCAGAACCTCACTCAAAGTCATTGGTTGCAGGTTACCACATCTCTCAAGAGGACAGGCTCAGTCCTTCTTTGGAGAGCAACTTGGGGGAAAGTGGCCTCCTGGTAAAGGGGGTGGTAGACTCAGCAGGGGGAGCAGCTGGCGCTTTCAGTCCATGTTCCTTGCAAAAAGAGACCTTAGATTTGACCTTCACATTTGCATGCCCACTATGGTTATCCCATGGCATCCCAAGGCAGTCTGCTTCTCTACACAGATTCAGGAAACAGCTCCTCCAGGGATAGTGTGGATCTCTTCATGAGGGGAAAATTGAATGAGAGGTTAGTAATAGGAATTATAGTCCCCTTATCCCCAGCCACTGCCTCAGCAGGACTTGGCAACTGCCTGGCAGTTTCATACAAATCATTCCTGAGGAGTCTGCGGTGTTGGTAATTACATTCTCTTCGGGATGAGGCTGTGTCATGTATCCATTTGAAGCCAAAACACAGCCAGGGAGTATCAGGAGACACCTAAGTGCATTTCCTGGGTTCTGGGTTGCACACATATTCTTCCTTGCCTTCACCATGTAAAAGTAGCCCTTCTTCCTCCTTCTGACCAGGGGCTACTACCCCACCACCACCAAGATAGTGACCCCTCTTCCCCGTGGTTAGTCCTTGGACACAAGGATTTCAAAGTCTCCTAGTAGCAATCTTAGCTTATATGGTTCAGTGGGATCCCTATTGTACCCTCTTGCAAAAATACACTCTTGCTGGAAACCAGCACTTCCAGTTGTGATACAGGGAATCAGAGCGTCCTTCAATGTGTTATTGTGAGTCTAAGTAGAGCTACTCCTTCCACCCCTGGGTTCCCAGACTCACATATTCTTCCTGCATGGGAAACAGCAGCATATATAGTCCTGATTCAATGTATGCACTCCCACAGCCTGGTGTATGGCACCTATTTTTTCTGAATGTCACCTCCAGCTGATGTTTTGGCTAGGAGGTTGTTTCAGGGCTCTATAAGCTTGGCTTCTTCTGGATTTGTTGTGTGATGACCATGGTCATGGGACACTCCTGCACCTATCAGTGGGCCCCTGTCAGGTATTATACTGTGTGGAATTTTGCGTCTACAGGTTAGGCATTTTGTAAACCCCTGGCAATGGTGGTTGCTAAAGGTCTAGATGACAGAAAGGAAAACTCCTGATCAGAACAGGAGCCTAATCCTGTGACAAACTAATGGCCTTTGGGAATGAAAGAGCCCCAATATAGTCAGCTTACCACAAGAGGCAAATTGTCTCCTCAAGTAATATTGCCAGGCTGCGGGCTCAGCACTGGTCTCCATCACCAAAAAGTTGTACAAACCCAGGCAGCAGTAATTCCATAGTGAGTAAGAGTCCCAGCTATTGGCCCCAAACTAAATCTCCCTTTTTTGCCACCATGGCTCCTCCAGCCATGTTCCCTCTGTTTTTATTTGGGGGTTTTTGGGTTTGTTTTTTGAGACAGGATCTTGATATGTAGTTCAGGCTTGCCTTGAAATCTCAGCAATCCTCCTGCCTCAACCTCCCAAGTACGTGGATTATAGATGTGCACCTCCACACTCCATGTCATGTTCCCTTTGTACCGGGTTTGGTGACAAACAACAAAGGCTGCTAACCTAAACTGGCTGCACTATCTTATCTGTTTGGTTTTCCAGTGCCTCTTCCATAGTAGATGCTTTCTGGTGAGTGCTAATACATAATAAAAAGCTCTTCTCTCATCAGCACAGCCATTCCTGTGTATCTGAGGGAGACTGATTCCAGAACCACCCCGACCCAATGTCTACCATAATCTTTCGATACTAAAGCCCCTTATCGAAATAGTGTAGAAAGTCTTTACATAGAATTTACACTTATCCTTCCACATACTTATAATCATTTCTAGATTACTTATTATACCTATCACAATTTAAATGGTTCATTTACTGCATTATTTAAAGAATAATGAGAAGGGGGAAAAAGTCTGTATGTGTTCAATAAAGACACAGGGTTTTTTTCCTGAATATTTTGACCTGCTGTTGGTTGATCCACAGATGCAGAACCCAAGGATTCAGAGGGCCAACTGCACATCCATTCACAATCCTCTAGTCCAGACCTCTTTGTTTTCAACCTTCCAATATTTTCCCTTAATGCCCCTGAATACTTGTGCAGCCCATTTGTTACTACCCAGAAATCTAGTTCTTTAATTATATCCTCTACCATCACCCTTGACCTGCAGAGGAGCATCACCACCGAGAGTCTTAGTAATGGTGCTGCCCTCTTGCAGAGTTTTCCCAATGGCCTCAGGGACTGCTGGCTCCCCTGGGCCCTCCCGTGGAACATAGTCCTCTGGTCAGTCTTCTGGCCTTACATAACATATC
Source organism: Heterocephalus glaber (assembly GCF_053883595.1). Classification (NCBI taxonomy): domain Eukaryota; kingdom Metazoa; phylum Chordata; class Mammalia; order Rodentia; family Bathyergidae; genus Heterocephalus; species Heterocephalus glaber. Next base: position 10,831,809 of record NW_028258344.1, read on the forward strand.
CACTTTAGTGTGCCCTCTTGATTACACAGTTTTATTCCTCCTCTACTCTCTGCCAAAGAAATGCACACATTTTCATTTGGCTCAACAAGGCCATCACTTTTCTCAGGTTTCTAAGAGCCACCCTAGCAATGAGTTTGCCCCTTCCTCTGGAGTTCTTGCAAGGGTGTTCTTGCAAGGGTTCTTGAAACTCCATGTTTCAAGTAATGTTCCAAAGGAAGTGAATTTGTGTTCATCTAATCATACATTCTAGCACTCTTAATGAAGTACTCTCTAGGGGTACTTCCCCAATGGCAATTACATTCTATGAAGTTTGAAACTCTTTGTGATTTGTCTCCCTTCTCTTAACAGACCTAACAGGCCCCCAACCTAATAAGGCTGAGATTGAACCTGCCATTCACCTGGCAGCCAGGAGAAAAAGCAGTAGCAACTCCTGTTGACCCATGGAGGTGAGACCTCCACAACACCATCAACACATGTGAACCACTGGCTCATGCTCAGGAAGACTGTCTACCTCAGCAAACTCAGAGGGCTTGAGGCAGACTTCAAAGACAACCACCTAGAGTGCTCCACCCATTTTCCAGGGTCCCAGATTTTCTCACCCAGGGTCTTGATTTTGCCATAACAGACCTGCTCTATAATTCTTATTGTCTCACTAATAGACAGTGCTCAGCTGTTACCAACTTCCACTGCAGGAGATGAGGGTCTTTTTGTACACTACCAAAGAGAGAGTCTGGCCTTAACTACTTGACAAGTTCCTCAGTTTTTCATTAGAAAGGCCCTATCTCATTCTCTAGAAGTTATCAGTAGAACTAAGTAGTAAGTAGCTAGTCCTACTGCTTCTGTAGAAACTTCCTTCTCCCCTGATAATGTTTAAATACCTAGTCATTGCTCCTTTAAGTGGGTTCTCCTCACAAGGTCATTTTCTCATTCATAATAGGTGAAAAGCTTAGCAATTATTCCCCGTATGTCACTCAGCATGGTGTCTCCTTGCCTTTCCAGTTAGCCCATTGCACACCCCCATCTCATCACCTGTTTCTAAGCCCACTCTTGGCACCACTTATGTTAGTTTGGGTCCTCTTAATGTGGAATGTGCATGAGACTTGCTGGGGGAAATGTCTATGAAAGTTAAAGAGGAGGGAGCAACAGGACATAGACTGAGCCTTCACTAAAGGTGGAGTGTCCATGAAGGATAGGGAATTGGGAGAAGGAGCACAATTTCTAGAAAGGCTCAGCAAGATGGGGATCCTCATGTAAAAGTCACCTGTGGAAAAGCCCTGCAATACTCAGGAATCAATACGTTATGTTAGTACATCATGGTTAGTTATTGACTGGGAATAGTCCAGAGGAAGTGGGGCCTGGGTACAAACACAAGGGAGAATCCTGAGGGCTGAGAGCTCAGCCTGTACTGCTTCCCACAGCAGAAATGAGCAGTGTACTTTCATGAACACTACCATACCATACTAATTCCCACACTGAGGCTGGCCAAGATGTTAATGACTGATAATGGTGAGGTTAGTCATCCTAGATCACATTTACTTTTTGATAGCTCTATACAAAGGAATGACAACAGTAGAGGAGATTGAAGATGGGTAGCATGACCAAAATGATTTGGTGCAATTGAGTCTTCCTTTGCCCTCCTTAAATCATACCAAATAGAAAGCTACTCTGTAGCGTATTATTTTTTGATAGATATGCCTTTGATAGCCTCATAAAATGGAAATGCTACTATTTCAGAATTCAAAGGAAGGTGGTTTCATTTAGGAGCTGGGAATGAAATGGCCAAAACAAAGTCCATTTCTGCCTCCCTCTTGAATTGAGAGGTGAATAGTGTTACAATTGAATGAAGCGATTTTTCTACTTGCATTTTTAACAACAGGAATGGACAGTGATGATGTCACTTTGAACAGACTTAAAATTGGAAGAGAAGGAAATCTATCAGTCATTTTCACTGTACATCAACCTCTTCTGTATGGAAGATTCTCACTGCCAATTCTGAAGAAGTTAATTGTATGGCTTGTATGCCTCCAATGACAGGGGACTCACCACCTCCTCAGGTAGCCCATCGTGTGACTAGAATGCTCTGGCTTAATGATTTTTTTTTTATTTTTATTTTTGGTATCGGGAATTGAACTCAGGTTCTCGTGCTTGCGCAGCAGGTGGCAAAACCACTGAGCTAAATCCCCAGCCCTAATGATGTTTTCAAAGTGATTAAGTCAGCACTCTGCCACTCTTGGCTCTGTGTTTTACCATTCCATCTCATTGACGTCTTTTAATGACAAGGAAGAAAGAATTCTTTCTCCCATTTTACAAATGGGAAATCTGAGACTCAGAATGCCCAAATCGTTGGTCAAACTGGAAGAATTCAACTCCAAGCCTTATTCTCTTGATCTCTTCACAAATGTGCTGGAGTCTTTCTCTAGTGTCCACTTTTACTGGTGCTAGTTTACACTTGAAGTCTCATGAAACAAGCCTAATCTTATCACGTTTTACAGATCATTACAACCTATTGTGGGACCTATTAAAACACAATTTGAGGCCAGGGATTTAGCTCAGTGGTTCTGCCACCTGCCTCGCAAGTGCAAGGTCCCAAGTTCGATTCCCCAGTACCAACCCTCCCCCGCCGAAAAACCCTAAAACACAATTTGTTCCTTCTCCTTCTATCAGCCTATCTGTCCAAACGTGTTTCTCCCTCCTACTCACAGAACATCTCCTGAACCAGCAGCATCACTGTCCCCTGAGAGCTACTTAGAAATGCAGACTTCATCCCAGTTCTACACAATCAGAATCTATGCTTTAACAAGATTCTAGGAGACTCCATGTGCATATTAAATTTTGGATATTCCAGTCCAACGTACTAGAAGCAGGTGACTTAACTTCCTGCCTCAGTTTCCTCATCTCTAAAACAAGAGAGAAGTATAAGAAGCTTTCCTGGAACCTGACAGTTTCTATGTTCTCAAATTCTCTGCTTCTTTCCCTGGCTTCTGCAAGTATCTTGAATTATCCCTGGAGTTGTTCTGCAGCAAGTCTGTGAAGACAGGGCAAAATTAATGATGATATAAAGATACATTTCATCCCCTTCAATATTAATAGCCATAAATGAGAATCTTTAACTTGGGAGAGGCAAGATGCTGGTCCTGCAGCCTAGTCATTTGATCTCTGTCCTAAATGAGTTCCAGGCTTTTAGCCGAGTTCCAGAAATATGACATTGTCACAGAGACTCAGGCCACAAAGGGCTCTGAGATATGTCTTGTCCACAAAGGGCTCTGGGGAACAAAATGAAAAAGATACAACTCCAAGGGAGAAAAAAAAGAACAAGTTTCTTTAGAATCAGTTGACCAGGGTTCAAGTTCTAGCATAGCTGCTGGATGGGTGTGTTCTTCACTGTATTCATCTGTAAGCTGGGTATAATAAGCATACCTATGCATGGGTTTCCATGAGGCTATATGAGCTAACTTCTGTGAAATGCTTAGCCCAGAACAAAATCAATAAACTCTTGGTGTTGTTTTTATTGTTATCCTTTCATTTCTAAAATGGAGATACTTTAAATTATCCTGTAGGGTTAATATAATGAATATAAATATATTTTATAAACATGATTACAAACTAACCAGTATTTGGTATTTTTTGGCTTTTATTGGTCATCCATATATAGCGAGCAAATACAGAGCACAAATACTAAATATCTTCCCCTGTAAAAACCTGAAAATCAAAATGAGGGTAAAAGAAGAGAAGCCAAAAAGAAGTGGGGTTCCAACCAAGCTGAATACCCTATATAAACCTGAAAGGGTCACTGCAAATTAATATTTATCATTGCCAATAATATTTATTAGTGTTAATGTATTTATTCAGGGTTCTTCAGAGAAACAGAACAAAAAAGAAATTGAGAGAGAGAAATAAGTATTTATTTTCAGAAATCAGCTCACAAAATTGTGGGCTTGTGGTCAAAATCTGAAGGGCACATCAGCAAGCTGCAGATTCAGGGAAGAGCTAATGCAGTTCAGTCTATTTGCAGTTTGGAGACAGAATTCCCACTTTGGGGGAAGAGTAGTGCTTAACAGATTGAATGAGGAGAGTATAAGGCTTTACTCAAATTCAACAGATTCAAATGTTAATTTCATCCAAAATGTACCTTCACAGCAATATGCAAATTGATGTTTGACCAAATATCTGCCAAGCGTGGGCCTAGCCAAGTTGATGCATAAAATTAACCATCACTATGTTGTGTACATTACACTATATACACAAATACTTGCTCAATAAAATTGTTGTTATATCTTTGTCTTCTCAGTCCCATAGGCCTCTTTTTTCAGGATTCTACTTTGTTCCATTTCAACATTGCAACTGTAATAAGGCACTAGTAGGTCCCTTTTATTTATCTTTTTAGTAAGGAAGAAACCCACCAACTTATATAAATGAAAATATAGCTAACATTGTTATCTGAGCATAATGAATGCACCAGATAGCACACTAGGTACTTTGCACAATTTTCCACAATTATAGCAACAGCTCTCCAAGCTTGCAATTATCCCCAGTGTCTTAATTTTCTCATTGCTCAGACAAAATATGCAATACCCAAAGTTAAAGGGGGAAAGGTTTATTTTGGCTTACAGTTTGTAGAGGTTTCAGTCCATAGTCAGCTTGCTCCAAGGCAGGGTGGCGTGGCAGAGGGGCAACAACAGAGGAGAAATAGTCCATGGCAGAGCAAGGCAGGCAGAAGGCAGTCAGCAATAAAGTAGCAAGCAGCAAGCAATAGAAGCAGGCAACACCAGCAGCCCTCTTTGTGACCCTTATATTCCATCCAAGCTACCCAACCTTAGGGTGGGTATGACTCACACCCAGAGTGGGGCACCCTTAATCCCAGCATCACACCCTTAATCTCAGCATTATACACTTGATCCCAGCATCATACACCCTAGATCCAGCCACCTCTGAAAATCCCCACCTGTGACCACATGAGGCTTTTGGGGAACATCTAGATACAAGTCATAGCACCCACTTAACTTAAGGCTTCTAACAGTTGTAAAATCTTTTCCAATATCAGACAATGAGTTACAAGGCAAACAGGATTTTACTCAAGCTCTTACCCCAAAGTCTTTGTTCATTCTACTACACTGCACTATGACAGCAAAGGCATCTTAGCATTGTGACTTTTTAAAATAATAGAAATGTGGAAGGAATGGCTCTACCAACTTTTCTATTCCTCTATTCCCTATTATTATTTATTCTATCAGTGTTTAATATCATTGTAGGTAACAGAGAGAGAACAGACACCCATCATTGCCTTTAGATGATGACTTATTATAATAATACATGTTCTCAATTTTCAACTAGTTTTCTTCATTAATTAGTTATGGTAAGGTTATTAGGAGGATGTTGCTGCATTAAAAGATAGGTACACCACAGTCCATTGCAAAGGGACCTTTTCATAGTCAGTGTCAGTTAATGGAACAGATCTTTGGTCAGCTCACACCTGCAGTGCTTGCTATGCATAAAGAGACTCAATCTAAGAGAAGTGACTTGTCCTATGAGGATTTTATTAGGTACATTAAAGTCCAAACACAGAAATTATGAAGGAAACTAGCTAAACTCATAAAAAGAAGTTGGTCCAAGTATAACAGATTGACAAAAAGAAAGGGGACTTTTGTTTTTAAAAAGACATTTACTTCTAGTTAGTTACACAACAATCTTATAACTACTGCCCTCTAGTAATGTTTGTGGTATAAATGCTGTTGACACAGATGGCTCTTCAGCTCACAGCCCGCAGTCCACAAGTGATGTCACTTTAGGTAAGAGTCTCATGTGCCTTTTGTCTTTTTTTTTTTTTTCTGTACCAGGGATCAAACTCAGGATCTTGCACTTGCCAGGCAGGTGTGGCATCACGTAGCTACATCCCCAGCCCTTCATGTACCTTTAAATCTTAAAATTCTCATTTCTCAATATTAAGAGGATTAAATAAGATAAATCATAAAAAGTGGCTTGAAACTATAAATCATATTATTCCAAAATTAAAGGTTTATTTAAATTTTGTATTAAAAACCATCTTAGGAACCCCTGAGAATCTAATCTTTGTCTGACAGCTAAAAAACCAAAAATGGAAAAGATCTAGTAAATAGTAATGCTAGACTCAGTATCATTTGAAGGTTCTAGCCTGTGCATATTCAACTTCCTTAAAATGTGACACACAATCCTAGGGTTTATTGGATTTCATAAAGCCATCCTGTAAAGAATGAGCACATTTACGACAGATAGATTACAATAATGAGTTTTGAAGCTGAAAGAAACTTTTCTAAACTATTAGTAATAATAACAATATGTTTTGATTAACCATGATGAAGAAAAGACTGAATGGACTTTCTATTCTTGCTATAGAAAATATTACAAAATTGTTATAGGAAGAGATAGTAAAAAATTTATAGCCAAACTGTAGGGTAAAAATAACAAAGGGTCACGGCCAGGGATTGAGCTCAGTGGTTCTGGTGCCTGCCTAGCAAGTACAAGGTCCCAAGTTCGATCCCCGGTACAAAAAAAAAAGGGATCAGCTATTTAATTTAGTTATATTTGGTGCTTTTAATCAACTCCTTAAAATACATACTTTGCTGTGATTTCTTAATTTTTTTTTCCCCTAGAACTGGGGATTGAAGTCAGGACCTTGCACTTTCAAGGCAGGCACAGTGCTACCGTGCTAAATCCCCGGCCCTATGATTTCTTTTTTTTTTTTTTTTTTGGTACCAGGGATCAAACTCGGGACCTTGTGCTTGCGAGGCAGGCAGCGGAACCACTGAGCTAAATCCCCGGCTGTGATTTCTTAAATTAAAAAATCTGATAACTAATTATAGATTTTTCATTTTATATTCTTTGTCTTAACAAGAAATATAAAAAATTATATAAGCAGAGGTCCCGAGTCACGCAGAGGAAGCCGAATCAGCCCGCTGCAGGCAGGCAGGTCTGTGCACACCCTACCAAGGTCCTGAGTCATGTGGAAGATGCCGAATCACCCCGCACCCTGGCAACAATCTACTGGACCCCGCACCCCCCGCTCCTATGTACACCCTCCTGGTTCAACACTACAAAGACGCAGAGGACACCAGACCACCAGACCACAGTACTGAGCCTCACTGCTCACAGCCCAGAGGTAGGGGCTTCTGAGCCGTTGTCCCACTGCTCCTGGTTCAGAGGAAGGGGCTTCTTGGCCACCATCCCTCCCCCTGCACCCAGCCCACAGGAATGGCTTTTGAGCCACCTTCTGTCCCGCTGCTCCTGGCCCAGAGGAAGGGGCTTCCAGGCCAACATCCTGCCCGCTGCTCCCAACCCAGAGGAAAGGGCTTTTGGACCACCTTCTGTCCCAATGCTCCTGGCCCAGAGGAAGTGGCTTCTGGGCCACCATCCTTCCCACCACTCCCGGCCCAGAGGTAGGGGCTTCTGAGCCACGATCCCACTGCTCCTGGTCCAGAGGAAGGGGCATCCTGGCCACCATCCCTCCTGATGCTCCCAGCCCACAAGAAAGGGCTTTTGGGCCACTGACCCTACCACTGCTCCCGGCCCCTGTCCCACCTCACCCAGCTCAGGGGAGGTAATCCATGCAGGCACTAACAGTCCCCCGCCCCAGTCGAAATGAGAAAACACGGAAATAAGTCTCAAAACCAGACTTCCACATCAATTACAGCAACCTCAAAGGGAAATGAGATGGAACACTCTGATACTCAAACACCTGGACCCACTGAACTGGAAACAAAAGGGGATCTGGAAAAAATGAAATTAGAAATAATTTCTCAGATAACAGGAGAAATTGTACCCCTAGTGCAAGACATGATTAATAAATCTAGAGAGGAGCTCAGGAACATGATGGAATCCCAACATAAGAAACAAATGGAATCCATAAAACAGATGCAAATAGATTTCCAGGACATGAAAAATTCCACTGAAAGTCTACACAGCAGAATGAGCCAATGTGAGGACAGAATTTCAGATATAGAAGATAAGATTGCAATTAGTGACCAGGAAAAGAAAAATTGCTTCAGAATTATAAGGGAACATGAGAAATCAATCCAGCAACTGCTGGATGATGCAAAGAAGAATAACATAAGACTGATTGGGCTCAATGGAGAAATAGGAGAGAGTGCAGATGACATAAAAGATCTCTTCACAGAAATAATGGCAGAAAACTTCCCAAGCAGGGGAAAAGAGCTTGACATACAGATAAGTGTGGCATATAGGACACCAAATAGTCTTGATCAAAAAAAAAATCTACACATAGGCATATAATTGTAAAGATTCCAGAAACTCAACAGAAGAACAAAGTTCTACAAGCAGTCAGAGAAAAGAAACAAATCACATACAAAGGAAAGCCCATCAGTATCACAGCAGACTTCTCAACACAAACCATCAAGGCAAGAAGAGCTTGGAGTGACATATTCCAAGCCCTAAAAGAAAACAGCCTCCAACCCAGATTGATGTACCCTGCAAAACTATCTTTCAAAATGGATGGAGAAATAAGATACTTTCATGACAAAGAGAAACTTAGGAACTCGTGAATACTAAACCAGCACTCCAAAAAATTTTACACAAAATCCTAGGAACAGACATTGAGGATCACAGCCCCAGGAAGCAAAACAGAATGAACCCATCGGGCATGACAAGAAATTAAATGGAAAGGAGGAGAACCCAACAAAAAGAAAAAGTCATGGCAATGACAAGTCAATACATTTCAGTTATAACCATCAACGTTAATGGTCTCAATTCACCAATCAAAAGAAATAGACTGGCAGAATGGGTCAAGAAGCAAAATCCAACAATATGCTGCATACAAGAAACACACTTAGTTCAAAAGGAAACTCATAGACTGAAAGTTAAAAGGTGAAAAACAATACTCCATGTGACAGGAACCCGAAAAAAAGCAGGAGTAGCTATCCTCTTTTCAGATCAAGTAGATTTCAAACCAGCACTGATTAAGAGAGATGAAGAAGGACACTACATCCTTGTAAAGGGAAGATTCCAAGAGGAAGAGATGACAATCATACATATCTATGCACCAAACACTAGTGCACCCAACGATATAAAACAAACACTAACAGACATGAAAAGTCATATATGCACTAATACAATTGTAGTGGGTGACCTCAACACTCCACTGTCATGAATAGATAGATCAACTACAAAAAATAAGTAGAGAAATACTAGAGCTCAATCGAACTCTTGAACAAATGAATTTAACAGATGTTTACAGAGTCTTCCACCCCACAAAGTCAGAATACACATTCTTCTCAGCTGCACATGGGTCATTCTCAAAAATAGACCACATACTCACACATAGAACATATTTAAGTAAGTGCAAAGGAACTGAGGTTATCTCCTGTATATTATCAGACCATAGTGCGATGAAACTGGAGAGCCATAGCAAAAGAAACTCAAAAAATTTCATAAACACGTAGAAATTGAACAACACACTTCTGAATAACCAATGGGTCACAGAGGAAATTAAGGAAGAAATGAGACAGTTCCTTCAATTAAATGACAATGACAATACATCATATCGGAATCTATGGGACACAATGAAAGCAGTCTTACAAGAAAAATTCATAGCAGTGAATACGCATATTAGGAAAACAGAACAACCCAATTAAACAATCTCATGCTACACCTCAAGCTTCTAGGAAAAGAAGAGCAGGACAACCCCAGAGCTCATACAAGGGAGGAAATTATAAAGATCAGTGGAGAAATCAATGCAATGGAGACTAAGAGAACAATACAAAAATTCAATGAAGCCAAGAGTTGGTTCTTTGAAAGAATCAACAAAATTGACAAACCCTTAGCCAACCTTATAAGAAAAAGGAAAGAAAAGGCCCAAATCCATGCAATCAGGAATGAAAAGGGTGAAATCACAACAGACTCAGCAGAAATCCAGAGGATCATCAATACTTACTTCCAGAGCCTATACGCCAACAAGATGGACAACACAGAAGAAATGGACAGATTCCTAGATACATATGAATTACCAAAGTTGAACGAAGAAGACCTAAAAATTCTGAACAACCCAATATCAACCAATGAAATTGAAAATATAATTAAAAACTTATCAACTAAGAAAAGCCCAGGCCCTGATGGTTTCACTGCTGAATTCTACAAAACATTTAGAGAGGAACTGCTGCCCCTACTGTTTAAACTCTTCAATGAAATTGAAAGGAAAGCAATACTCCCAAATTCATTCCTGGAAGCAAGCATCACCTTGATCCCCAAAGCAGAGAAAGACCCAACTGAAAAAGAGAACTATAGGCCAATCTCACTAATGAACATAGATGCAAAAATCCTTAATAAGATACTGGCAAACAGAATTCAGAAGATCATCAAGAAGATCATACACTCTGATCAAGTGGGATTCATCCCAGGGATGCAGGGATGGTACAATATATGAAAATCAATCCATGTAATACACTATATCAGTAGAGCCAAGGACAAAAACCATATGATTATCTCCATAGATGCAGAAAAAGCATTTGACAAAATCCAACATGCATTTATGGTGAAAAACCCTACAAAAAATTGGAATAGATGGTCTCTACCTCAAACTGATAAAAGCCATCTATGAAAAACCAATGGCCAGTATCATACTAAATGGTCAAAAACTGAAATCCTTCACACTGAAATCACGAATAAGACAAGGATGTCCACTATCACCACTCTTTTTCAATATAGTTCTGGAAACATTAGCCATGGCAATTAGACAAGAGAAAGGAATAAAGACAGGAAATGAAGAAGTCAAGTTGTCATTATTTGCAGATGACATGATACTCTATATACAAGACCCCAAGAACTCCACCAAAAGTCTTCTAGACTAAATGACCAAATTCAGTCAAGTAGCTGATTACCGGGTCAGCACACAAAAATCAATAGCTTTCCTCTACACCAATGACAGACTCACTGAGAGAGAAATAGGACAAATTATTCCTTTCACAATAGCATCCAAAAAACTGAAATACCTAGGAATCATCCTAATGAAAGAAATCAAAGACCTCTTCTCTGAAAACTATGGCACTCTGAAAAGAGAGATTGAAGAAGATATCAGAAAATGGACAGACATCCCCTGCTCCTGGGTAGGAAGGATTAATGTAGTGAAAATGGCCATACTTCCAAAACTGCTATATAGATTTAATGCAATTCCAATTGAGATCCCAGCAGCATACTTCATAGACCTTGAGAAAACAATCCAAAAATTCATTTGGAACAAGAAGAGACCCAGAATAGCAAAAGCAGTTCTAGGCAACAGAGACATGGCAGGGGGGTATCACAATCCCCAACCTGCAACTCTACTACAAAGCTACTGTGATAAAAACAGCATGGTACTGGCAAAGAAACAGACTTGAGGACCAGTGGAACAGATTAGAAGATGCAGAAACATTGCCAGACACACTCAGCCATCTCATCTTTGATAAAGGAGCCAAACACCCTCACTGGAGGAAAATTAAAATTCTTTGGGAAAGATCCCCAGCAGTGGACTAGCAGGGTCAAATGGGACTTCCAATCCTAGTACTTTGAGGTATCTCCATACTGATTTCCACAGTGGTTGCACCAGTCCACACTCCCACCAAATCTTTGTAAATATGGAGGAATGGAGGGGTTGAAGGGAGGGCTGGGCAAGGGTGAAAAATAAGAACCAAAAGAGATTATGTAAAGGTGCAAATTTCCAATGATGAATGTCATTATATTGTATACCTAAAATGTACCAATGATTAGAATGAATAATCGATAATGCAAAATAGGAAGAAAAGGTCCAAAGGGGTAGGGGTAGTGGGAGAGGCAGGAGAAAGGAAAGGGAAAGGAAAAATCCTGAGAAATGGAAAAAATGGAAATAAAGTCTTTGTAAATAGGGAAGGGTGGAGGGTGTGAAGAGAGGGCTAGGAATGGGAAAAAAAGAAGAAACAAGATGCATTATGTAAAGGTACAATTCCCAATGAGAAATGTAATTGTGTTGTATACCTACAATGTAGCAATAAAAGAATTTAATTTTTAAAAAAATTATATAAGCTTTTGGCCCTTCAAAATTGAATTTATATCTGGACTGTAGATTTTCAGGTAGGACAAAACGGGATGAAAATAGTGATTTTAAGAGGCAAATGAGGACTTTAAATCCTGTCCAAGTTCCTATTTCATAGTCATTATTTCTTTTATACCCATAAGAATATAAATTTACCTTAATTTGAGAAATACAAGGCAATGTTCATACAAGAACTGCCTTAAAATAGCAGAGTCTGTCACACAGTAATTTTAACCAAATAGTCACTAAATATTAATTAGGGTAATGCTTCTAATACATGCTGTGGCAGATTCTAACTCCTCATTTTCTATAAATAATAATGAGAACATATACTTTATTTGAGCTCATATGACCATATCATGAATTCTCAAGGGAAAGATGGCCAAATATAAAAATTAGCAAAATGAAAACTGAAAGCCTGAAACTATAACACCCAAGTCAATGATAATTAATAAGATATATTGAACTAAATAAAACAAACATGCTATTAATTAGGCCCTCACAATAAAAAACAGGGCAAAGAACCAAGCAGGAAGAAAGAGAGGGAGGAAGGGAAAGAAGTGAGGGGAAAGAAAATCACCTTTCATCAGATCTTCAAGGATCGATTATAAAGGAGTAAAAAGAAAATAAAGAGTATTTTTAACACAATTAGCTGGATCTTTAGATCCAGATTTTGTTTTTGTTTGTGTGTTTTGAGACAAGGTCTCACTTCGTAGTGCAGGCTTGCTTTTAACTTACTATTTAGCCCAGGCTGGCCTTTAACTCAGAGTGATCCTCTTGCCTCAGTCTCCCAAGTACTAGACCCAGTATTTTTAAAACAATTAAAAAGTGGGGCCCTGAATATGCAATCTAAGTAAAAAGAAAAAAGAAAACAAAAATCACAAATTGTTATAATCACAAGGTGGTGTACCAAGATAAAGTTATTAATATGACACTTGATTTATAAAATCTAAAGAATTGGAGGGATTTAGCAGAAACCACTGCTAGGTAAAATAGCTATGCTTGTGTAGATACTAGGAAAGTATCTCACCAAGTGGAGTTTTCAGTAGCATCTGGTTAATGGATCCTATCACAGCTTCTGACAACTTTTTAGTAAAATATTTAGATATATTTTTTAAATGAAAAAAATGTAAAATAATAGCACAGTTGGAAGACTAAATAAGACTAAATCTATCTCTCTCAGAATTTGACAAACCATGGAAACAAAAGACTGGAGAATATTTGAATAACACAACCAAAAAGCTTAATATAATAGACCCCAAACTACTTATGTATCACAAAAGAGAATACATACTCTTTTAAAACTTCTATTAGAAAATAAATCGACTAAACGTGAAACTCACCAACTAGAAGCAGAGCAACAAAGTAATACCAATAAAAGAAAGAAGGAATAAAGAAGTATGAAGTAGGAAAAAAATTAATGAAAAACAAGAGTAGACATGATCAAGAAAATCAAAAGCTAGTTCTTTCAAAAAGCAAATGAAAAAGGAACCCTTCTCCATTGTTGGTGGGAGTGCATACTGGTGCAACCAGTGTGGAAACCAATATGGAGATACCACAAAAAACTAGGATTAGAGGTCCTATTTGTCCCAGCTATCCCTCTGCTGGGTATCTTTCCAAAAGAATTAAAAGGATCAGGGCCGGAGATTTAGCTCAGTGGTTTCACTGCCTGCTGTGCAAGTGCAAGGACCTGAGTTCGATCCTCAGTACCAAAAAAAAGGAATCATACCACAGTGATATATGTGCACTCATGTTCATAGCAGCACAATTTATAATAGCTAAAACTTGGGAGCAGCCCAAATGCCCATCAACTGGAGACTGGATAAAGAAAATGTGGGGGGATTTTTTATAAAATGGAGTACTACTCAGCCATAAAAAATGAGAAATTAGAAACATTTATAGCTAAATGGATGCACATTGAGGCAACACTCTTAAGTGAAATAAACAGGACACGTATAAATATGTAATAATTTCTCTGGTGTGAAAAACTAAAAGTGTAAATAAAATTCAAATGGTATAATTGATAATGGGAAATAGGAAGAAAAGGTCTAAAGGAGTTGGGGAAGTTGGAAGGGTAGGGGAAAGGAAAGAAGGGAAAAGAAAAAATATGAGAAAAGAAAAACTACAAACAAAGTCTCTGTAAATAGGGAAGGGTGGAGGGGGTGAAGGGAGGGCAGGGAAATGGGGAAAAAATAAGAGCTAAGATGCATCATGTAAAGGTACAAGATTCCAATGATGAATGTAACTGTATTTTATACCTAAAAATGTACGAATAAACTTAATGAAAAAACCAAAAAGCAAATGAAATAGATAAACGTTTGGCAGTTCCAATGACAAAAAAATGCAAAGATGTAAATAAAAATATTAAAATTAGAAATAACATAATCACAAATAGAGATATATAGGAAGATGTTAGAATGATAAAATACTATGTGAAAATTTTAGAGGTAAATTTGAATATCAAAATGAGATGAATATTTTTTATGTAAAAGAAAACTATCCAAATTGACTGAAAAAGAATAGAAACCTGCACATAACTATGGAACAAAAGTAAAAGCAACCATTGATCTAGTCTTAATAAAAAGGGATTAAAGCTGCTAGTTTTGATGAGTTCTACAAACTGAGAAACAGATCAGTCTTGTGATATTCACACCATTTCAGAGCATACTTGGAACACTTCTCGACTGATTCTGCTAATCCACTGTAACCACAGTTGAGTAAAAGCACACACATATGTATATGCAGACACAATTATACACACATGTACATACACATATAACTATAGGTCCTTCTCACTAATGAGCATAACTATAAACATTCCTATGTGAAATATTAGAAAAAACCAATATGGTTATTGAATAGCACCATTATAAGCTGAGTTTGGGTCTAGGTATCTAGTTACGGAGTCCATCCTTGGTATGTGTGAGCCTGAGTTCAGTCCTCAACACCAAAAAATAAACAAACAATAAAACAGCCCTTATATCAGAATTGTAAGAATTCATTATTAAGAAGTTCATTACTATAATTCAAAAGATTAATAGATAACATACAAAATATCATGATTATCTCAAAAATCCTAAAAAATATTTTTAAAAGTTCTTGCAGAATAAAAAACAATTATGAGTAGGAGTAAAACTTTCTTCAGATAAAATCTATCTACCACAAACATAGAAGAAATTTTATAGTCAAAATCTTTGTTAAATTAATTCTTATTAAAGTCAGAAGATAAAGATACAGGTCGCTAAGCAATATTGGCCAGAGCTGTTGTCCAGTGCCTTAGGATGACAAAAAGAAACATGAGAGAAAATTGTCATTACTTGTTCAAAATAATATTAAGTAATACAACAGAATCAACTAAAAACTTAGGATTAATAAGAGACCAGTACAGTGAAAGATATAAACAAACCGGGCCGGGGATTTAGCTCAGTGGTTTCGCCGCATGCTACGCAAGCGCAAAAACCCGAGTTCGATCCCTGGTACAAAAAAAAAAAAAAAAAAAAGATATAAACAAACCAAAACTAGTATGTATATATGTGTGTGTGTGTGTGTGTGTGTGTGTGTGTGTGTGTAATAATCAATTTTAAAAGGTAATTTTAAAAGGATTTTTTTTTTTTGGTACTGGGGATTGAACTTGGGTCCTTGCGCTTGAGTAGCAGGTGGCGAAACCACTGAGCTAAATCCCCGGCCCCTAAAAAGGATTCTATATAAACTGGCAACCAATAAACAAACAGTAATGAGCCTAATAAGAAAATTATAGGACCTATAAAATTAACTGAACAAAAACCGTGTGATCATCTTGAATAGATGTATAAATGATGTTCAAAAAATTTATTCTCTCATGAAAAAACCTCAGGAAATTTGGTATAGAAGAATGTACTTCAACTCAAAGTCATAAATGACAAGCCCCTAGTTAATATTGTATTCAATAATTCAAAGCTTTTCCTTTGAGATCACAATCAAAATGATATCTACACTTGCCACTTCTACTAGCATAGTATTGGAAGTCTTAGAGCAATTAGGCAAGAGAAAGGAATAAAAAGCATCCAAATTGGAAGGGAAAAAGTTAAATTGTCTGTTTGCAGATAACATTATCTTACATGAAGAAAATCCTAAAGATTCAAAAAAAAAGCCCCCCCAAAACCTTAGAACTAATAAATGAATCCAATAAAGATGCAGAATACAAAATCAACAGGTTTCTCTGCACTAACCATGAACTATCTGAAAAAGGAGTCAAGAAAATAATACCATTTATGACAGCCACACCAAAAAAAAATAAAATTCTCCTTAGGAATAAATTTAACCAAGGAAGTAAAAGACCTGTACTCCGAAAACTATAAAACATTGCTGAAATAAATGGGGGAATATCTATGTTTGTGGATTGGAAGAATTCATATTATTAAAATATCCATATTACCCAAAGCAATTTACAGATTCAATGAATTCCTGTGATGAGTGCAGCTCTAGTCATAGTAGCCAACATAGTAGATGAAATTTGCCTAAGTGTCCATCAACGTATGAATGGATAAAGAAAATGTGATACATACACACAATAGGGTATTAATCATCCTTCAAAGAGAAGGAAATCCTGTCATTCATGACAACATAGATGAACCTGAAGGACATTGTGTTAAATTAAATAAACCAATCACAGAAAGGTAGATACTATATGATATTATTGATGATATAGAAAGCAAAAATGTCAAACTTGATAAAGATTAACATGGTAGCTACTCTAGGCTCGAGGGTGTTGAGATTGAGGAGCAGTTGATCAAAAAACACAAAATTTCAGACAAAGGAAGCTCAAGAGATATAGTATATATCACTGCTACTATAGTTAGTAACAATACATTGTATGCTTGAAAATTGCTGAGATTAGATTTCAAGTGTTCTCACCACAAAAAAAAATAAGTACTTGAGTACTATAGTTTGGATCTGGAGTATCTCCTAAAGGCCCTTGTGTTAAAGGTTTGGTCCTTTGCCTGTGGTGCTTTTGGAAAGTGGTGGAACCTTTACAAGTGGGGGTCTAGTGCGAGGAACTTTCGTTATTGGGGGCTTGCTCTTGGAAGGAATATTGGGCTCCAGCTCCTTCCAGTCTCTCTCTTCATTTCCAGCTACAATGAGGTGAACAGACCACTTCTACCATCTGTTCCTACCATGATGTACTACCTCACCAGAGGCCTTAAAGGAATGGGGCCAAAGTGACAATGGACTGAAACCTCTGAAACTGTGAACCAAAATCTATTCTTCTTACAAGTTTATTACCTCAGCCATTTTGTCACAGCCACAGAAAGGACTAACACAGGATGGTAATGCATATGTTAAATAAAAATTTATACCCATTTTATAATATCAAAACATGTTGTATATCATAAATATACATAATTTTACTTATCAATTAAAAATAAAATTTTAAAATAGCTTCCTTTAACAACGCTTTTCTTTCGTTTTTATTTTTAACCTCAGATCCTCATAGTCAGACATGTAATAGCATTTGCAAAGAACTGAACCAACACAATGAAGTATGCCACAGAGTCCTAATAGAAATACAAAATATCAAATATAAAAGACTTCGTCAAACACCAAAGAAAGCACAAGTGTTAGACACCAATCCTTTTTCTCAGAGACACAACCCAGCCTAAAGGAGACATATGCAGAAATCATAGGAGTAGTGAATTTTCAAACCAAGTGTTTAGAAGAATGAAGTAAGAAGGACAGAATTTAGCTACTGTTTTATCATTCTCCTCTATGATTAAAGACATATTTCAGTCTAGTTTGGGCCAAATCTCTGCCCAACTGGCCTGTCTTGCATTTGTAAATTTAGTATCAATTGAATTTAATTACTCCATAAGAAATACAGATCCATCTCTTTCACGGTGGTTGAGTTCCAGCTCTATCACTTTAAGGAAACATTTGGTATTTACATGACATGATGCTTATTAAATCAAAATCAAATGTGCATTAATTACCTTGAAGGTGTTATCTAATTTCTTAATCAGTATGAATGCTAGTTTCCCCTAGCAAAAGCTTTTGAAGTGAAAAATACGTCACCTATGTATATTCTCCAAGTTTCCCCCCACTGTATTCAGTTTTAATTTGTGTGACAAGTTTCACCTCACAAGTGCTTCCTCCTATTTTAGTCTTTCTAAATGCACATAGAAGTCTGTTTATATATTAATTTCTTCTAGAATCACAGACATCTCCTTCTTCATGTCTCTTCCCCAAAGGACCAAAAAGGTCTCTTGAGTGGCTATAAATGTCTCATTATAAACACTTAATTAAAAACTGCATCACAGTTAGAGTCAATCTGGTCTGCACTTTCATGCCAAAAAGCAAAGTCTTTCAAGCTGTGCATTTTTTACTATTAACTTTCCAGTGTGGCTTTAGAATCTCAATCAATTTTTTAAGAAATGCAAATGATCTTTTCCCTTTGGCTTAGCAGTAGCCACTGGGAAATACATATGTATATTTCCTTCCTGGCTATGCATGTGCTGTAGCAATAATCAAAGCTAGAAGACCAAAGATGATATTGCAGAGCATGCTCAGCTTTTTCCAACTTTCTGTTAGAGCCGATTTAACTTTCAGCCTTCTGCTTGGCTCAGCCAGGTAGATAGTAAGTGTCCCTATCTAAATGCAGACTACCCATAGGAGTAATTTTCACCTGTTCCCCTGCTCTTGGGCCCTCACCTGTAGTCTCCTCTCCCTCCAACCCTGCTCTACTCTCTTGCTAGGGTGTTCTAGAGCCTTCATCCCCTGTCCAGACAGCCTTTCCCAACGCATCATCTGCATTGCTGTTAATGCCAACAACATCTTCCCGAACTGACCACGGCATTGTATGCCTCCCTGTTTCACCCATATTCCTTCTGCCTGCAGTGTCCTTGTTTCCTACTCATTCTCATCCATCCTTCCTAACTCAGTTCAAAGCCCTCTCTCTGGGAAGTCTTCTCTAATTGCTCTCCCGACTCCAGTAGAAGTAAAAATTCTCATTCTCTCCTCTGGTTCCTATAGCACCAAAAGCTCTTCCCTATCCTAATATATTCAGCCTGCCTTGCACATCTACAGGTTTGGCATCCATGGGTTCCACATGCACAACAAACAGCAGATCTAGAACAGTCAGAGGAAAAAATGTGTCTAAACTGAATAGGTACAGGCTTTTCTTATTACTCCCCCAAAATACAGTATAGTAACTATTTACAAAGCATTTACCTGTACTAGGTATTATAAGTAATCTAGAGACAATTTAAAGAATATAGGAGGAAGTGCATAGGCTATATACAAACACTACACTATTTTATGTAAGAGACATGAACACTGACATATTTTGATATCCACATAAGGCCTTGAAGTCAATTCCTCATGGATACCAAGGAACAATTGTATTTATCCAGAATGTTTAATTATATACTTACATTACAGTGCCCTATAGACTGTGAGTCTCTTAAAAGTGGGAAATTATATTCATTATTATATCCCCAGATGCTGGGACTATGCTTGTCTTCTAGCAAATAATCGAGAAATCTTTACAGAATAAACAGAAGATTATATAAGTGGAAGAAGTGTAAATTTTTTTAGCTCTCCCATTCACATGGAAACGTACGAATCCCACATTTATGGAGATGGATGACCTCTACTTAGAGTAGGCCTAAGCCTCTGATCAAAAAAAGAAATCTGGGGCTGGAGATTTAGCTCAGTGGTTTCGCCGCCTGCTGTGCAAGCACAAGGACCCAAGTTCAATCCCCCGTACCAAAAAAAAAAGAAATCTGGACCTGATACTGTCACTTGAGATCTTCTATCACCTGTTACATCTGTGCCTCATAGGGCATGGGAATGAAAGATGAAAGCATCTTATACATACTTATACATACATATATGTTCATATGTGTACATATTTTTGTATATGATGTACATCTGTGACTATATACACACAGTCCTAAGGACAGCTGCTCATCAATACAGAGAAAGGAAAGGAATGAGTTCCTTCTCTTCCTAGCTTTGTAGTTTCCAGTGGTAGGAGGTCAGGAGATCTAAAAGCCTCCAATTGTTGTCAATTCATTTAAAATATAGTTCCAGGTCCCCACTATAGCCTCAAGGCTTCACAGGGTCCAGTTCCTGCCAACTTCTTGGGGTGACCTCCTACCATCTCCCCTTACCCACTGTGCTTGGGCTATGTACCTCACCCCTCTCTCCCCTCAGTTTGAGATGCTGCCCCTGTCTTGCTACCAGATCTTTCCAAGGCTAGCTGTCAGGTCTTCACTGAGCCTGCATTTCATTAGAGGAGTTACCATGAAGGTGTTCAGGACATGCCACCCCAAAATGTGCCTTTCTATACTGATCATTCGGCACTAAAGACACTTCCACGGAGAATCTTTATCTGAACTCCTCTCAAATGCCTGAAGATAGATCCACCAAAAGAACTCAATTGTCTTCAGTCCCATCCCTGAAAGTTTCATCAACTTCATAAGGAAGTTTGAGTCTTATAGGAGAGGACAGCAGAAGTCAATACCATAACCACTATATTTCGTCACAAACTATCATATCTCCTATCTATTTTTCCAAAGGCTCATTCATCTTTCCTAAAAATCTTCTACTCTCCTTTAAGTGGTCTACTTCCCCTCTTCTTCCCCTATGAGGATACCATATAAGTTTTCAAATATCAATGCTTTTTTGAGTATTCACTTTTTCCCATTCAGCACTGTCATATATGTAATATTAAAAATTAATAAAAGTGTATACTGTTTTGTTACTTTTTCATGTTGTTGAGATAAAATATTCAACACTCAAAGTTAAAAAGGGAAAGGTTTATTTAGCAGACAGTTTGTAGACATTTCAGTACATAGTCAGCTGGCTCCAAGGTAGGGTGATATGGCAAAGGGGCATCACAGAGGAGGAACAGTCCATGGCAGGGCAGACAGAAGGCGGCCAGCAGTGAAGTAGCAAGTGACAAGCAGCCCTCTTTCTGTACCTTATATTCTATCTAGGCTATCCGGGTGGGTAGCACTTACATGTAAGGTGGGGCACCCTTAATCCTAACATAGTGCTGTGAATCAATCCTAGCATCACATCCTTAATACCAGCATCACACACCCTAGATTCAGCCACCTCCAAAAAGCCCCACCTATGACCACATGAGGCTTTGGAGGACATCTAAACACAAGCGAGAGCACTATCTTTTCTATTAATAATCCTGTTGTCCATTTATCTCATAGGCCCATCTATGGAACCTATGAGGATAGAAAGTTCTTTCCATCTGTAGCAACATCCTCTGAAAATCACTGTCCATCTCATTATCTGCTTTCATTTATTCATGGAAGTATCATTATCCAAATTTATTTTCTCTTTATTGGCCCTTTCTTGCCAGAATTCAAGCTCTGTCAGTTCTTCCTGTGCCCAGGCCCTGATTTTGCTGCATGGTACATACATTCATATACTCATGCCACCCTGTCTGTACAGGGAGCCTCATATTACAGGGGAACTTGCCCAGAACCACCCTGCCTATGTGTGGCATTGGACCCAGCTCAATCCAGCTCCACATGTATGTATTTAGTATTCATAAAATTTGTAACAGGAAACCAAAAAATAAGTATAATAGGAGGGAGGTGTTGGATAACTTTGCCCTATTTATGTAGCCCTCCGGGTTCCTAGGCATGCAGACTCTGCTCTTTCTGTAGAGCTCTTGGCCTTCTCTCATCCAGCGGGAAACCTGATGATGATGCTGGGTCCTTTGGAGTCAAACTGTATCCTTCCTTCTTATCAGTTTGTTGCCATGACCAGTGGAGCACATGACACAGGATCTGATCCAGAGCCAACACTCAATAAAATTCTGGTCAAATGAATGAATAAGATTGAGCTTGGTAGCTGGGTGTGATGGCAAATGCCTGTAACCCCAGCTACTCAGTAGGCTGAGGCAGGAGGATTGCAAGTTTGAAGCCATGCTGGGCAATTTAGCAAGAACTTGTCTCAAAATAAGAAAGAAAGAGAGAGAGACAGAGAGAGAAAGAAAGAAAGAAAGAAAGAAAGAAAGAAAGAAAGAAAGAAAGAAAGAAAGAAAGAAAGAAAGAAAGAAAGAGAGAGAGAGAGATAAGAGAGAGAGAAAGAAAAGGCATGGAGAAAGGTAGATGAAAGTGATCAAGCACCTCCTGTCCCTGACAATTCAGTCCACAATGAAACTGCTCAGGAGTACTAGTGCAGTTCTCAAACAGAAACATGCACTTGAATCTCCCCAGGAAGCATAAAAATACAGATTCCTGGACTTAACCCTGCAGATTTTGTGTTCCCAGGATTATGAAGCTTATTACATAGATAGAGTTGGAAATCATGGCACCCAAAACTAAGGCTTCATTGAGGATCAGAAACTTTATTGTTCCTTTTTTATTCTTTCCTTTATTTGGTTAAAGGCCCAGAATTTCTGGATTATGATGACTCTGTGCCACTCTCTGGGCTATACAGAGCCTTGTGCCCCACTGAACACTTGGTAAAGATTGATTGCCATTAATGGTAATAAAGCTTTTCCCAGCATCCTTTTGAGCACCTGCTAATGAAGAATTTAGTCCACTCTCATTGTGAATGGTGGTCCTGCAGATCTTTTTTAATTTAATGGTAGAATTAATATTTTATGAACATTTATAATCAGATGGCAGTTGGGTATATAGTTTCCATACTTCATACTTTTCATTAATAAAAAATTGAAAGTTTTAAATAGCCAATGCCTGGTTGTTTTTCAGAAAATACAATTAGACAAATTCATTAATGGTGACTTCAAGTTTTTCCTTATTAGAGCCAAAATTTGCCCACCTGACAGTCATCCACATCTACTTCAAGGAACAACATGTTGGAATATTTTTCAGACAGGGAATGAAAGAAAGGCTTGATCATTTTGCAAACCCTGTGCCACAGGCCTTGTGTCATGAGAAATCAGCTACTATAAGTTTATCTTCTGCAGCTGCCAAGGCTTGCTGAAAAGTATCTTTGATTTTGATCTGCTGCACCATTTAGGCTGCTGGGGGTCTGATGAGAGACTACTACAAGTGACGGAAGTGGATTCAGAGTGCACAATGTAGCTTGGGCCTGCAGGTCCTAAGCAGAGCATAATTCACATAGTTATGAGACAGGGAAGTGAGTGTTGCCTTCTAGAATGTAGCTGGCAGCTACTGGGAGAGATAACAGACCCACAGCTCAGGCTACCAGGAAAGTGAATGTGTTCTTTAATAAAAGCACAACAAATGCTACAAGAATCACTTTAAAAAAAAAAAAACACCAATGAGAAACAGGTCTTAATGTAATCTAGGACTGAAAGTGAGTCTTAAAAGAGAGAAAAGATGAGAAATAAATGAAGATCAAATACAGTGGACTTTCGAGTTACTACGGGGCTGATATATGAACAACTTGGGTTATGACCAGAATTTTAGTTTTAACTTATGACCAAAGTCTTGAGTTACAACCTGAATGCCAGTCACTTGTGATTCCAGATGGTCTCAGATACAGATTTAACCCTTAAAGAGTTCTGGAAGGAACACTACAACATCCTTTCCTGTGTGGGGTTAATTGAGAAACCGTGGGCCAATGTCTCTCTAAGGAACCTGAGATCTGCCTGTATACAGGAGAGAGACTTTTCAGGCTGTGTAGAGGAGCCTGAGCTTTCAACTGACCAACCAGCCTTCCCAAATGAATTGAGTTCATAAGTCAAGGGTCCACTGTATCAAGAATGAATGACCTCCCAGAAGAGTTGAAAATAATACAGCAGGCTTTCAGCAGGGAAGATTTTAATAATAACACTAATCATATAATGAAATGTACATTTGGGTGCTTCTTCTTTGTAGAGGTCAAAGCATTTTCCTATATCATCTTTAACACCTCCAAAGCCTCCGCAATGGTGAATGAAGATGAGGAGGTGAGGACACTGAGGTACAATGGTACAAGGCTGAGTGAAATGAAGACACCTGCTCAGAACATGTGTGGCAGCCAGACCCAGTAAGCGTTCTGCATTCCAGGCCTGAGGGTCTTTCCACTGACACAGCCAATATCTCATAATTCAGGGGCAAAGTACATTGTAGATCCATGAAATCAGAGAAATGGAGCATTTGAATTAAGAATCATTTAGGCTCAGACTGGCAAACTCGCTTGGCTCTCTAGGCAGAGTCCCTCAAAGGTCAATCCATGAACAAACACATTGTACCACTCATTCCAGCCCTGGGTCAGCAGGATTGGGCAGTAGTTCTTAGTCATCAGGTGTGAGCTCGGGACTCCAGTGAGTGTTCCAGCCATGGGGAAGGAAAGGGACCCTCTTCAGCTGGCAACATGATTCCACTGAACACAGTAGATAGGAGGAGTGTCTCAGACTGACCTCAATTCTGTCTTCGCACACCTTTCACAGGTGATTCTGTCCACACCAGCAAAGAGCTGGGAAAGTCTCTTAAGTTCCTCATATGGACTGAGGCCCATATAGAATCCCTCCATTAACAAGTTTCACCACCTCTCAAACTCTGCAGGCCCTGAATACCACACGGCTCCAGATGAAGGTGCTGGCAAATTCTGGATCTGGTGAGGGATCTTCTTTCCTTCCAACTTGGCAGCACCCTCTGGAGGGGACAAACGTTGTGTCTTCACATGTCAGAAGGGGGTGAAACAGTGAACTTGTCCCCTCAAGCCTTTCTGTAAGGCACTAATCCATTCATGAGGGCAGATCCCTCCTGGCGTAATAATCTCTTTAAGGCCTTATCTCTCCACACTGCTGCTTGCAGTTTACATATATTTTGGAAAGGACACAGACATTCAAACCATAGTGGAAGGGAAGGGACTCCAGCCCTATCCAGTATCTCCAGCCTCAATGATGACCACAGTCCCACCTGCCTGTTCCTGTGGCCCAGTTTTACCAGCAGAATGCTGTGATCCTTGCCTCCACTCCTGGGCTGAGGAAGCACTTACTCTCTTCCCACCCTGAGTAGCCCCTGAGTCCTTGAATCAGTTTCCTAGTTTCTGCTATTAACAACATATCCCAAGATGGGTGAATTCTAACAACAGAAATTTGTTGTCTTGTAATTCTCAAGACTAGAAGTCTGAAACTAAGGTGTCAACAGAGCTATGCTACTTGAGGTACTGGGAGAGGATCTGTTCTAGGCCTGTCTCCTAGATTCTGCTAGTTCATTCACACATGTCAGTCTGTCTGTTTTAGTCACTTTTCTCATCACTGAGACACAGTATTGAACACTTGAAACTTAAAGGAGGGGTTTATTTTCGCTCCCAGTCTGTAGAAATTTCACTCATAGTCTGCAGGCTCCAAGGCAGTACAGCATGGCAGTGGGGCACAGCAGAGGAAAAGGTGATCTTAGCAGCCAAGAAGCAGAGAGTGAAGGGAAAAGCCAGAGAGAGAGATAAACCCTTCCAGACCACTCCCCTGGTGACCTGCCTCTATTGATCAAGCCTCACCTCCTAACACCAAGTCAGCTGTAAGCCCCCTAACCTAACCACCCTTTGAAAGCCCCACCTTTGACCACGTAAGGCTTTGGCAGGACATCTAGATATAAACCAGAATGCTCCTTAATGTTCCTGGCTGTCTTTGTACCTAAATTGCCCCCTTTTTGTAAGGATACCAGTCTTTTGCGGTTAAACCCTACCCTAATTACCTCATTTTAATTTTATTACCTCTATAAAGACCCTAATTGCAAAAAAAGTCACATTTGGAGGCAGTAGAGGTTAGGACTTCCATGTTTCTCTTTGGTGTGTGTGTAGGGAGGTGCTACTTGACTCAATGATTCTCAAAGTCACATTTTAACCATCACCTTTTGGGAAAGCTGGGATGGGTGCCTTTGTTTCTCTTGTATCCTGCCTGATCCTCATCCTGGGAATAAAAAGTCCACTTCTCTTCATGCCTGACTCTGGGATAAGGAACAGTGGCTCTCCTCTCTCTAGTCCCAGATCCTATTCAGCTCAGAGTTGGGTACACTGTGGGCATCAAACATTTGTTGACGAATAGATGCAGATGGTGATGGATCTTTCCAGCTATGGTGCTGGCTCTGTTTTCTGCCTTCTCCACAGGATTACACGTGAACACATGGTCAGCAGGTTTGAGTGACCTCTGTCCAGACTGGCCTCAAGGACTAGGTGAGCTGGCATATTTTACTTCATTCATTTTATGCCAGCATGGTCTTGACAGCTGGAAATTTCAGCAAAGCAGGGGCCCACGAGGTGAAACTTCAGGAACTTCATACCATTGTCCTGAATGTCATCTTCCATGGTTGTTTGCCAAAATGAAGAAGGAATTTTTTTTCTGGTTATTTTCCTCCCTAGTCATTCTTGACAACCTTGAATGCATTCTTCTAAAAAAGGGCCCTTGTTGTGGAACAGCAGCAGATACCCAGAGCTGTTGCAAAAATGTGCAGCTTACTTCTCTTCCAGACAGCAGGGACATTGCAAGCCTGAGGTACATTCATTGCTTCTTCATCTTCATGCCCCCTGCAAGTCAAAGCCTATTTACAGGTAACCCAGATTCCTCTCCTGGCGGGAGCAGTCAGAACATAGGCTATAGAGCACCAGGCCTGCCCAAAGCAAGTTTTAAAATTAAAACTACTATCTTAAAAAATAAACAAAACTATCTTTCTACTTAGCTATGGTAATGATGCTAAAAATTAATTTGGAAATATGGGTTAAAGCTACCCTTCAATAACTGGCACTCCTGTGTTAATCCTTTTTATCTTAGTCTATTCTTGCTGCTGTAACAAAACACCTTAGACTGGATAACTTATAAATAACAGAAATGTATTGCTCATAGGCTTGATGTCTGGAAAGTCCAAGATCAAGGAACCAGCAAATTTGGTATATACTCTTCATACGGGGTACCTTCTCTGTGTTCTTTCATGGTGGAAGAATTTTTTTTAAAAACCCAGGCCTCATTTGTAAGGGTACTAATTCCCTTCACTAGAGCTCTATCCTTATGACTCAGTCACTTCTTAAAGCCTCACTTCTTAGAACTATTGTATTGGTGATTAGGCTTCAACATATGAAACTGGGGAGCACACAAAGATCAGTCCAATGGAGTAGAAAGCTCCAGCTTAACAAACCAAGACATGAGGGTGTCTTCTGTGAGCAAGCTGCTCATCCAACAGGACAGCATCCACGGGCTTCATGTCTGGATTCACCCTTTTGTCCCCAGCACGCTCTGGAGGGTTCGTGGCTGCGTAATTCTGACTTGCCTTACACATGTCCTTCTGATGTGCTGGTATCCTTCACAATGGAGGCAAAGCAGGTGACAGGATGTGAGAAGAAGTGCCATGATAGGTGGGAAGCATCCTATCATTTCCACCCTGAAGGGACATTTAATATTCTAGGGGATGTGACTTCTTCATTCTTGAAGCTTTTGCTTTCCATCACTGGTCATTATGCCAATGATGGCTTACTGAATTTTAGTATCATTTGGAATTTTATTAATAATGATTGTAATCCTTTATCAAACATTTATTTATTATTTATCAATATATCAATGTTATATCAATATTAGTTATCAATCTATTATTTATTATCAATCTCTTATTGAACCCTCTGAACTAAGCAACCCTGTCCTCACTCTGTTGAAGAACCTAAAGGATTATTTACCAAACACTTACATGGTTAGAAAGTGGCAGATCTAGAATTCTAGCCCAAGTTGTTCAATACTGGGGACCATGTTGTTGTCCAAATCACCATCAACACCTACTGGTCTTGAGAGATTAAAATCAGAAATAAAAATTTTGGTTAAATGAGATTTAACCTTGTCCTCTGTACATCCAGCATAAGTGGATGCATAAGTTGATTCTGGTGACATAACTGGAATCTTCCTTAATCATTTTCCTGTTGGTGCGAGTGATAGGATGAGGCAAGAAGGCCAACTGAGTGGAAGCACAGAGAAAACCAGCATAAGAGAGAAGAAAATAACCTCATAGTACCCAAGTAAACGTCCAGCAGATTTGTCCCCATGGGGATCCTCGAACAGTTTTGTTCTTAACAGTTGTGCTTTGGGTGCCCATCTCAGTACTATCTATGGACTGTACAGAAAAGACATTAGTTCCTGTGCACCTCAGAGGGAAAGTAACTCAGCTCCTACCAAGCAAGAAGAGACAAAAATATGTCACAGACTTCTACAGAACTCACTCCAGTGCCACACTGAGAGGCTGAGCTGGAGAGGAGTGAAAGACTTGTGTCTCAAGGGTTTGCAGAAACTCAGAGTTTGAAGAGAGACATCTGGGAAATGGCCTTGGCAAAGACAAAACCAGACACACAAATTTTCTTCATTTTAATCTAATCCATGCATAGAAGTAAAATGGACATGGGCCCAGGAATGCTTGCTTATAAGAGTGTACTTGTGAGGTTAGTATAAAATCTTGGTGATTCTACAGATGGAGCCAGAAATGCTAAGGGAAGGGGAAGAGCCTCTGCTGCTTAAAGCCTTTCAGTGGTTACCTTTGGGAAGAGGTGCAGGCCCTTGCTCCAGCCCAGGCCATGGCCACATCTGTGCTTCTGAGCTTCCAGAGATCTTCTAACAATCTTTGCTCTCCTCTCTCCAAAGGAGCTGTGCCTTGTACTTAGAACAAGAATTCCATGCTCTTCTCACCTGCTGATAGCTGTTAATCCTTTCCATCTGTCCTAGAAGTTGTCTCTGCTCTCCAGAGATCCATCAATATGTTTCCTAGGTTCTTAATCAATGCTTCTACTTCTCTACCCAAGTACTCATCATGGGGGTGGACATTGCTCCCTCAAGATAGGGTCCAGATTGCTATATCATTACTATGCAAGATATTGTTTCAATATCTTGTTGAAAACATGAACTGATAAATGAATAGAATGACTATAGAGGTAAATATTGATTTGTTCCCTCTGCCTCTTGCTCTTGCCTTATTGATGGGTCTGTCCAAGCAAGGAGGGTCAAGCCAAGAATCCATCAGATATTTGAGTTTTTACTGTGTCCCACTAAAATCATAATCCATAAACTTGGGCTGAGGCTCCATCCATTAGACACCAAAGGCCAAACCTGCCATCATCAATAACAAGGATGATCTTGCTGTTAGCACTAGGAAATGAAGAGAATTAATGCAGGCCCAGCAACTCAGGGACACCAGAAATTGCATAAGATTTGACTGATTGCCTTTGGACACTGAAACTGTCTTAAAAAACAAAGAGGACTCTTTTGTGCAATGAGAAGAGAATTTCATAAATGTCAATCTTAGTGGGTTTAGAGAACATAATAAAATGTTATTTTGATACTTAGATTTATATTAATTTTTCATCTAGAGTAAATGTATTTTAAATTTTCTTTATGAGTTAAAACAAGCTGTCAATTAACAATGACCTCCTGGTGAGAAGGAAAGCCAATGGTGTTTTTTTGTATTATCAGAGTAACAGGATAAAGCTGTCTCTTCATCAGTAAGGTTAATCTTATTTAAGCCAGAGAATAGTTGCCATTTTTCTGCCTTTGGTGTTGTCTGGAGTGGACAGTCAATGTCCTGGTAAGTCTTACCTCCAGCATCTGCCCTTATACAAACTCCTCATAGGAGGCCTCACGCCTTCCGCATTTTCTCTAACCACTAGACTAAAAAGTGGCCCAGTGAAGATACATTTTAGGTTGGCCACCCATTTTCAACAGTCCACACTCTGGAAAATATTCTGTGCCAAGTTAAGCATCCCAGACATATTTGTACTCTGTGGACCCACTCTCCTGGTCATGAGCCATGAATGTCTTGTCTCAATCTGGGTTGATCCCTTGAAGAGAAGCAATAAAAGAATGAAGATAGCCACTGAGAGTTGACAATGTCAGCATGGAGAAAAGAAGCAAGAAGCCCCTAAAGAAGCCACAGAGACAAGAAAGGAGACAGAAAAGTATTTTCTGGGTTCCTTCACCTTGACCCCTACTGTTTCCTCCCTGTCAATACTCTCCCCTCTGACCCTGAACCCCTGTGCATTGTAAATGAATCACTCCATACCCTCAAACTCCAAAGCGTTCTGCCTCCACCTCGCTAAACTTCTGCGGCCTGACTGACCACTGGCTCACAAGGGCACTGGCTTGGGTTCTGCATCATGTTTATCTTTCAAAATCATAATTGCATGGCAACATTGCTTTCCCTGCCCTAGCCTAGGCCCAGGATCTGGCATATTAAAGGTGGTCAGTAAATATTTATTGATGGGTATCAATATTATTTTTCATGAAGGCCTCAACCTCAGGTAGAGGTGACTTTTTCACTTGCTTCCCACACACTATAAAGACAAGCAGATATTCTTCCTCCTCCCCACTGATCTTTCTAGACATCACTTTTTCTCTTTTACAAAAATATAAAGTACAAACAAGGACCCAAAAACTACTACTCCATTCTCAGCCTTGTGCCATCATTGTGACCCACTCATCTCTACTCCATTACTCAAGTCAAGTTCTTATCCTAATACAGATGGTCACAGGCCTGAGGTCTGATTCCACTGACCAATGATTTCTCCTCAGGGTTTCACAGAATCCATTTCAGCGCAACATTTGAATGGCTGGTGAGAAGTGACACACCTGCTCACAAAGATAACTACATAATTGGGACTAGATAAGCCAAAGAAGAAGAGAGTTGAGTTTGGCTCATGTAAGTAGCCAACATGAAAAAATTAGCTTTGGGAAAGGACTCTTATAGTAGGTGCTTTGAGTTGGTATACCTTAGTTGGTATACCTTAATTTCCCAGTAAAACTAGACTAGGTGGACATTACAGCTTTAAGCACTTCTCTTAAGACAAGAACTCCTTTAGCACCATGAATAATACCCCAGATTCTTTATATTCTATCAACATCAAGACAGAATGACAGCACACTGTATAAAACCAGGGTAAACACGCTTTGGGAATGTTGATGAATGTGTTGATGAGTGATCTACTTCTCCTTTCATAAGGCTCTGATTATTTCTACTGAGTCAGTTGCCCTCACACAATTAACTTAAACACAATTCTCCCCTTAGGTAAAAATCACAATTTTGACCACTGCCCCCAGCACCAAGGAACAGAGCCACCCCCAGAGCTGAGAAGGAGCCTTCCGGGTAACTGTATGACCATCCCCAGTGCTGAGGAGCAGAGCTGCCCCCAGCACCTAGGAGGAGGTGATGTGCAGGTAAGAGAACCACTATGAAACTTAAATGATCATCTTATGGAAGGAGTGAGAAAGCTGGAGTGACTCAGAAGCTACAAGGTAAATTGTTCTCTGCAAGAAGAAAAGTAAAACATGTGTCTCATACTTGAGACAAGACCCCCTGTTCTGTTTAATCACAAGGCAAAAGGGGAACAAACTGTGCTTTTCTTACAAGAACTAGAAGCAAGTGATTGACAAGAAATTTTGGCCATGTCTATAATCCCAGCACTCAGAAGGATGAAGCAGGAGGATTGCTGTGAGTTTGAGGCCAGCCTGGACTACGTAGTGATATACTATCTAATAGAAAAGAAAAAAAAAAGAACTACAAGCAAGTGATTGAAAAGCTATTCTTCACCTTCTGCATTTTATTTTTAATTCCCCTGCTACTCACAAGGGCCATAGCACCCTTTCTGCTCTCAAATTCCTAGGAACTCCAGACCCTGGGATCATGTATATCCTGAAACAAATGCAATTTTCAGAAGACATTTGCAATCCATTAAAAGACTGTGCCCCTGTGATCAAGTATTTGGGTACTGGAGCCTCCATCTAGAGGTGGTTTCTAGATTCTTTCTTTCCTAAACAAAGAATTAGTCAAGTTAAGGTGGCAATCTTTTACATTTATTAAATGTAAGAAAGAACAGAAACATGCTCTGCAGAGCAAGTTCAAGCCAACTAAAGGCAAGAAAAGAGATAGACTCTGTACACAACAGGATGGGCTACTGAAAGAGTTAACAGTCCTCCTCAGCCCTGAGCCCCACCTTAACGGTGGCTGTCTTTTGTATCTCCCACTTCTCAGGCTGAGATCTAGGTGTGTCCTATCTAAAAACTGCTCCAGCTCTCCTGAGAAAAATTAAAGACAACACCCTCTGACTGGTTCCATGGTCAGGGCTTTGGGAACTGTTCTGTGCACATGTCCTGATATTTTGTAATTAACAGGTCATGCCAACTTTCCCCAGCCAGTTTGCCACACCTTAATCTGCCTCATTCCTGCAGATGTAAGACCTTGGCAGACAACAATCAAATTTGTGTCATTCATTATTGCAAATCCAGTGCCTCACACATACCAAAGGACGCCTCAAAGCATATTTGTGGAATGAGTGGTTCAAATATTTTCTTAGAATTAAGATTAACCCAAACAAAAATTGAGATGAGCTCAAGGCTAATAAAAATTGTATCTTTTTTGTTTGTTTGTTTTTTCCATCAAGTTTATTGGTACATTTTAGGTATAAAATACAGTTACATTCATCATTAGGATCTTGTACCATTACATGAGTATCTTGGTTCTTATTTTTTCCCCTTCCCCTGCCCTCCCTTCACCCCCTCCACCCTTCCCTATTTGCAAAGACTTTGTTTCCATTTTTTTCCTTTTCTCATATTTTTTCTTTTCCTTTCTTTCCTTTCCCCTTCCCCTCCCACTTCCCCTGCTCCTTTAGACCTTTTCTTCCTATTACACAATATCAAATATACATTTTTAAAATTACAATATCAAGATCTAGAAGACGTTACCACAGATTTTACAGAATTTAAAAGGATATAGAAAGCATATTACAAAAATCTTTTTTGAAATAAATTTCACAACTTCTAAGAAGTACAAAAATTATATTTTATCTTATTTATTTGGTTTTTAAATTTTTTATAACTCTATGTTGTTTAGACAAATAATTTTAATATTTTTACTAGTTTTTAAATTGACCACATTAATAAAAATTGGTATTACCTTCAACACAGTTAGAAAAAAGCTGAAAGCAACATCACCATCAACCTACTCAAACTTATTGGAATCATAGAGTGCAAAAAAGGATTCACAATACTCTGCAATCCAAACCTATGAAGTGATGACAATTATCCTATTAATGTTTTAAAAATTAATTTTATTGGTACATTTTAGGTATGCAACACAGTTCCATTCATCATTGGAAATTTGCACCTTTACAAAATCTCTCTTGGTTTTCATTTTCTCCCCTTTCCCCTGCCGTCTCTTCAACCCTTCCATCCCTCCCTATTTACAAAGACATTGTCTCCATTTTTTCATTTTCTCATACTAATTCCATTCCCTTCTTTTCTTTTCCCTACCCTTCCCATTTCCCTTCCCCTATGCCCCATTTCTTCCTATTTCACATTACCTATTATATCTTTTAGTCCTTATTTACATTTTCAGTTTCTCACATGAGAGAAATATTCAGTATTTACACATCTGTGTCCTATTTATTTCACTTAAGAGTATTGCCTCAATGTGCATCCATTTAGCTATAAATGTCTCTAATTTCTCATTTTTTATGGCTGAGTAGCACTCTACATTATTTTTTAAAACCACATTTTCTTTATCCAATCTCTTCCAAGTATTGGCTATTACAAATTGTGCTGCCATGAATGTGGGTGCACATATATCACTGTGGTATGATTCTTTTAATTCTTTGGGGAAGATACCCAGCAGGACTTGCAGTCCCAGTTCTTTGAGGAATCTCCATAATGATTTCCACGGTGGTTGCACCAGGCTACACTGCCACCAGCAGTGGAGCAGGGTTCCTTTCCCCACCATCCCAACACCATTTGTTATTGGTTGATTTCATGATAGCAGCCATTCTTTCTGGGGTAATGTGGAATTTCAGTGTTGTTTTCATTTGCATCTCTCAAATGACCAGTGATGTTGAACATTTTTTCATATGTTTATTTGCCATTTCTACTTCTTTGTCTGAGAAATGTCTGTTCATTTCAGATGACCATGATTGGATTGGGTCTTTGAATTTGGGAGGTCTGATTTTTTTAAGTTCTTTATAGATTCAAGACAACAGACCTTTCTCTGAGGAAGAGGTGAAAATTTTTTCCCATATTCAGGATTATCTCTTCACTCTGTTGGTGGTTTCTCTTGCTGTGAAGAAGATTTTCAATAAGAAGAGATCCCAGTTGTTGATTGTTTGTGCTAGTTCACAGGCAACTGAGGTTTTGTTCATAAAATTTTTTCCTAAACCAATGTCTTCAAGAGTTCCACCTAAACTCTGTTCCAGCCGGTTCAGTGTTTCTGTTTTAATATTTGAATCTTTAATCCATTTTGATTTTAGTTTAATGCATGATGAGAGATATAGGTCTAGTCTTAATCTTTGGCAAGTTGAAACCCAATTTCTCCAGCACCATTTATTAAAGAGGCTATCTTTCCTCCAGTGAGGGTGTTTGGCTCCTTTGTCAAAGTTGAGGTGGCAGAATGTGTCTGGAGTTGTTTCTGCATCTTCTAATCCATTCCACTGGTCTTCAGGTCTGTTTCTTTTCCAGTACCATGCTGCTTATATCATAGTAGCTTTGTAGTATAGTTTCAAGTTGGGGATGGTGATACCCCCTGCCATGTCTCTGTTACCTAGAATTGCTTTTGCTATTCTAGGTCTCTCTTCTTCCAAATGAATTTTTAGATTGTTTTCTCAAGGTCCATGAAGTATGCTGCTGGAATTTCAATTGGGATTGCATTGAATCTATATAGCAGTTTTGGAAGTATGGCCATTTTCACTATGTTGATTCTTTCTACCCAGGAGCAAAAGATGTCTTTCCATTTTCTGATATTCTCTTCAATCTCTCTTTTCAGAGTGCTATAGTTTTCAGAGAAGTGGGCTTTGATTTCTTTTGTTAGACTGATTCCTAGGTATTTCAGTTTTTTGGATGCTATTGTGAAAGGAATTGTTTGTCCTATTTCTCAGTGAGTCCCTTGTTCATGTAGAGGAAAGCTATTCACTTTTGTGTGTTGACCTTGTATCGAGCTACTTTACTGAACTTCGTTATTAAGTCTAGAAGACTTTCAGCGGAGTTCTTGCGGTATTCTATATAGAGTATCATGTCATCTGCAAATAATGACAATTTAACTTCTTCATTTCCTATCTTTATTCCTTTTATTTCTTTCTCTTGTTTCATTGCTGTGGCTAAGGTTTCCAAAACTATATTGAACAGGAGTGGTGATAGTGGACATCCTTGTCTTGTTCCTGATTTTAGTGTGAGGGATTTCAATTTTTGAACATTTAGTAGGATATTGGCTGTTGCTTTTTCATAGATGGCTTTTATCAGATTGAGATAGAGACCATCTATTCCAATTTTTTGTACAGTTTTATCATAAATGTGTGTTGGATTTTGTCAAATGCTTTTCCTGCATCTATTGAGATGATCATATGGTTTTTGTCCTTGGCTCCATTGATATAGTGTATTACATTGATTGATTTGCATATGTTGAACCATCCCTGCATTCCAGGGTGAATCCCACTTGGTCAGGGTGTATGATCTTCTTGATGATCTTCTGCATTCTATTTGCCAGTATCTTATGAAGGATTTTTGCATCTATATTCATTAGTGAGATTGGCCTATAGTTCTCTTTTTCGGTTGGGTCTTTCTCTGCTTTGGGGATCAAAGTGATGCTTCCAGGAATGAATTTGGGAATATTGCTTCCCTTTCATTTCACTGAGGAGTTTAAACAATAGTTGCAGTAGTTCCTCTCTAAATGTCTTGTAGAATTCAGTGGTAAATCCATCAGGACCCAGGCTTTTCTTAGTTGGTAAGTTTTTAATTATGTTTTCAATTTTTTTGATTGATATTGGGTTGTTCAGAATTTTTAGGTCTTTGTTCAAGTTTGGTAGTTCATATATATCTAGGAATCTGTCCATTTCTCCCGTGTTTTCCATCTTATTGGCATATAGGTTCTGGAAGTAGGTATTGATGATCCTCTGGATTTTTGCTGCATCTGTTGTAATTTCATCCTTTTCATTCCTAACTGCATGGATTTGGGCCTTTTCTTTCCTTTTTCTGCTAAGGTTGGCTAAGGGTTTGTCAACTTTGTTTATTCTTTCTAAGAACCAAATCTTGGCTTCATTGGTTTTTTTGTATTGTTCTCATAGTCTTCACTGCATTGATTTCTGCTCTGATCTTTATAATTTAGTCCTTTCTATAGGCTTTGGGTTTGTCCTGTTCTTTTTTTTCTAGAAGCTTGAAGTTCAGCATCAGGTCATTTAATTGGGCTTGCTCTGTTTTCCTAAAATGAGTATTCACTGCTATGAATTTCCCTCATGAGACTGCTTTCATTGTGTCCCATAGATTCCAAAATGTTGTCTTGTCATTGTCATTTAATTGAAGGAACTGTCTGATTTCTTCTTTAATTTCTTCTGTGACCCCTGTTTATTCAGAAGTGTATTGTTCAATTTCCATGTGTTTATGAAATTCTTGTGGCTTCTTTTGCTATTAATCTCCAATTTCTTCATACTATGGTCTGATAATATATAGGGGATAGCTTCAATTCCTTTGCACTTACCTAAATATGTTCTATGAGCGAGTATGTGGTCTCTTCTGGAGAACGACCTGTGTGCAGCTGAAAAGAACCTGTATTCTGATTTTGTGGGGTGGAACACTCTCTAAACATCTGTTAAGTTCATTTGTTCCAGAGTTTTATTGAGTTCTAGTATTTCATTGCTTGTTTTTTGTCTAGTTGATCTATGTATTTGTGACAGGGGAGTCTTGAGGTCCCCACTACTATTTTTTTTTTTGCTTTTTTCCCCCATTAACTTTATTGGTACATTTTAGGTATACAATACAGTTACAGTCATCATTGGGAGCTTGTAGCATTACATGAGTCTCTTGGTTCTTATTTTTTTTCCCCTTCCCTTGCCCGCCCTTCACCCCCTCCACCCTTCCCTATTTGCAAAGATTTTGTTCCCATTTTTTCCCTTTTCTCATATTTTTTCCTTTCCTTTTTTTCCCTTCCCCTACCCCTCTCAATTCCCCTGGTCTTTTAGACCTTTTCTTCCTGTTACACAATATCAGTTATACATTTTTAAAATTACAATATTAAGATCTAGGAGACATTAACACAGATTTTACAGAATTTAAAAGGATATAGAAAGCATATTACAAAAATCTGTTTTGAAATAAATTTGACAACTTCTAAGAAGTAACTTAGAAGACAAATTAATGAAACTAACTCTGGAGGAAATATAAAATTTGAATAGCACCTATTAAAGAAAGTATATTCCTAGCTTGAAAACCTACCTATATGACAACAACAGGCTCATGAACATTTTAACTGATAAATTATATCAAACAATTAAAGCAGAAAAAAGAAGGATCACTTCTCCCCTCATTTTAGGAACTCAACATTGTCCTAATCCTAAAACTGGATAAAGATAATAGAAGAAAAAGGTATGAACATAGATAGAAATTTGTTTAACAAAACAAACTATTAGAAGTCAGATCTGGCAGGATGTAGAAAGTGGTTTTGTTATAGGGATGGCAGTGTTGGTTCAGCATTGGAAGATCCACCCCCAAAAGTCATCATTTTAACAGAGGAAAGAAAAAATCCATATGATCCTGTCACTAGTTGGAGAAAGAGTATTGGACTAAATTCTACAGCTGTTCATGGTAAAAGCTATCAAGAGACTAGGAGTAGAACAGAACCTTCTCAACAGATCAAAGACATGTACTCCATACTTCCAACAAAAACTCCTGCTATGAATGGAGAAGATACAATGCTTTCTCCCTAAGGTGGGGAAGAAGGTCATATATGCCTACTCTTCATCTGTCCATTAGACTTTGAAACATAGATCTAAATCAAAATAGTCTGGCAATAAAATGACACAACTAGGATAGGATTGGCATGGCAGAAGCAAAATCTTTATATGTAGATGAAATGATCATCTACAGAGAAAATACTAAGAAATCTCTAGGAGCCCCTAGAACTTGTACTTGAATTTAGCAGGATCAGAAACCACAAGGTATATATAAAAATTCAGGTCTGTGTATACTTGCTATAAACGAAGAACTGGATATTGAAATTTTAAAGTTATGTAGGAGTACAAAGGACTCAGAAAAGCCAAAAACAAAAACAGTGTTGGAAGACATTTAGAGCCCAATTTTAAGACTTCTTCTAAAGCTACAGTAATCAAGGCAGTGTTGGTGTACTGAAAGACATATAGATCACTGGAATAAAACAGAGAATCTAGAAATAGAACCACACATATATGGTCCACTGAGTTTTGAAAGATTATTTAACATTAACATTTTATAGAATATAAACTTGATTCAAGAGCCGAGGAAGAGACAGTGTCTTCAGCAAACGGCACTAGAACACCTGGTATCCGTATATAAAAAATTAATCTCAACCTTTTTTTCCATACATGAAAATAACTTGAAGGGATCTATGAACCTAAATAAGAAAGCCTAAAAGTATAAAACTTTAAGAAGAAACTATAAGGGAAAATATTTATGAATTCAGGGTAGGCAAGAACTACCTAGGATACAAAAACCATGATGTATAAAAGAAAAAAAATGATGAGATTCCATCAAAATTTAGAACTTTAAATGACATCATTAAAATGAAAAGTAGTCCTTAAACAGACCATATTTACAATACATATAACCTATGAGCAGAATATATAAAGAATTCTTAGAGCTCATTAATAGACAACCCAATTAAAATGTAGACTTAAGAACATGATAAATAGCCAGTATAGCACAAGGAATGGTGTGCAACTCTAGAATCAGAAAAATACTAATCAGTACAATAATAAGATTGAATTATACACTCATTAGGGAGATGAAGTTCAAAGTTTTAAAAGCCTTGTCATGACTTTTTCTTTTTGTTGCATTCTCCCCCTTTGCGTTTAATTTGTCACACTCAATGGATTCATTCTGCTGGGTTTCCTGGGGTTGTGATCCTCATTGTCTTTTCCTAGGGTATTGTCTAAAACTTTTTGGAGTGCCGGTTTGGTATTCATGAAGTTCCTGAGGTGCTCTTTATCATGAAAGTATCTTATTTCTCCATCAATTTTGAAAGATAGTTTTGCAAGGTACATCAATCTGGGTTGGAGGCTGTTTTCCTTTAGGGCTTGAAATACATCACTCCAAGCTCTTCTTGCCTTGAGGGTTTGCATTGAGAAGTCTGCTGTGATTCTGATGGGCTTTCCTTTGTATGTGATTTGTTTCTTTTTTCTCACTGCTTGTAGAATTTTATTCTTCTGTTGGATTTCTGGAATCCTAACTATTATATGCCTATGTGTAGATCTTTTTTGATTAAGGCTAGCCGGAGTCCTATATGCCTCACTTATCTGTAAGTCAAGTTCTTTTCCCCTCCTTGGGAAGTTTTTTGCCATCACTTCTGTGAACAGCTTTTTTATGTCATCTGCACTCTCTCCTCTTTCTTCATTGACTCCAATCAGGCTTATGTTATTCTTCTTTGCATCATCTAGCAGCTGCTGGATTGATTTCTCATGATCCCTTACAATTTTAAAGCAATTTTTCTTTTCCTCCTCACTAATTGCAATCTTATCTTCTATATGTGAAATTCTATCCTCACATTGGTTCATTCTGCTCTGCAGACTTTCTATGGAGTTTTTAATCTCTTGGAAATCTGTTTGTATCTGTTTTATGGATTCCATTTCTTTCCTATGTTGGGATTCCATCATGTTCCTCAGATCCTCTATTTTTTTTATCTGTGTCCTCTCTAGATTTATTAATCATGTCTTGCACCATAAGCACAATCTTTGCTGTTATCTGAGTAATTATTTCTGATTTCATTTTTCCCAGATCCTCTTTTGTTGCCAGTTCAGAGAGTCCAGGTGGTTGCATATCAAAGTGTTCCATCTCGTTTCCCTTTGAGGTTGCTGTAGGTGATCTGGAAGTCTGTTTTTGAGGCTTGTTTATGAGTCTTCTCATTTCCACGGGGGGAGGGGTGCTTCTGGTGCCCACGCAGCTCACCTTCTGTGCCCTAGGAGCTTGGGATGGCAGCAGGGGAGCTTCCTTCTGGGTGCTGGGACTGGCTGAGCTTCACTGTCCTAGAAGCCTGGAATGGAGGTGGGGAGCTTCCTTCCATGTGCTGGAACCCACTGAGCTTCTCTGCCCTAGGAGCCTGGGATGACATCAGGGGAGCTTCCTTCTGGGTGCTCGGACTGGCTGAGCTTCACTGCCCTAGGAGCCTGGGATGGAGATGGGGAGCTTCCTTCCAGGTGCTGTGACCAACAGAGCTTCACTGCCCTAGGAGCCTGGGATGGAGGCGGGGGAGCTTCATTCCGTGTGCTGGGACCAGCTCACCTTCTTGGCCCTAGGAGCCTGGGATGGTAGCAAGGGAGCTTCCTTCTGGGTGCTGGGACCAGCTGAGCTTCACTGCCCTGGTGGCCTGGGATGGAGGTGGGGAGCTTCCTTCCAGCCCACTACTATTGTATTAGTGCTTATTTGATTTTTCATGTCCATTAGTATTTGTTTTACATAGTTGGGCACAGTAGTGTTTGGTGCATATATATTTATGATTGTCATCTCTTATACCCTTTACAAGGATATGGTGTCCTTCTTTGTCTCTCTTAATCAGTGCTGGTTTGAAATCCACTTGATCTGCAGAGAGGATAGCTACTCCTGCTTTTTTTCAGGTTCCTGCCCCATGGAGTATTGTTTTCCACCATTTAACTTTCAGTGTATAAGTTTCTTTTTGAATTAAGTGTGTTTCTTGTATGCAGCACATTGTTGAATCTTGCTTCTTGACCCATTCTGCCAGTCCATTTCTTTTGATTGGTGAGTTGAGACCATTAACATTAATGGTTATAACTGATATATATTGACTTATCATTGTCATGACTTTTTCTTTTTGTTGGATTCTCCCCCTTTACATTTAATTTCTTGTGCTTGATAGATTCATTCTGCTAGGCTTCCTGGGGTTGTGATCCTCATTGTCTTTTCCTAGGATTTTGTCTAAAATTTTTTGGAGTGCTGGTTTGGCATTCATGACATTCCTAAGGTGTTCTTTGTCATTAAAGTATCTTATTTCTCCATCCATTTTGAAAGATAGTTTTGCAGGGTACATCAATCTGAGTTGGAGGCTGTTTTTGTTTAGGACTTGAAATACGTCACTCCAAGCTCTTCTTGCCTTGAGCGTTTGCGTTGAGGAGTCTGCTGTGATTCTGATGGGCTTTCCTTTGTATGTGATTTGTTTCTTGTCTCTAACCTCTTGTAGAACTTTGTTCTTCTGTTGGGTTTCTGGAATCTTAACTATTATATGCCTACTGTAGATTTTTTTTTAATCAAGGCTAGTTGGAGTCCTATATGCCTCACTTATGTCAAGTTCTTTTCCCTTGCTTGGGAAGTTTTCTGCCATCACTTCTGTGAACAGTTTTTTTATGTGTCTGCACTCTCTCCTGTTCATTGACTCCAATCAGTCTTATGTTATTCTTCTTTGCATTATCTAGCAGCTGCTAGATTGATTTCTTGTGGTCCCTTACTATTTGAAAGAAATTTTTTTTCCTGGTCACTAATTGCAATCTTATCTTCTATATCTGAAATTCTGTCCTCACATTGGCTCATTCTGCTGCATAAACTTTCCGTGGAGTTTTTAATCTCCTAGAAATCTGTTTGCATCTGTTTTATGGATTCCATTTGTTTCCTACGTTGAGATTCCACCATGTTCCTCAGATCCTCTATTTTTTTATCTGTGTCCTCTCTAGATTTATCAATCATGTCTTGCACTATAGACACAATCTCTGCTGTTATGTGAGAAATTATTTCTGATTTCATTTTTTCCAGATCCTCTTTTGTTGCCAGTTCAGGGAGTCCAGGTGGTTGAGTATCAGATTGTTCCATCTTGTTTCCCTTTGGGGTTGCTTTAGGTGATCTGAGAGTCTTGGTTTGAGACTTGTTTATGAGTCTTCTTATTTCAATGGGGGGTGGAGGGGGCAGGAGTGTGTGTTGCTGGCCCCTGAGCAGCTCACCTCCTAGGCTCTGGGGACGTTGGTACAGTGGCCTGGAAGGCTCCTCCTCAGCACTGGTGGTGGCTCTGCTCCTTGGCACTCCTATTAATTTTAACCATATATGGGAAACATACCTGTAGGACTGCCATTTGGCACCATGCCTGAGAGGAAAACAGGACCAGCCATGTTTGTACTTTACTATCTCTGGCTGGACTAAGAGTACAGGCACCAGCCAGCATTTCCCATGATGCCATGCTTGGAGGAACTTCTGACAGGCAAACTTAGTAGCCCAATTCAATCAAAATGGCTTCTGTGCTACATTTCCTGTCATTATTTTAGAAGTCATTCATTCTTATCCTGCACAGACAGGCAAATTCAAAGATTTTGTTGGCTTTTGTCTATACTGTCAGCTCTTCAGCTCCCTGCCACCTCCTCAATAAAAGGTTCTGTGGATTCCTAGAATGAATAAAATGGTAAAAATGTTTTAAGTAAGTGAAATTCTGGCAGATTTCAAGTGCTCTTCTATTCAGTATCACAACTTCATGTTAACCTTCACAAATCAGAATTGAGAAATGAAACTTGGAAAAACCTTTAGGAAGTGGATTGTTAAGTTCAGCAAAAGAACCTTGTGACAATGACTTTCAAGCGTGGAAATGGCTTTCACACAATGGAAAGCTACATCTCATCTCTTCTGAGTGAAGAACAACAAAAGTCTGATTTTAGTTGAAATTTAAGTCATTTAATTTAGATTTAACTTTGATGATATGTTGCCTTTGGTTCGGTGACATTCCTTTCCTTTAATACTGTTATTAAGTGGAGTGGATTTTCATCTTTCTGAGATGCCTTTTCACATTCAGTCTGAATGGAAAAGATGGGGCAGATAGCCTCTTGGTGAACATTGAGGGGCTTCAAGACAAAATTATCTTTTGATGGCCAATTCAATTCTAACAAATATTTCTAACACATAGAGCACATACTCTCATTCTGTTGATGGCCTAACAACATTCTCATTCATTTAAACATACTAATTTCTTCTCCTCATTACTGACTACTATCTACCTTCTTCCAACTGAGGTTCTGACCTGTTCTTCTTATTCCAACACACTGTGAATGTTATAATGTGTCCTTGGCAATAAAGAAGGTGCCTTTCCCTTTAATCAACACAGTCCTCTAAAAAAGAAAAATTATTAACCACTGTGTCAAATTCAAGTGTGGGATCCCCAGTACTACAAAAAAA
Source organism: Heterocephalus glaber (assembly GCF_053883595.1). Lineage (NCBI taxonomy): Eukaryota > Metazoa > Chordata > Mammalia > Rodentia > Bathyergidae > Heterocephalus > Heterocephalus glaber. Next base: position 10,874,873 of record NW_028258344.1, read on the forward strand.
AAAATGCCAGTGTGGAAAATTACATTTTACCTCCCTATTATATTTCCTATCATTTTAATTAGAAATACTATTTAATTTCTCACTCAAAATAAAGCCCATTGCAGAGGGGCTTGCCTCAGAAAGGCCTGCCTTTTCTGGCAGAGAGGAGGCAACATCCTGAGATGTATGACTAATACTCCTGGGGCAGGAGCTGAGTACACTGGGATCTTTTGGAAGTAAAGGTGCCTCCAAAACATCAAATTGGTTTTCATTTTATGCCTGTGCAAGGCAATCCCACAAGACAGATTTTTCCCTCTAGCATTTTGCAGCATCTTCTGAGATACAGAATCAAGGCAGGAGATACTTGGTAATAGTGTGTGGATGACGCATCACAGGGAGCTGACTCTGACATCATGTCATCTTGTTCTCAGTTAGAGCAACCCCATGTGCCTTCCCTGCACACCCCAGCTCTGTGAGTCACTGAGTGATAGATTGTCCAGGAAATGCAAAGGGAAGTGCTTCTAAAACCTCTTGATTAAAAAATTGAGGCTTCCGGCCTGGGGGTAGAGAGTGAAAAAGTAAACTCTGAGAAGGCACAAGTCCTCATTTCTGTTTTTCTTTTCATTTGCTTCTCTGTTAATTTTTCATATTATTTAAATGAGATCCTCAAGGGATTACAGTTTATAAATAAACATTGTACGTAGTTACTGTTTCTGAAGTTTTATTTGCCAGAACTTTGTTAGAAACTGCTCTTTCACCCCACATCGTAAGAAGATTTATCATTAAAAAATGACTCAATACCTATGTGTGCATTCTGCATTATGAATGCTAACGGCAATTCAAAACTCTACTCATTCCTGAATACAAAAAAACTCTACTCATTCCTTAATACAAAGCAATCTTGACACATGCAAACTTATAGCAGATCTGAATGATGATGGAATAAGAAAAATAAGGACAATCTCTTAAAGAGAAAATAGTTAGCCTTATCCAATCACTTCCAATATGAAAAATAATTCATAAGATAGACCCTAAACAGTGGGAATTCAATTGATTTTCTTGGTATACTTTTGATATACATAATGATCATATTCATCATAGGAAATTTGTACATGTACATAATATAACTTGATTCCTTTTTTCCCATTCTCCACCACTCCCTTCAACTTTCCTTCTCCTCCTTATTTATAAAAGCCTTATTTCTATTATTTTTCCTTCCATTCTTTTTTCCTTTTCCCTTCATTCCCTGTCCCCTCTGCCCTCTCTTGTTCCCCCTTTAAAGTACTTATTGATATATTGTGTCTTAAGGCTGCTATTTTATGTTTTGTTTTCTGTTGTTCTCCCAGTTCATTTCTCTGATTTCTTTCTCCTGTCTTGCTATATAGCTTTCTGGATTATTACTTATAATTCCATTTAGATTTATTTATATTGTTTTTTAATATATCTTGGTATAGTTTTTTGGTGGTTGCTCCAGGTACTACATTATATATACATAACTTATACCTCTACAGACATATTAAGGTCAGAGGGGTGGTCTTAATTACCATTGAGTGATGATGAAAGTCCTGACTCTCCAATAGATTTCCCCTGAAACACAGGTAAAGGGTTTCTCTGTTAGACACTAGTGAGGGTGGAAGTCTTTGCTGAAATGGGTAGAAGTGTGTGGTGTTTGGCTGAAGTAGAGAGGTTTTCTAAAGTTTTCTGTCTTGCTTACCTGTTCCTTTCCTGGTACTTTGGACAGAGAAAGCAAGTTTATGTTGGGGTTAGGGTGTCTGTGCTTCTCATTGTTTCCAGATTGTTGGCTTATTCATTTCCAAATCTGAGATTTATGAGATAAGAGAAAAACCAAAGAATTTACTATTATATCATTCCTTGGGTCCTAAGGTTTCCGATTTAGCTGATCTGCCTTCTTTCCACATTTCAGAATATTCTTATGGGGTTTTTTTTAAATATACATTGGCTAGGTTTTTGCTGTTTTTGATGGTTATTGTTGTTGTTGTACTTGGCAGAGGGGTAAGGAAAAGGATATCTACTCTATCTTCCCAGAAGCAGAAATGCTTCTTTCTTAGCACTTTGATGAAGAATTATTTAAAGGAATAGACAATTGGTACAGGTATTTTGAAAGGGAAAAACACCGGTTAGCCATTTCATTGTCAGGTAAATAATATGTTAGTAACTACAAAATTTAAGCTGAATTTATATTATTCTGATCTACAACCCCAGAAAACTGGTTTTATTTTTAAGGCAAAGAGTAGTTTTCTTGTAATGTAGAATGGTTTGTTTTAATAATTCAAAAGAAAAGCTTGTTGAATTCTAATTTTGATATCATGAATATTTTTATATGAACGTCTGTTTGTACCAGATTGCTAATAAATTTTCGTAATTGTGGCAAACTATAGATAAAGCAGTCCTCGAATTGCATTCTGCTACAAGTATAAGTATGTCTTAGCAGGTAGCACAATCAACCTTTTTTTCCCCGCTTAGCTAGGTAAAGTCTCGGGCTCTTTCTTCTTTAGTGCTCTGACTACATCTTGTATTAAAAGTTTTTGAAGAAAAACATGAATTCTAATAGTAAAATTCAGTTAGCTTCTCAGTCAGTATCAAATGATCAGAATCTTCTAATGCCAGAAGTGGAAATGGAAATGCCAGACCATACCATATTCAAACCTCAAGTACCTACAGTACCTGTCAAGGGAGGTGGACTTCCTAGCTTCTTGCCATTCCATGAAGAATGTGAGAGTATCTCTTAAATATTTTGGAGTATTTCAATCCATATTTTTTTTAAGTTTTATTTTTACATGTTTGCAGCACAAAATGGTTACATTCATTGTGGAAACTTGGTACATGAATGTAGCACTCAACTCAGTCCAAATATCTTAAAAACCAATAACTTCAGGGCAAAAAACTCTTTCTACAAGCCATAATACAAAGTATCAAACCACTAATTTCATCTCATTTATAATATTAACAAAATGTCCAGCCCCAGAAATAAATTCAAGAAATCTATAGTATACCATAGTTATTCTAGTTAGTAACAATACATTGTATACATGAAAATTTGTCTATTTTAAGTGTTCTTACAAAAAAAATGGTGTGGTAACACATATGTTACTTAGCTTAATTTAGCCACTCCATAATGTCTACAACTATATCAAGCATAAATTGTATGCCATAAACACATAATTTTTGTCAATTTAAAAAATAAAAAATAATAAAATTAAAATATCTACTACCATTTTGATGAGAGATAAAGATGGCTGAAGGGTTGAGGGGTTTTCTATAGAGTGTGTTGTACAGTTAATTAAAAAAGTAAACACCCAAAAAACATGCATTCCACTCAGGGCAAAAGACTGCCCAAGTTGGAGTGGAATCCAAGTAATTCCTTGCATACATATACAACACACTATGTTAAGATATTTAAAATATGCAATTATTGACTACATAAGCACATACTCTTTTAAATAACTTATCTTTATTTTCAGTAATATGCCAAAAGGGAAAACTTCTTCACATGTAGGATGATCCTTAGGACCCCTATAAATACACCAAAACTTGTGAAACACATTGCTATTATATTTTTATTATGAACCACGTTGTTATTAGGTTTTTATGGTACTGAACAAAAGTAGGTTAATACTTCTGTCCTTGTTCTCATTTTTCACGAAAACAACACCTAGCATCACTGCACATATGATAGAGAATATTAATTCAGTCTTCTAGAGATAAAGGACAGGAGGAAGGCAGAAATGGACAAAGCTTTTCACCCTTTGACCAGGAGCAAAGCAACTGGTAAGTGCCCTATGTCACATCTTGTAAGCCCCTGGCATTGCTTCTCTGAAGATTATATTAGGGTAGAATAAACACAGAATGCTTTTAAAAAGCTATTTTCAGATGTGTTCTTTTTCTTCAAATTTAAGCTCACCCATCAAGCTACTACTGCCAAGGCCTCTCTGCTTGTGCTATACAGACCAAATATTTGCATTCCCTCCAATTTTGTATGTTGAAACCTAATCACTAATGTGATGGTATTAAGCATTGGGGCCTTTGGGAGGTAATTAGGTCATACGGGGGGACCCCTCATCAGTGGGATTAGTTAGAACCCTATAAGCAATACTCTGCACAGCTGCTTCACCTCTTCCAACGTGTAACATTACATCAAGAAGATGTTATTGTTTAAAAAATATTTTAATATATATGCTAACTTGTGTCACTTATACTAATAGTTTATCTTGGTTGAAAAGAAAATTTTGTGTTATATCTGTTTCTTTTTTATAAGGATCTTTTTGGTTTATGTCTTGTACTCTGAGAAACTACTTTGAAGATAATGATACTCAGTGTATTAACCATCGTTGTTCTCTTATTATTTTGTTATGAAATTTTGTTTTATTTTTTCATAAAAGAAAAAAGAAGATGATGCCAGTTTATGAAACAGGACATGAACCCTTACCAGCCACAGAATCTTCTGGCGCTTTGATCTGGAACTTCCCAACATTCAGACATGTGAGGATAAATTTCTGTTATTTGTAATCCACTCAGTTTATAGTACTTTATTACAGCAGCCCAAACGAACTAAGACAGGAGAGTAGTCCTCAAAATGTGGACCCATCCCAGACTTACTGAGTCAGAATCTTTGGATTTAAGGCCTACAGCTTGTGTATTTAACAACTTCTTAGGTAACTTGAGAGACCTCTGTCTTCAGGGCATGGAGAACACAGTTTTGTTTTGGTTTTTTTGTTTGTTTGTTTTTGGTACCAGGGATCAAACTCAGGACCTTTCGCTTTCCAGGCAGGCGGCAGAACCACTGAGCTAAATCCCCAGCCTTGGAGAACACAATTTATAAAACATTGTGTGACAAAGCTAGGTTAATAATTAAGCTAACCCAGAGGAAAAAAATATAAGCTCTTTATGGGGAATATTAAGTAGAAACAGAACCACCAAAAGCTCTAGTGATGATGAGCAATTAAAAGGTGGCATCCGGGGAGTCCAGAGCAAGAGTGGCCACACATACCCAAGACCAGACCCATGCCAAGAGGACTTCCTTTCACTTTTGCTTCACCAAATTCAGAAGTGAATGGTAATATAGAAAATGTGGCATATTTTTCCTTTCAAAATTCTTTCTTTATGAAATATCCTTTAAAAATAATAACTGTGGAGACCGGGGATTTAGCTCAGTGGTTTCGCCGCCTGCTGCGCAAGCGCAAGGACCCGAGTTCAATCCCCAGTACTAAAAAAAATATATAATAATAATAATAATAATAATAACTATGAAGTCTTATTGAAAATCTTATTTTTAAAATGTGCTATTTATAAAAGGAAATCTGCCGCCACCTGCCCCGAAAGTGCAAGGACCCGAGTTCGATCCCCAGTACCAAAAATAAAAATAAAAAATAAAGAAAAGGAAATCTGTTAGTCAAGTAATGGCATTAATCAAAGGGGCTCTTCTGAAGTTGACACCAATTATTCAATTGATCAGCACCATCAATTCATATCGATCTTTGGCAGCATTCCAATCAGAGCACAGAGAAGAGTGTGTCTGGAGGACATGTGCTGTGTAAGTCAAATACATGTAAGCATTACCTATGTCGTCAAAACTGAATAAAATGGAAGAGCATGATGAGCCCTCATAGGCTAAACCATTCTAAGCAGGCAATGTTAATGTTAAAAATTGCTTTGACATGAACTAGTTATGTTTTCAGTAAGTTTTCTTGCTTCTTTCATTGTTTTTCCTACATGTAAGGATTTCACAATTTAGCATGTAAAAATAGAAATTTTACCATACTTTTAATATTCTAAAAACAAATTGGAATTTCAAGGAAAGAAAGCAAGAAATTTTATAGTATATAATTCCAAATAATATTTAATGTAGTGGTGAAACATTATTGATACAGTGTTAAGTTAAAAAAAAAATGTTATAAAACTATATTTTAAATTGCAGTATAATGAGTTTGATCCCAATTTTGTAAACATATAAGCAAATTTAGAGATAAATTTTTAAAACATTGGGAAATATACAAAAATGAAAACAATCCTTAACTCTAGGTTTGAGTATTTTTTCTTTCATATTTTTTTCAAAATCAATTAGAAAAATGTGTATTTATTTTATGATTTTTAAATGCATTTTTAAAGTGACCAAATCTCCATTTCCCTTAATTCTAGGATCCTTCCTACTTATTCATGCATGATTTCATGTCCTGATTAGCAATAGAAACAGTTCTAACCAATTTCAAACTTTCCTTCAAGCACAAGGTATCAACTCCCCAAAACAAAAATAATTAAAGCTCTAAAGTTCTATGATTCTATATAGTGCAGCAGGAGAGCACTGACCTAGTATGCAGAAGGCCCTGTGTTCAATTCCTAGCACCACCACCACCACCAAAAAAAGTTTCTATGATTCAAGAAAACACAGAATTTTTCCAGGAACTGGTGTATCTGCCTTTCTGCCATTTACATTCTATTGTACTAACTTCATATTTTACAAAGGAATATTCCAAACACTAACTACTGAGACTTCATCTGTTGAAGAGTCATTGCTTGGGGATATAAATAATACATACATCCTGTTCCTAATTAAGGAGGAAGATTGTCATATGTCATTGAAAATCACATAACAGTCAGTTGCTTCTGCAAAGCCAGCTCTTCCATCAGCCAAAGTGTTGTTTAGGAAACATTTTTGAGGATAAGGTGAGGACAACATCCTGCTACCCTAGGGCTGAGGACCATATCAGGCAATTCTGCATGAGATGCAAAATCTGTACTCTCAAGTTATTCCATTGACATACATAGCAAAGAGAGGGTTGGGGTTCAAGAGGAGAAATAGGAATTTGAGCTCTAGAAATGTAATATAGATTAGAGAATGGGCACTTTATTGGGACAGAAAACAGGCACCTTGTCTTGAGGCTATACTCATGCAGTCCTGGGTTCAAATCCCAGTTATCCCACTTATCACCTCTGTTGTCATTCATAAATCACACAACTTCTATTTTCATTTTATTTGCAAAAGGAGAATCAAAATATCCAAGTGGATAGGATGCCTATAAAATTGCATGGAAAATGGAGGGAAAGCATCAAAAGGGACAAAAAAAGAATTAAGATGTATTACGTACATGTACAACACCCCACAATAAATGTAATCATTATATACTGCCAACATGGACTAACAAAAAAAAGGAAAAAATAAATATATTATACATTGAAAAAAATTACATGGAAAAATACATACAAATTACTTGAGTCAAATCTTTTGATTCTTCAGGAAATGCTAATTCTCCTCTGGTTCATCTATGAGGAAAAACTTAAGGCATCTGGGTGATGTCAAGAATTGGGTTTCACACAATGAGGTAGGGCAGGAGTTGCTACTCAAGGCAGCACAGGGCACTAGCAGCAAAAAGGGCAAAAGCCAAAGTCAAATCATTCAACACTTATATTTCCAACTATGGGTCATAACTTTAGAGGGATGTATACCAACACATTGTATTGTGTTTGAGATTTTTCATTCAAATTAAATAGACTTGAGTTCATCCAATGTGATAAAGGTAAATCTCACAGAGCTCTTCAATTTCATATATATCTATATACTGGTTATGGGTGAACTGCATAATGAAGTAAAATGTATTTCTTACAGTGAGTGTGTCAAGGACAAAAATTTTTGGGAAAGATTTCTCTTGAGAGAATTGTTTCAAAGTTCCCATACAAGGCTCACATCACAATGATCCTGAGTTTGAATGAAGCATAATAAGAATGATAAGACCCCTTAAAACAGTTACAGTGACCCATGCCTGTTATTCCAGTTACTTAGGAGGCTGAGGCAGGAAGATGGAAAGTTCAAAGCTGGCATGGGTAGCTTAGTGAGATTCTACCTCAAAATAAAGGGAGGGGAGTAGAGATGTAGTTCAGTGGCAGAGCATTTGCCTAATATGCATGAGAACCTGGGTGCAATCGCCAGCACCACAAAACAAAAACAAACAAACCAATAAGGGCAGAGTTTCAAGTGATTGCTGAAACAGTCCTAAGGTGTTCACATTCTCCTGACCCAGCCAGTTGTATGTAGTAAACTAGGCTGGCTTATCACAGGCAAAGCAAACCCTCAGATACAGGAGAGATTTGGTTCTCCAGATGCTAGGCAATAACAGTTTCTTTCATCTTCACTGAGAAAGTCATCGGCCCCCCTCAACTGGTGAACACTGGGTTTCATTCGCTTCCTGCTCTGTACTCACCTGGTACTCCTCCCCTGGGGCCTACTTTCTTACCTCCATCCTGCCATACACACATGGGGCTAGGCTCTGCCTCTTCCTCTGCTCATTCTTTGGGTTCACTCGGTTGTTCCGCCTCCCACTTCCCCACTCTTTTTACTCTGTGCCTCCAAATCTCCAACCTGTTTATATTCCCTAGGCCAGTCTCCACACTTCCTCACTTCTCATAGCCCATGAAATTGATTTCTCACAACTCAGCTCATGGAATCAGGCCAGATTGAAACCTCTCTCCAATAAGAAAACTTTTCAACAGTTTTCTTGTCTTTAAATTTGATTAACTTATCCTGTATGTCTTTACCTGTCAGCAAGACTGATCACTAAGATGGAGCATCACCAAAGACCTCCTTCCTGGGCATTAGCCCCTCTTCTTACTGTTGGAAATAAGCCCCCAGACTCAATTTGTCAGAGCAGATAATGAAGCACTCAGACACCAAGAAATCTCCAAGGCTTTTTACTTTTGCAAAAGGGCACAAGAACACCCCAGCAATGAGGTAGCAGTTGCGCAGGACAAAGGAGAGTTGTCCCTTTTATCTCTAACTCAGGGGAAGCAGCTGACCTTTGTCCTCGTTGCTTGGGTTGAAGGTTTACAATCTATCCCGATTGGCTAGTTTAAGCAACATAAAAGGTTTCTGGGTAGGGTTATAAGGGAGGGGAGAGTGGGGGTATGGGGCACTGAAAGTCCTTGGCTGCTGATAAGTTATCTTTAGATGTTGGCTGTGTTACCAGAGTCTAAACTAAGCAGGCATTTCTCATAACTCGGTGTGTTAGGGAGGGGCCACCTAGGCTAGACAAGAATCCAAAATGGAGGCACTCCTGTTTGATAGAAGACAGGGCTATTGCTTCTCACATTACCACCAGCAGCAGGCAAGATGCTTTGCTCTTAGTGGTCCCTCCCAGCTACTAGGGTGCCTACTAGGGCTTCATCTATAATTGTTAGGGGACTTTCTGAGGTCACGAAAGCCTATGGCTACCACTGTCATAGGAGAAATCATCTGGATGCCCCCCCCCCCCGTATGGGGGATTGAACTCAAGACCTTGCACTTGCGAGGCAGGCACATTGCCATTGAGCTAACCTGGCCCTGGATGTCTTTATATGCTCCCAGTACACTGCCAGGAATTCATGGAATGACTTATTAAAAGTCAATTTATAACTCACAGTGAAGTGGGTGGGGAAAGAGACTAAAATAGGTAAGAAACTTAGGACTGGGTGCAGACAAGTGGAAGGACCTGTTTGAACCCTGTGTTAGCAGTGTTAATTTCTCTATCTCCATCTCTGCCTCTGTCTCTGTCTCCCCTTTCACCACACACACACACACACACACACACACACACACACACACACACACTCACATACACATACACCTTTTCTTCTGGCATAGTTAAAGGAACCATAAATGAGATCTGAGCAAGAGAATTATTGACAGCTAAGTTAGATGGATATTAGTATATAGTCAAAGAGGGATTAGGCCCTTGAGGAAGTCAGCACACACACACACACACACACACACGCACAATAAAAACATCAAAATTATGGCTGAAGGCAAATCTGAAGAGAGCCAGGCCTCAGGGTGGAGATGCAATAGCCAGGCCTGAGAGACAAACCGCAGTTCGAGATTACACTGTAATTAGCACCACCTAGTCCAGTGGGCCCAGATAGGCATCAGACACACAGATGGGTAACCAAAACATCTGGACCCATGCTCCCCTCCCTTCCCAAGAATGCTTTTATTTTTTCCACTAACCCTTCTTACGTGACTTGTTTCCCTGTTGGATCAATATTAGCTAAACAACTGTATTTGTAGTGCTATAGGTTCACTGTAGTTTGACCCATGTTGCGATTTTGCTGTATAAATTACCCCTGACAAAGATCCTGGGTGGCCACCCACTCTAGGAAATCCAAGAGCTCTTCTTCTCTCCTTATTTCCAATCAAACTCTCCTAACTTCTTCCTTTAGTTTGCGACTTCATTCCTTGATATTGTGAGACCATGAACTTGGCACATTTGACATCTAATAGGTCAAGAGTTATTTTTTTCCAAATCAAGAGAACTCCGGAGGGAAGGTGCCAGTGATACACACTGGCTTCATTGGAGAGATTCAGTTGCAGCTTGCCAGGCAGCCAATGCATTTATGTGTTCCTTGGGCAGAGGGCATATAAGTCCTAAGAACTAGGTCTCATGAATAGCATGGACTCATCAAGTGTTACTTGAATACACTGTGTTGCCTTTACATTTGCTGTCTCAAATTTGCCATATATATTTAGTATTTAAGAATATTTAGTATCCAAGCTCTTATGGATATTAGGTATCTTTTGGTAATTTTATACCTTCTTATCTATGTTTAACCCACACATGATCTACTTACCTACTGCTTATCTATATCTAACATACCTCAAAACTTGTGTTTTACAAACTTACTCATCTTCTATAACAGAATCAGATATTCCCCAAAACAAGCACACATTACACACACTTTATCCCTAATTACTACTATAGTAAACCAATCAAAGAAAGAAATTAGTTTAAACCAACACAATTTACTTATGTAGATATGGGAATGGGCTGGCATCCAGAGCACAGCAGCTGAGTTTAAAACACTATGAGCTGTGGGACCTTAGTTAAGTTATGTAACCTCCTGATGCTTCTTCAGTTTTTTCACTACTCTATATGGTATCTACCACATAGAGCTATTTTGAAGATTAAATGAAATAACCTAGGTGCAGTATTTTAAATAGTACCAATAACATAGTAAAAGCTATTTAATCTATACTATTATTGGTTTCCATAGGCCTCTCATGAGGCACTGGAGAATGTCTCTTCCTCATCTAAGCCAGCATCTAGATTTGATACCATCTCTAGGTCTATTTCCATCACCTTTGGGAAAATCAAACTGATGCTTTTCTTTCTGACATTGTGTTTATGAGGCAAAGTAAATTACATGATTGTAACACGATGAGGTCAGTCGAAGGAGAGGGCAATGGGGTGCATGTTACAATCTCCAGTTCCCTCCTCTATTGTTTCTCCTGTGACTCACCACAACGTCACACAATTTTCACTTTCTTGTAATTCAAAAATCTTATAATTTGTAGAACTGATTTTACTAATTTATCACTAGTTGTGGTTTTCTGCCCTTCCCCATTCAATTTAAAGCTCTCTGTCTTTGTTAGCTAGCTCTGAACAAACGTATTCTGCTTCTCCATCCACCCTACCCCTAGCCAAGAAAGCATCTTCCTGTTGTTTTAAACCAGGGTTCACACATCAAAACCCCACTTGTCAACAATATCTGCATACCCAGCTGCTTCTCTCAAATAACTTTATCATCCACATCTTATCTGAAGGTAGAAATGATGAATAATTATAATAGACATTGTGATGGAAATAGATTACTATTTTGTACTCTTATAACTGAATACCACTGACTAATTTATTGGTACATTTTAGGTATACAATATAATGACATTCATCATGGGAAATTTGCACCTTTATATAATCTCTCTTGGTTCTTATTTTTCCCCCTTCCCCTGTCCTCCCTTCAACCCTTCCACCCCTCCATATTTACAAAGACTTTGTTTCCATTTTTTCACTTTCTCAAATTAATTCCATTCCCTTCTTTCCTTTCCCCTACCCCTCCCACTTCCCCTTCCCCTTTGCCTCTTTTCTTCCTATTTCACATTGTCTATTATACCTTTTAGTCCTTATTTACACTTTCAGTTTCTCACACTAGAGAAACTATTTGGTATTTACACATGTGTGTCCTATTTATTTCATTTAAGAGTATTGCCTCAATGTGCCTCCATTTAGCTATAAATGTCTCTAGTTTCTTGTTCTTTATGGCTGAGTAGTACTCCATTTTATTTAAAAAAACCACAATTTCTTTACCCAGTCGCCAGTTGATGGGCAATTGGGCTGCTTCCAAGTTTTAGCTATTACAAATTGTGCTCCTATGAATATGGGTGCACATATATCACTGTGGTATGATTCTTTTAATTCTTTGGGGAAGATCCCCAGCAGAGGAATAGCTGGGTCAAATGGGACTTCCAGTCCTAGTTCTTTGAGGTATCTCCATACTGATTTCCACAGTGGTTCACCCTGATTGGGTAATTTATAAACAACCGAAGTTTATTTTTCATGATCTGGATGTGGGAAGTCCAGTATCAAGGTATCAGCATCAAGCAAGGATCTTCTTCATAACATGGCAAAAGACAACCTATGGGTGGAAGGGCAAAGGGGGTAAGAGAGGGCAAAAGATTGAGCTCATAACCTCAAGACCTTTTATAATTCTCATTAATTCATCCATAAAGATGAAAACCCTCCTGACCCAATCAACTCTTAACAATCTCATCTTTTAATATTATTACAATGGCAACTAAATCTCAGCTTGAATTGGGAGGAGATAATCATTCAAAGCCCAGCAGTCACTATTTGCTGAATGCCTGCTATAGGACAGGGAGTAAGCTCAGGTCTTGCCATTCTTGATCTCTGATTCTGGCACCATAAGCATCATTATTATTGGCACCCAGGGGCTTTTTGATGAGGTGTCCCTTATAAACTCAGACAACAGAAATAAAAATGCATTCAGAATTAAAATGTAAAATCGATACATAATAGATCAGACATATGCTATCACATTTGAAATCCACAGAGTAAGTTGTCTTGCATTAATCAACCATTCCAATGAATAAATGTGCCACAACAATTGCAGTAAAAAGAAATCACCCAATAATTCTGTGACCCAAGATTCCTTCCCAACTCCCTATTTCCTTGTCAGTGTCCACCAAACAGGATGGAAATCCACACACTTGCCTTCCCAGCTACTATGACTCAAACGCACCTCTAAAATTCATGTTGAAATTTAATTGCTATTGTGATAGCTTTAAGAGGAAGATCTTATCTTTATCTCAACCTGATTAAGGCTATCTATGAAAAACCAGCAGCCAACATCATACTAAATGGTCAAAAACTGAACTTTCACGCTAAAATCAGGAACAAGGCAAGGATGCCCACTATCACCACTCCTGTTCAATATAGTTTTGGAAACATTAGCCACAGCAATTAGACAAGAGAAAGAAATAAAAGGAATAAAGATAAGACAGGAAGAAGTTAAACTGTCATTATTTGCTGATGATTTGATACTTTACATAAAAAACACAAAAAACTCTGCCAAAAGACTTCTAGACTTAATTGACAGATTCAGTAGAATAGCTGGACACAAGGTCAACATACACAAAAAATAGCCTTCTTATACACAAATAGCAGACTCACTGAGAGAGAAATTAGGGAAACAATTCCTTTTACAATAGCATCCAAAAAACTGAAATACCTAGGAATCAATCTAACAAAGGAAGCAAAAGACCCCTACACTGAAAACTACAGCACACTGAAAAAATAGATCAAAGAGGATATAAGAAAATGGAAAGACATGTCTTGTTCCTGGGTAGGAAGGTTCAGCATAGTGAAAATGGCCATACTTCCAAAACTGCTATATAGATTTAATGCAATGCTGATTGAAATTCCAACAATATAATTCACAGAACTAGAGAAAACAATCCAAAAATTCATTTGGAACCAGAAGAGACCTAGAATAGCAAAAGCAATTCTAGGTAACAGAGACATCGCAGGGGGTATCACAACCCCCAATGTAAAACTATACTACAAAGCTACTATGATACAAACAGTATGCTACTGGCAAAGAAACAGACCTGAGGATCAGTGGAATAGATTAGAAGATGCATAAACAACTCCAGACATACTCAGCCACCTCATCTTTGATGAAGGAGCTAACCACCCTCACTGGAGGAAAGATAGCCTATTTAATAAATGGTGTTAGAAAAACTGGATTTCAACCTGCCAAAGATTAAAACTAGACCCATATCTATCACCATGCACTAAACTAAGATCGAAGTGGATTAAAGATCTAAATATTAAGACAGAAACACTAAACTTGCTGGAAAATAAGTTAGGTAGAACTCTTGAAGACACTGGCATAGGAAAAAGCTTTATGAACAAAACCTCAGTAGCACGGGAACTAGCACAAAGAATCAACAACTGGGGTGTCATCTTAAAACGCTTCTGCACTGCAAGAGAAACCACCAACAGAGTTAAGAGACAACCTACAATGTGGGAAAAAAAATTTTAGCAGCTGTACCTCAGACAAAGGACTACTATCTAGAAAATATAAAGAACTTGAAAAAATCAGACCCCCAAATTCAAAGACCCAATCCAAAAATGGGCATCTGAAATGAACAGACATTTCTCAGACAAAGAAGTAAAAGCAGCAAATAAACATATGAAAAAATGTTCAACATCACTGGTTATTTGAGAGATGCAGCTGAAAACAACACTGAGATTCCACCTCACCCCACAAAGAATGGCTGCTATCAAGAAATCAACCAATAACAAATGCTGGTGGGGGTGTGGGGAGAAAGGAACCCCTCCCCATTGTTGGTGGGAGTGCAGACTGGTTCAACCACTGTGGGAATCAGTATGGAGAGACACCAAAGAACTAGGACTAGAGGCCTCATTGGACCCAGCTATTCCCCTGCTGGTTAGCTTCCCAAGAGAATTAAAAGAATCATACCACAGTGATATATGTGCACCCATGTTCATAGCAGCACAGTTTGTATTAGCTAAAGCTTGGAAACAGCCCAAGTGCCCATCAACTAGAAACTAGATAAAGAAGATGTGGTTTTGGGTTTTTTTATATAAAATGGAGTACTACTCAGCCATAAAGAACAAGAAACTAGAGACATTTATAGCTAAAATGGATGTATATTGAGGCCATACTCTTAAGTGAAATAAATAAGACACACATGTGTAAACACTGAATAGTATCTCTAGTGTGAGAAACTGAAAATGTAAATAAGGATTAAAATGATTAAAACGAATAATTGATAATTGGAAATAGGAAGAAAAGGTCCAAAGGGGTAGGGGAAGTGGGAGGGGAAGGGGAAAGGAAAGAAGGGAAAGGAAAAATTATGAGAAAAGGAAAAAATGGAAACAAAGTCTTTGTAGATAGGGAAAGGTAGAGGGGGTCAAGGGAGCAAAAGGAATGGGGAAAAAAATAAGAACCAAGATACATCATGTACAGGTACAAGCATCCAATGATAAATGTAAAAATACTGTATACCTAAAATGTACCAATAAAAGAATTTAAGCAAAAAAAAAAAATGAGGAAGACCTTAGGGCTGGGCTATAGCTCAATGCTAGAGCACTTGCCTAGCATGCATGAAACCCTGGATTTAATCCCCAGTACTATTTTTTTTGTAGTACTGGGGATCAAACTCAGGTCCTTGCACTCCCAGTACTATTTTAAAAACAGATAAACAAACAAATAAAGAGGAAGGACCTTTAAGAAGTGACTAGGACATGACATGAGAGCATCATTATCATGGGAGCAGGTTAGTTATAATAGAAGGAAATCCCTCCCTCTCTCTCTCTCTCTCTCTCTCTCTCTCTCTCTCTCTCTCTCTCTCTCTCTCTCTCTCTCTCCTCTCTCCCTCCCTCCCCAATATCTTCTGCCATATTTTGACATTGCAAGAAGGCTTTGAATACATGTCAGCACTTTGATGACTTCTTAGCTTTCAGAACTATGAGAAATAAGCTTCTTTTCTTTTTAAATTACCCAGTTTGTGGTAGTCTGTTATAGCAGCAGCAAACAGACTAAAAACAGCCTGCACTACAGTTGTAGAGAGTGTAGGGGGCAGCCTTGTAAGGGGTCCATGACAATTCTGGCCGGTATACTGGAGGTGTCTAAGGAGTTTTTTCTTTTCTCACAAAAGGTACAGGGAAGGGTGATGCTACCTCTCATCTCATAACTAACTGCCTTGAATGAGGGATGCTGGCCTTGGTTAGAAAGAAAATGACATTTAGATTTAAATATATATCTGAGTTTAAATCTCAGTTATGCCTCTTAATGGGGATATGGTATTAGCCAAAAACATGTCTCATCTATAAAATGGGTTTAATGATACCTGAGGCGGGTCCAAAGAGTAAGGAATGATGCACCACACTCACTCAGATGCTTGAGCCCTCAGCTAACACACTGAATCCAAGTCACAGCTCAATGGGATTGTAAAATTTAATCAGAAGGTACTCTCTATTACTACACTCTGGGTGCTTCCCCATTCCTTGCTGATTTCCTTAGCCCTGCCTGTGCCTCTGGAAAATTTTCATTCATTAAATTCTTTTTAATGGACCATTTCAGTGTATCATCTATTTGCTACTAGAGTCCCAACTGATGCAGCCACTGATCAAATATCCTTGACTGTCGAAATGTCACTCTGACAAAGAATAACTAGTCCTACCAGGCTTCTAAGGCAACTTTTGAAACAAAGGCTCCAAGAACAAGCTTTCCCTCTCTTCTCCCATCCTCTCCTCTCTCCTCTTCATGTCTGCTGCTGACTCCTAAATTATCAACATAATGTCCTGGTCTCTTTGCTGGAACATCATTAGGCCGTTTCAGAGACAGGCAATCTCACCAGTCCCATCCTCATTCCATCCTGAACCAAAGAAAAAGAAGGGGTATCTGGGGTCAATGGCTGCATTAAACTTTCAGAGGACTGATGGAAAATCAGGATAGATTAGAACAATTTAAATTCCATCTAGTTTAATTTTGTATTCCTAATACCTAATACAATTCAGTCAGTGAGTGCAATAAATATATACTCAATATATGGACACAGACAGAGATTCCCTGTTTTTCTCTGTTTCTAAATGGAGAGAGAGTCCTTCTGGAACCCTGACCTCTGTTTCTATTCCTTAGGTAAGAGAGAATTCACTTTCTCTGCCTGTTATTCCAGCTGGAACATGGATCTTCTCTGCCTTTGGACTCAGATTTGGACTGGAATTTACTTGTCAGCTCTCCTGGGTCTCAAGTTTTTAGACTCTAATTGGAACTATATTCCTAGGTCTTCTTGATTTCCAGCTTGCCAAATGGAGATTTGGGGAGTTTTTTCCATCTCCATAATTGCATAAGTCAATTTCTTTTTAGATAGATGATAGATAGATAGATAGATAGATAGATAGATAGATAGATAATTTCTGGTTCTCTAGACAACTCTTAGTGTCATAAAATCACCATTATTGAAACTGTCTAAAATTAGACCAAAAACAAGATACAGCCATAATCTCCAGAAATCTCTCTAATCCCAAAGATATTTTCTCCCTCCAAGCTGAAACTGTTTCATGATATACTATACTCAACAGCCTAAAATAAGTTTTCTTTTCTTTTTTTAGTCTACATTTGGGCACTGAAAATCTATAGGGACTTTTCATAATAAGGAAAATAAATTTATCATACATTTTGCCTTTCATTAATAGTTAAAGATATTTGCAGTACAGCAGGCTCCTGTTCCTTAGGAATCTTCCAGACCTGCTGGTAATTCTCATTATGGGATCAGGAGCACAGTACTAGAAGCCCTTCATCTTGTCTTGAATGGAACAAGGTGGCTTTCACCTATATAGGATTGAAGATGCGGGCAAAAAATTCTCAGCAGGAGAGGATTCCTCAGCAGCAGTGATAATGTTTCATGCATCTGTTCTGAGAAACAAGGGAAAAAGCAAAACAAGAAAAGGTAACTTTTTAAGTGTTCGACAGTGGTATTCATTTTAAAAATAAGTGCTAGAGGCTTCAAAGCATTGTGCTTTACTGTGATTAATTTTATGTGTCAGTTTGAAAGGGCACCTGTCCTTACGAGCTTGCAGATGAACCAGGGAAATTAAAAAAAAATATATAGGAGGCAGAAGGAGAGAAGGATCACAAGATCAGAATGTGTTAAGTTCAGAAAGAGAGGTTGGGCCGAGGATTTAGCTCAGTGGTTCCACTGCCTGCCTCGCAAGCACAAGGTGCAGAGTTTGATCCCTGGCACCAAAAAAAGAAAGAAAAGAGAAAGAAAGAGAGGTCCCTTGAACAGAACATATTTATAATACATATAACCTATGACTAGAATATATAAAGAACTCTTACAGCTTATAGACAACCCAATTAAAACGTAGACACAAGAAGATGATAAATAGCCAGTACAGCACAAGGAAAGGTATGCAACACTAGAATCAGAAAAATACTGAAAGAAGCTCCCTGCCTCCATTCCAGGCTCCTAGGGCAGAGAAGCTCAGCCGGTCCCTGCACCCGGAAGGAAGCTACCCCGCTGCCATCCCAGGCTCCTAGGGCAGAGAAGCTCAGCCAGTCCCAGAACCTGGAAGGAAGCTCCCTGCCTC
Organism: Heterocephalus glaber; assembly: GCF_053883595.1. Lineage (NCBI taxonomy): Eukaryota > Metazoa > Chordata > Mammalia > Rodentia > Bathyergidae > Heterocephalus > Heterocephalus glaber. The sequence goes on from NW_028258344.1 coordinate 10,893,313, forward strand.
CATCCCAGGCTCCTAGGGCAGAGAACCTCAGCCGGTCCCAGCACCCAGAAGGAAGCTCCCTCACTGCCATCCCAAGCTCCTAGGGCATAGAAGCTGAGCTGGTCCCAGAACCCAGAAGGAAGCTCCCCTGCTGCCATCCCAGGCTCCTGGGGCACAGAAGGTGATCCGCGTGGGTGCAAGAAGCACGCTCTCCTGTGGAAATGAGAAGACACATAAATAAGTCTCAAAAACAGACTTCTGGATCACCTACAGCAACCTCAAAGGGAAATGAGATGGAACAATCTGATACTCAACCACCTGGACTCTCTGAACTGGCAACAAAAGAGGATCTGGGAAAAATGAAATCAGAAATAATTACTCAGATAACAGCAAAGATTTTGCTCAGGGTGCAAGACATGATTAATAAGTCTAGAGAGGACACAGATAAAAAAAATAGAGGATCTGAGGAACATGATGGAATCCCAACATAGGAAAAAAATGGAATCCATAAAACAGATACAAACAGATTTCCAAGAGATTAAAAACTCCATAGAAAGTCTGCAGAGCAGAATGAACCAATGTGAGGACAGAATTTCACATACAGAAGATAAGATTGCAATTAGTGAGGAGGAAAAGAAAAATTGCTTTAAAATTGTAAGGGAACATGAGAAATCAACCCAGCAGCTGCTAGACAATGCAAAGAAGAATAACATAAGCCTGATTGGAGTCAATGAAGAAACAGGAGAGAGTGCAGGTGACATAAAAAAAACTGTTCACAGAAGTGATGGCAGAAAACTTCCCAAGGAGGGGAAAAGAACTTGACATACAGATAAGTGAGGCATATAGGACTCCAGCTAGCCTTAATCAAAAAAAAACCTACACATACGCATATAATAGTTAGGATTCCAGAAATCCAACAGAAGAACAAAGTTCTACAAGCAGTGAGAGAAAAGAAACAAATCACATACAAAGGAAAGCCCATCAGAATCACAGCAGACTTCTCAATGCAAACCCTCAAGGCAAGAAGATCTTGGAGTGATGTATTTCAAGCCCTAAAGGAAAACAGCCTCCAACCCAGATTGATGTACCCTGCAAAACTATCCTTCAAAATTGATGGAAAAATAAGATACTTTCATGACAAAGAGCACCTCAGGAGCTTCATGAATACCAAACCAGCACTCCAAAAAATTTTAGACAATACCCTAGGAAAAGAAAATGAGGATCACAACCCCAGGAAACCCAGAAGAATGAATCCACTGGGCGTGACAAATTAAATGTAAAGGGGGAGAATGCAACAAAAAGAAAAAGTCATGACAAGGCTTTTAAAACTTTGAACTTCATCTCCCTAATGAGTGTATAATTCAATCTTATTATTGTACTGATTAGTATTTTTCTGATTCTAGAGTTGCACACCTTTCCTTGTGGTATACTGGCTATTTATCATCTTCTTAAGTCTACATTTTAATTGGGTTGTCTATTAATGAGCTCTAAGAATTCTTTATATATTCTGCTCATAGGTTACATGTATTGTAAATATGGTCTGTTTAAGGACTACTTTTCTTTTAACAACATCATTTAAAGTTCTAAATTTTGATGGAATCTCATTTATCAATTTTTTTCTTTTATACATCATGTTTTTTGTATCCTAGGTAGTTTTTGCCTACCCTAAATTCATAAATATTTTCCCTTATAATTTCTTCTTAAAGTTTTATACTTTTAGGCTTTCTTATTTAGGTTTATAGATCCCTTCAAGTTATTTTCATGTATAGAAAAAAAGGGTTGAGGTTAATTTTTTATATACAGATACCAGGTGTTCCAGTGCCATTTGCTGAAAACACTATCTCTTCCTCGGCTCTTTTGAGTTTATATTCTATAAAATGCTAATGTTAAATAATCTTTCAAAACTCAGTGGACCATATATGTGTGGTTCTATTTCTAGATTCTCTGTTTCATTCAAATGATCTATATCTTTCCTTACACCAACACTGCCTTGATTACTATAGCTTTAGAAGAAGTCTTAAAATTAGGTACTAAATGTCTTCCAACACTGTTTTTGTTTTTGTTTTTGTTTTTAACTTTTCTAGGTCCTTTGTACTCCTAATTAACTTTTAATTTTCAATATCCAATTCTTCATTTATAACAAGTATACACAGACCTGAATTGTTATATATACCTTGTGTTTTCTAATCCTGCTAAATTCCAGTACAAGTTCTAGGGGCTCCTAGAGATTTCTTAGTATTTTCTCTGTAGATGATCATTTCATCTACATATAAAGATTTTGCTTCTACCTTGCCAATCCTATCCTAGTTGTGTCATTTTATTGCCAGACTATTTTGATGGGGCCTAGTTTTCAAAGTTTCATGGACAGATAAAGAGTAAGCATATCTGCCCTTGTTCCCCACCTTAAGGAGAAAGCATTGTATCTTCTCCATTCATATAAGGTATTTTTGCTGGAAGTATGGAGTACATGTCTTTAATCTGTTGAGAAGGTTCTATTCTACTTCTAGTCTCCTGATAGCTTTTACCATGAACAGCTGTAGAATTTAGTCCAATACTTTTTCTCCAACTACTGACAGGATCATATGGCTTTTTCCTTTCCTCTGTTAAAATGATGACTTTTGGGGGTGGATCTTCCAATGCTGAACCAACACTGCCATCCCTATAACAAAACCACTTTCTACATACTGCCAGATCTGACTTCTAAGACTTTGTTTTGTTAAACAAATTTCTATCTATGTTCATACTTTTTTCTTCTATTATCTTTATCCAGTTTTAGGATTAGCACAATGTTGAGTTCCTAAAATGAGGGGAGAAGTGTTCCTTTTTTCTGCTTTAAATGTTTGATATAATTTATCAGTTAAAATGTTTATGAGCCTGCTGTTGTCATATAGGTAGGTTTTCAAGCTAGGAATATACTTTCTTTAATAGGTGCTATTCAAATTTTATATTTCTTCGGAGTCAGTTTCATTAATTTATCCTCCAAGGCACTTCTTAGAAGTTGTCAAATTTATTTCAAAACAGGTTTTTGTAATATGCTTTCTATATCCTTTTAAATTCTGTAAAATCTGTGGTAATGTCCTCTAAATCTTGATATTGTAATTTTTAAAATGTATGATTGATATTGTGTAATAGGAAGAAAAGGTCTAAAGGAGCAGGGGAAATGGGAGGGGTAGGGGAAAGGAAAGAAGGGAAAAGAAAAAATGTGAGAAAAGAAAAAAATGGAAACAAAGTCTTTGCAAATAGGGAAGGGTGGAGGGGGTGAAGGGAGGGCAGGGGAAGGGGGAAAAATAAGAACCAAGATATGTCATGTAAAGTACAAGATCCTAGTGATGAATATAACTGTATTGTATACCTGAAATATACCAATAAACTTAATGGGAAAAAAGCAAAAAAAAAAAAAAAAAAAAGAAAGAAAGAAAGAGAGGTCCCATCATATTTCATGGTCAGCAACATTTGACACACTTAGGGGCAGGGGCAGGACTTTGGCCAGAGGTGAGCATGCAGCATCCGTTCTCTAGGTCACAGATTTCTCCATACTGCCATTGGCCACCTAACTCTCACCCCAAACTCTTCTTCACGTAATTATTTCCCTCATAACACTTATAACACTCTGGATTTACTGACTTTAGCCTTCCCTCCCCTCCCTCCCTTCATCTCTCCTCTCCTTCCTTCCTCCCTCTCTCCTTCCTTCCCTCCCTTCCTTCATTCCTTCTCTTCCAACTTGTCTTCTTTCCTTTCCTTCCTTCCTTCTTGCTTCCCTGCCCCTTTCTCTTTACTTGCTTTTTTTGCATCTCCCTCAAAAGAACACAAGCACCAGGAAAGCAGAACGTTGCCTTTTTCTCTTCCATAACTGGAATAGAGATGCCTGCCATAGAGCAGGGGTTTGATAAATGTGGGAAGGTAGGAAAGCAAGTCAGGCATACAAAAAAGAAGGGAAAGAAGGAAAACGAAGAAGACAAACAAATGGATTCATCCTCCTACACATCTTTACTTTATATGCTTTGTTTTTTATTTTATATGCTACTGATATCCAAAATTTTACGTGTATGATTTCCACTGAGATATCAGCCCCGATGCCTTCTACTCACCTACCTCTTAACCTGGCCCTGAATTCCTTTACCTCTGCTGTCTGGTTATTGCCCACTGTGCATCCCACCAAACTACACGTAGCTTGCACATGCCATGCCTACTCTGCCTGCCTTTGCTCTTACTGTTACCTGTGCCTGGAATATCATCCCTCTTCATACCTTTCTATGATAAGTAAATTCCCACTCATTCTTCAAAGCATACTGTAGCATCCTGGCAGAGTGTAACAAAATGTTAAACACACTTTCTCTTCTACCCAGTAGCAGTTCCCTCCTGTAAATGTATCCTTTTTGTTCCTTGCTGCAACACACACAGCAAATTACCTGCTCTCGAGGAAGTTCTCTTTGCTCTCTGAAGCACACAGAGCCTCCCTTTCAGGTGTTATTTATGTCACAGTGAAGAAGTATTTGTTTACAAAGCGTGATCATATTAAACCTGAGTCCCTCACACAACTTACATTCTTGTGGGAAAACAGACAAAAAATGTAAGCAAGAGAGCAAATAAATATTTAAATGCACACTTTCAGATGACAATAAGAGCTATGAAGAAAATAGAAGAAGGCAATGCTACCTCTACTGAAAGAGTAAAAATCTTCCTTTCCTAATTTGTTATATACTTACAGTGTGTGTGCCAGGGATCCTGTCTTTAAAAATCTGAATCTTGCTCAGTGTCTGTACAATGCACTTTAATATCCTATGGTATAGTAAGTATCTATGCCTTGTCTGCCCAAGAATACTGTTTTGTCACAGAAAGGCAGAATCCACATCCTATACATTTTCACCTGTTCCTATGTTGCCTAGCACAGGCCACACTGCAGGATTTCAGTTACTACTTGGTTGGTAACAAAAATGCTTGAAGAACAGGTGCCACTGACAACCAGTCAAAAGTACTATCTATGAAAACAAATGTCACTCATAAAGTGAGATTGACCCAAAAATGAAATGAAAATGCTCACTGTTAACAGAGATCTCCCTTTAGCTCTTGTCTAGTTCTAATAAAAACTTCTAAGAATACGAATCAGTATAACTCTTAAATCTAATCTTAATTTATTGTCTTTAAAGTGAATTGTGACTTAGGAAGAATCATCATTTTGATAAACTATAGACACCGACAGGACATAAATCATGTACAGTCTCTGAGTTCAGACCATATCTCAGATGTACTGAATTGAAGCACTTCTCCCCGAACAGTACAGGAAAACGTTATGATATACATAGTAAGAGGAAACTGAAAGCCTTATTTCCAAATCAATTACCTTACATAAATTCAGCCAAGTATGAGTCCACTATATAGCAACAATTTTTTTATTTGTTCTAATAGGCTTCACTGTTTTAGGTATTCACACTAAGAGGCAATGCAAAATGAAAGCTGAGATTGTGAGCATGTTGGAAACCAAGGAGAGATTAAATGGTACTATCCACAGCCCATGAATTGTAGTGAATGGTAGAACCAGGCTGAATTACACACTGCAAAATAGGAAGCAAAACTTGGGCAGAATGTTCACAAATAATTGTGATACAGGCAATAGCTGACTGATGAACAGTGTTATAGCTTAAATCTAAAATGTCCCCTAAGCTAGACATGGTATCACATGTCTGTAATTCTAGCACTCTGGATGCTGAGGCAGGAGGATCACCATGAATTGGAGGCCAGCCTAGGTTATATTGTGAGTTCCAGGCCAGACTGAACTATATAGCAAGACCTTGTCTTAAAAACAAATAAATAAATAAAAATAAAATGTCCCCCAAAAGTCTCATGTGTTCAGAGGTGGGGCTTTTGGAAGGTGAATGGATCATGACGGTGATATACTTTCTCATCAGTGGATTAATCCATTGAGTGTTCATAGCTGAATGTGCTATTAGGAGGTAGGGCCTAGTTGGAGAGGGTGGCTCACTGGGGATGTGAGCTAAAGGGTATCTTCTTCTTTTAAATTAGTATATGTTTGTAACACCTAAATAAATTCATCATGGAGCATTGGTACATAGACATATCACATCTTGACCCTTTTTACTTCTTCTCCCCTCTTCTCATTCTCATCTCCACAAAGTCTGTTTCCCTGTTTCCTATTATCTGACTTTTATTTTTCTCTTCAAATTATTTATACTTTGAGCATCTCATATGAGAAAAACCATGCAATATTTAACCTTCTCTTTCCAATTTATTTCACTTACCATATGGGGTCAAGATGCATCCATTTTTGTACAAAGGACTCATATTTATCCTAAACAGGATATTTTTGTCCCCAGCCCTTCTGCTCCCTATGCTTCCTGTCTTCCATGGGTTGAGAAAATTGTCTCTGCCATGCCCTTTAGTGTATGATTTAGCTCAGTGGAACCTGCCTGCCTCACAAGCGCAAGGTCTTGAGTTTGTTCCCTGGTATTGGAAAAAAAATTAAAATTGTTTGCTCTTTAACTATGGAAAACAGCCTGGCAGTTCTTTAAACAATTAAGAAAGTTACCATTTGACCCAGCAATTTCACTCCTGAGTATAGATTCAAAAGAAATGAAATTACATGTACACACAAAATTCATATATGTGTTTATAGAGGCATTATTCATAACCAAAAGGTGAAAACAACCCAAATGCCCATTGATGTATGAGTGAATTTAGAAAATGTAGTATATCTATATCATGAGATAAGACCTAGTCTTAAGACCTAGTCATAAAGTCATATCAAAATATACATAATAGAAAAAAGGGAGATAGATTGTTTTGTAAAAGGGAGGGGGACCAAGAGGGGAGGGAGATGGAGCAGGGGGAAGAGGATTAAAAAAAGAATTAGAATGATTATGGACACGTGCCAACGCGCCACAAGGAGTGGAATCATTATGCACTGCAGACATGTACAGTACTCATAAAAACCTAAAAACTGAAAAAAAAAAAAAAAAGAGTACTAAGACATGCTACAACTTAGATGAACCTTGAAAACATTATGCTAAATGAAGGAAGCCAGCCATAAAAGTCCACGTATTATATGATTTCACATATGAAAGTCCAGAATAGGAAAACACATAGAAGCAGAAAGTAGATTAGCTGTTTATTTTGGGAAGTGAGCATTAGCTGGAGAAAGGTGATAGCTAAGGCACAGAGTTTCAGTTTGACTTGATGAGGAGTTCTGTTCTTTACTGTGGTGATGGTTGCACATATCTGCAAGTGTGCTAAAAACTGAATTGTGCAGTTTAAATAGATGAATTATATGATATGTAAATCATCTCAACTATTTTTAAAAAGAACTTTTATTCTGGAGAGACTGAAGAGGATGAAATGACAACCTACATACTAGAAGAATATATTTGCAAATCACTAACCAACAAACGATGTGTATCTAGAATATATAAATAGCTCTCAAACTCAATAATTTTTTAAAAAGTCAATTTTAAAATGATCAAAAGACCTAAAAAGATATTTCACCAAAAGGAAGATTCAAAAGGCAAATAAGTACAAGAAAAATATCCAATACCAGTAGGCACTAGGCTAATACAGATTAAAATTACAAAACAAGTGGCTAAATGTCTAACAAACTGGCTCCTTCTTTAAAACTTGTAACATTACATGCTGTCAAGAATGCAGAAAAAACAGATTACTAGTACATTGCTGGTGACATTATAAAATAATACAGCCACTCTGAAAAAACATTATGCTAGTTTCTTATATAACTAAGCAAATGATTACTATAAGACAAAGAGTTACACTTCTGGAAGTTTATTCTAGAGAAATTAAAACTATGTTCACACAAAAAATCTTCAAAAAGGAGGTTGAGGCAGGAGGATCACTGCAAGTTTAAAGCAGCCAGCCTGGGTTACATAGCAAGTTCAAGGGCAGCCTGAACTACATAGCAAGATCCTGTCTCAAAAAAAAAAAATCTTCAAAAAGCCTAACATAGACCTAGCATATGACCCAGCAATTCCACTTCTATGCATATATCTAAAAGAATTGAAAATAATGATTCAAACAAATACATATATGCAATGTTCACTGGAACAATATTCATAATAGCCAACAGGTGAAAAAGCCCACATGTCCAGATGAGTGAACAAAATGTGACATATATATACATATATATACATATATATATGTATATATATGAATTTTGGTCATAAAAAGGAATGATGTTCTGATACTATAAAATGGGTGAATCTTGAAAATATATGCTAAGTGAAATAAACCAGACACTATATAACAAATATAAAGCTCTACTTCCACAAAATATCTAGAATGGCAAATTTGTAAAGACAGAAAGCAGATTAGAGCATATTGGCAGCTGAGGGGAAGGGAAAATGGAGAGTTGTTGCTTAAAAGTTTCCACTTGGGGTGATGAAAAAGTTTTGAAATAGCTACTGTTGATGGTTACTCAGATTGTGAATGTAATTAGTGTCATACTGTATACTTAGAAATAATTAAAATGCCAGATTTTACATTATATGTTTTACAATAAAAATGTAAAAGCAAATAAAACTAAATATTTGCTTACCATATGATCCACTGATTTAACACATTTATCCCAAAGAAATAAAAATATACATTCACACAAAAACCTGAGCTTTATTCATAATAGCCAAAAAGTGGAAACAACCTAAATGTCTTTCAAAGCGGATTTGATTAAATAGACTGTGGCACCAACATTCCTGAAACATTACTTCGTAGTAAAAACAAACCAAAACAGTAACAACAAAACCTATTGACACACACAATATGATCAAAGAATCTCTGGAAAATTTTGCCAAGTAAGAAAAGGCAATCCTAAAATGGTAACATTGTGGGGGCCGGGAATTTAGCTCAGTGGTTCCGCTGCCTGCCTTGCAACAGCAAGGTCCCAAGTTTGATCCCTGGTACCCAGAAAAAAGTACATTGTGTATGATCTCTTTTACATAACTTCTTGAAATGGAAAAATTATAGAGATGGAGAAAAGATCTGTGGCTGCCTCAGATTATAGGTAAAGGAGGGAGGTGGTTGTGCCTATCAAAGGGGAGCACAAAACATCCTTGTAATGGAACTGTTCTGAATCTAGCCCATGGAACTGGTCAAATGAGTCTACACATGCAATAAAATTCCTGAGCTACACACACACAGACACACACACACACTCGCACGCGACTGTATGTTCAACTGCTGAGATGTGCAAAAGGTGGATGGGTTATAACAATGGGAATTTTCTAATTGTGACAATGTACTAGAGTTGTGCTGCGTGATAATGGGAACCACAAAACAAAGAGTACAGATGGCCCCTGACTTCAATGGTTTGACTTAACAATTTTTTGATTTTATATTAGGTTTATTATAATGTAAAAAGGACCAAGAATCTACAATTACTACAAAATAAAAAGTTTTTAAAAAAAGAATACAGACAGTATCAGCCCATTTATACAAGATCCTTAAAAGGGCAAAACTAATCTATGGGGGAAAATCAGTATACCCTAAGGAAAGACTGAAGAGAACTTTCTAAGGGGAGGGTAATGCTCTTATCCTGGTACAGATTGGGGTGTACGCATTAATCAAAACTCATTGAATGTTGGATTTAAGATATTTGAGTGTCACAGAATATGAACTTTATCTCAAAAAGAGATAACTAAATAAATTTTGAACTTCAATTAATGATATGCCCACTGAATAAAATATTTAGGGATGTTGTGTATTAGCCTCTGTGACTTACTTTGAAATGCATCACAAAATAAAGTAGATTGATGCATTGAAAGAAAGAGATGGACAAGCGTGTCCAGGAGGCAGGGATTGGAGTGGAGATGCAGCCACCTACTAGGCTGAGGCTGGAGCAGACTCCCTCTGAGTCTCCAGAGGGAATGCCCCCGCTTGCTGACTCGATTTTGAATTTTGGTCCTCAAGAATTGTGAGCCATCTGGGAGTGGTGGTGCACATCTGTAATCCCAGCACTCTGAGAGGCCAAGGCAGGAGGATCTCACATTCAAGTGCGGCCTGGGCTCAAGCAAGACCCTATCTCAAATAGTTACTTTAGAAAGGGGTAAGGATGGCTGGCCTTGGTGGTGAACAGGTGTAACCCCAGCACTCTGAGAGGCCGAAGCAGGAGGATCGCCATGAGTTCGAGGCCAGCCAGGGCTACGCAGTGAGTTTGAGGCCAGTTCTGAACTACATAATGAGGCCCTGCCTCAAAACACCATAATAAATTAAAAAATAAAAAGGGGTGGTGATGGCTGGCCATGGTGGCACACACCTGTCATCCCCGTACTCAGAAGGATCACCATGACTTAGAGGCCAGCCTGGGCTACACAGAGAATTCAAGTCCAGGCTGAACTACATGGAGAGACCTTGTCTCAAAAAATCAAGACAGACAGGGTCTCTTTAAACTGAGTTTCTCTAAATTGCTAAATTACCTAGGCTGGGCTCAAATCTGCCATCCTCTTATTTCAGCCTCTGATAGTGCTGTGGATTACAGGCAGGTACCACCACACCCGGCTCATTTCTGCGTCTCCAAATCAAGACTAAACACCACCTTGTGGTAATGTTTTTACAACAGAATGATAGGACTTACACAGAGCCCTCGGAAATGCCTGGCATCTGGCAGGTGTATAAACGCCCTAGTATGGTGCTTATGCAGGCAACTTCTGCAGCCCAGAATTCAAGCATGAGATGCTGGCTTTGCAGCTCCTCACTGGGCAATGCTGGTGGGCCCCTCTTGCCTCAGTTTGCTCATGGGTGAAATAGAGGTGTTGGTGAGGGTATCCTAGTAGTGCTCAGTGCAGGGTGGGCACTCCTGTTCTTCCAGCCTCCCTCTGCTGCATGTAGCAACACGCTTTGCAGAGCTGTGTTCCTTTTCCTGCATGAATGGCTGTGGACTCCAGCTGGAAGATTTCCATTTGGGTTGTGTTCACAAGGTGGGTGCTGGGGCCCCTTTCACCTTGTTCTCAGGGGTATCTGCCACCACTACACCAGGCCTGTGCTAGGTGCTCAGTGGATTTTTTTTTTTAAGAAAAGGTCTCACTGTGTAATCCAGACTGGCGTCAAACTCTCTGATCCTCTTGTCTGGGCCTCCCAAGTGCTGGAATTACAGGCATGTGCCACCACGCCTGCCTGGCAGACTTTTTAAAATTATTACGTGAATACCAAATGAATGAACTAAAGAGTTATGCTGTAATCTGCCTTCATTTTCTCACAGCAGCCCACCCTGCTTTCTCCAGGGGTTCTTTTACCTTGCTTTTTCCTCTTTTATTTGGCCCAGCTGCAGAGCCAGTTTCTCTCTCACTCTTCACTTCTACTTTTACAAATAAACTTGGAAAAGGAAAAAACAAAAACAAAAAAACAACCAGTATCCACCAGCTGGTGTGTTGGCCCACACCTGTGATCATAGCTCTTGGGAGACTGAGGCATGAGGATGGCTGCAAGTTTGGAGCCAGCCTGGGCTACATAGTGAGTTCTAGACCAGCCTGAACTAAAAAAAATTAGAATTAAAAAACACAAAACAGTATCATCGAGCTGGGGGCATAGCTCAGTGGTAGGACACCTGCTTTGCAAGCACAGGGCTCTTTGTTTGATCAATCTCTAGCACTTCAAAAATAAAAAATAAAAATAAAAATAAAATAGGGCCAGGGATTTAGCTCAGTGGTGCCGCAGATTGCCTCGAAAGCGCAAGGTCACCAGTTCTATCCCCAGTACCAAAAACAAAACAACAACAACAAAAAATACATCCAACACCAATATCAATTTAAAAGGGAGAATTTGGGGAAGGAAAGCACCTCAAAAAAAGCCATGAGAAGCGGCATGAGGGAGTCCTCGGACTCTCCCATGCCCAGGAAGTGGGGGACAGGTTGGAGCTTGGAAGTACAAGCAGCTCAGCCCGCTGGCTGCAGAGTAACCCCCTTCCCTGCCTCGCCCGACGGAGAAGTTGGGCCTCCTGGGTCTGGCTGCAGATGCCCCAGCTCAGAAAGCAAGTAGCCCTGAGGCTCGGCCCCTTCAAGTTCCCGCAATCACAGACCTGCCCAGTGCGGGGAGCAGGAACCCTCTGATGCAGCGCTGTCTTCCCCTTTCCGCGGAAAAGGATCTGACGCCTCCGCTCCTTGGACCTTGCTTTGATGGAACCTTAGAGCCTCCGCCGTTCTTAACATTCATCCGCCAGTATAGCTACGACTGCCCGCTTTCTTCTCTATATCCTTGTAGTGGACAGAACGCACAGCCAGCTCCCCGAAAGATACTCATGCCCTAAATTCCTGAAAGCCGTGAACAAGCTAAAGGGATTTCGCAGATGATTAAGGTTAAGGACTTAAAATTGAGAGAGTATCTTGCATAGCCCTAATAGGCCAAATCTGATCTCACGCTCTTTTACAAGCATTTTTCTCACCAGGCATAGTGGTGCATGCCTATAATCCCAGCACTCGGAGGCTGAGTCAGGAGGAGTGCCATGAGCTCAAGACCCGCCTAGGCTACGTAGTGAGTTTAAGGTCAGCCTGAACTACATAGCCAGACACTCTCAATCAATTAATCAATCAATCAATCAGTTTTCTCAGGCTGCAGGCAGTAGAAAGGGGAGGCATTGGGAAGGACTCAAGTAGCGGTTACTGGCTCTGGAAAGCAAGGATCCACATGTAAGAACTGTAGACAGGCACTAGGAGCTGGCAGACGTCCCCAGCTGAAGGCCAGCAAGAGGCAGGGACCTCATTCCTAGCGCTGCAAGGAACACAGGTGCTGTCCACAACGTGGAGGAGCTTGGGGTGGATTCTTCCCAGAGCACCCCCTTGTTTTCCACCTGGACAGAGAAACCACCCGAGCCCAGCTGGACCTCTGACCCGCAGGGCTGTGCAACACTAAAAGGTGTGGTTGTGGGGTTTCGCTTCTGTGGCGCTTGAGCTAGGGCAGCAATAGGAGCCTCACAACCCTAGAGAGCTTGGAGCAGGCAGGAGCAGCGTCAGTCTCTTCACCTGCCAGGGCACCTGGCCCTTGACAGGTGCACGGCTCAGCCCGTGATGGGAATGAATGGAAGCCTCCCTTGCACCAGGCCTGGATCTGGCACTCCACGCCTTGGGTGATGGGAGGTGATGCTCTCAAGTGAACACAAGTAGACTGAGAGTGATAGCCCACACCTGTGATCCCAGCACTTGGGAGGCTGGCACAGCAGGAGCGTTGTGAGTTCAAGGACAGCCTGAATTACATAATGAGACCCTGTGTCGTGTCAAAAATAAATAGCCAAGGGCTGGGGATTTAGCTCAGTGGCACTGTGCCTGCCTTGCAAGTGCAAGGTCCTAAGTTCAATCCCAGGTACTGAAAAAAAAGTAAATCAAAAATAAATAAATAATAATAATAATAAATAAATTTTTTAAAAAAGAAAGAGATGGTCAAATGGATAGATAATAAAGTAAATTTTTTCAATGCTGGAGATCAAACCCAAGGCTCCACACATGGTATGCAAGCACTCTTCCACTGAGATATACTCCCATCCCAGTAAAGCAATTTTAAAACACTATATGTGAAATCTTAGTGGTAATTGTACTAATACTCACAGTAAAAGCTTTTTCACTTCTATGCATGTTTAAATTTTTTGTGATAAATTGATGGTGAAATGTTAACAAGTACTCATAAATAAATATTACTTGAATCTTGTAATAAACATGGCATGATTGCACTAAAATGCAGTAGCACTTTATTATTCCTTTTCCCAGACCAAAAAAGAAAAGTCACTTTCACTTGACACTGCCAAGTCTCTTAAAATAATGTCTCATCTATATTTCTTTCATTTATAACAGAATGTTCATGGGTGTTCAGGTAATATCCAGGAGACAGTGAGGCAGTGATTATTCTTGATCCCACCAGAATATAAACAATTTTTTATGAAATTTCTCTGAAAATGAGACATCATAACAATTTTTGGACAGGGTCTAAGATAAAAATAATCCCTATAGCTAGCTAGACAATTATTGTCACATGGACCCAGATATAATTTATCCTCCCCTTTTGAAAGGACAGAATCCTATTTCCTCAAATGATAAAACAGAATAACTTAATAAGCAGTCCTCAAAAAACACAGAACAGTATCTTGCTTGAAAAAATTCCAGTCTTATATTTTTCTCCAGGAATAGACAGACTGTCTCACCTAATAACTGTAGTTAACATTCTATAGGTGAGTAAATTCTATTCCCTATTAGATATAAATCAAATATCTTACAAAAGCAAAAATAAATCTTCTGAGGAATACATCTTCATCCTCCATCCCAGAAAAAGTTTTAGAAACAAGTACGTTCAAATTTATATGCATACATAAGTAAGCAACTTACATTCAAAACTCACAAAGCATACAGGGAAAAAAATGATTGAAACTTAGCAGAAAAAGAGACTGTAGCAACAGACCCACTAACACTTCAGATAAAATCATTACCAAACATAAAATATGAAACAAGTCTTCTTGTTTTGTTTAATGAAATGAAATTCAAACTTCAAAATATTTGCAGAATTTGAAAAGGAATCAAGTGTAATTTCTATAAAATGGAAGTAAAGTTGGAGACATATGAATTGGATTTAACATTTGATTAGACAGTTAAAAAAGGAATTAGTGCATAGAAAGATAGGTCAGAGATATTTTTTTAGAACAAGAAGTCAAGGCCAACAAAAATAAGAAAGACTAAGAGACATGGAGGCTGTCATGGGAAAGTCTAATATATGTTCACTCAAACTACTGAAAGAACAAAACTATAATTGCTGGATAATATAACTGTGTTCACAGAAAGCCATACTAATCTAAATTAGATTGATATTAATGAGCAAATTTAGTAACAGGGCTGCTGGATAGAAAATGAATAAACCAATTGTATCTCTATATTCCAACCCCCTAATTACAAAGAATTATGAAGTATATCACTTACAATAACATCAAATATATGAATAAGGTACAGAGGAGGCTTTCAGGTTGATGTGCCACAGCTCCAAGTGCAGAGTAGGAGGATTCTGGGCCAATTTCCCACTGCTCCCAGTGCAGAGGAGGCTTTCGGGTCGATGTGCCACAGCTCCAAGCACAGAGAAGGAGGCATCTGGATTGACGTGCTACAGCTCCCAGTGCAGAGTAGGAGGCTTCCAGGCCAACATACCACCACTCCCAGCACAGAGAAGGTGAGCCATGCAGGCACCAGCAGCACCCGCAACCCCAGCCCACATCGAAATTAGAAGACATGTAAACAAGCCTCAAAACCAGACTTTCTGATCACCTACAGCAACCCCAAAGGGAAAGGAGATGGAACAGTCTGATACTCAATAACTTGGACTCCCTGAACTAGCAACAAAAGAGGATCTAGAAAAAATGAAATCAGAAATAATTTCTCAGATAACAGCAGAGATTGTGCCCATAGTGAAAGACATGATTAATAAATCTAGAGAGGACACAGATAAAAAAATAGAGGAACTGAGGAACATGATGGAATCCCTACATAGGAAACAAATATAATCCATAAAACAGATGCATACAGATTTACAGGAGATTAAAAATTCCACTGAAAGTCTACACAGCAGAATGAGCCAATGTGAGGACAGAATTTCAGATATAGAAGATAAGATTGCAATTAGTGACCAGGAAAAGAAAAATCACTTTCAAATAGTAAGGGACTACAAGAAATCAATCTAGCAGCTGCTAGATGATGCAAAGAATAACATAAGAGTGACTGGAATCATGAAGAAATAGGAGAGTGTGCAAATGACATAAAAACAACTGTTCACAGCAGTAATGGCAGAAAACTTCCCAAGCATGGGGAAAGAATTTGACATACAGATAAGTGAGGCATATAGGACCGAAACTAGCCTTGATCAAAAAAAAATCTACACAGAGGCATATAATTGTTAAGATTCCAGAAACTCAACAGAAGAACAAAGTTCTACAAGCAGTTAGAGAAAAGAAACAAATCACATACAAAGGAAAGCTCAACAAAATCAAAGCAGACTTCTCAATGTAAACCCTCAAGGTAAGAAGAGGTTGGAGTGATGTATTTCAAGGCCTAAAGGAAAACAACCTCCAACCCATATTGATGTACCCTGCAAAACTGTCTTTCAAAATTGATGGAGAAGTAAGATACTTTCATGACAAAGAACACCTTAGGAACTTCATGAATACCAAACCAGCACTCCAAAAAATTTTAGACAAAATCCTAGGAAAAGACAATGAGGATCACAACACCAGGAAGCCCACCAGAATGAATCCATCAGGCATGACAAGAAGTGAAAAGCAAAGGGGGAGAATCCAACAAAAAGAAAAAGTCATGACAATGATAAGCCAATACATATCCCTTATAACCTTTAATGTTAATGGTCTCAATTCACCAATCAAAACAAATAGACTGGCAGAATGGGTCAAGAAGGAAGATCCAACAATATGCTACATACAAGAAACACACTTGATTCAAAAAGAAACTCATAGACTGAAAGTTAAAGGGTGGAAAACAATTCTCCATGGGACAGGAACCTGAAAAAAAGCAGGAGTAGCTAAAAGGGAACAATCCAAGAGGAAGGGATGACAAACATAAATGCACCAAACACTAGTGTGCCCAACTATGTAAAACAAATACTAACAGACGTGAAAAATCAAATAAGCACTAACACAATAGTAGTGGGGACCTCAACACCCCGCTGTCACAAATAGATAGATCAATTAGACGAAAAACAATCAATGAAATACTAGAACTCAATCAAACTCTGGAACAAATGAACTTAACAGATGATTACAGAGTGTTCCACCCCACAAAATCAGAATATGCATTCTTTTCAGCTGCACAGATGTCATTCTCCAAAACAGATCACGTACTCATTCACAGAACATATTTAGGTAAGTGCAAAGGAAGTGAAGTTATCCCCTATATATTATCAAACCATACTGCGATGAAATTGAAGATCAATAGAAAAAGAAGCAACAAGAATTTCATAAACACATGGAAATTGAACAACACACTTCTGAATAACCAATAGGTCACAGAGGAAATTAAAGAAGAAATCAGACAGTTCCTTCAATTAAATGACAATGACAATACAACATATCGGAATCTATGGGACACAATGAAAGCAGTCTTAGGAGGGAAATTCATAGCAGTGAATACTCATATTAGGAAAACAGAGCAAGCCCAATTAAATAACCCGATGCTGAACCTCAAGCTTCCAGAAAAAGAAGAGCAGGACAAACCCAAATCCCACAGAAAGGAGGAAATTATAAAGATCAGGGCAAAAATCAATGCACTGAAGACTAAAAGAATGATACAAAAAAACAATGAAGCCAAGAGTTGGTTCTTCGAAAGAATCAACAAAATTGACAAACCCTTAGCCAGCCTTATCAGAAAAAGGAAAGAAAAGGCACAAATCCATGCAATTAGGAATGAAAAGGATGAAATTACAACAGACCCAGCAGAAATCCAGAGGATCATCAATACCTACTTCCAGAACCTGTACGCCAATAAGATGGACAACACAGAAGAAATGAACAGATTCCTAGATATATATGAACTACCAAAGTTGAACGAAGCAGACCTAAAAATTCTGAACAACCCAATATCAATCAACAAAACTAAAAATGTAATTAAAAACTTACCAAATAAGAAAAGCCTGGGTCCTAATGGCTTCACCTCTGAATTCTACAAGACATTTAGAGAGGAACAATTGCCACTACTGTTTAAACTCTTCAATGAAATAGAAAGGGAAGCAATACTCCCAAATTCACTCCTGGAAGCAAGCATCACCTTGATCCCCAAAGCAGAGAAAGACCCAACTGAAAAAGAGAACTATAGGCCAATCTCACTAATGAATGTAGATGCAAAAATTCTTAATAAGATAATGGCAAATAGAATGCAGAAGATCATCAAGAAGATCATACACCCTGACCAAGTGGGATTCACACTGGGATGCAGGGATGGTTCAAAAAACACAAATCAATCAAATCAATCAATGTAATACACTATATCAATGCAGCCAAGGACAAAAAACATATGATTATCTCAATAGATGCAGGAAAAGCATTTGACAAAATCCAACATGCATTTATGATAAAAACTGTACAAAAAATTGGAATAGACGGTCTCTATCTCAATCTGATAAAAGCCATCCATGAAAAACCAACAGCCAATATCATACTAAATGGTCAAAAATTGAAATCCTTCCCACTAAAATCGGGAACAAGACAAGGATGTCCACTATCACCACTCCTGTTCAATATAGTTTTGAAAACCTTAGCCACAGCAATGAGACAAGAGAAAGAAATAAAAGGAATAAAGATAGGAAATGAAGAAGTCAAATTGTCATTATTTGCAGATGACATGATACTCTATATAGAATACCCCAAGAACTCCACAAAAAGTCATCTAGACTTAATAACCAAATTCAGTAGAGTAGCTGGATACAAGGTCAACACACAAAAATCAATAGCTTTCCTCTACACGAATGACAGACTCAGTAAGAAAGAAATAGGGCAAACAATTCCTTCCCCTCGCCCATTAAGTTTATTAGTACATTGTCGGTATAAAGTACAGTTACATTCATCATTGGGATCTTGTACCGTTACATGAGTATCTTGGTTATTTTTTCCCCTTGCCCTTGCCCTCCCTTCACCCCCTCCACCCTTCCCTATTTGAAAGACTTTGTTTCCACTTTTTTCCTTTTCTCTTATTTTTTTCTTTTCCCTTCTTTCCTTTCCCCTACCCCTCCCACTTCCCCTGTTCCTTTAGAGCTTTACTTCCTATTACACAATATCAATTATACATTTTTAAAATTATAATATCAAGATCTAGGAGACATTACCACAGATTTTACAGAATTTAAAAGGATACAGAAAGCATATTACAAAAATCTGTTTTGAAATAAATTTGACAACTTCTAAGAAGTACCTTGGAAGACAAATTAACGAAACTGACTCTGAAGAAATATAAAATTTGAATAGCACCTATTAAAGTATATTCCTACCTTGAAAACCTACCTATACGCTCATATACATTTTAACTGATAAATTATATCAAACATTTAAAGCACAAAAAAGAAGGAACACTTCTCCCCTCATTTTAGGAAATCAACATTGTGCTAATCTTAAAACTGGATAAAGATAATAGAAGAAAAATGTATGAACATAGATAGAAATTTGTTTAACAACAAAAGTATTAGAAGTCAGATCTGGCAGGATGTAGAAAGTGGTTTTATTATAGGGATGGCAGTGTTGGTTCAGCATTGGAAGATCCACCCCCAAAAGTCATTGCTTTAACAGAGGAAAGGAAAAAGCCACATGATCCAGTCACTAGTTGGAGAAAAAGTATTGGACTAAATTCCACAGCTGTTCATGGTAAAAGCTATCAGGAGACTAGAAGTAGAACAGAACCTTCTCGACAGATTAAAGACATGTACTCCGTACTTCCAGCAAAAATACCTTGTATGAATGGAGAAGATAAAATGCTTTATCCCTAAGGTGGGGAACAAGGACAGATATGCCTACTCTTCATCTGTCCATGAAACTTTGAAACCTAGGCCCCACCAAAATAGTCTGGCAATAAAATGACACAATTAGGATAGGATTGGCAAGGTAGAAGCAAAATCTTTATATGTAGATGAAATGATCATCTACAGAGAAAATACTAAGAAATCTCTAGGAGCCCTTAGAACTTATATTTGAATTTAGCAGGATTAGAAAACACAAGGTATATATAAAAATTCAGGTCTATGTATACTTACTATAAGTGAAGAATTGGATATTGAAATTTAAAAGTTAATTAGGAGTACAAAGGACCTAGAAAAGTAAAAAGAAAAAGAAAAAAAACAGTGTTGGAAGATGTTTAGTACCTAATTCTAAGACTTCCTCTAAAGCTATAGTAATCAAGGCAGTGTTGGTGTAAGGAAAGACATATAGATCACTTGAATAAAACAGAGAATCTAGAAAGAACCACACATATATGGTCCATTAAGTTTTGAAAAATTATTTAACATTAACATTTTATAGAAGATAAACTCAACTCAAGAGAAGAGGAAAAGATAGTGTTTTCAGCAAATGGCACTGGAACACTTGGTATCCATATATAAAAAATTAATCTCAACCCTTTATTTCCATACATAAAAATAACTTGAAGGGATCTATGAACCCAAATATGAAAGACTAAACGTACAAAACTTTAAGAAGAAATTATAAGGGAAAATGTTTATGAATTTAGGGTAGGCAACAACTTCTTAGGATACAAAAACCATGACATATAAAAGAAAAAAATTGATAAATGAGATTCCATCAAAATGTATAACTTTAAATGACATTGTTAAAATGAAAAGTAGTCCTTAAACAGACCATATTTACAATGCATATAGCCTATGACCAGAATATATAAAGAACTCTTACAGCTCATTAACAGACAACCCAATTAAAAAGTAGACATAAGAAGATGATAAATAGCCAGTACAGCACAAGGGAAGGTGTGCAACTCTAGAATCAGAAAAATACTAATCAGTACAATAATAAGATTGAATTATACACTCATTAGGGAGATGAAGTTCAAAGTTTTAAAAGCCTTGTCATGACTTTTTCTTTTTGTTGGATTCTCCCCCTTTGCTTTTAATTTGTCATGCCCAATGGATTCATTCTGATGGGTTTCCTGGGGTTGTGGTCCTCATTGTCTTTTCCTAGGATTTTGTCTAAAATTTTTTGGAGTGCTGGTTTGGTATTCATGAAGTTCCTAAGGTTCTCTTTATCATGAAAGTATCTTATTTCTCCATCAATTTTGAAAGATAGTTTTGCAGGGTACATCAATCTGGGTTGGAGGCTGTTTTCCTTTAGGGCTTGAAATACACCACTCCAAGCTCTTCTTGCCTTGAGGGTTTGCATTGAGAAGTCTGCTGTGATTCTGATGGGCTTTCCTTTGTATGTGATTTGTTTCTTTTCTCTAACTGCTTTTAGAATTTTGTTCTTCTAATTATATGCCTGTGTGTGGATGTTTTTTGATGAAGGCTAGTTGGAGTCCTATATGCCTCACTTATGTGTATGTCAAGTTCTCTTCCCCTCCTTGGGAAGTTTTCTGCCATCACTTCTGTGAACAGTTTTTTTATGTCATCTCCACTCTCTCCTCTTTCTTCATTGACTCCAATCAGTCTTATGTTATTCTTTGCACAGTCTAGCAGCTGCTGGATTGCTTTCTCATGGTCCCTTACAATTTTAAAGCAATTTTTCTTTTCCTGGTCACTAATTGCAATCTTATCTTCTGTATCTGAAATTCTGTCCTCACATTGGTTCATTCCGCTACGTAGATTTTCAATGGAGTTTTTAATCTCCTGGAAATCTGTTTGCATCTGATTTATGGATTCCATTTGTTTCCTATGTTGGGATTCCATCGTGTTCCTCAGATGCTCTATTTTTTTATCTGTGTCCTCTCTAGATTTATTAATCATCTCTTACAGTATGGGTACAATCTTTGCTGTTATCTGAGAAATTACTTCTGATTTCATTTTTTCCAGATTCTCTTTTGTTGCCAGTTTAGCAATTCCAGGTGGTTGAGTATCAGATTGTTCCATCTTGTTTCCATTTGGGGGTGCTGTAGGTGACCTGGAAGTCCGTTTTTGAGGCTTGTTTACATGTCTTCTCATTTCCACCTTGTGGGGAAGGTTGCTGGCACCCGCGCAGCTCACCTCCTCTGCCCTAGGAGCAGTGGAATGGCCAGGCAAATAATTTCTTTCCCAATAGCATCCAAAAAACTGAAATACCTACAAATCAACCTGACAAATGAAATCAAAGAACTTTTCTCTGAAACCTATAGCACTTTGAAAAGAGAGATTGAAGATGATATCAGAAAATGGAAAGACATCCCTTGCTCCTGGGTAGGAAGAATCACCATAGTGAAAATGGCCATTGTTCCAAAACTGCATTGTTCCAAAACTGCAATCCCAATTCAGATCCCAGCAGCATACTTCACAGACCTTGAGAAAACAATCCAAAAATTCATTTGGAACAAGAGACCTAGAATAGCAAAAGCAATTCCAGGTAACAGAGACATGGCAGGGGGTATTACAACCCCCAACTTGAATTTATACTACAAAGCTAATGTGATAAAAACAGCATGGTACTGGCAAAGAAACAGAACTGAGGACCGGTGGAACAGACTACAAGATGCAGAAACAACGCCAGACACACTCAGCCATCTCATCTTCGATAAAGAAGCCAAATCCCTTCACTGGAAGAAAGATAGCCTCTTTAATAAATGGTGCTGGAAAAATGGGGCTTCAACTTGCCAAAGATTAAAACTAGACCTATATCTCTCACCATGCACTAAACTAAAATCAAAATGTATTAAAGATTCAAATATTAAAACAGAAACACGGAACCGGCTGGAACAGAGTTCAGGTAGAACTCTTGAAGACATTGGTGTAGGAAAAATTTTATGAACAAAACCTCAGTTGCCTGTGAAGTAGCACAAACAACAAGTGGGGTCTCTTCTTACTAAAAAGCTTCTGCACAGCAAGAGAAACCACCAACAGAGTGAAGAAACAACCTACAATGTGGGAAAAATTTTTCACCAGCTGTCCCTCAGACAAAGGTCTACTATCTAGAATCTATGAAGAATTTAAAAAAAAACACCAGACCTCCCACATTTAAAGACCCAATCCAAATATGGGCATCTGAAATGAATAGACATTTTTTGGGCAGAGAAGTAGAAATAGCAAATAAAAATATGAAAAAATGTTCAACATCACTGGTCATTGGAAAGATGCAAATGAAAACAATGCTGAGATTCCACCTCACCCCAGAAACAATGACTGCTATCAAGAAATCAACCAATAACAAATGCTGGCAGGGCTTTGGGGAAAGAGGAACACTGCTCCACTGCTGGTGGGAGTGTAGGCTGGTTCAACCACTGTGGAAATCATTATGGAGATACCTCAAAGAACTAGGACTGCAAGGCTCATTTGACCTAGCTATTCTCATGATGGGTATCTTCCCCAAAGAATTAAAAGAATCATACCACAGTGATATATGTCCACCCATGTTCATAGCAGCACAGTTTGTAATAGCTAAAACTTGGCAAAAATCCAAATGCCATCAACTAGAGACTGGATAAAGAAAATGTTTTTTTTTATAAAATGGAGTAGTACTCAGCCATAAAAAATGAGAAATTAGAGACATTTATAGCTAAATGGATGCACATTGAGGCGATACTCTTTTTTTAATTCTTTTATTGGTACATTTTAGGTATACAATACATTTACATTTCTCATTGGGAACTTGCACCTTTACATCATGCATCTTGGTTCTTATTTTTTCCCCATTCCCTGCCCTCCCTTCATCCCTCCACCCTTCCCTATTTACAAAGACTTTGTTTCCATTTTTTCTATTTCTCATAATTTTTCCTTTCCCTCTTTCCTTTCCCCTATCTCTCCCACTTCCCCTACCCTTTTGGACCTTTTCTTCCTATTTCGCATTATCAGTTATTCATTTTAATCATGGGTACCTTTTAGGTATATGATATAATGACATTCATCATTGGAAATTTGCACCTTTACATAAACTCTCTTGATTCTTATTTTTTCCCTTCCCCTCCCTTCAACCCCTCCATCCCTCCCTATTTACAAAGATTTTGTTTCCATTTTTCCATTTTCGAGGCGATACTCTTAAGTGAAATAAATAGGACACACGTGTAAATACCAAATAGTTTCTCTAGTGTGGGAAACTGAAAGCGTAAATAAGGACTAAAAGGTATAATAGACAATGTGAAATAGGAAGAAAAGTGGCAAAGGGGAAGTGGAATTGGGAGGGGTAGGGGAAAGTAAAGAAGGGAATGGAATTAATATAAGAAAATGAAAAAATGGAAACAACATTTTTGTAAATAGGGA
The DNA here is from genome assembly GCF_053883595.1 of Heterocephalus glaber. Taxonomy (NCBI): domain Eukaryota; kingdom Metazoa; phylum Chordata; class Mammalia; order Rodentia; family Bathyergidae; genus Heterocephalus; species Heterocephalus glaber. The sequence continues at coordinate 10,917,142 of NW_028258344.1, forward strand.
GGGATGGAGGGGTTGAAGGGAGGGCAGGGGAAGGGGGAAAAAATAAGAACCAAGAGAGATTATGTAAAGTTGCAAATTTCCAATGATGAATGTCATTATATTGTATACCTAAAATGTACCAATAAAATAAAATTTAAAAAATATATATGAATAAAATAAATCTATCATGTTATGCAAGGCCATTATAAAGAAAATGGCAAATTTTATTGAGGAACACTAAAGAAGACCTAAATAGCTAACCATGATGCAGCACACCTGTAGTACCAGCACTCAGGAGGCTGAGGCAGGAGGAACACCTCAAGTTCAAGGCCAGCCTGGGCTATATAGTGAGTTCAAAGCCACTACATAGGGAGACCTTGTCTCCAAAAAAGAAAAGACTTAAATAAATGGCAGAATATACGATATTCATGAATTTGAAAACAAATATTGTCTCTAGATTTAATTTGTAGATTAAATGAAATAAGAATCCCATAGGTTTTTTTGTGAAAAAATAAATACATCTAAAAACCTTTACAGAAATGCAAAGGAAGAAAGACTCCAAATAGCCATTTTTCAGGAAAAAAAAAAACATATAACCAACAAAGAACCATTATCTAGATTATATAGAGAATTCCAAAGAGTAACAAAGAACAAGAATGGGAAATGTACAGAAGTCATAAACAGGTATATCTTAAAAAGGAAATATGAATGGCCAAAATATATATGAAGACATATTCAACTTCATTATTAATCATAGAAATACAAATTAAAATGATAACAAAATAGCACTTCAAAAACAAAAGCCCAACAAAAATCAAACAGGCAACAATATAGAACCACAAATATTCCTATACATTGCTGCCAGGAATACAGATTGCTTCAGTCCTATTAGAAATTTGGCACTACTTCATGCTAAAAATACTAGAAATTGATTTGCTCAACTTTTATTCTAATCTCCTTCAAATGTGCTATTCTAAATCTTAAAGGGAAAAAACTAAAAATTGTATTTCTAAGAATTCCTACAGCAAGAGTTCCAGAATGATTAAACTTTTGACCCATCCACTGTTCACAGTAAAATTTTTACTGAGCTAAGTAGGGAAAAGGAGCAGAGCTGAAGATATTCTTTTTGCTAGCAGGGATTATAATAATGACTCCTCACTTTTAAAAAGTAGTTTCAGACAACCCAAGTGCCCATCAATTGGAGAATGGATAAAGAAGATGTGGGTTTTTTATAAAATGGAGTACTACTCAGCCATAAAGAACCAGAAACTAGAGACATTTATAGCTAAGTGGATGCATATTGAGGCCATCCTCTTAAGTGAAATAAATAGGAAACACATGTGTAAATACCGAATAGTTTCTCTAGTATGAGAAACTGAAAGTGTAATTAAGGATATACACGGATGAAATGGCCTAATAACATATTTCTCAGATTGTGTTTCCATCGTGTGTCATATGACTGTATTGAAATTTAAATAAGCAGAAGTTTGGCTTATGTGGAGTCTGCTAACTAACTGGAGTTTTTTCTCCAGACCACTATTTGTTCATTGTTGGTTTGGGGGATCTTTCTGAAACAAATCACATCCTCTGGTGTCTTGGTGGTGCCTGAGATTTTTTTAAAGTTATACGGAAAAATGTTTAAGTGCTTTTCAGTTTTGTTTTGGTTGAGTTCTACTGTATTTGAATATCATTGTAGTTTTTTTCCCCTTGTATTGTTCTTCTTTGAATGGTTTTAATTTCTGTATGTGTGTGTGTTTGATAATAAAGTTATTTTTAAATTTTAAAAAAAGTGGTTTCAGAGCTGAAGTTTGGATGCAGGGCCAGCAAGCCTAAACATGCTTCCTGATTTAGCTGAAGTGGATGTCTACTCGCACACAAGGCATTATGGCTTTGGAGCTAGAACTGTATCAGAAGCTTTTTATTTCAAAACACAGTTTTCTCCTGAAGAGAAAAGTGGTAGTTTCTTCATGGCCCAATCCTTGGTTGTGGCTTTGGGAGTCATCCCTAGAAGTTCAAGCTAGCCTCTGTTTCTTCAATCCTCTCAATAATTCTGTAAATGACCAACAGCCCATAATAAATCCTTTTCTATTTTAGTGGTAGGGAGAGCAAAGTTAAAGTCTTACATACAATATTTATTATAAAGAGAAACACTAAAAATTAAAACCATGTAGTATTAAAATGAGGATAGGAAAATGGCAAATAGGATAGGATAAATAGTCTCAAAACCTAGGTACATGGCTGCTTATTTTCTGACGAAGGTAACCATGTAAAATAGTGGGAGAAATAGACTTTTCAGTAAGTCATGCTGGGTCAATTGACTATCCATTTGGGCAGGGGTCCCTGACCACTATCTTACACCTTATCCATGAGTTGGATCTAAATATGAAAAGTAAAGAACACAGGAAACTATCTTCATTATTTTTTTGCTAGGAGAGGATTTCTTAAAATATAAAAAGAATGAACATAATTGCAATGATAAATGAATTTTAATACATTAAATAGTACTGTAAATTAAAAGTTTCTACTTATCAATATCAACCTTAAAGAAAATGAAAAAATAAACCCACAAAGGCATTTAGAACACATATAACTGACAAAGGTCTAGTATTCAGATTATAATTTTTTAGAACTTCTGAAAATCAATAAACAGGCAATTCATTGAAAATGTGCCAAAGACTTCAAGTGAGTAATTCAGAAAAAATAATATTCAAGCTAGGTATGGTGGTACACACCTGTAATCTCAGCACTCTGGGAGGCTGAGGCAAGAAGATCAGAACTCACCCCCAGCCTAGACAATTTATCCATTTAGCAAGACCCTGTCTCCAAAAAAAGAAAAAAAAAGGGCAGGGGCTGGGGTAAGCTGGGAAATGTAGCTCAGTATGATACTTAATGAGACATAATGAGTAAGGAGAAAAATGCAAAAAATAATGGAATATTATTGAACATTTACCAGAAAGGTAATTTTTAAAAATCCAACATTAATAATTGTTTTCAAGAAGATGCCTCCTTGGAAAATCTCCTGCATTACTCGTAGGAATATAAATCTCCAAATGTAGTTGTTTTTATTATTTGCAGTAGTTATGTTCTAAAAAGTTGCCACAAACACAGAGTTAGCCAACACTAAACCATTGCTCCTGAGAAATACAAGGTTAGATTCTTGCAAGCTTTTTGTTCACTTTTTCATCACTCAAACATAACCTCATTTTACATGTGGTTCTGTTGAAAGCCACCTTATTTAATAGATATTGTTGCTTCATAAACCTTGAACTCACAGCCAAAGGCATTAAAATTCCTGCCTGAACAATGCTTATCTAACACATCTGTTCTCTTCTAAGGCACATCCTACCGTCTTGTGCTGAGGAACACTGGACAGGTTAGCACCATGCTTGAGGGCTTTTTTTTAAAACAGGGAAATCACCAACACAAAACATCAAATGAAAATACATAGCACCACTAGACATATAAAGGATACTAATTTACAGTAAGAATTTTTCATCTATGTTTTCACTTGCAAAATCTTCAAGACAGTCACTGCATTGGTATTGGAAGAATGACCATGAACTACAAATTTTGTAAGCATGTGTTGTCCACTTGTAGCTCAGCTGCTACAATTAAGTGATTTTCTGTTTCTGCAGAATCGATAATAATTAGTTTTTCTTTCACCATTATATCCCACCTAAGATGATGTAATTAATTTGCATATAACTGAAAGTACATTAATCCTTTTTCCCAGAATTTAGTTTTCTATCCCTTTTTTATAGCCTTTTTCCCAGTGAAAATTATACTTTGAGGATTTTTACTTTAGGGTTTCAACATTCGGGATTTTAATATTTCAGGATTGTGATTTTCAGTATTTTAGACTTTAGGGTTTTGGATCTTTTGAGATTTCAATATTTGAGATTATGGCATTCATAATTGTGTTTTGGGAGCTTATAATCAGCACCAATTTGTCATATGTGTTTCAGGTTATAATGTGTTGCTAAATGTGGAAAAAATCAATGACCTTTGATTTAAATCCATAAGCATATCCAGTTGCCTGCTCTGCCAGCTACAGAGGCTGAAGATTACAAGGGTTTCAACTTATCATTTTAAAAATCATAGTAGAGTTAGAGGTCGGGATCCTTGAACAGCTAAATGGTTTAACTCATCACTTCCCTATTAGCACAGACCTATAGGTTCTGAGCTCTAACACTGAGTCTAGGTGAAGAGATACTGACCTTGAAAATGGAATTTCTGGACCTCAAAGCCAGTGGAATTAACAAATACAGAAAAGGTGATTTTTAAAGGTTTATCTGGAGATTGATGTCAAATTTGCTTTACTTTGCCATCTTAATTTTAAAATGGTCAAAATTGAGGATCAAATTATTCTACAAACATTTTTGACTTAGTGAAATCATATCTCCCCAAATCTGAAATTTTTCACTATACTAAGCCATCTTCTCCCTCTCTTTTTCCTCACTCTCTCCCTCTCCTTCTCCCACCTTTGCTTTTCCTTTCCTCTCCTCCCTCTCAAGTTAACTGTCCTAACAGAGTCGCAGTGAGATTCTTTATTTTACTAAGAAGACAAAGATATTCTGAATGGAACTTCTTTATCTTCCATTGCTAAATGATGTTGGCTAACAATCAGTTGAGGGTTTTCAACGTCAGGCACTGTGTTAAGTGATTTATGTGCATTGTCTCTTTTAAAGCTCATAGTAAATCTAAGTAGCTAATACTGTTATAGTCCTCACTTTGCAGGTGAGAATATTGAATGACAGAGAGATTATTCTGCCCAGATCACACAGGAAGTGTTAAATTTGGGACTTGAACCCTGGCATCCAGATACCATGCCACATTGCATATTTTTTCAAAATATATCTGCACATAATGTCACAGTCTTCCTTCCAGTCCTGTATTACTGTAAACTACATTTGGTTTACATTCTTGGCCTTCAGTAAAACCCCTTTTCTGAGCACCACTCACAAGGGAGGAACTCTGCATTTACCTACTATATGACTTCATCCTTCTCATCATAGGTGATTGGGCCAAAAGTAGACACCTAACCTAAACTGACCAATCATAGTTTCTCTTAACAATCTAGACAGAGAGCCATAGCACAGAATCACCAGGAATTGATTCACATTAAAGACCAGGCTCTCAAGTGATAATAGAGTTGCCAAGGTTCCAGGAGCTGCCCTGTTAGCCTTTTCCTGTATCCTGGTTATTTGGGTTTTCCTAGAATTCCACAGTTTTCTTTTTATTAACCTAACTAGAACATAGTCATTTATTCATTTAACAAAATTTTTGAGCATCTGCTATGTGCCCGGTACATAGTTGAAAACAGTGTATAGAGGCCGATATCAAAACAAGTAATCTCAAAAATAACTATGTAGTGACCAGTTGTGAGAAATGCTAAAACAGGACAGTACGGGCACTATGAAAGGCTCCTAGAAAGAGAATTACTTTAGTCATAAATGAAATCATGTGTGTAAAGCACTTAGCACAGGGCTTGGCTCCTAACAGGCTTTCAGTGTGTATTCCTTGTTCAAATTCTCTCTAAATAATAGTCTTGGCACAATCCCTTCTGAATTGAGGCCAATATAGTACCAAACTGGTCTAATTGGCTGCTAATTTACATCCTGCCTTTAGTTTCTGATGACAGATTATTATTCCAAAAATATCACTTGCATTAATGCTGCCTATTTGTATCATATGACACAGAATTTGGACTCTTTCCAATAAACCAGCCTCAGGTCTCAGAAGGGAGAGATGGAGGTAAGCAGGACTCCAAAGAAAACTGCAGCAAAAGTATTACAGCATGAGATGGGGTAAAATGGTGGGAGTGGGGAACAGTTGTCAGGCTGGCCAATACAGCCCTCACTATTTCCATTTGTTAAGTAAGGAATGCAGAAGTCCAAGCTGCCCAGATAAGTTTTAGTGCATAGGAAGAAAAGAAAACTGAGTAACCCCATTAATCATCAGCACTGAAAAGAGAGCAAACTTCTACAAAGATGAGCAACTCAATGAAAAAGTGTGCGGGGGGGGGGGGTGACAAAGATTCTCCTCTTGACAAATTGTAGTCACTCTTCTGAACCTTCTAGGACCATCTGTGTACTCCCTCATAAAATTCACTTTTAGCAAAAATTCCTGCTAAGTCATTTTAGTAAGAACCCCCCACTTTTGATATCTGGTCACCCTAGATACCTGATCAGGTTCCTCATCCTCTTCCATACCCCAGCTGACCTTCTGGCCTATTTTTAGCAATAATCTGTTAGATTCTCCAGAATCTCCCAGAATCTCCTCTTACCTTAACATCCAGGATGTTTCCCTTAGTAACTTCTGTCCATTGATCCACACCCTGTTCCTTTGCTATAAATTCTCACTTACCCATACTGTACTCACAGCTGAGCCCATTCTATCCCTGACTGCAAAAATCTCATTGCAGGGCCGGGGATTTAGGTCAGTGGTTCCGGCGCCTGCCTTGCAAGCACAAGGTCCCGAGTTCGATCCCTGACACCAAAAAAAAAAAAAAAAAATCTCATTGCAGTGATCCTTCTACTTATCATGATGTGTCTGAATAAAATCTTCCTTCTTATGCTTTAACAAGTACTGTATCCCTGAATAATGTTTTCTTTGGCAGGGGACAAAATTCAACCTATAGTATAACACAACAGTAGACCTAACTCTTTATTTTGTGCAATAGATGTAGTTTCCTGACCTAAAAGTCCTTTTTTGCAGGGCCTATTAGGGAGTAGTGAGATGGACATATTTGATTTTGGCTACACAGTATGGAAGCTATCAAAAGCTGGACAGTAGGAGAGATAAAGAAAGATAAGCCACATGTTGAATAATTAGAGGCTAATTATAGACATTTGTGCTTTCCTCGGTATATGAACTGGGCCCCCCCCCAAGGTTATTAGGGAGTAGTGAGATGGACATATTTGATTTTGGCTACTCAGTATGGAAACTATCAAAAGCTGGACAGTAAGAGAGACAAAGGGAGATAAGCTGCATGTTGAATAATTAAAGGCTAATTATGGATATTAGTGCTTTCCTCGGTAAATGAAATGAGCTATCCCAAACATGTCAACACTACCATCAGACAGTATGACAAGAATTTAGACAAAGGGCAAGTTGTTCTTCCCACTGTCAGAAATAATTCCAAAGTCTGTCAGGCTCAGATACAAAGCCCACCTGTGTTGGTCCCTTCAAACCTATCCTATTCTCTATACCTGCTGCCATTTATTCACATAAATGGAATTGTCAATTATCACAATCATGCTGGTCATGACCTGAAAGTCATCAGGACTCATGCAGCCCTCTTATAGGTATTGTACTTCCCCAGAGAACAGGCCAGAAAGTTTAATCCATCTGGTTAAGCCACACTGGAAAAGCAAACTGCCTGTTTCTGAGTGTTGTTTAGGAAAACAACAGAGAGCCATCTGAATAGAAATGAAAAATTCAGTAAATGATGCTTGTGTCTTCAGCATTCTGGAACTTGCTAGCAACTATACTAAATGAATCACTTATGATGACCTTGGGTGACACTTTACACAAAGAAAAACCTTCAACTTTATTTGGAGGCATTCACAGAATCTAATGTTAAATTTCTATCTTGGGTTCTTTGTCAGAGGTTTCTGAAGGAACCACATTATAGTCAGGGACAAAGTTGAATCAAATTTAAAGTAGAAAACTTGACTCAAGGATCCTTATCTTCCACCCCTATCAACCCTCTAGTGTCCTGCATTTTCCCATTCCATCTTCCAGGACATTATTTATCCCTAAAGGCAATAGTTCCTGTCTCTGGACTGGGTCTGAGGGAGATGCCACAAAGAGGAAATGGGCCCTCAATTTGCTCCCCTCACAGAGTAGGTAGTAGGCTTGCTGACTACAGTCACAGAAAAAGAATTTCATGATTCATCAGAGTGAGGCATAGAAAGATTTATTGGACAAAGTTAGAAAGTGAGAGAGAGTAGAACAAAACTCCAACTTGAGTAACTGGAAGGGGCTCACTCTGATGCAGGGGTTCTGACTGGCCCACTGACAAAAACCCAAGGCCAGCTTTTAAGGATTAGCTGAGATGGACCAGGATTTGGTTGATCAATATCTCTATCCTGGTTTTGCAGCTCCAGAGGCATCCTTATGGCTCAAAGGACAATTCAATTCCCATGATTGTCTTTGCTTGGAAGGTGGGCTACCTTGGTTACCATCATACCAAGTGATCTCATGGGGTAGTCTGCAAGGCTCTACTTTTCCTGGAATCTGAGGTGACTGTAGGTTTGAAGACTTCCAGACATCACTCCAGGGAGGTCTGGAACTGAACACTGTGCAAGCTGGCAATTGAGAGTCCTGAAAATTACTATAGTTACTCTTATCTTGATGACCTCAATCTTGAAGGCAGGTAAGATAGAATAGTTAAATTTAGGGTTAATAAACCTTATAATACAGACACTCCCTGAATGATTAGCATACCTATGTGCAGAGCTGAGCTGTCCCAAAGTATTAAGGTAATAATGGAGATAAAAATATTGAGTTTCCTGGCACCTTTCTACTTATCTTTATTTCTTCTACTTCAGTTACCATAGCTATGCTGGCTGGCAAATAAGTTAAAACTTTTCCCAACATGACATTTTCTCTTCCCTTAACTCCATATCAGACACGTCTTTAGAGTCCCATGAGTGTGAGATAGGCCACCCAATGATACAGCAAAAAACAAAGCTATAACACTTAGGGCCAGAAAGCCTGAACTGGGTCCGCAGTTTCATCACTTATTGACCTGTGTGACATTTGGCAGGCATTTGTCCATTAATTTCTATGAACATGAGAATATTTACTTCTCAAAGATACAAAGATTAAATTTTAGGAGTGTAATAAAAATTCTTTTTAAATGTAGCATAGAATCATCTTCAGTGTTCCCAGCTAATTCTGAATTCTATAGAAGACTATGAAATGCTGTCAAGCATGGAGCCAGGTTTGTTTTGATATTTGGTGAAATTATGAACCTTTTTATATATGTTTCTGTAAGAATATTATTTCTGAAACTTTGTGTGGGGAAACAAATACTTTATTTTTGGGTGGGCCAAGTTCTGGGTGTGTCTGAGTCAGAGAGAAGTGATGAGCCTCAAAGGAGGAATGTCCTATTGCTTTCTGATTCAGCAGGCTTGTCTAGCATTTTAATGGTGCTATATTATCTTCAAGGCACACAGGATTTGAAATTATCACAGGGTAGCTGTTTCAAATTGTGATATATCACAACAGATTGATGGCAGAGCAAATATAAAAAAAAACTCAACTGTCTTCTAGTAAGTCAAAATATTTTTAAAAACTGCCAAAAAAGTTAAACAAAATGAGTCTTTTTTTATTTTGGAAACTATAGTTAGCTTTCATTAAAATATGTTAAGTATATTAATTTGCAGTGAGTCTAGTATTATTTTGAAATAAATTAACTTACAACTTTTGAAATTTTTCAGTGTTAATTTCTAATGTGATAAATATTGATAGATACAACCTATATCAATGAAAGCAGGGAGGATAGTAATTTTTAAAATGTAAAGTGCTCCTGAGATGAAAAATCTTAAGTCTGCTGCCCACGAAATATCAGGTGAAATGGAATTTTAAATACTTTTTACTGAAAGAATTCCATTTAGAAATTACTACTTCTCATTTGGTTTCTAATGGTAGTGACATTGAGTTCCCTCAAAGTCTTTGCTTTTCCTGGACAAGTCACCAAACTGACACGGGAGTTGCTCAGTAGACATTGTGCTGGCATAGGGCCCGACTCCTTCGTCCCATCCCCACCCACATCCCACTAACAGATTAAGCTTAAAGATTGCCCACTTTCTTGTCACTGGAACACAATATTCAACACTCATAACTTAAAGGAGAAAGGGTTTATTTTGACTCACAGTTTGTAGAGTTTTCAGTCCAGAGTTAGCTGGCTTCAAGGAAACACAGTATGGCAGAGAAACATGGTAGAGGCAGGTTGCACATGGCATGGCAGACAGAAAGCAGAAAGAGATCCAGGGAGGAGAGGGAGATACACCCTTCTAGGCCACACTCCCAGTGACCCACTTCCTCCATCCAGGCTTCACCTTCCACCATCACATTTAGTTATAAATTTATCAGTGGACTAATGACACCCCCAAGATCCAGTCACTTCCTAAAAGCCTCACCTGTGAGCACATGAGACTTTGGGGAGACATTTAGATATAAACCATAACAGCATTACATAATTATGCAAAAAGTTTTCTGATTTTCCTTGGATGTCAGTGAAACTCAGGAAATTCTACTATATACCTAATAATACAAAGTAATGAAGCTCTTTCTCTTCTCTTCCGTAAAGTACAGGTACATTTTCTAATTCATCGTTGCTGCAGCCTCCCAAAGAGGACTCAAAGCTCACCAAACTCAAATATTATTAGAACTCAAACAAGTGCAAAATTCAAAGGAAGGCTAGTTTTTAATCACCTCTGAGATGTTCACTCTCTGTAAGGATTTTTAGGGCTAAGAAAGAATAAGCGCAAATAAAGCTCTAAGATATTGAGCTATCTACTTTTGTTAACTCTGTTGGTGATAGAATTGTTGCTTTGTCAAATCCTGCTGCAGTCTGACCCTTCTCAGCAGGAACTTGGTGATTAATAATGCCCTTAATTGCTTTTCTTCCTGCCCTCACAGCTGGTAGGAGAAGTGATATAAACAGTGAACTGAGTTTTAAGGACAGAAAGAAAGTGAGGATGTAGCTGTTGACTCTACTTTGTCTCTGCACATTGGGAAGCAGTAGAACCTCTCTCCTGTTAAGGACAGGGGCTCAGCCCAGGTGCCATCAAGCAATCTTTGTCCCAATTGTAATTGTTTCTCCAGCTCATAACTGACAAGGAAGCCTTCCTAGAGCCCCAGACTTTGGTCCAAGCTGGGGCACATAAGTTAATGAACCATTGACCTGTGTTTCCTTCCTCACTTCCTTCACCAATAATTAGTTGATATAAAAGCTTGGAGATTCAAAATACCCTTCAGGTCACAGGGAAGCATGGATTTTCTAATATTCCATGGGAGCTAAAACTAAGATGGTGTCCTGACTCTGTGCCATGATGGAATTTAAATGGGGAAGCACTGGAGAAGGGAGACAGTGATGCAGAGCAGTGAACACAACTTTCATTTAGAAACTGATTTTTACATCACTTTAAAAAAATTCAGTAATTTCCAAAAAGACAGGTTGAATTTATGTAATTAGGTTTTCCAGAACTTGTGGAGTTCTTTTTTATAACTTTGTTCTTCTGCTTTTAATTTTGACTCCTTAGGGAAACTGATGTAAGAAAGGGATAGAGGGTCTGGGACAGCTGCACACATCAGATTGCCTTGGGTTTAAAAAAGGCAAGGGTCTAAATCCTTGAGGGACTCTTACCAAGAGAACACCTACAAGATGTACAGGGACTTAATGACTGTAAAATGTATCAGTGGTGTAATAAATGTCACTCACCCCCTCTGGCTCTTGTGCACTCTTTTATGTAGAGTTTAAGATTTCAAAGGAGAAACTGAGAAAATTTCACTATATACCCTAGGGATTCAACTGAAAAATCTGCATTAGGACATTTAAATATATACACACACACACACACACACACACACACACACACACAATGGAATACTATTCAGCCTTTAAAGACAAAAGGAAATCCTATTTGGGTATAGTGGCATAGAGCTATTATCACAGCTACCCAGGAAGCCAAGGCAGGAGGATCCCAAGTTCAAGTCCAGCCTGGGCAACTTGCCAAAATCCCGTCTCAAAAGTAAAATGTAAAAGGGAGCAGGGGTAGATCAGCATTTCCTGGTTCAACCCCCAGAAAATTCTGTTATTTGTGATGACAACATAGATGAACCTGAAGAGCACTATGCTTAAGAAAAATAACCCAGGCATAGAAAGACAAATATTACATGATCTCATTTATATGGGAAATCTAAAGAAGTTTAACTCATAGAGGACTGAGTAGAATGGTGGTTACTAGGAGCTAGAGAGTTAGCAAAGGGAGAAGGGGAAAATGGGAGTTATTGGTCAAAGGGTACAAATGTTTTTGATAGATAAGAAGAATAAGTTTTGAGATCAATTGCACAGCAGTATGGCTATAGTAAATAACAATGTACTGCATATTTCAAAATAACTGAGTGTAATTGTCAAATGTTCCACCGCAAAACTTAAGTAATTGAGATGATGGACTTGTTAATTAGCTTGTTTCAATTATTCCACATTGTTTACATATATCAAAATACCACATTGTACCCCATAAGTGTAAGTTATGATTTGTCAGTCAAAAATATTAATAAAAATAAACTTTTTTAAATGCTCCATTTGATATTTCAGTTTTCCCCAAGTCCCTCTTCCCAGCCAACTATTTCAATTCCATTTTCCTATGATTCAGTGTCTTTCTCCACAATCATGAAAACAATTCAACTAAATTTCAGTTTCTACTACCAAATTTGTGTACCCTAATCCATCTCAGGTTCTGTTGAACAAGGGTTATCTCAGTTAATAGAATTCAAACACCCCAAAGTAGTCACATCATTTTTAGTACCTGTAAAAGTCATTTAGGTTAAAATAAGAAGTTATGTGGATACAACCCAGTTTCTGCTGTGTGTGGCTGGTGAGGAGAAGTGAGAAGCAGAGTGCAGAGACAGGGAGGGGTAAAGTCCTTCCCAAAAGATAGGCCCAATAAACTAAACCATGTATTTGTTGCCACACTGTCCTGGAATTTTCCCAAAGACCAATATCCTTAGGAAAACTGAAGAAACAATACATTTGATATCTACAACTATGTGCTTACTTCATTGAGAACATCCTGTAATGGTTCAAAATTTCATTTTACTAATTGAATAGGCATTTAAAATGTATAAAAATGAAAGTAACCTGTTTCAAGATGTTAAGAATTTGTATGAATTACATACAACTCCTTATCCTAAAATCATTTATAAAAAAAAAAGAGGCAAACATATATTCTTTCTTTGCACGCTTAGAATATTAACAAAAATTGAAGCTATGATAGACTATAAAGCAAAAACAAATTTAAAATAATCAATACCTTACAGATTTGGCTCTGTTCATAATCCAATAAAATTTTAAATAAAAAAATAAAAGGGTACCTTTTAAAAAAAATCTCATATAATTAGAAGCTAGTGTATTACAGAAGCACTCTTTAGTTAAAGCAAAAATAAAGAAATATTTTAAACTGAATGACAGTGAAGATACTACAAGTCCAAATTTTGTCATACACAAAATTATGTTAATGTTTATCCATGAATTATATTAATGTTAGCAGATCTACACCTGAAGAAATTTCATAGCTTTAAGTATATTTATCAGGAAACTAATATCAAAAATAGATGAGTTAGGGATTCAACTCAAAAAGTCGAGAGTTATAGAGTAAGCTCAAAGAGACAAGAAGAAAGCAAAAAGTAAAACCAAAAGGAAAAAATAATTTAGAAAAAATTAAAAGACGATTAGCAAACCAAAAATTAAGTGTTGTAAGATTAATGAAATAGATTTTTGGCAATACTGACCAAAAGAAAAAGAGAGAAATGAAAATTAAAAATACGGAAACACAAAATACAAAGCGAAATGCAAAATACAGAAAAAAATACAAAAAATCTAAACAGAGATTTTGTTAAAAGAGAATCATGAGCAGTTATATGTTAACAAAAGTAAAAACCTAGATAAAGTGAGAAAGTACCAAGAAAAATGTAAACTGCCAAATTTGGTACAAGAAGAAATACTGTAATGAATTTGAATATAAAAATAAGTAAAAAAGACACTGAATCCAAAAAATTGCAGCCCAGGTGCCTTTACAGGTATATTCTACCAAATTGTCTTGTAAAAACTATCTGGTATAAGTTGATCCAGAGAATAGAAACAGAGTAAAAGATGTTCAGCATTCTGTAGCACTAGAATAAATTTTTTACTCAAAAGCAGATAAGAACAATAGGAGAAAGGGAAATTATAGGGCAGTTTCAATTACAAACATAGTTGCAAATATCACACTTAAACCATTACCTAACTAAACCCAGCAGTGTACTAAACCCAGCAGTGTTTTCAATGCAACATAATCAAGGAGATTGTATCCTAGATAAGGGATTCAGGATTCACTATCCCCAAATTGGAACTTGGACATAGTGAATATTTTGAACTGAAAGAATTTGGGAGACAGGATGATTTCTCTGACCTTCCCCACTCTCTTCCATAAGGAGGTTTTATGAAACCTAGGAAGGATTTTCTGACCTATCCTTGAAGTAGGTCACAAGACCCACATATGAGAGAAACATCCTTATTTCTGAAGATCGAGTATCACAGAGAAGAATCAGAACAAATAGCCCTTCCTATTTCTCAGTTTGTTACTATTAGCTCATATCCCTTTAACTCTATCACGACCACTCTTAATCATACCTAGCACTAAAATACACAGGTTTACCTGTTTCTTTGTGTCTTCATTTCCTCATGAAGGTTCCTATGTCACATAAAACTGATATTAAACAAACTTGTATGCTTTTCTCTTGTGAATCTGTCTTTCATTATGGAGCCCTCAGCCATGAACCCAGAATGGGTAGAGAAAAAGACATTTTCCTTCCCTAACCAGGATGAAAAGAAATCTATTCATGCAATTCATCACATTATAGATTAGGTTGAAAAAAAGTCATATGATTAAATAAGTCAAAAAACTTTAAGGCATTTGAGTGTATATACCCCCAAAAATTGAAAGCAGGGTCTCAAAGAGATAATTGTATACCTGTTTCCATAGCAATATTACTCATAATAGCCAAGATGTACAAGTAACCCAACTATCCATCAGTGGATAAGTGGATAAATAGAATATGCATGAAACATCCATACAATACAAAACATCCATACAATGAAATATTATGCAACCTTTGAAAGGAAAGAAAGTGTGACACATACTACAACATGGATGTACTCTGAGAATATTATAGTAAATGAAATAAACTGGTTACAAAAAGACGAAGACCACATTGTTCCACTTATATGTGGTATCCAAAGTAGTAGAGACAGAAAGTAGAATGGAGATTGCCAGGGGCTAGAAAGAAGAGGGGTTAGGGAATTATTGAATGGGTACAGAGTTGCCTCTTTGCAGAATGCTAAAGTTCTGGAAGTTGGTTGGGTAACAGTGTGAATACACTGAGCACAATTGAACTTAAAATAGTTATAATGGTAAATTTTGTGTTAAGTTTGTTTTACCACAAACAAACAAACAAACAAATAAATAACAGCAGCTCCTTCCAAAAGTGATAGGTGATAAAGATGGCATCTCAGGTTATTGAGGAAAGGTAGACTTTTAAATAAATAGGGCTAGAACAAATGATTATAAGGAAATAATAAAATTGGATCTCTTATTTTATATCATACACCAAAATAATCAATTCAAAATATATGCATTTGTATTAAAGGAAAATTTTTAAAAACTATTTTCAAAGAATATATAAGACAATAATGATATGAGTAGAGATTCATTGCTAACATGGATGGTGATGATGGTTTTTTGTTTGTTTGTTTGTTTTGTTTTGGTACCGGGGATCGAACTCAGGTCCTTGAGCTTGCGCAGCAGGCGGTGAAACCACTGAGCTAAATCCCCGGCCCAATGGTGATGATGGTTACACAACCATGTGTGAATATAATTAATGCACTGAACTACTACGCACTTACAAATAGTTAAGATGTTAAATTTTATGTGTATTTTAATGATTTTTTTAAATTATGAAAGAATTTAAATAATACAATCTTTTTGAATATTTAAAATCCTAGGTAACACTAAGAATCAAATAGAACTTTCTTAACTTGGTAAAGGATAAATATGAACTCCAGAGGTAGCATACATTTAATGGAATAAAAGTATACATATTCACTTTAAAATAAAGAATAAGGCCATGTTGTTACTATGGTTTAACATGGTCCTATAGTTTGTGGTCTACATTAAAAGGAAAGAGAAAGAAATAAAAGGGATAGGATGGAATGGGAAGAAATGAAAATATGTGACTGATATCATACATCTAGAAAATACAAGTGCATTAACAAACAGTAAATAAAAGAATGTATCAGAAAAGAGTACAGCAAAATTAAATACAATGTCAACAATAAAACTCAATAGTAACTTTCACTACCAATTTTCTACCATTCAGTAGAGTAACACAACTCTAAATTATCTAGGATTTCACTTAAAAATCATATACCAGGGGCCAGGGATTTAGCTCAGTGGTTTCACCGCCTGCTGCGCAAGCGCAAAGACCCAAGTTCGATCCCCGGTACCAAAAAAAATCATATACCAGAACACTACAGGCCTGGTGATATACGTCAGTGGTAGAGTGATTGTTTGGCATGAATGAGGTCCTGGTTTCAATCCCCAGTACCACAAAACACACACACACACACACACACACACACACACACAAAGAAAACCTTAAAATTCTAATTAAACATAAAAAGACCAACTGTATAAATACAAAGCACTTCCATAGACTTGAATATAATAATGTAATATTATAAAGATGAGCAAAATTGCAAATTTTATGTAATTCAGTGAAAATTGAAGTTTTTTTGTTTGTTTTTTTGTACCAGGGATCGAACTCGGGTCCTTGCGCTTGCACAGCAGGTGGTGAAACCACTGAGCTAAATCCCTGGCCAAAGTATTTTTTTTTTTTTTTTTTTGGTACCAGGGATCGAACTTGGGACCTTGCACTTGCGAGGCAGGCACTGGAACCACTGAGCTAAATCCCCGGCCCTCAAGTTAATTTTTAAAAGAAATTTAAATCAACTCCAAGTTTATACTAAAACAGAAAAGTCCAAAAATAGCAACTGAAAAAAGGGTTAATAAGAGAGCTCATCATGTAATAGGGTAGGGTATAAAATCATATTAATAAAAATATGGTGATTTTTATCACAAGAAAAACACAAAACCAAAGGAATAGAATGAGAAACTTGGATAGTCAGGAACCTAACATACAATAAAAATGGTACCACCTTCACTGAGAAAAGATAAGGTACTTAGTTCCCTATTTAAGAAAATAGTTAATCATGTGGAGAAAAATAAAAGTGGATCCTTACCTAACACATTAGCCAAAGGTAGACTCCAAATTGATTATATACCTACATTGAGATAAAATAAAAAGTTAACAAGATAAAACTTAAGAAAATATCTTTGTGATCTAAATACAAATGATGGCTTTTATTACCTCAAAATTAATTTTTCTTTTAAACAGATGATGCCAAGAATAAGATTAGTAAATTACAAAAAAGATTAAAATATTTCCTATTTCTTAAATAAGGAATACAATATAAGATTCCTGCAAATCAGTAAGATAAAGAAAATAAACCAAGTAGGGGAAATTGGGCAAAGGTTATGAATAGACAATTTACCAAAGAGAAAACTGAAAAAGGAGCATATATAGAAAAGCTTTCTAATTTATTGCCAATAAGAGAAGGATAAAATAAAACAGCAGTCATGCTTATTTTACTCCTGTAGATTAGCAAAAATTTAAAAACTGAATAATGCCAAATGTGTGCAAGAATATGTACTTCTCATAGGAGCATAGGCGATTGCCATTCTGGAAAGCAATTTGGAATCACTTAGTTAAATACATATATGGGCCGGGGATTTAGCTCAGTGGCATCGCACCTGCCTCACAAGTGCAAGGTCCTGAGTTTGATCCCTGGTACAAAAAAAAAATTTAAATACATATAAATCCCAGGATCCAGAAGTTCTCAGAGAAATGAATGGCAGAGACATGCTCACAGGAGTTTATGAGGTAAACATACAAGGATGTTCACTACAACATACTAAAACTAAAGAAAAACAGAAAACCTTGAATGGTTCCACATCCCTTAAAGGAATTGAATTTTGTACAAAAAATTCTTCTCACTTAAAAAAAAAATCTTCTCACTTATGTATCCAAGAATCCAACTAAACACCTATGGAATAAATAATTATAATCTTATACAAACTCCTTCAGAAAATACAGAAAAAACGAACACTTTCTAATTCAGAAAGTTAGAAAAGGTATTCTGATACCGAAACCTGACAAAGACAGTGTAAGAAAAGCAAACTACAGACCGACATTTCCTGTGAATAGAGATATAAAATTCCTTAAGAAAATGTTAACAAATTGATTATAGCATTATATTAAAATGTTAATACACCATAAATAGTTTGGCTTATCCCAGGAACACAATGTTGGTTTAACATTTGAAAATCAATTAATATGACTCACAGAGCAAAGGAGAAACCATATGATCATCTCACTAGATTCAGTTACAGCTCTTGACAAAATTAATACACACTTGAAAATAAAACATTCGACAAATTGGGGGGAAATGAAACTTCCTCAGTATAATGAAGAACACTAACCTAATATCTACAGATGACAAATTTCAGAGTCAAGATTGAATACAATCTAAATCAAAATTGCAACTGAATTTTTAAAAACTTACATGCAAATGATAAGCTCCCAGCAGAACACAATAATCTTTTTAAAAAACAAAGTTGGATGACTCATACAATCTGATTTTAAAACTTACCTCAAAGCTACAATAATCAACAGACTGGGGATACATAAATAAGTCAACAGAACAGAATAGCAACGCTAGAAAAAGATCAATATATACACATGAAGCTGTTTTTTCAATCAAGGGCAAGAATTTTCAAAGAGTAAAGCAGGCTGGGTGTAGTGGTGCCCACCTATAATCCCAGCGCTCAAGAGGCTGAGGCAGGAGGATCGCCACAAATTAGTTCAAGGCCAACCTGGACTACAGAGCCAGACCCTGTCTCACATAGAGAAAGAGAGTGAGTGAGTGAGAGAGAGAGAGAGAGAGAGAGAGAGAGAGAGAGAGAGCGCAGTCTTTTCAATAAATAATATGGGAACAAGTGGAGAGATATTTGGAAAAGAAATAAGCTTCAGTCTCTACTTCTTTACACACTCAAAATTAAGTCAAGATAGACCATAATACCCAACATAAAATTCAAGATGCATCATATACCCAATCAAAAATGTAAAATGATAAATCTCCTAGAAGTAGATATAAAGAATGTGTGGCGTCAAGGTAGGCATAGATATTTTAGTACTTTTTTTTTTAATTTTAGGCTCACAACAAAATTGAGCAGGAGGTACAGAGAGTTTCCATATGCCAACCTGCCCCAGCACACTCACAAGCTCCAACACTACCAGCTCTCAGCCTCACATCATAATTACCCATGATCTATAGTTCACATTAGGGTTCATTCTTTTTGTTGTTGTTGTTAAATTCGTTCATTGGTACATTTTAGGTATACAATGCAATTACATTTCTCATTGGGAACTTGTACCTTTACATAATGCATCTTGGTTCTTATTTTTTCCCCATTCCTAGCCCTCCCTTCACGCCCTCCACCCTTCCCTATTTACAAAGACTTTACTTCCATTTTTTCCATTTCTCATCATTTTTCCTTTCCCTTCTTTCCTTTCCCCTGCCCTTCCCACTACCCCTACCCCTTTGGACCTTTTCTTCCTATTTCGCATTACCTATTATACATATTAGTCCTTATTTACACTTTCAGATTCTCACACCAGAGAAACTATTTGGTATTTATACATGTGTGTCCTATTTATTTCACTTAAGAGTATGGCCTCAATGTGCATCCACTTAGCTATAAATGTCTCTAATTTCTCATTTTTGATGGCTGAGTAGTACTCCATTTTATAAAACCACATTTTCTTTATCCAGTCTCCAGTTGATGGGCATTTGGGCTGTTTCCAAGTTTTAGCTATCACAAACTGTGCTGCTATGAACATGGGCACACCTGTATCACTGTGGTGTGATTCTTTTAATTCTTTGGGGAAGATCCCCAGCAGTGGAATAGCTGGGTCAAATGGGACTTCCAGTCCTAGTTCTTTGAGGTATCTCCATACTGATTTCCACAGTGCTTGCACCAGTCCACACTCCCACCAGCAGTGGAGCAGGGCTCCTCTTTGCCCACAGCCCCGCCAAAATTTGTTATTGGTTGATTTCATGATAGCAGCCATTCTTTCTGGAGTGAGGTGGAATGTCAGCATTGTTTTCATTTGCATCTCTCGAATGATCAGTGATGTTGAACGTTTTTTCCTGTATTTATTTACTACTTCTAGTTCTTTGTCTGAGAAATGTCTATTCACTTCAGATGCCCATTTTCAGATTGGGTCTTTAAATTTGGGAGGTCTGATCTTTTTAAGTTCTTTATAGATTTGAGATAGTAGACTTTTGTCTGAGGAAAAGGAGGTGAAGAATTTTTCCCACATTGTGCGTTGTCTCTTCACACTGCTGGTGGTTTCTCTTGCTGTGTACAAGCTTTTTAATAAGAAGAGATCCCACTTGTTGATTGTTTGTGCTAGTTTACGGGCAACTGAGGTTTTGTCCATAAAATCTTTTCCTACACCAATGTCTTCAAGAGTTCTACCTAACCTCTGTTCCAACTGGTTCAGAGTTTCTATTTTAATATTTAGATCTTTAATCCATTTTGATTTTAGTTTAGTGCATGGTGAGAGATATAGGTCTAGTTTTAATCTTTGGCAAGTTGAAGCCCAATTTTTCCAGCACCATTTATTAAAGAGGCTATCTTTCCTCCAGTGAGGGTGTTTGGCTCCTTTATGGAAAATGAGATGGCTGAGTGTGTCTGGCATTGTTTCTGCATCTTCTAATCTGTTCCACTCGTCCTCAGGTCTGTTTCTTTGCCAGTACTATGCTGTTTTTATCACAGTAGCTTTGTAGTAGAGTTACAGGTTGGGGATTGTGATACCCCCCTGCCATGTCTCTGTTACCTAGAATTGCTTTTGTTATTCTGGGTCTCTTCTTGTTCCAAATGAATTTTTGGATTGCTTTCTCAAGGTCCATGAAGTATGCTACTGGGATCTCAATTGGAATTGCATTAAATCTATATAGCAGTTTTGGAAGTCTGGCCATTTTCACTATATTAATCCTTCCTACCCAGGAGCAGGGGATGTCTGTCCATTTTCTGATATCATCTTCAATCTCTCTTTTCAAAGTGCCATAGTTTTCAGAGAAGAGGTCTTTGATTTCTTTCGTTAGGTTGATTCCTAGGTATTTCAGTGTTTTGGATGCTATTGTGAAAGGAATTATTTGCCCTAATTCTCTCTCAGTGAGACTGTTATTCGTATAGAGGAAAGCTATTGATTTTTGTGTGTTGACCGTGTATCCAGTTACTTTACTGAATTTGGTTATTAAGTCTAGAAGACTTTTGGTAGAGTTCTTGGGGTCTTCTATATAGAGTATCATGTCATCTGCAAATAATGACAATTTGACTTCTTCATTTCCTATTTTTATTCCTTTTATTTCTTTCTCTTGTCTAATTGCCATGGCTAATGTTTCCAGAACTATATTGAACAAGAGTGGTGATAGTGGGCATCTTTATCTTGTTCCTGATTTTAGTGGGAAGGATTTCAGTTTTTGACCATTTAGTATGATATTGGCTGTTGCTTTTTCATGGATGGCTTTTATCAGTTTGAGATAGAGACCGTCTATTCCAATTTTTTGTAGGGTTTTTATCATAAATGCATGTTGGATTTTGTCAAATGCTTTTTCTGTATCTATGGAGATAATCATATGGTTTTTGTCCTTGGCTCTATTGATATAGTGTATTACATTGATTGATTTGCATATGTTGAACCACCCCTGCATCACTGGGATGAATCCCCCTTGATCAGGGTGTATGATCTTCTTGATGATCTTCTGCATTCTGTTTGCCAGTATCTTATTAAGGATTTTTGCATCTATGTTCATTAGTGAGATTGGCCTATAGTTCTCTTTTTCAGTTGGGTCTTTCTCTGCTTTGGGGATCAAGGTGATGCTTGCTTCCAGGAATGAATTTGGGAATATTGCTTCCCTTTCAATTCCATTGAAGAGTTTAAACAGTAGTGGCAGCAGTTCCTCTCTAAATGTCTTGTAGAATTCAGCAGTGAAGCCATCAGGGGCCAGGCTTTTTTTAGTTGATAAGTTTTTAATTACATTTTCAATTTCATTGGTTGATATTGGGCTGTTTAGAATTTCTAGATCTTCTTCGTTCAACTTTGGTAATTCATATGTATCTAGGAATCTGTCCATTTCTTCTGTGTTGTCCATCTTATTGGCGTGTAGGTTCTGGAAGTAGGTATTGATGATCCTCTGGATTTCTGCTGAGTCTGTTGTAATTTCACCATTTTCATTCCTAATTGCATGGATTTGGACCTTTTCTTTCCTTTTTCTGCTAAGGTTGGCTAAGGGTTTGTCAATTTTGTTGATTCTTTCAAAGAACCAACTCTTGGCTTCATTGATTTTTTGTATTGTTCTCTTAGTCTCCATTGCATTGATTTCTCCTCTGATCTTTATAATTTCCTCACTTGTATGAGCTCTGGGGTTGTCCTGCTCTTCTTTTTCTAGAAGCTTGAGGTGAAGCATCAGGTTGTTTAATTGGGCTCATTCTATTTTCCCAATATGCATATTCACTTCTATGGATTTCCCTTGTAAGACTGCTTTCATTGTGTCCCATAGATTCTGATATGTTTTATTGTCATTGTCATTTATTTGAAGGAACTGTCTGATTTCTTCTTTAATTTCTTCTGTGACCTATTGGTTATTCAGAAGTGTGTTATTCAATTTCCATGTGTTTATGAAATTTTTTGAGTTTCTTTTGCTATGGGTCTCCAATTTCATCGCACTATGGTCTGATAATATACAGGGGATAATTTCAATTCCTTTGCACTTACTTAAATAAGTTCTATGTGTGAGTATGTGGTCTATTTTGGAGAATGACCCATGTGCAGCTGAGAAGAATGTGTATTCTGATTTTGTGGGTGGAAGACTCTGTAAACACCTGTTAAGTTCATTTGTTCAAGAGTTCGATTGAGTTCTAGTATTTCATTACTTATTTTTTGTCTAGTTGATCTATATTTGTGACAGTGAGGTATTGAAGTTCCTCAATAGAATTGTATTAGTACATATATGACTTTTCTTGTCTGTTAGTATTTGTTTTATATAGTTGGGTGCACTAGTGTTTGGTGCATAGATATTTATGATTGTCATCTCTTCCTCTTGGATTCTTCCCTTTACAAGGATGTAGTGTCCTTCTTCATCTGTCTTAATCAGTGTTGGTTTGAAATCCACTTGATCTGCAAAGAGGATAGCTACTCCTGCTTTTTTTCGGGTTCCCATCGCATGGAGTATTGTTTTCCACCCTTTAACTTTCAGTCTATGAGTTTCATTTTGAATTAAGTGTGTTTCTTGTATGCAGCATATTGTTGGATTTTGCTTCTTTTTTTGTTGTTGTTGTTTTTGTTTTGGTACCGGGGATTGAACTCGGGTCCTTGTGATTGCACAACAGGCACCAAAACCACTGAGCTAAATCCCTGGCCCTGGATTTTGCATCTTGACCCATTCTGCCAGTCTGTTTCTTTTGATTGGTGAATTGAGACCATTAACATTGATGATTATAACTGAAACGTATTGACTTATCATTGTCATGATTTTTCTTTTTGTTGGTTCTCCCCCTTTACATTTAATTTCTTGTCATGCCAGATGGGTTCATTCTGCTTTGCTTCCTGGGGTTGTGATCCTTATTGTCTGCTTCTAGGATATTGTCTAAAAATTTTTGGAGTGCTGGTTTGGTACTCATGAAGTTCCTAAGGTGCTCTTTGTCATGAAAGTGTCTTATTTCTCCATCACTGTTGCAAGATAGTTTTGCAGGGTACATCAATCTGGGTTGGATCTTGTTTTCCTTTAGGGCTTGGAATATGTCACTCCAAGCTCTTCTTGCCTTGATGGTTTGTGTTGAGAAGTCTTCTGTGATTCTGATGGGCTTTCCTTTGTATGTGATTTGTTTCTTTTCTCTAACTGTTTTTAGAACTTTGTTCTTCTCTTGAGTTTCTGGAACCTTAACAATTATATGCCTATGTGTAGATTTTTTTTATCAAGGCTATTTGGAGTTCTATATGCCTCACTCATCTGTATGTCAAGTTCTTTTCCCCTGCTTGGGCAGTTTTCTGCCATTACTTCTGTGAACAGTTATTTATGTCATCTGCACTCTCTCCTGTCTTCTTTGACTCCAATCAGTCTTACGTTAGTCTTCTTTACTTCATCTAGCAGTTGCTGGATTGGTTTCTTGTGTTTCCTTACAATTTTGATGCAATTTTTCTTTTCCTGGTCACTAATTGCAATCTTATCTTCTATATCTGAAATTCTGTCCTCACATGAGCTCATTCTGTTGCATAGACTTTCAATGGAGTTTTTCATGTCCGGGAAATCTATTTGCATCTGTTTTATGGATTCCAGTTGATTCCTATGTTGGGATTCCATCATGTTTCTCAGCTCCTCTCTAGATCTTTTTTTTTTTTTTTTTTTGGTACCAGGGATCGAACTTGGGAACTTGTGCTTGCAAGGCAGGCAATGGAACCACTGAGCTAAATCCCCAGCCCTACTCTCTAGATTAATCACGTCTTGCACTCTGAGCACAATCTGTGCTGTTATCTGAAAAATTATTTCTTTTTTTTTTTGTACTGGGGATCAAACTCAGGACCTTGCGCTTGCACGGGAGGTGCTGGAACCACTGAGCTAAATCCCTAGCCTATAAGAAATTATTTCTGATTTCATTTTTTCCAGATCCTCTTTTGTTGCCAGTTCATTGAGTCCAGGTGGTTGAGTATCAGTGTTCCAACTCATTTTCCTTTGGGGTTGCTGTGGTTGATCTGGAATTCTGGTTTTGAGACTTATTTACGTGTCTTCTCATTTTGACCTGTGGTGGGGGGTTGCTGTTGGCACCTGTGCAGCTCACCTCCTCTGAGCTGGGAGAGGTGGGACAGTGGCTCAGAAGCCCCTTCCTCTGGGCTGGGATCAGCGAGACAGGACAGTGGCCCAGAAGCCCCTTCCTCTAAGCTGGGAGAGGTGGGACAGCAGCTCAGAAGCCCCTTCCTCTGGGCCAGGAGCAGCAGGACGGATGGTTGCCTGGAAGCCCCTTCCTCTGGGCTGGGAGTGGTGGGACAGATGGTGGATGGGAAGCCCCTTCCTCTGGGCCAGGAGAGGTGGGACGGTGACTCAGAAGCCCCTACCTCTGGGCCGGGAGCAGCAGGATGGATGGTGGCCTGTCCATCCCAACTTGTATTCTTGTATTGACTTGTATTTCTTTTAAATGAAAATTGGCAGGACTTCTCCAAAGCTCAGGAAAAGAAGAAGAAGGAAAAAAATCAATTCATTTTGTAGAGGTTTCAGCCTGTAGTCAGTAAGCTCCAAAGCAGGCTGGCATGGCAGAGGGACGTGGCAGAGCAGAAATAGTTCAGGGCATTACAGGAAGGAAGCCATGTCAATTTTTTTGGTTTTTGTTTTGTTTGTTTTTTTGATACCGGGGATCAAACTTGGGACCTTGCATTTGCAAGGCAGGCAGCGGCACCACTGAGCTAAATCCCCAGCCCAGCAACCTCAATTTTAGTACATTTGTCTTATAACTTCCAATCAGGTCTTCTGGGGGAATTTCTCCTTTCAGTTTTGAAGCATGTTCCTTTGGTGTGGACATATTCCCCAAAAACAAGGTAGCTGAGGCCTAGCAGTTTACTTATCTTTTGCTTGGTGATTGGAGCTCAGTGGACTTTGGCAAGAATTGCAAAGCAGATTGCCACTTCTACTGTCATTCTTCCAGTAGTTTCTCTAGGCAAGGAAATCCAAAGATTATTGTGTTCACTTTCCAGAATCTTCTCCATTGGTTAGAAGTTTCACTATACTTAATAGAAATCCTTTATCACCTGTTTGGCATTCTTTCCTAATTTTGTTACAGATGAAATTTTCATTTTCTTCTAATTTTTGTGTCCAATATGATAGTTTTTCTTTCCTAAAAGTGTGTGTGTGTGTGTGCATGTGTGCGTGTGTGTGTGTGTGTGTGTGATGCTGGAGATCAAACCCAGGCCTTGCATGTGTTCATATGATACATTTTAAGGAGAGGATCAGAGTAAATAGTATGTGATCTCACAATGTTTTACTGTGACTCCTCCCATTATTTGTTTATATGTCTATAGTGGGTTCCCTTTGAGGGCAGGATCATGTCTACAGTGTATATATCCTAAGTCTTATACAGAAGAGATACTTGGTAAATACTCATTGAAGGAAGGAAGGAATTACTACTGCATGACATTGTTTTATGTGCTAGAAGTTGTCCTACTTATTTTTATTAGATTTATCATAGGAAAGCAAATACTTCAAGTAGTAGAAGGAGAGAGAGCCAACAAGTATGTCTGTTTTGTTTAGGAATATAATGGAAGCCTGAACACTTTGATTCTCACTGTATACAGGCAATTCTCATTATTCACAATCTCGATATTTGCAAAACCATTTACTGGGCAAAGTTACTTGTAACTCACAATAAATACAGAACTTTCATGGTCATTCAGGACCCCTGCAAAGCACAAAAAACTTTTATTCTCCTGACGCATATTTTCCCAGTTGAGGCAGAACAAGGTGACATTCTGCCTTCTTATTTTAGATTTCATACTATTTTTGTGGCTTATCTATTTAATAGCACTTTTTTTTGCATCTTTACTTTTTGATTAGTGATGCCACTATTTAAAGTGGCCCCCCAAGCATAGTGCTAAAGTACCTTCTTGTATTTTCTTTTGTTTTGTTTTGTTTCGTTTTTGGTACTGGGTATCAAACTCAGGACCTCGCGTTTGCGAAGCAGGTGTTGTGCCACTGAGCTAAATCCCCAGCCCCACTGTCTTATATTTTCTAAGTGCAGGAAGGGAGAAAATATGCATTTTAGATAAGTTTTGTTCAGGCCTGACCCTTAGTATGTGCCTGACTTAAAGTATTGGTCATGAGTATAATGTTAATGTGTTAACAATGGAGGCAAAAAAAAAGATGTCTTAAAAACAGAAACACAAGTAAGACAAGATTACTGCCATAGGTTGGATCTTAAAGGACTGGTCCCCAGGATGGTGATGTTGAGAGGTGGTGGAACCATTAGGAGGAAGAAGCAAGTGAGCAGTCCTTAGATCATTTGTGACACACCTTTTCCTCTTTCTCTTTGGCTTCCTAGCTAAGAGGTGAGCAGCTCTGCGCCATCACATGCACCCCAGCATGGTGTGCTGCCTCCTACATTGTGGTGAGAGGTGATGTGCAGGCCCAAAGCAATGAGACCCATTGATCATGGCCTGGGACCTCTAAAATTGTGAGTTTAAGTAAATTTTTTCTCCTCTAAGGTGATTGCTTCCAGTTGTGGTTACAATGACTGAAAGCTGATACACAGTTACATTTTGATCACTTAATGCAAATGTTGGAACCAAAGTCTCACAGGATCCCAATTCTGTATTTTCTGTAGGACCCATAGTTCAATATATTCTAATTCAGTATTTACAGTAGCTTTATTGAATGTAACTACTACAAACAATAAGAATCAATCATGCTATCTCTTCCTGATTCTTTAAAAATCAGATATATGCTAAAAACTCCCAAATTTAAGTCTTTAGCCTAACAAATCACCTGAAGAGCAAATTCATTTGTGCAACTGACTTTTGAGAAGTCAGTTACTTAGCTGTGTAACAAGTTTCTCAAATTTAGGCTCAAAACAAAATTTTGAAGATTTTTGCTTCCTATAAACCTGTTTTCCCTCAATCTTTAAATGTCATCCTCTTCTACCTACATGCAAAAATCAAAACCCTAAGTCATCCTCAATTCTTTTCTGTCCCACCTTTCATACCTTTTCCTGCACCAAGTCCTGATAGATTTACTTCTCTCCAAATCCTTGGACTTATTTTTGTTTCCATTTTCTACCATCTCATTTCAAGCCACCATCATCCCTGTTCTAGGTTTCCACAAGAAATGCCAACCTGTCTGGCTGCTTTGACTTTGGCTCCCTACAATTTATTCTTTACACAGAAGCAAAAGTTATGCTGTTCAAATGGAGATCAGACAGTGTTTCTCCTCTACTTAAAATTCCCCACTTTCTCTTCATTGTGCCTAGGATAAATCCAAACTTTCTACTATAGCACATAAGGCTCTAAATAATCCAACACTTACCAATGTCCCCAAATTTATCCCTACCATCTTCCGCTTACTGCTTCTAGTGAAACTAAATTTCATTCTGTGGCTTGAACATCCTAGGCTACTGTAGTCAGGTTTAGCAAATAAAATATGGATGGACACTTAAATTTGAATATTCAGATAAAAAGGAATTTTTTTTTAGTATAAGTATGAGGTTTACAATAGATCGGATATATTTATACTAAAAAAGGAATATTCATTGTTCATCTTAATTCCAAATTCATCTGAGAATCCTGTACTTTTTCTGGCTCTTTCCTTCCCTAGCTTCTTTGTTCTGGGTGCTCTTCCTTTTCTTAGAGTACTACTGCCCCAGTTCGTTACTATGGGACTGAATTTTCTTTGTTATTTCAGTCACAGAGCAAATGTCACCGCTGTAGGAAATCATTCTCTAGCCACACAATTTACGTGACTTCCAACATACCTGTCCCCCTGACTCAGGCTCTGGCTCATTATCTTATTTTTTCCTTTTTGACACATAAGCTCTATTAAGGCAGGAATCTTGTCCCTCCTGTTCTCACTTGTAATCCCCATATCCTAGAACTGTGACTGGTATATGGTTGATGTAGCCTTCAATACATGAATCTTTGGGAGGATGCTCAAGATCCAAACTATAGCAGAAAATAAACAGCTGGGCCGGGGATTTAGCTCAGTGGTTCCACTTCCTGCCTTGCAAGCTCAAGGACCCGAGTTCGATCCCCAGTACTGAAAAAAAAAAAAAGAAAAAAAAACAGCAATTTCTAAGAATTCAAGAAAAATTGTCATTAATTAGATGCTTTGTTTTGTTTTTGAGATAGGGCCTTGCTATGTAGTTCAAGGCTGGCCTAGAATACACAGAGATCCTCCTGCCTTAGCCTCCTAAATTCAAGGATTATAGGCATGTGCCACCATGCCTGGCCAAATTAGATGTCTAATTGTTTCTTTTAAGTAACATACTTATCATAGGTAAAATGTTTGACATAGTAAAGTTCTATATTTTGTAGACTTTAGGTACAATATGAAGCAACCCTGTTGAGTATAATCAATATAGCTTTATTTCCATTTTAAATAATAATAGCTAGCACTTATGCAATATTTATATTTTTAAAATATGTTCAAGCCAGATATAATGGCATACACTTGTAATCCCCAATACTCAGGAGGCTGAAGTAGGAGGATCGCAAGGTTCAAGGTCAGCCTACACAACATAGCAAAATCCTGTCCCAAAATAAAAAAGGCTTGAGGCGTACCTCTGTGGTAGGGTACACTTGAGTTCAATCCCTAGTACTAAAAATAACAAAATGAAATAAAATTGAGTATAATCCCACTTGATCATTCTAAGTGGCCTAATTTGGACCTTACTTTTTCTATATTCAATTACTAAATAAGAATCAAATTTAACATTACTTTTATGATATTTTTAATAAAAACTCTAGGTACAATATTGTTCCAATTGAAAAATATTCAGCTGACAGTAATCAATGTACAATGCCATTTGGAAGAATGCTTTGATAAAAAAAAAAAACAAGAGCTGCCTTCAAAGAGCTAGCTTTTAAATTATAAAGCCCAGTTCATTTTCATTTATCCGATGGAAAATAGTATTAACGCATTTTAGTCTGAATTCCCTGATTTCTACTATTTATATTCATTATAATAAGGGACCCAATTGTTCATTCTTTGAGAAACTGTAAGAAAAAGAAAATGCCAAAAAAGATATTTCACAATCACATATTAGTTCCTCAAGAACATAGTCCCCATGTTCTCATACTCTACACCCACATCTCCTGGTTCCAAGCTTTAAAACTGAACAATATTTAATTCCTCTTTGAGACAGTTTAGCAGAGGCTAAGTTTGGGTTGTCCCACTGACAGTTGAAACAATAACACCTTTGGCACAGGGACGATGTCATCCAGAGACGTGGCAGCAGTTTCCTTTGCTTCTTTATCTTCAGTCTTCAGTTTCTTACTGCTGTGCTGAACTTCCTCAGCCCAGTCTGCAGGAAGTGAGTCTCAAAGCTGCTGAATTAATTGCCATTGCTCCAAGCACACCAGGTAGTCTAGGCAGCAGATAGAACCAAGTGATCACAGACTGGATCATTTAGGACGTCAGCCCATTATGGTGTGTGCCCAAAGGGAAAATGACTGGAAAAGGCCACAGTCTCAGTTTATCCTTAGCCTTTTATGATGTCCCTGTAACACTTGAGTTGATACATTTTTGTTCTCTTTCTGCCAAATAACACGACACAGCCCAAAGCACTAATTATTCCAATTTATATATAAGCCTTTTCCCTAAGACCCTCAGAAAATCACAGATATTATGTCTCAGTTTTAAGCCCATCCATTCACCATGTCTACATCTCCCTATCTTTATTTGCATAAAGTACTTTTTTTCTGTTTCAACTGGCTCTCTCCTCTGTAACACCCAGGTGGCATCAGTCCTGCCCTAAACTAAGGAGACACCCCAGCTAAAACTATCCACAAAATTTATGTTTTCAAAGGATTTAGTGAGAAACCTAAGTCTTCCAAATTCCATCACATGGGAGCTAGTATTTTTGGCTATATTTTCAGTGACATTTCACTGTATTAGACATGTAGATGAGAGATGACCTAGTCATGGATCAGAAGTGAAGTCATGAAGATCTTCAAACTATTTTTTTTTTGCTTAAATTCTTTTATTGGTACATTTTAGGTATACAATACGTTTACATTTATCATTGGGTGCTTGAACCTGTACATGATCTATCTTGGTTCTTATTTTTTCCCCATTACCTGTACGCCCTTCACCCCTTCCACCCTTCCCTATTTACATAGACTTTGTTTCCATTTTTTTCTTTTCTCATAATTTTTCCTTTCCCTTCTTTCCTTTCTCCTTCCCCTCCCACTTCCCGTACCCTTTTGGACCTTTTCTTCCTATTTCAAATTATCAATTATTCATTTTAATCATTTTAATCCTTATTTACACTTTCAGTTTCTCACACTAGAGAAATTATTCAGTATTTACACGTGTGTGTCCTATTTATTTCACTTAAGAGTATGGCCTAATATGCATCCATTTAGCTATAAATGACTCGTTTCTCATTCTTTATGGCTGAGTAGTACTCCATTTTATTAAAAAACCACATCTTCTTTAACCAGTTTCCAGTTTTCATTTACCCAATGGAAAATAGTATTAATACATTTTAGTCTGAATTCCCTGATTTCTACTATTTATATTCATTATAATAAGGGACCCAATTGTTCATTCTTTGAGAAACTGTAAGAAAAAGAAAATGCCAAAAAAGATATTTCACAATCACATATTAGTTCCTCAAGAACATAGTCCCCATGTTCTCATACTCTACACCCACAACTCCTGGTTCCAAGCTTTAAAACTGAACAATATTTAATTCCTCTTTGAGACAGTTTAGCAGAGGCTTAGTTTGGGATGTCCCACTGACAGTTGAAACAGTAATACCTTTGGCACAGGGACGATGTCATCCAGAGACGTGGCAGCAGTTTCCTTGGGCTGTTTTCAAGCTTTAGCTATTACGAACTGTGCCGCTATATTCAAACTATTATTTGTGATGATCAAGTCAGGATTTCCTTTAATTCTAACTTATAAGTAATAAACAATTACGTGTGTATGATGAAATTCCTTCTAATGTCATGTCATCACAGTATAGTTAAAAGTATAAATATTCATGTACATTAAAATAATTATATTGCTGATCTTGATTAGCTGATATTGACAGAGGCATGTTTTCCTGGGTCAAACATCTAGATAGAGCAAAAGGGAATTCTTAGAGACAGAGTTTGTGCTTTTTATTTTTGTATTCCCAATGCTGATATGGCATATGCTAGATACTCAATAAATATTAACTGGTCAAATGGGTGAATGAGGGAAAACTACATCTGTAATTCTCTAGTCTCAACTCCACCACCATTGGACATTCATTCCATTTGTTTACCTTAAACTTAGTAAATTACAAACAAATCCATCATCACCCTCAAGAATATTCACTTTTCATGATTTTCCATTTCTACAATGTTACTACCATTTTCTGAGTCACCAAAGTTCAAATCCATATTTGGTTCCTCATCTCATACTCAGTTCCTTCTGAGCAGTCATTAACTCCTGCTGATGGTTTCTCTAGGATAATCCTCACATCTGTTTTCGTTTCATTCATCTTCACTACTGACTACCTGAGACAATGTATCACTATTTCTTCCTATGACTGTGTTGTTCTGCTACCTGCAGGACAAGGAGGCATGCCCTTTATCAGATGAGTTTTCTAAATACTTTAAAATGGCATCACAGGCTCCTCACAATCAGATCCAGAATTATCTTTCCAGCCTTGTACAGGTCATGAAATATACTTTACATCCCAATTCAACTAGACTACTTGTCATTTTCTCCAGATTCTCTCCTTTACTCAAGCCTGGGGAGTTTTATGTATCCTTGATATCCACTTCAAATATTGCCTTACCCATAAGTCCTCAGTGACTTACTCAGGCAAAGTAAATACCCCTTTCCGTGAACTTCCAAACCACTTAGTTCAAGCTTTTTAAAAGAATTTATCACCTGCGGCTTTGTATTTTCTAAGCTTGTGCACTTGCTTTTTTTATCATCCTGACTGATTTGTAAATTCATGTATTTGTACAGAAATATATACAGAATGTTTTACTATGCTCGAGGAACTGAGACAGACACTGAAGATCCAGTAATAAAGAAGATAGTCACAGTCTCTGCCCTGCTGAAACTTCTTTTGCAGAAAACAAAACAAAACAAAAAACAAGAGTCTTCAGGGAGCTGGGGTGGCAGGGGGAACAGACTGATGGGGAAAGTAGATAGGAAAAATGTCAGGGATTTGACCAGGGTCAGCCTATGAAGGTCCTTGTAGACCATGATAAGGAATAGGGTTTTCATCTCAATGTGATGAAAACCATCAACAGGCTACATGTAGAGGTAAGACATATTGGATTTGGGTTTGTAAGAGCTTTCTGGCTGCTGCATGGAGAATATATTGAAAAGGTGAGTTAGAAAGGTTATTCCCATATACAGGCACAAAACTATGGTGCTTATTCTAGAGTGGTAACAGTGAAGATGGGAAAAAGTACCTGAATCAGGGATATATTTTCCCAAAAAGGCCCACCAAACTTCTTAATGGATTGAATGTTGAAGGGAAAAAGAAGACAGGAATTGAGACTGGCTCCCATTTTTTGACATTAACACTGCATTTGCCATTTACTGAAATGGAAAATGTTGGGAGGAAGAGCAGGGTTAGGAGGCTAATGAGAAGATGAAAAGGCTTGAACACTGAATGCGGATGGGAATGAGGCAGTAGAAAGAGACAGCAGATTTAGAGAGAAGAGTCAACTCTTAGTGGGCCCCAGGGTTGTAGTCTAGGCTGTCTACCACCTTGACTCTTGTGGGGTTCGGTGTCATGAAGGAAAGGAGACCTTAGACCACAGATACTGGAGGATGGAGAGGACACTGGATCTACATGTCTAAGTGAATGAGCCTGTTCAATGATCACAGTTCTTAACTCTACTCTTCAGATCCTACATCTTTTCCAAATCCAAAAGGAAGAAATCTTACAAGATTTTCTGTCATTGTTGCCTGTCAAGCTCTTCCAAAAAGCTATCTTCCCTGTAAAAATGCAAGTTGTGAAGTAGTATACATTACATAATCTCCTGTAAACAAACACAAATATTTATACATGTTGATGAATAATCAAGGACTTCCACTAAGATGTAAATTGTATCTTGATACAGTAGCTTTCAAATGATTTTCTTTCATTGTCTATACTTACTATATTTTGTACAGTGAACATATATCACTTTTGTATTAAGAAAAATCTAATAAATTTAGTAAGTGAAAATCTTGCTCTCAGCCAAGTTCTGGATGATTCTTCAGGCAGAAAATGATGAGCACAGTAAACAGCATAGCTTGACTGAGGTCACTTGCTCTGCCTCATATGCCTGGTCACTCTTCCCTACAAGGAGCCTGTACGTTCTCCCCTGAGGCAGTTCCATGGTCTCAACCACTGCCCCCACCCAATCCGTGGGAAATCCAACCATGGCGCCTACCACCATTTCTCAATTTACCATTTGTAATTTAATTTTTGCTTAACAGGTATTATATTCACATATTTTAACACCCCAAAGAACAAGAAGTATACTGAATACTCCTCATACCTCCTCTATTCCCCAATCACTCAGCTCTCCTCCCCCAAGGTAACAAATATTCCCAGTTTCTTATATAACTTTCTAGAAACAAATATGGAGGAAGAATTTTTATAAATGTTTTACACAATAAGTCAATATTTATTTTAGAAATTTTAGACAATGCAAATAACTACTAAAAAAGACAATAGATACTATTATTTTGCTGTGTGTTGTTTCAGATTTTATATGCTTAAATTAATGCTTATTCTTATCAATTGTTTACAAATATCCTTTTTCAAAATGTAGATTTTTAAGGCTCTAGGGCAGTAATGATGAATCTTTTAGAGATAAGTGTCCAAACTGCAACTCAAAACCCACTTATTTATCACAAAGTGCCAACACTGCAATTAAACCTGAATACTGAGGTTTTAGTTTAGAAAAATCAACTCATACATTAGCATTTTTTGTCTTAAAAGAAAAACAAACAACACACATGCCATGGGTTCACCACCACTGGTCTAGGGGTATAACTTAGTGGTAAATCACATGCTTAGCATGTGTGAACCCCTGGGTTCTATCCCCACCAACAAAAAGAAAATTTAGATCCCATCAAGTAAATACGTTGTAAATATCTTTCCATATTAATAAAGATACTTCAACATGTTATCTTTCATAGTAGAATGGTATTCCATTATTGGAACATAATATTAACCCCTCCCTGTGAGATATTTGGATTGGTGTCTTGGACCATTTTCTCTTGCTAATAACACAATATCACAGACTACATAAATTGCAAAGAAAAGAGGTTTTACTCTAGCACAGGATTCTGGTCCAAGGCCAAGGTGATGGTCTTACTGACAAAGTCCCAAGTCAGCACTGGGCATCATGTGGTGGGAGACAGGAGGTGTGAAAAGACCTAACCCAACTGGCTTTTATAGCACACGCATTCTTAAGATAATCCATTAATCTGGTAATTGTATGAAAAATTAATCCATTTGTGAAGGCAGGGCCCTAATCACCCCTTAATATCTCAAAACAAGGATTACATTTTAACAAATATGAGTTTCAGAGGGAAATAAACCATATTCAAACCACAGCAAAAAAAAAAAATGTGGTACTGAAGATTGAACCCAAGGCCTTTGCACTGAGCTACATTCCCAGCACACACACACCCCCTCCATCAATTTTTCTTTTTGAGACAGGATTTCACTGAGACTCTATGTTACCCAGGATTAAACTTGCATTCTTCCTGACTCGGCCTCCAGAGTGCTGGAATTACAGGTGTATACCTTTAGGCCCAGCTCAATTTAAATATTTTTAAATGCTAGGATGAATATCAGTTTGTGCGCATGTTTGCATATATGTTTTTGTACTACCACTGATGGAATTTAGATCATAAATTCCTAGATGAAAACTTCTAGGCATTTCAGGCCTTCCAGAAAGGACACTTCTACAAACTTCCCATGAGAACTGACGCTTCAGCTTTGAAAACTGCTGATTCTTGATGAAAGAATCCATTTTTCCTCTTTATTTTTCATTACCTTCATGTCCAGCACAGTGTTAGGAACACCACTGAGAATTGACCAAATACATTTTGGATGCATGAACTGAATTTCTAACTAACACCCACACCTTATTCAGATGTACCCTATAACCTTTTCCTAACTTCCTACACATGGATAAAGCCAGGCTGTAAAAGAATGAGGAGCTCCAAACCAGAGTTATACTACTACAAGTACTTTCTTCACAAACTACTGTAGCTGGGGGCTTGGGGTATAGCTCAATAAGACAGCACTAGCCTAGCACATGTGAGGCCCTGGGTTTGATCCTTAGCACAGTAATATAAAAAAATACATTGCTGAAAAGAACTGATAATCATTTATACATAATCCATTTGCCATTTACAGAGAACTTACTATGTGCCATGTCAGGTATGCTATTTATATGATCTTTTATTCTATTCTATGAGGGATATTTTGTTATCCTCAATTTATAGGTAATATTTAATTATTTTTCTTATACCATTCTTCTTTTTAATAAAGATTCTCATATATAAGATGGCTATTTGCATGGCGTTTTTTCATTAAAAATTGCCTATTACTAAACTGCAAAGAAAGGTTAAAGAGACTCGCCCTCTAGATATTTAGCCACTAAACTACCAGTTATTAAAGGAAATTAAACAAAATAATATACCTCCACAAATCATATGATACCTCAAACATTATTTCCTCAAACATAGTTAATGATTGGGGGGTAGGTCACATTTGTGGAATACTTATTAGTTTTTAGGCACTGTTCTATGCTTCCTACATTTATGCAGTTATCAAATATTTAGTATCTACTAGAGCCATGTGCAGTTGAGTCAACAGAGCAACAGACAAATTCCTGGCTTCATGAAACTTTCATTGAGGAAGGCAATTACAAAAATAAACAAGGAAATTGTAAAGGAAGTGAAATGGTGAACGGTGGCACAAAAAAGAAAAATAAAGGAGGGAAGGAGACTATGACTCTCAATAATCCTCACAGCATACAGAAATTATCTTATTTTTACAATAAAAGTTGAGAGAGAGAGAGAGACTGAGCAACTTGCTCAAGTTTTATGGAGCTAAAGGAAGTAAGCAATGGATATACCAAGGTGGTCTTTAGAGGATTCGGAACCCCAACCCCATGCAGTATCTATCACCCCAAGCTTTGAAATGAGTAGTGGATGTTGTCTTCGCCTTATGTAAAGAGCCCTGGAGTGCAGCTTCAAATTTGTAATACCTGCCAAATCAACACATCACCATACGATCATCCCAGCTACTGCTTTGTGGAAAGGATCACCCCAGGTAAAGCAGCTTCTGCAATAGATGAAGACTAGAGCTGACACAGGATTTGCAAAGACAGCCACAAAGATTATCATTCATCCTATAAACAACCCTGGCAGACAGGTATTACTCCAATGGGGATACCAAAGGTTTTATGGAAAAGTTGCCACCCAATGTCATTAAGGTAACAACAGCTGAGGCAGGGTTTCAACCCCCATCTCTCTGGTTGCTGAAGCTAAGGGAGACCATGGCTCTCAGGGTGCACTATGATGCCATCTCAGAGTCACATCCTCTAAAAAAGTAGGCAAAAAGAAGGGGTGGTCTTAAGTCTGAAGTACTTTTCCACTCTGTGAACAATGCATCTAGCTCTCACTCTCACCAGTGATTAACAGAGCTTCAAGGGCTGTTCAGTGTCAAAGCCATTTTGCTTTAGGAAGCTTTGATTTGAAAATGAGACAAGCAGTTTCAGTGCTGTCATCAATAGGAAATGGGATAAAAAGAAATCTATTTAAATGGCTTTTAAATATTCACAAGGAGAACCATTGGGTCTTTGCCCTGTTCCTCTCCTCTGTCCCCTTTGCCCAGACAACCTGTCACATCAATGTAATGACCACAGGCTATGCTACATCAGCAGATACTGAACACAGTCACAGAAAATGCAGCCAACAATGGTCTGAGCTGCTGCCCCTGAAGGAACTTGCTTCTCTAGGAAACTGACTCAATTAAAGTTCTTCAATTTGTGGCTTCTCTCAAGAAGCCATAAGACAAGAT
The DNA here is from genome assembly GCF_053883595.1 of Heterocephalus glaber. Classification (NCBI taxonomy): domain Eukaryota; kingdom Metazoa; phylum Chordata; class Mammalia; order Rodentia; family Bathyergidae; genus Heterocephalus; species Heterocephalus glaber. Next base: position 10,954,869 of record NW_028258344.1, read on the forward strand.
GCCCTGGAAAGTGACAGATACTAAGAAATGACTAACTAATTTAAAAGAAGCCTGTTAGAGAGTATAAATTGGTACAGTCTCTTTGGGTGCAGTTTGTAAAAGTCATCAAAATTTAAAATGTGGGTTTCTTTTTTTTAGTTTTTGAAAAATGGGTTTATTGACATAACAATGATCTGTCTCTATTTAAAGTGTAAGTTTGACATGTAATTTCATCACTATCATCAAGTTAAGTCTCAAGGTCTAAAGGGGTAGTAGGGGAAGTGGGAGGGGTAGGGGAAAGGAAAGAAGGAAAAGGAAAAAAACACGAGAAAAGGAAAAAATGGGTTCCTTTTCTGACCTAGTGGTTTCACTTCTCAAATACTTACTATAACATGCATACAAATATATATGCAAGGATGTTTGCAGACACATTTTGTAATTTGAAATTCAGAAAAGAATAAATAAACATGTATCATTAAAGGAATAGTTAAATGAATTATGACTCATCTATACAATGATGCATATTAGTCCATGAGTAAAAACAATATGATCTATATGTTTCAACTGGAAAAAGTCTGAAGCCACTACTGTGCAAAAAAGTAGGAGGCGATGCAATATATACAGCATAATCACATTTATAAAAACTATGCAGATACTGTGCATAATTATACTTGCAACTAAAAGATCAAAATGATATACATCAAATTGGTAGCAGTAATTCTGGGGAGTGGGATGGGGCTGGGGCTGGGGAAGAATAGTCTTTCACTCTTTACTGTACGTAGTTCTTCTTTAGTGGAATTTTTGTTGTTTTGGTTTTTGGTACCGGGGATTGAACTCAGGACCTTGCGCATGAGAGGCAGGTGGGATGCCACTGTCCTTTAGTGGAATTTTAACAAGCAGTATTTTAAAATTTTAAGATTAGTTAATCTTGTATTTTTGAAGTTAGCCACTCAGAGAAAATTAAGCAAACTACATATAGACACATTGTAAGTGAAGCTTTAAGCATGAAGTTGTTTCATTTCAGCCTTTTCAGCAGAATAAGACGCAATTTAATAAGTAATAGAATTATGAATATTGTACTTTAATTTGAGATTCATATTACCCATTTGATCTTAAAATGTTTAATTTAATAAATACACACATGATTTTCAACCTATTGGCACAACCTTAATTTTATTTTCTCTTCTTTTCCTTTGATACAGGGTCTCACTATGTACCCCAGGTTGGCCTTGAACTTGCTATGTAGCTCTGGCCTCAAACTAATGGTGATCCTCCTGCCTCAGCCCCCAGGTGCTAGGATTAAGGTGTAGGCCACCATGCATGTCTGGCATTTTCTCTTCTGCTTCATGAATTCTCTCACAGTCCTGCATTCCTGCCTGATAGGTATTTCTACCTGGAAGTTCCAATGGAATAAAAGCTAGCGTGTCTGAAGGCAAATCTTTCATCTTCCAGAATATCCACTGTCTCCCAAGGATATTCCCATTAACCTAACCAGCTGGGCTTGAACCTCTCAGTCTCGTGGAGCATTCCTGTCTGGCTTCCTCAGTGAACTGATGGGAAAGTAGTTCCTAGTCTTCATCAGCAGTATCTTATATTACTTCCTTCTTTGCCTTTCCCAAAGCGAAGCTCTCACCTCAACATCACCCTCTATCTTTGTCATGTTATTTATAGTATTGTGCTGATATACACTCGTGTCCCACTACACTCCATCCTCATGACCCATTGTGACCCTTAACTGACCATAAGTTCTTCAAATGAAGGATTCATGTCTATTTATCTCAGCACCTGGCACTCAGGTACAGTGGGTACCAAATTATATATTTTCAATGAACAAATAGGAAGAATTTGTCTTATTTCCAGCAGGTTCTCCTTTTTCCATCCCCACCCATTTTCTTCAATATTTCTCCCTTGTTGATAATTCAATAGCAGCAGCAGCAGCATTGGTAATTTGTCACTTCTCAGATGAAAGCATAGTCCTTTCAAATTCAGTCATGAATGGAATTTAAAGGGCTTTATTTTGATATGTTCGATGGTTTTCAAAGAAAACTTGAAATTTTCAAAGCTATAGAAACTGAAAAACTCCGATGGACCCTAAACTTCCACTGATACTCATAAAAGAGTAGAGATGAGCATTTATGAATCACTACAGGGTTAAAGACCAAGTCCCCTAATTATCAATCTTTAAACTTATTTCATGAGGGGAATGCACAAGCATTAAGAATGGAATTATGTAATTTACAAATCACTTTGAAATAGCTCTCTATGATTTCGGCTTATTAGAAGTTGTTATTATTCTATTACTCAGAGGTCATTAGCACATCCTGCTAGCAGTATAGATCACATTATATCAAGTGACAAGGGGAGTACATGAAGTATCCCAATTATGATTTCTTTCTTTTTAAAAAGGGCTGTAATGACCTTCTCCTCAGAGTGTGAAATATATCTTATGAAGTCTGAAAATGCTACAACCTTTCTCTACTAAATGAACTACTGTAGCAGGGGGAGTGGAGCTCTCTGAGAGACGGCTATCATGTGTTATATATGTGCTCTAGGGTTCTGCATGGAGTGGGCCAAGGTTTTGCTGGACTTATCCTGCAGTTCTATTCCTCCCCCTGCCCAGCCTGCTTCTTTTGTTCCCTGTACACTAGGCTTGATAGATTCTTTGCATGCCAAAAGACCTCAGCCCATGACATCAGGATTGGAACCAAATCATCTGAATCCATAGCCCTCCCTCTGAACTTGCTACTGGTTTCCTAGATAGAAGGACAGACAAAAGAAATCCATACGTAAGTCTAAAGCCTTAGCGAATCATTTCTGCATCTGCTTATACTAAACATTTGTTAGCACTGCTAAGCATAAGCCACATTGTGCCACGCTTTAGCTAAAAATCTGGGGAAAGAAAAATAAAAAACCTCTGAGATCGTCACTGCTCTGACAAAATGAGCCTCCAAAATATAGTTTTCTGCACTTGTAGAATCCTGAGATACACTTACTTATTATTCTTAATTCCACAATTAAGACTTTTTGTTTTGTACTGGGGATCGAACTTGGGACCTTGCGCTTTTGAGACAGGCAGTGGAACCACTGAGCTACAATTAAGTCTTTTTTTTAAACTGTATATCCTTTCATTGGTACATTTTAGGTGCAAAATGCCAATGATGAACATCATTAAATTTTATACTCTCTTGGTTCTTATTTTTCCCCCTTCCCCTGCCCTCCTTCAACCCCTCCATCCTTCCCTGTTTACAAAGACTTTATTTCCTTTTTTTTCATTTTCTCATGTTACTCCCATTTACTTCTTTCCATTCCCCTACCCCTCCCACTTCCCCTTCCCCTTTGCCCCTTTTCTTCCTATTTCACATTATCTATTAGACCTTTTAATCCTTATTTACACTTTCAGTTTTTCACACTAGAGAAAATATTAAGTATTCACATGTATGTCCCATTTACTTTACTCAAGAGTACTGCCTCAATGTGCATCCATTTAGCAATAAATGTCTCTAATTTCTCATTTTTTATGGCTGAGTGGCACTCCATTTCATAAAAAAAAAAAAAAAAAAAGCACATTTTTTTTTATCCAGTCACCAGTTGATGGGCATTTGGGCTGTTTCCAAGTTTCAGCCATTACAAACTGTGCTACTATGAACATGGGTACACATATATCACTGTGGTATGATTCTTTTAATTCTTTAGGGAAGATAACCGGCAGGGCAATAGCAGGGTCAAATAGGACTTCCAGTCCTAATTCTTTGAGGTATCTCCATACTGATTTTCACAGTGGTTGCACCAGTCTACACTTCCACCAGCAGTGGAGCAGGGTTCTTCTTTCCCCACAGCCCCAACAGCATTTCTTATTGGTTGTCTTCTTGACAGCAGCCATTCCTTCTGGGTTGAGGTGGAATCTTAGTGTTGTTTTCATTTGCATCTCTCGAATGACCAGTGATGTTGAACATTTTTTTCATATGTTTATTTGCCATTTCTACTTCTTTGTCTGACAAATGTCTGTTCAATTCAGATGCCCACATTTGGATTGGGCCTTTTTGGATTGGGTCTTTAAATTTGAGAGGTCTGATTTTTTTTAAGTTCTTTATTGACTCAAGAGAGTTGACCTTTGTCTGAGGGACAGATGGTGAAAATTTTTTTCCACATTGTGGGTTGTCTCTTCACATTGCTGGTAGTTTCTCTTGCTGTGCAGAAGTTTTTTAGTAAGAAGAGATCCCATTTGTTGATTGTTTGTGCTTGTTCATGGGGAACTGAGGTTTTGTTCATAAAATCTTTTCCTACATCAATGTCTTCAAGAGTTCCACCTAAACTCTGCGTTTCTATTTTAATATTTAGATCTTTAATCCATTTTGATTTTAGTTTAGTGCATGGTGAGAGACATAGGTCTAGTCTTAATCTTTGGCAAGTTGAAATCCAATTTTTCCAGCACCATTTACTAAGAGGCTATCTTTCCTCCAGTGAGGGTGTTTGGCTCCTTTGTCAAAGATGAGGCAGCTGAGTGTGTCTGGAGTTCTTTCTGCATCTTCTAATCTGTTCTACTGGTGCTCAGGTCTGTTTCTTTGCCAGTACCATGCTGTTTTATCACAGTAGCTTTGTAGTATAGTTTCAAGTTCGGGGTTGTAATACCCTCTGCCATGTCTCTGTTACCTAGAATTGCTTTTGCTATTCTGAGTCTCTTCTTGTTCCAAATGAATTTTTGGATTGTTTTCTTAAGGTCCCTGAATTATGCTGGTGGGATTTCAACTGGGATTGCATTGAATCTATATAGCAGTTTTGGAAGTATGGCCATTTTCACTATGGTGATCCTTCCTACCCAGGAGCAAGGAATGTCTTTACATTTTCTGATATCATTTTCAATCTCTCTTTTCAGAGTGCTATAGTTTTCAGAAAATAGGTCTTTGATTTTTTTTGTTAGGTTGATTCCTAGGTATTTCAGTGTTTTGGATCCTATTGTGAAAGGAATTATTTGCCCTATTTCTCTCTCAGTGAGTCTGTCATTGGTGTAGAGGAAAGCTATTGATTTTTGTGTGTTGACCTTGTAACCAGCTACTTGACTGAATGTGGTTATTTAGTCTAGAAGACTTTTGGTGGAGTTCTTGGGTCTTCTATATAGAGTATCATGTCATCTGCAAATAATGACAATTTGACTTCTTCATTACCTATCTTTATTCCTTCTATTTCTTTCTCTTGTCTAATTGCCATGGCTAATGTTTCCAGAACTATATTGAACAAGAGTGGTGATAGTGGACATCCTTGTCTTGTTCCTGATTTTAGTGTGAAGGATTTCAGTTTTTGACCATTTAGTATGATATTGGCTGTTGGTTTTTCATAGATGGCTTCTATCAGTTTGAGGTAGAGACCATCTATTCCAATTTTTTGTACGGCTTTTATCATAAATTCATGTTGGATTTTGTCAAATGCCTTTTCTGCATCTATGGAGATAATCATATGGTTTTTGTCCTTGGCTCTATTGATATAGTGTATTACATTAATTGATTTTCATATATTGAACCATCCCTGCATCCCTGGGATGAATCCCACTTGATCAGGGTGTATGATCTTCTTGATGATCTTCTGCATTCTGTTTGCCAGTATCTTATTAAGGATTTTTGCATCTATGTTCATTAGTGAGATTGGCCTATAGTTCTCTTTTTCAGTTGGGTCTTTCTCTGCTTTGGGGATCAAGGTGATGCTTGCTTCCAGGAATGAATTTGGGAGTATTGCTTCCCTTTCAATTTCATTGAAGAGTTTAAACAGTAGTGGCAGCAGTTCCTCTCTAAATGTCTTGTAGAATTCAGCAGTGAAGCCATCAGGGCCTGGGCTTTTCTTAGTTGATAAGTTTTTAATTACATTTTCAATTTCATTGGCTGATATTGGGTTGTTCAGAACTTTTAGGTCTTCTTTGTTCAACTTTGGTAATTCATATGCATCTAGGAATCTGTCCATTTCTTCTGTGTTGTCCATCTTATTGGCATATAGGTTCTGGAAGTAGGTATTGATGATCATCTGGATTTCTGCTAGGTCTGTTATAATTTCACCCTTTACATTCCTAATTGCAAGGATTTGGGCCTTTTCTTTCCTTTTTCTGACAAGGTTAGCTAAAGTTTTGTCAATTTTGTTGATTCTTTTGAAGAACAAACTCTTGGCTTCATTGATTTTTTTGTATCATTCTCTTAGTCTCCAGTGCATTGATTTCTCCTCTGATCTTTATAATTTCCTCCCTTGTATGAGCTTTGGGGTTGTCCTGCTCTTCTTTTTCTAGAAGCTTGAGGTTCAGCATCAGGTTGTTTAATTGGGCTTATTCTGTTTTCCTAATATGCTTATTCACTGCTATGAATTTCCCTCGTAAGACTGCTTTCATTGTGTCCCATAGATTCCAATATGTTGTATTGTCATTGTCATTTACCTGAAGGAACTGTCTGGTTTATTCTTTAATTTCCTCAGTGACCCTTTGGTTATTCAGAAGTGTGTTGTTCAATTTCCATGTGTTTATGAAATTTTTCGAGTTTCTTTTGCTATGGATCTCCAATTTCATCGCACTATGGTCTGATAATATACAGGGGATAATTTCAATTCCTTTGCTCTTACTTAAACATGTTCTATGTGTGTGTATGTGGTCTATTGTGGAGAATGACTCATGTGCAGCTGAGAAGAATATGTATTCTGATTTTGTGGGTGGAAGACTCTGTAAACATCTGTTAAGTTCATTTGTTCAAGAGTTCGATTGAGTTCTAGTATTTCATTACTTGCTTTTTGTCTAGTTGATCTATCTATTTGTGACAGTGAGGTATTGAGGTCCCTCACTACAATTGTATTAGTATATATATGACTTTTCATGTCCGTTAGTATTTGTTTTATATTGCTGGGCACACTAGTGTTTGGTGCATAGATATTTATGATTGTCATCTCTTCCTCTTGGATTCTTCCCTTTACAAGGATGTAGTGTCCTTCTTCATCTCTCTTAATCAGTGTTGGTTTGAAATCCACTTGATCTGCAAAGAGGATAGCTACTCCTGGTTTTTTGGGGGTTCCCATCACCTGGAGTATTGTTTTCCACCCTTAAACTTTCAATCTATGAGTTTCCTTTGAATTAAGTGTGTTTCTTGTATGCAGCATATTGTTGGATTTTGCTTCTTGACCCATTCTGCCAGTCTATTTCTTTTGATTGGTGAATTGAGACCATTAACATTGATGGTTATAACTGAAATGTATTGACTTGTCATTGCCATGACTTTTTCTTTTTGTTGGGTTCTCCCCCTTTACATTTAATTTCTTGTCATGCCAGATGGGTTCATTCTGCTTTGCTTCCTGGGGTTGTGATCCTCAATGTCTGTTCCTAGGATTTTGTGTAAAATTCTTTGGAGTGCTGGTTTGGTATTCACAAAGTTCCTAAGGTGTTCTTTGTCGTGAAAGTATCTTATTTCTCCATCCATTTTGAAAGATAGTTTTACAGGGTACATCAATCTGGGTTGGAGGCTGTTTTCTTTTAGGGCTTGGAATATGTCACTCCAAGCTCTTCTTGCCTTGATCGTTTGTTTTGAGAAGTCTGCTGTGATTTTGATGGGCTTTCCTTTGTATGTGATTTGTTTCTTTTCTCTCACTGCTTGGAGAACTTTGTTCTTCTGTTGTGTTTCTGGAATCTTAACAATTATATGCCTATGTGTAGATTTTTTTTGATCAAGGTTATTTGGAGTCCTATATGCCTCACTTATCTGTATGTCAAGCTCTTTTCCCCTGCTTGGGAAGTTTTCTGCCATTATTTCTGTGAAGAGATTTTTTTTATGTCATCTCCACTCTCTCCTGTTTCTTCATTGAGCCCAATCAGTCTTATGTTATTCTTCTTTGCATCATCTAGCAGCTGCTGGATTGATTTCTCATGTTCCCTTATAATTTTGAAGTGATTTTTCTTTTCCCGGTCACTAATTGCAATCTTATCTTCTATATCTGAAATTCTGTCCTCACATTGGCTCATTCTGCTGTGTAGACTTTCAATAGAGTTTTTCATGTCCTGGAAATCTATTTGCATCTGTTTTATGGATTCCATTTGTTTCTTATGTTGGGATTCCATCATGTTCCTGAGCTCCTCTCTAGATTTATTAATCATGTCTTGCACTAGGGGCACAATTTCTCCTGTTATCTGAGAAATTATTTCTGATTTCATTTTTTCCAGATCCCCTTTTGTAGCCAGTTCAGTGTGTCCAGGTGGTTGAGTATCAGAGTGTTCCATCTCATTTCCCTTTGGGGTTGATGTAGGTGATCTGGAAGTCTGGTTTTGAGACTTATTTACATGTTTTCTCATTTCGACTAGGGTGGGGGGCTGTTAGCACCTGCACAGATTACCTCCTCTGAGCTGGGAGAGTTGGGACAGAGGCTGGGAGCAGCTGTAGGGATGGTGGCCCAAAAGCCCTTTCCTGTCGGCTGGGAGCAGCCGGAAGGATGGTGGCCAGGAAACCCCTTCCTCTGGACCAGGAGCAGTGGGATGATGGCGCAGAAGCCCCTCCCTCTGGGCCAGGAGCGGTGGGAGGGATGGTGGCCTGGAAGCCCCTTCCTCTGGGCCAGGAGCATTGGGACAGAAGGTGGCCCAAAAGCCCTTTCCTCTGGGCTGGGAGCAGCGGGAGGGATGGTGACTGGGAAGCCCCTTCCTCTGGACCAGGAGCAGTGGGACAGCAGCTCAGAGGCCCCTACCTCTGGGCCGGGAACAGCGGGACTCAGTACCTTGGTCTGGTGGTCTGGTGTCCTCTGCGTCTTTGTAGTGTGGAATCAGGTGGCGGCCTGTCTGCAGCGGGGTGATTCGGTGTCTTCCGCGTGACTCAGGACGTCGGTAGGGCATGGGCAGGCCTGCCTGTCTGCAGTGGGCTGACTCGGCTTGTGTCTTGGCTCTATTGATATAGTGTATTACATTGATTGATTTGCGTGTGTTGAACCATCCCTGCATCTCAGGGTGAATCCCACTTGATCAGGGTATATGATCTTCTTGATGATCTTCTGCATTCTATTTGCCAGTATCTTACAAAGGAATTTTTCATCTATGTTTATTAGTGAGATTGGTCTATAGTTCTTTTTCGGTTGGGTCTTTCTCTGCTTTGGGGATCAAGGTGATGCTTCATTTCAAGAGTGAATTTGGGAGTATTGCTCCCTTTTCAATTTCATTGAAGAATTTAAACAGTTGTGGCAGGAATTCCTCTCTAAATGTCTTGTAGAATTCAGCAGTGAAGCCATCAGGACCTGGCCTTTTCTTAGTTGGCAAGTTTTAATTACTTTTTCAATTTTGTTGATTGATATCAGGTTGTTTAGAAATTTTAGGTCTTCTTCATTCAACTTTTGTAATTCATATATATCTAGGAATTTGTCCATTTCTTCTGTGTTTTCCATCTTATTGGCATATAGGCTCTCGAAGAAGGTATTGATGATCCTCTGGATTTCTGCTGGGTCCACTGTAATTTCATCCTTTTCATTCCTAATTGCATGGATTTGGGCCTTTTCTTTCCTTTTCCTGCTAAGGCTGGCTAAGGGTTTGTCAATTTTGTTTATTCTTTCAAAGAACCAACTCTTGGCTTCACTGGTTTTTTATATCATTTTCTTAGTCTTCATTGCATTGATTTCTGCCCTGATCTTTATAATTTCATCCTTTCTATGGGCTTTGGGTTTGTCCTGCTCTTCCTTTTCTAGAAGCTTGAGGTTCAGCATCAGGTTTTTTAATTGGGCTCGCTCTGTTTTTGTAATATGAGTATTCACTGCTATGAATTTCCCTCTTAAGACTGCTTTCATTGTGTCACATAGGTTCCGATATGTTGTATTGTCATTGTCATTTAATTGAAGGAACTGTCTGATTTCTTCTTTAATTTCCTCAGTGACTCATTGATTATTCAGAAATGTGTTGTTCAATTTCCATGTGTTTATGAAATTTTTGAGGTTTCTTTTGCTATAGATCTCCAATTTCATCATACTATGGTCCAATAATATACAAGGGATAACTGCAATTCTTTTGCACTTATTTAAACAATTTCTATGAGCAAGTATGTGGTCTATTTTGGAGACCGACCCATGTGCAGCTTAAAAGAATGTGTATTCTGATTTTGTGGCATGGAACACTCTCTAAACATCTGTTAACTTCATTTGTTCAAGAGTTTGATTGAGTTCTAGTATTTTGTTGCTTCATTTTGTCTAGTTGATCTATCTATTTGTGACAATGGAGTATTGAGGTCCCCCACTACTATTGTATTAGTGCTTATATGATTTTTCTTGTTTGTTTGTATTTGTTTTATGTAGTTGGGTGCAGTAGTGTTTGTTGCATAGATATTTATGATTGTCATCTCTTCCTCTTGGATTGTTCCCTTTACAAGGATGTAGTGTCCTTTGTCTCTCTTAATAAGTGTGGGTATGAAATCCACTTGGTCTTCAAAGAGGACAACTACTCCTGCTTTTGGGGGGATTCTTGTCCCATGGAGTATTGTTTTCCAGCCTTTAACTTTCACTCTATGAGTTCCATTTTTAATTAAGTGTGTTTCTTGTATGCAGCATATTGTTAGATCTTGCTTCTTGACCCATTCTGCCACTCTATTTCTTTGATTGGTGAGTTGATACCATTAACATTGATGGTTATAACTGATATGTATTGAGTTATCATTGTCATGACTTTTTCTTTTTGTTGGATTCTACCCCTTTGCTTTTAATTTCTTATCGTGCCTGGTGGATTCATTCTGCTGGGCTTCCTGGGGTTGTGATTCTCGTTGTCTTTTCCTAGGATTTTGCCTAAAATTTTTTGGAGTGCTGGTTTGGTATTCACGAAGTTCCTAAGGTGCATGAAAGTGTCTTATTTCTCCATCAATTTTGAAAGATAGTTTTGCAAGGTACATCAATCTGGGTTGGAGGCTATTTTCCTTCAGGGCTCCGGGATATATCACTCCAACTTCTTCTTGCCTTGAGGGTTTGTGTTGAGAAGTCTGCTGTGATTCTGATGGGCTTTCCTTTGTATGTGATTTGTTTCTTTTCTCTAACTGCTTGTAGAACTTTGTTCTTCTGTGAGGTTTCTGGAATCTTAGAAATTATATGCCTATGTGTAGATTTTTTTTATCAAGGCTATTTGGAGTCCTATATGGCTCACTTATCTGTATGTCAACTTCTTTTCCCCTGCTTGGGAAATTTTCTGCCATCACTTCTGTGAACAGTTTTTTTATGTCATTTGAACTCTCTCCTGTTTCTTCTTTGACTCCAATCAGTCTTATGTTTTTCTTCTTTGCATTGTCTAGCAGCTGCTAGATTGATTTCTCATGGTCCCTTACAATTTTAACAAAATATTTCTTTTCCTTGTCACTAACTGCAATCTTATCTTCTATATCTGAAATTCTGTCCTCAGATTGGCTCATTCTGCTGCTTAGACTTTCAATGGAGTTTTTAATCTCCTGGAAATCTGTTTGCATCTGTTTTATGGATTCCATTTGTTTCCTATGTGGGGATTCCATCATGTTCCTCAGATCCATTTTTTATCTTTGTCCTCTAGATTTATTAATCATATCTTCCACATTGGGCACAATCTCTGCTGTTATGTGAGAAATTATTTCTGATTTCATTTTTTCCAGATCCTCTTTCATTGATAGTTCAGGAAGTCCAGGTAGTTGAGTATCAGAGTGTTCCATCCCATTTCCCTTTGAAGTTACTGTAGGTGATCTGGAAGTCTGATTCTGAGGCTTGGTTACATGTCTTCTAATTTCGACAGGGGGGCGGGGGGGCGGGTTGTTGCTGGTGCCCACATGCTCACCTCCTCTGTTCTTGGAGCAGTGGTAGGTTGGCCTGGAAGTCTCCTACTCTGCACTGGGAGCTGTGGAACATTGACCTGGAAGCCTCTTCTGTGCTAGGAGCTGTGGCACATTGACCAGGAAGCCTCCTCTGCATTTGGAGCTGTGGCATGCCAACTCAGAAGCCTCCTCTGCACTGGGAGCTGCGGCACCCTACAATTAAGTTTTAATTCAACCCCCAATCTATAGTGTTTTCTCCCCTTCTGTTCACTGTATAATACCTACTTCTTAGTGTGGACTAAATGTAGGCATGCTGATAAATTATAAGGTTTCCTCTCACTCTAAAAGACTGATATTCAACTCAAGTGTTTTTATTTGAATAATTTTAAACCTTTTGTAGAAAAATGCTAGCATGAAAAGGAAACAATAGGTAATTCATCTCACTTTGCCTTCCTTTAATATATTAATGGGGCATCTTAGAAACAAAAGCTAAAAGGATAAGCAGAGCCTAGAAGTTTCCATAGTTTTCCTAATATCACAAGCTCTTATGACCTAGGTAAAGCCCCAACATGGCCTCTCAAAATCTAATGGATGTCAATGAACAAAAATCTGTGTTTAAGATAGAGTGTATTGGTGAAACCCTCCAAAGTACTAATCCTTTAATATATGTGTATTTCTTTGAGTCTATATTTCTAATATTTTTACTAATAATGCAAGTAGGAAAATAATTACTAGAAAATGCTAGTATCTTCTTGATAGGTCACCAGGAAAGTTCATACAAGTCATTTGGGGTTTCTGTCTCCTCGATAACAAGGAGCCCATAGCTGGTTCTGTTCACTATTGGAAGAGAATGAATCCAGACCCACAGAGGTTCTTTGGTGAGAAACAAGTCAATGCTCCATGTCTCAGCATCAAATATTCACACTAGCAATAATTCAACAAGGTACAGAACATGGGTAACATAATTTTTTTTTAAATAACTAAAGTAGTATCTAACTGGAAGGATGACAATAGCATTGGAGAAATTTCAACATATGTTTTAGAAGATGGAACTGGGTAGAAGTTAACTCTCTTAAAGGAGTGGACCGCAGTGAAAAAAATGTCCACCTGAGGAGACCCACAAGTTCTGTGTGGGGACCGCAGCGCTCCCGGAGGAAGGTGGCCCCCAAGCCCACCCACACATGGCCGGAAGGAACTTTCGCCCAAGGCTGGACCTGCAAAAAGTGGCCAAAGATGAATCCCCAAGAACAGCGCATGGCCAAGACAGGGATGGACAAGGAGCTGAGCGACCTACTGGACTTCAGTGCGATGTTTTCCCCATCTGTTAATAGTGAAAAAACCAGACCAACGACACTGGGAAGCAGTCTGTTCAGTGAATCAGGACCTTGTGCTTGTGAGGCAGGCAGCAGCACCACTGAGCTAAATCCCCAGCCCTGTGTTTTCTGTTAAATAATTCATCTTTGGATTTATAGAGATATTTGAAACTTAGAAGATGATGAAACACTTTCCACCTTTCTTTATGAAGCCAGAATTAACCTGGTTATGTAAACCAGACAAACAGTAAACAATAAAGGAGGGACAAAGGAAAAGAAAACTATGGACCAATTTACGCCATGAACATATTGCAGAAATCATCAAAAGCAAATTAAATTCCACTGTTCATAAAATGAAAATCATAATCAAAACAAACTACAGCTAACATCATACTTAATGGTGAAGGAATGAAAGTTTTCTTCCATGAACAAGAACAAAGCAAGAATGTCTACTTTTAACCTCTCTCCAGTTCAGTATTTTACTAGAAAATCCTGGTCAGCATTAATATGGCAACAAAAGGAAATAAAAGAGGAGGAGATTGGGAAAGAAGAAATAAAACTATTTCCATTGACAGACAACATGATTGTCCCAAAGAATCTTCAAAAACCTAGAGTTTAGCAAGGTCACAGGATATAAGATACATACACACACCCCCATCCCCATCCCAGTCTTAATTCTCTGTACATTTGGCCCTCCATTTCTTCAGGTTCATTGTCTGCAGATTCAACTAACCATGGATTAAAAGTATGTGAAAAAAATTGTGGCTGAACTAAGCATATGTCTGAACTAAGCCCTTTGTTGTCATATTCCCTGGGGAATATAATATAACAATTATTTATATAGCATTTATATTGTCTTAGGTATTATAACTAATATGGAGATGAGTTAAAATATACAAGAGGATGTGTATAGGTTGTATACAAATACTATGCCATTTTCAAAGGAACTTGAGTATCTGTGGATTTTGGTATTTGTGGAATTTCCTGGAACCAGTCTCTTGTGGATACTGAAAAACCACTGTCTAGCAATGTACAATAGGAACATGGAATAATAAGTACTATTTATAGTAGTTCCAAAGGAGCACTTAGGTATAAATATATCATACATGTACACTTGATCTGTATGCTGAAATCTAAATAGTACTGAAGGAAATCAAAACAGACCTAAATGTAGAAATATACTATGTTCATATAAAAACTGTCAGTCCTCCCCAATTTGATTTATAGATTTAATACAATTCCAATCAAAAACTCTAGCAGTATATGGGCACAGGGAATCTGACATCAAAATTTAGATGGAAATGTAAAGAAATTAGTATATTTAAAAATTTTGGAAAAGAATAAAATAAAAGGATTATACTTTGTGATTTTGATATAGTGTAATTTACAGGAAGTACTGCACTGTGAAGGGATACAGAAGTATTCTTCCCCGCCCTCCCCACTTTTGACTCCTTTCTGTATTTTGGGGCATAGGACCGAGTACTAAACAACAAAACATGGTTGTCAGTCAAGCATGTCATTTCTATAGAATCATATGTAGATGTATTCTCATCCAGAAAAGAAAAGAAAAATGATTTGAAAGAAAAAAAAAAAGAGTGGATCATGTTCCAACCCCTCATCTGCAAAAAGAGAATTCAAGCTAGATAAGAGTTCTGTGCCTTGCACAGTCACTGAGAAGTTCAGCACTTAAAAGTAAGGGTTAGGGGTTGAGGGAGAGCACCGGAAAACAGAAAGATACCTTAAAAACCTGGACAGATGGGCTGATCTCCAGATTCCTTCCTCTACTATGAAGCAAGAGGACTGTGGAAGAGAATCCTTGAATGGGGGGTGGGGTGGAACTAATATATTGTCTGATAAATTGAAGATCTTGGAAAAAATTGTTGCTAAGCATTTTTCTTATGGAGAATGACGTATTGTCATGCACTGCTTAGTAACAGGGATACTACTTGAGAAATGCATCTTTAGGCAATTTCATTTGTATGTGAACAACACAGAATGCACTTATACAAACTTAAATGGTACAGATCATTCACTTGACCTGGCCTCTTGATGTAATCAAGAGATATGGTAAACAAGATCTATGAGGCTTTTGCCAGCATAATACAGTAATACTTTAGTAGTAAACTTTTTTATAAGTAGAAGGGATATAGTCTAAAATTATGATGGACATATAGCACAGTAATGTACATAAACCACTAATAGTTATTTTTTACTATTATCAATTATTAGATACTATGCATAACTATAAATGCTTTACCTAGCTAGCAGCACAGTAGGTGTGCTTACACCAGCATCACCACAAACACAGGGAATGCATTGTGCTAGAATACTATGATGGCTACAACATCAGTAGGCAATAGGAGATTTTCAACTCTATCATAATCTCATGGGGCCACTATCATAAACATGCCTATGTGTGCTGATGTCACTGTGCTGGCCTCAAGCAGCTTATAGTACAGTGAATAAACTGCAGGCACAGCCATGTCAGTTTCCCCCAGTACATGACAGCAATTTCTATCCCTCACCAAAGTTACACATTGGTCTCTGCTTATCAGAGATTTTGATAAAATATACCTTGACAAAGTTTATCAAATATATGTAATAACCTCTTTTGAAAAAATAAAAGTATTTTAATGCTTAAAGCTAACAAATTTTTATCAGACATTACTTAAATATAAACAAATATAAAACAGACTATATGTGTCTTCATTTCTAGGTATTTATTTTTTACAATAAATTTGCAAAATAAGTAAAACAGGATAGCTAAGAAATTTTGCACTAAAATCAGAATATTTGGCTGGGCATGGTGGTACATGCCTGTAATCCCAGCACTCAGGAGGCTGAAGCAGGAGGATCACCGTGAGCTCAAGCCCTAGTTCCATCATTTATTATGTCTTTCTGAAGTTATTTAAACTCTTTAGGCTTTGGTTTCCTCATCTATAAAACAGAGATATTAATACTCCCCCTTATGTAAGTCACTTCAGGATTAAATTAAATAATTCATATAAAGTATTGCATAGATAGTTAATATTAGTCATAGGGTTTACTTTTATTATCACAAGACCAAATAAAAGGTAGATTAAATTGATATAACATGACACATGATATTTTACTAAAAACATCCAAGGTAAATATGGTACTGCAAACCCATCAACCTACCACCTGTATGATAACTCAACCTATCCAATACATTCCTACAGCGGGGAACTGTATTTGTCCATTGTTCTGTGATGGCATATGAACTTTTTGCTGAAGTTAAATACATGATTTGTGCATTGTTTTCCTCTATTTGATTCTTATCAGCTGATAACAAAGTATTATCCCAAAAGTAGGCTCTAAAATTTTGCATCTGTATTTGATAATAAGATAGTGATACAGACAAGCCAGAAAACATTTTTGTCATTTTTTAAGTTACTATCAAAATGAAAATATAATCAAGAACTAACCACCAAAACTTCAGAGAACACCAGGTTGTGATGGGAAGACAGGAAAAAAGCTAATGATGTTGGTGTCTCAATTTAGATTTTAAATGAATAGCCACCAATAATAAGATAAAAGTTATAAATATAACTGGAAATCTCTATACCTTCATCCAAAAAGTAAATCATAAGAGTATAACTGGAAAGACATATACTGATACAATATGTTTATGAAGAACAAAGGGAGGCCAGGGATTTAGCTCAGTGGTGCCACCGCCTGCCTTGCAAGCATAAGGTCCTGAGTTGGATCCCCGGTACCAAAAACAAAAAACAAAAAAAAAGAATGAAGTTTGTTTAGCAACAGTATTATAACTGCCAAAGAGGGCCTAGGATTTAGCTCAGTGGCACTGTGCCTGCCTTGTACCTGCCAAAGAACTAAGAAGAACTCAAATACAATATCAATAGTAAAATCTCCAACATGAGAGGAGTTCTGCTTTTGCTGCATGCAGATGGGATCATACATAAAGTCATGTATTTGCTTCCAGATAAGGCCCTCTAATAGACTCCTAGATAACTTCAAACAATAATATTGTGGTAATTAAAATCATGGAATTTAGAATCCAAAAGAAAGAAATTGGAATATCAGTTCCAACAACTCAGGCACATTGTCCACCACTCTGGGCTTTAGCTTATCTACCAAATAAAGACAATTTATTAATCTCACATATCTCATGAGATTGTTATAAAATTAAATTTAAAATACCTGGTAATTTACTGAAGGCAAAGTGTCAAATACAATGCTTAGCAAAGATAAGATTCCCAAAGAAAAAATATTTTAAGCAACTACAATGAAGAACAAAAGGCAATGAACTTTTTGTGGACTCACTTCATATAAGATTATTAACAACAAGAAGGGTTAGTTGTGAGAAGAGTTATTGTGGAAAGAACTTGGAGTTACTGTGTTCAAATATTTAAAGGTTGTTACATAGATAAAAGAAGTAGTACTAACAAGTCAAAATTACAGGGAGACAGACTTTTTTTCAACTAAACCTAGTAAGAACTGTTCAATGGGGAGTTCAAAATCCAAGTTGCTGCCACAGGAAGTGCTAAGTTTCACAGCAGTGGGAAGTTCTATAATGACCTTAAAATCCTCCAATGATCTTACACTATGAAGTCTCTTTGTAAATGTATTAATCAATTTAGCAGTTACTTCAATGTTGCAAAAGACTAAACACCAAAATTCTGTATCTCCAAGTTCCAAACCTTTCTATGTTCCCTGGCTGATTGTTGTTTGCTCTTACAAACTGATCTAGACAAACATGAAACTCACTTGGGGGAAAACTGGTAGGCTGTACCCAAAACAAGACCATCATCTTCTTTAATGTGCAGTCCAAACAAAGCCCAATTCCCTTTAACTTTAATTTCTGGCCCAGTGGCACTTAAATAGTCAATTGGAAATCTATAATTTTTGCTGTTGTTGGCATAATGTACTTTCATTGACCCAGAGAATAAAATAAAAATCTGTAAGTAGAAGTTTGATGGTAGCAGCTTTTAGTTCAATAAAACTTTTTTTTCAGTGCTGGGGATTTAACCCAGGACCTCTCATATTTTTTAACATGAGCTCTACCACCAAGCTACATCCCTAACCTTCAAAGAAAGAATTTTTTAACCCTATTACTATTCAATCAAAATGAGCTGCCTCTGGGGATAGTAATGGCATTGTCAGTGAAAATACTAGAAGTGAAGATGGGTGGATGTGGAAGGATCAAACCTGATTACTGTGAAAGTCTCTTCCAACCACAAAAATCTATCCTTCTAAGAATACAGTGGTATAGTAACTTCTCATCATATCAAAGGATAAAATTACCTGGATATAGAACTAAATGGATCCAGGTTGAGATGATATAATACACCTGCACATGCTATAATCTCTTTAACTTAGAAAAGAAAAGAAAACTTAAATTTCATGTAATGTTGCTATTAGAGATCAAGTTATGGAACTTCCCACTACTGTGAAACAATAAATGCTTTCAATATATTACAAGGAAATAGGTTTTCTAAGAATACACAAATAAATGACAAATAAGCAAAGAAAAATTTCTCATTTAAAAAAAAACTTCAAGGGAAATTTCAGGGTACCAATTACATAAACATCCTCCAAAAATATTTACCAAGGCTTAACATTGATACTTGCTTCCACTTTCAGATAACGAAGAAAAAAATCATCCATTTAGGGCATGAAATTTAATACACAGAACATAGGTGTCAGGTAAAAAGGCCAAAAACCAAGACCAGACCAGGCCACAACAAGCCTTTATTAGGGGAACAGATCTGCTGCACTTTCTCTGAACAAAGGAGAGACAAAGGCAATATGGCTGGGGCAGGGAGTGTCTTTTATAGAGACTGGGGTGGGGTTTGTAGGAGCTGAGGCGGGGTTGAGTGGGGTAGTGACTAGGGAACGGAGGAACCAGTGACGTCACTAGTTGGTAGGAGGTGAGCGAGTATTAGGTTACTCTCTAGGCGGGAACAGGGGCATGCTGGGAAGAAAGGTTTCTTCTTTGGTGGGAGCAACCATCTTGGCGTGACGTCACACAGGGGAAGGGGCAAGGCACCAATAGGAAGAGGGCAGCTACTATACATAATAGCCACTGAGGTAGTGGGAAACCGATCAAAAGGTAGACACAAAAATATATACAATAAAGAAGCTACCAGCAAATCATCCCAAAACTGTACTCAGTAAAACTACTTTTCTGACTGTCTTGCACAAAGAACAATGGTGTCCTTTTGAACAGTTTCATTCTGTCAGTGTCACCAGGCACTTATGTGAAGATGCACGTGCAGGCTTTTGACACACTTCCTTTACATTGTTAAGCATATACACCCCTTCTAGAGAACATTCATTCCCTTCCTTTACAAAAAGCATGATAATCTTAACCCCTGACATATTCTCTTAATAAACAGTAACTTGCACATAAGCCAAAAAAAACCATTAAATGCACTTGCTTTAGTGATGCTGTAATTTAGTTGCCATGGTAATCTTTGGTAAACTTGAAAATACTTTGGATGGGTCATCCAAATGACCTAATGCTTGTTTCTAAAATTCTAGAACTTTTAAAAGTCCTGGAGGACAAAGAGACTAAAAATGCTTTCCTCTTCAATGCCTAATCACAGACACAGTGAATATATCACAGCTCTTCACAACATGAGATCCATTAGACTTCTGACAATGATCACTTTATCATCTGTAACCACTAGATCATTCTTAGAGACTATCCATATCTTCCCAACCAAGTGAAAGTACAACTTGGGCCTCCGTGGCAGTGAAGGAAATTAATTCATGAAATAAGCTCTTTCCCATAATAGCCCCCAAACTGTTCACAATGAACACTGTCATTTTGACCTACCATCAACAATAGAATGACAAGGTACACTTTGAAGCAATTTAACAAAGGAATAACCTACAGCTCAGGATTTGAACACATTCGGGCTACTATCCAAGGAAGCCACTGTCCAACAGGGGACTTTCATAATTTGCAGCTGTACTTAACTCTGTCCATCAGCCATATCAAGGCACAAAAGATTTCAGAAAACAATGCCAGGTAGACTTTTTGGCTAAAAGTTACATTTGACAACTGACCTTTAATCTTTATTTCACATTATTATCCTATCATTAACCAAGGATAATACACAGGCATTTTTCAAGTGTGACTTCATGTACCAAAGATGTTCTAAAGACTTTTCATCTGCAGAAAAAGGCACTATAATTAGCTTTACCCAACTGTGAATATATCCTGAATTTTTAAAAAGAACTTAATTAATTTAAATCAATGGTTTTATTGGAGTTGAATAATAAGTCACTCACTATTTGTTTTCTTCTTTTCTAAAGGACACTCTTGGCTACATCAGAATAGGATCATATGAACCAAAGTAATGCAGGATGTGTGGAGTGATAAAAAAAAAATACTTACCTGGAAGATAAGAGACTGCTTTGACCTTCAGCAGACCGTTTCATATCCCTTAGTCTGTTACCTCATTGCAGGATAAGAGGATGAAACCTGAGGCTGGCTAATTTATAAAGAACATAAATTAATTTCTCACAGTTCTAGAGGCTGAGAATTGAAGATCAAGGCAGCAGTATACTCGGTGTCTGGTAATGGCCTGGTCTCCACTTCCACAACAGTATCTTGTATCCTCCAGAAGACAGGGTTGTTGTGGTGTCCTCACATGGCTGAAGGAGTAAAAGAACAAGAGAGGGGCTAACTCCCTCTGTAAAACTTTCACAAGAGCATCTAATCTATTCATGAGGACAGAGACTTCATGATTCAGTCACTTCCTAGAGCCACACCTCTTAATGCTGCTGCTGTGAAGATTAAGTTCAGCATGAGTTTTGGAGGAAGAACCATCATTCAAACCATAGCGGGTGGTAAAAACAATAGGACTTGGTGATGGAGCATAGGAAAAAGGAATTATCAAAGGTGATGACCCATATAGAAAACACTGGAAGACAGTCAGTTAAGGAGAAAGCTTACAGTTCAATTCTGGACAGATTAAGTCAGAGATGCTTCCATAATACCAAATGGAGATATCACAGCAATAAATGGGTCTGGAGTTTAGACAAAAGATCTGAGCTGGAGTGAAATAATTAAAAATTCACTGGTGTGTGGAATCCAACTGAAGTCCTGGGTATGAATCAAGTATAGAATTGGGAAAGAAAAATTAAATTCTCCGGACCCCATTATTTAAACACTGAGTACAGAAATATGCACTGCAAAGGAACTGAGAAGAGAGAAGCTACACAATAAAAGGAAAACCAGGAAGTAGTGGTACAGAAGTTAAAGGGAAAAGCATTTTCTTGAGTGGAGAATTCAACACCTTATTAAGTGACTGGAGGTCATTGATGATCTTAAATTTTTCAGTGGGTTGATGACCTCAGAAGCAAGATTAGAGTTTCTTTTTTTCTTTCTGGTTTTTAAAAATTACACATATGTGCATGTACTAATTTGCCCTACAATAATCTTAGAAAAAGGTAGGTCACAAAAAGACCATTTGAATGGACATCTAAAAATTTTCAAAAGGATCCTGAGAAAGGTTCTGTTTAAAGATCCAAACTACTTGGTAAAAAATACAAAAGCCACAGTGGCAGTACCCCTTGGTGGAGATTTTATACTCCACAAGAGCATAGAATAAGTCTTCATGATTTGCAATCTCAATAAATCTTAGGGCTTTATTATATCATGTTTTCAAGGTCTGTGCAGGAAACTACTGAATACATGAAACTGCTTTACTGCAAAGAATTTCGGTTCTTCATGACCATCACAGACATTTGTAGAGTAGATTCTATGTCCAAGGGACTGTGCTAGATGCTAAATCACAAGGTTAATGCCTGGAGACCAGTTCACACAACGGAGGGAACTGGGGTAAGGAGTGCCTAGGTATAATATCTTGCTTATTTTCTCCCAGTTCTTAACATTAGCCAAATGAGAAATGGTTGTTTGTTTGTTTGTTTTTGAGATTCAAGAAGCTTCTTGAATAGGATAATTATCCTGGAAATAACACTTTCTTTTCCCAAGTCTTAGGCAACTATGCTTATTACTCCTTCACTCATTCATTGATTCATCAGTCTCCAGTCATTTATTTAACTATATACTCAGGCTCTGGAACTAGTTCTAGGAATGCAGCAGGAAGCAATAGCAAGGGTAATCTTTGCCCTTGTGAAACTTACCAGAGAGAGGATGTTCCCCTATCCAGGATATATTGGACTGCACAAAGATCAGAGGGTTTGACTGTTGGAGCGGGGCTATCAGTCTTTCACAGACTACTGTATTTGGGATCTTGGTCCACCTGTGGCTACTGTGGCAAATGTTTGGGGAAAGGGTGGGAAAGCCTCTGAGGAGCCATGAGAGGGTCAAGGTAAGGAGTATTGAGAAGTGTGGTGAGACACTTTTCAGTTAACCAATGGATAAATAAAATCATACCAGCAGCACTTCATTTTTAAAATAAAAGATACTGTGATTTGGAAGGGATACCTAATGGCATGTGACCTCCTTTTCTTCCCCAATGCAGGGTTCCCTCTACTGTAGCTGCTGCATTTATTCTGTATTACAAGGCAGCTGGTTTCATTGCTAAATAGTCATGTTGTTGTGTTTAGTCCCCATCCGACCCCTCTCCTTAGTCCTGGAAGATATATGTTCCCGATCCTGTAACATAGCAGAGGTTATGTTACGACCACCCACAATAGACCCAGACCTGCCCCAATATTTTAAATAGAAATCATAATCCTTTAATGGCTTGTTTAAAAGTGCTTTATCAAAAATAATTGCTGTGACTCTGAAAAAAGAGATCTAAGAGGATATAAGGAAATGGAAAGACACCCCCTGTTCCTGAGTAGGAAAAACCAATATAGTGAAAATGGCCATACTTCCAAAACTGCCATACAGATTCAATGCAATCCCGATTGAAATCCCAATAGCATATTTCACAGAACTAGAGAAAACAATACTAAAGTTCATCTGGAACCAGAAGAGACCTAGAATAGCAAAAGCATTTCTAGGCAACAGAGTCATGGCAGGGGGTATTACACTTCCCAACTTGAAACTGTGCTACAAAGCCACTGTGATTAAAAAAAAAAAAAAAAAAACAGCATGGATGGGGCCGGGAATTTAGCTCAGTGGTTATACCACCTACCTTGCTAGCACAAAGACCTGAGTTCAATCCCAAGTACCAAAAAAAAAAAAAAAAAAAACAGCATGGTACTGACAAAGAAACAGACCTTACAATCAGTGGAATTGATAAGAAAATACAGAAACAATTCCAGACATACTCAGCTACATACTCAGCTACCTCATCTTTGACAAAGGAGACGACCATCCTTACTGAAGGAATGATAGCATCTTTAATAAATGCTGTTGGAAAAACTGGATTTCAACTTGCCAAAGATTAAAATGAGACCTATATCTCTCACCATGCACTAAACTAAAATCAAAGTGGATTAAAGATCTAAATATTAAAACAGAAAAACTAAACTTGCTGGAAGACAAATTAGGTAGAACTCTCAAAGACATTGGCATAGGAAAGGACTTTATGAACAAATCCTCAGTAGCATGGGAACTAGCACAAAGAATCAACAACTGGGATCTCATCTTATTAAAAAGCTTCTGCAATGTGAGAGAAACCAGCTATAGAGCTAAGAGACAACCTACAATATGGGAAAAAATTTTTACCAGCTGTTCCTCAGACAAAGATCTATTATCTAGAATATATAAAGAACTCAAAAAAATCAGAGCCCTAAAATATGAAGACCCAATTCAAAAAATGGGCATCTGAAATGAACAGACATTTCTCAGACAAAGAAGTAAAAGCAGCAAATAAACATATAAAAAAAAGTTCATCATCACTTGTCATCCAAGAGATGCAGATGAAAACAACACTGAGATTCTATCTCAGCCCAGAAAGAATGGCTGCTATCAAGAAATCAACCAATAACAAATGCTGGCGGGGCTGTGGGGAGAAAGGAACCCTTCTCCATTGCAGTTGGGAGTGTAGACTGGTGCAACCACTGTGGAAATCAATATGGAGATACCTCAAAAAACTAGGATTGGAAGTCCCATTTGACCCAGCTAGTCCCCTGCTGGGTATCTTCCCCAAAGAATTAAAAGAATCATACCACAGTGATATATGCACACCCGTGTTTATAGCTGCACAGTTTGTAATAGCTAAAACTTGAAAACATCCCAACTGCCCATCAACTGGAGACTGGATAAAGAAAATGTGGGGGTTTTTTATAAAATGGAGTACTACTCAGCCATAAAGAATGAGAAACTAGAGACATTTATAGCTAAGTGGATGCACATTGAGGCCATACTCTTAAGTGAAATAAATAGGACACACATGTGTAAATACCAAATAGTTTCTCTGGTGTGAAAAAACTAAAAGTGTAAATAAGAATGAAAATGTATAATTGATACTATGAAATAGGGAAAAAATGTTTAAAGGAGTAGGGGAAGTGGGAGGGGAAGGGGAAAGGAAAGAAGGGAAAAGAAAAAATATGAGAAAAGGAAAAACCATGGAAACAAAGTCTTTGTAAATAGGGAAGGGTGGAGGGGGTAAAGGGAGGGCAGTTAAATGGAGAAAAAATAAGAACCAAGATACATCATGTGCAGGTACAAGATCCCAATGAGGAATGTAACTGTATTGTATACCTAAAATGTACCAATAAACTAAGTGGAAAAAAATATTAATTGCTGTCTTGTTTTCCATTCTCCCTCCTTTGGCCTCAGGTTCTTCTGGTTTTGTGATCCTAAAATACCCATCTAGGGATCCCTCTAGAGACTGAAGACCTACCCACAAATCTGAAGTCTTGCCTGGGATTCTGCTTCCTGTTCCTGGAGCTTCTCCCTCCCGACAAAGCAGGACAATGTTTACATGCCTATTAGAACATCCACATGGTTGGCTATAGAGAAAGGGTAATGGGAGTTGCCAGAGACCCCTGCAGTGGTCCTGGCCTCCTGCAAGCCAGTACGACATCCATGAGATAGGAAAGTGGGGATTAAAAGAAACACAGAGACAGAGACTTGAGAGAAACTGAGTCTCGGTCTAATCTAAGCTGCTCTGGGCAGCACAGACAAAAACTCCCAGGACATTCAGTGTTGATTCACTACAAGTGTGGGAAGAGGGGAACTGGGCAGGCCTTGGGACCCCTGCTGATAACAAGTATCAAGCAGGCAGGACTGCAGAATGAAGGCACAAGCACATCTTTGCTGAAGAGAACAAACAGTTAATTTAGAGGGGAAGAATTTTGTTGGAGTCTGTTGACTTTGACTGGGAATGAATTCAGCCAAGCTCTACTTCCAATGTAACACAGCCAAATTATGGAGGGACAAGAAGCTTGTGCCACTATAGCCTGCTAATACTGGGCAGAGGTGTCTGACTTAAGAATTGGGAGTCTTGAGTTCTAGTCTCCAGAGGGACATTTCTTAACTATATGGGCTTCAGCAGTTTGCTGAGCACACCATTGGAGTCCTCATCTATAAAAAGTGAATTACACCCATCTCATGGTGAGGTCAAGATGATCAAATGAGATAATATGATCACTGACCACTATGCATATCCTAGACTGATATCCCCAGGCTTCAGTCAGACTGTAGGTCCTGTATGTTCCAGCATGTTGTTCTGCCAAGATGAGCCCTGGATTGCAGGCTCTGTCTCAAAAGAAGCACTGACTATACAGCCCCCTTCTTCAAGTTCATGAAACCACTGTGACATCAGATGATGGCCCTTCAAAGCCATGAGTGTTACTCCTTTTTAGTAACACCACCTCTTAAATACTCCTGTTTTTCAGTAATGGCACTTTCTCTCACAGCTAGGTTCAGTTTTCATCATATTGCTCCTTCATTCTCCTTTACAAGTTTCCAGTTAAAAAGACTAAACTACATGCTTCCTCTATGGGAAGTGAGAGGAGGAATGCTGGCAGGGGCTGTAGCACCCTGTGAAAGTTTCTGAGATACGAGTTCCATGAGGAGGTACTGCTGCCCGAACAAACCTCATTAGCATTCTGGCTGCCTCTGTGTATGTATCTTTCTATTGACAGTGATTATGCAAATGTGATATTTGTTTTAATGAGCATGTCAGGTGTGTTTTGCTGTAATGCTACATATGATTGACTGTGGTATTAAAGTGACAACTGCATAGGAAAATTTGGAGCTATAAAAATAAAGGTCTGGCAAACTAACAGTGGCCCAACTCATGCTGGACAATATGAACACAAATATTCTATAAAACAATTCCTCTTATGTGAAAAAAATCCAGATATTCATAATCCACACCTGATCATCATTTATCATCATTTCTGTGCAACTCCTTTGGAAGGCGCAAGAGTGGCCTGGGGCTCTAACCTATCATTTGTCTAATCTTAGACAGGCAGTATTTGTATGGGAAGATTCTCTGGAAAATTTGGGTTGGGGAAAGAGTATGTTTCTTAAGATACAAAATGGCAAAATGGTCTTGGAATCAGACCACACCTGGGTTTAAATTCTGATTTCTGCCCTTTCTTGCTGTGACATCTTAGAAAAGTCACTTATTCTCTGTGGACCTGTGAAGTGGAGATAAAAGATAACAACTACTTCATGGGCTATTGTAAGAATTTAATGAATTTAACCTATGAAGCACTAGCATAGCACATAAACCAATAAGTCATTTATATAATCAGGGGGTAGGACTACCAAAAGCATTTGCTTTCTTTTCACTTTCTTAGTTAATGGGAATATTTGACTCAGGATTTGTCCTCTCATATTTTCCTCTGTCATGTCTCAGTTCTCTGTACCTTGGCTCCTTCTCCATTTGTAATGCAAAATGTCCAACTCTCTTCTGCAGGATATCATTAGGGAACTGCTGGGCTCTCCACTTATGGGCACTAAAATTGTCTGGCAGAATGAGGGGGGAAAGTTATCAACAGGGACCATCTCTGGCTATTTCATTGTCTATAGTCAGGTAGGGAGAAAGGATAGCAAGCTTAAGAGCCCAAATCATTCTCCAGAACTCAGTAAGGGAGAAAAACACATTAGGACTGAGTCAATCACCAATAGAACACCTTTTGGTCAAAATCCATATTCACGTCTTTGATTTCACCATATGACCTGGGCATATTGCTCTGATCCTTCCTACCACAACATACTTGTCAGTATTTCACCAAAATCATGTAAGATTTGGTATGAAGAAGTAACATCATGGGGTATCACTTGGCTATTTCACCATCCTTCTCCTGATTCTAGAAAAGGATATGTTGTGAAATGAACAAACAAAAAAACTGATGGAATATCTATATTCTTACAGTAAATCACAGTGAAATTTTCCTATTGTCATACAGTCAAGAACATATGTATTACCTAGAAAGGCTAAGCATCAGCATGGTCAACAAGTCTAACCTTTAGTCTTACTCTGTCCAATAGTCTCCAAGTCTTTTAAATGAAGTATGATTTTAAAATACAGTGAATATTTAATTTTTTTAATTACAGTGAAAGGTACATTGACATTAATCCTCTTCAAAATACTCTCTCTTGCTTTGAACACATTTTTCTCATTGTTCTTGCCACTTTCTAAAGCAGTTCTGGAAGTCCTCTTTTGTGCTTTCAGTTGTACTGTCATGGCAGCTTCAATTGAATGGATTCAAAACATTTACCTTTTATGGTCATTTTGACTTTTGAGAAGAACCAGAAGTTGCATGGTACAGATCTAGTGAATGAGGTGGATGAGGACACACTGAAATGCTTTTGTAAGCCTGCTTTTCTGTTGGATGGCACTCAGCACCAACATTGATCATACTTTTTTTTAATCACACTTGTAAAGACACTAAAGAATGAGGACTCCCAGAACTGCTTCAGAACAATAGAATGAACAATAGAATAAGTGTTTCAAGCAAGAAAGAGTGTTTTGAGAGGGATTAGGGTCAAAGTGTCTTTTACTGTAATAAAATTTTCAAATTTAAACTTTCACCATACAGTCTGATCACCCCTTGTAACTCAGGGGTCAGAATTGGTAGAACTAGGAAGAGCCAACCCTGCTCTCTTCAAGTTCTTCTGGAAAGTTTCTACTCAATGCATACTTCTTAAAATGTCAAACTTCTTACATCTATACACAAAATCTTCTTCCTTATGAAGTTAAAGTCATCTGTTTTCTGAGCCATCAAATGGACCAATGGTAGTTTCAGGACTTGATCAAATAAGGTTGGTATACTCTATGCTTTCCTTGGGTTCCAATCGATGCTCTACTAGGATTTACTATAAAGTCAATTTATACATCTACACTGGCTAAAACTGAAATATCTGAAGTTTTAGAACAGTTTGGACATAACATTCATAAAAAATCCCAAAATTTTAATGACTAAACGCCTCATGGTCCCTCATGAAAAATTTAGTCAGAGTTCCTAATGAAATAATGTGAAACATAAGTGTATACCATAAGATTACATTTTCCAAACTAAGTTGCTTAAAAACATATAGAAAGGAGGTCTGCCCATGCCCTACCGAGGTCCGGAGTCCCACGGAACACGCTGAATCAGCCGGCTGCAGACAGGCAGCTCTGTGAATGCCCTACCGAGGTCCAGAGTCACATGGAAGACACCGAATCACCCCGCTGCAGACAGGCAGGTCTGCCCACACCCTACCGAGGTCCTGAGTCGCATGGATCATGCTGAATCAGCCCGCTGCACACAGGCAGCCACCTGGTTCCACACTACAAAGACACAGAGGACACCAGACCACCAGACCATGGTACTGAGTCCTGCTGCTCCAGGCCCAGAGGTAGGGGCTTCTGAGCTGCCGTCCCACTGCTCCTGCTCCAGAGGAAGGGGCTTCCCGGTCAGCATCCCTCCCACTGCTCCCGGCCCAGAGGGAGGGGCTTCTGAGCCAACATCCCACTGCTCCAGGTCCAGAGGAAGGGGCTTCCCGGTCATCATCCCTCCCACTGCTCCCAGTCCACAGGAAAAAGCTTTTGGGCCACCATCCCTACCGCTGCTCCCAGCCTCTGTCCCAACTCTCCCAGTTCAGAGGAGGTAATCCATGCAGGTGCTAACAGCCCCCCGCCCCAGTGGAAATGAGAAAACATGTAAATAAGTCTCAAAACCAGACTTCCAGATCGCCTACAGCAAACCCAAAGGGAAATGAGATGGAACACTCTGATACTCAACCACCTGGACACACTGAACTGGCTACAAAAGGAGATCTGGAAAAAATGAAATCAGAAATAATTTCTCAGATAACAGGAGAAATTGTGCCCCTAGTGCAAGACATGATTAATAAATCTAGAGAGGATCTGAGGAACATGATGGAATTCCAACATAGGAAACAAATGGAATCCATAAAACAGATGCAAATAGATTTCCAGGACATGAAAAACTCTATTGAAAGTCTGCACAGCAGAATGACCAATGTGAGGACAGAATTTCAGATATAGAAGATAAGATTGCAATTAGTGACCAGGAAAAGAAAAATTGCTTCAAAATTATAAGGGAATATGAGAAATCAATCCAGCAGCTGCTGGATGATGGAAAAAAGAATAACATAAGACTGATTGGGCTCAATGAAGAAACAGAAGAGAGTGGAGATGACATAAAAAATCTCTTCATAGAAATAATGGCAGAAAACTTCCCAAGCAGGGGAAAAGAGCTTGACATACAGATAAGTGAGGCATACAGGACTCCAAATAGCCTTGATCAAAAAAAATCTACACATAGGCATATAATTGTTAAGATTCCAGAAACTCAACAGAAGAACAAAGTTCTACAAGCAGTAAGAGAAAAGAAATAAATCACATACAAAGGAAAGCCCATCAGAATCACAGCAGACTTCCCAACACAAACCATCAAGGCAAGAAGAGCTTGGAGTGACATATTCCAAGCCCTAAAAGAAAACAGCCTCCAACCCAGATTGATGTACCCTGCAAAACTATCTTTCAAAATGGATGGAGAAATAAGATGCTTTCATGACAAAGAGCACCTTAGGAACTTTGTGAATACCAAACCAGCACTCCAAAGAATTTTACACAATATACTAGGAATAGACATTGAGAATCACAACCCCAGGAAGCAAAACAGAATGAACCCATCTGGCATGACAAGAAATTAAATGTAAAGGGGGAGAACCCAACAAAAAGAAAAAGTAATGGTAATGACAAGTCTATACATTTCAGTTATAACCATCAATGTTAATGGTCTCAATTCACCAATCAAAAGAAATAGACTGGAAGAATGGGTCAAGAAGCAAAATCCAACAATATGCTGCATACAAGAAACACACTTAATTCAAAAGGAAACTCATAGACTGAAAGTTAAAGGGTGGAAAACAATACTCCAGGCAACGGGAACCCAAAAAAAAGCAGGAGTAGCTATCCTCTTTGCAGATCAAGTGGATTTCAAACCAACATTGATTAAGAGAGATGAAGAAGGACACTACATCCTTGTAAAGGGAACAATCCAAGAGGAAAAGATGACAATCATAAATATCTATGCACCAAACACTAGTGTGCCCAGCAATATAAAACAAATACTAACGGACATGAAAAGACATATATGTACTAATACAATTGTAGTGAGGGACCTCAATACCTCACTGTCACAAACAGATAGATCAACTAGACAAAAAATAAGTAATGAAATACTAGAACTCAATCAAACTCTTGAACAAAAGAACTTAACAGATGTTTACAGAGTCTTCCACCCACAAAATCAGAATACATATTCTTCTCAGCTGCACATGGGTCATTCTCCAAAATAGACCACATACTCACACATAGAACATGTTTAAGTAAGTGCAAAGGAATTGAAGTTATCCCCTGTATATTATCAGACCATAGTGCGATGAAATTGGAGATCCATAGCAAAAGAAACTCAAAAAATTTCATAAATAAGTGGAAAATGAACAACACACTTCTGAATAACCAAAGGGTCACAGAGGAAATTAAAGAATTAAATGACAATGACAATACAACATATCAGAATCTATGGGACACAATGAAAGCAGTCTTATGAGGGAAATTCATAGCAGTGAATATGCATATTAGGAAAACAGAACAAGCCCAATTAAACAACCTGATGCTGAACCTCAAGCTTCTAGAAAAAGATGAGCAAGACAACCTCAAAGCTCATACAAGGGAGGAAATTATGAAGATCAGAGGAGAAATCAATGCAATGCAGACTAAGAGAATGATACAAAAATTCAATGAAGCCAAGAGATGGTTCTTCAAAAGAATGGACAAAATTGACAAACCCTTAGCCAACCTTAGCAGAAAAAGGAAAGAAAAGGCCCAAATCCTTGCAATTAGGAATGAAAAGGGTGAAATTACAACAGACTCAGCAGAAATCCAGAGAAATATCAATACCTACTTCCAGAAACTATACACCAATAAGATGGACAACACAGAAGAAATGGACAGATTCCTAGATACATATGAATTACCAAAGTTGAACGAAGAAGACCTAAAAATTCTAAGCAACCCAATATCAACCAATGAAATTGAAAATGTAATTAAAAACTTATCAACTAAGAAAAGCCCAGGCCCTGATGGCTTCACTGCTGAATTCTACAAGACATTTAGAGAAGAACTGCTGCCACTACTGTTTAAACTCTTCAATGAAATTGAAAGGAAAGCAGTACTCCCAAATTCATTCCTGGAAGCAAGCATCACCTTGATCCCCAAAGCAGAGAATGACCCAACTGAAAAAGAGAACTATAGGCCAATCTCACTAATGAACATAGATGCAAAAATCCTTAATAAGATAATGGCAAACAAAATGCACAAGATCATCAAGACGATCATACACTCTGATCAAGTGGGATTCATCCCAGGGATGCAGGGATGGTTCAATATATGAAAATCAATCAATGTAATACACTATATCAGTAGAGCCAAGGACAAAAACCATATGATTATCTCCATAGATGCAGAAAAAGCATTTGACAAAATCCAACATGAATTTATGATAAAAACCGCTCAAAAAATTGGAATAGATGGTCTCTACCTCAAACTGATAGAAGCCATCTCTGAAAACTCAACAGCCAATATCATACTAAATGGTCAAAAACTGAAATCCTTCACACTAAAATCAGGAACAAGACAAGGATGTCCACTGTCACCACTCTTGTTCAATATAGTTCTGGAAACATTAGCCACGCCAATTAGACAAGAGAAAGAAATAAAAGGAATAAAGATAGGAAATGAAGAAGTCAAATTGTCATTATTTGCAGATGACATGATACTCTATATAGAAGACCCCAAGAACTCCACCAAAAGTCTTCTAGACTAAATGACCAAATTCAGTCAAGTAGCTGGTTACAAGGTCAGCACACAAAAATCAATAGATTTCCTGTACACGAATGACAGACTCACTGAGAGAGAAATAGGGCAAATAATTCCTTTCACAATAGCATTTAAAAAACTGAAATACCTACGAATCAACCTAATGAAAGAAATCAAAGACCTCTTCTCTGAAAACTATGGCACTCTGAAAAGAGAGATTGAAGATGATATCAGAAAATAGACAGACATCCCCTGCTCCTGGGTAGGAAGGATTAATATAGTGAAAATGGCCATACTTCCAAAACTGCTATGTAGATTTAATGCAATTCCAATTGAGATCCCAGTAGGATACTTCATGGACCTTTAGAAAACAATCCAAAAATTCATTTGGAACAAGAAGGGACCCAGAATAGCAAAAGCAATTCTAGGCAACAGGGACATGGCAGGGGGTATCACAATCCCCAACCTGCAACTCTACTACAAAGCTACTGTGATAAAAACAGCATGGTACTGGCAAAGAAACAGACCTGAGGAACAGTGAAACAGATTACAAGATGCAGAAACAACGCCAGATACACTCAGCCTTCTCATCTTCGATAAAGGAGCCAAACATACTCACTGGAGGAAAGATAGCCTCTTTAATAAATGGTGCTGGAAAAATTGGGTTTCAACTTGCCAAAGATTAAAACTAGACCTATATCTCTCACCATGCACTAAACTAAAATCAAAATGGATTAAAGATCTAAATATTAAAATAGAAACTCTGAACCAGTTGGAACAGAGATTAGGTAGAACCCTTGAAGACATCAGTGTAGGAAAAGATTTTATGAACAAAGCCTCAGCTGCCCGTGAACTAGCACAAACAATCAACAAATGGGATCTCTTCTTATTAAAAGGCTTCTGCACAGCAGCAGAAACCACCAGCAGTGTGAAGAGACAACCCACAATGTGGGAAAAAATCTTCACCTGCTCTTCCTCAGACAAAGGTCTACTATCTCGAATCTATAAAGAACTTAAAAAGATCAGACCTCCCAAATTTAAAGACCCAATCCAAAAATGGGCATCTGAAATGAACAGACAGTTCTCAGACAAAGAAGTAGAAATAGCAAATAAATACATGAAAAAATGTTCAACATCACTGGTCATTCGAGAGATGCAAATGAAAACAACGCTGAGATTCCACTTCACTCCAGAAAGAATGGCTGCTATCATGAAATCAACCAATAACAAATGCTGGCGGGGCTGTGGGGAAAGAGGAACCCTGCTCCACTGTTGGTGGGAGTGTAGACTGGTGCAAGCACTGTGGAAATCAATATGGACATACCTCAAAGAGCTAGGACTGGAAGTCCCATTTGACCCTGCTATTCCACTGCTGGGGATCTTCCCCAAAGAATTAAAAGAATCATACCACAGTGATATAGGTGCCCCCATGTTCATAGCAGCATAGTTTGTGATAGCTAAAACTTGGAAACAGCCTAAATGCCCATCAACTGGAGACTGGATAAAGAAAATGTGGGTTTTTGATAAAATGGAGTACTACTCAGCCATAAAAAATGAGAAATTAGAGACATTTATAGCTAAGTGGATGCACATTGAGGCGATACTCTTAAGTGAAATAAATAGGACACACATGTGTAAATACCGAATAGTTTCTCTGGTGTGAGAAACTGAAAGTGTAAATAAGGACTAAATGTATAATAGGTAATGTGAAATAGGAAGAAAAGGGGCAAAGGGGAAGGAAGTGGGAAGGCTAGCAGAAAGGATAGAAGGGAATGGGATTAATATGAGAAAATGGAAAAATAGGAACAAAATCTTTGTAAATAGAGAGGAATGGAGGGGTTGAAGGGAGGGCTGGGCAAGGGTGAAAAATAAGAACCAAGAGAGACTACGTAAAGGTGCAAATTTCCAATGGTGAAGGTCATTTATATTGTATACCTAAAATATACCAATGATTAGAATGAATAATCGATAATGTAAAATAGGAAGAAAAGGTCCAAAGGGATAGGGGTAGTGGGAGGGGCAGGGGAAAGGAAGGAAGGGAAAGGAAAAATGATGAGAAATGGAAAAATTGGAAATAAAGTCTTTGTAAATAGGGAAGGGTGGAGGGCATGAAGGGAGGGCTGGGAATGGGGAAAAAATAAGAACCAAGATGCATTATGTAAAGGTACAATTCCCAATGAGAAATGTAATTGTGTTGTATACCTACATTGCACCAATAAAAGAATTTAATAAAA
The DNA here is from genome assembly GCF_053883595.1 of Heterocephalus glaber. Lineage (NCBI taxonomy): Eukaryota > Metazoa > Chordata > Mammalia > Rodentia > Bathyergidae > Heterocephalus > Heterocephalus glaber. The sequence continues at coordinate 10,989,338 of NW_028258344.1, forward strand.
AAAAAGAAAAGGAGAAAAAAATATATATATAGAAAGCCTAAGCAATTCACTGACAGTCAAGAATTGGGTATCAATGGGCCAGGGATTTAGTTCAGTGGTTCCAGCACCTGCCTCCCAAGCTCAAGGTCCCAAGTTTGATCCCAAGTACCAAAAAAAAAAAAAAAGAATTGGGTATCATTTCCAACCTCCAAGAATGGAGTTGAGCTAAATGAGCAGTGAAGTGATATATGAAGTCAAAAACAGACTGATGAGGCCTTCCCACGCAGGCAGCACAGTAACACTTCAATCCTCACAGCAAAAAACCAATTCATCATCTTATGCTACTATCTTTTTAATTTAAGAATAGCTTTTAACAAGCTTATTTTAGAAGCTGATTCATTATCATTTTAGGAAATTTAATGGCCTTAAACCTTCTCCATCCCACGTGTGATTACACCTAATTAAAGTTCACATCTTTCGCAGAAGGGTGGGACATCAGTTCTAATTTTACACACTAGTGTGATCAAGGACACAAAGCATCAGATTACAAATGAGGAGAACCAGGTTCTATTCTCAAGTTGGCCACTACTTTTCTGGCTTTTCTTAAATGTTTTAGTTTTTTTCCATTCTCAATATATGGGTATTAATGCCTGGCTTTTGTCAGATTTCATTAGAATGAATTATATCATCAACATTCATTTAAAAACAATTGAGCCCATACTAGGTGCTAAGCACCATCTTATTTGCAACAAATACAGTAATTTAAAAGGCATGATTTATAATTTCACAAAGGCTACATTTGTTCAAAATATCTTTACTGATGCCCTATAATTGATACAACACTTACAGAATACTAGAAGTCAACCAATAAGTCAACAAGTATTTATTGAATATTTACAATGTACATGATATTGTACTAGATGCAATGACAAATAAAAATGTCTCTCACTAGAGATAGATCTTTTGCAAATGGGAAGGGGACAAGAGATGGAGAATTAAGATGTGTTACATACATGCACCAACTCCCCAAGATGAATGCAATCACTATATACTGCAAATATGTATAAATAAAATTTTTTAAAACTTTAACAATCCCTCATTAGACCCATGCCACAAGAGTATAGAGCTCATGTTCATCACTGCACACTATTTCTCAAGTCTAGCATGGTGCCTAGTACTCAGAAGTGTTCACTATATAACTATTAGATGAACAAATATGTGAGTGGGTAAGTGGAAAGACTTAACCATTGACCTGCTCTGAAGAATATAGATAGATTATCTATCTATAAGAATATAATAGGAAATTTAAGGGATCTGGGCATTCATGTATCAACTACAATAAATGATAGTAAGTCATAGAAAACAGGAAGGACAACAAAGAATTTAAAGCTGGAACTCAAACAGATACTTGTACATCATTGTTAATAGCAACACTATTATTCACAATAGTCAAAAAGTGGGAACAACCCATGTGTCCATAGTGGACTATTATTCAGCCTTAAAAAGGAAGGGACTTCTGACACATGCTACTACATTGAGAATATTATGCTAAGTTAAATAAACCAGGCACAAAATGATATATATTGTATGATTCCACTTATATGAAGGACCTAAAATAATCAAATTTATAGGGACAGAAAGTAGAATGGTGGTTGGGAGGGCTTCAAGGGAGGGCAATATGGAGTTACTGATTAACTGCAGTTTCTGTTTGGAATGATGAAAAAGTTTCTGGAAATGGGTAATAGTGCTGGTTGTACAATGTAAACATCCACTGAACTAAGCACTTTAAAATAGTTAGAATGGCAAATGTATTATGTATATTTTACTACAGTTTCTTCTCAAAAGCCATAGAGGAATTTGGGAGTTAGTGAAAACATTTGCCTAAGTTCCTGGTCTCATTTGAGCTTGTTCTTCCTTTTAATGCCTGCGGGTCAAAGTTTCCATTGTTAACCATAAGAAGTAAATGTTTATTTTTACATGGATCAACATCTTTATACAACCCTACACAAAAAGCTGGAAAAGGGCCGGGGATTTAGCTCAGTGGTTTTGCCCCCTGCTGCACAAGCACAAGGATCCGAGTTCAAATTCCAGAACCAAAAAAAAAAAAAAAGCTGGTAAGATTGTTTGGTCTGGGTAGAGGCACTCGATGTGTGGAAGTTTAGAGATCCGACAACCTAGGATGGGAAAAGATTTACTTTTCACTGTACCTTTATTTATCTTTTTGTTTAAAATATTAGTATTAAAGTAAATGTTAAAATAAATAACTCCTAATCTTCTTTGCAAAGATTCTAAAAATTTACTTTTAAAGATAGAGCAAAATTTAATTTCCTGTACTTCCTTTATTCAAAGGATATAAAGACAATATTTCTTATCAGAATCATTAATCAGATGACTTCCAAATTCACTCTGGAATTCTATCCATTCCTTTCAGGGACATCGATTTTATTAACTACCACATCTGCCTCCCTGTTAATCACCACAAATACTTACAGTATTTCCCACCAGTCAGGGATCAAATATGAGTATTGCTGTTTCACATAATATATCACTGACACTCTCATACTTAGGCTTGAAATAGAAAAGAAATTGAAAAACAACTACACCAAGGATGAATTATCAGCATACTTATTAAACAGTTAATTAAATATAAAGAACTACTGATACCAAATTATGCAAACAGTACAATTTTAACTATCAATCATTCTCAGGTGTGATTATGTCAAGGTCTTGGTCTAACTCATTTATACTGTTTTAATCTTGGATCTTCCTCTGATGAATTGTAATTATCCATATATTCCTATGATAATTGTAGTGGTAATAACTCAGTTGAAAAGTCTAGTTTTCACAAACTCCTTTGCAGCCAACTTGGTCATACAATTATGTTCTACTCAATGAGAATTGTTGTGTCACTTTCTGGAAGATTCCTCAGCTAGAAGATACATTTCTTTGCCTTTCCCTTTGTCTCCTTTTGGAAGGTGATTTGAAAGACTGAAGGCATGTGTTGAAGATGGTGGCACATAGAGAGAGGAGGCTGAGTCCTAGTAGAATCCAGGGCTTCCATCCCAGACATGGCTCTTTCCTGTGGATTACGTGAAAAACAAAAAACTATGTATTCTGTGGTTGAGCCACTGGCGTTTGGAGTTTTGTTATGTTATTCATATAAACTTTCTTTCTCTTTCTCCTGCTTATTATTTCTTCTTTGTGCTCACTTTCTTTTTCCTGTAATTCCTGTATTTCTGTACACTGTGATACATTGTTTACTGGAGGCTTTAGCTTTCTGCAAGCCTTCTGCCTTCTCTAGCCTTCTGCAAGCCACTCTGCTTTTTATTTATGTTGATACTAGGTGTTCTCTATCTCTGGCTTCTGTGGCTACTCTATCAACCTATCATGCAACAGTCTACAGTAAACACTGCCCACTCCATAGTTCTGTTGTTTTATAGTTAATTCCCAATAGGAATGCCAGATCCAAGAAGACAATGACAATGGAGTTCACAGCTATACTCCTAAAATTTAGAATGATGCCTGACATCTAATAACTACTTCATAAATATTTCATCTGCTTTACTTGGTAAATATTTTTAAAGCATCTAGTATGTTCCAGGTGCCTTTATGGGTACTAGGGACAAATCAGTGAACAAAATAGATAAAAATCACTTCCTGGTGGCACTTACATTCTAGAGTGGGAGAAACAAAAATAAACAATAAATATAAAACCAGCCCATCAATTAATGAGAATTTATGTAATCCAGTATGCTAGCAGAAGAGAGATGCTACAGAAAATCAGAGCATGGAAAAGGGGATTGAGAGATCACTATAGAGAAAGATGGGAAGGGAAGGGGTTAAATTTTAATAAAAGAGTAAGAATTTCCCTTATAGAAGGCAAAAGGCTTTGTTCAAGCAAAATCTTGAAGGTGGTAAGGAAGGTAACCATTCATAAATCCCAGTAAAGGATATTCCAGGCAGCTAATACAATGAGGGTACAGCTAGTAAAAAGGCCCTCTGGCTTCAAGGAACAATGAAGAGGACAGCAGGCCTGAACAAGAGTGAACAAGCAGGAGGGAGGTGTAAGAAGTCAGAGAAATCTTGAACCTTGTAGGTCAATTTCCATTCTTTGACTATGATTTTGAAATACTTGAGGAGTCACTGCAGGCCTTGGAGCAGAAGATGAGTAGGTTATGAATTCTAGAACACTCTTGCTGCTATGTGAGAAACATACTTTAAAGAAATAAGAATGGAAAAAGAGAGACACATTAGAACTTCAATAATCAGATGGTTAAAAGCTTGGACCAAGATGTAGTGAAGAGTGGACAGAAACAATCAGATTCTAGGAAAGCAAAGGAATGTTTTAGCCAATTGAACACGAGGTACAAAAAAAGAATCAAAGGACCAGGGATTTAGCTCAGTGGTTTTGTCGCCTGCTGCGCAAGCGCAAGGACCCAAGTGCAATCCCTGGTATGAAAAAAAGAATCAAGGACAACTCCAAGATTTTTGCCCTGGGCAGCTAGAAGAATGGTGTTGCCATTCACTAAAACAGAGAAATCTGCAGGTGGAGTAGGTTTGGGGGAAGACTTTAGTACGGCAACATGAAATGCCAGGTGTCTCTCAGACATTCCAGCAGAAGTGTCCAGCAGGCAGGTGGATATAAATTGGGAGTACAAACAGAAATTCTGGGTTAAGAGTATAGACTTTGGGAGGAAAAAAAAAAGCAGTATAAACTTGGTGTCATGAACAGATGAATAAAGGCTCTGAACAATGTTTAAAATGTTTTCCTTGGGCCGGGGATTTAGCTCAGTGGTTCTGCTGCCTGCCTCGCAAGCACAAGGACCCAAGTTCGATCCTTGGTACCAAAAAAATAAATAAATATAAAATGTTTTCCTTTCTTCAAGAAATGTTAATATTTGTGGGTGAAGAGATATTTTCCAAAGAGGGTGAAGAAGATCATTTATCAAGGAAATGTATCAAAATCTCACCCTCTGACACTTTCCATTCTTTCATTTCAAAGTGTCTCAAAACGGAGTCTGCAGACTATCTGAATTGGAAAAAGGCCAACTTTTGTAAAAAGTATGATGCTACACATCATGATGTGACACAGTCATGGAAACCCTCACCAGAGCCAAGCAGATGCCAGAACGATGTTCTTGAACCTCTAAAACCAAATAAATGATCTAAATAAATTGATCTAAATAAATTTCTCCTTCTTTATATATTACCCAGCTTCTGATATTTTATAACAGCAATGGAAATCAAATACACAAAGTATATCATTTTTTATTTCCTACTGGTTACCATTAAGCATGTCAGAAAATATTTCAAAAAAGATCGGCATATCCTTTCAAACTTTTACCCCCCCCACACACACACACACGCTTTATTTAAAGGTTACTTCATGAGATATTGTTTCGCCCTAGAAGGCCCTGAGTTTTTTCTTAAAATATTAAAGCAATTGATTTCCATTCTTTTGTTTGTTTGTTTTATACATGATGGATTGGCATACATGGCCAGTGAGGAGCAAGACTGGGGTATAATGGGAAGAGATTAAATACATGTGCCAAAGTTCATTACAATGCCTGGTACATTCTGCTAACTTTTCATAAAATATGGTGACATTTTGTCTTTTTGGTGAGATTAACAGTCTCTATAATGCAGTTAGTTCTCTTGTCTTTGTGTGGCACATGGTATTCTGTTGCATTAAACATTCACCAAGTATTTGTTGCCTCATGACTGTTACAAGCCAGAAGAAGAAAAAAAGTGATGGAGGGTTGGTAGAAAAGCTGCAGTATGCACTTTACATATATGACTGGACTGGGAGCCATAAACAGGGAGCAAAAATATAATGTAACAAGATGTTCTCACACTTATTTACTTAGGAGAAACTGAAAAACTGTGATTTGGAAGGTATTGACAGTGTCTGCTAAATTGTCTGTTATTAAATATATTGTCAAGGGAATAAACTCTTGTGTTGCACATTATAAAAAAGCAAAACAAAACAAAAACAGCTTTAAACCAAATACCAAGAGTAGTGAGGGGAAAGGATATTGTTTAAATCGTGTATTAAAATGGCACTTGCTGTTTTGTTTTAATATCTATATCTATTAGAAGACAATGAAGGCAACAAAAACTAATAGTCCCTAAGTATTTTAAACTATATATACTACTTTAATTCAAGGATGTAATATTGTCTTACTTAGTAATTCTTTTCACAACCTAGATGGAATTTACTGAATTTCCTCAAAGGATCTCTGTTTTAATAAAATCTTAGAAAAATAATTTCTCTACAGGAGCATTTCCAATAAGTCAATTATTATAAAATCTAACCTGACTGAGCATAGAACAGCTTCCTGGTATACCTGTGTATAGTGGAAATATTGATATGCTACTTAAACAATGGGGGCAAGGCAGACAGTAAGATTGTCAATTTCCAAGAAGCAGCAAAAAACAATAGATGGAGTGCAACATCATAACCATTATCATTAGGCCAAACAAGGAGAGATGTGACTAAAGGTGACTGATCTACCTCCCTCTGTAGAGCCAATCTCCTCAACCTTGTCCCAAGCCAACAAGTCTATTACATCTGCTCTGCTGCCATCCTCCTCCATGGCCCAGGTTGCAACCCTCCTCCTTTGAACTAAAGCAACCATCTTCTGTTTAGACTTTCTCCTTCCAGTCTCATTCCCCTTGACTGCCGCTAGATTAGCTTTCCACCAGTATCACACTTGATTTACTTCATTCTACCAACTCCCTAATGCCTGCAGCTGCTGGAGAGCAGGAACACTGCCTTTCTCACTTTTACCTCCCCAGTGCCTGGCACAGTGTATACTGTATCGGAGACTGAGAGTTTCTGCAGCTTTCACAAGAATGTATATGCTCTGGTAATTTAGGAAGTTGTAGTGCAGACAGTAGAGTATGTAACCTTCTATGGTTACTCCTATAATGGGAGTTGAATAGAGAACAAGACATGACATACAAACTACTTCACATTCTGGCCCCCATCTTGTCATTGTAGCCTCAATTTTCAGAGCCCTGCCAAATGATAAAGCAGTTCTGAATTGTTTGGGCCTTAAACACATAATGTACTTTCACATTCCTCTTTTTATTAACATATTGTACAGGAGGATTCACAGTGATATTTCCATACATGCCATATATTGTTCACTGATCATGTCCATCCATCCTTCTACCTTCTCTTTCCTCCTTCCTCCCTTTCCTTCCAGTCACTGTTCAGTCCCTAATAATCCCTCTTCTACTTTCAGGTTAATTTGGTTTTTGGTTTCTACATACGAAAGAAAATATGCAATATTTGTCTGTGTCAGGCTTACTTTGTTTAACATGACATATAGTTCTATCCATTTTGTTGTAAATGACAGGATTTTATTTTTCTTAATAGTTTAAGGAATCCCCATAGTATATCCCATAGTGGCTTTACTAACTTACATTCCTAACAACAGTGTTTTTCTCCATATCCTTGTCAGCATGTTATTTTTGTTTGGTAATAGCTATTCTAACAGGAGTGAGATGAAATTTTCTTGGACTTTTGTCCTACATTTCCCCGATGCCTAATGATATCGAGCATTTTTTCACATATTTATTGGCCATTTGTATTCTTTCGAGAAGTGTCTATTCAGATCATTTACCTATATTTTAATTGGACTACTTGGGGGGTTTTATTACATTTTTTGAATTCTTGTGCTCTGTAGTATGTATTGAAATCAGGTATTGTAATCCCTCCAGCTTTGCTCATTTTGTGTAAGAAAGCTTTGGCTATTCAGGATCTTTTATGCTTCCACATAACTTTAGGGTTGTTTTTTCTAGTTCTATAGAGAATATCATTGGAAATTAGATGAGGATTGCATCAAATCTGTAGATTACTTTGGGCATCATGGACATTTTAACAATACGAATTCTTCTAATTCATGAACATGAGAGGTCTTTCCACCTGCTTCTTTGTTTTGTTTAGTACTGGGAATTGAATGCAGAGCCTTTGCAGTTAGCTACATTCTAGCCTCCCCACCCCTTTTTTTGGTAGCAGGAATCAAACTCAGGACCTCACACTTGCCAGACAGACACTGCACTGCTGAGCTACATCCCCACCCCCACTCTGTTTTTTTAAAGACAAGTTCTAACTAAATTCCTAAATTGCCCAGGCTGGTCTTGAACTTGTGATCCACTTGCCTCAGCCCCCCAGAGTGCTGGTATAACAGACATGCACCACCTTCCCTAGCTTCTTCCCAACTTTTAATGTCTCCAATTTCTTTTAGTGTTTTGTAATTTTCATTACAGACATCATTCACATCTTTAGTTGAGTTTACTCTAGTTACTTTAATTCTTCTGTAGCTATTGTGAATGGGATTATTTTCCTCATTTCTTCTTCAGTGAGTTCAACACTTGTATATATATATATAGAAAATCTACTGATTTTTGTATGTTGATTTTGTATCCTGGTACTTTACTGAATTTGTTTTCCAGTTCTGACAGTCTTTGGTAGAATCTTTAGGTCTATGTCTGTTAACCCCATTTGATCTATAGTGTAATTCAATGTTGATTTTTTTTTTGGATGATTGTTATGGGTTATGTCTAGATGTCCACCCAAAGCTTTCTGCAGTCATAGGTGGGACTTTTTCAGAGGTGGCTGGATCTAGATGTGTGACACTGGGATTGATTCATGGTTCAACTTGGGCTCAAGGCACTAGGATTAAGGGTGTGAGTGCTACCCTCCCTAGGTAGCCTAGATAAAATATAAAGGACAGAAAGAGGCTTGTCTCTCCCTTCTTTGTTTGTTTTGTTACCTTTTGCCCAGCATGAACTGTTTCTCCTCTGCAATACCCATCTGCGATCCCACTCTGCCTTGGAGCCAACCAATTATGGACTGAAACATCTACAAACCATGAGCTAAATAAACCTTTCTTCTTTTAATTTTGGACATGGGATATTTTGTCTCAGCAATGAGAAAAGTAACTAACACAATGATCTATTGGTGTGAAGCGGGTACTCAAGTTCCTATCATTTATTAGGGCTGATCTCCCCCTTTGGTGCTAGTAGTGTTTATAAAACTAGATGTCCCAACTTTCATTGCATATAGATTTATAATTTTATATCTTCTTGATGGATTGATTTCTTGATCTCTTCTTACTGTTTTGGTCATAAAGTCTATTTCATCAGATATAAGTATAGCTATTCTTGCTTGCTGTTGCATTCCATTTGCTTGATATCTTGTTTTCTATCCTTTCAATTTCAGTCTGTGTATACGCATGTTAAAAGGCAAGGTAAGTTTCTTGTAAGCATTATTGAGTCTTGTTTTTGCCTATCTACTTTTCTAGTGGGATTTATCCTTTCATAAGCTTTCAGAGTGGTGGTTATTCTTTCTCTTCTAGGTGTAGGAGTCCCTTAAGCATCTTTTGTAATGAGGGACTACTGGTCATGAATTGTTTTAGTTTATACTCATCTTGAAAGTTCTTTATTTCTACTTCAATTCTGAAGGATAGCCTTGCTAGGTATATGAACATCGGTTGGCAATTATTTTCTTTTAGGGCCTGAAAAACATCATTCCATGTTTTCCTGGCTTTTAACATTTCTTCTAAAAGGCCTGGGGATTTAGCTCAGTGGCCACTGCACCTGCCTCACAAGCACAAGGTCCTGAGTTCAATCCCCGGTACCAGAAAAAAAACATATCTTCTAAGAAATCTACTGTTAGTCTGATGGGTTTACCTTTAAATGTGAGTTGGAGCATCTCTCTTGCAGATTTTAATATCCTTTCCTTGTCCTATACTTTTGATAGTTTTACTATAACATGTCAGGGAGCAGTTCTTTCCTTTTATCCACTTGATGTTCTAAAGGTTTCCACTATCTGGACATCCATGTCTTTCCTAAAGTTTGGGACCTTTGTTATTATTTCATTAAGCAGGTTTTTAATACTCTTAACCTTTGTTTCTTCTCCCTCGGGTATGCCAACTATGTGAATGTTTGAATGTTTCATGGCATCAAAGAGACGTTGAAGCAGCCAATTGGTTTCTTATTTTTTCTGCTTCATTTCTGGCTGCGTGTGACATTGAACATACCTATCCTCAAGCTCCAAAATGCTTCCTTTTACTCATTCATGTCTGTTGCTGAAGTTTTAAACTGATTTTTTAAAAACTGACTTGACCTTTTCAATTCCAAGATTTCTGTTTGGCTCTTTCTCAATACTCTAGCTCCATGTTGAATGCATCATTCACATCCTGCAGAGTTTTCTTTAATTCACTCAGCTGTTTATTTGTATCCTCTTTTACTTTACTGATCATTTTCAATAACACTCTTTTGAATTCTTTATCAAGATTGCATCTACAATCTTTATAATCTGTTACTATAAAGTTACGTACTTTAGGAGGATTTATGTTACCTTGTTTTTTCATATTTCTTGTGTTTCTGTGTTGAGATTCGCACATCTGTTAGAATGGGTATCTATTTTGCTTTTATGTGATGGCTATCGTGGTAAGAGTTTTCTCCTATGTGTCTTGAGGTATGTTTGTTGAGTTTATTTACAACTGAACATTATAGTGTAATCTCCCTATAACTTCTTTGCTGTGATTAGTGGGTTTGGGCACACTGTATACTATATGAGAGACTGAGATACCCACAGTTTCCACAGCTCTCACATGAATGGATGTGCTCTGGTAATTCAGGAAGTTGTAGTATAGATAGTAGAGTATGTAACCTTCTGTGGTTACTCCTTTAATGGGAATTGTGGTCCCTATCACATGATGCGGTTTTCAAAAGGCACTTGTTGATAGTCGGTCTGCTATTTGAAAGCAACTCTGGATACTATTTGTTGTGGTTGCAGTGAAGGGCCTAAAGCTCCTGTCTTCTAATTAGACACTGATGCAGACTCTGATGTCTCACAGAGAGGTGGGGGCTAGGATTACAGCTCTTCCTCTGTGGCACTCCATTTAGTCTTGTCAACAATGAACAATCTGATGAGTATTGGCACAACAAATATAGGAGATCCACGTATGTATGATGTCAGCAAAAGTTATGTTCTTCTTCTCTCCTGCTACTGTAGAAATGACTGCCATGGAGTGAAACCTCAGACACCCACTAGTTTAAGGATAAATCATCAACTGAGAGCTTTTGTTCCCCTATTTTTTAAGTTTAATTGTCTTCAACGGTTCAAGAAACACCATGTTGTAACTGGAGCTGTTCACAATTCCTTACAGCACCCACCCAGCCTGCATGAGACCCTGGGCTTGATTTTCAGCACTGCAATAAAATGACATAAGTAAAAATAAATCTAAATAACCCTAATTAGCAACAATAACAGAAAAGGAAAGAAGAGAAAAAATAGGTTTTTTTAAAAGGCAATTTTTTAATTAAATTTAATTTGTAATTAAAAATTTTTAATTTTCATTAAAAATAAGGACAAAAAATTTCCTTCCAGCCCAGGTGCTCAGATGAGCATGCACTTATGCTAAGTAAAGGTTCTCTCCAGGTCTTAGACTGCATATTCCATGGGCAGACTGACAGCCAGGGGTTTTTCACCTATCAATTCTTTCAGTTGTCATCCCTGCCATTTCTAGTGGGAGTGACTGGAGGCTGAAGTTAGTTGAAATTCCTCTGATCTATACTGTATGCTGGAAAGAGACAGTGAGGATGCTGGGAGGACCAGGCATAGATTCTCTCCAAAAAATTTTAGACTGTATGTCCTAGGGGCAGGGAAAAAGCCAAGACACAGCAAGTCCCCCAAGGACTGAGGGTAGTAGGCAGTAGAGAAATGTAAAGTTCTGTGCTGCGGGCAGGGTAGCAGGTAATCAGTGAAACAGAGATTCTTCATGGAAAAGACATAAATCCTTAGGTAAAATAAGAAAAAAAGAGAGAAAAGATCTAAATTAATACAATTACAGATTTTTAAAGTGGATCTTCTTGATATCAGTGGTGTCTATTGTAACATTGCCTTTAAAAATCTGTAATTGTAGGGCCAGGAATATAGCTCAGTGGTGCCATGCCTGCCTGGCAAGCGCAAGTACCTGAGTTCGATCCCTGGTACTAAAAAAAAAAAAATCTCTAATTGTATTAATTACAATAGACATGATTGAAATAAAAAGAATTGCCAGGGATTTAGCTCTGTAGTGCCACCACCTGCCTCACAAGCACAGGGACCTGAGTTCAATCCCTGGTCCAAAAAAAAGAAAGAAAGAGAGAAAGAAAGAAAGAAAGAAAGAAAGAAAGAAAGAAAGAAAGAAAGAAAGAAAGAAAGAAAGAAAGAAAAAGAATCATTAGGAACTACTCTGAAAACTCATATTTCAAGAAATTGGAAAACCTAGAAAAAAATGAATAAATTTCTAGACACCCATGATCTACCTAATTGAACCAAGATGATATTTAAAAACTAAACATATTAATAACAAGCAACAAGATTGAAGCAGCAATAAAAAGCCTCCCAACAGAACCAGGGATTTAGCTCAGTGGTTTCGCCACCTGCTGCACAAGCACAAGCACTCGAGTTTGATCCCTGGTACCCAAAAGAAAAAGAAACACCCTCTCAACAAAGAAAAGCCCAGAACCAGACATATTCACTATTGATTGTTACCACATCTTTAAAGAACAAAACTCAATGTCCTCAAACTGTTCCATGAAACAGAAAGGAAAGGAACACTTTCAAACTCATTCTATGAGGCCAATATCACCCTAATACCAACACCAGATAGATACAACAAAAGAATAAAACTATAGACCAATATTCTTGATAAATATAGATGGAAAAATACCTAATGAAATATGTACAAACCAAATTCAACAGGAGATTAAAATGATCATACAGTATGCTCAAGCTGGTTTCATCCCAAAGGATACAAGAATGGTTTAACACACATAGATCAATAAATGTAACACACTACATACACAGAATCAAAGATAAAAATCATATGACCATCTCAATTGTTGTAGAAAAAGCCTGTGACAAAATTCAACATTGTTTCATGATAAAAATTCTGAAGAAACAAGGTATAAAAGGATCATAACTTAACATAATAAAGGCTATCTATGACAAACCCATAATCAACATTATAATGAATGGGAAAGAACTGAAAGTATGTTCTCTAAACTCAAGAATGAGATAAGAATGCTCACCCACACTGCTCTTGTTCAGTATAGTGCTTGAAATTTTAACCAGAGCCATTTGGCAAGAGAAAGAAATAAAAGGGATACAAAAAAGAAAAGGAGGCCAGGGATTTAGCTCAGTGGTTCCACCACCTGCCTCACAAGTGCAAGGTCCCGAGTTCAATCCCTGGTACCAAAAAAAGAAAAGAAAAAAAGGAAAAGGAGTTAAATTTCCTTATTTGCAGATTATGTAATCCCATAATTAAAAGGCCATCTTAACTCCACCAAGAGCCCGTTGGATCTGTTAAGTTCAGCAAAGTAGTAGGATACAAAATCAGCATTTAAAAAATCAGTAATTCTTCTATATACCAATAATGAACTAGCTGAGAAGGCAATCAGGAAAATAATTCCACTTAAAATACCTTCAAAAAAATATATCACTGTCCCACCACTCCTGGCCCAGAGGAAGGGGCTTCTGAGACTCCATCCCACTGCTCCTGGTCCAGAGGAAGGAGCTTCCAGGCCACCATCCCTCCCACCACTCCCAGCCCAGAGGAAAGGGCTTTTAGGGCACCATCACTCCTGCCACTTCCAGCCCAGAGGAAAGGGCTTTTGGGCCACCATCCGTCCCACCGCTCCCAGCCCAGAGGAAGGGACTTTCAGGCCACCATCCCTCCCGCTGCTCCCGGCCCAGAGGTAGGGGCTTCTGAGCCACCATGCCACTGCTCCTGATCCAGAGGAAGGGGCTTCCCAGGCACCATCCCTCCCACCGCACCCAGCCCAGAGGAAAGGGCTTTGGGGCCACCTTCTGTCCCACTGCTCCCAGGCCAGAGAAACGGGCATCTGGGCCACCATCCCTACCACTGATTCCAGCACCTGTCCCACCTCTCCCAGCTAAGAGGAGGTGAGCCACGCAGGCACCAACAGCACCCCCCTGCCCCCCAGTCAAAATGAGAAAACACGTAAATAAGTCCCAAAACCAGACTTCCAGATCACCTACAGCAAACCCAAAGGGAAATGAGATGGAACACTCTGATACTCAAACACCTAGACCCACTGAACTGGCAACAAAAGGGGATCTGGAAAAAAAGAAATCAGAAACAATTTCTCAGATAACAGGAGAAATTGTGCCCCTAGTGCAAGACATGATTAATAAATCTAGAGAGGAGCTCAGGAACATGATGGAATCCCAACATAGGAAACAAAGGGAATCCATAAAACAGGTGCAAATAAATTTCCAGGAGAAAAATAACTCCATTGAAAGTCTACACAGCAGAATGAGCCAATGTGAGGACAGAATTTCAGATATAGAAGATGATATTGCAGTTAATGACCAGGAAAATAAAAATTGCTTCAAAATTATAAAGGAACATGAGAAATCAATCCAGCAGCTGCTAGATGATGCAAAGAAGAATAACATAACACTGATTGGAGTCAATGAAGAAAAAGGAGAGAGTGCAGATGACATAAAAAAAACTCTTCACAGAAATAATGGCAGAAAACTTCCCACGCAGGGGAAAAGAACTTGACATACAGATAAGTGAGGCATATAGGACTCCAAATAGCCTTGATCAAAAAAAACTACACATAGGCATATAATTGTTAAGATTCCAGAAACTCAACAGAAGAACAAAGTTCTACAAGCAGTCAGAGAAAAGAAACAAATCACATACAAAGGAAAGCCCATCAAAATCACAGCAGACTTCTCAACACAAACCATCAAGGCAAGAAGAGCTTGGAGTGACATATTCCAAGCCCTAAAAGAAAACAGCCTCCAACTCAGATTGATGTACCCTGCAAAACTATCTTTCAAAATGGATGGAGAAATAAGATACTTTCATGACAAAGAGCACCTTAGGAATTTCGTGAATACCTAACCAGCACTCCAAAGAATTTTACACAATATCCTAGGAACAGACATTGAGGATCACAACCCCAGGAAGCAAAGCAGAATGAACCCATCTGGCATGACAAGAAATTAAATGTAAAGGGGGAGAACCCAACAAAAAGAGTCATGGTAATGACAAGTCAATACGTTTCAGTTATAACCATCAATGTTAATGGTCTCAATTCACCAATCAAAAGAAATAGACTGGCAGAATGGGTCAAGAAGCAAGATCCAACAATATGCTGCATACAAGAAACACACTTAATTCAAAAGGAAACTCATAGACTGAAAGTTAAAGGATGGAAAACAATACTTCATGTGATGGGAACCCCAAAAAAAGCAGAAGTAGCTATCCTCTTTGCAGATCAAGTAGATTTCAAACCAACACTGATTAAGAGAGATGAAGAAGGACACTACATCCTTGTAAAGGGAACAATCCAAGAGGAAGAGTTGACAATCATAAATATGCACCAAACACTAGTGCACCCAACTATATAAAACAAATACTAATGGACATGAAAAGTCATATATGCACTAATACAACTGTAGTGGGGGACCTCAACACCCCACTGTCATGAATAGATAGATCAACTACAAAAAATAAGTAATGAAATACTAGAACTCAATTGAACTCTTGAACAAATGAACTTAACAGATGTTTACAGAGTCTTCCACCCCACAAAATCAGAACACACATTCTTCTTACCTGCACATGCATCATTCTCCAAAAGACACATGCTCACACATAGAACATGTTTAAGTAAGAGCAAAGGAATTGAAGTTATCCCCTGTATATTATCAGACCATAGTGCGATGAAATTGGAGATCCATAGCAAAAGAAACTCAAAAAACTTCATAAACATGTGGAAATTGAACAACACACTTCTGAATAACCAAAATCAATGAAGCCAAGAGTTGGTTCTTTGAAAGAATCAACAAAATTGACAAACCCTTAGCCAACCTTAGCAGAAAAAAGAAAGAAAAGGCCCAAATCCTTGCAATTAGGAATGAAAAGGGTGAAATTACAACAGACTCAGCAGAAATCCAGAGGATCATCAATACCTACTTCCAGAACCTATATGCCAAAAAGATGGACAACACAGAAGAAATGGACAGATTCCTAGATACATATGAATTACCAAAGTTGAACGAAGAAGACCTAAAAATTCTAAACAATCCCATATCAAACAATGAAATTGAAAACGTAATTAAAATCTTATCAACTAAGAAAAGCCCGAGCCCTGATGGTTTCACTGCTGAATTCTACAAGACATTTAGAGAGGAACTGCTGCCACTACTGTTTAAACTCTTCAATGGAATTGAAAGGGAAGCAATATTCCCAAATTCATTCCTGGAAGCAAGCATCACCTTGATCCCAAAAGCAGAGAAGACCCAACCGAAAAGGAGAACTATAGGCCAATCTCACTAATGAACATAGATGCAAAAATCCTTAATAAGATACTGGCAAATAGAATGCAGATCATCAAGAAGATCATATACCCTGATCAAGTGGGATTCATCCCAGGGATGCAGGGATGGTTCAATATACGAAAATCAATCAATGTAATACACTATATCAATAGAGGCAAGGACAAAAACCACATGATTATCTCCATAGATGCAGAAAAAGCATTTGACAAAATCCAACATGAATTTATGATAAAAACCCTACAAAAAATTGGAATAGATAGTCTCTACTTCAAACTGATAGAACCCATCTATGAAAAAGCAAGAGCCAATATCATACTAAATGGTCAAAAACTGAAATCCTTCCCACTAAAATCAGGAACAAGACAAAGATGTCCACTATCACCACTCTTGTTCAATATAGTTCTGGAAACATTAGCCTCGGCAATTAGACAAGAGAAAGAAATAAAAGGAATAAAGGTAGGAAATGAAGAAGTCAAATTGTCATTCTTTGCAGATGACATGATACTCTATATAGAAGACCTCAAGAACTCCACCAAAAGTCTTCTAGACTAAATGACCAAATTCAGTCAAGTAGCTGGCTACAAGGTCAACACACAAAAATCAATAGCTTTCCTCTACACCAATGACAGACTCACTGAGCGAGAAATAGGGCAAATTATTGCTTTCACAATAGCATCCAAAAAACTGAAATACCTAGGAATCAACCCAATGAAAGAAATCAAAGACCTCTTCTCTGAAAACTATAGCACTCTGAGAAGAGATTGAAGATGATATCAGAAAATGGACAGACATCCCCTGCTCCTGGGTAGGAAGGATTAATATAGTGAAAATGGTCATACTTCCAAAACTGCTATATAGATTTAATGCAATTCCAATTGAGATCCCAGCAGCATACTTCACAGACCTTGAGAAAACAATCCAACAATTCATTTGGAACAAGAAGGGACCCAGAATAGCAAAAGCAATTATAGGTAACAGAGACATGGCAGGGGGTATCACAATCCCCAACCTGCAACTCTACTACAAAGCTACTGTGATAAAACAGCATGGTACTGGCAAAGAAACAGACCTGAGGAACAGTGGAACAGATTACAAGATGCAGAAACAACACCAGACACACTCAGCCATCTCATCTTCGATAAAGGAGTCAAACATCCTCACTGGAGGAAAGATAGCCTCTTTAATAAATGGTGCTGGAAAAACTGGGCTTCAACTTGCCAAAGATTAAAACTAGACCTATATCTCTTGCCATGCACTAAACTAAAATCGAAATGGATTAAAGATCTAAATATTAAAAGAGAAATACTAAACCAGTTGGAACAGAGTTTGGGTAGAACTCTTGAAGACATCGGTATGGGAAAAGATTTTATGGACAAAACCTCAGTTGCCCGTGAACTAGCACAAACAATCAACAAGTGGGATCTCTTCTTATTAAAAAGCTTCTGCACTGCAAGAGAAACCACCAGCAGTGTGAAGAGATAACCCACAATGTGGGAAAAATTCTTCACCTGCTCTTCCTCAGACAAAGGTCTACTATCTCAAATCTATGAAGAACTTAAAAAGATCAGACTTCTCAAATTTAAAGACCCAATCCAAAAATGGACATCTGAAATGAACAGACATTTCTCAGACAAAGAAGTAGAAATAGCAAATAAATACATGAAAAAATGTTCAACATCACTGGTCATTCGAGAGATGCAAATGAAAACAACGCTGAGATTCTACCTCACTCCAGAAAGAATGGCTGCTATCACGAAATCAACCAAAAACAAATGCTGGCAGGGCTGTGGGAAAAGAGGAGCCCTGCTCCATTGCTAGTGGGAGTGTAGACTGGTGCAAGCACTGTGGAAATCAGTATGGAGATACCTCAAAGAACTAGGACTGGAAGTCCCATTTGACCCCACTATTCCACTGCTGGGGATCTTCCCCAAAGAATTAAAAGAATCATACCACAGTGATATAGGTGTACCCATGTTCATAGCAGCACAGTTTGTGATAGCTAAAACTTGGAAACAGCCTAAATGCCCATCAACTGGAGACTAGATAAAGAAAATGTGGTTTTTTCATAAAAATGGAGTACTACTCAGTCATTGAAAAACGCGAAATTAGAGACATTTATAGCTAAGTGGGTGCACATTGAGGTGATACTCTTAAGTGAAATAAATAGGACACACATGTATAAATACCAAATAGTTTCTCTGGTATGAGAAACTGAAAGTTTAAATAAGGACTAATATGTATAATAGGTAATGTGAAATAGGAAGAAAAGGGGCAAAGGGGAAGGAAGTGGGAGGGGTCGTGGAAAGGAAAGAAGGCAATGGAATTAATATGAGAAAATGGAAAAATAGGAACAAAATCTTTGTAAATAGGGAGAAATGGAGGGGTTGAAGGGAGGGCTAGGCAAGGGTGAAAAATAAGAACCAAGAGAGAATATGTAAAGGTGCAAATTTCCAATGATGAATGTCATTATATTGTATACCTAAAATGTACAGATGATTAGAATGAATAATCAATAATACAAAATAGGAAGAAAAGGTCAAAAGGGGTAGGGGTAGTGGGAAGGGCAGGGGAAAGGAAAGAAGGGAAAGGAAAAATGCTGAGAAATGGAAAAAATGGAAATAAAGTCTTTGGAAATAGGGAAGGGTGGAGGGGGTAAAGGGAAGGCTAGGAATGGGGAAAAAATAAGAACCAAGATGCATGATGTAAAGGTACAAGTTCCCAATGAGAAGTGTAATTGTGTTGTATACCTAAAATGTACCAATAAAAGAATTTAAGAAAAAGAATACCTAGGAATCAACCTAACCAAGTATGTAAAAGACCACTATGGTAAAAATTACAGAACACTTGGCCCAGGATTTAGCTCAGTGGTTCTGACTCCTGCCTCACAAGTACAAGTCCCCGAATTCAATCTCCAGTACCAAAAAAAAAATTACAGAACACTAAAAAGATAAATTGGAGAAAACACTAAAAGATGACAATATCTTACATGTTCATGGATTGGCAGAATTAATAATGTTTAAATGGCCTTATTACCAAAAGTGATCTATAGTGTCAAAAATATCATATATCAAAATACCAATGACATATTTCACATATCTACAAAAAACAATCCTAAAATTTACATAGAAACATAAAAGATCCAGAATCCCCAAAGCAATCCTGAGCAAAAGGAGCAATGCTAGAGCCATCACAATAGCCAATTTCAAAATACACAAAGCAATTGTAACAAACACAGCATGGTGTTGGCACACACACAAAAAAAATGTGGGCTATGGAACTGAGGTCACAGAAACAAACCCACACAATTACAGCTATATGATTCTTAACAAAGGGACCAAAAACATACATTGGAGAAAAGAAAGCCTCTTCAACAAATGGTTCTGGGGAAACTAGATATTCATATGTAGAGATTAAAATTAGATCCCATTCTCTCAATGTACAAAATCAATTCAAAATGTGTCAAAGACACATTCAGGTATAAGAAATTTTGAATCTCCTGAAAGAAAATATAGAGGAAACACTTGAAGTCATATGTATGGGCAAAGAGTTCCTGAATAGGACTCCAATAGCACACAAAATAATACCAAGAATCAACAAATGGGACTATATCAAATTAAAAAGCTTTTACCCATCAAAGGAAACAATCAAAAGAATTAACAGATAGACTTCATAATGGGAGACTATCTTTGCGAGCTAATTTTCTCTAAAAGGATTAATGTCTAAAATACATAAGAACTCAGAAAGTTAACACCAGATAAACAACCCAATCAATCAATGGGAACAGACACTTCTCAAAAGAAGTACAAATAGGCAATAAGTATATAAAAAGATGTTCAACATCCTTACCCAATAGAGAAATGCAAATCAAAACTACACTGAAATTCCATCTCATTCCAGTCTGTATGGCTATCATCAAAAATACAAAAAAACAGTAACTGCTGCCAAGGATGTTGAGGGCAAGAGGAGAACCTCTCTACACCGTTAATGGGAAGGCACATTAATACACCCACTATGGAAATCAGCACAGTTTCCTCAAAACACTAAAAGTAGAACTACTATGTGATCCAATTATGCGACCCCTTGGCATATATCCAAAGGAATTAAAGTCAGCATACTATAAAGATACATACATATCCATGTATATTGTGGCACAATTCACAATAGCCAAGATATGTATATATTTCAGCCATAAAGAAGAATGAACTTATGTTATTTGCAGGAAAATAGTAGCTCAATATTTAGTTTGTCTTAGAGTTCATACTATAACTATAGATCTCTTTTCTATGGAAAAGGGTGGGAGTTAATTGGTCCTTAGAGTTTGTCAATATTCAGTTTGTATTTGGTGCTATAATAAATGCTGATTTTATTACTATAACCAAGATGACATAGCTGTGGCTGTTAATTGGTTTTCTTAAGATGCCAACATCTAAATTATCCTGGGATCATTAACAATACTGTGACCCATTCTAGGAGAACCAGGAACTGGGCCAAACATGTTGCAACCTCTCATCTCAAGTAAACAGAGGTGGCCGGATCCAAAAAGCCAGTAGTCAGCCATGCCCAGAGGACACTACTGAAAAGTAGATATTAACTAAGGAGGTCTCCATACTAAAACAAAACTCTCCACTACAATAAACCCACAAGCCTCAATACAAATCAAACAAACAAATTAAGAAAAATAGAAACATGAGAAGACAAGCCAACGAAATGCCTCCAAAACCACCCAACTCCCACAAAGGTGATCAATGAGGCATTGAAGAGGAAGAAATCAAAGGCTTTACACTGGGATTATTTGAAATGGTTTTGGGGGGATAACAACACAGTTCAATAAGGCAATTGGCAAGCTCACAGATGTAAGTGGTAACATATTGGGCCAATTGAACAATATCATCACAGAGTCTAAAGAAGACATTAATAAACATAGAAGAACTAAACAAAATGATCCAAAACAGCATGACCTGCAGAGATGAGAATTAGAGTTTATAGAAGGGCTCCAGATAGAAATTCAGGAGACTGGAAATACTATTGAAAGTGTGGGTGGGCATCAGAAATGACCAATGTGAGGACAGAGTCCTAAAACTAGAAGAAGAGCAGTTGTCAGTGATCAACTAATGAGAGATACCTTAAAAACAACAAGAGAACATGAAAAATGGATCAAAGAGCTCCCAGGTAATGCAAAGAAAACTAATTCAAGAGTAAATGAAGATAGTGAAAAATCAAAAGATAGCACTAATGTTATAAAAAAAAAAAACCTGTTTACTGAAGTAAAAGCTGAAAATTTTCTAAATAGGTAATAGAATTTAACATTCAGGTAAGTGAGGCATACAGGACCCCAAATAACCACAATCAGAATAGAACCTCTCCATGACACATCATAGTCAAACTCTCAGAAATGTAACCCAAAAACAGAATCTTAAAAGCAGTTAAAGAGAAAAGCAATCAATCACTTATAAGTGAAAACTGATTAGAATTACAGTAGACTTCTCAACACACACCTTAAAGGCCAGGAGAGCTTGGAGTAAAGGGTTTCAAGACCCAAAAGAAAACATTTTCTAATCCAGGCTGACATACCCTGCAATTATCATTCAAAATTGATGGGGAAGTAGGATATAGTAAAACCTTGGTTTGTAAGTAAAATCCTCTGAAAAGATGCATGTAATCCAAATCACTTGTATATGAAAGTGAATTTCCCCATAAGCAATAATGGAAACTCAGGTGATTCATTCCACAACCTAAAAATATTATATAAAAATGATTATAATACTGTAATACTGTAACATAATACAAAATTTTTAAAAATACAAAATAATAAAGAAAAATAAACAAATTAGCCAGCAGTTACTGTTGAAAATCTCTGTGGCTGATGTGAGGGAGACAAGAGAGGAGAGTTATTGCATAGGACAACTTTCCATCACTAATGTAATCACTGCTATCTATGGCTCAAGGAGCCTTTTTCTTTTCATGCAACTTTAATAAGGAACCTATCCAATGACACTTGCTCTTGCCTCCTTTTGGGTATTTCATGGAGCTGTGACATTGTATTGTCTTTAAAAAGATTCATTGCTCACACTGCTACAGCCTTATTTGAGTAGTGTTCTTCTACAAAATTTTGCGGTTTCCTACATTTTACACATCTCCCTAATCTCATTTGAAGTGAGGGATTCCTCTGCCTTTTTCTTCTCTTCCTCTGCAGACAAGATCTTCTCCATAACCTCTTCCTGTTGGGAGATGATCACCCACAAACCTGCAGAGAGAGTCAGAGAGAGAGAGAGAGAGAGAGAAAAGAACCACTGGCTCAGTTGTGATCATATGATCAATATCATGTGCTACTCACATTGCAAGATATTGCTCACTTATCAAGGTAAAATTTATTAGACATGTTTGCTTATCTTGTGGAACACTCACAGAACAAGTTACTTGCAATCTAAGATTTTGCTTACTTTCATGATAAAGAGCACCTAAAGAAATTCATGACCATGAAGACAGTGCTCCAAAAAATTCCAAAGTATACCTTACAAATAGACAATGAAGATAACAGTAACAAAAGGTCCAATAGAATGAATACACGATATAAGATGAGCAGTTAAGTAGAAGGGAAGGATAGAAAATCAACAGGAAAATAAGGCAATGACAGGAACAAGTTTAATAAGTCAAAACCTATCAGTAATAACTCTCTAATGAGTTATTAGTGAATGGTCTAAATTGCCAAATCAAAAGACACAGACTAGCACAATGAATCAAGAAACAAAACCCAACATTATTCAGTATACAAAACACATATTCAGGGCCGGGGATTTAGCTCAGTGGTTCCACTGCCTGCCTCGCAAGCTAAGGACCCAAGTTTGATCCCTGGTACCAAAAAAAAACACATATTCAATCCAAAAAGAAACTCACAGACTAAAAATCAAGGACTGAAAACCATATTCCATGTAACAGGAACACAAAAAAGCAGGTGTGACTATCTTATATTCAGACAAAGTAGACTTGAAGCCAAAACTGATGAAAAGAGGCAAAAAAGGTCAATATATATTGTGGGAAATTGTAGAATTTAGTTATCTAGTTATAAGAATTGATCACAAGAAGTTTGTTAACTGAGAAAATTAAGAAGTCATTTCTGGGAAATTTCTACGAGTCTGTTTGTTAAAAAAAATGCCAGGAAACTTTAAGAGATGTTGTAAAAGTTTCACAGGAGAAAAACAGGTTTTCCTAGTTTTCTTAGTAACCATTGTCCAGGGTCAGAGGACTGTAACCCAATGACTCTACGGGTGGTGAGAGAGATACAACTCACTACATCTGTGATGTTTGCGGTGGGCCGGTGGGCTTGACT
The DNA here is from genome assembly GCF_053883595.1 of Heterocephalus glaber. Taxonomy (NCBI): domain Eukaryota; kingdom Metazoa; phylum Chordata; class Mammalia; order Rodentia; family Bathyergidae; genus Heterocephalus; species Heterocephalus glaber. The sequence goes on from NW_028258344.1 coordinate 11,013,028, forward strand.
TCTGCTGAAGTCGCCCTACTTTCTTGATACCATCTGATAAGAAGAGGGCTGCGGTGTGCTCTTAGATGTGTGGGATTGGTGAATGGAAAACGAGGGACTTGTAAATTCGCCTGTAGTTTTATGAGTCACTTAAAGTCACTGGTTAACTCCAGAGGTTAAAATCAGAAAGACAATAGCCAGAATAGCTAAGCTGCTTTCCTACATGTATAAAACCCTTACTTCTTTCCTTTTGATTGTCAAACAGTGTCAGAGGAATAAATTGCTGTTCATCCCCCAGGCTGTCTCCTTTTCTTTCTTTAAAGGTCGGTGCTCTCCAGGGTTTCAGGTCTCCCTTTAGAGAGACCACCTACAACATATTAGTTAAGGGAACACTCTACCAGCAGGAATTAACAATTATTAACATATATACATCAAGCAATGATGCACCCAACTTCATAAAATAAGTACTGGACATAAGAGTAGATAATCATAGTGGGGGACTTCAATATCCCACTATCACAAACTGACAGATCAAATAGACAAAAAAGAATCAATAAAGAAATATCAGAGTTGAACAAAATCTTCAAAGAAATGGGACTTAATAGCTATCTACAGTGTTTCACCCAACAACAACAGAATACATATTCTTTTCAGTACCACAGGGAACTTTCTCCAAAATAGACTACCTACTAACCAATAAATCAGCCTTAAGTAAATGTAAAAGAATTGAAATTATACTGCACAATAAAGTTAGAAATCAATGACAAGCTTGGCATGGTGGCACATGCCTGTAATCCCAGCACTTGGGAAGCTGAAGCAGGAAGATCGCCTTGAGTTCAAGGCTAGCATGGGCTCCATAGTGAGTTCAAGGCCAGCCTGAACCACATAGCAAGACCCTGTCAAAAAAAAAAAAAAGAAGAAATCAATGACAAAAGAAAACACAGAAATTATGACTTCATGGAAATTAAGCAATTTCACTCTTAACTAAGCAATGGGCTACAGAAGAAATCAAAAAATAAATAAAACAGTCTAGAATTAAATAATAATGCCACTAAAACATACCAAAATTTATGGGATACAATGAAAGCAGTTCTAAGGGAGAAGCTTATAGCTATGAATGCCCATATCACAAAAACAGAGCAAGCCCCCCAAAAAATGTACTTGAAGGTCCTAGAAAAACAAGAAGAATCCAAATCCAAAGCTAGTATAAGAAGTAACTACACATCAATGTAATTAATGAATATAGAGGCAAAAATCCTCAATAAAATACTGCCAACAAGAATGCAATGAATCATCCAAAAGATCAAACATCCTGACCAAGTAGGTTTCATCCCAGGGATCCAAGGATAGCTCAACATATGCAAGTCAATAAATGTAGTATATATTACATAAATAGAAACAAGGAAAAGAATCTCATGATTCTTTTGATGCAGAAAAAGCCTTTAACAAAATCCAACATCCTTTCATGATAAGAACACTGAAGAAAATAGGTATAGAAGGACCTTATCTCAATCTGATAAAAGCCATTTATGACAAACCTACGGACAACATCATACTAAATAGGAAAAAACTGAAAGCTTTTCCTCTGAAATCAGGAATGAGACAAGGATGTCCTCTTATCACCACTTCTGTTCAACAGACTACTCAAAACATTAGAAAGAGCAATTAGGTAAGAAAAAAAATGAAAGGGATATGTGTAGGAAAGGAAGTAGTCAAATTGTCATTATTTGCAGAGGACATGATCCTCTATGTTGAAGATCCCCCAAAAGACACTTAGAATTAATAATCAAATTCAGTAATGCAATAGGATAGAAAATCAATCTACAAAAATCAATAGCTTTCCTGTACACTAGTAATGAACCCACTGAGAAAGAAATTAGGGTGAAAATACCACTCACAATAGCATCAAGAAAAATAAAACACTTAGAACTAACCTAACTATGGAAGTCAAAGACATCTATAATGAAAACTATGGTACTCTGAAAAAGGAAATTGAAGAGGATATCAGAAAATGGAAAGATATCCCCTGTTCCTGAATAGAACCAAAATAGTCAAAATGGCCATACCTCCAAAACTGGTATAAGATTTAACACAATCCTAATCAGATTGAATTCTGGGATACACATGAACATTGTAAGCACCCAAGATGACTCAGCATCCTCTCAATCATTCCTAGACCCAGGGAGAGGCACACAGGCTGGAATGCACTTCCTTTAAAAATCTGAAAACCTACCTATCTGTGTGCTTTCTGTGGTTCTTATTTCCATGCCACCTTGACACTATTTTTCCTGTTCATGCCACATTATTGTCAACATAGACCTTCCCTGAGCACATTTTCCTGTGATTTTCAATAAATATAGCTGCTTTTCATTTATCATTGGATGTATGCTTTGTACAAGAGCCTGGAATCTATCTGTTGGATCCACCACATGGCAATACATGTACCAGCTCCTCAGAAGGAATATAATCATTTTGTACTATATATGGACATAGACAAAAAAATAGAAAGGAAGGTGATTAAGCAATGAGTAGAAGGGAGGGGAGAGAAAGGAGATGAAAAAGAATTAACTTTCCACAAGGAAATTATGTACCACATTAATAAACAAATTTTAAAAGAGAGTAATGAGAAAAAAATAAAGTAGTCTTCATCTATTTCTATTGTTTCACCTCCCATTTAATCTGGTAGTTCAGACTCATACACATTTGATGAATGAACAAACTAACAATTTTCCCATAGTGGCTGCCTCTATTCCTGCATTTTATTGGCAAGTCTTCCTCATCAAAACATTCTCCCAGTCTGTCTCCTGTAACTGGCACTGCCAAATGGAACATTAAAAGTTAGATATTTTTTCTTTGGTGTCAAGTGGCTTCCAAACTTCCTCAGGCTTAGGGTATAAATGGCTCTCCCACCTCTCCTCCACCAAGAACAATGGGCAGAATACACAGATCCTGGTGTAGGTCAAACCCAATTTCCTTTAGGCAAGCAATAGACATGTCGGTCCAAGAAGGGATGGAACTACCCTGAAAATATCTATTGTTCCATTGTATTCCCTCCCACACTGTTCCATGTTATAAAAGACCCTAACACACCTGTATATGGTGATGTGGTGATTTCAGACAAATAGGCCCTTTCATCTCCTCAGAGCTAGCTTTGAAAAAATCTTTTCCTTTCTACTCAAATATACGACATGCTTTGATTTGGTCAGCAGCAAGCTGATGAACTTGAATATATAAACCTAAGTGTCCTGTAACAATTTCTGTCAAGATTAATGTTCCATCATCTCCTAATATTAACAATAAGAAGCTATGAAACTTTAAACAAGATTTGGTTTCCATATTTGTTTCAAAACTGTAGTGGACAGACATTCTGGGGTGATAGTATTGTGAGGAACAACCCCATCACCACCTTTGATTATGAGAACAGACTGAGGATTGGGAGTGCAGCAAAAGTGAGACTTTATTTCTCAATCTTGCAAGAGTAAGTGCCAGCCTACCTGGCAGGCAGGCACTCCTGGGATGGTTACAGTGAGCAATTTTCCCCCAGCATGAAAGTCCTTTCTTTCAGTTCCTCACTGGTTTGAGTACTATAAGGGGTACAATATTTCCAGATGCTACCTAGATTTTATTAGGATATACCTTTGCCCCATTCCCTCTGCAAACATTTTATCAGTTTAAAGGCAAATAAGCCACAGGTAGGCAACTGCCAGTACTTTTCCAATTAAATTTAGGGCAGTAAACCCATACTTTATTGACTATCCCTTCCTCTTCTATTTAGGGACCTTTCAGGTGCATGACCTCAGTCACATCCCAAGACAAGTAGGCAATTTTGTCTACCAGTAGCTTTCTAATCACAGTTGAATACTTTATCTTGAAAATGGAACAGTTTAAATTACACAACAAAGAAATATAAATAAAAGGAAAAAAAAGTGAAAAGAAATGTGGGTGGCAATTTCAACAAAACTAATATGCAAGTAAACATAAAGAAATTCAAGAAAGAAGGAATAAAAGAAGACTTTTCTTTTCCTTCTCCAAGCTGAAAAAGACATGACATTTCAAATTGCAGGGGCACATGATGTGCAAGGCAAGATTGGTGAAAAATCTAGATCCATTCTGGTGAAATCTCTGTACTCCAAAGATGAGGGAAAATTCATGTAAACATCTCAAAAGAGCTCAAGTTTCAGTTACTTACAAAGGAAACAGAATCAGAACAGTTATATTTCTCATTGATAGTATTAGAAGCCAGAAAGAAAGAAACTGCTAGTTAGAAACTTTTGAAAGAAGACAATTATGATCCAAGAATTCTATGCCTGGCCAGAATACTATTCATATGGAAGTCAAAGTGCCCTCTTATTGATGGATCCCTTTCCCCTGCACTTCCCCCACTATGCCTATACCTAAGTAAGCAATAATATTTGGATATCTTGCAATTGTGGCTCCCACGCGATGTGTCTTGACATGGATATATTTCAAGGGAAGTGACAACACAGTCAAAAAATGGCCAGGTTCAATGGGTTGGGGATTTAGCTCAGTGGTTCCAGTGCCTGCCTTGCAAGTGCAAGGTCTGGAGTTCAATCCCTGGTACCAAAAGAAAAAAAAAAAAAAAAAATGGCCAGGTTCAAATCATGAAAGAAGTCAAAAAAAAAACATTTTCAAAATAAAAGTACTCAAAATTTGTATCACCTATGCAAGAATTCATTCAAGACACATCTTGGTCAACAGAAAATTAATAAATTCATTGTAGGATAAGATAAAGCATGTAAGAAATAATGAAGATCCAGGAACCTAGTAAATACATATATCTAACTATATGGTGGTATTATGTATAAATAATTTAGGAAAAAAGGGCACACTCATCAAGAACAGAAATAGAAACCAAAAAAATATTGCCTTAAATGTGCTGAGGGAACCGTCAGTCTAAGCCTGAATGTTCAATTAAATAATTTTTCATTAACTAGGTTGAACTAAAGATATTCTAAGATAAATAAAAACTGTAAGAGGCCCAGGGATTTAGCTCAGTGGTTTCACAACCTGATGCGCAAGGGTTAAGGACCTGAGTTGGATCCCCGGTACCAAAAAAAAAAAAAAAAATTGTAAGAGTTTACCATCTACCAAGCTTAATGAAAGAATTTTGTAAGAATGTAGTTCAGGGGCTGGGGATTTAGCTCAGTGGTTCCAGCGCCTGCCTTGCAAGTGCAAGGTCCTGAGTTCATTCCCCAGTACCAAAAAAAAAAAAAAAAGAATGTACTTCAGGAAGAAAGAAAATGAACCTAAAAGTTTCTGAAGAACAAAAATGAAAAATGAGCAAAGATATTAATAAACATCTAACCAAATGGATAAACTGAAACATTCATATGTAATTCTATCTCATTTGGAGTTTTAAAAAGATAAAACTAAAACACTAGGCAACAATGACAAATAATTTGATGGAAGATGACCAAAATTCAGTGTCTTCTACTGTTCAGGAGGGAGTGGTAAGTTATTAATTAAACTGACTTTGTTAAATTAAATATAAATGTAAAAAGTCCAGAAGAAACTTTGAAAAGAAAAAGTATTTAGCTTCTAAACAATCAAAAATCAACACAAAGAAACTATTGTTACAGGGTATATGCACAAACCCAAGTTCTTTTCTCACTATGCCAAAGAATGGACTGAAGAATGCAAAAGGAAAGTTTATTAGAGGAAACCTCCTGAAAGCAAATGGGCATCTAAAAGTAGGTAGCCACAAGGACTCTTTGTCTAGGGATTTTTATACAAGGAAATAACCACCTCTCAGACCACTCTGAAGCAAGATGAGGTCAACCTATGGAGTTATAAGCAGGATAGTTCAATGAAAGTTAGAAACTCAGGGCAGGTAGCAAGTGCACTTTCCCAAGCACCAATAATTGTAACTTATCTAAAATTACCAGTTCAGGCAGAAAATAGACATTCTCTACAGGAGACAGGGATAGAGGCCACATTCCTGGGCTTATTGTGTCAGATGGATCTTGCTAATGTTTAACGTGGGTCTCCTGCTTATCAGACTGCCAGAGCCACAGACAGCTCTGGTCATCATGTCTCTATCTTGGAACCTGGTTTTTGTTAGCCCTTGGTCTCAAGCTTCATTTTATCTTGACCTCCACTGGGTCATCCCAATTCCATCTTAGGCCTAGATTTTTCTTAGCTGCCTCTTGTTTTTGTTTTTGTTTTTGTTTTTGTTTTTTGGTCCTGGGGATCAAACTTGGGACCTCGCACTTGTGAGGCAGGTGGCAGAACCACTGAGCCAAATCCCCGGCCCTCTTAGCTGCCTCTTAACCCTCCTGTCCACTACAAGATTCACTCCTCTGAAGAAGTGATCCTGACTGCCCTTAGGGAAAGCTGGGCAATGACTGCTCTAGCTTCTTCCTGCTACAGGGAGTTGGTGTGGTAGTTGGCAGTCAGGGACACTCTCCAGGGTGTCTATCTAAAGGCCCTCAATAGATGTCAGTGTTCTTTTTCCCAGTAGACAAACAGCCTTGAGTCTGAAAGAAACAAAGCTTATTAAGCAATTTAGTGTACAAGTCTAAATAACAGTCCCAGGAGGATAAGTACTCCAAAACCCAATATTTTCCTCCACCAATGTGAGCCACTAATCACTTCCCATAGGGAATTCATCCAGGGACCTCAGGGCTTAATGTGGTATTGATGTGCTGGTGAAAATCTCAAAGGACTGGAGAGACATTGCTCAAAAAGTCAGGAATATACATATAAACTTTCTCCATTTAATTAATGAGATCCTGTAGCTTGTTCCACTCATCACCCTGGAAGAGGGATACACACCAGGGGAGCCCTGAGGCACTGGACAAGTGAAGTAGCCCACAGATCCAGCATGCTTGTTGTTGTGCCAACTCAGCATATTCTTAGGCCCATACCAACAAGGAATTTAACACTTCCCTCTCTGACAGGATAAGCATGATCATGAAAATAACAAGAGGTGGGGCAACCCACTTTCCGGTCCCCCTTCTGTCTCTCTTAGGCAGAAGCTTTCTTTCTCCCAATAAACTTTTCCTACTCTTAACCTCTGCTGTTCCTAGAATTCATTCTTCGATTTTAGACAACATGAACTCGCATTTCGGATATTTAGTAGATTTAAGAGTTACATCTCTTCCCCCTATATCATTTTGGAGGTCTTCCACCCAGATTACTGATTGGAGGTAAGAGTTTGCTTTTGTTCCATAGGTTCTAACTTTGGTCTTTTTGCTTCATAGAATGTAACTTTTTGTTTCACAGGCTCCATTTGTTTCATAGATTCTGGTTTCTGTTTCATAAATTCTGGCCTTTGTTTTGGCTTTTGTTTCAAAAAGTGTCTTCATTTTAAGTTGTGTTTGAAAATTTCTTTTTTTTCTTATGCTTTGTCTTTTGTTAAAATTACATTTTATTCTTGTTTTGTGTGTTGCATTTGGACTTAGTTGCTTAAAAATGTTGTAAAATGGGTCTCTTATGAAATCATCTCAAATAAAGAGTTCAGGCTTTTATCTGTTCCTTATAGAATGCCAAATGGTGGTTACTCTGCCAGCTAGTAATTGCCTTTAGGGCAGCTGCCACTGTCAAAGCAGAGGACAGGTTTCTCCAGTTGCCCTCTGGTGAATCCCCACTCCCATTCACACCAATGGTGGGTGGAATGTTGACAAGATAGGCAATTGGGTTCCTTTCGGAGACAGATCTCTGATTGTGTGGAACTAGCAGAAACTGAGGTGACAACTGAGGGGCCATGGCCAGGGCTACTCTCTGGCAGATACCCAAAGGTCCCTCAGAAGAAACTAGCTCCCGACAGCCCATCTGGGGAATCAGCAGAAAATCTCCACATCTTGTCCCTATCTGGACTCCTCAGTGAGGTGAAAGGGGAAGGAACTCTGTCAGTGATCATCAGATGTCCTCTGTCTCAGAGTGATCTGAAATGATGCCGTCCATTAAGAGTTGAGCTACAAGTTTGGACTGCTTTCTCTACTACTAGTAACACCTCTAGACAAATGTACAAAGCAAATCTTTGATAGAGTAAAAATACCTGAACCTTTTATCCCCCACCCCAGGCATGGTCTTCATCATTTATGTGTGTAGAGGAGAAAAATGCCTTTTCTGATAGGTTATGGACTTTGGAACATTGACTGTGGACTTATAAAATGCTGTATGGTAATTTTTTGGTATGTTTAACCAGCTTGAGCTTTATTTGGGCTTTTTCTCTCTGCTAGTGAGTTAAAAACTCAACTTAAACTTTTCTCCAACTTGTTGGGAGATCATTTGAATATCCCTTGTAATCAGACCTGTCCTCCTTCCAGAAAGTCAGACTGAGGCAACTCTCAACAACTGTTTCATCTTAAACTAGGGAAAATAGTAATCAGTAAATTGCATTTGTGTTTTTACATTCTAACTATTACATGGGACTATTTTAGCCAGCCTTTCTCTTCATTCATGCATGCATAGGAAGTGGATAACAGTGCCTTTACTATGTAGATGGTGGCTGCTAAAAAGACCTATGAGTTTCAAATACTTGGTGAATTTAAAATGGACCTTAAGGGAGTAGCCTTGTATTGCTGCTAATAAAAGTTGCCTAAATCACTGGATAGACAACAGAAATTTCTCAGAGCTTTCTCTGCCCTAGGGCCCAGGGCAGAATCTCTGACTTACCATCTCTAGAGGTGATCTCTTTTGCAGGAAAAGTCCCCTAATTTGACTGGGTGACTTATTTTCCTTTCTCTCTTTCAAGAAACTAGATAGCAGTGGTTTAAATTTCTTGGTTTGCAAGCAGTAATTCTTTCTCTAAACATGATTGTTATGGCTGAGTCAATTGTAACTTGCGCTTTAAGATTACCTACTGGAGTAAGGAGGCAGATAAGATCGTGTGCTGGTAAAGGGTAGATAGTCCAGTCCAGTTTTATTTTCTAGTTCTCTCTCCAGACAGTAGCTACCTACCCTGGAGTGGTATAAACCTTGGGGGACACCCTAGGGGGCATAGGAATCAAGCAGAGACTTATGGGATGCCATATTTGTTCCTCTTATTTCAAATTGGGACTCTATATCTGAACCTCTAACTCCTTTGGAATATATTAAGGAGCAATTTAATATTTCTCTACACTCGCATGTGGTGTGCCTACCTCCTAAAGCCAAGTTCACAGAGCAAAGTACTATGATGCTATCTCACAATTAGAATTATACTGTAGAAGACAGAAAATGGTCAAAATAAACTTATGTTGAGATTTTCTTTACATTGAGAAGTAATTCTTGCTTGTGTTCAAATATAAATGTGGCTCACAGAAAAATGAGAGACAACTCACCCTTAAGGCATTCAGTACCTCTAAACCTAAGGCTTCTCCTCACCCTAATCACCACATGCTGAGGGTGGAATTTCTAGGCCAGCTATACTTAATCTCCATGAGGCTATATCCATCCTTAGCTAAGTTGTTGGTTTTTGTTTTGTTTTGTTTTGTTTGGTACTGGGAATCGAACTCAGGACCTTGTGCTTGCAAGGCAGGTGGCAGAACCACTGAGCTAAATCCCCAGCCCCTTAGCTAAGTTGTTGAGGTTCCTCAAAGACAGTATCCCTTGCAGGAAGTAAATGGCAAATATGGGACTGCCTGTATTCATGTGTCTTTTTCTCTCAGCAATCTTAGACAGATCAAATGAGACTTAAAAGTTTGCAGATGACCCTGATATGTACATTGAGGTCTTTAGAGGACTTACTCATACCTGTGGACTAGATTAAAAAGATGTAATGTTGCTCTTAAATCAAACATTGATTTCTAATGAGAGACAAGTAGTATTACAAGCTGCTACTACATATAGAGACAGATATTTTAATTTTGGAAGCTCAAAAGACAGGCAGCCAGGGGAACAACTGGTTCCTACTGGAACACAAGGAGTTCCTATACAAGACCCCCAGTGGCCTGCCAATCAGATAGGAGATTAAATAGAAGACATTTTCAGGCATGTATTCTTGAAGGTCTAAGAAACATGAGAACTAAGTCCTTCAATTATTTTAAATTGTCAACTATTTATCAGGAAAAATAGGACATCCTGACATCCTGATGTGATAAAAGGAAATACTATAGTTTTTCCCAAGTCACAGTCTTGCAGTATATAGATGGTATGCTGTTATGTGCCCCCTCAGAGCTTTCTAGCCAAGACATCTGCTCTGCTGAATTTTCTAACAGACAGGGGTTATGATATTTCTAGATCTAAGGAACAACTTTGCAGCCTTGAGGTAAAATATTTAGGCCTTATTATATCTAAGGGAACCCAAAGACTGGGGGAAAAAAGAATTAAACCAATTCTTTCCTTTCCACAGCCCAAGACTCTAAAAGAGCTAAGGAGATTCCCGGAAATTACAGGCTTTGGGGGCCTTCAGATAGCAGGATATAGTGAGATTGTGTGACCCCTCTATTAGCTTATAGAAAAATTCAAGACACAGACACCTGGGGACCTCATTCCCAGACTATACTCTGATAAATTTCCCTCCAATTTAGGGTGGCTGCTGTATATAATAGCTACCTTCTTTCCAACATGCCCCTACTCCCACCAAAAGAGTAAACTAATACTTGCTCTCCTCCTAGCAACTAGTGACATCACAGGATCCTCCAGTCCCTAGCCACTACCTCACTCAATCCCACGCTCCTACAAGCCCCACCCCCACTCCTATAAAAGGCACTTCCTATCCTGGCCATATTGCTTTTCTCTCTCTTTTCTTCAGAGACAGCCTGGCAGATTGTCCCTACAATAAAGGCTTGTTGTGCCCTGGTCTGGTCTTGGTTTTTGGCCTTTTACCTGACACACTCTAGAAGCTCAAACAAGCACTTCTAAGTGCCTAACTGCAGGACACCATTTCAGTTTGTTAATAAAAGGTGAGACACGGTTTGAGCAGTGTTTCTACAACATCAGGGACCTGCTCAACAGCCTGTAGGGTATTTCAATCATAAATTAGATATTATAGATTCAGAGGAATTCATTAAAAGGGTAAGACCTCAACAATATAGTTAGAACATTTTCATTCTCTTTCGAGAGGCAAAAAGCAGCCATCTGAGTTCTTGGTTCTTTGATTACTGGTTCGATTTTCTGCTTGGCAATTCAGTTGGAGTCAAACATAGCTTTTGTCTCTGGAGACATGTTTTGCTAAGGATTGCAGATCCACTCTGGAAAAGCTCCTGATCGTAATTGTCCTTCTACACCTGAGATGATTAAGATTTAGTTCTTGTGCCATACTTAAAGGCATTCTTCTGTCCCATCTCCAGTGCCCTGCCCCTGAGAAATAACAAGGCACTTCCCTTTTCTGTGGCTGCTGGATTTCAAGACAAAGCTTCCAGAATGGTGAGTTTCCCCTCCTTGGAATCCTTCCAGTGTAAAGCTGACCTTCATTTATCACTGGGCCATATAGAAAACTGGTCTAGGTTTAATCCTGAAACACTCAAAAGATAAATGTAAAAGTCTTAGTCCAGATTTATCTGTCTTTCAGCCCTCAGGCAAAATTAGAGAATGGTAAGAACAGCTAACTTGGCTCTGGCCACTTCCTTGAACCTCTAGTCTGCCGCCACTGGCACTGGATGAGATAAAGTCTAAGGGGCACCTTAGATTGGGCACAGAACAAGAGAGACACACAGAGATACCTTCTTTCCCTTTGTTTCTTTTCAAAATGGGAAAAACTGTCCTAGGGAGACATCTGCAGCACTGCAGGTTGGGGCCTTGGCAGGCCTTCTTCCCTCACTGTTTGAAATTCATACTTAGCTCCAAAGAGGGTCACCTAGTCTCTTCTACATGCAAACCTGGCCTGAGAAGACCCCCACTGGAGACAGTTTAAATTACCTTTAACAGTCTGTCCCTTTAGAGGGAACAGTTATATGTGGCTAAAAGCAACCATGAGAAGCCTGTGTAGCTTGGTATTCCAGTGAGATAAACCATCAGCTTAGGGCCCATCTTAAAATGGTCTTTGCTTTCACAGGTGTAGAAGATTTTTATTCCTTTTGATTCATATTATAAGAGATCTCTGTTAATTGATTTACAAAATTCTGATTAGTCTTTTTTATAGTTATAAACCTAAAAATTGTAAAAGCTATTATAATTCAACTTGGCCAAATACATCTGAGTGCACTCTGGTTTATAAACAAATTGTCTTATGTGTGAGTCTGTCTGTGTGTTCAATTTGTTACAACATGTATGGCTGCTGTGTTTGAGCATTTTTCTTCTTGCATTTTGGATTTTTTAAGATGTTTGCCTGTAACTATAGATAAATGTTACTAAAGACATGCTTCTCCCAGGTTGCCAGATTATCCAAATAATGTCAACTAGTTTTACTAATACAGTACATATTGTTGTCTATATATAATAACTCAGGAATCTTTCATTGGTAAAAAATACTGTGTTAATTGTTATGATCTGGCTCTCACAGGTCATCTAAAAAATTGTTAAGATAATAATAAAGACTCTTGGGCTTAGGAAAACTACTGGACAGGACTCCTCTTGGTAAATAAAGGAGCGGCTGTCTAGAAAATAATTTATTCCAGCCTTTGTTCACAAAGGGGACCCCAATAATTTCCATAGCCTTGTGGGAAATACATTGCTAAACATATTATTGTGATAGGTATACATTGGTCATGGTCTAAGTTTTCTGTGGGAAAACAAGGTTTTATTTAAAATGTTCTTGGTACAAAACAAAATTAAAAGACAAGGGGTTTCATGTAACTGATACTCATTGTTATTTCATGGTGTACTAAGTATCATTCACACCTTCTGGGTGTACAGGTCTTCTAAGGTATTGTTTATGGTGATGATCTTTGACTCAGGTATCTGCCTTTCTCTTGCACTCCAGCTACTTGTGATACGAGGTACATGTCAAATCAGCATGAGAAAACCAGTCAAATCATAGTTTTCTTAAAAACTTATCTGATGGGGCTGGGGATTTAGATCAGTGGTTCCTTCGCCTGCCTCACAAGCACAAGGACCCAAGTTCAATCCCCAGTACCAAAAAAAAAAAAACTTATGTGATGTATGTTACATGTGTCACCACACTTAGGGGTGTTCAGTTGCCAAACAGTTGACACAATGTCACATACTAAAATTAGAGGCTAAATATTATGAACTCCTAAGGTGCATTTATAGGCCAATATGTATGCATCTCTTTAGATGCATCCTACTAAAGGATAACAAATAAGAGTTTTCTTTATGTCATTTAATGTCTTGGGATCAGATGGAGGTGTTTCACTGAAAGACTATTCCATACTAAGATGGATATGTAAGTGTTACAAAGATGTCATCATGATTGTAATGCTAAAATACTACATGTGGCTCTTGATCTTAAGTTTTTTTATATAATGTGTAACTGTTGTCTGTTAACATTCTGGAGGAATTCAACTACTAAAATGACCGTGGTTGATAAAATATATTTTAAAAGTGCTTAATGTCCAGATGAAATTATAATAGTTAAGCACACTCCTCCTACTGAAACACTTATGTCACTGATCTTCTCTTCTGGGTGTTCAACAACTAAAGTTTGGAGACCAAAACTAAAAAGGTAACTGGGCTATGAGGACAGTCAATATTTTGCCCCTGGCCCCTCAAAGTCAACAAAGATCCAGGACCCAAAGGAACCTTTCCTGCAGGATCCTACATTTTTGGTTAAGTCACTCAACCTCCTGTGCAGGGAGATTGTTGGGCACCAGAGGACAAATGTACCATGTGCCAAAGGAGGGTAACAAAGAGGGAAAAATCTCCCACACTTTCACTGAGCAACATGGTCAAGCAAGGCCATGACCCATCCTGATGGTTGACACTGACAGAGGAGCTGAAAGGCTCTATGCATGATTCCAAAGTAATGCCTGAGGAGACTTAACTGATCTTGATAGATAGCAAGAGGTTCATACTGATTGACACAGGTCTCACTTTAACTTGATCTTAAACACCCAGCAGAAAAGAATAACCAAAAGAGGTATAAATAATGCCATAGTAATAAAGCTAGATATAAAAAGGGGCTCCAATCACTTTCCCCTTCTGGCAGTTCCTAGCTACACTAGTAGCTGACCACAGTTATGGATCATTAGGAAAAAAACTATGGTAAAATCTATAAGAGCTCAGTAGAGTTTTAAATTTCTTAGGGAGATTTGTTCTCCAAATTGTCTCTTATCTTCTTACAGCTAAAACTAGAGAGATTTATGACAAAGTATCAGACTTATACATAACCTCTATCAATGAAAAAATCTAAGTCAGCAGGTAACAATCACTATTACTATGTCTAAATGTAACTTTCTCCCCAACCTGACCTTCCATTTTAATGTGCTCATGCTTAGATTATACATGCTGTAATTTCTTAAAAGGTTTGTTTATTCTTGCCTAGAGGCTGCCAAACTCCAAGCAGTCATACAAATGGAACCAATGACAAATATGCTAGACTTCTTTTACCAGGATCCATAAGATCAACCTTGTAAACAGCTCATAACTGCTAAACTATACAATATGACTCCTATGTTGGATTCTGAAGTGCCCTGGACCTTCTCCTTATCCTCTTTGTGGGAGGCCATTACTAGTTCCTCCCAGTGCAAACCTTTGTTGGCTATATTCATAGCAGTCTTGCTGACCTTATTATTTAGCCCATATATTCTTAACTGTTTCTTTCACTTTTGTCTCCTCCAGACTCAGAGCTATACGGCTACCACGATGACAATGCTTGGCACCTATCAAGGGCCTTTAGATAGACTCTGTAGAGTAACTCTGACTGCTGATCACAACTATGACCCTCTTCAGCTGGAAGTAGCCAGAACAGTCTTCGCCCTTTGCCCCCTCACAGCAGTTAGGGGCACTCCTTCAGAGGGGGGAATATTATAGATAGGTAAGTTAATTAGATACCTTGTAGGCAGGTAGACAGGGCCTCCCTTAAGGCGCCAGCCCTCCAGGAGCTGACACACCAAGGAACCAACATGGAGAACAACTGAGGCACATTCACTGGTTAGCATTATAAAAAGGAAAAGAAGTACTACTTCCCCTAGAGATAGATAGCAGTGATTGATATTCTAAATGGAAAATTCCTTGTGTGTGACTTGTCTTCCCATTTGACCCCATTTAATCAATATTACCCGAGTGACTGTACTTGTAATCTTTTTGATTGCTCATGCCCACCTTGTAAATTTCCATTGGTTCTTAAAGTTTTGTCCACTTTGTACCCGCCTCACCACATGGCTTTGCTGTATTAAACATCTTTGAAAAGTGGGGTGGGCGGGCAACCTACTTTCTGATCCCCCTTCTGTCTCTCTTAGGTAGAAGCTTTCTTTCTCCCAATAAATTTTTCCTACTCTTAAAAAAAAAGAAAAGAAAAGAAAATAACAAGAGGTAGCACACCAAAGTTACTTGTCTGGAGGTGTAGTTCTCTTTTGTACAAGAGCTATTAATCTTCGATTGGCTTGCAGGAGTATTCATTTGGTAGATCAAAAGCTTGAAATGTTCCAGGATCCCAGACCTTGTGTCAGGAGTGGTGTATCTAGGAATCTAAGCCAGCTACAGTGACAGCCAAAGGAGTTAAGAGATTCAAGTATATGGCATTTATTTATTACTGTGATGCAGCCTAGCCAATATTATTTAATATTCATCATTAAATGCGATTATAAAGACAAGTTACAGAGCAGAACTTAAGAGTACTATCCTACAAATGTTTTTTTAAACTATATTTTTTTTTATATATGAAAGTAAATTTATCAAGGATCAACAATTTTTATCTCTGATAAGGGGAAGCAGGATCTCAAGAAGAGAAGATAATAATGGGATTCTGTGCTTTTACATTTGCTTGAATTTTTTAAAAGCCTACATTTGTGTATTACTTATGCAATTAAGTATTTTCTTAAGAAAAAATCAATTATTTCTGAAATATAATCTAGGATCGCTTTCAAATCTCCAACATTTCACATGCATCATGCCCACTAATGCCTCCTTTCTACCCTCCTCCCTTCCTCACATTAGAGAGGAGAAAGGCTACAGCTGCTAAGGAGGATAGCTCTTCAACCTGGGAATCCCAAATGATGGCCTTTCCAATGGTGCTGTGTGGGAAATGCACTATTAGTGTTGTTACCTGACAGCAAGTTTATTGTTAGCATCAATCTTCTGAAAGTGCCTGAAACTGGCAAATTAATTAGACTGAGAGTTAAAATCCAATTTCATTATGTTATGAACAAAATTATACCCGACCATCAGAGAGAATCTTAGTCTAACTTCCAACATTCATGATTAAACAAGGGTTGAGATCTCTGATGATGGATTCTTTGAACAACGAGAATAAATTGAAGAGAATGTAATTCTTTCCTAAAGCATTCATTTCTGGTGATGCTAATGCTTCCCACTGATTCTTTTAACACTTCATTCTAAAGTACTTTTCTACTAGGTTTTCTGCTGTACCCTTTTATAGATTAAAAGGTCTGTGACATCATTTACTCCTACAAAAGAAGGTTTGCACAAAGTAAATGGACAAGTTTTTTCTTTATCTACAAAAGGCATGTGGCTGTTTAATATTTTGCCTACACATAGATGTATTATGGGATTTGAAATTCACCACTGCATTTTATCAGTCATCTACCATCACTTTTACCTCAAGTTCTTCCTATACGACTTAAAAAATAATTCACATTCTCTGTTAGGTCTTTTTCTGTATATGGACTTCCATGGAGTTAAGCTAATAATCTTTTGACTACTTTTAAAAACATTTTTCTTGTGATCATTTGCATGAGATATTTTTAAATAGTTTGAATTATTAAAAAACTGCAGTTCTATTGAGACTATGATACTTCAAAATGAAGGGAAATGTGAATGCTGAAGAGACCTCCAAAACATTAAAAAAAAAACCAATCAGCTATTAATAGCAAGCACGTTGAATACTGTGTTCAATACTAGTAATAAATATGTTAACAAATGCTTTCTATGAACCAGACATTGTGTACATTACCACATTGAATTCTCACAACAAGATGAAGATACTGCAGTGTTTCTTCACTTTACAGATAAGAACATTGAAGTCTATACAAGTTAAACTGGTCAATCTAGTAGTTTGCAAGGGCTGCCATAACAGAGTCAACAAAGTGAGTGGCTTAAACAATAGAAATTTTCTCATGATTATAGAGTCTAGAAATCCAAAGTCAGCAGAGTTAGTTCTTTGTGAGGATTCTACAGTAAGTCCCCAAGTTGCAAATTTTCACAGGTGTACTGTATAAGACTCACTTTGTCAAATTAATCCAACTTAGGAACAGTCTCCCAGAAAGGAACTCATTCATTAGTCAGGGACTTACTATATTTTAAATAGGCCTCTCTCCTTGGCTTGTAGTTAAGTCTTTTCTGTGTCTTCACATCATCTTCCCTCTGTCATGTGTGTGTCTGAAGTTCCTCTTATAAAAACACCAGTCAAATTTGACTAGGGCCCACATCCATGACATTATTTTAATGTAATTAATGCTATAAATATGCTATAGGAGCCAGGCATGGTGATTCACACCTGTATCTGAGCTACGTGGGTAGCTGAAACAGAAGGAAGGCAAGTTTGAGGCCAGCCTGGGCAACTTAGCAAGACCTTGTCTCAAAACAAAAATAAAGAACAATCTGGGATGGTAGAGTGCTTCAATCCCTAGTATCATCCCCACTTCCAAAAAAGTACAGGCCTAGAGTCACATTCTGAGATACTGATTGTCAGGATGTCAGCCTATGAATGAGGGGATGAGGAATGACACAATACAGCCATACCTGTGGCAGAACAAGACCTTGAACCTAGGACTGTGACTTCAGAACCTAAACTCAGAACCACTCTACTGCTTTATGGTGGCTTGACGCTTCATCATTTTCCTGCCAGAAAAATACATATTTGATAAGTAAAGAGGAAGGCCTTTCATATTCATTCAATAGGCATTTATTGACCATTGGTCAAATATTTCTGGCACTATCCTAGAATGTTCAAGGCACTACAGCTACTGCAGTGAACATGACAAAGTTCCTATTCTATAGTCCCTGGTACTATAGGAAAGTGAGAAAGGACAGACCATAATAAATGCTATGATAGTAGTGATAGTTGGCTTCTTTACATGGTGAGCTATTACAGAGGAACAGATTTTCAAATGATTAGCATAAATCAGGGATCTTATGCAGTGTCAGGCTTAATTAATAATTTTAAGTTTGTAGGTAATGAAAAAACTCATAAAAGGACTGAGATATTCAGGGAAGTTCTTTAAGTTGTTCTTTCCCATGAGACAAGCACTCTCACCCCCAAAGAAAGAAGTGAGATTTTTAAAGTGAGATTCACAGATCACCTCACACAGCAGGAGGAAAGTTTATATTATTAAGACTTAAGGGAGGAGAGGTTTGTGAAATGAGGTATATTGCTCAAAAACTTTTTTTTATTAAGTTTATTGGTACATTTTAGGTATAAAATATGGTGACATTCATCATTGGGAGATTGTACCCTTATGTTGTATATCTTGGTTCTTATTTTTTTCCCCATTCTCCTGCCCTCCCTCAACCCACTGCTCTGCCTTCAACCTATTGCTCAAAAACGTTAATGAAGAACAAGGAAAGAAAGTACCTTCTTTAAATAAATAAATGCACCGGAGTCATGAGGAAGACACCGAATCACCCCACTGCAGACAGGCAGGTCTGCCCATGCCCTACCGAGGTCCTGAGTCGCACAGAACACGCTGAATCAGCCTGCTACAGATAGGCAGGTCTGTGCATGCCCTACCGAGGTCCTGAGTCACGCGGAAGACACCGAATCACCCCGCTGCAGACAGGCAGCCACCTGGTTCCACATTACAAAGACGCAGAGGACACCAGACCAGCAGACCAAGGTACAGAGTCCCACTGTTCCCGGCCCAGAGGTAGGAGCTTCTGAGCCGTCGTCCCACTGCTCCTGGTCCAGAGGAAAGGGCTTCATGGTCACCATCCCTCCCGCTGCTCCCAGCCAGAGGAAAGGGCTTTTGGGCCACCTTCTGTCCCGCTGCTCCTGGCCCAGAGGAAGGGGCTTCCGGGCCACCATCCCTCCCACCGCTCCTGGCCTAGAGGGAGGGGCTTCTGAGCCATCATCCCACTGCTCCTGGTCCAGAGGAAAGGGTTTCCCGGCCACCATCCCTCCCGCTGCTCCCAGCCCACAGGAAAGGGCTTTTGGGTCACCATCCCTACCGCTGTCCCATCCCCTGTCCCACCTCACCCAGCTCAGAGGAGGTAATCCGTGCAGGTGCTAACAGCCCCCCAACCCAGTCGAAATGAGAAAACACGTAAATAAGTCTCAAAACCAGACTTCCAGATCACCTACAGCAAACCCAAAGGGAAATGAGATGGAATACTCTGATACTCAACCACCTGGACCCACTGAACTAGCAACAAAAGGGGACCTGGAAAAAATGAAATTAGAAATAATTTCTCAGATAACAGGAGAAATTGTGCCCCTAGTACAAGACATGATTAATAAATCTAGAGAGGAGCTCAGGAACATGATGGAATCCCAACATAAGAAACAAATGGAATCCATAGAACAGATGCAAATAGATTTCTAGGGCATGAAAAACTCCATTGAAAGTCTACACAGCAGAATGAGCCAATGTGAGGACAGAATTTCAGATATAGAAGATAAAATTGCAATTAGTGACCAGGAAAAGAAAAATCACTTCAAAATTATAAGGGAACATGAGAAATCAATCCAGCAGCAGCTAGATGATGCAAAGAAGAATAACATAAGACTCATTGGGCTCAAAGAAGAAACAGGAGAGAGTAGAGATGACATAAAAAATCTCTTCATAGAAATAATGGCAGAAAACTTGCCAAGCAGGGGAAAAGAGCTTGAAATACAGATAAGTGAGGCATATAGGACTCCAAATAGTCTTGATCAAAAAAAAATCTGCACATAGGCATATAATTGTTAAGATTCCAGAAACACAACAGAAGAACAAAGTTCTCCAAGCAGTCAGAGAAAAGAAACAAATCACATACAAAGGAAAGCCCATCAGAATCACAGAAGACTTCTCAACACAAACCATCAAGGCAAGAAGAGCTTGGAGTGACATATTCCAAGCCCTAAAAGAAAACAGCCTCCAACCCAGATTGATGTACCCTGTAAAACTATCTTTCAAAATGGATGGAGAAATAAGATACTTTCATGACAAAGAGCAACTTAGGAACTTTGTGAATAACAAACCAGCACTCCAAAGAATTTTACACAATATCCTAGGAACAGACATTGAGGATCACAACCCCAGGAAGCAAAGCAGAATGAACCCATCTGGCATGACAAGGAATTAAATGGAAAGGGGGAGAACCCAACAAAAAGAAAAAGTCATGGCAATGACAAGTCAATACGTTTCAGTTATAACCATCAACGTTAATGGTCTCAATTCACCAATCAAAAGAAATAGACTGGCAGAATGGGTCAAGAAGCAAAATCCAACAATATGCTGCATACAAGAAACACACTTAATTCAAAAGGAAACTCATACACTGAAAGTTAAAGGATAGAAAACAATACTTCATGTGATGGGAACCCCAAAAAAAGCAGAAGTAGCTATCCTCTTTGCAGATCAAGTAGATTTCAAACCAACACTGATTAAGAGAGATGAAGAAGGACACTACATCCTTGTAAAGGGAACAATCCAAGAGGAAGAGTTGACAATCATAAATATGCACCAAACACTAGTGCACCCAACTATATAAAACAAATACTAACGGACATGAAAAGTCATATATGCACTAATACAACTGTAGTGGGGGACCTCAACATCCCACTGTCACGAATAGATAGATCAACTACAAAAAATAAGTAATGAAATGCTAGAACTCAATCGAACTCTTGAACAAATGAACTTAACAGATGTTTACAGAGTCTTCCACCCCACAAAATCAGAATACACATTCTTCTCACCTGCACATGCATCATTCTCCAAAAGACACATGCTCACACATAGAACATGTTTAAGTAAGAGCAAAGGAACTGAAGTTATCCCCTGTATATTATCAGACCGTAGTGTGATGAAATTGGAGATCCATAGCAAAAGAAACTCAAAAAACTTCATAAACATGTGGAAATTGAACAACACACTTCTGAATAACCAAAGGGTCACAGAGAAAATTAAAGAAGAAATCAGATAGTTCCTTCAATTAAATGACAATGACAATACAACATCGGAATCTATGGGACACAATGAAAGCAGTCTTATGAGGGAAATTCATAGCAGTGAATATGCATATTAGGAAAACAGAACAAGCCCAATTAAACAACCTGATGCTGAACCTCAAGCTTCTAGAAAAAGAAGAACAGAACAACCCCAAAGCTCATACAAGGGAGGAAATTATAAAGATCAGAGGAGATATCAATGCAATGGAGACTAAGAGAACGATACAAAAAAATCAATGAAGCCAAGAGTTGGTTCTTTGAAAGAATCAACAAAATTGACAAACTTTTAGCCAACCTTGTCAGCAAAAGGAAAGAAAAGGCCCAAATCCATGCAATTAGGAATGAAAAGGGTGAAATTACAACAGACTCAGCAGAAATCCAGAGGATCATCAATACCTACTTCCAGAAATTATACACCAATAAGATGGACAACACAGAAGAAATGGACAGATTCCTAGATACATATGAATTACCAAAGTTGAACGAAGAAGACCTAAAAATTCTGAACAACCCAATATCAACCAATGAAATTGAAAATGTAATTAAAAACTTATCAACTAAGAAAAGCCCAGGCCCTGATGGCTTCACTGCTGAATTCTACAAGACATTTAGAGAGGAACTGCCGCCACTGCTGTTTAAACTCTTCAATGAAATTGAAAGGGAAGCAATACTCCCAAATTCATTCCTGGAAGCAAGCATCACCTTGATCCCCAAAGCAGAGAATGACCCAACTGAAAAAGAGAATTATAGGCCAATCTCACTAATGAACATAGATGCAAAAATCCTTAATAAGATACTGGCAAACAGAATGCAGAAGATCATCAAGAAGATCATACACTCTGATCAAGTGGGATTCATCCCAGGGATGCAGGGATGGTTCAATATACGAAAATCAATCAATGTAATACACTATATCAGTAGAGCCAAGGACAAAAACCATATGATTATCTCCATAGATGCAGAAAAAGCATTTGACAAAATCCAACATGAATTTATGATAAAAACCGCTCAAAAAATTGGAATAGATGGTCTCTCCCTCAAACTGATAAAAGCCATCTATGAAAAAGCAAGAGCCAATATCATACTAAATGGTCAAAAACTGAAATCCTTCACACTAAAATCAGGAACAAGACAAGGATGTCCACTATCACCACTCTTGTTCAATATAGTTCTGGAAACATTAGCCACGCCAATTAGACAAGAGAAAGAAATAAAAGGAATAAAGATAGGAAATGAAGAAGTCAAATTGTCATTCTTTGCAGATGACATGACACCCTATATAGAAGACCCCAAGAACTCCACCAAAAGTCTTCTAGACTTAATAACCAAATTCAGTCAAGTAGCTGGTTACAAGGTCAACACACAAAAATCAATAGCTTTCCTCTACACCAATGACAGACTCACTGAGAGAGAAATAGGGCAAATTATTCCTTTCCCAATAGCATCCAAAAAACTGAAATACCTAGGAATCATCCTAACGAAAGAAATCAAAGACCTCTTCTCTGAAAACTATGGCACTCTGAAAAGAGAGATTGAAGATGATATCAGAAAATGGACAGACATCCCCTGCTCCTGGGTAGGAAGGATTAATATAGTGAAAATGGTCATACTTCCAAAACTGCTATATAGATTTAATGCAATTCCAATTGAGATCCCAGCAGCATACTTCATAAACCTCGAGAAAATAATTCAAAAATTCATTTGGAACAAGATGAGACCCAGAATAGCAAAAGTAATTCTAGGTAACAGAGACATGGCAGGGGGTATCACAATCCCCAACCTACAACTCTACTACAAAGCTACTGTGATAAAAACAGCATGGTACTGGCAAAGAAACAGACCTGAGGAACAGTGGAACAGATTACAAGATGCAGAAACAACGCCAGATACACTCAGCCATCTCATCTTTGACAAAGGAGCCAAACACCCTCACTGGAGAAAACATAGCCTCTTTAATAAATGGTGCTGGAAAAATTGGGCTTCAACTTGCCAAAGATTAAAACTAGACCTGTATCTCTCACCAGGCACTAAACTAAAATCAAAATGGATTAAAGATCTAAATATTAAAATAGAAACTCTGGACCAGTTGGAACAGAGGTTAGGTAGAACCCCTGAAGACATCGGTGTAGGAAAAGATTTTATGAACAAAACCTCAGTTCCCCATGAACTAGCACAAACAATCAACAAGTGGGATCTCTTCTTATTAAAAGGCTTCTGCAAAGCAAGAGAAACCACCAGCAGTGTGAAGAGACAACCCACAATGTGGGAAAAGAATCTTCACCTGCTCTTCCTCAGACAAAAGTCTACTATCTCAAATCTATAAAGAACTTAAAAAGATCAGGCCTCCCAAATTTAAAGACCCAATCCAAAAATGGGCATCTGAAATGAACAGACATTTCTCAGACAAAGAAGTAGAAATAGCAAATAAATACATGAAAAAATGTTCAACATCACTGGTCATTCAAGAGGTGCAAATGAAAACAACGCTGAGATTCCACTTCACTCCAGAAAGAATGGCTGCTATCATGAAATCAACCAATAACAAATGCTGGTGGGGCTGTGGGGAAAGAGGAACCCTGCTCCACTGCTGGTGGGAGTGTAGACTGGTGCAACCACTGTGGAAATCAGTATGGAGATACCTCAAAGAACTAGGACTGGAAGTCCCATTTGACCCCGCTATTCCACTGCTGGGGATCTTCCCCAAAGAATTAAAAGAATCATACCACAGTGATATATGTGCACCCATGTTCATAGCAGCACAGTTTGTGATAGCTAAAACTTGGAAACAGCCCAAATGCCCATCAACTGGAGACTGGATAAAGAAAATGTGGGTTTTTTATAAAATGGAGTACTACTCAGCCATAAAAAATGAGAAATTAGAGACATTTATAGCTAAGTGGATGCACATTGAGGTGATACTCTTAAGTGAAATAAATAGGACACACATGTGTAAATACTGAATAGTTTCTCTGGTGTGAGAAACTGAAAGTGTAAATAAGGACTAAATGTATAATAGGTAATGTGAAATAGGAAAAAAAGGGGCAAAGGGGAAGGAAGTGGGAGGGCTAGGGGAAAGGATAGAAGGGAATGGGACTAATATGAGAAAATGGAAAAATAGGAACAAAATCTTTGTAAATAGGGAGGACTGGAGGGGTTGAAGGGAGGGCTGGGCAAGGGTGAAAAATAAGAACCAAGAGAGACTATGTAAAGGTGCAAATTTCCAATGATGAATGTCATTATATTGTATACCTCAAATGTACCAATGATTAGAATGAATAATCGATAATGTAAAATAGGAAGAAAAGGTCGAAAGGGGTAGAGGTAGTGGGAGGGGCAGGGAAAAGGAAAGAAGGGAAAGGAAAAATGCTGAGAAATGGAAAAAATGGAAATAAAGTCTTTGTAAATAGGGAAGGGAGGGCTAAGAATGGGGAAAAAATAAGAACCAAGATTCATTATGTAAAGGTACAATTCCCAATGAGAAATGTAATTGTGTTGTATACCTACAATGTACCAATAAAAGAATTTAATACAAAAAATAAATTAATTAAATAAATAAATAAATGCACCTGAACAATGTAGGTCAAATGAACTGTAAAAGTCAACTAGGAAAAAAAAATGAACCTACACTTTTCAGATGAATAAGCTGAAGCCTGAGACCTAAGCTGTGTTTCCACTCAAATCTTTTCTTTCCAGGGAAGGGAATCTAAGCCCCACCATAAGTCAGCTTCCCATGCTGAAAATTCACACTATCTCATACAATAAGACAAGGGAAATAAATATTGGGAAAGGTCAGGATCATTATTTATACACTCTAAGTAATAAGTCCCGTGCAGGCCTTGGGGTAAATATATACACTGTGAGCCACCAGGTCTTTCACATCCCCACACTGGTCAGGGAGCTGAATGAGACTGCAGTGCACTCGGAGATACTGACAAGGATACAGTGACACCTACCTGCCACTAAGAGGTCCTTTCTTTGCTTTCATCCTTTATCAAGCAAAACACCTAGAAAAAGAAAAGCATATGCTACAGAATTTACTATATACATATGTGGTCATGGTTTAAGTTTTTCTATCCATTATTTTCATTTTTCATAAATGTGTTCTTCAAAATAAAATGGGTGAATAATCTTTAGAAACAATTTGTAGTTAAGAGGAGCTAAGAATTAATATTTATTGGTGTTGTAGTCAGGGTTTTACAAGGGAATAGATTTAATAGGACACATAATTTATGGGATTATTTTATAATGTTCACCCAAAAAGTGAAATGCAAAGGAGTGCAAGAGATCTGTCCACATATTAGAGACCTAAAGAATCCAGCTAAGGGCTTGGATCTCACGGAAATGTCCTGCACAAGTCCACCTAAAGGACAAGAGACCGACCCAATGTCCTCCATGAGTTTAGCCATATACTAGAGCCCACGGCAATGTCTCATGCAAGCTGGTATCAAGGATCTGCACTGGAAAGGCCTAAAGGCCAGTGGTGGAAGCTAGAAAGTCTGTGCCAGTGGGTGAAGGATTTGTGCCACCAAGCTAAGAGATCTGCACTGGAGCCAGGAAATGACACTCAAGGCAAAGACAAGAGCTCCTCTGAGAACAGCAGTCATCCCCAGCAACGATGAGGACACAAGCTCCTCTGACAATGAGAACAGCCAAGTTTTTGTATCAGGAAAACCATCCAAGGGAAGCTTCTCCAAGAAAATCAACAGCATACAATTTTCCCCTCCAGTTCTCTTTTTATGCCATTGGCAACAATCCTCAGGTTGGTCATCCATGCCCAGAACCACACTGACTCAGTTCAGCTGGGTGTTCCAAGTTAACTATTGGTTAATCCACTACAATGGGGTATAGACATAACTTCTCTGTATATTCTTTTTGTGTGTGTGTTTGGTACCAGGGATCAAACTCAGGACCTTGCTCTTGCAAGGCAGTCACAGTGCCACTGAGGTAAATCCCCAGCCTTAATGTTGTTTATGTGGGAAATTTAGAAGAAAAATCGGGTATTTCATATGGAAAAGATTAATATCTGTGCATACATGGTCGATGACTGCAAAGATAAACTGAAGTCTGTGTAGCAATGAGTCTGCTTTCCTTAAGAGAAAATTATTCAGGACTTAATTGTATATTAGACAAATCTTCTCTAAACTAATTTACAAAAATTGCTCATACTTTACATAAAAGTACTTCTTACTAGAACTTTACATTCATAAATTAAAATGTAATTAAAATAATGATTAAATGAATGAAATAATTTGGATGTAAATACCCCTAAAATTCTCCAACTCCAGTTTGCCTGTTTACATAAAACTTTCATCCATGAATTGACCAATTTCATTCTCTTGGGACACAGAAATGAGTAATAAAAGCCATCAGGCAGTGATGCTTACCTATTATAGGTGGTAAGATTGTGCAAATGCAGAAACTTTATTTATCATTTTTTAAAAAAATAAGGTGCTATGATCTCTGTAAAAGACATAGAGAGAGCAACACAATTTACAGAGAGCAATACAACTTGAATCAATTCTAAAAGACTAACATAGTTTTTACTATGCTAAATTCCAAAGTTCTTCATTGGCAAATGTACAATGTTTGGTAGTTTATTGTTTCTACACTACACAAAATTTTAACTCTACATCTTCTTCATTTTAAAAATAAAATAATGGATTTTTAGTATAGATTTCTAACTGAAATGAAGCACTTGGACACAAAAATTGCCTATGATTACAAAAATTTCAAAATTACAATTTTTCACTGAAGTACTTCCAAAATAAAATTAGAAATCAGTAAAGATGATCCATTGTTGAAATAATGTGTTTCAAGAGGCCTTTTCTGCTATTTTATCAAATTAGTAGCACATTGAATCCCTTAGATAAAAAACACTCAAAAAAAAAAAAACTATGTTCACTGTATAATTAAAGAAATGAATCATCCTTAATGATTTCCCCTGTCATAAAGAGGCAACCAGGGGCCAGGGATTTAGCTCAGTGGTTCCGGCGCCTGCCTCTCAAGCGCAAGGTCCCAAGTTTGATCCCCGGTACCAAAAAAAAGAGGCAACTGAGAAACATTTAGAAAAGTAAACGTAAGTTAATGTTGTCACATCCTATGGGTCTGGGGTTACCAGTCCACTGTCAAACTTTCCTGGGCTTATCTCTTTCTCCGTAGAAAGATGAAGAGGGGTCAGAAGATGGTGTAAAGCAAAAGTTTATTTTGAGAAGGGAGCAGTACAAAGCCACTCCAAGTAGTAGGGGCCTCAGAGCTGAGTAACCACTGAATATGGGGCAGCGGTCCTGTTTTGCGGGGTAGGGGTCTGGGGACCCCTTCCCTCCAAAAGTAGCTGCACTTAACTGGGTGGTCAGCTTGTTGCTAGGAGTTTGGATTTTGTTGGCTAACAGGAAAATTTGGGTAGACACAGCCACCTGCACATGGAGGAACCAGGATAGAGTGTTGCCTTCACAGAGGCAAAACTAAAACCACAGACTTCATGAGTAAAACCACAAAACTACCTGCTACTCACAGTGTCAGTTCAGAGGCTATTTTTCTCCTATTGTTTAAAGGGTTTAGGTCCCTATTCTAATCCTACCTAGGCATTTGATATTTCCCTACAATTCCTCCTCTGGAATCAAGAGGACAACTGCTCTGGCTACTTCCAGCTGAAGGGGGTGGGGGGTCGACTGGGGCAATGGATGATGTCCATCAGGAGTTCAATCTAGCTAATGGGGCACAGTACAAAGAAGAAAGAAACTCCATGGTTGCCTCCATGTGGAGGAACATTTGCATTTTTACAGCTTTGATTCTATTTATCTTATGGTCCTCTGAAGAGAAATTTGAGATCTTCCATGAGCTCACAGGTGTAAGTGGACTCAGGTGTTGCCTCAGTTGTACCGGAGGGGAGTCACTCTCCAAGTCCCCAGAAGCAGTCCACAATTTCACCTGGAAATGGTTGTATCCTGTCACCTTAACTAAAGTAGGAGTAGAAAGAATCACCATGTAGGGACTCTCATGGGTCCTGTGTGTTTATGTCCTGTGTCTAAAGCTTTGACTGTAGTACCAGAGTTTCTGGGCAGAAAAAAAGCTCACTAGGTGGAATGAGGCTGGAGTTTGTTTGCCTCAAGGCTGACAGGATTTGCTGGAACTAGGCTAAGGACCTCATTTGCCTCAAGGCTCCCTCAGTTTCCTCAAAGACTAGGATGTCATTCCTGAGGAAGATCTCCCCTACAGGAATTCACAGGGAGACAGCCCCTGAAACTTGGATGTATATCTGACCTTAAAGGGCCACAGGTAGGAGCTGTTTCCAAGGGGTCTTACATTCCTGTGCCAGCTTAAGCAAGTGCCTTTTGAGTATCCCAATAGCCTGTTCTGCCTGTCCTGATGACTGTGGTCACCAGATGCCACACAGATGGTAATCAACACAGAGGGCCTTGGAGATGCCTTGAGCAACCATAAAGCAAAAGGCCATTGTTGCTTTGGAGGCTACGAGGGACCCCAAATGACAAGAACTCTGGCCACCTCTCTTGCCTGTTCTGATCTGGTAAGGTAGGCCTCGACCCACCCTGTGTGTGTGTCTACCAGAAGCAGGAGAAACTGGCTGTCTCATTCTTCTGGTGTATGAATAAAATCAAGCTGTCAGTCCTCTCCAGGATAAGCATCTTGTTACTATTCTCCCAGTGGTTAATCACGCATTTTGTAGGTTTATTCTAAAGAATATCTCACAGCCCTTGACTACTTGCTATACTATGGTTTTTAACATATTTCCCTGTCGAACCTTAATAACTAGGGTGAGAGTATTTTTTCTACCTGAGTTGGCAAGTGTCATGGATGCCCTTCATTATCTCCTAGGCCAGGCAGTCAGGTACAAAGAGGCACCCAGTAGGGGAAACCCACTACCTGTCAGAGTTAAGGGTTCATCCCTGATCCTGGGCTTGTAAGGCTTCTTGATCAGAGTACACAGATGGGCTAGTGGGGAACAGACTGGCTGACCATGGAAAAGAACATTCTAAATGTCAGGAAGCAGCCACCTTGCTGCCTTATTAGCTCTTTTATTGCCCATGGTAACAGGATCTTGTCCCCTTTGGAGTCCTAGTCAATGTACAACTGCTACTTCACGAGACAGGTGTACGGCCTCAATCAGTTGTAAGATCTCTGAAGCATATTTAATAGGAGACCTCCTTGAAGTTCCCTCCAAATAGCAGAACGGGAATAGACAACATGAAAGGCATTCTTGGAGTCAGTATAAATGTTTACTCTCCAGCCCTTGGCCAGCCTGAAGGCCTCGGTAAGGGCAATTAATTTTTTTTCCAATGGTTTCCCAGGCAGATGAGACAAGGTCAAGGAGGCTTGTGTGGGCCCCCTTGTCACTGAGGACAGTCTTGTCTGAAACACCCTGGCTTCTTACACTGGTGACTAGAGGGTCATTCACCCTCCAATGTTATACCCTTGAAATGCCCTCAAAGGACAGCCATTAGTTTCTGATCCCTCTTTTCTCCTATTGGATCTCCTTGTCCTGGTTGTAAAAGACTTTAGTGGCCTCTTTGAGACAGTCATCCAGTGTTAGCAAAATTCTGAGTCCCCTGCCAACTTTAGGAGCTTATGGAAAATGCCAGGGGCTGATTGGATCAGGAATTTATCTTTCATGAGGACCTCTCCCTCACGACTCTCAGGATCTATGAGAGTATGCTCTGCCATAGCATCCTTAAGTCTTTGTAATAACACTGACAGAGGCTCTTTTTTTCCTCTGGGTAAATCTGTCCTAAAGGCATCATTTACTGGTTTAACTCTAGCTGTCTTTAGTCCTTCTTTGATGCAATATAGGAAATGGAGTCAACCCTCTTCCCCTCTTGCAGTCTGATATTACCATGGGGGCCTGGAGAATGGGCGTGCTTCTCCCCCTATGGGGTCATATGGGAGGTCTTTTCCATTCAGCACTATGAACACATTTCCCCTATGGATTTCAAAACATGAGTTTCCAGCCCTCACTGAAGCTCCTAAGACCCTTCCTTTTTCTCCTGGGTTTAAGGTGGCACTCAGGAGGAATATCACATCCTCCCAGATAAGTCTCAATGGTGAGTTCACTGTCTCAAAGGCCCTAATGTATCCATTATGGTCATCAGTAAAACTTCCCCCATGTCTCACCTGATCTACCTTGGCTCCAAGTAAGTGAAGGGGACCTGGTCTAGTTTCTCTCTCAAATTGTTTCTAAGGGGCAATAATCCAGCAGGAAGAGCTGAGGGGGTTGTCTCAGAGTAAGGAGGAGCCAGGCCCTGGCACCCCCCTGCCTGCAGGGTGCCCCTCTTGTCATTTTGGCTCCTGGCCTCATATGAATCGTGGTTCCATAGCAGCCGGGGTGGGGGGGGGCGTCACTGGAACACTGAGATGCCCACTCAGGGTGATCCCCACTCAGGGTGATCCCTAAGGACAAAAAACAGCTGCACATAGGGTACCTTGTTCCATTTATCCTCCTTCTTGCAGAACAGGTCTTACTGGAGAATGGTATTACAGCTTAGGGTCCTTCCCTCTGGCCATCTCTCCTGGTCCCCCAGCAGATATCTAATCCAAACATCAGTACAATAAAAAATTAAAGCCTTTTTCTTTAGCATTTTGGAGTCTAATTCCTTCTAACGTCTTAGGAGGCATTCCAAGGGTGAGCAAGATGGAACAGCTAAAGATCTAGGTCCTATCTGGGGAAAGAGAAAGGGCAATGTAACAAAGTCTCCCAGAATGGGGGATACCCCTCTCAGAAAGTATTCTGTTAAAGGGGTTATATTATGGCCTAGAGACCTCTGTAAGTGGCCCATCCCCCCGTTAGGAATTTGTCCATACTACACCTGTGCATGACCTGGGGCCACCCAAAATGCCTAAAAGATTTGCCAGTTCCCTATTGCTCACCCCAAGGGGAGTTGTCTGCCCCCTCTTTGAGGTGATGTTCAGGGAGTGTCTTAAGCCAAGGATTCATTCTTAATTCGGGGGGGATTGGGCCCATTAGTCTGGAGGACAGGGTCTGGGGCCCCAATAGGAGCAATGGAGATAGGCCTTCTGCTTTGGAACTTGCCAATTATGGCAGGCCAGGATGGTGTACCTGACCACCAAAAAGGGGTTTAATTACCTGGAGTGCCTCAGTTTGTAATGTGAGGACTTCAGCAGCTTGGGGCCCTGTAGCATCATCTATTGTATATCTTTTCCTACCTCTCCTGCACTACCTTTGAACAGAAAATCTCCATTTAGGTGGAACCTGGAGCTCAGTGGCAGTCTCCCATATATCCACTTCAGGTGGTAGGCAATGGACACCGTAACCCCTTCCCATCTTGCTCCTCACCTAGAAATGTTTCTTACTGGGGGGGCGGGGTAGAGTGCAAAGTGGCACGTGAAATGGTAATATTGTGTCCACTCAATGTGATGGACTTGTTCTACTCAATTCCAGAAGCAAAAACAGAAAGGACATTGCTCTGAACAGGGGACACCTCTGTAAGACCTCCCAGCACAAAAGGGTTACTGAACTCTGTAATGCCTTTCAAGTGACGAACTGGGCATCTCCCTGGGGATATAAGTATCAAATACAAGTCTCACTTGCGTCTGATGCCAGGAGATGACTGGGTTGGGGCGTCATTTTGACTGATAGATCTTCCCCCCACCTCCAAACCGGACAGGGTCTTGCCACTAACCAAACCAAGGAAAGTCCCCTCTTGGCAATAGGCAGGTCAGTTTAAGCCCTTCATGGAGTAGGGCCCTGGTCTCTTAGCAATAGACAGGTCTGTATGAACCCCAGTACAGGCACAGACTACATTGCAAAAGAGGGTGTCAGTCCTCTTGGCATAGGCGTGTCAGTATAATCCCCTAATACGGCTGCCTGAGGAAGAGCAAGCCAGACTTTCATCTGCCAGGATCCTTAACACAAATCACCACTTGGCCATGAGTTACAGACTTCTGTTTGTTCCTTGCAGACTGCCAGAAAGCCATGTAAGGTGCTGAGGTCCTCAAGGAGATCTCCAGAAAGTGAGATGAGAAGAGAATTGAATGTTCTCCATTCTCAATGGAGTATCCTGTGTTGACTCCTACTTAGGATAGGTTATACTAATCATGACCGGTGGTCTTTATGGTCTGCTCGTAATACTGGATGAGTCCCCAAAAATGTCACATCCTGTGGGTCTGGGGTCAAGAGCCCACCCTTGAACTTTCCTGGGCTTTTCTCTCTCCAATGTAGAAAGACAAAGAGGAGTCAGAAAACGGTGTGAAGAAAAGGTAAAGTTTATTTGCAGAAGGAAGCAGTACAAAGCCACTCCAAGAAGTGGAGGCCTCAGAGCTGGGTAACCATTGACTATGGGTCAGCGGCCTTGTTTTACAGGGTAGGAGTCTGGGGACCCCTTTTTTCTGAGGGTAGCTGCACTTGATTGGGTGGTCAGCTTGTTGCTTAGAGTTTGGGTTTTCTGGGCTAACAGGAAAACTTGGGTAGGCACGGCCACTTGAACAAGGTGGAACCAGGGTAGAGTGTTGCCGGAATAAAGGCAAAAGTAAAACCAGACTGCCTGCTTCAGGGGTAAAACCACAAAACTACCTGCTGCTCAAGGTCTCAGTACAGAGTGGGTATTTTTTTCCTACTTTTTAAAAGGCCCATGTCTAGGGGCCCATCTTTCCCCACAATTCGGTATCCAAAGAACTAAGAAATTGTTTTGTTTTGTTTTTTTATTAAATTCTTTTCTTGGTACATTGTAGGTATACAACACAATTACATTTCTCATTGGGAATTGTACCTTTATATAATGCATCTTGGTTCTCATTTTTTCCCCATTCCTAGCCCTCCCTTCACGCCCTCCACCCTTCCCTATTTACAAAGACTTTATTTCCATTTTTTCCATTTCTCATCAAGAAATTGTTTTTTAAAAAAGCAAACTTTACCAGGCATGGTAGCACACGCTCATAATTCCAGCACTCGGGAGGCTGAGGCAGGAGGATCGCTGTGAGTTCAAGGCCAGCCTGAACTACAGAGCGAGACCCTGTCTCAAAAACAAATAACAGCAACAACAAAAAACTAAAAATAAAATAAAAAGCAATTTTTATTGACCAAAGTAGCTACGTATTGAGGAAAACTTTCATGTCTTTTACCTTCTTATCACTATTTGGGGAAAAAAAATCTCTCCCTACAAGTTCACTTTTGTTAGAGATTTCACAACAGTTGCTACAAAAATACAATTGCTGCTTTTTCTGCCCGCATCTCATTTTGTTGCCTTTATGAGGAATGTTTTTGTTTTGGGGGTTGGAGGGCTTACTGGGGATCGAACTCAGGACCTTGCACTTGCGAGGCAGGCGGTGCCACTGAGCTAATCTCCAACCCTCCATATGTGGAATGTTTTTGGTTTTGTTTTGTTTTTGGTGCTGGGGATCGAACTCGGGTCCTTGCGCTTGCGCGGCAAGCGGCGAAACCACTGAGCTAAATCCCCAGCCCACTGAGGAATGTTTTTAAAGCTCTGGAGAGATACCTAGATGAAAAAGAGGGGGTTAGAAATATTTTTAAAACAAGCATAAATGATACGAGTCACGCATTGCAACTTGCTTCAGTGACAATGGAAAATATAACTGAGCCAACTGCATGATTTTAAAGGCAAAAGCGGTATAACTGAAGAGGCGAGCAGGCTCTTGTCTCGAGAGGATGCAACCCAAGAGTGAGGTCAGTCCGCTGGGGTACCGCATACCTGAGCACTACACCTACCTTTCTGTAGATCTGTGTCTCTCCGTTCACACGTGGGCCAAGACTCTTAAAATAATTTGTCTCCCCCCAAGAAGGGCTGGTTACTTAAACTACTTTACACTTAGATTGGACGCTCACTTGACCTGGAACCCACGCCAAATGCAGCCCAGAAACTCGAACACCCCGTGGCCAATCCCGGCGGCCTCCAGCCCGCTGCATTCTGGGAATCGAAGTCCCAAGCAAGTCCTGAAACACATAATACCGCCTACATCCGGGCTTCCGCCTCTAACGCCATCAGCTCTCCAATACCGCCCTCTGCCGGCCTTTCCTTTGCTCGCCCGAGTCCGGAGCAACTTCCGGGTGCCCCGGAAGTTAACTCTTCTCTTCCGGTCGAGCGTCTGTGTCTCTGCACGTGGTTGCATTGCCGGTACCCAGTCCACTGCTCTCGGAAAAGTAACTTCAACGGCTGCACTACAGCGAGGGAGCTGAGCTGGAGCCATGGAGGGCCCCAGTGTGGAAGAGCTACTGGCAAAGGCGGAGCAGGACGAGGCAGAGAAGCTACAGCGCATCACGGTGAGCAAGGAGCTAGAGCTGGAGTTTGACCTGGGAAACCTGCTGGCTTCAGACCGGAATCCCCCAACAGCGCTGCGGCAGGCGGGACCCGTGCCAGAGGCCGAGCTGCGGGCCCTGGCGCGCGACAACACGCAGCTGCTCATCAACCAGCTGTGGCAGCTGCCCACGGAGCGCGTGGAAGAGGCGCTGGTGGCGCGTCTGCCGGAGCCCACTACCCGCCTGCCACGTGAGAAACCAGTGCCCAAACCGCGGCCTCTTACACGCTGGCAGCAGTTCGCGCGCCTCAAGGGCATCCATCCTAAGAAAAAGACTAACCTGGTGTGGGACGAGGTTAGCGGGCAGTGGCGGCGGCGCTGGGGCTACAAGCGCGCCCGGGATGACACTACGGAATGGCTGATCGAAGTGCCCGATGGTGCCGACCCCCTGGAAGACCAGTTTGCCAAGAGGATCCAGGCCAAGAAGGAGCGCGTGGCCAAGAACGAGCTGAACCGACTGCGTAACCTGGCCCGGGCGCATAAGACCCAGCTGCCCAGTACAGCTGGCATGCACCCCACCGGACACCAGAGTAAGGAGGAGCTGGGTCGCGCCATGCAGGTGGCCAAGGTCTCCACCGCCTCTGTGGGGCGCTTCCAGGAGCGCCTCCCCAAGGAGAAGGCACCCCGGGGCTCGGGTAAGAAGAGGAAGTTCCAGCCCCTTTTCGGGGACTTTGCAGCTGAGAAAAAGAACCAGTTGGAGCTACTTCGTATCATGAACAGCAAGAAGTCTAAGCTGGACGTGACAAGGGCCACCAATAAGCAAATGAGAGAGGAGGATCAAGAGGAGGCCGCCAAGAAGAGGAAAATGAGCCAGAAGGGCAAGAGAAGGGGGGGCTGGCAGGGTACTGGAGGCAAGAGGAAAGGTGGCCCGCCCAGCCAGGGAGGGAAGAGAAAAGGAGGTTTAGGGGGCAAGAAGCAATCCAGGCCGCCTGGTTTGGGTAGCAAGAGGAAAGCAGGGCAGCACCAAGGAGGAAAGAGGAGGAAGTGATACTTTTCATCCTCAGCTATGTTCTGTAAAGGAAGAACTGTGCTGTGTACATATAAAATGTTGAGTTCTGGGGGTGCAGAATGAGGTGACTGTTGCCTTCATTGAACTTGGTGTTGGACAAAATTGCCTTCACAACTGGACTGTACAAATTGTTTTTCCCACTGTTGTACTAATTAACCGAGAACTTAGCTGAGATAAGGGTGTATTTGAGGACATAAGAATTAGGGAAATAATTTGGTTGAAACCAGGAATGGATTCTATAAAAGTCATCATCTTTCATTTTTATTTTGGATATGGGTTTAAGAGTTGGTCATATTTCAGAAAGTTAAGAGTAGGTTGATTTACACGTTCCTGCATTATTTTTATAACAAGTTTGTATAATTATCAAAGCAAAGAGGAAGAGGAAAAATTATTTTCTAAGTGGATTTACAAATAAATGTTATAAATATTATTTAATAGAAATGTGTCTATTTAGTGCTAACTTTTTGGCTATTGGTAGAATGTACATGAAGCCACTGACCCGGATATCCATTACAGATTATTTTTGTTCCTTAAAAACAGAAAGTAGTTAAATTATAATGCTTTCACTGAGATCATTTTTATTAGAAAACCCCAGCTTCCTTTGGTATTAAATATAAAATTAAAAGCCTAGTATAACTGATGTGTATAAAAAACGACTGCCAGCACTGTACACACTGGCATAAGTGATACATTTGGGCTACACTAAAAATAATGGGAACTTATTTTTCTAGACAGTACTTAATGATTTCTCAATATTTATAACCCATCTGTTTTGAGAAGAGAAAGAGATCCAGAAAATCTTAATTGGAATGTCACTATCTTTTGATTAATTTGTTAAATTGACCTATGTCGGTGTAATTAGGAGATGAAATGTCTGTGGCTGCCTTGGGTCATCTTCTGTATGAATCTCTTGTTTTGACTTTAGTAATCTCATCTCTGTACAATAAAGTATGTCTGGGAAATGATTCATGGTAGATCCAGAATCTGGGAGGCTTTTCCACTGCTCTAGAGTGAAAGTCAGCCTATTCTTTTTGGTCTGACAGTTGATAGGAAATTAAAATCGGAAAGTAGCTTTGTCATCCCCTTTTTAAAGTGCTGTCCCATTTGTACAGTATAAGGTCTTTTGGAAATTGCAATGAAAAGATAGTTCCTATGTTATAACATTATTAATGTGAATATTGAACACTGCCAAGCCATCCTACAGCATAGTAGTGTAATCATAGCAAATTCTGATTATCCACAAAACCATTAATGGCACTGGAACAGCTTTACAAAACACAACTTTGAAATTCTGACGTTTTGTGGTTGCCAGTTTGTTTTTAGGCTTTCTTGATTCAGCAGTGGATACAACACTGAACCTGTTACAAAAACATACAAGGAGTCTAGGACTTTTTTTTTTTTTTTAAGATTCCTGGTTTACCGTTGAAGATTTAAATGCAGGCCCTTGATAATTTATTCTAAAAATAGCTTCAGAAGTCAGAGTAGTATTTTAATGAATTCAAAGAGGAGGAAGCGTGCCTGGCTCTCCCTTTTCCAAATCCCTAACCTGTAAAGAACAGAAGCTTTCATGTACAAACATGTAAGGCGGCATCCAGGACCCTGAGGTGCAGTTGCCTTCTGTGGCAGTTTCAGAGCTGGATGCGGTGCTTGGCAGCGGGCAGTGGTGGCCCTGGTTTTGTCTGACTCCTCGTGGGAGAATGGTCTTAGGGTTCAGAACCGCAGCTTCCTAAAGCTAGGCCCGGCGACCTTGCAGCCGAGGGGGCGGGCGGAGTGCAGCTGCCGGGATTGGTCGGCAGCCGGGGCGGAGCGGGTGGCCAGAAGGACCCTGTGCAGCCATGGCCGCGGCAGCCCGGGCCCGGGTCGCTCATTTGCTGAGGCAACTGCAGCGTGCAGCGTGAGTGCAGGCCGGCGGGGGGAAGGGGTCGGAGAGTCCGGGCCACTCTTACCCGGTTGCTTTCAAGAATTTAGGGAAATAGGTGCCCAAGTATGTGCTGGACCACGCCCTCGGGTGCAACAGCGTTGTCACAAAATGCGGTGCTGTCGAGTGGTGCGGTATAACAGGTTTTGCCATGCTTAACTATGCTAAGGAAATAGGCTCAGTCAAAACAAAACAGGGCCAGGTCCACGCTGGCAGGTGGTATAGAACTTGGTGCGGTGGCCAAGACAGACTGATGCATCCAATGACACATTTACTGGGTGTTATGTGCCCAAAACTTCTGTATAAATTCTGAGTATACAAGGAAGAAAGACTCCAAGTTTAGTGGGGCATCCGAGTTGGGGGCAAACCTAACCTGGCCTGTTGCAGATCCCAGCAGAGATAGGGAAAAAATCAAGGAGTTACACTCCTTGACATGTACGGGGAGTCTGAGTATTAAATGTCAGGACCTGTCTGACTGCCTCCAGAAATGCCAGTACAGAAATAGTAGTTGCCCGACAAATATGTAATTGTTGAATTCCAGGTGCACAAATCAGCCTAGAAAGAGATGGGAAAGTTTGGGGTTAATGGTAGAGATAGATAGGGGGAAGAAAGAAGGATTAGAAAGGAATTTCAAGCAGACTGAAAACAGATACAGAAAGAGATACAGTTCCAGGATCCAAAAGTAAAGCCTGAGCCCCACTCATAGAGGGAGGTAAGGATAGAGAAGACAGTGGTGAAAGCCCGTGAATAAAATATCTGACCCTTATGGAACACCTCTCATGTGGCGGGTACTACCCACACACTTTATATGTGCTGTTAGCACTAACTCAGCAACAAAAGCACTAACCTTATAACAAGCCTGTGGCATACTGTATTCTTAGCCTCTGTTGTAGATAAAGAAAGGCATGGAGAAAAATAATTTGTCTAGTGTCACGTAGCTAAGCAAATGACCCAGCCATAATTTGAACCTAGATGTTTTGCCTTCACAGCCGCCATTCTCAGGCCTCTGCTAAGGAGTTTAAATTGTGTTCACTATTAAGCAGTACTTCTCACCCTGAAATGTTTATACCTCGAGATACCCCATAATAAAGGAATTCCATGGCCAAGTCAATTTGGGAAACCACTTTCCCCTGAATTGCCCTCTTGGAAAATCAGGATATACATTAATACATAAAGGGGCTCTGAGAAGGCCTGAAGAAGGGGAAGTTCATTAGCTGTGTTTAATTTCTTTGTTCTAAACCCTGTGTCTTCATACAACTGTTTATCATGCAACTCATTTCCCTTGGAACCAGTGTTACCCAGAATGTTTTTGGACCAGTTGCATGGGCCGGGAGTGTGGCATGAGTAGAATGATGTCAACACCTTATAGCGACAGTATGGAGTGGAGAGGAAACGCCACAGGTGTGGTTTGGGGAGGGAGGCACAGTACTGCAGATCCCAGGGTTAGACCTTAGGCCTCATTAAAGACTGCCAGGAGGGCTGATGGAAAAGAACAAAGGTTATCCTGAAGAGGGAGGGACATAATAAGGGCAACATTTTGGAGAGAGGAGGAAGAGAAAGATTGTGGCTCATTCAAGAAAAAAAAAAAGGAATTTTCCAGAAGTCAGAACCCACGGATGGAGCAAGATGAAGGGCTAAGCTGGAGAGATCAGCCAGGCCAGCCTTGAACTTTATTTAACTGCCATAGAAGCAACTTTAAATATCACTGGACATAGGCTTCTGACCATAATGTGAGGAATAGAGGTGGCAAATGTGGAGCCACAAGAAGCCAGTTTCAAAGTTAGTAGAAATATGGATGAGAGAACAGGGCAGTCAGAGAGTGGAGAAATATTTGGAGCTTTGATGCATGATAAAGGGCAAGGGAAAAGGGAGGATCAGAACAGCTGAAGGCAGCACCAGTCAGAACCTGACATTTAAGGAATGGGTAGAGGGGTGAAGTTAGAGAAAAAAATGAGAGGAAACCCAGACAGGCAGGGCGACCTGGAACCGAAGGAAAAGAGTTCCCCCACCAAGCAAGGGGTAGCTCACGGGGATCAGTGCTGCCAGGGAGGAGCTCAGAGGTCTGAGAATTGAGGAGCCAGCCTGAACACTGAGACTTGTAGAGGCAGCAGCCTGGTTTGATGGACCAAGAAATATCCTGGAGGTGAGAAAAAGGAGCCAGCATTTGTAGGCCAGTAGGGGAGAACCAGACAATAAGTGATCCTGAGAATTTCAGGCATGAAAATTCTTAAATATGATGAGAAGGATTAAGTAATGGAGAGTTCTAGAAAATGCAATACAGATGGAGTGCTGAGAAGGCAAGCACAGAATAGGAGCCTCAGGTAAAGAAAATGGTGAACTGAGGCAGAGGGAAAGGAGGGAGGAGATGTAAAAAGAATTAAGATGTGTTATGTACATGTGCCAGCTCCCCACGATGAATGTAATCATTATGTACTGTAAATATGTACTAATAAAAATTCAAAAAGTTTTTTACAATGTGAACTGAGGTAGTCTCAGAGCTTGAAATAAAAGAAGGGGGTAGGAGAAGGAAGCATGTGCCCCTAGGAGCTTCGCGTTGGAAAGCTTTGTGCCTAGATGTTTTTCTTCCCCTTGCTTTGCTTGTCCTTGCAGGGCTTCACTCAGTGCAAGTCCTGGAAAGTAAAGCCCACCCGCGAGGGACCAAACTATCCGCCTTGGCCTACTTGCTGTCCCCTGCGAGCGCCCGCGGTCAGCTGAGACCGCTAGGTGGCAGACTTGACTTGTGGTATCTCACTCCTCGCTTCCCACGTGTTTTGACTCCCAATTCTCCGGAAGTTTTGAGATCTTGAGGGCCCCTAGAATCCATCTTTTCCCATCCACCACCTCCGATGTTTTAATTCCAAATTTTAATTTCGGCAGAATGGGGGAAAGAGGTCATGCATTCAAGAATCTACTGAGACCTCAGTATGACAAGGTCCTACCGGCTATAAAAAGAAACAAAACTGAGCAGGAAGAAAAAGAAGCCAGTGGAAGGACTGTCCAAGAAATAGGAGACGACCAGAGCAAAGAAGGGAGGGAAAGTTTCCCAAACTGAGGATGTGGAAAATCTGTGAGAAAGCCGACTGAGAAGTGAGCAGAGATGATGGGCTTCCAGGACCAGGGTGTGCCCGGTGTGTGAGGCCCCTGGGGTTTCCCTGGGGCTTGAGTAGTGCAGAGCCTGGAGCTGCAACCCTGCGGCTCAGGAGTAGGGACATGATTTGGTCAAAGCTCCTAAACTTGTAAGAGCTGGGTCCCCAAGGAAACCAAGGACCCCATCTGAAACCTGTGTGTACAGGCGGCTGACGTGGCTTGGTCAGGAGTGGGCTGGACTGATGTTCTGAAACCTGTGTGTACCCCCAGAGTACTTATCTCAGCTGCCTGCAGAGGCGCTGCTAGAATAAACGAATCGATCAAAGAATGATCCTGTAGGGCTGGAAAGACTTTGGAGAGAGTAGGATGGACCCTTGAATTTTGTGACTAAAGAGGATTTTTCTATTGTAAAGTGTCTGCCAACATAACTATACAGTTTGATAGTCTGAGACTGGAATGCGGTGTGAATTACTTTAAGACTTAGCATTTTTTAGTTTCCATTTGTACTTAACATTTTCCTTTTTTCTTTTCACTAGATGCCAGTGCCCTACTCATTCTCACACCTACTCCCAAGGTAATACATGTTGTGTTTTTACACTAGCCACCATTTTGGTTTCTACATTTGACATTTATAATATATTTGGGCAAAGTGTAAAGCAAGAGAATGAAGGCCTGTGAAAGTTGATGACAACAGCTACCTTTTCACTATGAAATTGGTTGTGTATAACTCCGGCTATCCAAAGTGAATGCTGATTATATGGTATTGATTTTGTGTTTGGATCAGATATATATTTAATACTATTTATATGCTTTTCTGTTTTAAATAGAATATTTGCCAAAGCTAAAGATGCACTGACAGGATTTTAGGAGTTCCTAGGTTTATCAAACAGAACTAATCAAGGTGGAGTCGATGGAAGGTTCTCAGACATCGCTAAAAGCAAAAGGTTAAAGAATAAGGTGGTTCCTAGAAGGAAAAATTTGTTCATTGTTCTCAGAAGGAAACATTTGTTTGTATCCATTTTTAAAATAACATTTTATGACTCAGCAATTAAAAATAATGACAAAAGATTTCAGCTCTCACCAGTGTCTTAAAATCGTTACCAAACACCATTGTCCACAGAACAGCAGGAAGCTCATTGTAGCTTTAGCATGTCCTCAGAGTGTCACATGAATTACTGATACAAAAACTGATTTTGCCTCACAGAAGGAAAGGTCAAATCTTACAGAGACAAAGGGGAGTGGGCTGACCATG
The DNA here is from genome assembly GCF_053883595.1 of Heterocephalus glaber. Lineage (NCBI taxonomy): Eukaryota > Metazoa > Chordata > Mammalia > Rodentia > Bathyergidae > Heterocephalus > Heterocephalus glaber. Next base: position 11,054,669 of record NW_028258344.1, read on the forward strand.
CAGGATGCTAAGCAGAAGCCTACAGAGAAGCCTGGTGAAGTGTAGAACAAAGATAGTACTAACCCAGGCCTTTTCCTGCCCAAGGAGTGGCTCATCCCTCAGGACAAGCCTCCTAGTCACTAACCACCATCAACAAGGTAGAGGCCTGATTTTCTTTATATGTATAAGCTTACAAAATGTAAAGATCTTACTGTGATAAGTTACCTCTGTAGAAAAAAATCTTAGTTCAAACAAATTACACAGGTGCTATTAAAAGTATAAGCAGGACTCTAAAGAATTTGCTAGTAGTTGTGCCTTCAACTCTAGACTCTAGAGAATTTTTTTTTAACATTATAGTTTTTTTAAAAATGTTTTTGGCTGTATAGGAGATAGAACCCACAAGTCATGAACCCACAAGTCAAGAACCCACTAGACTTGTATGCACAAGTCATACAAGTGCTCTACTACTGAGCTACATCCCAGCCCTGTTTTGTAATCTTAATGGAAGAAATATTTCAAATTACTCTACTTTCACAAAGTCAGAAGCAAGTTAGCATTACATTTTATTTCAAAATGCAATTATTGATTTTAATTTTATGTGCAATCATGAAGCTTAAAAAATATTTTTAGATAAGGGCAATGCTTATGTTCACTGCTAGGTTTTACTATTGAAAGAATAATATTGATGCTTTTTGTTTTTTGATGCTTTATTTTTGAGGCCTACTCTGATGCTAATTTCTACATTTCCAGCTCCTGGACTTCCATCTTCTGGGAAAACAACAGATTATGCCTTTGAGGTAGATTTTTATCAGTCTGTTGTATCTTTTATTAATGGCCCGGGGGAAAAAACTTCTTTTGAAATCTGTTATTATTTAATATTTCATAATCTTCATATGATTAGGTCCTATTTACCAAAGTGTCTTGTAAGGATAATGGAATATGAATCTTCTGAGCAAAGAAATGTTTCATGGCTCTCATCTATACAGCCATTAAAATAGGACAAATTCCCAATTTTATACATTCTCCAAATTATGTATTCTATGATGTCTTTTTTGTTGTTTTTGCTTTTTTTATTTGTTTGTTTTTTGGTTTTTTGAGCCAGGGTCTTGCTATATAGAGTTCAGGCTGGCCTCAAACTCTCGGCAGTCCTCTTGCCTCAGCCCCCAGTGCTGGGATTACAGGCATGTGCCAACATTCCTGCCCCTCTATGTTTAAACTTTTGTAGATATCAATGCCAAAAGAAGTCTAAGTAACCTACTGAAACAAGAGTAAAAGAATTATTAATTCTGGTGTATTTTTATCACACTGTAATTATATAATTGCTTGTAATTATTCATTTAAATTCCTGCCTCCTTTTAACCCAAATGTCATAAATTGAAATGTCTGTCCCAAGGGCTCACTGAGCAAGGCCCCATGTTAGGGAGGAGCCTTCACTCAGCCCCACAATGATTGCTACCACATGGAAATGCAGTCCCAGTACTGCCAGGTTATTTAAGAAAGATGCAATCCAAGTGGTCTGATTGGATTTTTCTAACCATAATTTTTTTTTTTTTTTGGTACTGGGGATCAAACTCAGGTCCTTGCGCTTACACAGCAGGCAGCAAAACCACTAAGCTAAATCCCCAATCCCTTTCTAACCATAATTTTAGGAGTTATTAGTCAATTTTTTTTAAAAAAGGAGAAAAAATTTAAACATGGATCAAACAGATATGTCTTCACACCAAAAATGACCCATCACCCACCAGTATGAAAACTCTTCTTTCATGTGTAAAATTTAGAAACCATGTTTCTCTTATTCATAGTTGTGCTACCAGATCCTGGCACAGTGCCTGGAACATAGCCAACACTTGGTAGCAGTGGATGAGTGGGAGGATAGATGAGTATAAATGGATGCGAGCATGCATGCAAAGGTGGATGGATGGATGGATAGATGGATGGACGGATGGATGGACGGATGAATAGAATGGAAAAAATACATGGAGGAGATAGTAACATTTAAATTGGAAAGTAATTGAAAGTTAATTTAGGTGTGGAGGTGGGACAAGGCAGGCATATGAAGCTGAAAGAACAACTGAGAATTTATGTTTTGGGGAAATGATAAATACATACTTCCAATGGACTGGAGCAAGGTTGACTTAAATTGTGAGACCAGATGGTGGTTGACCTTGAAGACCTATTCTCTCAACAGTGAGGGACCATTTCAGACAAATGGAAATGTGCAGCCAGTTCTCTAATATGTCTCATGCCTAAGTTTTTTTCCCTTTTTTTCAGATGGCTGTCTCAAATATTAGGTATGGAGCAGGAGTTACAAACGAAGTAGGCATGGCAAGTATTTGAGATGTCTACAGCCTCCTATAACTGTTGCATGTCCTGTGAAACAAGTGGTAGTAGACGACAACCAAGTCTTATTTTAAAGATGTACAATGTTAAGTTTGCCCATGAGGTCTATCACAATTCTAGTTCAGTCAAACCCAATTTATGGATTTTTTTAGGATCTACAAAACATGGGGGCTAAAAATGTTTGCTTGATGACAGACAAGAACCTCTCCCAGCTCCCTCCCGTAAAAATAGTTATGGATTCCCTTGTGAAGAATGGCATCAATTTTCAAGTTTATGATAATGTGAGGGTGGAACCAACAGACACAAGGTACTTTTGTATTGTTATTTACTTTAAGCAGAAGCCAACATATATTGCTTGTTGAAAACTTGCCCTAAGCCTTATTTAATGGTATGAAAATTTATTTATGACACATATAACATAATGGTTTTTATTTTCTCTTCTCCAAGCTTCATGGATGCCATTGAGTTTGCCAAAAAGGGAGCTTTTGATGCCTATGTTGCCGTGGGTGGTGGCTCCACCATGGACACCTGTAAAGCTGCTAATCTGTATGCATCCAGCCCTCAGTCTGAGTTCCTCGATTATGTTAATGCCCCCATTGGGAAGGGAAAGCCTGTGTGTTCACCACTTAAGCCTTTGATCGCAGGTAACAATTCTTGTTTTGTTTCATTTTGTAACTGGTAAAAATTACAAAAGATACCAGCTCTTAATTGTAGAGTATATGTTTCTGAAACTTTCTGATTTGTTCATTTCAAATCAATGCTGTGTTTGAGACCAAAATAGATAACAATTCATTCATTTTAAAATTCTGATCTTCATTATTGCACAGAGAGAGACAATTTGAGTCAGTGGGAGGAAGTTTGCTGATTTAGGCTGTGGAGTCACTGTGTGGAGGAGGGGAAGGTCCCGGCTGACATTTGAGTAGATCCCTCTATGGGCAGGCCAGTCCTCCAAACCCATCTGTTTTGTCCCATTTTGCCAGCCACCGTGCAGTTTAAGGAGAACATTTGCTGTTATTTTTCAATGACTCAACCCTTTCTCCCACATAATGGCTCTTCAGCTGACCCCAGGCTTTGTCTTCTCCCTGGGACACGTGGCCAACGGCCACATCATTCTAGATGACATCTGCTCCATGGCTGCCCAGGACACAGACACACAAATCCATATCAAAATAGTTTATATGTTCCATAGGGGACCCTGGGGTTTTCCAGTCTTTTTTTCTCTTCCATTTTAACGGCTGCTAGCATATTGCTATTTAATGTTTTGTAGCTAAAATATATTAACTAGTACCTGAGAAATATCCTCAGTATAAGTTTTGTCCTCTGTTCTCCCTCTCTTCTGCTCCTATTGTGCATGGTCCCTGTAATGGGACACAAGTTAGTTGGTGACAGATGAACTGCTTTGATGTGAATGAAGATTAAGCAGGGAGCAGCATAATTGGGGTCTGGCAAATGGAACCCTCTGGTGAAACTATGTCACTATCACACAGAGGGATGATTAGTAAAATTTAGAAACGACAGAACTACAAAACCACAGCCCAGCAAAGGCAGAGCATTCCTATGCTTGCTGCCAAGAGAGAATAAAGATGTCTTTTAAAGACAGCAAATATGAGTGTTCTTACCGAGGTGCTGAGCTGCTGCATTTGAATACATAGCTGCAGCTGCATGAGCCCTGGAGCTAAAGGAGTCTGAGGTTTCCAGAGCTCATTGCTGTTAGTACAGACAGAGACATCACACACATGTGATTAACACACATGCCTGTTAATAGCCACAGACATCACGCATGTATGTTAGTACAGATGCAGAGGTAACATATTCAACACACATCCATGTCATTGCAAACTCAGAAAACATGTATTAAGTATACACTACGCAGATACAGACAGCATACATATTAAACATATTATGCATGCACTTTAATGCAGATATAGACATCATACACACCTGTTAACACAGATTACAGAAGCCACACAAGCATGGTACATATATACATGCATGTTAATATAGAAACAGACACTATACTTATTAATGGCATATATATTCATGCAGCAGATACAGGCATGATACATTTAAACATGCATGTGTATTAATGAATACACCAACAAGCATGTTAAACATATATACACGGTAATACAGATACATGCCTCATACTTACCTGTTAATGCTTGTTCAGGCATCGTGCATACTAATGCAAACAGATAAAATGCAGGTTAGGCCTACATGCATGTTTTCTTGATACAGGTATCAGGCAAACAATAGGGTTAGCAAAGCTTCCTTCTCTGATTCTTATCTCTAAGGTTGAACTAAATATATGCACTGACCTTTATTTAGATGTCTTATTAAAATTATTATTATTTTATTCAAGTCCCAACTACCTCAGGAACTGGGAGTGAAACTACTGGGGTTGCCATTTTTGACTATGAACACTTGAAAGTCAAAACTGGTAAGAACTTTGCTCTTAATTTTTAAAATAGTCTCTCTCTTACCTTTCAACCCTTTTTCTTTAACCCTATTACTTAGAAATCAAGGAGTTGTAGGGTTAATGAACACATATATGTATGTACACATATATATGTATATGTACGTACACATTTTCATATAAAATAGTCTAATAAACTTCTGAGAATTACCTAAGAAATTATATTGAAATATCATGAATTTTAATTAACCATTCATCTGCCCATGTTAGTGACTATATATCAATGATAAATGGGTGCTCCCTTTCTTTGACATCTTCTTTATATTTTAAATCAATTTTATTGAGATGTGCTTCTTATACAGTAAAATGCACACATTTAAGAGTCTGACTTGATAAGTTTTGACAAATATATATGCCCATGTTACCACCGCCCCAATCAAGATATTAAACTTTTCCATCACTCCAGATAGTTGCATCATGCTCCATGTTAGCCAATCCTTCCAGCCCAGTTCCCAGGTCACCTCTGTTCTGTTCTGCTTTCTTAGTCTTTTAAATCAGTTTTCTGTATCTGCCACTGACTGACTCTTGGCTAATGTGGTAGGAATGTCCTAGATCTTGCTTCCAGAGTTCCAGCCCTTTGCAGCAGAATAAACTGATATTCAATTGCAAACTAAGGCTAACTTTTTTAAAATTATTTTATTTTTGGCATTGTTAAAGATAATAGTAATCAATACTTAAATTTTATTTAAAAGACTTAGATAATAGTATCTCATTTGATCCATACAACAACTCTCGGAGGGATGGAGCCCCATCTTATTATTTTACAGAGAACTTAAACTAATTGACTACTCCAAAAACACAAAATAAGTTGCAGAGCAAGGACCAGTGGAATTTAATAATAAAAAACAGCTAAGCCCTGATTTGTAGTGTGTGCCAGTGTCTCTGATGTAAATGCTTCCATCTTGACCTGTGGTGTCACTCTTCCAGGAGTTGGGAAGAGATGTGTGCACTTGGCTCTTGGGATCTGGTAGGAGCAGCTCCAGCACACCACTGAAAAGCCCAGAGTTCTGACTCCACATCTCTTTTCACTGCTCCCTGCTGCCTTCCTACATGAGAATGAATCCTTTCTTGTGCTTTTTTTAGGGTAAATTATTTAATTTTTTTTAATGGTGCCCATCACATTAACATCTACTGAAAAATTCTTATGTTTTAGGCATTGCCTCTCGAGCCATCAAACCCACACTGGGACTAGTTGATCCTCTGCACACCCTCCACATGCCTGGCCAGGTGGTTGCCAACAGTGGTTTTGATGTGCTTTGGTAAGTACCTGTGCCTCCTGGAGGGACTTTTTCAGTACCAGGTCTATGGAAAGTATTTGATTTCCCAAGTTCCCAGTGACAATGATAAGCCACTGATTAATGCTCCACAGCATGTTTTGCACTGGCTCTGATCACCCTCTTTCCTAGATGACAGCATTACAACTGTAAAGGCTGGTGGCTGGGTACAGCCTGGTATGAGCTACAAACAAACCAGCTGTTTGAAATGGACCGCCCTAGCCTTGGCCATGGCTACAGGGTCACTGATAAAGGAGCAGTTTAAGGTGACCACACCATCTGTCTTTATTGCCACACAAACTAGGGAAGGCCTAGGCCTGTACCTCAGAAAAGGGCAGGGAAGGGAGCTGGTATTTCCAAAATCTCACCCTAGATGTAGGTACTATGTCAGTACTTGACACACATCATCACTTCCCTAAAGCACTGTGCAATGCGATGGTTTCATAGATATAAAAATAAAACTAGAGTTCAGATGTTTGGCGACTTAACTCAGTCTCACTCTAAGTTCCCTTGGCTTTGGTTGCAATGTGCCAGTGGCTCCCAACAGTATTTCTATGCCAGACCTCACTTCTGACCTCCAGTCCATTAGTTCCAGCGGCCTTGAGCAAGACCCATGGGTACTTCAGACTTAGCAAGTCCCAGGCCACTCTAGTTCATCCATTTGCATGTGCACATTTTGTCACATTGTTCCATCTCTGAAGTCAGGACATAGCTTAAAATCTATGGATGATAGTATTTTTTTTATCCTCAACAGTACAATTTAAAAATGATGTATCTTATAATGCATGACATCTTAAATTTGATAAAATGTGGTAATTCTCTTGTTAATCCCACTTCTCCTGAGTCCACTAGCTCAGCAGGTAGTGGGACTCAGTATCCTGTCTCTTATCCTGCTTCTCTCTCTCTTCTCTCTCTCTCATTAGTGCACATTATACAGAACAGCTTGTTTCATTTTGACACTGACTCTCTTATGTGTCTTCTCCATCTTCTCAAGCTTTATTGTTTCTACCTTGGTTCAAGTGTGCCCCAGCTCTTGCCTGGACCATTCCAGTAGTCAGCTCATTGGCTTCCCTGACTCCATCCCAAGTCCTTTCTTCTGTCCTCTATCATGGCTTCAACAAGCTTCCAGATTGTAATATGTCCATCACACACATAGGAACATGCACATTTATGTGCATACACTTGTCCACCTCACACATCTTTCCATACCTATTACCTGAAAGCCACACTCTGTAGGTCCTAGCATATCCCTAGAGCTCAACTCTTTATCTGTTTTGAGGAGACATTTTCAATTCCATGGGGATATTCACCCTCTGATGAAGCCCTTGCTGAACCTTGCCCTCCTCCCTTTTCCTCAGATACAACCAGCCACTCATCCTTTGCTGTACCCCATGAGTGGCCTGCTCATTGCTTCTGAGAACCTCCCTCACTTACATCTGCCCAATGCACTGTGAGCTCGATGAGGACAGGGCCATTTGATCTCCTCTCTAGCTCTGACCCTGGCATAGTGAATGTCACATCACAGGTACTGACTGAATTAATTGCTGTTGAATGACATTCATATGGGGAGGAATGTACAGAGTTAGAATCTACAGCTAGGTCTATTCATATCCCTGCTTTTCTCAGTGTGTTCTACTGCCTGCCAAGACACTAAAAAATTGTGTCCAATTCTATTCTGGCCATTATTGTTACAATTTTAATAAGCTCCCTCCCAACTCTTCTTAACTTTAAAGTGCATAATAAATATATCATGGCTCAAAGCAATCATCTTTAAGGGAGTGACTCACAGGCCCCGAGATTTCACTGTCAGTCAAAAGGAAAGTGGGCTAGAAAGAAAGAGAATGATAGTGTTACTCAGCTTCCTGCCACTGTGACAAAATACCTAAAACAATCAACACAAAAGAGAGGTTTGTTTTGGCTCACAGTTTCAGAGGTTTCCATGTTCACTTGACCCTGTTGTACTATGTGGTAGCACAGTATGTCATGCATGACAGGAGCATGTGGCCGAGAAGGACCATTCACCTCATGGTGGCCAGAAAGCAAGGAGAGATAGGAAGAGGCCAGGGTCTCAGTATCCCCTTCAAAGACATGTGCCAATAACCTAGCTTTCTTCCACTCAGCCCCACCTACTTAAAGGTTCTCCCACCTCCCCTAAGTGCCATGGTCTGATGATCATCCTTCAGCACAGAGGATTTGGGGGACAGGGGTACATTCAAGATCCCAGCTACAACATTGCTCTTCCAAAGACAGTCCAAACAACAAAACTTGGCCCAAGGAATCTGTCCCTGGGATTTTTAGGCCTATTTTAAAGATGAACATAGCCATGCATTAAACCCTACAGGTAATTCTTGTTAGGACTCCATGGGCCTCTGATCATAAGTTAGACATACAGAGGGTACCTGTAGAAAGGAAGGTGCTGGAAGACTAGATGTCTGTCCACCTCTCCAGTTTCATTTCTCATTGTATATCAATAATCTAACTTCCAGGATTTACACATAGATTCTATGAGCTCAGCTCAATGAGTGAGCCTGTCTCTGAGAAACAGGCCTGCTCTTAGACTGGAAACTAGACATGCTGCAAAGCAGAGGTAAGATTCTGAGCCATGTGGATCACTGCCTCCTCATCCTCCCTATGTGTATACTTCATTCTTGCATTGCTCACATGTTTCCTAGGTAGAACACAAAGCCATATCATCCATCTACCAACTGACTTTTTAAAAAATTTCTAATGCTTTGTTCAAAAGATAGTTTCCTGCTTCTGATATGCTCCTCCACTCTAAGACTGAAAATTATAATTCATGCAAAACATAGCTCATGTTACATTATCTCCCAGTCCATCACTGATCTGTATGCTTTTGTGCAGTCTAATCTGCAGTTGAGGAGCTAGACCCCTTGGCAGGCCAGTCAGTGGGGGCAGCTCTTAAGCCTAGTTCTTAAAATAGCTAACCCTGAGACTGGGACACATAAGAAAAAAAATCAGATTTTTTTCCAGACAAGAATTAATAGTAATTGTTAAGTTTTACAATGTGCCTGCACTATTCTAAGTACTTTATATGTGTCAACTCATTTAGCTTTTCCCAGCTGCATCATACAGCCCTACTATTATTTATCCTTGTCTTTGAGCCACAGGAAGGGTAGCGCCTCACCTCAGGCTTGCAGTGGGAAGGTCCAGTGCCAGGATTTACAGGTGGGCTGCTGACCCAGATATACTCAGTAGAATAGGAGTCTGTGTAACTATGACCTTCCTTTAGTAATACGGTATTTGATCAATGCTAGGTATAAAATAGCAAATATCTTCTACAAAGAAGTCATTTTTTAAATCAGTGCTTTTTTTCATAGTTCAAATGTTTAATAACTCAGCATCATAAAGATTTTTACAATGGGAAAGAGCCATATGTAGTTTTTAAAATTAATTTTTCAGTTGACACGTGAAACACAAAAATTATACACTTTAATTTAGGATACCATGCAATATTTTGTTACATGTTATTATGGTTTAGATCTAAAATGTCCCCCCAGATTCTCATGTGTTTGGAAGGTGATTGGATCATGGGAGCACTACACTCATCAGTTGATTCATCAATGAGTCCGAGTAATAATGTAGCTGAGAGTACTGTTAGGAGGTAGGGCCTGGTTGGAGGTCGTTCACTAAGGGCATGACCTGGAAGAGTGTATTCTTGTGCCCAACTTCTCCTTTCTCACTCTCTCTCAGTTCACTTGCTGCCTGCCATGGGTTGAGTACCTTTTCCTCCTCCATGCCCCTCTGCCATCCTGATTCTGCTTTTGCACCAGCTGACCATGTCCTGAAGCCATGAGCCAAAATAAATCTCTCCTCCTTTAAATTGCAGGTGTCAAGTATTTTGTCCCAGCAGCAGGCAAGTAGACAATACACCTGTACACATTGTGTTATACAGTTAAACATATCTGTCTTCTCAAACATATATCACTTTTTTTTTTTTTTTTGGTACCGGGGATAAAACTCGAGTCCTTGTGCTTGCGCAGCAGGCGGCGAAACCACTGAGCTAAATCCCCAGCCCCATGTATCACTTCTTTATGGTAAAAACATTCAAATCCTTTCCTCTAGATTTTTGAGATGTGCAGTACACAATCACTATCTATAATCTCCCTACTATAAAATAGCACACTAGAACTCACTCCCATCTGACTGCAATTTAGTACCCATTGATCAACCTTATACATACTGGTCAAAAATACTGTAGTGCTCCTGATGTAAACTTGACAGTATTAATTTCTATACTAAGCAATTACCATCATGGACAAGAGGCTGACTAGTGCACTGTGTTGTAATCATCAATGCCAAATATCATACCCACAGGGAGTGAGTGCCAGTTTGTAGTTGAATAAGGGAAAGGAGAAAGACAAGGTTTTCATTCTGTGTATTTTAAATATTTCACTTTAGCCATGCCCTGGAGTCATATACTGCCTTGCCCTACCACATGCGGAGCCCCTGCCCTTCCAACCCCATCTCTCGACCAGCGTACCAGGGCAGCAACCCAATCAGCGACATTTGGTCAGTCCAAGCACTGCGGATCGTTGCTAAGTATCTGAAGAGGTATGTCATCCCGAGAGGACAGACAGACACATGGCACGTGACATGCCTGATCCAAAATCATCCTGAGCAGGTCTGTTCACCAGATCAGCCCATGGACATGAAGCAACAGACACCAGCAACCTCTGAAGGAATCCAGGGGCTGGCAGGTGAAAACTGGGTCCTGAATCTGCATAGGAAAGCCAGATCCTTCAGTCCCCTTTAGCCAAGGAACAAATGGAAGGCCCTAATTTATGAAGGATGCAGATTAAGTAAATGGAGGTTTGTTCATCAAAGTCTCAAAACCAAAGCTAGGATGAAGGGAGACATCCTTTGAGATTGGGCTCCCCAGGACAGAAATGAGAACCAACCTCTAAGTTCCCGCAGCCATTCAGAGAAGCCACCACTGAGCAACACACACGAACTAAATTTAAGAAAGAAATGTGTACAGATTACTGACCTAGGAGATGTAAGAGGCAAAAAATGTAAATGGATCCCTAGAGAAGTTTTGAAATATTTAAAGATACAAGTACAATTCAGGAGACTGAGGCAGGAAGATTGCTATGAGTTTGAGGCCAGCTTGGGCTACATAATGAGTTCAAGACCAGCCTAGAATACAGGACCTGGTCTCAAAAAAATAGGCACACTGGCACATGCCTATAATCCCAGGAAGGTTTCTTGACCCCAGGAGTTTGAAGCCAGCCTGGGGAATATAATAACCCCATTAATTATTTTTAAAAACTTAGGGCTGAGGACATTACTCAATGATAGAGTACTTAACTAACATGTGTGAGGCAATGAGTTCTCATTGCAAACTGAATTAGAAGAGAACCAAATCAAATTCAATGAAATGGTTAGGTTCGGTGTTGACCTTCAGGGGAAATTTGATTCAGTTCTTGTCCGATTCGGTTTGCGACCAGAATCGTGGAAAGAATTAAATTCATGAATTGAGGTACTGTTTATATGTATGTATGTAGGTGTATATATGTGTGTGTGTGTGTTTATCATATACACATATCCTCTCATATACTTTAACTCTCTCTCTATTATTTATAATACCTAATACAATGCAGATGCTATGTAAGTATTGTACTACATTGTTGAGGGAATAATGACAGGAAAACGTCTGTACATGTTCCATTCAGATGCAAATTTTTTCTGAATATTTTCAATCCACTGTTGGTTGAATTTGTAGATACAGAACCAATGGATACAGAGAGCTAGGTATTGAAGATAAAAATATATGCAAAGCCCAACTTGCTTTTGTATTTATTTGTTATAGAGAGAAAGGGCACCACAGGCTAGGCCTAGACGTAGATACAGTACTTCCTCTGGCCTGGATCTAGCACCTCCACTGAAGAGGAGGCCTTGGAATTACATTTTGTAGTGGAGCAGGGGGAAGAGGGAAGGGACACAGAGCTGTTCCCGGCTCATGGGAGACCCATAGGGAAGCCACTTGATCTGAGAGGAACAGGAGGGTTAACAAAGCCACAGTGAAGGTGAGGGATGAGGTGGACAAAGGGAGGGCTGAAAGCTTCATCATTGGCTATTTCACCATGTTATTTATTCAGGAAATAAAGAACTGACATTGGACTTTGGAAGGGAGGCACAAATGCCTAACCATCCCAAATGAAAGGAATAAGAAGGCTATAGCACTTTTATGTATAACAGGAACACTTCCTTGAGGCAAAATTGCAAAACACAAAGTAGGGCAAGGCTTCCAAGGAGCATACGCAGAAAAGCTAAGCCAAATATCAAAGGGGCCTTTGAGAATTTGCCTTTCTGAAGTGTCACTGGAGACACACAGAGCAAACAAAGGCTGGTCCTACAATAACATCTCATTTCCCCAATAACAGTATGAGAATAGATGTGCAGTTTACACAGGTACCAAGAGGCCCCTGGTGGGTCTGATTTGGGTCAGTGTCCCATGAAGAAAGATGGCTGGGCAGTCGGCCCCACATGACAGGGGTTCATGGTGCAACTCTGAGAATATGTTTCTTCTAAGTCCATTCATAGCTGCCATCAAGGTCATTGACAAATGAAGAATGAGTCTTAGGGCATTGCCCTTGAACAGCTCTCATAGTCCAAGGACCAGGCCTCTGCTTCCCCTGGCATTTTTATATCATATGAGCAGCTGACAGTGTATTTATTATGCCTTTGGTGAAACCACTGATGAGAAAATATGTTTCCCTTCGGTTTTCATTTAGAAGACAAGGCATGGTTTGAATAACTTGCCTAATTTTCTTCCTACTGAGTGGCATTTTTTCCCCCAGATCTTTCCCTAAGGCAGCTTTTTATTCAATAGGAAATATCAATGTTGATGTGTTATTGTTCTGTATTTATATAATTCACAGGGCTGTCAGAAATCCTGATGATCTTGAAGCAAGGTCTAATATGCACTTGGCAAGTGCTTTTGCTGGCATTGGCTTTGGAAATGCTGGTGTTCATTTGTGGTGAGTGCATATGAGATTTTATTTCTTTATTCAAGCTATTGCTTTTAATATTTTTTAAAAATTTATAATTTAGGACAAATGGTAAAAATTTAAATATGTTATAGAAGGAAGAAATTTAATTTAAGGTACTTAAAAATTTCCTTAATTTGAGAGCAATTTATTGGCTCATGGACTTTTTTTTATAAGAGCCTTTTAAACTGTAATTCATATACTATCCAATTCACTCATTTAAAATGTCTAATTAAATGGTTTTTAATAATACATAATTCTACAATCATCAATTTTAGAACATTTTTTAACCCCGAAAGAAATCCCATTCCCCTTATCTGCCACCCACCGACCCTCCCACCTCTCACAGTACTCAGTGACTATTAATCTACTCTATTCCTGCAGATTCCCCATCCTGAGCATTTCATATCAATGAAATCATATAATATGTGGTCTTTTGTGTCTGGCTTGTTCTATCTAGCATGATGTTTCCAAGGTTCATCCATGCATTAGAACTTTTTTCCTCTTTTTTGCCAAATAACATTTTATTGTACAGATATAGCAAATTTTACTTTTTCATTCATCAGTTGATGGACATTTGAATTGTTATAATTTTGGTCAATATAAATAATATTACTATGAAAATCCCTATTCCAGTTTTTTGTGTACACACAGTTTTAAATTCTCTTATTTTATTCATAGACATGGAATTGTTAATCATATGGTTATATGTGTTTAAATTTTTGAGTGTACCAGACTCTTTCCCACAGTGTCTGTGCCATTTTACATTCACACCACCAGTGGATGACAGTCTGCTGTCTTCACAGCCTTTACCACTTGGGTATGGAGTCTTAAAACCTCAAAGGCAGGATTTCCCCCCCTAATCCCTCACAAAAAGAGAAAGGATCAGAATCTTTGTCAATAGTCCAGAATTAATCTGTTTGATAAGAACTTTATTAGCATGTTATATTAAAATTGAAAACCAGTGAACTTTGAGAACTAAGAATAGGCCTTTCCTGGGGTGAATGCACTGAAATGGTAATCCTCAGACTCTGCTACTAATAAGAGTAAACACTGGTACACTTTTCCAAAAGGCGAGTGAATAAAATGTACTCAGAACCAGAAAAATACTTATACCGCTTGGTCCACTAATTCACTTCTAGGAATCTAACCTAAGGAAGTATCTATGAACCAGCCATTGTGGTATGCTTGTAATTCCAGCAAACTAGGAGACTAAGGCAAGAGAATCACAAGTTCAAGCTCAGCCTAGGCAAGTTAGCAACTTAACAAGACCTTGTCTCAAAATTTTAAAAAGAGAGAAAAAAAAGGACTGGAAATGTAGCTCAGTGTGAAGGGTACTGCAAGAAAAAAAAATTCATGATATGATCAATGAATTTCCTTATATTCATATTCACCTAAGTGTTATTTATAATTGAAAATTTGGAATGCAACCTAAATTTCCAACAGTTAAAGGTTAACTAAATTACAATGTTTAAAGAATAAAATAGGGTCATTAAAGATGATTTAGAACAAATTTTTATTAAAAAATGTTTACAGTGTTGGGGATTTAGCTCAGTGGTTTCGCCGCCTGCTGCGCAAGCGCAAGGTCCTAAGTTCGATCCCCCGTACCAAAAAAAAAAAATGTTTACAAAGGATATTAAGTAACAAAAGCAATGTATGACTATATACACAGTATAATCCTAAATACTATATATACAATATAATGATAAATATGTGCATTAAATGACTAGAAGGAAATAGGATTATGTGTAATGTTTATCTTCTACAAAGAACATAAACAACTGCTAAAATAAGAACAATCAACCTAACATTTTAACTACAGTTAGAAAAATACCTTTGAAAGCCACATGAATCCTATCACATCATGAAAGCACACTAAACAATAATTATCTGAGCCCAAGATGGGTAAAGCACAATCCAACAACTCATAGAACCAATAGCTTTCCATTTGTTTTTTCAAGGATGGGCTGAGGGATCCTTTTTTTAATAAATATTCATATAGTTCACCAAAATACTTCTTTCCATGAAATGTAACTCTTGCTCCAATAACACATATTACAAGAACCACTGACCATTTTACTCATGCAAAAACTTCATTTCCACTATCTTACTTGTAAATATATTAACTTGTCACAGTATCTTCTGAATCATCTATTAAATTATATTATCCTATTTGTTCACTAAGAATTCAAAGGGATACAAAGATTTTTTCAATAAAAACAAAAACTGCTGGGTGTGGTAGCACATGCCTGTAATCCCAGCACTTGGGAGCCTAAGGCAGGAGGATCACCAGGAGCCCAAGGCCAAACTCAACTACATTTTTCAAGTTTCATTTTAAAAATTTGTTAATTAAGTAACTAATTAAAAAATAAAAACAAAAACCATGATGCCTTTTTTTGATGACAACTAAATCTAAATAAAGCCGTAAGGTAGAATTCAGGCAAGAGGAATCAGTTAAACTAGAATAGATTAATATAGCCCATCAGGGTAGAATAATTTATTATGCTTCAAATACCATTAATATATATAACATTTGAAAAGGTATATCAATTATTGGTGGGACACATCACTGACAAGTCCAGCTTACATGTCACCAAATGACATATAGTTCTAAGATCATTTGAATTTGAACATTTCAGAGGTCTTATTAATGAATACACTCAACATGGAGTGCATCATAGTATATATCCCTATATCCAAGAAAACAGAACCCATAATTCTTTGAGGCAATTGTACTGTCCAGAGACTGTGGAGGGCTCTCCTATAATGCTATCTTTGCATTATTGATTTGAATTCTGATGTCTGTATGTCAACCAAAAATATTTTTTTTCTCTTCTAGCCATGGGATGTCTTACCCAATTTCAGGTTTAGTGAAAACATATAAAGCAAAGGACTACAGTGTGGATCACCCACTAGTGGTAAAAATAATTAATAATATATTACTTAAATTTTATATACCTCATAATTTCCATTAAGTCCATTTGTTTTTCTCCCAGTGCTGGGGATCAAACCCATAGCTTTATATGTATTAGGCAACTGCGTTACCACTGAGTTACAGCCCCAGCCTATAGTTGTTAATTTTTGCTCTTGGCATGGTGGCTCATTCCTGTAATCCCAGCACTGGGAAGCCTGAGGCAGGAGGATCACTGTGAGTTCAAGGCCAGCCTGGGCAACATAGGAAATTCAAGGCCAGCCTGAACTGCATAGGGAGACCCTGTCTCAAAAAAAAAAATTTTTTTTTTTTTACTGCTTGACTACAAGGTAAAGTAATAACAGACTAAGCAGGAGGAAGAGCAGCTTTGCTATCTGTCTCTCCCTAGCCCCATGGCCTTTCTGTGGTGCTCACATCCCCAGCGGTGTTCACGTTCACGGCAAAGATGTTTCCAGAACGGCACCTGGAGACAGCAGAAATATTGGGTATGGACCATTACTCAGAAATCTGTGACTCACACAGGTGGAATGTTTCCTAAGGTTGTTGGTTGTTTCTGAAGGTAACCATAAGGGATAATATCAAAAAATGTTGCTCTGAAGTAGCTGAATAATAACATGTCAATGAATTCCTGAAAGCCCTAGCTAACTCTAAAACACTGTAATTTTATGTTTTAAAGAGTCAGTTGGGCCGGGGATTTAGCTCAATGGTTTCACCGACTGCTGCGCAAGTGCAAGGACCCGAGTTTGATTCCCAGTACCAAAAAAAAAAAAAAAAAAAAAGAGTCAGTTAATGAAACAGAACCAAATATTGATTCTATTAAATTTTTGGTACTCTCTCCTCTGCTTGTATCTCCAAAGAAATTATAACTTCATGTATCCAATTAATGTTATAATTGACCTTTGCTCCATTGAACTAATAATTCAGGAAGAAAAAGTAAATTCACAGCCATAGAGAATCTAAACAAGAATTTTTATTTTTAAAAAATCCCAAATGAGCAATCTGTCTTCCATACTGTAAAATAAATAATGCCTATATTAAGATACGGTGCTGTTTGAATCTTACCAGAAATAAAATTACATTCCAGGGAGCTGTAGTGGGAAGTAAAATGTTGGTGTTTTTCTGAAATGAGAACTTTTTTGAGTAGACTTGGATATATAATTTGGGAAGCATCTCATTCCCCTAGCTGTGTTTGGTAGGAAGGGAACGGCTCAAAAGAAAACTTCATTATGCTCTTGGAGCTCCAGCCGTTTGTGGGACTGTTTTCCAAGGAGGCAGGGCCGACCGCAGACCTTCTGTGAGCGCGACTTCCCCGCCGCTTTGCCCTCACCCTCGCCATTTGTGCACCAGCGGGCCTAGTTCTGGGCGCTGTGCCCGGATAATGGGGGGGGCCTGGCACCGAGCGACACCTACCCCACCCCACCCCCTTTTGATTTCCCAGCGTTTGCTGCAACTTTACCAAGATCTTGAGTCCCTTTTGGAGGCGAGACGTCCTTCAGTCATATTTTGGGATGTAGTTGCCTTTGTAAATAGGCAAACTATGTAAATGGGGGTGGAAGGGGAAAATTTTAGGTTACATTTATGGTATATGGGAAAAAATCTTATATAACTTACATAAAGTTTACATGCCAGGCAGCCATCGACATTACTAAGAAAACAGTTCTTCTGTTAGACAAAAATTCAAGCTGGAAGAACCAACCAGTTCTTTTCTTGCATAGGGAATTTTAATATTATCTCGTATTTTGTCATTAAATACAGTATTTTAATTCTATGTATAAACTTAGATTTTTTTTAGCTTTAGGCCAATCAATTCTCTTTCCTATCATTTTTCCCCCTAAAAATACTTAATAGGAAAACTTAGAGGTTCTGATGGTGTGTTTTGTGGCAGCCATCCCAGGAACATAAAAGCATCATAAACCCTGTATCGTGTGTCACCTTTCTATCTAATGCATGTTTTTGCTGCCACTGGGCAACACAGACTTGTCTTGTCAGGCAAGGTTTACCTTCATCCAGCTGCTCTCCAACTGGCCCTGTATCTGGTTCTATTTATACCATTTTTCCTGGATTACTGAAACAGTTCTCACTGTCATAGAAAAGAAAGCTCAAAACCAATTTAAACAAGTGCTCCACTATGGAGGGGAATTGTGAGGCCCTGGTCTCCTTCAGAGGCATTTTGAGTAGACCTCATACAATGCATTCCATTTGCAGAGTGCTTTGCTTCTTGGCATGAAGGTGTCTCACTCATATAAATGGGGAATGGGGTGGGTGCTAGGAGTTGACAAATAAGTTCCTTTCTTCTGAACATTTTCTGCCTGTAGACAGAACCCAACATCTCTTCCAGATTGATATCTCTATGATTATATGTATTAATTACTACATCAAAATGCTACCTTAAAACTCTCCAAACCTTGGCAACCTTGTCTCTTCTCCTGTATCGTTATTATCTACACATGAAACACTGTGTGCTGAAAGTCTTAGTGCTCTTGGCACTGTAATACTTATTGAGAGGAACCTTCCCTGCCAGTTGGCAATAGAGTTCAAAATAAAGTTTTATAGCTAGAGTGAGGAAATATTTCCTTCTCTGATCACACATAGTCCATTTTTTGTCATACTTATTTTCTTTCTTTTGGGTGATTTAAGTGGGAGTTTTTGTACTTCTTTAACTTTGTCTCACAAGGTGTTTACAAAGGACTTCTCTTTTTCTAAGATGTTACTATAAGAAAAGATGTTGAACATGCACACCTCTAGATGTCAGCAAATTCCAAGGCTTGAAAATAAAATAGCTGCGTTTCTCTTACTGAAGCTCCTTCCTCCTCATCCCAACACCAGCCTTCTTTCCTGGTCTCCTGTCTGACTGAGCTTCTTTTCCTGGCTCTCCTCTTCCTCTTCCTTCTCCTCCTCCTCCTCTTCCTCCTCCTCCTCCGCACAGAGTGACCAGATAGGAAGTAGAAATGTAGGAAATGTAGGAAAAGTTAGCTGCCCTAGCCTACTTCTCTTGTGGAAGCTCTTGGTTCCTCAGTCTGACCTTGCTGAAGTGTCTTCTATGGGGTTGACCATGGACCTTTAAAAGGCTATTGTTAGGGGAGGCACAATGGTGTCCTTGTACTCAATGTTTGGAGATGGCAGTGAGTACACATTCTGTACTCTGCTGCTCTTGTAACCAAACAACACCCAGAGCCTGTGTCTTCTCTTTCTGTCTCTCTAGTCTGTACTTTATGTTTTCTAGGAGCTGACACCCGCACTGCCAAGATCCAAGATGCTGGACCTGTGTTGGCAGATACGCTCCGGAAATTCCTATTTGATCTAAATGTTGACAATGGCCTGGCTGCCATTGGCTACTCCAAGGCAGATATCCCTGCATTAGTGAAAGGAACCCTACCCCAGGTAAGAGGTGTAGAGCAGCCCTCACTCCTGCTAAGAATAAGAAGCACAGAATTTCCATTTGGTGAGCATTAGAGGGAATGGAAACCCAAGGGTCCTCTAGTGGTTCTCAGGTCTTCTCCACACCACACAACAGTTCTCTTCGTGGGAGAAAAGGGCCCAGGTTCCTTCACTTTTATGTCTTTCTATAGGACTGTGGTTGAAGTGAAGCTTTTATGGCAGAACTGAAAGGATTCTTTATGAAAATTAAAGGCAAAAAGAACCAAGTTGATCTTGAACTATGTCAAATTTCCCTTTTCCCCATTTCTACTCTTTTAAAAATCCCCTATAAAACCCTGCAAAACTATTCCAAAAGGACCATTAATACTATTTTCCATTATAAAGAATTATAAATTCCTACTATTTTGTGAAGAACAGGCATAGTTTTTAAGTTAAAACTATTAAAATTGCTTTTGAATGAATTTAGGTCATTGTATATTGTATATATGTGTGTGTCCCTTTGGGCTTATTTCATTTATTTAATGTTCCTAAAGAATTTAAGTTGAAGGGCTAGGGATTTAGCTCAGTGGCACCGCGCCTGCCTAGCAAGTGCAAGGTCCTGAGTTTGATCCCTGGTACCAAAAAAAATAATAATAACAAGTGAATAAGAAACAAGAGCCTCAAAGTACAGCATAGCCCCTGCTATGCTGTACAAGCCACAAACCTTTATTCTAACCTGTAAGTCCAAGAGACTAAATGGAAAAAAAACCCTTCTAAGACTATAATTTATTTTATTCAGACCTACTAGAATATAAGTTCCATGAGAGCAAGACTTTGCTTTGTTCATCCATCCTGTCTTGCATTCAGTACAGGCTAATAAGTATGTTAAATCAACACATACTTGCAGCCCTCTCCTCCTAAATCCTCTGTCCACATGAGCCTAATGATTGGTTGATGAAAATTTTTTGAGATGTTTCCTTGGACGAACTAGAACTTAGCCAGAGATGGAGGAGCCATAAAGCCTGACCAAGGATACCATAGACTTTGTGATCAACACAATTTTAATTTGGCTTCTGGCTTTATAGCATGGTTTCAGTGATACTATCCATTCTGCAAGGAGCTCTCTAAAAACTCTGCTTATAAATCTGGGGGGACATGTTCAGGTGTATATGTTTGTCAACTTCCAAGAATAGCATTGAGGATTTTAACATGAAACTGCATGGTATTCTTGGCCATTTAATTAATTGCTGTTGACATGGCCATGCATGACCCAGCCATTAGCACACACTGGCAAATGTTTACTATTCTAATTCTGCTGTGCTCAGACCTTCACTTTCAATGCCATTCTATACAGCAAGAGATCCAAACTAATATGTGAGACCATCCGCTATAATAGCAAGTTAATTAGCTATCATTCTGAATACCTCCATGTACATGACATAATGGGAAATCACAGAAGCAAAACCTTAATTACACAAAATAAACTTCTTAGTTTCACAGAAGATGAGAGGTAAATGCAACGTTTTGAACATTAAGTCATGTTTTAAAGTAGGAACCCACATTTTCCTCAGGCCATATTCGTAAAGCTGTCCTAAGGCATACACTTTTTCCCTTTGGCCATGTTTTTATAATCAATAAAAACATAGTTAATTTTATTAACCAGCACTAACTCCATTTTGGAGTTGATATGATTGAGATATATATATATTCACAGACTCCTAGGTCTTTGGGGCAGAGAATCTTAGAAATAAGCTTCTCTATTCTGTAGAGAAGAACTACTATAGGGGTTTTTGTTTTGTTTTTTGGCAGAAGTGAACATTTTACAGGAATCCCATGGCAATTTCAGAAGTTTACACAAACAGTTGGCTAATCTTCACTTATTACTATTATAGCACTTAAAGTAGTAAAAAGGTTATATTGGTTCCTGCAGAGAACATTGCTAGAAAGGTTTTTTTCGTACAGTTGATGCTTGAGAAAGGTTCTTTATGTGCAGCAATCAGGGATTGGATTTCTCTGGAAGGAACAACCAGGCCAGTATTCTTGACCAAACCCCACAGCCCATACTAGTGGCAGCAAATAGCACTCCTGTGTCAGAGGCTCCCAACTGCCATAGCCAGGCTGCAAGGTGAATTGGCAAGAATAAATTAATCTCACAAACTGGATTTCGGAAACCTCTGGAAATCAAAACATTCCAAATCTAAACATTTCGTTACGAGGAGAGGTGTCTACCCAAATGAGCACTTCCACTCCCTCGTAGACAGGCCAGCTGAAATGTTATTTTATGAATGTGCTAAAAGTAGAAGTCTGAATTTATTTCAGTGCCCATATTAATCAGTTTTCTTGGGTTTTACATGTCTATAAATAATAACACATTACTTAGCACAGCTTTATTCTTAGAGTTTCACTTTTCTATGACAAAGCTGATATGTATGTCTATTGAAATGCCACAAATTTAACGTCTTTAACCAGCCACTGGAGGTTAGAAATGTGAAAGAAAAATTCAGCTCAGGTTTGGCCTCAGGTACTTCTGAGAGTCCTGAACTACTTCACCAAAGATAAACAGGATCAGTGGTGATGGCTGTATGACATTGTGAATATATTTAATAGCCAATAAGATAAGATTCTTTCTCATTAGAACAGAATAATGTAAAGATCATTATCATCATCTGTGGCCATAGCAAACACTGAACTTTAGCTCTTGACCCTTACACAAATGTGTGTGGGTCTCTGTATGTGTAACCATGAATGAATCTCTCTGCCTTGCTATGAATTTGCAAAATTCTGCAGGGATGGTGTAAAGAATCTACTGGGATGTCAATTTTTACCTTTGTCTCACCATATTCATTAGTATAGTCTCCTGCCTTCTCCTAAATGTGCATCTATCCGTACTTGTGATTTTACTTATTTACTTATTTAGATATAGAGTCTTGCTGTGTTGCCCAGCCTGGTCTTGAACTTCTGGGCTGAAGCCATGCTTCTGCCTCAGCCTCCTGAGTAACTGGGACTACACACATGTGCCACCATATCTAATGGAGTTAATTTTTTAATTGTAGTAAAATATATACAATATAAAATTTGCCACTTTAACTACTTTTATGTGTATAATACAGTGTTATTAAGAATATTCACAATGTCTTACAGCCATTTCCACTACCCTTTTCCAGAACTTTCTAAAATCATCCCAAACAACTCCATATTAAACAATAACTCCCCATTTGCCCTTCTCTTGGTAACCCCTGGTAGCCTCTAGTAACCTCTATTCTACTTTCTGTCTCTGAATTTGCCTATCCTAAGTACCTCATGTAAGTGGAATCACAATATCTGTCCTTTTGTAACTGGTTTATTTTGCCTACCATAATGTCTTCAGTGTTCATCTATATTTTAGCATGTGTCAGAATCACATTCCTGTTTATGGCTGAATAATATTTCATTATATGGACACACCACATTTTGTTGATCCATTCATATGCTAATACCCACTTGGGTTGTTTCTACCTTTTGACTATTAAGAATAATTGTGCTATGAACATAGGCACACAAGCATTTTATTATTCCCTGCTTTTAATTATTTTGGGTATACTCTTTTTTTTTTTTTGGCACCAGGGATCGAACTCAGGTCCTTGCACTTGCGAGGCAGGAGGCGGAACCACTGAGCTAAATCCCCGGCCCTTTGGGTATATTCTTAGGAATAGACATGTTAGATCATACAGCAATTCTATGTTTTAATATTTTGAGGAGCTGACAAACTTTTTTCCATAAGTGACTTTTTTCCATAAATGACTGCACCATTTTTATAATTCCATTAATACACAAGGCTCCAATTTCCCCACATCTTCAGCAACACTTGTTACTTTCCATTTTTTAAATAATAGCCATCCTAATGGGATATAAAGTGATACCTAGTTGAGGCCTTGATTTGCATTTCCCTAATGAATAATAATGTTAGCTATCTTGTCATATGTTTATTGGCTATTTATATATTTTCTTTAGAGAAATATCTATTCAAGTCTTTTGCTCTGTGTTGTTTGGAGTTTGTTGTTATTGTTGTTGTTGTTAAATTGTAGAAATAATTTTTAGATTATGGACATTAATCCCCTACCAGATATATGATTTGCAAATGTTATATCCCATTTTATGAGTTGTTTCAATTCTCTTGCTAGTGTCTTTTGATGCACAAAATTCTTTAATTTTGATCTAGTCCAGGTTATCTCTTCATTTGCTGCGTGTGTTTTTGGTGTCATTATTGATTTTCCCCTTTGTGTTCATCTAAGAGTTTTAGGATTTAATGCTCTTACAGTTAGATTTTCACCTATTTTGAATTAGTTTTTATGTGTCCTTCCTTCTTTTCATTCTTCCTTTTACCGGACAAATTTTTAAAAATATTTTATTTATTTACTTTATTACTTTGTTGTTGTTGTTGTTTTTTGAGACAGGGTCTGGCTGTGCAGTTCAGGCTGGCCTTAAACTCACTATGTAGTTTAGGCTGGCCTCGACTCACGGTGTCCTCCTGCCTCAGCCTATGGAGTGTTTGGATTATAGGTGTGCCCCACCACACCCGGTTTACCTTACTGATTCTGACTGAGATCTACCATACACCATTGTATGAGATGTAGTGAGGAGAAAAAAAATCCCTTTCCTTCCTGTTGGAACTTTTCTAAAGTGAGGGGAGGCAGGCAATGAACAATGAACAAAGAAAGGAAAAGAAAGAAAGAAATCGTTTCAGATAATGATTAATGGTGTGAAGAAAAAATCTGGGTAATGAGATAGAGAATAATCTTGGGACAACCGTGGAAAGAGTTCCAACAAAGTTCTTTTATGAGAGGTCTTCTGCCTGGACATGTTAGCCTTGCGAAGACCGGGCGAAGTTTTCCAGGGCGCACAAAGGGGAAAGGCATAAAATTTAGCAGGGACAGTGGGACTGAGTGAGACCAACCAGTGGGAGAGAAGAGAGTTGGGGTGGAAGGTGGGGCCAGATCGGGGCAGCGTCAGGGATCTTGACTTTGTTCTCATTGCAGCGAGGAACTCATACAAGATCGTTAAGCCCAAGCCTAGAAAGGGCAGATTTATGCGGGGGAATGGGGGTTACTGCTGCCGCTTTGGAGAGAACGACCTCTAGAGGGCGATAGCGGAGCAAAAGTGGAAACAGCCAATGCGGGAAGCAGGGGCTTGAGGGAGCCAGTGGTGGGTGGTGGAACAATCAGAGGTGAGAAGAGCTCGAGATTAGAAATTCATTTGGGGGAGTGTCTGGCAGACTTGCTGATGGGTTGGACTTGCACAGTAGGGCAATGGGAACTCAAGAATGCCTCTTAGATTTTTGTCTGAGCTACTGGGTGTCGTTTCTGACATAAAAATGAGAGGAGCAGGCAGAGTCAGAGTCCCATTTGTGTATGTGACCTTGAGATACCAATATCTCTATGCCCAGTTCATTAACTCAGCGACTAAATGTCCTGCACATATTTACGGTGTATGAAGCACTAATACACAGGGACCCAGAGCAGTCCAAGCCTCTGTCCTCCTGAGTCTCCCTGTTTACCAGGCACGCTGCAAACATACGCTTACTACCAGAGAGCAGACCCAGAGACCTTGGAAAGCGGAGCCCCCAAAGTGGCATGCTTCTTTTTTTTTTTTTTTTTTTTTTGTACCGGGGATCAAACTCGGGTCCTTGCGCTTGCGCAGCAGGCGGTGAAACCACTGAGCTAAATCCCCCGCCCAGCATGCTTCTTAATTAGTCTACAAGACAGACACCATATCTTTTCGTTCCCAGAAGACAAGAGAACCATTGGATAAATAGCCATAGGATGTGCAGGCTGTCTTCACTGATTTGACTCATAATAATTGTCGAAGAAATTAAGCCAATCACTGAAGTAGTTTAGTTTCTATTAGTAAGTAGAAATAAAGCTTTAGTTAATGGGAGAGGGGCAGTTGTTTCATGTAGCCTGAAAGCTCATGTCTACAGAAGTCCTTCTGAATATACCTTTAGTTGCAAAAGTGCTCTTAGATGTCAAGTACGGTCAGTTGTGTTTTCCTTGGCAGTACCAACTGTGCCTGGAACAGGCTCTCTGCCCTCGGAGAACTGACAGAGGTTGTTGAAGGTGTTTTCCCAGCAGCTGATTGGTTCTGTATCCTGACCAGAAGGCTACTGTTGGTGCAGAGATCTAAGGGCAATGACTTTTGAAAGCTTCATGGGAAAGAGATCTTACTTGATAAACCTTTGAGTTGGGAATTAGGTAGCACAAAGCATAAAAAAAATATGATTATTAAAGATGTGACCATTATCAAGTCATTGTTTCTTATGACCAAGTTAATTTACATAACCCACTACCTTTTATGAACAGTGTTTTTGCAAGCCCTGGGTAACGACATTTTTTTACCATTTCAGGAGCGGGTCACCAAGCTTGCACCCCGCCCCCAGTCAGAAGAGGACCTGTCTGCACTGTTTGAAGCTTCAATGAAACTGTATTAATTGCCATTTTAACTTAAGGAATTAAGGACCATTGTAATTTTGAGAAAAAAAGTTGATCTGGCTACAGCTCTGTCTTTTCAAACCTTCACACACAACTTTCCTGTTACTAGTTTGAATGAGATATAAATTTATCCTGTAGGAGTTTTCCTGATGTTCGAAGTCAAACTATTTCCATAAAACAGGCTAGACAAATGCCCACTATGTCAGACCCATGGGCCAGATGTCAGGGGTCAGTGTTCCTCCACAGAACCCCGCAGAATACTCTGCCTCTGCTCTGCATCTATCAAATGGGCAAAAACCTAGTATCCATCAAATACGTAAATGTTCATGTTCTATACCCAGTAAATGCATATCTAGAAATTTATAGAAATACTAGCATAAGTATGTAAAGAAACATAACAAGTACTTTTTCAAATAATAAAAATTGAAGCAACCTTTATTCAATAATAGCATTTGGAAAAATAAATCAATATATTAAACAGTGGATTGCTATGATGTCATTGATAAGGATGAAGTAACTCTGTTGGAAATATGTCAACTATATAATGAATGTTGGCCAAAAAATTGTATGTTAACATGGTCTGATTTTTACTTTTTGAGGGAGGGCGTGTTGAGACAGGGTCTCACTTTATAGTTCAGGCTGGCCCTGAACTCACTATGTAACCCAGGTTGGCCTAGAACTCTTGGCAATCCTCCTGCCTTAGCCTCCCAAATGCTGGGGTTACAATTGTGTGCCACCATGCCCCGCTTTTATTTTTCTACTATATATAAATATATGTCTACCTATAGAAAAGAAAGATGCCCATCAAAATATTCAAAGTTATCACTGGAGAGATATAATTTGGAGTTTGGAGAATTAAGAGAAAATTTTCACTTTGTATTTTATTTTATATTTTATGTTCACTTTGTATTTTACTTTATATTTTGTAGATATCTATATCATTTGGATTGGTTAAAACAAGCTATTTGCTAATTTTTATTTTTATTTATTTATTTATTTTTTGTGGGTACCGGGGATCAAACTCAGGTCCTTAGCTTGTGAGGCAGGCGGTGGAACCACTGAGCTAAATCCCTGGCGATTTGCTAATTTTTAAAAAGACAGAGGGATTGGGGATATAGCTTGGTGTGGAGCATTTGCCTAGTATAACCAAGGCCCTGAGTTCAATCTTAGCACCACAAAAAGTAAAATAATAAAAGGAGAAGAAAAAGATCATTTTAATGTTTCATGTCAGATTCATCTAATTTTATAAAAATACTGGTAACTAATATTCAGAAGGCAAAATCAAATCTGAAGGGTAAAATATTGAAGACCAGTCCCATACTGAATAAATTATTCATTTGAGAAAAACATTAACATCCTACATAATAAATCTCTTTGGGAAAATGTATCTAGTGCTCAGAGTAAGTTGATTCAAAAGCAAGCAGTCCTGTAGTTTACAGATTTCAGTCTTGCAATTAGGATCCAAGTATCATGATAATCTTCCTCCCTAATAGTCCCAGACTACAGAAATCTCATGGCTCATTTTTTCTCAGAAAGATTGCCACACTGAAGTTCGCCAGCTTAAGCTTTTGCAGTGTAGAGCTCAGTGTTCCTGCAGATTTTCTCATGTATTAATTTAATTGAAATTTTAGGGCTGGGGATTTAGCTCAGTGGTTTCGCCACCTGCTGTGCAAGCACAAGAACCTGAGTTCGATCCCCGGTACCAAAAAAAAAAAAAAATTGAAATTTTAATCTTATACATGGGTAATGTATGTATAATTATATCAGGATTTAAAAAAAAGATAGGGCAAGTGATAATGTACCATTTGACCTGCCCAGGCCCTCTCTGTTTTTTTTTTTTTTTAATTCTGTTGAGATTTCAAAATAATGTTTATTGGAGGTCTTCTCAAATTACAAATATAAAATACACTAATAGAGTGCAATGATAAAGACAAAATAATTGTTTCTTTTGCACCATCTGAAAGATAACTAATGTGAAATATTGTAAATGTTCTTTCAGTAATTCTGTATACATAAGTATTTATAGATAGCTACATGTGGATACATTTTTTATTAGAGGCAGCATTGTTAAGGTAAATTCTTACAGGGTAAAAAAAGAAAAACAAAAAAACTTGGACTGGGAAGGGATGTAGATCAGTTATAGAATGCACACTTGTGTTAGGCCCTGGATTCAATTCCCAGTACCATAAAAAATAATAATTCCTACAAAGCATTGAAATTGTGTATGCCAGCATTGAAATTGAAATTGCCCAAAAGGCAAGCCTAAGACCATATGAACAGAATTTCAACTACACCTTGCGGACTACATCCAGCTAAAATTCCTTCTAGCTTTTCAGGACAATTATGGAATGTGAATGCAGAAGCCAAGTGTAAACAAGAAAGAAAAATAAAACTCTTTGCCAGTCTAAGATCCTGGAAATTTCAGTACAAGTTTTTAATGAATATTCCAAAAGACACTGGCATAGCAAAAACTTCATATATATACATATATATATATGAAGTTTTTATATATATATATCCATATGTTCAAATATATATATATGCACTCAAGTCTCTTATATAATCTATAAACATCCTCCCTCCCATATAAATTAAATCATGTCTAGATTTCTTATAGTACCTAACAAAATGTAAAGACTGTGTAAGTATTCGTTATGCTGTATTTTTCTGGAATAATGACAAGAAAAATTTCTATATGTGTTTAGTACAGACGCAATCATTATAGGCCTAAATACTAGTATGCAAGCAAGACTCAAAGCAAGAAGTGCTCAAAAACTAGTGTTGGAGAGAAATGAGGATCTATGAAATAGTAGGAGGCTACAGTAAAGTGTGCCTACACACCACTTCATTTGCATGATCTGGAATAGTGCACAGTGCACGGCAAATTCCGATTTTACTGCTTGGAACTTTCTAAAAAATCTTTGTCTCCAATATTTTCAATTTGTAGTTGGTTGAATCACAGATGTGGAACTCACATACACTGAGAGTTAGCTCTATATTCTGCAATATAATATGACATCTTAGGAGCACATTAGACTAGGGACCAAGGGCCCCGGGTTTTGCTCCAGTCTTATCTGAGTCTTACTTTACTTAACCAAGGCCACTTCCAGCTTGAAAATGCCATGATTAGATCTGATGTATTTACCCTCCCCTTAATGTGAGATTTTGAATCAGGGAAAATTAATGTAAAATAATTTGAGAGACAAAAATGAAATCTGTCTCTCTGATTCCTTGCCTAGCAGTAGCCAGACGTCTAATGTGACTCACTAGAAGCGTTTGGTGTTCCTATTGATGATGACTTTATAGAGGAAGAATTTAAAGGTCAAGCATGAAGAAACAGATTTAGGAAGCCATAATGTTTTTTATCTTGATACCATCGTTTTGGTCCTTGCATTTTGAAAATATGGTGAAGATATTTCCTGACTTACTATTTTTAAATTGTGAGATAGGCAATTAGATCATTTCTATTAACCAAACACTTTCATGCCGCAGAGACAATAATTAAGTACATTTTTCTAATGTCACATCCTAGTTTTCTATTGGTTTCCTTTAAAAAAAAAATTCTTAAGAGTCACAGCACCACTAACAAGGAAAATTAAAAGAAAGACATTCAAAAATCTGTATATGACTACTTTCATAAAACTACCATCTATAGCAGCATTTTCACTTAAAATACATAGACATCTGTAATTTATCTCACAATATAAAACACTAATTTGCTCCAAGTAGGCCATGATTTATTGTCAAGTGCCACACTCAATAGCTGACTTGTTTTTGTGCTCCTGTCCTTTCTCCGCGTGCAAGAAGGACTGTGTGTTGGGCTTGGCATTGTTTGTATGGCTGTAGACACAGCTGTGGGATGTTTTCAAGTGGTCAGTGAAGTAAGTCTGTAAAATACCGACAAGTACAGTATCAAAATAGAGAGAGGGCAAACACAAAAATTGCTTTTCTGGCCTTTTAACCCTGAGAAAGATTAATGGTTGTTTGTATTAGAAACTGTATCCTAATGAGGCCTTGTTGCATCTGGGGAGTAGGTGAGAGAAAGGACTATTCACCTCTGGGTCAACATTGCACAGGCTTTAAGTCTCTGATGACCAGCAACCCCAAGCCAGACAGCTGCCAGGGCTCTGCCATTAAGCGCCCAGTCCTCTGGGAGCCGTTAGGGGACCGGGCCATCATCATCACAATAGCCCGGGGGAGACCGACTCCGGAGCCAAGCCACAATGAATGAACAGAAATTGTTTCTTGAAGCCCTATGTTGAATTACTGGCAGCTGGGGATGGGAGGGTCTAGTTTCTCCTGCTATTATCCCACTGGTTTTCCAACCACTCCACTCACTCTCAGAGAAATGCAATCTTTCTACAAACTGCAATAATTTGAGATTTTTGTCCTGTGTAAAATCCTTTATGAAGCTATGTGCATGCATGACAGCTAACTTCAAAGTAACCCCATTTTATTCTTTCTGTCTTTAAATACTGACTTTTTAATTTGGGTCCTTTTAATTAGCTTTTGGAAACCGATTAAAATATCAGGAGAAAAAAGGAAGAAAAAACCTACTAATCATTCCAGTTACCCAAACACAGCTGTTAACGTTTGATATATTTCTTTTCTTTTCTTTTTTTTCTTTTTTTTTTTTTTCTATTTGGGTGACAGGTAATCTTCAGCTCTTTTTTTTTTTTTCCATTTTCTTTCTTTTTCTTTTTTTTTTTTTTTTGGCTTTGACAGATTTTGACTTAGGGGTTTTTTTTCTAATTTATTTTTTATTTTTTAAATAGCACAACATTTATTAGTTTAGCTCTTTTCTTGTAAGGCATGACATTGTAAGTATTTTCCATGTTGCTAAGTAATCTTCATAATCATTATTGTATTTTTTTTTTTTTTGAGTAGGAAAATTTATTGGGAGAAAGAAAGCTTCTGCCTAAGAGAGACAGAAGGGGGACCAGAAACTGGGTTGCCCACCCACCCCACTTTTTAAAGATTTTTATACAGCAAAGCTATGTGGTGAGGCGGGTACAAAGTGGGACAAAACTATAAGAATCAATGGAAATTTATGAGGTGGGACAAAACCATGACAAATCAATAAGATTACAAGTACAGTCACCCAGGTAATATTGATTAAATGGGGATCAAATGGGAAGACAAGTCACATACAAGGAATTTCCCATTTAGAATATCAATCACTGCTATCTATCTCTAGGGGAAGTAGTACTTCTTTTCCTTTTTATAATGCTAACCAGTGAATGTGCCTCAATTGTTTTCCATGTTGGTTCCTTGTTGTGTTGGCTCCTTGGAGGGCTGGTGACTTAAGGAAGGCCCTGTCTACCTGCCTACAAGATATCTAATTAAGTTACCTGTCTATAATATTTCCCCCTCTGAAGAAGTGCCCCTAACTGCTGTGAGGGGGGAAAGGGCAAAGACAGTTCTGGCTACCTCCAGCTGAAGAGGGTTGTAGTTGTGATCAGCAGTTAAGAGTTACTCTACAGAGTCTATCTAAAGGCCCCGATGAAGCCATATAGCTTTGAGTCAAAAGATGTAGGATCCTGTAGGAAAGGTTCCTTTGTGTCCTGGATCTTTGTTGACCTTGAGGGGCCAGGGCCAAAATATTGACTGTCCTCATAGCCCAGTTACCTTTTTAGTTTTGGTCTCCAAACATTCTGGAAGCTTTGTCTTGAAATCCAGCAGCCACAGAAAAGGGAAGTACCTCTGACCAGTAATATCGGTGGAAGACCTCCAAAATGATATAGGGGGAAAGAGATGTAACTCCCAAACCTACTAGATATCCGAAACCTGAGTTCGTGTTCTCTAAAATTGAAGAATGAATTCTAGGAACCATGGAGATTAAGAGTGATAGGTCTCCCACCACCTCAGCAGCTATTACGTATAGTAGCTGCCCTCTTCCTATCATGCCTTGCCCCCTCCCCTGTGTGACATCATGCCAAGATGGTTGCTCCCACCAAAGAATAAACCCTTCTTCCCAGCATGCCCCTGTTCCCGCCTAGAGAGTAACCTAATACTCGCTCACCTCCTACCACCTAGTGACATCATGGGCTCCTCCATTCCCTAGTCACTAAGTCACTCAACCTCACCTCAGCCCCTACAAACCCCACCCCAGTCTCTATAAAAGACTCTCCCTGCCCCAGCCATATTGCTTTTGTCTCTCCTTTGTTCAGAGACAGCCCGGCAGATCTATTCCCCTAATAAAGGCTTGCTGTGGCCTGGTCTGGTCTTGGTCTTTGGCCCTTTTACCTGACAAAGAGTAGGAAAAATTTATTGAGAGAAAGAAAGCTTCTGCCTAAGAGAGACAGAAGGGGGACTGGAAAGTGGGTTGCCCCTCATTATTGTATTTTTAAAAGTACACAATAATTTATAGAATAGTGTTTTAATAATTTATTCTAATTATAGGCAATTGATTACCTCCAAATTTTTACACCCATCTATAACATAACAATAAGTAAATAAATAATGCATTTGTGGCTTTTCCCTGTTCTAATTTCTATAGCTCCTGATTCATATTTTCAAATTGTATATGGTATTTCACCATTGTTTTGAGTGTTACTTCCCCTCTCCCTCAATCTTATTTCTCTTCAAAATAAGTACCAGTACAAAGTACAAGAAATGAAACAAAGTTCATTTACATGATGGACAGGGTTAGCCTATGTGTGCAAACCCAGAAAGGGCAACTGTAATATTTCCTCTATGTTAGCACAATCAGGCTTTGGCATCTGTGGGGTATTGGTTCTAGGACACTCCTTGGAAACCAAAATCTGAAGATACTCAACTTTAAAAATCTAAAATGTCATAGTAGGAACTGGGGATTTATCTCAGTGGTGCCGCCACCTGCCTCGCAAATACAAGGTCCCAAGTTTGATCCCTGGTATCAAAAAAAAAAAAAAATGGCATAGTAAATATCCTATATACATCCTGTCATATACTTTAAATCTCTAGATGACCTATAATACCTAATACAATGTAAATAGTGGTTCTACTGTATTGTTTAGGGAATAATGACAAGAAAAAAGTCCGTACGTATTCAATACAGATACAATGTGTGTGTGTGTGTGTGTGTGTGTGTGTGTGTGTGTACACAAAGGCCCTCTCAGGCCAATTTGGCTTAATTTAACACTGCAAAGTACTGGTAGCTACACTCTAGAAGCTTGAAGATCAGTGTTAAAGTTCTATACAAATTCTCATGCTAGATAATGGAGGAGGCGTTTGCAAAATAGTTCAGTGGACTTCTGACAATGTCTTACTTCAAGAAGTGTCATAATACCAGCCCTGAAATGTTAAGGTTTCTTCTCCCACTGGCCAATTTGCAGGCAGTCAACTTGGAATGAGCCACAGTACAGAAAACTTTCTTACCACCCCACTGCTCTTTAGCTGTCATTCAGTAAGCTGGAGTGACTGAGGCTAGAGGTGGCTGCAGTGGGAATCTGGAGTTACAAGGACTAGCTAGGACTGCATCTGCTTATGGCCTTCTTGCTGTCAGAGTCCTCAGAGGGCACAGGGCATCACGTGGCACTACAGGCAGCATATGTGTATTTGTGTTCAGTGTAATTTTTCCCTTGAATATTTTTAATCCATAGTTGGCTAAATCCACAGAAGCAGAATGCACAGATGTGGATAGCTGACTATATATTTTAGCTCATATGAAGAGATTAAAATTTTAAAATAAACTTGGCAAATTACTTTAGTATTATATTTTTGACTCTTAAGTAGAACTACTAAGTCTACTTTTCCCCCCTCTACATTTTTTTCCCTTTTTTGGACCTTCTCTGGACCCCTAAGACTACAGCCCTGTATTATTACAATCAAGGTCCTCAGTTTTGCTGGCCAAGGGAAAAAAAAAAACAAGAAAGCAGCATATACTGCACATGTTCCTTTCCCAAAAAACCATTCTTTTCTATAAACTATCCAGCCCTATGAGTGAAAGAATTGCTGCACTATGAGAGAAGTGAATGAGACCCACCCAGGCCTCTTCCAAGAGTCTGTTTCTCCTCTAATCAGAAACTTCTGGAAGATTGGCAGTTGTGCACAAGAGCCCATGGTGGCTTTGGTAAAATTTACTGGAGACCAATGTGAGCTTTATACCATGCAATGAACATGAGGGGGAAGATGGAAGCAAATCTACATTTTATTTTGTCACTCTACCAGGTTAATAGTGAGCTCTTGTTGTGGGTTCAATTTGTATATCTGTACTGGCTTGTGAATATCTTTTCTGGTTATGTCTTTTACCCCCTTTCTAAATGGATTTTATTGTTGAGTTTTAAAAATAGTTTATAGATTCTAGGTACAAGCCTTTCGTCAGACACATGGCTTGAAAATATTTACTCTCTGTTCTTTATCTCTTCACTCTCTTATAGGGTCTTACAGGGAACAAAGTTCCTAATTTGATGAGAAGCAACTTATCACTTTTTCATCATGAGGCAGATATTACTATTATCCCCATTTTATAGGTGATAAAACCAAGCCTTAGAAAAGTCACATAACTTGCCCAAGGCCACACTGCTAGCAAGTGGTAACAAGTGACTTGTCTTGATCCCAGATACAGATCTTGGTCTTGACAATCACCCAGTGCCAACTACTGTGCCGAGTTCTGGACTACAAAGATGAATAAAACACAGTCCTTCCCTTTAGAAGGCTCATAATCCATCAGAGGAAATAGATCCTCACAGACCACAATTTGATTCCTGAAGAAGAAGCAGCCCCAATTGGTAAGCTGCCTTACCAATATAGAAGCCTTCAGTGACAGTTGTTGATTGGATGGTTAAGTGGAAGCAAAGAAGGGAGGAAGGAGGAACCCATTATCCTGATTTCCTTGACAAATCTATTTGTTGTGCCTTGTGTAGTAGGGAGTTCCTTGTAGTAGAAAATACTTTCTACTTTCTAGAAGCAGAAAGACTTCCTTAAACCTAATTATCCACTGGCCTCCAATCATCCTAAACAGTTTGTACAGCTGTGCTGGGCAAAAATAACTGAAAACTATTGAATGTAAAGAAGGGATCTG
The DNA here is from genome assembly GCF_053883595.1 of Heterocephalus glaber. Taxonomy (NCBI): domain Eukaryota; kingdom Metazoa; phylum Chordata; class Mammalia; order Rodentia; family Bathyergidae; genus Heterocephalus; species Heterocephalus glaber. Next base: position 11,089,505 of record NW_028258344.1, read on the forward strand.
GCTGGGGATTTAGCTCAGTGGTTTCGCCGCCCACTGGGCAAGCGCAAGGACTCGAGTTCCATCCCCGGTACCAAAAAAGAAAAAAGAAAAAAAGGGGATCTGCCATATTATGAGCTACTAAGACAGAAAAGATAATAGAAACTGGCATCCAAAAGGAAGAGCAGCTTCCCCACAGCTGCATGGAGTAAATAGTCAGGCTCAGCCTCAGCTGCTGCCCAGAGCAAGTATTGCTGTCTCAGTACCTATGACTTCCTTGCTCTCCAAACTCCCACCATCTCACAAGACCTCCATAACCAAGTTCACTTCCTTTTTTCAAAGAATCTCATCCTCAGGAAGCCTTCCTGCAGGGCAGAGACTCCAGGAGACATTGTGAAGGATGCTCTCCCCTCCCCACTGGGTCCTCTTCCCTCTAGTCTCTAACCATTCCTCTCCTTTCACTTCTCTCCTGCCTTTCATCCTGCTATGACTGCTTAGTCCCTGTTGTGGATTGTATGCTTATGTCTCTCCCAAATTCATACGTTGAAGCCCTGATCCTCAATATTTTGGTATTTGAAGGGGGATCTTTTGGGAGGTTATTAGGCTTAGATGAAGTCATAAAGATCAGGATCTTGATGATAGGATTAGTGCCCTTAAAAGGAGAGGATGGGATCGGAGTTCTCCATTTCTCACACATGAACACACAATAGTAAGTTGGCCGCCTATCAACAAGGGAGAGAACTGAATCAGCTAGAATCTTGGACTTCCCAGCCTCCACTATAAGAAATGGATGTTAATCCACCAGGCTGTGATAGTTAGCTATCACAGTCCAAGCTGCATACAACAATCCCAAAGAGAAAAAAAAGAAAAATATGTGTTTACATTAAGTGTAGATTATGCAGTTTCTATTCTAAGCACTTTACATATCTTTCAATGTTGTCATTTCAACAACTGTATGCTTATTACACTTTTTACATCACCCAAGCACACACACACTTTTTTTAAACATCCCCCTGCCCCCGGATTGTTGTAGTCACCTTCCTAATGTTTTTTCTGGCTCCATTTCTTTCTCTCTTTTTTCTTTCTTTCTCTGTCTCTCTCTGTCTCTCTCCCTCTCTCTCCTCTCTCTCTCTCTTCTTATAGCACCAGGGATTAAACCCAGGACCTTCACACTGACTTACATCCCCCGCCCTTTTTATTTTTTATTTTGGGATAGGCCCTTACAAAGTTGCTGAAGTGCCCAGGCTGGATTTGAATTTGTGATTCTCCTGCCTCAGTATCCCAGAATGTCAGGATTACATGTGCCACCGTGCTTAGCTTTCCATTTCTTAATACCCTGCATCTATAATGGCTTCGATAAAATACAAATTGCAAACCAAAGCTTTCGTTTAATTAAAATCTCTCAGTGGCTTCTCACAGCTTTCAAGAGAAGGCACACACCTCATAGCAGACAGGAAGGTCCATCATGACCTTGTCCCTGTCTTCCTGTCTATCCTCCTGTCTGCTATAAGGGCTTCACCACAGTCACCTTAATCTCCCCAAATTTACACATACTCAGGAACTGTCTCAGGTCTCCATAGCTTTGGACAGGCTATTCCCTGTCCCTGAATCCCTCCAAGCCACAAACAAACTATTGCCCAATCTTCACTCAGCCCTATCATAACCCCACCATCCTTCTCCATAGGAAAATCAAAGAACTCTAATTTGAGGCCTCTTCTAAACTCCCATAACATCTTCCATGTGTCTCTACTTACACTGCACAATCATTTATTTTCTTCTGTACCTCCCCCGCTCTAACCTGTTAATAAAGGTTGTCTTGATCACGGATCCTTATCATCTCACATAATAGCTGGCATATATAGAAGTAGTCATCAATAGATACTTGAAGAATAGAATGGAAAAGAGAGACTGAACCGATCCATCTCATTTTTCTCACTCAGACAGTTTTTCATTGACCAAACTCAAACGTGAAGCCTGTGTGTCCCAGATCCTCAACTGTAATGAATGAATGGAGGAACCAATATTTCTTGCCTATAATATCCTGATATGAGAACAACCTGGAAAAAAGCAAGAAATGTTTTAGAATTCACTTTTTACTGTCCTGGTCCATGGTCCATTGAAAATACGTGGGCAGCCTGGAGATTCATGAATTTATGAGTTTCCTTTTACAGATCATTGTAGCGAACCCAAGAGCTGAGTCAGTTAGGAACAACTTTATAAAGAACATACAACTATTTATCTACACAAAAGTCTTCCTACCATCAGTAATACCATTAACATCTTAGCAGCTTTTCCATTATGAGTCTGACATTTCTTTCTTCAAAGCCCAATTTAAGTGCTTGTGACTTTTTTTGAAATGAAATAATAAAGCCATCAATACAAAGTAAAAGCTTGGAAATATTTATAATCGGGTATCTGGAGTATATTTTATGTTAAAGAAAATATTGAGTTACTAGGCCTTCCCTTTTAAATCCCTTAAGCCCTTCAGCTTCAGAACAAGAGATTCAAACTCTAGGATCTAAATTTTTATGTGGCTTCTTATTACTTTTTTATCCCTTCTAAAACTCTAAATCCCTTCAACATAGCTTCAGCTCCTTCCACAGCCGAACTGTCAGCAGGCTGATCTTTTTATTAGGAGGTAATGGATTTAGTTTGATTGCTGACACAAGAACAATGAGAGGATAAACAATTCCATTTGTGGCCATGAAGTTCCCCATCTGTTGAGTGCATTCATGACTGAAGAGCGCTGGGCACAGACAGATGAATGAGCCTGCCACACGTGATGGTAATGACATCCGTCATACAAGCTGAACATGTGGCTTCATAAATCAAGAGCTAATACCAACTTTGGTTGCTCATGTCATTAACAAGCCATCCATTTAAATACCTAAGAATTTACCATAACAGCCTAAAGACCTGACTTGCAATTCTGATCTCACCAAAAAACCACTGGTAGTAAAGGCAGCCCCAAATTATTCTAAGTTTAAAAATTTTTTTATATGCACACTCAAATATCTGCAGATGAAACTAAATGATTTCTGGAATTGGTTTCAAATTAAAATGGTGAATGGATAAATGAAAAAAGATTGGTCATGAATTGATCATTCTTACAGTTAAATGGTTGGTACATACGTGTTCATTATACCATATTCTCCACTTTTGCATATCTTCACAATTCTTCATTAGCAAGAGTAGAAAATAAAAATATTTTAAACTATAAAATGGGAGCTTCCATTGTTTGACATAAGCATTTTTGCCCAATTTTGTCTTTTATCAAAGAAAAAGAGGGCCGGGGATTTAGCTCAGTGGTTTCACCGCTTGCTGCGCAAGTGCAAGGACCCGAGTTCAATCCCCAGTACCCCCCCCAAAAAAAAAGAAAGAAAGAAAAAGAAAAACACAGCTTACATAACAGTTCAAACACCTAACAATGCAAAGAAGCCATCATTAGCAAACAGGAGTGCATTTCACAGGAAGATGATCAGGTAACGCCTGCTGCAATTTGGGGGGCACCCACTTATCATTCCCAGCCCCAGCCCTAAGGCCAGAAGATTAGCCTGCACAAAAAGCCTAAAGACACTCTTAATTTTTCATCCCCTTTTTATTTACCACTGGGGTAAGTTATCCTGTCACCACTTCTGTACTTTGTTCCACCTTTTCACAGGTGCTCTTCTAGGCGTTTTAATTTATGGGTTGTCAAAAAAATGCAAAATGACTCCCTTCTGGTGCCATAGGGTCTGGGCTCCTGATTGCCTCTGACGTCAATTCCTCCTGGAAATGGCCAGATCAGATGGGGCTTGGACACCCCCCACCCCACCCCACCCTCAAGCAGTTGCTTATTTTTCAGGCTGACGTCAGACTTGGGTGAAAGAGACAATCATTTCTTTTGCCTTCTGGATCCCAGAGCCAGCACATTCTAAGCGCTCAGTGAACAGCTCTCTAAGTAAATCATGACTACATTTTTTTAAAAAATGCAAAATGAAAGAACAAAGGAAAGGGAAAACACAAAAAGGAAGTGGCAATGTTTTGTGCAAGGGCCTGTTCAGTTGTCTTTTGCTAGGTCAATCCTGTGAATGCCACCAGGGCACCTTGTTTCAGGTTCAGCTGGATTCCCCAGAAGAAGTTCTAGGTATGTCTTTCATTAATACTGATAGTGATTGAAAGCCTAAAAGGAAGAAAGAGAAATCTATGCCCCTAGGAGACCACCTTCCACCACCCCTCAAAATTATATAAACATGGTGTCAATTCTATAATTTACTTAAGGTAAAAGCACCAAATACCTACTCTGCCTAACACTGCAGGGCTTAAGGGGTCCCACACTGAACAGAGCACACAGCATTTTGCCAAGCAGATGACAAATTGTTAAGCAATCACTATTCAGTGTGAGAGTTATAATGAGGTCTGCCCTTATCTTAGGAAGTGATGCTACCACTGAAAAAGTCCAGCAGCCAATGGAGAGACTGGGCCAGCTGAAGAACTTTTAGAACTCCACCAGTATGATAGTCACAAGCCATGCAAAACTATTGAGTTGTTGAAATGTTACTAGTCCAAATTGAAATATGCTGTCAGTGAAAAATACACACCACATCTCCTAGACTTGGCATTAAAAAAGGAAAATTCCACAAGCCAAAATGAACTTTTCATTAAAACTTTTAAAAATTATTTTTCATATTGACTGCATTTTAAATGATAATATTTTGGCTATATTTGATTATAAATAAAATACATATGATCTTCCACATGAACTTTTAGCCTTTTTTTCTTTTGCAGAACTAGAGCGTAAACCCAGGATCTTGCACACGTTAGGCAAGCACTCTACTGCTGAGCTGCGTCCCAGCCTTGAGCATCCAGCCTTTTAATTTATAGTTGGCTATGTCTGTCTTACTATTTAACCCACCTATTGTGTACTGTACATAATTTTTAAATTTTTCAGTGCTGGGAATAAAGCCCAGGGCCTTTAGCATGTTAGGCAAGTGTTCTACCACTAAGCTATATCCCCAGCCCACTTTACATAATTTTAGAAAATTTTATATTTAATATATGGAGCTTTGAATTCTACATACTGTATATTTGTCTACTGTCAACCCTTTCTTTGAAAAAATTTATACACTTATTTTTTTAAAGAATGTACAGAGAATACCAATCACCAAATTTCCTGCTCTGGAGGAAATTCAAATTCTTTGTATTTCCCAGCATAGTCTATCAAAATAAAAATAAACATATCTCTAAATTTTATTCCCAGATCTCCAATTTGACTTCTAAGAATTTATCCTACTGATAGATTTTGAACATGTGTGTGAGGACATATATTATGGATATTTATTGTAGTACTGGAGATGACTGGAATAATCCTAACTATCAAGCATTATTGTGATGTGTTCATACGGAGTCCATTAAAGCGAATGAGGGAGAAGCCAGGTGTGGTGATGTGAACCTGTAGCCCTGGCTACTCAGGAGGCTGAGGTGAGAGGATGACTTGAGCCGGCAAGCTTGAGACCAGCCAGAGTAACATCATGAGACCCCATCTCAAAACAAGTAAATAAAGGGTATAGGAGGGGCAGGGGAAAGGAAAGAAGGGAAAAGAAAAAATATGAGAAGAGGAAAAAATGGAAACAAAGTCTCTGTAAATAGGGAAGGGTGGAGGGGCAGGGGAATGGGGAAAAAATACGAACCAAAATACATCTTGTAAAGGTACAAGATCCCAATAATGAATGTAACTGTATTGTATACCTGAAATGTACCAATAAACTTAATGGAAAAAACAATTAAAATATCTAGCAAAAAATAAAAAGAAGTATATTTACTTCTACCTGTTTCTACAAGTAACAGAAATCCACTACAAACTGATTCATAATAATAAAGTAAATTTATTAAATCACATAAAATATCATTAAAGTTAATTTTACCTGTTTCTTTGAACTTTCATAGAGGGATACTGGAGGTTGAACTCAAGATCTTTAAACTGAGCTGCATCCCAACTTTTCTTTATTTTTTGAGACAAGGTCTTGCTAAATTTTCCAGACTAGGCTTGAACTTGCAATCCTCCTGCCTCAGCTTTCCAAAGTCTTTGGACTTTTTAAGCATGACTATTATAAATTTTAAGTTAGGTTCGTGTCTAGCATGGTATTTCTTTTTTTGTTTTTGTTTTTGTTTTGGGAACCGGGGATCAAACTTGGGACCTTGTGCTTGCGAGGCAGGCGGCGGAACCACTGAGCTAAATCCCCGGCCCTAGCATTGTATTTCTATAGAACACACTGCTGTAGTGGTTCTGCATGAGCTACAAAACAGTGTAAGTTGGGAGCTGCCTTGAAGGAACTCGGAGGTTGTGCTGGCCCTGAAGTCAGCAGGAAAAAGACAAGAGTCACTTAAGACCTCCTCTGAATACCTAGTAGCCATCTCAAACTTCACAGGTCTAAAACAGCTCCTGCTCTACAGTGGATACTGTAGTCAGTACCCAGCCTCTCCAGGACCACTGCACTCCTTCCCCATGCTCCCGAGAGTGCTGGTGACTAATAGCCCACAGCCCAGCCCCAAGCCCCAGATTGCCCACCACTAGGAAGAAGCACCTTGTCCAAGGTCCCAGTCCTTTCCAGAGCCACCTCCACTCAGGGACAGTAGATTAGGTCAAGTAGGAGGCCCAACTACCTTGCTTCAAATTAAGTTAACTCTGAAGAGCCTCTCCCACTACAGAGTTCTGCCATGGGGTTGGTTTCATCCCTTGTTGGGACCAAGTGGTCACTCGGCAACTTTCTTCCTCTGATACTGTTTGCAGCACTTCCCCAGGAGATGATTGTGAGACGGCTGGCCAGCAAACTTTCTGCACACTAATTTTATCTTAGAGATAGTTTCCTGGAAACTTGATCTTTAATTCCTTTTTTCCTTTCACACTCACAGCCTTTCAGTCAGAAATCCCATTAGTTCTATTTTCAAGTGATGTCCAGAATTTAACCAGCTCTCAATCCCTCACTGCCTTCCAGATCCAAGATCCTCATCTCTCACCTGGGGTATCATGAGGACCTCCTGCTACAGTTTAAATATGAAGTGCCCTCCAAAGACTTATGTATTGAGGGCTTGATCCCCAGTGCAGCAATTTTCAGAAGTGGCACTTTTGAAAGGTGATTGGGTATGAGGGCTTTGATTCATCAGTGGATTAACCCAATAAGAGATCATAATCTGTTGGCATTATTGAGACATGATGGAAACAGTAAGTGAGGCCTTGTTACAGAGAGAAGATCATGGAGGTGTGACCCTGAGAACTATCTCCAGTCCTCAGCCCCTCCTCTCTGGCCCTTTTCTCTGTCTCTGCTTCCTGGCTGCCACAAGCTCAGCAGTTTTGCTTTACCATACTCTTCCACCATGACATTCTGCTCACCTCAGGCCCACAGCAGTGAACCAACCAACCATGGACTAAAATCTCTGGAACTGTGAGCCAAATAAATCCTCAAGTTGATTTTTGCAGGTATTTTGTCACAGCAAGGGAAAGCTGGCTAACATATCTCCCAGCTGTTCTCCTTGCTTCTGTTCCTAGTTTCTCTTTAGTCCCTCTTAACAGAGCAACCAGAATAAAGGTCTCAAGTCAGGTCATACAGCAGCTCTGCTCAAAGCCCATTACCACTGACTTCCCATGTCATCCAGAGAAAAAGCTAAATCCTTGCTAATACCTAGCATGCCTGAGAAATCCTAGTTCATATATGTTGTCCTAGCATAATTTTAATTAGTGAACTCTACTTAAAAGTAGCTCACTTTGGGTTATAAGCTATACAGTTACTACATTAGTCAGCTTTCCGTCACTGTAACAAAATACCTGAGAAAATCAACTTCAACAGAGGAAAAGTTTATTTTGGCTCATAGTTTCAGGAGTTTCGATCCATTGTCCCTTGCCACATTGCTTTGAGTCAATTGCAGCACAGTACATTATGTCAGGAAGTGCATGGAGTGGAACTTCTAATGGCATGGTGATTGGGAAACAGAGAGAGAGGAAGGGTCCAGGGTCCTGATATCCTCTTCAAGGGCACATGCCCTTTGCCCTAACTTTCTTCCACTAGGTCACACCTCCTAAAGGTTCCATCACTTACCAAAAGTGCCACAGACTGGTGAACAAGCCTTGAGTATATAGGCCTTTGGGGGAACATTTCTATATAAGGCCCTACATGAAGTAGCTTCCTGCTACCTCTTGGACTTCATCTCCTACTTACCTTCTCCCCACTCTATTCCAGGCACTCCAGAAGAGTCTTCAAACAGGCAGACAAATTCCTACCTCAGCATATTTGCATCTGCTGTTACTCTGCTTGAAATGCTGTTCCCCCCGATATCTGTAGGCTCCCTCTTTCCATTACACCTTTACTCAAGATTGTCTGTCTGTCTGTCTATCTGTCTGTATATTATGCAGGTCTCACTACATTGCTTGAGCTGGTTTCTAATCCATGGGCTCAGGCAATCCTCCTACCTTAGCCTCCCAAATAACTGAGACTATAGGCACTGAATCTGGCTCAAGATCCCTTTTTTAATGAGTCTTCCCTGGCCACTCTATAAATTTCAGCTCTCCACCCTAACCCCTCATATCTTCTTTTCTTTGTTTTACTTTTTCTGCTTTTTAACTTTATCTCTATCTAATATGCTCCATGTTTTACTTATGTGTTTTTTTATCATCTGTCTCTTTCAGCAGAATGTACATCTTATCAGCCCCAGTTCTTTCAGCACAGTATGTATTCAATAAATACCTGTTGACAAAAATGAATGAATAGAATGTGGATGAACTCAAAAACATTATATTAATAAAACAAACCAGACACAAAAAAATCACTATCATATGATTCCAGTTACATGAAATATCCAACATAAGTAAATCCTTAGCTATAGAATACAGATTAGCAGGTGTTGAAGAGGGGAATTGGTCATGATAACTTAATGGGTTTCCACTGGGGTGACAAATGCTTTACAACTAGATACTGGTGACTGTAGTACAATATTTTGAATGTACTAAATGCCACTAAAATGTACACATTAAAGTGATTTTATGCTTTGTGAATTTTATCACAATATAAAGCAAAAAAACAAAAATGAATGAATGAGCAGTTACAGAGAGATGAAGTCCAGCTGTGTCAGCGCTTTACAATTATGGGTTCCTAACCTAAGCCACAGCGTGACAGCCTGAGATTTGTGTTAGAATCCAGTCTCTTCAGCCAGGCACAGTGGTGTGTCCTGTAGTCAGTCCTAGGCACTCCAAGAGGCTAAGACAAAAGGATCTCTAGAGCCCAGGAGTTTCAAACAAGCTTGGGCATATATCGAGATCTCATTTCAAAGAAAAAAAACATTACCCTTAAAAGACAGAGAGAACCAAGTCCCTTAGCAAAGCTGGTGTTCTTTCATTTATGCCTTAACTCACCTATGACATCCCAGGCATGTCCTCTGTTAACCCTGAGAGCTCTGGCAACATCCTACAGTGCCAGCCAGACTACAAGTCAGTGACTACAAGAACTGGTCTTCCCAAAGCTCTGCAGGTCATTTTCAGAAGACTTTTTCCAAATAGATGTCATGTGACAGATTCCTCTGAAAATTTTCCTCAGATGAAATTGTTGGAATGTTTAAGAGCACAGGCTTTGGGTCAGACTGCTTAGGTTTTCAACCCAGCTCAACATCTTCATTAACCCTACAATCTTAAATGAGTTGTTCTCAACTAGGGACAACTTTGCCTCCCAGGGGACAGTTGGTAACATCTGGTGCTGATTTTGCTTGTTACAACTGACAGAATTCTACCTGCAGCTAACAGGTAAAGGCCAGGGAGGCTGCTAAACATCCTCCAATACTCAGGACAGCCCCCACAACAAAGAATTAGCCCCCAATGTTGATGGTGCTGCAGTTCAGAAACCATGCCTCAGACCCATCACTAAGCTGTTCCAGGCCTCAGTTTTCCCACCTCAAAATAGTGACGCCATTACTTGGCTTACTCATAGAGTTGTGAAAATCAAAATAGGTAGCAAAAGGCTCATAGCATAGTGGTTATTTTTTTAAATATTATTAATTCTTTATATTATCTCAATTATTAAGATCCTAATTAGTGAGTTTTCTTCTGCTTGCCCTCAAGCCCTGTCTACCTTCTTACACATGAGCATCACTGGCCACAAGGAGAGTTGGGCATGTTCATCTCCAGGGTCAGAGCAGCCACTCCAATCAGCTTGCCTAATTTAGCAAATATCAATACAGGATGCCCACTGAGATTTAAATTTCAGTAAACAACAATGTTTAGTGTAAATATGAGCCACGAAATATTTGGAACATACTTATAACTTTTTAAAACCTATATGCTATCTTTCATAAAGCAAAATTTAACTCAATATTCTATATTTTATATTTTATCTAAGCACCTGCCCTCTAAGCAAAAGTGGCCTCACACTCAGAAAATATTACTTTGCATAAGTTAAAGATCAAAACCATCTCTCTTTCCCTCAGAGGAACTGAAAGGAAAATGTCATACCTGCTAAAATTACAAAAATATCTCCAGTTTCACAAAATAAGCTTTCAGAAGCCCACAGCCTGGTGTCCCCCAAGTCTGCAAAAAATGGTATATGAGGGTGTTCAGAAGTCTAGAACTTGGGATTCATGATTGACCCAGGTTAGGGACTTTCTATAATAAAACTATGGTAGACCCACCTTGCAGGGTTGTAGACCTTGTGTCTAAAATGTTACAAACACATTACAGGTGCTCAACAGTGTTCAACCACTGGGATGGTGTCTGGCACTGGGTGCAGTTTGATGCGTGCAAGGAAAATGGATGAGTTCTATCTAGCACAAGCCAGAAAGTGACAGAAGGCAACCATTCTAGTTGAGATCTTCCACCTCTCTGGTAGGCGACAAAATCACCACTTTCTGGGTGCTTTTAAAGCCACATACTTGTGGAAATAATTCCAGAATTTTTTAATCAGAAAGAATATCCAGGCATGCAGATGTTTTACCAAGATGTTGAGTGGTTCCAATGTGCTACCAAGGACAAATGAACCACAGATTCTAATCTTGGTAGAGGGATCCATTAAGAACTCTCTTCTTTCCTCCATTCACTGGAGATTCTCAAACTTCAATGGGGACCAAAATCCCCTGGAAAACTCATTCAAATGGATTGCTGGGTTCCACCCCAGAGTTTCTGATTTGGCAGCAGGATGTGGCCTGAAAATCTGCATGTCTTACAAGGTTCCCCAGAGATGCTGCTGCTACTGCCTGGGGCAATTTGAAAACCACTGTGCCACATCCAGGGCTCTCAACCCTAGCATATTTTAACTACCAGAGTGTTTTTAAATACCCATGCCTGGACCCTAGATAATTTGATTGACTGATTAATTGATTGATTTTTATAATTGGATATAAGTAGTCTAGGGAAAGACCTGAGCTCCTCATAATTGTAATGCATTTTCATCAAGAACTTCTACTTTCTTTAAACGAACTCTGCTCTAACTCCAAAGTATGCTCTGGGATAAGCAACACCCCAACTGAGACTATTGGAACCAGAATCTTCACTGTAGAAAGCTCCTCACAAACTAGAGCACAGCCTAGGTCTCAGCCTAAATGTAATTTCCCCAGAGAAGGGTTTTTCTATCATCGTTTGTGAGCTAGATCTCTGGTTGGAGAGAGAAACACAAAGAATACATCACTCACTACTTCTCAAATAGCAAGGATTTTGTGGATTTTGCACAATCTGTAGAAGAGAAAGTCTTCCACTGAAATCAACAGACTGCCCTTTAAGTATAGACTCCAAATGTAAAAATGTAACAGTAAGTTGGTCCCTGCGTGCCACAGTGTGGAACCCTCAGCAGTGAATTTCCAGAAGTTAGCAGAAGAGGATTCTAGACCTGAACAGACTTGACCTTATGTTTAACCTCATCCTAGACAGGGGTTGCCACTAGTTCTTATGGGTGTGGTGTATACTTACTATTACATATGTATTTTACAGTTTATTCCAAAATGAAGGCTCAATCATTCACCCCCTCTATGGATTGTAAAATATCAGGGCCAGGAGGACCTAAACTATCTAACATAATCAAGATTCCAGGGCCAGGGATTTAGCTCAATAGTTTTGCCGCCTGCTGTGCAAGCTCAAGGACTCGAGTTCGATCCTCAGTACCAAAAAATAAAATAAAATTTTAAAAAAGATTCCAGACTCTGAGCACAAAAGCCAAACAGTATCATATTGGCAAAAAAATAAGATGGATTTATATCAAGTATTACCAAGGCCATGGGGAATAAGCCTCTCATATTCGGTTGGTGAAAGTATTAAGTCAGGTAGAATTTTTGGAAGGCAATTTGGAAAAATCCCTCAGAATTTTAAACATGCATATGTTATGACCTGTAGTCCCACAGCTAGTAACATAGCCTGCAGAAATATTAGACAATGTGTGTAAAATCACATATCCAAGAATTTACTTTGCAGCATTTTCTGATTCTTAAAAATAGGAATAAGGGCTGGGGATTTAGTTCAGTGGCACCGCGCCTGCCTTGCAAGCGCAAGGTCCTGAGTTCAATCCCCTGTACCAAAAAAAAAAAAAGAAAAAAGATATAGATACATTAAAAAGGAGTACATAAATTCCTATAATTTAGAGGTCTACTTATCTATTTAAAGAATGAGGGCCGGGGATTTAGCTCAGTGTGTTTTGCTGCCTGCTGTGCAAGGGCAAGGGCCCGAGCTCAATCCCCAGTACCAAAAAAAAAAAAAAAGAATGAGAACTATAAATGTTTGCACACATGTGTATGTAGTATAATTCTACTTCTGTTTTTTAAAAATTCTACATGCATATACGTAAATATATTTATGAAGAAGCATAAAAATCTACAAATATACCTACCAATTTGCACTTTCAGGAAGTGAGACTATATTGGGGAACTTCAGTTTCATTTTTTCTGCATACCTTCCCATAATTTTTTAAATTTGTTTTAACAACCATATATTACTTTTATTGTTTTAAAAATATCTCAAACAGATAAAAATTACATCTTAAGAAAATTTTTCTCTGAGTGTGTTTCCTTACATCCATCCATTTAGTTATGTGTTTCAGGCTCATTAATTAGAAATAGCACAATGTAGTGTAATTGATTAGCTTTGGGCTTTCTTAGATAAAACCTCACCAATCTGGATGCCTTGAAATTAAATCCAGATAATCCTGGTTGGCTTTTGAGATTCCCAAAGAGTTCTTATTTTCAATTTAGTAGCAAATCCTGGAAACTTCATTTGAGTCTTTTAGCACCTGCTCTTTAACAGTGTCTCTCTCTCTCTCTCTTTCTCTCTTTTTACTCATTTTTTTGTTTGATGGTTTATTTATTGTGGCACTGAGCATTGAACTCAGGGTCTCCACACTGAGCTACATCCCCAGCCCTTTTTTATATTTTATTTTGAGACAGAGTCTCCCTAATTTGCCTGGGTAGGGCTCCTTCTGCCTTGGCCTCCTGGAGTGCTGGGATTGCAGGTATGCACCACCATAGCTGGCTAATATTATCTGTAAAACCTCAAATTTCTTTTTCTTTCTTTCTTTCTTTCTTTCTTTCTTTCTTTTTTAAAATTTGAGATGGATTACCCAAACTAGCCTTAAACCCTTGATCCTTCTGCCTCAGCATCCAGAGTAGCTGGGATTACAAGCACAAGCCACTACACCCAGCTCCAAGATTTCTTTGTAATAAACTGCTTGTTAGCCAGGAATGGTGGTATGCCTGCAATCGCAGCATTCTGGTAGGCTGAGGCAGGAGGATCACAAGTTTGAGCCCCACCTGGGCAAATTAGCAAGATTCTACCTCAAAATAAATAAAAAAGGACTGGAGATGTAGCTCAGTGTGAAGACACTGGCTTGAATCCCCAGTAACACAAAAATAAACAAACAAATAGCTACTAAACCAGATCACCCTAATTCAATACCTGATCAATTATCTTTTTTTAAAATGTAAGACCAGATGTTTAATTTAGTTTTGCTAAATTTCATCTTGTAGTTTGCAGTTCAACATTCTACTCCTTGAACATAATTTTGGATCTTTGCTTCTATTGTACTAGATACTCCTGAAAGTTTTCTATGATCTAAAAGTTTAATCACTGTGAAGATCATAAAATTTATAGACAATAGACACAAAGAAATCTTCTACCTAGCTTTTTAGTTGAAAATGAAACCTACTTGAACTTAAGCCAAAAGGAAATTTGTCAGATGGAGACAAGAACCTCATTGACTCCTAGATAAGAAGGACACTAGACCTGAGAGAAGCGAGGCGGAAATAGACAACACTTTCTCTCTTTCTTTCCTCTGCCTCTTTATGCTCCATCTCAATCCTCCCTCTTCTACCTCTCATTCCTCCCAACACTCCCCCACCCTCAATCTCTCCATCCTCCCCCTGGCCCTCACGAGTGTGTGTGTGACCATAGGCCCACCAAATGCGGGCCTTGGTGGAAGCATTAGCCCTCCCCACAGCTAAAACTTTTTACCATGGATTTGTCTTCAGGGCCCAGGCACCTTCCTGACCACCAGTCCTATGTACAGTATTTACAATATTTCTATTGGTTTCCCCTCAAATTTACCTCATATTCAGAGTTCACACCTTTTCTCTGGACTGAAACCAAAGCCCAATTTCAGTTTCCAGGAGGCTGCGGTTTGAGTTAGATGTCTGTCCTAGTCCAGTGAAATGTGGCCAAAGAGCCAAGTCCAGGCAGAACAAGCCAGAACCATCTTCTGTGGTGGGATGTAATTCTCAGAGAATGGGATATGACATTGATAATTACCTGATGAGTTAAAGCCCCAAATTTGTCTACTACAGAAATTGCAATGAACATCAGCTCCACATCTAAGATATGGATTAGGTCCACCCGCATGTGGAATAAGGACAAGACTTCACAGGTAAAAAAGAGTATAATTTAGTGGTTAAGTGTGTTAGCTTTGGAATCAAGCTAGGTGCTTTTTCCTAATTCTACCACAAACTATTTTAATCTAGGGACAGTTACTCATCTCTTTATGCCATTTTCTTACCTATCATGTAGCAAAAATAATAGCTAGTATCATTGGGCAGTTGTAGATATTAAATGAGATTATATATCAGACTACCTAGCTCATGGCAAGCATTCAATAAGGGGCAACTATTGTTATTAATATTATTACATCACCATTAGTATTATTTAGAAGTAAAGTGGTAATAGTGTATAAAAGGCAGTGGGTTTGACGTGATACATTTCAACTATAACCTTATGGAGAGAACCCAAAGAGAATACAGGGACAATATAGAGTCTGTATAGGCTATATTGAACAGTATATAACATGTATATGGTAATAAGATATATAAAATAATAAGTATATAGGATAAAGATATAGAATATATAAAATAATAAAAATATGATTATAACTGGGCTCCTGACTGTGGGGCACTGCCTGTTACATGTCTCTATGCACCTGAAGGGTAGTACAAGGAGACACTAAACGCATGATTCCAGAAATGTCAGCCTTGTCATACTGTGGCATGAGGCAAAAATGCTCTGAAGAAACAGTCCTTCTGTTTAAAATAGAAACTTTGAAGGAAGCCAAGTTAACACATGACAACTGAATATCCAGTTTGGGGGGCGGAGGATAAAGTCCTTTTATTTCTGAAATGAGGAGAATTAACTGGTATCAAAATTCACGTTTCCTTTTTGGTGAAATTCTCCAGCCAAGCTGGGTGCTAACCGAGTAGGCGATTTCACTTCACCGTCACTTCACAAAAGACTTCCAAATCCACTGCGGCAGACACTGAGAAGTAAAATGTTAAGTACATTCTAGCTGAGAGGAGACAGAAGCCTCCACACTCAATCAAAGGTTTGCAATAATAGGATTCATAAAAATTTAAAAAAAAAAAAAAAAAAAGCGGACAGATGGGATTAGAAAATGTTGCAGTGAAGACTGTGGAATGAGATGAGCTCACAGCCCAGAGCCCAGCCTGTCTTTTGTGGACCTACACAATGATCCGAGAGCCAGACTGGATTAGGAAACCTTGCAACTAGGGGTCCAGAGAGGGGCTGCGGCTTCCCAGGCACTTGAGGGGGAGAAGGTTGAAACGATGCATCAGATTTATAGCTGCAGTGATGAAAATATAGAAGTTTTCACCACCGTGATTCCTTCCAAAGGTGAGTACAATTGCCTTACGGCGGCATTTTATGCAGGAGGGTGAGGACCATCACGTGTCACTTTACTAGGGTGTACCCTCAGGTCCTGAGGTCTAATGGGTCCTCTGTTTTGATGATATCTGATTTCTTTTTTTCTGGAAAAAAAGGTACAAGGATAAACATCAATCATTCAGAAACAATCTATCAAGGGGAAAATGAGGGCAGTTGAACACTCCCTGTTCACTCAATTCAATACCGGCAACCCAACAGGCTGAATGACAGTGACAGCAAGTCATTGTTAAGGAAAACAGAAATGAAAACAAAATTCCCAGGGCAGCTAGACCGATTCTCTCATTTCCTCCAGTGATCAAGTGGGATCTAAGACATGAATCAGCTGGCTCCCAAGTATGATTTCTAACTATGCCATGAAATGTGAGAAATTCTCCCAGCAGTGGCCTAAACTCCAACGAGGCAGTTAAATAGTGCCCTGACCCTAGGCTGGTCCCCCCAGAAACCTGGGCTCACCTGACAAACCTGACCTGGTCCCAGCATCAGCAAAAGATGTGATGCCACGGGAACCTTGACTTTATAAGCCTGGGGTCCCCCAGTCTCAGTGTTAGGTCCCAGGGAAGGACTTTGTGAGAGGCTCACCAGATCCAAGTGTCCGGTTACAGGGCAATTTCCTCACCGCTCCAAAGCTGGCCCTCTCTCCGGCTGCCCCTGTGAGACCCTCACCCCCTGTTTTGCTGGCTGAGGTTTAGCCCCTTGGTCTCATTGTCAGACTTGAATGAAGTGGGCCGGGTGTTTGCTGGTGTTGTGACTCTACTCAAACAATTCCTTTCTTCCTTCTGTGTCAACCGCCGACAGGGCCATTGCTCAGGGGGGAAGGGCAAGATTCACCCTGGCCACAAAAAGCCCGCAAAACACAAATAAAGCTTTAGACATCTCCTGCCGGGCGAGAGAGAGAGAGAGAGAGAGAGAGAGAGAGAGAGAGAGAGAGAGAGGGAGGGAGAGAGAGAGAGAGAGTGAGATCTGCCCACATGTGGGAGTTGAAATTCTCTCTGGAGATTCAGAAAGTCATAGCTGGCCCTCTGACCAGTAGTTCCACTCTTGGGTAAATAATCTGGGGGAACTGTTACAAATGGATGCTAACAGTAGCAGTGATTCTAAGTAAAAAGACAAAACTGAGACTAATTTAAATGTCCATGAAGAGGGGAGTAGATAAAACATGGTCCCTTGGTGCCTTCATACTATGCATTACTCTACAGTACTCAACAGAGATGAACTAGATTTCTGTGGATGAGCATAGATGGATCATTCATTCAGTCAGTCATTTATGCAGGGCATCAAACACAGCGCTTCATGCATACTAGCCCAGCCCTCTACCACTGAATTATATCCTTAGCCCTATAAATGAATATTGAATGAGAAAAAGAAACAACAAAAACAGCTATGCAACAAATTACATATGTATGATAGCATTTCTATAAATTTGGAAATATAAAATAATAGTATATATTGTTTTTGGCTATATGTCTGCAGAAAAGTGTGAACACCAGCCAGAAAGATACAATTAGTGATCTCAGTAACCTAGGAGGACAGAAGTCAAATTTTAAAAGGTAGAAAGTACTTTACTTCTAATTTTTTATTTTTTATATGAGGAAAACACAAATTGGAAGCAAAGATGAAAATGCTAAATAAATCTGTTTTCTGTAATTTAAAACAATATTTAGCCAGGCATGGTGGCACATGCCTGTGATCCTAGCACTCCGGAGGCTGAGGCAGGAGGATCACTTCGAGTTTGAGTCCAGCCTTGGCTACATAGTGAGATCAAGGCCAGCCTGCACTGCATAGTGAGACCTTGTCACAAAAAACCAAAAATAAATAAATAAATAAATAAATAAACAGAAAATGTCAAGAGCAAAGTGATTGAGAGATGGCTGTCATTTCTGTCCTGTGTGATCTTTGACAGTGTACTTAACCTCTCTGGCCCTGAGTTTCCACTTCTGTAAAATGGAGAAACAGATATACCTCCCAGGGTTATTATATGGAATAAATGAGTTAATATATTAAGCCTCTAGAGCAGTAACTGGCAGGTAGTGAGCACATATTAAATACATCACCTGCCAAGTGCTATTTTTATTCTTCATTTGGAGCAATGAATATATTCAAAGATGAACATTTAATCTTGTATTCCTTTCTTGCCATTTTCATTCATGACTACATCCTGATAGTAAACCAAGTAAGTATTCATTGGTATTCACACATATTTCACTGCTCAGGAAGTTGTCCTCTAGAAAAGGGATGTTTGCAGTTTTGGGGTTGTTTTTTTTTTTTTTCCGGTACCAGGGATCGAACTCAGGTCCTTGCGCTTGCACAGCAGGCAGCAAAACCACTGAGCTAAATCCCCGGCCCTGTTTGCAGTTTTATATTGGATCAAAAGTGAGTGGAGGCCACCCTTTCCTTCTCTTTCTTTGTCTTCCTTGTCTTCTCCAAGCTTCAAGCATAGGGCTTTTGGTGAGAGAAGCTGATGCTGACAGGCCATTGCTGATGAGAGATGGATGGCCTTTCCTCACATCCCCACGTGCTCTAACTGCAGAAACATAAGTTGGCCTGGCTTTATCAGACCAGGGCTGTAGTCCTCCCTGAGGATCCCTTCCCCAAAACGCACAGCTTAGCCCATGATCATTAATATGCAGTAACCAAGCCTTTCCAAGTACTAGCTCAGCAGCAGGGCAATGTACCCTAGTGGTTGGGTGTGGGCTTTGTTCCACCACTGACTGAGTGACTCCTCTACTCTCTCAATATCCCCATCAATATGGTGGCATTAAGGAAGAGTATCTATCTCCATAATCTGTGAAATTAAAGGTAAGACAAATAAACCATCATCTCATAAAGCTCAATGTAAGCTATAATTATATCTGTTGTCTATTGAGTCCCTCTTTCCAATACTGTGTTGGTCTCCATCTAATATCTACATTTTTTTAACTGAGCCATCTTTTTTTTTTTTTTTTTTTTGGTACCAGGGATCAAACTCGGGTCCTTGCGCTTTCAAGGCAGGTGGCAGAACCACTGAGCTAAATCCCCGGCCCTAATATCTACGTTTTTTCAACTGAGCCATCTTACTGTCTCACAAAAATATGGCAGCAGCAAATATTATGGTGTTCCCTAAGTATTCCAAAGGCACAGGATAAAGTCTGTAACTGAAAACCTGTGTATTTTTACCTGCTAGAGAGAAAGAGGCCTTTAAGGAAAAGATTTCATAGACATACCTCGCAGTAAATAACAGCAATAACCAAAAAAAAAAAACAACTGTGGTTTTACTAAGAAATTGTACCAAAGGTTATTTCCTGAGGTACACTACAGTGGATTCAAATCTGGGGTAAGCATACCACACAGTACTGAAAATAATTCTTTGCGGGGAAAGGAACACTGGGGAGGGAGTGGTGAGGGGACTCAGAGAATAACAGGAGGAAATGGAGAACATTACAGGAAAAGAAATCCTAATGGAACACTGCAGTCTCTGGACATCATCACCTGTCCTCTCCTCCTGCTCTCATCTTGCAGGAAAACGATAACAACCATCATTATTTCATGGAAATTTCCTCCTTGTCCGGTTTGGGCAAGGCTTTTAGGAAGATTAGTTCATTTAATCCTTGGCACCGTCCGCTGATGTAAATGCCATTATTTATTATCCCTGTGTTACACAGGCGGAGTGTGAGGAGGCCTGAGGAGGGTAATTTGCCCATCACACACAGACAAGAGGTTCACACCCAAGGGGCTGGTGTGCGGCCCTGGCTCTTCACAGGCACACAGCCAGGTTTCACACTGCAGCGCCTTTGAAGAAGATAACAAGGGTGTCACTCGTTTGTCACTCATTTGATATGTGATAAGTCATTTCCATTCTAGGTAGGGCAGAGAAGTAGAGGGGTTTCACTTGCAGTAGTTCATCCTAGCAGAAATATGGAAAAATAGATGCTTGTATGTCTCCACGTACAATAAAATCCACTTCCAACAAGTACTTTTTTTTGTAAACTGGTTTCCTTAAATTTTCTAATCGTGGTAAAATATGTAGTATGCAGAATCGATCACTTTAACTGTACGGTTAATTCAATGTTGTACAGTCGGCACCACCATCCAACTCCAGAACTTTTTCATTACCTAAACTGAAGCGCTGTAGCCATTAAACTCCGGGCAACCTTCTCTTCCTTGAGATGGGGGACAAGGTTTCACTATGTTGTCCAGGATAACTTTGAACCCATAGCTCCAGTGATCCTTCTGCCTCAGCCTGCCCAGTAGCTGGGGTTATAGGCACACAACGGCACACCCATCTGACACCATTGGAAATAACTCCCAATTCCCCTACCCTCTGGTGACTAGTATCTACTTTCCATCTCTGACTACTCTAGGATTCTCCTGTAAGTGGAAGTGTATATGTTCTTTTGTATCTCACTTTATTTCACCTAGTTCAACGTTTTCAAGCTTCATTCATGGGTAGCATTGTATCAGAATTTTATTCCTTTTCATGGCTGAGTAATAATCTATTGTATGACTATTCCACAATTTGTTTGTGCATTCATCTGTTGATGGGCATTTGGGTTGTTTTAGCTAATGTGATTGATGTTGCTATGAACTTTGGTATACTGAAACCAAGTAACATCTTAAATTACAGTGGGACCCTGCCTCTTCTCCGCATCCCCTCCTCTATGCACCTACCCTGTTCCAGGTCTAAACTTCTTAGTGATTTTTACTGTAGCTATGTCAGCCTACAGGCATTTTCTAAAAACTATTTACCTCTCTTTGCAGTGACCAGCCCAGCCAGGAGAAGAGTCAAAAGTTCTCAACACCTCTTGACTAAGAATGTAAGGACACTTTGGTTTATTTTAATTCCATAGACTGACCTTCATTCATTACAAAAGCATAGTGGCTTTACTCTCTCTCTCTCTCCCTTCCTAACAAGGAGGATTTTCTATGCCGTATGTGGCTGCTACTGCACTTTGTTCTCTATTTAACCAAAATAGCTGACAAATGTCCACCACATAACCCTGAAATGGCTCCTTTCTACTCTGCCATCTTTCCCAAGCACAGAGGGTAAACCTTACTTTGCATACACTTTTTTTTCTTGTTTAAACAGAATCATGGATGTAGTATCCCTAACCTAAGTGCTCTCCTATGGTCGGCATTTGTAATGTTCCATTTTTCACTATTATAAATAGCACAGACATGAACTTATTTGTACATAATTCTATTTGGCTTTATTACTTGGTACACAGGACTCACAGAAGAATCAACAGGTAAAAGGATATGAACAGTTTTATTCATCCATCTATCCAGCCATCCATACATCAAATATTTGTATTCCTATCGCTTCTCGGCCTTTTGGCTAAGATCAAGTGTAAATATTTGTAGTCCTACTGTGAGAAAAACTATGATAAATGTAGAGAACATAAGAGTGATTTTTTAAAAAATGGTTTCTGCTTACA
The DNA here is from genome assembly GCF_053883595.1 of Heterocephalus glaber. Taxonomy (NCBI): domain Eukaryota; kingdom Metazoa; phylum Chordata; class Mammalia; order Rodentia; family Bathyergidae; genus Heterocephalus; species Heterocephalus glaber. The sequence continues at coordinate 11,111,048 of NW_028258344.1, forward strand.
TTTTTACCACATACTGCCAGAAATTCTGAACAATTTTGAGGCTTCCGGCCATGCCTTTCCATCCACCTCCAAACATACATAATACCTTAATTTACATGTCTTTAGAGTCTACAATGCTATGCATTTCTCAATCTGTATACATACTTCTTCATGTGAAAACTTTTAATGTATCTTTACACTTTGTTTTTAAAAGGAAACTAATCATTTCCTCTTGGTTATACCGAAGTTTGTATTTCTATCACAAATTTTTATAGAATACCATGGTTTTCTTTCAAAGTATCTCACTTTTTAAAAGCCATTAAATTTTTTTTTAATATCCTGGGAACAAGATGGGATTTTACTTGTCTTTATATACATTTTTATGCTTTTAATTCCAAAAGTATTGTGTCTCTTATAAAATTTTAAACATCAAAAGATACAAAATATAAAACCATAAAATCCTAAGAAGCTGTAGAACAGAGCGATTAGATACACAGACTTTAGGGTTAATCTGCCTGCATTTAAATCCCCGTTCCATCAATTTCTAGTTAAATGAGTCTTGAGCAAGTTGCCTAACCATTTTGGGACTCAACTTGTTTACCATTAAAATGAGGATATCAAGAGCATATACCTCAAGAATCATGGGAAGGAACAAATGATTTAATATATGGAAAGTATTTAGTTGAGAGACTGACACATATTAAGCATTCAATATACATTGCTGTTTTTTAAGTAAAAAATTTCCCAAATACTATAGTTATGCTTTGTTGTCTGATAATATACTGTTTTGCAAATTGCTTTTTTCACTTAATAAATCTTGAACATGTTTCCATGCCAATTAATGCATATAGATCTACTTCATTCTTGGTAGCTGTATAGTATTCCAATGTGTGAATGTACAATTATTTATGGACCCAAACCAAATCTGGAGTATTTTAGATTCATTATTTAACCAAATCATCAATAAATGGGGTTTCTCCATTTTTTCTATTAAGACAATTCAACAAGAAATATTCTTGAAAACATTTTAATGTTCTTATACACATGTTTGAGAATGTGAAATGCTGGACCAGAGGATACAAACACTGAAAAAAAAAAATTACAGCTTCTGATCGAGTTGAAAGAAGTGGGAAAAAAAACCTATAGCCATTGCCACATTTCTAGCAACTATGTTTAAAAGTATCTTTTCCACAATAGTCAAGCCAATACTCTATGGTATCAGTGTGTCAAACTTTAAAAATCTGATAAGTGAAAATACCTTATTGCTTTAATTTGTATTTCTTAATATTTAATGTGATTTTTGTCTTTTCACAGATGTGCTGATCATTTCAATATTCTTTTACCTACAGGTTTCTATTTTGCCTATTTTTCTGTCAATTGTATACTCTTTGTGAGGACTTTTGAGAACATTTTATATGATGAGAAAGAGAAGGGCTTTTAATTGATGGAAAGTTTAACTGTATGGCATGAGATTCTGGTCTAGCTTATGGATCCTGAAAACTTAAGCACAAAGTCCAGAAGGAAAACGTTGTTCCTGGCCTTCAAGGAACAGTAAGTTAGGTGTTGCCAAAAACAGAAAGGGAAAATACTTGTAACTACTTTAGACTTTAAAAAAAACTTTCAACAGAGATCCTTCTCTTCATATACTCACTCTTCCTCCTGATGGGATGGTCTTTTACAAATGGGGAAAGTGAATCCCAAAAAGGAAAGGCTTGTTTGGCTCATTCCCTCAGGCAACTAGCTCTTGGCTTTCTTTTGCTTCCCTTTCCACCTTTTCTAGCTTGGTGGTCTGTAAACCATTGTGACTGGTTATCTTGCCCGGGAAAAGGCATTTTATTTTGCAGGTGTACCAATATTTACAACTTTCTTTGGCTGAAATTCTTATTTGTATCTCTTCTAACCTCTTGGGCTACCATATGAATGGATGTCAGTTTCCTTTCTTTACAAATGTTTCTCCTTTCCGAGTTATCTTTAATGTCAGGATTTCCTTTCTCTACGACATTTCTTCCCATCCTAGGGCACAGCACACTTCTCTAAACAATCTCTCCTATTTATTTATTTATTCATTCATTCTTTTCTTTCCTTCCTTCCTTTCTTTTTTTCTCTTTGTTACTTAGGCTATTTTATTGATGTCCTGATCATTCTGATGTCCACTGATATCATAGGAGTAGCTCAAGGGAATAAGCTTAGACAAAGGAGTGGATCAGTTAAGTCTTTGACATAATGGTGCCACTTCTACTGTGATTCAAGGCCTCTTCACATAAGCAGAATAGCTGTCATCAGGAAATTCAATTGCAAATGTCACACTGTCCCCAAATTTTAAGCTAAGTGGGGGAGGGATTTGTGTGGGGATCTCCTGGTCTTTTGAAATGTGCTGAGCAATCAATTGCACTTGAAAATTCTTGTCTGGATATAATTCTGTGGGATTTACAAAGAGCATTCACTTAGGAGGCATGAAGCAATGCTTCACATTTGCTATTTCCCTTACAGCAATATCATCTTAATTAAAACCCACAGCACCTCTTGACCTCAGTTTCCCTATGTATAAAATTAGAGAATTGGGTTAAAACATTTCTCTGGATCCCTTCAACCCTGGATTATGATGGTTCTCCACCATCTAGGTCTTGGTTGTTTTTCTAATTCAATAGCAGCTGTCTAGGCTGGCAAATAAACAGGATTTAGGTTCAAGATGTCAGAGGGTAGAGTCTTGGGCTATGTGTTAACCTGCATCTTCATTCTTCCTGTCCCTGACCTAAGACCAGCAGGGAAGCATCAATTCACTGTAGTAAGATTTGTTGCTCTGGGGCCGGGGATTTAGCTCAGTGGTTCCAGCGCCTGCCTGGAAAGTGCAAGGTGCCGAGTTCAATCCCCAGTACCAAAAAAAAATTTGTTGCTCTGGTATATTCTCCTACTTCAGTAGATGGTTTGCTGACCTTGGAAAGGAAAATTCCAGCATTAAACTCTTGTCTTTTCTTCCACCTCTCCTTAACATCTCTCACTCCCACCCCAGCTCTCCTGTCTTACCACTCGACTCAGGCTGCAATGAGCCTCTCCTCCAACCACTTTGTTCTAAGACCTCCCAGCATCAAACCCAGACGGTGTCCCATGTACCAGAAAATAAATCTTACTGCCAGGCACCTGGTGTGGGCACCCTTCGGGTACTGTGGAGAAAACCCTAAGAAGTGGTGACCCGAGAAATAGCTGGTCTCCTCCCCACCCCCAAGGAAGCCTCCTCCACCCACCAAGCTGCCCAGTGGGTCAGCTGATGCTTCCCCACTCTCTCCCTCCTTATTCTCCCGCCCCAAAGTGCAGGGAAAGGACTGCAGAGGTGGTATTTCTTGTTCCTGAAAGGGAACATTTGCTCCTTTTCAGAGGAGGAAATGCTGAAAGGCAGTGGTGTCTTCCCATGGATTCCCTAGGCTTTCACATCCTGCCTTCTCTCTCTTTCTATGATGGATGCAAAAACACCATACCAGTCCTCACCCCTCCTCTCTTGGAGGAATGCTGACAGTATGATCATAACATCAGGAGTAGTTATGATAAAAGTCAATGGCAAAAGCTGGGCGTGGTGGTGCACTCCTGGCCTAGGGTGAACAGGTGCATGAAAGGCTTGCTAGAGACCCAATGAATTCATCATCTTCTGCAGTGACCAGAGCAGGTGAAAGTGATTTTCAGGGCTAATGATGAATCCTAAATGCTCCTGAATTATTCTCAGCTCTCCCCCAAAGGTAGAGGATACATGAATCTAAGTCCCAAAATGGACCTCTCAGGAGTGAATTTCCTAACCCATCTATGGCCAAATTTGACATATGTTAATTTTATAATCAAAGGACAATTTGGGGTAAGCTGCGGCAAAAAGTGACAGCTTCTTTTATTTTCCTCTTCAGGAGATATAAAAATTTGACCTTCAAAAGACTTAAAACTACTCTTAAATGCTGTAAATATATGAAGAAAGAGAGAAGGGTGTGCTATTAAAATCTCTACTAATGACGGGCATTTACTATGCCTCAGTCCAGCAAGACTAGGCATGAATATCCCCTTTCCACATAACTACCAAGTATCAAAACTGGGATTTGAACTCAGGTCAGCCTGACCCCAAATAGAATTATCTTCTTCCTTAATAATCTGATAAGAGAAAAAAACAATTATTGTTTTAATTTGCACTTAATTATTAATGTTATTCGGCATCTTGTGATATTTACTAGCCATTTTTAGTTCTAGCCATTTTTATTATCAATTGCCAGGTCATATTTTCTGCCTCATTTTTCTATTTTTTTTCAACTTTATTGAGTGTGTAAGGGTTTTATGAACATAGGGGTAATTCCCTACTATATGTAACAAATGTTAGAGTGAGCTATATCCTACCTGTAAACATGCAGCTCTGAGCTAGCTGGTATTCATTTCCAAAAATGAACAGAGATCCATTTCCCCCAGTGACCTGAGGTTTATTCCAACAATATTTAGTATTAAAGACTCAGTGTTCTCCCACGGAGTTAAAATACCATACTCCTATCATACTTTTTAAAAACCATTCATTTTTGCTTCAGGAACCCCTCTAAGCTTATATGTTGACAATTGGCTGTGCCAAAGGCTGGGCTCTAAGTACTGAGAACATACACCTCATTGACACATAGTGAGCCCAGGATCTGCCACAGACATGGTCTTGGGGGACAGCTGTGGAAGGAAAGAACAAGCAAAGGGCAGATGCAAATCTCAGCAAAGCTGCTACACTGTAGAATATTGGAGGTTCTAACGAGCTTCAAGGAGGAAGGACATTCAGCATGAATGACCCCAGTGTACTGGATGTGGATAAAATATGCAGGATCTGAGCCCAGACTGCTAAGATTCCTTTCATGACTCCCCAGATTAAGATAAAATGACTGATGTTGTTTGTCTCAAATTTTCACATTTAAATTATTTCAGTGACTTCGGGCCCTTCAGTCCCTCTATGAGTCCCTTGGGGGCACTGGTTTTAGAAACACACACATGAACACACACACACACACACACAGATACCAAAATTCACAATGCTCAAGTCCCTTATGTAGAATGGTGTTATATTTGCATATAACAGACACATCTTTCTATTACCCTAAACCATCTCTAAATTACTTGCATTACCAAAAGCAATGAAATGCTAGGTAAACGGTTGTTATACTGTATAGTTCAGACAGTAACAACAAGAAACAAGTCTGTACATGTTCAGTGTAGACATAATACTTTTCTAAATATTTTCCACCTGCCACTGGAAAATATTTCCACAGATAAAAAGGGGAGCTACCTGTATTTCCATTACAGTTTTTAAGGTCCATTCTGGTGGACATGGAGGGCACTTCCCCCTTACAGAACTTTCCAAAATAAGCGCTCAGCAGGCGATCATCATGAGAAGGCTCCCTCCCTTCAGCACTGTGCTCTGGCTTACCTAGATTTCCACTTACCCAACCATCCAGGGAGGAAATTCATCTCCCAGCTACACCCTTATCCTAGCAGACTGCATCTTGAAGGAAACAGCACTTGGGAGCCCCTGCTGCTCCAATTTGGGAATCATTTGGGCCGAGTCTTCTCTTTAGGTCTTCCCTTCACCAGCACATCCAAAAAGCTGTTCTTGGCATGATCAGGGTTGTTGTCCACTTAACTATAAAGACAGCAGACCCCAGTTTTCAGGATCATTCTCATTTGAAATAGCCTTGAGAGCCCATGAAGCAGCGGAGCAACCCAGGGGACTGCTGTCGAGGAATCCCCTAGAACCTTCATTTGCTTGCACCATGACACTAATTGGCAGGCCGAAAGTGAAATACAACAGTCAACCATTTCTGGCAGGTTTTCTACCCAAGTTTTCTCGCTGTTCCTAGCAGTCACAGGAGTAAGGACGTCTACCTAAATCCCTTCTCAACCCAAGATCCATCTGCAAAGCTTTACCCCGGGGCGTGGGGTGAGGGGGGATCCTGAATTCCCGGGACAAGGAGAAATTGACTGTCCTTCCTTGGCTTGGCAGGTGGTTATCGAGTCAGACCTGTACCCGCCACGGCCCCTGGAGCTGCTGCCTCACCGCACCGACCGCTGGGACACTGGCGACGCCCGCAGGTTTGGCCGGGTCCAGAACGCACGGCCACCCAGAGCGCATCCCGCCAAAACCCCCACCAGACCTGGTACGTGAGCCCTGGCCCCACCTGGTCCCCGATCCTCCCTGGGCGCAGTGACCCCCTGAGAGCCAGTTCCCCGCCCGCGACAGCACAACCCGGTAAGGGCTGCCTCCTGGTTGTGTTTCCAGAGGGCTGTGCAGTCCTCTTAGAGGCCTCAGTCACTCCAGGTGAGTAAGCACCTGCGCTTTCCCCAGGTAAATACTGTTCGCACCACGGCATCGCCTACCTACAAAACTCTGGCTTCTCCATGTGTGTAAAGACGCGCTGTCCACCCTCTTGCTGCGCAGGGAGCCAGGCTGTACTCAGAAGATGTAAATCACGATGCTCTAGGAAAGAGAAAACCATGGCCTTCGATGTGAAGGAAGATCGTGTTATTTATCTTACAAGTTGCATGTAATAGTCCAGGCTCTTCCTAAACTACCGTCTTAAAGTCTTACCATTCTAAATTTGAATGATTTAATCTATAGAAAGAATTCAGGAGCCAATCTGTTTTCGAAACCTGGAAACATTATAGTTTTATCTTGGATGCTACCTTTTTAAAATGGCTTCCACCCCTAGCATTGAAACAGAAATCTGCCTCCAGCCCACTGAAGTCTCTGGTGGTATTTTGCCTTTGTTAGATTTTTGTTATCCCCACAACCCAGAGTTATTCATATTTTAACTCCAAAAATATATGAGTCCAGGGTGTCCTTAAATCTTTGGGGTGTTAACAATTTTGTATTTTGCAAGAACTGAAATAAGACTCCATTGAGCATATTCCTTCACCCACCTTTTTTTCCTACCCAACGAAGCCCCTTTTTTGTTTGTTTTTGTCCTGTTTTCCCCATGTTTTTGGTTTTTTTTTTTTTCATTTTCCCCATTCTTGGGTGCCAGAAAAGATCTCTGAGGTTTCTTTGGTCACTAAGAACCTGATCCTGTTTATGATCCTATGTATAAAAACACACAAAACTATCTTCTGTAGTTAAATGATTACACGTACGTATACATGTACACTGAAAGCATTAGGAAGACCACAATCTGCCTTGCAAATTAAGAGAAGATAGATTTTTTTTTTTTTTGCATCTATGTATAGGTGAGTGGGTGGGTGCATGGGTATGGAAAGAGAAAAAGAAGCAGAATATCTCTCTTTGCTACAGAATCACAGTGAATTTAGAACCATGTTTCTCAGATTTTTGTGTGCAAAAGACATTACCTAGGAATCTTGTTTTTATGGAGACTCTAATGGACTAGATGGGCCCCTATGTTTTATATTTCTAATGGGCTCCCAGATGCTACTGCTCTGGCAATAACAGATTGAGGAGCAAGGATTTAAGGATGATCTAACACAGCGATTCTCAAAGTAGGGTCTTGGGAGCAGCAGCAGCACCTGGAGATTTGTTGGAAATGTGAATTTTATTGAATCATAAGCCCAGTGTTAAGATACATCAATTCATGTTCCAACACTCATCCTCACCTCCGTGATTTTCATCCATACTGGAGGTGGAGACCCTGACCTATTGCAGCTGCTCTTTGCCAATTTAGGAAAGAGGAAACTGAAGCCATAGAAATTTTTGACCTACCCAATGTCATACCACTCACTTGTTAGCCACAAAGCCAAAATGAAACTTTAGGACCCCTGATTCCCTAGCCAGTGACACTTCCCCAGAGAAAAAGGCTTCTCAATTGTCTAATTTTAGGGCCATCTTTGTGCCTGTTTGTGGCAGCTTGGACTGCCGAAGTAACTCTTCTATACTGAAAGATAAGAGCAGTAAGTTATGAAATGGAGAGACTGTGCCGAACACATGATAGCCAGCTTGTGGAAGGATGTGCCAGGCAGGTTTAAAAAAAACCACTGAGCTGGGCATTGATTCAATTTATTCAGCTCCCCCAATCTTATAGATGCCAGAAAAGGTAGGAAGGAGCATTTCTGAGCCAAAGCCAGACCCTGGTGCTCTCCAGGGAAAAGCTAGGCACTAGCTCATGGTTTTCAAGCCTCTCCTCCCCTGTCAGAAAGCTGTATGTCTCTGTGGATCTCAGATCTGGGGACATGCTTTATTTCTGGGCCATAGGAGAAGGCTCCTGGTTCTGGTAGCTTTCTTGCATGGGAGAGAGATGAGGAATCTTTGGCATTGCTGAAGGCAGTGACCTGGCTGAGAAACTGTCACTTTGAGGCCTCATGTGCCTGGAAAGGGGACAGTTCCTACCTCTTAGGCCTGGGAAATGACTCCCTATAGGACTTCTTCCCTGAGATGACAATAGAGCCCTCAAAACCAATTTGTTCCAATGAGCTGAAAGTTCATTTCTTAGCTGAGCCACTGTCCATCACTGCAGCAAGTCTTGGGATCTCTTTCCTAGTACCTCCATGTCCTCCACACCCCTTCACACAGTAAACACTGACAGTGCCAACATCTAAGTATTTCTCATCTCACCCTCTTTGTACCTGCCTTGGGCTGCCCAGGTTCAGACTGCCCGCCCCTCAACTATGCAGAGAACATTGTTGACAATAGTCTTCTTCCTCTGCAAGGCTGCCAGAGTGGTCCCTCTAAACAGAAATCTGCCTCCCATCATCCCCTTCCTTTAAGCACCATGTCCCCTCTCTCACCTGCACTCCAGGCCATACTGACTTCTGCTACCCCTGTCCTCACCATTCTCAGAACAACCCTGAGTTGCAGTGCACTGTGATTCTGTAACTGCTCCATTATATTCTGCTACCCTGGATCTTGGCAGAGCCTTTTTTTTCTGCATTTTGCTCTCCCTGGGTCACTTTACCTTCTCTCAGGCTGGGATAGGGAATCCATTGGTCAAACTGCCCCAGGCCAGCAAGACCACCAAAGAGGTCCATTTACTACTAAATAATCCTTGTCTGGCTTCATTATAATTTTTATGTATCTCTAACACCTTAGTCTCCCCAAGTAGAAAGTGCAAACTACTATGATATTTACCTCTTAGAGTTGTGTTAAGAATTAAATTAGATATAGTCATCCTTCAGTATCCATGGGGGACTGGTTCCAGGACCCCTCTCAGATGCCAAAATCTATGATGCCCAAGTTTCTTCTATAAAATGACATGGCACTTGCACATAACCTAATCACGTCCTCCCATCTACTTTAAATCATCTCTAGGCTTTTAATACCTAATACAATGTAAAGGCCATGTTAGTCATTATTATACTGTATTGCTCAGGGAATAATGACAGGAAAAGATGTCTGTACGTGTTCAGTACATACAGTTTTTTCAAATGTTTTCAATCTTCAGTTGATTGAATCCACAGATGCAGAACCAGTAGATACAGAGGACCAACTGAAATTAGGTGATTTATGCTCAGCACAGTGCCTGTCATACAGACTCAAAAATATGACCTGCTTTTATTACTTCTGCCAGGGCATCATTCATTATAGTTTGATCTTGGTAATCTTAAAAGAAGAACCCTTCAGATTAATTAAATGTAGTAGATATATTTGAGCAAAATAAAACAAAAATGATTTAGAAATTAGGGAGTGCCCAAAACAATAACAAGTTTAGGGGATTCCAAACAATAACACGATCAGATAGTATGTATAGGAAAATAGACAGAAGGTATAGAAACAACTTAACTGGCCAGAGCCTAGCCAACAGCTAGTTCATTTGTTACTGGTTAACTAGTTAATTGTTTCCATCTAATCAGTTAAGTAGCCACAGGGTCTCCTGAAACCAGTCAAAGCTCAGTTACTGCAATTTTAGCTCCATATTGGTTTGGTCTGTTGGCCTCAATGCAGGTACGCAGTCTAAATCGACGGCCTCTCACAAAATTTTATTTAACAGTAGTGTTATAATTTTTTTCTCTTTATTAGCACTGAGATGTTTTCCTCAGTGTGTGTGGCGGGGGGGGGGCGGTGCACAGTTCTACACACTGCAGTGTATGAGGTGAAGCTTGTCCTGGAACATCTGCCTAAAGAGAGTTTTATGTTGAATGCTGGCTATCTCATTTCAACTGGCTACCTCACCTAAAAATCTGAGTCCTTAGAAGCTGCAGAGGTAGAAATTACTCAGAAGTAGGTTGGGGTATCAAGAATAAAGGCATTAGAAAGCAGTTTCTTTACACACACTTCTCATGTAGCCAATGTCTTGGGATCCTGATCTGATAAATTCCGATCTTTCCACTTCACGGCCTACACTTCCCCATAGCAGACACTTTCCCAACTCACTTCCAGAGGGGCATCCAGTACTCCTCTACATAACTGGTCCCAGCTAAAAAGACTTAACTCCTGATAACCTCTGTAACCTCTTGTGACCTGAGGTCTTGGGAAGGAGGAATTTAGGGGACATTTTCTGAGTACTCACAGTGCTCAATGTATCCACGTGTGATCTTTTAAAACTGATCTTCATTTTTAGAGCAGTTTTAGGTTCACAGCAAAATTGGGCTGAAGGTACACAGATTTCCCTTATGTTTCCCTCATACCTCCACACTTACACAGCTTCCTCCACTATCAACATTCCTTTCCAGAGTGATACTGTTGACACAGTTAATGAACCTGCATTGACACCCTGATCCCATGTACACCTTGTACACCCCCTGGAACTTAGCAGTTACCATTGCCTGACTCTATTGCCTGGCTTTGCTGCTTGGTACAAAGGCCCCAAGAAATTACTTTCTGAGAATGATTAGCAAACAAGATAAGTGATGCAGAACCAGAAGGAGGCAGAACTCAGAGTACCACTGAGTAATATTGCCTCTGTTCAATTTCACAGTGGGGATTTCTGAACCCAAAACATCAAATCTGTGTGGAAATCGAGCATACGGAAAATCACTGGTAAGTAAGATAAGTTTGATTAGTTGTATCTGGTATGTTTTTAACTTCTCTCTATGTCTGTTTCTCCAGTACCATAAAGAGAGACTAAGTGTCCTTTGCACCAGGCTGAGGATTATTAGAAAAGCATAACTTCATCTAAACCTAATTACCTCCCAAAGGCCCCACTTCCTAATACCATCACATTGGGGGTTTGAGCATTAACACATGTGTTTGAGGAGCACATAAACATTCCATCCATTGCTATTAATCATCTCAGGGCAAGGACAACTCTGAGAGCTTCTACTACAGGCCAGGTTCTTTGCTCCTAACAGCTATCAATCAACCCTGCTTTGTGCTTTTGTAACACATCATTGATGCTTTCTCTTTCTTGCCAGAAATTCAGCTTTTAGGTATACAGAAACTGTGAACAACAGGACATCTCATTCATGGGGAAAAGAACTGGTTTCTGGCATAGGCCCTGCCAGACGAGAATGCCTAATTCCCTGGTGCTGCTCTGGAGTAAAGAGACGTAAGATCCTCAAGCACCATGAAAACACAAAACACTAGTATCTTAGGCAGCTCGGGCTTCTGTAACAAAATTACATAGGCTCAGGGACTAAAACAACATCTTCTCAGTTCTGGAAGTTGGGAAGTCTAAGATCAAAGTAGATTGATTCAGTGTCTCACATAGGCTCTCTTACCAGCTTGCAGGTAGCTGACTTTTTGCTGTGTATTCACATGGCCTTTCCTCTGGGAATGCATGAACATAGAAATCTCTGACATATCTTTTTCTTCTTATAAGGGCCATCACAAGCACTCTACCCTCATGACTTCATCTAAACCTTACTACCTCCCAAAGGCCCCACTTCCCAATACCATCACACTGGGAGTTTGAGCTTCAACATACGTGTTTGGGGAGTACATAAACATTCCATCCATTACTACTGGTCATCTCAGGACAGGGACACCTCTGAGTGCTTCTACTACAGGTCAGGTTCTCTGGAAACAAACTCTGGGACTTGAGGTTTGAGGTACAAAATGTATGTTAAGGACTAACACCAGTGACCAGACTGGGGAGACAGGCAATTGAACCATAATGTAGGCCCAACACTTCCTGGTGGGGATCTCTGGGGACAGTTGCCTATCCAGGGCCATTTGAGCTGAGCCAAAATGGCTTTGTATTTCCTCCTCATTCCTTCACAGCTTGTGGGCTGCCTTGGGAAGAATGTGACCTTGGGCGAGATGGCCCCTCTGCAGCTGAGGCACACTTCACAGAGCTAAGCGCCTTCAGCTACCCACCCTCCCATAGCTGGGCAGCCTGCCTTTCCCTGAAGATGGATCAGGTGACACATCTCCAGATCTGTTTTCTCCACCATCTTCTGGGCATGAATGTTAGGCACCCTCTTGCCTCAAAAGGTCAGCAGTGGTGGAGATGATGTCAGCTCAGATGTCCTGGGCCCTTTCAGTGTCCACTGTCAAAATGTCTGGATGGTGCAATGTGAAATGTAGAAAAGACCCAGAAGTTGTCTTGGCCAGCTCCTCATCCTTATGAAACAAATTGGACAGAAAGGCTAGTGCTTCCCTCCTGGTCTGGGCAGGAAATCTAATCCAGTGATCTCATTTAGACTATTAATAAAACCACACACAGAGTGTGGAATGGGAGGGCCCTTCCCTAACCTTGTACTCAAGGAACTCGGGATGGCTGGGAAACAGAGAGGTCAAAAGACTGTGCCCACTCAGCTCAAACAGATGTCTTGGCTAAACCAAAGACAAAGGTTAAGGGGAAGAGAGCGTCTCATGGCCTTGGATTAACCTGCACCCCTAACCTCCACCCCTGTGCCACCTGTAGGTGAGGCCCACATCTTGTCCTTGACAGAGAGGCATCTGCAGCAGGAGTCCAGAAAACTGGACTGGTGTGGATGTGGTCACAAAGAGAAGGCAATAATAATGAAGAAGAGGAAGAGGCAGTGTTTCCTTTAGGCCTGGAAACAGACTGTGTCCTGCAGCTCATCAAAGTTTTATTATCCTGGGGCAGGAAAGCAATCCAGAGCTCACACACCTAAGTCTGGTTCAGTGCTGACACGAATTTGAGATGGAACTAAAGAAAGGGAAAATGAATGAGGACAACCCTCCACGGCCCCTCACCTCCAGCGAAGGAGCCCTGGAGTATAGTCACCTGACCATTGGCACCACGGGGAAGGGAGTGCTTGGGAGAGGCCACAAGGTGGCACAGTAACTCTGCCCACAACCTTTGGCCTCCTCAGGGGAGGAGGTACTAAATAATGGTGCCCTTGACCTGGAATTTCCCAGTGATTTCAGGAATGTATTGAAGTGAAGCCTTTGATGGGGTTTGGGAAAGAAGAACAAAGCACACATGTGTCCATTGACTGAGTAACCTCTGGACTTAGCCCTGGTTAAGCCATCAGTTAATTTTCAATGTAATACCTGCTCCTTGAGTACTTACCACTTCCTTTGGGAAGGCAGAGGAGGGCTACTACATGGGTTAAGTCCCACACTCTTCCACCTCATCTTTCTGGAACCAAAAGACTAGACAAACATATTAAACAAGTAGAGAACAAAGACAGAATGAGGGAGGGGCTGTCCCATAGCCACATAGTGGTCTGGGGTCACAGAAACAGAGGAAGATCTCCAACATGGGCCACGGGCCTCAGGGAAGGCTTTCTGGAGACAGTGCAGAGTTGTGGGTAAGTATGAGGAAAAGCAGGGCCAAGCCCACCAGTGGATCTACTGACACGGGGAATAACAGACAGCTGAGCTGCATAGATAAGGTAGACTCCCGTGCTGCAGAATCTTGAAGAGCAGGCTGCAAGGTTGGCCTCAGTCTGTCCTGCGGTAGGAGACTTAGTGATGCTAGAGTCCAAGAAGGGAATGGGAAATGTAGCAGGTCTAGTCAGAAATAAGGACATGTCGGGTGACCGTTCCTTGAGTCCTACAGGGGGTCAAGTAGAAAAGCTGGCACTAGTGTGGGCACCCTGTTCAAAGCAAGGATCTGCAGGACTTGACAACTGGACCCAGATGCTGGAGTTGGAAGGGTAACAGTTCTCATGTAAGAGTAGCATTCTCTCAGTATCTTTAAGCCAGTGATTCTCATAGTGGGGTCCCAGGATGGGCAGCACCTGGAACCTTGTTAGCAATGCAAATGCTCAGGCCCCATCAGACCTGCTGTGTCAGATACTGGGTGGGGTCCAGCACTGTTCCCACAAGACCTCTCAGGGGCGTCTGATGCCCACTGAAGAGTGAGGTCTATTGCCCAGGTTTTTGGTGATCAGTTCAGTCATTCTCCTTTCAAATGGCTCTAATCAGTACCAGGGTAGGAATGTGGACATCCTGAGTTCCTTCCCCCTTCCTCCCAACACAGATTCCTCCTGTGGCCCGGATCTCAGTGAAAGCTCCAGCCGCAGTAGAGGTAGCAGCCACAGGCTCAGAGAATGGAGCTATTCTGGGGAGAGGGTAAGTACCGTGTCCCTATATCCAACACCTGCCTTGTTTCCCATGCTGTGCTGACCCTGCCACGGAAGAGCAACAGGTGGCCTGGTTTCCAAACTCAAGACGCTAAAACAAAACCCATGCCAGCTGCAAATTACCCTGTAATGAGGGTCATAATGCCGGGTCTGAGGAGCGCCTCATCAACTGTTTCCTGAGGATTAAGCTGAAATGTTTTTCATGGTTTCCACTTCATTAACCCCATTCTTTAGGCTTGGAAAAAAATATCATTTGGGAGGATTTTAGTTATTAGATGAATGTCATCACCAGCCATATTCAGAACCTCCAATTTATGTGGTGTCAGACATTTCAAACCAAGCTATAACCCAAATATGCATGTTAATTCTGGCCCAGAGCCAGCAGCTAGGACAGCAGGAGTTTCCCCAACACCCCCTCACTGCCTTCAGACAATAAGACAGTAGTAACGTGCAATTCAACATGAACTTTTATGACCTGCTCTACTGCCCACCACACTACATAGCAGCCAGGTGGTTTAGGGGATGATAAAGGGTGTAAACTCTCACTCATCTGCTTTCTATCCTGACACTGCCACCAACTCAGACTTCAAAGAAGTTTTTTAGTCCTCCACATCTCATCTACTTTAAAACAAATAGAAAAATAAGAAAGAGAAGAGTACTCATCTTGAGAGGTTTTTGTGAGAATTGAATGAAACCATGTTTAGAGACCTTAGCTTAAACTATTGTTAACATTTTTCAGGAAATTTAGCCGAGTAGTTAGGAAGCTGTGTGCTTAAGAAAGTGTTCAATGCACATAGGAAAAGCCACAGGCTAATATATCATCTTAGTCCATTTTCTGTTGCTAATGACACAATACCACAGAGTTATAAGGAAGAGGTTTACTTGGCTCACAGTCAGCTCTGATCCAATGTTGAGGGGTGTATCTGATGATGCCAGCAGAAAGGCAGAGTCCTAGGGCACAGCGTATCACATGGTGATGAACAGGGAGCATATGAGAGCTAGCTGAACTGTCTTTTATAACCAACCCATTTTCAAGGTAACCCATTAATCCATTATTTGCATGAATGGTTCATAGGGAAGAGCCCTATATACCTCTTAAAGATCCCACCTGATCCCACCTCTTAATATCTCATAATAAGGATTATATTTCAACATGAGTTGGAGGAGACAAGCTATATTCAAATCATAGCAAATACCAATGCATGGGGCGCACATCCAACACTCTAGGAGTCGGAGTTGAAGAGAGCACAATGGAATACTTCTGGATGACAGAAATTCACCTGGAAAGAAGTACAAAAACCAAGCCACAAGGGCCAGGGATTTAGCTCAAGGTGCCACTCCTGCCTCATAAGCACGAGGCCCTGAGTTTGATCCCCGGTACCCCCCCTCAAAAAAAAAGGCCACATGTCGTTCAATACATTGGGACTTAATTGGAGAAAAGGTTGTTTTTTTTTTTAAATCATTTGGCTTCTTTGAGGTTCCAGTAGCAAATTACTCTTAGTACCAATAGCTGACTCCTTGCATAGATCAGCAAAACTTCACTGTGCCTTGACAGACTTGACAGAGACTAATCTTTCAGGTTCACACGGCTGATTGCAGAGGATTCTCAATGGCCCCTTTCTGTCTGAGCTCAGTCAATTTGTTCCTGGATCCTGGATGTTGAAAAGAAAATAAGATCATTTTTTTCACCTTAAAATAGCACATGGGGGGAATAAATGAACATTTATGGATGGTCTACAATGTACCAGATGTTTTATTATCTCATTTTCCTCTTCACAAAAGCCCTAGGTATTAGATGAAAGCATCTGCATGTTATGCAAGAGGAAACAAGCTGGTGACGATTAAGTCACTTGCCTGAAGTTACCCAGTAAGCAAAGAGCAGAATTCTACACCAGAGCTTGTGCTCTTTCAGTGGCTGATCCTTTGGGGTATCTGCTCTTTCTGGCAAGATTGCTCACACGAAAGTGGGAGTGGTGAGAAAGTAGAGGTTTAAGCAAGGCCAGACCTAGAAAAGGGAGCCAGGAACAGGACTCGAAATCCCATGAACCACAATGCCCAGGGTCACCACCTTCCTTTACCCCATGGGAAGCTCCCCTAGGGGACATTTCTGTATGGGTCCCCACAGTGAGCCTCCAGCTATGCAGAGCTTGATCACAGGACAGAGATGCAGAAGAGGACAGAGAATTCTGCCTACTCACTTTAAAGGCAAAACTTAGTCTGGCTCAGCAAAGTGACCACCATCCCCACCTGCCCCTGGCTTTTCTTTAGATCCAGACACCTCAAGAAGATGGCTGAAGAGTATCCAACCCTTCCCCAGGGAGCAGAGGCCTCCCTCCCACTGACAGGCAGTGCTTCCTGTGGTGTCCCCAGTATCCTCCGGAAAATGTGGACCAGGCACAAGAAAAAATCAGAATATGTGGGAGCCACCAACAGCGCCTTTGAGGCTGACTAAAGATGACCCTTCTCATGTTCCTTACATTGGCCAAGGTTCACAGGACAAGGGAGGAAAGAAATCTGAAGACTGGGACTGAGCCATACTCACCTCTCCTGGCAGCTGGTCCAAATGCATCATCTTCCCTCCCCAGGAAGTCACTCTGGTTTAGGGCACAGGACAGAAACGTGCCTGGAAGGCAAAAGAAAACTGTTCCTTAGAACTGCTGAAGTCACTGGTCTGAAAGTCACTTTGGGAGGTCATAAAGTTTATATCCCTATCTTTAGACAAAACTATGTACTAAAATCAAACTTTCCCAGCCTGTCTGTTTTAACAAAATGTAAGATTTCTGGTGTAAAAGCTTAACATTTGAAGGACTGGGGATTTATCTCAGTGGCGCCATGCCTGCCTCCCAAGCGCAAGGTCCTGAGTTTGATCCCCAGTACCACAAAAAAAAAAAAAAAAAAAAAAAAAGCTTAACATTTGAGTCACTTGTAAACCCAGTGATTCTCTCTATTGCCATTTCATGTTTATTTCACCTTCACCTTGGTGAGGTACAATTTTTAAGCATTATGTACTTACTTAATAGATCTGTTTACTTGAAAGTATAATCAAGATCAATTTTGATGATCATTTGGCATGATTGCATGAATTCTATATTCTTTTACGTGCAGTTTTTCTATAGAAAAACATTAAAAGTTAAATGTTAATGTTTTCTGACATGGCATAATCTAGTGAAACAAATAATACCTTGCTTTTGTACAATAATTTTAACTTTTGAAAGTGATTTCCCATCCATTATCTCCTCTTATAATCACAAAAACCCCGATGAAGAAAGTACAGTTATCCCCCAATCGACAGATGGGGGATATGAGGCATACAGAGATTATGTCTCTAGTAGTAGAACTGGTACTAGGAACTAGTCAGTTACGTGACCAGTTAATGGAACTAGTCGTCAGCTCCTCAACTTCTCTCTAGCAGACTCCCTTCTCTGCTTACTCTAGCAACTGATTTGAAGAAGTTTATAAATGGTGGGTTATGTCTCAGGGGGCAACTTTTGAAGGGAAGAATCTAATAAAGTTGGAACAAGTAAGTGCTTTGAATAAAATACATAATTCATTAGATTGAACCAGAAGAAATTGCCATTTCTATAGATCAGAAACAACTGAATATTCATTTCAAATGGTTCAACCTAATATATGATAATTTCCTTCTTTTAGTAAAAATGTCATTATCAATTTCATTTCAACATCAGTAGCCTTAAAATCATTATATTAATAATGGTAATAATATCTATCACTTATTAAATGCCTACTGTGTGCCAGGTGTGACACTGGGCACCTTGCATAAATTGTCCTAATATTCCTAACTGGTCTGAGTTAGGTAGCCTTACCAGCTTCATACCTTGACACCAATTTAAGGAGGTTAAATGATTAGTGGGAAGGCACCTAAGTTATGTGGACTTCAGGCTTCAATGTCTGTGTTATATCTACTCCTTCACACAAAATTGTTCAGAACATAGAGAAGAACTTAAGTTAGTGAAGAATGGTCATCTCAAATACTGGAGCTAATGGATTGGAAGAGACTACTTGGAGTGTTTTGTGAAGAAGAAATCTGAGATGGAAGAGTGCAATTATTAATGAGTAATGCCTGCCTGTGGTGGGGATTAGTGAAACAGAACTTGTATATTTGGCATCTGTGGCCTGAAATCTGCCCTCAGAAGGCTTGTTTTCTAATTAAGAGGTTTAAATTAATTCAACCTACATAATGAAACTAGAAATTTCCATTAAAGTAAGATTTAGCCTAAGATTGTACTGCAAGTTGCCGTCTCTCGGTATACAGTAGAGTATGATGACCATTCTTGTTCTCAGACTCAAATGGTATTCCTGACTGCTGCTCTGTGGCCATGTCTTGCCTTCTCCTCTCTCTAGGTTTCCTGTTTCTGCATCTGCAGATGAACTGTAAGAAGGCATGGGGATGTATAAGGGCCCTGGACTTCAGGCTTTCACCTTGATAATACCTACTCTTTATCACTCTTTTAGACTCTGAGCACCTGATGTTATTATCCAAAAATGATTTGGAGACTGGCATCGAGTGCTTGTTCAGTGACCGGCTAGACCCACTGAACTGTCATCATCTTAAACAGGTGAGAGGGTAGAGTCTAGAGCTAAGCTAGGGAGACAACAGGCAGCCTATACCAGACCTCACAGAGTCTCCTACAACTATTTATTTTAACTTATTTAACTTGTTATTGATATCTTTTATTTTTATGTAGCAACTGGAGCTTTATGTAGGATGGAACAAACTTATTTATTTTAACTTAAATATTCCATGGTGAAGTGTTTGCCTTGTACAAAACATTTTATTTAGCTCATTCAAATAAAAATAAAGTCTGTTTTGTGTGTGACATTAATAAAGCGCTGAAAAAGTATGTCTGAGGCTCCCTCATTGAATAAGAGAAAAGATTTTCACAAAGGGAAAGAATTGTGCATCTGGATATCATTGCCTCTGGAAATGAGAGACATGGTAAGAGAATTCAGCGTGTTCTTTCCATCCTAAATCAATGTCTGGTTTTGATATTACAAGTGCTGCCCAGCAGTTAACACCAGGGCCTCTACTAACAGGCCCCAGGCTGGACTACCTAGCCTCCCAGAGATTGCTCGCCTCCCTTCTGATGTGACCCCTCCATCCCTACCACAAACCTCAGAGAGCCCAGTGGCCACCCGCAGCTTGCTGGCCTCTCACTCCTGATGAAGGAAGATCTTCCTGTGTGCCCACCTAGTGTTCAGCCTCACTGGAGACTGCCTCCGTGACTCACGTCACAGTCATTGCAGAAGACGCCAAGGATCACTGCAGATAAAATGACCAAGCCTGGAGGCTTCTCGTGCCAGAAGCAACAGGGTTTTCAGGACATTTAGGGTAATAAAATTACCTCTGTTAGGACCAAGGCCAGTCAAATATTTCAGTTCTTACTTGAGCACTCTTTGGCAATTCCCCCACCCCACCCAGCACTGAGGTTCCCTGTAGAGCTGGCAGATGGGCAGTGGGTAGGAAAAGCAGCACCAGCCAGGCCCAATTTTAAAAGAAACCATGTGACATGTTGTCTCTGACACTAAATTGGCATAGACTGAAGGACAAGTAAGGGAAAACACAGGCAAAGATGACTCTCTTAAGGATTAGAATTTACATTTTGTTTTTAACTTCTTATCAGAATGCCATCCTTCTCCAAGGTTTATGTCAAATGCATCATTAGGATGCACAGGGAAAGAGATCTTGTTCTGCAGACCAAGCCATGTGCCTGAACATTTATTTTTTCTTTTGTCATATTGGACTGGGACAAGACTCACACCTATTAATACACTGTGTTGGGAGGCAGCAGAGAAGTTGGGACAGTAGCAGAAGAACCTGACAGACAGGACCACCATATCAGAGAGGGTAGCTGAGCCTGTGCCAACCATGTTCCTGTCCCCTTGCTGGGTCTGTGGAGGAGCCAAGCTCAGAGGCTAACCCTGTCCTACATCATAGACCCTTTAAACACCCCTCAGACTTCTCACAACCTAGGCAGTCCTGGAGACCCAAGTGCCAAGTCCCCATTTTGGGGCATAGTTGCCATGACTAATTCCCTTTCCCCCCAAGAGACCAGGGCTTTATTTGTCAAACTAAAATGGGGCCTATGCTTTTCCAGAAGGATGGGATATCTGGGTCCTACCCAGCCTCAAATACACAAGAGTACCTGGAATTCTGGGCAAATGCTGACCAACATTTGGGGCTCTGTCCACAGAAAAGAAAATAGAATTTTGTATTCATCTTCCTGGGCCCTGGGCTTTCTTCAGTGAGAAGCCCACTTTAATATTAACTGACTTTTGCTCGTGTCAGAATCCACTGAGCTGGAGATTCTACCCAGCCAGGCAATTGAATATGGAGGGGGGATCCTTTAAAACACAGCATTTTCTAAAGTCACAAATGCCATAAATAGTGCTCCAGATGTCATCATATTCCCCAGGTGACAATATTCAGATCAAGGATGAGAGGCAATACAAACTATGGAAGTAGCCTCTTGGTGTCACTCAGGACCGGTACTGGCCGTAACAAAACCATGAGTGATAATGAGCAGTTTCTCAGTGTTGTTCCCCTACCTGCTTTCTTCCCACTCAAATACACACACACACACACACACACACACACACACACACACACACACACACACACCCCTACCTCTTTCTGTTCTTTTTCTCTGGTTTGCCCACACCTTGAGCCTGGATGGGACCTGAGCCCTCACAGTGTCCTCTGGCTACCCAGGACTTCCACCTCCTCCATTCAATTTGGGTCCCCATGCTCTGAACTCTGGCTATGAGAGCTTGAGACACTGTGGCACCTTATAAAGACTGTTTCCTCAGTAGTTGGAATGAAAATGTCATATCTCTCTCCAAATGTCCTAGAAAAAATTAATCAGACTGCCAAATGGGCACTAATATGACCGCACAGGTATGAAAACACTAGAGCACTTCTATACTGCCTACTAATGGCTGATGCCCTGAGTTCCCCCCAAATAACCCCCTCCCACCCATCCCCCTGTTGGCCCTGGTTGTTCAGCCCCTCCCTTGGGAACTCGTGCTAACCTCCTCATAGACCAGCACCTATGGATAATGTCTGGACAGTGGAGGGGAGGGGTCCCAGGACCCATTCAGCCTTGCGACCAGGCTTTGTCCTAATTGGTCATTTGTCCATGCTCTGCCAGCTGTTAAAACTTCAGATGTCCTCCTAGAGACGATGCATGCGAACATCCCTATTTTGTAAGCTGCAGTATGAACCACATAAATGTTAGGTAGATCAAGGTATGGAGGTGTTACCCCTTTCATTGCCATCACTCGTTTATATGTTGGGCTCTAAGGCTTAGAGTAAGTAGAAGAATGGAAATGAGGTTTTCATATATTTTTCTTTTGCAGTGCTGGGGATTGAACCCAGGGCTTTGTACATGCTAGCCAAGTACTCTACCGCTGAGCTACATCCCCAGCCTGAGACAAGGTTTTCCTAGGGACTGGAAGGCCAGATGAAAGGAGGTGTGTAGGACTAAGAGAGGGAAGAGTTGGGAGCCTAAATGGTAGGAAACTGTAAATGACTTCTTTCACTTGGTCTAGAGCCCTGCTTATCTCCCATAAACATTATAAATTCCTTGTATTCAAAGTGTAACACTCTCCAGAAGCACATGTCTTCTATGAAGAAGGTAGGAAATGGCCCTGACCAGTGGTCCTGCATGACCCCACTAGGCAACCCAACAACCATGGACCCCCTGGGCAGTGTATGGTAGTGAGAATGAATAGCAGAGTCATGGGCAAGAAGCCTGGTGCTGAGACCCAACTGAAAGACAGAGAGAGAGAGAGAGACAGAGAGAGAGAGAGAGAGAGAGAGAGAGAGAGAGAGAGAGAGAGAGAATATTTGTTGGTCAAGCTACTTGAGTTTCTTTATACCTCTGTTTTGCCTCAACTGTGAACATGAATTGAATTACCTGCCCAGTCAACCTCACAGACTGATGAAAGATCTGAAGTGAGTTGGTGCATAAAAGGGCTTTGGAAACTGTGAATTGTTCTTCTAACATATGGTGTTATGATTATCCGCTCCATTCAGAAAGAAGCAGAGCTGGGCGTGAGGAGAAGTGACTCAGGCAGCTCAAAACAGGAGTGAGGGCTGAAGAGCTAGTCAGAGACTGAAAATAGAATTGTTTTCAGAGACCAGGGAGCAGGCTCAGAGGCCAGGCTCCTCAGCGGCTGGCAGGCAGGGGCTCCCAGCTGGCTGAGCTCCAGGGACCATACCTGCTGCTGGGTATGGCACATGGGCCAGTGCTTTTAACCCAAGGTGGCCACATGCCCTGATAGGTCAGTACAGACCAGTAGCCCTCCACTCACAAACAAGAAATGAAGGATGGTAACCATTCCCTTGAATTCAAATGACTTTCCCCAGGAGCTGTCTGCTTGCTGCCAAATGCTGCCCTTGGCCTTTTGCCTGCACTCCCTCCCAGAAAATTAATCCAAAGATGAAACTTACAAAGTACTGTGGCCCAAGAGACTACAGGCCCTGTCTGCCTGCCCCAGCCCAGAGAAGGGAAGCCAGCCCCTGCCCAGCCTGCCTCACTGGGCTCTAGCCCTTCTGTTCTGAGGCAGATGACAGACCCAGTACCCACAGGATTGAAGCACTGTGAGGGATGGGGCCTAGTGGCAAATTGGCCTCTTGGGCATTAAGCAGGCAAAGAGCCAACATTTCACAAACACACCACCAAGGCATTTCTGCTGTTTGCTCAGGCCAAGGAAAGCAAGGTAGTAATTCAAGGAATAGTGACCTCACCAGGAAAGCAGGCTCTGCTATCTCTCACACAAACCCCACAATCCCAAATAACACAGAAGTCTCCTGTGTCATAAAAAATCCCAAGAGACGCTGCCATGCAGAATGAGCAGGTGCCAGTGTGGAAGCAGGGGCTGAGCTCCCATCTCCATAGCCCTGCTATCTGTAGAGACCACCATCTCAAGGCCAAGAGGTGGATCTGGAGGGACTTCAGTCTCAGAGACCTACTCTCTTGCCACCAAATAAAGAAACCAGAGCAAAGTCCAAACTCTTTGTCATCTGGGCTCTCTAGGGCTCGGCTAAGCTTTTGCCCAGCAGGCTGCTTCCAGCTGCTGGGAGCTGGATTCTTTTGTAAAACCACATTTCCCCATTTGCTAGTTGTTCTTCCTCAGGTTGTAATGAGAGCTGGAGATTAGGATTAGAAAGAAGGAGTAGAGAAGGGATGCTTGCATGTTCTGGTTATTTATTCCCTGCTCCTCTTGCCTAAGAAAACAGAGGGAAGAAGCCACCCTAGTCTCTAATCTGAATGGAGGCACCCCCAGGCACCCAGGGCCTTGTGCCAAGGTCTACCTGAAGCCCTGGGCAAAACCCAAACATCTTCTTGGGCCCTCCAGTTTGTCCTGGGCCCTCCACTTGGATGTTGTGGATTGCTTTATCACAAGATGAATGCAGCTGTATTAGCTGGGGCTAACATTTATTGTTATACGTTCAGTGCTTAAAGTGTCTTAGGTCATGCAATTCTCCAAACAACTCGATGGCCTGGTTCTTTCATTTGCCCTAAAATGGGTGGAAACTCTAGTGGTCCTGATCAGAACCACAGCTCATTTTGAGAGAGAAGTCCTGCCTGTAGCTCCAGGGAGGCAGGAGGCTCAGGCAGAAAGCCCAGGCAGGCCCTCTGCCAGCCATTATTCAGGAGGTGAGATGACTGTGAAAGACAGTGACTCAGTTGTCATCCCAGTGTCCAGGGCAACAGTATAAACAGTGTACAGCCATACAGGTCAATGCCCTGGCCTCCCTCACATAAAATCCCCTGTGGCATTTGTGGTGGGAGGGGACAGAGCTGAGGGAAAATAGGTAGATATCTTGCTGGGAGAACATTTCTCCAGCCAGGAGACATTTCTAGTCTCCTTACACTGTCTGAAAGTCCAATAAATAAAAACACAGGCCTAATTCTCATCAGAGTTATTCTTTCAGTGCCAGGGACCTCCAGAAGGAGAGACCCTCCCCCACCACAAAACTTGGATTTCTGACAAGGATTTCAGAAACACACTCTCCTCCACAATTTAATAGTGCACTTTACAAAGCAGACCCTGCCCTTTGTTGTAAGACAACAAATAGCATAAGTCACCCTACAGAAATGCAGAAGCCAGCGGTGCCTAAGATGGAATTATAGGGCAGGCAAGAGAAAGAGGTTAAGAAATATGTTCTAGAAATGAACTGGGAATTAAATGTGAGAATTTGATCCAGAAAGAAAGAAAACAAAGAGAAGAAGTTTAGAGCCAGAAAGTGAAATGATTTCAGACATGATCAACTCACTATTCAGCAGTCCTGGACATTTGCTCATGGACAGTGCAACAGCCTAGTGGCAGATACCAACATAAGCACACTAAAAAGTTATGTGACCCATGATAGACTTACATGATAGATTTATATGTTGTTAAGAGAAAATAAAGAAGAAAGTATTTGACTGGGAGAGCTAGGGACACTTAACCTGGGTATTGAAAGATGAGTACACTCTTGCCAAGAAAAGAAAAGGCAAGGGCCTAAGAGCATTCCAAACATAAATAAGGTAGAATAGACTTGAAGAAAAGGTACCAAGAAACTGGTGCAGGGAGAATTCTCTTATTATGAGAGCAAGGAGCATTCCTGGGTAAAATGTCTAATTTCTTTGTCAAGGGGCTTAGGGAATGGCAGTGCAGTTCAGCTGAAACTCAAGGGGCTGATGAGCAGGGCAAAGAGAAAGACAGAGAGAGAAAGAGAGAAGGAGAAAAGAGAGAAGGGAGGAAGAAAGAGGGTGGTTCTGATTGTGCTTTGCATGTAGGCTCTCAAATTGTTTATCTATAAAATGGGGACAATAACTCCCCTGCAAAGTTAAGGTACAAATATATTTATATCAAACTCATAGAAACAGAAAATGGAATGGTAGTTTGCAGTAGTTGGGGAGAAATTGAAATGGAAAGTTATTCAATGGGTATAGAGTTTCAGTTTTACAAGATAAAACATTTCTTGACATGTATGATGTGAAAATATTTAAAACTATTGAACTGTATCTTTAAAATGATTAATATACACTTTATGTTATGTGGTTTTGCAAATTTATGTCTACTGTATGGCAGATTTGGATATTTGATTTACCAAAATAAAGGAATGAATAAATAAGTAGATAAATAACTTTTAAAACACTGCATGAATAAATGATCCCGCTTCAGGCTAGCATCTTACCACATACTATTTATTCATTGTCTAGGTGGGCAAACATCACTCAGACTGCTTCAGGAGATGTTAAAATCAGGATTAAATATTTGTGGAAATATCTTATCTCCCCTTCTGAATTGTAGTTCCTTCGAGGCCAGGAATGTGTCTTGTTCTACTGTAAGCAAAATCATAGAGGGGTCTCCCAATAAATATTTGCTTGGTGAGTGAATGAAAAGTATAACCCAATTTTATATTTAGCAATAAAGACAAAGTCTTAGTCACTTTTTCATTTCTGGGACAAAACTTCCCACACCCATAAGCTAAAGGAGGAGAGGTTTATTTTGTTTTTGTTTTTGTTTTTGTTTTTGGTCCCAGGGCTTGAACTTGGGACCACTGAGCTAAATCCCCAGCCCCTGGAGAGGTTTATTTTGGCTCACAGTTCCAGAAGTATCAGTCTGTTTGGCAGGCTCAAATGCAGAAATGCCATGATGGAAGGGCCTGAGTGGAGTAAAGCTGCTCATGTCATGGCAACCAGGAAGCAGAGAGATAAGGGAGAATCTTCAGAGGAAGACACACCCTTCCAGGCCAGTGATCTGCCTCCTCTCACAAGGTCCCACCTCCCAACAGCACAGCCAGCCGCTGAACTCTCCTGTGGATGAATCCATCAATGAGTATAACGCCCCCATGATCCAATGACCTTTCTAAAGCCCCACCTCTGCACACATGAGAGTTTTAAGGGACATGCTTGATCCAAACCATAAAGAAAAAACATTTATAGATATTACCTTTGGATGTGAAAGTATGGGTGATTTAACTTGTATTAATGTCATAGCAATGTTTTCTTTATTTCTCCAATAAATGTATATTACAATTACAATTGGATAAAGGAGAAGAGTTTTACTTTGATTTGCTTGCTGTATTTGAGTATCTAGACCTGCTGCTTACTGACACTCTGAGAAAGAAATTTAAACCCATTCCTATGCTGATTGCACCTAGAGAAAAACAGGGGGCTTGGGGAAATACTGGACCATAGAGAATTGTCCCTCTGTCCCTCTGAGTGCAGAAAATAGGTTCTCATGCATGAAAAATTATTAACCAGTCCTAAGTCCTATGATGTGAGAAAAGGCCCAGTACCCAGGAAGGGGTGACCAGCAGGACATGAAGGGGCAAGAACCCTATACAAAGGCCCAGTGGTACCTGGGTGAGTGGCAACACAAGAGCCTTCCAGACATTCATGCTGGGTGGGCCAGAGAAATGTCGTATCCATTCAGGGAGCATCCCAAGACCATGGTTATGAAATATGGACCAAAAATTTGTACAAACTACAGCTTATTCTTGGGCAAATTCAGCATCCACTGTTTAAGATAAAGGGTCCTGAGACCACCCCCCATCAGCCAAATTATCTCTTACTTTATCTAACAAAAAAAGGCCTCAATGCCAAAAGCCATGCTTAGGGTCAAACAGTATCTAGTGGAGGGATCCAAGGGTAGTACCACATTCATCCACTGGCACATCGGCAAGAATAAAGTCTCAAGGGACTGAAATGCAGGTCTTACATATTTTGATATGAGGAAGAAACTGAATAGTATCAACAACAATTCCTCTCAAATATGAGTAATGCACAAACTCCTTTAATGTTCCCTAGTATTGACACAATTTATTTAATGCATCCAACTCATGTTTAGGTAGAAAAACAAGTTTATGGGGCCAGGGATTTAGCTCAGTGGCACTGCGCCAGCTTTGCAAGCACAAGGTCCTGAGTTCAATCCCTGTTACCAAAAAAGAAAGAAAGGAAAGAAAAAGAGAAAGAAAGGGAGGGAGGAAGGGAGGGAGGGAGGGAGGGAGGAAGGAAGGAAGGAAGAAAGAAAGAAAGAAAGAAAGAAAGAAAGAAAGAAAGAAAGAAAGAAAGAAAGAAAGAAAGAAAGAGGAAAGAAAGAGAAAAACAACCTTATGGAAATGAAATATGAATGAAGCTTCAATATCAACAAAATCCAAGTTTTACTGTTACTGAGACTAATTCACTCCACACAACAAGAATGTGGTACTAACCACAGCAGCAAAGCTACCATGTGGAACAAATGTTAGAATGCAATCCTCTCACCAGTTTCTCTCTATTTAAGGACCAGGAAAGCTCCATAAGCCTAGCCACTGTCTCATCACCTGACCTTCTCTTGGCTTCCACACATCATTTGCTTACTAGGTGCTCCTCTATTCTTTTTCTACTAGCTTAGCACAATTAGAGAAATTCTTACCTATACCATTGTAAGCATCAACAGAATCCAACCACTGAAGAAATGGCTGTAACTTGTACAAGGTAACTGATTACCTGAATAACCCAGAAAATGGTAGATTATAACAAATGAGAGCATATATTCAAAAGTTTTCATTGATACCTCTGTGCATTTACAGTTTGGGAAATGTTCATTCATATGTTGAGCTAGTGTCCAGAGAAAATAAACTCAGGTACAGAGTTAAATTTAAGGAATCTCAATATTTAATTTTTCAATTTCTCTGGTTTTTCTAGGGATGGATTCAATACCTTTCTATTTGCAATTTTTTCTAAAAGCTGCAATTTGTTAAAAAGCTTCCAATGCTATTTTTTTTTTGGCCATCATTAATCGAATACTCTGATTAAACATTTACAACTGATTTTTTTGTTGTTGTTCCAGGGATCGAACTCAGGACCTTGTGCTTGCAAGGCAGCAGTGGAACCACTGAGCTAAATCCCTGGCCCATGTGCAACTGATTTTAATCTAAATGCAGCAAGATTTTGTTAAGAACAATAAAAATGAAAAAAAAAAAAACAACAAAAATGTTCTTGCGCTACTAATGAAGCCACCACATTAACATCAGTTGCTTCACTTTTTCTATATATACAAGAAAAGTTGGCATTATGGGTAAAATTAATTTAGAAGAAATTGCATTTGTTCTAAATGAACAGCCATGCTTTACTGAGTGGTATGTAAATATAACTCCTGCAGCTCCGTTATCTTGCTGTTCAGTTTTTCAAAATTACGACAAATTTTTGATGTAGAAGCCAATGAATGTCTTCTGCTTTTCCTGGTCAGTGATATCACCATGGCCTCGCCCACTGTGAACAATAAATATTGACAAATCTTTCAGCAAGTTATATACCCAGAAATCTGGTATCTGTGTGTGTGTGTGTGTGTCTGTGTGTTTGCTGAGGATCAACTGGTTCACCGAAAGATTTATTTAAAAATTTAAAACATACTACTAAGTGTATTAGTTTCCTATTGCTGCTATAACAAATATCACAAATTTAATAACTTAAAACCACATGACATTATTATCTTACAGTTCTAGAGACCAGAAGCCAAAAATCTTAGTTTTACTATGCTAAATTTAAAGTGTTAGGCAACCTGGCTCCTTTTGAAGGCTATGAGAAAAGAATTTGCTTCTTTGCCTGTTCAGTTTCTGGAATCCACACGGAATTCACTTGGCCCATGACCACTTCCTCTCATCATGCCAGCCTCTCGCTTTGATTATAACACCTACTACTAACTCAGCTCTTGCCTCCTTCCTATAAGGATCCTTGATTACATAAAGCCCACCTATAATTCCTGAATTATAATTCAGAATAATTTCCTCATCTCCAGATCCTTAATTCGGTCACATCTGCAAATTCTTTTTGCTATGTGAGTTAACATATTCATGGGTTCCAGGAATTAGGACATAGATATCTTTGGGCATTGGAGGAAATGGGACATTGTTTAGCCTACCATACTAAGCAATATAAAAACTAGATGTAGATTTACAAAGTAATAAATGGCATAACCAATGCAGCAGGAACATTCTGACTATTCTCTATATGCTCTAAGAACTACTCCGCCTCTGTTTCCTAATCACATCACAAGTATTTCTAGCCTGCATTTTCCCATATTTCACATTGATTCCATTAACTGGCAGCCCGACAGTGGAGCATATGACAACATACAGGCCAAAACATGGGTCACAACACAAGTGGCTGGTATACCAAACTGCCGACAGCAGTCAACAGCTGGTACAGCAGTATCCATTATCACTGCCTAGAACCAGAGAAAGTCAGTTGTTCCTATTGCTCCTGTCCAAAAGCACTTCTTTTTATCAGCAAACACCCTGCCTGTTGCTAGTCTTTGAAAAGGGAGCACTACTTATGCTGCATCTGGAAAGCTTCAAACGAAAGAGACAGGTACACCCAGCTGCCTTTCAGATGTAAGCAGGTGCTACAGAGAGAACTCGCACCAGAACACTGTGTCTCACATGTCACTTGGCAGGACCAGAGGCTGGAAGTAGAGGCCTACCAAACTCACCCCTGCTTTTCTCTGTACCAGTAATAGTAATAACCTTTTTGTTTTTTGTTTTGGGTACTAGGGATTGAACTCAGGACCTTGTGCTTGCGAGGCATGGGGCAGAACCACTGAGCTAAATCCTCAGCCCCATAATAACCTTCTTTTAATAACCTGGGACACATGCGAATCCAGATACGATGCCAGAATGAATTAGAAACATAATCAGTGACTGTCTCCAGTAAAACAGGACCTGTAGTTTTACTCCAATAAATGAAAGAAATTTTAACATTTCCTTTTAATTAGAAAGAAAGCCAAGATTTGGCAAAGGAGTAACTGATAATAATTGAGTTTAACAACAATGGAATTTAACCCATATTCAGTTATTCTAAATTATGCATCACTTTATTTGTATGAAGAAATTAATAATTGCTTATTTCACAAAGAAAATATTTTTAGAAGAACACATAAACAAGGTAGCAACTACCCAAATTGCAATAAACACACAAATACCTGGTTTCACCAAACCTCACATGCACCCTAATATTTTCTCCATCCCCAGCTAAACCATTTACAGGGAAATTTGATTCCTCTATTGCTCTCTGTTTTGTATTAGCCTTATAATTTATAGCTTTTTAATGAAATGTATCTATAACATGCACTGGTGTGAAAGAGGTAGGTCATCATATAGATTAGTACTTGTATTGGTGAGATTAGCTCTGGAATGTTGTTTTAGAAACTAGCAGTGATCAGTGCCTCTAGGTGGAATCTTGGGGACTGGAAATCAAGAATAGGGAGACCTTCCCCTTTCTCATAATATATATTTTTGAACTCTGGGGGTTTTTTTATCAAATGCATCTTCGTTTTTTAATCTTGTCCTTAAATTTATTTTTTAGCACTTTTACATGTATAGAAAAAATGGGCCAAGTACCAAGAGTTCCCATATGCTCTCACCACCATCCCACATTCTATGGTTAACATACTGCATTAGCATGGTAATTTTGATGAACCAATGTTGACACACCATTAGCTGAAGACCATAATTTACAGTAGGGTAAACTCTTGGTGTTGTATATTCTATGGGTTTTGACAGAGGTGTCATGATATGTATCTACCATTATAGCATCAGACAGAATAGTCTCATTGCCCAAACATGCTCAGCCTATTCATCCCTCCCTCCTCTCCCATACCTAATCCCTAGCAACAACTGATCTTTTGATTAGCTCTATAGATTTTCCTTTTTTTTTTATACTATTGCATCTTCATCTATTTTTACAGAATTGTTTTAACTGCAACAATATTTTGAAATGTCTGTTCAAACTGGGTTTGGACTTTGGGGAACCTCTTCCAAACCACTGTCACAAGGAATTCAACAATATTAACTACTACCAATATAAAATATGTTGAGAAAATGATCAGAAATATGGCTGAGCATTTTCAGGATAGCCTGTTGTTCTCTCAAATATCCTCCCCTCCTATTCTTCTTCCCCCTCTGGTGTCTACAAACTAACTCAGCTGACACAATGAAGAAATTTAGAAAAAGCAGAAGTAGCTGCAAATCTATCATTAATTGAAAGTCACAAAGCCTGAATGATTACAATTCAAAAAACAAAAGCAGAAGACTTTAGAAGTAGAACTCTTAGGATTCCGGTGAATTCTCAAAAAAGAAGCTATCCTTTTCAAAAATGACAGAATCTTTCCTGAGAGCACGTGTGGTAAACATACAACTGCTGCATTGTTATTTGTGGTTTTCCTTCAGCTACTGCCTGCCTTGGCGACCTCATATATTTCCTCATCCCCACCTTAGCCCCCATCCTGACATCAGAGGAATTTTGGAGCATCAGCATGAAGGGAGGCAAGATTCAGGAATGGGCTTTAGGTTGAAGAAATTTCTGGCTTTATTCAGTTTTTAAAAATGGCTAAAAAATAAGAGTTGTGAGGGAGGTTACAAGGTTTTATTTTAGATCTCTTTTTAAAGGTTGTATCAAATGTGCTTGTGTAAAAAAATGATGTCAAAATATTATGTGCCTTCCCAGACTTACTGAGATGTGAAAGCACCTCTCAGGAAACAGAGGCAGGTACATTTTGTTTTTTGGGGTTTTTTTGGTACTGGGGATGGAACTTGGGTCCTTGTGCTTGCAAGGCAGGCGGTGGAAACACTGAGCTAAATCCCCGGCCCTTAGGTACATTTTGAAGGCCCACTGTAGCCTCCAAGTCAGTGTGCAGAGGAAGCCTAACATCCAAGTATATTGTGGGCCCCCCCATACACAAAGTACTTCACAGACCGGTTTCCCTGGATTAACTGCCCTCCTACAACAGAATAGATTCATTCATTTCTCTTTCCCAGTAGACTGTATCAGAACTTCTGAATTATCAAAATCAATGCCAGGTATGAATACCAGAATGATCCAAACCCATCTTCTTGCTTGCTTTTACTCATAAGCTATGATTGAAAACTCCAGTGCTGTCAACACCAGCAGTAATAACAGCTTTATTCTAACATCTCTGTGCCAAAACACATGTCAGTTAACCATATTCAAGCCTGAGAGATTTGTTTGCAGAGACCAACAATAGAAATGACAAGTGCCAAACATGGACCCGGGGCCTTCTGAAGGGAGGCCTGGGACCACAGCAGGGAGATTTACACTACAGGATAGCACCTTTTTGTTAACATGTTTTGCAGAAGAGCAGTTGAGTCCCCTTAAATGCTTAATCTTCACAAGAATCACATGAGTTTGTATAAATGCATATACTTGGGCTTCTTGGGGTTCTTACCCAACCAATATCATAGGTTATGGTGAGCATTATGAAAAAATAACAGTCGTAAGAAAGACAAAAACGCAGGGAATTAAGAGGGGAGTGGTCCAATTGGTTCCAAATGTTTAATGAGCTTCACTCACTTTCAGTTTACTCTTACTTCACTTCCCCATACCTCATGTTTTTCTGCAAAAGAAATAGAAACCCAAAGGGCACACTTACTTAAAAATTCAGATACAGGGCCAGGGATTTAGCTCAGGGGCACCGCGCCTGCCTCCCAAGCGCAAGATCCTGACGTCAATCCCCGGTAACAAAACAAAACAAAGCAAGACAAAAATATTCAGATACATCATTGAATATTTACTTGTAATTTATAGAAAACGTATTCCTAGAATTTCTTAAGCTCTTCAGTGCTTGAACAGGATTGCAAGGGATGAATGTTAGCAGTACTACATGTGGACCTCACACTTGGCAGACATTTGTCAGTGGCTATTATTTGTTCATCCTTTCTTTTCACAAATACTCTCAAATAGTCCTCCCAGCAACTGAATTTTCTAAATGAGAAATCAGAGGCTCAGGTCACAAAGATACTGAGTGTGTTTGTGTCTTCCCTGATCCCAGACTGGTCTGTTACTCAGCAGCGGTAGTGTATCTGAAACACTAGCTAAGCAAGCACGAAACACTTGTCTTTAGACTTAATGGAAAAGAAAAAACAAAAACTTTTGAAAATGTTTTCACCTGACGGCTACATGAGCACGACCAGCAATAACCTCCCTTGAAAAAGGAAATAATTTGGCTACTTGTGGTTTAGAAATACTACCCCACCCACAGTGTCATACCTACCAAGTCAGTGAGCTTCCTGCTTACTGTGCCCTCCGCTTGAGTCCTGTCAATGTACCAGGGACAGGAAAAGGGGGAATTCCATTAGACATCTGAAGTCTGCATTCAGGAATGAGTGACTCAGATGCCGTTGAACCCTCCCTGCTCAACCTCTTTATTAAAAATACACATTCAGCCAGTGCATACTTAGCAGGACTTAGGCATCCAGAGCTCCAACTTTTGCCACAGGGCTGAATCCTGGGGCCCAAGTCTGCAGACAAAAACTTTAGGAAGCCCAGGGACAAGGGATTTGACTCCCCCGAGCCTCAGTATTTTTGTATGTAAAATTAAGCCACAGTGACACCTACTTCATAGAGAAGTTGTGAAGCATAAATAAGACCAGAAGTTCATGAAGTTGGCACATAGTGGGTGCTGGAACTATGTGAATTCTTTCTGAATTGTCAGAAGGGGGAAATCATTGTAATGAATAGTGGTGGCTAAAGTGCTTCCCTGTTGACTCCATTCTGCATGAGCTGAGTGCACCCCAAAACCCAGTGCTGAAGACATGAGGGAGAAGACAGAGCTAGAACTCCAGCTGTGATGCAGTGTGATAAACAAAGAAACACAGGAGGAACAGCAAAGGAACCCTAGGGGAGGACTGCCTGGCTCATTCTTGTGGGGCATGAGAGGACTTAGAGGAAGCTGGGATTGTGCAGGAACAGAGGGGAAAGGTTGTTAGGTGAGCAAGTGAGGAAGAATTTTAGGCAAAGCAAAGAGCAAAAGCAAAACTACTGAAGCCTGGGAGTGTCAGGGAAAGGAAAATGGTTCCTTTGACAGGAGTAGTTTGGATGGTGAGAAAGAATGTAAGACATTACTGGGAAGAAGGGAAGAACCTAGAGCATCATGCTTAGCACTTGTTTTTGACTCTGGTTCTCAATGAGGAGTTATAGGAAACTCACCAGAAGAGAGGAAGAGCTCTTTAGTAGGAAGCTCTCCGGATGGCTAGCAGCTCTGTGAATGACATGATGGGTAATGCCAAAATGTTGAAAAGTAACTAGAAAAAAATAACAAAGAAAGCCTGGATATTCCCTAGGTTCTCTAATTAGTACTTGAATAATTACACAGACTACAATGAGAAGTCCCCAGTGGCATGTAATACTAAAACCTTGTATATGGTGATTGTTAGGCAGTATGTCCTATCCAGTGGGACATTCCAAACTGTGAATCGAAGCCCACAGCATCTAAAAGAGATGCAGTGTAGCTAATTTGAAATGTCCCTGTGTTAGGTATAAGCTCAGCTCTTGAGGGAGGAAGGCTTTCACAGAACATCTTGCTTTCCTTTCCTGTACTCAGCTTTCTCTGAAGGGTACAGGCATACCAAGGAATACAGTGTTGCTTTGCCCATTTATTTATTCATTAATTTAATAAACATTTGTGAAGACCTACTTTGAGCCAGCAACATGAAGGTTATAAGGAAAAATAGAGAGATTATTTCTCAGCATAACAAAATGAAATCTGCTACATAGGCCTTAAGGACACCACAAACAAGATATCATAGAAACTCAAAATGAGAAAGGTGATTTGAGAAGTTAAGTTACTGCCCACAATTTGAAAATCAATGATAGATCTTTGCTTCTCCTTGAGGTATGATCCATGGAACCAGAGCAAAGGTACCACCTGAGGCTTGTTTAAAATGTAAAATTACAGCCTCTACCCAGAATCAGGGTCTGGATTTTAATAAGATTTTCTGGTGGTATGTGGATATTCAAGTTTAAGAAGCACTGTTTAGAGCTCATGAAATCCTACAGCTTACTTTAACTCCAATATAAAAACAAGTAAACAATAAGCACAAAGTGATCAAAACTAAACTCTCTGTATTATGAGATTAGACTAACACAATATAATCTTTCAAAATTAGTGCTTCTTCTTGTTAAATGCATCTTGTATTTCCAATTCTTCCATTATTCCCCCAGAGAGAGAGAGAGAGAGAGGGAGAGAGAGAGAGAGATGCAGGTGTGTGGGGCTCAAAGCTGAAAAGAGAAGAGGGAAAATAGGTTCTCATTGGAAGGCTGGCAAGCTACCAGCAGATCCAGTTCTAGAAAATAAAGACCATGTGCTTTGAGGTGGTCAGGAGTCATTTGCTCTTAGATCTCTGTTTCACCTGCTTTGCAGCTGATCTGCTGTGCTGCTATATCAGCATCGAGGAGTACATTTTTATGACAGTTTTATTCTGTATTTCAATCAAAACAATCTGATTACCTACTAAGACCACTGCATGAGCAAAATGTTCTAAGGTACATAAAGAAGTGACCCAATTTAGGCAGAAATAATTAGGAGAACAGGTATACACCAAATAGTATTAAAAGAAAAATACAAACCAGAGATTATGAATGTTCAGAGAAGGAAGAGAAAATTCCTGGCTCAGGATATTCAGAAAGACTTCATGAAGAGGACAGCAGAAGCAGCTGGGCCTTTAATGGATGATAAGAGATTGAACCAATGGAGATGGAGATGGGTATTTTTAAAAGACAGGAAAGGCTAGGAAGGTACTTCAATGGTAGAGTGCTGCCTAGCATTGCAAGGTCCTGGGTTTAATCCTCAGCATCATAAAAATAAATAAATGATAAAAATAAAAGGCACCTGGCCCAGAAGAACAATGAGGGTGAGAAGAAGTGTATCTCTGAAGAGATGAGAATATGTGTGATGTGAGGGAGGGGAGGGGAGGCTGGGGTTAGGTCCTGGATGGCCCCAGTGCCTAAATGTGGGCAGCAAGGAGTCGCCAAAGATTTCAGATTAGAGGAGTGACATGTTCGTACCTGGGCCATGGAGTTTATACATGAGGTGTGTTTGACAGGGGAGGGAAGACAGTGTGAGAGAGGGTGAGAATCCTGAGACCCTTCCCATCTCTTCCAACCATTTCCAGCAAAACACATAGTTAGTTATTACCTTCTTCTTTTGTGTCTTTCCAGCCCATTACCCTACACACACTTCCTGCCAACCATGTAATCAACAGATGCTCAGCATCTCACGTTATCAGGGACTGGAGTTGAGTCTGGCCCCCATTGGGCCTTATCTGAGGATGGAAAATGCCACAAGCCCAATTCACAGGAAGATAGTCCCAGAGCACTGGGTAATACAGTATTAAAGCCACGGGTTTATTAAAGTCAGTGTTTTCATGATTATCATTGTGCCTGTGCATCATCCAAAAGGAAAGGATGGCCGGGCATGGTGACACATGCCCTTAATCCTAGCACTCTGGAGACTGAGCCAGGAGCATCGCCACAAGTTTGAGGCCAGCCTGAGCTACACAGTGAATTCAAGCCCAGTCCAAACTGCATAGACTGTCTCAAAAAACAAAACAAAAACAAGAACAACAAAAAAAGGAGAGGATGATTAGATAAAAGACCTCATACGACAAGAATCTCCTTTCACCTAAGTGCTATTCTGAGAAGAAACCTCCATCCCTCCCCTTGTTTGTGAACATGATTCCCCTGATCCTTCTGTTTCTTACTTCTCACATTAGAGTCACAGACTTGAGAACTGGGTGGAACTGTAAAGCCCTTTTGCCAATTCCCTTAATGAAAAAGATAGATGACCCGTCCAACTGTGCAGTACACCATTTGTGAAAATATGACAAATATGAAGCTGGAGAAGAGTCTGTGGTATCCTCCCACCCTAGATAGTAGGGTGCAGTTCTTTTTTTTTTTTTTTTTTTTTCCAGTACCGGGGATTGAACTCAGTACCTTGCACTTGTGAGGCAGGTGGCGGCACCACTGAGCTAAATCCCCAGCCCTCCACTCTAGATAGTAGGGCTTTCTCTGTAACCCACCTCCATAAAGCTGCTACATTCCCAGGAAGGGCCAACTTTAGTGTTCTGTGCCACAGACCAGCTGGAGAAGACCCTCACACTGGGTACAGAATGGGTAGTATCTGAACCACAGAAACCAGCAACCCAACTGCACCAATGTTATGGAAATCTCGGAAAGAAATACACAGAGACACAGAATTTGGATGAAATAATAAAATTTTTTCTCGCGAGCGGACGGGAATGCCAGAAACCAGTCTGGCCAATATCCACGCCCCCTTTGTTCAGCATTTCCCTTTTTATATCCTTTTTAGCTATTATCTCATCCCTAGTGGTCTTTGATGTGTAAATACAATTCCAGTTCCTATTTACAAGTCACAGACACAAGATAGGCACATATACATTATAA
This sequence comes from Heterocephalus glaber, assembly GCF_053883595.1. Classification (NCBI taxonomy): domain Eukaryota; kingdom Metazoa; phylum Chordata; class Mammalia; order Rodentia; family Bathyergidae; genus Heterocephalus; species Heterocephalus glaber. The sequence continues at coordinate 11,148,658 of NW_028258344.1, forward strand.
ATTCATGCTGGCATGGTAACTTTGTTAGGTTAATGAAGTTACTGGTTAGAGTCAGATAATCCTCACCTTAAACAAGGAGTTACAGGAAAAGCAAATCTTAAAAGAACACTTTACTTGTTTTGCTTCTACAACTACCTTAATATTCAATCTATTAAGTTGTCTAAAACTTTTCCGTATCACCATCCCACATGGACATCCCCACCCTGGCCCCAGCCCCATTTAGTGTTCTGATAGCATATGGGATCTGATGCAACAGGATCTTAAACTTTTTAGGAGAGAATTTTAAGTTAAGAAAATGCAACTTATTCTGCTTGGCCTAGACCAAAGTACAAAGAGATTAGTGTGAAATCACATTCTCAATGGGAGTAAAGTGAAGCACGTTCAGTTGCTTCACAGAAGAGGTGAGAAGGAATTATTCTTCTCTTTTGCAATCCCTGTGGAGAATTGCTGTATGTGGGAGGTAATGTGCTTCCTGATGAAGTATTCATGGGTTACCTCTGCTCAAAAAGAGAAATAAAAACACCTCCTTCTTCAAATGGTGGCCATAGTTCTCATCATGTCAAAATATCCACTAAGGCCTTAACTCTCTTGCATTTTGATTTAAACATGAAAAGGAAAAAAAGAGAATGCCTATTAAATAAATCATCACAGCATAAATATTAAAAGTCCTCAGCAAATATTCCTTGGGCTCTCCCTATCACCTGTGTAAAAGATAAGGCATAGAAGCCAGAGCTTCTGCCTCCAGAACTGTCTTGGTTAACCTGAGGGTACAGCCTTGCCTTGGTTCCTGGTCTACATGAACAAGACAGGACTCACAGCTTCATGTCAGAAAACATTGAAGCCAAAAGGATTAGACTTCCCAAGGATAAGAGAAAAAGAAATCAGAATTGTTCAGCTTCCTGAGAGGGCTTGAGGATAGTCTTTTTCCTAAGACTTACATGGCAGTGTTTAATTGTAAAGCATTCCACATAAATAACTTTACTTTTTTATGAGCCACATTTTAAAAAACAAAAAGAAACAGAGAAATTAGCATTTTTACTTAGACCAATGGATACATTATATAAAGATTTCAAAATGTAACCAATATGTAAGATGTTTTATATTCTATCTTATACTAAGTCTGGGAAATCGGGTGTGTATTCTACATCTAGGGCACATCCCAAGTCAAGCCAGTCACACCTCAAATGATGAATAAACATATATGTCAATGATTACTGCACTAAACCTCTCAGAGTTAGAGAAGTAAAAATAAGTGAAAAACATAATCCAACGCCAGGTGCAGTGACACAGACCTATAACTCCAGCTACTCAGGAGGATGATGCAAGAGGATTCCAAATTCAAAGCTAGCCTGGATGACACAGTCCAACTCCCCATCTTAAAAATAAAAACAAACAAAACAAAAATAATCTTAAGAATACCAGTATTCTGAAAAATACTTTCCTCTATTGCAGTAGGGAACATGGGGGAACAATGGCTAGTCCCCTGAGAAGAGGCCACCAGAGGGACTGATAGGCCGTCATTGTCACCCTAACCAATGATGCTATGATCTTTACAGAGTCTGCGCCATCTTTATTCTGACCTTGTGAACTGGTTATTATTCTCTCCTGATTATCAATAAAAAACAAAACTAAGGACTTGTCCATGAAGACATAGATGGGGATTCGAGCCCAGGACTCTTGACTCCTCATACTGGCTGTGTCGTGCCAGAAGACAATTCCTGAAACACCAAAAGCAACTCTATGACATTGTTTTGTCTCATTGTGCACCGATTTTACTCTTTAGGAGATCAATGCCACACCATGCAAATGTGATGGACATCTGTGTGTTTTGTCTAGGATGCCTTAGATATGCAGGGTTGGGGGGAAGGCAGGATCCAAGCAGGCTGGCTATGGGCTTATATGTCTCTCTGCCATGTTCCCACAGCCAGGACCTCTGAGCCCTTTCACCTTGGTCTGCCAAAGACCTTACTTAGCTCTCTTGCCCCAAGACAAGATCATTACCTGCACACACTGCTCCCTGCTTCTGTGATGAATGTGCTGATGTGTTAGACTCAGGCTTTCTCGAGAGAACACCTAGACCTGCAGAGGGTAAATCAGTGGAGTGTATGGTCAGAAAATAGAGGGGATTTTCATAAACTCTCCCCTCAGGTCCACTGGCCCACGACAGTACTGTTCTAAAACTGAACACTCAGTTCAAAGCTAAACGGAGCATTTACCAGTCTGTCTACGTGGTGGTCACGTCAGAGCAGTGTCCTGCCCAGCCCCATCCCTTCTTTACACCTCTATCCTTCTCTCATCATGCCCCGAATCGACACCTGGGAGGGCACTTGCCTATATCTCCTACCTGCCAGATGTTGCTCTGGACAAAAACACTGGGCCACGATGCACTTGGGGAATTCTATCTGAGGTTGCCAGGGTCCCTCCCTCCTCATGATGTCTCCTCCGCTTGCACGTGCACACACGCTGGGTACTCATAGAGGCAGGCCACGGACTAAGCACAGATCTGTATTCTATCCTCACTGACATCCTTTGCATTCAAAGCGTCCTAACAACGGCCCGCGCGGGCAGCCTGCGCTCACCCGAGTGCACCCGATTGCTCTGTTCGATTCCACGAAGACCAGATGGAAACTCCCCTTTCTTTGTTGGCCCAGATCAGACAGAGCAAACGGCTTTGATCCTGAAGGAAAGAGCTGGGCTCTGAGAGGCAACCCCGCCCCCAAGCACAAGCGAAGTCAAAAAGACATTTTTCCGAAGGGCCAACCACGGGGGCGTGGGGGGGGCGGCTTCTATTTATTTATTTAAAATTTTTCTTTTCCCGCCAAAACGTCTGCAGCAGTCGCAGGTCCGCGGGGAGCCTGCCATCTGACCCGCCGGTGCCGTCCCTAATTGCGCCCCATCTGGCGTCTGGCACGCACAAAGGCAGGCGCACGCCCCTCCGCGCCGCTGCGTTCCGGCTGGTTGCGCATTTGTGCAGCGCGGACGAACGCGACACACTTCTGGTGGGCTCTGGGCCAAAGGGCCACTCGCAGCTGGCACAGGGCGCTGTGGCTCGGCACCCGCACCCGAGGGACACCAGCAGACAATAGCTGCCCCCAGGGCTGCTCCTGGAGCCCCTCCCCGAACCTGGCCTACCCCTGAGAACAGCTTGTCAGTCTGAGGGCTCGAAAGTGGTACCAGTGGACCAGTGTTTTAGCGAGAGCCTGTGGATGAGCCCCAGGAGCACATCCAGAATTGAGATTTGTGCACCTCAGTATGGGTACCTCTGACCCAGTGAGTCACCTGTCCTAAGCACATGTCCTGGGATGTAACTCAGAAGGGGCGAGGGACAAGGTTGCCAAGTGTGCAAAACACCATTTTTGTGTAAAAGCAAAAATTCTGAAACAACTCTGTCTCTCTCTCCCCCTGCCTCATCTCTCTCCCTCTCTTTTTCTCCTGTCTATATTAAGAAGCCAGGGCAGTAGCAGGCACCTGTAATCTGAGGCCCTGAGAACTGCCTGTGCACTTCACTTGATTTTAATATAACAAAATACAACCTTTGGGCTCAGTGGTAATTCACTAGGAAGCCAGGTCCTGACTCAGCGAGGAGCTGGTCACGCACTTTCTTGGTCCTCAGGTTTTTGTGCCTTTGATGAACAAATTTAATCAAGACACATGGGCAGCTGGGCAGAAGTGTAGGTAGAATTTATTGTAAAATAGCTGTAGTGTTATGCCTTCAAGTGACCAGGTAGGCAGTGCCACGAAGGCATCTGCACCAGGCACGAGTTTAGGTAATTTTTTTTGCACAGAAACGTTATTCCTGGGGTTCAGGAAACTATGATAATTCTGATACTTATCAATGTTGTACTTAAAAGTTACTTTGGAATTGGCAAATGTTTTCCTGTCCCTTTTATTTTTTTTTAAATTTATTTATTTTGGTACTGGGAATCGAATTCGGGTCCTTCTGCTTGCAAGGCAGGCAGCAGAACCACTGAGCTAAATCCCCAGCCCTCCTGTCCCTTGTATATGATCAGTATTTCCTCAGGGGCTTTAATCATGTAAGAAAATTACAGAAGAAATTTAGGAAAGATAAGTTCTTAGCAGATCCCAGACCAAAGCAGGAAGATCTTCAAAGATCATTTTCTTTCCTTTCAGTGGGTTGTGAGCTACAGTAATCAGGAATGTCATATGCCTTCTTTTGGAACTAGACCACTAGATGGTCAGGTACAGGAATATGCACAATGTGCAACTTTAAAACATCTTGCTGGCGGTGCGGGCAGGGTTGGCACAGTCGCGGCAGGTCTGAGGGGCTGTGGTGCCCATGTTGATGGCCCAGACAGATCAGAAACCTTGCTTCTCTTGTTTTTGCATCCCTAAATCTTGACTTGGAGCCTATCATATAGAAGTTCAAAAGAGAAGTTCAGCCAATCCCAGCACCTGGAAGGAAGCTCCCTGCCTCCATCCCAGGCTCCTAGGGCAGAGAAGCTCAGCCAGTCCCACCACCCAGAAGGAAGCTCCCCTGTTGCCATCCCAAGCTCCTAAGGCAGAGAAGGTGAGCCGGTCCCAGCACCTGGAAGGAAGCTCCCTGCCCCCATCCCATTCTCCTAGGGCAGAGAAGGTGAGCCGGTCCCAGCACCCAGAAGGAAGCTCCCAGCCTCCATCCCAGGCTCCTAGGGCAGAGAAGCTCAGCCGGTCCCAACACCCAGAAGGAAGCTCCCCCACTGCCATCCCAAGCTCCTAGGGCAGAGAAGGTGAGCTGGTCCTAGCACCCAGAAGGAAGCTCCCCACCTCCATCCCAGGCTCCTAGGCCACAGGAGGTGAGCCGGTTCCAGCACCCGGAAGGAAGCTCTCTGCCTCCATCCCAGGCTCCTAGGGCAGAGAAGCTCAGCTGGTCCCACCACCCAGAAGGAAGCTCCCCCACTGCCATCCCAAGCTCCTAGGGCAGAGAAGCTGAGCTGGTCCCAGAACCCAGAAGGAAGCTCCCCCGCTGCCATCCCAAGCTCCTAGGGCAGAGAAGGTGAGCTGCATGGGCGCCAGAAGCACCCCCCCCCCGCCCCGTGGAAATGAGAAAACACATATACAAGCCTCAAAAACAGACTTCCAGATCATCTACAGCAACCCCAAAGGGAAATGAGATGGAACACTCTGATACTCAACCACCTAGACTCTCTGAACTGGCAATAAAAGAGGATCTGGGAAAATTGAAATCAGAAATAATTACTCAGATAACAGCAAAGATTTTGCTCATGGTGCAAGACATGATTAATAAATCTAGAGAGGACACAGATAAAAAAATAGAGGATATGAGGAACATGATGGAATCCCAACATAGGAAACAAATGGAATCCATAAAACAGATACAAACAGATTTCCAAGAGATTAAAAACTCCATCGAAAGTCTGAGCAGCAGAATGAACCAATGTGAGGATAGAATTTCACATACAGAAGATAAGATTGCAATTAGTGACCAGGAAAAGAAAAATTGCTTTAAAATTGTGAGGGAACATGAGAAATCAATCCAGCAGCTGCTAGACAATGCAAAGGAGAATAACATAAGACTGATTGGAGTCAATGAAGAAACAGGAGAGAGTGCAGATGACATAAAAAAAACTGTTCACAGAAGTGATGGCAGAAAACTTCCCAAGGAGGGGAAAAGAACTTGACATACAGATAAGTGAGGCATACAAGACTCCAGCTAGCCTTAATCAAAAAAACCTACACATAGGCGTATAATAATTAGGATTCCAGAAATCCAACAGAAGAACAAAATTCTACAAGCAGTGAGAGAAAAGAAACAAATCACATACAAAGGAAAGCCCATCAGAATCACAGCAGACTTCTCAACAAAACCCTCAAGGCAAGAAGAGCTTGGAGTGATGTATTTCAAGCCCTAAAGGAAAACAGCCTCCAACCCAGATTGAGGTACCCTGCAAAACTATTTTTCAAACTTGATGGAGAAATAAGATACTTTCATGATAAAAAGCACCTCAGGAACTTCATAAATACCAAACCAGCACTCCAAAAAATTTTAGATAATACCCTAGGAAAAGACAATGAGGATCACAACCCCAGGAAACCCAGCAGAATGAATCCATTGGGCGTGACAAATTAAATGCAAAGGGGGAGAATGCAACAAAAAGAAAAAGTCATGACAAGGCTTTTAAAACTTTGAACTTCATCTCCCTAATGAGTGTATAATTCAATCTTATTATTGTACTGATTAGTATTTTTCTGATTCTAGAGTTGCACACCATTCCTTGTGCTATACTGGCTATTTATCATCTTCTTATGTCTACATTTTAATTGGGTTATCTATTAATGAGCTCTAAGAGTTCTTTATATATTCTGGTCATAGATTATATACATTGTAAATATGGTCTGTTTAAGGACTGCTTTTCATTTTAATGATGTCATTTAAAGTTCTAAATTTTGATGGAATCTCATTTATCAATTTTTTCTTTTATACATCATGTCTTTTGTATCCTAGGTAGTTCTTGCCTACCCTGAATTCATAAATATTTTCCCTTATAATTTCTTCTTAAAGTTTCATACTTTTAGGCTTTCTTATTTAGGTTTATAGATCCCTTCAAGTTATTTTCATGTATGGAAATAAAGGGTTGTGGTTAATTTTGTATATACGGATACCAGGTGTTCTAGTGCCGTTTGCTGCAAACACTATCTCTTCCTCGGCTCTTGAATTGAGTTTATATTCTATAGAATGCTAATGTTAAATAATCTTTTAAAAACTCAGTGGACCATATATGTGTGGTTCTATTTCTAGATTCTCTGTTTTATTCCAATGATCTATATGTCTTTCCTTACACCAACACTGCCTTGATTACTGTAGCTTTTGAAGAAGTCTTAAAATTAGGTACTAAACATCTTCCAACACTGTTTTTGTTTTTGTTATTGTTTTTGTTTTTAACTTTTCTAGGTCCTTTGTACTCCTACATAACTTTTAAATTTCAATATCCAATTCTTCATTTATAGCAAGTATACATAGACCTGAATTTTTATATATACCTTGTGTTTTCTAATCCTGCTAAATTCAAGTACAAGTTCTAGGGGCTCCTAGAGATTTCCTAGTATTTTCTCTGTAGATGATCATTTCATCTACATATAAAGATTTTGCTTCTGCTGTGCCAATCCTATCCTAGTTGTGTCATTTTATTGCCTGACTATTTTGGTGGGGCCTAGGTTTCAAAGTTTAATGGACAGATAAAAAGTAAGCATATCTGCCCTTGTTCCCCACCTTAAGGAGAAAGCATTGTATCTTCCCCATTCATATAAGGTGTGCTCACTGGAAGTATGGAGTACATGTCTTTAATCTGTTGAGAAGGTTCTGTTCTACTTCTAGTCTCCTGATAGCTTTGACCATGAACAGCTGTGGAATTTAGTCCAATACTTTTTCTCCAACTACTGACAGGATCATATGGCTTTTTCCTTTCCTCTGTTAAAATGATGACTTTTGGGGGGGGATCTTCCAATGCTGAACCAACACTGCCATCCCTATAACGAAACCACTTTCTACATACTGCCAGATCTGACTTCTAATAGTTTGTTTTGTTAAACAAATTTCTATCTATGTTCATACTTTTTTCTTCTATTATCTTTATCCAGTTTTAGGATTAGCACAATGTTGAGTTCCTAAAATGAGGGGAGAAGTGTTCCTTCTTTTTTCTGCTTTAAATGTTTGATATAATTTATCAGTTAAAATGTTTATGAGCCTGCTATTATCATATAGGTAGGTTTTCAAGCTAGGAATATACTTTCTTTAATAGGTGGTATTCAAATTTTATATTTCCTCCAGAGTTAGTTTCATTAATTTGTCTTCCAAGGTACTTCTTAGAAGTTGTCAAATTTATTTCGAAAAAGATTTTTGTAATATGCTTTCTACATCCTTTTAAATTCTGTAAAATCTGTGGTAATGTCTCCTAGATCTTGATATTGTAATTTAAAAAATGTATAATTGATATTGTGTAACAGGAAGAAAAGGTCTAAAAGACCAGGATAATTAGGAGGGGTAGGGGAAGGGAAAAAAGGGAAAGGAAAAAATATGAAAAGAGGGGAAAAAAATGGAAACAAAGTCTTTGCAAATAGGGAAGGGTGGAGGGGGTGAAGGGAGGGCAAGGGAAGGGGAAAAAAAATAAGAACCAAGATACTCATGTAATGGTACAAGATCCCAATGATGAATGTAACTGTATTTTATACCTAAAATGTACCAATAAAGTTAATGGGGGAAAAAAAACAAAACAAAAAACATCTTGCTTACTTGGCAAGGCAAACTATTTTGGACTCCTCCCCCTTTTATCTGTCAGCCTTACTAATGTCTAACTACCTGCCTAACTGTAGAGTACATGTAAGACCCTAGCATCAATCCCCAGGGCCAAACAAAGACAAAACATCAAAAAATGGCCAGGCCAGGCACAGTGGCACACACCTATAATTCCAGCACTAGGGAAGCTAAGGGAGGAGAACCATGAGTTTGGGGCCAACCTGTGCCACAAAATAAAACCCTATCTCAAAAATTAATAATATTTAAGTGTAATTTATTTATTACCTTTTATGTAAGGAGAAGAAATCTATGTATGAACAACTTAATATTTAAGTTTTAGATACTCTCAAACTCCTATCTTTAGTTTCTCTGTTTTTTCAGAAGTTGGTAGTTATATTTGGTACTGTGTAAGTAAAAAATATACTTTTTGTTTTCTGGCCTCTTTGCTATACATTGTAAAGAATGAGGGTAATGATATTGTCAGTTGAGAGTACCCTTCATTTACCCACTGGACAAAAATTGTTTAAGGCTCCTTTGTAAAATGTGGAAAATTGTAAAATGCCCTGGGGGTTCCAGGCCCTTTTCAGGATTTAGTGGAAGCTATTGTTACCCCTAAGTTGAGAAACAATTCGAAGACACTATGAAGCCCTTCTTGGACTGAGTTACATGGTTTCTGATAATTGCCTGTTTCAGATCTGTACTTAAGGCCTGTTTGAGAAACCAGTGAATTCAGAAAGATTAATTCAGAAATTTGATATGCAGAACTGTTTATTTTAAAACTAGCTAGAAAGGTTGTAAAATAAAACTTCTCACTAAAGTGTATACTGCTCACTCATTTTAAGTATTCAACAATTCTCAACAAATTGAGAGATGTGCAACCAACACCACAGGAATTGGGGTAATTTTATATACAATGGAAATTGACATCTCGAGTTTTTTATTATGTGATTATTTAATAGATGTTACCACATAAACTTTCTCCCTCTTTTCTTCCTCTATTTCCTCTGTCTCCCTCTTTCTTTTTTCTCTTAACACTTCAATTTTGTAATAACTTATATTGTCTAGGAAATGACTTCATCTCAATCCTTAAGAAAATAAATGGAAGTTGTAAAATAATGACCATATTCTTGAGCATGATTCTACTTTAGTATTTTTTTCCAGGACACACTTCAGCTTATGTTTGCAAGAAAGGGTGGGGGGAATAATAATAAATGAGATGAGAGCTCTTTCTTTCAGACCCAGAAGAAAGTTGGTAGCTGACACCTGATGATTTAATTACATGCCCAGAGCCACTCTGTCTCTGGGGATCCTCTTGTAACTGTCACGAAAGCATTATGCCTCCTCAGCTAACTACTTATACTCTGTGATTATTATTAAGTGCACATTCTGTCTTGTCATTTAAAGCCATTTTCTTGGATTACAAGAGAAGAAAATCCATGCAGCTGCTGGGAGTCCATGGGCCTTTTGGGGGGGCCCCTTTGGCCTTCACCACAGCTCCACATTCTGTTTGCAGATCCCAGCTTTAAAATCGACTCCTTCAACCCCTGGCACCACAAAAATAAATTAATAAATAAATAAAATCAACTCCTCTTTCATCACATAACCTAATGAAACAACATCATGGCTGCTATGACTCAGTTTTTTTGTTTTTGGGGGGGTTTCTTTGGTACTGGGGATTGAACTCAGGTCCTTGTGCTTACAAGGCAGGCAGCAGAACCACTGAGCTAAATCTCCAGCCCTGCTATGACTCAGTTTAACTGAAATCTACCACTACCATGTTTTCACCTATTTAATACTATAAAATCAACTACCTTGCTAATATGAATAAAGTTTTTGATATCAATGTGCCAAGAAAATGAAATAGCAATAAGGGTTACATCTCACCTCACACCAAGCTTCATTTCATAGTTCACTGGCCACAGAACATATTAAATAACATCAACAGTATAAGAAAGTACCTGGAAGAGAGTAAATAGCAGGGATTTATCTAGAACTCTTCAGCAAAAAGCTATAGGGATGGAGGTTGTTGTTGCTGTTGTTGTTGTTGTTGTTGTTGTTGTTAATCTAGGAATCCCTTGAATAGTACTCAAATTTTTGGATTTCAAAAAGATTAGGGGAGGGCTGGAGACTTAGCTCAGTGGTTTCCCCACCTGCTGCGCAAGCACAAGGACCTGAGTTTGATCCTCGGTACCAAAAAAAAAAAAAAAAAAGATTAGGGGATTAAAGAAGTGATAGCTTTAACATCTGGCATATTTTACCAAATAAGGACTATTCTCACTAAAAAAAAAAAATCATTACAGTGTTTGGATTTCTCAAAAATAGGAAGAACAAAAGGAGTAGGGGAAGTGGGAGGGGTAGGGGAAAGGAAAGAAGAGAAAAGAAAAAATATGAGAAAAGGAAAAAAAATGGAAACAATCTTTGTAAATAGGGAAGGGTGGAGAGGGTGAAGGGAGGACAGGGGAAGGGGAAAAAATAAGAACCAAGATACTTGTGTAAAGGTACAAGATCCCAATGATGAATGTAACTGTATTGTATACCTGAAATGTACCAATAAACTTAATGGAAAAACAAATAGGAAGAACAGACTAAATGACCTTTCTATAAATTAATTAAATTTTGTTTTACTTAAAAACTTATGCCTATCCACTTTCCTCAAACAAAAGCATATTCTAACTGAAAATAGAATTGTCTTTTATATAGACAATGGAATTAGAAAATTGTTTGTTTGTATACAGCTGTACTGGAAGAGGAAAAAGAAGAAGAAGGTGGGGGGAAGAGGAGAAGGAGAACAGAAAGAGGAAGAAGAGGAGCAGAAGGAAGGTAATAGTATAACTTGTGATGATATTTATGAACCTGTAAGCCATTATGCTAAGTAAAACAAGACACATAAAAATATTCCATGATTTCACTTATACATGAAATCTTTATTTCTAAAGTCAAATATGCAGAGATAGATAATAAAACAGTGGTTACCAGGGACAGGAAAAGGGGCAAAAAACATGGGAGTTGTATCTCAAAAGATGCAAGAGTAGATATGTAGGCTGAATAAGTCAAGATCTAAAATATAATGTGTAGATTATAATAATGAAATTTTACAAGGGGTGATAAAAAATAAGGTGAACTTTAAAATTTTTAAAAATGTGTTAAGTAAAGCACACATTGCCATTAATCCTCCTCAAAAATATTCCCCCTCACCTTGAACACATTTATTTCATAGTTCTTGCCACTTTCTGAAGCATGTCTGGAAGTCCTCTTTCATTCATGAGTGTCTTTATGGAGTGTGATTTTAAAAGGAATCCTGCTGCTGAGCCCATTCAATGGAAAGGCAAGTATGTAAAACTATTAGTGTATCTTAATCCACCTTATTCACCGGATCTGGCATCCTTTGACTTCTGGTTCTTCCTCAAAGTCAAAATGACCATGAAAGGTAAATATTTTCAATCAGTTTAGGAGATCAAGGCAGCGTCAACAACACAACTAAAGACACTCATGAAAGTGGACTTGCAGAACTGCTTCAGAAAGTGTCAAGATTTATGGGATAAGTGTGTTTGAAGTAAGGGGAAGCATACTGAGGGGGATTAATGGAAATGTGTCTTTTACCATAATAATTTTTAAAAATCTAAGTACCATATTTTTATCCCATCTTGTGTTATATTAAGGATTTTTTATTTAAATAGATAAATTTCAGCTACTCTTGTCACACACAAAGAGTAATTATCTGAAACGATGGATCTCTTCATTTGCTTTACAACCACTTTACCATCTATATATCCCATACCATATATTGTAAACCTCAAATATACATAACTGAACTTATATTTTTTAGAAAGCAATTTATTTCTAATTCTTTATCCAAATTGAAATATTAATTTTAAAACAATACCAAACTAAATTCTAGAATCCAGATAATAAAATATGATATTGCAATGGTCTAATTAATTCCAGAGATTCTTCCTACCCCTTAATCTGTGTTATAACCTATAGCAGCAATTTACTATACCACTTTCCATCAGCCTCTGATGAAACATTCACCCTTAAAATTATACCATCAAAAGTGTAGTCTTCCTCAGAATCTAAACTGTTTTGTCCAAATCTGTTCATTTGGTCACAGGAGGTGACTATAACGTGTTCTTTGTTTTGTTTTGCTTTATTTGTAGTACAGGGGATTGAATCCAGGGTTTCACACATGCTAAGCATGTGCTCTACCATTAAGTTATACTCCTAGACTTCTTTATTTTTTTATTTTGAGACAAGATGTTACTAATTCCCCCAGGTTGACCTCAAACTTGTGATCCTCCTCCCTCAGCCTCAAAGTATCTGGGATTACAGGCATGCACCACAATGCCCAGCTCTTCCATGTGTTTGTTTTGTTTTGTTTTTGGTACTGAGGATCAAACTCAGGACCTTGTGCTTGCGAGGCAGGCGGCGGAACCACTGAGCTAAATCCCTGGCCCTCTTCCATGTTTTTGATAAACTTTCCATATATGTCCATCTCCCAACAGAAGCTTAAGCCATATGAATATTTGCTTTTGTGTTGCACTTCTGAGATTGCTACATGTGGTTTCCTCAGAGGAGGTACTCAATGAATATTTCTTGATTGATTGAATGGGAATAAGTTTTAACCATTAGTTGCATTACAATTTGAGGCAAATGACCACTAAATGACCCATTCCTCAGGGACCTCTCTTGTCTGTCACCAAGACAAACCTTCTTATTATTATAGACAGGTAAATTAGGTAGAAATATTATAGGCAGACAAGTCTGAGCCTTCGAGGGAGTCAGGCAGAAGATAACACATCAAAAACTGGCTGCAGGTGCATCTGAAGATTAAAGTCACAATGGCCAAATTTACATACTTCCCTAAGGAAGCTTGAGATTACTGGTACCACCTTTTCCAGATTTTCCATATAAATAAACCATCATCTCATTAGGGGTGGGCCATCTTCTCCCACCCACTAAGACTGAAACTAAGACTACTAAAGCTAGAGACAAGACTATCAGGTCTGACTTAAGTGAGTCCTTCACAAACAACCGGGACAAAGCGAACAGGCTGCTTTTAGCAAACAACAGCAGCTTCTCAACAAATAGGACAAATGGACTCAAAACAAATACAATCCCCCTGGTGCTAAAAAGTCCAGTAATTGACTACACACCTGAGCAGACCATCCTTGGACATCCAAGTCATAAACATTTTACCCCAGATTCCTTAGCCCCTTCAATACCTATATAAGCCTAATTCCTTTCCCAGTTAGTTACTAATATATCTTTCTCCTGGTGCTAGCCCATTCACCCATGGATGAAATCCTTCCCTACTAGCTGCTAGAATCTCCTGATTTTAGTTCCTGTTGTCAGGTAAAAGAGCCAAAAACCAAGATCAGACCAGTACCACAACAACCCTTTATTAAGGAGAAGGGACAGTCTGCCAGACTGCCCTGAACAAGAGTGCACTAGCATGGCTAGGGTAAAGAGAGCTTTTATGGGAGCTAGGGTGGGGTTTGGGGGATGTAGTGGTTAGGGATTGGAGGGTTTGAAAGGCTCATGACCAGGGATTGGAGGAGCCTGTGACATCACTAGTTGCTAAGAAGAGAGTAAGTATAAGGTTACTCTTTGGGCAGGAAGAGGGGCATGTTGGGAAGAAGGTTGTCTTTTGGTGGGAGAAGCCATTTTGGGGTTGAGATTTAGGCAGGAGGCAGGGTATTATGGGAAGGAGAAGACAGCTATTATATATGTAGTGGCCATTTTAAAGTGTGGGAAATCTATCATTCCAGGCTTTTGTTTTATGGTTGTCGGGCAAAGGTCTCTTCTTCTGGATCTTCTGCAAGCTGACAAAAGGGCAAAGATTGGGGCAAGACCTGGATCTGACGGCAGGTGGAAGTGTCATCTCATTGTCACAATGGTTGGTATCCTGCCATAACGAGCTCTGTGACCATCTGGTTGGTAAATGCCCTCATGCGTTCCTGTAAAAAATCTTGAAAACAGTGAAACAGACAGGGTCTGAGGAGCAGGATAAGGCAGATGATGACTAGTGGTCCTACCAGAGGAAGGAGCCAGTGCAGCCAACTATTTAGGGAAAAGAGGTTTCTATTTGCCCAATTGTTTATGAGTTGATCAATGTTTGAGGCCCTTTCAGTGAGTTTTTCTGCTGCATCTCATACTATACCTGATTGATCTGTATAAAAACAACATTCTCCTCCTAGGAAAAGACATATACCACCCATCTCTGCTGTGAGATCTAGCCCCCTCCTATTTTGGAGAGTGACAGCTGCTAAGGAATCTATTTGATTTTCTAAAGTTGTGATTGATTTAGCTATTTCTTTTAGGCTATCACTCAACTCTTTAGAAAGAGTTTAACATTGAGTTAGTGAGGTAGCTAGGCCCCCTACTTCTGTTCCTATAGCAGCAGTGATGCCTAGTCCTACGAGTAAGGGTATTAGCTGGATAGTCTGTCTATGTCTGACCTGTGTTTTCATTGGCAGTGATAAGGTTTGATTGTTTGGGGCTATATCAGTGTTAGGGTTGAGGTAAATTAGTGTGCAAGTTCCAGTCCAGTTTGTTGGTAGGCACAGGTAGGCTGAACTTCCACAAAGGAAGAAGACACCTTGACTGGGTAAACAGAATTGGTTGTGTATGTCAAAAAGATGTGTGAGTTTGTTGTTTTCATTCTCCCATACTCCTAGTGTTCCCACCAACACAGCACCTGTTAGGGGTTGAAAAGGTCTTTGGCATGAGATTTAGGTGGCCTGTGGTCTTATTTTCCCACTGGAGGAAGAATCTCTTGGTATCCACCAGAAGCCATTCCAAAGAATGGTTAAATGGAATAAGAAGGCATTCTGAAGCTGGGGGGGGGGGGGGGCGTTTTGTCACAATGGGTCCAGAGAAACATAGTCATGCAAGGCTTGTGGCGACTGTTGCAAAACCCTGAATTTTTTGTTGAGAAGACCCTGTGTTGTAAGTGTGGAGGATCCATGAAGTGGACAGGCTGAAGAAAGGGAGCATCTAGGGTGACTTTGTAGTTAACATAACTTGATGAGGCCTGTAACTGCATGTAATTGCACTTTTGAGAAGGGAGGTGTCCCAACATGGGGCCCATGGACAAGTTGCACTGAAAGCAAAGTGGGGCTTGGGAGCTCAAGATGATGTTATCAGCTATAGGTCCAAGTATGGGTTTTTCCCTACTCTCATATAAAGAGAGGCCCCCATGCAGGCAACCAAGAGCCATATAAGATTGAAGGAGCTGGGCTACATGACCCATTTGTGTTCTTTTTGTCATGTCAGTGATGTGAAAGTCAGTAATGGACTGTTCGTTAAGTAGCTGTAATGGGCCTCCCATCTTATATTGAGGATGGTAAGTGAGATTAGTAGTAGTCCAGACCTTTGGAGGTACCAGGTCAGCCATGTAGGAAGTAGTGGATAGGGATATACAGAGCCAACAGTCAGTGGCTAGTGACAGGTTGAATCTATTTAGTAGGGAGTGGGATAGCTGTAGCATGTTGTCTAGATAGTGTGGAAGCAAAGAGTGAGTTAATTGGAGTTTGTGTATTTGTGTGGGGTTAACAGGTAGGAGTGGGGTCGTGGAAACTGAATGTAGAGGGAGGAGGAGGATGAGAATGAGGGCATTTGGGAGAATTGTGGTGTGGACCCCGCAGCGCATGACGGAATGGCAAGGAGTCTTGCCAAAGGGAAGAAGAGAAGAGCAAAGAAACATTTTGTGTATTAGCAAAGGCAAATAAGAATACTAAGAAGAGTGATAATTAGGTAATAGGTTGCTGCAAGAAGACACTTTTGTGAGAAGGGCCAGTCAGTTGGGCTCATGGCAAAGAGTCCACTTCTGAGAAGGGTACCAAGGGACACAAGAAGCAGAAGGGAGAGGATGTCAATGGGAAGGCCCATAGCCAGGGTGTTGCAATATCCCATGAATGTTGTCTAGCATAAGGGAATATCTATGAATTGAGGGACAGGCATTGTCAGGCAGCACACTAGAAGAAAGAAGTAGAGGGCAACTTCCACATGAGTGAAATTGGTTAGGGAGCCCTGATAGTAGCTGTCAATCACCCATTCATGTAGAGTATCAATCAACACCTCACACTCCTCCTCATTGTCAGTGATCCAGAGCCAGATAAGGTCCTCCTGAAGCACCTGTGTAAAAGCGTAGAATCGTGCTGTGAGGCTATGTAGGGGCATCAGTCAGATGGTGGCTCTTCAGGGATTTGGGAGAGTTTGAGTCTTAGAGGGCTTGTCAAAAGAGAGGAGTATCTGGGAGTTTAGTGTTGCTCTTCAGACTGGTCTGTCTGGAGGGCCAGAGGGGCCCTTTTTATTCTAGAGAGGTGGAACCAGGGCACCTTTTCTTGAAGTTTGACCACTGTGGGGGTGGTTAAGGAGACTGTGAAGGGTCCTTTCCAGCAAGGCTGGAGGGGTTTAGGGGAGAAGGTCTTGAGATATACCTGGTAGCCTGGGGAAAGAGGAGGATGTAGAGTGCCTGATGAGTTGGGAGAGTGAAGAGTTTGGTCTGCTAGAGTCTGAAGGAGATGACAAGTGTAGTTCAGTGTTGGGATATAGTCAGCAAGAGGTGGTGAGGGATCAGGTAAGTTAGAAAATAGGAGAGGTCACCCATACATTAACTCAAAAGGGTTAAATTTAATGGTTTTTGAGAAGTTGAGTGAAGCCACATGAAAGCCAAAGGGAGGAGGGTGACCCAGTTTTGTTTTAATTCCATGGAAAGTTTGGTTAGCTGAGTCTTAATAAGCCCATTGGCCCTTTCAACCTTGCCTGATGACTGGGGCTGATAGGGGATGTGGTGTTTCCATTGTATGTTGAGTGCCTCTGTTACCTGTTGGGTGATCTGGGAGACAAAGGCAGGCCCATTATTGGACTGGATAGAGCTTGGGAGGCCAAATTGAGGAATGATATCTGTTAGGAGCACATGGACTACAGTGGCTTCTCCCTCCAATGTACATGGAAATGCCTTCATCCACTCTGTGAATGTGTCTACCAAGGTTAAGAGGTATTTAACTCTTTTGACATGTGGCATGTGGGTAAAGTCAATTTGCCACTCTTCCCCAGCAACTGTCCCCAGGACTGGTAAGTCTCAGCATGTGTCTGAAGACCACCTTGGGGGCTGGTAGTGGAGCAGATGGAGCAAGCCTGTGTTATTGCCTGTGTGAGTGTTATCAGGGATAGGTTGTATAAAAAAGGCCTGAGAAGGTGTAGGAGGGGTTGAGTCCCTATGTGGAGTGAGTTATATAGGTCAGTGAGAAGAGGTATTATTTGGTCATCAGGTATGACATGGTGTCCCCAATAGAGGAGCCAATCATTTCTCAGTGTAACACCTCTTTCAATGTAACTGGCCTTTTCCTGAGAGGTGTAGCTAGGTTTTAGGGGTGGAATAATTAGCATTTGGTTTTGGGAAGTGAGGTTCTGTGCCGTTTCAAGGGCAGTTTCATCGGCCCTATTCTTTCCTCAAGCTACGGGAGAAGAGGAAGATTGATGTCCCTTACAGTGAATGACCCCCACTTGTGTTGGAAGTATGGCTGCTTGGAGAAGGGCATGTATCAGATGGCTGTTGACAATGGGGTTTCCCTTTGTGGTCATAAAGCCTGTCTCTTTCCAGGTAGAGTTGTGAGAATGTAAGATATGGTACACATATTTGGAGTCAGTGTGGTGTTGCCTCCCCTGTTTTGTGCCAAAAGTGAGAGCTTGAGTGAGAGCAATCAGTTTGGCCTGTTGGGAGGTGGTGTTTAGTAGCAGTGTATTACCCTTGATGATCTGTGTGAGGGAGACTATGGCATATCCTGCCCTGTTTTGGCCTGGTACATGAGTGGGAATTGAGCTTCCATCAATAAAACATGTGAACTTTGGATTTGGGTTGGCCTCTAAGGAGACATTGGGAAGTGAAGGAAGCAGA
This sequence comes from Heterocephalus glaber, assembly GCF_053883595.1. NCBI lineage: Eukaryota > Metazoa > Chordata > Mammalia > Rodentia > Bathyergidae > Heterocephalus > Heterocephalus glaber. The sequence goes on from NW_028258344.1 coordinate 11,166,810, forward strand.
TTTTCGATTGTCTCTGTGCAGGAGTGGGAGATTGCCCAAGCAGCCTCAGGGAGGAGAGTGGCTGGGTTAGGAGATGGGCAGGACTGAAGAGAGAAGGATGGGTTTTCTATGAAGGTAGCATGAAAAAATTGTAATCGGGAAGGTGACAGACATGAGAGGCTATGGTGAGTAACTCCTGTAGGCAATGGGGTGACTTTATAACTGTGGGTTGACCAAAAGTTAATTAAGAGCTTTCTTGGGCTAGAAGAGAGGTGGCTGCCAGGGTGCATAAATATGTGGGCCAGCTCTGGACAGTGTAGTCAAGTTGCTTAGATAGGTAAGCAACCGGGAGGAAATGTGACCCAATGTTCTGTTCCAGGACCCCCAACACCAGTCCCGCTCATTCAGTGACATGGAGAGTGAATGGTTTTTGGAGGTCTGGAAGAGCTAGCACTGGGGCAGAGAAGATGGCAGCCTGAAGTTTGAGAAACAGTCCCTTGATTGACACGTCATCTGTAGGTTCATTTGGGTCCCCCTTGGAAGCCTCATACAGGGGTTTAGCAAGTAGACTGAAATTGGCTATTCATAAGTGAAGAAAGCCCACAAGTCCCAGGAAAGACAGGATCTTGGCTTTGGAGGAAGGGACTGGAAGGTCCTGAATAAGCTGCTTAGGGTCTAAGGTGATCTCGAGTTGTTGATATGAGATCTTGACCCCAAGATATTGTACTATGGGTTGGGAGAGTTGGGCTTTGTCCCTCAAGACCCAGTACCCCTTTTTACACAAGAAGTTGAGTAGTAAGGCCTTGTGTTGTTGGGAGAGTTCAATGATGGGACTGCACAAGAGCAACTCATCTACATATTGAAGTAGCTTAGAGGGTGACAGGTTTAATTTTAAGAGATAGCAGCCAAGGCCTATCCAAAGAGATGTGGGCTATCGCAAAAACCCTGTGGGAGAACTGTCCAAGTAAGTTGTTGAGAGTGTCCCATGTTAGGGTCAGTCTATGTGAATGCAAAGAGGTCTTGTGAGTTGGGGTGTAAGAGAATGGTGAAAAAGGCATCTTTGAGGTCTAGAACAGTAAAATGGTGCGAGGAGGAGGGAATGTGAGAAGCAGAATGTAAGGGTAGAGAACAATGGGGTTTATAGGAAGTATAGCAGAATTGATGGCCCTCAGTTCCTGTACCAAATGGTAGGAGCCATTTGGTTTTAGGACTAGAAGGACAGGAGTGTTGTGGGGGAGTGAGCGGGTCTGAGAAGCCCCTTATTGAGTAGGCCAGTGATTATGGATTTTTAGTCCTTTTAGATGTCTTAAGGATATAGAGTATTATGGGACATCCTTGAGGAGATCTGGACGGGACGGTGATGTTTAGCAACAGAAGGGGTGGAGGTGTCCCAGACTGAGGGGTCAATGTAAGGGTTGGAGACTGAGTCAGTCAGGGGGGCAGCCAGGAGCAGTAGGATCCCAGTAGGGTCTGAACTGGTCGGGGGGAGAACGAGTGAGGCCCTGAATTTAGTTAGAATGTCCCTTCCTAAAATGATGTTAGGACAGCTAGGAATAACCAAGAAACGATGTGAAAATGTGCTGCCTAACAGGGAACGGGCTAGGAGTGGGGTAATTAGTGGGTTTGAAGGCATCCCTTGAACTCCCATGATGGTTACTGTGGAGGGACAAGTGGGGCCTGAGTATTGTGGCAAGGCTGAGTATGTAGCCTCTGTGTCAAGCAAAAATGAAACAGGCTTACCTGAGACACTAAAAGTTACCCTGGGCTCACTGGAGGTGATGGCCGTAGAGGCTGCAGGACCCTGGGCACCATCAATCCTCAGTCACCAGGCTGATGAGCTCTGACAGAGATGTCTCTGTACCTGCTATCTGGGCTTGAGGAAGGGATGGCCTCTTACCTTTTTGGTGAAGGGGACAGTCAACCCTCCAGTGGCCCATCTGTTTGCAGTCAGAACAGGGGCCAGGTGGTGGTTTGGGATTGGAGCATTCATTGGCCCAGTGCCCAGTTTGATGACACTTAAAGCAATCCCTGGGGGCCCTGTTATGGGTGAATGTCCTCTTGTAGGATGGTAGTTTGCCCTGTAGGGATGTTGTCAGCATCTGGTAATTAGCCATTTTTTGTTGGTTTGCCCGTTCCTCACAGTTATTGAACACCTCAAAGGCAACTTTGAGGAGCTCGGTTTGCATAACCTGGGGGCCCACCTTGACTTTTTTCCTAATGTTGGGGTCAGACTGTGAAATGAAATGAGTGTTAATAACAATTGTGCCTGCCTGAGATGTAGGATCAATCTTGACTTTTTGTTTTGTTTTTTTTTTTTTTGATACCAGGGATCAAACTTGGGACCTTGGGTTTGCAAGGCAGGTGGCGGAACCACTGAGCTAAATCCCTGGCCAATCTTTCTATATTTTTGAAAAGCATCTTCCAATGGGGAAAGAAACTGCACTGGGTTTTCTTGGGGTCCTTGAGTTACCTCTCTGATCTTGTCAAAATTGACGTCTTTTGGGAAATCCTCTTTAAACCTTCTATGAGACAGACAATCATATAATCTTGGAGATCCCTGCCTGGGTCATCATCCTGGTTGGGTCCAATCAGGTTGGGTATCTGGTACTGCCTGCATGCCCACTAGCTTGGTCGGATCTGTGGAATGGAAATCATCTGCTGCCACCTGGGCTGTCCTCCAGACCCTCTGACACTCCTCTGGGGAGAGAATCGTGTAGATATCGCACCAGGTTATATGATAGGACTGAGTAAGGTAGTAGAACTCTTTAATGTAGACATCGGGATCAGAGAAGAAAGAGCCTAAGCAGTTTTCAATTTGAGAAAGATCGGAGAAAGAGAAGGGGACATATACTCTAACAATGCCTTCAGTCCCAGAGACCTCTCAGAGAGGCATCTGTGTGTCCAGGGCTGATGTTGGAAGGGTGGGGTAGCAAGAATGGGTGTGGAGTGGGGAGTGTGGGGGCGAAGGTGGGTGTTGGGGGTGCTGAGAGACACGAGATGGCAGAGATGAGGGAGGGTCACAAGATGGCAGAGGTGAAGAAGCACCAGAGGAGTTGGAAGAGGAGCTGGATGGCTTATAGGGCGGGGGAAGTGTGAATAGTGAGTGATTGGCAGGATCAAGTCAGGAGGGGTGGGTGATGGACTTTGGGCTAGAAGTATCTGAGAGGGTGAACAGGTTTGACAGAGAGAGGCACAAGAGTGTAAGTCGAAGAAGGCTTGTATGTAGGGGATTTCTGACCATTTGCCATTGCATTGATAGAAATTGTGCAAATCTCACAGTATGTTAAAATCGAAAGTGCCATTTTCAGGCCATTGAGACCCATTGTCTAATTTGTATTGAGGCCAAACCTGATTAGAATAGAAAACAAGTCTTTTTGGTTTAAAATCTGGTCCCAACAATCTGAGGGGCCGGAGTTGTGCCAGGAGACAGCCTAGAGGTGTTGAGAGGGGGCATTTGGATTGTTGGGCTCCCATGTTAGGATGGGTGGGAAGGAGGCAACTCCCTAGGAGAAGAGCAAAAGGGAGGAGCATCCTCATCCCCTTTGACAATCTCTGAGTGAGTCTCTGGAGGGAGAAAATAAGAGGAGCCAGGCTGATGGGGCATCCCCCAGGAGCACGGTTCTGGGCCCAGCAGCTGAGGGGTCTCTCTGATCCAGCACTTGGATTTCTGAGAAATACCAGGAGAGAGAGAATGAGAATGAGACAGAGGACCTGATGAGAGGGAGGCTGAACTACCTACTCACCCAGAGATCGGTGACCAGTGTGGATGTGCAGAGTCAGCAGTAGCAAAGGCAGAGAGCCCCAAGAAGGTCCTGGCTCGGCAGATGTGGTCTGGAGGAGATGGCTGAAAGGCCAATCAACCCCAACCCTCGGGGGATCGTCACTTAATCAACCACCTACCTCCCGAGTTTCAGCACCAGATATGTCAGATAAAAGAGCTGAAAACCAGGGCTGGGAATTTAGCTCAGTGGTTTTGCCACCTGCTGCACAAGCGCAAGGACCCAAGTTTGATCCCCAGTACCAAAAAATTAAAAAAAAATTTTAAAATAAATATAAAAAAATAAATAAATGGCTTGGGGCTGGAGATTTAGCTCAGTGGTTCCGCCGCCTGCCTCACAAGAGCAAGGTCCTGAGTTCGATCTCTGGTTCAAAAAAAAAAAGAGCTGAAAACCAAGGCCAGACCAGTACCACAACTCTTTTTTTGTTTTGTTTTGTTTTTTGGTACTGGGGATTGAACTCAGGACCTTGCACTTTCGAGGTAGGCAGCAGAACCACTGAACTAAATCCCCGGCCCTACCACAACAACTCTTTATTAAGGAAAAGGGACAATCTGCCAGGCTGCCTCTGAGCAAAAGAGTGCAGCAGCATGACCCGGGTAGGGAGAGCTTTTATGGGAGCTAGGGTAGGGTTTGGGGGATGTGGTGACTAGGGATTGGAGGGTTTGAAAGGTGCGTGACCAGGGACTGGAGGAGCCTGTGACATCACTAGTTGCTAGGAAGAGAGCAAGTATCAGGTTACTCTTTTGGCGGGAAGGGGGCATGTTGGGAAAAAGAAGGTTGTCTTTCGGTGGGAGAAGCCATCTTGGGGTTAGGTTTTAGGCGGGAAGCAGAGTATTACGGGAAGGAGAAGACAGCTATTATATGTAGCAGACATTTTAAGGTGAGGGAAATCTATCATCTGTTAATTGGAACTTTCCTTTCAAAAGCCTATTTTTGACAAGTGAATTCTTTGTAGCAGAGACTGCAACTACAGATTATTGACCAAGGTTACTAATGTCATCCATATGCCTTTGCTACTATTGGATCAATATTAGCTAAATGGCTATATTTGTAATTGTATTGATTGATTATAATTTGACTAATGGTGTACTCACCCCTCATAACTTTGCTACATAAAACTTCCTTAGAAAAGTGGGCTCATTGGCAACCCATTTTCCAGGTCCCCTCCTGCCTCTCCCTCAATAAATTTCCTACTCTTTGTTTCCTCCATTGTTTCTCAGAATTCATTCTTTGATTTTGGGAAATATGAACTCCATGTATCAAACATCTAGCAGGTTGAGAGTTATATTATTATTATTATTATTTTTTGTACTGGGAATCAAACTCAGGACCTTGCGCTTGCAAGGCACGTGGCAGAACCACTGAGCTAAATCCCCAGCCCATATATTGTTTCCTCTATAACACTATTCTTCACTGAAAGTCATATATACTCACATTGTATTCACACATATGTTCTAGTTTTTTAAATAATTGATCACACATTCAAAGATAAAGCCCCCAAATGCCTTCAGGATAAAAATTCAACCTCTGACCAAGATTTTAAAGGGACTTTAGTATTTGGTCCGAATGTATATTTTCATAGTATTGTTTCTTCAAACCAAAGTGGGCCCCCTGTCATTCTCTCAGGATGGCCTTAATTTTCCATTCTCCAGCCTTTACTCATTCTTGTTCTTGCTGCCTAAAATTCCTCCATTTCCACTGATCAAAATTACCCTAACACTGGAGTCTATATTGGAGTAGGGCAAAAATTCAATAGTTCTTGCATATATGCATATTGTCTATATATATATATATATATATATTTATACATATGCATATTTATATATATGCATATGTCTATATTTATTCCACAAATATTTACTGAGCATATATGCCAGACACAATACTTCATGCTTACACTATGGTAGTGAAAGAGACATATGTAGTTTCCTGCCCTCTTAATCATCCCTTCCACTGCTAATTGAACCCCTTTGCCAAGAATTTCTGTCAGGATTTCTATTTCTTGTTTTCCTAATGTTTACCAAATGGTTGTTCATTTGGCCAACAAAGAATGTCTTGCCTTTGAAGACAATTTCATAGTTGAGAGATACATACCCATTCATTACCTCATTTAATCCCAACTCAGAGGTTAGTAAATATATGCTTGATCTCATTTTGTAAAAGAGGAAACTAAAATGCAGAGAAGTTAAGTTAACCAGTTTAAGCTTTTATCAGACCAAGGATGAGATTTTTCACTTTCCTTCTATGCCTTGTCTAGTTTCACCACCTTTTTAAAATACAAATGAGCTGGATGTGGTGGTGCATGCCTGTAATCCTAGCACTTAGGAGGCTGAGGCAGGAGGATCACAGCAATTTGGAGATCAGTCTGGGCTACATAGTGAGTTCAAAGCCAGCCTGAATTATATCACGAGACCCTGTCTCAAAAAACAAACAAATAAATAACAAATGTCATAGATAACAATGATGTACTGTATATTTCAAAAAGGTAGAAGAAAGGATTTTGAAAGTTTCCTCCATAAAGAAATGACAATAGTTTGAGGATATAAATATGTTTAATCTGATTTAAACTTTACACAATATATGCATGGTTCCCCATTAATATATGCAACTTTTATATTTTTTGTATCATTTAATTTTTAAAAATTAACAAATGAAACAATGTGGAGGAAGGATAAGCATTATTAGCTCTATAAAAGAAAAGCATATTTAAGCACAGTGACATCAGATATCAAAGATTTGCTACAAATAAATGCAACTAATAGTATTAGAAATTTAAACTCTTACCTCCTTAGAAATAGCAAATAAATACATGCAAAAATGTTCAACGTCACTGGTCATTCAAGAGATGCAAATGAAAACAATGCTGAGATTACACTTCACTCCAGAAAGAATGGCTGCTATCATGAAATCAACCAATAACAAATGCTGTTGAGGCTGTGGGGAAAGAGGAACCCTGCTCGACTGCTGGTGGGAGTGTAGACTGGTGCAAGCACTGTGGAAATCAGTATGGAGATACCTCAAAGAGCTAGGACTGGAAGTCCCATTTGACCCCGCTATTCTACTGCTGGAGATCTTCCCCAAAGAATTAAAAGAATCATACCACAGTGATATATGTGCACCCATGTTCATAGCAGCACAGTTTGTAATAGCGAAAACTTGGAAACAGCCCAAATGCCCATCAACTGGAGACTGGATAAAGAAAATGTGTTTTTTTTATAAAATGAAGTACTACTCAGCCATAAAAAATGAGAAATTAGAGACATTTATAGCTAAGTGGATGCACATTGAGGCAATACTCTTAAGTGAAATAAATAGGACACAGATGTGTAAATACCGAATAGTTTCTCTGGTGTGAGAAACTGAAAGTGTAAATAAGGACTAAATGTATAATAGGTCATGTGAAATAGGAAGAAAAGGGGCAAAGGGGAAGGAAGTGGGAGGGCTAAGGGAAAGGATAGAAGGGAATGGGATTAATATGAGAAAATGGAAAAATAGGAACAAAATTTTTGTAAATAGGGAGGGCTGGAGGGGTTGAAGAGAGGGCTGGGCAAGGGTGAAAAACAAGAACCAAGAGAGACTATGTAAAGGTGCAAATTTCCAATGATGAATGTCATTATACTGTATACCTAAAATGTACCAATGATTAGAATGAATAATCGATAATGTAAAATAGGAAGAAAAGGTCCAAAGGGGTAGGGGTAGTGGGAGGCACAGGGGAAAGGAAAGAAGGGAAAGGGAAAAATGCTGAGAAATGGAAAAAATGTAAATAAAGTATTTGTAAATAGGGAAGGGTGGAGGGAGTGAAGGGAGGGCTTGGAATGGGGAAAAAATAAGAACCAAGATGCATTATATAAAGGTACAGTTCCCAATGAGAAATGTAATTGTGTTGTATACCTACAATGTACCAATAAAAGAATTTAATACAAAAAAAACCCTCTTACTTCTTTCATAAAGATGATATAAAGCAAATATCAATGCCTTGAGAGAAAATAAACTATTTGTCAGTTCAATTTTTGGTAACTTAGGCCTTACTTTGTAAACGCATAAAACCTAAACAACTAGTATTATGATTTAAGCCATTAAAATTTTATTTATTTATTTATTTATTTTTATATTTTGGTACCGGGGATCGAACTCAGGTCCTTGCGCTTGCGCAGCAGGTGATGAAACCACTGAGCTAAATCCCTGGCCCAAGCCATTAAAATTTTAAAATCCAACTAATTCTTCATCTTTTTTATTTATTTATCTATCTATCTATTTATTTATTTATTTTTGGTACTGGGAATTGAACTTGGGTGCTTGTGCTTGTGCAGCAGGCAGTGAAACCACTGAGCTAAATTCCCGGCCCCCAACTAATTCTTCTATATTCCTAGTTTGTCTATACTGTTAAAGTAATGTAGCATTTCAGAAAATTTAGAAGGGGTAAAGAAGAAAAATCACTAATCCACAAAGTCTGACATAGTGCTCTTAGCTTGAAAGTGCCCCCTTTCAATTTATCAGATACAAAGTTCTATAGTATTACAATTAAAATTTTCATACCCTACCTTCATTTTTTCTTCAACTGATCTCCTATTTATACTTTTCTGTGTTTCTACATAGTCTGAAAATAGAACAAGTCTTGGAATCACAAGACCCAAATTCAAACTCCAGCTTAATGACTTACCAGCTATATGCAAAGGGAGACACAGGTTTTATGGGCCCAGAGCATTTATAATTGGGTACCCTCTTTAAGACTACAAAATTAAGAACAACTGACTATTGCTTTGGAATTAAATCACAACACATTTCTGGAGAGGTAGACATTTTAATATTTTCTTTTGAGCTTTCTTTAGATAACTTGCCAGAAATGCTTATATAGATATTTGAACTGATTGCAAACTGATTTCCTTTTCTACATCCCATAAAATTCCCGGTACTCACAGGGACCCATGCAAGTGACAGCCCTCACATTTAAACTTCATTAACTTTATAATAAATTTGCCTCCTAGGCAGGTTGAATAACTTCTTTGGTCTTCAGTTTGCTTGTCTATGAAGTGGAATCATATGTGCTTTCAAAGGTTGCTGTGATGACCAGATAAAAACAGGCAGAAACTGGGGCTGGAAACCCTAAAGTTCCACTTCCCCGGGCAAGTAGTTACTCTCCTAAAGCCGATGGTGAGGAGGTAAAGACTGCGTAAGGAACACCCAGCAATGCTCTGGCTCCTTGGAAATATCAGTTCCTCTTCATTATATTCCTTTTTTCAACAATCTATGCCTTCCTTTCTTGTGTCATTTGTAATGAATTATTGGAATAATGGATTTTCTGTTTTTATAAAGCCTTTTCTAGTAGTTTACAGCCAAAATAAAATTAGGTAAAGCAATATTGTGTAGGTCTTTCCCTTAATTATTTCTTCTGGAAACAATGCTTTATAAAATCTGCTCTTTTTTTTTTTTTTTTTTTTTTTTTCCTGGATGCACTGAAGCAACTAGAAAAGAAGTTAGAGGATTCAAGAGATTCAACAGCTGTGGCCTAGGAGCAGACGGGCTGTTCATAACTTTGTAGTAGTTTCTAATTTGGAGCAGTCTTGAATGAATTTCCTGCCTGAGCTGGCCTGTATATGGAACAAAAGCCTGGAGATGTGTGTTTCACGCCCCACTGGATGTGCACACTGTCAGAGCCGGCCTCTCTGGTGGCCTGCAGTCATCAGAAGGACTTGCCACCCTCAGTGACTTGGCTTTTACAAATCACTGTAGGGAAATCCAACACAAAACATTTTCCTTCATACCACTGGGACAACGCCATCGCTGTCCTTTTATCTTGTAAGTAACCCACAAAGGTTTCTATTAGCTATTTCCTGTTGTTGCTTCCTCATCAAGAAAGACACCCTTTTTTGTGGTGACTTTTCTAAAAACAATGAAAATTCTGAAAATGACCCTGAAAGTCATCCCTAAGGCATTTATCACACAGTTTACAACACAGATAATTTGCATTTTACCTGATATCTACTGGCTTTGAAAAATAATATGCAAGCTTTAAAAAGGTGCTAATATCCCAACAGGTAAATGATGCCAGGTTATCACAATCCATTTTAAACTATGAAGCTTGTTTTACCTCTGTCTTTGTGGAAGAAATCATTCTGTCCTTACAGTTATAGTACCTCAGCCCCAAAGTTACTTTACTTTATATAATAATGAAAGAAGGGATAGATAGAAAGAACTGAAAGATGAGTAGGAAAGATGAACCCAAAAATGAAGCATCATCTCACCAGCACATTAGGGGTGACAAGGCAGAAGAATGGGGCATATATAACCTTGGAGTGATGGAGAGAAGCAGCAAGTTACCAACTAATTAATTTTAAAGAGGGCAGTGAGGTACAGCTACAACTTTCTTTGATTTCTGTCTCAATCTTTTGTTTTCTCTTTCTCATGCAAAAAAAGTGTACTGTATGTTTCAAATACTGGGAGATAGTTGGATACATATAAGCAAGTTTTCTTGAATACTTAAATGTCTAGAAATTGAGCATTCTGTAAGAGATGATTGAGTTCATATTTTAAACTAAATTTTAAAAATAGAGAAAAAATACTTGCTTTATCAACTTTTGAGGCTATGGTAAGCCTCATGATTTTCTCTTAAGACATTTGGCCCACCTATTTATGCCCCAGCCAAAGGCAGGAGAAATTTGGACTAATCTCTACTACCATTCTTCCCAAAGATCCAGCCCAATTTTCTTTTCTACATCTTGAATTTTTGCTTCTGTGTTCTGCAAACATTAGGCTGAACTTATTACTTTTGTTGTAATACCAATGTAGCTTTATGAATAGTAATTCCTAATAAGAGAACACGTCCCACCTAATGCCTAAGGAGAATGTTTCCCATGTACATGGATGTTTGCTTAGTGGTTAAATTAATGAATGATTCAGAAACTCTCAACCATTGTTTAAAAAGTTAAAAATAAAACTAATGTAATTTAGGAAAAAAGAGCATTTAAGACAAAATCCACCTTATATGGAACACTCTGGATAGCTCTTTTCATTGATTACAATTTCTGAGTACTATTTAGAATGTTATATTTATTCCATTATTCAAATTTGTCAATGGGTCATATATTTGCCAAAATTACAACAATTCTGTAACAGCCTAATATGGAAGACTAAATAATGACCTTATCAAAGATGTCAACAGCTGAATCCCAGAACCTGTGAACATGCGACTTCACATGGTAGAAAGGAACTTTGCAGATGTGATTAAGGGTCTTGAGATGGGGAGATTGTCCTGGATTATCTGGGTGGTCCCAATATCATCACAAGTATCTTTATAGTGGGAGATTTAACTAAAGAAGAGGAATGTCAGAAGGATATTCAAGAGGTAAGAGAAAAATATAGTAAATGTTTAAATTAAAAAAAATTATTACAGTAAGACACATTGCCATTAATCCCCTTGGAATACTCTCCCTCATTTTAAATGTGTTTATCCCACCATTCTTGCCACTTTCAGAAGCAGTTCTGGAAGCACTCTTTCATGGGGGTCTTTACAAAGTATTATAAAAAATATGGTGAATATTGCTGCTGACTACCATCAAACAGAAATGGCAACCTTATAAAAATATTACAGTGTGTCCTCATCTACCTTATTCACAGATCTGACACTGAGAGACTTCTGGCTTTTCCCCAAAGCCAATATGACCAAAAAAGGTTAACATTTTGAATCAGTTCAGAACTCTGACAAACAACATCACAATACAAACAAAGACACTCACAAAAAGGACTTCCAGAACTATTGCAGAAAATGGCAAGAATGATGGGGAAAGTGTGCTAAAACCAAAAGGGAGCATTTTGAAAGTAATTAATGGCAATATGTCCTTTACTATAAAAAATGTTTTTATTTAAACACATATTTGTATTTTTCAATCACACTATGTATGTAGTATTAGCCATGAGCCAAGGAAATGGATTTTCCCCTACAGCCTACAACAATGCAGTCATGCTGATTCCTTGATTTTAATCCATTAAAACAGACTTCAAACTTTTGGCATACAGATTGCAAGGTAACAAATTTATGCTATTTTAGGACATTAAATCCATGGTGGTTTGTTATAGCAGTAATAAGAAACTAATACAGCGTATGATAGTGTAATAGTTTTTCACTTGAAAGAAAGATAGCTAAGATCTTATTTCAAATATTTGTGATGCAAAATAATTGAGTACAGTGGCTTGAGTAAAATGAGTAGATTTCCCTTAAGCAAAAATGGCAAAATAATGAATAAGGGCCAGCTGGATCACAAAAAACCAACTAACCTAGAAGCTAAAAGTGACTAAATAATATCCATACACAGAATCCAATGTACACTCTTTTTTTTTTTGGCCTAAATTTTTTTATTGGTACATTATAGGTATACAATACATTTACATTTATCATTGGGTGCTTGTACCTGGACATAATGTATCTTGGTTCTTATTTTTTCCCCATTCCCTGTCCTCCCTTCACCCCCTCCACCCTTCCCTATTTACAAAGAATTTGTTTCCATTTTTTTCTTTTCTCATAATCTTTTCTTTCCCTTCTTTCCTTTCCCCTTCCTCTCCCACTTCCCCTACCCCTTTGGACATTTTCTTCCTATTTCCAATTATCAATTATTTGTTTTAATCATTTTAATTCTTATTTACACTTTCACTTTCTCACACTAGAGAAACTATTTGGTATTTACACATGTGTGTCCTATTTATTTCACTTAAGAGTATGGCCTCAATATGCATCATTCTAGCTATAAATGTCTCTAGTTTCTCATTCTTTATGGCTGAGTAGTACTCCATTTTATTAAAAATCCACATCTTCTTTATCCAGTTTCCAGTTCATGGGCACTTGGTCTGTTTCCAAGCTTTAACTATTACAAACTGTGCCACTATAAACATGGATGCACATATATCACTGTGGTATGATTCTTTTAATTCTTTGGGGAAGATACCCAGTAGGGGAATAGCTGGGTCAAATGGGACTTCCAGTCCTAGTTCTTTGAGGTATCTCCATACTGATTTCCACAGTGGTTGCACCAGTCTGCACTCCCACCACAATGAAGAGTTCCTTTCTCCCCACTCCCCCCACCAGCATTTGTTATTGGTTGATTTCTTCATAGCAGCCATTCTTTCTGGGGTGAGGTGGAATCTCAGGTTTGTTTTCATCTGCATCTCTTGAATGACCAGTGATGTTGAACATTTTTTCATGTGTTTATTTGCGGCTTTTACTTCTTTGTCTGAGAAATGTCTGTTCATTTCAGATGCCCATTTTTGAATTGGGTCTTTGAATTTGGGAGGTCTGATTTTTTTCAGTTCTTTTTATATTCTAGACAGTAGACCTTTGTCTGAGGCACAGCTGCTAAAAACTTTTTCCAACATTGTAGGTTGTCTCTTAGCTCTGTTGGTGGTTTCTCTTGTAGTGCAGAAGTTTTTAATAAGATGAGATCCCAGTTGTTGATTCTTTGTGCTCAATGTACACTATTTAATAATATATGAAGAAATAATTTACTCAGTAACTATCAGTATATGCCTTTCAAGTCACTTCAAGTTATTTGTACACTTTTAATAAACTTGAGAGTCCAATAGGACTTAACAATAAGAGTGTACACAACATGCAGACAATTACAGTAATATCCTTTGCTGGCTTTGATCTTCCTAGATTCAATGTAGTTATAACAACAAATTGTAGATGTTTGTAGAGTAATGTTTTATCACAAGTATCTACAGTTGGTAATTGCAGACCAGGAAGACAAAGGCCTGTACTTCTTCCAACACTCCTTAACCAGGTGCCATAGTTCTTTTGCCTTCCTGAAAATTAGAAAGGTGTAGAGGTCATTTCCAGATATACACCTATGCCTCCTGCAGCTAAGGCCTCTGACCTTAGAATGCCCTGTCTCTGCAGATACTCTAGGAGGGGAGCTAAGGCACACATAAGTGGTTTTAGCAAAAAACAAACAAAATAAACAATGACAATCACAAGTGAGAGATGCATAAGATGCAATGGGAATTCAGAAGAGGCAGGGGTCTTCCTATTTAAGAGATATCTTACCCCATCCCATGAACCACTTTTTTTTTTCCTGGAGGTATTAGGGATTGAAATCAGTATTTTTGTACTGAGCTACACTCCTGCATCCTCAACACCATTTTATTTTAGGACAGTGTCTGACTGAGTTCCCCGGGGTGGGCTCAAACTTGTGATTCTCCTACCTCAACCTCCTAGAGTGCTGTGATTACAGGCATGTGCCAGCTAGGCTGAACTACCATTCTTGATAATATTCCACACTCCCTTGCCTTCTCATTCTTTGTCATCCTTTGCCAAATGGACATTGTGTCTGCTTACTCTACTGCTGCACTGGAGCGGATTTGCCCGGTTAGAGGATACCAAAGGTAGGACAGGTGGGCATCACTATGCATTCATCCAGGGCTTCTGCCTATGGTTATTTGTCCAGCTGAGGAGTCAAGTGGGAATTAGCACAAAAGCATCATTATGGACCTAGCAGAGGGCCTGAACTCATGCTTGCAATTCTATAATGAGCCCTCACTACTGCTTGGGAGTTCCACTGTTTCTTAATCAAATGCCTTCCTCTTTCTTCTTAAGGACTATTTCAAAACTTCTTTATTCTCCTGAGATCACTCACCATGCCCCCCACAGCAATGGTTCCTGCTTTTTCTCTCAGCAGATGATTATGCCCTGTATTCCTTGAAGACAATCAAATTAAGGAATTGTTTCTTCTGACACAGCCTCACCCAAGGACAAGCCCTGTTTCCTGGGCAGCCTACTTCCAATCACGAACCCAGGACCATAAATATCTGGTCTTCTCACTCTGACGTGGGATAACTGGAACCCTCTCCTCCCAATACCTTAGCAGAGGCCTTCACTGAGATTGCACTGTAGCCTAAATTCTACCTTTGCCAGACCTGTTTCACACCTTCCTCAAGCACTGCTCCTCTAAGCACTCCCTACAGCATTTCCCGCATGCTAATCTGTTTGAATCTGCTTCCCAGGAAATACATGGCCTACTAGGTCTGTCCTCACTGCTTCCAGAGCCACTTCTCACCGTCCTCTCCTCCACTGATCTGTCTGCTTACATCACCCTGACCTTAAGGCCTTTGAACATGGAACTAGCTCATTCCTCAGAACTTTACCTGGTGTTCCTTGGCCTCTTTACCTCTTTACCTCATGTCTCCTCACCTATGAGAGCCATCATTTCAAACAGAGCTTCATCCCAAGAAAAATGTCAGTTTCCTTTATCACAATCTCTTATAGAACCATGTCTTCTCTTCTTACATTTAGATTTGTGTCTCTATACGCTCCCAGAACTGAAGGATGCCAGCAGGGCACCTTGGTTTTGCTCACCATTGCATCCATGATGCTTTGTATATGTCCAGGTGGTGTGCTAAGTGCTAGATGTGTAATGGGGAGCAAGACAAAGCTCCTGCCCTTGGGGGGCTTACATCCACTGAGAAAGGCAGTAAGGGGGTTAAATGTAGATTTCTATTTCCCAGGTTAGTGACCTGGACAAGGTAACACAATCACTAAGAATAACTGAGATTAAATTCAAACTCTAAAGCTGGGGGGTGAGGGGTGACAGTAACTTACTAAGTTGTCCCATTGTGGTCTGAAATAGTGCTTCTTCTGAATTACATAAAAAAAGTTTCTCTGCAAATTCCTTGTAATTTGGAACTGCACTGCCCAGTGTACAGTAGCCACTTACTATGTGGCTATTGAGCCCTTGACATGTGGCAAGTCTGAATTAAGATTTGCTGTAATTGCAGACCTTCAAAGGGGAGGGGTGGGGGTTAAATCCATCTTTAATGTATATTAATCACATTAAGATACTTTGAATATATCAAACACATTAAAGTTTTTAAATGTAGAAGTCCTCTTATCTGATAATATTTGCACATACAGGCAACTGAAGTGTTCAATAAACTAGGAAGAGGCTGCTAGCCTTCTATCCCTGAGCAAACAGGAACCTTGGGAATAGAGTGGGTTAATTACATGAGTAAATTAAGTTAATGTTGGCTAAGTGAATGTCAAATCTAAACAAAAAAATAAAAACACATGGTATTAAAGGGAAATGCAGTTGATAAGGTACAAAGTAACAAGTGACTCCATTAGGTAGGTGAATATTTGGTGATAAATGATTTGGTGAATGTGGATATTTCAGTGGAGTAGGAGTGAAAGCATGAACTTCAAGGTAGAAGAGACTAGGCAAAGTTTAAGAGATGAACAACTATATTTAAGAGAAATGATGTCTATTTCATTTGGCTTGAGTCAAAGGATTATGTGGTTGAGGAGAGTAAGTTCTTACTGATAAAAAGTATAATTGCTACAGAAAATAATCATTTATATTGTAGAACTTTAGCTTAAATTTAGCTAGGAGAAATGAGCCCAGCATATGCTGGAGTAATGGCAATGTTTCCTGTTACCCCACTTAGGCTTGATTTTTAACTTATTACTGCATAATGTACTTACAGAAAAGTGCACATATCATTAATGGTAGAGCTTCATAGTACAGCTTGAATTTTCAAACTGTGAACATAACCATGAAATCAGCACCCAGAGCAAGAAATGGATTGCAGCAACCTAGAAACTCCCTCATGCTCCTTTCAACAATCCTCTCAAGCAGGGTAACCACTAACTTCTAAGAGCACACGTTAGCTTTATCTGCTTTTGTACTTTTATACAAATGGAATCAAATACTATGCAATCTTTTGCACCCAATGCTTAAACATCAGCTCGAACCTCAGATGACCAAATCCTAGCATCAGCATTTTGTAAGTCTGGACAAATATCTTAACCTAAGTCTGTTTCCGTATCTATAAAAGTATATTGTAACAGTGCTTATCTTACAAGATTACGAGAATTAAACGCAATTTTATTTGTAGAGGGTTTAGCATAGAGGCTAGCATATGACTGTTACACTGAACTTGTACTTTTAGTCTGTGGAAGACTCCATTGAACCACCTAATCCAGCTAATTCTGCCTACTGGAGGGGAAAGAAATCCACATTGTCCAGGCAGACTCCAACCATGTACACATGCAACAAGGTACTTGGTTACTTGGTCCATATATTTTTTCCCAAAGGAAAAGAAATATTTTTATTATATACTTATCTTCCCCTTCTAGAATGTAGTATCAGTGTCAGTGAAGGGTCATGTACTGCTTACCACAGTATTCCCAGTACCTAGTACAAGACATAGTAAGCACTCAGTTAAACTAAGTAAGTCCTAACTGTCCTAGGACTTAAGAAATTATGTCAGAATCTGCTCAAACCTTTGGAGCTATAGTTGGCAAAATTACAGTTCAAATAAAGTGAATCTCCCTCCCTCTTTTCCTGTGCTAGCCTGGAAAATCCAATCAAACCAAGTACATTCTGTACTTGGAACTTAAATAAGCACACAAATCTGAGAACTTCAGAAATAACGGCAGCACATTAACTACTTTAAATACTGAGTTTGCTTCAAACTCAACAGCTTTTAATATATTTGTGCTAAGATACTAAAGTTTTCAAAAACACATCAGTCACAAGTAATCTTTTCCAAGTGTACTTTATCTTAGTTTTCTGATACATTTCAAATATTCTTGACCATATCTGTACTCATTTTTTAAAAAGACTAGGGAAAGTATAATATTCCAGTGGAATTCCACTTAGTTCAGTTTACTATTACATAATCTCATAATAATATTAACAAATCATTTTTTCCTCAGAGTAAGAAGTTATTTCTTCAAATATTATCAGTTTTACATTAGAAGTTAAAGGTCTGAAAGGCTAGCAGACCTATCACTCTAACTAAATAAAGCAGGAAATCATATGGTTATAAAAATGAGCTAAAAGATTTTAAGAAAGTAATAGTTTTGTGATAAAGCAAAAGATTTCATGCATATTAACTATGGTTAGTATTCTGATAGTCCTAAGTAACTTTTTAATTATTTCAATTTAATATTTAGCAAGATTTTATAATCAGTATACTAGACAAAGAATTTTTCACGAGATGTGATCAAATTTTTTATATTTGTTTCTATCTGATTACATATAAGGTGAGAATATGCTCAATCTATTCAACAGTTTTATTTCACACTACAGATAGACTGGCATTCTGATATCATGTAGCAGTCTCATAAAGTTGATATTAGCCTTCTATAGAGAGGTAAACTTATTTTCAGTGAGCTAATTCCAACCGATTTCTGAAACTATAAGCCTAAAGGAGATGATAATTAATTCGAGGGAATGCAATGCTGCCAAGACTGGGTACTAACTGGCCTTGCCTCTAAGACTTCCTGGTCTCCTTGTGCAGTTTCTTGTTATTTCTACAGAATGAATTCTACAGAATTAGAACATAGTACAAGCTGAGAATTTACAACAGATTTTAATGTGGGGAGGGGGGCTGAGGGAAGGATAGGAGATTACTCAATGGGTGAAGGAAGAGAAGCAATATCATTTAGAGATAGAACAAAGGCAGGGTGGATCACAATTGTGAAAAAGAGTCACACAAGTATCTAAAAGGAACTTGAAAACGTGGTTCTGAATGATGGTCAGTAAAAAAGTCACATTATGTAATAGGTAAAATAACCTGTAAAGGGAGTTTTAAGAGGAAAAAAGGCCCAAAAGCAGAATGTTGGATTCAGCCCTTAAGGATTTTGAAACACAAAACCAAAATGAAATAGGCAATGCCAAGTCAGCTTGTACACAATGTTTTATTTGGATGTTAATAAACATCAGCATTGTATGCAAGATTCTCTTACAATAGGAAATTTTCTCATATATCAAAAAACTAATTTTAATCAGGATAATTGCTGTATTAATGCGAAAACCTTACAAACAAAATGCAGTATGATATATGTGTAGTCAGTTTCCATGCAAGTATGGCTGCTACATGTATGTCTGGCATTTTATAACATATTGAAAGAAATTCAAATGAACACAACAGTTTAAAAAAAGGTGACTTAAGATGCCTGACATGTTTATGATTAAAAATCTTGCAAAAAGCAACAAAGCAGTTAACTGGAGGATTCAACCAATACCAACCCAAATATGTACTATGTCCAAGAAGCCCAGGCTTATCCACAATATATTACCTTAGGGATAATTTAATGCTCAAGAAAAATTATGCTTCAAAAGCCTAACTTTTCCAAGATGTTATATTTTGGTGATTGGAGACTATGTGAACCCAATCCAGCTAAGGGCTACATTTTTTAAAAACCAAGAAACAAAAGCCATTATGTACTATTAGTCCAAGGTAACTGAAATGATCCAGTCTGATTTTGCCACAGTCATTGGTTTTACAAAGTGAAATTTTCTGTGAGAAGTTCATTAATTAGAAAGCAATCAAACACACTTTAAAAATGTGCTAAGAAGATTTAATTGGCTTATCTGTTATCATGAGGCATAATCTTAGTACCATACATAGTCTTCACTTCTCACTAACATATAGTATGCAAAATCTAGCAAGTGGATTTAAATAGCTTAAAACCTTATAGGTCTACTGTTCAAGAGTTAGGCATTAAAATACTTAGTACTTCCATTTCTATTAACATAAAAACATAGCAGAAAAATCTTAAAACTATTTTTGTTTTGTTTTAAGGCAGAGTATTTTGGCATTTGTAAGGATTTGCCTGGTAATGGTTGATTCCATTAAGTCAACTTGAGAACCTGCCATCATCTGCTTTTTATCTTTTCACACAGTGCAAGTGGTGGTCGCTCTTTCCATCTCTCATAGCAGCAAGCCGATTCTGCTATTTTTTATAGCAGCATACTTCAGGAGTGGAGAGGGAGAGAGTGTGTCAATTATAAATAATTCAAACTACAGTGTACAATTCTATTTGCCTGTCAAGTGTTTAAGTTGACAGCACACCATTATATGTCTCAAAAAATTACATAAAATCTCTACCAAAAGCAAATAAAGACATTCTTTCAAGGAGAAATAAAATAAGTGCAAACACCTAAAACAGGCAACTGAAGCAACTGTTGTATCCTGTAAAGAAACACAAAACATTTATAAAAGGACAAAATATTTTTATAAATAAAAGATAATGTTCTCTACTTCTGAAACTTTGAGTAAATATAATAAACTTCTAAGTGCAGACTGTTCTCAGAGACCAAGGTACCATATTATTTTTTAAACAAAATTCAAAAGTTTCAAATACATATATAATCACCAGATTAATTTATATGACCCAATATAATTTAAAAAGAAAATATTAAATTATCATTTAGTACACTTTTAGAACTACTTTATAACCAACATGATTTAAAGGGTATAGTGCAATATTTAGGTAGATGTGACATACAGTATAGATATTGTATTCTTTGCAGCTATAACTTACTGTTTCATATTTAAAGGTCAAAATTGTTCTTTACTATGTTATCTATAATGACAGGAAACAACATTGACTTCTAGACACCCTGTGTACAAATAAATATCTACATTTAAGCTTTAAAAATGAAAATAAATTATAAAAACACATTTCCTTCCAATTTACAAATGTTTCCTGCTTCTACATACTGTACAATACATTCAACAAAACTCAGCTTTTCTGAGATTTATGAAGAAAATACTGACTCTTTACTAATAAGGGGGAAAAAACCCTTTTCAATGCTTTTTTAAGTACTATGCTCAAATAAATACACTTAACACTGTAGTTAATTTTAATTTCTCAAAAACACCAAGAATGAGTAGTGCAACTTTCTATTTTCTTTTAGACTCCTTCCTACTGTGTTTCTTTGTAAATGGTAGCCAACTAGCGCATGGACAAAAGTTCATAAAACCATGTGTGCTTTCCATGCATAGGCTAATTTCAGAGATCACACATTCTCATATACTTTATAACAAAACTGCAGCCTCAAGAGGGTAGTAACATATATCTTGTGAAGAAAATGTGTGAGAACTTACTTTTGCAGTATTCATGAACATTGGGTTTTTTTCCTATCTGTAAAAACAATTTCAAAAAAAACTCATCTCTTTAAAAAAAATAGGCAATGAAATTGCCTATGTCTTAAGTGGCTTATTAACTTTTTTTGCCTGCTCAGTATAGAAAACAGATGTAAATTGTCTTAAGACTATATTAAAAATTTACAAATGAGAAAAATTTCATTGTAACCTAATTTTGTATAGAATACAATAAGATAATGGGACATTTCACCCATTTTAGTAACGATTACAGTATTAGAGCTCTTGAAGTGCTGCTGGTAGCTGTGTAAGTACTCAAATATCTTCTTGCTTGTTCAGTCATGATAAGCTGGTCTTCTGTCTTTCCATACACTACTGTTTCCCATTCATAATTTGACTAGGAAGGAAATATCAAAAGTGATTTGAAAATTACTAAAAAACTGTCCATACTACTTTACTTTTAAAAATCAACTACTTTAATCAATTGAGTATAATTACTGTAAAAATGTTTTGATAATGGCACTGTTTCTTCTTTATGAAGAAACATATTATGCTTTATAAATACATACTAAAATATTTCTAATCTTGTTTTAAAGTCAATTATTTCAACTATCTATATTGCTCACAGGCTTTTGGAGACAGTGTAAAAGTTTTGTTCCCAACAACTCTTCCCAAATCAAATGAGTCTCAATATGGAAAGAAATGTTAAGTCTCTACTGCTTCAAAATTTTGCAAAAGTTTTAAAGAGAAAGAGGCTTGGCATGGAGCTCAGTGGTAGAGGAACTGCCTAGCATGCAACAAGGCCCTGTTTGAGCTCTAGCATCACCAAAAGGAAAAAAAAAATTTTTTTTTAAAGGATGTAATGTCAAAAAATGAACCAAGAATGCTTTAAGACTTACAAATTAGAAAATACATTCATTACACAAAGTCGAGTTTGATTTGTTTTCTCTTTTTAAAGAGTAAAAAATACTAAATTATAGGTACGATTTGCTATATAATAAACTTTCCCCCCAAACTGTGTTAATTAAACACTAGGAACTCAAAAACATTTAAAATATATTAAAAGAATGTGTTACATGGTTCTTTTAAAGCAGTAGCTTAAGACAGATGGGAGGTGGCCATATCTGACTGCTAGACATGATTTCAAGGAATGCTTAAAAATCAGGAATATTATGCTGCAGTTCTTGTGGCATAAAGAAGAAACTTTCCTCCTGAATTAACTCTCATATTCTCTGGGGTTAACTCTTAAGATAATTCAGTAAAAAATTTTCCAGCATTCACATACATCTCTATCTTCGCCACACAGCAACATAAAAACAGATTTTGTTTTATAATTTCTGAGCCAAAGAGTTTACTGGGAATCATTATACCAACAAAATCATGCTGAAACTGCTTCTAACCACTTACCCTTTCAGGATAGCAACTAGGGACATATATTTGTTACAGGAAAAGAGGTGCCAGAAGTTGAATTGGGAATCTATAGGAAATAGTGCTTAAGAAAGCACCAAAAGTTTTTGGCTACAATTGCAATTGTATAGTTGATATGCACTCTACACCCAAAATCTACTCTGAGTGAAAAAAAATCATGAATGTTTAGTTACTATTAAGTCAGTTTCAAATTTAAAAGTATAATTTGTGATCAGTATGTCTAAAGTGATCATTGAATAAACAACAAAAAAAATCACTAAAGAAATTTGTAAATCCATACCTGAATATTCTTTTCCAATTTAACAACTTTGGAAGTGTTAGGGTTTGGTTTCTTTTTAGTGAGTGTATATGTTTTGTTGGCTGAATTTATATCTTGTTTCTCAGGAGTCAAGTTGCACCTATTGTCTTGTATTTCCAATAGTGGTATCACTAATAAGGATGTTGTAAATATATTTTCTGACTAAGAAAAAAAAAAAGGAAAGAGGGAAATAACTAATTCAAAAATGGAAACAAATAGAGGGAATACTCAGTAAGTAATAATGGAAGGCCTGTTCATTTCCCTCCAAGTATGCATTTGGCTCTGATGAAATTTGTAGTAATGCAGTAATATTAAATATTTTGGGAATGAAATAAAGATAAATACTGAAATTTAAAGCTTTGAAAACTATCATTTTTGTACATCATACAGAAAAAAGCTAACTCCTCAAGTATTAAAATAAAAGCAAAGAAGTAAAGTACACTTTAGAGTTAACAGTTTCTCTCTGAATTCTGCGGAATACTACTAAAGGAATCTGTATGAATCGCTGATAAACTAGACACACAATGAGTAAAAATACATTAATCTTCTACCAACCTGCATGTGTGAAATATCTTCAGTCAGTAGTTGGGTGCCTGGTTCTTCTTTTTCCCAATTATCTAAAATTAGTGATTTTCTGACTTTCTTCACAGAAGTAGTATGCTAGAACGAATAATCATAAAGAAGCACTGTAGCCAAATCACTTGGACATAAGGACTTTTATGAACAATAATAGTAAGAGATTACCTCTTGTTTACAGCTTTTATAATCAGGTTCATCTTCCTCTTTGAGGAATATGTCTGTTCCAGTTTCTTCTTTTAAAACTTCTCGAATATCTTCCTCCAAGAAGGCAAGTGGCTGGGACTAAATTGTTTTTTAAAAAGGGTTTTAAAAAGTTGCTATGAGACAATTCTTTTTTCTCCCCATATATAGAAAACCTAGTTTATATGTATATTTACCAATGCCCCATGATAAATAGACTTATTATGTATTGAAAGATATACTATCAAAAAATATTTGAAAGAAAAAAAAAAACCTATCGTTTATACTTTTCCATTACTGGCATAATTTTCTCCTACTCTCTGTAGATACTTAAATTAACTAATCAGTTTTATTTCAAAATAATTTCTAAAATTACTAACTTACTACCCCAAAACAGAACATGACTGAACTATCCTAGAAGAGGCTGGTATTTTTTAGATCACATTTGATTTCTAATGAACTTGTCAAAATTTTGTATTTGTCTAGAATACCCATGGCTTTTCTAAGGTTTCAAAGGTAACAATATTTATGAAAGTATAAATAACCAGAACACTTTGTAATTCTAGTCATTCATGAACTATTGGAATCACTACTATTTAACTAGCATACAGGGGAATCTGTGCTCAATCTCCAGCATTACAAAATAATAATAAACTAGAGAAAAAAACACCAGCAACTAAGTGCATACTTCTATTTGAAACTCAGGCCAAACTCCTTTATTTCTATTATTTCTTTCAGCTTCACAATAAAAATGTGGGGTATGTTTTATGATTTCCTTTGCACAGAAAAGGAAATTGAGCCTTAGGGAGGTACCCTGATCAATCAGCTCCCTAAGTACTATTAATTGCTTATGTATATCAAAATATTATGTTATTCTACTCCAGGTAACTGTTACTGAAACTACTAAAATGTACGTTTTAGTATTATGAAAAAGGTTTCATAACTACTATTTTGCTTTCTTAAAATGCTATAAAAATTTAAAAAATGATATACACAAAATAAAAACTCAAAATAAGCCAAGTAGAGATTTATTTACAGTCAAGGAAAAAGATTAACAAAAATAAAAATTTTAAAGTAATAAAACTGTTTCACTTTCAGTGAACATCTTTTTTTTTAAATGTTAAAAATCAAAGTGATAAAAATTGTAGGAAAATGGACGCACCTTGACACCTAATGTTAAGTGAACTAAATCAGACACACAAGCTTAAATATTTCATGGTTCCTCTTAAATATGAGAAACCTAAAGTAGAAATGATTAAAAAACAAAATAAAAGACAGATAATAGGAAACAGGGAGACAGATCTTTTGCAAAAGGGAAGAGGACCAAGAGATGGGGGCAGGGGATAAAAAAATTAAGATGTGCTATGTACATGTATCAACTCTCCACAAGGAATGTAATCATTATGTATTGCAAATGTACCAATAAAAAGAAAAGATAAAAAATTTAAAGTGATAAAATCAATTGTTTTATTAAAAATTTGGAAAATCATTCTATAAAAGAATATACATACCACAATTTTAAGAGGTCCATATTTTCTCTCCTGAGCAGCAAGTGCATTCTTAAAAGGAGTAGGAGTTCTTGGTGTGGTACCCAACATAGATCTTCTAATAGTAGGTGTTCTAAACCTATATAATCATTTACATATTTGTATTATAGTTACAATTTGATTTCACATAAGTCAAGCAAACCAAGGCCAAGCTAAAGCATAATTAAAATTTTCTGGCATATGTACATGCTTTATTTAAAATTCTAGGGCTACTTTATTATTATTTTTTGGTAAGGGAATTGAACTCAGGACCTTTTGCATGCGAGGCAGGTGTGGAGCTGCTGAGCTACATCCTAGGCCCTAGGGCTACTGTAAAGTGTGGCTGCCTAAATAACTTTTACTCCAATCAATCATCTTAAAATATTAAAAAAAGACTGTTAGAAAAAAGTACTAAAAAAGTTGTTTTGCTTGCAATCAAAGTTTTACACTATTTAAGCCAGTTTTCAGTTTTCTAAGAATAAAACATGAGGTTTTGACAAGTTCTACCCTATTAGTGTAGGAATTGTGATACATTCCATTTATTTGGACAAAAAGCTAAGCTACCCTTGACATTATGCTATCTTCTCTAGCACAATTATTTAATACCTACTTACCCTACATTTTCTTTTTGCTCTTTGGGGGTTGTTTCTTTCTGAAGAGGAGTTGTAATAAGAACTTTTTGTCCACAAATAGGAGTTGATGTAAATGAAGGATTTTCTATATTAAGTTGTTGATTTTCAGGACATGTATTGAAAAACTAAAAAAGGAAGAGAGTTTAAGACCATTTTTAGAACAGCAAAATCCCTATACAATATTAAACTATCCGATTTTCTCATTTGCTTTAGGAAAAAATTATCAATATTACATTTACACTATTTCAGGGACAGTAAGCTTCATAAGGGCAGGCATTTTTGTCTTTTTGTTCATTGTTACTCCACAGTGCTTAGAATGGTGTTTAGTACAAAACAGGCATTCAAGAAATAGATGTTTAACAAATATTCAGTTACATAGAACAGTACAAAAGTTGTAAAACAAAATTTAAGTGTCTTCAGAGATGTATATAAACCATAAATAGCTGCTGTGTTAACTGTTAACACAGTTGTCGTGATATACAAAATGTTTTTTAGTTCTATTACTAACAAGTGATCTTTCTATGGCCCTTTCTATGAGAGTAATATGAATTCAGAATATAATGATAGGCTGGGCACAGTGGTAGTCTCACCTACTTGGAGGCTGAGGCAGGAGTGAGGTAGGATAGAAGAAACAGGCAAAAAGAAAACAAAGAAATTCAGTATTTTTATATCCCTTAGTACTTTAAAACTCTACGTCAGGTTCCTGCTCAGCTCTGCACTTAGAAATGTTAGTCATTTAAGAAAAGTTGGTAAGGGCCGGGGATTTAGCTCAGTGGTTCCGGCACCTGCCTCACAAGCACAAGGTCCCGAGTTCAATCCCGGTACCAAAAAAAAAAAAAAAAAAAGAAAAGTTGGTAAAACGAGGTTTATAGCTTTAAATTTACCTGACCAATCTCATCCCCTTCAGAACTGAAGACACCAAGATAAAAAGTGCTAAACCTATAATCATCTGGGTTCCAGGAAAATCAAAGCCTCACAAACCACCCATGATAAGCAATAACAATCATAAAGACTCAAGGGATCTTGGCCCACCTCAGCTAACCCATTAGAAGCTGGCATTACACTTTTGTGAGGGGGCCAGTCCAAACCCTTGCATCAGCGTGAGATCCTTCCCAGTTATTCAAGCTTTTCCTATTACTTTCTAATCCTGCCTAGTAAACCTGCCTATGCCCACACTGACATATCCTATTTTTTTTTCCATGACGTAAGTCAGTGAGTATACCTACTCAGCTGGCTGAGTTAGGTCCCTATC
This sequence comes from Heterocephalus glaber, assembly GCF_053883595.1. Lineage (NCBI taxonomy): Eukaryota > Metazoa > Chordata > Mammalia > Rodentia > Bathyergidae > Heterocephalus > Heterocephalus glaber. Next base: position 11,193,344 of record NW_028258344.1, read on the forward strand.
TCCTCTTTGGGAGAACCTTCTCAGACTCCATTGGTGACAGGAGGATCACAAGCCCAGGAGTTCAAGGCCATCCTGGGCAACAGAGCAAGAACCCAGCTCAAGAAAAAAAAAATACAATAATAATGCTTTGCTGATAAAGAAATACAGCTGTCTGGCAAATTCGCCTAAATTTGCCCATTTAAAATACAGCACAGAACCTCCAAACAGACAAAATTAACATCAGAGTCTGTTTTTTAAATTACACAATGTCTACAGTGAGTCTCTTAATATTTGAATTACTTTACTCTAAGATTAGCAATCCAACCCTCTTTTATGGGATAAAAATCCAAATTTTCAGCCATGGGATATATGCTTCCAGCCACTTTTGACCTTAGAATTTACACTTCAATAAAAATTGCTAGTGTGTAAAACTCCAGAAATGGAAAACTGTTAGTGTGCCCAAGCCTATTTCACTTTCCTTGAGTTGCTTTTTAACCCTGAGGCCTGGAGAGGGAGTAAGGAAATGATGCACTAACTATTCACACTGTACTCCATGTAAATGCTACCTCTTGAAGCATGGGTACAATTTCCAGATTCCAGCAGCGAGTACTGCCACTGCTAGATCCTATTCATCTTCTCAACCTCAAAATACACCCCAATATTCTCCATGCATTAGACCATTAAACTCCCTACACTCCCCAAACACCTTTTAGTCTGTCAAAACACTTTCAGGAAACAGCAACTCTATTTCCTACTGTGAGCTAGGACACGTGGCTCACTCAAAATTTCATTCCACTTAACCCCTAAAGTTTTTTGAAAGACGATTAACTGAAATGCTATAAGAAAAGTTTGGTGCACAGCTTGGAATATAGTAAGTGTTCAATAAGAAATTGTCCTAATATAAACATTTTTTGCTCAGGGATATTACTAAAGGAAAAAGCAGATAGTTTTTGACATCCCTAGAATACTTTCTGACATGAGATTCTTACAGTAAGCAGTTTTCTAAGTTTCTTCTAAAGAATGTTAAAAAGAAAAATTTAACTGGTAAACTAAAATCTAAATTATTCTAAATAGGTAAAGGCTCTTTATACCTTCTCAGGTGTATTTAATCAAGAAGTCAGACTGGACTTCAGTCTTACCTCTGCATAAGATAACTTTGGGCAAATCATTTTATCTTTCTGGGCTGGTTTCCCGATGAGTCCTACAAAGATGTGGGACTACATAGTGCCCCCCCAAAAAAGTCCCTTTCAGCCCTTAGAATTGTAGGATACAATGAATGCAGCTATAACACTTTGTGAAACACCTGATTTACCTCATGTATACATTTAAACACATTATCTATTTTCATGTGTTATCAATGCAACTAACTGCTATTAAGGATACTAGAGATCTAATTTAATTTAACCTAGTTCATCAACATGGGAAAACATATATAAAACAACATTATACCTGTGAAGGAGAAAATGGTAGTGTTTTCACTGGTGTGTGTTTTAATGCTGCATTGACCCCATCATTGAATGAGCCTTCATCAAGTTCACTACCAGGGGACTGATTCAGTCGCATTTTTCTCTTCTTTCTGAGGATGGTTGGTGGAGTGCTAAACTTGGCTACATTTGGGGATGTTACAGGAACAGCTTCACTGTTTCCATCATTACAACTATTTTTCTTCCCTTCAAGTACAAGACTAAATTGACATTCCATGGCGCCTTCATTGTGTTGAATTCGCATTAATTTAACTGGTGTGGACTTGACAGGAGAAGCAGCAGCATCAGAAAGATCAAAACTGGTAACATCACTCCATGCTACAGGGTCCTGTAATAAATTAAATTCTTAACTAAAGTTAATACAGTAACTAGTTAAATCTGATCCTAACCACAGGATGATTTCCACTGAGTTACTTAACTACTCATTATTAGTATTAGTATGGTTTTTGTTTTTTTTTTGGTACCGGGGATCGAACTCAGGTCCTTGTGCTTGCGAGGCAGGCGGCAGAACCACTGAGCCACTGAGCTAAATCCCCAGCCCCTACTCATTATTAGTAGAAATAGCTTTCCCGGGATGTCTTTTTTTTAAGCAAGACCATCTGAGAGGAGCAAATTATGTTTTTTCTACAATTCCAATTTATTTATTATTTTTTTTTTTTGGTACCAGGGATCGAACTTGGGACCTTGTGCTTGCAAGGCAGGCACCGGAACCACTGAGCTAAATCCCCAGCCCTACAATTCCAATTTAGAACATTCCAAAATATTATTTCATTTACTGTCAATATATTTTATAGAAAAAGAACAAATTATTTTAAGTTATCAAAAAGTACAATTCATCATAAAATTTCATATTCACTTTACATCAGGAAAACACTATCAAATGCTACAGAATATTTTGGTAATATGTGTGGAACATTTTAAAAATGGTGATATACTTTGATCCAGAAACTCAATTTAACCTGAGGGTATATAATCATGATTTTACACAAAACTTTATATAAATACTTTTTGTTACCAGTAATACTGAAAATGTTATCAATAATACCAACTGTCCAATAATAAAAGTACATTCAGTAAATAAAATTTTCTTACATTCATCTGAATAGAATACTATAAAGCCACTAAACCTCAAGTTTAAAAACTGGTTCAGAAAACAAAGATATGCTCATGATATAACTAGAAGACAAAGGAAATCTATAGACATATTTTTGCATTTAAAAGAAACATACATTTTCTACATATACAATATAGACTGAAAGGAATACTTGAAATTGTTAACTCTGAGAATGGGGGACTTTAATTTTCTTCTTTCCAGTTTTCACTAGTTTCCAAAATTCTCTGGTGCATTTCTACAACTTTAATAAAAATGAACTGTTTTTAATTATAAAAATTCTTTATAAGGCACATGCTTGAGAAAAGATTTAAACTTTTTTTTCTTTTTGTCTAGAAGCTATTGCATGGTATACAAAGTAATAAATGTGCTCGAAATTGCATTTCTGAGCATGAAATCATATAACTAAAATCAAGTTTTTGATAACTTACAATCTCAAACTTACAGATTCAATAAGTTCTAGGGTCTCTGCAAATTCTGGGATGGTCTGTAGAGAAGACAGCACAGCATTTGCCTCCACAGCCAGGAACTTTGTGGGTGAATTCTGCTGCACAGACACAGCTTGATTTTCATTCATACCATAAAACTCAGTAGCTTGATCCTCGAGGCTATTTAGAGTATTAGACATGCTGTCATCCATGAGAAAACTACCAGACCAGGCAGCAAAGTTTCCAAGTTGCTAAAGGTACAAAAGAAATGTCAATATTTGTCATTTTCAATGGAGGTATAAATTCAGATTTTAAGTGAAAGTTTTTTCTAGAACAAGTTACTTAATATTTCAGCTAAAAATAAAGTAGCAAATATATTACCTTTCCTCAAAATTGGTACAAAATGTGTTTTAATTGAATAATATATGTTGGCTATATTTTTTTCTAATTATAATTTTTATTTATAAAATATATTACAAAAAATACACTAATAATAAACAAAAATTTTTAAAAAATCATTGTGAGCTAAAATAAGCAAATAACAAAGTCCAACACTCACTCACAAGCCCTGCACCCAGGGAATACTTAGCTATAGTACTTGCACTTCCCTAATGAATAATGCTTTTTTACTCTGGAGTTCCTTTGCAAGCACTGCTGCTCCCTTTATCTAAAATTTCCCTAATCTACTGACCAAGCAAACTCCTATTCTTCCTTTAAGATACAGTTCAAATATGGGAAAGTATTCCATATGATTATACATTTTATCTGCTCCATTTATAATAATGTCCTCATTCATCTATCTTACTAATATATAATCATCTTGCCTTTCATAACTGAGTTCAATATTTCTTCTAGGAATCTATCCCTGACTGCAGGAATCTAAATTAGGGACCTCTCCTATGTGCTTCCATAAAACTTTCAGGCTTGTTTTATCCACTATACCTTGTTTATTGTCTCTGATCTCACTGTAGAGTAAATCCTTTGACATCAGGGACTGTAATTTTTCTTATCTTTAGAGATGTTCACTTGGCAATTTACTTATCTTGTGAGCCTAGCTTCCCATTGTCTTATCGTAAAAAATAAGAAAAGAGTAATGAATGAAATAATAACATCTAAAGTGTACTGTTCAGTACTACTGTTCAGTAGCACTTCTTGAGATGATAAAAATGTTCTATATCAGCAGCTACTCAATATGGAAGTCATTAGTCATGAGTAACCAAAATGTAGTGCAACTAAAAAACTGAATTTAAAATTTTATTTTAAATTAAATGTGCCTGGTAGCTACCATATTTTAGCAAGCACATTCCTCATTCCATAGGAAGCACTCAAAAAATGATTCGAATCCTTATTAAAATAAAAATGCTAAAATGTGCTAATAATTCACAATAGCAAAACGTGAAGTTTCAAGTTAAAAATAAAGTGAAAAGCATTGTTATAAAATAAGTTAATACCTGTTTTAAAGATTCCCCAAAATAAAACAATCTTGTTTCATTAGCATAACCACCTTCTGAATTAATAATCACTTTCAGGAGACAGATTCCAAATCATATGCCTTTCAATTGAAATTGCATGCAAGAAAAAGATCCAAAAGACAAAAAAGAGGTCACTGGGCCCCACAGAAAAACCATAGGGTTATAATCATATAGAACTAAATCTGAATCTCTAGCAAAATTTCATCTAGTTCACAGAATTAATATGAAGATTGTCAGAAATACATATAAAACAGCTACAAGAAAATATAATGGATACTCAGTAAAAGGGTGGCCATTACTATCACATAAATTTAAAAAAGAATAAATATATATGTATGGATTCTATTCTACAAGCTACAACAACTTCCCTCTAAAACTCAAAATATCTTTATTCAACCAGATCTTTAAGAGAGTGAAATCTTAATAAATTCTAAAAAATTAGTAATTCTCCCTTTTTAATACAAAATGCTAATTCTTTAACTAATTCTATTTTCTTGTTAAAGTAAGACTTCTACTTTAAAAAGCAAGTGATTTAAACATGATATAATCATCTACAAATGTAGACTCTGTAATCGTAACTATTTATTTGTAGCTTCTTACTTCAGGTCTTCCTATTTGTCAATGGCTTTTGCAATTTCAAAACAAAAACTGCTATCCTGTAGTATATATCTCATCTGTTACAACTAACAAATGTCATTTTTAAAATACCCTCTTAAGTAATATAAAGACATCACCAGTTGTCTCATAATACTATTTTAAGATCTCATGCTATTCTTAGTGATGTTGTGTGAGTTCCCAGTCACTCTCCGTGTACTGCCCACTCAAGCTCCAAACCAAGAAAAACCTTTCTAAAGATAAAAAGGCTCAAGGTATTATTTAAAACTTTGAAAACTGTCTTTTAAGTATAAATGTTTTCTTTTTAATTTAACTAGAATGATTACTATTCATCCTAATTTACTACTCTTAGTTATTCTCATTATCTGAATCTCAGACAGTAGTTTTCATACCTGGTAACGGAAACCCAACATCCATATAAAATATCTTCTACTGAAAGACTTCTTTAGTGAGCATAAAAATCTAAATATTCCCTTTCTACATATTTTTAATGTTATTACTTTTCCTAAATTTATTAAATTCATATTCTAAATATGGTAAATAAGAGAAAATTTTCAAAGAGAATAAAAGTAATCTTGGAGCTTATAAATCTCTCTTCCGGCCAGATGTGGTGGCCCATCCCTGTAATTCTAGCACTCTGGGAGGCTGAGGCAGAAGGATCTCAAGTTTGACCCTAGCCTGGGCAACTTAGCAAGACCCTGTCCAAAATAAAAAATAAAATGGATTAGGGATATAACTCAGTGGGAGGGCCCTCAGTTCAATCCCCAGGACCGCAATAAATAAATAAATAAATAAATAAATAAATAAATTCTATAACAGTTAAATTCCTCATTTTCTAAGCTTTATTTTTCAACATTATTATGTCAACATTATTTAGAATGTCTGAAATAAAACCAAGACCTAATTGAAACTACACATAATTTTCCTATGTATATCAAAGATTTTACCCTACATCTGCTTAAAATTTACGACACAAGAAGTACCCTAAAAAGAAGTATCCTAATAAAGAACACTGTAAAATTACTAAAAGAAATGCATATCAAAATCTGGCAACCTCGGGCCAGGGATTTAGCTTAGTGGTTTCCAAGGGCCCGAGTTCGATCCCTGGTACCAAAAAAACAAAAATAAAAATAAAACAAGACAAAAAAATCTGGCAACCTCCTAGTTGCAAATTTAAAAAAAACTACTGGGCCTGGGATTTAGCTCAGTGGTGCCATGCCTACCTCGCAAGCACAAGGTCCCGAGTTCGATCCCTGGCACCACAAAAAATAAAAACTATTTTTACTCCATATTAAAATGTGAAGTCATACTCAATATCCTCTATAGCTGATGAAAAGTATAAAAGCATATATATATATATATATATATATATATAAATAAAGGATTCTATCAAGAAACTCTATACAAGCTTATTTCTTACAGATGGAAGTCGCTTTCTTTTAACTTCATTCTCAGCTGACATAAGAAGCAACTCAAGTTCCTTTATTTTCTTTTCCTTATCAGGATCTTCATCAACAAAGGGTTGCTACAATAAGTTAAATAAAAGAAAAAAATTGGCTACTTACACATTTATTATTATAAGTGTTCTGATTTTTATTTTCTATGCAACCTAAAATAGATTTTCTCTAATAAAGCTTAATACGACTATATCCTAATATTCAATATATTATAATTCCCCTGATATCTAAAGATGTACTAGCAAATATTTTCAATTTAGCATAAAAGATGTGAGAACATTTAAATGCACTAAAAACATTATCATCTATACCAGCTGAAAAATTTATGTCTAGAATATTTAAGTTTTACTGAATTGTAATATATACATTTTATCCAATTTAGCAGATGCTTGATGGAAAAAGGGAAAAAATTACCAAATTGGTGCTGTCAATTACCTTTTATTTGTACAGTTTATGTTTTTTAAACCCACTTACTCTTTCCTTTAATGTTACAATAAAGTAAACAAAACTTAATAATGTTTAGTAGATAAGGAAAAGTGCACTGTTTGACTTTAAAAAATGTTTGAAAGCATTCCCTTTGTCTGTTACAAATAAGTTACCTGAAGAAAGGCAGAAGTCTGAATATGCTCTACACAACTACCTTCAGACGATACATACTGATAATCAGGGATCTAAAAAGGACAATAGTTAAAGCATTACTATTACATATTAACACCATACAAATTTTTTAAATCTGAGGCAAACTACAAAAACTTGTGATGTCACCAATACAACTAAAGTATCTCTAATAATTTTGGAAATTCATACTTACAATAGTTTCTTACCTACTAACTACATCTATTCCTAGTATTTATTGATAAAGCCATAACTTTTAGGAAAAATCTCAGTTTCCCCTAGATGAAATAGAATTACTTAGCCTAGTTTTGTCAACATTATCCACCAACTATTATTAAAAATCTGGTATGTAAGGGTTGCTCTCTCTCCTGGAGAAGACAATATAATTGTGTTCCTATCTGTCACAGGAAAGTACTAATGCATAAGAAGCTCTTACAAGATAGAGACTAAAGAAAATTTACATCTGCAAATCCTACCACCACCCCATGCCAATCTGAGTAAGACAGGATAACATGGACTTTTTCTATCACTCATTTTAGAAAAAAAAAATTAGAATCACTCAAGTACTAGATACATGTATGTAACAGATACTCTGACAATGGACTAAATAACATTCTGCTTCATTTCTAAAACATCTTTAATAAGAACTATGAATTGAGTGAGCAGTGATAAAAATAAATGAAGTATTTGTAAAAATCCTTAAGTCAAATAAATATGAAATTATCTACTTTCTATAATGGCCTACAGAAATCACTAATGCAAAATTATATGACTTCTAACATAGAATGTACCTTTTACAGTATTCAATTAGTATCACTTATCACTCAGCTTGGTAACTCAAATAAATTAAAATTTATCTTTCTCAAACTTTTAATGAAACTCTGTGTCAGTACTTCAATCTTTTTCTCCAAGTCACACTTTGCAATAAAATTCTTTTTAATATTTAAATTAATGATGAATATATAAATCTTTCAAAAATTATTAAAGAGGAAACTATTCTTAGAGTATAAGAAATATCCCTATCTTTCCAACATTTTTTGTTGTTTTTTTTTTGGTACCGGAGATCGAACTCGGGACCTTGCGCTTGCGAGGCAGGTGTCGGAACCACTGAGCTAAATCCCCAGCCCTTTCCAACATATTTTGATTCAGACTGTTAGGCACTCCCTTGGCCTCAAGTAATTTAAAAAACTATTTTCCTGTAAGTTAAAAAAAAATTTAATTGATGACCTTTCTAAAACAGAAGAATGATTCACTTTATGCTGCCAAAATATAGGACTACAAAGAACAAATGTAAGAAAATAGACAATAAAATCTTAAGACAATAAAATCATAATTATCAGCAGATAATTGTGCTATCTTCATGTTTTCTTGTATGTAATTTAAAATGTTACTATTTTTAAGTGGCTCTTTTAAAAGTATGTCTAAAAAACGTATTAATATGTATAAAATGGGCTGGGGATTTAGCCCAGTGGTTCCATCGCCTGCCTCGTAAGGGCAAGGACCCGAGTTCGATGGCCGGTACCAAAAAAAATATATATATATATACGTATAAAATGTAGAATAAAATCAAACCTGAAGCATATTAACCACAGATTTTTAAGACCCAGTCCAGTTTTGTCTTTGGTAGACACAATTTAGTCCTGACTTAATCTTTACATTTTATACGAAAATTATCAAGAACTGCTCATCATAAAAAATGGAATATAAGGCCGGGGATTTAGCTCAGTGGTTTCGCCACCTGCTGCGCAAGCGCAAGGACCCGAGTTTGATCCCCGATAACAAAAAAAAAAAAAAATGGAATATACAGGTAGACAGGAAGATAAAAGACTTCTAAACTAATTTCTTGCAGGTAGGAAAATGCATTATAAAAGTCAAAATAGTTTGCCCCATTTTGAACTTTAATCTCTAATGACTCTGTCTAAATAAAGACTGAAATCACCAAGTGACTGGCTACTACGAGGGAATGCAAAGCTGAAAGACATCAAAAGCAAATTACTCACTGCACCCCCAAAATAATGGCTGGAATTATTTACTATTTTCTTCTTTAATCCATTTTTACACACCCATGAGTCACACACCTATAGTTACACAGAACATTTTAAAAATGGAAACTATAATAGATATGAAAGCACAGATAATTAACTCAATCATAAATAAAGATGAGAATGAGTATAAGGGCATATACACATACTGTGTTTAACGTAAAAATTACATTAAAAGGAAATATTTTAATGTGTTCCCAAAATATTTGTAAAAGTTATAGCATATTTTTTCAGCTTGTACATGTCTATTCCCCACCCCCTTAATTTTTATCGTCCTATTAAGAAACCACTTTCCCATCTAGCAACTAAAGAGATTTTTTAAATAATAAAGGTATTAAAAATATGTGCCTGAACAGGTATGTAAAACTGATTCTGCGTTTGCAAATGGTCCATAGTCGCACAAGGTTTGTGTTGAAGTTTTGATGAAGACTGTTCTGATTTTATTCCATCCTGTAAGTAGCCCTCCTGTTCCACTTTTCTTCGCATAGTAGAATTCCAATGATTTTTGATAGAATTATCAGTCCTAAGAAATGAAAGTTTGTGATTAAAAAAAGAAAAGAGGACTCCAATATTTTAATATTGTGTAACTTGGACAAAGTACTGAAAATAAACTTTTACATCTGATGAAATTAGATACTTTAAAAACTCTGAAGATAAATCATAAGTGAGGCTTAGTGCTGTAACCACCACAGACATTTTGGGGAATAAGATGAAGAAGGTCCCTGCTCTCCTGGTGCTTAGTGTGTCTGCAGGTGTGGCATTTAAAACATAATTATATTCTTTACCACAGAAATTATTACAGATGTTCCAAACAGATCCTTGTATTATGCAGTCTAAATTTTAATTATAAATAAAAGTCACAGGGTGCTTACAAATATATTTAATAGGAATGTAATAAAGATCATGATTAAATACAAAAAGTGTATATACATTTATATAAGCACCTTCCAGGAAGGAGTTTGGCAATTTCTGCCCAACGATTTCCCAACCGCTTATGTGCTTCATAGATGATCCTGTCTTCTTCTTCTGTCCAGGAAGATTTCTTTACTTCAGGATTCAGATGATTATGCCATCTTTCTCTACACTGCTTGCCTATTCTTCCTTTTAAATGTTTTGCAATTAAAGACCACCTTTTTGGTCCATATTTTTGAACTAATTCAATAACCTAAGAAGCAAAAACAAAGTATGAAAAATTGTTACTTTGTTTAAAGCATATCTCAAGAATGCCGGGGCTAAAAGTATCACCTGTGTTAAAGCACTTGCCTAGCATGTATGAGAACCCCTGGCCTAAATCCCCAGCATGGCAAAAAATGAAAAAGACATTAAAATGCCAATTTAAATAAGTGCACTAAATTTAAGCCACAACTACAATGTATAAAAAACAATTCTACCAATAAACAATCCTTCACCATTTGACAAGTTCAAAAATTCACTCCCTATTTATTTATTTGCTTATTTTTTGGGTACCGGGGATCAAACTTGGGACCTTCAGGTTTCGAGGCAGGTGGCAGCATCACTGAGCTAGATTCCCAGCCCACTTTTTTTTTTTAACTCCCTACTTACTTAAAACCTAAGGGCTACAGTGACTTGTAAGTTAAAATGTTTTCATACAAAATACTGTAAAATAACAGTAAAAATATTCACACTTGTGTATCTTCTACTCTTACATCTTAAAAATAAAAAAATAGCTTCAGCAGAACACTAAACAAACCAATCTGCAAGCAGGAAGGATCTATACTAACTGCCTTTTCATTTCTTCCTTTCTCACACTGAAAATACACATTCGTTTTTTTACAGTTTAATTTTTTTTTTAAACTTAAAATTGCAAGAGTTAGTTATTCCCAGCCCACTTTATCTCACTGTCACTTTGCCTCACTGTCACATGAGGCAATATCACACTACGAACATTTTATATTGATGGAATATTTAAATTTAATATATATAAATATTTTTACTATATGCGTGTATTTACTATGTTTAAAAAGAAAATTTAAGAATTTATTAAATGTACTTTTTTTTTTTTGGTACTGGGGATCGAACTCGGGTCCTTGTGCTTGTGCAGCAGGCGGTGAAACCACTGAGCTAAATCCCCAGCCCTAAATGTACTTTTAAATGAGATCACACTTTAAAACATTATCATCAGCCACCAAGTAAATCAGATCATACCAAGTCTAGCAAAGTAACTTTAAGAATGACTTCTTACATACAAAATTATCAAATATAAAAATTAAAATTGGTTTTAATATGTTAATGCAACGTTTAGTATATGCACTAAGCGAGCACTGTTAATGCAATTTTTTTATACCCTAAATATGGTTAAACTAAGCTTTAAACAAGGTAGGCCTATAGCAAGCATTTTCCTTCTACAAATCACTGTCATCATGAATGGATTATATTTTATATTTGGTTTCATTCATTTCAGAAAAAAACTACATCTCAAGACATTCAATATTTAATCATCACATAAATAGCCTCCAGAGAAGAAAATTAAGTGAAGAACAAAATCAAGTGATTTAAGTATGTATTAAAACAAAATATTAGTAAGAAAAAAGCTAATACACCTATACAGTGAACATAAAGAATACATGTTACCCTCTGATCCTCTTCTTTAGTCCAAGGACCCTTTATCAATTCTGGATTTAGAACTTTCTGCCATCGATGTTGGCACTGAAAGTCAGAACGATTCTGAAAGAATATGAAAATGTTATTGAACAACTATCTTTCAGAAAGCAAGTTAGCCCAAACTTATGTCTTTCATACTTAAGCAAGTTTTCAAGACAGTATATTAAGTATCATTTCTTAAACACTTGTATTTATTTTAAATCCCTATACCCATATTCTATTTTTAAACTGATCAGCAAGGTTGAGACTAAAAATAAAAACAATATATTTGAAATTAAAATACGCAACTCTATATTATGTCTTATAACATAGCAAGTAGCAAAGCTATAACACAGACATAGGTCTGAGGAAGAAAAGATAGTAGTTAGAAAACTATATAAAGGAAACTAAGAACGCAAACAGCATAGCAGTCCAGACTCACAGAGTACAATTAAAAAAACCCCTGAAGAATCTGGGCTTAGTTGCACATGCCTGTAATTCTAGCACCCTTCGAGGCTGAGATAGGAAGATACAAAGCTGAGCCCACGTTGGTCAACTTACTGACTTAGCAAGACTCTGTCTCAAAATTTTAAAAATAAATAAAATAAAATAAATAAGGGTTGGGGATATAGCTCAGTGCAAAGGCCCTAGATGCAATCTGCAGTATTGGGGGGGAAAATACTCTAAAGGCATGACTAGATTACTGCATGATATTAAAAGAAGTTTACAAATGATGACCCCGAGTTATCAAGAAAATGTTAACTATATCTAAATAGAAGATTTGCATTACATTTCAGTTAAATTGTTGAAGAACTGATGCTTAAAAAGAAAATGAATTTACTAGAATAAGAAAACTTTATATAGAAACATCTCAAACTTCAAAAATGATTAATAAATGAAGCCTTAATCTGTTCGACTAGTAAATATAATACATTATGAGGATAAAAATAGCAACACATTATAGTTCATTACTGATTTACAAATTACAGTTACTAATTCATATCCAAGATTACAGATAATTTAAAAATATTTTATAAAAGGGATAGATACAAATGTTTTTTCTACCAATGGCTTTGTACCAATGGACTTCAAATTATCCTTATTCAATTAAGCTTTTTTCTATTATGGTTTCTGTATATCAATGCTGATCCATCTTAAGACTACTACTTTCTTCAAAACAACCAGGTTTTCTCCTTATGTTTTTGTAACATTCCTAGATTAAAGCTATTGTAAATAACTTTTAAAATTTAGGTTCCATTTATTGAACACCACTAAAGGAACTATTTCAAACATCTTATATATTATTTCTAGTTCTCACAACAATACTATAGAAACAAACACTATCAAGTACATATTATAAGGAAGTTGAAGGCCAGAGGGTAAGTAATTTTTCTAAGCTAAGAGAGTTGATATTTGAATACAATTCAGACTAACTCCAAAATTTACTCTCTTCCCATTATTTGGTCTCTTTTTTCAGGTTTTGAGAGACATTATGACAATATAGAAAAAACACAGGTAACATGTTTTCTGAAACCAAAGTAATTAATATCAAAATTCAAATATGAGTATTTTGTCTACTCACAGCATATTAAAAACAAACAAGATATATATATAATAAAATGCGCAGATTATAAAATTATGTATGAATAGTATGTGAATTAGTATAATGAAAAATAAGTGTAATTTTTAAAAAAATCTGTAACACTTTAAAATGTAAACATTAGATAAACATTTTAAGCAGTTTTTCCTGATTTTTCTGGTTAGCTATCAAAATATTTCAATATTTAACTTCTCTCAAGTTGTTTTAATATGCACCACAAATATTTATAAAGTTCTATCCAAACTTAGTGCCATTTTTGCTTTATATTGGTCATCTTTTTAGGCCACTGGATAAGGGTTTTACAGAGTGATCCCTTATCTAAAATGCTTGAAACCAAAAATGTTTCAGATCAGATATGTACGGATTTTGAAATACTTGCATATCCATAATAAGATATCTTGGGGATGAGATCCAGATCTAAACCCAAAATTCACTTATGTTTCATAGAGTACACCTCATACACATGACTTGAAGGTAATTTTGTACAGTATTTTTAGTGCACCTGCATTTTTGCATTTTTACTATCACCTATTACTTGAGTTCAGGTGTATGTCAGAACTCAAAAAGTTTTGGATTTTGAAGCACTTCAGATTTCAGATTTTTGTATTTGGTATGTTCAACCTGTACTAGAAAATCAGACTTTCTAAGCCATTAGCAACTAACTACAAGTGGAACAAAAACAGGAATGTTTTAAGGAAGGAAATTTAAATCTAAATCTAAAATGTGTACAGAGCCAGGCACAGTGGCAAGTCCCTGTAATACTGGGGGGGGGGGGGGGGCACCTGAGGCAAAAGGATTAGGGCAGCCTGGGCAACATAGTAAGACTCCATCTCTGAATGAATGAATGAAGTCATATTCTTGAAAAATAAATTTAAACCAATGTTCTAAATCAGACATGCTAGAAATATAATTCAACATTTTACTTACTTGAAGATGACTAGCAATTAGAGTCCAATCATCAGTTCCATGTTGTTCAACCAACTTCTTTAATTTATCATCCTATTAAAACAAGTATAAAAATTAAAAAGCTTTCCATCATCCTTTTTCTCTACCCCTAAAAATAGATAACTCTCTAGTTCTGTTAAGTTCTATCTAGTGACCATTTTTTAAACTAAAGCAACCATTATACAAATTTCTCCATTTACTACACTGTTCTGTCAGTCATACTATCAGTTATTCATGTCTCTGATCAAAGAAAAAGAATGTACAAGTTAGCTGATGGATATATTTTGGTGTTTGTTTGTTTTTATTTGTATATATTTATGTTACATTTATGATTAGGTGTTTGTACCAGAACGTGATGTATCTCTTATTTTTTCTCCCATTACCTGTGCACCCTTCACCCCCCTCCACCCTTCCCTATTTAAACAGACTTTGATTCCATTTTTTTTTTCTTTCTCATAATTTTTTTCTCTTCTTCCCTTTCCCCTTCCCCTCCCACCATCCCCAAACCCTTGGACCTTTTATTTCAAATTATCAATTATTCATTTTAATCATTTTCATCCTTATTTACACTTTCAATTTCTCACACTAGAGAAACTATTCTGTATTTACACGTGTGTCCTATTTATTTCACTTAAGAGTATGGCCTCAATATGCAATGGATACATTTTGTTTTGAATTACCTTTCATATCTATAATAGTATAAACTGACAAATACAAGTGTGAAATTAATAAACCTTGCCAGATAACTACCTCATCTCTTGTCCATTTCACTCTGTTCCAGAGTTTTTTTAATCCTTTTTGTTGTGGTACTTCATAATCATGATCAGCATACTGAAGGTCCTCATCCTCATCCTCACTACAAAAAATAATTATTTGTGATTCAATAATTTTATTTAAATTAGTTAAATTAAATTTGTATGTGTCAAGTATGACTGAAAAAGCCACCCAGACTAAACATACATACTTAATGAAGTTATTCAGAATATGAAAACTTAAACCAAACAATGGGGAAGAGATATAGTTATACTAGCATCAAAGAAATGAGACCAGGGGCTGGGGATTTAGCTCAGTGATTTTGCTGCCTGCTGCGCAAGCACAAGGACCTGAGTTCGATCTCCGGTACCTAAAAAAAAAAAAAAAAAAAGAAAAAGAAATGAGACCAGATGTGCCATTAACAGCCAAATCATAACCTTGTATGTCATTCTACAGAGTCTGACATTTATTCTTCATTTAACCTTTATCCTAAAAGCTAAAGGACTTTAAAGGAGCAAAAGATAAATATCTTGTGCTTTAAGAAAAATCAATAGCAAGAATGTGGTGAAACAGAAGAAGGAAAGCCAATTAGTAATCCTCATAATAACTTAAACAAGCAATTATTAGGGCCCAACTAATGAGAATAGTAAAAAACAAGCCACAACCAGTTTAAAGATACAACTAAAGAAGTAATCCATTAACAGTATCAATAAAAAAGGGTTATATATCTGGAAATAATTGTACCATTCAAAATCAAGGTATAGTAAATGTCAGAACACTATTATGAAACACAGAAAACTTGAATAAATCCAAAAATATTTAGACCTCTTTCTTGAGATGTCCATTCTTCCTAAATTAATTCATACTAAATGAATGAAAATACCAATACATTTGGGGAAAAAAATTAAGTAAGCTGATTCTATCATTCATAAAGAAGTAAAAAGTATAATATCTAGAAATAACACCCAGAAAAGATCTAAAAAATAATAGTGGGAGAATTATCATTACTTATTATCAATATATACTATAAAGAAATAAAACAGAACAGTACTGGCATATGAACAGACACACAAAGAAATGGAACAGGATAGAACATTTGGGGGAAAAACATGAAATTTGGTAAACTGTAACAGTAACATTTCAAATCAGTAGTATCAAGATAGACTTTTCTTTCACTAAATGGTGTAAGATACTCAGTAGACATTTTTTAAAATGAAACTAAGAGTCTTACTTTAAAATAAAATTCAGATGAAACAAATAATTTGCATTTTTTAAAATGAAACTATAATAGTACTGTAAGAAAATAGAAAATAATTCTACTTTTTAACATCTCTGAGTAGAAGAGAACTACCATATGACAAAAATCCAGAGCCCATAAAAGAATGGACCAACCACGGTAATAAGAGTAAATGGAAAGAAGTACATGAAACTAAAAATTATCTAAAAAGTAGAAACAAGAATTTTGTAACTGATGGGTATGAGGAATCAAAGATGACTCCAAAATTTATGGCTTTGGAAATATAACTAACGCTATTCACTAAGGAAAGAACAGATGCAGGACAGGCAGAACTCTGGAAAGAAAGAAAAGAAGGAAGAGTACAGTTTTTGACTAGATGTTTTCAAGGTACTTGAGAAATACACAGGTAGAAATGTTCAAAAAAATATAAAATTCAGGCCACATGAGGTAGTTTTCTAGTAGCCACATTTTTAAGAGAAACTACTAAAGTTAATTTTAATAAACATTTTAACCCAATATATCAAAAATATATTTTCAATATGTAAACAATATAAAAATTATAAATGAATTATTTTACATTCTTTTTTTTTTTTTGGGTACCGGAGATCGAACTCGGGTCCTTGCCCTTGTGTAGCAGGCGGCTAAACCACTGAGCTAAATCCTCGGCCCCATTCTTTTTGCTTAGTAAAGCCTTCAAAATCCAGTACGTATTCTGTAGTTGTAGTACATCACAATTCAGACTACCCCGTTTCAGGTACTGCAATTATCCTATTGGGCAGAACTGGTCTAAAAGGCAACTAGGTATATGGATCTTCTGTTCAGACACAAGTTTAGAATAGCTGTAGTGAGGAGCTGACCCCAGGAAAATTAACAGAGTGAAAAAGGAGTAAAAAAAAAAAATGAGCTTTTATGGAGTGAAAAAAAGAAAAAAGATAATTTTAAAGAAAAAAGCCCAGGAAAATACAGCAAGCCTCCAGAACAAACTGAATTTGAGGATTCTGAGTCACCAGAGAACTGGGCATCTGAAAATTACATGAACTAACATTTACTTAAAACTTTCTAAGTATCATATATTGCAGTAGTCTAAGAAATTTCTCTCTGAAAACTTCACACCAACCAGAAGAAGGGGAATAATATCTATTATTGATACTTCACATGTAGAAAATCTTGATTTAGAAAAGCACTGTAACTCCTTTGTTTTGTTTTGTTTTTTGTGGTACTGGAGATCAAACCTAGGAGTGCGCTACCACTGAACTACATTCCCAGCCCTTTTTTTTTTCACTGAGAATGGCAAACGTTTATTTCCATAAAATTGCCTTTATCACAAATTTAAAATCTGGAGGAGCCCTCCCCCCAAAGACTTCATAAATACGGATGGAACACAAAGTTTTCATTTTAAAAGGTCATATTGAAAGTGCTCAGAGATGATCCCCGTAGACATTTGTCCAACATCTGAGGAGCAGCGAAAACTTCAAGCAGCCAGGGTTGCTAAGACCACTTCATGGCCCCCGAATTAGCATTTAAATCCATCCACGTAATAGGAAGTAGTAAAATTTCTATGGCCCAGCAAGGGACAACTGCCCCGTGACAACACAGCTATAGGTCTTCCTGGGTATTCCATTTGACCTGACAGTGACGATGTCTGTTCTGCTCCCTCTTGTTTAATGCTAGGATCTTTCTTTCTTACTATAAAGCTCATTGGCACCCTTCTTGGAACAAAGCACGTTACCCGGAGGTAGACAGGAGGAAAATATAAATACCCGGAATTATATATGATTGCAGTTTCAATAAAAATACCTGATTGTTGTTCATAGACCCTAAGGCCACACGAAGTTAGAGGATATACGAAGTCAAAGAACTCACGCAGCATGATGGAGACTGGGCAGCCATCTCCCAGAGTAAGCTCGTGTGGCTGGATTTGCAGGTGTCCACCAGAGGCCATTGATCCAGTCTAACCATGAGCCACATTGGGGTACAGCTGGCGGACAAGTTGGCATGAACATGCTTCAACTGGAAAAGCATGAAGAGCCCTCCTAGCATGCCTAAGGCCTTCATCATTGCTTCAGACCTCAGCCCAAGGGATCACTGGAAGCAGGAACTCCCCTTTTGTTTTTTTTATTTTGAGACTTGGTCTTGCTAAGTTGTCCAGGTGGGACTTTGAACTTGTGATCCTCCTGCCTCAGTCTCCCAAAGTGCTGGGATTACAAGTAACTTTTTGACCACAGCCACACCAAATATGTCATGGTTGACCTTGAAAGTCCATTATTAACCACTTTACTATAACACACTAAAAAAATAAGAATACTAGTAAGCCAGAAGATACCAAAAACAAACCTCAACTACAAGGCTTTAGTTCTAATTTAACTAATTACTTTGTAATCTTGAACATATTAACCTCTCAGGGGTTTAGTTCACTTGTTTGTAAAAATGATTGTAATGCCATTTATCTTATGGTACTGGCTTAAAGATAAAATTAAATGAGAAAACCTATATTATACCTCATACAACACTGAGTAGAAAGGTGGTTGAATATTAATGTGCATAATCTGATCACCTAACAGAATGCAAAATCATTTTGCCTTTCTAGATTTAACTCTTTTCTAAAAATCCATTCTGATTTCAAACAGCAAAGTGTGAAGATTTGTCTAACCTTAGTGAAATATAATTAACAATGTGTGAGTGGTTCCTAATATCTATATTAACTCAATCTTACAAAATTGAAATATGAAGTCCTAGATTTAATATATGTTGTCTACAGACCCTTTGTAGGAACTTTTAATTGACTGAATTTTCAATTTCATGGAATGAAAATCCTTCATATCTGAACAGGCAAAAAAAACCATCAAGATTCCCTATTCTCTTATGATATTAATCTACCTCCCTAGCTGAATGCACTTTAATTTTGCAGTGGTCTCTTCCTGAACCCAAGGCCAATTTGTAACAATCTGCAGTCCTACTTCTATAAGGTTTTTTTTTCATTCAATTATACCAAACCAAAACCACAGGTTTAATTAAATACCTGTTATTGGCAACCATCTTCAGCTACCAGAAATATAATCTAATCAGCCAAGAGTAAACTGTTAAGTTGGTGATGCTTCAGAACGCAATAATTTCATAAATTTCTGAGTTACTAAATCAAATAAAGTATCAACCTTCCCAACCAAACAGTAAGCCTCAAGAGTAAAGACAAATGTCTATCATGTTCACTTCTCAGGACCAAGCATTCAAATATTTGTAAAATTTATAAGATCTTCCTTATCCTTCTACCACCCTCAACTAATCTATATTCCAAAATTACCTCATTTCCTTCCAACTCACCTAAAACTTCCACCTTTCTCAAGACAAGTGTGCTCTCAAAGTAGACATAAGACAGAAAACTTTGTTCTTTTAAAAAATTGAAAATACCTCTAGGAGGATGTGGAAGGCATCCCCCTTTGTTAAAAAGTATTTTCAGAATCCAAATGCACCTCTAAGTGGTAGAAATTTAAGAAGTAGAACTTGCTGAAACATTTTTAAGAATTCAATACAGACGGTATTCACTGAGTGTCTACTTTACTGCCTAACCTTTCCTAGAAATGTTCCCAGCAACATAACTATTTCCTGACACTCTAAATAACCCTCAGGCATGCTTTTCACAAGATTTACTCTTCTTTGCTCCCTTCAGATCCCAATAGGTTTCACAACATAATATTTAAGGTTGCTTTCTTAAAAAATGAGTTATTTCTGAACCAAAATAATTTTTGAGAATCTGCCCATATAAATTTGAATATTTACAAACATATTAACATCATATCTAATCTGTACAAAATCCACCTTAAGGTTATCAAAATATTTTAAGGAAATGAGTCCAAATTCTTACTTTGTTCAAAAAGACTAATTACCAAGGAGTAGTTTCCTAAAAACTTACTCCTTTTAACTTTAAAACTCTAGCCCCTTATTTTTTAACCACATTATTTTATTGTGAAAATTCTGTTTGTACATGAGATTTTATTCTGTTTTGCATTCAGCACAGTCATCAGTTTCATAAAGTGTTCAGGAAGCTGCATTTTTTGAGTGGGTAAATATGAAAGAACATTAAAGTAGAATTCTTAGAATCATCTCTACCACTGGGACTTTCCTAGAGTCTAACTAATCTATTTAGTTTGGGGATCAAGTTATTTCTTTTTTTTTTCAGAGCTAGAGATTGAATCCAGGGCTTTGGGCATACTAGGCAAGTGCTTATTTCTGAGCTACACCTTTAGCTCCAAGTTATTTCTATATATATTTAAGTGATTACTGAAAGAATTATATAACTTTCAACTAAGAGTAATAGAAAAAGATCATAGAAATTTATTACTATCACTAGCTACAACAGATGACCTAAGAGTGCCTATAATTTATCAAGAAAAAGGAAAGAGATAAATTTCACAAGTAACCTTACCAATATTCCACTTTTGTTATTTAACAATGAAAAAGTCCCATCACCCAGTAATAGATCTGCTATTTTTCTACTTTTTAGACTATCTTTTGGCATTTCTATATTATAGCAAACAGTGCTGTAATATACAATGGTTCAATAAAGCCAAGCTTCCTACTATGTATTTAAATAAATCATTTGTAGTCTACTGTCATTATTCTGGAAGACAGCAAAAGGTAGTGAAATTATTTCTCCATTCACAAAGCAAAAATAGAAGAAGAATTTGGTCTTTCACTCTCCAGTTCAAGGCTTGATTTTGAGAATTATTCTGTCAGCTTTTCAAGTCAAAGGAAATATTTATTCTTATAACCAAACTATTATAATCAAATGAAAAGTTTTGTAAATTATGAATAAAGGAGGAGATCAGGGTATTATGAAATAGCAAAAGGAAGCACAAAAAGTTCTACAACTAATAGGCTAGGAAAATAGTTAAAAATAACTTTACACCAGGGTGTAATCTAACAGGATGTAACAGTCACAACTTTACATGTGAAAAAAATATAAAAACTATCCATACTTGATGATATTAAGATAAAACATTTGAGATAAGCTCAATTTTAAGAGGTAACAATTATACTGCCTAAAAACAGTAAAATGAGATAACCAAAAGAAGATGTGAAAATATTTTGAAATTTATTTTTAATGGAAAAGCAACTAGTGGTCTGAAATCAGGGAAGCATCTGTTCTATAGAATTTGTTATACTGAAATTGTTTCAACTTAATCACATCTTTAATCACAAACTTCAAGTTTGAAATCTTTACCGTACTCAAAAAATATACCTTTACTATATTTCTTGAGAATAGGGTAACTGCATTTAATTTTCTTAGGTTCAACTGCATGCAAAGTATGAAAATTTATCAGGTAATTTCAATAAAGTGAAATCAGGCCACCCAGTGGTTAATATGATGTACTGCTACATGAATATTTATTTCCAAATCTAGACTGTACAAACGAGCATTACAGTAAAATAAATTTGACTTCACATGATTTTTGGCCATTACTTTTAGTATCAATACTGAAATAAATACTGAAGAGAGTTCTGCCTAGCCATGCATAAACAAAAGCAAAATGAGAACATTTGCTTGATTCCTTTAGAGTATGTATATTTTTAAATGAGAAAAAGAATCCAAAAGCCTCTCAAAAAAGGATACAGCAAATCTAGATAATAAAACATAAAATTCAAATCCCTATAATAGCAGATAAAAGTTTGGGCAAAGTTTATCTGCTTTCCCCAAAAAATACTGCCAGCTAATGACAAAGCTAATTAAAAAGTCTTTTCTCATATTTCAGTATACTTATTCTCTATCCATTTTGCCAGAAACAGCACAGTAAAATTGCTACACACACACACAGACACTACTTAAAAATTTTTTTCCAGTGTAAGAGCTGGTTTTTATTTTTTCAGTTTAGCGTAGTGTTTGGTCATCTCAAGTATAAATACCTTGATCTTCTTACTTGATAACAGTCTTTATAGTTTCTAAGCAGTTTTTTTTTTTTTTAGTTTATGTTTAAGGGTAGAACTAGCCCTTAGAAACTAAAATTATTTATATAGGAACATGCTTAAAATCAAATACATGTAAATAAGAGAATCCCAATTTTAGTATTGCCTGTAAACTATGTCATTAAAACCCTAAGTGTGATCTACAACTATTTTAAGTCGCAATACTAAATAAGCCCCTTCCTTTATGTAAATCTCAATGTCAGATTCTATAGCTTCCAAAAAAAAAATCAAAAGAGCCAACATACTTCAGTTGTTTCACATTGGAGGTAAGTTTTCTATTTTTAGACTTTTTTTCAGATCACACAGAAAAAGTGTGCTACAGGATTTACACCTATACTCTTGTACAAAACTTTTATGTAGCAAAATATAATTTTCATTCAAATTCTTAAATGGTTATACACTGGAAGTCTCATAGTATAACTTGAAATGACTGAATTATTTCTTTTCTCTTTCTACTATAAACTGGGTTTAAATATATTAAGATTCTTATCCAAAAGACAAAATACTTTGCCCAATGAATATACTGCTTCTCCTTCAAGACATTTCAGATTTGTTATTTAAAATACATGTCATATTTACATATACAAGAAATATAATTTAGAGCATGCAACTCATTCAAGTATGGAGGCCCTAAGAAATACACCAGAAGATAATTTCTCACATCCTCTACCTGTTTATTCCCAGGAGTGTAGCTGCACTCCACTACACTTAATTATTCTAGTCTTATGACTCTTCTAACTCATTCTATGCTTCAATTAACTCACACTACTGACAAGGAATAAAAATCAACAATACAATTAATGTTTAAATATCAAGCTCAAAGTATTGTCAATAAAAGAAGATAATTTTCGCAAGGATAACAGTCTACTATTGTGAAACATATACAACATGTAGGGCAAAGAAAATCAAATGGAAAAAAGAGGGTTATGATAGTCAGACATCAGTGTCTATAAATTTAATGCTTGGTGACAGAATTAGCCAAGAAACTGTTTCAAATAAGATTAACATCTAAATACATAATGCCACATATTAAATATAAGATGAATTATGTTGACATATTCACTTGCCACTTTGCATAATAATGTTATTTTAAAATTTTTTTAGACTTAAAAATTCAAAGGGCCTAAACCAGTGCTTCAGCAATTATAATTATAGGAGGTTTTAATTTGTATCTTTTCTGGAGATGGAGAGGTTATTTGCGTCCTTGAGTTTCTAAACAAGTAGTTCTCATCTGGGTGATATTTTCCCTCACCCCAAAGACATTCAGCAATGTCTACAGAAATTTCTGATTGTCATGATTGTCAGAAATGAGGTATTGCGGTCTTCTACTACGCCAAGGATGCTGCTAAACATCTTCCCATTACAAAAAAAAAAAAAAAAAAAGGATCTGATCCAAAATGTCAATAGTGCCAAGTTTGAAAATCATACTGTAGAGGGGATTGGTGTGTGTGTGTGTGTGTGTGTGTGTGTGTGTGTGTGTGTGTGTGTGTGTGTGTGCATTTGCTCCACAAGTGTTTCTTCTACACTGAAGTTGCTATAAAATAATACAAACTATATTATACTTTATGCTGATTTCTGCAAAACCATCTTACAGCAGAAGCTTAGAGCAAAGAATATCATATGTAGTTAACTGTCAATCTTCAACCAAAATCTACAATAAATGACTCCCTGTACCCAGGAACTACAACTCTAGAAGACTCTGAAGCTGTAAATAAAGTTAAAATATTTGGGAATTCTGCCAAACATCTTTTTATGTTTTTTAATAATACTAAAAATTAAAACACTGTAGATTTTTGTCACCTAAGTGATTACTCCATCTAATTTAGTAGTAGCTACTGCAGTGACATATAAAAATTAAATTCGTCCAGGTGTATTTTCCAAAAACAAAAAATGTGTCCCACCTCTGTGCAACACTTAGGTACACTCAGAGCCAAACTTGGACACTCAAAATGTTCAGTAAATAAAATACACTGTTTTATTTTTAAAATCAGTCTACTGGTAGTAACAGTGTGAAAGCTTCCCACTATAAGATATTAAGAGTATATACATAAAACTGAGGACACAGATATGGTAATTACAGAAAGAATGAAAAAGGTCCTCTCTCCTCAGCTATTCCTCAAGAGATTTTCCATAATCTTTGAAGGCAGCGAGTGGGCAGAGAGGTGCTCTCCCACGTTTGTCCCGGAGTTCCTGTTTTGACTGGCACGGTAAGTTAGTTCAGAAGAGAGAATCCCATTTTTCAAATCATCTAGGCAGGACACAACCACTTTTACCTGTCCCTAAAAGCGCAAAGACTTATCTGGCAAGAAACCTCCAAGAAGTGGCTGTGTGAGATTTAGGAGTCTGATCGTTCTTGGTGGATCGAATCTATTCAAAGGTCCAACCTGAGCAGGTATTACTCTTCGTGAGTCTTAAGCCCACTGGTCCCCGATTCGCCAGAGGTCTCGGCTGAGCTCCAGCCAGCGGGGCCAAAGAGGCACCGTGAAGGAAAGCCTCTGCCCCGGCTGGGGAGAACCTAGGCGATCGCGGGGAAAGAGAATCTGAGCCGAGACAGTGCCGACAGGCCTAGGCTAAAGGGATGTCACCCACCTGCGCGACCTCTTCGCCATCCTTCAAGTACCGCATAGGCTCGAGCTGGGCGGGGACGCAGGGTAGCCTCCTCCAGCCTCAAGCGAGTGCTCCTTCTCCCCCCACGCTCCAATCCCGAGGCGGCCCAGTGCAGAACGCGGGTCCTGGCAGGGCAGCACGGACGGATGGAGGAGCGGACCGCGACCACCCCCGGCCCGCCGCTCCTATCCCCGGCCCGGCCGGTTCAGGGATGACCCCAACATGTCAAGAGGAGCGTTCCCGCCCCCCGCCGCCGCCGCCTCTCAGCCTCCCGCTGCAGCCCCAGCGCAGCCCCCGCCCTCTTCCCGCAGCGGGCAGCTCCACAGCGCTCGCAGCCTCCTGCAGGGTTTTGTCCGCACCGCCAAATCTCGCGCCCAGCCTCCCTCAAGAGCCGCCGTTTGAATCTGCGCACGCGGCTCTAAACCTCATTGGCTATGTTGGCTGCACGCGGGCCGTGGAGGGGGACGAGGGCGGAGAAGGGAGCGCGCGCGCGACTGGGGGCGGGGCTGGGGAGATGGAAGCCGGGACTGGAACTTGCGGGAGTAGGCGAAGGAGCTTGGAGCCGGGGAAGAGCCGAGGTGGGGTTCGCCGGCCGAACTGTGACTTGACCCGGAACGCGCGGGGAGCAGCACCGCGGAGGGCGGGGCGCCGGGGCGGCGCGGAGCCTGCTGGGAAAGCGAGTTTCTGCGTTTGCTGAGGGCGGGCCCGGAAGCGGAGGCCGGAGGGATCAAGTAGCCCACATCTCCTGGGGCTCGTGGGCCGTACACCTGGGGCGTGGACACTCTCGCGCCCTGGCGGGGTATGTCTAACCTCTCAGCTGCAGATCCTTGCTTCTTGGATGTATCATGCTACACTGTAAAGAGACGCGGTCTCCGGATTTGTAACGTAAAACCATAAAGTTTGCTCAGCTGTTATTCTTTAAGCAAAACTGTGATCTCTTCTTACTAGACGTCATGGCTACTAAAGTGTCAAAGACTCTGTGGTGATATAACCGATGTTCCTCAAGAATGAGAAGTTTAACAAGTGAAAAACATTTTTAGAAGGAGACGTGCTTGGAACGGGAAAGAGAAATCCATACCTGCCGCTGGTCCTCTAGGCGCTTAATCTCGTACTCCTCTCTGCGGGAAATAAACGACGTGCGTGGTGGAGCCTCGGCCTGGAGACCTGTGCTGGAGTGGACTGAGAATTTCTCCGGATGAACGAAGACGATAGTTAACCGTAGAAGGTGACAGGAGAGAGGGTATACTGCACCGGAGGAACTTCTACCATTTCCAACTACTAGGGATTCCAAGGGTAATAGCAAGGAACTGCTTAGTTCCAGTGGAATAGATTAACTACAATAACGGATTTTTTGTTTTGTTTTTAAAATTTTATTGGTAAATTTTATATATACATACTGATAACATTCACCATAGGGAATTTGTACCTGTACATGATATATCTTGATTCTTCTTTTTTTCCCATTTCCCACCCCTCCCTTCAACCCCTCTTCCCACAGTAACGTTTAGACACGGTTAAGGATCCAGATTTGCAAGGCAACATGCGCTGCCGCATAGAACCACATGTTAATCTGGTAACTGACATTTTGCTATTTTGAAATTTATGTGTCATCTTTTGCAAATCAGAGGTGCAGGTGCAAATAGCATGCAAGGAGCATTGCATGCTTTACTGCCAAACACACTTTTTGCCTTTTTATAGTTCCTTTTTCTCAAGGAATATATTCTAGGAAGGTAAAGCAGATTTTCTTTCAAATTATTCCTTACTGAGT
This sequence comes from Heterocephalus glaber, assembly GCF_053883595.1. Lineage (NCBI taxonomy): Eukaryota > Metazoa > Chordata > Mammalia > Rodentia > Bathyergidae > Heterocephalus > Heterocephalus glaber. The sequence goes on from NW_028258344.1 coordinate 11,220,016, forward strand.
TGCTGGTTTACTTTTTTAAAATTAGCTTCCAATTTTTATTAGCATTTTCTTATTTACTCTTGAGTAAATAATTCTACTTTAATTCTAACAGGAAACAGCTGCTCTATTTTAGGCTGTCATCAGTTTTATACAGAACACCTTTTAGAGCTTGAAGGCAGGTGTTTTAGATTTTAATAAGTGCCCTTCATTTTACACATAAATAAAAAATTTCTCAGAAAGATAACATTGTAGTCATTTGAATCAGTTATAAAACTCAAAGTGTGAAAGTAAAGTGGTTCATAGTCATTACAGTACACCTACTCAAATGTATTGGTAACTAAAACTAGGAATTTTTTTTTAAAAGCAGAACATATTAAAAGATAGGCGAACAGATACTTTATCAAAAAAAAAAAATCCAAGTGACAACATGAAAATACTATATGCTGTACCTCATATTAGAAAAATACAAATGAAAACCACAATGAGAAACTACTGCATTTCTATTAGAATAAGGGGAAAAAAAGAGTGACTCTGCAAGTGTTGGTAGAAATGAAAATGGTGAAACAAGTCCAACTTTTTCATACACTGCTGGCAGGAACTCGAGAGTTTCAGGGACTTTTTTTTCCCCAGTATTGGGATTGAACCCAGGGCCTTCATCATAAGCTTACATCCCCAGCCCTTTTTTGTTTTATTTTTTATCTATCTATCTATCTATCTATCTACCATCTATTTTATTTTTTGAGACAAGATCTTGCTATGTAGTTCAGGCTGGCCTTGAATTCACTGTATGGCTCAGGCTGGCCTCAAACTTGTGGGGATCCTCCTACCTCAGCTTCCTGAGTGCTGAGATTATAGGCATGTGTTACCACACCAGGCTTATTTTTTTATTTTGAGACAAGTTCTCACTAAATTGCTAAGTTATCCAGGCTGGGCAGGAACTTGATCCTCCTGCCTCAGCCTCTCAGAGTGCAGGGTTTACAGGCATGTGCCACCACATTCAGCTTCAGGAACTCTTGAAAATGTTTACAGTGGCCTTACTTTTAATCACCAAAAACTGAAAACACATAAAGGACCGTTCTTTCTAACTTTTAGTTTTCATCTACAGTACCTTAGAATTGGTTTTAACTAGTCTGTTGATGGCTCTTAAGGTTCTATACTGAAATCATCCTCAAGGTATAGGTGACTGCTTACCAAAGGGAAACAGGTATTAGGTCAAATATTAGAAAATTCCTTGAAAACTATTTTTAATCTTTAAAAATTCATGTAAAGTTTCCTTTCTACTTCATAATATATTCACATTTTATTATAAGAATAATATTTTTAAATGCTTACCAGGGCTAGAGGTATGGGTCAGTGGTAGAGCGCTTGCTTAGCATGTGTAAAGGCCTAGATTCTGTTCCCTAGGACCACACACACACACACAAAAGCTTTACTAATTTATTTTCTTATTTTAAATCTCTAAGTAAACTGCCTCTGCAGGAAGAGACACCATTGACATATCTTCATCTGTGTCTTCCCATCCTTCTGTATAATGGAAGGCCCAATACTTCCAAGATTTGCTTCTGCTAGCTTGAAAAGCCCTGGTTAATATAGTACCTAAGAGACTGTATAATATTAATTGAACACAGTTATGGTACACAATGATATTCATAAGGGGTTTTTTGACTGTTTTATTACTAGATCCAGTCCCTATAAAAAGGACACACCCAGGACCAGGGATTTAGCTCAGTGGTTCCACTGCTTGCCTCGCAAGCATAAGGACCCAACTTCAATCCCCGGTACCAAAAAAAAAAAAAGAAAAAGAAAAAGGACACATCCATATTTTCAATAAATACAGTATCTGTAGAATCAAAGAAAAAAGCTTAATAATAAGCAAAGTTTTGAACAAATATGCTGACAAGAATCCAATAAAAGTACAAATAGATTTGAAATAATCATGACTACTGAGGTAGCAAAATATTTCTAGATTTGAATAATTCCTTGATAGTAGTACTAAAAACTGGCATAAGCCTTTTGGAAGTCAAAAGCCACAAATATATGCATAGTCTTTGACATATTTTATGTTAAAATAATTCAATAGAGGCAAAAAAAAAGATATAAATGCATATAGTATTCCATTAGAATCCCAATTTGGAAGCATTCACATTTTGATACTAGCATAAACAGTTCATCAACATGAAAAAATAATTAGCCAGTAGAAATAATATAAAACTCAAAGAGATGCCATTAAATAGCTATTACACTGCTAGACCCTTCTAGGTGGTATGCATACATTTTTCTTAGGTAATAGTCACAATTTCTATAATCATAATCCGGTGAGGTAGATGCATACTCTTATTTCCATCCACTTTACAAATTAGGGAAAGTGGGCACTAAAAGGTTAATTCATCCATGAGCATAAAGTGGCAGCAACAAGATTGGAATTAGAACCTAAATTCTCACTCTACTATCTTATTATCTATGGACATTTAATATAAATACAGTATATATATAGGTGTAAAGAGATAGTAGTGGAACTATATAATAAATGTCATTTATGTAAATAAGGTGTCTGGATTTGTCATTCTAGAAACTAGTCTATGGAATATACAAACTATTAACAGTATGTTACTATGGAAAAAGGAATGAGATAGGGCAGGGCAGGCTTTAACGTTTTTCTTTCTTTTTTCTGGTGCTGGGGACTGGGGACATATGCTAGACAAGCACTGTAACACTGTAACACCAAGCCCCAGACTTTAACTTTTTACTCTATAGTTTTGTATTAACTTTTTAACAAAAGCATGAATTCATGTTAATTTTATTTTTCTTAACTTAAAACATTGAGTTGATAATAAATTCAAAGACAGCTGAAAATCTTAGGAAATGGCACAAGTATGCTGTATGCCAGTGATGGTGAACCTTTTAGAGTTTTCCATGATACAAACAGCCCACTGTGGCATGTGTGCCATAGGTTAGCCACCACCTGTACATGTTATACAAGTGGTGATCAAAGGATACAATGAAATGCTTTAAAAATTACAGGGCCAGGGATATAGCTCAGTGGTGCCACACCTGCCTGGCAACCACAAGGTCCTGAGTTCAATTCCTGGTACTGGGAAAAACAATTATTACAGTAAAAGACACTTTGCCAGAAATGATGAGATGTGTTGGAAGCAAAGGGGAGTACTTGGAGGGGGACTAATGACAGTGTCTTTTACTGTAATAAATTTTTCAATTTAAATGTTCACTATTTTTTATTGCACATTGGTCAAACGTTTATGGCAATTTCTGTCAAATAAAAACATAATGATGTGTTGTAATCCACCTTTTTCACCATATCTGGCTCCATGGACTTCTGGCTCTTCCCCAGGATCAAATGATCATAAAAGGTAAATGTTTTGAATAGATTCAGAACATCAAGGAAGCTTTGACATTGCAACTAAAGACTCACAAAAGAGAATCTCCAGTGCTGCTTCAGAAAGTAGCAAGAACAATGAGATAAATGAGTTCAAAGGGAAGTGGGTATTTTGAGGAAGATTAATGGCAATGTGTCTTTTACTGTAATAAATTTAAAACTCACTGTAATTTTGTAACTCACTTCATAGTTTAGTTTGTTGTTGGTTTTTTTTTTGGTACCAGGGATCGAACTCAGGTACTTGAGCTTGCAAGGCAAGCACCAGAACCACTCAGCCAAAACCCCGGCCCCATAGTTTGGATCTTAAATGCACCCTCCCCACCAAAGACCATGTGTTAAAGTCTTGGTCCCCATAGAGGGGAATATTGACAGATGGCATCGAGAGGTAGCCCTAAGGGAAGTCTTTAGGTCCTTGGAGCATATATCTGAAGGGGATTATGGGACTCCAGCTCCTTCCCTTTCTTCTTCCTCCATAGCTTGTAATATAATTGCTCTTTCTCTGCCAAGCACTCCTACCATGAAATGCTGCCTCACCACAGGCCCAAAACAACAGGGTCAACATGTCATGGATTAGAGCATCTAAAACTATGAGTAAAACAAACCACCTCTCTTTTTAAAGTGATTATCTCAGGTATTTTGTTATAGAAATGGAAAGCTGGACTGGGGATTTAGCTCAGTGGTGCCACAGCCTGCCCCGCAAGCACAAGGACCCAAGTTCGATCCCTGGTACCAAAAAATAAATAAATAAATAAATAAATAAATAAGGGCCTGGGGATGGAGCTCGGTGCAAGGCTTGGATTCATTTCCTAATACCACACACACACACACACACACACACACACACACACACACACACACGGTGCTATGGGAGAAATGATGAAATATATATTCAATTTGGAAACAAAAGTCAGGCTTAGAATTTATATCTTGTATACAGAAACGTTCAACATCTCTCCCCTACCACTCGTACTTTTGTTAGTCTCCACTCTACATTTAAGGTACTATTTTAAGTTTAATGGAAATTGTAAATAGAAACCACACTGCCTAACATAAGCAGCTACAGATTCTGGGTTTAGCTTCTAAATTAAAAAAAAAAAAGAGCAGCTGAACTGTAAGAACAAGTTACAAAAGAAAAGTGTTTTAAAGTGTCCCTATTTCAACCTATTACTCCTTGCCCTACCCTTTTGTAGCACATAGAATCAGTGGTTCCCCAAAGATGTCCATGTCCGAATCCTCTGAACTTAAAATATATTACCTCAATTAGCCAAGTGGACCAAACATAATCACAGGGGTACTTGAGAATAGAAGAGGTAAGTAAGACAGTTAAATATTTGAAGAAGCTATGACACTAGTTTTGAAAATTGAGTAAAGGGCCATGAGTTAAGGGATGAGGCAACTTATAGGGACTAAAAAAAAAGCAAGGAAACAGTCTCCTCTAGAGCCTCCAGAAAGGAACACAGCCCTGCTAACCCCTTGATTTTAGCCCAGTCAGATCTGTCTTTCTCACTTCTGGCCTCTAGAATCTTAATAAGTCTGTATTATTTTAAGCAACTAAATTTGTGGTAATTGGTTAGTGCAGCAATATGAAACAAATATATTTTGTCTGAACTTTTTTAATTTTTTGCCCTATAAAAATAAAATTCCTTTTTTTCTCTTTAAAAAGTGATCTATTATGTGTTCAAATTTTAGCTTTTGTACAACAAATAAGCCTATTAACCTAGCACTGAAAATGAAGGATAGGAACTCCAAGTTCCAAGAGAGGATACTCAGAGCATTAAAAACAGAAATAATTTACCAGACTATTACAAAATACAAAAAGGCAAGGTTATCATTCATTAGTGGGAAAGGTGATGTCCACCAAGATATGAAAATGTGTGTGTTTCTTTTTATTTTTTTAATTCTTTTATTGGTACATTGTAGGTATACAACACAATTACATTTCTCATTGGGAATTGTACCTTTACATAATGCATCTTGGTTCTTATTTTTTCCCCATTCCTAGTCCTCCCTTCACGCCCTCCACCCTTCCCTATTCACAAAGACTTTATTTCCATTTTTTCCATTTCTCCGCATTTGTCCTTTCCCTTCTTTCCTTTCCCCTGCCCCTCCCAATACCCCTACCCCTTTGGACCTTTTCTTCCTATTTTACATTATCGATTATTCATTCTAACCATTGGTACATTTTAGGTATACAATATAATGACATTCATCATTGGAAATTTGCACCTTTACATAATCTCTCTTGCTTCTTATTTTTCACCCTTGCCCACCTCTCCCTTCAACCGCTCCATTCCTCCCTATTTACAAAGATTTTGTTCCTATTTTTCCATTTTCTCATATTAATCCCATTCCCTTCTATCCTTTCCCCGAGCCCTCCCACTTCCTTCCCCTTTGCCCCTTTTCTTCCTATTTCACATTACCTATTATACATTTAGTCCTTATTTACACTTTCAGTTTCTCACACCAGAGAAACTATTCAGTATTTATACATGTGTGTCCTATTTATTTCACTTAAGAGTATCCCCTCAATGTGCATCCACTTAGCTATAAATGTCTCTAATTTCTCATGTTTTATGGCTGAGTAGTACTCCATTTTATTTAAAAACCCACATTATCTTTATCCAGTCTCCAGTTGATGGGCATTTGGGCTGTTTCCAAGTTTTAGCTATCACAAACTGTGCTGCTATGAACATAGGCACACCTATATCACTGTGGTATGATTCTTTTAATTCTTTGGGGAAGATCCCCAGCAGTGGAATAGCAGGGTCAAATGGGACTTCCAGTTCTAGTTCTTTGAGGTATCTCCATACTGATTTCCACAGTGTTTGCACAAGTCTATACTTCCACCAGCAGTGGAGCAGGGTTCCTCTTTCCCCACAGCCCTGCCAGCATTTGTTATTGGTTGATTTCATGATAGCAGCCATTCTTTCTGGAGTGAAGTGGAATCTCAGCATTGTTTTCATTTGCATCTCTCGAATGACCAGTGAGGTTGAACATTTTTCAGGTATTTATTTGCTATTTCTACTTGTTTGTCTGAGAAATGTCTGTTCCTTTCAGATGCCCATTTTTGGATTGGGTCTTTAAATTTGGGAGGTCTGATCTTTTTAAGTTCTTTATAGATTCGAGATAGTAGACCTTTGTCTGAGGAAGAGCAGGTGAAGATTTTTTCCCACATTGTGGATTGTCTCTTCACACTGCTGGTGGATTCTCTTGCTGTGCAGAAGCCTTTTAATAAGAAGAGATCCCACTTGTTGATTGTTTGTGCTAGTTCACGAGCAACTGAGGTTTTGTTCATGAAATCTTTTCCTACACCAATGTCTTCAAGGGTTCTACCTAACTTCTGTTACAACTGGTTCAGAGTTACTATTTTAATATTTAGATCTTTAATCCATTTTGATTTTAGTTTAGTGCATGGTGAGAGATACAGGTCTAGCTTTAATCTTTGGCAAGTTGAAGCCCAATTTTTCCAGCACCATTTATTAAAGAGGCTGTCTTTCCTCCAATGAGGGTATTTGGCTTCTTTATCGAAGATGAGATGGCTGAGTGTATCTGGTGTTGTTTCTGCATCTTTTAATCTGCTCCACTGGTCCTCAAGTCTGTTTCTTTGCCAGTACCATGCTGTTTTTATCACAGTAGTTTTGTGGTATAGTTGCAGGTTGGGGATTGTGATACCCCTGTCATGTCTCTGTTACCTAGAATTGCTTTTGCTATTCTGGGTCTCTTCTTGTGCCAAATGAATTTTTGGATTGTTTTCTCAAGGTCCATGAAGTATGCTGCTGGGATCTCAATTGGAATTGGATTAAATCTGTATAGCAGTTTTGGAAGTATGGCCACTTTCACTCTATTAATCCTTCCTACCCAGGAGCAGGGGATGTCTGTCCATTTTCTGGTATCATCTTCAATCTGTCTTTTCAGATTCAGCCATAGTTTTCAGAGAAGAGGTCTTTGATTTCTTTGGTTAGGTTGATTCCTAGGTATTTCAGTTTTTTGGATGCTATTGTGAAAGGAATTATTTGCCCTACTTCTCTCTCAGTGAGTCTGTCATTGGTGTAGAGGAAAGCTATTGATTTTGGTGTGTTGACCTTGTAACCAGCTACTTGACTGAATTTGGTTATTAAGTCTAGAAGACTTTTGGTGGAGTTCTTGGGGTCTTCTATATAGAATATCATGTCATCTGCAAATAATGACAATTTGACTCCTTCATTTCCTATCTTTATTCCTTTTATTTCTTTCTCTTGTCTAATTGCCGTGGCTAATGTTTCCAGAACTATATTGAACAAGAGTGGTGATAGTGGACATCCTTGTCTTGTTCCTGATTTGAGTGTGAAGGATTTCAGTTTTTGACCATTTAGTATGATATTGGCTGTTGGTTTTTCATAGATGGCTTCTATCAGTTTGAGGTAGAGACCATCTATTCCAATTTTTGTAGGGTTTTTATCATAAATGCATGTTGGATTTTGTCAAATGCTTTTTCTGCATCTATGGAGATAATCATATGGTTTTTGTCCTTGGCTCTATTGATATAGTGTATTACATTGATTGATTTTCATATATTGAACCATCCCTGCCTCCTTGGGATGAATCCCACTTGATCAGGGTGTATGATCTTCTTGATGATCTTCTGCATTCTGTTTGCCAGTATCTTATGAAGGATTTTTGCATCTATGTTCATTATTGAGATTGGCCTATAGTTCTCTGTTTTGGTTGGGTCTTTCTCTGCTTTGGGGATCAAGGTGATGCTTGCTTCCAGGAATGAATTTGCGAGTATTGCTTCCTTTTCAATTTCACTGAAGAGTTTAAACAGTAGTGGTAGCAGTTCCTCTATAAATGTCTTATAGAATTCAGCAGTGAAGCCATCAGGGCCCAGGCTTTTCTTAGTTGATAAGTATTTAATTACATTTTCAATTTCATTGGTTGATATTGGGTTGTTCAGAATTTTTAGGTCTTCTTCGTTCAACTTTGGTAATTCATATGTATCTAGGAATCTGTCCATTTCTTCTGTGTTGTCCATCTTATTGGTGTATAGGTTCTGGAAGTAGGTATTGATGATCCTTTGGATTTCTGCTGGGTCTGTTGTAATTTCACTCTTTTCATTCCTAATTGCATGGATTTGGGCCTTTTCTTTCCTTTTTCTGATAAGGTTGGCTAAAGGTTTGTCAATTTTGTTGATTCTTTCAAAGAACCAACTCTTGGCTTCATTGATTTTTTTGTATCATTCTCTTAGTCTCCATTGCATTGATTTCTCCTCGGATCTTTATAATTTCCTCCCTTGTATGAGCTTTGGGGTTGTCCTGCTCTTCTTTTTCTAGAAGCTTGAGGTTCAGCATCAGGTTGTTTAATTGGTCTCGTTCTGTTTTCCTAATATGCATATTCACTGCTATAAATTTCCCTTGTAAGACTGCTTTCATTGTGTCCCATAGATTCCGATATGTTGTATTGTCATTGTCATTTAATTGAAGGAACTGTCTGATTTCTTCTTCAATTTCCTCTGTGACCCATTGGTTATTCAGAAGTGTGTTGTTCGATTTCCACGTGTTTATGAAATTTTTTGAGTTTCTTTTGTTATGGATCTCCAATTTCATTCCACTTTGGTCTGATAATATACAGGGGATAACTTCAATTCCTTTGCACTTACTTAAACATGTTCTATGTGTGAGTATGTGGTCTATTTTGGAGAATGACCCATGTGCAGCTGAGAAGAATGTGTATTCTGATTTTGTGGGGTGGACGACTCTGTAAACATCTGTTAAGTTCATTTGTTCAAGAGTTCGATTGAGTTCTAGTATTTCATTACTTATTTTTAGTCTAGTTGATCTATCTATTTGTGACAGTGGGGTGTTGAGGCCCCCACTACAATTGTATTAGTGCATATATGACTTTTCATGTCCATTCGTATTTGTTTTATATAGTTGGGTGCACCAGTGTTTGCTGCATAGATATTTATGATTGTCATCTCTTCCTCTTGGATTCTTCCCTTTACAAGGATGTAGTATCCTTCTTCGTCTCTCTTAATCAGTGTTGGTTTGAAATCTACTTGATCTGCAAAGAGGATAGCTACTCCTGCTTTTTTTCAGATTCCTGTTGCATGGAGTATTGTTTTCTACCCTTTAACTTTCAGTCTATGAGTTTCCTTTTGAATTAAGTGTGTTTCTTGTATGCAGCATATTGTTGGATTTTGCTTCTTGACCCATTCTGCCAGTCTATTTCTTTTGATTGGTGAATTGAGACCATTAACATTGGTGGTTATAACTGAAACGTATTGACTTGTCATTGCTATGACTTTTTCTTTTTGTTGGGTTCTCCCCCTTTACATTTAATTTCTTGTCATGCCAGATGGGTTTATTCTGCTTTGCTTCCTGAGGTTGTGATCCTCAATGTCTGTTCCTAGGATATTGTGTAAAATTCTTTGGAGTGCTGGTTTGGTATCCACGAAGTTCCTAAGGTGCTCTTTGTCATGAAAGTATCTTATTTCTCCATCCATTTTGAAAGATAGTTTTGCAGGGTACATCAATCTGGGTTGGAGGCTGTTTTCTTTTAGGGCTTGGAATATGTCACTCCCAGCTCTTCTTGCCTTGATGGTTTGTGTTGAGAAGTCTGCTGTGATTCTGATGGGCTTTCCTTTGTATGTGATTTGTTTCTTTTCTCTGACTGCTTGGAGAACTTTGTTCCTCTGTTGGGTTTCTGGAATCTTAACAATTATAAGCCTATGTGTAGATTTTTTTTGATCAAGGCTATTTGGAGTCCTATATGCCTCACTTACCTGTATGTCAAGCTCTTTTCCCCTGCTTGGGAAGTTTTCTGCCATTATTTCTGTGAAGAGATTTTTTTATGTCATCTCCACTCTCTCCTGTTTCTTCATTGAGCCCAGTGAGTCTTATGTTATTCTTCTTTGCATCATCTAGCAGCTGCTGGATTGATTTCTCATGTTCCCTTATAATTTTGAAGCAATTTTTCTTTTCCTGGTCACTAATTGCAATCTTATGTTCTATATCTGAAATTCTGTCCTCACATTGGCTCATTCTGCTGTGTAGACTTTCAGTGGAGTTTTTCATGTCCTGGAAATCTATTTGCATCTGTTTTATGGATTCCATTTGTTTCCTATGTTGGGATTCCATCATGTTCCTCAGCTCCTCTCTAGATTTATTAATCATGTCTTGCACTAGGGGCACAATTTCTCCTGTTATCTGAGAAATTATTTCTGATTTCATTTTTTCCAGATCCCCTTTTGTTGCCAGTTCAGTGGGTCCAGGTGGTTGAGTATCAGAGGGTTCCATCTCATTTCCCTTTGGGGTTGCTGTAGGTGATCTGGAAGTCTGGTTTTGAGACTTATTTACGTGTTTTCTCATTTCAAGTGGGGCGGGGTGCTGTTAGCGCCTGCACAGATTACCTCCTCTGAGCTGGGAGAGGTGGGACAGGGGCTGGGAGCAGCGGTAGGGATGGTGACCCAAAAGCCCTTTCCTGTGGGCTGGAAGCAGCAGGAGGGATGGTGGCCAGAAGCCCCTTCCTCTGGACCAGGAGCAGTTGGATGGCAGCTCAGAAGCCCCTACCTCTTGTCCAGGAGAGGTGGGAGAGATGGTGGCCCAGAAGCCCCTTCGTCTGGGCCAGGAGCAGCAGGACAGAAGGTGGCCCAAAAGCCCTTTCCTCTGGGCTGGGAGCAGTGAAGGGATGGTGACCAGGAAGCCCCTTCCTCTGGACCAGGAACAGTGGGACGGTGGCTCAGAAGCCCCTACCTCTGGGCTGGGAACAGTGGGACTCAGTACCTTGGTCTGGTGGTCTGGTGTCCTCTGCATCTTTGTAGTGTGGAACCAGGTGGCTGCCTGTCTGCAGCGGGGTGATTCGGCATCCTCCATGCGACTCGGGACCTCAGCAAGGCATGCACAGACCTGCCTGTCTGCAGCGGGCCTATTCGGCATGTTCCGTGCCACCCGGGACCCCAGCAAGGCATGGGCAGACCTTGTGTGTTTCTTCTTAATGTCTAAGGTTTCTACCAATATTCTGAATGCTACCACTTTCCACTTTATCAAGAGTAATAATTTACTTTATCTTTTTTTCAGCCTAATATTCTCTACTGGCCTGGCATCTATAAGTATTGCCAAGAGGAACTGTGAATTTTGGAAATTTTAGGAGAATCTGTGATTATTGAAGGTTAATGACATTTAGTGTGCTAGGTCAAGGCATACGTAACTCTTGTGATATTTGAGATAGCCACAAAGAAGGAAGAAGAATCCTGTGTACCATTCAACTTTTAACAAGTCGTGTAAGTGAAAAAGTTGATTATAATTTAGAGCCAAATTCCTTTTCACATATAAATACAAGTGCATGAGTGTTCTTTTTTTTTTTTTGCATGAGTGTTCTTTATAGTTTTTTAATAGAAATAAACTTTATTTTTAATTTTCAGAAGTATAAAAGTTGTAACACTTTGTATAAATTGTTAATAATTTAGTTGATACCTAGTTAATCTCACACAGCATTATTTTTTCCTTTTCTTGAAAACTTATACTTGCATCCTTTAAAAAACAGACTAACATATATTAGCATTTAGTAAATTATTTGAAGAGCAAAATTCTAGAATATCCATGTTTGTCATGGTACTTGAAATATGTTTAATATATTAATTTAAGTAATGTATCTCAGAAGTAACAATTATAATCATTAGTTCTCTAACCTTTAGATCTGAATAAAACCTATCATTTTTCACAATGAGAAAGCAGAAAATAATATAATAATCAAATGGCACTAACCTGAAATCATTTCATTCTTTCGGGCTTTTAAGAGACAGGGCCTGGTGGGATGTCATTATCGGACCCTTCCATTTTCTGGCTTCCTGTCTTGCCAAGTGATCTTTCCCTCTCTTGTGCCCTCCCACCACTGTGATAACCATGCACCATGATGTGTAGCAGCAAGAGGAGGCCTCACCAGAGCCACCACTGTGCTGTCTAGACATTCAGCCTCCAAAACCATGAGTTAAATAAACTTCTTTTCTTTATAAGTTATCCAGCCTCTGGTTTTTGTTATAGTAATGAAAAACAGAATATATCTTCTATTTTAGCAACTTAATATAAATGAAACACAACTTTCACTTTTAAGTAAAAATTACACTACCGTATTTGAAACTGCAAATGTGATTCACATTATGAGAGAGAATGAGTTAAACAGCAAATACTAGATAATTATTTCTCATGAGTAATGAGTGTGACTTAAAGTTCTCATATTACTTATATTCAACTCAAGTAAGGGCAATTAGGTCACAGGAGTCATTTCTTCCATCTGAGTCACTTGATTCCCCTTTTAGTTCCAATTGCCCTAAATCTTTGTCTATAGTTAAATTCTGAGTTTTCTTCTTGTACTTCTTAGCAACTGCATCATTTGCACAAAGTTTTCTCATTTTAATGTTTGGCAATTTCTTCAGATCCAAATCCCATTCCCTAAAGGTTTTCAGACTACTTGCATGTAAAATGTCTGGAATCTCAAGGCCATAGCCTTAGTACTGCTGTCGTTCACGCTCCATCATCTGCTTGATGACCGTCTCTGGGGCTTGGTGGCGCCTTCCCTGCCTGTCCTTGATGCTGTTGTGTAACTCAGTCTGCTCCAGCTCACAGCAGAATCTATTTAAATACCTTTCAATTAATTCACAAGCATCTTTCTTTGAATATCTCATTTTTTAGGGATCCAGCTCATTTTGAAACCCCTGCAGTTTTTCACCAATAAGGTTGAGACGTAAAGCCTTTTCATTCCTCAATTTTTCCTTCTTTTCTTGTTTGTGGGCCTCTCTTGTAATTTGAGCAGCTTTTCTACTATATGGTTGGATGACTTTTTTTTTTTTCTATGCTTTTTCCCTTTGGTGCTTTAGGAAGGAGGCAGCAGGACCACCATCAGAGGAGACATGACCTTCTCTGGAAGATGATGTGAAGATACTATGCTACTGAAAGGAGCCAAGACCCAGGAATGGAGATGGCCTCTAGAAATATGGTGACATCCTGGAAGCCACAGGGAACCTCCGCACTCCAGACCGCACAGGTTCACAGCCCGGAGCAGCAGCTCTCATGCCTGCTCTCTGTTCTTTATTGTTTCAAAATACACTGAGTATTCCAAGATCAACTACCATGTAATTTAGGAAAAGATTGTTTATTTTATTATTCACACTAAGACTTCACATCACTGAAGACAACAGCCCACCAATGTCTATCCATATTTGTAGCCATTGAGTTCATGGTGATTCTATATATATATATCAGCTGTATTAGTTGTGCCTGAGAGAGGTTTTATTATAGTTTCTGTTTATCGTCCCAAAGGGCTGAAATCATTTCTCTAAATATCCATCCATCTATTCATCCCTTCCATAACTGTATCTGCTGTCTTGCCTTCTTCTCTTTCAATCAGAATTCTTTGAAAAGTATTTTGACTTCATTACCTAATCAACCTTCAGTCCTCTTATAATGTCATGGAAATTGTGGCCACAAAAGTCACCGAAACCTTTTATAGTTAATGGTACTTGTAAAAAGAAATCAATTCTCATTTTGCCTGAACTTTCTATAACATTTGAGTTCATTTCTCCCGTTTATATGAAATTTTCCTTCCTTGATTTCTGTAAGATCACCTCCATGATTTCCATCCCTCAATCTCCTTTGCAAAATCTATTCTGCCTTCTCAAATTTTGGAAATCCCCAATGTTGCACTATAGCCCTCTTTGCACTCTACACTTTTCTTCCTAGGAAATAACAGCTACTTCTATGATTTCAGCCATTTCCTATGATTCGCAAATATTTATTTTCAATCCCAACTCCACATATGAATTCCATCTTTTTTCATCTGAAAGCACCAAACACAAAACACTGAACATGTCTCAAAATGGAACTCACTTCCTACCCACCAATCCATAATTTTCTATCCCATTGCAAATTAAGGGAACCACCAAGGACCTGATAATTTGGATTCAGTTTTTATTCTTTCCATTATTCTCTCCTCTCCACCTCCACTGGCAGCGCATCCATTCAGGCTCTCATCTCTCACCCAGTTATAGCAAGTCTTTTAATTGGTCTCCCACCATCTAGTCATATCCAATCCAAGATAGCCTCCATAAAGTCACCTGGGGGATCTTTCAAAACATAAATCTGTTTATCCCTCCCTGTTTTATCAAGGAAACTATGAGACAGAAAGTAGGGTTGTTGCCTAGGTATGGCTAGGGGCCTTGGAGAGAAATGGGGAGTGACCATTAATGGGTACAAATTACTTGTGTAGGTAATGAAAATGGTTTAACATTGGTTATGGTAATGGTTTTACAACTCTGAAAATACTAAAAACCATTGAATTAGGAGACAAAAATAGAGGTTCCATTCAACCCAGCTATACCTCTTCTTGGTATCCTCCTGAAAGAATTAAAAGGATCATATCACAGCGATACATGCACACCCATGTTTGCAGCAGCACAGTGTGTAATAAATAAATCTTGGAAACAGCCCAAATGCCCATCAACTGATGAGTGGATAAAGAAGATGTGGTTTTTGTATACAATGGAGTACTACTGTGCCATAGAGAAAGATGAGCTTCAGACATTTATAGCTAAATGGATGGACCTTGAGACCATACTCCTAAGTGAAATAAATCAGACACACATGTTTAAATACCCATTGTTTCTCTGGTGTGAGAAACTGAATGTGGAAATAAGGACTGAGATGTATAATGGATGTTGGGAAATAGGAAGAAAGTTCAAATGGGAAGGGGAACAAGGAAGGAGGGAGGGAGAAAGGAAGAAAGGGACAAGAAAGAAAGTGAAAATAGAAAGAAAAATGGAAACAAAACTTTTGTACATAGGGAGGGGAGGGGCTTGATGAGGCAATAGGGTAAAATAAAATTTATTTTTAAAAAGACCATTGAATTATATACATTTAATGGGTGGATTGTATGATATGTTGTTTTTTATCTGAAATGCTTGGGAAAATGTGTTTCAGATTTAAGAATATTTACATATATATAATGAAATTTTCAGGGATGGGATAAAGCCCTCAACATAAAGTTTAGTTTTATATATATCTTATAAACATAGCCTGAAGGTGATTTTACACAGTATTTTTAATGCACCTGTGTTTTGACTGTGATTTGTCACATGAGGTCAAGTGTGGAATTATCCACTTATGATGTCAGGTCAGCACTCAAAAAAGTTTTGTATTTTGCAGCATTTTGGATTTCACGTTTTGAGATTAGGGATGCTCAACCTGTACTACGATATAAGTAATAGGAAATGAAATTACTAATGGGTCTGAGTTTAAAATGATTGAGAAAAGACTTCTAAGTTTATATTCTAGAGGAAAAGCTTATTGTGTGTGTGTGTGTGTGTGTGTGTGTGTGTGTGTGTGTGTGTGTTTTACTGGGGATTATACCCAGGGCCTCCTGCAAGCTAAGAAAGCATTCTACCACTGAGTTATACATCCCCAGGCCTTTAAAAAAATTATTGAGACAGGGTCTCCCTAAATTGCCCATGTTAGTTTCAAATTTGTGATCCTGCTGCCTCACACTAACAAGTAGCTGGGATCACAATATACACCACCATCCCCGGCCTAAGGTTTTTCATTTGAATACTGATAATTAATTTACCTAGGTACAGTCAGTCTAAAACAGGTATTAAAATACCCGCTATGTCTTTTATTTGTATATATATGACTTTTAGTACAGTCTCATATTTAAAATTTATATTTGATTCTTGTTCTCAATTTAAAGATGGAGGTTCAAATCCGATTTTGCTCTTTTGTAAATTAATCTTCTTTTAGACAATTTTAGCCATAAAAATTTAGTTGAAAAGGAAGAGCAATTTAGAAGCTAGAATGCTTCACTTCTCTTGGTAACAAGCTGAGGTGCTATACTTGGAACTGCTTTTGAGAGCAAATGGAAAAGATAAAAAGTGAAGTAACTTCAAATATTTGAGTGTTTATAACTATATAATGTAACAGAAAGAAGAATGAGAATCAGGAAACCTGGGAACTTTCTGTGTGAAGTAGGGCAATTAATATTCTTGAATTTTTTTGTAAATGTTTTGCTTTTCATGCTTCCAAGTATTGGCACATACTTACCCTTCTATCACGTATGTTCTTCTATCACATATGGGTGAATTCTATTCACACATCAAAACCCAGCTCTCATGTTACCCTCTCTGGAATACCATCCATCTTCTTTACCTAAACATTTAATCATGTCCTTCTGCTTCTGTCCCTGAGATATATATCTGGAAATACACTTCACATTTTAGTATATAATCTGTTTCTCTTTGTCTCATCTGCTGGAGTATGCATTCTTATTTTTCTCTATAGCACCATTGAATAGCATGAGTACAACATAACTTTTAAAAATGGAATTAAGTAAAAAAGAGTAATACTAATAAGTATTTCTTCTCTAAGAATAGAATAAGGTTTCCCAGACTTTATTATAGCACCAAGAGATATGATGAGTAAATTTTACATTATACCACTGTCTGCCTATTACAGTAATATATACAAACATGTACAAATGAACCAGTTATACTCTAATTTGTTTATTATAATATTAATCAGTAAATCAATAAAGAGTAAAAATAGAATTCCTAGGAGGGTGCTAATAATTACTTCTCTCTCTCTCTCTCTCTCTCTCTCTCTCATCCCAGCCTAACACACATACTTTATCTGATCAAAGTTGAGATCAGAAATCCAGGCACTTTCGCAAAACAAAAATTTACTTCATGGAAGTTTAAAGCTAATAAGGAGAATGACAAGAGTTTATAGAACATCTAGGCTGCCCTTCATTTATGACTCTTTGTTCAGGGAGTAATCAGGCCTAGGATGTGATTTTACAAGCTAAGTCTATTACTGGTTCCTGGATGTGGAAAAGACGCCAGATTCTAAGGTCAAAGACAAACAATTGTTATTACAGCACAGCAAACACCTTGAGCATCCACATATTTATGTCAGTTCTCTTGCTTCTAATTCCAGAGGGCAAACTGATGGGTCCAGATAAATATTATACACAGCGTAGATTTGTGCTGCAGTTGAGAAACACTGAGCTTGAGGAATCCACTGCGTTTATAGTAAACAGTACTCAAACCTGATTTTTTTATTTGGGGTTGAGTTTAAAAGCTGCAAAATAACCCTTAGAAATAACTTGTGTATAAGAGTGGCCAGGATCTTGTAAACTTGGCACATACATTCATATAGGAGTGCAAGAAACCCAAGGAAAACTGTTTCTCCCGATAGTACCATGTTAGCATCTCTACAGGAAAGTCCTGTAGTCAATTCTTTTTGTCTTTTTTATTTGCCTTTTGCTTTTATACATAAAGGAATGAATTAAACATAAAGAGTGGTTTTTACTTATATTATTAACATTGCTCCCTTGTCAAAACAATAATATCCCATGCTAAAATCAGGAACAAGACAGGGATGCCCATTATCACCACTCCTGTTCAATATTGTTCTGGAAACATTAGCCATAGCACTTAGACAAGAAAAAGAAATAAAAGGAATAAAGATAGGAAAGGAAGAAGTGAAACTGTCATTATGGTTGATGATATGATACTTTACGTAGAAGACCCAAAAAACTCAGTCAAAAGTCTTCTAGATCTAATTGACAGATTCAGTAGAGTAGCTGGATATAAGGTCAACACTCAAAAAACAATAGCCTTCTTATATGCTAATAGCAGACCCATTGAGAGAGAAATTCGGGAAATAATTCCTTTTACAATAGCATCTTAAAAAATGAAATATCTAGGAATCAACCTCACAAAAGAAGCAAAAGATCTCTCTACACTGAAAACTGCAGCACTCTGAAGGAGATCGAAGAGGATATAAGAAAATGGAAAGATATCCCTTGTTCCTGGGTAGGAAGAATCAATATAGTGAAAATGGACATACTTCCAAAACTACTGTATAGATTTAATGCAATGCCGACTGAAATTCCAACAATATACTTCACAGAACTAGAGAAAACAATCCAAAAATTCATTTGGAAGCAGAAGAAACCTAGAATAGCAAAAGCAATTCTAGGCAACAGAGACATGGCTGGGGGTATCACAATCCCCAACTTGAAACTATACTACAAAGCTACTGTGATAAAAACAGCATGATACTGGCAAAGAAACAGACCCAAAGATAAGTGGAATCGATTAAAAGATGCAGAAACAACTCCAGACATACTCAGCCACCTCATCTTTGACAAAGGAGCCAATCACCCTCATTGGAGAAAAGATAGCCTGTTCAATACATGGTGTTGGAAAAACTGGATTTCAACCTGCCAAAGATTAAAACTAGACCCATACCTATCACCATGCATTAAACTAAGATCGAAGTGGATTAAAGAGGTAAATATCAAGGCAGAAACAGTAAACTTGCTGGAAGATAAGTTAGGTAGAACTCTCGATGACATTGGCATAGGAAAAGACTTTATGAACAAAACTTCAGTAGCACAGGAGCTAACACAAAGAATCAACAACTGGGATCTCATCTTATTAAAAAGCTTCTGCACTGTGAGAGAAACTACCAACAGAGCTAAGAGACAAACTACAATATGGGAGAAAATTTCAGCAGCTGTACCTCCGACAAAGGTCTACTATCTAGAATATATAAAGAATTGAAAAAAATCAGACTCCCCAAATTCAAAGACCAATTCAAAAATGGGCATCTGAAATGAACAGACATTTCTCAGAGAAATAAGTAAAAGCAGCAAATAAACATATGAAAAAATGTTCAACATCACTGGTCATTTGAGAGATGCAGATGAAAACAACACTGAGATTCCATCTCACCCCAGAAAGAATGGCTGCTATCAAGAAATCAACCAATAACAAATGCTGGCAGGGGAGTGGGGAGAAAGGAAGTCTTCATTGTGGTGGGAGTGCAGACTGGTGCAACCACTGTGGAAATCGATATGGAGATACCTCAAAGAACTAGGACTAGAGGTCTCATTTGACCCAGCTGTTCCCCTACTGGGTATCTTCCCCAAAGAATTAAAAGAATCACACCACAGCGATATATGTGCACCTATGTTTATAGCAGCACAGTTTGTAATAGCTAAGGTTTGGAAACAAGTGCCCATCGACTGCAAATTGGATAAAGAAGATGTGGGGTTTTTTATAAAATGGAGTATTACTCAGCCATAAAGAATGAGAAACTAGAGTCATTTATAGCTAAATGAATGCATATTGAGGCCATACTCTTAAGTGAAATAAATAGGACACACATGTGTAAATACCAAATAGTTTCTCTAGTGTGAGAAACTGAAAGTGTAAATAAGGATGAAAATGATTGAAACGAATAATTGATAATTTGAAATAGGAAAAGGTCCAAAGGGGTAGGGGTGGTGGGAGGGGAAGGGGAAAGGGAAGAAGGAAAAGGAAAAATTATGAGAAAGAAAGAAAAAAGGAAACAAAGTCTATGTAAATAGGGAAGGGTGGAGAGGGTGAAGGGCGCATAGGTTATGGGGGAAAAATAAGAACTAAGATACATCATGTTCAGGTACAAACACCCAATGAGAAATGTAAATGTGTTGTATACCTAAAATGTACCAATTAATATATAAATATTTTTAAAAAGTGGAACTGAATGCAAAAAACAATAATATCCTCCTTTTGAAGCCAAAAGGTCTTTGGTTTGCAAAATGCTAGAATCACCTAGACAAGAAAATAAAAATTCTGAAATTCTCCTTATAATTTCATTACAAATTTAGGACCTTGGTTTTTGGTTCAAAATGGTTAATGGAACATATATGATTACCTCTTCTCCATTCCAAACTCATATTATTAGAGTAAAGCATAAACGAGAACAAACCCAAAACAGTTAAGGAGTATAGGAGAAGAAATATCTGTGGAACTCACTTATTAATCTATTTCTGGAAGATAGGAAACAGGAACAAACTGATATGTGAAACCTACTGATGGCTGGGCTTAAGGTTGTTACTCAGAGGTAGACCGTGTGATTAGCATGTGTGAGATCCTGTATTCAGTCCCCAGCACCAAAAACAAATGAAAAACTGTATTAATGGTAACCACAACTCAGAAACTATACACAGATGACTACAGCAGAAAGGGTAGCTAAATTTCCCAATGGGATCTTAAGTCTCCAAATTAGAAGCAAAGATAAGCAAGAGTGAATGGTAAACATACAAACATGTGACTGAAGTTGTCTATGGGAGAGATATGCTAAAGTTTCCTTCTTGTGGAGTGAGTGCCTGGTGGTCCATTTGTTCCCAGGCTAAAATAAGAATCTCTAAATAAATTAAACTACACTTCTGCCTTGGGAAAGCTCCAACTTCTAGCTGATATCCCAGAAAAAAAGCTCTTTTCATTTTAATGAGATCAGTCCACCTGTTATTAGCTTACTCAAGCTATAGATTTTATTTTTAAATCAATTATAGCTTCAAGAACACCTTTTGAATATCATAAATCTTGACTATGTAAAAGTAGTACAATCAATAAAAGCTAAGGAGTAGAATGGGAAGAAATATTAGGATATAGTAATTTCCTCATTTTACATACTAGATGGTAAGAAACAATGTCTAAAATTGATGGCTTGCTGGGCATGGTGGTGCACACCTGTAATCCCAGCACTTGGGAGGCTGAGGCAGGAGGATTACTGTGAGTTTGAGGCCAGCCTAGGCTACATAGTGAGTTCAAGGCCAGTCTGAACTACATAGTGAGACCCTGTCTCTAAATAAATAAATATCGATGGCTTGATAAAGGCTTAAGTACATTACTTAAAATTATAAAGGTAACCTAAAAAGAACAAAAGAACTTATCTTTCAATGAGGAAATAAAATATTATCTAAACTTGATAAGCTGACATATTAGATCTTTAAGTATCTTATTTAAAATTTTCACCAAAGAGAAATCATTGACTTAGTGATTGGAGTGGGGATGCTGGATGGCTTTCTATTGTTTTAGTCATATACATGTATTTCTTTGGGTATAAGTTTTAAATGAGAAAAAGCTAGGGCTTCTTTCTTCTTTTTTCTTTTAGAGGCTACTTCAATGAGTATTTTTACAGATTTGTTTTCATTGATTTAATTTTTCTAATTACCGCACTGAACCAAAAATAAATTTAGTGGCATTGTAACATTTTTCTAAAGAGCCGAATCACTTTCCACAAGCAAAATTACATAATAATAATCTTAAATTGAAAAGGAATATTGTAACCACAATTTGTGTTTTGGTTTTTTTTTTGGTACCCGGGATCGAACTCAGGACCTTGTGTTTGTGCGGCAGGCACTGGAACCACTGAGCTAAATCCCCGGCCCCATAACCACAATTTAAGATAGACATTTGGTTCTAGCTACTTTAGGCAGTACTACTGCTTTAAGGAAACAGGTGACAGATACCTTGTAGAGGGCCAAGAGAAGTTAGAAAAAAAAAATGGAATTAATCTAAATCCTAGAAATGTTGAAAGAAATCAGAACTGAGGGCTTTTAACTCAATTTGATTCTTCTTTTACTCTTTTGCTTACATTTTTGTTATACATTTATGCATCTAATTTACATTGACGAAATTCAATAGTGGACATCTTTCAGTTTCAAAGAAATAAATGGATCAGAAGTGGTTTATACTAGGTGCAGATTCTCATTCTGTTTGCTTTTTCTTTTCTTAGCAACCCTGTTTTCCCAGGATCAAGCTCTACTCCTTCTCTATTCAACTGATTACTACCACCTCCTTATAGGAAATACTGGGGTCTACAGTACTGCAAACATAAGCATCCTACTTAATTTTGCTTGACAGACTGGCCTTGTAAGTAAAATATTTTTGGAGACGCTGGATCTTGCCAACTTGATTTTTTTTTTTTAGTTCTTTTATTGGTACATTTTAAGTATACAATTCATTTACATTTATCATTGGTTGGTTGTACCTGTACATGATGTATCTTGATTCTTATTTTTTTTCCCCATTACCTGTGCACCCTTCACCCCCTCCACCCTTCCCTATTTACATAGATTTCATTTCCATTTTTTTTTTCTTTTCTCATAGTTTTTCCTTTCCCTCTTTTCCTTTCCCCTTCTTGCCAACTTGATTTTAAAATATCCTACTACTTAGGTCTCAGCTAAGGGGTCATCTCTCAGGAAGCATTCCTAACCATTAGCAAGTCAGGTTCGTTCCTCCTGCCATGTAATCCCACACTGCCTAGTACTCCCCCTCTGTGTATCCTTACTTAATATTTCTTCACTAAAAATTTAAGCATAATGAGGTACGTCTTTCTCATCAGATTATTCCCTTATGCTTACCCAAGTACCTGGCACATGTTAAGAGTCCACAGAAAAGATTTCTAGGAGATATCCATATTGTCCATGAACTATGCTTTGAAAAATATCACCACAGGGGGAAACCTCTGCCAAAGCAACAGACCCATTTAGTAAATACTTATTCTAGGTTCTTGAAATAAAGCAGTTGGTTTTTCTTCTACCCACAGATTCTCAAACTTACCAATATTATCATGAAATTCTAAAACCTTTCTGGATGCGTCTCCAAATTTGGAGGCAGGGAGATAAACCCAAAGAAGGAACTTGGAATAGAGAACACAGGTTCAGAAAAAGAGCTAATTGGAAATGAAATTAAAGTCAGGCACTATACTGTACAGTGACATGAGCTCAAATCATGTTGGTCTGCCAAAAAAAGCTAGATTTGACAATAGATGTCTGTAAAGACTTACGCAACCACATTTTACTCCTTTGCTAACTTATGACTGTAGCACTGAGGTTAAGAACACAAGTATGGTGTCACAAACATCTGAGTCTAAATCCCAGCTCTGCTGCCTGCTAACCCTAAAACTTTGAACTACCTAATCTATACGTTTGTCTCCTGAAAGATGAAGACAATGATGGCAGCCAACCACAAACTGTTGATTTAATTGATTTAATTAGTTGATTTAATTATCATATGTTAAATGTTTAGCCTATTGCATGGATATAGGGAAACGAGTCACTAAAAGATAGCTATTATGAATGTGGTTTTTCCTCGATTCCACCATTGTGAGAACATAAGCTCTAACAGCACGTGGAATTTGTTTCGTTCAGCACTGTTTCCCAGTTCATTCTGAATGAATGCATGACTATATAATATGCTGATTCCACAAATCAAATATAAAAGTCATTATTTACAGTAGACTCATATTATACACACATACCTTTCTATACATAGAGCCCAAAACAGGAATAATACTCTAAGGTTCTCAGACATTTTTTCAGGTAAGAATTATGGGATATGACAAATGGACCAAAGATAGGTTTAATTCCAAGGAGAAGAATACAAACTTGAAGGGCTAGTGAGTTTTTCACCTCAGTGTACATACACAGTTTAGAACATTTTTCTATACACATTTTAATTAGAAACAGTTATTCAATCAGAATTGGTTACTAGGGTCTGAAAGAACCACTTAAATAAAAATAAAATCCATAATGAACTGTCAGAAATAGTACGTTTATCTGACTTTATTCACTGAGGAGTATTTGAGAGCTCTGTCTTGATGGTGCTGTGACCAATAGCATCCAAATACAAGACTCAAGTCCAAGCTTGGGACTACAGTCACAGCATAAAGTAAAAGTAGTTACGATTAGTTCACTTGGTGCTCATACCCATGTTACCTGTTCCATCAGTACTACCCTCGACCAGAGAAATGATTTGGTCAGCAAAACATAAGGCTAACAATTGTGAAAACACAAGATTATGGTAGAAATAGAGGCCTTGAAAAGCTCCACAACTTGACTTACATCACAGCAGTTCTCCAGATTCTCAGTGTTGCACGTGCTTATAAAGCCCTCCTACAAATACATATATTAACATTAAGTTTTTAGTCCACTAATAATATACCACAATTAAGTAAGTTTTAAATGTAACAAAATAAACATGTGCCCTATATCTGGATTCATCCTACTTAAATGGCAAATAAATTCTACTGCATTACTTTAACATATAACAATAATAGCAAATATCTGAGTGTTTACTACATGTCAGGCACTGTTTTAATCCTCACAATAACCTCTGGGGGAGATGTCAATACCATGCCTCCTGAAACAAAACTGAAGCTCAGAGGTCACACAGTAAGCAGTATGCCAATACTTGGACTTAGGAAGTCTGTTATCTGAGTCTATATGCTAATTACTTAGTATATCTATTCTAATAAAATGAATATTAAGCATATATACTAAAACTTAAAAGTAAATACAAGTAGAGTGTTGATTCCTAAGCTATACAAGTTCAGTTTAGTGCTATTTTCTATATGGCCCCTCATTTCCTCATTATCACTACGTGGTCTTTTTAAAAACTACTAAAGCTAGGCATGGTGGTGCATTCTGTAATCCTAGCACTTGGGGAGGCTGAAGCAGGAGGATCACAAATGTCAGCCCAGCCTGGGCAGTTTAGCAACTTAGCAATTTATCGAGACTCTCAAAGAAGGGACAGGGAGGGGAGAGGAGGAGAGAAAAGGCTGGGGATGTAGTTTCATGGAAAAGACTCAATTCCCAGTATCAAAAACAAGCAAGCAAACAAAAAAATAACCAAGAACAACAAACCCAAGTTCTCTATTAGAACATGTCTTTGTTTTTAAACACCCAGTAAGCATCACATGGTGCAAATGTCAAGAAATTTTGCTTTCTTTTTTCTAATTGGGTCAGTTTCATTTAGCATTGAAATTTGCATTAAAGGGAAAAATTACTGTCCCTGTATGAAAATTCACTTAAGGAAGTTTAAAAACAAAGCTTCATTACACTAAGAATTCCTTTATAAAACTGAACTATTTATTCATGCGTTATAATATTAAGGTATAATTCCAGGAAGCTAAAGAATAGAACATTACAAGGGCCAGGGATTTAGCTCAGTGGTTCGCCGCCTGCCTCGCAAGTACAAGGTCCCGAGTTTGATCCCTGGTACCAAAAAAAAAAAGAAAGAAAGAAAAGATATTCAAGAATAAAACATGTTTAAAAAGCTAATGAGGGGCTTGCCCACCAGCCTCCACCTTGGTCGCGCCGGCGCCTGCAACAACAGGCCCCCACCCCTCTTGGCTGTATAGCTACTTGGATCCACACTACAGAGGCACAGGGGAGCATAAAGGCCATTGTCCTGAGCTGCAGAAATGAACG
The DNA here is from genome assembly GCF_053883595.1 of Heterocephalus glaber. Lineage (NCBI taxonomy): Eukaryota > Metazoa > Chordata > Mammalia > Rodentia > Bathyergidae > Heterocephalus > Heterocephalus glaber. The sequence goes on from NW_028258344.1 coordinate 11,245,460, forward strand.
ACAGAGAGAGGGCCTCTCTCAGGCTCCCTGATGAAAACTGAAGCCCACTGGAAAAGTGAAGAGACTCTCTGCAATAAAGGCACACCCGACCACCGTGCTTGATGAATTGGAGGGATCATCACCTCCCATCGGAACCTGGACTATCTTCAGGGGACAGGCACCTGGAACCTGCAGTAGAACCTTGAAGAGTTCAACCCTGCAGGAGGACAGGGAGCTCAACTTGGGACTTGCAGCCAGAAATCTGCCTGAATCTCACGAGTCTGTGACTGGCTTACTGAGACTCATTGACTGCACACTGCTGCCCACGTTGTCTGTTGTGACACCAGAGACATACCCCGAAGGAAGCACTTCATTTTTATCTTTTATTTGTTATTTTCAAAATTACCACTATTTTTTTTGCTTTTTTTTTCTTCTTTTAAAATTTTTCTTTTTTTTCTTTTCTCTTTTCTTTCTCTCTGCCTTTCTCCCTTGCTGTCCCACATTGTTCTTCATCTCCCTTTGTGTTCCTGTTCTGCTCCTAATTCATATTTCTTCATCTTTCTTTTCTTCTCTTTCCTTCTCTTGCGTTTGCCCTCTGTCCTCACTGCTAACCTTCCCCTATCCTTCTACCTACCTATTTCTCCCTCCCCATCTCCTTCTAACTCCCCATCCCAAAGGGTAAAGTTGGTATATTGAAGAGTTTATTCACTATAAACATATGTTGGGTTGGTCCTTGATTTTGATTTAATTCACACCGTTAAAGGTGATAGATTAATAACTACCACTTGTCATTTTCTAAGAGGTACTTGATGCTATTGTGTTGCTGATTGTATCACTTGGGCTAAGGTGTTGTGATTAATCTAATGAGTTGTCCTTCCTGGTATAATGAAAATGAGACAGCCTCAGAGCCATTAGAGACTCAAAACCTAAAGACCAGCTATATCTGGAAGACACCTCTGAGAAGCAACCATTCCATGAGTGTTCTAAATACATCAACAAAGATACTTATAATAAACAACTACAAAGTATCCACCCAGGAACTAAACCAAGGACAGTACCAGAAACAAAAATGAGAAGACATTTAGGTAAGGCACAAACTCAGACTTCCCATAAAAGGCAAATTCTGGGGGAAATGAGGTGGAAAAGTCTGATAATCAACCACCTGGATGCCCTGAACTGATAACACAGGAAGTAATAAAACAGATGAGTGAGGCTCTAGAAAACTTCAAAACAGAAATAATTTCCCAGATTACAGAGACGGTGAGCAGAGTGAAAGACATGATTAGAGGCTCTAGAACAGAAACAGATAAAAAAAAATAGATGAGCTCAGAAACATGCTGGATGCCATGAATGCCCAGAATAAAAAAGAAATGGAAACCATGATCACCCAACATAAGAAAGAAATGGAATCCATGAAACAGATTAAAACAGATATTCAGGAAATTAAAAACTCCATTGAAAGCATGCAGAGCAGATTAAGGAATCTGAAGATAGAATATCAGATATAGAAGACAGGATTGCAGTTAAGGACCATGAAAACAGAGATTTCTTAAAAATATTAAGGGAACATGAGAAATCAATCCAGCAGCTGCTAGATGATGCAAAGAAGAAAACATAAGACTGATAGGAGTCCACAAAAAAACAGGAGAAAGTACAATTGACATAAAAAAAAAACTGCTCACAGAAGTAATAGTAGAAAACTTCCCAGACAGAGGTGGAGAATTGGACATACAGATAAGTGAGGCATATAGAACTCCAACTAGCCATGATCAAAATAAATCTACACGTAGACATAATAGTCAAGATCCCAGAAACCCAACAGAAGAACAAAATCCTACAGGCAGTTAGAGAACATAAACAAATCACCTACAAAGGAAAGCCCATCAGAATCACGGCAGACTTTAAATCAAGGAGAGCCTGGAGTGAAGTATTTCAAGCCCTGAAAGAAAATAACTTCCAGGGACAGGGATTTAGCTCAGTGGTTCCGCCACCTGCCTCGAAAGTGAAAGGTCCTGAGTTCAATTCCCGGTACCAAAAAAAAAAGAAAAGAAAAGAACTTCCAACCTAGACTGTTGTATCCTGCAAAATTATCTTTCAAAATCTATGGGGAAATTAGATACTTCCATGACAAAGAACACCTGAGAAATTTCATGAACACCAAACCAGCACTCCAAACAATTCTAAGCAATATCCTAGAAAAAGACAATGAAGGTCACAACTCCATGAGGCCCAACAGAGGGAAGCTACCAGGCAAGGTAAACTAAAGGGAAAGGGTGAAAAAATAAGAAATAAAAGAGCCAACAACAGCAAAACATCATGACAAGGATGAGTCAATATCTATCAATTATAACTCTCAATGTTATTGGCCTCAATTCACCAAAGAAATAGACTGACAGAATGGATTAAGAAGCAAAATCCAGGGCCAGGGATTTAGCTCAGTGGTTCTGCCTCCTGCCTCGAAAGTGCAAGGACCTGAGTTCGATCCCTGGTACCAAAAAACAAAACAAAACAAAACAAAAAGCAGCGAAATCCAGCAATATGCTGTATACAAGAAACACACCTAACTCAAAAAGAAATTCATAGATGGAAAGTAAAAGGATGGAAAACAGTTCTTCACACGACAGGAACCCAGAAAAAAGCAGGGGTAGCAATCTTATTTGGAGACAAAGTAGATTTCAAACCAAAACTAATTAAGAGAGACAAAGGTGTTCACTACATCCTTGTGAAGGGAACAATCCAAGAGGAAGAGATGACAATTCTAAATATATATGCACCAAATACGAATGCCCACAACTGCACAAAACAAATATTAATGGACATAAAAAGTCAAATAGGCACTAATACAATTGTAGTGGGGGACTTCAATAAACCACTATCATAAATAGACAGATCATCTAGACAAAAAGTTAACGAAATTTTAGAACTGAACCAAGGTATTGAACAAATGGACTTAATAGATACTTACAGTGTTCCACTCCACAAAATCAGAATACACATTCTTTTCAGCTGCACACGGGTCATTCTCCAAAATAGTACACATGCTAGCTCATAGGCCATGTCTAAGTAAATGTAAAAGAATTGAAGTTACCCCCCATATATTATCAGACCATAGTGCAATACAATTGGAGGTCAATAACATAAGAAACCCCACAAACACATGGAAATTGAATAACACCCTCTTGAACAACCAATGGGTGACAGAGGAAATTAAAAAAGAAATTAGACAGTTTCTACAAGTAAATGATAATGCCAGTACAACATACAGGAATCTATGAGACACAATGAAAGCAGTTCTATGCAGGAAATTAGTAGCAGTGAATGCCCATATTAGGAAAACAGAGAGGACTCAGATAAATAACCTAATGCAGAACCTTAACCTCCTAGAAAAAGAAGAGCATAACAAACCCAAAGCTTGTACAAGAAAGGAAATTATAAAGATCTGAGCAGAAATCAATGCAATGGAGACTAAGAGAATGATACAAAAAATTAATGAATCGAAGAGTTGGTTTTTCAAAAGAATAAATAAAATCGATAAACCTTTAGACAACCTTATCAAAAAAAGGAAAGAAAAGGCTCAAATCCATGCAATTAAGAATGAAAATGGTGAATTCACAACAGACCCAGCAGAAATCCAGAGGATCATCAATACCTACTTTAAGAACCTGTACTCTAATAAAATGGAAAACACAGAAGAAATGGACAGATTCCTAGATACATACGAATTGCCAAAGTTAAATGAAGAAGATATAGAAATTCTAAACACCCCAATTACAATGAGTGAAATTGAAAATGTAATAAAAAATTTACCAAAAAAGAAAAGCTCAGGTCCTGATGGCTTCACTGCTGAATTCTACAAGACATTTAAAGAACTATTGCCATTACTCTTTAAACTCATCAAGGAAATTGAAAGAGAAGCAAGGCTTCCGAATTCATTCCTGGAAGCAAGTGTTACTTTGATTCCAAAACCAGGGAAAGACCCAATCCAAAAAGAGAACTACAGACCGATTTCCCTAATGAACACAGATGCAAAAATCCTCAATAAGATACTGACAAACAGAATACAGAGAGTCATCAAGATCATACACCCTGACCAAGTCGGATTTATCCCAGGGATGCAAGGATGGTTCAACATAAGTAAATCAATAAATGTAATATACTATATTAACAGAGTCAAGGACAAAAACCATATGATCATCTCAATAGATGCAGAAAGGCATTTGACAAAATCCAACACCCATTCATGATAGAAATTTTACAGAAAATTGGAATAGAACGTCTTTATTTCAACCTGATTAAGGCTATCTATGAAAAACCAACAGCCAACATCATACTAAATGGTCAAAAACTGAAAACTTTCACGCTAAAATCAGGAACAAGACAAGGATGCCCATTATCACCACTCCTGTTCAATAGTTCTGGAAACATTAGCCACAGCAATTAGAATAGAGAAAGAAATAAAAGGAATAAAGAGGGAAGGAAGAAGTTAAATTGTCATTATTTGTTGATGATATGATACTTTACATAGAAGACCCAAAAAACTCTACCAAAAGACTTCTAGACCTAATTGACAGATTCAGTAGAGTAGCTGGATATAAGGTCAACACTGAAAAAAACAATAACCTTCTTATACACAAATAGCAGACTCACTGAGACAGAAATTAGGGAAACAATTCCTTTTACAATAGCATCCAAAAAAATGAATTATCTAGGAATCAACCTGACAAAGGAAGCAAAAGACCTCTATACTGAAAACTACAGCACTGTGAAAAAGGAAATGGAGGAGGATATAAGAAAATGGAAAGACATCCCTTGTTCCTGCGTATGAAGAACCAATACAGTGAAAATGGCCATACTTCCAAAACTACTACATAGATTTAATGCAATGCCGATTAAATTCCAACAATATACTTCACAGAACTAGAGAAAACAATCCAAAAATTCACTTGGAACCAGAAGAGACCTAGAATAGCAAAACCAATTCTAGACAACAGAGACATGGCTGGGGCTATCACAATCCCCAACTTGAAACTATACTACAAAGCTCTGTGATAAAAACAGCATGGTACTGGCAAAGAAACAGACCCGAGGATCAGTGGAATAGATTAGAAGATGCAGAAACAACTCCAGACATACTCAGCCACGTCATCTTTGACGAAGGAACCAACCACCCTCATGGGAGGAAAGATAGCCTATTTAATAAGTGGTGTTGGAAAAACTGGATTTCAACCTGCCAAAGATTAACATTAGACCCATACCTATCACCATGCACTAAACTATGATCAAAGTGGACTAAAGATCTAAATGTTAAGACAGAAACACTAAACTTGCTGGAAGATAGGTAGAACTCTTGAAGACATTGGCATAGGAAAAGACTTTATGAACAAAACCTCAGTAGCATGGGAACTAGCACAAAGAATTGACACCTGGGATCTCATCTTATTAAAAAGCTTCTGCACTGCAGAGCTAAGAGTCAACCTACAATGGGGGAAAAAATTTTTAGCAGCTGTACCTCAGACAAAGGTCTACTGTCTAGAATATATAAAGAATTGAAAAAAATCAGACCCCCAAATTCAAAGACCCAATTCAAAAATGGGCATCTGAAATGAACAGACATTTCTCAGAGAAATAAGTAAAAGCAGCAAATAAACATATGAAAAAATGTTCAACATCACTGGTCATTTGAGAGATGCAGATGAAAACAACACTGAGATTCCATCTCACCCCAGAAAGAATGGCTGCTATCAAGAAATTAACCAATAACAAATGCTGACGGGGTGTGGGGAAAAAGGAACCCTTCTCCGTTGTTGTTGGGAGTGCAGACTGGCGCAATCACTGTGGAAATCAGTATGGTGATACCTCAAAGAACTAGGGCTAGAGGTCCCATTTGACCCAGCTAGTCCCCTGCTGGATATCTTCCCCAAAGAATTAAAAGAATCATAGCACAGTGATATATGTGCACCCATGTTTATAGTGGCAGTTTGTAATAGGTAAAGCTTGGAAACAGCCCAAATGCCCATCAACTGGAAACTGGACTAAGAAGGTGTGGTTTGTTTTTTTAAAAAAATTAAATGGAGTACTACTCAGCCATAATGAATGAGAAACTAGAGTCATTTATAGCTAAATGGATGGATATTGACGCCACACTCTTAAGTGAAATAAAGAGGACACACATGTAAATACTGAATAGTATGTCTAGTGTGAGAAACTGAAAGTGTAAATAAGGATTAAAATGATTAAAATGAGTAATTGATAATTTGAAAGAGGAAAAGGTCCAAAGGTATAGGGGTGGTGGGAGGGGAAGGGGAAAGGGAAGAAGGGAAAGGAAAAATTATGAGACAAGAAAAAAAATGGAAACGAAATCTATGTAAATAGGGAAGGGTGGAGGGGTGAAAGGCACAAAGGGAATGGGGAAAAAAGTAAGAACCAAGATACATCATGTACAGGTACAAGCACCCAATGATAAATGTAAATGTACTGTATACCTAAAATGTACCAATAAAAGAATTAAAAAAAAAAAAGCTAATGTGCAGGGCCAGGGATTTAGTTCAGTGGTGCCGCTGCCTGCCTTGCAAGTTAAAGGTTCCAAGTTTGATCCCCGTACTACTAAAAAAAAAAAAAAAAAAAGCTAATGTGGAGAAGGGGGAAATCAATATATATTACAGTTTTATTACAGACTTAAAAAGAAAATTTCAAATATTGTACAGTGAGGTGTGCTGAACACTATACAGTTATACTACTACCAATTATTATTTAAATATATTATATACCACAGTCACAAAATCAGAAAATAATGGGTAACAACTAATGTCATAAGGATGATATGACATCTATAGGATTTTGCTGAGTGGTTAAAGCACTATTTAATTTTTTCTAAATATTTACACTATTACCATTTATTTTTACGTATTATAAATAGCATTTCCTCCAAAAAGTAGACTCTCTAGCGTTAGTACTAATTCTTGAAGTCAAATAAACCTAAAAATATTGATAACCTTTTCAATCCTTTATTGCTCTACCACAGGGACAAATGCTCAGGAAGGGATTTCTGTGTTCTAAAGAAAAGAATGCAATACCTTAAAATTTAAAATATATGGAATTGATACAGGCACATAACATCAACTAAAACCTTTTTTCTTTACTAGTTTTTTGTTTTCTTTTACAAGAGAATTATCACTGTATTAATATTATACTACAAAAGCATGTAGACTCCATAATTTAAAATTTAAATGTCAGATATACAAGTAATGGCATTTTCTCCAATAATTCAGTTTTTATAATTTCTTTTTTGGAATAAATGTTAAAATTCTCATAATTTAAGAATTAAATATGAGCTGAAAAACTGAGCATCTCAAAGATTTATCAAGAATGTCAGAACTTGCAATTAACTTTATTAACTTGACATTGGTGATATATCTGCCCTTTGTTATTTATTCCTTAAATATGTATTTTACTGTGGTATATTTTCATAAGTAGTTATTTGAAAATTAATTTCTTATAACTGTGAAGAACCTCAGGGTTGTACAATTTTGTTAAATTATAAACTTTGAAAGTAAAACATATCTACCCAATTTAAAATATGTACCTTACTATTATTGTAATAAAGTCATTTTAAACCCCTAGTAAGATGAGTGGAATTCAAACCAATTCTGCAAAAGCTTTGCTATTATGAAAATTTTGAGATGGAAAACTTGCTTTGAAACTCACAAGACTCTCAAAATCACGCTGCAATATTTTACTGTGGGCCAATTAAGATTACTTTTGATTGCCGGGGATTTAGCTCAGTGGTTCTGCCGCCTGCCTCGCAAGCCCAAGGACCCAAGTTCGATCCCTGGTACCAAAAAAAAAAAGATTACTCTTGAAAAATGAGGACCAGGGCTGAGGATTTAGCTCAGTGGTTCCGGCGCCTGCCTTGCAAGTGCAAGGTCCAGAGGAGTTCGATCCCCAGTACCAAAAAGAAAAGAAAAAAAAAAGAGGATCAAACTATATTGATATTCTGAAACAAGCATTTTATATTATCAATATACTGACCAGCTGAAGTATAATTAATGACAGAATTACAAGTTTAATTCATGCCTAAAGGTTAGTGATTAGTGTAGTGTAAGTATTTAAATGTTCACTAGTAGACTAATACTTTAGTAGCTAACTACAGTATTGTTACAAACTTTCCCTTTAGTAGCTAACATGTGATATGGCAGTAAAATTTTCAGAAAAACTGTCATTAGTAGTATGTGAGTTGCTAGCAAGTCATCTTCCCTGAGGTAACAGACCATATGCAAAAGACACTGCTCACCTACAATAATGTTAATACCTCAAAAAGAATAGCAAGCTGGGTATGGTGGCATGTGGCTGTAACTCTAGCACTCTGGGAGGCTGAGACAGAAGGACTGCATGTTCAAGCCCAGCCTGGGCAACTTGGCGACTTAGTGAGAACCTTGTCTCAAAATTAAAAATAAAAAAGGGCTGGAGATGTAGCTTAGTGTGAAAGCACTGAGTTAACTCTCCAGGACAGCAATTTTTAAAGAAATGCAGTTAAGGACATGTGATTGGAAATATCTTAATTGGAAGCAGCAACTTTGATTATAAGAATATATAAAGCAAATTTAAGTCAAGAGCATTTACTAAATTTCTAGGCCTCTATCCTAACACTTTCCAATAAAATACCTGAAACATTATTAAAGGGGGAGAAGGGATGAATTTTTGGCTTGCTCTTTAGTTCCTGAGTGGCCAGTCCTTTGGAGTTATATACTGTCTCCTAATATTTGACAATGTCTTATTTAATTTAGTTACAACCATTTTCTCATTTCCAATATTCGCAACATATGCCGTATTCAACTTTACCTGGACTTTGGATAATCAACTTGAATTTGATATGATTATAATGAGCAGAAAGAAAATTACAGTATTTCAATGTTCAATGAAATACTACAGATAGAATTCAATTTTAGGATTGAATAACAGTGATAATGTTATATCTAGGACTAAACAAATATTTTAATTGATTGAGATCTCCAGTTTGGACTCAAACATGCAGCAATATCACAAAATGTTAGGATACTAAAAAATAATCATTCTACAGTCATATAACCAAACATAAGGGATATTTAAAACTTAAAGAAACCCTGTTCTAAAACTTGTTTAAAAGGATACCTGGCCCACTTATTAAAAATCATTAATAAGGGCTGTGGGTGCAGCTCAGAGGTATAAAGTACTTGCCTTGCAAACATGAGGCCCCAGATTCAATATTCGGCCCTGAAAAAAAATTATTCCATTTATACTTCAGCTGATTTAAAATAATTTTAAGAAATCTGATCACTTCTCCAAATGACGCCTTTTTTCTTTACTAAGGTGGAATCTGAACTGTTATTGTAATATTCACACCTAAGTAGCTTCTAACTAGCGGTGTTGTCATTAATAAAATATTGTCAGAGATTAAGTGCATCTTCTAACATTCACATGTACATTATACTTCACACTAAATTTAAGTATTTAATAGGGAGGTAAAATTTGTTTGATATTTTTCCTAAACATAGCAAGCCATGGATGAAAATATTTATTAAAGATGATAATATAGTCTGGAAATAGTTCATTTTTTGCTTACTGAACAGTTTTCCTGTACTTAAATCCAACCCTTCCCTCTGAAAAAAGGGAAAAATGTTTTAGCGGCAAAAAAAAAGCCAAAAATATTTGAAATAGTTAGTGAAGTGATATTTATAATTTTTATTTAATACAGAAGCTGGCTATGCTAAGTGTTAAATATTTGGTATTTCTCTTACTTTATAGAAAACCAGTGCATAACAGAAAAGTCCTAAATTTTCCTGTTTTGATATAGAGAATAATGTTTGAAAGTAAATTTAGAAGTGGAAGAATGGAGATAAAATATTGCAAAGAAAAATATATGATAAAAACTAACTCAAATACATGTATCTTATACCTATGAAATGTTTAACTTCTTCATTCTTTCCTTATTCAAAATGGAGTATTTAATATGTGGATTTAGAGACATTTCATAGAAAAAAGATCAAAACCTCCCTTACTGGAAAAACAAGTGTTGTCTATATCCTTTATAAATCAATAGGCAGAGACCTTTGAACACCTGATTGTATGCTTTCTGATGTACATTTTCATGGAACTGCAAACAGTTCTGCACCTGTTATAATGTGCAAACAAAAAAAGCCAGGCTTTGAATGCTCTGAGAAAGAAATTGTATTAACTTACATTTTGTCTTTCATCCATTCAAATTCAACTTAATTTCAGTGAACAGAGGGAGACAGATTGAAATGTACATTTCAGAATACAGATCTGCAGAACAGGATAATATAATGCAATACCAATCTTGAGATAAACACTTTTGTCTCTAAGGAATAAGCATGAAAGCTGCTTCTCAAGGAACTGGCACTAAAGAGTTAATGAATACAATATTTAAGCAAATGCTGAGTTGATCAGGGTATGGTGCAGTAAAATTTGCATCCAAATCCAAGTGAAGCCAACAAATAAAGAAAATCTTATGGACTCTAATAAAAAAGGACCTTTTTTTGGTTCAGAGGGGCTCAAAGACACTTAGCATATATAGGCATAAATACCACTGATCAAAATGTAACTCATTCATAAACATAAATTCTTATTTATAAATTCTCTATAAATCTGACATATTCTGAAAATTAGAAATTAACTACTGCTACCATTATTTTTAAATTTTCTACCACAATTTACAATCAACTCTTCTATAAGATTAAAAAAAAATTAGGTGGCACTTGAACCAGGCCAGGATTCAAAAAATAATGGTAACATATTATCCACAGACCACACAATTGGCCATGTTGGCTCAGACAGCAACTAACTGAATCACATTATCATTCTAGAATACGTATTTTTCCCCAATATTGTTCAAATCAGCAAAATGTTATTTCATTACACACTCTTCTCAAGATGTTTTTGCCAAGAACAGCTATTTCTATGAATGTATTTATGTTCACAAAAATGTCAGTATCACTAATAAAATCATTTTGTGAATTTTAAAATATAATCTAGTTTAGATAACCTTCAAATTTACATAAATTTTTGACACTCTAATAATGTAGGATGGTTATCCTGATAACATCAACATTAGCAAAATCTCATTTCCTCCCCAGTTCTGTCTTTTCTGAAATCATACATTTTTAGCACAAGAATTTTCATTTTTGAAACATTTAAGACTTTCATGGAACTGAAATCACAGTGAACTTCCAATGAACCACAGAAATGAAAGAAACTTATCTCAGCAGATCTAAATATCTACTTTATGGGAATTCAGAGCCAGCCTGGGCAGCAGTATATTAAAAGCTATTGCCAATCACACACTTGCTATCATGCACTGAATAACAAGGTATAATCTTTGAATTATATATGTACAAGATTTTAAATGACTAATCAAGTTATGTGGCCCAGCCAACAAATATTACATATTCACAATAAACACTCTGCCTTTATTAGTGCCTAATTAAATCAAGAATGATCCATTGGCTCAGTTGTATTAGTCATCTCAGCATCTTGACTATCCATTTCTTCAGGTTCCTCCACAGAATTTTCCTTTTGTGCTTTTGACCTTGTGGAAAATGCTGCCCCCAGTGTATCTGCCACACAGCTATCAGTTGTTTCTGTATTCAAATTTTCAGTACCACCGGTTAAAGGAAAAGATTCAGGCAAGTCAATCTGAAGATTCCCAGACTTCATAGAAGAACTTATAACTTCGACTTTTCTCTGAGGAAGATCAGATGGTGAATGCTCTGTACTTTGATCCCGCAAGTGCTTGTCCATTGAAGCCTGAATAGAAGAAACCATTTCCTGCAATTTTTTTCGCTGGGCCTCAACCAAATCAGGATCAAGCTGCCTGCTGTCTCGCATTGTTACTACTCCAGGTGCCATTCGAATAAGCTCACTGTTACTAGGAGCAGCTGTGAATGCAGGAGGCTCTGTTTTAGTGGAACTGTTACTAAAGTCTGACCCTGTATTATGCTTTCTTACAACTGGAATTTCCCTAGCTCTTAGATCAAGGTGTGGGTTACTGGATGCAGTTCCTAGAGAATGCCCCTTTCCCTGAAAGGCCGTTACATTATGAAGTTGCTCAGATTTCTTTTTTACTACTCCACCACTACCTAGTTTTAACAGCCCGTGTGAGGGACTTGATTCCCTACTTCTTGTAGTCGCCTCTGCTCGAACCTGACTTACAGCCTCTTTCACTAAATCTTCAACATCAGGACCAATGGGAAAATGTCCTGCAGCATCCACACACAACTCCAGTCTATCTTCAGAAGCATTATAAACAAAGGTTTTGCCAGGTAGATGTGGAAAAGTGCAATGCTTGCCATCAGCCATACCTAAAGAAAGGGAAAAGATATTTAATACAGTAAAAGCTTAAGGTATTAGCAAAAGTGTAGTAAACAACATTATAGTTAAAATAGTGAATTTTCAGTAATCATGTATAGATACTGGGTTTCAAAACAAGATCAATAGAAAATAATTTTATTATAAAGAGAATATCATCACTGACATTAAATAAGTTCCTCCAGGGGATTTTTTTTTTCCTTAAATCATTATCCTACTAAGCACCTGCCTCTAATCCCAGCTACTTGGAAGGCTAGTGGAGGAGATTAAAAGTTCTAGGTCACCGAGGGCAATTAAGTCACTTCATGAGGCCCAGTATCAAAATAAAAAATAAACAGGGTGTGGTGGCATGTGTCTATCATCCCCCCACTTGGGAGGCCGATGCAGGAGGACTGCAAGTGCAAGTCTACCCTGGGCTACCTGGCATGTTTAAGGCCAGCCTGAACAACATAGTGAGACCCAATCTCAAGGCCCCATCCCACTCCCAAAAAAGGATGTAGGTGGGATGTAGCTCAGTGGTAAAGGCTTGCTCAGCATGCACAAGCCCTTGAGTTCAATCCTCAATACGCACTGGGGGGAAAAAAAAAATCACAAAAATCAAAGAAGAATTTTCTCTTGACACACCCTGAGTAGAAAACTGACGGAAATAGACATATAAAAATGAAAGCCACTGGAGTTGTAGCTCAGTGACAGAGTGTTTGCCTAGTATGCACAATGACCTGGGTTCTATCCTCAGCACAAACACACAAAAAAATCAGAGATGTGGTTTAAGTAGTACTTTTCTAGGCACATCTACAATCAGTTTACCATCTCCCAATCCCCTACCTTATATATGGATAAACCATGGCTCTACAAATGAAGATAGCAAAGAAGAGAATTTTGTAAGGCTAGGAAGGCTTTTTTTTTTTCCCATTAAGTTTACTGGTACATTTTAGGTATAAAATACATTTACATACATCACTGGGATCTTGTACCATTACATGAGTATCTTGGTTCTTATTTTTTCCCCTTTCCCCTGCCCTCCCTTCACCCCCTCCACCCTTCCCTATTTGAAAAGATTTTGTTTCCATTTTTTTCGTTTTCTCATATTTTTTCTTTTCCTTTCTTTCCTTTCCCCTACCCCTCCCGCTTCCCCTGCTCCTTTAGACTTTTACTTCCTATTACACAATATCAATTATACATTTTTAAAATTACAATATCAAGATCTAGGAGATATTACCACAGATTTTACAGAATTTAAAAGGATATAGAAAGCATATTTCAAAAATCTGTTTTGAAATAAATTTGACAACTTCTAAGAAGTACCTTGGAAGACAAATTAATGAAACTAACTCTGGAGGAAATATAAAATTTGAATAGCACTTATTAAAGAAAGTATATTTCTAGCTTGAAAACCTACCTATATGACAACAAGCTCACATACATTTTAACTGATAAATTATATCAAACATTTAAAGCAGAAAAAAAAAACCACTTCTCCCCTCATTTTAGGAAATCAACATTGTGCTAGTCCTAAAACTGGATAAAGACAATAGAAGAAAAAAGTATGAACATAAATAGAAATTTGTTTAACAAAACGAACTATTAGAGGTCAGATCTGGCAATATGTAGAAAGCAGTCTTATTATAGGGATGGCAGTGTTGGTTCAGCATTGGAAGATCCACCCCCAAAAGTCATCATTTTAACAAAGGAAAGGAAAAAGCCATATGATCCTGTCACTAGTTGGAGAAAAAGTATTGGACTAAATTCCACAGCTGTTCATGGTAAAAGCTATCAGGAGACTAGAAGTAGAACAGAACCTTCTCAACACATTAAAGACATGTACTCCACACTTCCAGCAAAAAACGCCTTATATGAGTTTCTTTCTTTCTTTTTTTTTTGGTACCAGAGATTGAACTCAAGACCTTGTGCTTGGGGGGCAGGGACAGCGGAACCACTGAGTTAAATCCCCGGCCCCAGAACAGAGTTTCTAGAACAAGACCATATATGTAAGATAAAAAAAAATATATATTGAGCTATGTTTTGCATATGGTATAATTCACCCTTTGCAAGTGGTACAATTTATGGTCAACTGATTTTTGACAAAATGATTTAATGAATAAAACCTAACATTAAAAAAAAAACTACACATTAAACAAACATTATTACATCCATGCATTAAACATCCATACATTAAAAAGAAAATTCTTCTCCATTATGGCAAGAAAAAAAAGGCTCATACCTTGCAACATGTCTTATATTTAATAGCCAAAGTATATCTGGATCATAAACTTAAATATAAAATCTAAATGCTATAAACTTCCAAGAGAAAACATGATTTTTGTGACCTTGGATTAAGCAAAGATTTAGGACACAAAAAGCATGAAACATAAAAGAAAAAATTGTTAAAATGGACTTTATCTAAATTAAAAACCTCTGATCTTCAAAAGATATTAAGAGAATAAAAAGACAAGTCAAAGACTGGGAGAAATATTCACAAAACACCTATCTGATAAGGGCTGGGAATGTAGCTCAGTTGCACTGCGCCTGCCTGGCAAGTGCAAGGTCCTGAGTTCAATCCCTAGTACCAGGAAAAAACAAAACACCTATTCAATAAAACATGAGTGCCCAAAATATACATAAAAACTCAAAACTCAATAATAAAATTTTAAAAATTTTAGAATATGCAAAAAAGAGCAAATAAACATATGAAAAGATGTTCAAAATCATTTTTTAGGGAAATGTACATTAAAACCACTGTGGGCTAGTACTATAAATCTATAAGAATGTTAAAAAAAACAAAACCTGACACTATCAAATGCTGACAGGGATACAAAACAGATGAAACACTCATACGATGCAGGTGTAAGTGCAAAATGGACTAAACATTTTGGAAAATGGTTTGGAAGTTTATTCTTATAAACATATATCAGTACTTACCACCTGACCTTGCAATTCCACTTCTAAAATGTACCAAAGAAGAGTAAAAAGGTATGTTTACACAAAGACCTGCATATAAATGTTTATAGTAGCTTTATGCATAATGGTCAAAAACTGAAAACAGTTCAAATGTCCCCTGGCTGGTTATGAATTTTTAAAATGTGAGCTATCCAATCAATGAAATATTAGCAATAAAAAAACTAATATATGAAATAACACAAATCACAAATGTTTATTAAAATAGAAATAGGGCATACACATACTTCCTCTCTCTTGCCATGTCATGTCCTGTGCTGCCTGTCTCAGTACTTGGTCAGCAAGAAGGCCATTATCAGGGCCAGGAGTGGTGGCGCACACCTGTAATCCCAGCACTTGGGAGGCAGAGGCAGGAGGATTGCCATGAGTTTGAGGCCAGACTGAACACAAAGCAAGACCTTGTCTCCAAAAAATAAACAAACAAAAAAACCTCAAAGAAAGAATTTTGGGTCATGGATTTAGCTCAGTGGCACTGTGCCTGCCTGGCAAGCGCAAGGTCCTGAGTTCCATCCCAGGTACAAAAAAAAAGCCATTATCAGACCTTGGATCATAGACACTTAGTCTCTGGACTTTGGACCAGAAGCATAAACCAAAATAAACCTCTTTCCCATTCTAATTAAAAACAAAACAAAAACAGGCAATTGTTTTCCATAAAGAGCAACATGATACACACTTTAGGTTTTGTGGGCTATAAGGTCTCTATCATAGCTATTCAACTCTGCTATTGTTGTGCAAAAGCAGTCACAGACAATATGTAAACATGGCTGTATTCTGATAAAACATTATATACAACAGGCAAGAGACCTGATGCAGATCTCAGGCTATTGTTGGCCAACTCCTGTGCTAAAACAAAGAAGCCAGACACAAAAGGTTACATTAAATGATTCCACGTATATGGTAATGTGAAAAAGGTAAACACACAAAACAAATTAGTGGTTGCTGGGGCATGGGAGTTAGAGAAAGGGTGTTGATTACGAAGCCCAAAATGACCTTCTGGAGTGGCAGAAATATTCTACATCTTGATTGATAGTGCAAGACTTTATGTTTCTATAAAATTTATATACAGCTTGGGCATTCCTATTACAATAATTTGAAATCCCAAATGCTCCAAAATTTGTAAGATTTTTGAGTGCCAACATAATGTCACCAAATGAAAATCCTCCATCATGAAACTGTCTCACACAAAATTACTTAAGATATTGTATAAAATTACCTTCAGCCTATGTGTATAAGGTGTACATTGAGGCATAAATGAATTCTGTGTTTAAACTTAGAACCCATCCCCAAGATATCTCACTATATAAATATTCCAAAACCCAAAATATACAAAATCCAAAAAATTTCTAATCCTAGGCATTTCTGACAAGATATACAAAACCAGTACCTGAACACCTAAGAAAGGCGAATTTTATTCCATATAAATTATGCCTCAATACAGGTGTGGTGGTGCATACCTGTAATGCCAGCACTCTGGGAGACTGAGGCAGGAGGATCCCAGGTTCACACCCAGTTTGGGCCACTCTTAGCAACTTTATGAGAACCTGTCTCAAACAACAACAACAAAAACAAACACAACCCTCCCCCACAAACCAAAAGACCTGTTTTGAAAAAAGAAATAAAGAAAAGAAAGGCCTTCTTTGGTTCCTGATTCAAATAAAGAAAAAAAAAAAAGCAATTTTTGGAGAGAATCAAATATCAAGGAAATTTAAACACTATTGGGTGATATTTAAAAAATTATTATTTAGGGAGCTGGGGATGGAGCTTAGGGTACAGCATATGCCCAGCATGCCTGAGACTAAGGTTCAAGCCCCACCACTGGAAGGAAATATATTTTTGTTTTAGATGTGACAATAGTACTGAGGTTATTTGTGTTTAAAAAAAAAGACCCCTTACCTTCAGAGATACATACTTATATAGATGAAATTATATTATCTCTGAGATTTGCTTTAATACAGTTCAGTTGAGAAGTAGAGATGTACTGATAACTTTTTTTTTTTTTTTTTTTTTTTGGTATCGGGGATTGAACTCAGGTCCTTGCGCTTGCGCAGCAGGTGGTGAAACCGCTGAGCTAAATCCCCGGCCTGTACTGATAACTTTTGAAGCTAGGTGGTACATAAATGAGATCTCATTATAGTATTCTTGCTATTTTTATATGTCTGAATATTCCTACAATACTCAAGTTGAAGGAGTTTTATTAAAAAAAGAAAAAAATGTGTATGAGGAAGAAATGAAAATGACAGAACAGAGATTTTGCATTTACTGTCTGTAGAGTCCAGGTAGGTAGAACAGTGAGATAAGCCAAAGTGATAAATCTGAGGCCAAATGCAATCATGTCAAATCTTTGAATAGTGAGGTTCAAACACATGTCCTGGAAATTTCCCTCTTATGTTTACATACAAGTGTATATCTTTACAAATAATGCACAATGTCAAAAAAATTAAATGTAAAATGAGCTATTTCCTAAAACCTAAAAACAATGAGACATAAAATATTAATCATGACTAAAACACAATATAATAAAGATATTATATTATCTGATTCAGGGATAGTTACTAACATTTTAACCAAACCACTTCTAATTTCACAATTGTCTTTAGTTGTTAAGAATCATACACATAATTTAAACGAGAAAATAAAAGCCAGAAAGTGATGGAAAATGTTTAATAATAACATAGGAGAAACACAGCTAACCATGTCAGCATAATAATCTATTTTAACAAAGCAGACTGCTAAAGAAGACTCTGAACTTAATTAATCAGCCTTGGAAATATATATGTATATGTTAATATCTATCTATATAATGTATACATATACATACATATACAGATCTGTACATAAATCTGTATGTATGCATGTGTAAATATATATAGATCTATACGCAGAAGTATGTGGGTGGGTGTGTTTTAAACACGGGCTCTTCCTATATTGCCCAGGCTGATCTCCAACTCCTAGGCTCAAGCAATCTTTCTACCTCAGCCTCCCGTTATAGGCATGTACCACCATCCCTAACTAGAAGTATCTTTAATATAGTACTATTTGAACTTTCTTAATCTTATAATAGTATAAGTGGACATATTAGCTAATAATAAAGAAATTAGTTATACCCATGGTTTTCTTCATAATATTGTAGAATACACCACCCTGCTGAAACATGTGAGGAAGTCCCTTCGCATAAGACCACACATCTTCTCCTGTAAGACAAAAACAGATACAGTGTAAGAAATAAAAGAGTTTGCTCCCAGGTTTGCTTTAACAACAAACAAAAGCAACAACCCAGGGCTGCTTTAATATGATTAGCCTAGAACAGAGACTGAAAGGCAGAGCTTCTCAATTAGTGAAGCAGCCAGGTATAATACAGAGAGATGGGCCAGGGATTTAGCTCAGTGGTTCCAGTGTCTGCCTCACAAGCACAACAAGGTCCTAAATTTGATCCCTGGTACCAAAAAAAAAAAAAAAAAAAATACAGAGATGATAAGATTGACAGTACTATGGCACACAAGAAAATGCATGGACTATTTAAAGATGATACCCACTGCCAAGTGCTATCATGGAAGAGTACACAACTAGTATTTCAAGGTCATACAGTTTTCAAAAGAGAAGAGAAATCCAAATATTCAATATGAATTCTATCAAATTGTAAATGTAGACACTAATTCAAAAATGTCTTTAAAGTTGCATGAGTCAATGCTGCGCACATTAAACAAAATATATCTAAAGACTCAATCCAGCTCAAAAGACTAATTTATAAACTCTGCACTAGAAATTTTAAAAAGCTATAGAAAGATGTGTACTTTTAGAATGTAAAGTTGCGTATTTATGTTAAACCCAAGTAAATTAAAAGAGTCTAGGGAGAAAAATAGGCAGATTGAACAAAAGTAATTCAATTTTGGTGGGTTTTTTTGGTACTGGGAATCGAACTTGGGTCCTTGCACTTGCACAGCAGGGGGCGAAACCACTGAGCTAAATCCCCAGCCCTCGATTTTGTTTTTCTGAAGTTGACTCTCAAAATAAGAGATTAAGGGAGAAAAGATTTCAAGAAATTTTGAATAACCTTTACAAGCCCACAAAATATCTACAGAAAGAAATGATTTCAAAAATATTGTTTGATAAGTTTCAAATAAAAAATGGAGAATGATGGGGCTCTGAGTGTTGCTCCGTGGTACAGAGCACATGCTTAGCATGTATGAGACAAGGCTCTAGGTTCAATTCCCAGCGCAAGAAAAAAACAAAAAAACAAAAAACACTGAGAATCATTGTAAATGATTTCTGAAGAAGTCGAAGAATGGAAGGAATATAAACATTATTTTTTGTTTTTGGAATATGGTTCCCTTTGCTTCTGTATACTTTCATTATTTTTAATATGCTAATGTGTATGTACTACTTTTATTAGAAAAACTGAGTTGTTTTTAACAAGGAAGGGTTAACTTTTATCTTTTAGAAAATCATACTGTTGAATCTGAACTTTACATGGCAATAACTGCTGATGCTAATTAATCACTATGCATATACAATCTCTCCCCATGTTTATGAACAGGAGTATGAATTTGTGTGGCAGGTGGCTAAAGTTAACTTCAGTATACTAGTTAATATACAAATTTTTAAAACCTTAGCACTTGAAGTTTCAATTAACTGAAACATTTAGTTAAACATATATACTTTACTAATGATGCAGTACTATTACTAGAATGCCTATATATAAAAGGGTAGATACACAGGAGTTTAATTTAAAATTCTGAAGATTATTAAGTGCCCCAAATTCAGAATTATTTATAACTCCTGGTAGAAGCTCTGATTGCTGAACTTATCATTAAATTTCATTTGGATAAATTATTTCTATAGTAATAACTTCTCTTAATGCTATCCTTAATGTATTTAAACATTTACTAAGGATATCATTTATTTGGAAGATATAAAAAAATGCACAGTAACACTTTTTTGGGGGAATAAGACTCTGAACAGGTGCCAAAATGATTAACTTCTCAGAACTGATCACTTGTGTACTAACAAGAAAAAAATTACATTTCTTAATACTTAATATACATGATTAGTCTTCAAGCAGGCAGATTACTTACTCTACTATATATTTCTCCACCTTATTTTCATTATCTTCCCCTAAAAGCCATTATTAGACATTATTTTCCTAACCTGCCTCACTGCCCATGGCATTTGAATACCAGATATGTAACACTGTATATGTTTATGTACTGTGTGCATATATTAATTTTATACATTAGAGTAAGACCTTTTTTTTAACCTTCTCTCCCTCAAGAACCAATTTTCATTCCCTTCATCTGACTTAAGGGAAGGATAAATACTGTCTAAACCTCTATTACCTACCTAGCTCTGGGAAGGCAATTAATATAGACTCATTTACTCATCACAACCAAGCTCTATTTTATAGACAAGGAAACAATCTTGGAGTGCTCAAATAACTGTCCTAAGATCACACAGCTAGTAATAAGTGCTAAAGCCTGGACTTGAATCCTGCATATCCAAACCTTACACCTTTCCCAGTATTAAACCTGCCCTAGAGGTCAAATTGTGTTAAAATAAATTTCATGACCCTATTCATAGTCTTCTGGTGTAGAAACTTAAGGCATTCACACTGGTTGGAGAAAAAAAAATAGATGAATTATTTCCTTTGGTATATAATGACCTCCAACTGAAGTCATGTTTGCTGATAACAGAAATGTGAAAAATGACTAGATTTCAGTCACTCTGCCCAAGTCCACCAGACTTAGACGGCTCTCCACTCCATTTCTCTCTATCCCTCTTACTATCGCCCTGGCTGTCTCCTGCCTCAGAACTGGGTTTCCCTTGTCTTCTCTGTAAATCCCTCCTCCATATAGCTTTCCTAGTTAAACCTTTACTAGTTCCTCAAAAGCTTATGACGAAATCCAAGTTCCTTTTACCCAGCATATGAGACACTTTTCTAGTTGGCCCTTACATGCCTCTCTCATCTCACATCATATCTTGCCTTAATTTTTACAAAGCAAACTGCTTCAGTTTCCTAAAGGCCAATAATTATTTTGTATAGGGGGAAGGGAAGGGCAGAAAAAGGGATAGAAAAGAAAGAATTGAAGACCAAAAATAAGGCAATAGAGCTTTTGTAAATGGGAAGGGGGCCAAGTGTTGGAAGGAGCAGGGAGGGATGGGAAGGTTTGGGGACAAACAAAAAGAATTAAGATGGGTTATATACACGTACCAACTCCTCAAATAAATGTAATTATTATGTACCACACACATAGCAATAAAAAAACTATTTAGGTATCACTTATGTCTTTTGATTTTCATATATATGTACATGAATACCAGGGCCCCTACGATGCTGCAGGCTAATTTAGCTTACTTTCTCTTTCCCCTTCTAAACTAAAAGATTTTCAGATTCAGGCTAAAGTTAGTGGCCTATCAGACTTTCTATTCCTAGGACCTGGCACAGTGCTGAACTAAGAGCAGCACTCCGGCTGGGGATTTAGCTCAGTGGTTCTGCCGGCTGCCTTGCAAGCTCAAGGACCCAGGTTCAATCCCTGGTACCAAAAACAAAAACAAAAACAAAAACAAAACAGCAGCACTCTTACTACCGATTGAATGATGTATAGAATAAATAGTACAAATGAGGTTTTTCCTTTTAAACAATGCCTAAAAGCAATCCAGAAAAAAACTGACACAGCATAACTTTTCTTCGATGTTATAAAATATAACTAATAGTAGCAACTGTTTTCTCTTTGAGAGTTAAATAAACCAAAATCATAGCAAAAGCAAAGAGACAAAATGATTTTTCTACCATTTCATTAGAAAGTAAACTTATGGTAAAGCCTCTACCAAATATTATGTTAACATATGTTTTTCTCTTATAGTCTCCAATCAGTTTTACTTTATAATTCAACTGTTTCTTCATAGTAAAACAGTAAAGTACTTTTAACCAATGTATTGTATATGGATATAAATATCCATAAATAACATCTGTTCATGCCTCATCTTCCACCAGTCCTTCCTTCTACAGCCTTCAATGATATTATGGATAATTTTTCTTTTAATTTATCCAAATTTTTTCTATAACAATTTTTAATTTTAAACATTGTTAAAATGAACTGTTTAAAAATATATTTCTTTTTCTAATAACAAAATGGGATTAAAAGTGATTTTAGGGCCAGGGATTTAGCTCAGTGGTTCCTCTGCCTGCCCCGCAAGCGCAAGGACATGAGTTCAATCCCCAGTACCAAAAAAAAAAAGTGATTTTCAAAGGTCATCATTCTGATTTTCTAACCTTAAATATTTAAAAAGGTGATCTGGGGAAATGGTATGAAGGAGAAGGTGGAAATGGGTATGGTGGTGCAGTTGGACTGGTAAAATAACACCTAATGTTCAGCAACACAGGAGAGTAATTATAATTGACAAAATGTGTATTTCAAAACAGTTTGTAGACGTTCCCAATATGCTGTAATGTTCCCCGAAATCCTGTAGATGACATATATATCATAACCCCCATCTATCACTACACATCATATACATGTATCAAAATATCACACTGTACCCATAAACATGTACAATTATTGTGCACAAATTAAAAAATATAATAAATAAATAACACCGTATGAAGTTTAAACTTTGCAATTTATAAAGGGAGAAATGTAAAAATCTAACATCTACATGAAATATACTTTTAAAACTCCAAATACCCCAAACTAACTTTGAAGTATCTATGACCATAAAATAAACAATGTATTTTAAGTAAACAATTTCAAACTTTGTAATAATAATTTCAATAAACAGGTACAAATGTTTTCTTTCTGTACTGGGAATTCAACCAAAGACTTTCTCACTGAGTTGTATCACCACCTTTTAAAATTTTGAGACAGGTTCTTCCTAAATCACTAAATTGCCCAGACTGGGCTTGAAATACTTTGCCTTAGCCCCTCAGAATGCTGGGATTACAGGTATGAGCCACCATACCCACCTAACAGTTCTAAATTTAAAGTAGGACCACAGGACTGTTTCTACTCAAGAGATTCCCAAAGGTACTTATTTGCTGAAAGAATTGTTGCCACCCCTCCATTTTTTCGTGTGGATTCTCCCACCTAAAAATAAACTCTATCAATAGTTAAAACTTTTTAAGAAAGGTATACCTGTTTCTCTTCTTGTACTCAGTCCCTTAAAATTATCCAGCCACACAGCTTTTAGTATTACTATCAGTATTAAAGGATATAGTTAACTCAATTGTGTATAAACACGTACACATGCACAAGTACATGAGTCTAAACGGATACATCCCAATCTAATAACAAGTTTCTCTAGTGAGTGCAAACGTTAAAAAAAAACCTGAGAACTACCATATTTTATTTTATACATGCTTGAATTGTTTGAATTAAAAAATATTATGTTATAATTGAAAAAATATTAAGGGAAATAAAAGGGATCAAATTGCTGAGCATAGATAGGAATCTAATCAATACTTAACATAATTTTCAAAGCATGATTATGTAAAATAACCATTTATAACATATATATTTATTTTAAAATTTATCTATATGCTTTAGTTTTTATTCAATCTTATGACTGCCCCCATTACAAATATGCTCTATATAAATCAACAGAAGGGCAGTTGGATGGCATACAAGGAATAATAATACGTATAAGTGCTGTTTCGATTTGAAACTTTCAAGTCATCCAAAATCTGAAGAAAAATAAAGATTCAATAATAATAGTGAGATTCCATGTCATCTGAAAAATGTCTGAATCTCAAGTGTGATTCTGGAAAATCCTGAGGCATTTATGGACATCAAGTGTAGCTATAGCTCAGTGGTAGCACTTTGCTTAACAACATGCACAGGGCCCTGAGTTTGATCCCCAGCAACACCAAAAAAAGAAAAGAAAAGAAAAAAAGACTAATGAAGTAGTATAAAATTATAAAACACTCACCATCTTTTTGGGTTTTTTTGTTTGTTTTTTTCCCCTTTTCTTTGCTGGAGTTCAAAACAGGGCCTAGTGTATGCTGAGCAGGTGCTCTACCACTAAACTACATCCCAAGCCCCTGTATTTTGTTGTTGTTTTGAGACAAGGTTTCCCTATGTTGGCCAGGTTGGCCTCAAGCTCAGGATTCTCCTGCTTCAGCTTCCAGAGTACTTGAATTATAAACCTGTGCCCCAAGCCCAGCTAACTTTTAAAATATACATTGAAACCAATATGGGGCCAGGGATTAAGCTCAGTGGCTTCGGCACCTACCTCGCAAGCACAAGGTCCCCAGTTCAATCCCTGTTCCCCCCCCAAAAAAAACCAATCTGGGTGTGGGGGGACACATCTGCAATCCCAACATCTTAGAAATTGAGTCAGGACTACAGCAAATTCAAGCCCAGCCTGGCCAATTGTGCAACTTGGTGAGAGGCTGTCTAAAAATATAAAATCAGGGCTGGAATGTAGCCCAGTGCAAAAGCTCTAAGTTCAATCCCCAGTACCACCACACTTGAGATATAATACCAGACAATGCAATGTAAAGGAGGAAACATTTATTTTGGCTCATATTTTAAGTCCATAGTTGGTCGGCACTAAGGCAGGAGGAAGGCACGGGGGAAGGGTCTGGCAGAGGAAAGCTGCTCATGTCAGGGAAGGAGATACACCCTTCCTGGTCATCCCTTCAGTGTCCCGCCTCTTCCTACCAGACCCCACCTCCTAACAGTAAGTGAGGTATATACTCCATGATCCAATCACCTTCCAAAAGTCCAGTCTATGAGTGTATGAGGCCTCTGGGGAGATGTTCTTATCTAAACCATGCTTAAAACATCACATAGTTTTTTTCGGAAAGAGAAAAGGTATGTCAAAATCAAACAAGTTTCTCAGTTTCTTAAAGGATGGTAACCTTTGCAGTGAAATAAGGTATATATTACAAATAGTCTAATTTTGTTTAACTCCAAACTAATAAATTCTGGTTTTTGCTTAAACCTGTCTTTAACTCTTTAATACAAAAGAGAAGAAAAAAAGCCAGGTGCAGTGGCACACATCTGTAATTCCAGCTACTCTGGAGACTGAGGCAGGAAGATCACAAGTTTAAGACAAGCCTGGGCAACTAAGACCCTGTCTCAAAATAAAAAGTAAAAAGTGCTGGAAATATTCCTCAGGAGTAGAGTGCCCATGGGTACAATTCCTAGTACTGCAAAAAAACACTAGAAACTTAATGCAACACAGTACTTAGAAAAAAGAAATTAGCCTAGCATTTATGGTGGATCATGTACCACCTATCATATCTAACACACACACACACACACACACACACACACACACACACACACACACAAACCACATACAGTTTGTATAAAAGAAATTTCAGTAACATATTTTGCAAAGCCAGAGTTGGGGTTATTCAAGTTACTATATAAAAAATGAAGATGAAAAACAAGCTCAACAACCTCTGGTGTTCTGGATAGAACAGCTTAAAACATGAGATATTACAGGTAGAACATTATTTTTCCATTTTATACTACCATCATCTGATTCAATGTGAATCAATGTGAACCATTCTATGAATGGTTTTCATTAAGCAAAAGACTAATGTGAAAGACTTAGTTTTGTTGATATAAGACAAATTCTATTTAATGAATGTTCTACCTAAAAGCAAAAGAAAAGCACATGTTCTTAACTATTAGCCTTATTTAATGAAGATACACAATTGTATACACACATATATATATAATATTTAATCAAGTGAGACGTTTTCTAAAATGCAGTATTGGTCATATATTAGAGTTTTATAATTTTATGTCTGTAAGAAAGAAAGCTGGCAGTGTGCTGCCAAAAATTACAAAAGTATGGGACTCCCTTAGTGGGGATCATGCAGCTAAGTTTATGGCAGGCAAAGCCTGTGTTTCATTCATCTTCGTACCTGCAACACAGTCTTCAGCTCAGCACATATTTATTTTGCTGAAATAATCTTCATTCACTCATCCACCAAGCATCTATTTGGTACCTACTATCTGCTAGACCTTGTATTAGGTGATAAAGTATTTATTAGTGAACAAAATAGGCTACAAGACTCTACCTTGGTGGGCTTAAGAATCTAGTGAGGAAGGACAAATAAGATCATTAAAACTTGTGCTACAATAGAAATGAACAGGGTATAATGATAAAGAGACCTATTTAGAATGGTCAGCAAAAGTCTCTCCAATCCTTAAAAAGCAGTATTTCGCTGCACAACTCACAAAAGCTAAATTGTGGAAACAGCCTGTATATATATACATATATAGATGTATATATATCCATCAACAAATGAATAAAGAAAATGTGATATTTATATACAATGAAGAACTACTGTGCCATAAAGAAAGGTAAATTTGAGTCATTTGTAGGAAAATGGATGCACTTTGATACAATAATGTTAAGTGAAATAAATCAGACACATAAGCTTAAATATCACATGGTTTCTCCGACATAAGAAACCCAAAGTATGAATAAAGAAGCAAAATAAAAGACAGACAATGGGAAACAAGGAGATACAGTTTTTCCAAAGGGAAGGGGACAAAGACATGGAGGGGGGAAGGGGATAAAAAAAGAATTAAAATGTGTTATGTACATGTACCAACTTCCTATGATGAATGTAATCACATACTGCAAACACGTACTAATAATAATAAGATTTAAAGTGATATTTAAACCTAAACTTCAATAAGATGCTCTTTCCACAGCATAAAGCTTGATAAGTTATTTTCTAAACATTGCAGCAGAGCAGCCTTGCTCCCATTTGGCAATCCACAATGTAATTTCTACATTTTGAAATTTGCAATTTTCTAAACAGTCCATGTCATTTTTCACCCCTCCCCATTTTGAACATCATTAGCTTCCCAACATCCTTTTTATATGGCTGGATGTATGTGACTATTCCAAACTTGACATTTTCACAAACACATAACTTTTTATTAAGAATATCTTGTACATATTTCAAATTGTTATAAGAAAATTAAACAGAGAAAACAAATATTTGTAGAGGACCAGCAGCCAGGCATGTTGGCGCACACCTGTAATCCCACTACTCCAGCAGGATGAAGCAGAAGGATCACAAGTTTGAGGGCAGCCTGGAAAAAAAAGCCACTGACTTATTTAAATAGTCTCTCAAGGGCTACTACTATAAAATTACCAGATATATCAGACATATCTTTACACTCAAACTTTGTATTGGCAGAGGCAGTAGAAGATACAGAAATGTGTCAGTCAGGCATGGTAGTACATGCCTGTAATCTCAGCTACTTGAGAGGCTGAGGCAGAAGGACTGAAAGTTTGAGGCCAGCCTGGGCATTTAATGTGACTCTGTTTTAAAAGTTAAAAGGGATAGGGATATAGCCACTGGGTTCAATCCTCAGTACAAAAAAGAAATGAATGCAAGGAGGAAAGAGAGAGAGACAGAGAGAGAGGAGGAAAAAGATTGTAGGTTTGTGGATAGCAACATAAATATTAGAGGTAAAAAGGGAAGAGATCAGAAACAGAAAGCATTATGTTAGTGAACTCACTGATTGCAGCTCTCAGTCTAGTTCTCATTCAGGTCCAGAAAGCTCAAATCAGACTCAAAAAAGTAGTTATAAGCCAGGATTGTATTTTAATAATTTTCCTTATGAAATATATAATCATACTGATCAGATTTTTTTAAGACTACTAATCATAATCCCACTTGTAGCAATTTGCTTATCCACAATAGACAACATAGCCTTCAAAATGAAAACAATCCTTATATGTTTTCTTACCTATATATCAAAATTTATTATCAGGAAGCTAAGTGAATAAGAATAAATGCTTGATGAATATGGATAAGATAAAGGGACTAAAATCTTTCAGGAGAGACCATGGTCAGGAATGATCAAATATTCCTGCCACTCAGCAAAGATTACCTTTCTAGTTACCAGAATTATCATGAGCCTCAGATGATGTTCCTTTATCCTTTGTACAGCAGTGCATAAGCATTACCAAATTCTGCTTTTTAGACTCTTTTTCAATGTCCAATGCTGACCATCCATTCCATTTCTGCAGACACAGCCTTTCTTTAGCTATGCTAATGTCATCTATTGAATTCAATTTAAAAAATTTCAAAGTGGGTACTACCTGCTGGGTAATCTACTAGGTACTGAATATGCAAGGTTGGAGAAGATGGGGGCCTCATCTTCAGCAATTCACCTTCAAATGAGAAAGATCTCTTTTCTGTTTTTCACATGGAAGACAGCCAGTCTTTTAAAATACCTTCTGCATGTATCTAATTTTATCCATTCTGTGAGGATGGTATTTAATTTTCAGAGTTCTAGGAATAATTTACCATTATTACTCTTACATATCAACTAAAAGGGGAATTTTGTATAGCAGAAACAACTGAAGTACTGTGAAGTGAAACAGCTTGCCTCAAATCACTAAGCTTATAAGTAGTGAAGCCAAGATTCAAATTCTAGGTCTTTCTGACTCCAAAGATCACACAATCTTTCCTCTATTTCACCCAGTCACTAAGAAATGAAAATCTCTGATAGAAGTATGTTAAAATGCCTAAGACAGCTCCTGGCATATCCTCCAACTCAATTACTATGTCTGCCAAACTAAAATTCAACAGTACCAAATTATAAATTTGCAGTTTTTAGATCTCCTATTAACTGCTAGGACCCTGAAATTAGTAAACCAAGAATAATCTTCATTATGATAGGTCAGTGCTCAATTCACTGGTATACTCTTACAGAATCAAAACTCAGATCATCTCTCTACTTGAAAACTCTAATCTCAGGAAAAATAAGGCCCTTCTCATACCTAACATTTAAATTTTACTTCATATTTTGAAGACTTGGTAAAGCATAGTAACAGTGAACTAAAAAGTAAAGATTAAGCAAATAAAGATAATGTAAAATGTGCACCACTAGATAGCGTTCCAAATTATCTAAAGCTTTAAATTACATATTTGGCTGATAATATATTTTTCTTTAATTTATGCTGAATTGTTTAAAAGAAAAGCTTTTTAACCCCCTTATCTATCTGTTTATGTTTCTCACGAGCTATATAATAGTTCATTATGATCAATGGCAAAGATTCACTTAGCACTGAAATTACCCAAACACAAATCCTGGCATACTCATAAGAAAAATATGATGGATTGAGAAAAGGAGAAAAGGAAATGAAAGAGAAAGACTATTAGGTGGTAGTACAGCAAGAATATAAATACCAGAAACTGCAATTCATCAAGCAGGAAGTCCTGAAATCATATGACAGGCAGGAAAGTGAAATTTAAAAATAAATGAAAAAGGAGCAAGATAGGCCCAACGAAGCTCAGGGAGTTAAAAGGTTATTTAGACACAGTATATGTCTGTTAAAAAATCATAAAAATAAGATATATTTAAATAATCTACTGACAACTGAGGAACTATTCTCACTTTGTAGTTATGTTATCCTAATATTCATTTAACAATCACATTAACACCTGTCAAAATACTAAAGAAGGGCCGGGGATTTAGCTTAGTGGTTCCACTACCTGCCTCTCAACCTAAGCACCCGAGTTCGATCCCTGGTACCAAAACAAAAAACAAAAAAAACAAAAATACTAAAGAAAATTTTCTCCTAAAATTTAGAAATATTTACAATGACCATAATTTCCCCCAAAGACAACAGAAAAACTCAGTGTATATTCATAATTTAAGATATACCATCTAATAGTTAAATTGATCTTACCCATTAATGTTGCTAAAAGACACAAGGAATACATCTCTTTGTCAGCTTGCTCCTGAAGCTCCTTCGATGACAGCTTACCAGTAACAGCAATCTCTTCTTGTTTCACAGTGTGAGCTGAGTGTGCTATACCTGACTGACCACCTTCTGCTTTGCTTTTTAGAATCTCTATTGTAATTCTGTCACCATGCTGTAAAGGAACAGGCTCCTTTTCCATTCCTGCCTGTGGTGGCAGTAACTCTTTAGGAGGAAAGCCATATCGAATACACTGTAAATATGGAGGAATGTTGAATTCTCTGGCTATACTTTCCTGAAGTTCAAAAAAGGTTGTTGAAGACTTGAGTGTAACCATGGACTGTCGACCATCATTAGTTGTTATTCGGATCTTCTTCTCCTTAGAAGTTGTAGGTGAATAGGGAGCCTTGGTAGGGGTAGCAGGTGCAGAGGATGGACCATCACGAATGGTAGTGGGAGAAACAGTTCTGGGCTGTCCTTTTTGTTCTTGTTTTAACTTCTCTGTTTTCCGTTTCTGCATTGCAGAAGCCTGTTCTGTAATATTCTGTTGAATAGTTCTTTCAGTTTTACTCATATTTAACTCTTCCTTGTGCAAAGTTTTTGTTTTCTGTCCAGTAAGAATAATTTTAGTTGGGAGCTGAGACTCTGATTCTTGTCCTTGTACATCTCCAACTCTTTGGGCATGAGCACCATCTATATTTACAGGAGTATAATCATCAGGATTCTTTTTGGCAGTCTGATGCAATATAGTGTGAACAACTTTCTGAACTAGAATTTCACTCCCAAATTCACCTGGAAAGTGCTTGGTAACAAGTTTCATTGCAACATCATACACATTACTATTCAAAGATGGATCACTTTCATACTGGAACCAATACACTGTTTCTCTGACCACTCTTCCTCCCCATTCCAAAGTGATAGGGAAAGCTTCTGGTAGATTGTCATACTCTTTACCATCCCAAAAGTGTTTGAATCCACAACCACACTTGCCACCAGTAGACCTAGAATTAGTTCTGTCTCCATCCAAATATACAATAGATCCATCTCCTCTGACCCTTCGCACAGATGTGCCATGGCACCAATTACAAGCTGTTAGATTACTCAATCCATAGTCTGGTACCAGAACATCTTTCACTGAATCATATGAGCAAACCAAATTGTTCAAGGGAAAGCTATAATTTTTGTCAGGCCTCAGCTGTCCATGAGTACTTTTTGCCAGGTTATATAGTTTCCCTCCTGGAGCCAACCACTCTGGAGGAACATGAAGTTCAGAAAGGGCGCCACAGAGCAAACACCTGTGAAGGCGATTATCCATTACTGCCTTTTTAGCAGCTGCTGTAACTTCTTCGGGCTGGACTCCTATCACTCCAGTCCTTCTGTAGAAATACTGATGGACATCAGCAACCAAACTAGGATGTATACCGTGTTTGTCCATAAAGACTTCTTCCATAGCAGCAACAAGCCTAAGTAAGTATTTATCTTGCAAACTTCTGTCTCCTCCTATAACACAACCACCATCTTCCTCAAGTTTAATGTACTTTTTAATAAGGTCCTGTGGCACACCCCATGCTTTAGGAAGTAAATTCATAGGTAGTTTGGGCAAAGCCGCCCCTTTTATGCCTACCAAAGGGATGTAATGGTTTCTACCAGAGCTACTCCATGCAATACAGATTGGTTTGTTCAAATGACCATCTTTCCCAGTGCACTTCTCTGCAGGTATGAGCCCAGGCAGAAAGGTGGCTGAATAATCACCAGAGCTTCTCATGCCACTGAGGGAATCTAACAGAATTATAGGACGATGTAACACATTAGCAAGGCCAAATATGTGGATGTTCCTCAGGCCTAAGGGAACACCCTCAGGGGGCACAAATAGAGGGTCACACTCATTGATTATGTCCTCCCATTCAGCAGCATCAATAAAGTCGTGGAACAGGGCTTGATATCGGGCCAGGTGCTGCTGAAAGTGCTGTTTAAGATTCTCTCTCAGGGCATGCCAGAAGAGCTCTCGGCCTACGAGAGCCCGAGATACAGCATGCACCAGGCAGTGTCCATCTCCATCCACATGCACTGGAATGAGGCATTCCTGACTCTTATTAGCTCTCTTGATATCCTCAAGAGTGTCATGTAAATAGAGGAGGCTTCCGGAGCGGTCCTTTCCGTACCCCACCGTGTTAACATGCTCTGGTTCTATGAGAAAGGCCCGGTCACCCAGCAGGGCGCAATCAAACAGTTCGCCCTGGTTCATGTCCCGGAGAAGCTTGGCCCGGCCTGTCTGTTTGTCCATTCCATATCGAGCTAGTATGGGCGACAGCAATTTACAATGGTAGTTAGAAAGGCCCATCACCTTTACCAGTTCCGTGTTCTTCTTGGGTGCTCCCGTCACCCCCAGTAGCGCGTTCCGCAGCAGGTTGTGCAGCACGACGTCCGGGTCGGTCACCTCCTCCACCCCCAGCAGCTGCTGCTGCTCGTGCCGCTGTCCGCACTCCGTACACTCGATGCTGACCGAACCGGAGGCCGGGAAGAACAGGCGCGCCTGGCACTTCGGATCTGGGCAGCTCCCGGAAAGGATTCTCCGGTCTCTACGCTTCGAAAGCCCTCCCGGAGCAGCTGCCGCCGCCGCCGCCAAAGACGACGGAGTTTGCGGAGCCTCAGGAGGGGGAGGAGGAGGCGGCAGCGGAGGAGGCGGCGGCGGCGGCGGCTGAGACATAGCTCTCGGCTCTCGGGTCTCGCTCCGCGACCCTCAAAGGCTCATAGCCCAGAACCCCCACCGGCCAGACTCGGTCTACTCCAGGCCCAGGGCGAATCACTTTCCTACCAGCTCCTTCTCCTCCTCCTGAGCGAAGACGGAAGCACCGGACGTTGTTTCTCTTTTTACTTCTCCACTGCCGTAGCCGTTGCCCCGAACGTAACGGCCACCACCCCACCCCGCACTCACACTCACTCACTCTCGCTCTCCCTCAGACACAAGAGACATACACGCCCTCGCTGAGACTACGCAGGCGCAGCTTCCGCTCTGCCCTCTGGGAATTAAAGTCTTTCGGCCTCTCTAGTCCCTCAAGCGCTAGGCCCTTTCGTCCAGAATGAACTACAAATACCGCGATGCTAAGAGATTTGGCGTCCAAAGAGTGGAGGAAGAGGAAGGCAATAGGAAGGAGGGCAGAAAGGAAGATGGTGTCTCGGGTTGCCTATCGGTAATTGTAGTTTTAATTGACTCCTTTATGGTCTTTCCCACTCTAAGGAGCCAGGCGAAAGCGTCTGGGAGACCACATTTCCTAGGATGCCATGCGGTGCGTCGTCCAGTCGCACTTCCGCGTTGAGCAGCGGGAAGGATGCAGGGAAGCTCCGTATAAACAGAGTTAAGGGAGTGAGTGTTGGAGCCGAGGGTCTGAAGTTCACGACTACTAGAAGGGGAGGGGAGTGGAAATTCTCTCAGTGAAGAAGGTACGGTAAATAAATGTCCAAGGACACGATGGGCTGGGAAGTTGAATGAAATGGCCTAGTCCAGGCTGGAGATCTTAAAAAAGAGGAGAAAAGTAATGGACTGATTGTCAGGATATTTTAAAAGATCTTTTTCCACCTCTCTATTCTCATTTCTACTGCTATTCCAAGCTATCAAGGCGCTTGATGTTCCTTTTGTGCCTTTTCTTCCTCTCATGGAATCACCAAGACACCAGTTGGTTTCTCATTCCCTGTCCGTCTTACAATTTATAGTACAAATAACTAGAACTTGATGTGCGTAGTTTTATATACATAGACAAAAGTGTTAAACTGGAGATGCAAATTCGTTTACTTCTTACAATCCTGCCCACAGAGAATTTGTAAGATTGTCACTCATAAATGGTATTAGTGCTGATTTGCTCCTAATGTCTATTTCTTCAAAAGAAATTATGTATTTGAAAGAGAAATCCTTCACGTGTTATTTTCTCTCCTGTTTTCCCTGGCCCATACAAAAATGTTATATCTATAATGCACCTTCATTACAAGACAGGTAAGGTAACTTACCTTGAAGGGATATTTTTCAATAAAGTTTTTTTTCAAAAGACTAATTCAAGCAGGAAGCGTTATTTTATTTTGACATTTTACTCATAACCACAAAGAATTTATTTATTTATTTATTTATTTATTTACTGTACTAGGAACTGAACTCAGGGCCTCTCCAATGCTAGGTGAGCACTAGCCATGAGCTACGTCCCTAGCTCTTTTTACTTTGAGACAGCATTTCTCTAAGTTGTGAACTTGGGATCCTCCTCCCTTAACCTCCCCAGATGCTGGGATTACAGGTATATGCCCAGCCTGGAATTGATTTTTAATTGAATTCTTATAACTTGATAAATTGGATATGCCCTTTAGGTAGGAGTTGTTTTTTTCTGTGACTTAGCAGTTACATGTGCAGTGGCACTATATTTTCTCCTACAGAATACAAAGAATTGAATTACCAAAGCTTTGAGCACAAAAATGATATCAATCTGCACTAACACTATCATGCACTTTTATCTGTCATCAAAAGCTACATTTTCTTTGATGATACATGTGAATAGTGAAGTAGACTTTTAAAATTGCATCTGAATATATCACTTGAATTGTACTTTGGTAAAATAATCATTTCCTACCTCACTGAGGAAGTGGGAAGCCTTTCTCTGTCTTATCAAATAGAATCCACTTGATTAATTCAGTGTTCATTTCCTCACATGGAACCTTGATTAGTTAGAAACATTTTTTCACAAACTAAATTTGACTATTTATATATTAATTTCGTGCTGCTGGGGATCGAACCCAGAGCCTCACACATGCTAGGCAAGTGCTTTACCAGTGGGCTCCATTCCCAACCCTAAATTTGACAAATTCATTATTACTATGTTTCTCACAATTTAAGGATTATACTTTTGAAAGAAAAAAAAATAACTGTAGCACAGCTAGTATGAGGAGAAAGAAGAGTTAAGTTTCGAGGCAATTGTTAAATTAACCTGAAAGTAAGTCATTTATTTAATAAGGAGATGTAGGCAAAATTCAGAAAGTACAAAAACTATCATGAATAAATGATATTAACCATGCCCAGTTCAATATGAGAATTAATTATTCACTGGTGCTTAAAAGGCATGGGTACCTACAATGTTAAAAATAAAAGAAAATTTTGTCAGGGGAAAGTATGACATACTGTTTCTTATTTGACCATAGGAGTTGTAGTAAGCTCCTAACTTGCTTATATGAGATCCCCGTGCTTCCTTCTTCTTCCCTCCAAATTCCATGATCTTCATTGCCTAATTAAGATTAACTTAATTGCCTTATTAACTTTCACAGGATCTTTGTGGGGTAGATAGCAGTTTTTCTGTCCATATTTCAAATTGGAAAAATGAGATGAGCACCTAGCATTAGCTGCTGTGAAACACACCATCCTTCCACCATCACCACAGACAGCATCATTAGTATTTGAATTGTTAAAACTCAGTTACAACCAAAATCAATTTTTTTCATAACTTCTGTTTGGCACTTCTAAACTTCCTGTATTGCTTTTAACAAATGTAGTAAATGTAAAAGCAAAAGTCATCCACTTTTAGTAACAGAATTACCACCATTTTTCTTGTTCTTTTGTATGTTATATATATAAGGAAGGGAATCAAAATTTCTGGGATTGTTATAGGCAGCCACATGCACACCTCTATGAAATGTACATCTATACTAAGAGTTGACTTTGTTGTTCCAGATCCCTACTGCAGATAGACTTCCAGTCATAAGAAACTTTGGTTGAAACGTGAGTGGGCTCAGTAGGGACTAATGACTGAAGTCGGTATAGTATTATAGGTACTTAAAGGATGCAGATGGTCATCTCTGCCCCAGTAAAGATGAGTTTAAACAGAAGAGATAAGATAACTATTCATAAATACAAGTGAATAAAGCATATAATCAAAATGGTGCAGGAAACAAACATCACAAATGTTATGAAAATTTATTGAGGGTTTAGTATAGGACAGATTTTTTGAGTATATTAATCTTTCAAACACTTCTTTTAAGTAGGTAGCATTGTCTTTATAGATAAGACAATTCTAAAGGATTAATATTGTCATCGTCTTTGTTGAAGCTGGGCTTCAAATTAGGATTTTCTTTGTTCAGCAGTTTACTGATTTGAAAATTAGACAGGAAGCAAGTGATCTGACAGCTAATGTCCAGTCTTGGCATGGATGTGTTTTTGTTGGACCACTGGGATTTAACTTTTTATTTTTAAATGTAAACACTTTGGGCAGTGTCCAGGACTTCACTTTTTAAGATTTATGTTAGGTCTCCTTGAGACAGGTTACCTGTGAGCCCACTCTCAAAAAATTTTTTTTAAAAAAGCACATCCCCTTCCTTCTTTCCTTCCTTCCTTCCTTCCATCCTTCTGTCCTTTCCTTCTTTCCTTTTTTGTGGTGATGAAAATCAAGCCCAGTGTCTTCCACATGTTAGGCAAGCACTGTCCCACTGAGATACGTCCTCTGCCCCATGTGCCTTTCCCATACCAGGTAGTAACTGGGCACAGGAGGAGCTATTCTCAAAAGGCTCCTGTGGTATGTACCTTAGTCCTAGCAACTGGGGAGGCTGATGAATTCAACATAGCCAGACTCCATCTGGGAGCAGGCAGGATGGAATTCCATGAAAAGACTCTTAGAGCAGGTATTCAAAAAGTAAAAGGAAGACTTTATGAACAAGAGTTGCAAAGAGTATTCAGGAAAAAAGAAAGATTTGCAGTATTTTTGTTTTGGTGCTGAGGACTGAACCCAGAGTGTCATGCATGTTAGGCAAGTGCTGTACCGATGAGCTTTGTCCAGCTTAATATTTATGATTGTACAGTATAAAGGTGACATGGATCAAGTTCAGACCTACAAGTTATACCTTCACACAGTAGTTCTCAAGCTTTAGCAAGCATCAGAATCAAATCAAAAGTTTTCAAAACCATATTTTGCTGGGCTCCGCTTCAGAATGAGTATGTCTAGGGAGAGCCTGGGAATTTAGATTTCTAGCAAGTTTGTTCTACTGGCCTAATCACACTTTGAGACTTACTTGACTGTAGGGTACTTTTAGGGAAAATCTTGTTCCTATGTTTTTGTGCTTGTCACAGAATGTTTACCCTTTGCTTTTTTTTTTTGGTACCGGGATCGAACTCGGGACCTTGCGCTTGCGAGGCAGGTGGCAGAACCACTGAGCTAAATCCCCGGCCCTCTCACAGAATGTTTAGAAAAATAATTTAAAAAGAAAATTAAAATAGCTAGAAATTACGAATGCTAACATTTTTGGTGGATTATTCAAGCCTTTTTCTCTATTCCTATGTACTATGTACTTAAAAAAATTGTATCATAATAATAGCTATTGACACCTATTTAACATCTACTGTGTGCCCTGTATTTACTTAAACTTATACTTTCTTTATGAGACAGGTACTTTTACAATCATTACTATCTTGCAGATGAAGAAACAGGCACAGAGAAGTCAAGTAACTTGCTCAGTGTCTCATAGCTAGTAAGTGGCATAATTAGGATCCTTTGTATTTAATAATAGAGGAAGAATTTCTATGTAATGAATATATAGATAATTACCACAGCTATTATCATGCCATCCTAGGGTCTGAGAGTGTAGCTCAGTGGTAGAGCACTGGCCTTGGATGCACGAGGCCCTGGGTTTGACTCCTAGAGCCACAAAAAAAAGGAATATATGTCCTATGTTAGTGGGTACACCTCCCTTCTTCAACACCTTGGTCTAAGCATGAACAAAACTTCTCTTAGCCATGATGGTACATGCCTATAATATCAGCTCTCTGGGAGGCTGAGGCAGGAGGAGTACAAATTTGAGGCCAGCCTGGGCAACTTAGCAAAGCCATGTCTTAAACAAAAAACTCTTCCCTCATTGGACTTTATTAACTATTTGGTGATAAAAATAGTAAGTAATAATAAGAAATTTTGGGGAAAGACAGAAATAATCTATCTTGGTGGTGGTAGAGCTGTTAATTTATACATTTGACAAAACTCATCAGATTATCCTCTTAAAATGAGTGTATTTTGTTTTAGGCAAATTGTTCCTCAATAAAATTGATTTTTAAAAGTAAAAGAAGAAGATGAGGAAAGGTCAATTAAGGTACTACGTTATAGTTAGGAGAAAGAAGTTCTGCAATTTGTACAGTAGGGTGAATGTAGATAATAATGTACCATATATATCTTTTAAAAAGCTGGAAGAA
This sequence comes from Heterocephalus glaber, assembly GCF_053883595.1. Classification (NCBI taxonomy): domain Eukaryota; kingdom Metazoa; phylum Chordata; class Mammalia; order Rodentia; family Bathyergidae; genus Heterocephalus; species Heterocephalus glaber. The sequence continues at coordinate 11,283,639 of NW_028258344.1, forward strand.
AGGATTCTGCATGTTTTGGTTAGCAGAAAGAAATGATTAATTTTGAAGAGATAGATACCTTTACCCTGATTTGAACATTATACAGTGTATGCCTACATCAAAGTATCACATGATATTCCATATAGTTTTTATGTATCAGTTAAAAATTTTAAAATTCTTAAAATTTGAGTTCTAGAACTAGAAGTTCCATCTCCAGTCTGCCTAAAGTGTACTTCCTGCTACCTTATTTCTTTTCTAAGAGCTAACAAAGTCCTTATTATACCATACAGGACGCTGTATGATCTGGCCCTTGCCTCCTTCTCTGACATTATTTCCCTGGATAGTGTGCTTTAGCCACATGGACCTTCTTGCCTCCTTGCTGGTTCTCAAACACTTCAATGCATCCCTATCTGAGGGCCTTTGCACTTGCATTTTGTCTACCAGGAGAACTCTTTCCAGGTAGAATTTAAGTAGATGTCTGCTCCAGTGTCAGATCCAGTGAGATGTCCTTCCTAACTAACCTCTTTAAAGCAACACTTCCATCCTTTTCTCTACTTGGTTATCCTGCTAATATTTTTCACACTACTAATAGTTCTGAAATTATAGAATTACTTGTCTGTTGTCCTTCTTCCCCACTAGGCTGTAAGTAAGGCTGTTCATAGGGGCAGGTAGTTTGTTGATTGTTGGATTCTCTGGGTCAGGCACACAGTAGCCTCAGTAAATATTGTTGAATGAATGCCTGTCATCCATGGCAGTTGTCTCAGCCTGAAATCCAAAAATATGTCCCTGCAGAATCCACCAGTTCTCTGCAGGAATTTTAAAATGTTTGTATTATATTGATGCTAACCTAAAACAAATTAATATTATTTATGACTTTCCAGATGAGTACCTTAAAACATGATAATTTGAATACTTGAGTTCATACTGAACTTTGGATTTTGTTTTATATCAGCTGAAAGCTAAAGGACATCATGGCAAAATATATAGATGAAGATTTTCATGGTCACTGTGATAGAGAAAAAAAGTAGGAGAGTTGAGTTGTTACTAGGATGGCAAATTCAAAACCAGTACTATAACTATAAGTGCCACATTCCTATTAAAAATGTAAATTGTACAAAACATACACCTATTTAGTTGCTTTTAGTGAAGTATTATGTGCAGGAGGAATAAGCACATGTATAGGAATAAGTAATATGTACAGGGGGGGGTTTGTTCCTAGCAATAATTAAGTTACATACTATTAAATTCAGATTTCAAGTGATACTACCTTACTTTAAAGTGAATAAGACTGCTTTACAGTCATCAAGTGATACTCAAATAAAATTGACATTCCAGGATTTTATTAAAATAAAAGATCTGCGGGCTAAGGATTTAGCTCAGTGGTGCCGCTTCCTGCCTCACAAGCACAAGGTCCTGAGTTCAATCCCCAGTACTGAAAAAATTGAAAAATAAAAAATAAAATAAAAGGTCTGATTATCTAAAAGTAAGAACAGAAGACCTGGAACTTACTAATACAATATATTTGTGCAAACAAGCATTACTTGAATTACCATTAAACATACAGAGATACATTTAATAAAGAAATAGATCTAGAATTTAATCCTCATGTTCATAAACGTAACATTTTACAATCCAAATTAACATTAATTTTAAATAGCAAGTCTAAATAAGCAGTGTTTGGACAGGGGAATACTTATCATTGTTTTTCCCTTTATTTAGAAGCTGAAGGATTCTTTTGAAGTGAAAGAAAATAAAGTTTTAGAGTTTACTTAAACACTTGCATTTTCATTATAGTTACAATCTTGAGTTTTTATAGAAGAGCCTAATATCTTTCTCTTAACCATTTAGCTTTATTCCTTAAACAGTCTAATTCAGTTTGTGTGTGTGCGTCTGTATGACAGAAATCAGAACAAACATCTGACACTTTTTTTTTCAATTTTTATTTTTTATTAGTATATGTTTGTAGTACATAATGGAGAGTGGGGAGTTGGTACATGTACATAACAAACACATCTTAATTTTGTTATCCTCTTTCCGTTCCCTCTTCTGCCTTTTCCTCCATCTCTTAGTTCCCTTCCCATTTGCAAAAGATCTATCTCCCTATTTCCTATCTTTTATTTTGCTCTTTATTTATATTTTGGGTTTTTCATGTAAGAGAGACCATGAAATATTTAACTGACATGATTTTTTGATTCTATAATTACATGAGACTTATTTTAATGAATGAGAGAACAAAATTATAAGCTTGTATACAGTTTAACATGTATATCATTTACATAAATTCCTTCATATTATTCTAAGATGTAAGTGCATCATAATATTTAATCCAAGGTGGTCTTTTACAGTATTTCAGTGGGCAGCAATTTATTGTAGAAAGTTGTGTGTGTACTAAATTAAGCGGTGAGCACTAGGTGTCAGTAGATTATGTCAAAGAGTACTTCAAATTGAACATCAGTAAAATAGCAATAAAGGGACAGTATATTCTCACAAAGGCACCTCTCACACAGCATTTTCAAATTCAGATATTTATTTCCACATTGCCTGGTAATCGCAGAATGTTCACCATGAATCTTATGGATACTAATAGGTGAAAGGTTCTGTAGTAAAATGTAGACTAAATTAGTTTTACTGTTTCGCCTTGTAGGGCTTCTCAAATCCTTTCTGTGCTAATGACATTTTCACTTTTTAGAAGGTAAGACTGATGGCTCCAGAATTTCTAAGAGGAGGAATCTGTCAAGAGTCTGCTGAGAGCATACAACACTAGGACCGTGATGGTGAACCTTTCAGAGCTTTCAGTGATACAAATAGCCCACTGAGGTGTGTGTGCAATGGGTTCACCACCACTGCACTAGGATATATCCTCCACTTACATTTGCTTATTTTGCACATTGCTTTTTTAGAGTGTATATTTTGTGGTGATTTGGACATTCTGGTAGAGATAATGGAGTGGTAGTATGCTAAGCTACCTCTTAGCACTATTACAGAAGTAACATTTCAATACCACTTGGCCTACAGAATCACTTTGAACATATATCAGAGGTGCACATGTTAGGAAAACCAATATAAGTATTATCTCTTTCTATGATCTCTGCTTTTATGAATATACTTGCAAAGGTCCTTTTCATCCCCAAGCTTCTTAATGTTTGCCCATATTTTCTTATAATTTATGTGGGATATTTTTAAATGTTTTAATCCAGTTGAATTGTATTTTCATATATAAGGAGAGTTATTTTACCTTTTTATTGCAGAATATAAGTTGTTCTAAAACTTTGCATGAAATGTACTTTTTATTTTTGTTGTCAGGTACAGATTTTTCAGATGAGAGTTTATCAGTAAATATAATATATAAAATAGATTAATGCAGTTAGCCAGTCCTTCCTTCTCCCATTTTTACTACCCTACCCCATTTTCAATACTTCCCCCAACACACAGAGAAAACTCCAGGGAGTACTTTGAAAGCCATTTGGTAAGTTTATGTAATCATAAATGACTATACATAATATATTACATTAAAAATTTGCCTATTCCAGTTATTTTTCTTGTTGTGCTAATTCATACTTTAATTAAGAAGCCTTAGAGGTTTATAATATGACAAAAGAAATTAAAATGTCTAAATAAAATAAAAGAAAGATTTGAGGGGGAGGTTTGCCCTTAAAGTTAGCAAATCTTTTTATTTATGTATTTAATTTTTGTTTTTTTGAGACAGAGACTTGCTATGTAGTTCAGGCTGGTCTCAAACTCGGTGATCCTCCTACCTCAACCTCCTGAGTGCTGGGATTACAGGCTGTGGGCCACCAAGCCCAATACTTAGCATAAATCTTTTTAAAAATTGCAGTATTAGCTGGATACTCACCTAGAATTCCAGCACTCAGGAGGCTGAGGCAGAAGGATCACATGTTTAAGGCCAGCCTGAGTTACATAATGAGTTCAAGGCTGGCATAGACTACACAGCACAACCTTATCTCAAAAAAAAAAAAAAAAGGCCAGTGTTGACAGTAGTCAGATATATAGCTGTAATATAACACAGAGAATGTTTAACTTGGTAAAGATATATATACATACAGTATACAGATAGACAGTTTCAAAATATGTGTTACATATTTTTGAAAAGAAATAAATGTATGAAAAAATCTTTACTATTGTTTATATTATTTATAATAATTGAAAGTGATCCAAATGTTAAACATTTGGGACTGGTTAAATGAATTCCATGACATTTCCCCATGAGATGAGATATTCCTATGCCATTAAAGTGATGTAGAAAGAAAAGAACTGAATACTTCCGATGAACTTGTCACTGTAGCAAGCACCATAATTATATTATCTTACTTAAGCCAAACAAATATCTCTGTGTGTAGGTATTCCCCTTTATAGAAAAGAAATACTCAAAAAAGTTAGGTAAAGTTCAGACAGCTAGTAAAGTGATGTGGCTGGAACTCAACTATAGCTGTTCTTAACTCTCATGAACCACTATCTCAATGTTAGGGGGAAATGTTCACTAGGTAACTAGTGAACATTTCCCCCTAACATTATATATATATATGGTAATTTTGAGACAGGGTCTCAATATGTAGCCCAGGCTGGCCTTGAACTCATTATGTAGCCCAGGCTGGCCTCAAACTCATGATGATCCTCCTGCCTCAGCCTCCTGATTGCTGGAATTACAGGCGAGCACCAACCAGCTGGATAAATTAATTTAAAGCAATTTAACTGACATTATATAACATAAAAGCCTCCCTGGGCTGGGGATTTAGCTCAGTGGCGCCACCTCCTGCCACACAAGCACAAGGTCCTGAGTTTGATCCCTATACCTAAAACAAAACAAGACCAAAAAAACTCCCTCCAGGGCCAGGGATTTAGGTCAGCGGCACCGTGCCTGCCTCGCAAGCGCAAGGTCCTAAATTCAATCCTAGTACAAAAATTTAAAAAAGCAAACAAACTCCCTCCTATGTGTAATTTCTTCTTCCTTTCCAAAGTTAGTATCCTTGGTAATTTTTCCCCAAACGAATCTACTTTTACATATGTTTTTATTGATTTTGAAGACAAATTGAAAAAGCGCACTGAGTAGAATGGTGGTATGGATGGTTGGCTTTCAGCACAGAGGGTCAGTTCCATATGTGGTAATTAGAAATGCTGGTTCTGGAGCCTAACTAGCTAGACTGAGTCCTAGCTCTTTTATTTACTAGCTGTTTCAATGTGGCCATCTTTAAAATCTCCTTTGTACATTACTGTTTTCATTTCTAACATGAAAGTATTCATTGTACCAATCTCATAAGATTGTGATGATCATTAAATTAGTTAATTAATGTTAAGTGCTTAGAATAGTGCCTGAAACATAATAAGGCTCATCCATTAGCTATAATTGTTGCTATTATTAGATAGCTGTGCAGAGATGGGAGAAGAGAAGAAAAATCACTTATCAGAATTTACTGCGTGTCATATACCTACATATTTTCCCATTTGGTCTCTATGAGTTAGGTATTTTTATTACTCCCTTTTTTACAGATGAGAAAACTAAGATTCAGGGAGGTCACATATTGAAGGAGTAGAATGAATCATTAAGCCTATTTCTAGGACTAACAATAAGATAAATATTGAAAGTTGCTTAGCCAGAAGATAGAAAAATGCTGATAAGTAAGACAGAAACGAGGCCTACAAAGCCACACCACCCTAGGACCAAAGGATTTTATTTTAAGGTATATGCGTGGGCAGATGCCTGTTATGGCTTATATCTAGATTTCTCCCCAAAGCCTCATGCACTCATAAGTGGGGCTGTTAGGAGATGATTAAATCATGAATGTGTGATCCTAGATTAGTCCACTAATGGGTTTATAGTGGGTGCGATATTGGGCGGTGAAGCGTGGTGGGAAGAGGTAGGTCCCTGAGGGTGTGGCCTGGAGTGTATGTGTCCTTCCTACTCTCTTCATCCCCCCCTGGTTCCAGCATGTCCTACCATGAGCTGTTTCTCTTTTGCTATGCCCCTCTTCCATGCCACCTTGCCTTGGAGCCAGCTGACTGTGGACTGAAACCTTTACAAACCATGAACCAAAATAAACCTCTCCTGCTTTAACTTGTGGATGCCAGGTATTTTGTTCCAGCAACAGGAAAGCAACTAAGACAGATTTTGGTAACAAGAATGGGGTTGATGCCATGACTACACCTGACCATGTGGTTCAAAAGCCTTTGGAACTAGCTTGTGAGAAGAGTTGAGAGAAATTTGGAGATTGGGCCAGGGATTTACCTCAGTGATTTCGCTCCAAGTTCAATCCCTGGTACCAAAAGAAAGAAAGAAAGAAAGAAATTTAGAGATGCCAGCTGGAGAAGTAGCCCATAGAATGCTGTGAATCAAGCTTGATGGGAGATTCTGGTTGGAACTCAGAAGACCAGAATGTTGTCTGCTATGCAGCAAAAAAGACTAGGCAAAAGAAGTTTCATTTGGGAACAAGGACTTCATTGGCAGTTGGACTCCAGGCCATGTGTGTTGTGCTCTGGCAGAAAATTTGTCCGCATTTTGCTCATATCAAGAGACATTGGAGGAGGCTGAGATTAAGGGTAGTGGACTAATTAATCTGGCAGAAGAAATTTCAAGGCAGTCTAACTTTGAGGCAGTGGCATGGCTACTGTTAGGGGCTTTTAGCTAACTGTAGCTTGAGAATTGACAGCAGAATGATTTTTAAAGTTTTGAATTTTGCCAGAAAAGAAGCTCTGGTAAAGTGGCCTGCATAATGGAGCAGAGGAGAACTTGGTTGCTGTAAAAGATTAGCATTAAAAAGCCAAGTGCTCTGGAGCAGAACAATAGAAAAGATAGCCTAACAGTATCACAAGAGACAGCAAGACCCTACCCTTTGCAGCGTCAAAATTGCAAGGGTGAAAGACTTTACTTGAGAAGAGATCCCCAAGACACCATGTTCCAGAATGATGGCTTCCTAGAGAATTTATTCCTCCAGACAGGACAGGATTCTTAGCAACAATCCAACCTATTGACCCCTACAGCCAGGAGAGAAAACCTGGCTACTGCTCCAGTGGCAAACCTTGGTGTTATCCACATGATGCTGGTTTTAGGTGTATACAGAGTGCAAGAGCTGCTGAGTCAGGGAGTCTTCTACCTGAATTTCAGAAGAAAGCCTGGGAGCCCAGGCAGTATGTCAGAGAGGGTGATTTGTGCAGCTGAAAGTGCAGTGGAGACTTCAGAAAGTGGAGAAGAAGGAAACTCGGATCATCTGAGGACAGTCTTCAGGAGTGAGGAAAGCTGGCCTAAGACAGAGGCCATGAATGAAGGCTACAACCACTGGCAGTGCCTTAGGGGCAGAGCCACTAAACCTTTTGGAGTTCACAACTTGCCACAGATTGCCCCAGGTGCTGGACATGGAACTATGGGATTTAATGTTTGCCTTGCTGAATTTTGGTCTTGCTTTGGTCCTTTTCCTTTCAATCCCCTTATTTCTACCTTGTGCCATTGTATGTTGGAAGTGTTTAACTTTCTTTTTATTTTCACCAGGGTTTGTAGCTAAGACTTTGCCTTAAATCTCAGAGAATTTGGACTTTGACTTTTCAGCAATGCTGAAACTGTTAGGACTTTGGCAACTTTTAGAGATGGACTAAATGCACTTTGCATAAAGGGTTGCACGTGAGTTTTTTTGGTGGCCAAGGGCAGAATGTTATGGTTTATAGCTAGATATCCCCCTAAAGCCTCATGCACTCATAGGTGGGGATTTTGGGAGGTGACTGGATCATTAGTCTGTGATACTGGATCATGGGTATGTGATACTGGATTAGTCCACTAATGGATTTATAGGTGGGTGCCATGTTAGGAGGTAAAGACTGGTGGGAAGAGGTGGATCACTGAGGGAATAACCTGAAGGGTATATATTCGTTCTACTCCCTTGATCCCCCTCTGCTTCCTGACTTCCCTGCCAGAAAGTATTTCTCTTCTGCCATACCCCTCTTCCATACTTTCCTGCCCTGGAGCCAACTCCCTAGACTGAAACTTCTACAAACAATGAGCCAAAAACGAATCTGTCCTCCTTTAACTTGTGGGTGTCAGGTATTTTGTCCCATCAGTAAAAAAGTAATTAAGACAGTGTCCAGTGTGGTATCAGAAAGGTGTGATTTGAAACTCAGCTATTTTAAATGCTGATTGTATATTCTGAAAATATTTCCTGTTTTGTTCTCTTTTTGTATGTACTAAAATTATTTCTGAATTACCACTATCTCATTTGTACTTGGAGGCACAAAAACAAAAGAAGGGATCTTTGGCCGTCTTCTGAAGGTGTCTGTTAGAAACCAGGTCCTGAACTTCAATCCCACAAGCCTAAGAGGGAAAAGTAAAAGGGGGCTAAGAAAAGCTTTTCCCAGAGATTTCTGGAGTCTTCTTTGCTCAAACCTTGGAAGGTTTTGAACAGTGTTTCCCAGAGGGTGGTCTTTCATTTATTTATCTGTCCAGAGTATTGAATAAGTGAAATTTTGAAGTGTTCATGGTTTTGAGCCATAAAATATGATGATGTGTCATGATGCTGGACTTTGGAGTCAAACTTGAAGTAAATTGTTTTGTCAAATAGTAGATGTATTATTTGGGACAAGCTAACTTCTCAGGGCTTCCTTGGGAATAAATGGCAAGAAATGAAACCACTTTAGAATTAGTATGAAAGTGAAATGAGACATCAAAAATAAAGGTAGACAGCACCAGGGATGTAGCTCAGTGGCGGCGTGCCTGCCTCAAACGCAAGGTCCTGAGTTCGATCCCCAGTACAAAAAAAAAAAGAATGAAGGTGGACAATATAACCACTGGCACACACAGGCACTCAGGACTCTTCTCCCTGTCAGACTGTAGTTGTGGACAAGCATTTGACCATGTCTTTTATTTGTTTTTATACTTTTCTGTATCATCTAGTGTAGTATTTTGCTTATAGAAAGCACCCTATAAATACTGACTGAACAAAACTGACCTACATGCATAGGATCTGAACAACAGATAAACACATTCTAGAAATGTTTTAAATTTTTTTAATCTATCCTGTCATAGAGAAGAAACAACCACTGGGAGATGAATAAGACACAGAATCAGAGCTTAAGAGTTGGGCAGGCTGTTCGTGCATGGGACCCCTGGGGGACTAGACCACTCAGCTGCTTCGGAAGCCTTGTGAAGGCTGTAATACCGAGTCTCACAGGCAGCCTCTGTAGGGTGAATAACAGCCTCATCTCTTCTGATTTGAGAGAGATTTATGAACAATTTGCTGTGCTTTGTTTTTTCTTTCTAAATTATAAAATGCTTAAAATGTAACTGGGATAGTATGGCACCCATTCTATGATTAACCTAATTTTTGACTTAATTTTAGACAGGAAAGTTGAAAAATATGACAAAAATTTTCCCATATACTCTTCAGTTTCCTGAATGTTTACATTTTCCCACATTTGCTTTATCCTTGTTGCTCTGTAGTACATATGTGGATTATTTTTTTCTGAACCATTTAGGAGTATTCTAGAGACATGATGCCCTCTTAACCCCTTAATACTCCAGTGCTTATTTCCTAAAAACAAAGATATTCTCGTCTGTACCGTAGAACAATTATAAAAATCCAGGAAATTAGCTGGATGTGGTGAAGTCTTCATGCAATTCCAGCATCCTGGGAAGGTGAAGCAGAAAGATTGCAAATTCAACCCCAGTACTATTACCTAGTCTGTAGACTGTTCAGATTTCACCAGTTGTCTTACTGTACTTTATACTAAAAAGAAAATCCTGGATCATGTTTGGCCTTCTCTTTCATGATACTAACATTTTTATAAGAATATAGGCCAGTTTTTTTTTTTATAAAATGTCCCTCAATTTGGAGCTTTTTTTTCCTCCCTCTCTTCCCCACGCATATCAAATATTTTAAGTGGAATTAAAACTTGGCCTCTTTACTCACCCCCTTTTCTCCCTTCCCACCTCTCTTCTCTATTGTCAGGAAGTCTCCTGTCTTACATATTTTTGTACTAGGTATGATTAGCTCCTTAGGTACTGATATTTGCTTTGTGAACCAGCACATGACACTTATATGAATGTTTCATAAAATACCCTAAGAAACAATGGGTACTCTTTAATTCTTTAAATGAGTTAGTAGCTGTAAAGAACTTTATAACTAGTGCTTTGTGTGATGTAAGCACCATATAGTTTCTGTTATTTCTTTATTTTGGTACTGGGTATCAAACTCAGGACATTGCACTTGTCAGGCAAGCGTGGTGCCACTGAACTAAATCCCCAGCCCATAGTTTCTGTTTTTATTTTGATTTATTAGTAATGTGTGTAATCCATGTAGTATTTACATTCCTTGTGGGAATTTGGTACATGTACATAACACATCTTAATTTCTTAATTTCTTTTTTCATCTCCTCCCTCCTCCGACCCTCCCCCATCTCTTAATCCTTTTTTTTTTCGGTACATGTTTATAGTACATGATGTTTACATTTCCTCATGTGGAGTTGGTACAAATACATGACACCACATAGTTTTAAATTTTAAAATAATAATATAGATGTACAGTTGTATGTAATTTGGTAATTTGGTGACTTTCCTTTTCAAATGTTGTAGGTACAAGCTCTCAATTTTTAGAGAACTATGTTAAAACCTCCATGTGGTTGTGGACTTGTACATTTTTGCATTACTGCTGCCAACTTTGGCTCCCTGGCATGGGAGTGATAGATCTCTGCTCTGCGGAGAACTAAGGTGCAGGTCAGGGAACTAATTGAACAAAAGGGGGATTACAATTAATGGAAATTAATGAATTCAGAAACAGAGAATCACAGTGGTGTTGCCATTGCTCGTTTTGTAAAGTTTTGCTTTGTAGCCTAATTATCACTTGTTGCCCTCTGAATTTTCTCCTGTCAAGTGCCCCTATGGTTTCCTCAACCTATTTCCTCTGAGGTTTAGGCCAACTTTTTGAATAACATGCACCAAATTCCCCCTTTCTCATATTTTAAAACTAAATTTCAATATTCTCATGACACTTAGGGGATCAGAAGCTTAAAAATGTTTCTTAGTGATTCAGTAATATTGGATATTTTTGTCTGTGTAGTGATACACAATTTACACATAGAGATTTCAGAAGAGGGGAAAAACAGACATGAGACCAAAAAACAAAAGTAAAAATTACTAAGAGGGGAAAGAGCTGGATTCTATAATGGAGAAAACAATGGGTAGAAGAGGATGTTCCAAGTAGAATATTCTGGCTAGCTCTGGGAAGGGACCAGGAGAGACCTGAAGAGAGCTGAAAGAAGCCAGAACCTGGGTTTCTAAGTGCAGAAGATACACACCTGTAATCTCAGCACTTGAGAGGGAGGATCACTGTAAGTCAGAGGCCAGACTGAGCTACCTATTCCAGGGTCTGTAATTCTCTTTATTTCCAGTAACAAATGCATTATATAATTCCAATTGTAGTATCGTTAACATTTTACCTAAAATTATGCAATCAAAAATTAACTTCTGGGCTAGGGATTTAGCTCAGTGGTTCTGCTGCCTGCTTCACAAGCGCAAGGTCTCGAGTTCAATCCCCGGTACAAAAAAAAAAAAATCAACTTCCAACTCAGGCAACGTAGCCTGTAATCCCAGCTACTCAGGAGGCTGAGGCAAGAGGATGCCAAATTCAAGCTCAGCCTGGCAAACTTAGTGAGACCCTGACTCAAAAAAAGGGCTGGGGATATAGCTCAGTGGTAGTAGGTTTGATCCCACCAAAAGACCCAAAAACTTAATTTTCAGCCAGCTGCAGATTACATTTTTGAGGTCAGCCTGGACAACTTTTGGCCACTTACCCAGTACACTAGTAATGTTGTATATTTGTAAGAATGAATATATATATATGTGTGTGTGTGTGTGTGTATTTTTTTTAAAGGATTTTCTTTTTCCTAATACTTTTACAAATATTCTTAGGTTTTCTTGCTCCTAAATTTTCCTTTCCTGTATTTACATTAACTTCCTCTTCTCCGAAAATTCTATTACCAGCATGTGTAATAGCATATTAAATATTCAAAGTTACATAAAACATTTTTGTCTCATTAATGTTGTAGTGATAATAAATAACAACAGCTCTCAAATAATGAGTGCTTACCAAGTGGGAAAGACATTACATATATAATCTCATTTTATTCTCATTATAATACAGTGAAATATCCTCATTTTACAGATGGACACATATCAGTTTGCTCAAGGACAAAGGCTTATCAAAAGGAAGGCTTGTCAAATTCCAAAGCCCATGTTCTTAATGACTGTATTCTTTGGAGAAAAAAGTTTTTTTAGTGTGTTAAGAAATAAAACTTCCATATAAATGTGTGTATTTATTTATTTCACTTTTCGTTGAGGCATAATATTTGTACATCTTTATGGGATGCTTTATGGTAATTCAATACATATATACAAAGTGTAAGAATCAAATCAGGGTAATAACATTTCCCGATTTTCAACCATTACCATACCAATTAAGGCCTTTACATTTTTTTTTTTTTTTTTTTTTGGTGCCAGGGGTCGAACTAAATCCCTGGCCAGGCCTTTACGTTTTAAAAAGAGATTTTTTTGTTTTGTTTCATCAGGTATTTCTAAGGAACCCTGCTGTCTCCCTTGGCTACCCTAGCTTCTCAGGGTTCTTGGGATCTCTTGGCATCGGCGCTCTGGCCTCCAGGGGGCACAGTTTTCCCTGTGATATTGTGGCTCAATCTTTGGATTCCTAATTCCCTGGAGTACTGATGAAACCAGGAAAAATATTTCAAAACTTTGTAAAATGCTTCGGACAAGTAGACAACACATGAGTACAGGGAATAAAATACAATTAAATAATTTGGTTCACTGAATTCAGTGTCGGCATTTCAACATTTGACACTAAAAAGTCCTCCCTACCTTTCTTCTCACTGTGCACAAAGCAGGAGCCACTTCTCCCTACCCTGTGTACTGTCCTCAGGCAAGCTCAATTCCTCAAAAGATATCCCAAGACTGGTAAGGCTAGTTTCAGACAAAGGCCTCCTAAACTCTAGGTTTCAGTCTCAATGTCTGCTTCTTTCCATGATGGCCCTTAAGCCTGCCAGCCCTCTTCTGAGAAGAGGACTGCTTTCATGTGGGTGTGGCTTGTTCCACAAAGGTTCGTATGTTGGAAGCTTGGTCCTGAGTAAGGTTCTCAGTATTGAGATGGTGAAGGTTATTAGACCTTGAATGCATTTATGATAGTCTTGTAGTAGGCTGGATCATGTGGGAGTGTATTAGTTCCCAAGAGAAGGGTTGTTAAAAAAGAAGGAAGCCAGGACTTTCCTCATTATCTTGCTGCTTCTTGCTTCATGAACTTTTATGGACATGCTGCTTGCCTCTTATGCATGCTCCTGCCATGATGCCATCTGCCATGTTGTGATAAAGCTGCAGGCCCTCACCAGAAGCTGTCCAATCTTGAACTTTCAAAGCTACAAAACTGCTAAATAAATCTCTTTTTTTATACACTACCCATCATCTAATATTTTGGTATAGCAATGTAAAACAGAAATAGCTTTGCCTACTCCTAGGGTAATAATTTTACTCAGTTGTTGGGGGATGGTTCTTTTTCTTCTCCCCCCCCCCACCCTGACCCCATACTGGGAATCATACTCAGGGATTACATCACAAAGGGCTGAATGAATATCACTGAGCTACATCCCTGGATCCACCTGGGTCTTTTGTGTCCCTGAGTGTATTGTTCAGTATGTAAAAAATACAAGACCTTGTATAACCTATCTATCACCACATAACAAATTACCCCCCAAACACCAAGGCTTTAAACAATAAATATCCCCACCCCCTACCCCCACCCAGTTTCTGTGACTGAGGAATTGGGATGCAGTTTAGCTGGGCGGCTCGTAGAGTTTCTCACAAGGATACAGGTGTAAATACTGTGACTGATGTCACCTCAGGTTCTAGATAATCTGCTTCCAAGCTTACTCACATGGATGTTGGTAGCTGCAGTTCTTTGCTGGAGGTTGACTTAGAGACATTTATCTGTTCCTTGCTGTGGAAGCCCATCCATGAGGCAGCAGAATAAATGAGTGTGAGAACATGATTGCATCCCCAAGACAGAAGCCACAGTCTTTTTATAATCTTATCTCCGATTACTCTTGTGTTGTAGTCAGGTTAGGTAGCAGTGAGTGAATAAGTTTAGCCTATAGTCAAATGGAGATATTATACAAAGGAGTGAATAACAGGAAATAAGAACCCTAAGGGCCATTTTAGATCCTTTCTACAACACCACTCTAGAGAATCCATTTATCCATTTCTCACGATTGTGAGTTTTTGTGGGTTTGGGGTTTTTTTGGTACTGGGGGTCGAACTCAGGACCTTGTGCTTGCGAGGCAGGCGCAGTGCCACTGAGCTACATCCCTGGCCCTCTTACTATTGTGTTTGCTGCAATCAATTTTTTTTTTAGATCAAATCCAAGAGATCAAATCAGGGCCTCTACCATTGAGCTGTACCTCTAGCCCCAGCTGTGAGCAATCTTTTTTTTTTTGTACCAGGGATTAAATCTAGGATGTTAACACCAACGCAGCCCTTTTTGTTTTGAGACTAAGTTGCCCAGGTTGGGCTCCATCTTGAAATACTCCTGCCTCAGCTTCCCAGAGTGTTAGAATTACAGGTATGCCTCTGCCACCACACCAGGCTTGTGAACAATATTGAGAGATGAGTTGACATCTTCTGGGACAAAGAACAGGGTAATATCACAGCTTGCTACAAAGACTGAATGCCCCAAGCTCAGTATTACCCACCTGCAATGCAAACCTATTGTCCGGTCCCCTTGTGTCACCTAAGTAGGACTTGTGGATAAGAGGAACTTATACAAACATGCTGATGCTCTTTTTTTTTGTTGTTGCTGCTTTTTGTTTCTGTTTTATTTTTTCTGATTCAGAGATCTCCTGTTGAAACCAAAGGAAAGCCTAAATCAGCTTCACTTGTGGTTACTTGCTGTGTGTGTGTGTGTGTGTGTGTGTGTGTGTGTGTGTGTGTTACTGGGGGTTAAACTCAGGGCCCTTGCGCTGCACTACTTTATCCCCAACCCTTTTAATTTTTGAGATGGGATCTCGCTAGTACACTATCTCCTGCTTTAGTCTCCTAGAGTACTAGAATTATAGGTGTACACCACCATGCCTGGCTACTTGCTTTTGGTTGACTTTAAGAATCACTAATTTTAAAGGTCACACCTAAGCAGTGTGTTATTAGTCTCTCACTAGCTTTGCTACTGATAACATCTCTGATTCGTGGGTCATGATGATAATGGTTGCCTAGGTTATTTTTCAGAAAATTGAAGACCTTTTTTGTCAAAACCATTTCACTTGGGTCTGCACAAGTGTCTGACAGATGACCTCTTAACTTCAGGAGGCAAAAAACTGTACCCTTAGTGTATGGTAATGCCACCATTTTCTTTCTTTTTTTTTTTTATCTTTAAGAAAGCATATTAAGCTTTAATATAGAAATATTTAGTTTACATTTAACTTGTGCTCAGGTAATAATAAACATCTTTTCGCTTTTGATCTCATACATTCTCTCTTCAGGTATGGACCATCTCCTGTACACTTGGAGCAACTTTGGCTACGTGGCTGGCCTTGTTATTTCACCACTGGATATATTGGAATGGGAAGCAACTTACAAGAACAATTAACTGGAGCAAAGGGAGAAGATATTTCTTTGTGCAGATTCCGTGAGGGCTGTGCAGAAATGTATATGGTCAAAGCCAAGCAGTTCCATGTACAGCACTGTTGTTTTTTTAATGTAGTTTCAACATGATGTGATTGTAGCTTTTTAAACTATGAAAACCCTGAGAGATTGTACCTTCTAGTTGAAATAAAGTATTTATAATAGATTGTGGCTTCATAGTCTGTTTGCTGCTTCTTAGACCTTTAAGGAACATTCTTAATGAACTTTATAGAATTCTGAGGACAGGTTTTTGTTTTCTTTCAAGTTTGAAATTGCTTTATTACAAGAGGTCTGGGTATCGCTGTAGCATTTCATATGCTTTCTGAGAGAAATTGACAGTTCTTGGCCACCGAAGTTGTTTTTCACATAATCAAACAAGTTTATACATCTTGATCCTATTCTTTTTTTAACTATGTTTCTTTGGAGTTAAAATGGCTATGATAGCCTCATCAAAAACAGTCTTCAATACCTTCTGGGTTAAAGCTGAACATTCCACATAGCAGCATGCTCCTATCTCTTTTGCTAGTTTCTGTTCTTGTTCCACACATATAGGCTTTTTTTTCATATCATTCGGTCTCGCTAAAGTTTTGGGGTCATCTCGGAGATCAATCTGAGTTCCTATTAATAAAAAGGGTACATTTGGGGCATATTCCTTAAGCTCCGGTACCCACTCTTCTTTCACATTTTGAAATGAGGCTGGGTTGACCACGGAGAAGCATATGAGGAAATCAGTCATTGGATAGGATAAAGGCCTCAGACGATCATAGTCTTCCAATGAGGGACCAGACACAGGCTGCTGCGAGGGGGAGACCTGGTCATCTGCAAATGTCCTGCCGTGTCACAGAGTCCCGGGAGGTACTGCTTGCCCCCCACAGTGACGCTGACGGCGTAGTGGTCGAAGACGGTGGGCACGTACTCCTCGGGGAAGGCGTCGTTGGCGTAGCTCATGAGCAGGCACGCCTTGCCCACCGCCCCGTCGCCCACCACCACGCACTTGAGCATCAGCGCGCCGGGCCCGTGAGCCATGCTGCGGCCGGCCGGCCTCCGGGCATAGTCCCCGCGCGCCCCCGCGCCGGCCAGGCTCAGCCCCTGCGCCGCCGCCGTCCCCCCGGCCCCTGGCAGCGGCACCTCCTGCCGGAGGGGAGGGCAGGGGGCGACAGGCTCGGAGCGCAGCCGCCGCCGCCTCCGCCTCGGTCGCTGCCGCCCGAGTCCCCTCGCCGGTCCCGGTCCCCGCGCCCGAGCGCCCGCTCTCCCCGCCGCCCGGCTCCCGCGCCCACTCCGCGGCCCGACCTCCCTGGGAGGCTCAGCCGGATCATAAGACCGGCCGGCCCGGGGGAGACGGCAACTTCGCGGAGGGCAGCCTCGGGTAGGGGATGCCACCGTTTTCTGAGCATGAATCCCATGAGGAGCCATTCACTTCTGATCAATTTTCAGGCCTAATTTTTTTCTTTTCTTTTCTTTGAGACAGGGTTTTACTATGTAGTCCAGGTTGGCCTTTAATTATATATATATATATATATATATATATATATATATATATATATATTTGGTACCGGGGGTCGAACTCAGAACCTTGTGCTTGCAAGACAGGCGGCGGAACCACTGAGCTAAATCCTCAGCCCCTAATTTTATATACTTAACAAATATTTATGTGCCAGTTATTACAAGAGTTTGTGGATATAAACTCATTTAACCATAAGGTAGGTGTTACAGTTTGGATCAAAAATGTTCCCCGAAAGACTCATGTGTTCGGAGGGCTTTTGAAAGATGATTAGATTGTGGGGACCATAACCTTCTCAATGGATTATTCAATGGATGAGTTCATAGCTGAATGTGCTTTTTGGGAGGTAGGGCCTGGTTGGAGGAAGTAGGTCACTGGGGGTGTGTCTTAGTTACTTTTCTCATTGCTGAGACAAAATACCTGACTCCCAAAGGTAAAGGAAGAAAAGTTTATTTTGGCTCACAGTTTGTAGAGGTTTCAGTCCATAATTGGCTGGTTCTAAGGCAGGGTGGCTTGGCAGATGGGTGTCGCAGAGGAGAAAACAGTTCATGGTGGACAGAAGGTAGCAAAGCAAGCAAAGGGCCTTAGCAACTTCTTTCTGCCCCTTTTATATCCTATCTATGCTACTGGGATTAGGGCAGTGCCAAACCAATAGTGGACTGCTTTACCAATCACATACCCTTAATCTCAGCACCCTAAATCCTAGTATTGCACCTTGAATCAATCACACACTTTAGATCCAGACACCCCTGAACAAGCTCCACCCATGACTGCAGGAGGCTTTGGGGAAACATCTAGACACAAATCATAACAGGATATAACCTGGAAAACTGACTAATTCAGAAGGTACTATTTAAAATTCCCTTATTATAGATGGGAAAGAAGAGATGCAAAGATATTGAGTAGCTTTCCTCAAGTCATATAGTTTGTAAATGTCAGAATCTTTTTTTTTTTTTTGGTGCTGGGGATCGAACTCAGGTCCTTGTGCTTGCGCTGTCAGAATGTTTTTATTCAAACAGAAACAAATACCAACAATTTGAGCAGAATCCTTTGATGTACTATATCAAACTGTGTTAAAGGCGGGGGAGAGGGTAGGGCCAAGAAAAGATTGGGAAGATGACAAAAGAGAGTTCATTCTTCAAAACACTTATTGAGATTACCAGTTTTGAGCTGTTTCAAACATCATACTGTTAGAATTTCTGTTGTTTCATTGAGTTTTCAAAGGAAAACTCTTCTGATCATATTAGTAAATGCTCTGATTTGGCATACTATATTTGTCTTATTAGAATTTGATTGGGAAAATAGGCATCTATATTCAGACCATGTATGTAGAAATGCTTTGTCCATAGAAAACCCTGCACAAGAATGTTTTCAGCAGCTGTATTCATAATTGCTACTTGGAAGCCACAATGTTCTACAGTAGGTGAATGAATAAATAAACTGTGTAACATTCAGAAGATGGAATATTTTTCAGTGCTAACAGGCAATGAACTGTCAGGCCATGAAAAGATCAGAGGAGTCCTTAAGTGTATATTACTGACTTAAAGAAACCAGTCTTAAAAGGCCACATAGTGTCTGAATGCAACTGCATGACATTCCAGAAAGGGCAAATCTGTGGAGACAGTGAAAAGATCAGGGGCTGGGTAGGAGGAGAAATGAGTAGGTATAGCACAGAGAATTTTTAGGGTAGTGAAAATATTCTGTATGATGTCAAAATGATGGATCTCATAGAAGGTAAAACACCCAGAGTGAAGCACTTTGTGAAATGGAATTTTATTTGTGGGCTTTGGGTGATAATGCTGTTCCAGTGTAGGTTTGTCAGTTGTAACAAAGGTACCACTCTGGTGCAGATGGTGATACTGGGAGAGGCTGTACGTGTGGTGGGGGCAATGAATGTACAGAAAATCTCTTTACCTTCTCAGTTTTTGCTGTGAACCTAAAACGGCTGGAAAAAAAAATAAAGTTACTTTAAAAAATTCTTTGAACACTCCAGTGTATTTTAAAATGTAAAATATTATTGATAGCGTGATTGTGTGGAATAAGTTTTTATTAACCTCCCTGTGTACATTAACTTTCTGCCAGTTACTCCCCCTTTCCCGGTAAGTATAAATGGCATGTCCCCATGTTGCCTTCTGTTCCTTTGTCCTTTCCTTGAACCTTTCCACACTCCTCCCTCCCTCCCCTCTCCTCCCTCCCTTCCCCTCTCCTCCCCTCTTCCCCTCCCCTTCCCTTTTCTTCTTCTGCTAGGGATAGAACTGAGGACCTCAAGCATGCCAGGCCAGAGTTCTCCTTCCCTTCCTCCCCACCCCACCCCCGCTTCCTCTTCTTGGTGCTGGGGATCAAACTCAAGGCCTCAGGTATTCTAGGCTCTACCACTGAACCACATCCCCAGCCCTCATCTCTTTTACTGACTCTTCTGTTGGCTCCTTTTTCTGCTGTTAAAGATGCTTGTGGTTACATTAGACTCACCAGGGACATTCTGTCTATCCTAAGGTCAGCTGATTAGCAAACTTAATTCTATCTGCAACCTTAATTCTCTGCCATATAATGTAACCTATTCACAGGTCCTGGGGACTTGAACATGGACAACTTGGGGAGTCATCACTGCTCCTATTATAATGTGTACTTATTTTATATATGTAATTTATATTATATATCATTGAATATATTTTTATCTCATTTTAACTCGTAGAACAACCCTATGAAATAAGAGCTACTTTAAGATGAGAAAACTGAGGCTAAGTAAATTAGGGAATATGTAGGTCCAGGGCTGGTAAATAACTGTGAGATTTGAGCCCATGGCTTTTTTCCTTTAAAGCTATGGCCTTAATCACTAGGCTAAAGTTTGTATGATAAAAATTGTATTTTTATTTTTCAGCAAAAAGATTACTATAATCAAAACGATGTTTTTGTATAGGTGTAGGAATGAAAGCTCAAGGAGTATGTATCAGTTAGTTTAAATAGACATGTTGGAGTGAAGCTCAGCCGGCCCCAGCATCCGGAAGGAAGCTCCCCCACTGCCATCCCAGGCTCCTAGGGCCAAGAAGGTGAGCCATCCCAGCACCTGGAAGGAAGCACCCCCACTGCCATCCCAAGCTCCTAGGGCAGAGAAGGTGAGCTGTGTGGGCGCCAGAAGCAACCCCCCCCCCCCGTGGAAATGAGAAGAGACATAAACAAGCCTCAAAAACAGACTTCCAGATCACCTCCAGCAACCCCAAAGGGAGATGAGATGGAACACTCTGATACTCAACCACCTGGACTCTGAACTGGCAACAAAAGAGGATCTGGGAAAATTGAAATCAGAAATAATTACTCAGATAACAGCAAAGATTTTGCTCAGGGTGCAAGACATGATTAATAAATCTAGAGAGGACACAGATAAAAAAATAGAAGATCTGAGGAACATGATGGAATCCCAACATAGGAAACAAATGGAATCCATAAAACAGATATAAACAGATTTCCAGGAGTTTAAAACCTCCATTGAAAGTCTGCACAGCAGAATGAACCAATGTGAGGATAGAATTTCACATATAGAAGATAAGATTGCAATTAGTGACCAGGAAAAGAAAAATTGCTTTAAAATTGTGAGGGAACATGAGAAATCAATCCAGCGGGTGCTAGATGATGCAAAGAAGAATAACATAAGACTGATTGGAGTCAGGAAAGAGGAGAGAGTGCAGATGACATAAAAAAAAACTCTTCACAGAGGTGATGGCAAAAAACTTCCCAAAGAGGGGGAAAGAACTTGACATACAGATAGGTGAGGCATATAGGACTCCAGCTAGCCTTAATCAAAAAAAAGTCTACACATACGCATATGATAGTTAGGATTCCAGAAATCCAACAGAAGAATAAAATTCTACAAACAGTGAGAGAAAAGAAACATCACATACAAAGGAAAGCCCATCAGAATCACAGCACACTTCTCAATGCAAACCCTCAAGGCAAGAAGAGCTTGGAGTGATGCATTTCAAGCCCTAAAGGAAAACAGCCTCCAACCCAGATTGATGTACCCTGCAAAACTATCTTTCAAAATTGATGGAGAAATAAGATACTTTCATGATAAAGAGCACCTCAGGCACTTCATGAATACCAAACCGGCACTCCAAAAAATTTTAGACAATACCCTAGGAAAAGACAATGAGGATCACAACCCCAGGAAACCCAGCAGAGTGAATCCATTGGGCGTGACAAATTAAACCCAAAGGGGAGAATCCAACAAAAAGAAAAAGTTATGACAAGGCTTTGAAAACTTTGAACTTCATCTCCCTAATGAGTGTATAATTCAATCTTATTATTGTACTGATTAGTATTTTTCTGATTCTAGAGTCCCACACCATTCTTTGTGCTATACTGGCTATTTATCATCTTATGTCTACATTTTATTTTATTTTATTTTATTTTTTTGGTACCAGGGATAGAACTGAGGTCCTTGCGCTTGCACAGCAGGCGGCGAAACCACTGAGCTAAATCCCAGGCCCTATGTCTACATTTTAATTGGGTTGTCTATTAATGAGCTGTAAGAATTCTTTATATATTCTGCTCATAGGTTATATGCATTGTAAATATGGTCTGTTTAAGGACTACTTTTCATTTTAATGATGTCATTTAAAGTTCTAAATTTTGATGGAATCTCATTTATCAATCATCATGTTTTTTGTATCCTAGGTAGTTCTTGCCTACCCTGAATTCATAAATATTTTCCCTTATAATTTCTTCTTAAAGTTTTATACTTTTAGGCTTTCCTATTTAGGTTCATAGTTCCCTTCATGTTATTTTCATGTATGGAAAAAAAGGGTTGAGGTTAATTTTTTATATACGGATACCAGGTGTTCTAGTGCCGTTTGCTGAAAACACTATCTTCCTCGGCTCTTGAATCGAGTTTATATTCTATAAAATGCTAATGTTAAATAATCTTTCAAAACTCAGTGGATCATATATGTGTGGTTCTATTTCTAGATTATCTGTTTTATTTAAATGATCTATATGTCTTTCCTTACACCAACACTGCCTTGATTACTGTAGTTTTAGAAGAAGTCTTAAAATTGGGTGCTAAACATCTTCCAACACTGTTTTTGTTTTTGGCTTTTCTGGGTCCTTTGTACTCCTAAATAACTTTTAAATTTCAATATCCAGTTCTTCATTTCTAGCAAGTATAAACAGACCTGAATTTTTATATATACCTTGTGTTTTCTAATCCTGCTAAATTCCAGTACAAGTTCTAGGGGCTCCTAGAGATTTCTTAGTATTTTCTCTGTAGATGATCATTTCTTCTACTTATAAAGATTTTGCTTCTGCCGTGCCAATCCTATCCTAGTTGTGTCATTTTATTGCCAGACTAGTTTGGTTTACACCTACGTTTCAAAGTCTAATGGACAGATGAAGAGTAGGCATATCTGCCCTTGTTCCCCACTTTAGGGAGAAAGCATTGTTTCGTCTCCATTCATAGAAGGAGTTTTTGTTGGAAGTACAGAGTACATGTCTTTGATCTGTTCAGAAGGTTCTGTTCTACTTCTAGTCTCCTGATAGCTTTTACCATGAACAGCTGTGGAATTTAGTCCAATACTTTTTCTCCAACTAGTGACTGGATCATATGGCTTTCTCCTTTCCTCTGTTAAAATGATGACTTTTGGGGGTGGATCTTCCAATGCTGAACCAACAATGCCATCCCTATAATAAAACCACTTTCTACATCCTGCCAGATCTGACTTCTAAGAGTTTGTTCTGTTAAACAAATTTCTATCTATGTTCATACCTTTTTCTTCTATTATCTTTATCCAGTTTTAGAATTAGCACAATGTTGAGTTCCTAAAATGAGGGGACAAGTGTTCCTTTTTTTCTGCTTTAAATGTTTGATATAATTTATCAGTTAAAATGTTTATGAGCCTGCTGTTGTCATATAGGTAGGTTTTCAAGCTAGGAATATACTTTCTTTAATAGGTGCCGTTCAAATTTTATATTTCCCCCAGAGTTAGTTTCATTAATTTGTCTTCTAAGTTACTTCTTAGAAGTTGTCAAATTTATTTCAAAAAAGATTTTTGTAATATGCTTTTTATATCCTTTTAAATTCTGTAAAATCTGTGGTAATGTCTCTTAGATCTTAATATTGTAATTTTTAAAAATGTATAACTGATATTGCATAACAGGAAGAAAAGGTCTAAAAGAGCAGGGGAATTGGGAGGGGTAGGGGAAGGGAAAAAAGGGAAAGGAAAAAATATGAGAAGAGGAAAAAAATGGAAACAAGGCCTTTGCAAATAGGGAAGGGTGGAGGGGATGAAGGGAGGGCAAGGGAAGTGGAAAAAAATAAGAACCAAGAGACTCATGTAATGGTACAAGATCCCAATGATGAATGTAACTGTATTTTATACCTAAAATGTACCAATAAATTTAATGGGGGGAAAAAAATATGTTGTTGGGGCCAGGGATTTAGCTCAGTGGTTCCATCACCTGCCTCACAAGCACAAGGTCCCAAGTTCAATCCCCGGTACCAAAAATAAACATGTTGCTTAAGTAATAAAATTGTCTTATTGTGCTGCATATATATCATCGTAGAATTTCGGTAAGTGATTTTTACTTTTCATACCATACTCTAATTTTCTGAACTGTTGGCACTGTTTGCTTTTAAAAAGTTAAAGTGGGATAAGTTTTTCTAAGGATGTGGGTTTCAACTTTGCTTATTTGCAGTTTAAAAGTAAACAAGACCCCAGGAAGTAATATTGTTCATTCTTTTCCCTTGAGTACCTCAATTCATCACTTTTCATTTCTACTTAGAAGTATATCCAGAATTTTCATTTCTGTGATCTTAATTTCCAATATGTTTCTCTACCTGTTTTTCCAGATGATTATTCTTCAGTGAAAATGAGTAGCAATGAAATATAATTTATCACAGTGATGGACTGATATTACAAGTAACAAGATAAAATCTGAAAGAGGTGGCTGCAACTAAATAAAGTGCCTATAAAACTTTTAAATGACATAGTGCTAAGCTTCAGGAAAGAAATACAGCACAAGGCAAAAATGGTATGATAGAAATACAACACACTGAAGAATATATTCAACAGTGGAAGCAACCCAGATAGCAGAAATAATAAAGAAAAATAATAAAGGGGCTCTTACCACTTTTCGTTTTCTCATGTTATATCAAGGACATAAAATTCCCTTGAAAGCGCAAGGTCCCAAGTTCGATCCTTGGTACAAAAAAAAAAACCCTTGAAAGCACCTTGTATCTATGTACCCGCTACCTTCCCTCTGTCTTAACAGTGCTTTGCAGAAGAAATATTGAATAAATACTTATATTTACGATTGTCATAAAAGCAATTTTCAGATGTCCAAAAAAGAAAGTAAATCATATTTGTTCATTTAAACTTCTTAAAAACTAGGCGAGTATTCAAATGATCAGTTTCACTTTCAAATCCAAGTTCATGGTGGACCGTGAGCTATTTAAAGGCCTGGGAGGGAAGTCAGAGGAAGGAGCAGAGAAGCATGTGATTCTGGAGTTTGGTTGTGGCAGTAGTTCCTTATTATATGTTCCTAAATGATATTAACTGCTGTTTGAGGGTAGTGATTATATTTTTTAGTTTCTACCTCTCTGAACCTTGTACTGTGTCTGGTATACATTAGGTACTTAACGAATCATTACTGAATAAAGAAAGAATAGACAAAAGGCATTGGATTCTTTGATGACAGCAAGCCAAGGAATGGGGCTATGGAAAATAACTACCTATATGTGTTTTGAATATGCATTCTATCCTTAAAAATGTTTCAGCAAGCTGGGCATGGTAGTGCATGCCTATAGTTCAAGCCACTCTGGAGAATGAATCAGGAGGATGGAGATCCCTTGAGCCCAGGATTTCAAGGCACACTCACATATAAATTATAAGTTTGTGACCTCTTACACTAATATTTATATACATTATAAACTCCAAAATTTTAAAGGTAAAATAATCAATATATTTAAAGTAATTTAATGGTATTTTATTAGTAGTATACATCTTTTTTTTTTTTTGGTACTAGGGATTGAACTTGGGTCCTTGTGCTTGCGCAGCAGGCAGTGAAACCACTGAGCTAAATCCTTGGCCCCTGTATAAGTCTTTTTGCTTTTACTTCATGCTTTATTACTTGGTACTTTATTACCTCTTTCAAACCTTGGTTTAATACTTTGTGATATAGTGATTTGAAGATCTAGTTCTAATCATTCTAATACTTCATTTTAACTTATAGCTGAAAAGAGACTTCAAAAAGATACTTAGATTAAAACGGAAGAAATGCATTATCATTGGCTTTATTAAAATACTCATTTTCTTTTACAGTCCCATCAACCAATTCTATAAAGATTTTTGTTAAATTTAGACTAGTAAATTTCCATTTTTTTCTGCTTTAAATCAGCAATTCTTGCAAATGAAGGGCACTGCATTTTACCTTATCAACAGACACATTTAAGACTCACTGAAATGCATTATTTGGAAAACCTTCAAAGTAGAAAACTGTGTTTGCAAAATTGTAGTGTATACAGAATTTAATATGCTTTTTGTTCACATACATTGTTGTCCTTAAAAATCACACACTGTTGGAAGTACTTGCAAATATTTTCAAAATTCTCTCTCCAAAATCCTTCTTACAAAACACATACACACATAAAGGCACTGAGGGAGAGGGAGCTGCTCTCTAACTCATTGATAAAACTTGACTTCAAAACTAAAGCATGAGGCAGACACAGTGGCACATGCCCTTAATCCAAATTACGCAGGAGACTGAGGAGGATTAGAAGTTTGAGGTCAGCATTGTGTAACCTAGGAGAACCTCTCTCAAAATAAAAAGGGCTAAAGATGTTGTTTACTTTTAGAGCTGGAAGTTCTGATTCAATTCTCAGAATCAGAAAAAAAAAAAGGTAAAGCATGTGTGTGTGTGTATTATCCACTATGTAATATAATACAGTATCACAGAAAAAGGTAAAGAAGTTTGAAATCTGGATTGTTTAGATTTTTATCAGAGAAGAATGAATAATTCATTTTAAATAATAACAATTAGTGCTTATGTAATGTTTATTTTGGTGGTAGATGTTATACCAAGAGATTTATATATACAGTCATCTCTTGGTATCCATGGAGGATAGGTTCCAGGACCCTGTGGATACCAAGATCTCCAGATGCTCAAGTCCCTTATATAAAATGGCATTTAAAATTACCATATAATATATACATTCTCCTTTATGCAGTTTAAATCATCTCCAGGTTGTATATAATATTTAAAACAATGTAAATGATATACAAATAATTGTTACACTGTATTGCTTAGGGAACGATGACAAGAAAAAGTCTGTGCATATTTAGTACAGGCATAATTATTTTTTCAAATACTTTCAATGTGCAGTTTGTTGAATCCACAGATGTGGAACCTGAAGATATGGAGAGCCAACTATCCTGTCCATAACTCACCTCGTCCTCAGAACAACTCAAATAAGTAGATAAGGATTATTATCTCCACTTTATGGATGAAGAAACTGAACCAGAGATGTTATGTAACTTTTCCAGGATAACATGCCTGGTTATAGCAGAACTATGGTCACAAGCCAGGCAGTGTGTGTCCAGGATCGATGCTTCTAACCATACCTATTTTAAATACTTTGCTGGAAGATAAAGCGTTTTTCTGTTTTGCACTACAGGGTTTGGACCCAGGACCTTTGCACTGAGCTACATCCCCAGCCCTTCTTATTTTTCATTTTGACACAAGGTTTCTCTAAGTTGCCCAGATGGGATTTGAACTTGTGGTCCTCCTGCTTTAACCTCCCAGAATGCTGGGATTATAGGTATGTATTACCATGCTTTGCTAGATAAAGCATTTTCACAAATCACTCCCCATCTCTGTATATATTATATAGATTCTATTGAAAAGACTTTTTACAAAATGAACTCACTCCCCATATCAGCATATATTATATAGATTCTATTGAAAGGGCTTGTTTTTACAAAATTAACTCTACCAGTGACCTCCCATACTACATAAAACTGCAATAGACTAATCATAGATGAAGGTATCCTTCTCAGTTCCTTCAGTGTATGGAAGGCCCGTTCTTCTCAGCTCACCTTTCCTAGCGCAAGTTTGACTGTGCTGACTAACAAAAGGACTGACTGTAGAGTATAAGCTCAGCAGTGTCAACATGCATGTTAAATAATGAAGCTTTATTTCTTTCTTACTTCTTGGATAAAATAGACACTGCATTTTTTTTTCAGAACTGTAGTAGATTGTCTTGAACACCTGTAGACTGTGTATCCTCCACTCCTGTTGTTTGCCTCAGCAAATATGAAAAAATTAAAAATCACCCGGGAGAGGTCCTCTCTCTGTCCTGCCTCCATCCCTCCCTTCAGGACCTTGTACTTACCAGGCAGGTGTGGGCTCTACTGAGCTACATCCCAGTCTCAGGGGTCAAACTCAGGACCTTGAGAGAGGGAGAGAGGATCGAACTCAGGACCTTGTTCTTACCAGACAGGCGTGGGCACCACTCAGCTATATCCCCAGTCTCACTCTCACTCTCTCCACTGAGCTACATCCCCAGGCTCTCTCGTTCTCTCTCACTTAATTAGTAGCAATTGGAGGGCTTGGCTTGACCTCGTGCCAAAAGATCGGTGTGGGGTTTCGCTTGATCTCCTGAAGTTCCAGAACAATAGAAGACAGCATCCCCTGATTGGTATTAGGTGTAGGGCTTGTCTCTATCCCATGAAGATTTTGTGCCAGAAGAATTGAAGACAGCATTCTCCATGATTAGCAGATCCCAAGTCATTTGCAAAGGCATTTTCCACACAGCCTTTGGCAAACTTAAAATTTCAAGACATGAAAAGTGAGGCTTCCCGAGAGCAATGCTTAAACAGAAGACAAAATCAAATAATGGCCAAAATCCAAGCAGCTATCATATAGATTCCTAAACCTGCATCAAATTGCACTCTGAAAGCACTTGAGGTCCCCCCAAATGATAAAAAGGCAACAGGAGGCAGCGAATGTCACTGCTGATGAGGTGAAGTTTGAAGCATTAATAAAACAGGATTTCCAGGCAAAAGAAAGTACATGTAAGACTGGATTAGATACAGCAGACCATACAACTACCGACTTGTTAAATAAACACTCAGATGGTGACTACATTAAAAACAAAATCCAGAAGCACCTAGAAGATGCTGTTTGCACAAGAGCAAAGGGAGAAAAGACAGCAGAGATTTTTAATGGACCAGTTAATTGCCCATGAAGCACAGGAGGAGGCTTACCGCGAGGAGCAGCTGATACACAGGCTCATGCGACAGTCCCAACAGGAGTGCAGGATTGCTGTGCAGCTCATGCATGTTCAGCATGAAAAGGAGGTTTTATGACAAAACAGAATTTTCAGAGAAAAACAATATGAGGAAAGACAAAGATTTCCAGGATGCTCTTGATGGAGAAGTGGCTTTGGCAAAACAAGCCAAGACTGATTTTGAAGAACAAATCTTCAGAGAGAAAGAAGTTCACGAACAGATTGCTGTGGAAAGAGTTCAGCCTCATTATAGAATGCATTATAAAATATTCAGAGAAATTTTGAATCAAATACTTGATTTGTCCACTAAAGTGTCTCATTGACAAATAATCTGATTCCACTTAAGATAATGAGTGATTGGAAGGAATTGTATTTTTGTGGAAAGCCCATATATGAACAAACCTCTGTTAAGCATATGCCTGGTAATCCCTCTGAAGAACAACTTAGAGAATTGCATACAAGAGACTTGATAGATAGCAAAGATTATGAAGAATATAAGAAAATGGTTGGAGAGTGGGCTGTACCAGAAGAAATGACGGATAATTTACCACCCTCCAACAATTCTATACTGGGCCGAGGGCTTCACAGACTCATTGAAAAATCTCTTCCTCCTCAAGTTGAGCCAACAGAGTCTGAACTGGCTTCATTTGCTATTAAAGGATGCTTACTGGGGAAAACACTTAGTGGGAAAACTATCACTTTAAAGACTCTACAAAGAGAGTTTCCTGTTCAGGTACTTTGTATGGGCACTCTTGTCCAAGAAGCTGTCTAAGCATTTTATGACAATGAAAAATTCAGTGAGGACCTACCAATTCAGAAAGAAGGTGGAGAGGTTCCATCAGATCTTCAGGAGGACAGTAAAGAAAGCCAGGACTCACACAATGTATCTTCAGATGCTCCAGTTTCAAGGGAACCGTTACCAGAAACAGAAGGTGAAACTACATCTAATAGAACACCAAAAACTGAAGAAGTCAAATCAAGTGATAGTGACAATTTCTCTAAACTCACTGTACACGCTCAGGTTGGTGCAAAATTACAATTGCTGAAGAAAGGAAAAAGCATTCTAGAGACATTATTAGTTAACATCATAGTAAATGCAATTAATGAGATACCTGTGAATCAAGGGTGGATTCTTGATGGTTTTCCAATGACATTAAACCAAGCACAGCTTCTCGGGGAAGCTCTCACCAGCTGCAATAGAAACTTCATAGAAACAGAGGCAAAGAGGGCTGGAGATTTAACTCAGTGGTTCCACCACCTGCCTTGCAAGCAGAAGGTCCTGAGTTCAATCCCTGGGACCAAAAAAAAAAAAAAAAAAAGGAGGCAAAGAAAACACAAATATCCACATTGGCTGTGGATCCTATGGCTTCAAAAGAAGTACCTCTTCGTCTTCTGCATTTGATTTTGTCATATTACTAGATATTTCAGATATTTTCTTGCTGAGTCACATGAATGATATTATAGCTGAAGAATTTTCACATGAAAAACAGCTCATAAAAATATTGGTCAACATGGTGCTGCTGAAAACAAAGATAAGCATGGGTACCAGAACTTAAGAGATCACATACAAAAGAGAATTCTAGGCTTCTTGGACAACTGACCATTGTTGGAACAGTGGTTTTCAGAACCGGAAAATATTTTGATAAAGGTCAATGCTGAAATGAAGAGCCTTTATTCCAGAAACTAAAAGAAATTTTTGCAGCTGAGATAGTGTAGAAAAAGAATAAAGGTAATTACATTTATTATATTAAAAAAAAAGAAATTCACTAGGGTAACCAAAAAAACTCCTTAAATATAATTTGAGAAATAAAAGGAGGCAGAGTTCAGATTTTAAAATCTGATAATAACAAAATGTAATTTCAAATATAACAATTGAGCATAGTGGCACATGACTGTAGTCCCAGCACTTGGGAGTCTGAGGCCAGCCTGAACTACATAGTGAGACCCTGTCTCAACAACAACAACAATAAAAAATATAGATATAAATGTATATGAATAATACTGGTTTCACTATAAGAGTGAGAAATGAAGCGCTTTAAGAAAATCCTCTCACCATGTTAAGGAATTATCCAATCCTTTATTGCATTCTATGTATCATACTTGGTACCTTATCTAAAGTAGGAATAAAACTATAGAAAATGATCACATGAATGATAAAATATAAAAAAGATGTGAGAAAAAGTTAAAAGAACTGGGATTGTTTTTCCCAGAAACCCTAGGAGATTTTAAGAGTCTTCCAGGATATGAAGAGTTATAATCCCTTAAGGTCTGTTTAAGTCTTTGACACATCTGGTTGAACCAGACATAGATTCCATAGAGAATTAGCTGAGGTAATAACAGCAATGTACCTCTTTAAGCTAGAGGCATTAAAACCCTCACTTTTGAAATGGGTTCAGTCATTAATTGCGCATAATTGACAGTAAATAATTTAGTCACCAAATGAACAGTATTTAAGAATAGCTATTATTTACCACTGATAAGCAACTATAATAATAGTTATCTTCAGAGTCTAGCTAGCAGGTTTGAGCTCAAAGGCCTAATATGATTCTCTGAAACTGCTGACAGGACTTATGTAAATAAGTTGTTGTTAATTATTAACAGACATGATTTATGTACATAATAGAAGTTCCAAATAAGATGCTGTGGAGAAGAGAAAATGAGAGAGAAAAAAGTGATTTTTATTTTATTCTTGATACTCAGAAGACAATGCAATTTCCCTAATATGGAAGTATAATAGTTTTACTTTTGATAATTGATAATATTAGCAAAATTTAAATTAACTTCGAATTACTTTTAATCAAAAAGTTGGTGCTAGCAGTTTAAGGGTTCTGATCTTTTACCATTTCCCCTTAGTTTTTCTCATGAGTCTAATATAGAAAGTGAGAAAGTCCTTTGATCTGAAAAGCCGTATATTCAATCCTAATGTAGTATTGCTTTAAAATGCAGTTTTCTCTTTATTAAAAAAACACATTTGAACTTTAGGCATTTCAGTTCAGATCTTAAATTTGAACATAGCTAATTTGGGCCAAGAAATGATGAGCTTTGTGCCTCTTGCCTATGAGCACTCTACTGAACTATCTTCCAGATCAAAGAAACAAGTGAATTCTGTTCTGTACTAAAGAGGTATTAATTGGCCTCAGTTTGAGTTCCTATGAGTATCTGAGTTTTCCTAATCATATCCTTCAGTGCTTTGTGTTTCTGTTGTGTTGTGCTGTGTTTGACACAGGGTCTCTATATATTATAGTCCAGGCTGGCCTTGAACTCACTATAGTCTTCGATCTCAGTCTCTTCAGTGCTCGGATTACAGACATGCACCACTGTGCTCCACTTGGCTTTGTGTTTTATTAAATTGTTTTACTTAGAAATTTCAATAAATTTGATAGTTTTGTTTCCCCATATTCTTACTCATTTTTACAGCAGAGTTTCCTGTTTATTTATATTCAGAGCCAGTTCATGGTTAGGATTTTGTCTTAATCCTAAAATGATTTTCTTTTATTTGAGATTGTAGGATGCTATGATTGGTATATAAACTGATAAACATAACTGGAAACTATAGCAATAACTCATGTCTCATCCACTTAAGTAGGTGAATCAGTAATAAAAGGGAGAAGGGGGCTCTAAAGCAAATAATATGACTAAAAAAATCTTGCTTTTGTAACCATGTCATTAGTTAGTACCTCTTTAAACTGAGCATTTTTTCAGTCATTAAAAAAAAAGATTCTAATGAATACTGGCCCTCATTTCCTTAACCAGTTGACTTATGGAGAGAAGTCATCCAGGTCCTGTGACTGCCATTTAATTGATTTTTCTCCCAAGTGGAAGTGATCTTTCTTGTATTTGGAAGAGATGCCCCTCATCTCTTCTAAAGTTACAATAAGAGGACTACAAATAATAGAGTTTTATATAACATAAAAATAAGAATGGCTCTATATCAGACATAATTTTAGAGCAGTTTTCCATTTTGAACAGTGGAGGACAAAAACCAACCATTCATGTCCTTGAGCTATATTATCTAAAAGAAAATACATTACTTGGGTAAGTAGTATTTTTCCAATGTATGGATAAATTATGGACAAATTATTATTGCTAGTTTAATTTTCCAAAATTCTGAACAGATATTATTATAATTGATTTTTTTCCTGCTAGATTTAGGACTTTATATAAAAA
Source organism: Heterocephalus glaber (assembly GCF_053883595.1). Lineage (NCBI taxonomy): Eukaryota > Metazoa > Chordata > Mammalia > Rodentia > Bathyergidae > Heterocephalus > Heterocephalus glaber. Next base: position 11,316,231 of record NW_028258344.1, read on the forward strand.
TGTCTACAATTTGACCATTGTTATATGACTACAAATATATACTATATTGGCATTTTTACATCTAAAGATGGGGATTGTCCATCTTCTACTATAACAGAAAATCAGAGTAGGTATTTATTGTCAGAGGATGATCAATCCTCTGACTGCCTAGAAAGGGGGATGGTGAGGACTGAAAAGAAAAAAAAAAGACAAGAAGTTTGAGTAATTTCAAAGTATATAGGGTGCCAGGATGTTAGTGCCTCAGAGCCAGCAAAGACAAAGACACTGAGTTTACCACTATTTTTTGGGTTCATAGGGAGTATCAGATGACTCAGAGGGTGGTGATAATCCTAAATTGATGAGGATCTTATGATCAGAGGAAGAATCAGATGACTCAGAGGATGGTGGTAATACTATGACAATGATCCCCCCCCAAACTCATTCCAAAAAAAATCCTATGACAATGAGGATTTTAGGTAGATGTGGAGTTTATGTTGATTAGGATGGTGAGATGAGCAAAACATTCTTACAACAGTAGGTGGGATGAGTTAAGCTGATAAGGAATTTGTCCCTCCCCAGGTGAAACCTTTCTCTTTTTGTATTACTACTCAGTTCTCAAAGAACCAGGATATCTTCAGGTGATGCAGTGTTGTTCTTGAGCATCACAGCATCATGGGACCATTGAGGCCTCAGCTGTGACTGGAGGCAAAATGGAATTATGTTTCCACATGCCATTGCTGGTCCTCAGGAAAGAAGACTAGGCCTCAGACAGCCCTAATCATAATTTAATTGTGAAATGATTTTTCCCCAAAATTATGTAGACTGTCTCCCAACAATTTATAACTGAACAGAAATTTATTTCCCCCATGTTTCTGCAGGCTGAGAAGTCCAAGAGCATGGCACCAGCAACCAGTGAGGCCCTTCATGCTGGATCATTTCATGATGGAAGGTGGAAGGGCAAGAGAAGACAAGCTCATTTTGGTAACAAATCTACTCTCCCAGTAACTAACTCTCTCCCTTGATAAGAGTATTAATCCATTTATTAATCCATTCACGAGGGATGGCCTTTTCTTAGTCCTACCTTTCAATATTCTTATTGCATGGAGGATTGTGTGTCCGGAGGATTGTGTGTCCGGCACATACACTTTTGAAAAGACTTTCAACCACAGAAGTCAATTAATTTATTATGTTCCAGGCATTCAGTTAAATTCATTTGAACCTCATAGCAATTTCATGACGTATTATTATTATTATTATTATTATCTCTGTTTTGAGGAGGAAGAAGCACTATTATTATCCTTGTGTTACTGATAAAACCATTGCTCAGAGAGGTGAAATGATTTGCCTAAAATAGAAAGTGGAAAAGCCAGGAGATAAAACCTGGGTCTGTTCAATTCCAAAGCTTGTTCTCATAACCTGTATAGACAAATTTCATGAGCAATATATTTATCTTATCTAAATGAACAGAATCATATTTCTAAACAAAATATTGTTTAATTAAAAGTTTAATAAAAAGTTTGTTTTGGGGCCGGGGATTTAGCTCAGTGGTTCTGCCGCCTCCCTCCCATGCACAAGGTCCTGAGTTCGATCCCTGGTACCAAAAAAAAAAAGTTTGTTTTAAAATTTATTTACATGAATCCTTTTATAAAGGCATAAATATCATCTCATTTAGCTGAACATTCAAAAACTTTTATAGTTTAAACTTAAATTGGAAACAATGAAAAATAAAGATATGATCTATATTTCCAATAGATACGATTAAGGTGATCAGCCTCAAAGTATGCCATTTAAATTAATGGATGTGTAGCTCAGTGATAGAGCACTTGCCTAGCATGCACAAGATCCAACACTGAATAAAAAATTAGTGGTTTGTGAATATATTTACCTCCTATAGTGTTTTGAGAAATTAAGCTATTAAATTATAGCTTTCAGCTCATAAAGGGAAAATACCCAATCTCTTGTCAATTGAATTTAGTTCATCCCCTTTCTTTAAATGTTTGTGGGACATAATGTGTGTGTTTGTGTGTGTGTGTGTGTGTGTGTGTGTGTGTGTTCTTTGGGACAGGAAGGCAAATTTATCTTGGAAATGTGATGGTTCCTAGCTGTTTTCTTTAATCACAATATGGTGATAGCTGGGTATTTGTCTTTATTTTTTAAGCTTTTATATTACTTCTTTATTTTGCAAGAAAATAAATTATACAACTTAAAAAATAAAATCCAAAAAGTAAAGCAGTTCATCAAAATATTTCAACCTACTGTACACAGAAACTGCTGCCATTTAGAATTGTACAGCATTATCATCTCAGTATGTAGTGGCACACATTGAAAAATCATATAGACCATGAGGACAGATTTTTACCTTAGGAACTCAAATTTGTTCAGCACTCCAGATGACATACACTGTAGATGAGAGGAAAGCTCTCATGTATTGTTTATTTCACACACATGGCCTTGGACGAATTTATAAAACAGCATCCCAGTCATTTACATGAAAATAGAAAACCAGCTTAAGTTTAAGATAGCAAAGCTTTCTGAAAAACTAGCAAATCTTTCACTTAAATTGAACTTTAAAAATTTGTCTTTGAGCAGGGTTAATGACATATTGCTGCAAATAATGAGAAATATCTTTTTAACTACTAAAGTCATATTCTGTATTAAGTATAATAAAAAGTAAAAATAAGAAAGCTAACATTTCATTTTTGAAAATTTTAACATTTACGTAAAAAGTTAGATGCCGAGGATTTAGCTCAGTGGTTCTGCCACCTGCCCCGCAAGGGCAAAGACCCGAGTTCGATCCCTGGTACCAAAATAAATAAATAAATTAAATACAATAAAATAAAAAGGAAAGTGGACATCTGTAGAATTTTGGGCCAGGGATTTAGCTCAGTGGTTCTGCCACCTGCCTCGCAAGCTCAAGGTCCCGAGTTCGATCCCCGGTACCAAAAAAAAAAGAGCAAGAAACTTAAGTAGGTCGATAGAACTCAGGGACCCCTACAATAAATGTAAAAATTGGAAGACTTCAGAATTTCTATTAAGATCTCATCAAATCATTGAAACAATAACATTCTAATATTTTTCTCATTTTAAGCATCAAAAATCTATATTTTCACTTTGTAAATTTTGTTTCAGGTCTACTTAGTATGGCAATAAGGTAGCAACAAAAGTTACTTTTTCAGATGGCTCCATCTTTAAATTAGAAGATGAGTGTTCAGAATTTAACCTTTGAAAGTCCTCCTGCTACTCTACTCATAAAAAAAGGTTGTTTTGGGTCTTGGGGTTTAGAGACTGGATTTTATTTTCTCATAATTCAGTAAGGTGTGTCATCCCTACTCAGATAGCACTAACTTTAAATGCACATTGGAAAAAAAGACCTGATAAAGAATACTAAGTGTGATTCTGTACTTTTAGCAAATTACTGGTTAAAATTATTTTCTTTGGATTTTTTAAAAATTAGCAAACATATGTCAAAACATATTTAAAGAAAGTTCAGCAATGGTATAGGCACCATGTCAATAAAATGGATTTCACAAATACCAAAAATTAGTTAAACTTTTGTATACATAATTTTTAAAATGAGGAAAGCTATAAGTCTACAGTATTTGCTGCTGTTCAATCCCCTACATACAATTAGGACATAATTAGCTATTAAAAATTTGTGAAATTTAATAGAAAACCTTTGCTATAGATTTAGCATTACCCACCTTGCATTAAATCAAAACACCATGGCTCTCATTCTTAAATAACTAAAAAAGATTAGAAACTCCAAATAAGTTCTGGGAACAATTATGGTTCAAAACAACAAATCTTACAAATTAAAAAATAGTCTATAGTAATTTTTCCTCCTATTGTTTCTTCCTTTGGCTTTCTTTTGTCAGGACAAGCAAATATGCCAATACCAAACTATTTGTTAGACATAAGAGCCACAATTGTTACAAAATTATTTCTTCTAAACTTCAAATTTATTCATTATTAACATTTATCTAATTAGATAAAACAATGAACACTAATTTTAATTTATCATAATATGTTTGGTTTAATAATTAGCATATACTATCTTAGTAAAGTTTTAAATTATTAACAAAATTCCAATTTTCTGAGTTTTAGGACAGGCATTTGACTATAAGCAGTAAAACCTTAAATGTTTTAAATTTTCTTTCCTTTTCAGAAGGAAGCTCACAATGCTTCTTTTTTTTTTTTCGTAGTAAAAAGTTTTATTGCACAAACTGAGTTACGGCCTTCTGCTGCAAATTCATTAAAAAGTACAAAATTATATGGTTTTAAAACTTGGATTTCTATCTCTTAAGTAGTTTCATTACAATCTTTGATTACTAACACCTAATTAAATGTAAAGCAGTAAAATACATTTTTTAAATAACCAAGGTATCACTTAAAGTTTACTTCTCAAAAATCAAATTTCTAGACCTAGATATATATAAAAAGGTACAAAAAACAGAATTATCAAGAATCTAGGTCCCAAATTCCATCCCTGGTACAAAACAAAAAAAGGAAGCTAGGTGAATGGCCAGGTGAAAGTCATGAAAAACACCTCAGGGACAAGGGTTAGATTTATGCAAGATGATGTAAAGAAATCACCACTAGGCTGTAAGCCAAAGAACGGATTCTTCTAGAACAGATGCTGTAACTGGTTATGTGTCCTTGGTCTCCTAACAACCTTGTTTCTATTTCTACAAGAAAATTAGAAAACTATAAGGTTTAGACCAGATAGGTTTTTGTGGGTTGTTTTTTTTTGTTTTGTTTTTTTGGGGTTTTTTTGGTACTGGGATTGAGGGTCCTCACACTGAAATAGATCTCCAGCTCTTTATTTTTATTTTTATTTTATTTTAGACATGACATAGGGTCTTGCTAGGTTCCCAAGGTTGGGCTCAAACTTGTGATCCTCCTACCTCAGCCTCCTTGAGTGGTGAGATTACAGGCATGCACCTCCTCACCTGGTCTAGGCTAAATAATTTCTAGGATTCTCCCTCAGCCTCTTTTTCAGTTCTAATTTTGAGACAGGGTTATGCTAAATTGCCTAGGCTGGGCTTGAACTTGCTGCTAAATTGCTAAATTTTTATATCTTCTGAGAAGCACTTTTATCAAGGACAGCCCTACCAGACATGGTATAATCATATGGAATGTGAGTTTCTAGGCATGCATATATGATAAAATAGAATAAAAATGACAGGTTTTGAGAAAGTTTTGCAGTCATCATTCTCAAATTCCCGTGGTTCATGGGGTCATAAATTGGTCTTTTCAATCAATATACCCAGGCAATTATTAAGTGTCAGTTAGCAGCAATACTTGTTAAATTTGAGGACAAAAACGTTTGTAATTGTCTTTTTTTGGTTGAGACTGTCTCAGCATGAAGTTTAGGCTGGGCTTGAATTATGTAGGCCAGGATGGCCTTGAAATAGTGTGGAGCCAGAGTGACTCCATTTTGGAGCTGTCTCCTTTGTTCTCTCAAAGTGACTCCATTTTGGAGCTGTCTCCTTTGTTCTCTCAAACTTGTGCTTATCCACTCAAAATTCCTAAGTTTATTACCCAGCCATCTGTGTACTCAGGAAGGACATTCCGGACACACTACCTATAAGGTAAACAGTTAATGGCTAACTGCCCACAAAAGATAGATGTGACCATTAGTCAGTGGACCTGCTAACCATCAGCTTATGACAGTCGGCCCCTAACCTTTGCCCCCTTCTCCCTTGCAAAAATCTATACGTAACCCCCTTAACCCCCCCCCCCGAGCCTAACCAATCAAAACCCTACACTTCATATGTATTTAGCATTAACCAATCACCTGGCTACTAACAACCAAAGCTTGATGTATACTCAATAAAAACCCTGCTAGTTTCGAGGCTCGGGGCTCTCAATCTCGATCCGCTGCGTCGGTGACAATTGAGAGTCCCTGCTTAAGCTTGAATAAACGACCCTCGTGTGCTTACATCGGAAACGGTCTCCTGGTGGTCTTTGGGACATCGCGATCTGGGCACAACATTTGGGGGCTCGTCCGGGATCCCAAGACCTTCAGGACTCCCGTACCGGAGGGTCAACGCCGGCTGGTGAGTGTTTTCTTTGTGCTTGTAAAGTCTGGGCCTATTTTCTGGGAAGGTCGGCAGACGGTCTAGGCGGACGCGCTGCAAGGGCCGCCGACCCGGAATCCTGGAAGACGTTCCGGATTCCACTGGTGGGGACGGAGTGCCCCAAGAGTACGGGTCAGTGAGACTCCTGGAGGGACGGTGCGGGTCGCTCCCGCGGCACGGCAGGAGGCCGTCGTCCCATTTGCATTGCCTCCGATCGCGCGGAGGACGGTTTTGTCTCACCTTGTGCTTCTCTGTTGCGTTTGTGTGTCTGTTTGTGCTGACTTGGACCGAGACGATGGGACAGACTGTGACTACCCCTCTTTCCCTTGTAACAGACCATTTCAAAGAAGTTAAAGAGAGCGCTCATAACTTAAGTTTAGAAATTAAGAAGACTAAGTTCATCACCCTCTGTAACTCAGAGTGGCCCTCCCTCGGGGTAGGATGGCCCCCCGAGGGAACTTTTGATTTGCAGATAATTCGCAGAGTTCGTAAAGCCATCCTCCCCCCCGATCAGATACCCTACATCGCCGTTTGGGAATTTCTGGTTTCTAACCCGCCCCCATGGGTTAAGCTCTTTTTGCCTTCACAGCAGCAGCAACCGGAGTTAATCCTGACGGCCAAAGAAAAGGCTCCTAAAAAGCGCGCGGATGAAAAACAAACCGAAACCAAGCCAACCGCGCCACTTTACCCTGTCCTCCAGGGAGGGACCGAGGAAGATCTTATATTTCCTCCCCCCTATTCCCTCCCCTTTCTTCCGCCACAGCAGGCTGGAGGAGGTGACCCAGTCCCAGCCGGGGCTGGGGAGCCCGCCCCGGGCGCCGCCGACAACCGTGATGGTCCCGCCCAAAATACTCGTCACCGGCGCGCCGCCTCGCCGGCAGGACCGGCAGATTCAACTGTCTGCCCGCTGCGAGCAATAGGGCCCCCTGATGAACATGGAAACCAGCCTCATCATTACTGGCCCTTTGCTACCAGTGATCTTTATAATTGGCGCCGACAACATGCCAATTTCTCTGATAACCCTAGAGATTTGATTAACCTGTTAGAAACTGTTTTGTTTACCCATCAGCCCACTTGGGATGACTGTCAACAGCTTCTGCAGGTTCTGTTCACCACTGAGGAACGAGAGAGAATCCAGAATGAGGCCAGAAAATTGGTTCCTGGTGACAGTGGTCAGCCCACCACCAATGCAGACACCATCAACACTTCTTTTCCTCTGTCCCGACCTAACTGGGACTTCAATACGGCAGAAGGTAAGGAGAGACTTCGAGTCTATCGCCAGACTTTATTAAGAGGTCTCAGAGCAGCGGCGAGGAAGCCCACCAATTTGGCTAAGGTAGGGGATGTACAACAAAAGTTAGATGAAAGCCCTGCTGCTTTCCTAGAAAGAATTCAGGAAGCTTTTCGTAGGTACACTCCTATGGACCCAGAAGCAGTTGAGACAAAGGCAGCTGTAATAATACATTTTGTCAACCAGGCGGCGCCAGACATTAAGAGAAAGTTACAGAAAGTAGATAGGTTAGGAGAAAAGAGTATTCAGGACTTAGTGGCAGTGGCAGAGAAAGTATATAACAATAGAGAAACCGCAGAGGAGAAACGAGAAAAAGCTGATGACCGCCAGACCCGAAACTTAGCTCGGATCCTTCTGGCTGCCACTGCGGGAGAGCAGAAAGAATGTGAACGTAGACTAAAAAAGATTGTGATGGAAGGAGAAAACAAAGAGAGACGCAGAGAGCGCCCCCAGTTGGGGAAAAATCAATGTGCTTATTGCAAAGAATACGGACACTGGGCCAGGGACTGTCCTAAAAAGAAACAGCGAGAAGGACGCCCCAAGACCCCTATCCTGGCTATGGATGAATCAAATGATTAGGGGGGACGGGGTTCGGCACCCCTGCCCGAGCCCAGGGTAACCCTAAAAGTGGAGGGGAGACCTATCGAGTTCCTGGTGGATACAGGGGCTCAACATTCAGTTCTACTCAAACCGTGTGGCCATATTTCTGATAAAACCTCCTGGGTTCAAGGAGCTACAGGCATGAAAAAGTATTCATGGACAACCCAAAGAACAGTAGACTTGGGAGTGGGCCAAGTAACCCACTCATTTATGGTTATACCAGACTGCCCCTACCCCTTATTAGGAAGAGACTTACTTACTAAATTAGGGGCTCAAATTCATTTCCAACCCGGGGGCACAAAAGTCCTTAATCAAGAGGGAAGGCCCATTCAGGTACTAACCATAAACCTGGAGGATGAATATCTACTACATCAAAAGAGGGCCCCTCCTGATCCTGATATGGAACAATGGCTCTCCATGTTCCCACAAGCATGGGCGGAAACTGGAGGCATGGGGCTAGCTATACACAGGGCACCGGTGTTTATAGAAATAAAACCTGGAGCAGATCCGGTACGAGTTCGCCAATATCCTATGCCCCTGGAGGCCCAGAAAGGAATAACTCCACACATCAGGAGGTTACTTGCTCAGGGGATTCTCAGACCTTGCCAATCGGCCTGGAACACCCCCTTGTTGCCAGTACGAAAACCTCATTCTAATGACTATCGGCCAGTGCAGGACCTCCGGGAGGTAAACAAGAGGGTTATGGACATCCACCCCACAGTACCTAATCCATACACCCTATTGAGTTCTCTTCCCCCGAGCCATCGCTGGTACACAGTCTTAGATCTCAAAGATGCTTTTTTTAGCCTTCCACTGGCACCTAAAAGCCAACACATCTTTGCGTTTGAATGGAGTGATCCAGAGCAAGGCATCAACGGACAGCTGACGTGGACCCGATTACCTCAAGGATTCAAAAACTCTCCCACCATCTTCGACGAGGCCCTACATGAAGACCTGGGTGAGTTTCGCCTCCAGAACCCCCAACTAACTCTGTTACAATATGTAGATGACCTTCTTGTGGCAGCTGAGACACAGGAAGACTGCTTAAATGGAACCAAGAGACTCTTGATGGTCATAGGAGAGCTGGGGTATCGGGTGTCCGCTAAAAAGGCCCAGATCTGCAAACCCGAGGTAAGCTACCTGGGGTACGTGCTTAGAGAAGGGCAGAGATGGCTGTCGGATGCTAGAAAAGAGACAGTTCTTAAGATACCCACACCAGATTCCCCTCGAAAAGTCAGAGAATTCTTGGGATCGGCGGGCTTCTGCCGCCTATGGATACCAGGGTTCGCAGAGCTCGCAAAGCCCCTCTACGAGGCAACTAGAGACAGTCAGGCTTTTCAATGGACAGAAAAGCTACAAAAATCTTTCGATCAAATTAAAACAGCCTTGCTGACGGCACCAGCCTTGGGCTTGCCTGATATTACTAAGCCATTCCACCTTTACATTGATGAAAACAAAGGAGTCGCTAAGGGCGTCCTGACCCAGTATCTAGGGCCATGGCGCCGCCCAGTGGCGTACTTATCAAAAAGACTTGATCCAGTTGCATCAGGATGGCCCCCGTGCCTAAGAATGATTGCAGCAGTAGCTCTAATGGTCAAAGACGCTGACAAATTGACATTAGGCCAAGAACTATGCGTGACCACCCCTCACGCCATTGAGGGAGTCCTAAAACAGCCTCCAGATCGATGGCTCAGCAATGCTCGCCTGACCCACTACCAGAGCTTACTCCTAAATCCAACCCGAGTTGTCTTTCAGGCCCCGGCTGCTTTAAACCCAGCCACACTGTTACCAGACCCGAACTTAGAGGCTCCGCTTCACGACTGCACAGATATCCTGGCCCAGGTACACGGAATTCGAGCAGATCTGAGTGACCAACCATGGCCAGACGCAGGCAACACCTGGTACACTGATGGAAGCAGCTTCGTTCGTGAGGGCCACAGGTATGCTGGGGCAGCTGTGGTGACAGAAACTGAGGTCATTTGGGCAGAACCATTGCCCACCGGGACCTCAGCACAACGAGCAGAACTCGTAGCCCTGACCAAGGCATTGACTTTAGGACGGGGCCTAAAGTTAAATGTATACACAGATAGCCGGTATGCCTTTGCCACTGCGCACGTCCATGGGGCCATCTACAAAGAAAGGGGACTCTTGACAGCTGAAGGAAAGACTATTAAAAACAAAGAAGAGATCCTTGCCCTCTTAACAGCCCTCTGGCTACCGAAAAAATTAGCCATTATCCATTGCCCAGGACACCAGAAGGGCGACACTCCAATTGCCAGAGGAAATAATCTAGCTGACCAGACGGCCCGAAAAATAGCTTTAAAGGTTGATCTGACACTGGCCACTCAGCTGCCCGATCCGGGAAGTGCAGCCCTCCCAGAAAAGCCCCAGTACACTGAAAAGGACTTAAATTGGATAAAACAATTACCTACGCCCCAGTGCCTCAACGGGTGGTGGAAATCTTCTGATTGTAAAGTCATCCTGCCTAAGACACTGGGAGAACAAGTTCTCTCCAAGATACACCGGACCACCCACATGGGCACTCGGAAAATGCAAGATCTCCTGAGACATGCTGAAATTAAGATCCGTGATGCTAATTCTACAATTGAACATATTGTTGCTACCTGCAAAGCCTGTCAATTGACAAATGCCACCCACAATAGGGCCAACCCAGGAAATAGGCTGAGGGGAAACCGACCTGGAGCCTATTGGGAATTGGACTTCACCGAGGTAAAACCTGGAAAGTACGGTTATAAATACTTGTTAGTTTTCGTAGATACTTTTTCAGGATGGATAGAAGCGTTTCCTACCAAACATGAGACAGCGCAGAGTGTGACTAAAAAGCTGCTAGAAGACATCCTGCCAAGGTACGGTTTTCCAGTAATGCTAGGATCAGATAATGGACCCGCCTTCATTTCCAAGGTGAGTCAAACCCTAGCACAGGTGTTGGGGACAGATTGGAAATTACATTGTGCATACAGACCCCAAAGCTCAGGACAGGTAGAAAGGATGAATAGAACCTTAAAAGAGACCTTAACTAAATTAACCTTAGAGACTGGCGGTGACTGGGTGACTCTCCTTCCCTTCGCCCTTTATAGGGTGCGCAATTCACCCTATAAAATGGGGTTGACCCCCTTTGAAATCATGTTTGGAATTCCCCCTCCCATTATCCCCAACCTTCACTCAAATGTACTTGTTGAATTTGATGACCAAAAGTTGTTACTTTCTTTAAAAAGCCTCCAAAGTGTACACGAAGACATCTGGCCTAAGTTAGAAGCCTTACACCAGACCGGACCACCTCCTGAGCCCCATCGCTACCGACCTGGAGACTGGGTCTTCGTTCGGAGACACCGGCAGAAAGACCTTGAGCCCCGTTGGAAAGGACCCTACGTCACAGTCCTGACCACGCCCACTGCTCTCAAGGTCGACGGGATTGCTTCGTGGGTACACTACACCCACGTTCGCCCTGCAGATCCTCACACTGTCCTAGAAGACTTCGTTCCATCATGGCAGGTGTCCAGAGACCAAGACAGTCCCCTCAAACTCAAGCTACGTCGTCGACGATCGTGATTATGGTAACTGTACTTTTGACACCGACACTAGGAGGACAAAACCCATATGCTCCCTTAAATTTAACCTGGATGATCATTAGTACGTCTACGGGCAACATTGTTAATAGTTCATCCGAAGTGGCTCCACCACTTACCTGGTGGCCAGACCTAGACTTTGACCTGTGTTCGCTCGCCACAGGGACTTGGAACACTGGAAACTGGAAAATCGGGCCTAGAGGAGAGCCAATATGTAAAAAAGGCATAGGCCAATGTAATACTAATAGAACATCCCTGCCCATGGCTCCAGTACCCATGGCCCCTCCTAGATTTGACCCTGGGTGTAGCCATTCTCTTGATAGAAACATCCTACAAAGCACCCCCTTTTATGTTTGTCCGGGAGAAAGGCGCACACAGTCTCAGATAAACAAGTGCGGGGGACCTGACCAGTTCTATTGTGCCAAATGGGGATGTGAGTCCACGGGCACCGTCTCCTGGGCCCCGCCTGTCAAGGACGATTTTATTTCTTTAAAAAGAGTCCCTGGGCCCCCTGGCCTGCAGACAAATCAAAAGGGTGGTAATTTCTTAGTTCTTAGTGGCCCCTGTACCGGGTTCCTCTGTAACCCGGTCAGACTTTCATTCACGGATTCAGGTAAAAGGTACACTAAATGGGAAACAGGCCAGACTTGGGGACTCCGTCTATATCAAGATGGTTATGATACCGGGTTGTTATTCACTATAAAACTGAAGGCAGAGCCGCTCACCATAGGGTCTCCCCAATTAATAGGGCCAAACTTGGCGCTAGCTCCAATAGCCCCTTTCAGACCTATTAAGCCCCCTTCCCCAAAAAGCTCGCCTATGTCACCAAAACCAAACGCCTCCGTACGGCCATCAGACTTAACCTCCGCTTCCACATCCCCGCCCTTGATTCAAATGATCACCCAGATTGATAAAGTCGATCATAACCGGGACCAGGACCCCCTTTGGGAACTGATGGTCCACACCTTTAAAGCCCTAAATGCATCTAGGCCAGACCTCACTCAGTCCTGCTGGCTATGTTATGATACTAAGCCCCCATACTATGAAGCAGTAGCTTATCTAGACAATTTCACTGAGTCAGACAGCCCGACTCAATGTAGATGGCAACAAAAAGGGACAGCTAGGCTGACCCTACAATCAGTAACTGGGCAAGGAACTTGTGTCGGCAGTGTCCCGGTCTCCCACCAACACCTTTGTAACAAAACCGTCCTTAGACCTAGGCCTAAATATCTCATTCCCCCTTATGATGGATGGTGGGCCTGTTCCTCTGGACTTACCCCTTGTGTACATGGGCTAGTGTTAAAACAAACAAGAGATTTCTGTGTACTTGTACAATTAGTCCCCCGGTTGTTATATCACTCAGAAAAAGACATCCCCAGCCGCCTGGCTGAAACCCAGGTCAGAGTTAAACGAGAACCTGTAACGGCCATTACTTTGACCGTTCTCTTAGGATTAGGACTAGCTGGGACAGGAACGGGAGTTTCATCGCTACTAATACACAATAAATATTATAATGACTTAAGGACAGCCATAGATATAGATATTGAAAGGCTAGAAAGCTCCATCTCCCACCTCCAAGAGTCTTTAACTTCACTAGCAGAGGTAGTCCTCCAAAACCGAAGGGGGCTGGACTTAATTTTCCTTCAACAAGGAGGGCTCTGTGTTGCACTAGGTGAAGAATGCTGTTTCTATATAGATCATTCAGGAGTAGTCAAAGAATCCATGGCTAAAGTTAGAGAAGGCATCGCCAAACGTAAACAAGAAAAAGAACAATCTCAAACCTGGTTCGAATCTTGGTTTAATTCTTCCCCTTGGCTCACTACCCTAATTTCTACCCTGTTGGGCCCCTTGCTTATCATGTTGCTACTATTAACCTTTGGACCTTGCATACTTAATAGACTAGTTTCGTTCATTAAAAAGCGAATTAACGCTGTTCAGTTAATGGTACTCAGGTCCCAATACCAGCCAATACCTATTGATTTGACAGAATTAACCCCCAGAGGCCCATGATTGGCCCTCTACAGCACCCTGAGAAGGGGGGAATGTGGAGCCAGAGTGACTCCATTTTGGAGCTGTCTCCTTTGTTCTCTCAAAGTGACTCCATTTTGGAGCTGTCTCCTTTGTTCTCTCAAACTTGTGCTTATCCACTCAAAATTCCTAAGTTTATTACCCAGCCATCTGTGTACTCAGGAAGGACATTCCGGACACACTACCTATAAGGTAAACAGTTAATGGCTAACTGCCCACAAAAGATAGATGTGACCATTAGTCAGTGGACCTGCTAACCATCAGCTTATGACAGTCGGCCCCTAACCTTTGCCCCCTTCTCCCTTGCAAAAATCTATACGTAACCCCCTTAACTCCCCCCCGAGCCTAACCAATCAAAACCCTACACTTCATATGTATTTAGCATTAACCAATCACCTGGCTACTAACAACCAAAGCTTGATGTATACTCAATAAAAACCCTGCTAGTTTCGAGGCTCGGGGCTCTCAATCTCGATCCGCTGCGTCGGTGACAATTGAGAGTCCCTGCTTAAGCTTGAATAAACGACCCTCGTGTGCTTACATCGGAAACGGTCTCCTGGTGGTCTTTGGGACATCGCGATCTGGGCACAACAATAGCAGTGATTCCCAAGTGCAAGGATTACAGGTATATGCCATGACGCATGGCATAATTCTGCCTTCTTGATACTACCATTGCAGAACCTATTGTAGGACTGCATAACTCTAATCATAAAACTCCCCTAGCCCCAACTGTGATTGAATGTGAGTAAATAGATAAAGATGCTTCTTAGTTCCGGGACACTAGATAAGATCCGTATCAGCCATAATTATCCAACTCTTTGTTCTGGACACCACTATCTATAGAACAATCTACAAAGCATCTGCTGACTATCAGTACATGTCAGGCTAATTAACATACAAATGTAAGACCTCTAACCTTTGTTCCTTCTTCTGTAAATTTCGCCTGTTAACTTCCCTGCAACCCCCTATAAAAAGAGCCTCGGACTCTGGGCTGATCTGGGCTGATCGCCTCTCTAAACTACTTTGCTTTGGGAGTGCCGTCTGACCAGACTAAGGTCTGTTTCACTTTCCAACTTGTCCGGTGTGTTCCTTCCCGGGTGTTCTTCGCTGCAGTCAGCTCCTTGGAGCATTTGGTAAGGCCCTTGGTCTTATATTCTGGAGGCACCGCTGGGATCCCCGGGTGTGCTCCACTCAGCTCCTCGGAGCCTTTGGTAAGGACAGCGGTCTTACACTATGTATTGAATTGTGTTCCCCTCAAATCTTTTTTTGTTTTGTTCTGTTTTGAGACAAGATCTTACTATGTATCCCAGGCTAGGCTTGAACTGGTGGTGATGCTCCTACAGTGCTGGAATTACAGGCATGCGCCACCACACCCAGCTTTTCACTTACTGAAGTACCACACAATATGACCTTATTTGGTGACCAGATCTTTGTCAAGTTAAAACAAGGTTGACAAAATAGGGCCTAGTTAGATGACTGACATTCCTATAAAAAGAAGAAATGTGGAGATAGATATACAGGGAGAATACCCTGTGAATAGGAAGACATCTACAAGCTAAGGAGAAAGGTCTGGAGCAGATACTTTTCTTACAGCCCTCAGAAACGAACCAACTCTGCCAAGACCTTGACTTTGAATGCCTGGCCTTCAGAAGTGAGTCAGTGCATTTACATTTAAAGCTACCAGTTTGTAGGAGTTTGTTACAGCAGCCACAGGAAATTTATATAGATGGTAAAGCTAATTTATCATTACTGGAAGCAATTTAGACATTATCATGTGTGCAACCCCTCATCTCCCCAATCCTAACTTTATATTAACACTTCTGTAGGTTTTCTCAATCAATAAACAATTTGATGTCAGAAGTATGGGCATGCTTCATGGTTCCACACTGAAGAAGAAATGTCACTGGGTTATGAATGAATTATAAACTGGTTATCTTTCTTATTCACAGTGCTTCTTGAGATTGGCAACACAGTCCATGAAAAAAGTTATTAGCACTCTGCAAAATATAATACTGTATGCCTTCCAGCAATTTTATTTCCTACTTTCTTCGAAATTATACTTTCAAATATCACTTAATATCAAAAAGAAAATAATTTGTAAGAAAATTTGAAACATGTACCATAATGAATAAAAATCCATATTGAGCCATTTTGTTTTCTCAATGGGGAATATGATTTTTCTCTTTTCAATTGTTCAAATTCTCAAGTCCTAAAATTTCCACTGCTCTGGGTATTCAGTTGCTAGCAACTATTAAGTTGCTGCTTTGGATTGACTGAAAAGAACATTAACTATTCCCTTTTGAACATTTAAAAAAATATAGTGCTACCTTGGTTCATGAACTTAATTCTTTCCATGATTCTATTTGCAAACCAAATTGGACAAGAGTGGAATCAAATTCAATGGTTGTAGGGAAATTTGATTTAACAGTTCTGGTCACAGAATTACATGTACATATATGCTTCCAATTCGGTCACAACCAAAATCGTGGAACAAATTCTGCACACAGAATAGTGGAAAGAATTCAGTTTATGAAACTAGGCACCATTGTACAAATATTTATGTACATATTTGGCAAGCTTACTGCTCATGATAAGATAATATCTTTGCTTGTGCTTTTTTGGGTCTTATGTTGTGGTTTCTTTCTTCTTCCTAGGTGACTGATAATTATTACTTTTTAAAAGAGAATGCTTTTCTTTCCAGAAACCTGAGGCTGTAAATCCCTAATCGTGAGACTTCAAAATACCAAAATAGGGCTGGGGATGTAGCTCAGTGGCACAGCACCTGGTTGCAAGTGGTAGGCCCTGAGTTTGATTCCGGTACCAAAAAAAAAAAATAAATAAACAAAATACCAAAATAGTTCTGTGCTACAGATTAAGAGATCAGTCCCATAAATGTATTATATCAGAGCAAATTTCTGCATTGTTTTCAATAAATTTAGATATGGCATAATAAATATTAGATATATAAATATTGTGTGTTGATGAACACTTAGTGTGTTTGTTTTGCTATTCTGACTCTGCAATCATAATGACCTCCCTATCTTTGTAATTTTTCTCAAACAATTGAAGCAACAGTATAAGCTTCACTTTCACAAGTTCTCCAGCCATGTAAGATTTTTTTAAACTCATCATTTAGTAATATAACTAAAATAGCAGTATCCTGCTTAAAAAAGTTTGCAAGTTAGAAATACTTAATACCATTTTTTAGGTTACCGTTAAAATCCAGTTATGATATCAAAGCAGTGTTTGAACAATTTGATGCTGTGAAATACTTACCTTCTCACCTACATCTGCCTTCTCCCAGCATTGTATTGATGAGCTCACTCTCTTCATTAAAAAAAACAAAAAAAAACTAAGAATGGTACTTCTAGTTTTAATTGCACTTTTAAAAAAACAAAGACAACAGCATTTTTCAGTGCATGAATATCTGAATATCCTTCCTTGTGGAAGTACATTTTTTTTCAAGAGGAAAAAGAGAGAGACAGACAGACAATAAGAACCACACGCTTACCCTTTCCATCTGTATTTTTCCTGGTGGGAAAAATCAAATTTACTTTTAAAAGTTCATAGTGGGCTCGTAATGAATGCAAATTTCTCCACAAAACAGCATGCTGTTACAGAGTGTGCAACATGAAGGGAATGCCATCATGCTAAGTAGCATGATTGGCAAAATATAGTCATTATGTAAAGGTAAGGCAGAGATTTGAATATTTATGTAATCAAAGTCCAAATAAATCTTTCTCAAGCTCAAACTGTGACAACTTTCTGCCCAAGCACTCCAAAATCTGGATTCTTAGCATTGTTCATGATATTCAAAATTATGGCATGTATATGAAAAGTGTTGACTAGATTCATCTCTTCTGATGTATTTGTGCTCTATTAGCCACTCTATTTGCTTTTTTATCGTTTTCTTTTGTGGTAAGAACATATTTTTCAAAATTTCTACTAATTCAGTCTGCAGCTGAGCATTAATAATTTTCTTTCTTTCATTACTTGTATGATAGCTTCCTCGGTTCTCAGTATTTTAAATTGAACTATTCCTTCATTTTCTTCTTCCTCATCGTTTCTATAGTGAGCTGCAAGTGTCCAATGAAGTTGATTTTACCCCTTTTCTGAACTTCTGCATTTGTTATTAAACTGAACTCCTGGTTCACTGAAAAGAGTGTACCTTCTATAAAGTTGTTGGATGAGCTGACTTGAGGTTTGTACAATAAAACTTGCTGTTTGAGCTTTGGGAAAGCTACAAAGACCATGAAATCCTTCTAAGTTCAGGATCAGGGAGTTCAGTTGCAAGTTTTACACTTTGAAAGCTGATTTTTTTTTTCCCCCTCTGAGTCTTTGGTTCTATGCAAACAGCACAGCCAGCTGAAAACATGGTTACCTCCAAATCGTATTGACCTACTTAATTCTTAAACATTATAATTCTGTTTGACATGAGATGAGCCAATGTAATTTTCTACCACTATTAATTTTTTTGTAAAATTCTTCTACTTCAGGTATCAAGTCCTCCACTTCAGTAGGAAGTCAGACAAAGACTTTTTCTGAGCTTCTTGACCAGCCATCAGCATTCAGAATTTATATATTAACCAAGTCAGCTGGTAAAGCCAACTTACTATTTTTGTGTGTTTCCTTAAAACCTTGGTTCAAATCTTCAGGTACTTTTATGTCCTGAAAAATTCTAGCAAGCTAGTTTACATAATCTTACCAGTTTCTCTTAACCAGTGTACCATATTTTCAATTTCACTATTGGCAGAGATGTCTAATATAAGACTGTGTCAAATGAGCTTTGTGATACCTCATAAAAACATCTTTGTTTTTTATGCATTTAAAAGTACCAAGAGCACTTCTTTCAATATGGTAACGTCATTAATAACAGCTTTATATGCCTTATCTCTTGCAGTACGAAACTGTGGATCATCTCGAAAAGCTTCTTTGATGAGTTAACTAATCTATTAAATAGTGTAAGTAACTGCTTAACATATTTCTCAGAGTCAGTGGTAATAATTTCAGCAGCTGCTACCTTATCTGCCTGGGCAGCATTTATGATGTGTTCCTCTCAATCTTTGAGAATCAGCTCTTTCTCATTAGGAACTTTGCTCATCAAAGAAAACATTGAACACAACTTTTCAGTTTCATTTCGCTTGATCATGCCTTGGCACTCTGCTAGGATAGTCTCTTTAAATGATGTCACCAAGACAGTCACACAGCATTCCATGAGAGCTTCAATAGTTGCATTCTAGTCTTGCATTTCTAGTGGTTTTTTTTTTGGTATTGGGGATCAAACTCAGGACCTTGCACTTGCGAGGCAGGCAGCGGAACCACTGAACTAAATCTCCGGCCCACTAGTCTTGCATTTCTAAATAATGTAGTGGTCATTTTTTGTTTTTTTAAAATTTAGCATCTGCATATTTCATATAATTCTGTACACCATTTTTTGGTAAATATGAGGGTGCTTGAGTTCTATAAAATTTCTCTATTGAATCCAAATATGCCTTCTCAAAAGTGTCCCGACAAATCTGAAGCTTATCCTCAGGATTGGAACAAAGTTTAACATAGGATTTTCTTACTCCAATGACCAGTTGAGAATCAGAAGCTTCTCCTAATGTTTCAACACATACCAGCTTCATTGCACTATCTTGTAGTCTGTTTTTATATTTGAAAAATTTGATTCATCCCATGTATCAAGCATGAGCTTTCAAATAACACTATCTTCCACATTTGTTTTTTTTAATTGCTGCCCTATTTACCCATTAAAATAATTTCTAGTTCACAAAAGAATTTCAGTAAAATATCACATTGTGTAAAGAATTTTTGCCATTCAACAATATATGATTTTAGCAAAGCTGTGTCATTTTTTTTTTGTTATTTTTTTGGTACCGGGGATTGAACTCGGGACCTTGCGCTTGTGAGGCAGACAGTGGAACCACTGAGCTAAATCCCCAGCAAAGCTGTGTCATCTTGATGGCTCAATACTCGTGCCTGGGCTTGCTTAATACATTCAAGGATATCTTCTTTTTTTTTTTTTTTTTTGGTACAGGGGATCAAACTCAGGACCTTGTGCTTGAGAGGCAGGCAGCAGCACCACTAAGTTAAATCCCCGGCCCAAGGACATCTTCTTTTAAAGCCTGACAAATTTTTGCAGGGCCTTTAACATCCTAAAGACAGACTGCATGAACATCTGAAAAGAGATCAAACCACTGTTGTTTTATAACAGATTCCTGGTGTAAATGCCTCAAAACAGACACATAAAATCCCGCTGGCCTTCAAACTGAAGAGAGCCTTTATTCTGTAATAGATTACACTTCCCCGTATTTCTTCAATTTTGATTCTCTTGGGCCGGGATTTAGCTCAGTGGTTTTGATGCCTGCTGCGCAAGTGCAAGTACCCGAGTTCGATGATCCACGGTACAAACAAACAAAATAAAAAATTTTTTGACGCTTCAGAAAAGGCTAGATTTCGCAGTGCTCCCAGCCAGACCACAGGCCACAGGTGAGAGTGAATTCCCACAAGGGCCAATGGGTCCAGCCGCCCACAAGGCTGGTGTAGGCCAGCAGGGTGGACAACCGTGGACTGGAGGCTCCCCAAGCGACTGGAGAGGTGAATGGTGAGACAGTAAGGGGAGCCGACCTGATTTAGGAAAGGAAGCATGGACTCCACCTGCACCCCCCCCCCCCCACTTTGTGGTTGCCTAGGTATTTGCCTTTAAAGCAAGACTGATGTCATTCTGAGGCGGGGAGGCACGGTGTGGAAAAACTGATTGGGGGAATTAGTACGACTAGATTCCAGGACATAAGCACCAAATAATTCCCAAGGCCCCATATGTAGAATTCTTGTGGAATTCTTCCCCCCGTGTGTGGAAGAAATAAAAAGACACAGATGCCATGAAGAGCTTGCTACCTGTTGTCCTGCCCTGTGTCCCCCAGGGTGTACTTTTATTTAGGTTTTTATTTTTACTTTTCCTCTTAGCCCAAATTTGCTTTGCAGATCTAGTTTCTCCCATACCCTTCACTTTTAATTTTTCAAATAAACTTTGCTGTTTTTGCTTGTCTTGTTCAGTTCTTTGTTCCAGACAAAAAGAACCAGGAAACCACCTCTAGAAAGAGACTATCTGGTAACAAGTCCACTTGGTATTTATTGACATACAACTTTTTTTTATCTGAGAAATTTTTCAGAACTGTGAATATGACATCAATTAAGAAGTACCCTGAACACTTGTTGATTTTGGTACAAGAATGGAATTTTACTGCGCTTTATTGTGTGGATTGCTTTGTGTGGACCACTGTGAAAAATACATAAAGGACTTGGCAGTGTGTTGGTTTGTATTTATTCTTATATCCATTTCTGAATGCCACTGAAAATCATTGTTTAGAAAGTTCTGTGGACTATTGTTTTGAAGTAGGAAAAGTACAGTATTTAGATTCACAACCCATTTTCTTTAAGAGGAGAAAGCCATATTGTGATTATGGGGATGGTAAAAATGAATACTCAAACTTACTTGTGGGTCTAAATCTTTGAATGTCATTTTGTGATACAAGGAAATGTCTCCTGAATCAGGCAAGTTCACACAGATCTCAGTTCCTCTACCTTTTGCAGCTTATTTGTTTACATATTTGTGGCAAATTTTCTGGAATCATACGATCTAAGGTATAGATTACTGCTTCAGAAATCTTAAGTGTGACATTCCCATGGAAATCTTTTTTTTTTTTTTTTTTTGTACCGGGGGTGGAACTCAGGACCTTGCCCTTGCCAGGCAGGCTCAGTGCCTCTGAGCTACCCCCCCCCCCCCACTCTTTAAAAAGTTTTGCAGGTCTAGCTTCAAGTGATAGTGGATAAAGCCTCAATTACACTGCTGTTGTGGGAGAAAAATCAATTCTACTTTAAAATCTACCATTTTTTATTCCACAATCACTGAATCCTGTTAATTCTTAGCTCTCCATTCACCTGTGTCTCTCTTTATCATATCTGGAGAAAAGTGACAAATGAATAGGTCTAAAATGCATTTCTGTTGTTAAAGAAGAAGGAGGATCAAGAAGCTGTGAAGTGTGCCCTCAGCTGACTTGGAGATTAAAGGAAATGAAAAAAAGTAGATCTAAAAAGCTCTATAGACATTTCTCTATACACAGGATCAACAGCCAAAACTGCTGATTTAAAGAAGTAGAAAACTGTTTAAATAATGCTAAATGAAGCACAGTTATTCTAAATTATCTGGATACTTATTTCACTTCTAAGTTTCCAATTTACACCAAGCCACATGCCCGCCCATCCATTCCTGGGGAGTCTCTTATCCCCTCTGGTGGTCCAGCGGTCCTCCTCCCAGCGCAGATGAAGATTATTTCCACCCGCCCGCCCCAGGCTTTGGCCGCAGCCTCTGGACCGGCCCCGCCGGTGTTCCCTTGAACTTTGCACACCGCGTGACGGGAGGCAGATCCCGCGCAGTGGCCCGGCCTTTCACGCGGGCCCTTCTCGAAGGGAAAGGAGCCTGGTTTCCGCGGCCGGGGCGGAGGGCCTGAGCTGGGGTGCGCAGCTCTCTCCCCCGCCCGGCGCAGCCCGCCCCCAGCCCTCGCCCGCCCTTCCCCCCAGTTCGCGACCCCGGACTCCGAGCGGGCGCTTTCCACGGCTGTCCTCGGCCGCCCCAAGCGCTTCGCGGGAGGAGGCGCGAGCCGCCGTGACGCGTCTGGGAGGAAACGCCGGCGCCCGGCGGCCCTGCGGGAAGGAGGAAGCGAGACGGCGCTCGGCTCCGCGTTCCCCGCGTCGCGAGGCACAGCCACAGAGCCGGGTAGGTGTGGGTCCGGCGGGAGGGTCCGCGCGTGTCTAGGCCGCAGTCGGAGCTCCGGGGCGGGGGGAGCCCGGGCGGGGCGAGGGCTTCTCGGGCCTCGACTCTGCCTCGGGAGAGCCAGCGTGCCTCCTGGGTGCCCCGGAAACCTCCGAGTGGACCGGCCAGGAAGAAGCCCAGCCTGGCTCTGGAGACTTTGTGGTCTTTGTTTCCTGGAAGGGAATTCTGGTCTTGCTCTGAGGCTCCTAACCGCCCACGAGGTGTCAACTGGATATAGTTAACCTATGCCCAGCCCCGAGTCCAGTGGAGCGCGGGAACGCGGAGCGGGGAGACCCCTTTTGAGGCGCGAGCACGTGGGGATTATCCGTGAGGAGCGGGATCGCTGCTGCCTTGGAAGAGGGGTGGACAGGGGACCTGTTGTCAGTGGACCTGGAGAACGAGACTTTCGCGAGTCGCTCTTTTAAGTTCTCCAAGATTGGGACCCTTTCCGTCCTCTTTCAAATGACTGGTTCTGTTGTTAGTTTTTAAGCATTGATATGTACCCCGTCTGGAAATGCTCTGAGAATTTTTAGATTTCGTCATTTTTAGTGATGGTTACTTGAAAAGATGGAAAACAGAAAGGATTCCTCTCTCGGACCTTTAAAACCCTTTCACCTAATTTTACACGATTATTTCTGAATCATAAGCAGGATTTCAGTCCTGTACAAGAGACTACACAGAGTGCCCTTGAGATTCAAGAATAAACAGAGCACTACAGTTTCAAAATCTTTTGTCAAGGTAAAAAATAGATTGTTGTGTATTTTGATTCTCTCTCATTCAGTATTCACCCAGTCCATTTGGGAAGTCCCCTCTCCATTTATGAAACACAGATTTTACTATGTACTGGGCTCTAAGTGCTTTATGAATATTAACTCAAATTCTTAATTCAAAATATTAAATTGTAGTGGTTCTAGTTATGAAATGGCTGTGTGCGTATTTTAGTTCCCTAAATACCATAGCAAGAGCTGGAACCATGAAAGGAAGTTTCAGGCGTATTTTAGTACTTGGGTGTGCCCTCTGGTCCCCTTGGCCACCACTCCCATTAGGCAGGCTTCCACTGTTGTACGTCGGGGAAGGGAATCTGCAGAGCTAGGAATACAACCTGTCGCAAGCAGGTGTCCAGTCAAATCCCAAAGCCTTCTGTATGATGGTCACTCTCGTCTGTCATGGTGCCCATTAGCTAATTCTGGAGAGACCAGAACTTCCTTTTTTCTTTAACTGCCACTCCATCGTATCTAATTTTGTTTTTAAAAGAACTTTATTCCTAATGTTTGACAGTTTATATGACACAGCTTAAAAGTCAGATTGAACTTGAAATGTACTACAAAATAGGACATTTTTGTTTATACACATTAACATAAACTGTATTTTGTAATTTTACTAGCATTTGCTATTGATAACATTGAGTTGGTGAGTGAGCCTTTTAGTTGTCTATTTTGTGATTTACAGATATATAGAGGATACTTTTCCAGAATAAAATGCCTCCTTTGAATGAGCCCCTTGGCCTAATGACCAGATTGGTGGATCTTCTGAAATGGTGAATAAATAAGCTATTTTGTTACTGTGGTGATTGTATTTATAGTGTTAAATTGTGTACATGGTTCTGGTTTTCTCCTTCCCTCCCTCCTGGTACCCTCCCATATTTTTAAATTTCTAGGGTGATGATTAAATGAGATGATAAACCTTATTTAACAGGATTATGAAATGTCTGTTGAAGCAGGAAGGCTTACTTTGCTCTAATGTAATTTATGGCAAGACAGATGTTAGTGGCACTCGTGAATTCAGTTTGACCAAGGATACCCGACAGTTTCATGGTTTACAAGGTGTCTCCAGACATACCGTACTCATTGACTTTAAAGAGAACTTGTTAGGTTGGTAACCATCATAAATTCCCTTTTGTACAAGAAACTGAGGCAGAAAAATGTTAATGTTAGTTTTAGTCCTAACTGCACAGCTGGTGAGACACAGAGCTTGATTAAAGAGTAGTTTATGGACAGAGTCTGGCACGTGCAGACTTGTAAAAGCATTTGTAGAATGAATAAATCTAGACTTCAGATATCTTGTTCTTTCAATACATACCTCTCAAAATGCAATCATAATCAATTTGTGCCAGAGATTTCCAGGCTTAATCTAGTGCCTCTTCTATTTCAAACAGTATCTGTTACAACACTTTTTCGATAAAAAGGACAGAAGTGCTTGCAACTCATTGCTAAGATTTGTGGTCTCTGATTTTTGAAAAAGAAAATACCCCCCCTTTTTATGATTTTGAGTTTCAAATGGACATACAGTGTTTGTGTTGACACAAACTGTCTTCTATCTCTGTACTACTTAGATTTATGAGTACGTTCAAACCCAATAATCATAGGTATTGTTATATCTTTTGAAGTGTCTGGCATTACTTGATTTTTGGAATGTTGCAATTTACTATAAAGGATCTTAAAAAAAATCAAAATCCTCAACTATTTATATCCTTCAAGCATAACCCTCTGTATCTTTAAAGTATGTGATCTCCAGATGGTTAACCTTCCATTAGAGAGGAAAGTATGGCCATTGCCTGGTGGGAGGAACTGAGAAAGGCTATCAGGGAGAAATGAAAGATGAGATGGCCTTTCCTATGAGGGATATGAGGTACTAAGAAACCTCTGATGAAGCCACATTGAGTCATCTGCCTGTCAGTCTTCTATGAGGGGGTGGATTAAACACTTTTGAAACCTCTCCCTTTTCCAATCCTCATGTTTTCTTTCTCTTTTTAAAAAAATTCACGTAAATTACTAATCAAACTGCTGATTCACAAAATTCAAATTATGTAACATGTTATTCCTAATAGAAGCAGCTCCTTTATTTTAAGCGACTCAGTGTCTCTGTTTTCCTTTACTTACTCCATTCCTTATGGTGGAGACTTTGTTCTTGCCTCACTTTTTTTCTTCCTTCTTTCATGGAAAAAAGTGGTAGATCTAAGAGGTGCCATTTCTCTACATTGTAGTTCCTGTCGACGCGGAACCCTACAAAGATTCCTTATAACAAGACCTCTTTCTCTTATCCCTGAATAACAGCAGAATTGTGGCTACAGGGAGATTAATTTAGGCACAGTTTTGGGAATGTGTGGGAAAGAAAAAAGGATCTGAGAAAATGGACAATGGCGAGGATTCTGCTCATTACCCTAAATCCCTCTGAAAGCCCTCGAGTTCAGCCTCAGACAGGAAATAAAATTTTACTGGTTGATGCTCTAAATTGGCCTTCATTTGACTTCCACATCATCTTCTTTGGCAATGACAATTCAAAGCTAGTATTTATTGAGTTAAAATCATGTTGACAGCATTCTACAAACGTGCATAACTATACAGTCTAATGCACATACTAATTACATGTATATGATCAGCAAAATGGGAGTTTTGGAATTATATCCTTAGTTTCCCAAGAAAATGCTAAATATGTATCCTTTTTCTTATTTTGCCTCTCTCTTTTTTTGGTTGAGAAATTGAACCCAGGGCCTCATGAATGCTAAGTCCTCTGCCACTGGGCACACCCTGAACCTGTTTCACATTTTTTAAAATTTAATTTTTAAAAGTTTTTAATAAATTTTATTTTATCTCATTCCCCCCCATGTTCAAAAGCTTTGTTTCCATTTTTCCTTCTATTTTCACTTTTTTATTGTCCCTTCCTTCCTTTCTCCCTCCCTCCTCCCTTGTTCCCCTTCCCGTTTGAACACTTTCTTCCCATTTCCATACATCCAGTATAGATCTCAGTCCTTATTTCCACATTCAGTTTCTCATACCAGAAAAACAACGAGGTATTTAAACGTGTGTCTGATTTATTTCACTTAGGAGTATGGTCTCAAGGTCCATCCATTTAGCTATAAATGTCTGAAGCTCATCTTTCTTTATGGCACAGCAGTACTCCATTATATAAAAAAACCACATCTTTATCCACTCATCAGTTGATGGGCATTTGGACTGTTTCCAAGATTTAGCTATTATAAACTGTGCTGCTGTAAACATGGGAGTGCATATATCATTGTAATATGATGCTTTTAATTCTTTGGGGAAGATACAAGAAGAGGTATAGCTGGGTTGAATGGAACCTCTAGTTTTAGTTTTTTGAGAAATCTCCACGCAGATTTCCACAGTGAGTGCACCAGTCTACACTCTCACCACTAGTGGAGAAAGGTTCCTTTCTCCCCACAGACCCACCACCATTTGTTACTGGTTGATTCTTGATAGCAGCTTTTCTTTCTGGAGAATCTTAGCATTGTTTTAATTTACATCTGTCGAATGACCAGCGATGTTGAACATTTTTTCATATATTTATTTGCCGTTTCTAACTCTTTATCTGAGAAGTATCTTTTTATTTCAGATGCCCATTTTTGGAATGGGTCTTTAAATTTGGGGGGGTCTGATTTTTTTGAGTTCTTTATATATTCTAGATAATAGTCCTTTGTCTAGATAACAGTTCTTTATATATTCTAGATAACAGTCCTTTAGAATAGTTGGTAAAACTTTTCTCTGTGAATTGTCTCTTCACTCTGTTGGTGGTTTCTCTTGCTGTGCAAAAGCTTTTTAATAAGATGAGGTCCCAGTTGTTGATTCTTTGTAGTATTTCTTGTGCAATCTGGGTTTTGTTCATGAAGTCTTTGCCTACTTCTGTGTCCTCAAGCGTTCTATTTTCTCTTCCAGCAGATTTAGTGTTATATTTAGATCTTTGACCCATTTCTATTTTAGGTTAGTTCATGGTGAAAGATATGGGTCTAGTTTCAATCTTTGGCATGTGGAAAGCCAGTTTTTCCAGCATCATTTATTAATGAGGCAATCTTTCTTTCAGTGAAGGTGTTTGGCTCCTTTGTCAAAGATAAGGTGGCTGAGTATGTTTGGAGTTGTTTCGGCATCTTCTAGTCTGTTCCATTGATCCTCAGGTCTGTTCTTTTGCCAGTACCATGCTGTTTTTATCACAGTAGCTTTGTAGTATAATTTCAGGTCAGGGATTGTGATACCCCCTGCCTTGCCTTTGTTGCCCAGAATTGTCTTTGCTATTCTAGGTCTCTTCTGGTTACAAATGAATTTTAGGTTATTTTTTCTAATTCTGTGAGATATTCTGTTGGGATTTTGATTGGTATTGCATTGAATCTGCATACCAATTTTGGAAGTATGGCCATTTTCACTATGTTGGTTCTTCTTATCCAAGAACAAGGGACATTTTTCCATTTTCTGATATCCTCTTCAATCTCCCTTTTCAGATTACCATAGTCAAAAATTAATTTTATTTACAAAGATATGCATGCTCTTAAGTGCAAGCAATTGAAGAACATATGTAACAAAAAATAAATATTTCTCACTCTAACAAATAAAGTACACTTTTTCAAAAAATAGACTCACTGTGCAGCTTGTTTCTTTTTTTATTTCTTCCCCATTAAGTTTATTGGTACATTTTAGGTATAAAATACAGTTACATTCATCATTGGGATCTTGTACCTTTACATGAGTATCTTGAGTCTTATTTTTTTCCCCTTCCCCTGCCCTCTCTTCACCCCCTCCATCCTTCCCTATTTGCAAAGACTTTGTTTCCATTTTTTTCCTTTTCTCATATTTTTTCTTTTCCCTTCTTTCCTTTCCCTTACCCCTCCCACTTCCCCTACTCCTTTAGACCTTTTCTTCCTATTACACAATACAGTATCAATTATAGATTTTTAAAATTACAATATCAAGATCTAGAAGACATTATCACAGAATTTAAAAGGATATAGAAAGCATATTACAAAAATCTTTTTTGAAATAAATTTGACA
Source organism: Heterocephalus glaber (assembly GCF_053883595.1). Classification (NCBI taxonomy): domain Eukaryota; kingdom Metazoa; phylum Chordata; class Mammalia; order Rodentia; family Bathyergidae; genus Heterocephalus; species Heterocephalus glaber. The sequence goes on from NW_028258344.1 coordinate 11,344,385, forward strand.
ACTTCTAAGAAGTACCTTGGAAGACAAATTAATGAGACTAACTCTGGAGGAAATATAAAATTTGAATAGCACCTGTTAAAGAAAGTATACTCCTAGCTTGAAAACCTACCTATATGACAACAGGCTCATGTACATTTTAACTGATAAATCATATCAAACATTTAAAGCAGAAAAAAGAAGGAACACTTCTCCCCTCATTTTAGGATATCAACATTGTGCTAATACTAAAACTGGATAAAGATAATAAAAGAAAAAAGTATGAACATAGAAATTTGTTTAATAAACTATTAGAAGTCAGATCTGGCAGTATGTAGAAAGTTATTTTATTATAGGGATGGCAGTGTTGGTTCAGCATTGGAAGATCCACCCCCAAAAGTCATCATTTAAACAGAGGAAAGGAAAAAGCCATATGATCCAGTCACTAGTTGGAGAAAAAGTATTGGACTAAATTCTACAGCTGTTCATGGTAAAAGCTATCAGGAGACTAGAAGAAGAACAGAACCTTCTCAGCAGATCAAAGACATGTACTCCATGCTTCCAGCAAAAACGCATTATATGAATTGAGAAAATACAATGCTTTCTCCCTAAGGTGGGGAAGAAGGGCAGATATGCCTACTCTTCATCTGTCCGTTAAACTTTGAAAGGGCTGGGGATTTAGCTCAGTGTTTTCGCCGTCTGCTGCACAAGCGCAAGGACCCGAGATCGATCCCCGGTACCAAAAAACAAAACAAAATAAAACAAAACACCTAAAAAACTTTGAAACATAGGCCCAAACCAAAATAGTCTGGCAATAAAATGACACAATTAGGATAGGATTGGCAAGGTAGAAGTAAAATCTTTATATGTAGATGAAATGATCATCTACAGAGAAAATACTAAGAAATCTCTAGGAGCCTCTAGACTTGTATTTGAACTTAGCAGGATTAGAAAACACAAGGTTCAACGCCTGCTGCACAAGCGCAAGGACCCAAGTTCGATCCCCGGTACCAAAAAAAAAAAAAAAAAGAAAGAAAACACAAGGTATATATAAAAATTCAGGTCTATGTATACTTGCTATAAATGTAGAATTGGGAATTGAAATTTAAAAGTTATGTGGGAGTACAAAGGACCTGGAAAAGTAAAAAGAAAAAAATAAGTGTTGGAAGACATTTAGTACTTAATTTTAAGACTTCCTCTAAAGCTACAGTAATCAAGGCAGTGTTGGTATAAGGAAAGACATATAGATCACTGGAATAAAACAGAGAATCTAGAAATAGAACCACACATATATGGTCCACTGAGTTTTGAGTAAGTTTTTTTTTTTTTTTTTTGGTACCGGGGATTGAACTTGGGTCCTTGCACTTGGGAGGCAGGCGATAGAACCACTGAGCTAAATCCCCAGCCCAACTGAGTTTTGAAAGATTATTTAACAGTAACATTTTATAGAACATAAACTCAATTCAGGAGCCAAGGAAAAGATAGTGTTTTCAGCAAACGGCACTAGAACACCTGGTATGCATATATAAAAAGTTAACCTCAACCCTTCATTTCCATACATAAAAATAACTTGAAAGGATCTATGAACCTAAATATGAAAGACTAAAACTATAAAACTTTTAAGAAGAAATTATAAGGGAAAATGTTTATGAATTTAGAGTAGCTAAGGATTTCCTAGGATATAAAAAACATGATGTATAAAAGAAAAAAATTGATAAATGAGATTCCATCAAAATTTAGAACTTTAAATGACATCGTTAAGAAAATGAAAAGTAGTCCTTAAACAGACCATATTTATAATGCATATAACCTATGACCAGAATATATAAAGAATACTTAGAGCTCATTAATAGACAACCCAATTAAAAAGTAGACACCAGAAGATGATAAATAGCAGTACAGCACAAGGAAAGGTGTGCAACACTAGAATCAGAAAAATACTAATCAGTACAATAACAAGATTGAATTATACACTCATTAGGGAGATGAAGTTAAAAGTTTTAAAAGAACAAATGTCAGCTTAGGTGTGAACCAGTTAGAACTTTCTAATACTGCTAATGTGAATGTAAAATGATAAAACCATTTCGGAAAACAATATAGAAATTTCTTATATTACTGTTAAGAACCAACAGTCCTGTTCTTAAGTTTTTACTTGAGAGGAATGAAAACACATGTTCACATAGATTTGTACATACAAGTTGAGTATCCCTTATCTGAAATTCTTGGGACCAGAGTGTTTGAGATTTTCGTTTGAAATTCACTTGATCTGCAAAGAGAATAGCGATTCCTGCTTTTTTTTTTTCGGGTTCCTGTCACATGGAGTATTGTTTTCCACCCTTTAACTTTCAGACTATGAGTTTCTTTTTGAATTAAATGTGTTTCTTGTATGGAGCATATTGTTGGATCTTGCTTCTTGACCCATTCTGCCAGTCTATTTCTTTTGATTGGTTATTTGAGACCATTAACATTGATGGTTATAACCCATACATATTGACTTATCATTGTCATGACTTTTTCTGTTTGTTGGATTCTCCCCCTTTGCTTTTAATTTCTTGTCACGCCTGATGGATTCATTCTGCTGGGCTTCCTGGAGTCATGATCCTCGTTGTCTTTTCCTAGGATACTGTCTAAAAGTTTTTGGAGTGCTGGTTTGGTATTCATGAAGTTCCTAAGGTGCTCTTTATCGTGAAAGTATCTTATTTCTCCATCAATTTTGAAAGATAGTTTTGCAGGGTACATTAATCTGTGTTGGAGGCTGTTTTCCTTTAGGGCTTGAAATGCATCACTCCAAGCTCTTCTTGCCTTGAGGGTTTGCATTGAGAAGTGTGCTGTGATTCTGATGGGCTTTCCTTTGTACGTGATTTGTTTCTTTTCTCTAACTGCTTGTAGAACTTTGTTCTTTTGTTGGGTTTCTGGAATCTTAACTATTATATGCCTATGTGTAGATTTTTTTTGATTAAGGCTAGTTGAAGTCCTATATGCCTCACTTATCTGTATGTCAAGTTCTTTTCCCCTCCTTGGGAAGTTTTCTGCCATCACTTCTGTGACCAGTTTTTTTATGTCATCTCCACTCTCTCCTGTTTCTTCATTGACTCCAATCAGTCTTATGTTATTCTTCTTTGCATTGTCTAGCAGCTGCTGGATTGATTTCTCATGATCCCTTACAGTTTTAAAGCAATTTTTCTTTTCCTGGTCACAAATTGCAATCTTATCTTCTATATCTGAAATTCTGTCCTCACATTGGCTCATTCTGCTGTGCAGACTTTCAGTGGAGTTTTTAATCTCCTGGAAATCTGTTTGTAGCTGTTTTATGGATTCCATTTGTTTCCTATGTTGGGATTCCATCATGTTCCTGAGCTCCTTTCTAGATTTATTAATCATGCCTTGCCTATGAGCGCAATCTCTCCTGTTATCTGAGAAATTATTTCTGATTTCATTTTTCCAGGTCCTCTTTTGTTGCCAGTTCAGATAGTCCAGGTGGTTGAGAGTATCAGAGTGTTCCATCTCGTTTCCCTTTGGGGTTGCTGTAGGTGATCTGGAAGTCTGGTTTTGAGATTTGTTTACGTGTCTTCTCATTTCAATAAGGGGGGGTGCTGCTGGCTCCCACGTGGCTCACCTAGTCTGTGCTTGCAGGGGTGGTTGGTAGCCCGGAAGCCTCCTCTTGTGCACTGGGAGCAGTTCACCTCCTCAGTGCTTGTGGGGGTCTGTTTCTTAACACTTTGTCATTGACATCTGTAGGTCTATATCACTAGTTTTGATGGCTGCATAATATTTTACTTTATAGTTGTTTTCCTAATTTCTGTTACTTCTGTTATTAGTGTGTTTACCCTCTTTTATCTTTTAAAAGTATATTTAAATCACCAAAGCATTATATTTTTTAGAAAAATTAATGGAGAAAATAAGAATTGCTAGTAAACCACTATTAGCATTTTGGAATATATTGTCTTAGATTTTGTGTGAATATACATATTTTCAATGCTTTATTTATTTATTTTGGTACTGGGGATTGAACTCGGGTCCTTGCACTTGCACAGCAGTATTTTTTTATTTTTTATTTTATTTTATTTATTTATTTTTTTGGTACTGGGAATTGAACTTGGGTCTTTGTGCTTGCACAGCAGGTGGTGAAACCACTGAGCTAAATCCCCAGCCCTTCAGTGCTATTTTTAAAAATTTCTCTTACATACACCTGCTTTGTTGACTAGAGAATCGTGTTTATGTAGCTAACCAATGTCATATATTCCATATACGTTTGAACCAGTTATTTTACTGTGTTTCCTAGCTACCTGCTATACCCCAAACCTGGCTAACACTCTTGAAAATATATATTACTGCTTATAAAGGGATGAGGTGAGGAGTGTGGATGGACTAACAAATCTATCCAAATCAACATATAAAATACAAATACTTCTATTAGCTGTGATATTTGAATTTTAAGGGCATCTAAAATACAAGATATTTAAGAAAAATAATAGAGCATTTGTATGAAATTGATTATAACTAAAAGACCAGCAGAAATAATGGATTTGAACTGAGAAAGTAGCTGTTGTAAAGTTCAGTTAGAAATTAAAACAGCTGGGCTGGGGATTTAGCTCAGTGGTTTCGCCGCCTGCTGCGTAAGCGCAAGGACCAGAGTTTGATCCCTGGTATCAGAAAGAAAAAAAAAAAAAAAGAAATTAAAACAGCTGAAGAAGGTTGTTATTATGTATTATAGAATATACCAATAAAGATATATAATAAAAAAGAAATTAGAACAGCTAAAGTTGAGACATTTTGAAATAGTCTCTATTCATGTACATTGTTTGGAGTAATTGGTGAAACACAGCTTCCACCAATGGTGTGACCAAGTGACCTTAGTTTTTTACTATATTATAGGCTGTCTTATGGTTAGTAACACTTGGTATACGTCATGCACACAACTCCCTCTTCGTGGTTGTACTAACCCCCCCAGTTTTTCCAGACGGCACCTGTCTGTGCTGACATCCCTCCAGCCTCCTTTCTTCTCCAGCGGCACATGCACATGGATACAAGCCATACTTGCCTCCTCTATCCTTTTGTGGGTTCCCTTCCTTTCTAAGAATTTAGTGCCCCCCCCCTTTAACCTTGCTCTTTTTAATTCTTCTTTCAGCTTTTGCATCAAGAAAATTTTACCGCATCTTTTCTCTATCCCACTCTTTTCACTTTGGTCTTGAGCAAAGAAGATACTAATTATGGTGATACATTTAAGAGAAGGCCTTTAATAAGGAAAAAGAAGGCTTTTACTTAGGAAGGAAAGGTAGACATTATAAAAAAAACTAGTGGTTTCATCCTTCAAAGCCCTTGAGAATACCCAGTAATTCCTTTCAAAATATCCACAGAGGTTTCCACCTATCTCCTCTTCTCTAAATGAGCTGTTTTTCCTTCAGCAGTGGCATAAATTAAAAATTTAAAACTATATATAATATATAACTATATATATTTAACTATATATAAATATATATACAAATACAAATACATACATATTTATATATAGTTATATATTTAACTATACATATTTAACTATATATTATATCTTAACTATTATTTTATGTTATATTCTATATTAACCATAACTATATATTTAAATATATATAAAACTATATATATTTAAAACTATATAGAATATATATAAAACTATATATTATACATTTTTAAATATATATTTCTCCTTTGCACTGTACTACATCGCTAGTCTATTTTTTATTTTGAGACAGTTTTACTGAATCCCTACATTACTGGGGCTAACCTCCCACAGTGTTGGGATTACAGGCCTGTGCCACCATGCCCTGCTATGAAAACTATAATTAATACACACACATATTTGTTCATATCATTGCAACAGTATTGTTTTCGGGGGGAGGTTCCTAGTGAAAATGTCAGCCATGTTAATGGCTGTTTTGGTGTGGAACGATAACTACCAGATATAATCATTGTTCCCTTCTGAAAATACATCCAAAATTTGAACTATCTGGCTTAAAAACAATTTTTCTTCTTTTTAACTAAGTTGAAGACTAAGAAGGCTATCCTAGACCAATGAGTTAGTAAGCTTTGAAAAATGGTATACCATATTCCAAACCCTTTCCCTCCACATTATCATCAGTAGAGATTTGCAGGTGAAGTCATGGATTGGCCTGGATCCTTGAGAGTTAGATAGGAAGCAATACTGGTTAAGCAGTGTGCTGGACACTTACATAGGAGATGGAGGTAGAAGATGGGGTTCAAGTAGCCAACCCTATCCTAATAGGCTCACCTGTAAAGGAGTTTGAGCCAGACTCCACAAAGAGTTTTGCGCCAAGACAAAGCTAGTTAAACTGCACTGAGAGTAAAGGCCTATTTAAAAAAAAATAAACATTAATGGAAATGAAATATGTTTTTATTCCCCCTCCCAACAGTATTTTCAAATTGAAACAGACTGTTCTATATTATTTGCTTATTTGGACTAGGACCATTGTTAATATTATTGAGAAGATTTTACTATAATTTTTAAAAAATGGTTTTACTTTTAATAATTCTTAGTGTATGTATGTAGTCATGTGTAGCTGATAGTTTATTCCATTCTGACATGAGTACTGTTCTTTCTTTTCTAACTGATTTCTTTTTATACCATTCTCTCTTTTCATAAGTACTTGATTTAATTATTTTTGTCTGTAAACAAATTTTTTAATGAATGAAAGATAAAATACTTCAGTGTCTTAGCAGAGTTTTTAAGATTTATAAGACCATGTACCTTTTTCCTTTGAATTTTGTCTCCTCTTTAGATTTCCATTATTTCTGACTCCCACTGACCTTAGCATAATTTCTTTTTTCTTCTTTCTTGTTTGCTCTTTCCTTCTTTCTTTCTTTCTTTTTTTTTTGTACTGGGAATTGAACTCGGGACCTTGCGTTTCCGAGGTAGGCGGAAGAACCACTGAGCTAAATCCCTGGCCCTGCTTTTTGTTTCTTATTTTTGTTTTTCCATTTATTTAGATGTTTTGTTTTGTTTTGTTTTGTTTTGAGACAGAGTCTCATTATGTAGTTCAGGCTGGCTTTGAACTCTCAGTGATCCTGCCTCAGTCCCAAGTGCTGGGATTATAGGTATGTGCCACTACTACAGGTTTTGTTTTTTCTTTTAAAAGTCCACTCAAATGTGAACATATCTATTACTTTCAGTCGACATTTAGGATTAAAAATTTAGAGATGCAGTATAAAATGCTACATCTGTGTAAAAGGACAAAGAAAACATGAGAATTTGTCTTTTAGAGACAGCACCTTGTTGTGTTGCTCAGACTGGACTCGAACTTGTTATCCTACTGCCTCAACTTCCCAACATTGTGTCCTTTTTGTATTTCCTTTTGATTTTCTGCACTATATGAATATGTAACCCTTGAAAGACAGTGGTAGTGTCAGCAGTAATTAATGGGATTCTTCCAAGGGACAGGTGACCCACCAAGAATAACTGAATTTTTTCTGTGAAGAGAAATTCTTCTTCCCAAGTGAAGGTTTTCCCTTCTCTAACCTTTAGAAGTGGGTTTTAGTTTTGTTAAAGTAATTGTTTGTTAAAATAATTTTTAAAATCATGCCCCTGGGTTATTTACTCTTTAAAAGTAGGTATACCTCTCTATTTGGTATCCTTTTTCCATATAAGTCTTTAGTAAAGTTGTTGTTGTCTTAAATCTTTCTAAAACAATGTATGTATAGTTTTGTCTCAAAGTTTTGTCTCAAAGTAGTATTTTGGAAGCACCTCACTATAGCTTTGTTCCCCTTCAGTGCTCTTAAATGCAGGGACTACAATTCATTATGAAACCTTTCATTAGGAAATTCTGATACTACAGATATTGCCAAACCTTAAGTTATTGTTGGCTTGTTTGAAGAACCATTTAATTGAAAATATCTGTAGTATTTTGCCAACTGGATACTTAGTTGTTTTCTAATAAGGCTATTAGATAATACCAGCAAAATTAATACAAAGTTACTTTATTTTCCCCTATATCACCAGATATTATCATCATGAATACAGGGTAGTTAAGATTATGTGTTTGGTGCATTTAGAAGATAAAATTATCTAAATTAATATTTAGATAATTCTTCCCTTTTCAGTCATACATGCTAAGTCAATTATTTTCTTTCATCAAGATTTTGTATTTTTTAAATGATGTGTGACCTGTATTTTATCTTGCAGAGAGCAAGGAGAAATGAACTAATATTTTTTGGTTACCTGCTACTTCCTGGGTATGTTAGAGACTTTTGTTGTTGTTTGCAGTAGGGTTTTACTATAGAATCCAAGCTGGCTTCAAACTTGCTATATTATAGCCCAGGGTAGCCTCTAACTCACAGTCCTCTTGCTTCAGCCTGCTGAGTCCCTCAATAAAAGAAGTGCATCATCACACCTGGTTTACAGGCATTATTTCATTGAATACTTATAATAACTTTGGATTAGTTAGGTAGTTTTGTTTTATAGATGAACAAATAGGTCTTAATGAGGTTTCAAGGGTTGCTGTATATGGCCAACATGGGATAGAGCTGATCTGAATAGGTCTTTCTGGCTTGACCTCATGCTGCTAATAAGGGGGCCAAAGCTGACTCCTCTCAATGCCTCATCAGACAGAACAGGTGAAATTGACTTATGCATAACCCAGATTACCATCTGTTGATAAGGCATTGATTAAATGAGTTTGAAAAAAATGGGGTCCTCATTTTTACTTTATTATTCTGAAATATTATGAATGTTTTAATCTAGAAATTGGTGCCAGATTTCAGGAAGAAAGCTGATTGAAAATGTTTGAAATATCAAGTAATTCTTAGCTAATAGAAAAGGTCTTAAAAATTTAAATTTTAAAGGTGATTGTGTTAAATTCTGAACATGCAGAATTGGAAATGTCCTAAGTTCTTATCTGTAGAACTGTCCAAAACTGCTATTAGCAACCAATGTCCATTGAACTTGCCAGTGATACCAGATATTATTGTCATTGTCTAAAACCGCTAACCAAGATTACTAGTGCTACTTATATTAAACCTTGGAAATACAGCAATCACTTTGTTGTTTTTGTTGAATGTTAACTTGGCAGATACTGGGATGATCTATTAACCAAGTAAAGATGATAGAACATTTTGGTGGGAATTCTTATACTACAATTTCTAATTGTCTTATTCTCTAATAAAATGTATTTTATGTCCCTGGACAAAGTGCTATGGTCTATCATCCAAAATGAATGTGTTGGAAACTTAATCCCTAGTGCAACAGCGTTGGGTGGTGGGACATTTTGGGAGATGCTTAGGTCTCCAGGGTAGAGATTAATACTGCTATGAAAAGGTCTTATGGAAGTGGATAGGCCCTCTTCTGCCATGCTAGGACCCAGAGTTCATCTGTTTTTATCCTTTTCATCTGCTGCCATGTGAGGACGTAGCAAGGATGCCCTTGTCATAACACTGGCACCAGTATTCCAAAACTATGGGCTTTGGGCATTTTGGTGACCCGTCTCAAAAATAAATAAAGGGCTGGGGACGTAGCTCAGTGTGAAAGTCCTGAGTTCAGTCTGGTGGTGCATGCCATAATCCCAACACTCCGGAGGGTGAGGCAGGAGGATTGCCATGAGTTCAAGGCCAGCCTGGGCTACATAGTGAGTTTAGGGCCAGCCTGAACTACAAAGTGAGACCCTGTCTCAAAAAAATTACTCTCAAGTGTTCTGTTGTAGCAGCACAAATGGGCTAATACAGATTGTGAGAAAAGTGCTGAGAAAATTCAAATGATTGGGAAAGTTTAAAAGAAGTAAAACTTTGCAGTAAGTGGAAAAGACACTAGTCTCTTATAAGTAACACTTAAAATACAGCTTTGCTGAGACGTAATTAACATGCCATTTTAAACCACAAGCCAATGGCTTATTGGTAGAGTTGTGCAGCCATCACCACTATCTAATTCCAGAACTTTCATCATGCCATGATGAAACCTGAGACCTGTTATCAGGGCTACTCCCTTCCCTTCCTTGCTTCCTTAGTCCCTGACAATAGTAGTCTTTCTCTCTTTAGATTTGCCTATTCAGGACATTTAATAAAAGTTTGAATCATCCAATACTTGATCCTTTGTGACAAGATGGTTTTACTTAATGTTTTTAAGATTGATCCACATTGTAGCATTTCTTTTTATTGCTAAAAAAATTCTCTTGTATCCATGTTTTGCTTATTTATTTATCCATTGATGAACTTTTGGGTTGTTTCCACTTTTCACTATTGTGAATAATGCTGTTATAAATTTTTATGTAAAAATTTTTGTGTGGACATATATTTTTATTTTTTTAGGAGTAAAATTGCTGGATCAGATAGTAATTGCTAGGTCATATAGTTTGGCTTTTGAGGAATTGCCAATCTGTTTTCCAGAATGTCTGCCTTATTTTACAATTCTACCAGTAATGTGTCAGTATTCAGATTTCTCCACATGCTAGCATCTCTATCTTTTTCATTTTAGCCATTATAACAGATGTGAAATAGTATCTCACTATGGTTTTGATTTGCAGTTCCCATAGTACTGTTGATGTCACACATCTTTTATGTGCTTCTTGGCCAGTTGTTTGTCTTCTTTGAAGGAATGTTCAGATCCTTTGTTCATTTTAAAAATTAGATTGTCTTTATTATTGAATTTTTACACTTAAAAATATTTTTGGGATACATCAAATATATGATTTATATTTAACTTTCACGATGCTTTCCTTAAAGCACAAAAGTTAATTTTTTATGAAGTCCAGTTTATCTGATTTTTTCTTTTGCTGCTTGTGCTTTTAGTGTCATATCATCCAAGAACTTAACTGTCCAGCCCAGGGTCATGGAGATTTACTCATGTTTTCTTCTAAAAACATCATAGTTTCAGCTCTTGCTTCTTTAGACTTGTGGTCTATGTTGAGTAAATTTTTATTTCATAAGGTAGGGGTCCAGTTTAATTTTTTTGCTTGTGGATATCCAATTTTTCTAGTATCATTTTTTGGCTATTCTTTTCTTTACTGAATTGTCTTGCTAGTCAATTGGTTATAAATATAAGGGTTTATTTCTGTGCTCTCAATTAAAGTCCACAGATCTAACTTAATGCCAGTGCTACACTGTTAATTATTAATATAGTTTTGTAGTCAGTTTTGAAATCAGGGTGTGTGAGTCTATTAACTTTGTTCAACATTACTTTGTGTTGGGTCCCATGTGTTTCCATATGAATTTTAGGATCAGCTTATTAATTTCTGAAGATTGTTTTGTAGGCTCTTACCTTCTTAACAGTATTGTCTTTTGGTCAATTAAATATGGTTTGTCTTTCCATTTACAAGGGTCTTTAATTTCTTTCAACAGTATTTTGGGGCCAGGAATGTAGCTCAGTCATAGAACACTTGCCTAGCATGCATGAGGCCCTGATTTATTTCCTGGCACCACTACCAATAAACAAACAAGCAAACAAAACTTGTAGTTTCAAATCTATAAGTCTTGTGCTTTTGTTAAAATTTATGCCTCAGTATTGTATTGTTTTTGATGCAGTTGTAAATGGAATTATTTTCTTAATTCACTTTATTTGCTCATTCCTATTGTACCATTGACTTCTTAATATTTATCTTGTGTTTTTCAATCTTGCTGAACTTATTTATTGGTTTGGAAAACTTTTTGGTGTATTCCTTAGAATACTGGAAAATCTATGGCACACATGCCACAGCTGGCTGTTACCATTGAAAGCTCTAAAAGGTTCGCCATCACTGTCTTAGAATTTTTTGCATGCAGGATAGAAATATATCATTGCACATAGAAATAATTTTACATTTTCTTTGCCAATTTGGATGCATTTTTAAAATTTATTTTTTTCTTGCCTTTTTACTCTGCTAGAATCTCCAGTGTAATGTCGAATAGAAGTAAAGAGAACTGATATACTTATGCCTGATCTCAGGGGAAAAGCATCCAGTTTTTCATCACTGTATACGATGTAAGCTGTGAGTTCCTTATAGATGACTTTTATTAACGTGAGGAAATTCCCTTCTATCCCTAGTTTGTTGCATGTTTTTATCAGTAAAGGGTGTTTGGTTTTGTCAGTTGTCTTTTTTTTTTTTCATCTCTTGAGATAATCGTGTGGTTTTTGTCCTTTAAATATTGTGTATTACATTGATTTATTTTCAGATGTTAAATCAATCTGAGAATTGCATCCCTGGGATAAATCATGCTTGGTAATGGTATGTAATACTTTCTGTATGTTGTTGAATTTGGTTTGCAGATTTTTCATTGAGGATTTTTCATTGAGGATTTTTACATCTATATTGGTCTGTAATTTTCTTGAATGATCTGCAAAGCGTCCATTCCTTTTTATTTGGAGGCAAGTGCTCTACCACTGAGCTGTACCCCTAGTCCTTTTTATTTTAAATTGCCTGAGCTTGCCTTGAACTTGTGATCCTTCTGCCTCAGTCTCCCAGAGTGCTAGCATTATACATGTGCATCACAATGCCCACTTTAAAATGAACTTTTTCAAACAGTGTTGACACCTATCTCAAAAAATTAACATTGATCTAGAAATGATGCAATTCAGGATAAAGTATAGATTAGGATAACAAAAAGCAGTTACAGAAGAATCAAGCAAGAATACGAGAGTGGAAAAAAGTACAGAAGTAGATGAAGGAGGAGGAGGTAGCTATAGAAGTCTTTAAAAATCTCGGCAAAGAGGTTGTTACATAGAAATCAATTCTTATGCCTTCTAAATTTATTTCCATCTCTGGGAGGGAAATTTCTGATAGTAAAATGTGTTATTAAAATACATCCTCTTCAGTAGTGTGGTTATTGCAATAATTGAATTATCTATTCCCCTTTAGGTCATATAGCAACATTCTGTTGGGAACTGAACATCCAAAGGAATAAATATTATTGTTTTAATTAGTTTATTCTGACTTATGAACTGAATTGGGAGAAATATGATGAATGTGAAAATGAAGAGCATAGTGAAGGGCATAAATTAGGCACTTCAGAAATGTTGACTGACATTAACTTGTCTAACGTCCTATACTATTTAATAACCTTTGCCAGAGAATTTAGAAGGCCTAAGCCCTAGTATTGGATGTGTCACTAACTTAAGTAACCCTTAGCCAAGTTTGACTTTTTTTTACTTCAAATCACTCGAAGTTCTTTGCACCTCTAAAAGTTGATGGTTCTATTAAATTTAGAGGTGGAAGTTTTTCTTGTTGTTTTCAACTTTTACAATTTTAACTAGGGTATGCTGGATGAATAAGAATCTTTATAGCATTGTCTTAAAACCAATCGCTGACTTATTTGAAAACAAAGAGTTTCTTTGCAGTGTCATTTCTCTTGACAGTGCCATGAATCCAAGGATTATTCTACACAAATCAGAGAACAGTTGCATAGTTGTACTTAAATTTAAAGTTCCGCAGAGCCATTCACTTGAGATGAATTGAGGTGAACAAATATTGGTTTGATTTTTTTAAAATTTTACTAATACGTGTTTGCAGTACATACAGTTTACAGTCATCTTGGGGAGTGGTTATATGTACACTCTACAGCTTGTTTTTTATTTTTACTCCCTCCCCCCTTCATCCCTCCTCATTCAATTCTCCTATCCCATTTTTCATTCTTGTTGATATTATTAACCTTAGCTCATGTTATGATATGTAATGTTTATATTAATTGAGGTTATTAGGTTCCTGTACAGGGTTCCTCTCATTTCCCCTCTCCCTTCTCACCTCTAGCCCTTGTACCCTTGAACCACTTCCCTATTGTAAAAGATCCATCCCCTTGTCCTCTTCTACCCATCCTTTATTATTCTGTTTGTACTTTGTCTCACTCAAATGAGAGATACCATACGATATATAAACTTGTGTATCTGGTTTGTTTCACTCAACATTATATTTTCCAGGTGCATTCATTTTTTTATAAATGTCTCAAATGTGTCTGTTCATTTTTCTTGTCTGTTTCTTGACTGAGTCTTTAATAGTAGGTGGTTTAATTTTTTCGAGTTCTTTGTATATTCTAGATATTAGTCCAATGTCTGAAGAGTAGGTGGCAAAATTTTTTTCCCATTCTGTAGGTTGTCTCTTCACTCTACTGATTGATTCTTTTGCTGTACAGAAGCTTTTTAGTCTGATATAAACTCATTTGTTGATTCTTGCTGTTATTTCTTGTGCAATTGAGGTTCTGTTTAGAAAATTCTTTCCTACACCTATGTCTTCAAATGTTTTACCTATTTTATCTCCCAATAGGTTTAATGTTTCTGTTTTGATGTTTAGATCTTTGACCCTTTTTTTTTTTTTGTACCACGGATTGAGCTCAGGACTTTGTGCTTGCCAGGCAGGCACGGCGCCACTGAGCTACATCCCTAGCCCTGATCCATTTTGATTCTAATTTAGTATGAACAAGTATTTCTAAAATTAATTTGTAAAAGCTCTAAAATATACTGGTGTAATTTGCTGCAGGAATCATAATTAAAAGGAGTTTGGAAATGGGCTCAGGTATGCAAAACTGTTGGAGAAACAATCACTGCTTATTTTATTTGTTTTTGTGATCTGTGATTTCTAATAAAAAATCCAATGATAATGTATATTTTAGAAGCATTTTTACCATTTTGAAATGATATGTGATATGACTGTTAAGAGTGGATTGCACTGGGGATTTAGCTCAGCGGCATGGTGCCTGCCTTGCAAGTGCAAGGTCCTGAGTTCCATCCCCAGTACCAAAAAAAAGAGAGTGGATCAGTGTTGTTGATCATCTTTATTTTTAAAGAAAGCCAAGGTATGACTTCAAATATTGGTATATTGAATCTTATTCAAGTAGTATACTTTATGTAAAAATTGTTGAAGTTGTGAAAATCAGAAATATTTTTCCACTTCTATTAAAAGAATACAGTTTACCTATCAGGTTTCTTGGGGACACCAGGAGGCAAGACATCCAAATGTACTGTGTTCTTTTTTAAATTTTAAACTTTTGCTATTAATATTCATCTATTGTAATTTCATCTATACTGTTTATGCACATAGTTCAGTTTTAAAATGAGAGGAAAGAGGAAAACTAGTTGCAAAACACAGACTTAAGTAATAAACAGTGGTTGTGAGTCATTATGGTTTGTTGTGTAAGTGTGTACAGAAGAAGAATCTGTAGCTCTCTTAAAATGATAGAGTTCCCAAATATTTAATGAAAAGGATGGTGTATATAGTGATCCTTGGTGTCCATGATTCCGGACCCCCTGTGGCTATCAAAATCCACAGAGCTCAAGTCCCTTTTATAAAATGACAAGTACTTGCATATAATCTACATACATCTTGTATAAATCACCTGTATATTACTTGTAATACTTAATACAATGTAAGTATGGTGTAAATAGTTGACATACTATATTATTTAGGGAATAATGACAGAGGGAGTCTGTACACGCTTAGCACAACCATAGATGCAATCATTCTAGTTTACAAATGAGGTACTGGGCGTCTCAGCATGGTAGCACACATCTGTAATCCCTGCAGTCTAGGAGGCTGAAGCAGGAGGATTGCAAGTTCTATCCCTACCTGGGAAATTCAGTAACTTAGTGAGACCCTGCCTCAAAACAAAAAATAAAAAGAAGGACTGGGGATATAGCTCAGTCTAAAGGCCCTGTTTCAATCTCCTCAGTACAATAAAAAACAAAATACCATATAGTAATACTTCAATCAGTGCTGGAGAAAGACTATAAAATGGTGGGAAGCTTCAGCAGGATATGCCAGCACATCAGAAATGCAACAAATTAAAGTTTTGTTTTTCTAGAACTTTCTGGACTTTTTTTGTTGTGGAGGTTGGGATCAAACCCAGGCCCTTGATTATGCTGAGCTCATGCTCCACTACTGAGCTGCACTCTCAGCCTTCAGATTTCAATTCTGATATTTCTTTCTATGATTAAAGAAGAACAAGTCTGTGGACTATGGCACTTATTAGAACTTTTATTTAAATATTAGTATAATCATTTGTAAAAATAGAATATACCCCCTTTAAAAGGTATGCTATAATATGGTCACAAGTTGAATGAATGTCATTGTTAAGCATTGTTATGTATGGCAGTAGCAAGTTGGCTCTGGTCACTTACAATTTATTTTCAACACCTTTGAGAGAATATATTTAATAGTGGTTAAGAATGGAGCCTCGTGAGCTGTGAGTGTAGTTCACTTGCTTAGTATGTGTGTGCCCTGGACTCAATCCCCAGCTGTGCGGGGAGTGGGAAGGATAGAGATTCAAATTTACCCAGACCTCACCTATCACTTATAAATTTCTTGTGAAGGTTGTTACTAAGTTTAAAATAAATAATACTTATAAAGCAGTTAACATAGTGCTTATAACATAGTAAGTGCCAAATAAATGTCAAGTTATAAATACTTAAATATTCTGAATGAATTATATTTTTACCTTAACTTTATTTCTCTGCTGTTTCAAAGGAAGACATAACACAGCTTTTTCTTTAGTAAGTCCTAAGAAGCTGTAAGAGTTTTGAATAATAAAAGAAAATTTTTTAGTGATGATTCCTGACCTAAGATTAAGTTGATAACCCCATTCCTCCTAATGTTAGATATCCCACTGTCTGACTTCAGCCCATTGCCCTTTCTTTGGGCTCCACTAGCTCTCTTCCAGCAATTAAAACTACTCTTCATGGTTTTACCTGTGTCTTTTGGCGGTGACTCCCAAATCCATGGCTTCTACTCTGATCTCTAAGTCTTTTCCCTTCAGACTGATAAATCCAATTGCCTACTACATGATGTGCTGCCGCACAGGTAGCTCACATTCAACATGTATAAAGCAAAATACATCTCTATCTTTTTGTTGATGCCCCACTCCCACATTTCACCAATTTTCTTTTCTTTTCACTGTTTCTATTTCACTGTATGATCTCATAGTACTTTGAAAAGGTATTTTAGACTTCTGGGTCTCCTTGATTGCCTACATGTTGAAAGTCCTCCTGATTTCAGAGTTAGCTCAGTTGTAGAATTCTTGCCTAACATGCTCGAGACCCTGGATTCAATTCGCATCATCACAAAAGAAAAGAAAAAAACCCTCCTGGTTTTGCCTCCTAAGTAATTCTCATGCCTCTCCCATCAGTTCCATTTCTTCTCCTGCCTCTTAAAGCCCTCATCATTTTCTGCCTCTTGGAGTGATTCCTTTATGTGATTTCTCAATATCTAGTCTCAACAACCCCCATTCATTCTCCATTTTGATTTCAAAGTGATCTAAAGTGCATATCTGACCACTGTCATTCCTGTGTATACCTTCTTCATTTCTTGCAAGATCAAAGTTGAAGGTCCTTAGGTAGCATGGCTTGTCAAGCTCATTGTGATCTTCTGGCCTCTGTTTATCTACTGGCATTCCCAGGCTTCTGCTCTTAGCTCCCATGTAATAATTGCTTCTCTACCCTATGCTAATGAACAGTGTTAACTAGCTAGTACTGAGCTCAAGAGTTCCCTTCTTCAGGACATCTTCCCTATCTGCTTTCACTACACTGCTGCTCAAAAGTTAAACACTTGCTCCTCACCGGTGTTTCCATTGTAGCCTCTGGTTACTTCTATCCTAACCCATTTTTGTACTGAAATTCTGTCTTTCAGATTCTTTGTCTATATTTTTGCAGCCTATGAGGAAGTCTTGGACTCCCTGAAATATATTCAACATATTTGTGCTTATCTCTATAAGTGGGAGACATAATTGTCATTGAAATTATTTAGTGGTACAGAAGCACCAATAAAGTAAGAAAAGAATAAGAAAAATGCCATTTGGTCCTGTGGGAATAGTAAGTCCAGTCAAAATGAGATTCTTTCCCATTTTTCCTATTAAGCATCATAGACTCTCATTTCTCTACAGGAATGCTGACACATTAATGTGACTCAGCTTTCAACATTTTTTATTCCTTTTCATTATGAGTCAGGTTATTTTTTATTTATTTTTTAATTTTTTGGTTCCGGGGATCGAACTCAGGTCCTTGCACTTGCACAGCAGGTGACAAAACCATTGAGCTAAATCCCCGGGCCAAGTCAGGTTATTTTTTGTGATATTCTTTTCCATACTGAGGATTGAACCCAGGGCATTGGATATGTTAGGTGTAGCTCTATCTCTGACCTACACTTTAGACCCTGAAGTTAATTTTTATTATAACATAGCAGAACACATAAAAAGTAGATCCTCAAAAAATGTTTATTCATTTAATGAATATTAAACTTCATCCATGCAAACTCAGCCTTTGTCGTTGATTGTTCATGTTGCTGTGGTCATGTGTTCACACCTCAAAATACAAGCCAGAAATAATGGAGGGAAAAAAATTCACCATTCTATGCTGCATTCCAGAGAAGACTAATCTTCTTAATGCCCCATTTTAATTACATGCCCACCTCTTAACCCACAGTAGCTCTTTATTTAGTTCAAGTTCAAACTCCTCACACTACCTTACCTATTTGACCTATTTGGGGCAGTGCTTCTACAGATAAGTCTGTACAATTATATTAGTTTGCTTAAGAGGCAGAGTATAAATTGTTTGTTTTTGCTTGAATCACCTTTTGATTTTTCAAACCTAGTCTTAGTATCAGAATTTAGACTTGAATATATATGGCTTCATATTATCAAATATTTACTGAGTGCCCACTATGGGATAGGCACTATACCAGTGAATAAAGCTTTGGATATAATAAAAATCAGTGCAGCCTCTGTCCTCACAGAAGTTTTAGTCTAATTTTGAAGGCAGATAAACTGCTATAATCTCAGGTTTAAAAAAAATGCTGGGATAGGGGAAGTGACCCAAGAAGGGCACCTAACCAAGCTCTGGAATCAGGTGTGATTCTCAGGCCTAGTGATATCTAGCTTGATATCAGTCATCAAGAAGTACATTACAAGTTGAAGGAAGAGCAGGTACAAAAAACCTAGTGGGAAGAGAACTTGGCATGCTCAAGAAAGTAAAAGAAGTTTCTTAAGGCTGGGTCTCAGGTACAAGGAGCTATCTCTAGTAAAGTAGTTGACTACAAGAGGAAAGAAAAGATACCTGTTTGTCCAAGAACTTGCTTGCTCTTCTCTTCAGGGTCTGAACTGATCAAATCAATTCATTATGTTCTTTCAGAAAGGTTTAGGAGGAAAAAATCCAAATGTATAAAATGAATTTGTTGGTTCACAAATATATATATATATTTTCAGCAGTACCCAGAGCTTTCCCACTGAACTATATCTTCAGCCTTTTTTATTTTTTATTTTGAGACAGTCTTGCTAAGTTGCCCCGGGTGGGCTTGAAATTGTGACCCTCCTGCCTCTGCTGTCGATTGATAGGATTACTTGTATACACTACATGCCCAGCCTTTAATTTATATAATTTTATGCATATAAAATTCATGAGTCAGTTACCGCGAGATTACTGCTGTTTGCTGGCACACTCCCTCCCCACACTCCTTGGATCTCCATTGCTATTGGAGGAATATTAGATTCCTTAGCATAGTTGTCAGACCTCTGGTGGTTAATCTCCAACCTGCCTCTGTCTCCATTTTCTATTTCTCTCCTTTATCCAGACTTATCTTTTTCTCTGTTCTACCTTTAGCAAACCCTTTGTTTTCCTGCTTTTGACCCTTTACTTACCCTTACTTCCCCTGTAACAGCCTTCTTTCCATTCACTGTCTGTCAAATATGGTCTTGAAAGCTCGGGTCAAATACCTTTTCTGTCAAATCTCTGGTTTTCTTACCATCCTCTCTGCCACCTCCAATTTTCTATTCCAGAAATGTTTTCTTTTTTCTTTTTAATAAAATACACCTCAGTCCTGCAGTGTTTTTAAAAATGTAAGTTGCAACCCATTAGTGACTCATGAAGTAAGTTTAGTGGGTTGTAACTAGCATTGAAAAACTTGGGAAAAAATAGACCAGAATAGAAAATAAGAAAATGTGTTGTACATAAAAAGTGGTGATATTATTTCATGTTACTTTTGTTGCACTGCTGGCCTACCATATAAAATGTGTTTTGTACTGTGGGTCTTAGTTCAAAAATTTGAAAAACACCAGTTGACATCCTATATGGAGGTCAGATTGATGTCCTCAGATTGATTATTTGTTACGTGAGGATTGGTACTTGTCACTGAGGCTCTCCACTTCATATAGAATTGCCTTAATTACTTTTATCATTGCTAAGCCAAAATAGCTGACACACATTAAAAAAGGACAGGTTTATTTAGGCTCACAGTTTGTAGAGGTTTCATTCTATAGTTGGCTGGTTCCAAGACGGGCCAGCATGGCAGAGGAGAAACAGTCCATGGTAGGGTAGGCAGAAAGCAGTGAAGCAGCAAGCAGCAGCAACAAGCCTGCCTTTATATTCTGTCCAGGCTACAAGCCTATTGATTGGTGTCACCCACACCCAGGGTGGACTTTCCATTATCCACAACTAGAACTATGTTAACCAATTTAGTTATCACACACCTTTAATCCCAGTGTGAGATCCAGCCACCTCTGAAAAGCCCCAGCTATGAGCACATGAGGCTTTGGGGGAGACATATAGATATAAGCCATAACAAGAATCTAGGGTGCTACTTTGATCATCCTAAGAGTTGATATTCTTTGAAAATCTCCCTAAATCTTTTTTTTTTTTTTTTTGGTACCGGGGATTGAACTCAGGACCCTGCACTTGCGAGGCAGGCGGCAGAATCACTGAGCTAAATTCCCAGCCCTCCCCAAATGTTTTTAAACTCTTTGTTTCATGCTTGGATTTTCTCAGTTCTATTTTTCCACCTGAAAAATGTCCTAAAGAGTCATCTGTTCTCTAAAGAGGTGCAGTCTGGGATGCTGCCTCACTGTTGTCATATTGGAAATTATTTGCCTCTTACCTTGTCTGCATCCCTCAGGGCTTCTTTTTTGGTGTATTCTGTTATTTTTGTAGAGCATATTGTCTAGTAGATTCCTGAGAAAGTATATATGGGAGGTAATTTTGTACCTTATATTGTCTGTATTCTCTTTCACAATTAAGTGCTAGTTTGGCTGATTATAGAATTCTGGTTAAAAATTGTTTCCCTAGGGCCAGGGATTTAGCTCAGTGGTTCCACCGCCTGCCTTGAAAGCGCAAGGTCCCGAGTTCAATCCCCGGTACCAAAAAAAAAAAATTGTTTCCCTGTAGACGTTTAATGGCATTACTCCATTGTCTTTTAGTTTCCAAGGCCCTGTGAAGAGGCTATGCCATTCTTATTTCTGCACTTTTGTATGGCCTTTTTCTTCCTTTCTGAAAGCTTTTCAGGTCATGTTTTTGTAATTTCTATTCTAAAATTTTTCAATGATTTGCCTTGAGAAGGAGGACTTTTCTTCAGCCGTTGTGCTAGATACTCAGTAGACCTCTTAACTGTAGCATTTATGTTGTACATTTTTATGGAAAATTTATTATTTCTTGGAAAATTTCATCCTCACTGTGGGATGAAATTACCAAATAAACAATTTCTTTCTGTATGTTTGATTAGTTATATGTTGGATCTTTTGGATTTGTCCTCTAATTTTTTATCTTTTTTTGTCCATCTCTTAGGATTTTTGTTTCATTTTCTGTAAGTCTTCTTTAACTAACTACCATCCAGCCTTTATGTCAAATTTTTTTGTTTCAGCTATCATTATTAATCTCCAAAACCTTTTTCTTATTCTCTTACAGTGCTTTATTATTTTGTTTTTAAAAAGTTTCTTGTTCTTGTTTCATGTATATCATATCTTCTGCTCTATGAAAGGCTTTTCCTTCAAAGCCAGGGCCTTTGCACGAAGGTACATCCCCTTTTTTGTTTTGAGAAAAGGTCTTTCTGTGTTGCCCAGGGTGGGCTCAAATTTGTGGTCCTCCTGCCTCAACTTCTCAGAGTTCTGGGGTCCAGAACTCTGGCATGCACCACTGTGTACAGCTATGAAGGGCTTTAATCTTTGTTCTATTTCTAGCATTCTATTGCCCATTTTTATTCTAGTTTTTTTTTCATGTTTATTGTTGCTGTTGTTTTGAGGTACTGGAGATTAAACTCAGGTTCTCACATGTGCTAGAGTGCTCTACCACTGAACTATACTGCTAGCCCTTTCATTTATTTATTTATTTATTTTTGGCGGTGCCAGGGATTGAACTCAGGATCTTGCACTTTCCAGGCAGCTGCGGCACCACTGAGCTACATCACCGGCCCACTTTTAAATTTTATTATGAGTCAGGAGCTTGTGCTTGCTTCAGCAGCACATATACTAAAGTGAGTCAGGAGCTTGCAATTCCCCTGCTCAGTCTCCTGCGTAACTGGGACTACAGGTATGCACCACCACTCTGGACTCAAGTTTTTTTGTTTCTGCTTTTTTGTTTTTTACAGATTTTACAAATATTGTTTATTTTAATGAAACTGATACAAACAATGTCCATTTGAAACCTACATACCAAGCCAAAAAATACAAATAAAATCAAACAGAGCAGTCTTCTGTTGTATGCACATCTACATGAGTAACTTTTTTGATTGCTAATGAATATCTCTTCTGGTTCTTTATGTTAGAGGTTTTCCTCAGGTGACTGGTGCGTCCTTAAAACTGAGTATCTACAGTATACACACACACACACACACACACACACACACATACGCACAGGATGAGATATTAAAAGAGTACATTAAAAATTGGGTAAAAATGTTGTATATCTAGGTGGGACTTTGTCTTAGTCATTTCTGCACTGCTGTAACCAAACAACTAAGATGGGTTAATTTATGAATAATGGAAATTAATTTCTCACAGTTCTGGATCCTGAGAAGTCCAAGATCAAGGTGCTGGTGACTTTGCTGTTTGGTGAGGGCCTGTGCTTCTAAGATGGTGCCTTGAATGTTGTGTCTTTTAGAGGGAGAAGCACTGTTCTTCACATTGCAGAAGAGCAGAAGATTGTGAGTCCACTCCTGCAAGACCTTTCTGTAGCAGCTTTAATCCATTCATGAGATCAGAGCCCTTAAGAACTGAACACCTCCCGACTGAGCACCTCCCCTTTTTTGCCTTGGGAATTAAGTTTCAGCATGTGTTTTGGAGGGTTCATGAACGTTCAAGCTAGGGCAGACTCATTAAACGTGAACCATCTTTTTTTTTATGGTTTTCCTGGGAATTGAACCTAGGACCTTTGCACTGAGCTGTATTCCCAGCCCTTTTAAAAATTGTTTTTTATTTTGAGACAGGGTCTCAGTAAGTCACCAGGTTGCCCAGCTAGTCTTGAATTTGTGGTCATCCTGCCTCAGCTTTCTAGAGTACTGGGATTACAGGCATGTGCTGTCCACACCTGGCCTGAGCCATCCTTTTTGATAGGGCAATCACACACTGCAGCGGCAGCACCAACTGTTTGTCCCAGGATCACTCACTTTTTCCAGAGAAGCAGCCTCTTGTTACTTTCCTGTTGCACTGAATTCTGCAAGTTAGGCCATCTGCCTGATGTCCCCTCTGCAGGCTGTTAGGTTTCATCTTTTACCTTTTGCCTAGTGTGAACTTCGTCTTTTCTTTTTTAAAAAAAAATATTATTTTATTGGTACATTTTAGGTATATGATATAATGACATTCATCATTGGAAATTTGCACCTTTACATAATCACTTGGTTCTTATTTTTCCCCATTCCTCTGCCCTCCCTTCAAGCCTTCCATCCCTCCCTAGTTACAAAGACTTTGTTTCCATTTTTTCATTTTCTCATATTAATTCCATTCCCTTCTTTCCTTTCCCCTACCCCTCCAACTTCCCCTTCCCTTTAGCCCCTTTTCTTCCTATTTCACATTATCTATTATACCTTTTAGTCCTTATTTACACTTTCAGTTTCTCACACTAGAGAAACTATTCAGTATTTACACATGTGTGTCCTATTTATTTCACTTAAGAGTATCACCTCAATGTGCATCCATTTAGCTATAAATGTCTCTAATTTCTCCTTCTTTATGGCTGAGTAGTACTCCATTTATAAAAAAACCCCACATTTTCTTTATCCAGTCTCCAGTTGATGGGCGATTGGGCTGCTTCCAAGTTTTAGCTATTACAAACTGTGCTGCTATGAACATGGGTGCACATATATCACTGTGGTATGATTCTTTTAATTCTTTGGGGAAGATCCCCAGCAGTGGAATAGCGGGGTCAAATGGGACTTCCAGTCCTAGTTCTTTGAGGTATCTCCATACTGATTTCCATAGTGGTTGCACCAGTCTACACTTCCACCAGCAGTGGAGCAGGGTTCCTCTTTCCCCACAGCCCTGCCAGCATTTGAAATTGGTTGATTTCATGATAGCAGCCATTCTTTCTGGAGTGAAGTAGAATCTCAGCATTGTTTTCATTTGTATCTCTCGAATGACCAGTGATGTTGAGCATTTTTTCATGTTTATTTGCTATTTCTACTTCTTTGTCTGAGAAATGTCTGTTCATTTCAGATGCCCATTTTCAGATTGGGTCTTTAAATTTGGGAGGTCTGATTTGTTTAAGTTCTTTATAGATTCTAGAAAGTAGAAAGTAGACCTTTGTCTGAGGAATAGCAGGTGAAGATTTTTTCCCACATTGTGGGTTGTCTTTTCACACTGCCGGTGGTTTCTCTTGTTGTGCAGAAGCTTTTTAATAAGAAGAGATCCCACTTGTTGATTGTTTGTGCTAGTTCACGGACAACTGAGGTTTTGTTCATAAAATCTTTGCTTACACCAGTGTCTTCAAGGGTTCTACCTAACCTCTGTTCCAGCCAGTTCAGTGTTTCTATTTTAATATTTAGATCTTTAATCCATTTTGATTTTAGCTTAGTGCATGGCAAGAGATATAGGTCTAGTTTTAATCTTTGACAAGTTGAAACCCAATTTTTCCAGCATCATTTATTAAAGAGGCTATCTTTCCTCCAGTGAGGGTGTTTGGCTCCTTTGTTGAAGATGAGATGGCTGAGTGTACCTGGAGTTGTTTCTGCATCTTCTAATCTGTTCCACTGGTCCTCAGGTCTTTTTCTTTGCCAGTACCATGCTGTTTTTATCACAGTAGCTTTGTAGTATAGTTGCAGGTTGGGGATTGTGATACCCCCTGCCATGTCTCTGTTACCTAGAATTGCTTTTGCTATTCTGGGTCTCTTCTTGTTCCAAATGAATTTTTGGATTGTTTTTTTTTTTTTTTGGTTCTGGGGATTGAACTTGGGACCTTGCGCCTGCAAGGCAGGTAAGACTTTGTCTTTTCTATTGGGTTTTCCCTGTTGCCTTGAGGGAATTCAGAGAGAGAAGGTGAAATATCTTTGTGGCCACATTTTAAAACAAGAAGTCCTTTCCTTTTCTATGGACAACTTATTCATAGACAGCACTAAAAAAAGAGGAAATATTCTAATCTCTCTCCTGCACAGGGATGTTGGACTTAATTCACCAATGTTAATACATTTATGAGGATGAAATCTTTGTGGAAATATTCATTAGTATGCTATTTTTGAGATGGCATAAAAATGCTATATAGATCTTATGATACAATTTAGAGTTTCCCATTTTAAAAAAGCAGTTAGTCTTTGTCATTGTAATTGTAGATTTTGCAGGCCAATGTCTGTTGGTTTCTGTTGATCAATTCAGATATCCAGAGTTGTGACATCAGGAGATGATTTATAATACGAAGCATGTGAATATGACCTTGTGAATGTGTGAGCTCTCAGGATATTAAGGTGTGAGTTTTATTTTTAAAATAAACTGTTTTATTAACCTCATTTTAATGTGTTTTCTTTTGTGAGCATATGACCATGGTTTTTCCATCTCAGTAACTTCTGTCAAACTTCTTAAAAAGTAATTACTTACAAATAAAGGACTATCTTCAAATAATTTAAACATCCACAGTTTTCTGTGTATACAGAGTGTCTGTTTTATGTATTTTGGGGGGTTTTTTGGGGGGTGGTTTTTTTGAGGGGGGAAAGTTTGAGACAGGGTCGTGCTGTGTAGTTCAGGCTGGCCTTGACTCACATTTCCCTCTGATACCACTGAAGTTGAGATCAATAAACTCTGACAAGTAGAGGAGAAGGCTCATCAATTTTAATTTTGAAATCTGCCTACATACCGTTGTCATCAGTTTGTTTGAATTACTTTTATAAAGATGGTGGGCCCATCAATTTGTAGCACTGGCTGGCCTCAGACTTACGGCAATCCTCCTGCCTCAGCCTCCAGAGTGCTGGGGTTATAGGCATGCACCACCATGGCTGGCAACAGAATGCCTGTTTTAGAAAGCACAGGGCTAGACTTGTGGGAGGGCTAAAGGAAATGAGATATGATATGGTGCTGTTATGGAAGACTGTCATGATATGAGATTGTTTCATATGATTCTTTTACATTATACCTTTTTTTTTTTTTTTTTTGGTACCAGGGATCAAACTCGGGTCTTTGCGCTTGCACAGCAGGTGACGAAACCACTGAGCCAAATCCCTGGCCCTACATTATACCATTTTAACATAAAGCTAAAAATCTTCTTAAACTTTTACCACTTAATTTATGTTTTAAAATATACTTGTCTATTAAAAACGAACATGATGTGATTTGCAGCATAACATAGAAGACAGAACACAAGCATTAGTGTTGGATAGGCCTGGCTTGAGTTCCTGCACTGTAATTCTTGTATTAATTAAGTGAATTTGAACAAGTTACTTAATGTTTCACTTTCTGTAAGTATCAAATGGGGCATAAGGTTTTCCTCATAGGGCTTACCATACCTGAGGTGATACACATAAAGTCCTCAGCACCATGCTGGCTCTTTTTACTGAGGTATGTAAAGCATCTACAGAGTACTTCTTCCTCCTACTTACTTAAGAGGTTCTGCTGAGTCAAAACTACTAGTAGAAGGTCATATAATTAAAGCCTTTCTTCTGATACTTAGGAAATTTAATTTGAAGATAGGTATTTAAAAAAATACTTCTACTAAAGTAGTATTCGTTTATGTTCAGGAATTTCTAAAGAATTGATAAAAAAAAGAATTGATCTCTATCTGTGCTGAATTAGCAACCTATAAAAACAATAATTAGTTGCTGGAGGGAACTCCAAATTTCTGAAATACTCTAATTTATTTACTGAGCTACTTTAACTTTGTGTGTTACCCAGAGGAATTTAAAAATATGTCAAGCCTTGATAGATTATTCCTTTTTATGTTAATGCACTGTCAATATGTTGGGTTCATCTTGCCTGTGGGCCTTGTGTCTTCCCTGCTGTTAATGCTACAGCAGCATCATGATCCTCCTGGACTTAACTTAGCACTCAACGGCAGGCAAGGACCCACAGGACCAGTCTAGCAGTGCCCTGACTCACATTTCTCTCTGACACCACTGAAGTTGAGATCAATAAACTCTGACAAGTAGAGGAGCAGGCTCATCAATTTTAATTTTGAAAACTGCCTACATACTTTTGTCATCAGTTTGTCTGAATTACTTTTATAAAGATAGTGGGCTCATCAATTTGAAACCTATCATGTCAGAGCTGACCATTAGGGACTTCTGAGTTCTCTATTAGATTATTTCCTCTGAAACCTTCTCTAGATAGTCTAATTGTATGAATGTTTCTGTGAGAGAATAGTGATGAAAATATGAAGGGATTATGGGTCCTTAGGTCTTTATGAAACAAAATTTCTCCCCCCCCCTCAGTGGTACTAAGGATTGAACTCAGGGTGCATTCTCCGCCCTTTTTATTTTTATTTTGAGACAGTACTGCTAAGTTGCCCAGGCTGCCCTTGAACTTGTGGACATCCTCCCTCAGCCTCCCCAGTAGCTAGGATTACAGGTGGGCACCGATGTGTTTGGCCATTTCATATACTTCTGAAATCTAGTACGTTAGGTCAACATATGGCAAATGGGCTAATTAGATTTGTCTCATCTCATAAAAAAGTAATTGTATTACTAAGTTGAATTTCCTGCACTTTGAATAGTTATTCTAAATTTGAGCCTAATTTTTTTTCCTTTTTTTTTTTTTTTCCCAAAACTGGGGATTGAACTCAGGGCCTCACACCTGCTAGTCAAGAGCTATACTACTGAGCCATACCCTCAGCCCTAGTTATTATAAATTTTAATGGAAAATATTATGTAGCTCCATGAAAATATTTTTTATTCAACTAAAAATCCCCATTTATGCTTTTTTATTTAAAAGGTGTAATATTCTAGGCATATTATATTTATATTTGTATTGTTGAAAATAGTTTTTGAAAAATTATTATTATTATTATTTTGGTGCTGGGATTGAACCCAAGGTCTTGAACATTTTAGGCAAGTGCAGTACCCATTCCCATTTTAGGCAAGCGCTACATTCCCATCCCTAAAATTTGCTTCTTAAAAGGATATTATTAAACAAACATGAAATTTGTATCATATGTGTATATTATAAAGAATAATAATGAAAAACTCATGTATCTATGATACAGTTTGAAAAACAAAATGTGACTGATATATTAGAGTCCCTGTGTATCCTTTACCAATTTAGATTACCTCTCCCCATTGCCCAAATACCCATGACAAAATGTTGTTTATTATTCTCTTGATTTTTTGTAAAACCAGTTTTGAAATTTGTATTTGTCATTATGTGGTTGAATTTTTCATATTTGACACTTGTAAAAATGACATAGGCCAGGTATGGTGGTGTACACTTGTAATCCCAGCACTCAGGCACTGAGGAGGATCGCTGTGGGTTTGAGGCCAGTCTGGGCCACATAGCGAGTTCAAAGCCAGCCTGAAGTACGGTCTCGAAAAAAATTGGTTTTTTCTTGATACTTACTTTTAACATAGTGTTGGTCACTGACCCATGTCAGTTCTGTATACTATTCCATGATATCACTACCGTGCAGCTTAATTATCTAGTCTTCTCTCTCTTTTTTTGAAATAAAGTCTCACTATGTTGCTCAGGCTGGTTTCAAACTCCTAAGCTCCAATGATCCTCCAGTCTCAGTCTCCTGAGTAGCTGAGGCTACAGGCATGCACCCCCACACCTGGCTGTTCCTCTGTTCCTCTCTTGATGTCCACATGGGTTGTTAATATTTTTTGGCTAGTACAAACATTGACTTCTGATACATGTCCTTGGGTGAATGTGAATGAGGGCACAATTGCTAGGCCAATTGTTTTGATTTCAGAATTTTATGCGAAATACAATTCACATTTCTTTGAATTTAAGGAGGATTTGAGGTTGAGGTAATTTGGTCCAAATTAGTGATTTGATAATTTTGTATCAGTTTTAGCAACTTTTCTTGGGAAAAGTTTGCTTTTGGAGTCCCGGTGGGCCTCGCGCCCGCCGCCGCAGCCACTGCCGCCGCCATCTTTCTCTGTCCCGGCCGAGGTAGCCATCTTGCTCTTGCCGCGTGCTGGTGTTAGAGGACCCTCCCTGCTTCACATTTACCGACAGCATGAATCTAGAAAAGTTAGCCAAACTTCAGGCTCAGGTCCGGATGAGGGGCCAGGGTACAGCTCGCAGAAAGAAGAAGGTGGTACACAGAACAGCTACAGCTGATGACAAAAAGCTTCAGAGTTCTCTGAAAAAGCTGGCAGTAAATAATATAGATGGTATTGAAGAGGTGAACATGATTAAAGATGATGGGACAGTTATTCATTTCAATAATCCCAAAGTCCAGGCTTCCCTCTCTAACACCTTTGCAATTACTGGTCATGCAGAAGCCAAACCAATCACAGAAATGCTTCCTGGAATAGTAAGTCAGCTTGGTGCCGACAGCTTAACAAGTCTTAGAAAATTAGCTGAACAGTTCCCACGGCAAGTGTTGGATAGCAAAGCACCAAAACCAGAAGACATTGATGAGGAAGATGATGATGTTCCGGATCTTGTAGAAAATTTTGATGAAGCGTCAAAGAATGAAGCTAACTAGAATCTTTTCTGGTGTTTGGAAGCTGGCATGGACTAGATTTAACAAATCAACTATGTGGTTCCAAAGTTTTACCGACACAGAGAACATCATCTGTTACTAGTTCAGTAATATAATTTTTTCTTTTTTTTTGTACTGGGGATCGAACTTGGGACCTTGTGCTTTTGAGGCAGGCAGCAGAACCACTGAGCTAAATCCCCGGCCCTTATAAATATTTTGTATATTAATAATGCTGTTTGTTCAGCATTTTTCGGTCATTTGATTTTGCATTTTGCACTTCCTACCAGGATCTATTCTTTTGGTCAAAATATGAAGTATTGGTACAGTTTGAGGATGTTTGGAGTTTTGATTCTTGGATTTTTGTTTGGGGGGATAATTTTGGTATATATGTATATGTATGCTTGTGGGTGTGTGTATACACAGTGGAAAACAAATTGAAATACAGTTCTATTAATCCTCTTCCTTCCTCCAGTAGAAATAAAACAAATCTTTACATTTGCTACTTTCCCCCCACCCAGTAATACACAGAATTAATGAAAAATAAGTTTTTTATTTCAAATCTGAAGACATTTTTACTGTTGGAGGTTTGGTGTTTTAATTTGTTTGGTTAACTGCCATATTTTTCATATATTTCTCTGGGTTTAAGATATCTTAAGGGGAAAAAAAAGATATTTTAAGGAGCAGGGCATCGTGGCGTACACCTATAATCCCAGCACTTGGGACGCTGAGGCAAGAGGATTACCTTGAGTTCGAGGCCAACCTGGGCTGCATAATGAGTTCAAGGCCAGTATGAACTACACAGTAAGACCCTGTCTCAGAAAACCAAAAAAATTTTTTTAAAGATGTCTTAAGATATTTTACTACTAGTCTCATGCTGGAGTAAGGGGTCACTTATCTTTGGTGTAGTTACCTTTGATTCACTTACCTGGTCAGACCCAGAATTTCTTTTACTCTGTTACTTCCTTTTTTTCTTTTCCATTTTGCTTTACAATGCTGGGGATCAAGCCAAGGGCTTCACACATACTGGGCAATTGTTCTGCCACTGACCTATATCCCCTCCACCATCTTTCTTCCTAAATGCTTTCTTTCCCTCTCCTTTTGGTCTTTAAGTGGCCTTGTCAGCTTTTGGTAATACTGTTCCTTATCTTCCACCTAGCTTAAGAAAGATGTTCTCCTTAGAGTTAAGGGACCTCTCTTTATTGTAAGATTTTGTTCCCTCATCTTGAGGAACAACAGTTCATCTTCAAGTTTTTATTTCTGCTCGCTTTTACAGTTTGGTAGATTTCAAACTGGAACAGCTAGCATGTGCTTGCTAATACTTTTATGCCAGCCTTACCCTGTATCCTAACTGTTCTCAATAGCAGGTACAAGAGTGCCTCTTTCAGCAAGGTTAAAACTGGGAATGTCCTTTTGATTGGGAAGAAAATAGGCCATAGGCTCATCCTCCAGCACAAATGAGCATTCTGTGAAATGATAACTGGCCCTAGAAGGATTATTTCATTCCTACTCTTGGCCTTGAACCTACCTCTGGGTTGAATTTTATTATGTAGCTGCTCACAGTAACCTCCTACATGCTTAGAATAATGATTTGTGGGGAGCACTGGTAAAGTACAGTATTTATTTTTTCACCTCCTTTCAGAGAGCTTGGAGGTAAACTGCATTCATTCACTCAAGTTTCCCTCTTGCTATCTGATAAAAGCTTGGATTTTGCATATCAGCTTATAACCAATATTTTAGGATAAGATTTAGAAAATCTGTCATTTCCTGGCCCATCACCAAACTACAGTTTAACCTTGCAGCATATCAACTTTTTGTCTTTAAACTAGATATCTTTTTTTGGTGTCTAAAGCTCAAGACCATCAATTTAGCCAGGTGTGGTGGTACACACCTGTTATCCCAGCACTCTGGGAGGCTGTGGCAGGAGAATCACCATGAGGCCAACCTACTCTACTTAATGAGTTCAAGGACAGCCTGAACTACATAGTGAGACCCTATCTCAAGGAAAAAAAATTTTATTGCGGGATCTGTAGACATGAAGGGAAAAAAACTCTTGTGTTTTTTCATCCAAACACTTCAACCTATTTTATAAATCTGATTTATATAATATATGGACTTAAAATAAGAGTAACAAAATAACTAAAAAAAAAAAGTTTGCTTTTAAAATTAGTGGTAATTGATTTATTTATGAAGTTCAGAAAATAGGAATTCCAGATAATTTAGATGTGTTTTTATGTCTAGATGAAAGTTACATATATATATATAAAACACATATTGTCATTTCCAAGAGTTGGAATGTAACACTGATAATAGTAGATAACACCTGGTGCATGCCAGGAAATAATTTTTTGTTCGGTTTCTTTTTGGCTTTGGTGCTGGGGGTTGAACCCAGGACCTCAAGTAGGCTGTTGAGGTTTTTTTGACGTCCTGCAAATTGAACTCAGGAAGTGCTGAGCTATATCCCCATCTCACACTACCTCTCTGTTTTATACAGGATCTTGCTAAATTATCCAAGCTGGACTCAAACTTGTGATCTTCCTCTCTCAGCCTCTCAAGTAGCTAGGATTACAGGCATGTACCACGTGTACAGCCTGGAAATAGTTCTGGTGTGGGTGTGTGTATATGTGTAAATGAATCTCTGGATATGAGAGGTAAAAAAAATTGCCTTCAGATTTCTTGGGTTTTGGAGGAAAAAAAGAATTATTTTTTATATACTCAGCCCACCTTGATTCCCAGTGGATCTTCTACTAACCACAAATCAGATGCTGAATTGACTTTTTACTGTGGTATTGAAATTCTACAAGTTTAAGAAAAGTCACCTTTACAATTACTGTTCATTTTTAGTGCCTTCTTTTGTGTATATGTGGAAATGTTTTACAAGTAAAATTTATGTGCATTTCTGATATAATGCCTTCCCTTCTGATAAATCCTAGTTTTTACAATAGTTCACTCACTTTTTTGTTTCCTACCCTTTTCCCACCTCTCTGCTGAAGACATTTACTTTTACCCCCAAAGGCACCTGTTTTTCTAGGGTGGTAGAGATGCAGTAGAAACCAGATCCGATCCTGCCCTTAAGAAACTTAGATTTCAGTGAGAGAGAGGAATGTTTAAACAGATAATTCCCAGGCATTATTCTTTGTTAAGAGATGATTCATATTTAGTCCTAAGGAATGAGAGGGTTGAGGAAAACCTCAAAACAGCAGCAACAACAACAACAGCAGCAACATTAAAACAGCAGCAATATTAAAACAGCAGCAATATTAAAACAGCAGCAACAACAACAAAAAATTCTGTTCTTTGACTTTAAAAATACTTGATAAATTTAGGTATTTGCTTACACACTCATTTTTAGAGGTCATTCTGTACATATATTTTCAGAGCTAAAAAAGGAGAAAAAGAAAAATAATTTATTATGAACTTCCTGAAATACCATTCTGCTTTAATTTCATAAAAAGAGAGAACTGCTTTTCTCATTGCCTTAAATATATTTTTTTAATACCATGAGTCATCACTTCTGGAAATGTTGTATTTTTTGTGATGCTAAGGATCAAACCCAGGGCCTCACATGCAGTAAACAAGTATTCTGCTACTGAGCTATATCCCAAGTCTTGGAAACTTCTTATTCAGGAAACTTTTAGCAGTCATTGATCACATATGATGATGATGATGATGATGATGATGATGATGATGATGATGATGATGATGATGATGATGATGATGATTTTTGTACTGGGGATTGAACCCAGGGCCCTCCTACTGAGCTTCATCCTTAGCATCCCCATCTTTTTTTTTTTTTTAATTTTGAGACAGAATCTCATTAAATTGCCAAATTGTCCAAGCTAGGCTTGAATTTGGGATCCTCCTACCTCAAGCTTTCAGATTACTGTGATTACAGGCATACACTGCACCACACCCAGCAAAGTCTTGTGGTTATTAATCAAATTGTGTGACAGGGCATTTAGAATTATGTAGAGTAATACATGAGATGGTGCCTTAAATCTACATAGTCATATACTTAATAAATGTGAATATTTTACTACTGGCTCACTTCACTTTAAGAAAGAATAGATATATCATGTGATTAACCTCTGGTTACTGATGATCATTTATTGAGAGGTTCATATGTGAAGGATTATAAACTGCCCAGTAGATTTGGCCATGAGGAGAGCACGGTGCCATGGGCTAACAGATAGAGGAGATAGAGAATGGAAGTTGATAACACTGGGTTGAAGATTTAGTAGTAGAGATAGAGAAGACAGTAAATGTGAACTCTGTTGATTAAATAAAACTTACTGAGTGTGTGTTATGTTTACCAACCACCTGGGTCTGCAGGGTTTTTCTGGTGTATAGGACTTTGAGTGTTAAAACCAGTCTGGGCAAACCATGATAATTGGTCACCTATTTGCCAGACACTGTGTTAGGCTCTGAGGATGTAAAGGAAATAGACATGCAGAGAGAGAATTATTTATATGAAATGATAATTTAGTGTAGAAGTAAATTTTGGGGGTCATGAGAATACCTCCCTAAGATATTCAAGGTATTGAAGATATTCAAAGAGACGACTTTGAGAGGAGTTGAAACCAAAAAAAGGAGTAGGTGCTACCCTTACAAAAACTGGGAGGAAGAATATTTCAGGCAGAAAAATGTGCTGTATGTATTCTTCAGAGAAGTACAAGTTGTATTTTCCAGAAAGAGAAGGTGAAATACCTAAAGGGAGTCTAGGGAAGGGAGGCCAGGTGCTTACGCTACAGCAGTTTGAGGATGTGGGTAATAGGAAGAGAGATTAAGCCTGATGGCCTCTGTTTTCAGTGAGACTGGGACATCACTAGGGGAGAAGGAAGAGGAAGCGGGATGGGAGTTGGAAGAATGTGGGAAAACCACAAGTTTCCAGGGTGATCAAATGAGATCATTATAGGCAAAAAGTCTCTGAAAATTACAAACCATTAAAAGAAATAGCTGACACTTACTGGCTGCTTCCTTAGTTTCAGGTGCTAATTATGATATCAATTTTATCACATTTAGTTATCACAACAACCACAAACTGGAGTACTGGAGATTAAACCCAGCACCTTCATATTGAGCTACATTCCCAACCTGTTTTTAATTTCGTATTTTCATACAGTAGCCTAGGCTGGATTCAAACTGTGGTCCTCTTACCTCAGCCTCCCAGAGAGCTGGGATTACAGGCATGTGCCATCATGCCCAGTACTATTATTATTTCACCATTACAAATGAAGAAACCTGTGCACTAAGGAGTTGAAACTTGTCCAAGAATACACAGTTCCTAAGAAATGGATGCCAGAATTCTGTAAGTTCTAGAAATCTGTAGATTCCTTCATTCTTCATCTCTGCATTTAATCCATTTCCATATGTGCTCTTGGACAATACAGCCACCTCTTTTAGTATTGTTATCCCCAAGTGAAGAGTCAGTAACCAAGGTAGAATCTTGTTCACAGTCACATGGATAGCCAAGATATATGTTTAGGCAAATATCATTTTCTCCATATTTTATACTTTAACAGTCTATTAGTCAGATTTTCCTTTGCTGGACACAATATCTAACACTCACAACTTAAAGGAAGAGAGGTTTAATTTGGCTTTTATTTTAAGGAGATTGAGTCCATGGTGAAGAATGCGGTAGAGCAAAGCTGTTTAGTTCATGGTGGCTGGGAAGCAGAAAAGGGGAACAGTGCCAGAGAGGAAGGGGCCAAGGACCATATAGAGTACCTAAAGTCAACCTCCATGGTCCTCTCAGACACACCCAAAGTGTGCTCCACCAATCCTTTGGGTGTGTTCCAAGCCAATCTAGTTGACACTCTGCTATGATGGCCACACCTAGCTTGCAAAATTTTTTAAAATGGGGGAAAGAGAAGGAAATGAGATTTTTAAAAGGGAGGTGTGTGTGAAATGCTGTTTACATGCACCAAGTCTGCATGAGTAATGTGATCATTATGTCCTATAAACATTTATAATATGTTATATATGTATACATACATATAATATTTACATAGGAGTCCAAGAGATGTAGGGATGGGGGGATTGAAAAAAAATTAAGAAATGCCAGCTGGGCATGATGGCACATGTCTGTAATTCCAGCACTCAAGATGCTGAGGCAGGAGGATTGCCATGAGTTCAAGGCCAGCCTGGGCTACACAGTGAGTTCAAGGCCAGCAAAGTGAGACCCTGGCTCCAAAAAAAAAGGGAGAAAGAAATGTCGTGTGCATGTACCAACTTCCCACAAGGAATGTAATCATTATGTACTACAAACATGTACCAATGAAAGTTATAAAAAAGTGCATGACACTCTTTTCCATCCTCCCAAAATATTTTAGCCATTCATTTGTATTTTTGTATTTTGATCTCAAATCCATTTTCCTTCAAAAATATAGACATAACTTCTTAGCTCCTAACTGGTTGCAAGATTAATAGTAGCTTTAGGTTTAAACTGCCCTTAAGACCTTTAAACTCCAATTGCCTTCTGAGCCTTGAGTTTTTGAGAAGTAGTAGAGGTTCTTTGGAGCTCAGTTTTGTTTGAAACCCCTTGGTGTAGCATAGGAAAAAGCTTTAGAGGCCTGACAGTGGGATTTCCATAGATTCAGCCAGAAGCTGCTGATGAAGGTTGGGGTTGGCCTTCTTATCAATGGTAGACAAAGGTCTCAGCAGCATAGGGTTTGTGTGTTTGGGACAGTCACAGGTCAGGGATTTTCTGTTTAAATTGTGACCAGTGTTGGCTTTAGATAATTTCTGCATTTATAGATGAGGACTAGGAGATAGTGTGAAAGTTAAGAAACATTGCTTCATTTTTATATTGCTAGTTAATGATTGAGATAGGGCTGGAGTTATATCCTTACTTTTTAAAACAAGTACTTTAGTGGGATTAAAAGCCAGTGTGATGGTACTGACAAGATTAATTTGCTAGTACATGTCTTGCAGATGGCTCTGCCTTGGTTCTCAGAATGCTTCCTATTAGGCTTGTAGATATTGAGTATTCATCTCAGAAACTTTCGAATGTGATATCACACAGCATTCCTTCACGAACTCTTTAAGTGAACCCTGTATGTCAGGCACTGTTTTTCACCCTGTGGACCTAGTGATGAATGTGACAATCTATGCCCTTGTAGCACTTACGGTTTGAGATAGTCTTAAAACTGTTATACCAACTATTTCATTTTTATGATAAGTGATATGTAGGATAAGTGTAGGATGCTATGTAAAATATAAAAGGGTCCTTCACTTAAGTTCAGGGTCAAGGAAAGCTTCACTAAGGAAGTACATGATTCAGGCAGATTCCCAAAGAGTTTGTGGGAATTAGCCAAAGTGTTATGGGCTGAATTGTGTTCCCCTCTAATTCAAATGTTGAAGTCCTAACCTGCAGTATGTCAGAATATGACTGCATTTGGAGGTAGGGCTTTTAAAAATATAATGAAATTAAAATCCTGTAGGTAAGCCTTAATCAAATATGACCACTTTCTTTATTAGAAAAGAAAATTTAGACCCAGGGATCTGCAGGGTGATAATGTGAAGACACAGGGAGAAGATGGCTATCTATAAGCCAAAGAGAGAGGCCTCAGAAAAATCCAGCTCTGTTAGCACCTTGATCTCAGACTTCTAGCCTTCAGAAATATGAGAAAAATACATTTCTGTTGTTGAAGCTCCCAAGTACCTTTTTATGGCAGCCCTGGCAAACTAATATATCAAACAAAAAGTAAAACCGTGAGTGTTCCAGGAGGAGAGAAAAGTATGTATGAAGACTCAGAGGGGGGTTGTGGTCAGCTAGTTTAATATTTAAGGACTCATTCCATCTACTCAAAGCACAAGGAATAAGGAATAGTGTGATATCTACGTTGACAAAACTAAAAATCCTTTTACATTAAAATTTTCAAAAGACAGCCCAAGGATCCTGAAGTTAAGCCATGCATCTGTTGTTCTAAAAGAGACAATAACAACCTGGGCATTTAAGATTAATTATTGATGGCCCAGTCTCCCCAAACCTGATTTTTCTTGTACTTGCTTCTAATTGTTCATGAGGTTGTTTTGCCTGGAAGAACTTTTTTTTTGCTTTTCTGACCCTGGAAATCCAATTTGTAGTTCAAAAGAGCAGAAATCCTTATCTATATGATTCCTTTTCTGACTAAATGGACATATTTGTCTTCTTTCACTGATACACCTGTGGTTCTCAGACATTTTGATCTCACTGAACACCTTATACTGTACTTTTTTTTTTGTATTGAGGATCAAACCCAGGGCCTTCACACTGAGCTAAATCCTCAGTCCCTTTTTTTATTTTTTATTTTTTGAAACAGCATCTTGCTAAATGGCTAAATTTCCCAGGCTGGGCTCAAACTTGCCTCAACCTGCCAGAGTGCTATTGAGGACCCCAAGGAACTTGTAGTTATGCAGGTTATTATTACCTATATTAAAAGTTAAGGGTCAAGGATTTTAAGAAAGTTAAAACTGAGAAATTACCTGTTAACATAAAGCGTATTTTTATGAAAAGCAACTTTTTTCCAAAGCTAAAAATTAGTGATTGACTTTATGTTTGAAATTCTCTTTAATATTTGCTTTATTGGTAACAGCTGAATCTTTATACCTGCTTCTGTATTCATACTATTACAATATGTTCTTCTGACTGAAGTATATAAAAACAATCTAGTTTTACAGAGGTGTACAGTTGAAAAGGCAGGAGTATTTTAAAAGCCTTTTTAAAAATTGTGGCAGGAATGTATTTATAATATTTCACAAACATATACTAATAAGAAATTAAATCATTGGAACAAAATACAGGATGCAGAATCAACCTTAGGTACATTCAGCTATCTGATTTTTGACATAGGGGCCAAAAACATGTGCTGGAAGAAAGATAGCCTCTTTAATAAATGGTGCTGAGAAAACTGGCTATCCACCTGTGGAAGATTGAATCTAGACCCCTATCTCTCACCATGTACTAAACTATAATAAATATAGATCACAGTTCTAAATACTAAAATAGGAACACTTAATCTGCTGGAAGGTAAAATAGGTAAAACTCTTGAAGTCATAGGTATAGGAAAGGACTATTCTGAACAGAAGCCCAGTTGCACAATAAATAACGTCAAGAATCAACAAATGAGATTATATCAAATTAAAAGCTTCTTCACAGCAAAGGAAACAACCAACAGAGTGAAGAGACAGTGTTCAGAACGGGAAAAATTTTTTTCTAGCTATTCCTCAGAGGACTGATATCTAGAATATATAAGAATTCAAAAAAACTATACCTCTCTTAAAATGAGACTCAATCAAAAAAATGGGCAAGGTACTTCTCAGAAGAAGTACAAATGGCCAATACTGTAAATACATGCAAAAAAATGTTCAACATCTCTGCCCATTAAAGAAATGCAAATTAAAACAACACTGAGATTCCATTTTACTCCAGAAAGAATGGCTGTCATCAAGAAATCAAACAATAACAAATGCTGGCAAGGCTGTGGGGGGGGGCGGATTTAGGACTCACTTGAATGATCTGGGAGGATCTCATTGAGATCTGGGAGGATTTCAATCTAGTACAGTCTTACATTTTAAATGGACTTTGATATATGTATGGTTTTATGATTTTTTGCATTAGTAATCTAGAAAATATTGATTCATGTCATTGACTTATGCAAATGTTCCAGATGTTAACACATTTCATTCAACAATATTTTTCAAAATATTTTTTAAAGTATCACCAACTGAATGCAACAACAATATCTCTCAGCTCAGTGTAAAGGAACAGACAAGGCTCATGGTGGTAGAAACAAATTTTCCAAAAAACTTTTCACTTGAAAGCTTAAATGTTGTCATTGCCAACAAACATACTGAACTGTTTTCCTTGATGTGACAGGCTTACTGTGTTTATTTTCAAGAAAATGTCTGCCAAGTACCTAAGTTTGGCAAATACCATCATTTGTTAGCCATCCTTTGAGGTAAAAGGGGGCTCTATGTTTAAACAGCTAGTTCAGCTTGCAACTCAATCACACAAGAGTTTTTCCTGTAATCGTTAGACTTTGAAACACAGCAGAAGTACTTTATGTGTACTTCCTGTTTTGTCACACAGAATATTAAAAGAAATATGCTCAAACTTCAAGTTTTAATAAACTGATTTTTACTACTTTATCAGTGACATTAAGTGACCCCTTTCTCTCTCCCTCCTTTCCTTCATCCCTCCCGCCTTCTCTCTGTCCCTGCCTTTCTTCCAGTGCTAAGAGTCAGACCTATGGTTTTGCACATGCTAGGCAAGTGGCCCATCACTGAACTATACACCCAGTCTCCAACACTTGCTTTTTAAAAAAGCTGCAGGTAAGTAAGTGATGGTGAGGAAAGCAGTGAGTTCTGATACAGTGGCTGCACTCTTGGTTTATGCCAGAGTACCAGCACTTCCAGCTCCTGTTGTTTTTGTACCATCAGTGTAAATGTCAACACAATGAAAAAGGCAAATAATATCTTAGCATTATTATAAAAATAGTTTGATTTCACAGACCCCCCTGAAAACATGTGCCTTATCACTTTCCTGTTGCTGGGACAAAATACCCAGCACCTGCACCTTAAAGGAGAGGTTTATTTTGGCTCATGGTTTCAATGGATTCAGTCCATAGTTGGCCAGCTCCAAGGCAAAAATGGCGTAGCAAAATAGCATGATGGAGCAAGCTTTTCACTGTGGGGCAGCCAGAAAGCAGAGAAGAGGAGATCTGGGGAGGAAAATACACCCTTCCAAGGCAGCCCGCAGTGATCCCTCTTCTTCCAGCCAAGCTTCACCTCCTAATAGCACATTTAACTCATCAGTAGACATGGTGAAGGAAAGTGGCTCACTTTGTGGCAGCCAGGAAGCAGAGAGAGAAGGGAGAAGTCAGAGAGGGAGATTTACCCTCCAAAGGCAAACGTCCAGTGACATTCACATTCAGCCATGAACTCATCGGTGGATCAGTTGATAATTGTAGTACCCCCATGATCCAATCACCTTCCCAAAGTCCAGGCTCCGAATACATGGGACTTTGGGGAATACTTTAGATCTAAACCATAGCAAAGTCCTAGGGCCTTCCAAGGGTCCATGGCTATACTTTGAGAATTACTAGTATATACCATTTAGAACTAAATCATAGCCTGATTAATTTTTTTAATATGTGTGTACTTTTTATCACATTAATAGGTCTGCTTCTTTAGAAATAAAATGTGCGTGTACTAAAAATTTAAAAAGCAAATAAAAGATAATGAAAAGGAACAGTCTCCTATTTCACCATTACTCTAAAGCAAATATTTTTAAGGAAAACAAAACCTTTTTATTATAGTAAATTGTAAACATACACAAAAATAATCTGAATAATATAATTAGTATCCATAAACCCCTTGCTTAGTTTCAACAGTTATCTAATTATGGTTTAATCTTATTTCAGCTCATTAACCCTCACTCCCTACACAGAATTTGGAAAAATTCCCAGACATCAGGTTGTTTCATCCATAAATATTTCAATATTATCTTTTTAAATGAAATATAACATAATAGCATCATTACAGTGAAAAAACTTTTTTTAAATTTCATGAGATATCGTGATTGCCTCATAATGTTTTCACCTTTTTAAAGTCTAATCAAGATCCATTCATAGCATACACACTTTGTAATTGGTAATTAATAAAGTCTTTTAATCTATTTTGTGCCTTTCTTTTTTTTTACTTATAATTTACATAACCAAGTAACTAGTTTATTAGGCCTGGAGAATTTTCCACTAAATTTTGCTGACCACTTCCCTATGATGTCATTTAGCATGTGCCCATGACCCCTGTATTTCCTATACATTTTCAGTTAGAGCTAGAGACATAATGAGATTTGGGTTTAAATATTTTGGCAGGAATGCTTCATAAGTGCTGTGTTTCCTATCAGGAGGGACAAAATATTTGTTCAGCTATCCTTTTATTAAGCGAGCAGCCATTGATGATCATTGCTGACATGCATGTCATTATATACATTGCATATAATAATTCATTGAAAAATTGTTGTATCTTCCCACCTTTGGATGCTGGGGATTGAATACGGGGCCTTATGGATGCTAAACACATGCTTCACCATGGAACAACAACCCCAGCCTATTTCTTTCTTTATCTTCCTTATTCATTAACTAGACTTATTTTATAAAGATAAACTTCCATTTGTTGACTTGGTTATACTAGGGTGCAGTTTGTATTGAAAAGGCCTAGTACAGGCTATCAATTTTCCAAATAATGACTTAGTTCTTTAGGATGATCCTAAAGAAACTTTTTTTTTTAAATCCGGTATTGGGGAATGAACCCAGGGCCTTCACACTGAGCCATATCCTCAGGCCTTTTCTTATTTTTTACTTTGAGATAGGGTCTCCCTAAGCTGCTAAGTTGCCCAGACTGGGCCTGAATTTGTGTTCTTCCTGCCTCAACCCTCCCAGAGTGCTGGGATTGTGGGTGTGTGCCACTTCAAAAAACAAAAAACAAAAAACAAATCAGAAAAATGATTGACCATCACACTTAATTACGTTATTTCTTGTTCTATCAACAGTTGATGGTGGACTTGAAAGATTTTTAATTTTATACACCTATTGTACCCACAGGGCCCAGTAGAGACCCAGGTACATTAGGTAATCAATAGGTATTGAACTAAATTGAATTTTTGGTTTGGTTTGGTTTGGTTTTTTGTTTTGTTTTTTCTTTTGGTACCAGGGATCAAACTCTGGACCTTGTGCTTCCGAGGCAGGCAGTGGCACCTCTGATCTAAATCCCCAGTCCTGGTTTGTTTTTTTTGAGAAGGCTCTTGGTATGTAGCCCAGTCTGGCTTTAAATTCTAAATCCTCCTGCCTCAGCCTCCCAAGTGCTGAGCTTACAGCCATGTGGTACCACACCCAGCTTCATACCTGGCTTTAACTTGAATTTTTATTGTACTCTTTGTCAAATAAATATTAGTCTTTAATTAGTGGAAGTATTAACTAAATCAGTTATTAGTAACTTATAAATTATGATGTCAGATCAAGAACTTAGGATCAGGAATAGTTATTTTCTTTCCTTTTCCCCTCATGTTCTATAAATGACTTTGGACATTGCATCATCTTTTACTATTTCATTCCATTATTAAAGAAGTTATGTTAATTGTGATTCAAATGTATAGGAATAATGACAGCTGTTTGTTTTTTTTTAATTAGGTAAAAGGTGAACCTGCAGTAAAATCTAGGTACTAAATTCATGTGAATGAATGTCAGTGCTGACCCTGAGACCTAAACTGGAAAATAAACATACTTTATCTATTTATGATATATTTATTGAATTATAAAAATGGAGTGTAAAATAATTTTCCCCTTGCCACGCAAGAATGCTTAACAATAAACAGTGTGTGATTGTACTTCTAATTTGTCTCCATTAATGGAATCTGAACTAAGCAGCATTTTTAAAAAAATATGAGTAATTAGCCATGGATTAAAAGCTGATTATAACATATAAATCATTTGAGACAAATTTAAACTCAAAAGTCCTATCCCAAATTCTAATGTCAAATAAAATTACTCAACACATCATTAATATGGTAGTTTTATCAGACAAGATTAATGGAAATATCTGACTTTTGAGAATTGTGGCAAGAATTCAATTGGATATCAAATCTGAAGATTTTGTTTCCAAGATAAACAACCTCTAATTGTTGTTTATCAAATTTTATTTCCTCTGGACCATTGCTAAATGAGGCTTTAAAGTAATTATAGGTCAATAATTCTCCTCTATAGAATTTAGT
Source organism: Heterocephalus glaber (assembly GCF_053883595.1). Taxonomy (NCBI): domain Eukaryota; kingdom Metazoa; phylum Chordata; class Mammalia; order Rodentia; family Bathyergidae; genus Heterocephalus; species Heterocephalus glaber. The sequence continues at coordinate 11,387,860 of NW_028258344.1, forward strand.
CCCTTCACTATAACATTAAAATTTATGTAAGTCAACATGCATTTAAGCCCCCCAACCCCAATCAACACTGCCTTGTTTTGGAGGGATATTATTTATTTATTTGTGGAGCTGACGATCAAACCCAGGGGCTCACATGCTAGGCAAGCACTCTGTCACACTCTGTCACAGTACTACATCCTTGGCCCCTAATGTAGTCTTCTATTATTAGTTCATTTACTATTTGTTTGAATGGCCCAGGTATTTTTATTTAAGCATCTTAAACATCATACATCGAACACTGTGATTCATTTTTATATTTTATTGCTTCAAATGCTTTAAACTATGGGAAATCTTTGGTAAAAATAAAGAATAAAATTTTCACAATAACAACACAAAGCATTGTACAACAATGTTCTTCAAAACACATGTATTTATTATATTGTTGATAATGTGTTATATTGTGCCTCAACTTTGATTCTTAACGTAATTTCTTTAGTGCAACGAAATCAAATTTGTTTGTTTGTTTCTTTGTTTTTCCAGTCTTAAGGATTAAACCCAGGACCTCATGCATGCTAGGGAAAGCACCCTTTTACTAAGCTATATCCCCGGGCCATAAAAATCAAGTTTTTTTCTTTCTTTTAATTATTTTTGTGGTCTTGAGGTTAAACTCAGGGCTTCTTACATTTTAGGGAAGTGCCCTATTACTAAGTTATATCCTCAGCCTGTGAACATCAAGTTTATTTCTAAAAGTTACCAGCCATTTCAGAATTCTAGGACATGAAGTCTGAGAAAACAGTGAAATTTTGACATTAATCTGCTCTACAATATTAGGATATATTTTTCTTGAAAATTAATTGGCCTTTTCAAAATCATTCTATTAAGCTGTTACTGCAGAGAGGTGACCTAGCATAATGGTTAAAACCATAGAATCTGGAGCCAGAGTACTTCAGTTCTAATCCTAGCCCCATTCACTGGTGTTACCTTGGGTGAGTTATTTGACTTTTCGTATGTTTCTTCACTTGTAAAATGGAGTTGATCCCTGTACCTAGGTCATAGGGTTAGCGTGAGGATCAAGTGAATTAATATATGTAAAATGCTTGAAGGGGCCTGGCACATAATGCTATATAAATATTAGCTAGTGTTATGAACTTTACTGTTAAGACCATCAACAAATATTGTCAAGAATACCAATAGTTCTAATTATATTAGTGTTCAGAAATACATTTATTTCATCAGGAAATTATAATATTCATTAGGGATTTTAAGCATTATAATATTCAAAGGGATTTTAAGCATCCTAGAGTCAAATGTTCTTCCAGAAAAACACATTTCCAACTTAAAATGAAAGCTAAGAGGATTTCTATGTAGAAAATTATTTTACATTCATCTTTTTTCTTCAATAAATATTTAGGTGTCTGGTGTGTATAAAAGAGAACTTTTGAGAATAATTGGATGAATCACATTGGATCTTTCTGGCACTTACTGTCTAATAGAGGATATATAAATACAAATAAATAACTGAGTTAGAAGGCAAGAGGTACAGATAATGCTCATGGAAGCTTATAGGAAAGGCACATTCATCCCTAAAATAATGAGGAAACATTATTGTAGTGACATAGGGCACCAAGTAGTCCAAAACAGGGGAAAATAATCCAAAATAGGGGAAATATTATAACTCTCAACCTGCTAGATATCCAAAATGTGAGGTTGGGTTCTCTAAAATTGAAGAATGAATTCTAGGAACAACAGAGATTAAAGATAAGTAATTTTATTGAAGGAAAGACAGCTCCTGCCTAAGAGTGACAGGAGGGAACACCCAGAAAGTGAGTTGCTTGCCCACTCCACTTTCCAAAGGTGTTTTATTGACCAAAGCCACGAGATGAAGCAGGTATAAGGTGGGACAAAACTGGTCAACTAATAAGATCCAGTGGAAAATCACAAAGTGGGCATAAGGTGGGACAAAACCAAGATCAGCCAATAAGATTACAAGTACAGTCACCCAGGTAATATTGATTAAATGGGGATCAAATGGGAAAAGAAGTCACATACCAAGTGTACATAGAATGAACAAGGAATTTTCGGAAAGGAAATGGGCTAGGGAGATTTTGGTCCCCATTTAAGGTGATTGATGTCTATTTAGAATATCAATCATTGCTATTTATCTCTAGGGAAAGTATGTTAGTGTAGTACTTTTTCTTTTTTATGCTGACCTTCAGTGAATGTGTTTCGATTGTTTTTTATATTGACTCCTCTTCAAAAATTTTTTTTGAGACTGGGTCTCACTGTATAATTCAGGCTGACCTTAAACTATGTAGCTCAGGCTGGCCTCAAACTTCTGGCAATCCTCTTGCCTCAGCCGCCTCAGTGCTGGGATTACAGGTGTGCACCACTTGACTTCTCTCTAATACCCTACAAGATATCTAATTAATTTAGCTGCCTATAATAGTAGGAGCTTGTGCTTGAATTATGCGTTGGAGGTTGAGCAGTACTAACATATGTAGAGAAATTCAGTGCTGTGTTGCACATAAAGAAAAGACTTGTTTTCCTTGGCACATGGGGTACATGTAGGGAAAATATGAACAATCAAGGAGACTAAGCTAATACAATTATTTTGCGGTTCTCAGTGGGACACTTAAAAAATTTTTTTGTTTTTGAGACTTGGTCTTGCTGCATTGCCCAGGCAGGCCTTGAACTCCTGGGGTCAAGCAATTCTTCTGACTCAGCCTCCTAAGTAGCTGGGACTATCTGTGCATCCCACTGTGCCTGTCCAAGGTGGTTTTTTTTTTTTTTTTTAAATCAAGGTGAAATTCACATAATGTAAAATTAACTATTTTAAAGTGAACAATTCAATGATATTTAGTACATTTGTAATGTTAGGCAACTACCACCTCTCTTTTTCATCACCCCAGAACAAAATGCTGTACTCAATGAGAAGTTTCTACCTAGTTTTGTAGCCCTGGCATCTGCCAATCTGCTTTCTGTTTCTAAAAACTTATTTTTTTATATCAATGGAATCATACAGTTGTGACCTCTTGTGTTTGGATTCTTTCACTTGGCATAATACTTTCAAGGTTCATTCATGTTATAGTATATATCAATTAGTATATCATTTTTATGGGTGGATAATATTTCATTGAATGTATATACAGTTTTTCTGCTCATCTGTTGATGGATATTTACGTGTTTCCATCTTTTGGGTGCTGTTCTCAGGTTTTTGGGCCTGTTTTCAGTTCTTTGAGGTTTATATCTGGGCATGGGTATATATGCTGGGTTATACAGTAATTTTCTTTGAGGACTCTCCAAACTGTTCTCCATAGCAGCTATACCATTTTACATTGCCAACAGCAATATCTAAGAGCTCTCATTTCTTTACATCCTAATACTTATTTTCTACCTTTTTTATTATTGCCATCCTAGTGCGTGTGAAATAGTATTGTGCTATGGTTTTATTTTACATTTCCTCAGTGACTAGTGATGTTGAGCATCTTTTCATGTATCTGTTGGCCATTTGTATATTCTTTGGAGATTTGTTTAATCAAATCTTCTGCCTTTTTTTTTTTTTTTTTTGGTACTGGGAATCAAACTCAGGTCCTTGCACTTGCCAGGCAGATATGGTGTCACTGAGCTACCTCCCTTGCCCCTTTTGCCTATTTTTAAATTGCTATTTATCTTTCTGGTTTGTTTATTTGTTTGTTTGTTGCATTGTTGCATAGCTCTTTATATATTGTGGATACTAGACTCATCAGATATGATTTTTTTTATTAGTACCTGTTTGCAATTCATGCAGTTTATAGTCATCTTGGGAATGGTTACATGTACATATTACAGCTTGTTTCTTTTTTTAAAATCTCTTTTCTCTTCCTTCCCCTTCCGTCCTCCTCCACCAGTTCTCCCATCCCCTTTTTCATAGTTGTTGGTATTATTTGTCTTACTTCATATTACAGCATATAGTGTTTACATTCATTGGCGTTAGGTCTCCGTACATAGCATATCTTTATTCTTCTTATTCCCCCTTCCCCTCCTTCTTACCCCTCACTCTTGTTTCCTTGGATTTCTTCCCTCTTGCAAGAGATCCATCCTCTTGTCCCATTCTCTCCATTATATCATTTTCTTTGTACTTTGCCTCACTCAAATGGGAGATGCCATATGGTATTTAAACTTGTGTCTGATTCATTTCACTCAACATTATAGTTTCCACGTACATCCATTTTCCTACTAATGTCTCAAATTTGTCATTCTTTATAGCCAAATAGTAGTATTCCATTATATATAGATACCACATTTTGTTTATCCACTCATCTGTTGTTTGGTACACAGGCTATTTCCAGAATTTAGCTGTTATGAACTGTATGCAAGTACATTTGGTATGCAAGTATCACTGTAGTATGATGACTTAAGCTCTTTAGGGAAAGATACCTAGCAGGGGGCTAGCAGGGTCATATAGAATTTCTAATTTCAGTTCTTTAAATCTCCATACTGATTTCCATAATGGTTGTAACTAGTTTATATTCCCACCAACAATCATGAGGGTTCCTTTTTCATCACAGCCACACCAGCATTTGTTATTGTTTGATTTCCTAATAATTGCCATTTTTTCTAGAGTAACATGGAATCTTAGCATTGTTTTAATTTGCATTTTTTAATGGCCAGAGGTGTTGAACATTTTTCGTATATTTGTTGACCATTTGTATTTCTTTCTCTGTAACATGTGTATTCATTTCTCTTGTCCATTTCTTGACTAGGTCTTTAATTTTATTCTTTTTTTTTTTGGTACCTGGGGTCGAATTCAGGACTTTGGGCTTGCCAGCCAGGCACTGTGCCACTGAGCTACATCCCTGACCCTGGGTCTTTAATTTTAGGTGGTTAAACTTTTTTTACTTCCTTGCATATTCTAGATATTAGTTCTCTGTCTGAGGAATAGCTGGCAAACATTTTTCCCCACTCTGTACATTGTGTCTTCACTCTACTGATTAATTATTTTGCTGGACAGATGCTTTTTAGTCTGATATAATTCCTTTTGTTGATTCTTGCTGCTATTTCTTTTTTTCTTTTGTTTTTTCCCCCATTAAGTTTATTGGTACATTTTAGGTATAAAACACATTTACATACATCACTGGGATCTTGTACCATTACATGAGTATCTTGGTTCTTATTTTTTTCCCCTTCCCCTGCCCTCCCTTCACCCCCTCCACCCTTCCCTATTTGAAAAGATTTTGTTTCTGTTTTTTTCCTTTTCTCATATTTTTTCTTTTCCTGTCTTTCCTTTCCCCTACCTCTCCCACTTCCCCTGCTCCTTTAGACCTTTACTTCCTATTACACAATATCAATTATCCATTTTAAAATTACAATATCAAGATCTAGGAGACATTACCACAGATTTTACAGAATTTAAAAGGATATAGAAAGCATATTTCAAAAATGTGTTTTGAAATAAATTTGACAACTTCTAAGAAGTACCTTGGAAGACAAATTAATGAAACTAACTCTGGAGGAAATATAAAATTTGAATAGCACCTATTAAAGAAAGTATATTCCTAGCTTGAAAACCTACCTATATGACAACAACAGGCTCGTATACATTTTAACTGATGAATTATATCAAACATTTAAAGCAGAAAAAAAAAAAGGAACACTTCTCCCCTCATTTTAGGAAATCAACATTGTGCTAATCCTAAAACTGGATAAAGATAATAGAAGAAAAAAGTATGAACATAGATAGAAATTTGTTTAACAAAACCAACTCTTAGAAGTCAGATCTGGTAGTATGTAGAAAGTGGTTTTGTTTTAAGGATGGCAGTGTTGGTTCAGCATTGGAAGATCCAAACCCAAAAGTCATCATTTTAACAGAGGAAAGGAAAAAGCCATATGATCCAGTCACTACTTGGAGAAAAAGTATTGGACTAAATTCTACAGCTGTTCATGGTAAAAGCTATCAGGAGACTAGAAGTAGAACAGAACCTTTTCAACAGATTAAAGACATGTACTCCATATTTCCAGCGAGAATGCCTTATATGAATGGAGAAGATACAATGCTTTCTCCTTAAGGTGGGGAACAAGGGCAGATATGCTTACTCTTTATCTGTCCATTAAACTTTGAAACCTAGGCCCAACCAAAATAGTCTCGCACAATTAGCATAGGATTGGCACGGCAGAAGCAAAATCTTTATATGTAAATGAAATGATCATCTACAGAGAAAATACTAAGAAATCTCTAGGAGCCCCTAGAACTTGTATTTGAATTTAGCAGGATTAGAAAACACAAGGTATATATAAAAATTCAGGTCTATGTATACTTGCTATAAGTGAAGAATTGGATATTGAAATTTAAAAGTTATGTAGGAGTACAAAGGACCTAGAAAAGTTAAAGAAACAAAAAAACAAACAAAAACAAAAACATTGTTGGAAGACGTTTAGTACCTAATTTTAAGACTTCTTCAAAAGCTACAGTAATCAAGGCAGTGTTGGTGTAAGGAAAGACGTATAGATCATTTGAATAAAACAGAGAATCTAGAAATAGAACCACACATATATGGTCCACTGAGTTTTGAAAGATTATTTAACATTAGCATTCTATAGAATATAAACTCAATTCAAGAGCCAAGGAAAAGATAGTGTTTTCAGCAAATGGCACTAGAATACCTGGTATCCGTATATAAAAAATTAACCTCAACCCTTTATTTCCATACTATATAAAAATAACTTGAAGGGATCTATGAACCTAAATAGGAAAGCCTAAAAGTATAAAACTTTAAGAAGAAATTGTAAGAGAAAATGTTTATGAATTTAGGGTAGGCAAGAACTACCTAGGACACAAAAGACATGATTCTTATAAAAGAAAAAAATTGATAGTGCCGGGGATTTAGCTCAGTGGTTCCACCACTTGCCTTGAAAGCATAAGGACCGGAGTTTGATCCCCGGTACCAAAAAAAAAAAAAAGAAAAGAAAAAAATTGATAAATGAGATTCCATCAAAATTTAGAACTTTAAATGACATCATTAAAATGAAAAGTAGTCCTTAAACAGACCATATTTACAATCCATATAACCTATGACCAGAATATGTATGAAGAACTCTTACAGCTCATTAATAGACAACCCAATTAAAAAGTAGACATAAGATGATAAATAGCCAGTACACCACAAGGAAAGGTGTGCAACTCTAGAATCAGAAAAATACTAATCAGTACAATAAGAAGATTGAATTATACACTCATTAGGGAGATGAAGTTCAAAGTTTTAAAAGCCTTGTCATGACTTTTTCTTTTTGTTGAATTCTCCCCCTTTGCATTTAATTTGTCACGCCCAATGGATTCATTCTGCTGTGTTTCCTGGGGTTGTGATCCTCATTGTCTTTTCCTAGGATATTGTCTAAAATTTTTTGGAGTGCCGGTTTGGTATTCATGAAGTTACTGAGGTGCTCTTTATCATGAAAGTATCTTATTTCTCCATCAAGTTTGAAAGATAGTTTTGCAGGGTACATCAATCTGGGTTGGAGGCTGTTTTCCTTTAGGGCTTGAAATACATCACTCCAAGCTCTTCTTGCCTTGAGGGTTTGCATTGAGAAGTGTGCTGTGATTCTGATGAGCTTTCCTTTGTATGTGATTTGTTTCTTTTCTCTCACTGCTTGTAGAATTTTATTCTTCTGTTGGATTTCTGGAATCCTAACTATTATATGCCAGATCAAGGCTAGTTGGAGTCCTATATGCCTCACTTATCTGTATGTCAAGTTCTTTTCCCCTCCTTGGGAAGTTTTCTGCCATCACTTCTGTGACCAGTTTTTTTATGTCATCTGCACTCTCTCCTCTTTCTTCATTGACTCCAATCAGCCTTTTATTATTCTTCTTCGCATCATCTAGGAGCTGCTGGATTGATTTCTCATGTTCCCTTACAATTTTAAAGCAATTTTTCTTTTCCTGGTCACTAATTGCAATCTTATCTTCTATATCTGAATTTCTGTCCTCACATTGGTTCATTCTGCTGTGTAGACTTTCGATGGAGTTTTTAATCTCCTGGAAATCTGTTTGCATCTGTTTTATGGATTCCATTTGTTTCTTATGTTGGGATCCCATCATGTTCCTCAGATCCTCTAATTTTTTATCTGTGTCCTGTCTAGATTTATTAATCATGTCTTGTACTATGACACAGTCTTTGCTGTTATCTGAGTAATTATTTCTGATTTCATTTTTTCCAGATCCTGTTTTGTTGCCAGTTCAGAGAGTCCAGGTGGTTGAGTATCAGATTATTCCATCTTATTTCCCTTTGGAGTTGCTGTAGGTGATCTGGAAGTCTGTTTTTGAAACTTGTTTACGTGTCTTCTCATTTCTGTGTGGGGGGGTGCTGCTCCTGGCACCCTCACGACTCACCTTCTCTGCCCTAGGAGCATGGAATGGCGTCAGGCGAGCTTCCTTCTGGGTGCTGGAACTGGCTCACCTTCTCTGCCCTAGGAGCGTGGAATGGTGGTGGGGGAGCTTCCTTCTGGATGCTGGGACTGGCTCAGCTTCTCTACCCTAGGAGTGTGGAATGGCGGTGGGGGAGCTTCCTTCCCCTTGCTGCTATTTCTTACACAATTGAGGTTCTATTTAGAAAATTCTTTCCTACACTTATGTCTTCAAGTGTTTTTACCTATTTTATCCTCCACAAGGTTTAATGTTTGTTTTAATGTTTAGTCTCTGATTCATTCTGATTTTAATTTAGTACATGGTGAAAGGTAACGGTTCAGTTTCATTCTTCTGCAATCAGATAACCAGTTTTCCTAACGCCACTTGTTGAATAGGCTATCTTTCCTCTATCATTTTTATGGACCCTTTGTCAAAGGTCAGATAGTTGAATGAGTCTGGTGAGGTTTCTGTATTCTCAGTTCTGTTTCACTGATCCATGTGTCTGTTTTTGTTCCACTACCATGCTGGGTTTTTAAAAAAATTATTATTATTGCTTTGTAGTATAGCTTGAAGTCAGGTATTGCTATCTTGCCTGCTTTGCTCTTATTGCCCCAAATTATTTTTGCTATTCTGGGTTTCATATGAATTTTAGGATTATTTTCTCTAGATCTGTAAAATATGCTGTTGGTATTTTGATTGGGACTGCACTGAATCTGTATAACAGTTTTGGAAGTATGGCCATTTTGACAATATTGGTTCTGCCTATCCAGGAGAAGGGACATCTTTCCATTTTCTGATGTCCTCTTCAATCTCCTTCTTCAGAGTACAGTAGTTTTATTTGTAGAGCTCTTTCACTTTCTCGGTTAGATTAATTCCTAGATATTTCATTTTCTTGAAGGTACTGTGGATGGTATTGTTTTCGTTAAACCCTTTTCATCTTGTTCCTTGTTGGTGTACACAAATGCTAATAATTTTTTTTGTGTTGAACTTGTACACTGCTACTTTGCTGAAGTTGATTATTGTAGGAGTATTTTAGTGGAGTTCTTTGGGTCTTCTATGTACAGTATCATGGCATCTGCAAATAAAAATAATTTGAGTTCTTCCTTATCTTATATGTGTGCTTTTTTACCCTTTTATTTCTTTCTCTTGCCTAATTGCTCTGGCTAATGTTTCAAGTACTATGATGGATAGAAGAAATGATAGTGGACAGCTTTGTCTTGTTCCTGATTTTAGGGGGAATGCTTTTAGTTTTTTCCCATTTAGTATCATGCTGATTACTGGTTTGTCTTAAATAATCTTTATCATATTCAGGTATGGTCCTTCTATATCTGTTTTCTTCAGGATTTTTATCATGAAGGGGTGTTGGATTTTGTCAAAAACCTTTTCTGTGTCTGTTGCTATGATCATGTGACTTTTGACCTTGCTTCTCTTTATGTGGTGTATTGCATTTGTTGACTTATGTATGTTGAACCATCCTTGTGTCTCTGGGATGAAACCTACTTGGTCACGGTGTATCATCTTTTTGATAATGTGTGGTGTTCCATTTGCTAATATTTTGTTGAGAATTTTTGCATCTATGTTCATTGATGAGGTTGGTCTATAGTTCTCTTTTTTAGTTGGGTCTTTATCTGGTTTGGGGATCAGGGTGATACTGGCTTCCATAAATGAATTTGGGAGCACTCCATTCTTTTCAATTTCTTTGAAGATCTTCAGGAGTATTGGTAATATAACATCTTTAAAGGTTTTGTAGAATTTAGCAGTGAATCCATCAGGTCCTGGGCTTTTCTTAGTTGGTAGATTATTATTGAGTCAATTTCATTGCTTGTTATTGGATTGTTAAACATATTTATGTCTAATTGGGTTAGTTTTGGTAGTTTGTATGTGTCTAAGAATCCTTTTTCAAAATTTGCTAATTTGTTGGAATATAATTTTTCAAAGTAGTTATTATTTTCTGGATTTCGACAGTGTCTTTTGTGATTTTACCTCTTTTCATTTCTCCCATCCAAGTACTAACCAGGCCCAACCCTGCTTAGCTTCTGAGATCAGACGAGATGGACCGCACTCAGGGTGGTATGTCCATAGACCTTTTTTTCATTTCTAATTACATTGATGTAAGTCTTTTCTCTCTTTCTCTTGGTGAGTTGGGCTAAGGGATTATCTATTTTATTTGTTCTTTAGAAGAACCAACTCTTCAATTTGTTGATTTTTTATTTTTTTAGGGTTATTTTGGTCTCAATTTCATTGCTTTCCACTCCCATCATTATAATTTCCCTCCTTGATTTCAGTTTGGGGTTGGTTTGTTGTTGTTTCTCAGGTATCATAAGATTTCTCATGATGTTATTTATTTGGGCTTAGTCTGTTTTCCTAATGTGTACATTGATTGTGATGAATTTTCCTCTTAGGACTGCTTTCATAGTGTCCTAGAGGTTTCACTGAGTTGTGTGGTCATTGTCATTAACTTCCAGAAATTTTTAAATATCTTCTTTGACCCATTGATTGTTTAGGTGTATGCTCTTAATTTTCCAGGAGCTTTTGCCTTTTCTGAGATTTCTTATGTCATTGATTTCTATTTTCATTGCACAGTGGTCTGATAGTATGCATGAGATGATTTTGATACTTTTATATTTAATTCAGTAGGTTTTTGTGTACTACTGTGTGATCTATTTTGGAAAAAGTATCATGTACTGCTGAAAAGAATGTATACTCTGTTATATAAGGGTGGAATACTCTGTATAGAACCATTAAGTCTGTATGTTCAAGGATGTGGTTCAGCTCTTACATTTCTTTATTGTTTTTTTGTTTAGTTGATCTGTTTCTTTGTGAACGTGGGGGTGTTAAACATCCCCTATTATGATTGTATTAATGTTTTTTGATCTTTTAATTTTAACAGTTTTTGTTTTATGAAGGTAGGTGCTCCAATATTCAGGGCATATAAGTTTATCACTGTTATCTCTTCTTGTTGGATTGTTCCTTTAACTAGTATGTAGTGACTTTCTTGGTCTCTTCTAGTAAGTTTTAACTTGAAGTTTATTATGTCTGATACTAGAGGTGCTACCCCTGATTGTTTTCAGGATCTTGGAGCATGAAATGTTGTTTTCCATCCTTTAATTTTTCGTCTGTGAATATCTTTTTGGATTAGATGATTTTCTTGGATGCAACAGATTGTTGGATTGTTTTTTGATCCACTGTGCCAGTATGTGTCTTTTGATTGTAGAGTTGAGGCCAATAATGTTGAGAAATATTACTGAGATTTGTTGGTTATTTACTATCATTGCCTTCTTTATCGGTTGGTGTATCATTTGTTTTTCTTTTCCTGATGTTTTTTGTTGCTATTTATTCATTGACCTCACTAGTTTCATCTGTGTTTTTAACTGTCCACTTTTTTGTTTCTTTTTTTTTTTTCTGGTAAGAATGTAAGGTGGTATGGCTACTTTGCAAAAGATCTAGCTGGTTGGTTTTTTTGTATATCCTTTTATTGGTACATTTTAGGTCTAAATATAATGACATTCACCATTGGAGATATGCACCTTTACATACTCTCTTGGTCACTTTGTTGTTTCTGTTGAGGATGTTCTTGACTATTTTCTCTAGAGCTGTTTAGCATTCATATATCTTCTGAGCTGGTCTTTTTCATTAAAATAAGGTATTCTCCATTTTGAAGGATAGCTTTGATGAGTAAATTAATCTGGATCACAAGTTCTTTGCTCTTAGGGCTTGAAATACTTCGCTGTAAGCTTTTCTGGCCTTCAGGGTTTGTGATAAGACTCTGCTGATTCTAACTGGTTGATCTATATATGTTTTTCTCTGGCTGCCTTTAAAATTCTGGCTTTTTGCTGAATATTTGTGAATTTAATGAGGATATTCCTTGAACTTCTCCTTTCATCATAATTGGTGTTCTGTAAGCATCACTTACTTGTATTTTAAATTCTTTTCTTATATTTGGGAAGTTTTCTTCCATAATTTCTGTAAACATGTTAGTGAATCCATCTGTGCTATCATCTAGAACTCCTATTAGCCTTAGATTAGCTTTCTTGTCATCTAGTAGCTGTTGGATTGTCTTCTCTTTTTGTCTTATTTTCTTTTTGACTTCTTTGAGCTCTTTATTATAATTCAGTATTTTGTCCTCAATATAACTCTGTCTTCTAATTTCTGCAATGTATGTTTTTTATTTCAGGTATTTCTATCTGACATCTTTTTAAAGACTCCACATCCTTGTTGAATTTGTTGTTCAAATTATCAGACATGATATGAAAATATTTTCTCTCACTTTGATTCAATGTGTTCTTTTTTAGAGTTTGATAACACAAAAGCTGAGGCCATCAATTTGAGACATTTCTTCTTTTACAACATGAGCATTACCTTCTAATTGCATGTTAGTGCCATCCAGAAAGTTTGATATATTTTCGTCTTCATTCATTGCAAAGTATTTTCTAATTTTCCTTTTGATTTCTTTTATCTCATGGGTTATTAGAATTGTATATTTTGATTCAAAACATTTAGAGATTTTTTTCAAGATTTCTTTGTTATTGATTTCAAATTTAATTTCATTGTATTGAGAGAACATACTTACATATTATCTGAAGCTTTTTACATTTATTGAAATGTTTTTTATGGGCCATACTATTGTCTGTCTTGGTAAATATCTTGTGTGCACTTGGAAAGAATGTGTAGTTTTCTGTTTTTGTGTGTTCTTTAATATTAGGTAAAGATTATAGATCGTATTGTTTAGGTCTTCTATGTTCTTGCTGTTTTTCTGTCTACTTGTGTTAATATTGAGAGATTTTGAAATCTCTGACTATAATTACAGATGTGTCTGTTTCTCCTTGAAGTTGTTTCAACTTTTACTTATATACTTTGAACCTGTTATCAAGTACATTAGTGTTTAGGCTTGTTATGTACTTTTGATAATTGGTCCCTTTATCATTATGAAATGACCTTCTCTTTCTCTGGTGATATTTGCTTTGAAATATTCTTGGTTTGTTGATATAGCTGTTCCAACTTTCTTTTGACCAACATTAGAATGCTATATCTTTTCTCATCATCTTACTTTAATCTAACTGTATTTAATCCTTAATCTTACTTAATGTAACTATTTTCATATTTGAAGTGTCGTGGTTTTGTCTGTAAGTAGTATATAGTTGGATCTTTTTAAAATCCAATATAATGGATTATTTATATGGGGCTGTTTTGACCATTACATTTAGTGTCGCTATTGATCTGAGTGAAGTTTAAGTCAGTTAGATTGCTATTTGTCCTATATGTTGTTTTTTTTGCTTTTCTGCCTTGTTTTGGATTGAGGATTGTGATTTCATTTTATCTCTTTCATTGGCTTATTAAGTACAACTCCTTTTTACCCACCTGTTTTAATGCTGATTTTGGGGTTTAAAACTACACGTTTAATTTATCGCTGTTAATTTAATTCAATTGAATTATATCATATTGCTTACAGGCATTTACACTTACTTACAATAGTCTACTTCCATATCTGTTCTCCCAGATTTTACTCTATTGATGTCATATTTTACTTGTACATTGGCTATAAAAATCTATAATAAATTATTGATATTTTATAAAAGTTATCATTTAAGAAGGTTTAAATTTTTTAAAAAATCAACATAAATGCTTATACCTATTTCCAGTGCTCTTCATTCCTTGTAGATCTATATTTTCAGAAACATGGAATAATTTTTCTTATGTCTGCAGGCCTTGTGAATCTTCTTGTTATGAATTCTTTCACCTTTTGTCTGAAAGATCTTTATATTGCCTTCAGTTTTGAAGGATACTTTTGCTAGTTATAGACTTTTTTTTTGGTACTGGGGATCGAACTCAGGTCCTTGCACCCACGAGGCAGGCAGTGGAACCATTGAGCTAAATCCCCAGCCCTTGTTATAGACATTTTTAAAATTCACTTCAAAGATGTTGATCCTTTGTCTTCTTCCTCACACTATTTTGGATGAAAAATCTGCAGTCATCTTTACCTTTGTTCTTTTGTATATGACATGTCTTTTTTTTTCTAACTGCTAATATTAAGCTTTTGTTTTTAGGTCCTGGAAATTAAACCCAGGGCCTTCACAATGAGCTACATGCCCAGTCCCCTCCCCTCTTTTTATTTTGAGACAGGGTCTTGTCAAGTCCCCAAGTTGCCCAGGATGTGCTCAAATTTGCTATCTTCCTGGCTCAGCCTCCCAAGTGCTGAGATTATAGGTGTATGCCACCTACCTGGCTTATCACTGGTTTTTAGCAATTTCTTTATGATATGTGTTGATATAGTTTTCTTCATGCTCCTAGTATTTCAGTGGGATCAATGAATTTAGTTTTTATCATATATGCAAAAAGTTTACCTATTATTTCTTCAAATGTTTTTTCCGATCATCTTCCCCAATATCATCTTTATCTTCTCTTTCAGAGACTTCAGTTATAAGCATTTAGGCTGCTTAAATGTGTTGACAGCTCATTGATTCTTTTTAATTCTTTTTTCTCTCTATAGTTCATTATAGAAAGTATCTGTTGCTATCTTTGTTCTCTAATCTTTTATAACGTCTAATCTTGTTTCCCCATCCAGTATAATTTTTACCTTAGAGATTGTTTTCATTTCTAGAAAATGGATTTATACTTAACTTTTATAGTATATTACCATTATAGTAACTGTTTTAATGTCTTAATCCAGTGGTCACACCAACTATATCAGTTGTGGGTCAGTTTCATTGATTGGTTTTTCTCCTCATTATGGGTCAGATTTCTTTTTTTTTTTCCTTCCTCCTTCCCTTCCCTTCTCTCCTCCCCATCCTTACCTTTTTAAACTGGGGATTGAACCTAGGATTTTGCATATTCTAAGCAACTGCTCTAACACTGAGCTACATTCTAGCCCTTTTAAAATTTTGAGACAGAGTCTTGGCTAAGGCTCAGGCTGACTGTGAACTTGTGATCCTGAGTAACTGAGATTACAGGCATGAACCACTACACTCAGCTAGTTTTGTTTGTTTGATACTGAATGTCAGTTACTTAATGCCAGTTTGATACTGAATGCCAGTTATTTAATATTGACCATTGAATGTCTGACACTGTAAATGGATGTTGGATTTTTTAATTTTTTTATAAATGTACTTGATTTTTAATTTGAGATGGGATAAATTACTTAGAAATAGTTTATCGTTTCAGAACTTAGTTCTATTTGGGGGCAGGGATCCACATAGCATTTAGTCTAGGGTTAATTCCCTCCCGATACAAAGACCAGACCCTCCTGAGAACTGTATCCCATTGAACTGGGAAGTTTCCTAGTGAGCCTGGTTGGAACAGCCAGTATTCTTGGTCCTTTTTGAGTGCCCAGTATTGTTTCTTCCAGTACTTTCAGATGGTTTATTCTTTCCCAGACTTGTTATAGTTTCCTCACATGTATGCACTGCGAGTACTGTCAAATTCTTGAGGACCTTCTGCAGATCTCTGGTGTTTTCTGTACAGTTAAATGTTCTTTTGTACTCTATCTTGTGAACTCTTGCTATCTTATTCTCCCTGAATTCACAGTTCTGTTTCCTTAACTCAGGGAGTTGATAAGTTCTCTGAATATAATAAGCTGGTATAAAAAATCATTTTCCTTCATGGCTTAATACTCAGTATCTTATAAACTGTTTTATATATTTTGTCTGCTTCTTTTTCCTTCTTTCTTTTGGTTGGTTCAGGTGGGAGGGTCAGTCTATTCCTTGTTACTCTGTCAGCAGAGTCAGAAATCCCCCAGAGTTCTCCTCTCGATAGCCACCTCCCATTCTGAGGTAAGGAAAAGTTCCAAGAGTCTATAACCCATAGCTTCTGGTATAACCACAAGTAAAGTGTGACTGTTGTTTAGTCTGCCTATTTAATACTTCTTAAATCTCCAGAACATTATAAAGATTTGCTGTGGGTAGTGATTTATAGATTATTTGGGCCAGACTTCAGGGCTCTGGGGTCTCCTTAAAATGTGTCAGTGTCATTTTCAAAACACAAGGCGCCATTGATAGATTGCAAATCAGTTTTCACTCTTACTTGGTAGTCATTCTGAAAACTTAGTTCTGCTTCTATATGTGCCATCTGGATAAGGTTACAGTTAAGGAAAATTTACTCTCTAAAGATCTTAATAGTATGTAGGGCTCCCTAACATAGGAAATTTATTATGATTTGAGGATTTATTTCTGCAACACTGAAAACCTTTGTGGTCCAACTCTGAGAAGTACTGTGTGATTCTTGTTAATGTTATTCTTGAGAAGTTCTTTGAAATTAGAAGGGGAAGCTTTCGCTATCTTATTTGCACTAGAAAAAAAAAAGTGACCAGTATTTTAATTACATCAAGGGAGAGAGAAGGCTTTAAAAAAGTTGAAAATAATCACAGATTGATTCATACTATTTTACAGCACTTACTGTGGATCTATAACTTGTTTGAGCAATGGATGACAACGAGTGGATAGACTTTTTTTTAATTTGTCTCCATGAATTGCAAAGATTTAGTCTTCCAAACAAGTCTTACTTAATAATAATTTATTTACCCAGTTTTTCAAATCAGTTCTATGTAATTGCCAACTACAGCTTATGGATAGTATGAAGCAATTGATGCTACTTCAGTACTATAGTATTTCAGACAAAAATAAAGAAACTTGTTGTTATAGGGAACCCAAAAAGCCTAATTATAGAGGAATATATGCTTTCTTTTAGGTTTTCTGAGATTTTATATTTTTTGTTTTTTGCCAAGAAGTACAGGGTCTTGCTATGTTGTCCAGGCCAGCCTTGAATTTGCTGTGCAGCCCAAGATGGTGTTGAACTCACGATGCTCCTTCCCCAGCCTCCCAAGTGTTCATATTATAGACATGTTCTACTGTGCCCAGCAAAAATGATTTTTCTGGGTGGATTGTCTAGGGCTTGAGGACATCTAGTAGTTTATTTTTGGAGATAAATATTCTAAATAACAGAAAACATAAGAAGGTACCCCTGGTAAGTATTAGGTTGAATTGTGTAGATCCCAAGTATTGTGGCATTTTATTATGTAGAGATCACCTGAGGTGAGCAGTTGTATCAGTACAGGTAGCTGGAACCCAGAAGAGGCTATTCTGAGCTAGGAATAGTGTGTAGACATGTACAATGGTAAGAATTTTCCTGTATGTTGTGTGTGTTGCCATGTAGCTGTATATTGTATAGCTCTATGTATGTATATAGTAAGACTGGCAGACTGAAGTGTACAAAAGAGAGTAGTTGGAGACTAGGTGGAAAAAGTAGGTTAGGGTCAGTCAGATAGGAGGTCCTGATTCTCTGAATTTGTACTTTATACAGAGATAACAGTGAAAATGAGGAAAATCATAGAGGAGACTTTGTAAAGGAGAAAGCTAAAGACTTGACTAAATCTGAGGATTCAGTGGGAAGAAGAGTCAAAGGTTTTCAGCCAGCACATGAGTGACATTCTTGTCATTATTACACACTGGAAAGTCAGAAAGGAGAGTCTCAATGAAGTTTGATGCCAGAGATTCCTGAAGGTTTTTTTCAAAAAGTTCACATGTTCTTGGTGTGGCTCCTGAAAGAACAGCTCTGATGGGCATTCATTCTCTCTTGAGTTAAGCTTGGCAGGACAAACTGGTGTGTGGAAGGGTATTTAGAAGTTATGAGGTCACCTGGCTGAATTCTTTCATTTTATTGATATGCACATTGAAGGCATTAGATATTGTGACTTCCCTTAATGTCCATTTCCTACCTTAATTCAGTTATTATAAATCAAGTCAGTTACTGACTTGACCCAAACCGTTTTCAAACTCAGGTGCATTAAGTTAAAATACTGAGGAGCCTCATTTTCCTTTATGCATAAATTCAGTCACAAACCTTGCAGAAGTGTACTATGGACCTCCAGGCTGTGAAAAAAACCCCAAAATTACAATTTGGTTAAAGATCTCAATTGGCTCTAATTTGCTATTCTGGATTTGAGCCTTATGGCTCTTTTCATAAAATAGAGAGTGTTCCAATGAGCCCAGCAGACAGGCTGGTTTTACGAAGAAGGGGCAGAAAAAAGCACAAAGACCAAAAGTAGATCAGTCATTTGGAAAGTTGCTTTCTTCTTACAGTTGGGACAGGGAAACAGAACAAATAGAAAAACAAGTGATAGGTTAACAATAGATTACTTCAGGTTACTTTTTGTAAAGATTAAAGGATGTAAGGATTAAAGCAGGGAGAACTTCATTGTCATGCCCATTGACCTGGGAAATTTGGCTGTCTCTCATTTTCCTGTCTGCGAAAGTGAGATGACAACTTAATTTGTATATGGTGATGTAGGACTTTAGTATGGCTGACTGCCTTTTCATTTTTAGTCTGTTGGAGCTTAGTTCAGGAGCTTAGTCCAAAGCAATGGCCTCTTACAGTTTTTGTTTAACCATGCCAAACCTGGGCCTGGCATCATGGGTCTGCTTTCACAAAATGTGCCTAAGCTGCCTGCCGCTGTCTGAGGGAGAGGGAATAATTAACATTCTTATTGGGAGTCAGTGTCCACGATCTTATTTATTTTTGGTGGTGGGGACTGAACCCAAGTTGTAGTACATGCTAGGCAAGTGCTCTGCCACTGACCTACATCCCCAGTCCAAGTGTCCACGGTTTTTAAAAAGAAGTAGGAGGACTTTTAGTGGAAGTCAGCAAAATAATTGCTTCCTTTCTTTGCTCCCTAACGATCACTCCTAATGACTTCTCACGCGTGGAATCCCAAATTCTTGTGTGACTCCTACCCTGCCTGAGGAGAACGAAATTATGTCAATGCTCTGGACGAATGAACTTCGTTGTTTTAAGATGCGACTCCTTACTGCATGCACCTTAGCTGTACTAGGAGAGTGCCTTCACTTTCTCCTCCTAGGCCTTTCTTTACCTTACGCCCGAGGGGCTGTCTCTGTCTCTGTGTGTGTCTCTCTCTGTCTTTCCTCCCATTTCCGTCGGCCTGCGTCCAGTTCTTCCTTCCTCGGACTACACATCCCCAGGGACTCTCCATCTCCGTGGATTTACCTGGGTCTCCTGGCTGCGCCTCGCCCAAGGCTGCTCTGGGCTACGAGCCTGAAAAGTGCGGGGGCGGGGCTGAGCGAGTTTAATCCCCTCCCATTCATCAGGACGCCGACTGGTGATTGGTGAGGGCGGGGCCTGCCGCAGGGGCGGGACCTAGAGGTGAGGCCCAAGCAGTGCAACTTCAGCGGGTCGCTTCTCACTTCTCCGGAGTAGATCCCCGAAGGTGAGCTTGTGGCCGAACCGAAGCCCGGGCCGGGGCGGGGGGGGTTCCGTGCCGGCCAGGTGGAGGAAGCCGGCGGGCGCGCCGGGGTAGGTGTTTAGGACGCTCGGGCCAGGTGCAGCTTCCGCGCCGGGTGGGAGCGGGGCGGGGCGGGTAAGGGCGGGGCGCTGGGCGCTGGGCGCTGGGCTGAGCGCAAGGGAAGCACGGGGAGGGAGACGCTGAGACCACACCGGGTCGCTCGCTGTCTTTGCAGCACTTACTCACTGCTCGTGCACCGGAACAGAGAACATTTGAGTTGTTCCACACACCTTCTCTCCCAAAATCTTGAGCAACCTCAGGTATTGTAAAGTTTAAAAAGTATATTTGTAGCTCGTGGCTCGGGACTGGAGGAGAAAATAGTGAGCTTGTGGGATGGCTTTATGTTGACTTCGTGTTGTTGAGCTGGCAAGAAGGGTGAAAATAGTAATGGGGCTGTTACTTAAAGACGCCAGGGTTTTCTGTAGGGAGTGTACCGTGGCAATTAAGTGGCGCCGGCTTTTCATGTCCTTTTTCATTGTTGTTGTTGGTGGTGGTACTGAGGATTGCACTCGGGACCTTGTGCTTGCGAGGCAGGCGGCGGAACCACTGAGCTAAATCCCCGGCCCGTCCTTCTTTCTTTTGAACTCCGGGCCTTCGCACTGAACTACATCCGCATCCCATTTTTAAATTTTTACTTTGCGACCAAGTTTCGCAAAGTTGCTAAATTGACCAGGCTGGGCTCAAATTTTTGAACCTCCTGCTTCGGCCTCCTAGAGTGCTAGGGTTAAGGGTGGACACCACCACACCGAGCAAGCCTTTTGGCTTTGAAGTTGGAATGCCTGAGTTGGAATCTACTAATTAACTGTAAAAACTTGGACAATTTGCTTAACTTCTGTATATCTTAGTCCTCACACCTGTAAAATGAAGGTAGTGGTAGTTCCAATTTTACAGGCTTGTTGTAAAGATTGAATTGATACCTAATGCTTGACAACAATAAATGTTGGCTATTTTCCCTATTATGCATTCTTGTGAGCATTAAACTCCACAGTTATCACCGGAATTCCGATGCTTTTTCCTCAGTGCTGTTAACTAAAAATGCTCAGAGTTTTCTTGGGAACAGTGTTTTTGCAAATTGAGTCCTACAAGAAAAGGTCTGTGTACTTTTTTCTCATCCTAAGGGTATTACCTCCTATGATCCTACACCTTGTTGCAAATCAAATTCACTCTCAAATGCTATAGACACAGGAGTCTGTTTTGTTGTTGTTTTGTTTTGTGTTTGTGATGCTGGGGATAATTTCTAAAGCCTCACTCATGCTAGGCAAGAATTCTACTACTGAGCAACACCACCATCCCCCCTGACTTCAAGGCTGTTCTAAAAGATGAAAAAAGGCAGTGCCTTTACGGTGAGTGTAGCCTCATTTTAAGCACCACTTTAAGGTAGATTTATCACTTTATAGAATTTTTAAATTGTGCTATTTGAGATGGGTTCTTATTTATATTGC
The DNA here is from genome assembly GCF_053883595.1 of Heterocephalus glaber. Lineage (NCBI taxonomy): Eukaryota > Metazoa > Chordata > Mammalia > Rodentia > Bathyergidae > Heterocephalus > Heterocephalus glaber. The sequence continues at coordinate 11,408,945 of NW_028258344.1, forward strand.
AAGACAAGGTAAACCATAGCACCCAACATATGTTTAAAAAAAAAAATCATAGGATCCATAGCTTGACACATAGAATCTCAGTACTGAAAGGGATCTGAAAAATCAGACCAGCTCGTTTTTCCAGATGAAGTTGTGGTCAAAGACACAGAATCAATAAATAGCAGAGTTTAGACTAGAATTCAGCTCTGATGATCAACAGGTTATAAAATCAAAGGACAATATTACCTCTGCTTTTAATGATTGTTACTGTTTTTACTTTTGACAGTTTTATGGTGTCATAAATAGTTTTTCTCTCAGCATTATCCTCCTTGGTAGCTTAATTGCATGATTCATAATCATTCTTCAGCACCTTTGATTTAAATCACAAGTCTCAAAGTTGCTATGTCAAATTATTGCTTTGAGAACGAGATGATTGTCTTCTGAAGCTTTGTACAAACATGTTCTAACAGTGCTTTGGTTTTGTTGTTTAAAATGCACCCCTTTTTCTCTTATGTACAGAAGGTAAACAGCCAGTATAAACAAACCGACCTACTTGGCAGTTTGTTATCACTGTGTTATTGGTGAAGTTTTCTTGATTGGGTAGGATAGAGATAGAAAGTGGAACCTAAATGCAAGCCCAGGGAAATAAGACTGGGACTTGAAAAAGTATGTTGCAATCTTGTTTGTATCTTCAAAAACATTATGGAGTGAAATTATTTTGAGACATTGGTGTGTTAGTTGCTAACTCTTACCCAGCCTTTTGGATAGCTCACTCCCTCACCTCTGGGTATTTGCTCAGATGTTACCTACTTAAAATTGCTTACAACCCCACACTTCCTATAATATATATTTACCTGTTCATATAATTACTCCTTATCTGTTGTCTGCCACTAAAGAATAAGTTCCATGTGGCTTAAGAGTGCTTCCCAGTTGTGTTTGCTACTGTATCCTGAGTGCCTGGAAACAATTCCTGGCACACAGAAGGTATCATATATGTGGATCTGATGCAGACATTTCCAGCAAGAGCCCTCTTCTCCTTTCCCCCCACTTTTGGTTATTTATCTTTGAGGCCACGTTAATTCTTCCTCCTACCTTGTACCAATAGCTACCATCTTATTTTACTTGACATTTTTTTTGCAAGTATGCCACTCTTGTTGCCAAGCTTCTGTTTGTTCATGCCCCTTCGTTTCATTGAATCTTCTACACCTACAATTCTGAAGTTCCCTTTTCAAACGCCTTCGCATCCTTGTCTGCAGAATAAGATCAAGAGTGAGATGCCTGGCATTTAGAGTTTCCTACAGTGTTTTTTCAGCCTGTAACTCCTATAGATTAAAACAGTGATTTCCAGCTTAGATTTGTAAATATAAAAGTATAGGGCTTTAATGGCAATGCCTTATAAAATGCCAGGATGAGTAATGCTTCATGATAATTTCTCTTTCTGTTTTTATCAATGAGTTTGTCTTTTCCCCCAGTGTGGTTGTACATTCTGACAAACTAGACTAATAGCTATTCCTGTTTGTACTGAAGACTTCTGCACTTTGTTTTGAGTGCTCAACATTCATACCTCCTTTACATGCCACTACCACCCCAAATACCAGACAATTTAAAGTGATTTTTCCTTCCTCAGAGTTCTGGTGGCTTGTTAGGGGCCTTATCAGAGTCTACTATAAATTGTAGTTCTTCAAGTTTTTCTTTTTTGTTTCATATAAACAAAATGACAAAAAGTACATACACAGACATTTCAGTTACTTTTTTTCCTTCTTAAAACTTTTTTTTCTTTCCAGTTACTTTTAAGGGAAATATAAAACCACACCAGCTGACCTACTTTTAAAAGAAAAGTGAACTAGGACCGGGGATTTTAGCTCAGTGGTTTCGCCACCTGCTGTGTAAGCACAAGGACCTGTGTTCAATCCCCGGTACCAAAAAAAAAAAAAAAATCGCAAAGTGTCCCAAGTTTGATCCCTGGTATTCCCCCCCCGCCAAAAAAAAGTGAACTTAAAGTTCTATCTTACATGCTTTTAAATCACTAAAGATAGATTCAACAGTTATTTCTGTAGTGTGGATATATAAGGAAGATGGCAAGGAAAATTTAAGCACTCAGTAAAATATACAAATGAAGACATTGAGGTCTGGATTCATAGAAGTAGATACAGGAAGAGCAACATTCCCAAGACTCACATAGATGGACAGGTAAATGTTTTTTTAAAAATACATAGTAATTTTACACAGGAAGTCATTAGGACAAGGTAGATTTTATGGAGCAACAACTACAGCTTTGGATTTTCTTGTGAAATATGTCTAAACTATATTTTTGGGGTTTTTTTTTTATCTTCAGGCGTACGTAATACTGTTTCTCTGCTTTGCTTTCTGAGCTGGATAGGACTAGATATTGTCTTCTCTCTGGCCTTGCAGAAAGTAATTTACTTCTTCTTATTGTTAACTCTAAGAAAGTTCATATCTTTTTATTTTCCTGGATATATAGAGATCTGTGCCAGAAACTTTTTAGTGTTTCAAAGAAAGATGGTAGATATAAGTTACTTGAGTACATCTGTTGTTGATGCTTGCAGTTTTAAGTTTGATATCAGCATGGATTTAACACATTTAGCTTAATTTTACATTACAAACATCTCTGTGCACATATTCTAGTTGGGTCAATATTTTCATTTTACTAGTAACTCACATTAAAACTTGATTTAAGAATCTGTCTACACATTTCTGCTGTTCAATTTTTATCTTTTCTTTTCCTGTTGCCTCCCAAACCTCTATTGGGATTTTCCATTCTAGGGCATGTCTTAGCCTAACTTATTTTCTTTGTTCTTGATTTTGATATTTATAGGTATACTATTTTTTTCTTTTCTTTTGGGTACTAGGTACTTAGGGATCAAAACCAGGGGTACTCTACCACTAAGCTACACACATATAGCACTTTTTAATTTTTATTTTGAGACAGGGTTTGGTTAAGTTATGCAGGTAGACCTCAAATTTAGGATCCTTCTGCCTAAGCCTCCTGAATAGCTGGGATTATAGGTGTGTGGCATCACATTCAGCTATAGATACTTGCTTAAATTTATTTTACCATTCTAAGGGCAAAGCTGTAATTTCTACTGAAAGGAAAGAGTTAATAGAAAAATATAAAGATCTAATTTTTGAAATGTTAAAATTTTACAAGTTATCTTTATTAGTAATATAGATAATAGAAGGTCAGGAGTTAAAAATAAATGTGTTACAATGTCAATAAATATTATAATTTAAATATATAATTAGCTGTAATTTGGGAAATGTTTTCTAATGTTCTAACCAATAAAGTTTTATTGTCAGAAGAATTTTGAAAGCAAATACTTTCTTTAGAGTACGGTAGTTTCCTGTATCATACTACATAAACATCTATGTTTAACCAGATTTCTCTTTCTTTTTAAAATGCCTTTGTTGGTGTGAATGGTGGTTTATGCCTGTAATTCCAGTACTCTGAGAGGCTGAGGTAAAAGGAAAACAAGTTCAAGTTCAGCCCGGGCAACTTAGTGACTTAGAGATACCTTGCCTCAAAATAAAAATTTAAAAAGCTTGATGCAAAGACTCTGGGTTCAATCTCCAGTGTTGAAAACACAAACCCATACAACTTTGTTAAGAGTGTTACAAATAATAAAAGCTAGTTATACCTCTCTAGCACATGTTAAGCACTACTACTAAATAAGTAAATCTGTATTTTAGGATGGATTTTATTGTTATCATATTAATATGGTTAATAATGGGGATGATCAATAAGGAGGGAGAAATTGATGACTGAGAGGCACAATGAAGGAATGATGAGTTACTGGTTACTATGATTATCTCACCAACACACTTTGGAATTTCCAAGCATGTCTCTCTACCTGTTGGATGAACAAGTGAAAGTCGTGTTTTATTAGAATCTGCTATGTGTGTAATAGTGAATGTCACAGTTCCTTTACCTAGTTGGGGAAGTTTTCAATGAGCAAGCAAAATGCAGTCTTAGATGCAGTCCATAAATGCTAACATGGAAATGAATGGGATAATAAGGGAAGATTGACTTGGGGAGAGAGCGCTTTAGTTAGGTTTATTGTCAAAAGGAGTGATATTTTTACAAAGATCTCAATGTGAAGAGCTGAGAGGAGTGCATGCTGTCTTAAAGGGGCGACAGGTACAGAAATAAAGACTAGAGACCAGGGGAGGGGCTTAGTGTGTGCGCATAAGCTGAGGAGGAGCTTCCATTGGGAGTTTAGTGAGTAGACGGTGAGAGGCTTCACGGGTACACCATGAGAGGCAGACAAAGGTTAGGCCATGTTGAGTAATTCAGAATTTGGATTTTATTCTGAGAGGAATAGAAGCCAAAGAAAAGGTGTAAGCAGGGATTTACATCAGTCTACTGTGGGGTGAATGGATTGGAGAAGTGTTAGAATAGAAGCAGAGATAGCAAGTTGGAGGTTCTCCCAAGATACTCCATGAGACATGATGGTGATTATTGACGTCCGGGTTTTGTTTCCTAATGCCTTCTCAGACTGAGTCCTTTGTTCAACCTCTGCAATCTCAAGCAGCTTTACCCTCGGCCCCTGCCTCTGCCATAATCACAGTCCTTTAGAAAAAGTCCTTCATGTGTGCTGTGTTCACATCTGCCTGCAAGATGTGCTGGGAGTGTGCCTCTTAAGGGAAAAGCTTGGGAAGCTGAGAATAGTGCAGCCCTTCTTGTGATTGGGATTCCAAGACAGGACCTTAGGAAGCTGAGAAGAATAGGGAGCCACTACTACCATCCCTGCCTTGTTGGTTCTGGTTCTGGACCAAGTGGAAAGACATGTTATCATTGAAGGAAGTTTAAGGCTTCCCTCCTTATCCTGCCAGTTTTGATTCTAGTATGTAAAAACAAAGGGCTGTCAGTAGTTACTTTCACCTCCTCAGTCATTCCCTTCCCTAAATGTCTGTAGTAAAATAGAGCCAGTTTCAGGAAATCAACAGGCTTATGTGACTTTTGTTGAGGCTCTCCAACACTTGTTTCAAGTTGTTGGATACACACTATTCTCTATTGTTAGTCCCAACGTGGGCTGTTTTGCAGGTATTTTATTTTTAATTCCTGTATCACTTTTACTGATCAGGATAAATAAAAGATGCCTCAAATAAGAGATGTGATAACTCTAGGAAAAACTGGACTATGTGATTACAGGATGAGGGAAGCATCACAGAGGGCAGAAGAGTGGGAATTAAAGGAAGGATGTATTAGTAATGAAGGAAAACAGGAAGAGTTGTAACTGTTTCATCAGGGGATGTGGGTGAGGGGAGGAGAGGTGATTACTATATGTCGTTCATTGGAAGATCCTGTTAGATTGCTAATCTCTTCTGCAGTGAACCTAATTTACAGATATGACAAAGATGTGCTTTGTTCTACTGAAACATTTCAGATGTGCTGGTAGCTACTTTCCTGAGAGGAGGAAATAAACAGATACAGAGTATATACAATTACAGAAGGCTTTTAGTACCAGTAACCAGTTAGTTTGGATTTAGAATTCCCTGGGAAAGTGCTTTTAATGAAATTTGAAATAAAGCCCACAAAGCCTTTTTGATGCTCAGGAATAATCCTTGTTCTGATCCATAATCCTGTATTTTCTGGGTCATTTTCCAGTTCCCAAACTAGTTCTGATTTAATCTCTATGATATGTGCTGGTGTGGTTTTTTTCTACAGATTTAATTTTTTAGAGCAGTTTTAGATTCATAGTCAAATTAAGAGGAAGGTGTGAATCAGGCATGGTGGTTTATACCTATAATCCCAGCACTCTACAAGGCTGAGGCAGGAGGATCATTGTTTGAGCCTAGCTTGGGCAGTTTAGTGATTTAGTGAGACTTTGTCTCAAAATTAAAAATGAAAAAAGAGCTGGAAATGCAGCTCAGTGTGAAGGGCCTGGGTTCATTCCCTAGTACTGGGGAGGACAAAGGAAGATACAGAGATTTCCCATATACCTGATATCCCTACACATAACACAGTTTCACCCTTTATCAACATCCCCCACCAGGTAGTTCATGTGTTAAAATTTATCAACCTGTACTGGCACATCGTAATCACTCAAAATCCAGTTTACATTAAGGTTCCCTCTTAGTATTGTACATTTTATGGGTGTGGACAAATGTATGTCACAAATCCACTAGTATCAGACAGATCGTACCTCAAAAATCCTCTGCTAGCTGTGTGTACACCTGTAATCCCAGCTACTTTTGAGGCAAAGGCATAATGAGCTAAGCTAGATGTAGTGGCACACACCTGTAATCCAAGCACTTGGGAGGCTGAGGCAGGAGGATTGCCACAAATTGGAGGCCATTCTGGGCTACATAGTTTAAGGCCAGACTGAATTATGTAATGACTCAGTCTCAAAAGAACAAAACAAAAATAAAGGAGCAGTTGAAGTTCTCAAGGCCAGCCTGGGCAACTTAGTGAAGCCTTGTCTCAAAATAAAAAACAAGAAAGGCTGGGGATGTAGCTCAGTGTGGGGCTCTGGGTTCAATACATTTCCAAATCCCCCTAAAATCCTCTGTGCTCTGCCCATGGCAACCACTGATCTTTTTACTGTTTCAGTAGTTATACCTTTTCTAGAATTTCAGATAGGGGAATCATACAGTCTGGAACCTTTTCAGATGGCTTCTTTCACTTAGTAATAAGGTTTTGTTTTTTTGGTACTGGGGATCGAACTCAGGATCTTGTGCTTGCCAGGCAGGCGCGGTGCCACTGATCTAAATCCCCAGCCCACTTAGTAATAAGTTCTCTTATGTCTTTTCATGGCTTGATAGGTCATTTCTTTTTAGTATTGTTTCTCACCCTCACCAGCATTGGTGTTGTCAATTTTCTTGTTGTTTTAATTTGTTTCCTTTTATTGAGATACGATGTGAAACATCTTTATTTACTTTTTGTTTTGTTTTTTGAGACAGTCTGGGTTTTAACTCATGATCCTTCTGCCTTAGTTTCCCTAGTGCTGGGATTATAGGCATGGGCTACTGCAACTAGCTGTAGAGCATCTTTTCATGTACCTGTTTGTCATCTGTGTATTGTATTTGGTGAGGTGTCTGTTAAGGTCTTTGGTCCATTTTTACATTGGTTGTTTATTGTTTTGTTTTTTACATTTTAAGAGTTTTTTGTATGTTTTAGATAATACTGTAATGTCTTTCACAGATTCTTTCTTCCAGGCTTGTATTCCTCATTTTCTTGGTGTTCTTTGATGGATCATGCCTTTGTTGTTGTAGTATCTACAGAGTCAAAAGATAGGTTTTCTGTTATCTTCTAGCAGTCTTATAGTTTTGCATTCTGTATTATATACATGGTGTTCCTTTGTTTCTTCCTGACTCCATCAGCTTCTACCTTTTGGGTATAATTGTTCTCAAACACTAGTGCCTAATCCTGTCATTTTATGGAAGAACACTTATAGCTCTTCTAGGCTTAATTTCTTTCTTTTGAAACAGACTTGTTTTTATTTCCCTTTATGCCTTGGTATGATTTGCCACCCTTCTCTTTCTGCTTGTTAAGAGTGTTTACTGATAACTTAGAAATATGTCTGGGTAGGGTCCACTGGTCAATACTGAACCAGTCTTGGGCTGGGGATGTAGCTCAGTGACAGCACCTGCCTGGCAAGCATGAGGTCCAGAGTTCAATCCCCAGTACAAAAAAAAAAAAAAAAGTGAACCAATCTTTATGATATGTGAAGAAATGGGATTTAAAAACTCTCTTATTTTATTTTATTTTATTTTACTTTACTTCTTGGTGATACTGGGGATTGAACCCAGGGCCTTTGCACTGAGCTGCATCCTCAGAACAGAGGTTCTTTTATTTCTTCCTAACACTTTTTTAGATAGAGTTTCAGTTGCTAAATTGGCCAGCTGGGCTTAAATTTGTGATTCTCTTACTTCAGCCCCCTAGAATGCAGGGATTATAGGCATGACTACCATGCTCAGTAGTCTTTCTACTTTTTTAGAGGTAAAAGCAGAAGAATCTTTTGGCCTTTTTGTAAGAAAAAATTTTGGCTGCCCTCAAACAGATGCAGAACAGTAATTAGCAGGCAACAGACAAAAAGATGGATACTATGGTGAAGGAACAAAATGCTTTAAAAAACTTTAATGCTTATTTATTTTAAGCAACATTTGAATCAGCTAATTTTTAACATTACAATTTGGACAGTTTTCTGCCAGAGTTTACACAAATTGCTACTTTGTGTACCTTTATAAATTATTTGAATCCACAATTTTTTTAAAAAAGATAAATTCCTCTCTTTTTCTAAAATATATATCTTGATAGCATCTAAAATTCTTGTGCCTTTTTTATTTCATAATTTAGCCCTTGGCTGTCCTTGTTATGGGGCCAACCTGCTTTGTACCAAGCTGTTGGTTAGCTGTTTACTTGTGATATTTCAAAAAATGGAAGACAGGGGCCCTTTCTGACAGTGCTACCCAAACCCTGACCCCTCTTGGTAACAGAATCAGAAATCTGCCTTTCTTTAATAACTTTCTCTCTGTAATTGTATTGCTTTGTGGATACATAGTAACCCTCTTCTTTTCAGCTCTGCAGTATCTTCAGTAATGAGGTAGAAGAAGATCCATAAGAAACTGAAGCATAAGAAACAATAGTATAAGAAATTGAAGGACGTGGTGTGTGGGTTTGTGAGCTGGGTGCTGTCACTCAGTTGTGTGATAATGTATTCCTCTTAGCCTAGGTTTCTTCCTCATCTGTGAGGTAGGAATAAATGATACTTACATTATAGGTTGCTGAGAGGACTGAGTGATGCATTAGATATGATTACTTAAAACAGTCCTGGCATTAATGTTTAATAAATGCTAGTTTCGATCTCTGTATTACTGACATCTTGTGCCAGATGATTCTTTGTTGTAGGGTTAGTCCTGTGGATGGTACTTAATGCTTACTCTTCTTTTGATGTTTGTCAGAGGCTTGTTTATGGCCCTTTCCCTCTCAATAACTTTAACACATAGAACAGGGAACTAGTGTGGGGGGATTTGACTGGTTACTACTATATTTGTTTTCACTAAAATGCCAGGATTAGGTAAATAAGCACAATATTGCCATATGGTTCCATAGAATCCTGCGTGAGACATGAGGGACATCTTCATTTCTTATCTCTGGTAGTTACCCTCTGACTGGTAGACTACATTTTGGGCCTCCAGGGACTATTGTCAGTTCAGAGCTAGTATTTAGTAATCTTCAGAAGGATTATATTTACCTTTCTGCAGTAGACAGTCACTGTGGGGAATTGCTACATATTGTTCCTTTTTTTTTTTTTTTTTTACATATTGTTCTTGACAAAAGCTGGAGAACAATAGTATACACATGTGGTCATGTGATGGGCCCCAGTAATCTTATATTTAACCATCCTTGCCCTAATATCCTCTGAATGTACTCCCACATTTGCTCCTGAGACTCCAGTTGATAAAATTGATTGATATTCTGCAGATTTTTTGGTATAAAGATAGTCTTTTCTCAGAGTAGGCATTGAACTCCTTTCTGGGCTCTTTGGGGTTATGAGACAATGAAGAGTAGTAGGAGTCGTTACTGAAGAGAACTGGTATCCCTCTGTCAGAAAACTTTGAAAGGATTTTATGGGGGAAAGTATTGGCATGGTGGTGCATGCCTGAAATCTCAGCACTCTGGGAGACTGAGGCAGGAGAATCTCAAATTCAAGCCCATTCTGGACAAATTAGTGACTTAGCGAGGCCCTTTCCAAAATAAAAAAAATTTTTTTTTAAATAGAAAGGGCTAGGGATGTAGCTCAGTGCACAACCCTGGGTCCAATTCCCCAGGACCAATAATAGTAATAATAATAATAATTACAACAGCAAATTGTCAAATGTAACAAAAACCATGTCCTACATTCTCAATGGAAAGATGTAGATAGTATAGCTCATAATCTTCCCCCTCCTGCCAGTGCTGCAGGTTGAGAAGTGTGGGCTAAGATGGATCCTGGGGCTCCCAGGTAAAGCTAATTTATCTTAGAAGAGTGGTGGGGGCTCCACCTGCTACTTAAACAGTAGAGGACTGTGACGGGAGGGTGAGGCTCTGGTCATCTAACTAGAGTTTCTTTAATTCGAGTTAATCCTCCCTCCACATGACCTGCCGAATATAAACTTCTAGAACTTCCATAGTAAGGAAGGTAGATGGCATACAGATGTTTGTGGGTTAATGATAGGAACATAACAAACTAAATCTCTAAGCTAAGCTGAGCAAAAGTAAATTCCTACCAGAATAAACATCAAATGGATCCTACTTAGAAGGAATGACAGATGGTAATAGTAGTTTAAAACTGTTTTGCTAACAATTCTTTTTTTTTTTTTCTGTTAAGGTTGCACGATGGAATTTGAACATTACCTTAAGAGGTTTCATATTTTGGATTAGTTAATTGTTCTCATCCTCCTGATTATTTCTTTGAACTCATTTTTTGGTGTCATTTTGAGGCATTAAATACAAAAAGATTATACCATGGACTACAAAGAAAGCTGTCCAAGTGTAAGCATTCCCAGCTCTGATGAACACAGAGAGAAAAAGAAGAGGTTTACTGTAAGTATATAATATAAAGCATATGGGGAAAATTGATTACAGAGGATATTCCTGTCTTGATTTGTTCTTCCTTAACTAGAATGTCCCTCTTCCCCCATATCCTGATTTTATTTTACTGTGTGTGTGTATGTGTGTGTGTATGTGTATGCATCCATATGCACATGCACACAAGCACATGGTACTGGGAATTGAACCCAGGGACTTTGCATGGAGCTATGCTCTCCCCATCCCTTTTTATATTTTTTTGAAACAGTGTCTCATTAAGTTGCTAAGTTGCCAAGGCTGGGCTTGAACTTGGAATCCTCTTGCCTCAACCTCCCATACTATTGAGATTATAGACATGAGCCGCTATGCCTGGCTTAAATTTTCCTTTTTTAGTATAGATTTTTGTCTATTTACATATTCTCTTAGAGAATCTTATGACACTGTCTCATGGATCCTCTTACTAGAAAATGTGTGCATTTGTACATGCTTATCTGCGTACTGATAATTTTGTGTGTCCTGTCAGGTATTATGGGCTCCTGAAGTCACATGTCCCATATTAAGAACTGCTGTCTTGAACTTTCCACAGTATCTTTCTTAGGGCTTTTATTATTTTACATCACGTTTTAATATATAAAAATAGTTTTTAAAATATTCTGTTTTATCTCTTGTTTTCAAAGGCAATGTCCATTTCTGATTTTATTTTTTAACACCTTAGTAGCTACTGTAGGACTTTAGAAAACATATGTATGGGCTGGGCATTTAGCTCAGTGGTTCCGCCACCTCCCTCGCAAGCGCAGGGACCCAAGTTCAATCCCCGGTACCAAAAAAAAAAAAGAGAGAGAGAAAAAGGAAAACATATTTACAGTGAATTTTTGCTGAATTTGTATGATCAGTAACTATTATTGGAGAGTAGTCATTTTTCTGATTATGATGAAATATACAATATTGTTTTAATTCTAGTAGTCCAGTTAGTATATGCAGAGATCTCCTGCCCTTGTTCTCTTGAAAAAACAATACTATTTGTCTTATTTGTAGCTGATCTAGTCTTCCCTTTATGTGCCCTCTTGTCCCCACTGAGTAGTGTGAAGTTCATTTAATGTAATGCTTTCTGCACTTAGTTTGATCTCAATAAAAATGTCTAGGTTGTCACAATTCTGCTTTTTACCCCCTTTGCTTCCCCATGTTGTTATTTTGGTTTATGGGAGGAGAAGGGTCCTTTTCACAGTGTCTGTTGAGAAGACTGACCTCATAGTAGCCTAGTGAAGGCTCTTGTTTTGTTTTTTGTTTTTTGTTTTTTTAGGGCTCTTGTGTTTTTGTCATCCTTCTAGTTCACTGGCGCCAAACCTATGCACAGCTGTTTATTATCATTGAAAGCTTGAAAAGATTCACTGCCACTGTTCTAGATCTTTGCTATTCTAGTTGTAGAGTGGCTGGTCTGGTAAATATCCCAGCTATGGTTGACATGATCCACCCATGGGCATTTTACCAGCATCCATTGCTGGCATCTATAGTTCCTGGGCTAACTGGATCTCTTCTTCATTGATTTAGCCAGGTTCTTAGAGCTGCTCCCTGCCCATTCAGTGCCTTGGCTCTTGAAGCTAAAGAGCCACCTGAGGTTCTGATTCATCTTTTCCTGCTCTTAGCTCAGTGGCCCACATCTGCCCTCTATTGAAAGACTCACCTGTTGACCCTCATAACAAATGACTTTCAACTCAGAGTCCATGGCGCATGGGAGTTGAGGAAAGCTGAAGAGTTAAACTAAACTCTTTGTGTAGGCATTACATTCTGTTTTCTTAACTAGTTGGGGCTGAGTGCCCCCAAATAGTGTCTTTCTCCCAAGGTCCCAGCTATGGAGCAGGAAAACAGTCCATCACCCCTGTGCTTTTGCCTTCCTAAACCAACACATCTCCCATGTCCTGCACTGAAGCACAGAGCAGAGAGATTGGAGTATGTGTATCTGCCATTTACCTGCCCTTAGCCTCTGCATTGCAGGGTTATCTTTAAAAATACGCATTTGCTACACATTAGTATAAGCACATTTTTAGCAATATCACATTGAAGATAAACAGGATAAAACAGCAAGGTGTGTGCAAGTTTTTCTTGTTTCCCTCAGTATTTATTGTTTTTGTTGTGAGACCAGCTTTCTCTGTGTAGCCCTGGCTAACTTGAAACTTGTGATCCTCCTGGCTCAGTTTCCCAAGAACTAGGGTTACAGACATTTACCACCATGCCAAGCTTCCTCTCCTTTTTTTCCCCCCTTAGGCCATTTTCTCCTTCAGGGACTTATATTGCAAATGTGGGCAATTGGTTATCTCAGGTGTCTTTGATTTTCGGAATAGAGGTACTTCCATATCTTCTTGGAAAGGGTCAAGAAGGCCTTTCAAAGAACTCTTACTCAGCTGTTCCCATGCTATGCCCTGAGTTCTCAGAGGCCCTGTCTAAATCACCTTGCTCATTTACTTTCTTCAAATTCTGCCTAATTTAAGAAGCTTTTCTGGCTACTTAAAATATAAAATAGCACCTTTACACCCTGTCCTACCCCGTTTACTCTCTGTCCTACTTAGCATACTTAAATTAATAGCTGTTATCACCACCTGACATACTTTGTGTGTTGTTATATCTGCCTTGCCTGCTGGAATGGAAGATCCTTTGAAGCAAGAACTTTATTGTTCCTTGAGTATTTATTGAGCTGCTGTTGAATGAAAGTAGCACTAAGTTCATGTGCTAGTTGCTAGGTCACTATGGTGCAGTCCTCAGTTCTCAAGAAACTTAGTTCTAATCAGCTCATTTAGACCCCTACCTGTCTTTGTCACTTTCTTTGTCACTGGGACAGAATACCCAACACCCAAAACTCCAAGTAGGAGAAGTGTATTTTGGCTTACATTTTAGAAATTTCAGTCCTTGCATGATCAGCCAGTTCCAGACAGAACTGGCATGCAGAAAGGGCCTGAGTAGAGAAAAGCTATTCACCTCATGTTGGACAGGAAGTAGAGAGGAAAGACAGAACCAGAAAGTGAGATATACCCTGCCAGTTCATGCCCCCAGGGATCCACCTCTTCCACCCAGACCCCACCTTTTAATAGCATGTCAGCTGTATCACCCCCATAATCCATTCACCTTTCAAAAGGCCACTTTTGAGTGCATGAGGCTTGAGGAGGTGGGCATCCAGATATAAATTAGAGCACAACTGTACCGAATGAACATGGACTCAGCTTCAGCAAGCCCAGATGCTTATATTATACTTAGCAACAAAAATAGACATTGTGTAGTCAATAATATTTTATATGCTTGCTTTTGTTATATGTCTTTATATATTCTTTAGTGTGCAGCTTCTAACAGTCATATGTTGCAGTCTAGGGTGGGTTTTTTTTTTTCTGTTTTATATTTTCTTTTTTGGTAGTACTCGTGATTGAACCCAGGGAGTGCAAGGGTGTATCCCCAGCTCTTTTTATTTTTTATTTTGAGACAGTATCTTGCTGAGTTACTCAGACTGGCCTTGAACTTTTGAACTCCCTATGTCAGCTTCCTAATCTAAGATGTCTTGATCTGTTATACCAATTCTACATTATATTTTTGTCAGTAAATTTTTGTATTATGCACTGGGGATTCAGTGGGAAGCCAGAGTGACACAACCCTAGTTTCTAAGGAATTTACATTCTGTTGGGGTAAGATAGACACTGAAGAAAGACTCAAATAAAAATAATAGGATAATTTCATATTATAATAAATATACTGCTTTCTGTGAAATCCTGCTTTTTTGATGACCAAAATATTTTTTAGAATTTGAAGTTTTTGTTTTTGCCTGTTTGTATTTTATTAGAACTTATTTAATAAGCACTTGCTTATAATCATACTGCAAAGTAACTTTACAAAACCTTATTTCCTGTAAATATATTTGCTATAGAGCCCCTACAGTCTGGAATCCAGGCTCACAGTCATAGTAACCTGTTTCTTGTCCTTTTATCTGCCTCCAGGCCAGTCTAGTCCTTAATACCTTGTCAGATAAATCTACAGTCTAGTCTTGGTTAACTTTATTAGCGTCTTTTCTTCTTCAGGCTCTTCATCTGGGGAGTGTTAAGTAATTCTAACATGTTATACCCAATAGCTCCTTTTTTTATTATTCATCACAGCTAACATTTTATTTAAATAGAATTAATTTTTATTGATATATGTTGCAGTATATAATGTTTACATTCCATGTAGAGTTGGTACATGCACATCTTAATTACTTTTTTCATCTGTTTTCCCTCCCCTACCTCCGCCCTTCCAATTTGAGAAAGATCTCTCTCCCTACTTCTATTATCCATCTTTTATTTTGCTTTTTATTTATAATTTGGGTTTCTCATATAAGAGAAACCATGAAATATTTAAATGTGTGTGTCTGATTGATTTTACTTAACGTTATGGTCTCAAGGTACCTTCTTGGTTGACCAGAAGAACCTGATTGTTACACTGTAGCTCATGTGGTGCCCAAGTGCTTTTTCTAACCATCTGGGTGTTAACGTCCTTTGCCCAGGTGACTGATACCAATGACTTTTTCTCACCTTTCAGTGAGACTTTATCCCCTCTCTCTCAGAGCTCTCACATTTGTAGACCCTTCACTGAAACTATGGCCCTGCGCAAGCACAAGGACCCGAGTTCAATCCCTGGTACAAAAAAAAACAAAACAGCACTACAGAATTCATACAATATCAGAACAGTGCTTTCCTCCCAGCATTGTCTCATATTAACTTGTGAGTGTAGGTTTCCTATCTTCATTGGGCAAGGTGAATTTATTCGCATTTGTGTGCCTATCTTCTGTGATAAACCTGGTTTTCTCTTTTAAGGTGTCCAACAGACTCTAGGGAATCGTACTGTAAGCCCCAGAACCAACTCATACTTCTCATCTAGTCATTACTGTAAAATAATAAGATTAATAACCCAAGCCCTACATCAGCCATCCTTTCCTCATGTAACTGGATTCTTGTTGTTTTCTCTTTAGCAATGATACAAGGTCTGTGGTATTTTCTGATAACTCATTACAATATTTTGAATTGTATTCTGAGAGTACCTGTGGGATGAATTATGACAGTTATTTCTAAAACTTGATGATTTAATACTGGTTCTGATGGAAGATTTAGATTTTGGTCTCAGTTTTATGTTTTTTATTAAGTGTATGAACTTGGGCGAGTTACTTTTTTGTTCTCATTTAGTAAGGGGTTATAGTATTTGTTTTTATGTCATTGAGTTGCTTATTATGATTCTATTTGAGAGTATATATATATGAAAATAACAAACTCTGAGATGGAATTAGAAAATCTGTGGGTGAATTCTTAGTTTGAAAAATACTGTATGAAAGATGACCTAGCACAGTGGTGGTGAACCTATGGCATGCATGTTGTTTTTTTGTTTTGTTCTGTTTTTACTGGGAATTGAACTCGGGTCCTTGCGCTTGTGCAGCAGACGGTGAAACCACTGAGCTAAATCCCCGGCCCCTGTTTTTCTTTTAAGACAAAAGATATTAATGTATGAGTTGTTTTTTCTAAACTAAAACCTCAATATTCAGGTTTAATTGCAGTGTTGGTACTTTGTGATAAATAAGTGGGTTTTGGGTTGCAGTTTGGGCATTCATCTCCAAAAGGTTTGCCACCACTGACCTAGAAAGAAGAGAACTAATAGTTAACTGTTTTTACTGTGCCAGGCATCACTTTTGAAAATACTTTATAATTTCAAGATAATAGTGTTGGAGAAGAAAAGAGGAAAATGGCATGAATTGAAATTGTATTGTTTTATTCTTGGGAACAAAATCTAAAGCAAGAATGGCCAAATATTAGGATTCAGTAGATCTAAATAATGAGTACATGTGTGTTTATTATGTAATTCTCTGAAAATTACTGAAATATTTCACATCATTTTAAAAATACCTTTTGCCAAGATAAAGTGTTTCAGTTAATATGCTTATGTACTTGGAGAATCATATATAAACCTTAATATCAGTTTCATGAATGCAAAAAAGTTTGTACATATTTAAAAAGAGCCTTTTTTGGTCAAAATTTATTAAACTGTGTTACTTTTTATTTTTACAGGTTTATAAAGTTCTAGTCTCTGTGGGAAGGAGTGAGTGGTTTGTCTTTAGGAGATATGCAGAGTTTGACAAACTTTACAACACTGTAAGTAATAGTGTATAGAATTTCTGTTGAAAACAAAACACCTGAGAAAATCCCGAAAGATTTATTTGAATGACTAATTCATACTCACATATATAAGGAATGCAGAAAAGGGATTCTTCAAAAGCATCGTAACTTTGGAATTCTGATGGAGAAAGGACTGTTGAGCAGTTCCAAATTGACCTTGAAAAAGAGAGTTACATGATCGTTTTAATAATACAGAGTATTAGAAATAAATCTTTTCATCATATTTCTGGCTAAACTGTCCAACTATAAGCTTTAGATCTGAAAGTCTATCATGAGCCCACTCTCCTCCTGTATTTCATTCTTAGTTAGAGATAAGTCTTAGGTTCCATATTGGAAGTAGCTAACACAACTGAAATGATTATTGACATTTTATCAGTGACCTGAGGGTGGGTGATGAAAGAGATCATTAGATGACTAAATAACTAAAGCCAGTACATACATCCATACACACAAATATACATATAGACATTATTCAGATAGTAAAGATACTCATAATCTATCTATAGTTGTATGTACGGTACTTTCTAAAGTAAACAGACCCCAAGCCCATTCTAACTCATCAGGCCAGATCTCACCAGGTGAAAGAGGCCAAAGAATGCCTCCTGAGTTAGTCATTAGAATCACAAGTTAGGAGAGCTCTGGATTCCAAGCTTTGTTTTGGTTAAAAAAAAAAAAAAAGTGCCAGGCATGGTGCATTGTAATCCCAGTATTCAGGAGATTGTTGTTATTGTTGTTGTTGTTTCGAGACAGGGTCTCACTAATGTAGTTCAGGCTGACCTTGAACTCATGATGTAGCCCAGGCTATCCTCTATTGATGATTCTCCTGCCTCAGGCTCCCTAGTGCTGGGATTAGAGGTATGTAGCACCACATCTGGTGCATCTGTATGTTTTGTGTTAGACTTCTGATTCATCTTATTTAGGATTTCACCATATTTGTTCCAAGTGAAATTTAAATCACTTGCTAATGGAAATTAAATTTTAAAAAATAATATTGCATTTTAAAATAATATTTATTTGTCCCTATGTAAAATTAGTACATGTTCTAGAAAATCTGAATAACAAAATAAAAGTAGATTAAATGTAAAAAATCACCCCACTTTCTGTCTCTTTAATTCTTTGGTTTTTTTCTCAAGCCTACATCATACACCAAATAAAAAACTAAAACCTACTACAAAAATTTCCAGGAATGTTTCAAGAATCCCTAGTACTTATCATCCATTTTCTTAATTTCTCTGGATTTTCATTTTTTCCATATTTCATTATTTTCCATGTCTGACTCATTTACATATAACTTTAAAAGTAACATTGCAATTTTCAAAATATTTATAATTATTAAATACAGTACAAATTTTCCCTCATGGTGAAGGACATGAAAAAATTAAAGAATGGTATTTGTGGTCTTTGAAACTACAGAATTCAGGTTAAACTTGCCCTGGATTTTTCTAAGTTCAAAACATGAATTCTTTCCCTGTGTGATTCCTTTAGAATAAAAGAAAAGAAAAAAAAAATTCTAGTATATAAGTATTTTAATTGCCAGCTTATATGTGTGTTTTATGGCCATAGTTTGTATTTTTAAATTTTTATTAATAGAAATTGTCAAACGCATACAGAAGTAGACAGACTAGTATAAATACAGAAAATAACATAATGCTACCAGCTATCTTCAATTACTCATACAAGACCATTTGTTTCATCTCTATCCCTAGCTAGCCCAACGTAATTTTGATACAAATCTTAGACATCATATCATTTCATCTGTAAATATTTTATTCTATACCTCTAAAAGATAAAGATTCTTTTTTTTTTTTGGTACTGGGGATCGAACTCAGGTCCTTGTGCTTGTGCAGCAGGTGGTGAAACCACTGAGCTAAATCCCCGGCCCAAGATAAAGATTCTTAAAAGCAAAACATTCACATACTATCATGAACACATACGAAAGTAAATTAATAAAAATGCCTTAATATCGGATATCTGGTTACTATTTGATTGGTTGACAAGTGTTTTAAGCATCTTTTAATTACTAGTTTCCTTCCCCACTTCTCTTTCCTTTACAGGGCTGTGTGTCTGTGTGTGTGTGTGTGTGTGTGTGTGTGTGTGTGTGTGTGTTTTAAAAAAGGGTCCTTTGTTTACAGATTTTTAGCCTGGGTTTTGCTAATAGCATTTCCGTGATGTACAGTGATTAATACATTTTTCTATTTTTTATATGTCCTGTCAGTTGCTAGTTAGATCACTTTTTATATGTGTACATATAAAACTATAGTGTACATGTAAAAACCATAGGCATGTAATGTATATGGATTTTAGCATGGACTACATTTATAATAAAAATATAGCCCATGATTATGACTTTACTGCCCCAAATTTATTTTATTCAGAGTCAAGTTTACCTCTCTGAGGACAACCAAATCTGATAAACAAGTATTTTAGAATATTAATAAAAGGAAGGCTAAAAGAGGATATTGAAGACAAAACTTATTAGCTTTCTCAGAAAACTATTGTCAAAAACTATTGTCAATTTATTCATGATGAGAGAACATAAAGAGCATATCTTTTCTTGAGGTAATATATAGTGGGTAATACATTCAGAACCTAAACGTGCAATTCCAGTTTAATCATTTAACATAGTCTCCTTTAACCCACACAACAAATCTAAGATTCTTGCTCAAATTGTCTTCATTTTACAGGTAAGAAAACTGAGGCTTAGAGATATTAAGTAACTTATCCAAGGTCACACAGATACCAAGTGTTTTATTGGGACCAAATGGGATGATTAGTCGGTCTCTGCTATTTTATTGGTATAATTAAATATTGTACATTATATGATCATGTATTTAAAAATATGTCTTATGAATTTTCTTTATTATCAGATTTTATTTGGTTTTAGTGAATGCATAACTTGAAGACTTATAAACTTAGTTCATGTAATGCTATTTCTAAAAATTTTAGTTAAAGAAACAATTTCCTGCTATGGCTTTGAAGATTCCTGCCAAGAGAATATTTGGTGATAATTTTGATCCAGGTAAGCAATATTTGCACAAACCGACTGTTAAGTGATGGTTGAAGTTTGAAGAGATAGTTAACATATTCATTGCACTGTATATAAGACTTACGGAAAATGGAGCACAGTTACATTCATTAGTTTGCCCAGGGTCAAATACAGGTAGTAAATGGCAGATTTGCAAGTTAAATTCAAGTGGTCTGTCTTCAGATAAATTTATTAATCATTAAAGATCATATGATATCTTTCCCTAACATTAAATTGGTACCATGAAGGACATTCATTCTTTAATTCAGTAATTGTTATTAAATATATACTTTGTACATAGCAACCTGCAGGTGTCTGTATGAGATACCCAAAAGTTTTCCTGTTGTTCACCCTTGAGGAGCCTAGGGACAGAAAGTCTCAGGAATTTAGAGCCCTGTGTGTTTGAAGCTTCAACACTGGGAAGTTCCCCCAAGAATCCAGGTGCTACCTTATATATCTGCTTTCTTGGTCAGTTAAGCATTCTCAAGTCACTTACTTTGTGCTTCCTCCAACCTTATACCATTCCTTTACCTCCCAGACCTTTTCACTTTGTCCATGATTAACACACTTCTCTTTATCCTCTCTTTAATATTTTTTCATGTTCTTGCTTTAATTAAAGCCTACCCCACTCCCCACCTACTGCTGTTGATCATCATCTTAACTGGAGGTTCTTTATTCATTATACTTGATGGACCTCAGGGTCATGAATATTTTTATTTTTTCTTACAGATTTTTTTTCTCTTGAGAGAATTATAGCATACTTCATTGTTTTTACTAATCTGTCTTATTTAGCCTATAGATTGTATGAAGGTAGAGACTATCTTTTATTTATAGTATTTGGCAAATACTAGGTTTTAAAATACTGCAAAGTACATGGATCTAAACAAGGGAAAATTGCGTTGGCACAACAAAACCAAATTATAGTTTCTATGGAATTGATTTTATGGACTAGTGATTTTTGTACTCTTTATTTTTAGCTGCAAAACACTTTTTTCCCCAAGTGGCCTCTTATGCAAAAAATATAATATGTGAATCAAATAATGACAGAACTGCATTGTTGGTGCAGAAGTGAAATATCTCTTTGGAGCACAGGTTGAAAAGCATTAAATGGGCAGCATATGGGCCTTAGAGATACTTGAGTGAGCTAGTGACATGACATGAAGATAACAGTGTGAAATGTACATAGTAGACAGAGCAGAGAGGAGACCAAGTAGAGCCAGGAGACTGGTTAAGGGAATAATGCAATAGTCCTGGTATCAGATAATAAGCACAAGCACTAGTGTTGAAATGGGGTAAAAAGGGAGCCATGTGCAAGAACTTTGTTAGTGAAAACTCTGTAAGAAATCTTGGTAATTGCTTACATAAAGGAGATACATAGAGAAGAAATCAGAGACAATTAAAGTGTCCCTCAGTGGGTAATTTAGATAATTGATTAATTTCAAGTGGCAGAAAGACTTAAGAATAAAACTGTATGTTAGTGATAGTAGGAAACTTGAAATTGCACAGAAGTTCTGTAGAGCCTTTGAATCCTTGAGGCTGAAGCATTTCATCAGGAAAGAAGGAAAAGAAAGACCTGCAATATCACTGCTTCATTGTTAAAGGCAAGATACCAGACTGACTGTCCGATTGTACCTAGTTTTGATGAATTTAGTATTTGACATTACAATTTATTTTTATTGAAGAACCATTTGAAATCTGTCCTAAGCATATTACATATGACTTGTCAACAGTGAAACAGATTATATGTCACGGTGGTCATAAAAAACCCCTACATTGGAAAAATAAATCTAACTTACACTCAAAATTTCAAGGATGAATGAGATGCTTGTTTGGTTAACCTTTGGGGAAACAGGCATCTTCATATTTTGCTGATGGGAATGCAAAGTGCTATAGTCATTGATAGAAATTTAACAAACTTTTTGACCAAGAAATCACATTTTTAGGAATCTATCCCAAAGATAAACTGTATATGAAGGTAAATTGCATATGAAATGACATACATGCAAATCTGTCATTTTGTGACATTTTTTGTAACAAAAACTGGAAACAACTGAAATATTCTTCCAGGGTTAAATTGCATCATAGCTATTTAAAAAAAACACTCTTAATGTATTACTGTAGCTTGGTCTCCCATATATATTCAGTGGAAAAAAAGAAAGTCCATATGAGTTTGTATAATGTATATTTTTTGCATAAGAAACAGTGAGAGTTCAAAAGGAAATAATGAATGAATAAATAAAAATATTAAAACTAGTGATTTAAAGGAGGAGGGAGAAGGCCAAGGGAGGCAATAGGGGTGAAAGTTAGATGCCCCTGAAAGAAGCATGTTTATAGCTTTGACTTTGGAATCATGTACACATTTTAGATAATTTTAAAACAAAAATGCAATAACAAAGCTGTGTTTTAACAGTATTTTGTTTACTCATTCACAAGCACCCATTAAGTACCTTCCAAGATACAGTACTGGGTTAAGGGATAAAGATAATAAAATTTTTTTTCTTAAATCATGATGCTTGCTTTCAACAGTTTACATAAAGACAACTTTGATTTCTTAACTGTAAACCTCTGCATCTTTTAACATATGTTCACATAAGTTCTTCTTGAAGAGATTTTAAGAAGTACATAACTAACTATAACTTTAGTTGTTAAAGATAATATATCAGCCTTATATAAATTCTTGCCATTTCTCACAATGGGCTGGAACACATTTTGTCTGACCTGGAGTTTTTTTCAGATATTTGTTTTTTGGTTTTTTTTGGTACTGGGGATTGAACTTGGGTCCTTGTGCTTTCGAGGCAGGCGCCAGAAGCACTGAGCTAAATCCCTGGCTTTTTCAGATATTTGTATGCTTAATGTTGCCTCTAAGTTACTATTACTAATTAGTATTGGACTTGTTCTTTCTTATTTATTTTTCTTTTCTTCTTATATAGGGCTTTACGTAGGAATTTAAAAATGGTTTAAAATAGTAATGAAATGGAAAGTCTATTAGCACTTAGCACAGCTTTGGCTATATAGCTCACTGAAGAAAGAAAATTCCTCTGTTTTTATTCTGGTCTCCTAAGTAAAATGTTTATTTTTTTCTCAAAGTAAGATGTTTCTTTAATAAGTATCCACAGCTACTTCCATATACTGTAGTTATTAGATTTCCTTTTAATATTCCAAATGTGGCCATTCATTCTAGTTCTTTCTCATAAATTACTAAATCCATTTCCTGAAAAATGCCTTTCAAGTATAGTTTTTAAAAATTGGTATTTTTTGCAAATGCTAGGGATTGAAAAAAGGGTGTCACACATGGTGTGTAAATGCTCTACCATTGAGCTACATTCCCAGCCTCCAAGTACAATTTTTAAAGTAAACCTCACACTTTACAAGAAAAATGTTCTTGGAAGAGTTTTGTAAGATACCTACTTGAAATTCTTCGAGGAATTCATAGTTGAGCAGATGTGTGTATACCTGCATCCCAGTGACTAGACCTAATTTTTTATTTGTTCTATAACAGATATACCTTACATTTAAGAGATGATAACAAGCCACGTGACTGGAAATAATCCATCATTTTGGTAGCAAACCCTATATGTTAATGTTATTGAGTAGTGTATTAGTCAGCTTTCCTGTCATGCTTTATATCTGGATGGGGGGGACATCATTCAGAGTCTCATACACTCAGAGGTCGGGCTTGTAGAAGGCAACTGGATTATGGAGGTGCTACAGCTAGCCTGATGTTAGGAGGTGGGACCTGATTAGAGGTAGATCACTGGGGGCATGTCGTAAAAGGGTATATCTTTTCCCTGGCTTGTTTCTTTCTGATTTCTGGCTGCCGTGATGTGAGCGGCTTTTCCTCCACTATTGCCTTCTACCATGCCATCCTGCCTTGGAGCCAGTGGACTGTGGACTGAAATCTCTAAAAATTGAACCAAAAAAACCCTCATTTCCTTTAAGTTGTAGATCTCAGGTACTGTATTGTGTCTCAGTGATGAGAAAGTGACTAAGACACTTGCTGGGGCACAATACTTGACAAGTTAAAGGAGGAGAGGTTAATTTTTGCTTATAGTTTGAGTGGATTCATTCAGGCCATGGTCAGCTGGATCCAAGGTAAAAATAGCATGACAAAAAAAATTGTTCCCTACATGGTGGCCAGGGTGGGAAGCAGAGAGAGAAGGGAGGAGCTGGGGACAAAAATATACCCTGCCAGGTCACACCTCCAGTTATCTGCCTGTTCTCACTAGACCCCACCTCCTAACTCTGCATTCAACTCTGAACTCAGCAATGAATCATAGCACACCTATGATGATCCAATCACCTTCCAAAAGCCCCACCTCTGAATGTGAGACTTCGGGGAGCATTTTAGATCCAAACCATAGCATTCTAACCCTAGCCTTCAAAAGGCTTGCGTCCATCATATTATGCAAAATGCATGTGGTCTATCTTTAAGAATTGTCAGAGTATTCAGAGAGCGAGCATCACTGAAAAGTCCAAGTCCAAAGTCTCCTCTGAGACTAAGCAAACTCTTTGTTGTAGCCCTCTGTAAAAATAAAGTTTGGCACAAGGTAAACATTCCCATTTTTAAGTGTAAGAATAGTGGAATAGACAAATTAGACCCAAAGCAAGATGGAAACCCACCAGGGTAAACATTAAATGGTGTAGTTCCATGTCCAGCGCCCAGGGTAGGGTGTGGTAAGATAAGAACCCTAAAGGGCTTCAGCGGCCCTGCCCCTATGACCTTGCTGGTTGCAACCCATGTGGCTTCTCTCTTAGGATGGCTCTGCTCAGTGCCTGTGACTTTCTTCAGCAAATGTTCCAGATGCCTGGCATCTCCAACTTCTGGGGTCTTTACTGCACCTTTAGCTTCTGTCTAACAGCTTCACACACTACTCTGATGGGCTCCTGGTAGGGACTGTGATCCTCTCACACAAATTTTTCCTGGCCTCCAAGACCTTTTACTGACATCTGGGTGGAAGCCTCTGTGAGCCCATAATTCTTGCATTCTGTATGTCTTAAAAACCAGCACCAGGTGAATGATGCCAAAGTCTGCTATCTGCTTGAACAATAGCCAGGCCTCCTTGGACCATGATTACAGCAACTTCTGAGTGCCTGAATGGCTGAACACCATGAAATGAATCATAAGAAACCAATTCCCTAGCTGGCTGTATTTAGCAGGATGCCTGAGGCTCTCTCTTCTCAAATCAGAGGTTACACTTTGCACATTTGAGCCTGTAATGGATGAAGTTTCACTAATTCCTAAGATGACCTCAAGACATCTTTCTTCTTGTCCCTGTACAAGGTACTTGACTAATCTTTTCCCGTTCCTTCCTTTGCTCCAACTTTGCCTTTCCTTTCTGG
Source organism: Heterocephalus glaber (assembly GCF_053883595.1). Classification (NCBI taxonomy): domain Eukaryota; kingdom Metazoa; phylum Chordata; class Mammalia; order Rodentia; family Bathyergidae; genus Heterocephalus; species Heterocephalus glaber. Next base: position 11,433,993 of record NW_028258344.1, read on the forward strand.
CAAAACTGCTAACTTTTCAGACCATTAAGCTCTGCCATTTACTCCTGGTTCTCACTGTAGATATGGCTAAAAGGCAGCCAGCATTACCCATGCCATAGCCTAAATGTTGGGTTGCTTTGAACTTTCCTTTACCAGGTTGTTCTACCACCCTTAATCTCAATCTTCAAAAAAATCTCAGGACATGAGCAAAATGTTGACAAATTTTCTGCAGAGCTTCTATTATAACTGCCAATGGAATCCTTGTTTCCAGCTGAAACAGGAGGCTGGCCTTTATTGTCCACATTCCTGTAAGCATTTTAGCCTTTTGAGCTCTGACCAGTATTGCAAATCAAGCACCACTCACAACATCTCAGAGCTTCTCTAGTTGACCTTTCCAAATGTTTCCAAATTCCTCCTACAAAGCCAAAAATTTCTAAACCACTTGGTCAGGTACAGTCACAGCAGTGACCGCAACCTCAGGATCAATTTTCTGTATTAGTCAGCTTTCCTGTTGCTGGAACAAAATACTAGATACCACATAAGGGAAAAGTTTATTTTTGTTTACAGTTTCAGGGAAATCTATTGATGAATATAGTACCCCCATGATCTAATCATCTTCTAAAAGCTCTACCTCTGAACTGACACTTTTAGGGGGCATTTTAGATCTAAACCATCCCAAGTACAATTGAATTTCACTAAATCAAAATTCATTAAGTAGTATATTGTTTATAAGTTTTAATGAAGTTGTATCCATTAACAGTCACTTTCTCAAGTTACCCGTGTCTTCAATTTTTAGAATATATTTTTGAAGGATTAGGGTTTAGGATGATAGCCTTATGACCCCATAAATTTACATGGATTATCTCATGTAACCTTAATGAAATACAAATATTGGGGCCAGGGATTTAGCTCAGTGGCACTGCACCTGCCTCTCAGGCACAAGGTCCTGAGTTCGATCTCCAGTATTGCAAAAAACAAAACAAAACACAACAATGAAAATAAAGATACTTCTCTTAAAAAGAAAAGAAAAGAAATACAAATATTATTGTCATCCCCAGTTTACTTGTAAGGAATTATGTTTTGAAAAGTTTTAAGATCAGTTAGTAAATAACAGACAAGATATTTGAATAAAGTTTTCTAATTCCACGAAATGTTTATGCTTAACATTTATTGCTAAATAGTGTATGCCTCAGTTATCAGACAAAACACTTTGAAAAAGCTGTATCATTCTTTGTTAGGAAAGTTTACCAGTGCATTTTTCAAGGGTTTTTTAACAACGGATTAAGCCTGAGTTTTAATATTCAGTTAACCAATTACCATTTCTAACTTACAAAGGATTCTAGTAATTCTTATTTTCTTGTTTTTTTTAAGTATGATTTTTCAATCATAAGTGTTATTTTGTTAAACGTTATTACATTGATATGTAAGGGTGTAGACAAAGTACAGTGCCTGTCCAAGATTTGTATTGAGTCTATTTAGAATCTAAAATAGGCAGGATTTTGTTTGTTTTTGTTTTTTTCAGTGCTGAGGAACGAACACCAGGGCCTCGTACATGCTAGACAAGCGCTCTAGCCTATATTTCCAGCCATTTTTGTTTTTTAAGACAGGTTCTTGCTAAATTGCCCAACTTGTGGTCCTCTAACTTCCTAAGTAGCTGGTATTGTAGGTGTGCACCACTGTGCTCAGCTAAAGTGGGCAGTTTTTGAGAATTTTCTTTTGGGTGATATATGTGCTTTATTTAAATTTTTAGTCTGTCCGTCTATCTATATATTAAAGTATTTATTCCTCATTGTATACCACAGAACATGAATTGCAAAATAGCTTCTTAATTACAATATACTAACCTTTGTTTGTATATTCTTTTATGTTTTGTTTTGGGTTTTGGGTTTTTTTTTTTTTTTTTTTTTTGTATTTGTGTTTTTTGGTACTGGGAATCGAACTCAGGACCTTATGCTTGCAAGGCAGGCGCGGTGCCACTGAGCTAAATTCCCAGCCCTTGTATATTCTTATATAAATATTTTGAAGATAATTATATTGGCTGACAAATAATATTAATAGTTTAATCCTCTTTTTACAGATTTTATTAAACAAAGAAGAGCAGGACTAAATGAATTCATTCAGAATTTAGTTAGGTATCCAGAGCTTTGCAACCAGTAAGTAATTTTTGTTGTATTCTAAATCTAAGAATATTGGGAAACCAAATGTAAGAATATTGAAGAAGTCTAGTACAGATTTATTCTTTCTGTGAAATGTTTTCTTGTTTTTCTTTATTTTTTTACTAGTACATGTTTATAGTACATAATATTTATACACCTTGTGGGGAGTTGGTGCATGTACCTAATACATCTTAATCCTTTTTTTGGTTCCCTTTCCCTTCCCTTCCTCCCCCCTCCTCCCAGGTGTTGGGGCAGGGGATTACATGTTTGCAGTACATGTTTACATTCCTTATGTGGAATTGGTACATATACATACACATTTTAATTTTTTTACATCCTCTATTACTCCCCCCATCTCTTGATATCCCCTTCCCCTTTGAGAAAGGTCTTTCTCCCTGCTTCCTATTATCTTTCTTTTATTTTGCTTCTTATTTATACTTTGGGTTTTTCATATGAGAGAAATCATGTGTTATTTAAGCTTGTGTGCCTGATTGATATGAAATGCTATTGTGCTATATATGTTTGTACTTCTGGAGCATTTCCTCCTGATTTTCTTTATACTGTTTTGCCTTTTATCAGTTTGTCTTACTTTCTTTCTCCCTTTCATAATTGTTTTATAGATTACATTTGAAAGAAATTTGTGTAATGTAGTTAAAGCATCGTGCTGATTATTTGATATTTTCCTGTGGCTTCAGAAAACATTAAGTGCCTGCTATTAGCACCTTATTCTAATTTTATTGCAGAGTAACTTATAGAAAAGCACCCATATCATGACCACCCTGCTCAGTGAGTTATAAGAAAGTAAACACACTCAAGTTATCACCCACTCCCCTGGGGCCAAGAACTAGACAATTCTATATTCCTGAAGCCTCTCACACGTCTTTTCTCAACTTCTATTCTGTCTTTTCCAAAGGTAACTCTTCTGAGTCTAGCAAAGAAATGTGCCTTGGTTTTCAACTACATATGAATGGAGTTGTGACTGTTGTGATTGTCATCTTGACAAGATTGGGAAACACCTAGCAGATTACTAAAACACATTTCTGGTTGTGTCTGAGTTGGTCATGGGGGTGTGACCTTGGGGACTGTATGTGGTTCCTAGCCCTTTCCTTTCTGCTACCTGGCTGCCATGAACTGAGCAGCTTTACTCCATTATGCTCTTCTGCTGTAATGTTTCTACCATGGAGTCAACTGATCAGGGACTGAAACCTTTGAAATCATGAGCCAAAATAATCCTCTCCTTCTTTTAAAATGTGGATTCTGGATATTTTGTCCCAGCAATGAATTCAACACAATTTATTCAATTCTACTCCTGATAGACATTTGAATTAATTTTAATTTTTATGCTCTTCATTTGAACATCAAACAATTGATGCACATTGCTAGAATTGCTTATATGATTTTCAGGAGAGACTTTTAAAATTAAAATTACTTGGTTTGAATTATTTTAAGCCTTCAAATACAGTCTGTTAAAACTGATTTCTAGGGAGGCTATGCCAGTTTATATTCTGCTAGCACTGTATGAACATCCTGAAGACTCTTCCAGCCTTGGTTGGCATAACAGTAGAACTACATTTAGCATTTGCAGGAGAGACTTTTAAAGTGTATCTGGCAATTTTGAATACTACTGTAACTAATATAATCTTTTGATGAACAGCTGCAAACACTTCTGAAGTTTCTGGGCTGTAGGATATGTATGTTTAACCTTTGTGGATAGTACCAAATTTTTTTCCAAAATGATTGCCAGAATTCATACTTCCATTATAAATGTATGAAACCACATTGTTTCACGAACCACTTAGTGTTGTTAGTCTTACAATTTTAGCTATTCAGATGATTGAGTAGTGGTTTCTTATTGTTTTGTTTTGGGTGTTGGTTTTGTTTTGTTTTGGGGTTTTTTTGGTGTTTTTTTTTTTTGAGACATGGTCTTATTATGTAGTCCAGCCTTCAGAGTGCTGGGATTACAGGTGTGCACCACACCTGGATTCTTATTATTGCTTTAATTTGTATTTCACTAATTACTGATAGAATTGATCAGAGATATAAATATAAAGTTATTTATATCATTATTAGCATTTAATGATAAGGCTACAAGAGTCTTCATGATGTTCACATACTGTTAAGAGAATGTAAATAGCTTCCCTAGAAATCAGTTTTAACAGAATGCATTTGAAATCTTAAAATGGGTTTATAATTCAGACCAGTGCTCGCTTTGGCAGCACATATACTAAAATATAATACAGACCAAATAATTTTAAAAATCTGTCCTGAAAATCATAAATGCCGTTCTACTGTTATGTGAAAACAAGAAGAGTTCTAGTATTATTTGTAGTAGTGAAAGTTATGTATTTAGAAGTTTATAAGTGACAATTCAGTGGGTTTTTTAGTATATTCACAGTGCTGTACACTCATCATTACTCTCACTCAAGTCTAATCTACCATTTCTTTCTTTTCTTTTCTTTTTCTTTTTTTTTTTTTTTTTTGGTACCAGGGATTGAACCTCGGGTCCTTGCACTTGCAAGGCAGGCAACCACTGAGCTAAATCCCTGGCCTGAATCTAGCATTTCTAACACCCCCCCCCCCAAAAAAAATGGTACCCCCAAATTCTCTCTTCCTCCAGTGCCTGGCAACCACTAGTCTATTATCAATCACTAAAGCTTGCTTGTTCTGGGCATTTTGTTTAAAATGAAGTCATATAATATGTGACTTTTTTTCTTCCTTTGTTCATTTAGTGTAATGTTTTGTTTTGGTTTTGTTGGTACCAGGGATTGAACTCAGAACCTTGCACTTCCGAGGCAGGCTCAGTGCCACTGAACTGAATCCTTGGCCCTAGTATAATGTCTTTGAGGTTCATCCATGTTGTTAACATGTATCAGTATTTTACTCCTTTTTATGAATGAATTCTACTGTGTTTTAATATACCACATTTTGTTTATCCATTCATCAGCCAGTGAACATTCAGGATGTTTCTACTTTTTAGCTATTATGAATTATGCTGTTATGATTATTTCATAGATGAATTTTTATGTGAACATGTTTATATTTTTTCTGGTTATGGAACTACTAGAGTGGAACCACTAGATTATACAGTACTAGGAGTGGAACTACTAGATTATACAGTAACTCCATGTTTAGCTTTTTGAGGACTGCCAAACTTTTCTAGTGGCTGCACCACTTTACTTGCACAGCAGCCCTCTCCTTTGTAAAAACAATTTTTCATCTTTCAATTTTTCTACTATTTCTGTTATTTGTATTGAATTATTTAGAATAATTCAGGGTAGAAGTAACCAGATATATTTAACATCCCTCAGGACTGTCATTAGTCCACGCACGATCCTTTTTAAGTCCATTTTATTCTCTTCATCTTATATTGTTGTACTTATTTCTTTATCTCCACAGTGATTATCTACTTTAATATGTTTGGGTACTTGCTATCTCTTTATCTTTGAAAAGTTTAGACTGACTGTTTGTCTGTATTTAATATATACATAAATGATACTGTGCTATTATTGTTCCTTGTTTTCTGGCTACCGACTGATACTCCCTATAGGCAGTTATCCATATTTGACTTACTAATTTTCCTTGTTGTAAGTATCTATTTTGTTTACAATTCACTGGTACAATGACTGTCCTGATTACATACATGCCTTTCAGTAGAACTGTGCATAATTTTTTTGGGGGGGGGTTGTCTATAGAATTGGAATTTTGAGGTCCAGGAAAAATGTATACAGTTTCTCCAAGAATTTTCCATTTGGTTCCTTGTTTTTTAAAAAATTAATTTGCTTATTCCTTTTAAAATAATAGTAATGCATTTTGTTTTGCTTTCTTGCTATAAATGCTAATATTGTGGCTTTTGTTTTGATTTTATTTTAAAAGGGAGAAAAGCTGTAGATATGATTTTATACCATAATAAACTTAATTTTTGTTTTCAGTCCAGATGTCAGAGCATTCCTGCAAATGGACAGCCCAAAACATCAGTCAGATCCATGGGAAGATGAGGATGAAAGAAGTACTCAGAAGGTAGTAAGAGAAATTACATTTTTTAACAGAAAAAATATCATTCCCCAAAGATGAAATAAATTAGGACAATATTTGTTCACAATGAAGTGGTTTCATTTGTAGTAGGTTTTCTAAAAACCACTTATTGATCAGTATTTCTTATAAAATGCATAGAATTACTACTTTTATGATAAGAAATGTAATGTAAGTTAAAAAAAAATTTAAAAGTAACAGGTAAGGGGCCAGGGATTTAGCTCAGTGGTTTCGCTGCCTGCTGCGCAAGCACAATAACCTGAGTTTGATCCCCGGTACCAAAAAAAAAAAGTAACAGGTAAGAAGGTAAGTATTACCCATATTGCTACCTCCTGGAACTAGTAATTTTTAACATTTGAGTGATTTTTCTTTCCAATATTCTCTTAATGGTATAGGGTTTTAAAGATATCTAAATTATATAATGTATATAATTTTATACTGTTTTCTTTAAATCTTAGACATTTATTTTGAACATTGTATTTCTTTATCATCATCACCATACCTGGAACTATTGTTTTGAACTTTAGTCAAGAAAGTCCCTTTCAACAGGAACATTATATACCTCTTTTTCTGCCTTATCAGGTTTTTATGAGTATAGTGATCAATATCCATATGCCACCTGGCTTCATCTAACTTTTATTTCTATTGTATGTGTACATAATTAATATATGTTTCTAATAAAGAGTAGATTATTCTTAGTCTTTGAACTAGATTGTGATAAACAAAAAAGTAAAATAAGCTTGAATCTTACAAAGATATTTCCAGCATTCCCCTTTGAAAGCTATTGGAAAGGTAAATACTAATAAATCTAAATCAAAATATTCTAATGTAACAGAATTACAATTATGTTTTTTATTTAAAAGATAATATGAGTTACAGAAGTCTTTTTTTTTTGGTACCGGGAATCAAACTCGGGTGCTTGTGCTTGTGCAGCAGGCGGCAAAACCACTGAGTTAAATCCCCAGCCCGATAATATGAGTTAGAACATTACTATCCCTACCTAAAATCTTCCTTAGTTAAAAAAAAGGTGAATGTGTTCAGCCTTGATTCGAATAGCAGTTTTTATTTTTACATGGTGTTGAGGATTGAACCTACACTTTCACACCTACTAGTTAAGCTCTCTACAACTGAGCCACATCCCCACCCACAAATGAAATTTTCAAACAAGAGATTTTTATTTCTCTACCAAATTTAACAGTTTAAAGTCAATAACTTGACTTTAAAGGACCAATAAGGATAGGCACAACAAGCACCCATGGGTATTATTGACATCATTTTAGTTTTATGCAACTCTTCAGAAATCAATTCAGCAATATGTATCAAATATAAAATTATATTCATTTCACTAAGGGTTATGCAAATGAGATAATCCTTCACATAGAAAAAATTAAGTGTTTATGTGATGTATAAAAAATTAGAATAAACCATCAGTCAGATAGTACTTGTCTGCATATGTTTTGAAGTATTTTTGAAGATAATATTTTAAGCTTTGACATACCATTAAATGAAACCAGAATATAAAATTTTATATGCATATGCACAGTGAATTATAGTTAGTTTTTAAAAGATATGGAAAAATGAAATGACTGAAATATTTGTAGATTCACCTGTTGATAAGAACAGAACATCTTCCTCCTAGTACTTTCTGTATTTTCCAACTCTGGTTATATATTTTTAATTGAAAATGATTAAACTATTCAAATAATATTTTAAAGAATAAAAGCCACGTAAGTGTAGTTTTTCATGTTTTGCTTGCCACTCATGTAAAAGTATGCTGGTTTAGGTCATTTAAAGAATATAACTATTTAGACCTTTTAACTAAATGATGTTCATAGCTAGAAGATGTCTTAAGGGCAACTGGGACTTTACCCTCTTATAAAGAGAAAAATAAGTCAAGAGAAGTTGAGAAACTTAAAATCTCAGTGTTCATTCTTTTCATAAATTATACCTTACCCTTAATTTAGTCATTAGATGTCATGGTTAAATAGTAGGTGAAATGAAAACTTGCCTAATTATATATTCCAGTAATTTTCATCATTTCATGAATGTGCTCCATTAGGAAAATCATTGCCAAATAATAAAAATCTACATAGTAATGTAATTCACGGGACAGAGTTATTCATTTTATTTAATCCACGTTTAATTATTTTCCCTTATATTTTTAAAAGTTCATTGAATGGAAAATTTATCCAGTTATGCACACATTCACTGAAAGAATATGTGTGTATTGAAATTGCAACTGTTTGAATTATGTTGTCAGAGTCAGTGGAACACTAATATTTAAACATAAAAGACTACTCTTGTGTTACAATTATACCACAACAGGGCAGATCTCATTTAATGAACCAGAATATTTATAAACATTTTTGTCTTGCCTTAAACTATTATAATTTCATATATTTCTGTCTTCTAGGGATTGCAAATTTATTACATGAAGATTAAGACAAGTTTTTAAAACCTTTTTTCTATTTATAGATTATATGAGGCTCTTGTAAAACTAGACATACTTGAGGAGTTTATAACTTTTAATTATCTGAATGTATAAAGAACTTCAAAGTGAATTTATGGGAGACTGAATTCACTTGTACTTGCCTTTTTATCTTTTCCCTTTTTTCCTTCCCCCCACTCCTTTCTTTTCTATTTTTTAGTACTAGGGATTGAACCCAAGGCCTACTCACTGATATACTTCCCCAGAACTTTTCTTAATTTTTTTTTTTTAATTTTGAGACAGTGTCTTCTCTGCCTTGCTCAGGCTGGCCTAGAACTTCTGATCTTCCTGCTTCATCATCCCAGAGTGCCATAATTATAAGCATGCACCATCACATTTGTACTTGGCTTTTATAAAAAGTATCTACTCTGTGGCAGGGATTTAGCTCAATGGTGCTGCACCTGCCTCACAAGCACAAGGTCCTGAGTTTGATCCCCAGTACCAAAACATAAAAAGTTCCTACTCTGGGCTGGGGAGGTAGCTAGATGGTAGAGTTCATGCTGACCCCCAGTTTGATCCCCACCACTACAAAACAAAATAAAATGCTCACTCTGTCAGGACAAACAGATTTATTTTTTGGAATTTTGAGTGAAATGTTTACCTATTAGTGAACCTTGAATTAGTTAAATTACTTTATGGCACTGAGCAAAGATTTGCTTCTAAGTTACTGCCATGAATTAAATTTACTGTGTTGTGTATTGCAAAAAAAAAAAAAAAAGCCTATCTAAAGTGTTGGTGCTGCTATGAAAATGCCATTGTCTGTATTTGCTTTAGGAATTTAGCTATCACCAAATTAAAACTGAAAATTCGATATTTACAATCATTACCTCATCCTATCATTTTCTGTCTTAAAGAAGCTGTTAGAAAATTTGAAAACCAAACTAATTTTTAACCAGTTTTTAAAATGTAAAAATGACTTTTTAATTATGACCTCAATGCCCAGATCTTTCAAGGAGCTTTCCATTCATTTGCTAACTTTAAGCTTGATTTCTAGCTTACCTTTTTACTTTACAACTGCTCTTTAAAGTTATCATTATAAAAATGATTGTTTATGTATGTTTCCAAGTAAGCCTATAGACTTACTAAGCATTAGGACCTTAGATTTCTTTAACATGCACTCATATCTGTGGTACAGTTATGTATATTTTATTTCAAAACATTTGTTGGCTGATAATACATTCTATGAAGCTCCAATAAGAATGCCATTGTTTTAATGCTGTTTGTTTTGTGTCCCCCCCTGCACCCCGTCCTGGCCTGGGATCTAAACAGCTCCACTCTACCTCACAGAACATCAACCTGGGACCAACTGGAAATCCTCAGTAGGTTTAATTTATCTCAAACAATCCTTTAATTAAATAATTAAATTTTAGGAAGCTCATTTTTGAGACATATGTAATCATACCAATTTAATTAGGGGCTTCAGAAATACAACCATAGTCTCAGGGAATATATAATATTGTCATGTGCTTGACTCACTGCTCCAGCTTTTCATTGCTTTAGTAGAACCCTAGTAAGGAGCTATTTTTTAAATCTGCAAATAGTTAATTGGATTCTTCTATTTTGCAGTTGTCATTTTTCTGGTTTTATTTTGTGTATATATGTGAAAAATCATTTCCTATAAGGTATTCTTAAAACAAAAACATCCTTCCAAGCCTAATTGATACATTCTCCTGGTGCTCATACTCAGTGTTGTTGGTACACTATAGTTGTTAGCCAGCCTGTTCCAGAGGAGTAATGATGGATATTAACATATTAAAGGATATTAAACTTTACCTAGTCTACCCCATATTTCTATATTCATTTGAGTACATAGGAAACATTCTGAGGAATGCAGTCTGAGAAATGTTGAATGAGACCAGAGGTGGCAAATACAGACTTCATGTTGACTGTCAATCCTAGCGATTCATTGAAAGTGAACACCTAGAGAGCATCCAGTACAAAAGATTCCACTGCTGCTGCTTGACTCTGTTCAAGGAGTGCCCAGGTGGATTAGTGATGTGATGTCAGCCATGGGTTGGAGAATGAGTGGTGTTGCCATCCTTACTTTGTAATTATCCTGACAGAATTTTTTTATTAATCTCCAGTATTCTTTTGCCCCAGAACAACAAGCTTTCCTTATCTTTTTGACTTACTTGGGGAGTGTATAGACACAAGGGAGAAGTGACAGCAGGATTGGGCCTAGGACACTTCAATACTATGAAGTCAAGGAAGAACTGATAGCGGGTACTGAGAAACAATAGTAAGATAGGAGGAATGCAGGAATATGATATCCTGAAGTCAGGAAAAGAAAATATCTCAAGGTGGAGAAAATATTTATAATTGATTCTGTTAATGTTGCTGATATGGCAAGTAATACAAAGATCGAAAAACTGAGAGCTGGGAATGTAGCTCAGCAGCACTGTGCCTACCTGGTAAGCGCAAGGCCCTGAGTTCAGTTCCCCGTACCAGAAAAAAGAAAAATTGACCAATAAATTTGATAAGTTGTTGTGAATATTACAAGCAGTTTTATCGGTGTGGTTGTAAGATCTTGTTAGGAAAAAGGGTTCAGGAGAGAACTAGAGAGGAGGTCAGCAGGAAAAGTAGTGCACTTAGACCAGTCACTTGAAGGATTTTGCTGCGTGGGATGAGAGGGAATGGGATGGTAATTGGAAGAGGGTGTTTTGTTTTGGGGTTTTTTTTGGTACCAGGGACCAAACTTAGGACCTTTCACTTTCGAGGCAGGCATGGTGCCACTGAGCTAGCTCCCTGGCCCGGGTGTTTGGTTTTGAGCATTCTTTTCTGTCATTCATAACATTGAACAAAATGGTACCACAAAATACAGATTTTCAATTAGTTTTTATCTTCAACAGTTAACAGTGAGGCCTGAGCCTATTTGCTGCTTGGAGAGTTTGCCTGATTTTTTCACTGTCACATTTGCTTGCTTTTGTGTAAAAAAATATTTCAGTATCTCAGGTTTCATTAAAGAGCAAAATAGTTCAAAGAGCAGTTTTCTGAAGAAGAGAAAACATGTAAATTTAGTTAAGTATTTATCTCACTAATCTTGTTATTATTTAACCTAGTCCTGGTGTTACTCTCTTGTTTGAATTGACTATTTTTCTTTAATAATCAATTAATGAAAATTTCAGATTCATATGGAGTTATTCCCCTCTCTCTAGTACAGCTAAGGAATTCCGATTAAAGAAAACAGCTTTTCTGGCTTCTTAAGTTCAACTTTCTGCTTCCATGTACATCTACCCATATATGACCAATATTGTTTTTACCTAACATATTGAAGTAAATAAAAAGACAATCTTAGTTTTCCCTTTGGCTTTTCTTTTCCTGGCTTTCTTACATCACCATCCATGAGAATAAGCTGAGAAGTCATCTTTAATGTACAATAAGTGATTCATATTTAACACTGAGGCTTTTTTCTCCACTGGAAAGTTTTTAGCATGTTTACCAGGTGTTGCAACTAGTAATTTCATTTTCAGAAGAATTACCAGATTCTAGAGAGTCCTTGGAATGTTTCAGTAAATTATATAGTTACTCAGTTTCCTCATAACATTGGTGAGGTTATATATGTATATCTAGATATATATTTACATACGTATATCTGTATATAGAAATAAATATATGCATCCTTTGCCCCTAAAGAGGATATATTATTGAACTCCTTTTTAAGCAGAACTTAACGAGGCTTACAAAATTATAAAATGTTTTGTCGTTGTTAATTTATTTCAGCGCTAAACCAACTGACTTTGACTTTTTAAAAGTTATTGGAAAAGGCAGCTTTGGCAAGGTAAGAATGTTTCTATCTTCTCATTCAGTGGATAAATACTTAAGGAATGCAGGTCTTGTATATGTGAACCACAGGACATTTTTGGTATGAAGAGTAGGGCAAAGTGACAGAGTAGGCACCAGAGTTAAGGTGGGATGGAGAAAATCCCTGCTTAGATGGGTTGATCAAGGAGTCTTCTTTGAAAATGTACTATTAAGCTGAGGCTGGAAAGACAAAAATGAGCATCTTTGTGAATAACAGTTGATAAAGGGAAGGAGTGTGAAGACCCTGCTTATTCTCATACAGTAGCAAATCAATCATACAATTTGATACTATAGCTATACCAAGGAGGGAGAATCATTTCAGGTCAGGATTACTAAGAAAAGCATTAAAAAGGAGTTTATCTGAATCATCAAATATGTTTAAGTATTTTTTTTTGCATTATTTTCAAGTCTGTAGTAAAAATGAATATTGCTATATTTTGATGTCTCAAGTTTGTTTTCTGCATTCCCTTGTGACCATACAATTAAATCCATGTGTGTTTATTCACAAAATATATATTGACAGAGCATTATGCTAATATAGCCAACAAAGTTAGAAGTATCCTACTTTCAACATACTTGTAGTCTACTGCAATTCTAGAGATAATCTGACATTAAAAACAGGACCATTATTAACTGGGCATGGTGGCACATGCCTGTAATCCCAGCTACTTGGAAGGTTTAGGCAGAGAATGTTGAGTTCAAGGCCAGTCTGAGCAACATGGAAAAATCTCATTGCAAAAACAGTAACAACGAAAAACAAAGTCTTTTGGAAATTTCATGCTTAGATCCAGAATCCACCAAGATTTCATTCTTACATATAATATGAGGTGTAGGGACACAGTTGATTTTTTATATATGGATATCCAGATGATCTTACAGAATTTCTAAAAAGACTGTTCTTTCCCCATTGATTTGAAGGGCCACCTTCATCATACATCTAGCGTTTATATATGAGCAGATTTGTTTTTATGTTCAAATGTTTGTCTTTTTGTTTCTAGATTTTATATTTTGTACCATTGGTCTATTTGTTTATCTTAACACCAGTGCCACATTGGCTTGATAACTAAGTCCTTTGCTCGTTTTTCTTCAGCAGACTATTCTTTACCCTTTGCTTACCTATACACATTTTAGAATGTCAGTTTTTGCATAAATTTATTTGGAATTTGATTGTGATTGCATTGAATCTATAGATAAATTTGAGAAGAATTAAAATCTTTATAATATTGAATCTTCCAGCTCATGGTGTAGCTTTTGGTTAATTTAGCTTATTTTAAATTTTTTCACTAATACTTTATAGTGTTCTGTATAGAATTTGTACACATCTTTAATTAGTTTTATTCCTAGTTGTTTCTTTTTAGTGCTGTTTGAAAACCAGTGTTAATTATTGAAGCTGAATGTATGCATTATCTGTGACACATTGGTTCTACTCCTAGGTGGCTATCCAACAGAAATGCAGTTGCACTACAAAAGGCATATGTAGGCATGCTCATAGCATCATTATTTATAAACAGTCTAAATATATAACAATGAAAGAGTGTATGTATTGTGATGGAATATTCTGCCCAACAATGAAAATGTGAAAATTATGCTACACGCCATAACTTGAATGAATATTACATAACTCAGAAAAGGGACACCTTTATGTGACTCTAATTTAAAAGGCAGAACTGCATGTTGATGTAGCAGTACTTACCTTTGAGGAGGAGTTGGATGAGTCACAACTGGGATGGGGCAGAAGGGAGGCTTCAGGCTACTGGGACACTTTATTTCACCTGGATAGTGTTGACATAGGTGTGTTCACTTTGCAGTAATTTATCAAGTTAGAATGTTTTGTCTTTCTATATATTTGCTATATTTAATAAAAACTAAGGCTTGGAAAATGGTTAGAAACCAACATAGTTCAATAAAACAAAGAAAAGCAGAGTACAGAAGAAAAGAAGTGAACAAATTCCAATGCAAAAATATATAATAAATGCCATAAATAATGGAAATCTAGCATTTATTCTAAACTAACTCCAGTTTGTAGTCTGGGTTCCACTTTCCATGTGCCTGTTTACTTTTGAACCTTATATCCACCAAATCTAACAATCTACTGGAAGAAAAAAAAACCCTACTTGAAGGGAATTAGTAGCTTCTAATTTCCACATTCTTTGAATTATTTTCTCGAAATGTACTTGAAGATGAACCAAAGTATTGGAGAAGGAAAGGTCAGGCAGGTGGGCATTGTCAAGAAAAAGGAAAAATTTAAGAAGAAATGTTACTTGAGAGAAGACATTTTTATCCTAAAGATTTTTTATTCCATCTTTATGAGTAATAAAAATATTTTATTAACAGACTTTATTTTTAGAACAGTGTTAGATTTATAGAACAATTGAACAGAAAGTACAGAGAATTCCCAGTACCCCTTAACACAGTTTGCCCTCTTATTAACACCACACATTAGTATGGTATCTTTGTTATAGTAAATCAATACTGATACATTATTAGTAGCAGGAGTTCATTATTTATTCACATTTCCTTAGTTTTTACTTAATATCCTTTTTTCTGTTTCAGAATCCCATCCAGGAGACCACATTACATTTGGTTGTCATGTCTCCTTAGGCTTCTCTTGGCAGCAGTAGTTTCTCAAATTTCTTATTTTAGATGACCTTGACAATTTTGAGGAGTACTGGTCAAATATATTGTAGGATGCTCCTCTGTTCTTTGATTTTGTGTGTGTGTGTGTGTGTGTGTGTGTGTGTGCGCGCGTGCGTGCCAAGAAAGACCACAGAAGGGCTGTAAATAAGTCCTAGCATTGTCACTAGTTGCTGTGTCAGATAATTTCAAAAAACTTTGGAATATGTCATTTAATAGTTACACTACTTGCAATTTAATTTGATGGTGGTCTTGAATTCCCTATAGTTAGAGTCATATGTCACTTAACAATGGAAACATGTTCTGAGAAGTGTGTTCTTAGCTGATTTCATTGTTGTCCAAACATCACATATGTACTCACACAAACCTAGATGATACAGCTACTACAATATAACCTACTATATACACCTAAGCTGTGTGGTGTATACCAGTAGCGGTGAACCTGTGGCACTTGTGGCACAGCAGGTACACAGAGCCCCCTCCCTTTCAGCACATGAGCAATGTCCTCCCAGCCAAGGTTTGAAAAATTATCAGCATGCAGACAACAGCAAAGATCACATTAATTGTGCAAAAGCGCACAAAATGCACACTTTTACCTTCAAATAAAAAGCTGTTTGTATGATTGAAAGCTCTGTTATTGTGTGTTTTGTTTAAGACAAAAGATGTTAATGTATGAGTTGTTTTTCCTAAACTAATACTTCACCATTCAGGTTTAATTGCAGTGTTGGCACTTTGCGAAAAGTAAGTGGATTTTGGTTGCGGTTTGAACACTCTGTGTCCATCGTTGACCAAAATGTGCAGCACATGTTTGTATTTGTAAAACCTTGAGTGTGTCTCCCTTTTTCTTGGGTGAGATCCTCTAGGTTTCTTCACATTCCTAAGAGTGTCTGCATGCAACCTAGCTGATTACAGAAACTCAGCTATAATGGTACTCTTCCTCTGAACTCTTCTAAATTATAAAGTCTATAAGAAAAGCCTAAATATAAAACAGCAATGCACTTTGATCACCTAAACATCGTTTCCTTCTTTTTTATATAGCCATGAAGTTTATAGCCTCAGTATTTTCTAAGGACACAAGGCTGGAGCACATGTGCATACACATGCACGTACACACACAAACACAAAGACATCTCAAGCAGGTTAGATTTTGCCACTTAAAAATGGTTTTAAAAATCTCATCAATGGGGATTTAGCCCAGTGGTTCCACCGCCTGCCTCAAAAGCGCAAGGTCCCAAGTTTGATCCCCAGTACCAAAAATATATGTAAAGAAATAAATAAAATAAAAATAAAGGGCCAGGGATTTAGCTCAGTGTTTCCGCTGCCTGCCTCGCAAGTGCAAGGTCCCGAGTTTGATCCCCAGTGCCAAAAAAAAAAAAAATTCCATCAACACAGTAAGTGACAGAAATAGTGTCTGGCTATTCAAATAATCTTTTTTTTATTAAAATGCCTAAGGAAAATGGAATTATAGAAATAAATTCAATAGTTCTCAGTGTTCAAAACAAAAGCGTATTATCCAGGTCCTTTGGGACTTTTCACAAAATTTAAGAGCTATTGTTTTATTGACAAGTGAATTATCCCTATGAAAATACTGAATTTTTAATAATTTGTACAATCTTTTCAACAGGTTCTTCTTGCAAAACGAAAACTGGATGGAAAATTTTATGCTGTCAAAGTGTTACAGAAAAAAGTAGTTCTCAACAGGAAAGAGGTAAAATAAAGTTATTGTTCCTCCTGAGCCCATTTTCTTAATTAACAGAATTGTTTTCTAATGTTTAATACAAGTTGATCCTTTGCCTTTTTTTCCAGCAAAAACATATTATGGCTGAACGTAATGTTCTCTTGAAAAATGTGAAACACCCATTTTTGGTTGGATTACATTATTCTTTCCAAACAAGTGAAAAACTTTATTTTGTTCTGGATTTTATTAATGGAGGGGAGGTGAGTTTTATAATTAGTTTTCTAATATTGATAATTGTTAGAAAATAGCATGAAATCAAAAAGGTTTTCTTACAAGTTTTTAAATGACAGTGCATTGTCAATAGCTATTTGTGTATTTGAAACAATATTTAAGCAACTGGCTACAATGCAAGATGTGGAGAAGTATAATATGAAAGCTGTCAAACGTATTGCTGGGAAGATTTGTAAAAGAAACTCAGTAAAAAGCCACAGATTTCATTGATAGATTAGATTTGTTACAAAGCTTTATAGCAAGAATGACATACTGAAATATTAGAATAAAACATGGTTTATAATTTAGATGATTGTTTCAACAGTTACATATAAAGATTCAGCCTGTTATTTCTCAAATGTACAAAATGTTAATCAGTGAAATAATCTTCTAATAAAGAATCCTGTGGTGAAACTGGTTGGGAAATGCTTCCTTGCTTTATCACCATCTTGGTAATTCATGGTCTGTTTTAGCATGTTCAAGACTTTGAGATCAGCCTTAAACAAAGGATTTCTTAAAATAAAAATACTGTTTTTACGGCCAGGGATTTAGCTCAGTGGTTTTGCCGCCTGCTGCACAACTGCAAGGACCCGAGTTCGATCCCCGGTACCAAAAAAAAAAAAAAAAATACTGTTTTTATCTCATAGTCTCCGTTTTGTTTGAACTTAATCTACTAATATTCCTCAAAACTCTGATATAGAAGGATATTAAAATACAGTTGAGGAAATGCAGCTAAGATAATTATAATAACAGTTAAGATGATATTAGATATTTTCCCAGACTATGGGTGTTCATGTTCTTTTTTCTTCACAACAATCTTACAGAAGACTAAAAAATTCTAATAACAGAGAATCCAAGTAGCTTGTGGAAGTCATGTACTGCAGTTAGTAATTATTAGAGACAGGAATTTAACTTGGGCATCAGACAGTCTGATTCCAGTATAGGGAGTTGACCTCTCCCATTTATCTACTTTTCAACTCTCACATCTTTCTAATTTGTTTGATCCTTGACTGTGAATGTCCAAAAATTATTTTAATATTATAAATATTGTCATTCCTTTACAAAGGAATTTTCTGTCTAAATATTACAAATATTGTCATTCCTTTACAAAGGAATTTTCTTATAATCTCAGAGCAGAGAAAAGAAAATTGTCTAAGAGATTGGCTAAGAGAATGAAGTATCATGGAATGCAGTGGTGGGTATAGGAGTTGAATGGGGCTGTAGGTAAACAAGGAATAAAGATGAGGGGAAAGGGTAGAACCGGGATGAGTATGGCTTCATCTTGTGTTCCCTCTTATTAGCCATTGTTTTTCCCTTAATGTTCATACTTATATTTTAATTTTGACAAGATACTTTTTATGTACACTACTTCTCTTTTTCTAGAGGAGAATATCAACAAATAAGTTTTATGATATGAAACAGATAATTGAGCCTTTTGAAGCTTTAGTTTCCTCTTTTATTTCTGACCTCAAAATTATTGTCTAGATTAAATAACACAGCATGTAATGTCCTTAGCATAATCCCTTTTTATTTACTAAACAATCAGTATTGGCTATTATTAGTGACATAGTCAGATTTTTCATTTTAAGTTTTTTAGGATTAATATATTAGCAAAATGTGATTGGAAGATCAATAAATAGAATATTATAGTAGTACAGGGTACAACTAGTAAAAGCAATGGTAGGGGTAAGGGGGAGAGATATTCTAGAAATACTTCAAAGATAAAATAAGAATTTATTTATTTGTTTGATTCAGGGCCTAAAGAATAATATAGCAGTTCTGGTGAATCCCAGGCCACCCCCATTTATCTGTCAGGATATATTATAACTGATCTTTACCACAGCCTTTCAGAAAAGGTTAAGATTTTTTAAAACAGTCTTTGATAATCAAAGAAGTTAAATGAATTATACAAAAAAGAGATGAGCCAAAATTTGAACCCAAGTCTGATTAGCTCTGGATCCTTTTTGTGTACAGTACCTTTTCCCACTTTTGTGGCTTAAGAGGGCTGGAGAGAATACAATAGCGGTAATAAGCTGTAAGAGAAGACAAAGGTTTTTGCTCTGTTTCAGACAAGTTAAATTTGGTGAATTATAAAATACTTCAGAACAACATCAGGCAATAAATAGGTCTTTGCAGTAGGAGCTCCAAGTAGAGATGTGGGCTGGGGATGTCTTTGTGGAAGACATCAACAATACAATTGGTGGTTAAATCATTGGAATGGATAGGTTACCTGGGAAGGATATTTGGAGAAAGAATAACAGTGTGCCAAGGGTAGAAACTCTCATCCCTTTGGTGTCTAGAGCCAGAAAGGATCACAGATGGAATTCTCCCAGACAGGAGCAGGCCCAAGGAGACATTATTGTCATAGAGCCCACAGACCCAGTGCAAACTTCCCTAAGGCAAGGAACACAATGGCCAAAGGACTGGTTTTATGAAATAAATTAAGAATTAGAAAGTATGAGAAATTGAGAGTCCTGCTGCTGTTCATCCCAGTCAGTTGCTGCCACATTGAATTTAGGCCTAATGGTGCACTGTCCCTTCCTTTTTTTTTTTTTCCTCTGTAAGAAACCAAAAGTATCATTTTTTTTGTCTCCCCACTCCCCAAATCCCATAGTATCCAGGCATGGTGGTACATGCCCATAATCTCAGCACTTGAGGCCGAGGCAGCAAGTTTGAGACCAACATGGGCAACTTAGCAAGACCCTGTCTCCAAACAAAGAAAAAAAAAAGATGTAGGGATATAGTTCAGTGCAAAGGGCTTGGTTTTAAATCTCCAATACAAAAAACAGATTTTTTTCCAATAGTTAAACATTAATTCAGATTTTTTAAAAACAGTTTTTATCAGACCTGGAGAGGTAGCCAATGGAAGGATACTTGCATCCATAAAGCCCTTGGTTCAATCCCCCGTACTGACAAAAAATTTATCTCAAGTATATTATATCTATAGGTTATATTTGTTCTGTTAGCCACTAGTATTTGTTCGTTAGTTTGTTTTTTAATGAAAAAGTAGTCCATAAAGTCCCAGTAAGATAATCACATGGCAAAGACCACTAGTCTAGAGTGGTTATTTGGAATGGTGAGGATACTGACACACTGAGGATTGAGGAGTACATTGGAGAAAAGTGAAATTAGTAAGGATAACAAAAATATGTGTTAGAGAGTGATATGGTTATTAGATAAGGGAGGGTCACAGCTCTGTGCTTTGATACGTGTTTATCTCATGTTCAAAATGTCAGAAATAATTTCTACCTTTGTATTTATAGAACACGTTTGTTTAACACTCTATGTGAACGCTCCTAACATCCCCACTCCCCAAATTTTGTAGCTGTTTTTTCACTTACAAAGAGAACGGTCCTTTCCTGAACACAGAGCGAGATTTTATGCTGCTGAAATTGCCAGTGCATTGGGTTACTTGCACTCCATCAAAATAGTGTACAGGTAAATTACTTAAATATTATATGTAAGAATATTTTTTAATATTTAATTTCAGGTAATACTCAGGGTTTTTTTTTTCTTTTCTTTTAATTTGATAGAGACTTGAAACCAGAAAATATTCTTTTGGATTCAATGGTAAGTATTGTCTTTTAAAAATCAGGCCAGGGATTTAGCTCAGTGGTTTCACCACCTGTTGCGCAAGCGCAAGGACCCGAGTTCGATCTCCGGTACCAAAAAAAAAAAAAAAAAAAATCTGCTAGTTCTGTTTTTTGTTCTAAGTGGGGGAAAAAGTCTTAAGCTTCCATACTGCATGACTGCACTTATAAAACATTTTCAAAATTACAAAACTACAGACAGAGAACAGATTAATGATTGCAAGAGAACAGGGTCAAACAGAGGTAGCACAAGGAGTTCCTTTGTTGATGAAATAGCTCTTATTTGATGGTGGGTGTTACATGAATCTCTACATGTATATTGAATAGAACTACATCACATATACACAGCATGCATGTTTAAATGGTAAAACTGAGTAAGGTTAGTAGTCTGGTTAACATTGTACCAACGTCAGTTTCCTTTTCAATACTATACTGCATTGATGCAAGATGTCAGCCTTGGGGAAGTGGGTGAGGGCAAGTGGGACTTTATGTACTACTTTTGCAATTTCCTGTGTGTGTATAATTATTTCAAAATAAAAGATTTTTAAGATTGTCAGTTTGTATTCATGTATTGTTTTATCTTACTGTTCTGTATTTGTCAGGGACATGTTGTCTTAACAGATTTTGGGCTTTGTAAAGAAGGAATTTCTATCTCTGATACTACTACAACGTTTTGTGGGACACCAGAGGTAAGAAATATGTCTTGTCATTAATAGAAAAATTTCTAAATGTAAATATGAATCATACAACCCATATACAAAATTAAAATAAGGAAAGTAGAATAAAAACTGTCATTTCAGCTTTCAGCCAGCTGTACTTCTAGACAGTTAAGTTTAGTGATAGTTGGTATTTTTCACTGGTATTTTTCACCAGTTGTACTTCTAGACAGTTAAGCTTAGTGATAGTTGGTATTTTTCACTGAGATATTTTTCCCTGAGTGAGTTAAACCACAGGACTCTTTTGAATAGTCCAAAAGAGGTAAGTTATGTTTATTTGTTTTTAATATTGAAAGTTTACCTTAGGTTTAGCGTTTGATTGTATTTCTAATCTATTTTTAAAAAATCACAGATCAGTAAAAATGTCAAAGGGGGAGGTATGATTATGGTGAAGGTTGCACAATACTGTAAATATGTTAATAACCATTGAATCATACACTTTAAAAAGGGCTGAATTGTAGGGTGTGTGGTGGGGGGAGTATTAGGGATTGAACCGGGCTAGGCAACTGCTCTGTCACTGAGCTGCATCTCCAGGCTCCCCAGGCTTTTGAGTTTTTTTTTTTAGTTCTGAGGCAGGGTCTCACTAGAGGCCCAGGCTGGCCTCAAAGTTGTGATCCTCCCACTTCAGCCTCCGGGCTAGCTGGGATTACAGGCATGTGCCACACATCTGGCATGACGGTCTTAATGTAGCTGTGGTTTGGTTTGATTTGCATAAACTAAAGCAAATGGGGCAGAACATTAACATTGCCTAAATCTGTGTGGCAGTTTTACTGGTTTCTATTATGCTTTTTTATATGGTTGGAATATTTTGTATTTAAATATTTAACAGAAGAAAATAAAGTAGTTGATAGGAAAAAGTCATAAATCAATTTATTAATCAGTGTATCATTCTCAAGTCATCTAGGAAAAATATTTTTAAATTTGTGACATTAATAATTCTTATAACTTATTTAAAAGGCTTATCTTCACTTAGTACATACACACATACAAGTTTAGGTTGTTTCATACTACCCTAATGTTATTGTAATTATACAATTATCTTAGGTGCCATGTAATGTTTTCATTATTGTGGAGCATTTGCAAATACAGTGTTGAAAATATAACTTCGATTTGATCCCCAGCACCACAGAAGAAAGAAAAAGAAGAGAAAATATATCATAAAATGGTTTACATAAACCTTCTAATTAAGATCAGACAAAAGTATCTATTAGTAATAATTATCTTGAAATATAATTTTTTCATTTCTTGCTCGCTTTGTAATCCTAGTTCTTATATATACTTGTAACCTTTCTGTTTTGGTTTATGGGGAGAAGAAATTGTGTGTGTGTGTGTGTGTGTGTGTGTGTGTGTGTGTGTGGATGTGTGTGTGTGTGAATGTACAGTGTTTTCATAGTTAACAAAATCTTTAAGTCCTGTAGGTTTTTTTATTAATTATATTGGTACATTTTAGGTATACAGTGTAATGACATTCATCATTGGTGATTTGTACCTTTACATAATATATCTTCTTATTTTCCTCATTCCCCTGCCCTCCCTTCAAGCCCTCCACCCTTCCCTACCTACAAAGACTTTGTTTCCATTTTTTCTTTTTCTCATATTAATTCCATTCCCCTCTTTCCTTTCCCCTACCTCTCCCATTCCCCTACCTCTCCCATTTCCCCTTCACCTTTGCACCTTTTCTTCCTATTTCACATTATCTATTAAGTCCTGTAGTTTTTAGAAAAGATATACAAGGTATTTGGTCATTTAAAATTTAAATGATATGAAGATATTGTATATTTTTGAATCTAAAATTTAAATTCATCTATGTATGAAATTGTGTTGATTTTTTTAGCCACCTAACTTACATGTTTTTAACTAAGTTTGAGGTTATATCTGAAATAGGAATGCAATTCGGGCTTTTTCTTTCACTGAAAAGAAAAGAAAAAAGGATTATAAATTACCACATTAAAAATTCTTCCTTAAACTGGGCCTGGGATCATGCATCTATATTTCCAGCTCCCTAGGAGGCTGAGGAAGGAGAATCACTTGAGCCCAGGAATTTCAGGACAAGGCCCCATTTCAAAAAAAAAAAAAGAAGGACTGGGGATTTGGCTCAGTGGTGCCGCTGCCTGGCTCGCAACTGACTGCAAGGTCCCGAGTTCAATCTCCAGTACCAAAAAAAAAAGAAAAAGAAAAAAATTGTTTTTTCTAGAAAAAAATATTATAAATTATGATCAGCTGAACTTCTAAAAATAAGTTGCTCTGACAAAAGACTGTGTCTCCAAATGCCTATTTTAAGTACTCAGTATTATAGATCCTGCCTTTGCTGTCTTCTGTGTGTTTTAATTGAGTCAGTTTCTGCAGGGAGGTGCTTGAGTGTGTTTTGGAAAGTATTCCAGTTGGCACTGCCTAAAAACCACTGTTACAGAATGAGAACACAACCCATTAAAAATCTAGAATTTTAAAAATTTGTTTTAAGTGTTATAGATTGAACATGATAAGCAAGTACTTTGCCAATGAGCTACACTCCCACCCATGATAATGTTTTTAATATGATGATGTCACTGGATAGGGTCTAGGAGGCTCCTCTAAAGAGGGAGTGAGGGCCTCAAGTCTTCTCTAGATGAGTCTGTCAACTCTTGTCACAGAAAAGCATTTCAGGATGTGTTAGTGTGTCATAAGCAGAGTTAGAAAGTAAGAGAAAATAGTGAAGGGACTTAAGCTTGAGGAACTAAAGGGGACACAGCTCTGATAAAGAGGACTAGACTGGCCTGTTCACAGAATATCAGACCAGCTTTTATGGATTTGCTAGGGAGGGCTCATCTGGTTGATTATTATCTCAGTTCTGGTTTGCAGGATGGCACTGGGAAAAGTCCTTATTGCTTAAGGGGGTAGTTCATTGTCCTTAAGATGATTATTTCTGCTTGAGCTAGTTTCAGTTTTGTGGAAACGCTGCTGGAATCCAAATTACTGTAGGTTTAAAGCAATGATTACAGACCTCTGGGCACTCGTTGGTAGTTGAGTGTCCCTGTAAATCTCTTATCTTGGTGTTCTCCATCTTAGAGAGGGATAAGATGGGTTATGTAAATTTGGAGCTGATCAACTTTGCCAGCTCTTAGGCATTCACTAAATGATTAAGATGTCTATATGCAGAGCTGGGCAAGGATCTAACCCAGTTTTAAGGTAATAAATGAAGGTCAGGCATTTTTTTGGTTTTTAGTTACCTATTGGGCATCTATAAGCCACAATTAATATTTACTAATTTTTAGCAAAATGCTTTTATGTCCCTAACTGCCTCAAAAGAAAACAAAAATCATGCTTTTAATGAATAATAGGTCCTCTGTCCCTATTGTGGTCTCTGACTGTGTCAGTGACACAGAAAATTTGTTAAATTTCTCAATTATTCCTGAATTTTACCCTGAGTTTTACTGTTGCTGTGTTTCATTCTTTTCTACAGTATCTTGCACCTGAAGTAATAAGGAAACAGCCCTATGACAACACTGTGGATTGGTGGTGCCTTGGTGCTGTTTTGTATGAAATGCTGTATGGATTGGTATGAATTTGTATTCCTTATTACTCCAATACATTATCATTGATTTGGCACACAGTCTTTTTTCTCACTCTTTAAGATCTCACAGATACTTAGATAACACTAACAGCAGTAATCATTTGGTTAAATTAATCCAGAACCACATTAGAAATATGTCTAAGAAGAAAAACTTCATTTTGTTACTAGTTTTTTAAAGTAGTACAATTAGTTTCTCTCGTACTGATAACTACCATTAGGTATTTTCATTCCTCTGGCATTTTTAGAAATACAGTAGATGCCTAGTTATAGCACTAAAATTATCTGTTTTCAGTTTATTGCAAACAACCTCTACCTAACTTCAAAAAGATGGCAAGAAAAAAGATTTTTGCATTTATCGATATATTAATTACATTTCAAAAGATAATGTTCTTTGATTTTTTACCTTTTGTTTTTGTAGGATTTAATACACGATTGCTTAGCACTTTTTTATCACTGGAGATCTCCTATTTCTTTCCCTGAAAACATCATGTCTTAATGATTTCATTGAAAAAAAAAAAAAAAAGGATGTTCACTGTGCAATGGATTTGCCCAATTTTTATTAAGTAAAAACACATAAGGCCAGCCGGAACTTCTGGTTAAAATGAGGAACATTGTGTTACTCTATTGAGATGGTATCACTCCACCCAAAGCAAACATTTTTGGCTTATTACTTAGTTTACTATCTTTATAAAATAAATCCTGTTTTTCTCTAGGCTTTTTGAAATATTTGAAATTATTTCTTAGACTCCATTTGTGATTTCATAAGTATCCAGAAGCTGTAATCTGTCGTTGCTGCCAACACTGATACTAAATGCTACTACCAGTTGAGACCTGAGCTAGTTATCTGTTTGTTTTTCCTACAAACTGTGGAGCTCTCAGTGAAGTTCAGCACATGAGATCCATTTTAGAGCATTTATTTCATATCACTAATTTTTATGATAGATACCTATGAAAGCGAACACAATCTCTTAACTATGATCAGCTTGTAAAAGGAGCTACTTTTCTATTAATAGTAGTGATTTAGAACACTGGATAACAATTTTGTATCTTCCTTTTTTTCAGGCACGGAATATCATTTGCTATTTCAGAATTCTTTGTATTTCTTTAGAAGATTTTGAAAATATAAAAGAAAGTTATATTTTTAAAAGTAAAGCTTTTTCTTATGAAAAAGAAAAGTGACAAGCCCATAAAATTCCCTTACCAGTAAAAATTATTTTTACTTTAAAACTTTTAACTAATAATTAACTGGCTAATGCTTATGTTGAAGCTACTCACCAGGTGTTTAGGGTTTGACAGTAGCATTTTTAGTTATTCAAAGTACTCTCAATGCTTTTACTGACACAAGTACTTAGGAAGGAGTATTGTCTTTAAGTCCCTTGTCTTTTCTAGATACTTTTGCGTTAATGCATTTATTCCCAAATCTCAAAAAGTTATTTAATGTTTCATTTGTCTTGAAAATCTGTTTGCGGTGATTCTGTCATACCTATGATAAGGTTGGTGGTTGTTTTCTCTCAAACATAGTTTTACACGTTGTTTGTAGTTTAACACCTGTTTACAAAGTGCTGTTCAATAAACCTTAATTCACTCAGTGAACACTTAGTAAGCTCTATTGTGTGCCAGGTTTTAGAATCCCTCTGCATCATGAGGCCACGCTGCAGGTGTTTGCACATCCCAAGAGGGCTATCCACTTCTGCAGCTATTCAGACCCAAATATTGCCTGCAAATCAAAGCCAAATCTTTCTGTTCTAAAACCATTTTGGCATAATTCACTTACTACTGAGTTTCTTTATTTTGCTTTTCTCTTTCTCAGCCACCTTTTTACTGCCGAGATGTTGCTGAAATGTATGATAATATTCTTCACAAGCCTCTAAATTTGAGGCCAGGAGTGAGCCTCACAGCCTGGTCCATTCTGGAAGAACTCTTAGAAAAAGACAGGCAAAATCGACTTGGTGCCAAAGAAGATTTTGTATGTAACATGTTTCCCAGTTCCAGCTTTATTTAAACTTATTTAAAATTTGGAGATAAATCCTTATTGTATATGGTATTTATTGGAATGAATATAGCTATTAAAGAATACCACAGTTGAAAAACACATACTTTTCACCACAATTTTCACTAGTATTCATATAAAACTATGCAGTATTTAAAGCATTTTAACTTATATTTTTTCATTTGATGTTCATAATTTGAACTTCTACTCTGTACCCCACATCTAGCTTTCATTTTATTTGATTTTCATTTATAACAATTTCCTCTCCCTTCTCTTTACAAAAAATGTTGTGTAGTATATATTACCTAAATTTTTTGTCAATTTAATTTTTATTGCTAAATAATAACAGCATTTCTGTGAACTTTTAACACAGAGACTAACCAACTAGCATGGTTTTTGTTAGGGTTTAGGATTATATAAACTTTTAAAATATTTTCTTTAATAAAAATTTTTTAAATGCCTCTTGTCTCTTTGAAGTATTGCCTTTTGCCTCAAACTAATATTAAATCACTGTTCTTGTTTTTGCTTTTGCTTTTGAGAATTTGATAGCACCTCCTTGAAATAATTATGGAATCTGATTTTTTTTGTTGTTGTTTCAAATCAGGGTAATGTTTGCTACTATAATTACCAGTATTATTCTGCCACTGTTTTCCTATTCCATTCACTCTTCAGTTAAGCAACTAACTCTGCCAGCAGTTTCCTAGTCAGGGTGCTAATATTTTATACCTCCTTGTCCTTTGGTTCTTTTATTGAATTCACTGTCAGAAATTGAATAAGCTCAATTGTCATATCCTGGGCTACTGACAGTGCTGAAGAAAGTAACATCTGGGGATAGCGGAAGCATCATAACGTCATAGTCATGAGCCTGTTTGTGTTTTTCCATTCAGCTTATTCTGCTACTCTCTATGTTAACTATTTCAAACCTTCTCTCCAGACTTTCAAATTCCTCTTGGGTTTTGCCTTTTACTTTTTTAAAATAGGATTTAGTTAATACACTGGTGCTCAACTTTTTCTATCGCTGCAGATCACCCTATGTTCCCTTTCCTGAAAACACTATGTCTCAAAAGATTCATTTTAAAAAAGGGTGATGTTGGGCTGGGGATTTAGCTCAGTGGTTCCGGTGCCAGCCTCACAAGTGTACGGTCCCAAGTTCAATCCCTGGTACCAAAAAAAAAAAGGGTGATGTTTACTATTTTATGTAAATTATTTCTCCAGCTTTTACTAGTTAAAGATCCATAAGGCCGGCCAGAGCCTCTGATTAACTTTAGGAAAATTGTATTAATTACTACATTAATTAATACTGTTCCAACTCAAAGCAAACAACTTACTTAGCATTTCAGTTAGTTTACACACCTATAGAATTAATGTTAGCTGGAGGTATAGGTCATTGGTAGAGCACTTGCCATAGCATGTCCAAAGCCCTGGGTTCAATCACCAGCACCACAACAACAAAAAAGTAAATACATGTCATTCTTTAGGTTTTTTGAAATATTTTTAATAACCCTCCTCCCATCTCTTGTAGTAGATAATCATGCCTTCTTTTTTTATAGGGTAAAGAACATTCAGAGCAGAACTGACCCAGCTTCCTGCTGTCAGTCTTCCAGATTTTACATTTACCTGTACCTGTACCTTTCTTCCTGTTATAGTGGGAAAAGTCCATTTTCACCTAGCATTGGATCCCTGACACCTTCCATGAATACTGTACATGCCCTTTTCTGTATAAGTAGCCATTTCTTTTTGTTCTGGTTTCTTCCAGTTGATAATTAAACCTTGCAAGGCATGGTGGTGCGCACTTGTAATCCCAGCATCCTGGGATACTGAGACAGGAGGATCACATGTTTGAGCCTAGCCTGGGCAAACAGGTGCCCAAGTTAAGTTACTTAACAAAACTCTGTTTCAAAATAAGAAAAGAAAGGTCTGGGTACATAGCTCAGTGACCCTCAGTTGAACCTTCACTAATGCCACAAATAAGTACATAAATAAACATTGTCAAGTATCCTGCTTTTTAAACTAAAAACTTTCAACCCTACTGTTCTGTTAGATACCTTCTTCCCTTCTCTACCAAACGTGTTGAAAGTTTTCCGTATTCACTCTACCCTTCCCAGCCTCTTTTCAGTTTATGACACAATAGCTGGTTGAATGCTAAATCATTTCATTTGCTCTCAAAGCCATGTTTTAACTCACAATATTCTCCAGTTCCCTAGGTTCCAACTAAAGCATACACTCATCGTTTTTTTCTCAATTTTTATTTTTTTCTGTTTTTGTTTTTGAGACAAGGTCTTGCTATGCAATTCAGGCTTCTGCCTCAGCCTCCCAAGTGCTGGGACTACAAGCATGCATCACCACACATGGCCTCAATTTTGATTTTTTTTATTAGTATATGTTTATAATACATAATATTACATTCCTCATGGGGTGTTAATACATAGACATATTAAAACCTTAATTATTTTTTATTCCCTTCCTGTACCCTCCATCTTCATAACCCCTTCCCTTTTGCAAAATATCTATCTTCCTGTTTCCTGTTATCTATTATTTTGTTCTTTGTTTATATTTGGGGTTTCTCATATAAAATAAACTGTGATTTTAAGCTTGTCTGATTTATTTCACTTAACATTAAGGTCTCAGGGTACATCCATTTTCCTATAAATGACTGAAGTTTATCCTTCTTTGTAGCAGAGTAATTGTCTTTGAAAGGTTTGCACTATTGATAGTCTTTAACCATTTTGCCACATGAATGACGTACACATATACCTAAAAGAATTATTGAGAGGCATAATGACAATTATTTGGGCTCATAAAATTTGGTGAGTGATATATTCTTCCTCATTAATAAAAATTTTTGTTCTTAATATTGTAGCTTGAAATTCAGAATCATCCTTTTTTTGAATCACTCAGCTGGACTGACCTTGTACAGAAGAGGATTCCACCACCCTTTAATCCTAATGTGGTAAGTGTATGTGTACCCAAATCTTTTTTTTTTTGGTACCGGGCCTCGAACTCAGGTCCTTGCGCTTGCGCAGCAGGCGGCGAAACCACTGAGCTAAATCCCCGGCCCAATGTATACCGAAATCTTACTAAAAATAATGAGACAGAACTGTAGCTCATTATACTTTTGGGAAATAGATCTCAAAATCTAACCTGAATGAAATGCCATCATTATGTATTTGAAATATGTCACTCAGGGTGACATATATACCTCAGGATGATATAAGAACTTCAAGATGACCAATAAGATTACAATTAAGTTAGGTTGATGAAAATATCTTCTAGCACAGTAATTGTGAAATTTTTGTTTTGGAGCATGCATAAGAAAGGGATGAGCTCAGTAAGTAAAAAAGGTACAAATTATTGTTATTTTTATACATACAAAATCAATATTTTACACAACACTTTTTTCTAGATTAATGGAAAACCAAGTACAAGCAAACTTTTTTTTTCTTTTAAATTCCTTTATTGGTACATTTTAGGTATCCGATACATTTATATTTATCATTGGGTGCTTGTACCTGTACATGATGAATCTTGGTTCTTGTTTTTTTCTCCATTACCTGTGCTCCCTTCACCCCCTCCACCCTTCCCTATTTATATAGATTTCGTTTCCATTTTTTTTCTTGTCTCATAATTTTTCCTTTCCCTTCTTTCCTTTCCCTTTCCCCTCCTACCACCCCTACACCTTTGGACCTTTTAATATTTCATATTATCAGTTACTCATTTTAATCATTTTAATCCTTATTTACACTTTCAGTTTCTCACACTAGAGAAACTATTTGGTATTTACACATGTGTGTCCTGTTTATTTCACTTAAGAGTATGGCTTCAATATCCATCCATTTAGCTATAAATGACTCTAGTTTCTCATTCTTTATGGCTGAGTAGTACTCCATTTTATTTTAAAAAACCACATCTTCTTTATCCAGTTTGCAGTTGATGGGCACTTGTTTCCAAACCTTAGCTATTACAAACTATGCCACTATAAACATAGGTGGACATATATCGCTGTGGTGTGATTCTTTTAATTCTTTGGGGAAGATACCCAGTAGGGAAATAGCTGGGTCCAGTGGGACCTCTAGTCCTAGTTCTTTGAGGTATCTCCATATGGATTTCTACAGTGGTTGCACCAGTCTGCACTCCCACCAACAATGGAGAAGGGTTCCTTTCTCTCCACACCCGCCACCAGCATTTGTTATTGGTTGATTTCTTGATAGCAGCCATTCTTTCTGGGGTGAGGTGGAATCTCAGTGTTGTTTTCATCTGCATCTCTCGAATGACCAGTGATGTTGAACATTTTTTCATATATTTATTTGCTGTTTTTACTTCTTTGAGAAATCTCTGTTCATTTCGGATGCCCATTTTTCAGTTGGGTCTTTGAATTTGGGGGGTCTGATTTTTTTCAATTCTTTATATATTCTAGATAGTAGACCTTTGTCTGAGGTACAGCTGCTGAAAATTTCTTCCCATATTGTAGGTTGTCTGTTAGCTCTGTTGGTTTCTTTTGCAGTGCAGAAGCTTTTTAATAAGATGAGATCCCAGTTGTTGATTCTTTGTGTTCGCTCCCGTGCTACTGAAGTTTTGTTCATAAAGTCTTTTCCTATGCCAATGTCATTGAGAGTTTTACCTAACTTATCTTCCAGCAAGTTTACTGTTTCTGTCTTGATATTTAGCTCTTTAATCCACTTCGATCTTAGTTTAGTGCATGGTGATAGGTATGGGTCTAGTTTTAATCTTTGACAGGTTGAAATCCAGTTTTTCCAACACCATTTATTGAACAAGCTATCTTTTCTCCAGTGAGGGTGATTGGCTCCTTTGTCAAAGATGAGGTGGCTGAATATGTCTGGAGTTGTTTCTGCATCTTCTAATCTATTCCACTGATCTTCGGGTCTTTTTCTTTGCCAGTATCATACTGTTTTTATCACAGTAGCTTTGTAGTATAGTTTCAAGTTGGGGATTGTGATACCCCAGCCATGTCTCTGTTGCCTGGAATTGCTTTTGCTATTCTAGGTCTCTTCTGGTTCCAAATGAATTTTTGGATTGTTTTCTCTAGTTCTGTGAAGTATACTGTTGGAATTTCAATCGGCATTGCATTAAATCTGTATAGTAATTTTGGAAGTATGGCCATTTTCACTATATTGGTTCTTCCTACCCAGGAGCAAGGGATGTCTTTGCATTTTCTTATATCCCCCTCGATCTCCTTTTTCAGAGTGCTGTAGTTTTCAGTGTAGAGATCTTTTGCTTCCTTTGTGAGGTTGATTCCTAGATATTTCATTTTTTTGGATGCTATTGTAAAAGGAATTGTTTCCTGAATTTCTCTCTCAGTGAGTCTAAAGGGTTGTGGTTTTTTTTAGGGCCTTTTTTTTTTTTTTGGTCTTTTTTTTTTTTTCACTTTTCTTTTTTGGTACCAGGAATTGAACCCAGGGCCTTGTGCTTGCCAGGCAGCCACTGCGTCACTGAGCTACATACCTGGCCCAAAGGTTTTGAGAATGCTTCTTTCTTAAGAAGACCCCGTTGTTTTTTTTTTGGTTCCGGGGATCGAACTCGGGTCCTTGTGCTTGCAAGGCAGGTGGTGGAACCACTGAGCTAAATCCCTGGCCTAAGCAAACATTTTTAATCACATTAAGTGGTTACTTTTTTGGAAAATAATAAGATAATATTGTAAAAATGTTTATGTTAGCAAGACTTGTTTTTTGTTGTTTTTTTAAAGCTGGAGTTGTTTAAAAAATTGTCATAGATGTGTTTTACGGAATTAATGATACTAAAAGTATATATTTCAGTTAGAAAAGGATGTAGAAATCACCTCAGAAAGTAAATATATTCTGTGGTTTGTTAAAAGTTTCTGTGTATTGCTGAGACCTAATATTAATGTGATATTTTATACCTATAAACATAACAATATTTGTAAACTATTTTATTTTGTGTAATCCAGAAGTATAGTTTCAGAGACAGCTTACTCTATTTAGGGACGGTTTTATCCCAGTTTCTAGAATTTGTACTTGTTGAGTGTACTTATAGAAGAAGAAACAAACTAATATAGAGCTAAGGTGACAAGCCCAGTGTATTAGTCAGCTTTCCCATCACTCAGACAAAATACCTGACATCTGCAACTTAAAGGAGAGAGAAGTTTATATTGGCTCATATTTCAGAGAATTCATCCCATAGCTGGTTGGCTTCAAGGCAGAGGAAGCATGGCAGGAGTGTATGGTGGAGGAAATTGAGAACAAGAGTACACCCTTTCAGGTCATGCCCCCCAGTGACCTACCGGCAACCTTCTAACATGTGAGACTTCTGGGGAACATTATATAGATCTAAACCATAATACCATGCTTCTAGGATTATATTTAAAAATTTTATGAGATGGCAATTTTACCTTTTTGGCAGTGCTGAGGATTAAACATAGGGCCTTGCACACATTGAACAAGCACTCTACCAACTGAACTACACATCCAGCTTGAATAATACTTTAATTAAATTTGTTTTTTCTTTTGGTACAGGGCATCGAACTCAGGACCTTGTGCTTGCGAGGCAGGCACAGTGCCACTGAGCTAAATCTCTGGACCTAATTAAATTTTCTTTAACACTAAGTTGTTTAATACTATAATTTCTAGAATTCTTTGACCTCTATAGAGGCTTTGCTTGTATGGAAGGACCTAGCATTCTGGGATTCCCTGTTCTCTGCTCAATATATAGATATACAAGGCTAATATCCTTGATTTATAATCTGTGCTCTGAATCTTGATCTGTTCATCTTAGACTTATGACTTGGACCTTTTGAGGATTCCTTTCTCTGTAGAGCAAAAATAACCTGGAGATTCAAGAGTGATCTTTACAAATGAATCACTTGAATTTGTATCCAATTTTTATATGTAAATATACTTAAAGGGAAAAATCCATTAGCTTGCATCAGAGTCATAAAGGAAGAACCACTGTCTTTGAGCCTAAGCATCCACCTTACTCCATTTCCCATGTACTGGTTCCCTTGGTCCTTCACAGTCATGAAACAAGTGTTTCATGACTTTCTCTGTAGCCCAGTAAGAGTTACCTTCACAATTTTTTTTTTTTTGGTACGGGGGATCAAACTCAGGGCCTTGCATTTGCACGGCAGGCACCAGAACCACTGAGCTAATTACCCTGCTCTACCTTCACAGTTTTACTTATATACCCTTCCTTTCTCCATTAGAAGGCTTCACCTATCTAGAATTGAGTAACTGGATAGGCATGCATTTCAAGCCCAGATGCAAAATGCTATCCTGAAAACCTGAGCCCTGCTTTTGAACGTCAGAAGGGATCAGTTACAGAATCTGATTCAAATTAGCCTAGGTCAGGCTACTGTGATGCTAGCTAGCTTTTCTCACCATCTCTCTATCTTCTCTGCACCCAATAGTAAGAACTTTAACTGTTTGAACAGGTAACTTCACCTAAATAATAAAAATTAGGGAAAGAAAGGCAGAAAAATGAAATAGGAAAACACCTAATCTTGCTAGGAAAAAAGTATACAAAGTCATAAAGACATTTTAATGAATGACTGAGTTAATGATAGAAAAGCTAAAGTGAATAATATTATGCCTTTGATGTTTTAGGCTGGCCCAGATGATATCAGGAACTTTGACACAGTATTTACAGAGGAAACAGTTCCATATTCTGTGTGTGTGTCTTCTGACTACTCTATCGTGAATGCCAGTGTACTGGAGGCAGATGATGCGTTTGTTGGTTTCTCTTACGCACCTCCTTCAGAAGACTTATTTTTATGAACAGTTTGCAATTCAGAAACCATCAAGCAAATACAAGCCTGCAGATGGGACTGAAACTCCTATTTGTGTGAATATATTCAAATATGTATAACAGTGCCTCATTTTTATATGTAATGTTCAAAACTATGAAAAATATTTTCTGTATGCAAGGAAATAGTGCTTTTCAGAGAGCTATGTTTTGAATTAAAGTTTGTATTCTTATTTACTAAACTTATTTTTTAATAAAATTTAAAAGCTGTTGCTCTTAGCATAAACCTATTTTTAAAGAAAACTTTTCTGCTATTGACTGTTTTCCTCCTAAGTTTACACTAACATGTCCAAGATAGACTTTTTAACAGTATGTTTCAGTTCATTTAGCATATATTAATACCTTTGTAATTCTACTATGACTTTTGTTATTGTATCAGAGCTATGCAATTGGTACATAGTTGTTTAAGAAGAAACCATATCTTTCTATGATAAATCAGTATTTTAAATAAAAGGTCTTGGTGTAGGATTAAAATATAAAAAGCATATTAGCACATTGACAGCTAGTTAACACTGAATAACCATTCATTTTTCAGATAAGTAACAAAAGGAAATCATTTGCTTCTGAAATACCAGTTCAAATTGTGATTTCTTTTTCTGTCTGGAGGAAAAGAAAAAAGTTAATGGTTAGAAATTTAAGACTTCCCAAAAATCTGAAGGGTAATAAAGTACTGCTGGAATTTTTTTTTTTTTTTAGGTGGGGCCAAAAATGAGTGTCTCTGTGTTATATATTTATATTGCAAATATATTCTATTTATGTTCCTTTTGGTGTTTTGAATGTTTGATATACTGTTAGGTCTAAATCTTGGTGTTTGCTTATGCAAATAGCTTTTTCAAAACTATCTAATTGGTTAAGGAAAAAAAGGTAGATCTTTCTAGAATACTTACCTAATTGAAAATTTAAAAGCAAAATAACAAATCTGGGTCAGTGCAGAACAGTTCTACTATAACAAGAGTTAAAAATAATTTATGCAGTTTCATATTCAGTATCTTTTTTTTTCATTATTGGTGTCTCTGGGGATCAAACCCAGAGCCTTGCACATATGAAGGATGCATGCATTCTACCACTAAATTATAGCCCTAGTTCATCAATATTTTTGTGTCTTAGAAAAAGTACATAAAACTAATCTTAGAAATCATAACATACCAATTAACTTGCACCTTTTCAAGTCATGTAGGAAATAGTATAAAGGTTTGGTGAGTCAGTTTAGATGCTCTAAGAACAAACTTCCCTTCCATGTATTCACTTGAAAGAAATCACAAAAGCATTTCTCACCCATACCCTTTGGCTTAAAAATATTCCTCAGAATTGGGAAGGGAGGATACTTTTGTTCAATTAATACTTATATCTAATACACTGAATATTCCTTTAGAGGTAGAACTTTAATATCTACACTGTAAATTTTGGTTTGTTTGGCACTACTGTAAGTTCTGCTCTTAACATTCTTTGTTCAATATAAACCAAGATAAAAACTGTAGTTTCTTGTATGATTTTTTTTTACTCAGATACTCCTTAAACTACCAAAAATTAAAGTGCAATAATCTATATTTCTAAGGACAAATTTAAAATAGAATTTTGATGTTTCTTGGATTATCAGAAATACAGATCTATATAGTATAATAAAATTAGCAAATGAATGATCATCAAATGCCTGTCATTATTTGAAATTAAAATTGGTAGTGGTTACAGTAGTCATTACAAAATGAATTACATGTTTAAGGGAAAGAAGCATAAAATTTTAACAAACTATTTGGACAAATTACTAGATTATCATAGGCTAATGTATGTATTATTTTGGGACAAAATTTTTTCAGAGTTTCAAATTTATCTTTTCTCTCATAGCATAAATATTTCAGTAAAGTGCTCCTTGAATAGTTGAACTAATTCATGGTATTTACCGAAATAAAGGTCTAAATGAAGACTTTTAATTGCTCATATCTGCAGTTTGGAGGTTAGCTCTGTTTTTGAAGTAAGATTTCTTGCCATTTCAAAGGAAGTTTTTACCTATACTGAATTTTACATTCATTCCCAATGTGGGTAACAGTCTGATGACCCATTTTTTTCATAGATGGAGACTTCTTATTTGGGGTTGGAAGAGGCTAATTCTCTGGGTTCTCTTAAAGGCACTAAGCCATTCACCTCCCAAAAGCTCTACCTTGCAATACTATTAAGGATTAGATTGCAATATGAATAGTGTGAAGATGCACATTCAGAGCATAGCAGTATGAAACATACCTTAAATGCACATAAGTGAGTTTCAGGTGACTTGAGTACCTTGAAATGATATGCCAGTTTTTGTGTAAATGAGATTAACAGGGACAGAGAAGAGTATTACATAGCTTTATCAAATCTAAAAGGATTCTTGTATATAAAAATATTGGGGTTCTGTGCCACTTCTTTACTAAAATAATATGAAGAGAAATTGCTTTTAATTTCCCTGATAGCATTCCAGTTGGAGATTATTTCTGTAGCACTTTTGGTGTCTTGTGAATACTATGTAATCCATTTCAGTCCCTTAAACTTCTTCCTCACTAACTAAAAAGACTGCTACACAGAAATATTTCTCAATTTACTACATCTTTGTATTCCCATTTGTACGAAGGTAATGAAATCAAAGAATAATTGTTGAGCTTTCTGAAAATGTATTTTTTAATTTACTCATTGAAACAGAACAATTTTTTTTTTTTGGTACTGGGGATCGAACTTGGGACTTTGTGCTTGCAAGGCAGGCGTTGGAACCACTGAGCTAAATCCCTGGCCCTGAAACAACAATTTAAAGGAGCAGTACACAAAAGATCCAATAGAGAATTGTAAATTGAGAATGATTTATAGCGATGAAATAATTAAAGAATCCTACAAATGTAAATTATTTTTATATATTGGACAGAAAATAATGGGTCACCATTGTTGAATATTAAGGCAATTGATATGTGAATAATAAGGAATAATATAAACATATCACTCTTCAAACCCTTTTACTGAAAAAACCAGATACATCTGATAGTTTGCAAAAATCCTGCATTCAACTGCAACTTGTAAACGTTCACTGTAAATTCTCTTGCAGGAATGTATCTCAGGTTCCTCTCTATTGGATTCTTTTTTTTTTTTTCCAGTTCTTTCTACATAGTAATGTAGCTTTGTTGTGCTGAATTTTTCTCTAATGACTCAATGATAGTAGATTATGTAAAAAATTAACAGTTTAAGAGCTGGGGTTGTACCTTAGTGCTAGAGCTCTTGCCTAGCATGTGTGAGGCCCTGAATTCATTCATTAGCACTTAAAATCAATGATACATTGCAGTTGAACACTAACAGTTAGCTACGCCCCCTCCCCCATACTGAGGATGGAACCCAGGGCCTCACTAAGTATGCTAGACAAGCTCTCTTCCGAGGGTGCATGGAGGGCCCTGACCCAGCAGCCCCTGCGCTCTAACGGTCGAGAGTGCGCGCATGCGCACTGCTGAAGGTCTCACTACGCCCCTCGGCCTTCAGCCGTCGATTCTCGAGGCGACGCGAGACCTGCCTGGCCTGGTGGGTGCCGGGCAGTAGAAAGGTTAGCCCTGGTAGTGGGAGATGTCCCGGAGCCTCTTGTGTGGCGCCGCGTTCGCATTTGCTGTTACCTGCTTCGGTTGTGAGCTGTTTTCCTGCTATCGTCTCAGCAATTTATCCCTGGTGCTGACCAACAAGGCGCACCAATCCGCGCCCCTTTAAGTGAATCTTGGCGCTTTAGACCTGGGAGGACTTAAAGAATTACTGTAGAATTGTATACCTGCTCGCTTATTTAGTACTTTTCCATAGGCTTCTGTGTGTATCTTGCATTCCCTCCCCAGGACTTCCGGTTGCATGGGGATACCCAGACTTCACGCTCCAATTCTTTTGTTGCTACTGAACTCCAGCCCCTGGCTGGTGTCACCCTCGTGCTTGTATCAGTGGGGAGCGTGGGGACCTTTCAGAAGCCGATTGGAGTCAGGATATGGCAAATGAACGTGACCTTATCGTATCCCTGCACTTACGGACTCATATTTCCATTGCAGCTGCTGCAGCAGCATCTACTCACTTAAAAAAACAAACCTTTACCACCCGGACCTGGTGGCACATACCTGTAATCCTAGCATTTTGGGAGGCTGAGGCAGGAGGGCCATAAACTCAAGCCCACCCTAGCAATTTAGGGTCTTAGCAAGAACCTACTCAAAATTTAAAGAGGAGGTGGGGCTGGTGATGTAGCTCAATTTGAAAGTTCAATCACTAATACAAACAAAACAAAACATCCTTTTGAACTACCTTGCCTACATTGTACAAATTAATCACCAAGCCCAATGTGGAATCTTTAAAATTCTAGAATTTCTCTATTCCAGTTTGTCCCAAATGCTCTAGATCCATCTCTCAGGAATGTTGCAATAGTTTGAACCTATTTTCCACACTGGTTGCAGGTGCTCATTTGCAAACTAAAAATCTGATCGAAATTCTCCTCTGTTTAAAACAAAACAAAACATCAACAAACTTTGTAGGCTTCTTTTCGTGTATATAGTCATTATACACTTCAAAAACTTTTAATAACTGTCCTCACCAGACCATTTCATTATTAATCGCTTCTATTCAACTTCAGAAAGCTAATGTTCTAGTGACACAGATGTGATGTCCCAAATACAACATGTATTTAAAGATTAATTGTACTTACAGCCACAGAGGAATAGACTCTGAATTTTCAGCCCTATTAATAGTAAAAAAGGTAGGAGGGATGTAGATTCAGTAGTGGAAGACTCACAGTGGAGGCTAGTGGTATTTACCCCTTTCTCTGGAAAACTCCCTTCTTTCTCCTTTAATTAGAGAGATACTCATCTACCAAATGTCACCTTTAAAATAGAATTCATAGCTTCTCAATGGTCCCACTGTCTTCAATCAAAATATCCTACAACAATGGAAAATATGATCTATACACAAAGATGACCCCGAATTTTATGAAATATTTTACTTATGTGGTTGCTTCCACATGCCCTAGAATATTCCTATTTGTTATAGCACTTAAGTAATCACGTAACTCTTTCCATGTAATATCTTCCCTCAATGTCTGTACGCTGTCTGAAGGATGGGAACAGCATTTTACTTATCTCTGTATCCCTAGTGCCTAGGGTAGTTTGGTTATGCAACAAATAGTAGGTGCCAAATAAATAATTGATTAATGATAACTATATTAGTCATTTCTGACTTCTCTAAATTGGCAACTTCTTGAAGGCAAGATCCAATCTTAAATCATCTTTTCCTAATACATATTATAATTACTATATGGCATATACTGTTTGTTTCCAATTGGTGTTTTGTTCTGTCTTTAAATTTTTCTTATTCCACGCTGCTTATAACTATGGCTTAATATTGGTCACTGACACAAGATATAAAACTGAAAAAGGCCTTAATATGTAATACAACGCCTTCATTTCTTACAAATATATACTGAGCCAAGAGAGATCCAGTCATTTTCTCATAACAATTAATGCTGGGTGGAATACCAATTTC
The DNA here is from genome assembly GCF_053883595.1 of Heterocephalus glaber. Taxonomy (NCBI): domain Eukaryota; kingdom Metazoa; phylum Chordata; class Mammalia; order Rodentia; family Bathyergidae; genus Heterocephalus; species Heterocephalus glaber. The sequence goes on from NW_028258344.1 coordinate 11,474,155, forward strand.
TCAAATTTCCCAAGTTAGTATCCATTCTCCAATATCTTGTTACTTAGATTGAATTTATGAAGCAACTTCTACTGCTTTCGTTTTTTAAACATTGCCAAAGGGAACCACATCATCTAATATATTTCAATAAACATTTTGGGGAGTACAGTACTTCCTTAATAAAAACATTTGAGGTTCTTGTGTTTGCTCTCTTGAACCTAGGGACTTCTGCATGCTAGCCAAGCACTCTAGCATTGAGCTAGATCCCCAGCCCCTTTTCTTTCATTTGGGGATTTTTGTTGTTTTTTTGTTTATTTGTTGTTGTTTTTTGTACCAGGATTGTGCTTGCAAGGCAGGCATCAGCACCGTTGAGCTAAATCCCTGGCCCCCTTTTCTTTCATTTTGTAAAGATGGTCTCACTGTCCAGGTTAGCTTCAAACTTGGAATCCTCCTGCCTCTGCTCTCTGGGTAGATGGGATTATTAGTACACGTTTACTGCTACTGCCCAGGTGAGTCTCCTGTTCTTAAGTTTGTGATGTTGCAGAATATCTGCTAAATGTTGATGAAAATGTTATTTGGGGGCTGGGAGTGTGTAGCTCAGTGGTAGAGCACATGCTTAGCATGTGTGAGGCCCTGGGTTCAATCCCCAGCAACCTCCCCAAAAATATTATTATTATTATTTTTAATATCTGAAAATTTTAATCCTTTCTTTACAGGTTACTAGATCACTTTTGATTAAGAAAAGTGTAAAAAGTTAGTAATTGCCACAAGTGAACGCCAAGTGGTGGCATGTGTCAATTTTCCACAGAGTCATGCTTTGCGGGGTGTCTGAATGCACTGCTTGGGGTCTCTGCTCACACTTCCTGGAATCATTTGTGGCAGATTTTAGTCCACAGGTCGCTTTTCCCCATATTTCTTTGTAAACTCTTCAGCATTCTTACAGAATTTTTTACAGTCCTTAGAGTATTCTTCAGCTAGGTCAGCCTGGAGCAGGTGCTCGGGCTGGGTGTCGTTTACCAGTGCTATGAGGGACTGGATTACTTGGTCGGTCTTGGTCGCTGGCTTCCAGTTCTCAGCACTAATTACTGGCAGGCAAACTTGTCCTTTTTCATCAATGTTTGGGTGATAGATCTTTGTTTTAAATGTGATCTTCGGTGGTTTGAATGGGTACTCTGCTGGAAAGTTGATTTCAATTCTAAAGGCCCCCTTATCATATGGAGGGTTGTCAGGAACAATAAGCCCTTGCCAAGTCAATAAATTAGCTTCATCAACCTGCAAGTTACAGAAGTTTTTCATTCCACATTTGCAAATCTCTTCAAGCTCCTTCATCAGCCTCCTGCTGGCCGCCATCTTGGATCTGGTGCTGCTGCTTTCCCAGAATGCATCGCGGCCGGCCGGCCAGCTGAAGCCCCCGCACTTCCTGGAGTGGGGGAGGGGCGGGGCGGGCCTCAAAAAAAATTATTTAGCAAAAGAAAGCAACTCTCAATTTTAAGTTTACAAGTTTGGAAAGTTTTATTAGCGTTCTTCAAAAGTAAAATTTATTTTGTTTTATTTTTAGAGTGTCTCATCCTTTCTGTGAGTTAATACCTGTAATCTTCAGAAATTTCAATTTAATCAATTAGTAATAAAGAAGAATCATTAACTAGGAGAAAATGTCAAATCTGAAAATGAAAGAGGCAGCCCTCATCTATCTTGACAGAAGTAGAGGTCTCCAAAAGTTTATAGATGATTGCAAATACTACAATGGTATGTTCAGCAAAGATGGTTTTAGAAACTTTCCCCCAAAATTCTACATACTATGATCTGACTTTTACATTTGTGTATTTTCACAGATTCAAAACAAAGTTATGCTGTGTATCGATTCAATATTTTAATAAATCCCTCTGATGTTCTTGAATTAGATGCTGAACTTGGAAATCACATTTTACACCATCCTTTAAAAGCTGCCCAAGTTTTTCAATCAGTAAGTTAAGGAAAAAAATAATTTTCCACCACATAGAATTCTTGGTAACTGTTTGTTTGAAATCACAGGTCTGTTTCATTGCTGTGAAGACTCTCTCATTAATAGCACAATTGCAGACTGAAACTCAAGTAAGTTTTAATTAACTTTAATAAAACTCAGGTACAAACTTTCAAAATGACTTGTAAGTTAGTATTTTAATATTCATAGATGTTTTGTTAAAAAAATCAGACTTTTCAATGTTTAATGGAGTATCTTACATGTTCATATTTATTTTCTGTGCTATCACTTATAAGATTAACTTTTTTTAGCCAGGTGTGGTTGTGCATACCAGTAATCCCAGCACTCTGGAGGATGAGGCAAGAAGATCTCCAGTTGAAAGGCAACCCGGGCTACATAGCAAATTCAAGTCTAGCCTCGGCTACATTGTAAAATCCTGACTAAAAAAAAAAAAAAAAGATTACACACTTTTATAATAAGACATTTCAAACATACCCGAAAGAGTAGTACAGTGAACTGCTATAATATTTCACTCAGTGTTACAATACTTTGCCATATCTTCATTACCTTTTTTTTGGTGCTGGGGATCAAATTCAGGACCTTGTACTTTTGAGGCACCACTGAGTTAAATCCCGAGTTCTCTTCATTACCTATTTTTATCTGAAATATTTTAAAGCAAACCCTAGATACTGTATTATTTTACCCCTGCACACACAAATATCTACTTCTAAAAATTATAGGCTTTTTTATATAACCACAGTGTCATCATCACCCCTTACAAAAGTAACACTAATTTGTTGATATTTAACATCTAATCCATAATTAAATTTGCTTAATTGTCTCGAGAATGTCTTTCAACTGGCTTAAGTCAGTGTCTAAACAAGGTCCATACATTATAATTGGTTCTTTTATCTGGATAAGTGTCTTTTAAACTAGAACTCTTCCTGCTCCCTCTCTTTTATACATTGACTTTTTGAAGAAACTAATTGTCCTATAAAATGTACATAATCTGGATTTGTCTGATTGCTTCTTTGTGGTACTCTTTAATTTATTCCTTTATATGCCTTGTATCTAAATAGAAGTTGCCTCTAAAGACTTAGATTCAGATTTGCTTCATTTTTAAAAGAATATATCTACGTGTAGTGTCATGTATTTTATGATTGCACTATAGCAGGATGATATACTGTTTTCCCACTTTTAGCAATTTCACAGTTGATCAGTGGGTTCAAGAGAGGTAATTCCGATCCCTCTTTATGCAGCATCCCAACAATTTCCACCCAATGGTTTTAGAATGCCTAGAATCTATCATTTCATTAGGAGTCACAAAATTGCAATTTTCCTAATAATAGTATTTTTTTCTGAATTTATTGGCTGAAATTATTCTATAAAAGAAATTTTCTCTATCAACTATTTGATTACTCTAAAATACAATTTTCCCAGGAATATCAGGGTAAATGATTATTTTTCTGTATAGTTTCAGTGAGTAGTGAGTTGAAATCTAGCAACTTCCAACAATAATGACTTTTAAATTTTTACTTGTTTTAAAATGCAAGGAACTCATAAGCTTTTTAATATAGCTGAGAGTTGTAATAATCTGTCATTCATTTTTGATGCTTATGTCTTTTGTTTTGGGGAGTCTCTTCAAGTTCACTACTACATCCTTTTGACACATACCATTAGTTTGTTTCTTTGTTTTTGTGGTACTGGGAATTGAACCCAGGACTCTCACATTGAGCTACATCCCCAGCACCCACCCCCCCTTTAATTTTGAGACAAGGTCTTTCCAAGTCACTAAATTGGTCCAGAATGGACTTGAACTTGCAGTCCTCATTCCTCAGCCTCCTAGAATCCTGGGATTAGGCCTGTGCCACCACACCCAGCTAATTTCTAGCACAAGATGCACTGATTCTATATTCTAGTATATTTTCTGTTCCAGACTTGGAATAAGCCATTTCCTTCAAGGAACCCTGGCTCTCTTTAGCATGAAATGACATTTAAAGATCACAATTTGGACACTAAATGTGTTCTTTGCTATTGAGTTGAAATTGTTTTAAAATTATTTTTAGTGGTTATAGCCACAAAATGTGTATTTCTAAGGAAAAATAATGAGTTCTTCATGATATTTCCAATTAAAATGTTAGTTTACAAGATTTTTATTTTGTTAATTTTAAATCTCTTTTCTCTCCTGCTTAAAATTTAGTTCCCAACACTAACCAATTGCTTACTTGATTTACAGTACAGTATACTTATGTCATACTTCAAGTCCAGTTGTATCTAGACTTTTCATTAATACTATTATTTTTATGTTCTTATCAGATTAATATAGTGCTGAAATTAACACATTTACCTCCTCTGCCAAGTTATATTCTTGATCTCTGTGAGTTTCCACTTGATTATACATCTCAGAGATTTTATATGATGCAAGGAATTGTGATTGCAATGACAACTATAACCAAGTATACACAAGGTGCAAGATTCCTTTGTTCAGAGGAAGCATGCCCCCTTTCAAAAGGTAAATATTAAGGTGTAAAATAAAAAAATCAAGCAATTTGTCTAATTCCAAATCATGTTTACAGTTTAGTTACTAATCTCTCATAATATAATGTAGAATGGAAGAATAAATTTCATATCTTCTAGTGTTTATAAGTTTACTTTGCATAATCTTGAAATGCATTCTTTCTCCACTTTGTACCCACTCAGCAATTTAATCAATGCTCTTATATTGCAGAAGTTCCACTTCTTTCGATACATTGTTTCATGACAGTTTGCTCATGGAGTTCCCTCTCCATGTAATATTCTCTCCTCATACTTTGGCTTAACCAGTTCAGTCTTTCTACAGGATATCTTTTCCATTTATCACCCTCTTATGGAAAAGCTTCATGTAGTCATAGGTGGAGTTTTTTGGCATTAGTTGTTCTAGATTGTGTGACACTGGGATTGATTTATAGTGCAATGCTAGGATTAAGGGTTCTAGGATTAAGGGTGTGAGTTCTACCTGCTCTTAGAGTAAATAAAATGTAAAGGACAGAAAGAGCTATGGATTTGCCTCTCATCACTCGCTGCTTGTTGCATATTGGTTTGCTTCGGCCTATCATGAACTGCTTCTCTGCGATGCCCCTCTGCCATGCCACCCTTCCTTGGAGCCATCCAACTATAAATTGAAACCTCTACAAACTGTGAGCCAAATCTTTCCTCTCATAACTTTTGGTTTTGAGTATTTTGTCTCAGAAAAGTAACTAAGAAACACCCCATCTCATTGAGTTGGATGCCCCTCTTCTTTCCATACATTCTGCAAATGAACTCCACGTGTGCAGAGAACGTTTCTCATTGACACACATAGAAATTATGTGTTTAATCATCCAGTGTTTAATATACCAGTGCCTTAGCACAGTGCCTGGCAAGAAACAGCCATGCAGTAAGTGTTAGTTGATCTTCTTGGAACCCAAGTGCAAAACTGAATTAATTATACTTTGAATTAGATTCATATTAAATTATTGAAAATAGGTAAATCTGAAAGCAAATTTAGCTTACCAATACTTTCTTTCAGGATTTCAGTATATAAGAGTGCACATGCCTGGTGCTACAGAATCTGCAACAGTAAGAAATGACTTTTTGTGTAATCTATGTTCATCTTCACTTCAAGAAGACAGAAAATTTAGAGTACTTGGCGGTAAAAATCCATTTGTGTCTTCTTATAATTATGATTTTCAAAGTACTATCCAATATTTTAATATGAAAATTAAATTGAATATATATTCTAATAACAAATGTTTTATTCTTTGCCTAAAGATAAACAGATAGTTGAAATAATTACCCCAAAAGCACTTTGTGCTTTTCAAGGATATTCTAAGAACCAGGCCTTTAGGTTTCAGTCTTTTAAAGTTTTCCTAAGAGGTATGTAAATTTGCTTAAATTCAAAAATTGCTAAAAGTATAGAATTGACTTACCTATGCATATATATGAATAATATACTTCTATAGCTTAAAATGACAAGTTATTTTATTTTTGAGGGTTTTTAAATTTTTAATTGGTACATTTTAGGTATACAATATAATGACATTCATCATTGGAGATTTGTACCTTTATATAATATATCTTGATTCTTATTTTTTCCCCATTTCCCTGCCCTCCCCTCAACCCCTCCACCCCTTCATATTTACAAACACTTTGTTTCCATTTTTTCATTTTCTCATATTAATTCCATTCCCCTCTTTCCTTTTCCCTACCTTTTCCACTCCCCCTTCCCCATTGCACCTTTTCTTCCTATTTCACACTATCTCTTATACATTTTGATCCTTATTTACATGTTCAGTTTCTGACACTAGAGAAACTATTCGGTATTTATAAATGTGTGTCCTATTTATTTCACTTAAGAGTTCCACTTCAATGTGCATCCATTTAGCTATAAATGCTTCTAATTTCTCATTCTTTATGGCTGAGTAGTACTTCATTATAAAAAAAAACATATTGTCTTTATCCAGTCTCCAGTTGATGGGCAACTGAGCTGTTTCCGTGTTTTAGCTATTACAAACTGTGCCACTGTGAACTTGGGTGCACATATATCGCTGTGGTATGATTCTTTTAATTCTTTTTGGAAGATACCCAGCAGGGGAATAGCTGGGTCAAATAGAACCTCTAGTCCTAGTTCTTTGAGGTATCTCCATACTGATTTCCACAGTGGTTGCACTAGTCTACACTCCCACTAAGAGTGGAGAAGGTACCTTTTTCCCCTCAGCCCTGGCAGCATTTGTTATTGGTTGATTTCATGGTATCACCCATTCTTTCTGGTGGAACCTTAGCATTGTTTTCATTTGCATCTTTCGAATGACCAGTGATGTTGAACATTTTTTCATATGTTTATTTATAATTTCTACTTCTGTATCTGAGAAATGTCTGTTCATTTCAGATGCCCATTTTTGGATTGGGTCTTTAAATTTGGGAGGTCTGATTTTTTTAAGTTCTTTATATATTCTAGATAGTAGACTTTTGTCTTAGGAACAGCTGGTAAAAAACTTTTCCCACATTGTGGGTTGTCTCTTCATGCTGCTGGTGACTTCTCTTGCAGTGCAAAAGCTTTTTAATAAGAAGAGATCCCACTTGTTGATTCTTTGTGCTAGTTCATGTCAGCTGAGGTTTTGTTCATGAAATCTTTTCCTATGCCAATGTCTTCAAAAGGTGTACCTAACCTCTCATCCAGCTGGTTTAGTATTTCTGTTTTAATATTTAGATCTTTAATCCATTTTGATTTTAGTTTAGTGCATGGTGAGAGTTTTAATTTTTGTCAAGTTGAAGCCCAATTTTTCCAGCACCATTTATTAAAGAGGCTATCTTTCCTCCACTGAGGGTGTGTGGCCCTTTTGTTGAAGATGAGGTTGCTGAGTGTGTCAGGAGTTGTTTCTGCATCTTTTAATCTGTTCCACTGGTCCTCAGATCAGTTTCTTTGCCAGTACCATGCTGTTTTTATCACAGTGGCTTTGTACCATAGTTTCAAGTTGCGGATTGTGATACCCCCTACCTTGTCTTTGTTGCCTAGAATTGCTTTTGCTATTCTAGGTCTCTTCCTGTTCCAAATGAATTTTTGAATTGTTTTCTCAAGTTCTGTGAAGTATGCTGTTGGGATTTCAATCAGGATTGCATTGAATCTATATAGCAGTTTTGGAAGTATGGCCATTTTCACTATATTTGTTCTTCCTACCCAGGAGCAAGGAATGTCCTTCTATTTTCTGATACTCTCTTTGATGTCTTTTTTCAGAGGGCTATAGTTTTCAGAGTAGAGGTTTTTTATTTCTTTCATTATGTTGATTCCTAGGTATTTCAGTATTTTGGATGCTATTGTGAAGGGAGTTGTTTCTCCAGTCTCTTTTTCAGTGAGTCTATTATTCGTGTACAGGAAAGCTACAGATTTTTGTTTGTTGACCTTATAGCCAGCTACTCTACTGAATTTGGTTATTAAGTCTAGAAGACTATTGGTGGAGTTCTTGGGGTCTTCTGTGCAGAGTATCATGTCATCTGCAAATAATGACAATTTAACTTCTTTGTTTCCTATCTTTAATCCTTTTGTTTCTTTCTCTTGTCTAATTTCTGTGGCTAATGTTTCCAAAACTATATTGAACTGGAGAGGTGATAGTGGACCTCTTGTCTTGTTCCTGACTTTAGTGTGAAGGATTTCAATTTTTGACCATTTAGTATGATATTGGCTGTTGATTTTTCATAGATGGCTTTTATCAGGTTGTTGATAGAGATTGTCTGTTCCAATTTTCTGTAGGGTTTTTATTATGAATGTGTGTTGGATTTTGATGAACACTTTTTCTGCATCTATCGAGATGATCACATATTTTTTTCCCTTGGCTCTATTACTATAGTGTATTGCATTTATTAATTTGTGTATGTTGAATCATCCCTGCATCCCTGGGATGAATCCCACTTGGTCAGGATATATGATCTTCTTGATGATCTTCTGCATTCTGTTTGCCAGTATCTTACTGAGGATTTTTGCATCTATGTTCATTAGTGAGATTGGCCTATAGTTCTCTTTTTCGGTTGGGTCTTTTTCTGTTTTAGGGATCGAGGTGATTCTTGCTTCCAGGAATGAATTTGGGAGTATTACTTTCCTTTCAATTTCATTGAAGAGATTAAACAGTAGCAATAGTTCTTCTCTAAATGTCTTATAGAATTCAGCTGTGAAGCCATCGGAATCTGGGCTTTTCTTAGTTGGTAAGTTTTTAATTATGTTTTCGATTTTGTTGATTGATATTGGGTTGTTTAGAATTTTTAGGTCTTCTTTATTCAACTTGAGTAATTCATACATATCTAGGAATCTGTCTATTTCTTCTGTGTTTTCCATCTTATTGACGTATAGGTTCTCAAAGGTAGGTACTGATGATCCTCTGGATTTCTGCTGGGTTCATTTTAATTTCACCCTTTTCCTTCCTAATTGCATGGATTTGAGTCTTTTCTTTCCTTTTTCTGATAAGGTTGGCTAAAGGTTTGTCAATTTGTTTATTCTTTCAAAGAACCAACTCTCCTCTTTTGTTCCTAATTGCATGGATTTGAGCCTTTTCTTTCCTTTTTTGATGAGACTTGCTAAGGGTTTATTGATTTTATTTATTCTTTAGAAAAACCAACTGTTCAATTCATTGACTTTTTGTATCGTTCTCTTAGTCTCCATTACATTGATTTCTGCTCTGATGTTTATAATTTCCTCCCTTGTATGAGCTTTGGGTGTGTCCTGCTCTTCTTTTTTTGCAAGCTTGAGGTTCAGCATCAGGTTGTTTATTTGAGCTCACTCTGTTTTCCTAATATGAATATTCACTGCTATCAATTTCCCTCATAGGACTGCTTTCATTGTGTCCCATAGAAATCTGATATGTTATATTGACATCATCATTTAATTGTAGAAACTTTCTGATTACTTCCTTAATTTTCTCTGTGACCCATTGGTTATTCAAAAGTGTGTTGTTCAATTTCCATGTGTTTATGAAATTCTTATGATTCCTTTTGCTATTGATCTCCAATTTCATCACACTATGGTCTGATAGTATACAGGGGATAACTTCAGTTCCTTGGCACTTACTTAAACATGTTCTGTGAGCAAATATGTGATCTATTTTGGAGAACAGCCCATGTGCAGTCAAAAAGAATGTGTACTCTGATTTTGTGAGGTGGAACACTGTAAACATCTGCTAAGTTCATTTGTTCAAGAGTTTGATTGAGTTCTAGTATTTTGTTGTTTATTTTCTGTCTAGTTGATCTATCTATTTGTGACAGTGGGGTATTCAGGTCCCCCACTACTATTGTATTAGTGCTTATTTCATTTTTCATGCCCGTTAGTATTTGTTTTATATAATTAGGTGCACTAGTATTTGGTGCATATATATTTATGATTGTCATCTCTTACTCTTGGATTGTTCCCTTTACAAAGATGTAGTGTCCTTCTTTGGCTCTCTTAACCAGTGTTGGTTTGAAATACATTTGATCTGCAAAGAGGATAGCTACTCCTGCTCTTTTTCAGGTTCCTGTCGCATGGAGTATTGTTTTCCACCCTTTAACTTTCAGTCTATGAGTTTCCTCTTGAATTAAGTGTGTTCCCTGTATGTAGCATGTTGTTGGACCTTGCTTCTTGACCCATTCTGCCAGTCTATATCTTTTGATTGGTGAATTGAGATCATTAACGTTGATGGTTATAACTGATATGTATTGAGTTATCCTTGTCATTACTTTTTCTTTTTGTTGGATTCTCCCCCTTTGCATTTAATTTCTTCTCATGCCTAATGGATTCATTCTGGTGAGCTTCCTGGGGTTGTGATCCTCATTGTCTTTTCCTAGGATATTGTTTAAAATTTTTTGGAGTGCCAGTTTGGTATTCATGAAGTTCGTAAGGTGCTCTTTGTCATGAAAGTGTCTTATTTCTCCATCAATTTTGAAAGATAGTTTTGTGGGGTACATCAGTCTGGGTTGGAGGCTGTTTTCCTTTAGGGCTTGAAATAACATCACTCCAAGATGTTCTTGCCTTGAGGGTTTGTGTTGAGAAGTCTGGTGTAATTCTGATGAGCTTTGCTTTGTATGTGATTTGTTTCTTCGTTATAACTGCTTGTAGAATTTTGTTCTTCTGTTGGGTTTCTGGAATCTTTACTATTATATGCTTAGATGTAGATTTTTTTTTATCATGGCTAATTGGAGTCCTATATGCCTCACTTGTCTGTATGTCAAGTTCTTTTCCCCTGCTTGAGAAGTTTTCTGCCATTATTTCTGTGAACAGATTTTTTAATGTCATCTGCACTCTCTGTTGTTTCTTCATTGACTCCGATCAGTCTTATGTTATTCTTTTTTGCATCATCTTAGCAGCTATTGGATTGATTTGTCATGGTCCCTTACTATTTTTAAGAAATTTTTCTGGTCACTAATTGCAGTCCTGTCTTCTGTATCTGAAATTCTTCCCTCATACTGGCTCATTCTGCTGTGTAAACTTTCAATGGAGTTTTTAATCTCCTGGAAATCTGTTTGCATCTGTTTTATGGATTCCACTTGTTTCTTGTGTTGCGATTCCATCACGTTCCTCAGCTCCTCTATTTTTTTAAATCTGTGTCTGCTCTATATTTTTTAATCATGTCTTGTATTATGGGCACAATCTCTGTTGTTATCTGAGAAATTATTTCTAATTTCATTTTTTCCAGATCCTCTTTCATTGCCAGTTCAGGGAGTTCAGGTGGTTAAGCATCAGATTTTTCCATCTCGTTTCCCTTTGGAGTTCCCTTAGGTGATCTGGAAGTTTGGTTTTGAGGCTTGTTTATGTGTCTTCTCATTTCAGCAGATGCAGCCAGTTGTGCCTTTGTTGAGGCAACTTTTTGCTCATCCAGTGGTCTTCGATTCTCAGCAAGCCACAGAGCAGCCTTTTCTCTGCTGCTCACCACTGTACCAATTCCTGGGTTCAGAGTGGTGCCTTTCTGGATCCCTTTGTTGTCCTGTTGTCTGGACAGGGTTCTGACTGGGGCCTGTGTGCACTTGGTATCTAGGTGGCCCTCTGGCTAGGGCCTGCCCTGCTACATAGCTGTTGTCTGGGAGGGCCTTTGCCTGGGGGCTGAGCACCTCAGTTGCTGGTGTCTGGGCAGGCTCCTGACTAGGGTCTGTGCACACTTACCAATGGTATTGGGGCGGGCCTCTGGCTGTTGCTTGAGCACCAGTGCATCTTTTTTCCAGCTGGGTCTTTGGCTGGGGCTTGTAGGCGCAAGTGGCTGGGGTCAGGGCAAGGCCCTGGCTGGACCTGCCTGCAGCCTTGCTGCTTTGGTCCACACCAGCTTTTCACTGGGATCTGTGTGCACTTACCATGATATTAGGGTGGGCCTCTATTTTTGAGTTGTTTTTTTTAAAGTTGTATTTAGCTAATATGTCAGTTATTCACTCAGGCATACAATATTCATTTTTTAAAAGAATTAGCACTCACCTACTGTATCCTAAGCCTTATGCTAAGCCTCAGGATCACAGTCATCTTAAGGCAATGATCTCCCATTTTTCTGTGTGTATTTGTCATTGTTAATATTGGGATTATTGTTTTAGTATACAAACTTTACAAAAGTAAAAACTTTGGTTTTTTTACTTCATGTAGTAAAAACTGAAGTATTTTTTAAATGTTTGAGCATTCACATTTGATTATCTGTTGAGAACTGCATGGCTAAGTACCTGTGACTAGATAGTGTGCCATGAAGGAGGAACTTACTCTGAGTATCAATCACTCCAGGAAGAAGTAAGTCTTCACTGAGAAGCCAGGACTGTGAAAATGAGAATGGGCTCAAAATTTTTCTTTGACTGATACTGGAGAAATTAAATCTGTTCAGAAAGAGAATTTTTGGATATAAACCATGTACAGGAAACATGGGAGTTAGGAAAGTTATGCTCAAACAAGAACTCTTTTTCCCCATGATTTGACAAGGATAGAGCAGGAATATAAGCTTAGATGATAGTAACTTTTCTTTTCTTTTTTTTTTTTTTTTTGATGATAGTAACTTTTATATGGCAGTTATTATGTGTTAAGCATTCTTACAGTGTTATCTCCATTTTATGATGTAGAAACTGAAGCAAGGGGGCCGGGGTTTTAGCTTAGTAGTTCCGCTGCCTGCCTCACAAGTGCAAGGACCCGAGTTCAATCCCCAGTACCAAAAAAAAAACAAAGAAGAAGAGGAAACTGAGGCAATGATGGGTTAACTGGGCCAAAGTAACATAGCGAGTAAGTTATATAGCCAAGATTCACACTGAGGCAATCAGCCTTAAAATCTGTGGGTTTTAACTACGTAATTATATACTACATATAAATACATACATATAAAATGTGTATTGTAATATAAAAATTTAAAGGACTATCTGACTTGCATTTTTGTAGAAAACTTTTTCTCTAAAGAAACTTATCAATAACCCAAATAATGTTCTTAAATTAAATGGGTAAATGAAGGCCTTTTTGAGTTCACTTTAGAAGAGATACACAGACTTCCCAGGCTCCTTTCCTTCCTCTTGACCTTTCTGTGACCTCAGAACACATCCACCAAACTCTAAAATTTCATGGAATAGTTAAAAAAACTATTTACTAGCTGACCATGGAGTCATATGCCTGTAATCACAGCACTGAGGAGGCTAAGGCAGGAGGATTGCCCCAAGTTTGAGGCCAGCCTGTACTTACACAGTGAGTTCAAGGCCAGCCTGAGCTACATAACAAGACCTTGTCTAAACAAACAAACAAACAAACAAACTATTTAATTAGAAAGATGATAGTCTCTTTTTATTTTCATCTTATAATTCATTCTGCATTTTTTAGTTGTTTTTAGGGTTTTTGTTTTGTCAGTTGGTTTGGGGTTTATAATGTTTGTGGGTTTTGTTATTATTGATTTTGTTGTGAGTTGTGGTATTAGGGATTGAACCCAGGGAGTTATACTGAGTTATAACTGAGTTATACTCAGCCCTTTTCATTTTTTAATTGTGTGACAGGGTTTCACTAAGTTGCCCAGATTATCCTTGAATTTATGATCCTCATGCTTCAGTCTCCCAAGTAGCTGGCCTTACAGTATTTCCCGTTTGTTTATGTTTACTTTTTTAACTTGTTGAGCTTGATTCTTCCCTTTCAGGTGTGCTCTCTGGTGCTAAGAGGGTATGGAGGGAGAGATCAGTGATCTTCTGCACAAAGAGAACTTCATCCTTGCCTCTTGTAAACTTTTCTTTCATAGCCTTGCAACCAACTTCTAACTGTGGAACAGATGATCAAAATTTTTAGTGTATTTTTCAAATTAAACTTTGAACTTATACAAAAGCTTTATCCAATCTGTATGTGTGAAAGAAGAACTTAACCCTATGTAGAAGGATAGACTTTGGAAGCAAGCTGAGTTAGACTGTGTGTCAGTAATGCCATTAACTAGTATTTAACCATGTGTAATTCACTTACCTTTTCAGTTTCTTCATGTATAAAGTGGAAATAATATCTACTTTACAGTTTATAGTTATATAATATATATAAATACCTTACAAATAATTGTAATCAGTGAATGGTACTTTTTAAAATTATTTCCAAATAATATTATTGCATATAAGGTCATTTTTATTAACATTACTTGCCATTTAGTAGAAGGATGTTTCATTTATATAGAATAATTTTTTCCTCTTGACTGTATTATAGGAGAGTACTATCATATGCTTCTTGAAAGTAATTCCTCTTGCACATAAGTATCAAAATATATCAGTAAACTGCCTCAATTTACATTATTGGTGGCACTGCATATGGATATTATACTAAACAAAACTAAATATTTTATTATTTATTCAACCACTACATTTTTACTGGTACTGGATGTGTGAAACATATGATTATATACTATTTTCTTCTATGTTTAATGATTTTAGATGAATTAGTGAATAAAATGAATATAGGAAATGAGTATAAAATTATTGGAATTCCAGCCTGCGTCAAAAGCTCACAAACTGCTATCTGTATAGAAGCAAACAGCATCATTCTTTGCAATCCAAAAGGTAAGGAAATCATATATTGACAAACATTTAAATTTCAATCAATTCATTTAGCAAATAAATATTGTTTGTATTTGTGCTGGACACTCTTCTGAGCACTCCAGATATAGGACAGTCAAGTTTCTACTCTTACGTAGTAGGTGGTCAATCATGTAGTAGGTGATATAAATAATCAATGCTATCATTTCTGACAATAAATGTCACGGAGAAAATAAAACATAGATAATGTTGTACAGCTTTGCTGCCTGGCAAGACTCCTTTCTTTGAGTTAAATATCATTTTGAAGCCAGGAATGTGCTTGTGGTCCCAGTTACATGGGAGCTGAGACACAAGGATCACTTAAGCCCAGGAGTTTGAGGCCAGCCTAGCCAACATGATGAGAACCCTGACCATCTAAAAGAATAAATGATAATAATAATAATAAATGTAAATATTATTTTGATTTTTATAATTAACAATTAGAAGAATTTTGTTTGTTTGTTTTGGGGGGGGGGGTTTTGGTACCGGGGATCGATCTCAGGCCCTTGCGCTTGTGCAGCAGGCAGTGAAACCAGTGAGCTAAATCCCCGACCCTAATTAGAAGAATTTTTCAGGATGCCAAGAGTTAGAGATTACTCAGAGTTTTTCTATAGCACCTTTTCTTCTTTTTCTAAAAATGTGGAACACTTCACAAATTTGCATGTCCTCCTTACACAGGAAATATGCTAACCTTTTCTATATTGTTCCATTTTCACTGTATGTGCGCTGAAACAAGCACAGTACCTTTTATTTGCTAGCTAAGGCAGTTCAAAGTGACTGTTGTGGTTTGAGAGTTTAATAAAATATCACCTTTTCTTCTCTAAGTTCTTTTTTAAAAAGTTTTTATTTTTTATTAGTACATGTTTGCAGTACATAATGATTACAGCTCTTGTAGGGAGTTAGTACATGTACGTGACACTTCTTAATTCTTTTTTTAATCTCATTCACCTGCCCTCCCCCCTCCATCTCTTGATCCTCTTCCCATTTGAGAAAGATCTATGTCCCTATTTCCTATTATCTATCTTTTATTTTGCTCTTAATTTCTGTTTTTCTTAATTTATATTTCTCATATAAGAGAAACCATGTGATTTTTATTTTTTTATTTTTTTGGTACTGGGGATCAAACTCAGGACCTTGCGTTTGTGAGGCAGGCAACGGAACCACTGAGCTAAATCCCTGGCCAACCATGTGATATTTAAGCTTATGTGACTGATTAATTTTACTTAACATTATGGTCTCAAGGTGCATCCATTTTCCTATAAATGACTCATTTATTCTTCTTTATGGCAGAGTGGTACTGCATTGTGTGTAAATACCACATTTTCTTTATCAGTTCATCTTTTGGTGGACATATAGGCTGCTTCCAAGATTTAGCTGTTATGAGTTGTACTGCTAAAAACAGTACCACTGTAAACAGTACTATAAACAGTACATGGGTTTCTGTGTATCACTGTAATATGATATTGTCTAACTCTTTTGGGAAGATACCTAGATGGAGAGCAGCTGAATCAAGTGAAATTTTTAGTTTTAGTTTATTGAAGAATCTCCATACTAATTTCCATAGTGGTTGTACTAATTTACATTCCCACCAACAATGTACTCATCTGAGTTCTGAAATAAAAAATCAGACAACAGATAAAGGTAGATGGGGGAGACAGAATATCACCTTTATTACTAAAAGTTCTCTTTAACAACTCCAACGTAAGTTAGCATTACATAAACAAAAGTAGACCTACTCTTTTAACTTAGTTCACAAATATCTAAATGAGGGAAAGGCTGGTTAATTCTTGATTACAGTAGAATTTTGTGTAATTAAAATGCAAGTGGATTCTAGATATCTCTGCTTATTTTGGAGACAAACCACTTGTTTATTTGTTTATTTTTATTCCAGTACTAGGGGTAGAACCTAAGGGTGCTTTACCACTGAGCTACTCTGCTAGCCCCTTTTCACTTTTATTTTGAGACAGAGTCTCACTAAGTTGCACAAGCTGGCCTCAAACTTGTGATTCTCGTACCTCAGCCTCCCAAGTGCTGGCACTATAGGCATGTGCCACTGAGCCTGGCCTTTTTTTAAGTGAACAAAAATATTGAATAAAGCAACCATTGATGGACCACAGATAGTTTAGTGATCTTTTTATATTTTCCAGAGTTAAAAGTTTCATGATTTATTGATCTAGTAGCATAACACAACTTAGATGTAGGTGCAAAAATCTGCTTTCTTATGTTGACCTCCATATTAAAGCAGATTTAACCATTCAAATGTAGCAGGAGCTAGACTAAGGCAGACCTCCTTCAGTCTGTGAGCATGGGTGAATAGAGGAAGCTATGATGTAATCTATAATTGCAGGCCAAGTGGAAGAAGGAAAGAATTGAGTTATTTATGCACAGCTATTTTTCCCAAAACTGACTATTGGATAAATCACTTATGGTATTAGTCAGCTTTTCATCTCTGTGACCAAATACCTAGGAAAAACAATGTTTTGGCTCACAGTTTCAGAGGTTTCAGTCCATGGTTGACTAGTTTCATTGCTTTTAGGTCTGTAATAAGAAAAATCATGCAAAAAGTTGTGGCAAAGGAAAGCTCCTCACTTTGTGGGAGCCAGGAAGCAGAGAAAAAGGGAAAGAACCAGAGAAGAAGGGGCCTGGAGCAAGATATACCCTTCAAAATCATGCTTGTGGTGATCTACTAACTCCAACTGGGCCCTGCACCTCCTAATATCCCATTTAGCTATGAACTTTTCAGTGGATTAACCCACTGATGAGGTTAGCACCCTCGTAATCGAGTCACCTCTCTAGGCTCCACTTGAAACATTGCTGCATTGAGGATAAGCTCTTAATATAAAAGTTTTGGGGGAATACTTCATATTTAAACCAGAACACTTATCCTTTTCAGGAATTGGAGAAAGTGAGTGAATAGAGAAGATCTAGAATGTTACAGTGTAGTTCAGTACTGTGATTTTAGAGTAGAGTACAAATGATTCCTTTTAAACTACAGCATTGCAATACTTCCCATTCTTCTCATTAGTTCTTTTTTTTTTCTTCTCATTAGTTCTTACTTAAGGTAATATTATTTCAAACATAGAAATACAGGAGCAAATACAATAAGCAGTCTGGCTTGCTTATACTGGTCTTAAAAGGAGATTTGCCTTCAACCCATAGCCAATCTATATGGGCATATTAAGTGACTATTTCTTATTATTAACATGCCTTGAGATAGAAATGACAGCGAAGCATGCCCTCCAATCATAATTTAATTTCATAAAATTTGAATAGTCTAGCTTTTGAACTATAATTTGATAATATCTTAGATAAGTAGAATCAAATACTTATAATACTATTTTTGATATTTACTTTCAGTTTCTTCAGGAATTAGTGAAAACTTCAATTGTCTCCTCTCCTTAACTTCTGGTTCATGCTGGAAATTTACAGCAATACTTGCCAATATCTTTGCATCACAAATTGTTCCTCCAGGGACTTACAATTTGCTCAAGCTCTGTTTGTTGATGAGTCTAGTACAGACAAGTGATTCTAAGAAGGAACTAGAAAATTCCCTGGATATTTTAATTATAACAAGTGATACTCTACTTGTAGAAAGGTAAAATATATGCCATGATTTTTTTGAAGTATAAATTGGTCACAGAATTGCATAAGTATGTCCCATTAGTATTATTACAATATGAAGTTTTAGAATTTAATCTGAGAACTGTATTTGAATCAATTTTCATCAGTGAAGTTCAAAAGTTTTAACTATGAATTGAGAAATGGAATATTTGCTTTCAATATTTTGAGAATCTAACCACTCAAAGTTTCAACCTATTCCCCCATTTACAAATACAGTAAATGCACCTTTTTAGGCTTCCCCCAATCCAGTTCCTTAGACAAGTGTTCTGCTTTTGTACCATGTTTTCATATTTAATAATCTTCCCCCAAGAGCCAACAAGCCATTTTTTTCTTTTCCTTATACATATCATTCAATGATAATCATTCACTGCACCCAAACAAGGCTATAAAAAGTGCAAAAATAACTGAGGTTTTTTTTTTTAGAGGAGTATCTACTTAGCATTTAGGGATTCCTTTTAGCAAGTACACTTTTTAAAGTTGCCTAAATGTTCATAAATTCAGGAATAAGCTCTCTCTGTTAATATTTTGTATGTAAGGCTAAAGCAAACATAAATTTATGGAAAGAATTTAAAATTTTTGAAACTTGAAATTAAGCTGAGCATGGTGGTGCACACTGGTAATTCCAGCTGAAGCAGGAGGATAGCAAATTTGAGATCAGCCAGGGCAACTTAGGGAGACTCTGACTCAAAAAATGAAAAATAAAAAAGGGATGGGGATGTAGCTCAGTAGCTCCTGGGTTCAGTCTACACACACACACACACAGAACCCCCCCAAAAATAAAAAACACTTCAAATTAGAATTAACATAATTGAATATATAATGTTTTGTTAAAATTAAATCATCACTAGCAATGTTAAAAAAAGTACTGAATGCTACAGATTACACCATTGTTCTGTTTCACTCAGAGATCCTTTTTTGTTGTTGTTGTTGGTTCTGGGAATCGAACTTGGGACCTTGCACTTGCAAGTAGGCAGCAGTACCACTGAGCTAAATCCCCAGCCCTCCACTAAGAGATCTTGAGAGTATTTGTTTCTTTATAGCCTCACTAACATTGAGTGTTATCAAACTTTAAAATTTTGCCATCTGAGATGGCCGTGATGGCACTCACTTGTAAGCCCAGACCTTGGAAGGCTGAGACAGGGATCCCCATGAGTTTGAAGCCGGTCTGGGTTACATAGTGAGTTTAAGGAAACTTAACTACATAGTGAGACCCTGAATGCAAAAACAAAAAATAATTTTTAATTTAAAATTAAAATTTTGGGGCCGGGGATTTAACTCAGTGGTTCCACCACCTGTCTCGCAAGCACAAGGACCCAAGTTTGATCCCCAGTACAAAAAGAAAAAAATTAAAATTTTGCCTTTTTAAGGTAATAGTATTTTGTCTTTAATTGAAAATAATCTTTAGTCTAATTTAAGATATTAAACACTTGTATTGTTTTTCTATGAACTTTTTGTTTTTGATCATTGTTCATTTTTCTATTAAGTTGTTAGTATATTTTTTATGGATTTGTAATACTTATTTCAAGTTAAGATATTTGTCTCTTTTCCTGTGTCATTAACCTTTTGATTTTTCTTGTGGTATTTGGGGCTGTATGAGAAATTTAGTTTTTTGTTTTTAGGTAAATTTTATATATACTAAAATAATCATATCTATGGAAACAATGTTTTGAAAAATGCACACACTCCTATAGCCACAACCATAATATGAGGATATTTTCATTGCTCTAGAAATTTCTCTTGCTTTTGTCCACTTAGTTGCTATCTCCACAGGTGACTTCTATTATCATAGATTAATTTGCTTGTTCTTGAACTTTGTATAAATGTGACCATACAATGCATACCCTTGGATATAGTCTCTCTCGTTCAACATAACATTTTTGAGATTGATCCAGTTGTATGCATCAGTAATCCATTGCTTTTATTGATGAGTAATATTCCAATATAGGAATATACCACAAGTAATCCATTCTCCTAGTAATGACTATTATAAATAAAGCTGCCGAAAACATTGTTTTGTGTGTATTTTTGCAGTGCTGTGGATCAAATCTAGGGATTCACACATGCCATCTGAGCTACATTCCCAGTCCTGCTGTAAATTTTTTTGTTTTTGTTTTTGTTTTGTACTGGGAACTGAACCGAGGGCCTTCTCATTAAGTTACATCCTCAGCCCATTTTAAATTTTGAGTCAGGGTCTTGTTAAGTCACTAAGTTTTCCAGGCTGGCTTGAACTGGCAATCTTCTTGCCTCAGCTTCACAGTGTGCTGGGATTACTGGTGTGTGCCACCATGGCTAGTTAGTTGGGTTGTTCTAGATGCATGTCTTTGTCACATATATTTAGTATGAAATTTTTCTCTCGTTCTAAAGCTTATCTTTTAAAGAATTTTCTTGAAGTTGTCTTTGATGAGCAGACTTTTTCATTTTAATGGAAGTTCAGATTATTATTTTCTTTTATATTTCATGTTTTCTAGGTTCTAAGAAATCTTTGCCTGCCTCAGGGTCACAGAGGTGTTTTGTTTTTTTTTCATTCAGAAGAATTTTGTAGGTTTTGTTTTTGTATTCATCTTTTATCTGTCTCAAGTTAACATTTGTATATGGTTGAAAGTAGAAATTAATGTTTGTCCTATTCATTTATCAAGTTTCTCCCTGCCATTTGTTTGTAAGACTTTCTTTTCCCCATTTAATTGTTTTGGGACCACTGTTAAAAATTTAACTGAACTGGGTAAAAATGATATAAAATTGAGCTGTGTGTAAATCTATTTCATTTCTATTTTATGTTACATTGATCTGTTTGTCTATATTTAAGTACAAACTACACTGTATTGATTATTGTAGTTCTATAATCAGTTTTGAAATCAGATGATGCAACTTCATTCTTCAAGATTTTAAAAAACTGTTTTAGATCCTTTGCATTTTTGTTAATAATGCCAAAATCCCTAAGTGAAGAAGAAGAGGGTGGGGGATAATTGGCTGCTTTCAGATTTGATTCCTACTTCATTTTACTTGTAAATCAATTTTGCGGGGATAATTGACATCTTAACAATATTAAGTATTCTATCCCATAAATATGGTATAGTTTTCTTTTTAGGTCTTTAATTTCTCTCGGTAATATTTTGTATAGATCCCACACATATTTTGCTAAATTGACTCCTAAACACTTGATTTTTGATGCTATTAAAAATGGTAACTTTCTTAATTTCATTTTCAGTTGTTTGCGATGAATACAAACATTCCTTTCTTAACAACCAAGTTCCGTTCCCGAGACGAGGTCACTAAATGGATTGGTCACTAAATGAGGAATTGTGCATACTGTTGTATGTACATTACAATATTCAGAACAAAGAAATAGTCAAAGGAAACTCCAACTTGATGACTTTGCTTTTATTTGCATAACTCTTACATGCAGTACTATAATATATAACAGAACATAAAACTACAGTACTATACTGTATAGTACAAAGTACAATCAGCAAAAATTACAGTACTATATAAACAAGGTGTACAAAAAAACAACATTGAGGCTTTAAAAACAAGATGTACAGAATTGTACCAAAAAAAAAAAAAAACTGGTTGTTAAGTCCGAGCAGCTGGTAAATAGGTTGGTTGTTAAACAAGGAATATCTGTATATAGAAATAAAATTGACTTTTTTGTATTTTTCACCTTATATTCTGTGAGACTTTGCATCAGTAGTTTTAAAAATTCCTCAGCTGATTCCATCGGGTAGCCAAGTTTGAGTTCCTTCGTTCCATATTATAGGCTGTGTCAGCCTAGTTGCATATTAAAATTACCTGAGAGAGTTTTAAAAAATAGCTGGGCATGGGGCACATGCCAGTAGGTCCAACTACTCAGGAAACGGAGGCAAGAAGGAATCACTTGAGTTCAGGAATTCAAGACCAACCTAGCCCACATAGTGAGAACCTACCTATGTATTTTTAATTAAAAATTTAAAATGTCTATAACTGTATACCAACTCCAGTTTCTAACTTAAGTAGTTTGGCATAGAGTTTGGCATTAAAATTTGTTAAGTCTGCTCAGGTGAATTTAATGTGGTCTATGGCTGAGAACCACTAATTTATAGGCTTGAAAAGTTTCTTTCTAAATTTCACTCCCTCATATATATTTTTTATTAGTGTTTGTTTGTGATGCACAAGAAAAACGTTTGGGCCGGGAATTTAGCTCAGTGGTTCCGCTGCCTGCCTCGCAAGCACAAGGACCCAAGTTCAATCCCCGGTACCAAAAAAAAAACACAATAAAAACGTTCGTCATGGAGAATTGATCATATACAGATCACATCTTGATCCTTTTTTACTTTGATTCATTTTATCTATCTTCAAACTCCTGTTTGAAGACGTATTTTATAGTGTTTAATTATCTACATCTAAGGTGTACTACCTCAGCCTCTTTTGGATTTCATGTCTTTAGCTGCCCATCATAGTTGATTGTATCAGCAAGCTGATTTCTGTGGCAACCATTTTAAAGCTAAGCTGAATTAATTATGTTCCTTTCTCAGAATTTGAAGTGAAGAGAATGCAGCAATTAGCAAAGAAGTTAGAAACTAGGACCGTATATCAAGAGTTGCTATGATACAGAAGCAGGAGAAATAGTCATGATGGGACATTAGCAAACCTAATGTAAAATTTTGAATATGCGAAAAAAAGAAATCCATAAAAAAAGAATAGCCCAGTAGCTTTCTCTGACTCCTTTCAAGGAAGAAATAGTACTCCCTCATGGGTATTTTCAATATATTACTTTAGTACTTACCATATTGTATGTTAGTTTTTTTGTATCTCTCTTCCTAGTCAATGAGTTGTTCAAGTGAAGGACCAAGTTTCGTGTATGTTTTTAACATAGCATGTATATCATGGCTGCTCAGTAGACATTGAATCAAATTTAATTATATAGCTGTTAACACATATGACTTCTGAAAGTCAAATAATAAATAGCAGTAACGACTAATTTATTTTTCCCCTAGACTTTTGAATTTTAGCGTAAACCTTATTTCCCGTGGTATACATCATCCAGTCTCTACTGAAATTTTTCCTACTCTATCCAGAAATAAATACGGAACTGGAGCATTTAGCATTCAAGCTGGCAGTGCCTTGTTAGCTAAAGGTGGTATCTGCTTTATAGGAGACTTGTGTTCACACAAAAAAGATAAACTTGAACAACTTCAATCAGGTAAACAATATTTTTAAATTAATTGTTACCTGTTTAACCTAGTTTTATCAATGCCATGGAATTACTTAACAGTTAAGATAATAGTGCACATGCTTTAGGAGTTGAGAAATTATATTAAATGTCATTTCTCTAAGAAGAAAAGGGGCAAAGGGGAAGTGGAAGTGGGACAGGTAGGGGAAAGGAAATAAGGGAAAGGAGTTAATATGAGAAAATGAAAAAAAGCAAACAAAGTCTCTGTTAATAGGGAGGGATGGAAAGGTTGAAGGGAGGGCAGAAGAAGGGGGAAAATATAAGAAACAAGAGATTATGTAAAGGTGCACATTTCCAATGATGAATGTCATTATATTGTATACCTAAAATGTACCAATAAAAGGATATATTAAAAAAATGTCATTTCTCATTTCAGTTTCATAAGTAAAAACAAGAATTTAATGTGTAAATGCAGTGTTAACCTTTGCTTTGAGTTGTGCTAACACATGGCTTTACATTGAGCCAGATTTCTTTTTCTTCTTGTCTTATTGAATTAGCTAAAACTTTCAGTTCAGTGTTGAAAAGTGGTGATAAGAGGTTATATTCTTGCCTTGCTCCTGAAACTTACTGGGGAATCTTCAAGGTTCTCACCATTAAGTATCAGGTTAGCTGTGTGCTTTTTGTAGATATTTTGGAAACTTTTTTAAGGAAGTTTCCTGTTCCTAATTGCTGACAGTTTTTATCATGAATGAGTGTTGGATTTTGTCAAGTGCTTTTTTTGCAACTATTAATCTGATCATGTGATTTTTTCTCCTTTAAGATGTGATAGCTTATAGTGATTGACTTTAAGTGGGGAGCCATACTTGCATACATAATGGATAAATTCCATTTGGTTGTGGTATATGAATATTTTTATACATTGTTGGATTTGATGTATTATTTTGTTGAGGATTTTTACATCTACATTCAAGAGAAATACTGGTCTGTAATTTTATTTTCTTATAGTGTCTTTGTCTG
Source organism: Heterocephalus glaber (assembly GCF_053883595.1). Lineage (NCBI taxonomy): Eukaryota > Metazoa > Chordata > Mammalia > Rodentia > Bathyergidae > Heterocephalus > Heterocephalus glaber. The sequence continues at coordinate 11,498,397 of NW_028258344.1, forward strand.
GTTTTGGTATTAGGGTAATGGTGGTTAAGTCAGATTTATAACTAACAAGGATATGGACAGCTGTGAATTGGCCAAATACCAATCAGGGCTTTGCATCTCGGCATATCAGCATACATGTACAAGAATGCTTAGGGCACATAGTATATTGATTCACCTAACAGAAAGAGACTTATACTAATGTGGTCAGTTGATTTATTTTATTTTACTTTATTTTTTGGCAGTGCCAGGGATCTAATCCAGGGCCCTGAGCACACAAGACAAGTGCTCTGGTGCTGAGTTACATACCAAGCCCTGGTTAACTGACTTTTTACCATGCCACCAAAGAAAGATGATGGTGAAACATCTATGTACAGTGGTACCTCAGTTCGTGAACTTAATTCTTTCCATGATTCTGGTCACAAACCAAATTGGATGAGAACTGAATCAAATTCAATTATTAGGTTCAATGTTGATCTTATGGGGAAATTTGATTTGGTTCTCATCCAATTCAGTTTGGAAACAGAATTGTGGAAATAATTAAGCTCATGAACCAAGGTGCCATTGTATATGGAAAAAAATTAACCTCAGCTCAAACTCACTGTTATGGATAATAATGAATTTGAGATGGATCATAAAGCTAAATGTGAAAAACTAAAACTATAAAGCTTCTAGAAGAAAACATAAAATATCTGTATGACCAAAAAGTGGGAAATCTTTTTTTGGACAGGACTCAGCACTAAACATTAAAGAAAATAATTGATATTTTTGGCTTCCTCAAAACTAAAAAGTTACATACATTAAAAGTCCTCATTAAAAATATGAATAATGGCTAAAGACAAGATGACAGAACAGAGAGTGCCAGCAGCTTGGCTTCTCCAGGACAAAGTGTCTGGAGTCTGGAGGGCAGTGGCTTGGAGAGGAACCAAAGTGAGGGGGGGTACATGGGAACCACAAGGGAACTGACCAAGGAGAAGAAAATAGGATTAAGTGATACAAAAGAGGTGGCCCACACTGCAGAGGAGAAACCCCAGCACTGCCTACATCAGCTGCCAGCCAGGAGGTAAAGTTAAAGTAATAATGTCTCTGTTCATGGAGAACTGCATGAGGACCAGGAGAATCTTATGAAGTTGGAAACAGCAAGAAGAACACTGCTTCCTGAATGGCCCTCCAGAGTCAACAGTTGGTGAGTGAATGCAGTACAAGCGCCTGAGGACACAAGCATGTGGAGCAGGAGCTGGTGGGGACACCATTGTGGGGAAGGGTTGAATGTTTGAACCGCAGTCCCAGAAAAGCCCCTTGGCTGCTTCACACTGCCAAGTTCCCAGAGCAGATGAGGGAAGAACAGTGATGGGAGACTGCTGGCAGCTGGAGAGCAGACTGGGGGAATTCCCACTGGAGAGGCAGGGACTAGTGATCACAGACTTGGTTCCTGGAGTCAGATGCCAGTTTCAACCTGAGTTACACAGGATTGGAGGCTCACATTGGAGCCATATTCCCACTGCTTAAAGGGAGACCCAAAATAGGGCCTTATGGTATGTTATTTTTCAACTAACCCTGATAGATACCACTGTAATGGATTAGCCTATTACTGTTTTGGTTGAACTGATTGCATAGGAATAATCCTGACTCAGTGGATAATTTAGTACCAGTGAACTTGCCAGCTCAATCCACCATCACATTCAAGGAGAGGGACAGCAAGAGTTCCTAACCCAAGAACTCAGACTGGATTAAACTCCGCAAGAATGCCTGCAACCTGGCAGAAAGAAGTCCTGAGTCTGTGTTAACATCACTATAATGGTGGAGGGATCCGAAGAATAATTGGGGCATGAACACTCAGACTCTCTGGCAAAGAAGCTACTTGGGAATCATATATGCATTGTCTCACTGGAATATCTAATCTGTGTTCCCATAGGACATCTTATGGGGTTAAATTTTTGTACGTTTCTTGAGCTATTTAGCAATGTAGGGTTATATTATGTTCTTTTATGGTTTCATGTGTATATTAGGTTGTCACTATTATATATTTGTTCTCTCAATGGCTCTGATTTAGTAGGTATCTAGGTTCTCTCCCTCATCTCAGCTCTTTATCTAGTTTCTTCACTTCAAACTTCTGAGACAATATTATTGACATATATCTTTATTATTTTTCCAAACACATAAACTCCTCTTCCCAAGTTTCAAAATTCACCATACTTAGACCCCTCACATTGACTCTTATCTTCACTACTATAATTCCTCCCTCCTCCCCATCCTAAGCCATTGGCTCTTCCATATCTTACTTAGCTTATTGTCCTCCCTATCATCAAGTTCTGATAACCACATAGCTTTTCTCAATCACAAAGTGAACCCTCTTCTGTATTTTGCCATTGCCCTAAAAAAATATCCTTTGCAAACTTTCAATACTAAACCTTCAACTCAACTAAAAGTACGCCAATAAAATCAGACCCCCCATCAATCTTTTCTTCTAATCTACCACTAGGTTCCTTTTAAACCTCCCACTTAGTGCCTAACAGTACTCATCCAAATACCCCCCATTTTTTCCACCCCACATCCCCTACCTCACTGCAGAACAACCACAAATAAACAGTCATAATGTGTATATATAATAGACAAAAAGGGGAAGAGTAACTGCAAGAACTATCAGATAGAAGTGTTGTAAGATTGAATCTGTGAATGCTGTCATAAATAGAACCAATTCTTTCAGCATTATAAGGCCAGATTCAAAATCACTTAAAGTAAATAATAGGAGTAAATACTGGCACTGGACCTACAAAGCTGAAAATAATACACAAGGAAGCAGCATCCTACTAAAAAGCTTGATACAAACCACACACTCTCCTCAGTTTTCTAGTCCTCCCCCCAAAAAAATAAGGGAGGAGAAAAAAGAAGGGGCCACATATAATTAAAAATAGATAGGTAAGGGCCGGGGATTTAGCTCAGTGGTTTCGCTGCCTGCTGTGCAAGCGCAAGGGCCCGAGTTCGATCCCCGGTACCAAAAAAAAAAAAAAAAAGGTAGATAGATGGATAGAAAGAAAGAAGGAAAGAAAGAAAGAAAGGAAAGAAAGAAAGAAAGAAAAAGAAGCAGAATACTTTACACAGATACAAGTAGCATTCTTTACAAATTTAGATAAAACAATCCTAAAATTCATATGGAACCACCAGAGACCCAGAATAGCAAAAGCAATTTTGGACAACAAGAGCAAGGCAGGATGCATTATAATACCTCACTTCAAGCTGTACTACAAAGCAATAGTGATAAAAAATTACACGGTACTGGAATAAAAACAGACACGTGGAGCAAAGGACCAGAATTGAGAATACAGAAACCTCCTCAGACATATTTAACTATTTGATCTTTGCCAAAGGGTCCAAAAGCTCATGTTGAAGGAAAGATAGCCTATTCAACAAGTGGTGTTGGAAAAACTAGTTGTTTGCAGAAGAATGAAACTGGACCCTTATCTCTCGCCCTATACTAAATTTAAATCAAAATGGATCAAAATCTAAACATTAAAACAGAAACATTAAACTTTCTGGGAGATAAAATAGGTAAAACACTTGAAGACACAGGTATAGGAAAGGATTTTTCTAAACATATCTCAATTGCACAAGAAATAGCTGCAAAGAATCAACAAGGAATTATATCAGACTAAAAAGCTGTACAGCAAAAGAATCAATAAGTGAGTGAAAAGACAACCTACAAAATGGGAAACATTTTTTGCCAGCTACTCCTCAAACAGAAGGCTCAGGTTTAGAGTATACAAAGAACTGAAAAAAAGTTAAACTACCTAAAATTAAAGACCCAATCAAGAAATGGGCAAGAGAAATGAACAGATACTTTGCAGAGGAAGAAATACAAATAGTCAACAAATATATGAAAAAAATGTCCAACATCTCTGGCCATTAGAGAAATGCAAATTAAAGCAATGCTAAGATTCTATCTTGCTCCGAAAAGAATGGAAATCATTAGGAAATCAAACAATAACAAATATTGTCATGGCTGTGATTAAAAAGGAACCCTCATGCATTTTTGATGGGAATGCAAACTAGTACAACCATGGAAATCAGTAAGGAGATTTCTCAAAAAACTGAAATTAGAAATTCCATTTGATCCAGCTAGCCCCTTCCTAGCTGTCTTCCCCAAAGAGCTTAAGTCATCATACTATAGTGATACATGCATACCAATGTTTATAGTAGTGCAATTTGTAATAGCTAAATCTTGGATTTATTCTTTTAACCATTTTAAAATGTACAATTCAGTGGCACTAAGTGCATTCACAGTATTGATTTATTTTCACTACTGTCCATTACCATAACTGTTTCATCATCCCAAATAGAAACTCTATATCCATTAAACACTATCCCCCTAGTTTCCCCTCCTACTAGTCCCTGGTAACCCCTAGTGTTCTTTCTGTCTCTGAACTTGCCTATTAATAGGATTTCATTCGTTTTTATGGTTGAATAATATTATACCATAAATATCACTTTTAAAAATCCATTCTTCTGTTAAAAGGTCCAAAGGGGTAGGAGTAGTGGGAGGGGCAGGGGAAAGGAAAGAAGGGAAAGGAAAAATGCTGAGAAAGGGAAAAAATGGAAAGAAAGTCTTTGTAAGTAGAGAAGGTTGGAAGAGGAGAAGGGAGGGCTAGGAATGGGGAAAAAATGAGAACCAAGATGCATTATGTAAAGGTACAGTCTCCAATGAGAAATGTAATTGTGTTGTATACCTAAAATGTACCAATAAAAGAATTTAACCAAAAAAATATCCATTCTTCTGTTGATGGATACTTGGGATGTTACCACCTTTTGGTTTTTATGAATAATGCTGTTATACACCTTGATGTAAATATATTTGTTTGAGTCCTTACTTTCAACTCTTTTGAATATAACCTAGGAGTGGAATTGCTGGATCCTGTGGTACTTCAGTGTTTAACTTCTCTTTTGTGTGTCTGTGTGGTATTGGAGATTGAACTCAGGGCTCTGCACTGAGCTGTATCTACAGCACTTGATTTTTAATTTTGAGACAGGGTCTCATAAGTTTTTGAGTTGCCCAGGCTAGGCTCAAACTTGTAATCCTCTTCCCTCAGCCTCCCATAGTACTGGGATTATAGGCATTCACCATGGTGCCTAGCTTCAATATTCAACTTTTTGAGGACTTGTAAAACTTTTCCATAGAAATCACACTATGAGGGGTACAATTTCTCTCATATCACCCCGTTACATTTCATGACTAATAAAATATTTTTAAATAAAAAAGCTTTGTATATTAGTACTTTAACAGCAACACTGTTGCTGCTTTTAAAATAAGAGGCCCAAATTTTTGTTTTACAGTGGGCCCCACAACTATGTAATTTGTCCTGCCTACTGGGATGGTAAAAATTAAAAAGATTGACAACAAAAACTATTGTTGAGGATCTGGAATATCTGAATGTTCATATATTCTTGGTAGGAATATCAAATGGCACAGCCATTTTGAAAACTGCTGTGGAAGTTTCTATAAAGTTAAATATACATTTATTATATGACCTAAGAGAAAGATAAACATGGACACAAAAGACAGTTGTTATGAGTTTTAAAAGATTAACCTGAAAACTATTTGGAATGTAGAATCCTAGAAGTAGAGTTTAGTCCATAGATTGGATGGTTATAAAGGGTGAAGGAAGGACAGGAAAAGGAAAACAGCATTTTTCTATTTTGGTGTTTTTGTTTGTTTGTTTTGTTTTTTGTTTAAGTAGATGGATGGTATGCCACCAGTTGTGAATAATGAAAACAAAGCCATGGTGGAGAGGAGGATTAGATGATGGGTTTTGTTTTTAACATGTTGATTTTGAAATATATTAATCCCGGTCATTGTAGTTCATATTCTTGTCTTTTCCCCACACATTCTCAAATGGATGACCCACTTTCTATCATTTTTTTTCCATGTAAAAGGACATTAGTTAATTTCAGCCTCCCTTGTAAGCCTGTACTATATGATCAATCTCTTAGCATTCTGCTTATTCCACCCAGGTACCTAACCATAATTCTACCTATGTGCTTTGGACTGGTAGTTAGTTCTCATTAATCATGGGACATTAGGGCTGGGGATTTAGCTCAGTGGTTCCACCACCTGCCTCAGAAGCGCAAGGACCCGAGTTTGACCCCCGGTACCAAGAAAAAAAAGAACAAAACAATATACTGGGACATTATAAACATTCAGTTTTTTTTAATCTTGTTCTTTTTATGTCAGGTGGCCTCATTTAGCAGAATCTCTCAAAACAACTAAATTTAATTGTGTTTTCACTCTGAAATTTAAACAGTAAAATTTTATATAATATTTGTTATTAATTTGTAGACATATAGGCCAAAATGAATTTAAATAATAAATGGATAATATATTTTGACTTAGTTCTGGAGAGCAGAAGCATTACAGTGTACATCCCAGGAAAGAAGTTTGGGGATGATATAGATCAACAAATGACTTTTCCAGTTCAGTGCAGTTTTTGGTCTTTTGTTGATATGGATTCGTCTTCAAAGAGAAATGCACAGAAAACCAACACTCTAATTGGTCAGATGGTAAAGTACATATTTATGTTCTCATTAGAACAGTATTCAGGGAACTTAGTCACAAATTTTAATGTCTTTAATTTTTTTGTTATTAACCCGTTTCCGTATTAGGTACTACAACTAAATAATGACTCAGTTACTTAAATTTAATTGTGTGTGTGTGTGTGTGTGTGTGTGTTTGTGTGTGGTGCTAGGATCAGACCCAGGAACTCGAGCATAACAGTGCTCTACCACTGAAGTACATCCCTAAAGTTTTTAATGTTTTTAGTTATGCAAGTAAGATGTCTACTAAGTAGAAATTTCCATTTGAATTAGTAGTTGGAAGTCTTTAATAAGTAATGTGTAAAACAATATTCAATAAGAGCTTTTTTTAAAAAAAAGTTGCTGTCCACAAGTCCCCAGGCCATTGAAAAATTGCTTTAAATTTTAATTAATAATAAAACGTTGATGCCTCTCAACCTTTACTCATGCAGTATGGTTAATAAGTAATTAAATAAGTTATATATCATGATTAATTTGTAATTAATTTTTCCAAATTGTTCAAGGCTTATTATTTGCCTTTTACATTTTGGTTTGATGTAGGATTGCAGTTTGATTCCAGCTAACTTTGTGGAAGCATTTGGATTATTGATTAATTGCAATGAGTCATCTCCTTGCCACCCACTTCTTCCAACTGTGCAACATACCTTAAAGAAAGCCACTGATTCCAAAGGGCTACTTCATTTAGCTTCTAAACAGTTCACAACAGAAGACTTTGAAAAGGTAAAGATAGATAAAATGGTTACCCAGAATTCCCATGTTACTGTTTCTCAATTTAAAAAGAAATGTCTTTGAGCACCCACTTTTCTTAATTTAGGATTCTTTTATTCCAACCTCCTTCCAGATTTTAAACATTTAAGGACTCTGTATAGAAATTATTTGGGATTATAATTTAATAATTGTGTAAGAAAGTGGATATTAAAATGCTGAGTTTATTCTTTATACCACTGTGCAAATCACCAAAGCTTAAAGAATCTCAATGAAACAAAAATCAAAATAGAGTATTTTTATAGAAAATTATAGGTTGTATAAATATAAAATTGTTTAAATTTTATAAATGATTAAAAGGGATTTCCCTTATATTAATGCCACCTCTCTTAGTTACTTTTCTCATTGCTGAAACAAAATACTTGACAACCAAAGTTAAAGGAGGAAAGATTTATTTTGGCTCACAGTTTATAGAGGTTTCAGTCCATAGTCAGCTGCCTCCAAGGCAGGGTGGCATGGCAGAGGGGCACTGCATAGGAGAAACAGTTCATGGCAAAGCAGAGCAGCCAGAAGGAGCAAAGCAGCAAAGTGATAGCAGCAGCCCCCTTTCTGTCCCCTGTATTTTATCCAGGCCACTCACATCCAGGGTGGGGAGACCCTTAATCCCAGCATCACATACCCTAGATCCAGCCACCTCTAAAAAACCACACTTATGACTAAATGAGGTTTTGTAGGGACTTCTCAACACAAGCTACAACACCATCAGAGTTCTTACTTTTGGCAATACCTAGCATGACTCACTAACCCATAATGTTCTGACATTATGAAGACATGTGTGGCATGTTCAGAGAAACTGAGAGCAGAAAATATAAATTTAGCAGTCATTGTCATAGCTATTTAAGGCATGCTTTTATTTATAACTAAAACCCTTTAACTATTCAGAAATTTATCCATAATGAACAATCTTTGAAGGATACATTTAAATGTAGGGGATAATTTGAAGTGACAGTCCATAGCTATTGAAAAGTTTTTCTTCATACTTGCCTTCCTTGTAATCATACTGCAAGAGTAAAAGGTTGAGAGGTGAAGTGGAGTTAAAAGTGAATGGGAAGCATTGTTTATTCACACAGCTTAGAATAGAAAAACAATATTTATATTATAGTAAGTTTTGCTTTTCTTAGTAAATAAGAAGAATAGTTAATCTTTAGGATACTAAATATGGACAGAGTAATAACACACAGGCATTTCTGTCCATTTTTTTCCTGGAAAACAACAAAAAAACCCTATGGATTTACTGATCTGGTAATTATTGAGTACTTCATATATACATATATATTTCTGTCCTTTTATATTTACCTAAAAACAGAAAGTTTCTTCTTTAAATGGTTTATCACTTAATTGAGATAAAAACAAGATTATAAGGAAAAACATTACATGCTAAGATGAGTGGGGCTGACTATAATTATTTTAGGAATTCAGAAATGAAGATAATAATATATAATGCAAGAGTTGGGAAGACTTCATGGAAAAGGTGGGACTTTAGGGCCAGGGATTTAGCTCAGTGGTTCCGCCGCCTGCCTTGCAAGCACAAGGTTCCAAGTTCAATCCCCGGTACCAAAAAAAAACCCAACAAAAAACCACAAGATGGGACTTTATCTGGACCTTAAGAAAAGATTAAATTTAGATGCCAAGAAGTATAGGTACTCTAAGCAGAAATAACAGTAGGAGCAAAGAGATAAAAGTTGAAATGAATATATATGGAAAACTGAGAAGAACAGCTTGACAAGAACAAAAAATATATTGTGCATTCTTGGGAATTTGGCAATTTACAATCAGTAAGCCTCGATTTGTCAGACTGTAGAGAACAGTAGATATTACCAGGGAAGTGAAATGATAACAATGGTTCCTTGGAAGATAAGTTTTCTAAGCCAGACATATCAGCCTGAGCTCTCTGGAAAGTTGACTCAGTTGTCCAGAAGGCAGTTTAGCATGCTAATGTATACTTGGGACTGTTCTTCTATCAATATATGAGGAAGAAAGGAAGCAGGATTGGGCAGAGGGAAAAAGCAAGCTGGCAAGGCAGGCCCAGTGTTAGCCTCTGGGGCCCTACAAGGAGCTCTGAAAGTAAAAACACCCATCTGAGCAGTTCAGCTTTATGGGAGCTTCATAACACCTACTTCTGACTCCACCAGCCTTATGATATATGCTCTTCTGAGGCAAACCCTGAAGGGGCTGGCCGCTGGAAACCATTGCTGACAGAACTTCCAGTAGCTGAGGCAAAAAGTCCTTTCCTAAAGGGTGATATAGATCACATCATTGTGCCACCACAGGATAAAATTTAGGGCTTCTGCTATTAGTATTATTACACAGTTTGTAGGACTGGAGTGAATTATGAACTATAAGGAGAGCAATGACAGGATGCATCCAATCCAGAACATGCCCAACCCAGAATATGTCCATATACTTTTTAAAAAGATTATATTTAAAATATTAAACTGGATGTGTTGGCACACACCTGTAATCCTAGCACTGTGGGAGGCTGAGGCAGGAGAATCAAATATTTGAGTCCAGCCTGGGCAGTTTAGCAACTTAGTGAGACTCTGACTCAAATAAAAAATTAGCAATGTGGGAGGCTGAGGCAGGAGAATGGCAAGTTGGAGCCCAGCCTGGGCAATTTAGTGGCTTAGCAAGACCCAGCCTCAAAATAAAAAAATAAAAGGGCTTGAGATGTAGCTCAGTGAGAAGAATCCTGTGTTCAATCTCCAGTACAGGAAAAATATAGATAGATAGATAGATAGATACTATAGACCACCAAAAATGTATATACTCATACACAGAGTCTGCCAAAAACTGTATATATACACACTTCAGGAAAAGAGGAACTTGTATAAATATTTAATACTAAATTTATTGAGACAGCATGAGACTAATACAAGTTACCTTTGGCCTCTACAATTACAAGAGGTGCTCAAAGTGGTGGCCATTAGCTTCTAGAAATTTCTAAGTATGGCAGACTGCTGCTTGAGTAACCTTGGTCACTGAGATCACTGCATATGCATTTTCAGTTCCTTCTGTAAGGCAGGCAGTGTAGTGGGTTTTTCTGTGATATGTGACATCCCCTAGGGTCCCCCATATAAGGGTAATCGGTTGAAAAACATCATACTATTTTTCTTTTCCTGAAGTATGTATATATTTTTTGTTCTTTCTGTCTCTCTCAATATATAGGTAGATATAGATATTATAGTTAATTTTTCCTTTTGTACATATCTTATAGTTATATATATCTATATAGTTTTTATATATCTTATAGTTTATTTTTCCTATTTGTTCTGTGAATTTTAAAAACTACAAAACTAGGATAGTAAAAAAAAAATCTGGAAATAAAAGAAAGTTATGAGGAAATAAATTATCAAATAATTGAAGATAGGGCCGGGGACTTAGCTCAGTGGCAACGTGCCTGCCTTGCAAGCGCAAGGTCCTGAGTTCAATCCCCAGTACCATTAAAAAAAAAAAATTGAAGATATTCAAAAGAGAAATTAGCTCCTAGGGGAGGTGAGTCTTTCTGCCACTGGAGCAAATATATTTTCTCCCACTGGAGCAAAACTATATTATTCAAATATGTTGTATAGAACATTTCTGCACTGTGAAGGAGATTGTTCTAGGTAAACTTTAATATTCTTTGCAAATATAAGACTGTGATTTAAGGTGCTCACTGACTGCAAAAAGTCCTCATATTTACTCAATTTTTAACATATTCAGACTTTAACAAATAAGCACTAATATACTTTATCTCTTATATAGATTCTATAATAAAATTTAAATCTCTTAAAATTTTCACTTTTAATTTAGCTACTGATTTTTGCAAAGAATTTGAATGTAGAGTTCAGCTTGGAGGCAGAAAGAATGATTCATGGTTATTATCTAGCAAGTCGCAGAATCAGAACAGATTCTATGTATGGATCAAAACTGTCAGCATCTGCATTGAAATATTTGTAGGTATTCAATTCAACATGTTAAAGTCAAAATTGACTTCTAATTGATGTGTTTAATTACCTTGCTTATCTATTTCATTTGTTTCTCTGACTACTGGTTGGTTGGTTTATAACTTATTTAATTCCAAAGAATTTAAAATGGTTTAACAATTTCTTTTTTATGTTTTTACATCACTTGAGCCTCTAATAATTCTTTTCACTAAATTTTTTATTAGATCCCTTATATGAGATATGTCTGAGAAAAGTACAGAGGTTTCAAATACAAATGATTGCTTTCTAAAATGTGTCTGTTTATATTCCGAGTATTTTGTACTTGGACTTAGAAAAAATTCTTAAGTATATTGTTTCTTGTACTTAAGTACTTCAATACATTCACCTAGTACTGTTCAAGTTAAAAAACTAATTTTTATTATAAAAACAAAGTATGGACATTATACAAGTATACAAGTCTAAAATGATGAGTAAAGTATCCTGCTAATCTTACCTATTCCTGCTTCACTCCCTATAGATAATAACTATTAAGTTTTTATGTATCTTTCTAGAAATTACCTACTAAAATGCTAATGTATATATAATTTAAACATATATTTTTTTGAATGTCATTTTAAAATTAATGTTAAACATATATAGAATTTTTTCTTATATATTGATGTTCTTTTTTGCTCAATTGGAAACAAGCATGTACAGAAAGAATCACTTCATTCTATTTTAATAGCTGCATTAGTTTTACTATGTTGTGATGAGTAATATTGTGACATATCTTGACCATAATCCATGCAGTTCCCTATTGACAGACCATTACTTCACTTGATATAATTTTAAATATCTCAAACAAATCATGAAGCAGAACCAGGCATACAAGAATCCATTAAATAAATAATACAGTTATTACTGTAATATAAAATAAGAAAGATGAAGGACTGGCAGGAAGTATCAAGTACAGGTCTGTAAGAGATAGATATGTTTAGTTAATTTCACCAGCTATATATTTATCTTCATAGAGTTGAAAAAAACTTCAAAAGATAAGGCAAGGTAGAAGTCAATTTGATAAACAGAATTATATAATACTTTCCTTTTTTTTGCAGTAGTTTAAAAAATATTTAGATCAAATTATACTGCTTTAAAGTTTTAAAAGATTTATTTACTCATGGCGTATTTTTTGTGTATAGTAAAAAATATTTGTGTTTAAACTCATATAGTCTCAGTTTGCCTATACTGAGCTAAAAATAAGGCAGTGTTCATTTAATTTATTAACATGTATTAATGGAACATACTGATAGGGTTCAGTGTGATGTTTCCATACATACATTTAGCTGATCAAATTAAATCTTCTCCCCCACCTTCCCAATCTCTAGTAATCAGTATCCTACATTCCAGTTGACGTTGTTTAGCTTCCAGAAATGACAAGGAACATGCAGGATTTATCTTTCTGTGTCTGGCTTCAGCACCTGTAATCCCAGCTATTCAGAAAGTTCAAGCCCAGCCTGAACAATTTAGTAAGACCATGTCTCAAAAAATAAAAAGGAGTAGGGATGTTGCTCAGTGGTAGAGTGCTCCTAGTTTTAATTCCCAGAAGAAAGAAAGAGGCAGGGATAAAAGGAGGGGGAAGGGAGGGGAGGGAGAGGGGGAGAGGAAGGAAAGGAAGGAAGGAAGGAAGGAAGGAAGGAAGGAAGGAAAGAAGGAAGGAAGGAGAGAGGGAGGGAGGGAGGAGGAAAGGTGAAAGGGGAAGGGAGAGGAGGGAAGGAGAGGGAAGGGAATAGAAAGGAAGAAAGAAGAAAGAAATGGAAGGAGTGAAGGGGGGGATGATTGTCTCATGAAGCAGTGAATCCTAGAGGAGGAGGTTCAAAAGAGATTGGATAAACCAGGCGTGGTGGTGCATGCCTGTAATCCCAGAAGTAATCCCAGCACTCAGGAGGCTGAGGCAGGAGGATTGCTGTGAGTTTGAGGCCAGCCCGTGCTACCTAGTGAGTCCAAGGCCAGGCTGGACTACATAGCGATACCCTGGGTGAGGGGGGGGATGACTGGATAACGAGTAGCCCGGGAAGTGTAGAGGAAATTCACTCTTCTGGTAACTTAAAGCCCCAAGCAAAATCCCTTCCAACACTGAAATTACAAGTTTCTATGAAGACTTCAGATAGGTAAAGAACTGGGTGAAAACATCAAGGATTTGTCTACAAGAGATATTTAGTTAGGTTTATTTTCTCAACTATGTATCTGAACAGAAGTAGGGGTGGAGATGGAAGGCTGTGGAATGATAAATGGAAGCCAGGGTAGAAACCAACTTTTTGATAAGTCAGGATACTTGCTTGTTCTGTAACATTCTATTTAAGTTGGTAGGAAAAAAGACGACTTAAGAACAAGGCCGGGGATTTAGCTCAGTGGTTTTGCTGCCTGCTGTGCAAGTGCAGGGACCCGAGTTCAATCCCCGGTACCAAAAAAAATAATAAGAAGAAAATAAAATTTTTTCTAAAGTTAGAATATGCTGATCTTAATGTGTGGTTAATGTTCATGCATGTCTTAGTCTGTTTCTACCAAAATACATGTATTTTTATAACATCAATATATTTTTATAATATGAATTTTAGAGTTTCCTTATCTGAAGCCCATGCACGACTAAACTTAAGGAATAAAGTGCTCAAAGAAGATGTACTAATTGCAGCCTTGTTATCTGAAACATCTCTCACGTTGAAATATGGTAATAAATTTTAATGATCCTTACAAATAATTTTAAATATTCTTTGTTATATGTTTTAAATATTAAAGAATTATAAATTAACAAGATTTGTTTGAATTTGAACATTTACTATGGTTTACAGCAGTATCATCATCTAATATTGTTTCTTATTATGCATGGCATGTTTCTATACTTGTTTGCTTAAAGAATTTTAGGGGGAAAGTACTTAATACAACACATTAAATTATTTTAATGTACATTCATTATTGAAATAACAGTATAATTGTCAAGCAATCCTCCATAGTGGAGTTAGGCACATAGGCAAAATTACCACTTTTCTGAATTGCTAGATTTAATTGACTACAGTGCTTAATCATTTAAAATGAATGATACTTACTATGCTTTTGCTAATAAAAATACAAAAGATCTCTAAGGTAAGGGTAAGGAGAGTTAAGTCTTATAAAGTTTTCATTAAATTAGATATCATCCTTCAAACCATTTTAACACTGGCTTTTCGGCCTGTGTTTAGTGCTTACATGTGTTTAAATTGCATTTATACCGTGTTGTCACAAATGTCCATTAGGCCCTTACAGTTTTAACTATAATTGTCTAGATCAAGCATTCTTAATCTATGATAAATAGATGTTTGGAGTCCTATGGGCTTGTGAATCTCTACATTATGCACAATTTGTATATGTGTGCCTTTTCCTAGAGAGATAGGTTGTAGGTTTTATGAAATACATCTTAAGTGACTGATAACTGCCAGAAAAGATTGTCATCATGAATTAGTTTCATTTAACAAACAATAAAAACACTGGTTTCCATCCAATACAAAGATAATAGGAAAGATATATAAATATTTTAATTTGCTTTATCTTTACATTCTTCTTATTTAATTAAGTTGAAGACACATTGTTTTACCATGAAGAAAAAAATGTTGCCTATTTTACTATGACATACCATCAATTGTTAAGAGACATCTGGGTTTCTGTAATATGTGTCTTTGAGTTGACAAACTATGATTTTATAATTTTAAGGACTCCTGTTAGACTATAAGAGAATATTTTTACTTGCTATTTTTTAAGACTTCCTTGAAGCATTTAAGGAGGCATTTGAGGGAAATAAAACTATATGATTTTCCAGCTTGAGTTACTTTTCTTTACAAAATGAATTCTACTTAGGTATATTGATTTTTAAGTCTGAAGTAAAACAATATTAAGAGCTCCTAAATGCACTTGGAACATAAAAGAAAATGATGCCTTGAGAAGTAGAGAAATTTTATATAAAGCTACACCTGCATTTCCTAATGACTGTATGATCTTAGGTATTAAAAGTAATTTACCCTCTTTTTACATTACTTGCATACCATATATTAAAATATACATTAAAAGAAATAATTATAATTTAAGGACTGATGTACTGAGTATTATGTGCTCTCTTGTAATTATCACTATTTGAATTAAATATTCATGATAATTTTATTCAGTGAATGAGTCAACAAATGTTTTTTGAAGGACAACTAGGTGCTAGGCCTCTGATATAATACAGTGGTGGAAAAACAGACAGTCTCTACCTGGGTACACAGCCTAGTGAGAAAACAGATATTAAAAAGTAAAAACACTAATGTATAATACAATTTGAGAGAGATACTGTACTGTGAAGAAAACAAACAGGTTATTATAAGGAAGAATAATAAAAGGACTTACTTTGAATTTTTAGGGAGAATTCTCTAAGGAAGTGTTATTTATTTAACCTGAGGAATAAAAATCCAGATAGAGGGAAATTAGTTATGTAGGTGCTTTTAAGAAAATGGAAGGGTAGGCTGGGGATTTAGCTCAGTGGTTTTGGTGCCTGCCTCGAAAGCACAAGGTCCCGAGTTCGATTCCCAATACCAAAAAAAAAAAGAAAAAAGAAAATGGAAGGGTGGCTAAAACATAATAAACAAAACAGAGTGATACAAGTTAAGTTTGGAGAGAAAAAGAGGGCCAGATCCTGCAGAGCCTCACAGACCATGGTAGAAAATCGGGATTCTTTTCCAAATACAATGGAAAGCCACTGAAAGGCTTTAAGCAGAGAACTAATATGATCAATTATATTTGTGAACCATCACTGTCGTAGTGGAGTGGTGGCGAACTTGTGGCACGCATGCCTCAGCAGGCTGTTTGTACCACTGAAAGCTCTAAAAGGTTTGTCATCACTGTCTTAGTGGATATGGAGAATGAATTGGATGAGGTGGTGAGGCAGACAACTTAGGAAATTGCTGTCATAGTCCAAGGCAGTTAATAATGGGAGCTTTGACTAGGTAGAGGTAGTAGACATGAAAATTAGGGATACATGTTAGATGCAAAAACCAATAGGTTTTGTTCATGTACTAAATTAGGAGTTAGGGCAGGGTTGAGGGGAAAGACAGGGAGGAATTAAGGAAACCTCTCAGGTTGATCCTTTGAGCAACCAGGTGAATCATGGTGCCATTTTCCAAGACTGGGAAGGAAGGCAGAAAGAGGTTTGGGGGAAAAAATCAAATTATACATATGATGATACACTAGCGATATCAACAGATAAAAGAATGTGGACTTACTAGAAATAGAATTTAGCAATAATTAGCATAGAGATGGTATTCAAAGCTGAGAAGTAGAAGAAATTATCTAGAGATTAGAGAGAATTCCAACTGACCTTGGAAGACTTCAGTGTTTAGAAATGGGAGTTGAGGAGGAGAAATTGACAAAGGAGACTGAGAAGCAGGAGCTAAAGTGTAGAAGGAAAATACAGTGTGGTATTACAGAAGCTAAGAAAGAGGGTTTCCCAAGGGAGCAGATTGGTAGGGTATATTACATGCTACTGAGTTTAAGATTACATTTAGTAGTCTAGAATTTATAGGAGGCTATTATCATACATAAGCAATTCTGAGATGTTGACTGTGAAGATTAGGAGAGAAATGGAGAATTTAGCTGGAGAAGATGTAGTCGAATAAAGGATATGTACTGTTTTTTTAATACATAAGGTATTAAAATCATATGATGTATAAATAGCAAATGATTTTACAGAAAGCAAGCAACACCTGACATGGTAGTATCTTCCTGCAGTCTGAGATCAGCATGGACATCATAGCAAGAAAAAAAAAAAGGTGGGGTAGGGGGACCAAGGAGGTAAGTCCTGAAAAATATGAGCAGGGATCAGATCCAGAACACATTGCTGTGACTGGTCACTTGATTTTATTGGAGGGAAGACAGTAGATAAAGAACTAGGCAGATATGTAGATTTGCTCTTATACTTCACTAAAGTTCTCATTTCAGGTTTTTAAGAAGTCGGATTTAAATAATAAATACTCTATTGAGGGGCCAGAGATGTATCTCAGTGGCACCATGCCTGCCTGGCAAGCACAAGGTCCTGAGTTCAATTCCTGGTGCAGGGGGAAAAAAGCCCCCCCAAACTCCATTGAATAGGTCAGAACTTGATTTTAAAATCTTTACTAGAAGCCAGGCATGGTGCCACTTGCCTATAATCCCAGCACTCAGGAGGCTGAAATACAAGGTGATACCGTGTTTCAAAAACACATGCAAAACAAAACAAAACTTAAAAAAAAAAAAACCTTCACTGGAGTATTTTGGTTGAAAATATGATTTAATATTTAGTATGTTAAGGAATATTTCCCATTTACACTGTACTTCTTTATTTTAGGAGCCACTGCATTTGGTGTTGCTCCAAATGCAGTATTTCCATTTGAACTGTATAATGAAGAGTATTTAGAACAAAGGGATCTCTATCTGACTCAGTGCCAACAACAGCTTCAACAGTTTATTGCCACCTATGGACCTGGAATTGCTCTTTTTTCTAGTGATGAATAAGCAACGTAAGGAAAAGTTTTCACTCCTACTTAAGCAATGGGGAAAAGTACATTTGAATGGTTTTCAAGTAATACTTCAGATAATACCATGTACAAGATTACATTAGAGTACCATTTAAAAACTATAACCGATGGTCCTTTAAAAATAAATTGCTGGGCTGGGGATGTAGCTCAGTGGTTCCACCGCCTGCCTCGAAAGCACAAGGTCCCAAGTTCGATCTAAGGTAAAAAAAAAAAAAATTGCTAATGCCTGGCAAGCATGAGGTCCTGAGTTCGATCCCCGGTATTGTCTAAACCTCTAAAACCAGCAGCAGAATTTAAAAATTTAGAACGATACGAACAGTTTAAAATGAAGTGGGCAAGGGGCCAGGGACATAATTCAGTGGCGCCGCACCTGCGTGGCAAGCACAAGGTCCTGAGTTCAATCACCAGTATTGGGGGGAAAAAAATGAAGTGGCCAAAGAGAATCCTATTTTTATTTTTTTTTGGTACCAGGGAATCGAACTCGGGTCCTTGGTGCTTGTGCAGCAGGCTGCGAAACCACTGAGCTAAATCCCTGGCCAGAGAATCCTATTTTTAAAAATTTCGGGCTGGCTGGGTGGTGACACATGCCCATAATCCCACCTACTCTGGAGGCTAAGGCAGAAGAATGAGAATGGAGGCTAGCCTGGGAGAACTTAGTGAGATCATCTCAAAAATGAAAATTAAAAATTATAAAACGGGCTGGGGATTTGGTACCAAGGAGGGAAAAAAAAAAATTGAAATTTCTGGTTTGCCCAGTATATCAGAGATGAAGAGATAAAAAGAGAATGTTGCAATGTTGAAAATGGTAACATATGTAGTTCATTCTACTTGTCACAAGATGGCAATAATACTTTTAATTTTCCTACAAATTAAAACCATTTTTCTTCAAACTTGTGAAGTTGCCAAACTGATAATTTATATGACCTAAAATTTCAAATTTAAAGCCCATATGGAATATGGAAAAACCTTTGAATTTTCATGTCAAGTTAAATGGAAAAAAATGGAGTCAATGAATCAGCGATTTATAAATTGGCCTTCTTCCTAAAAGGTTTTAAAAGTTCCAAAAGACAATTTGCCAACCAATTATTATTTGAGATGGGGGGGTCTCACGTTGCCCAGGCTGGCCTTGAACTTTTGGGAAACAAGTGATCCTCCTGTCTCAGCCTCCCAAGTAGCTGAGACTACAGGTATATACCATTGCATCTGACCTCCACTTTTTGGGTTTGTTTTTAAAAAACTGGGGACATCAAAACATACCAATTTCATAAAACCTTTTTTGGGGGTGGTACTGGGAATTTAACCCAGAGCCTTCACACCGATCTACATTCTTGTCTTTTTTTGAAATAGGATGAAGGCAAAACAGTATTATTTTAAAAGCATATGAAAACTAGGATCTATAGTAGAGCCCAGGCTGGCCTTGAACTCATGGCAGTCCTTCTGCCTCAGCCTCTCAAGTGCTGGGATTACGGGTGTGTGCCACCATGCCCAGCTATCCTCAATTTCATAATATTGAAGTTCCAAACACTGGGAGGAAAAGAACTATGGTTTTTAAATGTTGCCTTTAATGGGAAGTGATTAGGACACAGCTTTACAATTACAGTTTAACTGAGCCTGCTATATGCAAACTATGATCATAACAAAAGTATTTTATCTATAAAATATGGAGTCAATATGGCAAACAATTTTGCTAAATATAAGCCTTCACTTGGGTAAGATTCAGTTTTAAAGTTCTTGTAAATTTTTAGTCCTAGACAGACAGGTGGCCTGCCCAGTCACTATCTTCCTTAATACAGCATATTGTTATTACTTGTTATAGAGCATTACTTTTTGTGTTCACAAAAATAAAAGTAAATCTGTAGCTCATAGAAAGGTGAAATCTTTACCTTTAAGGGGCAACTAAAAGCACTTAAAGAGATTAGGAAATTTCCATCAGCCATTTTTTAAGTTCAGTAGCAGGGAGTGCAATTATTAGGGCAAGAAATTCCCTAAAAGCTTAAAAAGGCACTAGAAATGACTCCCCAGCTGTCCATTTCAATAAGAATCACCACCTACAAATGAGCTAGTTTTTGACAACAGTATGCTTAAAGTAGGTTGAAAATAGGTCTGACTAAAAATTAGGAACACAGATGCTTTCAAGAGGATGTATTTTAAAGAAAAGAATTTATTATTCAGCAATTACAATTAGTCTTTTTCTACATAATTTGTGAATTTTTCAACATCAAATATTTGTATCATTTGCTTCTGTTCATGTTTTCTTGACCAATTCTTCATTGTTCCTTCTAACATGTTGCATTCTATACCTCCAAAAAAAGAAAAAACAAATCAGCAGTGAAAATCAGTAACTTCGATACAAGTGCTCCTTCAAAAATTAATGCTGGGGCTGGGAATTTAGTTCAGTGGTTTGGGTGCCTGCCTTGCAAACACAAGATCCCGAGTTCGATCCCCAGTACCAAAAAAAAAAAAAAAAATTAATGCTGAGAAAAGAAAACCATAACCCAGAAATGCAAAGGCAATTTCAAAAGGAATTGGTTCCAGCCCTATGGAGTTTATCAGATAGTTCTGAACCATTAGCAGATGTGGTTGGTTGAGAAGTCATAATCACTTACATGAGGCAGTGATGTATTTTTAACTGCCACCAGAGGACTTATGCATTCATTTGCAGCTACCTATAGGCTGAAGAGAAATATTTCACTCATTTCAATAAAAAATTGCT
Source organism: Heterocephalus glaber (assembly GCF_053883595.1). Lineage (NCBI taxonomy): Eukaryota > Metazoa > Chordata > Mammalia > Rodentia > Bathyergidae > Heterocephalus > Heterocephalus glaber. Next base: position 11,518,910 of record NW_028258344.1, read on the forward strand.
TTATATTCAGTAATTGACATCATCATTAAAAGACTACTGGCATCTCAGTCTTAACATGATTTCTTCAAAGAAACCCTCTGCTGGGTAAACGGCAAAAATTTAAGTCATCATTGTGCCAGCTATAGCTTATCTATGTTAATATATTACAGATTTTGGCTACTGCCCTTTATTGAGAAGGGAGGGAGGAGGCAGACTATGTACATAGTACCTTGTTACATGCAATTGTAGTAATAATTTTCTTCAGTCATCTTCTATGACAAGTTTTTGAAAAACATTCGTTCACAACCTTCATATATCTTCAAAATGCACAGAATTTGTTGTACCTAGAAATTAAATATTTTAATTCTTCAATTTATTTGGCATCTATAAGTGGGTGTAGTCCAGTATGAATTTCATTAGGAACCATAGACACAATCACAGTTTGCAACCTTTCAACTCTTTAATTCCATGAGTTTCTATCTAAGCTGGAAATGTGAGTCATTATTAAGAGTAGGAAAAATGGTGGAAACATTTTATCATATCCTTCCCTGAGGCAGTATTGATTTTAAGACACAATGGTTCTATGAACGCCAAGCCATGTCTTTTTCTGTCTCAGTTTGACAGGGATGAACTATTAGCCATGTTAAAGGTTAGGAGTATAAAAACCATGCAGACTTTCACCAAAAAGATTAAGTGGCAGATCTAGCAGCTTTAGAGAAAGGATACTTCATGTTAGCAAGTTGACTTAAAACACTAAGTACTACAAAGGAGATGGCCAGGGTCACAAATCATGTCCTAGAGTATCCCAGGAGGATAAATCACTGAACCAGACAGCTACTGCAAATGATTTATGAACACATATAAAGCTGAGCCTTGCACAACAATTTATCACTTTCATGCCTTGAAATACTGAAGTTATTTCACAATCAATAATAGGAATACAGAACACAAAATACTGGAAGTGAATAACTCCAATCTGAATAAAACTCAGTTTAAGTTCACAAGAGGTAAACAATATATACATTTAAAACTTAAGAAAATGAATGTTTAGAGATGTATATGTATGGACACACAATTCCAGATAATACCTCTGAATGGGGTAGGAGAATGAGACACAGAACAGACATTATAGTATTGTTAATATAGCAGATATAAATTAGTGGGCCTTTTCGCATTTACTATGTTTCAGGATGTTCGTGCACTGCCAATATTTTTTTTATAAAACTTATTTCCACGGGTACTGAGGATTTAACCAGGCCCTTAGTTCTGTGCTACTTTTCCAGCTCACATTTTTTTTGAGACTGGGTCTCAGTTCCCCAAGAAGAGCTTGAATTTGAATCCTTCCGCCTCCCAGAGTACTGGGATTACAGGCTCGCAAAAAACATTTAGTTTTAAACATGATTTGTTTTTAAACAGGTAACATTTTCTCCGCCTCCCAGCTGTTGTGTATTTTCTTTTCTGCAGAGTACTAGGGAAACCCCCAGCGGTTTCTTCTATCCAGAAATACACATTTCCATATAAGTGCAAGCACCCGGGAGTTTACTAATACGTGAATTAAGGGCCTTCTATACTTGCACTAAAAACATGACAGCTCCAAGAATAACAACGATTTCTATCGTTTAGACCGACACTGTCAGTAAACTGTACTTAAACCCCTGACGAGGTAGCGTCTCAACACCTAAGGGATAACGAACGCCCCCTTTGTAAAATCCTCCCCTAAGGTAAAATGAAACCGCTAACTTGGAGCCACCTAGGTCACAATTTTGCTGGGTAACCAAGAGGACCGCCCTCGCGGGCGGAATGGGAAGAACACGCCTCTAAACACAACGCCTATTACTAACTTCTGAGCGGTAGACAGTCGAAACCAGTGTTTACTGAGGAGGAATCAGGACTCGCAGGTGGTTTACAAAATGAGGCAAGAAAAACTAGTGGGCCGGTCCACGGGAGCTGCCAGGGCAATGATCCGAGGCCGCCGCAATGAACAGGCCGCGTCTAGCACTCAAAAGGCTAAGGAACTCAGCACGGAGGAAAAGAACTAAAGCCGTGAGAACTCTCACCTCGAAGAGCCTGGGGACCGAGCCGCAGGCGCTGCCACCGCCCTGAAGGCATAGCCAATGTCGGCCCAAACGCCATCCACCTTCGGAGACTGCGCGGAAAAGGAAGCGCGGTGGCAGGGGTCTACGCCTTGGCGCCCCGATCGGGCCACGCCCCTTCCGGCCACTGGCCACGCCCCTCCCGGTGTATGGGCAGGGAGCTGACTACCCACAGGATGGTGTGGCCGTTTGCCCTCCTGGGTTCCCTCGCCTGCAGTGGGGGTGCTGAACGTCTGTAGAAGCGTTAAAGCCCATGAATATCATCTAGAGCTAGTACGTTGAATATGCAAATGATGAAGCTACTGGTTTGTTGTAATGCTCTATAAAAGGAAAGTACTTTTGTTTGCTTCGATTTTTACACATTCACTTATTTCAGTGTTTAGTGGTAGTGGACAAAGCCATTTAAAATAAGGGTTCTGAGATCGGCCCCTTTATGCACGCTAAAGAATCTTTCCAAAGAACCTGTTATCTTCTCTTTGTAGCTACTACCTTAACTTTTTATTGATAATAAAGTTTTTAAAAAGTATTCATAAAGCAATTGCCTACTTTGTTTATGAACATGTTATAATTATTGATTTCCATGTTTTATTACTCTTAATCATTTCTCTCAATCATTATTGAGTCCTGGCTCCAAAGTGCTAGGCTTGGTGCAAGAAAAGGTTCATTAACTTGTTGCCTGAAAGAGAACACATGAAAGCACAAAATTGAACCATTGAATCAGTAAAATATGAAGCTGAACAAGTGGATACAAAAATCGAGTATAGTATATAAGTTTTCCTCAAAGCAACATATAGTATAAAAATCTAAACCTAGCAAGACAAGTTGTTCTTATACTTTTCTCTACCTAAGTTTTTCCTGAGTGCTTTACAGGAATTAAAAAATCTTCGTTTTGGGTCACAAGAGCAAACTGTTTCTTCCATTAAGTGGCAGAATTAACCTCAGCCTATCTCATAGACACGAGGTGGTGGGCTGTTGCTTCAACAACCTAATTTTGCAGTCTGGGGAAACATCTCCGACAGGTGTGGTAAGTTGTGGTGAAGGATGAGTTTGGATGTTGAACCCATTGATACTAAGGGCATCAATTTAGGCAAGTTCTTGGTGCCACTGAGTCCTGGACCATTTGTGAAAGAACTGGAGACAAACATGGTCCCATGTTCTTCCTCAGCCGCCCTTCTTACAGGATAGCTCCTGAGTTGCTACAGCTTTGTGTTGCTGCCTCCTAGGGATGCTCTCAGGGCACTTGTCAGTCTCTATTGCCAGAGATAACTGAGCTGAGTGGATAAATATGGAAGAGGCTGCTGCTTTAATGACTTAGTACGTTCTTTCTTAAGCTGAATTCAATTAAATATGACTAAAATATTTGACTTAAATATGACTAAAATATGACTAAAAATTTGTATTTGTAAAACTGCAAGTGCCCATTTTCAGGTTATCATCTTAGGTCATTTAAAATTGATTAGTAATATCATTAAATAAATGTCTGTTTCCACTGCGAGTAACAAAATACTTGACTAAAGAGGCTTTTTTGTTTTTGTTTTTGGTACTGGGGATTGAACTCAGGTCCTTGCACTTTTGAGGCAGGCAGTGGAACCACTGAGCTAAATCCCTGGCCCCTAAAGAGGCTTTTTTTAAATGAAAAGTATATTATTTTATATTACAAGAAATCTAGAGATATTAACCAACTCTAAGGTTAGTTAATTCAGCAGTGCAACATTGCCAGGGTTTCAGGTTAAGTTCTCCGAGACTCCCACTTTTCCCTTTCTACTTGTAAAAAAGGCTCTCATAGCTGTAAACATCACATCTTTATATACCAAATTGCAAATGTGGGAAGGTAGGACATTTCTTTTCATATGTCTGTTAACTAAAGTGGAAAATCTTTCACAGAATACCCACAATAGTTTTTTATCCAGGTGCACTTACCCATGATTTAGTTACAAGTTGAGGCATTATCAGCTTATGTGGAAAGGTGAGCTCTGACAGTAAAGGGAGACAGCTTGAGGGAGGCTATCAAGAGCGCCTACTACAGGGGAGAATCTTAAGTATAGTTTGGGGTTGTGGTGAATCTCATGAACCCTCTTCTCATTAATATACAAAAAGATTACTGACTCGTAAAGAAAAATACAGGAATTGTGACAAATACTGTAATGATACAGGTTTTTGATTCAACTTCTACCTTAAAAGTTGTCACAGAAGCAAAAATAACAATGCAACTTTATTGACATACAAAAAGTGTATGTATATGAAATGAAAAATCTGGTAAGTTTTGACCATGGATATGTATATATACATGAAAACATCTCCACCTTCAAGATGACTATATTCATCATCCCATTTCCTCATTGTCCTTTGTAATAGCTTTCTCAAATCCTTCCCTTCAGCTCAACCAGGCAGCCACTTACTGTATTTGCTTTCTGTCACTATAGGTTAGATTGCTTCTCTATAATTTGTTTAAGTGGAACTATATAGTAGATATTTTTATAGCTATATTGAAGTATAATTGCTACATAAAAATCTAGCACATATTTAATATATACAATTTGATGGGTTGATATGTACTTTTTTTCCTGACTTCTTTCACTTGATTATTTTGAGATTTCATTCATGCTCTTATAATCTCACAACAGTGAATTCCTTTTTTATTATTGATTAGAAGTCCCTTAAATGGATATACAGAACCACAATTTGTTTATCTATTGGTCTGTTGATGGACCTTTGGATTGTTTCCAGTGCTTGCGTACCACAATAAAGCTGCTATGAACATTTATATAGAGAATGTCTTTCTATGGACATATGATTTTTCTCTTGGTAAATACCCAGAGGTAGAATGGCTAGATTGTATAGGGTATGTATGTTTAACTTTGTAGGAAACTTCCAAATTGTTTTTCAAAATGATTGTACCATTTCACATTTCCACCAACAGTGTCTGACAGTTTCAAATGCTTCATATTCTTGCCAACACTTGGTATGGTTAGTCTTTTTATGTTAGACATTTGAACAAGTGTATAGAGGTATTTGACTACACTTTTTTTTTTTTTGGTTCCGGGGATTGAACCCCGGTCCTTGTGCTTGCTCAGCAGGCGGCAAAACCACTGAGCTAAATCCCCGGCCCTACACTTTTAATTTATATTTTTATAATGAATAATGGGCCTCTTTTAACATGCTTACTTGCCATCTAAATATCTTTTTTGATTGTCTTAGTTTTCTTGTTGCTGGGACAAAATACCCAACCCACATGTTAAATTAGGAAAGGTTTATTTTGGCTCACGTTTTATAGAGGTTTTAGTCCAGTCAGCTGGCTCCAAGGTAAGATGGCATGGCAGAGGGGCATCACAGAAGAGAAACAATCCACGGCAGACCAAGGAGGAGGCAGCAAGCAGTGAGCCTGCCTTCCGTCTTTTCCCCTTATGAGTCCATCCGTGCTACAGACCTATTGATTGGTGCCACCCACACCCGGGGTGGGGCTTCTCATTACTTAAACCCAGAACAATGCTAAACCAATCAGTGAACTAATCCAATTATCACACCTTTAATCTATATTCACACGCCCTTCATCCACATTCACACACCTTAGATCCAGCCACTTCCAAAAAGCCCCACCTATGCGCACATGAGGTTTTGAGGAGATATCCAGATACAAGCCGTAACACTGATGAAAGAAATGTCTATTCAAATTCTTTGCCTCTTTGAAAAAGTATTTGCTGATTTATAATTAAGTTTTAAGAGTTCTCTATATATTTGAGATACAGGATTTTTAAAATGAGATATAATTTGCAAATATATTCTTCCCATATATACTTTGTCTTTTCATTCTTTTAACAATATGTCTCAAAGAGAAATTCCTTATTTTGATAAAGGCCAATTTATCTGTTTTCTTCTTATGTGCATTTTATTTTGATGTTATATCTAAGAAACTACCTACTTCACGCTTCTTGAAAATCTATGTTTTAAAAAAAGCAATTGGCAATTCAGTTATCCATTGATAGAATAAATACACTCTGTTAGCTATTTAAGCCTCATATTGAATCTCTTAGTAGCTATGTTCATATGGATTACATCGTGAATTTTTTTTAAAGAAGTACAATTGTTTTAATTATAGCAAATATGACCCTAAATATATGTCAAATTATAAAGAATGCATGTTCATACAGAATCTACTAATAAAAAATAAACTTTTGCAAAATCACTTGATAGAATGCCATTATGCAAAAATTTATTTTTTCTCTGTATATGATTAAATCTCATGGGTTATGTCATGAATTTTGCCCAAATTCGTTAAGTTCCTCTTATGTTTTGGATTTTAAATGTGCCCCCAAAGCTCATATGCTGAAGGGTTGGTCCACAGCTGATAATGCTCTGGGAGGTGGTAGGAACTTTAGGAGGCGGGGCTTAGTTAAAGTTAGATCACCGGGGTACACGCTTGAAGATGTTGGGACGCCCACTCTTCTCCCTGCTTCCTGGCTGCTGTGAGGTACGCAGTCGTTCTGTCGCACATATTTCCGCCATGATGTTCTGCCTTACCACAGGCGCAAGTGATGGGATCAAGCAATCATGGACCAAAACCTCTGAAAGTGTGAGCCAAAATGATCTTTCCTTTTTTTTTTCACTTTATTAAATTCTTTTATTGGTACATTGTAGATATACAACACAATTACATTTCTCATTGGGAATTGTACCTTTACATGATGCATCTTGGTTCTTACTTTTTCCCCATTCCTATCCCTCCCTTCACCCCCTCCACCCTTCCCTATTTACAAAGACTTTATTTCCATTTTTTCCATTTCTCAGCATTTTTCCTTTCCCTTCTTTCCTTTCCCCTGCCCCTCCCACTACCCCTACCCCTTTGGACCTTTTCTTCCTATTTTGCATTATCGGTAGTTTCTCATGGTGACGGGAAGCTGACTAACACAGTCCGCTCAACATTGAAGGCCTCATCTTAAACTAGATCCATCAAGCCTTTGCTGGGACAGAATACTTCAACTAGACCTCTTCATTCTGGCATAATACTAAGACTCTTCTTTCATTTCTTTGATCTGAACTTCAATGTCAACTTCTCAGTGAGCCACACTTGCTCTGCTTATCTAAAGTGGGCTCACTCTAATGCATTTCTCTTTTTATTTCCTTCTAGTACTTATTATAGTCTGAATTTTCTTTTTAAAAAATTGTATACTTTTGCACCTTTAGTGTAAGTTCTGTGAAAGGAAAGATTGTATGTGAACAAATCTTTTTACTCTTCATACCTAATATAGTAGCAATAATAAAATCTGTTGCATGAATAAGTTATGTCATGGATGTGATGTCATGTGGTGACTCAGAAAAATTTCAAGATATTTAAAATTTTTTAAACTAGGTTATAGAATGTATTTGAAAAATTCCATATTAGGTTAAATTTTTAAAAATCATACATTCACATGATTTTTTTTTTTTTTTTTTGGTACTGGGGATTGAACTCAGGACCTTGCACTTTCGAGGCAGGCGGCAGAAAACCACTGAGCCACATTCATGTGATTTTTAATGCATAAAATATTTTGAGATGTTACAAAAGAACCTGTTTTTAATACATAGGATGAAATGTGGGGTTTGTAGGAAAGTGCTATTTTTATTTTTTACTTCATACCATTCTTTACCATTTGCATTTTTACTATGTATATGTATTGATTTTTTTTTTTTTTGAGACAGGGTCTTGCTCTATAGTTCAGAAGCACTATGTAGCCCAGGTTGGCCTGAAAGTCACAACAATCCTCCTGCCTCAACCTCCTGAGTTCTGCCGGGATTAGAGGCATTCACCACTATGCCTGGCTCCTTATAACTAAATTTAAAAATAAATTATTAAAGTAGTACATTTTCTCTGTAGGATGTAAAAATAAACTATTTCTAAGATTTTTCCCTTCAGTCCATTGCTTTGTCACTCTGACTGGCATTATGAAGAGTTAGCATTCTCCAGCAATGAGCAGCTCCCTGGGGATTGGTGGTCTCTAAATTACCATACTGAGTTCATGCTGCCAGTTGCAAATACAACTAAAATCACTTCAACAGAAAAATTTCAAGATTTAAATATAACAGTTTATCAAAAGTAGCTTAGAAATAACGACTCTTTGATATAACCAGAATTACTTTAGAAAGTTTACATTTTGTAATAAATATAAATGTGGATTCAGGGGCATATAGAATATTATTTTCTTGGAGGCTGTCAGAATCTATTGTCTGCACTTACACATGTAGATCTCATTAGTAAATTAGTACATTTGGCCTGCAGTCCTTTTTCATATCAGTGAATGATTTGGAGAACTTCCCAGATCTCCTAGACGTTTGCAGTAGAAAATGACACTGTAACTGGTAGAAAGTTGGCTGTAATAACTGCATCTTTGTGCTTTCCCTTGTTTGACAGTAAGCATGTCAAAATAGAGTTAATGCAAAAGAAATGTAAATAACCCTAGCCACAAATGTATGACTTTTTAATATAAGATTCTTTTACTTCAGGCAAGATTATTTTTAAACATAATATTGACATTGAGATAATCATAGCACTTATACATCTCATCAAGTTTAAAATTTCAGTCCTGTGGAAAAATACATTAAATTGTCAGAAAATAGGGCATTGAGCTGAATGAAAATTGATTCTTAAGTACTTGAAGTACATGAACTTTACTGGGATAATTTTGGTGTCAATTACCTAAATTACTTATGATTTCTGCCCGGATCTAAAATAATAGGTTGGCCATAGTGGATTTGTCAATGTGAGACACTAGGATTTTCCTTTTTTTTTGTTTAACAATTTAACTTTCATATTAAGAATAAACTTTGAAAATAACTGCTTAAATCTCATGACAACTTCTGAATGGAATGCTTTAAAATTGTTCAAACTGGCCAATGGGACTTGAAGGGAAGTCTTCTAGGGAACTTGGAAATTTTCTGTATTGATGAAGGAACACATAGCTCTTCTTCCCCTAGACACTCTCATCTGTGAAAGAGTGCCCACATTGCTGCAGGTGTCTTCTTAAGTGAGGGGAGCTTACGTGACAGAGCAAAACAACTAAGACGTTAAATACCCATCAAATTAACTAAAATTTACCAGGGAGGGAGTCCCTTCAGCTTAGGCTTCTTCTTATGTGAAATTATACATTTTTTTACTTTAAAAATTATTCAAGAAAAATTACATAGAGTTGAGAATGAATAACTGAAAAATTCAAGCCGAAGTTAAATTATGATGTTACCTGTACCTAATCATAATCACATAAATTATATCATTGAATTAATATCACATTAAACCTTCCAATGAATTACAATAAGGAATTAAGTCTTTTCTCAAGTTTTACCAGCTTCATTTTTAAGAGACAATCAGTATCCTGTTCTCAGAAGTCTCCAGGGGAAAATATGATTGACAAGGAATATATTAACTGGAATGAACAGTTAACTAGAAGGCATAACTTTGCAATTAGAACTATGTAGAAAGTGAATTTGAATATCTTCAGTGTGTATATTTACACCTTTGTTCTTGAGTATTATGTATATGTATGTCAGAGACCCTGGTGTCCCAAAATCCATGTCCTCACCTTTCAGAGTATCATACTTGTGTATGTGTGAGAGCCCTCGCCCATGAACTTGGAAACCTTTATTCACTGATGAGGGTGATATGCAGACAAGTAGTCCCTATGCATTTGTTAACCACACAGGAGACAAATACGGTAGCAAGACCCCTTTAAAAGAAAAAGAAACAACTGTTTTATATTTCACAACAGTCATCGCAAGTAAATCTTGCAGTTTTCTGAATAAATAGCATTTTCACATGTGTGTAGCCTTTATTTTCTCACCGGCTGATGTTTCTTACCTATCCTTTTTTGTTGACTTCAGTTTTCAAGACCCAATCTGGCCACTTGCTGGTTCTCCCTTTATAATGGGTTTATTAGAATGAGACTGTGGGCAATTTACTGACTCTAAATTGTTTTCCTCTTCTGTGGTAGAATCTTGGGATGACTGAAAGAGATAAGTTAAAGTCCAGGACCTGGCAGATGTTGGCTATCAAGAAGGTGATGGTGCATTAAAATTGATGTTATCTTGCCTCCTTTTTTCTTTCCTTTCTAGGCCATTTGTTACACTGACCAATCTTCTTAAAATTTCTTTGAGGCTGGACAGGTGGCACATGCCTGCCATCCTAGCACTATAGGAAGCTGAGGCAGGACGATAGCAAGTTCAAGCCCAGCCTAGACAACTTAGTGACTTAACGAGACCCTGTCTCAAAAGAAAAATCTTTGATATAAAATAGCAGCAAAAGCTTGAAGTGTGGCTCGGTAGTAGAACACCTGCGTAGCATGCGTCAAGCCCTGGGTTTGATTTTCAGCACTACAAACAAACAAATAAACAAATAATTAACAGCAACAACATCTTTTGGTCAAATCAATTCCAACTCTAGCTCCTGATTTATTCCCTCCTAGGCTCGTGCCCAAGAATTCTGACAGATGTGAAATGTCTGTATTTCTAAGTTGGTTTTTTTTCTTTTGAGACAGGGTCTCATACATAGTTCAGGCTAGCCTTGAACCCACTATGAGGCCCAGGCTGTCCTCAAATTTGTGGTAGCTCTCCTACCTCAGTCTCCCAAGTACTGGGACTACAGACGTGTGCCACCACACCCGTATTCTAAGTTACTTTTTTTCTTCTTTTTTTGGTGCCAGAGATTGAACTCGAGATCTTGTGCTTGTGCTTTCAAGGTAGGCAGCAGAACCACTGAGCTAAATCCCTGGCCCTAAGTTACTTTTTTTTTTTTTTTTTGTACCGGGGATTGAACTCGGGTCCTTGCTTTTAATAACCTGTTATATTAGATTTAAATCTTGAAATTTTTCTGTTGAAGTGATTTTAGTTATATTTTAATTTGCATTGTCCAAAAAGTTGAAAGGTAACTTTATATATGCTTATTTTTCCTTTAAATTTTTTTTCATGTTTGTAATCATTTGGATTTTCAATAAATCATAGCCTCCATGGCCTTTGCCCAACTTTTATTGGATTATTTTATATTTTTAAAAATTTGTGAGCTTTTATATGCATTCTGGGTAATAATTGTCAATGAACAGTTATATGTATTGCAAATAACTTTTTCTATTTGGTTTAATTTTTCATCATATATATGGAGTCTCATGTTGCTTGGAAATCTAAACTCTTCTTCCTACAACTCCCCACCATCAACACCACTACATTTCTGTGAAAGATTTCTGAGAGTTTGTCAGCCCACATCCTTGAATGAGTCTTTCAATGCCCCTTTTGACTTAAAAGTTGGGAATAGTATAGTGTTTATTCTTAGGACTTTTGTGAGAATTAATGAAATAACACTTGGAAAGTATTACTCCTGTTCCCTATGGACTTTCAAGGCAGCATGTTCTTGTTTACTTTTTACTATGCCTAGAATGGTTTTCTCATTCCTCTTAGCCTTCCATGGTCTTTTAGGTCTGGATTAGGCACCCATGGCAGACACTGCTATTGTTCTCCAAGTAGTCATCCCAAGCATTCTTCCTTGATAAAAGAAACTTGCTTTTCTTCATGTTATTTCAATCTATTTGTGTTTCCCCTGACTCCTGTGGTAGATGCTGAGGACAGGCTCACTCAATAGCTATCCTAAGTCCCCTTATTCAGCCTTTGTGTACTTTCAAGGATGAAAAGATACTTATTATGTATTTCTAGACTCTCTTGCAGGTAGAATTCTAAATGTGAATTATATCCTGAGAGAGATCACATTCACATAACTTTTATTGTAGTATATTGTTATAATTGTTCTATTTTATTGCTAGTTACTATTGTTAACCCATTTATGCCAAAGATTGAAATTTTTTTGAATTTTTGCATGGCATTCATATATGTTACCTAGAAAAATTCAAGGAACAAGAATTTGAAGAGGACACATTTCAGTATGTTCCATTGTTATGGGCATTCCAAAAATGGATCACTAAGCATTGAATGGGTAATCTTTTAATGTGGATAATTCATAAGTTAAATTTGTCATAGGCATGTATGTTCTTTACAGGAAAAAATATAGTATAAATAGGATTTAGTACTATATATAGTTTCGGACACTCATTGTTGATCTTGGAATGTAATTTCTGTGGACAAAGAAGGATACTGAAGCTCCCAAAGTTCCCACTTCCTAATACTGTCACATTGGGGGGTAGCATTTCAATATATGAATTTTGGGGGAACATATTCAAACTGTAACATCCTGAGATAATCTTTGGCCAGCTGTCTGGATATCTCTTGGCCCAGTAAAGTTGACACAAAAATATTAGCCAGCACATATATGTAGTAAAGGCAGCATCCTTCTAGAGTCAGCCACTGTAGGGGCAGCTTTCTAAGTGACAGAGTTCAGGTCATGGTAGAAGTCTGAGCTGCCTTGGTAGCCCAGTTCCATGGAATGACTTTGGAAGTTGTCTCTGAGTTACCTTCAACTCATGCTATTTATTGGGAGGTGGTGGAACCTTTAAGAGGTGGATCCTGGTTGAAAGTCTTTTGGTCAAAGAGGGGATATCACTTGAAGCAAATACTGGCATCCTGGCCTTCCTCTCTCTCTCTTTGACCTCCATGAGGTGAACAGCTTTATCCAACACACACTCCCACTGTGATCTGCTGCCTTGCCACAAGATCAAAAACAGTGGGTCGACCAACCATGGACTGAAAGCTCCAAAATAGTGAGCCAAAATAAACCTTTCCTCGTTTTAAGTTGATTACCTCAGATATTTTGTTACAATAATAGAAAGTTAATACATCCCATGATTCTGTAAGTCTACATATATGAATGGCCTGTAACCCAGTCCTGGCCAATGAGAAATAAGTAGAAATCTTGGACCCTGATAACTCTATAAAAACATCTTATCACTCCTGGACTATCTCTTTACAGAAGATAAAGTCCTAATTTATTTAAGAGACAAATACGTATTACTGTATGTTGCCTCTTCAGGTTTAAATTTTTCATAGGTTACTTGAGAGCAGTTAATACTGATAGGAGAAATGTTATGCTGCAAATTATAAGGTGAAATATGAATATCTGCAATAATTATTCTTACATACATTTGTGAATGTGAGTATACACAAACCTTTAGGGAAGTCCTTTAACATGGAATTGTAAAGTCATAGTGTGTACACTTAAAATATCAAGGAATATTGCCAAATTGCATTTAAGCCAACTTACATTCCAACAGTACAGCAGTCCTCATTTCCTCTTCTTTCCCAATAATGGGGAGGGTTTTTTTTTGGGTTTTTTGTTTTTTTGTTTGGTTCCGGGGATCGAACTTGGGTCCTTGCGCTTACGCAGCAGGCGGCGAAACCACTGAGCTAAATCCCCGGCCCTTGTTACTTTTTTTTAGAGGCAGGGTCTTGCTGTGTTGCCCAGGCTAGCCTCAAATACCTGGTCTCAAGCAATCCTCCTGGCTCAGCCTCCCAAGTCATTGGAACTACAGGCACGTAGTCTACTGTGCTCAGCTTGGATTTTTTGTTTTATGTTTTTTGTTTATGATGGTTTTTGTTGTTGTTTTCTAGTACCAGTATTGAACGCAAGTCCTTTCAACTGAGCTACATTCCCAGCCCATATTTTATTTTTGCGACAGATCTTGCTAAATTATTAGGTTGCCTGGGCTGAGCTCAAACTCATGATCCTTCTGCCTCAGCCTCCCAGAGATGAGTTTATTTTTATGTAATAAAAAATACCTGTATTTTTCTTTACGACATCTTGTGGTGTGTGTGTGTGTGTGTGTGTGTGTGTGTGTGTGAGAGAGAGAGAGAGAGAGAGAGAGAGAGAGAGTTTCTTGCCATCTTTGTTCACCTAATAGGGGTAATTAGCCAGAGAAGACATGCCTGACTTGTCCTGGACTGCCTGTGTACACTATAATTTTACAAGAAATGAGCGAAGAGGGGAAAAAGGGAAGGGACATTAATTTATTATGGGCAATCACTATGCCAAGTGCTTACCATGGTGAGAAGCCTGCAGCAAAGAATGCTTTCCAACTAGGCCGGTGGTACAAGCTCAAGTGCCCCAAATATCAGGCCAGGGTAGCTAACAGAGTAGGAACCAGAGGCAGACTGCACCAGTCTGCCTGGGTCTCAATACAGACTACCCTGACTAGCTGGACAACCCTGAGCCAGTTTCTTAGACTCTGAGTTTTCCTAGTGTATTTGAAAAGGTTCTCAGAATCATAAAATCATTTAGGTGTGTTCAAATCTATAAGGCTAAATACAATGGAATACTGAGCAATTAGGCTGTAAACTGTCAAGGCATAGTCCATCTCTGCCTTATAATTGGGTAAAAATGTCCACACCACAACCCAAATGTGAGAATAATAATGTAACTTTCTTCATGTGCTCCTGTATCATATTCTCTAGAATTCCGTCTTGAAGAGGAACACAACCTGCCAAATAGGTCTCTTCTAATATTAGTCACTGTCCCATATACAGTGAAGTAAAAGAAACTATCAGGGTTGGTTTCCCCTGTCAGTGAGCTATCTGCCCTTTCCCTCCAATTCTTAGATGGCTCTAGGGGAAGGTTGTGTTTCCAATGGAGGTAAAAGGAGGGAGATCACACAGGATTCTATGTCCAGACTGGACTCTGGCAAGGTACGTCTGTGACCTGAGCACCTGGTCCCTCAGGTTAGTGCTGGCAACCACTTGCCACCACTGCCATCCTGCTGAGGTCCCAAGTCTTGCTTTTATCCTCCACAGTCCCCCACCCATTCCAGCATCCTAGCCTGAGTAATCTCTGCACTTTCTTCCCCAAAGCCATCATGCTCCCCAGGCTCCTCCTTCAGCATTTGCATCTCACATCTTCCCAAATTGAGACTCAGGGCTGAATCCAGGGCTTTTGAGGGGATCAGAGACGGATGGTGAGCTCAGCCTTGGTTCCCAAGTCCTTCCTGCCCCTCCTCCACTCCACCCAGAGCAGATGTCAGCACAGATGAGGTCCGCACTGGGGCCTTTCTCAATTTGGGGCATGTTGGCCTGACCACTGTCCTTCCTGGTTACCACTGTGAGTCAGACTCACAGACCTCCAGTCTTTCTTACATAAAGTGTAGATAGGGTCAGATATTTAGCTCAGTGGTACCACCGCCTGCCTTGCAAGGGCAAGGTCGAGTTCGATCCTCGGTCCAAAAATAAAAAGTGTGTATGTATTTAGAAATTCATGTTCCATCTTAATAAAGTCCGAAATTTAAGTCTATTATCTTGACAGAGATTTTGAAAGTAAGTTTTACATTTTCAAAGGCATACAATAACTTTGCTCTAGGAAGAATGGCTTTAAGCAGAGGTCCTTAATTCAATGAATAAAGAATGCTAAGGGCTACCTTGTAGTAGCCAAGAATATACAATCTGGCCTTCCTCAGTAAACTGCTGCATTCCCTAAGGCTATTTACTAAAAAAACAAAACAAAAACAAACAAAAAAATCCAAACAAAAACCGTGAGGCTCCCTAACTCATCCCCTAGAAAGAAGTGGAATCTAGGCTTCTTTCTAGAATCAGTTTCTTCTTTTCTCTATCTTGCCTACCCCTCCTTCCTTTCCTCAACTTTGGTTAAACCTGGATCTTCAGTAACAGTCCCGAGCCACTGAAGGATACTCTCTGTTCCTCCTGCAGGAAGCTGTTTCTTTTCAGTGAGGGAAGAGTTTCTCTGAGAAGCAAACAGAGCATCCTCTGTGGCTACAGGTCTGGATCAGGCTGGCATAGCCTCGAAGGAAGCAGAGAGACCAGCTTGGGGGGAAGCAGAGAGACTAAGTCATTATTTAAGATGAAGGAGGTTTTGTGTGTTAGGTTAAGCCACTTCCATTGCCACTATCTGCTAGCCACTGAGTGTCTGGGTTGGAGAGGAAACTAGGAGCACTTGTCACTAGGTGAGGCAGCTCTCGGGGCCTATCAGACTGAAGAACACAGCCAGCATTAGGAGGTTTAGATTCTTCTTTTGGTCTGGTCCTGTGGTCATGTGTTCCTCTTTGGGGTACTTTCTGGTGTGTACTCATAGAATATAGTCACACCTATAACCTGAATGGACTCTGGTAGAACTGGCCTTCTCTTTCTGAAAGAAGGGTCTTTCAGTAGCTTCCCCGCCCTCTTCTCTCAGCTCCCCTTGTCCAGCCATTACAAACCTGTTTTTACTCGGCTGTAGTCTCCGTTTCAAGATGGATCTGGTATAGAGGCTTACAGTAGAAAGTGGTGCAAATGTGCCACACAGAGTAGGAACAACATTGCTCAGGCTTGTTTTTTCTTTTTAAATATAATTTAAAATTTTTTGATCCACATGATATACCTATCTGCACGAAGAATTATTAAACTGGGCATGGTGGTCCACGCCTGTAATCCCAGCACTCTGGGAGGCTGAGGCAAGATGATCATAAATTCAAGCCCAGTCCGGGCAAGTTAGTGACTTAGAAAGACCCTGTCTGAAAATAAAAACAAAAAAGGAATGTGATGTAGCTTACCCTAAAAGGCCTGGGTTCATCCCCCAGTAACACACACACACACACACACACACACACACACACACACACACACACACGGCTTAAAATACCACACATTTCAAATTTTTAATCATGTGATTAGAGAATTTATTTG
Organism: Heterocephalus glaber; assembly: GCF_053883595.1. Taxonomy (NCBI): domain Eukaryota; kingdom Metazoa; phylum Chordata; class Mammalia; order Rodentia; family Bathyergidae; genus Heterocephalus; species Heterocephalus glaber. The sequence continues at coordinate 11,535,547 of NW_028258344.1, forward strand.
AAGACAAACATTTTAAAATCAATTGCTATTCGGAGGTCACATAGTTTGAAACAGCCCCCAGTTTCCAATGGCCATAAAAATGGAGAGAAGTGGTGAAAGTTCACTCCCTGGACATACTTTCTGGTCCCGAGAGGGCAGGAATGGGTGAGTTTCTTGAGTAGCATCCATGTGCACAGGAAATGACTACTGACATAATCTTTAAGCTGATAATTAAGATTATTCTCCAGTTTGTAATTTGAAAACTTCTGACAGCTAAATACTGTGGTCTAATTTATAATGAAAGTGTTTTAGTGACTGAGGTATATTTCACTGAATTGGTTTCTCTTATAAGTTGAAACTAAGAATTGTGTAAACATAGGAAGGGAAACCCTTCCAAGGTTTATATAGTTAGGCAAAATATTAATGTCCCTCATTCCCAGCTGACCTGCAGTTCCATCTGTATTGTGCTTATAGTCCACAGGAAGCAAATCTACAGAATTTAAAGGACATTTATTTTTCAGTACAACAGTCAAATATATAAGGCCACCAGCTACCAGTTGTAATAAAAGTACAGTGGACACTTGACTTGTGAACTTGATCTGTTCCTGAGGGCTGGTCCTAGCTCAAGTTGGTTGTAAGTCAATACAACTGAGATCTGGATGTTTACCTGGGTACACGCTATAGATAACAAGAGGCAGATGAATCTTCCATTAACCTTATTAACCCAAGTTGTTCAAATGTCAGGTCGGTCGTAACTTGAGGGTCTACTGTACATACTAATTTTGAGGTATATAATTTTATAATATTTCTCCTGAATACTCCATTTAAAATTTGGAATCATAGCTCTTGGGTATCTTTTCAGTTATAAGAAAAAAAATAACAGGGCTGGGGATTTAGCTCAGTGGTTTCGCCACCTGCTTTGCAAGCGCAAGGACCCGAGTTCAATCACTGGTACCAAAAAAAGGAAAAGAAAAAAAACAAACAAACAATTCGAGTGTCCATCTTGGAGAAAGACAGCAATAGTACATGATAGTTATAAATAAGTCACCTGGGAAATCGCTGGAAATCCTCCAGCAGTGATTTAAAAACAACTAACCAAACATAAATTTGTCACCAAATTGAAGCAACATCTGTCATTGCTAAGAGTCAAAGGTCACAGCTTTTCAAATAAAATATATGATTAATGTATAATGCAGATAGAAAAGATGCACATTTATATTAAGCCACTCTTAAAATATCTAATATATAAATTTGGATTAGAAGCAGTCTGTTTGATTTATAATTTCTTCTCCTTGCCAGCTAAGGAGAGCAGAAATACAATTTTACATAGAGCTAACAGGCAATTTGTCTTATCACTATGATAGATACAATTTATGCATAGATTTGGTGTGGCCACTGCAGAGATTTTTGTCTGTATGGGATTATTTTCTCAGAATCACACCGTGATACACTGAAGCCTAAAGAAAAAAGATTAAATAATGTGCTGGAAGATATATGTAAAATCACCTTGCTCTATCCGCTAAAAAAGAACTTATTAGAGCCTGAATATTCTCTTTAATTGAAAGTAAGTGGTTGGCTGCTTTCATGAATATAAAATAAGGCCCTTTGAGACAAAGAGAAATTAACGAATAACTTAACCTAAGAAGCAATTTCAACAAAAGTAATTACTATACATTTCAGTAGGGTGAATCAGCATATTTTCCTTTTTTTTTGCACAATTTCTTCTAAGTTTAAATAAAGACTCTATGAATAGAGAAGAAAGTCACTGTTTAGATTGTCTATAACTCTACAGATTGGAAAAACTTGGTTTAAAGAAAGTCTTATAAAGATGCAAAACCATTCTTCATTACCAAGTACTGTAATGTGGAATTGATAATTCTCACCTTTTACTTCATTCCAAACATTCACCTCAACAGGACTTTTAGTTTCCACATTTTTCTTTTTTTGTTAAGCTTAAATTTTTTTTTTTTTTTGGTACCAGGGATTGTACTCAGGACCTTGCACTTGCAAGGCAGGTGGCGGCTCTACTGAGCTAAATCCCTGGCCCCTTGTTAAGTTTAAATTTTTAAAACAAGTGTATATATGCATTTTAATGTATTTTTGATGCATAACTGGCATATAATAAACTGTACTACACATATTTTCATAATCAGAAAAAAATATTTAAAAGTGCTAGAACTAGTTATGCCTCTAAATAAGGCATTTCTCTAGCCCCCAAATTTATTATAAAAGAATTTTAAATGAGTCATATCACTGGGATGAACTGAAAGAAGTTTAACTGAAGCTTTTCCCTGCAGATTGTTGGGTAATACTGTGTCCAAATACAGGCATATCCCCTCTCCAATACTAACATATACTCTAGTAAGGAAGCTTGGTGAAGAAGTTAACACTATGTAGGTATCTATCCTCTAGATTGATTTTCAAACATACCATTAGTGTTGATTAAATATCTAGAGACAAACGTAGATTTAACAGACTAAATTAATTTTTAAATTAGTGCTTTATTTTAACAGTACCCTTTATGTTGATCATGCATCATTAATTATAACAGCATGCTCTTTGAACCTTTCTGTGAAAACTGGAACTTCTCGTCAATCTTTTAAAGTACTAACAGCTGTTAGCATATTCAGCAATTTAATAAAATGTTATGAAAATCTATGACAGAAATATGCTTCATTGACACTAAAACATTTGTAACTGGACAAGTAGAAATAAAAAGTAGTATCATCAATGGCAAAGCTCTACTAACAGAATGATTCAGGAAAGTCTATTAATTCAACAAAAGCAACTTTCACCCTCTCCCCCAATTAAATGCTGTAAAACCTGGTGCCAAACTAATAGATCAGCATTATTAAGAAGAAAATCATTTTTTTTCTGAAATTCCTACATCAAATTTAATGTTTATAGGCCTATTTGAGGTAACTTCAAAGAAGTTTTTATTTCATTCCTTAAAATAAACTCTGTTCAGCACCTCTTATGCCGATAACATAATAGTGAATGGCTGAATCTAAATCTTATTGTAATTTTTATTTCTTTTAATGTTAAGCGAGTAGATAAATATATTCACAAATACTTAAATATACATGTTTGTGTTACATATTAATGTGTAGAAATCTTTTTATTGGTCACATTTTAAGAATATTTACACTAAAATAATAAAACTTACAATTTATTGGCGATGAGCCAAAACAAGGTCATGGACTCTGAATCAACTGAGTGATAGTTCTTGATTTCAAATGATCTTTTACTTCATTTCCCTGCCAAAAGCTGGAAGAAAACTGAGGTGAAAAGAAAATACAACTTTAAAACTGGGTTGAAAAATAAATTAACTTTATGTTGGAAAGTATAGTAGGGATTGAAAAGAAAAGCAAGAAATGATAAAAGGGAATCTAAGTCAGCAAAGAGGTAATTGATGTTGATATTTTTCCAGGTATCTCTGCTGTACTCCATTGTTTTGGGGTTCCATGTGTTCCCTGATAAACATTTTTATTCATGGCTCTGACCATATGCAATTTCTCTAAGATCTTCCAATTTACTAAAGCTGTTAGCATATTTAGCAATTTAATAAAATGCTTAAAACATCTACGACAGAAATAACATTTCTTTGGCACTAAAACATTTGCAACCAGACAAGAAGAGAAATTTAAAAGTATTGCCAAAGGCAAAGCTTTACTATTTTACAGGATTTTTCATCAGGCTCCTGTTGAAAATTGAAACCAGTGGTGTAATCACAACTGTTACTTCCTGGGCACTTAATGGTGTGTAGTACAGTGGGAGAGGTCTACTGGTGAAGATTCAGGGGTGTCTGCTCAGTTCTGAATGTATTTCAGGAAAACCGAGGGGTCTTTAGACACCCTCAAAGTGCAGATCAGTGCCAGAATTTCAAAATTAGACGGGATTTTCCCCCATTTCATAATGACCAAACAGGTAGCCCTGGTGAACAGCTGACATGGAAAAAAGGAGCCTGACATCATCACTGGCTGAAGAAGATCAAGGAAATTTACTCAAGGACCCAAATAGTCATGCAAATTTCAGTCTTTACAAGGTGGTTACAGCTAAATCTGTTCATCTAGCTTAGAACCTGAAGGAGGATGGGGTGGATATGGTGTGACCAGGAGGAAGGCTGACAAACCCTGCAGCCCAGTGACTCCTGGACTACTATTTATACTGGCTGTATATATTCCTAGTACCTCCAACAAGCTGGAAGCTTGTACGTCATCTCTTAATATTGGCTGAACTTCTAGAAAGGCAACATGCCATGTCTTTGGGAGCAAACTATTTGTAATACTCCGAGTTTTCTAGGAAGGAAAAATAACTTGTTATAGAAGTTACTGCAACAGTTATTCACACATATATAGATAGAAGAACTGAATAAATGATCTTGCATCTTCCAACTGAAATGGCTTCTTAGACCAACTAAAGACAACTGGTTTTCACAAAAATGGAACACTGGTATATTATAAACACATACTAGAAAGACTGTACTGACAGATATTGGCTTTTAAATCTCTAATAATACACTACAGAAAATGTGTGCATTCTCTGGAGATTATGTGTGTGTACATGTGTATAGTTTGCTTTTGTGTCTTTTCTTTTTTCTAATAGTTTCTCTTGCACTGTATTAGCAGTGAGCTAATGAACAGATAAGCAGTGTGTTTTATACAAGACTCATTTCATGTTTCAGGCAGATAAATCTGAACAATTTAACTATACATTACAATATAAACTTTCAGAAGTGATGTTTTTTAATGTCTGATGTAATAAATATAGAATTATTTCATAGTGCATAAAAACAATAACCACCACTTCTACCAGCTCCCATCAGGAGGCGGCCTAAAGCTGTGAGTCTGTTGGAGTGCTGTCATGATTTGCTTTTTCTCCAGAGACAGAATGCTTCAGAAACTGACCAGTAGCACCGATGTATAATCTTGAGCGCATGGGCCATTTCTGAAAGAAGAATATTTAAATGAGAACCAAAATTATCTATAACATACATAACATATGCCTGTAATATTAAAAATTCCAATACCTCAATGAAACTGCAATATCATATAACTAGTAACAATTATAATTAGGAATTTTAAGGGACAGCATGAAAAAGTTCATTAATGCTAACAATAAAAGTAACAATATATTGACTTTGTTATAATTAAAAATGTGTGCATATAAATAAGAACTGGAAGAAGTCATGGAAAATATAGTTGAAGTGTAGAAAAATGTATGTATTCACAATGTTTTGTTAAATCTAAAACATAATTAAATGTAAAATATAGCTAAAAAGAAAGAGGGCTCAATTATATACTATACATAAAGTTATATAAAATTGAAATGATACAGAGAAGATTGCCATGGTCCCTGGGCAGAGATGACATGCAAACTCATGAAGCATTTCATGTGTTTAAATTCTGGTGTTCTCCTGCACTGTACGGTGATTATAGATAATAATATACTTTAAATTTCAAAAAAGCCAGAAGAAAAGATTTTGAATGTTTTCACCATAAAGAAATGATAAATATTTGAAGAGATAAACAGGCTTACCTTGATTTGAAAATTATATAATACATACATGTGAAATATCTCATTTTACCCCGTAAGTACTTATAACTTTTATATGTCAGTTAAAAACTAACAAAAAAGAATAATAAGCAGGTATGTGATAAGAACTGGAAAGGTTTTGTTCTGTGGCATCCAACAACAATCTTCTTTTAATGTCTCTAGGTGTGATAGGTGACTTTACTGCCACGTAGCTCAGATTATTTAGAGTCCTAAATTCAGATTACTCTGGCTGAGAACACATATTTTAAATGCACATAAAATATAAGATTTGTGTAACTTGAAATTTAAAATAGTTTACTGCTAGTCTCTCTATTAAAAAAACCTTGTGTGCTGTGCTTGCTACAGTAGTAAGATTGACACTGTGCTACGATTTTTGCAGATTAATTTGAGTCTTTTTTAAAAATCACAAATGTGCATTCTTATGTACAATATTCTCTGGTTTTGTCCTAGCACAGGCTACTAAACTGAAGTGTTTTTAGAAACTGGCCTGAGGCTCATCTGCTATGTCAGGATCTGGCATTGTTGGATCAGATTTAAGTCTTGTGGGGTTTTTTGTGTGTGTGTGTGGTATCAGAGATTGAACTCAGGACCTTGCGCTTGCCAGGCAGGCACTGTGCCACTGAGCCACTTTCCCAGCCCTAAGGCTTTTTTGTTTTGTTTTGTTTTTTGGTACCTGGGATCGAACTCGGGTCCTTGCACTTGCGCAGCAGGCAGCGAAACCATTGAGCTAAATCCCCGGCCCTCCCAGCCCTAAGTCTTATATTTTACTAAAGATCCCAGTGTTATGGTATTAGGGCCTAAATGTCTGTATTTTCCCAAAATGCATGTCCTGAGGTATTAGACCCTAAAGTGATTAACTGGGAAGTAATCAGAATTAGATTAGGCCATTCCAGATCGGTGGACTTGGAAGAGAAAGACAGGTGAATTGGTCTCTGTCCCTGCCTCCCTTTCACTCCGTCTCTCTCCTCCTCCCCCTTCCTTAGTGTGCATGCACCAGCAGGGAGATGCGATGGGAGAACCTGGCAAAAAGTGGGCCATCTGCAAGCCAGGAAGAGGGCCCTTGCCAGGAACCAAAGCCTGAAAGCACTTTGATCTCAAATTTTCTTAGTTTCCATTTTATGAGAATATAAATTTTTGTCGTTAAGTCATCCAGTCTGTGGTATTTTGTTGTGGCAGCCTGAACAGACTAATAGTATGATGAATAGTATAGGGGAGAAATTATCAATGTCAAAGTACACGATTTTTGGCGATGTGATAAACCAGTGTTTCTCAACATTATACCCTGCTTCTTTTTTTGGGGGGGGGGTACTGGGGATCAAACTCAGGACCTTACGCTTGTGAGGCAGGTGGCAGCACCACTGAGCTAAATCCCCAGCCCCTTGCTTCATTTTTATAAGCATAAGAATTTCTTGCTCAAATATTAAATGTAATTTGAGAATTATGTGAATTAAATACATACACCTAAATATAAATAAAAATATTACTGAATGCTTCCCGGGTGGTTCTCATGTATGCTACCTAGGTCCTACTGTGTTGAAATGAAAATTGCTCTAAATTATTCAACGAAGTTTGGAGACAAATGAAGGCATTTGGTCGTTACATCCTTGATAGAAATAAGGAATTCATGAGCAAACATAAAATGTGTATGTGGACTTATGCCTCACTTTCTATGGACTTATTAAATAATCAAACTTTCCTTTTTAAGAACTTTGTGTTCTTGATTTTCAAAAAGGTCTGTAATGATCTTATTCAACTTAATATAGAGACATAAACAGTTTTAAGCATCAGGAATGAAAATGTAAATAAAACACTGGTTAGATTACATGTAACCAAGATGATAAAAAAAAACCTGACTGATTTAATTGTATTTTCAATTGTTTAGCATTGTGTAGATCAGCACAACACTGAACTTTCCTTTCTCTACTAAGGTATATTTAAAACCATGTAGTTTCATTAAGCTGAGAAAAATCTAGCAAACACACAAAGTTAATTTGAACTAAAGATCTTAAATATGTACTCCTGGGAGAGTAAAATGACCCAAAAATAACAAAATCCTGCATTTAATTTAAAAATTATTATTTATAAAAATGATGCAGAATGATTCTTCAGTGGTGTGGCAATTAACAGAGTCATCTGTGCTTTTCTCCCAGCGTCAAGTTCTGAAATATACTTTCTCCTGGACAATCACTGCCCTCTGGGCCACTGGTCCTGATCAAAATCACTAGTTCCCCAAAGGTATAAAAATAAGGTTAAGCCATGCCCCAGGAACCCAGTCTCTTAGGCAGTTTTTGTGTGTGTGTGTGTGTGTGTGTGTGTGTGTGTGTGTGTTTCTTTTTTGGTGCTAGGGATATAACACTGGCCTCATAAATGCTAAGCATAAAGTCAACCACTGAGCAACATCCTCAGCCTCTCATTTGATATACTCTTAATGTAAGTCTCCAACAGTTTTAACATGCTAATAATATTGGTAATAAGTACTGATGATTCAAAATCACAGCAATGAAATATTTAACAGAACTTTGTTATCAGAGTAAGACTTAATAGCACTATGAAAATAAAGTCATTTTAGAACACCTACTAAGGGCTATAACAGTTTACAATGAATCCTTTGTTAATCAAAATTTAAAATGATTATTTTTATTCCTTTTGCATTAAACATTTTTTCAGTGTCTGTAAAATAATGTGTTAATAGGAGTTTTAATTATGTATGTAAAATCTCTTTCCTTTGAACCTTCATTTCCCAGAGTTATAGCTCTTTTAGGGCAAATGTAACATTTTTACCTTACAATATTATACTGTTGCTTAAACAGTATTTTTGTTTCATCTCTGTAGTATGTTCATTTAGGGAAGGTACTTACTCTTAACTCATAATTGTAATCATTGTCCTCAAATAGTGCTTTATACATAGTAGGAACTCAGATGTTTTATTTTAGAATATCTTATTGACCATCAATTTCCTTTTAAAGAAATAATCTGGCTTTCTATCATTACTTCCAGAATTATCTTTTTGTTTTGTTTTGTGGTACTGGGGGTTGAACCTAGGACCTTCCCACTGAGCTACATTCATAACCTTTAAAAATTTTTTTTGAGATAGAGTCTTCTCACAAGGTTACCAAGGCTGGGCTCAAATTTGGGATTCTCCTGGATCAGCTTCCCAGAGTGTTGGAGTTACAGGCAGTTCAGAGTTGTCTTTAAAAATCAAAAGAATTGACTCAGAGGACAAATGAGATTTAATTTTGCTTAAAATAGTATAACTACAAAATATTTGGTATATGAATCAAATACAAAAAAGCTTACTATGCTTATTGTTACATTCTAATATTGATGCTTCTAACATTATTCATTTAAAGAAAACATTGAAACCAAGGTGAAAACTTGATTTCTTATTCTGAATTATATCTCACACAAAGGAGGCATTTAACATATGCTTTTTGTATAAAAATCTATTTAATGTGAAGAACTTAGAGTATATGGCAAATGTCAAGTCAAAAGAAACTTACATTAGTGGTATATTTGAATAGCAATCTGATGCACACTAATACAAAGTCCTTTAAAACAAGTTTTTACAGGATGGAGGTCTATCATAATTATAAGTAATGATATTTCTTTTTTTATATGTAATATTTGAAAAGGCTTAAGTCTATCATTATGTTGATTATATTTGCTAAACAAATTTTGGTAACCTTCACCCAGCTGTAAGTTCAGTTAATATTAGAGTGTGCTTTATCATATTTCAACAGTGATCATCCAATAATTTATTGGACACTGATATACTTAAGGCTAAGTCCTGATTTTGTATTTGTGTGTGTTAAAATACTTCAGAAGAGTGAAACCAAAAATTTGAAAATTTAGGTTTAGCAAATACAGAGAAGATCATATTTTGAAAAGAAAGCCAGATCAATGGAAGGTTTCAAAACAATCAAATCTAGGAGAAAAGGATGATGCAGAGACTACTTCAACATTGGTAATATATCATAGCTATATATACCATATTAAATGACCGTTCTACCTCTATATAAAAATTATGCAACATGGATTCTTTGGCTAACTTTGTACATTTCAGAATATGAGTGCAGTATTTAATCAATTCATTCAACATGCTAATCTATTATGAAAAGGACATAAATGACAGTTTTTCTAATGTTCTTACTGGCTGTCTAGTCCATAATATTTAACCTTTGTTTGAATCGACTGAAATTTTACTCCTTGAGGATGCAGAATGGTCTTATTTGTTCTTACTATTTTTATCAAAAACTTCTAGACAGTGTTTTCTTAGGGTTATTTAGGAGCAGCTAATTCCATGACTATTTAATTTGTAAAACCTTTCAAACATTCCATGAAGAATACAATGGAAACTTAATTATGTACGCTAAAAACACTTAAAATTTTTCAAAGGATCATAAATGTAATTCAGATACTACAAATTATAAGGATGTGCAAACAAGTCCCCTACTTCTCGCCTTAAAATACACAAAAATCCTTAGGCTGCCAACCTGTAAGCAGCAGGTGAGACCCCCTACATAAACCACTCAGGCTTTAATCACATCCTCCACCACTGTACTTGAAGCAGCAGTCTAGGGTAGCGAGGGGTTTACCACTAAGTCACTTTTCTGGTCTGTTCCCCTTCACCCTCGGGTAGGGGTGAGAGGTCAGCGGCGCCTGCCAGGGAGTGACAGACAGGGTCAATGTGTTCCAGCCCCACTGTGCACCCTGCCTGCCTACCTTGACCGGGTGCAGGTAGCCATCACCACGCAAAGCGCCCAGACTAGGGTCTGCCGGCGCCTCGGAGTCGTCTTGCAGGCTGCGGGTAAGATGCGCGATGTAGGTGGTGGCCAGCAGCAGCACATCCAGCTTGGACAGCTTGGTGTCCGGCGGCACAGATGGCAGGGTGCGCTGCAACTCCAGGAAGGCGTGCCGCAGAGTCTGCACTCGGCTGCGCTCCCGCGCCGCGTTCGCCGCAGCCGGCCGCCCGCTCCCGGAACGCGCTCCGACCGCGGGGCCCGCCGGCCCTGACCCAGTGCGCCCTGGGCTCGGGTCGCGGATGCTGGAGGCCGGGAGCGCCGGCTCTGCGCTGGCGCTCGGCGGGCTGCTTGCCCCGCGGCCGCGGTCCATGGTGGCGTCCAGAACTGCGCACGCTGCAAAGGACCAAAGGCGCGGTGAGGGCCGGCGCGGCCCGGCTGAACCCGAGGGGCACAGCCCACCCCTGGCGTTCGCGCCGCCCAACGGACCCGCGTCCGTTTCCCCTGGGGCGTGTTTTGCCTCCTGGGGTCTGAGGGTAGCGGTCCGGCCTGAGAGTTCCTGGGCTCCTCGGGATGAGCTGGGGCGCAGTGGAGTTTGCACGAATAAATTAGGCGCAAGGGCCACCCGGCCACGGAAGGCAGCTCTCGGGTGCACAGCCCCGGCTCGGCACCTGTTTGGGGGTTGGGAATGTTTTCCCGCCAGGCCCGCGGGGAAAGAGTAGCGTACATTCCCGCGGACCCCAGGCGAGGTGGAACGGGCCGCCCTGGGGACCTTGGCCTCCCTGGGAGCTCGACAGCCGCTGCCTCTCCGACCCGGGAGCCGCGCGGCGCGGGTCGGGTTCAGGATTCTCACCTTTCTTAGAGCAGCGGTGGTGATCTGCTGCGCTGTGCGCGTGGGCAAGGGGCGTCGAGCCGGGTCTTCGTGGCCAGGGTCGTGCGGGTCACCGAAGGCTGCTTCCTGCCCGGGCTGGGTCTCGCCTTTTATGCGGGCGCCCCAGGGTCCACGCGTGAGTGTCCTGGCCCTCGAAGGCACGTCGGGCGCAGGTCAGTTCTCAGTCCGGGGGTTAAACTGAGGGCGGCTGCGGTGCAGAGCCACCCCCCTCCGCAGAAGTAGAGTCATTAATCAAACCGTCCGGCGGGGCGGGGCCAGGCCAGGCTTCCTCTGCCCCGACTCCCGCGCGGTGCACCGCTCACCCTGAGGCGGGACTCGGAGAACGGCCCCACAGGCCCCCGGGGCATCTATGGGCTCGGTATGCCGGGTTGTCTGTGAACTCGAGGCCGAGGCCTTGAGAGTCACCTCTCCTCGCCGTGGTCCTGCCGCTAGGGCCCAGTCTGATTCCAGGACCCTTCCAGCGACGCCCGGCTGAGGCGGGAACGCTGCCGTTTGCTTCAGCGTGGCATTTAACTTTCTGTGAGGAAAAAGTGTGCCACAATCGAAGCGCTAGCCTTTTATTCCACCACAAGGTAAACGCGTCCTGCTGACCTGCTTACTTACAGCGCCGTCCCTTCTCTTTAGTGCTCCGTGAGCTGTTTAGGGAGGCGCTCGGAGACCTCCAAGGCTCCTCCGCTTGCCTCCCCCGCCCCAGCAAACGCCCTGGAGTCGCGACAGCCGGTCCCTGGACGCAGACCCAGGCCGGCGGTCCCCCCCGACACACACCGGGCGTCATTTTTTCGTTTCGTTATTCAGACATAAGGTTCTTTCCTGGCTGTGCGCCTGTGGGAGTGTCGTTTGCAACGGAGTGAGGAGGGACCGTACCCCAAAGGCGCTTTACACGCGGGCGCTGCGCCCGGACACCGGTTCGGAGCCGTCTAGGGACGCGTTCCGCCAGGCGCGGCCAACCCTCCGTGGCTGCTGCGTTCTGGACCCGTGGCTTTCGTGGGTGAAGTTTGAATGGACTCACAATACTTTCTAGCAACATAATTAGGACATACTCAGAACGATGTCTACAATTAAAACAAAACAAAACGGGACATTATGTTCTCTTTGGAATCAAAACAGAATTTCAAATTCGAATTATCACTTAAAGCTGAGCGCTTTGTGGGACGCCTGTAATCCTAGCTTCTTGGAAGGCTGAGGCAGGAGGATCACAAGTTCCAGGCAAGCCTGGGCAATTTAGGGACACCCTGTCTCAAAATTTACAGTTAAGGGCTAGGGGTGTAGTTTTGTAGTACTGCACTTGCCTAGCACAGGAGAGACCCTGAGGTCAGTTCCCAAAACCAGGGTAAGAAAAGTCAGTGAGGAAACTGCCCATGTGTATGTTCTTAAGTACTTTCCAACAGCCTTCTAACTTTCCAAATTGATATTACCAAGCAGTAGACTGTAAGCACTTGTTATAAGTGTATGTACCAGTGCACACATTAGATATATTAGTGAATCAGAGCAATCATCAGGCTTTCATCTCAGTTCTCATCCAATACTTGTAATTAGATTTACATTTCAGAAGCAGAACTGAAGTCAATTGATTCAAAAAGGACTTCTATCGAATAAGAAAACACATCTTTATTTTCCCAGTAAACGTTACACAGTGAGTAATAAGATAGATCCTTGAATTCACACGTGGAAAGCAAAATTTCAGATTCTAAAAAGAAGCAGGTCAAATAAATTTAGAGAACTTATATATTGAGATACCATAAAGCCACAAACACCCAGAAGATGTCGTTGCCTAGTTCTATTTTAAAAATCAGATCATGTGAGGCTGCATATAGTCGTTTTCCACATTTAGTTTGGGTTGTGGAGAAGGTGAGGTTCATGTACATCATTTTGTTGTTAGTAAGCTTTCAGATTCCCTCAAAAAGAGAGTCCTGTATTTAGAGGAAGAGAGAAGCCCGGTTTTTAACTGCTTTTAAAATGAAGCAAACAAGGCCCCTCACTGCCAAAAACTACAGCAAACAAGGCTCTTTGCTACCCGCCATGGCTAGACCGTGGCTGTACTGCCCAACAGTTAGGTGAAAATGAAAGGACAGATGCTAACAATATCAACCACTGTGTGCCACCCCCTTAGCCTAACTTCTGTCACTCTAAGCAGCTTCTTGAAGCCTCTGATAATTTTTTTAAATTTTTATTAGTACATGTTTGCAGTACATAATGATTGCATTCAGTATAGTGGATTGGTACAGGTACATAACACATTTCAGTTCCCTTCTTCCCCCTTCTTTTGCCATTCCCCTTTTATTTTCCCAGCATCAGATTCATTTATTTGTCATATATGACCTTATAAATTTCATTATCATATTTACACATTGAAAACCATACTAATAGGCCAAAAACATAAAATATGGAAGACAAGTGTATTAATTCAAGGTACACTTAGATACACTGTCCATACTGGATTACAATATCTTTTTTTTTCTTTTTCTTTTTCCTATTATCTGTCTTTTATTTCATACTTTATATACATATTGAGTGTTTCATATAAGAGAAACACGCAATATTTAAGCTTGTGTGTCTGAGTTACTTCACTTAACATCATGGTCTCAAGCTGCATTAATTTTCCTACAAATGACTTAAATTTGTCTTTTTTATGGTAGAGTAGTACTCCATTTTATGAGTGGATTTTTAATCCATTCATCTGTTGATGGGCATATAGGCTGTTTCCAAGATTTAAGTATTAGGAATTGCACTACTGTAGACTTGGGTATGCATACATCACTGTGATATTGGGAAAATACCTAAAAGGGGAATAACTGGGTCAAATGGAATTTCTATTTTTATTTTTTTGAGGAATTGCCATACTGATTTCCGTAGTGGCTGTATCAGTTTATAGTCCCACTAACAATTGAGAAGAATTCCTTTCTCCCCACAGTCTTGCCAGCATTTGTTATTGGTTGATTTGTTGATGGTGGCCATTGTTTCTGGAGTCAGATAAAATCTCAGTATTGTTTTAATTTTCATTTCTCAAATGGCCAGCGATGTTGAACATTTTTTCATGTATATATTGGCTGTGTTTCTTCATCTGAGAAATGTCTATTTGTTTTTAAATTGGGTCTTTAAATTTGAGGGGGGTCTAATTTTTTTTTTTTTTTTTTTTTTTGCTACTGGGGATCGAACTTGGGTCCTTACACTTACAAGTCAGGCAGCAGAACCACTGAGCTAAATCCCCAGCTGGGGTCTCATTTTTTAAAGTTCTTTATATATTTTAGATATTAGTACTTTGCCTGAGTAGCTGGCAAAAATGTTTTTCCCATTCTGTAGGTTGTCTCTTTATTCTGTTAATGGTTTTCTTTGCTGTGCATTGATGATTTTATTCTAAATAGTTCTAGTTCTGATTCAGTATTTGGAGTTCAATTCAAAATATGATAATCCTGAAATTTCCATTATTGCATAATTAGTAAAATGTGTCACTTATTTGGCAGTTTATATGTGCTAACTGGTTTGGAGGTGTTTTTTCATTTGTCTTTACAAAAACTCTGAGGCTTTTCCATTTTACAGTAGAAAAAATAAAGCTCAGAGGGATTAGGTAACTTGTCCAAAGTCACATGGCTTTTGAGTGGCTGTGAGTTTTTAAACAGAGCAGATTTACCCTAACACTTATGCTTGTTGTCACACTATTTAAACTTTGTATTTTATAATTTGCAAAATCATTTTTGTATCTATTATCTATTTTTGCACCTATTTAAATGCATACTTCAAATAATTTTAGCAGTCCAAATATTACTTCATGTTGTATCTTTCTTTGGAGTTTTTATTCTCTAATTTTCCAAAAAATACGGCTTTAGAGTGTGCTAGATTTTATTTCACTGAGTGAGGTTTTGATCTTAGAGTTATTCTTAAGTCATTTTTCCTAAATAAGTCAAGTTGTAATGTTAACTTAAGATTGTCTTTTATAATACAAAATATAATATAAATATCACATATAAATGAATTAAAACATTGTTTTATATGAAACATTTTATATTTTTTATGTGCATATAAAAGAGTAGATTGGTGCTTTTTCTCATCTTTCAACTATTTCCCTCATTGTTTATGATATACTTTGCATAGCTAAACTTACTCTTTTGAGTGTATAGTTTAGAGTTTAGATAAACATATGCAGAACCGTAACACCACTACAATAAAGATATAGAACATTTCCATCATCCTCCAAATTCGCTTGTACTGATTCTTTGTAGTCCACTCTTTGGCCCACCCCTAGTTCCTGGCAACTACTGATCTGTTTTCTGTCTCTATGGTTTTGCTTTTGTCAGAATGTCACACAAAAAGAAATATATAGTATGTAGCATTTTGAGTCTGGCTTCTTTCACTTATCATAATGCTTTTGAGACCCATTCATGTTAAGTATATCGGGGGGGGCATTCCTTTTCTTTGCTGAATAGCATTCTGTTCCATTTCGCAGTTGAGATACCTTTGGGTTGTCTTCAGTTTTTGGTCATTACAAATGAGTCACTATAAACATTCAGCTACAGGTTTTCGTGAGTATAGTTTTTAATTTCACTTGGGAAAATAACTAGGAATGAGACTCCTTTATGTAGTAAGTTTATGTTTAACTTTGTAAGAATATGTCAAACTATTGCCCAAAGTGGCTATCATATTTTTGGATTCCCATCAGTAGTGCATGAGAGTTCCAATTGCTCCAATTCCTAGTCAGTATCACTAGGGTATTTTTTTCTTTTTAATCAATTCTACTATATGTTGTTTTTAAAATACAAGTGTGAGCCAATATTTTAAAATCAGATGATTTCACAGCCTAGATATCTTAATTAGCCAGCCTCTCTGATTTCTCAAGTTTGACATGTCTAACCTGCCCACACTATTCTAGAGCTGAATAGCTACAGTTACCTTTAGGTGGTCATGTGCTTTCCAGTTCACTTTAGTCACCTCCTCACCTATTTCCCTTATTGACTGTACCTTCTCCCTGTATCTGAGAACATGTTTAAGATCCCTTAGTGAAGTAGTTGAGAATTTGGCCATTGAAATCAATGACTGAGTTCCTTTGAATGTGTTTATCCAAGCCTCATTTTCCCATCTGTGAAATGGGGCTGACAGTATTTTCTCAGAGAGTTTCAGTGTTTTAAAAAATTTTGTTTGGGTAATGATTCAACTTGCAAAATATAGGTATTTTAAAATGGAAAATAACTAATATGGTTCTTTTGAATTAAGTCTTATATAATAACTTGCTCACAGAGTAAGCCATTAACTAGAGTAAGATACTAAATGTCACAAAAATTTAGTCCCTTCTAACTAAAAAAAAGCTTTATGTTGCTTATCACTATTGTTGTTTTTTCAGATGAGAATCCTAATTTCAAGGGAGTTCTTTGAGAAATGCAAATCAAAATGTTTCACGTATATTACTGATACACATAAGTTTATTTTGCATCTAATATTAGCCTAGGGTTGATTTTAGCAAAGCAAAATTAAAGAAATTTTGAGCTTTGCAAGTGAGTTTATACAAGAACATCCTATAGTTTTTTTGACTAAAATTATTATCTGAGTTTTAAAAATTCTTTTTGGGGTACATCAGTCTGTTGTTACAACTGTTCAAACACAACCTTTACAATAGTGAAGGCAAGTTATTTTAACTATTAGAGTTCAGTTTTTAATTTAAAGAAACCTAATGCTTTTATGCAAGACATACTAGCTATTTCAGAAATAGCTAAATAATATATAGTGAATATTTCCTGTAAGTTAATGTGTCCCAGAGAGTCACATTCCTTAAAGGTATCTGAAACCAAGAACATTCTAACTCAGCTAGAAAATTATTTTTACATTAACAAAAGAGATAGATTGACTCTGTCAACATTGCTTAGGCTTGAAAGATAGTTAAGTATTCAAGTAAAAATTTGTCTTTTTCATTGTACAATGCGATACAGTATTCTCAGTGGATCTTATATATAATATATAAATGTATTTAATATCTATTTTTAAATTATTAAGGCTCAAGCACTTGCTAACATGTTTGAAAAAAGAAACATCTGTCAAAAGTATTTACTATGAGAAACACAGAAAGAATCAATAATATATCTTTTTTGTTTGTTTAATACCATGTGTTATTTTTAATTTAAGGGTAAAGGCATTTGTTCAGAATCAGCCTTTAAGTAAGAAATAGTTTTGCCCTAATCTTTAATTAAAATGTACATTGATAGCATCAAGTTCAGTTTGAGGGTCAGAAACAACGTCAATGAGTCTGACTTTTCCTCCCTGTAGGGAAAACTGGCTTGTGTAAATATACATTAGCACAGACTGTATGCATTTATTAAAGAAGTGGAAAACATTCCCCTGTCTTTGGACAGATGTTGCTTTACTATGCTCTACATAGAATATAGGCACAGCTTTTAGTGTATAGACCCCTAAAGGAGTATGGAGTCCATACTTTTAGCTCATGGGAAGGTGCAATGTAAATTATTTTTACCTCTTTGCAGGCTTCTTCATCTTCAATGTTAAATATAGACTATAGGGAACATATATGCTGATGCTAACTCATTCTCTCCCTTAAAGTAATTAAGGGGAACGAAGAGAAGGGATGCTTTAATCAGTTTTTCAGAAACTAAAATTTTTTATTTTGCAGTGGTGGGACTGAACCCAGGTCCTTGTGCATGCCAGGCAAGCCCTAAGGCACGGAGCCACACGCCTAGCCTGGGTACTTTGTTTTAATCAGTTTTCTGACCTTCTAGATTTATTATCTCTTAGCTTCATATTAAATTACTAAAATGTTAGCAATAGGCACACCCTTAAAATATATATCAAGAGCTTGATGAAATTCTATAATGTGTTTGGTTGCCTCTTATTAAAGAGAGACATACGTGGTAGTCCTATCTAATAAGACTTTAATCTTTTGAGACACCAAAATAATATTTTGGCATAACTGGAGTAAAAATGTTGCTGGAGGAAATAATAATCATTTAAAAGAAAACACTGATTTACTATTTTCTTCACAGGGTGAAACTGGAAACTCAGAACTGAACATGATCAGCCTCGTTGACTGTGGCAGAAGCAGGATGTTCCTCTGTCCTCTTCTCACAGGCCCTCTTTTCTGCTGGCTTTGTGTAGGGCAGCTTACCTGGTAGTGTGTAGTAGTTTATACTTAAAGTAGATTTAGTGCCATATTTAATTAGGCAAATGAGGGTAGAGTGATTTATTTGTTGTTTCATCAGTACACTCCTAGTGATGTGTGCTTTAGATTAGGTTATGTGGCACAGCTCACTACTGATCTTAGTGTATGTGGCAATGTATGAAATTCACCAACTTAGTTTTCTGAGGCTGTGTATATTTTTGTTGTTTTATTTTCCACCTTGATATACTAGCAAGACTTTTCAAAATGCTTGGCAAAGAAAAGTCTCATGAACATTGTTATGGAATTGATGCCCCTTATTTAAATCTTTACGAAAATGTCAGGGTACTATGGACAAATGGGCTGTGGTTTTTAGGGTAATGACAATATACATAAGCAATAAAGCAAATTCTCCCCTAATTCCCATTTTATTGTGAAATAGAGATGAAGCTAGACCAAAACTAGGATTCCTTCTCTTCTCTGTAAATTATAGCAAACCCTAAGCATGTATCCCTGCAAGCCTAAGCTGCTCTATGTGAAATAAGAGTAGATAGTATAGCAGTGTTGTTCACAGGCTTTCTTAAGGTGGGCTCTGCCAGAGATGCTGAGTCACCATTTCTGGAGTGGACTCTGCAGAGAGGGTCTCATGACAGACCCATCTGACTTTCAGCAATCAGTTCTGGGAATAGGAAAACTATTCCAAAGTTTGTCCATTGACTTTGATTATCTTGTCAATGAAATATGATACTACCTTTCAATATATTGTAATGACTATTATGATATGATTGAAAATATCAATCAAGCAATTATTGTATTGATTAGAAGTGAAATATTAAGTTAGATGAAATATTTATAGTCTATGTTAGGAGTCTGGTTTATAATGCCCACATTATTTATCACGTTATACAGTAATTGTATCACATTTAACTTCTCACATAACTTATTGCAAGATTTTTGAGATTAGGATTGTTTTGCTGGAATTTTTATATTATGTTTCCTGGTATATGGTAGGCATCTGTTTTAGAATGAATGAAGTTATTCCCTTTATATGGAAGCAGTATCATCTTTTAAAAACCAAGGCAGTTTTCTTCTCAACAGGAGATTTAGAACTGATTCATATGGAGCTAAATTATGGATGGACTTAAAGTTTAGAATATTGATTCTTAGATTATTTTTTTGGACCATAAACTTCTTTGAAAGTCTGATGTCTCCTTGAGAAACAACAGGTTAAGAATCTTTAGTTTAGAGAAGTGGTGAAAGGAGCCCATCTAGTTCTCTGGGGTCCTCTTTCTTTGTGCAACCAATAATCCCGATTGCAGTTGTCTCCCCCTTACTGCCCCCATCATCAACTAGGGTCTCGCTCCTTTAATGATCCCTGATCATTCAGGGGATGACCTTTACCTGTGTCTTCTGGGATTTTTCTAAGTTACCTGCGCTGTCCTACTTCAGTGAATGTGTCTAGTTTGTAACTCACAATTCTTCCTGAACCGCCCCTCCCACTGCAACTTTATGACCGTTTGAACTGACCAGCAATAAACTTCTTTTTCTACTGTGCTAGAAGGATCAAGAAGAGAAAAAAGTAGGACACAGAGGACCTCTCTTTATCTATATTGCTGACAGCAAGGATGTCCCATCCCCTTAAAACAGATAAACTATATAAATACTTCAAAGAACCTGCCCCATATCTTTAATAATTTTAGTGTTATCTCTTGGGAGTTTTCTGGAGATGTATTTCCATTTATAAGGTATCTCTGTGTGTCACAGAAAAAGACTAATTTTGTCTTCTTCTTTTTTTTTTTCCAGTACTGGGAATTGAACTCAAGACCTTGCACTTGCCAGGCAGGTGTGGTGCCACTGAGCTACATCGCCACCTCGACAAAGACTAACTTTGGCTTGATAGGTAATAAACAGAAACTATGTGATATATTGTTTCAAAGTTACATGTAGCATACAAAGAATTAAAAGCATTCTGCTTTGAAACTAATAACTAAGTTGTAAATATGACAGATAACAATAGAGTATCTAAAATTATGTTTTATAAAGTGGAATTAAATAAAGCTAAAATGAACCACAGTAAAATCAATAATGAAATTCATATCCAAGAAAATATATCACAGCCTTTTCTATTTAAAAAAAAGTCCTATACGGAAAAGTTTATTTTCAACTCTTATGAAATGGGCATAAGATTAGGATGTTCAAAGATTAATTAAAAATCTGTCTTGCCAAGAATTCCTATGCACATAAAATGTACTTGGTTGTACAGAGGTACCTTTCAAAGTCTCATCTTTATTCTTCTAGAGACCTGAAAGGAATAATGTAGATTTTTAAATTATATAATATATCATCTA
The DNA here is from genome assembly GCF_053883595.1 of Heterocephalus glaber. Taxonomy (NCBI): domain Eukaryota; kingdom Metazoa; phylum Chordata; class Mammalia; order Rodentia; family Bathyergidae; genus Heterocephalus; species Heterocephalus glaber. The sequence continues at coordinate 11,556,154 of NW_028258344.1, forward strand.
GATTTTAATTTATCCATTTCCTTTCTATGGGCTGGGGATTTAGCTCAGTGATTCTGCCACCTGCCTCACAAGTGCAAGGTCCTGAGTTCTATCCCTGGTACCAAAAAAAAAAAAAAGTTATACAAAAAAGGGGGAGGAAACAGTTCATTTCCTTTCCTTTCAGTAGAAATGAAAGAGCCTTTGTGAAAGACCGTGGAGCATGCTACTGGCATATACGTAAGGATAAAATTATTGCATATTACATAAATATATCCATGGTGTCATTGGTTTTAAGCCCAAGAAGTTCAAATCTGTACCATCTGGATGAGGAGCGCAAATGTGCAAGGGGCAAGGATTAAGGGTTCCACAGCTGGCCAAAAGAGAATAAGTACTCTTGAGAAAGGCTCAGATAATTATTGCAGCTATTCATCCTTTACTTTAAATTTTAGTCTAATTTAATTGATCTTAGAGTCAATTTTTCAGTGCAGTAAATCATATAACCTTATTTGAATACTTATTTTAAATTTGAAGTTGTTTCCATTCTGTCTCTAGTTTGTTTTTACTTATATTGTTTACACATCACAATGTTCCATGTCTGCATATTTTCCTAAATTCCCACTAAACTAAAGTGAATTTCTAAGTAAGGCAGTCATTATTGTTCTTATATCATAGTTCTGCCAGTCAGTGTGAGAGTGGTTAATAGCAGTAAAATCTGCTTCCAGATAACTGCTAGCATTGTGGCTCTGCTAACATTGTGATCTTAGACAAATTACTTCATCTTTCTGAAACTCAGCTTTTTCATCTACAAAATGGATATAATTATCTGCCCCAAAAGTTATAATGACTAAATGCAATAACATGTATAAATATTTGAAATGTTTAGCACAGTAAATGCCAGCTCTCTTTTCTTCTCTTGCTTCCTCTTCTTTATCTCCTAGGCCCCATTTTAAATTATTAATGTTTATAATAATAGCACCAACAGCAAGATATGAGGTGAATTTTCTGTAATATAACATTCTATATGGCTTTTTAAAGTTCTGGCAAGAACATTGAACGTGAGATCTAATCTCTTGATGAGCATTTTGAGTGTCCATTCAGTATGTTATTTATTGTTGACTTTAGGAATAATGTTGTACAGCAGATCTCAAACGCTTATTCATCTTGCTTGACTGAAACTTTATGCCTGATTAATAACTCGACATTTCCTCCCTTCCAGCCATTGGCAACCAGATTTTCATTCTTTGAGTCTATGAATTTGACTACAGTATTTTAGATACCTTATATAAGTGGAATCATGTAGTATTTTCTTTTTGTGACTGCCCTCATTAGCCTAAAGATGTCTTTATGATTCATCTACATTGTAGCATATTGTAGAATTTTCTTTTTTAAAGGCTGAATAGTGTTCTATGTTCCATTTTATGTATATACTCCATTTTCTTTATTCATTCATCTGTCCATGGATATAGTGCTGCAATGGCTATAGGGGCTAATATCTGAGATCCTGATTTCTCTTCTTTTGCACACTTTAAAAGTGAGATTGCTGGATCATACAATAGTCCTATTTTTACCTTTTTTGGGGGAATACTGGGGCTTGAACCCAGAGCCTTGTGAAAGCTAGGCAAGCACTCTGATACTGAGCTACATCCCCATACCTTTTTATTTTTTAATTTTGATAAAGTTCTCCCCAAATTGTCCAGGCTTGCCTCTAATTTGTGATCCTCTTATCTCAGCTTCCTGAGAATCTAGGATTAAGGGTACACCACCAGGCCCAGCCTATTTTTAACTTTTTGAGGAACCTCCATACTGTTTTCTTTAGTGGCTGCACCATTTTGCATTCCCATTAACAGTGTGCAGAAATTCCACTTTCTCTATGTACTTGTCAACACTCTGTGTGTGTGTGTGTGTGTGTGTGTGTGTGCGCGCGTGTGTTCATTCCTGGAGGGCTAACCCAGATCCTTGCATACGCTAATAAAACACTGTACCACTGTGGCACATCTCCAGTGCACCCGCCACCCCTTTTATTTATAATAGGCATCCTGACAGGTGTGAGATGAAACTCATTGTAGTTTAGACTTGCATGTTCTTGATAAATAGTAATATTGAGCATTTTTCCATAATTTTTTGGCCATTTTTATGTGTTCATTGGAGAAATGTCAACTTAAGTCCTTCATTCATTTTTTAATTAGGTTATTAGTGTTTATTTATTTTTTGTTCATTGCTATTGAGTTGAATTGTAGGAGTTCCTTATATTTTGGAGATTAACCTCTATCAGATATATGGTTTGCAGATTTTTTTCCCATTCCATCAGTTTCACTTTGTTTCCTTTGCTGTGCAGAAGCTTTTTGGTTTGATATGATGCCACTTATTTATTTTTGTTACTTGTATTTTTAGTGTCATAACCATGAAATCATTGCCAAGATCAATGTCATGGAGCTTGTCTTTATGGTTTCTTCTAGGAGTTTTATAGTTTCAGGTGTTTACATCTTTTATCCATTTGAGTTGATTTTTTATATGGTTTAAGGATTTAATTTCATTTATTTCACGTGTGGACACATAGTTTTTCCAACTCCATTTGTTGAAGAGCCAATCCCTTCTCTATTGTGTATTCTTGGCACATGTTTCAAAATCATTTGACTGTATACATGTGAATTATTTCTGAATTCTCTATTCTCCAGTGCTCTCTATGTCTGTCTTATGAGCGTTTCATACTGTTTTGATTATTATAACTATAATAAATATTTTGAAATCAGTAAATGTGATATCTCCAGCTTTCCTCTTTCTTAAGATTGACTTGGCTACTGGTGGTCTTTTGTGGTTTCATATGAATTTAGATTTTTAAAATTTTCTGTAAAAAATGTTATTGAGATTTTGATAAGTAGGTCATATGACTATTTTAACAATATTCAGTCTTCTAATTCATGGAAATGGAATGCCTTTTCATTTGTGTTTAATTCCTTCTATCACTATTTTATAGTTTCAGAGTACAAGTATCTCACTTTCCTAATTAAGTTTATTCCTGAATATTTTATTATTTTTGATACTGTTGCAAATGGAATCATTTCCCTAATTTCCTTTTCAGATACTTTGTTGTTAGTGTATCTATGTGACTCTAGAATTTGTTTTTATTAATTAGTTGAATTTCAGACTAGATTATAAAGAGATTAACACAATTTGGGAAAATTAAATGACTAGTTTTTAAGAATTATAAACTTTGGACATATTATAATTATTTTGTCAAATTTCACTGGAGAAATTAAAAACTTTAATCTCTAATCTGAAAGAAATTTTGAAATCTACTAAGATGCTTTAGTATCTTTGGTGTCATACAGAAAAAATGTAAAATACTGACATCTTACCCTGGATCTAGTTCCACCCATCACAGCTAGCCAGCGGGAAGATAAATAGAAAAGAAATGCCTCCTGTCTCACAAGTTTTAGAAAGAAGAGGCTCATTTCAGTGTGTTGGAGAGCAAAATTTGTGAAGAGTTATTTCTGGGATAGTCCCAATATGATAAAGACAGTGATCACACATTACACTTAGTTACATTCAGTTGACTAGTTAGGCAAGTGAGGTTGAGGTGCCCTTTGTAACACATCCTTAGGCATATTATAATTTGTATATTCAGATTTGGTGATATGTGCATAACAGGAGGGACAGGTCACAGAGTACAAGTCAGATGGGGCTGTAGTACATTTTAAAAACCTTTATTAACACATGTTTGCAGTACACAATGATAATATGCATTGTGGGGAGTTGATCTATGTACATAACACATCTTGATTCTTTTTATATCTGCTCCTCTCTTCTCCATATCTTGGTCCTCTTCCCTATATTTTACTTTGCTCTTTATTTATTCTTTAGGTTTCTCATATAAGAAAAACCATGGGATATTTAAGTTTGTGTGTCTGATTTATTTTACTTAACAAGGTACATCCATTTTCCTACAAATAACTTCAATCTATCCTTCTTTATGGCAGAATAGTACTCCATTGTATATAAATAACACATTTTCTTTAGCCATTCATCTGTCAGTGGACATATAGGTTGCTTCCAAGATTTAGCTGTTATGAGTTGTGCTGTATAGACATGAGTATGCATGTATCACTATAATATTGTGTCTTTAATTCTTTTGGGAAGATACTTAGCAGGTGAATAACTGGGTCAAATGGAATTTCTATTTTTAGTTTTTTGAGGACTCTCCACCCTAATTTCCATAGTGGTTATTTATTCCCACCAACAGTATAGAAGGGTTCCCCCTACAGTCTCACCAGCATTTGTTATTATTTGATTTCTTTTTTTTTTTCTTAAATTCTTTTATTGGTATGTTTTAGGTATACAACACAATTACATTTCTCATTGGGAATTGTACCTTTACATAATGCATCTTGGTTCTTATTTATTCCCCATTACTACCCCTCCCTTCACCTCCTCCACCCTTCCCTATTTACAAAGACTTTGTTTCCATTTTTTCCATTTCTCAGCATTTTTCCTTTCCCTTCTTTCCTTTCCCCTGCCCCTCCCACTGCCCCTACCCCTTTGGACCTTTTCTTCCTATTTTGCATTATCGATTATTCATTCTAATCATTAGTACATTTTAGGTATACAATATAGTGACATTCATCATTGGAAATTTGCACCTTTACATAGTCTCTCTTGGTTCTTATTTTTCACCCTTGTCCAGCCGTCCCTTCAACCCCTCCATCCCTCCCTATTTACAAAGATTTTGTTCCTATTTTTCCATTTTTTCATATTAATTCCATTCCCTTCTTTCCTTTCCCCTACCCCTCCCACTTCCTTCCCCTTTTCCCCTTTTCTTCCTATTTCACATTACCTATTATACATTTTAGTCCTTATTTACACTTTCAGTTTCTCACACCAGAGAAACTATTCGGTATTTATACATGTGTGTCCTATTTATTTCACTTAAGAGTATTGCCTCAATGTGCATCCACTTAGCTATAAATGTCTCTAATTTCTCATTTTTTATGGCTGAGTAATACTCCATTTTATAAAAAAAAAAAACCACCACATTTTCTTGATCCAGTCTCCAGTTGATGGGCATTTGGGCTGTTTCCAAGTTTTAGCTATCACAAACTGTGCTGCTATGAACATGGGTGCACATATATCACTGTGGTATGATTCTTTTAATTCTTTGGGGAAGATCCCCAGCAGGGGAATAGTGGGGTCAAATGGGACTTCCAGTTCTACTTTGAGGTATCCCCATACTGATTTCCACAGTGGTTTATTATTTGATTTCTTGATGGAATAAGAATTCTTTCTGGAATAACATAGAATCTCAGAGTCATTTTACTTTGCATTTCTCTAATGGTCAGCTATTTTAAACATTTTTTCATGTATTTTTTCATTTTTATTTCATGTATTTATTTTTTTGTACTTCTGAGAAGTGCCTATTAATTTCAGTTGTCTATATTTTATTGGTTTCATTTTGAGGGGTCTAATTTTTTGACTTCTTCATATTGTAAATCCCCCATCTTCTGCTATAGTCAGCTGTGAAACAAGAATATCAGCATTCAAACACTGTCATGCAGTGAAGAAAGAGGCTCATTCCAATGTTTTGGACCACAAAATTTGTGAAAAGTCATTTCTAGGATACCCCCAGATATTAGTCCTCTGTCAGAGGTATAGATGGCAAAAAAAAATTTCCACATTTTGTAGGTTGTCTCCTCACTCTGTTGATTTTCTCTGCAGAAGCTTTTTAATTTGATATAATTTCATTTGTTGATATTTGATGTTATTTATTGTGCCTACTCCTATGTCTTCAAGAGTTTTACCTACTCTATCTTCCATCAGGTAGTGTTTTTGCTTTATTATTTAGATCTTTGACTTATTTGGATTTTAGTTTAGTGCATAGTCAGAAATATAGGTTTAGGTCCAGTCTTCTGCATGCGTAGACCCAGTTTCCCATCACCATTTGCTGCAGAGGCTCTTTCCCCTAGCATTTGTTTTTGGCCCCTTTGTCAAAGATCAGATTGCTGAATGTGCCTGTGGTTGTTTCTGCATGCATTATTCTGTTTCACTGATTCACATGTCTGTTTTTGTGGCAATACCATACTATTTTTTATTACTGTAGGTTTGTAATGTAACTTAAAGTATGGGATTGTGAGGCCTTTTGCCTTGCTCTTGTTGCCCAGGATTGCTTTTGCTATCCTGAGTCTCTTCTGGTTCCATATAAATTTTAGGATTGTTTTTTCTAGCTCTGTGAGGAATGTTGTGGGTATTTTGATTGAGATTACATGAAATCTATATATCAGTTTTGGAAGTATGACCATTTTGACAATATTGGGTTTGCCTATTCAGGAACGGGATATTTTTCCATTTTCCAATGCCCTCTGTGATTTCCTTTTTCAGAGTACTCTAGTTTTCATTGTAGAGGTCTTTCATTTCCTTGGTTAGATTAATTCCTGTTTAATTTTTTTGATGCTGTTGTGAATGGTGTTTTTCTAAATCTTTCTTGGTAGGCTAATCATAGGTGTACAGGAATACTATTGTTGTTTATGTATTGATTTTGTATCCTGCTACCTTGCTGAATTTGGTTATTAATTCTAGGAGTCTTTTGGTAGAATTTTTTGGATCTTTTGTGTAAAGGATTATGTCAACTGGCTGTGATACATTTGTATTTTCTATCGTGATGAAAAATTTTTGTGGTATATTTTTACTTTCCATTTTTATTTTTGTACTATTTGACTGGGTGTGATTTTACCATTTACATAATTGACATTGTACATTTTCATTAAAAATTACACACTTTTCCCATATCATAGTTCTATATTTACATGGCAGATAGTCATAGCTAATACTAACTAAAGACAGGTTTTGTTCATTACAGCTACCATTTTTATAATAGATGAAATTTACTAACAATTGCATTTATCTTCATTCACAACTAAATAAGTTTTTTTAAAAACCTTAAAACAATTCTAAACAAAAAAAAAATCCAACTTTTTTCTTCACAATTTTTTTGTTGTTTAAATTATTCTTTTCACCAGAGGTCATAAACTAAGGAGTGATGGTGTGCTTACTTATCTAAGGGTTGCTTGAATCTTTGTTCTTACTGCTCTTTCTCTTGCTGATTTTTTTGGCATCTTTGGATGCTTTCCAATTCATTAGGAATTGTCTTTCCATGTTTTTTATTTCTTTTCCATCAAGAAATTCTGGAAAAAATACATATGTTTTAAAAATACAATAGTATATACATATAAATATATAATGTGCCCTTCGGTTTAGGGCACATTAAATTAAGTTACACAATCAATGAAATAACTTTCTTTTAAAAATACCTTATTTGTACAGTTTACATATTTTGTTGAGTTTATATTTACTTTTAGATTTTTTTCTGATTTCAAAAAGAATATGTGATTATTTACAACTGAAGCATAATTTAAAAAAACCATGAAAAGATTTTTGTAATTATCCACACACCTCTTTCTCATCGCTGCCAAAGATAATCAATGTAAAAAATTTGATATATAGTCCCCTTTCTAGGGTCTTACATAAACTATACTATTATTTTTAAAACAAAAATACTTTTATACTCAGGCCCGGGATTTAGCTCAGTGGTTCCGGCGCCTGCATCGCAAGCTCAAGGTCCTGAGTTCGATCCCTGGTACAAAAGAAACAAAACAAAAAACCTTTTATGCTCAAAGTGAAGTGATATTTTATATTGACTTAAGTAATATGGTTATTATTAATAAGAAAAAGTATATTTTATTAAAAATAAATGGCAAGTTTTATACCTGTGACATGATATTTGTAAAGTACATACAATATTAATAATTTTTATTATATCCTAGGACATTGGCTATAATAGGAACAAACTACAGAATTGGCCTCTTGATTCTGAGGTGTGATCTCAGCTAACTTTACAATTTTCTTTTTTAAAAGTTTTAAAATTTGAGCTCCTTAAATTATACAAATAATTTTATATGTTGTAAAATATTTAGAACATACAAAAAATTTAAAAATTAAAATTGTATTATTCCACAATGAGAAATAATCATTGAAAACCACTAATAACACTTAGAATTTAGCGACTGGTTTTTTCCCTATGGATTTTTGTGTGAATTTGTGTATATTATATAAAATGGAATCCTATAATGCTTTAAAAGTATTATACTTTACCACGTCATTTAAAACACAATTTTCCATGGATGATAATATTCTATCATTTTATATGGATATACTATAAAATATGGAAGAATTATCTTCTTAGGGGATTTTTTATATTATCTCTGTCACATTTTTGATCACCTTAATATGGTAATTTACATGACTTTCATGTAATAAGGAAACTATCTTTTCTAACAATGTTTCTGTATAATTTTTGAATTAAATATTTTCTCTTGTTTATATTATGTCTTCCACTAGATTCTCAATTGCAAGGATGTAGTACAATTTGTTGCCTCATGTTCTTTCGGAGAAAATAAGAATACTCTGATAAAATATTAATTGTACACCTGAAAGTATTAACATTGCCACTTAAATGTAATCCATAATATTCTGTTATACCTGAATTACAAAATAAAGTAATGAAACTGGGATACAGTTGTCCTCCTTATCCATGGGGTACACATTTCAAGACCAAGACCCCAATGAATTCCTGAAACTGAAGATAGTACCGAACCCCATGTATACCATATTTATTCTGCACTATCTATAATGCATATGATAAAATTTAGTTTATAAATTAGGCATAGTAGGAGCTTAACAACAATAACTAATAATAGAATAATTACAGCAAGATACTTTAATAAAAATGAATATGCTTGGTCTCTCTCTCCCTGTCAAAATATTGTACTATTATGTGTTTTCTGACTGTGGTTGCCTTGTATAATTAAAACCATGGAAAGTAAAACCACAGATAAAGAGTGGACTACTGTTTAAACTAGAACTATAAATTCTAGAAGTATAAAATTATTTTCATATCTTGTCTCAGGTGCTTTTCTTAACTGAATAAAAGGAATTTCTAAACTATAATTTGAAAAATTAAGTATTTTATCATTATACATCTTAGTAATTTAAACATTACATTAAAGATCATTCTTTTGGCCAGGGATTTAGCTCAGTGGTTCTGGCGCCTGCCTCGAAAGCGCAAGGTCCCGAGTTCGATCTCCGGAACCAAAAAAAAAAGATCATTCTTTTAAGCTCAGTTTTCTCAATTGTATTTATTGATGTCTAAGAAGATTTGCTTTTTTTTTTTTTGGTACCGGGGACCGAACTCGGGTCCTTGCGCTTGCGCAGCAGGCGGCGAAACCACTGAGCTAAATCCCCGGCAAATTTGCTTTTATTAATAACTGTATAACTTGTTAGTCTATTTTTAGATGGGATATGTGTAATCAATATATATTGTAAACTTCTGTTATAAAGATAAAGAATGAGTTGGGAATAGTAATGCATGCCTGTAATCCTAGCTACTCAGGAGGCTGAGGCAGGAGGATGGCAAGTTCAAGGTCAGCCTGGGCAACTTGGCAAGATCCTGTCTGAAAATTTAAAATAAAAAGAGCCAGGGATGTAACTCAGTGGTAGAGTAAAAAATTTGATATATAGCATCCATGAGGCCCAGAGGTCAATACTCAGTGTTGAAAAAAAAATTTTTTTTAAAGAATGAAAACTGCAAATCTTTTATCACAATATTTTTTTTATGTTAATGTCCCAAACTGAGCTAGGAATGACTAAAAAGACTATGCCTTGGTTAACCTGATTCCATCTCATTTTTAGGAAATAGTCTTATTTGAGGTTATATAGAAGCAGTTTAGGAAGGGAAGCCAAATGATAGACACAAAATCTTTAGAAACTTATTTCAGTTGAATGAGCTGCACTGAACATGAAATTTGCTTCCATTTAAGCCAACTAAACCAAATTTGAGGCTTGTTCTAATTGGTAAAGGATTGGTAACTTACAAAACACCAAATGGCTCCCCATAAGTCCTCTTTACTGGGATACATCAAACCAGGCCCGCAATTAACTTGAGATTTTACATTTCATAAAAAGAAAGACATGAGAATAAGAAAAGCTAAAATCAAAGGGAATTTGTGATAATTGTATGTGCATAGAAAAAATTGGAAGAACATATACTGAAATAACAGAAACTAGTAGATTTATGGTGGGATTTTGAGTGATATTTATTTTCTCTGTATTTTTGCAGGAAGATATATATTAATTTTGAAAACATCAACTATGTTGTACAAAAGATTTATTCAAAATAATCTTTGAATAAATCTTTATTTGGTAATCAGCAAAACTATCTCCCCCCTTTTTCCCCTGGTATTGAGGATTTAATCCAGTGCCATGGTAGGCAATCACTCTATCACTGAGTTTTATCTCCAGCCCTTCTAAAAATTTTTATTTTGAGACAATATCTCTCTAAGGAATGACAAACCCAAATCTTTTACAACAATGTCTTCTTCATGTTAATGTCCCAGCCTGGGCTCCAACTTGCAATCCTCCTTCCTGCCTCAGCCTCCCAAGTAGCTTGAATTGCAGGTGTGCACCACCACCACATCCAGCTTTCCACATCTTTCATAGCCTTACCTACAGTGTTGTTAATGAGAAATATTTGTAGAAATGGTTTTGTAATCATTGGGTGTTCCTTAACCATCCACTTGCTGATGAAAGTGAACTAATAAAATTGTATGTAGTGGGCAGAGAAGAGAGGGGATGGCAGGATGGGATGAGAGATGTATAGCAGAATCATCTGTAGAACTTTAAAAAATATATACATGACCGTTCCCCCAGCATTTTATCTGTTTCTTACTCTTGCAGGCTGGGTATGGTCCTTGCACACTTATTTTGAAAAAATGTCTCGCATTTTTCGGATACGCCTTCTTTCCTCCTCCCAGAGGACCACTGCATTAACATTATGACTCATCAAAGATTACTACAGCTGTGAGCTTTGAAGTGGTTTTGTTATACATTAGTTTTTTTGTGTGTGTATGGTACTGGGGATTGATCCCAAGGCTTCACACTGAGCTACACCCTCAGTCCTTCTTTTTATTTTTTATTTTGAGATAGGGTCTTGCTAAGTTGCTCAGGTTGCCTTGAACTTGTGATCCCCTTGGTTCCTGAATAGTTGGGATTACAAGCATGCACCACTGTACCCAGAATACATTAATTTTTATACCCAAGTACAGTATATCACGGTGGTTCTGATACAGGAAACTGTCATGAGGCTCCTTTTTGAGATAGCACTGCTCATTCTCTTTGAAGCCATATCATTTGGTCACCATTAACCAAGTACTTTTTGTACATTTTTTTCTATTATGGTGCATATTCAGGAATGTTGTTATTTGTAAATACTTCATAAAAGACCTTCCCCAGGCTTTTTCCCTTTCAAATGAAAAGCAATTCTGTGTTCTTAGGGTACCATTTGCCAAACATTAAGCAATAAAAACTCGATCAATTTTATCTACAGAACAAAGAGCTAAGGAGTCCCTTGGGATCATCAGAGGATTTGTGCCAATGGCAGTTTATCAAAAGGTCAGCAAGTTGTATACATTTATGACTAGCTGTTTTTGTCTTGACAGCCACATTTTATTTTTAAAGAGTATCTGGTATTATTTCTGAAAGATATTTTTCAGTTTCTTAGGAGTATTTTTCAATTTTAACTTTTGGTCTTTTTAAAAATACTAAACTTAAAGTTGAGTATTTTCAGAGATCAAGATGTCATATTTAGGGTCGGGGATTTAGCTTAGTGGTTCCGCCGCCTGCCTCACAAGTGCAAGGTTCCGAGTTTGATCCCCGGTACCAAAAAAAAAAAAAGTAGAAAAGTATCATATTTATATTTGAAAGTTTGCTGATAAATTAAAAATTTAAGCAGGTGCCTTTCTCTAAGAAAATTATAATAATATAAAAATATACCCAGTGGTTTGGACACCAGTATTAGTCTGTCCCTGTATTTTGGTTTGAGACAAACAGGATTTCCATTTAGATCCATTTTCCGTAGCTTTGTCAACTTGTTCAGTAAAAACTCTAAATCCTATAATTAGAGAAGAAAAAGCAAGATGTAAGTATTTCATAATTACCAGTATTTCCCAAATGTCAGTTAACTATGTTTAATGCTTTTCATGGTTCAGTGCCAATTTCTTAGAAGATAATAACTAGTATGTATTTAGGGGCTAAAAATGAGGCAAAAAGTGGGTCCTGAGTTGAGGGGGGTCATAGAACTGTTCTTGGTCATTCCTCCCTTAAATGGACCCAAACTGAAGCTCAGAAAACAATTTTTGTTGCAGAAGGTCCCCTGTTTAGTGGAATTTATAGATGTTTACAGTTTAAGGCAATTGAGGAATAGTAAGTAGTCTGTTGAAACTGCATGCAATATATGTTGCCTTTTATTTGTAAATAATGAAGAAAAAACTATTAAAGGGGAAAATAGGAGGAAAAAAATCACTTGCATGCTGATTACCCAAAGATCACTTTGAATACATTATTATAATTCTCTTCTAGTCTTTTTTGAGCATAGAGACTTCTTTTTAAAATTGTCATCATATTGTGGGTACAGATCTTTTTTGTTGTTATTGCTATACCATAAATATTTGCATGCTTTCATAGCTTGTAAGAAAACCACCTAGTTGATACTTCAAGGAATGATGAAGTTAAACAGCTTAACTGAATGCAAGACAAACAGATTAATGGCACATGAGAACCAGCACTGTTTTCTCTTTACCTTTCTCCTTATTCATTTTTCTTTTCCCATCCACTGTTACTGCTTTTCCCTCAAGTTTTTGTCTTTTTTTCATTCCTTTTCTTGTCTTCTCACCTTCCTCATTAAAAATTTTTTCTTAACTATTATTTAATGGAAATAAAATATACTGAGTATTTCTTATATATGCCCCAAAGTTCTGGTCTTTATTTTAAAATTAGATATGTTTAATCTGTAATGAATTACTCCAAAAAAGTTACACATTTAGGTTGTTTCCACATTTTAGTTACTGTGAAGAATGCTGCACTGAACACAAGAGTGCAGATATGTGTTTGAAATCGTGATTTTATTTCCTTTAAATATATACCCAGAGCTGCCTGCTGCGCAAGTGCAAAGACCCGAGTTCGATCCCTGGTACCAAAAAATATATACCCAGAATTTAGTCTGTGTTTGACTTTAAGGAATCCAAATAAATACTGTAATCTATGTGAAAATACAAGGATTTTTAAAAGGCAATCATAAATTTCCTGGCACTGTTGCTTATTGTGTGACCTTAGGCAAACCTGTGTCATGTATTCATTTATAATGTTGGGATTAATTGCCATGGCTTATAAAATACAAGGAACAAGCAGGTAAATCATAAATGTGTTGTTTTTCTGACTCTTTGCCTTCCCTGCTACTCCTCACCTAATTCCATTTCTCTTAATTTTGTTAAATATAGCAAAAGTTTAAGGAAGAAGAAACTTCTGATCTTCTGACAAAGCAGTAGCTTACTTTTTATAAGAAAGCTAGTCTAGTCTATAACTTCAACCTTCAGCCCTAGAGTTTGTCCTCTCTGCAACGCTTGTTTAACAGTATTGCATACAGCCAGCCATAATTATTTTATGTGAGTTATACTGTATTTCTCTTACTCTTAAAACCTCTAAGGAAGGAATTTTGCATTTTATTTTTGTAAGTGCTGAGTATAATGCCTATCATCCAAAAGTTAAATAATAACAATATTAGAACTTTAAATTGATAGAGATAAAAAGAATGTTTAGAGTTTTGTTAATTATTCTTCACTTGATAAATGACCCACAACATAGTCCTCTAGTGTATGTTTACTTAAGACTAAACTAATCCTGTGCTGAAATACGATCACCCTTTGGATACGCTCTAGTTGTTCACTGCCTTCCTGTCTTTAATAAAATGCTTTCACTTTCCTGCCCTTCAATAAGTTGCTAAGGGAAGCAGACATTTTTCTGGACAGTCTCTGATAAATGATCGTGTCATACTATCACTTAGAGGAGTGCTGCAAAATACTGAAGAGCCAGTTGTATTTCCTCAGCAGGGCTGGTGCCTAAGCTCCTGTATGGATGTCTGCAGCATAGCAATGCTCTTTCCACAATTAATGATGACCACTGATGAACCTGTATTTGACCAGCATGCTCCAATCTTTATCGGAAATGTCTGACCTAACTGTCCTTACTAAATCTAAAGACAGCCATTTGTCATCCCTTTGACTGCCTGTCATCATCTGCCTGGGAAAATCTATAATTTTTGGCTTGTTCCTGACTAAACTGTGGAATGAATAAATTTATCTTTGGGCTATTCTGCTTGTCAGGATCAATATTGAGCAGAGGTTGAATAAATTAGCAACTAAGAAAATATGACAGACCATAGTAGTTTATTCATTTGTGTCTTATAAATCAAATATTTAGTTTATATATAAGAGGCAAACCTGTCAAATTTTTTACTTCCTCCATTCATTCTGAAGATTCTATATTTCATGATATTAAATAGTCATCAGAAATCCAATGGAGTAAGTCACTAATGAGTCTGATGAGATGAACTTTTCAGGTCATTTTATTGATTTAGCAAACTTTGTAGACATAAAACTGTAGGTAAAGATTAATTTTTTGTCAAGTTTTTACAGATTTTTGCAATCTGACATTTAACTTAATAGTGTTAGCAACTTACATGATGGTGGCCCTAGGGAAGTTCATGTCTCAATTTATACTCATCAGGGTACTTGCAGAAATGCAAGTCTTACTGTAAATCATTAGAATATTTAATATTTTTATACATTAATACATACCCATTTTTAAAAGTTACAGGAAAAAAATGCCAATTTAACCAAAAGTAAATGTCATTTAAACCATACTCCTGCAGGTCAAAAAAAGGAGTTTCTAAACTGTGTATTGTTTGGCTTCCTCCTCATCCTTGCCACCAATTTTACTCTGGAGAAGTGAGTCATCTGTCCATAAAGTTTTCTCCTTTCTGCTGCTGCTCTTGTGACTACCTCTATCCCTGTTTCCCATTTTTCTCAATTAAGGAAGAGTATTACTTGTTTTCTCATGTTAATCGGTTTTCTTTTTTTTAAATCGGTTTTCTTGATCCTTGGCATCTTTCTTGCATTTCCACTTCCAATATTCCTTCTGTTTTGGCTTTTATGCTGACCTATCTTCTACTTAAAGTCACCAAATTTCTTGACCAGAGCTTCTAAAACTTTCATGTGCTTAAGAATCACCAAGGGCAGGTTCTGTTTGTTAGGTCCAGAGCAGAAGCTGAGATTCTGCCTTTATGATGTTGATGCTGCCAGTCCTTGGCCCCCTTTTGGAGTTATAAGGGTCTAAGTCACTACCTTTCTTAACCAATGGGCATTCCTGCGGCATGGTGCCACTGAAAAGGCACTGCTAACCTTACCAGTTGTCACAGACTTTCTCAATCTCAATTCATTGCAGCCTTAATTCAAGAGGGCCCCTCCCTTCATGGTTTGTGATTCCACATTTCTGCAGAGTCCATGGATCCTTTGTGAATCTCTGCTTGCAAGAGTAACAAATCTCTGGCCACAGAAATCCCCAGTATCTGTACAGACAATTTTCTAAAAGTTCCTTTTGAGAACTGAGAACACATCTCATTAGAAAACAGTGCCATACCTCGTGGACTATTGCCTGGGTCAGCCATGAAAACAACGTATTTAATAGAGAAAAAGCCTGAAGAAGATCCATCTGTGCAGTGACAAACTAAAGCCTCCCCATAATTTAGTAGAATTTCCAGAGCACAGTAGCTCCCACTAGGAAGCAAGAACGATTGTCACCTGTGGCAGGCCCTCAGTGACAAATTCATTGCTTCCCTGTAATCTACATTTATCCCCTTCAAACAGTATTTGTTTTTATTCCCTGAACCACAACAGAATGTAAAATCATAGCTAGAAAAGTTTTCCTCCTGTAACTCACTGCCTTCTCCATTTATATCTTAGACCCTTTACAGAAAAGAACTCCTTCCCCAATCTCATCCATGAGCACTTAACAAGTATATTAAAGACTCCCAAATTCATTTATCCTCTGAGCTGTAGACTCATGTTTCCAGTTGTTTGCATGATACTTTCTGTGGAATGTTTCAAAAGCATCCCAAGCTCTACATGACTGAAACTCATAATTTTCTTCATTTCTCCCAAGCCTGAGTCTTCTTAGTTTTTTTTTTTTTTGAGACAAAGTTTCTCTGTAACCCAGGCTGGCCTCGAACTCACAGTGATCCTCCTGCCTCAGCCTCCCGAGTGCTGGGATTACAGGTGTCCGGCACCACATCCAGCTTCAAGCCTGATTCTTAAATTCTCTATTTCCCATTCTACAAAGCAGAAGCCTAGGAATCATTCTTGTCCTCTCCTTCCTGAACACACTTCCTATATCCAATTCACAACCAAGTCTTACTTTACTCCCTAAACAGCTTTCCAGTCTGTCCTTTTCATTTCCAACCCCACCATCTCTCACTTCCTAACTAGCCTGGCCTCTTCCAATCTATTTTCACATGGTACCCATATGAATCTTTTCAAAATGCTAATCTCTGATTACTTCACTCTGGCTAAAAACATTGAGTGTATCCCTGCTATTTTTAGGATAAGGACAAATCTGTCTTTCATGATGTTTGCAGCCCATCTACTCACTTGCCTGTTTATACCATGTTCCTCCTTCACTCTCTCAGCTCATCTTCACATTTACCATACTCTCACCTGCCTTAGGGCCTTTGCATATGCTATTTCCTTTGTCTATAAGTCCTTCTGTCAGAGCTCAAGGCAGCTATTCTTTCCTTAGTGAAGCCGTCAGTGACTACCCTAATGAGGCCAAGTCCCCCTTATAGACTTTCAGAGCTATTTACTTCTCCTTGTGGTGGTTGTACAATTTTTACATGTGTTTTTTGGTGATTATATACTCAGTGTTTCCCTTCCCCTTAGTTTGAGAGTTGCTCAAGGCCAGGAATCATGTTTGTTTTCTACTCCCTGTTCTCTCCCTATTGTCTAACAAGTGCTGCCATAAAGTAGGAATGTTTCAATCAGTGGGTAAGAAGAAACGAATAAATAGGACAGGGTATGATATTAGAAACAGGACAGAAATTATAAGGGAGAAATTAAGATGAAAGTGTTTTTAAAGAAGTTGTTGATTAGAGGGTCTGCAGATATAGAATGAGAAGGAAAGACAGAATTTATCTTTTCTTCTATTTCCTCCTCAGACCCCAACCTCTTTCTATATACTCCTGCCTAGAAGTCCCTGCCCTGGATCAGCTTTGGACTAGGAACAGCATTGGAGAGGTGAGGGCAGGGTTAAAGGATCATGGAGGAAGGTGTCTCTGGCATTTGTAGGTCTGAAAACTGAGTAGAGGAATGAAAATGAAATCCCAGGCAACGGGAGGGACAGAAGCCACTTGGCCACATAGGTTCTTACAAGAGTCCCTATCTTGTGCCTTGGCTTCTAATGCAGTCACTTCCTTGTGGCTCTTGGATCCTCAGGAAGATAGAGCCATATAGGCATTGTTTGAGAATGCCTATATTTTCTGGTCACCGAATTCTCTCTTTTTTCTTTTATTTTTACAGAAGCTCAAGAATTTTAGTTACTTGATAGTACTTTACCTTGCTATATGTGTTCCTTTAAATTTTTTCTGAAATAATTCCCTTTTCAAGTGAGAATCTTGATCACAAGTTTCAAAAATAATTAACCATTCTGAGAGATTGTTCTTGTTAAAATTATTTTTCTTAAAGCTGGCACTTAAAAATGAATTTTTCATGCCAAATGACATTGTAAACACAAACCACTAACATATTTTATAACACTTCTCAAAAATTCATGCACAAGATTGACTAATAGGACTTTTCATAGAACTGGGTAATCCACAATGTTTATATTTAATAAAAGAAGAATAATTAAAGTCCATTTTAATATATATTTGAATAATGATTTTAAATTTAAACTTTTTATTTTTAGAGACAATAGTAAATTAGCAACAAAAGCTATCATTTAAAAATTACACTTGCCTAAGTGTAACTAACTCACTAACTACACTCTGTTATTTCAAGAATTTTCCTGTAAGTGCATTTGAGGAACCTACTCATGTCCATATAAGAGCAGCTGCTCTATGTGCTTAAAGCCTCACATAATTATAGTAGTTTTGTTAGGGTTCACTAATGATGTCCATTTCTTTTTCCCCATGGCACAAAGCTGTCTGATGCTGACAACTCTTAGAATGGATGTCCGTGACCTTCTGTGTGGCATGAGAGATTTCTCTCCCATGGCACAGGTATTGATGCCAGTAGGTTTTGGGCAACTTAAATGAGCAAAAAGAATGGAAAAATTAAAGCAAAAAAAAATAGAGATATTGACCTAGAATACATACAATGAAACAAATTAATACCCTGATACTGGGCTTCAACATGTTCCTTGATCAAATTTTGTGAGGATTACTTAAAATTAACCTAAAAAAATGATATTTTAAAAGTTTCCTGGGCAGTGCCTATATTCAGACTCCAAATAAGATATGTCTGGGATATCTTCTCTCTTCATGGGAGGGAAAAGCAACTCTTGGAACTTACTAAATGGTATATATGTCTTTCCCAGATAGTTGGACTTTTTGTTCCCTTATTCACTCATTCATTCATGCCACACACTTAGCTGTGCTATAAATAATACTGAAGTCAATAAATCAAACTCTGTTGTTCTCAGAGACACTCAGTCTAATGGTGGACACAGTAATATAGAATAATAGAGTCATACCGATCAGATTTTCTTACCAATCATTAACTCCTTTCAAGGTTAGATTTTTTCCCCCATTAAGTTTATTGGTACATTTTAGCTATAAAATACAGTTACAGTCATCATTGGGATCTTGTACCATTACATGAGTATCTTGGTTCTTATTTTTTTTCCCTTCCCCTGCCCTCCCTTCACCCCCTCCACCTTTCCCTATTTGCAAAGACTTTGTTTCCATTTTTTTCATTTTCTCATATTTATTCTTTTCCCTTCTTTTCTTTCCCCTACCCCTCCCACTTGCCCTGCTCCTTTAGACCTTTACTTCCTATTACACAATATCAATTATACATTTTTTAATTACAATATGAAGATCTAGGAGACATTACCACAGATTTTACAGAATTTAAAAGGATATAGAAAGCATATTTCAAAAATCTGTTTTGAAATAAATTTGACAACTTCTAAGAAGTACCTTGGAAGACAAATTAATGAAACTAACTCTGGAGGAAATATAAAATTTGAATAGCACCTATTAAATAAAGTATATTCCTAGCTTGAAAACCTACCTATATGACAACAACAGGCTCATATACATTTTAACTGATAAATTATATCAAACATTTAAAGCAGAAAAAAAAAGGAACACTTCTCCCCTCATTTTAGGAAATCAACATTGTGCTAATCCTAAAACTGGATAAAGATAATAAAAGAAAAAAGTATGAACATAGATAGAAATTTGTTTAACAAACTATTAGAAGTCAGATCTGGCAGTATGTAGAAAGTGGTTTTATTATAAGGATAGCAGAGTTGGTTCAGCATTGGAAGATCCACCCCCAGAAGTCATCATTTTTAGAGAGGAAAGGAAAAAGCCATATGATCCTGTCACTAGTTGGAGAAAAAATATCAGACTAACTTCTACAGCTGTTCATGGTAAAAGCTATCAGGAGACTAGAAGCAGAACAGAACCTTCTCAACAGATTGAAGACATGTACTCCATAATTCCAGCAAAAACACCTTATGTGAATGAAGAAGATACAATGCTTTCTCCCTAAGGTGGGGAACAAGGGCAGATATGCCTACTCTTCATCTGTCCATTAAACTTTGAAACATAGGCCTAAACCAAAATAGTCTGGCAATAAAATGACACAATTAGGATAGGTAAGGTAGAAGCAAAATCTATATGTAGATGAAATGATCATCTACAGAGAAAATACTAAGAAATCTAGGAGCCCCTAGAACTTGTATTTGAATTTAGCAAGATTAGAAAACACAAGGTACATATAAAAATTCAGGTCTATGTATACTTGCTATAAATAAGGTATTGGATATTGAAATTTAAAAGTTATGTAGGAGTACAAAGGACCTAGAAAAATAAAAAGGAAAAAAAAAGAACAGTGTTGGAAGACGTTTAGTACCTAATTTTAAGACTTCTTCTAAAGCCACAGTAATCAAGGCAGTGTTGGTGTAAGGAAAGACATATAGATCATTTGGAATAAAACAGAGAATCTAGAAATAGAACCACACATATATGGTCCACTGAGTTTTGAAAGATTATTTAACATTAATCTTTTTATAGAATATGAACTCAATTCAAGAGCCAAGGAAAAGATAGTGTTTTCAGCAAATAGCACTAGAACACCTGGTATCCATATATAAAAAATTACCTCAACCCTTTATTTCTATACATAAAAATAACTTGAAAGGATCTATGAACCTACATATGAAAGACCAAAACTATAAAACTTTAAGAAGAAATTATAAGGGAAAATGTTTCTGAATTTATGGTAGGCAAGAACTTCCTAGGATACAAAAAACATGATGTGTAAAAGAAAAAAAATTGATAAATGAGATTCCATCAAAATGTAGAACTTTAAATGACATCGTTAAAATAAATAATTCTTAAACAGACCATATGTACAATGCATATAACCTATGACCACAATATATAAAGAAAATCTTACAGCTCATTAATAGACAACCCAATTAAAAAGTAGACACAAGAAGACAATAAATAGCCAGTACAGCACCAGGAAAGGTGTGCAACACTAGAATCAGAAAAATACTAATCAGTACAATAACAAGATTGAATTATACACACATTAGGGAGATGAAGTTAAAAGTTTTAAAAGCCTTGTCATGACTTTTTCTTTTTGTTGGATTCTCCCCCTTTGCGTTTAATTTGTCCCACCCAATGGATTCATTCTGCTGGGCTTCCTGGGGTTGTGATCCTCATTGTCTTTTCCTAGGGTATTGTCTAAAATTTTTTGGAGTGCTGGTTTGGTATTCATGAAGTTCCTGAGGTGCTCTTTATCATGAAAGTATCTTATTTCTCCATCAGTTTTGAAAGATAGTTTTGCAGGGTACATCAATCTGGGTTGGAGGCTGTTTTCCTTTAGGGCTTGAAATACATCACTCCAAGCTGTTCTTGCCTTGAGGGTTTGCATTGAGAAGTGTGCTGTGATTCTGATGGGCTTTCCTTTGTATGTGATGTGCTTCTTTTCTCTCACTGCTTGTACAATTTTGTTCTTCTGTTGGGTTTCTGGAATCCTAATTATTATATGCCTATGTGTAGATTTTTTTTGATCAAGGCTAGTTGGAGTCCTGTATGTCTCATTTGTCTGTATGTCAAGTTCTTTTCCCCTGCTTGGGAAGTTTTCTGCCATCACTTCTGTGAACAGTTTTTTAATGTCATCTGCACTCTCTCCTGTTTCTTTGTTGATGCCAATCAGTCTTATGTTATTCTTCTTTTCATCATCTAGTAGCTGCTGGATTGTGTTCTTGTGGTCCCTTACAATTTTAAAGCAATTTTTCTTTTCCTGGTCACTAATTGCAATCTTATCATCTATATCTGAAATTCTGTCCTCACATTGGTTCATTCTGCTACGTAGACTTTCAATGGAGTTTTTAATCTCCTGAAAATCTGTTTGCATCTGTTTTACGGATTCCATTTGTTTCCTATGTTGGGATTCCATCATGCTCCTCAGATCTTCTATTTTTTTACCTGTGTCCTTTCTAGATTTATTAATCATGTCTTGCACCATGAGCACAATCTTTGCTGTTACCTGAGAAATTATTTATGATTTCATTTTTCCCAGATGCCAGTTCAGGGTGTCCAGGTGGTTGAGTATTAGATTATTCCATCTTGTTTCCCTTTGAGGTTGATATAGGTGATCTGGAAGTCTGTTTTTGAGGATTATTTACGTGTCACGTGTCTTCTCATTTCCATGGGGTGGGGTGTGCTGCTGGCACCCTCGCGGCTCACATCCTCTGCCCTAGGAGTGGTGGAGTGGTGGCGGGGGAGCCTCCTCCTGGGCACTGGGATTGGCTCTCCTCTTCTGCCCTAGAAGCAGTGCAGTCGAGGCGATACTCAAATACTAAATCTTCTGGGGCTTTGAATTTAAAATTTCCAGTATCCAGACAGTTTGTAGAGATTTCAGTCCATAATCAGCCAACTCCAAGGCAGGGACGAAAAACAGACATAGCAGAGCAGAAACAACATGGTACACACAAGGCAGCAAAGATAACCTCAAGATTAGATTTTTAAAAGATTAAAGTAATGTGGGTTAGAGATTTAGTTTAGTGATAAACTACTTTCCTAGCTAGCATGTGCAAGGCTCTGTGTTCAATCTCCAGAACCACTAAAAAATAAAAAATAAAGTGGTGCGATTAACATAATTTTTAAAAATCAAACAGATCTATAGCGTTTACAATAAAGCTTAAAGAGTACCAAAGAACTTATAGCAAAACCACTTTTATTTATTTATTTATTTGTTTATTACAAAACCACTTTTAACTTCAGCTGTTTTTACACAAATTGAGCTCCTTATGGCTAAATAATAACTGCTGCTCTTCATTTTTAAGTGTTAAATACTTATCTACTGAATTGCTTTTATGACTAGACACAGTAGCTCATGCTTATAATCACATCTACTCAGGAGGCTGAAGCAGGGGGATGTAAAGGCCAGCATAGGTAACTTAGTGAGATTCTGTCTCAAAATAAAACTCTAAAAAAAGGGTTGAGGATATAGTTTAGTGGTAGGGGACTTTCTTAGCATGTGAGAGGCCCTGGGTACAATCCCTCACACTGGGGGAAAAGAAGAATTCCTACTATGGAAGATGATTTAATCCTTGTAAGTCCTACCTCTAATCCCTAATATATTTCCCTTCTCCCATCCTGTCTAGAATTATACAGATTGTTAATTAAATTAATATTCAGTGACTATATCACAAATCTCACTTAAATATTGTTCACAACTTTAATATATAGGATACTAAAATTAATTATTTTCCCTAGAGTCAAAAATTGCTTAATTATTTACTTGCTTAATTTTCTATGTACTTGTTACCAGTTCAGCCGGCCACAACAGGGCTGGTTGCCTTTTTAACCTACTGTACAGCTGCTATTTTAGGGACTTCTCCTCACCTCCCTTCTAGGAATTTCCTTAGACTTTCTCCCATTTCCTAGATACTATGTCTTCTCTTTTCCCAATTTACTCTCCTCTTTAGGCGGAACAAATTTTTCAAGAGCTATCTGAGAAAGAGCATTGAGATACAAAGTGAGAGCTTGCATGCTTAAAAATGTTTTATACTTCATAATTGATTAAAGATTGAGTATATAGCTGGGCATGATAGCACACACCTGTAATCCACTTAGGAGGGTAAGACAGGAGGATTGCTGTGAGTTCAAGGCCAGCCTGGGTTACACAGTGAGTGAAGACCAACCTGAACTACACAGCAAGACCTTATCTCCAAAAAAAAAAACAACCAACCAAAAAACCGAAAAACAACACACAAAAAAACTGAGTATATCATTTTAGGTTGAGAATGTTTTTCCCTCAAATTTTGAAGGCATTGTTGTACTGTCTTCTATGTTGATAATTCTGATCTATTTTTGATGCCTGATTCTTTGTATTATAGCCCTCTTTTTTCTGTAGAAGCCTTTAGGATAGTTTTTCTCTTTCCTCATAGTTTCCTAAAATTTTTTAAGGGGGCTCTTGCTGAGGGTCAGTTTTCATCTAGTGTTCTGTGCATTTAGGGGACAGTTTCATTCTGGAAATTAGTATCATTTGGTTCTCAAATTTTTTCTAATACCTTAAATCAACCTTGTTATGTTCTTTACATATTCTTATGATAGTCAGATACATGTATTGCTAATATGTTCGCTCAGTCAGTCTGTGGTTTATCATATCATTAATGATGTCTTTCAAAATTTTAAATTTTCATGAAGTCCCATTTAGCAATTGTTGTGGGCCATGCATTTTTGATACTTTAAATCTTCATTAATCCATTTTTTCTAGAAGTTTTGTATTTTAATAGTTAAGTTAAATATCCATTTTGAATAAATTTTTGTGTATTATTTGAAGGGTGATATTTTACTTTTTAAATTTGGCTATCCTGTTGTTCTACCTGCATTTGTTGAACAGATTATCCTTTCTTCATTAAATTACCTTGAAATATTTGTCAAAAATCACTTGGTTATATGTGGAAGTTCATTATAAACTCTGTTTTTGTGTCCTTGATCACTATATACATTCCATGCCAATACCACATTGTCTTATTATAGCTTTAAAGTGGTAAGACCGAGTAGGGTAATTTCTCCAACTTTCTACTTTTTACCAATGTTTTGTAATATTCTAGGTCCCTTGCTTATAAATTTTAGAATCAACTTGTTAATTTATAAAAGAAAAATGTGGTATTTTAATGGTTTATGTTCAATGTGTAGATCAACTTGGAAAGAATTATCACTTTAAAAGGTAGGCTTCTAAACATGTTCAAATGGGAAGGGGAACAGGGGAGGGGGAAAGGGGAGTGAAAAGGAATAAAAAAGAGAATGGAAGGAAAAAAATGGAAACCAAGCTTTTGTAAATGTGGAGGGGAAGAAGGGTTGAAAGGACGGGAGGGGAGTGGGGCAAAAAAGAATTAAGATATATTATGTACAAGTACAAATCCCTATGATGAATGTGATCAATATATGTATGACAAATATGTACTAATAAAAAAAATTAAAAATGATAAGCTTCCAATCCTTAGGTCTTCCTTAATTTTTCTGAGCCATGTTTCATGTTTTCATTGTGTATCTCTTAACACTTATGTTCTCAAGTGTATCCATAAATGTTTCATGTTTCTTGATGGAATTGTAAATGTACTTTTAAAGAAATCCCATTTGCAGTTACTCCATATAGGCGGCAAATAAATTCATTTTTACTTCTTCCTTTTCAAGGTGAATGCTATTTGTTTCATTTTCTTGCCTTATTAAACTGGCTAAAACTTCTAAAGTAAAGCTGAATAAATGTGGTACAGCAAACATCCTTGCTTTATTCCTAATCTTATGGCAAAAGCATTCAATCTTTCACCATTAAATATGATGTTATCTGTAGGTTTTACATAGATCCCTATTATCAGGTTAAATTTCTTCTATTTATAGTGTGCTGAGAACTTTTAAAAATCATAAATGGGTTCTGGAATTTTGTAATACTTTTGTGGATCTATTGAAATGATCATATAATTCTCTTTTATTCTCTTTAGTGAATTATACTGATTTCTAAATGTCAAACTGTATTAGTCTGCTTTCGTATAGCTGAGACATAAACCCCAATCAATGCCCACAACTTAGAGGAGGTTTAATTTGGCTCAAGTTTTCAGAGGATTCAGTCCATGACTGGCTGGCTCCGGAGTAGAAACATCCTGGTGGAAGGGTGTGGTAGAGCAAAGTTGCTTAATTCATGGCAGCTGGAAGCCGAGCAGGATAACAGTGTCAGAGAGGAAGGGCCTGGAACCATATGTAGCACGCATGGTCATGCCTCCATGACCCATCCCAAAACACCCAGAGTTGTTTTTTCTACTAATCCCTGTGTGGCTCCCAAGCCAATTGAGTTGAAATTAAGCTTAATTTTCACAAAAACCGATCTTACATTCCTGTAATGTAAGATATTGTATATATTGCTGGACTTCGCTACTATTTTGGTAGGGACTTGTAGTTCTGTGGTAATGACAGATGTTATTCTGTAGTTTTCATTTAAGTGTGTGATATAGTGGATCAGTGAAGCCATCTGATCTTGAAAGGTTTTTATTTGTGAAATATAAATTAATAAATAAAAATCTAATATAATTTTCTGTTCTTATGGCAGTTTTGGTAATTTGTGTATTTCAAGGAATGTATCCATTTTATGTAAGTTATCAACTTTATTGTCATAAAGCTCTTTACCACATTCCCTTATTATCTTTTCAATTATGGTGTTATCTTTTTCATTCCTGATACTCTTTTTTTTTTTTTTGGTTCCGGGGATCAAACTCGGGACCTTGTGCTTGCGTGGCAGGCGGAGGAACCACTGGGCTAAATCCCCAGCCCTGATACTCTTAATTTAAGTCTTATTCTCTTTGTTTTCTTGATCAGCCTAGCTATCGGTTTTATTTATATTTTTATTTTTTTAATTTATATTTTTAAAGAAACGGCTTTTGATTTCTTTGATTTTTTTTGATTGGTTGTCTATACTTGTTTCATTAAATTCTGCTGTTAACTATATTATTACTATCCTTTCACTTAGTCAGAATTTAACTTTATTTTTCTTGTTTTTCTAGATAGAAGCTTAGAGTACTGTTTAATTTTTCTCCTTTTCTACTATAAGTATTTAAAGCTATAAATTTCCCTCTAAGCCCTACTTTACTGAATCCCACAAATTTTCAAATGTTTTCTTTTAATTTGCATTTAGTTCAGATATTGTCTAATTTCTCTTGTGATTTCTTCTTTGACCCAGAGGTTATTTAAAATTGTGTTTCTACATTTCCAAACAGTTAACCAAAGTTGTTTTAGTATTCTTAGTCCCTTGCTTACAAATTTTAGAATCAACCTGAGATTTTAATGATAACTTTTAAAATTCTTAATTCCATTGTGGTCAAACAACATATTATATATAATTTCAGTTCTTGAAAGTTTTTGTGGCTTGCTGTATAGGGCAGCATATGGGCTATTTTGATAAATATTCCAACTCCTATTGATAGATGGAATGCTCTGTAAGGGTAAATTAGGTCAAATGGGTTGGTCATGGTGTACCAATTTTTTATATCCTTAGTAGCTTACCATCAGTTTGTTCTATCAACTACTAAGCAAGAAATGTTTAAATCTTTGTTATAATTATGGACTTGTCTGTTTCTCCTTTTACCTCTGTCAGTTTTTCCTGCATTCAGGAAAGGAGAATAAACACTGAGAATTGTTACATCTACTTGAAGTGTCCACTTTTTTCACAACAGATTTTCCTCAAATGTCTGGTAATATCTCTTATCCTAAAGCCTATTCTGGCTTATATTAATATAGTCACTCCAAGTTTTCTTCACATTTTTGTTTATGTTATACATATTTCATAAATTTACTTTAAATTCATATATCTTGATATTTAAAGCATGTTTCTTACAGAGACCACATGAATGAATTTTTAAAAGTCTGACAGTGTACCTGCTTAGCTTTTTAAAAAGACACACTCTTTCAGGGTTGGAGGTGTAGCTCTATGGTATAGTGTTTGGATAGCATGCATGTGGCCCGGGGTTTGATCTCCAGCACCACAAACAAAACAGAAAACACACACACACACACACACACACACACACACACACACACACACACACACACACACCTCACATTTTCAATACTATCAGACTATTACTTTTTTTAAAGAGATGAGATGTCACTGTGTTGCCCAGTCTGGCCCTGGACACCTGGGCTCAAGCAGTCCTTCTACCTCAGCCTTCTTATTAGCTAGGAATAGAGGTACATGACACTATGCCTGGCATATCTCTGATTTTAAAAAATTTTATTTTTATTGTACATGTTTTCAGTACATAATGATTACATTCATCATGAGTTGGTACATATATATAACACATCTTAATTCTTTTTATGTCTCCTTTCTCTCCCCTCTCTGCCTCCTCCATCTATCTCTTGTTACCGCTGCTTTTTAATTAGAATACTTAAGACTATTTATATTTAATATATAATTATTGGTATAGTTTAATTTTAAATTCCTGTATTGCTATTTTTATCTTCTGTTCTTTATTCTTTTTTTCTTGCTCCGGATTTTTGCATTTCACTTTTCATCATTAGTTTATTATTTATAAACATCTTTGTTATCTTTTTTTTTTGGTACCAGGGATCAAACTCAGGTCCTTGCACTTGTGAGACAGGCCATGGAACCACTGAGCTAAATCCCTGGCCCTGTTATCCTTTTTTAGTGGTTGATTTAGGATTTAAAATAATCTTTAAGCACAGTGTTTTTCAAAGTATGACAGTACTTCACATATAAGAACTTTATTATAGTATACTACCATTTTCCATCCCTGTTGTTTGTGTTACTATTGTATATTTTACTTCTACACGTCATAAACTCCAGTATATATGGTTATTTTTGCTTTAAACAATTATCTGTTAAAGAAATGAAGAAACTATGAAAGGACTCATATTTACCCTATACTAAACATTTCCCACATTCTGTTTCTTTGTGTAGATAAAAGGCTTCATCTGTTATCATTTTTTCTTCAGATTGAAGAACTTTTTATAGTTAAGGTCTTCTGGAGACAAATTTTTTCAGGTTTTGTTTACAGAGAGTACAAACAATATTTATTTTGCCTTCATTTTTTGAAAAATAATTTCCTCAGATGTATAATTCTTAAATTGACATCTTCTTCTTCTTCTTCTTCTTCTTCTTCTTCTTCTTCTTCTTCTTCTTCAGCATTTTAAAGATGTTCCATTGTCTTTTGGCTTGCATTATTTTTTACAAGAAGCCTGTGATAATTCTTATCTTGTTTCATACATAAAATGTCATAAAATGTTACTTTTAAGACATTCATATTATACTGCTTTTTACTAATTTTATGATAGTGTGCCTTGGAGTAGCTTTCTTTGGGATTTTTCTGTTTGGGTTTTGTTGAGCTTCATGGATCTAGGTTTTAAAATTTTCATCAAATTCAAGAATTTTGGGGGTTACTATTTCTTGTTGATGTTCTATTTTAAAAATTTTTATTGATATTCAATTCACATACCATAAAATTTGCTTGTTTAAAATATACAATTTAGGATTTCTAGTATATTCAGTGTTCTACAATCATCAGTACAATCAATTCTTTTTTTTTTGGTACCGGGGATTGAACGCAGGTCCTTGCACTTGTGCAGCAGAGCTAAATCCCCGGCCCCAGTACAATCAACTCTTAAAAAAAAAACCTGTATCTGTTAGCATCAGTTCTTTCCTTCTCTCAATCTTGCAGGCTTAAGCAATCAACAGTCTACCGTGGGTTTCTGCAAACCTGACTGTTCTGTATATTTTATATAAATAAGATCATACAATATTTTCTTATAATGGTCTCTTTCATAATGTTTTGAAAGCTTATTCTTGTTCATTAAACAGCATTTCACTCCTTTTTATTGCCAAAGTTAGAGTGGTACTTTAATAGTTTTTTTCTGCTTCCACGATTAATTTCTTCTGAGTTATTTTACACACACACACACACACACACACACGTATACACACTCCTCCATGAGCAAAGTTTGGGGAGTAGAGCCTGGTTTGTGTGTAAGAGGGAAGGGAAGCACCTCTCATATTTTAGTATGTAATCTTTTACTGAATCTCCATTTTTTTCAGTGTCACTCTCTGCTGTGGTTTTGGACCCACCACTATCTTGTTCAAGTTCTTCACAAATTAAACTTGTTCTGTATAACTTTATTGGTTTTTTGTTTTTGTTTTTGTTTATTTTTTTTGGTACCGGGGATTGAACTCAGATCCTTGAGCTTGCGAGGTAGGCAGCGGAACCACTGAGCTAAATCCCTGCCCCAATTGTTAAAGTATTTTATCCAGTTAGTCCTTTAATTTTCCCTTCTCTTGCCCTTTAGCTTATGTATTGAAAGTTCAGATATAGGGGAAATATTTAATAAAATGTCTGAAAGAAGTTACAGACTTTGCTGTTGCTAAAACAAAATACCTTATGCTGAGTAATGTAGAAAGTAAAGAGATTTATTTAGGTCACACTTTTGGAGGTCCAAGAGCAAAGTGCTGGTGTCTGCTTGGCTTTTGTGGGGGCTCTGTGTTTACCTCACATATCAAATGGCATCATAGGAGGAGTGTATTCAAGAGCAAGAGATAACATGGTGAAACAGGAAGCCAGAGAAATTCAGGGGTCAAGCTCATTCTTTTTAGAACAATCTGCTCTTACAGGAACTAAGGTAGATCCCTCAAGAACTACAGTAATCCTTTCTGAATGTGGTGCCCCCAGTAAACTAATCACCTTCCACCAAGTTTTACCACTTCAATACCATGACACTGGGGCCAAGCGTCTAGCACATGAGCCTCTGAAGGACAATGTCAAAGCATGTCCAAACCACAGAACATGGAAAGAAGTGGGTTTTCTTAGAAGGAAAAACGCTGTGAGCTCCTGCCTGAAATATGCAAAAAGGATGATACTTGACCAGAGATATCTCACTATTGCTAAATCTAGTACATTTCTGTTAACCTCTTATCTGTCCTCATTTAACCATTCAATTTCATTCAGTGCAAGTGGGGATTCCTTCCTTTTTGAAGCTCAATTTTCTGTTCTCATACATTACTGACTCCTCCTGGAGCCTTGTCTTTTAACTGGTCTGTAAATGTTGATGTATTTCTGTGCCTGGTTTTGGCCTCATTATTCGCTGTTCTTTCATCTAGTCCCATGCTCTATCATGTATATGCTGTTTACTCTCAAAGCTATCAGTCTTACTTCTCAGCTGAACTTCAGATGTCCATTTGATATGTTCGTTTCAATGTCCAATAGGCATGTCCAAAGAAAGGACTTCTATTCCATCTCTAGTATCCCCCAATTCATAAAGGCTGCCATTGTCTATCCAGTTCCTCACACAAAAGCATAGGAGTCATTTTTGATTCTTCCCTTTCTTTTATTCTTACACCCTACTCATCAACAAATTCTATGGGATCAGCTAAAAATACACCTCCAATCCACCACTCCTCTCCTTCTCCAAGCAACCATATCTGTTACTTAGCTTTTGCAATAGTTTCCCAAATGATTCTTTGCTGTCACTTTTGAAACTTATTCTTCATGTACCAGATAGAGAAATCCTTTTGATTTCAATAACTTTCTGTTCCACTTAGAATAAAGTCAAAATTTGTGATTATGTCCTAAAAGTAACTTCATGATCTGGCTAATATGCCTTTTTAATTTCATATTGTACTGTTATCTCTTTATTTACTCAACAATTACTTATTGAGCACCTGCAACGTGCCAGAAATTGAGCTAGACCCTGCTGGGTGTGGTAGTGCACACCTGTAATTCCAGCCTTTGGGAAGTTGAGGCAGGAGGATCTCCTTGAGTTTGAGGACGGCCTGGACTACATAGTAAGCTCAAAGCCAGCCTGAACTACATAGCAAAACTCTGTCTCAACAAAACAAAACACACCCCCTGCAAAAAAAAAAGAGAAAGACATTGAGCTGGGCACTATGACCTTATCAAAATGAGGAAGCATCTTTTTGGTTCCTTGGACACTCTAAACCAGTGGTGGCACACATGTGGCATGCGTGCGACAGTGGGTTGTTTATCACTGAAAGCTCTAAAAGGCTCATCATCACCTCTCTAAACTGTCTTTGGCCTCAGTGCTGTTTCATGTACTCTTTTTTATTACTGGCATGTTCTCTCCCTAGCTCTGGGTACACTTTTCTCATTCTCCAATGTAGATGTCATTTCCTCAGAGGCCTTTCTTGATAATCTAATTTAAAATAGCCACCACCCTCTTTTCTGTTACATTATCCTATGTGAAAGTCATAGCACTTTTCATAATCTGTGCTTATGTATTTTACCATTTCCTTCCTTGCCCCATTGTAATGTAAATTCCTTGAAGGTAGAGACCTAGTCTTCCTATTCATGATAGTAAGACCAGTATCTAGTACCTGTTTCTCCAAGGACCTAGAACAGTGTTTGACACACACATTATAATGAATATTTTAATTGATTAACTTGAGGAGGTTCAAGAAGAGCAGGAAGAGGTGACATTGAGTTCAATCTTTAAAATGAGAATTTGGTTATTAGAATGTTGATTCTTAGGTTATGGTTATTCATTTATTTGGGCTATACATTATTAACATAGCCTAAGAGTAATCCTTATAAGTAAAACTGATTGATTATGATGTCATGCAGGAAAACTTTCCTTAGGGTCATATAGAGGCTAGCAGTTGCATCCTGTTACCATACTCCCTTTCTCTGTTCAAAGTTCAAAGCATAACAGAGTAAGACTTTAAAAAATAATGACAATAACTGAAATGAATCTTGGTAATTATGATAATTAACAACTAATCAGATACTTATCCTGCCAACTTGGAAGATTGCAATTTTCCATCATTCTCTCCCAAGAAAAGGAAATTTCCTTGCTTGGCCACTCTGTTCCCATTTCCCATGAGGGTGAAGGCAGAACACTGCACATAGCCCAGAGTGTCTCTGCTATGTCCTATACTCCAGACCTGTCACTTTGATTAGGACTGATGTAATCAATATATGGTATAAAACCATTCTTTCTATCATAAAATCATATTATTGTCACAAATATTTTCTATGATCATAGAAAATAAAAAAGACATCATAGAAAAACAAAAACATAGAAACAACATCATAGAAAAACAAAAAGACTCTGATAATGAATACAAAATGCCCAATAAATAAGTCTAGGAGATCACTCTAACATTTAAAATATTTTTAAATTCAGAATTTATCCCATGAAATCCTTCTTTCATGTTGTAGGTTAAAATAACTAATTGAATTGTGTTTCCTAATGGTCTTTTTATTTTAAACATCTATCCTGATTATTCAATAGAATTTTGGATACTTTGAGGAATTCATTTTTACATATATATATATGTATATATACAGCTTAAAGCAGTTAGGGGATGAACCAGTAATAGGTTTAAATTTGGAAATAAGTCTGTGTTAACATTTTTAGGGTCAGCAGAATGCTGTTTAGAAATAATTTTGAAAATATGGGCTCAGTTTATGGGAGAAAGAAGCCCACTCTTCCTCCAAAGATCTCTCTGTCAATAAATTATACCCATTGCCAAACCAGAAACTTCAGGGTTATAACAATGGCTCAACTCATGGATAACTGTTTCCAGGAAGCCTTTCCTAGTCTCAGAGTATTATGTTAGGGCTGCTATACTTATGAAAACAGAATCACATTGTAGTTGTTCAGAATCACCTTGTATAATGTAGGTTTCTTAAGGCAGGGAGTGGAATTCTTCCTTCCTCTGAACGATAGTGCCTGACAAATATGTAGGTGCCCAATACATATTTGAATAATTGAGTGATTGAATGACTGTAGCATGATATGATATAACATGGCATGAATATAGCTAGTACAAATTAGAATAAGTCCTACACCAAGAATACTTCAAATAGGAGTAGCCAGGAGATAGTTCACATGTAGTCACAGTTGGGAGATCCGAGTTAAAGGGCAAGAAATCTATCTCTAGAGTGAAAAATTTGATGAATAATTAATACATGCAGGGAATTCAAATAGGTCTGGTAAGAAGGCAGAATTATATGAATAAATATGTTCAGAAACAGAGATTCATGATAATTTTAGAACAAATTCAAGATAATTTTAAAGAGTGATATATTTCAAAAAATTTCAATTGTAATTTCATGTAAATATTTTAAAATTAAATTTCCTTTACACCTACCTTCACATGCAGAAGTTGGTTGTCAACTGCTACAAGGTGATTAAGATTCTCCAGTATTTCTAAATTTTTTATGTCATCAATATTATTGTTGCTGATATTCAATATATAGAGAGATTTCTGTAAGAATTAGCATTTAGCATTAATGAATAGTCCTAATCCTTGAAAATTTTAAGATTTATCAGTTCAGGTTGCTTTGCTCTTTAGATAAGAAAATTTTAAAATGGAAATTTTGTTTCAATGTTGTTATGATTTATATCTAGATGTCCCCTCAAAGCCTCATGTACTCATAAGTGGATTAGTTCTCTGATAAGTTTATAGCTAAATGTGATTTTGGAAGCTAAAGCCTGGTTGTAGGAGATGGGTCACTGGGGTATGGCCTGGAAGGGTACATCTTCCACCCTCCTCCCTTAATCTCTCTCTCTTTGCTTCCTCCTGCCATGCTATGAGCAGTTTTCATCTGTCATGCCTCTTTGTTATGCTGCCCTGCCTTGAAGCCAGCCAGCTATGGAGTGAAACTCTACAAACTGTGAGCCAAAATAAACCTTTCCTCCTTTAAATTGTGGGTATCGAGTATTGTGTCTCAGCAATGAGAAAGTAACTAAGACAAATGATATATTTTTTTCAGATGGAACTTTTAAGATTCTAGTATATGGGGCCAGGAGTTTAGCTCAGTTGCACTGCACCTGCCTGCCAAGTGCAAGATCCTGAGTTCAATTCCTAGTACCAAAAAACGATTGTAGTATATAACTTACTCTTTTTGCCTATATTTCCTCCTATTAGTAGGACTAATAGGAAATAAGTCCTATTTTCCTCATTTAGGATATAAGATAAATTTAGAAGAAGCCAAGCATCAAAAAGTACAGAAAGAAAAAAAAATGCCCCAATAAACAAATGATAGCACAGTATATAGGAAAGAATTACCATTTTGTGCTAAATACTGCTAAGATTTTACACACACTGGAAAAACAATCATCTTTGTTTTTCTAAAGAGGAAACATTAGAAAGCATGAAAGAATATTCAGGTTTTATTTTTATCTTTACCTTTCTATATAATTGTCTCTTGAAAGTCCATATGTTCAGAAGCCACTTGAAATAATAATTAGCTAATTAATAAGAATTTTAATGTTAGCTATGATTGAAAACATAAGTATATAATTCAGCAATGCTAAATCAAAGTCATTTTAAAATCTGAGGCTGAGGGATCTCTATCAAGTTCCATTGAGGCAGCCACACATAACCAGCCTTGAAAAAATATATTTCCTAATTATAATTAAAGCTTAAAATAACACTGAAGAAAAAGATATCTTCTACTTAAAATTTCTGCTTGAATCTATGCAAATATTGTACTAGCAAAAATATTTTCAGTTGTAGTTTGTAATACAACTGGCCATCCCCACAGTGGGATCGGTCTTATTAGATCAGTTGGAGTTGAGCTGTGGTTGTGATAAATGGCTTTTTGGGAGGGGACAGGATAGGAACCAGGCCATTTCTTTCTTTTCCAATTTAAAGAACTACTTTTCATTTCTTACAATTTGGTTCAAAAACCATCTACTCTCACCATTTCTAGGCCCTCTAAAACAAAATTGATGATATCTGTATAACAACAACCATATCCCATTCTACCCCAAAACATGTCCCCTCTGCTGTTTTGAGGAAGAGCAAGAGCCTCAGTGAAACAATCTGGCTTCTCAATTTATTGTGGCACCTCCTGGCATGTGATTGGTTGTGAAGCAATTTAGCTAGAGCCTCAATCCTGGTAATCCCTGGCCCATGAGGTTCTAATAAAGCAAAGCTGTATGTTATGCAACTTATAATCAAATCAAGGTTTGGGGGAAAAATAACTTTTGCAGTGGCTCTCTGGGTTGTTTAAAAGATGTCAAAAAATTGTATACTCCTTCCTTAAACTTTTGCTTAATAAAATTTGAGCCATGATGATAACCGAGACCCAAATTATAAATGAACATCTACATCAGAGCTTCAGTTTACATAACCTTTCCACGTCCCTTTTGATCCTTCCAGTTACTCTAAGAGGAGGGCATTACTATCCTACTTTATAGTACTATCATACTGTGAGACTTTATGTGGGGAAATAAGCTTCAGTTCTCAAATAAGGTCTTTTTTTTTTTTTTGTACCAGGAATTGAACTCTGGGCTTTGTATTTGCAAGGCAGGCGGTGGAACCACTGAGCTAAATCCACAGCCCTCAAATAAGCTCTTAACTGGCCATATAAGCAGGCAGAGTACAGACAGTGTCCAAATACACCTTCACCACCCTCACGTTCCATTATAATTTGTTCATCACTATATTCCTTGTCAAAATATTCAAATGTGGTCTTACTGCTAGAGAATGAAGAGTTCTTGGATCAAATAGAAGCTTTTCTCCAAGGGGAAGTCTCTGACTCTCAACATGAAGCTCTCTTAGTTCTTCTAATCCCTCCAAACCTTCTATGACAGCAATGTAATTGCCTCCCAAATACCTGAAAACACAAACATAATTCTAATTAGACTTTCTGAGAATGTCACGGTATTTAAGCATGATAAGAATGTAATAACAAAATCATTGAGCTGTGTGAAAATTATACATGCAGAATATTGAGTTTATATTGAAATTATGAAAGGTTTATCTGAATCACAACAAATCAGACTAAACAATTGAGTCTAAAAAGCACATTTTTTTAAAAAGTGAGAGAATTGAAATAGTCCTTACTAACCTATTTGCCAGTGTTTCTCATATGTTAGGGTACAGAAGAATTACCTGTGTTGTAGATTTAAAAACAAAGATTTCTGAGCCTAACTCTCAGAGATTCTGATTTGGATCGCTACTTTGGAACCCAGTAATTTGTCCTTTTAATAAGCATTTCCCACCCCATTCTGAGGCCCTTGGCCACTTTTTGAGAAGCATGGTAGGTACTCCAATCTGAGGAACTTGTATCTACCAGTCTGGATTATAATATATAAATATAATTATTATAGACTCAAATGCCCTTTTACAATAAAACCTACATCAACATTATCCATTCTATGACCTGGACCTTTTGAGATGTGCTATTCTGAAAGGCACAAAATTTTTCTGGGTTCCATGGAAAGTTTTCATCAGTTGAGCCTACATGAAGATGTTTTAGGTGTCCCTATAAGCCCATAAAATGACTTACTTCCCCAAAAGAAAAGTATACCAGGCTTAATAAAGCATAAATTGTTGAGCGAAGCAATCTGTTTCATATGAAATAAATGTAAGAAAATGAAAATTGAGATCTGTTCTACAAAACATATCTGAGAATCAGACTCAACTACATATTCAACTTACTTTTGAAACTTAATGCCAAAAATGGAAATCATATACTATAAATACATATACACAAAAACATATACTATAATGGTAACAAGCAGTTGACATTACTCTAAAAGAAAAGCACTTACAGTTTTTCCAGTTTCTTTAATGATCTGAGATTCTCTATACATGGAATACAATTGTTTTGTAGGTATAGGTGGGTCAGATTTGTGGCATAATTCAGGTTAGTGATTTGACTAATACGATTATCATATAAATATAAAACACTGAGATTTTTGCAAAGAGAGAGGTCTTCCTAAAAGAAAGACAACAGTTTACATTTAATTTCTCTTGGAAACTTAGAAGTTTATTTTTTTTAAAGTTTTCCAAATAAGAATCAAGATATATTATGTAAAGGTACAAATGTCCAATGATGAATGTCATTATACTGTATACCTAAAATGTACCAATAAAATTAATTTTAAAAAAGTTTTCCAGTTGAGGATTCTACAAATTTCCTTAAGGTTAATATAAAAGAAAAACATAATCATATTTATATATGATAGAAACTATTTGGCAGAATGGATCAAGAAACAAAATTCAGTGGTATGCTGTACACAAGGAACACATGTAGCCAAGCATGGTGGTACATGGCTATAATTCCAGCACTCAGGAGGCTAAGGCAGGAGGATCAAGGCAAGTTTGAGGCCAGCTTTGGCTACATAGGGAGTTCGAGGCCAGCCTGGACTACATAGTGAAACCGGGTCTTATAAAACAAACAAACACACACACACACACACACACACACACACACACACACACACACCCAAAGCAAAACCAGACACATTGAACGCAAAAAGAAACTCACAGACTAAAAATCAAAGGCTGGAAAACAATATCCCATGCCATGAGAATCCAAAAGAAAAGCAGGTATAGCTATCCTATATTCAGACAAAGTAGACTTCAAGCCAAAACTGATCAAAAGAGACAAAGAAGGTCACTGTATATTGGGTAAGGGAACAATCCAACAGGAAGATATAACAATTATTAACATACATGCACTGAACAACAGTGCACCCAACTTCATAAAACAAGTACTACTGGACATAAAATATCAGACAAACATAAACAATTATAGTGGGGGACCTCATTACCACAGTATCACAAATAGATTAACTAGATAAAAAATCAACAAAGAATTGAACAAAATCTTCAAACAAATAGACTTAATAGATATCTATAGTGTCCTATCCACCAAAAACAGAATACACACTCTTTTCAGCAGCTCATGGAACTTTCTCTAAAATAGACCACATACTGCTTAACAAAGCAAGCTTAAGTAAATGTAAAATATTTAAAATTATACGATGCATAATAGTAGATCTTAGTGCAATGAAGTTAGAAACCAACAGCAAATGAAAACACAGAAATTATGCAAATGCATGGAAACCAAACAATACACTCTTAACTAAACAACTGGTTACAGAAGAAATCAAGAAAGAAATGATAGTTTCTAGAAATAAATGATAATACCAGTACAACATACCAGAACTTATGGGACATAATGACAGCAACCCAAAGAGGGAAGTGCATAGCTGTGAATGGCTACATCACAAAACAGAGTGAGCCCAAATAAATAATACATAACCTAATGATGCACATCAAGATCCTAGAAAAACAAGACCAATACAAACCCAAAGCTAGTACAAGAAAGATATTATAAAGACTGGAGCAGAAATCAATGAAATTAAGACAAAAATACAAAGAATTAATTTAAGAATTGGTTCTTTGAGAGAATAAACAAAATAGACATATCCTTAGCCAACATAATTTTTTAAAAAGGAGAAAAAAAATCTGCCGCTTGAATGCCTGGACAGTGGCCACATGGACCTTGGTCCTTGGTCCTTGCAGGGAGATCCATCCTGTACAGTGAAGCCAGGTCATCCCAGCCAGAGGTCCTCAGGCAGCCTGAGCAGACCAAGTGTTCAGGTGCTTTGCTTCATGAAGCAGTCACTGGGCCCAGAAGTGCACAGCCCGGGTGCAGCTCAGTGCCAAGTCAGGTACGGCAGGCTTCAGGGTTCTGCTAACTGCAAGAGTCAAGGTCTGAACAGCAACTTGAGTTGCTAAAGTATAGTTTTACCATAGTCTTTCATTTGAGAAAAGATGGATTATATCAAATATTTAGTTTTAATAGAGATAAAATTCTTAAATAATTGAAGAGTGAAAAATCCATTTTTAAAAAATAAAATATTTTCTCAAAAAAAAAAAAAAAGAAAACAAGACCTAAATCAATGCAATTAGAAATAAAAAAGGTGAAATCACAACAGACACTGTGGAAATAAAAAAACTATTATTAACAACTATTTCACAATCCTGCATGCCATTAATTGGAGAATTTAAAAGAAATGGATAGATTCCTAGTTACATATGAATTACCAAAACTGAAACAAGAAGATTTAAAAACTCTGAATAATCCAGTAACAGGCAATGAAATTGAAGCAATAAAAACTAACTTACCAACTAAGAAAAGCCCAGATCCAGATGAGTTCACTGCTGAATTCTACAAAAACTTCAGGGAAGTTTTCTAACACCAATCCTCAAGTTTTTTAATGAAATCAAAAGGGAAAGAGTACTCTGAGTTATTCCTGGAAGCTATTACCCTGATTCCAAAACCTGACAGGGATCCAAGCAAAAAAGAGAACTATAGACCAATCTCTTTAATGAATATGGATGCAAAAATATTCAATAAGTACTGATAAACAGAATACAATGAATCATCAAAAATATCATACATCATAACCAAGTAGGCTTCATCCCAGGGATACAAAGATGGTTCAGCATACACAAATCAATAAATGTAATACATCACACAAACAGAAGCAAGGATAAAAATCACATGATCATCTCAATAGATGCAAAAAAGGCCTTTAACAAAATGCAACTTCCTTTCATGATAAAAAAAAAACACCCTGAAAATAGGTATAGAAGGACTTTATCTCATTCTGATACAAGGCATTCATGACAAATCTACTATCAACATCATTTTTGGGTGTGGGGGGGTATTGGGGATTGAACTCAGGACCTTGAGCTTGCAAGGCAGATGCAGTGCCACTGAGCTAAATCCCCGGCCCTCAACATCATATTAAATGGGGGAAAAGTGAAAACTTTCTTTCTAAAAATCAGGAACAAGTCAAAGATATCTACTATCACTACTCTTGTTCAACATAGTACTTGAAACATTAGCAAGAGCAATTAGACAGAAAAAAGAAGTAAAAGGGCTATGTATAGGAAAGAAAGAAGTCAAATTTTCATTATTTGTAGTTGAAATTATCCTCTACATAAAAGACCCCCCAGAATCCACCAAAAGACTGTTATAATTAATAACCAAATTCAGTAATGAAGCAGGGTGCAAAATCAACACACAAAAATCAATAGTGTTCCTATACACTAATAATGAACCCACTGAAAAAGAAATTAGGAAAAAATACCATTTACAACAGTACCAGGAAAAGTTAAATACTTAGGAATTTAAGGAAGTGAAAGATCTCTACAATGAAAAATATAGTGCTCTGAAAGAGGAAATCAAAGAAGACATCAGAAAATGGAAGGGTATCCCCTGTTCCTGTATAGGCAGAACCAATGTAGTCAAAATGGCCATATTTCTAAAATTGATACACAGATTCAACACTGTGCTAAATTCCAAAAATATTCTTTACAGAACTGGAGAAAGTGGTACTAACATTCATATGTTAGTACTAGAATAGCAAAAGCAATCCTAGGTAAAAAGAGCAAAATGTAAGGCATCATAATTCCAGACCGGAAGTTATATTACAAAGCTACTGTGATTAAAAAAAAAAAAGATTACAGTACTGGCACAAAAACAGACGTGAGGGCTAGGAGTACAGTGGTGCATGCCTGTAATCTCAGCACTCTGAAGGCTGAGGCGGGATGACTGCACCAAGTTGGAGGCCAGCCTCCGCTACATAGTGAGTTCAAGGCCAGCCAAAATTACACAGTAAGACCCTGTCTCAAAACAAACAAACAAACAAAAGACATAAGAACAATGAATGGAACAGAATAGAAGATGAAGAAACAACCCCAAGTACATTCAACTATTTGATATTTGACAAAGGGGCCATAAGCATACACTGGAGGAAACATAGCCTCTTCAATAAGTGGCATTGGAAAAACTGGCTGTACACATGCAGGATTGAAGCTGGCTCTGTATCTCTCACCATGTATTAAACTAAAATCAAAAAGGATCAAAGAACTAAATGTTAAAACAGAAACTCTTAACCTGCTGGAAGATAAAATAGGTCAGACTTAAAGTCATAGGTATGGGCAAAGACTTTCTAAACAGAACCCTGGTTACACAGGAAATAAATCTGAGAATCAACAAATGTGATCACATCAAATTAAAAAGCTTCTGCATAACAAAAGAAACAACCAACAGAGTGAAACCTACAGAATGAGAAAAAATATTATGTATTACAAACGTGTACTAATAAAAAATAAAATAAATTATTTGTCAGCATAGTCAGAATGAGACTATAATGATTACAAAATAAGTTCTGGCTTTAACATTCTGTAATTTTATGAGTAAAGTTGTTATTTGTAAAGATTTTCCCAGTGCAAGCAATTTTCCTTGACAACAGTTACAGGTGTAATGTCAGCTACTCAGGAGGCTGAGGTAGGAAGAGTGCAACTTCCAGGCCAGCCTGGGTAATTTAGCAAGACCCTGTTCAAAATAAATAAAAGGGCTAGGAATGTATGAGCACTCTCTGAGTTCAGTGTCCATTATACAAGAAAAGAGGAGAGGGGGACGGGGAGAGGAAGGCGGAAGGAGAGGAAGAGAAGTAGGGAGGGGGAGAGAGAGAGAGAGAATAATGGACAGTTTTGTCTGAGGCTTTGGTGTTATTCATTCAATTGTTATTCATTCAATAAATAATTAAGCACTTAATATGTTTTAGGCATTGTATTAGATGGGGGTTTCGAATGATGTTAACAGACTGGACATGATCCTTTGCCCTGATTTAGCTTCTGTTATTTATTTATTTATTTTTTTTGTGCCGGAGATCGAACTCGGGACCTTGCGCTTGCGAGGCAGGCACCGGAACCACTGAGCTAAATCCCCAGGCCTAGCTTCTGTTATTTTTGAGAAATTTTCTCTTACCTATAGTCATTTATTGGAGACAACAGATACTAATACAAATGTATCTGGTCTGACACAACTGATCCAGTATACTATTTACATAACCAATTAAATTACATGCAAAAGAAGATCTCACCCTTTGACCATTTTGGGGGATGGGGGTGGTCCTGAGCTTTTGGCATACTAAACTCACACTCTACCACTGAACTATATCCTGAGCTCTAGTGTTGAACTTTGGAATTATGGTACTAATATACATATATATGTATTCCAAGGCTCTGGATTATTCTAAAAGTAATTATCTTATCTTTGTAATTACTTTCCTAATCTGGTTTGCCACATTAAAGAGTATTGTAGGGAGAACAGTAAACATATGTCTAAATTTTTTTTTTTTGAGATATGGTCTTGTGTTGCCAGATAATCCTCCTCCTTCATGGTAAGTATCTGGGAATACAGGAATGAACTACCATGCCCATATATATGTAAAAAGCATAATGGTGTATTTTATAGAGACTTAAGTTAAATAAGCTTAATATAACAAAAAGGAAATTAAAATAAAACAATATAAATTTACTGGTTAAAATAGTTGATAAGTATAATCAAAATAGTTAATGTATTAAGTATGTCCTCAAATCACTTTATATATTTGACATTGTTAATTACATAAAAACAGGAAATAATTTTAGAGTTCTTACAATTGCATCTATATTTTTGCCTGAAAAATTTATATGAGTTATTTTCTTCAGGCATTGTGCAATGGTTTCTTCTTTTCGAGGTTTTAGATTGCTGTTTTTGGCAATTAGATCCACAGTTAGTCGAACCATCATTTCTCTATAAGTCAATTCTCAGCAATAGCTGTGTTGATAACATGTCCAGAAGCAGGTTTAGGTATTATTTATTTCCATCTTTCTAAAAATTAAAGAAAAAAGAGAGTATTAGATAGCAATTTGGGAAAGGTTGTTTTGAGTTTAATTTTCTGATGTAATACTATTAGATTATCTAATTTACAGATATTTTTATGGGTATTGAGGTATTTTCTAAGTTTATAGACAACTTTCTTTAGTAAAAAGGGTTTAAACACCAAAACTAATTAAATACATAATACTCACTCACCTTTACTTTTTAGTTAGTTTGTTTGCATGCTTTGCTTGTTTGTGACAGTCTGACTATGTAGGCTATGTATGCTGGCCATGAACTCACTATGTAGCCCGAACTTTTTTTTTTGGTACCGGGGATTGAACACAGGTCATTGCGTCTGCGCAGCAGGCGACAAAACCACTGAGCTAAATCCCCGGCCCTGAACATTTGTTTATTCTCCTGCCTCAGCCTCCTCAAGTGCTGGGATTACAGTCCAGTGCCACTATGTCTATCGTCCTGTTTTAGTTTCTTTAATGCTTATAGGTCTATTCAGATTTTCTGATTCTTTTGGAATCTGTTTTGGTAAATTTTATATTGGCTTAGGAAGTTAACTTTTCTGTTTGCATTTCAAATTTGTTGTTATAAAGTTCTTCTATTTTAATATCCCAGTCTTTGCTGTTGTCATGATAGATAGCTCCCTTTGCTCGTTCCTTATATGCATTTTCTTCATTTTCTCTTGATCAGTCTTGCTAATGTTGAACAAACTTAACTGTTTTGTAGCATAGTCAAAGAAAGCCAATTTTAGCCTTCTTGACCATCTCCATTGTATCTTGGCTTTAATTTCATTAATTTGCTTTTATTTTTTAAAAGTTCTTCCCTCCTATTTTCAGGTTTATTTTATTCTTCTTTTGCCAACTTCTAAATGTGGATCCTTGCCTTAACAATTTTCAGTCTTTTCTTCTTTTTTTCTTAGTGTTAGAATACTCTATTCTTAGCTGATTCCATAGGGAGATAGTTTCATTATAGATTTTAAACATCCATTTATGTTTTGTTAAATTTAAAATAACAGCTGTATTCAACTAAAATTTTCATGCCACACACTTTACAGACTTAAAGTGTAAAATTCAGTAGATTTTAGCACTGTTGCACAACCGTGACCACAATCAAATTTAGATCATTTATGCTATCTCAAAACACTCCACACACTAGCTATCGTCTTCCAATCTCCCCCCGCTAAATCTAGGCAACCACTGAGCTACTCTCTATCTTCATAGATTTTTGTATTCTGGGAGTTTATTTTTCTTTTAATTCACAATAGATCATGCTTATAGCAGCAATAAAGAGAAAACATATCCAAGGAAACGAAAATCCTGAAAAGTGATCTCTTACACCATGTTGGAGTGAAACTAGAAACCTACAGCAGCAACATACTTAGAATATATACTTTTTCCCCTCTTTTTTTCCTATTAACTTCTTCATATCAGGAAAATCATATGATGTTCAAGCTTGCATGTTTGATTTACTTCACTTAACATTATGG
Organism: Heterocephalus glaber; assembly: GCF_053883595.1. Taxonomy (NCBI): domain Eukaryota; kingdom Metazoa; phylum Chordata; class Mammalia; order Rodentia; family Bathyergidae; genus Heterocephalus; species Heterocephalus glaber. Next base: position 11,600,297 of record NW_028258344.1, read on the forward strand.
TTACAAGGCACATCTATTGTCTTACAAATGCTTTAAGTTTATTTTTATTTACTGCAGAGTAGTATTCTATTGTCTATAAATGCTACATTTCTTTATCTATTCATCTGTTGATGGATATATAGGCTGTTTCTAAAATTCAGCTATTATGAATTGTGCTGCTGTAAACATAGATATACATATATCACTGTGGTATGATATTTTTAACTGTTCTGGGAAGATACCCAAAAGGGGAATAACTAGGTCAAATGGAATTTCTATTTTTTACTTTTTTGAGGAATCTCCATACTGATTTTCATAGTGGTTGTATCAGATTACACTCCCACCAACAATGGAGAAGGATTCCTTTCTCCTCACAGCCTTGCTGGAATTTGTTATTGGTTGATTTATTGATGATGGCCATTGTTTCTGAGATGAGGTGGAATCTTAATGTTGTTTTAATTTGGGTGGCCAGCAATGTTGAACACTTTTTCATATATTTATCAGCCAATTATATTTTTTCATTTCAGGTGACTTTTTAATTGGATCTTTAAATTTGGGGGATCTATTTTTTTTTTTTTTTAGTTTTCTCTATATTTTAGATGTTAGTCCTTTATCTGAGGAGTAGCTGGTAAAAATTTTTTCCCATTCTGTAGATTGTCTCTTGACTTTGTTGGCAGTTTCCTTTGCTGTGCAAAAGCTTTTTAATTTAATGTGATCCCATTTGTTGATTCTTGGTATTACTTCTTGCACAACAGGTTTTTTGTTGTTTTGTTTTCAGTCAGGGTCTTGCTGTGTAGTTGAGGCTGGCCTTTAACTCACTATATAGCCCAGGCTGGGCTCGAACTCATGGTAATCCCAAGAGCTGGGATTACAGGTGTGCAGCACCGTGACAAGCACAACAGGGATTTTATTCAGAAAATCTTTGCCTTCAAGAAAAATCTATGTCTTCAAGAAGTATCATCGATTTATGATACTTTGGGCCCATATTTTAAAATTTACAAGTTTTTCTGGAAATTTCAGTTATCTTTTTACATGGATAACTAAGGTGAAAATACATATTTTAAAGAGGTTGTTCCTCCATGCATCTGGGAGAGACTGCTGTACTGGTGTCTGTGCAAGAGCCTCCTTGAGCTATGAAGGAGAACAACCCTGGGGGGATAACTTCAGCCAAGGGGATGGGGAGTCAGATGATTTATCCTCCCCTCCCCGATGGAGTTTTGGGAGACACAGTGTTTTCAAAAGATCCCCCAGAAAACTTCTGTAGTCTTCTGGGTTGTGCACGCTCTTATATTTGCTTTCTTCCCATCTCTATCCAGTTCCTTTTCTTCTTCATTCTTACTTCCATGGGACTGCAACCCAATAAAAGCACTATCACAAGTTTTTGCTTCAGGCTGTTAATGTGGCTAAAACAAATGTTGGATCATCTGAATCTTCATGAATGACTGTGTTCTTGCAAAGGAGGAAAACTTTACATTTATCCATTTGAAGGCCCCCCCCACCTCTACCTGAGAAATTTACAGAAAATTACAACAGGAGGAAAGCATATAGATTTGTTTAATACAAATTTTATGTGGCATGAGAAATGAAGGAAATAAACTATCACAAAGTTGAACACTTACTGAACTAGAGACTAGGAAATTGTGAAAATGTAACAAGGAAAGGTGGATTGGGATAGTATAGTTGATTGATGGAGAAGTGTCTGAAAATGTTTGTTTGTACAGATTTCCCTGGGTCTCAACTTCCTGTCCTTGGTGAGAATAACTTTATTTTTAGTATAGGGACAGAATCTTTCACATGAGAGTTTCATCTCTTGCTTTTAAGAAACAAATTAAAGATCAGAGTGATCTTGCACCTGCCATTTTTCAAGTGCTTTCAATGAGAAATTGCCAATAAACCAGAACAGCATATGTTAGGGTTGCATGTTCTTAACTTCTTCACTATAAATGAATTTTGTTTCTACAAATTGGTGTTTGCCTAGAAAAAAATCTTTTAAGCGTTTCAGAAAAGAAACAAATATAAATGAAGTATTTATTAAACCAAGGGAGGGCCAATAGAGCTAATAAAAACGCTATAGGAAAAACTTTCCAGGGGCTTGAAATATGGAAAGGGAGAAAATTGAATCAACCACAAGGCAAAATAAGACTGTTAACTAGAAAGAAACTGCGTTGTAGCAGTCCAAAAGAGAAAATTGTTTCATCAAAACAGCACCATTCAGCTTGTTAAAATAATATTAATTTAAACTTATTTTCTTGAATTTTCTTATAGAGAAATTATAAGCTTTAGGAATTTAAACTGAATTTAATAGTGTGGATTCGGATATATTTTAGAACATTATAATAAAAAAAAGTCAACACTTGTGAAGTGGCCTTGGTTTTCTTTTTGTTATTTTCTAATGTTTCAGAAAGTGCTTTTCCAACTTCCACCCCTCCTCCAATATTTGTTTTCTTGGACTCTGCTTTCTAGGATATCTCTCCACATCCCAATGAGCTGCTTTAGTAGGTGATCTGGGAAATCCATTTTAAAGGACTGCTGGGTTTCCCCAGTGATCCCAAGGCCAGAGGAGATGGAGAACGTTTTCTGACTTTAGTTTCCACCTATAATTCTATTTAGTGAGCCCCATGCTCAGTGGCTTCGGAGGCTCTAAATTTTCAGCTCTCAAGGTTTTATTTCAAAACCCTTCCAACTCGGGCGCGCCTACCGATTCCGCTCCCTCCGCTCCACCCCTATGTCTGTGCCTCCTCCTTCTTTTAGAGGTGTTTCCCAACCTCGCCTGATCCTAGATATTTGTTAAAAATATAGCCTTCTAGTTGTTATTACTGTTTCCTGGCAATTCTAGATGTCTAGAGATAGGGCCCAGAGATCTGCTTTTTAAGTGTCCCAGGAAAATCTTACTGGCAGGCAAGTTTGAGAAATGTGACTCCAAGGCTTCCTCGGTCCCCACCTTCTTCCTTGAGGGCACTTTGCTGGAAGAGTCTGGTCAGTAACTCCGGTTAGGGGAGTTTAGCCTCTGGAGCCGCGGGCGGTTGCCAGGCGACCAGACGCTGCTCAGAGTTCGCCAGAGGCTCCTAGCCGGAAATCTCGCGGGGTCTCAGGCAGCTCCCTTCCCAGTGGCCTGGCGCTGATCCAGTTCCTCCTGACGAGGGGCCCGGGCTGATACATTCCGTGAGGCATTGGTTATCATGGCTTTAGTGGGCCAGCAGTAGCCAATTTTGGGGGAGGGGTCAGACCACCATTTTCCTCCTTCCTGCTATCGGTTTTGACTGAGTCCTCAATAACCACCTTATTTCCAGTAACAGACCAGAAAAAGAATGATCTGAATCAAGGTACAGAACGTATTCCAAACTTCTCTCAGACAAAACCCAGACTCAGGGCCGGGGATTTAGCTCAGTGGTTCCGCTGCCTGCTGCAAAAGCGCAAAGACCCGAGTTCGATCCCCGGTACCAAAAAACAAACAAATAAAAAAAACTATGGTGAACAAAACCCAGACTCAGGGTGACATTCAAGACCATTCAGCCAGGGATTTAGCTCAGTGGCACCGCGCCTGCCTCTCAAGCGCAACGTCCTAAATTTGATCCCCGGTACCAGAAATAAAAAGACCATTCATCATGACCCCTGTCACCGCTTGCCACTCACCACCTACATTTCAAGATTCTCCAGTATGCCCTGATCTAAAAAGACTTCCTTATACTAAAATGCCTTTCAGGGTAGTAGCAATAGCACACACCTTCTTCCCATTTTCATTCTTATTATCTTTTTTCAGAACACTTGGGTTGGAATAAATACATCTTTTTTCCTGAAGCCTTCCTGCATACTCTTACCTTGTTGTGCTCCACTTTGCACCTCCCCCTATGTATTAAGTTAATAACAGTAGCACTTTAACACAACTGTATGTTTGTTACCCTAATCTTCAATAAGATGATGAATTCGTTGAGGACAGGATTATGATTTTTACTTTTCTATTCCCAGGAACTAGGAAATGCCTTGTATGTTAAAAGTCATTTTATAAATGTTTCTAAAATGAATAATATAACTGAGGGAAAAGAACAATAATATGAGGAACAAATATTTAGAGTGGAAAGTAGAGGGCCTCATTGGAGATAGCGCGAAGCAAGCGGTCAGGATGTAAAGGGCAGTCAAGTTGAAAAATGGCAAAGTATCAATTGTGACCCTGGTAGGTAAAAGGTTGTCACTTCCATTCCTTGAGCAAAGAAGGTCAGCGTAGATTGTTAGAGTTGCAAGGCAGCTTAGAGGCCATTAGGGTGTTCTGTTATCTTGGAGATAAGGAAACTCGCAGAACAGAAAGAGGAATCTAGGTCACCCCCAGGTGCCAGAGAGGGAATTTAACCTTGGGCTCCTGAGTTTAAAGTTCAGCCTTCCTTTCAGTATATCTCATTGACCATTATAAGAGTAGCATAAGAAGGGGAGGGGTATAAGAGCAGAGGGACCTTAAGTTAATTCAAGATATTGTTGATAAAATTAATTTGTGAAGCAATCTTAGCCAAATTGGGATGAAGACAAAGAAAGTAGAAAGGAATGAACAAATTTAGGAGATACCTTGAAGCACAATTGAATCTGAGACATTGGTTAGGATAAAAGGAGGAAGAAGATAACTCTTATGTTAGATAGAATAAAATAATAATACTGGAGAAAGAGGAGAGGTGACATGAATTTTAGGTTTAGATAAGATTTTGGTTTATATACTTTAAATGTGAAATGATGTAAGTTTTATTTTTTCCTTTTTTATTTTATAAAAATTTCATAACAAAATAATAACAATAATTAATACACTGTGTATTATCTTCAAAGTAGTTACTCCAGAGTACAAGAGGTTGACAAAAAAGATTCTGTCTTACAAAGAAGAAACAGATATTAGCACAAAACTTTCTTTTCAATGAGCTAAGAGAAATTAGTAGTATAAACAAATTAGCATATATATTAAAATATTTTTGAAACAGTAGAATAGGTAATTTGGGGAATCATCTGAACCTCTACTTTCTATTTATCTGTCTTCCATTTTGCTTCTCATTTGCATAAATGTACTTAGAGTTTCTCATATAAGAGAAACCATTTTATATGTAGGTTTGTGTCTGACTTATTTCACTGACCATTACATTCTCAAGTTGCATCCGTTTGCCTACACATCCCTCAATTTTATCTTTATGGCAGAGTAGTACTCCACTGTGTATAAATACCACATTTTTCTTATCTATTCATCTTTTGATGGACATATACATTGTTTCCAAGATCTAGCTATTATGAATTGTGCTGCTATAAACATGGGTATGCATATATCCCTGTAATATGATAATTTTAACTCTTTGGGTCAGACCAGGGAGGGGCATAAGCTAGGTCAAAAGGATTTCTATTTTTAATTTTTTGAGGAATCTCCACACTATTATTATTGTCTTCACACTGTATTAATTCCATAGTGGTTGTGTTAGTTTACATTCCCACCAACAGTATAGAAGAGTTTCTTTTTCCTCACATCCTTACCAGCATTCATTATTATTAGATTTTTTGACAATAGCCATTCTTTGTGGGGTAGGTTGGTACCTCGATGTAGTTTTAATAGCCAGTGATATTGAGCACTTGTTTCTGTTTTTATTGGCTATTTGTACTTCTTCTGTGAAGTGTCTATTCATTTCACTTGTCCATTTTTGATTGGATCTTTTATTTTGGGGAGTATAAATTTTTTGAGTGCTTCATATATTCTAGATATTAGTCTTCTGTCTAAGGAATAGCTGGCAAAAATTTTTTGCCATTCTGTAGGTTGTCTCTTTACTCTGTTGGTTGTTTCCTTTGCTGTGCAGGAGACTTTTAATTTGATATGATCCCATTAGTTGTCTTTTGATATTATTTCTTGTACAATTGGAGTTCTATTCAGAAAGTCCTTGCTTATGCCTGTGTCTTCAAGAGTTGTTCCTATTTTATCTTCCAGCAGATTAAGTATTTCTGTCTTAACATTTAGGGCTTTGAACCATTTTCATTTTAGTTTACTATATGGTGAAGTATATGGGTCTATACTCAATCTTTTACATGTGGATATCCAATTTTTCTAGCACTATTTATTGATTTATTTTTGAATATTCTTTTATTGGTACGTTTTAGGTATACAATACATTTACATTTATCATTGGGTGCTTGTACCTGTACATGATGTATCTTGGTTCTTATTTTTTCCCCATTACCTGTGCACCCTTCCCTATTTACATAGATTTCATTTCCATTTTTTTTCTTGTCTCATAATTTTTCCTTTCCTTTCTCCCCCCACCCCGCCACCTTTGGACCTTTTCCTATTTCAAATGATCAATTATTCATTTTAATCACTTTAATCCTTATTTACACTTTCAGTTTCTCACACTAGAGAAACTATTCAGTATTTACCCATGTATATCCTATTTATTTCACTTAAGAGTATGGCCTCAATATGCATCCATTTAGCTATAAATGTCGCTAATTTCTCATTCTTTATGGCTGAGTGGTACTCCATTTTATATTAAAAAAACCACATCTTCTTTATCCAGTCTCCAGTTGATGGGCACTTGGGCTGTTTCCAAGATTTAGCTATTACAAACTGTGCTGCTATAAACATGGGTGCACATATATCGCTGTGGTATGATTCTTTTAATTCTTTTGGGAAGATACCCAGCAGGGGAATAGCTGGGTCAAATGGGACCTCTAGCCCTAATTCTTTGAGGTATCTCCATACTGATTTCCACAGTGGTTCTAGCACCATTTAGGAATGCATCATTGAAAATTAGTTGGTCTGGAAATCTTTGTTTTGGAACAGTTTTATATATTATAAAAAGGAGTATGGTGTCATTTGTGGTAAAGTTATATACCTTTGTTTATTTTTGAGACAGTGTAACACTGTTATTGCTCAGGATGGTCTCAAATTCATGGCTCAAATTATCTGCCTGTGGTAAAGTTATATATAGTTATTTATTTATTGGTACCAAGAATTGAACTCAGGGCCCCACACTTGCCAGGCAGGCACTGTGCCACTGAGCTACATTACATCCCTGGTCCCTGTTTATTTTTTGAGATGGTGTGTCACTCACTATGCTGTTGCTCAGGCCAGTCTCAAATTCATGGCTTAAATGATCCTCCCGCTTTTGCCTCCTGAGTAGTTTGGACTATAGGTGTGCACCAGCATGCCCAGCCGTATACACTTTTAAATGTCTGAGAGGATATATACATCAAACTATTTAATCATGGTTATTTCTTGGTGGTGGGATTTTGAATATTTTTTCCTCTTTTTTTATTAATCAAGTTTTAAAAAAATGATAAAATTACATCTTCAAGTTCATTTTGGATCTTGCTGTTCATGGAGTTGAAAACCACTTTGTGACTGCTGTTAAAAATGGTTTGAATAACTAATTAATTTTTAATGCAACCAGTTAAGTTTAAGAAAAGATATTCTTGATTAATATATGAAATATAATTTTGGTCTAGCGGCACCCAATGTTAAACATCCATCTATGTATTTTCTAATGGGGCAGAAATTTGGCAGATTACAAGAAAAACATGACTTCAATACCATGTTTGTTAAGTTCACCACAAAATACTCTGAAGATTTACATGTTGACAGATGTTGGGGAAATTTGTATTTGCAAAAAAAAAAAATGTGAAGTCTTGAGAATTATTTTAAAAGGCACATTTGGAAGAATGATGCTAAGAAACACATTTTGAAAAGCCTCAGCTGAGTTTATAAGTAACACTAGACAGAAACATACTTTCTATTTTACTTATTGTTCTATCTTGTCAGTATATATTTCCTGAGTATATACTGTACATCACTGTATAAAGCACAAAGCAAATATTTTAATAATTAGTTACCTTTTATTCAGAAACCAAGAAATTAAAGGGCCCAGACATGCATATCACATGACTCCATACAGAAAAATTACCATTTATTGGACTTAATGCCTCTTTTATCTTTAGTCTTGTAAGATTGGTAAATATTAATGATATGTAGGCAGATTTCAAAGATGACCTCAGTGATCTCACCTCCTGGTATCTATGCCTTTGTGTGGTTCTCTCCTTTTGTGTGTTAACAGGTCCTGCTGACTTGTTCTAGTCAATAGAATAAGGTGAAATTGATGAGATGTCATTTCCATGATTAGGTTATAAAAGATTATGATTTGTGTCTTGCTAGCAGACTTTATTGCATTTGTGACTTGCATTCTTTGATAAGGCAAACTGTAATTTAGGAAAGCCCATGTTCCAAGAATGTGAGGGTGGTCTCTAGCCAACAGCTAGTGAAATTGAGATACACAGTCTCATGAAAATATTAACAACTCTTTGGGCATAAAAACTGATGCTGTGTTGCACTTTCAAATGAGACCTTATCCCTAGCCAATACTTTATTGTAGACTTGGGTGAGACCCTGAAGCAGAGTACTCAGATTCCTGGTCCATGAAATCTCTGCAATAGTAAGTGTGTTGTTTTAATCCACTAAATTTTGGTAATTTGTTATGCAGCAATAAATAAATAATACAGGGACCAATGGAAAATTCCCTTAAGAAAAGATTTACTCAGAAATTTGGGACATAATCTCTATTTTGATAGACATTCTAAATGGAAGCTCAGAAGAGAGATATTAAAGTGATTAAAGAACATGGTAGCTTACCTGGAACATAAAGTTTCTTAATGAACAACTATATGCACAACTATAAGCTGCAGAAACAATACAAACAAAGCCGTTTTGGTTATAGATGAAACATTTTCCATTCCTGATTTCTACAACCTGTAGATAATCATTTATTTGATAGCTTCTATAAGAGATATTAGGAGCCTTCTAATGCCATGATGTATAATATGGGCTCCAGTAATAAATATCAGTAACTGATTACTGTTATTTATTATATAATGTATTCCATAAATATAAATGATTACTATGTAGGTTGTATATCAAACAATCCATGGCATTCTTCTGAGTTTCAGACCCATGCATCCTGCTGACTTCTAAATATTCAATCCACCTGTATATGTATGTCCTAGAGGAAAATTCAGTCTTTCAAAAACTGAACTCATTGCTATCTTGCACGAATCTAATATGCTTTCTCTAGTTCCTTTCTTACTTACAGTCCAATCTGCTACATAAAGTAGAGCCTGAGAGCCATTTCCAGTACTCTCGCACATACTATCATATCCCCACTCAGTCAAGTCCACTTAACCCCAGGAATGACTTACAAATCTAGCTATCTTTCTACTGCCTGTCACTATCTAAGAATGGTAGGAAAGGACTTTGTCAAGTTCTCCTATTTTAAGTTCTTTTAATTTGAATACAGATTTTCATAAGTTCTATTATGTTTAAAATATATATACAGGCTCTTTTCTAAAATGGTTCCTTTTTATTCTCCACAGATGGCCATTAGGAGACATGGCTGTAAATTAAAAGATCTCAGCTAAAAATCAATTTCATTACCTGAAAGGCTTCTTTGTATCAGTTAAAGTAAAAAAGATGATTTCTGAAAAATATTTTGTAAACATTTCCATTGATGTTCTAATTTAAATAATGTTTATTTATTTAAATTATCTTTATTTATTTATTTATTTATTTATTTATTTATTTATTTATTCTGGTACCTGGGATCGAACGCAGGACCTTGCACTTGTGAGGCAGGTGCAATGTCACTGAGCTAAATCCCTGGCCCTCATCTTTATTTTTGATATAGTCTAACAGTTTAGTTTTTCAGGAATGATTTGCAAGAAATCAAGGACTTGTAATTGTAGAAAAAATTTAGGTTAAAAAGAAAAAATTGTGATTAAGTTCCAGGAACAGTTTGTTTTAGAAATTTTAAAAAAGCCTCTGTCTTTTAGTAGAGATCCAAGACTTTGCTTAAATTTATCAGGCCAATAATAAGTTCAGCAAAAGTTTAATTAGTTGGTGATGGATTGAGGCTAAGAGTGAACTCAGCAATGTAATATATTCTACCCTCATGTCTTTCAAAATAATTTGTAAAAATAAGCAAAAACATCTTATGTATCTGTGTACATCTAACTGCTTCATTTTTTATTTTTTTGGCTCCTGTCTACTATTTTTTGATGAGCTTGTTTGAAAAGAGTTCCATTCCTCCATGCTTATATTTGAAAATTGCTGGTGCTTTTTTGTTAGTGTGTGGCTTTGTGCATATTTCTGCATTAGTGATTGTTGAAAAATAAAGCATTTTTCTCTCTTGTTTTAAATTCATTAAGAGGTTTTGAGAAAGGAATTAATTTTATAATATCACATTTCCATAAAAAGGCATGGACACATTTTGTCTTTCTAAAAACACATTACATTATTATTATTATTATTATTATTAAAATTGTCTTTATTTTTTGTTTGTTTGTTTGTTTTGGTACTGGGGATTGAACTCGGGTCCTTGTGCTTGAGCAGCAAGCAGCAAAACCATTGAGCTAAATCCCCGGCCCCACATTACATTATTGATAGCTCTTAAAAGAAAATAAAAAATGTCCAGTAACTTTATTTCTTCAGTGAACAAATATTTATCAAATGCCTATCATTCCTACCTCCATAGAGCTTACATGCTAGTAAGTAGGGACAGTGAACATGTAAATAAGTCAGTAACAAGATAATTTCAGGTTATGGTAAATTCTGTGAAGAAAACAAATAGGGTAAAAGGACAGGTGTTACTGTAGTGTAGAAGTGGGCAGGAAGAAGGGAAAGGGAGAGACAGGCAAGGCTTCTCAGTGAAGACAGGAGAAGAATGAACCAGGACTTTGCAAGCCTTCCAAGAGTGTTTCAGGCCTTGGAAGTGTCAGTGTGGGGTTTTGGAGGGGAAAAGAGCTGGGTAAACTTAAGGGCCTAGAGGTGAGCGTGGGTGGAGTACAGTGAGGGAGGAGAGAATGAAATGAGAAGAAATTAGGTAGCAGGTCTTGAAGAGCCCTTAGGCCATAGTGAGAAATTTGGTGATGCTGGCCAAAAACAAAAACCAAACCAAACAACAACAACCACAAAAAACACAAAAGGTTGGGATGGAGGGAAAGGAAAAAAAATAGAGATGTGTCACATACATATACCGATTCCCTACAGCGAATGTACTCATTATGAATTGCAAATATACTATACTAAGAAAAATTAAAAATTAAACAACAACAGGGCCGGAGATTTAGCTCAGTGGTTTCGCCGCCTGCTGCGCAAGCGCGAGGACCCGAGTTTGATCCCCGGTACCAAAACAAAACAAAACAAAACAATTAAACAACAACAATAAAAAAGAAATTTGAGTTTTTCTATCTAGCAGCATTTAGGTCCTAAGGCAGAATATAAATCTTCCTTTTGTTAATAGGAAAAACTACCTTTATTTTATTTATAGAGTTTGAAGGAGAAAGCAGTTGCTACTTTCAGTTGAAATTCAAAATCCTAGTGGAAATATAATGTTTTTGTGCCATAGTATTAATGTAATGAATAGTATTATTGAAGATGCCCTGAGAAATCTACATAAGAGGATCCTGAGAATTAGAAAATGTAATTTCAACATGTGTTCCAAATTCTCATATTCTATATCTTTTGTTTTAGTTTTGTTATTTGGTAAACAGGTAAAACACCTTCATAAATTATTTTTAAATTATGAGATATCTAGAAATCCATAGTGTTGATGTTTGTCTAAATGAATTACCACTTCAATATTTCATAGTTCCTAGTTTCTGAGTTTTAAGTAATATAGTTTACCTTAAATATTAAGATTGGTTAAAAATAATCTTCCCTAAAAAGTAGTGTTCATGTGTTATTCTGACATCAGTGGCATATTGCTAACTTCCCTGAAAATATAGAACATTTCAGATGGTCGTAGTTATTCAACATGGTGTATCCTCATATAAAAGATTATAAATTAATTTCTTATGTAGTATTTTATATTACTTTATTTTTAAGCCACGAATCTTCAGATATAGTCTCAATTATACTGAAAAGTCATGAAAGAAATGATAGATGGATTACATAGAAGTTGAAGTAAAAACTGAGGCTTAATATGCATGTTTTAGAGGATTTATCACCATCAATAATATAAATAGGCTGGGGATTTAGCTCAGTGGTTCCACTGCCTGCCTTGTAAGCGGAAGGTCCCTAGTTTGATCTCCGGTACCCCCCCCCAAATATATATATATAAATAACAAAATGAACTGAATATGAGGAGATATGAAGTAACAAGTTAAAAGAACAAAAGTGTATCATATAAATTAAACATTTATTTGGAGATGAGTTTATACCAACTAATTTTTCAGGAAGGTAAATTGTTTAAAGTAATGATTATCAATGGTAAATCTATTCATAATTTTATTATATTTATAATCCTCTAAAATCTAACAAAAGGTCAAACATAACTCTATTCTAGACAATATACTCCTTTATGTACATGCCGCTTAGGTTTTGAAAAGTACAACTGTAGTTCATCAAAATGTGCCCCAAGGCACAATACCATTTTACTCAGTCATTAGAAAGTTTAGCATAATTGCTAAGTATAATCCAAAGAAAATATGAGTACTGACATCAGGGACTCTCCAATTTGTTAGGCAATTGTTAATTTTTGGCACCAAGATAATCCACATGTTGAAAAGGCAATTAATCATTGGTGTTAGTTATCAAGCTATGATTTTAGCTGTTTCCTCCAAAATTTGACCTGAAATGATAGAGTTCCTGATTTTATTTTTGTAATATTCTGATTTCTGAGATCAAAAGTTTAAGTATGCCAGTCTAGTCACAGTTGACCTAACCTTCATGTTACTAGTTTTCTAAAATAGATTATAATTTTACATTTACAAAGATGAATGGCTGCCAATATTCAGATAAAAAGTATAGAAGCCTTTAGAAATTTAGAGAAGAATTACTTCAGGAGAAGTTATTTGAAGTTCTTAAACTAGCATTTTGGCTCAGTTTATTTACACTTGGAAATCATATTGAAAATAAGCCAAAAGGAGAGAACAGAACTAGATTTTCACTTTCCTAACTAGTATTTGGCAAATACAATGACATAGAAACATTATTAAAAAGTGGATGATGTAATTACTTGATCATAATTTGGACATAATTATCTTTTAGTTATTTTATGTCATAAGGATGAGCAAAAATATGAACCATTAGTCTCTGTCATGTATTTTCCTGTCTTCAAAAACAAAACAAACAAAAATCACATTGCTCACCATTATGTATGTCTTAGGTTATGGTTAAAACAATCCAGAAATAGAGAAGGAAACCTTGGAAACTTAACAGTCTGCATTCAGTTAAGTTTATTCAGCTACATGTGGATACAGTGCAGACTTAGGAATATAAATGAACTCTTCTCTGGATGCATAACTTATGCATCTGTACCTCATCATTCACAGAACAGTTTTGGAAACTGAATCTCTGCAAAATACAGCACTACAGCTCTGAACAGTTTCTCTGATTCATTGTAAAGTTACTTAGGCTCCTACTCTTCTGTGTTTATTTTCAAGTTGCTGCACTATTGGGCAGATTATTATTCTATTGGGCAGTGCAGTGATTTTTAAAAGTCCTGAATACCAGGTAGTCATAATACTTTGTGACAACAATCTTCAGACTTGATCCCTCAGGGAGCAATTAATATTTGGTCTCAGAGCTTGTTTTCCAAATTCAGAAACAATGGAATGCAAACAGCGTCTCTTCTCCTGTTGGTTCTTTTGTTCTTGGCAGTACTATTGATTTCAAAATAATGTGTGTGGTGTGTTATTGGCAATTAATCAGTAAAACATGCAGAGTGAAGTAATCATATAGCTGGGCAGTATAACATAAAGAGGGTAGTAAATGCCTAAATTACCAACAAGATTATATACATCATCATGTTGAAATGTTTGGAAGTAGGACTGTGAGATATTAAAACAACCCGGAGAATTTGGAACATCCTGGATTCCGGGATCCAACTGCAGCTCTTAAAGGGCTTCAGTTCCCACTCCATATCCACTGACTTCTGTCTCCATCTCTGCTCCAGGTTGGGCTACTAATCCTGCTCTGGCTTGTTTTATTAATTGGATACTAGGATTAACTTTTTCTTTTTTTACTTTTTATTTGTTTTACAAGTGATATTTCCTGAATATTATTACTGAAGAGTTTGAGAAATTATCTCAGACAAATTTGAAACTGAACAAAAGACAGACTTTACTCAGGGAAAACAGTTTCTTTTGCTCAAAGATAATACTTTTCAGGAAAAGATAAAAACCCCATTTTATGAGTTATTTTTTTTCATGGTAAAGACTGCTTTATTGGTGGCAGTTAGTATAAGTCAATAAATATTGATCCCCAAAGAAGAGCTCAGTTATTTATCATATTAATGGTCCAGAGAGCTAACTGGAACCGAGCCACTCGATTGCTGGTCTGACTGAAATCATTCCAGCTTCCTAGGAGATGATGCCATAGCCAACTGATAGATGGTGTACGGGGTTCCACCAACTGTAAACATCTTAGTGGCTCTACAGAAGAGGGCATCAGCTACCCCACCCTTTAGATGCACTGGAATTCCATTGTCCTCCTGAAACAGATTTTGTTTCTGTGAAACTTTACTTTCAAAATGCCTGCGTGAAGCAGTGCTGATGGTCCTCTGGGCAATCTGTCAAAGAGCCAGCAGATTCCGAAGCATCTTGCCCAGGTTACAGCCCACCAACCTTGACAACTGCCAGGAACCAGAGCCACATGAGTTAAGTTTATAAATGATGGCTGCAAATCAAACCCTGACTTCCTAAAAGCTCAATGTTATAAATTGAAGCACTTGTAATAAAAATGATCACACAAATATCTTAAAGATATACCTCAAACGATCTGTAAAAGATCTTACTTTTTAATAAAGTAACTACATTTTAAATAAATGTCCCTTGGTGGGGGTATTTCCTTGGGCAGGATGGCTGATTGAGGGGACATTGCTGGTTGTCTCTGTGGCATCCATTTAAACCATTGTGTAGTAGTCATGCATTTTGGGTTACTGACCCCATAGCACTAAATTGATCAGTTGTATATAATTCCAGGGTAGGTTCATGATCCAAATTTCCAAATTAGACCAATTATGGTAAAGTCCGAATCTTATTTTGACACTGGTGAGCAGCTTCTCTCCCTTAAAAGGATGGTGTGATATGCCACCAGTTTGGGGGAAATCTGCTTGAGGTTAGGTCAAGTGGGGAGACTAGAACTGAAAATCCTGATAGAAGTCTAATCCAACTTTACCTAAGACAAATATGATTCTGCACTCGGTGGAGTTAGATTAGCCAATAAATTCTTCTTTCTTGTTTCTTTCCCCCACTTCTCTGTTTTTGGCTGTTTCCAACCAAGGTCTTGTTACTGACACAGAGATTTCTCAAAATGACTCCAATAAAATTAGGACAGAAAAACCTTTTCCCCCAGTACAGTGGACCCTTGATTTATGAAATCAATTCATTCCTGAGGGCAGTTGTAACTCAAGTTGGTCAATTGTCTTCAAAGTCTCTCTCCTGTATAATTTTAGGCCACACTTTCTTCCAGGCAGATTTTAGTGTTATTGGAGGTCGATCAATCCTCTGACTGCCCAGAAAGGGATACATCAAGGGCTAAAGAAAAAAAGACAATAGAGACTTGTATATTTTCAGAGTATACAGGAGGCTGGGAGGTCATTGCCTCAGAACAGGCAAAGAGAAAGACACTCCAAGGTTGCCACTATTTATTGAGTTCATAGGGAGTATCAGATGACTCAGAGGACTGCAATAATCCCACATTGATGAGGATCTGATGATCAGAGGAAGTATCAGATGACTCAGAGGGCGATGGTGATCCTATGAAGATGAGGATTTATGCTGATGAGGATCTTAGGTAGATGAGCTTATGTTGATTAGGACAGTGAGATGAGCAAAACGTTCTTACAAGAGTAGGTAGGATGACACCGGGGATTTCCCCGGTACCAAAAAAAAAAAAAAAGAGTAGGTGGGATGAATTTGTCTCTCCCCAGATGAAAACCATTCTCTTTTTGTATTACTACTCAGTTCTCAAAGAACCAGAATGTCTTCAGCTGATATAATCTTGCCCTTGAGTGTCACAGCATCACTGGGACAATTGAGGCCTCAGACAGCCCTAATCATAATTTAATTGATTCCTCCCCCAAAGTTATGTAGAATGGCTCCTGACAGTGTCCTTAGACCTTGGCCCAGGATTTCTCAATTAATCCCACATAGGAAGGAATCTTTATTTTATTTTATTGTTTTTCCCCATTAACTTTATTGGTACATTTTAGGTATAAAATACAGTTACAGTCATCATTGGGATCTTGTACCTTTACATGAGTATCTTGGTTCTTATTTTTCCCCCCTTCCCTTGCCCTCCCTTCACCACCTCCACCCTTCCCTATTTGCAAAGTCTTTGTTTCAATTTTTTTCCTCTTCTCATATTTTTTCTTTTCCTTTCTTTCCTTTCCACTACCCCTGCCACTTCCCCTGCTCCTTTAGACGTTTACTTCCTATTACACAATATCAATTATACATTTTTTAAATTACAATATCAAGATCTAGAAGACATTACTACAGATTTTACAGAATTTAAAAGGATATAGAAAGCAGATTACAAAAATCTTTTTTGAAATAAATTTGACAACTTCTAAGAAGTACCTTGGAAGACAAATTAATGAAACTAACTCTGGAGGAAATATAAAATTTGAATAGCACCTATTAAAGAAAGTATATTCCTATCTTGAAAACCTACCTATATGACAAAAGTGGGCTCATAAACATTTTAACTGATAAATTACATCAAACAATTAAAACAGAAAAAAGAAGGAACACTTCTCCCCTCATTTTAGGAACTCAACATTGTGCTAATCCTAAAATTGAATAAAGATAATAGAAGAAAAAAGTATGAACATAGATAGAAATTTGTTTAACAAAACAAACTATTAGAAGTCAGATCTGGCAGTATGTAGAAAGTGGTTTTATTATAGGGATGGCAGTGTTGGTTCAGCATTAGATCTACCCCCAAAAGTCATCATTTTAACAGAGGAAAGGAAAAAGCCATATGATCCTGTCACTAGTTGGAGAAAAAGTATTGGACTAAATTCCACAGCTGTTCATGGTAAAAGCTGTCAGGAGACTAGAAGTAGAACAGAACCTTCTCAACAGATTAAAGACATGTACTCCATACTTCCAGCGAGAATGCCTTATATGAATGGAGAAGATACAATGCTTTCTCCTTAAGGTGGGGAACAAGGGCAGATATGCTTACTCTTTATCTGTCCATTAAACTTTGAAACCTAGTCCCCACCAAAATAGTCTGGCAATAAAATGACACAACTAGGATAGGATTGGCACGGCAGAAGCAAAATCTTTATATGTAAATGAAATGATCATCTACAGAGAAAATACTAAGAAATCTCTAGCAGGATTAGAAAACACAAGGTATATATAAAAATTCAGGTCTGTGTATACTTGTTATAAATGAAGAATTGGATATTGAAATTTAAAAGTTATGTAGGAGTACAAAGGACCTAGAAAAGTTAAAAACAAAAATAGTGTTGGAAGACGTTTAGTACCTAATTTTAAGACTTCTTCTAAAGTTACAGTAATCAAGGCAGTGTTGGTGTAAGGAAAGACATATAGATCATTTGAATAAAACAGAGAATCTAGAAATAGAACCACACATATATGGTCCACTGAGTTTTGAAAGATTATTTAACATTAATCTTTTTATAGAATATAAACTCAATTCAAGAGCCGAGGAAGAGATAGTGTTTGCAGCAAACGGCACTAGAACACCTGGTATCCATATATAAAAAATTAAGCTCAACTCTTTATTTCCATACATGAAAATAACTTGAAGGGATCTATGAACCTAAATAAGAAAGACTAAAAGTATGAAACTTTAAGAACAAATTATAAGGGAAAATATTTATGAATTCAGGGTAGGCAAGAACTACCTAGGATACAAAAAACATGATGTATAAAAGAAAAAAATTGGTAAATGGGATTCCATCAAAATTTAGAACTTTAAATGACATCATTAAAATGAAAAGTAGTCCTTAAACAGACCATATTTACAATACATATAACCTATGACCAGAATATATAAAGAATCCTTAGAGTTCATTAATAGACAACCCAATTAAAATGTAGACATAAGAAGATGATAAATAGCCAGTGTAGCACAAGGAATGGTGTGCAACTCTAGAATCAGAAAAATACTAATCAGTACAATAATAAGATTAAATTATACACTCATTAGGGAGATGAAGTTCAAAGTTTTAAAAGCCTTGTCATGACTTTTTCTTTTTGTTGGATTCTCCCCCTTTGCGTTTAATTTGTCCCACCCAATGGATTCATTCTGCTGGGCTTCCTGGGGTTGTGATCCTCATTGTCTTTTCCTAGGGTATTGTCTAAAATTTTTTGGAGTGCTGGTTTGGTATTCATGAAGTTCCTGAGGTGCTCTTTATCATGAAAGTATCTTATTTCTCCATCAGTTTTGAAAGATAGTTTTGCAGGGTACATCAATCTGGGTTGGAGGCTGTTTTCCTTTAGGGCTTGAAATACATCACTCCAAGCTGTTCTTGCCTTGAGGGTTTGCACTGAGAAGTGTGCTGTGATTCTGATGAGCTTTCCTTTGTATGTGATTTGTTTCTTTTTTCTCACTGCTTGTAGAATTTTGTTCTTCTGTTGGATTTCTGGAATCCTAATTATTATATACCTATGTGTAGATTTTTTTTGATTAAGGCTAGCTGGAGTCTTGTATGCCTCACTTATCTGTATGTCAAGTTCTTTTCCCCTCCTTGGGAAGTTTTCTGCTATCACTTCTGTGAACAGTTTTTTTTATGTCATCTGCACTCTCTCCTCTTTCTTTATTGACTCCAATCAGTCTTATGTTATTCTTCTTTGCATTGTCTAGCAGCTGCTGGATTGATTTCTCATGTTCCCTTACAATTTTAAAGCAATTTTTCTTTTCCTCCTCACTAATTGCAATCTTTTCTTCTGTATCTGAAATTTTATCCTCACATTGGTTCATTCTGCTGCACAGACTTTTGATGGAGGTTTTAATCTCTTGGAAATCTGTTTGTATCTGTTTTATGGATTCCATTTGTTTCCTATGTTGGGATTCCGTTATGTTCCTCATATCCTCTATTTTTTTATCTGTGTCCTCTCTAGATTTATTAATCATATCTTGCACCATGAGCAAAATCTTTGCTGTTATCTGAGTAATTATTTCTGATTTTATTTTTCCCAGATCCTCTTTTGTTGCCAGTTCAGAGAGTCCAGGTGTTTGAGTATCAGATTTTTCCATCTCGTTTCCCTTTGGGGTTGCTGTAGGTGATCCAGAAGTCTGTTTTTGAGGCTTGTTTATGTGTTTTCTCATTTCCATGGTGGGGGGTGCTTCTGGTGCCCATGCAGCTCACCTTCTCTGCCCTAGGAGCTTGGGATGACAGTGGGGGAGCGTCCTTCCAGGTGCTAGGACCGGCTGAGCTTCTCTGCCCTAGGAGCCTGTTATGGCGGCGGGAGAGCTTCCTTCCGGGTGCTGGGACCAGCTCAGCTTCTCTGCCCTAGGAGCTTGGGATGGTGGTGGGGCAGCTTCCTTCTAGGTGCTGGGACTGGTTGAGCTTCTCTGCCCTAGGAGCCTGGGATGGAGGTGGGGAGCTTACTTCTGGGTGCTGGGACCGGTTGAGCTTCTCTGCTCTAGGAGCCTGGGATGGAGGCGGGGAGCTTACTTCTGGGTGCTGGGATCGGTTGAGCTTCTCTGCCCTAGGAGCCTGGGATGGAGGCAGGGGAGCTTCCTTCTGGGTGCAGTACCAGCACTGACCACCAGCCTCTGCTCCTCAGCTTTGGTTACCTGAGCTGTGGATCTCAGCATCTGCTTCTTGAACCAGTTTTTGCAGCAGCTATTTACTCTGTGACCTCAGTTTTCTGATAGATCTGCTGTCCGACAGTCCTGACACCTAGAAGGAGAGACGACATCAACACCATGTGCACAGGTGGAGCTCTGAAGGAAAACATCATAACTCCTTGATTTGTATGACCAAGTAAGTTCCAGGAACATGCATGACACCCTAGTTTCAATATCCAGCAAGGTCAATAGATGATTGACAAGCCCTTTCACCAATAGGCTAGGTCCACTAGGGTCTGCTCCGCCTCAGCTGGATCTTTGGTCACAGAGCCGGAAAGGACTCTTTAATTGTTAAATCTGTATCTGAGACCATCTGGAAGCACAAGTGGATGGCATTCAAGTTGTAACTGAAGACTTTGTTTGAAAGTTAAAACTAAAATTCCAGTCATAACCCAGGTTGTTTGTCAGGCTGGTCATAACTTGAGGGTCCACTGTATTTCTGCTGTAAACATACTTGTTTTCTATGCCACTGAGATATCCTAATTGATTAGGACACCAATATAAAAAATATGGTTGTATTCAAATTTTGGAATGAAAATTGCTAGTATGTTTTCAGAGTGACTTCAATTTATTGTTAAAATTTAACCACTATCATGTCTATTAAAGGAACCTCAATCAGCTTATCAGTGTACTATTTGGATGACCCCACCTGGTGTTGGTATGGCTAGAACTAGGGCAGTAAATAGATTTTGACTGTTCTGAGACTTCCAGAAAGATGGCAGAGTAGTGGATAACACAGAAACAGCTTCTCTGAGATTTGGTGTGCAGACACTGGAGTATAGCAATGTGAGGAAGAGAAGGAGGAAAGTAGGTCTCCAGGACCCATCAAGGATCTGAATTGAGAATTGAAGTCTATAGGGAGAGCAAAGAGAGAGATCTTAACATAAAAGGAGGTGGCAAACAGCACTTTCTCCCTGAGCCCTGACTTGCTGTGTGGGAGGGGCAGCTCGAACCTGCAGATGCACAGTGACTACTGGTGACCCCAGAGGCCTCCACAGAGAAATACACCAGTGGAACAGAGTAGGGGATACAGTGGACTGCAGTGGCCGGGGAGTTATTCAGGTTCAGATGTGCCACAGGAAAGGGCAATTGGCCACTTGCTATCTTGGAGAGGGGCCAACTGAGCTCAGAACTCAGAGCAGCTGCAGGCTGACTCTGTCTAGTGGCACCCAGTGTCAAAGTGAGGCAGAACCGAGTTCAAATCAGCAGAAGATCAAGGAGCTGAGTTCAAACCAGCAGGAGGCATATAGTGTTGCAGGCTAAAAATCAGGTTCTAGCCTCACAGCCAGAAACCAGCCTGAACTTCAGTGGAACTAAAGGTGCAGGCTTGCTGGGATTTTCCACTACCCCACTGTAAATCTATGGATGGCTTGCGGGGATTAATCCACATGGATCTGGTGTCTGTCTGTCCATTCTATCTACCAGAGACAGCAGAGACATGCCCTGAAGTGGGCATTTTTTTTTTCTTGTTTGTTCTAGTTTTCATGAGTGTGAACATTATTTCTAGTTTTTTTTTTCTGTTCTTGTGTTTATTTCTTCCTTCTCTCTTTCCCTCCTGTCTTCTGCACCAATTTCCCAAAGTTTGTGTAATCTTCCTTTATCCTCCAGCTTTGCTTCTAATCATTTTTATTTTCTTTCTCTACTTTTTCCCCCTGTAACCCCTTTTAAATTTTTCTCCCCTGAGGGTAAAATCATTGTATTGAAGACATATTTACTGAATACAAATTTCTTATTTGTTTTGGGTTTTGTTATATAACCACAGATATAGTTCATATGGTTAAAGGTGGCAAATTAATAGGTACTACAGTCTGTCATTTTCTAGGCTGTTTGATACTATTGTTATTGCTGATTGTACTACTTCAGCCAAGGTGACATAATTGTTCTAATCAGTTGTTCTTTCTGGTATACCAAGACTGAGATTGCCTAAGGGTCATAAACAATACTATAGGCCAGTGCCAAAGAACCAGAGGCTAGGCCAAATAGGCAGCAACTTCTCATCCCCAATAAACTAAAGAGGTGAGATCTTGCAACAGACTCAAAACCCAAAATCCAGCTATACCTAGAAGACATCTCTGAGAAGCAGTCATCTCCTAAGGGTTCTCAATACTAGCAATAAAGCTACCTGCTATAAGCAATTTACAAGCCTCAACCCAGGAATTAAATGTTAAAAAAAGAAAATGAGAAGACACTTAAGCAAGATGCAGCCCCAGACTTCCAGCTCACCAAAGGCAAACCCAGGGGTGAATGAGGTGAAACAGTTTGAAAGCCACCCACCTGGACTCTCTGAAGTGTTAAGAGCAGAAGTAACAAAGCAGATGAATGGGGCTCTAGAAAAAAAGAAAATTAGAAGTAATTTCTCAGATAACTACAGAGATGGTGACCATAATGAAAGACATAGTGACTCTAGAGCAGATATAGATTAAAAAAAAATCAAGGAGCTTAGGAAAATGATGCAAACTATGAATGCCTAGCATAGGAAAGAAATGGAATCCATGAGACATATTCAAACAGATGTTGAGATTAAAAATTCCACTGAAAGTATATGCAGCAGAATGAGCCAATGTGAGGACAGAATATCAGATATAGAAGACAGGATTGTGGTTAGTGATCATGAAAAGAAAGATTTCTTAAAAATAGCACTCCACTGCTGTTGGGAGAGTAGACTGGTGCAACCACTGTGGAAATCAGTATGGAGATGCCTCAAAGAACTAGGACTGGAAGTCCCATTTGACCCAGCTATTCCCCTGCTGGGTATCTTCCCCAAAGAATTAAAAGAATCACGCCACAGTGATATATGTGCACCAATGTTCACAGTAGCACAGTTTGTAATAGCTAACACTTGGAAGCAGCCCAATTGCCCATCAACTGGAGCCTGGATAAAGAAAAGGTGTTTTTAAAAATAAAGTGGAGTACT
Organism: Heterocephalus glaber; assembly: GCF_053883595.1. Classification (NCBI taxonomy): domain Eukaryota; kingdom Metazoa; phylum Chordata; class Mammalia; order Rodentia; family Bathyergidae; genus Heterocephalus; species Heterocephalus glaber. The sequence continues at coordinate 11,623,021 of NW_028258344.1, forward strand.
ACTCAGCCATTAAAAATGAGAAATTAGAGACATTTATAGCTAAATGGATGCACATTGAAGCGATGCTCTTAAGTGAAATAATTAGTACACACGTGTGAGAAACTGAAAGTGTAAATGAGGACTAAAAGGTATAATAGATGTGAAATAGGAAGGAAAGGGGAAGGGGAAGTGGGAGGGGTAGGGGAAAGAAAAGAAGGGAATGGAATATGAGAAAATGATAATGGACAGTTGAAGAGTAAGTATATCTGCCCTTGTTCCCCACCTTAAGTAGAAAGCATTGTATCTTCTCCATTCATACAAGGCATTCTCGCTGGAAGTATGGAGTACATGTCTTTAATTTGTTGAGAAGTTTCTGTTCTACTTCTAGTCTCCTGATAGCTTTTACCACGAACAGCTATAGAATTTGGTCCAATACTTTTTCTCCAACTACTGACAGGATCATATGGCTTTTTCCTATCCTCTGTTAAAATGATGACTTTTGGGGGTGGATCTCCCAATGCTGAACCAACACTGCCATCCCTATAACAAAACCACTTTCTACATCCTGCCAGATCTGACTTCTAAGAGTTGGTTTTGTTAAACAAATTTCTATCTATGTTCGTATTTTTTTCTTCTATTATCTTTATTCAATTTTAGGATTAGCACAATGTTGAGTTCCTAAAATGAGGGAAGAAGTGTTCCTTCTTTTTTCTGCTTTAAATGTTTGATATAATTTATCAGTTAAAATGTTTATGAGCCTGCTGTTGTCATATAGGTAGGTTTTCAAGCTAGGAATATACTTGAATAAGTGCTATTCAAATTTTATATTTCCTTCAGAGTTAGTTTCATTAATTTGTCTTCTTAGTTACTTCTTAGAAGTTGTCAAATTTATTTCAAAAAAGATTTTTGTAATATGCTTTCTATATCCTTTTAAATTCTGTAAAATCTGTGGTAATGTCTCCTAGATCTTAATATTATAATTTAAAAAATGTATAACTGATATTGTGTAACAGGAAGAAAAGGTCTAAAAAAGCAGGGGAATTGGGAGGGGTAGGGGAAGGGAAAAAAGGGAAAGGAAAAAATATGAGAAGAGGAAAAAAATAGAAACAAAGTCTTTGCAAATAGGGAAGGGTGGAGGGGGTGAAGGGAGGGCAAGAGAAGGGGAAAAAAAATAAGAACTGAGAGACTCATGTAGTGGCACAAGATCCCAATGATGACTGTAACTGTATTTTATACCTAAAATGTACCAATAAAGTTAATGGGGAAAAAAAATATGAGAAAATGAAAAAAGGGAAACAAAGTCTTTGTAAATAGGGAGGGATGGAGGGGTTGAAGGGAGGGCAGGGGAATGAGGAAAAAATAAGAACCAAGAGAAATTATGTAAAAGAGCAAATTTCCAATGATGAACGTCATTATATTGTATACCTAAAATGTACCAATGAAATTAATTAAAAAAAGAAGAAAAATAGCAAGGGGCAATGAAAAATTAATCCAACTGCCAGATGATGCAAATTAGAATAACATATGATTGATTGGGCTGGGTATGCTAGTGGATGCCTATAATTCCAGCACTCAGGAGGCTGAGGCAGGAGGATCACCTGCAAGTTCGAGGCCAGCCTGAGCTACATAGTGAGACCTTGTCTCAAAAAACCAAAAAAAATTATAAAAGATTGATTGGAGTCAATGAAAAAGCAGGAGAAAGTGCAACCAAAATAAACAAATTTGTTCACAGAAATAACAGCAATCTCCAGAATGAACATAGACACAAAATCTTCAATAAGATACTGGCAAACAGAATGCAGCAAATTATCAAGAAGCTTATATACACCATGACCAATTAGGATTCATCCCAGGGATGTAAGGATGGTTCAATATACACAAATCAATAACTTTTTTTTTTTTTTTGTACCGGGGATTGAACTTGGGTCCTTACACTTGCGCAGCAGGGGGTGAAACCAGAGCTAAATCCCCAGCCCCACAAATCAATAACTTAATACACCATATTAACAGAGCCAAGGACAAAAACTACATGATCATCTCAATAGATGCAGAAAAAGCATTCGACAAAATCCAACATGCATTCATGATAAAAACCCTACAGAAAATTGGAATAGGTAGTCTTTGTCTCAATCTGATAAAAGCCATCTATGACAAACTAACAGCCAACATCATACAACTGGACAAAAACTGGAAGCTTTCACTCTAAAATGAGGAACAAGACAAGGACATCCACTATCACCACTCTTATTCAATATAGTTCTGGAAACATTAGTTAGAGCAACTGGACAAGAGAAAGAAATAAAAGGAGTAAGGATAGGAAAGGAAGAAGTTAAATTATCATTATTTGTGATACTCTACATAGAAGACTCCAAAAACTCAACCAAAAGACTTCTGGATTTAATAATCAAATTTAGTAGCATAGCTGAATACAGTCAACACTCAAAAATCAACAGCATTTACTGTATGCAAAAAAAAAAACAAAACTCAATGAGAGAGAAATTAAGGAAACAACACCTTTCCCAGTAGCATAAAAAGAAAATCTAGGAATCAATCTAATGAAAGGAGTAAAAGATCTTTACTTTAAAAACTACAGTACTGGGCTGGGAATTTAGCTCAGTGGTTCCACCGCCTGCCTTGCAAGTGCATTGCAAGCACAAGGTCCCGAGTTCGATCCCCGGTACCAAAACAAACAAACAAACAAAAAAAACAATAAAAAAACTACAGTACTGAAAAAGGAGATTGAAGAGGATGGAAAGATATCCCTTGTTTTGGGTAGGAAGAACCAATATAGTGAAAATGGTCAAACTTCCAAAATTGTTATACAGATTTAATACAATCCTGATCAAAATACCAATAGTATATCTCACAGAATTAGAGAACAATCCTAAAATTCATTAGGAACAAGAAGAGGCCTAGAATAGCAAAAGCAATTCTGGACAACAAAAGCAAGGCAGGTGGCATCACAGTCCTTGACTTGATACTATAAAGCTACTGTGATAAAAACAGCATGGTACTGGTGAAAAAACAGAACCGATCAATGGAACAGATCAGAAGATGCAGAAACAACTCCAAACATACTCAGCCACCTTATCTTTGACAAAGAAGCCAAACACCTTCTCTGGAAGAAAGCCTCTTTAATAAATGGTGCTGGAAAAACTGGCTTTCCACATGCCAAAGATTGAAACTAGACCTGTATCTTTCACCATGCCCTAAACTAAAATCAAAATGAATCAAAGATCTAAATATTAAAACAAAAACATTACATCTGCTGGAAGATAGAATAGGTAGAACTCTTTAAATGACTGGTAGAGTGCCTTGCTGCTAAAGATAGTGGAAAACTTTTAGGCTTTGATTATATTAACCCTTTGGCAATATGTGAAATCACTGGCTAACTCCTTCCTTGTTTTGTTTTTGGTACCAGGGATCGAACTCAAGTCCTTGCGCTTGCTGGGGAGGTGACAGAACCATTGAGCTAAATACCCAGGACTGGCTAACTCCTTTTTAAAGGTTTATCTTATTCTTTTGCTTTGTGGATTTCTTCCTCTACCCATTGTTAAAATTTGGTATTTTCACCATTAGGCCCCTCTCATTCTTTATTGTCCAGTTAACCCCATGTCCCAGCCTTCACTGCCAATTCTCAATAGGGTTTTTTTTTTTGAGACAGGGTCTCACTACAATAGTACTTAAAAGGCTGGTTTTGAACATATGTAGCTCAGGTTGGCTTTGAACTTGTGGCCATTCTCCTTCCTCTGTCTCTCAAGTCCTGGCATTACAGCAGTGAATCACTATACCTGGCTTCATTAGTGCCCTAAGAAAAAATAATCCAGAACATTTCTGTTTAAAACTCCTCAGTGCTGTTAGAATCAACTCAAAAGAGCTGGCAGGATGTGCCCTCCTTTACCTCAAGTAATATCTTGTCACTTCCCACATTCCATTAAACAACCTGAAGTTTGAGTCTCACTTCCTTGAAACTTCTAAATCCTTGTTATACCTCTTGACCTTCTACACACTGTTGTATTCCTTGATTGTAGTAGTAATCACTTCCTATTATGGTTTTTCTGGCTAGTCCTCCTTTCTTTCAAATTTCACCTTCATGGTCAGGTCACTTCTTTCAGGATGTCTGCTTCGCTAAGCCTTCTCTAAAATAAATGTTCCTTCTAAGAAATCTGCAGCATGGGCCGGGAATTTAGCTCAGTGGTGTCACCACCTGCCTCGCAAGCGCAAGGACCCGAGTTTGATCCCCGGTACCAAAATAAAAAAAAAAAAAAAGAAAGAAAGAAATCTGCAGCATACTTCATTTCTTCCTTCATAGCAATATACTCATGTTCTTGCTAACTTAGCTTTAGCTTTACGGTAAGTTCTGTGAGGATAGTGGCTATGTCTAGCTTGTTCAAAATTCCCAGTCATACTGGGCCTGGTTCAGGAAGGGTACTTGGTGAATATCTGAATGACTAGATACCCTGAATTAAGTTCTCTTTCTAATCAGTTATTTGATTTTCAGGGAAATAATTTATGGTACAACTTTGCTAATATTTTATAGGAACATAAAAATGTTAAATTATCTTTCTACTAAAGACTATAAAAAGGTATAAGCAAAGTTGAAAAGTAGTTCTGACCATCAGTATGGCAAATGAAATGCAAAAATTCAATTAATTTAGATAGGAAGATTCTTCAAAACATACAAAGGGTCTAATTAATAAAATATTCAAGAACACAGAAAGATAATAGAAAAGAATGCAATTCCACCCACAAAACAATGAAAAGACAGTTTCATTTTATAGAGTTTTATTACAGGATGTTAATATTCAGGACACGGCAGAGCACCTTATACTTCTAATCAGGTTTTTGGTAACTGGATTTTAAGTGTTGAGTATTTTTCACATACCAGCTTTCAGGCAAAAATACTACTCAGTGACTGTTTAAGAGATGTTAATTTGATTAAATAGTTTATCCTTAATAACCTGAGACATCAATCCATGGATGGCTTCTATGGTAGTTTTACAGCTGGAAAGAAAAAGACACATTATATATTGAAACAGCTTGAAAACTATTCCAAACATGCAAGTTTTCTCTTATATTCATCCTTGCTTTTATTCATCCTTCACTTTTATTCATACACCCAAAACCATGCCAATGTAAAGTGTCCTTGTGATATTTGGCCTTCTGCATGTATTTTAACCCACTTAATTACTTACTAGAACTTTCACAAAAGAATGACAATGTAAAATTTTATATAAATCATAACAGTTTTGTTACTCGTCAGCAGCTTCGAGAAAAATTCTGCTTTAAAGGGCATCTACATGGGCATGGTGGTGCAGCCCATAATCCCAGTACTAGGGAGGCTAAGGCAGAAGGATTGCTGTGAGTTCAAGGCCAGCCTGGACTAGTGAGTTCAAGCCAGCCTGAACTACATAGATAGAGATTCTATCTAAAAAAAAAAAAAGCATCTAAAAGTACATATTAACTATGTGTTATATAACAAACAGTAATGTACAATTAATATTCACTATGTTAATATCACATATTAATCTATAATCACAGGTGATTCCAATATTACATAAACTGTTATTCCTTATTACCTAGAATAATTTACAAAATACATTTAAAGAATTCTATGCTCGGCCTGGCATTTAGCTCAGTGGCAACGCATCTGCCCCCCAAGCGCAAGGTCGTGAATTTGATTCCTGGTACCACAAAAAAAAAAAAAAAAAAAGAATTCTATGCTTTTTTCCCTGAAATAATCAATCCTCCAAACAATTAAAAATCAATGACTCAGGCCGGGGATTTAGCTCAGTGGTTTCGCAGCTTGCTGTGCAAGTGTAAGGATCCAAGTTCGATTCCCGGTACCAAAAAAAAAGAAAAAATCAATGACTCAGACATTAGAAATGGTAAAAAGTAAAAAAAAAAAAAATAAATAAAAATAAAACCTCACTACCATCTGTGAAATAGTATTCTTGTAAAGCTATCCCCAAAAGGAAAATTCTCTGCATCTGTACTGCTACTTTCGTCTTGCCTACTTTCCTTGTTATATAATTGAAGATATTCCTCTAGGAAAATTTTTGCTTCAAAAGAAACTGAGATGTAAGTGTAGATAAAATTACAAATTACAGACTACAAAGGTAGTTGAGCAAAAACATACACTCAAATCAAATTAAAAAATGGGTCCTAATGTCAAAACAAAAGGTAACTTTTATCCAGGCCACTCTTTCTACCTTCTAAAAGCTCGTGGAGAAGGGAATGAAATGATTCTAACCCAACAAGACTCTTTCCTGCTCCTAGAATACACTTAATCTTCCCTTCCTTCTTTTTCTTACAGACTAAGTCTGTTTTTCTTAAATAGATACCAATGTTATCATTTTATATGATGTCAACAGTTCTCCTTTTGCTCTTACCACATTAAAATTAAAATTTGTGCAAATACATATTATATTGATAGTCTTCTGTATGCTACACATCTGGAGGGCCACTTATTATTTATAAGGTATCTGAGAACACATCTTAAATTTATACCTAATAAATTCTTTGGTAGTAAAACTTGGGACACTGAATCATTTTATAAAGGCTAATTTCAAAAGCATAATTTAAAATGATATAATCATTTCTGTAGTATTATGAAATTTATGAAAAATTGAAAATTGGTAAATGTATGAAATCTTAATATCTCAGAAGAGGATTAGGTTACTAAAGCTTAGGGTACCCCTTTCTTAACAAAAAACTGATGGACTGGTTTTCTTTGCTAATTTGTTTGACCCTATAAAAGATGCCTGGGAGCATACCGTAACACTACTTAAATCTTTGATTTAAACTTTTAATCTTTTTATCTAATGTCTCCTAAATTTTCAGAGTTGATAACAGTGATAACTTGGTTGTCGACCTCAATTCACTCCAGATTTGTGTTTGAACATTGAAAAGTTTAAGAACTAAACATATTTTTCTCATAATGGAAATTTTCCCACAATGCAAATTTTTCCCATAATGGAAAATCAAATAATTGGTTCTGAGGCCCCAAAATTACACTTATAAATTCATTTTTCCTAACAAATTTTGCAATAATTTCTTTAACTCCATTGTGGTTCTTACAATTTTCCTCTTTTTAAAATTTTTTTTGTATTAAATTCTTTTATTGGTACATTGTAGGTATACAACACAATTACATTTCTCATTGGGAATTGTACCTTTATATAATGCATCTTGGTTCTTATTTTTTCCCCATTCCTAGCCCTCCCTTCACGCCCTCCACCCTTCCCTATTTACAAAGACTTTATACAATTTTCCTCTTAGCTTTACTACTGATATCACTAACTTTATTTGGAGCCATGGTAATAATATTTTATGCCAATAAAGTGCAAAAAAAAGCACAAAATGACAAATGTTTTAACACACTAACACAAGCACTAATAGGTTGTCTGGGCAAGAGTGGTACTTAGATGGAAGTGTCACTCCTTTGTCCCTGCAGTGAGATGTGGCCAGCCTATTAAAGTTTTTTCAGGTCAGATTTTTGTTCTGACCATAGAGCAGTTTACAAAAGGTAGCAGACTTGTTTTGAACTTTGCTGTTTGAGTAATGGAAAGTTTGTTTGGTGGCATTCGACAACTGAATTACCACATTGTATCTGCATAAGACAACTCTTTCTTTTCTTTTTTGCTGCAGCGGGGAGTGAATCCAGAGCCTTGCACATGATAGACAAACAATCTACCATCAAGCTATATCCCCAATACTTGTTATTTTGAGACAGGGACTCACTAAATTGTCCAGGCAGGTCCTGAATTTGTGATCCTCCTACCTGGGATTACAGGCATATGCCACCATACCTGGCTTTGCATATGACTAATTTAATTTTTTTTATTTTTTTACTTTTTATTATTTATATATTAATTGGTACATTTTAGGTATACAATACATTTACATTTATCATTGGGTGTTTGTACCTGAACATGATGTATCTTAGTTCTTATTTTTTCCCCCATTACTATGCACCCTTCACCCCCACCACCCTTCCCTATTTACATAGACTTTGTTTCCATTTTTTTCTCTTTCTCACAATTTTTCCTTTCCCTTCATCCCTTTCCCCATCCCCTCCTGCCACCCCTACCCCTTTGGACCTTTTCCTATTTCAAATTATCAGTTATTCGTTTTAATCATTTTCATCCTTATTTACACTTTCAGTTTCTCACACCAGAGATACTATTGGTATTTACACGTGTGTCCTATTTATTTCACTTAAGACTACGGCCTCAATATGCATTCATTTAGCTATAAATGACTCTAGTTTCTCATTCTTTATGGCTGAGTAGTACTCCATTTTATAAAAAAACCACATCTTCTTTATCCAGTTTCCAGTTAATGGGCATTTGGGCTGTTTCCAAACCTTAGCTATTACAAATTGTGCCGCTATAAACATAGGTGCACATATATTGCTGTGGTACAATTCTTGTAATTCTTTGAGGAAGATACATACGACCAATTTTAAAGCCCCCTCTTCAAACAAACAATTAATATTCAGGTACCATTTTAAGTTATAACTAAGTTGAACAAAAAGAACTTTGGATTCTACTATTATTAGCAAATTTTGAAGAAAGAATTAGCAGCAAGAATCTTACAGATTTACTCTTACCTGTCTCTTGTAGCTTTGGCAAGTTTGTCTTCTGACTTTCGGTCATGTGTTTCTAAACCCAACATAAAACTTCCTCGGCCCAGCTGGGCTTCTGACTGTTCTAACTTTTCAGACAAATCAAACACCTGACCAGTGGTATAGTCTGCATTCTGTGGAGAAAATGGTAATGTGTCAGTCCATAATATAAGCCCACCATTTAAAAAAAGCTACGTATTTATCTGTGAATCAATTCTTTTTTTACATAGAATATTCCACTTATAAAGAATTCCACTATAAAACCTGAGTGAGTAGTTAGTACAGAAGTCAAAGGCAGGCATGGTGCTGCATTCCTGTTATCCTAACACTCTAGGAGGCCAAGGCAGGAAGGTTACCAGTTCCAACCCAGGTTGGATAATTTAAGGACTTAGCCAGACCATGTCTCAAAACAGGCATGAGAGGGAGGGGATGTAGCTCAGTAGAAGGATCTTGGCTTTAGTCCTTATTACTAAAACAAAACAAAATCAAAAAGTCAAATTATACCTGCAAAAACTGCTTTCAAATTCAAGCAGTTTGAGTGTAGGTATTTTCCTTCTTATGATTTCAAGATTAAATCTGAAAATTTTATTTTTTTTTAATTTTTAATTTTTTTTTTTGGTACCGGGGATCGAACTTGGGACCTTGTGCTTGCAAGGCAGGCAGTGGAACCACTGAGCCAAATCCCCGGCCCTGAAAATTTTATTTTTGATAGCTTAAATCTAGTACAGTGGTACCTTGGTTCATGAATTTAATTTGTTCCATGATTCTGGGGAAGATGGCTACATTTGTGTTCATCACCTGATGTGGAGTTCACCAACGGAAGCAAAATTTTGCCGAATGCTTCTGTTTGCAAACCAAATTGTCCAGCAAACAGAATCATTCATGAAGTGAGGTACCATATATTTGTTAATATGGGAGGCATTTTTTTTTTGGTACCAGGGATTGAACTCAGGGGGAGGCTTTTTTGAGACAGAGTCTTGCTATGTAATTCAACCTGGCCTCAAACTTTTAGTGATCTTTCTGGCTCAAATTCCTGAGTGCTGGAATTACAGCTGTGCACAAGTATGCCCAGCTTATGGGAGGCTTTGGTGTACACAGATTTGAGGCTAGGTTCTGGCCCTTCCGCACATTAGCTGGGAGGGCTGAGGTTTGCCTCTTGTCTTCTGAAAATGGGAAAGGATGGCAATAATTTTTACCCCAGGTTATTATAAAAAAAATTATATATATATGTATATATATCTATACATACACATAGAGATACCATCTAAAAATGTATACATCAGGAAAAGAAAAACTTGTATAAATACTTTTATACTAAATTTATTTAGACATTGAGACTAATACAAGTTACTTTTGGCCTCTACAATTACAAGAGGTGCTCAAAGTGGTGATCATTAGCTTCCAGACATTTATTAGTATGGTGAAGTACTAAAGTATGCATGTATTTTTTTGGCAGTCTCTCTCTCTACCTCTCACTCTCTCTCTATATGCTTAATTTTATATATAGATATATTTATATATATGCTTAGTAATTGCTAGCTAATTTTATTGTTTTCTGCCAAACTTTTAGAATTAGTACTTATGACAATATTTTTTTTAATGACATTTTTTAGCTTTTCTAGTTCTAAAATCAATGGTCATTACAGAAAATCTGGAAAATTTATAGTATTATAAAGAAGAAATTAACATGCCCATAATCCTTCCATCTAGCTATAAGCAGTTATATTTTAAAGTAATGCTCTATCTTCATATACAGACCCACATTTGAAAAACTGGAATATTTATAGTTTTTTCTGCAATATTGCATACTTTTTATTTTATTTTTGTTTTGATTTTTTGAGACAAGGTCTAGCTTTGCAGTTCAGGCTGGTCTCAAATTCACTATGTAGCCCAAGCTGGCCTTGAACTCATGGCAATCCTCCTACCTCAGCCTCCCAAGTGCAAGGATTACAGGCATCCACTACTACGCCTGGCTGGCACACTTTTTAAAAAGGAAAAATTTAATACTGCTATATGTGTATTTAACTGTAATATTTTAAAGAAAATTTTTAGTAGGTATAACTTTTAGGTAAGTTTTAAAGTATATATTCTGTTTCTTAAGTCTTCAGTAGAAGAGAGTGAAGATTAATAACCAGTTTGGCAAAAATTAATGTTATACTACTTGTTCAATTTGTAAGACAGTATATGGGAAATATAGATCTATCCCCAAATATGAAAAGTTATTTGCTGTCATCACAGCTGCTTCAAAAGGCCCTTCAAAATGCTACTCATTCTTCCAATGATTTTACAATATTTTAAAAGATGCAATTATATTCACTTTATCTGTATGTAAGTGATTTAGGAAATCAATGGGTTTTTCCACCATATACCTGCAAAAAGTTTACAGATCATTTCACAATTCCAGGATTTGGGTACTCATGTCATGAAAATGTAGGTTATTGCAAACAACTGCGCTATTAAAATGACAATAAGATATATCCAATAACATTTCAAATGCATTAAGAATGAGTACAAAGGATGAATTTCCTAAATTAGAAAATAACTTCTTTTCTAGTAGTTTTAGGTTTAATATGGTAATTAACTGCTCTAGGTGAGGAAAGAGGGAAGTTGTACATTTACCGTATGTTTTCTTAAAATGCTGCAGTTAACTCTATGTAAAACCACAAGAAGGGAGGTATGCAATTTAACTTTTTCTTGATTACTCCACTGATATATGCAGTGCTGAAATACAGGGATAGTCATAGGGCTGAGTAGGCAAATCTGCTTGCCTTTAAGTAAAGGTTCATACTGCTCTGGTCTTACCGTGTTTTCTCCCCTTGCCATCAGGTATGACTTCAGACTGCTATTAGTATACTTGACTCTAAGGAAACAACATATATAAAGTACTTAGCAGTGTCTGGCACATGGAAAACATTTAATAAAATGTTCGATTTTTATGATCACTCCCTTCTAATCTACTTCTGATCACTGAAGAAATAAAAACAAACTATCAGAATTGTTTAAGATAATAGTAAATAGGCTCAAATGAGGTCTTTTTCCATGAATTCAATGTACCAAAGTAATAATAATTTATTGAGGCTTTATTATATGCCAGGCACTTTGCTAAATGCTTTATATAAAGTACCTAATTCTCCTAATGTACTTAGTGATGTACGTAATATTATTATAACTCTATACCCATGAAGGTTCAATCACATTAACTTTCTGAAGGTCACTCAAAGCCAATAAAATGACAGTTGTTTTGAAACCCAGGTTTAAATTTCAAGTCCTATGGTTTTAACCACTGTTGTATGCAATGTATGAAATGACCTACTTTTTTCAAAAAGTAAAAAACTGTTCCCCAGTTCTATAGTTATTAAATGAATACTCTTCTGAAAACATTAGTCCTTAATAACCTATCAGGAAATATTCACACACACACACACACACACACACACACACACACACACACACACACACATTTTTTTTTTTCTTCTTTCCTGCCCAGCATGTTTTTTTAGGGTAATGATCTTTTGATTTCTCTCTAGTGGCCTCTTCTTTCCCTCCTTAGTCCCTGTATTCCTGAAGGAGTTGCCTTTGTCCCAGCCCAGCAGTAAAACACTTGTCTTGGCCCAGCCACTCATCAAGTTTATTCTTCTGTCCACTGCAGATCCAATGATGGGCATGTAAACTAAGTAAAGGCAATCAGACATAGCAAGAAAGGCTTTGCCTGAAAATATGCAGGTGTGTGTTTTTCTCTTTTGAACATAAAATGGACAGGCTGGCAGATCTGGAGCTAATGCTGTCCCCTTGCTTTCAAATGAAGCCTGAAGATAAACCTGATAAAGCTTAAAGAAAAACTAACACTTTGTAATATTGCTTGAATGCAAACTTAGCTGTGCCTGAGGTAAGTTCTACCAGACTCAGCAACTTACACAATTCCCTTTCTCATTTAATTGGATATCCTGTTACTTATAACCAAAGTCCTACTTGAGACATCTGTCTGTTACCTATAACAGAAACGGTATTTATATATTTTTCTCCATAAGTCTCTTGAAGGCAGGCACAGATTTCACCCTGATCTGACCACTCTATTTGCCATTGAGACTTGGTCTCTTTGGCACATGATGCGGACCTTGGAATGGCCTAGCATCCTGGGGTGTAAAATCCTATCCTGGCTCTGATTTCTTGGCCAAGACAGGTATATGGGGTTTTAGATATTAACAGCTTTGGTAGCTCAGATAAAATTAAAATGCATCTGTTATAAGTACTTACAGTAAGCAAGCTAGAGGAACTCAGTGTATTCACCCAGTATTTATTCCACAAGAGCTCAAGTAATTTGCGATCCAAAGATGATTTGAAATATGAGACTTCTAAGGCATAGTATCTATGAAAAGAAAGCACAAATTCACTTAGTGAAAAAATATTCTATTCAATTATCTCATATAGATGTTTGGGACAAATTTAAAGAAACTGTGCTTTATATTCAGATAATCAAACCCCAGCACTTGAGAGGCTGAGGCAAGAGAAAACTGCTGTGAGTTTGAGACCAACCTGGGCTACACAGTAAGTTCAAGGCCAGCCTAAACTACATAGTGAGACCCTGTTGTATTAAAAAAAAAAAAAAAAAATCAGACTTTATGAATGACATATTCATGCTACTTGGTTTATGATTCCAGCTAATAGCACATACACTTAATAACCTTCTGCTGTAGGGTCAGCAAAATTGGCCTTTTTCTTTTTAATCATTTATTTTTCTTTTAGTTTTTGAGACAGGATCTCACTAAATTGCCCAGGCTGGCCTTGAACTTTCAATACTCCTGTTTCAGCCTCCCAAGTAGCTGAGGTTACAGGCACACACCAATGTACCAGGCAAAACATACGTATTTTTAAAAGTAACAAATATTTAAATATCTCCGTAGGTTCTGTACATGACTGGGTACAAAGAAGCACAAGAGACTTCTTCACTTTGAAGAACTCACTCTTTATATGGGAAAGTAGTATGAATCTAAACAAGTTAAATATAATGAAATATTTTGGATAACAGTAAGTGATGCTAAAGTGCATATATAATATGAATCACCTACCAATTAAGTGTTAGAAACAATAGGAATGTTTAGAGGAGCTCAAGTGGTCATTTCAAGCTAGAACTGCTTGAGAAGCCCCAGAAGAAAAGGTATGACATAAGATAGCTCTTACATGAGTCTATGGGATAAGTATGTTGAAAACATTAGGCATTAGCCAATAGGCAGAAAGTCTTAACCCCCTTAACCCGTAAGAAAAGATACACAAGGGATAGAAAACTGGTCTAGCTGGACAATTTATCAAGAGCAGAATTATGTAAGGAAGACCCAGAAAGCTATACTGGTACTGAGGTTTAATTGGCAGAAGATGTTATACAAAAGTTAAACTTGGGGCCGGGGATTTAGCTCAGTGGTTCCACCACCTGCCTGGAAAGCGCAAGGTCCAGAGTTCGATCCCTGGAACCCAAAAAAAAGAGTTAAATTTTATCCTCTAGGTACATAGGACTCATTGAAGGTGTTTAAGCAAAGGAATACTATAGCTAAAAGAGTGTTTTGGAAAGCTGGCTGTTGCAGTCCTTCAGGAGGTATCAGAGAAGAGAAACTCATCAAAAAGACCCACAAATGAAGCTATCGAGAGGCAGGGCAGACAGGAAGAGATAAAGGTGTAGACCCTAGGTTCATGGTGCAAAAGACAAAATCATACGGGCACAACAAAAAGCCTATTGACTGAAGTTCAGCAGTGATGAAATAAAAGGAAATTGAAGACATCAGGATTAAATGATGGTTTTTTCAAGATTAAGACATGTATGCATGTCTGAACATAGAATGGAAGCAATGAGTGGAAGTGAAGTATATAACTTAAGCAACTACTATGTCCTAGGTGCTTTACCTAAATCCTGATTTAATCTTCCCTATAACCGTACATGAAAGGATTATATCCATTCTACACACAAGGAAATATTCAGTGCTACAATTTGGATCTGGAATGTCTCCCAAAGGTCCATGTATTGAAGGCTTGGTCTCTAACCATGATGCCACTGGGATGGTGAGTTTAAGAAGTGGGGCCTAGTAGAAGGAAGTTAGGTGATTACGGGTGTGGCCTCGAAGGAGATATTGGGACCTTAGATCTTCCTTTTTTTCTCTTTTTGCTTCCCAGACACCATGAGGTAAATAGCTTCCTCTTTGCGATGCTCCCACTGCCTTATCACTGACCCAGAAATAATGGGTCCACTGACCATGGACTGAAACTTCTGAAATTGGGAGCCAAAACAAATCTTTCTTCCTTATAAGTTGACTCATCTCAGATATTTTGTTACAGTGACAGAAAGCTAACACAAAGACCTTGCTTAAAGCTGCAGACCTAGAAAGAGGCAGAGGAAGGACATAAAATGAGGATCTGAAAGATAGAAAGCAAGGGTATAGAATAGATTCTTGATTTTTTTTTTTGTTTTTTTTTGTTTTTTAAGACAGAGTCTCACTATGTTGTTCAGGCTGGCCTTGAACTCACTATGTACCCCAGGCAGGCCTTGAACTTGTGGTGATCCTCCTGCTTCAGCCTCCAGAGTGCTGGGATTACAGGTGTGTGCCACCACACCTGGTTCTAGAATAGCCTCTTAAGTCTTCAAATTTATGTATCACCTCATAAATTACTATTTTAATTTCTTAAATGGACAGAATGAATTTTTCCTAATATGATTAGCTGCAAATCTCAGTAGCAGAGGATATTCAAAATTACTTGTGGAGCTAACGACTCAGCTTCTATAGGAATAGTCAATAACCAATCCTCCTGAGAACTTGAAATCAGAAGCAACATTATCAGCATGTTGTTAACGATACAGGGTAAGTGCTTAAAGAAAAGACAATAATAGCTTAAGTGACCTTCTCTGGGGGGTGGGAAAGGTATAAAATTGTTTTTCATAAGATTCATAGAATCATTTAATTTTTTTAAAAGACATGCGGGTCTGTGATACTTGGGCTGGCCTTGAACTAGGCTCCAGTGATCCTCCTGCCTTAGCTTCCTGAGTAGCTAGGACTACAAGAATGTGCCACTGTCCTTCTCATCTGATTCTGTATGATATGCTTATAACACTAATAAAATATAAGGTAGTTTGAAAAATACTTCAGGGGCTGAGGATGTAGCTCAGTGATGGAGTGCTTGCCTAGTATGGACAAAGTCCTGGGTTTGATCCCTATCACCAGAAAAACAAAACAAAACAACTTTGTATCCTGTTTCCAATAAAGAAAAAATGAAAAATCAATATAAACTGCAAACAGTAGCTTATCATCAGATAATTTAGGAAAAAGACATAACTAGTCCACACAAAACCCTTGCTCTTTGAACTTGTTTCATTGAAATATTTGCAAAAAAGAATGTCATTATTACTATTCTGTTGGAATTAACCCAAAGTAAGAAAATATCTTTGAATACTCTAGCAATTCCACATTCAAGATACTCAGTTCTAGCAAATAAGTAGTTGACAAAGTACTGACTCCTTTCTGATAAGCTCCTATTTTAGAAGAACAAGGTAGAGTATTTGGCAAAAGAAAGATATTGAAGGAAGACAAAAGAACCCATGAAAAGAAAAGAAAATCAGGGAAGGTGGGTCTTTTGGAATATAAAAACATATGACAATATAAACAATTTAATGATATGTACATATACATAGTGATATGTACATGTACATAGTGAATGTATTAATTATATATTGCACAGTGAATGTATTAATTATATATTGTAAGCATGTACTATTAAAAAAATGAAAAAAGAATGGATTGTTACTCAGAAAATGAGAGTTTGCAGCAAAGGTGTTTCCACACTTAGGAGCAATTCTCTTAAACAGGAATGGTTTAAATTCTTTTCAGTAGGGCAAATTAAATGATTCTAACCATTTAGCACACTGGTAATTAATAGTTTTTACAGAAATAAAAGTTAGAGATGGGTGAAAACTAGATATATTTTAAACCTCAATTTTTTAAAAATCTGTAATTTTCTAAGAATATCCGAACAGAAAAATAAGAGCAGTAGTGATTCTTCCTTCAAGTGGAGATAAGAGGTATAGAGAAAAGAGGACACTGAATAATCATTTCATTTAGGCAATAATTTTTTTCTTTTGCTTTCTTTTAAAAGTCTCTTCTGTGTGCCATGCCTTATTTCAAATGCAAGGATACAGCAGTAAATAACTGTTTCCAAGAAATGCACTTCCTACAGGAGTCAGTAACAAGAAAGCAAAAACAAGTGCTAAGAAGAAAAAGAAAAGGGGACAGAGAGTGACAATAAAGTGCTATTTGACATAGGTTGACCCATAAACATTTTCTGTTGAGGTGACTCTTAAACAGATACTCAAGGTATCTGTTAGTGAGCCACATGGTAGTTAGTGAGCTACGTGGAAATAAGGATGTTTCAGGCAGAGGAAACAAAGTACAAAGACCCCAAGCCAGAATCCTGCCTGGTACATCTGACAAACTGTGAGGCTGGGTCGGAGAGGTTATGTGATAAAAGATGAGTTGAGATGCTGAAAGACTGGACCCTATAGGGTTGTGTAACCTATGGTAAGGATATTATTCTAGGTGAGATGGGGTCATTCTGAGAAAGAGAACATGATCTTACTTCCAGTCTAACAAACTCAGTCTGGTTGAGAAAACATCTGTAAGGGTTGTAGGGTAGACACATCCTCACCACCAAAATGTAAATTTGAGCTGCCACTCTTCCACTTGAATGTGTACCCCTCGGGCAGTGTGCCTGTCCATCCTGGAGGAGGACAAAGACTGGAGGCCAGCTATCACGATCAAACAGATCTTATTAGGAATACAGGAACTTCTGAATGAACCAAATATCCAAAACCCAGCACAAGCAGAGGCCTACATGATCTACTGCCAAAACAGAGTGGAATATGAGAAAAGGGTTCCAGCACAAGCCAAGAAGTTTGCGCTCTCATAAGCAGCGGCCCTGTGGCTCTGCAGAAAGGAAGGGATTGGTTTGGCAAGAACTCGTTTACACCTTTTGCAAATCTAGTCGCTCATATGGTCACTAGCCAGCCACCTGGGAGGGCTGGGCGGGCACCATCTCCATTCCTGCCACTGGCATACAGTTTTCATCTGCTGAATTACCCCGTTTTCATACAGGGTCTCTTCCTTCAGTCTTTTGTATTTTTGATTGTTATGTAAAACTTGCTTTTAATACTGATGTCAGTATTTCAACTGCTGTAAAATTATAAACTTTTATACTTGGGTAAGTCCCCTAGGAGCTAGTCCTCTGCTCTCAGAGGCAGGCATGATTCCCACCACTCGGAGCTGCCCGAAGCCTCTAACTGGCTGTACGAGAAGAAAATCACTTGCCCCTCTCACCCCTTATCTGGTCTCCTCAGAACCTGGGCTGTGTTGCTTATGAGCCTCAGATCCAAAGTCAGGTAGTGTCTTGATTCTGCATCACTTCCTTTGTGTTTATATGGCGTTTTGTCTGTGGTGCTGTTTAGAGTAAATAAACTGTTTCTGTTAAAAAAAAATACTATCTCCCAGCCCCAGTCTTTCATCTCCCCCCTTCCCTTCTGAATGCCTCTGCCCTGCTGCAGGGTCCCCACACCTGGTCCCTCTGGATGGAATACAGGGGTATCTCCTGCCATCCTCTGCTTCTTCTCTAAGCAACTCTCTCAAGCCACAGGATGGGCAGTAAAGGCCTCTCCCAAGAGCAGCGAGCCTGGGATGGCTGTAGTATCTGATGTCTTAAGTAGGTTACCCAAGCCCCCCTCATCACATGTAGCTGACAGTCAGGTTCTCAAAGTGATCCATTAGCAAAGTGCTCCTGGGTGAAACAATCAAATCTTTACTCCTTCAGAAAAGCCAGGTGTGGTGACATGCATCTGTAGTCGCAGCAACTTGGGAGGCTGAGACAGGAGGATTGCTTAAGCCCATAAGTTAAAGGCCAGGCAGGGCAACAGAGCAAGATTCTATCTCAAAAAAACCCAAACCAACCTCTAGGGTACATGAAATAGGGAAAATGGGTGAAGTGAGACTGAAAAAGTGCTGATAACTCGGAAGCCAGGGGCTTATGCACTGCTCTGTCTGCTTTTATGAATATCCCACAAAGAATTTTTGAAAGTTAAAAAAAAAAAGAAAATACTAGTAGCATGGTTCAGGATCCTGATAGCACTGGCTTGAGTGAAGGTTACAATAAGAGAAATGGTGAGATATATTTAGAAGGTAAAGAAAACTGCCCTTCTTTAACATTTAAAAAAAAATTAAGATGTAGTTCACATATCCTGAAATTCACAATTTTATTTGTTTGTTTTTTTGGTTTTTTTTTTGGTACTGAGGATTGAACTCGGGTCCTTGCGCTTTCGAGGCAGGCAGCAGAACCACTGAGCTAAATCCCCGGCCCTACATAATTTTAATAAAGTATATAATTCAGTGATGTTTTTATTTGGCTTAACTTTGGAATTAAAATGTAGAGTCCTTGCTAAATGGAAATTGGGTACTTTAAGGGCTACAAACATGCTAGTATCAGGCTGACCCTGAACACATCTTTCAACTTTAATTTTGTTATAGGCCAAGTTATCTTGTACACTGAGAAAATGTTTATAGCTCTGTGAAAGGCAATTTATTAGATTAAACCGATTATTAATAAAAAAACTTTGAACATTATTGTAAATTCTTATCTTTTTATTATTATTTAAAAAGGTATTATATATTATGAAATATATTTTGTCTACACCTTTCACTCCTTTGTAAAATAAAGGGTTGGAGATCTTTAAGGTTTCTTATAGTAACTTTGGCACTAAATAGAATTTTAAATGACTCACTGTTTGCAATGTACACCAAAGTCTTCTATTTTATTTAGTGGGATAGTTTGATACTCAGAAGGTCCTTCATCAGGAGGTTTGTAGCCCTAAACAAAAATAAAGAAAACAGAAGATTAAAAACAAATAACCAGAAAACCCCAAGAAAAAAATGTTTCTATGCAGTTTTTTACTTATAGAAACATTATTTTGGGGAGTGAAATATTCAATATAACACGCTAAAAGCTAGGTGTGGTAGCACATACCTGTAATCTCAGCACGTGGAAGCTGAGGCAGGAGGATCCTTGAGTTCAAGGCCAACCTGGACTACATAGTGAGTTCAAGGCCAGCCTGGACTACATAATGAGATCCTGTCTCAAAAGATCAAAATCAAAACATTCTAATAAAAAACGAAATATTTGCTTTTACCCTTTTCCTGGAGGCTATAGGCTGGATTTGCTTATAGATTCCTTTTTTTTTTGTCCTTAGGTAATACCTGGGATAGTATCTATTGCAGAGTGCAGGTTCTCTCCAGGGAAGGAAACAAATCTGTATAGTTTATTGTTTCTCTAGTACCTGTCAGAATGCCACGAGCATTCTTGGTTACTACTTTTTTGTTTTTTGTTTTTTGAGACAAAGTCTTGCTATGAAGTTCAGGCCGGTCTTGAACTCACTATGTAGTCTAGGCTGGCCTCAAACTCATGACAATTCTCTTGCCTCAGCCTCCTGAGTGCCGGGATTACAGGCATGCGCCACCACAGCTGGCTGCCACGGGCATTCTTATAAGAAAGGTATTACTTATTAAATACTTAAGAAATAAAGGCTGCTTCCATAAAGAAAGAGAAACTAGAGACATTTATAGCTAAATGGATGCATATTGAGGCCATACTCTAACTGAAATAAATAGGACACACATGTGTAAATACTGAATAGTTTCTCTAGTGTAAGAAACTGAAAGTGTGAATAAGGATTAAAATGAATAATTGATAATTTGAAATAGGAAGAAAAGGTCCAGAGGGGTAGGGGAAGTTGGAGGGGAAGGGGAAAGGAAAGACGGGAAAGGAAAAATTATGAGAAAAGAAAAAAATGGAAACAAAGTCTATGTAAATAGGGAAGAGCGGAGGGGGGGAAGGGCGCACAGGCAATGTGGAAAAAATAAGAACCAAGATAGATCATGTACAGGTACAAGCACCCAATGATAAATGTAAACATATTGTATACCTAAAATGTACCAATAAAAGAATTTAAGCAAAAAAAAAAAAAAAAAAAAAAAAGAAATAAAGGCTGCTTTTCTAATAAAATTAGCAATATACAGAGTCTGCCAAAAAATGTATACACACTTCAGCAGTTTGCCACACTAGTAAATGTCTGGAACTAATGGCCACCACTTTGAGCACCTCTTGTAATGACAGAGGCTAAAGGTAACTTGTATTAATCTCATGATATCTCAGTAAGTTCAGTATTAAAATTTTTATACAAGTTTTTCTTTTTTGGCAGATTATTTTTTGCTCGGGCTAGTCTGTGTCAGCTTGCTAGTTTACAAACATAATTAAATTGTTTTAAGACTAAAAAGATGCTAATCATTGCATTATCTTTAAAAATAAGTAATATATTTGGAGTTTAAAAAATTATAAAGGCTTATAATTTTAAAAATTACCTTTGGGTATGTCCTAAAAGCCCCAAGATTCACTTTCCCTGCAGATATTGTTCTTGTTGGATCAATCTGCAAGAAAAATAAATTTAATATCTGTCAATATATATCGTCTCCATTTATGCAAACATTCTAAACCTAGAAATACATGTGTACATATAACAGTGTATACACACAACAACCAAACAATAAGAAAAAATTACCCAGACACAAAAAAAGGTAAGTATAGGCGTTCCTCACAGTTAATTCAGAGATTATATTTAGTTCTATCACTTAAGATTATTACTGGAGGATCTTCTCATCTTTTTAAAACTTTTTTTAATTTTGATAAATCAGTAATTTCTACTTTCCTCCTAGAAACCTGCGTTGCATCTAAAACACTCTGGGAATAGGAACTGTTCTATTAATTTCTATTTGCTCAATTCAACCCTGGATGCCTATGAAAAATTGGGTGCGAGACCTAAGTGCTATGATTACCTTATTTTATGGGGGCAGACTGGGGTTAGGTATGAGATGCAGAGAGGTTAAGTAACTTGCTTCTAAGAGGTGTCCCAGCTTCTAAGAGGTAGAATTCAGATTTGAACCTAGGCAGAATGATAAAGAGCCTTGCTCTTTACCATAGTGTTTTGATTTCTCTGTATAACTGCTTTCATAAATCTTCTTAAAGATTTTAATTAAAACTAGTTTTAAAAGTACTTACAACTACTGCTACGAATGGTTCCTGGAACTGCTGGTTAAGCATCTGTGTGCTGACATCAATCCCAGAAAGCCAACAGCCATAGCCAGGGTGGCTGTGATACCAGCCAATTGCATTTTCAAGGCGGCCAACCTAACACATGAAGACAGAGTATGAAGTTCCTGTTTAATCTCAGTCATTTGTCTCTTTTATGTAGCACTATGGTACAATTATAGTGTGTAGAATAGCTCACAGTATATGTTGCTTTCAAGTTAAAAAAGAAAATTTTAAAAA
Source organism: Heterocephalus glaber (assembly GCF_053883595.1). Classification (NCBI taxonomy): domain Eukaryota; kingdom Metazoa; phylum Chordata; class Mammalia; order Rodentia; family Bathyergidae; genus Heterocephalus; species Heterocephalus glaber. The sequence continues at coordinate 11,645,024 of NW_028258344.1, forward strand.
TAGATAATACAGGGCTGGGGATTTAGCTCAGTGGCACTGCACCTGCCTGGCAAGCACAAGGTCCTGAGTTCAATCCCTGGTACCAAAAAAAAAAAAGTACATACACAAAGTACATAATTAATTAACAAAGTACAAGAACAAAAAAGTACTGAGCCTCCTTCCCATCTCTTTTCCCTCAAGCACCTGGTTTCTCAGCCAAGACGTTACTTCTATAGTCAATTGCTTACATACCCTTACAGAGATATTCTTTGCATGTACATAGATTAATAAATATGCACACAAAATAGAATACCACATATAGCGTTTTATACTTTGCATTTTTACTCAAATGATTCTGGAGTTTGAGCCATTTAAGTATTCAAGTAAATGTAGAAAGCTACCTTTTTTCTTTTTTTTAAAAAGGTTGCCTTAGCAGTTCAATAGATGCACCATAAGTTATTTAATTGGTTTTATACTCAGGAATATTGTTCCTAAACTTCTATGTTATTTCATTTTTTGGTGCTGGAAGTATTGAACTCAGGGCCTCTAACATGCTAAGCAAGCACTCCAGCCCAGCGCCCCCCATTTTAAATTTTAAACACATATCTGATAGTGTGAGAATGTATCTGGAAACAAACAAATCTATGCTATTAGTCTTATCAGGCTTTTCATTTCATATTTTATATAGAAATTAAACTTAAAATATAAAATTTAATGTTTAGAGGATAGTTTTAAGTTCAGAAACTCAAAAATCACCTTGACACTCTAATTTGCTATTACTAAACTTATGAAACATCATCTTTACCTGTTTGGCATTTTCTATGTATGCGGCCATGTACTCATATGCAGCAGCTTGAGCATTTACTCGGGTTTCGGTGCCCTCTACAGGCAAAGCAAAACTGTCCATAATGATCATGGTTTCACCATCCACTTTTCCAAGCATCAAACCCATCACTTCCAAGTTGCCTCCTGATCTGGCATGCATTACCATTTTCAACAGAGCCAGTGCTGAGATTTTACAGTACTTAAAGTAATGGTGACTACAAAAAAAGAAAGGTGTAATTAAATTTCTTATGTAAAGTGCAATTTCAAAAGAGTTTTTGTGAACATACTAAGTACTGAAAGGATTTGTGGGAATGAAAGGGGTGTGTAAAATGTGAGATTAGGAAAAAGGAAGTAGAAAGAATTCCTACAGGCCTTGGGAATAATAAACATGCAATAGACCTGCAAAGTATTCCCCCTTGGAGGAAGGGAAAAAACTCTGAAATAAACTATTCAAATAAGGGAATAACATAATCAGTTTAATTGGCTTTTCCTCTGTTAATCTGAAATCAGATTTTGACTCTGATTGAATGGTTGTGGCTAAACCTTGTGAGGCCTAACTTCTGGCCTAATGGTTATGAATCTGGGCTGTGACATGCACATGGCTGAATCTACCGCTCCCCAGCTGTGATGTGGTACAACCACTTAATGCCTGTGCCTCAGTTTCCTTATCTATAAATAGGAAATGCCATACTTGTTGTTTGGATAAAGTAAATAAAATATATAAAGTCCTTAGCTTAGTACCTGGCATGTACTAAAACATTAGTTAGTGCTGTTATTAGCATTAATAATCTGTCTCTTAGGGTTCTCTCAAAAGTACAGTGTGTTGGGGCTGGGGATTTAGCTCAGTGGTTTTGCTGCCTGCTGCGCAAGCACAAAGACAAAGACCTGAGTTCGATCCCTGGTACCCCCCCCCCCAAAAAAAACAAAGTACAGTGTGTTGAAGGGTTTGGCTTCCTTTTCTCATATCAGTCTCAAAATAAAAAGTAACTATGATAATCCTTATGATCACTACTCTAGAGTAGTTATCACTGGAAGTGACTAAATTGAATAAAATTACATTTTGTTATCACTGATGCTGCCTAGGGGCAGGTAGAACTACAAGTACAGCCACAGACTGGGAGGCAGGCTGATAAGCTTCCAAATACTTAACAGACTATACCAAAATGCACAACCTGCTATAGAAGTAACCTGACAATCAGACAAGGAACCAGGCTGTATAATGTGGTTTGTCAATGTCTCTGAAAAGCTTTCATAAATGCCTGCCCATAGAAAACAACTAAGCTTAATTCTCAACCTTTGGCAGACTTCAACCACAGGGTGAAAGATAGGGAGGACACTTGGTCTTGGAGTCATGACATGAAGTCTTGGCTCCGCCATTCAGTGGGGAAAAGAGAGAAGATAAACATTATTGTGCTCCCGTTACACACATTTTATTTATTTATTTATTTATTTATTTATATTTTTGGTACCAGGGATCGAACTTGGGTCCTTCCGCTTGCAAGGCTGGCAGCGGAACCACTGAGCTAAGTCCCCGGCCCCTATTACACATGTTTTAGAACCTTTTTATATATTACCTCATCTAATCTTTGTATTACCATAAGATTTTGTTTCTGTTTTATAAATATATTTTACATGTACTGCAAACATGTATTAATTTAAAATGGCAATTAAAATACAGCATTGGGTTGTCATGAGGATTAAATGTGAAAATCCCTAGCTCACCCTCCCCATATTAAGAATTTAGTAAACATGGCTAAAACTGAATACTGACAGTTAAAGCTATCCTTGTAAAACACTGAGGCAGATAGGTGGGTGTGGTGGTACAGGCCTGTAATCCCAGCAACTAGGAGGGTGAGGCAGGAGGACTGCTTGGAGTTCGAGGGCAGCCTGAACTACATATCTAGACCCTGTCTCAAAATAAAACAAATAAATAAACAAAACTGGGGCAGATGAAGTATATTCTCTTGGTGACCACAGCTCTATTTTTCCTTTAGTGTGGTTTTGTACTTATCCTTAACAAAATCTTTTTCAGGAAAGGAGTAATGTTATGGGTAAATAACCCTAGACTTATCAGTCCTGGGGATAAGTACAGAGTCTTAAACTCTATTTTTATAACTTCTAGCTTATATGTACTGGTGGAGTAACATTTGAGAGACTGGCTAGAGCCTTGAAGAGCCTGAAATTACCCACAATAAAAAAGATTGTAGATTTCTAAAAGATGCCTCATAGCTATTTTCAAGACCTTTGGCCTGTTGATTCGTTTTTCTGAAAACAGCTACAATCCTGTTTGGGATCACCTGAAGGCCCCAACAAGGTGCATTATCGACACGGGTCCAAGGCAGACTGGGTAGCATTAATGGCAATAGTATGTTGAGAAGTGACAACCTAAGTCACCGCTTGTTCTCCTTTTACATCCTCTGGGGGCAAATGGGTTAAAGAGACGAAAAGGGGAGTCAGAGCAGGCCCTAGTGGAGGGGCTGAGGGAAGATCAAAATCTCTCGCGCACATATCCTTCCCCTTTCCCTCCGGTGAAGAGACGCTCTCCACCCGCTTCAACTCCCTCAACCCTGGGTCTCTTAAAACTCCCGCCATCCCTTCCCTCCCCTGCAGCTCGCCAGGGACCTCCTCACTCCTTAGTCCAGGGCTTCGCTGCCAGGATTTCTTGCTGCTGTTTTTTGTCGTATTTGTAGATTTCATCGATACTCTGGGCTTCCTGCATGTTGTTGGCCAATTCCCAGCTTTTCTGAGCCATACCGCTCCCGGACGCTGCCATCTCCGAGGAATCGGAGAAGTTATTGCCTCCACAACGAAGACTCAACTTTACTTCGCTAGTCTCGGTATGTGGGTCTTAGATCTTTCTCGCCACGGGTGCAAACTACTAGACACTCGAGGCAGCCATAACACCTAGAACCGGAAGTGGAGTTGGTTGAGACCATTCGGGCGTGCCAAGGGCTCTTCAGTAAGTGCTGTAAAAAACAATTATTTTAATAGTCGGGGAGCGAATAATATTAGCCTTGTGGGTGAAGTGAGAATATACTGCCTTGGAAATGTGAATGTGTGAATTAGGACAAAAACAACGATTCGGTATGGTAATGGTATAGCCTTCCGTACCGGAAGAAAGTCATGGTAACGTTCTGCCAGAAACTGGAATTAGGAGTCTTTGTTTGTACTGCGCAGGCTCGTTTTCCGCCATGTTAAATGTGGGTGGAGCCTTTGACTAGGGAAAAAGTGTTTTTGTGTGGGTGTAGCTACCTAAAAAAGTTCCTTGAAAGACTGAAAAGATGTCTTGGGAAAAACTGAGATGTAAGTAGTTCTGGATGTTAGCTTTTAGAGAAGAGGATAAACATGTCATCTATTTTTGGTTTTTTTTTTTTTTTTTGGTACCGGGGATCGAACTCGGGTCCTTACGCTTGCGCGGCAGGCAGCGAAACCGCTGAGCTAAATCCCCGACCCTATATGGCATCTATTTTTAAATGATTGCACATGCGTAAATCCACACGGGCTGGAGAGGAGGCAGTGAACATGCGTGAATTGCTAAGGTCATAACTTTTGACGTATTTATAAAGTTAACATCTATATGTGTTATGAACTGTTCTTCTGAAAATATCCAGTACTCAGTTTTTATAATAGGCTCAAGTTCAGTCTTCACACCTGTGAACTGCCTTTACCCGCTGGTAGAATTCCTCCTAGAGTTTTTTATTCCAGCAATGCCAGTACATTAACTGGCTTAGCAATGAAGTATGTGTTCAGCATTGTTTGAAATGCTCTTCTTTGACATTTCTGCCAGGGAGCTCCTATTGACCTTTAAAAGCCCACCGCGAGATCTCTACCATGCATCTTTTCTGGACTCTTCTGAACTCTTTCCTGTAACTATACCTTCCATGGTGTCTCTAAAGCTCTTTAGCTGCTTTTATAACTGTTACCTTGGTTTGTACTAATGAATTTGTTTACGTGTAAATTTTCCTTTTCACTACAATTTTTGTGTTGTGTCTCTCACTGCTAGTGTATGGTGCATCGTGTAGTTAAAAGCAGAAATAGAATTAATGACTGCACACAACAGCGTATGGTTTAGACATTTAGTTCAGTTGGAGATTATTTGCCTTTATAACCACCTTGTAGGAGTCAGGAGTGGTGGTGCATGCCTGCAATCCCAGAAATCTAGAAGGCTGAGGGAGGAGAATCACAAGTTGGATCTCAGACAGGACATTTTAGCGACTTAGCAAGACCTCTCAAAATAAAAAATATAATGAGCTGGGGATGTGGCTCAATGGGTTCAATCCTCAATACAAAAGAAACCCCACAAAAACCAACAACAACCTTACAATGGAAGTTAGGATAAATTAGGATCCTTAGAATACATTAGTTACATCATTTTCACTCTCCTAGGAAGCTAAAAATCTCTTTTCTAGTGGTGGCATATGGCCACCCTGATTTAAACTGAATAAAATGTTGAATTTATAATGAAAGGCCAAGACACAATGTTGACCAGACTCCTGAGCTAGGAGCAATGACTTGGAGAAATATGCCACGACTTTCCCTCCTCTTTTTCCTTTCTTGGGTCAGACACTCTTCGTAGATCGGCCAGCCCGTGGGGGTGGGGTTCAGAGGGGCTGGAGCCGACGTAGTCTTGGCTGCCAAAATATAACCGTCTGAGCGCTGCAGAGGAACTAAGTGTCTGAACCCGCAAGGTTTGCCGGCGGCTGAACTGCAGTGCGGCCTCCGAGACTGCGAGAGGCGCCCTCTGCCACGTCTTTCCCAGCTGATCCGGTGGGGGCGGGGCCGCGCGTGGCGGTTGGCGAAGGGCGGGCAGAGGGTTTGGCCCGAGAGGCGGGGCCCCAGCGGGGCGGCTTGTCACAGTGTTCCCGCGCTGGGCGGCCGCGGACTCCTCTTCGGATTTTGGAGAGCTGCGCTAGATTATTGTGCGTTTCCCCGGCCCAGAGCCTGCTTTCCTGGGTAAGAGTCCGCCGGCCGCAGTTGGGGAGCAGGCCCGGCGGGGTGTGGTCTGAGGTCAGGCTGCCGCTGGAATACCTGGGGTTGAGGTCGCTTGGCGGCCCGGCCGGCGCGGTCCCGGAGTTACAGACGCTGGAGTTGGGGGTTTCGGTTGGGGGTCTCAAGCCTGCTGGGCAGGATGTGGGAGGTCCGGAAGTCACGGAGGTTGAGGTTCGGGGTATCTTGGCCGCCTCGCCGGGCGGTCACTACGAGGTTACGGGGTTTGGGTGCAGGTTCCTTGATAATGGGGTAGGGATGGTGCCGAGCTGTGCCCGAGTTACAGCGCCTGGGTCGCGAGATCCCGGGAGCTGTTCCGAGGGTGGTGTCTGGGATACAAAGGCCAGGGCTTCCTGTAGGTGGGTAGGGGTCTTGCACCGGCCGGCTGCAGTCCCTGCCCTGGTTACATGGTCTAGACTCCCGGGCCACTGCTGTCTTCGCCGGGTGGTGTGTTATTGAGAACCGGTTGCCTGACAACGCGCTGACGCTTTCTAGAATCAACCACTCCCAGCAGCGGAGACTAGCTCGCCCTAAGTCCGCGGAGGCCTGGCCGCAGCTACTAGGCTAAGCCTAGCCCAGCGTCTGTCTTCCTCCTCGGAAATGGTTAATGTTTAACATTTGCGTACTTGTGCGCCCAGGCACTGCTCCTAGCGCTTTGCTTTGCAAGTAAAAGTCTTCACGTAGAAGATCAATAACATTAGCATTGTAAGAGGAGTAGTGAACTCAACTATTATAATTTTACCTGGATATAAGCATTTTGGAATAAAAATATAGTCAAACTGTTATTATTGTCAATGATAGTTGTTCTTGTGGTTGAATCCCTGAGTAGCTTTTTATAGGATGTCATCTAAGGAAAATATATCACCATACAAGTGTGCCTATTATCATAGGTGGCTGGAGCATAAGAGAAGGGCAAATACCTGAATCAAAAGGTTATTACCATAAACAATATGTTGGAAGACCCATACAATTAGAGGGCATGAATACATTTTGAACACCAGAAAAGGAGCAGTAATAAATATCACAGTTACATAAAACCTTATTTATGTTCTTCCATGTACTTTGGTACCAAAACCATCTCTCTAATACTGTCTTGTTTATGCCACAGAAATTAAGCTTTTAAAGATGACCATTGCAGACATACTGCAATAACATTTTCAAAACTTAACAAAGTAAACATTTTATAATAACATATTTAGTGTTTAAACGTCAATGATAACCAATGTAATCAATTTATAATAACATTTAGAATTTAAACTTCAATGATAACCAATGTAATCATTTATAATAACATATTGAGACAATATTTGTTGTGGTGTGTCTCCCATAAGATTATAAAAATTACTAGGGGGTCCCTTTAGTGAATTAAGACCAGAATAATTATTTTCTGGGTGGCCGCTTTATTCACCAAAGGGAGTACCCACAGTCTCTATTTATTTTGACAAAGAATAAAAACATATGTATCTTCTTGTTTTACAACTGCTTATTGCAATTTGATTATTGCATGTAGGTGACAATACACATTACTTTTATAAAATAAATCTTGGTGGCACTTTGGCCAATTAGCAACCTGGGAAGGAGGGCATGCCTTTAATTTAATAACATTTATCTGTAAGCCAATTTAACAATAGGTGAATATCTTAAAAAAAAAATTTTTTTTTTAAAAGGTGAAAAGGAAAAAGGAAAAATAAAATTGAGCTCAACTGTACAGATAACAGACAAACATATAAGACAATTTATAAAATTAAAGTGCACTCAAATATATTTGGCCAAATTGAATTGTATATCCTTTTTATGATTATTAGATTTATAATTGTATGACTGGTCAAAAACTTTGGAATAGTCAATTAACAGAGATCTCTTGAGATTAGAATCAGAAGGAATGAAAGCACTTTTATACCTGTAAATATAAAAAGAGCATTTTGAAGTTGTCCCCCACCTTTATACATTTTTTACCATAAATCTATAATTATCATTCCTCTGGGAACATCATCCTGGACCCTGCCATGGATTTGTTGATTGTCACTGGTGAGGTGGGTCCCTGAGGTGCAGCTGGCTCATCGATTTCAGCCAGGGTGCTATCACTCATTCTGCGAGATGTTGGCAGTTCCACCAGCGTGACCCATGGTCTCACGTTCCGGGAGGGCAGCCACAAGTTTTTCTCATTATCTGTTAGGACACAGGTGAAACCTCTCCCCCAAGTAATTAAGGCAGCGGGGCCATTCCACTTACCTGTTTGGACATCTTTCCAAAGGACTTGTGGTTTTTGAGTCTTAACCATGCCATCCGTTTGCCAATGGAGCATAGCAGGTGGTTGTGTGGAACCTGCTACAGGATTCAAAAAATTGAGTACAAAAACAGCTAGATCTAAATGAGCTTGTGGAGGCAGCTGATTTCCTTGTGATTGTTTAAGCAATTGATGTTTGAGGGTGGCATGGGCCCTTTCTACTATGGCTTGTCCTTGTGGATTATACGGGATACCAGTACTATGCTTAACATGCCAAATAAAGAATTTTTGGATAAATTTATTAACATATGATGGACCATTGTCAGTTTTAATATTTTTGGGCACTCCCATGGCAGCAAAGGCAGACAAGCAGTGTTGAGCATGGTGACCTTTCTCACCAGAGTGACACGTGGCATGTATCATGTGTGAAAATGTATCTATAGAGACATGTACAAATCGAGACTTTCCAAAAGAGGGGACATGTGTCACATCCATCTGCCAAATCATATTGGCGGCTAGGCCTTGAGGGTTAGTTCCCTCAGGGGGAATGGGCAGTGGAATATGCTGGCACCTAGGACAAGCCATAACTATCTGTCGTGCCTGAGCTCGAGATAGCTGAAAATCATATTGTAGTGCCTTGGAGTTCTGATGGAAATAACTATGTGATTCCTTAGTGCCTGATCAAAAGCAGCAAGGAATCCTATAAGCTGATCTGTTTGTGCATTGCCATAGGAAAGTGGCCCAGAAAGGTTCGGATGTGATCGAATATGTCCAATATAAAAGGGAGCAGTTCTTTGACATATGGCCTTTTGTAATCTTAAAAACAAGTTTAAGAATTTGGGTTCTAAGGTAGAGCGGACCATAGCTCCTTCCAATCTTTGAGTCAAGCAAACTGCATAAAAGGAATCACTTAAAATTTTGAGAGGTTGGGAGGGAAAGTTTTCAATCACAAATAAAATGGCTAGCAACTCTGACCGCTGAGCAGAGAGACCAGGTGTAGGCAACACATAACTAAAGGAAGAGCTCCAAATTGCTGCTTGGCCCTTAGAGGAGCCATCAGTGAAATAGGTTGAGGCACCTTGCAATGGCTGAAATTGAGTAATCTTGGGGAGAATAAACTCATGTCGTGAAAAAAGCTGAAACAGAGGATCACTAGGGTAATGATTATCTATGTGTCCAATGAAATCTGCAAAGGCTACTTGCCAATATAAAGCAGTCTGTAGCAGCATCTGCATTTGATCCTTATCAATTGGGATAATGATGAAATGAGGGTCAGCACCAAATAATTGTCGGGTACGATTACGTCCCAAGGAAACTATTTTTGCAATTTGTTCTAGATATAATTGTAGAGATTTCACTAACTGGTTAGATAAAAACAACCATTCCATGGGAAAGACCCGTTTCTCATACCATTGCCCTATCAAGCCTGTAGGTGAGTGGGGGGTGTTAAGTACAAACAAATAAACTGGATAATCAGAGTTGATACGAAAAACCTGACGGTTATGTATGTTTTGTTCTATTAATTGTAACTCCTTTTGTGCCTCCAGAGTTAATTTTTGAGGGGAATTAAGATCAGAATCTCCCTATAATATTTGTACAAATTCTGCAATTGAAAAGTTGCTATCCCTATCTTAGGCCTAATCCAATTAATATCACCTAATAATTTTTGAAAATCATTTAATGTTTTTAATTTGTCTGTCCTAAATTGTATCTTTTGTGGCTTAACCGATCGTTCTGATAACAAGGTACCCAGGTAAATATAAGGCTCAGATAGTTGAACTTTTTCAGGTGCTATGCACAATCCAAAACGCACTAAATCCTTCTTTGCAACAGCAAAGGCCTGTAAAAGTAGCTGTTGTGTATTTGCAGAGATTAGTATGTCATCCATATAATGTGTTAAATATACAGTAGGGAATAATTTACGAGTAGCTTGAAGAGCCTGTACTACAAAAAGCTGACACAATGTGGGGCTGTTAGCCATTCCTTGAGGCAACACAGTCCACTGAAAGTGCTTCATCGGTTCTTTAAAATTCGTGCTAGGTACCGAAAAGGCAAATCGAGGTTGGTCACTTGGCCACAAAGGAATGTTAAAGAAGCAGTCTTTTAAATCTATAATTATAAGCGGCCACTTCTGGGGGATTGCCACTGGGTTTGGTAAGCCAGGTTGCAGTGCCCCCATTGGAATGAGGCTTGCATTAACTGCACGTAAGTCCTGGAGCAAACACCATTTGCCTGACCTTTTAGGAATAACAAAGATAGGTGTGTTCCAAGGGCTCACAGATGGTTCTAAATGCCCCTTGTTAACTTGTTCTGATATGAGTTGTTGTAGAATGGTTAGTTTCTCCTGTGGTAGGGGCCATTGATTAACCCAAATGGGATCATTTGATTTCCATTGTAAAGGCAAGGCTGCCTTGGGTGGAGAAACTTCTTCAATAGCCCCAACTAAAAATTTTGCTCATATCCAATTCCAAAGCGATTATTTTTTTGTTTCTGTTCTGTAGGCTGTGTTGTTCCCTGAAGTTGCTTGCCCAATCCTTTTCCTGGTTCATATCCCATTTTAGACATCATCTGTTGGCCCGGTGAAGTTTCAGGGGGCAAAGTAGTCACTACAATTCTCCATTCTTCCAACAAATCTCTGCCCCATAAGTTTACAGGTATGGAAGCTATGTAAGGAGAAATATATCCCAGTTGACCATCAGGCCCTTCATAAGGCAGAGGAATGGAGCTTTGTAAAACTTGTTGGGAAGCGCCAAGGCCTACCAGAGATGTTTTAGTTGGTTTTTTCCCCCAAGATCGATGGCCAAAAACACGTGCCAATCACGGACCTGTCAGTGCCTGTGTCTATCAATCCTGTAAAGAATTTACCGTTCAATTTAATTTTGCACATGGGGCAGTTTTTGGAAATCTCTTGGGTGAAATAAATCTCTTCTTGAGGAATTTCTGGCTGAGGATCCTCTTGGGAATTTTTAAGGCTAACATTATTTAATTGTGGTTTAGGCAAGAGCAATAATTGTGCAATATAATCTCCTTGTTCTATTACCCAAAGTCCTGTGGAACTAACAGGAATACATAATTCAGAGGTACAATCAGAATCAACAATAGCTGGAATAACAGTAATGCTTTTCAAAGTTAGAGAGAATTTTCCAAGTATCAAGCCAATGGTTCCAGGGGGTGGGGGTCCATGAATTCCTGTGGGGACAGATACCGGAGTCTCAACTCCCAGTAGGTGAACTCTCTGAGCAGCAGGAAGATCTATTCCTGAGCTCCCCAGTGTTCCCCTGATGAGGGAAGAAATGTTCCTCCAGACACCCATGCTGTCTGGTTTTGTACTTGTGCATGGGTCTGAACTGGGTACTGCTGATTCAGGGGGACTGGAGCCTGCTGGTCCTGATCTATAGTTTTCTGGGCCCAATTTCCATTTTCCTCGCAGCAGTGTGCCATCCTTATCATATTTGGAGTGGGAGGCTTTAGCCCAGTGAATGCCTTTTCGACAGCGAGGGCAAAGGCCAGGTGGTAACTTATTTTCTCTGGATGTCTGACCTAGTGGCTCTGGGTCAGCTTGTAAAGCCCCTTTCATTTTGCAGTTTTTTCTGAGATGCCCCAATTTTCCACAATTAAAACATTTTAAATCACTCTGTGTACCGCGTAAATGTTGGGAGATGGCTTGAGCCATCAGAGCCGCATTATATAAAGGAGACCCACTATTCTGGCATGCCTTAATATATGCTCCAAGATCTTTAGAATAGTGAACAGGATTTATTGCCTGTTTGCAATCCATATTAGCATTTTCATAGGCTAGCTGTAAGATCAGGATGTCTGCTGCCTGGGAATTAGAAATCTGTCTCCTAACAGTTTGTTGTAATCTTGCTACAAATTCTGTGTAAGTCTCCACCGGCCCTTGCATGATTTGAGTAAAAGATTTCGTTGGCGCACCGTCAACTGGCACAGAAGCCCAAGCCCTCCGCAGGAGGTCCTCTAGCTGGTGTAAGAGTAATGCTGGGCAACAGGCCTGCCTGCTTAAATCCGAAAAGTCACCTGTGCCCAATAACATGTCGATAGTAACGTCTCTCGACTGAGCATCTCCCTGAGCATTTTTATGAGCCTGTTCCCTGATTAAAGAACGAAGTTCCACCTCAAAGTGGAGATACTGAGTTGGGGATAGGCACATTTTGCAAGATGAAAAACATCATGAGGAACCAGAGAATAAGTCTGAAGCACATTGTTCAACAAACCCACTGTATAGGGGCTTTGGACACCATTAGTTAGCACACTCTGCCTGAGCTCCTTTAGGATGTTAAAATCAAATGAGGCGTGAACATACATGTCCACCTCTGAGTTGTCAGGATCAGGCAAAACTGAGACAGGACAGCACAAAGGGTCTCCCACTGCCTTGCCTGATGTCACAGCCTCTTGCAGGGCACGGCAATAGGGAGTGGCCCCAGAAGAGGGCTTCACAAGAGGGGCAGCTAGACCTTTGTGAGATGGCTGAGGGGCTAGAGAGTTAGGGTCTTCCTCAGCACGCTGTGGTGGTGGAGCAAAAGCCGCAGTGAGATGAAAGCAAACCGGAGAAGAAACCGAACAAGCGGAAACCTGGACAGAAGGGTTGGTGGGAGGAGGGGCAGCCGAGGTCTCCTGAACTGACTGAGAGAATCTGAGAGCAGAGCGGACTGAGGCCCAAGTGGGGAGCGTTCAAGGGGAGAGACGATCACCCCTTCGCTGAGCCTCACGGAGAACGGTACCTACACGTTTCCATGCTATTAAGTTAGTTGTCCCTTCCTGGGGAGAAGATGGGACGTACATTTGTATGTCTTTTAACAAATCTATCACAGCATCCTTAGGTACTGGGTACATAGCTTGCTTTAACAGCGACTTAAGTAATTTGGCAAAGTTATGCTGTTCTGTTGACAGAGACTGACCCATAGTTGTAGCTCAGCAAAGATAGAAAATAACGCCCAGCTGGACACACTTACCACCAGTGTCCCTCGTCCGAATCCAGAAATCGTCCTGGGAGATCCGTGTGCTGTCTCTCTTACTCCAAGTTTGTCTTGCGGGTGAGTTCATCCCGGATCCGATTCACATCCACGTTGGGCGCCAAATGTAGGGGACAGGGGAAGGGGACGTTACCAGAACCTCTGCAGTGAGTCCTGGTCTCCTGCGAGCCACGGCAGCACATGGCGAATTACAGGAAAGGTAGAAAAATGAGACTGAGAAGAAGCTGAGCTTTGGGTCTGATCAGTGCTGCTCTGGGCACCAAAGACAAAAGCCCCCAGCTTACTGCACCTTTTATTCAGTACATCCACCTTTTTATTCAGTACATCGGGAGAAACAAATGTAACAAATGAAATATGGAGTTCAATAGTTCACATTGGGATAAACAAGGTGTAACAAAAGGCTTGCAGAGAGTTCAGTACATCCTGGGTAAATAAGATGTTAACAGTTCAAGAACAATGAGGAACTGAGGAGATGTTTGTTCTCCCAGGGTGTTTTTAGCTCCCAGGATGTTTCTTGTCCTGGAGAATCACAGCATCACTGGATCACTGAAGTCTCAGTTGTGACCGGAGGCCAAACTGGAGTTATTCTGTAGCTGGGCTGTAGGCAAGAGAACTAGGCTAACCAAATGATTTCACCCTAAAATTATGTAGCATTGCTCCCAACAAGTGATGTTATGATGGATCTAGATAGTAACAAATATTTCATGTGCAAGCACAGATAAACATGAACATTGTCTAAGCCAGCAGTCCCCAACCTTTCTGGCATCAGGGACTGGTTTTGTGAAGGACAATTTTTCCATAGACGGTCTTGAGGGATAGTTTCAGGATGATTCAATCACATTACATTTATTGTGCACTTTATTATTATTACATTGTAAAATATAATAAAATAACTATACACCACACCATAATGCAGGATCAGGTAAATAAAATAATGAGTCGGCCATGTGGAGACTAAAATAAGTGTTGGATTCTGTCTAAAACCCTGCCACCATATGCAGCCTTTCACTTGCCATTCACTGATAAGATTTTGATATGAGCCTAGGAGCAATTGATTTATTATATTTCTGTGCAGTCAAATCTCTGCTAATATTAACATGTATTTGTAGCCTTTCCTTAGGGACAGTGTCCCTGCCTCAGATCCACCTCAGATCATCAGTCATTAGATTCTCATAAGGAGGGGGTAACCTAGATCACATGAATGTGCAGTTCATAGTAGGCTTTGTGCTCCTATGAGAATCTAATACCATTACTGATCTGACAGGAGGTGGGCCTCAGGTGGTATTGTGAGCCATGGGAAACAGCTGTAAGTACAGACAAAGCTTCACTCTGCCTGGCTTCACTCTCTCCCTCCCATTGTGCCCCGTGGTTCCTAACTGGCCCCTGAGTGGTACCTCTGTAAACCACAAAGTATCATTCCTTCTCCTAGGTGATAGGAATGACCTGTGCTTCTTTACAGGTGTAACCTTATGCTATTGGTAAATTTATTAAGATGTCCAATCATATAGCTGTATGGGGTAGTGCACGCTTGCAATCCCAGCACTTGGGAAGCAGAGGCAGGAGGATCACTGCAAGTTTGAGGCCAGCCTGGGATAAATAGCGAGACCCTGTCTTAAAAAACAAACCAAAAAAGGATGTCCAATCATATAATCAATACCACTTCCTGACAGCAAATCTTTGCTTTCTTAAATTTTCCTGCCAGTCACCCAATACAAACTCTAATCATACAAGTCTTTTCCAGCAGTTTCTTACTAAAATACCCAGGGGTTACCTATGGTGTATGTTTTCAGTGCATCCTTCAATGCAAAGAGTATTTAATCCAATTTGCTTATAGTAGTGTTTCTGGTGGTCTTTGGCTCAAAGTTATCACCAGAAGAAAGCTTATTACTGGTAGTAACTTACTTTTCATTTTAATGTTAAAGCTGCTATAATTGAATCCGGTCAGATAGTGGGTCAAAGTTAGAAATAATTAAAAATATAGTTCTAACAGTGCAGGAGGGTAAGGAAGGAAGATTGCAAGTTTGAGATCAGCCTGTGCAATTTAATGAGGCTTTGCCTCAAAATAAAAAGGGTTAGGCACTTGGGAGGCTGAAGCAGAAGGATTGCTGTGAATTTGAGGCCAGCATAGGCTGTATAGTGGGTTCAAGGCCAGCCTGGACTGCATTGGGAGACTCTGTCTAAAAAAAGGGGTTAGGGATATAGTTCTGTAGCCTCAGTACTGAGGTTATATGATATCTATCTCGCATTTTAGTAATGGGATGTGCTGTACTCACTACCATGGTTTAAAATTGTATTTTAGTACCATGGTTAATATTACTTAAAAGCAATTGTAGAATTTGTAATAATTGATAGTAAAGAAAAAATATAAGTATTAATAAATTCAAGAGGGAGAGCTTTCAAATTCTGGTTAATCAACATTTAAATGAGCATCCTAAATTAATAATTGCTAATAGGATTATATTAGCAATTCTTCAGTGTGGAAGAAGCTTGTTACTTTTTTCTTTTGATTAATGACTGCGTATAGTCACTGTAATTGTTGCTGAGACTATACCTGGCATCCATAGTTTAAAGGAGGAGAGGCTTATTTGGGCTCACAGTTTTAGAATTTTTAGTCCATGGTTGGCATGGTAGAAGGGTCTGCTGTGGACGAAAGCTGCTCAGGTCTTGGTGGCCAGGAAGCGGAGAGAGGATAGTGGAGCCTGGGAGGGAGATGTACTCTTCCAGGTCATGCCCTTAAAAACCCACCTGCAACCATGGCCCACCTCCTAACAGCAAGTCAGCTGTAGCACTCATAATCCAGTCACCTTCCCAAAGCCCCACTTCTGCACACTTGAGACTTTTGGTGGACAATCTAGATCTAGACCATAACAGTGTTTCTGCTTAAGTTCTGTGTAATATCCTATAGCGAAATATATGCATTATCTCATCACTTTTATTTCTGTCATATATATTTAATGTATTATTTATTTATTTATTTGGTACTGGGGGTCGAACTCGGGACCTAGCACTTGCGAGGCAGGCACCAGAACCACTGAGCCAAATCCCTGGCAGTCATATGTATTTAAGAAAAGTAGAATTTTAAGCGATTTTTTTTTAATGAAAACTTATTTGCTATTGAGCTATTTTGAATATTTATAGGGAAACTCTTTCATGACAATTAGCAAATTAACAGTGACTGAAATATAATAACTTTTGTTGGTTTGGGATATAATTTGGTAAAGCTATACTTTAAAATTAATCTTCTTTTTGGAATTAATGACATGAAGTTTACATTATGTATTGCTTCACTGATAACAGTTTCAACTTTTCTTCTTTCTGATACTGGAGATCGAATTCAGATATGCTTTGCTACTGAGATATATCCCCACCTTTTTGATTTTTTTTTTTGAGACAAGGTCTCTTTAATTTGTACAGGCTGGTCTAGAACTTGCGATCTTTTTGCTTTAGCCCCAAGTAGCTGGGAGTATAGGCATGTGCACTACACTCAGGCTCAACATACTGCTTTCGGTAAAGCGTTGATTTCTACATTTTTACAAATTCTCATTTCCCAAATGTGAAAATCACTAGGCACTCTTTTTTTCTTTAAATCTTTTGCATTTGAAATTATTTATCAGTTTTTTAAAATTTCTTCCTTCTTTTCCTCCATTAAGTATATTGACCAGGTCTTTTTTTGTTGTTGTTGTTCTTTTATTGGTACATTTTAGGTATACAATTCGTTTACATTTATCATTGGGTGCTTGTACCTGTACATGATATATCTTGGTTCTTATTTTTTTTCCCTCATTACCTGTGCACCCTTCACCCCCTCCACCCTTCTCTATTTACATAGATTTCATTTCCATTCTTTTTTCTTTTCTCATAGTTTTTCCTTGCCCTCTTTTCCTTTCCCCTTCCCCTCCCTTCACTCCTTTGTCTTTGGACCTTTTTTCCTATTTCAGATTATCAATTATTCATTTTAATCATTTTAACCCTTGTTTACACTATCAGTTTCTCACACTAGTGAAACTATTCAGTATTTACACATGTGTGTCCTATTTATTTCACTTAAGAGTATGGCCTTGATATGCATCCTTTTGGCTGTAAATGACTAGCTTTTCATTCTTTATGGCGTAGTACTCCATTTTATAAAAAAACTACATTTTCCTTATCCAGTTTCCAATTGATGGGCACTTGGGCTGCTTCCAAGCTTTAGCTATTACAAACTGTGCCGGTATGAACATGGGTACACATATATCACTGTGATATGATTCTTTTAATTCTTTTGGGAAGATACCCAGCAGGGGAATAGCTGGGTCAAATGGGACCTCTAGTTCTAGTTCTTTGAGGTATCTCCATACTGACTTCCACAGTGGTTGCACCAGTCTGCACTCCCACCAGCAATGGAGAAGGGTTCCTTTCTCCCCACAACCTTGCCAGCATTTGTTATTTGTTGATTTCTTGACAGCAGTGATCCTTTCTGGGGTGAGGTGGAATCTCAGTGTTGTTTTCATCTGCATCTCTCGAGTGACGAGTGATGTTGAACATTTTTTCATATATTTGTTTGCTGCTTTTACTTCCTTGTCTGAGAAATGTCTGTTCATTTCAGATGCCCATTTTTGAATTGGGTCTTTGAATTTGGAGGGTCTGATTTTTTTCAATTCTTTATATATTCTAGATAGTAGTCCTTTGTCTGAGGTACAGCTGCTAAAATTTTTTTCCCATATTGTAGGTTGTCTCTTAGCTCTGTTGGTGGTTTCTCTTGCAGTGCAGAAGCTTTTTAATAAGATGAGATCCCAGTTGTTGATTCTTTCTGCTAGTTCCCATACTACTGAGGTTTTGTTTATGAAGTCTTTTCCTATGCCAGTGTCTTCAAGAGTTCTACCTAACTTATCTTCCAGCAAGTTTAGTGTTTCTGTTTTAATATTTATATCTTTAATCCACTTCGATCTTAGTTTAGTGCATGGTGATAGGTATGGGTCTAGTTTCAATCTTTGGCAGGTTGAAATCCAGTTTTTCCAACACCATTTATTAAATAGGCTATCTTTCCTCCAATGATGGTGGTTGGCTCCTTTGTCAAAGATGAGGTGGCTGAGGATGTCTGGAGTTGTTTCTGCATCTTCTAATCTACTCCACTGATTCTCAGGTCTGTTCCTTTGCCAGTACCATGCTGTTTTTATCACAGTAGCTTTGTAGTATAGTTTCAAGTTGGGGATTGTGATACCCACAGCCATGTCTCTGTTGCTTAGAATTGCTTTTGCTATTCTAGGTCTCTTCTGGTTCCAAATGAGTTTTTGGATTGTTTTCTCTAGTTCTGTGAAGTATATTGTTGGAATTTCAGTTGGCATTGCATTTAATCTATATAGTAGTTTTGGAAGTATGGCCATTTTCACTATATTGGTTCTTCCTACCCAGGAACAAGGGATGTCTTTCCATTTTCTTGTATCCTCTTCGATCTCTTTTTTCAGAGTGCTGTAGTTTTCAGTGTAGAGGTCCTTTGCTTCCTTTGTTAGACTGATTCCTAGATATTTCATTTTTTTGGATGCTATTGTAAAAGGAATGGTTTCCCTAATTTCTCTCTCAGTGAGTCTGTTATTTGTGTACAAGAAGGTGATTGTGTTTTGAGTGTTGACCTTATATCCAGCTACTCTACTGAAGCTGTCAATTAAGTCTAGAAGTCTTCTCGTGGAGTTTTTTGGGTCTTCTATGTAAAGTATCATATCATCAGCAAATAATGACAGTTTCACTTCTTCCTTTCCTATCTTTATTCCTTTTATTTCTTTCTCTTGTCTAATTGCTATGGCTAATGTTTCCAGAACTATATTGAACAGTGGTGATAGTGGGCACCCTTGTCTTGTTCCTGATTTTAGCGTGAAAGTTTTCAGTTTTTGACTATTTAGTATGATGTTGGCTGTTGGTTTTTTATAGATAGCCTTAATCAGGTTAAGATAAAGACCTTCTATTCCAATTTTCTGTAGGGTTTTTATCATGAATGGTGCTGGATTTTGTCGAATGCTTTTTCTGCATCTATTGAGATGATCATATGGTTTTTGTCCTTGACTCTGTTAATATAATGTATTACATTTATTGATTTACGAATGTTGAGCCATCCTTGCATCCCTGGGATAAATCCAACTTGGTCAGGGTGTATGATCTTCTTGATGACCCTCTGTATTCTCTTTGTCTGTATCTTGTTGAGGATTTTTGCATCTATGTTCATTAGGGAGATTTGCCTGTAGTTCTCTTTTTGGGTTGTGTCTTTCCCTGGTTTTGGAATCAAAGTAACACTTGCTTCCAGGAATGAATTTGGAAGTATTGCTTCCCTTTCAATTTCTTTGATGAGTTTAAAGAGCAATGGCATTAGTTCTTCTTTAAATGTCTTATAAAATTCAGCAGTGAAGCCATCAGGACCTGGGTTTTTCTTTGTTGGTAAATATTTTATTACGTTTTCAGTTTCACTCATTGTAATTGGGGTGTTTAGAATTTCTGTATCTTCTTCATTTAACTTTGCCAATTCGTATGTATCTAGGAATCTGCCCATTTCTTCTGTGTTTTCCATTTTATTGGAGTAGAGGTTCTTGAAGTAGGTATTGATAATCCTCTGGATTTCTGTTGGATCTGTTGTGACTTCACCTTTTTCATTCTTAATTGCACGTATTTGTGCCTTTTCTTTCCTTCTTTTGCTAAGGTTGTCTAAAGGTTTATCGATTTTATTTATTCTTTCAAAAAACCAACTCTTTGATTCATTGATTTTTTTGTGTTGTTCTCTTAGTCTCCATTGCATTGATTTCTCCCCTAATCTTCATAATTTCCTCTCTTGTATGAGCTTTGGATTCATTATGCTTTTCTTTTTCTAGGAGCTTGGGGTTCTGCATTAGGTTATTTATCTGAGTTTTCTCTGTTTTCCTAATATGGGCATTCACTGCTATGAATTTCCTGCTTAGAACTGCTTTCATTGTGTCCCGTAGATTCCTGTATGTTGTACTGGCATTTTCATTTACTTGTAGAAACTGTTTAATTTCTTTTTTAATTACTTCTGTGACCCATTGGTTGTTCAAGAGGGTGTTATCCAGTTTCCATGTGTTTGTTGGGGTTTTGTGGTTTCTTATGTTATTGATCTCCAATTTTATTGCACTATAGTCTGATAATATACAGGGGGTAACTTCAGTTCTTTTACATTGACTTAGATATGTCCTATGAGCTAGCATGTGGTCTATTCTGGAGAATGACCCGTGTGCAGCCGAAAAGAATGTGTATTCCGATTTTGTGTGGTGGAACACTCTAAACATCTATTAAGTCCATTTGTTCAATAGTTTGGTTCAGTTCTAGAATTTCCTTGTTAACTTTTTGTCTAGATGATCTGTCTATTTGTGATAGTGGGGTATTGAGGTCCCCCACTACAATTGTGTTAATGTTTATTTGGTTTTTCATGTCTATTAATATTTGTTTTGTGTAGTTGGGGGCATTTATATTTGTTGCATATATATTTAGGATTGTCATCTCTTCCTCTTGGATTGTTCCCTTTACAAGGATGTAGTGACCATCTTTGTCTCTCTCAATTAGTTTTGGTTTGAAATCTACTTTGTCTGCAAATAAGATTGGTACCCTTGCTTTTTTCTGGGTTCCTATTGCGTAGAGAGCTGTTTTCCATCCTTTTACTTTCAGTCTATGTATTTCCTTTTGAGTTAGGTGTGTTTCTTGTATGCAGCATATTGGTGGACTTTGGTTCTTAATCCATTCTGTCAGTCTATTTTCTTTTGATTGGTGAATTGAGGCCTTTAACATTGATGGTTATAATTGATAGATATTGATTTATCCTTGTCGTGATGGTTTACTTTTGTTGGCTCTTTTATTTCTTATTTTTCCCCCCTTTCCCTTTAGTGTCTTGTCTTGCCTGGTGGCTTCCCTCTGTTGGGCCTCATGGAGTTGTGACCTTCATTGCTTTTTTCTAGGATATTGTTTAGAATTGTTTGTAGTGTTGGTTTGGTGTTCATGAAGTTTCTCAGGTGTTCTTTGTTGTGGAAGTATCTAATTTCCCCATCGATTTTGAAAGATAATTTTGCAGGATACAACAGTCTAGGTTGGAAGTTATTTTCTTTTAGGGCTTGAAATACTTCACTCCAGGCTCTCTTTGATTTGAGGGTTTGTGTTGAGAAGTCTGCTGTGATTCTGATGGGCTTTCCTTTGTAGGTGATTTATTTCTTTTCTCTAACTGCCTGTAGGATTTTGTTTTTCTGTTGGGTTTCTGGGATCTTGACTATTATATGTCTAGATGTAGATTTTTTTTTGATCATGGCTAGTTGGAGTTCTATATGCCTCACTTATCTGTATGTCCAATTCTCCACCTCTGTCTAGGAAGTTTTCCACTATTACTTCTGTGAACAGTTTTTTTTATGTCAATTGTGCTTTCTCCTGTGTTTTCATGGACTCCTATCAATCTTATGTTATTCTTCTTTGCATCGTCTAGCAGTTGTTGGATTGATTTCTTGTGGTCCCTTACTATTTTTAAGAAATCTCTATTTTCATGGTCTCTAACCGCGATCCTGTCTTCTATATCTGATATTCTATCTTAAGATTCCCTTAATCTATTGTGGATAGTTTCAGTGGAGTTTTTGATCTCCTGAATATCTGTTTGAATCTGTTTCATGGTTTCCATTTCTTTCTTATGCTGGGTATTCATGGCTTCCAGCATGTTTCTGAGCTCATCTATTTTTTTTTTTATCTGTTTCTGTTCTAGATCCTCTAATCATGTCTTTCACTCTGCTTACCATCTCTGTGGATATCTGGGAGATTATTTCTGCTTTGAATTTTTCTAGAGGCTCATTCATCTGTTTTGTTACTTCCTGTGCTATCAGTTCAGGGTATCCAGGTGGTTGGTTATGGGACTTTTCCATCTCATTTCCCCCAGGATTGACCCTTTTTGGGGTGGAAGTCTCAGCTTGTGCCTTGCTTAAATGTCTTCTCATTTCTGTTTTTGGTACTGTCCTTGGTTTGACTCCTGGGTTGATAGTTTGAAATTGCTTATTGTAGGTATCTTTGTTGTTTGTAATTAGAACCCTTATGGAATGTTTCCTTCTCAGAGGTATCTTCTAGATATAGCTGGTCTTTAAGTTTTGAGTCTCTAATAATTCTGAGGCTATCTCATTTTCTTTATACTAGGAAGGTTCATTGATTAGATCAATACTAACACCTTAGCCCAAGTGATACAATCAGCAACACCATTGTATCAAGTACATCTTTCAAAATGACATTTTGTGGTAGTTATTAATCTATCACCTTTAGCTGTGTGACTTAAATCAAGATTGAGGACCAACCCAACACATAGTGAGTAAACTCTTCAATATAACAACTTTACCCTTTGGGATGGGGAGTTAGAAGGGGTTGGGGAGGGAGGGACAGATGGGAAGAAGGATAGGGGTGGTTAGCAGTGTGGTCAGAGGACACAGGTGAGAGGGAAAGAGAGAATACTAGGAAAATAAAGAAGAACTCTGAATGAGGACCAAAACAGGGGCAAAAAGGGAAGATGAACAATGTGGGAGAGCAAGAGAGTGAGTGTAAGAGAGAGAGAAAGGAAAGAGAAAAGAAAAAAGGAGAGAAAAACGGATATTTGCAAAGGGTAGGGAAAAAAAATTAAAGATAAGAGGAGCAAAAGCAAAGAAAAGAGAAAAAAACCCAAGATAATAAAACTAATTTGGGAATAAAAAATAACAATGAAGATGAAGGGCCTTTTTCAGGGTATGTCTCTGGTGTCACAATAGACAACGTGGATTGCAGTGTGCAGATATAAGTCAATGAGTCTTAGCAAGCTAGTCGCAGACCCATGAGATTCAGGCAGATTTCTGGCTGCAAGCCCCAAGTTGAGCTCCCTGTCCTCCTGTAGGGTTGAACTCTGCAGAGTTGTATTGCAGGTTCCAGCTGCCCTTCCCCTGAAGATAGTCCCGGTCCTGATGGGAGATGAAGATGACTCCAACTTACCCAGCACAGTGGTCTGGTGGTCCGGTGTCCTCTGCGTCTTTTTAGTGTGCAACCAAGTGGCTGTACAGAGGAGCTGGCGGGTGGGGGCGGGGGGGGGTGTCCAGTGGATTGCTGCCGGGGCGAGGGCTGATTCGGAGAGTTCTGTGTGACTCGCGACATTGCTACAGTGTCCGCAGACATGCCTGTCTGCAGTGGGCTGATGACCAGGTTTTTAAAATATCTTTCTTTTAATTATTCCTTCTATGTATTTTTTTTTCCAGCTTCAATTATTCTGTCACTTCTGCAAGTAAACATTGCCCAGTATTTATTTCTGGGTTATTGCTTATGCTTATTTACTAGGGCCTTAACTATTATGTTTAAAATAGTTAACTCTTAAGTAAACATCTCTACTATGGTTCATTTCCTTGAATTTGAATTTCTAACCATCTGGTGGAAATTTCCATTAGCACATCTCACTAGCTTCAACTTAATGTTTATAAACCAAACCTTTCCAAATTAGCCAACTTGTTCTGACTTATTTTTAGGCAGGATTCCATGCACAGTTTGTTTCTAAGCCTTATCACATTGGTCACTAGTAGCTTCCTGTCACATAGCCAGTTAGCAACAAAATTTGATGAGGTTTTGGAAAGGATAGGTTTAGGAAAATTCTAGTTTCAGTGAGAAGAGTAGTCTTAAAAAAAGACTACTGGTGTTGGCCTGGTGTGGTGGCACATGCCTATAATCCCAGCACCTGGGAGGTTGAGGCAAGGAGGTTTGCTGTGATTTTGAGGCCAGCTTGAACAAATGTGAGTCCCTATCTCAAAAAACAAAACAAAACAAAACAAAACAAAAAAACCCCAGACACCCTCCCCTCAAGAAAACCCCAAAATGGTGCTGGAGCCAGGTGCATGCCTGTAATCCCAGCCACTCAGGAGGGTTTCTTTAATCTTTTTTTTTTTTTTTTTGGTATTGGGGATCAAACTCGGGACCTTGCACTTGCAAGGTAGGCAGTGGAACCACTGAGCTAAATCCCCAGCTGAGGAGGTTTTTTTGGTGGTGGTACTGGGGATTGAGCCCAGTACCTTTGCACTGGCCTACATCCCCGAACCAGGTTTTAATGTTTTATTTTGAGACAGGGTCTCACTAAGCTTCTACAATGGCCAGGCTTGACTCAAACTTATTATCCTTCTGCTTCAGCATCCCAGAGTGCTGGGATTATAGGTTTGTGCCATGCCTGGTTTCTAGCTACTCTGGAGGTTGAGGCAGGAGGATCAAGAATTAAGAGATCAGCCTGGACAATTTATTGAGACCCTGTCTTAAAATGAAAAGGGCTAGGGATATAGCTCAGTGGTGTTGGACAACTCTGGGTTCTATCTCCAGTACCACCACCAAAAAAAAATAAAAGTGCCTAAATAATGTTATATTCATATACTGAAAAAATAAATTGAACCTGACTTTTACCTTCTACACTCTAAAAATTAACCTTAAATGGCTCATAGGCTTAAATTGAGAGAGGAAACTTAAAACTTTCTGAAAGAAAACAGAAGAACATAGTGTGCCAGGCAAAGATTTCTTTGATGACACAAAAAGCTCAAACAATAAACTGATTAAAAACTGTCAAAAAATTGATAAATTGGCCTTGATAAAAATGAAATACTTTTACTGTTAAGACAATATCATTAAGAAAACTTACAAACCACAACCTGGGAGAAAGTATTTAAAAACATATTTGATAGTGGATTTGTATAAAGTAAATATCAAGATATCTTGTAATCTAGTGAGAAGAAAACAATGTAATTATGAAAATGGGCAGAATATTTGAATAGGCACTTAGCCAATGATTATATGTATGAGTATATAAATGGTAAATAAGCACATGAAGACATGCTCAACAGCATAGTCATTAGAGAAATGCAAATTAAAACCATATAGAGCTGGGTGTGGTGGTGCATACATGTATTCCCAACACGGGAAGGCTGAGGCAGGAGGATTGCAAGTTTGAGCTCAGCCTGGGCAATTTAGCAATTTAGCAAGACTGTCTTTTTAAATTTTTTTTGGTACTGGGGAACAAACTCGGATCCTTTCAAGACTCTCTTAAAAAATGAAATGGGCTAGTGATATATCTCAGGGCAAAGGCCCTGGGTTCAGACTCCAGTACCATAAGAACCTAAACAAAACAAAAATCACACAGAGATATTATTACATACCCAGTAGAATAGCCAAGATCAAAAAGAATGAAAATAGCAAGCTTTGGTGAGATTGTATAGAAATTGTAACCCTCATGCATTGCTGATTGGAATATAAAATGATATAGCCAGTATACTTTTAGGAATGTCCTCAATATATTAAACATAGAATTTATATGACCCAACAATTTTGCTAGATATATGTCAAAGAGAATTGAAAACATGTTCACACAAAAACCTGTATATGAAAGTTCATAACAACATCATTCATAAATAGCCAAAATGGAAACAACCCAAATGTTTGTATGCCATTTCCATGTGATAGAGTACAATTTAGCAGTAAAAAACCAACAAACTACTTACTAATAGATGTCTACATAGATATGTACTTACTGATAGATGACTACAAATATAAATCTCAGAAAAAGCAGAAGAAGCCAGATAAAACTACATATTATATATCATCCATTTATAGGAAATTACCAGATTAGGCAAAGCTGTAGAGATGGAAGAGAGATAGTTTCCCAAGTTGAGGATGGGAGTAAGGAATGACTGCAAGGGGGTATGAGGGAACTTCTTGGGATGATTGAAATATTATAAAATATGACTGTGATGACACTTGAACAACTATGAATTTATTAAAACTCATTGGAGCCACTCACTAAAATGAAGGAATTTTTTAGTATATAGATTATTTCTCAGTTAAAATGCAGTTTATGAGTTTTAAAATTCTAGGGCTTATTAACACCTTCTTTTTTTTTTGGGACTGGGGATCAAATTTGAGTCCTTGCATTTGCGCAGCAGGTTGCTAAACCACTGAGCTAAATCCCCGGCCCTAGGGCTTATTAACAAAAGGAATTCCACGTTGATAATAAACCAGTAAATGGGATGAACAAAATGACTCTTGTTTACCGTAGAATGAAAGTGCTAAATGTGTAGAGAGTGGTGGAATTAGAAAACTAGCATTTTGCAGCCATCTAGAATCAGATTGGACCAACCAAGAGTTGCCAATGTAGAGCTGGGCATAGTAGCACATGCCTGTGATCCTAACCTTCAGGAGGCTGAGGCAGGATGATCCAGAGTTTAGGGCCAGACTGGGCTGCATAGCTAGTTCATGTCTGGCCTGGACCGGACTGAGACTCTGTCTCAAAAGAAAAAAAAAAAAGGGAATTGCCAATCTAAATGTAGGGACACATGTTGATTAGGAGTAGAGTATTTTCATAGTCTAAAAATATCCCCAAACAGACTGCTTTCTTGTAACAAGAGTTCAGAAGAAATCAGACAACATCTTTACTAGGCGATTCAGTAATTACTTCACTAGTGAAATATGTCTCTCTGCTGGTGACACCTTGAGAATGACATAGCTAAGTGTAGTATTCATGGTAAGAATGTTTAACCTGAATTTAGTCATTAGCAAACATCAGGCAAACCTCAGATGAGGGATATTCTGTTAAAAAGGGTGGTTAGTGGATGGGTTGTATTAAAATATTATTAATGTCATGAGAGACAAAGGAAGGTTTTGGAGATGTTCCAAATTAAAAGCCAAAGAGACATAGAATAGTAAACTGCAATACCTAAACTAGACTGTGTCCTGAGCTGGAGAGAGATAGAAAGAGGTACTGTATGAGCCATTATTGGGTCAATTGACATATTGGAACTTGTACAATAGATTAGTTTAAAAAACCAGTGTTTCTAAAGTAGATAATTATGTTGCAATTATGTAAGAAGATGACTCAGTTCTACTTTTAGATCCCCAGAGGTGCTGAGGATCCAACCCAGGCCTCTTCCTGCTAAGGAAGCACTGTATTACTCAACTACATTCTCAGCCCATTCTTAAGAAATGCACACTGGAGAGTTTAGGGTAAAGGGCTATGAGATATGTAATTCACCCTCTGAATAATTTTAGAAAAACTATGTATGTATATACAGAGAATGGCCTTGTGGGCACAAGCAAAAATAAGGCAGGTGGAGCAAAATCTTACCAATAAGGAATTAATAAATAGTAGGTTGTGTTCTTGGTATTATTTTTGTAATCTTTCTGTAAATTAGAAATTATCTCCATATAATCAAATTATTTATCTTTGAAAAAATACTTTGGCTCAAGCATTAAAATTTTTAAAAAATTTCTTTAAAGTATGTCGTAGGCTTTTCTGGGGAGTTGGGAGAGGAATCAGGCAGGCATATTTATGATGATTATCATAATCAGTTAGATTATTTAATGAATTATTTAATGAATCATTTAAAAAAGCATTCTTGAAATCTACATTTGTGAATTAAGATAGTATATTTTGTACTGTTTGCTTTTCAGAAATAAGTTTGAAGTTCTCAGTTTGATAAGTGGAATTGAATAGTAAATGTGGACTAAACCTTTATTTTATTTTTGGTACCAGGGATCGAACTCAGGGTCGTTGTGCCTGGGCAGCAGGCGGCGAAACCACCGAGCTAAATCCCTGGCCCTAAACCTTTATTTTAATATTTAGGCTAAAAATCCTGCAATATATTTGTATTCATTGAAGAAGTTTCTTTTTTCCCCCCAGAAGCTTCAAAATGGATGATAATTTGGATAAATTTATTGAAGAGCGTAAAGCCAAACTGGCCAAAGATAAAGCAGAACTGGAACGTGACCCACCTTACATGGAAATGAAGGTAAAGTTAATAATTTAGTTCTAACATATTTTTGTTAAAATTGTTTCTATGTAAATGTGAAACCTCTTCTTGTATAAGTAAGAATCTTCTATTTCATACTTTAATTTGGCCATGGTATCATTCTGACTCTTGAAAACGTGATTCCAGGTAAGATTTTGGTGATTATGAATGCAGTTTTTCTTTTTCATTCTTTTAGGCAAGGTCTCACTATGTAGTTCTGGCTGACCTTGAATTCACTGTGTACCCCAGGCTGGCTTTGAACTTGTGGTGATCCTCCTGCCTCAGCCTTCTGAGTGCTGGGATTACAAATATGTACCACCATGCCTGGCTAAGTACAGTTTTTCTTTTGTGATGTAATATATCACAATATTTCTTCTCTTGGATTGGAGTTTTAATGAATGATTATGTGCTCCACAAAATGTTTAGGAAACCAGTTCTTGTACAAAGAACTTCCAGAATAAAAACCAAAACAGAAGTAAAGGCAAATTTTCATATTCTGTGATATAAAGTTAGATTATTTAATGAATCATTTAAAAAAGCGTTCTTGAAATCTACATATGTGAATTAAGATAGTATATTTTGTAGTTTGCTTTTCAGAATATAAATTTGTTAATATGATTTTTTCTGAAAACATTGTCTAGAAAGTTTAAGTTTTTCTCATTTTGACAAGTGATTTGTCCGTTTGGCAAATGCTGAGAATACTGCGCTAATCTAGACACATGTGACTTCATCTCTCTTGTATGTAATGAGGGTACAGCATGTAGATTAGTCTGTGCCATATGTTGGGTTGTAACAAGAGTTAACCATATATATTAGTTTGGCCAAATTATTTCTGGCTCACCTGTTGTCCATGTCTCATCTGGTTTAGCATTTGTCCTGGACAAAGGTATCTGGTTGAAATGATAATTTGGACACTAATTAAGAGGTAATTTTACTTACATAGCTACTATTTATTGAGTGCTAGCTATGGACAAGACATAGTTTTAAAGGTTATATTTCAAAGTAATCTATGAGATAAGTACTGTTGTAATTTTCCGGATGACTAAACTGAGATATGGGGAGGTAAGTACAATATAAGAGGTGATCTAGTCGGTGGAGCCAGGCTTTGGTCCTTGGTAACCTGACTCCGGTGCTTGTTTTCTCAGCCACCTTACTAGGTTGCCTTCATTCCACAAAAATCCTCCATAAAAATAATAACAAGGGGTTATGCAAAGGTCTTTGTATGTATCGTTTCATTTAGTCATAACATGCGTGAGTGGGAGAATTTTGTTTTGTTTAATATATCAAAAAAAGTGAAGGGCTGGGGATTTAGCTCAGTGACACTGTGCCTGCCTCGAAAGTGCAAGGTCCTGACTTTGATCCAAGGTACCAAAAACAAACCAAACAAACAAACAGTGAAGCTCA
This sequence comes from Heterocephalus glaber, assembly GCF_053883595.1. Lineage (NCBI taxonomy): Eukaryota > Metazoa > Chordata > Mammalia > Rodentia > Bathyergidae > Heterocephalus > Heterocephalus glaber. The sequence continues at coordinate 11,674,198 of NW_028258344.1, forward strand.
ACAGTGGTAGATTCAGGATTAAAAGCTTCACTGAGCTCTGAAGTCTTTGCTCTTAATCACTGTAGTATTGAGAGCTAGTTGCACAGTGTTTGGAGTTATATAGTTTGGAGTGCATAAATTTAAATATAGGTTTATTATCTGTAATATTAAGTAGCACATAATTCTTTTTTTGTTTTTTGTGGTGCTGAAAAACATGAATAATAACCTTTATGTCTATTCCAGAGTCACCTGCTCATTGAGGCTTTGTAGTTCCTCCCATAGCTTTTCTGGGCCTCTTAACCTTGTTTTTACATTTTTTTCCATAATCCATCCCTGTCACTATATATCACAGAGTCTAATTGTGTATTCTTATTGTGTTTCTCCCCAGCAGTTTTTAGGTTTTATAATGGCAGAATTCTCTCTCTCTCTCTCTCTCTCTCTCTCTCTCTCTCTCTCTCTCTCTCAAATGCTTAGGATTTACTAGGAAATCAGTGAATATTTCTTGATAAGTGAATAAGTTAAATACTAGAATATTAAGGGCTAGGGATGTAGGTCAGTGGGTAGAATGCTTGTCTGCTATGTGTTAAACCCTAGGTTTCAGTCCCAGTACCACCCTACATTAGAATATTTATTATAGTATTTAAATATCTTTGGTTAATTTCTCACACCTTACACTAAATCTCTTCTAGAATGTACCATGTAATTTTGTCAAGCTGTTTAATGGAAGTTTTGAGGTGAATTGCATACTTTGTTAGATTTTTTTTCCCCCTGATTTGTAAATATTATGTCTTTCAGGGAAAGACATCAGAGAAGCTTTCTGAAAATAGTAAAATATTAATCTCCATGGCTAAGGAAAACATACCACCAAACAGTCAACAAACCAGGGGATCTTTAGGTATGTCATGAGATGAGCTAAATTGTACTGCAAATGTGGTAATAAAGATAATTTTTTAAAAAGTAAAAAAATGTGCTTAGTTGATCTTGAGAGAAACTCTTAGGCTGTTGTGAAAAAAATTTCTCTTGTCAGAAAAAGTATTTCTTTGGAATCCCACTAATTTTCCTCTCTGGAATCTTATATAAGACAATATGGTCTATATTGTACCTATTTTTGTATGATATTGATTTGGTTACAGTTTATGGAAATCATAGCAGTAAGTACATGTAATGTAATTAAAAATTAATTGAAAAATTTGAATGGAATTTGTTGTGTGTGTATGTGAGAGAGAAAGAAACTTATTTGTTGACTAAAAATGGTGGATTTGCTTTGTTTAAAAAATCAAAGGAATATACTTAAGGGATACTAATGTTATTTGATAAAAGTGTCCTTTAAATATTGATGACTATATTGTAAGAAAGTTAAAGCTACAGATATACAGAGTTTTTAGTATATGTACTGTTGAAGCAAGCACTATAGCCATATAGATTTTTGATTATGATTTGGTATGAAAATACTTGAAAATATTGAAAACAGTATTTGAAAAGTTTTACCACATTTTGGCTTATTGGAAAGTATACTTTTTTTGCGATACTGGGGATCGAACTCAGGATCGAACTTGTGCTTCCGAGGCAGGCAGCGATGCCACTGAACTAAATCACTGGCCCTGGAAAGTATGCTTTTTTTTTTAATTCTTAAGTTCTTTTATTGGTACATTTTAGGTATACAATACGTTTACATTTATCATTGGGTGTTTGTACCTGTACATGATGTATCTTGATTCTTATTTTTTCCCCATTCCCTGTGCACCCTTCACCCCCTCCACCCTTCCCTATTTACATAGACTTTGTTTCCATTTTTTTTTCTTTTCTCATAATTTTTCCTTTCCCTTCTTTCCTTTCCCCTTCCCCTCCCTTCACCTCCTACCTCTTTGGACCTTTTTTCCTATTTCAAATTATCAATTATTCATTTAAATCATTTTAACCCTTATTTACACTTTCAGTTTCTCACGCTAGAGAAACTGTTTGGTATTTACACATGTGTGTCCTATTTATTTCACTTAAGAGTATGGCCTCAATATGCATTCATTTAGCTATAAATTGTTACACCCAGCGAGAGAGAAACCAGAGACCGATATTAAATCCACACGGGAGTTTATTACCGGCTGGGACTGAGCCGAGCATCGGACTGGAGCCCGGACTGGGGGGAGACAAACATGTTTTATACACCTTTGAGGCCAACAGTCTCTAAGTCCCCCTATGGGATAGAACTAGCAAAGCAAACAAAAGGTACAGAAGGGGAATGTCCTGCTGTTAGAACATTTGTAAAACAATACTTGATTAATTGTTGTTTCTAAAAGACTTTCTAAGGAAGGGGAGGAGGTTTCTAAGCTTCCTCCTTTCAAGTTCGTCTAAAGGGCAGGCAGGTGCGTCATTCAGCAGCAATATGGAGTCTGTTTTGCTTACTTGGGGCCTTCATAAATGACTCTAGTTTCTCATTCTTTGTGGCTGAGTAGTACTCCATTTTATAAAAAAACCACATCTTTATCCGGTTGGAAAGTATACTTTTTAAAAAAGAAAACTTATGAATATTTATAATGTATGTTTTGTGAATTATGATGACTGAAACTTTTTCAAAAAGCAAAAATTAGACAAGTCCAATTGATTCTAATGCCTAAATCTCAAACGAGTCCACTTTTCTCTAACTCCACTGGCATTCTTTCATGTAGGGCTTCATGTCTCTCATTCAGATTTTTTCAGTAGCTTCCTGTTGTTTTTGATTTATAGTTTAGCCTACTCTACTGTACTTCTCTTTTGTACTTTTTTGATATCTTTCCAAAAAACAAATCTGATCATGTTAGTCTCTGCTGCAAACCTTTCAGTGGCTTCATGTTTCCATTTAATTTCACCATTTCATTACTTTTAGATTGGGTTGGCCCTTCCTACCATTTCCTCCTGTGGCATTGGTTCTCCCTAAAGAATAGTTTTGAATTTGTTCAGCTCTCCGTTTTATCACAGAGTCATGCTAGCTTACCTGCTATTGTATTTCCACTATTTAACACTTCTTGGAACTTTGGTGCATGGCGAAGATGTTTTGAGTGACTTACTTTTTCAGTATTCTCATTTCAAAAATACAGTCAATTCTCCTGGGCATGTAGAATTTAGTTTTCATGGAATTTTTATTGCTGACTGAAACTAATTATCCTTGAAGCACGTAAAATCTTACTAAAGAATAACATATGGGTCGACTAATTTTATAACTTAAAAGCATTCAGTTATTTACCTTTTTCCTGAATTATTGTGAATTTAAAATTAGGTGAAATACATAGTTTTTGACTCTGGGAAAAATATAATTTGGCAACTGAGAGTTTTCCTTAAGTGGTTTCATCTATGACTGATGAAAAACTGGTCTGATATAGGCCAATTTGAAATTATCTTTTGTCTTAAAACTGTGACAGACATGAATAAGTAAGCATGGTAATAATAATATATAAATCAGAAATAATCATTTTAGCTAATGAAAACAGTATTGATAACATATAACTCTCATGTAACATTGTATTTTCATGATTTTATAAATTTATTTCTGTTACATCCTGTTGATATACATGGATACCATCCATGTGGCTCATTTTTTCACAATTTTACCCCCCACGAAAGAATTTGAAGTAACATTACAGTGACTTTTGATACCAATTACCTGGACTTGAACCAAGACTTAGGACACAGTTCTATATGAGACTGCTCTCACTTTGGATCACCAGCTGCAAGTTTAGAGATTCTCAGATCATCTTCACTTCTTGCCAGCTGGTAAAATATTTGGGGCCATCTGCTACCCCACTTGGGTTCAGTAATTACCATGAATGACTACAGAACTCAGACTTATGATTATAGTTTTACTTTACTACAAGTATGCAAAGCAGAACCAGTTAAAGAGAGAATCACATAGGGCAAGGTGTGGGAGTCCACATGTGAATTTCTGATGGCCTTAGGGGTGCATCACTCTCTTGGCACATTAGTGTGTGACAGTCTACAGAGCATTCCAAGCAGGCTCACTTAGAGTTTCAGTGGTCACAGTTTTTATTGGGGTTTCTTGGTGTAAGATGATTGAATTGTTGCTCATTGGCTCAATTTTTAGGCCTTATACTCTCTCCTTAGGTCTGGTTGATGTCACATGGGCCAAAGGCCCCACTGTCTAATCCTGTGGTTGGTCTTTCTGCATGTTCAGCCTCCATCTGGGTCATCTCTTTATATAAGCTCTCTAGGAGCTTCCCATAACTTAACTTCATATAAACTATTAGGTAAGGGCGAGAGAACCACCATGAATAACACAGACATCACAGACCAATAGTCTTCATTAATACGGATACCAGAATCCTCAAGAAAATATTAGCATATTTAATCTAGCAACATATAAAAATAATTATTCACTATTGGCTAAGAGATTTATTCCAGGATTGAAAGTTTAGTATTAACACCTGAAAATTAATGTAATGTACTACATAGAGTTAAGGACATAATCATCTCAATAGATCCAGAAAAAGCATTGGACAAAATCCAGGGTGTGTTCAGGATTAAAAACTATTAAGAAACTAAGAACAGAAGAGATCCTTTATTTGTCAAAAAAGGACAAATATAAAATACTTAGTGCCAATATCATCATGATGGCTTATGACTATATGCTTTCCTTCTAAGAGCAGGAACAAGGCAAGAATGTCTGCTTCTACCACTTTTAGTCAATATTCCACAGAGGGTTTTAGCCAGAATAATGAGAGAAGAAAAAAGCCATCAAGGCTAGAGAGGAGTAATGAAATTATATTTGTAGATAACATGATTCTGTTTGTAGAAAATCTTAAGGAGTTCACAAAAATTATTAAATGAATTAAGTTCACTTGATATGAGATCAATATCCCAAAATGAGTGGTATTTCTATGATCCCACTCATGATAGAATAAAATATAGTAAAATACTTGACTAAATTTAATTAAACAAAGTACAAGACTTACACATAGAAAACATAAATACTAATCATGGCTGAGGGAAATTAAAGAATGTGTAAGTAATTGGGGAGGCAGTCTATGTTTGTGGATTAGAAGTCTCTCAATTGCCAAAGCATAGAAAGATGTGCATAGCGTACTACATGATAAGAAAGCAAACAATGTTCAAATTTCAAATTGCTCTTGATAAGCGTTATTTATTTATTTATTTATTTATTTATTTAGCCTTTTTTCCCCCCAGGACCTTATGTATGTTAGCTAGGTCTTGCTAAATTGCTCAGGCTGGCATTAAACTTGTGATCTTCCTGCCTCAGTCTCCGAGTGGCTGGGATTACAGTTTTAGGCTGTCACGCCTGGCTTTGTTTTATTTATTTGTTTATTTTCTGCAGTACTAAAGTTCGAACTCAGAGCCTTTATACTTAGCTGCATCACCAGCCCTTTTTAATTTTTTTTTTTTTTTTTTTTGACTTGTGAGGCGGAGTCTTGCTAAGTTGCCATGTTACCCAGGCTGGGCTTGAATTTGTGACCTTTGCCTCCCAGAGTGCTGGGATTGTACAGGTGTGTACTATCACACCTGGCTATTTATTTTTTTTGACAAAGAAAACTTTTTGATTCTCAGTGTTTCTAATGTTTCAAATTTCATTGTACTAGATATTAGTTTCACTATTTAAAAATTACCCTGTGTATTTATAGCAGTAGAGTTTCTAATGTTTTGTTAAAAACTCATAAAGGTGTCAAAAAAATTGTAGATTTCTCCTTGATCTTTAAAGATTGCTGCTGCTTCAGCTTGCCCGGTTATTCATATGGTTCTGCAGTACCATGCAAAATAAGCAGTACTGTGCATCATGTTCAAAGTGGCTGTATTCCAGGAATGCAAGATTCATTTAATATTTGAAAGTCAGTATAATTTATCATCTTAAAGAAATAAAAGCAAACAAATTATATAATTATTGATAAATGTAGAAAACAGCATTTGATGAAATTCATTACTATTATGATTAAAATTCTCAGCATTCTAGTAGAAGGCAGTCTCCTTAATCAGATATAGTAGTTATAAAAAATCCTATATTTTAGTATTATACTCACTGGTAAAATATTGATTGCGTTTTCCTTGAGTTGAGAAAAAAATGCATGGTTGTCATCTATCACTGATTTTTTAAAAAGATTATATTGAAATATTTAATTAGTATGATAAGGCAAGACAAAAGGCATAAAGTTTAGAGAGGAGGAGACTTTTATTTACAGATCACATGATTGTTTTTAGGTAGAACATCAAAAAGAATCTATAGGCCAGGTACAGTGGCACACACTTTAATCCTAGCATTCTGGGAGGCTGAGACAGGAGGAATTTGTGTCCACACTAGGCAATTTAGCAGCTTAGCAAGACTCTGTCTCAAAATAAAAAGGATTGAGGATGTAGCTCAGTGTGAAGACCCTGTACTCAGTCTCCAGTACTGCAAAAACAAAATGAAACCCTACAATTAGATTTAGTCACCATAAAGCAAACAATGCAAAGCAACACATCCCCCCCCCCCCCAAGTTGTGTTCTACGTGACTACTGTGGAAAAACTTTTGGAAGCTTGTACCTAGTTTTGTCTGGACTTCTACCTATTTGCCTTTTCCCTTTGCTAATTTTGCTTTGTATCTTTTCACTGTCATAAATTATAAGTCTAAATACAGTGACTTCTGTGTCCCAAAAAGACACATTGGTTGGTGTCACAATTGGTTGGTGATCCTAACCAATGACCAGACTTGGGGGTGCTCTTGGGGATTCTCAACATACTCCTTTTCTTTCTTTCCTTGGTTGCTTTTCAGCTCCCTCACCCCTAGTCTTTGGTAATCCCCATCTTCTGTATCTAAAGTTTCTTCTTTTTTTTTAGAACTTTTTGAGACAGGCTCTTCTAACATAGTTCAGGCTGGCCTTGAACTCATGGTGCTCCTACTGCCTCCTACTCCCAAGTACTGAGATTACAGGCATGTACCACCACGCTAGGCTAAAGGTTTCAGATGTTTTTAGTTACATAGCTTAAAGCTTAGACAAAGGTAAAAATTGAAATTAATAAAGATTTTAGGAAGTAAAGCAAAATTATTGATGTTTTCACTAACCTTTAGTTTTGTTTTTCATTTATTTTTGGATTTTTGAGACAGTGTCTTTTTTTTAAATTAAATTCTTTTATTGGTACATTGTAGGTATACAACACAATTACATTTCTCATTGGGAATTGTACCTTTACATAATCCATCTTGGTTCTTATTTTTTCCCCATTCTTAGCCCTCCCTTCACCCCCCCTACCCTTCCCTATTTACAAAGACTTTTCTTCCATTTATTCCATCTCTCATCATTTTTCTTTCCCTTCTTTCCTTTCCCCTGCCCCTCCCACTACCCCAACACCTTTGCATCTTTTCTTCCTATTTTACATTATCGATTATTCATTCTAATCATTGGTACATTTTAGGTATACAATATAATGACATTCATCATTGGAAATTTGCACCTTTACATAGTCTCTCTTGGTTCTTATTTTTCACCCTTGCCCAGCCCTCCCTTCAACCCCTCCAGTCCTCCCTATTTACAAAGATTTTGTTCCTATTTTTCCATTTTCTCATATTAATCCCATTCCCTTCTGTCCTTTCCCCTAGCCCTCCCACTTCTTTCCCCTTTGCCCCTTTTCTTCCTATTTCACATTACCTATTATACATTTAGTCCTTATTTACACTTTCAGTTTCTCACACCAGAGAAACTATTCGGTATTTATACATGTGTGTCCTATTTATTTCACTTAAAAGTATCGCCTCAATGTGCATCCACTTAGCTATAAATGTCTCTAATTTCTCATTTTTTATGGCTGAGTAGTACTCCATTTTATAAAAAAACCACATTTTCTTTATCCAGTCTCCAGTTGATGGGCATTTGGGCTGTTTCCAAGTTTTATCACAAACTGCTGCTATGAACATGGGCGCACATATATCACTGTGGTATGATTCTTTGAATTCTTTGGGGAAGATCCCCAGCAGTGGAATAGCAGGGTCAAATGGGACTTCCAGTCCTAGTTCTTTGAGGTATCTGCATACTGATTTCCACAGTGGTTGCACCAGTCTACACTCCCACCAGCAGTGGAGCAGTGTTCCTCTTTCCCCACAGCCCCACCAGCATTTGTTATTGGTTGATTTCATGATAGCAGCCATTCTTTCTGGAGTAAAGTGGAATCTCAGTGTTGTTTTCATTTGCATCTCTCAAATGACCAGTGATGTTGAACATTTTTTCATGTATTTATTTGCTGTTTCTACTTCTTTGTCTGAGAAATATCTGTTCATTTCAGATGCCCATTTTTGGATTGGGTCTTTAAATTTGGGAGGTCTGATCTTTTTAAGTTCTTTATAGATTCGAGATATTAGACCTTTGAGGAAGAGCAGGTGAAGATTTTTTCCCACATTGTGGGTTGTCTCTTCACACTGCTGGTGGTTTCTCTTGCTGTGCAGAAGCCTTTTAATAAGAAGAGATCCCACTTGTTGATTGTTTGTGCTAGTTCACGGGCACCTGAGGTTTTGTTCATAAAATCTTTTCCTGCACCAATGTCTTCAAGGGTTCTACCTAACCTCTGTTCCAACTGGTTCAGAGTTTCTATTTTAATATTTAGATCTTTAATCCATTTTGATTTTAGTTTAGTGTGCAGTGCGAGATATAGGTCTAGTTTTAATCTTTGGCAAGTTGAAGGCCAGTTTTTCCAGCACCATTTATTAAAGAGGCTATCTTTCCTCCAGTGAGGGTGTTTGGCTCCTTTATTGAAGATGAGATGGCTGAGTGTGTCTGGCATTGTTTCTGCATCTTCTAATCTGTTCCACTGTTCCTCAGGTCTGTTTCTTTGCCAGTACCATGCTGTTTTTATCACAATAGCTTTGTAGTAGAGTTGTAGGTTGGGGGTTGTGCTACCCCCTGCCATGTCTTTGTTACCTAGAATTGCTATTGCTATTCTGGGTCTCTTCTTGTTCCAAATGAATTTTTGGATTGTTTTCTCAAGGTCCATGAAGTATGCTGCTGAGATCTCAATGGGAATTGCATTAAATCTATATAGCAGTTTTGGAAGTCTGGCCATTTTCACTATATTAATCCTTCCTACCCAGGAGCAGGGGATGTCTGTCCATTTTCTGATATCATCTTCAATCTGTCTTTTCAGAGTGCCATAGTTTTCAGAGAAGAGGTCTTTGATTTCTTTCGTTAGGTTGATTCCTAGGTATTTCAGTTTTTTGGATGCTATTGTGAAAGGAATTATTTGCCCTATTTCTCTCTCAGTGAGTTTGTCATTCGTGTAGAGGAAAGCTGTTGATTTTTGTGTGCTGACCCTGTAACCAGCTACTTGACTGAATTTGGTTATTAAGTCTAGAAGACTTTTGATGGAGTTCTTGGGGTCTTCTATGTAGAGTATCACGTCATCTGCAAATAATGACAATTTGACTTCTTCATTTCCTATCTTTATTCCTTTTATTTCTTTCTCTTGTCTAATTGGCATGGCTAATGTTTCCAGAACTATATTGAACAAGAGTGGTGATAGTGGACATCCTTGTCTTGTTCCTGATTTTAGTGTGAAGGATTTAGGTTTTTGACCATTTAGTATGATATTGGCTATTGGTTTTTCATTGATGTCTTCTATCAGTTTGAGGTAGAGACCATCTATTCCAATTTTTTGTAGGGTTTTTATCATAAATGCATGTTGGATTTTGTCAAATGCTTTTTCTGCATCTATGGAGATAATCATATGGTTTTTGTCCTTGGCTCTATTGATATAGTGTATTACATTGATTGATTTGTGTATATTGAACCATCCCTGCATCCCTGGGATGAATCCCACTTGATCAGGGTGTATGATCTTCTTGATGATCTTCTGCATTCTGTTTGCCATTATCATATTAAGGATTTTTGCATCTATGTTCATTAGTGAGATTGGCCTATAGTTCTCCTTTCCGGTTGGGTTTTTCTCTGCTTTGAGGATCAAGGTGACGCTTGCTTCCAGGAATGAATTTGGGAGTATTGCTTCCCTTTCAATTTCATTGAAGAGTTTAAACAGTAGTGGCAGCAGTTCCTCTCTAAATGTCTTGCAGAATTCAGCAGTGAAGCCATCAGGCCTGGGCTTTTCTTAGTTGATAAGTTTTTGATTACATTTTCAATTTCATTTGTTGCTATTGGATTGGTTAGAATTTTTAGGTCTTCTTCGCTCAACTTTGGTAATTCATATTTATCAAGGAATCTGTCCGTTTCTTCTGTGTTGTCCATCTTATTGGTGTTTAGGTTCTGGAAGTAGGTAATGATGATCCTCTGGATTTCTGCTGGGTCCGTTGTGATTTCACTCTTTTCATTCCTAATTGCATGGATTTGGGCCTTTTCTTTCCTTTTTCTGCTAAGGTTGGCTAAGGGTTTGTCAATTTTGTTGATTCTTTTGAAGAACCAACTCTTAGCTTCATTGATTTTTTTGTATCGTTCTCTTAGTCTCCATTGCATTGATTTCTCCTCTGATCTTTATAATTTCCTTCCTTGTATGAGCTTTGGGGTTGTCCTGCTCTTGTTTTTGTAGAAGTTTGAGGTTCAGCATCAGATTGTTTAATTGGGCTCATTCTGTTTTCTTAATATGCGTATTCACTGCTATGAATTTCCCTCATAAGACTGCTTTCATCGTGTCCCATAGATTCCGATGTTTTATTGTCATTGTCATTTAATTGAAGGAACTGTCTGATTTCTTCTTTAATTTCATCTGTGACCCATTGGTTATTCAGAAGTGTGTTGTTCAATTTCCATGTGTTTATGAATTTCTTGTGGTTTCTTTTGCTATTGATCTCCAGTTTCATCGCACTATGGTCTGATAATATACAGGGGATAACTTCAATTCCTTTGCATTTACTTAAACATGTGCTATGTGTGAGTATGTGGTCTATTTTGGAGCATGACCCATGTGCAGCTGAGAAGAATGTGTATTCTGATTTTGTGGGGTGGAACACTCTGTAAACGTCTCTTAAGTTCATTTGTTCAAGAGTTTGATTGAGTTCTGGTATTTTGTTACTTATTTTTTATCTAGTTGATCAATCTATTTGTGACAGTGGGGTGTTGAGGTCCCCCACTACAATTGTATTAGTGGATATATGACTTTTTATGTCCCTTAGTATTTGTTTTATATAGTTGGGTGCACTAGTGTTGGGTGCATAGATATTTATGATTGTCATCTCTTCCTCTTGGATTCTTCCCTTTACAAGGATGTAGTGTCCTTCTTTGTCTCTCTTAATCAGTGTTGGTTTGAAATCTACTTGATCTGCAAAGAGGATAGCTACTCCTGTTTTTTTTCGGGTTCTGGTCGCATGGAGTATTGTTTTCCACCCTTTAACTTTCAGTCTATGAGTTTCCTCTTGAATTAAGTGTGTTTCTTTCTTTCTTTTTTTTAATGAGTCAATAACAAATTTTACTAGTTAAGTGAGTCAAGTATTCTGCATTTGAAAGTCAATGTCACAAACATTCAAGATTAGTAAATTTTGGTAAGAAGAAAAGACTAGTAGGAAGGAAAAGGATACCTTATCAACATATAATAATTTATAAAGTTTTTTAATTGCTTTGGAAAAGCACAGAATATATTTACTTAAGAAAAGCCATTTAGTGCATCAAGTAGAGTGGGCTTCAGATTTAAAAATATTAAAAAATTTGCCAAGGAATTTAAGTGTTAAAAAAATATTCTCTTCTTATTCAACTTCCTATTCAAGGAAACATTTGACAGACAAAACAAAAACCAAAATAATTTTACCTGCATTTAAAAATAATAACTTCTAGAACTATAAAAATTTCCTGGTTTTTACACAAAGGCCATTGTTTGACCTTCATTGATCCATTGCTATATGTTAAAAAAAATACAGTATCAGTTCTTTTTCCTTCCCCAAAACAGCTAAGGGAAGTTACATAGTGAGTATATGAATGTAACTATGCATATCATCAAGTGTACAAAACACGCAAATATCACTTTACTAGGAAAATTACTGTCATCATTCTGTAAACATCTCTTTTACATCTGGACATTTCAAAATGGCCTTTGGTATTACTAGTTATTGTGCTTTAAAACAGATACAGGATTTCTGTAGCTGTGCTACACAGACATTTGAAGATATAAATAAGAAAAATGCACTTGGAATAAGTTACAATTAGCTGCTTTTGCATAATTTCCAAAAACTACAGTGTATGCCTAGTCACAGTTTTTTGAGAAAGAATATCTCTTCAACTTTAAGGAACACTTAATCATTTTGGTTAAAAATCCATTTTTGGAGTGGATCTGATGGATTGCATGACACTAAGTGTGGATGTTCTCCATTTGCTGAAAGGCACAATTTTAAGAATGGATTATATAGCAGTTGATCCTTCTGGAGTTTCCATATCTGTTCTCCAGTGACAACAGTCTTGTGACCTTTGTAGGCACATGCTTTCAGCTGAAGCAGATCTGGAGCAGCATGAAGACATAATTTCTTCTGGATGTTGTGTCGGATTTCATGTTGAGCAGAATATTCAAATTGCTGGTTTCCCCCAAGTCCATGACATGTGTACAAAATCAATGGTTTTCCTCCTTGATTATTTTCTCCAACATCCAGACATAGAGGCTGACCAACACTTTTAATATATCCAGATATAACAGGATTAAGGTCTGGCACATACACTTCTGGATAAACAGTGTTCAAATACCATGTAAAGTTTTTACACAGCAGGCAGTTTTTTATTGCAAATCTTTTTGAAAGTTCACCAAATGATTTTTGCTTAACAATTTTGGCTGCCTCTGTATTTCTCTTATAAAATATTTCCTTGTATTCATCCATCCAGACCTCTGCAAGGCAAACTTGGTTGCGAGCAATCACTTGAGTGCCTTTTGGAAAGGAATGAGGACTTTTGCTGCGAAAAACATGTCCAACAACAGAGCAAGGCATAATCTCCAACTGCCCACCACATTGCCATACTCTGAAAGACATTTCTATATTTTCACCTCCCCAGATTTCCATTTCTTCATCATAACTTCCAATATACTCAAAATATTCTTTTGATATGAAAAAAAGGCCTCCTGCAAAAGTAGGTGTTTTAATTGGATAGGTTTCATCTTTCCTTCTTTGCTTCTCATGATCGGGAAGCTATTCCCAGCCAAATGAAAGGCTCCAGTCAAAATTTCCACGGTTATGGTTACTACCATAAGGAGAACGTTTGTTGAATTCAAATGTATTCAGATCTATGGAGACAATGTCTGGACTCAGGACGGCAGTGTAGTTCTCGGCTATTCTGCCCAGCAAAGGCTCCAACCAACCACAGAAACACTCACAGCATCTAAAAATGTGAGTGTTTCGGCTATTGCTACTGCTGCTCCTAGCAACCGGGCAGTGATCAGACCGTTCCTTTCTTTTTGTCTATTTTTACTATAGAAAATTGTTTGATATATTCCTCTAGTTTTTCATGTAAGTAATCTGGCGTGGGCAGGGTGGGCGGGCGCGGGACGTGGGCCGGGAGTCGGGCGCAGGTGGCCCGTGGCCGCCGCGGCGCCTCAGTTGCTGTCGCTACAGTTACAGCTCTGCCAAGCTCCTCCTCCGCCGCCGCCTCCTGCCTGCCCACTGGGCCTCCAGCGGTCCCCGGAGCGACCGCACAGAGGCTCCGCTTCCTCCCGATTGAAGTGTGTTTCTTGTATGCAGCATGTTGTTGGATTTTGCTTCTTGACCCATTCTGCCATTCTATTTCTTTTGATTGGTGAATTGAGACCATTAATGTTGATGGTTATAACTGAAACATATTGACTTATCATTGCCATGACTTTTCCTTTTTGTTGGGTTCTCTCCCTTTATATTTAATTTCTTGTTGTGCCAGATGGGTTCATTCTGCTTTGCTTCCTGGGGTTGTGATCCTCAATGTCTGTTCCTAGGATATTGTGTCAAATTCTTTGGAGTGCTGGTTTGGTATTCACGAAGTTCCTAAGGTGCTCTTTGTCATGAAATTATCTTATTTCTCCATCAATTTGAGACAGTGTCTGGCTATGTAGTTCAGGCTGGCCTTGAACTCATAGCAGTCCTCCTGCCTCAACCTCCTGAGTACTGGGAATTTAGGCATGCACTACCACGTCAGGCTAGTTTTAATATTCATTCATTTTAGCATGTTTAATTTTAGGCTTATTTTATTAAAAATGAGATCTCCAAACTTTTATGTTTTTGTTCAGTTTGTACAAGTCAGATGAGTCCTTGTGGAAACATAGCTGAGGTTAAGACAATATAATGTTCTTTTATTTCTTTACGAATAATCTGCTTATGTAAAGACATTATTATTTTGTATAAAATTTGTCTTTTAATGTTGTTTTCTTTTTTTTGGAGACAGGATCTCATTTTGTAGTTCAGGCTGGCCTAGAACCTACTAGCCCAGGGTGGGCTCAAACTCATGGCAATCCTCTTGCTTCAGTCTGTCAAGTGCTGAAATTACAGGTGTGTAGTACCATACCTGGCTTTTAAATTTTTTTAGCATAATGCTTTTTTATGATAGTAGAATTCTGAAAAGTAGAAAGTAAATATTCTATGATAATTTATTTTATAATGTTTATGAGTTTTATTAGAAGGTAAATTAATTTTAAAAGATGAGGGCCGGGGATTTAGCTCAGTGATTCTGGTGCCTGCCTTGCAAGTGCAGGGTCCCGAGTTCATTCCCTGGTACCAAAAGAAAAAAAAAGATGATATGGTTTAGTTTTAAATATTTTATTTAACTCACAACTACGATAGAAATTAAACGCTTGTAATTGTGAAGTCCTGAGCATATGATAGCTATCTGAAGATCACTGTTGTTTACTTGATGAAATGACATCAGTTGAAATGACCCTAAAATGACGCAAGTGCTTTACTTGCCACCAGAATCATCAGAAGACAACAGTTGAATAAGTAAGTCTCACCATGTTTCTTAGTTCATTAAGTCATTTAAATGTCATTGTTAATGCATTTTAGTTAAAAATGAGTGGAATATTTAAATATATTCCATAGTTCTTATCTGTTAATGCTGTAAAAATTTGGTACTAAATAATAAAAGTTAAAAAGTTAAAATGTTTTCTGATGACTGAACTTTAAATTAATATAATTTAGAAAGCATTTTATAGTTACTTGTCTATAAGACAGTTATTATAATACTATTTGAATCACCAATAAAAGCTAAATACCCTTGATAAATAAAATTGAACTTAATATGAACAGCAGGTTATAAATGAACATGAATCATATTTTTCTTCCCATTCTTTTTTTTTTTTGGTTCCGGGGATCGAACTTGGGTCCTTGCGCTTGCGCAGCAGGCGGCGAAACCACTGAGCTAAATCCCTGGCCCTTTCTTCCCATTCTTACACATAAACTGACTAAGTAGAATTGAAAAGCACTGGTAAAAGCTGCTTTAAACACATTACTTTTCAGAAAGCTGTAAATTCCTGGGCATGGTAGCACATCCCTCAAATCCGGGCACTCTGGGAGGCTGACGAGGGAGGAATTCAAGTTCAAGCCCAGCCTGGGCAACTTAGTGATTTAGTGAGACCCTTGTCTCAAAAATAAAAAAATTTAAAAAGGGCGAGAAATGTAGCTTAGTGCAAGGGTCCTGGTTTCAATCCCCAGCATGTACTGTAAAAACAAATAAACAAAAAACTGCAAATTGCTTGTTTTCAGCCTGAGAAGCTGAGCCTTTTGGGAGGTATCATCCTTGTACCCCTGTTGTCTTTTTCTCCTTGACACAACAGACTATCCATTGTGACCTTATGTAACTGGACATGTAACACTGGTAACTGGTTATTATGCCTCCTGCCTATGTAGTTAGACTCTCAAAAAGCAGAAATGAAATGCCAAGAACAGTGTGTTTTTTTCTCCCCTTTTCTTATTCTTTCTCTTTGCTCAGACATTCATTTATATATTCATTTGCATATTTATTAGTAACATATCTTGGTTACACAGTGTGTGCCAGGTATTATAAAATTGAATGAAGCATGGGGCTTTCCTTCATGGACTTTATAGTTTAGTTTTATACATGATTCTCTATTCTGAACATATGAATCAAAATTATTTCTCTCCTTAGGCTTGACTTCTGTATTTTTAAAAATAAGACTTAGATTCCTTTGTGAGGAAAGCATTTCTTTCTAGGATGATTTAAAATTACAAGCATATGGAATGCTTCAGATTCTTTTGAAGACAGTGGAGAGCATACGTGAGGGGTGTTCCTAAGGAATCCTCTATTGTACCCATCACCAAGGAGTTAAGTAGGCCAGAAGTATTTATCAAGAGAATTCCAAAAAACAAAAGAGAATTCCACAATATTTATAGTGGAAAGTGGGTCTAGTATTCCATAAAAACCATTATCTATATTTCTATTCCTTGGCTTTTTTTCCCCTGAAAGATTTCAGTGATGTAATAAAACAGTGATATGACACATGCATAAGTTCCCATCATTTAGTTGCATTGTGAAGAATAAGGCACAAAGATGGTGATTTTTCACAGCAGTTTATAAACTGTAGTCAGTTACTTTATAGGGTGTTTAGTACTCTAAATTTTTTATTGCGCTTAGAAATGATATTTTTAGTACTATAGTAGTATACTACGTATATATAGTAGGACTACAAAAAGGAAAGTAGCTTCAGAAATCTGAATACTCATCTGATATCAGTGGTTCTTGATAAAAAATAATTATTTGAAAAGTAGATAATTGATTGTTAGCAGCTGTATTGATATATAATTTAAATATCATAGTTTGTCATAAAGTATACAATGGTTTTTAGTTTATGAATTGTACAGTCATCACCATTATCATCCCAAAATGTAGTTTAATTTTGAATTCTGTATAAGGAAATCATACTGAAAATTCAAAGTTTTCTTCGGCAGTTAACATCCATTTACAGAGATTGTTTGAGATGCTGAAATAATTTTGGAAATAGAAAGTGATGATGATTGTGTAACATGAATATATAGTTAATATCAATGAATTATATGCTTAAAAATGGTTAAAATGGTAAATTTAATGTTATGTCTATTTTGCCACAATAAAAAATACAACATCCATTTATGTAAAATCAGAATCAATGGCTTAACTTTAAAATTCTTTTGGAGATTCTTCCTAAGCAACACATGTCCTAATAATTTTTTCTCAGAAATGTATTATAGCAAAGATACTCTTTGCTAAAAATCATATTGATCTTCCCAGACTGAAAAACATATACATTAAAATTTTATAGATATTTATTTTTATAGAAATTAAAATAACATTGTCAAAAAGTGAAATAATTGGCCTATAATAAGTGTTTATAGATGCATAGAAAAACATCTATGGAAGTAGAAGAAACAATAATGTTGATTATTGTGGACAGAAGAACAGAATGACTAGAATTCAAGGGTGGGAATGATATTTTTCACCATTGACACATTTAAATTAAAAAATTTAAATTAGGGCCGGGGATTTAGCTCAGTGGTTCCACCGCCTGCTTCGCAAGCGCAAGGACCCGAGTTCGATCCCCGGTACCAAAAAAAAAAAAAAATTAAATTAAAATATTTCCTGATCCTAATTTAGAATCAACATAACTATGTTCCCTTTTATAATGCTTTGTTACAGGAGATAGAATTTCTTTGAAATTGTTTTGAAAATGAACACTATTAAGAAAATGAACACTATTAAGAAGGTTGTCTTCTTTCTAGGAATTGATTATGGATTAAGTTTACCACTTGGGGAAGACTATGAACAGAAGAAACATAAATTAAAAGAAGAATTACGGCAAGATTATAGACGTTATCTTACTCAGGTAATGGGCTCTATTAATGAATTGGGTCTTATGCTTCATAGTTCGTCTCCTAAGTCTGCTTTTGTAAAGTATTAGTCATATGTGTTAATTCTCAGTGATATCTAGCAAAGTAATATAGTCAAAGTTAAATGATATATGTGACACTGATAGAGGGAAAAATATGGTGCTGACAACTCATGCCATAGAATTACAGACTCTTCCCGGCAGTCTAGCCTAGTGGCACAGAGTGTGCTCAGCATGTGTGAGACCCTAGGTTCCATTTCCTAGGGAAAAGAAAAGAAGTGGTGACTGACAGACACCAAAAGTCAAGAGACTTTTGGAGTAGGGAAGTGGGTTCTAATTTAAATGAGATTGTTAATTCTGGTTGTTCATGTTTTCTGTAGTTACCGTGGTTTAAAAGGGCCTAATTATGATTTCCCAATCTACTCCCCCAAGCTACATACTAAAATGTTTACTAACTAGTAATATCTTGGATTTATGATTTATGATTTCATTTAACAGAACTCTTATTTTGTATATTTTTTAAATTACATAATAGCTAAACTAAATGTTTATTGTAAGTTTTAAAATGCAATATACTGTGTAGTTTATATACAAATTTTAAACAATCATGATTTTTCTAGTCATACCAAGATATTTTTTAGTTTTTCCCTGCTTTATAATGTTCGTTGAAATACACAAATGGTCTCTTATTCATTGTAATTTGAACACAGAGCTAATGGGCTATGATTAAATACATTTTATCTGTACTTTGTTTCTCTTGACTTTAGGGCATTACACAAGCAAAGACAAAGGTAGGGTTGCCTGCACAATGTTCTTTAATTTAAAAGATATAGTAGCCTGCAATCATTTACATTTTGTGATTGAAGCCTGTTAGAATCATAGCTTCTCTTGTGATTTTGAGGCTTTTGAGTGGTGTCATTTTGAATCCTTGCTTTTAGCAAGATGACAGTCTACATACACATTTTAATATTCCATTAATAAAAGTCATTAATTTTGATTCTGACTTTGCATTTGTATTTGTTGCTTTCTATGCATTTTTATAAATGTTCTGCAGCTACTAAGTCCGTTTGTTTTCAGCATGCTAGTTTTTGTTTCCCAAATCATAATAAGATTAATAGAATAATAGAATAGTCAAGATATTTGTAAATGTTCTAAACTGTGTGTTTTCGTTAACTGGATTACTCTTTATTTTTGCTCTAAAACTTGTGGATTGCATTTGTAAATTTGTATTGGAAAACAAAGAGAAACAGTTTAACAGAATTACAAAACTATTTTTTAAATGAAGCTCACACATTCATTCACCTCTCAACTAAGATTTTTAAAACACTTATCATGAAGATGAGCCAGGTATGGATCCTGTCTTCAAGGGGTATAGAATCTAGTTGTGGAAACAATGTTCATACAATTTAGAGTGATTTAACTACCAGAAGAAGGATATGATGACATGAAAGTCCTTTCAGTGGGAACTCTTTTGTAAACCTTTACAAGATAAGTAAAATTTGGTTAATCCAGAGTGAGACTTGAAGAGAGAATGCTTTTCAGATGGAAAGTACTGTATAGAATGAATGATTTGGAGGGTAGATTTTAGGTTTGTGTGAGTGAGACATACTAGGTTTTCCAGCCTGACTGGATCAGAGTACAGTTCTTTTTGAAAGTAGTGGGAAATAATGATGTAGGGTAGGGTCATATTAGAAGGCACTTATGTGTGATAGGTAGTAGTGAAGCAAGGTATTTCCTTAAGTAGCCTGTGAAGAGCAGATAACTGTGTATTAGGACAGATCTACATGTCAGAGATTCTCATCTAAATGTCTTAAATTACTGCTACAGCATCTTAACTGATCTCATTTTCTAATTCGTAATCCATTCCCCATGTTACTTTCCAGAGTGATACTATCTCTAATTAATTTTGCTGTTGTTGTTTTGGTTGTACTGATAATTGAACACAGGGCCTTTGTACTGACCTACATCCCCATCTCTTTAAAAAATAAATAAATATATATTTAAATTTTTAAAAAATTATTATTTTTTAAAGACAGGGTCTTGCTAAGTTGCTTAGTTGCCCAGGCTGGGCTTGAACTCATCAACCTCCTTCCTGAGCCTCCCAGAGTGATGGGCTACATGTGTGCACTGCTACACCCAGTTCCTGATTAATTTAAATACATCAGTATCTCCTCACTGATGTCAAGATAGAAATTCAGAGTCCGGGGATTTAGCTCAGTGGTTCTGCCACCTGCCTCAAGATAGAAATTCGGGTTTCTTAGTGTGGCACATGTCTTTCTCATCCCAGCTTGACATCCTAGGCTTGTTACCTCATTATCTTCCCTTCCCCTACCTCTCCTTATTGAGTGAAAGTTTCCTCTAGTATAGTTTTTTCTTATGCTATCACATATCTACTATTTTCAATTGTAAATTTTGCATTACAGAATAGCTCTTAAGATTAGGGAAAAAGTAAAGAATAATGGTGACAGGTATTTCAGAAAAATGCAGACCCAGTATGTGAGAAATAGCTGTTAAAGGTATAAGGTACTGAAAAGCCGAAGAAAAAGACATATATAGATTTGCATGAAGTATAATTTATTAGACACACACAGAACTATGGTGTGTCTTAGGCCGCAACAAGATGGAGGATCCCTGTACCCCAAGGCAGGAGGAAGGGATTTATTTGCCAAGCTAGATAAAGATGGACCATGGTCCACTGGTGTATACCTATCCTTTCTCAAAAATGATTAACATATCCAGTGGTAGTTAAAAAACAATTGTAAAATTTGGTCTTTTTTTTTTTTTTTTTTGGTACCAGGGATCGAACTTGGGACCTTGCGCTTGTGAGGCAGGCGCCGGGACCACTGAGCTAAATCCCCGGCCCATGGGATTAATATGAGAAAATGGAAAAATAGGAACAAAATCTTTGTAAATAGGGAGGACTGGAGGGGTTGAAGGGAGGGCTGGGCAAGGGTGATAAACAAGAACCAAGAGAGACTATGTAAAGGTGCAAATTTCCAATGATGAATGTCATTATATTGTATACCTAAAATGTACCAATTATTAGAATGAATAATCGATAATGTAAAATAGGAAGAAAAGGTCCAAAGGGGTAGGGGTAGTGGGAGGCACAGGGGAAAGGAAAGAAGGGAAAGGAAAAAATGATGAGAAATGGAAAAAATGGAAATAAAGTCTTGGTAAATAGGGAAGGGTGGAGGGCGTGAAGGGAGGGCTAGGAATGGGGAAAAAATAAGAACCAAGATGGATTATGTAAAGGTACAATTCCCAATGAGAAATGTAATTGTGTTGTATACCTACAATGTACCAATAAAAGAATTTAATAAAAAAAAACAACTGTAGCCGGGGATTTAGCTCAGTGCCCCCCCCCCCCCCCAACCTGCTGGGCAAACTCAAGGACCTGAGTTGGATCCCCAGTACCCAAAACAAACAAACAAAACAATTGTAATATCAATTAAGACGTAGTCTTAGTGTTAGTCATTGACACAACATGCTCAGTTTAATACCTTAAAGACTTTGTCTGTTAGATCTTGGGATTCATGCCAGGGTTACCTGGTAGCCAAAATGGCAGTTACAGCCAGAAAGGCTGTAATCACATCAAGGGGGTATAAAAAGAAATTGCCTTTATGAAAGTGAGAGAGATCCAGGACACAAATCTTTAAAGGAATGTGAAGGAGTTTTTTGATGATGAATTATTAAAAATGTAGTCATGGTAGAGGAGCAGTATTTCTTTGAAATGAAACAGACAATCTTTGGATGGTATTTGAAAAGGTGGGGGTTGGAAGGAAAGGAAGAGATAAAATTACACAGGATATGAGAAAGTGGCTGTAGCTTCTTGTAGCTTCTAGGATATGTGTGGTTTCCCTGTAACATTCCTGAATCTCTTGTGGCTTCCAGACTTTTAGATTGTATCTTTCTTTTTGTCCATTTTTGATTTTGTTTTTTGGTGTTTTGAGACAAGGTCTCACTATGTAGTTCAGGCTTGAATTCTCAGTGATTCTCCTGCCTCAGCCTCCTGAGTGCTGGGATCATAGGTGTGCACTGCCATGCCTGGCTAAATTATATGGATATTTAAATTTAACAAATAAAATCTTTTAATTTTGCCAAGAAAAGCCATTGGAACAAGCAGTCAACTTTCCAGTTTTTGCAATAAAGGATGCTTGACCATCTAACAATACAGCAAGGACATATTCTCAGAAAAACAGTTTTTAGATTGAATCAGCAAATTAATGTCTCTAGCCCAGACCACTGCCCTGAACCTCACACTTTCTGTTTGCCTACCTGCTGTTTTTGCTTAGAAATATAACTGATGGCTTACGTATTAAGAACATCTAACCATGTCTGAAAAGGAACTCTTGATTTCTGTTTTTCCCACTCTCATCCCTTGGAAGCCTGCATTATCTATAACTTGTCTTTTATTCATTATTTCTTTGGCCACAGCAATTATGACTTCCTGATATACCAATAAGTCCTAAATGTATCAAATTGTGTAGGCAAATAGCAGGCAGGCAGTATTTTTTGAATGAATGAGAGAATGACTAAACTTTTTGGAAAATGACCTTGTCTTTGTTATTTTTTCATTTTATTGAAAAGTTTAAACATTACCAGAGACCTATGTTGAGGGTAAAGAAGCGACAGTGAAGGAGTAAAGATTTATAACTGTCTTTCCAGTTACAATTCTGAATGTTTTTTTTTGTATTTATAGCTCTACAAAAAACATTAGGTTTGTAATGTATGTTGATATATATGGGGTAAACTGATTTAAGCATCTAATTGTGTATCTTATTTCCTTTGACAAAGAAATTTGGAGTTTTATGCAGCTAATTTTCAAATTGGCTTTTATAGCACAGCTAGTATGTAAATTCAGATTTAATGAAACTATTAATCACCATGCTTTCTTTTTTAAAAATTAATTTTATTGGTACATTTTAGATATACATATTGATCCTGTTCACCATAGGGAATCTGTACCTGTACATAATATATCTTCATTCTTCTTTTTTCCCCAAGCCCCTCCCCTCTCTTCAACCCCTCTTCCCCTCCTTATTTACAAAAGCTTTGTTTCCATTTTTTCCTTTCACCCCTCTCCCCTTCACCTTCCCATTTGAACATTTTCTTCCTTTTTCTTAATATCTTTTGTACATTTTGGTCCTTATTTACCCTTTTGGTTTCTCACACCAGAGAAACAACTTGATATTTAAACATATATGTCTGACTTTATTTCACTTAGGAGTATGATCTCAAGCATTCATTTACCTAGAAATGTCTTAAGTTTATTCTTCTTTATGGCAGAGTAGTACTCCATTGTATAAAAATCCCCCACTTCCTCTTTATCCATTTATCCATTGGTGGGCATTTTACAAATTGTGCTGCTATAAACATGAGTGTGCATATATTGCTGTGGTATGGTACTTTTAATTCTTTTGGGAAGATACTAAAAAAGGGAATAGCTGGGTAAAATAGAACCTCTAGTTTTAGTTTTTTGAGAAACCTCCACATTGATTTCCACAATGGTTGCACCAGTCTATACTCCCACCAATAATAGAGTTCCCTTTTCCCCACAGTCCTGCCAACATTTGTTATTGCTTGGTGTCTGGATAATAGCCATTCTTTCTGGAGTGAGATGGACTCTTAGTGTTGTTTTAATTTGCATCTCTTGAATGACCAGACTCACTATGCTTTTTTAATCACTGTTTCCATAATGTTTTGAATATAGTGCTATCGTAGTAGACCTAGTATATTGTATTGCAGTTATTCGTTTAAATGTCTGTTTCCCTAATTGAATTGTATAGAGGGAACATAGTAGAGAGAACATAGGCTTAATCATTGTCTCCTTTTCATCAAAAATAGTACCTGAAAAGCATTAGATGGTTGATAATTGTTTTTTTTTTTTTTTTTTTGGTGCTGGGGATCGAACTCGGGTCCTTGTGCTTGTGCAGCAGGCGGCGAAACCACTGAGCTAAATCCCCGGCCCTGTAATTGTTTAATAAATAAAGGCCTAGAGCTAGACAGGCTAACATGTATTGATTGATTTAATCTTCATACCTAGTGATGCAGATGATATTATCCCTGTTTTATAGATGAAGATACTGAGATATAGAAGTAGCTTATTTCAATTTGAGTACCAAAAAATTGGCGATTGCATATACTTTTCACTATCTCGTGTATTTGCTTTATAGTATTCAAAGAGATTTTACTTTTTTTTTTTAATCCCCCTTGGTCCTTATTTATTTATTTATTTATTTTTGAGACAGAGTCTCCCTTTTGTAGTTCAGCCTGGCCTTGAACTTATTTTGTAGCCCAAGCTGACCTTAAACTTGTGGTTGATCTTCCTTAGATAGTGCTGGGATTGCAGGTGAACTCTACCATGCTCAGCTCAATCCTCCTTGATCTTATACCAGCTTTGGTAGGTAGTCAGACCAGGTACCATTCTCATTTTATGAAAGAAAGTGTATCGGAGAAGTTAACTGACTTGCTCAGTGTTGCATAACTAATAAGAGTTGGGCTAGTCGTACAATGTAGGGCTTTTGATTCTCAGTCTAATACTTTACGCACTATCTCACTTAAATGTTTAATGAACACAGCTAGAACAGTGTTCAAGAAACAATGTTCAAGCCAGTTGTGGTGGTACATGGCTGTGGTCCCAGAACTCAGGAGGCTGAGGCAGAAGGATCATGAGTTTGAGGCCAGGCTGGGCAACAGAGCAAGGATCTCTCTCAAAACAAATAAACAAGCAAGGGTTGGCTGTCTTCAAGGCAAGGTGACATAGGAGAGGGGCATCACAGAAGAAAAGCAGTCCATGGTAGAGCAGGCAGGAAGCAGGAGGCAACAGCAACAGCAACAAGCCTCCCTTTCTGTTTTATCCTATCTAGGCTATAAGCCTTTGTGGGTGGTGCCACTCACATCCAGAGTGGTTTTTCCTGTTATCCACACTCAGAACTATGCTAAACCAATCAGTTGACTAATTTAAGCTATCACACCCTTAATCCATAGTCACACACCCTAGATCTGGGTACCTCTGAAAAGCTCTACCTATGAATGCATGAAGCTTTGGGAGGGCATCTAGATACAAGCCATAACAGAAAAGTAGAAAAAACTTGTGGGAATCCATAAGAGTATTTGTGAGGAAGTTTAAATTTTGCCTTAAGACCAAAAGAGCAGTAGAGCACTGAGAATAAAGAATATGTGCCTAGAAGAGGAATATAATTTGAAAAAGTTTCCCATTTATTATGCTTTCTTAATTATCTTGAATCAAATACATATATACATATACATGCATATATATGTCTACATATTATACACACACATATATACACATATATACATATAATGCAAAAGATTGTCCTTTTTAGGGAATTATTGATTGTAAAAAAAATTATCTTCTTTTTCAATAACTTTTGATGTGGACTCTATAGATTCATAGTTTCTATCTTCATCTCCATTTCATTCTTTTGCTCTGCAGGCTATAATAGTTTAGAGTATAGAATGTAAATACATGCTTATGAAATATTTTACAAAGGCAATTAGGTAATATATTTTTTTAATGTGTGTATATATACAGAAAAATTTTCTATCCATGGGTGAAACAGATTCATCTACTCTGGGAGTTTCTCTTCCTATTGGTGAGAGGTTATCTGCCAAGGTAGGTGGGTAAGAATACTTATTGTGGGTAGTAGTTTTCTGAGACATCAAAATTGTATTTCTAATTTAAGTGCTCACAGGTTACCATATTTTCCCATACTAGAATATATTTCTTTTTTAAAAAAATCTATGGAGTCTCTAGTTGTGCTGTTTAAAAAGTTTTTTGAACATACTTATAATAATATGATATATTTCTTTAGTTTGTTAATTCTTTTATATGTGATTATACTTAAATGGAATATTCAGAATGTATTTTTTTCAGCATTAGTTTCTGAACCACAAAGTTTATGCTATGGGCCAGTGATTTAACTCAGTGGTGCTGCTGCTTGCCTTGCCAGTGCAAGGTCCTGGGCTCAATCCCTGGTACCAAAAAAAATAAGTTTATGCTAAGGCAAAATTATCAGTCAAATGAGTGGATATGAGAGTATAGTGAGCTTCTATGAGGGTAAGGGTTGGAGCTATTTGAATGTGTGCTTCTAGTCCTATTTTTTAGAGGTGGTAGCACTATAACACCAATAACACTACATACCTCCTGTATACACTCAATTTCCAAGCAAGATCAATATGTAAAGCAAAAGGATAGTAAGTTTCAAAATACAGTCCTAATTCCTTTAATACTCTTTTAGATTATGTTGTTTCAGTGACATTAGTGGTATTCAAAATTTAAAAACATTCCCTAATGTAATATTTATGTACTAATAGAACATTTATATTATAGTATTTTAGTGTGTATATAATTTTACCTTTTTGTATTTAAAATATAACAAGAGTCCTTCTTTAATCTTGGGAAGGAATTGATTAGCAGCAGGTGTTTTGGGAGTGGATTTGGGAGTTAGGGGAAGGAAAGAAGGAGTTGTCCTTGAGAATGAATGTTACTGGGTCTATGTTTTTGGAAATGTGCTAAGGACAGACTTCCTGGAAAACGGAGTTATCATATTTACTAATGGAAGAGATTTATCAATGCTATTGCAGGGTGTACCTGGTTTGTCTAGGATTGTGTTGGTAAAGAAATCTGCAGTTTGTGGATTTATGGGGAATAGCTCTCTGGAAAATGTCATCTAATTTCTGTAATTACTGTAATATAAAGTGGAAATGTTCCATAATTAGAGTTCTTATATGTTCATGGACCAAAGCATACATATCTCATGTGGCAAAAGAGATGTGGGGAGCTGTGATGATGGTCAGATTTCTCCCTTTTAGTCCTGTTCCTTGTATTGATTTATATCCTTGAAATTATTAGTAAAGCTTGGTTCTGGGTAAAAGCTTTGATTTGTATGATTCTGATTTGATATTAAAATAACTTTTCCTGAAGTTGGAGTTAGCATTGCTTTTTGATTTCTGTTTTAAGGAAAGGTTGAAACTTGAACGAAACAAAGAATATAATCAGTTTCTCAGGGGTAAGGAAGAATCCAGTGAAAAGTTCAGACAGGTAGAAAAGAGCACTGAGGTGAGTTTTACTTTTAAAGTTTTAATACCCCAGGGCGAATATTTTGTACTTATTTGAAAAGCTTTTTATATTTTAGATAAGTGACCTGGATTTTATGTCAATATTTGAAAAATTAAGCCAAACACAGAACATTTATTTTGGAAATTGTTTCATCTAATACTGACAAATTTATCTTACCTTTTTAAATGTAATCTCACTGGGGAAATTTAATTTTAGAGATCAGTTTTATGAAATAATTTTTGTTTTTAAATTTTTTTTTTGGTACCGGTGATTGAACTCAGGACCTTGTACTTGTGCAGGAGCCACTGGAACCACTGAGCTAAATCCCTGGCCCTTATTTTTAAATTTTTAAGTGAAATTTTTTTTTTTTTTTTTTTTGGTACTGGGGATCGAACTCAGGACCTTGCTCTTGCTAGGCAGGTGCAGTTCCACTGAGCTAAATCCCTGGCCCTTAAGTGATTTTTTTTTATATTGACAGTTTCTAGCTATTTATGTATATATATGTATTTCCCAAATTTTAGGATGGTTGATGTTATTAGAGCCAAAACTTTTTTACTTTCTGTGCTCTTTATGTTGAGGAAGAATTTAATTTGAAATATTTTGAAGTAATATTTAACTGCAAAGATATGTCCAGTATCTCCTGGGATAGGAATTTGCATTTAGTTTGTCTTCTGTTCTTATAGCCAGTTATTCATTTTACTGTTATCTGTTTATTAATATTTGATGTTTTATTGCAAGATAAATTTTCCTTGAAGTTTTTTTCTAAAGAAAAAATATTTCTTATAGGTGCTTAAATGTCAGAGTTGAGTTTAAGGCTTTACTTGTATTTTAAGAGATAGTATCTCATTGATTTATTTCTTTTTCCTTTTTTAATTGAACAGTCCAGGAGTCAGAGGAGTAAAAATCCTGTTAGTCAAGTTCAATCTGATTTACCTTCACAAATACAAACATCTTGCTCAAATTCAGAGGGTCCCAGGAGAGATGTCTTAACTCCTTCAGAGACCTATGAACAACTTCTAAACCGAAGACGGCTAGAGGAGGACAGATATCGACAATTGGATGATGAAATTGAATTAAGGAATAAAAGAATTACTAAAAAAACTAATGAAAAAGTTGGTATTTCCAATACAAAACATCAGAGGTTTGCCAGCAAGGCTGGTGTTCCAGAAAGAAGATTTTGCAGGTTTCATGAGGATCCCGTTTTTGATAGACAGTATTGTAGACCAGACCAAGATCCTGAAATAAGTGAAGAAATGGATGAGAGGTTTAGATATGAAGGTGATGTTGACAGAAGACTTTTGAGAGTGTATACAAATGACAGGTATCTACCACTTTGTTTTTATTTTCTTATTTATTTAATAATGTGTTACTTTTATCAGTATTATTTTAGGTAGTGGCAGTTTCATTTGATTTACCATATAATTCTAAGATACTATCAGTTTTATAAAGCACTGTTATTTTATGAGCCACCAGGGGCAAAAAGTAATCACCCAAGATGGAGACCCTCTTATAAAGCTGAAAACCTAAAAGCTATACCTTTCATGTGAAGATAAATGAGAAGTAAACATGCCCACAGTGGAGACAGAAAGGAAACTTCTACCAGGCATGGTGAGGCAGGAGTATTGAAAGTTTGAGCCCAACCTGGGCAACTTAGTGACTTAGTGAGACCTTGTCTCAGAATAAAAAATAAAAAAAGACTTGGGGATATAGCTCAGAATGAAGTTTCTGGGTTCAATTCCTAGCACTGCAAACAAATCAAAACAAAAATGAAATTTCCATGTCTCAAGCTTGGCATCAGGTAGAGAGAGTAAAAAAACTAAAATCTTTCCTGGCAGTTTGAAGTGTAAACCAGTATACAGGTTCACAGTCTGAATTCATGCTGCCAGTAGTATCCAAAAAACCTCAAGACAAGAATTCAGAATGTCTTGCTTGTCCCAAATGACTGACAGGAAAAAAATAACTGTTCTCTGCCGTAACATGACTTAAAACCAGGTTGATGGCCATCCCAATTCAGATGTTAAAATATAGGGAAAAAAGAGGCAAAGTAAGTGAAATATAGTTTATTCCTTTAATATTCACGTATTCTAAGTATCAGTATGTTTGTTTTTGAGTCATTTATTGAACAGTTGTCTAAGTGAAATGGCATTATGTTTTTATTGGAGTTTTAGGTGCTTTTTATTTCTTTTGAATGATTATATTTGTGGAAGTATTTATAATTACTACAGTGAGGTCTTATTTTATGGTAATATTCATCTTTAATACTGAAAATTTGGACATATATTTACCTAACTTTTAGAGATAGAAATATCACAGAGTTCTGTATTTGTCATTGACTTGTTAAATTGAAAGGGTTAAATCTAAACTTTGAACAGTTTACGGGATCTGTTTCATTTATTAATCCAAATAATTTACTTTTTTAGAATTTTTAGAAAATTTTCTCGGATAATACTGCATCTTTAAGTTTTCTAAATATGATAATGATACAAAGGTTTTCAGTTCTTTTTAGTCTTTATTTTGTAGCTGTTATGTCCTATTCACACTGTTTTTTGTTGTTTTTTTTTTTGCACGGGGTGGGGTACTGAGGATTGCTGGGAGCAGTGAGCTACATCACCAGGCTTTTAACATTTTATTTTGAAATAGTATCTTGCTAAGTTGCTCATGCTGATCCTCTTGCTCCCAAGTAGCTGACTACCACACAAGGCCACAGTATTTTTTAATATTCACACTGGTTTAGGTAATTTGAATGAAGGATTTAGAATTTTGGAATTCCCATTGTAGCTTCTCTGATCTGAATCTAACTGTACTTCAGAAAATGATCCAAATCCTGTAATGTATTTCACTTGTACATGAAAGTACTTATATCTGAAGGCAATCAAAATTGCCCTAACTAAACGAACTCTCATTTGGAGAACTTCAAGTAATCTTGGACCCTTGGTGATGCTTTCTTTGTACATGAGAACTTTTTTCCTTTATGTTTACTTTTAGAATGTAATGTATGCATACCTTTTGAGATATGCTTCTTTAAAAAAAATTGTAGCTTTTATAATTAAACCTAGTGATAATTTTATACATGAATTAACAAATGAATCCTATCCTAGTGATTTGAGAACTATCTTACTTTCTCATGTAATTTGTAAATGAAATGAACTCTTTTTTTGGGGGGGTACTGGGGATCAAACTCGGGACCTTGTGCTTGTGAGGCAGGTGGCGGAAGCACTGAGCTAAATCCCAGGCCTGTGAACTTTTTTTTTTTTTTTCTCTACACCAGGGATCAAACTTAGGACCTTGTGCTTGCCAGACAGGTGCTGTGCCACTGAGCTAAATCCCTGGCCCCTGAAATGAACTTTTTATATCAGCTTCCCCAATTAGTAGTTTGAGAATAAATATGTGGTTGAGTTCTTCCACAAGAATGTAAGTCTAGTTAAACATGAATATATTTCTTCAAAATGTAAGTCATATTAGCCAGATGTGGCAGTGTACACCTGTAATCTCAGCTCTCTGGGAGGCTGAGGCAGGAGGACTCAAAGTTCCAGCCCAGCTCTGGCAACTTAGTGACTTAGCAAGACCCTGTCTCAGAAGAAACAAAATAAATAAAAGAGGGCTGGAGATGTGGTCAGTGCAAAGGCCTTGGGTTAAATCCCCATTACTGAAAAGAAGGGAAAAAGAGAGAGAAAAGAGAAAAGTAATATTACTTGTGTTTTGTTAATGTATCAGCTGTCATATATCTTCAAATGTTAAGGTGTTCCACATATATCTTGAGGGTAACAAGTTATTTCCAGCCCCATCTCCCAAATATTTCACATCAGTCATTTAATAATTTATATTTATTTAATAGGAAAAATGGTTAGGATAAATGACTCTTAAGTGAAAATTTGAGACTAATGTACAAAATTAATTTTCTTCATTTTTCTGAGTTTCTCTTTTTCTCTTTTTTTCCCCTCTTTCTAAGTCAGTCTCTGATAAATTTTATGCTTTATTTTATATTTTTGACTTTGACTTCTAATTAACCTATAAATTTTTAATGTACAATAATGTATTTATTTAAAGATGAGAAAGTGAATTTTCTTCAAGAAATAATACTTTTTTAAACTCATTACCATGAATCACTGGCAATATTTTTACATAATTAACAAGGTGGTTAGCACTGTGAATGACAGTTGCATTTAGTGTATTTCCTTTGTTTTTATATGCTTGATAATCTCAGTAAAATTTATAGTTTTAGGAACCTTCTGTAGTTGAATGTCGTAGTATGCCTTTTGAGCCTTTCTTTTTGAGCAGTCATCCTGTTCTTTTTAACATGAAGTTTATATGTTATCTTATGTTTTTAGTGTGTAATGTTAATAAGTAAAAGTTTTTAGTATTACAATGCTGTTTTTAGTTTCTGTGTGATTAATGTGCTCAGGAGTTTTATTTTACTTAAATCTTGATATTTGCTGTTTATAATTAGTAGTCATTTAATATAATTCTGAAATAGTACTCCCCCTGAAGTTGGAAATCTCTGTTAGCCACATAGATGTACGTAGTGTAGGACATTCTTTTAAGCTTAACGTATAAAGTATAAGTGGGGAAAATGGCTTATTAGACTTTAAGTTACCTAACTTGGGGTTACCTTTTCTTCTTTTAATAGTTTTCATTTATCTTTGGGTAGGCCATTTAAAAAATTGTTTTTCTCACTTTGAAGATAGAGTTGAAAATAGAAAAGACTATCTTTAAAGTTTCAGTTCTTGGGAAAGAACTGAAAACAATAAGAAAAAGCATTTCAGAGTTTTTCTTTAATTCTTATAACAATAGTACATTTAATAGCAGAATTCATTTTCAAGAGAGAAATTTTTGATATAAAAATAAAATGATATAGTTACTGTTATTATCAATAAGATGATTTCTTGCCAGGTGTGGTAGTGCATGCCTGTAATTCCAGCACCTGGAAGGCTGAGGCAGGAGAATTGGCATGAATTTGAGGTTGGCCTGGGTTCCATAGTGAGTTCAAGGACAACTTGAACTACCTAGCAAGACTGTGTCTCAAAAAAAAAATTTTTTTTTATTGTTTCTTTTAAGTAAGGAGAAATTGGATTTTTCTTTCCAATGTGCTGTATATCAATACAGGAGCAACAGGTGGTAAAAATTTTATTTTTATCATGTGTTATTATTGATAATATAAACACTGTAAATTTACTTCTAAAGTAGAGTGGCTTATTAATGAAACAGGAGAAGGTATTATCATTTAGAAATTGTTTTATTCCTATTTAAATTAGATGGTTGAAAATACCTGTGGTTTTGAACACTTAGCTTTATTTTTTTTCCCCCCCTTTTGTATTTTTGAGATAAGGTCTCACTGTGTGTGTAGTTAAGGCTGGCCTGGAAATCACTAGGTAGCCCAGGTTGGGCTCTGAACTCAGGATCTCAGCCTCCCAAGTGCTGGGGTTATAGACATTTGGCACCAGACTCAGCTTACTTGCTTTATTTTTGAAGATAGGTTTTTTTTTTTTTTTTTTTTTGGTACCAGGGATCGAACTCTGGTCCTTGCGCTTGCAAGACAAGCTGCGGAACCACTGAGTTAAATCCCCGGTCCTGGAGAGAGTTTTAAAAAAATCGATGCATTAACATTTAGGGTAAAACGTTGGTTTTGAGTTTGTATCTGTGTTCTTAGGGCATTAAGATTTTTACCTCCTCAACTAAAGTTGTTGACTCATGTCTTTTTAAGGAAATAGGAAAGAAGAAAAAGGGAAATCATTTGGCAGTTACTTCATTCTTTCAGTCATATTCTGATTTTCATTCAAAGGAAGCAAAGTTTCTCTTTTATGAAGTCTCCTTTTCTGGCAAAACACAGTGGGTTGAGGTGTGGTAACTGTACTGTTTATTTAAAGCCATGAAATATATAGATAGATTGCTTCTGGGTTACAGGAATAGTTTTAATTTGGTGTTCTGGCTCTGCAGGTCTAATAGCTAAACAAAAGGCTTCCCAGGAACAAACAACCTACAATGAATCCCTGGACTTTCCCTAAGATACTTTGTGAGTGCATTAGTCCTGGATAATATCATTAAGGAGTAACCCTGTAATGGCTGGAAAAGTTGTTAATGAGAACTAAGAGGATTGCTAAGAATAATTAAATGCTAAATTTCTTAGATGGAAGTTTGAGGAAAGCTGCATTATTGAAAGGAAGATTAGTAAATGAAGGAAATTCTGTGAAATTTTAGGGATTTTTAAAATAGAGAATAAGGTAGCTGACTTTACAAATTATAATTGGGTTTCAAAGCTCAAGTTATCCTTCTTTTTGAATGTCTTATATTAGTAACTAAAAATATTTATGGAATATCTATTTGTAAACAGTAATTCTTCCTTAATTTAACAAAGATAAACAAATCATTATTGTTTAATAAAGCTGAGTAGGATGCCTTAACATCTCATGATCTTTTAAGTAAAAGTGAAAGATCTATAGGCTCTAAAGACCTAGTAGTATGATCTTTTAAATGAAATGCATATTTATGTTCTTTTTCTTGACTAAATGTTTCTCGCATGTTGATTCTGTTATAATTATCAGTGACAGGTGACTTTTATAATCTTGTTAATGATTTTGTTTCTTCAGTGGAAGCTACACCTTAGAACATCTTTTATATGGACTGTTTACTGGGAAATATTTGTGGTTTTATTATAGCTCTTGGACATAAGTAAAATCATTTGTTAAATTTCTTGAATTTAGAATGAACTTTGAAAATGACCTCTTGCGCATATAGTGTTTGGTTTCTTAAGTTATCTTTATATGCTGACACATATTTAAGTGTGTATGCTTTGATATAGCTGTATAAAGATAAGCTAGAATTGTTAATCCAATTGTCTTTAGACAACTAAAAATGCAGGAAGCCACAAGCTTTTTGGTAAAATATTTTTTCTTTCTTTGGTAAATTTTATAAAAATGTTTTATAAATGACCTTTAATTCTAGAATTCCAAGTTATGCTTTAAAAGTTTTGCAACTTTAAATTTCCCTGTTTAAAATTTTCATTGATATGGCTACCGCTTTGCCTCATAAATGCATTTATTTTTGTGTATTGTGTCATGGCTTCCCAAGACCACTCCTAGGTTTGATGATTCTCTAGGAAGTCTTCTTAGGATTTGTGTATTGAGCTGTGTATATAGTTGTAATCATGGCTATGTGTATATTTGTAATCATGGCTGTGATTTACTGCATTGAAAAGATAGAAAGCAAAATCAGCAAAGAGAAAAGGTGCATGGGACAAAATCAGGAAGAAAGGAGACATGAGCTTCCCAGATCCCCTCCCAGAGAAGTCACACAGGAGATGCTTAATTCCTCCAGTATTGAATTGTTGACTACATAAGGAAATATCTGCTAGGAAGTTCATTTAGATTCAGTGCCTAAGGTTTTTATTGGAGACTGGCCATATAGGCACCCTTTTCTTATCATGTACTAAAATTCCAGATTCCTTGAAGGTGTTTTAGCATGAGCTATATTGTTTGGGCACATAGCAATAGTGAGCTGCTCTTATTAATTATTGGAATGGTGAGAACTCTCCTAAAATCTGTGTTCTCACCTGATAGCCAAGGTTTATCTGTTGAGGGAGGCTTTTCTAAGGATAGGCAGTCTCTGCCTGCTCTGTTAAATCTTTTGCACATGTGTATTTTATAGAGCCAATATAACTAAACTTGGTTGCCTGGGATTGTTAATTACAAGTTTGAATTTTTGAATTTATATTTACGTGTACTTTCAGTTGTAGACATAGGAAACAGCACTAAAACTGATATGTCAGTTTAAAAGACAGTACCTAGACTTTAGGTTAGGTAAAAGCAAGTATTTTTTTGATAAATTTAAATAAATGTGAAATTCTTTTTTAAACTACCCGTTGAGAGCTCTGTTTTAGTATGGATAAAAAATGGAAGTCATTCACATATTGTGCCAAGACATTAACATTATTCAGACTAAAATACAAGTAATTTTTTTCTCCACAGATGATTTTGACAGTGGTTTGTGTGATGGAAAGAAGTAAAGAAAGAATTTTATATACTATATGTACTGCCAAAGTGAGCACAAGAATTTTATATACCGATTCTATCAGAATGGAAAGTTCCTTTTCTGTTAAAACTAAAAATTGCCAGTTTTATTAATTTGATAGTGAAATTAATCTAAAAATACCAGTCAGTAGTTGTCTTACTTTCTTGATTCTGAGACACAAGATTTGATACCCACAACTCTTAAGAAGCAAAGGTTTATTTTGGTTCAATTTGTAGAGGTTTCAGCCCATAGTCCGCTGGCTCCAAGGCAAGGAGGCATGCCAGAAGAGCAATCATTCGTGGCATAGCAGGCAGGAAACAGCAAGGGATGAAGAGAGAAAGAGGGATGATATATACCCTTTCAGGCCATGCCCTCAGTGACCCACCTGTTCCTGGCAAGCTTCACGCCCTGACATCCCACCCAGCTATAAACCCATCAGTGAACTAATCCAGTGAGGAGAATCACACACCCATGATTCAATCACCTCCCAAAAGCCCCACCTATGAGTATGTGAGGCTTTGGAGGAACATCTAGATATAAACAGTAACCGGTACTTTAACAGTCATATTTCTATTAGTCCTCTTGAGAAAGACAATCTAGTTTTTAACTAACTCAGCAGCCCATAAGGAAGTAGTACTTATGAAATGCTGGTTTTCGTAGATAAGTTTTGGTATAAAGAAAGTTATGTTTGTTTCTGAGGTCTGCAAAATTAAACTTAAAAAAAAAATCAGTGTTTGCCAAATGGAAAAAGAAAATGTTAATTTAAAACATTTTTCATTATTTTCTAAAAAGGTTTTAAAAGAAGAAATTAGAAAAATATTCTTAATCTTTTCATTTCTGTTCCTGTAAGTAAAGAGAGCTGATTATGTCTACCCACAAATTGGCCTATTTGTTCATACTTTCCATTTAGCTTTTGGTAACATTTATTCTTTCATGTTATGTATGTGTTAGCAGATGTTATGGTTTTCTATATTTGATTTAATTTATTGGTAAGACTGCTGCTATATTTTAAGTTAAAAGGTTTATATATACAGTGACATAATTCCCAAAATTTGTGAATTTTAACTTAAAAATGTCTCATTTTGAATTTTAACTGTAGTCTTCATGAATGCAAGGACTGCATGTATGCAGTGCCCAGCGTAGTACTAGCATGGAGGAATTGCTCAATTATTCACTTATTAAGTGAATGATAGAATGTCTTACTTTAACTTGCCTTAAGTTTAAAAATATGTTTTATGTTTGTAGTTTGAAATTAGAATTTTCTAGAAGTTATATGGAAATAATTTATAATAATCTGCTTTAAAAACATACTAATAGGGGTGGGGTATGTTGATCTTACCTAGTTATGCAAGGCCCTGGGTGCAGTTCCTCAGAACTGCAAACCAAAGTAAACTAAACTGAACCAAACCAAACCAAACTGAACCAGAAAATCCCCCTTAAACTCTTAATGTCTGTTAAAACCAGCAGATCATACTTGAAACAAATCTCATTTGAATTAATTTTAGAATGTTTACAGTAAAACTTCATTATAATACTCTGTTCCTTTAATGTTTCCAACATCACATGTTAAAATCCTAAAGAGATGAGAAGGTCCACTGTATGTGGAACATGCTCTATAAGATAATGTGTTTTTAAGGATGCATGGGAAAAGACAAGGGGAGGTGCCTCCTATGGAAAATGATGGTGATATCATAGAACAATCAAACACACGAATTTCATCTGCTGGAAATGAAAGGTACAGTATGTGATATAAATTCTGCCCTTTAGTCACCACACTGTGAAACAGTACCTACCTAAAACTGGCTTATTGAAAAGGTAGAAAGATACAGTATATGAATAGCCTTCCTTCCTAGTGAGAAAGGAATTAAAGTGAAAAAAAAAAAGGTGAGGTAGGAGGTAGTAGTAAATAAGAATTTATAGTACTTTATAGCATTAATTTGAAGAACAAGTTTTTGCTTATAAAGCCTGCCTCATGTGTTCTATCATAAGTATATAAATTTGTTTGAAATAGGAGGGATATGCATGTAATTTAACGGAGTGAAAATCTATTTAAAATATCTTGGGAGTCATGATCATGCGCTTTGCCTGAAAATGAATTGAGAATAATCCTGCAGTGTGAATTTTTCTTTAAACCCTTTTTGATTTTCAGCTTATTGAGTAGATAATTTTTTATGCTTCCTTTATAAGTCAGTACTCATATGTTTGTCTTTCAGAAAGACAGGAAATAACTTCATAGCTTTTTAATCTTGATGCTTTCTTGTGTCATATATAAGAATAAATGGTTCTAATCTATGGTATAAATAAGATATTTTTATCATATGTCAAATGAGGTGTCTTCTTTTCTTTGAAGAAATATAGTATATAAAGAATATTTGCAATAAGAGAGTTTATTGTTTGGTCCTAATTAAATTTTCATTGAGAGAATTATTTCCCCATGTTTCTATCTGCATGGAAGTTTTTTTTTTTTTTAAAGAGATGATCTCCTTTGCTAAGTATGTACATTAGTTATAGTTTCTTTTTAAGAATGTATTATACATACTTATATCCATTTTTATTACTGGATAGCCACACTTATGAAAAAAGATTTTTTTTGAACCTATAGAGCCAGTGAAGCAGACTGAAGAATTGTATAACTTTGCTCTATAGTAAGGTTGACCTGGAAGTCTCAGTGTAGACCAGGCTGTCTTCAAACTTGAAATCCTCCTGCCTCAGCCTCCCAAGTGCTAGGATTACAGGCATATGCCACCACACCCAGCTAAAAGGTTATATTTTTATTGAACCTGA
Source organism: Heterocephalus glaber (assembly GCF_053883595.1). Taxonomy (NCBI): domain Eukaryota; kingdom Metazoa; phylum Chordata; class Mammalia; order Rodentia; family Bathyergidae; genus Heterocephalus; species Heterocephalus glaber. The sequence continues at coordinate 11,711,772 of NW_028258344.1, forward strand.
GTAAATTGGTATTTCACTCTATAAAGAAATAAAATGCCATCACTTACCGAAAAATATATGTATAACAAAGAAAGGCAAGGGATCAAAAGATGGGTAAGTGGGGGAAGGAAGGGAGGGAAGGGGGATGAAAAAAGAAATTAAGATCTGTTATGTATATGTACCAACTTCCCACAAGGAATGTAAGCATTATATACTACACACATGCACTAACAAAATAAAAATTTTAAAAATATGTAAATACTGTCTGTAGTACTTTGAAAGGGAATAACCCATATCTACATTTTACTCTTAAGTTTTTGGTTCCTGAACATTATCTAAATTTTAATTAATACTCTTTTGTTTCTTTGTTTTAGTGCTCAAGAACACAAACCATTCAAATCTACTAATCGAGAAATCTGTAGTTCTTTTGCAGGGATGCTCTTTGGTATGTACAAAATTTCCAAATGATTAGACTTTTGCAATATTATATGAAAGATCTTTAATAAGAACACAATGTTATAATACTACTTTTATTAATCATAAAAAACATTTATCAAGTGCTTACGTTAGGTACCATGCTGAACGTTTAATATGGACTGTATAGTTCTGTATAATTTTAAGGCTAAATAAGTGATGTATTTTCTTTGCATTATTGTAATCAAAGACATCTAGTTTTATGTTTCCAGGCTTTCCTTCAATCAGTGTACATGCATGATTTTTACAAGTTACAGAGTTCTTTTTTCCGTCCATTTAGCAAATTTTACACCAGAACAATTTTCAAAGTATATGATTTTGTCCTGTTTTTGCTTTGTCCTTGCATGTACAGGTAGAAATTTTTGATTTGACTGTACAGTGCCACAAAAATATGTTTCTTTTTGTAAAAGTTCTTGTACTGGGGATATATAGTTATGTACATATGTGTTCAAATAATAAGCCATTAATTAATTTTAAAACAACATAAGAATGCCCATGCATCAGAGGGTTTGCACTTTTTCTGGTATAGACATATATTTATAAGTATAACCATTAAGCAAACATTTTATATAATTTTATCCCATATTTGTGCCATTTTTCTTTGATGTGTTAGCAAAAATCCAGATGTCCTTGCCATAAAACCATACTTTCATCTCTTGCTACATTTTCCAGGTTTTACTGCATTCTTGAATGTACTTATAATTTCTTTCATGATTTTAAAAAACTTATTCAAAGGAGTCTAGACTCTGCATTTGATATTGTCAGAGAAATGTAAACAGTTCAAAATAGCCAAAAAAGGATCATATTGCATGGCATTCTTTGTCTGTTGGCATAGATATTACTTTCTGACCAGTACAATCTAATATCTAGTAATGGTACTATCCTCATAATAATATACCTGTAAAAACTTTCATCTCATTAATTGTGACAGATTCCCACCATTGCTGAGGTTTTCTCTTTTTTTTGCAATAAAACCTCAATGTATGGCATATGTTTGTTTCTTCAGCTGTAAATATGAGTAATTTATACAACACAAAAGGATCACTCAAATTAATATTTATTAGAAGTTCTGCATTTTTCAGTTCTTTTTTTAAGACAGGGTCTCACTGTGTAGTTCAGATGAGATCGGGCGCGTTCAGGGTGGTATGGCCGTAGACTCACTATGCAGTTCAGGCTGGCCTTGAACTCATTATGTAGCCCAAGCTGGTCTTGAACTTGTGGTGGTGATCCCCCTTCCTTAGTCTCCCAATTGCTGGGGTTACAGGCATGTCCCACTAAGCTCAGCTTCTCAGTTCTGTATGCTCATGTTCCATCACATTTCTTTCTATTATTGGCTGCTATTCTTCCTCTTGATCTTATACATTCATATCCAAATCTGCATTATGTTCATTGACTATATTGGCCACAAGTTTACATTCCCCTTTTCCAGAGAGGCAGAATCAATGTCAAAATGGCCATACTTCCAGAGTTGATATTCAGTGCAATCCTACTCAAAATTCCAATACTCTTTACCCAATTCGAGGAAACATTCCTAAAATTCATATGAAACCAGAAAATACCTGGGTAAAAAGAGCAATCCAGAGGCATCACAGTCCTGGACCTGAAGTTATGTTACAAAGCTAGCGTGATAAAAACACCTGATACTGGCACAAAAACTGACACGAAGGTCAGTGGAACAGAATAGAGCATACAGAAACAACACCAAGCACATTCAACTATTTGGTCTTTGACAAAAGGGCCAAAAACATACACTGGAGTGAAGATACCCTCTTTAACAAATAGTGTTGGGAAAACAATTTAGAAGATTGAAGCAAGACCTGTATCTCTCACCGTGTACTATACTAAAATAAAAATAGATTAAAAACTAAATGTTAAGACAGAAACAGTTAACGGCTGGAAGATAAAATAGGTCAAACTCTTGAAATCAGAGATGTAGCCAAAGACTTTCTGAACAGAAGAACCCTGGCTTCACAGAAAACAGCTCTGAGAATCAACAAATGGGATCATATATATATAAAAAAATCTCTTCATGGTGAAAGAAACAGTCAACAGAGTGAAAAGGCAACTTACAAAGTGGAAAAAATTTTTTGCCAACCATTCCTCAGATAGAGGACTAATACCTAGAATATACAAAGAATTCAAAAAAAATTAGAATTCCCTCAAAATAAAAGACTCATTCAAAAAATGGGCACATGAAGTGAAGACACTTCACAGAAGTAGTAGTACAAATGGCCAGTAAGTACGTGAAGAAATGCTCAACATTGCTGGCCATTAGAGAAATGCAGATTAAAACAACACTGATATTTCACCTTACTCCTGAAAGAATGGCCATCATCAAGAAATCAAATAGTAACAGATGCTGGTGGGGCTGTGGGGAAAACGGAACCCTGTTGGTGGGAATGTAAACTAGTACAACCAGTATGGAAATCAGTATGGAGCTTTGTCAGAGAACTAAAATTAGAAATTCCATTTGACTCAGCTATTCCTCTTCCAGGTATCGTCCCAAAGAGTTAAAGATGTCATGTTGTAGCCATACATGCATACCAATATTTATAGCAGCACAATTCATAATAGCTAATAGTATGTCCATTAACAAACCAATGGATAAAGAAAATGTGGTATTTATATATAATGGGATACTGTTCAGCTGTAAAGGAGGATACATCTGAAACAATTGTAGGAAAATAGGTGTATGTAGAAAGTATAATGTTAAATGAAATAAATCAGATACACAAGCTTAAATACCATATGATATCTCTCATTTGAGTAAGGCAAATACAAATTAAAGGAAAATAAATGATTGATAGAAGGAAACAGAAAGATAGCTCTTTTGTAAATGGGAAGGGCATCTAGGAGATTAAGGACAAAGGGAGGTGGGGAGGGTTTGGAGAAGTAAAAATATTTAAGATGTGTCATGTACATGTGTCATATACCTACAATAAATGTAAACATTATATGATGTAGACATGGACTAAAGATAATAACGATAATGAAAATGGGAAAAGGAGACTTAGGGAGGGAGGGAGGTGAGTGGGAAGAAGAAGGGGCTTAAAAAAGAATCAAAATGTGTTATGTATATGTACCCATTTCCTAAGGTGAATGTAAAACTCATCTACTGCAAACATGTTCTAATAAAAGACATTTAAAAACAACCCACACTTACTATGTCTTACTTTCTGTGGGTTAGAAATCTGATCATGGTTTAGTTGGGTCCTTTATTTATAGTCTCAAAAGGCTATAATTGTGTTAGCCAGGCTGTGTGTCCCCCCATTAGTGTATATATATAATATATAGAAAATATATTCATTGTGAGGGATTGGTACATATACATATCACACCTTGATCCTCTTTTAAAAATTTCCCCTTCTCCTCCCCTGTTTTGTTACCATTTCAGATGGGGAGGTTCACTTGAGAAGAAGAGACAGTCGTGGAAATGTCTCAACATGCCTTTATTCCCTTATTCCTGCTCAGCCGTGCATGCCTGTGTGGCAGTCTTCAGGGCCCTAGTTTGTCCATGCCTGAAGCAGTCCTCAGCAGCTTAATTTCCTCCAACCCTTGTGCCAGTCTACATTTATACCAAAATATACAATAGTGGCCACATGCCAGTAGAGGCCTTGATTATATAAATTATTTATACCAGCTAGAATCAACCTTGGTTATATGAGTTACCACTGAGACCCAAGAGGTGTGCTTGGGCAGAAATCTTGCTAATTTGGACTTACGGTCCACCGGAAATCTCTCCCTCATAGCCTGAACCAAATCTTGTCTTCTCTCTCTTCAGACATGAATCAACTCTTTGATTCATTGAACTTTGTATTTTTTTAAAATCACAGTTTTATTAATTTCTGCTCCTATGTTTATAATTTCTTTCCTTCTTTCAGTTTCAGATTTGGATTGTTCTTGTTTTTCTAGGATGTTGAGATGCATCCAGGCTGTTTTTCATCTAGAGCAGTGGTGGTGAACCTATGGGACGTGTGCTGCTGGCTGTTTGTTATTGTTTAAAGCTCTAAAAGGTTTGCCATCACTGATCTAGAGGCTGGACTGGGGAAGAATCTGTTGCCACATTACATATTCAGAAGTTTTGCAGAATTAATTTCTTTTGATTCTTAGGGACTTTTTTTTTTTTTAAACTAGTGGCCCACTGGAGACTCCTCACTGCTCCTCGAGATCATCTGCTGTTTCTCATCATGTAGGTTTCCTTACCATCACTGCTCACTCTATACTACCAGCAAGAATTATTTCTAAACTCAGGGAAAGCTCATTCTTTCTTCTAAGGGCTTTCATCTGATTATATCAAATCCACCTAAAATGCTCTCCCATTTGGTTATTCCAAACTTAATTGATTTTTCACCTTACTTACATCTGCAAATTTCTTTCACCTTTCCATGTTCTTCTATTTTATAGAAGTAATTCATAGGGCCCACCCTACTAACTCAAGGGGAGATTATACTCAAGGAGTCAGCACCTGGAGGAGGGGACTTACAGGAGCCATCTTCAAACTTTGCCTACCCTAGTCACATTTCTTTGTCACTAAGAAACAATTTGATACTCTTGAGGTGGTTTTTTGTTTTGTTTTGCTTTTTGTTTTTTTTGGCGGTACTGGGATTGACTCCAGGGTCTTCACACTGAGCCACATTCCCAACCCTTTTTTATTTTTATTTTTATTTTTTTCCCAGCCCCTTTAAAAAAAGATTATTATTATTGTTATTCTTCTTCTTATTATATTTACTTATTTTTTGAGATAGGCTTTGCTAAATTGCCCCGGCTAGTCTCAAACTTATGATCTTCCTGCTTCAGCCTCCCATTTGAGGGCTATTTTTAAGCTTCTCTAGGGACATGAGTACTGTTTATTCCAGAGAATAGTTTAGCCTTGCTTCTACAGAGTAACCTCTCTGGGATCTTCCCTGACAGTCCTGGGAGTCTATACAAACTGGCTGCAACTTGAATTTTTCTCTTTTGTTTCAGGTCTGCAAATTTTTCGGTTTCTTAGTGTTTTGCTTAGCCAAATGGAATTTCTGTCTGAATACACAAACTAGTATACAGTAAAGTGTGAAATGCATACTTTATTTTGGATCTTTGTTTCAGACGTCCAGCCATTTTAGCTTTTCTCAATTTTGATCTTTTCCCGCTTAACTTTTTGTGATGTTGGGAATCAAACCCAGGGTCTCATACATGCTAAGCTTATGCTCTACCACTGAGCCATATTGCCCTCCCCAAGTTCCTCTTTATTCACTTTAGCTCAGTTTCTTGGCTCTGTTGGGGTTTTCTTTTCCTGTACATGTAGTCTAGAAATTGCATTTGGGCAAAAACTAGAATGATTATAGGGGTCACTTTTTTTTTCTCTCAGGTATTATAGTCCTGTGCTGCTTGTTGTCCAATGCCCCCCAAATTATTTTGTATATTATGCCTAATTTTCTAGTTATTTAAGTAGGAAATTAAGTCCTGTGCTTTTCCTTTCCATCAAGGAAGAGGAATGGAAACCTACTTTGATTTTAAAACACTGTTAATAACCTTAACATAATTATGGTACTCCTCTGAGAGCTTCACAGTTGCTGACATCTGTGCTTAATGGGCAAACTCAGGTGCTGTGTACCCAGTATGGTTGGGAGACCAATAATTAAGATGGTAGACAAATTTCCAATTTTAAAATCCTTTGATTTATGTAACATATCTACATTGAGAGGGGTTTTTTTTGGCTCTAATTTATGTAATAATGATCTTCTCTGCATCCAAAAGTTTTAATCAACTTTTACATAAATGATATCAAGGTGAGAGGGTATTTTTCCTGTAGTATTAAAGTAACAAAGTTTTTTTTACTGTTAGTGTGATTAGTACTTCATTTTAAAATGCTTAATCTTACGTGTGGTTGGATGTACTTAGGGAGAAGGTAACTGGGAAGAGAAGTTAGGAGGTTATTTTTGCAATTTAGGAGAACTACAGAGAAGACCTAACCAAGATAAATGACCCTTAGAATAGAAAGGAAGGAGACCTCATTTGAATTGGGTAAGAAAAGATGAACATCAAAGTTACAGTGAGACATTGTGGCTCCATTATAGGGGCCATTAGCAGAAAGCAAAGAGGGGCAGTAGCTTTTGAAGAATCTATTTGGATGGAACTTGTTAAATTTAAGGGGCTTATGGAAAATATCAAGTGAATGTATTAACCCAGGTTAAAATAAGGACGGGATTAGAAAGTTTTGTCTAAAGGTAGAGGCTTGGGAGTTATTAATGTATCTTGTGTTTGACTTATGATGCAAACTCATAAATTAAGAAATTAACTGAAGAAGTACTGATACGTGTGATTCATTCCTTCTGTACTACTTATATATTCAATACTTATCGATATAACTAAATGAATTTTTGTTTAAGTTTTAGCTTTATATGATGCTTAGGAGTTATGACTAGATTTTTTTCTTATTAATATCCAGGAGGTGAAGATCGAGATCTTACTCAGAGAAGGAAAGAGAAATATAGACTAGAATTATTGGAACAAATGGCTGAGCAACAGAAGAACAAGAGACGGTAATGAAAGGTTTGCATTTAATACAGATGTTTTGAATTGAAAGTATACCTATGTAAAATGACATGGTTGTAAAATAAGGGGCTGTTTTTCCTAACAAAATTGTTGATTTATAAATCACTTACATATCAATCAGTACATTGTAAATCAGCAAGGAAAATAAATACTATGATAATGTTAATTTTCTTTGTCATAGGTAACAAATCAAACTATATATTATACAATAGTTTACTTCTTTCATTAACTTGCTTACTTTTTTCTTTAGAGTAACCTTTCATGTTATCTGTGTGCCTGTTAGGTTATCTCTTACATAGTAACAAAGTATTTTATGTTTTTCAAATTTCAAGCATACATACATAAAGGCAGTATAAAATAATCATATGGTAAATCACAAGTGTTTATGTTGTTTATGAGTCTCAGTGTTTTTAATTTCTTGTAGAAATATCTGCAAGATACTTGTTATAGTTTAAAATTAGGAGTTGCAGTCTTGATTTTAGAGAATTTGAGATCTTTTACTTTTACTTTTCCATATAGGAGGCAGCTGATACTTGTTTTCTGCTATGAGCCATCTTTAAACATCATTTTAAAAAAAATTCTTATTAGGAAGCATGGCAGTTTTATTTAAATTTTTACCCTTCCTTGTGTGAACTGAAAATATACCAGTATTCTAAGGGAGATTTGTTTCATAAAGATTTTATTTTTGGATTTTATTTTGTGTGGATTTTTATTTTGCTTCATAAAGATTTTATTTTTGGATTTTATTTTGTCTTTGAAGTATCCCATGGACTGGTTTTAAGATACTTATTCTAAGTTAGTTACTTATTCTAAGTTAGTTACTCTTTATCAAGTCAGAAAATTTGATTTTTGGTATTATTTAAGGTTTTATTATCAAAGAAATTATTTCTATTTGGAGATGTATTACATAGATTTTGTGTGCAGATATGTTTTAATGATGGTTATAATTTTGATAGTCTTTGTTATAACTTTTTAATATATAAAACTTTAATTTTGTTTAGAGAAAAAGATTTAGAACTCAGAGTTGCAGCTTCTGGAGTACAAGACCCTGAGAAATCGGTAGGGCTTCCTGGTACCTCTTAATCTTTCATTCAGATAATCCTCAAATGTAAGGATAGATACTTACTGGGAGACTGTTAAGAGTAGATCGGTTTGAACAATAATAAAATAAATTCAATTCTTATAAAATATAAATCTTAACTCTCACCTGTGTTGTTTCTTTGCCTAATTTTCTTTTTCATCTGCATATCACTTTTTAGTTTTAAATTAGTGCTTTATTTTGTTCATGTGTACTATTTCATAGGAAATATATCTGCCCAATTTACAATTGATGTTACTCTTGAATATGTTTTGACCACTTGCTTTTTTAATCTAATTTCCAAAGAAACTTTAATTCCAGTCTTTAAGCTTTTTATTGTTACCTAATGTAAAGCTAGAGCAACAATAATCCTTTTTCTTTAATTTTGCAATTCTAATGTTAAGTGAAATGAACTACATTATTGTAGTTAAGTAAGGAAGAGGTAACAATTTATTACTCTTACTAAATGTACTTTTAAAGTAGTTTGATACATAGTATTTATTTACTACGGCAAGTTTTTATTTCATCCTTAAATGATAATTAAGACTTCTAATATCATTAAAAAGTTCATTCTCTCATAAGGATGCAGCAAATCTTAACGTTAAAATTATTTAACTTTAAATTGTTATCAGCTGTAGGCTACTTTTGATTTACTTCTAACTATACTGAGTGTATATCCTTTGAGTTACCTGTTTTAAAAAAAGTAGAGGTAAGGCTAGGGGTACAACTCAGTGGTAGAGTGTGTTTAGTAAACATGAGGCCCTGGATTCAATCCCCAGCATAAAAAAAGAAAAAGAAAAAAAAGTTTAATACTGCACCAGTATTTCTCCCAAGACTGACTGACTATGAGACTTTTAGACTAATTTGAAAAATCATTCCGGATGAGATAACCATGGCAGAAAAAGCAAGATAAACTCATAAGTTAAATATATTTTCATTTATCAGTAAATACCTTTGATAACCTTTGCAGTCAAAATTTCCTTTTAACCAGGGTATAATGGCCCATGTCTGTAATCCCAGCTCTCTGGGAGGCTGAGTCCAAAGGATCATGGGTTCAAGTCCAGCCTGGGCAATTTAGTGGGACCCTGCCTAAAAGAAAATAGTAAAAAAAGAACTGGGGATATAGCTCAGTGCTGAGTAGTTCCTGGGTTCAGTCTTTGGTTTCACTGGAAAAAAAAAAAACAACTTTTATTTTATAAGCTTGAGCTTTTTAATATGACGTATTTAGATGTTAAATTTTGGAGTGTCTGACATTTGAATTGAAACCCCTAAAGAATGTCAAGTTGATTTACAAGAATAAATATCAGAGACGATATATATTTATGTATTTAATGTTTTTCAGAGACAATAGTTAAACATTACTTTAGCACTTACTTTTGATGTCAAATCTTAGAAATGGATATAAAAATGATGTTCTTTAGTAGGCATTAGCAATCTGTGGCCTATGGCTGAATCCATCTGCTACTTGTTTTGTAAATAAAGTTTTATTGAAGCCCGGCCTCCCTCATTCTTTATACATTGTCTGTGACTGCTTTAGCACTATAGCTTAGTGGGGCAGTTGTGAAGAGATTGCGAAGCCTATTACTGTTTGGCCATTTACAGGAAGCATTTGCTGGCTGGGTTCTGGAGAATACTTTCGTAACAGAAATGACAATGGATAGAGAAGTAGCAGAGTACTCTTGTATTATAATAGACTGATTTATTTGAAATTAATTCCTAGCTCTAATTATTGATTATTAAAGGTGAGACTTGTGGTGATTTATGTACTTGTCAGAAAGCCTCAATTACCCATTTATAAAATAAGAATTAGATCATAAAAATATTTTATAGTTATGAACTCTATTACTCTGTGAGTTTAAAATGTCTGCTGGGAGGCAGGGTCTTTTGAGGACGCTTCCGCCTTTAAATTTATGATACTATGTAACAAACAGATTTCTTTCTTTATTTTAGCCTGATAGACTAAAGCAGTTTAGTGTGACACCAAGACACTTTGGAGAGATGACACCACCTGAAAGACCCAGAGTAGCTTTCCAGACTCCTCTCCCTCCTTTATCTACTCCTTCTGCCCCACCCATCCCATCAGTTCACCCCATCCCTTCTCAAAATGAAGATTTGCACAATGGACTCAACAGCACCCTTGGTGAAATGGTGCCTCCCAGGTGCTTGTTTAAAATGTTTTGTGTTTGAGAATTAGGTAACATGTTGTTAAATTAATGTTTAGAAGAATAAACTAACGCAGATGACATTGTCCTTCAGAGATTTTGTATAACAGCTTTGCTAAATAACTTTCTCTTAAAATTTATTTTCATTTTTGTTTTTTCTCTGCTGTTATAAATACAAGGAAAATCTGTTTAATTCCTTTAATTGTTTCAAGATTTTTATTTTTGGAATAAATCACTAAATACATTTTAGTATTGGGTTTTAGATCATATTTAGATATTTTTATAATCTTTTAACATATAAAAGCTATGCATTATCTTTAGTTTTGTTATTTCCACTTGGCAAACATTGAATTTGTCCATCAACTTATGCAGAAAATGTTTCTAATATTACTATATAAAAATATTTTATTTTAGCTCTTGTTTCCTTAAATTCTTTACTTGCGGTAACTCAGGAGCTATGTAACTCAGACATTTGGAATAAAAAGTGTTGGCAATAATAAAACCCGTATAATCTAGGTATTGGAGTAAAGATTTGATTTCTATAGATAGAATGTATCATGCTATTCTAGTCTATACATAGAGAAAATCCTGTTAACATTTTTGTATGACTTATGCTTATTTTTTGGTTACTTTAATCTTATGAATGAATGGATTTAAATCTGTTGATATTTTTCTTAACTTTTTAAAACATTGACATTTCTGCAGTATCTTTTCATTTTTCAGTAGGACTTTGGTCTTTTATTTATTACTAACAAATTGTAGGGCCATGTTTACTGTGTTTATCAAGTGCTTTATTTTCTCTAATGGCTTCTGTATTCAACAGATTGGGTAGGATTAAAATTACAGGGCATTGTATGGTGGTTTCAGCTTCTGCTAAGAGATTGAACTGGTTAGCTTTACTAATGGAATTTGGGCAAACTTTATCTTTGTTCAGCTTCCATTTTTTCATTTATAGAAGTGGAACAGCACAATTTTTTTTCTTGTTACAAGGTTGTGACTGTTAAGTCTTATATAAATCTATTCAGTTTAGAAGTTGAGGATGACAGCTCCTTTTTATAACTTCTTTGTTGCTATACCTTTGAATTGGTGATAGTGAGGCTAGGCAAACTGAATAGTAAATGTGGAAAAAACATTCACCACTGAAGAGAACTTTAGTAACTTCTTAGTTCTTCACAAATATTTTGGAGTATGCAGCAAGGCAAAATCTGTTAAGATACAGTCAAAAAATATTCTAGAATACTCCCTTTCTCTTTTTGTTCATCTTGGAATTTGCATTTTGGATTTTTACTATTGGAAAGTACTGTATTGGTGGAAATACAGTGCTATTTTCTAATGAGTAATGAAGTAGAGGTTTTCAATTTGTGAAATACTAAAGGTTTGTGAGTCGTTTTCAGTTTGTGATATTCTAAATATTATGTTAAGACTTTACTGTTAATGTTTAATTAATTTTTATTTCACATTATGGTTGATTTCCTGTGATAGAACAATACAGTACAGATTTTAAAAAGTCCTCTTCTTCAAACTGAGCCATTTACACTCATGTGGTTTTGTAGGTCTGCCTTTTCTTCCTTAATTGTCTCACCTCTGTCTATACTAGCTTACTCTAGTAACATGGTACAAGCATTGCCTCTCTGGAAAGTCTTCTGTGATTTCTTTCTTATGAGGTTTAAGTGTCCCAGCTCTCAATTCCTATAGCACCCTGAGTCTTGCTTTGTTTACTGTATCTGGTTGTAATAATCTATTTCTGTATTATTCCTGAGGGACAGGGACAATATCTGTTTTTGTTTGATATTGGCACATAGTGACTATTGGGTATTATTATTACTTGATTGAATAATAACTTGTTTGTGTCTTGCATAAGTATTGTACCTGAAATTGTCATATTTTATGCTATATTATTTGGTTTTTGATTATAATTTCTGCTAAATGATTAGAACAAAGTTGTGGCTTTTTCTAAATTTGTGATTAATGTTTCAGGCATGTTTTGTTAAAAGAATAATAACATCTTGATTAAAAATTTATACTGAAATATGTGAAGACTTCTCCATTTCTCTTTTGATGCAGAATTGCACCTCTGCCACCACCTCCCCTACTACCACCTTTGGCTAACAACTATCGAGCTCCTTATGATGATGCATACTATTTTTATGGTGCCAGAAATACTTTGGACCCCAGTCTTGCTTATTGTAAGTGATCTAGAAACATCTTTTTCCAGTGATTTAATAAAAAAATTGGTTTTTGTTAAGCAAAAGTATATAAATAACTTTGCTTAATTTGAGTATGTTTGTTGACTTGATAAAGTCAATATTTGTATTAGTCAATTTTTGTTACTACAGTAAAATATTTTAGGAGGCTACTTTATATACAAAAGAGATTATTTTGGTTCACAGCTTTAGAGAGTTCAAAAAGCAAGTACAGGGTCTGGCAAAGACCCCCCCATCCCACCAACACATCATAGCAGGAGCATGTCTTTGTGTAGTGTCTCTTCCTCTTCTTATAAAGTCATCAGAATTCAGTTGTGGAGCTCCACCCTAATAATCTAATCTAATCAGTTCTTAATAGTCACACCTCTAAACACCATATCACATTAAGGTTTTACTCTCTTAATTATGTTAATGTAAGACTTTGGTGATTAAATGCCTGCATGAATTCTGGGGGACAAAACATACCAATACCTATTTAAAAACCCAGTTATAGTTTGTAGTTATTTCATTTTTATCTATATTTAAGAAACAACCTTTTGTGTTTTCTTGTATTGTTTTATGGTAACTCCTAACCCAGAAAGAACATGTTTTTCCTTAGGAAGCGTTTTCGTTTTGTGCTGTTTAATGGGTACTCTGAAATAAATGTTATTTGTCTTCTTTTAAGATGGTTCAGGAATGATGGGAGTCCAGCCTGCAGCTTATGTTAGTGCTCCTGTCACCCAGCAACTAGCACAGCCTATCGTGTAAGTCATTATTTGAAAAAATAATTCTTTATTCTCTTTTCCCCCAGTTTCTTATTATATTAAAATACATATAATGTAAATTTTCCATCTTAGCCAGTTTACTGTCCCAGGGATATTTAATACATTCATTATGCAGCCATTTCTAGAACTCTTTCATCTTGTAAACTGAGACTTGGTATCCATTAAATAATCATGGGTTCTTACCTCATACTCTGGCAGCCACCCTTCTGTTAATGTCTCTGATTTCAACTACCACAAATACCTCATATGAATAGAATCATGCAATATTTGTCTTTTTCTAACTGCATTATTTTACTTAGCATAATGTTCTTAATTTTCATCAGTATTATAGCATGTGTCACATTTCCTGAATAATAGTTCTTGTATACACAAGAAGTTTTGCTTATTGATTCATGCATTAATACTCACTAGGGTTGCTTCCATATTCTTTTTTTTCTTTTTCTTTCCATGCTTTAATTGTTGTAAATAATGATATTAGCATGAGTGTACGAATCTCTTCAAGACCTATTTACAGGCTTTTGAGCATATACTAAGAAATGAAATTTCTGGGTCATATAATAATTCTGTGCCCCCTGCCCCATTGAACATAGGGACCACTGAGTTATGTGCCCATCCCTTTTTATTTTTTAAAATTTAATGCAGGGTCTCACTAAGCTGCTCACAATATGTCTTAGTTACTTTTCTCTCATTGCTAAGACAAAATACTCGACACCCAAAGTTAAAAAGGGGAAGTTTTATTTGGCTTACAGTTCAGTTTCAGTCCCTAATTGGCTGGCAACAAAGCAGGGTGGCAGAGCAGCAATAGTTCACAGCAGTGGAAGACAGCAAAAGCAACAAGAGACCTTGACAGCATCTTTCTGCCCCTTTTATCCCATCCAGACTACCAGGATTAAGGTAATGGCAAACCAATCACTCAAGTGTATTGGTTTAGTAATCACACGCCCTTAATCCCAGCATCACATTCTCTATATTCAGCCACCTCTTAAAAAGAAAGCCCCACATGAGGCTTTTGGAGGACATCTAAACACAAGCCATAACATTCTGCCCCTGGCTCCCGCAAAACTCATGAATATCCCTTTATGCAAAAAAGCATTTAGTCCATCTCCAAGAGTTCCCAAAGTCCTAACAATTTCAGCATTGCTGAAAAGTCCAAGTCCAAAGTCTCCTCTGAGATTTAAGGTAAATTTTTAGCTGCAAGCCCCTGTACAAATGAAAAGAAAGTTAAACACTTCCAACGTTCAGCGGCACAAGATAGACATTTGCATTCCAAAAGTTACAAATGGGGATACAAAGGAATAGGACCAAAGTAAGTCCAAAATCAAGCAGGGCAAACATTAAATTCTACAGTTTCACTTCCAGCATTCCTGGCAATTTGTGGCAAGTTGTCAACTCCAAAGGCCTTGGGTGGGTCCAATGGTATGGCACTGCAGATGGTTGTAGCTCCCACAGCTTCTCTCTTGGGCTGGTTCTGCTCCCTCCTTGCAGCTTTCCCTAGACAATCCACAATCCTGGCTTCTTCAATCTTCTGGTGTCTCTACTGCACCTTTAGCTTTGCACTCAGTTTCACAAACTGCCCTCTTAGGGGCACACTGCCTGGCTTCCCAGGCCTTCTTCTGAAATCTGTGTAGAAGCTTTCCTGCCTGCACCACAATTCTTCCATTCGGTGTGCACCTAAAACCAGTGCCACATGGATGATGCCAAGGTCTGCTCCAGCTGGAGCAGTAACCAGGCTTCCTTCTCTCTTGGCCGTAAGGGACGAGTGCCTAGATTGCTGAGCACTCTGAATCCAGTTCTGAGGAACAGATTCTCTAGGCTGCCACCATTCTGCAACATGGTGTGTCTGCCGCCATTCTGGAACATGGTGCTCTTGGGCTTTCTTCTCAAAGGAAAGTCTTGCACTTTTACAGTTTTCAGGCTGCACAGGGTGGAGTCCTGCTGTTTCTTGTGATGCCCTCAGGCCATCTTTTCCATTTTCCTTCCTTCTCAGCAATCAAGATCTCCTCTGCTCTATCTTTGTAGGCTGCAACTTTATTGGTGCTTCCTTTTTTGGCCAAACACATGCTTTAAATCACTCTTCTGGGCTCTTTGCTCTTGATTTTCAATGTAAGTCTGGCTAAAAGCCCCCAACAGTAACTATGCCACTGCCTCAAGATTAGACTGCCTTGAGATTTCTTGTGCTAGATTAGTCTGCTGCCCTTAATCTCAGATTTAGGCAAAGTCTCTGGACATGAGCAAAATACAGACAAACTTTCTGCCAAAGAATAGCACACATTGTCTGGAGTCTAGCAGCCAGTGCAGTCCTTCATCCTAGTAGAAACTTCCAGAGCCTGGTCTTTACTGGCTTTCTGGTCTTCTGAGCTCTGACTAGAATCTCCCATACAGTACAGCCTAATGTGTTCCAACTCTGCACTCTCAACTGGCATCTCAGAATCTTTCCAAACTTTACCCCTTCCCACAAGCCAGTTCCAAAGGGTCTTGACTAAAGTCACAGCACACCCCACTTCTCTGGTACCAAATTTCTGACTTAGTTACTTTTCTCTCATTGCTGAGACAAAATACCAGACATCCAAAGTTAAAGGGAGAAAGGTTTATTTGGCTCACAGTTCAAAGAGGTTTCGGTCCCTTATCTGCTGTCTCCAAGGCAGAGTGGTGTAACAAATGGTGGAGGAATGAGACCACCTCAGCAGGCTGGTGAAAGCAAAGAGGTACAGACTTTATTCACCTGGGCAAGCAAGAGGCCGTCAGCACCAAACAGAGAAAAGGCTGGAAGCATTATAGGACATTGGAAAGAGGTCTGGCAGGTGTGTCACATATGGGAGTCAGAGCAAATATTTGTGGTTGGAGTCCATGCAGCAATCAAGGCAGATGTATGGATATTTTTCAGGTGACTTGGCATTGAAAAGATGCTGTACTTTGTAGTTGTTATCTCTATGTTGGGAATATCCCATCCTGTGTTCTATATTCTATCTGCTCTGAGATAGCATGGCTTTTATGAGGTGGAGACCGCATCTACATTGGCTGCCTGTTTTGTTGTGGTTTCTTTGTATCTTGTCCAAGCTTGGAATTAAAGAGCATATTCTTTAGCCATTTGATCAGTTCCAGCCTGACAGGTGGCAGAGGGGTGACAGTGCGTGGTGGCGGAAGATAGCAAAAGCAACAAGAGACTTTAACAGTGTCTTTTTGCCCTTTTTATTCCATCTAGACTACTGGTATTAGGGTGGTGTGAAACCACCCATGTAGTGGGTGTAGTGGTTAGTAATCACATGCCCTTAATTCCAGCATCACACACTCTATGTTCAGCCACCTCATCTGCATGAGCCTTTGGGGAGGATATCTAAACAGAAGCTATAACATGCTGGCCTTGAATTTGTGATCCTCCTGCCTCAGCCTCCCAAGTAGCTGGGATTATAGGCATCTGCCACTATGCCCAGTATCTTTAAAAAGTATTTTTGAGGAACTGCCATTTAATTTTCCACTGTAGCTATACCATTTTATATTTCCATCAACAGGGCATGGGGTTTCATTTTCTTTACATCCTTGCCAAAATTTATTTCCTGTTTTTTAGTACTAGTAACAAGGGGTGTGAGGTGATATTTCATTGTAGTTTTGATTCTTTTTTCCCCTGATGATTAGTGATATTCAGCATCTTTCCTTTTTTTTCTGGTACCAGAATCTTCATCATCTTTTCATGTGCTTTTTGGCTATTGTCTATTTCCTTTGGAGAAATGTATATTCAAGACCTTTGACAACATTTATTTATTTATTTATTTATTTATTTATTTATTTTTGAGGCAGAGTCTCACTATAAAGTTCAGGTCAGCCATGAATTTGTAGCAGTCCTCCTTTCTTGGCCTCCTAAGTGCTGAAATTATGGGTGTGCACCACCATGCCCAACTAAGTTGTTTACTGTTGTAGCTTTTTATTATATTCTGGATATGAGTACTATATTAGATACATGATTTGCAAATATTTTCCCCACTCTTTGGGTTGCTGTTTTACTCTCGTTGATATTGTCTTTTAATACATAGAAATTTTAAATTTTTATGAAATCTGATTTGTGTATTTTTTATTTTTGCCTGTGTCTTTGGTGTCATATCCACAAGATCATTGTCATATCCAATGTTGTGAAGCTTTTGCCCTACATTTTCTTCTAAATATTTTAGGGTTTTAGTTCTTTTTTTTTTTTTTAAAGAGTAGGAAAAATTTATTGAGAGAAAGCTTCTGTCCGAGAGACAGAAAGGGGACGGGAAAGTGGGTTGCCTCGGTTTTAGTTCTTATATTGAATTCTTTGACCTGTTTTCCGGCTTTTATGGTGTTAAGTGAAGGTTCAACTTCAATCTTTTGTATGTGGTCGTCTAGTTTTCCTGGCACTGTTTGTCTTTTTTGCCATTGTGAAAAATAATTTATTCAAATATGTGAGGGTTATTTCTGGGCTCTATATGGTATTCCCTTGGTCTCTATGTCTGTCTTTATTCTAGTGCAGCATTGTTTTGATTACTGTAGCTTTGTTTGTTTTGTTTTTGTTTTTTGGAGAAAGGGTCTTCATATAGTTCAGGCCAGCCTTGAACTCACTATGTAGCCCAGGTTGGCCTTGAATTTGAGGCTATCCTTCTGCTTCAACTTCCCAAGTGCTTGGATTATGGGCATATAATGCCACACCCAGCCAGTTACTGTAGTTTGAAAGTTTTCAAGTCAAGAAATGTGAATCCTTAAGCTTTGTTCTTCTTTTATATTGTTTTGGCTATTTGGGCTCCCTTGAGACTCCATATGAATTTTAGGAAGGGCTTTTCTATTTCTACAAGGAAAAGTCATTGGGAATTTGATAGGGATTGCTTTGAATCTGTAGATTGCTTTGCATAATATTGACATTTTAACAATATTGTCTTCTAACCTATTAATATTAGATGTTTCCATTTAGTTATGTGTTCTTTAATTTGTTTCAGTGGTGTTTTATAGTTTTCATTCTATAGATCTTTTGCTTCTTTAGTTAATAGCTAAGTTCTTTTTTTTGGTACCGGGGATTGAAGTCGGCACCTTGAGCTTTCAAGGCAGGCGGTGGAACCACTGAGCTAAATCCCTGGCCCAATAGCTAAGTATTTTTTGATGTTATTATAAATGGAATTATTTTCATAATTTTCTTTTCATACTGTTCATTGTTAGTGTGTAGAAATGCAACTGATTTTTGTGTATTGACTTGTAACATTTACTTTTGCTGAATTCATTTATTATAGTAGTTCATTTATTATAGTAGTATAGGAAGAGGGTCTTTAGGGTTTTCTGCATATGTTATCTGTGAACTGAGATAATTTTAGTTCTTTCTTACAGTTTGGATGCTTGTATTTTCTTTTCTTGCTTAATTACTCTGCCTAGAAATTTCAGTATTATGTAGAATAGAAGTAGCAAAAGTATTTGGGCATGGTGGCACTTGCCTATAATCCCAGAAGCTGGGAAGCTGAGGCAAGCAGCTGCAAGTTTGAGGTGAGTGTTGGTTAAATAGTGAGTTCGAGTTCAAGGCCAGCCTGAATGTCATAGCAAGACCCTGTCTCAAAACAACAATAAAAACCGAAACCAAAAGAAAAAACAAGTAGCAAGTGTAGGCATTCTTGCCTTGTTCCTGTCTTTAATAGCCTAAATAATAATAGAAGCAACCTATAATTCTTTTAGCTGTTTTTGTGCACACGCAATTTGTCTTTCCATATGCTTTAGTATTTTAGCATGGTTTAATCTTTGTGTCATTTGGAAGGATGGTAAGACTTTGATTAGATTTTAGCTTTTAATAAAGGTGATTATGGTGTTTTTTTTTAAGATAATGAAGTAATGACTAAATGTTTAGAAACACAAGGTATAACTTATTAAAAAGAATCCAAACATGATGAACTGTAGCAAAATTGTTTTAGTACCTGCCTGATCATTTTCAGTTTTGGAGATGGAATAAGTTAAGAGTTTGCTTAACTTAAAAAAAGAGAGGAAAAGAAGCATAGGAAAGTTTAGGGTACCAACTTTTTTTTTTTTGTACTGGGGATTGAATCCAGGATTTTTGCACTGAGAAACCTTTTCTGGTTTTTGAGACACCTAGCCCTTTTCTGTTTTTGGAGACAGGGTCGCATTAAGTCACTAAGTTGCCATGTCACTGGGTCCTTGCTTTAGTGATAATGGAAAGTAAAGTAAAGCAACAGTATGAATTTTTAGACAAAATCTTTAATTAAAAGGTAAGAGAATATAAAGTAGAGAATACCTCTGACAAAGCTCAAGCCAGTCGCCTAAGAAAGGAAAGTAACAAAGGTAAAATAGGAAAAAGGCTTCAGTTCGAGAAATGCAAGTGAGCACAGTTGTGAAGGAGGTGGGTCAGACTGGCCCATTCGCAAAAGGACAGGTCCCAGTTTTATGGGGTACAGTGTTTGGCTTGGGCCTGGTCAATGATCGTCTCAGTCCTAATTTTGTAGCTCTGGGGAAAGCCTCAATACTTGATTGGTAATTTGGTTCCTGTAAAAATGACTGCCTCTGTTTCTGACGGTTTCAGTCCTGTGAAGCTCTACTTTTCCTGAGACCTGGGTGATTACAGGCTTAGACTGATGGCTGGAGACTTCTAGGTGTTGATCCAAGGATGAGGTGTGGGCATGGAAGATAGTTCTGGAAATGAATGTTATAAAAGCTAGTAATTGGATGTCTCTGCAAATATTGAAAATTAATTACTCTTCGCTTGGTACCTTCACTCTTGTAGGGAGATGAGAGATTAGGTAAATTTAGGGCTAATGAGCCTTGTTTTGTCAACTTTTCCTAAATGATTAACCTACCAGTATTGCAAGTTTTAAGGTAATAAAGGATATAAAAATGAAAGTCAAGCTTTATTTTGTTTTTAGTTACCTATAGACACTTGTAGGCTCAAGTGAAGAGTCACCGGGTTTAATAAAAACTGATTTTTAAAGCCTGGTGTGGTGGTGCATACTTGTAATCCTAGTACTCTGTGAGGCCAATGCAAGAAGATTGCAAGTTTGAACCCAGCCTGGGCAATTTAACAACCTAGAGAGACTTTGTCTAAAAAAAAATAAAAAAGACTAGGATATAGCTCAATTCGAAGTTCTTGGCCTCAATCTCTATTACTGCAAAACAAAGGAGAAAACTAGTTTTAGTCCTAAATGGCTCAGAAGAAAACAAATTGTGCTTTGAATGAGTAACAGGTTAAGGGCTTATGAGTTTGTTCTTTGTCCCCATGATATAGTTTTTGACTATGTTAGAGAGACCCTCTTTCAAAAGACAGTTGTAGGAAATGGCAGTTTCTTTAAAAAGTTACTCCCTCATTGCTAAGACAAGACACCCAATGCCCACAAGTTAAAGGAGAGGTTTATTTTGGCTCACAGTTCAAAAAGATTTCAGTCTATAGTCAGCTGGCTCTAAGACAGGGTGGCATGTTAGAGGGGCATGGCAGAGAAGAAACAGTCTATAGCATGTCAGGGAGGAAGTAGCAGCAGGATGGAGCCTTCCTTTCCCTTTTATCCCATCCAGGCTACAAGCCTATTGATTGGTGCCACCCATACCCAGGATGGGACTTCCCATTATCCACACCCAGCACTGTGCTAAACCTATCAATCAGTAGGCTCATCTAGTTATCACACATCCATAATCTAGCAACCTCCCAAAAGCCCCACCTATGAGGCTTTTGGGAGAACATCTAGATATAGCCCCTAACACCATATAATTCTGTAGTTCCATTCCTATGTATGTAATTAAGATAATTAAAAATATATGTACATACAAAGATTTGTTTGTGAATATTCATATAGTGCAGGAGATTAGGGTGTGGCAAACTGGCTGAGCAAGTGGGTACGACCTGTCAATAAGAGAGATCCAAGAAATGTGCAGCAAAACAGTTCCCAAAGCCCTGTACCTAGGACCTAATAGAGAATGCTATCTTCAGTTCTGCTCAGAAGCGGGTGTTTGATAGCACAGCCTAGATCTGATGTCAGCTTGAGGAATGGGAGATAGAAAATATGACTGCCATTTAGCTCTCAGTTATTGTGTTCTGTCTTTCCCAGTGTGAAAGACTGCAGAGCACGTTTCTTTTCCTACCATTAATAAATGTAAAACCTTGCTACCTTTTGTGCTTGTCTTGACCAAGTCTTTGTTCAGGATAGACAGAACCTAGAAAACACCTCGAGAAGGGGACCCCAGAATCAGAACCCGGTAACAATAGCATAACAGCCAAAAAATGGAAATGATTCAAATGTCCATCAGTGTGTGAATGGATAAACAAAATATTTTAATCTGTGCATGAAGTAATATTCAGCAATAGAAAGGATTGAACTACTGATACAACATACATCAATCTCAAAAATATTATGCTCAGTGAAGGAATCCATATGTATTGTGTGATTTTAGTTTATGTGAAATGTCCAAAAAGAGCAAATCTATAGACACAGAAATTAGACTACTTAGTGATTGCTTGGGGTAAGGGTGAGAGCAGGGATTGGGTTGGGATGGGTATAAGGGATATTTTTGGGTTATGGAAATGTTCTAAGACTAGATTGTGGTAATGGTTGCATTACCACAATTTGCTAAATTTTAAATAAATCATTGAATGAATCACTGAATCATATTTAACACCCCCTCCCTTTTTCTCATCTGCATCTGATTACAAACAATTTGGGCCCATAGTATGGGTTGGAAGATAGGAAGAATAATGAACGAAATAGATACTGAGAGAATCTGTCTACCATATAATTTATAGCCAGTATATTTGCTCTGAAGAAGTATTAGGTCTGTTGGGAACTATTCTGAATCCAATGTGACAGTACATGCAAATATAAAAGATTATTAATAAGTTGAATAGATTAAATATAGAGAGGAAATATTATTTTAAGTGATACTGCTTTTGGAGATGAGAAAGCTTTTATTTGGAACAGTCAGACTTTATATTGTTTTATTTTGGAAATGGTAAGAAAGAAATTTTATTAAATTATTCTTTAAGTCATTATTATGGTGTTACTTGAGGGACTTCAGGTTTGTTTTTTCTGTTTGTTCAAAAAAGTGCTTAAACCATATATGTATTGCTTGGTGAATTATTACAGGATATTTTCACTCCCACGTAATTGCCACCTAGGTCAAGAAATAGACCGATAGATTTGAAAATTCTATGGATTGTCAAAGCAGAGGAAGGAGGGGGAGAGTTTATGAAGGGGTTACTTGCTTAAGCATTCCTCTTTGCCTTAAAGAGAAAATTCAACGCTCCATTTACTTGTGGTACTGAGGATTGAAAGCAGGGCCTCATAATGCAAAGCCAAAGCTCTGCCACTCAGTTACATCCTCAGCACCGCCCCCCCCCCGCCCCTTTAATTTTGAAGCTGGTCATGGTGGCACATACCTGTAATCCCAGAATTCTGGGAAGGCTGGGGCTCTGAGAAGATTACCAGCCCAGCCTAGGGAACGTAACAACTTAGCGAAACCCTGTCTCAAAATAAATTTGAAAAGATCTGAGAATGTTGCTTGGTGTGAAGGCCCTGGGCTCTTTCCTCAGTAGAAAGACAAACAAATTTTGAGGCAGGATCTTGTGAAGTTGCCCAGGCCAACCTCTTAACTTTTAATCCTTCTTCCTCAGTCTACTGAGTAGCTGTGATTACATGTGTGTGCAACCATGGCTGTCTCCTTTTCTATTTTAAAATATTTTTTTTTTGTGCCATACTGTTTCAAATGACTGTTGAATTTTCTTCTTGAATTTTCTTATTCTTGAATAATTTCAATTCAAATTAATTGTTTATTCGATGTAGGAATACAGTTGGACAGAATGAACTGAAAATTGCAAGTGATCCAGTGGTAAATTCAGGACTGACTTTTGAAGATAAACCAAAACCTTCCAAACAGTCACTTCAGTCTTACCAAGAGGCTTTGCAGCAGCAGGTACTTACTCGTTCATTTAATGTTGAATATCTTATTTGTTAGCACAGTGGTCCTTTAGAAATCAGAGTGTGGCAGGGAAGGAAAAATGCCGGTTGATTGTGATTCAACATTGTAAGATTTGATGTAGATATACTGGAAAGCTATTGGAAGCATAGGATAAGGAGAGTAATTGGGCAACTGGGAAGGCTTCACATGGTAATTGATAGGTTAGATGATGATGTTGTATGATGAATAGGTTAGATATTGCTGTTATTCATGGAATGATTTGAAAGAAAGAACTGCAGAGTTAGGTTGTGCTGGATTGTAAAGGACTAGATAATTAAGGGGCTTTCAATTTTATCCTTTTATGAACAGCTAAAGAAAGGGACTTTTAAGCCAAAAGAGAAAGAATTAATTGAGCAGATTTGGCTTTCAGGAAGATGACTGATTGTGGTGTGGATGATTGAGAAAGAGATACGGCATGGAGATTTCTTAGTAAACTATGGAGGTACTCAGCCAGGAGGTGATAAGTCCCTGCACTGGATGGAGAAGTAGGGTGGACACTGAAGAAATAATTCTAGGGCTTCACTGACAAGATATAGATATAGAGAATGAGAAAGAACAGAGGGCTTATAGATGCTTTTGAGTGCTCTAATCAAGAGAATAATAAGGCTATAAACTAAAATAGGGAGTACATGTAGCAGAACATGTTTAGGGAAGAGGACAGTGGTTTTGTTTGAAGAGAGTTTACTTAAGAGTATTAAGAGTAACTATTAAATGTATGGGTTTTTGGGGGGACAATTCAGTTATCTTTGAGAGGGCCCTGGGACTCTTCCTATGGATATAAATTTAAACTGAGGGTTTTTTTTTTTATAATCCCACTTAGATTTCTTTTTAATGTATTTTATTCAACTTTTACATAGGAAAAGAAGCCTTCTGGAAAGAATGATCTTTAAAATTGTAGATTTACCATCATCATTTTTTGTATGTTAGAAGTCCACTAATAAGTACTGAATTTTGAATTCAAATTTTGAGCATATTAAAAATACTGCTGACAAAACTAGATTTTTCAACTCTAGAAATCATTTTATGTGTTGACTTATGCTATGAAAGGGTAACTAAATTTATTATGTCTATGTTTTTGAATTTAAAAGTGACTTTATAAAATACGGATTCTTATTCCTTGCCGATCACAGAATCCTGTGATTACATCTGGTGATTAAGAATATATTTCTTTGAGTGCTTTCATAAAGCTGTACTTAAAGTAGTCTAGTACTATCCCAGAAGTGTTGGACATTTACTTCTCTGAATTCTGATTCTGTGAATTTGACCAGGGTGGATAGGTCTGGTGAAGTAGGGAGTAGACTTTGGGGTTGGGCAGTTACAATGAAAGGGCAGATAGAAAATGAGCGCGACCCTAGTGGTTTCACGGAACTGGTGAGGTTGAGAAGAGAATGGCTCTGGTGAGTCTCAGATGGCTTTACTGGCTAGAGAGGCCTCTGGTGGCATGGTCTAGGGGGAACAGTGGCTATGGCCATTTAAGTGCTTTTCAGTATTACATGTATTTGTGATTTCATACTGGAGAGTGAAATGTATGAAACATACTGAAAAGTATCTCCATTTTTTTTCCTAATCAGAAAAATAAAATATCTTGTATCACCAACCTCTTTATTAGCATACTTGTCAGCTCTTACTTAAAATATATCTTATGTTGTTAAGATTCGGGAAAGAGAAGAAAGAAGGAAGAAAGAACGTGAAGAAAAAGAAAAATATGAAGCTAAACTGGAAGCTGAAATGAGAATTTACAACCCCTGGGGGAAGAGTGGAGGTGGTGCTCCTCTGAGGGATGCAGAAGGAAATTTGATAAGTATGCTATTTCCATGGGTTTGTTTTAAGTTATTTTTAACTTTTTAAAAGAGTGGAGAGTAGAAAAAGATGGGAATCATTTGGAATAAACTTATTCATTTACTTTTATTACAAATTTTTCATCACCTGATAGAATCCTAACTGCAGAGAAAAGTTCATCTTAGTTGATATTTACCCAGACTAGGACCTAGAATATTTAATTTTTAGTAAAACTAATAAAACTCATATTATAAGTTTTTGTGTGTTTTTTAGATTAGTAATACATCTTAAAAACAAATATACTAGAATAGTTGTGGGGAAAAATCTTGTTTTTAATTCATAATTGGAAGATACCTACTCAATGCAAGATCTTTGAAAAAAAGATTTGATCTCAGAATTTTTTACTAGCTTGTGGAATTATGTTAATTTATCTTTCGATTATGTATCTAATAATCGCACAACACAAACTTTGAAAAAGATGGTTTAAATAACTTGCATATATTAAGATAGATCTGACTAGTTTGTAGCTAAGCAGAAAAAGGGAAGTAAAGATAATGGGTTTTTGAAAATTATTAAATTAAAAATGAGAGAGGATAATTGAAAGTATCTTTTAAAATGTCAAAAATGTAGACTCCATGTACTCTTCAGATGTTATATATTATAGGGATAAGTGATGAAATGAGATGATTGATGTGTATTTTTACATATTATGGATTTTATTCCTTGTTAAATATATACTTTTAAAGATACATGAGGTGTGATCAAATAATACCATGAATGTTTAAATTAAAAACAAAATATTCCAGTAAAAGACACATTGCCATTAATTCTCCACAAAATACTTCAGTTAATGAAAAATACTGTTACTTTAAATGGCAGTTAATAGAAACAAAGAGGCCCAAATTCTCACTTATGTCACATTCTGATACTGTTTAGGTGGTTCTCCTCCAAGAGATAGCTCAGGAATCTGAAACCTCTTCCTTTGTATCACTGCTCCATTTTAGGATCCTTTACTTCTAGCTGCACAGACTAGACCCAGTGGCTAGTGAGAACACGTTGAGGATTTTGTTAGGTCCTGGCCTAGAAGTGGAAGAATATCACTTTTTACTTCATTCTGTTACTCAGACCAGTTTATAGGAAGATTATAGCTTGAGTGGCTGGTAAGTTTAGGTTTCTTTATGCCTAGGAGGAGAGCCCAGAGTTGATAAGCATAAGCATATCATTAGTCTTTGCTATAATAGGAACTCTAAGTTGTGAATTGATAGAAATAAACTGGTTACCATGAGAGAGGTGCTTGAGTGACTAAAACATTGGAAATAGACTAATTTCCTAGAACTTTTAAGGCTAAGATTATTTACAGTTCAAACAGTAAAATTATGGGATTCTGTGTGTATTTAATTGGTAGAAATAAATAGAGAAAGTGTGGATTTTTGAATTATAAAATGTTGCTTTAGAAATGCTTGACCTAGCAGGAAATTGAGAAAACTTCTCTGAGATTTATATTTTTAGCAGTAATATATATTTTGCTCATTTAATACTGTAGCTATGCCAGATAAGGTATTCTATTTATCAAACAAAATAATATTCTTTTATAAATAATATATTCAAAGGAAATAAATGCAACACTTAAGGAGTATTAGTTTGTTTTGTGTGTGTGGACTATATTTTAGAGAAAGAAGAAGCACAGTTTTTTGTATTATTATATTTCAAATGTATAATAAGGGGCAGTGTGATGCCCAAGACCATATATTTTGTATACTTTATTTTGGCTAACTTTAATTCTGCTGCTGGTTTTTCTAATTATTCCTCTTGTTCATTTTTTTTTTTTTTTTTTGGTACTGGGGATTGAACTCGGGATCTTTGTTCATTTTGAAACTAAAGAAATAAAATCTTTACTCTTAGCTCTTCAAGATTTCTTTTTAAAGGAAAGTAGTTATTAATGAAATATCAAAATCTGCTGTTCTCATAACTGTAAAGATAGCATCAAACCTTTTAAAGTAAATACCTCTTATTTTATTTTTACCATACTTATGTGTTTCCTTTCTCAGTTATTTATTCGTTAAAGTTCTTTATTAAGTTTCCATAAAGACACACATATTGTAAAGTCTTTCAGTGCATGTATGGATAAACATATAGTGGGATATAATAAATAATAAACTGTTGATACACACAATTTGGAAGACTCTCATAGGAATTATAGCAGGCAAGAGAAACCCTTCTCTGAAGATTACTTATACATGAATGTTTCCATTACATGACATTTAGAACTATAGGCAAGGGGAACAAATCAATGTTTGCCAGGATTTATGGATGGGGAAAGGGAATAACTAAAGCAATAGCATGATGGAACATTTTTTGGGTAATGGAACTTTTCTATATCTCGATTATAGTGATGTTATGTGAAACTCTATTGAGTTAAAATTTTAAACTATTCAACAGAAAAAAGTCAGTAAAAATAAAACAATAAAATTAAAAACTTAGCCACTTCTAAAGATGGCCAAAAATATCTTATAGTTCTAAATAGATTATAATAGATTAGTAAAATGATTAAGCACATTTATGTATTTATTTATTTAGTCATACTAGGGTTTGAATCCAAGACTTCATACTGAGTGACATTCCCAGCCCTCTTTTTTTTTTTTAAATTTTGAGACAGGGTCTAGCTAAGTTTCCAAGTTGCCCAGGTTGGGCTCAAACTTGTGATTCTCTTGTCTCAGCCTTGCAGAATGCAGGTATGTGCCACCATACTTGGCTAAAGATTTCTTCATATATCCTTTAATGTTTGTGTTTTATGTAGTCTATTACCCTAGTTAGATTTATGTTTGTTTTTGTGTTGTTTATTGAGATAAAATTTACATTCAAAATTTTGTCAATTTTGACAACTGGTCGTAATAACTACCACCAACATAATCCAGATAGAGAGTATTTCCAGGTCTGCACAGTTTCATTTGTCCCTTCATAGTCAGTCAGTCTTGTACAATCATCTGTTGCCACCAAGCTGTGATCTACTTTCTGGCACCATAGTCTTACCTATTGTTTCTGACAATTTTCTTTTAGCATAATATTTATAAGATTCATCCATGTTATTGCATATGTCACTATTTTTTAATTACTTAGTACTATATGTTTGAAGTATCATAATTGTTTATCTGCTTATCAGCTGATGGACATTTGGATTGTTTCCAATTTAAAGTTTTAAAAATAAAAATATTATAAACATTCACATATAGGTCTTGGTGATAATGTTAGGTTTTCATTTCTTTTGGGTAAATGCTTAGGAATGGGGTCACTGGACTGTATAGCAGGGCCATTTAAGTTTGTTAAGAAATTGCCAGTCCATTTTCTAAATTGGTTGTGCCTTTTTTATTCCCACTAGAAAAGCACTACATTTCCAGTTGTTCTGAATTTTTATTAGCATCTTTAAAATTTTGGCCATTCTTTTTTTTTGTACCGGGGATCATACCATTCTTTTAAGAGTGTAGTGATGTTTCAATTTTTTTTTTTTTTTGCCTTTCTTTTTTTTTTTTTTTTTTCTATTAAGTTCATTGGTACAGGGCTGGGGATTTAGCTCATGGTTCTGCTGCCTGCTTCTCAAGCATAAGGTCCTGAGTTCGATCCCCAGTACCAAAAAAAAAAAGTTTATTGGTACATTTTAGGTATACAATACAGTTACATTTATCATCGGGAGCTTGTACCTTTACATGATGTATCTTGGTTCTTATTTTTTCCCCATTCTCCTGCCCTTCCTTCAACCCCTCCACCCCTTCCTCTTTACAAAGACTTAGGACTTCCAGAAGAATTGCAAAGTGTATAAAGAATATCCACCCAATTTCTCCTAATATTAACATCTTATATAATCATGGCACAGTGATCAAAACTGGAAATTAATATTGGTATAATATAATTGATGACATTATAGACTTTATTTTGATTTACCCTCCCATGTCCTCATTCTTTTCCAGGCTCTAGTCCAAGATCCTATACTGCATTTCATTGTCATATCTTTTTCAGTCTTCTGTAGTCTGTGATAGTTCTATCTAACCTGTGTTTATATATAACAGCTTTCTTTAGATCCAGTTCCTCACATTTTATCTGTGTAGTGTATCATTTAGTAGTTTTCAGTATATTTACAAAATTATGCTATACTCATGCAATTTGAGAACATTTTCTACATGAACTGGCTTGGTATCTTTGTCAAAAATCACTTGACCCTATTATATTCATTTGTCCTTATGCCTAAATTTTTAAATTGAGAAGTATAAACCCTCCAAATTTGTTCTTTTTCAAGTATTTCATGTCTTGAAACTATTTTAAAAAGTATGTTGGGCCAGGGATTTAGCTCAGTGGTTTCACCGCCTGCTGTGCAAGCGCAAGAACCCGAGTTTGATCCCCGGTACCAAAAAAAAAAGTATGTTAAAAATTTCAGTATCTATTTGTTTATGCTATGTAGAAATATAGTTTAATTTTGCTCATTGTCCATATATTGTGTTCTTGCTAAAGTCATTTGTTTTAATATTTTTCTGTAGATTTTTTACTATTTTTCTGTGGAGTCACTTGTGGTTATCTATAAACAAAGATAGTTCTTCTCACCTTTTATTTATTGTACTTTCTTCTTACACTTGTTTAGAACTGATTTAGTGCAATATTTAGAAACCATGAGTAGACATCCTCATCATATCCCTGACTTTTCAGTGGAAAGTGTTCATCTTTCACCGTTATGATAGCTGTGGCCTTTTCATAAGTTCTTTTTTAAAAATCATGTTGTTATTCCATTTTCTTTCTAATTTATGTGTTATTTACCTATAAGATCACATAGGTTAGCCCTAGTCTGGTTAATTATTCAGGGAGTAGAATTATTTTCCCACTTGTGAATCTTTTTCTGTTGTTGTACTGTTTTAGAATTATGCTTGTAATGCTAACACTTTTAAATTAAATAATGGTTTACATTTAACATAAAATCCTATGTTCTGAGTTGGCAAATTACACTCATAGCCAAATAACCTTTATTTCTTTTTGTCATGTGTTAGCTAATCTCAGACCTTTTATTTTACCCCTTCACAGAAAGATGGACAAGGAGTGAGCAAGTGACCGACAAATCCTTTTTTTTCCTTTTTTTTTAACAATATGAACTTTGTTGCTAAATCTGATAATCTTAAATCTTTAATAATTATGTATTCTAGTGAAGTTTTTTATATAAGTACATTGTATATTATTGTAACTGGGAGACTTACATATAATCACAACAGTAAATTGTGTTGCTGACTTTGAAGTTTATTACAGTGTTTACTTATAGGATATTTATATCTTAGCATATGGTTTGTGAGGTAACTATTAAATTAAGACATGCATTCCCTAAGCATTCACTTGTTTGGCAGCAGTGCTGTGGGTGTCATCCTGGAATGAGTGTACTCTATATACTACTGTCTATTAGTAGAAAAAATAGAAGGATACTCTGTATAATATTATAGTTAATTTCTTATTTACATAGGCCAGTCTTATGCTGGTCTAGTGAATTCCATGACTATGAGATTGATTTCCCATTTGAGTCACTTTTATTTTGTATTTCTCAAGGGACCACAGTTATTAGCTGTCTTTGCTGAGACAAAATACCTGACACTCAAATTAAAAGGAGGAAAGGTTTATTTTGGCTCACAGTTTGTAGAAGTTTTAGTCCATAATCGGCTGGCTCCAAGGCAGGTGACATGGTAGAGGGGCATGGCAGAGGAGAAACAGTTCATGGCAGGCAGAAAGCATCAAAGTAGCAAGCAGCAAGTGATGAGCGACAAGCAGAAACTGACCACTGCAACCCTCTTTCTGTCCCTTATATTCTATCCAGGGTACATGCCCTTAGCGCAAGTATTACTCATGCCCAGGGTAGGCCTTCCCATTATCCACACACAGAACTATGCCACACCAATCAGTGTACTCATTTAGTAATCACTCACCCTTGATTCCAGCATCACACTCTAGATCCAACCACCTCTGAAAAGCCCCATCTATGACTGCATGAGGCTTTGGGAGGACATCTAGACACAAGCCATAACATTACTTGTAATCTCAATTTTCTCATCTTTCTGTTTTTATTTTTCTGTCATATCCCAATAGCAGACAGGATTTCGTGATGATTTCAGGAACACCTTCCTGCTTGTAATCAACTTTTCTCTTAAGATTTCACCTAGTCGCTCTCTCTTGTATTTACAGGCTTTTCTATTCATTTCTTTCCCTCTATCTCTGAATATGTTGAGATCACTTGTATTCTTAAGTACAAGCAAATAAGTACTCTGCTCTTGATCATGCTGCTTCCTTTATCAGATAAGACACATTTTTATAAGTCTATGTTTGTTTGCTACCATTTCTTACCACTTATTGCTTAAGCCATAATATGACTTCTAGTTTTTAGCCCTTTGTAATGCTGTGTTTTCCAAAGTAATTGGCCTAATTTCAATTTAATGTTTTTTACTTCGACCATATCCTCTTTGAAATGGTTTGGCAGTTCTTTCCTTTCTTTAAGTACTGTGTATGCTCTGCAATGTCTTCTTTTGTTTTGGTTACCATTTATTGGATGTATAAATGAGATTAAATTCAATCTGTGAATGTGATCTTGTCAGAGACATACTCATTCTCTCCCACCTCATCTCATCTCTCTTGAAATTCCTTAGGCTTTCTCTACAGATGATCTTCAAATCTCTCTCTGTCTGTTGTACCTGAGTACCTTTTTTTTTTTTTTCTTCAGTACTGGAGATCGAACTCAGGACCTTGCGCTTGCCAGGCAGGCACAGCGCCACTGTACTACATCCTCAGTCCCCCTGATTACTTTTGAAAAATTTCATTTTCAGTCTGTCTTTGCCATCTCTGCACTTGATGTTTAGTAGATTATTTATACCTAGCATGCAAAATTGATGTTTAAAATCAAGCTCAACTTTATGTGCTTTTTCTGTTAATGGCACCATAATTCTGATCATTCATACTGAAAGTTGGCAGAGTCCTTTTGACTTTCCACATGTAGTTATTCAGTAAAACCTAATATATAGGTTCTGTCTCTTTAATGTTTCTTAAACTCTCTTTTTAATTTGTCCTACTACCATAATTGAGATTTATTCTGTTTACCTGGGTTGTTACCATTTCCTCATTACTACTTCTTTATTCTCCTTTGTTTTTCACATACATACCATAACATGTATAAAAAATCTGACCAATTTATTCCATACTCAAAGATTATTGAGGACTCTGGAATCTTACTTCCCAAGTTTACATTCTTGCTCTGCTATTTACTCACTTTGTGATCTTTGAACAAATTAATTTAGTTCATTTTTCTTATATATGATATAGTACCATATGAGTTATTTTATAGTATATGAAATGGTGAACTTTTAATGTTGCTTGCCATTATTACTAATAATACTTTAATAACTTCTGAAAAACTGTCCATTACCATCTGCGGAACAAATTTGAGAACTGTTATTATGCATTTTAGAATATTTCAGAATAGGCATGTAATCTATAGGTTTTTAAAAATTTGTCACTCTCTTTTATGTACGTTGTGCTATAGGCCAGAACACTCTTCATATTTATTTTTTCACATGGTTCTATTTCTTTATTATTCTTTCCCACTCATCTTTACCTCTGAAGCACCTATCCATTTTCTAAGCTTAAGCTGCTGTAAATGTTATAGCAAGATGTGAACTTTCTTGGTTCTGAACTTCCATTCTCTTTGTAACATTCTCATGTTATTTACCATGTTCTGTCTGGTATTCTAATTGTGATTCATGTTCAAAATGCATCCTTGAATATAACGTACTTCCTGATAAATACTTATATTGGGATTTAAAGGTCACTTTCGTTGCTGCCATACTATCCCAGGTTTTTTTTTGGGGGGGGGGTGGGAAAGAAAAGCTACTTTGTATCTTTAAGTAAAGCTTTTGAGTTCTGCAGATGTTCAAGTCTGTTTCTGGGATTGATTGTTTGGATCAGTTCTGGTGCTCAGGCTTTTGCTGTGTATTTTACATTATCTATTGCTATATAGTAAACTGCCTTCAAAACTTAGTGTTTTAAAATGATAAAAACTTAGCATTTGAAATTCTGTGAGTCAATAATTTGTGAGTAGTTTGCTGGTTAGTTTGTCTTAGGCTCTCACTTGAAGCTGTAATCAGCCAGGGCCCCAGACTACTGGAAGATCTCTTTCCTTTATGGCTCCTTAGCATGGCTCAGGAGGGCTCAGTTTGTTGCCAAAATGCCCTCTTCATAGGACTCCTTCAGTGTCATTATGATATGGCATTTGTCTTTCTGAGAGTAAGTGATCTGTAGATCAAGCAAGTTGGAAACCATGTCTTTTATGAACTAGCCTTGGAAGTCATATACCATAATTTTTACAGTATCCCAGTCAAAAGTTATGAATTACTAATTCTGGACCACACTGAAAGGAAAAAGTATTGAGTTCCACCATTTCAGGATTGTCAAAGAATTTGTGGATGTATTTTAAAACTACACTCCACATGTATATTTGATTTTATCAAGGGAGCTGATGATTTTGAGTAAATTTCACTATAATTTGTTTTGAATTTAAGTTCTGAAGTAACTGTCAGTATGGCTTTATGGAATGTCAAAGATTTATATATCTTTAATTTCTCTACTAATTTTGAGTTTATTTGTATGTTTATTTTTTGAAAATATCAAAGTTCTGATAATTTTGCTTCTGTTTTCAGGGCACTAACTTATCACTGAATTATTCTTGGATTTGTCCTATTATTTTTTTCTCTTATTCTCTATTTTAAGAAAATATATTAAGGTTACCAGTAAATTATAGAAATGTGTTTATTAAAATAAATGGCTTATTTTTCCCTCTCAGCTGATTTGAATAGGATGCACAAACAAAATATAGATGCCTACCATAACCCAGATGCAAGAACATATGAAGATAAAAGGGCTGTTGTATCTCTAGACCAAAATTTAGCCACTTCAAATGCTGAGAACCTAGAAGATTCTGCAAATAAAAACCCAGGTTTTTAATCACATTCTATTTTTTTTCTTTTGCATTTCTAAAGTTGTTCAGTATCTTATCTCTTTTGTTATTTGGCAGAGCTCCAGAGTTCTTATTGTGATTTGAGAATTTGGTTATTCTGAGTCAGGCAGGGATAGCCCATTATTGTTATATATAATGCATTTTCATTATAGTTATTTTGAAAAAAGTTGAACAGGGAAAGGTTACTTCTTAATACTATGTAATTCTTCTCAGCTTTGTAACTTGCCATATTTAGCTGCTGCTAACATTCTTATTTTGCTAGTTAAAATCAAACAGTTGCACATACACAGTTTACTTCTTACACTCATGATTGATTGAATTAGTGACAAGGTATCAGGTATGTTATGATAAATTGTATAAGAAGATTTTTTTTTTGCTTGTTTTAGTGATCATTTACCCTTCCTTGTAAAAGCACAGTGTATAAGGCAAGTAATTAAAAAGTCAATATCTGATCACATCCCTTTTTCTTAATCAATTATACTTGATTTACTATTAAACAGCATCTCTTAATCAAAGGTTCTATGAGTTGAAATTATTCAGTATCATTTTTATGACTTGCTAGGAAAAGTCATTATCTTTTTAAAGAATATATGAAAAGATGTTATATTTAAAAATTAAAGGAAATTTAAAGCATCTACTCCTTGTACTATATTCTGATGCAAATAAAAATACATTTATTTACTGAAAAACTGTTTTTGTGGATTCACAGAAGTTTTGATTATGGCCTCAAAAAGAACTGTACATTAGGAAGTTTTTCTAATATATTCATGACTAATCTTACAGGTTTTTTTTCTTCCTCATATGACTTACTGTCTAACCAGTCAGGTTAAATAGGGAGCTGTAATTAATGATACTAGCTATATCATTTTTCAAGTCTTTCATGGTAGCTTTAATCTCTGCAGCCTTTTAATTTAAAAGATGGGTTGTTTGCTTTTTTTGTGTGTGGGCAGCCTGTTTCATTGTTTGATCTCTTAATTTTGAGAAGGTAGTTCTTTGACCTATAATACATGTAGATTTTTACCCTTTGAGTCCAGTTTTGATTTTTGTAGCACTAAGATTGACATCTTTGATCTTGATGAAATTACTAATTTTGCTCTCTTAATTTGCAATAATTCAATGTATAGTAGGATCATCAATATACTTTTTCATATTACTGCTATTAAGAGAATTTTGGCTTATTATTATTGTTTTTCTCTTCCTCATTTGCTGCTGCTTCTAGTAGTCTGGATTGAAATCTCAGTGCTTTGGATCTCCCCTGTACCCTTTTCTTTCATAGCCATTATTATTTGTAGTTATATCTTAGCCTAGAACTTACTCTTTGTTAGTAACACTTTTAGGCAACTAGCTCTGTTCACTAAGCAAAAACACTAGAAAATCAATAGTTTCTATGACTCCTTCCTAAGAGAATAAGCCTGATGACTGGATATGCACAGGAAAACTTGTCTATAGCCTTTCTGTCCTGCCATCAGATTTTTGTGCTGGTGATGTTGCCAGAATGTTGTTTTAAGGAATCATTTTAAAAACCTCAAAATGTTTAAAATTTCCTCTTTTTGTGATTTAAAATTTCTTATATTAAAAGTTATTTCCCTAAGAATTAACCCAAAATAAACTTTCTAAATGCAAGAAACTACTCAAAGCTGTCTAATTTGTGCTATGCCTTATGTATTTATATATTCATATGTATATGTATATCTGTCTATACATATCTATAGATATTTATATCTATATAGCTATTTATATATTTGTGTGCACATATACCTTTTTACCTTATTTATTTTTTTATTTTGAGACTGAGGATTGATTGATCCAGAGCCTTGTGGATGCTAGGTAAAGGTTCTATCACTGAGCTACATCCCCAGTTCCCCCCACCCCCTTTTAAAGTTCTTTTTGTGACTTGTCACTGAGGTGTCCGGGCTAGCCTGGAAGTTGTGATCCTCTTGCTTCAGCCTTTTGAGTAGGTGGGATTATAGGCATGTGCCACCAAGGCAAGCTACGTTAAATCTTTTTTCTTTTTTGGTACTGGGGATCGAACTCGGGACCTTGCGCTTGAGAGGCAGGGGCTGGCATTTAATATTTTTTAAAGGTGTTAGGGTATTCAAATATATCTGAAAATCTCATGTTGTAATGTAGCTTAAGGTTCATTGTCCTCTGATGTTTCATCACTAGGTCTATTTCTCAGAACTTTCATAATATTCTGTTGGTTTTTCCCTTTCCTTTTACTTATGGTTCTTAGATGAATTACTCTTTGTAAAGTCCAGTACTGATCTGGCTTAAATATATTTTTTGGCTTACAATTACTAGATATATTTATTTTTTCTTTGTATAGAGTAAATGTTTTCCCATGGCTTCATTTTTAAAGTTATTTCTAAAAAGATTTATTTTGTTTGTCTCTAATATATTTTCTTAATTGTCCTAAATGTTTAGAATGTAAATGATCATTAAGATGAAAGATAACGGGCTGGGGATTTAGCTCAGTGTTTCTGCCGCCTGCCTTGAAAGCGGAAGGACCCGAGTTCGATCCCTGGTACCAAAAAAAATAAATAAATAAAATAAAGATGAAAGATACCACTCAATTTTGTTTTGCTAATCAGCTTTTCCAACACTGCATAAAATTTAAAAGAACCTCCATGGTGTATATTTAGTTTTCATTAGGAACATTTTCTAGTGGAGAAGAGTATTCATGATGTTTAAGTCTTGATTTGACTTTCTGCTTATTTATTCAAATAACCATTAATAAATTTGAATACAAAGGCAAAATAGACCTGAATAACAGCTAAATTGCAAAGCAGTCTCCCTATACAAAATGACATGAGTATGGGAAATAATGTTTTAGATTGATAATATTAACAATGAATTAGTAACTCAAAAATAATATGAAAAGTTATGTGATGCTTAAATTTAAATACCATTTTTTTCTTGCTACATTCAAAGATACTCAAATGGAATAATTGCTTTCCAAATTGCTTTTATGAAATAATTTTTCCCTTCAAGAATATATAAAATGCTATGTATAGATAACATGTAATAATTTTTAAAATTTTTCGTATCAATATCCATTTAATAGTTTTAAAAATAAAAACTGTTACAATGATTAAGACTCATTTTAATTTCTTATTGCTGACTTTATAAGCTATATTCAAGTCAATGTTGGGAAGAATTTTAGAATTACTGACTTCTAAAAATAATTTCAGAAATTTTTAATACATATTTACATAATATACTTAATATGTCACTAAGAACTATTATTAAGTAGAGGGTATTCATATACATAAAATTTAAATATATATTTTTTCTTTTTATAAATTCTAATTCACAGCCTTTGCTGTGAGGCAACTTATTTAGGCTATTAGCTTTTATATTCCCTTGATGTCTTTTAGCTGTTATAGATACAATATGATTTTCAAATATTAATTTTATTTTAGTGTTACTATTTTTCCTTTTCTTGGTATTTTTCATTTGATCTTCAGATTAGAGTTTGATCATTTTTCTTCTGGTGTTGACCTCTGGATGTTTGTATTTAGCACAGTTTTTCAAAATATGGGTTTATTAGAAAACTCTTCTTTAAGTTTAACGTTTCCTGATGGTATGCTTTTGCAAAATGTCTTTTTCAAGGTCATGTGCAAACACAGAGCTCTCCTTTTGCTCGGGGAAATATATTTGGTGAGCCTCCAACTGAACTTCAGATTAAACAGCAAGAAATATACAAGAATTTTCTTCGTTTTCAGGTGAAAGACTTATCTGATCATAATTTTCAAGTTTTATAAAAATTCTAATAAGCTAGCAGATCCCAGTGCTCAGGAAGCTGAGGCAGGAAGATTGCCATAAGTTCAAGGCCAGCCTGAGCTACATAGTTCAAGACCGGCCTAAACTACATCTTGAGGCTGTTTCAAAACATAAACAGAAAAACTGGCAGAGATTTTAACTATAGGGTACATACTAAATATTAAAATGTCATGCAGTTATCTAAAATATATAAATGTATCAAATGTAGGGAGTACTAAAATGTTTCATCTGAAATTAAGAAATGAGATACAGTATATTAGATACAGTAGTTGACTTTTTAAATCATTCATTGTTAAAGAATACTGACATTCTAAAATTCATTCAAATACTATTGGGTAAAGAGTAAATCTTTATATATATTTATAAATTAGTAGAAAATCAGTATTTTTCTCCAATAATTTTATATTCTTGACTCATTAGTACAGACTGAAAATATATAAAAATTAGATACAATCACATTTTCCAATTTGGTATGTAGGCAAATACAGTGGTACCTCAGTTATGAATTTAATTCTTTTCACCATTCTTTCTAGTTAAGTTCATGAACCAAGGTACTATAATATTTAAAATAGTAGAAATGCTGAAACTATTCCCAAAGGGAGACACTTAAGATCTAGTGTTTTTTAAGCAAATGGACTTGCCAGACTCCACAGTGTCTACTCTTATTCTGAATACTAGGAATGGAGCTTGACATGAATGTAGTACTTTCCTAGAAGGGACTCATAGTTTCTTCTTTCTTTACCTTCCTCCACACCTACACTTACAACCCAGTGTCAGTTCAGTCCTGTGCTCTGGTTAATCTTCATTTGATAAAACTTTTCACACCTATTCTTCCTTCCTGAAAACCTGGTAGTAGTTTGCCTACAGACCCCTCACCTTTACATTTAAGTTTATCCAATCTGATCCTAACCTCTTAAACAGATTCTTCTAAAACAGATTTCACTCCAATGGGTTGTGTTTAATGAATGTAATCTTTGAGGATAATTTATCTGGCATTAATGTTTAGAATGTATTAATGGAGCATTGCAAAAACTAGAATCAGGGCCATTTTAGTAGAGCAGTGACAGTGAAATGAACGGGAAGTCCTTTATACAGATCAACAGAAAGAATGTGGATATAGATGTGAGAGAGTGGCATTAGAGATCCAAAGGGTATTATTGGTCATTCCAGTCAGATTGCAGCAAGTTGAGGATATAGAATCACCTTTCAACCCAAAGGATCTGTGATATTTTGATCATGATGATATCAGGTTAAAGTTTAAGTTATTTCAGTTTGCTCAGCAAATCTTACCATAGTCTAAGGTACCATTTAATAACCCCCTCCCCCAAAATTTTACAATTGTATTGTTTTAAAAATTCTTTATAAAATACTTTTACATATAATATTTCATTAAACTTCAAAAATTCTCTGGGGAATATACTGTATATTTTATGACAGGGAACTAAAACACAGACTAACAGGGTTGTCCAAGTTGGTGGAACTGTTGAATCACGAGGCCGATGTGTTTATATACAATGAAGTACTACTCTATCATAAATAAGGATAAACTTGAGTCCATTGTAGGAGAATGGGTGCACCTTGATCATGATGTTAAGAGAAACAAATCAGACAAACAAGCTTAAGTATAACGTGGTTTCTTTTGTATGAGATACTCAATATAAAGTGCAAAATAAAAGATAGATAAAAGAAAGTAAGGAAATAGATCTTTCTCAAATGGGAAGAGGATCAAGAGATGGAAGGAGGAGGGATGGGGAGGGAAAGGGGATGAGAAAAGAAGATGTGTTATATACTAACTCCATGCAAGGAACGTACACATTATGTACTGCAGACATGTACTAATAAAACATAAAAACTAAAAAAACCAAAAATTCAGTTCCTTTATCAAAACAAACAAACAAAGAACTGTGAGGCTAGTTCTTGAAGCCATGTCTTCTGACTTCAAGTATCATATCTGTAGCGCCACATTTGTATTCAAAGGATTTCTAGGGAGTCTGTCTCTCTGAAAAAAACTACCAGGGATAGGAGAAGTTTTGACTTATTAGTTTCAGCCTTTAGTTCTCTCACCCTAATAAACCTTAGAGTATCTTAGA
The DNA here is from genome assembly GCF_053883595.1 of Heterocephalus glaber. Classification (NCBI taxonomy): domain Eukaryota; kingdom Metazoa; phylum Chordata; class Mammalia; order Rodentia; family Bathyergidae; genus Heterocephalus; species Heterocephalus glaber. The sequence continues at coordinate 11,751,574 of NW_028258344.1, forward strand.
ATAGATTGCTCTCAAATGCTAATTTTCAAGTTTTTCTTTTGGAAGTTTCTTAAAAATCTTTTTTTACCCCAAAATGAAATCTAACACAATTATAGAATGTATAAAATAGGTAAGTGATATTTATTATTACTATTACTATTATATTTTCAGATCAGAAGTATCCAAAACTTAAGTGTTAAATGTTTTAAAATGTCACAAATTTGTGTATAAAGATGACAAGAGAAGGTTTAGTCCAAGATCTATACAAATAAGTAATACAGTTAGCTCAAGTTAATGCACTAGAAGTCTTTATGTTAAAATTTGGTAAATGATACTTGTTAGTATTTAATGCTTTTAATCACAACTTTAAAATAAATTTTAAAATTCTAATAAATTAAAAATTTTAATAAATATTTTCAGGACCCCTAAAGCACTTTTGTTTGATAGCTCAAAAAGTATGACCTAGAAGATAGTTTTTCTCTTTGTATTAAATTACTATCTAGCATTCCTGTTAATATTAAGCTTTGGATTTTGAATTTGTCACTTTCCCATCACTGGGATAAAATACTCAATACCCACAGTTTAAAGGAGAAGAGGTTTATTTTAGCTCAGGGTTTTAGTCCATGGTTGGCTGGCTGTCTTTGAAGTAGCATGGTGAAAGGGTTTGGGCAGAGGAAAGCCATTTAACTCATGACAGCCAGGAAATGGGGTGGGGGGTGGGAAAGAAAGGGAGACAGGCAGACAGAGGAATATTACTTTTCAAGGTCACACTGCAGGGACCCACCTCTAACCAGGCCCCGCCTCCTAAACATCACATTCAGTTCTTGAACTCAATGGATGATACCTTCCAAACACGTGAAACTTCTAGGGAACATTTTAGATCTAATCCATAGCAGATTTATTACATGTGTGATTCATTATCACTTACAAACTGATATTACTTGATTTTGATGGAGAAGTGACCCTATATGATTTTTTTTTCATGATGTAGGAAGGAGGAATTGAGTGCTGAATATGAGGTTTTGTTGGATCATAGATGATGTTTTCTCTAGATATTATTATTATTTTTTTTGATACAGAGTCTCGCTATCCAGTTCAGGCTAGCCTGGAACTCACTGTGTAGCCCAGGCTGGCCTTGAACTCACAGCAATCCTCTTGCCTCAGCCTCCCCAGTGCTAGAATTATAGATGTGTGCCACCATGTCCAGCATTCTCTAGATGGATTGTACTTGAGTGTCTATATACTACTTAGCACTAAATATTAGGCTTATGCATATTTAATAGTATTGTAAGAAGTGTTAGAAAACGTTTAATTTTTAAAATCATAGAACATGTAAAATTAAGGTTTTTGTTGCCCAAAAAATTGATTTCACTAGATAGAGCAACCTTGAAGCTAGAAGAAAAATAAAAATAATATCAATAAATACCTGTAATTCATACCTAAGGGTTATAAATCTATTGATAACCTTTAACCAGTGTCATGAATCCCTTGTATACATGTTGCTATCTTGCCTGCCTCCTTCATGGAGGGTATGGACTCGCGCTTAGGCCTCTACCTTCATGTCTTAGCTCTCAGGATGAAACTTTATCATGAATCCTTGTGTCTTAAGTCCTCTTACACCATAATATATTTGGTTCTTTTCTCTTTCTCATTTCTTTTTCCTCCCTCCCTCCCTCCCATCCTCCCTTCATTCCTCCTTTTTTCTTTTTCTCTTCCTCTTCCTTACTTCCTCTGTCTCTGTCTCCCTCTCTGTCTCCTTCCTCTCTCTGTGTCCTCCCCGCCCCCTTATCATAAGGATTGGACCAAGGACCTCACATATACTAAGCATGCACTTTACTACGGAGCTGTACTTCCAATTCTTACAGTTTTAGTTTTCACTTACCAAGCATTTTGGGGAAGTGGTTCTCATGTAAAAAGTGATTGAATACTAAAATATAGTTTCACTGTTTGAGAATACTGATCAAGTCCAGGAATTCTTTGTTTTCTTTTTGAGACAGGGTTTCTTTATGTAGCTCACGCTGGCCTTGAACTCACTATGTAGCACAGGCTGGCCTTGAACTCTTGGCAATCTTCTTGCATCAGCTCCCCAAGTGCTGGGACTACAAGCATGCACTACCACGCCTGGCCTAAGTCCGAGAATTTTGAGTTATAATAATAACAATCATTATGGAATGATAAAATCATGACTATTTACGAGTACCCCTATATAGGAGGAACTTTTAGAGTCGTAGACATTGTTTCACTTTAATTCTTTAAGTACTCCTTTGGGATATAGACATAAGTAACTTGCCCAATAGGAAAACAGGGGACAAGAAAGTTTCTTAAGGTTACACAGTCTGTATTTGATAGAGCTGACATTTAAGTTGTGGCTTTTAATAGTATGTGATATTTAATTATAGGACACTGAAAAAAATTTAAGGACTTATTTTTAGGAACTTGGAAAAGAGAATGTAAAATGTTGAATTTGTAGGATACCAGGTTACTTTAATTTTTCAATAGTTTTACAAAATAACTAAACTTAATTCTTTAGATTGAGGAAAAGAAACAAAGAGAGGAAGCAGAGCGAGAAAGACTGAGAATTGAAGAAGAAAAAGAAGAAAAACGGCTTGCAGAACAGAGAGCACGAATTCAGCAAGAGTATGAAGAAGAACAGGAGAAGAAAAGGGAGAAGGAGGAGGAGGTACATATTTTCTCTATTCTTTTAATATTTAGTCTGAAATCTGTCATTTTGACTTGAAAAGGTATCTGTTACTTATAAGGGATAACGGTCTTAAAGTACATTTAGAAAAATCAGACTGATATTCGTTCACTGGATATTATTTTACTGACGTGAAAAACTAATTTAAGAAGAGAGATAAGTAGCCAAAAAATAAGCCTAAAATGGTAGTATGTGCCTAAAATCCCAACTACTCAGGAGGCTGAAGCAGGAGGGATTGCAAGTTGAGGTTAGCCTGGGTAACTTAGTGATACCTTGGTCAAAATAAAAAATAAAAAGGGCTGAGGATATAACTCAGTGACAGAAAACTTGCCTAGCAGGCTTGAGGCCATCGATTAAATCCTCAGTATCACACAAATAAAGTTATGGGCTGACAGATGTTGCAAGATATGTCTAACATTTATTAAGCAGACCACATTTTATTTTTAAAGACCATTATATCATCTGTATTTTCAGTTTTATCTCTATCATTCAAATAAACTGGCCAATTTTTTAATGTACTCCAGTATGTACATATGAAATGTGTATTTTTCTCTAATTTAAAGCAAAGGCTAAAAAATGAAGAGCTCATTCGGTTAGCTGAAGAAAGACGAAAAGAAGTAGAAAGAAAGAAGAAAGAAGAAGAAGAAAAACATAACCTGCAACTTCAGCACCACTATGAAAGAGAAAATAAGATTGGGGAAGAAACTAAGGTAAGTTTCAGACAAAAATGTCAGTCAAACCCACACTTTATCTCACCTTTACTGAGACGGCTGTGGAATTGTAAGAAAAAGGGAGAAAGGGAGGTGTTATTTGTGTTCCCTTGTTCTGTCTTTCTACTAAGTGTAGACCCTGTGGATTGGTACTTTCTGCTGAATGAATGTAGTGGGTTTACTTACTTCAGCCATTTTTAATCTTGTTCCTGTGGTCTTTGGCAATGCAACCAAAGAATGTGATATATATACTAGTAGTACTCTGTGAACTGTTTTTTCTAAGAAATTCATGACAAGCTAAGTACAGAAATAGTATTTGGAAACTTTTATAACAACTTGTCAGCAATTTTATGTCTATTCATTCTAATAAAAATATTGGGCTTGAATTTTATGTGCCTGAAAAATCATTTTCATTTATGTAGTCTCTCTTTTACACAGTCATCTATGATAGATTGGTAATTTAAAAAGAAGGTGGTACTTCACCATAGAGTGATTTTGAAGTTCTTGTCTCTGAGACAGAAGCTTGATGTTGAGGGTTAGGTACACAAATCAAAGTTATTAATCAAGTTACTAGAGAAAGGTTTCTTCTTGAGAAATAGCCAATTGGCCCTCATCAGGATACAGTTCACACTCCTGTTCACATTTCAGTTACATTTAAAAATTTGTGTGTAGAAGTACCATTGGGGGCTTGTTAAAAATGAATATTCCTGAGTTCCCATCTGCAAGGATTCTGAGGGATATCCAGGAATCTGTATTTTATAGCTGTCCTTAGATGTTCTCATGTAGTTAGCCTGGAGACTATATGTTGAATATTCCTATCTGTAATGTAAGTGTGGCCCAATTTGATGTAAGAAAATTATTTATAGGAATTGGTGTGACATTTTTTCTTCAAGGCAGGATTTATAAAAAGTTTCATTTTAACTGGTGGATTAGTCTGGTGTATTTAGAATGTGGTTTGGTATATTGTTCAGTATGTCGTCTGGCTCATATAACATGAGCCATTTCTTTCTTCCTCTTCTTCTCCTTTCTCTTCCTCCTCTTCCTCCTTCTGTTTTTCTACTCTTCCTCCTGGTTTTCCTTATTCTTTTTTGTGGTACTGGGGATTCAACCTAGGGCTTTCATGCTCATCTACAACCCCATAATCTCTTAGGATCTCACTAAGTTGTCAAGTTTCCCTGGCTGGGCTGGAACTTGTGATCTTTCTACCTCACCTCCCACAGTAATAAATAGGATTACTCTGCAGTGACCAGCAACATGAGTCATTTTCTTGTATTTTCCTGTTTTTATTCATTTCCCCCTTTTTTATTAGTATATGTTTATCATATGTAATAAATACCACATTCATTGTGGGGAATTGGTACATACACGTAACACATCTTGATCCTTTTTACACCCCCTCAATTCCCTTCCCATCTCCACATAATCTGCCTTCCTGTTTTCTGACATCTATTTTTTATTTATTTTGCCATGAGCCATTTCTGATAGACTCAGCTGTGCTGTTTGATTTCTCATCCCAGGGTTTATGGTGATAGAAATAATAAGTATTTACAACTAAAATTTACTGAATGATTGTTTAAAAGAGACATTGAGCCCTCCTGTAATCTGGAAAATTTCCTCATCCATGATGCTCTTAGTGCCAGAAAATCTAGATTTTAGGGTTGATTTATATTGTTTCCAGCAAAAGGATTATGTTTTTGTATTGTTCTATTTCCCTTTTATTATTAAGATGATTTTTTTCACTTTTGCTGTCTTTTCTATATTTGGAATACTATTGCTGCAGTTGTTTGATTTTTTTTTTTATCCTAATCTGAATGTCATATTCTTTTAATTAGGATATCTATGTTTATCATAGCCATTATATTTGATCTTATGTAGTTGAATTTCAGACTCTTGTAAAATGTATTTTATTAAAAACAATAACAACTTGAACTTCTGAAATAGTCTTATATATCTATAATATATATAGGTTATATTATGTAGATACCTACATGTGTGTTTGTGTAGTGTATATGTGTGTTTATTTATTTTTTTAAATTTTTCAGCACCTGAGACACCCTTCTCCTGTAGTTCCTGCTCTTCAGAACAAAATTACAAGCAAACGCCAAAGACCTCCTTCAGTTGACAGCATCATAAGTTCCTTTATTCATGTATATACTTTCTGTTTTTGGTTTGTTAATCTTCATTCAGTTATTTTGAATTAAGGGCACTAAATGAGATTTTTGTATTCATCATAGGTGAATAGGCTAAATTATTTTAGATCTGAAATACAGGTAATGTCTACATTTGTCTGCTCGTATTACAATTATAACTGATAGTACTAGGCGCTCTAAAGTTTAATTCTTTTGAAAGACTATAATTTAACAAGTGGTTCTTTTCCATGCTCTTTAGATATGCTTATGAGGTTTCTTGTATTTTAGGCTGAGTTACAATCAAAGGAGAGCCAGGAAAATGTTCTATCCTTGAGTTGATGCTTGAAGAATCAGGAGTTTGTCATAAAGGGGAGGGCAAAGTACTTTCAGTGTGTGCAGAATCAACTGGTTGAGAGGGCAGGATAAGGCATAAGGAGAAAACTGCTGTGGTTTGGTCTGGCCTACTGACACCTGTGTGCTAAAGCAGGGGCCTCAAGCCCTGCTTCATCTGTATTTACAGCAGGTTCTCATTGCTTGAGTTACTGCCTGGGCTCTGTCTTCTATCAGGTCAGTGGCAGCATTAGATTCTCATAGGAGTATGAACTGTAATGTAAACTGTGCATGCCAGAGATCTACGTTGTTCACTCCTTATGAGAATCTAATGCCTGATGATCTGAGGTGGCCAAGCTTGTGCTGGGGAATGTAATTATTATGTATTACAAGCATACACTAATTGAAAAAAGAAACGACCCACCTCCCACCTTTGGAGAAATTGTGTTCTGTGAAATTGGTCCCTGATACCAGTCAGGTTGGGGACTGCTGTGCTAAGACAGCAGAGGAGGTAGGGAACATAACAGGGTGTTGGAGGGAGTGACAGGGCTTTGACATCATTCCATAGGCTTGTGGATTCCCAACAGGCTAATTAGCAGAATAGTCAAAGAATTCTGTTAGAAAAATGTTTTTCTGAATCCCACCATCAGAGAGCCTGATTCCATCGGTCTGTGGTAGAAAATACATGGGAATTTACTGTAACATTTAAGTAGGAGAATGAATGGCCACTTTTGGCTTGTATTATGTTGTCTTAGATAGTGAAGACTGGAAATGTGGAGACAAGTTAAGATACTTTTGCAGAAGTCCAGATGTGAGGTTTTGAGGACTTAGAGACATTGATGTGAAGGACTGGAAAGGGCGACAATTTCATGAAATATTTACACTTATAAATAGTGATATTGACTGTGGATGTGGTAGGTAGAAGTCAATGATAACTTTCAACCTTTGATGAGGGTTATTAGAATGGGAAGCTGAAAATATGAATTGTGGAGTGTGACTGTGAAAGGAGTTTTGGACTGCAGTTTTGGAAGCTATTAGCGTATTGCTGCTTATCAGATTAGTATTATCTAGGATGAGAGTGTAGAGGGAGAGTAAAGAGGGCTGCGGAAGCAATTCTGGGGAAATTTTTTATTATTAAATTCTTTTATTGGTACATTGTAGGTATACAACACAATTACATTTCTCATTGGGAACTGTACCTTTACATAATGCATCTTGGTTCTTATTTTTTCTCCATTCCTAGCCCTCCCTTCACCCCCTCCACCCTTCCCTATTTACAAAGACTTTATTTCCATTTTTTCCATTTCTCAGCATTTTTCCTTTTCCTTCTTCCCTTTCCCCTGGCCCTCCCACTACCCCTACCCCTTTGGACCTTTTCTTCCTATTTTACATTATCGATTATTCATTCTAATCATTGGTACATTTTAGGTATACAATATAATGACATTCATCATTGGAAATTTGTAGTCTCTCTTGGTTCTTATTTTTCACCCTTGCCCAGCCCTCCCTTCAACCCCTCCATTCCTTCCTGTTCACAAAGATTTTGTTCGTATTTTTCCGTTTTCTCATATTAATCCCATTCCCTTCTATCCTTTCCCCGAGCCCTCCCACTTCCTTCCCCTTTGCCCCTTTTCTTCCTATTTCACATTACCTATTATACATTTAGTCCTTATTTACACTTTCAGTTTCTCACACCAGAGAAACTATTCGGTATTTACACATGTGTGTCCTATTTATTTCACTTAAGAGTATCGCCTCAATGTGCATCCACTTAGCTATAAATATCTCTAATTTCTCATTTTTTATAGCTGAGTAGTACTCCATTTTATAAAAAACCCACATTTTCTTGATCCAGCCTCCAGTTGACGGGCATTTCGGCTGTTTCCAAGTTTTAGCTATTACAAACTGTGCTGCTATGAACATGGGCACACATATATCACTGTGGTATGATTCTTTTAATTCTTTGGGGAAGATCCCCAGCAGGGCAATAGCTGGGTCAAATGGAACTTCCAGTCCTAGCTCTTTGAGGTATCTCCATACTGATTTCCACAGTGCTTGCACCAGTCTACACTCCCACCAGCAGTGGAGCAGGGTTCCTCTTTCCCCACGGCTCTGCCAGCATTTGTTATTGGTTGATTTCATGATAGCAGCCATTCTTTCTGGAGTGAAGTGGAATCTCAGCATTGTTTTCATTTGCATCTCTCGAATGACCAGTGATGTTGAACATTTTTTCATGTATTTATTTGCTATTTCTACTTCTTTGTCTGAGAAATGTCTGTTCATTTCAGATGCCCATTTTTGGATTGGGTCTTTAAATTTGGGAGGTCTGATCTTTTTAAGTTCTTTATAGATTCGAGATAGTAGACCTTTGTCTGAGGAAGAGCAGGTGAAGATTTTTTCCCACATTGTGGGTTGTCTCTTCACACTGCTGGTGGTTTCTCTTGCTGTGCAGAAGCCTTTTAATAAGAAGAGATCCCACTTGTTGATTGTTTGTGCTAGTTCACAGGCAACTGAGGTTTTGTTCATAAAATCTTTTCCTACACAGATGTCTTCAAGAGTTCTACCTAACCTCTGTTCCAACTGGTTCAGAGTTTCTATTTTAATATTTAGATCTTTAATCCATTTTGATTTTAGTTTAGTGTGCAGTGAGAGATATAGGTCTAGTTTTAATCTTTGGCAAGTTGAAGGCCAGTTTTTCCAGCACCATTTATTAAAGAGGCTATCTTTCCTCCAGTGAGGGTGTTTGGCTCCTTTATTGAAGATGAGATGGCTGAGTGTATCTGGCATTGTTTTTGCATCGTCTAATCTGTTCCACTGACCCTCAGGTCTATTTCTTTGCCAGTACCATGCTGTTTTTATCACAGTAGCTTTGTAGTAGAGTTGCAGATTGGGGATTGTGCTACCCCCTGCCATGTCTCTGTTACCTAGAATTGCTTTTGCTATTCGGGGTCTCTTCTTGTTCCAAATGAATTTTTGGATTGTTTTCTCATGGTCCATGAAGTATGCTGCTGGGATCTCAATGGGAATTGCATTAAATCTATATAGCAGTTTTGGAAGTCTGGCCATTTTCACTATATTAATCCTTCCTACCTAGGAGCAGGGGATGTCTGTCCATTTTCTGATATCATCTTCAATCTCTCTTTTCAGAGTGCTATAGTTTGCAGAGAAGAGGTCTTTGACTTCTTTCGTTAGGTTGATTCCTAGGTATTTTAGTTTTTTGGATGCTATTGTGAAAGGAATTATTTGCCCTATTTCTCAGTGAGTCTGTCATTTGTGTAGAGGAAAGCTATTGAATTTTTTGTGTTGACTTTGTAACCAGCTACTTGACTGAATTTGGTTATTAAGTCTAGAAGACTCTTGGTGGAGTTCTTGGGGTCTTCTATATAGATTATCATGTCATCTGCAAATAATGACAATTTGACTTCTTCATTACCTATCTTTATTCCTTTTATTTCTTTCTCTTGTCTAATTGGCGTGGCTAATGTTTCCAGAACTATATTGAACAAGAGTGGTGATAGTGGACATCCTTGTCTTGTTCCTGATTTTAGTGTGAAGGATTTCAGTTTTTGAGCATTTAGTATGATATTAGCTGTTGGTTTTTCATAGATGGCTTCTATCAGTTTGAAGTAGAGACCATCTATTCCAATTTTTTGTAGGGTTTTTATCATAAATGCATGTTGGATTTTGTCAAATGCTTTTTCTGCATCTGTGGAGATAATCATATGGTTTTTGTCCTTGGCTCTATTGATATAGTGTATTACATTGATTGATTTGTGTATATTGAACCATCCCTGCATCCCTGGGATGAATCCCACTTGATCAGGGTGTATGATCTTCTTGATGATCTTCTGCATTCTGTTTGCCAGTATCTTATTAAGGATTTTTGCATCTATGTTCACTAGTGAGACTGGCCTGTAGTTCTGTTTTTCAGTTGGGACTTTCTCTGCTTTGGGCATCAAGGTGATGCTTGCTTCCAGAAATGAATTTGGGAGTATTGCTTCCCTTTCAATTTCACTGAAGAGTTTAAACAGTAATGGCAGCAGTTGCTCTCTAAATGTCTTGTGGAATTCAGCAGTGAAGCCATCAGGGCCTGGGCTTTTCTTAGTTGATAAGTTTTTAATTACATTTTCAATTTCATTGGTTGATATTGGGTTGTTCAGAATTTTTAGATCATCTTCGTTCAACTTTGGTAATTCATATGTATCTAGGAATCTGTCCATTTCTTCTGTGTTGTCCATCTTATTGGCGTATAGGTTCTGGAAGTAGGTATTGATGATCCTCTGGATTTCTGATGGGTCTGTTGTAATTTCACCCTTTTCATTCCTAATTGCATGGATTTGGGCCTTTTCTTGCCTTTTTCTGACAAGATTGGCTTAAGGTTTGTCAATTTTGTTGATTGTTTCAAAGAACCAACTCTTGGCTTCATTGATTTTTTTGTATGGTTCTCTTAGTCTCCATTGCATTGATTTCTCCTCTGATCTTTATAATTTCCTTCCTTGTATGAGCTTTGGGGTTGTCCTGCTCTTCTTTCTCTAGAAGCTTGAGGTGCAGCCTCAGGTTGTTTAATTGGGCTCGTCCTATTTTCCTAATATGCATATTCACTGCTATGAATTTCCCTCGTAAGACTGCTTTCATTGTGTCCCATAAATTCCGATATGTTGTATTGTCATTGTCATTTAATTGAAGGAACTATCTGATTTCTTCTTGAATTTCCTCTGTGACCCATTGGTTATTCAGAAGTGTGTTGTTCAATTTCCACATGTTTATGAAATTTTTTGAGTTTCTTTTGTTATGGATCTCCAATTTCATGGCACTATGGTCTGATAATATACAGGGGATAACTTCAATTCCTTTGCACTTACTTAAACATGTTCTCTGTGTGAGAATTTGTTCTATTTTGGAGAATGACCCATGTGCAGCTGAGAAGAATGTGTATTCTGATTTTGTGGGGTGGACGACTCTGTAAACATCTGTTAAGTTCATTTGTTCAGGAGTTCGATTGAGTTCTAGTATTTCATTACTTATTTTTAGTCTAGTTGATCTATCTATTTGTGAGGGTCGGGTGTTGAGGTCCCCCACTACAATTGTATTAGCGCATATATGACTTTTCTTGTCTGTTAGTATTTGTTTTATATAGTTGGGTGCACTAGTGTTTGGTGCATAGATATTTATGATTGTCATCTCTTCCTCTTGGATTCTTCCCTTTCCAAGGATGTAGTGTCCTTCTTCGTCTCTCTTAATCAGTGTTGGTTTGAAATCTACTTGATCTGCCAGAGGATAGCTACTCCTGCTTTTCTTCGGATTCCTGTCGCATGGAGTATTGTTTTCTACCCTTTAACTTTCAGTCTATGAGTTTCTTTTTGAATTCAGTGTGTTTCTTGTATGCAGCATATTGTTGGATTTTTGCTTCTTGACCCATTCTGCCAGTCTGTTTCTTTTGATTGGTGAATTGAGACCATTAACATTGATGGTTATAACTGAAACGTATTGACTTGTCATTGCCATGACTTTTTCTTTTTGTTGGGTTCTCCCCCTTTACATTTAATTTCTTATCATGCCAGATGGGTTCATTCTGCTTTGCTTCCTGGGGTTGTGATCCTCAATGTCTGTTCCTAGGATATTGTATAAAATTCTTTGGAGTGCTGGTTTGGTATTCATGAAGTTCCTAAGGTGCTCTTTGTCATGAAAGTATCTTATTTCTCCATCCATTTTGAAAGATAGTTTTGCAGGGTACATCAATCTGGGTTGGAGGCTGTTTTCTTTTAGGGCTTGGAATATGTCACTCCAAGCTCTTCTTGCCTTGATGGTTTGTGTTGAGAAGTCTGCTGTGATTCTGATGGGCTTTCCTTTGTATGTGATTTGTTTCTTTTCTCTTACTGCTTGTAGAACTTTGTTCTTCTGTTGTGTTTCTGGAATCTTAACAATTATATGCCTATGTGTAGATTTTTTTTGATCAAGGCTATTTGGAGTCCTATATGCCTCACTTATCTGTATGTCAAGCTCTTTTCCCCTGCTTGGGAAGGTTTCTGCCATTATTTCTGTGAAGAGATTTTTTATGTCATCTGCATTCTCTCCTGTTTCTTCTTTGACTCCAATCAGTCTTATGTTATTCTTCTTTGCATCGTCTAGCACTGCTGTATTGATTTCTCATGTTCCCTTATAATTTTGAAGCAATTTTTCTTTTCCTGGTCACTAATTGCAGTCTTATCTTCTATATCTGAAATTCTGTCCTCACATTGGCTCATTCTGCTGTGTAGACTTTCAATGGAGTTTTTCATGTCCTGGAAATCTATTTCCATCTGTTTTATGGATTCCATTTGTTTCCTGTGTTGGGATTCCATCATGTTCCTCAGCTCCTCTCTAGATTTATTAATCATGTCTTGTACTAGGGGCACAAGTTCTCCTGTTATCTGAGAAATTATTTCTGATTTCATTTTTTCCAGATCCCCTTTTGTTGCGAGTTCAGTGGGTCCAAGTGGTTGAGTATCAGAGTGTTCCATCTCATTTCCCATTGGGATTGCTGTAGGTGATCTGGAAGTCTGGTTTTGAGACTTATTTGTGTGTTTTCTCATTTCAACTGGGGTGGGGGGCTGTTAGCGCCTGCACGGATTACCTCCTCTGAGCTGGGAGAGGTGGGACAGGGGCCAGGAGCAGCGGTAGGGATGGTGACCCCAAAGCCCTTTCCTGTGGGCTGGGAGTAGCGGGAGGGATGGTGACTGGGAAGCCCCTTCCTCTGGTCCAGGAGCAGTGGGATGTTGGCTGAGAAGCCCCTACCTCTGGTCCGGGAGCAGTGGGAGAGATGGTGACCGGGTAGCCCCTTCCTCTGGACCAGGAGCATTGGGATAGCAGCTCAGAAGCCCCTACCTCTGGGCCAGTAGCAGCAGGACTCAGTACCGTGGTGTGGTGGTCTGTTGTCTTCTGCGTTCTTGTAGTGTGGAACCAGGTGGCTGCCTGTCTGCAGCGGGGTGATTCAGGGTGTTCCACCTGACTTGAGACCTCTATTGGGCGTGCACAGACCTTCCTGTCTGCAGCGGGCTGATTCGGCCTGTTCCCTGCTACTCGGGACCTCGGTAGGGCGTGGGCAGACCTGCCTGTCTGCAGTGGGGTGATTTGGTGTCTTCCGAGCGACTTGGGACCTTGGTAGGGCGTGCCAATTCCGGGAAATTAACCGTGTTTGAGAAGCATAAAAAAGAATAGAAACAGTAAGTTTCTACTGGCCATGTAAAACAGTGACTTAAAATATGCACTGAATGTGTCATTGTGGAATCACTGCATGGCTATGCTGAAGGCGGTGTTGCAGAGGCAAAGGCAGTAGCTGTGTGTTGAGGAGTGAATGGGAATAAGAAAGTAGACCCTAGAAATACACATTTATTATTCTTAAAGGGAAGGAGAGAGTAGACAATAGGTAATGAGTGAAGAAGGATGAGGTAAGACTCTTTTTAAAGAAACAAGTTTTATGCATAGGTTGAGAAGAAGGTGCTTGCAGAGAGGAAGATGTTGGAGAAAAGAGGATGACTGGAGCATGCGAGTCACTTCACTTTGGGCAGGGGCCAGGCCTCTTCTATTCTACTGAGCAGGAAAATTAGGTAGAAATGTGGGCATATTTTATAGGTAGGATAGATGAACTTAGTTTCCTAACTCCTTTCACGCTTGTAAGTAGAAAAAACATACTAAGCATATCTTTTCCATTATTGTTAAACAGGAAAGTTCACTGTCCAGGGCACAGTCTCCTCCAGTACCTGCAAGGAAAAATCAGCTCCGTGCAGAAGGTAGAGTTAACTATTAAATCTGTAATCTGGAATATTTCTTTCATGTTTTGATTGCAAAAATAATAGCGGTGCCAAATACCCTTCCTCTAAGTTCTTCCTGTCGTAAGATCTTACAAAGCCAGGAAGTTAACCTCAGTATACTCTGAAAACTGACCTTTATCAGCTTCATCAGGTTTTATTTGTATTTGTGTGTATGTGGTTTTAGGCGTTTTTAACCCTATACTGTTCGTGTAGCTACCACTGCAGCCAGATTTTAGAGCAGGCCTGTTACCTTGAGGAACTCCCTGTGACTGTACCTTTATAGCTCCACTCTTCACCACCAGAAATATCTCTTAGCTTTTGAAATTCCTGTACTATCAGAAATGTGTTTTGTGGTCTTAATGATATTCATAAATATGATTGTGTCTATTTGTGTATTTGTAAAACATTAAAAATATATTTCATAAAAATTCCTCTCTGAACATTTTACAGTTTTTATGTAAGGTTGGATTTTAATGTTTAATCTTTTGTTCTTATACTTGCCTCTTTAACAATGGGAAATTTTAGAGGAGAGAAAAAATGTAATTATGGAGTTATCAGAAATGAGAAAACAGCTTCGCAGTGAAGAGAGGCGTTTACAAGGGCGGTTGCTCCACATGGACAGCGATGATGAAATTTTTATAAAGTAAGTTTAGAAATGCATCTTTCTTTCTTTCTTTCTTTCTTTCTTTCTTTCTTTCTTTCTTTCTTTCTTTCTTTTCTCTCTCTTTTTCATTCTTGTTTGTTCTGTTCTTTTCTTTTCTTTTTTTTTCTTTTCTTTTCGAGACAGGGTCTCGCTGTGTAGTTCAGACTGGCCTTGATCTCACTATGTAGTCCAGGCTGACCTTGAACTTGTGGCAATCCTCCTGCCTCAGTCTCCCAAGAGCTAGGATTACAGGCATGTGCTACCATGCCCGGAAGTTTTTTGTTTTTCTTGAGTTATTTTTATCTTGTGTTCCCTATCTAATAATTTTGTAGTTTGGGAACATCATTAATTCATTTTACAATTTCCTTACTTTTCTTTTCATAGTCTTCTACAATTAGGTGTAGAAATTTGGTCCTCAAGGGAAATAATAACATAGGAATAGAAAATTTCAGGAATGGAATTATCACAGACAGTTTCATGTTAGAACTTTTAAATTTTCTTCAATAATATAATACTTTCAGGAATAATTATTTTCTAGCAAACATTGGCTGCCAAACATCTTTGATCATTTTTGTTAAAAGGACTCAAATGTTCTAAATTTTTAGTAGGTTGTAAAATCAGCATAGTGGCTAACTACTACCACTTTTTTCTTTCTTTCTTTTAGTTTTTTTTCCTTGGTACTGGAGATCAAACTCAGGACCTTGCACTTGTGAGGCAAGCAGTGGCACCACTGAGCTAAATCCCCGGCCCTTCTTTCTTTTTTAAAAAAATAAGCTTTCTATTTTGAGATTTTAGGTTATGAAAAAGTTGTCAACATGGTACAGAGCTTCTATATACCTTCAGTTTTCCCTGTTGTTAACTTCTTATATTACCAAGGAGCATTTGCCATAACTTAGAAGCTACCCAGGACCTCCTGTATGGTAGGCAGGTGCTCTACCACTGAGTTCCATTACCAATCCTTTTTAAAAAAATTTTATTTTTTGAGACAGGGAGGGTCTCCCTAAGTTGCCCGGTCTGCGTTTGAACATGTGATCCTCCTTCCTCACCTTAGCTGGGATTACAGGTGTTTATCACCACACCTGACTCAGAGTTGGTTCTTTATTCTACTTTCATAAATATCTTCACAAAAATAATCTCTCATTTATTAATTAATTCTCCACAATTATAAGCTCCTATTGTGTGTGAGGCACAAAATAAAGATTATATAGCTTACATGAAAATAAAATCTAATAACTTAACAGCCTATTTAACTATTAGTGTTATGGAAACTAGAGAGGAACAATTTAAAATTCTCTTTAGAGTCTTTTTTGATGTTTGTTTTAATGAGTTTCCATAGAGTTCCTGATACCCTAGGTATATATTAGAGGTCTGTGTCAGCCTTAGTAGGGTTGTTTCATGGTCTTAGTGTGTATGCTTTCTGCTAGAAAGAAAACTCCATGAGAGTAGGCACATTGCTTTTGGGGGCCTCAGCTATTCCTGCCTAGGAATTTAGAGAAGATTTAATAAAGAAGTGAGGGCAGGGCTCTGTGATCAAATGTTATATGATTATAGCCTAGAGCTACATTTTCAAAAAGAAGAGGACCTACTTAGTGCTGAGGGAAGCAGCAGTAGATTTTTAAGAAAATACTGTTTCAGGACTAGAATTACCATCACCATCTTTATCCTCACTTCATATTCCTTTCCTAAGATATCTGCCTAGTATACTAATTACCTAGGAAGCAGTATATCAATGAATTGTTAGGGATCAAGTCCCCTGGAAGCTTTTTATAAAATCATTGTTGGGGACTCTACACAGTATCCTCTATATTGAGCAGAATGCTAATACTATAGTCCTATAGTTTGTACTTTGCGCTGAGAGGAAGGTAGCATTTTTAAACATTAGGACATGTTTGTAGTATGTGACGTTTACAATCATCTTGGAGTACATGTACATAATACATCTCGATTCTTTTTTAAAAAATCTCCTTCCCCTTCCCTCCTGCCACCCTCCTTCCTCTTCTAAATGCCCTCTCCCCATTTTCATTCTTGTTGATATTATTAATCTTGTCTCCTGTTTATTGAGGCTATTAGGTTCCTCTACATGGCATATCTTTATTCTACTTATTTCCCCTTCCCCTCCCTTTCTTCTCTTTCCCCCCCTTACCATTTCCAAGAAATCTATCCCCTTGTCTCCTTCTGTTCATCCTTTATTATACTCCTTGTTTGTACTTTTCAATACTCAAATGAGAGATACTATACAGTATTTAAGCCTGTATGTCTGATTTATTTCACTCAACATTGTATTTTCCAGGTGCATCCATTTCCTTCAGATGTCTCCAATTTGTCTTTCTTTATAGCTCAGTAGTAGTCTATTATGTATCAAGACCACATTTTCTTTATCTAATACTCTGTTGGTGGGTATACAGGCTGCTTCCAGGATTTAGCTATTAGGAATTGTGCTGCTATAAACATTGGTTTGCATGTGTTGCTATAGTATGTCTTAGGCTCTTTGGGGAAGATACTTAGAAGGGGATAGCTGAGTCACATGGAGTTTCTAATTGTAGTTCTTTGAGGAATAGGAAGGAAACATTTTCTGGTCACTTAGTTCATATTTGGGTTCTGTACTAGGTACATTATGTTATTTCTCTTAATTCTCTTGCTCTCAACATGATGATAACGGATGGACCTTACATCTTACAGATAGTGAAATCAAAGTCAAGCTGCTAATAAATATCAGAGCTGGTCTTTGAAACTCAATTTATCTGCCCTCAAATACTGTGATCTTCAAGTTCAAGTCTAGTCTGGGCAACTTAGTGATTTACTGAAACCCTGTCCAGATTTAAAAAAAATAAAATTACCAAAAAATCTGGGGCTACAGCTCAGTGTGAAGGTCATCGGTCCAGTCCCAGTGCTACAAGAAACAGCATCCCCCCAAACTGTGATCTTTCAACTGTATGAATATTTTATAGTAAAGCTGAATTATTCTACTTTTCTAATAAGGTACCTTATATCTGAACATTTTGAAAGATTATAATGATCTTATAAATACCTATTCATTAAGAGATTGAAATAACAGATGGAATATTGTGCTTAAAATATATTGTGGTGAAAAATGCCAATTTTTTTATAGTGACTTCAGTGTAAACTCAGATTTTCTTCCCATAAGGCACATTTGTTATGATTTATTATTTATGTATAGGAAAAGAGAAAGGAATCCTGTAGATGTATTTGACATGGCCAGACATCGAGTGCAAGCTCCTGTCAGAAGACAGTCACCCAAAGGCTTAGATGCTGCCACTTTTCAGAATATTCATGATTTCAATGTGCTGAAAGACAGAGGTGAGTATGTGTTGCTGCTCCAGAGATGCGGCAAGAGTGTTCGACCACATTCAAGGATCTTTGAAAATGTTTGTACAGTGGTACTTCAGTTCACAAATGCATTTGTTTGTGAATAATTTGTTTCACAAACAGATTTGTTTGGAAAAATTTTGTTTTTGTTCATAAATTCTGCCTTGGGTGACAAACATGACTGTGGCCATCTTTCCCACACAAACATGAATGTGGCCATCCTTTCCAGAATCGTGGACTGAATTAAGTTTGTGTACCGAGGTACCACTGTGTTATTTTTCTAAAATAAAATTTCATTTATAATGTTTTAAGTTATAATGAATAAAACTTAAGTACACTTTAGATTTTCATTTTATCAGTTTGGTAGATGAAACTTCAATTTGGCACAAACTTTTCCTTTGGGGAGTAGCTAGAAGCCTCGGTATGGATTAGGTCCTGTAGATTAGTATAAAGAAATAGACCTTGGTGTGTAATGGAAGACGGACAGCAGAAGATGAGCTTGGGAGAAAAACTGAGGAGGAAAAGCTACAGTGATTGGCAGAAAAGCAGGAGAATGTTGGATGCTGAAAGCTGCTAGAAAAGAGCGAGTGTATCAAGGAAAAGCGATTGTGTGAGAATATCACAATGTCTCAGAGGCATTGGTAAACTCTACTAGATCTTTTTCAGTGGAATGATAGGATCAGAAGCGAGTTAACTTTGGAATGAGGGTTGACTAGGAGGCAGGCCTAAGTCTACCCCGGGAAACTATGTGTGGGAAGGGGAACAGAGGCTCTAGGAGGTGCAAGAACTTGGTAGGACGTAGTGTGAGAAGATGCTACAGGGGGAAGAGCTTTAGGAGACAGGAAATGGAAGGACTGATCATAGAAGAGAGCACAGCCCTCAGTAGGTGGGAGGGAATGTAGAGGATATGAGATAAAAGAGCTAACCAATTTTCATGTTGCTTCTTAGTAGGAGTGGAACAAAAAATTTAGTACTTAATCAGGGTTGTCAAAAATAGGAGTCCTGGGAGAGCAGAAATGTGAGAGGAACCTTTTTTGAAAAAGGAATATTTCATAGAGCAGGTGTTGGAGCAGAGAAGGCAAATTTTTGGGATATGTGGTCATCCCACAATGCCAGAAAATCTAGAATTTAAACGTTTTTTATTTTTGAAAGTAATTATGTCTAATTATAGCAAAATTTTAAATATAGAAAGAAATAGGGAGAAATAACTTTAGTCAAACTGCCTAAACAAACACCATTAACATTTTGGATGTTTTTTGGTCTTTTTGAACATAATTTAAACAAAAGTAAAACCAAACACTGGTATAATTGTTATTTTAAAATTTCTGCTCATTTTTTGCTTAAATTTACATATATCATCAATTATATATGTTGTTTTTATGCTGTTTTATTGATAACTCTCTGTTAGGCATTATATTAAGCCAGTGAGTCTCAGAGTCTGGTCTAGAGTTTTTTTTTAAACTAAACCATTATTATTTTTGACATTCTTTTCTCATGTATACACAGGTTTTCCAGAAGTCACATGACAAATGATGACATTCTCTCTCTGAAGTTAATAGAATCTGTACTTTTGTATTATAACTTAATTTCAAATATGGCAGATATATATGTGTGTATATGTATGTGTGCAATATACTGTTAAGCTTTTTCTACTTTTTGAATTTTTGAATTTTTTTTCCGTAGAGGTCTATTAATTTTTTAAGCGTGTACAGAGGACTTGAGGCCACAAAGGTTAAACACAGAACTGAGCCATTCATTCCTTTGTGTCACCACATCAGTTCCTTGTTCAGCCTATGACTTGGTTGTTGTTAATTTTTTTTTTTTTTTTTTTTTTTGGTACTGGGGATTGAACTTGGGTCCTTGCGCTTGCGTAGCAGGCGGTGAAACCACTGAGCTAAATCCCCGGCCGTAATCTTTTTTTTTTTTACAATGAGACAGTCTGAAACTGGAAAAGGCAGGGCCTCATGTGAGTTTGTATCCAAAGCCTCATTTGTTCACTTTGCTTTTAACCATTTTTTAATTCTTAAATAGTCAAGATGTTTCCTATTTAACTTTTTGTGCTTTTTTGATGTGGTGCTAGGGACTGAACCCAGGACCTTGCATATGCTAGGAAGTGCACTACCAGTGAGGTACATTCCCAGCCCCTTTAAATTTTATTTTGAGACAGAGTCTTGCTAAATTGTCCGTGCTGGCCTTGTACTTGTGATCCTCCTGCCTCAGCCTTTCAGGTCGCTGGGATTTGCAGGTGTGCACTAACCATTTTCACTGTATTCTTCTGATAATGTCTGGATCATAAGGCTTTTTACATATTTAGTATCATTTCTTTAAATTACATCCCAACAGTGTAATTAATGGGACAAAGGAAATAATGTTTTCAAAACTTTTTGTACTTTTCAAGATTCAGAAATTAATATTTAGCATTTAAATTCTTATTAATTGATAATTCATACAGTTTTAGCAGAGGTGAGTTCTCAGACCATCATTTCTTCTAGTAAGGACATCCCTTATAATGTTCCAGTCAGTCTACATTTACTTGTTTTTTGCATGATGCTTATTTGCAAGGGATAAAATTGGCTAGTAACATTATTTTCATTTGTTCAGCATATTTTATTATTTTTTGTTCTGTTTTTGAGATAGGATCTTGCTTTATAGTTCAGGCTGGCCTTGAACTCACTAAGTAGCCCAGGCTAGCCTTAAACTCATTGATGATTCTCCTGCCTCAGCCTTTTGACCACTGGGATTACAGGAATGCTCCATCATGATTGGCAGTTTTTTCAATATATCTATTTTAGAGATCTGCTGCGATTGCATTATCTCATGGCTTCTTGAGTCATAGCTACGTGACTAACCACTTGCATATATATACCTGCATGTAATTTCCCTACTGGTGTTCTGGGTGGCATCGTGGGGAAGTAGGGTAGGTAGGTATGTAGAATGCCTCATTGGAAGTGACTGCTTATTCTGGGGGCTTCCTTATAATGTTATTAAGTTTTTTAAAAAGGCATTTATTAAAGAATATGAATTTCATGTTTTTTAGTTTATGGCTTCTTTAATGTCCTTTGATTTTATATCCCACTATTTATATTGTTACCTGTTGTAAAGTTCTTTACAGTGGCAAGGATTTGGAGGCCTTATATAATTATTGCAGTTTTAATGAAAAATTTTTTACACGTAGTTTGAATCATTAAATAATAACTCTGGGTTTTTTTTAGTTCATATCATAAAATGTGCCTCTTAGCTAATTCTCGGACCGTAAGAATAAAACTAAAAAGATTTTCATGGTTACATGTGCTAAGTTCAACTTTACCTACTTGAATTTTACAAAATAACATTTAACTATTTAAGTTTCTTACCTTCTGAAAGCCACCTTAATAAATACTTATGCAGGTTAATTTACAAAAAGAGGACTTCAGGTTAGAACCCAACTCACTGTGGCAGGAATTCTAGAATGTGTACACACACAATAAGTTTTAGGGCCAGGCATGGTGACGCATGCCTGTAATCCCTGCACTTGGGAATTCAAGGCCAGGCTGGGCTCCATAGTGAGTTCAAGGCCAGCCACAACTACATAGCGAGACCCTGTCTCAAAAAGAAAAAAAGCTTTATTTTTTTAAAGCAGTTTTAGGTGCATAGCAATACTGAACATAAAGTACAGAGTTCCCATATGCTCCCTGCTCCCATGCATGCACAGCCTCCTCCATGATGGACATCGTGTACCACAGTGGTGCATTTTATTATAATTGATGAACCTATGTTTGACATGTCATTTTAAAGTTTAAAGTAGAGTTCATTCTTTTTTTTTTTTTTTTCCTCTTGTACTGGGGATCAAAGTCGGAACCTTGCGCTTGCAAGGCAGGGATGGTGCCACTGAGCTAAATCCCCAGCCCTGGAGTTCATTCTTGATGTTGTATGTTCTATCAGTTTAGAAAATATATGAATATAATAACATACCCATCATGTTAATATACAGAACAGTTTCACAGTCCTAAACCCCCATACTCTGCCTACCCATCCTTTCCTTCTTCTTAATACCTAGGAATCATTTGTCTCTTTACTGTCTCTATAGTTTTGCCTTTTCCAGAATGTTGTAGAGGCGGAATTATATGTAGCCTTCTCAGATTGCCTTCTTTCACTTAGTAATATGCATTCAAGTTTTCTCCATGTATTTTCATAGCTTGATAGCTCATTTCATTTTAGTACTGAATAACAATCCATTGTTTAATAATATGCCGTTTTGATGTATTCAAATGGGTGAATTTACCCATTTACCTCTTGAAGTATATTGTGGTTGCTTCCACGTTTTGACAACTATGAATAAAGCTGCTATAAATATCTGTGTGCAGATTTTTGTGTCTAAAATCTCATTTGAAAACAAGATTAAACTTAGTATTTTGTCCCCAGATTCAGAAACACGAGTTGATTTGAAATTGATGTACCCAGATCTTCCAAGAGATCATCACACTTTAGAGATTCAGCAGCAAGCCCTGCTAAGAGAGCAGCAGAAGAGGCTGAACAGAATAAAAATGCAGGAAGGTGCTGAGGGTGAGGAACAATCATTATTGTTTCAAATAGTATCAGTGAGTTGTTCTTTCGTTGAGTTGCCTTGTCTCTTGTATTGACTTCAGTCCCGGGCAGGTCCCCTCCACTGGCAGCTCCATCTCACAAAGTCTTTTTTAATGTGTAGTCTCAAAAAAGAACAAGTCCCAGAGAGCACTCTGATTCACTCAGTGGGGGTCATATATCCAAGCTTGAGAGGCCCAGCCATTCACTATAGTCAGCAGGATTGAATGCTTTGATCGGGCCAGTTGACCTCTGCACCAGGAACTAGAAACCAAAAGAAGGAATGTTGAAAAGAACACATTAGTGCCCCATGGAGGCTTTTCTCTTCTGTGTGTAGGAGGTGTGTTAAAGTTTTGATGTTTCATAGATTCTGTAAACTGTCAGAATGGACTATATGTTTTGTATAATCATCCACTCAACAGATACAGATGCCCACTAGGGGCACAGATATGGTGATAGATGAAACAGGCCACTGCTCTCAAGGAATTTACATTCTTTTGGAGATGTTAGATTCTAAATAAGCGTAAGTGTGATGAATATCCCAAAGGAAAAATCTAGGGTTCTGTGGGAGTGGGCACCTGGAAGGAGAGCGGAGCTAGTTGTCTCAGAGAGCACTGGTGCACCCTATTGATACCCAGGTGTATTGTATGGCCCCCATAGCTGTATGTCATCTGCTTTGCTGGCCTTCCGGCCATCAAGAGTAGCCAAGGCAGATGAGTTAAAAAAAAATACAATAATCAGATAAGAATAGGAGGAATGGTCTTGCCAGTTACTTTTAGGAAAATTTACCTCTGCTATGGCAGGCTAGTGTGCCTTACAGAATCTGAGGCAGCTTTTGTTTACCTTATGAGACTGCATCATAGGAGTAAATGATGTGAAGCTTTGGGCCCAGATCACAGTCAAGATTTGATAAACACATTTATATGGGATATCTTCCCACCATCTGGTACATTTTTTGTAACAGTCTCATATATCACCCTGTGACAGCAGAATGACCACATGGTATAATAAGTGGTCAGCACCTCATCTAGAGAAAGAAGAGGTGTAAGCATGGTGTTTTTCTTTAGAAGTCTCAGATAATGATCCGATCTTGTGGGATCATGGCAACTTAGGTTGATTAGGCCAAAAGTAGTTTCCAGGTGAATACAGGTACATTTGGGCACTGAGGGTATCCATCCTCCATAGTGACCATCCCCAATTTCCAGCCAACATGATGATGATGTAATTCATAAGAATATGGTCTAAGTATAAATCATTATGAAGATGACTGTAAGATATTTTGAGAAGGAGCACAGGCTACCATTGCCAGCCTCTTTATTCCTAGAGGCAGTATAAAAAAGGATAAAATGTACCCTTTGAAGCAACACATAGGAAGGCTAGTCAGATTGGAGAGGCTTGAGAATACCTGATCCAAAACTTTGCTCTTGGGACAAGTACCTAGAATTTCACTTACTTTAATTGCCTGTTTAACTTCATTCAATACCTTTCTACATAGACGATAGGTCTGTGACAGAAGATGGTAAAGGACCATGCATTAATCAATTTTTCCTTTTTGGGCATCAGTTTTAAGTTTACAGTAGTTTTACTTATTATATTCATTAATGTGAATGGGAGAAGTTTATCCAACTAGGATGGATGCAGTTACATTAATTAATAAGCAGGTAATAAAAATATTCTGAAGTGTGATAGGTGAAGAGTAATTTCCAGTAGAGAGCTAGTTATAAAAGATATTCTGAAATATATCTTTATTTATTAAACATTTTCTAAACTTTTAACCTTGATTTCGTTCTCTATTGACTACAGTTGATTTAGATGCCATCCCAAGTGCTAAAGTACGAGAGCACAGAATGGTAAGCCACCAGTTCTAATTTTTCAAGTTAGGTTCTGGAGGAAAATATTTTTTTAAGGAATATGTATATATTTCACATTTTAAATTTTTCAGGAATATTGAATTAAGAAAGAATTTTAATTTTTTTCTCATCAGTGCAGTGGGTAAAGAATTGTTAGTATAACATGTAGAGAAAACAATGGCGAAGAGTAAGATTCTGGTGCTAGGTTGTTTGAGTTAGTCTATTAGCTGTGTGATTTCTGGCAGATTATTTAATCTCTCTGTGCCTGTTTCCTAATCTGTAAAATGAATATGATAGTACATACCCCCAAGGGTGGCTTAAGTATTAATATTTGCAAGGCATTTAGAGATAGATTTGACATATAATAAGTTCTCTATATATCTATTAAATAAAAAATATAGCATGAATATTGTTGTAAGGATATATACCAGTATATATATATATATATATATGCTCTTAAAGAATATGGCCTGGCTTATACTGATTCCAGAGTTAAGTGTTTGCTGTCATCAGTATTAGCAGTGGTGATGTAAGAGCCTATAACGGAAGTAGTGGTAAGAGTTATAAAGAAAATAAGCAAGGTAAGAGGATAGACAGTGACTCTTATCACTCCTATCTTGAGGAGATGACATTTGTATAGGACTGAATAAAGGAAAGGGCTGGGAATGAATCCTTTCTTTTGGGGGAGGTACTAGAGATTGAATCCAGGGCCTTTCCACTATATCACCAGCTCTTTTTAAAATGTTTTATTTTGAGACAGGGTCTTACTAAATTACCCAGGTGTGGCTTGAACCTGTGATCCTCCCGCCTCAGCCTCCCAGAGTGTTGGCATTACAGGAATGTATCACCACACCCAGCTAGGGATGAACGATTTTCATTTAACACATATTTGTGGAATACAATGATATTGTACCTTGGTTGTCAAACTCAGTTTGTTTCAAATTCTTGTCTGAGCACTGAAAATTTGAGAACTGAGCATATTTTTCCCATTAGAAATAATGGAAAACCAAATAGTTGGTATTAAGGCCCCAGAATTATACTAATAAATTTGTTTTTCCAGGACTTTACCAAATTTGGCAGTGATTTCTTTAACTCTATTATGGTTCTTACAGTTTTCCCCTAAGCTTTACTGCTAATAGCACTAACTTTCTCTGGAGCCATGGTTATGATATTTTACGCAAAAAGCAAAAACAAAACAAAACAAAAAAACCACAGTGAGGAATGTTGTAACGCACTAACACAAGCGCTGTGTGTTGTCTGGGCGAGAGTGCTGCTTAGACTGAAGCGTCTCCTCTTAGTGTCCTCAGTGAGGTGGAATGTGTGACTCCCTCTCAGCTGGTACAAGAGGCTTTTTCAAGTTGGATTTTCAGTTTGACCGTTGAGCAAAGTTACGAACACTAAGCAGATTCTTTTTGAATTTTGCAGTTTGAGTAGTGGAAAGTTGGAGCTTGGAGCTGTTTGACAGCAGAGCTATCACTGTACTTCCTATGGACTGTAGGCACTTTTCCAAGTGCCCAGTGTACAGGAGTCAGCAAAAGCAAAAAATGCCTGCTCTTTGGGAGCTTACATTCTAGGAGAGAGACAATAAGTGATCTGGAGTGTGTTAAACCACTGGGAGAAGATGGAAGCAGGAAAAGGAGTTTAGAGAGTTTTGGGATTTGGGAGGACTTAGCAGTTTAAAATACAGGTGCTTGGCTCCTCTCTCCGAGGAGGTAATGTTGGAATGACACCAGGTTGTTGGCCATGGAAAATATTGGGGAAACAGAGAGCGGAAGAACATTCCAAGTAGAGGCCCTGATGGGAATAGGAATTGGCTGATGCGTGTGTGCAAGGAGCAAGGAGAAGGTTGCAGATAGGGGAGCCTCAACAGGGTGATGGGGAGCAAATGGGACAGAGCGACTGTCAGGCGGCCCTTAGGAGGTTTGCCTCTCGTGCTGCACAGATGATGAGAAGCTTCCAGAGTCTCGGAGTGGAGGAATGAAGTGATGCCATCTATGTTAGGGTTTTGCTCGATCACTGACTGCTGTGTCTTGAGAATAGATTGAGTGGGGTGGAGTATTGCAATAATCTAGGCAAAAATAAACTGGTTTAGACTGGGCAGAGGACAGTGGAAGTGGTTGAATTTAATAGGAGATCTGATAGGATTTTAACATATTGAAGTTGAACTCTGAGAGAAACTAGAGATGGACTTCTTGGTTTTTGGACAGGAGTTGCTATTTATAGAGGTATAGAAGCAAGAAAAATCTGCAAGTTGGTTGGAAATTTAGTTTTGACATGGTAAGTTTGAAATGTCTTTTAGAAAGTTGAGCTGACAAATGCACAGTTCAAGGAAAGAGATGGAAGTTGAAAATACAAATTTAATCTTCCTAGAATCCTTATGATATAGTAATATTTCCCCCATTTTCACATTATGAAAGGCTCAGCTACATTCTTACTTGCTCAGGTTTACCAGTTAGTGTTAGGCTCAGTTTGACCAGATGATAATGACAATGATAATGTTGCTAATAGCTAGTGTTTATTGCTCTCAGTTTCAAAGTATGCTTATTCCTAAATTGATATTTAAATTCTTATTATCTTGCCAGTAGTCACACAGCCAATAAGCAGTAGAACACAGATTTGAACCTAGGCTGGACTTCAGAGCTCCTAATTGTTCCTACCACATGGCCTGAGATGCCTCTACATCTATTTGGAAAGATTGCAGTTTGGTAGGTTTCTTGGTATGTGGCAGTCACATTTCTCAGTGAAAATATACTGATATTTAACATGGGATTTTGGTTAAAATCCTGGATTAATAGATTTTGCCAAAAAGAAGTGCAGTGTAATCCAAGTTTGTCATGGTTGTTTTAAAAAAGTTAGTAAGCCAGATACAGTGGCACATACCTATAGTCCAAGTTACTTGGGAGGCCAAGGCAGGAGGATTGCAAGTTCAAGGCCAGCCTATATCATTTAGAAAGACTCTTGTCTCAAAAAAAGGTGAGGTGTAGGGGAGCTGGAGAGGTTGTTCAGTGTGAAGGCTCTGGGTTCAATCCCCAATACTGAAAAAAATAAACAAAAAATAAATATTGGACTTACAGTCTTTCTAAAAATTGGATTATATAGAAAATTATACAGGATAAAATTGGGGATGATTGTCATGGAAAAATAAGGCACAGATGGATTTTGATCACTCTTCAGTTAGGTAAAGGACTATGATACAGAAGAGGGGCTCGGCATTATGTGTGAAGTGCTGAGAACTGCTGGTTCAGACCATTTGATTAAGCTACTGTGGTAATCATTATCTTGCTAGAAAATAGTCAATGGATGTTTAATGTACAAGAACATGTAAATTTAGTATGTGAAGAGTTTAAGAGAACTTTTTGATAATGAATGATATGCATGAGTGGAGTTCATTACTCTGAAAATTAACAGACATTGCTGGAGTGTTCTACTGAAGGCCTGAAATCTTCAAGAAAGTTAGGGGAGGTGGTGTCGGATGACTTGGTTTCCTTTTGACATATAGTGATTGTTCTTTACTGTAAAATTTCTATTTGTAACTGTATCTCTCGTCTGGGCACTCATTATGTCATAGTCTAATGCCCATATTATTTTCCCTCCTGTATGTCTCACCATATCCATGCTATGTTATCACGACAGTTGCTGTTACATGCAGCTGTTACTACCTGAGGACATGCCTCCCCACTACCCCTCCCCTGCCGCGGGACACAATCTGTCACCTCAAGAGCAAAAACTCCTAAGTTACTTTTGTATCTCCAGTTCCTGGCGTGGAAGAGATAATAAGTGCCCTACACAAATTTATTGAAAAGATGAGTGAAACTTTATTTGGATTCACTGCTTCATACTCATATTTTCATCAACAATAATGTGGTCCTTCAACCACAAGAGGGCGATAGGGAATGGAGTTAGGGAGTAAATGTTTTTTCAGACTCTCAGGCCTGGAAAGATCAAGTCTCACTGTTGTCTTCATTGTCGTGGTGGAGGTGGTATGTACGAAGACTTTCTAGTATTTGCTGGCACTGGAAAGTGGTGTGAGGGAGGAAACAGCCCGTCCCACCTCTATCCTCTTGCTTTTTTTTTGCGGGGGGGGGGGGTGTACAGTGTGGAAACTTGTGTTGTCTCTTAGGATAAATTTGTTTTCCTAAACAGGACTAATACCAATAGCCATATATATATATATATATTTTTTTTTTTTTTTTTCTTAATTTTTTTTAGCCCAGAGATGACACTAATGATTTCATGAAAAATTCATTGCTGGAATCTGATAGTGCTTTTATTGGTGAGTATAGTACTGTATTCTTTATTGTACAAAATGATAAAGAGCTAATACTGCTTTAATGAATAATCAAATATGGGACATAAAAGTTTTCAAAATCAGAATTATTAAAATGAACTTGGAAAGTCACAGGAACAGTTCATACAAAAACCTGTACATGAATTTTCATAACAGCTTTATTTCTAACAGCCAAAAACTGGAATCAGCCCAGAGATTCTTTTTCTTTTTTTTTGGTACTGGATATCGAACTCAGGACCTTGCACTTGCGAGGCATGCGCTGGAACCACTGAGCTAAATCCCCAGCCCAGCCCAGAGATTCTTCAGTAGATGAAGTTAAAACTCTGATATATCCATAGCATGGAATGCTGCTCAGCAATAAAAAGGAACTTCTTGCTGAAACACTCAGTAACTTGGAAGATTCTTTTGAGAAATATGCTGAGCAAAAAAGCCAACTACACACTGTATGATTCCACTTTATTTTTGAAAGGACAAACTTTAGAAATTGAGAATATAATAATGGTTGCCCAGGGCTGGGGACAGGGCTTGAGGGAATGCACAGGCAGTCCCCAGAGGGCAGCAGGAGAGAACCTTTTGCTTATGGGAACTGTTTAAACAACCTGATTGTGGGAATAGATACACAAATACCAACAGATGATAAAATGGTATAGAACTTAATACACACAGAAACACAAATGAGAAGTAAAACTAGGGAGAATTGAATAGGATCAGTGTATTGTATTAATATATCCTGGTTGTGAGGTGTATTGTAGTTTTTTGCTGAATCTTACTATCGGGAAACTGTGCCATGTATATAGGATTCTGTGTTATTTCTTATAATTGCATGTGAATCCAGTTATCTTAATATTTCACTTTATAAATCATGAATATTTAGTCTTTAGAAGATACATGGAGGTACCTTCTTAAGTACTATCATACTTAAAATCACGAACTCTGATCTTAAATATTACTGCTATCCTAGAACTAGCAGGAATAATCTCTTCTACATATTAGTTGTATTTCATGTCAATTACTTTAGATTTTCATGTGATAAAAATTTAAAAGTTAGTTTGTTTTATTAATGAGTTTTTCTTTCTAAGCAGGCTATACTGAGGACAATGAGTAAAGATAAATCAGCAGGAGACAGGGATGGGAATATAGCTCCTATGTGGAGGCAACAGGGAAGTGTGCCTTGTCTTTCCTAACAAGTTAGACAGTCTGAGCCATTCAAGATGGGGTCTGTTACACTAGACCTTATGCCAGCAGTCTGTTATCTTTTTGGCTAGTGGTCATTAAATATCCCATAGTCATGACCGTGTTACTACTGCTCTGGTAAACCTGATGGTTTCAGTGTTTTTTTTTGTTGTTGTTGTTGTGTTTTGAAGTAGGTTTAAAATATATATATATACACACACACACACACACACACACACACACAAAATTTACTTTTTTAACCATTTAAAAGTGTACAACATTCACATTGTTGTGCACCACTTCCAACATCCATTTTTCTAACTATTCATCTTGAAAATGTTAACTCTATATTAAATGGTAATTCTCCATTCCTTTGTCCGTCCACTCCCTGGCAACCACTATTCTACTTCCCAACTCCATGAATTTTACTCTGTACCCTCATATAAGTGAAATCATACATTATTTCTCCTCTTGTGGCTGACTTATTTACTATAAAGTCCTTAGGGTTCATCCAAGACGTACCAAATGTCCCCCATCCCCTTTTAAAGGCTGAATAATACATGAATGTGGGTGTACAAGTATCTGTTGGAGTCATTGTTTTCAATTATCTTTGGTATACATAGTTCAAGAGTCAGAATTGCTGGATCAATGGTAGTTCTGATTTTAATTGAAGAATTGCCTTACTTGCCATCATTTTACATTCCCACCAGCAGTGCAGTGTTCTGCTATCTCCACATCTTCAAAAACACGGTTACTTTATATTTTTCATAGTAAGTATCCTTACTGGGGAGAGGTAGTATCCTGTTGTGGATCTGATTTCTATTTCTGTAATTACTAGTGTGTGCATAACTTTTAATGTGCTTACTGACAATTTGGAGAAATAGCTATTCCTTTGCCCAGTTTTTTTGGGGGGGTTTGTTGTTGTTATTATATATATATATTTTCTAGATACTAACCCTTGTCAGATATATTACTTGGAAATGTTTTCTTTATAGTGAGTTTCTGTTTCACTCTAGAGATTGTGCCCTTTGATGCATTTAAGTTTTTAATTTTAATGTAGTCTAGTTAATGTCTCATGTTACCTGTTCTTTTGGTTTTGTACAGAAGAAATCATTACCAAATCCAATGTCATGAAGCTTTCCTCTTATGCTTTTTTTCTAAGTTTTATAATTTTAGCTTTCATATTTATGTCCCTAACAACAGAGTAAAAATACATAAGGCAGAAACTCATGTTACTACAGGGAGATATAGATGAATCCACTGTTATGTTTGGAGACTTAAATATCACTCTATCAAAAATTAACAAAGCCAGCATGCAGAAAATCAGTGAAGGTGGCTGAATTCAATCAGTTGAATTCAGTACCGTCAATCAACTGGATTTAATGGATATCGATAGATTACTTCGATTAACAACAGCAGATCACATTCTTCTCAGGCACACATAGGACACTGACAAAAATTAAATCATGTTCTGGGCCACAAAAAAGGAGAGATATTATTTTGAGACCACAATGGAAAAAATAAAAACAGAAATCAATTACAGAAAGATAATGGAAAATTCCAGTATATTTACAGATTAAATACACTTCTAACTAATACATAGGTCAAAGCAAGAAAAAGGTCAAGATGAATTAAATATTTTTAACTAAATGACAGTGAAAATTCAAGTAAGATGCAGTAGAAGTAAGGCTTAGAGGGAAATTTATAGCACTGAATGCATATATTAGAAAAATAGAGCTGGGGATTTAGCTCAGTGGTGCCACCGCCTGCCCTGTAAGCACAAGGTCCTGAGTTCGATCCCTGGCACCCCCCCCCAATCTAAAATCAGTAATCTGAGCTTCCACATTAAGAAACCAGAAAAAGAGCAAATTAAATCTAAAGTAAGCAGGAGAAGAAATAAGAGCAGAAATCAGTGAAATTTAAAACAAGAAATCAGTAAAGAAAATCAGTGAAACCAAGAACCAAGAGCTCTTCCTCTGAGATGGTGAGTAAAACTGATAAGCTTTTAGCTAAGTTAAGGGATGGGGGAAAACAAGAAGATACAAGTTACTAATATAAAAAATGGGAAGAAAGGACATCAGTACAGATCCCATGGACATTACAAAAATAGTCAAGGAATACCACTGAACAATTCTGAACCTGCACATTTGATAGCATAGATGAAACCTGGCACCTCTTCCTGGTAACACTGCAGACAAGTAAGAGAGATGAACTTCAACTTGATAAAAGAACATCTAGAAAAAACTTTTTGGTAATACAGTTAACAATGAGAAATCAGAAGCTATCCTGCTAATATCAGGAACAAGGGACCACTCTTTAGCATTCTACTAGAACTCCTAGCTTGCGCAGTAAGGCAAGAAAATTAAAGGTCTGCTCAGTGGAACAGAAGAAATGTAATTGTCTTTGTTCCCTGATAGCACAATTATTTGTAGAAAATCTGTAGGAATCAACTAGAAAACTGTTAGGAAATTATACAACTACTTTGGAAGACAGTGAGGCAGCATCTTAAAAGTAAACATACAGTCCAGCAGTTGCATTGTTATTTACCCAGGGGAGTTTATGTTCATACAGACATTTGCACATGTATATTTATAGCAGCCATTATTCATGATTGCCAAAATGTGAAAGCAACCAAGATACCTTTCAGCAGGTAAATGGATAAATAGTGGTCCATCCAGACAATGGAATATTATTCAATGTTAAAAAGAAATGAGCTACCAAGCTACTATGAAGACATGGAAGAACTTTAACCTTGAATGCTTATAAGTGAAAGAAGTCATCCAGAAAAGGTTACATACAGTACTGTGTGTTTCCAACTATATGACATTCTAGAAAAGGCAACACCATAGAGAAAGTGCTTGCCAGGGTAGGGGAGAGAGATGGATAAGACCGGTAAAACACAGAGTACTTTTAGTGTAGGGAAACCATTCTGTATAATACTACAGTGGTAGATACATGTCATTGCACATTATAATAAAACCCACAGAATGTACAACACTGAACGTGAACCTTAATGTAAATTGTGTACTTTGAGTGATAATGATATCATTATAGGTTCACAGATAGTATAGATGTATCATTCTGCTGATGGATGTTGGTACTTGGAGAGGCTATGTCTGCAGAAGTATGTAGGAACACTGTACTTCCTACTCAGTTTTGCTTTGAACTTAAAACAGATGATACTAAAATGAATTATTACACAAAAAACTTAGAAATTTTATTTTGAAATTACAAAATTTCCACATCTCACATAGTGAAATGTAGTTATTGCTGTTTTTTTTTTTAAGCCAGACAGTATAAATTTGGAAAACCTGGAATCTATTACATTGTTTCCTGAATATAATAATTAGATTGTAGCTGTGTAAGAGTCAATTCTTTTTTGGTACCGGGGATTGAACTCAGGACCTTGGGCTCAAGGCAGGCGAGGTGCCACTAAGCTAAATCCCTGACCCCAAGAGTCAGTTCTTATTCTTAGAAGATACATGCTAAAGCACTTAGGAAGTGTCTGTGATGGCCCCACCTTACTGGTTTTGTAAAGTAGTAGCTCAACAAAAGAAAACAAGAAACAACATCATCCCTCTAAATATAAACAGAAATTGCCAAATAACAAATGGTGATTTGATATATTCACTTTTTTATAAATTTTCTCTACATTTAAAATTTGCAAACAAAAACATTGGGGAAAAATTCAGAATTATACAGGCTGTTCTTCATGGTCATAGGCTATTGGACCACTAGAATGGCTATTATCAAAATAACCCCCAACAATATGAAGTGTTGGTGAGGATGTGTAGAAACTGGAAACTTCTTTCAATGTAAAATGATTGTTTTGAAAATACTTTGGTAGTTACCGTATTATCCTGCAACTTTAATCTTAGGTATTATATCTCAAAGAAATGAAAACATACGTCCAGAGAGAGTTGTGCATGAATGTTTATACAAGTTTTATTTGTAAGTCCCAGCAACTAGCAAATGTCAACCAATTTGTAAATTTACAGATAAAATGTGATGTGCCTATACAGTGAAGTACTATTCAGCAGTAAAACAGAATGTACATTCTGACATGGTACAGCACTGGAAGAACCTCAAACCCATTATGCTAAGTGAAAGACACAAAAGATTATGTAGTAGAGTTCCATTTATATGAAATGTTAGATAAGGTAGCTCTATCAAGACACAGTAGATAGTGTTGGCCTGATGCTGGGAAATGATTGCCATTGGGCATGGGGAAACTTTGAAGTGATGGAAATGTTCTACATTGTGCCGATGATTGTACAACTTTGTAAATTCACTAAAAAATCATTGAACTCTATACTTAAAATGGGTGTATGTTATAGGATATAAGTAACATCTCGATTTACCTCTGGGTAAAATATTTGAAATGGTGTGAACAGACTTCACCCTTGTATGACTCATTTAGGTGCTTATGGGGAGACATATCCTGCCATAGATGATGATGCCCTCCCTCCACCATCACAGATGCCCTCTGCGAGAGAGCGCAGGAGAAACAAATTGAAAGGATTGGAATTTGTATGTATGAAGTATCATCTTTGCCCCCTTTTTTAGTTGAGAAGAGTAAGTGGTCTGGGTTCTGATCCATGCTAAATTTGTGTGGTCCCATAAAGAAAGAGCACTTGTTTTAAAAATGAAGTAGGCATAGTCTAGTTAGCTTAATGGCCTTGTAACTTTGAACTGTGTTGCACTGGCTTCTTTGTGGTAGTACAGTATCTTTTCTCGCAGGGTGGCTGAAAGTAGAAGTTCTTTAACTGGCACAGAAATTTGTACTACTGTTAATCATCATCCCAATCTTTGTCCTTCATCCTATAGAATGTATGGGCAACTGATAATTATTTATCAGAAAGCCTGTTCTATCCTAATAATAACCTATGATATAGGCGTGAGTTACATATGGATCAGGTAACCTGCCATGGTCACATAAACAAGGCTGAGATTCAAACCCATTTTCTCTTTACTCTGTTGCAGAGCTTTACAGTGTAGCCAGTAAAAAGTACAGGTATTGGTGCCTTCAGTACATACTTTTTTTTGGCACGGGGGATCGAACTCGGGTCCTTGCGCTTGCGCAGCAGGCGGTGAAACCACTGCGCTAAATCCCTGGCCCTTCACTACGTACTTGTTCCAACAATGTCACTTCCTCTTTGAGTAGGCAAGTTTGGGTAATATGTATCTTAAAATCTACATATATTTTCTTCTGTGTAACAAAGAAAATGTATGTGAAGCAATTAGCACTGAGTCAAGTACACAGGAAGCTCCCAATAAATATCAGATGTTGCTTTTAATTAGCATTATTTTATGTGCAGCTTTACCAGGTAGTAGAAACTTTGTTGCCTTAGGCAACCACTAATCTACTTTGGTCTCTATAAAGATTTGAATTTTGGGACATTTTGTATATATGAGATCATGCATCGTATATGATCATTTGTGGCTGACTTCATTCTTTTTGATGGATTGTCCATGTTGTATAGCATGTGTCAGTACTTGATTCCTTTTTTTTGTTTTTTTTTGTACCAGGGATCGAACTCAGGTCCTTGCGCTTGCACAGCAGGCAGCAAAACCACGGAGCTAAATCCCTGGCCCTTGATTCCTTTTTATTGCTAAGTAACATTCCATTTTATATACAGTTCATCCAGCAATTGATGGATATTTGGGTTTTCACTTTTTGATGATTTTATTAATATTCCACTTGATCTTAGCCAAAAGGCCAAGAAGTGATTGCTATTACTGTTCATATACAGGTTTTTAAATTTTCATTTCTGAGTAAGCACCTAGGAGCTTGTTGGGTTATATGGTCACATTATGTTTAGAAGTTTGAGGAACTGCCAGACTGTTTTCTAAAGCAGCTGCACTATTACACATTATATTTTTCCTATCTTGTACAACCATTTTACACTTACAGCAGTGTATAAAGGTTCCAACTTCTCCACATCCTAGCCAGGACTTGTTATTTGCCTTTCTGATGATAGCCTTCTAAGTGAGTGTTGTGATATTAATATTTTGAATTGTATTTCCCTAATGATATTAAAACATTTTCTCCTGTGCTTCTTAGCCACTTATCTTTTTTAGAGATAAAGTCTATTCAAATCCTGTGCCCATTTTCCCCACTTTGCAATTGGGTGTTGTATTTTTATTGCTGAGTTTTAAAGTTTCTTTATACATTGCGGCTGTAAGTTCTGTTGATGAGATGTATGATTTGCAGGTATCTTCTCTCATCAAGTTGTCTTTCTTAATGGTGTCCTTTGAAGCACAGTATTAAATTTTGATGAGGTGCAACTTGTCAATCTTTTTTTAATCATTTGTGCTTTTGGTGTCTTATCTAAGAAATATTGCCTAATCCAGGGTCCTAAAGATTTACTTTTGGGTTTATACATTTTGCTCTTATATTTAGGTCTATAACTTTCAGTTAATTTTGCAAGCAGAGCAAGGTATAGGGGATCCAGGTTTATTCATTTGCATATGCACATGCAGTTATTTCAGTGCCATTTGTCAAGAAGACTGTTTTTTCCCTTATTGCATTTAGTTGGCTCTTCATCCAAAAAATGTAAGGATTTCTGGATCCTTCTTTCTCTTCCACGCAATCTTGATTACTGTGGCTGGACTCAATTTTAGCCCATGGTGTTTCAATTTTTCTCCTTTTGTGCCTGCCCTATAATTTCCAAACTTTATCCAGTTTGGCAGCATTTCAGTGTCACTGATAAATGCTATACTTTACCTTGACTGAAAGTCATCTGAGCCTGTGTGGATAAACATGGGAGTCAGAATACATAAACACAGGAGTCAGAATACAAATCCTTTGTATTTTCACTTGTTTTATTTTGTTAATCACAATGTATATTTGAGGGCAAGAACATTTTAATTTACTGATTCATTATGTTTCTTAAATTTTGTT
This sequence comes from Heterocephalus glaber, assembly GCF_053883595.1. Classification (NCBI taxonomy): domain Eukaryota; kingdom Metazoa; phylum Chordata; class Mammalia; order Rodentia; family Bathyergidae; genus Heterocephalus; species Heterocephalus glaber. The sequence continues at coordinate 11,787,955 of NW_028258344.1, forward strand.
TTTTAACTACAGGATATCAGTTGTCCTAATATACCACCAGATTGCCTCTCTTTAAAATCTGTCTCCAGTGTAAATGTTGATCAGCTTAGAATGAGAAATGAGGAACGAATGCGAAGACTGACTGAACTTCAGAATAAATTAGTTAATACAGGTAAATGGTAAAGGGTTAATGGCCTATAACAAATGCTGTAAGAACTCAAACCTGCTCACATTAATTTTTCACTGATGGCTAGAAGAAATGAGTGTGTTGAAGTCCTTTGAGTTGTATGGCCCAGGACATAGGACTAATTTCGTAATCAGATTATTTTTCCAGCAGAAAGGGTACCCAATTTAGAGTAGATTCTAAACAATAAAATATTTCAGCTTTTACATATGAAATATATCCATGTTTTGTTCTCAGCGGGGGAAAAATGTTCATTAGTATGGTATGGTAATTACTAAAGTGAGAGATCATCAGAAATTCTTTAAAGACTTTTGCATTTTTTAACACATCTATTATAAATCTATAGTATTACCAACAAAATTTGTACATTTATACTTGGCTTTGCTGGTTAATATTTAAGTCACAGTTTTCTTATTGAGGGCATCTGGTGACTTGCAGGTGAAGAAAGCTTGTCACGGAGCACGTACAGTTCTTTAGACAACTACTGAGCTCCTCTGCCAGCTCAATATCACCCTTTTTTATATTACATTGTTAGTCACTGGGGTAATGAGACAATTTTATATTACTGTGATTAGCTTAAGTAAATAATACAGTGGTCTATTTGAACATTACTCTTCACAGTCTATTATACTACATTGTAATGTTCTACTACCAATTTATTTAAGATATTTTTAGATTTACTTTTAAAACTACAATATTAATACTGGAAATTTAATTCTGAAATACTGTGGTAATTTAAAATACGCATACAAAGGCTGATAAAAAATAAGTGCTTTAAAAAAAATGTGTTTAAAAATTTATTGCAATAAAAGGTATGCTGCCATGAATTTCCCTCAAACCTAGTCCCCCTTACTTCAAACACACCCATTCTTCTTGCCACTTCCTGTAGCAGTTCTGGAAATCCTCTTTCATGAATGCCTTTATGAGGTATGATCAAAATATGGTGAATGCTTTTGATCACCAATGAAAATGCAGGCTCATGACAACATTATGGTGTGTCCTCATCTACCTTATTTACTAGATCTGGCACCTAGAAACTTTGGGCTTTCTCCAAAAGATAAAATGACCATAAAAGGTAAACATTTTTAATTGATGCAGGACACTGAGATAGTGGTGAGAGCATAGTTAAAGTCTCATGAAAGAGGACTTCCAGAAGTGCTTCAGAAAGTGGCAAGAACAATGGCATGTCTTTTACCACAATAAATTTTTAAAATTTAATAAGCACTCATCAATTGGTTTGATCACACCTCATATATTCTCTAGCAGTCCAGGTGCGATGTGTTAAAATTCCACACTGAACACTAGCAGAAAGGGTAAACTGAGGGAATATTTTTTATACCCTCATCTAAAAGGTATTTTCTTTTCATATTCTTTTAGAACCATTAAATGAATACTTAGCATGTACATGTGAGAAGATACAGTATAGAGCTTTTTAAGATTCTACTTTCAGAAAGTTTTTAAAGTCTAAACTGTATTTTGTTTAACACTGTCCTTTCAAACAGGAGCTTTTTGGTACGAGGTGGAGTGACTTCTCATTAAATTGACTGCACATATCCCTGTGCTGGGCTAATCTTTCACAGACCAGGAGATGTAATTTCTTTAAAAAAAAGAAATTGACATCACAGGGTAGGATGATAGATTTTCCTATTATATCTAATAAGTAAAAAAGTACAGATATGAAAATTGAATACAATCAAATTCAAGTAAGGAATGCGAAACGAGCTACCTGTAGTACTTAGAGTAGTTATAAGAATTAATTTCATCCCAACCAGTGCTTTCCCCAAGTGACATTTAATCCATACAGCAGTATTAGAGGTTGGTAGTCTTCCTCAAACCTGACTAAATTTTGTTTCATAGCCATTGAGCCTTTCATAAAGGTAAGTTAAAAAGTACGACTGCCTGTGCATCTGTAGTCAGTGTCCCATAGTTTTCTTTGATATACCTGAATTCCCCTGGGCGCTGGTGCCATGGAGTTGATCACCCCTTCTTCCCTCAATCTGGCCCCTTCCTGGACCAGCTTTCCTGCCTCTAAAGGAATGGTTGGTGCGATCTGAACAAAACAAACAATTCAGAACATAATACTGTGGAGTGATGCCGAGCTGTAGTGATGTGGGCTACAGGTAAACTGTGTGCCACCTGTTACCGGAGTCATGTGTCTCTTGTCTCCTGTAGATGATGAAAGTTCACTGGTTGACCCCGATGACATCATGAAACATGTGGGTGATGATGGATCAAACTCTGTAGCAACTGAGCCATGGCTCCGCCCTGGCACCTCGGAAACACTGAAACGCTTCATGGCTGAACAGCTCAACCAGGAGCAGCAGCAGGCTCCTAGAAAGCCAGGCACTTTCACTTGGCAGGGCCTGTCTACTGCACATGGTTAAAATAAATCTGTAATGGACCCAGTAGTGCCTTTTAAGGTGAAAGGAATGTTAAATCTGTGCCATTAATATGTCTTACTTTGGGCCCCTACCTGAAATTATGGTCCATCTATGTATAAAAAGTGTATTTTTCCATGATGATATATATTATATACATACATAAGAGGCCATGATTATTGATTTATATAATTGCATAGAATTATTTTTGCACAATTTTGCCATAAATTAGGGTGGTAATAGTTACCTTGGATTCAACTACCATATGTGCATTAATTTACATTCTGCTTGTCATTAAGATGAATAAAACGTGTCTTAACAATGCTATAAAACCAGAATTATTTTTGTTACTTGCACATTTGCCATTGTTATTTCTGTTCAAAAGAATTCATTTAGTAAATACACCTATTGTAGCTGTGACTATTCTAATTGTTATATAATGAGGGATTCAAATGGGTTATTTTCATGTCATTCCTAGGTACTGATTTAGTAGAAATCAAAGGGGCTATTATTTTATTCCCATGAGCCATACACTGAATGTTTTATCTTTCTGCCTCCATTTCACTTTTATGTTGATGAAAGACAGTATGTCAGCTTATTTATATGATTTAACTACTTCCTGATAGAAATAAATTTTTATTTTTATTACTAATGTCAATTTCTTTTTCCTGGAATTAAAGTTTGTAGAGGTTGAAGAGAAGTAGGAACACCTATGGGTTAAATGACAGACTGGAATACTTTGCTCCATCATTATGGACCCTTTGATAAGTGTGTCAGTTCTTCTGATCACTCAAGCAATATTTCTAAATAAGGAAAGACTAATTCAAATTCTGGGAAATAATTATTGGGTTAGTCTCTTCAGCACACACATGACAGCTGAGAACACCTAGGCACTGTTTCTCTGACATCTTCACAAGTGTAATTAACAGCAGATAAGATCAGAAGAATTTCCCACAGGTAAATTTTATACTCAATTTTCTAAACCATTAATTGCTTTAGTATTAAAGACTTCTGTCACTGCCTGAAGAAGAAAGCCTGTGTTTCCCCTAGAGAACCCTGCTATTTATAGTATTAAATAATAAACTGCCAGGGTGTAGGAATCAGACTGGAAGATCAGATCACTGTAGCTTCCAGCCAGTAAGGCAGATAACTCTTAGCACTAGCATCCACCTGGGCTTCTACAGAGTTGCCTGTCACACAGGTCATTAATATGATGCACAGATAATGCTTTGTTCAATAACTTACCTAAGAGAGATGTGAAAGCAAAGACTGTTTCCTGCTTTTTTAACACAACATTCTTAAATTATACCTGACATGTTCCATTTTTTAAGTTATGATACCACATACCTTGAAATGACTCCTACGATACATACACAGTATCACAATGCAGACTGCTTCAAAGGGAGTTTCAGCATTTTCTCTCAGCTTTCAAATAACATATGGCCTTATTCTAGGTCACTAAAAAAATGCACACAAGTAATTATGACTATCTTACGGTTAAGATAAGGCACAAGGCAACTAATGCCAGAAACTGGAAAAAAGTATCAGAATTTTGCTTTACAGTTCTGGCTGTAAATGCCCTTGCTATAATGTGGCTTTTAATTGGAAAAAAACCAAAAAAATCGATGAAACAGGGCTGTGGGTCACACAAGTTTTGATTGCATTAATGAAATAATTCAAAAACTTTATTGATCTATAACCTGATTAGAATATGCCAGATGAGAATCAATATTTGTACAGAAAGTTGTACAGAATTTTTTACATAGAAAACTTTACATCTGTACCATATACATTTTATCCATCTGAAAAAATTTTCTACATCCACTGTTAATACGGAATGCTTGACAATCTTGTCATTTTAACCATCAGAGCACAATTCACAGTATGAATACATTTCCAGTAAATCTAACCTCCCCAAGCCATGCCAGATGTTATTTTAATATATTCAACATTAAATTCTGTACATAGAATAAAATCTACATCAAGCCCCGCCACCCAAAAGAAAAGAAGTGACAGCAACCTAGATTCATTTGCAGTGATTCAAGTTTCGGTCCATGAAGGATCATTCTATTTTAATGGCTCATCTTTAAAAGCCCTAAGTATATTACAGGTAGTTATTGTCAGTAGGGGTATTTTCTTTTTTTCTGGCCCCTGTTGTTGATCTTGACAAGTGTCAGCCACAACAGCCTCTGGGCATGTTAAACCCTCAAAATTACCACCCCTAAAAAGAGCAAAACTAAAAATCCCCACAAAATAAAGACAACCCAAATGTTTAGTGCACTTGACAAAATATTATGGGTGTTTAGCAAGTGGGTAAGAAAATAAAATAAAATAAAACAGTGCAGGAAAAACTATAATGTTTAAGATTTTTATATTACAGACCTGCATCTCTGTACATTTTTCACAGAAAGATGATTACCAGTATCTCAGATAAGCCTGAGTGTGCAAAAATTTTCAGAATACCATAGTTGCTAAATATCTTTTACCGTGAACAATAATTTCTTCTCCCACCCCCATCCCCCCAATTATAAACATTTTATCCTTCAAAATACAGCTCTCCTGAGTTGTACTTCTTACAGAAGTTCAATTTTTACATGTATAGTTCTTTGGGTAAGTTTCACTCCCACACCTGCCAAAAATAGGTGGGCACTCCCTGCCCCCAGAGAAAGAAGACCCATAACCATAAGCTGACACTGTTTACACAGGCTTTCTGCTCAACATGAGCCCAACTAGATACAAAGAATTCACCAGATTACTAAAAAGGACTGGAGTGTTCCAACCTTGAGTTATGGGTGTAAGCATCTTTACTAGTAACATTCAGATACTGCCTTTCAGAGAAACAGATTTTCAGGTAGGAAACCTCAGCTCCTTTAGATCTCAGGTTCCTTTAAAGAGCCAAAAGATGTAAACTCCAACAGAATAATGTTAATTCCCATCATTGCTTGTTTATTCCAAGTTCCTGGTCAGGTGGTTGTGATATCTGAAAAACTACTCCGATTCGCAGAAAAAATCTTCTGAGGACAGCACGAAGTTCAGGAATCAAGTCAAATTGCATAATTTCACATAAGAGAGGGTAGTAGAATGATGCATGCGCTTTAAACTGGGAGGAAAATGAATTTCTCCATTAGTAGTGCTTGCATTGCAAACCAAATAGCCCAAAACTGCCTTAGGAGTTGGCACTTCAGGGCACACACACATCACAGAAGACAGAGGAAGGCTGAATCTGAGTCAAGCAGTGACTACATGGATCACAGAAGCGAAAGACTGAGAAGAATTTTAAAAACTCAGTGTGAACCCAGTTCATGTATCATTGTTTAAAAAAAAATTTTCCATTACATATCTTCAAAAACTTCTAGTAATTTAGCATTGTTTTTCCTAGGTGATAAGCAAAAGTAAGAACCTGAGCAGGAATTCAATGGAATTGTACATTTTGCTTAATACATTAAATTTTAGGGGATATTATTCTACCTAATACTGCAATATGAAATACAGAAACACCCTCCAGGCAAAACTATACATTCCATTTTTAAAGTTCAGTTTATGTACTTGGACTGTATCTTTGCCATAGTTCCATCATCTCTAAATACTAGAGTGCTATGTTTTCTCTCCTGCTCTTCTACACCCCACTGGATAAGGAAAGCAAGTATGATAAAAGCTGTGGCAAGAAAGCAAGCAGTAAGGTAAAATACCCTAAGGTGTGGAGTTTTTTAAGCTTTACTCTGGACCATCAGTTAGTTGGAAACATGTCTAGACACAGGGCATGTGACTTGGCATGAACACGCGACAGAAACAAATGGCCCCTGCTTCCACAGGGTCCCACGTGTCACTAGGGCCTAAAGTTTCAAGTATCAGGCCACCAGAATAGGCAATTTTAAACTTCTTTGGGGGTTACAGCAAGGTCCATTTCTTTGTGTGTAAGGTGAAGTTGCTATAATTTTTGAGTGAAATGTGGCAAGAATTTATATGTACAGTCATGTAGTTACATTTTTACCTTTATTTTTGCTGGTTTAAATAAGCAAGTTCATAGCCTTTTCACTAGAAGTTCTGGTCACATGGAGTCACTGTGCCAAAAGATGGCCACAGCTTAAGAAAATAGGCCCAGCAATCAGATATGGCCTTGGACGGGGGGCACAGTGCAAAGCCATGGGATGGGCTACAAGAGCTGTTTCCAAAAAGGAGAATTTCAATGTCTCCAGGGACAGAATGGGCATTTAGAAGTTGGAAGAACCCAAAAGCCCATCAGAGTTTCCTAAGGGTTTCTGATTCCTCTCCCACGGAATCCTCTCAAAGAATCACTGACTAGAGGAAGCAATCTGAGGACACATGTGGGCCTGCAACAGTAGCAGCGCAAGCTAGGCTCAGAGCCAGTGGGCATCCCTGCCTTGACCTCACAGTCCCTACAATGGGTGGGCTAGAAGTTCAAGGCTGGCTAGGAAGCCTCATACTTACCCTATTATCACTGATCTTTAGAACTTTAGTGAGAAATAACAGCAATAAGTTAGTCCAGGCTTCCCGATGACTCTCTGATGTTAGAGTAAGGAAGTAACTTAGTGCTTCACTGCAGACACTGCAAAAGAAATGGTGTACTTTTATGTTATTTGCAAACCTGGTCCATGTACTCACTGAGAAAGAAAACTCAAAGATGGTAGGGAATATTAACTATTAATGACCTTGTGAGACCTTTATCTGTTTGTATTAACTGGAATGTCAACATTAACATTTACATGTTTTTCAAATTAGAAAACCAAAACAATCCACTGCAGCATCTCAGGAAACCCACATTTTCTTTATTTTCTGTTTCAGTGAATGTAACGCCCAGTGTGACCGTACAAGCACAAGCCTGGTGTCGAGAAACCTGGGCTAAATGTCGGGTGGGTCTCCCCTTCACTGATTATGAGGCCTCAGGCCCTTCTGGATATGAACAGCCTTTGTCAATAAAATGGAAGAACGGAGACTAGGTGATTTCTTAAAATTCTAAAATGTATTTAACTGGTTTCTAAAATATTTTTTTAAAGGCAGTTTACAGTATTCTTTCTACATAACATGTTTCATTCTTAGTATGAGTTTAAATTTTAGTTGTCATGAAGTAAAACAGCATGAAAGAAAATACCAGTAGAACCACCAAATTTTTTTAAACTAAATGCAAGAAGGCAGGTGGGTGGATGCTGACTTTTACAAGTGACTCTTCTTTAAAAAATGGCTATCTTACAGCATTAGAAAGACAAAAAAAAGATCATTGTTTGCAGTTTCTAAATTTAAGAGAAAACTGCTGGACATGATAGTGCATGCCCATAATTCCTTCTGGAAGGCGGAGATGGGAGGATCACAAATTCAATCCCAGCCTGAGCAACTTAGTGAGACCCTGTTTCAGAAAATGTCTAGTGACCCCTGCAAGCACAGAGGAGGTGAGCTGCGCCAGCCACCCCCCGCCCCGCCCCCCGTTGAAATGAGAAGACACGTAAACAAGTCTCAAAACCAGACTTCCAGATCACCTAAAGCAACCCCAAAGGGAAATGAGATGGAACACTCTGATACTCAACCACCTGGACCCACTGAACTGGCAACAAAAGGGGATCTGGAAAAAATGAAATCAGAAATAATTTCTCAGATAACAGCAGACATTGTGCTCATAGTGCAAGACATGATTAACAAATCTAGAGAGGAGCTGAGGAACATGATGGAATCCCAACACAGGAAACAAATGGAATCCATAAAACAGATGCAAACAGATTTCCAGATTAAAAACTCCATTAAAAGTCTACACAGCAGAATGAGAAAATGTGAGGACAGAATTTCAGATACAGAAGATAAGACTGCAATTAGTGACCAGGAAAAAAAATTGCTTCAAAATTGTAAGAGACCACGAGAAATCAATCCAGCAGCTGCTAGACGATGCAAAGAAGAATAACATAAGACTGATTGGAGTCAATGAAGAAACAGGAGAGAGTGGAGATGACATAAAAAAACTCTTCACAGAAATGATGGCAGAAAACTTCCCAAGCAGGGGAAAAGAACTTGACATACAGATACGTGAGGCATATAGGACTCCAAATAGCCTTGATCAAAAAAAATCTACACATAGGCATATAATAGTTAAGCTTCCAGAAACCCAACAGAAGAACAAAGTTCTACAAGCAGTTAGAGAAAAGAAACAAATCCCATACAAAGGAAAGCCCATCAGAATCACAGCAGACTTCTCAATGCAAACCATCAAGGCAAGAAGAGCTTGGAGGTATTTCAAGCCCTAAAAAAAAACAGCCTCCAACCCAGACTGATGTACCCTGCAAAATTATCTTTCAAAATTGATGGGAGAAATAAGATACTTTCATGACAAAGAGCCCCTTAGGAACTTCTGAATACCAAACCAGCACTCCAAAAATTTTAGACAATATCCTAGGAAAAGACGAGGATCACAACCCCAGGAGGCCCAGCAGTAAGAATCTGTCAGGTGCAACAAGAAATTAAATGCAAAAGGGGGACTACTCCAACAAACAGAAAAAGTCATGACAATGATGTCAGTATGTATGAGTTATAACCATCAATGTTAACTGTCTCAATTCACCAATCAAAAGAAATAGACTGGCAGAATGGGTCAAGAAGCAAGATCCAACAATATGCTGCATACAAGAAACAATTCAAAAAGAAACTCATAATCTGAAAGTTAAAGGTTGAAAACAATACTCCATGTGACAGGAACCCGAAAAAAAAAGCAGGAGTAGCTATCCTCTTTGCAGATCAAGTGGATTTCAAAGAAAAATCAGAAAATGTCTAGTGATGTAGTTCAATGTGAAAGTCCCAAGTTCAATTTCCAGTACCAAAAAGCAAAAAAAAGAAAAAAAACTTTTTCCTTCACCCTGTATGTTAGACCCAATCTGCTCATGTTATTAATTGTACAAAGCACATTAACTTTATCCAGGCCTGGTGGTTCCTTTGAAGTTCCACCTACTTCAGAGGCTGAGGTGGAGGATCACAGGATCACTTGAGCCCGGGAATTTGAGGCCAGTCTGGGCAACATAGCATGATGACACTGTCTCAAAATACTGTGGTGAAATATGGGCTTCTAGATCCCAAAGGCTCAGCTACCTGCCATTATCCCTTTTCTGCACTGTACTGTGCAGCTGCATGGATCAAAGGCAGCAATCAGTTGAGAGTCTTACTTCAGAAGCCTCTGCTGGACCTCATCCCATGCACCAACCCGACTTTCATCCATGTACATCCGGAAGAGAATGCGCAGTCCACAGGCCAGGCTGCTTGTCTCCTGCTTCAGGAGGTTGGGCTTGGACTTGCCCTTGAATCCTGCAGGAAGGGCAAGTTTCCAGGATTAGACTGATAAGGCATTTTAGATGAAGGTAAAAGCCTGTTGGGAGGCACATTTTGTATGTGTTCAGACACTGGCACTGGCTGGCTACAAATCTAAGCTGTCCCGCACCACATGTATCTGATATATTTTAACTTGAGGCCTGGGAAAGTGGAACCTGTCAGGTGAACTACACTGAAGGCCTACAGACAATGCTGCTCTGCTTATGCCGGGGCTCTCAGATGAATGAGGGTGGGGGATACTTGAAAACTGCCAGAAGTGAGAAGGGTGCCGTGCCTGTGGAAACAAGGAGCCCAATCACCTTTGCACGAACAGTTTTAGTCAATCGGTACCAAAAGTAAGTACAGTCTGTTCCAAAAGTTAGGTTGTAAAAGGGAAAGGAAAAGCCATTTTAGATTAAATAAAATAAGCATAAAACAATGAGCATTCTAATACAGAATGTGATGTTACATAAACTTCAGCTCCTTTTTATTATTTTCTGACACATTCTGCTGCCCTTCATTTTCCCAGCCCAATTTTGCACCTGCCACCAAATAACTGTTTCTTCAATAAACAATGTTTCTGTAATTTCAATAAAGCTTATTTTTAAATTTGCCAACTAGTTTTAAAACAAACTTTGACACCCCTGTACATTCACTTCTATCCTAATAGTGTCAGGTATTCAAAAGTCATTCAAATATGCATGTCCGATTTCCTGTGCAGGAAGCTTCAAATACTTTCTTTTACTATGCTGATAAACATGAACAGGCTGAGTAAACAAGAGGAAAGAACTGGTCACACAGGTCAACAGGTGAACTAAACAAGGGCTAACAAAATCCAGTTACCCCAGGTAGTTATTTGCCTTATTGTTGGCCAAAAGAAGCTGGCTGTTAGATTACATTATTATTATTATTAACAGACCCAAAGTGCACAATCAATGCATTCTGATAAATGTATGTATCTGTAGCATATCCATTCATAGCAAACAGTACGAGGTGGCCAGAGCAGCTTACCTGCTTTCCACAGAGCAGTCCTCTGTTCATTGTTGGAATTAAATGCTTTTGCAAATCTATGTGATTCTAATAAACAGTCCAGTAGTTTAAAAAGTTGTTGTGATGTTAGAAAGCGGTACATTCCTTGGTCTTGAGTATCAACTCTAACATCAAAATCCACTGCATCTCTCTTTGGAAAACAAACCACCACAGAACACACAAAGTCACAACTTTGGTAACTTTATAAACCAATGCTCCCTCAAAGACCAGTTTTACAAGCAAGCCACAGACACTCAATCTGCTGTAGCTTAACAAAGTAGGGAAGGTCCGCTCTGTTATGTATTCTGGTCATCAAGTGCCGCTCCTGCAGCCCCAGCCCCCTTCCTGAAGCCCTGACTAAAAGCTTTGTGCCCTTCCAGGCCCTGAGTCAGTGGCCACCCATACCCACTCTGTGTTCCAGGCCCTTTTTGGTCTTCTTTTCTCTTTTCAATTGGTTTGGAGTCCCTGGACCATTCAAGTATTTTCTTGCATGATCCTTCACCTCCTCTTTTTAGTAATTGGTTGGCAGAACTCTGGCTACTCCATGACTATAGAAAATCAACAAGATGGAAGCAAGCAGAAGGGCTTCTCTTTAAACTCAATGGGCTTGGGCTCTCAGCACTCCTCCATGTTTCCTTGTCCGTTTCCTGATGGCTAGCTCATACATTAAATTCTCAACCTAAAAGATTCTTCTCAACCTCACATGATGGATGACTTTCCTTCCCACCTCCATCAGAAGCCGGAAGAGATTTTCTACAAACCCCTACCCACAAATGTACTGAATTTTCTCCATCTGGATCCTATACCCTTTGCCTTCCTCCTCCACAAGTGGACTGTTTGGGTGGTGACCCCGACAATCTCCATTCTGCATGAGGTAACAGCCCTAGTGACTTAGAAATATTGTTCTAGCAAGTACCCTGGCCTCCCTCCTCACACTTTTTTCTCTACTGGAAAACAGGTTCACTGTTGAACCTGTTGTCATACTGCCAATTTGGAAAACAAAATAAAGTAAACTCCTTTTGTGACCCCTCATTCTCCTCTAGTTATCATCCCCATTTTTCTACATCTCTTTACAGCAAACTATGTCAGAATTAACACAATTGAGTATCTCCAACTCCTCCCCTATACCCATTACAACTATACTTTTGTCTTTAGTATTAAAATTAAACTTACTGTCTTCCAAATTGCTATAGGGCAATTCTCACGTTAAATATGCAATATGGGGCTGGGGGATTAGCTCAGTGGTTCTGCCCACCTGCCTCGAAAGCACAAGGTCCTGAGTTTGATCCCCGGTACCAAAAACAAACAAACAAACAAAAAAGATGCAATGTGCTTGAACTATCCAGTGCATATGATCTCATCCTTAGGACATTTTCTTTATTTGACTTCTAGGGGAACATTTTGCTCCTTCCCATGGACTACTGATTCTCATTCTGTCTCCACCAGCCACCTTGTCACCAGGAGCTATATAGCAGGTGGCCACCAGGGCTCAGTCCCTTACAGTCTTCTCTTCTGTAGCAGTACTTACTACCTCAAAGAGTAATCTAGTCTCACAGTTCAAAGTAATATCTAAGTGATGAAGCTTTCCACATGAAATCTCCAGCCTGACTTCTGCTCTGAAGCCCATGCTATTATAGCTAACTTTGTATTCATATAGAAAAGAAGCCCTCCCATCTCCCTACCTGGGCTGCAGCTAAGTTTTCCGCATCTTCCTTCTTACTTGTGGCTGGGAAGAACACAATGTTGTCGATGGTCTGGATGAGTTCCAGCTGCACAACACATTTAATCAACAGGGCAGCAAACAATTTTTGTTCTGGAAATTCTGTGAGGAAACCCCCCCCAATGCACATGCAAACAAAACATTATTTTGAATCCTTTATAATTTCTACGGCATTACAATACTAAGATCAAATTATACGTATGAAGATAACCTGTACATAGCACACTGAGAAGGACATAATGCTTTTGTACATAGGAACTACTTGCTAAAAGTTTATTCAATATTTAGAAAAGCATTTAAATACCCTTCGTGATTTATACAGTGAATATGTTCAAGAGTTGGTTCTACTACCAATTTTTAAATAAGATTCAGATTATTCTTGAAGTAAATGTAATGAACAAAAAACTAAAATTTAAATAGCATTTGCTGAAAACCCAAGTTTGACCTTTGAAAATAGTTTAAAAACCTATACCAGTGATGGCGAACCTTTTAGAGCTTTCAATGATACAAATAGCCTGCTGTGGCACACATGCCATAGATTCGCCACCACTAACCTATACCATAAGAAAACAACAGGAAGCAGATCTACATGAGGCAAGAAGTGAGACAGTTGGATTTTATCAAACTGTGTAATACTGTGGTTTACCCATAGGTCAGTTTTAATTTGGGCCTAGATTATTAGGTTTGACTAAAATTACCTCTTATTTTCAAATGGATTGAACACCAAAGATGTTATAAAAAGTTATGCTAAACACATTACTACAAAAATAACAAAAGTAACAAAAGTGTTCCCTATTCTGCCTTCCTCTACTAAGTTGTAACAGCTACATTCCTCTATCCTGAATAAACATGCTCGACAGGGCAGTCCTGACACCCACCAGCCAGTAAGGACAACTTCAAAGAAGAATGTTCCATTTGACTGATCATGCCAATTAAGCAGATCAAAGAGCTGCTGTGAGTGGTTGGCAGCACAGACATGTGGCTTTGGTAGGGGGTGAGAAGGCCCAGATGTCAAGGCTGCACCTAGATCATGAGTTCTCATGGGCAGGTTTCTAGAGTAAGGTGGCTGCCCAGGAATAGCTGCCTGTTAAAAGTCTTGGGACAATGGCTCCAGCACTGCATGACCTACATTTGCCCCATTTCTTTCTACTAGAAAAGGCATTTCATTACAATGCCTTTTCTTGAACAATTTATGGAAGTTAAATTTATTCTGAGGCTGTTTTAAAGTCTCCTTTCTAGATAATTTTCAGAAATGTGCTTCTATATAACATTTGATTCTTACTGCACAATCTCAAATACAAATCAAAATAAAACAAAAAGACCCACAAGTCCCATAGCTGTCTCTTCTTCAAATGTCTTCTGTATCATTCTTTACTAGTCACAGCTTACATGGTGGATTCACTCACTCCTTTCAAGTCACAAAAATACCTCCATCTCTGGGGCAGAGACTCCTAGTAGCATCTAGACTCCAGAAGGAACTTAGTGGTAGAAAGATGTCTAAAGAGATATCATTTCATTAGTTCCAATGTGAGTGACTCACATTAAGAGAACTTATCAAGATAACTTTCATCAGCATCCAAACATTCCGAGTGACTTGGTAGATAAAGAAGCCCTGTGACTAAATTAGGAAGTTGTACCTCTCACACTTTCTGGTGCCCTTTAAGAACTGCTGATGATCCTAACTACAATCTCACTGGCAAAGACCAGCTGTTTGGGGGACAAAATATTTATTCATGACAAAGCTTCTTAATGCCAAGGTTTTATTAGGCAACTAATAAACTAAGTAGATTTCAACTACATGGGACTGTACATACTGAATTAAGACTAGATGGAGCACTGGAGCGAGGCAGCTGGCCTTCAGACAAGCGAAGTACTCAGGCCTATGGTGTCATTCTCCTAACTCAGTAAGACAGAGTCAGATGGCTGCTAGCCTCTTCAACAGACAGGGTAACCAAATCCTGTTCACCAAGCACAAGGGCTGGTGGAACACAGTGGCTGTTTATTCTTCCTCCAGCACTGTCTACTCTGAGTCAACCTTACCTAAAACATTTTGAGGGAAGCAGGAGTAGGATGTCTGGCGTAAGGAAAGCAATCTAAGTCCTTGTCTCAGGGTGGCAGGGGAATAGCACTCTTGCTCTAGGAAAAGATGCATTTCCTGGCAAGCCAGGTGAAAACTTTCTCATGTATGATGATCAAATCATGCAAAGCTAAGTATATTTAGTTCAATCTTGGGGCTAAAGGACAGAAAAGCAACATTTTTGTCCTCACAGCATTTTCCAGTATAGACTGAAACTGCAAAGGATTTTTCTATAAGCCATTCTGTTCTCTAGAGAACAAGAATGAAAAAGGGGAAATGGACCTCTCACCACACCTATCTCCCCTTTAAAGAGCTAGCAAGGTACAGCAACTGAAGCTAGAAGCAGTTTCCAAGTGGGACACCAAAGACTGTCTTCTCTCAACCACAACTGTAAGCACTCAGGATTAATAAAAACTCCCCTGAAAAAAAATCAAATCAGAATGGATCAATGACCTAATTATAAGAGTTAAAAGAATAAAACTCTCAGGAGAAAACACTGGGGAAAATTTTCATGATTTTGAATCTGGCAGTGAATGCTTAGTTGACACCAAAAGCATGACTAATGAAAGATAGGTTAGAGCTCATCAAAATTAAAAACTTTTGTGCACCAGTGGATATTGTCAAGAAATTGAAAGGATGACCTACAAATGAAAGAAAATAAATATTTGCAAATAATATATCGGATAAGGGTTTAGTACATAGAATATATGAAATTCAACAAAAAGATAAACCCAGTTAACAACGGGCAAAGGACATGGACAGAAATTTCTCCAAAGAAGAGATACAAACGGCCAATGAACACATCAAATTATGCTTAACGTGACTAATTACTATGGAAATGCAAATCAAAAACCACAACAAAGTACCACTTCATAGCTACTAGGAAGCCTATCGTTCAAAAAATAAAAAAAGTATTGACAAAGATGTGGAAAAAATAATAATTGTTAGTAGAAATGTAGAATGGTACAACCACTGAAGAAAACAATTTGATGGTTTCTCACAAAACTAAACATAGACTTACCGTATTACCCAGTAATTATACTCCTAGGTACATTTGCAAAATAACTGAAAATGGGTACTCAAACAGTAATACTTGTATATTATGGTCATGGCAGCACTATTCCCAACCAAAGGTGGGACAAACTCAATGTCTATCAGCAGGTAAGTGCACAAACAAAACATGGCGCATACATATATACAATGAATTATTACTCAGTAACAAAAAGAATTACTGATCCATAGTGCTACAAAGTGAATCTTAAAAACATTATGCTAAAAGAGGCCAGACACAAAAGGCCATACTGTATGATTGTATTTATATAAAATGTGCAGAATAGCTTATTCACAAACACAGAAAGCAAGATGGTGGGTGCCAGGGGCTGGGGAAAGGAAGATCAGGGAGTGGCTGGCTATACAATGGTTATGGTATTTCCTTTGTGGGGTGATAAAATGTGTTGGAGCCAGGTGTAGTGTCTGTAATCCCAGCACTTGGGAGACTGAGGCAGGAGCATTTCAGTGATTTCAAGGCCAGCCTGAACTAGGTAAGTGAGACCTTATCTCCAAAAGCCCTAAAGAAAAAAATAGTTGGAATTAGAGCTGGTGGTTGTACAAATACTTTACAGGTACTAAGTGCTACTCAGTATTTCACTTTAAAATAGTGTTGTGAATTTAACTTCCATGGGGGGAGGGCAGGAATTGAACTCAGGTACCTTGCGCTTGCCAGGCAGGTCCTGAACCACTGAGCTACATCCCAGGCCCAATCAATTTTTAAAGTGTTTGAAGCTATCTTGTTCTCTTCTATGGAGGCAGTAGTTTTTCCTAGGTGTTATTTTCTTTAAGCTAATGAAACTGAACCAATTTTGTAAAAAAGTGAAGGGATTCCCCCATTTTTGGGAAAACAAACAAACAAACAAAAAAAACCAACATGAGGACTGAAGGTGGCTTGCTCAGGGCTCCGAGGATATGTGAGTGGGCAGCAATATGGCAAGGCTTGCTCCTTCAAGGTGGGAGTTCCTGCCTAGAGAGCAATGGTCCCTCACTATGTTCCTAGCAGATGGGCAGAAGGAATACTGGTCCTACCTTTGCAGACAGAAATTGGGGCTGATAGGCAAAGGGGATGGAGAAGGAATACCCATGTGTTCAGCACAAATAGTAGCCAAATGTTTCATGGAAAAGGCTGACATTGCAGCAGTTAGTGGAGTTCTTAGGAGATAGCATTACCTCTCAGATGTCCAAGTCAGGGGACATAGTAAAGAAATGACTATACTATTGATTACAGCATATTCTTGTTAATAATAAAAGTAAAACCTAAAATGTTATTCCTTACTCACACAAAATACACAATTTTTATTTACATAAACAACTCACTTGCAGTAGATTTAAGTTTGCTGACTTCTTCATTCACAGTAGAGACAGAAACCAGTGGTACTTGCTGTCTATTATCTGCAGATCTGGGTTGAAAAGAATCATGTATATCTACAGATTTCTGTGATATTGTATCCTAATAAAATAAAAAATTTATTGTTAAAAATTCATTTTTAAACATGTTGAAGGGATGAAAACATTTTCTATTATACTATTCTAAAAAATCGTATCTCTATGAAAGTGACATCCTACACAGTGACTATATACATGACAACTATTTTAAATTACCTAAATATGGAAAAGCTTCCTTTCTGACCTTCATGGGACTAAGGCATGATAAAACAGCAATAAAGTGCTAAGCTGTATCGCATGGAAAAACTGGTCAGAAATATCCACGGGTATTCACAATACCTAGACAAAATACCTATTTGTCAGCATTGGTGGGAGATGTCAAGAGTTTTGTGTAGGTTCAGTCCAGGGAAGTTATGCAAGGACAGTTCAGAGAAGGTTCTTGTCACCCAAGAAAGCAGGGATCAGAAAGGTCAGTGTGAAGGTAACTGACTTGGTATGCAGTGTTATAAAGGAGAAGGGAGCAGTAGAGTCCACACACCCACACGAGAATTTGGGTCCAGCATTATTAAGAAGTAGAACCTTAGGAAAATGATTCATCTCTTGAAGCTGGTCTGAAAACAGAAATGACTCTCCCTGCAGATTAAGAATTAAATGCACTAGCACAGCATCAGACAGTAAGTGGCAGCTGACACTAGGGCTATGGTTCTAGCTTTATTTCTGTGATAATAATACAGCATGGTCAAAAAGAAAAGCCAACTCAGTTTCAGGAGGAACACTCAGCTCCTATTATTTTGACTGAGCCCAGATAGAAGTAACTTGCCCTGGATTCATGAAACAAAGACAGGCCTGTGTTCCCAGAAATAGTGATAAATCAAACTGATATTTTAACTGAGATTTTAAGTTTATGATCTTTCATTTCCAGTTTTGGATAAAATAGGGAAACATGCTCCATACCTGGTCCACAAAACTGCTGGACCAAATATAAAAACATTTTAAAACAACAAAGTACTGAACACATCTAAAGCCATATTATTTTCATACATTTTGTGTCTAACACAGAGGAGGCTTTGAGTAGAATCTGTGTGGCTCCAATATGTATTTGACCATGATAGCTTAATATACTTTTTAAATAAAAATTTAAATGTAAAAATGCTTACAGCAAAACTTCAAAACATTAAAATCCTTTAAGGGAATGTTCATTATTCCAAAATAAGTATGAAAAGAAATGTCAATTTTTTAACTTACAAATTTTAATATATTTTAAAGGAGAAATTAAGCAGATATTAGAATTTAAGATGTATTGTTTTACTGTAGATAAACAGAAGCATTGGTTTTCAAACTTTTTGGCCCCTGGCCTTTTTGACAGCACCCTGATGACTTCTCAGAAGCATCTCACCAGAAAGGTCAATACATACAAAATCTAGGTTACAACATTGAGAGATTAAACATTTATCTTTGTATTAGAGGAATTTTTAAATGCTAGGCATATTGCTTCCTTAATTTTTCTGACTAACCAATGTAAACAAGGACAATTTTTGGTAATCTTTGTGTTTTCAGAAGAGCTCTGCGTCAGAAACAGTATGTCCACTCTTCCCCTTTAAAAAAGGACTGTCTAGGAAAGTGCAAATCAAAACTACATTGAGATTCCATCTCACTGCAGTCAGAATGGCTATCATCAAGAACACAAAGAAATAATAACACTGGTGAGGATGTGGGGGGAAAATGAAACTTTTTTACAACTGTTGATAGGAATGTAAATCAGTACAGCCGCTATGGAAATCAGTATAGAGGTTCCTCAAAAAAACAAAAAACAGCTACCATTTGATCCAGCCTTACTTTGGTATATACCTGAAACAATTACAGTCAGCATAGTACAGGGATCCCTGCATAACCACATTTATTGCTGCACAATTCACAATAGCCAAAATATGGAACTATCTAAAGTGCCCATCACTAGGTGAAGAATATATGCAATATATATACATATATGAATTAGCCACAAGGAACAACAAAACTCTGTCATTTGCAAGAAAATGGATGGATCTGGAGACCATCATGTTGAGCAAAATAAGCCAGACTAAGAAATACAAATATCACATGTTATCCCTAATATGTGGAGTCTAAACAAGATGACAAGAAAATAGAAGGGAGGATATTATTACACAAGAGGAAGAGAATGGGGGGGTGGTGGTTAAGGGTAACCGGGGGGATGGATATGAGCAAAATATATTATACATACTGAACCCCTCAAATGTGAAACTAGGGGGGAGGCCAGGACAACAGAAATGATGGGGGGGGGAATGATCAATGTATGATAAGTACATGTATGAATCTGCCAAAATGAAACCTATTAATCTGTATAACAAATTTTTATAAAAGATTTTAAAAGTGCAGTGAAAAAAAGCCCCTATAAAAGAAATCTATTTATTGACTGATGTGAAGATGTACTTCTTTTTTCTTTTTTTTTTTTGAGATTGTGTCTCAATGTGTAGTTCAGGCTGGCCTTGAACTTACTATGTAGTGGAGGCTGGGCTTGAGCTTCGCCAATTCTCCTGCCTCAGCCTCTCGAGTGCTGGGATTGAACGTGTGCACCACTACACTCGGCTGATGTGGAGAAATTTTCTAGATAGTCTAAACACAAAAAGTGTCCAAAAAGATTTCAAGATTAAAAAAAACTACATATAATAATAAATGCAGAGAAATGGAAAATAAGAAATAAAAGAGCCAACAACAGTAAAACATCATGACAAGGATGAGTCAATATCCCTCAATTATAACTATCAATGTTAATGGCCTCAATTCACCAATCAAAAGAAGTAAACTGACAGAATGGATTAAGAAGCAAAATCCAGCAATATGTTGTATACAAGAAACACACCTAACTCAAAAGGAAATTCATAGACCGAAAGTAAAAGGATGGAAAATGGCTCTCCACGCAACAGGAACCCAGAAAAAAGCAGGGGTAAGCAGTCTTATTTGGAGACAAAGTAGATTTCAAACCAAAACTAATTAAGAGAGACAAATATGGTCACTACATCCTTGTGAAGGGAACAATTCAAGAGGAAGAGATGACAATCCTAAATATATATACACCAAATACGAATGCCCCCAACTATACAAAACATATATTAATGAACATGAAAAACCAAATAAGCATTAATACAATTGTAGTGGGGGACCTCAATACCCCACTATCACAAATAGACAGATCATCTAGACAAAAACTTAACAACGAAATTCAAGAACTGAACCAAGCTAGTGAACAAATGGACTTAACAGATACTTACAGTGTTCCACCCCACAAAATCAGAATACACATTCTTTTCAGCTGCACATGGGTCATTCTCCAAAACAGACCACATGCTAGCTCACAGGACATGTCTAAGTCAATGTAAAAGAACTGAAATTAACCCCTGTATATTATCAGACTATAGTGCAATAAAATTGGAGATCAATAACATGAGAAACTGCAAAACTCCCACAAACACCTGGAAACTGAATAACACCCTCCTGAACAACCAATGGGTCAGAGAAGTAATTAAAGAAGAAATTAAACAGTTTATACAAGTAAATGATAATGCCAGTACAACATACAGGAATCTACGGGACACAATGAAAGCAGTTCTAAGCAGGAAATTCATAGCAGTGAATGCCCATATTAGGAAAACAGAGAAAACTCAGATAAATAACCTAATGCAGAACCTCAAGCTCCTACAAAAAGAAGAGCATAAGAAACCCAAGAAAGGAAATTATAAAGATCCTAGCAGAAATCAATGCAATGGAGACTAAGAGAATGATACAAAAAATCAATGAATCAAAGAGTTGGTCTTTTGAAAGAATAAATAAAATTGATAAACCTTTAGCCAACCTTATCAAAAAAAGGAAAGAAAAGGCTCAAATCCATGTAATTAAGAACTAAAAAGGTGAAGCCACAACAGATCCAGCAGAAATCCAGAGGATCATCAGTACCTACTTTGAGAACCTGTATTCTAATAATATGGAAAGCACAGAAGAAATGGACAGATTCCTAGATACATATGAATTGCCAAATTTAAATGAAGAAAATATAGAAATTCTGAGCACCCCAATAACAATGAGTGAAATTGAAAATTTAATAAAAAATTTACCAACAAAGAAAAGCCCAGGTCCTGATGGCTTCACTGCTGAATTCTACAAGACATTTAAAGAAGAACTAGTGCCATTACTCTTTAAACTCATCAAGAAAATTGAAAGGGAAGCAAGGCTTCCAAACTCATTCCTGGAAGCAAGTATTACTTTGATTCCAAAACCAGGCAAAGACACAACCCAAAAAGAGAACTACAGGCAAATCTCCCTAATGAACATAGATGCAAAAATCCTCAACAAGATACTGGCAAACAGAATACAGGGGGTTGTCAAGAAGATCATACACCCTGACCAAGTCAGATTTATCCCAGGGATGCAAGAATGGTTCAACATAGGTAAATCAATAAATGTAATACATTATATTACCAGAGTCAAGGACAAAAACCATATGATCATCTCAATAGATGCAGAAAAGGCATTTGACAGAATCCAACACCCATTCATGATAAAAATGCTACAAAAAATTGGAACAGAAGGTTTTTATCTCAACCTGATTAAGGCTATCTATGAAAAACCAACAGCCAACATCATACTAAATGGTCAAAAGCTGAAAACTTTCACGCTAAAATCAGGAACAAGACAAGGATGCCCACTATCACCACTCCTGTTCAATACAGTTCTGGAAACATTAGCCACAGCAATCAGAAAAGAGAAAGAAATAAAAGGAATAAAGCTAGGAAAGGAAGAAGTTAAACTGTCATTATTTGCTGATGATATGATACTTTACATAGAAGAATTAAAAAACTCTACCAAAAGACTTCTAGACTTAATTGACAGATTTAGTAGAGTAGCTGGATATAAGGGCAACATTCAAAAAACAATAGCCTTCTTATACACAAATAGCAGACTCACTGAGAGAGAAATTAGGGAAACAATTCCTTTTACAAGAGCATCCAAAAAAATGAAATATCTAGGAATCAATCTAACAAAGGAAGCAAAAGACCTCTACACTGAAAACTGCAGCACCCTGAAAAAGGAGATCAAGGAGGATATAAGAAAATGGAAAGACATCCCTTGTTCCTGGGTAGGAAGAATCAATACAGTGAAAATGGCCATACTTCCAAAACTACTATATAGATTTAATGCAATGCCGACTGAAATTCCAACAATATACTTCACAGAACTAGAAAAAACAATCCAAAAATTCATTTGGAACCAGAAGAGACCTACAATAGCAAAAGCAATCCTGGGCAACAGAGACATGGCTAGGGGTATCACAATCCCCAACTTGAAACTATACTACAAAGCTACTGTGATAAAAACACCATGGTACTGGCAAAGAAACAGACCTGAGGATCAGTGGAATAGATTAGAAGATGCAGAAACAACTCCAGACATACTCAGCCACCTCATCTTTGACAATTGAGCCAACCACCCTCACTGGAGGCAAGAGAGCCTATTTAATAAATGATGTTGGAAAAACTGGATTTCAACGTGTCAAAGATTAAAACTACACCCATATCTATCACTATGCACTAAACTAAGATCGAAGAGGATTAAAAATCTAAATATTAAGACAGAAACACTAAACTTGCTGGAAGATAAGTTAGGTAGAACTCTTGAAGATAATGGCATAGGAAAAGACTTTATGAACAAAACCTCAATAGCACGGGAACTAGCAGAAAGAATCAACAACTGGAATTTCATCTCATTAAAAAGCTTCTGCACTGCAAGAGAAACTACCAACAGAGCTGACAACCTACATTGTGGGAAAAAATTTTTAGCAGCTGTAATTCAGACAAAGGGCTACTATCTAGAATCTATAAAGAACTGAAAAAAATCAGACCCCATAAATTCAAAGATCCAATTCAAAAATGGGCATCTGAAATGAACAGACATTTCTCAGGCAAAGAAGAAAAAGCAGCAAATAAGCATATGAAAAAATGTTCAACATCACTGGTCACTTGAGAGATGCAGATGAAAACAACACTGAGATTCCACCTTACCCCAGAAAGAATGGCTGCTATCAAGAAATCAACCAATAACAAATGCTGGCAGGGATGGGGGAAAAAGGAACCCTTCTCCATTGTTGGTGGGAATGCAGACTGATGCAACCACTGTGGAAATCAGTAAGGTGATACTTCAAAGAACTAGGGCGAGAGGTCCCATTTGACCTAGCTATTCCCCTGCTGGGTATCTTCCCCAAAGAATTAAAAGAATCATACCACAGTGATATATGTGCACCCATGTTTTTAGCGGCACAGTTTGTAATAGGTAAAGCTTGGAAACAGCCCAAGTGCCCATCAACTGCAAACTGGATAAAGAAACTGTGTTTTTTTTTTTTTTTTTTAATAAAATGGTGTACTACTCAGCAATAAAGAACGAGAAACTAGAGACATTTATAGCTAAATGGATGGATATCAAAGCCATACTCTTAAGTGAAATATATAGGACACACATGTGTAAATACCGAATAGTTTCTCTAGTGTGAGAAACTGAGTGTAAATAAGGATTAAAAGGATTAATAACTAAAAACTGATAATCTGAAATAGGAAAAGGTCCAAAGGGGTGGGGGTGGTGGGAGGAGATGGGGAAAGGGAAGAATGGAAAGGAAAAATTATGAGAAAAGAAAAAAAATGGAAACGAAGTATGTAAATAGGGAAGGGTGGAGGGGTGAAAGGCACACAGGTAATGGGGAAAAAATAAGAACCAAGATACATCATGTACAGGTACAAGCACCCAATGATAAATGTAAACGTACTGTATACCTATAATGTACCAATAAAAGAATTTAAGCAAAAAAAAAAGTTGTAAGGGTCAAAGTCTGTGGGAATTACTTTGTTACCTACAATCTCTGGGTTTAAAATTCCAGGGCATTACAAATTTGGAAATAGGAAAACAGTACAAATTTGAATAAGGCTTAAGATAAGGTAACAGTATCGTTTCAATGACAATTTTCAAGATGCTAGTAACTATAGTTATAGAAGATCTTTCCCCCCCCTTAAAGAAATACTATAAAAAAATTTAGGGATTAAAAGGACATGCTATTTACACATTATTTTCTTTATAAATTTTTTTTTTTCGGTAAGGGGAATCAAACTCAGTACCTTGTGCATGCTAGGCAGGCACACTGCCACTGAGCTAAATTCCCGGCCCTACACATTATTATCAAAGAACTTAGAAAACTCTTTAGAGGGGCAGGAGAGTGACAAAAAAAAAAGAGAGAAGGAAGGAATGATAATCTAATGAAAAATGGTAACAGAAACTTGGTATAATGAATGGTTAGTTTTATGTCAACTTGGCCAGGACATAGTACAAAGTCCTGTATACTTAAGACAAAGGACTAACAATTCAAGTAAATGCTAACCTAGGTGGTGGTGTGAAGGTGTTTCATAGCTATGGTTACTATCCACAGCCAGTTGATTTCATTAAAGAAGATTATTTTTAATAATCTGATAAGAGACTCACTGGAAAAAGCATAACTGCTGTTTTCCTGCAGAAGAAGAAATCCTGTCTGTGGACAATAGGCTGTTTCTGAGTTACCAGAATGCTGGCCTCCTCTACAGTTTTCGAATTTGCCAACTCCCACAATACTTAAGCCAATTCCTTGAATATGTTATGTGTATCTTCCTTACTGGTTCTATTTCTCTGGTAGTGCCCTGACTCATAATAGATTTTTATATTTTATTTTTTATGGAAGTGTTTTTGGAATCGGGTAAAGGAAAGGCTCAAAGAGTTTTGTGGAATATAACAGAAACAGAGACTGCCTTGAAGACATTATTGATAGAAAAAATGGTCATTAAATGCAATTCTGGTGAGGACTCGGAAGTGAAATGCATAGTAGAGAAAGTTTCTATTAAGAGAATATACAGTCAACAATAGGATACTGATAGAAATATGAATACTAACAGATGCTTCTGGTGAGTTATCAGAAAGAAATCAAGAATATGTCACTAGATATTGACGAAAAGATGATCTTTATTATAAAGGGGCAGAAAACTGCTGAATTGTGCTATTCTATTGGGTGGAAGCAGAATTTGTAAGTGATCAATCAAGTTGGCTAAGTGATACGTAGCTAAGGAGATTTCTAAGCAATGTTAATGGTGTAGCCTGACTTCTTGCTACTTATAGTAAAATGCAGCAAGGAAGAGATAAATTGAGAAAAGAACTGAAGCAAAAGGAACTAACACTTATGATTTGGGAAGATCTCAGCCTATGCAGATTGCAAATGACAGTAAAATTAGGAAAGTCAGTGTTGGGAAAGCTAATAAATGATATGACCGGATAAATGTTATAGTTGGACAACTTTTCACTGAAGAGATTAAGTATGTGACTAATGGAAAAGGAGCCTCATAATAAAAACCGAGCATCTCATCAGAAGCCATAAACAGAGTAAGGTTAATCCAGGAAAGATCTATGGATAACCCTTGTTTAAAGGCATGGATCCCTTTAACAAACACAGGAGACTCACAATGATTTTGAGAATATACCAATGGACTTAAAGCTAGATTAAATGGAAAGTGACAGAAAGGGGATGAAATAAAGGAAAGTTGTCAGACTTCTAGGATTACAGGCAGGAAATGTGCTGGCAGAACTACTTGGCTTACACATGTGCTAAGTAAAGAAGAGAAGGATGGCTCAAAAGGCAGAGCTGCAGGGCCAGAGAGAGCAGCCCTGGGCCCAGAAGGTAGAATATCAAGTGATAGAGCATTATTGTCAGGATTCAAAACTTAATGGAATTTGTTCCACTGGGCTTTGAACTTGATTAAGATTGGTCACCTTTTTTTTATCTTCCTAATCCACAATTACATTTTGGAAGAAGTAATGTTTTTTAGGGTTATAGGTCCACAGATGGAGATTAATTTTGTCCAAGCAGAGATCATATTCAATGCCTAATCCATTTGTGATGTAGATGACTGAGAGTTGAGACTTTTGATATGATGATATTTAAACGACATTTTGGACTGTGCTGATGCTATACTAGGTTAAGATATTTGGCAATCTTACGATGGAGTGAATATCTTTCATTGTATAAACATGGTATAAACATGAATATCTGCCAAGAGCAGACTCTAGTGGCCCCCCAAAGATATATTCACGTTGTAAACGCTGGTCCCTGTGAATGTTATTTTACTTGGAAATCAAGACTTTAGAGACGAAATTAATTTAAGGATATCAGTATCATCCTGGATTTCGGGTATGCCCTAAGTAACTGACATTGTCATAAAAGAGATAAGAGAGAGATGTGACACATAAGCAGATGGGAAGGTCATGTTCAGATGGAAGCAGAGATCAGAGTGATGTATGGACAACAAGGAATGCCAAACACTCACAAGAGCCATCAGAAGATGAAAGAGGCAAAGACGGGTATTTTCCTAGTGTTTTCAGAGGGAACATAATGGCCTTGCCTACTACTTAATTTTGAATCTTTTGTTTTTAGAACTTCACCCACCAGCCAAGTTTCAGCTACTTGGGTGGTTGAAGCATAAACATAAAGATTGGTAGTTTGAGGCTAGCCTGGAAATTTAGTGAGACCTTGTTCTCAAGATTAAATAAAAAAAGGTTCAGGATATAGCTCAGTGCTCCCTGGGTTCAATCCCCAGCACCGCAAACAAAAAAATAAACAACAAAAACCACAGAACTTCAGCCACCTAGTTTGTGATAATTTGTTATAGCAGCCAAAGGAAGTAATACACTGCATAAAAGTATACTGGAATCTCTTGTACTATTTTTGCCACTTTTCTGTAAGATGAAATCATATCAAAATGAGAAATTTAAATAACATTTAATAATATCTTCAGATTACAATTAAAATCCCTATGTAATCTACTACCTGCCATTCACAACACTTGAAATCATTTTACTCATGTTCTTTAGTAAAGAGTAATTTTTAAATACCTCCTCCATGGATCTGTGAAATTTACCACCAGAAAATTTAGCATGAGAATTTTGGAGTTGGTTTTGCTGCTACAGTTTGAAAGTTTGTATTCCTCTGAAATTCACGTTGAAATGTGATCTCAACAAATGGTATTAAGAGGTAGGACCTTTAGGAGCTGACTGGGCCATGAGGGTGCTATCCCTATGGATAGGATCAGTGTTTTATGGGGTAGAGGGAACTAGCTAGGCCATTTTCTGCCCCTCTGCCTTCTGCCATGTGAGGATGCAGCAACAAGGCACCATCTTGGAAGCACACAGCAGCCCTCACCAAATACCATCTGCAGCTACCTTAATCTTTGGCTTCCCAGCCTCCAGCACTGAGAAAATAATTTCTATTATTTATAATTTAACTAGCCTCAGGTACTTACAGCAGTAAGAACAAACTACAAAACTTATAAGAATTTGATTCATGGTAAAATTACTTATCATAATTTAAAATATGGTTTATTTTACTTACCAACTGTTTTTCACTCACAGGAGATGGGGGTGGAGGAGCTATTTCTTCAGAAGTAGGACGCCAGGTCAGGAGCCTTTAAGATACCAAAATCACCAGTCACCATGTGTGCCACATCCCATACCCAACATATTTTGAAACAGTCATAAAAGGTCACCGAATAAGATTTCTCCATAAGGTTGAATGTGACCCATGAATTTGATTTGATTTGATTTTTGCAATTGGGTTTGTGACCAGAATCATGGAAACAATTAAGTTCCTGAACCAAGGTACCACTATAATTAGAATGATAATCTTGCCATTAGTTTTACAGTAAAATACACTTTTTGAAAATTTTCCAAAACTTTAAATCTACTTTTTTCTTAGCTTTAATGTTTTCAAACGTTTTCCTAAGATTTAAAAAAAAGTTTTGAGACTTAAAAAAAAAAATCATAAAATTAAAATTAAAAAAAATCAAAGTTCATGTAACTCTTCAGATTCTATTTTATAAAAAAGGTATAAAAATACATAAAGCAACATTTGGCCCCAGAGAGAAATTAACTTGCCACCCTTAAATTAAGTGTTTGGGGCAGAAAGTCAACTAAGGTCCAAGTTTTTGTTTCTGAGAAGCACAAGAGCTCTGGGGCAACGGGGCAGACAGACAGCACATAGATCATTCCAGTTTGATAAGGAATGTGTAGGGATGCAAGTACTTTCTATCACAGATATCATCTAGAAAGAGATGTTTACTACATAATATTTAAGGTCACATATAATGTCCTGTGTAACTCAATAAATTAAAACAGATGCAGGTCTTATAAAAACTGAATGCTTGGCCTACTTGGTTTTTGGGAAGATGTCATAAGGACAACTGGGAGACAAGAATACACACTGTCTTTGACATAAGTGGCATACATAAACTCTGACATATGTGCATCATTTGTCAGTTATAATGCTCTGATAGAAAATGCATCAGAAAATATACGAATTTGGAAATTCTCAAAGAGATAGCTGTGTGTCCTTTCAGTGTAGTCCTACCTACAGACTGCTTTTCTAAGGGTGTATTTCTTCTGGTTGACTTCCACTGTGTGTGAGTGCGTGCGTGTGGTAATGGAGACTGAACCCATGGCTTCATGTATAGTACCACTAAGCTATATTCCCAGCCCTTTTTTGGGGGTACCAGGGATCAAACTCAGGACCTTGTACTTGCGAGGCAGGTGGTGGAACCACTGAGCTAAATCCCCAGCCCTCCTAGCCCTTTTAAATTTTAGTTTGAAATAAGGTCTCACTAAATTGTCCAGGCTAGTCTTGAACTTGTGATCCTGCCTCAGCCCTTTGAGTAGCTGGTATTACTCAGTAGGTGTCACCAAGTCTGGGTTCTATTAACTATTGATGATTCTTGTTAGGCAACTACAAGAGTGCAAACATTTAACTCATATCAAGAAAAAGTTTATGAGGCTTAAAAATCTGGACTAATTAATAATTGTCACATATGGTTTTATGCCAGCAGATACCCATGTGTCTACTAAGTTGTTTCAAGAATGAGTCTGTCTGAAGAGTTAAAAATTATGAGTATTAGACAAAACTATGTACAGATCATCCATCCCCAGGGTTGAGCTAGGTAATAATTTCCAGTCTGTCCTACCAATAATTCAAGTGCTATCAGTCATTTGGCCAAACCATCTCTTAATTTCTCCAATATGAAAACTGCATATAATATAAAAAAATAAGTGTAAGTTATAAAAAATCTTACGCATGTGGGATTGTGGTTTTGAAGATATCCAGTGTGCAGTTACAAGTTTTATCCCAGATTTCTAGGGTAAATTTTTCACCATTCAGAATAACAACATTTTCTAAGCAATTTGTACCAGATCGTGCTAACTGCTCATTGTCTAGAAAAGAAAAGAGCAATTCACTTATATATTACCAGAGTCACACATAACACTTTGTGTCACATAGCTAGTACAGACCTACCTTGCTGCACACACCAGTATAGCTGGGCAAAAATATCATCCAAAAGTACATCACTGAGAACTTCTAAATACTGGGTAAATACATCACAGATTGCATAAAGTGCATGATTACAAGTTGTTGTCATCCATTCAGCTTTCTGGGGGAAAAGAAAGTCATTAAACTAAGATCATACCAACTACAACACTTAAAAGAGATATGCATTTGAACATTTAAAACATTAAGACTGTTAATGTTCCTTTGAGAGCACTTTCTTTCTTTCTTTTTTTTTTCATTTTTTTGGTACGAGGGATCAAACTCGGGACTTTGCACTTGTGAGGCAGGCAGTGGAACCCTAAATCCCTGACCCAAGAGCACTTTCTATAAACATTGTATTCACCAACTTAATATTTGATATTACTACATATGAAGTGATTTAGCTATTTTCTGTACTATTTGATTAATAAAAAAAGAACACTACAGCCCCATGATATTAACATTGTGACTTTTGAAACAACATTATGAATAATAACAGCTGGCTTTGCTTTAGATATGACAGAACAAGGAAATACAAAGAAAAATTAAAATCTTACTCAAGTGGTATTACCATAAATTTGAAATAAAACCAGCTCTTCAAATATGGTTACTTCAAAACACCACTAAGAAAGGTTATATAAAATAAGTGTAAGTAATTTCATTTTTTTTTTAAACACATAAAGGACAATTGCAGAAGTCTGCATTTAATTATGCTATATACACAAAATGGTAAATCTGAAGTGCTCTCTCCACACTGCCTGAAATACATACTATAATTGGTTTGCAGTAAAATACACTGAAATAAAAAAAGTACATTTTACTTTGTATTCTTTACTCAATTCAGAAGTCAACTATATAATACTAAGTAACTGGTATTTTATAGTTCTGACATTTCATTATGCTGAATGAAAATTGTGTTCTCTTACCTCTGTCTGCTGTTCTGGCAATTTCATATTGTCAAAGATTCTAAAAACAATTCTAAATAAATCTTGCCACCAGTGCTTTTCATATGTGTGGCCATATGTTTTCATTATTTCAAACATTACTGTTAAACCCCTAAAATGACAAAAATATAATTAGGAAAGCTACAATATAAAAGAATGTCCCTTTCCTAAGATAGTTCTTACAGTTTACAAAGCTACTAAAACAGAAAGTTTACCACTAGTCTTTAACTAATACATGATACTGGGTTTTGTTTCAAGAAATTTAAATTGAAAACAGGTTTCTTTAAAATACACCATTAAGCTTCAGCCCTATGTTTGCTTTTTACTTTTATTCATACCACTCTAGCACTTTAAAACTAAATAAAATTGCAGGTCAAAAAAGATCATCATTTGAGTGAATATTAATTTTGTGGCTATATGACCAAGGAAGAATTGCATTCACAACAAGCTAAGAACACACGGCAATTAGATGTTGAGAAATATCTTTTCAAATGGCTATGGGAATTTTTAGCTAACGCTATAAACCTTGTTCTTATAAAATTCCCACAAAAAAAGATTTCTGAAATGACACCACTAAAATGTAAAGTCCATAAGGCAAGGGGTCTGCATTTGTTTTGTTTCCTGTTGTATCCTATGGCTAAAAGCAGTGCTCATCACCTAGGTGGCAAACATTTCAGTATTTTGGAAGAAACAAACTGTTCACTGTCTCCTTGATTCTTTATTTTCTTTCTTGAAATAATACTTTTATAAAACTATTAAAAAGTTTGACCTTTTCTGTATGTGTTACATTTTTCAGGCAAAATTTAGGAATCCTTCAATTTAGAAAAGGTTGTTTCCAGAAAAGTCTGTTTTAACTAGAAGAGAATTTTCTCTGAAAGGTTTTATAAAGACCGGTACACAGTCTAGCTCACTTGATGCTGTGCTAATCTAGGGTTAGCACATAACTGGTATGTAATAGGTTCTTTTTTTTTCTTTTTGGAGACAGGGTCTCGCTATGTAGTTCAGGCTGGCCTCTAACTCATGGTGATCTTCTTGCCTCAGCCTCCAAAGTGCTGGGATGACAGGTATCATAGGTTTTTAACAAATGTTTTCCATGTGAATGTGTAAAACATTACAGGATGTTCTGTCCTATGGCAGGTTTACAACAGTCTCTTTGATCCTTAAGATGCCCAATATGGAATATAAGCAGTAGCAGACATTGTAGCAAAGACACTTGTCAGAGTTCTGCCACTAGAGGCTAGACTCATAGTTTCCCCCTTGCACTGGGATATGTACGGCTTTTCTTTCTCCATCTGCTGACCTTGAAGTCCATTCCCTCCCACTGTTACAGGGTACTACCTCCTATGACTGAAGATAAGGAGATGTATGCAATCCCTCTATATTCCCATCCTTAACTTCAAAGCAGACAGAGAAATCAACAGTCTCCAAAGACTTTTACTGTTTCTTTTTAATGTAATACTTGAGTAGCTAGTGTAGAGGGAAAAAAAAATGGGTGGTGGTGGTGGGGATTCTAGGTTAATTATTTAACTCCAAATCTACAGAATTTTGGAGGGGTCAAAGGAGAATGAATGTAAAAGTTCTTTGTAATTATGGTCTTACACAAATCACAGGGTTGAATTTTAAAATGTAATTTAAATAACAGCCCACACAAATCCTGAGGTAAGGTAAGAAAAATCAAAGGCCATCACTAAGGAAAGTTCAGAGTTTCTTTCTCCTCTAACTGGAACACATACATACAGTAACTCTTTCTCTAAGAACTAAGAACTAAGAACTAAGAACTTTCTCTAAGAACTAAAACCCACCCATAATCTGAACATGGGATTTAATTAAGAAGCAAGGAATCGGGCTGGGGATTTAGCTCAGTGGTTTCGGCCCCTGCTGCGCAAGTGCAAGGACCCGAGTTCAATCCCCGGTACCAAAAAAAAAAAAAAGGAATCACAGATCTAGGTAAGGATAGGCTAAAGAATTAGATAGGTACTCCATCAAACAGATTTCTACAAATAAGTAACATGGCTGGACATTTTAATCAGGGCTATTTTTAACAAGTTCCTACTAGGTTCCTACTGCTAAACAATCTACCATGCCTAAATATAAAATAAAATGTTTTATAATGTCCTTGTAATTACTGAGTTTTAGGACAAATCCCTAAAGTCTGAGTCTTATTTTGGATTAGCCATTTCACAAGAAATTGTTATAAGAAATAGTGCCACAGAAAAAATTCTTAGGTCATAATTCAAATTTAACCTTATGGCTCTGACATTTCTAACATTGCCTTGGTACAATTCTGTGGTACAGTTATAATTTAAAATCAAACTCAGGACAGGCTTAAATATTTGTTGAAATATACTAGGACACCTAAGCTGGCCATATCATATGGGGGTCAAAAAGTAGAGGGTAAGAAAAACTGTACTTAGGTGACATAAAATAGTGTACTAAGCACTTATCCCATTACATATTAATATATGTAATAATTCCTTTATAAACTGACTATATATGTTCATATAGTTCTTTTATTGGGAACAGTTTTTTCCAGCAGGAGGGGGGCAGTAATGGGGATTGAACCCAGTGCCTTCACACTGAGCTGTATCTCTAGCCCTTTTTAATTTTTTTTTTTCTTTTGAGACATGGCCTTACTCAGTTGCTAAGCTGCCCAGGATGAACTCTAATTTTCGATCCTCCTGTCTCAGTTTCTCAGAGTGGTGGGATTATAGACATGCACCACCAAACATTTGCTGGGAATACCATTTTTGAAAATTTTTTGAATAGATCGTTGTTATTCAAAATTATGCTGACCATACTTAAATGGTTTTTATTCAAAACTACCAAGTATGTGCATTTAAAAACTCTTTATGGGGCCGAGGATTTAGCTCAGTGGTTTCCCCGCCTGCTGCGTAAGCGCAAGGACCCGAGTTTGATCCCCAGCTCCAAAAAACAAAAAACAAAAAACAAAACCCTTTATTGTTTACTAAGAAATGAATTTTTCCATTAACCTCAGTTTTAATGTATGAAGAAACAGTGTTTAAAGTATTAAATTAGAAGCTAATTCTGGCACCTGCCTTGCAAGTGCAAGGTCCCCAGTTTGATCCCTGGCACCAAAAAAAAAAAAAAAAAGAAGAAGCTAAAATCAAGAGTAAACAATCAAGTTTTAAGGAAAGTTATGTATTTCATTTTATTTTGCTCTGTTTAATATTTAAAAATCATATTACTATACTTTGGAATCTGACTAGTAATTACCATATTCAATGAAATACATGCTTTATGGTATTTTACCATGAACTTTTGGTAAAGTCAAAATACATCCTTCAAAACTTGAATTTCAAATACTGATTGTTACCTGGTTCTTACATCTAATTTGCATCTATTGATGATACAGGATAACTCAAAGAGAATTGGGAACCATCCTCTCACCCACACTCTATCTTCAGGTGCCACATTCATATCATCACTTGTGTATTCCTTGAAAGCCTTCAAGAAGAAAGGTAGGATTATTAAAGGCAAAACAAAGTGCCTAGATATTCAGTCCATTATTTCTCAAGAAAACAACTGTAAATGCTTTACCAGTCAAAAGCTAGCAATTTAATCACAATAATAATTTATAAGAAGATAAAGACTATAACTGTCTATGAAGAGCATTGAACTAAAATCTGAAATTGGGTTTACCTTCAACTATCACCAGGTCTCTGCAATATTAACCATTAAATTCAGGTTCCTATTTATCATTTAAATAATTCTGATAGCTCACACATATATTTTCCACTCTGGGAAGGTGATCAAATGAGTCCATGTTTGAAAAAGTACTATGTATTCCATAAGTCTGTGTTAGCATATAGTTAAAAATTTTATTACCAAATCTGATGTATCACTTTTCCTTATGATACTTACAAGGAAAAATTCAGATATGCAAGTTAAAATTAGCAGTGAGATTGTCAAGTGAACTTTTTAGAGCTTAAGCCTACACTCATGTATAGTCAGTTTACCTCAGGGCTGCAGAACACAGGCAAATAAGCAGCAATATAGGGAATGATAAAAACAAAGGCCTAGGGTTTAAATCCTGGCTCTTCTTTATCAGCCCTGAAACTATGGGACATTTTAAAACTTCTCTGTGCCTTAGTTTCCTTATTTTGTGTTGTAGTGTAATACCACCTGTCCCATTAAGTTGTTACAAAGATTCAACAAGTGAATACATATGAAACACTCAGAAAAAATACCTGATATCTTTAATAATGGCTAATTATAACTGCTAATCATCATAATTCAGAAGCAAGTCTAGACTATTTTTGGGTTCACTGAAAATAAATGCTTCTATGCCCTCAATTCCAAACAAATTTAGATTTTAGATTGGAAATAAAACACTCAGCAAAATTTCGTTTACTAAATGACGCTATACCTGAGGTCTATCAGACACATATTTTGCACAATGGCGAATAAGTCGAATTGCTTCCATACTTGTGTCAGGAAAAGCTGCATTGCACGCAAATTCAGACAAACACTTCACTGCATCCTGGAAAGAATCAATGGTCGCTGGAAAGTGTTTTTCAAATACAAGGGCTAAAACAGAAAAATATAACAACATAACTAAAAATTTTCAGTTATTCTCAATTGTACCCAAAATATGTCAGTCTCTAGATGTAATGCACATTCCTTATAGGTTATTAAGGGCTATGATGTCCAACAAATAGGGAGTTCAAGTCTATCTCTATCACTTACCTGCCTGTCTTAAGTAGTGAGGAAAGAGATACATAACATTTTGTTTATCCACAAACACCCATAAAGTAACTGGTACACAGTAATACTGAATCAACTTTGTTGAATAAATAAAATTACTTATCCTCTCTGTGTCTATTTCTTAATCCATAAAACGGAGATAATAAATGCATAAGATAGTTGTAAGCACTATGCAAATATTGTAAGTCCTTAAAATAATAACTCGAGTAACAACAATGATAGCCATCAGGATGTCATGACGTCTGATGTTGATGCAGGTCATCATTACCAACTTTTACACAGGATTAATTTATATCCTTAGTAGTTCAGACTCCTTTAAAGTCAAAGGAGGCAGTACAATGTAGTGATCAAAAAAAACCTAAAGCTTCGCCTTAAGACTTTCTGCCTTTAAATATCCTGCCTTTTAATTCTATGACGTGAGGGAAATTGCTTAACCTCTCTGGGCCACTTTCCTAATTTATTTCTTAAAGGAAGGTTAATAAAAAGTTGTGACTATAAAAGAAAATACGTAAAAAGTGCTTATTGTGCACGCCATATAGTAAACCCTCAATAAATATTATCTATAGTAATAATACCATTTGTCACTATGGATCTGTAGGCAAAATCTGGTAAACTTAAGCCCATAATCTTATTGTACTTGAATTGTCATCTGAACATTTTTAAAATTTGAATACAGTTAAAAGACTACTTACTGACAATGTGCCCTGTTGTTTGAAATGCAAGCTCCACAATGCTTTCATCTTGATCAGATGCTGCTAGATGAAATACAGAGAAAATGTTCTTCCATCCAGACCGAATGTTAGCAGCTTGAGAATTAACCATCTGTGCTATACACCGTACAACCATATCTCGAATTGTTGGAGACCTAAAATATTAATATAATTGCTTGGATATGCATACAGATCAAATTCTCCAGGTTCTCCTCCCTTTCTATTTTTTCCTCTGCCATGGAAAATAATAAGATTTTATTGATATTAAGCCATTCAACAAACATAATACCTGTTCCGTTTCATTATATGTTCAAAAGGTCTTAAGAAATCCTTCTGGAATCTGAAATTTGCAAGCTCCCCTTTCTCTAAAAACTTCATTGACAACTGCCTCAAGGAGTCTACTGCAAAAATAGCTACATCTTCATTAGGATTACAGCCAACCTGTAATGGCAACAAAATAACGAGATACTAATGTCAGTGGTTGGAAATCTACAATTCTTTATTTTTGTCTTAGAAAAAAATATAAAATTAGTAGCACAGGTAGGAAAGTCCTATGGTTCTTCTTGAAGGCACTAGATATGTTAAAAATATTTCTGAACAAAGAAATAAATGCTTCAAATTCTTAAAACCATGAGCAGTCTTTTTTAAGAACAGAACTTAAAGGGTTTCCAAATTATGAAAAAGAACATGATTGCTTGGGAGGAAAAAGGCTTCAATTAGATAAGGAAATTTTAAACATAGAAAAATATAAATGTAAACAAATACTATACTTATTCAAATACCTTATTAAAATGATCTCCAATAACTTCCCAAATCCGAGACCACTGCAATCTTATTCTTCCCATGTTGTAGTATGATATTTCTACTATCTTTTGCAGACTAAACATTCTTGGGTGTGTAGTAGAAAGCAATTCATCCATAGATACAGCACAGAGCCAACGGACAAAATCCACTATAACATAAATACATTTATAGTTTTTTCACCTTTAAAGTTTTTTAGCCAAAAGGCCAGTGTGTAAATAGAATAAATATACACACTTACCAATAGCATTTCCATCTAGCCTTGTAGATCCTGTAAATATTCTAGGGAAAATAAAATACATTTTGAAAATTTACAGTCTCATTTCTGTTAATTCAAAAGAAAGTGGCCTGAGGTATAACTGTTTTATCTGTTTTAAGCAAACCAAAAAAATCAGGCAGTCAAATGAATGATTTTCATCATGTAGTTTAATAACAAGAATACTGTAGTTTGAATGCCTCTCCCTCCCATATCTAAATGTATCACTTTGCATTCAATGTTACCAGAATAAAAATGTATACTGTCAAAATTTCATTAGTAGACATACAAATATCAGACCTTATAACATTCTAGAAAAAGGAAAACATTAATTTGGAAAACCAACGAATTGGTATACTGTCAAACAGATTTTTCATTTTTTTTCTGTGTACTAACATTAAACAAGTTTTTAAAAAATTAAACGTTATATAAGTAATGTATATTTGATTAGAAAATTCATTTATAGTTAAAAGTAATTTGAAATAAACTTGCAAATAGTCTCAATTTAACCAAGTGGCTAAACCACTTCCTTTAGGATATTTAAATGTTTAAAGTTAAGCTACACTACCCAGTTGTGCCTAGCTTTCTTTGCAGAACTTAATCTGTTTCAATTTCATAATAAAATTCAGCATACACATATTCTCTTTCTTTTCTTTTTGAGATGGGATCTTGCTATGTAATTCAGGCTGGCTTTAAACTCACTATGTAGCCCAGGCTGGCCTCAAACTTGGGGCAATCCTCCTGCCTCTCAGCCTCCTGAGTGCTGGGATTACAGGGGTGTGCCACCACCCCAAGCTGTTTCTTTTACAAAATCTGCATTTTTACCCACATTCCAGCTTTGTAAGCAAGGGTTTGATTTGAGTAAACCTTCAGAGGGTACAGAATATTCCTCAATCTGAAATACACACAACAGAATTTGCATGATGAAAAGGAAACCTTAAAGTAGGAATAGGCCAAATGATAAACTTAAAAATAGTAATGACAGTAGTAGCTACCAATCACACTATTCTATGTGCTTAATATATGTCTACTATTTAATAATCAAAAATATCCTGGGAAGTATACACTATCATAACCCCAGTTTTATAAAAACAGAAACTGAGACACAATGATATTTAATAACTTCTTCAAAATCACAGAACTAGTAAGAGCCAGAACCAAGATTCAAATAAGGACAGTCTACCCTCTTACTCACTTTTCTACATTGTTTCATACTTACCTGAATAAAGCACGTACTGAACATTTTAAATATATTCTAAAGAGCAAAACAAAAGATAATAGGAAGTAGGGAGACAGATGTTTCTCAAATAGGAACAGAATCAAGAGACGGATAGAGGTGGGAGGGAGAGGAGGGAAAAGGGGATTAAAAAAAGAATTAAGATGTGTTATGTACATGTACCAACTCCCCACAAGGAATGTAAACATTATGTACTGCAAATATGTACATGTACAAAGAATATATGTGTTATATGTGTGTATGTGTGTGTGTGTGTGTGTGTGTGTGTATATATATCTGTATTTCCAGTTTTTCCCTACTACCAGTCTGAATGTTATTTTTTTTGGTACCGGAGATCAAACTCGGGTCCTTGCGCTTGCACAGCAGGCAGTGAAACCACTGAGCTAAATCCCCGGCCCCGTTCTTATATATTTTTTAACCTCAGTGCCCTTGTATGTCTATAAGTAACACAAGTAACACAGAAAACACAAAATCTGAGCTCCTGCTAAAGAAAGTCTTAAGATTTTCAGTACTGTGCTTCTTGGTAGAACAAAGAAATAATTTAAAAATCTGCATACTCTACATAAAAGACCTAAAAAACTCTGCCAAAAGACTTCTAGACTTAATTGACGGATTCAGTAGAGTAGCTGGATACAAGGTAAACACTCAAAAATCAACAGCCTTCTTGTACACAAGTAACAGACTCACTGAGGGAAATTAGGGAAACAATACCTTTCACAATAGCATCCAAAAAAATGAAATATCTAGGAATCAATCTAATGAAGGAAGCAAAAGACCTCTACATTGAGAATTACAGCACTCTGAAAAAAAGAGATTGAAGAGAATATAAGAAAATGTAAAGACATCCCCTGTTGCTGGGTAGAAAGAACCAATATAGTGAAACTGGCAAAACTGCTATACAGATTCAATGCAATTCTGACTGAAATCCCAACAGTATATTTCACAGAACTAGAGAAAACAATCCAAAACGAATAGCAAAAGCAATTCTATGCCACAGAGACATGGCAGGGGGTATCACAATCCCCAACTTGAAACTATATTACAAAGCCACTGTGATAAAAACAGTATGGTACTGGCAAATAAATAGACCTGAGGATCAGTGGAATAGATTAGAAGATGCAGAAACAACTCCAGACACACTCAGCTACCTTGTCTTTGACAAAGGAGCCAACCATCCTCACTGGAGGAAAGAGAGCCTCTTTAATAAATGGTGTTGGAAAAACTGGATTTCAAGTTGCCAAAGACTAAAACTAGACCCCTATCTTTCACTATGCACTAAACTAAAATCGAAGTGGACTAAATATCTAAATATTAAAACAGAAACACTAAACTTGCTGGAAGATAAGTTCAGTAGAACTCTTGAAGAGATTGGTACAGGAAAAGATTTTATGAACAAATCCTCAGTAGCTCAGGAACTAGCACAAAGAATCAACAACTGGGATCTCATCTTATTAAAAAGCTTCTGCACTGCAAGAGAAACCACCAAGAGAGCTAAGAGACAACCTATAATGCTGGAAACTATTTTTACCAGCTGTTCCTCAAAGGTCTACTATATCTAGAACATATAAACTAAAAAAAAAAAAATCAGATCTCCCCCAATCCAAAAATGGGCATCTGAAATGAACAGACATTTCTCAGACAAAGAAGTAAAAGCAGCAAATAAACATATGAAAAAATGTTCACCATCACTGGTCATTCGAGACACAGATGAAAACAACGCTGAGATTCCACCTCACCCCAGAAAGAATGGCTGTTATCAAGTAATCAACCAACAACAAATGCTGGCGGGGTTGTAGGGAGAAAGGAACCCTTCTTCATTGTTGGTGGGAGTGCAGGCTGGTGCAACCACTGTGGAAATTGATAGGGAGATACCTCAAACAACTAGGATTAGAAGTCCCATTTGACCCAGCTATTCCTTTGCTGGATATCTTCCCAAAAGAACTGAAAGAATCATACCACAGTGATATATGTTCACCCATGTTTATAGCAGGACAGTTTGTAATAGCTAAAACTTGGAAATAGCCCAACTGCCCATCAACTGGAGCCTGGATAAAGAAGATATGGTTTTTTTATAAACTGGAGTACACTACTCAGCCATAAAGAGTGAGAAACTAGAGACATTTATAGCTAAGTGGATGCACACTGAGGTGATACTCTTAAGTGAAATAAATGGGACACATATGTGTAAATACCAAGTAGTTCCTCTGGTGTGAAAAACTAAAAGTGTAAATAAGGATCAAAATGTAGAAGTGATACTGTGAAATAGGAAGAAAAGGTCGAAAGGAGTAGGGGAAGTGGGAGGGGGAGGGGAATGGAAAGAAGGGAAAAGAAAAAATATGAGAAAAGGAAAAAAATGGAAACAAAGTCTTTGTAAATAGGGAAGGGTGGAGGGCGTGAAGGAAGGGCAGAGGAATGGGGAAAAAAACGAGAACCAAGATACATCATGTAAAGGTACAAGATCCCAATGATGAATATAACTGTATACCTAAATATGTACCAATAAACTTAATGGGGAAAAAAAATCTGCAGAAAACAGGACTTGGGAAGGAAACCCAGA
This sequence comes from Heterocephalus glaber, assembly GCF_053883595.1. NCBI lineage: Eukaryota > Metazoa > Chordata > Mammalia > Rodentia > Bathyergidae > Heterocephalus > Heterocephalus glaber. Next base: position 11,828,708 of record NW_028258344.1, read on the forward strand.
GTAAGGTCCCATTTAATTCAGTGGCAGCCTGGACTTAGAAATTTAACATATACAAAGCTCTCACATGAACAAAAATGAAAACTGTAGCCTAAACTATACAAATGTAATGAACTGCTCTTAAACTAGAAGTATTCTCACATGCAAAGCAAAGGCTATAAATAAAATCACATCACAGATAGAGTGCAGGAGAAACAACAGGAAAAGGCACAATAGAAAGGATTTTTAACTGAGAATAAAGCAAATGGCAACTGTAGAGGAGTAAAGAACAGACGTAGAAATAAAGATTATACACAACCACAGGGAAAGGAAGCAACAAATTCTGAAGGTTGTGAAATGGTGGAGAACAAAGGTAAGAAAAGAACTACCATCAGCATGACTGAGAAAGGACTGGAGGTGCTAGTGGAACGTAGGAGCATGTACCCTGGGTAGAGATAATCAAATTCCTCCTCACTGTGGTGGCCTCTGAGGGGTCACTCATTTCTAGCAAGGCTTTACTAAAGATGAGCCATGAGGGAAAGCACAGCAGCCTGTGGAGGTATGCAAAGTTAAGCCTTAATATACTAAGGCAGGAGAACAGAATTAGGCCTCACAAACTCAGTCTATGAAATGGATTCTACATTCTCAGTATAAAAAGCAAAGGACAAAAGCACAAAAAGTCTTGTTTGCTAATATTAAAAGACATGGCCCAAAAAGCATGAAGAGGGAAAAAAATTGGTAAGATTACTGCTTCATCCGTATCATAATACCAATGCACAAGAAATGCTGGCAAAAATTTTTTTTTAGAAATAAACTTTTAAACTATGTAACAGCCAATGACCCGAATTACTGTAACTATAAAAGGTTTACTGTAGGTAACATTTATATTTTAGGGTTAACTGAAAGATAAAACCAGTTGGGATAAACTGTACATATTTTCTGATAGGTAATTGAATGTTCCAAAAGTGTAAGATGGGCTTATGAAAGTTAGCTCTGGTATGTTTAAAAAACAATTAATAAAAAAAATTATAATGCTAAATAACTTTTTTAACTTTTAGAAGTAAATCATTCCTGGTCAAATTTTAACCCCTACACAGTTATGAAACAGGTCTAGTTTAACAATCCCTAGAAACTTCTGTCCCTGCAACACTGGAGGATCAAGTACTACCAGATTAATGTGTTTTAGTAGTCTCCTGAATTCTAATGGTACAAGATTCCTACTACAAAAGTTGAGAAATTTTTTGTCATCCTAAAGAATTCAACAGAATCTCATTTTTTTTTTGTCCATTAAGAAACAGCAATAAAGAATTAACAAAGAGGGCCAGGGATTTAACTCAGTGGTTCCAGTGCCTGCCTCACAAGCACAAGGTCCTGAGTTTGATCCCTGGTAACAACAACAACAACAAAAGCATTAACATAGAATAATTATTTTAATTTCTCTTGTTTAGTCCCTAAATTTGTGGTAACAGATTACAATATTTAGAATAATAGACTTAAGGACAGAAGAATGACTTTGTTTGCTGGACAAGGACAGAACTAACCAGGATAATGCCAGGCTATATTCTTACTGTTGTCTTAACTATCAGTATTATCTCACTGAGTTAGCTTATGGATCAGAGTTGGCATATAACATATGAATATAAACTTAGGATTCAGAAAGAAAATCAGAAACAATGACAAAGTGAAATATACAACAGAAGAACAATATAACCTTACAATAAATCAAGGATCTAACTTTCAAAGTTTTTACTATAAGCTATAACTTAAGTATTCAGGTTTTCCTTAAGATTGGACATTAGATTTATCCTTTTAGAAGTACAGTGGACCCTCAAATTATGACCAGCCTGACATACGAACAATTTGGGTAAATTAGGTTAATGGAAGATTTGTATTGACTTACAACCAACCCGAATTACAACCAGCCCTTGGGAACCAATCTAATTTTTAAATCAAGGGTCCACTGTATCTCGTGATGACAGCTTGAGATGACAAAGTACTAATAAAATTTGTGCTAAGTAGTCTCTGAAATAGCATAAATTATTGAAAGAGAGGCATGTAATTTGTTCAAATGGATGATATGTCCCCTTACAACAAATAGTGGACAGGGAAAATCAGAACTGGGTGTGGTCATATAAAGTATATTATGGAAAAAGAAGATAAAATGTTGACTCTTGCCTAAGTAGATTCTCCTAACAGTAAAGATGCTTTTCTGGAAGGCAAGAATATCATTTGCCTAGCAGCAGAAGAATAGCTAAATACATGGCTCTGGAGTTGTACACACAGGCAGGAAGGCAGTGAGTTAAGAGTACACATTCAGAAATTGGCTGCTTGAGCCAGAAGACAGGGTGGCTCCACCTTTCAAAATTCTCTATAAACAAAAAAATACTTGTTGAAATAATCAAGACCAACCTGGTTGTGGGAACGAGCAAGTTATTTAAATCATTTCTGTCCAGGTTCTTCATTTGTAAATTGAGAACACCAATATGATTCATCTCATGAAACTACTAAAAGGTTTTTTTGGGTTTGTTTTGTTTTGTTTGGACAGGGTCTCACTACAGTTCAGGCTGGCCTTGAACTGACTATGTAGCCAAGGCTCCCCTCCAACTCCAGATGATCCTCCTGCCTCAGCCTCCTGAGCGCTAAGATCACAGGTGTGCGCCACCAGGCCTACCGAAGGGTTTAAATGAAGTACAGTAACACACATTATGTGCCACACATGTGACAAGCCTTAGATATAAAATGATAGACAATCTTTCTTCAACCTCCACAAGAAAAACAACAACAACGAGTGAATGTTAATTTTTCAAAGAAAAAGTTCCAGAAGTACTCTGAGGGGCAGTAGCTGTTGAACATTCTAGTGCTCTCTGTATGTGGAGTAAAAAGCTTTACCTGAAGCAAAACAATAAATCAGCATGAGTCTCCAGGCAAGTTTCCCCCACCAAGGGGTTAAGAAAAAAAAATTAAATGTCAGTGTCATAAAATGCTAATTTTCACCTGGGGGACATTTATCTGGGAAAGGTAATCACAGAGGAATGCTAGAAGGTATGGTTTTACATGTGGGGCATTTAAAAATCTGAAATATTCTACAGAACGTTTTCCTTTAGAGAACAAACTGCATTGGGGAATTCTTGGTAACGTATGTAATACATAAATTCCAAAGTCCTTTGTAAAGGAGCTTATAATGAGAATCTCCAGCAAACACCATTCATTTTATACATAATATATTTATGCACCATGTATTCAGAAAGATAAATTACACTATATTTTCAAAGACTGATAATAAGGAGAGCAAGTTTTCTACAAAGGAAATAAAATATTTGTTTGTGTGAGGTTTTGTTTTGTTGTTTTTGAGATGGGGTCTCGTTACGTAGTTCAGGCTGGTCTCGAACTCATGGTGATCCTCCTCAGTTTCCGGAATGCTGGGATTATAGGTGTTAGCCACCACAACAAGCACTTATTGTTCCCTTTTTAATTTTAATTTTCCTTAGTACATGTTCACAGTACATGATTATCTTCCTCTTGACGAATGAGTACATGTACTAACACATCTTAATTGCCTTTACTTTCCTCTTCTCACCCTTATCCCTCCCTCCATCTCTTAGCTCTCTTCTCATATATAAAATATCTATTCCCTGTTTTGTATTATTTATATTTTATTCTACTGTTTATTTATACTTTGGCCTTCTGATATAAGAGAAAACTTGTCATAATTAAATGTGTGTCTGATTTATTTCACTTAAAATTATCATCTCAAAGTGCATCCATTTTCCTACAAACAATTCAAATTTACCCTTCATAGCAAAGTTATACACTTCAATGTGTATAAATACATTTTCTTTATTCATTCATCTGTTGATGGGCATACAGGCCACTTCCAAGATTTAGCTATTAGAGTCATGCTGCCATAAACTGTAAGTATACATGTATCACTGTAATAAGAAAACCTAGAAGGGTAATGGTTGGGTCTAATGGAATTTTTATTTTCAGTGTTTTGAGGAATCTCCACACTGATTTCCATAGTGGTAGTACTAATTTACATTCCTGATAACAATGCAAAAGGGTTCCTTTTACCCCACACCCTCGTCAGCATTTGTTATTAATTTTTTGATGACAGCCATTCTTTCTGGAGTAAGACAGAATCTCAGTGTTGTTTTAATTTGCATTTAACAGCTAGAGATGTTCAACATTTTTTCATGTATTTATTGACTGTATGTACTTCTGAGAAGTGTCTATGCATTTCAGTTGTTATATTTTTGACTGGGTCTTTTATTTTGAGAGGGTCTAATTCTTTTGTTCTTCATATATTCTAGGTATTAGTACTCTATGGAGTACTTTTTTCCCATTCTGCAGATCATCTCTTCACTCTGTTGGTCATTTCCTTTGCTGTGTGAAAGCTTTTTAATTTCACATAATCCCATTAGTTGGCTCTTGATATTATTTCTTGTGCAACTGGGGTTCTACTCAGAAAGTCCTTACCTACACTTATGTCTTCAAGAGTTGTAACTATTTTATCATCCAGCTGATTGTTTCTCTTTTAATATTTAGATTTTTGATCTATTTTTAGTTTAGTACATGGTGAGAGTTACAGGTCTAGATTCAGTTTTCTCCATGTGTATATCCAGTTTACCCAGCACCATTTGTTAAAGATGTTATCTGTTCTCTAGCATGTTTTTTATCTTTGTCAAAGATTAGATGGCTCGATGTGCCTGGGGTTGATTCTGCAGCCTCTCTTCTGCTCCACTGATCCACATGTCTGATTTGTGTTATACTGTTTTTGTTTTGGTACTGGGGATCAAACTTGGGACCTTGTGCTTGTGAGGCAGGCAGCAGAACCACTGAGCTAAATCCCCATCATACTGTTTTAATCACTGTATCTTTGTAACATAACTTGAAATCCATGATAGTGGTGCCTCTTTGTTCTTGTTGCCCAGGACTGCTTTTGCTATTCTGGGTGTCTTCTGGTTCCTTATGAATTTTAGGATTGTTTTCTCTAGTTCTATGTGAAATGTTCGTATTTTCACTGGGGTTCCATTAAATCTATACATCAGTTTTAACAGTATGGCCATTTTGACACTATTGGTTCTGATTATCTAGGAACAGGGGTCATCTTTTCATTTTCTGATGCCCCCTTTAATCTCCATTTTCAGAATACTATAGTTTTCATTATAGCGGTAATTTACTTCATTTGTTAGGTTAATTCCTAAATATTTAATTTTTCTTGAAGCTATCATGAATAGTATTGTTTTCTTAATTTCTTTCTTGCTAGGTTCATCAATAGTGTGCAGGAATGCTACTCATCTCTGTGTGTTGATTTTGTATCTTGTGTTTTTTTCAAAATTATCATTTCTCTAGTGCTTTTTACTATTATAACTAAAATTTTAATATCATTTACTTTCAATATGCCATAAGCAAAAAAAGTCAAAATTACAGATACTTCACCATCTAAATCACAGTATATCATAATATAATCTTATATTAACCTTATATTATCTTACATTAATATAATATAATCTTCTATTACTTTAGGAAAATTATTTTCAGAATAATTTTTTCTTTTTACTAATGATCAGTATATAGTGTAGCTAGTGCTACAGAATTGGAACAGCAGTCATCTGCAAAGGAAAGAAAATGAATACCTTACCTATCTACAGCAACAACAACGCTTTGAGAACTGGTTTCTCCAATGGATTCCTGAATACTTGCAATCTGCTTCCAATCCACATTTCCTCCAACTACCACACGTAAGAGAGTTATTTCAGTTTTAAAAAAACACTCAGTGGAACAATACACTTGGTTTGAAAACACATTCCTTGTTCTTTCTTTTATTTTCTGAGTTTTTTTGAGACAGGGTCTCACTATGTAGTTCAGGCTGCCTTGAACTCACTATGTAGTTCAGGCTGGCCTCGAACTTATGGTGATCCTCCTGGAATCAGCCTCTCAAGTGCTGGGATTACTGGCATGGGCCACTAAGGCCAGCCTTAAAACACATTTGTAAAATCAATCATGTTCCTAATAAGTGAAGCAAGGCTTTGAATGAACAATTCTTTTAGTATTGTTTATCAAGGACAAATGTGCTTACTGAGCAATACTAAGCAGTTTACAAGACATGGTTATAGGGTACAAACTGTTTGCAAAGATCACATAAATTAGGAGTGTTGTAAATTTAGATAAAATCAATGTTTAATTAACTTAATCTAGTTTCAATGATACCATCTGTGGATGATTCCAATTTCATATAATTAGAATTTCCCTGTCATTTAATCTTCAACCCCCTATTTACAAATGCTTCCTGGCAACTCTACCTGTATGGTCTAACTTTCTCTTATTTAAAAGATCACTTTCTTTCTCTCGGTTTGTTCCATAAGTCAGATGGTAAAACAACAGGATCCCTTTTCTTTTGACTAATTTTGCACACTATCTATTCTACGCCTTTCCTACTCAGTTCAGGCTCTCATATCTCAGTCTTGGCTACTGAAACAGTTCCCTGGCTTACTGCTCTGCTACCGTTTATTCCTCTCTTCAATCTCTCCCTCACTCTCCTGCCAGATAACACTCCAAAATTATTACCTTCATGTTGCTCACTGGGATAAAGTATAAGGACTTCAGCCTAGCACTGAAGGCACTTATCTTCAACACTTCAACCAACATGTGTTTCCAGTCATGCTCTATTAAAAACTTACCTACCAGATCCAATTTGAGTTCTCAATAAAGCACTCCTCTCCATTTTTCTCATCTGTGTCTGAACCAAGTTTTTACTTAATAAGCACTACTGAAATCAGAATTATTTCCATACTGTTTCATACAAATTATCTTATGTATGTTAATGTTGCCTTCTTACCCAGATAAAATGTTATATATATTCTCTATTGAATTTTCAAATATTATCTTAGAAGAATGGAATGTCTATAATTCAAATTTAAAAATAATATACTATGTACTTTTAAGAGGTAAACTTTCATGTTCCCAAAAATAATTAAAGTTTAAAATTTTATCATAGAAGAAATATATACAGTTAGCTGCCCATTATGGGTGAGTTCTGCATCCATGGATTCAACAAACCTGGGATCAAAAATATTTAGGGGGAAATACTGCATTTTTTTTTGTACCGGGGATTGAACTCAAGACCTTGTGCTTGTGGAACAGGTGTGGTGCCACTGTGCTAAATCCCGGCAAGACTGTTTTTAACTGAACATGTATACTTTTTTTCCTGTCATTATTCCCTAAACAAAAGTGTTCTGTTTACGGAGCATTTACATTGTAGTAGGTATTAAGTAAGTCAGAGATGTTTTAAAGTAAATAGTAGAGTATGTGTAGGTTATATGCAAATACTACACCACTTTACATTAAGGACTTAAAAGTCCTTGGATATTGGTATTCTCAGAGGTCCTGGAACCTATCCTATATAGACACTTAAGGATGACTATATTCATTTCTGTTAATTTTGTTACAAGGAATATTTGCACAGATGCTGTTATTAAAGGAGAATATTGGTTTTAACTGGCTCCACTGTCTATACCACATCTTTTTCTAGCTTAAATTCTGACTTCTGCATCTTGCTCAAGAAAGTTATCTGCTGTCTGGGTAGGTGGGCACAGAGGGACACAGCTAGTAAGACATCTTCCAAATGGGCTGGATGGTCACCAACAAGACAGCCTGAAGGGTAGGCTCTGCCCAATTGGCACTAGCAGACTAGTTCCCTCAAGGGTCTAGACTCAAACTCAGAGTCTGATGAACCTGGAGGATGGAGAAGACTAAAAAGAAAAGTAGGTAACATAAGAGAAATCATAAATAAAAAATAAGACAGTTATTGGTCTCTGGAGTGGTCTGGAAGCTTGAACGGTTTTATATGTCCAGGTTTAAAATGTGTCATTATGTAAATCCTCCCAACCCCCTTTTTTTTTTAAGGTAGAAGGAAGGTCATTTCATATTCTTGCAATCTAAGTTACAAAACAGCACAATGAACAAATTAATTTTAATTCATTTCAAGTATATAGGCAAATATTCTCGTTTGACTAAAACTTTCAAGATAAAAATATTTTACTGCTGTTTTATTTTTTTAGTTTAACCTCATTCTACAATCCTACTTGCCAAAATTGAGCCCATGCAATTAACATCTATTATTATTCTGGCCTTTTATACACCTATGCCTTTTCAAAGATAATTTTTGTTGTATCTTATGCTACTTATTTTATAATGTTTAGAGTTAGACTTCCATGTTATGTTAAGTCATCATGAAGGTGCTCAGGCACTTCTAAATCTTGTTGTTGGATCACCTAGGAATCAGGTCTGCACCTGCATCTCCTAGCCCTCATGCTAACCCAACAGCTATGAAATCACTTAGGGGAAAGCTTGCACTGCTAGCTACTTCACCTGGACACAGCAAGGTACTAATTTTCCTCAGTACACTTTGAAGTCAGAACATAGTCCTGGTCTTTACTTCTTTCCCTATACAGTAGACACAATTTCTGTGTTTGAAATCTTTCTGGATTTCTTAAGAAGTTTTAACTGCCACCATTAACAGAAATCACTAAAAGATAAAAAATACCCCTAAATGTATAATCCAAGCCTTTAACAGGTAAATACACTTGGTTCTTGGGCATTTTCCTTCATGCTCTCTTTGAATCATGCCTGTAGATACCTTGGTTGGAGGTTCCGTGGATGGACTGAATATATGCAAAAATTTCTAGTAAACTGGCCATTGTGCTTAGTCCATCCATATATATTCTTATTTAACGTTATTAATCTTATGAGTAGATACTTCCTTTAGTTTGCAAAAGTGGAAGCCAAATCTCAGAAAGATAAAATTAACACGCATACAGTAAAGAATACAAAAAAATTCAAGCCTGAAAAAAAAGCATTCAAAGGTGAAAGTCTAAACCTTGCTCAATTCCTTGATGGAACAACTTCCATTTATGACTAAAAATGTTCAGTCTTTAACATTTTTGTATCTATTTTTGCTAATATTTTCTTTCTTCTACTAGATTGAATCTGGGAATTCCTGGCCATAAGAGCAATAGGGAAACCTTGGGGATAGGTTCCATATTGACAGAAGAGTAGGCCTGTAGTGTCTTTAAAAAACTGTGAATGTGAAAGCTTCCTCCAGTTGCCCCAAGTAGACCTATTATGTTATATAAGCCTTCATGCATTTATCTACTTAGTCTCAAGACAGGTAATTTATTTGCAACCTTTTCCCAGTCTCAAGTAGGATACTGAGAGTAAGGGTCATTTAATATTGTGAGCTATTCTAGGCAAAAAAAGACTCCTTTTCCTACTTATTCATCTTTTTCTTTACAAGGTTGGATGAAGGGCATTTAATCTAATTATAGTTCATTGGTACAATAAAGTGATTTATAACAGAGGTTAATAATGACTTTTGCTATTTTGTAAAAAGAATTTTAAAATTCTCACCTAGCCCCAGACCCACAAATTCATCAGGAGGCTGTTCTTTCGTCCCAGTAAGAGATCCTTCTCTCCCTCTCACTGTTCCCGAAATGTATCGAGGTTTCACTCCAGTTCCTATAAGTTGTGCCAGCTCCAACTGACTGATGCACTTTAGAATCTTAATTATGAAAAGAAAAAAAATTTTAATTCTCATATTCTCAAAAATACGTAAACATACATACTTAGGATTTAAACATTGGTTATATTATAAACCACTATAAAAAGTTGAATGTATCTATTTAAAATGCACTAAATTAATTTTTCCCCACTAATCCACATCAGTGATACAATATTTAGCATTACCTCAATTTTATAAACCAAATTGCAAAATTGAAAATAAAATGTTTATACCTCGTGCCATGAATTTCCTAAATAATTTCCATCTGTATGAGCCACGGTGATAAGTGTTTTTATTGTGTCAATATTCTTTTGCTTCATTTCAGTAATACCAGAACTTACTGTAAGTAAGGTAAATCTTGCTAGTGCCTGGACATATGCATCTCTTTCCAGCTACCAAAAAAAGGAAGGAGGAAGGCAGGAGTGAGGGAGAAAGAGAAAGATCTATTCACATGGCTGTAAATATATCAGACTGATCTAATTCCTTACTGACAAATTATTTACTTGTTTAGTAAGTTTTTAACTGACATGTCATGAATTTCATACAATACTGCAAAATACATTTTAAATTTTTAAATGATTATGCAGAAAACATAAATATCTAAAATCTTAAAGCAATGGAGATTCCAATTCAAGCTGAAATTTTAGTGGTAACAAATTCAAACACTGTTTCAACATTTTTAAGTATATGCAAAAGTACTAGCAAAAATCTGACAAAAAACTGCACTTTTTTTCTCTTCAGTGGGCTGTATTTTGTTATGTACAAAGCTGTAACACTCATAATTAAATAGGAAATGAGCTTTAAAAAAAGTTCACTTAAGCATATAAATTACTACTGGAAGGACTATTTTCATGAAAAATATAGACTAGATACTAGTTTCTCTTGTAAGAGAATTTCATAGGCTTATGTTATAAAAGTGTGAACAAATAAATGTTTAATAAAGTACTCAATACACTGACACTGAAAATCTTAGAGATTTTATATATAGCTAATATTCTATAGAGAAAAAGCTGTAACCAAAGATGATATAAATTTTAGAAAGATTGGTATAGAATTACACATTCTATTATAGTGCTTCAAAAACTTAAAACATGAAGATTAAATTCCACTGTAAGTTTGAAATTCATTTTTAATCAGTCAGATATAAAAAAAAGTGTTGTAAATGGAAGTATGGTAATGGCATAAGTAACACATGTTTTCTGGACTGGCTTACAAAGGTAAAATTCTTCATTACCTGAATGCTGAAAATGCATGCAATTCTGATTGCACATCTTATCCCTTCCAGGCAAAGAGAGGCTACTTCAGTATCATCACAATCTTGTAGTCCCACACTGAATGCAGCCAGAAAAGGTGTCCAAGCCAACTAGAAAAATTAAAAATTTATGGATATCAAGTGATAGTTAAATTTTATAATGTTACACTTATATTTCTCAAAACTTGCAAACTATACAAGATGTGAGAGAATTCTGAAAAGAAAAAATTAGATTCTTAGCATAGCATCTGGAAGGTTTTTTAGAATAAGGAGGCCAAATTATATAATGTTGTCTGGGCTTGAGTGGGAAAGTAAGAACATAAATTCAGTAATGATCTTACATATATTTTAAGAACAGGTTTTATAAACTAATAAAAAGGGGACTAATAAAGTGGCAGCAAATGATATACATAAAAAAAAATAAGGTTTATGCCTGACTGTGGAATTCATCTTTCTTTGCAAGCTTTGGCCCTTACAATAATTCACAGACTCTATTTCTAATGAAAATCCTTTTAATCATTTTTCTACTTGCAACAAACCACATTATTCTCTTTTCTTTAAACTTCCTCTGTAGACATAACAGCCTAATTTCTTTAAAAATTTAAATATTCTACCTTGAAATGGTGGTGAAAAAAAACCAAACTCTTCGATAAAATCTTCATTACAGATTGAGGAAGACAAAATATTCACTGCCTGAGCCATGTACGGTGATGCATGCCTGTAATCCCAGCACTCAGGAGACTGAGGCAGGAGTATTGTCATGAGTTTGAGGCCAGCCTGGGTTATTTACACAGTGAGTTCAAGGCCAGCACGAACTACATAGCGAGACCCTGTCTAAAACAAAACAAAACAAAACAAAACAAACTCACTGCTTTTAGTAAGCCATGGCCATCAAATTGAAAAGTGTTTTTACTAGTGTACTACAGAGATGACAACTGGAATTTTTAAAGGTCTATAAAGCTTTTTAAAGCATTTCTAAGGACACCACTCTTATTCAGTATAGTTCTGGGAACATTAGCGAGAGCAATCAGACAAGAGAAAGAAACAAAAGGATCAAGGATAGGAAAGGAAGAAGTTAAATTATCATTATTTGTGAATGACATGTTACTCTACACAGAAGACCCCAGAAATTCCACTGAAAGACTTGCAGATTTAATGAGCAAATTCAGTAGCACAGCTGGATATAAAGTCAACATTCAAAAATCAATAGACTTCCTGTACATGAATAACAAACTCACTGAGATAGAAATTAGGGAAACACCTTTCAGAATAGCATCCAAAAAAATGAAATATTTGGGAATCGATTTAACAAACGAAGTAAAAGACCTCTACAGTGAAAACTACATTACTCTGAGAAAGGAGACCAAAGAGGGTATCAGAAAATGAAAATACAACCCTGGTTCTTGGGTAGGAAGAACCAATAATAGCGAAAATGGCCATACTTCCAAAACTGTTATACAGTTTTAATGCAATTCCAACAGCATATCTCACAGAATTACAGAAAACAATCTTAAAATTCATTTGGAACCAGAAGAGACCTAGAATAGTAAAACCAATTCTGGACAACAAAGGCAGGGGGCATCACAATCTCTGACTTGAAATTATACTACAAAGCTATTGTGATAAAAACAGAATGGTATTGGCAAAACAAAACAAAAAAAACAGACCTGAAGATCAATGAAAAAGACCATAAAATGCAGAAACAACTCCAAACACAGCCACATTATCTTTGACAAAGGGGCCAAACACATTCACTGGAAAAATAAGATAGTTTCTTCAATAATTGGTGCTGTAAAAACTGGCTTTCCACATACTGAAACTAAAATTAGACCCATGTCTCTCATCGTGCACTAAAATAAAAATGGATCAAAGATCTAAATATTAAAACAGAAACACTAAATCTGCTGGAAGAGAGAACAAGTAGAACTCTTGAGGACAAAGGTGTAGGCAAAGACTTCATAAACAAAACTCCAATCTCAAGGGAAATAATACAAAGAATCAACAAATGGGATCTGATCCCACTAAAAAGCTTTTGCACAGCAAAAGAAATCACCAACAGAGTGAAGAGACAGCCAACAGAGCGGGGGAAAAAAAACTGTAGCCAGTTGTCTTTCAGAAAAAGGATTAATGTCTAGAACATACAAAGAACTGAAAAAACCCATATCCTTCCCCAATTTAAAGACCCAATCCAAAAATGGGCATCTGAAATGAATAGATACTTCTCAGATGAACAAGTAAAAACAGCAAATAAATATATGAAAAATGTTCAACATCACTGGTCATCTGAGAGATGCAAACTAAAACAACACTGAGATTCCACCTCACCCCAGAAAGAATGGCTGCTATCAAGAAATCAACCAACAACAAATGCTTGAGGGGATGTGCGGAAAAAGAAACCCTTTTCCACTGTTGGTGGGAGTGTAGACTGGTGCAACCACTGTGGAAATCAGTGTGGAGATACCTCAAAAACTAGGATTAGAGGTTGCATTTGACCCAGCTATTTCTCTTTTGGGCATCTTCCCAAAAGAATTAAAAGCAGCATACCACAGCAATATATGCACACCCATGTTTATAGCAACACAGTTTGTAATAGTTATATCTTGGAAACAACCCAAATGCCCATCAACTGATGAATGGAGAAAAACGATGTGGGTTTTTCTACACAATGAAGTACTACTTAGCCATAAAGAAGGATAAACTTGAGGCATTTATAGCTAAATGGATGCATGGAGACGCTATACTCAAGTGAAATAAATCGCACACACGCATAAATATAGCATTGTCTCTCTGGTGTAAGACAGACAGTGTAGGGGCCGGGGATTTAGCTTAGTGGTTCCGTTGCCTGCCTTGCAAGCACAAGGACCTGAGTTCGATCCCTGGCACAAAAAAAAAAAAAAAAAAAGAATAAGACAGTGTAAACAGGGACCAAAATGTATAATAGACAATATGAAAAAGGAAAAAACTGTTCAAAAGGAAGGGGAAACTAGAGAGGGGGGAGGGAAAAGGAAGGAAAGAAAAAGAAAAAAAGTGAGAAAACAAGGAAGAAATGGAAAAGGGGCTTTTGTAAATAGGGAGGGGAAGATGGGTTGAAGGGAGGGGAGGGGAATGGGAAAAAACAAGGAATCAAAATATGTCAGGTATAGGTACAATTTCCCTATGATGAATGTGATCATTATGTATATCTAAATTGTACTAATAACTGAAAATTTTAAAAATATATATTTCTAAGGAAAACAGAATTACTCAGAACTTTTTAATAGAATTTTTCTGTGTAGTGGAATTTTAGTAGGTTTCTTACTGTTCCCCCCCCAAAAAAAACTCCCCTAAAAAACCTGTTTGAAAAGAAAAGCAAACTAAAGATATGAGATCATTTAAAACAAAAGCAGCTTTATAAAATTTTATAATAACTACTGTGTAGGCTGAGGCAAGAGAATCCAAAGTTCACTGGGGCAACTTAGTGAGACCCTATCCCAAAATGAAATTTTAAAAGAGCTATGTAGCTCAGTGATAAAGCACTTGCCTAGAATGCATAAGGCCCTAAAGTTTAATCTCCAGCATAATAATACTAATGGTAAAGGTTTCTTATATTTCAACAATATTTTCTATATCATTCCAAAGAACAAGGCCAGCTATACTCCATTACTCCTTTTAGCACTGTCTCCCTAGCTCCCTCACTCTTGTCCCATAATTCATCAAGTTTTTAGAAAAACTCTAACACCCAGACCATGAATTAGGGATAGAATTACAAAATTTTAGAGCTGAAAATAAGCATAGAAATCTTACAGCCATCTTTTCAACCCATACAAATATGTAGGAAGAATGAGAGCTCAAATTAGGGTCTCACTCTTCTCAGGCAATCTTACCATTCTGTCTCACGAACTACAATATACTTCACCTACTTTCTCTTCAAACTTCACTATATTCCTTGCTACTTCTCTATAACCCTATGATGCACTGGTTACTCACTGCAGAATTTAAAGAAAGAGTAGAAAAGACTAGGAGAATGAAGAAGGAATGGGACCTGGGCTGGGGGTTTAGCTCAGTGGTGCTATCACCTACCTTGCAAGTGCAAGGTCCCAAATTCGATCACCAGTACCAAAAAAAAAAGGAGTGGGAAATCAAATTTCAAAGAGCCAGTAACTATCATTCTTACAAAATCTGCCTACAAACACAATGTTCCCTGGGTTCCTTACCCTACTTCTTGAGCTTCAGCATACTCAGAACCCTGGAAGTGGAAGCACTGGGACAGCAAGTGCTTCAGGATCACTTTGAAATCTGAACTAACACCAAAGGTTTAGGTATAAGTCATTCAGAGGAAAATAAGCCAATCATTAATGATCATTCTCTAAAACCTTTCTGTTCTCAACATTATACTTCTATTAATTACTTATTGTGTATCTGTCTTCTCATTTTATTGAAGAGATGTTTCTATCTACTTATGCCCCATATAACAAAGCTACAGCTTCCACGTTGAATGTGCTATTATCACTATACTTCAACTCAAAAAGATGCTTATCAAAACTGTCTAAATGTACATTGCAACCAAAAGTTATCAGTAATTCTAACCTTAAACATAGGTCTCACATGCTCCAAATGTGTTGCACTTGTAAAAGGTGCCTGAACGTGGCTCACGGCCTCCATGAGAGCTTTGGCTGTCTTGGCCATCTGTTCCATCTCTAAATTATATAGAAGTCTTCTTTGTTTTTCACTAGCTACATCTGAAACAATAAAACATTAGCATTTAACATATAAAGCATTTAGAAATGTTATTTCAATGTTTTACTATCAAATATCACTAATTAACATTAAGAACAGTCTTAAGTCAGACACAAAAGGTCACATATTATGTGATTCCACATATGTGAAAAACCCAGAAGAGGCAAATTCACAGAAAAAAAAGTAGACGGGTGTTTGCCAGGATGTAGAGGGTAAGGGAATGGAATGGTAAGCCACTGCTTAATAGGTTCAGGGTTTTATTTTGAGGTAACAAAATGTTTTGGACCTAGAGAGAGGTAGTAGTTGAACAACTTGGTGCATATACAAAATGCCAACAGAACCGTTCACTTTAAAATGCTTTTTAAAGTTCAAAAAATTTTGAACTAGGAGTCAGGAATCAGTGAAAAATCTATGAAGAGAGCAGGAACAACTTTAACAATGAAAGTGCTAGGGAAACAATCCAAACATGTATTAGAATAGCAGAAGCAGTAAGAGCAGTGGCATCCATGTACCACACACACTTGAATAATATTCCCCAAGTTGGCAAGAAAACTGGCACTAATATTACTGGATAATTTTAGTTTTTTTGGCACACCACCATCTCATTGATTTTCTACCACCATATACAAAAGTGGGATATGAGGATACTATAGGTAAGAGAACAAAAATTATATCAGACAATGGGCATCTACTTAGGAATAAAAATGAAGGCTTCATTAATATACTTCCTAAGTACAGACAAAAATAACACTACCAAATGAAACTGCTGATTGATATTGGATTATACTAAGAGTTAAGGATAACTTGCTTAAAATTTGACTTTGCCACTTAATCTCTTTAGGGGTAGGGCTTTAGGGGTAGGGATTGAAATAATTTTTATGCTAGAGTCAGCTCATAGTCTAATTCTCCTTCTTAATCTCTCTGGACTTTATCTTTAAAGTGAGGGAGGGGTGTGGTGGTGCACACTTGTAATTCCAGCACTTGGGAGGCTGAGGCAGGAGGATCACTGTGAGTTCAAGGTCAGCCTAGACTACATGGTGAATTCAAGGCTGGCCTGAACAAGATAACAAGACCCTGTCTCAAAAACAAAACAAAATAACTTGGATGTGGTGGCAGATGACTGTAATCCTAGCTCTCAGAAAGCTAAGGTAGGAGGATCACCCGAGAGTTGCAGGCTAGCCTGGGCTCCATACTGAGCCCAAAGCCACTCTGAATTACACAGTGAGATCCTTTCTCAAAAAACCAAACCAAAACAAAACAAAAAATGAGAGAATTTACTAGTTTCCTAGAATATAATTCCCTATAGTATTCTAAAAGATATTCTTGCTGACATTCTCTCGCTACTCTTCAGACTCTCAGAATTACTCAACTTTTGGAAATAATGTAACACACACAGACTTTATTGTTTCTCTCCTGTGAACAGAATTTTGCTACTGCAATTTGTTCACACTTGACATTTTATTTGCAAGTACAGGTACTCAGAAAGGCAAGAATCTTTCTATATTACAGTTACATTCTTTCATTACCCTAAGTGATTAGGAATGACCTATAGTCAAGTTTATATTGCTAATCACCAGCATCTACATGTATAGAGTGTCTAGAATGGAGCTGGACTCACAGTTGGCTCCTACTGCCAGTCAGAGCTAGGGACTTAACAGCGTCATAATTTGCAATCTGTGAACTAGTCACTTCCAGCTCCAATGATCCTAAACTTTTCCATCTCTTATGTCACCTCTATTTCCAGTTTCCATTTATGTATAATGACAGACAAAAAGAATTAAGAATTATGTTGCTTGTAGCTGGTGAGTCAGAAAAAGAGCTGATGCCTGACTATCGAGATTGTCCAAATAATCTCTTTGACCTCCAAATCCTTTACGAGATCAACTGTTAAATAAAGCACATATTAAATGCATACTAACATATGCAAATTAGTGTTACCATAATCATGTGTTATCTTTCTTCAGGATGTGGAAAAATACAATCACATCACCAAAGCGTATATTATGAAATTAAACAAAATATGATTCTAACTCATATTTACATGGGGTTACTTTATTTTTAAAAAGTAAGACTTTCAAGAACCCATGTTTTCCCCTTGAACAATCACAATTCAACTGATTTGTATACTTACTTTGTTTACTTGATTTTGTGGGGATTGTTAGTTCTTTTGTTTCTTTCATTGATATCTTTTTACCAGCTATTTCATTATAGATAGCTGACAGATACTCTTCAGGGAGGTCTTTACTGTCGTTGATACCTCTATTCATTTTAATGTACTGTTCCTTTGTCATTTTGTTTTTAACCTAGATATGAAAAACCATTATAATTCCTAAAAATTAACATAAAAATTCACTTATTTTAAGGATTTCAAGGGCCAGGGATTTAGCTCAGTGTTTCTGCCGCCTGCCTTGCAAGCACAAGGCCCCGAGTTCGATCCCCAGTACCAAAAAAAAAAAAAAAGAATTTCAATACTTATTTAAGAGATTTTATAAATACTCTGAGGAGCAGAAGTAGAAACTATTCAACAAACTATACATAAAATGATAAAAGGAAGTCACAGAAAACTAAAGTAATATAGAAAAGATCCATTTTCCAAACAGTAATTTACCTTGCTCTGACGTGGACATGAATAATTTGCAATAAGAAGGGAGAATAGATAACTGTTTTTGCCCAAGACTTAAGAGCTTTAGCAGTCTCTTAAGAAGGGTCACAATAACTACTGAAAACATACAATCAAAAAGATTCAAATCTTAGTTCAGAAGATTGTAAACATGTTGCCAATGAAATAAAAGTTGATTTTCTAAACAGGGGATAGAAAAATAAAAATAGGTGAAATTATTTAAAATCAGGTAAAAATTTGTATGACTGAGTCATCAAGGCAACTGAACGGTACTAAATGATCTGGGCAAAGTATTTTTGGAATGTTTTACCTTGTCTAAGAGTACCCTGAAGGGCCGGGGATTTGGCCCAGTGGCGCCCGCGCCTACCTTGCAAGCGCAAGGTCCTGAGTTTGATCCCCAGTGCCAAAAAAAAAGCCCCAAAAAGAGTACCCTGAATAGGATTGTTCTACTTAATAAAGCTGGGTAATACAAGTGCATAATCTGTAAGATAGTAGCCCTCTCACCAAACTTGTGAATTAGTACAGCAAAATGTTTGTATCTCTAAAAATTCAGCAAGATGACACTCAGAAGACCTATGTTTCTGAAGAGATATTTATTTAATTAAATACTCCCACCATCTTTCATAAAGAATTTAAAAGCAGGGCTAGGAATTTAGCTCAGTGGTTCTGGTGCCTACCTCACAAGCACAAGTTCCCAAGTTCGATCCCCAATACCAAAAAAAAAAAGAATTTAAAAGCAACTTTAAAGACAATGCGCATTGGTACAATGTGCATTAAAATACACAATATTCAAGCAAGTCATCAGAAGCTTGCAAAAATAATTTTAGAGGAATCATCATGTTCAGAACATAATTGATTTTTTTTGTTGTACCGGGGATCGAACTTGGGACCTTGTGCTTGTGAGGCAGATTGCAGAACCACTAAGCTAAATCCCTGGTCCCAGAGGACATAGTTGGAACATAGTTCTTTAAGTCCACATTACTATGCAAGCAGAATCCTTCTAATGTGTCAGGGAGGGTAGTAGGAGTGCTTTTCCTACAAAAATGTAAAAATATTACCATGGAATTTTTCAAATGAAACTTATCATTTAAAGAACTAAAGCTCTATAATATTACAACTTTATAAATCATCTTGAGTCATAGCACTATAAAAATATGAAAGTAAACAAATCATTTTACCTAAAGTTCTGATGGACACCTATTAAAAGACCACATAAGAGGGGCTGGGGATTTAGCTCAGTGGTTTCGCCACCTGCTGTGCAAGCACAAAGACCCAAGTTCGATCCCCGGTACCAAAAATAAAAAATAAAAAATAAAAAAAATAAATAAAAAACCACATAAGTACTGCCAATAAGAGGCAAAGGAAAATCAAAATCACTTGGAAATTCTGAGGATGGTAAAATGTTTTAGCTTCATGTTCATCAGAAAGAAGAAGGAAATCTTGACAGAAAATATGAAGTATTAATTGTCTATGCATTTAGGTATGGGTTCCCAGATATGAGTAAAAAATACACTGTTTTCAGGTATCCAAAATAAAGAATACTGTACACTTTTGCCACAGTGGGATTTCAGAAGCAGTATGAAACATAATTTACTTTTCTTCTTTTGATATCTTTTATGAAATACTCTACTCTTCAATTTTATTCACATATGCTTACATGAAGCTGTGTTTAGAGTTCAAATCATGTAAAGTTGGTTGTTACTACTGATGAAAATTAATGCAAACACACAAAAAAGTATTCTAAATATACCTCAAATCTTAAAAAAATTCACTGACTGGGCCGGGGATTTAGCTCAGTGGTTCTGCCACCTGCCTCACAAGCGCAAGGTCCCAAGTTCGATCCCCAGTACCAAAAAATAAAAAATTAAAAAAAAAATAAATTCACTGACTTATATAGAAAAGGTAGTCTAAGCATTAATATTTAGTTATAGAACATGAATGATGTAAGATCCCCTGAATTTACACTTCGAAAGCAATTAAGAATGGCAAAAATTAGTTTAAAGAAATTCCTTCAAAGTTATCTGTATTCATTATAAGTGATATCACTTGTTATAGTTTACATGATCCTTAGTTATAAATCACCTGGGCCCAAGATTATACGTGCAACTTTCTAATAGGAACTCGTAAGCTATTTTACCACTGCAGCCTGCACATCAGCACATGATACCAAATCTGACAACAAATGGTCTGAGAACAACCAGTTGCTACTGCCAGACTGGCCCCAAGCACATACATGTTTTGTAGACAGGAGCTCCAGCCCTGAAGGTAAAACATTGCTCTCAAGGCACAGCTGTCTAACTATGTGTTCAGAAACGTTTTAACAATTCTGTGTACTTCAAAACGACACAAGCATGTATATATGTAAATGAACATATGGCACAGCTACATATTATGGTGCTTATTTGCTTATAAAAAGAAATGTCTTTGAAAGTAGAGCCTTTAAAAAATAAGAGTATGCAAGTCTAGATTATAAATTCTATGATTTGAACTAAAAAATAAGACTAAAAACTATGGAACAATGACATCTAAATAAAAATTATCTGTAGACTGCCTTACAAAGCCACAGGAATAAAAGTGATCATGCTAGATAATAAAAGCCCTGGCTTTGACTACAATGCCAATGTGTCAAATAAAACAATGATAAATAACCAACTACATCTATGGTACATTCATAGTTATTCAACTCTGGTGTTTAAAACAAGAGTGAATTTACACACAATCCTTTCTCCTTATGTTAGCATATACTTTTCATATTACCTTGTGTGAAAATACACCAAAAAATCCTTATACTGTAAAGTTTAATCTCAAATTGCAAATTTTAAATTTTTTTTAGTTGTGACTGTATTGCAGTTATGTGTAAGCAGAGTACTTCTCTTTTAGAGCTATGTAAAACACATAGAGATGACATTTATGCTATGTGGGGCTTGCTTCAAAATTATCTGGGGGAAGGAGGGGATGTAAATAAAACGAGATTGCCATAAACTGCTAACTGCAAAGGCTGGACAATGGGTCCCATACTTTTCCCTCTATTGTTCAAGTTCAAAACATTAAAACAAAAGACAGTTTATGTATAGGGTTTTTCCATGTTGTGACAAGTACATACAAAAGACCTGTCAACATCATTTTAGATAAAAATTTATCGATTTTATACACCTGTCAATCATGAGATTAACAAATACAAATTATTATACTTTTAATTAGAATTACTACTAGAAATTACTTTTGTAAGATGTACAATTTTAACATACCAATTTGATAAATGGTTTAATTACATACAATAAAATTTTCAACTAGTACTTACTGAACTCAAAAGAACATGTTTAATTTTCATACTTTAATCTGATATATAAAAAAATACCTGTGGACTGTGAAGGTCTGTGGTCAACATAATAATTGAGTAAGCCAAAACATAAGCAGTATCTGCACTGGCAAAAAGAGTTTGTCTGAAAAAATAAATGTATTATGTTATAAACTTTATGGTTTTATACAGTTTCATTTAAGTATTCTAAAATCTCAATGCACTCTTTTATTAGTGCCTATTATACAAAATACTGGGTTTCATTTTAACATAGTCATATGTGCATATTACATACTTTGTTTATTTTCACTTATCTTTCTTTTTGCCCCTTCCCCCCAATTTTCTTTTCCAATTTGTCTCTCTTCTACTTTCGTGTAATCTGTAATTTAAAAATCTTTTTTTAATAGATTCCACATATGTGAGAAAAATTCTGAGTCTGGCTTATTTTTCTTAATATGATGATTTACAGTTAACATCCATTTTCCTGCAAATAATATATTGTTCTTTGCAGCTGAATAATATTCTACTGTATATGTATACCACATTTTCTTTAACCATTTATCTCAGGACTTAGATTCTATCTCATTTTAAAATTTTTTATGCATTTGTCATGTCATTTCCAGGTAGTAGACAATGTAAATTCTCTGTGGGAAGGGGATTATGTTCTAGTATTTTTGAAATGCTTCTTACCACAGTGTTATGGATATAGCTGACAATCAATAATCATCTGAAACCCAGTAATTTGTAAAACTACTAGGCACTAATAATAAAAGCAAAAAAAACACCCCACAAAAAACAAAAGATCATCTGAATCTTACCCTTGATTGCATTCTAGGTATCTTGCAGCAAATTTTTCCATTAATCGATCGATTTTTTGAGCTTCTCCTGGAAGACGAAATCCTTCCAGAAACATGCGAAGGGCTGAAACAAAGTCTTTTCCTGAAAAGTCATGTTGGTCCACATATGCATACATGACTTCTTTGTTAAATTTATCATTATCACCCAGGAATTCACCCACTTGAGTCTAAAGTAAAAACAATAGAAATTGGCATTCCAATGGCATATTATATTTGCTACACAGCCACTTAAAAAGCAAAAAATCTGTAAGAGCCACAGGTTTTTGACTACAAGGCTAACAATTTCAAACAGAAGGGTAAAAGTTACTTGTACTAAAAGTACTTATTGTGAAAAAAACCATGACATTCTGACTCTAGAAAATGTATAAACAAAATTTACATACTTACATAAATATACATTATATGTGTAATCGAAGCTATTGTTTATCTTTTTAGGAAAAGATTTTAAAGGGGCTATAATGTTTTATTAACTTAAAAAGGAATTTTACAAAAAAGTAATAAAATGGTATTTTTTTATAATACAGTTTTATTACTATTAATTTTACAAAATATTGTTAATTTCATACAATGTGCTTTCATACATACATAGACTATATTTTGATAATATCGACCTCCCCAAATAAATGATATTCTTACAGAGTCTAATCTTTCCTCTTGATGTAAGAATTGGGCAATATCTTCAGGTGTGGTGCCAAGCATCCCTTGTTCTTGGAGGTACTGTATTCCTCTCTTTGGTTTCTTATTAAATCTAGATGAATAGGAACATTAAAAAAAAAACTTATTGCATTCCTTGAAAAGAAGGTCTTAAACTATAGTAAATTAATTTTCTAATAGCACTCAGAAAACAGGAGCATATTTAATGTAATCAGAACATGAAGTACAAACATATTACATTGCATCAAGTTTTCTTAAAAAAGTCTCAAATAGAAAGCCTTCCTTATTGCTGATATGGATCGCTTTACACTTTTTCCTGCAGTATGGTATATTTTTGGTCCACCTCAACAGTGATACACCAGACAATTAGAAACAATGCCACAGAGTAGGCAAACTTTTGGTAAGGATGTGAATACTAAATATCTCATACTTTGAATATACTATATATAATCCTCAATCCTCAAGTAGCCTTGGCTCATTAGTCCAAATCAACTAAGACCTGCACACAGCCTTTCTCAGTACAGCTCAGCTTCATCTCATCTCCCCTTCTTTCAACTGCTCCCATACATTCGACAGAATCCCCTAAACGTAATGCAGTTGACAGAGACCATTCCTCTGCATGCCCTTTACTGGCTCCATTAACAGAAGAACTCTCCCTTATGCTTAAAGAACCAAGTCAAATGTCACTTAGTGCTTACAAATCATTTACTTCTTACTTCTATTATACTTTGATTTCTCATCACCTATCACTGGACTATTGCCAGGAGTTCTTAAACGGCCTATCTCTTATTTTGTTCACCTTCTAGTCCATGTTTCAGACCACTGGCAAAGTCCAAAACAGAAATCTGATGATACTATACATCTGCTTAAACCCTTCAACCGCACACCAGTGTCAAAAGGAGCAAGACAGTTCCTTTTGTGAATAAGGCTTCTGTAATTTACCTTCAACTCAAGGTTCTCCTCTCACCTTCTGTCACTCCCCCCTCCACCTTGCCCTGTCACGCTTAACAAATCTTCAAATGTCTTTCCTCTCCTCTGGTTCTGGGGCACATCATTCTCTGGAATGTTCTTCCCTGTTCTGTTCTAATGATTCCCCTGTTAAGTTCTAATTCAATCACAGCCATATTAAGATAATTAAAACAATTAGGGAGATTAAATTAAAGGTTTTAAAAGAACAAATGTCAGCTTAGGTGTGAACCAGTTAGAACTTTCTAATACTGCTAATGTGAATGTAAAATGATAAAACCATTTTGGAAAACAATATAGAAATTTCTTGTATTATTGTTAAGAACCAACAGTTCTGTTCTTAAGTTTTTACTTAAGAGAAATGAAAACAGATGTTCACAATAGATTTGTACATACAAGTTGACTGTCCCTTATCTGAAATTCTTGCGACCACAAGTATTTCAGATTTTGGTTTGAAATGCAATTGATCTGCAAAGAGGATAGCTACTCCTGCTTTTTTTCAGGTTCCTGTCACATGGAATATTGTTTTCCACCCTTTAACTTTCAGTCTATGAGTTTCTTTTTGAATTAAGTGTTTCTTGTATGGCCCCAGTTTCTAGAAACTCTAACTCTAAGTTTCTAGAAACTCTAATCAATTTTTAAAATGCAACAAAAAACATTTATTCAAAAAGTAAGAACATGTCACAGCAAAAGAGGTGATTAATAACTGAGATGGGTAATATGATTCTGGAACTGATTACATTTTTTATAAGAAAAAAAAGAAAAAAGAAAAACATCCTGGATGGAGAGGAGCCCATACTATTATATAAAAGCATAAACCGGCATGATATAATAATAAACAAATTTACAAGTTAGAACAATGAGGTGAAACACGAATGGTGAGGAATGAAGCTTAGAATCCAACAATGCCACATCTCAAGGTATTATCTGCTATCACAAGAAACCTTGGCTTTATTCTCTAAGAGCAAGATAAGGGAGAAACAGAAACAAACTCACTCAAGAAAAATTATCCTAATTAAATGTGAAAGAGCCTGCAGAATGAACAAGAAGTCAACTAAAAAGTTTTATTCGTCAAGGCAAGAAGTAGTGATGGTTTGACTTGTAAGAACAGCTTGTAAAAGATGGAGAAAATAGAACGCACTGCCAAAATATTCAGGAATAAAATCAACAGAACAAAGTGACAAATTAGATCCAAAAGTGAGAGGAAAAAAATCTAAGCTAACTCTCATGACTCTAGTTTATAAATTTAGAAGCATGCTGGGGTCATTAGCCTAAATACTAAATTTAGAAACAAGCAGATTTTGTTTGTCTTTGGTTTCTGGTAGTATCGAGCGGTTGAACAGAGACTAATCAATTGTGTTACAGACCAGCTGAGGGTGACAAACTGCAGTATCCAGTGGAGATTCTAATAGACAAGGAGAGATTAATCTGGATCTCTGTAGAGGTGTTTATGTTAAAAATAACAACCCTTGGGAGTTGTAAGATATTAGCAAACAAATAGGTGAGGCCATGAAAAAACCTGATCATGTATCTTTAGGAAAAGATACAAAGTAAGAAATGGGCTAAGGACAAAACCCTGGGTGATGCTAAGATGTATGCAGAAAAAAAAAACACCAGCCCAAATAGGCTTAGATGACATGGTTAGAAAGGCAGGAGGTAAACAGGATACAGTGGTGTCATGAAAGGAACAGCTACGGAGGATATACCAGAACACAACTCCACACAACTCCAGGAAAGCATTCTTCTTAATCGCTACATGAACATAAAAAAATCAAGTCCAGGGGCTGAAAGGAATGAAAGATACGTAAGAGTCAACTTTGAAGCCCTGTGACTATTCCCTCACTCCTCAAGTACTTCACATACAGTTATCATACATTGGCAGCACTTTTTTATAGACGTTACACAGTACTATTTAAAAAAAATATTTTGGCTATATTTAGATTATACTGTATATAATCTTGAATATGGGGACCAGTCTTCAGGGTGCTTGGCCCAGAGTTCCAAGTTACCAGGACCTTGCATTTTTGCCACTTTTTTCACATTAACACTGCGAAAAGATACCTGGTCAGGAAAAGGCAAGGCTAAAATATCAGAAAAAATGCTTTAAAGTGGAAGTTGCAAACCAAGTAAACCTACAAGAGGTTTTTAAAAAATAGTTTATAGTTGCTAGACCTGTGATAAAAGGCTAGCAATTTCATTCTTCCTTAGTGCATCTCTTTGAAAGAAGAGAGGGCGACAAGAGGAATGAAGGTGGAATAGTGGCATGGTGGCATTCACACAGCAAACAGTCCAAGAACCAGACTATATCACACTTAGCAAAAAATAAAAAAGAAAGAAAAAAAGGAAGAAAGAGGAAAATAAAAGATTTTATAAGATCAGGTTCTGGCACAGTAACCAGGTTGGAAAGGGAAATCTTACCTTATCAACATATAAAAATGAAATAAATAACAGAGTATATCACTAAATCACTAACAGTAGTAGGACACTTTAACCCAACTGGAGGAAACAAAATCTAGAAAGGAGCAATGCTTAAATGTTTAAAAATTTCATATTTAGAACTTTTTGCATTGTCCTCTGATTAGGAAATATAATGGAAAATTTCATAAATGTGTTAAATGAACAATGCACTGCACGGATGACGTTCATCAACAGCACACAATATATGGAGGCTAGGCATGGAAAGAGTGTTTGGGCTACACTGCAATGAAGAAGGGTAGCTGAATAAAGAGCCCTTAGAATTCTTGAATCCAAGAGAATTATCTCCCATTTTACTTCTTGAAAAGTGGTAATAAGAAAATAATTAGGAGAGGAATATTCAGTAATGTTTCTTCTAAAAATCTGACACTTACAAATCTATCCCTTGTTCTATTATTTCTTTTTGTTGCTTTAGGACCTCAAATTGTTCTGGATTATCAGTCCCAGACATCTGTGTACTGTAGCTGCCTATTCCTGATGATGATGTTGACTCCAGGGAGTTTAAACTTCCGTATCTGTTTATTGTCTCTGGGTGTTTGATTTCACTCATCTCTTGGTCTGAGGGTTTCTCCTGACCTGTAAGAAGAAAAATTGATACAGTATATTACAATAGTCCCTTCCTTATCCATAGGAGATATATTCTAAGACCCCTAGTGGATGCCTAAAACCTTCAATGGTACTTATATATATAGTTCCTATACATACAGTCCTATAATAACATTTCATTTATAAATTAGGCCCAATAAGAAATCAATAACAGCATTTAATAACCATAGCAACTTCAGCATATGATTACTTTTCTTTCCTTATTGAGATTTTTCTTTCACCTTTTCACTTAAAGGAAGCACTTTACGGCTTCTCTTTGGCATATCCCACTTTCCAGTAACACTGCTCTTATGCTTTGGGGTCATTATTAAGTAAAATAAGAGTTGCCTGAACATAAACATCTCAATTCCATGACAGTTTATCTGATAATTAAGGGTTCTAACTGAGTAATGGATAGGTAGCATATACAGCACAGACATAGTGGAAAAAGGATGATTCATAACCCAAGAAAGATGGAGAGATATGTTTTGAGACTTTATCATACTAATCAGTGGGCAATTTAAAATTTATGAACTATTTCTGGGATTTCCATTAACAGTTTTAGACTGCAGTTGACTGCAGATGACCAAAACCATGTCAAGTAAAACCACTGGTAAGGGAGGACACTGCTATATTCTGTCAAAGAAATAAAAGTGAAAAGGAAAACATATTATTGTCTTGAGACAAGGTATTTCAATGTTCTTTAGATAACTACTTAAAGCAAATAATGTATGAGGTGCTATAATAAACAATATACTTTGATATTGAAACCACAAATATTAAAACAGTATGATCTTAAAAAGCACACCGTGGTACAAAAGCACAGTGTATAGTTTGCACATATCAGGACTTTTTTTCAGTTGCAGTGCTTTGTATCCACTGGAGTTTTGCTCCTGGCTCATGCTTCATGGGGAATACTTTTCCCTCATAGGACTCTTAGTTATGATAACACTAGTATAGCCCTGAAGCTTTGAGTTTTTCCCAAAGTTGTGAGTAAACATCAAACACAGATAACTCAACCTTCTTAAAACATAATCGCTATATTGCTAGAATAACTAAATTTAAAAACTGAAATAATTTCAGCTGGAAATGGTGGCACATGCCTATAATCCCAGCTACTTGGGAGGCAGGAGAACAGTGAATTTGAGGCTAGACTGCTTAATATAATGAGATGCCATCTCAAAAACAAAAGGACTGGGGATTTAGCTCAAGTGGCGCCCTGCCTGCCTCATAAGCGCAAGATCCTAAGTTTGATCTCCGGTACTGCAAAAACAAAACAAAACAAAAAACCAAAACTCTAAATTAGGAATAATTTTTTAAGGGACTTCTTTTTTTGAGGGGAGAGAGGTCTTTTCCCTTTTTTTTTTTGGTACCAAGAATAAAACTTAGGGTCTTGCCACTTACTAGCCAGGCATGGCACTACTGAGCTACTTCCTTGGCCCTAAATTGGTAATAACTTTAATGCTGGTTATAGTATTTAAGTCATAAGGAATGCTTTTAACAGATAAATGAATAAACATGTCATGAAATTAATGTCATCTGCAACTACCCTCCAAAATAGTTTTTCTTAAAATGATGAAAAATTTTAAGACATATAACTCAAAATGTTACCTTACCAAGAGTCGTCTGAGAGTTGGGATTCACATATTGATCCTTACTCCACTCAACCATACACTTCAAAATTGACACTAAGCATTCTAAACCTTTCTTCCTCAAGCTCAATTCCTATAATTCGTAAATAGAATAAAAACAAGAAAGACCCTTTAAGAAAAACACATGCATGTTCCTTGGTAGTTTAAATTTAAAAAATTTTAAAGTTCTTACCTGAACATTACTCATACCAAGTTCTTGACTGCCCCTTCCTTGAGCAATTTTTGATAGATCATTTACTAGTCTTTCGAATATATTTGCAGCATTTAAATCACAGTCATAGTTTACATAAATATCCACTACACTCTGAGCATCTGTAACAATATATTAATTTTAACAAAATGCATCTAATTATTATTTAACCTTTTAAATAACTCATAATGAGATAAAAAAGGAGGACAATTTCAAATACCTGCACAAATCCTTGTTAGTGTCTGAATAACCATCCATTTGTGATCAAATGAGCTAGTAGAAGTTTCCAAAATATATAGGAAAATTTCTTTAAAGAACACCTGTGATGGGGGAAATTTCTGTTTAAAATACTGTTTAGAATTCAGATGTGTGATTACTTTTTAAACATCCCAACCTGTAGAAAGGAGATCAGCACCCAAGCTCCTCTGGAGTTCATCTCTATATGAGTCTATCACCAAAATCTCAGGACTAAAATAACTTGGGTAAGTGACTTAAACTTGTCCTTGTAATACCAGTCCTGTGCTTTACCTTGATTTGTTTGCCATCACACAGCTGATACAAATAAAACAGGCAAAGTTTTGGAATTACTCAGGGCAATAATTTCTTGAATGAAATAAAATTCATGCTTCAGTTGCTTTATCTCTTCAAAAGGCATAAATTATATTCTGTTCAACAGTTATATTTTCAGACATTCTAGTTCAGGGCAGCCTTGACTGTTCCTAGATTTAAATGTAACTGTTACTCTAAACAAAAAAAGATGTATTTCTTACATGCTGTTACTAGTTACAAATGGGAAAACCTTTACTGCCTAAAAACTATATACAAGCTGTTTCTCACTTTTCTTTACACCAAATAGTATCAAGCATAAAGGAGTTAACCTAATGGAGTAAAATTCAATTTAACAGCTAAGAATTTTCAGATTTATTCTGGAAAAGAGTGACCTAAGAAAAAATAAGTAACAAAACAACATACTAGCATTTATTTATGGAGCATATATATTATGAATACAGAAACAGTAACATTTGTTAAGATGACTGAATTCTCCTTCCCAAGGGTTAGGTATCCTTGTAAAGTGCTTTTCTTTCACAAAACTCAATACATTTGTATGTTTATACTACTAAAAGGTTCACCACCACTGACCTATGGACTTTAAGCTCTATGAGGCTAGGGACCAGGTCTGCCTGTCCTTTTTTTTCTTTTTTGAGACAGATTTCACTATGTGGTTCAGGCTGGGCTGGGATGCACTATGCAGCCCAGGGTGGCCTGCCTCTAACTCATGATTCTCCTGCTCCAGTCTCCCAAGTGACATATGGTACCGCTTCTGGCTCAGGGACCAGGCTTTTCTTCCTAAGCATTGTGTCTGCATTGCATGGAGCATAAGTAGGCATTTAATAAATATTTATGGCCATATGGTCACACTTCTCAAACAATACATCAAGTCACCCCAGAGTGCAGCAGCTAACTCACAGAAGTGCAATGAGAATTTCTGAGGAAAAATTCAGCAAGGAGTACATATGCTGGATACCTTGAAAGATTATTCACAGTTCCAATTAGATCACACTACCATCCTTTCAGTGACATCATTATCTTTACAAACCTAGGTGTTGTTAGCTGCTATGATAAAAAAGAAGTATACATAAGGAAATGATGAAGAATAGCAAGGCAGGAGGTACTGTGCAATCTGATTCAAAAGTCAAAGAAGCTGTACATTGTCAAAGAGTTACACGTAACCCAGCAGTTATGAACTGTGGCTAAGGATAAAATGAAAACATTTTTCTTTTAATTTGTATGTACTATTTTTTTAATGGACACTAGCTTAAGTTGTTTAAACTTAACTGCTTAATAAATGAAGCTGTTAGGTATTTCTTTCTATGGGTGCCATGAAAAGATCAGAGACCCTAATGGTGCCATGAATCATGTGTGGAACTTTGGTTCTGCTTTGTGTGTACACATGCATGCACAAGTATGTACATAGGGGGGAGTTATAGACTGAGCCCAGAACTTCATGCGTGCTAGGCAAGTACTCTTCCAGTGAGCTACACCCCTAGCTCTTTTGTTTTGTTTTG
Organism: Heterocephalus glaber; assembly: GCF_053883595.1. Classification (NCBI taxonomy): domain Eukaryota; kingdom Metazoa; phylum Chordata; class Mammalia; order Rodentia; family Bathyergidae; genus Heterocephalus; species Heterocephalus glaber. The sequence goes on from NW_028258344.1 coordinate 11,859,574, forward strand.
TTTTTTTGGTACCAGGGATCGAACTTGGGGCCTTGCACTTGCCAGACAAGTGGCAGAACCACTGAGCTAAATCCCCGGTTCTCCCCTAGCTCTTTTTTATTTTACTTTGAGACAGGATCTTCTTAAGCTGCCCATGGTGGCCTCAAATTTGTAAACCTCTTGCCTCAGCCTCCTGAGTAGCTAGGATTACAGGTGTGTGCCACCATGCCTGGTTCTCATTTACAGAATAAATTTCAAAAACAGATTTGAAGAGGCAGGGAAAAAAATCCAACCTTCAGCTACTATGTATGGTTTATCACACTGTACTAACAAGCAAACAGCTATCATTGTAATACACCATGCCTAAAAACAGGAGTTCTAAAACAAAAAACAAAAATCAAACTTTTAATGATTCCCTGAACACTTAATATGTACATGTAGAATAATAACTATGATAAGGAAACTGTCTTTATAAAATAGATGTTTTCTTAAAAAGCTGTACATAAATTTCTGAAATAATTCAATGCACACTGAAAATTCATGTTATAAAAACTCAATACTCTCAAAGTAATTCTTCATGTTACAACAATCTTAATTTTGTTTTGCAAATTTCACTTTTAATGTGTTTTGCCAAGTGCAACAAAATTCATTTTGAATTTGAATATGTTTAATATTTTCAAAAATGTTCTTATCTCTCATTATCCTCTTTATCTCCCCTTGGGTGATAATGGACAGTGAAATAAACCGAACCTTTTTTTAAAAAGCAGAACATTATTAAAACAATTTTGTAATGAGACTCTACCACCTATGAGTCATTAGGAAATTTCTTACCACTGTTTCCTTTTAAATTCAATTTTACAGAAAAATAATAATCACAACTATTTTTATGATACCTAGTTCCATAAGAATTTGCAACACAGCCAAGTAATTACAATAGGAATCTCAGTGTTCAAAAACCTGTAAGTAACTGGCTGCACAAAGACCTTCAATATTTTCTGTCAATGTAAATGTCTCATCATCAAATGAAAGATTTCAGGGTTTACAGAAAAATTCTAAAAATCTGTTTTAAAGACTTTATTTGTAGTTCCTAAAGATAATGGAAAAGACTATCTAAATGTAGCACCTGTTCCTAAATGCTTAGTATTATTTTCATAAGACATATACCAAACTTCTAAATCTTGACAACGTACAAGCACCAGAAGTTGTTTGCTGTTCAAAAATATGGCCCAAGTTTAAAAAGTTTTTACTTAAAATATGAAGTCATTCTGCTTCATTCCCATAAAAATGTTCTAAATGATTCTGATAGATATTACAGAGCATTAATAAAAAAGGATGATTGCTCTGATCATCAAAAATTGAGAAAATAATTTATTCTTTCTCCTGAGCTAATTTATTATGTCTTGTACTGGGACTAAATATGAGGGTAAAAATTAAAATGCAACATGCATATACAGTATATTAAACATAAAATGAAGGTTAAAACTGACATAATAATGGGTAGTTCTAAAATACATAATTTCTCAGTCAAAAATATTTTAATAATGAGTTGAAAAATGCATCTAAATCAGCAAATTATAAAGTTCTGAATTATCTGAACATGAAAACAAAAGACCAGAAACTGGTAACACCTGCATAATACTTGTAGACATAACTGGAAGATTTTCCAATTTAGTTTTGCTAAATCTCTGAAAATATTTTAGAACCACATGACTACTATACTATTTCCAAAGATTTGGGAGAAAACTTTAAGAATAAATATACAAATAAATGTTAGAAAAAAGGTACAAAGAAAAATTAACTTTTCAAATATTCTAAATATAACCCCCCAAATGATACTCTTTTATGAAGTGCTTAATATTTAAATGATTTAAAGCCATGTAGACTCAGTATACATTTGGAACTTTCTTTAAAAGCCAAATTCATTACCATAAACCATATACTGTACACAATGGCAAAACTATTGTGAAGATGAAGTTAATTCAAGAAAGCTACAACCACTCATTCAATTAGTGTAAGTTCTGTGGAGGTAGGACCAGTGTCTGCATTTTGAATTCTCAGAACTTATCTGGGGCTTAGTACTTCACAGACACATGCTAGCTGAATGGATGAATTAAAAAAAGAAGTACACAAGAACACACATACATTTCACATTCTGGAAAATTTTTCAGCATGTTAAAGACAGCTGATTTAACGTGAAACAAACAATATATCCAATAGCATCCTAAACTTTAAGACCTAAATACAGAACATACCTCAATTTGCATCTTCAGATGTGTCTTGAAATTTGACAACAAAGTAAGAAATATGGAAAGAGAAAGCTCAAAAACCTCTGGAACAGACGAGACTCCATTTTTTGAGAGTGCAACACACAGATACTGCTTAATAGCATTAATAAACATCTCATTTGTTCTGAAAACAGGTCCTGCATTCTGTAGAATGGATAGAAGTAACTGCAATGAAAGAATCTTGGATCGTAATTCATGAGACCTAAAATGTAAAAAAGAAAGCAAGGTATATGGACAAGTTTAGCATTACAGCAATAGTAAGATTTATCCTGGCACCACATTTCACAAACTTTTTAAATGGAGAAGAACAGAAAAACTCATCAACATTTAGAAAAACAAAAAGTACAGTATATGAAAAAGCTTAGCCACTAACAGAGGGTGCTTCCTTTCTACTACAAAACTTCACAAACTTTTCAAATGGGGGAAGAAACCTCATAAATATTTAACATCAACTTGCTTTTCCAGTAGAAAAAATAATTTGAAGATACATGCTTTGCTTCTTTCTTTTACAATTACATATCTCATTAGAAATCACCATAAACTTTCTTGAATTAAGTGCTATCTTTAGCATATAATAGTTTCATATAATGTTTTTCCTAGTTATCCTACTCAAAAATCCTGAACACCAATAAAACTTGAATGTGTTAACAAGTTATAGCACTATTTCAAACTTACCTTCTCAATGACTAAAGTTTTTTCTTTTGAAATAAATACTGGCTTTGAGAACATTTAAAAAAATTATTTTGTAATGACAAGCTAAAAAATAAATGTTTAGCTTAAAATTTTAATTTAGTTTTCTGATAATATACTGTCATGCTTATTACTATCTAGAATTTTAATTAGATTTACAAATATAATTTTTATCCCATTAAAAAGGGTCAACAGACCAAGGAGATTGATCCCAAGCAATACTCAAATGCAGGCCGCAAACACACTAGTGGTTTGTTGTTTTTTTAAAAAATTCTATCCCAAATACTGTACTCAGTCACATTTATAGTGTAGGAAACTTAACTGCTCTTTATTTCCAACTTAAAATTTTCATGACTATAATTATCAATTATTTCAAGGATCCAAGTAAATTTAGCAAGGGATACTTCATTTCATGTAAATTGGTATTAGAAAAAAGAAAACACACTACTTTCTTTCAAACAAAACTGGAGCCAATAATATCATAGCTCCTTATTACATAGTCATGTTTCCAAGATGGCTATTACTCTGAATCTAAGACTATGAGTGGCAAATCCCTCAGTACAAAAAGGAAAAAAAGAGTGCTTAAGTGAATCAAGTTAGAAATAGTGAAAGACTTTCAAATTCTAGTCTTCATGTTCTAGTGTTCCAAGGCTTACTTACACACAACTAGTACTTTCAAGTTTAACTCAGATGCATATCTTTTTTGGCTCAATTCCTATAGTAATTAAATACTGCAGCTTGCCATTCTCTAACATCTGAGTTTTTGTTATAGTTTATCTTTGTATCTGCAGCACCTAACAAAATGCTTTGAACACAATACATGGCCCCAAAATTAAATTATTTATTCTTGTTCAGTCATTTATAATAAAGAAGTGGTCAAATGACTATCATGATTTATTTATTTTGGTTTTTTGAGACAGGGTCTCACCATAAATGTAGTTCAAACTGGCCTTAAACTCATTATGTAGCCCAGGCTGGCCGTGGACTAACAGCGATTCTATAGCCTCAGCCTCCCAAGTGCTGGAATAAATTATACTTGTAATAGACAAACAAGGCTGGAAATTCATTTCTGCAGTTTTTCATGGGGGTAGTTTGAAATTATGATTCAAATTTAAAGAATAGTTCCTGGATATCATCTTAGCAAAATCAGAAAACATAAAGAGAAGCAAAGACAAAAAGAAAATTATATAACTAGGAAAACTCACTGAATTTGAGCCCCCCCCCCCAAAATTCAAGATTTAAAAAAAATTTTTTTTCTTTTGGAAAAAGAACAGCTCCTAAAATTTTACCTCTTTCAGCCTTTCCAATAGTTTAATAACCCTGACTGCGGCCGGGGACTTAGCTCAGTGGTTCCACCGCCTGCCTCGCAAAGCCCAAGGTCCTGAGTTCGATCCTTGGTACCAAAACAAAACAAAACAAAACAAAATCCTGACTGGCAAGTTAAGAAGGCCTTAAAATAAATTTCCCTAATACTTGGTTTAAACCCACTAAGTATGAGGATTAACTAATTTACATTTTTCCTCAAAATAATCCCCGTTCCTTGTGGTACTGGGGATTGGACCTTTGAGCTACATATTCAGCCATTTGTTCTTTTTTAATTTCAAGACAAAACCTCACCAAATTGCTAAATTGTCCAGATTGGACTCAAATTTATGATCTATGATCCTCCTACCTCAGCCTCCCAGAGTACTGGGATTATAGGAATGTACCATCACGCACAGTTAACACTGTAGTTTTTAAAAACTGAAGCAGTGTTGCTTACATCTCCCCCATCTCAATATCCTTTTCTTAAAGTTACTCTCTCCAAGGATTCTTTCTCCAGGAAGTTCTCCTAAAGTTGTCATGTTATATTACATTTTACTGCAACATTAGAGAGGCAGGCCACTCTTAAAACTCCAGAGTTTAACTGCAAGCAGTAATTAGTTACACTTGAAAAACAACTTTTTATGACTCACAGAAATGACACTTCCTTAGGGTTTAAACTAAAATACAAGGGCTGATCAAAAGATTTGGTGTCTAAATAAAAAAAATGATTACAATGAAAGACATGTGGTCATTAGTCCCCTTCAAAATACTCCCCCTCACTTTGAGCACATTTATTTCATCATTCTTGTCACTTTCTGAAGCAGTTCTGGAAGTCCTCTTTCACAAGTGTTTTTATGAGATGTGATAAAAAAATACAGTGAAGGCTGCTGCCAACTGCCATCTGATGAAAATGCAGGTTTATAAAAATATTAAGTTGTGCCTTCATCTACCTTATTCACACCAGGTCTGGCACTGTGAATCTTCTGGCTCTTTGTCAAAGTCAAAATCACCAGGAATGGTAAATGTTTTCAATCGATTTGGAACATCTAGGTAGCCATGATGGCACAACTACAGACACTAATGAAAGTGGACTTCCAGAACTGCTTCAGAAAGTGGCAAGAATGATATGCTAAGTGTGTTGGCAGGGAGAGAGCTTAATGGCAATGTCTTTATTGTAGTTATTTTTAAAATGTTAACATTCACTGTATTTTTTTTAATCACACATGGTATTTGATGGGAATTAGACAAATGATGCCTATCTCCCAACAGAGAAAGGTGTCTCCTTCAGCATTCTGTCAGGCCTTAATGCATACATATTGCCTTTCATTATGACTTTTAAGATTTATTTCCTTTAAGCTTTATTAAATTTTTGGCTCATAGTTTTTAGAAGCCTAGCATGAATTGAGAAGGGGCTACAACTGACTCTGAAGTTACTTATAATACAGAAATAAAATTTTACATTTATTTATTCATTCAGTAATGTTTACTGAGCACCTACTATGTATTGGGCACTATTTATCATGCTGTCCTGTCATTTTGGGAAATAGTGTAAGGTATCTACTCCAGCAACTTTGGAACTGTTTTTCAATATCACATTTTTTTCTTAAAAATGTTAGGTTGATTTATAAGGACTTCTCTGAGAAGTTACACAGTTTGTTAATAATCAGAAGTCCTCTAACTCAGACCATACTGTACACAGCAATTAGAAGCCATCAAGGCAGGAGAAAACCACAAAAATGCCTTTTTTTTTTCTTTTTTCGCAATACTGGTGGATTGTACCCAGGGATACTCTACCACTGGGCTACATTCCCAGCTCATTTTTAGGGTTTTTTTTTGAGACAGAGTCTTGCTAAGTTACCCAGGTGTGACTAAAATGTGTGATCCTCCCACTTCAGCCTCTGTGGGTGCTTGAATTACAGGGGTGTGTCACCATGCCCAGCAACAATTTTTAAAAAAATAAAATACCTCTCCCCAACATTTTAAAGTATGGCACAAGAAGAGCAAAAGAAAATTCAAACTCTTAACAGTAAGTTTCAAGCTGAAAAATGTCTATTTCTTAGCAAAACAGCTATGACTTACTTTGGATCTGGTGGTCCATCTGACAGTGGTTTCATTGATAGTTTACACAATGACCTGAATACTAGAAAGGCATCCTTTTGTAAAATGTGGGAAAACTTAGCACCAGGTGAAGGTCCTGAAGAATTTCCAGATTCCTAAACAAGTTAATATACCATGAAAATAAATATATTTTCCAGGGTAAAATAATTTCAGCCTTCTAGTATATTTTACTCAATTAACTAATAGGTGGAATATTCCCCACCCCATCTATTGGAAGAGGAACTGAATGACTAATTTGCCACAGTGGTTTTCTTAAATCTTATATGCCATTCTCATACACAATAATAATAACACCTTTAAAATGCATTCTTTTAAAATAGTCCTTCCTTGTCACCAAATAAATTCTTAAAATTTACCCATCTCATACTGTTATTGACAAAAAATTAGCACAAACCATGGACAAAATACCTATCCAAAAGGCCTTCTAGAAGACTTTATGTTAAAAGATACAGATAAGACCATAAAGTACAGAGAAAGAATAAAGAACTCCTGTGATTACCACAGTACTGATTTCTTTGTAGTCCTAAACAAAAGTCAAGATGAAGTTCCCTAAATTTCTAAATGTTGTTGTCTTATACTATCATTATCCTGTAAAATATGTGGTAAGAATGTTCTCTTAAAATGGCAGTTCAAAGTGGAAAAGTGGGGAGGATGTGAACATAGATGAGATACACCTTAGCTGGAAATGCAGGTATCAATATATGAAGGGAATAAATTGCACTAATTTATATCAGTGAAGGCGGGTGGGGGAGTTCTTTACTTCCACAAACTGAAATCAGCCAGAATCATAAACCGGATTTACAAAAAGATGTTGGTGGACATAAATCTGTCCCCACCCACTTAAACCCACTTATACCTGAGTATCGTTGGAAGAAACAGATAATCTGTCATCAGGTAAGGATGGTGTATATGCAACAGAAATTGGTGTTCCTGGAATTCCATTTGCTTGAATATTTTCACTGTCACTACCATCTTCTATAGTTCCAATGTTGCCATCTGTACTTGCATTGATAGTAGTCCCTTCTCCCATATCTAAAACAGTAAGAATAAAAAACATGCAAATATATCTAACTTAACCAAAGTGTGTTTAGAAGCATAACATATTTAAAATGAAATAGTGGCAAAAGAGAAATAAAATATGTATTGGCACCATTTAAAGGTTAGCATATTTACTATTAAGTTAAGTATCTGGCATACTTTTGAAGATGATCCTTAAGTTGTTCTGGCAATAAAACACACTCAGCCAATGACAGGCTATCTAGGATATGCCAAAGCAGCTTATTTCTTAGTCTACATTAGCATTTAATTAAACTGAGTTCTGATGAATCATAATGCCTTGAGATGTTAAAAGAAATTCCTTGAAAAATACCTCATTGTCAAGTAAATTTGGGAGATGATGGGAAACAGGTTTCTTTATTATAGCCTTTAAAGTGCTAATATGCACTGAGCACTCCAAAGGGAATATACAATCTGTAGTATTTCCAAAATTTATTTTATCATGAGCTCCACTGCTTTTTTTTTTTTTTTTAAGAGTAACATATATTCTTTACAACATAGCTTGTATACCACTGGATGATTTTCACTGTCACTCTGAAGAGCAATACTTGTATTTAATACAAACTGAAACAAAATAACTTCTAGTAGAACAAATAAAGATAATGGAAACTGTACCAAGTTCCATAACTACTCAAGGTGTAATACATTTATTACCTTAAAAAACAATATATACATGTCTATGGTCACAATTAAGCAGCTATCTGGCAGGAAACTATTCCTTTCATGCAACCAATGGACACTATAAGCAGGGATATGGAAAACATTCTGTGCTATGGGGAGGAAAGACTTCGGAATATGAAATATGTGTTTCAATCATGTTTCTATCATTTAGCTGGATAAGTTATTTTCTCTTTCTTTGCCTCCATTTCTTCATTAGCCACCGAGAAAATGAAGTTTATGAGGAATAACCAAAACACAAAGACACAACACATAATACAACTGGTACTCAGTAAGTGATTGCTATTACTAATTTTGTTATTAACTGATTAACATCTCTCCAAGTTTTGAGTGACTCAAAGGAGTAACAGCTTCTGGCTCCTCTACTCTGAAGCTGTTTTTTGCTCTTGAAATTAGAACACCCTGCAAGAGTAAGCTGAATAATAGCAAAGCATATTTTGCAATTAACAAGTTTAACATGAAAAAATTATTCAGTAATAAAATACATTTGGGAAACTGGAGATCACACAAAATCAAACAGCTGCTTTGTCAGAATAACTTGTAGAGCATTTTCCTAATGTTTGATATGCATGATACTATTATAGTTTTTATTATATGTATATACATGTAACAAATGCTTATATACAGCAGAGAACTCTTTAGAATCACAAAGAAATTTAGTAATAATTATCAGAAACTGCATTCCTAACAGTCTTCAAGGCACTTACTCTGATTTCTCTGCACCCAATTACATCTCCACCTATGATCCTTTCTCCACTCCCCTCTACAAATGACCTCCATTGTCTACTTAGCTAAGAATTAATTTAAAATAGGCTTTCTCTATCTTACACCACCACAAAGTTCCCTGACAACTCCAAAAATCTTCTCTCTCATTTAAGAGGAATTACTCCTTTTATTTCTAAGAATCATTTATATGCCCTCAAATACACCTTTTCTTTAATTTCTTAGGTGTGAAAATGAAATTACAGCCAGGGATTTAGCTCAGTGGTTCGCACGCCTGCCTCGCAAACACAAGGTCCCAAGTTCGATCCCCAGTACCAAAAAAAAAAAAGAAAATGAAATTACGGGTATGTATGAATAATGCCCTTATTTGTAGAAAATACATGTTGAGGTATTTAAGAGGCAAAATGTCATGATGCATACAATGAATTTTCAAATGGTTCAGCAAAGATATATATGTATGTGTGTTGTTTGTGTATTAAAAGACACATAAAGCAAATGTACCAAAACTGATAACTGAATCCAGATAAACGGCACACAGGTGATCATTATATTCTTTGATCTTTTTTTGTAGGTTTGAAATTTTTCTAAGTAAAAAACTTGCAGAAAAATGAAAGAACTTTCACTTCCTAGTCTATGTTATCTACATTAGATGTCGGTAAACTTTTTTTTTGTAAATGGCCATATAGCAAACATTGTAAGTCTTAACAGTTTCCATTGGAACTATTCAGCTCTACTTTTAGGTGTAATAAAAGCCATAATAGGCAACAAATAAATGTGGTAGTATTACAATAACCTTTATTTACAAAAATATGCAGTGGGCCCAATTTGGCTCACAGGGCACAATTTGCCAAACCCTCATCTACAATATTAGATTTTTAAAGAATGCTTGGGCTTGTTTTTCTTTTTCCCTGATTATGAGGTATTCTTTTCTTTCTTATTTTCTTAATTCATATTGTCAATATCATGGCTTCTTTCTAAGTCTCTATATTTTTTTCTACTTGATAAAAATAGTTGGAGCCATAAGAGTAACAGAATGACTTCCATCTATAGCACTTGCCTTGATATTTCTTTGGCTAGAGTTCTATTTTCCATTACATATTTCATAAACATTTCCACATGTATGGCCAACCTAAGAGTCAAAATCAGTATGTTAAAAGTAAATTATTAGTAGGGCCGGGGATTTAGCTCAGTGGTTCTGGCTCCTGTCTTGCAAGCGCAAGGTCCCAAGTACAATCCCCGGTAACAACAACAACAAAAAAGTAAATTATTAGTGCTGTTTTCCCCCAAGTTATCTGTCAATATGATTCAACTCTACAATAATATCATCATCTACCTAATCTAGGCAGGCTCAAAAACTGGGGGACGATCTATGTAAAAAACATAGTAGGCCTGACACTACCTATTTTAGAAAAAGCTACTTTCAAGATTGGACTTCAGTTGACACCTGGGATCCTGTATTTTGGGAGGGTTATTACCAGGACTGATTAGAGGCTTACAGGGTCCAGTGGTGGTGAACCTATGGCACATGTGCCACAGCGGGCTGTTCATTATCACTGAACGCTCTAAAACATTCGCCATTACTGGTCTAAACTGTACAAAAAGAATGGATTATACAGAACCAGCTCTCCAGTTAGGGATTTGCAATTTGAACCAACATTCTTTCTGGAACTCTGGAATTTTGGCACATGCCAGGCACAGGGTCTAAATAACAACATCCAATAAACTCCTTAGGCCTTAAGTCTCTAATAAATATTTCACAATTTGATGCTGGAAGAGTTGAGAGCATTCAGGATGACTTCACTGGGATAGAATTCTTTAAAGTATAAGCTGATTTCCTCCAGACTTTATCCAATACACTTTTTTCCTTTGACAATCTTGCTCTGTACTTTCTTTACATAATAAATTTTAACACAGTAAAATTATATGCCATGTCCTATGAGCCCTCTCAGTAAATCATAAAATCTTGAGGCAATCTTGTGAACCTCTGACATACTTTTTCTTTTCTTTTCTTGACTTATTTGAATAGTTAAAAGTATTCTTGATTTGATACACATTATCTCATTTAAGATCCATGTTTTCTTCTCCCCTTCCACCATTACTGTCCTATTCAGGCTTAGATTATTTTGGCTAGTCTCCTCCTGAACTTCCTATTTTCAAATTTAGCTGCTAGCATAGTTCTAATGTTTCATGTCTCAGCTATAAAATATTCAATGGTAATTCAGTCTGTCCTAGAATGAAGTCCAAAATCTTACACCTGGAATTCATAATCCTCTGTGGGTTGTCTGAAAACTCTTCTATTGTATAACACCACATATGCTGTACTATAGCCAAAGCACCACTTGCCAATTTCCAAATCTAATCATTCTCTGCTGTAGACTCTCTCACATTAGGAAAACAGAGCAAGCTCAAATAAATAACCTTATGAGGAGTCTTAAGGTACTTGAGAAGCAACAATAATCCAGGTCCAAACCAAAATTAAGGAAGGAAAATTATGAAGATTAGAGTGGAAAACAATGAAATTGAGACTAAAAAAAAAATCAAGGAATCAAAGAGCTGGTTCTTTGAACACATAAAAAAATAGGTAAGACCTTGTGAGACTCATCAAAAGAAAGAGAAAAGACTCACAACAATGCAATTAGAAATGAAAAACTGAAATTACAACAGACACTGTCAAAATCCAGAAGACAGTAACTACTCTGAAAAATTGTATTTCAACAAACTGTCAAATTTTGAAGAACCTGACAGATTCCCAGAATTATAAATTACCAAGAAGACACAAATATGCTGAATAATCCAATAACAAGCAATGAAACTGACACAATAATAAGGAATCTAAAAACTGAAAAAGGCCCATGATCTGATGGATTTAATACTCAATTCTAGAAAATTTATAAGGATGCTATATCACCAATACTCCTCAAGCTTTTCAAAGAAACTGAAAGGGATAAAGTGCTCCCAAATTAATTTACGGGACTCAGTATCATCCTGATAAAAAGAAAACTATAGGCCAATCTTCTTAATAAACATAGATGCAAAAATCTTAAGCAAGGTATTAACAAACAGAATGAAGCACATCATCAAAAAGATCATACATCATGACCAAATATCATACATCCCAGAGATGCAAGGATGGTTCAATATACAGTAAGTCCCTGACTTATGAATAAGTTCTGTTTCTGAAGAACTATTTGTAAGTCAGATTTGTTCATAAGCTGACAAAGTGAGTCTTATATACTGTACAGTACATCACATAGACATAAGCAAGGTCAAAAACCACATATCATATCAATAGAAGCAGAAAAGGCTTTTGATTACCTTCATAGATGCAGAAAAAGCATTTGACAAAATCCAACATGCATTTATGATAAAAACCCTACAAAAAATTGGAATAGATGGTCTCTACCTCAAACTGATAAAAGCCATCTATGAAAAACCAATAGCCAATATCATACTAAATGGTCAAAAACTGAAATCTTTCACACTAAAATCAGGAATAACACAAGGATGTCCACTATCACCACTCTTGTTCAACACAGTTTTGGAAACATTAGCCATAGCAATTAGACAAGAGAAAGAAATAAAAGGAATAAAGATAGGAAATGAAGTCAAATTGTCATTATTTGCAGATGACATGATACTGTATACAGAAGACCCCAAGAACTTCACCAAAAGTCTTCTAGACTTAATAACCAAATTCAGTCAAGTAGCTGGTTACAAGGTCAACACACAAAAATCAATAGCTTTCCTCTACACCAATGACAGACTCACTGAGAGAGAAATAGGCCAAATAATTCCTTCCACAATAGCATCCAAAAAACTGAAATACCTAGGAATCAACCTAATGAAACAAATCAAAGACCTCTTCTCTAAAAACTACAGCACTCTGAAAAGAGAGATTGAAGATGATATCAGAAAATGGACAGACATCCCCTGCTCCTAGGTAGGAAGGATTAATATAGTGAAAATGGCCAGACTTCCAAAACTGCTACATAGATTCAATCCAATTCCAATTGAGATCCCAGCAGCATGCTTCTCGGACCTTGAGAAAACAATCCAAAAATTCATTTGGAACAAGAAGAGACCCAGAATAGCAAAAGCAATTCTAGGTAACAGAGACATGGCAGGGGTTATCACAATCCCCAACTTGAAACTATACTATAAAGCTGTGATAAAAACAGCATGGTACTGGCAAAGAAACAGACCTGAGGGCCAGTGGAACTGATTAGAAGATGCAGAAACAATGCTAGACACACTCAGTCATCTCATGTTCGATAAAGGAGCCAAATACCCTCACTGGAGGAAAGATAGCCTCTTTAATAAATGGTGCTGGAAAAATTGGGTTTCAATTTGCCAAAGATTAAAACTAGACCTATATCTCTCGCCAAGCACTACACTAAAATCAAAATGGATTAAAGATCTAAATATTAAAATAGAAACGCTGAACCAGTTGGAACAGAGGTTAGGTGGAACTCTTGAAGACATCTGTGTAGGAAAAGATTTTATGAACAAAACCTCAGTTGCCCGTGAACTAGCACAAACAATCAACAAGTGAGATCTCTTCTTATTAAAAGGCTTCTGCACAGCAAGAGAAACCACCAGCAGTGTGAAGAGACAACCCACAATGTGGGAAAAAATCTTCACCTGCTCTTCCTCAGACAAAGGTCCACTATCTTGAATCTATAAAGAACTTAAAAAGATCAGACCTCCCAAATTTAAAGACCCAATCCAAAAATGGGCATCTGAAATGAACAGACATTTCTCAGACGAAGTAGAAATAGCAAATAAATACATGAAAAAATGTTCAACATCACTGGTCATTCGAGAGATGCAAATGAAAACAACACTGAGATTCCACTTTACTCCAGAAAGAATGGCTGCTATCATGAAATCAACCAACAAATGCTGGCGAGGCTGTGGGGAAAGAGGAACCCTGCTCCACTGCTGGTGGGAGTGTAGACTGGTGCAACCACTATGGAAATCAGTATGGAGAAACCTCAAAGAACTAGGACTGAAAGTCCCATTGGACCCCGCTATTCCACTGCTGGGAATCTTCCCCAAAGAATTAAAGGAATCATACCACAGTGATATATGTGTGCCCATGTTCGTAGCAGCACAGTTTGTGATAGCTAAAACTTGGAAACAGCCCAAATGCCCATCAACTGGAGACTGGATAAAGAAAATGTGGTTTTTTTATAAAATGGAGTACTACTCAGCCATAAAAAATGAGAAATTAGAGACATTTATAGCTAAGACATTTATCGCACATTGAGGTGATACTCTTAAGTGAAATAAATAGGACACACATGTATAAATACCGAATAGTTTCTCTGTTGTGAGAAACTGAAGGTGGTAAATAAGGACTAAAATGTATAATAGATAATGTGAAACAGGAAGAAAAGGGGTAAAGGGGAAGGAAGTGGGAGGGGTAGGGGAAAGGAAAAAAGGGTATGGAATTAATGAGAAAATGGAAAAATTGGAACAAAATCTTTGTAAATAGAGAGGAATGGAGGGGTTGAAGGGAAGGCTGGGCAAGGGTGAAAAATAAGAACCAAGAGAGACTATGTAAAGGTGCAAATTTCCAATGATGAATGTCATTATATTGTATACCTAAAATGTATCAATGATTAGAATGAATAATTGATAATGCAAAATAGGAAGAAAAGGTCCAAAGGGGTAGGGGTAGTGGGAGGGGCAGGGAAAAAGAAAGAAGGGAAAGGAAAAATGCTGAGAAATGGAAAAAATGGAAATAAAGTCTTTGTAAATAGGGAAGGGTGGAGGGGGTGAAGCGAAGGCTAGGAATGGGGAAAAAATAAGAACCAAGATGCATCATGTAAAGGTACAAGTTCCCAATCAGAAATGTAAATGTGTTGTATACCTAAAATGTACCAATAAAAGAATTTAAGAAAAAAAAAAAGAAAAGGCTTTTGACAAACCCAACACCTCTTCATGATAAAAAAAACCCTAAAGAAAGCAAGTATAGAAGGACCATAACTGAATTTGACAGAAGCTATTTACAAGAAACCAACATCATATAAAATAGGGAAAAACTAAAAGCATTCCCCCTAAAATCAAGAACAAGGATCATCCACTATCATCACTTCTATTCAACATAGTACTTGAAACATTAGCCAGAGAAATCAGGCAAGAGAAAGAAAGGAAAGGAAAGGACAGGAAAGGACAGGACAGGACAGGACAGAACTCAAATTACCATTTTGTGCAGATGACTTAATATATAGAAGACCCAAAGAACTCCACCAAAAGACTAAGTGTTAATAACCAACCGCAGCAATGTAGCAGGATAAAGGATCAACAGGAATACCATTAGCATTTGTATTCACTAATGATGAACTTGATGAGAAGGAAATTATGAAAACAATACTATTCACAGTAGCTTAAAGAAAAATGAAATACGTAGGAATTAACCTAATCAAGGACGTGAAGGACCTCTACAAAGAAAACTACAGTACTCTGAAAAAGGAGACTGAAAAGGACATCAGAAAATGGAAAGATATCCCTTGCTCCTGGACAGGCAGAGCCAATGTTGTCAAAATGGGCATACTCTCAAAACTGTTATACAGATTCAATGCAGTCCCAATTAAAATACCAATAGCATACTTTACAGATCTAGAGAAAACAATCATAAAATTCATATAGAACCAGCAGAGACCCAGAACAGCAAAAGCAATTTTGGGCAACAAGAGCAAAGCAGGATGCATTATAATAGTTGGCTTCAAGCTATACTAACAAAGCAGTAGTGATTAAAAAAAAAAAAAAAAGACAGCATGACACTGGAACAAAAACAGATACATTGGTCAATGAACAGAATAGAGCAGTGGTGGCAAACTTACAGCACGTGTTGCCACAGCAGGCTGTTTATATTACTGAAAGCTCTAAAAGGTTCACCATCCTTGGAATATTCAGATAATTGATCTTTGATAAAGAGGCCAAAAGCATATGTTGAAGGAAAGCCTATTCAACACGTGGCAGTGGGAAAACTGTTTGCAGAAGATTAAAACTAGACCCATGTCTCTCAATGTGTATGAAATTAAAATCAAAATGGGTCAAGGATCTAAACATTTAAATAGAAACAATGAAAGATAAAATAGGTAATAAACTTAAAGCCATAGTTGTATGAAAGGATTTTCTAAACAGAACTGCCACTGCACAAGAAATAACAGCAGTGATCAACAAACGGGATTACATCAAATTGAGAAGCTTCTGAATAGCGAAGGAATCAATTAGTAGAGTGAATAGTCAACCTACAGAATGGGAAAAATTTTTTTGCTAGTTACTCCTCAGACAGAGAATGAATATCTAGAATATACAGTATAAAGAACTAAAAGAAAAACAGAACAGCTACAAGATCCAGTCAAGAGACGGGCAAGAGAAATGAACACACACTTCACATAGGAAGAAGTACAAATGGCCAACAAATACATAAAAATGTTCAACATCTCTGGTGATTAGAGAAATGCAAATTAAAACAATGCTAAGAGTCCATCTTATTCCAGAAAGAATGGCAATTGTCAAGAAATCAAAGAATAACAAATGCTGGCAAGGCAGTCGTGAAAAAGGAATCTTCCTACACTGTTAATGGGAATGTAAACTAATACAACCATTACGGAAATCAGCATGGAGATTTCTCAAAGAACTAAAATTAGAAATTCCATATGACCCAGCAGTTTCCCTTCTAGGCATCTTCCCTAAAGAGCTTAAGACATCATACTACAGTGATACATGTATTCCAATGTTTATAGCAGCACAATTTGTAATAATTAAATCCTGGAAGCAGCCTTGTATACCCATCAACAGATGACTGGATAAAGAAAATGTCATACCCACATATAATGGAATACTAGTTGGCTATAAAGGAGGGCAAACTTGAGACATTTGAACAAAAATGGATGCACCTGGAATTAACAATGTTGAGTGAAATAAATAGGACACACAGGTTTAAATACCATATGGTATCTCTCATTTGAGTAAGGCAAAGTACAAAGAGAACAAAGGAGGATGGATAGGAAACAAGGTGATGGATCTCTTATAAATGGTACGGAGTCCAAGAGACCAAGGTTGAGGGGGAAGGAGGAAAAGATGGGGTAAAGAAATGTCTTGTACAGGAACCTAATAACCTCAATATATGTAAACATTATATGCCATAAACATGAGCTAAGAATAATAATATCAGAAAGAATGAAAATGGGAAAAGGGAATTAGAAGAAGAGGGAGGGGGAAGGGGATTAAAAAAGAAAATGAGCAAGTTGTATTATTTACATGTACCCACTTAAGATGACTGTATAATGCATGTACTAAAAACATGTACTAATGAAAAATGTTTAAAGAGAATATTCCTATATAATGAAAGATATCTAAATAGAATAGTTCCTCTCCCTTTATTTTTGGCTTCACTTTCTCAGTTTAGTTACCCACAGTACACTACAATCTGACAATATTAAAACAGAAAATGCGAGAAATAATTTTTCAGTTTTGAATTGTGTGCTATATCAGTAGCATAATGAAATCTCTTGCCATCCCAGTGCATCCCACCCAGGACAAGAACCATTTTTTTGACCAACAGATCCAGAGTGCATATGCTACCCACCCATTAGTCACTTAATTATCAGATTCACTGTCACAATATTATAGAATTTGTGTTCAAGTAACCCTTATTTTACTTAATAATGGCCCTAAAGCACAATAGTAGTGATGCTGCCAACTCAGACATGCTAAAGAAGTGCTTCCTTTAAGTAAAAAGGTAAACATTCCTGATTCAATAAAGGGAAAAGAAATCATAAACTGAGCTTGCTAAGATCTATAGTAAGAATGAATCTTCTGTCCTTAAAATCAAGATGAAGAAAACTCATTTGAAGTTTTGCCATTGTACATCAAACTGCAGAAGTTATAACCACAGTGCATGGTTTAGTGCTTGGTTAAGCTGAAAAAGGCATTATATTTGTGTGTATGTGTGCGTATGTACATATATACACGTTATATATATATATATATCTCATATATATATATGGGATAAGGAGAAAAAGGGAGAGGGAGGGAGAGGGAGGGAGAGGCAGAGAGAGGAAGGAGGGGAGTATAAAAACTACACAGTGGTTTTAAGCATCTACTGGGGAGGGTCTTGGAAGATACACCCTACTATATTTTTCTAGATCATACATACACAAATCACTAAATTGGGAAAGTACTCATAATTTTGCCCTTTTGGTTCTACACATTATATGGACTCTACGGTCAGATAAAATTTCATGAAACACACTAAACTCATTTTGAATGAAGTATACTACCTCCAACAACGATGTTCACCATTTCTTCTACAATGCTCTGTATAATGTCTTGTGGCTTTTCCTCACAGTCATGGTTTTCTCCATCATACAAAATATCATTTTTAGATAATGCTTTAAAAAGAGAAAAATTCAATTAATTTTTTTGGAAACTTTACTAAATAATTTGATGAAAAAAGTTTGCTCCTAAAAATGAAAAAAAAAATCATATAAAAATTAGATACAATTATATGTCAAACTGTCAAAATCTGTAACAAAACCGAAACAAATATTTTTCAAAGTCAAGTCAATCTTAACAACGGTTCATTTGACAAGCTATTAAGTGATTATTAAACTTAAATTTCCTAGATTATTCCTTTAAGAACCGAACTTTTAAGTTGTTTGAGTGAAAACATCTACCATGTTTTATACAGCCTTACTTAATGCACACACTATTATACTAACCCTTATCAAAAATATATTAAGTGTAATTAAAACATTTTGATAACTATTAAGATCAACACTGTACTTTACTACAGTGAGGTACTTTGAGTAATCAGAGAGAAGGCCATCTGGACCTCTATCAGTGCTTTTCCTTAGCACATCTCAATAGAATCTACTTTTCCAAATAAATCTAAATTGAAGAAGTGAAAAAGAATTCATTCACCAATTTAATGAGAAACAAAACAGGAAAAAAAAGTTAACTACAAATCAGAAATTCTGAACAGCCTAAGAGAAACTGAAACTTAACATTCCAGATAGCTTGTCTAGACTACCACAGATAAAAATAGGATTTGCACTGAGCTTTCTGAAATGTTGACAATATCTCTAGGTGGCTCACTGAATGTTAGAAAGTTGGGTATCTGGAAACCTGTCCTGGGAGCCACTGCACTACATCAAATGGCATCAGACTGTACATTAGCTGATACTGATGCTGCCTCCACTGGCTTCTACCTCCCAAGACTATAACGGGCCACTATGACTGTCCCTACAATTTCAATGTTCTTAATCTACTGTCTTCTAAGTTCTACAAAAATAGTGAATGCCACAAGGGAAAGCCTGGTAAATAAGCATAGAAAACCTGTAGGGTTATTTCATAAAATTTCCAAGTAAAAAAAGCGTTTTGATTCATCTGTGGAATAAAGACATAGATGTACTGGTAAGTATATTTTCTACATTCTTAAATTTTTTATTTCTATGATCTAGTTAGGTAAATTCTTGAGTCTGAAAATCATTAAGTAACTAAATATACAGAGCCACTATCTCAAAATGTGCACAAAATGGCTAGTGAATTAAAATTCTCACATAAATTAACTGACAGAAATAAATTATAGCAACAAGGACTATTACTTATTGCACATAGGAAATGCTTAGGGAATCTGTTATGTCCAAAGTCACACACTAGTTGAGTGTTCTGTAGAACACACACTCTAAACCAATGAGTCTTAAGCAGAATTTTCATTTACATCAGCTGTTGGGAGAAAAAGCAGATTTACAAATCAAAATAATCACAATGATGTTATAGGAAACTATGTTTTATATATATTCTTATTTGTATTTTATAAGGCACTAACAGTCGTGTCTCACACAGTAGATGTTCCCACTCCTTGGATCTTAGCCCATGTGTCTCCTCTGTTGGGAAATTTACCAAATTTCTAGCTAAGCCAGACTACTCCTAACCATCACAATTCAAATAAAATATTTTCTCAATGAAAAGTATTTCCTAATTCTCCCAAGCACTGTCCTATCTTGTGCATGCTGTTTTCAGAAAACTTTTCACACAGTGTATCTCATTTATGCTCAGCTGACCCTCCAGGCAGGTTAAATACTATAAGCAATGGCTGCATCTATCATCTTTTTTTTTGGTACCAGGGATCGAACTCGGGTCCTTCCACTTGCAAGACAGGCAGCAGAACCACTGAGCTAAATCCCTGGCCTGCACCTATCATCTTAATCCCAAGTACTAGCACAGTGCCTAAGAATAAAAGTAACTTAATTTTTGTTACTGTAATTTTTTTCTTATATATAAATGTGCATAGAAAAATACTGTGAGAACATCTCAGTTTAAGTGATTATTATATATGAGGAAATAAAAAATGAATATTTTGTACTAAAAATGTTTTTATATTTAATTTCAGCACTTTTTGATAATATTTTCGAAATTGATAATGATTTCCTAAAATTTTCAGTCATATTCCACAAAACTTTCCTAAGCAGATCCCTTGTTCGCTATAAAAATTAGTTTTAAGGAGAAAACTGAAGTTCCTACATAATATGCTAACAGACATTCATGATCTGCATTAGAAACATGTATCTCCCCTAAAGGAATTTCATAAATTATACTCCTCATGAGATGCAATTGAATGCACAGTAGCATTAATAGAAGTTTTGTGGGTGAAGTCAAATTAACTTTACCACCTAGGATAGAAAAAAGTCACAATTCTTTCTGCATTTCTCTATCAAAAATTCACATTCTTATACTTTTTGCTTAACAGGCACACACCCTGCACCCCCTTCTTAAGAAGATTACTTTCAGCTGCAGTTGCCTGATCAGCTTCAGTCTGTTCATTTTCAGCACTGGAAACATCAGATCCATTTTCGGGCTCTGTGTCATCCTGAAGACTTTTATCCACATCATTTGTATGGGGGTCAAGGTCTCCCTGTTCTTCGGACATTTGATCAACAGTCTGAGGTGGCAAGTATCTAAGTTGAGGTGATTCAGGCTCATGATGGCTTACTGGAGACTGTAACAGATGCTGCTGCTGCCGGTGCCTTTCTTTCTCCATTTGTTTGGCTTCCTGCAACTGGAAAGAAACATAATGAACTCTAATATTAGCAAAATAAGTAGTTCAAAATCTGGAGCAGAAGCGCTGCACGTGGTAGTGCACACCTGTAATCCAAGAACTTAGGAGGCTGAGGCAAGATGATCACCATAAATTTGAGGCCAGCCTGGGCTATAAAGTGAGTTCAAGGCCAGCCTGAACTACATGGTGAGACCCTGTCTCCAAAAAAAAAAATCTAGTTGGATGACTTATCACTGACTATAAATCCTTTAGATAAGGTGTATCTTTCATCTAGACTTAGAAATTATAGTCCATCAGAAACAACCTAAAATACACTAAAAATAATTAATGTTTACACGTTAGGTAGCTGGAAACTACATAAGAAGAGAGGCAGAAGACTTTGACTATATTGCCTTTTGATTACATCTGACCTTTAATGTTGTGAAATGCATTATATAAACAAAACTAAAGCTATTTTTTAAAAGCCTCACAGTAATAACTGGATTGTTGCCAACAATGTATTTACCTAAAATCAAACAAAAATTCCATTAAGGAAGGAAAAAATAGATGGAACACACACACAGACACACACACACACACACATTCACTTCTGCTTATACATACAGAAATAAAGTCTAGCAAGATACATAAGAAACTAGTAATAATGGTTGTGTGGGGCTGGGAAATGACCTAATGGGGAATGGAGTGGGAGAGAACTTTTTCAGTGCATACCCTCCAAAGCATGTTCTTATATTACATTATTTAAGATCTTTTAATTAAAATAAGATTATATTTAATAAATAAAATTACAATCATTCTGCCCAGCCATCTATTAAGCATGAAAAAGGTGAATCTAAAATGTCTGAATTTTATTTTAGAAGACCTGCCATTATTCTGTACGTGATACTATCTGTATTAAACTACCTCTTACAAGATGCTAAAAAACATCATCAATCAGGATTACAGGGTTTCTCTTTTTAGCACTTTAATTGTTCTTCACACATCTCTTAGCCCTCATGATCTAGTAGGAATGACACTCGCAGAATTTTCACAATGATAAATATTTTATATCAAATATGAGCATTTCATATTCTCCTTCTAAGTTAAAAAGAATAATCACATGAATTTATAAAATAAATCTGAATTTAAAATGTTTAATGCCTAAAAAGGTAAGAGCCTTCTAATCTAGATGGTCCAAATTTCTTTTTTACATAAAGGAAACTAATGAGGCATGACTAGTCAAACAATTATAATGATAACAGAATTCTCAAACAGTTTAGCTAATTTATGGGAAAGACATTCGCAAATTAACAGTAAGAAATCTATGACTTGTGTACATGCTCTCTAGGGGGCTGCAGAAAGAGAATCACAACTTTGAGACCAGGCCGTTTACCAACTTGGCAAGACCCTGTCTCAAAAAACAGAAAAGGGCTAACAGAATGAATTCATCAGGCACCACAAGAAATTAAATGCAAAGGGGGAGAATACAAGAAAAAGAAAAAGTCATGACAAGGATATGTAAATACATTAACAGTTATAACCATCAAGGTTAATGGTCTCAATTCACCACTCAAAAGAAACAGACTGGCAGAATGGATCAAAAAGCAAGATCCAACAATATGCTGCATACAAGAAACACACTGAATTCAAACAGAAACTGACAGACTTAAAGTTAAAGGGTGAAAAGCAATACTCCATGTGAAAGGAACCCGAAAAAAAAGCAGGAGTTGCTATCCTATTTACAGATCAAATGGATTTCAAACCAACACTAATTAAGAGAAACAAAGAAGGCCACTTCTTACATCCTTGAAAAGGGAACAATCCAAGAGGAAGAGATGACAATCATAGATACATATGCACCAAACACTAGTGCACGCAACTATACAAAACAAATACTAACAGACATGGAAAATCAAATTAGCACTAATACAATAGTAGTGGGGGACCTCAATACCCCACTGTCACAAACAGACAAAAATTAAACAATGAAATACTCTAGCTCAATCAAATTCCTGAACACATGGATTTAACAGATATTGACAGAGTGTTCCACCCCACAAAATCAGAATACACATTCTTTTCAGCTGCACATGGGTTGTTCTCCAAAATAGATCACATACTCTTGCTCCTAGAACATGTTTAACTAAGTGCAAAGGAACTGAAGTTATCCCCTGTATGTTATCAGATCATAATGCAATGAAATTAGAGATCAATAGCAAACAAAACCACAAGAATTTCATAAACACATGGAAACTGAACCAACAGATCACAAAACAAATTAAAGAAGAAATCATATAGTTCTACAATTAAACGACAATGCTGATATAACATTTCAGAATCTATGGAAGAGAATGAAAGCAGTCCTATGAGGGAAATTCATAGCAGTGAATACTCATATTAAGAAAACAGAGCAAAGCTCAAATAAACAACCTGATGCTGAACTTCCTATTTCTAGAAAAAAAGCAGGACAATCCCAAAACTAATACAAGTGAGGAAATTATAAAAATCAGAGAAGAAATCAACACAATGGAGACTAAGAGAATGATACAAAAAAATCAATGAAGCAAAGAGTTGGTTCTTTGAAAGAATAAACAAAATTGACAAACCCTGAGCTAACCATATCAAAACAAAGAAAGAAAAGACTCAAATCTATGTAATTAGGAATGAAAAGGGTGAAATTACAATGGACCCAGCAGAAATTCAGAGGATCATCAATACCTACTTTGAGAACCTATACATCAATAAGATGGAAAATCTAGAAGAAATGGACAGATTCCTAAATATATATGAATTACCAAAGTTGAACAAAGACCTAAAAATTCTAAACAACCCAATATCAATCAACGAAATTGAAAATGTAATTAAAAACTTAACAACTAAGAAAAGCCCAGATCCTGATGGCTTCACGGCTGAATTCTACAAGACATTTAGACAAGAACTATTGCTACTGTTTAAACTCTTCAATGAAACTGAAAGGAAAGTAATATTCCCAAATTCATTCCTAGAAGCAAGCATCACCTTGATCCCAAAAACAGAAAAAGGCCCAACTGAAAAAGATAACTATAGGCCAATCTCACTAATGAACATAGATGCAAAAATCCTCAATAAGATACTGGCAAACAGAATCTAGATCATCAAGAAGATCATACATCCTGACCAAGTGGGATTCATCCCAGGGATGCCGGGATGATTCAACATACACAAATTAATAAATGTAATACACTATATTAATAGAGCCAAGGACAAAAACCATATGATTATATCCATAGATGCAGAAAAAGCATTTGACAAAATCCAACATGCACTTATGATAAAAACCCTACAAAAAATTGGAATAGATGGTCTCTACCTCAAACTGATAGAAGCCATCTATGAAAAACCAACAGCCAATATCATACTAAATGCTCAAAAACTGAAATCCTTCACACTAAAATCAGGAACAAGACAAGGATGTCCACTATCACCTCTCCGGTTCAATATAGTTTTGGAAACATTAGCCACAGCAATTAGACAAGAGAAAGAAATAAAAGGTTTAAAGATAGGAAACAAAGAAGTTAAATTGTCATTATTTGCAGATGACATGATACTCTACACAGAAGACCCCAAGAACTCCACCAATAGATTTCTAGACTTAAAATTTAGTAAAGTAGCTGGCTATAGGGTCAACACACAAAAATCTGTAGCTTTCCTGTACACGAACAACAGACTCACTGAAAAAGAGACAGGAGAAACAACTCCCTTCACAATAGTATCCAAAAAACTGAAATACCTAGGAATCAACCTAATGAAAGAAATAAAAAACCTCTACTCTGAAAACTATAGCACTTTGAAAAAAGATATAAAAGAGGGTATCAGAAAATAGAAAGACATCCTTTGCTCCTGGGTAGGAAGAACCAATATAGTGAAAATGGCCATACTTCCAAAACTGCTATATAGATTCAATGCAATCCTGATTGAAATCCCAAAAGCATGCTTCACAGACCTTGAGAAAACAAACCAAAAATTCATTTGGAACCAGAATAGAAAAAGCAATTCTAGGCAACAAAGACAAGGTAGGGGGTATCACAATTCCCAACTTGAAACTGTACTACAAAGCTACTGTGATAAAAACAGCATGGTACTTGCAAAGAAACAAACCTGAGGACCAGTGGAACAGATTAGAAGATGCAGAAACAACTCCAGACACACTTAGCCACCTCATCTTTGACAAAGGAGCGAAACACCCTCACTGGAGGAAAGACAGCCTCTTTAATAAATGGTGCTGGAAAAATTAGGTTTCAACTTGCCAAAGAGTAAAACTACACCTATTATCTCTCATCATGCACTAAACTAAAATCAAAATGGATTAAAGATCTAACTATTAAAACAGAAACACTAAACCAGCTGGAAGAGAGGTTAGGCAGAACTCTTGAAGACATCAGTGTAGGAAAAGATTTCATGAACAAAACCTCAGTTGCATATGAACTAGCAGAAAGAATCAACAAGTGGGATCTCTTCTTATTAAAAAGCTTCTGCACAGCAAGAGAAACCACCAACAGCATAAACAGACAACCCACAATGTGGGAAAGTATTTGCACCAGCTGTTCCTTAGACAATGGTCTACTATCTAGAATCTATAAAGAACTTAAAAAAATCCGACCTTCCAAATTTAAAGACCCAATCCAAAAATGGGCATCTGAAATGAACAGACATTCCTCAGACAAAGAAGTAGAAATAGCAAATAAACATGTGAAAAAATGTTTAACATTACTGGTCATTCAAGAGATGCAATGAAAACAACGCTGAAATTCCACCTCACCCCAGAAAGAATGGCTGCTATCATGAAATCAACCAATAAGAAATATTGGTGGGGATGTGGGAAAAAAGGAACCCTGCTCCACTGTTGGTGGGAGTGTAAACTGGTGCAACCACTGTGTAAATCAATATAGAGATACCTCAAAAGAACTAGGATTACAGGGGTGATTTGACCCAGCTATTTCCCTACTGGGTATCTTCCCAAAAGAATTAAAAGAATCATACCACAATGATATATGTGCACCCATGTTTACAGCAGCACAGTTTATAATAGCTAAAACTTGGAAACAGCCCAATTGCCCATCAAATGGAGACTAGATAAAGAAGATGTGGTTTTAATAAAATGGAGTACTACTCAGCCATAAAGAATGAGAAACTAGAGACATTTATAGCTAAATGGATGAAAATGAAATAAATACCATGTGTCAATACCGAATAGTTTCTCTGGCGTGAGAAACCAAAAGTGTAAATAGGATCAAAATGTGTAATAGATAATGTGAAATAGGAAGAAAAGGTCCAAAGGGGAAGGGGAAGTGGTCAGGGTAGGGGAAAGGAAAGAATGGAATAGAATTAATATGAGAAAATGAAAAAATACACATTAAGTCTGTAAATAGCGAGGGGTGGAGGGGTTGAAGGGAGGGTAGGGGAATGGGGAAAAAATAAGAACCAAGATAGATTATGTAAAGGTACAAATTTCCAATGATGAATGTCATTATATTATATACATTAATTGTACCAATAAAATTAATAAAAAAATAAAAAAGGGCTAACGATGTAGCTCAGTACAGAGGCCTTGGTTTTAATCACTAGTAGTGCAGGGGATTAAAAAACAAAGAAAAGAAAAAAATCTACTATGATCTGTAATCAAATTCTATCTTCAGCCTAACTTGAACAATTTGTACCATGACTTAGTGGGACAGGCAAATGTTTTCGGGTCAAAATCAACATGGTGTTAAATTCTAGTTTTTCCCACAGATTCCAAAATTGTAGAAACTCTAGCAACACCCTTGAAAAAGAATGCATTAGCACTACTGATATTTTGGATTGGATATTTCCTTGCTGCCTGTGGCCTGTTCTGCATACCACAAGGTGTTCAGAAGCATCTCTGTCTCTTATCTACAATATGCCAACAGCAGTTCCCTGCCCCAGTCATGACAGTGTCAAATGTGCCTTCTGAAGTGTAACTGCATGAAGCTAAGAACTATTCTCCTAAGGAGAAACTAGTAATTTTTCCACTGAAATAATCTTAGAACTGAGCTTTGTTTTGTTAAGCCAGGGTCTTGCTATGTAGTTCAGCCTGGCTCTGAACTCACTATTGTACCCCAGGCTGGCCTTGAACTCACAGCAATCTTCCTGCCTCAGCATCCCGAGTGCTAGGATTAGAGGAGTGTGCCACTATACCTGGCAGTGGACTGAGCTTTTTATAATGAAGTCTAGGAATGTTTGTTTTCTCAAGAGTTTTATTTGGGGGAAGAGTAAGCCATGAGTGGTACATATAGATTTCTAGCTTATAAGATTTTAGCAAATGTGGTAGTTAAATCATTCGTTCCCCATTTCCTCTATTTTCTATTTATCCCTCTTGCCACTTTTCTGATTATCCACAGCACAGAACTAAATATCCTTTAAGATATTAAACATGCTTTATCATAATTCAGTTATAAATTTGTGGGATTATCTAAGGTTCATCTCTCTCTTTGTTCCAGTTTTTCAGGCCTTTGAAAATAGTGGTCATGTCAGTTTTGTCCTTCACTATATAACTGAAGCCAGGAACACACAAGAAATTCAGTTAAAACTTGTTGAACAAATCAATAAAAGTTATTTCTGTCATTTTAAAAAGTAAGAAAATTATTTTCAGTCACATCCTCAAAAAAGCAGCAAAATCACAATGGTTGTAAAATATCAAAAACAACCTAATGCTACATAGGAGAATGAATTGTCTTGGAAAACCATACACCTATAAAAAAGCGGGGAGATCTCTAAAGATTGATATAGAATGTGCTTTCCAGGACACTGCTAGGTGAAAAGTACAAAAAAGTATCTACAGGAAGATGGCCACCAACAATGTATCTTCTTGATATACTTGATCTTCACTCCTTTTTGTGCCTTTTCTTCCCATACTGAACCATGCATGGTCTGTGGGACCACTTCTGGCTGTAAAATAGACATTACAGCTTCTATCTTGTCATTCTCTCTCAGATGATTCACTCTGGTGGATGTCAGGTGCCATATCAGCATATCAGCAGCAGCCCTCTTGACCCAGAAATTAAGGAACCCAGACCTCTGCCCAAAAAAGAAAAAATGAGGTCTTTTGCAAACAGCCACATGAGTAAGCTTGAAACATATTCCCTAATAAAGTCTTTAAGTAACTATAGCTCTAGCTGACATCCTGACCCATGCAACCTACTGCAACATCAAATGAAAATTAAGTCAGAGCCACCCAGCTAAGCTAAGTGTGGATTCTGGGCCCTCAGAAACTGTGATACAAGATAAATACTTGTTTTAAGAAGCTAAAATTTCCATTGCCTGCCTCAACAGTGCTAGTTCCTGAGTTCGATCCCCGGTACCAAAAAAATTTTAAAATACATAAGTTAAAATCTGCAATGATTTGTTATGCAATGATAGATAACTAAAATACAATGTGCTACCTTTTATGTAAGTAGGTGACAAAGCTACATGTACCTGCTCATGTTTACTTTAGAAATGCAGGATACATAAACTATAAATTAAAGAAATTTGCTATATCCAAGGATTGGAAAGCAGAAAGAGAAATGAAGTAGTAGGAATTATGAGGGAATGGCACTTCTCTAATATACTTGTATAGTTCTGACTTAAATCATAGTAATATTTTGCACACCCAAAAAATAAACAATTGAAACCAACCAGGATGTGAGGGATACTGAAAATAAGAAATAGTAACAAATGAACCTATATGTATTTCAGAGAAATAGCATTACCGCTTTGAAGAGTATGGGGAAGGAACTAACCTAAACAACTGCTGAATGGATAATATAAAGCTAAACATAAAAAGACTTGAGTAGAAGCACTGTAACCTACTTAGTAAATTTGCTTCTCATAGTGGTATGGGTGAGCAATTCTAAAATATTGTATAATAGGATTGAATAAATAATATAATGTAGAAAGTTAAAACCAGATTTCTTACTGGTTAGAGAAAGGAGTTAGTAATAAATTAAGGAAGATGGATGAAATGAACCCTGTGGTATTATACTAGAATTAGAAAGACCACAATAAACACATGATTTTTAATATGTATTGATAGAAACTCACATATTGGAGTTGAGATGGGGCTTTTCTAGTTCTATCAGCTGGGAGGGTCTAGAAAAAATAACACCCTAGAGAATATAAACACAATCACCACTCAGATTTTGGCTTCTCAATACCATTCTAAAATTGAAGGAGGCAGGGCTCCTTGGTCAAGTGTTTGTTTCCAGTGCTGAAGTAGGGAAAATTCAAAATGAGCAAGGAACATCTTGAGATTCCAGAAAAGTATTTAAAAAAGGATAGAAGCTGGTCAAAAGGACACAAGGCCAAAGCTAAAATAATATAAGCAACAAAATAAATAATGATAGTTTCAGCTTGTAATCAACAGAATAAAATATCCTTGAGCACAGATTTATATTTTTTAAAAGGGAAAAGAGTTCTAGCTAATGAACATAGGAGAGAGAAACAGAAAATCACCATTATAGAAAGATTTAAGTAACCATTGCCAACAATATCTACTGAAGAATAATAAACTGTGGAGCAGTGACAACGTGAGAAGTATAGCAGGGTATTTGCATAGTCATAAAATACAGTGGTATCTTGGTTTATGAACTTAACTTGTTTTACAATTTGGGGGAAGATGGCTGCATTTGCCTTTGTGTGGGGAAGATGGCTGTGGTCATGTTTGTTGCCTGGTGCAGTTTGTGAACGGACGCAAAGTTTTACTGAATGCTTTTGTGAACTGAACTGTTTACAAATAGAAGCATTTGTGAACTGAGGTATTACTGTATCTCCCCCAAGATATTTATTAAGTGTAAAAGAAAAACTGGTACTGTAACTTCACAGTGGAGGACACTGACAGAACCTTAAACAAGCGATCAAGGTTAACATTACCACCAAAAAGACCTATCAACATCATGAATTCTCGACATGATGAATCAAAAAGGGGGCCGGAGATTTAGCTCAGGGGTCCCGGCACCTGCCTCGCAAGCGCAAGGTCCTGAGTTCGATCCCCAATACCAATCAATCAATCAATCAATCAAAAAGTACTGAACATTAGTTCAGAGGTAGTCTAGCAAAAAAATTAAAAAGGCACAATTTCATTCTGATCACCAAAAAACAAGAAACAA
Organism: Heterocephalus glaber; assembly: GCF_053883595.1. Classification (NCBI taxonomy): domain Eukaryota; kingdom Metazoa; phylum Chordata; class Mammalia; order Rodentia; family Bathyergidae; genus Heterocephalus; species Heterocephalus glaber. Next base: position 11,889,606 of record NW_028258344.1, read on the forward strand.
AGTACACTAGGGGCCACTGAACAAAATAAATGATTAATAAATACCCTTCAAAGACAGCAAGATCATGAAAAATAAGGAAAGGCTGTGGAATTATCACACTGTAGAAGACTAAGACATAACAACTAAATGCACACTAAATGCAATGTGGAATCCTAGGTCAGATCTTAAAACAGAAATGGAACATTACAGGCAAAGTTGGTGAAATTCAGGAAAGTCGCTAGTTTATTAGTTAATTGTTTATTAACTGTTAATTCTGCTTTTGCTACTATGGTTAGGTAAGATGTTGGCATAAGGGAAGCAGAGTGAAGGATATAAGGCTCTCTGTATTACTTTTACAACTATTCTCTAAGTTTAAATCAGTTCACAAAAATGGTGAAACTTGGTTTTTAACTATGAAGACCTAAGTAATAAAATACAATAAACATACAAAACAAAACAAAAATCCCATCTTTTACCAGCCAATCTGAAGCAGCTTTAAGTATAAGAGATATCACAATTCTTATTGTATGGATGAAAAAACACATTTCATCAGTACAGAAATGTATTTTTAAGGCTCAATAAAAAATTTTATACCAGAATAGATCAAATTAGGTAGTTTCATATCCATATCACACTCCACGCTAAATTTGAGTTCAGTAAAAATATCAATTCATATACACTTCCATGAGAAGGATGGGAATCAACTTTTCACATCCTACTTGTGAACTAGAAACACATTTTGTCCAAAGTCAAACAAGTAAACCTCAAAATAAAATAGACCAATTCTCCAGTAAGAACTGTAAATGAAAACATACTTTTCTACAGGAGCAAAATTGTTACTATAATTATTATAAACTCTTTATTTGATGCCTGTGTTACTTGTAAATACTTACTGCTTGGTTTTCCATGCGTGCAAAGATAACATTTAGCATCTGAGTAAGAGTAGCTTTGGCTGTTGTCTGGTTGATGAGATTTTTGCTTGCTAGATAGATATTATAACATGTTCTCACAGCTTGCAGTACAGTTCCTTCATGAATTTCTATGTGTTGTGAAGTTACTGCAGTAAGTAAAGCCTTAAAAAGGGATGAGGGGCAAAGTTAAAGCTGCTTTCTGCATTCAGAGTTTCAGCACAAAATATATGAATATTTTTGTATGAGAATTAATATACTTAAGAAATAAATACCACTTTCTGGTAATGTATACAGAATTCTTAACTGCCTTGAATATGTCACTGTTAACATATTTGATATTTTATTCATTCTAGCAGTAGTTTCAACATGATCCTCCAACCCTAGAACACTAGAAAACCATTTAACTAATATGTTTCAACTCAGATTTCATTAATATGCATATTTAGTTTATTAGAATACACAGCACCTACACCTTCTCATTATAGTGCATAGATGTGTCTCATATACCTGTTCAACTAGATTGTCAACTCTAGAGAATAAATATTGTCTTGTTTGTCTCCAAATTTTCCTGAGCTCTTTTTTACTCACTAGACTTAATAAATGTGTGCTGTTATTGTCAAGGGTGTTTATAAATCTTTAGAATAAAGCATTTAAAATAATCCTAAGGTGAATCCTCCAATAAAGTGAATAACTTTATGTGAATTTTCACGTATTTGGTATCTTGGAATTTCTGAAGTGCAAACACTCCTATCTTTTGTTCTCTTTATGCTGTACAATGCAGTCAGCATTAATGAATATATATCCTGATTAAAGGCTAAAGGCCCTGTAACTGCAAATGATAGGCCAAAAAGATTGGATAGCTTCCAATAATAAAGATATTATATGACTTGTGAAGTAAATACAACTATGAAATAGGCTCAGAATAGATTATATTTATACAAGGAAACATTTTAGATATATAAGCAATTTCAAAAGTATTATGGTACATAAAAAAGTTTACTGATATATAAACATACTATCATTACCATAACAGTAACATTAAGAACTAAAATTTGGGCCGGGGATTTAGCTCAGTGGTTTCGCCACCTGCTGCACAAGTGCAAGGACCAGAGTTCAATCCCCTGCACCAAAAAAAAAAAAAAAAAAAAAAAAAAAGAACTAAAATTTAACAGATCTTAGTTTTTCTCTAAAGAAATTTAACTATCCAGGTTAATTATAGCACAAAACTGGAACAAGGTTTTGTTGAGCAGGTTGAGTGGATGGATAGGTATAAGGGAATCATTAAAACTGGTGATCCATGAGTTGAGAGGGCAGCTATATAGGGTCCAATATGCCTTAAGAATTACCCTAAAGCTTGAAGAACAAAATATACATGAAAAACATGCCAAAACCAGAAAAACTCTAGAATACCCTAAGGTCTCAAGCCTGAACTGAGATGTTCAAAAGAAGAGACACAAGAATATAGCCTTGTTTTAAGGGATTCTTGATATTCAATGATTAAAATCTCCTGATAGGGAGTCTAATTACAGGCGTGGTGGCACATGCCTGTAATCCCACCACTTGGGAGGCTGAGCAGGAGGGTCCCTGTGAGTTCAAGGCCAGCCTGGGCTACATAAGTGAGTTCAGGGCCAGCTTGAACTACAAAGCGAGACCCTGTCTCAAAAAATAAAATAAATAAAAATTTTAAAAGCACCCAAATGGCCTTATTATAGTCAGAATATAAAATGACCTTTCCTACTATTTTCAAGGTAAAAGGCTTCAGATTTAAAAAAGTATAGATTTTGAATAACAAATTCACTTAATAAAGCATTTACCTTTATTATCTGCAACTGAACTCCTTCATCTGTTTGAGGACCTTGGAAGCAGCCACATATTGTTTCAATAATTCTATCAATCAGTTTTTTGCCTGGTGTCGTACTATCAGGCGCATTGCCAGTCAAGTGCCCATAAGCAATAAGCTTCTGAAATGGAGAAAGTAAATAAAGATTTTAATTAATCTAGGTTTTATATATATATATACACACACACACACACTAACCGAATGGTAATTAAAATGACTGAATATATATAGAAATTTTTACATAAAAACATCAAAGCTAAATGCTATACCAACTTTCTCTGTAGAAACATTAAAGTACAATCAAAGCCAAATGCTATAACCATTTTTTCTGTACAGTTCACTAGCTCTAAATACATAAAGTTACTCAGATTTGTAAGAATCACAAAAAAAGAACAATGACCATAACAGAACTGTTAGGCAATACTTTAAGACACCCAGGTATTGAGAGTTGGGTCTCTGAGTTAGAACTATATATACTGCTTTCTATAAACAACACTTTTTCAATACTGCTTTTGTGGAAAATATCTTAACACTTTCAAATATACCAAATCTACTTCCAAATTAGATCAATTTGGTGAAAACCCAGATTCCATACACTGGCTATAATAAATCACAGATCTATTTATTCATCATTACCATTTTATCCTAGAAGAAAGACATTAGATATTATAATTCTAATTCTTAAAAAAAAACAAAACCAAAAACAAGGTCAGAAAACAAATGAACTTATCTTTAATATAGTTTAAGGACAAATCATGTGACCTCTTCCTAGCCAATTAACTGTTAAATTCATATAATTCACAAACAGTGAGAACATCTGAAAGAAGAAGTACCCTCCTATCTGGAGGTCTGTCTCACAAAATATCTGCGAGACAGAGAGAGAGACAGAGACAGAGGGAGAGGGAGAATATGAATGTGTGTGTAAAACACGATGAAAGCATTCAGGAATGAGAGAGAGAGAATATGAATGAGTGTGTGTGTAAAACAGGATGAAAGCATTCAGGAATGAGTAAGAGAGAGACAATAAACGAATATGAATGTATATGTAAAACAGGATGAAAGTATTCACGAACTTTTAAATGAATGTCATAGCTGAGGTCCAGCTGTGAAATATTAAGCTAACAATATTAACTCCTGTTCTATATAAAACAGCAGGCATTTAGTAAAATTACTTCTAAATTATGATGTATGTAAAGTCAGCAGTAGATGAAAGTATTATGGTTCGTGCACTCCACTGATGAGACCAAATCAATACTTTCACTATTGATAACCTTAGTAAAGACTTTGGTTCTCACTAAGCTGCTGATTTTTGTTATCTTTAAACTAGAAACATCTTTTTGCACTATTATTGCCCGGAATATAAGCAACTATTTGGTTTCTTTTCTCAAAAAGGAATAATCAAAGCTTTTATGAAAATGTCTGAGTCATCTATTATGAGCAGTGTTCTAAAAACACATTAAAAACAGCCTTTAAGGTACATTTTATACACACCTGTAAACAATCTAGAGATGTACTAACTATTCGGGGACATTTGGACTGGCATGCCAACTCAAAGGGTAAGAAGTACTTGTCTGCTTCAATAAAATTTGTCTTTGATTTCACTGGTGGCAAAGTGCTTGATCCAGCTTTTGCTTCTCCATGAGGAGGACTAAATGAAAAAGAAGTCTGATTAAAATACATCACATTTATCATAGCAGTGATAAATTCTTAGAAACATGGAATTTCTGTTCTAAAAAGAACCTTGCTAAATCAGTCCTCTATCTTCCCACCTTCTGAGAAAAACAAAGTCTATAGAAATCAAGATATTTGCCACAAGGCCAAAAGATAATGTCCAGAGCTGTAATTAAACACTTGCAAGATGTAGAATTTTTGTCTAATGTTTTTTCCAAAGATCTCAAGATCTATTATATAACTATGTCATTGCCACCTAAATTTGGTACCATACATTAAAAGGCAATGGGCTTTCTGCCTGTCCTTAAGTTAAGCACTTTTGAGTAATTCAATTCTGTTCTGAAGAGGCTAACATTACCAAAAAGCCTAGTATTTTTTCTAAATATGAATCAAAACTTTTAAGAAAATACTTCTAAAGCATATCTCATAATATTTCAGAAACACTTTTCTAAACTTATTTATTTTTGATCATTTTGTATTGATAAGTGTTTACATTTCTTTGTAATTTCTTAAAACATTGATTTTACTATAAAAATCACATGCAGAAAATCTGTCACACTAAAAATATAAATGATTATATTATTATTTTTACTAAGATTGACAAGTCTACAAATTATTTTTATTAAAAAAGCCCACAAACCTCTGTTTTTCAGTTTCAGCTTTTATTTCCTCTGGTGAATGAAAAAACAGAAACATACATGAGAAAACATGACAACAGAAAGACCAAAGTAATTTGCTTATAGGCTTTATAAACTCACCTAAAACTACAAAAAGTAGGGAAGAATGTAAATTCAAAAGAAAATTCAGTGCTTAAACTGTTTCACCTAAACATATTATAAAAATAACATAAAATTATACATAGAATGTAGATTAACCACAGATTTCAAGTTCACAAAACATTCCTTTGCTCACAGCATTTCCTTTTTTGTCAAGTAATTATCCAGAAGTATTAAGAGCAAAACACCATACAGTATATGTTATACTAAAGTCACAAAATTAAGACACATGTTGGGTCAGGGGGAAAAAAAGACCTCAATGCACCACTCTTGTGCATCTGATGAAGATTATCAGGCTAGAACTACAATTTCTTGAGTATGTTTTTTACGTGTTGATATTTAACTAATTTTTCTATTTATGACTATACAGTGAACCCTTGACTTATGAACTCAATTCATTCTCGAGGGCTGGTTGTAACTCAAGTTGGTCAATGAAGGCTCAGGCTCCTCTACACAGCCTTCAAAGTCTCTCCTGTATACAGGCAGATCTCAGTGTCCTTAGAGAGACATTGGGCCAAGATTTCTCAATTAATCCCACACAGGAAAAGGATGTTGCAATGTTCCTTCCAGAACTCTTTAAGGGTTAAATCTGTATCTGAGACCATCCGGAAGCACAAGCAGCCAGCATTAGGGTCACAACTCAAGACTTTGGTCATAAGTTAAAACTAAAATTCCAGTCATAACCCAAGTTGTTCATGTCAGGCTGGTTGTAACTGAAGGGTCCAATGTACAGGACACTATAAAAATACACAAGCCAAATATACTGGAGAACTTGTCCTTTCATTGTTTATGTTTTAATGCTTTAAGGAATGAGCTAAATTAGGTTAAGTCCTATCTATAATAGAAGATCCTTAGACTTAATTGATATATTGGGGACTCTGCTTAATTGACTAAACTTACTTGAAATTAGGAAGACTTCAAATATAGTGAGTTAAGCACTATTACACAAGACATGTACTAACTTTGCATGGATCATTACACTTCACAGGTACTAAGATACTGAACCCTTATAACAACCCCATGAGGCATGAACTATCATATCTTCAATTTAAAGATTAGGAAACTGAAGAAGAGAGGTTGGATAGCTTGTCTAAGGACTGTATGGCTCAGGTGTGTGACTAATCAAGTGTCACAAGGTTTCAATACTAGGTAATCAAACTGCAGATTCTATTTTATTAGTCATTCCATTACATAGGACAGTGATGGCGAACCTTTTAGAACTTTTTATGATGGTTGACTGTGTTGAGTAAGAAATGCCAAACTGGGCCAGGGATTTAGCTCAGTGGTTCCGCCGCCTGTCTCGCAAGCTCAAGGTCCCAAGTTTGATCCCCAGTACCAAAAAAAAAAAAAAGAAAGAAATGCCAAACTAATTGGTTCAGAATAGTTCTGGGTGTGGAAGACCCACCCTATGGGAGATTGTTGCCAGAATCCTATAAAAGGGAAACAGAAGGAAGGCTTGCTTCTCTTTCTTCAGAGAAGCTCCAGTCTTTGCTTTCAACTTGGATGTTGTCTCCTGGCTTCCAGTGCATACTGTTCACCCTTCTACCACAGACCCTTCAGCCTCCCGATATGGACTTGAATGGGACACTACTGTGAGCTCCAAGCCTTCCACTGTATCCTTCAGATCCCCAGTGTGCAGATGGACCTTTTGCACTCTTCTACACCTGATTATATGGGCGGCCACTGTAAGCCAATCTTGTAAATTCTTATATATTTGTATATCTGGAATTAAATCTGTTTCTCTACTAAGCACTGACTGCCTGCTGCAGCATGCATGCCATACGTGGAGAGCAAAATGTGGGGCTTATAAACAACTGCTGGCCTATACATTTAATAATTAAAAATATCATTTGCTAAGTACCTTCTATGTACCAGACAGCTTATTAAGCCTTCTATAAAGTGACTTTGCCAGATTACCCTGTTATACAATTTATGCATAAAATATATAAAGTTGGGTGAGGGTCAGCAAACCCAATGCTCAGTGGTAGAGCACTTGCCTAGCATGGACAGGGCCCTATGTACAATCTCAGCAACACCAAAAAACAACACACACAGACATATTCACACATAACACACATTATTTACTATCTGCACTAAGTGCCAGATATTTGATATTCAGTATTTCAGTCTAGTTCTCCATGAACCAAAGTCCTTTCCATTTTACGATGGCAGGATTAGAAGAGTAGTTGTAAAAAAATATTATCTTCAGCTATTTAAGATACTACCTGATAAAGGTTCATAATGCCTAATATTTAAGATCTGCAATATCAGCTAATAAAATCACGCAGCTCACCAGTACAATAAAAAATAATTTAATTACTTTACAAATATGTATGAATAATAATGCCACATCAACTGTCCTAAATCTTTGTAAAATAACTTTAAAACAATATTTTTCATTTAAAATTATTATTATTTCAAAAGATGAGTCATCAACTAAAAAACAAGTACAATAGAAAAAATAAAGCTGAGGCAGGGAAAGATGTGGAGGTGGCAGTTTTTTAATAAGGTGACTTCCCTTTTATAAAATGATTAGCGAACAGGGTATTCTGGTTAAGTAAATTTTAATTATGAAAATGAGAGGAAGTGAGACATTTTAAAAAGTACTGTGTTTTGATACTATCTGTTATTAAATAACTATGTGACCACAAGAAACAACCCTTGTTACTGGATGATTGCAAAGATCCACTATATTCTCAAACATGACTGGACAATAGCACATTGCTTATTTGTTTAATGGGCCGTGAGTTTAACAATGGGTTTTACAGCTGAACATTTACAACTGACATGATTATAGAAAAACACTAACTCTGAACCCTAGTGAAATGTTATCTCCCTGAAAGAATTCCATTTTTTATATGACCAAGATTATAAAAAATCGTATTAAATTTTATTAATAAAAATTGTGTACGTGTTATTTAAGTATCTAAATAATATCCTTTCAACTTTTCTCTGCAGAAAAAGTATGCTGACCAGTGTTCTAAACAGAAATTCAAAGGATTCTATGATAGCCTTATAAACCCAATAGATAGTTCTACAGTACAGACCTTACAAATCCTTTACTGTAGCATTCCATGTTTTTAAAAAAAATGCTCATGTTTGAATATTCTAATAAAATACATCCAACACAAGTTATACAGAATGTAATGTTTCTCTGTTAATTCATATAGTACCACAAGTATCTCCACTCATTCTCTTTGGTGTTTGTGTTTCACTCTCTCTCCTCCCCCTTCCCCAAACTACTTTTGATAATTTCTTATGAGAAAAATTCAATGTTTTCATGTTTTAAATTACAGTATACTAAATATTACTACTTTTCGTAATTTCCTTAGCATCTATAATCCACAGTATAAACCTTAATATTTTGACAAAAAAAAATTTTTTATTTTGGTACTGGAAATTGAACTTGGGTCCTTGCGCTTGTGAGTCAGGCGGCTGAACCACTGAGCTAAATCCCAGGCCCTCTGAGAAAATTTTTTAAAGGTCACACAACAATCAAAATTATTCCTACTGTGGTGGTACCTCAGTTCATAAACACTTTTGTTTGTAAACAATTTGTCCACGAATATGGTCACGTGGTCATTTTTTCCAGAAAAATGGAATGGTTCATGAACCAAGGTACTCTGTGTTAAGACAGGTTAGATGATTATCCTTATGTTCTTGCAAAATTCTTGTATTTTTTTCAGTCCCACTGCATATATTCATCTTAACATATTTTCTTTCCAAGGCATTCAAGGCTACTTGAACTGAAAGACACTAATATTAAAAAACAAGCAAGATGAAAAGGACAAGGGGCAATAAAGAGAGAATAGTAATTCATCAAAGTACTGAAAGTAACTATATTATAAAGCACAATATTTTAAAACAAGCTGAAAAAGGGCCACTTTACATGTGTGTGGCAACATACAACTTTGAACATTTTCCCATACATTATGTACTTTCATTCTCCTAGGACAATTTATAGATGAGGAAACTAAGGATCAGATTAAGCTGGTAAGTAATGATACAGAACTGAGTTTCCCTAATCTTAAACTACAAGTGCACACTACATTGGGCTTCATTTAAGAAACTTCTATTAACTGGTGTGATAATTACCAGGGTAAACATACTATAAAGGAGCTTTTCTCCAAGTGAGGCTCCATGGCAGCAATATGGACACTGCCTGGAAGCTGTTAGAATAGTAGATCTTCAGGCCCCACACAGGCCTACTGGCTCAAGATTCTGAAGGCGGTCTTATTCAACACATCTTCTAGGAGGTTATAATATACAAATACATTTAATGATCACTGCTACAAAGTAGTTAAAAGAAACAAATGTATGATAGTTGGGTTTCATCCACTCTATCCATATCCATTTATCATAACTATAAACCTCTTAGACTAGCTTTTAAGCCTATGCTAAAAAACCATTTCTTTTCACTTTTCTAACTTACATGTATTGAATATCCAATAACACAATCTTTGAAGAAACTATATTTTAATGACTTAGAGCTTGGAAATATTTCACTTCAGATTGGCTCTTAATAGTAGAACAAAGAAATAAACTATCAATTATTAAAAAAAAAAACACCAGAAGCAATAAAAAAGCATCAAATTAAGAAGTTGCATGCCCAAAATAAAAACCACATAATGCTTAAATGTAAAATACTTTCCCATAAAAGTCAGAAATAAAGTAGACTACTGCTGTAGTCAGAATGCTGAATGTTCCCCCGAAGTCACGTGTTAAAGGCTTGGCAGGAATCTTTAAGATGGGGGCCTAGTGGTACACCTTTAGATCATTTGGGGCATACCCTAGTAGGTAATAGTGTGACCCTGGCCCTGTCCTCAACCCTTCTTGGCTTTCTGGCCAAGAGATGAGCAGTTTTACTCTGCCATGTGCTCTTGCTATAACGTGGTATCTTGCCACCAGCTCAAAACAATGGGGCCAGTCATTCATGTCTGGGACCTCCAAAACTGTGAGCCAAAAGAAATCTTTTCTCTTCACAAGTTAATTGTTTCATGTACTTTGTTACAGTAACAGAAAGTTGATACAACCAGTTATATCTTTCCAACAATGCTCTATAAACACTAGATAATGCAAACAGATAGTACTGGATGTGGTAAGAAGTTATCATTTTAAGCCATAATAAGATAAAAATCGAAGGCTTGATTTTATCAGTGATACAGTGATATTTAGGATTTTTAACTTCATAACAATAGCCCTTATTAAAAAAAACCCTCTAAATTTTGTATTGGAATTATTTCAGGAATTTCTTTCTTTCTGTCATCAATAGCACTATCCCTTCAGAATTATTTTTAATAAAAATTTTAACTAACCTCTTAGAAACACAAGCACTACAATAATTATAGAAAATTAAAACCAAAGGAAATGGGTCATTGTGAATTAGCATAAAAAGAACAGATTTTAAAAATGCTTTGAAAGGGACACAAGTTTCATTCCTTTAAGTTACATTCAACCAAGTCAATATTGCTGATAAGGCAAAGAACAAGTGTGTGTGTGTGTGTGCTACCATTTCATCACAGGGCTCCATGCATGCTAGGCAAGTGCTCTACCACTGAATTGGACAAAAGGATGGTATGTGTCCCTGATGAAAATGAAGGTGCAAGATTTAAAACTTCAAAATTATTTATTTCTGGAATTTTTCATTTAACATTTTTGGGCTGCAGTTGACTACTAATAACTAAAACTGTGAAAAGCAAAACTCTGGGTAAGGGTAGACTATTGTTTATGTTATCTAAATGAAACTAATTTCAAACACAGTATAATGACATACATGCAGGTTAAAGCAGATGGAAAATGGTAGCAACAGAAAGCAAACATGTATATACAGTATTAATGTCATATAAAAATAGAATTGGACCCAACAAAATGATAAAACAAAAGCAATTTTGTAAGGATCAAAGGGTCATCAAGAACACATCAATTCTAAACATGTATGCATTAAACAAAAAGAACAAAATACATAATGTTGAAACATAAAACTGAAACAAAATCTGCTATTACAGCTTAAGACTTCAATATCTTTCTCACCATTAATAGAACAGACAAAAGGAGATTCATCATGGACAAATGGGGTACCGGCAACAGTGAGTACCTCCAAGTACCTCTGAGTACCTCCAATTCAGTGCTGAAGAAAAGCAGTGGCAAAAAATAAAGTCAGATATAGGATGATAAATGAAAAAGACAACCCAGCTGGACTAAAATCCAGTTTAGAGGGCAGAAAAAGGGAAACTGGTCCACAAAACCCTAGCCCTTACCCTAGACCTAGGACCCATGCCACCTTGGGAAAGGGCCAGGCTGAGGAAGGCAGCATGTCAGCCCCTCAGTGACAGTCTAGATTATTAAATAAACCTACAGTCAAGTTATCCTTTCTGTTGAACATGGTGAAGTCAGACAACACCAACCCAAAGACTCAAAGAAGCTAAAAACAGAATGGGGTAAAATTTCATTGCCATATATCATCACTCCTGTCCCCAGAGCCTGTAAGTGGCAGGACACAGGGAAGACGTTTAACTAACACAGACAATTTTAACAAGCCACCTATTTCTTCCACACACAACAGGAGTGCAGTACATGGGATGTTCAGTGCCCTACCCACTATTGTCGACAACCTCCCACAGGGGAGGAGGCACCCAATAATGTTTAGCTGAGAAGGGCATAAGGAAGTGAAAGCCAGTTTGAAAAAATCAAAGAACAGTTAGGCAACGACTGGGAGGCAAGAGACAGAATGCCCTCTTGTGGCTCCTCCAGCAAAGCTGAAACAGACAACAGTGACAAGCAACTATGACAGTGGCTTTTTGGGCCCTGTAACAGGTAAAAAAAAAAAAAAACCTAGAGAAAGGAAGACAGAGAAGTTCACAATTTTCACCCTCCAAATCAATTAAGATAATCAGATCCAGAGGTTTGCAGAGGGCCTGAAATGAGGACACATAATTACACCAGCAAAGAGGGAGCTGAGTGGAAGATCTAAGTTATTGCTCTAACAATCTGTGTGCAGGTTTTTATTATCTCTATTGTTATTTGGCAACTGTAGTTATTGTAACCTTGTTAATTTGTTGTCTCTGTTTTTGTTTTTCTATTCTCTGTTTTCATTTTTCTTACTCTTCTTTCTTTGGTTCTCCCTTATTGGTATTGGACTTCTGCTTTGACCTGTCCTTCTTTTAGTGTCTCTTCCCTCCTATACAACTCTCTGGCAGCCTTACTCTCAGTCCTTCTTTACACCTACTTCACCTTCTTGCCTTTCCACTCCTTCTTTCCATCTATTAATGGCATAAGCATAACAGCAGACCATATAAATGCACTGAAGAATTAGAATTAACCAGTGTTAAAAATTAAACAGTATCATTTAAGGGTATATTAGGGTAATCCTTAACAAAATTAGGTTTAGAAGAATCAAAACTACCAACAAACATATTAACAGGCATCAGCAATCTCACAGCCTTCCTCAATCTCTAAATACACTGCCAACAATCTGTGTACACCCTCTTGACTACAAAAATATTGCCCCAAATGCCCTCTATGCCAGCCCTTTAGCCCAGGTATAAAATAACCCCAGTGGAGTCTGACTTCCTATTTTTTTAATCTATTGATCTATCTCTTCCCATTAATATACCCACTTCCCTTTACCCTTCCTCTCCACATTCCCACACCTTACACATCCCAGGACAATATAGTTCATAAGGGGCATTAATGAAAGGGTAAAATAACCAAGTTTTTGGTTTTTTTTGTACTGGGGATCGAACTCGGGATCTTCCGCTTGCGAGACAGGCAGTGGAACCACTGAGCTAAATAAATCCCCAGCCCCTCAAAACAAGTTTTAATATTTATAATTGATGTATTCTTGGTTCTGCTGACAATGTTGTAACCAGCAGAAATTCTCTCCTTAAAGCACAGTTACTGGGTAAAACCTAATTAAACTGAAAAGCTTGCATCAGTGTGAACAACATCCCTAGACAAAGTCACAAACATATTACTGGAAAACAGAATCTAAATAAAGAGATTCTCATATCAACAATAAAATCTCACTCTATTTAACCTCAACTATATATATATATATATATATATATATATATATATATATATATATGTGAGAATGAGCCACCAAAGACTCCCAATTCTCCCAAATTAGATCTAGGGGACACTGATGGAGAGGAAAATAAACACCAGTTGGTGAAGCTATATGAAATGATTGAAGAACAACTACGAAACTCAGCAAGTTCAAAAAGGACATGACCTAAAAGATGATGGAACATACACACTGACCGATGTAGATAGAGGAAAAACAAATAAAAAACTGGAAAAGCTGACAAAATAGCTCCAAATATGAATGACAAGTTCACCAAAGATATCAACTCTATGAAAAGGTGCCAGAAACCAAAAATTAAAAACTGTACAGAATTTGTAAATTACAGAAACGACCAATGTGAAGAGAAAGTTTCTGAAATCAAGAACAAAACGGAAAATCATAACAAATTACTCAAAATACTTAAAAATGATAACAAGAAAAATTCATCCAACAGCTACTAGATGATGCTAAAAAAACTAGCTAACTAGTTGAAGGCTAATTGGAAAATTAGAAAGCTAACTGAAAATTAGAAGACAGTACACATGAAATAAAAAATCTGTTAGAACAAAAAATCTGTTTCTGTTTAACAACAGAAAACTTCCCAAGTTTGACAAAAGATTCAACATATAAGTAAGCAAGGATTCTGGAACAACAATTAACTACAATTGAAAATACAGTGGTACTTCAGTTCATCAATTTAACGTGTTTTACAGTTTTGGGGAATATGGCCATATTTGTGTTTGTGTGGGGAAGATGGCTGTGGTTATGTTTGTCACCCAATGTGGAGTTTGTGAACGGAAGCAAAAATTTTGTTTCAGAACCAAACTGTTTGCAAATAGAAGCGTTCATGAACCAAGGTACCACTGTAGAAGCTCACCACAGCACAACATGGTCAAAATCCCAAATGTCCCACAAAAAGAATCATAAAAGCTGTCAGAAAAAAGCAAAAAGTCATGTACTATAAAGGTAAAGCCATCAGGGTTGCAGCAGCAGACTTCTCAATACAAACTTTAAAGGCCAGAAAAGCTTGGAGTGAAATGTTTCAAGCCCTAAAAGTAAAGAACTTCCAATATATCCTGCCAAACTAGCTTTCAAACTTGAGGGAGAAACAAGGACATTCCATGACAAAGAACATTTTAAGAAACACATGAACACCAAACCACCATTCTAAAAAATATTCCAGAATATCCCAAACAGAGAACAAAGCCAATGAAGCCAAAAAATCAGATGGAATAACTACATTCACCAAAGCAAGTACTTTAACAAAAAAGAAAAAAATAAAAGTCATCCACAGGAAAAGAACACAATGACAGGAATATCAATACCTTTCAGTAACAATATGTAAACAGCTTCAATTCCCCAATAACCAGATACAAACTGGCAGACTAGATCAAAAAACAGAACCCAAAAGTCTACTGCATTCAAAAGACATATCTAATCCAAAAAGAAATCCACAGACTAAAACTCAAAGACTGGAAAACAATATTCCATCCACCAGGACCCTGCAAGCAAGCAGGGGTAGCAATCTTATTTTCAGATGAAGTAAACTTCAATCTAAAACTGATCAAAAGAAGCAAGGAAGGCCATTACATATTACTTATGGAACAATTCAATAGGAAGAGATAGTGATTGTAAATACATATGCACCAAATACTGGAGTGCCTACATTCATAAAACAAACACTGCTGAACATGAAAGATCAAATAAACAACAACACAATCATAGGGGGGACCTCAATATCCCACTATTGCAGAGACAGATCAACTAAACAAAAAATTAACAAGGAAAAATCAGAGCTGAACTACACCTTCAAACAAATGTACTTACCAGGTTTAGCTACAGAGTGTTCTACCCTACAACAGAATATAATTCTTCTCAACAGTACATGGACCTTTCTCAAAAGTTCTACATACTAGTTTGCAAAGTGTGCTTAAATACAAAAGAATACAAATCACTCCATGTATGTTATCAGATCATTGTGCACTGATACTAGAAATCAATCACAAAGAAAAACCACAGAAAGTCTATACAAACACTTGAAAACTTAATAACACACTCCTCAGATACTCAATGGGTCACAGAAGAAATTAAATAATTCCTGGAATCATATAACACATTAGAACCTGTGGGACACAATGAAAACAATCCTAAGAAGAAATTTTACTGCAATCAATGCTCACAGGAGAGAAAGAGTGAACTCAAATAAATACCCTAATAATAAATCTTAAGATACTTAAAAAACAACAGTTCAAATCTAAACCTAGCTTAAGGAGGGAAATAAAAAGGACTAGAGTAAAAATTAATGAAATCGAGGCTAAAAAAATACAAAAAATAAATGAATCTAAGATCTGGTTTCTTAAAAGGATTAAAAAAAAAAAAAAGATAAACCCTTTGCCAAACTTACCAAAAGGAAGACAGAAAAGACATCAAAGCAATTAGAAATGAAAAAGGTGAAATCACAAGACACCACCGAAATCCAGAAGATTGTTAGTAATTACTATAAAAAACTATACTTCAACAAATTGGAGAATCTCGAAGAAACAGATTCCTTAGACACCTATAAATTACCAAAATTGAACCAAGAGGACATGAAAATGCTGAACAATCCAATAACAAGCAATGAAATTGAAGCAAGAATAAAAAACCTATCAAAAAAAGCCCAGGACCTGATGGAGTCATTGCTGAATTCTCCAAGATTTTCAGGGAAGTCATAACACTAATACTCCTTGTGGATCTTTTACCAAGATAGTCCAAACACTAGCCCATAAAACGAACTTCAACAATCTAAAAGAACTGAGATCTTACAAAGTATGTTCTCTGACCAGAAACCAAGGTAAATAACAGTAAACTTTCTAAACACTTGGAAATTAAACATACTTCTTAAAAACCTATGAGTTAGGAGGAAATCAAAGGGGGAGTGAAATAAAAGTGTAAATGTAACAAATTTGTGGGAGACAGCTAAAGCATGCTGAGACTTATAACACTAAATGTTTCATTAGAAAACAAGAAACATCTCAAATCTAAGCTTCTCACCTTAAGAAAGCAGGGGGAAAGTGGAGAATAAATGCAAAGCAAGCAGAAGAAAGTAACAGAAGAGCAAAAATCAAAGAAATGGAAAATATAGTGAAAAATCAATGAAATTGACAAATTCTAAGTAGCCATTATCAAGAATGAAAGAGGATATCACTTCACATCCTCCAGACATTAAAGAGACTAGGTGCAAACGACTCTCGATATATTATCCATCAATATGTCAACTGTGATGAATGGACCAAGTCTCTCAGTATGAAATAAATGTGAAAAGTTTTGTAGCTATTAAAAATCACTGAATTAACAGTTTAAGAACTATTAAACCTGAAATCTCCTAGACCAGATTGATTCACTGGAGAATTCTACCAAATGTTTATAAAATAATTAATACCAGTTCTATAGATTATAGAAAACTTCTCAACTCCTTTTATGAAACCAACATAATTTTGATAATAAAATTGGACTGTTGAAGTGCCTCAATTTGATAAAGAACAGATACCAAAAAAAGCAACAGGCAATACCAAATCTGATGAACAACCAAATGTATTCCAAGATGTGAACAGAAAGGAATGTTTATTCTCATTGTTTCTATTCAATTGTATAGTGAATGGGTGGCATGGTGGGAGTGGGGCACATAGACTAAGAAGGAGGAAATATTCTTACTCACAGACAACATGATCATTTTATGTAAACCCTAGCCCCAAATATGAAGAAAACAATCTCTTAGAACTTTTAAGTGAATTTACCAAGATTACAACACACAAAAATCACATTTCTGTATGTTACCAATGAATAACTGGAAGCCAAAAGCTAAAAAACAATACTATTATAGTTCCTCCCAAAATGAAATTTTAAATATACTTAAGAAAATATGTATAGAATATACACTGAAAGAAATGCTAATGAAAGAAATCAAAGAACTAAAGAATAGGAGAAATAAACCATTTTCATGTTTTGGAAAACTTCAAAACAGTAAAGATGTCAATTCTTAAAATGATCTACATATTAAAATCAAATTCTTAGTACAATTTTCTGCATATTGATAACCAGATTCTAAAATTTACAAGAAAAAAGCAACATAATTAGAATAGACAAAACAATTCTAAGGAAGTGTAGTAACGTGAGTATTTGCTACATCCAATTTTAAGACTTCAAAATTACAATGTTTTACAAATGAGATGGGGACCAATAGATGAAAGGAGGGGGGAGAAGTGAAAGGAGGGGGGAGAAGTAAAAGGAATTAAGATGAGTTATGCACACGTACCAACAATGCACAATGAGTGTAATCATTACGTACTGCCAACGCGTACTAATAAAAATGTAAAAATAAAAGTAAAGAAAAAGAAAAAGCCAAAATTACAATATTCAAAACAATATGGCATTGCAGAAAGACCAACAGAAGAGATTGCAGATTTGGACTCACAGAAATATAGCTGATAGATTTCAGACAAGTGCAAAGACAAATGGATGGCAAATGGATAACCTTTTAAACAACGTTGGTAGTAAACATCAATGTGTAACAAAAAGTCTTGACCTAAAACCCCAACCTTATATAAAATTTAACGCAAGTGGATCACAGATCTAAATGTCAAGTGAAAAACTAAAACCTATGAAACTTACAGAAGAAAACAGAGGAGAAATTTTCTGAGGCTGGATTGAGGAAAGAGTTCTTAGATAAACATCAGAAACATGTTTCATACAAGGAAAAAAACCCCCAACTTTATCAAGATTAAAACCTTCTGCTCTATGAAAGGGACTGTTAGAGAACAAAAATGTAAGATACAGAAAAGGAAAATATTTGCAAATCACCTGACAAAGGGTGTGTATATATATTACACACTTTTAAGAACTCTAAGAATTTAATAGAAAACAAATAACCAAACTATAAAATAAGTAAAAGACTCAAGACATTTTCCAAAGAGAATATACATATAGAAAATAAACATGAAAATATGTTCAACATCATCAATTACTAAGAAAATGCAAACAAAATCCACAATGAAGTACTACTATACATATACTCAAATAGTTAAAATTTAAAAATAACACCACCAAGACCTGATGAGGATGTGGAGCAACTAAAATTCACACTGCCGGAGAGAATGTAAAGTGGTATAACCACTTTGGGAAACAATCTGGAAGTTTCTTACGAAATTAAACATATACTTAGCACATGACCCAGCAATTCCACTTGTAGGTACCTATCTTAGAGAAATGAAAATTTAAGTCCCCCAAACTGAAAGTTCAAATGTCCTTAAAGGAGTTATCAACAATCCAGTACATCCATATAATAGAACATTACACAGTAATAAAAAAGGAACAGAGTAGTATATGCAAAACTTGGATGACTCTCAAAGGCATGCTAGGTAAAGGAAGCTATCCCAAAAGTGCATGTACTGTATGATTCTAAGTAGACAACAATCATTTTTTTTTGGTATCCGGGATGGAAGTCGGGACCTTGCGCTTGCGAGGCACGTGGCGGAATAGACAACAATCTTTTTTTTTTTTTTTTGTACCAGGGATCTTTGGACCTTGCACTTGCGAGGCAGGCGTCAGAACCACTGAGCTAAATCCCTGGCCCAATAGACAACAATCTTAAAACAACAAAACTAGTGACAGAGAAAAGATCAATGTTTAGATATGTGAAGAGAGGTATGACTACAAAGAGGTAATAACATAATGGGTTGTAAGGGTTGTTAGAACTATTCTATACCCTGATTATGGTAAACGTTACACAAATCTTCCTGTATATTAAAAATCATGGAATTGTACACCCAGCCCCCCCCCCCCGCAAAAGTCCAAATTTACAGTATGGCTCTATAAAACAACAAATTAAAGAGAAAAATTAAAATGCCCAGGCCCATTTCCAAAATTAGTGAGTCAAGATCTCCAGTATTGCAGTGAAGTTGGCAGCATTTTTAAGATGCTCATGGATGATCTAAACATAGCATGCCTAACATAGATTCTCCCCATTTCCCAGAATACTTTTCTCACATAAAATATGCATCTTCTGGAATAAGAAGCTGTTAACCTCCAAGAAGTATTCTATACTTTCAGGCCAAGATAATTATACTTCTCTATTTCTACAGCTTCCTCTGGTTATTACAATCACAGCACTTACCTTATTAAAATTATTTTTTTGTGTTCATTCCCTTCAATTTTCTCCTTAACAGCAAATGACTTTACTTTACATCTTTATATTCCTCACGCTTAGCACAAAATTTGGAAGAAATGGGCACTTAAATGTTTCTTGAAGAAAGCACTAAATGAGAAAGCAAGTTTACCAGGCAACTTAATACACATTTCCTTTTGTACAAAAGGATATAAAATGTCTTAACTATATGCTGGTAAAATCTAAACCTGCATCTATAGCTCAGATCACTCTCCTAAGGTTTTTTCATGTTATAAACTACTGGCAACTAAACAACTTTACTTACATGTCCCACAAGGACCTTAAACTCAATTTAAACAAAATAATCTCTTTTTATTCCTCAACCCTTTTAACTCAAATGTGCTTATTTTCTTGTACTGCCATTTCTGATGAACTGTTTCAAGAGCCCAAAATCATTTCATTAGAAACTTCAAATCATCTTAAATGCTTTCCTTTTCCTCATTTTGTGTCACACTCAAACAGTAATTCCTGTTGATTTGCTGAGATGTAAGCTTTCTATATTCAATACCTCAGGTTCAAAACCCTTCTTTTACACCAAAACTATGGCAAAAATTTATTAATGTAATGGTCTCACTGCCTGCAGTTCTGCTTCCCAGCAATCTACCATAATACCAACAGAGTGATTTTCTGGACTGCAACATCATCATTTAACTCCTTTGCTTGGCACCCTATTGTCTAGAAGAAAAAGTTGGAACTCTTTAGCATGGCATAAAAGGTCTTCAATGATCTGGCCCTTGCTTTCTTCCCCAGACTATACCCCAAAATTATACTGAACTTCCTAAAGTTCCCCAAGAGCAGCCGTGCTTTCTCACATCTCTATGCAAGTAGTTCTGCCTGTATGTTTTTTGTTTTTTTAAACATACTCTTCTGGCGATCTATCAAGATTAAGGTCTAGGACAGTGGTAGCAAACCTATTGCGTGCATGCCACAGTAGGCTGTCTGTTTCACTGAAAGCTCTAAAAGACTGGCCATCATTGGTCTAGGATGATTCCAAAGCTATTTCATAATTTCATAACTCCAACCCCAGTATGATGCTGGGAAAGAACTAATAAATTCTTTTTTTGGGTTTCTGTCAATTTCATATATATATATATATAAAAACAGCATCTATTTATTATTTACATATCTATTGAAAATCTCTCTCCTCTACTCTAAGACACTATAAGCTCTCTAAAAGGCAGGAACCATGTATGACTATTCTCTAGCTTCCCTAGTATCCATACAATTTTAAGACACAATGGAGACATTCAATACATGTTTGTTAAATAAGACAGCAAAAGCTATTGTCTTTATATCAGTTTTTTACTCTATACTAAACTTAGAGTTCACAATAACAAAATTTAACACACAAAACATTAGGTTGTCTCAGGCACATGTAGCAAAATCCACTCACTTGCCTTTTTAATAGAAAATAGCTAATTATGAGTATTATATCCCATATATACAAAGTAAGATATCATCAAGTCATAATGAAGGTTTACGCCTTTTAAATAACATACATTGTTCGTAAGTACATGAAAAGGTTATTTTTGATACTTTCTCACCTTGCCATTTTGCACCTTTCTAGCTATTCTCCTCTCAACCTTATGTTATCCTTATGTTATATAAGGAACTTCTCTCAGGTCTATTCCAGTCCTGTCATGCCCTATTAGGTGCCATGTTCAAAAGTTATTAATTTCTTGTTCATTATTCCAGTCAAAATTTTTCTTCTCTCAGTGGGCAAAACTCATTCTGTATGGTTTTGAGATCCTAGGGGATGAGCCCCAGGGTGCACTACCAGAGCTATATCCCAAGCCTTGGTTTTTTGGTTTATTTTTAAGACAAGGTCTCACTCAGTTACCCAGACTGGCCTTAAGCATGCAATCCTCCTCAGCCTTCTGAGTAGCTGGGCTTACAGGCACATGCTACCAAGCCCAACTAAAACAGATTCTTAAGAAAAGAATGCACTCTCTAGAAATTTAAGGACAGCATCAATATATAAGTAATACACATTTAATATTTCCAAAGATTACCTGAATTTTAAGAGAAGTCATAATAAATGCAAATAAATTAGATTAAGAGAATATTTTTGAAAAATTTCCAAATGGATAATGAAGACAGAAGTTCATTTAATTAGGATTAAACAAGTTGTAATCTAGCTAAGTGTCGTGGTGCATCCCTGTAATCCCAACACTTGGGAGGCTGAGGCTGAAGGACTGCCACAAGTTCAAGGGCAGCCTGAAACATAAAGCAAGATCCTGTCTCAAAAAAACAAGTTGTAATCAAATTATAATGGGGGAGAGGGGTACAGTTCAGGGGCAGAATGCTTGCCCAGTGTGCACAAGGCCTTGAATTTGGTCTTCAACACGGCATGCATGTATGCATTCATAAGTAAGAGAAAGTCATATTGGAAGATACATATTTTAGCTCACTGATTTCAAAAGCATTATCAACATGAAACATGAGACTACGAACATCTACAACTCAACACTGTTTTGTGATTCAAATGAGATACACAGGAAAGCACTTGATAAGCTATAGGTTCTATATAACTGAAAAGAACTTGGATACAGATCCAAGAATCTGCATGAAGAAATCTATGCTGGTTAGCATTAGTAGGTTTTCTATAGACATCACATAACTTTATATTTGTTTTCCATACCCATCTCTTCCCATTCTTTTAACTTTTTTTTCTTTCCAGTGGTCTAGTGACAGCTTGCCACTAACCTGTTTTTTTACAGTATTAAAATTTTTTCCATCTCCACAATTTAGTGGTCATTTGGGAAGTCACATCAACTGTTAACTACATGTCAATTTAAATTTCAAGTCACTCTCCTGATAATGATGATGATGACAATGATGGCAACTGTAGGACTGGGGACTGAACCCAGGGCCTTGAACATGCTGAGCAAGTGATCTACCACTGAGCTACATACCCAATCCTTTTATCCTTTTTGGGTTTTTTGAGTCAGGGTTTCACTATGTAGCCCAGGCTGGCCTCAAACTCAGGAAAAAAAACTGTGGGGGGAGGGACTGAAATATTGCTAGCATATGGATACTGATTTGAGTGTCCTCCAAAGATCCATAATTGAGACTTGGTCTGCAGGGTGGTGCTACTGGGAGGTGAGGCCTTTGGAAGGTCAGGCCTAGTGGGAGATACTTAAGTCATTAGGGGTGTGTCCTTAAAAGGGATGTAGGACCTCAGTCTGTCTCTCTTGTTCCTGGCTTGAGATGTGAGCTTTTGTTCCTACACTCTCTTCTGTCATGATGTGCCATCATCTACCTCTTTAGCAGAACTCAACTAATGAAAGCACCACGCTTCTGAACTTCTAAAACTGAGAGGTCAGTGAGCCTTCTCATTTTATAAGTTAGCTGCCACAGGTATTTCATTGTGGTAGCAAAGGTGTTTATTTCATTGTAGTAGCTCAAAGCTAATCCAAATACTGTGATAATTTTTAAGGAAAAATTCAGGATAAAAATAAGAATTTAAAAAATTAAAAGAACTGAAGAAAAGGCAAACATTCTTGAGAACATTTAGTAGCCAAATTCAGATATTTTAGTTTTCTCATTTACTTTCTAGAGAGCCAATTAACAGTGACTGTCTTACTCAAAATATCTTTTACATTAAAACTTTTACATTTTAAATCAACAAAACTTTCACATTAAAAAATTTTAGTCAAGCAAACCACTGATTATACAGTACAGAACAGCATAAGGCATGCATGTGTGGCAAAAGCAAACAAAGCTTTTTATTTGCTATTAATGAAAGAGAACATTACTTTTATAAATGTAGGATAGAAAACTTCAAATAAGACTTAAATGGTAGAAACTATTTGGGAGAGTATATTTTAAATTAAGGGCTACCCAATTTAACAATATAAAGCTGAAAACTTTTATAAATATTTATAACCATAATTTTAATTTAATAACAAAGCAAAACGGTTAGCCAACCTTTTAAAAGACATTTTGCATTAAAGGAAGAAAAATCAAGCAAATGAACAAACAAAAACTATAATGGTAATGATTCTGAGAACCTAATATTTTATTAAGGAAACTAGAATTTTGCATATTATCTACTCAATTGATATATCTAATGTCTCTATATAGAGAAACATACATGTCTGTGTATATATGCTGTCTTCCTATACGTATATATAGACACACACACAAAATGTATATGACATTGATGAAGAACAGAAACTGAAAATCATGACAATTACACAATAATTACATTTATATACTGTACTGATAGAAGAAGCCACTAAGGTAAGTTATTTTTAGGTAACAGTATTCTTTGTAATTTTACATATGATAAAATTTTAGGAAGATTTTGTTTTCACTAAAATTCTTAAAATAATTTGAAATGCTACAAATTTTTAAAGGATTAGGAATATATGTACAGTTAAAGCTAGCCTATCCAAAAACTTTGGTATGTTCTGGAGAGTTGAAATTTTCAGATGGCTTAAATTATAAAATCTTTAAAGTTTTGTTAAAGACATACATGGGAATATAATATGTTGTTTGTTGACCTCTTAAAGCAGAATGCAGGAAATCATATTTGCATGATGGATTCAGGGATGCCATTATGAACTTACACTGTACAAAGCATATTTTCCTGCAGAGCTGTTTTTTTTTTGTTGTTACGTGTTTTGTTCTTTTTCTTAACAGTCCCTTTCTTTTCACTGCAACCCTTCTTTTCTCTTTTGTAACCTTTACCTATAAACATATAGTGCAAGTAGTTAAGAGTACAGGTCAGGACTACCATATTAGGATATATTAGGAAAAAGCAGGCACTGAGCAAGCTCCAAAGCAGCTCTGTGTGGTCATATTCCAACTCTGTCAAACACAAACTCCACACTTAGTTTTTTCATTTACAAAATGCAGATAATGACTGTACTATACTTAATGCATAAAGGCTTTTTTGAAGACTAATTAAGATAAAGGCAATGAAGTATTTAATTGGCACAGAAGCTGACATACATAAATACTTGATAAATGCTAGCTGTTCTTCTTTCTCCTACAACTGCCTTAGAAATTAAATAGCTTAAATTGCTGAAGAATGTCTGCATGCTAGACAATACCCTAATGTATGTGTGTGTAGAATAAAGCCTAAAAAACCCTTTTAAAAGTTAATAATTCAATAACACTTCATAAACTTATCATGCAGCCTAGCAATTCTATTCGTAGGTTATCTACCCAAGAGAAATAAAAATTAATGTCCACAAAGACTTACATACAAATATCACAGCAGCATTACTCATTCAACTCAAATGTACATCAACTGGTGAATGGATAAGCAAAATGAGATTCTGGTTGGGCATACACCTTATCTGAAAATCTGAAATGCCTCAAATTGATCTAAAATTTTTGAGTATCAGGTTAGCACTCAAAAAGTTGCAGATACTGGAGCATTTCAGATTTCTGGATTAAGAATGTTTCCCTTTCTAAATATCTTCCCAAAAGAGTTAAAAGCATCATACCACAGTGTTATATGCATACCCATGTTTATACCAGCACAATTTATAATAGCTAAATCTTGGAAACACCCCATACACCCATCAAGAGATCAATGGATAAAGGAAATGTGGTATTTGTATACAACGGAGCACTACTCTGCCACAAAGAAGGATATACTTGGGTCATTTTCAGTAAACGGATGCACCTCAAGACCGTAATTTTAAATGAAATAAACCAGACACAGAAGTTTAAATATTGCATTGTTTCTCTTGTGTGAGAAACTCAAAGAGTAAAGAAGGAGTAAAATGGAGGATATTGGGAAGTAGAACATGTTCAAATGGGAAGGGGAACAAAAGAGGAGGAGATGGAAGGGAAGGAAGGGAAGGGTATTCTTTTTTTGGTACCAGGAATCAAACTCAGGTCCTTGCACTTGCAAGACAGGCAGTGGAACCACTGAGCTAAATCCCCAGCCCAGGGAAAGGGATTTTTAAAAAAGAGAATGGAAGAAAAGGACACAAAGCTTTTGTCAAGAGGGAGGGGAAGAAGACTTGAAGGGAGGAGAGGAAGGGAATGGGAAAAAAGAATTAAAATATGTTGTGTACAGGTACAAATTCCTTATGATGAATGTGATCATTATGTATGGCAAATATGTACTGTACTAATAAAAAAGAATGCTAAATTAGCAAAGTTTATGCAAATATTCCAAAATCTGAAAAACTGAAATCTGAAATACCTTTTATCTCAAGTATTTTGGATAAGAAACACTCAATTTGTTTTTTGTTTTTTTTTTTTTGGTACCGGGGATCGAACTTGGGTCCTTGTGCTTGAGAGGCAGGTGGTAGAACCACTGAGCTGGCAAGGGACATTCAACTTGGATGTCCAAACAATAAAATACTATGATTCATCAATACAAAGAAATGAAGTATTGATATATGCTACAACATGAATGAACCTCAAAAGCGTACCACGTGAAAGAAGTCAGATACAAAACACCATCTATGTTAAACAGCATTTATATGAAATCTACAGAAAAGGCTTATGTAGAGACAGAAAAAGGATTAGTAGATGTGCGGAACTCGTAGCAGCAACAAGGATTACTGCAAACAGGTACTAGGAATCTTTTTGGGGTGATGGAAAGAAATGTCCTAAAACTGAACTAAAGGGATGAGTACACAACTAAGTAAATTTAATAAAAATCATTATGGTTAAATTTTATAATATGTAAACTGTACCTCAATAAAGATTTTTTGAAAAGTTAACAGTGGCTGGAGTGTAGCATAATGATACAGTGCTTGCCTAATATGCATGTCTCTGCATTCAGTACCCAATATCAAAGGGAAAAAACAGTTCATAATGGTTATCTAACAAGTATGTCAGGATGATATTTTTCCAGTTTTACTGGTAAAAATGGTTTGAAGAAAATTATTTCTTTATAAAAAATAAAAACAATTGCTAAATTTATTGGAATTATATAAGTTGACTGGAGTAAAGGCCATTGGGATTCTTCTCTGTTTAAAGTACTTGGCCTGGGCTTAATCCCAACACACATACACACACACACACACACACACACACACACACACACATAAATAAAGTGCTTGGCCTTCATACTTTGGCTATAGTACTTGTATTTTTATTCTAACATTTCTCAGAAATGTTCTGGGTAGACAAGGGTTGTTGAACAGCT
Source organism: Heterocephalus glaber (assembly GCF_053883595.1). Lineage (NCBI taxonomy): Eukaryota > Metazoa > Chordata > Mammalia > Rodentia > Bathyergidae > Heterocephalus > Heterocephalus glaber. The sequence continues at coordinate 11,916,173 of NW_028258344.1, forward strand.
GATAGAGTGAAGTCTCACTGTATATATTTTTGGATTCAAAGTTGGGAGAGAAAAATTAATGGCCTTGTGGAGTTTTCTAAAGATACTGACATAGGTAATATTTTGATATAAAATACCTTAAAGATTATTTTTCTTAACCTTTTCTGGATGAAAAGATTACATACACTACAGGCCATACAGACCAATTGTTATATGAAGTCTAAATCTAAGCAAAACAAAGATATCAAAACAGAATCCAAAACCTTTAAAATACTTGATCCCGGGATTTTCTTTTTGTTTTTTCAAGAGATTCTACTTAACACATTAAAACTTCAGGATCACTGCCTTCTAAAGTATTTTTTTGGCACCAGGGATTGAACTCAGGACCTTGCACTTACGAGGCAGGCATGGTGCCACTGAGCTAAACCCCGGCCCCTCTGCCTTCTAAAGTTATTAAACAATCAAAGATGAGTCAAAGACAGTACCTGATTATATAAACATATATTTGGTATACTCTATAAATAGAAGTGCAAACAGACAAATCAAACTGGACTGAAAAGTGTCATTCCTTTAGATCTGAAATATCCCTCAAAATTCTCATGTGTGTGGAAGGTGACTGGATCATGGGGGCAACATACTCATCAATGCACTCATTTACTGATGAGTTCAGTAGGTGAATGCGCTGTTATGAGAAGGGGCCTCTCTTTGCTCTCTGCTTCCTGGTTGCCATAAGGGAAGAGCCTTTTCCTCTGCTAGACTCCTCTGCCATTCTGTTTCTGCCCTGGAGCCTGCTGACCATGGACTGAAACGACGAGCCAAAATAAACTTCTCTTCCTCCAAGTTGTAGGTGCTAGGTCTTATGCCCAGTGACAGGAAAATGACTACTATATTTCCCTGAAAATAAGACTGGGTCTTATATTAATTTTTGAACCAAAAGGTGCAATAGGCTTATTTTCAGAGGACATCTTATTTTTTCATGTACCACAATGTACATTGACTTATGTACAAAAATCTACATTTATTCAAATGTGCTAATGTCATCTTCTAGAACATCATCCTAAGTCTCCAAACTCTAAATTCCAGGCTGAATTTCTTGCAACTCCATTTCCTGTAGAATGACCGGCCCCAATCTCTCATGTTTAGCAATACAGCTCTCCTTAAATGAACATTTCTTGCCCATGGAGACTGACCATAGTGGATTGTTACAAAATACAATATATTGCACTACTACGAAGATTCACAACAGACATAACCACATCTGTCATCAGGTTCACACATTATTCACGCATTGTGTCTGTACTCTGATCATTCAGCAGTAAGTCTCGAGGCCATCTGTTTAAACAGGCATTGATCTCTCATCCAAAGGTACCTACTTGGGTATTTACACATACTTATTATAATTTATATTATCATTTATTTTAAGTGTTAATGTCAATATCATTTAATTATATATTAATATTATTTTATAATTCAATATGGCCATTATGTGTTGCAACAGACATACTAAATGCATTTGTTTGCTTGACATCTTATATTTGGGGTAGAGTTTATAGTACAGTATTACAAGCATCCTAAAAAATCATGCTAGGGTTTATTTTCCAGCTAGGTCTTATTTTTGGGGAAAGACAGAAAGACAGAAATGTTAGGAAGAAGGGAACTTTCACTAGTTTCCTGGGGTGCCTAAACAAATTACCATAAAATTAGAGGCTTAAAGCACCAGCACTTGACCCTGTCTCAGTTCTGGAGGCCAAAGTCTAGAGTCAAAGTGTTAGCAGAGCCATGCTACCTCTGGGAAATAGGGAAGAATTTTGCCTCTTCCTACCTTCTGGCTTTTCTTCCTGGCTGTGGCAGCATAACTCTAATTTCTACCTCCATTTTCACATGGTCATCTTCCTTCATGTTCCTGTGTTTCCTCCTCCTCTTCTTTTTCTTTGGTACTGGGGATTGAGTCCAGGACCTTCACACTAAAGATATATCCTTAACCCTTGCTCCAGCCTCCCAAAAGTGCTGTAATTACAGGTATGTACCATTATACTAGCTTCTAGGTTCCCTTCCTCTTCTAAGTACAAGTCACTGGATTTATGGCTCACTCTAAATCCAAGACAATTTCACAGTGAGATCTTTACATTTGCAAAGATGCCACTTCAGAAAAAAATCAGACAAGTAAAAGACTCCTCAAGAACAACAACAAAAAATCTCACTGAAAAAACCTAATAACCCAAGTTCAAACAGTTTTGTATCACTTTGTATACTACATTCTTTATGTGTTCTTTTCTCAGAAAAAATTACATATTGTTATATTAAATTAAATTATATTATATTTAATTATATACTGTGATATATATCACGAAATTCTATAATTAAAGAATTACCAGGGCCGGGGATTTAGCTCAGTGGTTCCGCTGCCTGCCTCACAAGGGCAAGGACCTGAGTTCGATCCCCGGTGCCAAAAAAAAAAAAAAAAAAAGAATTACCAAATACATATAAAATGCAGAGTGAAAAGTTTTCCTACATAAAAATCTATTTTCCAAAAGCATATTCTCCATTAGCTTTCTCTAAAACATGAATGTCATCTGCAACCATCCTGTAGCTCTGGCTACAATCTGCATGTCATCACTCAACCAACCACTCAGAAAAATCTGTGAACACTGTCTTGTCTTGTCTTGTCTTGTCTTGTCGTCTTGTCTTGTCTTTTCTTTTGGTTTGAGTTAGGGTCTCTATGTAGTTCAGATTGGCCTTCACTCTTGTAGCCCAGGCTGGCCTCAAACTCACAGATGGATTACAAGCGTGCGGCACCATGCCAGACTAACACTTTCAAAATATACACTACTTTTCCTTACCACCAACCTCCTTCATCTCTGGCCATAGTGAGCCTTTAATAATGTAAAATTCTCCAATGGCTTCCTCACAGTTAAAATCCCAAATCTGTTCTCTCCTTCCCCCCCACCCCCACCCCTTGCATTCTGAAACATAAAAAGCAAGCACACACCTATCTTTCTGTTCCCTGCTTCAGTTTCATCCACAACAGCTATAAAGCTGAATCCCTCTCTGTCACTTCTCTGCTCAAATGTCAGAGTCCTTTCTTGACAATTCCAGCTAAAGTAGCACTACTGTCCATCTCTTACCTTTGTAAACTATTTCTTCAAATAACAATCTGATAATAAAATAATTATGCTTTGTATTATCCTTATCACACTAGAACGTTCCATAAAACCATCTTTTGCTTTAGCTGTATGCACAGCATTGGGAGCAGTACCTAAAATATACAATGAATTCCACAAATATCTGAGCAAAGAACACACCTAGTTTTTGTTACTTTTCAGATGGGCGTGTTCCTGTTGCTCAGGTCTTGAGCTCCAGGGCTCAAGTAATCTTTCCACCTCAATCTCCTGCGGGGTAGGCACTATTGGCACATGTATGCACCCAGCAAGAATACACCTATTTTGAAATGGCAATAATAATTTACTCATGTATTTTTCCTTTTTAAATATCCCTCCTCCATTACATGACAAATATCACAAGAAGTATTTACCCAAATTACTTTCCATTAACAATTTTCTCCATAAGGTAAACCTTAACAAGACAAACTAGTTCCCTGTCACTAGATGGAGAAAGAAAGAGCTAGTTAGCAAACCAGTCTTCTTATTTAGATCAATCCACTGCTCTTCTGACTTTCTTCTTCTCATACTGTCAACAAGACAACTGCTTTCCCACTACACATGACTGACTATTCTGTAGGATGGACGGTCTCAGGAGTTAGAGTTATAGTATATCTATCTTTCCCCTTAAACAGTGTCCCAAAGTTATTTCCAAGTAGCAATGTGTTCTAAGTGTTAACCGCACTAATACTGTATACTGAAAAGGAGTCAAGTAAATTTAGAAAAAGCTAAACAAAATTGAGCAGGTTTTTTCAATGGAGGACATGGATTTTTCAGAATCTTAAAGTTGTTTACGTGCAGTGTAAATTTCCAAAACAGAAACAGATTATACTCTGCAATGAAAAATTATTATTTCAAACTCAAACTTATTTTTTCAAAAACTTTCTCTTAGAACTTGGACTCTATGACATTAATTTCATTCAATGTTGTCCTATAGCAAGGGTCCTTAAAACCAATCAGAAATGTGAAAGAAAGGACAAATGCTAGTAAGATCTTCCTTACAATCTTTTCATTCATTATACTCTTTCTTCTGAGCCATCTCAAAAATTTAGGCAGTCTGAGTTACTGAAAACATTTTTTACTTCAGATATCAAGGAAATTTTAAAGGCAACTTCCTAATTTAATTAAACTATAATTAAAGTGGTCAGTGTGAACAGGATATTGTTTGGGAATAAGTCATTTTTCGGTAAATAGTGAAAAGTGACAAAAATTAATGAAGTTACCAAAAATAAAAATTGTTCTAAAGCACTTAATATTTTATAACTTTTTTATAACACCACCTCCAAAATAAGAATGGGGGGCAGAATAATATCAGTGAGGCAGAAGGCAAAAAGTTCTACAAAGTTTGAATTTCAAAATTATATTTATATTTTGAGGGAAAATTATAATTATAGGTAACAGACTCATACTATTAGGAAAGTAGGTCAGTAGGATCATTTTATAAGCAACATAAAATCTTACCCTGTCAGCAAAAATCACTCCTTTAATGATTATTCTCTTTCTCTGTAGTTTGCCTATATCCCTGGTGGGAAAGTTCTAAGTCTTATCACTGCCTCTATACATCAATCCCTTCCTTTTTACTTATTTACATATTCATTTCTTTTTGGTTTTTTGAGTCAGAGCCTCAAATATATAGTCCAGGCTGGCCATGAACTCACTTGAACTCATGGCAATGCTCCTGCCTCAGCATCAGTGCTGGGATTGAGATTACAGGTATACCAGGCTACTTCCCTTCCTTTTTAAAACCACCTTCTAATCATCCTTTTCATTCCTTTTTCCTACCAGTGCCAGTTTACAACCTTGAATTTTAACATTTTACAAAATATCTTCACAGACATATACAATCAGGGGGCAGAAGTTGAACTAGTCATGGCATTAACATCAAAGAAACTCCTGAAATTTAGAAAAGGCCTGTCTACAATGTCTCAACTATACCCTCCTTGAGAGATAAACAAGGCTACCTTCAAGCCCAATCCCACAACAATCCTAAATTCTTTGAAACTAAAAATAGCTCTCTTGTTGTCTCCTCTGCCAGCAGATGGTCAGACTATTTTTAATTCAGGATTCTCCAGAGCAGGAGTGTTATCAAACTAAGCTAGGGCAGCCTAGACACCCTTAAACCGCAGAGCTCACAGTTGACAGCAGAAAACTCTGAGAAAGCAGGTACCAAGAGAGGGCAACCTAGAGTTGTTCCTGGGCCTGAGGACTTAACATCAACTTTAACAATGAGGGATGGGGCTGTCTTTTTCTTTTTTTTTAAGCCATTCTTCAAAATAAAATCTGACAAGTAGGAAAATGTGAAGTAAGATTTAAATAATTCTGTATACCTTTTAAAGGTTTATTTTCCTTTCATGAAAATAAAAGTTCTTTTACATAGTATCTTTCAAAGTGGGTTTTAAGGTATAATAGACAATGTGAAACAGGAAGAAAAGGGGCGAAGGGGAAGTGGGGAGGGGTAGGGGAAAGGAAAGAAGGGAATGGAATAATATGAGAAAATGAAAAAAGGCAAAGTCTGTAAATAGGGAGGGATAGAGGGGTTGAAGGGAGGGCAGGGGAAGGGGGAAAATATAAGAACCAAGAGATTATGTAAAGGTGCAAATTTTCAATGATGAATGTCATTATATTGTATACGTAAAATGTAACAATAAAAGGATATATAAAGAAAAAAAGTGGGTTTTAATAAAAATCTCTAGTCTAGATATTTTCTAAGTTACACTTTCAGGCCAAAAAAATGTTCTCATGAGCTGGGCGTGGTTGTGCATGCCTGTGATTCCAGCACTCTGAGGATGAGAGAGGAGAAACTCTGCCAAGTTCAAGGCCAGCCTGAACTACATAGTGAGACCCTGTCACAAAAAAACAAAACCAAACAAACAAAAACTGTTCTTAAGAATACATGCTAAGCGTTAATTTCACAAGTATTTATAGAAAACTCATTTTTAACTGTTCATTTTTGTTAAAAGGTGGCTGAATTGATTTTGAATACCAATAATTATATGCCAATAAGGTGATTTTCAAATACCAAAAAGGGGCTAAAAGTCTGGTATACCACATATTTTTTTGCTTGCTGCCCATCTCCTGTCATCTCCATGTCAGTATTAAATAAACATCTGAGGGGGAGAGAACACAGGCAGGCATATTTTATAAGGGTTATAACAGCAAAGGCAGGCATGGTGGCACATACCTGTAATCCCAGCTACTGAGCAGGCAGAGCCAGGAGGATCGTAAGTTTGATGCTGGTCTGAGCAATTTAGACCCTGTCTCAAAACAGAAATTAAAAATAAACAAAAAAAGCTGGGGATGTAACTGAGCAGTAGAATGCTTGCCTTACATATAAAAGGGCCTAGGTTCAATTCCCAATACCACTAAATTAAAAAAAAAGAGGAGGCGGAAGAGAAGAGGAGGAGGAAGAAGAGGAAAAGAATAGTAGTTATAATAATGGCCACAAAATGACCTCTGTACCTCCACCATCCAATCCCCACATACTCTCTATCTATAGACCAAGGATGACCAAACCAGACCATTTCTGTTTGCACACGTTAGCAAGAAACCACACTACACATCAAGAAACCAAAAGGGGCCTGGCACAGGTCTCAACAGTAAAGAAGGAAAGAAAAAGCTGTAAGTTTCCAGGGACAATATACATTTGGAGATTTCAACTTACTGCAAGAGATTAAACTTTCTGAAAAGATGAAATAGGTTCTCCCACTGACCTATGTTTTAAGTGACGATGCAGATGGATGACTGGAAAGAAGAAAGTTCATCAGGGATTCGCTACTATGAGACTGCACATTGAGATTTTACTTTGTAGGAAGTTAAATGTAACTTTTATGAAATATGGAGAAAATACTTCACACATCTTAAATACCCTGGTGCCTAGTCCCTGCGTGAGTAGGCACAGTCCTCCAAATAAGCTCTGCTTATATATGAAAGGGACAAAGAAAGAAGAATAGAACACCTGGTACAGCTGGAACACAGAGCACCACGTAATTTCCACATCTAGAAACGACAGGGACTCATTTAAAGAGCTATGGGCCCTCCAAAGATGCCAATCAAGAGTGGCAGAAAAAAAAAAAAAGGGTGGCAGGAATACTAAATGCACAAGTTAGCAGAAAAGTGTTTTCATATTCATAGCACATTTGAGGGGATGTAGCCATGCAATCATTAAGTTTAAGACTATAGTTTTACTCAAAAAGAACTTAAGGCTCAGGGACTTGCCTAATACTGCTATGTAACAGAATTGGGATCCCAGACTCTTATTCCCATGAGCTCTCCATTAAAACATGTTTAATTACATTAGCATTTCAGAGAGGAGAAAATACACATATGCACAACACACTGTCTTTCTTTAGCTTGATATTTAGAATTAACACATTAAAAATATATTTTAAAATGGAAAAATCTCAGATCTCAAACACTAAAACTTTAATTTGAATCTCTTATGTTCTTTACCATGCCAAATTATTCATAGACCAACATACAACAATTCTTTTAAAAACCCTAATAATACTTTCCCTCCTGTTACCTGAACATTAGTACTTTAAGGACCCAGGTATAAATTAAGTTTCTGACACTACAAAACTGTCTTCTCATGTATCTGGAACAGTCTTTTATTAGGTACAAAAGTAATAAAATGGGAACTTCTGATCAATGAGGGAGGCAAAAAAACTAAAAAACTAAAGCCCACTGTACTACAAATTCAAAAAATTTTAAGCTGAACTTTCTTCGATGTTTTTCATATCACCAACTTTAACGATCCAGAAAAAAATTGCATAGCATATTATAACAAGTTGAATGGTAATATTCTATTTAATAATTAAAAAGCAAAGTTGCCTTTAATCTGCATTGAGTTCTTACTTAAGCATATATTTATTATGGGTTTTCTTTGCACCTTTAAGAACTTTCTTCCCCCAAAGCCCATTTAACAAGCTTCATTTCCATTTGAACTAACTTATTTCCAGTACTATAAAATAAAGCGTAAACATTAGGAATGTATCTTTGTGTTAAATGTTCTAGTTGCTCCTTCAATTAATGCAAAATATCTGTCAGTGTCCCCTCTTTAACAATGCCTTATCTGCCTACCCTGGCTATAGGTATTGTTGAGATTTTCCCTGCTTTGAGCTTCATTACACTACATCTCTTCCGTCTGAACTATAAATCACCACTGAAGCCTGAGAGCAGCTGCCACTGTCCAGACATGTGGTTAGTGGGTGTCACTGTCTTTTTCATTTTCCCCATTTCAAACCCTCCTTTTCCATGTTATCTAAAACCAATTTATCTGAAGGTTTCTTTCCTTCCCCATTTTCACAATGCCACCCCCCATTCCTTAACCTCTGCTCTTGTTCTTCCAGGTCAGTCCAGTTGGCTACGCATTATTGTTTTTCCTTTGGCGGAGGCAGAGGTAGGTGAGAACCGACTGCACCTCCTGCAAACCCCTTCTGGAGACTGTCAACTAGGGAACTTAAGCCTATCTTCCCAAAGTATCACACCAACCGATAAAGTTATTGTAATTACAATACGGAATCCTTCCCACGCCCAATCTTGACATATCGGGCCCCACCTCAATTTCCAAGCTAATAAACAACAGCTCATCTTCTGCTTCATCACAAAGGGTGGTATCCTCTCCACACTGCAAGGTCCACCTACAAAATCCCTTCTCCAGCTGAACCCTCGAACCCAGGTGCCCCGCGATCCTAAACCCTGCGGCGAATGCCGGAGCCCAGCTGGGTGCCCTTCCTCCTCCACCCCTACTGTGCCACATATCCAGCTGAGTTACTGTCAACTACAGACAGGCAGCGGACAGTTCCGCGGGGCCCCGGGAAGTCGGCGGCGCAGAGCTAGGACAAGCCCCGGCGCCCCCACCTCCCGCAGGCGCCCCCAACCCCCCGGCCTCCTCCCGGCTCACCTAACGCCACCTCGCAAGCTTTGCGCAGCTGGGAGTGATGAGCCTTCTTCACTTCCTTGTCGGCCAAAATCTTCTCCAGGGCCCGAGTCAGAAACATGTTCTTCGTCTTCTTCCCTTCATACATGGACACAGAGGAGGCGGCGGCTCGTCCGATCCGCAGCTCCCACCGGCTGGAGAGGGGCAGGAGAAGGAAGAGAAGAGAGAAAGGACGGGAGGTGGAGGTGGGGGAGAAGAGGCGTGGAGGGCAGCGGCAGAATCAGGAAGGGGCGGGCGGGGCCAGCCCTCGTGCCGGCGAGGGGTCCTCGCCGCCCCCCCGAAAGGCCGCCCCTCGAGAGCCGCGCCTGTCAGGCCTCCGCTTCTGTCGGCCCGGGGGTCTCTTCCAGGTCGCCCCTCTCACTTGTCCCTCTGGCTTGGTGGCGGCGAGGGAGTCCGGCGCGGGCGACCGTCTTCTGAGGGCTGAGGAGGCGGCGGCGACAACTCAGAGGCCCAGCGAGAGCAGAGCTGCTCTGGCTACTGTGGGGATTAGCACCCACCACAGCCGCGGACTGGCTTCCATCACCGCCGACCTGCCCCGGCCGCCATGTTGGAAGGAAACGACGCGTCACGCAGCGGCCAAACGGCTGCAGAGGAGGAAGCGGCGGCGGCGGCGGCGGCTGCCTGCTCAGAGCTGCCGTGGCGCCGGGAGGCAGGGGGCGGAGGTCGGCGCGCGCGGAGAGGCTCGAGCCGCAGCGCTACGGCGGCCCGCCTGGGTCTCGCTGCCTCCTGCGTTCCCCTACAGGGCGGCGTGGGGCGTGGCAGGCGCCCTGCAGCTCCGAGACTTACCCTTGGTACTCTTCCCGGCAGCTCAGTGGCAGGACCAGATACCCTGATCCTGCCTCTATTCCAGCCGGATGTATAGGACTTCCTGGCTACTCCACGCCTGCTTCTCTGACTTTTTGGCGATCCCGTCGGTGAGAGCAATCTTTGAGTTCCAAGGGTCACAGACACAACAGCATCGCTCATTTTCAGCCACGCTGGGCTTCCCACCTGCCGCGCTGGACTCTAAATTCCGTTCCTAGACGCAGGAAATTGCTGTCCAGGACCATGCCCTCGACTACCCCGGGGAGGATTCTCTCTTGGGAAAAGTAAGCTAAAAATCAGTTGACAAGGATTCAGAAATGTTTCATTTCTCTGTAGATAAACTCTACATAAAATCTAGATTTTAGATTCTTTCTGAATTGACTCTGAAGTTAAAGTGTGTGGTCCTAAATTTGAGTCATTTGTGGGAAAATGGATGCATCTTGAGACCATAATGTGGAGTGATATAAATCAGACATACAAACTTAAATATCTCATGGTTTCTCTTATCTGAGAAAACCAAAGTATAATAGAAGACCAAAATAGAAATAGTTAATAGGAAACAGAAGTCTTCTTGCAGATTCGTAGGGGACCAAGAGATGAGAGGAAGGAGGAGAGCGAGCGGGAAGGGGACATAAGAATTGAATTAAGATGTGTTATGTACGTGTACCAACTCTCCGTGATGAGTGCACTGCAAACATGTACTAATAAAAATCAAACAATTTTTTAAATTAAAAAAACACCCCGAAAAAATTGGCTTTGCAGGAGAAAAATGTGTGCTTCTGACTGAGATCCCTTAAAGAACTGTTTCTCTATAAAAAAACAGGTTTTAGGTTAAAAAAAAAACATTAAATACAAACATTAACATGTGATTATGTGTCTGCTTTAGTATCAAGAAGAATTCAAATTTCTGCAGTACTCTGAGAAAAACAATGATAAAGAATATGATAAAATACTATATATGCAGACAATTTATATGGTGATCTAGGACCACTGCTCCAAATTCCAATCTACTGTATGGATCAATCAATACAGGATCTTTGATTGTTAGACAGGATCTTCATTGTTCTTTTTCCATTAGATTGCTTTAACTGTGGACTTGACCTAATGCAACCATCCAAAACCACAGATGTAAAAGCTATATGTCAAGATTTGAAACAAGCAATAAGCCATAGGAAATAAAAATGGAAAACTTGAAGGTGACCCAGAATTAATATGGATTAATAGGTTAATTTTTAAATCTTGATTGTCCTGCAGAACAAATCTATAAATTAATTGATTTTGTTTTAAAAACTACCTGTAGATTCTTGGAAATTTAAGATTCATTATATTCCTATATCAAACATAACAGTGATTTTCATGTACACTAGATTATATGCTTTTTGAGAACAAACTCCATTGCTTTTTTTTTTGTACTGGGGATCGAACTTCTGCTTGCAGAGGCAGGCGCAGTGCCAGTGAGCTAAATCCCCGGCCCCCAAACTCCATTTCTAATTTTCCCTTTTTTTGCATAATGTGTCAGGTATTATTGAAAATACTGTCTGATCACCAAGTCCCTTTATGCTGCTGCTTCTTTAGTACAAAATTACATTAACATTCCCCAGCCTCACCTGCAGTCCGATGTAGGCTTTAGGTTTAGTCCATTAAAACAGCAAAAACTTCCCCAAGCTATGCCCCATGATCTTTTTTCCCTTCTATGTTCTGTGGCCATATACTAAACATAACAGAAACATAACTTAGGAATCTAGGTCTCTGAATTACTCTTAGAGCAGAACCACTCACCCATTAGGAACACCTGTTTTGGACTTTACATGAACACAGTAAACTATTTAGCTAGCCTTATTCTGAATGACATACGTGGGATTCCTTAATGAACATTACAGAGATCCTTGCTTTTGAGGATCTCACAGTTTGCCTCTTGGCACATAACACAATTTGTACTCATCTTGTCTGCTTGCTGGTTTATTAATTAGTTGTTTTCCTCATAAAAGCAGGGACCTCATTTGATTTTAAACTGTATACCTAGAATCTACTATATTGTTGGCATAGGAAAGGCCTTTGGTATAAATTCGTTAAATAAAAACTTGGACAAATGAAAGACACTGGGCTAAGTCTGGCACAATACCTACTTTTGTGGAGCTTACATTATGTAGTAGAGAAAGAGATATAATATTAAACAAATCCTAGTGAATATATAATTACAGATTTGTAAAATATAATTAAAGAGTGCTATGAGGCAATCTGCTTTAGATTATGGATTTAGGGATCTCTTCCCAAAAGAAGTGACATTTAAATTGATACCTGAAGAAAGAGGAGAAATTAATTGAACTAAGTCAGTGTAGGGGGAAGCTTGGCAAGTTTCAGAAACCAAAAGTAGTACGGCTAAAAATCAGGATAAGGGGAAAATGTCAGTAAGGATGAAGAAGGAACTAGGAGCAGATCATAGAGAATCTTGCTGGCTCTGTTACAGGTTTGAGATTTTACTCCAGTGGCAGTGGAAATCCATTGAACATTTTAAAGTAGGGGATGAAGTGATCAAATTGGTGATTTATAAAAACACCCAGCACTCTGGGAGACTGATACAAGGGGATCTCAGGTTTGATCCCAGCCTGGGCACATTACAGTTTAGTAAATCCCTGTATTAAAAGAAAAAACAATCCAAAGACTAACCAGTCAAACAAAAAGGGATATAGAGCTGTAGCTCAGCTCCAAGGCCCTGGGTTCAGTTCAGTTCCCAGCAACACACACACACACACACACACACACACACACACACACACCGTAGCACAAAAATTGAATGGAGAAGGATCCAGAGAGGATGTGACAACAGTGAGGAGTTAATTAAAATAGGATGGCTTGGTCTGGGATCCAGGGCCACCAAGCAAGACTATGTGGAGCCTCAACATATGCATGACCTCAGTGGACCAGTGGTGGCAGTGGAGATGAAACAAAATGGCCAGATTTGAGATACTTTTGTAGCAGAATGGTTAGTACTTTTGCATTGGCATGGAGGTGAGAGAAAGAGGTCACAAATGTATGCTAGGTTTCTAATGAGAACCAGTGAATAGATAGAAATGACTTTTGTAGAGATGGGCTAGGTTGGAATAGAAGCAGATTTGAGGGTGAGGGCTACACTTTTCAATTTTAGAAGAATCGGCTCCTTTGAGATATGACTGACCTTTTCAGAAGGAATGGTTTTCACCCTTCTTTTCTGAGAGGACATTTCCTCTTCCTCCCTTGCTAGGATCTCTGAAAGGTAGGAGTGAGTAGGAGTGGGTTGTAGATAATCTTAGGAAGTGGGCACTCCCACCCACATGAAATGCAATATGTTAACTCTGACCTGGAACAAAATAAGAATTAGACTTTAGAAAGCTGACATGCTTGAAAGATAAAGGGAGAGGGGCCGGAGATTTAGCTCAGTGGCTCCGGCGCCTGTCTCGCAAGCACAAGTTCCCAAGTTTGATCCCCAGTACCAAAAAAAAAGATAAAGGAAGAGATAATATTTTCAGTCTTTTATTGACAAAAATACACAGGGTGCCATCCTCAGGCAATTTTTATATGAAGTTAGGGTACAATTCCCAGTGCATATGCTTCCTTTTATGTTTTATTAGTATTATTTGATGCTTATACAATTATTTAGATAAATCCAATCTCAGTATTCACTTGGGTTTGACTACTTGCCATTTTCAAAATATTCAAAGTCTATTTCTGACCTTCTGAAATGCCTGTCATCCTCTAATTTTAAAATATATTTTTCTTATACATGATTACTTTTCTCAGTTCATTTTGCCCCTCAGTCTGCAATGTCACCTTCTTATCACCTAATAAACCTACATCACTTTCCCTTTCATCTATAACTTTTTTATATATTGACTTCTTTGACTTTTCTCTTTGAATAAGTTTCCCACTTTGGTTCTAAGAGTCAAATAATATCAAACAATAAAAGATGTTGATTTGAGTTTTAGTGTCTATTGGTATGCTTTATTATCATCCTTCTAAATATTGAGATAAATACAGTGTAACATGAAAATTAAAATCTGAATTAAAAAATTTTTGTGTACTGGGGATTGAACCCCAGGATCTTCACACTGAGCTACATTCCCAGCCCTTTATTTTTTGTTTTTTTGAAACAGGGTCTCACTGCGGTGCTAAGTTGCTGTGCATTTGACTAAAGAAAAAACAAAAAAAAACTATGATGCCTCCAGTAGTCTCTCAATTCTTAGAGCTTTCAAAACATTCCTCAATGTGACTCTTGACTTCTGAAAGGGAGGGAAAAATATTCTTTTTCCCTCTGCTCATCTTAGATTTTTTGGGTAGGGCCCTGCAAATTAGATTAACAAAACACAGACTTATTTATTGCATGTACGCATGAGCATACTCGGTGATGAATAACTCAGAAGGGTTAATGAATAACTTGGGCTTATGTAGCATCTTAATAAAGAATAGTAGATGTGCACTGGTCTGCCTTTGATTGCTAGGACAAAATACCTGACAACCACACCTTATAGGAAGAGAAGTTTATTTTTGGCTCATGATTTATGAGGTTTTGTCCATGGCCAACTGGCTCCAAAGCAGAAACATTATGGTGGAGGGGCATGGCATGGGAAAGGTGCTCAACTTACAGCATTCAGGAATCAGAGCATAGAGAAAGAACCAGAGAAGAGGGCAGGGGACAGGAACTAGATAAAGCTCCCAAGTTCACACACCCCCCCCACCCCCGCTTCCTCCAACTAGGCTCCACCTCCTTAGAGCCCATACAGCTATGAACTTATCAATGAGTTAGCCCATTGTGAAGGTTTAGTGCCCTCACAATTCAATCACCCCTCCGGGAGTCTTTTAGTAAGGTCACCTTGACAATCAAGAGTGACAGGCACAAAATCTTCAGAGAAATGACAAGATAGGAAAAGATAAAGAGTTCCTAGTATAGCCAGTTTGGGAATAAATATATGGGAAAACAATGGAGGATAAAGCCTAGTAGTCAATTTTGCTATGAAGATTCCTTTCTTAGTTACTTTTCTTATTGCTGAGACAAAATACACAACACCAAAGTTAAAGGAGGAAAAGTTTATTGTTGCTCACAGTTTGTAGAGATTTTAGTTCACAGTTGGCTGTCTGTAAGGCAGAGCAGCATGGCAGAGGGGTATTGCAGAGGAGAAACAGTTCGTGGCAGGCAGAAGGTAGGAGGGCAGCAAAATAGCAAGTGACCAGCAATTATATTAGCCCTCTTTCCATCCTTTATATTCTAGCCAGGCTGCCTGCCCTTGTGAGGCACGCTTAATAGTAGCATCACATTGTGAATTAATCCCAGCATCACACACTCTAGATTCAGCCACCCAAAACTCCCACCTAGGAGTGCATGAGGCTTTGGGGGGACATCTAGACACAAGCCCTAACAATTCCTCTGGTGGAGTCTTTATGCTGATCAAGGTCTAGAGTTGTCTAAACTAATTAACTTCAATCCCTCTATGTCCAGAGAGGAGGCTGTAAGGTCAGACGGAGGAAGGATTGCGACCACTGAGGCAGGCAAAGTCTAAGCAGCATGCCATGAGTTTATTGCCATCTGGGTGCAGATGGGCCAAAGGTGAGAAGGCCTTCGGGACTGAGAGGAGGGTGCTTGTGGTTATATGCTGCGTTTTAGGCAGGGGACGGGGCACTGGTCAAGAGGGTAGAAAATTGTAGAGTCCCATGTGTGATGGGCCTAGGGCTGGCTAATAGAAAAGGCGGTGGTGAGAACAACAGGGTGGCTGCTGGGTTCTCGTTATCTCTGTGCTCCTGTGGATTCAATGGATGGGTCTGCTTGGGTGGGGATCCTACTTGCAGGACCTGTCAGAGGTGACCTCGGAAAATTTATGTCCTGATTTTAGGCAAATAAGGGAAGAGTTGGGAGATTTCTTGTGTCCGCTTCTTAATTGCCTTTAGTTCAAAATACTCAGTACACCAAAGTGACATGTTTTAGGGTGGCATAGGCAGCCACCCTTCATTTGTCAGCCACTTTTCATTTTTCATTACTAATTTCCCATAGTAATGATAATAGTTAACATGTATATAAAGCTTATTATGAAGCAGGTACGATGACCAAATGAAGAAGATTACATCATAATCTCTGATTTATAGATGAAGCAATTGAAATATAAAGAATTTAGATAATTTGTATAATTCATAAGTAGTAAAACCAGGATTATAATTTGGAAAATCTGGCTCCAGAGCCCATATTCTAACCAACTAAGCTATACTACCTCTGTAACAATCCATTCCATCTTTTTAAAAAAATTTTATTTTATTGTTACACTTTAGGTATACAATATAATGACTTTCATCATTGGAAATTTGCACTTTTACGTAATCTCTCTTAGTTCTTATTTTTACCCCTTCCCCTGCCCTCCCTTCAATTCCTTCTTTCCTCCCTATTTACAAAGACTTTATTTCCATTTTTTCATCTTCTCATATTAATTCCATTCCCTCCTTTCCTTTCCCCTACCCCTCCCACTTCTGCTTCACCTTTGTCCCTTTTCTTCCTATTTCACATTATCTATTATACCTTTTAGTCCTTATTTACACTGTCAGTTTCTCACACTAGAGAAACTATTCGGTATTTACACATGTGTGTCCTATTTATTCCACTTAAAAGTATCGCCTCAATGTGCATCCATTTAGCTATAAATGTCACTAATTTCTCATTTTTTCTGGCTGAGTAGTTCTCCATTTTGTTAAAAAAATTTTTTCTTTATTCAATCTCCAGTTGATGGGCATTTGGGCTGTTTCCAAGTTTTAGCTATTACAAATTATGCTGCTATGAACATGGGTGCACATATATCACTGTGGTATGATTCTTTTAATTCTTTGGGGAAGATCCCCAGCAGGGGAATAGATGGGTCAAATGGGACCTCTAGTCCTAGTTCTTTCAGGTAACTCCATACTGATTTCCACAGTGGTTGCACCAGTCTACACTCCCAGCAGCAGTGGAGCAGGGTTCCTCTTTCCCCACAGCCCCGCTAGCATTTGTTTTTGGTTGATTTCACGATAGCAGCTGTTCTTTCTGGAGTGAGGTGGAATCTCAGTGTTGTTTTCATTGGTATCTCTCAAATGACCAGTGATGTTGAACATTTTTTCATGTTTATATGCCATTTCTACTTCTTTGTCTGAGAAATGTCAGTTCATTTCAGATGCCCATTTTTGGATTGGGTCTTTAAATTTGGGAGGTCTGATCTTTTTAAGTTCTTTATAGATTCGAGATAGTAGACTTTTGTCTGAGGAAGAGCAGGTGAAGATTTTTTCCCACATTGTGGGTTGTCTCTTCACACTGCTGGTGGTTTCTCTTGCTGTGCAGAAGCTTTTTAATAAGAAGAGATCCCACTTGTTGATTATGCTAGTTCACAGGCAACTGAGGTTTTGTTCATAAAATCATTTCCTACACCAATATCTTCAAGAGTTCTATCTAAGCTCTGTTCTAGCAGGTTCAGCATTTCTATTTTAATATTTAGATCTTTAATCCATTTTGATTTTATTTTAGTGCATGGTGAGAGATATAGGTCTAGTTTTCATCTTTGGCAAGTTGAAACCCAATTTTTCCAGCACCATTTATTAAAGATGCTGTCTTTCCTCCACTGAGGGTGTTTGGTTTCTTTGTCGAAGATGAGATGGCTGAGTGTGTCTGGAGTTGTTTCTGCATCTTCTAATCTGTTACACTGATCCTCAGGTCTGTTTCTTTTCCAGTACCATGGTATTTTTATCACAGTAGCTTTGTAGTGTAGTTTCAAGTTGAGGGTTGTGCTACCCCCTGCGATGTCTCTGTTACCTAGAATTGCTTTTGCTATTCTGGGTCTCTTCTTGTTCCAAATGAATTTTTGGGTTTTTTTTTCTCAAGGTCCGTGCAGTATGCTGCTGGGACTTCAATTGGAATTGCATTGAATCTATATAGCAGTTTTGGAAGTATGGTCATTATACTATATTGGTTCTTCCTACCCAGGAGCAAGGGATGTCTTTCTATTTTCTGATACCCTCTTTGATCTCTTTTTTCACAGTGCTATCGTTTTCAGAGTGGTTTTTTATTTCTTTCATTAGGTTGATTCCTAGGTATTTCAGTTTTTTGGATGCTATTGTGAAAGGAATTGTTTGCCCTATTTCTGTCTCAGTCAGTCTGTTGTTTGCATAGACGAAAGCTATTGATTTTTGTGTGTTGACCTTGTATCCAGCTACTCCACTGAATTTGGTTATTAAGTCTAGAAGACTTTTCATGGCATTCTTGGTGTCTTCTATATACAGTATCATGTCATCTGCAAATAATGACAATTTGGCTTCTTCATTTCCTCTCTTTACTCCTTTTACATCTTTCTCTTGTCTAATTGCTGTGGCTAATGTTTCCAAAACTATATTAAACAGGAGTGGTGATAGTGGGCATCCTTGTCTTGTTTCTGATTTTAATGTGAAGGATTTCAGTTTTTGACCTTTTAGTATGATATTGGCTGTTGGTTTTTCATAGAGTACTTTTATCAGATTGAGGTAGAGACCATCTACTCCAATATTTTGTACAGTTTTTTTCATAAATGCATGTTAGATTTTGTCAGATGCTTTATCTGCATCAATTGAGATGATCATATGATTTTTGTCCTTGGCTCTATTGATATAGTGTATTACATTTACTGATTTGTATATGTTGAACCATTCTGGCATCCTTGGGATGAATCCCACTTGGTCAGGGTGTATGATATTCTTGATGATCTCCTGCATTCTATTTGCCAGTATCTTATGAAGGATTTTTTCCATCTGTGTTCATAGTGAGATTGGCCTATAGTTCTCTTTTTCAGTTGGGTCTTTCTCTGCTTTCAGATCAAGGTGATGCTTGCTTCCAGGAATGAATTCAGGAGTATTGCTTCCCTTTCAATTTCATCGAAGAGTTTAAAGAGTAGTGGCAGTAGTTCCTCACTAAATGTCTTGTAGAATTCAGCAGTGAAGCCATCAGGGGCCGAGCTTTTCTTAGTTGATAAGTTTTTAATTACATTTTTAATTTCATTGGTTGATATTGGGTTGCTAGAATTTTTAGGTCTTCTTTGTTCAACTTTGGTAATTTATATATATCTAGGAATCTGTCCATTTCTTCTGTGTTGTCCATCTTATTGGGGTATAGGTTCTGGAAGTAGGTGTTGGTGATCCTCTGGATTTATGCTGGGTCTGTTGTGATTTCACCCTTTTCATTCCTAATTGCATGGATTTGAGCCTTTTCTTTCCTTTTTCTGACAAGGTTGGCTAAGGGTTTGTCAATTTTGTTGATTCTTTTGAAGAACCAACTCTTGGCTTCATTGATTTTTTTGTATCGTTCTCTTAGTCTCCATTGCATTGATTTTTCCTCTGATCTTTATAATTTCCTTCCTTGTATGAGCTTTGGGGTTGTCCTGCTCTTGTTTTTGTAGAAGTTTGAGGTTCAGCATCAGATTGTTTAATTGGGCTCATTCTGTTTTCTTAATATGCGTATTCACTGCTATGAATTTCCCTCATAAGACTGCTTTCATCGTGTCCCATAGATTCCGATGTTTTATTGTCATTGTCATTTAATTGAAGGAACTGTCTGATTTCTTCTTTAATTTCCTCTGTGACCCATTGGTTATTCAGAAGTGTGTTGTTCAATTTCCACATGTTTATGAAATTTTTCGAGTTTCTTTTGCTATGGATCTCCAATTTCATCGCACTATGGTCTGTTAATATACAGGGGATAACTTCAATTCCTTTGCACTTACTTAAACATGTTCTATGTGTGAGTATGTGGTCTATTTTTGAGAATGACCCATGTGCAGCTGAGAAGAATGTGTATTCTGATTTTGTGGGGTGGAAGACTCTGTAAACATCTGTTAAATTCATTTGTTCAAGAGTTCGATTGAGTTCTAGTATTTCATAACTTATTTTTAGTCTAGTTGATCTATCTATATGTGACAGTGGGGTGTTGAGGTCCCCCACTACAATTGTATTAGTGCATATATGACTTTTAATGTCCCTTAGTATTTGTTTTATATAGTTGGGCACAGTAGTGTTTGGTGCATAGATATTTATGATTGTCATCTGTTCCTCTTGGATTGTTTCCTTTACAAGGATGTAGTGTCCTTCTTCGTCTCTCTTAATCAGTGTTGGTTTGAAATCTAGTTGATCTGCCAAGAGGATAGCTACTCCTGCTTTTTTTCAGGTTCCTGTTGCATGAAGTATTGTTTTCTACCCTTTAACTTTCAGTCTATGAGTTTCCTTTTGAATTAAGTGTGTTTCTTGTATGCAGCATGTTGTTGGATTTTGCTTCTTGACCCATTCTGCCAGTCTATTTCTATTGATTGGTGAATTGAGACCATTAACATTGATGGTTATAACTGAAATGTATTGACTTGTCATTGCCATGACTTTTTCTTTTTGTTGGGTTCTCCCCCTTTGCATTTAATTTCTTGTCATGCCTGATGGGTTCATTCTGCTTTGCTTCCTGGGGTTGTGATCCTCAATGTCTGTTCCTAGGATATTGTGTAAAATTCTTTGGAGTGCTGGTTTGGTATTCATGAAGTTCCTAAGGTGCTCTTTGTCATGAAAGTATCTTATTTCTCCACCAATTTTGAAAGATAGTTTTGCAGGGTACATCATTCTGTGTTGGAGACTGTTTTCTTTTAGGGCTTGGAATGCATCACTCCAAGCTCTTCTTGCCTTGATGGTTTGTGTTGAGAACTCTGCTGTGATTCTGATGGGCTTTCCTTTGTACGTGATTTGTTTCTTTAACTGCTTGCAAAACTTTGTTCTTCTGTTGAGTTTTTGGAATCTTAACAATTATGTGCCTATGTGTAGATTTTTTTTTTGATCAAGGCTATTTGGAGTCCCATATGCCTCACTTATCTGTATGTCAAGCTCTTTTCCCCTGCTTGGGAAGTTTTCTCCCATTATTTCTGTGAAGAGATTTTTTATGTCATCTGCACTCTCTCCTGTTTCTTCATTGAGCCCAATCATTCTTATGTTATTCTTCTTTGCGTCATCTAGCAGCTGCTGGATTGATTTCTCATATTCCCTTAGAATTTTGAAGCAATTTTTCTTTTCCTGGTCACTAATTGCAATCTTATCTTCTATATCTGAAATTCTGTCCTCACATTGGCTCATTCTGCTGTGCAGACTTTCAATGAAATTTTTAATCTCTTGGAAATCTGTTTGCATGTGTTTTATGGATTCCATTTGTTTCCTGTGTTGGGATTCAATCATGTTTCTCAGCTCCTCTCTAGATTTATTAATCATGTCTTGCACTATGAGCACAATCTCTGCTGTTATCTGAGAAATTATTTCTGATTTCATTTTTCCAGATCCTCTTTTATTGCCAATTCAGAGAGTCCAGGTGGTTGAGTATCAGAGTGTTCCATCTCGTTTCCCTTTGGGGTTGCTGTAAGTGATCTGAAAATCAGTTTTTGAGACTTGTTTACATGTCTTCTCATTTCCATGGGTGTGTGTGTGGGGAGGGAGGTGTGGTGGTGTGGGGTGTGTGTGTGTGTTGCTGCCGCTGGTGCGGCTCACCTCCTCTGCACTGGGAGTGGTCACACTGGGGCCCAGAAGCCTCCCCTGCCTGCTGGGTACAGTGCTTTTGTGGCCTGGAAGCCTCCTCTGTGCTGTGAGCAGCAGTCGGCAGCCCAGAAGCCTCCTCTGTGCTGGGAGTGGTGCTAAGGTGCCCTGGAAACCTCCTCTGGGCTCCACTCCATCTTTATTGTGACCTCCCTCCCTGCCTATTTCCTCCTCCTCATATATGGACACTCACATTCCAGCACATTCACTTCTTCAAATCTCCCTTTTATTTCTACACCATATATCCCCATAAACACCACGCTTATCCACACTTGTATGCCTTTGTTCATCTTTAGCAATACAGAATACCTACAGTTACCTCTCTTTTCTTTGCTCTTTCCAAAGATTTCTCAACCTTTAAAGCCTCTTCAGGAGGCTGAGGCAGGAGGCAGGAGTATCACAGGTTTGAGGCCATCTTGGTCAACTTCATGAGATTCTATCTCAAAACAAAACAAAATTCCTCTTTGTATTCCATCCCTTCCTAAAAGTTTTTTTTTCTTTCTTCTACCTTCAGGAACACTATTCCTTCCTTTCTCTGTTTTCTCACATTATTATCTACCTGACACTTAATGCCTAACTATATATCCAGAATAGTACATAAGTTAAATTTTTTTTTTTGATACCAGGGATCAAACTCAGGACCTTGCGCTTGTGAGGCAGGCGCTGGAACCACTGAGCTAAATCCCTGGCCCTATAAGCTAAATTTTTAAAGACCAGACATAAAAAAAAAAAATCTAATAATTAGTAAAAGATAAGAAACATTGACAAAAAGAGAAACATGTTTTTGTCAAGATTGCAGTGATGGCGTGACTAACATATAAAGGACCATCTATAAAGTAAATCATCTGCTTTCTCACTTTTCATGTGAAGGGGATTATAAGCTAATTTGATATTCCCCTTTTACCAATGTGCTTGTTTTCATCTTGTTTATTAGGGAAATACATGAATTAAATATTTCTTTAAACTCAGAGATTCTGCTCATTGACCTGTAGAAAAAAATATCTATGCATTGGACAGGGCAGACAGAGGGAGAGTATGGTAGATTTTGGAAAATAGGTTAGAAAAAGAAGCAAGTTTTTATTGTTTATGAGCCTATAATAATAATTTTCCATGAATTTTAAACCATCCAATGCTAATGTTTTACAGAATAATAAAATTGAAGCCAGAGGCCAGGGATTTAGCTCAATGGCACTGCACCTGCCTCAAAAGTGCAAGGTTCTGAGTTCAATCTCTGGTTCCAAAACTAAACAAAACAAAAACAAAATTGAAGCCATAAGCTCCTAATTTTTCTTAGAAATTTTAAGGTATGCTGTTCTCTATGCAGGTAGAAAGTACTTATTTTCAGTCCGTAGTACTGATATAGGGCATATGATATATGTACCTCCAAATAACATAAGGAAAATATAACTCTGAATGTGCTAGATGTCCAACACGCCAAGTTCGTGTTCTTTAAAATTGAAGAATGAATTCTAGGAACAACAGAGGTTAAGAGTAGAAAGAATTTGTTGAAAAGATAGCTTCTGTCTAAGAGAGACAGAAGGTGGCCTGGAAACTGGGTTGTCCAAGGACACTGCTTCTCAAGGGAGTTTTATAGAGCAAAGCCATAATGTGAGGCACATATAAGGTGAGGTAAGGCAAAACTATAGTTAACTAATAAGATTACAAGTATAGTTGCTTAGGTAATATTGATCCAATATAAAATCGGGTGTAAGGAAGGACAAAACTATGATCAACCAATCAGATTACAAATATAGTTGTTTAGGGAATATTGATTTAAATGGGAATCAAATGGGGAAGCAAGTCACATAGCCACCACAGAGATTGATGTCTATTTAGAATATCAATCACTGCTGTTCATCCCTAGGGGGAGTATGTAGGTGTAGTCAATTCTCTTTGTCTTGAAGCCTGGCCTTTAATGAATGTGCAGCCATAGTTGTCTTCTGCACTGACTTCTTCCAGTGCCCAGCCCTGTGTGACTGCCTATACTATTTCTAACTAACTTAGCTGTCTACAATAGTACTATTCTCTACTTTCACATACACATTGTTCTAATATTTCTTGTAAAGTCATACTAATGATAGCTCCTACTTATTAGCTATTTACGTTGCATAAAGCTCTTAAGATGCTTAATCCTATACAACTTGGTGACACATATATTATTATCAACTTTTCACAGAGAAAAAAGGTTAGAGAAGTCAATTCTCCAAAGTTACAATGTAGCAGAGCCACATATAAATCTACTTTTATCACTTGCCAAAGTTTACATATGCTTTTAACCATTGTTTTGTCTTATTTCTTTCCTTAGTTGCATTTTTGTATATATTCATTTGAAAATGCCTTTTCACCAGTACAGTAGCATAGTCATCTTCTCTTTGCTTTAAAACTACCCTAAACAACAAGTACATTGAACTGAGTTTTAAATATTAATGATTAAGTGGGCATTAATCTTTGTAATGAAACTAAGTTTTTCAAAAGAAAATTTGAAATAATTAAAAAATTTAAAACCCTGCTTTTGTAGAAATTGTATTTGTAGTTTAAAATTTTCTGGCAAAAGAAAATTCTAGGACCAGAGAGTTTCACTAGTGAATTCTATAGAACATTTAAAAAAGAAGTAACTCTTCAGAAAAAAGAGGGAAGATTTCTCACTTCATCTTATGAGGCCAGGATAACCCTGAACCCAAAGCTAGATTTAAAAAAAAGTACAAAAGGAGAGCTATCAACAGATACTCTTCTTGAAAATAAATGCAACAAAATATTAATCAAATTTTAAAATACATAAAATGAATACACAACAACCAATAAAGGGTTCATCCTAGGAATATGGGATGATTTAATATTTTAAAAATCAAGCATTGTAATTGACATATTGACTAAAAAGAAAAGATACTTGACTATATCACTCAATGCAAAAAAGGCATTTGACAAAATTCAACATCCATTCACAATGAAGACGCTTGGCAAAGACCTGAATCTGACAAAATACATCTTTTTTAAAGCCGGCTATTATACTTAATGGCAAAAAACTGAATGCTAGGATTGGAAATAAGGCAAGGATGTCTATTCTCATGACTGCTAGTCACACCATACTGAAACTCATAGCCGGCACCATAAGCCAAGGAAAACAAATAAAAGACACAAGGGTTAGAATGGAAGAAACAAAGTGTCCTTATATATAATCAACATAATTGTCTATGTAAAAAATCTCAAGGAATCTATTAAAAAAAGTTCTAGAATTTATAACAAGTTCATAGGATACAAACTCAATGCATAAAAATGAGTTGTATGTTTATATATGTTATGATTTAGATCTGAAGTGACCCCCAGTGGTTTCATGTATTAAGAGGTGAGGCTTTTTGGAAGGTGATTAGATCATAAGGGTTCTAGTAACCTGGCAGAGGAAATTTGAAGACAGCTCGACGTTCATGCCATGGCATGGCTACTGCTCACTGCTTTTAACCAGATTTATAGAGAATTGGGGGCAAAAGGCAGGGCAAAATTTTTTTTAAAAACTTAAATTTTGCCCAGAAGGAACCACATATAAAGTTGGGACCAAGGACAGCAATGCTGCTAAAAAGATTATCATTTAAAAGATGCCAAGTACTTTGGATCAGAACAGTAGGAAAGATACCTTGACAGCACCCAAAGAGATCCTCAGGGTGCACACCTCATTTAGGGCTAGCTAGGGAAGTGTTTACCTGAATTCAGCCATCTAGGCACTGCAGCCTTGGTCCAAAGGAGGCCAGGCTACTTCTCAGGCTGGCATCAGACCTTAGCATCTTCTATGTGATGCTGGTTGGGTTTTTTTGGTACGGGGGATTGAACTTGGGTCCTTGTGCTTGCACTTGCGCAGCAGGTGGCGAAACCACTGAGCTAAATCCCCAGGCCGTGATGCTGGTTTTTAAGGCATGACTAATACAAGAATCATTGGGTCATGGAGGTTTCTACCCAGCATTTGAAAGGAAGACCAGGGGTGCCAGGCAATGTGCTCCTGAAAGGGCAATGTGTGAAGCTGTGAAAGTGAAGCCAAAGGTACACTTGAAACCCTAGGAAGTTTGAGATACCAGGAATATGAAATGTCTGCAGAGGAAAACCACAAGTAGTGAGTGATACCAGCCCAAAAGAGAAGTCATGTGGGCTGCAACCAGCAAGGTCATAGGGGCAGGGCTGCCCTTTGGAGCTCATATCTCATCAAAACCTGCCCTGGGTGTGGGATTTTAAATTACAAGATTTAGTGTGTGCCCTGCTGCTTTCTTTGCTCCCTTTCATTTCTATCCTTCTATTCATCCTTTTTAGAATGGGAATGTTTAATCCATGTCATTGTATATTGGAAATGTTTAACTTTCTTTTTTGTTTTTACAGAGGCTCACAACTAAAAATTTATCTTGAGTCTCAGTGGAGACTTTGGACTTGGAGTCAGTGCTGGAACTATTTTAGCAGTGCTGCAACTGTTATGACTTGGAGACTCTTAGGGATTGACCAAATGCATTTTCCATAATGAGATGGATATGTGGCTTCTGGAGGTCAGGAGCAGAATGTTATAGCTTAGGTTTAAAATATCCCCCTAAAGTTTCATGTATTCAGAACTGAGTAATTTATAGCTGAATGTACTGTTAGGAGAAGGAGCCTGCTTGGAAGATGCTAGGAGGATGCCCTGGAAGGGCATACTTTTATATACAGCCCCTTGCTTCAATCTCTGCTTCCTGGCTACCAGAGGGTGAGCAGCTTTAGTCTGAGGATGTCTGAGATTTGGAATCCAGATACTGGAAAAAAGAGAGAAGTAGATGTCCAGGAAGCAAGAACTATCTGACAAGGATATTAAAACCTACAGAGAAATTGAAGAGATAGAACACAACTTGGAAAAGGGAAGGGACAGTATGTACATTCTCCCTGGCTCTCAGCTTGTGATTCACAGGAAAGGGAGAGTGAATTTACAGAGACAAAGCAAAAGCTAGGAACTCCAAAGGGCTTCAGGGAGAAATACAGTGGTGGAACTGACCAGCAAGTACTGTGATCTGCAGGAAGAGCCTAGGATTCTGCTCCCACAAGAATCTTTCAACAGGCAACAGCTGGTGAGTGACTCCAGTCCAAGCACCTGCTATATCCTGGAGAAAGTGTTTCATCAGACAACATTCCATGAAAGAGTTGATTGTTTGAACCCCATACTCAGAGCAGCCACATGACAGCTGCACTTCAGGGCTCCCAGTTTTATTTTCCCACAGTGACAGGGTAAGAGATAGCCATGGGAGACAACTGGAGTCAGGAAGCCATGGTCAGGCTGGAAAGAGATCCCTGAAGGGTTTGAGCTAAAGGACACAGGCCTCATGTCCATGGCCAGAGGCTGGGCTTAGTCTGAGTTGTTCTGGATTTGATAGTTGAGGCACTGGTACCTTTGCCTTAATCCTACTGTCTGCTGGTGCCTACGTCCAGCATAGATCTGGGATCTGACTGCCCTTTTTATATACCAGTGTAAGCAGAGACACATCTTAACTTGGACACTTCCCCAAAATTGTAGATCCTAGAAGAAAACCACACAGTCAAAATTGCAAGAAATTTATTTTCTTTCTTTCTTTCTTTCTTTCTTTCTTTCTTTCTTTCTTTCTTTCTTTCTTTCTCTCTCTCTCTCTCTCCTTCCTTCCTTCCTTCCTTCTTTCTTTTTGTGAGTGTGTGCATTTTTTTGGCTGGTTGGTTTTGCTTTTATTTATTGTTTTTTCTTTCTTCACTCCTTCTTTCTTCTTCATGAGTTTATTGGGATTTAGGGGATTTTCCTTTATCTTTTTCTTTGCTTCTTATTTCTTTTTCTTCTTTATTCATTTTCTCTTCTCCACTTTGACTTCTCTTTTAATTTTTTCTCTCCTATTTTACTCCACATTTAATTTCTTTTTTCTCCCCCTTTTTCTTTTATCTTCTATTTCTCATGATCTTTTTCTCTTATCTTTCTCTAATTCTATAAATATCCTTCTACTCCCCAATAGGATCCTTTGTACCACTTTTCTCTCCTCATATCATATAATTTAAAGTTTGAGATTTTTTTTCCCTCTTCCAGTCCTCCATTCCCAACCTTCTATATCTTTAATAGTAAAACCATAATGTTTATTAATCTTTACATAGTTAATACTATACAACTACTGTTGAATTATTTTCTACCATAATTGGAGATATAGCTGTTATATTTAGTACATATTAGCTGTAAGTCAATACCTGGGTTGTCTTAATGTTTACGTCATAATTGTAGGTTTCTTAACTAGGGTTAAGGGTCCATAATTTGTTCTTATAGTATGTTAATATCCAATTTGTCTTGGATTTTACTACTGTAGCTGATTTGCTTGATATTGCTAGGGTCACATAATTGTTGCTCCTAATGGATTTTCTCTGTAAACCAACTCAGATTATCTTTGTGACATTAACAATACTAGGGTACATTCCCAGAGAACTTGGGGTTGGGCCAATAATACTGCATCTTTCCTTCCCAAATTAACCAAGGTGGTCAGATCTTGGGGTTGAGGCAAAGAACAGTAGTCACGCCAAAGTACATATTGGTTAAAGAAATACTTCAACAAGAAGAGATAACCATTATAAACATATATTCACCAAATACCAGCATGCTCAAACAAATACTAATGGACATGGAAAAATCAGATAAACACCAATATGACTATAATTTTGGACTTCAGTACCCCACTGTCAAAAATGGACAGATGAACTAGACAAAAAAATCAACAAGGAAATAACTGAATTGAACAAAACCTTCAAACAATATGTTCACAACAGAGCTGTAACTCATATGCTTTGCTACCAGGGAGCATGTATCAGTGGTTCAAACCAGCAGGAACACATTAATAGATATCTAGAGAGTGTTCCATCCAACAACACAGTACACATTCTTCTCAACAGCACATGGGACTTTCTCCAAAATAGACCACATACTAACCCATGAAGTACATTTAAGTTAATGCAAAAGAACTGAAAGTATTCCATGCATATTTTCAGATCCTAGTGCAATGAAACTAGAAATCAACAACAAAAGAAATCACAGAAACTATGTAAACACATGGAAATTAAACAATGCATTTTTTTTGTTTTTGGTACCAGGGATCAAACTCAGGACCTTGCACTTGACAGGCAGGTGTGGCACCACTGAGCTACATCCCTGGCCCAGTACATTCTTGAGTAATCATGGATCACAGATAAAATTGAGGAAGAAATTAGATAATGCCTACAATCAAACAACAATGACAGTATGACATACTGGAACCTATGAACACAATGAATGCAGTTTTAAGAGGGAAGTTTATAGTGGTGAATCTTCATATAAAAAAAACCCAGAGCTAGCTCAAATAAATAACCTAGTGATGTGCCTCAATATCTTAGATAAAGAACAATTCAAATCCAAAGCTAGTACAAGGAAAGAAATTATAAATATCGGAGGAGAAATTAATGATATTGACACTAAAAAAATACAAAGAGTTGATGAACTGAAGAATTGGTTCTTTGGAAGAATAAACAAGGTAGACAAACACTTAGCCAATCTTACCAAAATAAGGAGAAAAAAGACCCAAATATATGCAATTAGAAATGAAAGGAGAAATTGCAATGGATTCTGCCAAAATGCAGATCATCAGTAACTACTTTGAGAAACCGTACTCTAATTAAATGGAAAATTCAGAAGAAATGGATAGATTCCTAGATACATATGAACTACCAAAGCTGAACCAAGGAGATATAAAAATCCTGAGTAGTCCAATATCAATTAATTATATTGAAGACTTGATTTTTAAAAATCCTACCAAGAAAAGCCCAGGTCCTGATGGATTCATGCTGAGTTCTATAAGACCTTTAGAGATCTAGTGCAAATACTTTTCAAACTATTTAGTGAAATTAAAGGGAAGTAATATTTCCAAAATCATACCTGGAAGTAAGCATTATTCTGATTCCAAAGCCAGAAAAGGACTCAACCAAAAGAGAGAACTACAGACCAAACCCTTTAATGATAACAGATGCAAAAAATCCTCAATAGACATTGGGAAACAAAATTCAACAGATCATCAAAAAGATTGTACATTATGACCAAGTAGAATTCATTTCAGGTATGCAGGGATGGTTCAGCATACATGAATCAATAAATGTACACCACATAAACAGAAGAAAGAACAAAAATCATATAATTATCTCAAAAGACACAGAAAAAGCATCTGACAAAATCCAACACCCATTCCTGATTTTTAAAAAAAACCTGACGAAAATAGGTTTAGAAGGTCATTATCTCAATCTGATAAACCATCTCTGATAAACCAACAGCCAACATCATATTAAATGGAGAGAAGCTGAAAGCTTTCCCTCTAAAAATAGGGAATGAGACAAGGATGTACATTGTCACCACTGTTGTTCAATATAGTTCTCCAAATGTTAGCTAGAGCAATTAGACAAGAGAAAGAAATAAAATGGATATGGATAGGAAAGGAAGAAATTAAATTATCATTATTTGAAGATGACACAATCCTGTACATGGAAGACCTCAAAAACTCCACCAAAAGACTCCTAGAATTAATAACCAAATTCAGTAACATAGCAGGATACAAAGTCAACACTCAAAAATCAGTAGAGTTTTTGTACACCAATAATTAAAAACTCACCAAGAAAGAAATTGGGAAAACAATATCTTTCACAATAGCATCAAGAAAAATGAAATACTTAGAAATTAACCTAACCAAGGAAGTGAAGGATTTCTACAATGAAAACTACGGTACTCTGAAAAAGGAGGTCAAAAAGGACATCAGAAAATGGAAATATGAGCCGGGCTGGGCGGTGAATGCCTATAATCGCAGCATTTAGGAGGCTGAGGCAGGCAGATGTCTGTGAGTTCAAGGCCAGCCTGGGCTACATAGTGAGATCAAAGGCACCCTGAACTACATAGCGAAATTCTGTCTCAAAAAACCAAAAATGTTCTGCCAAAATACTTCTAGACTTAATTGTCAGATTCAGTAGAGTAGCTGGATGCAAGGTAAACACTCAAAAATCAATAGCTTTCTTGTACACAAATAACAGACTCGAGAGAGAAATTAAGGAAACAATTGCTTTCACAATAGCATCCAAAAAATGAAATATCTAGGAATCAATCTAACAAAGGAGACAAAAGACCTCTACACTGAGAACTACAGCACTTTGAAAAGAGATCGAAGAGGATATAAGAAAATGGAAAGATATCCCTTGTTCTTGGGTAGGAAGAACCAGTATAGTGAAAATGGCCATACTTCCAAAGCTGCTATGCAGATTCAATGCAATCCCAATTGAAATCCCAACAGTATATTTTATAGAACTACAGAAAACAATCTAAAAATTCATTTGAAACCAGAAGAGACTTAGAATAGCAAAAGCAATTCTAGGCAACAGAGACATGGCAGAGAGTATCACAATCCCCAACTTGAAACTAGGCTACAAATCCACTGTGATAAAAACGGCATGGTACTGGCAAAGAAACAGACCTGAGGACCAGTAGAAGAGATTAGAAGATGCAGAAACAACTCCAAACACAATCAGCCACCTCATCTTTGACAAAGGAGCCAACCACCCTTACTGGAGGGAAGATAGCCTCTTTAATAAATGGTGTTGGAAAAATTGGATTTCAACCTGCCAAAGATTAAAACTAGACCCCTATCTTTCACCATGCACTAAACTAAAATTCAAGTGGATTAAAGATCTAAATATTAAAACAGAAACACTAAACTTACTAGAAGGTTAGTTAGGTAGAACTCTCAAAGACATTGGCATAGGAAAAGATTTTATGAACAAATGCTCAGTAGCATTGGAACTTGCACAATCAACAACTGGGATCTCATCTTATTAAAAAGCTTCTGCACTGCAAGAGAAACCACCAAAAGAGCTAAGAGACAACCTGCAATGTGGGAAAGTATTTTTACCAGCTGTTCCTCAGACAAAGGTCTACTATCTAGAATATATAAAGAACTCAAAAAAATCAGACCCCCCAAATATAAAAACCCAATTCAAAAATGGGCATCTGAAATGAACAGACATTTCTCAGACAAAGAAGTAAAAGCAGCAAATAAATATATTTAAAAATGTTCAACATCACTGGTCATTCAAGAGATGTAGATGAAAACAACACTGAGATTCTACCTCACTCCAGAAAGAATGGCTGTTATCAAGAAATCAACCAATAACAAATGTAGGTGGGGCTGTGGGGAGAAAGGAACGCTTCTCCATTGTTGGTGGGAGTGCAGACTGGTGCAACCACTGTGGAAATCAGTATGGAGATACCTCAAAGAACTAGGACTAGAGGTCCCATTGGACCCAGCTATACCCCTGCTGGGGATCTTCCCCAAAGAATTAAAAGAATCATACCACAGCAATATATGTGTACCCATGTTTATAGCAGTACAGTTTGTAATAGCTAAAGCTTGGAAACAGCCCAAATGCCCATCAACTGCAAACTGGATAAAGAAGATGTGGGGTTTTTTTATAAAATGGAGTACTACTCATCCATAAAGAATGAAAAAGTAGAGACATTTATAGCTAAATGGATGCATATTGAGGCCATCCTCTTAAGTGAAATAAATAGGACACACGTGTAAATACTGAATAGTTTCTCTCGTGTGAGAAACTGAAAGTGTAAATAAGGATTAAAATGATTAAAATGAATAATTGATAATTTGAAATAGGAAAAGGTTCAAAGGTGTAGGGTTGGTGGGAGGGGAAGGGAAAAGGGAAGAAGGGAAAGGAGAAATTAAGAGAAAAGGAAAAAAATAGAAACAAAATCTATGTAAATAGGGAAGGGTGGAGGGGGTGAAGGGCGCACAGGTAATAGGGGAAAAAATAAGAACTAAGATACATCATGTATAGGTACAAGCACCCAATGATAAATGTAAGTATATTGTATGCCTAAAATGTACCAAGAAAAAAGGAAAAAAAAATAAAATAAGAATCAATTTAAAAAAATGTTGGCGGGGCTGTGAGGAGAAAGGAACCCTTCTCCATTGTTGGTGTGAGTGCAGACTGGTGCCACCGCTGTGGAAATCAATATGGAGATACCTCAAAAAACTAGAATTAGAGGTCCCATTTGACCCAGCTATCCCTCTGCTGGATATCTTTCTAAAAGATTTAAAAGAATCATACCGCAGCAATATATGTGCACCCATGCTTATAGCGGCACAGTTTGTAATAGCTAAAACTTGGAAACAGCCCAAATGCTCATCAACTGGAGAATGGATAAAGAAGATGTGGTTTTTCTATAAGATGGAGTACTACTCAGCCTTAAAGAAAAATAAACTAGAGACATTTATAGCTAAATGGATGGACATTGAGGCCATACTCTTATGTGAAATAAATAGGACACACATGGGTAAATACCAAATAGTTTCTCTGGTGTGAAAAATTAAAAGTGTAAATAAGGTTCAAATGATATAATTGATAATGTGAAATAGGAAGAAGAGGTCTAAAGGAGTTGCGAAGTGGGAAGGGTAGGGGAAAGGAAAGAAGGAAAAGAAAAAATATGAGAAAAGGAAAAAATGGAAACAAAGTCTATGTAAATTGGGAAGGGTGCAGGGCGTGAAGGGAGGGCAGGGAAATGGGGAAAAAATAAGAACTAAGATACATCATGTAAAGGTA
Source organism: Heterocephalus glaber (assembly GCF_053883595.1). NCBI lineage: Eukaryota > Metazoa > Chordata > Mammalia > Rodentia > Bathyergidae > Heterocephalus > Heterocephalus glaber. The sequence goes on from NW_028258344.1 coordinate 11,949,230, forward strand.
CAAGATCCCAATGATGAATTTAACTGTATTTTATACCTAAAATGTATCAGCAAATTTAATGAAAAAACCCAAAATGAAAAATAAAAGTCAAAAAGAAAGAAAGAAAAAGAAAAGAGAAATATACTCTGTGTTCTTGGATTGGAAGAACCAATACAGTTAGGTCAATGCCCATACCCTGAATGTGCCAGATCTCATCTGATCTCAGAAGCTAAGCAAGGTTGGGCCTGGTTAGTACTTGGATAGGAGAACCAATATAGTCAAAATGTCTCTACTTCCAAAACTGTTATATAGATTTAATGCAATCCCAATCAAAATATCAATAGCATACCTTACAGTACTAGAGAAAGAAATCCTAAAATTCATATGGAACCAAATGAGACCTAGAACAGCAAAAGCAATTCTGGGCAACAAAGGCAAGGAAGAAGGCATCAAAATCCTGGATTTCAAGTTATATACAAAGCTACCATGATAAAAACAGCATAGTATTGCCCAAAAGCAGACTTGTGGATCAATGGAGCAGAATAGAGGATACAGAAACAACTCCAGGCACACTCAGCTCCTTTATATTTTACAAAGGGGCCAAATAGTTTCACTGGAGAAAGATAGTCTCTTAACAAATGGTGCTGGGAAAATTGGCTATCCATATGCCAAAGATTGAACCTAGACCCATATATCTCACTATGTACTAAACTAAAATCAAAATGGATCAAAGATCTAAATATTAAAACAGAAACAATCTGGTGAAAGACAAAATTGGTGAAACTCTTGAAGACATAGTTGTAGGCAAAGACTTTCTGAAGAGAATCCCAGAGGCACAAGAAAATAATAAGAATCAGCAAATGGGGTTACATTAAATCAAAAAGTTCCTACACAGTAAAAAAAAACTACCAACAGAGGGAATCTAGAGTATGGGAAACATTTTGCCAGCTACTTCTTAAATGATTTAATTGCTAATTATAAAGAACTCAAAAAAAATAGACCCCCAAATTTAAAGACCTAATCAAAAATTGGGCATCTGAAATGAATAGACATTTCTCAGATGAAGCAATACAAATGTCCATTAAATACATAAAAAAATGTTCAACATCACAGGCCATCTGAGAATTGCAGTTTAAATAAAACAATCCTGAGATTCCATCTCCAGAAAGAATGACTATATTCATGAAATCAAACAGTAACAAGTGCCAGAGAAGCTCTGGGGAAAAGGAACACTTCCTCATTGTTGGTGGGAGAATAAACTGGTACGACTACTTTTGAAATCAGTATGGAGATTTCTCAAAACACTGAAAATAGAAATTCCATTTGACCCAGCTATTCCCCTTCAAGGCATCTTTCCAAAAGAGTTAAAGATGTCAAGTTACAATGGTACATGCTTACCCATGTGTATACAAGTACAGTTTATAATAGCTAAATCTTGGAAGCAGCCTACAGTTTATGTCTATTAACAGAGAAATGGATAAAGATAATGTGGAGTGTTACTCTTCCATATAAAAGATAAACATGAGTCGTTTGCAGGAAAATGAGTGCATCTTGTGGCCATAATGATAAGTGAAGGAAATGAGACACACAAGCTTCAGTATCACATACATGGTTTCTCTTACATGAGAAATCTAATATATAAATGAAGTGCAAAATAAAACACAGACTATTTGAAAAAGAGAGAAAAAATTATTTTAATCCAGCATTGCCAATGTATCTAAAAGTGTACCTTGATTTAGTGTAATTGTTTTATGTGTTTTATATACTTTTTGGCTTGTTAGTCTGGCTATTAATCTGTGTTTATGATAATGAACTTGATAAAGACTTATAAAATAAATAAATAAATCTTATGCCGTTAAAAGTATTTTAACAAATAGTTTAAAAATACATATTTTTAAAATTCTCTTGGGATTTAGCTCAGTGGTTCCAGTGCCTGCCTTGCAAGCGCAAGGTACCGAGTTCGATCCCCGGTACCAAAAAACAAACAACTAACTAAAATTCTCAAAAAAACCCATAAAAAGTAAGCAACCCAATTTAATACAGTGATAACTTGGTTCCTAAACACTTATTTTTTAAAAATTTAAATTTTATTTTATCCCATTCCTCCCCCAAGCCCCCTTCCCTCTCTATATACAAAAGCTTTATTTCCATATTTTCCCCTTCTATTTTCACTTTTTTATTGTCCTTTCCTTCCTTTCTCCCTCTCTCCTCCCTTGTTCCCCTTCCCATTTGAACACTTTAATCCCATTTCTCAACATACGTTATATATTTCAGTCCTTATTTCCACATTCAGTTTCTCACACCAAAGAAACAATGCAGTATTTAAACATGAGTTCCTAAAAACTTTTGTTGGTGAATAATTGGTTTGCAAACAGAAGCATGTGGCAAAATTTTGTTTTTGTTTGCAAACTCTGTATCAGGTGATGAATACAATCATGGCCATCTTTCTTACACAAACACAAATATGGCTATTTTTTTTCCAGAATCGTGGAACAAATTAAGTTTGTGAACTGAGATACCACTGTAATTGGTAAAAAAATGTGAACAGATACTCCTCTAAAGAGGATATAGATAGGAAAATAAATATAAAGATGTTGAACATTATTCCCATTAAGGAAATGGAAATTAAAACCACACTGAGACACTACTATATATATATTTTTAAATGACTAAAATAAAAATTGCTGGCAATGTCAAATGCCAGAGAAAATTTAGATTAATCTCATTTCAGATATTACTGGCTAAAATGCACAATGGTAGAGGAACTCTGGAAAAATAGTTTGGTAGTTGCTTATAAAGTATAACATTTAGTATGTGACCCAGCATTCCTACTCCTGGATATTTACCTTAGGGAAATTAAAATTTAGGTATATATAAAAACCTGTATACATTTATTTGTAGCAACTCTATTCATAGTCACTCTATACATAGTCATTAAAAATTGGAAACAACTCAGATATTGTCTTTCATTTTATGAATAACTAAACTGCGATACAACTATACAGTGGAATAGGATTCAGCAATACAAAAGAAAAAATCAACATATGCAACAACTTGGATGAATCCAAGAGCATTATGCTGAACAAAAACAGACAATCACAAAAAGTTTTATACTTTTGGATCTTGAATTTCCCCTATTGGCCCATGTCTTAAAGTCTTGGTCCCTTATTTGGCGTTACTGGGAGGTGGTGAACCTTTAAGAGGTAGGGCTTTAGTTGGTCTTTGGCTAACTAGGGGGATATCCTCAGAAGTTATTGCAGGACCCTATTCTCACCCTTTTTTATGCTTTCTATTGCCGGCCTTGGGGTGAGCTATTTTGCTCTACCATATGCTAGTACCATGATATGCTTCCATAGGCCCAAAGCAAGAGGGCAATGTATAATGGATTGAAACTTTCAAAATTATGAGCCAAAACAAAATTCCTTTCTTTATAAGTTGGTAATCTCAGGTATTCCTTATAATAATAGACAGCTGACTAACAATACTATATTATTCATTTCTATGATATTCTCTAAAAGGCAAATATATCGGGACAAAACCATTATATTTTTGACAGTAGCTGTAACATGTGGAGGTGCCTCTATAAAGGGATAGCACATGGAAATTTGGTGGGAGAAGTGTTGTACATAGTCTATATCGTCATCATGGTGGTGATTACACATAAATGTGTGTTAAAATTCAAATAATTATTCATAAAACAAATCAATTTTACTCTAATATTTTTTGTTTGAACTCTACTCTCAAAACTACGAAATATCTTTTCCTGGTCACTAATTGCAATCTTATCTTCTATATCTGAAATTCTGTCCTCACACTGGCTCATTCTGCTGTGTAGACTTTCAATGGAGTTTTTCATGTCCTGGAAATGTATTTGCATCTGTTTTATGGATTCCATTTGTTTCTTATGTTGGGATTCCATCATGTTCCTCAGCTCCTCTCTAGATTTATTAATCGTGTCTTGCACTAAGGGCACAATTTCTCCTGTTATCTGAGAAATTATTCCTGATTTCATTTTTTCCAGATCCCCTTTTGTTGCCAGTTCAGTGGGTCCAGGTGGTTGAGTATCAGAGGGTTCCATCTCATCTCCCTTTGGGGTTGCTGTAGGTGATCTGGAAGTCTGGTTTTGAGACTTATTTGTGTGTTTTCTCATTTTGACTGGGGCAGGGGGCTGTTAGCACCTGCACGGATTACCTCCTCTGAGCTGGGAGAGGTCGGACGGGCCGGGAGCAGCGGTAGGGATGGTGACCCAAAAGCCCTTTCCTGTGGGCTGGGAGCAGCCGGAGGGATGGTGGCTGGGAAACCCCTTCCTCTGGACCAGGAGCAGTGGGATGGTGGCTCAGAAGCCCCTCCCTCTGGGCCAGGAGTGGTGGGAGGGATGGTGGCCCGGAAGCCCCTTCCTCTGGGCCAGGAGCCCTTTCCTCTGGGCTGGGAGCAGCGGGAGGGATGGTGACCGGGAAGCCCCTTCCTCTGGACCAGGAGCAGTGGGACAACGGCTCAGAAGCCCCTACCTCTGGACCGGGAACAGTGGGACTCAGTACCTTGGTCTGGTGGTCTGGTGTCCTCTGCGCCTTGGTAATGTGGAATCAGGTGGCTGCCTGTCTACAGCGGGCTGATTCGGTGTCTTCTGCGTGACTCAGGACCTCGGTAGGGCGTGCACAGACCTGCCTGTCTGCAGCGGGCTGATTCGGCGTCTTCCGCTTGACCAAAACTACCAAATATCAATTTTATATTTGTGAGGGGTTTATGTTTGTTTGTTTGTTTTGAGAGAGTCTAGCTATGTATTCCAGGCTGGCCTTGAACTCACTATGTAGTCCAAATCCAGGCTGGCCTCAAACTTGCGGCAATCCTCCTGCCTCAGCCTTCTGTTTGCTGAGATTATAGGCATGCACCATTGCACCTGGTTCACATTTACTTTTATGAGGCCACTGAATCAGAAGCCACTGGAGGTAAAGAGAGCTAATTGATCCTAGAGATTTTAATTTTAAAATTGAAAAGAAACCTAGGTTTGTTATATCAAGCAGTACAAAAACATCAGTAGTATCGGGAGGAACATCTGTTTATTAATGAGGCTAACTCACCTAGCTAGGCCATAGATTGAACTTTCTGGATAGTTACACACAATTCGGTTCACCTATAAGTAAGCAAGACTTTTGAAATGCATAAATGATTCCTCTGGAATAAAGCACATTGTTTTGGAACTCTTCATTGACACTTACATATTTTCAAAGCTTCTTTTTAGTGATTTGTCAGTTTCAACCTGAAAGATTATCTGCAGTTTCCTAACACATTATTTATAATTCCAAGGGAATCCCTTATATACTAAGAAGTCAACATTGTTTTCTTTTAAAAATATCACTGCTGATGCGTAGCTGTCTTTCTTTTTTAAATACTTAAAAATATTGAAATATTTATAGGAATAATAAGGATTTAATCTTTATCTTATGTATTGATGTTTTCTCTATGGCCGGAAAATTACAATTTGGTTTCATTTGCAGTTTTTACAGTTGTCAATTGTGAATAATTTAAAACTACACTTTGAGACTAGTTGAATAAATTATTGTACATTTGTCTAATGGAATTATATGCAGTCATAATAAAGAATGAAGACACTTTCAATGTTCTTATATGGAGTGATCTCTAATACATATTAGGTGTGAAATCTTAATCTTGAAATAGTATGCATAATGTACTGTCATTTATGCAAAAGGAGGAAAAGTTTACACATATTCCTACATATAGAGATATACATATGTATATACTAATAAGACAAGTCTACCTCTGGAAGAATATTAAAAAAAAACTAGAGAATTAGGTGGTTGAGTTGGGATATGTCATTCTGACTATTTTGTATTTTTTACATATTGAGCCCTGTAATTGATTCCCTACTACAAAAACAAAATTAAAACTATTTCCCTTTCCTTTTCAATAAAAATATCTACATTTTAAAAATTTTCTTTACTTGGGAAAAGAAGAATCAATAATTCAATGTCTTTCTTGGTACTCAATATTCTTACTCATTAGAACTGCACAGAATAATAAATTTCTCATTACACACATTTCTTTAATTTTTTTCCTTCACAAAAATAATGCCTGAAGTGTATAGAAACCTTCAAACATTCTAATACCTTACTACTCAAAATGTAGCCCCAGGAAGCTAGAATGTGGCTCAGTGGCAAAGGTCTTATCTAGCATACATGAGGCTCTGGGTTCAATCCCCAGTAAAATAAATAAATAAACAAGCAAATAAACAAATAAATAAATAAAAAGATTGTCCCAGGACCAGTATTACCTAGAAATGCAGAATCTTTTTGTCCATCCAAGACCTACCAAATCAGAATCTTCACTTTAACAAGGTTTTCCCCCACCCTACTCCAAGTATTTATATGCATTTAAAAGTGTGAGAAATACTTCTCCAAACAGGCAGGGTGTAGTTGAATAGAGACAGTGTCAAAGCCCACAGCTATTAGGCAAATCCTCCATGAAGTTTGTTGAGGAACCAGTGGGAATCATAGAAAGAGTCTAGAAACTCAGGTTAAAAGGGAGATCCTAGTTCCTGGGTGTAATTAGAAATACAATGCATTTTCTATTTAATTTGTAAATAACCCACTAATACAGCAAAGCCTCATAGAATCCTGAAAAAAGATGCGTATGTTAGCTGCCCCCTCCCCAGGGCCTTTATACTGAGATACATTTCTCGCCCTTCTCTTCTCCTCCTCCTCCTCCTCTTTCCTCTCTCTCTCTCTCTCTCTCTCTCTCTCTCTCTCTCTCTCTCTCTCTCACTGGATCCTGCTAAATCACTAGTTGCCCACTCTAGGCTCAAATTTGGGGTCCTCCTGTCTTAGCCTCCTGGAGTGCTGGAATTATAGGCTTGTGTCAGAACACCTGACCCATTAGATGTTCCCAAACCAAAGTGGCCCTTCCCCCCTCTATTCACTGTTTACCTAGCAATAAGAACATTGCTTCTGAAATGGAAGTAAATCCTGGATTCAGCATCCTTCAGTGGCTCCCATGCTATACAAAACAAGAGCCAGAGCCTGAACACAAATGTACAAGGCTCTACCCAACACAGCCTCCTCATGGTCACTCAACTGCTACTATTCTCTTCAAGGCTTGCTTAGTGGTAGCCACACTGGCCTCTTTGTTATTCCTTGACCTTGTTAAGCGTGCTCTGCTTCCAGATCTTTGTGCTTGTTTTGTTTTTCCTCACTTATTACCAATTCTCATTCTATTATTTTGCTTTTGGTGGGCAGGGAGGCTTTGTTTTCCTCCCCTAGACTATAAGCTCCTCCTTTGGTTATTGTCATATCTCAAGTACCTAGTAGAGAAACGGTAAATGAATAGATAAATGAACAATTGCCCTTGTCTTAATTTGTGCTGGCTGCTATAACAAAATACCATAATTGGGATAGCTTTAAGTCTGGAGGCTGGGAAGTCCAAGATGAAGGCTCCCTCCAATTTGTATCCTAGTGAGGTCTTTTTCCAGACTTGGAGATGCCTTCTGTGTTTCCTCACAATGCTTTTCCTGGGTCATGCTCATGGAAAGGGAAATTTGTCTCTCTGTTTCTTATAAGGCCACCAGCCCCATTGGATTAGGACCTCACCCAAATGACCAAATTTAACCTTAATTACCACCCTAAAACCTTATCTCAAATACCATCTTATTAAGTGTTAGGGCTTCAACACAGGAATTTTGGGGAGTGACAGGGATTATACTCAGCCTATAGCACATAGCATAGCCAGTTTGTCCTTAGCATCACCGAAGAAGTTCTCCCTTTGGCCTGCATTTCCTTTTTGTTCTTATCTCACTTAAGGTTGCATTTGGTATTTACTTCTAGGTAGTCTCTCCTTGGTAAAAAAAAAAAATGCTGGAGCCAGGAGTTGTGTCATTTGATGTGATTTGTCCTGGACATGGAAAGGGTGTGCTTTGGACAGGGAGAGACTGGGGGCTTACACTAGGTCTCTCCCGGTTAACAGTCAGATGTTCCTGAGTGTATATTTTTCAATATTGAAAGAGAAAAAAAAGAGAGAGAGAATAATTCAGGGTGTTTGTTGCAGTTACTGTCTAGTCTTTCATCTTCTTTGGTTTAAATGGAATGAAATGCCACTTTATAAAACAAAAGGTAACTGCAGCTGCTCTGAAATGCTGCATGTCTACACCATACTTTAGTGCAGAAATCCTTCCTGTTTCCCAATTGCTACTGCAGTTGTGTAAGTATTAGGAACAACTTATATAAGAAACACATTTAGGTACACTTTACATCTATTACTAAAAATGTAGTCACTAGACTCCTGGTCAGTAGAATCAACCATGGACTTGTTTCAACATACAGATACCCAAAATGACAAAACTCTCTCCTTCCTCAAAGTCTAGCTAGACTCATCTGAACCCTCCTCTCAACTGGTGCCAATCTTGGCCTATAGAAACTACTAACAGCACAAATAGTTTTATCTGCCTCTAATTGCCCTCTCCTCCACTTGAACAGACACTATCATAGTTTTTTTTTTTAACACTGAATGCGATTATTTTATTTTTATTTTTGTAAAACATTTATATATATATATATATATATATATATATATATATATATATATATGACATTCATCGTAGGGAATTGTACCTGTACATGATATGTCTTGCTTCTTTTTTTCCCATTCCTCCCACTCCTTCAACCCCTTTTCCCCTCTTTAACTATCAAAGTTTTAACAGGTAAAGCCCATATCCTTAGGATGACAACTCCAGCCTTCTTAAGTTCCTACCTGAGAAAACTCGGCACTTCTAGGAGAATTCATGAAGTTTTTTCCAGCCAAACTTGGTTATAGGCAGAAAGACTCCATTCTTGTCTTCGAACAGCTGATTTGGAAAGCTTGCAATTATAAATTCTTTCTCTGACTCTTGAGATGTAAATCTTCTACCACTCAGAACTGTCTTCTTAAGGATTTGAGCACCATTTCTTTAAAATGCAAACATTCAAGGAGATAATTCTTGCTCTTGATCTTGTACCTGCTGGGGGGGAAGGGACTACTCTTGATGATATGATATTCTAATTCACACTACTACCTCTCCCATCACAAGATACTAGAAATTTGTCTCTTCCTTGGATAAGCACCAATTCACAAACCACATGATCTATTCAAGTGGACCAGTGACTCCCTCACACCTCTCTTCTTTCTTTCAGTATACATCAGCCTTCAAAAAGGAAGCTTTTTGTTCCAGTGAAGTTGAGTTCAGTTTATAGTGATTTTCCCTATTGCAATAGTTATTAACAAATAAAATCAAACCTCAGATAGATTAGATTTTAACTACCATTTAACTCTGTGTTCATTATCCATTTTGATTAGTGTCCGGTTCTGTTTATCTTTGACAAGACCTACCCTATAGATTGTTTCAGGAGATCTAGGGTAGGATATAGGAATTGAGATTTTATACAAACCTCCACAGAAGCATTCTGGTACAAAATCAGAATTGAGAATACTGAGATGGGTCAGTGGTCCTCAAAACCAGGAGTATGAATCCAAAGCATCATTTTCTGGGAATTTATTAGAAATGCATACCTTCAGTCCTATTGAGACTATAGAGGCAGGACCCAGCAATCTGTATTTTAACTAGCTGTCATGTTAATTTTGATGCACCAAACTTTGAGAACTACTGCTGCAAGATGTTAAATATAGTCTGTATAATATAATTAGTTCTTGGTTGTGTGATTTGGAGCCTAGCTATGTCAAAAAACATTAACCCAAAGAACACGCCTGCAAAATTCCTACTCGTGCTCAACTTTCTGCTCCTGCTCCCCCCCCCCCAAACTATTTTCTCTACAATGAGAACTAGAAGGATCCTGGTCCATGAACAGTCTTAGAAATCATCAGTTGTCTTTGAAATTATGACACAGTTGCTAAAGTTCAATGACAGTATTGCCATTAGGAAGGGAAAGTAGAATGTAGGGCTTGTAAAATAGATTCTCATCCTCCTCTCCTTTAAAAATTCCTAAATGCCTTATAATGCTTTTGAGGTAACATTTTATTTTTGTAAGTGGATATATATTTCAGAGAAAAAAACAGGAAAAAATGATGGTATTTATATATGACTGCTTTTCCTTTCTATCTTTAAAGTTGAAGATTAAGTATTTTTGGTTACTATCTTAGTTACTTTTTCTTGTTGCTGAGACAAAATACCCAGCACCCAAAGTTAAAGGAGAAAAGGTTTATTGTAGCTCACAGTTTGTAGTGATTTTAGTTCATAGTTGGCTGGGTCCAAAACAGAGTGGCATGGCAGAGGAGAAATAGTTCATAGTAGGCAGAGGGCAGCAAGCAGCAGCAAGCAGCAGGCAATGACAACAGCAAGCGACAACAACAGCTCTCTTTCTGTCTGTTATACTCTATCCAGATTCACACCCAGTGTGGGACACCCTTAAACCTAGCATCACACCATGAATCAATTCCAGCATCACATCCTTGATCCCAGCATCACACACCCTAGATACAGCCATCTCCAAGAAACCCCACCTATGACTGCATGGGGCTTTCGGAAGGACATCTAGATACAAACCATAACAGTTACAGAATTCAGAGCCCAGGCTTTTGTCAGCCTCTACCTTTTCACCACCAGAGATCAGGAGGGATACTGGGGAAGTGAACAGACTTTCACTCCCTGATGGAAAAGGAAAGGTCATGGAGATAGGGGGTAGGAAAAATGACTAGTTTTTAACTTTCTACTCTACTGACAAACAGTTATGGCTCATTTAATTTATCCCTTTATCTCATTTGCAAATGAAAAAACACATTCCACAAAAAGAAGTCTATTTTTGAAAACACTTGTTTTAGGGAGGAAATATGAGGAAACTTTACTTTGGGGATATACATTCTATTTTTTCTTTGTTAAATATTTATGTAGCTTTGCAAAATACATGATATGGTAAAATAACAAAAAAAGATTTACTCACATACAGGCATACACACAATATTCTTTCACAGCCCATGAGGAGAAAATAATCAGATCTTCAGATTCTGGCAAGAAAGACACCTCTATTTCTTACATTAGGATTTTTGTTTTGTAAGCATGAACTCGTTTTTAGAGTTCTGCCTCACTTAGGGACTAACGATGTATTTTGAGGAGATGCCATACTTGAAGGACATCAAAACTTTATTTCCTTTAAGAATTAATCAGACCCTCTTGTTCTTCAAATGACCAAGTGAGCACCTGTGAAATTTACTTAGTTTTCACTTCCACTGATGCTTCTTTTAACTGGGTAGAGACTCCTCAGTAACCACCTGCAAAGAGTCTCCAATCCAGCTTGAATTACCATTACCTCAGTTATCTGAGTGTTAGTGCCAACAGGCCAAACCAGTCTCCCTCCTCCCTACCTCCCCACCTCACAACAGGAATATAAAACAAAGGTGAGTTCCAAGGGGAGCAGCAAAGGATGGTCTTTCTTGTTTGTTGAAGTTAATTATTTCCTCTCTAGTGATATTATTCATCTACCTTACCTTGACATCCTAGAGCTGTTTCTACAAGGTTCATTGCACCACCCATTAAGCAATAGGTCCTGCTAGCTGAAGGCTTAAAAAAGTAGCAGCAAGCAACAGTTTTAGTTAGCAGCATTTCATATTTCTGTCTACAACACTCCCATGAGCTTTCCGTATTTCAGAGGTTGTGGTAGGGTGGAAAATTCAAACCTTTTGAAATCTTGTAATCACAAGGTCAAATTTCATGATTAGGAGTAAAATCTGGATATGAAATCCTTTATCTGACACTTAATATATGTTTTATTGGTACACACTGGCCAGATGACCTGTCTTTTATAAGCACTACATGCTACAGGCTGTGGAGACATACTTTATACTAAGATAAGTAAGCCAAAGTATTCATCTCAAAAAGTTGATTGTGTTCCACTTCACTCCAGAAAAAATGGCCACTATCATGAAATCAACCAATAACAAATGCTGGCGGGGCTGTGGGGAAAGAGGAACCCTGCTCCACTGCTGGTGGGAGTGTAGGCTGGTGCAAGCACTGTGGAAATCAGTATGGAGATACCTCAGCGAACTGGGACTGGAAGTCCCATTGGACCCTGCTATTCCACTGCTGGGGATCTTCCCCAAAGAATTAAAAGAATCATACCACAGTGATATATGTGCGCCCATGTTCATAGCAATGCAGTTTGTAATGGCTAAAACTTGGAAACAGCCCAAATGCCCATCAACTGGAGACTGGATAAAGAAAATGTGGTTTTTTTATAAAATGAAGTACTACTCAGCCATAAAAAATGAGAAATTAGAGACATTTATAGTTAAGTGGATGCACATTGAGGCAATACTCTTAAGTGAAATAAATAGGACACACATGAATAAATACCAAATAGCTTTTCTGGTGTGAGAAACTGACAGTGTAAATAAGGACTAAATGTATAATAGGTAATGTGAAATACGAAGAAAAGGGGCAAAGGGGAAGGAAGTGGGAGGGCTAGGGGAAAGGATAGAAGGGAATGGGATTAATATGAGAAAATGGAAAAATAGGAACAAAATCTTTGTAAATAGGGAGGAATGGAGGGGTTGAAGGGAGGGCTGGGCAAGGGTGAAAAATAAGAACCAAGAGAGATTATGTAAAGGTGCAAATTTCCAATGATGAATGTCATTATATTGTATACCTAAAATGTACCAATGATTAGAATGAATAATCGATAATGCAAAATAGGAAGAAAAGGTCCAAAGGGGTAGGGGTAGTGGGAGGGGCAGGGGAAAGGAAAGAAGGGAAAGGAAAAATGCTGAGAAATGGAAAAAATGGAAATAAAGTCTTTGTAAATAGGGCAGGGTGGAGGGCGTGAAGGGAGGGCTAGGAATGGGGAAAAAATAAGAACCAAGATGCATTATGTAAAGGTACAATTCCCAATGAGAAATGTAATTGTGTTGTATACCTAGAATGTACTAATAAAAGAATTTAATACAGAAAAGTTGATTGTGGAGTTAGAAGTAGAATATATAAAAATAAAACAATAATTAATTGTGAAGCAGGCTAAAATAAGTGAGAACACGGATATTGATGGATGGACCTAAGGGAGTGGAAAGGAAAGGGTAGTCTTTACCAAGGGGATATTTTGCAGCAGCAGCAAGCATTGAACAGATCCCAGATTCAAACATGATGAGAAAGTAAGACCCAAAATAGACTGGATTAAATAATATGATGATGTGATGTCCTTAGCACTTGGTTTTATTTCTGTTGTAAGAAGTGCTTGGCATTAGATTTGTACTATGAAGGATGAAAGAATTTTAAAATAGAGAGGAGTATTTCATGTTGTATGAGGCATGGCACATAAGAAGCCAATGCTGCAGGTGGTAAAAAGAATTTACTAATCAAGGAATATAGAAAAGTTAAGAGTTTATTGATACACTTCAAGAGAGCAGCAGACAAGTCCAAGAGGGTACTGCACCATCAGGGTGAAAAAACTGAGATTTTTATATTTTATTTTAATGTAAGGAGGGGTTCTGGAAGGACCATCCCAGGAATACTTCCCTCAGGTCATGGCAGCTTTGTTGTCTCAGTTCTGAGGATAACCAGTGGTTTTTGAAGACTGACATAATGTTTTGTTTGGCATTGCTAGAAACAGTCCTTCTGGGTAAAATTAATTGGCAAATGTGTAAAGATTGACTAATGTTAGCGGTCAAGGGGATCAGAATAAAATATATATGTTTGTACTTGAAAGGAACTTTTGACATTATTTTGGGGTAGAAGAAGAAATGGTATTATTTAAGACATGACAAGAGGTTAGATCATCTAGTAATATATATGTGTAATTTTGGGGCATAGCTTACAAGGTTGAAAGTTGCAGACTAATCACTCAGCTGCAATGTGATCTTTAAAGAAGCAATGGTAAAATAATCTTGATTTCCCCCATTTCAGGCTGAAGGAACAGAGGAGTCAGAGTTGATAGTCTAAGGTTTACAAGGGAGGTGGGAAATGAAAGTTGATAGTTTGCTTTCAGCAAACAATGCCTGGAGAGAAAAAAACAGGAGGTGAAAAGTTATGTCAGACAAAGCACTGGAAACTTTGTGTAACATACCATGGAATTTGGAGGAAATAAAGAAAAAGTTGGGGATTTGGTCTCTCCCTTCAGACAACACCACCTTTCTATGATGGTGAAAATTACCAAAGGAGAGTAAAGAAATCAGTATGCTGCAACACAGGAAGACATCTTTGTAGCACTCATGTCCTAATTAACAAACTTGGAACAGGCCATCCCCTCTCCTTGCCCATCCCTCTCTTACCAGCACCACCCCCTCTTCCATGAATACCAGTAGCATTGATTCTGTCTCCACTGTGTCCAGCATCATCAAACATCCCTACATCCCAGCTCAGCTGCTTCAAACTCAACCATCCACAGGACCATCACTAGCCTGAGCTTCCAGAATCTCACCACAGCAACCAAGTGCATGAAGTAAGCTCATGCAAAGGAAACAGGTCAGAAAGTGGCTGTACACTGTCCTGCCAGGGAATGCCATTCTTATCTCTTAAGAAATCCTGTGGAAAAGATACATGTCAGTGGATAGATCCAAATGGTGCCTGGTACTCTGCAGGTCCTCAATACATCTCTATTAAATTGAGTTTTAATTTTGTTTATGAGCACTTGATTAAAATAAATGCTACTTCTTGTTGTGTGAATTTTTGTAAGTCAATTTTCTAAGGAAATGAGGTTAATAATGTCAAGAAGCAACTGGATTATTGTCAGATTTGAGCTTAAATACTTGATATTTTCTACAACAACCCTTGTTATCATTTTAGTAATAAGCATAATAAATGTGATTTTCTGATTATACTAGTCCTCCTTATCTGTGGTTTCACTTTCCTGTTTCAGAGGTTAACTGAAGTCTAGAAATATTAAATTCATAATATAGAATAAGCAATACATAAGGGTTGTGTGTGCGTGTGTGCGTGTGTGTGGTGTTGGGTATCAAACCTTGGGCTTCATGCATGCTAACCACCAACTCAAGCACTCAGTTACATGACCAGCCCAACAATTTCTAAGGTTTAAATTTTGCTGTGTGTGATGAAATCTCTCGCTGTCCCGCTCCATCCCACATATGACGTTTCCACACTGCATATGCTGCCCACTGAGTAGTCACTTAGTAGTTTTCTTGGCTATCAGGTCAACTGTTAGGGTATTATAGTGCTTGTGTTCTAGCAACCCTTATTTTACTTAATCATGGCCTCAAAGCACAAGAGTAACTATGCTGGCAATACAGATGTTCCAAAAAGAAGCTGTAAAATGCCTCCTTTCTAAGAGAAAAGGCAAAGTTCTCAATAAAGAAAAACATATATATATATGTGTGTGTGTGTTCTTATGATATTTATTTATTAAATATTATTTTATTGGTACATTTTAGGTATACAATATAATGACATTCATCATTGGAAATTTGCACCTTTACATAATCTCTCTTGGTTCTTAATTTTTCCCCATTCCCCTGGCCTCCCTTCAACCCCTCCATCCCTCCCTATTTACAAAGACTTTGTTTCCATTTTTTCCTTTTCTCATATTAATTCCATTCCCTTCTTTCCTTTCCCCTACCCCTTCTACTTCCCCTTCTCCTTTGCCCCTTTTCTTCCTATTTCACAGTATCTATTATACCTTTTAGTCCTTATTTACACTTTCAGTTTCTCACACTAGAGAAACTATTTGGTATTGTTTATTATATTTATATATATGGTTCAGTACTATCTTTCATTTTAGGCATCCACTGAGGGTCTTAGAATATAAATGAATGGGACTACTATATAAAAACAACACATATACATTATATAAAATTTGGAAAATATCAAACTCTCTTCCATTCAAAGTCCACAGAGAAAACAATAACCAGAGTCACCCATCATACTAGTTTTCCTCTGCTGTTGTAACAAAGTATCACAATTTTAGTGGCTTAAAACAAACAAATTTATTATCTTGCAGTTTTAGAAGTCTGAGGCAGGGTTTTGTTTTGTTTTTCTGGTACCAGGGATAGAACTCAGGACCTTACACTCTCTCTCTTTCTTTCTTTCTTTCTTTCTTCCTTCCTTCCTTCCTTCCTTCCTTCCTTCCTTCTTTCTTTTTTTCTTTCCTTCTTTTTCATATACCAATAGCATTTATTGTTTTGGTAAAAACAAGCAATGTTAGTAAGATTTCATTGTGAGCACACAACATACCCTACATTATTTTCTGATGAATCCATCAGATTTCAAGATCACTTTTCCCACCTCCTTCTACTGCTATCAGTACACAGCCACGGAGTGTTAATCTTAACATTTAAGTAGTAATCTTTCAGCTTAACCAGACAACATTAGCAACATAAAATAAGAAAACATATACAAGGCATCCCAAAGTGAAACACAGTCCATGTGTCTAAGATTTTCTAAATATCAATCCCTTAGAACCTAGTGATGCTTCTCATCTTTGGTATCTGCATTGTTTATGCTCTTGCTTTCTCAGATCTTACTGAACAGCCCTACCTATGACCACTCATACTTCTTACCCACCTTACCTTGTTTCATTTATCATCTCTGAACTTATTATCTAACATTAAAACAAAAAAATTAAGTATATTCTTGTTTTTCTGTGTTTTCTTCCCCCATGAAGATGGGATAATAGTGCCTAACACATGATACACATTCAAAACCACCGAATTTGCTAATGAATCTTGAGGCTGTAAGCACAATTCCCCTGGGCTATAGATGAGAAAAGAATTCATCTAAAGGAATCTGAAGGAATAACGCAAACTAAACAGAGAACGGACCTTACAAAGTCCATGCAACTTATGTCCCTGCTTCATAGTAGTGACTAACACAGGCCATACACATGGACAAAGCTGGATTCCAGATCACTTATTAGTGACATCATGGCCAAAATCGCCTCTCCACGCCTCAATTTACCCACCATGAAACAGAGATGATAATATCACCAACAGTGTTATTAAATGTGGCAATGTGTGTGAAATATTACATTATATAGCAAAGTCTTTATACACCTGAACAATCAACATTACTACTGCTATGTTCATCTCACTTAGGCTCCATAGCTTATTTTCTAGTATCTCCCAAATAATTTATGCTGAGACTGGTTATCTGTTTTCTAAGTCCATACAACTGAGAAATTAAGCAGATGGAAGAAATAAAATATTGCCATAAACAAGAACAGCAAAAAAGGAAGAAAATGAAGAAAATGAATTGTGGAGGATATTTTCAGTTTCCGTGAAATTGTGGGGGTTTCTGCAAACAATTATTAGTTAGGTTCTAAGGGAACATCCCAAACAACTGAGGCTGTGAACTCTGAACTGCAACCTCGTGGGGGTATACTGTACTTGAATCATAGAGGATAATCCATTTGCTGATAATCATCAGCACCCTTAATTCCTGCTTGCCATGTAATATAACATATTCACAGATTTTGAAGGTTCTAAAACATAGACATCTTTGTCAGGGGTGTCATTATCTTATCACACCCATAATCCCTGTACTCAGAAAGAGTAATCATAAAATTTCATAATGTGAGTTTCTATTTTTAATGTTTGCATATACTAAAATATGTTATGTGATAGACTGTTCCTCCACTTTCAAATGAGATAATGTTCACGGGGAATGGACTTTTCTGAATAACTGTAGACCAGTAGGTCAGGCTCTACATTTAGGTTACCAAGGCCACTTTGAATATAATGAGTGGATACTAGAATCAGTGAGGTGTTTCCTTTTCTTATTCAGATGCCAGTTGAAATGAAGTGAGTGTATTAGTGTGTGTTGACTCATAGGTTGATCAACTTTCTGGTAAAGCAAGTGAAAACTTTCTTTCTGGGAAGAATGGGGGTGGGGTGGGGTGGGTGAGAGTTCCAATAAAAAACAGGAACTACTGGCAGTAAGGAATGTATTCGCACTTGTAACAGGACCGACCATCTACTAATCATACTTCAGCCTCCTGAGCTCTCTGAAAAAGATGAGAATGTGTATATATATAAATGTTCTAATAATTTTCATCTGACTGGGCAATTATTTACTTTCTCCTTGCAAGATTACACAAATGTAAATAATAGTGCATTTTCTCATGGCAGGGCACTTGTGACTCATTATCAAAGATTTTTACAGGCTTGGCCTCACAGACTACTCTAAGTAAGTTGAAAACAGTAATGCAGTTCATGCTCTGAAGAAGTTTCAAAATTGCAAACATTTGTTTGAATAATCAAATAAATCAAGAATACTAGGGCTGAGGATTTAGCTCAGTGTCGCCACACCCACCTGTCAAGTGCAGGTCCTGAGTTCAATTCCCAGTACGGAATAGGGGGAAGAAGAATACCATTTGGAGTTTACTTTGGATAACAATTATAACTTTGAAGGGATATGGTATTTATTCATTTATAAAGTACCTGTTCTCAAAAGATTTTTTTTTTTTGGTACCAGTGATTGAACTCAGGACCTTGTGCTTGAGAGGTAGGCAGAGGCACCACTGAGCTAAATCCCTAGCCCTCAAAAGATTTTAAATCACTCAATCTGCATGTTATCTCCTTAAACAAAGGTAGTGAGAGATACTTTGGCAAAGTTTATTTTACCTGGTGGTAAGGCAGCAGGGTCTCTCATTCCAACTCCTACCATTTTTCTCATATCTTTAGATCCGAAATTCCAAACTGACCAAGGATGAGTCACAAGATCAAAGTTGGGGCCAGGAGTAAGATGTATCATTCACGCTATGGGCAAAATCTATTGATGAGTGAAAAGGTGTCTTCTTGGCCCTTGAGGTTTAGATAAAATGAAATCAATCCTCCAATTCCAAGGCTTGTGGCTGCTTTCCAGAAATTTCTAGGTAGTTTACATTCTCAAAGCCACCTTTGGCTCCAAACTTTTGTTTCCTCAGTTTATGGATTATTTCAGTGTCTATATGTTTTGCTGCTTCTTTTTGGCAGTGTATTAACTCAGCTGTGGCATTTAGGTTCTTTCCCAGTCTGTACACACACACACACACACACACACACACACACACACACACACACACACCACCCAGGAGGTGCTTGGAATAGTAAGTAGATTTGACTGGAGATTTGAGGGAAACACATGGGACTGGTGACTTCACCAAAAGATTTTTTCCTCAGACTTTCCTTATTTCACCTGGTACCCCAGTTTCACACCACCTACTCAGCTCCTGCTCCTCTCCTTTCTCTCTGGGCCCAAACAAAGTCCTCTGGTTTTGTCAGGCAGAATGCATTGGCCGTTTCTTCTTGCCTTAGCACCTTCTCATCATCCTCATATGCTCCCTTCCTCCAAACTCCTCATCAGGGTGTCTCCCTAGGTACTGTTCCCTTCCTGAGAGGAATTCTGGTAAGATAATAAAAATCTCAACCCTGTATAATTTATTTTAAACTCTAGAATTTTCAGCTCGGGGAAGACTAGCAATTCTTTTATTCAACAAATATTTTTTGAGTGCTTATTTTATGCCAGACACTATTGATGAAGCTGGGAACACAGCAGGGAATTAGACACAATCCTGGCCCTCAAGGAATTTCAGTCTTCTGGAGGAGAAATGCTTTAAACAAATAATGATACAAATAGCTTATTAATATCTGTGGTAAATGCCACAAAGGAAAATCTCTGAATACTATCTGGAAGAGTGAAATAGTGGTGAAAATGGGTGAAGAATGAGAGAAAGTTTCCCTCATGACATTAAATTTGCCCAGGATTAGAAAAGGCTGGTTTACTCCTAGGCCATTGTTGTTTTTCCTCCCTTTCCAAATGCTGCCTCTGAAGAGGAAAATAAAATGAGAAATACATTCCCAACTCGAAACTGTACTACAAAGCTACTGTGATTAAAAACAGCATGGTACTGGCAAAGAAACAGACCCGAGGATCAGTGGAATTGATTAGAAGTTGCAGAAACGACTACAGATATGCTCAGCCACCTCATCTTTGACAAAGGAGCCAACCATCCTCATTGGAGGGAAGATAGCCTATTTAATAAATGGTGTTGGAAAAACTGGATTTCAACCTGCCAAAGATTAAAACTAGACCCATACCTATCACCATGCACTAAATTAAGATCAAAGTGGATTAAAGATTTAAATATTAAGACAGAAACACTAAATTTGCTGGAAGATAAGTTAGGTAGAACTCTTGAAGACATTGGTATCGGAAAAGATTTTATGAACAAAACCTCAGTGGCACGGGAACTTGCACAAAGATTCAACAACTGGGATCTCATCTTATTGAAAAGCTTCTGCACTGCAAGAGAAACCACCAACAGAGCTAAGAGACAACCTACAATGTGGGAAAAAATTTTCAGCAACTGTACCTCAGACAAAGGACTACTGTCTAGAATCTATAAAGAACTTAAAAAAATCAGACCTCCCAAATTCAAAGACCAAATTCACAAATGGGCATCTGAAATGAACAGACATTTCTCAGACAAAGAAGTAAAAGCAGCAAATAAACGTATGAAAAAATGATCAACATCACTGTTTATTCGAGAGATGCAGATAAAAACAACACTGAGATTCCACCTCACCCCAGAAAGAATGACCGCTATTAAGAAATCAACCAATAACAAATGCTGGCAGGGGGTGTGGGGAGAAAGGAACCCTTCTCCATTGTTGGTGGGAGTGCAGACTGGGGCAACCACTGTGGAAATCAGTATGGAGATACCTCAAAGAATTAGGCTTAGAGGTCCCACTCGACCCAGGTATTCCCCTGCTGGGTATCTTCCCAAAAGAATTAAAAGAATCTTATCACAGGGATATATGTGCACCCATGTTTATAGCGGCACAGTTTGTAATAGCAAAAGCTTGGAAACAGCCCAAGTGCCCATTAACTGGAAACTGGATAAAGAAGATGCGGTTTTTTAAATAAAATGAAGTACTACTCAGCCAAAAAGAAGGAGAAACTAGAGACATTTATGGCTAAATGGATGCACATTGAGGCGATACTCTTCAGTGAAATAAATAGGACACACATATGTAAATACCAAATAGTTTCTCTAGTGTGAGAAACTGAAAGTGTAATTAAGGATACACACAGATGAAATTGCCTAATAAGATATTTCTTGGATTGTGTTTCCATCGCGTGTCATATGACTGTATCGAAATTTAAATTAGGGAGAAGCTTGGCTTCTGTGGAGTCTGCTAACTAACTGGAGTTTTTTTTTTTCCAGACCACTGTTTGTTCAATGTTGGCTTTGGGGATCTTTCTTAAACAAATCACATCCTCTGGTGTCTTGGTGCTTGAGATGCTTTTTTAAGTTATATGGAAAAATATTTAAGTGCTTTTCAGTTTTGTTTTGGTTGACTTCTACTGTATTTGAATATTATTGTAGGTTTTTTCCCTGTTGCATTGTTCTTCGTTGAATGGTTTTAATTTTTGTATGTGTGTGTGTTTGATAAAAAAGTTACTTAAAAAAATAAGAAATACGTTTACTGAATTTCTGTCCTGAATTAATTCATTATTTACCAAGGTGCTTTTATGAATCTAGTACTGTGCTAAGGGTACAGGGATCTTATAAACAGTGGGGTGTGTGTGTGTGTGTGTGTGTGTGTGTGTGTGTGTCTTTGTTTTGACAGAAAATATTTATAAATAAAGAATTACGATGATTTAAGACAGTGTGAAATGAAGTAACTCAAAAAGGGTGGCAAGATGGGTAGTCAGGGAAGGCCTTGCCAAAGAAGAGGCTCTTGGGCTTCTAGAAGGATAGTGAGGAGCATGCTAAAGAGTGCTTAGCCAATGGAGAGGTATGTTCAAAGGCTCTGAGGCATAAATAACACTGGTAGGGCCTGGGATTTAGCTCAGTGGTGCCACCACCTGTCTTGCAAGCACAAGGTCCTGAGTTCGATCCATGGTACTCAAAAATAAATAAGTAAATAAATAAATAACACTGGTGTTTTTTTTCTGACTATAGAAAAAGGTGAAGGAGGCTATGGCAAGTGAGAAGGAAGAGGGGTAGAAAGTTCTTGGTGAGAAGGCAGGAGCCCATTTAAGTAGGGTCTTTTCTCCAAGAGTAAAATACTGCAATCAGTGTGGGAGTGACTTATTTATGTTTCAAAAGATCCTTGTAAGTGTAGGTCAGAGAATAGATTATTAAAAAAATTTTATAGTAAACAATCTAAGCATCTATTAATACAGAACTGATTGTAAATTATGGTATAGTTATACAATGGAATACTATGAAACTATTTTTTTTTTTGTACTGGGGATCAAGCTCTGGACCTTGCACTTGCAAGGCAGGCGGCAGAGCCACTGAGCTAAATCCCTGGCCCACTATGATACTATTGAAAGTGGTAACATGTATGTATAACATGGAAAGATGTCCATATTTTGGCAACTGGGGAAAAAAAATCAAGTTGCAATATGATGTGTGTGCATTGTTTTTTTTTAAGTCTAAAAAATTGCTCATATAGTTTATTTTTGGATAGTAGCAAACAAGAGATTTTTCTTCTTTAATTCTTTACATTACCTAGTTTTTCTACTTTAGTAATGTAATAAAAAGTGCATGAGGGCCGAGGATTTAGCTCAGTGGTTCTGCTGCCTGCCTTGCAAGCACAAGGTCCTGAGTTTGATCCCTGGTACCAAAAAAAGAAGGGGGGGGCATGTAACAATAAGTTTAGTAGACAAAAGATTAGAATATACCCTGATAGAAAAAATATTTCAATACAGTTTTGTGGCTTTTTCATTTTTAATTGTATTTTTTGTCTGTTTTATAACATGAATACTTTGTTGCACATTTCAAATGGTATTCCATAAAATTTATAATGGAAAACCAAAAGTATGATTATATTAGGTAGCTTTCCTTAAAATTAAAGTTCCCAGGATTTCTCTTTTCTCTGAATGTATCAATGCCTTTGATCTTAATATTTTCTCAGACCCAATGTGAAGTTCTCTCTCACTTGCATGGTGACTTTTGTGAGTGCTTCTGACTGTGCTGTCTTGTTTCAGTTTTTGAATTAGGATTAGAAAATATTTTTATGATTATTCCATTTAAAAGTTGCAATAAAAACAATCTGAAGAATAGGAAACTGAGACTTGGTGGAATATATCTGAACTCCAGATTTTTTATGAGTCATTGTTCCTCTATTTTTACTCTGAAAGTATTGCATAATTCTAGACTCCCTCTTAATTCTTTTTGTTCACAATTTTCACCATGGAGTGAAGCTGTAAGTCCCTTAAATATCAGCTTTCCTATAACAGTAGCACATGTGACCAAATGTCGATGGATCAGTACATGTGATTTTCTGATTATAATCACATGGGTATCAGTTTCCTGCAATCATGGTCTTTCTGATTTCCTTTTGTTAATTTCAAAGGCATCTTTTGAATTTTAAATTTAATGTCATGTTTTACAACAGTAGATTGCTATAAATGTAATCAGTCTTTTTACTTGTATTCTTGCAAAAACCAAATGTTATTTATTTTAACTTGTTGTTCATTACTGTCTTTTTGACATTATTTTCTGTCACTATTGTATAAAACAGCTTGGATTTCCTAGATTCTCTGATGATCCATGTCCATAACAATTTTAAATAAACTGTGGAAAAGATGTAAACCTTACTAATTATTCTACAGGAAGAAGTGTGAATGAAAAGCTATTTTTAAAACTAGGTGGCTTCAATACTTTCAGATCCAAGAGCCATAGAAATGCTCCTCCCTTTGGCTGAGTTATTGGCAGATTCTTCATTCTTGCTTTCATAATACTTTTTGCTTTTAGAGTGTAGCCATTGTTATGTTATCATTTGTATATACGGCTATCAAATTCTTTGAAAACAGTTTGCTTTCTTATTTTTTCTTTTTCTTTTGGAAAAACCATTTACTATTGTTATTGGTACAGAAAGGGTTCATTTTAGCACATATGATCCTGATGATGAATTCTGATTTTAGTGAAGGTTGTATTAATCATAGCAATGAAGTTTTCTTATACTACATTTTTAAAAAAGCATATTTAAGAAAAATACATTTCTAGACTCTGTAGCCACAGAACTACTATACATTCTGTTCATGTCAGATCTTAATACTAACTACTAATATTTATTAAATGTTTTTTGGTTTTTAAAGTGCTTTCATATACATCATGAATAAAAAGTTTCCAAAGATATCCTAAAACTTTAGCTGGTAGATATGCTAGGAAAAAAAAAAAAGAAAAGTAGTGGATATGAATTACCTTTTGAAAGCCAAACTTCTCAGCTGCCATAGTTAGTTTTAAAAACCCAAATGACGTAGACTTACTATCCTTGTAATTGTTGATAGTCAAAATAACAAGTAAGCAGGTTTTTGGTTCAATGGACAAGCATGCATTGATTACCTGCTATCTATAATTGTGTCAGCAAATTGCGGGGTATAAATATGATTAAAATTAACTGATGTTTTTCAAGATGCTTTCACTAAAATAATTTTTAAACCCCTAATAACAGTATGAAGAGGGATGAAAGTACTCAACAGAGTTACACTTATGGAAATAAAAAGGAGAGAACAATGAATTTTGACAAGAAGGATCAAGGAAAGCTTTACAAAGGGGTAGTATTTGATGTAAATCTTATAAAAAAGAATCTTAAAAAAACCCTACCAGACTTGTCCTTCCAACGGATCTGCTTAGATGTCTATGTTTTCATTACACTGATGCCATTAATAGTCAAAGTATTTTAGTAATTGCCTGTGGATCTTGTTTGCATCACAGGATGATCAATTCCATTTCATTATGGTCATTTTTTCCTTCAGAGCAAAGAAAGATTGGCAGAACCTTGAACATTCTGACCTCATCTCCATTTCTCAGTGATTTGGGAAGATCAGAGGAAGGAAAGGTGTTTGGGAATTTGCAGACCTTTGTCTAAGGCAAGTTTTTGTCTGCCACTGAGCCTAGATGACCTGTAGAAGTCAGAAAACATTGGTTTGAAAAAGGCAGGTTTGTCTTTGGCAGAAATACTTTGTTCTTGTTAAGGATCTTCAGTCATTTTTATTGAATCCTACTGCATAGAAGGGACAGGAGAAAGAGAATCTGTTTTTATTTTGCATACAGTTTAAAGAATCCTGTTCATCAGAGAAATACTTGTTGAAATAGGAAACCAAATAGACCATGAACCACTCACCTTTGATGTCGGATGCTGTGGATATCATTCACCCTGCCACCAGGACACACTTAAATAGTACAGGCACCAAGAACCCAAAATATCCTACCCCCCCCCCCTTTTTTGGTAAGGAAATGGAATTTAGGGTCTCACACTTGCCAGGCAGGTGCTGTGCCACTGACTTACATTCCTGGCCCTAATAGATGCTACTTTAAATGTGGGTAGCATGGTCTTATTGCAAAGGGAAATTTGTCTTCATCAAAAGGCATGATCCACCACATTAATGCTGTTAACTTGAAGTTCATTCATTTTATAGTTTTGTCTGAATTTAGTCCATAGATTTATTTTAGATTTAAAATTGTATAAACATAAACATAAGGTATTTGTAACTTGTTTTAAGTTTTACATTTTTGGCCACCATACCTGCCCCTGAGAGCACAGAGGAGGTGAGCTGCTCCCAGCCCACACGAGGAGTCTTCCAGGCTGCCGTACCCCTCCGCAAGCACAGAGGAGGTTAGCTGGGCGGGCACCAGCAAGAACCACCCCACCCCCGGTTGAAATGAGAAGACACATAAACAACTTACAAAACCAGACTTCCATGTCACCTAAAACAACCCCAAAGGGAAACAAAATGGAACATTGTGACACTCAACCGCCTGAACTCCCTGAACTGGCAACAAAAGAGGATCTGGAAAAAATGAAATTAGAAATAATTTCTCAGATAACAACAGAGATTCTAACCATAGTGCAAGACATGATTAATAAATCTAGAGAGGACACAGACAAAAAAATAGAGGAGCTGAGGAACACGATGGAATCCCAACACAGGAAACAAATGGAATCCATAAAACAGATGCAAACAGATTTCTAGGAGATTAAAAACTCCATTGAAAGTCTACACAGCAGAATGAGCCAATGTGAGGACAGAATTTCAGATATAGAAGATAAGATTGCAATTAGTGACCAGGAAAAGAAAAAGCATTAAAATTGTAAGGAACCACAAGAAATCAATCCAGCAGCTGCTAGATGACGCAAAGAAGAATAACATAAGACTGATTGGAGTCAATGAAGAAAGAGGAGACAGTGCAAATGACATAAAAAAACTGTTCACAGAAGTGATGGCGGAAAACTTCCCAAGCAGGGGAAAAGAACTTGACATACAGATAAGTGAGGCATATAGGACTCCAACTAGCCTTAATCAAAAAAAATCTACACATAGGCATATAATAGTTAAGCTCCCAGAAACCTAACAGAAGAACAAAGTTCTACAAGCAATTAGAGAAAAGAAACAAATCATGTACAAAGGAAAGCCCATCAGAATCACAGCAGACTTCTCAAAGCAAACCATCAAGGCAAGAAGAGCTTGGAGTGAGGTATTTCAAGCCCTAAAAGAAAACAGGTTTCAACCCAGATTGATGTACCCTGCAAAATTATCCTTCAAAATTGATGGGAGAAATAAGATACTTTCATGACAAACAGCACCTTAGAAACCTCATGAATACCAAACCAGCACTCCAAAAAATTTTAGACAATATCCTAGGAAAAGACAATGAGCATCACAACCCCAGGAAGCCCAGCAGAATGACTCTGTCGGGCATGACAAGGGATTAAAAGCAAAGGGGGAGAATCCAACAAACAGAAAAAGTCATGACAATGATAAATCAATATGTATGAGTTATATCCAAAGTTTAATGTTAATGGTCTCAACTCACCAATCAAAAGAGTCTGGCAGAATGGGTCAAGAAGCAAGATCCAACAATATGCTGCATACAAGAAACACATTTCATTCAAAACATAACTCATAGTCTGAAAGTTAAAGGGTGGAAAACAATACTCCATGTGACAGGAACCCCCCCCCCCCAAAAGCAGGAGTACCTATCCTCTTTGCAGAGCAAGTGTATTTCAAATGAAAATCTGAAAGACTCTGGTCCCAAGAATTTCAGATAAGGGATACTCAACTTGTATGTACAAAACTATTGTGAATATGTGTTTTCATTCCTCTCAAGTAAAAACTTAAGCACAGGACTGTTGGTTCTTAACAGTAACACAAGAAATTTCTATATTGTTTTCCAAAGTGATTTTGTCATTTTACATTCACATTAGCAGCGTTAGACAGTTCTGACTGGTTCACATCTAAGCTGACATTTGTTATTGTAAAACTTTTAACTTCATCTCCCTAATGAGTGTATAATTCAATCTTGTTATTGTACTGATTAATAGTTTTCTGATTCTAGTGTTGCACACCTTTCCTTGTGCTATACTGGCTATTTATCATCTTCTTGTGTCTACTTAATTGGGTTGTCTATTAATGAGCTGTAAGAGTTCTTTATACATTCTGGTCATAGGTTATATGCATTATAAATATGGTCTGTTTAAGGATTACTTTTCATTTTCTTAAAGATGTCATTTAAAGTTCTAAATTTTGATGGAATCTCATTTATCAATTTTTTTCTTTTATACATCATGTGTTTTATATCCTAGGAAATTCTTGCCTACCCTAAATTCATAACATTTTCCCTTATAATTTCTTCTTAAAGTTTTATAGTTTTAGTCTTTCATATTTAGGTTCATAGATCCTTTCAAGTTATTTTTATGTATGGAAATAAAGGATTGAGGTTAATTTTTTATATATGGATATCAGGTGTTCTAGTGCCATTTGCTGAAAACACTATCTTTTCCTCTGCTCTTGAATTGAGTTTATGTTCTATTAAATGTTACTGTTAAATAATCTTTCAAAACTCAGTGGACCATATATCTGTGGTTTTATTTGTAGATTCTCTGTTTTATTCCAATGATCTGTATGTCTTTCCTTATGCCAACACTGCCTTGATTACTGTAGCTTTAGAGGAAGTCTTAAAATTAGGTACTAAATGTCTTCCAACACTGTTTTTTTTTTCTTTTTTACTTTTCTAGGTCCTTTGTACTCCTACATAACTTTTAAATTTCAATATCCAATTCTTCATTTACAGCAAGTATACATAGATCTGAATTTTTATATATACCTTGTGTTTTCTAATCCTGCTAAGTTCAAATACAAGTTCTAGGGGCTCCTAGAGATTTCTTAGTATTTTCTCTGTAGGTGATCATTTCATCTACATATAAAGATTTTACTTCTACCTTGCCAATCCTATCCTAATTGTGTCATTTTATTGCCAGACTATTTTGGTTTGGACGTATGTTTCAAAGTTTAATGGACAGGTGAAGAGTACACATATCTTCCCTTGTTCCCCACCTTAGGGAGAAAGCCTTGTATCTTCTCCATTCATATAAGGCGTTTTTGCTGGAAGTATGGAGTACATGTGTTTGATCTGTTGAGAAGGTTCTGTTCTACTTCTAGTCTCCTGATAGCTTTTACCATGAACAGCTGTAGAATTTAGTCCAATACTTTTTCTCCAACTACTGACAGGATCATATGGCTTTTTCCTTTCCTCTGTTAAAATGATGACTTTTGGGGGTGGATCTTCCAACACTGAACCAACACTGCCTTCCATATAATAAAACCACTTTCTACATGCTGCCAGATCTGACTTCTAATAGTTTGTTTTGTTAAACAAATTTCTATCTATGTTCACACTTTTTTCTCCTATTATCTTTATCCAGTTTTTGTATTAGCACAATGTTGATATCCTAAAATGAGGGGAGGTGTGTTCCTTCTTTTCTCTGCTTTAAATGTTTGATATGATTCATCAGTTAAAATGTATATGAGCCTGCTGTTGTCATATGGGTAGGTTTTCAAGCTAGGAATATACTTTCTTTAATAGGTGCTATTCAAATTTTATATTTCCTCCAGAGTTAGTTTCATTAATTTGTCTTCCAAGGTACTTCTTAGAAGTTGTCAAATTTATTTCAAAAAAGAGTTTTGTAATATGCTTTTTATATCCTTTTAAATTCTATAAAAATCTGTGATAATGCCTTCTAGATCTTGATATTGTAATTTAAAAAATCTATAATTGATATTGTGCAATAGGAAGAAAAGGTCTAAAGGAGCAGGGGAACAAAGAAGGGAAAACAAAAAATATGAGAAAAGAAAAGCAATGGAAACAAGGTCTTTGCAAATAGGGAAGGGTGGGCAGGAGAAGGGGAAAAAATAAGAACCAAGATACATCATTTAAAGGTACAAGATCCCAACGATGAATGTAATTGTATTTTATACCTAAAATGTACCAATAAAGTTAATGGAAAAAAGAAAGTTTTCCATTTTTAAGCAGCAGTGTAGTAAACACAAATTAGGGCAAGTTTATGAGACTGGAGGATTCTTACACTAAAAGGGATCTATTCATCACTCAAGTTTGAGAAACAGTGCTCTAAGTTCCAGTGGGAGATCACTGTTATTCCAATGACTAAACAATATCAAACCATGGAATAGTAAGATCAAAATAGAAAGTTCTATGGGAAATCATGTTTGACAATGAGCTTTTGTTAGGCATTATTTTGTATCAATTTATAATTATTATTTTGTAGGTAATGGGTCTTAATATCTTTGCTTTATTTTTCCCTCTTTCCAGTAATTCTTAAAACTGATGAAAATTGTTGACCATTTAAAATGTTCATTCATTCAGTAATATTTATTGGATAGGAATTATTGCCAAACATAATAGTTATATTAATTCATATATATAAATACTAAGCATATTTATATATAAGTACATATAAATTAAATAATATGTATTTATGTTGTCAACTGATGATTATAAGTTGATTAATTGATAGATAAGACATGGTTCTTAATGAAGAGAACTTCAAATTCTGGCAGAGGAGGTAAATGTAAAAGTATATAATTAGAAATCAATAAAAATAATTGCCATAATACAATCACAAACTGAAGCAAAAAAGATACTGTCTTTTCTTGTAGGATTAAAAAAAGGAATTTACTTAGGACTTAATTTAATGAGACTTAACTGTTTTATAAATTAGAATTTGCACATTCCAGAGTAAGAGGATAATATCTATGCAAGGTTTTAAAACTTTATCTCATTACATAAAGCAAACAGGACTATAATGATGATGAACGTGTGGTAGAAGAATTTGCTACATAGTGAAATTTCATACAGTTGCATAATGTACCAAAAAAGTTTTAAAATTACCCTATTACATAAAGCATTCTTTAATTTTATTGTATGATACCATATATAAATAGAATGTAGTGAATAGATGGTATGAGACATTTACATTAGTTTTCCCACTCATGTATCTGAAAAAATTTGTAAGGCATCATTCCTGTCTCAGGAAGATTATAAACTTGACTACAACCTAGAGCAGTTTGTGCCAAATGTCCTGAATGCTATTTAACTAAAATATGAAAAACTTCAAAGAAAATACCTAGTCTGAATATGAAGGATGTTTTCTTGGGAAAACATGTATTGGAACTTGTCATTAGGGATAGTAGATGGCTATCATGGAGAGAGGATATGTATCTCAAACAAACAAACGAAATTCCTAGGATCATGTGAGCACATATGTAAAGGTGGGAAAAGGCAAATCATAGTCGAACAACAGCAAGAATTCTAGTTAGGCTTGAGTATAAGGTACATAGAGCAAAGCTGTAGGAGTTAATTTTTTTTTAAACTAATGAACAATAGGTCACAGCTAACCTGAAACACAGAAATTAACAAGACAATTCTACAAACATTTGTTGAGGGCTTATAAAGATCCAGGAGTTGGAAATTCAGAAATAAACAAAGTGAAACCTGTGCCCTTCGGAACTTAGACACATGATCTTCAATGTCTTAGAAATAAGTGCTGGGCAATGACTACGAAGTCTGAAGGTTTGTACTACAGTGAAGATACAAAGGACAATTAGCTTCCCTGGAGAAGGTAGAAAAAACTCCAGAGAAGAGATGGTATTGTAACTGGATCTTGATAAAGGGGAGCAGAAAACAAAAGAACATAATGTTTCATCTGCATACAAAGTCCCACAGACTTAGAACAGACTTAGTCAAAGAACAGTGTGGTCCAATGTGACTCAAAGGAAAGTACTAGGAGTTGAGGCTGGAAAGAAAAGTTGGGGTCAAAAGAGAAGGGCCTAAAGATTAAAACTAGACCTATATCTCTCACCATGGACTAAACTAAAATCAAAATGGATTAAAGATCTAAATATTAAAATAGAAACTCTGAACCAGTTGGAACAGAGGTTAGGTAGAACCCTTGAAGACATCGGTGTAGGAAAAGATTTTATGAACAAAACCTCAGTTGCCCATGAACTAGCACAAACAATCAACAAGTGGGATCGCTTCTTATTAAAAAGCTTCTGCACAGCAAGAGAAACCACCCGCAGTGTGAAGAGACAATCCACAATATGGGAAAAAATCTTCACCTGCTCTTCCTCAGACAAAGGTCTACTATCTCGAATCTATAAAGAACTTAAAAAGATCAGACCTCCCAAATTTAAAGACCCAATCCAAAAATGGGCATCTGAAATGAACTGACATTTCTCAGACAAAGAAGTAGAAATAGCAAATAAATACATGAAAAAATGTTCAACATCACTGGTCATTCGAGAGATGCAAATGAAAACTCCACTGAGATTCCATCTTACTCTAGAAAGAATGGCTGCTATCATGAAATCAACCAATAACAAATGCTGGCGGGGCTGTGGGGAAAGAGGAACTCTTCTCCACTCCTGGTGGGAGTGTAGACTGGTGCAACCACTGTGGAAATCAGTATGGAGATACCTCAAAGAACTAGGACTGGAAGTCCCATTGGACCCCGCTATTCCACTGCTGGCGATCTTCCCCAAAGAATTAAAAGAATCATACCACAGTGATATATGTGCGTCCATGTTCATAGCAGCACAGTTTGTAATAGCTAAAACTTGGAAACAGCCCAAATGCCCATCAACTGGAGACTTGATAAAGAAAATGTGGTTTTTTAATAAAATGGAGCACTACTCAGCCATAAAAAATGAGAAATTAGAGACATTTATAGCTAAGTGGATGCACATTGAGGCAATACTCTTAAGTGAAATAAATAGGACACAGATGTGTAAATACCGAATAGCTTCTCTGGTGTGAGAAACTGACAGTGTAAATAAGGACTAAATGTATAATAGGTAATGTGAAATAGGAAGAAAAGGGGCAAAGGGGAAGGAAGTGGGAGGGCTAGGGGAAAGGATAGAAGGGAATGGGATTAATATGAGAAAATGGAAAAATAGGAACAAAATCTTTGTAAATAGGGAGGGCTGGAGGGGTTGAAGGGAGGGCTGGGCAAAGGTGAAAAACAAGAACCAAGAGAGACTATGTAAAGGTGCAAATTTCCAATGATGAATGTCATTATATTATATACCTAAAATGTACCAATGATTAGAATGAATAATCGATAATGTAAAATGGAAGAAAAGGTCCAAAGGGGTAGGGGTAGTGGGAGGCACAGGGGAAAGGAAAGAAGGGAAAGGAAAAAATGATGAGAACTGGAAAAAATGGAAATAAAGTCTTTGTAAATAGGGAAGGGTGGAGGGCGTGAAGGGAGGGCTAGGAATGGGGAAAAAATAAGAACCAAGATGCATTATATAAAGGTACAATTCCCAATGAGAAATGTAATTGTGTTGTATACCTACAATGTACCAATAAAAGAATTTAATACAAAAAAAAAAAGAGAAGGGCCTTATGCACTGTGCTAAGGAATTTGAATTTAAATTTTATCAGCATGAGATTTTCAGTCTTTTGGGTTTGTGGCGCATCTGTAAGTACAAATTATGTGCAACCTGCAGCAATTGCAGCATAATCAATAGTGGTATAGTTTCAGTCTCACAGAATCTATAAAAGAATTTATATTTACCGCACTATTCCCTTGGTTAACCTTTAGCTCCATGTTTCTGTTGGAGTAGTGCTATTTATTCCTAGAAACTGAGCTCTTGAATACTAGAATGATGTTCTCACAAGTTACAGTAAGCACTAGATCATTCCCTTGCCATGGACTTGATGTTACTCTAAACTGCTTCTCTCTTACTTGTAACAAGTTATACTGTTTAACATTCCATGGATTGCTCAGCTCAGCATTCTGTTTAACAGAAATTGTCCTTAAAGGTTTGAATGCTGGGAAAAATGACATTTACCTATTAAAAATGTATTGGGATATTTGCAAACTAAGAAAGGTATAGGAACAAAGTGTTATGTGTTATCAGATGAGGACTCTTACTGTAGGCAATAGAGAGTCTGGCAAGACTATTTTAAACAGGTGGATCCTATGGCCAAAGTGATGATATGAACAGATTAATCAAACTGCTATGTGTAAAATGGGTGGAAGGGAAAAGAGGCCGGGACATGGGAGACTATTTAAGGCCACAATTAGAAGCAGAAGTAGGGTTTCAGCACAAAAGAAACATAAGAGCCACTTTGTTGAGGAAAAATGGGATTTGGCAATTGATTGCATGGGGAAATGGTTGTCATGAAAAGGAGTCAAAGATGAATCTGACATTTTATGCCTGGTTGAACAGAAGAAGATTGGTACCATTATTAGAAATAGGGTAGTCATGAAGGCTATTTGGGATTACATGAGAAATGTGTCTTGAGGTAATTGAATTTTAAACAGAGGTTTTAAATTAGCCAAGATTAGTGTTGTCTTTTAGAATATTCTTAGCATTCCAATACAAGGGAAAGTGAATAATGCCTAATGTACCAATTTTCCTATTTATTGGCTTTTTACTCTTAGTTTTTATGTATAATTCCTTTTAAATGCAATTTTGTTTTTAAAAAACTGACTTACAATTTTTGTAAAACCCATTGATATGAAAATATCCCCAATACTCTTAGGTGTTAAGAAGTAGTGTTCTCTGGACTATACTTTCTTGGAACTAGGATGCTACCAACAGATTAGTGGCTCTAAACTACTCACCAGTCTAGGGAGTCTGGCTAGTCCTTTTCTCCTGAGAAAGATCTATGGGCATGTTTTTGTGGCCCCTACATTTCTACTCTGGGATTAGGACTATGCAGATCTCTGCAGTTCAGGTCATAAAATCCTAGTCTTTAGAAGACAAATCCTAAGTAGGGCAGTCACCAAGAGACTTTTTTTTTTTGAGACAGAGTCTTGCTATATAGTCCAGGTTGGCTGTAAATTCACTAGGTATCCCAGGTTGGCCTTGAATTCCCAATATTTCTGTTTCAGCTTCCTGAGTGCTGGGATTATAAGTGTGCACCACTGTGGCTGGCTTAAGTTTCTGGCTTAAATTTCTGACTTTAATTTCTGAGTCCCAATATTTTTCCTACTATAAATGAGAAAGTGAAAA
This sequence comes from Heterocephalus glaber, assembly GCF_053883595.1. Taxonomy (NCBI): domain Eukaryota; kingdom Metazoa; phylum Chordata; class Mammalia; order Rodentia; family Bathyergidae; genus Heterocephalus; species Heterocephalus glaber. Next base: position 11,983,464 of record NW_028258344.1, read on the forward strand.
ACAGCTTTCACTTATTGGTTCTCTAATTTGAAAAACAAAAAAAATACCCTCAGAAAAACCCAAACCCACAATTTAGAGTATCCAGACACAAATGAGTGTTTGAATCAAAATAGTTCTCATGTTATTGCCCACTTATCCAAGATGCACAGGAGATTATTTCACTGATATTCATACAACTAGATCAGTTTTCAGCATGGAAGAGATCAAAACACACATCCATTGCAGTCTATATTCTCCACAGAAGCTGCCAAAGGAAACCTGCAGGGTGAAAGAAGTTTGGAGTCTTAGGGAAAGGAACCCACCTTGCAGGAGAGAGAAGGTGCATGGGGGAGAGAGGGTAAGACTGGCAAGTTTTCTTTCATTTTCTCAAGTTGTTTTTGTTTTCAACAGCAATTCTCTCCCTGTATCTAATTCTAAATCCAGAGTTCTCTAAATTATTTAATTGTCAAATGTAAGGGTTCAACATGATTTCACTTTTCCTGACCTCTGATTGGTGACAAAGATGTTGGTGGAGTGTTATATTGGCATGTGGAACTTTAATGTAGAAAGCTTGATGCTGATCTGTCTCTGCAGTAAAACAAAAGGCAGGTTGGTACCATTGTCATTAGTAATGGCCAAGTAAGTACTGAGCCTTCTTCACTTTCACTTTTCCCAGTCTTTGTCAGCGGTAGAAGCGCTGTATGCCTGGGTGAAGTTCATGGGGATTATTTGCCCTCCTCCCAAAGCCCCAAGATATAGACTAGTGGTGGCAAACCTGTGGCATGCATGCCGAGAAGGCTGTTTGTTATCACTGAAAGCTTTAAAAGGTTCACTATTACTGGCACAGACCAAGCATTCTTGTTTGAAGCTCAATAAGGGTAGTACAGCACAACTGACAAACTTATGAGGATATATAGAATCCTCATGTTAGAAGGAGTCTCATTTCCCCTCTACTTACGTTGTTCTAATGATGTTTCAATGGGGTCAATTTCCCACTTTCAACTGTAAATTAAAATTAGGAAAAGCAGATTAAGATTGAATTAAAGAGCAGGTTTTTTCTCAAGCCATTCTACAAATTGGGATAATTTGGCAAAGCATTTCACTGGCTTTTCAACCCTTCATAAAGACCAAGCCTAGGAGCCAGAGTGTGAGTCACCAGGCCCTACTGCAAGCCTGCATTGCCATGATAGTGGTATGGCCTCAGGCCACCAGGCCTGCAGGGACAGAGTCTGGACTGGTTTCTTCCATTTAGCAAGGCTCCATTTCCAGCAGGAATTCAGCACTCCCTGTAAGACATTTGAAAACCAGATTGTGCATTTCATTAATATAAATCTCACTTCAAATGTTAGAGATTTTGAGTTCAGTTTTTAATTTAAATACAACTGTTTGACTATAGTTTTGAATTGAGTAAAATGTTGCTAATTTTCCTATCACTTGGGCAAGAGGGAGCATGTGTTTCTTTTATGTTCATTAGTGGAGGTAACTCTGACTTCTACCGTGTAAGGCAACCTGTTGCCTTTGGCTAGAGAGATGTCTGCTATTTTATAATATCCTCACTTCTGAAGCTTTCTAACAGTTGCTTCTGTTTGCTACTTTGCATTTTATCAGTTTCTCTTCGTGATCTCATAACCAAGTGAGATTCTATTTATTCATTTATTTTTTCAGCTTATTGAGGTACTGCCATGCCTCCTGGTTACAAAAATATGATAAAATCTCTGGGAAAAGTATTTAATAATTAATAAGAGTTTTTCCTCTCACTTGTAACATTCAGAAAAAAAATGGTATTCAAAAATCTCAAAATGTGGACTTAGCCTTCAACCCTTTAGGACAAAACACTGCAGTTCCTTGGACTACAGAAGAAATGCTTTAAAGATGGCTTTTTTTAAAGTCTAAGAATTGTTAATAGGACCATGGTGGCCAAATTTAATTGACAGGAGGAAAGATCAAAAGAGCTTAATATTGTCCTCTCAGATTCTTTAAGCATTATTAATTTCAGGAGCACCTCTGACTATGAAAAGATAGTTTCATTTCGTCTGTTCCATTTAAACAAGTCCAGTTTTAGAAGAAAATGAAGCCGCTAACCAAACAGACCTTTACTGAACTCAAAATATTTTCTTTTACTTACAAACATTTTCACGAGCATGTCCTATGTGCCATCACCCATGCTCTGCTATAACTACTTCTTTGAGCAAACACTGTGGGATCACAGATAGCAGGGCCCACCAACTCTGTCTGGAGAGATGGGGGATTGTTAAGATCTGTGAAGAATCTGGGATTTTACTCTACTTGCAAGCTAATCAAGTTGCTTGGGAATATCTCGTGAATGCTGGTAGAAGACATTAGACTCCTGATAGACAAATGACTTTATTACTGATAGCATAGCGGGCAGCATGGACATGATTTTGGTAGCATGTCTCTGTGACTTCCAAGTCCCATGGGGCTGAAAAATGGCCACAGTAAAGAATAGTCAGGGCTTTGTATATTCTTGACAAAATCTGGGAAGAATATGCTTGATGGAGACCCAGATCCTCAAATGAATTACCTTCTAGCAGAAACTTCACTAAGAAGATATATAGGTTGGTTTGAATAAACACTTGATAATAGCCAGAAAGACTTATTCCAGTCATCAGGAAGAGTATTTGGAAAGGCTCTGTGGCACCAGAGACACTGAGCAGTTTCCAACAGTGGAAACTCTGGCATGATAGGGATGGTGGTCATAAAGCTGAACAAGTAGGCTTACACCTGATCAAGGGCTTTGCATACTGTTGAAATTATGGAGCATGGCTTTTTATTTTAGCCTAGCAAATTTCAAGATATTTTAAGCAGAGAAATGACATGACTGAATTTTGTTTTGTCTGTTTTGTTTTATCTGATCGCAATGCAGGGAACAGGTTATAATCAGAGATAAGGTCCAAGGTCTTTTTGCCAGGTATCCTTGGAATGCCTCACTTCTTTTATGGCCTTTAAATCCCCTGAAAATTTCCCCTATTTTGGTAGAACTTCATTACCTTATTTCAGCCACCCTATGTCTCATTCTCACCTTAGGGACCTGACACACTCACCTTCATGCTTTGTAGCTCTCTCTCATCAGTCCACATTGCTCAGATATTTGCTGATGGAGAGCACGATTATTCCTATTTAATTTTTTTTTTTGTACCAGGGATTGAACTCAGGACCTTGTGCTTGCCAGGCAGGTGCAGTGCCATTGAATTACATCCCTGACCCCCTATTTAATTTATTAAATGTAAGATTTATATTTAATCAAATACAGAGTTATAAGACTATTTCCTATTTTTAGAGTTGTAAACACTTTATTTTCTGGGAATTTTTTCACTTTGTTCATATCCCAATATTGTAGAAAGAATTTTTATTTGGCATGATATAATCAATAAATCTAAGTCTAAAAGGTAAATTGTAACATTGAACTTATTAAAATAAACATGCACACATATTCTCTATTTCAAATCACATTTTATTTAAAAAAGGAATCATAAAAAGATTTATACAAAGTATAAATGTGGTATTTTAAATGATTAAAAACCAGAAATTAACCTATTATTAGAACACAAGCAAGACAAAATAGAAGGTATTTTTGTTTTCTTTGTGATTTGAAGTTCTTTCCAAAATTTGCACGGTATTTTAGGGTGGAAATGATGATTATGTTTTAAACCCATTCTGGGAAAGTGTTCTCAGTTCCTATACTGTTTTTTTTTTTGTCAGTGTAACGAATGACGACACATTCAGTGGTGTAAAACAACACAGATCTGTTCTCCCACAGTTGTGGAAGTCAGAAGTTTGCAATTACTATATTTTTACTGGGCAGAAATAAAGATATTGGGAGGGCTCTTCCTCTGGGAGCTCTGATGGGGAGGATTTGTGTCCTTACCTTCTTTAGCTTGTAGTAGCTACCTATAGTCCTTAGCTTGAGGTCCCATCCTTTGTCTTCAAAGTACATCACTCTATTCTCTGCTTCTTATGTCACATCTTCTCTGGCATCTCCCTCCCCAATTATGAGGATCCTGTTGATTACATGGGGCTTACCTGGATAATCTAAGAAGAATCTCCCCACCCCAAGAAGACTTCCTAACCTCATCATACCTGCCTTTTTATTCTTTAAAAGGGAACATTCATAGGTTTCCAGTATTAGAAGATAGACATTGGATGATGGTGGTGGTGTCATTATTCAGCTTACCACAATTTCACTTTCCACTGAAAACTGTTTTTGTTTTCTTTCCACAGCTTTATTTGATTTGTTGTTACAGCTGAGATAACTGAACTACCTGACATGTCACCCATGTATTGACCATTTTTAGAATAAGTTTAGTCCTTGGAGCTGGAGGCTGTTGAGAGAACCCTTTCCCTACAGAATGGCTGATCTTAGAATGTGCCAGGCAGGTTTGCTATCTCCATCTCTCACTTCCCATTTCAGTGCATCACACCTTCAGTCTGCAATCGGCTGGTATCTGCACCCCCCCCCCCGCCCCGATCTGCCTTAGTATCTGGAGCCTCTTCCACCTGTTTTCAGGTTAGGCTAGAAATGTTATAGAAATTAACACCCCCGTCCCTCAGCAGCCTGGATTCATGAGTGGACTAGCATAAAACTATCCCAGCTCCCTCATTTCCTTTTTTTAATAACTTGGATGAATGAGATATAAAATATTAAAGCATACAATTTAGTGGTTTTTAGCATATTCTCAATGATGTACAACCATCACCACTATCTAATTCCAGAACATTTCTATCCCTCCAGAAGAAACCCCATACATGTTTGCTGTTACTTCAAATCCTCCCTTCTCTTCATCCTGTCTCTGATTTCTATGTTCTTGAATTGGTCTATTCTGAATGTGTCATATAAATAGAATCAGACAATATGTGGTTATTTCTTGGATGTATGGCTTTACAGCATGTATTTAGTGCTGGTTCTCACATTTTCCCAGGATTATGCTCCAGTTGCCCACAGTGGCAATGGTCAGTGAATTGCTCCCTTTCCCTTCCCTTCCCTTCCCTTCCCTCTCTTCATAGTATTTCCCTACTTTCCCACTAGTGTTTCTGAAATCACCTCCCAAATCCTATGTTTCAAAAGTTAATGGACAGATGAAGCATAGGCATATCTGTCCTTGTTCCCTGCCTTAGGGAGAAAGCATTGTGTCTTCTCCATTCATATAAAGCATTTTTGCTGGAAGTATGGAGTACATGTCTTTGATCTGTTGAGAAGGTTCTGTTCTACTTCTAGTCTCCTGATAGCCTTTACCATGAACAGCTGTGGAATTTAGACCAACACTTTTTCTGCAACTACTGACAGGATCATATGGCTTTTTCCTTTAAAATGATGACTTTTGGGGATGGATCTTCCAATGCTGAACCAACACTGCCATCCCTATAATAAAAACACTTTCTACATACTGCCACATCTGACTTCTAATCATCGACTGCAGCCAAGACTGCAGCCAAGACTGCAGCTGGTCTGCGGCATATACTTCTAATCAAAGTCACATCTGACTTGTTTTCTTAAACAAATTTTTATCTATGTTCATACTTTTTTCTTCTATTATCTTTATCCAATTTTAGGATTAGCACAATGTTGATTTCCTAAAGTGAGGGGAGAAGTGTTCCTTCTTTTTTCTTTTTAAATGTTTGATATAATTCATCAGTTAAAATGTATATGAGCCTGCTGTTGTCATATAGGTAGGTTCTCAAGCTAGGAATATACTTTCTTGAATAGGTGCTATTCAAATTTTATATTTCCTTCAGAGTCAGTTTCATTAATTTGTCTTCCAAGGTACTTCTTAGAAATTGTCAAATTTATTTCAGAAAAGATTTTTGTCATATGCTTTCTATATCCTTTTAAATTCTGTAAAATCTGTGGTAATGTCCTCTAAATTTTGATATTGTAATTAAAACAATGTATAATTGATATTGTGTAATAGGAATAAAAGGTCTAAAGAAGTAGGGGAAGTGGGAGGGGTAGGGGAAAGGAAAGAAGGGAAAAGAAAAAATATGAGAAAAGAAAAAAATGGAAACAAAGTCTTTGCAAATAGGGAAGGGTGGAGGGGGTGAAGGGAGGGCAGGGGAAGGGGAAAAATAAGAACCAAGATACATCATTTAAACGTACAAGATCCCAATGATGTATGCAACTGTATTTTATACCTAAAATGTACCAATAAACTTAATGGAAGAAAAAAAAAGAAATCACCTCCCAAATAAAATACTTGCACTCAAATTCTTGCTTCATGATCAGCTCCTTGGGGGAACCCAAATTAAGATGTTAGATATATTCAGTTAATTAATCCACTCATCAAATATACACTGAATATTTACTTTGTGCTAGATATATGGCTCAATGCTGAAGGTATAGCACAATTGAGTTAGTTATTGTCCCTGCTCTCACGGAGGGTGTCAAGACATTTTAAGCAAATTACAGGTGAAATGAATTTTATAAATGACTTAGTGAAGAATGGCCTTTTTAACATTTACATATTTTAATTAAATTACACTGCTACTTTATAAAAAAATGTGAAGTTCAACATTTTTCTTAAAAGTACAGCACTGAACAGATCCAAATATAGTAACCCAGCTGACAGTTGTATCTAAAATGTATGCAGAACCCTTAAGACTAAGGCATCAAGCAGTTCCTTTTAATGACATATTCAAATGATGGTGTAATAATTGAAATTGAACAACAAAAAAGTCAGTAAGACAAGAAATGAGAAAAACGTAAATTGATTTCTGGACAAAATGTATACTACCTCACATTAGAGTGAATCACTGGAAACTATAGGCTTGGAACAGATCCACGCCATGTGAAAACACGGATTAGAATTGAAAAGAAGAATGATAACACATACACTTTTTAAAAAAATACCTAATCTCCAAAAAACTATTATATCACTTTACTTTCGTTGAAGCTTTTGCCAAATAATTCTTTCATTTCAGAAAATACAAGAAGCTGTTTGCAAGAGGACATGCAAACGTGTTTTAAGGCCACAAACTGGTTTGTTAAGTTGCATTGTTTTATTCAAGTAAAAAGCCCTTCGAAGGTGAGGATCTGTAAAGACAACCAATCATCTTTAATTCTAACCTGTGCACCTGTTAGGACCTCTACCACTGTGAAAGCCAAAAGGCAGGGCACTCAAAGAATGGCCTTTTTAAGGATGAGAAGCCATTAGTCAGGTGAAGAGGCTGGGGAAAATGTTTCATGCACATGGAACCATTCTACAATAAAAGTGAGGTTGGTGCTTGGGGGATTAAGAGAAATTCATGTAGACTGTTCTTGCAGAGAGTTGGAGTATAGTTATAGTAGATTCTTAAATTTACCTTTAAGGAAGGACTTGATGTCCAGCTGTGGAGCAGGTATTCTGCAAATAGTCTAGAGCTGCCAGTCCCTTCAAGCTGACCTTAGGTCCTGAGTAGACCTCACTCAGGATGACCACCCTGGAGCCACCTGCTTCTATTGACTGAGAGGCACAGGTATACACAGGCCCAGCTATCCAGTTTGCCTGGTACCATATTGATGAGCAATAATCACTCCAGAACTCTCAGCTGTGTTTGTTGAGTCTGCACTGCAGCTCAGTTGTTTCCTCAGTCCAATCCTACTTCATTTCCTTTCCTTTCATGGGTGTTAATCTTTAATAAACATGTAGTTCTTCAAACTCTGTCAGAGCTTGCTCCCTGAGACCCCAACCTACAATGGAAGTGAAATAAGAAGGCTTGTATTGTGGGTGAGGAGATTACAGGCTTTTAAAACATAGAGAAGATGAGGATCCTTGTGGGCTGACGGAACTGGACTCTGCTGTACCTGCAGTGATTGAGAGTGACTTTATGTCCTCCTAGAAATAAGTATAGGTACATGTAAGTTTACCTTAGATTCTGGAAGTTGAAGAACAACTCAGGGAAAGTGGAAATTTGTGATGAGCACTAACATTTTGGGATATATTTAAAATGCAGTTTACTCTGCATTTTTCTACATTTGTCTCAAATGATATGCTATTTATATATTCTTACATAATTACTCAGATTAGTAATACAGCTGTTTGGACTTTTATGAACTTTTATCTCTGGGGTCCCCCAGGAATGTGTGAAAGAGAGAACGGCATAGAAATATTTTTTCCATAGAGGATAATATTAGATTCTATACTGCTGAAATTTTAAATTTTATGTCCCATCTGGGCAATAGACTTTTTTTTTTTTTGGTACTGGGGATCGAACTCGGGTCCTTGCACTTGTGGGGAAGGCAGCAGAACCACTGAGCTAAATCCCTGGCTCTAGGCAGTAGACTTTTAAAATGATACGTTAGATGCTACTCCAGTGGGTATTTTGAAAAGCATTAAAATATTAAATAACTCGGTGAATGTTTAGCTTATATCACCTGGAATAGAGGTATTTACACACCTCTGTCTTCTCTTTAGGATGACCACTGTGGCCCAGTCTTCCCCATAAATGAAGATACAGGAGCTCTTGCCCACCCAAATGGTCCTCAGATGCTAGAGAAATTTGTTGGTTACAGATCTCTTGAAGGACTTGGGTGATGTGATTCCAGCTATACTAGACAATCAGAGGCTTAGTGATGAGTGTTTTTACCAAGGCAATGAGTGGCCATTCCCTCAGGGGCCTGGAGAAGTACTGGAGGTGTTCATCATCTAGCATGGCTCCTCATAGATATCGCTCTCCAGGTTCTCCGACCTAAGTGCTTTCTGGATTCCCGTTTTGGAAGACATTCCAGGGATTTCTGACCTAAAGCTCTTTTATTCTGTCCCTTCCTCAGGTTCTGATGCCTCTGCTCAGGCCAGATAAACATCAAGTACCATCTTCTGACCCTGACAGTGGGAGACAGGGTACTATCTTTAGAGTTTTACATGTCATTTTAGAGAAAAAATAAATATACAGTTTAAATTCCCTGCCATATAACAAAATATATTTTGGATATATAAAATATGTAAGCAAATCATTTACATGAAGTTCTAGAACAAGTAAAACTTCTCCATGATGATAAAAACAGAAACTGTGGTTGTCTCTGGAGGGGGTATTGATGGGAAAGGAGTATAAATATTTTTTCCAGAGTGAAGGAAAGGTTCCATATTTTGACAGGAGTGGAAGTATATGCTTATCAATACTCACTGGTCGGTATATTTAAAATCTATGTATTTTAATAGATAAAGCAGGATGGAAAATAATTCAAAAATACAAGAGAATTTGTTGTAACAATGTATGAATAATTCAGCCTAGTAGATTTCACAATTGGTTTAATTTTCTGACATAACAAGAATCAACTACAGGAAAAGAACGACCACTAGATGCAGCTCTGCTAAGGGATATAATCTATAGTTACTTATTCCTTATTAGAAACCCAGTACTTTGCATAAAATAATGCTCTTTGCCCAGAGAAAAAAATTGTTTGCACATTTTATAAATTAAAGTTAGCAAGATGACATTTGCTATGCATTTGTTTGCTTTTGTCAAAACACACAATATTTCTACCTGCAGAGTGGCCACAAAGTTTGGAAATATAGATGACTCTTTGCTGTGATTTTCCACGTTAACCAACGATCAATTAGTGCCTGCACTTGACTGGGAAGGAAGGTCACCCTGAGACCATCACCACATGAACCCTGAATGGTGAATACCAGAAGGATGATAATTTCTAAAATTGGGTTGGATGATGTAATCTCATGCAGTATGCTGCATTCTGGCCAGATCAGCACACACTTAGGTATGGTGTAAGCATGCCAGAAAAAATTAGGACACAAGAGGAAAAGTTAAATTTGAATATCAGAGAAATAACAATTTTTAGTTTAAGTATGCATGGTATACTTATATATCTCTTGCATATGTAGGTATATATGTATAGGACATACTTCAAAAGACATAATTATACTAAAAACTTGTTTTAAAATCTTGTACTAAAAACCTGTTTAAAATTTAATTGAGTGTTCCCTATATTTTTATTTGCTATGTCTAGGAAGTATGGGATATATTAAAAGAGTAAGTCGACCCCCACCCTCCCGGCTGCCACTAAGTGGAAATGAGAAACACAAATAATCTTAGCCCATGGTTCTAACTTGTATCAGAATCATCTGCAGAGCTCGTTAAAACCCAGAGTATTAATGAGAGTTTCTGATTCAGTAGGGCTGGGGTGAGGCCCCTCAAATTTGAATTTATAACATTCTTAGGTATTGTTGATCCTGTTGATTCCTCAGATCAGATCTGAGAACTACTTATCTGATGTGATGCAATACAAATGTATGTGCAAGGATTGCTGGAATGCTATGTTAATGTATCCTGTTCATTGGAATTCTGCCTTGCACACAAACTATACATTGCTAACAAAAGACACCACATTGAAAGTAACATATATTGTAATGTAATATCAGTGTATCATGTATTATGCACAGTTGCTTGTGTTTCCAGACTATGGTCACTTTATGGGTAAGTTATTTGCATCTGGAGTGAATGGATTGCTTTTTAATGAGTGCAAAATTGAAATTCCTGTGAAAACTAGACTAGAATTAAAATTTTTTAAACCCATAAAATAGTAATAGCAGAGAAGCTTTGTTAAATTATATACCAAATAAATATTTAAGCTGAAACACTCAGGAATTTTATTTATATTTATATATTATTAACAATCATCACCATTTCCACAGCAAGGTTAGGTATACACACAGCCTTTATACAACCCCAGGAATTTTGGAGTACCCAGAATGGAATTTCTACACCAAGATTTTTCCAAGGATCTGGACTTGAAAAATACTGAAATATTCTAAATAACTTTGAAGCTGACATTTTTATATTTCTACTATAAAGATTATTGATTTTCTTTCTTTTCTATTTATTGGCCAACTGATTTGGATTCCCGTCCCCCCCCCCCACCTTGGCCAGGCATAATGCCCAAGGCTTTCCTCCCCCAGTGGCATGTCTGTTACATTCAGGAGAAGGCAATAATAATTAATATATTACTCCACAACATAGTTATGTACAGAATGCTTTTCTTTGAGATCATCACAGCAGAGTTCTTGCTCAACAGACCTGTATCATCATAGCCATCATTATCATTATTTATCGAAGGGTCTAGACTGGATGTGGTTCCTACAGTTAGAGAAGGAGTTGCAAATCTGTGTAGGAGCTGCATGGCTTCTGGAACATACTGTGAATTTTGTTGTCTTGAAGGTCTGTGTAGGAGGAATCTACCACCATAACAAACTTTACCATAGTCCTTTGTTGGGTAGAGCAGGCTAGGTAGCACCCTCTGGACAACCATGGACCCTCAGGTGGATCTTGTGGCCCACCATGGCCTTTCTTATGGTGGTGATCCTCTCATCCACCATGCCCAGAGACATGGAACAGAAATTCAGCTCATTCTCCATTAGGGTGCTGTAGAGATAAAGAGAATTATTCTCCTTGGCAATTACCCTGATGTACATTACCATTTTGGGAGGCCCAGCACCAGCGTTACTGAACAAGTTCTAGTTAGCCCATCATGAAGTTGCCAATCACTGAAATGATGAGTCTTGTAAAAGAGTTTATTCACAAGGTAGCCAAACCAAGGAGGTAGGAGTCCCAAATCTCAAATCTGCCCCTGTGAGGAAAGAAGGTAAGGGTATTTGTGGGGTAGTATGAGGCATGGGAAAAGGTGATTGGTGGTAAGGAATAATGAAGTAATTGAGGGCCCATGGATGTGTAACTAAACTTCAGTGGCTCTTTATAGGACACATTTTGAGAAAATGGTGATAATGTGCTGGAAGGGTACAGTTTTTGGCCCTGTGATGTCAAATTGTTAACTACTGGTCACTTGTGCAGGTCCAAGTACAGGGTCAATGGTTTAAAACTGCTTTAAGGAAACCTCAAGTTCCTGGGAAACAATGCAGGTAACATTGTGAACAATATGTCAGAGGCGTTATTTATAGCAAAACTATAATAAAATTATACTGCTTAGCTAGGTACAAAACTCTAAAATTGATGATAAAAGCAAGTAACTAAAAACAAGTGAAGCCAGAGGATGCCTCCTGGATTTCTGCTTTTGAGGGAAGGAGATACAGAAAAGAAAATATGTAGGGGAAAATGAAAGAAGGGTACTAGAAAAATTTTTACTAGAAATTTTTGCTGAGTGTCTGAGTCCTTTGGCCACTGTTTGGAAACTATTGATCTATCACAAATACAAGGGCAGGGGATTTAGCTCAGTGGTTTCACTGCCTGCCTCGCAAGTGCAAGGTCCCAAGTTCAATCCCTGGTACCAAAACACAATCAATCAATCAAACAAACAAAAACAAATACAAGTAAAATTGAATGACTTTACAATAATACGGCTATGTTTTGCTTTAAAATACTGTCATAAGAAAAAAAGGTGGAGGAAGAAACATGAAATAAGTTTGGTAAAATAAAATGTTAATAATTATTGAAACTGGGTGATAGAGTTTATTATACTATATTACCTTTGTGTGTTTGAAAATTTCAATAGTAAGATATTTTAAAAATATAAGGATTTGGCTTGTATTCTCAGCTTTACCCCCAATGATACAAAAACATATTCAAATCACTTAACTATTCTGTGCTTCAGTTTTTATTTGTGATTATATAGCAATTAGGCAATCAGCAAGTAATTATTGAGCAAGGCTTACTGTGTAAGTAGCATTGTGAAGTTACTATCTTAATACCCAGGGATATTGTCAGATTACTGAAAGTATAATGTACTTTAAAAAATTTAAATCACTTTTGAAGTATTATTATCACAAGATCCATTGTTGACATTCTTTGAGTACAAATGCGTGGAACATAGATCTTCAATTAATGAAAGTTCCCAGAGACTTCTTTTTTTTTATGTTTAAGAATAGTTATTTAGGTTAGGTATCTACTGAGACAGCAGCTGCTCACTCTCCTACATTGAGAGCAGGACAAAAAAGAAAAGTAGTATGTTACACATCTTGGCTGCTTCTTTTATGCTTCTGAGGAAAAAGCAAAGCAATTTTTAAGATTTTTAAATACAATTTATATTTACTACATGGTAATATTTAATTTGGACTCTCTTGTGGTCAATTCTCCAAAAGGCAGAAAAACTACAAGGAAATATTTAAACAGTGAAAATATGCCAGCTTGTGTGTGTATTTCTGTGTGTTCACAAACATAAAACAGTTTTAAAATTTTGGAATAATCCAGGGTATGACTGTGTGGCTCACTGCCAGAATAGGAAAGATGACATTCCCTCTCTTATTTGTAGACTTGAAGCCGTGGAATGGTTGAGGCCCAGAAATGAAATGATCTGTAATCTGAAGAATGGAGTGTTTGGTCATATGCCCAGCCATTAGAGGAGTGGAAAACTGCACATCTCTGACTGGAGCTGAAGAAGTAGGAAAAACAAAATGACTGTTAGCCAAGATGTGAGTGTGCCTTACACACCAGTGCAGTAGTGGTAGATATGCTAAAGTGTGTGGTGTACTTACCTCGTGAATACCACTAGAAATTCTTTTCTATGGTTACACAATTATTACCTGCTAGAAAGTGCATTCTGTGTAGAAGTTAAAGTTCTTTTATACTATAGTATCTCTGAGATACCTGTACTCCTATCCAACTGACAGCTAAATGACAGCGCTTATTTCTGGAGCACACTTGAGAACCATCTGAAAAGAGAAGTAGGATACAGGGGCTTATTTGGGGATGGGGATGGGAATGGTGATGGTGATGGTTTCCTGGACTGTGACAGGCAGTAGAGCATACTGGTTACTGAGAAGACAGTGGTAAGAACTTCACTCTCTTCATGATTTTGCTTGTGAACTACCTTGACAGAAGACAGTATCACAGACTAATTGTTCAATAAACATTTATTGAATAAATGAACACATTCTCTTGAGACATAATTTTTTCCTCTAGCAGGTTTTCATGTACAAAGAGTGGTAAGTATATCCAGTAATTATTTTAATCTATTTAGTTTAGGTTTTTAAGAGTAAAATACTTCTTAGCCCAGAGGGCCAATGAGGAATATGTCCTCCCATTAGAGCCTATATTGAAATAATTTTCTCCTCCTTGTAAAGAAGATATTTACTGGACCATTTTTTCAAGTTGATGTGCTTTGTCAATAGTTGTCAATAGAATAAAAAATAAATTTCCTAAACAAGGTATCTAGTAGCTCGAGTGTGAAAAAAGTTGTTCATAATAAGATCTTAATTTTTATACATAATTAATGAGGATCTTAGCACACTTTGGAGTCCTACATGCCTCACTTATCTGTATGTCAAATTCTTTTGCTTTGTTTGGGAAGTTTTCTGTCACTAATTCTGTGAATAGTTTTTTTTATGTCATTTGTACTTTGTCCTGCTTTTTCATGGACTCCTATCAGTCTTATATTATTCTTCTTTGTGTCGTCTAGGAGCTGTTGGATTGCTTTCTCATGGTCCCTTACTATTTTTAAGAGATCTCTCTTTTCATGGTCACTGATTGCCATCCTGTCTTCTATATCTGATATCCTATCGTCAGATTGGCTCAGTCTGCTGTGTATACTTTCGATAGAGTTTTTAATCTCCTGGATATCTGTTTGAATCTGTTTCATGGATTCCATTTCTTTCCTATGTTGGGCATTCATGGCTTCCATCATGGTTCTGGACTCATCTATTTTTTTTGTTTCTGTTCTAGAGTCTCTAATCATGTCTTTCATTCTGTTCACCATCTCTGTATTTATCTGGGAGATTATTTCTGCTTTGAATTTTTCTAGAGCCTCATTCATCTGTTTTGTTACTTCCTGTGCTATCAGTTCAGGTGTCCAGGTGGTTGATTATCAGACTTTTACACCTCGTTTCCCCCAGAATTTGCTTTTGGTGAGCTGGAAGTCTGGGATTGCCTAGCACACTTTGATTAGATTACTCCAACCCCCAGGAAAAAGTCTTGCCTGCATCCTTTACCTTGTATTCTTACATATTCATAAAATTTAGAAAACCTTGCTTGGTATGAATGATGCAGGGCTCAGCCTTTGCTGCTGTTCTTTATGTATTACCTTCAACAATCTTCACAATACTCCTGTAATATGGCCCTTGTTATGTGCATTTCACAAATAAAAACCAAAGGAGGCCCCTCTGGAGACCCAAGACTGCCAGCCAGAGCTATTTCTTTTATTAATATAAAGCCATATATATATTTCTTATCTCATTCTGCCCTTTGTTTACAAGAGCAAATTACACTTAGGATTTTGAAGAACACTTTATTCCATGGTCTACTCTTGTCTTCTCTAATATCTTTTGGAAACAAAACCTTATTTTTTATCCCTAAAAAAAGCTACAGGTTAGAACCTATAAGTAATGTTATCCAGCAAATAATCCCTCAGCTAGATAGAAAATTAGATTAAGCATGAGAAACTGAGCCGTTATTTTCATATTCAACCCAATAAAGGTTTTCATAAAATGTATTGTGTGGTACCAGAAGTTGATGCTGGCTAATTAAGTGGATGAGGAGGTTATGTGGATATTTGTGAGAAAACCAGCTCAAGGGTTAGGAGTTTAGAAATGAAGTCCAAATATGGGTTATAAAACTAGCTCAAGGCATTTAACTATGCCCTCTACTACTATCTTATAAACACTAAGGCACAAAGCTACTGCCCCAGCCCACTACTGCACTTTCTGCAGCAGGAACATTTTTGCTACCACATGGATTCTATGTGGTGCCTTCTTCCTTCATGTTGCTTTCTTCCCCTCTCCTCCTCTTCCTTTTCTAAATCTATGTTGATTTTTAAAAATTGTGATAAGAACATTTAACATGAGATCTCTTCTCAGACATTTTTAAATGTACAGCACTGGGAGTATAGTTCAGTGGTAGGGTGCTTGTTGAACCTTAGTATGCCTAAGGACTTGGGTACAAAAAGTGGTGAGGAAGAAGGGGAAAAAAGCATTTTAAGTTTACAATTCAATGTTGTTAACATAGGCTTGGTATTATATAGCAGACCTCTACAACTTATTCATCTTGAATAACTGAAACTTTATGCCAATTGAGTAGCAACTCTCCCTTCTGAACTGATTCTTATGGAGAGCTTAAGCCACATGCCTGTATCCTACAAAAGAGAATGGAGAGCCACATTTTTGAGTTCTCCTTTGCAATGCAGGATTCTGATGGCTTCTTAGTTTTAGACATGGCAAGGATATTCAACAGACACATAGAAATTATGGGAAAGGTCCACTGGGAATTTTAATGTTAACAAAATTAGAATCCAAATAAATAATCCTGCCAAAATGATGCATTTAAAATAATATGGCCCAAGAATTTCAATCTTTCAATTCTTTATTAGGGCATGACAAAAAGAACATATGATCTTCAGCAATGTTTCTTAAAATTCATTAAAAAAATTCTTTTATCTAGTGTCCTACCAAGTGCACCTGTTCATGCCTCTACTCCTCACCATTCTTAGGAAAGCTCCGGTTCTCATCTGAAGACCCTCTTGTTGCCGACCTACATTTCTCACTTCTCCAATCCACTCTTTATTACTCAACTCAATGACTGGGCAAGTGAAGCAGAACCTACCTTTTTGGGAGACAGAAGAAAGACAAAAAAGACAGGCAAAACTAAAATTCTCTTTAGTCCTAAAAGGCAAAGAAAGACTCTGGTCTACTAAAAATTTGTATTCAGTTATAGGATGAATACTTTTGCCAGTTATACTTAAATACTACTTGAAATAATTAACTGGTCTTATAAAAACATGAAGATTGTTTTAAGATTTTTATTTGGAATGTTCAAAGAAGATCTTCTGCAAGAAAGCAGCTTGACTAAAGATAATACATAAATAAATAGGAATAGACTCCCAAATATTTAAAAGATGGAGGCTAGTATTTACAGTTCTGAGTCTACAGAGAGCATTAATTTGATTTCAAGTTCTCAGTGCAGAATTAATTCTTTGAGGGTAAATTCAATAAAGAATTATTACTATCATCATAAATAATTAGTTGATTCTTAGACACTTCTAGTTAGCTTAGTGCTGCCTCTTTAGGATAGCCTCACTTCTCTCTCATGATAGCTTGTGACAGGTTCAGTGACACTTACTTCAAATACTCATTATTTTATAAAATTCTGTTGACCCTAACGCAAAGCCATTAAACTATCTATTCATGTTTGTTGCTTCACCAAATTAAAACTTTACATAATATTTCAGACTGATATTGCTTGAAATAGGCAGCTGGATACAAACACATCCAGCAACACAATTTCTGCTTAGCAGACACAAGAGATCCCTTAAAATACTGAATGTATCTCTAAATTACTGAAGATTTTTTATCTAGGGCGGTAGGGATCCATGCCTCTAACAAAAATATAGCAGTCACAGAAATTCAATAACTGTCTTAGTCTGTTTTCTGTTGCTATAACTGAATGCTACAGACTAGGTGATTTAAAAAGAATAAAGATTCATTTAGCTTACAGTTTTGGAGGCTGAGAAGTCCCAAAGCATGGTGCCAGCATCTGATGAGGGCCTTCCTGCTGCATTAAAGCATGGTGGAGCATATCATGTGGTGAGACCACAAGCTTGACAGTTTTGATTCCTCTTCCTATAAAGCCACGAATGCCATCCTGATGGCCACTCCCTCATGAACTCATCTAATCCTAATTACTTCCCAAAGGCCCCATTTCCACTATTAATATGTGCATTTGGGGATTGAGTTTGCAACACATAAACTTTTGTGAAACATATTCAAATAATAGCACTAACTAATTCTAACAATTATCATTTGTTTGTTGCATGTGCACATGTGTCTGCCTGCTCATTTTCAAGGTGAGGTTGTTATCTTTTCAATTCTTCTTGACTGTGGAAGCATTTACTCTTGAGTTATTTTGAAACTTAGAACATATAGCTTCAGGGTTATGTGGCTAGGTCATGAAGCCAGTCTTTTAGTTTAACTCATAACTAAATTATAAGGCTAATTATAACATCCATAGATCACAGTGTCTTGAATTGTAATTGGATGTGCCTGCCTCACGTACCCTGAGCTGGTGAAACCAGGATGTATGCTCTGGGCAGACATCTCCACAGGGCATCCACTAGGAAAAGAGGATATAGTTATAGGAGTCATAACTGAAGAAACAGAATCTGGATGTTGAAAATGAGGAGTTAATTAAAATCTGCCTTTAGAGTTCTGCAGGCTACCTTATTTTTCATGTGCATTATTCAGATGTCTTAAGAGTTCTCAGTACAATGTATTCTGTGAAATACATTAGGTATTCAGTGTAGCTGTTTTCAGGTTTATTATGCAATATTCTGATTCATGAAAATATTCTTTTAAATACAATCACTCATGTAATTACTGTGCTTAATCTACAACATACTTTAATTAACATTTTGTAGAATTCTGGTTTAATCAATTAGATTTGATTTAGTATAATTTAGCTGTAAATATTTTTTATGATGCAGCAGCCTGAAATGGTTATCGAGAGCTAAGGTAATACACAACTCTCACTAAAACTAACAACTTCCAGTGCTGAGAAGAGCACATCATAATTTGAACTATACTTTTATTTAAAAAGAAACAATAGATCATTTTGTTTCTTTTAATTATCTATTTACAAAAATCTGACTGGGAATACTAGAACTCAAACAATATGTGATCTTATCTGGAAATAGGGTCATTAGAGCCATAATTAGGGTCATGTTCTGCTGGAGTAGGGTGGCTCCTAATCAGCATGTCTGGTATCCTTATAAGAAACCGGCCATGTGAAGACAGAGACGCAAAGAAGAATGCCATGTGTGGCCAGGCAAAGGTTAGAGTTATGCAACTGCAAGCTAAAGATCACTAACATAGGACTGGAAGCTAGGAAGAGACAAGGAAGGATATCCCTACAGTTTTAGAGGTAAAACTGGCCCTGTTGACACCTTGATTTTGGACTTCTGGACTCCAGAATCACAAGACAATAAACTTCTATTGTTTTAGAATATAATTTATTTTAGAATAGAATTAATTTAGGGTGCTTTATTACTTTAGCCCTAAAACACTCACTAAAACTGATTGAGAATTGAAACTCAATATAACCAGAATCTATAAAATTACTTTTATAATAGAAGAAAAAACATCTTGCTAAAATATTTTTTAAAATGCATGTGCTCCTTTCAGTTGAAGCAAATATTCATATATTCTTAAGCAAATATTGACATAAATATAACACTTCTGTTCCTCACACACAGCACCTAGCAGAGTGTCTTGAACATAAATCATCCCACCGTACATTTTGTGGCTTAGCTTAAAATGATTAAAAGTAAAAGTAGCCTATAAATATTAAAATTCCCACTTATAGAACTTGCGCCAAAAAATGTACACAGTGCTATTGAAATGTGAGAGTAATCATTGAAAAGAATTTGCATGAAGTTTAAGGCAAAATTTCATCTTGATATATGGATAATAAACCATATACTTCAAAAACTTCAGAGTTTTTATATTATTCAGATTCTATATTTTCTTTTGCCCTTATTTTGACTTTGAAAAAATATTCTTAGCAATTATACTATGTGACAGGCAAGGACAAATAAAATAATATAAATTTTAGTTCTTAGTACTAACTTGCTGACAGCTCTCATATAGAGTTTGGTAAAGATGAAATTTAATAATATAATAAAAAATGAATTTTTAGGGTTATCTATACATTCTTTGTTTTTTTCTCCAATACTCCAGAGTTTCTTATCATTTGGTTGTCACAAGGGATCTGGACACAGGGAGCTAACAAAGCAGGGAGTATGACAGGTCCCAAACAAAGGGAAAAGTTTCCTGGCACCAAAATGTCCATTAAAGTCAGATGAGACCAGCATCTAGTCAGGTTTTTTGAGAAGCAGCAGCTTTTCATTCTTGGAGATCTTTATAAGGTTTCATCCTCCTAATTGTTCTAGACATTTAGGCTTTTGCCTATTCTAGTAGAAATTAGTATAATGAAACCCCCTAATCCCCAATCACCTCTGGATGTTTACTGCTACATGGGATAACTAGAAGTTTAAATTTTCAGATATATAGTTCCTTATCAGGACCAGCACTGAAACTGTCTGAGAAACAGTCTATACTGCAAATATATCACTGGGACTACACAATAAAAAGATTCAGACTGACGAAACATATACAAAACTACTATTTCTTGATTGTTTATAATATTTTAGTTTTTGTGCTAGGCACTCCCACATAAACTTATTTAATATTTTTAAATTTTAATTTTGACATTTTTATAGAAACCATGTACATACATTTTATAAACATGAAAATATATCTGACATTGGCATGTATATTTCTTAATTAAAAAATAAAATCTGTTAAATAATATGACAAGGCTTATATCACAAACAATAGTCTCCTGTTCCATCCCTCCTTACTCCCAATTTATTTTCATTGGTTCAATAATTTTTTAACATTTTTAGTTCTTTCTGTTAGTATTTATTTTCTTGTTTCTTTCTTCTTTTTCTTTTCTTTTCTTTCTTTTTTTTTTTTTGGTACCTGGGATTGAACTCAGGAGCTTGCACTTTTGAGGCAGGTGTGGCACCATTGAGCTAAATCCCTGGTCTCATTACTTTCTTTTTTCTAAATAATGTGTGTATAGAGATATTTCTTGATTTTTGAGTCTTGTAGATTATTTATTGATTTTCTTCTGTGGAAGATGAGGACATAGCTTTCCTAATACTCCTCCCTTTCACATACATTTTACTTCTTCTTATTCTTCTGTTATATCTATAAATAACATTGTTTTGACTGTGTAAGTATTATTTATCCTTAAGTGACACAGCATACTAGGATTTCATTTCTTCTCTTATATAACTCATTGTTTTCACCAGCTAAAAATAAATTTTTGGTTTGCTTGGTTTTCTGTATTTTTTTAAATGAATTTATCCCTAAGTTCTAAATAGAAAAAAACCTCTGAACATATTTAAGTTTCCTATCCATTTCATATTTATCTTCACATTCATCTGAAGTCTCTTCTTTATTTCTCTTCTTGCTATTCTCTTTCTGCTATTTCAAGTAAGTTGTTCTGTAAGTCTGACACAAAGTTGTTATCTGGGCCTTTCCCTTCACCATTATCTCAAGATTCTTCTCCATGCTTGTTTCCTAGGTTGGACTCCTCAGGTTCTTAGATCCTAAAATTTTCTCTTGGTTTACTCTCATTTTGTAGAGCACATCGTCCAGGAGTTTCTTGAGAGAAGCTTTTCTGAAAATGTTTATATCCTAGCCTCATATTTCATGGATAATTTTGCTGCATGTAGATTTTTCCCCTCAAAACTCTGAGGCATTTCTCCATTTTCTTCAAGGGTTAGCTGTGCTGTTGAGAAGTTTCCCACCAGTCATGTCCTCATTCCTTTGTCCAGGGTCCTTTTTTCCCCTCTGGAAGTTTTTAGGCTTATCTCTTTATCTTGGTGTTTATGATATGTACTGGTCAGGCAAATCTCCTAAGAGGATTTTATTTGCTTCTACCAAATGCTTAGGGGTATTACCAGTTTGGGATTAATCTGAATTAAATTCTTGGCTAGAGGTTTATCAGACCATTTAAGTAGTCTGAATTTGGGCCATAAGCCTGTGTGAGGACTAACTAGAATTTGGTTCCAAATCCTCAGTGACAATTTCCCTCTGTTCCACTCTCTTGCCCAAACTCGAAATTGTCAGTTTTCCTAGTGGTCCACTAGAAGTGGTATGGAGATGTATTTTTAATTAACCCTTATACTGCACGAACAGCCCTCAGGAATCCTAGAGCTCATTGGCGTGTGTATTTTCTAATTAACATATTTCACTTTCTTCTCTAGCCCTATTCCTCAAAATGCTTTGAAAAAAAGTCTGTACTCAGCTGCTCTACAAATGCTTCAGGATTAATAGTGAACCACTTATTTTTCTAGGTTCTTGTTTTCACTCAATTCCTGGTCTGAGATCTTACTTTCTTGTTTGATGATTTAAAATGATTGAAAGAATTATATTTTGTCTAGAAGTTTTAATTATTTCCAGTGGTACAGATATCTGCCCTGTCATCTTCCTGGAAATGGAAGTCTAGTAAAAGTAAACTTTCTAAGCCTTGGTTCCCTCATTTGAAATATGTATTGTGTGGAATAAGTGAGATTATTAGTGTAAGGCTCCTAACTCTGTATCTGGCACCTCAATATTTACCTTTTAAAAAAGAAGTGGGGTTCTTGGATTCTAAACATAAATTGCTCTATTTTGCTATATTTTTATAGGTATATGGTACCACTAATACTAGGGGTTGAAGATGTGAACAATCTGAGGTCTTGAAAAAAATGTATGTTTATTATAATAAGAAGTATAGTTGGTGCTTTCCATTTCAAAAATTTCCATTTACAATGAGAATCAAACAAACATTACAAGTAGCCTAGATTTTAATTGAAGGCATGCGGTTTACTGAAGGTAAATCCTCAACTAATTTGTACTTTTCTTGAGACAAAGGAATTTGAAAACATCCCTTCCCCTGTAATCAATCAAGACTCTAAAGGGATATAAAATGCATGCTTTTTCTTATAACAAACTTAGGCTGCACCCTAAGTTTTACTGTTTTTTTCTTGTTGGAAAGTGTCAAATTGCATGAGATGATCTTTTAAAACTTTATAGATATGTTTACTCTAAGTAGCTACCCTTCTCTTTAAAACCAATTTCCACCCGGCGTTGAACAGCCTTTGGTCAGAATCAGCTGTCTCTCTGGGGGCTGACCTGACTCAGGGGCACTTCTTTAGCAGGTGCATTGTGATATTCTTCACAGCCAGCATGGTCTCTGTACAGGTGGGCCTGATGAGCATCTCCGGGAGTAAAAATCCAAAATGCCCAGTGTCACGTAGTTCAAAAGCAAATGCATAGGGTATTCCATTTTTGTAAGCCCAATCCATTGAGCTACCGGAGCTTACATCTAAAAGTAAAAAATAAACAAATAAATAAAATTAGAATTAGCCTCACTGAAGAGTTTGCATAACTTTCAAAATATGTATGTACAGTGCTTGCTTACTAAGTTATACAAAATCCTTCCAGTGAAATAATATTTCAGTAAGAATAATGCAGTTCTTTGGCATCTGGTTCATGGAACTTATAAATCATACCTGCTACCATCTTTGAAGAGCTAGTCTATATATTAGAGCTTTGCCAGTATGATGACATTAAAATTTCTTAACCTCAGGTCCAGTAATATTTAATCTTCACATTTACTTTATTTACCAATAAACAGCTTACACCAGGGACTTTTTAAAATATTCTTTTAGTTCTTATCATTCAGTTTTTCTCTACTTCAAAGGTCTAGATATTGAAATTTTGTTCCCAGAAAATCATCTCTTTTTTTTTCTATCTTCTCCATTTTTCCACTCCTTCCTTTACTGTTCTTTGCTTTTACTTAAGCTGTAGTTTCCAGATTCCTTCTTGCCTCTTGTGGTCTTATTTGATTCTCCATTTGGCCATGGTCAATTATTTCTTTAAATTTCTCACCAGACTCCCAAAATATCTTCTCCCTAACCTTCTTCTCTGCCTTTGTATTGCTCTTCTTCAATTCCAGTTAGAGAAAGTCCTTGCTGAATAGATATCCAGTAAATCCACGCTGCTTAATCACTGAAGTTGTTTTCTGCTCCCAATGCTGCTTTATGCTCCTTTTCATAATCGTGCACTTACTGAACCTTTCACATTCTCATCTTGTTCTGTCCCTCACCTTACCACTGTCTCCCATACTCTTAACCTATCACCTCCTTTACTGACAACAGAGCAACCTGAATTTTCTCCTTCTAGTTCAGACATGCTGCTTGTGTGTTCTTGTATCACCTCTTGGTTCCATTTGTTACTGCTTTCTCTGTAATAGGCAGGTCCCTTTTCCAGGACCTTGTTTCCTTTATGAATCCTCTCTCTTTCATTTGCATCCACCAAAATGCTCCAGGACCACTTCTTCCCTATGATCCTGCCATATACCTTTGGTTCCAATTTCTTTTGCTTACTTCTTGATAATTCAGAAGAGAATCTCTATATATTTTTGGTATGATCTTAAACAATTTTCAGTCTGGTTTTTGCCTCTACATTTCTATTAAACTTTGTTCTTAAAGGTTACCAATGACCAAAGGCCTAATCTCATTTTTTGGCTTTTGTTTATTTGTGTGTTTGTTTGTTTTTTTCTCCTCAGGGCCTACTTTCAGCCTCTGTATAGCACTTAACATAGATGACAATCCATTCTGGCAACTCTTTCTTGGCTCCTGTGACTTCAAATGGTCCGGCTTTTTAGCATAGAACTTTCAAGCATAGACACTAACTGTAGACTGCTACCAGCCTTGTATACAATCTCACCAACTACTGCAGAACTTCTCTGTGCCTCAGTCTCCTTTTTTTTTTTTTTTGGTACCGGGGATTGAACTCTGGTCCTTGTGCTTGTGCAGCAGGTGGCGAAACCACTGAGCTAAATCCCCCACCCAGTCTCCCTTTTTGTATGAGACGGCTATCCTAATACTTGTTGAAAATTAAATGAAATGATAAATCATTTTATTGGGATATATTTTCTATTTTTTACTTGATATCATTCTAATTCCAAATACCTAGTATGTAGTTTTTACTATAACAGGCTCTGTTTAAATGAATAGATGTTTCATAGAAAAATCATGGTATACTTTTTCCTGAAATTTGTATTATCCAGTTTGATTCACTATTATTAAATTTCTAGAGCATGTTTATTTACTCACAAAAAATTACTTCTTATACTATTTTTCTAGGACAAGTTAGGATGGAATCATTATGTGAAGATGACAAATAAATTACTCTGTGCTTTCTCAGATTCCTTATGCTTCAATTAAGGACAGAAATAGGTTGTGGCTTCACTGTCAGTCTGGTTAGAGTACACTGGAATTACAAATAGTAGTCATAGTAGCCAGAGTCTGAAATAATGTGTGCCCACAGTTACATCATGGTGATATGACAGCTTCATTTCTATGGTAACAGATTGTTCTTGTAAATATACTATGACTGTGCCTTTATACCAAGCTGAAAAGGTGAACTCTAAGATTTTTTAAAATTAGTGTAAACATTGTGAATATATAATTATATTGGTAATAGTTGCTAATATAAGTTTTTAAAAATACAATTTTTCTCCTTTCAGGATAACTATTGAAAAACAATTCTATAAAGGTCAGTATGAGACTAATGACCATGGATTTAGAAAAAAGCACCTATTGATGATTTTGTTAGTTTCATTATTAGGATAAACTTATCTGACAAAAAATGTTAATTGACAAACCAAGCTTTGGTTCTGAAGGCTGAAGAAAGTGAGGGATAAGATACAGGTAGATAAAAGAAATCAAGGAAAAATCTGCTGTTATTGAGAAACATAATCAGATGCTATTACCTATACATACACATACAGCCTATGTGCTTACCATCATATTCATACAGAGAACTTCAGATATACAAGACTTCTCACTAAGTTTTGCCAGTTATCCAGTCAATAAATTTTAGAATTTGAAAGGCCATGAGAAATGATGTAATCCAATTCTTCATGTTACAGTTATGGGAACTGAAGCTCAGAATTAATATGTTAGCCAGGAGGACACACCTGGCAGATTTTAGACTAGAATACACATCTTACGGTTCTTTGTCCAAGTTCTTTCCATGTAACCAGTTGTTTTTGTTTCACATAAAAGAAGAAATATTTTTAAATCATCTTTTAAGGGAGAAATCAGCTGAAGATTCATGTAAGAAATAGCTTCTCTTAAGAATAGTGGGGGAAAAGAATAAGAGGGAAGCTGTTGTAGAGCTGAAACATTTACTTCATTATCTTCTCAAGGCCAATTTCCACCCTTACAGTAGTTACAAGTGCTTACGGAGCCCATTCTGGTACTTTCTACTGTCATAAGATCTCAATTCAACTTGCAGTCATTATCACATGCTTAGCATAGTCTCTGCTTAGAATTTGTTATTTTGGTTTAGCGATTTCTGTCAGGCTGTGTAAAACTAACCAGATATAAGCTCCTTCCATCTTCCTTGGCTAATTTTATAGTCACAAATTTCACATTAAAGAGAACACTCTTTTTGAGAGGGAAGTCATGATACAGGATATTGGTTGAAGAGAGATGGTTCTAACACAATGTACACAGGAAACTTACACAATGTTCTGGAGGCAGGTCCATGTCTGTACCTTACCCCATATACTGACCGAAGTGCTTTCACAGCTTTATGAGCTGCAGATTCCTGTAAGGGAAAATGGATAAACTATATCACTTGTATTGTTGCCTTGAAATTTTAAGAAACACTGGTGTGTTGCTTGAGCCCTATTGGTCATCAACCCAGAGAACACAATGGGCACATTAGTTAACTGCTGTAAATGGTAATAATATTAATGTTGATGATGATGAAGGACTCATGTCACATAACATTCTGCAGCATATTTTAGAGCACATCACTTCACTGAATGATTATCACATCAAATTAGTGATCAATAACATTTCTGTTTTACAGATGAGAAAAGGAAGTCTTGTGACGTCAAATGAGATTAAACAGCAAAGAATCGTTGAGCTAGGATAAGTATTCATATTTTCTGAGGGTGATTTAGTGTTCTGTATATGATAAAATATTTGATAGAGCAGGGACAACGTCAATCTCCCTCATAGCTCATATCCAGTCCTTAGCAATATGCCTGTGTATAAAAGATGCTTAATCAATATTTCTCATATGAATGTTGAATAAGCACAAGTCTGCAAGAGTATTTTGACAATCATATTGATCCTTAAGTATTTTTTCAGTGGACACGTACAAGTTATTTAAAACATATTTGAATCAATTAAGAAACCATCAAGAATGAATATCTTTTATTACATTATATATTTATCCCTAATGGAAATGAGAACATCAGTTTCAGGATGCTTCATGACTCTAAGGTTATATATGCCTCTCATGGAGCTTAATTAGGTACAGCTAAGATACAGAAATTCTAAGGTGGAACCCTTCCTATCAGTGCCAGAATCAGGAAAAATAATCAACACAATCAAATTCCAAAAGGTTGATATTCTAACATGAACTTGAATGATATTGTCCTTTAAAATATTTGACATTTTCAAATGTCTTTTAAACATTCAACATTTTCAAATGTACTTAAAAACATTTTCAAATGATGTAAAAGCACTAGTTCGAAAAGTAGTGAGAGAAGTATTGTATGACATGTGAGAGGAAAAGAACTATATTGAAACCAGTATATAGCTCTCCCATTTCAGTTCTCCTATGAATAATTTAATACTTTAATTGAAGCATTCTGGACAACATGGTGGTGTGTGCTGGACTAAGCTTCAAGTTGCTGTTCTCATTCAGCTCAGGGAAGCATAAGGCAGGATTTGTAACAAAGCCCATCCTTGGTGGATATTCAGGGGCCAGTCTTCAAGAGCTGGCAGGCTATTTTATTATTGATCTCACTGACGATGACATTCTTCTCCCAGGAGACAACAGAAAAGAAATGTAAACACCATAATGAGCTATCTTTATGGAGAATGTTTGAAGATTTTTAACATCTCCAATTGTCTTAGCATGGCAAGGACAGATATTTCTACTTTTAGACAATTACTGCATTCTGCTGGTCAGGAGAATTTTGTTTCTTATTATTGAAGATGAGTAAATCCATGAAAAAGCCTATTAAGAATAAAAAGGGGGGCTCTTTGCCTATTTAAACAAAGCTTGTGCAGAATTTTAACCTTGTGAGGTCACTGCATTTGAATATAGGTACATGTTAATAAGGGGTTTAGATGTGACCTGTCTACAAAATAGTAGAAACTTCATAACTTTTCCCAAGAACTATTTTTCAAGGTGACATAGTTAGACACCTATTTGAAAGACTTAAATTGGGCTGGGGATTTAGCTCAGTGGTTCTGCCACCTGCCTCGCACGCAAGTGCAAGGAACCAAGTTCGATCCCTGGTACCAAAAAAAAAAAAAAAAAAAAAAAAGACTTAAGTGACTCCTCTTTCCTATAGTGTTTCCTCTTTTCAATTGTTCAAAAGGACTCTGGGCTAATTTATTGGTCTTCAGCTAATTATGGAGTATATTTTTATTTAGATATTGCCATATCAAAAGCAGCTTTATAAATGATTTTAAAACGTCATTAGAAACATAGAATTTTACATACAGATGAAAGGTTTTTGAAACAATTTTAATAGAATTTCATGGTTTCTGGCTAACATTCAGGGATCACCTAGGTTTTGAGAATTTTTAATCTTAGTTTTAGTGATTTAGCTTATGCTCAACCCACTTGAGAATTTCTCAACAGTGGCACTATTGATTTTTAAACTGAATAGCTTTTTGCTGTGGGGACTGACCTGTGCGTTGTAGGATGGTCTAGCAATATTCTTTGGCTCTATCCAATAGATGCCAATTGCCAATTGTGACAATCAAAAATATCACAGCTGGAGGGCCTGGGATTTAGCTCAGTGGTTCCGCCGGTTCTGCCGCCTGCCTCTCAAGCATAAGGTCCTGAGTTCGATCTCTGGTATCTCCCCTCCCCCCAAATCACAGCTGGGTATGGTGGTACCCGTCTGTAATCTGAGATCTCTGGGGAGTTGAGGCAGGGAGATTACAAGTTTGAGCATAGTTCAAGCACAACCTGTCTAATTTAGCAATTTAAAGACCTTGTCTCATGATAGGAAAAAGAAGGGGTGCTAGGGATGCAGCTCAGTGCAAAGGGCTTGGGTTCAATCTCCAGGACAGCTGAAAAACAAAACAACTACCAAAGCCAACCAAACAAACAAACCCAAACAAAACTCCAGAGATTGGGAGGCAAATCTCTCCTTGGTTGTAAACCCTCCATCTACCTTTATGTCATAGCATTCAAACCAAGACAGAAGAAATAGGCTGAACACATCATCAGAAGATAAATTCAAAATATGGAGGACATTCCAATATGACAGTTTTAATGTATAGCATATTTCTCATAATCTGTTGTAAGTATATGAATAGATACTATGCCTAAAAGTGTTGAAGGGTTGCCCATAGAAATATGATAGAGGTAGTTTAAGGTGTCAGGTCAACAAAAACATCAAGTGCAGCAGCAGCAACAACAAAAAGAAAGCCTGTTTAATCCACAGAGAAATTGAAGAATAGCAATAAAGAATACAACTACCATTTTTACAGTATTTCTTTTTCTTTCTTTCTTTTTTTGGTACCGGGGATCAAATTCGGGACCTTGCGCTTGTGAGGCAGGTGGTGGAACCACTGAGCTAAATACCGGGCCCCTTTACAGTATTTCTAAAGAGAGAATTTGCTCAGAATTCTTGGGATTCCAAGAAGAAAGTCCCCTCTGGACAGGATAAAATCCTTCCCCAGGTTCTTTTGTGGCCTTCTCATGTCTCCTATTCCTTCCAGGACTTGGACATTTAGATCAGGAATTCCTGAAAACACAAAGCAGTTAGTGCAGGATCTGGGGTTCAAGGAAGAAGAAAAGTTTTATAAAACTTTTATTCTAGTATAATAAAAAATAAATATTTGGTCTTTGTTCCTGATTCTCATACACAGTTCCTAAAACCCTTGGAACCTCCAGAGTGTCTTTTGTATGCTAATGAGATGACTGGTGGCTGGGTGCCCCAGATAGCTTCTGGATGAGGCCTAATACCAGAAAGGCCAAACCATGTGATCTGGTGGCTGGAAATTTCAGCCCCATCCTTTAGCCTCTAAGGAGGGCAGAGGGGCCAGAAATTGAGATTTTCACCAATGGCCAATGATTAAGTCAACTGTGCCAATATAATGAAAGTTCCATAAAGATCCACTAAAAAATGGGGTTTGAAAGACTTCTGGGTTGGTGAACACATCAAAGTGCTGGGAGGGTGGTATAACTGGAGAAGGCACAGAAACTCTGCAGTCCCTGGCCTCTGCCCTGTAGCTGAGAGTGAGCTTTATAATAAACTGGCAACAATAAAGCATGTTAATATGCTGTGTGAGTTGCAGTAAATTACTGACATTGAGGAGAGTGTGGTGGGAACCTAAAAAACCCTCAATGGCAATTGATGTTCAAGTAGGCGAGTCTTAAGCAACTGAGACTTTAACTATGGAGTCAGTCACTAGATAGACACCCAGTAGGTGTCTGAGAAGTGATGCTGGAAAAGAAACCACACATTTCGTGTCAGGAGTTAGAAAGAAACCTTCAAACATACATACAGAAGAGTACAAGAATTTTAAATTTATAGCTCAACAAATGATTGGAGATTGCATGCATTCTTGTAACCATTATCCAGGTCAAGAAACAGAACAGCAGCAGCAATCCAGAAACCCCTTTGTTCCTCCTTCCAATCACTGCCTCCCTTCCCCTCCCCCAAAGATAATTGCTATCCTAACTTCTAACACTATTTATTAGTTTTTCTTGGTCTTGAACTTTATAGGCCTTTAGATGCTATGGGCTCTGAAATGAACTCATTTTACAATGAATCACACCCTTTAGGGCAGAAATTGTTGAGTTTTTGGTAAGGAAAAAAAGCTCCTCTGCTTTTTCATTTTCAAGTAATCTTATGCCTGAAAGTTGTTCATTCTTAGTACTAATTTTTCAGATCCATGTCCAGAGACTTAGTAGTATTAAGCAAATAGCACTTATATATTAAACTTGCTTTTTAATTAATGAGAGGGAGACTATAATTTATGAACAATTATTGACTCAATAAAGTTAATTACATCCCAGCATATGTGACCAAAGCCGTAGTAATATTAATCAAATCCACCCTGACCTTTGCTGTATAACCTGTGGTAGGAATGCAAATAGGTTTGAAATGATTGCATTTGAAAAGCAGTGGTTAAAAACCACTCTGAAGCTAGAGTTAAGGCTAAAACCTTAACACTTAGTACCTGTGTGTTCTTTGTCTAATTACTTAATCTCTCTGGGTCTCAGTTTTTTCATCTGTAAAATGGGGATAACTTATGAATAACAAAGTAGTATAAAATGAAAAGTTATGAATAAATGAGTTAATATGTAAAAATTATGAAGAATAAAGAGTTAGTATATGAAAATTATAAAGAATAAATAAGTTATAATATATATTACTTATTTGAATAAATATGTGTTTGCTATTATCACTACTACTTAGAACCATATTAGCATCAGAAAGGAAGCATGAAACCACAGGATCAAATACTTACCACACAGCTAAAATTGGGAATTGTTGCATATTTATAAGAATAGGGATACAGCAACATCTGAGCATATGCGTGAAAGGAAAGGTATGCCTTAATGTGCTTTCTGTGTTTTTGGAGGAAGTTAGCTACAGCCTTGACCTCTGGCTCAGATTCTGGGAAAGGGCCACAGTAGGTATCATCACAAGGGTGCATAGAGGCTCCTTCATCTGAAAATCAGAAAATAAATTGGGATGGGTAGCAGGCAGGGAAGACACAAGAAACAAATTAGCATTGCTGAATTATGCTTTTAAAAATTCCTGTAAAATTTTGATATTATAAGCAATTCATTTACTTTTTCATTTATGGAAATCAATAATGAAATAATGAAATCAGTAATGAAAATTCTGAGGTAATTCCAGCTCCTATGTCTGGAAGGAAACCAGGTACTGATTGATCAAACCTGCAGTAACCATTTAAAAGGATGACTCTTTCACTTGTCAGTTCTTTTGCTGGAAAGCTATATAATCCCATAAAGGAGGTTAGGCCTCCCATTTATACGCTTCACAACATCTGCACTTTCTTTTCATCACATTCAACATGCTTTTAATTATTTACTCATCCAACCAATGTTTACATTATTCTAGGTGCCTGGAGTACAGTGGCTCTGTGTCTTAATATAATCTACATTCTTTTCTGTGTATATGGTTTTATTTTATTGGTACATTTTAGGTATACCTAATGATAACATTCATCAGAGGGAATTTGTATCTGTAATATGATATATCTTTCTTTTTCTTTTTTTCCCATTCTTTTTCCCTCCCTTCAATCCTTCTTCCCCTCATTATTTACAAAAGCTGTTTCCATTATTTCCTTCTATTGTGTTTTTTTCTTGTTCCTTCTTTCCTTTATCCCCTTCTCCTCTCTTGTTTCCCTTCTTTATCTGGATTCTTTGTTCTTTGTTGAATTCTAATTCTCTGTGAAGGAAGGCACTGTGTCTTTCTTGCTGGATACCTACAACTAGAACAACAGTATGGCAAATATCCTATAAATATTTGTTGAATAAGTGAATGTCAGATAAGAAGAAAAGGCTATACTTCTATAAAAGTGTCTGATAAGATACAAATATTGATATGCTAAGAACATAAGGGTGGCCAGAAATAATTTTATAGGACCCTACCTAACCAATTTCCATTATAGTATTTTTACAGCAATATTCAAACTGGTTTATAAAACCCAAGAGGCTTCCTCAGTTATCTTTTTAGTCAGTTAAAGTTTAGTTTAAGAAATCTACAAAACTAAATTTTAATAATTTTTAAATAAAAAAGGTACACCAAACAGGCTGTTTATTAAGAGGCCATTGTGGGGAGGGAGGAATAAAAGAATCACTATAATAATTACAAAGTATTACCATTCTAAGAAATTTTGGAAGTGATTAAAATTTCCTTAGGTATTTGCCTTCAGGGCTATCACTATCTCTCACCTATCTCTAGAAAATAATAACTTTCTTCATAAGCTAATGGAAAATTTTTGGTGGGTCTGTAACATAGTACAATTTTATTGAATATGAAAAGAAAACCAAGACAATCAGGCTAAATCTTGAGGACATTAAATGTAGATCACATAATTGGGCAGAGAGGATCAAGATGGGGAACTCACTTGGAGTTACCCTCTTTTGAATCTCATTCTGGAGATGTCCCAGAAGCAAGTGGGATATGGATGGAACTCAGAACATAATGTTAAAACTATAGCTGATACTCTGAAGGATATTGGAAAAATAAAGAGATAACTGTGGAACACTAATATTAAGCACTGGAAAGATGAAAACAAATTGAACAATTAATTCCAGAGGGAGCAGAACTAATGAGCCAGAGAACACAAGAATTTATAATAATACTGATAACTATTATCAAGGGCAGATAAAACACTACAAACAAACAGGGACATGAAGTCATATATTAAAAAGACAATCAGATAGAGAAATAAAAAGTTTAATTCATTGATTGAATAAATATAGTTGATGAGTGACTTAGTGAGATGGAGTGGAGTTTAAAATATCCACAGAAGGCAACAAAAATAGTTAAGAGAAAAATGAGAGAAAAATTAGAGTATGAAAATTATAGTAAGTATCAATATATTATTTATAGAGGCTTTAGAAGGACAGAAAGAAAGTGAAATATTTGAAGAACTGGTAATTAAAATTTCTCCACAGTGAAGGAAAGAGTGAAGAGACTCATTGTGTACCAAACAAAAGAGCTAAAGGGGAAAATATCACATTAAAGTAAAATTTAAGAAAAGGAAATATTTCTAAGGAGAGAAAAGCAAACTGCTTAGAAAGGATGAGAATCAGATTCAACAGCAACATTAGCATTATAGTTTCAAAGTATTTTTTAAAAAGGAAAATTGAGCCAGCTATGTTTGCATATACCTATAATCCCAGCCACTCAAGAGGCTGAGGCAGAAGGATTTCAAGTTTGATGTGAGCCTAGGCAATTTAGTGAGATCTTGTCTCAAAATAAAAATAAAAAAGGCTGGGTGTTGTGGCTGTACCAAAAAAAAATAAAA
Source organism: Heterocephalus glaber (assembly GCF_053883595.1). NCBI lineage: Eukaryota > Metazoa > Chordata > Mammalia > Rodentia > Bathyergidae > Heterocephalus > Heterocephalus glaber. The sequence continues at coordinate 12,017,005 of NW_028258344.1, forward strand.
AAGGGAAATTGGAAAAAATTGACTTTTACATGTAGCTGAATCCTCCCTAAAATTTGAAGGTGAAATAGAGATATTCTCTGGTATAAAAGGCCTCAAAAGGTATAGTACACATTAAAATACTTTGAGAAAATATTTCTACCACACGATAACTCTAGAGAAACTATTTGGTATGAAAATTACAGGAAAGAAACTTAGTGAGGCCTGGTGTTTAAATAAGCAATCCAAAGGGAAAAATATATAAAGGCCTAGAGGATGTGTATATATATATATACAAGGAAGTATTATTTGGCCACGAGGAATAAAATCCTGTCTCTTGCAGCAAAATGAAAGGATCTGAAGGGCATAATGTTGAGTAAAATAATAAAAGACATAGAAAAAAATAATTCAGGCTCTCTCACAGGTGGATATTAAAAAAAAATTGACCTGAATGTAGAATAGTGATTACTATAGGATGGGGGTGAGGTGAGGTGAGGAGGACATAGGAAAGGCTGGATGGATTGGATCAGTGCACATTGTGTACATGTACTGACATGTTCTCCTGAACTCCATTAATATGCACAATGAGTCTATGTTAGGCAAAATTTTTTAAAAAATCAAATAAAAATAAAACAATTTAAAAAGAATCCCAGGAACATGGCAAACTGATGGAAGGACAGAAGATGTAGACCAGAGAGTGTAAACGCATACTGTTACTGCTCTCTTTGGAAAAAAAAAGATGAAGATATTGATTAAATTTAAAGAGTGAAGGAGAAAAACAAACCTAAATATGTGTCTTAAGTTAGGAATAACTTAGAAGAAGAAAATAGAACACAAACTTCACAACTAGCAGAAGTAACTTTGACCTATCTAATTGAAAGTAGAAAAGGAGAAAAAAGGAAGAAGAAAAACTAGAAAATAGAGACTAGGAATTAAGATAACAAACAAATCTTAATGTAGCAGTAATTACAAAGAATGCTAATGAATTAAACTCACCAGTGAAATGACTGATATTTTCATATAGAAAAATAAAGAAGATCCAGCAATATGTCTACAAAAAATAGGGTAAAGCGAATAGATCAGTTGTCTACTTTTAGTATTATGGCAGACACGGTGTTGGCTTGAGTTTTCTAGGGCTGTCATAACAGATTGCCACAAGGATTGCCACAAACTAGGTAAATTAAAACAGAAATTTATTGCTTACAGTTCTTGAGTCTAGCAGTCTGAAACCAAAGCATCAGCAGGGCTGTGCTCCCCATAAATGCTCCAGAGAAGAATGTTTCCTTGCCTTTTCTTAATTTCTGGTCTTTCTGGAAAATCTTGGTTTGCAGATACGTTACTTCAGTTTCTGCCTTCCTCTTCACATGCCCTCCTTTGCTCCTCTTTTTTTTTTTTTTTTTTTGGTACCGGGGATCAAACTTGGGTCCTTGCGCTTCTGCTCCTCTTCATATAACAAGAGTAATTGGATTTAGAGCCCATTCTAATCTTAATTAATTTTAATTAGTTACATTTACAAATACCCTATTCCCAAATATGGCCATATACAGAATTTCCAGGAGGACATGAATTTTGGGGGAACACTATATTACTACAATGTTCTGAGGGGTCCCCCTGCAGAAAAACTAGGTCCTGTATAAGATACATTCTCTAATGCATTGTTTATGTTGCAAGAAGTAGAGGTAGCACCAAGATACCTGGGTAAAGATCAACTTTAAAAATTCAGTAATATAATTTTACCTTTATTATTATTACCTATGAAAGTATCTGGAATAAACTAAGACATTATTTATCATATTTAGGAATTAACCTATCAAATAGTGTATGGCTATTAGAAATAAAATCTTAAAAATCGATTAAAGTTCTATAATTAAGAACTGAATTAAGAGAAATATGTCCCATTCATGAATATGATGACTTTACATTGTAAAGATGTCAATTCTTCTTTATTTATTTTGTTTAATTAAATTTTAACAATAATTCCAACATCAAGATCTTGGGGAAAATGATAGGACTCTAAATTTTTAAATAGTTTTTTGATATTTATATTTAACTAACACATATCTATAGGGTGCAGTGTGAAAATTTGATATATGTATATTAATGTGCAATGAACAAATTAGCGCAATTAATATTTCCATTTTTTAAAACATTTTTCATTTCTTTATGCTTGGAGTCCACAAACTCATCTCTTCTAGTTCTTTATAAAAATATACATGTTTGGGCTGGGGATTTAGCCCAGTGGTTCCATCGCCTGCCTCGCAAGCGCAAGGACCCGAGTTTGATCCCCGGTACCAAAAAAAAAAAAAAAAAAAAAAAAACATGTTGCTGTAAACTGTAGTTAGTTTACTGTACTATAAAACACTAGAAAAGAATTCTCCCATCTAAATGTATTTTGGTACATGTTATCTAACCCCGCTCCTCTCTATCCTGTCTAGCTTCTAATAATCACTATTCTACTCTTCTCTAAGATCAAACTCCTGACTCCCCTGGGGGGGAATGAACACAGGGCTTTTGCTTCATCTTTATCTTCAGCCCTTTTGAATTTTTTTATTTTGAAACAGAGTCTCAGTAAGTTGCTAAGTTGCTTAGGCTGGGCTTCAGCTTGCAATCTTACTGCTTCAGACTTCCAGAGTATGGTGTTTGTCTTTCCGTGCTTGGCTTATTTCACTTAACATAATATCTGCCAGAAAGAACTCTATAATTCTTGAGGATGAATACAGAGCTAAGAAAATCTTAGGAGAGCAAGAGGTAGGACTTAGCCTACCAGGCATTAAAACACATTATATTGGTAAAGCAATAGAAACAATATGATACTGAGTCAGGAATAGACTAGTCAACCAATGGAATAGGACAAATGGTAATTTGGTATAATCACAGCGGGGGACATCACAAATAAGTATGGAAATGATTGGTTATCGAATGATATTGAGAAAACTAGCTTATTATTGGAGAAAATAGAGTTGCATTGTTATATAAATGCAGAAAAGTAAAAGTTAAATAGTTTGTGCTCAAGGACCCGAGTTTGATCCCCGGTACCAAAAAAAAAAAAAAAAAAGTTAAATAGTTTGGTGGTTTAAATAACACAAAACATGGTAACACAAAACCCCAAGAACCATAAGGGTTTGGTTATGAGGTGCTTTCTCTAACCCCTTTCCTTTATGATCAACCTTCTGGATGGGCTTACAGGATGTGGGAATGGTTCCAAGAGAGGTATTCTTGAATAACTAAGTTTTATTGATGAAGATTATGAGCAAGATTAAGGGTGTGGGTGGTGTGGTGTGAAAGTACTGTATATTTGACAATATGTAAAGTGTGCATAATAATTAAGATAGGGAGTTTTCTCTAGGGAGATGGGAAATGGAGCAGGGGAAGTAGGGAAAGGAGATGAGGGGGAAGGGAAATTAAAAATGATCAAAATGTATTGTGTATATGTACCAATTTCCCAAGATGAGTGTAATTATTATGTATTACTAACATATTCTAATAAAAAATAAAAATAAGAAAGCAAAGATAAATAAAAAAGATTTTTGAAGGTTGAGAAACTAATATTGGAAAAAATAAAATAAGAAAGGAGGAAAAGTCCTGGGAAAATTATAAATATTAGAAAATATTTTCCAAATTCTCTTTAAAAGGAATTATTTTTAAGAGTATATTTTGAACAATGGAAAGAATTTTTATAATCCCCTTACTAGTAAAAATCAGAATTTAAAAATAACTTCTTTATTCAGGTTCTGCCGCCACCAACACTGTGACTACGCTGCCATTACCACTTCTTACTTTTGGAATCACTATATGTCAGGCTTTTAAAAAAAATATAGATTCACCATGATTTATTTTCCTGTTTACCTGTTAGCCAGATATGTATGTGTTGCTATTATAAAAATGCTGTAATTGCCTTTCTTTGTGTGTGCTGGAGATCGAGCCCAAGGCCTTGCACAGGATACGCACAAGTTCCACCACATCTGTTCCTACTTTGAACAATTGCCTTATTGCCAACAGTTATAAAAATAAATAGGGAAACGGCTCATACACACAAAACTGGCAAGCAGCAGATAGGTGTTCCAATTATTTCAGGTTCTTAGTTTCATATACATAGTTCCTTTTTTTTTTGGAGATGAAGTTTCATTATGAACTTCATTCATATAATATCTGAATTTTATTCACATATTCTGTCCTTCTCATATCCTCCTGTCTTAGGAAAGGCATCACTATTCTGTCACTCAAGCCAAACCTCTTTTTTTTTTTTACCAGCCCCCCACCTAGAGGCATCAACTGTTACAAGACACCTTCATAAATTTCTCTGGAATTGACCTCTTCTTCATTAAAGTTCCATCCTGCAATTTCATTGCTTCATGTCTGGTATCTGAGATTTGAAATTCTCTGTTACAATTTTTTTTCTTGAGTCAGTGGTGACAGCTCCAGGTCTGTTTCCCTCCTTTAGTTCTCCTTCCCCCCTTTTCATACTTGTTGATATTGTTATTCTAGTTCATGTTATGGTATATAATGTCCATGTTCATTGAGGTTATTAGGACCTTGGACCTGGCATATCTTCACTTTACCTATTTACTCTGCCCTCCCTCCGTGCCCTTGGTCCCCTGGACTCCTTCCCACCTGCAAGAGATCCATCCCCTTGTCTCCTATCCTTCTTCTATTTTTCTCTTTGTACTTTACCTTGCTTAGATGAGAGATGCCATACGTTATTAAAGTTTGTATGTCTGATTTATTGCACTCAACATTATATTTTCCAGGTGCACCCATTTTCCTATAAATGTCTTCAATTTGTCCTTCTTTATAGCTGAGTAGTATTGCATTATATATAGATATAACAATTTCTTTATCCAATCCTCTGTTGATGGGTATACAGGCTGTTTCCAGGATTGAGCTATTATGAATTGTGCTGCTTCAAATATCGGTATGCATGTATCACTATAGTATAATATCTTAACCTCTTTGGGGAAGATATCTGGAAGGGGGATAGCTGGGTCATATGGAATTTCTAATTTTAGTCCTTTGAGAAATCTTCATACTGATTTCCATAATGGCTGTACTACTTTACTTTCCCTCCAGCAATGTAGGAGGGTTCCTTTTCACCACAGCCACTACAGCATCTATTTTTTGATTTCTTGATGATTGCCATTTCTTTCTAGAGTAGAATGGAACCTTAGTGTTGTTTTAATTTGTATATCTGTAATGGCCACAGATGTTGAACACTTTTTCATTATTTGTTGCCCAGTTGTAGTTCTTTCTTTGTAGTGTTTGTTCATTTCACTTGTCTATTTCTTTTTTTTTTTTTTGGTACTGGGGATCGAACTCAGGACCTTGCGCTTGCGAGGCAGGTGGCAGAACCACTGAGCTAAATCTCTGGCCCTCACTTGTCTATTTCTTGACTGGATCTTTAATTTTAGGTTAATTTTTTTGATTTCCTTATATATTCTAGGTATTAGTCCTCTATGAGGAGCAGCTGGCAAACATTTTTTCCCATTCTTTAGGTTGTCTCTTCACTCTGCTAATTGATTCTTCTTCTGTACAAAAGATTTTTAGTCTGATACAATTCCATTTGCTGATTCTTGCTGATATTTCTTATGCAATTGAGGTTCTGTTTAAAAAGTCCTTTCCTACACTTATATCTTCAAATGTAGAACAGAAATTTTCTCTAAATCTCTTGTATATCTAATCCTGTGCTGGCATATGTTTCTTGGAGATTCCATGAAAGTTTTTTAAAAAATTTAATTTTATTGGTACATTTTAGAGAGACATAATGATCACATTCATCATAGGGAATTTGTACCTGTACCTGATGTATCTTGATTCTTCTTTTTCCCCCAATCCCCTCCCCTTCCATCAACCCCTCTTCTACTTATTTACAAAAGCTTTGTTTCCAGTTTTTCCTTCTATTCTCCTTTTTTGCTTTTCTCTTTCTCCCTTTCCCCCTCCCCCTCCCTCGTTCCTCTTTGTATTTGAACATTTTCTTCCCACTTTTTAAAATGAAGGTTTATTGGGATGTAATTTGCATTTAATAAAATTCACTATTGAAAGTGCATGTCAGTGGTTTTTATACATTTAAAGATCTATGTAACCATCGCTACTAATTTGAGAACATTCCCATTACTTTAAAAACTAACCCTCACCTTTCTAGCAGTCAATTAAACTTTCTTTTATTCAGCCTCTCAACCAAAAAGGCTCTGAAGACATGACTCTACTTTCATTTCAGATTGAGCCTGTCAAAGTTTATAAAGATAAGGCAAGTATATAATTAGGATGATTAAATCAAGATAGTACAAACACAACAATCTAGGTCAGAGATGTTGACTGCTAAAATTGGGGTAGTATTAGGAATGGTAACAAGGGAATGCATTAAAGAAATATTTGGAAGATTAAACTAAAATTGGTGACCTATTGAATACGTAGGGCAGTGAAGGAGGTGGTTGATAACATTCTACATTTCTGGGTTGGCTTAGTTGATAGTATTATTGATAGAAATATATAATAGATGAGGAAGAACAGGAGCATGTAGGGAGAAAAGGAAGATGATGAATTCCATCGTAGACATGTTGAATTTGAGCAGCCTGGGGAAGCCAGTAGTGGTGTCTGAGAGTACTGAATGTGATTATAGGGAATATTAGGTTGGAGAAAAGGCTTTTGGAGCCTATCATTTTAGGATAGTAAAGTCATTCAATATGGCTTTTGGTTGAGAACAATAATAAACTAAGCATCAAACTATGGGGTATTTGAAAGAGGCAGGAAGAGTGTCTTAGTCACTTTCTCATCACGAGACACGATACCTGATGTGCATAATTTAAAGGAGGAGGTTTATTTTGGCTTATATTTGTAGAGATTTCAATCCATAGTCAGCTGGCTCCAAGACAGGATGTTGTGGCACAGGGGCACAGCAGAAGAAAGCTACTATAACAGCTGATATATGTGTGTATATATATATTATAACTATATAACCAAGAATAAGTGGAACCTGTCCTTCAGACCAAGAAGGAATTATCAAGAAAATAGAAGGACCATGTGTGTTAGCTTTTCATCACTGTGACAAAATACCTGAAAAAATAATTTAAGCCAGGTGTGGTGGTGCACACCTGTAATCCCAGCACTCTAGGAGGCTCTGGCTGAGGTAGAAGGATAAAAAGTTTGAGCCCAGCCTGGGCCAGTTAAGAGACTTATTGAGATTCTATTTCAAATTAGAAAAGAAAGGCTGGAGATGTAGCTTAGTGTGAAAGTCCAAATACCAAAAAAAATTTTTTTTTGAGGAGGAAAGGTTTATTTTGGTTCACAATTTCAGATGTTTCAGTCTGTGGTTACCTGGCGTGATTGCATTTTAGCCAGTGGTGAGGCTGAATGTCATGGTGGGAAGCATGTAGTGGAGGAGAATGCAGTTCATCTCATGGAAGACAGAGGCCTAGAGAAAGAGAGACAGAGGAAGGGGCCAAAGCCATGATATATATCCTATGGTCAACACCCATTTTCCACTCCTTAAATTAGGCTCCACCTCCTAAATTTTCATTACCTCCCAATTGCAATCAAAGTATGACCTTATCAATGGATTAATTTAGTGGTGTTTTTGTTTTTTGGTACCAGGGATCAAACTTGTGACCTTGGGCTTTTGAAGCAAGCATGAAACCAGTGAACTAAATCCCTGGGCCCAGGATTAATCTAGTAATGAAGTGAGAGCCCTTGTGATCTAACCTCCCAAAAGCTCATCAGCTGGTAACCAAGCATTTATTTAGCACATGGCCTTGGGGGATGTTTTAGATCCAAACCATAATACCATAAGACCGTAAGATGCTGCTTCTTGAGGCAAGTCTAGTCTCCAAGACTTAGACTTGACATTTCAATAAAGAGTTTGTGATGTGCATGTAAAATGAAGAAAGAAGTGTATTTAATTTTATAGTAACAAAGTACCTGGAAAATTTTGCTATAGAAATATTAGGGAATGGTAGGGGCAAAGACTAGATATCATAGGCACTGAGAAGAATAAATGGGAAGAACAGAGGAGGAGGTAGGTTGAATAGAAAGTAAATATCTTTCTGGAAGCTTGGTCAACAAGGAAAGATATAAAAGACAAAGGTAAGCTTGGGGGGGTCTGTGAAAGGTACTATTATTATTGACAAGACAAACATTTCTACAGAAACAATATGGAAAAAAGCAAAGAGGAAGAACAAGACAGAGACTCTGATAAGACAAAGTTCTAGAAAGGATGTGAATGAGTGGAATTGACAACTAGGTAGAGTCATAGGCCTTGAATTGTAGATGAGATTTCTCATTTTTTGTTTCCTCCTAATGTTTTTTATTGCTATCACATAAGTAAGAAACTTTTAAGTATGTTTTCCTTAATATGTAATTTCCTATAATATGTAATTTATATATTTATTTTTGGGCTAATATATGAAACACAAAAGTTTAGGGCATGGCTAGTGATGAATTAAACAATCATTAAATATTTTAAAATTTTATTAGTGGTGCAGATGGATGTAATTTTCTTAAGGATGAGATCAATGAAATCTAACTTAAGTACTTTAGCTATATACAGGTATTATTTTTCCTAAATGAATTAAAGATGTAAATTATGATATAAAAAAACATGAGCACACTAAATTCTTAGTTGATCTAACTGGAATTTTCATGCAAATGTATGTATACTATAATCTGTAGTCTTTCTGGATGTTTGACAAAATTATTTATTTTTCTTTTCATTTATAGCTTTAAAATTTCTCATAAATGAAGTCCAAATGGCATTAAAATTTTTCAAAAAGATGTTGTCCCTTTAACTTTTTTTGGGGGGGGGGCCCAGGGTGTAGCTCAGTAGTAAAAAATTTCCCTAGCATGTGTTACGTCTTGGCCTGGACCCCAGCATGGAAATTGTTTTTTCCTTTTTACTTGTATCTCCCACTTTTCAAGTTATTTGTAAACAACCTATATTAACAAGTGAAAGAAGTTGTCAATATAGTTTACAAAGCTGGATGTGGTGGCACTTTCCTGAGTGTGGTAGTACAGCCCTCAAGAGCCTGAAGCAAGAAGATCACCAGCCTGTACTACATAATGAGTTCAAGGCCAGTTTGAACTACATAGCAAGACCCTGTCTCAAAAAAACCTAAAACCAAAATATAGTTTACAAACAATATAGCACGCACACACACATACACACACACACACGCACGCACGCACACATACATACATTTTTTATATAGCTATATAGATATAATTATACAATCATACATATATAGGAGCTGTGTTGGTCACAAAACAATTATAATCATGTAGTGTTTTACCTCTTGCTTTTTCCTCCAATTATATTGTGTGGAACACCTTCTGCATTAATTTAAACTCATCCTATTGTAATTGTAACATGCTTTAGTCTCTTGTCTATTGTTGGGAGTTATAGTTATTACTCTTTCTCTCTTTTCATTTTCTGCCATGAAGAACGATACTACAATACAGAAAGAGAGTACATTACAACCAACTTGACATAAATACCGCAATAAATATCAAAGTACGTACGTCCTTACATCTGAGAAAGAATATTTCTATAGGACACCAGATTGAAAGATAAATTCACATGATTCAAACTTTTAAATTTAGAAAAGGATGATATTTTTAATTCTCACAGATTATTTTGCTGGATTGCCTGCTAAAATTGTAAGAGTACCATTTCTTCTTAATCCCTATCAGTAATCACCTGCAAATATATCACTTGTTGATTTTTGTCAGTTTGACAGGAAAAATTTAATTTGTTTTCCATACTGTAAATGTGTTTGCATTCATGTTTATTTTAGACTGAACTCTTCTCTGAATTGCTTAATCATGTTCTTAGCTCATTTTATTTTCTCTTGGGATCTTTATCATTTTCCTAATTATGAATAAAAGTGCCTTGTATAGATTGCCATCTGCATTGCATTTTATGCTCAAAACTATAATTTTTCTAATTGTTTATGGTAAATTTTATCATTTTAGATATTTAACTTTTTATGTAATCACTATGTCTTTTCCTTTTAAGTGGCTCTTGGGTTTCTTGTGTTGGTTGAGAAAGTTTTCCCTATCATAAAAGAAAGATACTTTCCAGATTTTTCATCTAGGAATTTATTGCTTTTTTTTCTCCAAGTCTCTAATCCTTTTGGATTTTTAAAAATGATTATATCCTTGGTTTTTTTTTCCTGGATGGACAGTCATTCTGTCAGCATATTTATTAAATATCTTATAATTTTCCCACTGGATAAAATTACCACCTGCATCATCTATTAAGGACTGCTGCATTTGTGGATCTGTTATTGGATTCTCTGTTCTGTTCTGCCCATCTGGTTGTCTCGATCCATATTGTTACTCTATCAATCTGTGGCAGCATTTTTAAAAGCATGTTTTAGTACCAGGCATGACAAGTTCCTTACTCTATTTTTCTTTTTGCCTATTTGTTTTTCCATATAAGCTTTATGATAATTTGATTCGATTTCTAAAAGTAAAAAAAATTCATTGAAATTCTAATTGAAATGGTATTTAATTTATATTGATTTGGGGAGCATTTTATTATACTGTATTGAGTCAACCAATCTGAGGATAGATTATATCATTCCATTTGTTAGATTGTGCTTTATGTTTTTACATTATATTTTATAATTTTCTTTATTTTTATTGTTGCTATTGTTATTACTGTGAATGGATAACAGTTTTTTTTTTCAAGTGGTCTTTTCAGTATGGTTTGCTGAAGCTACTTCCTGAGATCATCAATGTTTCTTGTATCTTCTCTCTTGCTGTCTTTCACTTCTGCCTCTAACAAGTGTAACCTTGGGAATTAGTTACCGAAGCCATATCTTTACACTTTATTTTGGAGGTTTATGTGCTACAAAGTATGACCCACTGAAGACATTTTTGTAGGCAATGTTCTAGTATATGCTTATTTGGGATAACAAGCTGACATTTCCTTAGAAAATCAGATACTCTTCTAAATAACCACTCTAAATTCCTAAAGGTAAATTGCTTGCATTGTTCAAAGTATCAGAGAAGACAGTAATAAAAAAATAAATAATCTCATTTTTCATCTTATCTGTTGATTGAAACTATTTTGAAAGCTTCTTCTGATTTTCAGAGGCTAGAGACTTCCTTGTTTTTCAACATACATAGGGTAGGAATTGTTGCCTCTTATCTATTATAAGGGAAGAAAAACTGACTTATTGATTTTCTTCTTCAAGACTGAATAGCAAGGAGGATAACTCTTTGGTAATGAAAACAGATCAAGTGCTATTCTTTGGTTTTGAAATGGAAAGCAATCCAGCTACAGGGGAAGATGTGGGTGGTGATACATCTTGCCTTATGTCCATTGGCTGTGTAGTCACAACACTTTTCTCAACTTGAAGCTACTTGCCTTATCCACCGCATCCTCACTATATTCAGCCAATGTCAACCTTCTCTAGGAAGGTTGGGGTTTTTATAACATCTCATATGAGCCTAGGTGGTAGAACAGGCCCAACATACTGTGGGAAGAGGGCAAGAACACAGAATATAGAATAGTTCTAGATGTGATTATATCTGGCTATGGAAGGCTGTAAGTCTGGCAGTACTGTATTTATGTTGTGTTGCAGTTATTTATATATATTACTCTCCTTTAGAGTGTGGGCCTCCTCAGGACAGAGGCCATACATTATTGTTTCCTAGTAAAATGGAGAATCTTACTACCCTTTAAATGTTGCTTGAATATGTGAAGCTAACCCTATGCAATAAAGTTGCATGGACTTTGGACTATTTCAAAGTTTTTGATTAGACAGTTAATTCTAGTTCATCTCTGTGGGAGGTTGAGGATATTTAAGGACAAAGACAACAATGACAACAACAACAATGACAACAACAAATATTTAGTCTAATACCTAAATATTTCTTAAGTAACTTCAAATCTGAAATTCTGAGCTCACCCTAAATTATAGGGACTTTAACTAACAAATGTTAATAATTGCAGGAAGGAAATGTGACACTTAAACAATCTTTATATTCGGGTGATTAGCCCCAAATTGTTAATGCACATGGACACAAATGTTTTCTTAGTCTCAATAGAATACTGCACAGTAATAGCTTCATGACTAAGCATTGTCATAGTGAAAATAGGGCCAATAAATTTCCTCCAACACTGAATGAAAATTGAAATTGTGTGTTGGTGAGCTTTCCACCAAAGAATGGAGAGTGGTGAGTGATTAAAAAACATGGTGAATGCTGCTGTTGAGTGCCATCCAACAGAAAAGCAGGCTTGTAAAACCATTACTGTGTGTCCTCATCCACCTTATTCACTGGATCTGGCACTGTGTGACTTCTGGCTCTCCCCCAAAGTCAAAATGACCATGAAAGGTAAACTTTTTGAATTGATTCAGGACATTGAGACAGCCATGGCAGTGCACCTAAAGACACTCATGAAAGACTTCCAGAATTGCTTCAGAAAGTGACAAGACTGATGGAATAAGTGAAGGGGAGTGTTTTGAGGAGTATTATAGTTTAAATAGAGATTTTCTCTTCAAAGACTCATGTATTCAGAGATGAGGGTTTTGGAAGATGATTGAATCATGGGGACACTACAGGGAACTTGCTCTTAGGGGTGGGGCCTGGTTGGAGGCAGGTAAATGAGGGTGTGACCTGGAAGTCTACAGCTGCCTCTCCGGCTCCTCCCTTTTTCATTTACTTCCTGGCTGCCACGACATGAGCAGCTTTCCTGGACTGCAGAACCTTTCACCATACATTTCTGCATTTGAGTCTGCCAACCACGCACTGACCTCTCTGAAACTGTGAGCCAAAGTAAGCCTCTCCTTTTTAGTTGTGGGTGTCAGGTACCAGGTGTAGCAATGAGAAAGTGATTCAGTTAAGGGGAATTAATGGCAATGTGTCTTTTACTATAACAAATTTTATTTTTAATATTCGCCATATTTTTGGATCACATCTTTGTGCTTCGAGAGAGGATCATTTTCACCAGGAAGGTTTTCAGAAATGTATAGAGAAAGCAGAGGTGTGAGGAAGATTGACAGGAGAGGCCCATCTCCCAAGAAGAAGAGGCTGAGATGGCAGGAAAAAGGGGGTGCGGCTTTAGGAGGGCCAAGCAGCATATTTTTCCTGGCTTTTCAAGAACTTAACTTTATCTGCTCTTGCTTGGGACACATTGTTCCCTTAAGTATGTCTTCTAACCTCTTTTCTTTCTTTCTCGGTCCTTTTCTGGGTTTCACCTTCCTCTATTAGTTCCTTAATTAAAGGAGAGCCAATTATTCTGTTCGTAATAATTTTCTTTAATCATCTCTTTCTCTTCAATGAATATAGAATCTTCAACTACTACTTATATGTTGATATTTTCATGTATTCAACAAGTGTTTACTATGCACATACCATATACCACACACTAGGTACATCAATGAACAAAACAGTTTTCTTCCTTTTAGAGTTTACATCTAGTAGTGGTGGTAGAGAAAATAAATGCTAAACAAGAATACAAGGTTTATATCCTGTAATAGAAAAGTACCACGGAAAACAAAAAGAGCAGTGCAAGAAAGATCAATAAGGAAGTGGGTTACAATTGTAGAGATGGTGATGAAGGTACCCTCCAATGCTAGTGTTTTAGCAGACATATAGAGCAAAATGAGAGCCATGGTTTCTAGGGAAGAGTGTTTTTTGCAGAAGGAAGAGGCAGTGCAAAGACTCCAAGACAGGCATGCAGCTGGCAAGTGTGACTGGGGCCAAGAGGGGAAGGGAAGTTAGAAAGAGATAAGATCAGACAATCAATGGAGGACTCGATCATATGAAGTCTATAGGCTACTCTAATCCTGGGGCAAGTAAAATGAAGAACCATTACAGCATTTTAATCTAAAGATTAACATAATATGATTTTCATTTTAAAAGTTAGGGGGAGGGAGGGAGGGAGAGAGGAGAGAAAATTCACATGATGCATGTGTAAGCGTGGCACCTTCGAGGCTACCTAGAAGGCTCCTGTAATAAACCAGATGATAGTGGTTTGAACTAAGGTGGTAGTAACAGATAGGGTCAGAGTGGTTGGTTTCTACAGGTAAAACAGTGAAAAGGGATTTCATAGTGGATTGCATGTATGGTATAAGAGAAAAAGAGGAGTTAAAGACCATTCCTGGGTTTTAGGTGTGAGCAACTGAAATGATGTCAGTGCTATCAACAGAGTTGATATTGGTTATGGGAAGAGTAGATTTGGCAAAGTGGAGATCTGGAATTTAGTTTTATGTATTTTGATTTGATATGACTTATTTAATAGGCATCTAATATCCCCAGTGGAGATCCCAATTAGATATATACAGTAGCTCGGGAGAGAGTCTTGAGCTGAGATTTACAAGATTCACAAGGATATAGCAGAGGTTGACACGTCTAAGGAAATGAATGGGAACAGAGAAGAGAAAAGAACAAAGACTGAAATTTGGGCATCCCAGTGTTGACAGTGCAGGGAGAAGGAGAGGAACAACCAAGTAGACTTAGAAGAAATGATCTATTGGCATCATCTCTGAAGCCCCTCAGCTGAGTTAGGTGCTTAACTTGTATGTGTCTACACATGTTTTACCTGAGTTTGTCATAAAACTAAATATTCTACACTGAAATTGTATATATACCCATTTCCCTACTCATTTTGGCCTACTAGTGTTTGACTAATATTAGGTCATTATTACTGTACATGAGCTAAACTGTGTAGTATTAAGATGAGCCATGCCTTAATTTAATGCTGTATGCCTGAGAAGCACTTTAGACATTGGAGTATTCTATAGCATTTATGGTTTATTTTATGGATTGGCGTCCTGCCATTGTTATTTACTACAGATCAAGTATTGACTCAGTAGCAGAATGGGATAGCACATTTATTTTTTTTTTTGTATTAAATTCTTTTATTGGTACATTTTAGGTATACAACACAATTACATTTCTCATTGGGAATTGTACCTTTACATAATGCATCTTGGTTCTTATTTTTTCCCCATTCCTAGCCCTCCCTTCACCCCCTCCACCCTTCCCTATTTACAAAGACTTTATTTCCATTTTTTCCATTTCTCAGCATTTTTTCCTTTCCCTTCTTTCCTTTCCCCTGTGCCTCCCACTACCCCTACCCCTTTGGACCTTTTCTTCCTATTTTGCATTATCGATTATTAATTCTAATC
The DNA here is from genome assembly GCF_053883595.1 of Heterocephalus glaber. Taxonomy (NCBI): domain Eukaryota; kingdom Metazoa; phylum Chordata; class Mammalia; order Rodentia; family Bathyergidae; genus Heterocephalus; species Heterocephalus glaber. The sequence continues at coordinate 12,032,109 of NW_028258344.1, forward strand.
ATTGGTACATTTTAGGTATACAATATAATGACATTCATCATTGGAAATTTGCACCTTTACATAGTCTCTCTTGGTTCTTGTTTTTCACCCTTGCCCAGCCCTCCCTTCAACCCCTCCAGTCCTCCCTATTTACAAAGATTTTGTTCCTATTTTTCCATTTTCTCATATTAATCCCATTCCCTTCTATCCTTTCCCCTAGCCCTCCCACTTCCTACCCCTTTGCCCCTTTTCTTCCTATTTCACATTACCTATTATACATTTAGTCCTTATTTACACTTTCAGTTTCTCACACCAGAGAAACTATTCGGTATTTACACATCTGTGTCCTATTTATTTCACTTAAGAGTATTGCCTCAATGTGCATCCACTTAGCTATAAATGTCTCTAATTTCTCATTTTTTATGGCTGAGTAGTACTTCATTTTATAAAAAAACCCACATTTTCTTGATCCAGTCTCCAGTTGATGGGCATTTGGGCTGAAAATCTTCACCTGCTCTTCCTCAGACAAAGGTCTACTATCTCGAATCTATAAAGAACTTAAAAAGATCAGACCTCCCAAATTTAAAGACCCAATCCAAAAATGGGCATCTGAAATGAACAGACAGTTCTCAGACAAAGAAGTAGAAATAGCAAATAAATACATGAAAAAATGTTCAACGTCACTGGTCATTCGAGAGATGCATATGAAAACAACGCTGAGATTCCACTTCACTCCAGAAAGAATGGCTGCTATCATGAAATCAACCAATAACAAATGCTGGCGGGGCTGTGGGGAAAGAGGAACCCTGCTCCACTGCTGGTGGGAGTGTAGACTGGTGCAAGTACTGTGGAAATCAATATGGAGATACCTCAAAGAACTAGAACTGGAAATCCCATTTGACCCCGCTATTCCACTGCTGGGGATCTTCCCCAAAGAATTAAAAGAATCATACCACAGTGATATATGTGCATCCATGTTCATAGCAGGGATAGCACATTTAACATTCTCTTTGCCAGTGTTTGTTTAAATTTTGCTTTACTCATCTCATATACCAACTTTGCCTTTGCAAAATAAAATCAGAATCCTGAATAGCTGGGTCTCTAATATGGCCATAAAGTAATTCAGGTTGAAATAAAACCACTAAAACACTATTATTTGTAGCGTTCTGGGGGGCCCTATCAAGTTTCACTAAAATTCAAAGAAACAGCTCACAGATATTATAGAATGGTAAGTTCTCTTGGGATTTTATGTAGCTCTGTTGGATACATTTTATTTGAAAATTCCTGTCCAGATCTCGCCTCAATTACACAGATTCTGATCTGAAATATTTGCTGTACTATAGAAGATCAAGATAGTGAAAGCTAAAGCACCAGGACACAGCTTTGCAAGGAAACAAGCAAAAAACAACAAAAAAGGACTCAGAAAGCAACAATAACAGAATATTTTCCAGGGGTAAAGAAGCAAGAGGCACCAAATAGATCACTCAATGTTTTAGAAGAATGAGAATGTAAAGGTTATAGTTTTTCCTTAGACTATGGGAGTCAATAGATTGTTTCTGAAACTGAGACAAAATTCTCTTTCCCGTCTTCACATGCAGAACAACTGCAGAGTATATTAACAGATCTCTGCAGTGCAGATCTGAGAGATTTTAGTCTTGTCAAACAAAACAGCATACATCTCTGTTCTGAACACTTCAGCAATTTAACTTCCTATCATATATCACCTCTTTATAATTTGAGTATTGAGATGTGAAACTCTACAAGAACCTCATAAATCTAGAAAGCAGACAAGATATGCACATATGGGAAAATTAAAGGACAAGACAATGCATGATATAATATAATTGCGAAGTATACAGTGCAGACTGTAAGTGATTGAGAGTACAGGGGAAGGAAAGAGAGCAGGGAAAATCAGAAACCCCAGAGAACCTGTGATGGCAGAGAAGAGACTCTGTGGAACTCGAGATGGATGAAACTAAAAAAGTAGAGGACAAGAAACAAAATGGGGGTTTGTTGCTTTTATGAACCCCAGTTTTTCTGAATGACAAAATGAGCTGGAGGGTAAACTTTAGAGAGGAAAATGGAGAAGGAAAGATACTAGATGCTGCAATGGGCAGCAAATCATGAAACTGGGCTCCATAACAATGTACCTCTAACCAGCTCAGTGCCAGATATATCACTGCTCTGACTGTGTCCCTGTGGGGTTGGGAATGGAAGCAATGATTTTCACTATGTCACGAGTAGCAGATACTGCTCTTATGGTGAGGAGTGTCTCACAGAAGTTAGTTACAGGTTATAGAATTATTTAACTAAAAATTGGTTTGGTCATCCTTCTAACTTGTAATTTGTTCTAATATACACTTGTAAACAGGGAGGAAGCTGGAGGTGCATGCCTGCAATCCCAGCACTTTGGAAGCTGAGGCAAGAGGATCTTAAGTTCAAATCTCATCTGGCAACTTAGTGAGACCCTGTCTCAAAATACAAAAAAATTAAAAAGGCTGGAAATGTGGCTCAGTGTGAAGGCTCTGGGTTAAACCCTTGGCACTGTTAAAAAAAAAAAGGTAAAATTAATATAGGTGTGTTTGAAATATACATGTGTAGAAGAAAAAGAATATTTGAGAATTGTTAGACTATGAGACTGCACTGCACTGTTAGATTTTAATGATTTCTAATCCTTTTTTTTTTTTTCACACAGCACTGATAGTTTATCAGTAGGTTTACTGGATAGGTTCCAGGTTTAAATAAATTAATATAATTATATACTTATTTTTTAAACATCTTTAGATTCTGTTCTAATGATATGGGGATAAGATTTAGTAACAAGAATTGTGTTTCTTAATTGGTTTCTGGTGTTAGAGACAGTCTCCAAGGATGGACTGTGTTCCAAAAACAGTTTGTAAGCAAATTCTTTTGAAAATGTATTTTTCCTTAGATAAAACTTCCTTCCCTGCTCGAGGTCTGCCAAATCCCAGATCTGCTTCTCCTCTTTTATTATAATTCTTAGCGTCTGGCATCTGAAACCAGAAGTCATCTATTGCATCCAATAATCTGCAAAGAGCAGCTGGTGTCACTGTCTTAATTTCATTCCAATATCCCAATTCCAACTATCAATGTCTTAGCTAAAGATCTCCGCTGAGTTATTACAGAGGTCTCCTGCCTCTACTTCAATCTACTTCCTCAGATTTACTTTTATAAAAACATATTTCTTATCATGTAATTTTTCTGATTAAAACTTTACAGCATCTCATCACACTCTTGAGGATAAAGGTGCTGGATTATGGACCTTTCCTTTATGTCTGTTGTGGTAGGATGAAAAATAGTTTCCAAAGATTGTCAGGTCCTAATCCATGGAACCTGTGAATGTAATTTTATATGGCAAAAAAATAATCCTTTGCAGATATGACAAATTAAGGATCTTAAAATAGGGAGATTATCCAGGATTGTCTGGATAGGTCTCCAATGTAATCACAAGTATCTGTATAAGAGAACGATTTGCATATAGACAGAAGAAAAGGTTACAGAATGAAGGTAGATTCAGAGAGAGAAGATGCTATGCCAATGGCTGTGAAGGTGGAGGAAGAGGTCACACAGTGGCCTCAAGAAGCTGGAAAAAGCAAGGAAATATTTTTTTCCCTAAATCTTCTGAGAGGATATGCCCCTGCCACACTTTCAGCATGGTGAAACCTCTAGAAGTATAGGAGAAGAAATTCAAGTTGTTTTAATCTGCTAAATTTGTAGAGATTTGTTACACAGCAAAATGGCACTGATACACTATTACAAGCACCTTTTATTTATCCCTATACTATATTTATCACAGCATAATATAACAGTCCTTTTATTAAGCTGTCAATCTTCATAATGGCAGGAATTATATCTTTTCATGTTTGTATATCCTGTGCCTAGCATATGACCCTTAAAAATATTTAGTAATTAATGAATGAAATTAATATGATACAGACTAAAGGATATTCCCTTTTCCAATTCTCTTTTTGTTTTTCTTCTCTATTTATTCTCTTTAGTTTTTGGTCAAAGCCCTTTAACTAGATGTATAAGGGAATTATTATTTTGGTTAAAGATCTTGGATCTTTGCAAGTGTACATTGACTCCATTCCTTCCTCCCTCCCACCTCCAATTACCCACCATGTTCCATCACTCTATGCTTCTTGTATCTTCTCATATTTTTTTTCCTCTGCCTCCATCCTAGTTTTGACATTAATCAGCTTCTTTGTCTTTGTTCCTATTTTTCCTTTCATTGGGGCAGTTTCTCTTCTCTCTGGAAGTCTATCAAAATCCTTCCATGCCTGGATGGCTCAGCTCAAAAGCTACTTGTCAGACAATACAAGGGAGTAGACACCATCTTAAACAAATAGTGCTGGAAAAACTGGACATCCAAATGCAAAGAACAAAACAAAAACAAAAACAAAACAAAGGAATCTAGACATAGACAGATTTTACGTCCGTCACATAAATTCACACAAAATGGATCATAGTCTAAGATGTAGAACACCAAACTGTAAAATTCATAGAATATAACAGGAGAAAACCTAGATGACGTTGACTATGGCAATGATTTCTAATATACAACATAAAAGGCATGATTCATGACATAAATACTTGACAAGTGGGATTTCATTAAAACAAAAAACTTATCTGTGAAAAACAATGTTGAGAGAATGAGCGGATAAGCCACAAACTAAGAGAACATTTTCAAGACATTTCTGATAGAGGATATCCAAAGAATTCTGAAAACTCAACAGCAAGAAAACAAATAAACTGTCTAAAAGGTAGGCTAAAGTCCTCAACAGATACATCACCAAAAAAGATATAAATACACAGCATATGAAAAGTTTCTCCATATCATATGTCATCAGGGAAATTCAAATCCAAATATTAATGAGACACCACTACACACCTGTTACAGTGGCCAAACTCCAGAACACGGACAACACCGAATGCTGCCTACGTGTGATGTGGAGAAATAGGAAGTCTCATAACTGCCAGTGGGGTTACAAAATAGCACGGCTACTTTAGAAGCTTTTCAGTTTTTTTACAAAATTAAACACAGAATCATGCTACTTGGAATTTATCCAAAGGAATTGAAAACTTAACATCTACATAAACATGTGTGTGAATGTTGATAGCAGCTTTCTTATCAGTTCTCAAACTGGGAAACAACCACCATGTTCTTTAGTAGATTAGTGGATAAATAAACTGTGGCTCATTCAGAAAATGGAGTATTATATAACATCAAAAAAAGAGCTAGCTGGTTATTGTGGCACATATGTATAATCCCAGCACTTTGGGAAGCTGAGACAGGAGGCAGGAAGACTGCAAGTTTGAGCCTAGCCTGTGCAAATTATCAACTTAGGGAGAGACTTTGTCTCAAAATAGGAAATAAAAAAGGCTAGGGATGTAGCTTAGTGCAAAGGCCTTGGGGTCAAGCCCCAGTACTGCAAAATGAATGAATACAAATATAATTACATATATATATACACACATACATAGACACATACATGCATGTATACATAAATAGGAATGAGCTACCAAGCACTAGAAAGACACTGAAGAAACAATATAGTATAACAGTTTTTTCATGGAACATTTATATTTTTAAGTATTATAAGTAATCTGGAGAGCATTGAAAGTGTGTGGGAATAAATACAATATAAGGTACTCCAGCATCCATGAATTTTGGTACGTGTTTGAGTCCTGGAACCAATCCATGGTAGATAAGGATGATTATATATATATATTTTAAAAAGGAAAAACCCAAACCTATAGAGACCATGTATGGATAAAGAGTTGCCAGGCGTTAGGAGAGAGAGGGATGAATAATTAAAACACAGAGTATTTTCAGGGCAGTGAAAATATTCTGTATGAACTATGATGATGGATACATGTCATATATTTGTCAAGGCCATAGAATGTACAACATTAAGAGTGAGCTCTAGTATAAAATGTGGACTTTGGGTGATTCTGTGTCATTGTAGGCTCACTGACTAAAAGTAATGAACTGCTTTGGTGGGGAAAATGTTGACAGTGAGGTAGGCTACGTGTGTATGTGTGGGCGATACATGGAAAATCTCTCTGCAGTTTCCTCTTAATCTTGCTGTGCACCAAAAACTGCTCTAAGAAACAAAGTCTTGAAAATACAAAGCTACTTGTATTCATCTTTCTTACTCTCACCCCAGTCAGAAAAACCTCTGTCTTGTGTCTTCCCTGAGTGATACATTCATGCCTCTATTTATCAACTTTCACTCAGCTTCCCAACACAGCTGGCTGTTTACATGCCAGTCTCCCTCACTGGACTGCTGGTTCCTAAGAACAAGAAGTGAATATTATTCCAATTTGTTTCTGGCATTGTGTTTTGCTTCTAGCAAGGGCTCAATAAATGTTTATTGAGTGAATCAATCTGTTCCTCAGCAAGGTCCCTTTTAGTCTGTCATATCCAAATTCCATTTTAATTTTATGATTTAAGGTCAATTATGATAATTTAAGGTTATAATAAAAAGTAAGGGGTTGCATTAGAGCCTGAACAATGATGTTGTTTTCTAGCATACTGCCATAGTCTTAAAATATGTGCAAATAAAAGTAGAGATACCTCAGAATATGAATGAATAAAAAGGGAAGAGAATAAATAGTTTTGAATGATACTACTACTTTGTCTTTGATTTTATGTATTTTCCAAAATAGAGGAGTGATAAGTGAAGTGATTAGTACTTTTTAAAATTTTTTATTGTGGATCTTGTTAGAAGGGCATTCTTGAATCTCTCACAATTACACAAGCTAGAATGGCATGCCAGAACCTCATATTAAATAGATGCAGTATCATTCCACAAAGGTATATATGCCTCAAGGCATCAGGCTGTATACAATACATACATTCAGTTTTATCAATTAAAAAATAAGAAAAGATGTCCATATAGTAAAACAAATAGTGCATTCTAACGAAACATAATACGTCACATTAATTAAAAGATTTTTGCTGATATACATGCCCTATTTACCTGTACAATAAAATGTATTTTATACAATGTTTTTAATGAGTATGAAACTTTTAACTCTCTCTCAGTCTATTTCATAGTTGACACCTCTAGAGAACAGGAGAGATGATGGGGGGGCAGAAGAGGAGGGGAGTGCATTTGGGTTTCTTAGATACCACTCTCTCCAATTTGGTGGGTGTGGAGAGTATGGACAATGAAGAATGGTGTGGAAAGGGGCTAATATTTTCTTTATAGGCCATGAAGAACTTCCTTTTGCTCTGCCTCCTGTTTTACTAATGCAAGATAATTAAGCTGAATAACAAAAGCTAATATGAAGGGAGAAAAAGTGTTTTAAGTAGTGGTAGTGCATTCTGGAGCCTGATGTTAGTTAAAATTATATTTTTAGCTTTTTCAGAAAAGCATGTTGGCTTTTTTTTATCTTAAAATTTTTATTGGTTAGTGGAAGTACATGGTATGCCATGCAAATTGTTCCTTCATTTGTCTATGGATTCACTTCTACCCAGAAAAATCATTTTTACTAGTTTTTTGGGCATTATTTCAGGGATATGCAATGTATTTAGAAGGAAAAATATAGTTTCATTATTTACACATATGAAAAAATATTTCTAGACAAATAACAGCATTATTTATATACTGTATATATTCATTTTACCTTGTTTTGTTCAAGTATGTGTGTGTGTAATCCAGGAGATTTATCCATATCAGTGCATGAAATAGCTGTCGCATCCTGGCTCCACAGTATTTTAATGTATAATTTGAGCCTAATTTACTTAATAAATCCTTTGTTGATGGGCATTTGGAATGCATCTAATCTTTTGCTACTATGAGGAATGTTGCATTTAATGCAATCTTTATACATAATTCCTCACACATGAGTACAGCAACAGGATAAATTCCTGTAACAACTCCTCATTAAATAAAAAGGAACATATATTTTAATAGATAGGGCCAAGTACCCTCCCCTATAAGTTGTACCTGTTAGTGCTCTTAATAGCAATTTAAAATATTGGCTATTTTCCCATATCCTTCAAATTTCTTTCATCTGTATTCTGTCTTTTAACATATTGAACTGTGGTGACTAATAATATTATAACACTATCTACAGGTTCATGTTGGGTTGTCATAAAAGGTGTTTTTATGCATCATTTACACACAGGTGGAGAAAATATAGCTGAAGAAAATTAGAAACCATTTCTTTGATCTGAATAGTGTCTGAAAAAATGCACCAAAGCACCATTCAAGCAGAGTGCTTGCAAGTGCTATGTGCTCAATAAATATATGGAAAATGACTCCTATGGTTCTAATGAGCTTTGCTAAATTCTCAGAATGGCATAGTTGGGTGGGCTAATTTAAAGCCACATAATAGCAACAAGATCTTGTGTTTAAGCGGTATTTATCTAGGGCTCATTTCAATAAAAATCACAGTTTAATCGGTCATTTAGCTAACCACTTACTTGCAGGTTGGATGAGAATAATAAGTGCAGAATATGCTGTATTTCCAGGAAAACTTTTTCTTTAAAGTAGAATTCTAAAATTAAGTTTTGAAAGCACTTAAAAGAAGACAAAGCCATGCTAGATTACCAATTCTAGCATTTTTGTATTTTTCCCCAGATTTCCTTCCTGTGTCAGTATGCCATGCACACATATCTGTCACATGTATATATAAACACCTTATAAATTATAGAGAATTGTAATAACAGTGAAAAATAATTGGCCAATATTAGATTAAATTTTATACCAGAATTTTTTATTATTTTCCATGAATTTATCTATTTTTGTGGCTTTCTAAAATTTCAGCAACTGAATATATATTAAGTTATCTAACCATTGTTATGAAATGCTTACGCCAATGAGTGTGGACAGGCTTGAGGGTCTGTCTGCTTTGACTCTTCTCAATGTTTATGTATACCTGGACCTCCACCTGTAAAGCTTCCACAACTCTATTTGTGCTGAGTATTCATAAGTCTCAATGTTCAGATTATACACTTTTTGACACTCCAGGTCTATATCCAGTTACCTATTCACATCTTTCCCTTGATGACCACAAGCACTTCATAACCACTGCTCAAAACTGGACTTTTGTTTTTCACCAAAACTTCCAGCTCCCACTAGTTGCAAAATCTTGTTAGGTGATTTCTCTATCCACAAGTCACTTTATCCAGAAATGGAGTCATTTTGGATCTCTCCCTCTTTTCTCTGAATATTGTCTTTTTCATTGTCTTGGTGAATGCTGCTGTTTTTATGTTCCTCATGTGTACCTTTTTTTTTTTCCAATCCACATTATTTTGTCCTGAATTATTGTCATATTGTAGTTTCCTGATCAGTCTTTTGTGGATGTTTCTTCTCAAGTGACACTCAGAGATCAGCCAGTATTTTTTCAGCTAGAGGACCTTTAAAGGATCTGTTATAGTTTGGATATGTGTCCCCTAAAGGGCTGCATGTTTAAGGTGTATAGTCCCTGACATTATTGGGAGATAGTGGAATCGTTAAGAGGTAGAATACAGTAGGAGGTCTTTGGATTACTAGGGGAGTGCCCTTGAAGGAGATCATGGAATCTCAATGCCTTTCTCCTTTTGCTTCCAAGGCCATAAGGTATGTGGTTTTACTTTATCATGTACTCTTGCCATGATGCACTGTCTCATCACAGGATTAAAAGCAACAGGGCCAACTGATCATGGACCAGAACCTCAGAAACCATGAGCCAGAATAAACCTTTAATTGTTATAAGTTGATTATTTGATGTATTTATTATAGTAATGAAAACCTAACTAACACAGGCCACCCATTTCCCAGTGTTTTTCAAACATTTCTATCAATATACCTGTAATAGGGAAAGCCCACATAGACTGTTAGTTCAAAACTTCTTTGAAATTTTTGTTTTACCTTAAAAAATTTATGTGAATTATATAGTTCACTCCATTATATATTTGAGTTTGTTTTGACAAAAAAAATTCTCCTTTCAAAATCTTTCAGTGAAATTGATGTGCTCTGAAGGGGTGCTATGACTTTTTGTGACTTCTTCTCTGACATAACTCCATATATTTATAACATTTCTTGAAATAGCACAGCTTCTAGAATAAAATCTCCTGAGCTCAGTGTGTCACTGGAGCTCTGCATGTTCAGTATGCACTGTTCATGTGAGTCCCTCTCCTCTTGCCAGTGCTTTCTCTAATCCTTCATCTAGTCATGCTGCGCCTCTGTCTTCACCTCACTCTATCCTGTTACATGCTACATATTTTCTTTATGGCCTCCACCTATTTCTCCTATCTGTAATGACCTCTTGACTTCTTCATCCTTTATTTATCTTCTGCCCTAGTTTGATTTACCTGATGACAAAGATATTTTTAATATTCAAATCCACTATTATCTCCTCTATGAAAACTTTTCTGACTTTGTCAAGTATATATGTGTACATGTATATATACATAAATTTCTATAATAGTATATCTTTGATGGTTAATTTTATGTGTCAATTTGGTTAAGTCATAGGGTCCAGATAATATTTGGTTAAACATTGTCTCAGTTATTTTTCTCATTGCTGAGACAAAATACCCAACACCCACAAGTTAAAGGAGGAAAAGTTTATTTTGGCTCACAGGTTGTAGAGATTTCAGTCCATCGTTGGCTGGCTCCATGCCAGGGTGGCATAGCAGAGGGGCATTGCAGAGGAGAAACAGCCCAAGGCAGAGCAGGAAGAAGGCAGCAGCAGCCACCATCCTACCTTCCATCTTTCCTTTTTATACCATCCAGGCTACAAGTCTATTGATTTGTGTCACCCATACCCAGGGTGGACCTTCCATTATCCACACCCAGAAATATGCTGGACCAATTTAGTTATCACGTATCCTTAATCCCAGTATCACACACCCGAGATCCAGCCACTTCTGAAAAGTTCCACCTATGAGGCATGAGGTTTTGAGGGGACATTTAGGTACAAGCCATAACAAATATTATTCTGAATGTTTCTGTGGAAGTGTTTTTGAATGAGATTATGGACTGGTAGACTCTGAGTAACGCATTATCAACTTCCATAAGGTGGATGGCATTATCCAACCAGTCGAAAGCCTAAATAGAATAAACAGACCTCCACCAAGAAAAAATGAATTCTTCAGCAGCTGGCCTTCAAAGCTCAACTGGACTATCTACTCATCTCTGAGTCTCTATGCTGCCAACTCACCCTGCAGATTTTGGACTTGTCAGCCTCTGTAATTATATGAGCCAGTCCTTAAATTAAGATTCCTTAAATCTCTTTTTCTCTCTGTATATGTCTCCTATTCATACTGCTTTTCTGGAGAACCCTGATAACACAGTATTTATAAACTTTTAATTTATTTCTTTGCTTTTCCTCCTTTCTCTCTCCACTACCCTTATTCTCTCCATTACTCTTTTTCTCATCTTTAACTTTACCCATTGCAATCTCAATGATTTAAAATCTTGTGAGGACAGGGAATTTGTGGGACTCATTTCTGCTTTCCAACTGCCTAACTCAGAGTGAGGCATTTAGTTCATTAAAAAAAAATGAATGGAGAAATGGATAGTTTTTGTTGTCTCATGAAATTGCTCTCTAATGATCCAAGACATACATGGCATCCCAGTTTTACTGTTGCTTCCATGATCACATTAAACACCCTGAGAAATAATTTAATAGATGAAATATTTTACTATTCTGTTTTAATGCTGTTTTAAAAACTAGGAGTCTTCCTGTTTTATTGTTTATTTTCTTACATTGGGAGTCTATTTTTAAAAAAAATTTTTAACCTACCAGAGTCTTAGTGTTTTTCTTTATATTTTGAATGGACTTTACAAAATTATTATATAATGTTTCATTCTTAAATGTTTATATAAAAAGACTGAAAAACTTTCTCTGATGTTTGCTGCAAATATTATTTCTCATACAATTGCTTATCTCTATTTTAAAAAACACTAAATTCTTTATGTAATAAAGGTGTATTTACACTTAGTATTCATTTTGTTATATGCCATATTTGTCTAAAGATGTGGATAGTAATATTCTTAGGATACACTTTTTATTACATTTTGAAAACAATGCTTTCAAATGTGAAAATATAATTAGAATCCAAATATCTATCTTCAAAAATACATTTGGTATGTAGTATTCAGAATGATTCTCTTAAAAAATAAGTCAGGGGACCAGAGATTTAGCTCAGGGGTTTCCCTGGCTGCTGTGCAAGCTCAAGGACCTGAGTTCAATCCCCAGTACCAAAAAAAAAAAAAGTCAGGTAATTGTATGTTCCAACTTTCAAAATAAATGATCATCATATAATATTAACATGCACTAATAAAATACATTTTTTTAAAAGTTAGGTCTATTGCTCTAAATTTCAAACCTTGGCAGTGGTTTCCCAATCTCATTCAGAATAAAACACAAAGTCCTTCTAATAATGCAGGACCTACATAATTTTGCCTCTGGCTACTTATTTGTTTCATCTTGAACCCCTCTCTCCTTCTCCTCTCCCTCAGTTCCAGCCATGCAGCCTTCCTTGCTCTGCCTTTAACACCCTAAAGATGCTCCATTTGCCTGCAGTGCTCTTTCCCCAGACCTCTCTGACTCTCACTATCACGGTCATCTATCACTGTGAGCTTCTCTGTCTTGTAGAACACTTGCTTTCATGGTATGATTTTATTTAAAGTATTTTCACAGGCTGACTGTTTGCTTTGTTTATTGCCGTTTTTCTAATAATGATCTCAAAAAACAATAGTTGAATAAATGAATGAATGAATTCATTCATTTGATAATCTCTGAGGTAACAAATACAAAATGTGTTTAGTATTTTTTCTCAGTTTATAATAGAAAGTCTTTTTTCTTACATCTTGATCACTAGTGTCAGCTATTGTGTTGAGGACCTTTTGACTTCTGCTCCTAGAGTGCTGCAGTTCACCAGGGTTTTATGCAGTTTGGAAAATGCAGTTCTTGAAGATACCTCGAGGCAAGGGGATTGCCCATGTGCCTCTTGACATTATTCCACACAGTATAACTTTTGAAAACAATTATAAAAAGTGGTAGATAAAAGAAAACTATTGTTTACATGTATATATATCGTATGAATGACATTCAGTAGAGATTTTTAATTACAGAAAAATTAATTCAAAAGGAAGGAGTTTGGGTTAAAAATAAGCACATAAATTAAAAAGGAATTGGGAATCTGAAAATATATAAACATTAATATTTAGTAACATTAGTGACCCAGAAGGAACATAATGCTATACTGATGTTAAAAACAGTAGCAAAGTCCCCCAAAACTCAAAGCAGTTAAATATTCATGAAAGTTATAAGCATAAAAAATGTTATTTTTCTCAAATGTAAATGATACAGCTGGAGGAAAATTATCAGAGAGATGTAATTTGTTTTCAATAAAATCAGAAATGCAATAATGGTGAAAAATAATCAGTATGGCAGAAAAAGAATTAGTAGATAAAAGCTTTTTAAAAACTTTACTGATATGTCCAAAGCAAGAGTAGAGGCCCTCTAGAAAATGAGTAGCATGGGAGGGTTACCTGCTAAAACAGGTGAAATAAAATTACTAGACTTAAAAATCAGTTCCAAGTGAAAAACCAATATGTCAGTATCCCAAGAGCAAAAGGAGTAATTCTGCCAACTCTCCCATGCCTCCCTTCAAAAATATTTTTACATGATGTTTTCTTCAGTAACTTTCAAACTGAGTATTTGTAAAAGGTTTTCAAACTTCATAACATCATTATTAAAAATTTCAGCAGACATTTATTCATAATGTTGGAATAGATGTTATAAATAAACTAGATATTGTTCTTCAAAAGCAAATTTTTACATATTTACCAATATCAGAGTAATAAAACAAAAATATACCATTTCATGTACACACATATAATTAGTAGCAAACATTATTTATAATCTGCAGTTACAAAATGTCCATTTAAAAAAGGACTTGGGCATATAATGCGTAAAGAGCATTAAATATGAAATAGGGCAATGAAATGATTTTTCCATATAATCAGTATCTAAATTTAAAAAAAAAAGAAAAGCAACTCCACGAAATATAAAATATGTCTTTTTTGAATTGTATTAACTGGGCAAATGTTTGAATAGAAACAGGAAAAAAATAAAAGCTTTTATATTTTCTTTAAACCTTAGAAACAAACGTTTTTCAGTTTAGCCCGTGATCTATCCTGGAAAGGATGAAGCTTGCAAAAACATGTTTAAAATTGATGAATTAGATGAGCATTGAAAGGAATTAACAATATATTCTCTAGCTTAGTAATGCTAAGGAGATAGAGATAATAGTCTACTAATTTCTAATAGGTAGATTATTTAAAAAGGACAAATTAACATGGCTGATGGCAATGGAACAGGAAAAGGTGGCATAGTAGCAATTATGAATACAAAGTAAAAGAAAAATTGAATTGAATGTCAGACAAAGTTTAAAGAGAGTACAATTTTTGGCTAAGGTCATAGATATGAACTAGGACATGAAATGTTTATGGAGGATTCTTTATTGTTCAGGGTTGGATGAAAGGGCACAGACTCCACTGTGGCTAGTTTAATCAGAGGATTTTTTTTTTTTTAAAAAGCATAAAATGCCATCAAGAGCCATTGGGAAAGAAACTGTTTTGAGCCTTCTTGGATGATTTCAATTGGCATGATATGTGTTACCAAAGGGCAGTTGCTTCTTCTGAGATGAAGTAGCAGCACAGTTCAGGGAAGAGGCAAGAAAGGGAAGCTGTCTCACATTAACCACACATCTCACAGTGGTGCTGGACAGTAGGGAGAGTAGAAACCACAAGAAAGTTATCCCCATCTTCCTTCTACACTAAGTCACCCAAAAGCACCAAACTAGTATAACCTATATCATACCCAGATTCCAAGCTTAAGGTAGTCAAGGAAATGCAGTCTTTATTATTTTGGCCTCAGTAATACAGGTTGGCCAATTAGGAGAGGTTAGAATAGATGAACAGTGCCTATTAAGAGTATGCACTATAGACTTCATTCCAAGAGAAACTTAAAAGGAAAACACATAAAACAACAAAATCAGATCCCTAGCTCTGCAAAATCAACCAATGAAACAAACAAAACAATAAAAACAACAAAAGAAAGTAGAAGCAACAATCATAACCAGTTTTTCCTGTTTCAACACCCATTGTCAATCAATTCTCCTCAAATATCAACAAGACTACTATAGAGGACTTAAAAAGACCACCTTTGTAATGAGAATAATAACTACCACAAAACTAAACATTTTTATTTTGAAAAATAAATTGTTTTAGACCCAATTATGGTGATGATAGAAGGACCATCATCACATAGGCCAAGGCTGAGCATGATGTCGCTTGCCTGTAATCCCAGCTACTTAGGAGCTGAGGCAGGAGAATCTCAAGTTTGAGGTCATCTAGGCAACTTAGTGAGTCTCTGTCTTGAAATAAAAAAAATGATTTGAGTATGGAGACCATATTTCCTAGACTGCCTTAAGCTGGGGTTTTGATCTAATGAAGAGCAGTTGCTTAGTGTATGCAAGGTCCTAGGTTCAATGTCAAGTATAGAGAAAAAAAAGAAAGGAAGAAAGAAGGAAAGAAAGAAAGAAAAAAAGGAAAGAAGAAAAAGAATTAGCAGTCAGGCCAACATTAATTCCAATTGTGTTTATGTCCAAAATGATAGCTTGGTTTTCTAACAGTATGACAGATCTATGGCAGACACTTGGATAAAAGGTCCTGCTACAAGTACATCTAAATGATCAATAAATCAATTTAAACACACAGTAAAGGTCTCAGAAACATTCCCAAGGAAATAAATATGAAGCGGGGCTGGAATGAGAATGGTAGGTGAAGCAAAAGCTGCAGATGCGCTTGGGTGCTTGTTGACCTCCCACCCGCAGATTTGTTTCATTGGTCACATGTGGGAGAATTAGAGGATAAGGACTTGCATCTTCAGTGTGCAGGAAAGGGACACAGTCCTAGGCAGATACCTGGGTCCTTTAAAATATGATACTTTCAATGGAAGGGTGGGCTATAACAAGTCTGCCAGCAAGGGAAGATAGCAAGCTCGGTTGGGAAGAAACAAATCTCCTTGGAGAATTTATCACCATATTCCTGATATCACATGAGTATGTAAATTTAAACCGACTGCATGATATGGCCCCAGATCAGGAAGAGGACCTGGGGGATCTTGTTGGTCTTTTTTCTTACCACACCTTCCTAATGTCTCATTTTCTCATGTGAGTGTTTTATAATTTTGGATAAAACAGACCTATTATTGTTTTGATACATGTCTCAGTCACTTTACTATCATGGAGACACCTGATACCCACAATTTAAGAGCAGAGAGGATTATTTCCGTCCATGGTTGGCCAGTTCCAAGGGAGGAACAAGAAGACAGAGGGGCATAGCCGAGGAAAAGGTGTTCAATCCATGACAGTCAGGAAGCAGAGAGCAAAGGAAAGAGCTGGAGTGGGAGATACACCTTTCAGGCAATGCTTCCATGACCCATTCCTTCTGACCATATCCCACCTCCTAACAGCATATTTAGTTTTTAACTCTACTGATAAGTATATTGTCCCTGTGATCCAATCACATTCCAAAAGCCCCACCTCTGAACATACTAGCTTTTGGGGGATCACTCTGGATTTAAACCACAGTAATGTCTAAACTATTGTAGCAGACATCTCTGCCAATTATTAGAAGACTCTGGTTAATTTGCTCTCTCCAAGCAAGACAAGCAGTGCCTTCTCCTTTTATATCCCTGTCTGAATATCTGATATCTCTGCCTGTATATCAGCTACCCCTGCATGCATATCAGATATTTCTGCCTGCATATCAGCCAGTGCCAGATGCTTCCAGATGCTTTACACCGTGCAGCTAAATGTCTTTAAAGTATACCCCTCTTGACTTGCCATACTCGTAATCAATAAAATACTGCCCTTGGCACCCCTTCTCTTTGCTTGTCCACAGCAGCATTGATCAGCCCTAGATCTAGTTCTAAGTCTTGTTTCTTATCTTTACTTTTTATCAGCTTGTGTTGTAGTGTCTCACAGGAGACTGTAGACTTACTGCAGAAGTCTATAGTAATGTCCCCATTCCCTTTTCCTATAAATTATTCCTTTGCAGTCAACATTATTTAGCCCTTTAACATACTGGAATTAACAATGACCATTCATGGCATGTTGATCCCTAAGGAGGCAGATCTTTGATTAGAAATGGGGACACCAGAGGCAGTTAAATAGGGATGATCATAACATCTACTAGTGAGAAATTTATGTCACAAACTTACCACCAGCTTGGCACACTGTGAATCTTTAATAAATGTAAGCCATACATCAAAAACAGTGCAATACTCCTTATGATCTATAAAGCTTTCAGATTTCCAGGATTATATATCCTTAACACCTTGCATAAAATCCATGATTAAGCATAGTAATTTAGCGCACTGATTCTCTAATTTTTAAATTTCTCAATTTTCATAAAAGATGTTAGGTGATTAATGTATCTTTTTACATTAAATTGGTTGCAAAGTAAAGAATAGTCTAAGCCTATATATTTCTTTAATATCCCAAATAATTCCTTGAGAGTTGGATATAAATTCATTAAGTCTTTCAGGACTATGTGATACAATTTACAGCACCTTGCATTATAAAAGGCGTTTAATACATTTGTTTGTATTTAAAATTGGGCAAATGTGGGGCCGGGGATTTAGCTCAGTGGTTTCGCTGCCTGCTGCTCAAGCACAAGGACCCGAGCTCAATCCCGGTACCCCCCCCCCCAAATAAAAAAATTCACCTTCATGGGGTGATTCTTGTAATCACTGAAATTGGGAAAATGTGAAACATTTTAGAATTATCTTTAATAGAGGCATGGGAATCTTAAGGGTCTAATAAAATCATCTAGGTGATAGTCTATTGTATATATCGTTCTTAGTCAAAAGTTATCCAGATCTTGTTTATAATCTCCAATGATGAACACTCACTTTCTTATAAGGCAGTACATTCTTGTGCACTCCAGGCCTTTGAAATTTTGATGTGGATTACTTTTTCTCCCTGAGCCTACCTTGAGGCCAGAGTCAGCACTTCCTCACGTCCCCAGATAGCAGAACCAGTTCCACAGTTCCTTAGAAAGTGAATAGATTTTACTTACCAGTGGCGACTGTTATAAAACACTAAAGATAGCTTACATATTCTTCAGAAAATTTTAATTAAAATCCTCCTTAGACATAGTTGAGTTTTCAATTCCCTTTTTAGACCTACCAATGTTATCTCTCTTTTTTTCCTCTTACTTTGTTGCAAATTTAGCTGATGAAATTCCTTATATTTTCAGAGCAATTCAACTTATGCTCTCAGCTGGTATACTATCTCAAAACAAAAGCCCTTCAACTGGAGGAAGCCATCCTCGTAGAAAGCAAACCAGTGGCCATCGATTGTTATTTCACAAGCACTGGCTGAAAACCACCAATATGTAACCACTTCCCCCTGCAATCCAGAGGTTCTGTTACAATATTTGCACAACCCAAACAGGTCCCTGTTTTTTAGATAGAGTGAGGAGATGGTGGCAAGAGAAAGGTATATATTAAGAGGAAGAAATATGATTAAACTACTAAAAATATATATAATTTTCTCCATACTTCACTTAATTTATAATATAGGTAAATAAATGTCCTAAAGAGCTATTATATGTAAATAAGTGCCCAATTTGCTCCTAAATGAAAATTAATAATTCTTTTATTAAATGGCTTAATGTTCATTTTTATAATAGTTATAATTCACATACTGTAACCCCATTTAACAGTATACAATTCAATGGTGTTTAGCATATTCCAGAACACGTTTATTAATCCAAAGTAAAACTCCTCACCCCTCAGCAGTCTTCTCTATTCCCTCCTTGCCCCAGGTCTTGGAAATCACTAACCTATTCTCTGTCTCTGTGGATTTGCCTATTCTGGACATTTCATATAAAAGGAATGATAAAATATTTGATTTTGTGATTGGTTTATTCCACATAGCACAGTGTTCTCAAGATTCATCCATGTTGCAGCATGTTATTAGTATTTCATTTTTTTCTGTGTCCAAATAATACTCCATTGTATTGTAGGAGACCAGAATATGCTTCCCTGAAATCCAAAGGACTGATGAGTTGAAGACTCAGATACAGAAAAAGCTCTCTTCCCTCCTCATTTTACCCAAAATCAGGATCTAAATTTGTAAAGATGCTCTTTCTCCCTTCTCTACCAGGGATGCAATATGAGCCAGAGCCTAATCCACTGTTTTGAGTTGCCTTTCCTTAACACTTTTCCTAGGTAATGGCCATCCATGGGTTAACAAGTTTGTTTCTTTCTCTCTCTCGGTCCAGGGGATCGAACTCTGGACCTTGCACTTGCAAGGCAGATGGTGGCACCACTGAGCTAAATCCCTGGCCCTCTCTCTCTCTCTCTCTCTCTTTTTTTTACAATAAATTCTTACTGTATTTTACATAAGGTAGCTACCACAGAAATTTACATAGATCAGGAGGAAGGTAGAAGGTTAATGAAGGTCTAGTCCTATGGGATATTTTCTCAGAGCATGAAAGTCAGAGTTCAGTTGGGGAAAAGGGTTCAGACTGCCAGATGAAGTGGATGTTAAAAAAAATCTAAAATGCAGGCCTTTGGGTAGATATCCAGATGCTGAAACTACCAATACTTCAAGGTGCCATTCTTAAACACAGCCCCCATCTAGTCACCTATGTGGATCCTTGCCCATGACTTAGGAAATACCATTCCAAAGATGTCTCTTCCATAGGCAAAGTCTCAAATAGTCATTCAATCCTGGACATAGAGATGACCTCTCCTCCTCGCCCAGAATTAGAAGAAATCCACAACTTTTGGACACTACTGATCCAACCTCCCCGATTTCAGTCCTTATTTCCACTTGTGGTTTCTCATACCAGAGAAACAACATGACACTCAAACATGTGTGTCCAATTTATTTCACTTAAGAGTATGGTCTCAAGGTCCATCCATTTAGCTATAAATGTCTGAAGCTCATCTTTCTTTATGGCAGAGTAGTTTTCCTTTGTATAAAAAAACCCATATCTTCTTTATCCACTTGTTGGTTGATGGGCATTTGGGCTGTTTCCAAGATTTAGCTATTACAAATTATGCCACTATAAACATGGGTGTGCATATGTTGCCGTGGTATGGTGCTTTTAATTCTTTCAGGAAGATATCAAGAAGAGGAATAGCTGGGCCAGGGATTTAACTCAGTGGTTCAGTTACCCGTCTCGCAAGCACAAGGTCCCGAGTTTGATCCCAGGTACACACAAAAAAAGAAGAGAAATAGCTGGGTCAAATGAAACCTCTAGTTTTAATTTTTTGAGACAACTCCACACTGATTTCCACAGTTATTGTACCAGTCTACACTCTTACCAACAGTGGAGATGGGTTCCTTCCCTCCTCTCAGCCCCACCAGCATTTGTTATTGGTTGATTTCTTGATAGCAGTCATTCTTTCTGGAGTGAGATGGAATCTCAGTTTTGTTTTAATTTGCATTTGACAAATGACCAGTGATGTTGAACATTTTTTCATGTATTTATTTGCTGTTTCTAATTCTTCATCTGAGAAGTGTCTTTGCATTTCAGATGCCCATTTTTGGACTGGGACTCTAAATTTGGGGGGTCTGATTTTTTGTGTTCTTTATATATTCTAGATAATAGTTCTTCATCTGATGAATAGATGCTAAAAGTTTTTGCCCATACTGTAGGTGGTTGATGGTTTCTCTTGCTGTGTAAAAGCTTTTCAACGATATGAAGTCCCAGTTGTTTATTCTTCGTAGTATTGCCCATGCAGTTTGGGCTTTGTTCCTGAAGTCTTTGCCTACTTCTACGTCCCCAAGTGTTCTATCTATTCTCTCTTCCAGCAGATTTAGTGTTTCTGATTTAATATTTAGATCTCTGATCAATTTTGATTTTAGGTTAGTGCATGGTGAAAGATATGGGTCTAGTTTCAATTTTTGGCATGTGGAAAGCGAGTTTTTCTAGCACCATTTAGTAAAGAGGCTATCTTTCTTCCAGTGCATGTGTTTGGCTCCTTTGTCAAAGATTAGGTGCCTGAGTATATCTGGAGTTGTTTCTGTATCTTCGAGTTTGTTTCATTGATCCTGTGTGTGTGGGTTTTTTTTTTTTTTTTTTTTTGGCCAGTATTATGCTGTTTTTATTACAGTAGCTTTGTAGTATAAATTCAGGTCAGGGATTGTGATGCCTTGCCCTTCTTCCCCAGAATTGTCTTTGCTATTCTAGGTCTCTTCTGGTTCCAAATGAATTTTAGGATTATTTGTTTTCTACTTCAGTGAGATATGCTGTTGGAATTTTGACTGGGGTTGCATTAAATCTGTATACCAATTTTGGAAGTATGGCCATTTTCACTACGTTGGTTCTTCCTATCCAAGAACAAGGGATATCTTTCCTTTTTCTGATATCGTTTGGTCTCCTTTTTCAGAGTATTGTAGCTTCCAATATAGAGGTCTTTTACTTCCTTTGTTAGATTGATTCCTAGGTATTTCATTTTTTTGGATGCTATTGTGGAAAGGGTTGTTTCTCTGATTTCTCTCAGTGAGTTTGTTATTCATGTACAGGAATGCTATTGATTTTTGAGTTTTGACTTTGTATTCAGCTATGCTACTGAATTTGGTTATTAAATCAGGGTAATGCTTGCTTCCAGGAATGAATTTGGGAGTATTGCTTCCCTTTCAATTTCATTAAAGAGTTTGAGAAGTAGTGGCATTAGGTCTTCTCTAAATTTCTTCTAGAATTCAGCAGTGTTCTGTTGAGCTAGTACCTTCTATGAGGTAATATGTGGTCTATTCTGAAGAATGTCCCATGTACAGCTGAGAAGAATGTGTATTCTGATGTTGTGGGGTGGAACATGCTGTAGACATCTACTAGGTCCGTTTGTTCAAAAATTTGGTTTAGATCTAGTATTTCATTGTTGAGTTTTTGTCTAGTTGACCTGTCTATTTATGACAGTGGAGTATTGAGGCTCCCCATTACAACCATATTAGTGCTTATATGATTTTTCATGTTCATTAATATGTGTTTTATTTAGTTGGATAAACTGCTATTTGGTGCAGAATTTTATCTCTTCCTCTTGGATTGTTCTGTTTACAAGGATGTCATGACCTTCTTTGTCTCAATCAGTATCATCTCAATATGCATACATTTAGCTATAAAAGTCTCTAACTTCTCATTTTTTATGGCTGAGTAGTACTCCATGTTATAAAAAAAACACATTTTCTTTATCCAGTCTCCAGTTGATGGGCATTTGGGCTGCTTTCAAGTTTTAGCTATTACAAATTGTGCTGCTATGAACATGGGTGCACCTATATCACTGTGGAATGATTCTTTTAATTCTTTGGGGAAGATGCCAAGCAGGGGAATACCTGGGTCAAATGGGACTTCCAGTCCTAGTTCTTGGAGGTATCTCCACATTGATTTCCACAGTGCTTGCACCAGTCTACACTCCCACCAGCAGTGGAGCAGGGTTCCTCTTTCCCCACAGCCCCACCAGCATTTGTTATTGGTTGATTTCATGATAGCAGCCATTCTTTCTGGGGTAAGGTGGAATCTCATTGTTGTTTTCATTAGCATCCCTCAAATGACCAGTGATATTGAACATTTTTTCATATGTTTATTTGCTGCTTTTACTTCTTTGTCTGAGAAATGTCTGTTCATTTCAGATGCCTATTTTTTGATTGGGTCTTTAAATTTGGGAGGTCTGATTTTTTTAAGTTCTTTATAGATTCCAGATGGTAGACCTTTGTTGGAGGAACAGCCGGTGAAGATTTTTTGTGGGTAGTCTCTTCACACTGTGGATGGTTTCTCTTACTGTGCAGAAGCTTTTTAATAAGAAGAAGTCCAACTTGGTGACTGTGCTAGTTCATGGGCAACTGAGATTTTGTTCATAAAATCTTCTCCTACACCAATGTCTTTAAGAGTTCTACCTAAAATGGACAGACATCCCCTGCTCCTGGGTAGGAAGGATTAATATAGTGAAAATGGTCATACTTCCAAAACTGCTATATAGATTTAATGCAATTCCAATTGAGATCCCAGCAGCATACTTCATAGACCTTGAGAAAAGAATCCAAAAATTCATTTGGAACAAGAAGAGACCCAGAATAGCAAAAGCAATTCTAGGTAACAGAGACATGGCTATCACAATCCCCAACCTGCAACTGTACTACAAAGCTACTGTAATAAAAACAGCATGGTACTGGCAAAGAAACAGACCTGAGGACCAGTGGAACAGATTAGAAGATGCAGAAACAAAGCCAGACACACTTAGCCATCTCATCTTCAATAAAGGAGCCAAACACCCTCACTGGAGGAAAGATAGCCTCTTTAATAAATGGTGCTGGAAAAACTGGGCTTCAATTTGCCAAAGATGAAAACTAGACCTATATCTCTCACCATGCACTAAACTAAATTCAAAATGGATTAAAGATCTGAAGATTAAAATAGAAACTCTGAACCAGTTGGAACAGAGGTTAGGTAGAACCCTTGAAGACATTGGTGCAGGAAAAGATTTTATGAACAAAACCTCAGTTGCCCATGAACTAGCACAAACAATCAACAAATGGGATCTCTTCTTATTAAAAGTCTTCTGCACAGCAAGAGAAACCACCAGCAGTGTGAAGAGACAACCCACAATGTGGGAAAAAATCTTCACCTGCTCTTCCTCAGACAAAGGTCTACTATCTTGAATCTATAAAGAACTTAAAAAGATCAGACCTCCCAAATTTAAAGACCCAATCCAAAAATGGGCATCTGAAATGAACAGACAGTTCTCAGACAAAGAAGTAGAAATAGCAAATAAATACATGAAAAAATGTTCCACATCACTGGTCATTCGAGAGATGCAAATGAAAACAACTCTGAGATTCCATTTCCCTCCAGAAAGAATGGCTGCTATCATGAAATCAACCAATAACAAATGCTGGCAGGGCTGCGGGGAAAGAGGAACCCTGCTCCACTGCTGGTGGGAGTGTAGACTGGTGCAAGCACTGTGGAAATCAATATGGAGATACCTCAAAGAGCTAGGACTGGAAGTCCCATTGGACCCCGCTGTTCCACTGCCGGGGATCTTCCCCAAAGAATTAAAAGAATCATACCACAGTGATATATGTGCACCCATGTTCATAGCAGTGCAGTTTGTAATAGCTAAAACTTGGAAACAGCCCAAATGCCCATCAACTAGAGACTGGATCAAGAAAATGTGTTTTCTTTAATAAAATGGAGTACTACTCAGACATCAAAAATGAGAAATTAGAGACATTTATAACTAAGTGGATGCACATTGAGGCGATACTCTTAAGTGAAATAAATAGGACACACATGTGTAAATACTGAATAGTTTCTCTGGTGTGAGAAACTGAAAGTGTAAATAAGGATTAAATGTATAATAGGTAATGTGAAATAGGAAGAAAAGGGGCAAAGGGGAAAGAAGTGGGAGGGCTAGGGGAAAGGATAGAAGGAAATGGGATTAATATGAGAAAATGGAAAAATAGGAACAAAATCTTTGTAAATAGGGAGGACTGGAGGAGTTGAAGGGAGGGCTGGACAAGGGTGAAAAATAAGAGCCAAGAGAGACTATGTAAAGGTGCAAATTTCCAATGATGAATGTCATTCTATTGTATACCTAAAATGTACCAATGATTAGAATGAATAATCGATAATGCAAAATAGGAAGAAAAGGTCCAAAGGGGTAGGGGTAGTGGGAGGGGCAGGGGAAAGGAAAGAAGGGAAAGGAAAAATGCTGAGAAATGGAAAAAATGGAAATAAAGTCTTTGTAAATAGGGCAGGGTGGAGGGCGTGAAGGGAGGGCTAGGAATGGGGAAAAAATAAGAACCAAGATGCATTATGTAAAGGTACAATTCCCAATGAGAAATGTAATTGTGTTCTATACCTACAATGTACCAATAAAAGAATTTAATACAAAAAAAAAAAAAAGAGTTCTACCTAATGTCTGTTCCAGCTGGTTCAGCATTTCTGTTTTTAATATTTAGTCTATTTCTTTTGATTCGTGAATTGATACCATTAACATTGATGGTTATAACTGAAACATATTGACTTGTCATTGCCATGACTTTTTTTTTTGTTAGGTTCTCCCCCTTTACATTTAATTTCTTGTCATGCCAGATGGGTTCATTCTGCTTTGCTTCCTGGGGTTGTGATCCTCAATGTCTGTTCCTAGGATGTTGTGTAAAATTCTTTGGAGTGCTGGTTTGGTATTCATGAATTTCTTAAGGTGCTCTTTGTCATGAAATTGTCTTATTTCTCCATCAATTTTGAAAGATAGTTTTGCAGGGTACATCAATCTGGGTTGGAGGCTGTTTTCCTTTAGGGCTTGAAATATGTCACTCCAAGCTCTTCTTGCCTTGAGGGTTTGCATTGAGAAGTCTGCTGTGATTCTGATGGCCTTTCCATTGTATGGGATTTGTTTCTTTTCTCTAACTTCTTGTGGAATTTTGTTCTCCTGTTGGTTTTCTGGAATGTTAACTATTATATGCCTATGTGTAGATTTTTTTGATCAAGGCCAGCTGGAGTTGTATATGCCTCACGTATCTGTATGTGAAGTTTTTTTTCCCTGTTTGGGAAGTTTTCTGCCACCACTTCTGTGAACAGTTTTTTAAGTCATCTGCACTTTCTCCTCTTTCTTTATTGACGCCAGTCAGTCTTATGTTTTTCTTCTTTACATCATCTAGCAGCTCCTGGATTGATTTCTCATGGTCCTTACTATTTTAAAGCAATTTTTCTTTTCCTGGTCACTAATTGCATTCTTATCTTCTATATCTGAAATTCTGTCCTCACATTGGCTCATTCTGATGTGAAAACTTTCAGTGGAGCTTTTAATCTCCTAGAAATCTGTTTGCATCTGTTTTATGGATTTTTTTTTGTTTCCTATGTTGGGATTTCATCATATTCCTCAGCTCCTCTATTTTTTTTATCTGTTTCTTCTTTAGATTTATTAATCATGTCTTGCATTATGGGCACAATCTCTGCTGTTATGTGAGAAATTATTTCTGATATTCTTTTTTTCCAGATCTTCTTTTGTTGCCAGTTCAGGGATTCCAAGTGATTGAGTATCAGATTGTTCCATCTCGTTTCCCTTTGGGTTTGCTTTAGGTGATCTGGAAGTCCGGTTTTGAGACTTGTTTACATGTCTTCATATTTCATTGTGTGTGGGGAGGGTTGTGCTGTTGGTGCCATTATGGCTCACCTCCTCAGTGTTGTGGATGGCTCTGGTCCTTGGCACTGAGGGCGGTGGTACAGGGGCTTGGAAAGCTCACCTCCTCTTTGCTGGGGCCAGCTCTGCTCCTCAGCACTGGAGGCAGTGGTGTGGTGGCCCCTATTTTTGTTTTTTTTTTTGATTGGTGAATTGAACCATTAATATTGATGTTTATAAATGTATCATCTTATCTCTGTCACGTGATTTTCTTGTTGTTGGCTTCCTTCTGTCCTTTTCTATTTAATTCCTTCCCTTGCTTGGTGGATTCATTCTTTTGAGGTTCATGGAGTTGTAATCCTTGTTGTTTTTTCCCAGAACATCCTTCAGAACACTTTGGGTTGCTGGCTTCATGGTCATGAATTTCTTCAGGTGCTTTTTTTTTTTTTATCATGGAATTATCTTAGTTCTCCATCAATTTTGAAAGATAGGTTAGCCCTATACATTAATCTGGGTTGGAGGTTGTTTTCTTTAGGGCTTGAAATATTTTACTCCAATCTGTCCTTGACTTGGAAGTTTGTATCGAAAAGTCCACTGTGATTCTGATGGACTTTCCTCTATAGGTGATTTGTTTCTTTTTTTTCTAACAGGTTTTAATATCCTGTCCTTGTATTGAATTTCTGAAATCTTGATTATTATATGCCTTTGGAAAGATTTTTTTGGTCATGGCTAATTGGAGTGCTGTATGCCTCCATTATCTGTATGTCAAATTCTTTTTCTCTGTTTGGGAAGTTTTCTACCATTAATTCTGTGGACAGGTTTTTATGTCATTTGTGCTATTTCCTGCTTTCTCATTGACTCCAATCAATCTTGTTATTCCTTGCATCATCTAGCAGCTGCTGGATTGATTTCTCATGGTCCCTTGCTATTTTTAAGAAATCTCTCTTTTCATGATTGCTAACCACAATCCTGTCTTCTATATCTGATATTCTGTCCTCACAATGGCTCATTCTGCTGTGTATAATTTCAGTGGAGTTTTTAATCACCTGAACATGTGCTTGAATCTGTTTCATGGATTCTATTTCTTTCCTATGCTGGGTGTTGATGGTTTCCACCTTGTTCCTGAGCTCCTCTATTTTTTTTTTATCTGTATGTTCTCTAGAGTCACTGAACATATCTTTCATTCTGTTCACCATCTCTGCAGCTATCTAGGAAAATATTTCTGTTTTGATTTTTTTCTAAAGCCCAGTCGTCTGCTTTATTACTTCTGAAATTACCACTTCAGAGAGTCCAGGTGGGTGGCTTCCACCTCATTGTCCCTGGGGTTTGCCTTTGGTGAGCAAAAGTCTAGGGCGGGGGGTTGTGTCTTGTTTTTGGGTTTTGAGTTTGTTGCAATATCTTAACTCTTCAGTTTATTGGGGATGAGAAGTTTCTGCCTACTTGGCCCAGCCACCAGTTCTTTGGCATTGGCCTATAGGTTTCTTTTCTTTTTTTTCTATGACCCTTAGGCAATCTAATTCTTGGTACACCAGGAGGAACAACTGATTAGCATGATTATGTCACCTTTGCTAAAGTAGTACAATCAACAATAACAATAGTATCAAATACAGTTTAGAAAATGACAAACTGATTGCTATTAATTTGCTGCCTTTAAGTGTATGAACTAGATTTGTCATTATATAATGGAAGTTAGAATGAATCTGAAAATCATACAATAAATAAGCCCTTGTTATGGCAATTTTACCCTTAGAGAAGAAGATTTAAAAGGGGTTAGGGGCTAAAAAATAGAAATAGAAGAAAAGAAATAGATCAGAAGCAAGGCTGGAGGAAAAACTTTAGGAAGATGGTGGAGAAGCCAGGTAGGAAAAATAAAAGGAAAAAATAAAAAAGGGACAAAACAGAACAACAAAAAAACCTCATTAGAAAACTTATTTAAAAAAAAGAAAAAAGCAAAACAAAACAAGAACCAGAAAGGATGGTAAAAAGTAAGACAGAGAGAAAAAAAAAGGAAAAAGAAAAACCAAAACAGAATGTACAGTGCAAGGTACATCTCTGTTGTCATTGGTAGGCAATGTGGACAAACAGAGTCCAGAGACAAATTGATTAATCCCAGCAAGCCCATTGCAGCTTCATAGTGGAGTTGTGAATACTCCCATCCAGCCTCCCCCTTTAGTTCCTCTGAAGTTAAGGTTGGTTTTTGGCTATGAGACTTGAACTGGATTTTTTGAGCCTATAATAGTCTATGTGTCTCTTGCTGGCTTGAACTCTACTTCCTGACTTCCTGCTGGCTTGAACTCAGCACCTGCACAGAGGCACTGGGAGCCACTAGATGGGGTTGGCCAGCAGCTTCTTTGAGTTCTGAGCTCAATAGGGCCCTCTGAAAGATGGCTACTGGGCAATCGCCCTCTCTTGAGTAAAGTCTGAACCTAGATAACTCACCAGCCCTTGCAGTCCACTGTGTCCATTGCTAAGATCCACTGATGTGTTCCTCCGTGGAGGACTCTGGGGTCATGAGTAGTCACCATGCATCCTCAGTCTCAGCCCACTATTCCCCTACTGAATGCCTGGGCTCCGGGAGAGATCACTGCTTGCTACCTTTCTCCTCTTCATTGAAGTCTCTGTCTTCACTCTCCCTGTGGACTTCAGTTCTTACCTCAGATCCTTCCAGGGTTTGGGGACTCAGTCAGCTCCCTCCTTCTTCTCCTTGTGCCACTATATTCCAGTGTCAGGATACCAAATCTTGGAGAGGCTCTTTCTCTGCTGCTTACCACTCCCCCCTCTTCCCAAAAGTCCTTATTTTTCTCTTACTAATCTGTCTTTTGATACAAGAGTCTTTCCCAAATATAAACTCATGAAGAAATTATATTTCATCTCTGACAGTGTGGATATACAACATTTTGTTTATCTGTTCATTAGTAGACATATTTCAGTTGTTTCCACCTTTTGGCTACTATCAATAATACTACCAACAGTCATGTGTAGATAAATGTTTTTCAGTAGGAGTGGAATTGCTGTCATATGAAAACTCTATGCTTATACTTTTGAGGAACAGCCAAACTGTATTCCAAAGTGACTCCACCATTTTACATTTTCACTAGCAAGTATGAGTGTTCCACTTTTTTCACACCTTCACTACTACTTGTTTTTGTCTTTTTTATTAGAGCCATATTAGTGAGTATGAAGTGGTACAGTGCTGTGGTTGTAATGTGCATTTCCCTGATGACAAATAATGCTGAGCATCTTTTAATGTGATTATTTTCATTGGTACACTTAGAAGAAATGTCTGTTTAAACCATTTGAGCTTTTAAAAAATTGAGTTGTCTCTTTATTGTTGAGTCATGAGATCTATTTCATATGATAGCCAACAAGTCTCTTATCAGAAATATGATTTGCAAACACGTTCTCCAATTCTGTAAGTTTTTCTAAGTAGTAATTCATGTTTTGGCAACACTTGATTATTCAAGGGTTAAAGCTCTGCCTCTCTCCTGGATTTTTTCCAATTTAGAAGTGCTAGTACTTGCAGCAGACTCTAAAATGAGAGTATAGAAGAAGGAAAAAAAATCCAGTGTCTAGCAGAGAGTAATGTGCTCAGTTAACTTTGGCAAATGAATGAATAAAATATATGTATTTACTTCTGGCTCACACCACTACTGAATGTTGAACAATGGTGTTCATTTCATGGCCTGAAGTTCTGCCAAGGAGCTATGAAGTGTTGGAAACGCATACCTGTTTCCATGTGTATGCACTAAGCACGGCCAGATGGGAGTCTGCAGGTTTTTCGTGGTAAGAAGCAGTTTTATGTTCTGCTTAGTTTGAGACTCAATGACATAAGAGAAACAATTATTTTGGCAGTTCAGTGTTGATGCTGTAGTGTTTTCAATGATTCTCAGCATTGATACAGTGACTGTTTACTTGGAGGTTCACTCAGGGGACTTCCCACATTAGTACTGCTGATCTGAGAGTGGTTCCCTGAACGTGGTCCACTTTTCTCACTGACCAAGCACATAGTTGTAGGGGTGGATCTACAGCTAGGAGGGAGGCTGAGCATATTTCCTGCACATCTGATAAGCTGAATCCACTTTGGAGATGTCAGGGCTGATAGTCCTAGTCAGTGTGTCTGCATTTGCACATCCTTTTTAATAGTTTATCAAGGTCATTTTACAACTGAAGTTTGACATAATCCCATGTATAATATTAGTATTCAAACAGGAAAAATCAGAATGATTCAAACTAGGACAAATCGAAGAAATTCTAGTAGGGGCTGCTGTTGAAGCTGAGAAATGAAAGAAGGAACATGTGTAAAGGAAACACATTGAATAAAAGAGGAAGAACGAAGAGAAACAAGGCCCTCACTTGTAACTGGATATAAACAAGAGTGCACCTTTACACAGGCCGAGCTGGCTAGCCTACTCATGTTACTCAGCTCAGTTACCATTTGATGGATCCAACCAAGATAACTGCCAGACAGAGTGACACAGGCACTTGCTAACTAGTGAAACATGCTGATCATTATGGTTATGCAAATAATCACATTAGAGAAGGGGCAAAAGGAGATTATAAAAAATTCATAGATTTACAGAGTATCTTAGTCCTTTCTGGCTGCTATACCCAAATACCCCCGACTGGCTAATTTGTTGCTAATAGTCACAGAGGCTGGGAAGTCCAACCAAGACCAAACTATCAGAAAATTCAGAGGGCCAGGGATTTAGCTCAGTGATGCTGCCATCTGCCTCACAAACGCAAGGTCCTGAGTTTGATCCCCGGTACCAAAAAAAAAAAGAAGATTCAGTATCTGATGAGGGCTGATTTCTCATAGATGGAGCCTTCCAGCTGTGTGCTCACAGGCAGAAGGGGCAAAGAAGTTCCCTTGACCTCTTTTACCATGGTGGTTTATTTTTTAAATGTATATATTTATTGGTACATTTTAGGTATAAAATACATTTACATTTATCATTGGGTGTTTGTATCAGAACATGATGCATCTTAGTTTTTTTTTTCTCCCATTACCTGTGCACCCTTCACCCCCTCCACTCTTCCCTATCTACACAGAGTTTGATTCCATTTTGTTTTTCTCATAATGTTTTTCTTTCCCTTCTTCCCTTTCCCCTTTCCCTTCCTATGTTTATAGCAGCACAATTTGTAATAGCTAAAGCTTGGAAACAGCCCAAGTGCCCATCGACTGGAAACTGGATAAAGAAGATGTGGTTTTTTTTAATAAAATGGAGCACTACTCAGCCATAAAGAATGAGAAACTAGAGACATTTATAGCTAAATGGATTCATATTGAGGCCATACTCTTAAGTGAAATAAATAATACACACATGTGTAAATACCAAATAGTTTCTCTAGTGTGAGAAATTGAAAGTGTAAATAAGGATGAAAATGATTAAAATCAATAACTGATAATTTGAAATAAGAAAAGGTCCAAGGGTTTGGGGACCTTGACCTCTTTTATAAGAGCACTAATTCCTTTCATGAGGGCTCCATCCTCATGGTATATCATCTCCTAAAAGGCCTACCTCTTAAAACTATTGCATTGGGGATTAGGTTTCAACATATCCTAATATGTTGGGGGTGGCAAACAGAGAGTTAATATGAACATGTTTATTGTCTCAAAGCCACCTATAATATCACTTTCATATTTATGGAATGCTCTTTGTTCCTACATAAATGTAAGCATTTTTAGACTTACATGGCTGCTGTTTCATCAACTTGTTTAAATTTCAGAGGTGAAGTGACTCTGTTCTGGGTGTAGGAAAAGAAGGTCACTTATGTTTAGATCACTGCACAAGCTAGGAAGTGAATCAGACGCTTCACATATGTAAATTCTTTTAATTCTTATATGAACCCCACAAGGTGGGGGTTATTATAATTTCATAGATTAAAGAAAATTGTATAAACCATTGAGCTGGTAATGGCAGAATCAAACCATTCCTGTCGTAATTTGGAATGATATTTGTTCAGCTTTACCATGTTCTTATTAATTAGTTCTACCTAATTGAGAGCAGTTGACTGGAAGGAGGTGTAAAACGTATCTAAGCCCAAGGTCAGTCAGCCATTCTGCCTGACTCTGGTGGGGATGGAGGTAGTGGCATCTAATATAGAATGGAAAGCATGGTAGTATGAGTGAATTGCAACAGTCCTCAATTCTAAGGGACTAAAGAAAGGCTTTCTGTGACACAAGGCAGCTAATGATGAACTGCAAAAGCACCTCTTCTCATAACTCCTTTTTTTTTTTGGTTCTGGGAATCCTTGTGCTTGCGTGGCAGGTGGTGGAACCATCAACTGAATTTTTATAATACTTTTCACATGGTATGGTATTAGCCATGCTAAGTTTTGTATGTCCTCCCCCTCCCTGTAACTGCCTAATTTTCTATTTTCTAATTTTCTATTTCCTTAAAATGACATCTTCCCAAAGGGAGTAACTTTCATTCAATGATATGTGGACTGCAGCAGAAATCCATTTTTGGAGTGAGCAGCCAATAAATCCATGATTGGCAGGTTGTTAGGTTTTAGATAAGGACATGACAGCTTTGATCACCACAGACAGATGAAAGCAGGATCATTGCTATTCTTATCAAAAGGATGAAAACCAGATTTATACCACAAACCATGGTTTCTGTTTTAGTTTTATGAAAGGCAAATATCCCACAGTCTTCTGCTATTACATCTGTGTTTAAATTTTCAATTTTTAGGTTTGGGTTGATAGATTTAAATATTTGATTTTTACATATTAAAAAAGAATCATTTCATTTTATTTTGGAAATTATAGCTATAATGTACCTTTCTGTGTCTTTATTAGGTTTTCACATACATGAAAACATCAGTCTTCCAGTTGAGTCTACAAGGCTCATCATTTTACAGGGCAATCCTTGGAGGAAATTTTGGTTCTGAATCCCAATTAGTCCCAAACTTACCACACCATTTGACTTTCCAGTTACGATTAGCATCAACTCCTCGGCAGTGAAACTTTGAGTTCCTTGACCTTGTTTTTCTCCAAAACCGATCCTATACATAATTAAGAAAACAGGCAAGAAAAAAAGTACTTAAAAGTTTATTCATGTGCATTTTAGTAGCTCAATCAGTGAAGGGGTTATCTCCCTGAGGAGAGAGTTCTTCCATGAATAGATAAGCCCAGGAAGTAAAAAGTGGACTAGATTAGCAGTGGAAACCCAGGTTTATGTTCCAGCTTCTGCCGTGAACTTCCTGTCTCCTATCCTCTTTTGCCCTCATTTCTTCACTGCAAAGGTGAATTGGTTGGACTAGACCTGTAATTTTTTTAATGATTTGGAAAGTGCAATCTTTATTTACATGAGATCTTATGCAAAGACAAAATATGAAAATGAAATCAAAAAATTAGTGCTGTAATTAAGGAGGAAGTGAAGTCCTCTTTTGCACCTCTGGAATTACTCAATGGATCACCCACCAAGCATCCTTCTGATCTATGACTTATTCAGTTCTCTTTTCAATTGGATAGGCAAAGCCACTTACGTGTGTCCAGCTAAAATGGTATCCATCAACATTAAACACAGGCATTACATAGAAATACAGATGATTCAACGATTTTCTCATGGCTGGGTCAGTCCTGTATGTTTGAAGGGCCTGAAAGACAAAGGAGACTTTCTTAAAATGAATTGGTACCAATTAAGAAAGAAAAAGAGTATGAGGAATCTTCTCTATCTGTGAGAAATACCAAATACATTGGGTTAAAAAGGAATAAGTTAATGTGAACTATACTATTTGATATAACACATTCTTTATTGAGAATTTTGTTTGAATTAAACTATATTATCAATAATATTTTATCAAAGCTGGTAACACAGATGAAGTGGGCAGCTCCTACAATATTTTGGATCTGGCTAAATGTTTAGGCTGATGATGAAAGTAACCATTACAAATATGCTTTAAAAAATAATCAATTTATTTTAGTTTCCACATAATTGTGGAAAAAATAGTTACCTACATATATCTGATATCCTTACATGATGCACCATAACACAGAGCCACTTGATTGTTTATGACTAATTAGTACCATTTTTAATTCTTGAAAATTACTACATGGAGATCCTATTCTTCTCTCCTGAATTTTTAAGGAAAAGTTTGATAGATCATACATCTTTGCTATCCTGGCTGGGAGGTCTGGAAGGGGGTGGTGTGTGCAGATGGCTCCAGGTGGCTCCCTAGATAATACATCTTTGCCATCCTTATTGTGGCTCCTTTGAAGTCTTGTCCCTGTGATTGGGTTTTACTAAATTATGTCTGGCCTCAAGTCTGAAGATTGTGCACTATATATTTGGATACAAATGGAGAAAAGTATAGTACATATTAAGTCAAGTTGAGAAAACAGACATTTTGAAATATCGGTTCTATGGAATGGACTTTCTAAAAAGTTCTTTTTAATGTATTTTTATCTATGTGTATAATAGCTTGGAGGAATATATAAGAAATTTATAACAGTGGTTATTCCTGGGGAGGTGGAATAGAGGACAATGTGTGGGAAGGAGTTTCATTTTTAATTTTAATTCATTTTGATTGCTTAAATTTTATTATATTAAAATCATGGTTTAAAGTAGTTTTCTTAAAGAATTCCACTTTACTGAGGTCTCTTCGACATACAAAAAGCAGTACATATTTAATATACTCAACTTACTGAATTTAGAAATAAGTATACTCTTGTGAAAACATCTCCATTATCTATGCCATAAACACATCTATCATTTCCAAACATTCTCTCCACCTTCTTTTATCTTTTGTGTGATAAAAACACTTCATACAGAATATGTCATTTGAGCAAAATTTTAAATATGCAATACAGTATTGTTAACTACAGGGACTACAGTGTATAGAAGATCTCTAGACTTACTTTCTACAGTCAAAACTTTGTATCTGTTGACAGTATGAATCCATTTGTTTCTCTCAATTTAATCCTTAAAATGTCAATCTTCTCTTATTCTTTAAATAGAATTTCTGAATCTATAATAAGTAGTATTCTGTATTTACATGTTAAAAATTCTATGCATAGAAAATAATCTGATTCTTTGGGGAAGATCCCTAGCAGTGGAATAGCAGGGTCAAATGGAACTTCCAGTCCTAGTTCTTTGAGGTATCTCCATACTGATTTCCACAGTGGTTGCATCAGTCTACACTCCCACCAGCAGTGGAGCAGGGTTCCTCTTTCCCCACAGCCCTGCCAGCATTTGTTATTGGTTGATTTCATGATAGCAGCCATTCTTTCTAGAGTAAGGTGGAATCTCAGTGGAGTTTTCATTTGCATCTCTCGAATGACCAATGATGTCGAACATTTTTTCATGTATTTATTTGCTATTTCTACTTCTTTGTCTGAGAAATGTCTGTTCCTTTCAGATGCCCATTTTCAGATTGGGTCTTTAAATTTGGGAGGTCTGATCTTTTTAAGTTCTTTGTAGATTCGAGATAGTAGACCTTTGTCTGAGGAAGAGCAGGTTGAAGATTTTTTTCCCACATTGTGGATTGTCTCTTCACACTGCTGGTGGTTTCTCTTGCTGTGCAGAAGCCTTTTAATAAGACTAGATCCCACTTGTTGATTGTTTATGCTAGTTCAGGGGCAACTGAGGTTTTGTTCATAAAATCTTTTCCTACACCGATGTCTTCAAGGGCTCTACCTAACCTCTGTTCCAAATGGTTCAGAGTTTCTATTTTAATATTTAGATCTTTAATCCATTTTGAATTTAGTTTAGTGCATGGTGAGAGATATAGGTCTAGTTTTAATCTTTGGCAAGTTGAAGCCCAGTTTTTCCAGCATCATTTATTAAAAAGACTATCTTTCCTCCAGTGAGGGTGTTTGGGTCCTTTATCGAAGATGAAATGGCTGAGTCTGTCTGGCGTTGTTTCTGCATTTTCTAATCACAGTGATATATGTGTGGCCATGTTCGTAGCAGCACAGTGTGTAATAGCTAAAACTTGGAAACAGCTCAAATGCCCATCAACTGGAGACTGGATAAAGAAAATGTGGTTTTTAAAAAATAAAATGGAGTACTACTCAGCCATAAAAAATGAGAAATTAGAGACATTTATAGCTAAGTGGATGCACATTGAGGGGATACTCTTAAGTGAAATAAATAGGACACACATGTATACATACTGAGTAGTTTCTCTGGTGTGAGAAACTGAAAGTGTAAATAAGGACTAAATGTATATATAATAGGTAATGTGAAATAGGAAGAAAAGGGGCAAAGAGGAAGGAAGTGGGAGGGCTAGGGGAAAGGATAGAAGGGAATGGGATTAATATGAGAAAATGGAAGAATAGGAACAAAATCTTTGTAAATAGGGAGGACTGGAGGGGTTGAAGGGAGGGCTGGGCAAGGGTGAAAAATAAGAACCAAGAGAGATTATGCAAAGGTGCAAATTTCCAATGATGAATGTCATTCTATTGTATACCTAAAATGTACCAATGATTAGAATGAATAATCGATAATGCAAAATAGGAAGAAAAGGTCCAAAGGGGTAGGGGTAGTGGGAGGGGCAGGGGAAAGGAAAGAAGGGAAAGGAAAAATGCTGAGAAATGGAAAAAATGGAAATAAAGTCTTTGTAAATAGGGCAGGGTGGAGGGGGTGAAGGGAGGGCTAGGAATGGGGAAAAAATAAGAACCAAGATGCATTATGTAAAGGTACAATTCCCAATGAGAAATGTAATTGTGTTGTATACCTACAATGTACCAATAAAAGAATTTAATAAAAAAACCCCCAAAAAAACAAAACCACTTTCTACATACTGCCAAAAAAAAAAAAGAGAAAAGAATCTGATAATATAGTTTTTTAAAGAAACTATCACTATATTACAAATGAGGTTGAAAACATAGGAGTAATCTCAAGCATATGTTAAATACAAATTTTATTATGTATAATTCAAATATCCATGAGATTAACCTAAGTTGAGAAATGTTAACATGGTTCTCTCTCTTCTCTCTCTCTCTCTCTCTCTTTTTGGTACCAGGGATCGAACTCGGGACTTTGCACTTGTGAGGCAGGTGGTGACAGCATTGAGCTAAATCCCCAGCCCTCTCTTGGTCTCTTTTTAAAGGATCAATAATAATTTGTTACCAATTAGATCAACAGAGCTTCCATGTATATGCCAAATTTCTACTAACTGTGTGATGGCTCAGAGTCAAGGGAAATGTCTAGTATGTGATCAATTATAGAAATTCTGAAATTTTGTTTTTCTCTAATACCATAGGCATAGCTTTTTCAATGCTTAGAGGAATCTACTGTAGGGGAACAACAGAGGTGAAGCTATGTGGTTAGCTATATCCCTCCCTTACAGTTTGGGAGCTATGGCTTTCCATGTCACTTTATAGAAAGAAGAGATGGAGGGAAAGGATATGGGCAGAAAGACAGGAAAGAAATGATAGGAAAATGTCATGGTAATTTCTCTTTCCCTCCTGGCCTTGGGGAGGGTAGCTCACTTGTTTCAGAATAGACTGGGGAAGTCTCACCTTTTCTGAGCACAAATGATGCTAGTTCCTATGTGGCTAGCCATACTAGAAATCTAAGTGGAAATGGTTCCATTTTATTCAGGTTTCTCCAACTCAAGTGCTCTTCAACCTTTTCTTTACTCATTTGTCTGTTGATGGACACTAATGTTGAATCCATATCTTATCTATTATAAATAATACAGCTCTGAAGATGGGAATGAGGACAACTTTATGTTTGTGTTAGATCTGTATTTTTTTGGGATATTGACATTTTAACATTATTTCTGACCCATGACAAAGGTAGTCTTTTAACTTATCTTCTTCAATTGATTTCATCGATATTTTATAGTTTTCAGTATATAAATCTTTCACTTCCTTGGTTAAATTGATTCCTATTTTTTTGATGGCATTGTAAATGGTATTTAAGCTTTTTTAATCTGATAAGTTATTACTTGTGTATAGGATTGCTACTGATTTTTTATGCTGATTTTGTATCTTGCAAATTTACCAAATTCATTTATTAGGTGTGTGTGTGTGTGATCTTCAAGGTTTTCCACATATAGCATTTTGTCATCTGCAAATATGGATAAGTTTACTTTTTCTTTCTGATTTGAGTGACCTTATTTCTTTTACTAATCTGATTGGTCATGCTAGTATTTTCAGTACTATTATGAATGGAAGTGGCAAGAATGGGCATCCTTGGCTTATATTAGACCTTAGTGGAAAAATTTTCCTCTGTTCCCTGTTGATTATGTTAGCTGTGGGTTTTTCGTACATGGCCTCTATGATGATGAGGATTGCACTTTTATACCAAAACTGTTACCATTTTTAAATCAAGAAAGAATACTGAACTTTCTTTTTTTTTTTTAAATTCTTTTATTGGTACATATTAGGTAAACAACACATTTACATTTATCATTGGGTGCTTGTACCTGTACATGATGTATCTTAGTTCTTATTTTTTTTCCCCATTACCTGTGTGCCCTTCACCCCCTCACCCTTCACTATTTACATAGATTTCATTTCTATATTCTTCCTTTTCTCATAATTTTTCTTTTCCCTTCTTCCCTTTCCCCTTCCCCTCCCACCACCCCTACACCTTTGGACCTTTTCCTATTTCAAATTATCAATTATTCATTTTAATAATTTTAATCCTTATTTACACTTTGAGTTTCTCACACTAGAGAAACTATTTGGTATTTACACATGTGTGTCCTATTTATTTCACTTAAGAGTATGGCTTCAATATGCATTCATTTAGCTATAAATGTTTCTATTTTCTCATTCTTTATGCCTGAGTAATACTCCATTTTATAAAAAACCCCATATCTTCTTTATCCAGTTTCCAGTTGATGGGCAATTGGGCTGTTTCCAAGCTTTAGCTATTACAAACTGTGCTGCATGGGTACACATCTATTGCTGTGATATGATTCTTTTAATTCTTTGGGGAAGATACCCAGCAGGGGAATAG
This sequence comes from Heterocephalus glaber, assembly GCF_053883595.1. NCBI lineage: Eukaryota > Metazoa > Chordata > Mammalia > Rodentia > Bathyergidae > Heterocephalus > Heterocephalus glaber. The sequence goes on from NW_028258344.1 coordinate 12,071,180, forward strand.
CAGGGTCAAATGGGACGTCTAGCTCTGGTTCTTTGAGGTATCTCCATACTGATTTCCACAGTGATTGCACCAGTCTGCACTCCCACCAGCAATGGAGAAGGGTTCCTTTCCCTCCACACCCTCATCAGAATTTGTTATTGGTTGATTTCTTGATAGCAGCCATTCTTTGTGGGGTGAGGTGGAATCTCAGTGTTGTTTTCATCTGCATCTCTCAAATGAACAGTGACGTTGAACATTTTTTCATATGTTTATTTGGTATTTCTATTTTGTTGTCTGAGAAATGTCTGTTCATTTCAGATGCCCATTTTTGAATTGGGTCTTTGAATTTGGGGGGGGGTCTAATTTTTTTCAATTCTTTGTATATTCTAGATAGTAGACCTTTGTTTGAGTACAGCTGCTAAAATTTTTTTCCCAGATTGTAGGTTGTCTCTTAGCTCTGTTGGTACTTTCTCTTGCAGTGCAGAAGCTTTTTAATAAGGTGAAATTCCAGTTGTTGATTCTTTCTGCTAGTTCCCATACTACTGAGGTTTTGTTCATAAAGTCTTTTCCTATGCCAATGTCTTCAAGAGTTCTACCTAACTTATCATCCAGCAAGTTTACTGTTTCTGTCTTACTATTTAGATCTTTAATCCACTTTGATCTTAGTTTAGTGCATGGTGATAGGTATGGGTCTAGTTTTAATCTTTGGCAGGTTGAAATCCAGTTTTTCCAACAACATTTATTAAAGAGGCTATCTTTCCTCCAATGAGGGTGGTTGGCTCCTTTGTCAAAGATGAGGTGGCTGAGAATGTCTGGAGTTGTTTCTGCATCTTCTAATCTATTCCACTGATCCTCGGGTCTGTTTATTTGCCAGTACTATTCTGTTTTTATCACAATGGCTTTGTAGTATAGTTTCAAGTTGGGGGTTGTGATATCTCCAGCCATGTCTCTGTTGCCTAGAATTGCTTTTGCTATTCTAGGTCTCTTCTGGTTCTAAATGAATTTTTGCATTGTTCTCTCTAGTTCTTTGAAGTATATTGTTGGAATTTCAATTGGCATTGCATTGAATCTATACAGTAGTTTTAAAAGTATGGCCATTTTCACTATATTGGTTCCTCCTACCCAGAAACAAGGGATGTCTTTCCATTTTCTTATATCCTCCTCAGTCTCCTTTTTCAGAGTGCGGTAGTTTTCAGTGTAGAGGTCTTTTGCTTCCTTTGGTAGGTTGATTCCTAGATATTTCATTTTTTTTGGATGTTATTGTAACAGGAATTGTTTTCCTAATTTCTCTCTCAATGAGTCTGCTATTTGTGTATAAGAAGGCTATTGTTTTTTGAGTGTTAATTTATATCCAGCTACTCTATTGAATTTGTCAATTAGGTCTAGAAGTCTTTTGGCCGAGTTGTTTTGGGTCTTCTATGTAAAGTATCATATCATCAGCAAATAATGACAGTTTAACTTCTTCCTTTCCTAGCTTTATTCCTTTTATTTCTTTCTCTTGTCTAATTGCTACGGCTAATGTTTCCAGAACTATATTGAACAGGAGTGGTGATAGTGGGCATCCTTGTCTTGTTCCTGATTTTAGCGTGAAAGTTTTCAGTTTTTGACCATTTAGTATGATTTTGGCTGTTCGTTTTTCATAAATAGCTTTAATCAGGTGGAGATAAAGACCTTATATTCCAATTTTCTGTAGCATTTTTATCATGAATGGGTGTTGGATTTTGTCAAATGCCTTTTCTGCATCTATTGAGATGATCATATGGTTTTTGTCCTTGACTCTGTTAATATAGTGTATTACATTTATTGATTTATGAATGTTGAGTCATCCTTGCATCCTTGGGATAAATCCGACTTGGTCAGGGTGTATGATCTTCTTGATGACCCTCTGTATTCTGTTTGCCAGTATCTTGTTGAGGATTTTTGCATCTACATTCATTAGGGAGATTGGCCTGTAGTTCTCTTTTTGGGTTGGGTCTTTCCCTGCTTTTGGAATCAAAGTAATACTTGCTTCCAGGAATGAGTTTGGAAGCCTTGCTTCCCTTTCAATTTCCTTGATGAGTTTAAAGAGTAATGGCATTAGTTCTTTTTTAATGTCTTGTAGAATTCAGCAGTGAAGCCATCAGGACCTGGGCTTTACTTTGTTGGTAAATTTTTTATTACATTTTCAATTTCACTCATTGTAAATGGGGTGTTTAGAATTTCTATATCTTCTTCATTTAACTTTGGCAATTCGCATGTATCTAGGAATCTGTCCATTTCTTCTGTGTTTCCCATTTTATTAGAGTACAGGTTCTCGAAGTAGGTATTGATGATCCTCTAGATTTCTGCTGGGTCTGTTGTAACAACATTTTTCATTCTTAATTGCATGGATTTGAGCCTTTTCTTTCCTTTTTTTGATAAGGTTGGCTAAATGTTTATCAATTTTATTTATTCTTTGAAAAACCAACTCTTTGATTCATTAATTTTTTGTATTGTTCTCTTAGTCTCCATTGCATTGATTTCTGGTCTGATCTTTATAATTTCCTCTCTTGTATAAGCTTTGGGTTTGTTATGCTCTTCTTTTTCTAGGAGCTTGAGGTTCTGCATTAGGTTATTTTTCTGAGTTCTCTCTGTTTTCCTAATATGGGCATTGACTGCTGTGAATTTCCCACGTAGAACTGCTTTCATTGTGTCCTATAGATTCCTGTATGTTGTACTGGCATTATTATTTACTTGTAGAAATTATGTAATTTCTTCTTTAATTTCCTCTGTGACCCATTGGTTGTTCAGGAGAGTGTTATTCAATTTCCATGTGTTTGTGGGAGTTTTGTGGTTTCTTATGTTATTTACCTCCAATTTTATTGCACTATGGCCTGATAATATACAGGGGGCAACTTCAATTCTTTTACATTTACTTAGACATGTCCTATGAGCTATCATGTAGTCTATTTTGGAGAATGACCCGTGTGCAGCCAAAAAAGATATGTATTCTGATTTTGTGTGGTGGAACACTCTGTAAATATCTAGTAAGTCCATTTTTTCAATAGGTTGGTTCAGTTCTAAAATTTCATCGTTAATTTTTTGTCTAGATGATCTGTCTATTTGTGATAGTGGAATATTGAAGTCCCCCACTACAATTGTATTAGTTCCTATTTGATTTTTTTTCTCATTAAGTTTATTGGTACATTTTTGGTATAAAATACATTTACATTCATCACTGGGATCTTGTACCTTTACATGAATATCTTGGTTCTTATTTTTTTCCCCTTCCCTTGCCCTCCCTTCATCCCCTCCACCCTTCCCTATTTGCAAAGACCTTGTTTCCATTTTTTTTCCTCTTTTCATATTTTTTCCTTTCCCTTTTTTCCCTTCCCCTACCCCTCCCAATTCCCCTGGTCTTTTAGACCTTTTCTTCCTGCTACACAATATCAGTTATACATTTTTTTAAATTACAATATTAAGATCTAGGAGACATTACCACAGATTTTACAGAATTTAAAAGGATATAGAAAGCATATGACAAAAATCTTTTTTGAAATAAATTTGACAACTTCTAAGAAGTACCTTGGAAGACAAATTAATGAAACTAACTCTGGAGGAAATATAAAATTTGAATAGCACTTATTAAAGAAAGTATATTCCTAGCTTGAAAACCTACCTATATGACAACAGCAGGCTCATAAACATTTTAACTGATAAATTATATCAAACAATTAAAGCAGAAAAAAGAAGGAACACTTCTCCCCTCATTTTAGGAACTCAACATTGTGCTAATCCTAAAACTGGATAAAGATAATAGAAGAAAAAAGTATGAACATACATAGAAATTTGTTTAACAAAACGAACTATTGGAAGTCAGATCTGGCAGGATGTAGAAAGTGTTTTTATTATAGGGATGGCAGCATTGGTTCAGCACTGGAAGATCCACCCTCAAAAGTCATCATTTTAACAGAGGAAAAGAAAAAGCCATATGATCCTGTCAGTAGTTGGAGAAAAAGTATTGGACTAAATTCTACAGCTGTTCATGGTAAAAGCTATTAGGAGCCTAGAAGTAGAACAGAACCTTCTCAACCGATTAAAGACATGTACTTCATACTTCCCTCAAGAACACCTTATGTAAATGGAGAAGATACAATGCTTTCTCCTTAAGGTGGGGAACAAGGGCAGATATGCTTACTCTTTATCTGTACATTAAACTTTGAAACCTAGGCCCCACCAAAATAGTCTGGCAATAAAATGACACAACTAGGATAGGATTGGCATGGCAGAAGCAAAATCTTTATATGTAGATGAAATGACCATCTACAGAGAAAATACTAAGAAATCTCTAGGAGCCCCTAGAACTTGTACTTGAATTTAGCAGGATTAGAAAACAGAAGGTATATATAAAAATTCAGATCTGTGTATACTTGCTATAAATGAAGAATTGGATATTGAAATTTAAAAGTTATGTAGGAGTACAAGGGACCTAGAAAAGTTAAAAACAAAAACAAAAACAAAAACAGTGTTGGAAGACTTTTAGTACCTAACTTTAAGACTTCTTCTAAAGCTATAGTAATCAAGGCAGTGTTGGTGTAAGGAAAGACATATAGATCATTTGAATAAAACAGAGAATCTAGAAATAGAACCACACATATATGGTCCACTGAGCTTTGAAAGATTATTTAACATTAGCATTTTATAGAATATAAACTCAATTCAAGAGCCAAGGAAGAGAGTGTTTGCAGCAAATGGCACTAGAACGCCAGATATCCGTATATAAAAAATTAACCTCAATGCTTTTTTTTCCATACATGAAAATAACTTGAAGGTATCTATGAACCTAAATAAGAAAGCCTAAAAGTATGAAACTTTAAGAAGAAATTATAAGGGAAAATATTTATGAATTCAGGGTAGGCAAGAACTACCTAGGATACAAAAGACATGATGTATAAAAGACAAAAATTGATAAATGGGATTCCATCAAAATTTAGAACTTTAAATGACATCATTAAAATGAAAAGCAGTCCTTAAACAGACCATATTTACAATACATATAGCCTATGATCAGAATATATAAAGAATTCTTAGAGCTCATTAATAAACAACCCAATTAAAATGTAGACATAAGAAGATGATAAATAGCCAGTATAGCACAAGGAATGGTGTGCAACTCTAGAATCAGAAAAATACTAATCAGTACAATAATAAGATTGAATTATACACTCATTAGGGAGATGAAGTCAAAAGTTTTAAAAGCCTTGTCATGACTTTTTCTTTTTGTTGCATTCTCCCCCTTTGGGTTTAATTTGTCATGCCCAGTGGATTCTTTCTGCTGGGTTTTCTGCGGTTGTGATCCTCATTGTCTTTTCCTAGGGCATTGTCTAAAATTTTTTGGAGTGCCGGTTTGGTATTCATGAAGTTCCTGAGGTGCTCTTTCTCATGAAAGTATCTTATTTCTCCATCAATTGTGAAAGATAGTTTTGCAGGGTACCTCAATCTGGGTTGGAGGCTGTTTTCCTTTAGGGCTTGAAATACATCACTCCAAGCTCTTCTTGCCTTGAGGGTTTGCATTGAGAAGTCTGCTGTGATTCTAATGGGCTTTCCTTTGTATGTGATTTGTTTCTTTTCTCTCACTGCTTGTAGAATTTTGTTCTTCTGTTGGATTTCTGGAATCTTAACTATTATATGCCTATGTGTAGATTTTTTTTTGATTAAGGCTAGCTGGAGTCCTATATGCCTCACTTGTCTGTATGTCAAGTTCTTTTCCCCTGCTTGGGAAGTTTTCTGCCATCACTTCTGTGAACAGTTTTTTTTATGTCATCTGCACTCTCTCCTGTTTCTTCATTGACTCCAATCAGTCTTATGTTATTCTTCTTTGCATCATCTAGCAGCTTCTGGATTGATTTCTCATGTTCCTTTACAATTTTAAAGCAATTTTTCTTTTCCTCCTCACTAATTGCAATCTTATCTTCTATATGTGAAATTCTATCCTCACATTGGTTCATTCTGCTGTGCAGACTTTTGATGGAGTTTTTAATCTCTTGGTAATCTATTTGCATCTGTTTTATGGATTCCATTTGTTTCCTATGCTGGGATTCCATCATGTTCCTCAGATCCGCTAGTTTTTAAATCTGTGTCCTCTCTAGATTTATTAATCATGTCTTGCACCATGAGCAAAATCTTTGCTGTTATCTGAGTAATTATTTCTGATTTCATTTTTCCCAGATCCTCTTTTGTTGCCAGTTCAGAGAGTCCAGGTGATTGAGTATCAGATTGTTTCATCTCGTTTCCCTTTGGGGTTGCTGTAGGTGATCCAGAAGTCTGTTTTTGAGACTTGTTTATGTGTCTTCTCATTTCCATGGGAGGGGTTGCTTCTGGCTCCCACACAGCTCACCTTCTCTGCCCTAGGAGCTTGGGATGGCAGTGGGGGAGCTTCCTTCCAGGTTCTGGGACTGGCTCAGCTTCTCCATCCTAGGAGCTTGGGATGGTGTTGGGGGAGCTTCCTTCTGGGTGCTGGGACTGGCTGAGCTTCTCTGCCCTAGGAACCTGGGATGGAGGTGGGGAGCTTCCTTCTGTGTTCTGAGACTGGCTGAGCATCTCTGCCCTAGGAGCCCTATTTGATTTTTCATGTCCATCAATATTTGTTTTGTACAGTTGGAGGCATTCATATTTGGTTCATATATATTTAGGATAGTCATCTCTTCCACTTGGATTGTTCCCTTCACAAGGATGTAGTGATTATCTTTGTCTCTCTTAGTTAGTTTTGTTTTGAAATCTACTTTGTCTGCAAATAAGATTGCTACCCCTGCTTTTTTCTGGGTTCCTGTGGTGTGGAGAACTGTTTTCCATCTTTTTATTTTCAGTCTATGAACTTCTTTTTGAGTTAGGTGTGTTTCTTGTATATAGCATATTGCTGGATTTTGCTTCTTAATCCATCTGTCAGTCTATTTCTTTTGATTGGTGAATTCAGGCCATGAACATTGATACTTGTAATTGATAGATATTGACTCATCCTTGTCATGATGTTTTGCTGCTGTTGGCTCTTTTATTTCTTATTTTTTCCCCCTTTCCCTTTCCCCTTCCTTAGTTTCTTACCTTGCCTGGTGGCTTCCCTCTACTGGGCCTCATGGAGTTGTCACCTTCATTGTCTTTTTCTAGGATATTGCTTAGAATTGTTTGGAGTGCTGGTTTGGTGTTCATGAAATTTCTCAGGTGTTCTTTGTCATGGAAGTATCTAATTTCTCCATCTATTTTGAAAGATAATTTTGCAGGACACAACAGTCTACGTTGGAAGTTACTTTCTTTTAGGGCTTGAAATACTTTACTCCAGGGTCTCCTTCATTTGAGGGTTTGTGTTGAGAAGTCTGTGTGACTCTGATGGGCTTTCCTTTGTAGGTGATTTATTTATTTTCTCTAACTGCCTGTAGGATTTTGTTCTTCTTTTGGGTTTCTGGGATCTTGACTATTATATGTCTAGGTGTAGATTCTTTTTGATCATAGCTAGTTGGAGTTCTATATGACTCACTTATCTGTATGTCCAATTCTCCACCTCTGTCTGGGAAGTTTTCTACTATTACTTCTGTGAACAGTTCTTTTATGTCAGTTGTACTTTCTCCTGTTTTGTCATGGATTCCTCTCAGTCTTATGTTATTCTTCTTTGTTTTTTTTTTTTTTCCTTAAGTTCTTTTATTGGTACATTTTAGGTATACAATTCATTTACATTTATCATTGGGTGTTTTGTGCCTGTACATGATGTATCTTGGTTCTTATTTTTTCCCCATTACCTGTGCACCCTTCACTCCCTCCACCCTTCCCTGTTTACATAGACATCGTTTCCTTTTTTTTCTTTTCTCATAGTTTTTCCTTTCCCTCCTTTCCTTTCCCCTTCCCCTCCCTTCACCTCCTTGTGTTATTCTTCTTTGCATCATCTAGCAGCTGCTGGATTGATTTCTCATGGTCCCTTGCTATTTTGAAGAGATCTCTGTTTTCATGGTCCTTAACTGCAATCTTGTTTTCTATATCTGATATTCCATCTTCAGATTCCCTTAATCTGCTGTGCATGCTTTCAATGGAGTTTTTAATCTCCTGAATATCTGTTTGAATCTGTCTCATGGATTCCATTTCTTTCTTATTTTGGGGGATCATGGTTTCCATTTCTTTCTTATGCTGGGCATTCATGGCTTCCAGCATGTTTCTGAGTTCATCTATTTTTTTTTATCTGTTTGTATTCTAGAGTCTCTAATCATGTCTTTCACTCTGTTCACCATCTCTGTAGTTATCTGGGAGATTATTTCTGCTTTGAATTTTTCTAGAGCCTCATTCATCTGTTTTGTTACTTCTTGTGCTATAAGTTCAGGGTGTCCAGGTGGTTGGTTATCAGACTTTTCCACCTCATTTCCCCCAGGATTTGGCTTTTGTGGGGTGGAAGTCTGAATTTGTGCCTTACTTAAATGTGTTCTCATTTTTGTTTTTGGTAATGTCCTTGGTTTACTTCCTGGGTTGATACTTTGAAGTTGCTTATTGTAAATATCTTTGTTGCTGTACTTATGGAATGATTTCTTCTCAGAGGTGTCTTTCACATGTAGCTGGTCTTTAGGTTTTGAGCCTATAATGGCTCTGAGGCTGTCTTATTTTCATTATACCAGGAAGGACAACTGATTAGATCAATTACAACACCTTAGCCCAAGTGATACAATCAGCAACACAATAGCATCAAGTATCTGTTAGAAAATGACAATTCGTGGTAGTTATTAATCTATCACCTTTAACTGTGTGAATTAAATCAAAATCAAGGACCAACCCAACATATGTTTATAGTGAATAAACTCTTCAATATAGCAACTTTATCCTTTGGGATGGGAAGTTAGAAGGAATTGAGGAGGGAGGAATAGGTAAGTAGAAGGATAGGGGAAGGTTAGCAGTGAGGCCAGAGGGCACAGACAAGGGAAGGAAAGAGAAGAAAAGAAAGATAAAGAAGAAATACGAATTAGGGGCAGAACAGAAACACAAAGGGAGATGAAGAACAATGTGGGACAGCAAGGGAGTGAGGCAGAGAGAGAGAAAGAAAAGAGAAAAGAAAGGAAAAAGAGAAAAATAAAAATTTTAGAAGAGTAGCAAAGAAGGAAAAATATTAAAAATAAGAGCAAAAAAATAGTGGTAATTTTGAAAATAACAAATAAAAGATAAAAATGAAGGGCCTCCTTCAGGGTATGTCTCTGCTGTCACAATAGACTATGGGGGCAGCAGTGTATAGTTATAAGTCAATGAGTCTCAGTAAGCCAGTCACAGACTTGTGAGATTCAGGCAGATTTCTGGCTTCAAGTCCCAAGTTGAGCTCTCTGTTCTCCTGTAGATTGAACTCTGCAAGGTTCTACTGCAGGTTCCAGCTGCCTTTCCCCTGAAGATAGTCCAGGTTCTGATGGGAAGTGATGATCCCTCCAATTCATCAAGCACGGTGGTCGGGTGTGCCTTTATTGCAGAGAGTCTCTTCACTTTTCCAGTGGGCTTCAGTTTTCATCAGGGAGCCTGAGAGAGGCCCTTTCTCTGTTGTTCACTTCTGTAGCTCAGGACAATGGTCTTTATATTCCCCTGTGCCACTGTAGTGTGGATCCAGGTGGGTGCACAGCCCAGAGATGCAGTGGGGTGGGCGCCTTCGTGGCCAAACTGGAGGCTGGTGGGCATGCCCGGGGGTCATCACCGGCTAGGTCTCTGGCTAGATCTCCTGGTGGAAAGTGGGCGGAGCCAAATACTGAACTTTCTCAAAAGCTTTTTCTGTGTCAATTGAAATAATCATGTCATTTTTATCTTTTCGTCTGTTAACCTGATGTATCACACTGGCTGATTTCTGTATGCTTAATCCAGCCTTGCATATCAGGAATACATCCCATTTGATTAATATATATAACTGTTTTGATCTGCTGCTGGATTTAATTTGCTAATTTTTAAAGTGACTTTTGCATCAATGTTCATCAGATATATTGGCCTTTAGTTTTCTTATGGTATCATTGGCTTAGGTATCAAGGTGATGTTGACCTTGTAAAATGTGTTCAGAAATAGTCCCTAAAGAAGCATATTTGGAAGAATTCAAGAAGTTTTGGGAATAATTCTTTGATTATTTGGTAGAATTTAGCCATGGAGTCATCCTGGGATTTTCCTTTTTGGAAAATTTTAGATTACTTCTTCAGTCTCTTTGCTATTCATCTTTCTATTACATGATTTCTATTACATGATTCAAACTTGGAAGGTTACATTTTTCTAGCATTTTATTTCCTTTAGGTATTCCATTTTTTGGTACTTATTTATAAAACAATTCCTCATATCTTTTTTCTCAGGCATTTGTTTTAAAGCCTCTACTTTTTTCCCCCCACTTTTCTTTTTCATTCATTTGAATGTTCTTTTCTTAACTAGACTAGGGGTTTGCTGATTTTATTTTTTTAAATATCCAGTTTTGCTTTCATTTATATTTTCTATCACTTATGTGTTTTCTATTTATTTGAATTCAGATTTTTAATATTTTTGTCTATCTGTTAACTCTGGATTTAGTTTTTTCTTTTTTAAGCTCCTTGACATACAATATTAGGCTGTCTATTTGGGATCTTCCTTCTTTTTAAACATAGACATTTATTGCTATAACCTTTCCTCTACAGGACTGCCTTTAATGCATCCCATACATTTTTGTATGTTGTGTTGTCATTGTCATTTGTAAAAAGACACTTTAAAATTTTAATTTTGATTTCATCTTTGATACCCTGGTTATTCAGGATTAATTTTCTTTTAAAATTACAATATATTTTAAGCAAATAGAGAAAATACAATGAAGAATATGATACCTGTATACCCAGCAACACATCTTGCCATATTTATAAAATCTTTAAAAAAGGTATTGGGTCAATATAGATAAAACTAGAGGCCCTCTTTTAAAAATGACTCCCTAAAAAAAAATGACTCCAATCCCATTTTCTTCTCTTCCACCAAGTTAATTCCTATCCTAAATTTAACATTTTTATTTTCTTATTTTCATCCATGCTTTGCTATATATGTGAATTCATGGATAGCATATAATATTTTATATATGCTTTAAAAGTTTATGCAAATGAAATCATGATGTATTAATCTTCAGTCTTCTCTTTTTCTAATGTATTTTTGACATTAAATTGAGGGCTTTTTCATTATGAGTGATAAACTGTATTTCAGTACAGGTAAATATACAATATATTGATCCCTTATTTTGTTGATGGACAGTTAGCTTGCATTTGATATTTCACTATTATCTTGAAAAGAATATTATTGCACATTTCTTCTAGACATAATGTGAAAATCTATGGTACATTTCTAGGAATATTTTTGCTGGGTTATGGATTTACATGCCCTCAGCTTTGCTAACAGTTGCCATTTTTAATCTAAAGCAATAAACATTCTCACCTGTGATGAATGAGAGGGCGTTAACATACTACCTCTGTTAAATAGTGAGTTTCCACATGTGGGTGGAATTGCTCCTCTGTGCTGTGGTTTATATTCACTCACCAAATACATACAATGGTGTATATGGAATCTGATGTATCCGGTAGGATGTGTCTCTGTTTTGCTCTAGTTGAAAATTATCTTGGCTAATCTTGATCTTTCTCTCTTCACATTAATTTTGAAACCAAGGTCAATCACATTAAAGACATTTGATTTGATACTTAGGTTTAGTTTGTCATTAACAGTTGTTGAATTTGAGCAACAACTAAAATTTCATGTATGTACACAATCATTTGGTTATTGTTATGATACATTTGAATAAAGAATTTTCTTTTATTAAACCATACTTATATTTCCAGAATAAGCCTATTTGGTTACAATGAATCTTAAAATATTGGCTGGATTCAGATTGCTAATATTTGAATCTGCATTCCCACATGAGATAAGCCTATAAGTTCCTTTCTTATTTTGTCCTTGTCTGGTTTTGGTATCGGGGTTATAAAACTCTGTTGTAATTTGGAATTCGGGTAGAACTCCAATTCTCTCTCTCTCTCTCTCTCTTTCTCTCTCTCTCCCTCATTTTGAGACAGGGTCTCAGTAAATTGCTAAGTGGCACAGACTAGGCTTGAACTTGGGATCCTCCTGCCTTGGACTCTGAGAGTGCTGGGATTAGAGGTGTGTGCCACCACTCCCAGCTTGAGTAGCATTTTAAAATATATTTAAATTATTAGCTCGCTGGATGACAGAATTCAGCTCTAAAGGTATATATGCCTAGAGGAGAAATTAATTAAATGGGAAAAAAGACACAATAGGGGGATTACATCTTTGCTTTCTCTTTCATTGTTTTCTGCTCTTCAATTTCTTTCATTGTTAACTATTTTGCTACATTTTTAACTTCTTGAGTTGAAAGTTTGGCTCACTAATGGTTCAGTATGGACTGTATGGATATTTATTAGATTCAGTTTGCTATCTTGTTAATATTTATATTTTTGCTAAAAAACTTAAAAAACATTGAGTTGTGGTAAAAGATTCACTTTGTTATTTTGGGTTTATGAATTTTCTTACATCTTGTCAATTTTTGTTTTATATATTTTGAGGTCACTAACATAATTTTTAAAATCTTCATTTCTAAATTATACATTAATCAAGGAAGCTGTTCCTTAACATTTTACTCTGGAATGAATTTAATTTCCAAAGCTTGCTAGAATGTGTTCTTCCTCTGACAAATAAGCAGGGTGTCATTGTATTGCATATGCTATATTTGTGATTTTTATGACTCTAAGAATTGTAGCTATTCTCCATCTGGTTAGACAAAGCAAGAAAGATCACAGTGTGATGACTATTAAATACTTAGGATGATTGAGAGACCATCTTACTTGAATACTTTAAATAATAGGACAGAGATAATTTCTTTTTTATGGGTTAGCTGGGTGTATCTAGAAAAAAAGCATGACCACATGTCTATTTCTATTATTTTAAAATATAATATCTACAAAGAATGTAGGAGTATGCTTTTCTTATAATGCAAATATTTCTATCAATCAATACACACTATCCATGCATCAATCAAATTGCATCTGGATATTATGAGTTTAATTTCTTATCTACTACTGTTGCTTACAAGGAAGACTTTAGCAGTCTTGATCTGCCAGTCACAAAGTAAGGCACCACATGCCTCAGTGTGGCAATACCTAGGAACTGCAAGTACCTTCAATTTATTTCAAAAATGCTTCACTAAACCTGACTTTGATTTTCAATTAAAATATATCAAATAAAGTTTTGATTATTACCTTCTGCCAGGCAAATATTATATTTGGTACTAGATTAGGGCATTACTGAAGTTAATTAAGAAAGAGAATGAATCTATTTGTGTTCACCACCTACCAACACTGTTTTGTTTTCTCCATATACACATACATGTCATAAATCAGAATTCACCAGATAAACCTTGGTTAAGATTAAAGATAAATTTTGCCATTACTAAAATCCTTGTGTAGTGTGACAAAATATGCAGAACAGTTTCCTTCCTGTTCACTATTTTTGGATTTGGTTGGTTGGTCATTTCTTAGAGCTCCATGACAACCTGGAAAGCAAGGGTCATCTTTTGGAAGATTAGTATTATTGGCTTGTAAAAAGACAGCTTCTAAGATTTCTTCTATTTTTGTTTTTCTACTAGAATCACTGCCTAGAACCTAAAAATAATAACTACACAATCAATGAAGGGCACACTGGAAGAACTAAACTTGTCACCATTGAGATAAAAGGAAGGGGTACCATCACCATCAATCAGAAAAATATCCTATGGACTATAATGCAGTAAAATTATTTAGGACAGAAGAATGTTTCCGCTCCAAGGTGGGTCCATCTCAACACAAAGGAGTTATTTAAAATTCAATACTGGGAGAATTAGAGCAAAAGAGACTTTCAAGAGAAATAAAAATGGGGAGGGGGAAATTAATTTATAAATATAGTTAATGTCACACTATAACATTATAAGATGCACATTAAATACAAAATGGTCAAATAGGTAATAATTCAAAAGCAATATGAACAATAAGTTCTGTGAATGGAGGATGAAGAACTGAAAATCACATGCTGATCTTGTAAATTCTAGTTAGTTTTATACTTAATTTATACTTATGCTACCCAGAGGGACTATTCTCTCAGAGCAGATAAAGACTGAGTAATATTGTCTATTAATCTATATTTTCTATTAAGAGATACATATTTAAAATGTTTTGTGTCACTAAGAAGAATATACTATTAGATGAACGTATATTCTTTTTTCCTAAGTCAAACTACTTCACAATTCTAGAAATTTTACACCAAGAGAGCCTTTTAACAATGGTTAGTTGGATGTACTCATAAGAAGTCAGGGCCATCTCTGTGGTATTTTGAAGACCTAATATGTATATAAGGTTCTGATATACACAAATTTCAGTTATAGTTTAGTTAGATAACACCAGTCCTCCCAGAAACAGTGCAATTTTTACTTGCCACTGCTAGATCTTCAGTCCACAAAGCACTATATAAATAATAGATTCATGTCAAGGTCTGTGATCAGTTTTGTCACTTCTCTCAAAGTCTACAAGTGGGTGATTGGCCATTGTGCATTTCTTACTGTGTGTTTTTTACACACAGCGAAGTGTATGGCTGTGTTGTCTCATTTAACAGTGATAAACCTACATAGGGTATCCTGCAGAAAGTGGATGATAGAAAGAAGGAATTGTTCAATTAAAATGAAGAGCAGCAAAGAAATGAAAAGTGATAATGCTGGAGGTATAATTTGATCCCAATGTAAATGGAGTTTAGAACAAATAGTTGACTGGAAATGTTGATGCTGGCAACATACACTTCAAGAGACACAGCTAGACAGACTTACCAACACATGAAGAAAGGTTGTGATGATAAGAATAAAGATGTTCCAGAAGAAATGTTGGTAGCAATGGTTCACATAAAAGTAACTCTCAGAGATATTTGAAAACATAGAAGGGGCAAAGGAAAAATAATTATTTATTAGATATTGATCCAACTAAGAAAGGAGAACGACAATTTTATAGGGCCAATTTTTAAAAAAATAAAATAAGCTTTTATGCAGAGACAGACAAATATGTTAAGAGTCACAGAAGAAACAATTTCTGTCACTGAATTTTAAGATTGCTTTGTACTGCTTTAGCTTTAATGCTCATTTTTAGTCTGGTACTACTGTGTAAATGGAAGAACATCTGTATAAACAATGGCCATAACAGTCTGTTATGAGATAGTGGTGCACAAGGGATGCAATGGATTTCAATTTTAATTAGATTGAAATGAAATAAATATTAATATAGGCCTTGGTTTGTATAAGATAATATAAATGTTATAAAAATGGAGAAAGAGATACATTGAGGATATGGAAGATTAAAGAGAAGGTTGGGGAAGGAAAGATGAGAGAATGGGAAACTAATAATACTAAATGGCTAGCAGAAAGCAAAATATTATAATTACTCAGAATTGTAGCAAACAAAGTCAGGTAACTTTTAAAATGCATATCACTTTTATATGTTATTTTCTATTAGTATGGAATTAAGAAAAAATATTTGCTTATTCAGCTGAGCTCATTAGATATTGATCTGGGTTTGTTAGCCCTCTCTATTATTTGTTCTTTGGCTTTTGGCAAATTTTATAATGCAATATGTTTTCTTCTTAAAGATTTAAAAAAAATGATATATTTCTTAATCAAAGACTGAATTTCACACCCATGTTGAATGGTTTATATGATATTTTTTACCTTTTGTACAGCAAGACATAAAGAAACTGAAAGAGATGAGTATCTAAAAGGAGTATTCCCTGGGAGCCCGTGGACCCAGGGAGGAAGAGCTCTCCATTCTGGAAAGTCTTCTCAGTTGGAGAACTTCTTCCACCAGCACTGCTCCAAGTCTTCTGAGCCCCATCCTATACGTATAACTCATCATAGCCTCCAAATATTACTACTTACCTCCTTGGAAATAACTCTCTTCCCCGAAAGTCTCCATTTCCTATTTTTGGGCCATTGAATAATTGCTATAGTACATTTGAATCACATTCCAGACTCTGGCACTAGTATTAGCTATTACCATGTGTTGAGTATAGATGTGTGGGAACAGGAAGTCAAAGTGGTTTTCTAGAATAACCAAGCAGAGCCTGGAAAGGTGAAGTTTCACATTATATAGACAACAAAGGAATATGGCTTATCTAGGGAACTTAGGGCATTTTAGTTTTCTTTTTCTTTTCTGAGTTGTTGCCTTTCTGTAACAGGATCAAATTAGAGTGCAAACCCATGCATTGTCTTTGTTCCACCACTGGGAAAATAGGATTCAGTCACTGAGTCTAAATTTAAGCATAATTGAGTTTAGTTTGGGAATGAAATGTATTCAGTTTTGTCTGGGTTAAATTTATTTTAAAAATATCTTATTTTGACCCTCTTTAATACAGATAAATTGGAACAATTTAAATATCAAAAAGAGGAAAATGAAAGTCACCCATAATCCTACTCTGTTTTAGCATTTGGATATTTTATCTATCTATCTATCTATCTATCAATCAAATCTTAGATATAGATTTTATAAAACTGACATTATAGTGTGTGTGTGACTTTGTTGTAGCAGCATGTCATGAACAGCTTCCTCCATCATTAATTTATTAATATATTTTCATGTAGTCAGGGCAATCAGTCATTTCCTTTATGCATTCCTCATTTGCTTTTATGCTTGGCAATGTCTTCCTTCCTTGGAAAACAAATCAATATTCCCTTAGTTACTTTCTAAACATTATATGGATAAAGACTGGTAAAATGTGTTCTAGGAATATGGGATTATTTGAGGCAAAAATTAAGTACTATGCATGGTCGTAGGCCAGGGAACATCAACTATGGCTTGCTATACTTAATCCTAGAGATCAACAATTTCAAAATATCAAGAATGAATAAAGTTCAAGTTCCCTCACTCAACTGGAGGTGGTTCTGAGAAAGAAAGGAAATACTATTCCATTTGAATTGGAAGGAAAGAATTAAAGCAGCTAGGTAAAAAATTAAAAAATTAAAAAAATAGGTAAAAATAGGCTGATGAAAATTACTTGGTTACCCTATATATCAATAGTGCTCTTCCTGTATTTATGCCAGGATCTCAATGGCAAATTGCTGCAATCTTTTATTCTTTGCCTGTCTCTTCTCAGATTATGTAATGCAGACAAGAAAAATACTTAGAAAAGACTTTGTTATGGCGGGTATAATCACTGGAATTTATTTCTGGTTCTCTGTTGCCCAAATTAGGCCTATGAATCAGGTATTCATTCATTTTGGCAGTTTGTTCAATATCTTTTTCTTCTCATCAAAGAGGATTTCAATCTTTTTTTTCCAGAAGAATCAAGTTTCATGAAAGCAGAGTTTCTGACAGTCACACTACCCTCTCTGCCTTTCCTATCCCTAACTATTCATGGTGCCTCAGCAATGTCTGGTTTCTAAGACTTATTATAATATTTCAGCTCACTTCATATTGCACTAGAGTCTATTCACACAGACTGTAGAACATTTTCAGAAAACTACACACACACACACACACACACACACACACACACACACCATCTTCACATTCATCATTAGTCATTTCCCCTTTTAGAAACACTCTTACTTCCCTGATTAAATTCCCACTTCTCGGTCAAGGCCTAACTTAAGATTCATCTCCTCCAAAAAGCTTTCCCCTTCTTCCTCAAATTTTTGTGGATTTCTCTGATTCTTTAATTCCTCAGGTAGTAGGATCAGTATAATTCACCTCTGAAATACACTATTTCATGTCGTACTCTACACATAAATATTTTTCATCAAATAAAAAGTAGATTCCTTGAGAACAGTGACCATGACTTATACTTCTGTTGATTCCATCATATAGAATGTTCAAAATAATCAACAAGAATATACTGTACTCATTAATATACATATCCTTTTAAGGAAACAATAATTTTTAAAATAACTTTATTGGGCTGCAATTTTTAAAATGACTTCATTGGGATGAAATTCACATTACCTTATAACTCATCCTTTTAAAACTTAAAATTCAGTGCCTTTTAATGTATTCACAAAGTTGTGTAATCATCACCACTACATAATTTTTAGAAATTTCATCATCCATGAGAGAAATTCCATATCCCTTTAACTATTAGCCTTTTCCAATCCTTTCATTTTCCCCAGCCAAAGGGAACCATTAATGAGCTTTCTATCTCTATAAATTTGCCCAGTTTGGACATTGCTTATATGTAGAATCAGTAAATGTGGTCTTTTATGACTGACATCTTTCGTTTAACATAATGGTTCATCCATGTTGTAGTATATGTCAGCATGTTATTCCTTTTTAGTGAGATATAATTGAATAACATAAAATTTCCCATTTTAAAATATAAGTCAATGTTATTTTAGTATATTTGCAACATTGTATAACCATCATCACTATCTAATTCTAGAATATTTCTATCACCTCTGAAAGATCCTGGTAGTAATTGGTGGAAATTTTTCACTCTTCCCATCTCTGCAACCATTAATATACATCTTGTTTTTATGGATTTCCCTATTCTGGACATTTCATGTAAGTAGAATGATACAGTATATGATCTCTTGTATTTGCCTTACTTCATAATGTCTTCAAGGTTCATCCATACTGTAGCTTATATTAGTACTTCAATACTTTTAGGGCCCAATCCTATTCTATTATTTGGATATATACAAATATTTAAAACAAGTAAAACACTTATCTGTTGATGAAGAATTTATGAACATTATGACTAATACTGCTGTGAATGTGTAAGTTTCTGTGTGGATATATGTTTTCAATACACACTCATATATATTTGGGGGTCACATAGTGATACTTTACATTTAAATTTGTGAAGAACTGCCAAACTGTTTTTAACTATTTTCAACTTGATAATTTCATTTATCTTATTTAATTTTAAAGACCATTACTTTTCAGTTTTGTAAGTGTCCTTTACAAAGATCTGCTTGCTGTTTATTTTCTTTGTTCCCTGCCCTCTGTCCACCTCATGTTTATGTTTTTTACTCTTCTGTAAATAATATATGTTCACTTTTACAGAAAGATGAACTCCAGATTGTATGTATTTATCTGTTTCTATTCTAGATAGATTTGTTAGAAATATTATAGACAGTCAGATAGGGCTAGGTCCTCAACAGGACAAAGGTGAAACACACCACAACTGTGGCTGGAGACATATCTGTTGGAGACTGGGCCTCAAGGTAAAGACAAGATGATCAGACCTGAATAGTTCCTCAAAGAACAAGCACTGGGCCTAATGAAGTCTAGATAGACATCAGCCACCCTGGTGGGTGACCAGAGACTGCTGGGCCCACCATTTCCTAGGAGAATCTTTGTTCTTTCCATCCATGCTTTTTACGTGACTTGTTTCCTGATTGGACCACTATTACTTAAGTGACTATACTTGTAACCTTATTGAATGATCAGGCTGTGATCCACATTGTGAGCACATGGGTTTCACTCTATAAAACTGTGGAGTGGAGTCCCCAGGCTACCCATTTGGGAGCCCTCATGCCCCTCAGGAGCTATCCTATCAATAAATATCTTCCTACTCTTAACCTCCATTGTTCCTAGAATTCATTCTTTGATTTTTAGAGAACATGAGCTTGGCATATGAGATCATTAACAGGTTGGGAGACAGAATATTTCATATTTCAGTTCTAGTATTATTTTCTTTTTCTTATGTATCTATTATATGGCTTTTTAAAATGAATTTATAATTTCTCTATCCCATGACAAATTTAAGAAAACTTTACCAAAATGTAGTGTTTCTAAAGCTTTTTATTTCAATGTTTTGGTTTTATGGTGAAGGGAGCATTTGCAGTACATATTGCAGTTGTAAATCCATCACGTCTATGTGGCACTCTGCCCAAACCCCCCAAACCCCATGGTACCATAAATATAACATTAGTGATGGTTCTGCTAACCTGGGATAGACAAATATTCAAGAAGAAGATTTTGTAATCTATGTGTACCTCTATGTGCTTCTCTTATTTTGCACGTTATAAAAATTTTTGTGAATAGAAATATTGAAAAAGAGAGAGGTAGAAAGTATTGAAATTTAGGCTGTGTGTCACACAGTGATAGAGCACTTGCCTAGTATCTATGAGGCCCTTGATTGATTCCCAGAACTGGAGGAAAAAAACCTATTGAATCAAAAAAGTGATGGGCCGGGGATTTAGCTCAGTGGTTCCGCTGCCTTCCCTGCAAGCACAAGGACCCAAGATTGATCCCTGGTACTGAAAAAAAAAAAAAAAAAAAAAAAAGTGATGGCTCTATATTTTTCAAAATAATGAAATGATTTTCAATTTAAAAGACTAAAGTCCCGAAGTTTTAGAGTATATTTTTCATTTTAAAAATGTTTACCAACTAACAATTATCGATTCTGTGTTAAGATAATGAATCCACTTAAGCACTTTAAGAAAATAACAAAAGTATTAAACCTGTATCACTATCATTTATGGCTGGGAATTTGCTTCTGTATTGTTTTCTGAGCTTTGCATTTCCAAAATAAACATCTATGGATCTACCTGCTAAATTGGTGAGGGGGCAGACTGGAAATGGCTCTCAGGGCATGACATGGGATAGTCAAGCTGGCCAAAGAAGAGACAAATAGATGGAGCCAGAGTCATGTCTTCATGCTTCTGGTTTCCAGGGGAGAGACTCTGTTAAGGATTTTAGGGCAAGGAAGAATGGGCAAGGATGAAAGTGCTTCTATTTTTCTAGGAAAGAGATAGCACCTTGTTTCAAAGAGAATGAAAACCAAGGCTGTGGAGCCTGGCTATTACTTTATAATGCACTTTTAATTTAGAGACAAATGTAGATCCATATGTAACTAAGAAATGCCTTTTACCCATGTTCTCTCAGTGATAACATCTTGTCAAGCTGTAGCATAACAACACAATTAGGGAATTGGCATTGGTACAGTTAAGATACAGAAGACTTCTATCCTCATAAAGATCCTTCATGCTGTCCTTTAAAAGCTACATCTCCCCTTCTTCCTTAACCCTTTGAAACCATTAAAATGTTCTTCATCTCTATTATTTTAGCATTTCAAAACCAACACATGAATGAAACCATACAAAATGTATCAATTTGGGATGGGCTTTTTCATTCAGCATAAGTCTTTCAAGATCTATCTAGGTTGTTGCGTGAATCAATAGTTTCTTTTTATTGTTGAGTAGTTTTCCATGCTATGAATGTACTACAGTTTATTTAAGTATTTGAGGGTCGACAGGTATTTGGGTTGTTTCCAGTTTTAGGCTATTATAAATAAAGCTGCCATAAACATTTGCATATAGGTTTTTGAGTGAACATAAGTTTTAATTTCACTGGGATAAATGTGGAGTGTTTTATACATTTTGATCCTTATTTACACTTTCACTTTCTCACACCAGAGAAACTATTTGGTATTTATACATGTGTATATTATTTCACTTAAGAGTATGGCCTCAATGTGCATCCATTTAGCTCTAAATGTCTCATTCTTTATGGCTTAGTAGTACTCCATTTTATAAATAGGAAGAAAAGGTCCAAAGGGGAAGGGGAAAGGAAAGAAGGGAAAGGAATAAATATGAGAAAAGGAAAAAATAGAAACAAAGTCTTTGTAAATAGGTAGGGATGGAGGGGTTGAAGGGAGGGCAGGGGAATGGGGAAAAAAAAAGAACCTAGATGTATTATGTAAATGTACAAATTCCCAATAATGAATGTCAGCATATTGCACACCTAAAATGTACTCATAAAATTAATGAATTTGAAGAATAGAATGGTACTAGCAGATCAGAAAAAATAATACCAACAGTAATTACTGGGTCATATGATAGTTGCATGTCCAATTTTAGAAGAGATTGCCAACTGTTTAGCGTAGCTCCACCATTTTACTTTCCTACCCAATATATGAATGATTTAGTTTCCCACATCCTCCCTGGAATTTGGTGATACATATTGGTATCTATAGATATATATATTTATCTATACATCTATAGAAATATTTGTATTTATATATTTAATTAATTTTAGCCATTAGCTGTGTAGTGCTAGTTTATCATGGATTTAATTTGAATTTTCTAATGACATCTTTATGCCTGTGCCTATTTGCCATCTCTATACATATGTACATTTATATACATATTTATATACATATTTTTTGTGAAATTCTCTTCATGTCTTTTGCCTATTTTTTAATTAGATTTTTTTTTTTACTGTCAAGTTTTGAGTTTATATATTGTAAATATGTGTCCTTTTTTAGATACTTGGTTTGCATGTATTTTCTTTTAGTCTGTGGCTTGTCTTTTTCATTCTCTTAACAAGGTCTTTCATGGGCCAAACTTTGAAATTTTGATTAGGTTTGATGATATGCAATTTGCTAAATTTTATTTTTATGAAACATTTTCTATCTTTAGATCCTGAAGATGTTCTATTCTTTTTTTTTCCCTAAAAGTTGTATATTTTTACCTGTAAGTCATGCTGTGTTTTGAATTGTTTTGTTTAAAGTGTAAGACTTAGGGATTCTTTTCCTATAGATGTACAATTCTTTCTCTTTTTTTTTGGTACCAGGGATCAAACTTAGGACCTTGTGCTTGTGAGGCAGGCAGCAGAACTTCTGAGCTAACTCTCTGGCCCTAGATGTACAATTCTTGTAGAACCATTTACTACACAGGTTGTTTTTCTTTCTTGAATTGTCTTTATACTATTAGAAAAAAGTTAGTTTGAAATATTTTCATGAAATAATTTCTCAGTTCTTTATTCTGTTCCATTTACCTATGTCTATCCCTTCACCAATACTAAATACTCATGATTATCATAGATATTTTATGTCTTGATATTGGGTAGAATGAATCTTGCTTCTTTATTTTCAAAATATTTTCAGTTCTTCTAGTTCCTTTGTCTTCGTATATAAATTTTAGAATAGTCTTATCTATATCTACAAAAATCTTGCTCAAAGTTTGATATGATTTGTGTTAAATTTGTACAACAATTTGGGGAGAATTGACTTTTTAATATTTTTTATTGGTACATGCTTGCAGTACATGATTACATTCCCCTTGGGGAGTGAGTATATGTACATAACACATCTTAATTCTTTTTTTTTTCATTTCCTTCTTCTCTCCTCCTACCCGTCTCTGTCTTTCTCTTGGTCCCTTTCCCTTTTGCAAAAGACCTATCTCCCTATTTCCTATTATCTTTTATTTTGCTCTTTATTTATATTTTGTGTTTCTCACATAAGAGAAACCATGAGATATTTAAGCTTCTGTGTCTGATTTACCTCACTTAATATTATGGTCTCAAGGTGGATCCATTATTCCTACAAATGACTCAGACAGTAATTCTCTGTTGTGTGAAAATGCCACATTTTCTTCATCCATTCATCTGCTGATGGATATACAGACTGTTTTCAAGATTTAGCTATTATGAGTTGTGCTATTATAAGCATGTATATGCATGTATCACTGTAATATGATGTCTTTAGCTCTTTGGGGATGATACCTATAAGGAAAATAGCTGGGTTGCATGGAATTTCTAGTTTTAGTTTTTTGATGAATCTGCATACTGATTTCCATAATGGTTGTACTAATTTACATTCCCACCAACAATATAGAAGGGTTCCTTTCCCCAAAAAACCTCGCCAGAATTTGTTATTATTTGATTTCTTGATGATAATCATTGTTTTAGAGTAAGATAGAATCTCAGTGTTACTTTAGTTTGCATTTCTCTAATGGCCAGAGATGTTGAACATTTTTTCATGTATTTATTTGCCATTTATACTTCTGAGAAGTGTCTACTCATTTCAGTTGCCCATTTTTTGATTGGGTCTTTTATTATTGGGGGGCAGTCTAATTTTTTGAATTCTTTATATAGAGGTACATCAGTTCATGAACTTAATTTGTTCCATGATTCTGGGGAAGATGGTCATGTTCACATTTATGCAGGGAAGATGGCCATGGTCATGTTTGCCACTTGAAGTGGAGTTTCCAAACAGAAGCAAAATTTTGCCAAACATTTCTGTTAGTGAACTGAATTGTTAGTGAAAAGAAGCATTCATGAACCAAGGAATTACTGTACATTCTAGATATAAGTCCTATGTCAAAGCGTTAGCTGGGAATTTTTTCTCATTCTGTAAGTTGTCTCTTCACTCTATTGGCTGTTTCCTTTGCTAGGCAGAAACTTTAACATTTTTTCTCTGTATTTTTAAAAGAGTAATTTCTTTCTAGAATTCACAGTTTTGGAATCCAGCAAGTCATGCTTTTCTCCACCCAGGTTTATAGCCTGTGGGTTTGTGGGGTGCTCCCCTGTTCGAGAGGCCCCTTTGTCTGTTCACCCCAGGCTGTGGCAACTGTTCACACCAAGGTATGTACTTGCTCCAATTGGTAAATGGAGAAAGCAACTAGCACTCTGATCTCTGATGGATGGAGGCAGCAGGACAGGGGTTCAAGCAGATTGCTGTACTTAATGCCAAAACTTTGATATCCAGCCACTTCCGGAAGCCATATGTGCCAGGTTGGCTTCTCATCATGACTGGCGAGGCCCCGTGTTTTTCTTGGGCTGAGCTTAAACTTCTCAAGGGGTCTAGGTCCACCCTGAACTCTCTCTGATAGTCTCCTGTGGCAGTCTCTCATCCAATCACTGTGGGAGGGTAACACTGGGAACCTTGAAGTGTTTTTTTTTAACTGTTCCAAGACTCAGTTTTAAATAATCAACCTTTTCCTAAATGGCACCTGATTAAATATTCTCTGGAAATATGGTGCTGCACTGGATTCCTTCTCTAACTGTTGCTTGCTGTGTGGAAGGACTCACTTTTGGAATAAAACTCCAAGCTGTTTCTGCAATTTATAATAACTGTGAGCTTTTTTGGGGGATTAGCCCTGCTGGCATGTTCTATTGTTTTTCCCTAGAGCTGCTGACTCTCTCCAGGCTTACTTTTTCTCTGTAGGCATTGGCTCGATCATGACCTGTCAACACCTGAGATTTCTCTTGGTGGCCACATCCCTCCTCACTATGTAGCCTCCCTGTACAGGTGGAAATTTGTCCTATAGTCACAGGGATGTGGCCTCTGAGCGGCCACCCATGCTGGGCACTGCAAGTGAGGAAAGCCCCCTTTTTTGCAAAACTGTGTGTGATATTATATCTTTTAAGTGTTGATGTGTTCATTGCTATCAAATGGGAATATATATACTTATCCTTGTATTCTGTAACCTTAATGAACTCAGCAATTCTATGGATTTTTTTTCTGTAGATTTTTTTGAGTCTTCAGTGTAGAATATCACAGCATCTATAAATAAGGATAATTGTATCTATTTATTTTCTATCCATATACCTTTTATTTTCCTTAAAAAAAACTTGACTGTACTAACTAGAACTTCTAGTAGTAGTTTAACTAAGAGAGATGAGTGTGTATGTTCTTGTCTCATTCCTGATTTTAGGGAGGAGTATTCAGTTGTTCACCATCAATTATAATGTTTGCTGTAGATTTCTGTAGATATTATCTACAAAGTTGAGGAATTTTTCCTCTATTCCTATTTTTGTGAGTTCATGTCATTTTGTCAAATGCTTTCTTTGCGTCACTTGACATGATTATGTGATTATTCTTCTTTAGTTGTTCATATGGTGTATTTTATTAACTTTTGAGTATTGAACTGGATTGCATCCTTGAAACAAATCTCACTTGGTCATGGAGCATATTTTTTACACATTGATAAATTCTATTTGCTAATATTTTAAGGATTTCTTTGTTTCATGAAGTATACTGGTATGCACTTTTCTTTTTTGTTGTACTGTCTCTATCTGGTTTTGGTATGAGGCTTCATAAAATAAGTTGGAAGTGTTCTTTCTTGCCAATTTTCTTAAAGGGAGTATTTAATTTATGTTAACTCTCCTGTAACATTTGGTAGAGTTCTCCAGTGAAAGCTGGGCCTTGATAGCTCCTTTTTTGGGAAGTTAAAATTTGTGAATCTAATATTATTAATAGTTAGGGCCGGGGATTTAGCTCAGTGTTTCCGCTGCCTGCCTCGCAAGTGCAAGGACCCAAGTTCGATCCCCGGTACCAAAAAAAAATATTATTAATAGTTATAGGGATATTCAAACTATCTATTTTATAATAGGCATATTATAATTTCTGTTTCCAATTAGTTGGCACATTTTGTCTAAGTTGTCCAGTTTATATGTGTAGAGTTATTAATAATATTCCCTTATTATCCCTTTGATATCTGCAGGGTCTATAGTGATATTCCTTGTTTCATTCCTGATTTTGGTAATTTGCATCTTCTGTATTTCTATGATTCTCCTTCTAGAGATTTGCTAATTCTCTTTATAGTTTAAAAGAACTAGCTCTTTGTTTCATTGATGTTCTTTAATGTTTTTCTATTTTAAATTTCAGAAATTTCTGATCTTATGTTACTGTATTCCTTCTGCTTGCTTTGGGTTTATTATTTTTTTAGCTTATTATTTGGAGACTTTTCTTTTTATCTAATGCATGCATTTAGTGCTATAAATTTCCCTCTCAGTATCGTATTAGCCTTGTCCCATAAATATTGATGCATTATATTTTCATTATCAACCAACTGAATGTATTTTTATTTCCCTTTAAATCTTGTATTTGACCCATAAATTATTTAGAAGTGTTTAATTTCCAAGTGCTTTTCATGTTTCAGTTTCCACCCTTATTCCCCAAATACTTAGGAAATTTTTTAGGATGACTACTCATTATAGATCAGAGCAGTATGGACTTGGACAGAGAATCCATACTATCAATTACGTTTCTGCTATCAATTGCCAGTTTTCTTTCATTGTGGTTGACAACAGTCAGTATGATTTTAATTATTTTATATTTGTTGAAGTTTGTTTTTCTGGCTTTAGTATATGGTTTTTCTTAGTATACGTTTAATTGACAGGTAAAAAGAATGCATGCTGCTGTTGGGTGGGATGAGCTATAAATCTCTATTAGGTTATAGTATAGTACTGAGTTATTTTATATTCTTGTTGATTTCCTTTTTAATTGTCCTTTTTGCATGGGTTATTTAAAAATATCAATTTGCTGATGCTAGTAGAAATAATGAGAGCTCATTTCATTAAGTGCTTATTATATGCAAACACTCTGTTGTCTTTTATGTTATTGTATCATTTAATCCTCCCAATAACCCAGGATGTCACATACTCTTATTTTGCTGAGGCTCAAAGAGATTGAGTGTTTTCCCACTAAGATCACATGGCTAGTAAGACAGACTGTCATGCAGTCCCTATGTGGTATGCTGCTCTATCAGTATTCCAGAAGGGTTGATAAATTTTCCTCCAGTTCACATTTGAGTAAGGATGCAAACATTACAGTGATGATTATGGGGAAAGTCCACTGAAGTGCGGTAGGCAGCCTCAAAGGAGGTTCCAAATGATTTCTGTCTTGATATTTATGTCCCATGTGATCTCTTCCTCTAGAGCAGTGTTGGCGAGGCTTTCAGAGCTTTCAATGATGACAAACAGCTGGCTGTGGCACATGTGCCACAGGTTTGCCACCAGTGCTTTAGAGGTGGCCTGGACCTACAGATTAAATTCTAATGGACAGAACATGGCAAAAATCATGGGAGTCACTTCTGAGACTTGATTACAGAGACTATGGTTTCTTCTTGGGCCTGCTCTCTCCCTCACTTACTGTGAAAGAAGCCAGGTGCTTTGATTTAAGCTGCCTAGGAGAGGACCACATGGCAGGAACTAATAAGTGAACTTGAAAGCACACTCTCATTCTTAAATTACGTGTCTTCTTGACTGAGGCTCCAACCGAGCCCTTTGCCTATAGCCTTGTGAGAGACTCTAAGTTAGAGGCACCAGGTGAGTTGCATCTGGAGTACTGAAATTGAAATAATACAGAAACTGAAATAATAAATGTTTCTTGTTTTAAGCTGTTGAGTGTTAGGAAAACACACCAAGAAATAGAGAAAGAAACAGCAAGAAGCCAGATGTTTGGCTTCTGATATAGTACTTTTCT
Organism: Heterocephalus glaber; assembly: GCF_053883595.1. Classification (NCBI taxonomy): domain Eukaryota; kingdom Metazoa; phylum Chordata; class Mammalia; order Rodentia; family Bathyergidae; genus Heterocephalus; species Heterocephalus glaber. The sequence goes on from NW_028258344.1 coordinate 12,099,110, forward strand.
CTTGAGGCTGAAACTCTAAGGGAGATGAGAGATGATGTGAACCACTGACAGATTGGGGTAAAAGATGTAGAAAAAGCACATCTCTTCACTCACGTGATTCTTATGAGCCTAAAAGAAGGCAAAATGCAACAGGTATTTATGGCATGTGTCAGCCAGGGGCACTCTGGATATGGCATCCTAGGGTCTCCTGGGCTCCCAAGCAGGCAGAAGTTCCCTGATGTAATGAGAGGAGACATAGAAATTAGAAAAGATGAGAGCTTGAGAGCCAGAAATAGGACTTCTGGGCAAGAGGAAGTGATCCTGTGGGGGGCATTGCATGAAGCCCTTTTTGAATCAGCTACACCTGGAACTAAGGAACTGAGTTGGTGCAAAAGAGATGATATACCAATACTTGGCATCTATAAGTTTATTTAAACATTTGCTATTCCTATTCCCCTGACCCCAGTAATACCATCAATGGAAAAGAGGGCTTCCAAGACTGATGAAAACTTTTTTATAAGCATGTAATGGGTTAATATTGACATACTCTAGTCACTGCTCCCACATGGCTGTCACACTGTGGCAGCCCCACTGCTTCTGCAAGGACATTGGGGTAAGTGACTTCCAGGCCTCCATTTTTCTATTTCTGGTTTATGACTTAACCCAGATGGGAAATTTAAGTGGTAAGGTGGAGAGGCTAGTGGCAACTATAATCAGAGAGAATGAAAGAGAGGTGGGGAGGATAGTGGAGGCAGAGAAATGGCTTGACTCATCTTCATTGAAGATAGCCTGTGGAGGGAAAAGCCTTTCCTTACATCTTTGTGGACATGGAGTCTAATCCTCATTGATGCCTTAAAAAATAATGCCAGGGATTGAACCCAGGGCCTCATGGGTACTATTTAAGTGCTATACCCCTGAGCTACATCCCCAGTGTCTAGTTACTTTTTTCATGGTGTGGGAAGCAGAAGTCAGTGAGCAGTGAGCCTTCCTTTCCCTTTTATCCCTAATGGGCTACAAAGCTTTTGGGTGATGCCAACCATACCCAGGGTGGGCTTTTGTCTTCAGTAAATCCATTCAGCCACACTCAACTGTGCTAATTCCAGTCAGTGGGCTAATCTAGTACCATACACCCTTAATCCAAGTACCATACACCCTAGATCCAGCTAGTTTGGAAAAGTGCCACCTATGAGTGCATGAGGCTTTGGGTGGGAGGCAGGTTGGGGAGACAGCTAGAGAGAAGCTGTAACACAGCCTGACTGATGCTTCTTGTTTGTGATCCAAAATCTCAGGTGAAAGTCATTGTACATGCCCCTTCCTTTTCTTTTGGTTACATTGCATTCTTTTCATGGGAAATTTAGCTCAGGATATAGGGCTACTGTATATGGCTGCAGAGATTGTGCTCTGCAAACCCCAGGTGGTCCCATTTATATTCCATGAGATAATTTGACAAATCATTGCCCAGAAATCTTTCCACAGCATTATTATGGATTCTTGTCTTTCTTGTTCATTAATAAATAATTGAATACTTTGTAAGTGCAAGGTATTGTTACATGCTGATGATTTGTCAGTGAACATGATAGAGTCTCTACCCTTGGAATTGGTACAGGGATAAGACTGATAGTAACTACATAAACAAGATAAGTTTAGATGTTATAAAGATGAGGTTACATATGTTGGGGGTGAGGTAAAATTTTAGTTGGAATATCTAAGAGATATATTCTTATGTCCTCCAATAATACCCAAGACCATATTCTATAAATGTGAGTTAAGCAGGATTGTCAACTGGGTGAGTCATGTTACTACCCTGGGGACAATGTCTGGCCCCTGACAATTACTGTTGGGTGCTGTTCCACACTTTGCTTCCCAGCTACCACGAAGTGAAGAGCTGTGCTCTACCATGTCCTTCTGCCATGATGTACCTGTCTTGGAGCCAGCTGATCACAGACTGAAATCTTATGGAACAAATTAAACCTCTCTTCCTTTAAGAGATATATTGGATATTTAGTTCAATGACAAAAAAGTGATCATTACAATAAGCAACTGATGTTCTGTACCTATTTTCTTTCATTTTCTCCCTCAAATTAGAAATATATGTTATATTGTTATGTATTCATTGAATATTTGATGGAGTTAATAATTTCTTTATAGATTTTGCATTTGTTTTTAGCAGGATGAAATAGTGTTTTCAGAGAATGTGATTACTCAATAGTCTAAGTAGAAAATTTTATTATACGATATTTATAAAATTAAGAATATTTTTGTAGTGGCAGAGGGAGACTTTGCAAATTGCTATGGGTTATATCTAGATGTCCTCCCAAAGCCTTATGCAGTCATAGGCGGGGCTTTTCAGAGGTGGCTGGATCTAGGATATGTGAGGCTGGGATCAAGGATGTGAGGCTGGGATCAAGGATGTAATGCTGGGATCGATTCATGGTGTGCTGTTAGGATTAAGGCTCCCCCACCCTGGGTGTGAGTGCTACCTGCCCTAAGGGTGAGTAGCCTGGATAGGATATTAGGGACAGAAAGAGGGTCACTGCTTGTCACTTGTTTCTTGTTACTTGCGGCCTTCTACCTTCTGCCCACCATGAACATGAACTGCTTCTCCTCTGTGATGCTCCTCTGCCATGCCACCCTGCCTTGGAGTCAGCCAACTATGGACTAAAACTTCTACAAACTGTGAGCTAAATAAACCTTTCCTCCTTTAACTTTGGGTGGTGGGTATTATTTTGTCTTAGCAATGAGAAAAGTAACTAAGACACAAATTTAGTACACTTTGACACTTGTGAAGTATATTTTCTATGATGCAGAAGAGTCCTTTAAGTCACAAATCCCACTAGAGGATAATTTCCCCATACAACCCAGTGAAATATAACTAAAATATACTTAGGTACCCTTGGTATCCTTAATTATTTCCTGTAAAGAAATGTATAGGGCTATTTTCTGGCTCAGAATCCTCATTTCCTTAGACTTCTTCATTTTTGTTACTAATACTAGTGGCTATTTTTCTTTTAAAGGTTTTGTTGTTGTTTTGTTTTAAAAACTAAAAGTCAAGGTTAAAACCAAACCAAATCAAATCATAAAACTCAGTATACTCCTGACAACATATAGAAAATGATCAGAACATATTAAGGTATTGGTCCATAAGATGAGCCTACTCTTAGGATAAGGACTCCTCTTAACACACTATCTCAGCGGACCCTCAATTCAAACAAAACATTCAGAAAGTGAGAAGTCACTATTAAAATTGCCAAAGGAAAACTGAAATTGAGAATGTTAAATCCACAAATGCTAAAGATCTTTTGGTTTCTAAATTACAGATTTATAGCAGGAGGGCATACTGCAAACATTTGTTCACCTCTTTATTATTATAACACATGTGAGATCATTTCAAGGTGGGCGAGTTGATTTGGAACTTTCTAAATTACATATAATACTGTAGGAAATTAGAATGACACAATTTGGGTTTTTAGCCTTCTGTTATATATCTATTGCTATGACTGCTTCCTAATTTGTTACAGATTCATAAAGGCTCTGAACCTCATCTTCTTCCTCTTTAATCAGGGCTGACAAATCCTACTTTCAAGGGCAGAAGTGAAAATAAACTGAGCCAGGATTTTGGAAGTCTTCATAAAAATGAAAGCATCCAACACTATCAAGGTGTTATTATCATTCCATTAGGTATTACTGGCTTCAAATTCTCACTTTGTTCCTTGGGCAGAATAAAAACAAATGGAAGGACTGGTTAGCTGAAATGGACACTGAACAAAGGGTTTAACTTACTTCTTTTACAAACCACTGACAAAAGGCAGGGCCAATCCATTCTCTTGCGTGAACACCACAGTCTATCCAGACAGCTCTTTTGTAAGCTCGTGATTTCCTGCCCAGCTGAAAAGAAGAGTATTCATAATAACCATCACAGGCTTTCATTTTTGGGTTTGGTGACCAGCATAATTTAATAAGGTTTCAGTATAATTCTTCGCTATAGTTTGGTTCATTAAGTAACACAGTAAAAAGATAAGAAATATCTCTTTTGGAAGCCCAGACTTGTTTATGCAGGAAAAATAAACGTATTCCTCTAGTTACAATCAAAGAGCTAGGAAATGCACAAGGAAAAGGGCAATCCCTAAAATAGGCTTGCTTTTCCATTGTGATACAGTCTATGACTAAATAAAAAGCCAAATTTCCCCTTCCTTTCTTCATTTCTGTACTGTCTCTGTGTTTCTATCTGCCTGTCTCTTTCCGCCCAAAGAATCAGAAATGTCTCCAAAGAATGTTCCTTTAAGAAATAGCTATAATTTATTGGTGGATAAAGCCAAACTTAATTAAGCCACAAAATGGAAACAAAATAACTTGATCCGTAGAATTAAGTGGCAGATTTAAAAAGTCCTACTACATCATTATTACTTCTAACCTGGCTTCTAATCTAGTAATCAATAGGTAGCTCTTGGCATTATCTTAATAGAGAATCTAGTTTTCATTCCTTTATTAATTCACTCAACTAATACTTCTAGAAATCTTTTAAAATGTGAGACATTGGCTCAGCCCTGGAGATTCAAAGATGAAAAGACAAAGAATTTACAACCTAGTAAGGAGGGCAGACAGGTAAACATTCAGTCAACATTTATGATGTGAATATCCATAAATTACCTCAGGAAGATGGGGATGTAATGTCAAATTTTCTTGGGGAATAAAAGAAAGTTTCTCATAAGAGGAGTGCTTGAGTACTTGAGCAAGGCTGGAAGCTTGCCTGGTAGACAAATTGGAGGAAGGTATCTTAATCTTGAAAGTGAATCTGAAGATACCATATTTGAGGAACTGCTTCTGGAGTTTAGGGAAGAAGCATCACAAGAAGCTGAACAAAGAGCAGAAGACACATGGAGACTCAGCTTGTGTGTGTGTGTGTGTGTGTGTGTGTGTGTGTGTTTCTGCATGCTTGTGTTAGAGAGCTCACACAGACAGCAGAATGGAGGATAGGTTAGGAGATAATATGGTCAAGGATGGACACCTGCACATAGAATCTTCAGATGAAATTTAGGATGTAGTTTTGTCTTTTCTATGTAGTATGCTAGGGCTTCATGTGTTCTCGGCTCTGTGTTCAGCTTCTCATGCTGTTCCTTCTTCAAAGTTGGGGACTCAAATAGAAGTTCAGTACTGAGGCCATTGTTGCCATAATCCAGGAAGAGCAGGGAGAGAGAAGTTGAGGCAATAGCAGCAAGAATGAGGGAAGAGGTGTGTGTGTGTGTGTGGGGGGGGCTGATTCCAAAGAATTGTCAGCTTTGGGTGGTAAATTTAAGTCAGTGATTAAAATAAAAGAGAAGAGATTTGACTCCTATTCATTGTGCCACTCTGAGCCTGGGGTGCTTTTATGAATATCCAGGTGAGAATGTCAAGTAGGCAATGCTGTATGAATTTAAAGTTCCAAGGAAGGGACTCCACTGCATATAAAGTTCTGGGGGTGACTATTGATAATATGGAACAGAGGTTAGACAGAGTTTGTGGAGGAAAAGTAGAGCAGAGGATAGAGTCCTGAAGATAACCAGAACCTAGAGGAAGGACACAGAGAGAGGAGCCAGAGAATGAGACTTGAAGAAATGGTCAGAGTGATAGGAGGATAATAAACTAGGAGTCAGCACTGACCTTGACAAGGGAAGTTTTGAAGAAATTGTGGGCACAAAAGTCAGAGTCAAATTCTGAACAGAAAGTAGGGAAACAGAGATGATGAATTAGGAAAATATTCTTACATGTTTGGCTAAGAACATAAGGAAAGCTATAGGTCAGTACTAGAAGAGAATGCAGTATTAAGGGATGGGGATAATGCATGCCTTCTTAAGCATTTGTATAATTTTGCATTGGGTCTTCTTAAGTAGTACGAACTTACAAATGATTTGCGTCAGTAACTATATGGATATATAAGAGACAATATTCTCTGGAATACTTAGTGACAAAAATAAAATATGGCTTAAAAACTGGAGGGATTTTTTCCCCCTTAAATTATCCTATGTTACATGAGACTCTATTAAAGATCATTTTGTTTCCTCCCTGTAAGTCAAAGTTGAAAAAGATAAATGCTGGTAAACATTTTATATTTAGTTAACAAGTTCTTTTTACCTTTAAAATAAAGAGAGATCTTCCTTCATATGATCTTCCAATGGAGAACATGTGAATGAGGCTTGAATGAGTTTTATTGAGATGATGCATCCAACTCTGAATCTAAAAGCAGATAAATAAAAACCATGTTGTACTCTCTTACAATAATAGAATTTTTAGAAAACAAAAGGTAACAGGATAACAGTAGTCTCAGATTTCAAAGAGCATATACAAAGTACAAAATGGAATAATTTTTTCTATTTTTTTTCTTTGTGACATAAAATTACACTTTATTTTCCACCTTTACAGATAGTAGTTTATATCTTTATATTTTCTCCCTTTACAACATAACCTCTAACACATGTCATTAATGTCTTGATGACAATTTTTTATAGAAAATTGATGTGTCTGGTTTCTTTTTGAAAATGAAAATTTATTTCCATTTTTCCCACAAGTAGTTAAGAGGAAAAGAAAAATAACCTTCAAAAAAACTATCTAAACTATGTGAAAGTATGAACATTCCACGTATTATAATTTGCCAGTGAACAAAACATGCTAAGAAAAGGCATTATCTTTTTTAATTAAAGGTTATTTTGAGCCCAAGTTGGAGGGTATACTCCAGCGATAGTGATACATTTGCATTGATCCATTTGCACACACTTATCTGTCATCAGGAGAAGGTGTATTTGGGACGGATGAATAAAGTGCTTAGAAAGAAAGGTGACATTTTTGACTTAAAAGCCTTGTAAAGAATAAAGAAGTAACACAAAAGTGTCCTACTGTTCTAAGAGGTGAAAGGATCTGTGCTGAAAAAAAAGTTTTGGAAAGTACCTGTATTTTCTTTTTGTTCTGTTCTTATTTAATCTAATGAGCAGGGTACATACATGCATGTGAACATACATATATATGCATACCTATATCTATTATATTTTTAAATTGGACGTTTTTTCTAGGGATGTTAATAGTACTTCTGTGTGCCAGTGTATCTAAAATTGTTTCTTGCTTCTAATTTAAAGTTTCTAAGTATATTGAGACATAAAATATGTGAAAACAACTTTGAAAGGAGAGTTGACACCAAAAGAACCAAAAATACTTTAAATAGTATAACAAGATCTCATTAATTTTGTGTCTGGTACAATATTCTCTTGTTTAAATTAGGGGAAATATGAAAAACATACAGATTTGTTTATTTTGTCAACAAAATGTCTATCTTATCTATTTGGAGGACTATTTGCCTGACACTTGGGATACAGTGATAAACAAGGAAGAAATAGTTTGCCCTCATGGAACATGCAACTTATTAGGACAGAAGGTCATTAGTTGAATAATCATACAATTACATAACTAAGAACTGTGAAAGGCATCATCTCTGTGTGGTGTGGAGTTAGGTGATACATTAGGGGTTGATGGGCAGAGGGGTTTGCCCAGCCTGGGAGAGTAGAAATATCTTCCTTCTTGCTTAAGTTGATATTTGAAGACTAGCAAGCTGTTGTCAGGTGCACAGTGAAGGATGTGGTGGTGAGGATGAGGTTGCTGTGAGTTTTCTAGATAGAACAAATAACAGCATGTTCAGAGGTCTGTAGGTGCCACTAATGAAGCTTGGCCTCTGGGAAGTCGGAGCTTTGCCAAGGTGCAGGGTAAGTATCAAAATCTACTGTGTTCCTCAACCAAAGCATTGCCCGGACACTCAGGCCAGCTCTACTTTCTGTGCCTTGTCAGTTAAAATGTTTACAGTTATAAATTTAACATTACCTCATTATTCCATTGCATTTCCTATGTCCTTGTGGGGCTGGGTGGGGCAAATCAGGTGAAATTCAGATTGCTTTGCTACTTCTTATGTAGCAGTAAAAGGTTCAATGGAAGAGATGTGTGAACTGAGCTGCCTAAGCCATGCAAGAGTTATATGTCTTCTTCCCACAGCCACTGTCTGCCTTTATGTTTCTTTCCCAATACTGATAGCTAAACAACAAAGATGAACTAGTGAAAAAAACATAGAAAAGCTCCTTTGATTACACACTTCTTCTAAGGAGTGATAAACTTCGTAATTATATTCAGGGAGGGATCTTCTATTTCTCTGGGTTTGCAGGCTGCTTCCATTTTCCAGTGCTTTCTGAAGATCTTCTATGAGGATCCTGGATTTGAAATAATAGAAATGATGAAAAGTAAATTGAGTTAATATGAAAATCAGACAATTCCAAAAACTAAAATCATATATGACAGGAATAAAGAAGTAAGACAGAAGTGTCCCCGTGTTTCATCATGTGAATGGAAAAAGGACAGCCAAGACTGACATTTCTAAAATTACCAAATGTTGAGAAAAATGTTCTTTTTTTAGGAGATAAAAGCTATTAAATAAATGGTAAATTTAAAGTGTAAAATTATAGGTAGATATCCTCAAATAATAGTACTCTACTGATAGCTACCACTGAGTGAGTAGCTACAACCACTGATAATACAAGCCCTGACATTTACTTACCAGGAGCGAGGCACTATGCTGTGCGTTTCATGCACACAATCTTGGTTAATCTATATGGTAGATTCTATTATTATCTCCCTTTTATAAGTGGGGAACTTGAGACTCAAGAGGGTTAAAAATTTGCCAATGTCATTCCAGTGACCAGTGCAGAGCCAGAATTTGAACTTGGTGTGTGAACCTATATTCTTACGACTCCAAGTCCAGTGTGACATAATGAAAACTGAGCCTCAGCTGCCCCTTCCCTCATTCTCTGTCCTGCTGCTTCTATCTATTCACATATGTTTCTTTACAGAGAGACTGTCCTCAGGTTATCATCCAGCACACCTGAGCCAAGACTCAGAGAGAAAAGGGAAAGGATAGAAGCTACAGTTCTCAAGAGGCAACTGAAGTACTCAGAGCTAGAAAAAGTTATCTTGCTGCTAACTTACATCAAAAATGCCAAGAGAAGAGAGGCTCAGCTAGTCAAATGAATGGATTGTAAATTGGAGGTGGAGGCCAGGGCAGGGAATGCCAAGCTCATTCAATGGGTGGAACCAGTTGCAGGGAGTGTGACCAGTGTTCTCAGTGTGACAGCTAGAGGATGTCTTCACAATATTCACATCACCTTAATGAGAACACTGTGAAGTAACAAGGTACTTCATTCACTTGCAATATTTAAAAATGTAAAAGAGCCCTTCAGTGATTTTCCTGGGCTGGCAGGTAGCTGAAAAGCTTTGCTGTCATGTTTTATCTTTCAAAGAACTTGTTGCTTGATGGTTTAAGTGCTGTTAAAATAAGGTGTGATGGCATCTTTAAATGACTTTCAAGGCTGATCTATATAAGCCAATTAATTAAAAAGATTATCTAGAGTCACCTGAATACATACTTTTTGTTCCATGAAGGAAGTAAATTTACTTGGGGTTATGGTAGGTATATGACAGTCCTTTTTGACTTACTTATTATTTATTGAGTACCTGCTGCAGACAAAGCACTAATGAGTTGATCGTTATCTTATTGTTCTTTCTTTGAATCAATTTTCTACTTTAAAATTGGAAATGGTTTTGAAATCAAGATGAGGTGAGGTGGCACAAAGCTTGGTAAATTTTCTTGGCAGCTACTTGCAGTGGCTTAAAATGTAAGTGGAACATTAAGTTGTCAGCCTAAACACCATCAGTATTAGCATTTTTTTCTTCCCAAAGGTAAGAAATTACATGATTAGGTGCCTAGGCTAAAGAACTTTACAATATTGCTGAGGCAGGTCTTAAAGCCAAATGAGTTCTATGTCAATGTCGAAACTTTGTTGTATTAGAAGAGAATCTGAACTGTCCAGAAGAATATGGGTTTGATTATGAATGAGGTGGTTGTAAACTGTCTCCACATTCCAATCATGGTAGGCAACCTTCAGGCATGTTTTCCTAGGCTACTTCTTTCTTTCCCAGGAAACAAAAGAAAAACAATGTAGATAGAATTGTCAAAATCAGCAATATTCACAAAAATCTCCTTCTGAGTGTCCAGTTTGAAAGGTCTGTGGTATTATGTTACAGCCGCCCCAGGGTGCTAATACAGGTTCAGTCACTTAGACTGTACCCTGATACAAGCTCTTAGAGGCTGAGCTTATAATTAAAAATGATTATATTGAAAAATGAGGCCCAGCCTCATTTTCTTTGTCACCTAGTTGACTGGAAACCAGTATACTGGCGATAAACTGTGCAATAGAGTACCAAAATCTTTTATTTACCATTTTTGGTACCAGGGATTGAACTCAGGACCTTGCACTTGCAAGGCAGGTGGCAGAACCACAGAGCTAAATCCCCAGCCCACCAAAATGATCTTTTAAGCTGTTGTATTTTCCTAGTTCCTTACAGTTGATTAAGATTCCTACCCCAATTGGGTACATTCCTATAATAATGAGTACAGCTATTAAAAACTTTCAAAGTGATGTCAGGACTCACTACAAAACTACCTTCACAAAGCTTCCAGGTTAGGAAGTACCATCATAAATGGAAATTTCATTGCCAATTTTTGCAGGCATTTTTGAAATGACTGAATTTTTAACAGCAAAATGAGTCTTCTCATGGAGAGGGCTTGATCACCTAGGGCCCAGACACATGGGGTCACATTATCTCAACTTTATAGATCACTATAGTGATACATTATGCATAGTTGTACAGAATAAATGACAATCTTTTGAAAATACCTGGGGCTACAATAATAAAAGTCAATGAAAATGATCTCTACCTACGCTGCCTGGGAAATTTAATTGACTCTCATGTGTTATTATCTTGGGAGCAACAAAATGAGTAATTCTGAGTGATTATTCTTCATGAGGAGGCAACTGATTTAAAATAATCATTTTTTTAAGACTCTATACTCTGTGACACAAAGTGTGATATTTTACTCTATATCAGTTCCACATGACCAATATTTAATGGCAGAAAATAGAGACTTGTTAAAGTAACTGGCATTATTTTTTTTCTACTGAACAATAATTAATAAAACATGTGAGTTGTTACTGGGCACCTAGAGATATAATTGCCAAGCTTTTTCTTGCCAAGTATTCAGAAAATCAAAGCACGTCTTCAAAGCTACAGCAAAGACTAAAATGTGTCCAATATGAAAAATAGTTTTATGCACATCTGTGATTCTGTCTAGAAGCACAGCTAAAACACGTTTGTACAGAAAGCAGATCAGTATTTTAATAAGGCTGTAAATTTTTCTCTGACAAGATAGTATTTGTGTGGACCAGGATCTCACTGCCATTTTGCACCTTTTGGTCCAGGCTTCCAAAAAGTCCAGTGCTATCACTGTTGACTCACAGAGCCATCAGCTTACTCAGGCTGACCCATCTGCCAATTTTGACAGTATGATGACCTGCTAAAATGTTGGAGTGGTTAAGAATAATTATTTACAGTTATGCCTCTTAGCCCTGAAATTCTAGGATTCCCAATGAAAGATAAGCCATTACTTTTTTTTCCCCATTAACTTTATTGGTACATTTTAGGTATAAAATACAGTCACATTCATCACTGGGATCTTGTAGCATTACATGAGTCTCTTGGTTCTTATTTTTTTTCCCCTTCTCTTGCCCTCCCTTCATCCCCTCCACCCTTCCCTATTTGCAAAGACCTTGTTTCCATTTTTTTCCTCTTCCCACATTTTTTTCCTTTCCCTTTTTTCCCTCCCCCTACCCCTCCCAATTCCCCTGCTCTTTTAGACCTTTTCTTCTTGTTACACAATATCAGTTATACATTTTTAAAATTACAATATCAAGATCTAGGAGACATTACCACAGATTTTACAGAATTTAAAAGGATACAGACAGCATATTACAAAAATCTTTTTTGAAATAAATTTGACAACTTCTAAGAAGTACCTTGGAAGACAAATTAATGAAACTAACTCTGGAGGAAATATAAAATTTGAATAGCACCGATTAAAGAAAGTATATTCCTAGCTTGAAAACCTACCTATGTGACAACAGCAGGCTCATAAACATTTTAACTGATAAATTATATCAAACAATTAAAGCAGAAAAAAGAAGGAACACTTCCCCCCTCATTTTAGGAACTCAACATTGTGCTAATCCTAAAACTGGATAAAGATAATAGAATAAAAAAGTATGGACATAGATAGAAATTTGTTTAACAAAAAAACTATTAGAAGTCAGATCTGGCAGTATGTAGAAAGTGGTTTTGTTATAGGGATGGAAGTGTTGGTTCAGCATTGGAAGATCCACCCCCAAAGGTCATCATTTTAACAGAGGAAAGGAGAAAACCATATGATCCTGTCACTAGTTGGAGAAAGAGTATTGGACTAAATTCTATAGCTGCTCATGATAAAAGCTATCAGGAGACTAGAAGTAGAATAGAACGTTCTCAACCGATCAAAGACATGTACTCCGTACTTCCAAAAAACCTCCTTCTATGAATGGAGATGATACAATGCTTTCTCCCTAAAGTGGGGAACAAGGGCAGATATGCTTACTCTTTATCTGTACATTAAACTTTGAAACCTAGGCCCCACCAAAATAGTCTGGCAATAAAATGACACAACTAGGATAGGATTGGCATGGCAGAAGCAAAATCTTTACATGTAGATGAAATGATCATCTACAGAGAAAATACTAAGAAATCTCTAGGAGCCCCTAGAACTTGTACTGGAATTTAGCAGGATTAGAAAACAGAAGGTATATATAAAAATTCAGATCTGTGTATACTTGCTATAAATGAAGAATTGGATATTGAAATTTAAAAGTTATGTAGGAGTACAAGGGACCTAGAAAAGTTAAAAACAAAAACAAAAACAGCGTTGGAAGATGTTTAGTACCTAATTTTAAAACTTCTTCTAAAGCTACAGTAATCAAGGCAGTGTTGGCGTAAGGAAAGACATATAGATCATTTGAATAAAACAGAGAATCTAGAAATAGAACCACATATATGGTCCACTGAGTTTTGAAAGATTATTTAACATTAGCATTTTATAGAATATAAACTCAATTTAAGAGCTGAGGAAGAGATAGTGTTTGCAGCAAACGGCACTAGAACACCTGATATCTGTATATAAAAAATTAACCTCAACCCTTTTTTTCCATACATGAAAATAACTTGAAGGGATCTATGAACCTAAATAAGAAAGCCTAAAAGTATGAAACTTTAAGAAGAAATTATAAGGGAAAATATTTATGAATTCGGGGTAGGCAAGAACTACCTAGGATACAAAAGACATGATGTATAAAAGACAAAAATTGATAAATGAGATTCCATCAATATTTAGAACTTTAAATGACATCATTAAAATGAAAAGCAGTCCTTAAACAGACCATATTTACAATGTATATAATCTATGACCAGAATATATAAAGAACTCTTACAGCTCTTTAATAGACAACCCAATTAAAATGTAGACATAAGAAGATGATAAATAGCCAGTATAGCACAAGGAATGGTGTGCAACTCTAGAATCAGAAAAATACTAATCAATACAATAATAAGATTGAATTCCACACTCATTAGGGAGATGAAGTTCAAAGTTTTAAAACCCTTGTCATGACTTTTTCTTTTTGTTGCATTCTCCCCCTTTGCGTTTAATTTGTCACGTCCAATGGATTCATTCTGCTGGATTTTCTGGGGTTGTGATCCTCATTGTCTTTTCCTAGGGCATTGTCTAAAATTTTTTGGAGTGCCGGTTTGGTATTCATGAAGTTCCTGAGGTGCTCTTTATCATGAGAGTATCTTATTTCTCCATCAATTGTGAAAGATAGTTTTGCAGGGTACATCAGTCTGGGTTGGAGGCTGTTTTCCTTTAGGGCTTGAAATATATCACTCCAAGCTCTTCTTGCCTTGAGGGTTTGCATTGAGAAGTCTGCTGTGATTCTGATGGGCTTTCCTTTGTATGTGATTTGTTTCTTTTCTCTCACTGCTTGTAGAATTCTGTTCTTCTGTTGGATTTCTGGAATCCTAACTATTTTATGCCTATGTGTAGATTTTTTTTGATTAAGGCTAGCTGGAGTCCTGTATGTCTCATTTGTCTGTATGTCAAGTTCTTTTCCCCTGCTTGGGAAGTTTTCTGCCATTACTTCTGTGAACAGTTTTTTTACGTCATCTGCACTGTCTCCTCTTTCTTCATTGACTCCAATCAGTCTTATGTTATTCTTGTTTGCATCATCTAGCAGCTGCTGGATTGATTTCTCATGTTCCCTTACAATTTTAAAGCAATTTTTCTTTTCCTCCTCACTAATTGCAATCTTATCTTCTATATGTGAAATTCTATCCTCACATTGGTTCATTCTGCTGCGCAGACTTTCAGTGGAGTTTTTAATCTCTTGGAAATCTGTTTGTATCTGTTTTGTGGATTCCATTTGTTTCCTATTGTGGGATTCCATCATGTTCCTCAGATCCTCTAGTCTTTAAATCTGTGTCCTCTCTAGATTTATTAATCATGTCTTGCACCATGAGCAAAATCTTTGCTGTTATCTGAGTAATTATTTCTGATTTCATTTTTCCCAGATCCTCTTTTGTTGCCAGTTCAGAGAGTCCAGGTGGTTGAGTAACAGATTTTTCCATCTCGTTTCCCTTTGGGGTTGCTGTAGGTGATCTGGAAGTCTGTTTTTGAGGCTTGTTTATGTGTTTTCTCATTTCCACGGGGGGGCAGGGTGTGCTTCTGGTGCCCACGTGGCTCACCTTCTCTGCCCTAGGAGCCTGGGATGGCAACTGGGGAGCTTCCTTCCAGGTGCTGGGACCGGCTGAGCTTCTCTCAAAGCCATTACTCTTTGTTTCATTAATTCATCACACTACTGTTTTTCTTCCCGGATGTTCCACCAACCTCCTTCTCTCCACCATCCCTTTCCCCTGTCGCCACTGGAAGCCCTTTTCCATTGTTAACAAACTTCCTATGTCCTCCTCTTTTCAGAGAACTCTTCCTTTTCATATTCTTGCCTAACTGGAAATTTGACTCTTATGGACACATTTTCTTTTGTGAACATCTACCTCCACACTCTCTTCCTATCTAATATGGGCCCGAAGGGAGGGAGGTCATTGGTCTCCTGGACCCTTATTTCTGCTTCTGCACTGATCTTCTAACTTTGGGAAAGGTCATCCTTTCTTCAGTGTCACACAACTCTTGTTACTTTTCTCTAACTCTTGGCTACACTCTTTACCTCTACGTTTGTCACTAACAGAGGAGATTCAAGACTGTACTGGTCATTCCCTAGTAATTTAGACCTTCTTTTTTCCCTTTTCCTTTTCTTTTCTTCCCTCCTTTCTCCTCTCCCTCCCTCCATTCCTCCCTCCACACCATTCTTTCTTCTTTCTTCAGTAGTGATGTTTGAGCCACCCAAGATCTTCATGCTGAGCTACATCCACAGCATTTAAAAATTTTTCTAAAAATTCTTTTTGAGACAAGACTTACTAAATCCCAGGCTGGGCTCTTCCCTCTTTATCTGAATGAGATCCACAGATGCATACTTCATGAGTACCTGGGGCTTCAACTTTCTCACTTATCTGATCATTCTATATTTCTATTCAACACATTCTCAACTCTATATCAGTGCTATCTTCTTTCTTCTCAGAAGCAACTAGTTTTATTGGTTCTCACCTTGGTTTTTTTCTTGGCACCACTTTTCAAAACCTGGTGTTTTTTTTTTTCACTTTTGGCAGATATTCTTACTTACCCCAATGAGAAAATCACCAGCTATCACTTTCAAGCTGTGCATTTTCCTCTTTACAATCTTAAGTGGACACACATTTACTTCTTCAGTCTTAGAGGATGAGGTGTTCCTACTGTTCAAACTCACCCCTCCACCTGTGCATTGTCTCCCTCAAGACATGGCACAATTTTTCCCTACTGGCACAAATCCTAAGTCTTCCAAGTAGACTGTCCCAGGGATAAGGAAAGTGATGAAGACATATTTTGTGATGCCCAAGGCTATATCTCCCAACCCAGTTCCTCCACTGATGCTTTCTCTGCTTTCTGGATGCCTTAAGATGAGCAGCTTTCCTCCGCTATGCCCCTCTGCTATGCTATCCTACTTTGGAGCCAGAGCAAAGTATGGACTGAAATCTGTACAAACTGTGAGCCAAAATAAACCTCTTTTTCTTTTTTGTGTGTATTGGCTGTTGTGTCCTAGTGATAAGAAAAGTAACTAAGACCCAGTCCTTGATGCTACATCATTTTGTGGTACTTATTCTCTGTCTCTCTCCTTATTCTAATAGCTAAGAGTTGTAGTCTGCTCTCAGGTCTGACCTTCTACTCACTTCTCTGTCTTCTGCTTATATTGTCCACAGAGGCAGCACTACTCACAAGATAAGGTCTGGGCTGCTTCTCTTGCTCAGAAGACTTTCTACCAGTTTTCCTCCCCTTCCCTCTCCAGTATCTTTTCTTCTCCAATCTAACTTGCATTTGTACACGGTAACACTGCACCACCACTCTGCTGCTTCTTCCTTTGCTTGCATTGTCACCTTTGCCTGCAGATTCTGAGTCTCATCCTTATCCTGGCTGATATGGCTCCTGCAGAAAGCCTTTTCCTTCCCTGCCTTCCCATCACCCACTAGGCATTGCCAGGCTGCTCTCCCTTCTTCACACAGAAAGCAGTATGTGTTGACACTGATCCTGTAATGGCAACAGTGAAATGGTATGTTTATGTTGCTGCTCCTAGCCCACATTGGACTAATAAGCTCTTCAAAGGTGACTATATTTGTGTAGTTTTCTCAAAATTAAAAATGAAAACTCTGTCATAAGCACATATATAATCTGAATGTAATGGTCATTCAGTTCAATTTAGTACAAATAAATTTTGTAGCAAGTGAAAAGGAATGCTTACTTGTATTTGATGTTGGCTTCCTGGAAGAAGGCTAACAGAGCCTGGGAAGCATTTTGGGGAATATGGACATCAGTAACTGTCCCCTCTGACACATAGATGATACTGCTGGGCTGCCACAGGTCCACCTGTAGTACAGGAACAAACCTGTAATTCACATTCAATGTAGGTGGGGGAAAATCCATGCCATAACATCACACATATCATCTTATTTGAGTACAATAACACCAAACACTTTTGTGGGATTAGACTCAATGTTTACAATGTGAGGGTAAGACTTCTAATTGATCTTGAATTTGAGCTTGAAATTTTATTATACCCTCATACAATTTGATCTTAATTCACAAGTGATAGTTTGAAGACCAATACATTAAAAACCACATGGTAAAAACGAGGTAAAGTAGTGTTAATTATAACTTTGATATCATTTTAAAGTTATTTATTGTATAAATATTTGAATAACTGTCAGAAAGAGAAAGATATAAATTATTCTTCATCCTATCACACAGGAAAATTGATAGCACTGGTCTTTTTTTTTTTTTTCCAGTTCTGGGGATTAAAACTAGGTCCTTGTATATGCTAGGCTAGTGCTTTATCAATGCTCTCCATCACCAGTTCAATGTTTGGCAACTTTAAATGGAACATTTTCCAGGTAGCTTCTCCTCCATTAACTCATACCTTTCTACAATTTCTATTCAGTCTTCACATGCCAGTAAGAACCTCTCTTCTCAGGTAGGCTTTGGCAGGTAGGGTGTGTCTGCTTGCCACAGTTTCTAGTATGCCTGCAATTTCTTTATTACTTACCTTTCTTTTACCAGAATGCAAGCTCTATGAGGGCCAAGGATTTGTGCATTTGGTTACAACCAAAAACAATATCAGCAACTCAGCGAGTATTTGGTGCTTAAGTGTTGACCTCTTCCTTGTAGTTGTTTGCTACACATCCACTATGTTTTTAGTATTTTGTAGAAAAGTAGGAGACATGTTTGTTTGCCATACTTTAGTGTTCCTAGTGCCTTGGTCAGTGTTTGTTCCTGGTAGAAGCTCTGCCATCGAGTGTAAAAGAACTTAGCAGAGAGAAAGGAGCACTTTATCTTCTGCAGGAGCTAAGAGACCATGTCCAGTTAGGCACAGTTGATTCCTATGGCCCTATCTCTCTTCCTGCTTTGGTTCTTGGTCCTGCTGCAGGGCCTTGATGTTTGCTAAGCCCTTATCTGATAAAGTCTGTTACTTTACCTTCTCTTAGGTATCACTGTAGGGAAGTGCTGAAGACCAGAAATACTTTTTTTGATCAAGAAAGTAAATGTTTCATGGTATAGTTTCATCTGGGAGAGGATAGTCAGAGTTTTATTTCTGGGATAAGAGTTTATCTGTTTTCTTTCAGGCAGCTGACTCCTTCACTAATTTGCAAGGGCAAATCTGACTCAGCTAACAAGCCAGTCCATGACCATAGAGAAACAGAAATTGGGACTGTAATGGATGCTGAGAGGTCATTTGATCCATCTGTCAGCCCTTGGGCAAGGATACATCTAGGACTGCACCAAACTGTCCGCAATAGATATGTCTAAAGCATGTGTCTTAAGTCTCCAAAAGGAGGAGAGTTGACAGCACCCTAATTTAACTGATATCCACATTTAGCAAGAGTGTCAGACATTTTTCTTAATTCTTTATATTGCAGCACAGTTTCATTTTTTTTCTTGTTTCATTACTTGTTCAGGAAAGCCTGGTTTCTTGCCTTTGTAAGATAAAGTGTGCTGCTATCTTTCACTTTTCTTTGTACATTAGATTTTCTAACATTTAATCATCTTTAGGGCTTGCCTCTAAACTCATGCCAGAGACAGAGTTTTGATTTTTTTTTTGCTTAAATTCTTTTACTGGTACATTTTAGGTATGCAGTATGTTTAGATTTATCATTGGGTACTTGTACCTGTACATGATGTATCTTGGTTCTTATTTTTTCCCCATTCCCTGTGCTCCCTTCACCCCCTCCACCCATCCCTATTTACAAAGACTTTGTTTCCATTTAAGGAAAGAAGGGAAAGAAAAAATTATAAGACAGATTTTTTATTTTAAGGGTAACAGTTTGCTGTTAATGGATACAAGAAAATTGTCCTATATTCAGAGGATAGAGAGCCACAAGTACCTAAAAAATGTGAATTACTAAACTGGAGATGAGTGCTATTTTCTGAAGTACATGCTAAAAAAAAGGATCCTTACCCTATAGAAGACAGTAGCTTCCCCACAAGAAAGAGAGAGCCTCAAGAAAGTAACACAGCCTTAAGACCTCAAGAAGTCTTTCTAGGAAACTAATGTTTTCAGAAAGCAGTTGGCCTGGGCCGGGGATTTTGCTAGTGGCACTGTGCCTGCTTTCCTAGTGCAAGGTCCCGAGTTTGATCCCTGGTACCAAAAGGAAGACAAAACAGAAAGCAGTTGGCCTGAAGGGAAACTAATAAAAAAGGATATGAAAAATCAGAAATTCAAGATCTGGCAATATCAGCTGAGTGACTTGTGTGGAGGTTTTAACAATTCTCAGCCTCAGTTTTCTCATCTGTTTGTGAAGATTTAAAAAACCTACCTAGAGTTTCTTGCGGAGGGTTAATTGGAATATGGAAGTAAAACACATACCAGAGTCTGGCACACAGTATGAGGTTAAAAGCTATATAAAGATAGCATTATCCCGATGCCAAAACCAGACAGTGACACACACACATACACATACACACACACACAACAACTACACACCAACATCCCTGATGAACATATACATAAAAGTTCTAACAAAGTACTAGCAAATAGAATTCAACAGTAAATGAAAAATCATTCATTATGATAAAGTTAGATTTATTCCAAGGATGCAAGTTTGGTTCAACACATGAAAATCAACAAAATTAATACATAAAATCAACATAATGAAGGATAAAAAATCATATGATCATTTCAATAGATATAGAAGAAGCACTTGATAAAATTCAACATCCCTAAATGATGAAAGCTGTAAACAAATTAAGTATAAGAGAATGTTATCTCAATATAATTAGGGCTAGATATGACAAACTCACAGCCAATATCACACTAAATGAGGAAAAGCCGAAATGATTTCCTCTAACAAAAGGAACAAGAGAAAGGTGTCCATTCTCACCACCCTTATTCAGTATATCACTAGAAGTCTCAGCCAGAGAAAGTGAGTGAGAGAAAGAAATAAAAGGCAGACAAATGAAAAAGGAAAAGTCAAATTATCTGTTTGCATATGATATGATTCTATGTACAGAAAAACCTAAAGATCCACCAAAAGATTGTTAGAGTTTATAGAGGAATTCAGTAGAGTTGCAGAATGAAAAGATTAATATATAAAACTTAGCAATACTTTTGTTCATTAATAACAAACTTACTGAAAGCCAGGTATGGCAGTACATGATAGTAATCCCAGTAGTCTGGGAGGCCTAGGCTGTTTCAAAATAAAAATTATAAAAGGGCCAGTGATATAGCTCAGTACAAAGGCCCTGGGTTTACTCTCAAGTAGTACAAAATAAATAAACACAAACATCAACTTGATGAGAAACAAACCATGAAAGCAATCCCATTCACAATAGCTACAAAAAAGGAGGAGGAGAAAAGGGAGCTGAGAAGGAGCTAGTTCAGAGAAGGAGTTCTCGCCTAGCATTCATGAGGCACTGGGTGCAATCTCTAGTAGCACAATAAACAAGCAAACAAACCAATATACCAACCCAGGAATAAATTTAATCAAGAAAATAAAAATCTCTGCAATGAAAATTATAAAATGCTGATGAAAAAATTAAAGAAGACACAAAAATTTCTGTTTATGAGGTAGAATTAATATTATTAAAATGTCTATACTACCTAAAGCAATTTATAGATTCAATGCAAACATGGAAAACCACTAGTGATATTCTTCAAAGAACTAGAAAAACAATGTAAAATTCATATGGAAGTGCAAAAGACCCTGCTAGCTAAAGCAATTTTGAATAAAAAAGAACAAAGCTGGAGGCATCACAATATGTTATTTCAAGACATACTATAGAATCATAGTAACTAAAACAACCTAGTACTGGTGTAAAAATAAACATATATACCGAAGAAACAGAAGAGCAGTTCCAGAAATAAATTTAGGCATCTACAGTCAAATGATTTCAACAAAGGCATCAAAATCGTACATTGAAAAGGACTTTTCAATAAATCATGCTAGGAAAACTGGATGTCCATATGTAGAATATTGAAACGTAACTCTTATTTCTCACTCTGTACAAAAACAAAAATGTAAGGCCTGAAACTATGAAGTCACTGTAAGAAGACATAGAGGAAATATTTCAAGACATCAGTATAGGCAATGATTTTTTAGAGATGACCCTAAAAGCACAGAGAATAAAAGCAAAAATAGACAAATTGGATTATATTGAACTAAGAGGCTTCTATACAGCAAAGTAAATAGACAAAATGGGAGAAAACATTTCATAGCAATTTATCTTACAAGGATTAATATCTAGAATAAATAAAGAACTCAAAAGCTTGGCAACAAAGAACAAGTAATCCAATTTTTTAAAATGGGCAAATAATCTGAGGAGATGCTTATCACAATAAGAAATACAAATGGTCAATCAATAGTTCATATTCAAAGAAAAGGAGATTAGCATACCAAAGAGATACTTGTACTCCCATTTTTACTGTAGCACACCATTCACCACAGCTAAGACATGAAATCAACCTTGGTGTTCATCAGTGAGTGATGGATAAAGAAAATGTGGTGTATATACAATGTGGTGCATAAAGAAGAATTAAACTCTGTGATTCACAGCAAAGTAGATGAAACCGGAGGACATTATGTTACGTGAAATAAGCCAGACGCAAAGATACTATTGTATGTTTTCTTTCATATGTGGAGGTTAAAAAAATATGGTCTCAATATAGAATAAGGATTACTAGAAGTTGGGAAGTATAGTGGTGGGGAAAGTGGATAAAAAGAGGTTGGATAATGGGTATCAAGACTAAATAGCAGGAATAAGTTCTAGTGCTTCACAGTACACTTGGGTGACTGTAGTTTATAATTACTTATGATACAAAGACTTGGAAGAAAGTTAAGGACAAAAATTCTACTTTGTGTGTTTCTGGTTAAGGTGAAGAATATGATAAAGTTATTGCCTTATTTAGGGAGATTAAAACCTAGGATAGCTTTAAGGGGATGGGGCTGAAAGCAGTAATAAACCAAGAATATGAACAAAGCAACAGTGTTTCCTAGCACAAAGGCAAATAGGTTGATGGGCTTTGGAGTCTGACTCCATAGGATCAAATTTAGTCTGTGTGATTTGGGGCAAGTTCCTTAACCTCTCTGGTCCTTGCTTTACTGGTAAAAGTAAAATGATAATTACATCTTCCTTGTTGATCAATATTTAATCATGTTGGTGGTTGCTATTTTTGTTATTATTCTATAATACTTAGATTATAGAAAATGCAATGATGACAAGGATGAATTCTAGAGCCAGACAGCCTGGGTCTGAATTCTAGCTTTGCCACTTACAAATTGTGTGACTCTGGACAATTAGCTTGCTCTCCATTTCTCTGCCTCAGTTTCCTCATTTATAGGATGGTAATATGAATAGTATATTTTTCATAGATTTATTAGGCTTAATAAATTTATATATACCAGGCATTTAAAAGAATTTATATATATCAGGCACATAAAAGAGAGCCTGATGACTTGAGGGTATTTATTGAAATGATAAATGTTTCAAAATTTCTTTTCAATTAAAAAACTCCTAACTCAAGGATGAATTAATTAATTCATAATTAATTTATGGCACAAATTTTATTGTTCTTCTGGTTCTTGTGCTATGCTTACTTTGTGGCCAGGCCCACTTCTGAGGACCACCCCATCTGTCTCTTAGGCCCAAGGCTGCCTACACCTCTGGTTCAGGTATCACTGGGACTCTTTGACCTTCAGTTTCAAGGTGAGTACCATAGGTGGATGTGGGGAGACATTTGAGGTGTTTCTTCAATTTATAACAGATGGCCTGTCCCTCAGCTGCCTGAAATAGCACAGAAGCAGGGAAGAGGGCTATCCTACTCTCTACTCACTCTTATTTTTTGTTGGTTTGGAAAAATATTGGTTAGTCAAGGCACTTAGGTATCACAGAAAAGATTTCTCAGTAAGAAAAGTTAATATCATCTTTGTAGTTGATTATCATTTGATTTATTTTATATAATTAAATTAATTCAATATTAGTACACATAAAATCTTAACACTGAAAAGTGCCATCTCTTAAAATTGTCTTTTTTTGGTCTTGACCCATTTAACCTTCTGGAATCTTCTTTTAGGGTCTTTGTTTATTACCATTTGCAAAATTTCTCTGCCAAGTTTAGATCAAGCACCTTTGTTATCTGCATTTACAGAACTGTGTTTCTTTCAGTGTTACAATTTAGACCTAGAATGTTCCACAAAAGCCTCATGTGTTCAGAAGTGGGGCTTTTAGAAAGTGATGGATCATTGGAGCATTATATTCATTAATGGATAAATCCACTGATGAATCCATAGCTAAATGTGATGGTAGGAGGTAAACCCCGATCAGCAAAAGCAGTTCACTATGGGGTATGACCTAGAAGGGTAGTCTCCTTCCCTGGATTCTCTTTTTTTTTTTTGCTTTCAGACTGCTGTGGGATGAGCAGCTTTTGTTCCCTCCAGGCCCATTCACCATGCTGTTTCTGCTTTGGAGCCTGTGAGCCATGGACTAAGACTGTGAGCCAAAATAAACCTCTCCTTTAAGCTGTGGATGTTGGGTATTATGTCTCAGGGACAAAGAAAGTGACTAGGACACATAGTCTACAATTTTTAGATTGTATGATTGTATGATTGTTCTAGCCCTGAATTAATAAATTGTTAACAAACTGCATCATTAAAACGAACATATTCTTTCACAGCTCTGGAGTCCAGAAGTCAAACACCAAGGCTGGCAAGACTGTGCCCCCTCTGAAGGTTCTAGGGCAAAATCCTTACTTGCCTCTTCCAGTTATTGATGGCTCTGAGCATTCCTTAGATTGTGGCCACATCACTCCAATCTCTGCTTCTTTTCCCACACAGTCTTCTTATCTATTTTCCTTTTCTTTCTACAGATATTTATCATTAGATTTAGAGTTCACCTGGGTAATCCAGGATGATTTCATCTTGAGGTCTTTAAGTACTTCTGAAAAGAGCCTTTTCCAAATTAGGCCACAAACAGGTCTTTGTTAGAACAGCATATCTTTTTGAGGGCCACAATTCAACTTATAATTGTCATATTAATACCTGTTTTTCCTATTATCTCTGTAAGGATACAGAATATAGTGTTTTTCCCTCACTCATCCATATCTCCTCCATGCTTAGACCCATGTCTTGCATTACGTAGGCACTAAATATTTTGTAGATGGAATACTACATCTCTTTCCACTACATTCAAATATGTACTCTCTCCAAGATTGCTCTAGGGCATTTCTAGATTTCTTTACTATAAAATTGATAAGATGATTCATTCAAATTTTACCCAGTCATCCCGTTTTTTAATTCATATATCTTTAATTTTGCTTTTTTTTTCATTTAGGTGTAATCTTAGAGTATACTGCTTCTTGGGTCACAATACTGTATCCTTTCCTGATGACTATAATTACCACTTAGTTAAATAATTTTTTTGGATGTGTTATTTGCCCTTGTTCTACTTCTAATGGCTTATAAACTTTTAGCATATTAGTGAGGTGCTGGACGGGAAACCTAATCAGACATTTTGGTCTTCTGTGAGCCCTAGACATTTAGTGGATTGCTAAAATTCTGGGGCTAACTTTACCTACCCTTCCCCCATTGTTTCTCTGTAAGCACAGAAGCAATTTTCAAGTTATAACTCTCCCAAAGCATTAACCCAACTATTCCAACAAAAAGTCTCAGAAATTTAAGCAATTAAATCTCTTGTTTTGCTATTAAAGAAAAGTGAAAATATATTAAGTAAGTATTAGGCATTAAATTAGCCATTTTAATTAGTGGGGGCCTAACTTTATTTTCTATTGCTGTAACAGAATACCCGAGAGTGAGTAATTCATAAATGAAAGATGTTTATTATTCTTACCAAGGTTAGAAATTCCCACATTGAGGTACTGGTAAGTACCTCATGTTTCAACACATAGAGGATGGTGGAATGACAAGTAGTAGTTCATAAGCGAAAAACATGGGAGGCAGCCTGGTTTTAGAACTTCCCATTATTGTGGTAACTAATCCAGTCCTGCGAGAACTCAACCACTCTGATGAGAATTAATCCAGTCCCACATTTATTAGAAACACATTAATCCACTCATAAGGGTTGCCTCCCATGACACAAATACTTCCCACTTACCCCCTTCTCCCAAAACTTCCACTTAGAGAAATTAAGATTCCAACATATGAAAATATTTTTATTACTTAAATTCTTTTATTGGTACATTTTAGGTATACAACACATTTACATTTCTCATTGGGAACTTGTACTTTTACATGATGCATCTTGGTTCTTATTTTTTTCCCATTCCTAGCCCTCCCTTCACCCCCTCCACCCTTCCCTATTTACAAAGACTTTGTTTCCATTTTTTCCATTTCTCAGCATTTTTCCTTTCCCTTCTTTCCTTTCCCCTGCCCCTCCCATTACCCCTACCCCTTTGGACCTTTTCTTCCTATTTTGCATTATCAATTATTCATTCTAATCATTGGTACATTTTAGGTTTACAATATAATGACATTCATCATTGGAAATTTGCACCTTTACATAGTCTCTCTTGGTTCTTATTTTTCACCCTTGGCCAGCCCTCCCTTTACCCTCTCCATTTCTCCCTATTTACAAAGATTTTGCTCCTATTTTTCCATTTTCTCATATTAATTTCATTCCTTTCTTTCCTTTCTCCTACCCCTCCCACTTCCTTCCCCATTTCCCCTTTTCTTCCTATTTCACATTACCTATTATACATTTTAGTCCTTATTTACACTTTCAGTTTCTCACACCAGAGAAACTATTTGGTATTTACGCATGTGTGTCCTATTTATTTCACTTAAGAGTATTGCCTCAATGTGCATCCATTTAAGTGTAAATGTCTCCAATTTCTCATTTTTTATGGCTGAGTAGTACTCAATTTCATAAAAAAACTACATTTTCTTTATCCAGTTTCCAGTTGATGGGCTTTTGGGCTGTTTCCAAGTTTTAGCTATCACAAACTGTGCTGCGACGAACATGGGTGCACAAATATCACTGTGGTATGGTTCTTTTAATTCTTTGGGGAAGATCCCCAGCAAAGGAATAGCTGGGTCAAATGGGACTTCCAGTCCTAGTTCTTTGAGATATCTCCATACTGATTTCCACAGTGCTTGCACCAGTCTACACTCCCACCAGCAGTGGAGCAGGGTTCCTCTTTCCCCACAGCCCTGCCAGCATTTGTTATTGGTTGATTTCATGATAGCAGCCATTCTTTCTGGAGTGAGGTGGAATCTCAGTGGAGTTTTCATTTGCATCTCTCCAATGATCAGTGATGTTGAACATTTTTTCATGTATTTATTTGGTATTTCTACTTCTTTGTCTGAGAAATGTCTGCTCCTTTCAGATGCCCATTTTCAGATTGGGTCTTTAAATTTGAGAGGTCTGATCTTTGTAAGTTCTTTATAGATTCGAGATAGTAGACCTTTGTCTGAGGAAGAGTAGGTGAAGACTTTTTCCCACATTGTGGGTTGTCTCTTCACACTGCTGGTGGTTTCTCTTGCTGTGTACAAGCTTTTTAATAAGAAGAGATCCCACTTGTTGATTGTGCTAGTTCAGGGGCAACTGAGGTTTTGTTCATAAAATCTTTTCCTACACCAATGTCTTCCAGAGTTCTACCTAACCTCTGTTCCAGCTGGTTCAGCATTTCTATTTTATTATTTAGATCTTTAATCCATTTCAATTTTAGTTTAGTGTATGGCGAGAGATATAGGTCTAGTTTTAATGTTTGGCAAATTGAAAGCCAATTTTTCCAGCACCAATTATTAAAGAGGCTATCTTTCCTCCAGTGAGGGTGTTTGGCTCCTTTCTTGAACATGAGATGGATGAGTGTGTCTGGCATTGTTTCTGCATGTTCTAATCTGTTCTACTGGTCCTCAGGTCTGTTTCTTTGCCAGTACCATTCTGTTTTTATCACAGTAGCTTTGTAGTAGAGTTGCAGGTTGGGGATTGTGATACCCCTTGCCATGGCTCTGTTACCTAGAATTGCTTTTGCTATTCTGGGTCTCTTCTCATTCCAAATGAATTTTTGGATTGATTTCTCAAGGTCCATGAAGTATGCTGCTGGGATCTCAATTGGAATTGCATTAAATCTATATAGCAGTTTTGGAGGTATGACCATTTTCACCATATTAATCCTTTCTACCTAGGACCAGGGGATGTCTGTCTATTTTCTGATATCATCTTCAATCTCTCTTTTCAGAGTGCTATAGTTTTCAGAGAAGAGGTCTTTGGTTTCTTTTGTTAGTTCGATTCCTAGGTATTTCAGTTTTTTGGATGCTATTGTGAAAGGAATTATTTGCCCTATTTCTCTCTCAGTGAGTCTGTCATTGGTGTAGAGGAAAGCTATTGATTTTTGTGTGTTGATCTTGCAAGTAGCTACTTTACTGAATTTGGTTATTAAGTCTAGAGGACATTTGGTGGAGTTCTTAGGGTCTTCTATATACAGTATCATGTCATGTGCAAATAATGATAATTTGACTTCATCATTTCCTATCTTTATTCCTTTCTCTTGTCTAATTGCTGTGGCTAATATTTCCAGAACTATATTGAACAGGAGTGGTGATAGTGGAAATCCTTGTCTTGTTCCTGATTTTAGTGTGAAGAATTTCAGTTTTTGATCATTTAGTATGATGCTGGCTTTTGGTTTTTCATAGATGGTTTTTATCAGTTTGATGTAGAGACCATCTATTCCAATTTTTTGTAGGGTTTTTATCATAAATGCATGTTGGATTTTGTCAAATGCTTTTTCTGCATCTATGGAGATAATCATATGGATTTTGTCCTTGGCTCTATTGATATAGTGTATTACATTGATTGATTTGTGTATATTGAACCATCCCTGCATCGCTGGAATGAATCCCACTTGATCAGGGTGTATAATCTTCTTGATGATCTTCTGCATTTTGTTTGCCATTATCTTATTAAGGATTTTTGCATCTATGTTCATTAGTGAGATTGGCCTATAGTTCTCCTTTTTGGATGGGTCTTTCTCTGCTTTGGGGATCAAGGTGATGCTTGCTTCCAGAAATGAATTTAGGAGTATTGCTTCCCTTTCAATTTCATTGAAGAGTTTAAACAGTAGTGGCAGTAGTTCCTCTCTAAATGTCTTGTAGAATTCAGCAGTGAAGCCATCAAGGCCCGGGCTTTTCTTAATTGGTACGTTTTTAATTATGTTTTCAATTTCATTGGTTGATATTGGGTTGTTTAGAAATTTTAGATCTTCTTCATTCAACTTTGGTAATTCATATGTATCTAGGAATCTGTCAATTTCTTCTGTGTTGTCCATCTTATTGGCGTATAGGTTCTGGAAGTAGGTATTGCTGATCCTCTGGATTTCTGCAGGGTCTGTTGTAATTTCACCCTTTTCGTTCCTAATTGCATGGATTTGGGCCTTTTCTTTCCTTTTTCTGATAAGCTTGGCTAAGGGTTTGTTAATTTTGTTGATTCTTTCAAAGAACCAACTCTTGGCTTCATTGATTTTTTGTATTGTCCTCTTAGTCTTCATTGTATTGATTTCTCCTCTGATCTTCATAATTTACTCCCTTGTAGGAGCTTTAGGTTTGTCCTGCTCTTCTTTTTCTAGAGGCTTGAGGTTCAGCATCAGGTTGTTTAATTGGGCTCATTCTGTTTTCCTAATATGTATATTCACTGCTATGAATTTCTCTCCTTAGACTGCTTTCATTGTGTCCCACAGATTCCAATATGTTGTATTGTCATTGTCATTTAATTGAAGGAACTGTCTGATTTCTTCTTTAATTTCCTCTGTGACTCATTGGTTATTCAGAAGTGTGTTGTTCAATTTCCACTTGTTTATGAAATTTTTCCAGGTTCTTTTGCTATGGATCTCCAGTTTCATTGCACTATGATCTGATAATATATAGGGGATAACTTTAATTCCTTTGCACTTACTTAAACATGTTCTATGTGTGAGTATGTGGTCTATTTTGGAGAATGACCCATGTGCAGCTGAGAAGAATGTGTATTCTGATCTTGTGGGGTGGAACACTCTGTAAACATCTGTTAAGTTCATTTGTTCAAGAGTTTGATTGAGTTCTAGTATTTCATTACTTATTTTTAGTCTAGTTGATCTATCTATTTATTTGTGACAGTGGGGTGTTCAGGTCCCCCATTACAATTTTATTAGTGCATATATGACTTTTCATGTCCATTAGTATTTGTTTTATATAGTTGGGTGCACTAGTGTTTGGTGCATAGATATTTATGATTGTCATAATTTCCTCTTGGATTGTTCCCTTTACAAGGATGTAGTGTCCTTCTTCATCTCTCTTAATCAGTGTTGGTTTGAAATCTACTTGATCTGTAAAGAGGATAGCTACTCCTGCTTTTTTTTTGGGTTTCTGTCGCATGGAGTATTGTTTTTCACCTTTTAACTTTCAGTCTATAAGTTTCATTTTGAATTGTCTTTCTTGTATGCAGCATATTGTTGGATTTTGCTTCTTGACCCATTCTATCAGTCCATTTCTTTTGATTGGTGAATTGAGACCATTAACATTGATGGTTATAACTGAAACATATTGACTCATCGATCTCATGACTTTTTCTTGTTGTTGGATTCTCCCCCTTTATATTTAATTTCTTGTCATGCCAGATGGGTTCATTCTGCTTTGCTTCCTGGGGTTGTGATCCTCAATGTCTGTTCCTAGGATATTGTGTAAAATTCTTTGGAGTGCTGGTTTGGTATTCACGAAGTTCCTAAGGTGCTCTTTGTCATGAAAGTATCTTATTTCTCAATCCATTTTGAAAGATAGTTTTGAAGGGTACATCAATCTGGGTTGGAGACTGTTTTCTTTTAGAGCTTGGAATATGTCACTCCAAGCTCTTCATGCCTTGATGGTTTGTGTTGAGAAGTCTGCTGTGATTCTGATGGGCTTTCCTTTGTATGTGATTTGTTTCTTTTCTCTGACTGCTTGTAGAGCTTTGTTCTTCTGTTGAGTTTCTGGGATCTTAATAATTATATGCCTATGTGTAGAGTTTTTTTGATCAAGGCTATTTGGAGTCCTATATGCCTCACTCATCTGTATGTCAAGTTCTTTTCCCCTGCTTGGGAAGTTTTCTGCCATCACTTCTGTGAACAGTTTTTTTTTTATGTCATCTCAACTCTCTCCTGTTTCTTCTTTGACTCCAATCATTCTTATGTTATTCTTCTTTGCATCATCTAGCAGCTGCTGGATTGATTTCTTGTGTTCCCTTACAATTTTGAAGCAATTTTTCTTTTCCTGGTCATTAATTGCAATCTTATCTTCTATATCTGAAATTCTGTCCTCACATTGGCTCATTCTGCTGTGTAGACTTTCAATGGAGTTTTTCATGTCCTGGAAATCTATTTGCATCTGTTTTATGGATTCCATTTGTTTCCTATGTTGGGATTCCATCATGTTCCTGAGCTCCTCTCTAGATTTATTAATCATGTCTTGCACTAGGAGCACAATCTCTGCTGTTGTCTGAGAAATTCTTTCCAATTTCATTTTTTCCAGATCCCCTTTTGTTGACAGTTCAGTGGATCCAGGTGGTTCAGTACCAGAGTGTTCCATCTCATTTCCCTTTGGGGTTGCTGTAAGTGATTTGAAAGTCTGGTTTTGAGACTTATTTACATGTCTTCTCATTTCTACCAGGGATGAGGGGGCACTGCTATTGGCACACACATGGCTGACTTCCTCTGAACTGGGAGAGGTGGGACAGGGGCCAGGTGTGGCAGGATGGATGCTGGCCCAGAAGCCTGTTCCTCTGGGCTGGGAGCAATGGGACAGCAGCTCAGAAGCCCCTTCCTCTGGGCTAGGAGTGGCAGGAGAGATGGCGGCCCAAAAGCCCCTTCTTCTGGGCTAGGAGCGGTGGGCTGGATGGTAGCCCAGAAGCCCCTTCCTTTGGGCTAGAAGCAGTGGGACAGTGGCTCAGAAGCCCCTTTCTCTGGGCTGGGAGAGGCAGAAGAGATGGTGGCCCAAAAGCTCCTTCTTCTGGGTTGGGAGTGGTGGGACAGCAGCTCAGAAGCTCCTTCCTCTAGGCCAGGAGTGACAGGACAGATCCAACATATGAACTTTTGAGGACACACTCAAACCATAGCAGGAACCAGTAGCGGAATAAAAATTATTATATCAGCTAAAAAAAAGAGCATTGTATAGGAATATAAATTTCAATGTAACAAATTAATGCTACCAGCCTGAATACTAGTTATCAGACAATCATTCTTTCTACAACACTAGGTAAAAATCAGAAAGTTTGGGAAAGTTTTATTTTGGTGCCCAACATTTCCCCTAATTCTCTTGAAAGCAGAATGCAAATTTTCTTAACTGGATAGTACATCTAATTTATCAGAACAAAATGCATGTGTTGGAAAAGGAACAGATTATTAGCATTTCCCTGAACTACTAATTTGTACCTTTACTTATTGGAAAGGATTACTGAAGCCTGTGACTGAAAGACTCTCAGGACATATGGACAGTAAAAACATTTGGTTCATTGATGTGTTACAATAAGGAGGACAATTCAGTGCAGGGAATGATGGGTAGTCTCATAAAATAGTGTTAGAACTCACTATGGGAAATGGGCTTCCCTTACATGATCTTGTGGAGAGTTTAAAGAATTAGGGGTTTTCTCTGGCCTAAATACATGTGAACAAGGGGAATAATTCTATTATCAGATATCTTAATTTTATCTAGCAGATGGGTGAAACAAAGTAGGGATAAATTATAATTGGTATAGAAGCAGTAGTCATGTGTATTTGCTAGAAAAAGAACATCTTTGGTCATTTTTCTGGTCCATGTTTAGACATGATCACATTATTTTGTTTTTGTCTCATTTAATAGCAGATACAGAGAAACTTGTTTGATGTTGGCATTCTGTGAAAAGGTATATGTTCAGCAGAAGAACATTATGGTCCATCTATGGGAACAAGGCTGGGAACTAGAAGCATGAAGGTCCACCTGTTAGTGCCAGGCTGGCTTTTCCTTTTTTAAAGATGATAATCACCATTTGACTTAGACCATGTGATAATAAATAGTATGATAAATGAGAGGTGGCAGCTCTACACATTATAGGGCCAGGGTGACTTGGAAGCTATTGAGGCTGGGTTTATGGAATGAAGATACAGATTTGTGCTGGTCCATCCAAGAAGAATTAAGAAGCCAGCAACATTTTACTTTGGCTTTTTGCACCTTTCCATAGTACTCACATACCACCACTTTTTCACATAAAAGATCCAGTGTCACTTTAATACTTGCCTTCTAAGTGAACATTTGAGCACTTATAAGTACTAAGGAAAAATTCATGACTTCTACACAAGAGGTTTTTGGGACTTAGCCATTCATGAAACTTGTTACATGAGTAAAATAGTGTTTTCTTATGTTTTTCCAGCTTAAAATAATCCAATATCAAGTTAGCATTTTCAACCTGGCTCAGCAATGGAATGAATGGACACAATCAGCAATGACATGGAGCTTCACCTGGATACCCACTAGTAAGTTCATTTGAAAACAACCCCTGGACTGCTTGTCATCAGGTAAAAGGGATTTCTATCTACTCACTTCTAATGATTTATGATTCTTTTACACTGAAGAGCTTTCCATAACATTTGATTGCTATATTCAGAAATATTCCATTTGATGTATTAAACAACAGTATGATAGCATATTTACATTTAAAATTCTGAGACTCTCCTGGAGTTTAACATTTAATGAAAATTATTTTGGATTTTGTTGTGCATTTCACCAAGAATTCTTCTATGCATTAACCAAAAAGCCCCTCATCTTTGTTCTCATAAACTAAAATTCTCAACTTGGGAAACAAAAGAAACAGTTACTTCTTGGTTCTCTCTAAACTTTGATATGTCATATTTTAGAGGCTTAATTTTTTTAAATTAAAAATAAAGGGATTAAACTACATAACTTTCAAGTACCCTATGAACCATAATTATGACAGATTCAATGTGCTTTTTGAGTATAAAAGTTTGCATTTTCTTAGAAAAATATTTTTCAAATTTACCCATATTTCTTCCCTTCCCTGAAAGTCAGTCAGAAAGAAGTCTCTTTTAACAATTTAGCACAAGTATCAACTGTCAGTGATCAGTTACATGGACTTATAGGTCAATATTGATAAATATTCTCTGAGCAAGATAGCTATTTGATTTTTAAAAAATTAATTTCAACATCCATTTCAAGTAGGTATAAAAAGACAGTGGAGAATCTTCAAAGTGGAGGAATGGATCATCAATCAATTGGGTCATCATTCTGTGAACAATCCCGAGGATTTGGAGATCGTTCTGCTTCTCAGCTGGCTGGGAGAAGAGGCTGCTTTTCCAAGGCCATAGCCATGGTAACCGCACCACATCCATTCAATGTTTACAGAAATCCCACCAGAGTTTCTGTCAGTGTGTTGAGTGCAGAGGATACCGTGATGAATAAGGCACCACTCTGTCCTTAAGGACTAGGCAGATATTACATGCACTGTGATTCATTTATAGAGAGAAGATACAGAGTTGTTCTGTCATAATTGGGGAGGTAGCTTGGAATTCCCAGGAGAGATGTTGCCTGTGTGTAATACTTAATGGTGAGTAGAAATTAGCTGGCAAAGGTAAAAGGAAGTAGCATCTATGCAGAGGTCTGCTGGGTCTGGGATAGAAGAGCAAAAAGAGAGAATTTACCTATAATGTTGAGGTTTACCCAAGCCTTGTGATTGTGAAACACAATAATAGCTGCATTAATTTCACTATCCTGTTGCTTTCCAGAAATAGCTTACTGAAAGGAACTATCATGCTTCATATGACTTAGATAAGACTCATGGATTATCCTCTCACTTATCTATAACCAGTCTAGGTCAGACCCTTCAGATTCCCATTTTTGCCTCAAAAATAGTTAAAAGTTCTTATCTTCATTGATAAATATGGACAAAATAAAAGTAAGTCCCCAATTTAAGAACGAGTTCCATTCCAGGAGAATTGCTCCTAAATCAGATTCGTTCCTAAGCCAGTAAACTGACGAAGTGAGTCTTATATAGTACACCTATGAAAATTTGCAACTGGAATGCTCATAAGTCAGGAACTTACTGCACCTGCCACTATGACTTGGCTGAACTTTAGTTCAACTTCTCTCTTTTGTCCATGGATTTTTATCCACCCTCAGCCTGAGTTAGCGCTTCAGCCCCTCCATAAGGACCACCTGAGGATCACCTGATATTAAGGTAAAATAGCCTCTGATGTAATGTTCAATCAAGTAACCTCCACCTGTTCATCTGTCTTCCTGACACCCGGTTCTTTTCAGCTTTCTTATGCTTGCTCTAGAAAGGAAAAATCATTTTCTGTCTGATTATTGAGATAGATCTTAAGCTTGGCTATTCTTCCTATTTCAATAGTCTGTTTCCTCTCTCTTTCAATAATCCTTTTGAATAATCTTGCCTCACCTAAGTTGGGGTTAGCTTTTTAGTTGACAGAATAATGGAAGAGCATTCTCATGGTTTACTTTGAGAGCTGCAAGTACATAAAAATTATTGAAACCAACTTCTACTTAATGGATTTTTACTTAACTCATGTTCTTCTCTATTGACAGAACTTTTTGTCTGAAACAAAATGTTTGAATAAAGAAATTACCACCCCATGTGTCCCACACAATAACCTCCAAAATAACAAGGGTACTGCAGAAGAGAAACACACCAGCTTCATCTTTGCTAAAACTAGTGGCAGACCTGAACAATACAATATAAAGATAGAAAGAAAATACAGGAAAATAAATGAAGTAGTTGATCAGAGAGACTTATCAATGAAAAGCAAGTTCATTAGCTTCACAGAAACTCTGGATAGGGTAAGAGATTTATAACACTGTAGGGTATGGAAGGTAAGAATGGAGAGGCAATGACAAGAAAACAGACTGAAAATCTGAGTAAGAACTCTAAATTCTCTATGTACCAACTCCATTCTTAGGTATGACCCCTCTCACATTCTTAGAGAAATATATTTTCAGGAGAAATAAAAACAGGAGCTTTCACATGGTGGTATAGACCATAGAGAGTTACAATCTTAGATGGCAAACAAGTAGTTTATGTGATGCTCTTAACACATAGATTGGCTGCTCTTCTTACCCAAAAACAAGAACACCAAAATCCAGGGATATATGTTCCAAGCAGGACAGTGGAGAAACCATAGCACCCTAAAGAAGAAAAATGACTTCATAGCGTTATTTTGGGATACTCAGTGAACTGTGAAATCTGTTTTTTGGCAAGTCACTCCCATGTACACCAGGCTTCCTTTCAGCTTTTCAGCGCCTCCTTCTTTCTGTGAATAAGCAGTCAAGGTCCCTAAGTTCTTCAACCAGAAACAGAGGCACCAGGAAAACATAAAATTAGAGTGCAGAAAAATAAATATAGTAACAGGAGGAAAACAAAAAGCAATTTCAAAGAAACAGTAATAAGTACAATCAATGTTTCTAAAACAAGAGCTGATATATTCAAGAAATAAGAGCAGAATGCTTTGAAAAAGGAACAATTAGAGATTTAAGAAGAGAAGAAACTTAAAATTCATTTGATTCAGAAATAACATTGAGGGAATTTCTCAGAAAGTAAAACAAAATGAAAATAGAGAATACAAGTAAATTAATTAGATAACACAGTCTAACATCTGATAAATAAGAAAGTTATACAAACAACAAAAAAAGTGGAAGGGAAAATATTATAAGAAAACTAATGAGAAAAAAATTCCAGAACTAAAAACAAGAATTTCCAGCAATATCAGTGTGTTCAGGATGGTAGGGCTGTAGACAGGGGCTGTTGAGTTTAAATGAATTAAAATAAATCCACAATTATATAACCATGGAATTTCAGAACACCAGGAATAATGGCAAACCAGTCATAGGCCTTACATTTCTAGTAATATGGAAAACAAGTCAACTAAAATACTCTCTTGCTCTTGCTCAGCTAGGAAATGGTAGATAAAATATAACAAATATTTACAAATAGAGTGGAGCTTTCAGAAATATATAAAAAAATCCCGAGGAGACTGAAATAAAGAAGAACCTGTCAAGTAGAGCTGTAAGCATGTGAGGTAATACAATGATAGCACTGGTTAAGGTATTATTGTGTATAGTTGGGAAGAGGATCAAGATTTGGGGCCTCAAGTTGAGAGCTGGGATTAACATTGTAGCATAAAATGAGAACCTTCTGAGAATAATAGCCTCCATTAAAGAGATAAAAATCTATACACCAATAAAATTTAATAAATGTGATGGTTTGGAAATGGTCTAAATTTGTCCCACAGAGGTGGTGTTGAGGCAGTGGAACCTTTTATAGGTAGGATCTAGTGGAAGCTAAATCAGGTTATCGGAAGTTTGTTCCTTCAATAATGAATTGCTATAAAAAGAGTAAACTTGGCCCTTGAATCCCTCTTGCTTTCTGTCTCACTATGTGATCTCTTTCTCCCTCTTCCATGCTTTCCCAGCATTATGCCATCTACTATATTCCTGGAGCTACCAAATCTTGAACTTTGAGCCTTCTAAACTGTAAGTTATATGAATTCTCTTTATAAAGTATCCAGCCTCAGGTTTTTTGTTATAGCAACAGACCATGGATTAAATCAATTTTATTAATACATTTTGTACCAATAAATCCAAGATACAGTCTTCAGCCAGGCCACTCAGAATTCCTATAGCTAAAGTTCTGCTGAAGAAAAGTTCCTCATTAAAAATTTATAAAACACATGAGCAATCAATCTACTATAAGCAAAGACCATATAGCAAGATTATAAACTCAAGATCTTAAGATATGAGAGGGTTACAGTGGCTAAAATAATGGCTAGAGGAAGTTCTAAAACTAAAAAGAAATGTCAAATGAGGTAATCATGGATTATCTATCTGTAGATACTTTGATGTGGCTCTTGATGTATGTAGGTGAAATATTTAAGACAGAGAGAAGATAAATTTAAAGGAAGGTAAGATATCTACAATGTAGAAAAGGAAAGAAAAAAACCCCATACAAATAGTATCAGAAAAGGAATAATAAATATA
The DNA here is from genome assembly GCF_053883595.1 of Heterocephalus glaber. Taxonomy (NCBI): domain Eukaryota; kingdom Metazoa; phylum Chordata; class Mammalia; order Rodentia; family Bathyergidae; genus Heterocephalus; species Heterocephalus glaber. Next base: position 12,136,190 of record NW_028258344.1, read on the forward strand.
TAATAAATAAGAAGAGATTATATCCTCTAATTGTGAAATCTTACATATGACTGAAAATATCCTCTTAAGTGGTAGTTATAAGAGATACAGAAAATAGAATGGTTAAAGAAAAAACAGCAGAAAAAGATAAACCATACAAATACTAAAGAAACCTATACAAAAACTGGCATGGCATATAAAACAAAGAATTAGGGCAAAACCACTTTTAGGCATAATATATCAGTATATATATCAATATATACATTGTGTACATATATATGTCTAATATATATAGATGTATGTAAATATGTACATCTACCTATAGTGATGAATCATTCAATATATTAGAAAGATGTAAATATCATTAATCTAGTGTACCTAGCATTAATACTATAGCATCAAAATATATATGGAAGAATTGACAATATCATAAGGATTATAAACTGTAAATCTTCAGTTATATCTCAGTAACTGAAAGATCAAGAAACAAAATTTCCTTCCAAGCACATATAAAATTTTTATGAAAGTTGTCCCACTTTGTTTTGAACCCTACCAGGCTTCAAAACAAATTTCAACAAATGTCAGAAAACTGATATCAAACAAATGTTCTCTGATTACAGTATAATTAAATTTGGAAAGTGATGACAAAACGATTTATATTTAGAAAATTAAAACTAGACTTTTAAATTATGTGCAGGTTGAACAAGACACTGTAGTGAAATTAGAATAGAATCGCAGTTAAATATAGCATTTCAAGGAGACACATTTATGACATTAAATGCTCCTGTTGCAAAAGAACAAAGAGAAAATTGATGAGTTATATATCTAAATCAGGAATTTAGGAAAAGAACAACTATGAAAGAGCAGTAAAAATTACAAAAATGTAAAAGGCAGAGCATAATAAAAAGAAAATGATAAATTGATGAAATGGAAAACAAAAGTAATAGAGAGGATCAACAAACCCCAAAATTGATCCTTGAAAGAGTTTTAAAATAGAAAAATTGTTAGCACATCTTAAGAACTGAATAAAGATTCAAATGACTAGGGCCGGGGATTTAGCTCAGTGGTTTCACCACCTGCCTTGCAAGTGCAAGGACTCAAGTTCGATCCCCGGTACCGGAAAAAAAAAAAAAAAAAAAAAAAAAGATTCAAATGACTAATATTAGCAATGAGAAAGTGGCAAACTCAGATTCATCAAATTAAAAAAATATTGAATATTGCAGTGATTGTAAGCTAACACAACTGAAAACTTAATGACATGAATTATTTCCTAGGACAACATAATTTACCAACATGCAATTTACAAAATCGGCTGTCATTACATTCTTAATTTATTGTCCCCTTTTATTTGGTGATTGCCAAATAAATACCGTAAAATTCATTCATCTTTTATTGTTCTTTCTTTCTAAATTCATGGGTGGAAGGAGATGGATATCAATAGCAACAAAGGATAGGACATTCAAAAAATTTTTGAGAATAGGAAATAGTTCTGAGGATCAACAAATGGGATCACATCAAATTAAAAAGCTTCTGAATAGCAAAAGAAACAACCAGGAGAGTGAAAAGATGACCTATAGAATGGAAAAATTTTTTGCCAATAATTCCTCAGACAGAGGAGTCATGTCTAGAATATACAATGAACTAGAAAAAACTTAGAGCCTCCAAAATAAAAGGCCTAATCAAAAAATGGGCAAGTAAAGGTAGGGGAGCGTCCAAGCTGCTGGCGGGAGGTGGGGGAAGGAAGCGGGGGAAGCAGGCAGGGCGAGCCCGAGCGGGGAGCCCAGTTCCCCAGGCGGCGCAGGCGGGGAGGGGAATGGAGCCGGCCTGGGGCTGGGGCTGGCGCTAGCCCAGCGGCGCGCCTGGGGCTGAGGAGCGCGGCTGGCCTCGAGCTGGGCAAGCAGAGCGCGGTCTGCGGCGGGCGGTGGGGACACGCAGGAGGATGGAGCGAGTAGAGATCCTGAGGAGATTCATCCAGAGGGTCCAGGCCATGAAGAGTCCGACCACAATGAGGAGGACAACTTAGCCCGGGACTTCACGCGATTAAGGAGATTGTCTACCAGATATAGGACAGAAAAGATATATCCCACAGCCACTGGAGAAAAAGAAGAAAATGTTAAAAAGAACAGATATAAGGACTTACTGCCATTTGATCACAGCAGAGTTAAGTCGACTTTAAAGACTCTTTCCCAAGATTCAGATTATATCAATGCAAATTTTATTAAGGGTGTCTATGGGCCAAAAGCATATGTGGCAACCCAAGGACCTTTAGCAAATACAGTAACGGATTTTTGGAGGATGATATGGGAGTACAATACTGTAATTACTGTGATGGCTTGCCGGAAATTTGAGATGGGCAGGAAAAAATGTGAACGCTATTGGCCTTTGTATGGGGAAGACTATAACGTTTGCACCGTTTAAGATTTCTTGTGACGATGAATAAGCAAGAACAGACTATTTCATTAGGACTCTGTTACTTGAATTTCAAAATGAATCTCGTAGGCTGCATCCGTTTCATTATGTGGACTGGCCAGACCATGATGTCTCGCCATCATTTGACTCCATCCTGGATAGGATAAGCTTAATGAGGAGATACCAAGAGCATGAAGGTGTGCCGATTTGTATTCACGGCAGCGCAGGCTGTGGAAGGACAGATGCCATCTGTGCCATCGATTATACCTGGAATTTAAGAAAAGCTGGGAAAATACCAGAGGAATTTAATGTATATAATTTAATACAAGAAATGAGAACACAATGACATTCTGTAGTTCAAACAAAGGAGAAATGTGAGCTTGTTCATAGAGCTATTGCACAACTGTTTGAAAAACAGCTACAATTGTATGAAATTCACGGAGCCCAGAAAATTACTGATGAAGGCAATGAAATTACCACTGAAAATATGGTCAGCTCCATAGACACTAAAAAGCAAGATTCTCCTCCTCCAAAGCCCCCACGGACTTGCAGTTGTGGAAGGAGACGCGAAGGAAGAAATTCTGCAGCCTCCAGAGCCCCACCCGGTGCCGCCCATCCTGAGGCCTTCTCCCCTGTCTGCCTTCCTGATGGTCACCATGGTATGGCAGGACGACGACAAATACCGCCCAAAGCCGGTGTTGCACATGGTTTCTTCGGAACAACATTCGACAGACCTCAACAGGAACTACAATAAATCAGCAGACCTTCCAGGGAGAAACGGATCACTCACTGAACAGACAGATAAAAAATTGGAACAAAATTTAAGTTTTAAAATTAAGAAGGCCCCTCTCCAAGAGGGACCAAAGAGTTTTGCTGGGAACACACTCTTGAATAGGGTACATGCATTTAAAATAAAATCTGCTTCATCTTGTACAGCTGATAAAATATCTAAGTCCCCCGAGTTAAGGGCAGGGGATGTGAAAGCCGATGACATCTCCCCGAACTCCTGTGTGGACTGCAGCACCCCACAGCTCAGTGCAGCTTCTGCGTCTCCCTGAGCCCAGGCTGAGCACAGACACACCCCGGAGGCCAGACCGCCCGCCCCTCGACAGGAAGGGACATGCGGCGTGGTCGTTCCATGGACCTGAAAATGTCACCCCTGCCCCTGCAGCCTCTGAAGACAGATCCCCAGATAGGCACTGTCCAGCCATGAAAACTATGAGCTTGAGCCCCACCCCACCCTGCCAGGCTAAGCCCGGGACCACGAGGAGTGGGCTAAGGGTTCACCTCTGTTCCGAGTCCCCCTGAGTTTCACGAATCCTCTTCATTCGGATGACTCAGATTCGGATGACAGGAACTCTGATGGTGCTGGGACCAAGAACAAAACCAGCATTTCAACAGCAAGTGCCACAGTCTCTGCTGCCACCAGCACTGAGAGCAATTCTGCCAGGAAAATGGTGCCCATGTCCATTGCTAGACACGCCGCAGCAGGAGCGCAGCATCCAGGTGCTGACAAAGATGTTGATGTTAGTGAAGACTCACCTCCTCCCCTACCTACCTGAAAGAACCCCTGAATCTTTTGTACTGGCAAGTGAACATAATATACCTATAGGATCTGAATGGAGTGAACTTCACAGTCAGAAATGGTCTGAACAAAGACAGTTCGAAGGCTTGATAACTTCTAGAAGTGAAAAATGTGTTTTTTTTTTTTTTTTTTTGGTACCAGGGATCGAACTCAGGTCCTTGCTCTTGCACAGCAGGCGGTGAAACCACTGAGCTACATCCCCAGCCCTGGAAGTGAAAAATGTGATCATCCAGCAGCAGGTCTCCCAGAGACTTGCACAGAATCTCCACTTACTGTAAGTGACAAGAAAGTTCAGATAACAGAAAGTCCAGCAGAAGCCACAGATACTGGTTTTGGTAGGCACTATGGAAAACCCAAAGGACCAAGAGACCCACCTGCAGGATGGACATGACTCAGGGAGCTACATCAGTCATCCTGGAAAATTCAAGTACCAGTGAATGTGAGATTCACAATATTCCATCTTTAAAATGTGGGACTAACAGCAGTGTAGATTGTTACCATAATCTCCACCCCCCACCCCCCTCCGGGACCATCTACCTGCCCTATACTACATCTAGGAAAAAGTATTATATATGGTTTATTTTGTAATTTCAAGAATTATTGCCTTAATATCTCTTAACCCTGTTACACGCTGCTTGTAGACCTGTTAATACAGTAATACTTTTATGATAAAATTGAGTTTAAGGACTACTCTTTTGCTGTTTTATCACGTATGCATTATTTTGTATATGTACAGGGGAAGTAGGTATATAATTTGATAAAGTTGCAGTCATAAAATAATATTAACAGAAGATTTAAGAAATTTCTGCATGATCTAAATTTTTGTGTACCTTATTTGTAAATTATTTGCCCTAAAGTTTTAGAAAATAGTTTCTGAATTTTAAGATTGCTGGATTCATCCAGCCAGCATTGCAGGTTATCAGAGATCAAAGATTGTAATAATAATACATTTAGTAAATTGTAACCAAAAAGTTATTTTTATTTTATATACTGTCTAATTGTTCATCTTAATTGTTCTTGTTTTCATCTAGTCAGGGAGATTCAGTAAGTGCCTTGGAACAATATTGAATTCTCTTAGCTCACGTGTGTTACTTTAATATTTGAACTCAATTGGGATTACAAGACTATCAGAATATGTGTATGTTTCAAGATATTTGACCTGCCATTAAAAAACAAAAACAAAAAAACATGGGCAAGTAAAATGAATAGACACTTCATAGAAAAAGAAGTACAAATGGCCCATAGATATATGAAGAAATGCTTAATATTAATGGCTATTCAAGAAATGCAAATTAAAACAACACTGAGATTCCAAATTATCCCAGAAAGAATGGCCATCATTAAGAATCAAAGAATAACAAATGCTAGAGAGGCTGTTGGGAAAAAGGAACCTTTCTACACTGTTGATGAGAATGTAAACTAGTACAACTACTATGGAAATCAGTATAGAAATTCCTCAAAAAACTAAAAATAGAAATTCCGTTTGACCCAGCTATGTCCCTTCTACATATCTTCCTGAAAGAATTAAAGATATTATGAGACAGCCAGGTCTGCGGACGCCCTACCGAGGTCGCGAGTCACACGGAATGTGCCAGGTTGGCCTGCTGCAGACAGACAGGTCTGCAGATGCCCTACAGGGGTTGTGAGTTGCGGGGAACATGCCGGGTCAGCCCGCTGCAGAAAGGCAGGTCTGCGGACGCCCTACCGAGGTCACAAGTCACGTGGAACACATTGAATCAGCCAGCGCCCCGGCAGGAATCCACTGGACACCCCCCCCTCCTCTGCACAGCCACCTGGTTCCACACTACAGAGACTCAGAGGACACCAGACCACCAGACCATGGTACTGGGCCCTGCTGCTCCTGGCCCAGAGGTAGGGGCTTCTGAGCCACCATCCCTCTTGCTGCTCCCAGCCCAGAGGAAGGGGCTTCTGAACCACAGTCCTACTGCTCCTGGTCCAGAGGAAGGGGCTTTCTGGCCACCATCCCTCCCGCAACTCCCGGCCCAGAGGTAGGGGCTTCTGAGCTGCCGTCCTACTGCTCCTGGTACAGAAGAAGGGACTTCCTGGCCACCATCACTCCCGCTGCCCCCAGCCCAGAGGAAAGGGCTTTTGGGCCACCTTCTGTCCTGCTGCTCCCAGCCCAGAGGAAGGGGTTTCTGGGCCGCCATCCCTACCTCTGCTCCTGGCCCCTGTCCCACCTCTCCCAGCTCAGAGGAGGTGATCCTCGTGGGCACCAACAGCACCCCCTGTCCCCCAAGTCGAAATGAGAAAACATGTAAATAAGTCTCAACACCAGACTTCCAGATCACCTACAGCAACCCCAAAGGGAAATGAAATGGAACACTCTGACACTCAATCACCTGGATCCACTGAACTGTCAACAAAAGGGGATCTGGAAAAAATGAAATTGGAAAGAATTTCTCAGACAACAGCAGAGATTGTGCTCCTAGTGCAAGACATGATTAATAAATCTAGAGAGGAGCTCAGGAACATGATGGAATCCCAACATAGGAAACAAATGGAATCCATAAAACAGATGCAAATAGATTTCCAGGACATGAAAAACTCCATTGAAAGTCTACACAGCAGAATGAGCCAATGTGAGGACAGAATTTCAGATATAGAAGATAACATTGCAATTAGTGACCAGGAAAAGAAAAATTGCTTCAAAATTGTAAGGGAACACAAGAAATCAATCCAGCAGCTGCTAGGCAATGCAAAAAAGAATAACATAAGACTGATTGGAGTCAAAGAAGAAACAGGAGAGAGTGCAGATGATATAAAAACAACTCTTCACAGAAGTAATACCAGAAAACTTCCCAAGCAGGGGAAAAGAACTTGACATACAGATGAGTGAGGCATATAGGACTCCAAATAGCCTTGATCAAAAAAACTCTACACATAGGCATATAATTATTAAGATCCCAGAAACTCAACAGAAGAACAAAGTTTTACAAGCAGTCAGAGAAAAGAAACAAATCACATACAAAGGAAAGCCCATCAAAATCACAGCAGACTTCTCAACACAAACCATCAAGGCAAGAAGAGCTTGGAGGGACATATTCCAAGTCCTAAAGGAAAACAGCCTCCAACCCAGATTGATGTACCCTGCAAAACTATCTTTCAAAATGGATTGAGAAATAAGATACTTTCATGACAAAGAGCACCTTAGGAACTTTGTGAATACCAAACCAGCACTCCAAAAAATTTTACACAATATCCTAGGAACAGACATTGAGGATCACAAACCCAGGAAGCAAAGCAGAATGAACCCATCTGGCACCAATGACAAGTCAATACGTTTCAGTTATAACCATCAATGTTAATGGTCTCAGTTCACCAATCAAAAGAAACAGACTGGCAGAATGGGTCAAGAAGCAAAATCCAACAATATGCTGCATACAAGAAACACACTTAATTCAAAAGAAAACTCATAGACTGAAAGTTAAAGGGTGGAAAACAATACTCCATGTGACAGGAACCCCCCAAAAAGGAGGAGTAGCTATCCTCTTTGCAGATCAAGTAGATTTCAAACCAACACTGATTAAAAGAGACGAAGAAGGACACTACATCCTTGTAAAGGGAACAATCCAAGAGGAAGTGATGAAAATCATAAATATCTATGCACCAAATACTAGTGTACCCAAATATATAAAACAAATACTAACGGACATGAAAAGTCATATATGCACTAATACAATTGTAGTGGGGGACCTCAACACCCCACTGTCACAAATAGATAGAGCAACTAGACTAAAAATAAGTAATGAAATACTAGAACTCAATCAAACTCTTGAACAAATGAACTTAACAGATGTTTACAGAATCTTCCACCTTACAAAATCAGAATACATATTCTTCTCAGCTGCACATGGGTCATTCTCCAAAATAGACCACATACTCACACATAGAACATGTTTAAGTAAGTGCAAAGGAATTAAAGTTATCCCTTGTATATTATCAGAGCATAGTGGGATGAAATTGGAGATCTTTAGCAAAAGAAACTGGAAAAATTTCATAAGCACGTGGAAATTGAACAACACACTTCTGAATAACCAATGGGTCACAGAGGAAATTCAAGAAGAAATCAGACATTTCCTTCAATTAAATGACAATGCCAATACAACATATCGGAATCAATGGGACACAATGAAATTAGTCTTATGAGGGAAATTCATAGCAGTGAATATGCATATTAGGAAAACAGAGCAAGCCCAATTAAACAACCTGATGCTGCACCTCCAGCTTCTAGAAAAAGAAGAGCAGGACAACCCCAGAGCTCATACAAGGGAGGAAATTATAAAGATCAGAGGAGAAATCAATGCAATGGAGACTAAGAGAATGATACAAAAAAATCAATGAAGCCAAGAGTTGGTTCTTTGAAAGAATCAACAAAATTAACAAACCCTTAGCCAACCTTAGCAGAAAAAGGAAAGAAAAGGCCCAAATCCATGTAATTAGGAATGAAAAGGGTGAAATTACAACAGACCCAGCAGAAATCCAGAGGATCATCAATACCTACTTCCAGAACCTATACACCAATAAGATGGACAATGCAGAAGAAATGGACAGATTCCTAGATACATATGAATTACCAAAGTTGAATGAAGAAGACCTAAAAATTCTGAACAACCCAATATCAACCAATGAAATTGAAAATGCAATTAAAAACTTATCAACTAAGGAAAGGCTGGGCCCTGATGGCCTCACTGCTGAATTCTCCAAGACATTTAGAGAGGAACTGCTGCCACTACTGTTTAAACTCTTCAATGAAATTGAAAGGGAAGCAATACTCCCAAATTCATTCCTGGAAGCAAGAATCACCTCGATCTCCAAAGCAGAGAAAGACTCAATTGAAAAGGAGAACTATAGGCCAATCTCACTAATGAACATAGATGCAAAAATCCTTAATAAGATACCGGCAGATAGAATGCAGAAGATCATCAAAAAGATCATACACCCTGATCAAGTGGGATTCATCCCAGGGATGCAGGGATGGTTCAACATATGCAAATGAATCAATGTAATACACTATATCAATAGAGCCAAGGATAAAATCCATATGATTATCTCCATAGATGCAGAAAAAGCATTTGACAAAATCCAACATGCATTTATGATAAAAACCCTACAATAAATTGGAATAGATGGTCTCTATCTCAAACTGATAAAAGCCATCTATGAAAAACCAACAGCCAATATCATACTAAATGGTCAAAAACTGAAATCCTTCACACTAAAATCAGGAACAACACAAGGATTTCCACTATCACCACTCTTGTTCAATATAGTTCTGGAAACATTGGCCACAGCAATTAGACAAGAGAAAGAAATAAAAGGAATAAAGATAGGAAATGAAGAAGTCAAATTGTCATTATTTGCAGATGACATGATACTCTATATAGAAGACCCCAAGAACTCCACCAAAAGTCTTCTAGACTTAATAACCAAATTCAGTCAAGTAGCTGGTTACAAGGTCAACACACAAAAATCAATAGCTTTCCTCTACACCAATGACAGACTCACTGAGAGAGAAATAGGGCAAATAATTCCTTTCACATTAGCATCCAAAAAACTGAAATACCTAGGAGTCAATATAATGAAAGAAATCAAAGACCTCTTCTCTGAAAACTATAGCACTCTGAAAAGAGAGATTGAAGATGATATCAGAAAATGGACAGACATCCCCTGCTCCTGGGTAGGAAGGATTAATATAGTGAAAATGGCCAGACTTCCAAAACTGCTATATAGATTCAATGCAATTCCAATTGAGATCCCAGCAGCATACTTCATGGACCTTGAGAAAACAATCCAAACATTCATTTGGAACAAGAAGAGACCCAGAATAGCAAAAGCAATTCTAAGTAACAGAGCCATGGCAGGGGGTATCACAGTCCCCAAATTGCAACTATACTACAAAGCTACTGTGATAAAAATAGCATGGTACTGGCAAAGAAACAGACCTGAGGACCAGTGGAACAGATTAGAAGATGCAGAAACAACGCCAGATGCACTCAGCCATCTCATCTTCGATAAAGGAGCCAAATACCCTCACTGGAGGAAAGATAGCCTCTTTAATAAATGATGCAGGAAAAATTAGGTTTCAACTTGCCAAAGATTAAAACTAGATCTATATCTCTCACCATGCACTAAACTAAAATCAAAATGGATTAAAGATCTAAATATTAAAATAGAAACTCTGAACCAGTTGGAACAGAGTTTATATAGAACTCTGGAAGACATTGGTGTAGGAAAAGATTTTATGAACAAAACCTCAGTTGCCCCTGAACTAGCACAAACAATCAACAAGTGGGATCTCTTCTTATTAAAAGTCTTCTGCACAGCAAGAGAAACCACCAGCAGTGTGAAGAGACAACCCACAATGTGGGAAAAAGCCTTCACCTGCTTTTCCTCAGACAAAGGTCTACTATCTCGAATCTATAAAGAACTTACAAAGATCAGACCTCTCAAATTTAAAGACCCAATCTGAAAATGGGCATCTGAAAGGAGCAGACATTTCTCAGACAAAGAAGAGAAATACCAAATAAATACATGAAAAAGTGTTCAACATCACTGGTCATTCGAGAGATGCAAATGAAAACTCCACTGAGATTCCACCTCACTCCAGAAAGAATGGCTGCTATCATGAAATCAACCAATAACAAATGTTGGCAGGGCTGTGGGGAAAGAGGAACCATGCTTCACTGCTGGTGGGTGTGTAGGCTGGTGCAAGCACTGTGGAAATCAGTATGGAGATACCTCAAAGAACTAGGACTGGAAGTCCCATTGGACCCCGCTATTCCAGTGCTGGGGATCTTCCCCAAAGAATTAAAAGAATCATATCACCATGATATATGTGCCCCCATGTTCATAGCAGCACAGTTTGTAATAGCTAAAACTTGGAAACAGCCCAAATGCCCATCAACTGGAGACTGGATAAAGAAAATGTGGGTTTTTAATAAAATGGAGTACTATTCAGCCATAAAAAATGAGAAATTAGAGACATTTATAGCTAAGTGGATGCACATTGAGGCAATACTCTTAAGTGAAATAAATAGGACACACATGTATAAATACCGAATAGTTTCTCTGGTGTGAGAAACTGAAAGTGTAAATAAGGCCTAAAATGTATAATAGGTAATGTGAAATAGGAAGAAAAGGGGCAAAGGGCAAGGAAGTGTGAGGGGTAGGGGAAAGTAAAGAAGGGAATGGGATTAATATGAGAAAATGGAAAAATAGGAACAAAATCTTTGTAAATAGGGAGGACTGGAGGGGTTGAAGGGAGGGCTGAGCAAGGGTGAAAAATAAGAACCAAGAGAGGCTATGTAAAGGTGCAAATTTCCAATGATGAATGTCATTATATTGTATACCTAAAATGTACCAATTATTAGAATGAATAATCAATAATGTAAAATAGGAAGAAAAGGTCCAAAGGGGTAGGGGTAGTGGGAGGGGCAGGGCAAAGGAAAGAAGGGAAAGGAAAAATGCTGAGAAATGGAAAAAATGGAAATAAAGTCTTTGTAAATAGGGAAGGGCGGAGGGGGTGAAGGGAGGGCTAGGAATGGGGAAAAAATAAGAGCCAAGATGCATTATGTAGAGGTACAAGTTCCCAATGAGAAATGTAATCGTGTTGTATACCTAAAATGTATCAATAAAAGAATTTAACAGAAAAAAACAATTAAAGACATTATGTTATAGTGATGTATGGATACCCATGTTTATAGCAGCACAATTCATAATATCAAACTCTTGGAAGCAGTTTATATGTCCCTCAACTGATAAATGGATAAAGAAAATGTGGTATTTACATGCAATGGAGTAGTACTGTGCCAAAAAGAATTATAAACTTGAGTCATTTATAGCAAAATGGATGCACCTTGAGATCATAATATTAGGTAAAATAAATCAGACATACAAGCTTAAATATCATATGGTTTCTCTTATATGAGAAACTCATAGTAAAAATATAGAGCAAAATAAAAGATAATAGGAAGTAGGAAGATAGAACTTTCTCAACGGTGAAGGGGATCAAGAGGAGGGAAAGGGATGGAGGGCTAGGAAATTTAAAAAAAAGGAATTGGGATGTGTTATGTACCTGTACCAACTCCAAACAAGGAAGGTAAACATTATGTCATGCAAAGATATACCCAAAAAAGGGAGATCAAGGATGGTAGAGGGGGAGAGAGGAATTAAGATGTGTTATGTACATGTACCAAGTCCCCACAAGAAATGGAAACAGTGCGGTTCATTTGGGTGAGATTTTCTTTAGATAGTAATAAAATAGTTTTCTTCTTACTCTCATTTCAAGTTCATTTGGAACAAAAATCATTCAACTATGGAATTTAGCACAGCCTGAATACAACAGTTGGTGAGAAGAACTGTTTGCCCTTTTCAATTTCACTTCCACCTCTGTATTGTCGGGAGCCACCACGATCCAGAGGCGTCTTGCCCACCTCCTGCACTTCATGACTTTCCTCCCTTTGTGACCCGATTTACCCTGCCAAAATAGATAGCCCAGAGTGCAAGGAAATGCTCCTTGTACTCTGTCTATTGTAGTCCTAGTTCACATGGTCCTAGGAACAGCGAGCTTCCAGGTCCCTGTTCCCACCAGCCTTATCAGTCAGCTGGTCTCAGAATGTATTAGAACAACAACTTTCCAAGGACACCCTGCCCCACCTCCTGGTTTGTACTTCCCCTCCTCATGCCTTAGATAAAGTGACAGGCAGGCTGTGGTGTTCTCTACTGAGCAGGGGGAAGGCCCTGCCAGGTCCCGCTTTAATTCTCTTTTGTTTTCTTCATCTTCCGATGCCCTACTCAGGCTGTACCCTTGCTGCACCATGGCAGTGTATCTCGGAATCAAATTATCATCCCTCTGGGTCAAGAAAATGGCTATAGCAATAATAACAGTAATAACAAGAATGAGAAAGATGAGACATAGTTTTAGGCAAGTACAGTTACTTCAGGTGGAAGATAACTGTTAACTTTTTAAAACATTAAAGATTTCCAAGTGCAGCTGTTTAATCTTTTTAAACAACCAAGGACATTCATTCCTGAAGCTATAGTTTGATTTGCATGACTAATTCATGGACAGTATTAGAAAGTTATGAAGGAATAAATAATTAATGAGTGAATTCCTAAATGAATTAAAGCACTACAGTCTCAATGTCAGCTGTTTTATTATTTTTCAGTTGCTACAGTATCCATATGTGTAGCCTTAGCTTTTACTGGTTACCTACTGACTGAAGATCTGAATTCAGTGCACAAATGTTAGTGAGTGATATAGACTTCACTGAATATTTTGTAAGAGAAAAGTAGGAAATTTGCATTTCATTCTTCATGGAAAACAATTTAAATCTCTTATTTTCTTGTTCCAAATCCTTCTTCTGCTATCAGACCTTTCTGATTTGCCCAGAGAACCTCAGCTTCCTCATGATCTTATCAAGCAGTGCACTTTCTCTCTTCCTCTGAAACATTGGCACAGGGTAACAAAGCCTGAAGGGCCCTCTTCTCTCTTATGGAAACTCATCAAAGTATTTTCTCAGACAAGTGGGCTTCCTCCTGTGTGGGGTATGTCACAATAGGACAATGATATGATTGATGAAAGGATGCCAACAGATAGGTAAAGGCAAAACAATTCTTGAATGGTAAAGAATTCTGAAGTTTCTCTGGGCAGAGATAACTATATGAGCTTGTAGACAACAGAGAATGCTCCCAGCTGGAGCCACAGACTTTCTAGATTCCCCTACACTGTCCAGAAACGTAAAGCTGCCAGTGACATCATCTGCATGGAACAAAGACTGTGCCAGGTTCAAGGAGCTTGTATTTAAGTATTTTTCAGGGATCTTCTGGAAGAAAGATATTAAAAAATGAGCTAATGAATATGTCCTGGGCACTGCCCAAGTGCAGCACCTGCTGCCATGCCTTGGAATAGGAATCCAGAAATCCCTTGTATTCTTGGCTTTTAGCTCTTGGTGGGAGAGCTCAGAGAAGTGACCCAGGCTTCAGGGCTGGTTGTTAAGAACCATCTGTAAGGGAAGTAGGTCAATACTTATCAAACTGCTCTGGCTCTACAGGTTTGTGTAGGGTTAACGTACATGCACAGTTCTCAGACTCCTAACTGTTCTAGAGATCTTGGTTATGGACTTGCCTATGCTCCTGATACAAATCTCTTATACTTTCCTGAATGCCTACTCAGAGAATACATGCCAACTGTGAGTCATTGACTCAGTAGTAAGATACTGTAGCAATATCAGGTAGCACTTGCCTAAGTCCATTCTTTTAATTTTTATTGTTTTTTTCTTTTGTTTGCATTAATTTTATTTATTTCTTTATTTTGGTACTGGGGATCGAACTTGGGACCTTGCACTTGTGAGGCAGGTGGCAGAACCACTGAGCTAAATCCCCGGCCCCCTAAGTCCATTCTTATAATACCTTACCCTCATTCAGTGCCTGCCACAAAGATGTAACAGGTACTTAGTATATTCTTTGAAAAATATATTATGAGACAACCATTATCTAATACATCCATTAGTATTATCTGGCAAGAAACCATTATGTTATTACCTCTCAAACTTTAGTGAACATTAGACTTGCGATTATCTTGACAAAGTGAAGAGGCAGAAGCTTGGGATTACTGTCAGCTGTCTTGATGTTAGTGATTCTAAGTTGGACCCAAGAAAATGTGCCTCTTTATTCAGCCCACTAGGCAGTTCTGAGGTTACTGGTCTTTGGCCTGAGACCAGTTCATTGGTCTGAGGATCATAAATTATGAAAGTTCTCTACATTCAATGATTATTCTTGCCAAGTAGTCATATTGACAAGTCAATATCAAATTTAGCTGTAGTTTTGAAGGCACTGAAATTCTTTCTTCCTAATTTGTACACCAAGAAACCCTTAGATACATAGGAAGTTTGATAATTGAGACAAGTTAAATTTTATACAAGTTTTAGAGGAAAATTCATTTAGCTACAGAGAAAGATTTTGCTGAAAGGTATTAAGGCAGGGATAGGTAGGAACCAAGTCAAATTCTAATTTGTCTGAATCAAAATTATACATCATATACATTTTCAGAAAATGCTGAAATGCAGGTGCAGTGTATTCCAATAGAATGTGTGCTTTCATAATTCAAAGTAGCCTTAATATAATTGGTAATATGGGGTAATGTCAAAATAGCATCAAATTTGCATTAGTATTATTGTATGATTTGCCAGGCATATTCATCTCTTACTCTCCAAGTAATAGCAACTGAACATAAAGTGTGCTGATTCAGTGGAGCACAGCAGAGCATAGAGGAGGACAGGGCCGATCATGGCTCCCATTCACCCGGCATTCTTTCTCTTGGCCCAGCTTGGCCACTGTTCTGCCTTGGGGGTACACTTTGCTTGAATTTCCCTGATCCTTCTGAATGATGCCTTTGTTGCTACAAAGCTCAGTGGCCTCATCTCTCCTGTTACCTCTTTCTACAAAGCAATTGTTATTTGCTGTAATAAACATCTGTATGTACTGTATCTACATTATAGTATTTATTCATTACGTAGTTAACATAACTTTTAAATTGTGTCAATATTTTATTAGGATTTTTCATTGTTGTTAATATTCCATTTATGAGTTGCATAGGTTTCAGAAGTCTACTGTTAATCCAATTTTTCTCAAAAGCTGTTATTTTTAGTGTATAATATAGAATACATGATTTTCTGGATCTACATGCTGTTTGGAATCATTTATGTACTTGTTTTTCTCTCTGAAAATAGGAATACTAAAGAATGGACAGATTGGGGTTTTGAATTTGGAATCATCAACATTGCTTCTCTCTACTGCATCAAGAGGTTTGGTTTATGAATCACACAATTCTTACAGCAGAAGACACACAGTTCTTTTAATCCAACTTCAGATTGTGTGTCTGTCAGTTGACTGTGCTGCTCAATTTCTGTTTGACAACAGACTAAGAACTTCACCCAAAAAGCACAAAAAAGAGGTAGCTTTATTTAAGTGATCCTTAAATTCCGAGGCATCTATCAAAGACCTGAAGGTTGCTTATTGCATAATATATAACAATGAGAACCTTTATTCCACCACCACCATCGTCATCATCATCATCATCATCATCAAACATTTAACCATTTTAAGTAAACAGTTCAGTAGTGTTAAGTATATTCATGTTGTAAAACATATCTTCCAAACTTTTTCATCTAACAACCTCCCTTTCCTCTTCTCCATTATTATTTAAAATTCCTGACCACTTTCCAATTGAGCAGGTGGTGACTGTATGAATATCTAAAATGGCCTTTAGCTTGTAGAGTTATAAAAAATTCAGAGAACCAAGGAAATTAGCTTTAACCAGGTCTGAGATAAATCTAAGACAAAGGAAAAATCTTTCCAACCCTAGCTGTAGAAATGTGGTCAGGATGTACTGTCAGAATCCCAGGTGTATTAATTCATAATTCACAGAGAAGAACTCTTTGACAGAGGTCAGGCTGACCTGATGACTTTCATGGCAACTGTGAAGCATAGATTACTTTTTCTGTTATGTATAGCAGTGTCATGACCCTGCAAATACAGCACTAAATTAGGAGTGGGATACCCTGGCAGTGGCTTTCCTGTTAAATGTCAATGAATAAATCATGATGTCTAATAGGTACTGCAAAACTAAAACACCAAAAACAGATGTCCCTCACCCTGTAGAAGTTTACTCTTTCTGAAAAAATCTCAGTGAACTGTTTTTTAGGGATATTTAAATGACCTTTTTCTTGAAACAGCATGCTGCTTTATGCTGTGTTAAATGTTTACTTCACATAAAGTTATCAAGGCATCAGATGTGTTTTGTGTTCTTTGATGTGGATTGCAGATATAATTCACTGCTTCTGTCATGTATATCTCTTATGTGCAACTTCAGAGTTCTTCCAGTAATCCTCAACATCTACCTGGATCCAAGCAGAGCCTATTGTTTTCTCTTCCTTACGACTTGAGGAGTCTTCTGACTTTCATCAGAAGCTGTTTGTAGATATTTAGAACCATTTTCCTGGCCATCAGAAATAGTGCCAAATTGTCTAAAAGCCTGTTTGGTTCATATTTTATCAGCAATGAAGATTTTTAAACGTACTTATTTTATTCATTTTTAAATTTTGCAGTAGCAGGAATCGATCCCAGGGCCTTCATACAGAGCTACAGCACTGGTCCTTTCCTTCCTTTCTTCCTTCCTTCCTTTCTTTTAAATTTTGAGACAGGGGCTCACTAAGTCACTGAATTGTTTAGCCTGGGCTTGAACTCACGATCCTTCTGCCTCAGCTCCCAGAGTGCTGGAATTATAGGAAAATGCCAGTACATATACTTGAATCCCATTTTATATTTTTAAAAAAAGAAATAGTAATTTAATGACTATCAACATTTTAAAAAATAATTTTATAAAGCACTGGGTTATACATGTTTTATTCCTCTTTCAAATGTGTAGTAGCTTTTTAAAAAAGCTGGATGGTTAAGTTAGAATTACATATATGTGTATGTGTGTGTTATCAGGATGATGCCTGCGTAATATAGAAAAACTAATCGTATCCAAGATGCTGCTCATCAATTTCTCCATGAAACCCTTGTTCCTCCCATATTTTCATTTGAGTCAAAGGATTTGTTATCTATAGAATATTGCATCCGAATTATAAGTATAAAAGCCACCTTTAATTTCTCTTCCTGCTGTATCTTCCAATGGGTCTCCAGGTAGAGTCTCTCTTTTAGCTTTCAGTATCTTCCTGGTCTATTTCATTATGCTCTTGACTGATGTCCTTGGCTCTAGTTTTCTCCTTCACAAACCTGTTTTCTTCTACAGTTGTATGGTTTTCTTCCTAAAATACAGATACTACTGAAAAATCTCTAATGTCATCTATGTGTGAAGGATGAAGTACAAAGCCCCTGACAGTGCATCCGAAGCCACAGGCAATGCATCTTCTCAGGGTCGGCTCTGTCAGTCATCTGCACTCCAGATACCCAGATGGACTCATCACTTTGCCTCCATTCCCTGGCAGGATGGATTTGTTGGCTCATTTCCTTACTGTCTTCTTTTAACATGGAGACAGTAAGAAGGAGGAAGATGAGATTTTGAGGGGACCTGAGGTTTTTATAATTTTGAGCATATAAAATAAGTAAAAGAGAATAATTATGATTACAAAAACAGCAACAGGTCACAGGAAGGGGCTTAGGCGAATGAGTCAGCCTCTTGGTAAATCTATCCCTGAATTATTGTTCAGTGACTCTCGTTGAATTGTTTCTTAAGTTTTCTTAGTCCATCAGAATTACTAGGATAGTATGTGTTCAATGAAGATTGTTTGAATTGCAAAATAAAATCTACTTTTACTTTGGTCTTTTAGATGATAGACATTCTAACTGCTGTGAGATGGTATTTCATTGAGGTTTTGATTTGATTTTTCTTTTTTTTAAATTTGTATATTATTAGTACATGTCTGCAGTATGCAAAGTTTAGATCCACTTTGAGGTGTAGGTACATGTACAAAACACAGCTTGTTTCTTTTTAAAATTCCCTTTGATTTGCATTTTTCTGAAGCTCAGTGGTATTGAGCATTTTCTCTTACATTTGTTTGCCATTTTACGTCTTCTTTTTAGAAATGTCTGTTCAGACCATTTGCTCATTTTAAAATTAGATTGTTTTTCTGCTGTTGAGTTCCTCATGTATTCTGGACATTAATTTCTTTTTCTTTTTTCTTTTTTGTATTAAATTCTTTTATTGGTACATTGTAGGTATACAACACAATTACATTTCTCATTGGGAATTGAACCTTTATATAATGCAACTTGGTTCTTATTTTTTCTCCATTCCTAGCCCTCCCTTCACCCCCTCCACCCTTCCCTATATACAAAGACTTTATTTCCATTTTTTCCATTTCTCATCATTTTTTCCTTTCCCTTCTTTCCTTTCCCCTGCCCCTCCCACTACCCCTACCCCTTTGGACCTTTTCTTCCTATTTTACATTATCGATTATTCATTCTAATCATTGGTACATTTTAGGTATACAATATAATGACATTCATCATTGGAAATTTGCACCTTTACATAGTCTCTCTTGGTTCTTATTTTTTACCCTTGCCCAGCCCTCCCTTCAACCCTTCCATTCCTTCCTGTTCACAAAGATTTTGTTCCTATTTTTCCATTTTCTCATATTAATCCCATTCCCTTCTATCCTTTCCCCTAGCCCTCCCAATTCCTTCCCCTTTGCCCCCTTTCTTCCTATTTCACATTACCTACTATACATTTTATGGACATTAATTTCTTGTCAGATGAAAAGTTTACAAATATTTTCTCCTATCGTCAGGAAAGACAGAGTGCTAAGTAAAATAAACCAGGCATAGAAAGACAAATATTACTTATAATTGGAAGCTAAAAAAGTTGATATCATTGAACTAGAGAGTAGAATAATAGTTACTGGAAACTAGGGGAGAGGAGGATGAAAAAGTGTTGATTAATGGATACAAAACATCAGTAGAATTACATTCTCGTATGTTATAGTACAGTATATAATTTATTGTATATTTCAAAATAGCTGGAATGGAGGATTTTGAATGTTCCTAACATACACATATGACACACACACAATAGATGTTTGAGGTTATGGATATGCCACTTACACTAATTTGACCATTGCACACAGTATATATGTGTCAAAATATCACACCATATGCCATGAATATGTACAATCACATGTCAATTAGAAATGTAAAAAACGAAGAAAATCTAACTCATCTCTGAGGTTCATTCAACTGTCTCCTCTCTTTTATTAGCCTCTATGAATTTTCCCAGACAGTTATTTGCTTTTTCTACTCCCTTTATTGTCTTTGTAGACACACTTATTATTGTACTTTCAATGCTGCATGGTGATTGCTTGCTTTTGTTTTTTGTAGTCCAGTGATTCTCACACTTTTCATGTACACCAGAATAAGATTGAGGAGGTAGTTAAACTATTGATTGCTGGGCCCCACTCCCACATTTCCTCATTTAGTAAATCTGAGGTGAGGCCTGAGAGTTACCTTTTTAACAAATTCCCAGGTGAGGCTGATGGCCAAGTTTTTATAGAAACTACATATAAATTTTAAGGATCTGTACTTTCACCAAGCAACAAATTATAGACTTACACTTACCCTTTTAAAATGGAATACATACTTCATTAATAATGTAATTAGCAATATTTACTGAGTGAATATATATTATTTGCATTTTCAAATTAATGATACATAGATCTACTTTTAGAACACATTTTAAAAAGAAGAAAGGAAAATTAACAGAATTTAAAGAATCAGACTATTTCCTGTATTATATATTCTCTACAGTAATCAGGGAGACATTTAACAATAAATTACAAGATTCTTTTTCTAGACTAGGGATTATTGTTTTTCTTGTAACAAGGATAACAACCAAAGAATGAAAATAGAGAATACCTATGATATGGTACACCCATATCATAATATCACACCCTAAATGATATGCATTTTTAATTTAAGGAAAATATATGACAAACAAAATATTTAATATTAAATTTTGTGATTTTTAAGATAGACATAATGATATTGAGACTAATTTAATTTGGAAAAAAGCAAAGGAAAATAACAGTAGAGGTGAAGTGAAGCATAATGTTAAGAAAATTTTATGAATAGCAAGAGAAAATTAGTTTAACAAGAAAAGGTTTTTAAATATTTATAGCAATAATATTTGTACCTACTGAAATAATCAGAAACACTGGCATTTTCTTACCTAGGGATTTAGGGTTTTCTTTCTTTTTTTTTTTTGAGGAGTGAGTGAAAGAAAAGGAAGAAGAAGGAAGAATGAGAAAGAAACTAGAAGAGATTTTGAAAGATTACAGAGTTGGGTAATTATATCATGGTGTATCATTTAGGTTTTGAACTACTTTATCGATATGCTTGATCTTCTAAAAGCTGACCATATTTAATTAATACAACTTGATGAGTTTAGATATAAGTATACATTTGTAAAACTATACCATAAACATGCTCATCAGCTCTGTAAATTTCCTTCTGCCCTTTAAATTTTTTGTATGTGTTGCTGAAGCAAGCTCATCTTTTAATTTTTTAACATAAGATATACCCTCAGCAAAATTTTAAATATATGATACAGTACTATGGGCACTATTCTGTACAGTAACTCTCTAAGACTTATTCATCTTGCACAACTGAAACTCCCTATTTCCCTTTCTCTCCCCTGCACCTGCAACTACCATTCTACCCTGCTTCTATGAGTTTGACAATTTTAGATTCCTCATCTTATTGCCATCATGTAGTATTTGTTCTTTAGTGTCTGGATTATTTCACTCAGCATAAGGTCTTTAAGGAGTATTCATGTTGTCATAAATGGCATAGCTTTCTTCTTTGAAAATGCCTGGGATAAGTTCCTGACAGTATTGAAAGTATGGAAGTATAGATTTAACTTTATGAAAATCTGCCAAATTATTTTCTGGAGTGGGTGTAACATTTTATATTCCCACCCACCATTGATGTATATGTAATCCAATTTCTTTGTGTTTTTGCCAGCATTTGTGTTATCACTATTTTCAGAATGACTATTTAGTCATTCTCCTATGTGTGTGGCAATAAGTCCTTGTCTCAATTTGCATTCCTCAAACAGCTAATGATTTTAAACATCTTTTCATGAGTCTATTTCCCTTCTATGTATCCTCTTGGATGAAGTATATGTTCATGGTGAACAATTTTTAAAAACATAAATCTCTTTAATTTATGCAAGTACCCCAAGGGAAAACTGTTTGGAGCTATTTGGGACAACTATCCTCATTTTACAATGAGTGAAGTCATTTAGGCTTCCTCCAAATTATGGCCACACAAAAATATCAACTACTTGAAAAGGCCCAGTTGGTCCTTATCTGAGAATAATTTCTATTCCCATATGTAACATGCAACTGAATATGAAGTAAACATTTTTAATTTAAAACATTGGAAACAATAGGCATATTTGAATACTCTTTTAATGTGTAATATAATGTAAATTTGCCTTTACATAAAATTTGCAAGCTTATGGGAGTATATTTAAGCCTATAATGACTGCAGCTGACGAAATGACTCAGTGAAGAATTTGAGTTGATGTATTTGATTATCTGATGTAATAACAGCATTGTTGCTTTAAAATGAGACTTTTTTCTTTTCATTTATATAGTTTATCCACAACATATAAACACACTATTCAAGGCAAAAAAAAAAAAAATCCCTCTGAGTTTCCTTTCTTCCAAATCCTTTCCAATTAAACAAATACGGTCAGTCAGTTTAAAATTCAATCTTTTTTCCTTTAACTATTAAAATAATCAAGCTTACAAGTAAAGAGAGAAACAAGGGAGCATATATTTTGAGATTCAAAAATAGAATCAGAGCAGTATCAGGTTACTTACTAAAGCATAGGCAAGTGCTGATCATAATATAGTGACTGTTGTTTCATTTATAAAATGCTATGTGCTTAGTGAAAGCTTTGCCCAGAGGGCTTAAGGACAGCAGGTGCTACAGGGATAGAAAAATAACTTTACCCTCATGACTTTCAGCAGAATATGTTATTCACCATAGGTACTCAATTTATATTAATTGGGCTAACACAAATTAATCTAAGATACATACTAATATTTTTGAGTAAATTATAAACTAATGAGTTAAAAGAACAACACAGCATCTGAAAGGCCTTTTTCTTAATTATATGGTAAGCTAAAGGATAAAGGCAATTAGTTTGGTTAATATGAGAAGTTCATTTGTAATTATATTTTTGTTTGAACTAATAAATAAAGATACTCATAAGTAAATTTTGAATTAAACTATTTAATTTATGGGGTTGTAAAACTGCAGAACAACACTTAAAGTCATACTCATGTCATCCCTTTATAAAATATGCTTGAATCAATATAATAAATAACTCTAGAAAGTTAACCTTTTAATCATTTATTAATTACTCACATGTTATCAAATTTAAAATGCTTTTGGTGCTTCTTGATTTTTCTAGGAGGAATCAATTGAAGATCTTCACACCTGATTGGTGGTGATTTAAGCCACCATCAGTTGTCAGATGCATCCAAATTTCAGAAATGTCAAAATATGAAAGATATATGCATCTTAAAACTGATTAAATATGGTAATCTAATAAGCATTTATTGAGCATCTAGTCTATGCTAGACACTATGCTAACTTCTGAGGATACACAAATGAATAAGATATAGAGCATATATAGTCAACAAACTTAAAGAGAAAAATACAGAAAGACAATTTCATGCATAAAAAGTAAAAATTCCCCCCCCAAAAGTAAAAATCTCTAATTCTCAAATTAGTTTTCCTTTTGTTTGAAATATAAGAATAAGCCTATTGGTAGCATTTTTATATAAGAGGAGGTTGATTACACCATTGCTAAAAACTGGAAATAGGGCAGACAGGCAGGTCTGTGCATGCCCTACCAAGGTCTCCAGTTGTGCAGAAGATGCCGAATCACCCCACTGCAGACAGGCAGCCACCTGGTTTCACACTACAAAGATGCAGAGGACACCAGACCACCAGACCAAGGTACTGAGTCCTGCTACTCCTGGCCCAGAGGTAGGGGCTTCTGAGCCACCGTCCCAGTGCTCCTGGTCCAGAGGAAGGGGCTTCCTGGTCACCATCCCTCCCGCTGCTCCCAGCCCAGGGGAAAGAGCTTTTGGGCCACCTTCTGTCCCATTGCTCTGGGCCCAGAAGAAGGGGCTTCCGGGCCACCATCCCTCCCACCGCTCCCAGGCCAGAGGTAGGGGCTTCTGAGCCACCATTCCACTGCTCCTGGTCCAGAGAAAGGGGCTTCTTGGCCACCATCCCTCCCACTGTTCCCAGTCCACAGGAAAGGGCTTTTGGGTCACCATCCCTACTCCCGGCCCCTGTACCACCTCTCCCAGCTCAGAGGAGGTAATCCGTGCAGGCACTAACAGCCCCCTGCCCCAGTCGAAATGAGAAAACACGTAAATAAGTCTCAAACCCAGACTTCCAGATCACCTACAGCAACCCCAAAGGGAAATGAGATGGAACACTCTGATACTCAACCACCTGGACCCACTGAACTGGCAACAAAAGGGGATCTGGAAAAAATGAAATCAGAAATAATTGCTTAGATAACAGGAGAAATTGTGCCCATGGTACAAGACATGATTAATCTAGAGAAGAGCTCAGGAACATGATGGAATCCCAACATAAGACACAAATGGAATCCATAAAACAGATACAAACATTTCCAGGACATGAAAAACTCCATTGAAAGTCTACACAGCAGAATGAGCCAATGTGAGGACAGAATTTCAGATATAGAAGATAAGATTGCAATTAGTGACCAGGAAAAGAAGAATTGCTTCAAAATTATAAGGGAACATGAGAAATCAATCCAGCAGAGCTAGACGATGCAAAGAAGAATAACATAAGACTCATTGGGCTCAATGAAGAAACAGGAGAGAGTGCAGATGACATAAAAAAATCTCTTCACAGAAATAATGGCAGAAAACTTCCCAAGCAGGGGAAAAGAACTTGACATACAGATAAGTGAGGCATATAGGACTCCAAATAGGCTTGATCAAAAAAAAATCTACACATAGGCATATAATTGTTAAGATTCCAGAAACACAACAGAAGAACAAAGTTCTACAAGCAGTCAGAGAAAAGAAACAAATCACATACAAAGGAAAGCCCATCAGAATCACAACAGACTTCTCAACACAAACCATCAAGGCAAGAAGAGCTTGGAGTGACATATTCCAAGCCCTAAAAGAAAACAGCCTCCAACCCAGATTGATGTACCCTGCAAAACTACCTTTCAAAATGGATTGAGAAATAAGATACTTTCATGACAAAGAGCACCTTAGGAACTTCATGAATACCAAACCAGCACTCCAAAGAATTTTACACAATATCCTAGGAACAGACATTGAGGATCACAACCCCAGGAAGCAAAGCAGAATGAACCCATCAGGCATGACATGAAATTAAATGTAAAGGGGGAGAACTCAACAAAAAGAAAAAGTCATGGCAATGACAAGTCAATACATTTCAGTTATAACCATCAAGGTTAATGGTCTCAATTCACCAATCAAAAGAAATAGACTGGCAGAATGGGTCAAGAAGCAAAATCCAACAATATGCTGCATACAAGAAACACACTTAATTCAAAAGGAAACTCATAGACTGAAAGTTAAAGGGTGGAAAACAATACTCCATGCAACAGGAACTCAAAAAAAAGGAGGAGTAGCTATCCTCTTTTCAGATCAAGTAGATTTCAAACCAACACTGATGAAGAGAGATGAAGAAGGACACTACATCCTTATAAAGGGAAGAATCCAAGAGGAAGAGATGACAATCATAAATATCTATGCACCAAACACTAGTGCACCCAACTATATAAAACAAATACTAACGGACATGAAAAGTCATATATGCACTAATGCAATTGTAGTGGGGGACCTCAGTAACCCACTGTCACAAATAGATAGATCAACTAGACTAAAAATAAGTAATGAAATACTAGAACTCAATTGAACTCTTGAAGAAATGAACTTAACAGATGTTTACAGAGTCTTCCACCCCACAAAATCAGAATACACATTCTTCTCAGCTGCACATGGGTCATTCTCCAAAATAGACCACATACTCACACATAGAACATGTTTAAGTAAGTGCAAATGAATTGAAGTTATCCCCTATATATTATCAGACCACAGTGCAATGAAATTGGAGATCCATAGCAAAAGAAACTCGAAAAATTTCATAAACACTTGGAAATTGAACAACACACTTCTGAATAACCAATGGGTCACAGAGGAAATTCAAGAAGAAATCAGACAGTTCCTTCAATTAAATGACAATGACAATACAACATAATGGAATCTATGAGACACAATGAAAGCAGTCTTATGACGGAAATTCATAGCAGTGAATATGCATATCAGGAAAACAGAACGAGGCCAATTAAACAACCTGACACTGCACCTCCAGCTTCTAGAAAAAGAAGAACAGGACAACCCCAGAGCTCATACAAGGGAGGAAATTATAAAGATCAGAGGAGAAATCAATGCAATGGAGACTAAGAGAATGATACAAAAAACTCAATGAAGCCAAGAGTTGGTTCTTTGAAAGAATCAACAAAATTGACAAATCTTTAGCCAACCTTATCAGAAAAAGGCAAGAAAAGGCCCAAATCCATGCAATTAGGAATGAAAAGGGTGAAATTACAACAGACCCAGCAGAAATCCAGAGGATCATCAATACCTACTTCCAGAACCTATACACCAATAAGATGGACAACACAGAAGAAATTGACAGATTCCTAGATACATATGAATTACCAAAGTTGAACGAAGAAGACCTAAAAATTCTGAACAACCCAATATCAACCAATGAAATTGAAAATGTAATTAAAAACTTATCAACTAAGAAAAGGCTGGGCCCTGATGGCTTCACTGCTGAATTCTCCAAGACATTTAGAGAGCAACTGCTGCCACTACTGTTTAAACTCTTCAATGAAATTGAAAGGGAAGCAATACTCTCAAATTCATTCCTGGAAGCAAGCATCACCTTGATCTCCAAAGCAGAGAAAGACCCAACTGAAAAGGAGAACTATAGGCCAATCTCACTAATGAACATAGATGTAAAAATCCTTAATAAGATAATGGCAAACAAAATGCAGAAGATCATCAAGAAGATCATACACCCTGATCAAGTAGGATTCATCCCAGGGATGCAGGGATGGTTCAACATATGCAAATGAATCAATGTAATACACTGTATCAATAGAGTCAAGGACAAAAACCATATGATTATCTCCATAGATGCAGAAAAAGCATTTGACAAAATCCAACATGAATTTATGATAAAAACCCTACAAAAAATTGGAAGAGATGATCTCTACCTCAAACTGATAAAAACCATCTATGAAAAACCAAAAGCCAGCATCATACTAAATGGTCAAAAACTGAAATCCTTCACACTAAAATCAGGAACAACACAAGGATGTCCACTATCACCACTCTTGTTCAATATAGTTCTGGAAACATTAGCCACGGCAATTAGACAAGAGAAAGAAATAAAAGGAATAAAGCTAGGAAATGGAGAAGTCAAATTATCATTATTTGCAGATGACATGATACTCTATATAGAAGACCCCAAGAACTCCACCAAAAGTCTTCTAGACTTAATAACCAAATTCAGTCAAGTAGCTGGTTACAAGGTCAACACACAAAAATCAATAGCTTTCCTCTACACCAATGACAGACTCACTGAGAGAGAAATAGGGCAAATAATTCCTTTCACATTAGCATCCAAAAAACTGAAATACCTAGGAGTCAATCTAACAAAAGAAATCAAAGACCTCTTCTCTGAAAACTATGGCACTCTGAAAAGAGAGATTGAAGATGATATCAGAAAATGGACAGACATCCCCTGCTCCTGGGTAGGAAGGATTAATATAGTGAAAATGGCCAGACTTCCAAAACTGCTATATAGATTTAATGCAATTCCAATTGAGATCCCAGCAGCATACTTCATGGATCTTGAGAAAACAATCCAAACATTCATTTGGAACAAGAAGAGACCCAGAATAGCAAAAGCAATTCTAAGTAGCAGAGACATGGCAGGGGGTATCACAATCCCCAACCTGTAACTCTGCTACAAAGCTACTGTGATAAAGTCAGCATGGTACTGGCAAAGAAACAGACTTGAGGACCAGTGGAACAGATTAGAAGATGCAGAAACAATGCCAGATACACTCAGCCATCTCATCTTTGATAAAGGAGCCAAACACCCTCACTGGAGGAAAGATAGCCTCTTTAATAAATGGTGCTGGAAAAATTGGGCTTCAACTTGCCAAAGATTAAAACTAGACCTGCATCTCTCACCATGCACTAAACTAAAATCAAAATAGATTAAAGATCTAAATATTAAAATAGAAACTCTGAACCAGTTGGAACAGAGTTTATATAGAACTCTGGAAGACATCGGTGTAAGAAAAGATTTTATGAACAAAACCTCAGTTGCCCCTGAACTAGCACAAACAATCAACAAGTGGGATCTCTTCTTATTAAAAGGCTTCTACACAGCAAGAGAATCCACTAGCAGTGTGAAGAGACAACCCACAATGTGGGAAAAAATCTTCACCTGCTCTTCCTCAGACAAAGGTCTACTATCTCGAATCTATAAAGAATTTAAAAAGATCAGACCTCCCAAATTTAAAGACCCAATCCAAAAATGGGCATCTGAAATGCACAGACAGTTCTCAGACAAAGAAGTAGAAATAGCAAATAAATACATGAAAAAATGTTCAACATCACTGGTCATTCAAGAGCTGCAAATGAAAACAAAGCTGAGATTCCACTTCACTCCAGAAAGAATGGCTGCTATCATGAAATCAACCAATAACAAATGCTGGCGGGGCTGTGGGGAAAGAGGAACCCTGCTCCACTGCTGGTGGGAGTGTAGACTGGTGCAACCACTGTGGAAATCAGTATGGAGATACCTCAAAGAACTAGGACTGGAAGTCCCATTGGACCCCGCTATTCCACTGCTGGCGATCTTCCCCAAAGAATTAAAAGAATCATACCACAGTGATATATGTACACCCATGTTCATAGCAGCACAGTTTGTAATAGCTAAAACTTGGAAACAGCCCAAATGCCCATCAACTGGAGACTGGATAAAGAAAATGTGGTTTTTTTTATAAAATGGAGTACTACTCAGACATCAAAAATGAGAAATTAGAGATATTTATAGCTAAGTGGATGCACATTGAGGCAATACTCTTAAGTGAAATAAATAGGACACACATGTATAAATACTGAATAGTTTCTCTGGTGTGAGAAACTGACAGTGTAAATAAGGACTAAATGTGTAATAGGTAATATGAAATAGGAAGAAAAGGGGCAAAGGGGAAGGAAGTGTGAGGGCTAGGGGAAAGGATAGAAGGGAATGGGATTAATATGAGAAAATGGAAAAATAGGAACAAAATCTTTGTAAATAGGGAGGACTGGAGGGGTTGAAGGGAGGGCTGGGCAAGGGTGAAAAATAAGAGCCAAGAGAGACTATGTAAAGGTGCAAATTTCCAATGATGAATGTCATTATATTGTATACCTAAAATGTACCAATGATTAGAATGAATAATCGATAATGTAAAATAGGAAGAAAAGGTCCAAAGGGGTAGGGGTAGTGGGAGGGGCAGGGGAAAGGAAAGAAGGGAAAGGAAAAATGCTGAGAAATGGAAAAAATGGAAATAAAGTCTTTGTAAATAGGGCAGGGTGGAGGGGGTGAAGGGAAGGCTAGGAATGGGAAAAAATTAAGAACCAAGATGCATGATGTAAAGGTACAATTCCCAATGAGAAATGTAATTGTGTTGTATACCTAAAATGTACCAATTAAATAATTTAATAACCCCCCCCGAAAATAGTTTTATGAGTTTAGAAGGAATAATTTATAACAATCCTTTATTTCTCAAGTGTTTAGAATAGCAATTCTTCACAGGCACTTTAAAGTTTGTATATTTTTCAAACACTAGAGTGGAACAAAACAGTCATTTTTCTCGTAGTCCTAATATTTGGAAGTGACCTGATATTCAACTCCAATAAATATTTTATTATCTTGCAGCTGACATAAAATTTAGCATTTTAGTTCTGAAGGAGAACTACTAAGTAGTAAAAATAAATACAATGAGTGATTTGGTCTTAAAATAACAACAAATAGAGTACTTGTAGTTATTTAGGTCCTGAAAATATTGCTGAGTAATCAGTATTGTTAAGTTCTTTATGAATGAAATGGTGATTTTCAAGCCTGAATCCTTGGCTTGCTTCAAATTATTTTATTTTATTTATTTCATTTTTTTACTGAAATTCTTTTATTGGTACATTTTAGGTATACAATACATTTGCATTTCTCTTTGGGTACTTGTACCTGAACATGATGTATCTTGGTTCTTATTTTTCCCCCATTACCTGTGTGCCCTTCACCCCTCCACCCTTCCCTATTTACATAGAGTTCATTTCCATTTTTTTTCTTTTCTCATAATTTTTCCTTTCCATCCTTTCCTTTCCCCATCTCCTTCCAGCACCCCTACCCCTTTTCCTATTTCAAAGTATTATTAGTTATTAATCCTTTTAATCCTTATTTACACTCTCAGGTTCTCACACTAGAGAAACTATTTGGTATTTACACATGTGTGTCCTATTTATTTCACTTAAGAGTATGGCTTCAATATGCATCCATTTAGCTATAAATGACTCTAGTTTCTCATTCTTTATGGCTGAGTAGTACTCCATTTTATAAAAAATCCCCACACCTTCTTTATCCAGTTTCCAGTTGCTTGGCACTTGGGCTGCTTCCAAGTTTTAGCTATTACAAACTGTGCCACTATAAACATGGGTGCACATATATCACTGTGGTATGATTCTTTTAATTCTTTTGGGAAACTACCCACCAGGGGAATAGCTGGGTCAAATGGGACCTCCAGCCCTAGTTCTTTGAGGTATCTCCACACTGATTTCCATAGTGGTTGCACCAGTCTTCACTCCCACCAACATGGAGAAGGGTTCCTTTCTCTCCACACCCCTGCCAGCATTTATTATTGGTTGATTTCTTGATAGCAGCCATTCTTTTGGGGCATAGGTAGAATCTCAGTGTTGTTTTCATCTGCATTTCTCAAATGACCAGTGATGTTGAACATTTTTTCATGTTTATTTGGTATTTCTACTTCATTGTCTGAGAAATGTCTGTTCATTTCAGATGCCCATTTTTGAACTGGGTCTTTGAATTTGGGGGGGTCTGATTTTTTTCAGCTCCTTATATATTCGAGATAGTAGCCCTTTGTCTGAGTTACAGCTGCTAAAATTTTTTCCCACAATGTAGGTTGTCTGTTAGCTCTGTTAGTGGTTTCTCCTGCAATGCAGAAGCTTTTTAATAAGATGAGATCCCAGTTGTTGATTCTTTCCGCTGGTTCCTGTGCTATTGAGGTTTTGTTCATAAAGTCTTTTCCTATGCCAATATCTTCAAGAGTTCTACCTAACTGATCTTCCAGCAAGTTTAGTGCTTCTGTCTTACTATTTAGATCTCTAATCCACTTCGATCTTAATTTAGTGCATGGTGATAGATATGGATCTAGTTTTAATCTCTGGCAGGTTGAAATCCTGTTTTTCCAACACCTTTTATTAAACAGGCTATCTTTCCTCCAAAGAGGGTGGTTGGCTCCTTTGTCAAAGATGAGGTGGATGAGTGTGTCTGAAGTTGTTTCTGCATCTTCTAATCTATTCCACTGATCCTCAGGTCTGTTTCTTTGCCAGTACCATGCTGTTTTTATCACAGTAGCTTTGTAGTATATTTTCAAGTTGGATATTGTGATACCCCCAGCCATGTCCCTGTTGCCCAGAATTCCTTTTACTATTCTAGGTCTCTTCTGGGTCCAAATGAATTTTTGGATTGTTTTCGCTAGTTCTGTGAAGTATATATTTGGAATTTCAATTGGCATTGCATTAAATCTATATAGTAGTTTTGGAGGCATGGCCATTTTCCACTATATTGGTTTTTCCTACCCAGGAACAAGGGATGCCTTTCCATTTTCTTATATCCTCCTCGATCTCCTTTTTCAGGGTGCTGTAGTTTTCAGTGTAGAGGTCTTTTGCTTCTTTTGTTAGACTGATTCCTAGATATTTCATTTTTTTGGATGCTATTGTAAAAGGAATTGTTTACCCAATTTCTCTCTCAATGAATCTGCTATTTGTGTCTAAGAAGGCTATTGTTTTTTGAGTGTTGAGCTTATATCCAGCTACTCTGCTGAATCTGTCAATTAAGACTAGAAGTCTTTTGGTAGAGATTTTGGGTCTTCTATGTAAAGTATCATATCATCAGCAAATAATGACAGTTTAACTTCTTCCTTTCCTCTTTATCCCTTTTATTTCTTTGTCTTTTCTAATTGCTGTGGCTAATGTTTCCAGAACTATATTGAACAGGAGTGGTGATAATGGGCATCCTTGTCTTGTTCCTGATTTTAGCGTGAAAGTTTTCAGCTTTTGACCATTTAGTATGATGTTGGCTGTTGGTTTTTCATAAATAGCTTTAATCAGGTGGAGATAAAGACCTTATATTCCAATTTTCTGTAGCATTTTTATCATGAATGGGTTTTGGATTTTGTCAAATGCCTTTTCTGCATCTATTGAAATGATCATGTGGTTTTTGTCCTTGACTCTGTTAATATAGTGTACTACATTTATTGATTTATGAATGTTGAGCCATCCTTGCATCCCTGGGATAAATCCGACTTGGTCAGGGTGTATGATCTTCTTGATGACCCTCTGTATTCTGTTTGCCAGTATCTTGCTGAGGATTTTTTTTGCATCTATGTTCATTATGAGATTGGCCTGTAGTTCTCTTTTTGGGTTGGGTATTTCCCTGGTTTTGGAATCAAAGTCACACTTGCTTCCTGGAATGAGTTTGGAAGCCTTGCTTCCCTTTCAATTTTTTTGATGAGTTTAAAGATTAATGGCAATAGTTCTTCTTTAAATGTCTTGTAGAATTCAGCAGTGAAGCCATCAAGACCTGGGCTTTTCTTTATTGGTAAATATTTTATTACATTTTCAATTTCACTCATTGTAATTGGGGTGTTTAGAATTTCTGTATCTTCTTCATTTAACTTTGGGAATTCATATGTATCTAGGAATCTGTCCATTTCTTCTGTGTTTTCCATTTTATTGGAGTACAGGTTCTCGAAGTAGGTTTTGATGACCTTCTGGATTTCTGCTGGGTCTGTTGTGACTTCCCCTTTTTCATTCTTAACTGCATGGATTTGAGTCTTTTCTTTCCTTTTTTTGATAAGGTTGGCTAAAGGTTTATCGATTTTATTTATTCTTTCAAAAAACCAACTCTTTGAATCATTAATTTTTTTCTATCGTTCTCTTAGTCTCCATTGCATTGATTTCTGCCCTGATTTTTATAATTTCCTCTCTTGTGCGAGCTTTGGGTTTGTTATTCTCTTCTTTTTCTAGGAGTTTGAGGTTTTGCATTAGGTTATTTATCTGAGTTCTCTCTGTTTTCCTAATATAGGCATTCACTGATATGAATTTCCTGTGTAAAACTGCTTTCACTGTGTCTCATAGATTCTTGTATGTTGAACTGGCATTATCATTTACTTGTAGAAATTGTCTGTTTTCTCTTTTAATTTCCTCTGTGACCCATTGGTTGTTTAGGAGGGTGTTATTCAATTTGCACATGTTTGTGGGGGTTTTGAAGTTTCTCATGTTATTGATCTCCAATTTTATTGCACTATGGTCTGATAATGTACAGGGGGTAATTTCAATTCTTTTACATTTACTTACACATGTCCTATGAGCTAGCATGTGGTCTATTTTGGAGAATGACCTGTATATAGCCAAAAAGAATGTGTATTCTGATTTTGTGGGGTGGAACACTCTGTAAATATCTATTAAGCCCATTTGTTCTATAGCTTGGTTCAGTTCTAGAATTTCATTGTTAATTTTTTGTCTAGATGACCTGTCTGTTTGTGATAGTGGGGTATTGAGGTCCCCCACTTCATTTGTATTCATGCTTATTTGGTTTTTCATGTCCATTAATATTTATTTTGTATAGTTGGGAGCATTCATATTTGGTGCATATATATTTAGGATTGTCATCTCTTCCTCTTGGATTGTTCCCTTCACAAGGATGTAGTGACCATCTTTGTCTCTCTTAATTAGTTTTGGTTTGAAATCTACTTTGTCTGCAAATAAGATTGGTACCTTTGCCTTTTTCTGGGTTCCTGTTGCATAGAGAGATGTTTTCCATCCTTTTACTTTCAGTCTGTGTATTTCTTTTTGAGTTAGGTGTGTTTCTTGTATACAGCATATTGGTGGACTTTGCTTCTTAATCCATTCTGTCAGTCTAGTTCTTTTGATTGGTGAATTGAGGCCATTAACATTGATAGTTATAATTTGTAGATATTGACTCATCCTTGTCACGATGTTTTATTGTTGTTGGCTCTTATTTCTTTTTCCCCCTTTCCCTTTAGTTTCTTACCTTCCCTGGTGGCTTCCCTCTGTTGAGCTCATGGAGTTCTGATCTTTGTTGCCTTTTTCTAGGATATTGCTTCAAATTGTATTTTTTTTTTTTTTGGTGTCAGGGATCGAACTCAGGACCCTGCACTTGTGAGGCAAGCGGTGGAACCACTGAGCTAAATCCCTGGCCCCAGTGCTTAGAATTGTTTGGAGTGCTGGTTTGGGGTTCATGAAATTTCTCAGGTGTTCTTTGTCATGGAAGTATCTAATTTTTCCATCGACTTTGAAATATAATTTTGGAGGATACAACAGTCTAGGTTGGAAGTTATTTTCTTTTAAGGCTCGAAATACTTGACTCCAGGCTCTTCTTGAGTTGAGGGTTTGTGTTGAGAAGTCTGCCGTGATTCTGATGGGCTTTCCTTCATAGGTGATTTGTTTCTTTTCTCTAACTGCCTGTAGGATTTTGTTCTTCTTTTGGGTTTCTGGGATCTTGACTATTATATGTCTAGGTGTAGACTTTTTTTGATCGTGGCTAGGTGGAGTTCTAAATGCCTCATTTATCTGTATGTCCAATTCTCCACCTCTGTCTGGGAAGTTTTCTACTATTACTTCTGTAACAGTTTTTTTTTTTTTAATGTCAATTGTACTTTCTTCTATTTTTTTGTGGACTCCTATCAGTCTTATGTTGTTCTTCTTTGCATCATCTAGCAGCTGCGGAATTGATTTCTCATGGTCCCTTACTATTTTTAAGAAATCTCTGTTTTCATGGTCCTTCACTGCAATCCTGTCTTCTTTATCTGATATTCTATCTTCAGATTCTCTTAATCTGCTCTGCATGCTTTCAATGGAGTTTTTAATCTCCTGAATATCTGTTTGAATTTGTTTCATGGATTCCATTTCTTTCTTATGTTGGGGGAAGCATGGTTTCCATTTCTTTCTTATGCTGGGCATTCATGGCTTCCAGTATGATTCTGAGCTCATCTATTTATTTTTATCAATTTCTGTTCTAGAGCCTCTAATCATGTCTTTCACTTTGCTCACCATCTCTGTAATTATCTGGGAGATTATTTCTGCTTTGAATTTTTCTAGAGCCTCATTCATCTGTTTTGTTACTTCCTGTGCTATCAGTTCAGGGCATCCAGCTGGTTGATTAACAGAATTTTCCACCTAGTTTCCCCCAGAATTTCCCTTTTAGGGGGTGGAAGTCTGAGTTTGTGACTTGCTTAAATGTCTTATTATTTTTGTTTTTGGTACTGTCCTTGGTTTAGTTTCTGGGTTGATATTTTGAAGTTGCTTATTGTAAGTATCTTTGTTGATGTATTTAGAACCTTTATGGAATGATTGCTTCTCAGAAGTGTCTTCCAGATATAGCTGGTCTTTTGGTTTTGAGTCTCTAATGGCTCTGAGGCTGTCTCATTTTCATTATACCAGGAAAGACAACTGATTAGATCAATCACAACACCTTAGCCCAAGTGATACAATCAGCAACACCGTAGCATCAATTACATCATTAGAGAATGACAATTTGTGTTAGTTATTAATCTATCACCTTTAAAAATGAAGGGCCTCCTTCAGTGTTTGTCTCTGCTGTCATGATAGACAACGTGGGCAGCAGTGTGCAGTTATAAGTCAATGAGTCTCAGTAAGCTAGTCCCTGACCCATGAGATTCAGGCAGATTTCTGGCTTCAAGTCCCAAGTTGAGCTCCCTGTCCTCCTGCATGGTTGCACTCTGCAAGTTTCTATTGCAGGTTTCAGCTGCCTTTCCCCTGAAGAAAGTCCAGTTTCTGATGGGAGCTGATGACTTACCAAGCATGGTGGTCTGGTGTGCCTTTATTGCAGAGATTCTCTTCACTTTTCCAGTGGGCTTGTTTTCATCATGGAGCCTGAGAGAGGCTCTCTCTCTTTTGTTCACTTCTGCAGCTCAGGACAATGGCTTTGATGTCCCCCTCTGCCTCTGCAGTGTGGAACCAAGTAGCTTCACAGCCAGAAGGCCAGAGGTGGGGGGTGGGGGGCTGCAGGGCCTGTTGTTGGAGGTGCCTGTGAAGCCAAGCTGGGGCTCATGGGCATGCCCAGGGGGGTCCTCCTCACCCTGTCTTGGTCGCAAGCCTGTCTTGGTTGCACCAAATTACTTTAGATTCCTGAACAGCATGCAGTGTGTGTGTGTGTGTGTGTGTGTGTATGTGTGTGTGTGTGTGTATGTGTGCATGTGTGTATGTATGTGCACTTATCTATTACAGTATTATGACATATTGTATGTAGCATAATACAAAATGATTTAGTTAGGGTTTTCCTGAGAGATGGAATCAATAAGATGCACAGAGATATGTAAAATGGGATTTAGTAAGGGAACTGGCTCACATAATTTCGGAGGCAGAACAAGGGCCAATAATTTAATTAGTTATGTTCACATATTGAAACATTTATAAAAACTTCCAAAATGACAATGATCAGGAGTTTAGAGTTAGTGACCATATTGAGCTGTAGGGAGGGTGGTACACACTCAAAGAGAACATGAAAGCTTCATACACCTCTCTCCAACACCTCGGCTTAGTCTATGCATTTTTTAATCTTGTTATTCCTAGGTGTCTTCTCTATGATAAATAGGTAATTGTAGGTAAAGCATTTTCCTGAGTTCTGTCATTCTAGGAAGTTATTGAACCTCAGTGCATAAAAGAAACCTTTGAGTTGGGAATTAGTTGAGCAGAAGTGTGGCAGCCTGGGCACCCATTTTCAGTTGGGATCTGGAAGCAGGGATATAGGAATGAGCTCCTAACTTGTGGGGTCTGTGTGAACTCTAGGAATTAGTGTCACAGTTGGGACATGCATTTAGTGTTGGTGAATTGCAGATGTGGAAAAATGATACACAGCTGCTGTCAGGAGGATACACAAATATTGTTATCCATTTTCATGTTGAATTCATGTAATGCTATTGGAATTGCTTTGGCCAGGGAAGAATGAGGGAAGTAGAAGTTCCTGCCAGGCAGAGACTTAGCAGTATGTAGGTCCTTTCTCATCCTCCCCTCATCTTCTATGACAAGCCATAATGTTCCATGCAGAGGTTGTTCATTCAGCCTGGGTCTCAGTGACAACCATATAGAATAACAGTGGATGGATAATGATCAAGAAAGAAAGAAACCTAGTTGTTAAGGTTTAGGCATAACTGGTCTTCATAGCATAAATTGGCTTATTATATTAGCTCAGGTTCAGGTGATATGGAGTAAGGATTTATTTTGGGAGCTGGAGTTTATGCACTCATGGGAACTGGGGAACAAATCTAGGTAGGAAAGGGTCTTGGCTCTGATCTGATGGAATTGGAGCTACTGCAGGTCAGTTGAACTGAAGGAGGCAGAGAGGAAGGAAAAGGCATATGGTGCCTGTCTCACTGCCTCCACAGTCAGGTTTCTTTCTTTCTTATTCATGGTCCAGCCATTGTTATTGTATATGGTTATCACTGTGAGACTTAAGCTGAATGAGCAGCCTCTGGATAAATCATTGTAGCTTATCATAGGCAGAGAGGAAGGAAAATGCATGCACTGTCTCCACTTCTACTGTGAGCACCTGTAGGAGGAGCTGACGACCTGTACTACAGAACTTTGTGCACACCTGCACAGAACTTGAGCAACATGAGGGAAGAAACTTAGAGGTGGGCTGTTTTGGGAGGCTTAATAACCTTCTTAGTTATTAGACAGACTGTTGCAATCTCTGTGAGCTTTAGGTGCCTGGTTCCTGGCTCAGACCTCAGAGCAGACCTGCTGCCTCCTATCTATAATATCTCCAGTGAATTCTCCTAGGGCCAATTCTAACTCAGAACTGGATGGGAATTCTGGGAAGCCTAATTCCAGCTTAATTAAGCTGACACATACAAAATCATCAGTGTTGTAGTGTACACACCAGGAAAAAAAATGATACAAGATAGTCTTTATGGAGACTCAGACTTTGTTGGACTAATAGGATGTGAATGGAAGTGATTCATAGTTTCTACTTTCACTCCTTAAAAATGAAGTATCTTAGCTGCTACCCACATGCAATTGTTAATTGCGTCTGTTGGCTCCAGCAGCAGCAGTTGGATTCAATGTGCTGTTTTTTAATCCTATTAGAACCAGTGGCCAGCTTCTGAGAGATTGGCACTATCTGGCCAGGAAACTTCTCTATTCTGGGATGTTTCAAATCTGCAGGCTGTCTGCTCAGAGCCTGTGATACCCAAATCATCTATGATTCTTCCTTAAGGGTGAATTCTGGCTCTGCAGGAAGCTTCCTGCAAGTTTCTGAATCTAATAATCCTAACTTATTCTCTTTGTTCATGAACCCAGCATTAAGTATAAATTAGATGCTTGCTACTATTTGTACTTAAATTTCAGAAGAAAGTAGACTTCTAATCAAAGTTATTGAGTCTTGAGGTATATCACTTCCTTTGTTAGCTTTGTGTTATGGGTAAGACTGCTCATTCCTATAAAAGGGTTTAGATCACATCATAGCTCTGGTTAAAAACAAGAATTTTTATGGCTTCATGCTGCCCTTAGAATAAAAGTCCAAGTTTTCATCTTGTCCCACAAGGCCTTGTATAAGTTTGTCTTTGGATGTATCTTTCAGATCTTACTATTTCAGACCCTTCTATTTGCAGTAGTCTGCCCTTCTTTGTGGTTTCACTTTCTGTGTGTTTCAGTTACTTAAGGTCAACCATTGTCTAAAAATATTAAATGGAAAATTACAGAATTAATTCAAAAGTTTTAAATTGCATGTTGTTCTTAATAGAATGAGAAAATCTTGTGCCATCCCACTATGTCCACTGAAGACATGGCTCATTCCTTTGTCCAGTGTATCCAAGCTGTTTGTGCTACTTACCCACCGGTCACTTAGTTATCAGACAGACCGTTGCAGTCTCAGTGCTTGTGTTCAAGGAACCCTTCTTTTACTGAACAGTGGCCCCCAAAGTTCGTGAGCAGTGATGCTGGCAGTTTAGATATGCCAAAGGGGAGCCATAATAGTCTTCCTTTAAGTGAAAACATGAAAGATCTTGACTTAATAGGGAGAGACAAATAATTGTACCTCAAGTTACCAAGATTAGGGTAAGTTATTGTTAATATCTTACTATCCCTAATACATAAATTAAACTTTATCATAGGTATGGATGTATAGGAAAAACAATAGGGTTTGGGCCTATCAGCAGTTCAGGCATTTGCTGGGAATCTTGGAATGAAAACACCGAAGATAAGGGGGGCTACTAAAACACACTGATGCTATAGTTTCTGTACTTTTGTCCATAATACAGCTAAGCTCAGCTAGGTAATCTGCCTTTCCATTTGTTATGATTTTTGCCTGAAATATACTCTTGAAACCTCTGTATGGCTACTTTATTATACTTCAAATTATAGCTTTATAATTGTCTTTTTAGACAAGCCTTTTTTGAACAGCCAAAGAATTACATTATCCTGTTTATTTTTTCATAGCATTATCCTAATTTTTTTTTTTTTTTTTTAGATGTGTTGTCTTTATTTAGGGGAAAATGGTTGGGTAGTTCACAGAAATTGGCATTTATCAACCTGGCCTTTGTTAAATACAAAATTGGTTTACAAACGAGAGAAATAACATTAATTCTAATTAGCTGTGTGAGCATGGGTGAGTCACTTCTTTGGATTCTGTTTTCTTATTTATAAAAGTCCAGGACTGCTGCGCAAGTGCAAGGACCCGAGTTTGATCCCCAGTACCACAAAAAAAAAAAAGTCCAGGACTTAGGATAATTTTAAAGTTTTTCCCAGAATTAGAAATCTAAGCCCAAAGATTATAGAGGAGAATTTATATTAATAATAAAATCCAAAATGTAGTTTTACAGTGGGTTTGTGGTCAGATAATAAAGGCATATCCAAACATGCAAAAATAGGGATTGTGCAGCTACTGGAACAAAAACACCTTTTTTGCTAGTGTTATGCACACATATTCATTCAGTGATTGACCCTAAGTATCCAAGCCATTCTGGTCCCATGATGGACATGCTTCCCCCTCCCCCCCAGGCACATCAGCACAGCCATCACAAAAGCTAGGCAGCCTAGAGATGACCATGGTCAGAAATAACAATTAGGGCCGGAGATTTAGCTCAGTGGCTCCGCCGCCTGCCTTGCAGCCCAAGAACCCGAGTTCGATCCCTGGTACAAAAAAGAAAAGAAAAGAAGAAAAGAAATAACAATTAAATCAAAGCCAACCATAAAAGCACAAGTGGGCCTGGGGATTTAGCTCAGTGGTTTCGCCACCTGCTGTACAAGTGCAAGGACTGAGTTCGATCCCCGGTACCAAAGAAAAAAAAAAAAGCACAAGTGAATTCTGAAGATGGGGTCAGCTCTCTCACAGGGTATGATATTTATGTGTTTATATAAAAACTATGCTCTTTCTTACAGGTCACAAAGTAAGCACTCTAATAAACTTTCTTGTTAGCTTCAATTACTCATTTTCTTTTCCAGAGATAATAAAAACATTATGAGAGCATATATCTAATCTATCTTGATTGCCATCCTACTCCTTAAAGTGTTTATTGAATAGAGAATGATTTTATTTTTCAGTAGGTCTAAAGTATGCAAATCAATGCAAACTGACTGCTTTTATCCAACAAAGGTACCTCAAAACACAAGGTACTTAAATATATAACTTCTATTGTTCTAAGCCCATTTAGAACAATAATTCATCTGGCAAAAAGGATTTGAACACAAGAGGGTTAAGCAAAGTTTTAATACAAAATGCTGTCAAGGTAAGACAAATAACC
Source organism: Heterocephalus glaber (assembly GCF_053883595.1). Lineage (NCBI taxonomy): Eukaryota > Metazoa > Chordata > Mammalia > Rodentia > Bathyergidae > Heterocephalus > Heterocephalus glaber. The sequence continues at coordinate 12,176,932 of NW_028258344.1, forward strand.
TCAGACCAAAGGAGGGCTGTTACAAATCATTAACTGATGTGTTAGATCTGGGCAAACACACATTACTAATCTTTCAGGTTTAGGCCTGGTCATCTTCCTGGTCACACTTCATCATAAGCCCAAAGATGACCATAAATAAGCCCTCAACATTGGCTCAAAAGAAAAAAAAAGGTACAATCTTGTCAAGTGAGCAAAAATTTAAAGTGCAAGTATCAGTGAAATTGATGAAGTTCTCTTTTCAGCAAGGCCATGTAAAATTATATTGGCAAAAAAGTTTTATCAGTATAGTATTGACTCTCATGGCTTTTCAAAACTCATCTTAGGTCCATACAAATCAGAGATTGACCATTATAGTGCCATGGCTGTAGTGTTTGGGGTCAAATTTAGTACATTCCAACTTTGGGGGGAATTGTATTTCACAATAGTCAGTTGAAATTCCATTTTGGCTCATATTGGTACATTCCTATAGCCCATTACACTGTGAATATTTCCAAACCATTTAATATTATATTCATGGCACCTAGAAATATCAATACAAATTTTTATCAAGATCATTCAGGGGATGATTTCCCAATTGGCAGATTATCCAGATCTTATACTTCTCCCACTGAATTTGTTTCTCTTTCCACCCCAACACATATATAGGAAGCTACGTGCATGAAAGGACCAAGGTGAATGTCACCTCAAGCTGAACTCAGCCTCAGAGCAATGATGTCTGCCTGACTGCAGCCCCTTCACTGCCCCTTGGCCATGATATACTGCAATCTTTGTCTTCCAAAGTGAAGGATTTAGATAAATATGCAACCTTCAGATTTCTGCCCACATGTCATAATTTTATAGGAAAAGAATTGGCTTTGTCCACTGTTGATACCACAAGCTCATTTGTGCATATGAAGACACAGACAAGCTCCCTTTCATAGTTTTTTTGTTTTTGTACTATGTTTGTCCTTTTAAGGTCCTAACAATTATTTTTCAGTTCTGGGAACTGAACCCAGGGGATTTGCACTGAAGTACATCCATTACTCTTTTTGGAAAAAAAAATGTTTTTGGAAACAGGGTCCCCGAGGCTGGCTTGACCTTAAGATTCTCCTGCTTCAGGCTCCCAAAATTCTGGGATTACAGATGTGTGCTGCCATGCTTGGCCCCAACAAATCTCAGCATAAATTTCTTCTATATCACAGCTTAAGGCATAGATATCATATTCCAAGTCATTCAGAGATGTGGCAAAATTGGAAATTTGTCTGTAGCCTCATAAACATGATTTCTATGCTAATGACTTCTATTGCTGGTTTTCTAGTCCAAAAAAAATCCTATTTCTCTGGTGTACTTTTGGCTATAGTTCTAAGTCTTCACAGTGAATTGGAGAGAACACTGATTACTAAAAAAATGCTGTTTTTCTAAAAGTGCTTGCTAGACTCCATCATTTATGATTTTTAGTAATGTTAATCAGCTTTATAAACTCCCTTGGTGGGGAAAAGCTACACTTCCTTAACCTTGAATTTTTAAAATTTCATATCCTTTAATACACATATGAGCTAGGAAGAAATACAAAGCTTTCAAAGGTAGGGGAATTATCAGTCATCTGCAAGGCTTTTGATCTTCATAGGGGTACAGAGCAATAGGGGTCCCTGTGTATGGGAAAGTCTTTGTAGAATGCAATAAGCCATGTTGTTAACAGTGGGGTGGGGAGAAGAGGGTCAAGGGCGAAGGTACCTATGATCACTGTTCAGTCTCATTCTTCTCTTTGTAGAATGAGCTGGGAAAGGGGAGGAAAGGGTTGAATTGTAGTAAACAGAAGTGGCTGACTTTTTACCTGTTCCTGACTTTTAAACTTAGGTATGGACACCTAAGTGGGGATTTATACCAAGGGCTTGAGAAGAATGGGAAAAGACTGAGCTGCCTCATATTTTCATTTCAGAGACTCTTCCCTACCTGTTTTGTGCCTCAGCATCTTTATGTTACCTCTGCTTAGACTCATTGCCTATTTCAGACACTATTATGAAAATTATTTTCCTCACTCATGTTTAAAACAAATAATTATCATTTGGAGAGTGACTGGAGCTTGGCATAACAAGTCCTGATTATTTAAAGTTGTATTACAAACATGTAAATGTTGGAGGTTCTATATAGCTGACCAAATAAAGAGACAACTTGTAAATCTCTACTTTTAATTCTTATTCTAACTCATCTTATATGGAACTGTACAACCAATGCTTCAATTATACCACCTTAATTTCTCTACTGTACCCCCAAATTTATAAATACTACAAACTGCTTATAGAACTCCAAAATTTTAATCTTAGTGATTTAAAGCTCCCCATTAATTTAGTTCAACAACAACAACAACAACAACAACAACAACAACAACAACAACAACAGGCAAGCACCTCCATTAGAATTGTTGAGGATACAAAATGAGGATTAGGATATTATAAAGTTTTAAAGTCTCTCCCTACAAAGCACTTAAAAAACACAGAGAAGCCTGGCCTGGCAGGCACCTCCTCAATCAATTAATCACAAGGAGCATTATCAGCCATGGAACACACCGAAACTTGTGCCACCCAGTAGGATCAATAACATAGCATCTCTGAAACATAACAAGATTCTGTCACAAGGAAACATCAGACAAACCCAAACTGAGGCCTCTATAAAATAGGCATGAAATTTTCAAAAGTATCAAGGTCATAAAAGTTGAGGAAAGATTGAAGAAAACTAAAGAGAGATGACAACTTAATCCAATATCGTGATTCTGAACTAGTTGTTTTCACTATAAGGGCCATGACTGGGAGAATTGGTGAAAGCTGGGCAGGGTCTGAGGACTATTTATCAATGTTAATGTCTAATTTTTAGAGTCCTTATTTGGAAAATACTTTTACATTCTGAAGAATTCAGTGTGAGGGAGCAACTTACTATTGAGTCGCTTAGAAAAAAATGTTCTTTATGCTACAATTCCAAGTTTTCTACATGTTTAACCTTGTTTCAAAATAAAAGAAGTTACTGGAAAGATACATTCTTTGTACTATTCTGCTTCTCTTGAAGAAGAGCAGTGATTAGGGCTGGGGATTTAGCTCAGTGGTGCTGCTGCCTGCTACAAAAGTGCAAGGATCCGAGTTCGACCACTGGTACCAAAAAAAAAAAGGAAAAAAAAAAGAACAGTGATTCTTAGAGTGAAATGTTACCACCATTTTGGTGAACACAGGTACAAAACATAGTTAGCAGTTAGAAATTTTTTTATGGAGGAAATAAAAATTTTGGAAAAATTCTGATTGGTAGAGGTTTCTGAAAAATTCAGATTGGTAGCCTTCTAATGTAAAAAAATATATAATGTGTTCAAACACATTTAGGGTTTCCCTATGACCTTACAGACTAAAATTTTTTGAACAGTGAAATGGTTGACAGAATAAAGAAGTGGCTAATATGAGGACTGGTATTATGGCTTATGTCAAGATGTTCCCCCAAAGGCTCATGCAGTCATAGGTGGGCTTTTCAGAGGTGGCTGGATCTAAAGTGTGTGATGTTGGGCTCAAGGGTGTGATTACTAAATTAGTTCATTGACTAGTTTGGCATAGTGTTGGGTAGGATTAAGGGTGCCCCACCTTGGGTGTGGGTGCTATTTGCTCTAAGGGCATGCAGCCTGGATAAAATATAAGGGACAGAAAGAGTGTTCCTTATTGTCACTTGCTGCTTTGCGTTGCTTGCTGCCTTGCTGCCTTCTGCCTGCCATGAACCGTTTCTCCTCTGCCATGCCACCCTGCCTTGGAGCTGAACCATGAACTGAAACCTCTACAAACTGAGCTAAATAAGCCTTTTCCATTTTAACTTTGGGTGTTGAGTATTTTGTCTCAGCAATGAGAAAAGTAACTAAGACAACTAGAATTGGACCAGGATTCTAATACTTATTGTACCAGCTATGTGTCCTTTGAATATATGAATCTGTTTTATCAACTGTAAAATGTGGAAAAAAGCTGATGTTGTGTATATGAGAATTAATGAGATTATATGAGTAAACTTTCTGCCACATAGTAGTGTTAGCGATGATGATGATGATGATGATGATGATGATGATGATGATGATGATGATGATGATGATGACAAAGATATGAAAATAGCGATGATCTAAATTACAATCTGGGAAGGTAATCTGTGTGTTGTGGTATAGGAAACACTGGTTTATAGAAATCCTGAGAGAAGGATAAGCAGCTAGGATGTTCTTAGCAATCATCCAGATAAGACTAGAGTAATAATGAGAGTAACTGTTTTTCTTTTCCCATGTAAGGACATGGGAAGATGGGAATTTTTTAGGGTAAATTCTACAAGTTTACAGCAGGGAATTTGAGCTCAAAATGAACTCAATGAGGTTAAAGACTTTTGCAATGTGGTCTCCAGCAGACAAAAGAGCAGAACCAAGACTGATTAGCAGGTCTGGAAGTTGCTGGCACCTTGAAGGAGAGCACTAAGTCTAATTATTCCTACTGAGGCTCTTCAAATGTCATAGGTAGATTCAAATACATTGACATACTTTTTTAGGATTTTGTCTTCTTTTTGTTGCACCTTTATCTTTTCTTCTCCATTTCTCTGTTCCCTCCTCCTTTTCCATTCCATAAATATTCAAAATCCTAAATTTTATTCAGGTCTTTTTTTCAAGATCTGTGCTTTCTCCTGTTCTGGGAAAATGTTTGACCTAAGCACATGGCAAGTAAAGGAGGTGGTTTGAAGATGTCCTGATGACTGTTTCTCAGATAGATACTATTACCAATGCAACTTCTTTTTCTGTATTCATTCTGTAAATCTACATACAGTTGGTGCTATAGACTGAATCTCTATGTCTCCCCTCAAAAACATATGTTGAAATCTTAACCCCCAGTGTGATGGTATCAGGAGGGGGAACTTTGTGAAGTGATTAAGTCATGAGTGTATAACCTTAGTGAATTGGACTAGTGCTCATATAAAAGTGGCCCCAGCAAGCACACTTTTTCCTTCTATTGTGTGAGAACACAATGAGAAGACACCTTGAAATCAAGAAACAATTAATCAAATAATGAATCTACTAGCACCTTCATCTTGCACTTCTCAGCAACCATAAATGTAAGAAATAAATACTTATCGTGTAAGTCACTCACTCTATGGTATTCTTGTTGTAGCAGTCCAAACAGGCTAAGACAGCTGTTACCATACTTTCCTGTATTTGCTGATATATCCCAATGGCATGCTCTTTGTTTCTTCTGTATATGTTTTGTGTTGTCCATAAGATGACGAGCCCTTCCAGGGCAGATGCTATGTCTTCATAGCAATTATCACTGTGATGAACATAGGTTAGTTGCTTGATGAATGTTTATAGAACTGATTAAAAATTAGAATTATAATAAACTCACAATGCAAAACCGCATGTGCAACAATATCTTCCTTTTTAATTATATAGCAACCATAAAAATATATGCTTTGATATTAACTAAAACATGAAATAACTCTCTTGGGGACATTAGGCGTGGTGCCTGAGAACACAGGCCTGGAAACAGCTGCCTGGGTTGAATTTTCACAACTCTGATGCCTGCTAGCCTTCTAATTCTGGCATTATTAGTACCATTTCCTGCCTCAGTGTTTTATATTAAGCAAGAGCATATATATATATATATATATATATATATATATATATATGATATGGAGTGCTGGCAAATAGTTAACAACTCAAGGATGATTAGCTATTACGATTAAATTTTTTCTAAATATTTTGCATAAATCTGGGACTGTATAGCTCTGATTTTCTATTAAGGGATAAATCTATCTGGGCTTGAAGCAGTGAAAAGGAGGAATGTCATATCAAGTTCCTGCTCTTGACTACTCTTTCACAAAGAAGGCTGTGGGATTAATGAATGATTAAGCTGGTCCAAAAGAATCCAAGTCTTGTAGCCTTAGAAACCTCTCTCTTCTCCCTGAGTGACACCTGTTCCCTCCAACTTCTCTTTCCATGGTGTTAACCAGGTTTCCATTGCTGTAAACAAAATACTTGTGAGAATCAACTTTTTAAGAAAGTTTTTTTGGGGGGTTCATGATTTAAGCCCATGGTAGGTTGTCCCTGTTGCTTTGGGGCCTGAAGTAAGAAGGCAACAGTATGGTGGGGGGCAGGTGGAGGAATAAAGTCATTCACCTCATGACAGAGAAGTAAAAAGAGAAGAGAAAAAGACCAGAATCCCATAACCTCCTGTGAGGTCATGCCTCCACTGACCTAAAATTTCCCTTCTCTTAATGGTTCCTCTTCCTCCCAATAGTACCCTACGCTGAGGACCAAACCTTTAACAAATGGGCTTTTGGGAGAACTTTTAGATCCAAACTATAGACATGGTTTCCTTCTGAAACTGCAATTTTTTATGGTTAGTTTGTGTCCTTCAAGGCTAATATTACAGATTTCCATCACATTCTCTGAGGCATAATTAGAATGATTTATTCACCTTACCCCAAATCCATGACTGAAGCAGGCATCTTAGCTGGAAGGCTAATCCATATTTGGGGTGTGGAGAGTTCATTGGTAAGTCACCTCTCCATTGTTCTCATTGTGGAGGAACATTTAATAGCACTTTTGAATGATCCAAATATACTTCTATGGAATGTGAGTTAGGAGGTCCTGGAGCAGGATCTTTGCATAAATTGTTCACAACTCTATCTCTAGTACTTAAAAGAGTAGTTGGTATATGGTAAGTTCTTAGTGTTACAAGAATGACATGACTGTCACAGAAGAGTTTATCCTGTTGTTGGTGAGACAAATATAAGCACAGGAAACAGATAGCACCATGCAATTGGTCTCAGTCAAGCAGTCAAGCTTTATATCTGGAGAGGTTTGTGGTGCCGAAACCCACATTTTTTTGCCTACTCTGCCTGTGACTCTCCCAAAGCTTTGTTTGCTTGGTTTTGTTTTGGAATGCCATACTTCCACAGTAAGTTCCTAATGTGTAAACATTAAAGTTGTGAACTTTCACAGATACAAATGGACCTGGCATTATGAACATTCATCTGTGTGAACAAATCTCAGAAGTAGCTCACATGTCTGCCAGATATTGTCACAGTTGTGCTTCTGTGTAATTACTGTACAGTGCGATAGTGTACAGTAGTATAGTACAGTCAGGGATTTACTGCATCTTTTATGTGTGGTTGACTTTTTTATGCTTTACATTGTATATTTGTGTCAAATGTGTATAAGACTCACTTTGTCAGTCTTATGAACAAATCCGGCTTATAAACAATCTCCTGAAGTGGAACTTATTCATAAGTTGGGCATTTACCATATTTCTTACTCTAGGCTAAGCAGTGGTGATTTGGGCGATTCCTTGGTCTGTGTTCTCCCCAATGTTTTAAAGACAAGGACTACAACTAAGGTGTTAGCTTATTTAATTCAAGTCTCTGACTTGTGCCAGAAGAACATATCCTTTTAGAAAACCGAATGTTCTTTCACATGAATGAATTCTCAGGGGCATAGGAAGAGCAGCATCAAGCTGAATCAAAGGCATAGAATGTTCTTGCAAGTATCATATGAACAAAATAGTTATAACCATCACTGTCCATTGGAAGAGAGATATATCTATATTCCCAACCCCTACTCCTACATTAAGTGAATTTTCTAATGTAAAAAGGATTAATTCAGCCCATTTTACAAATTAAGTGTGATGTTTATATATGTGAATTAGTTTAAAATTGCCAATATAATTCTGTGGTTTTCTTTTAAGTAAAGTGATCCATAATGTGACAATAAACCATCTTAATCAAACAATTATGAGAACAATCAGCTGCAAACAACAAAGGATAACACTTCCCTGATGACAAATAACCCAAAGAATTTCATGAAGATTATTTGATCAGTGTCTGTCAAAAACATTTACTGAGAAATAAATTAAGAATCACAGTGTGGTCTTCTAAATCATTTAGTTTGTAACATTTGATTGGCTAAATTATGCCACCTGAATTAAAGCCAGAAATAACTGTTTAAGTCAGCATGACCCAAAACAAATATATTAGATAATAGAGATCAGGAGAGATACAATTAGAGAGAAAGATCTGGGACTATACCATCGTGCTTTTTCCTTTTTTTTGGAAGATCTTGCCCTATTGTTAGGTATGTTATAAACCACTGCATAATCTCTCAATGTCCAGATGTAGACATTGAGGTTGTGCATGAGTACTTAAAAGGTGGAAGGCTACCAAGATAATGGGGCCATAGAAAAACAAAAACAAGGATTTTTCTGTCAGCAACATGCAATTAAAAAATCCCACACAGATCTAGTAGAGTGTGCTTATTTCTGAAAATAACCTTCACTTTGAAGTCCATACTTTTAGTCTAACCTCTGGTAGGCTAAGGACATCTTTTTGCTGCTGACATGATAGATCAAAAGAAGCATCTTGTACTGCTTCTGAGGTGTCTGACTAGCACTACAAGCCCCGATAGCAACTATAGCAATAGAGCAACAGAGCCGCTAATGGACATGTAGCAATGTTACCACCAAAAAAACCATCATTTAAACATTTTTTTACTCTCCTGGAATAAGCTATTTTGAAAAATGTCCCTAGGGCTGCATAGCCAATGGTGGTTACTTGCCAAATTGCTTAATTTTTCCCAAGAGAAAATAGAACAAATAAGTCATTAGTTGATCAGTCACTTGGGTTTTACTCTAAAAAGTGTGGCTTGATTTGTAAAGCAGGTTGTCTCAGGAACCCTGATTCTCAGGGGCATAAGACATGTCTCCCAGTTATCATTTTCTCTGTGATAGGATTTTCAGAAAACACCAGCTTCCACATGTACCACATCAGAAATATGTCTTGCATATCCTTGGATGACAAGGATCACCACAGTGAGTGAACACATTCTTTTCTGGTGCCAAGGCTAAATTATATTTTCACAGAAAATTTTACTTCTAAATGATTTAAGCTGACTCATGAATATCATTTCTTTTCCAGACATCCAAATGGCTTTTGAAGAAGCTTCCAAAGTGAAAGTAAATCTTCATCCCTGGATAAATAGCTCAAGTCTCAGGGGAGATACAGCCAATCCTCAAGAGTTCTCTTTGGCATTTTCCTCTTTTCCCACTGTTGGTTCAGTAAGATGATTTTCCCTGTAGAAGAACATTTCTTCCAAAAATCATGTTGTTTGGATATAACCCCATCAGTGACTCCCTGTTGTCCTTTTTGATTTTGCACTGTGGTGTTCCCATGTACCCCCACCACCCTGCGCCATAAACTAGGTGAAGCAGCTTCTCACAGTCTGCAGGAAATGCCCCACCTGCAGGCAACACTCTAGAAGCTATCAATGTCCACCCGGTGGTTGATAACACAATCTCATGAGCTACTTACTTGTTGTTTCACCACCAAGCTCCCACCCTAGATGAATGTTCCAGTTACCTTCTCTACCCATATCTGCAAAGAGGGAGCAGCTGCAGAAACACTGCAAATGTGCACATTAAAATTTCCCTTTTAACCTTAGCAGGATGTTTAATGCTACCCAGTAATCCTCTCTCATATTTACGTATTGCAGATAATCAAATGAGATGCCCAGGAATTCTGGGAAAGCACAAGGTTGTTCATTTCAAAAAATGATCATTGTTTGGAGAGAAGAATAGTCATTTCATAGGTCACTCAATAACTTGCATGGTCTTTTGTGTCTGGGAATGGGGAGGATTGATTCTAGAATCCCTCTTATTCCAGGATACTAAGATCTTCAAATGCTCAAAGTCCCTTATGTAAAATGAAGTAAATCTGCATATAATCTATGTACATCCTCCTGTATACTTAAATCATCTTTGGATGACATAACACCTAATGCAGTGGAAATGCTGTGTGAATAGTTGATATACTGCATTTTAAGGGATTAATAAGAAAAATAGTCTGTTCATTACAATACATTTTTTCCTTAATATTTCAATCCATGGTTGGCTGAATCCATAGATATAGAACTTTTGGATACAGAGGACCAACTATTCTGTTATTTGGCATGAAAAGGTGAATTAGACATCCTGTACTAACAAACTGAACTGTCTGAAGGGAAATAATTTCTCAGTTGGTACCTGAAGATCCTTAGAGAAGAGCAGAGAATTGGAGAATCATGGTAACAATAGAGTAGTGCCTCTTCTCTCTCAACTGGTCTTCATGATGTGTATCATAATTTGTTATTTATATAATAGCGTGGAGTGAGTGATACACTTGTGAAACTCCTCTCTCATGATAGGTATCAGATGAGTGGTTCTGGCCAGGGTAGATCCAGGTTTTATGAGATCTGGAATTCATACAATTTTGATTTTCCTCTTTAAAATAAATATAAAATTAACACAGGTACAAAATCAATCGTTTATATTTTCAAATTGCTGCAACTTTGTATTGAGCTCTATAATTGTATAATCAAATTACTCTTACACAGCAATTATTAATGTATCAGTGAATAGATATAGTTTGCCATGACAGCATTGCTTTGTTTAGGACATTTAACTGAGTTAGTATTAGTTTTGCAAAGCATTTTGTCTGGAACCACAAGAATTAATCAGGTTAGCATGTGCTAGGTGCACAGTAAAATTTGACAGATTACATTGGGATGCATAAAAGATATGACCTCTCACATAGACATACTGATAGCTTGAAGAAGTGCTATAGACTTATGCTCTAAAAATACAAATTCTAAAAATAGAAATTTTATTTGACATGATTTCCATAAAAATGGTGTGTTTATAATATATGTGCTTCATTATCAAGCATATTCCTGAAAGCAGAGTATGCCCAAGTTGGCAATGAGAAACATATCTGCTGATACAAGAAACTTTTACAGAATAACTTCTGGCTTCATAAATTACAACCCATTTGTTTTTTTAACACTGCTTCAGATACTGCATGCTATAGGACATAGTCTCACCACTTTATCATGTTTCTCCTCTCCTTGCCACAGAGCCACTTTGTTGGCGTAGTGGGTAGAAGGAGACAGCTAGTATAGACCAAGTAGAGTCACATAAATATGACCCTATTTAACCTAAACTAAATATAATACAAATTTCATTTCCCTTTGGCTGGATCCCCCAAATACCCATGGTCTTTGTAAAGACAAAAGGGTATAAGTGACAGAGAGTAAGTCTAAGTGAAATGAGATGCTAGTCTCACAGGAATAAAAGAAAAGCAAGAGATAAGCTGTAAGCTTCTGTCTAAATCAAACTATAAATATAATTCCACAAGGGAGTAATTTAATCCACAGAGAAAGCAATGCCATTTAAAGAATATGATCCAACAGTACCTGTGTGTCAGGCAGTACCAACCTGGATGTTGCAACCCAGGCAGGGGCTGTATCCCAACTTCAAACCTCTGGCTGATAAGTCATCTCAGGTTATCTGGGACAAGAAATATCTTTGATGCTATGAGTTGTCCACCCAGTACATTATTGGGGCTCAGAAAATGATTGTCTCAAAGTGAAGGCCTCAGAAGCAAAATTCTCTCTCTGACCTTCTTCTGACCTCCTGTCTATCATCCAGCATTATCCCCCAAGTCATAGAAACAAGAATTCCTGTTCCCCAAGGTGGGCTATAGAAACCAGACAGCTTTTTCCCCAAAGCTAGCCACAAAGCTAAATATATTGCTCTAACTTTTCCCGTATTTCTGTGTAAGAATTGGACATAGAGAAATTCTTTGGCCTATCTTACTTGATTGTAGCTGATGCAACTCTCATTCCAGAAAGGGTCCTGTTCTATATCCAGAAGGAAAGAAACTATACTGCACAGAAAGGACAAGAAGAATTTGAAGAGACAGGCCTTATATCAGTCTACTGCTACTAGATCACACGTTTTTGGTGTTCAATCACATTTATACATGGCTAACCATGATTCATCAAATGTAAGCATGAAAATGGGTAGTCCATCCTATGTCTTTAGGTTTTCAACCTAAAGTATCTGTGTCATCTAAAACTATGAGCAAATAAATTTGTTATAGTTTTTCTCCTGCTTAGTGTCTACTGCCAGTTTATTGCATCAAACTCAAATATAGAACCCTCACAGGGAAAGTTTGAATTTCCCTCCAACATCAACCTACTTGAGATGATAAAAGCATTTTCTTAAGTAGGGACTGGCAAACTTCCTGAGTAAAGGACCAAATAGCATATATTTCAGATTTTTTTGCCATATGGTCTCCATTCCAACTATTCAACTCTGATGCTATGAGTGCAGCCATAGACAAAATGACAAAGAGTATGCGTAGCTGCATTCCACTGAAAATTTATTTATGGAGACTAAAATTTGAATTGCCTATAATTTTCATATGTCATAAAATATCATTCTTGTTTAGTTATTAAAAATATAAAAGCCATTTTTAGTCTGAAGGCTACACAAAACAGGTGGCCAGCCAGATGTCCTGGACTGTTGTTTGTTGATCTCTGTTCTAAATTTTGCTGAGAAAAGATATGGGATTAACATGTTCACAATGAGGCTGTAATTTGTACATCTTGCTGCTGGGTGGCTTGAACCAGCCGATAGTTCCATTATACGTTCTATTATTCTATTTATAAGTTATTCATGACTATCTCATTGGGCAGCTTTTTATTAATTTTATTAATAAAAAGACCAATAAAATTGGTGTTTGTATCACCAGTAGTTTAAGTCAAACCACAACCCAGTGTCAAATCTGGCTTGCCACCTGTTTTTATATGGCCACAAGCGAAAAATGGTATTATATATATTTCCCAAAATAGTTGGGAAAGAAAAATAAAAGAATATTTAAACATTCATAAATAAAGTTTTATAGGAACAAAACCATATCCATTTGTTTAAATATTATCTATGTCTGCTTTGGGGCTACAATGTCAGAAGTGAGTGGTTAAGACAGAAACCATATGGCCTTCAAACCTAAAATATTTATTCTTTGGCCTTTACAAAAAATTTGCCAATCCCTTTTTTATTTAGAATGTGTAAGTCATACTTTGCTTTAATTTCAAAACCCAAATAAAGGGCCATTGTAACAGAAACTTTTGCCTGAAGGGATTTTGGGAGTCTCAGGCAAAAAGGTTCTCTTTTTCTGTTTTGTTTTGTTTTTTTGAGACAGGGTCTCACTATGTAGTCCAGCAAGGAGCTTCTTTTGAGAGGCTTTTTCTGCCCTCCCTCCTCCATTTACCTGTTCAATCTAACAACAAAGATTGAGGCTAGGAAAGAAGGGAAAGGAAAAAACATTTTTGATATAAAGACAGACCCCTTTTCTGTGCTATACATGTGATGAGTGTTTTAGGGTTTATTGGGAGCTGCTAAAGTCTATAGTGCTTCTCATGGCTTGTTCAGGAGGAAGTGGTAGAAATTGATTGTCCTTTCTTATAACAACACATGTTGAGATAAAGTCATTTAGATGAGAGCAAAGTTCTGACCCTTTGGCTATTCTAGCTTTGTCTTTCAGTAACCTCATGAAGAAAATTGTTGAAATTCCTCCAGATTATTACTTAGGATCCAGATTTTCTATTCCAGACACTTTTATGTCTTAACACTAAATCAAGTCCCTTGAAATAGACAGGAAAGGAGGTAACATATGATAGAGGAAACTACTATAGAGAGGAAAATTTAGCCTCAGAATAACACTAACTGGAATAGGCTTTAATTACAACAGTGAAATTATAGCAGAAATTCTACAGTCTCTTTGTAACTAGTACTGTAAAATAGAACTTTAAAAGTTATACTTTTTTCCTTATACCTTCACTGTTTACAATACTTTTTTTAAATAGCTGTATTTAAAAGAAGAGAAATAACGAATGGGCAACTCAATATGCCTGTAGTAGAAGATTATTCTCTAACAAAAATCAGAGCAGTTCACTAGGTCAGAAAATAAACTATTTCTTAGTATTTTGATTTTTCAGTTTGGCTCAGCCCCAAACTGATTTGTTTGAGATCATGAGCAATGGAAATTGGGATGATGGTGGAATGAGGAGAAGCAGAGAAACGGCCTCCTCAATATTTGGAATCCAGAAGCTGGAATATAATAATATGAGGAAGAGGTGGATAGGAGAAGTGGGTCCCTGGGACTCAGCAAGGATTTGAAGTGGAAATTAGAGTCCATATGGAGAGCAAAGAAAAGAACCACAATGCAGAAGAGGGAGGTGGCCCAGCGTGTGTTCAGGGAGGGGTGGGTTGAACCAGTGGAGGCACAGTGACTATTGGTGACCCCAGAGGTCTCCACAGAAAAAAGCACCATTATAATGGAGCAGTGGACACAGAAGATTGCAGTGGCTGGTGAGTTATTTGGGTTCAGACAACCCTCAGGAGAAGGTGATTGGCTAGTAGCCATTTTGGAAAGGGGCCAGCTGAAGCCAGAACTCAGAGGATCTGTGAGTTGGTTCCACCTAGTGGCTCCAAGTGTTAGGGTGAGGGTCAGCCCAATTGAAGCAGGTAGGAGGCACTTGGAGTGTTGCAGGCTGAAAAATTCTGGTCCTAGCCTCACAGCCAGAAACCAGAAGCAGCCTGAATTTCAGTGGATCTAAAGGCTAAGGTTTGCTGGAATTATCCATCATCACCTTAAATTCTACTGCTGGCTTGCTGGGATCAATTTACACAAATCTGAGCTCTGTCTGCCTCTGTCAACCAGTGACAGCAGAGATATGCCCTGAAGGGGACTTTTTTTTCTTTTCTTCCTTTCATTGCTTTCTAAATTTTTATTTATTTATGTATTTTTTTCTTGATTGTTCTTGTTTTTATATGAGTGGGAACATTATTTCTAGTTTTTTGTTGTTGTTGTTTTGTTCTGTTCTTGTTTGTCTTTCTTCCATTCCTTCCTGTCTTTTTCACCAGTTTCCAAGGCTTGCATACTCTTCTTTGGTCCTCTCTTTTTCTATTTCTCTACTTTTCCCCCTAATGCCTTTTAAATTTCTTCCTCTGAGGATAAAATCTCCATACTGAGGGGATATTTACTGTACAACATTTTCTGGTTTGTTTTAGAATTTGCTATATAACTTCAAATCTTGTTCATATGGCTAAAGGTGGTAAATTAATATTTACCACAATAGTTTGTTATTTTCTAGGGTGTGTTTGATACTGTTATTACTGATTGTACTAATTTACCAAGGTGACATAATTGTTCTACTCAGTTGTTCTTTGTATGCCAAAATTGAGATTGCTCGGGCATCATAAAAAATACTATAGGCCAGTGCCAAAGAACCAGAGGCTAGGCCAAATGGGCAGAAATTTCTCATCCTCAATAAATTGAAGAGATAAGATCTTGCAACACATTCAAAACCCAGAAGTGAGCTACACCTGAGAGACATCTCTAAGAAGTATCATTTTCTAAGCATTCTTCATACTAGCAATAAAGATAGCTATCACAAACAATTTACAAGCATCAATGCAGGAATGAAACTAAAATAAGAAAATAGAAAATGAGAAGACATGAAGCAAGATGCAACACCAGACTTCCAGCTCACCACAGGCAAATGCAGGAGGCAACGAAGTGGAACAATTTGAAAACTGGACTCTCTAAAGTGGTAACTTCCGAAGTCATAAAGCAGATGACTGAGGCTTTAGAAAAAAATCAAAGCAGAAATAATTTCTCAGATAACTTCAGAGATAATAACCATAATGAAGGGCATAATGAATTGAGAGAAGATACAGATAAAAAAAATAGAGGAGCTTAGGAAAAGGATGGAAACCATGGATGCCCAACATAGGAAAGAAATGGAATCCATGAAATAGATTCAATGATATATCCAAGAAATTAAAAATTCCATCTAAAATATACACAGCAGCATAAGCCAATGTGAGGACAAAATATCAGATCTAGAAGACAGGATTGAAATTAGTGATCATGAAAAGATTTCTTAAAAATAGCAAGAGACCACAAAAAATCAATTCCACAGTTGCTAGATGATGCAAAGAAGAACAACATAAGATTGATTGGAGTCAATGAAAAAGCAGGAGATAATGCAAATGACATAGAAAACCTGTTCACAAAAGTAGTGGCAGAAAACTTCCCAAGCATGGAAAAAGAATTTGACATATGATAAATGAGGTATATAGAACTTCAATTAGCTATGATAAAAACTACACCAAGGCATATAATAGTCAAGATTCAAGAAATTCAACACAAGAACAGAATCTTAAAAGCTGTTAGAGAAAGAAACAAATCACCTATAAAGGAAAATCCCTCAGAATGATAGCAGACTTCTCAACATAAGCCATTAAGTCAAGGAGAGCTTAGAGTGAAGTATTTCAACCCTTACAAGAAAACAACCTTCAATCCAGATTGATGTATATTGCTAAACTATCTTTCAAAATTGATGGAGACATAAGATATTTCCATGATAAAAAAAAACGCCTGAAGAAATTCACAGCCACAAAACCTGCACTCCAAAATGTTCTGAAGGACATAATAGAAAGAGATAATGAGGACTACCATTTCATGAACCCCAACAGAGTGAATTTACCAGGCAAGGCAATTAATTAAACAGTGGGGGAAAGAAAGAGAACTAAAAACAGAAAAATAACACAAAAAGAATAAGTCAATACATATCAGTTCTAACCATCACTGGAAATGATCTCAATTCACCAATCAAAAGATACTGGCAGAATAGATCAAGAAACAAGATCTGTTGTGTTGCATACAAGAAACACATTTAACTTAAAAAGAAATTCATAGACTGAAAGTCAAAGGATGGAAAACAATACTCCATGTGACCAGAAGCTGGAGAAAAACAGGGATAGCTATTCTATTTGCAGAAAAAATGGATTCCAAGCCAAGACTGATAAAAAGAGACAAAGAAGGTCACTATATCCTTGTTAATAAAAAATCCAAGAGGATGAGATAGCAAACATAAATATATAAGCACCAAATACTAGCCTACCCAACTATATAAAACAAAGAATGACATGAAAAATTGCACTAATATAATTATAGTGGGGGACCTCAATACCTCACTGTCACAAATAGACAGATGAACTACATAAAAAAATCAAAAAAGACATGTCAGAACTGAACCATATTTTTGAACAAATGGACTTAGTAGATGTTTACAGAGTGTTCCACCCCACAACATGAGAATACACATTCTTTTCAGCTGCAAAAGGGACATTCTCCAAAATAGACTAGCTCATAGAACATGTTTAAATAAATGCAAAGAATCAAAATTATCCCATACATATTATCAGACCATAGTGCAATGAAATTGGATATCAATGGCAAAAGAAATCACAAAAACTTCATAAATGCATGGAAATTAAATATCACTCTCCTGAACAATCAGTGGGTTACTGATGAAATTAAAGAAGATATTAGACAGTTTCTACAATTAAATGTTAATGCCAAAACAACACACAAGAACTAATGGGATACAATGAAAGCAGTCCTATGAGGGAAATTTATAGTGGTAAATTCCCACATCAGAAAATTATAATGAGCTCAAATAAATAAGCTAATGTTGAACCTCAAGCTTCTAGAAAAAGAACAAGTCAAGCTCAAAGCTCATATAAGGGAGGAAATTATAAACATTAAACCAGAAATTAATGCAATTGAGACTAAGAAAACAATGCAAAGAATCAATGAATTGAAGAGTTGGTTCTTAGAAATACTGAATAAAATTGATGCACCCTTAGATAACCTTATCAAAAAAAGGAAAGAAAAATCTCAAATCTATGGAACTAGGAATGAAAAGGGTGAAATTACAATGGATCTTGCAGAAATCTAGAATATCACCAATACTTACTTGAAGAACTTGTATTCTAATAAGATGGGAAACACAGAGAAATTGATAGACTCCTTGATATATATGAATTACCAAAGTTGAATCAAGAAGATAAAAAAATTCTCAATAACCCAGTGTCAGTCAATGAAATTGAGGATGTAATTAAAAAGGTATCAACAAAGAAAAGCCCAGGTCCTGATGGATTCACTGCTGAATTCTACAAGAAATTTAGATAAGATCTAATGCCACTGCTCCTCAAACTCTTTAATGAAATTGAAAGGGAAGTGATAATCCCAAACTCATTTCTGGAAGCAAGTATTTCCCTATACCAAAACCAGAGAAGGATCCAATCAAAAAAGAGAACTACAGGCCTATCTCCCTAATGAACATAGATACAAAAATCCTCAATAAGACCCTGGCAAACAGAATGCTGCAAATCATCAAGAAGATTAAACACCATGACCAAGTAGGATTTATCTTAGGGATGCAAGGATGGTTCAACATACACAAATTAATAAATGTAATACACCATATTAACAGAGCCAAGTACAAAAACCACATGATTATTTCAATAGATACAAAAAAGCATTTGACAAAATCTAACACCCACTCATGATAAAAACTCTGCTGAAAATTGGGATAGATGATCTTTATTTCAATCTGATAAAAGCCATCTATGATAAACCAATAGCCAACATCATACTAAATGGACAAAAACTGAAAGCTTTCACTCTAAAGTCAGGAACAAGACAAGGATATCCACTATCACCATTCTTATTCAATATAGTTCTGGAAACATTAGCCAGATCAATTAGATAAGAGAAAGAAATAAAAGGAATAAGGATAGGAAAGGATGAAGTTAAATTATCACTATTTGCAGATGACATATAATGTACACAGAAGACCCACAAAACTCCACCAAAACACTTCCAGATTTAATAACAAAATTCAGTAGCATAGCTAGATACAAAGTCAACATTCAAAAATCAATAGCATTCCTGTACACATAACAAACTCACTGAGAGAGAAATTAGGAAAACCACACCTTTCACAATAGCATCCAAAAACTACTCAGGAATCAATCTAATAAAGGAAGTAAAAAATTTTTACATGGAAAACTACAGTACTCTGAAAAAGGAGATTGAAGAAGGTGTCAGAAAATGGAAAGATATCCCTTGTTCTTGGATAGGAAGAATCAATACAGAGAAAACCATATTCCCAAAATTATTATACAGATTTAATGCAATCCCAATCAACATACTCATAGCATAACTCAAAGAACTAGAGAAAACAATTCTAAAATTCATTTGGAACCAAAAGGGACATAGAATAGTAAAAGCAATTCTGGGCAACAAAGACAAGGCTGGGGGCATCACAACCCCTGACTTTAAATTATACTACAAAGCTACAGTGATAAAAACAGCATGGTACTGGGAAAAAATACACACTGGATCAATGGAACCAAATAGAAGAAGCAAAAAGAACTCCAAATACACTCAGCCACCTAATCTTTGACAAAAGGGCCAAACACCTTCATTAGAAGAAAGATATACTCTTTAATAAATGGTCCTGGAAAAACTGGTTTTCCACATGCAAAAGACTAAAACTAGACCCATATTTTTCACCATGCACTAAAAAAATCAAAATGGATCAAAGATCTAAATATTGAAACAGAAACACTAAATGCATTGGAAGATAGAATAGAATTGAAGACATTGGTGTAGGCAAAGATTTTATGAACAAAACACCAATCAGAAAGAAATACCACAAAGTACCAGAAATATCACAAAGAATCAACAAATGAGATCTTACTAAAAAGCATTTGCACAGCAAAAGAAAGCACCAACAGTATGAAAGATAACCCATAGAGTGGGAAAAATTTTTTGCCAGTTGTTCCTCAGACAAAGGACTCATATCTAGAACATATAAAGAACTAAAAAAAACCCCCTCAAATTTAAAGACCCAATCCAAAAATGGGCATCTAAAATGAATAGAAACTTCTCAGATGAAGAAGTAGAAACAGCAAATAAATCTATGAAAAATATTCAACATTATTGGTCATTTGAGAGATGCAAATTAAAACAACACTGAGATTCCATTTCACTCCAAAGAATGACTATTATCAAGAAATCAACCATAACAGATGCTGGCTGGGCTGTGGGGTAAAAGGAACCCTTTTCCACAAGTGTAGAATGCTGTATTCACTGTGAAAATCAGTGTGGAGATTTTTCAAAAAATTAAAACTAGAGTTTTCATTTGATCCAGCTATTCCCCTTCTTGGTATTTTCCCAAAAGAATTAAAAGCATCATACTACAGGGCACACTAATATTTATAGCAGCATAGTTTGCAATAGCTAAATCTTGGCAATAGCCCAAATGCCCTTCAACTGATGAATGGATAAAGAAGATGTATGTTTAAAAAAAAATACAATGGAGTACTATTCTTCCACAAAAAAGAATAAACTAGGTAAATGGATGCTAGGTAAATAAACTAGGTAAATAAATGTTCAATTTATTTCACTCATATGTTCAGATATTGCATGGTTTCTCTGGTGTAAGAACCAAAAGTATAAATAAGGAACAAAACATATAATAGATATTGGGAAATAGGAAGAAAATGTTCAAATGGAAAGGGACCTGGAAGGGGAGGAAGGAAGGAAAAGGAAAAAATGGAAACAAAGCTTTTGTAAATAAGCAGAGGAAGAGCAGTAGAAGGGAAGAGTAGGAAATGGGAAAAAGAGAAGAATCAAGATATATCATATAGAGGTACAAATTCTATATGATGAATGCTGTTATTATGTATATATAAAATGTACTGATAAACTTAATTTTAAAAATGAGCATATTTTTTTCATGTTTCTATTTGCTGCATCTACTTCTGCATCTGAGAAGTGTCTATGCATTTCAGATGCCCATTTTTGGATTGGGTTTTTAAATTGGGTCTGGTTTTTTTGAGTTTTTTATATATTCTAGATAGTAGTTCTTTGTCTCAGGAATAGCTGGCAAAAATTTTTTTCCACACTGTGGGTTGTCTTTTCACTCTGTTGGTGGTTTCTTTTGCTGTTTAAAAGCTTTTTATTGTTTTTTTTTTTTTGTACCAGGGATCAAACTCTGGACCTCGTTCTTGCAAGGCAGGCGGTGGAACCACTGAGCTAAATCCCTAGCCCAAAAGCTTTTTAATAAGATCAGATCCTACTGGACATTTGAGAGATGCAAATTAAAACAACTCAGGTTCTGTCTCACACTAGGAAGAATGGGTATTATCAAGAAATCAGACTGAATCAGCCCGCTGCAGACAGGCAGGTCTGCAGACATGGTCCCGAGGTCGCCAGTTGCGCTGAAAACACCGAATCAGCCCACGCCCCAGCAGCAGTCCACTGGATTCCCCCACCAACCTGCTCCTTTGGCCTCTTCTCTGTACAGCCACCTGGTTCCACACTACAAAGATGCAGAGGACACCGGACCAGCAGACCACCATACTGGAGCTAATCAAGTTCTCAACATTTAAAGAATTCCTCCCCAGAGGTAGGGACTTCTGAGCCACCATCCCACTGCCCCTGGTCCAGAGAAAGGGGCTTCTGGGCCTCCAACCATCCTGCCGCTCTTGGCCCAGAGGAATGGGCTTTCGAGCCACCATCCCTACCGCTGCTCCTGGCCCCTGGCCCACCTCTCCCAGCTCAGAAGAGGTGAGTCAGCAGGCACCAAAAGCACCCCCCCGTCCCCCCAGTTGAAAAGAGAAAACATGTAAATAAGTCTCAAAACAAGACTTCCAGATTACCTACAGCAACCCCAAAGGGAAATGAGAAGGAACACTCTGATACTCAACCACCTGGACCCACTGAACTGGCAACAAAAGGGGATCTGGAAAAAATGAAATCAGAAATAATTTCTCAGATAACAGGAGAAATTATGATCCTAGTGGAAGACATGATTGATAAATCTAGAGAGGAGCTGAGGAACATGATGGAATCCCAACATAGGAAACAAATGGAATCCATAAAACAGATGCAAATAGATTTCCAGGAGATGAAAACTCCATTGAAAGTCTACACAGCAGAATGAGCCAATGTGAGGACAGAATTTCAGATATAGAAGATAAGATTGCAATTAGTGACCAGGACAAGAAAAATTGCTTCAAAATTGTAAGGGAACACAAGAAATCAATCCAGCAGCTGCTAGATGATGCAAAGAAGAATAACATAAGACTGATTGGAGTCAAAGAAGAAACAAGAGAGAGTGCAGATGACATAAAAAAAACTCTTCACAGAAGTAATGGCAGAAAACTTCCCAAGCAGGGGAAAAGAACTTGACATACAGATAAGTGAGGCATATAGGACTCCAAATAGTCTTGATCAAAAAAAACTACACATAGGCATATAATTGTTAAGATTCCAGAAACACAACAGAAGAACAAAGTTCTTCAAGCAGTTAGAGAAAAGAAACAAATCACATACAAAGGAAAGCCCATCAGAATCACAGCAGACTGCTCAACACAAACCATCAAGGCAAGAAGAGCTTGGAGTGACATATTCCAAGCCCTAAAAGAAAACAGCCTCCAACCCAGATTGATGTACCCTGCAAAACTATCTTTCAAAATGGATGGAGAAATAAGATACTTTCATGACACAGAGCACCTTAGGAACTTTGTGAATACCAAACCAGCACTCCAAAGAATTTTACACAATATCCTAGGAACAGACATTGAGGATCACAAACCCAGGAAGCAAAGCAGAATGAACCCATCTGGTGTGACATGAAATTAAATGTAAAGGGGGAGAACCCAACAAAAAGAAAAAGTCATGGCAATGACAAGTCAATACGTTTCAGTTATAACCATCAATGTTAATGGTCTCAATTAACCAACCAAAAGAAATAGACTGGCAGAATGGGTCAAGAAGCAAAAATCCAATACTATGCTGCATACAAGAAACACACTTAATTCAAAAGGAAACTCATAGACTGAAAGTTAAAGGGTGGAAAACAATATCCCATGTGACAGGAACCTGAAAAAAAGCAGGAGTAGCTATCCTCTTTGCAGATCAAGTAGATTTCAAACCAACACTGATTAAGAGAGATGAAGAAGGACACTACATCCTTGTAGAGGGAAGAATCCAAGAGGAAGAGATGACAATCATAAATATCTATGCACCAAACACTAGTGCGCCCAAATATATAAAACAGATACTAACGGACAGGAAAAGTCATATATGCACTAATGCAATTGTAGTGGGGGACCTCAACACCCCACTGTCACAAATAGATAGATCAACTAGACTAAAAATAAGTAATGAAATACTAGAATTCAATCGAACTCTTGAATAAATGAACTTAACAGATGTTTACAGAGTCTTCCACCCCACAAAATCAGAATACACATTCTTCTCAGCTGCACATGGGTCATTCTCCAAAATAGACCACATATTCCAGCACAGAACATGTTTAAGTAAGTGCAAAGGAATTGAAATTATCCCCTGTACATTATCAGACCATAGTGCAATGAAATTGGAGATCCACAGCAAAAGAAACTCAAAAAATTTCATAAACACTTGGAAATTGAACAACACACTTCTGAATAACCAATGGGTCACAGAGGAAATTCAAGAAGAAATCAGACAGTTCCTTCAATTAAATCACAATGACAATACAACATATCGGAATCAATGGGACACAATGAAAGCAGTCTTATGAGGGAAATTCATAGCAGTGAATATGCATATCAGGAAAACATAATGAGCCCAATTAAACAACCTGATGCTGAACCTCAAGCCTCTAGAAAAAGAAAAGCAGGACAACCTCAAAGCTCATACAAGGGAGGAAATTATAAAGATCAGAGGAGAAATCAATGCAATGGAGACTAAGAGAATGATACAAAAATCAATAAAGCCAAGAGTTGGTTCCTCAAAAGAATCAACAAAATTGACAAACCTTTAGAAAACCTTATCAGAAAAAGGAAAGAAAAGGTCCAAATCCATCCAATTAAGGATGAAAAGGGTGAAATTACAACAGACCCAGCAGAAATCCAGAGGATCATCAATACCTACTTCCAGAACCTATACACCAATAAGATGGACAATACAGAAGAAATGGACAGATTCCTAGATACATATGAATTACCAAAGTTGAATGAAGAAGACCTAAACATTCTGAACAACCCAATATCAACCAATGAAATTGAAAATGTAATTAAAAACTTATCAACTAAGGAAAGGCTGGGCCCTGATGGCTTCACTGCTGAATTCTCCAAGACATTTAGAGAGCAACTGCTGCCACTACTGTTTAAACTCTTCAATGAAATTGAAAGGGAAGCAATACTCTCAAATTCGTTCCTGGAAGCAAGCATCACCTTGATCCCCAAAGCAGAGAAAGACCCAACCAGAAAGGAGAACTATAGGCCAATCTCACTAATGAACATAGATGTAAAAATCCTTAATAAGATACTGGCAGATAGAATGCAGAAGATCATCAAGAAGATCATACACCTTGATCAAGTGGGATTCATCCCAGGGATGCAGGGATGGTTCAACATATGCAAATGAATCAATGTAATACACTATATCAATGGAGCCAAGGACAAAAACCATATGATTATCTCCATAGATGCAGAAAAAACATTTGACAAAATCCAACATGAATTTATGATAAAAACCCTACAAAAATTGGAATAGATGGTTTCTACCTCAAACTGATAAAAGCCATCTATGAAAAACCAACAGCCAATATCATACTAAATGGTCAAAAACTGAAATCCTTCACACTAAAATCAGGAACAACACAAGGATGTCCACTCTCACCACTCCTGTTCACTATAGTTTTGGAAACACTAGCCATGGCAATTAGACAAGAGAGAGAAATAGAAGGAATAAAAGTAGGAAATGAAGAAGTCAAACTGTCATTATTTGCAGATGACATGATACTCTATATAGAAGACCTCAAGAACTCCACCAAAAGTCTTCTAGACTTAATAACCAAATTCAGTCAAGTAGCTGGTTACAAGGTCAACACACAAAAATCAATAGCTTTCCTCTACAGGAATGACAGACTCACTGAGAGAGAAATAGGGCAAATAATTCCTTTCACAATAGCATCCAAAAACCTGAAATACCTAGGAATCAACCTAATGAAAGAAATCAAAGACCTCTTCTCTGAAAACTATAGCACTCTGAAAAGAGAGATTGAAGATGCTATCAGTAAATGGACAGACATCCCCTGCTCCTAGTTAGGAAGGATTAATATAGTGAAAATGGCTGTATTTCCAAAACTGCTATATAGATTCAATGCAATTTCAATTGAGATCCCAGCAACATACTTCATGGACCTTGAGAAAACAATCCAAACATTCATTTGGAACAAGAAGAGACCCAGAATAGCAAAAGCAATTCTAGGTAACAGAGCCATGGCAGGGGGTATCACAATCCCCAACCTGCAGCTGTACTACAAAGCTACTGTAATAAAAATAGCATGGTACTGGCAAAGAAACAGACCTGAGGACCAGTAGAACAGATTAGAAGATGCAGAAACAATGCCAGATACACTAAGCCATCTCATGTTCGATAAAGGAGCCAAACACCCTCACTGGAGGAAAGATAGCCTCTTTAATAAATGGTACTGGAAAAATTAGGTTTCAACTTGCCAAAGATTAAAACTAGACCTATATATCTCACCATGCACTAAACTAAAACTGAAATGGATTAAAGATCTAAATATTGAAATAGAAACGCTGAACTAGTTGGAACAGAGGTTAGGTAGAACTCTTGAAGACATCGGTGTAGGAAAAGATTTTATGAACAAAACCTCAGTTGCCTGTGAACTAGCACAAACTATCAACAAGTGGGATCTCTTTTTATTAAAAAGCTTCTGCACAGCAAGAGAAACCACCAGCAGTGTGAAGAGACAACCCACAATGTGGGAAAAAATCTTCACCTGCTTTTCCTCAGACAAAGGTCTACTATCTCGAATCTATAAAGAACTTACAAAGATCAGACCTCCCAAATTTAAAGACCCAATCCAAAAATGGGCATCTGAAATGAACAGACATTTCTCAGACAAAGAAGTAGAAATACCAAATAAATACATGAAAAAATGTTCAACATTACTGGTCATTCAAGAGATGCAAATGAAAACAAGGATGAGATTCCACCTCCAGAAAGAATGGCTGCTATCATGAAATCAACCAATAACAAATGCTGGCAGGGCTGTAGGGAAAGAGGAACCCTGCTCCACTGCTGGTGGGAGTGTAGACTGGTGCAACCCCTGTGGAAATCAGTATGGAGATACCTCAAAGAACTAGAACTGGAAGTCCCACTTGACCCAGCTATTTCCCTGCTGGGGAACTTCCCCAAAGTATTAAAAGAATCATACCACAGTGATATATGGGCACGCATATTCATACCAGCACAGTTTGTGATAGCTAAAACTTGAAAACAGCCCAAATGCCCATCAACTGGGGACTGGATAAAGAAAATGTGGTTTTTAAAAATAAAATGGAGTACTACTCAGCCATAAAAAATGAGAAATTGGAGACACAGCTAAGTGGATGCACATTGAGGCAATACTCTTACGTGAAATCAATAGGACACACATGTATAAGTACCGAGTAGTTTCTCTGGTGTGAGAAACTGAAAGTGTAAATGGGGACTAAAATGTATGATAGGTAATATGAAATAGGAAGAAAAGGGGCAAAAGGGAAGGAGGTGGGAGGGGTAGGGGAAAGGAAAGAAGGGAATGGAATTAATATGAGAAAATGGAAAAATAGGAACAAAATCTTTGTAAATAGGGAGAACTGGAGGGGTTGAAGGGAGGGCTGGGCAAGGGTGAAAGATGGGAACAAAGAGAGATTATGTAAAGGTGCAAATTTCCAATGATGAATGTCATTATATTGTATACCTAAAATGTACCAATGATTAGAATGAATAATCAATAATGCAAAATAGGAAGAAAAGGTCCAAAGGGGTAGGGGTAGTGGGAGGGGCAGGGGAAAGGAAAGAAGGGAAAGGAAAAATGCTGAGAAGTGGAAATAATGGAAATAAAGTCTTTGTAAATAGGGATAGGTGGAGGGGCTGAAGGGAGGGCTAGGAAAGGGAAAAAAATAAGAACCAAGATGCATTATATAAAGGTTCAATTCCCAATGAGAAATGTAATTGTGTTGTATACCTAGAATGTACCAATAAAAAAATTTAAGAAGAAAAATCAATCACAACAAATGCTGGAGGGGCTCTCGGGAAAGGAAACTGTTCTCTACTGTCGGTGGGAGTGTAGCCTGGTGCAACCATTGTGTAAATCAGTGTGGAGATTCCTCAGAAAACTAAAACTAAATGTTCCATTTGACCCAGCTATACCTCTTCTTGGTATCTTCCCAAAAGAATTAAAAGCATCTTACCACAGCAATATATGCAACTCATGTTTATGGCAGCACAGATTGTAATAGTTGAATCTTTGAAACAGCCCAAATGCCTATCAATCAACAAATGGATAAAGAAGATGTGGTTTTTTAAATACAATTGAATACTACTCTGCTATAAAAGATGAATGTCAGACATTTATTGCTAAATGGATGGACCTTGAGACCATACTCTTAAGTGAAATAAATCAGACACACGTTTAAATACTGCTTTGTTTCTCTAATGTGAGAAACTGAAAGTAGAAATAAGTACTAAAATGTATAATAGATATTGAGAAATGGGAAGAAAGTTTTCAAATGGGAAGGGGAACAAGGGATGGGGGAGGGGGAAAGGAAGGAAGGGACAAGAAAAAAATGTAATAATAAAAAGAAAAAATGGAAACAAAGCTTTTGCATATAGGGAAGGAGGAGGCTTGAGAGAAGGCAGGAATGGGAAAAAAAAGAAGAGGCAGGATATATCATGTACAGTTGCAATCCCCTATGATGGGTTTTATTATTATATATATCAAAAATGTATCAATAAAGGTTTTGTTAAAAAACCTAGGAAATAAATAAGCAATGGAAATTGGACGTCAGAGTTACATTAAAGACTGATGCTGGGATTCCATAACTTTTTTGTTTGTTTGGTTACTTTGACATAGGGTCTTGCTATGTCTTGAACTCATCACAATCCTCCTCCTTCAGCCTCCCAAGTGCTGGGATTACAGCCATGCACCACCCTCATCACCCAGCTCCATAACTATCGAGACTTACACAGTAGAACCTTGAGGTATGGTGGTAAGGAATGTGGTAGTTTTGTAATGTTCCACACATGTTTCAGTTTATTTCAAAATTTCTGTAAGTCAACTCATTTTCTAAAAAGGATTCAATCAAACTACTTTAACAATTGCTTCCAGGAATATGGTACCTCCTGTTTAAAAGGGCTGCATGAATGAAATAATCCATGGGCGAATGAACAGTATGCTTAATTGAAAGTGGCCTTCAAAAGCATCTAGGGCTAGGCTATGACCCAAAGAAGGGGAGAATATAGACATTGAATATCAAAGCAAGGGATTCAGGGCCACAGTTTACAAAAATAATCAGACCTGTGGATTTCTGAAAGCAGCTGCATGGAGGGGCAGTATAGGCTCTTTTCTGTGAGACAGATTACACATTTCTAAACTTTTTCTGACCCTCAAATATGCCTAAGCTTGTGAGCTCCTTCAAGAGTTTGAGGGGCACTTCACCTTTTTTATGTTAAGAGGCCAATAGAAAGTTGTCAAATTTTAAAAATAGTTTTGCTGTAAAAATTATATCAAAACAAGTATTCAGCTTAATGAATTATTACAAAATAAAAATTCACATAACCATAAATAGGTCAAGCATAAAGGATATTATCCATCTAACAAGTGCTTTCTAGTTGTCCTATCTATGTTGCTTCTTTTAAACATTCTTGTTCTTTTTACTGATTGACATTTTTGTTCTTTTTTTTTCTGCATCAGTTTGGAAGTTGTGTCTTCTGAAGAATGCCCATTAACATGACCTTTAGTAACTCTTGCTGATGATCTCTTTCAGTTATGTCTAGAAATATCTTTATTTTTCCCTTATTCTTCAAAAATATTTTTGCTGGGTATATACTGAAAGGTTGGCAGTTATTATTGTAGTTGCTCTCTTCTGACTTTCATTGCTTTTGCTGAGAAATTGGCTGTTAATCTGATGGCTCCATTGAATGAAAACATTGTATTTGTTACTCTTTTCCTACAAAGTTTTCTTTTTGTACCCTTAGTTTTTTAGTTTTCTTTTTTAATCTTTAGTTTTTTTTCAACTATACTAGATTTTGGCATGAATTTTGTTATGGCTTGTGTCTAGATGTCTCCCCAAAGCCTCAGGCAGTCATAGGTAGGGCTTTTCAGAGGTGGCTGAGGCTAGAGTGTGATGTTGGAATCAAGGATGTGATGCTGGGATTGATTCATGGTGTAAGGCTAATAAGGCTGTTCCACCCTGGATGTGAGTGTTACCCGCTCCATGGGTGGGTAGGCTGTAAAGGATATAAGGGACAGAAAGATTTTGCTGTTTGTCATTTGCTGCTTGTTGCTTTTGCTGCCTTCTGTCCACCATGAACTGTTTCTCCTCTGTGATGCTCTTCTGCCATGATGCTCAGCCATGGAGCCAGCCAATTATGGATTGAAACCTCTACAAACTGTGAGCCAAAATAAACCTTTCCTTCTTTAACTTTGGGTGTTGGGTACTTTGTCTCAGCAACAAAAAAAGTAACCAAGACAAATTCATTTCTTCTTCTCTTTTTTGTTTTGTTTTGGTACTTGGGATCGAACTTGGGACCTTATGCTTGCAAGGCAGTTGCCAGAACCACTGAGCTAAATCCCCAGCCCTCTTCTTCTCTTTTTAAATCCTGCTTTGGAATTTTAAACTGTAGACATGATACTTAATTAACGTCATGTATAGAGATAGCCTGACATGACTGTGGCCATCTTGAGTTGTAGCCAGCATGGTTGCCCCATGGTAACCTTCAGGCTGCATAGTTTCTCAGTGAACTATAAATAGATAAAACCATTAGAGTAATATGTAGAGGTTTACAACTGGACACTGACACCCAGAATGTGCTTGACTCTATGGAGAATGCCAGAATTCTGGGTATATACATAAAACACAAGTATATAGTAAAATCCAGATAATTTTCTGTAACTGTTAAAAATGGAAAGAAATACTGCAAATCATCTGAAAATAATTTATAGTTGAGTAGAAATCCTCATGTGGAATTTCAGATATCTTGATTTCATCTTTACAAATGCTATATAAATAAAATGTAGTAGATTGGCTGGGCTGGCACATGAAACATACATTTAAATTTCTCATAAAAATTGATTTCTTACTTGGCAGTGTTTTCTAGTTCAACTTGTAACATCACAATGTCAACCTACACATACTTTTGAAATTCTTAATCCTACTATGGAATACACTTTTATGATTTTAAATAAAATAAGATTTTTTTAAAAGAATATGTTTTAAAATAGAAAATATGGAGTAATACTTTCTATGTTCTACTACATACATTATTTCCAAATTTTCCTGAAAGTGACTAAATTGTAGTCTAAGGAGCTTTAATTGTTCAAACTCTTTTATGGTACCAGAAATATTTGGCATCAAGTAGTTCTTAAAATGTGTCAGCTAAGTGAGGTTTAGAATGCTGTCACCCAGAAGTTTTTTGGGCAAACTATAGTGACAGTGAATGGGCTATGACTCATGCACTTAAATAGTTTAATTAAAGTTCAATTTTGAAAATTGTTTTCAAAACAATTTTAATTTATGGGCCTGAAAACATATGAAATCACTTGAAGCATCAGATATCTTCTTTAATAACTGGAAAAGTCATTGGTCTATATTTTCTCTTTGAGTTAAGTAGCTTGATTATAGAATATGTTGGGAAGAAATAGAAAAACATGAATTCTCATACATTTCTGGTGGGGGTGTGAATTAACAATGCTTCTGTAGAGTGCAAATCTATAAATCAAGTACACATCATCAACTTGGACATAGCAGTTCCATTTCTTAGAACTTTCCCTAGTGGGATATATGAAATGACTTTTTATCATGTCTTTATTGCAACAATGTTTGTAATAGCAAAAGATTGGAAACAATTTTAATATCAGGATACTGGTTAAAGAAATTCTAGTGTATCAGTAAAATGTAAGACTATGTAGCTGCAAAAAAGAATGAAGGAGCTTTTTAAAAATATTTTTGTGGAATGATCACTAAGATATCCTCAGTGAAGAAAGCAAGTAGTAAAACTGTATATATAATTTGTTATAGTTTATGAAAAATGATGAGAAATATATATCTATGTAGATATGCTAAATATGTAGGTATATGGCATATAAATGATTTTATATATTTAATAGGCATAGATATATACGTTTCTATATATTTATGTAGAGACTATCTTTCTCTCTTTCTTTCTTCTTGGATTTGTGTAAAATGTCTCTGTAAGAAACTAACAACACTTGTGGCCTTTGTGGGTATAGGTGGAATTAGGTGACTAGAGGAGGAGAAGGAGAATAGGAATATTTTATTAAATTCAAATTATATGTCCTTTGAATATTTTGAATTTGAACCTCATCAATATCTTGTTACCTATTCAAAAATAAGTAAGTCTAACTTTTTAAAGTCCATTTGAGTCCTATATAAATCAAGACAATAGAAATTACCCATTTGTAGAAAAACTCAGATGTGCTGAGAACTTACATCTTAAAGGTTTTCTTCCTCAAGAGACAAAAACTGAGTTCTACTAAAATTCTTCTTTCCTGTCTCTTGTCTCGTCAAGATCTGCATGAAGACATCATCTGTGACAATGCATTGTCAGATCTTAGAAAAATAGAAGTAAAAACCAAGTTGGAGCACAACTATAACATTTGGAGAGAGTTGGAATGAGGTTAGGTTAGTGCTTCAACTGGATGTCAGGAAACAGTACCCCATCTCAGCTTCAAAAGTGACTGCTACTCATTATTTCCTAGCAGAAAAGGAGATAAAGCCTATCAGAAACACCACTTGTCATTTCTTACCTGGTCGGGAGTTGTGAGATTTAAATGAGCTAATTTTATAAAGAATTTGGAACCCTTCATAGAAAACTGTTATATGGAGTTTTATAATCCTATTGCTTTTTACATACATTTTTAAAACAAAACAAAACAAAACAAAACCCAATTCCCCCAAAACCAGTGGTTTTCTTAGCACAATCAAGAAACTAACTGGAGACTGGATAAAGAAAATGTGGTTTTTTAATAAAATGGAGTACTACTCAGCCATAAAAAATGAGAAATTAGAGACATTTATAGCTAAGTGGATGCACATTGAGGGGATACTCTTAAGTGAAATAAATAGGACACACATGTATAAATACTGAATAGTTTCTCTGGTGTGAGAAACTGAAAGTGTAAATAAGGACTAAATGTATGATAGATAATGTGAAATAGGAAGAAAAGGGGCAAAGGGGAAGGAAGTGGGAGGGCTAGGGAAAGGATAGAAGGGAATGGGATTAATATGAGAAAATGGAAAAATAGGAACAAAATCTTTGTAAATAGGGAGGACTGGAGGGGTTGAAGGGAGGGCTGGGCAAGGGTGAAAAATAAGAACCAAGGGAGACTATGTAAAGGTGCAAATTTCCAATGATGAATGTCATTATGTTGGATACCTAAAGTGTACCAATTATTAGAATGAATAATCGATAATGTAAAATAGGAAGAAAAGGTCCAAAGGGGTAGGGGTAGTGGGAGGGCCAGGGGAAAGGAAAGAAGGGAAAGGAAAAAATGCTGAGAAATGGAAAAAATGGAAATAAAGTCTTTGTAAATAGGGAAGGGTGGAGGGCGTGAAGGGAGGGCTAGGATGGGGAAAAAATAAGAACCAAGATGCATTATGTAAAGGTACAATTCCCAATGAGAAATGTAATTGTGTTGTATACCTACAATGTACTAATAAAAGAATTTAATACAAAAGAAAAAAAAAAGAAACTATGTGAAACCCAACTGATTTTTGGGTGGCCATACTTTGAGGATATAAGTTCTCATTTTTTGAGGATCAATATGGGCTTTGACTATTACATTTTTTGTTTTGTTTTGTTTTTGGGTACCAGGGATCGAACTCGGGTCCTTGCTGACTATTACATTTTTAAAGAAAATGCTTTCAGTTCCAAGAATAATTCTGTTTTTATTAATTGTACTTCTATATGGTATAAGAATTGAATTCTTAAAATGTTTCCAAATTAAGTACAGAGGGTCACTTTCAGCTTTCAGTTACACTCTTTACCTCCCATGTGGAAATTAGTATAGTATTTATCTCAAAATTTGAATTTTAGCAATTATTTTTACACAAATTCTTAGAGGAGGAATTAAAAAATTTAACTTCTCATAAGTTACATACATATTTATTTTTTGAAGAGTTCTGAACCTTATTTTGCTATACTTCTTTCAGGCTTATAATTGCTTAAAGAAAGGATCTATACATTTACAATGGATACTACATGAAACAGTCCCTAAAGCATGTGTACAAATTTTTGTTTTAAAAGAGGTTAAAAATAAATAATTATAGATTCTCTGAAGAGTACTAGGAACACTAAGATCTGTAGTTGCTATTTACTAAGTTTTCCTTTGTGACATCCTGGGCTTGTGATACCACACAGTTGCTGAGGTAGTCTGAAAAGTGTTCCCAAGCAAATCAGATTTCCCCTTCTACCTTGTCTTTGAGAATAACCAAGATACTATACTTGAATCACTCACTCAGTCCTAAGTGATTGTTAAAGTTTCTTTCTTCGTTAACCCCCAGATCAAAGTGAATCTGTAATTCTGTAATTGTTTGGTTTTGCTTGCCTTTGCCTTCAAACTGGCTCACAGGTCTGTCTTTTTGGTTTTTTTCCTTCTCTCTCTCTCTACGCCATTTTGTTCTCTGGACTCAAGTCTACACGTGTTCTTAACCTTTTTTTGTCCTTCTGATTGACACGTACTATGTATCTTTTTAAAAACATAACCTTTGTGTATGAGGCAAAACGGGCAGAATTTCTATGTGGAAGGGATGTGTGCACAGCAGTTTCCTTTGAAAGGGTGAAATGATGTTGAGTAAATGTCAGGTGTCAATTTCAAAATACATTAGTTGCTGATGGAGATTGTGTGGGGTGAAGGTCAAGAGAGCTAGAATTTGTTAACCGTAGGTTATCTTAATCAAATTGGTTTGTTGTTCTCAAAACTCTAGTGTGAATAAGAACATGAGTTTCAGTAAGGAAACCATACTCTTGAAACAGATTTTACCAGAGAATAGCTAAGTTCTTAAAAGGCTCAAAAAAGAGGAAGAATGCAGTTAGTTCTGGCAATGGCAAAAGTTTTCTAATGAGTTAGTGCCTGAAACTGGCCCTTCTGACAGGTAGGTAAAGAAGTTCCTAAAGGCTCACCCTCACCTCCTTCAACTTCAGCTTTTGCTTAAGTTCCCTCTTTTCGGTGACGTCTTCCCTCACCATTCCATTTAAAATTATACACCATGAACCTCAACGTTCCTCCCTGCTTTACTTACTTTCCCCTGATATCTATGAGTTTTTAACTTTTTTTTTTTTACAGGGTTTATTGTTGGTTGTGTTTACTACTGTAGCTGTCAGCATCTAAAGCAGTTGCTTGGTACATAGTATCACTTAAACAGTTGTGGAATATATTTCTACATAGGTAGAAAAAGCCTCAGAGATGGGAAATAGAGGTTATATTTGGAGAACAGCGAATAAGTCAATTTGACAAGATCATTGAACACGTTTAGAGATAAATTTAGAGTACAGCTGTATGGGTTCTACTAAATTCTCTTTTCCCCTCTCCCTCTGGATGTCCTAAAGAACACCTCTTAGTTCCTCGTTTGAAGTCCAGTTTCTATTCATAAGATCATACAATACCCAGCATAGGGTTGTATGAGGGAATGAGTATGTTTGTAAGTTCTCAGTTTATGGCAGTTTTTTAAAATATTAAATTATAACCTGTGGATCCACAGACAATACAGCTAGGAGTTCCAGAGCTGGAGTGGATTTCAGAGGTACTGGTTCTATTAGTTAAAGTAAGACCAGATACTGCTGCAAACCAACTAGAATGTATACTTGCTTAAA
Organism: Heterocephalus glaber; assembly: GCF_053883595.1. Taxonomy (NCBI): domain Eukaryota; kingdom Metazoa; phylum Chordata; class Mammalia; order Rodentia; family Bathyergidae; genus Heterocephalus; species Heterocephalus glaber. The sequence goes on from NW_028258344.1 coordinate 12,211,600, forward strand.
CTCAACAGTTTTCCATTACTTCTGATGCAGTTGTTTCATGCCATTGGTGACTTTACACCGCATGATGATTTGGGACAAGTCTCATTCCTATTATAGTACCACTATTCTTTAAGACCTTGTCATAGTCATGGTACAGCCAGAGGACAGAGAAAAAGAGAGAGGAGTGGTTGTAAAGTCTTAGCTGTGATGTCATTTATCACTTTTGCTTCTTCCTCCCCTGGCTGAAACTCATGCACATGACCCTCCTATGTATAAGGATATCATGAAATATGGCCCAGAAGAAGCTGAGTTCTGGTGATTAACTTTGTTACTGTGTATCCGCTTGAGAGCCCAAGCTGAATCCCTTTAGGTAGCACAGTCTTCTCCAATGGGTCCAGATGTGGCTTTTTATGTTCTGAGATGCACAGACAAAAAGGCAGGTTATCTGCTCCTGATTGCTTCCCTTGCCCTCCTGTGTACTGATGAGTAGATATAGGATATCCACAAAAACATCTTCCTTTTGGAATAGGGAGGAAAGTGGAGCAATAGAATCACAGGTCAGGTGGTAACAACATCTTAAGAAACAAAGGAAAGACTTCCTGCTCTGTCAGTGGAGGAAGATTCTTGATTGGACCCAATGTCTGCCATCTGGGATCAACCACACATTCACCATACTCCTTGGCTTTCTCTAGGAAGCTCTCCTTTCCTCATTAGTCTTCATAGCCACATTTGCAGTGGGTAATGATGAACATGTACTCCTTGGAGGCAAGCAACTTTTGCAGGCTGCTTTTGGTTTGTTCAAGTTTGGGATTCTGTTTGTTGAATAAGGTTTTATCAGGAAAAGTTCTGTTTTTTTCTTTTTGTCAAATCTGTGATATGTTGGGCCATCTCTTAGAAACCTAAAAGGCTTCTGGTCCATTTTCTCCCATTAAGATTTATTAAGTAAATATGCCCTAGGCTCTTTCCTAGATATAATTCTCATGTTTCTTTTTGTCCCCCATACGCTACCTCTTCTCTCAACTAATGGAAACCACTTTGAGGACAACTAGAATAGTCCATTGGGGTGGAAAGGTAGCAAATCAACTCCCTTAATCTCAGTCACTTTGCAAACCTGAGAAATCTTAATGGGCTTTTTTTGCTCGAAATCTTTTTTAGTCTTCTTATGTTTAGGATCTAGAGTCAGTCTGGTTTTCCTACCCTTGCAGACATCTGACTCCTATTTATTTATGTTTGTAAACCGGTCAATTCTTGTCTGAACTTGGCTCTTACCTTTCTGCAAGCAGTGAAGAAAACCAACACTTGCTACCTTCTGGGTATTTTCAATAACTTCACTTAGATCCATAGGATATATAGATGCTTGTTTTGTATTCCAAGTTAAAATGATAATTTTACCAAATATTTTGTTTCCACATACACACTGGTTTCTTTCTTTCCAGATTATGTTCCTACCACCTACTTTCCAACTGCTAAACTATTGTCACATATTTTCATTTATGTTAATGTAACTCTCTATATCTATGAAACATTTTCTTTATTAGCTGTAATGATGCTTAAGAACAATACAGTAACTCCAATATAAGAGAAACTTATTTCTTGGTCATGTAACAGACAAAAGTGTGTATTTTTTGTGAGTGGGGAGCCTTCTTCTATGCGGTGATTCAGGATCTAGAAAGTTTCCTTATCTGCCTCTTTTATGCTCGTGGGTTTTGTTTTTGTTTTCATGCAGGCAACAGGACAGAAAAGAAGGCATGGAGAAAAATACTTCCATTTTTTAAAGTCTCAGCTCAGAAATGGCCCACATCTTTTTCGTGTATGTCCTTGGCTATTTGCAGTCCTCTGGCCACCCTTAACTGCAAGAGAGGTTATAAATCACAGTGCCCAGAAAGAAGAGACAACAGACCTTGTGGAGTAACTAACAGTCTACCATATGAACAAAGGTCACTCAGGAATGTCTGAACATCAAGAACCCTTCCATCTCAACAGATACACCAGCTTGTGTATTATGCAGTATTCATTCACAGTATGCTCATATTTCACTATGACCTTTATACCTTCCCTTCTTTGTGGCTCATATCACAAATGTTTCCAAGCAGGACTTTGCACTTGTCCTTGAAATACTGTAACTTTAATTTCTGTGTTTCTGAACCTTTTCCTGTTTTATTAAACTTACCTGGAATCCTGACTATAACCTCAAATAACCTCACTTATTATTTGATACTACCTTTCAGCTTCATGAACATTCTCTAGAGACCATTATTCAAAGATCTGATGAAGGAAAGAGGTTAAGCAGTACTGGTCAGAGAATTAAACTTTATGGCTCATGTTTCTTATATTCTTCACTTGAAATTGAATTCATTTATGGTTAGATGGTAGAAATATTACTCGAACAAGTCATTAAGGAAAAACTATGTAAAGAAATGTTTTAAGTCCTATAAAAGTCAATATTTAGCCTATATCATTTGACAACTTTGATCAAGTGGTCTCATACTCCTGAAAGAAATTGGAGTGACTCTGAGAGATTTTGCTATTCCAAAATCTATTTTATATTTTCTCTATAATCTGTAAATTTTTCTCCCAGTGTATCTTTTCCAAAATCTATGATAAATAATGAAATCTGTGATATGTAGAACCAACTTTAGATTTATTAAAATAGAAATGCCACATTCATTGCCAACATTTCTCCCTGTCTCTCAGCACCTCCTTAATTATTCATGTATTCACATTAGAAAAATGACTTTTTAATGTTGGCTTCTAATTATTAAAATATACTGGGTTGAGACATACTTAACAAATTGTCAATCAAGGTGAATTTAAAAAGCAAAGTAGTTTGCTGGAGGTGACAAGAGAGATGGTTAACTGCCAGGGGAATACCATTGTTGGGCAACATTGTAAAAAAAGCCATATTTGTATTCTCAGTGACATTTCTTACTCTCAGGTGGCTAACATGTAGTCTCAGTAGAAGCTTTTTTTAAACCTGTTAAATATTTTAAATAAAAAATTTACTTAAATCCTGTTCAAAATGAACTCCTTAATTTGGAAAAGTTTTCTGCAGCATGGCTCCATTTTTCACATGTAAAATTGGAATAAACCTTTATTTAAATTGTGAGGATTACATGAGGCATCTAATAGCTGGGAAATCCCTTCTCTCTCATTTTTTTTTTTTTTTGGTGGTTAGGATTTTAGGTTATCCTTTAACCCCTACCCTTGGCTATAGCCTTTTTACCTCTCTGCAGTCCTCTTTAGATGGCAGGGTTAATGAAAATAAGGATTTAATTTGTCTCATTAACCACTATATCCCTGGTTAACTGAAGTGTGGCGCCAGTTAGCAATATTTTGCCTTTCAACTCCAGGTACAATTTTTGTCCTGCTTTGTGTTACTCAAGCTGGACTCGATATGCATTTCTTCTTTTACAGCTGGTTGTGCTAATCACATTTTTCATTGCTGTGATCAAATTCCTGAGAAAGTCAACTTAGGAGAGGAAATGTTAATTTTGGCCTATGGTTTCACAGGTTTCAGTCTACAGTCAACTGGCTGTAGGGCAGCAACATCATGACAGAAAGTATGGCAGCCAGAATGCAAAAAGGGAGATCACAAGAAAAAATAAACCCTTCAAAGTCATGCTCCCAGTGCCCTACTTCCTCCAAATATGCCCCACCTCTACATAGCCCATTCATCCATAAACTCATCAGCTGGTTAATCCATTGATGAAGTTAGTATGCTCAAAATCTAATTACTGCACCTCTCTAGGTGTCTTTTAATCCAATCCAGTTGAAAATCAAGATTAACTGTCACATGGGTCAGTGTGAGATTTTGTCAAAAGGATGCTTTAAAACTACATGTAAATATAGGAAGGAAAGAGGATTCTTCGTATGACCTGGCTCCTGGCAGTGTGTTGGAAGCCCAGTGGCACATATTCTCCAGCAAGTTTTGCTGACACCTAAGCAAGGTATCAACAGAGGCTGATCTTTGCCGGCAAACAGCTGGAAGATGGACGCACCCTATCTGACTACAACATCCACTAGGAGTCCACCCTGCACCTGGTCCTGTGTCTGAGAAGAGGGATGCAAATCTTCATGAAGACCCTTACTGGCAACATCATCACCCTCGAGGTAGAACCCAGTGAAACCATTGAGAATGTCAAGGCCAAGATCCAAGACAAGGAGAGCATCCCCCCAACCAGCAGAGGCTGATCTTTGCCAGCAAGCAGCTGGAAGATGGACGCACCCTGTCTGACTACAGCATCCAGAAGGAGTCCACCTTGCACCTGGTGCTCCATCTGAGGGGAGGTATCTGTGTTTCCCCTGTGTTTTAAGCATACAAGAAGTTCCATTGCGCTTTCAATAAAGTTTTTGCATTCCAAAAAAAAGGAAATATCTTACTCATTGGGCCACCAATTCCAAGGATATCTTACTCTCACTCTTAGGATGAAGGAGAAGATGCTCTACCAAGTTCATAGTCCCTTCTTTTGATATTGTTCCTCATCTGAGGGGTAGTAGCTGGCCTCTGCCTTTGTATTTCTTCACTTACACACTTTTAGAGATTAGTCACCATTTACTAGTTAATGCTACTTGGTTTATTCTGCTTTCTGTTGCTATAATAGAATACCTCAGACTGCATAATTCATAAAGAAAGGAAATTTACTTAGCTCATGATTCTGGAAGCTGGCAATCCAAGATTGGGTGGCTGCATCTGGCAAGGGCCTTGGGTATGTCATAACACGGCAAAAAAATAGAAAGACAAGTGGGAACATGTGGAAGTTACAAAATATAAAGGGCAATCTAGCATTAGAATAACCTGTTCTCATGGCAAATAGTAATTCAGTTCTGCAAGAGCTACACTAATCTTTCTTAACTGCCTAATCACCACCTCTCAACACTGTTATACTGGGGACCAAATTGCAATATAAGTTTCAGAAGTGACAAATCACACTCAAATCATAGCACTACTTTATATTAAACATTTTCAATTCAAATTACTCCTGATTGGACCTTGACTGATCTTGTTCAAATTGTATAATTTGTTGATTAAAAGAATGGGCTTCTATTCCAAGTTAAGCTCTTGATATTGATATTGGAGATAGGGTATGGCAAAGCTGGCTGGGGAAATGAGTGGGACCTGTCAATTACAAGATCCCAGGACAGCCCCAAATAATTCTCAGGACCCTATATGTGGAATTTCTCACAGTCTCCAATGAGATGTCGATGGCATGTGAAAGATGAGATACCGTGGGAAGCCTGCTGTCATGACTTCCCACAATAGCCCATGCTTCTTTCCCAGATGTAGCATGTACTTTTATTTTTGCTTTTATCTTCTTTTTCTCTTGTAGCTGGAATTCTAGGGCAGGAGGGATAGAAATATTGAAAGTAGAAAGGAGAGTATACTCTGCCCTTCCATTGTTTATCCTCTTGTCTATTAACTCCTTATGTGATAGCCGAAGGCTTTTTCTCTCTGAATATTGCCAAAAGGCATTACTATTGTCAAAAGGCTCACCCTGGTCCCCTAATGCAAAGGCTTCTTCTGCCTGTGCTCTCAATATTATCTCTCTAAGGGAGTAAGCAGACAAGATTTGTGATGCAGCTTATCAAAGATCACAGTCCCTTTACTGGATCAATATCTTTTCCTCAGTTAGATTATGCTCCATCCTCTTTGTACTTCCTCCTTTCCTCTTTCTCAATAATATAATGTGATTCTTAGCTCAGATCACAGTTCACATTCAAAACATGATGGAAATATGAGAGAACAGAAGGAACGCTGATGATCAGATAGCCTTAAAGTAAATGCAATTATCAGACAAACATCTGAGAAATATGTTTGTGTGACCATGGGAATTTTAATCCTTCCATATTTATAAAACTAGAAAAACAAAATAGAGGAAAACAGGAAACTCCTTTAATTGAGCAAAATCTTTGTAGTTGTGACTGTTGAATATGCAAAAGCTGCTCTGAAGTTTTTAGAGTAAAAATATTGCCATGTATGCATCCCTAAAAGGTGTTTTTAGGGTATACTGAATGGGTTCACTAATCAAGTATATCAGAAAATTAAGGAGATACAGACCTTTTTGATTATATAAAAAATCACAAAATGACTCTCAGGCAAAATACCTGAGTTCTGACTTTCAAATTCAAATGTTTCTAATATTCAGAGTTATTGTATTTATTGAGTTAGTCAACCCCCAATGCAAAAATGTTAGAGTTTAGTAAGAATTTAATGGATGATTACAGATGTCTGAGATGGTTCCTTCAAGAAGCTTATCATTGGCACGGGCAAAAGGACTCCCACCAGAGGCCCGCCATTCCATCTCTAAGTGCAGGCAGATCTCAGGGAGTAACTGTGTGGCCCAGACCAGTGTGGCTGCAGGCAGATCCCACCTGGGGCTCTTCCCTAACCCCAGAGGCTCCAGCACACCCACCCAAGCCAAAGGCCGGCCCAGAAAGGGACTATACAGGGACATGGGCTTCAGCCAGAGGCTTGTAATACCACCAGCCACAGCCAGGGACCTGCCTGGAAAAGAGCTGTACAGAAACACAAGCAATGCCTAGAGGCTTAACCCTATACCATTGATAAGTGCTAGGAGACCTTAGACAAAGCCTGAGCAGAAAACAGAAACTGGGGCGCCCAGCCCCCAATCAAAGGCCCTGCCAGACAGTAGCTACATGGGTGGCCCAGCAAGAGGCATGCCTAGATACCATCCCAAGTGTGCTCAGGCAACAGCCAGAAGCCCGCCCAGACAACAGGTCAGCTCAGGGATCTAGAAGGCCACCACTCTGAACCCAGGACTTGGTGTACTGGTGAGCTGCAGAGTAAGGGCTGCTCAGTGGCTTGCTGAGAATTCAAGACTACTGGGTGAGCAAAAAGTCACCCCAACAAAGACACAGCAGGCTGCATCTGTTGAAATGAGAAGACACGTACATAAGTCCCAAAACCAGACTTCCAGATCACCCAAGGGAACCTCAAAGGGCAACAAGATGGAGCAATCTGATACTCAACCACCTGGATGCCCTGAACTGGCAACAAAAGGGGACCTAGAAAAAATAAAATCAGAAATAATTTCTCAGATAACAGCAAAGATTGTGGCCATAGTGCAAGATAGGATTAATAAATCTAGAGAGGACACAGATGAAAAATAGAGGAGCTGAGAAACATGATGGAATCCCAACATAGAAAACAAATGGAATCCATAAAACAGATGCAAACAGATTTCCAGGAGATTAAAAACTCCATTGAAAGTTTATGCAGCAGAATGAGCCAATGTAAAGATAGAATTTCAGATATAGAAGATAGGACTGCAATTAGTGACCAGGAAAAGAAATTTCTTTAAAATACTAAGGGACCACAAGAAATAAGTCCAACAGCTGTTAGATGATGCAAGGAAGAATAACATCAGGGTGATTGGAGTCAAGGAAGAAACAAGAGAGAGTGCTTATGAAATGAAAAAAAAAAAAACTGTTCACAGAACTAATGGCAGAAAACTTCCCAAATAGGGGAAAAGAACTTGACATACAGATAAATGAGCCATATAGGACTCCAACTAGCCTTGATCAAAAAAATCTACATATAGGCATATAATTGTTAAGATTCTATAAACCCAACAGTAGAACAAAATTCTACAAGCAGTTAGAGCAAAGAAACAAATCACAAACAACAGAAAGCCCATCAGAATCACAGCAGAGTTCTCAACATAAAATCACAAGACAAGAAGAGCATGGAGCAAGATATTTCAAGCCCTAAAGGAAAACAGGCTCCAATCCAGATTGATGTACCCGGCAAGACTGTCTTTCAAAACTGATGGAGAAATGAGATACTTTCATGACAAAGAGCATCTTAGGAACTTCATGAATACCAAACCAGCATGCCAAAAATTTTTAAACAATATCCTAGTAAAAGACAATGAAGATCACAACCCCAGGAAGCCCACCAGAATGAATTCATCAGGCACAACAAGAAATTAAACTCAAAGGGGGAGAATCCAACAACAAAAAAAGTCATACCACAGCGATATATGTGCACCCATGTTTATAGCAGCACAGTTTGTAATAGCTAAAGCTTGGAAACAGCCTAAATGCCCATCAATTGGAAACTGGATAAAGAAGATGTGATTTTTTTTTTTTTATCAAATGGAGTGCTACTCAGCCATAAAGAATGAGAAACTAGAGTCATTTATAGCTAAATGGATGCATATTGAGGCCATACTCTTAAGTGAAATAAATAGGACACACGTGTATAATTACCAAATAGTTTCTCTAGTGTGAGAAACTGAAAGTGTAAATATGGATTAAAATGATTAAAATGAATAATTGATAATTTGAAATAGGAAAAGGTCCAAAGGTGTAGGTGTAGTGGGAGGGGAAGGGGAAAGGAAAGAAGAGAAAGGAAAAATTATGAGAAAAAAAAAAAGGAAATGAAATCTATGTAAATAATGAAGTATGGAGGGGGTGAAGGGCACACAGGTAATGGGGAAAAAAATAAGAACCAAGATACATCATGTACAGGTACAAGCACCCAATGATAAATGTAAACATATTGTATACCTAAAATGTACCAATAAAAGAATGTTTTAAAAAATGTCATGACAAGGATAAGTCAATACATATCAGTTATAACCATCAACGTTAATCATCTCAACTCATCAATCAAAAGAAATAGACTGGCAGAATGGGTCAAGAAGCAAGATCCAACTTGCTGCCTACAAGAAACACACCTAATTCAAAAAGAAACCCATAGACTGAAAGTTAAAGTGTGGAAAACAATACTCCATGTGACAGGAACCCGAAAAAAAGGAAGAGGAGCTATCCTCTATCCAGATCAAGTGGATTTCAAACCAACACTGATTAAGAGAGATGAAGAAGAACACTACATCCTTGTAAAGGGAACAATCCAAGAGGAAGAGATGACAATCATAGATATCTATGCACCAAACACTAGTGCACTCAACTATATAAAAGAAATACTAACAGACATGAAAAATAATATAAGCCCTAGCACAATAGTAGTGGGGATCTTAATACCTCACTGTCACAAATAGATAGATCAACTTGACAAAAAATAAACAATGAAATACTAGAACTAAATGAAACTCTTGAACAAATGAACTTAACAGATGCTTACAGAGTGTTCCACCTTACAAAATCAGAATACATATTCTCAGCTGTACATGGGTCATTCTCTAAAATAGACCACATACTCATTCATAGAACATGTATATGTAAGTGCAAAGGAATTGAAGTTATCCTCTGTATATTATCAGTATATTAGTGCAATGAAATTGGAGATCAATAGCAAAAGAAATCACAAGAATTTCATAAACACATGGAAACTGCACAACAAACTTCTGAATAACCAATGGGTCACAGAGGAAATTAAAGAAGAAATCAGACAGTTCCTACAACTACAGGATAATGGCAGTACAACATATCAGAATCTATGGGACACAATGAAAGAACTCTAACAAGGAAAATTCAAAGCAGCAAATACTCATATTAGGAAAACAGAGCAAGCTCTATTACACAACCTGATCCTAAACCTCAAGCTTCTAAAAAAAGAAGAGGAGGACAAACCCAAAGCCCATAGAAGGGAGGAAATTATAAAAATCAGGGCATAAATCAATGCACTAGAGACTAAGAGAACAATACAAAAAAATCAATGAAGACAAGAGTTGGTTCTTCAAAAAGGTAAGCAAAATTTACAAACCCTTAGTCAACCTTATCAGAAAAAGGAAAGAAAAGGCCCAAATCCATGCAATTAGGAATGAAAAGGGTGAAATTACAATGGACACAGGAGAATTCCAGAGGATCATCAACACCTACTTTGAGAACCTATATGCCAATAAGATGGAAAACACAGAAGAAATGGACAGATTCCTAGATATATTTGAATTACCAAAGTTGAACGAAGAAGACCTAAAAATTCTAAATGACCCAATATCAATCAGTGAAATTGAAAATGTAATTAAGAACTTACCAACTAAGAAGAGCCCAGGCCCTGATAGCTTCACTGCTGAATTCTACAAGCCATTTAGAGAGGAACTGCTGCCATTACTGTTTAAACTCTTCAATGAAATTGAAAGGGAAGCAATACTCCCAAATTCATTCCTGGAAACAAGCTTCACCTTGATCCCCAAAGCAGAGAATGACCTAACTGAAAAAGACAACTATAGGCCAATCTCACTCACAAACTTAGATGCAAAAATCCTTAATAAGATACTGGCAAATAGAATGCAGAAGATCATCAAAAAGATCATACACCCTGATCAAGTGGGATTCATCCCAGGGATTCAGGTATGGTTCAATATAAGCAAATCAATAAATGTAATACACTATATTAATAGAACCAATGACAAAAACCATATGATCATTTCAATAGATGAAGAAAAAGCATTTGACAAAATCCAACATGCATTTATGATAAAAACCCTACAAAAAATTGGAACAGATGGACTCTACCTCAATCTGATAAAAGCCATCTATGAAAAGCCAACAGCCAATATCATACTAAATGGTCAAAAACTGAAATCCTTCATAGTAAAATCAGGAACAAGACAAGGATGTCCACTATCACCACTCCTGTTCAATACAGTTCTGGAAATATTAGCCATGGCAATTAGACAAAAGAAAGAAATAAAAGAAATAAAGACAGGAAATGAAGAAGTCAAATAGTCATTATTTGAAGATGACATGATACTGTATATAGAAGACCCCAAGAACTCCACCAAAAGTCTTCTAGACTTAATAACCAAATTCAGTCAAGTAGCTGGTTACAAGGTCAACACACAAAAATCAATAGCTTTCCTCTACACGAACAACAGACTCACTGAGAGAGAAATGGGGCAATGAATTCCTTTCACAATAACATCCAAAAAACTGAAATACCTAGGAATCAACCTAACGAAAGAAATCAAAGACCTCTTCTCTGAAAACTATAGCACTCTGAAAAAGGAGATTGAAGATGATATCAGAAAATGGAAAGACATTCCTTGTTCCTGGGTAGGAAGAATCAATATAGTGAAAATTGCCATACTTCCAAAACTGCTGTATAGATTCAATGCAATCCCAATTGAAATCCCAGCAGCATACTTCACACACCTTGAGAAAACAGTCCAAAAATTCATTTGTAACAAGAACAGATCTAGAATAGTTAAAGTAATGCTAGGCAATAAGGACAAGGTAGGAGGTATCACAACCCCCAACTTGAAACTATGCTCCAAAGCTACTGTGATAAAAACAGCACGGTACTGGCAAAGAAATAGACCTGAGGACCAGTGGAACAGATTACAAGATGCAGAAACAACTTCAGACAGACTCAGCCACCTCATCTTTGACAAAGGAGCCAAACACCCCTCACTGGAGGAAAGATAGCCTCTTTAAAAATAGAGCTAGAAAAATTGGGTTAAATTTAAGATTAAAACTAGACTTATATCTCTCACCATGCACTAAACTAAAATCAAAATGGATTGAAGATCTAAATATTAAAATAGAAACACCAAACTGGGTGGAAGAGAGGTTAGGAAGAACTCTTGAAGACATTGGTGTAGGAAAAGATTTTATGAACAAAACCGCAGTTGCCTGTGAACTAGAACAAACAATCAACAAGTGGGATCTCTTCTTATTAAAAAGCTTCTGCACAAGCAAGAGAAACCACCAACAATGTGAAGAGACATCCCACAATGTGGGAAAAAATTTTCACCTGCTCTTCCTCAGACAAAGGTCTACTATCTAGAATCTATAAAGAACTTAAAAAAATCAGACCTCCCAAATTTAAAGACCCAATCCAAAAATGGGCATCTGAAATGAACAGACAGTTCTCAGACAAAGAAGTAGAAATAGCAAATAAACATGTGAAAACATGTTCAACATCTCTGCTCATTCGAGATATGCAAATGAAAATAACCCTGCGATTTCACCTCACTCCAGAAAGAATGGCTGCTATCATGAAATCAACCAATAACAAATGCTGGCAGGGCTGTGGGGAAAGAGAAACCCTGCTCCACTGCTGGTGGGAGTGTAGCCTGGTGCAACTACCGTGGAAATCAGTATGGAGATACCTCAGAGAACTAGGAATGGAAGTCCATTTGACCCCTCTATTCCCCTGCTGGGTATCTTCCCCAAAGAATTAAAAGAACCGCAGTGATATATGTGTACCCATGTTCATAGCAGCACAATTCATGATAGGTAAAACTTGGAAACAACCCAATTGCCCATCAACTGGAGACTGTATAAAGAAAATGTTTTTTTTTTTAATAAGGAGTATTACTCAGCCATAAAGAATGAGAAACTAGAGACAGTTATAGCTAAATGGATGCACATTGAGGTGATACTCTTATGTGAAATAAATAGGGCACATATGTACATAGCAAATAGTTTTTGTAGTGTGAGAAACTGAAAGTGTAAACAAAGACTAGAAGTTATAACAGATAATGTGAAATAGGAAGAAAAGGTGCAGAGGGGAAGGGGAAATTGGAGGGGTAGAGGAAAAGAAAGAAGGGAATGGAATTAAATGAGAAAAAGAAAAAAATGGAAACAAAGTCTTTGTAGATAGGGAGGTGTGGAGGGGTTGAAGGGAGGGCAGGGGAATGGGGAAAAAAATAAGAACCAGGATGGATTATGTAAAGCTGCCATTTTCCAATGATGAATGTCATTGTATTGTATACCTTAAATGTACTAATATAATTAATAAAAAGAAGCTTATCATTAAGCTGTTCCAGAAATCGATTATTCCCTAAATTTTCCTAAATTTTTCCCTAATAATTGAAGAGATGGATAATTTCCCCACATTATGCTATTGCTTATTCCATCATACCCCTTAACACCATCATTCCGGTATTAAGAACCCATTATTTTTTTCATTTTTAAAATCTTGTTGAAAATATATTCAGTTATGCATATGTTCTTGATGAGAATTCAAGTTAGGGTTGTGTGTATGAACAGTTTAAGCCAGTAGATGGATGAATGAATTTCATTTGCTTATTTGTTTGTTGGGTATCTACTCCTGGCAGGTGCCAGGGAAACAAAGTAGAGGCAGACATCAATTCTACCCAAAGAATTTTGATAAGTAGTCCTTTCTTTTAGAAACTTCTCATCTGGTAAGGTAGATCAGGAAATGGAGACTCAGAGAAATTAGTTAACTTGCTGACATTCCTTAAGTTAGTTCAAGGAAGATTCTGGATATGAACCCAAGAAGTATTTCTCTAAGGGTCACCCTGAGTCACTATGCTAACTGATCTCCATATATGATCTGTACAAGACTGCACATGGTTAAAAATTTAATAATACCTTTGGATGATAATAGTCTATTCCTTCAGGTTAATGATACTCATTTGCATGCTTGTACCTTTATATCAGTTCTCGGGACAATGGTTCACTTCTCTAAAAAGGGTTGTGAGGCTCAGGTTACATCAACATCTCACCAACTCTGACCTCTAAAACAAAGGAGAGCATGAGAAATTGCTCCATGTTTATACAGCTAGAAAAGCAAAATGGATCACAATGTGGAAATTCTTTAATGAAACAAAGTATTTGTGGCTATAGCTTATGACTATTCAAAGGATGCTCCAAGGTCATGGGTGCAAGGAATAGCACAAAGCATAATCTGCACTTGGAAGAAATCTTCTCATTGGTCTGAAGCTCAATCTCTGTTCTTGAAAAAGAAATGTCATCTTTCTCTTTGTCTTTGATCACAGGTTAATGTCTTCTAAAAATTCATATTTAACATTTTTCAGATGAAATTTCAAGAATAAATATAAAGGGTGACCTATAAAGGAACATGAACAAAAAAAGTAAAATCTGAGAGGTGGATCAAGGAGTAATGGCCTCTTCTAAGCATAGGCTGGGCTATGTTTCTGGTTAAGGACCTGGATATACATGTAAACCCCTTTTAGTATCAGCTGAAGTGTCATCCTTTCTTTTCCATCAGCGACTTCTTATCCACCATGTACAATTCAGAAATCTGTTCAGTTTCAGATCTGTAAGAAACTCAAGTCTACTGGGGATGAAAACACAAAGTGATATAGAGAATGATATCTATTCTATAGATATGAGTCTATAGAATTCGTCAAAGGCCAAAGAATTCAAGGAGAACCCAAGATTTTAGCTTTGGCTTTAAAGTTGCACAGGTGGATAAAGAAGACGGATAAAGAAGAGTAATCTAGGTGGATAAAGAAGGTGGATTCCAGGTGGATAAAGAAGAGTAATCTAGAAGAGCGGAATGGCTTGAGAAAGACATTTAGGTAAGAAACTACAGTTACAGTACTTTAGTAAAGGTAAGGTGTTGGGCACTAAGCCAAGAACAGTGATAGATACTGAGAAGTAGTAAAAAAGCAGGCAGGTGTAATCCTGAAGGACCTATGTGTCACATCAGAGTCCATACCTGAGGCCAGTGGCTTACTCCCTCGGCTATATATGGAATGTCCTAGGGAGCTTTTAAAAAACATACTAATAACAAAGCCTCAGCTGAGCAATTGAGTCAGAATCTTGGATATTGGACCAGATGTCGGCTATTTATAAAAAGCTTCCTAGGAGTCTCTATGTGCAGTTTGTTTTGGGAATTACTTCTGTCAACAATGGGGCACACTTAAGAGGCATTAAGTAGAAAGGTAACTTAGTTAGGTTTTCATTTCAGAAAGATATGCTGGCTAATGTGGAGAACAAATAGAAGCCATGTACGAGGGACACAGAAAGGACATTTGGGAGACTGGTGCAATTCAGGGTAACTCTGATCAGGGCCAGAACTAAGACAGTGGTAGTGAGACTGCAGAGGAGAAATTAGGCAGAGATCATCTTCCATCAGGTTCTGGGTGACAGCTTGGAATATGTATGTATGGGGGGGGGCGGCGTAGAGAACAGAGGATGTAGTGAATTACAAAAATGACCACAAATTCTTCTCCTGTTTGTATTCACATCTTACAATCTTTGCATCAAATACCAGAGTCAGTTTTTCTATTACGTGAACCTGGACAGATAGTGAGTCCCTTTGGTTAGCAGAATGTGGCAGAAGGGTCATCATTCACTTGGTTTCAAAGAGTTTTGCAAGTTTGCTCTCTCACTCTTTTGGAATCCTGTGACTTCCAACTAAACCAGTCTGGGTTGGAGACTGATAATGAGACACAGAGTCTTGCTCTCCTTTCATACCAACATAGAGCCTGCCAACCACTAGCTATGCATGCAAGGCATTGATAGGTGAGGTCTTATGCAGGAGGGAGCTTGGTCAAGATCTCTTCTGAGAGATCGTGATTCACTCAATTTCTGAAACTGTCCTCTTCAGTGTATCAGAAATGGCAGTTTCTACTCTTCAACAAGAGCAGCTACTTTTAAAATGTCATACCAGAATAGGTTGTTTAAACAGGAAAAGTGGAAAGCCTTATAGTAGAAAGGAAACACAGTCAACTGAAAACACTAAGGTACTAGCCCAAGGTTTTGTTGTCAACCTAGATAAACAAAAAAAGGCATGACTAGGTACATTAATCAGCCTTTTGACCCTGTGAAAAATTCTTGAGATAAACAATTTAGAAAGGGGAAGTGTCTGTTTTGGTTTACAGCTTGAGAGGTTTCAGTTCATGGTTGCTTGACCCTGTTGCCTCTGGACCTATAGCAAGGCATTGTGTCATGGTAGAAGCACATGGCAGAGAAAAGCTGCTCACTTTATGGCATCCAGGAAGCAAAGAGAGAGGAGATGGAGTCCCAGTAACTCCAGTCAAGGTCAGGTGCCCCTGTGACCTCACTTCCTCTCGGTAGGCCCCACTTTCTGAGCTCTGCCCCACCTCCCAGTAGGACCACAGGCTGGGGCCAAGCCTTTTTTTTTTTTTTTTGGTACCGGGGATCAAACTTGGGACCTTGCGCTTGCAAAGCAGATGATGGAACCATTGAGCTAAATCCCTATCCCACGCCTTTAACACAGGAGGTTTTCGAGGACATTTAAGATCTAAACCATAGCACTTGGTAATAATCATTACTAGCATCATGATTTTGTAGAAGACTTTTTACTTTTGAAAGAATGTTTCTAACTTACTCTTGTTTTCCCACATATTGTATTGTTTCTCTTAATATGTTTTTGTTACTGAGTTTACTCATTATCAGTAGCCACATAGAAAAGAAAAAATGCAAGACATATCTGGAAACTGAGTTCCTGAAGTTTAATCTAACTGTATCTGGTCATTTGCCTGGATTATAAGGAATTTTTTCTGTCTCAAAAATTATGCCAGAGAAAGCAAGAGTAATATTGCTTCATTACTTTTACAAAACCTTTAACAACAACAACAAAAACAAAATAGAAAAGTAATTTTCAGTCCCAAACATATTGACAGCCCATGGTCTCTAACTCAGTTTTACCTTTCTGTTGCAAAGTATCTTCAGCCAGATCACCAAGTCACTGGCTGTTTAAAGCCATTGTGTTAGGTTTTCATTGCTAAGTTACCACAAATTTAGCAGCTTGATCGTATTATTTTACTGTTTCTGTAGGTCAGAGGTCTGTGCACAGTGTGAGTGGATTCTCTGCTCAGGGTGATATTGGTCTGAAATCAAGCTATCAGCTTTGACTGTGGTCTCATCTGGTGCTCAGGATGCCCCTATATTCTTCCTTGTTGTTGGTAAAATTCATTTACTTGTGACCGTAGGGTGGAGGTTCCCATTCTCCTTTTAATAGGCTGGGGACAGCTCTCAGCAACTTATAGGCACATGCAATTTCTTTCCATGTGGCAGTTCACAACATGGGTGTTTGACTTCTTCCTGGCCAGCATGAGTGAGTCTCTCTAGTTTCCTCTTCTGCAACCAGCTGGAGAAAAACAATTGGGCTCACCTGGTTAGGTCAGGCCCACCTGGGTAGTCTCTCTATTTTAGGGTCATCTGTTTTGGCATTATAATTATACCTGAAAAAACCTTTTATGGAAGTACTTAGGTTAGTGTTTGATAGGTTACCTGGAAGCAGATGTGTGGTACCAGGGCCAAGAATCCAGGGGTGGGAGCATCCTAGAACTCTTTCTACTATAGTCATGATCAAGAGCTTCTATAATTGTACAATCAGTTCCTAATAAAATTGGGACTATGTAACTCCCACAGCATGAATTCTACAAACTATCTTCTTCCTTACAGGTTTTCCAATTGATTAAATGATCCAGTTCGATAATTGAATTGATAAGTTCCCAAGGATCCCATGTGTGCTAGGTCTAGTGAATGATTTGGGAGCACATCAAGAAAAATAAGAGAAGACACCAGTTACCTACACATAAAACTGGGGAATAATAGAGAGAGCCACACTGGAACAGCAGCAGCAGCAGCAGCAGCAGCAGCAGCAGCAATTTCTTATCAAAGTAGAGGAGGAATGAAGGCTTCCTCATAGGAAGTACAATTTTCCTCCATGAGATTTTATGACTTTTCACATGTTCCTCAAGGACACCTGAAAAACCAGCTAATAGTTTTGAGGTTATGCTCCAGTTTGAAAAAAATGACAAAGTCTTTGAAAAACAGGGCAGTTTCTTATCTTACAGCTCTCTGATGAGAAAACTTGAAACAGAAATGTCAGTCATTTCTCCTTCAACAAAGTTGTGTCAATTCCATAATAGAAACATTGTGTTCTTGCATAAAGCCACCTCTATTCCTTCAGAGTACAAAGAATTTGTAAAGAAATGTAGGCAGATAAAGAATGAGAAACTAGAGTCATTTATAGCTAAATGGATGCATATTGAGGCCATACTCTTAAGTGAAATAAATAGGACACACATGTGTAAATACCAAATCGTTTCTCTAGTGTGAGAAACTGAAAGTGTAATAAGGATTAGAAGGATTAATAACGAATAATTGATACTTTGAAATAGGAAAAGGTCCAAAAGGGTAGGGGTGGTAGGAGGGGAAGGAGAAAGCAAAGAAGGGAAAGGAAAAATTATGGAAAAGAAAAAAAATGGAAATGAAGTCAATGTAAATAGGGAAGGGTGCACAGGTAATGGGGAAAAAATAAGAACCAAGATACATCATGTACAGGTACAAGCACCCAATGATAAATGTAAACATATTGTATACCTAAAATGTACCAATAAAAGAATTTAAGGAAAAAGAAAAAAGAAATGCAGGCAGGACATGGTGTTCAGATTCTAATTTTACTCACCTGCAAACTGTTCTCTTCCATCATAACTCTACTTAAATCATAGTTATGCTCTTAATTAACAGTTTCATTTGTTGGTGCTTTCTCAATCCAGTTATCTGGAGGCATAATTTTCTGTTTAGCTTTCTTGTTTCAATTCCTCAGCAAAACCATAAAATTTAATTAGGAAAGTAACCAGCTTTGTAACAGCAGTTGTATATCTAATTAGCTATGCTTTGACCATAGCGTCTTGGATTCTACTCTATATTGTATACATATTTTGAATTTGTTCATGTTTCAGAGAGACATTGTGAATTTATAGCCTAAGCAAGAAGTCTAATCACTTTTCATTTTGCTTAAGATGTTTTGTTATAAAAAATAGGAAAATTAATTTAAAGCCTTCATATAGGAAACTGAGAGCCAAAGGCCGAGATGTATGTTGTTACCTCCTGTATGTCTGTTTTCTATTTCTGTGGGACAAATGACCACAAGTACAGCAGCCGAAAACAATACCCATGTATCATCTCATAGTTCTCTATATCAGAAGCTTAGGCATAGTTTGCTAGGTTCTCTCTTCAGTGTGGACGGGGATAAAATTCACGTTTTGAGCTGCATTCTCATCTGTGCCCCAGGGATCCCTTCCAAGCTTATGAATTTGTGGCAAAATCCATATCCTCATGGTTGTAGTACTGTTATTTCCATTTCCTTGCAGTCTAATAGGTAGGGATCATTCCTACCTCAAGAAGCAAGTGTCATTCTTTGGCATGTGCCTGCCATGGACAGTTTGTAACACAGCAGTTTATGAATGACTTTGAGACCAGCTGGAGAAAACTCTATTTTTAAAGGGCTCTCCTGATTAGGTCAGGTGCATCCCAGGTAATCTCCTTTCTGCCATATCATACAGGAAAGGACCGTATCATCATAATCACAGGAAAGCAATTGTGCAGAGCAGGGGGCAGAGATCCTGGGGCCATCTTAGAATTCTGTCTACCACATACTGCTTTAGGAGAAAGTGTCAACTAAAGTCTTCTTGGCAAACCTCCCTCCTTTCCCCTTGGAGGGACTGCACAGCAATGGCCCTGATTGTGTCCTATCAGCTCCACAGGGTAGAAGATGACAGACAGTCACATTCTTTCTTCTCTGCAGGCTGCTTTCTCTGCCTGGCCAGAATTGCTGCTTTCCATAGTGCAAATGGATCACTTGGTGAAATCATTCAAATTTAAAATGATATCAAGGTAACAGGATGCTTTTAGATAGAAATTTATCCAAGCTTAACACTTCAAACTTTAGTCCAATAAAACTACTTCTTTAGTAAAAAGAAGTGAAGAAATGTGCAGGAAAGATTTAACAGAGCAAGCCTGAAAATACTCTCTTTAGAAAGGCCTGTTTGCAAATTTTTTTTCATAGTTGGCAACTGGGCACTTAAACTTCAAGAGGTTTTCTACCACCTTAATTGCTAAGAGTGACTCAATGTGCCTAATCATTTGTGCAAACATTATGGTTCATGTCAAATACCTGCTTTTCTTCTGGGAGTCTGGAATGTGCCAGGCAAAGGGTGACTAGAGGATTAGGCCCCATTAAAACCTTGGCCAGTAAATCAGGCTTCCTTGATAGACAACATTGCAAATGAATTGTCACAACTCATTGCTGGGGGTGGAGGTGGGGAATTAAGCACATCCTATATGAGTTCACTATGAGAGAACTCTTAGAAATTGTGCCTGAATTCTCCTGAACTTCACTCCGTACTCCTTTTCCCTTTGCTGATTCTGTTTTATATGCTTTTGCTAAAATAAATTATAGCTGTGAATAGATTATATGCTGAATCATGAAGCCTCTGTAAAATCCTGCACTAGCAGGTAGTAATGACAACCCCTTACTCTAGGAATACAGTAATATATGAGTATAACACTCATATCCTGAGTCTAGACTCCTCTCCCCTGAAGACTCAGCCTAACCCTCTCCACTGTGAGGATGATTGGGCAAACAGACTAGAGGCAAGAGGCAGGCTTCGCCCAGGTCCTACAGGACTTGGCATGGCCTAGATGCTTGCTCTAATTCCACACTGTGATAGATCAAGTTATTTAACCTCCGTTTATCTGTCTCTCAGTTTCTTTGTCTGTAAGATAGCAATAACAATAGTACCTACTTCATAGAATCACCCCAATGAGGTAATTTATAGAAAGTAAGTTGTACTGTGATGGGCTTATAGTGAATGAGAAGGGGTGGGTATAATTTTCTGTGGAGTGGAATTGCTGGAGCACCTGTCAAAACTCTAAAAGTAACTCCCTTTGTTCCCTTAACTCTCCTCCCTTTCTTCCTCACCAGTTCCCTCTTCTTTCCTTCTCTCAGTTTTCCATTAAACTCTTTATATCCAAACCATTTCCTTTCCATTTTACTACCTTTTCTTAAAGACAAAATGAAAATAACATGCTGGAATGATTTTTAAAAAATATTTACCAAAAAGCCCAATGTGGTCATCAATGCCAGCAGCCCTATGTAGCTCAATGTCTTTTGCTTCCATGAATGAGGATTTCTGAGATTTATAAGTATCCCCTCTGTTATGGCCTGTATCTAAATGTCCCCCTAAATCCTTATGGACTCATGGGGGGGGGGTTTGGAGGTGGCTGGATTTAGGGTGTGTGAATATAGATTAAAAGTGTGATCACTAAATCAGCCCACTGATTGGTTTAGCACAGTTCAGGGTATGGATAATGGGAAGCCCCACCCTGGGTGTGGGTGGTACCAACCAATAGACTTGTAGCCTGGATGCAATATAAAGGGAAAGAAGGAAGGCAGGCTCACTGCTTCCTGCCTGTCACTCCATGAACTGTTTCTCTCTGCAATGGCCCTCTACCATGCCACCCTGCCTTGGAGCCAGCCAACTATGGACTGAAACCTCTACAGATTGTGAGCTAAAATAAACCTTTCCTCCCCTAACTTTGGGTGCTGGGTATTTTGTCTTAGCATTGAGAAAAGTAACTAAGACACTCTCCAATAGTCCTCGTTGTATAATCTTACTGCTTTTGGTAATGGAAATGACCAAAACATATATGATTGTGCAATTTCCTTTCTCATAACTTTGTAAGTCTTATTATGCAAATAGATTTACAAACTGGAAAAAAATTCTTTGTTCTAGTATTTGGATAAGAATATCCAAATATTCTTCTAAATATCCTCTAAAATATAACTAAAGTGAACATAGTTATTTTGTTTTTCAGGAGTATATTTAAATGCAATTTCAACAGAAATGGAAACTTCTACTCAACATTTGCTTTATTTTGTTGTAACTTTTTTAAAAATTTAAATCCATTTTCTATTCTTTCATAGAGTTTTAATTTTACACAACTTTTAACATAAAGATGGTGAAATTTCAAAGATGAGGAGCTGATATACGGCCTCTTTTATTCATTCTTCAGGATGGAAGAAATTCTAAGAAATTTCCCAAGAGTACAATGTGTGAGATTTAACACTGGAAAAATACATATGAAACTTGTTTAGCTGGCTGCACTTAGGACCAGGCACAGCACAATAAATATAGAGCTGCATAATCTTTTTAAAAGATCGCTTGTAATTTTAACACATTCTTTCTACAGAAATACTATCAATTACCAATCCGAAATCCTATAACATGTAGGTGAAGGGACACTTACAATGACTGTCTGAGCATAGTTTCTCTAGCATCTTCACATTGATACATCAATATCCATAAAAGGAATAAAAATGTACATCTCAAATTCAGGACAACAAAAAACCAAACTTGGTCAATTAGTTTCTTCATATCATTCATTAGGACCACAATTCTTGTTTGCTGGTAGGTTTAAAGTAGGAATAAAAAGTCTTTGAAATCCTTTTAACTTTCACTAGTTTTAGGGCCTCTAGGTAGGAAGGAGGTCTCACTGGAAGCAATCTGATTAAGCAGCACCATTAAGTCCACATCTCAACAAATCACTGCACAATTCTTACCTGTCAATATTCTGAAAGGTTAAAAAAAATTATGTGGAAGAATCTTTCCTGAATAGCAGTCCACTATAAAAATATGTAACCTGCAGGAATTTACATAAAACTACATCTGAATTCTCTACTGGCTGCATCTTTCTTTCTATGAACAAAAGAAATGCATTGCATAAAAATTTAAATAACATAGTGAGGCATAAAGTAAATACTTTTATTTATGCTATTACATTTGTGTATTGGAGATTGTTAGACATGTTCACATACTCTTTCCTATTCCCAAAGATGAAGCAATGGTGCCAGCAGTGTCTATCAGAAAGACTTGATAAGAAACTTGATCTTAGAGCTACTCTACAGTATGCCTTATTATTTTTAAACATATATTGAAAAGACAGGGAGAAATAATCTTTTTTTTTTCACATGACCCGGATTCTGTTACCAATCAATGTAAGCATTAATTTCATCCTCATGAAACAGAATGGAAACTGTTACGGTCCTGTAGCCATGGATAGTCTGAAAAATTTTCTGAGCCAGTGAATGAAAAACCACATTAAAATAAAATTTTCTACAACTGGTAAACCAGTTGTTCAAAAATTCAACAAGCAAACAAACATGCAAACAAGCAATACATGTTAATACCCTGTAAAAACATCATGCCACTCTGGCCCCAAGAACTGCCACAGCCCAGCTGGTTCTTACAATGCAAACAGCCTTAAATCACTAATAAAATATCTTCTCTGTGGTATTTTACTGTCCATCATACTGCTACATACTTAGAAGCTCAGGCTTATATGATGTTTGAGGAAACAAAAGAGAGTATGACGTGGATCAAGTTTTTGATTATTGTTTTAATTATATTTTTAAAAAGGATTTTCTAGTAATGTAAAGTGTAATAGTCCTTGATACTGAACTTTTCCTACTTTAAAAAATGATGTTAATCTAAATTTGACTATCTGGTCTCTTTTTTCCACTTTTTTAGAGGGTACTGATTCATCTATTCTGAGTCCCAAAAATGGCTGTTTTAAAACAGTTTAGTTCCCAACAGGTTCCCATAAATACTCCTGATTTATATCGGAAAAGCAATGCATAATTGGAACATTAATCACTCACCTTTTAAAAAGTATTTCCTGCAGTTACTTAGCAAAACGCTAAGCTACCCATGGCCTTACCAGATAGATATTGAGTTGTTTCACAAATATCTGTTGAAAGGTTTAGAAATTGGACCTTCCATTCAAGATTCACTGCAAAGAGTATACATGCAGTAGTCCTGTTTACAATTTAATGGAGACGAGGAAAGAAAAAACCTAGGATAAAGAGGGTTGTCATCTTTCACATACATTTACAGTAGTATAGCCATTATTTATCATATTTACTACATTCACCACCTCAGGTAAAGGATCAGGGAGGACCATCAAACACTGCAACAAAGGAATGTTTGTTTTATATAAGACCTACCAAATAAACTGCAAAACAAATAACACACATAGGCACTAGTCTCAAAGCTGCACAATAAAGAAGCTAAGAGTCTGAGGTGAGAAATTGAGGAAAATATACACATATGAGGTTGCTGAGGAAAAGGAGGAAAGAAATCACAGTTCTAATCTTCAAGGCTACGGAATGCATTCTGCATATCTTCAAGAAGTTGTGCATAGTCGGCTTTGATCTTTGCCTCACCATCTTTCATTGGATCCTTGAATTTCATGGAGGAAAGTTTGTAGAGTATCTCCCCCATGTGCTCACGGATAATAGACCATGTGATTTTATTGTCACTCTGGGCAGTGGTCTCAACAGCTCTATGAGCCATGTCATAAAATGCAATCATGTCTAACAGCATTCCTACTGTCTTGTAGAATGGGCAGAACCTGTCACAAGGAGCATATTCATTTTGTTGCAGGAAGTCATCTTTGATAAGTTTTGCTACCTCTAGAGTGATTTTATCGGTTTCTGCTAATGAAGCCTTTCCCACAAGCTGTACAATTTCTGCCAGGTCTTCTTCCTGCAGAATTTCCTTAGCTTTGGTCCTCAGAGGAACAAACTCTGTGAAGTGTTCGTGATAATACCATCCAAGGCCCGCATGTATTTGGTGTAGCTGATGAGCCAGTTGACTGAGGGGAAATGCTTACGTTGAGCCAGTTTCTCATCTAAACCCCAGAACACCTGAACAATACCAAGAGTAGCAGATGTAACTGGATCAGAAAAATCACCACCAGGTGGAGAAACTGCTCCTACAATGCTGACGCTCCCTTCTCTTTCAGGATTTCCAAGACACTTCACTCTGCTTGCTCGCTCATAGAAAGGGGCCAGACGGGCACCAAGATATGCAGGATAGCCACTATCTGCAGGCATTTCAGGTAAGCGACCAGAAATTTCTCTAAGGGCCTCAGCCCATCTGAAGGTAGAGTCAGCCATCATACTGACATGGTAACCCATGTCACAGAAACATTCTGACAGTGTAATTCCAGTATAAATAGAGGCTTCTCTAGCAGCAACCGGCATATTGGAGGTATTGGCTACCAAAGCTGTCCTCTTCATAATTGACTCTACCTTACCATCAACTTCCATAGTGAGCTCTGGGAAGTCCCGGAGAACTCATTCCTCTATCACCACATCCTACATAGATGATCACATCACTGTTAGAATATTTGGACAGAGACTGTAATATTACTGTCTTTCCACAGCCAAAAGCCCCAGGGATAGCAGTTTTTCCTCCCTGTACACACGGAAAAAGGGCATCCAAGACTCGCTGGCCAGTCAGCAAAAGATGGTTGGCTGGCAGCTTCTTGGTGACAGGCTGAACTTGACAGACAGGCCATACCTGGACCATGTTGAACTTCTCCTTTACACCTTCAAATTCAAGCTCCAAGACTACATCAGAGGCATCATAATTCCCAGGTGGAGCAATGTAAGTTACAGTTCCTCTATTTCGGGGAGGTAACATGATTTTGTGTTTGATGAGTGAGTTCTCATTCACAATTCCATAAATATCTCCACCAGCGATATGACTGCCAACCCATAAGTTTTTGCACGGTGTAAAATCCCATTTGATATCTCTGCTAAGGGCAGACACATTTACTCCTCTTGGGATGTAGATACTTTGGGTTTGATTCCTGATATCCAACAAAGGCCTTTGAATACCATCAAAAATGGCTCCCATAATGCCAGGACCAAGCTCTACTGAGAGTGGTTTACCAGTGCGGAGTACAGGGTCTCCAACAGACACACCAGAGGTTTCTTCGTACACCTGAATAGTAGCCATATCACCTTCCAACCGAATAATCTCTCCAACCAACTCGCTGTGGCCCACTGTCACCAGCTCATACATGGCTGCACCTGCCATGTCACAGGCTGTAACAGCAGGTCCTGAGACCCCACGCACATAACCAAATGTACTTTCTTTCTCTTCATCAAGTATCTTGGGTAGTTTGGAGAAATCCATTATGTTAATTTACCTATGCTGCTGAGACTGGAAAAGCAGACCATTTTGTTGTAACTTTTAAGTCTTTGGTAGACTGTTCAGCTATTACTACTGAAAAAGACGTCATGGGGATTGATGGTCAAACATGACTAGAAGATGGTTAATGTCAGAATCACAGAAGCAGAAATTCTTCAAGGAGGGGAGGAGGTCTAGGAAATGCCCAGTAAGCACAGCCTCTCAGGCATTGGGTAAAATAACCACAATTTGGGGGAGGTAATGATGTGCCAATGCTTGAACTGAGCACTGTATGTGGAGGAGCTGGGAAGGAGGAAGAAGAAAGGGAATCTATATACTCAAAGTTCAAAATGTCATTGACAAATAAATGTAATATTCAATGGGAAGATGCCAAAAAGAAAAGTCAAATCCTGAAAAAAGACCAAAAATATGGCAATTATAAATATCTCTAGAAACCAAGTTTATCTTGTCCTCCATTATGCCTGAACACCTTCTCTAAATAGTACTGTACTTCTATCATCTGGGAAAAATATTTCTCTGTTTCATATTAAAGATTAATGACGGCCCTTTGGTAATCTTCTGTATCATCCATTAAAATGAAGCCTGAACCAACACATATTTTAAGGGCCTACTTCTATTTTGGTAGGCATGGGAGAGAGGCAATCGACACACTTCTCATCATAGCTTTTGTGTTAAACCTACGTTCAGTTACACACAGTAATGGAGAAATGAGAAAGTCTAACTTTAAAATCTATAAAACTTATCAGAGATTGAATAATCAGAGATTTAAACTTTTTACCATCAAAATTTTCTTATCAGAGCAATTGAAATGTAGTAGCATTAATCAACTTGAATTTCTACCTTTTATTTTCCTGAACTTACTTTTGCTTAAAGGTTTGAGTAAAAGGAAAATATCAAGGTGGCCTATATGAAGATTGGAAGAAGGAAAAGTGAAGCTTTGAAAACTGTGAACTAAATTCATTCATTAAAGAAAAAAAAAAACAAATAAAACACTGAGTTTCCAATATATTTCAGATACATGCTAGGAATATAACAATGAACAAAAATATATAAACTCTGTCAAGAAGCCTACATTCTAGCTAGGAGATAGATAAATGAACTAGTAAATAAATGATGCATCAGATAATTTTTGAGTAGCCTGAAATTGTCTTTAAATACTCTTTTAATTAATCTCTTAACCTTTACTTTCCCTGGCTAATTAAGTCAAATTATTTAACTTCAGTCAACAAAGCCTTGTAAACAAATCACAAGCATAATTTTATTGTACAAGTGAGTGGATGCTCTGTTACCTTGAGTTGGTAGTATATTTTCTTCAGTGTATATGCTTCCTCTTCTGTTTTGGGAATTAGTCTTATCAGCTTATCACTATAAAAAAGGACAAAAGGTAATATTTACCTTTCAAGAATAAAGACATTAACCATCATTTTTTTCATCTCTTAAGAAACAGCCTTTACATTTAAGAAAAAGAGTAAAACTTCACTGACAGGTAAGCATTTTATATGGTTCTTGTTATTCTGTGGTTATATTAGGTCTGTTTTCCTTGTCTTAAAACTAGCGTTTTATCAGCTTTTGAAGATTACAAACTCACATGTAATGTAATAAATGCAGAAAGAAGCTCAAAACACAAGAACAGTGGCAACATGGGACAGAAGCTTTCTTGAATAGCTTACATCAGATACTAAGAAAGAAAATTCCTAATGACAGAAGAAAGAAAATCATTTTTTTTTACAAAGTTAGATAGTTGCTCTCACACTGAGGTATATCCCAGACTTCATTCTTTTTAAAAAATCTAATGACGAAAAGGAAAGCAACTTTCAGAGAGAAGACCTGCAAAATCCATACACTATGGAAAACATCTGGTTTGGATTCTTCTCACATGGAGAAAAGTAAAGATAAAGCCTATCTTTGGGACATTTTACTTCTGATCCAGGTTTCTAATTTGGCATGAGGTGGGCTGAGTAGTGGGGTGGCAAACAGTAAATCACCATATATTTACAGGTTTACCATGAGATGTTGATGGGTATACAATTTTTAGAATGATGGAAATTTAAAATCAACATTTACAACCAATAACATTTACCACAGTTGGAATTAACATTTTACTACACTATAAAGGTTCTTTCTGTAAAGGTCCTAAACTGCTGAAGATGACTTGAAATACTGGCCTGTTTGCCAGAGAGTTCTCTGTGGGGAATCACCTCTTCCAGATTGCCAGACAAGTCTTACCCATTTCCAGTGCCTGAATACACAAGTTAGGGAGCACAACTCTAGCACATAATAAAATAATTATAATTTTTCAATGTGTTTTACACAGAGGAGATGCTTATCATATATTTACTGTGGAAGCTGGTCACAGTGGTACCTGCCTGTAATCCTAACTACTCAAGAGGATCACAAGTTTGAGACCATCCTCCTAGACAACTTAGTGAGATGCTGTATCAAAAAAAAAAAAAAAGGTTGAGTATCAGTGGTATGTATAGCACTTGGGTATCAGAGGCTCAGTGGTATGTATAGCTCTTGCCTAACATGTGAAAGACCCTCAGTTCAATCCCTGGCACTAAAACAACAAAACAACACACACACACAACACACAAAGGTTGGCATAAAGGAAATGGAAAAACTAGTAAAGTACAATAAGAATGAATATTTTTCATAACTTTCGATGGCATTTAACAATGACTAAAGATAATGTAGAGTAATATATAGAGACATATACATGTGCAAGTATGTATGTCTATATATATTTTTATCAGAAAACAAAAATTCTATCAGTTCATTCAGAATTCATTTCTCCAGCCCTAAAGGTACAGCAGGAATAAGGATGTAATTTGGATGCTTTGCATGGATTTATGTATTAGAAGAATAGCAATTTCTGAGATCAGACAAGGCAATTGTAGAGGGCATCAGACCCCAGGGAGACTTCTGGATTTATTGGACAATGACTTTTTAGGGCTATGTGTTTACTTCTAGTCATTTTAATTTTAAAATTTCAAATGATGCCATTGTACTTTCTTTTCTATGAATGAAAAGGCCATTGGCTTGCTGGCAATAATTTGGTATGCTTTAAGCACTATTCTAATTATAGCTTTTCAACTTTGGTTTCCTCAAATCACACAAAACTGCCTCTAGTAACCAAGTCACAAAGTCCATATTTCTCAAAAGAATAAAAGAAGGAGATAAAAAAATCAAGACACTGTAAAACAACTCTCAATATAACTTTAAAATTGTCACATTTGTTTCACCAAACGAAAGCGTATTCTTTCTAACTCTGATAACTAGTATTTTTTGAAGCAGGGAACAATAATTTGGTACTATGAACAAGGAAGTTTCAAATGGTAAATTATCTCCTGGAAGTTAAGAGAAGAAACCTAGCTGGCGCAACTATCAAAGAAAGTGAACTGAGGGATTTTCTTCACAATTTACCAGGTTTTTTCCTTCTCCTTTCATTTCTGGTACATATTTCTCTGACCTTTGTTTTATCTGGCTTCATCATATTCTGGCCTTGTCCCACCTGATCCAGCACAAATTTTGGCAGAGAAAGAAAACTCAGCTGGGTGATGTAGCTGTTTTTGATAGATGGATCACTTGATGATTTGCTGGAAAATACCTCCATCTGGGGCCTGTGAGCTCCTCAAGAGTGCAAGGGAAGCAATCTGTAGCTGTTTTACAGCCACAGGAAGATGGATAATTCAGCCTAGCAAATGGTTCTTTTTCTCTAATTCAGGATATAAAGGACCACCCTGAGATTATTTAACCCTGACAGTGATTGCTCAACCTCTGCTTTGTCATTTTCATCAGAAAGAGGTCGCTTCACTCTACCTTTTAGAAATTCTTGGGTGTGGCTTTAGAAATGTATCTGTTATTGCTTTGATTATTTATCAAAGGCCAGAGAGTAAGAAAAGCTATTTAGGAAAATTCATGAAAGGTCACTTTTGTAAACAATAAATTACATTGATGGAACGACTGGTAACCATAATCAAACAAGAACTTATTCAGTACAAAAAATGACATGATCTCAAATGCCCAATTTGTTTCACCAAACAAAACCTTATTCTTTCTAAATCTGATAGCTAGTACTTTTGAAGTAGGGAACAATAATTTGGTACTATGAACAGGGAGGTTTCAAATAGTAAATTATCTACTGGAAGTTAAGAGAGAAAACCTACTTGGGCACAACTATAAAAGGTGAACTGAGGGATTTTCTTCACAATTTACCAGGCTTTTTTCCTACTCCTAGATGACATAAATTAAGACCCCTGGGCTACCCTTTGGGATTAAGAAGAGAGAATCAAAGGATTTAATATACATTGAGGTTAGGAAAGGAAAGAAGGGAAAAGAAAAAAATATGAGAAAAGGAAAAACATGGAAACAAAGTCTTTGTAAGTAGGGAAGGATGGAAGGGGTGAAGGGAGGGCAGGGAATAGGGAAAAAAATAAGAACCAAGATAGATCATGTAAAGGTACATGATCGCAATGATGAATGTAACTGTATTGTATACCTAAATGCACCAATAAACTTAATGGAAAAAAATATATATACACCGAGATTAGAAAGACTAGTGGGCAACTAAGCTGCTCATAGGCATCCCCTACCTCTTATACTCCTACTAGATTAAAACATCCCTCAGTTTCTTCTGCTTAGAGGAAAGAATTTTTCTTAATACTGGAGGTTCAGTCAACACTTCAAAGATATCGCCTCTGGCTTCCTGGTTCTTCCCGTTATAGGTATTGAAAGCCCAGTCTTAGTCTGTAGGGCCCCCTTTTTGTAGTACCCACCCCCAGAGCCACAGGGTTTCATTGCTTTTCCTTTCAACCGTAGCTTTGATTTATTCCCATATGCTTGGTCCCTGGAAGTTTCTTCTTCCCACAAACTTATCTACTAAAACAAAGACAAAGTGGTAAAAGAACATACTCTGGAGCCAAGTTGCGGTTACTTGAATGACCTTGGAGAGGATTTTTAACCTCTGTGCATCATTCTTTCTATTTATTGATTGGGGATACTGGTGTTTAATGGATTATTGTGAAGATTAAATGAGTATACATGTCAAGTGCTTAGAATAATTACTGACACATAGTGAATTCAATATAAATATTTGATATTATCACATTTTTGCCTTTGTACTTTTTTTTTTTACTTTATCCACTTTTATTATTTTTTTTTATAACTTGGAGGGTTCCTGACTACATTGATTCGGTCTTCTGTGTTCTTTCATATTCTAATTGGTTGAATAGAAGAAAGAATGAGATCCTCTTAAGAGAAAACTAAGTATAGCAGAATCTCATTTTGAAGTATCTTTTGGTCTGCATCTTGTAACTCCTTCCTCCTGGAATCAGTCAGGAGATGATAAGGAGGAATAAATAACAAGAGAGTTCTGCCCAGCTGGGTTCTCTATTGGATAGTGACTGACAGCTCATCAAGTTAGAACTAATCTTTGGGAGTTTGCACAATGTATCTAGAGCAAGTCTTTCAAACATAACAAAGGCAGTAGTATTAAAACATTTAAACTTACTTTATTTTTTCATGTCTGTCTGCAAGTCTCTGTGTTTATCCTCTCTTATCCATTTCCTCCTTTACTTACAGAAGTTGGTGGATTCCAGTCTGGGCTTTACCACTTTCTGTGGTCCCTTGACCAAATGTTTAAACATTTAGAGATGACACATCCTAATTCTTAAATTGGGATGGACACTTATGTACTATTGCATAAAGTTTTTGTGACAGGGATTGAACTCGCGTCCTTCTGCTTGCAAGGCAGGTGGTGGAACCACTGAGCTAAATCCTCGGCCCACATTCAGTATGTTTAAGGTTACATTATTTACCAGGCACAGTGGTAGATGCCAGAGAGATAGCAATTCCTTCCTGGGTGGGTTTATACATTCATAGTCCCAGTGAGATATTGTCTGGGAAATTCCTAACTTATCATCACCTCCTAACATACTATTATTACTTTTTTTATGAAAATATTTTTCTTGCCCTTTAATCTAAAAAGAGCTGAAAGCAGATGCTTCTCCAAATGTGTTTGATTGTGAATCCCAGAAACAACAAAACATAATTTTGTCATGGATACATTTAACTTTTTCTTTTTTCTTTTCCTGGTAGTTTTGTTTCTTGATCTTTTCATAGGTATTTGAATCTAATCATTAATATACTTCTTCATTTGGGACTATTTGCTCTTTGCTCAAGCATTTCTTTGACATATGAGAAATATACATGTTAGGTGGTTTCATTATTTTCAACAAGAGCAACTGGGGATATAAAATACCTTACATAAAATGAAAAGGAAAAAACATTTCAGAGAAAGTCCCATAGAGATTTTGTATTTGTACAAGTCACAAATTCAATTTTTCAATACTTCTAATGAAAAAATTTACCTGGGTGTAGTAAAGGATTTCTGGGGGAGAAAGATAGCAGATTGAGGCACACAGCACCCACCTGCTGGTCCAAGAAACTGACCAAATGAATAGGTGTGTAGCTATATGTGAGGGAGGGGATTTGTTGGAAAGTGCTGGGGCAGCAAGAAAGTGTCAGTGACCAGATGAAACTCAGAAATGTTGTTCTTTAGAATAATAATAGAAATTGTGTGCTCCAACATGGAGAAGTTTAAGAATGATCCCAATGTCTGAGCTTACTGCTTGGAGGATCAGAAAGCCCTTGTAATATATCTCTCAAGCACAAGAGCCTCTTCTTGTCACTGATGCAGTGGGTGTGCATCCTAAATAAACACTTTGGGTCAAGGAAAATGACTGTGACACAAATCTGCTAAGAGCCATAGTCAGTGAAAAATACAGTTGGGGGGGGCGGGGAGAGAAGGCCACTCCCATTGAAAGGCAGCAGTTTGTCATCTGTGATGGGGAGTGAGACCAGCTATATATGGATATATTTGGGGCTGCATCTGACAGCACCTGGTTGTAACTGTCAGAGCTTGGTTTCTGTGACTCCCTACCCCAGCACAGATCCCCTTGGTTCAGTCCCTTCCTCCATAAGCAGAGGTATTCAGAGGAAACACTACCTTGGTGTGGACACTTATCATGCTCCCCAGAGCTCTGACAAAGGGTCTGAATACCAAAGGTGTAAAAGCCTAATCAATGCACTGGCTTGGTGGGCGAGAAGGTATGGCAAAAATCTCCTACTGTTGCTGCAGTTCCCATCCTGAAGTAAATTCAAAGGCCTATGAGATGAAGATAGCCATAAGACTTTGCCTTAGCTCATTAGGGGTGGGCAACTAGTCACAGCTTAGCTCTCATATTCTCTTACTGGTTTTGCTTGTTTGGCTGGAGCTGGAAAACGAACACTCAGACTGCAGCAGTGACTCTTAAGTTCCTCCTACACCTGGCAATTCCAAATTCAGAGGTTCTGAGAATAGCTCTCTATTTCAAACATTTCTGCAAGAAGGAATCGATGATTTTTTTCTTTGTTTTTGTTTTGTGCCTCTAGTTTTATTTTCCTCATTTTTTCATATTTTATCTAAATATATATATATATATATATATATATATTTTTTTTTTTTTTGGTGCCGGGGATCAAACTCAGATCCTTCTGCTTGCACAGCAGGCGGTGGAACCAATGAGCCAAATCCCCAGCTCCTAATTTTATGTATTTTAAAAATTAATTAATTAATTTCTTGTCTTCTTTCTCATTTTTACTCCTTTTCTTTCTTAATTTCTTTTTTGGTCTTTCTTCCTCTCCAAATGTTTTAAATTTTTAAAAATTATTTTATTATTAATTTACTCATATTAATTTTAACTTTTTAGTCTATTCTGTAGGATTACTGCTCCTTTCTGCTCTATGAATAATGGCGTTACAGGTATGGTTGTTTTTATTTATTATATGTGTATATCTGGATTACTTCTAAATTGTTACTGGT
Source organism: Heterocephalus glaber (assembly GCF_053883595.1). Classification (NCBI taxonomy): domain Eukaryota; kingdom Metazoa; phylum Chordata; class Mammalia; order Rodentia; family Bathyergidae; genus Heterocephalus; species Heterocephalus glaber. Next base: position 12,244,903 of record NW_028258344.1, read on the forward strand.
GATCAGTTTCTCCTCTCAAGGTGGTGCTGGGGGTTGAACCCAGAACTCTAAATACATTGGTGGGTGCTTTACAAATGAGCTATAACACCTGTTCTTCCAAAATCTAGTCTTGTTCAAATTTTGATGGATGCCTCAATTTAAAGAGTAGAATATACAAAAATCCCAAGTTGACAACTATATTGGTTACTTTTTTCTTGTTGCTGAGACAAAATACCCAACATCCAAAGTTAAAAGGGAAAGGGTTTATTTTGCTTAGTTTATAGAGGTTTCAGTCCACTATTGGCTGGCTCCAAGGCAGGGTGGCAGAGGGGCAGCAGTTCATGGCGGTGGAAGCAGCAAAAGCAATAAGAAAACTTAACAGTGTATTTCTGCTCCTTTTATCTTATTCAGACTACCAGGATTAGGGTGGTGCCAAACCCATCTGTCACATGTAGTGGTTTAGTAATTACATGCTTTTAATCCCAGCGTCATACTTTCCAGATTCAGCCATCTCTGAAAAAGAAAGCATCACCGTGTGAGGCTTTGGGGAGACATCTAAAGCCATAGCAAGAATCCAGCACCAAGTAGGCAGAAATGAGAGATACTAATGCTGAAGGCCTAGTACCGCATATTCAACCTCTTAGCAACAACAGAGAGAAATTACACAACTGTTTGACTACCCCACCCATGAAGGGCCTAAGCTCTGGTTGTTCCCAAACCTGCCTAAACTACATACTTCTGACAAGTTTAGAGGAGTAACCATAGAGAAAATACCACACATACTCTGCTATCTATACCACACCTACTTGAACTAGCAGAGGGATCCTACTTATGCAAGTCCTACAGAGAAAGCAGGTCCCTCAGATTTGGACACAATGTGTACACAATGTGTAAAACTCTGCATAGGCTTAGATGGCACAGGGAAAGTAAAAGATTAAATCTACTTTGAGTTAAAGTCAATACTACACAACAAACTAATAACCTATTGTGCAGTGTTAAGAAAAGGGTTCTCACTAAGAAGGTGGTACATAAAAGTGTTAGGGATATTCATCTCAACAGATATGTAAATCTCAACAGAAACACAAGAAACATGAAATACAAGGAAATATAGCTTATCTAAAAGTCCCTAACTCCTTGTAAATGAATCTGAAGAAATCATTGTGGTCAAAACGCTAGGCAAAGAATTTAAAGACTGGTAAAATAATCAATGAATTCAGAGAATATACAGCTGAATGAATTAAGAAAGACAATAAAGGATATAAAAATCATTTCAATAAAAAGCAGTTCTGAAAAAAAGAAGCAAACAGAAATACTGGATAGAAAAAGCTCAAAAAGTCAAATAAAAAACTCAGTTGAAAAGACCAATTCAAAAAGAGGAAAGAATGTCAGGGCTGGAGGACAAGATGGACAAATTACCACATTCAGACAGTAATAAAGACATTGAGAAGGCTTAGGATGTAGTTCAGTGCAAAGGCTCCAGATTCAATCCCCAGTACCATGAAATAAAAAACAAAACAAAATAAAAAACAACTATGGCCAGAACATAGACACACAAATTCTCTGGAATACCATTAGGAGACCAAACTTACAAATTTTCAGCATAGATGAAGAAGTATAAGTTAAAAGCACAGAAAATCTATTTAATGATATAATAGCAGAAAAATTCTCAAATGATATGAACATCCAAGTACTGGAGGCATTTAGACCCCAAATAGACATAACTAGAAAATAACCTTTCAACTAACATATTATAGTTAAACTGCCCAAAACACAGAACAAAGGAAGAATATTAAAAGTGGCAAGGGAGAAATGCCAAGTCAATTACACAGGCAAGCCTATTAGAACAATAGATTTCTCAGCAGATACTCTAAAGACCAGGAATGGCTAGAATGATGTTTCAAGACTTGAAGAGAAATGACTATCAACTCAGGTAATTATGTCCAACATTGTTATCCTTCCAAATCAAAGGAAAAAATTAAGATCTTCCAAGATAAACATAAACTAAGGAATTCATGACCACTAAGCCAACACTGCAGAAGATATTTTAAAAACACACTACACACAGATGAGTAGAATAAGCAAAAAAAAAAAAAAAATCAGGAAAGTGAAACAATAGTAAAACAACAAAATGGCAGAATTATTACATACCTTTCAATAACAACCTTGAATGTAAATGGTCTTAATTCTCCAATTTAAAAACACAGGCTGGTGGACTGGATTAAAAAATAAAACCCAACTATTTGCTACATGAAAGAAACACACCTTACTGGCTAATATATAAACAGACTGAAAATGAAATGATACAAAATGATATTACATGCAAATGGAATCCAAAAACAAACAGAATTAACTGTACTTATAACTGATAAAGCAGGCTTCAAGCTGAAAGTAGTTCTAAAAGACAAAGAAGGCCACTACATATTGATAAGGAAACAACCCACCAATTGTAAATATATATGTATCAAAAATTTGTGTACCCCATTTCGTAAAATAAGTAATATTGAACATGAAAGGAAAATAGGCCCCAATAAATAATAGTGGATGACTTCAGTATGCCACTCTCACCAATAGATAGATCATCCAGACTTAAAAAAAAGGTAAATCAACAAAGAAGCATCATATGGACCTAATAAACATTTATAAAACATTCTATCCAACAACTGCAGAATATACCTTTTATTTCCCCAGCAGCTGATGAGCTGATGTAACATTCTCCAAAATAGATAATATTTTAGAACATAAAGAAAGTCTTAACAAATTAAAAAAACCTGAAATAATTTATTGCATCTTATCAGATCATAATGGAATGAAAGTAGAAAATAACAGCAAGGGAAACTACAGAAACTATATAAATTCATTGAGATTGAATAATTCACTTTTGAATAATCAGTAGATCATTCAAGAAATAGAGAGTGAAATTTAAAAATTTCTACAATAAAATGTTTCAGTTGACGACTATGGCATGGTACAAAGGATGAAACAAAGGATTACTTGGAATCAATGTCCAATCTATACTCTAAGAGGGTCCAAAGGGGCTACCATTAACCAAGACCCCTCAGCATGAGAGAGTTTGATAAAGACAGCCCAGAACTGAAGCCTCTGTGGCTTTTCATTGGTAAAACCAGGAAGCAAGGATAACCAGGAAGCAAGGATAAAAGAAAAATAAATGGCATCATGTAGGGGACAGGGGAAGAACAGGGGAAGGTTAGGGTGGTCTTTTAAATGACTGACCTTAGGACCAATCTAATGATAAATCAGAGTATGGGGAGGACAAAAGCCAAAGTATTCATTCTTTAAGGTAATGTATTTGATCCTACTTGTTTTTGTGGCCCTATAGGCTATCTTTCAATCTCTAACCATGCATTCTGGGAGGCTTTGGACATGTGGCTCCAAAAGTTCCTTACTTCTACATATCTATCTCATACATACTCCTAGCCAATGCCCCCCCAAATGAAAATGAAAACACAATATAGAAGAATCTTTGAGAGACAGTGAAGGCACTTCTAAAAGGAATACTTATAGCTATGAGTGCCTACATAAAAAAATGAGAGAGATCTCAAATAACCTAATGACACATATCAAGTTTAAAAAAATAAGAACAAACTAAAACCAGAGTCAATACATGGAAAGAAATAAAAAAGACCAAGCTGAAATTAATGAAATAGTGACTCAACATACAAAATATCAATGAAACACAGAGTTGGTTCTTTGAAAAGATAAGCAAGATTGATAAATCCTTAGCCAAAATAACCAAAAAAGAAAAGAGAGAAGATCTAAGTCAATATAAGTACAGATGAAAAGGGATGCTATAACAGACACTACTAAAATCCAGAGCCATATTAGAGACTATTTTTGAAAGTATAGTCTAATATATTGCAGTATCAAGAGGAATGGATAATAAGAATGTAGGCAAAAAAATGCTAGGCTCAGGAGGTTTCACCTGGGAACAAGGTTCCAACTGGCAGCTGAGTTAGAGGCTGTGTTGTTATTCTCTGGCAGAAAATTTGTCTACATTTTTCTATGTCCTGAGAATTTGCAGGAAACTGAGATTAAAGGTGATGGATTAATCACCCTTAATTAATCTGGTGGAAGACAGATTTCAAGACAGCCCAACATTGTTTCTGTGATATGGGTACCATTGCCTGTTGTAAGCTAGATTTATAGTGAGAATTAAGGGCAAAATGAAGAGCAAAAATTTTTGAAAAAGTTATATTTTGGTCCAAAAGGAACCATTTGTAAAGTTGGGGTAAAAGTAGATATGGTTGGTGAAGAGATTAACAGCAATAAAAAGAAGCAAAGTGCTTTGTATCAGGACAGTGGAGAAAATGCCTTGAGAACATCTGAGGAAATGGCCAGACCCTACTCATTGCAGCCACAAGGGATAAACTCCTGTGAAAGACTTTGCTTTTAGAAAAGAGCCCTAAGGTGCCCTGCTCATTCAGGGAAACCTAGGGAAATAATTGCCTAAGCTCATCCATCCTGGCACTCAGAGTCTTCTGTGGCCTTGATCCAAGGAGACCAGGCTATAGCTTGAGCTTGCAGCAGACCATAGCATTATCCACATGGTGCTGTTTTTTCAGGCAGGAAGAATACAAGAGTTATCTTCTTAGATTCAAAGGAGAGCCTGTGTTATGGTTTATATCTAGATGTGCCCTCAAAGCCTCATGTGCTCAAAGGTGGGACTTTTGAAAGATAACTGGATTATTGGGGCTTATAGCTAGCTTGCTGTTAGGTGGTAGGGCCTGGTAAGAAGAGAAAGATCATTGGGAGTATGGCCTGGGAGGGTTGATCTCCAGCTCAGCCCCTCACACAGGCTCTCTCTGCTTCCTCTGTCCCATGCCATGAGCAGCTCTTCACTGGCATGCCCCTCTGCCATGCCACCTCACCTTGGAACCAGATGACTATGGACTGAAACCTCTAAAAAAATGCAAGTCAAAATAATCATTTCCTCCTTTAATTTGTTGGTGTCAGATATTGTGTCTTAGTGATCATTCAAGCATATAAGAAACCCTGGGAGGCCAAACAAAAATATGTGACAAGTTCATTGTTCCTGTGAAGAGGCCCTAAAGGACAACACTTGAAGCTCAGAGAGTGAAGCCAAAGGTGCAATGGATACCCCAGGAAGCTGGAGATGCCAAAAATGTGGAGCATCTGATGAGCAAAGCTGCAGGGAATGTTTACCCTCTGCCCATTATAGTTTGGAAGTACTTAAGTTTCTTATTTATTTTTATAGAAGATCACAGCTAAGAGTTTGCCATGAGTCTCAGAGGAGACTTTGGATTTGGACTTTTCAGCAATACTAGAATGGTTAAGACTTTGGCCTTTCTTAGAGATGAACTAAATGCATTTTGCAAAGAACATGAGCATGAACATTTTGGGGGCAAGAGGCAGAATGTTATGGTTTGGATCTAAAATGTCCCTCAAAAGTCCCATGTGTACAGAGGTAGCACCTGGCTGGAAAAGGCAGATCACTAGAGTCATGACCTAGAAGGGTATCTTCTTATCCTTTGGCTTTTCTTACATGCTGTCTCTGCTTCCTGGATGGCATTGGGTGAACAGCTGCCTCCAACAGGCTCTTCTACCATGCTGTTTCTCTCTTGGAGTCAGTTGAGCATGGACCACTGAAACTGTGAGTCAATTAAACCTCTCCTCCTTTAAGTTATGGTTGTTGGGTATAGGGTCTCAGTGACCAGAAAGCTGATAAAACCCTTTATATAGGAGATCCCAAAATTCCACCTGAAGACTCAGAGCTAACAAACAAGTTCAGCAAAATGGCAGGACACAAAATCAACATGGAAAAATCAATAGCATTCTTGTATACTAATAATGAAGCCACCAAGAAAGAAATCAAGAAAAACAATTCTATGAATAATAGCTTCAAAAAATTTAAATACCTTTGAATCAACCTAACCAAGGGGTTGAAAGACCTCTGTAACAACAACTATAGGTCTCAGAAGAAAGAGGTTACCAAAAGAAATATATGGATTTAACACATTCCTGCTAGCTTGAGCCACTGGTGGTATATGCATGACTGTGCCATCAGGTGGCTTGTACTGCTGGTGGTACAAGTGGTAGTCATGTATAGGACAGTCTTGCATGTACTACTGGTGGTTCAAATCACCTGGCAGTAAGATGTACAAATTATGATCCCATCGTAAACATGTTAATGGAATTCATATTAAAATGCCTACAACATTCAGCACATAAATAGAAAATACAACCCTAACATTTATATGGAACAAGAATGCCAAAGAAATTCTAAGCAAAAGGAGCAAAATGAGAGATATCACAGTCCTATATTTCCAGTTATATTATAAAGCTATGGTAATAAAAACAGCATATTATGGCACAAAAATATGTAAATCAATGAAATAGATTATACAGAAACAATTTCACACACCTTTAGCCATCTGATCTTTGACAAATGGGCCAAAAATATACATTGGAGAAAAGATAACATCTTTAATAAATGCTACTGGGAAAATTGATTATTCATGTGCAGAAAAATGAAACTAGACCCACCTCTCTCATCTTGTACTCAAAAAGTAGATCAAACACCTAGATATAAGAACAGAAACACTAAAGTGCTGAGCATAACATAGTGGAAACATGTGAATGCAAAAAGCACAGGCAAACACTTCTTGAACAGAACTCTAATATCACAAGAAATAATACCAAGAATCAACAACTGGGATTACATTAAATTCAAAAGCTTCCAGGTACTCTTTTGATAAAGGACTAATGTCTAGAATATATAAAGAACTCAAAAAAATTAAACCCCTAAAAGCAAACAATTCATTTTAAAAAGTGGGCAAATGAAATGAATAGATACTTCATCATAAAAGAAGTACAAATTATTAATAAATACATGAAAAAAGGTTTCATATTTTTAGTCATTAAAAACATTCAAATCAAAACAACTCTTTATTCTATCTTACTCCACTCAGAATAACTCTCATCAAACACACATACGCACCCACACACACCCCACATAAAACAACAAATGTTGGGGATTTAGGAAATAAAAAAGTTGGCATGAATGTAGGAGAGAAATTCTTAGGTAAGAGGAAGGGAATAGTGGAGGAGGGAAGGGGAAAATAATGGAAGAGAATGGAGGTTGGATATGATCAAAATATATGCCTCCATGAAAATGTCACCATAAAACCCAATATTCCATATAGAATGCACTAATAAAAATGACACACTAAAAAAGCATCTGTTCAAGTAAACTTGCAACTCATTCATTCATTCATTGATTTATTCATTAAAAAGATTTCTAATGTTTCTCTTCACAAAATATCAGAGTAGATAATTAGAGTGTATCTTTTTGGTTATTCTTCTGAATCCATTTTTCCTTCTCAAACTCTAACATGGGGACTGGGGATTTAGCTCAGTGGTTCTGGCACCTGCTGCGCAAGTGAAAGGTTCTGAGTTTGATCCCAGTACCAAAAAAAAAAAACCCACGAAAAAAGCCCCAAAAAGATACTACTGCACCCAGCACAGAGGAGGTGGGGTGCCCAGCAATGAACAGCTGAGCCTTTCAGGCTGCCATACCATGGCCCCAGTGCAGAAGAGCAGAGACCAGCCCATACTGAGGAGGAGAACTGCAAGGGAACCAGCAACACCCCCCCCCCCCGTTTGAAATGAGAAGACATATAAACAAGTCTCAAAAGCAGACTTCCAGGTAATCTAAAGCAACACCAAAGGGAATCAAGATGGAAAAATCTGATACTCAACCACCTGGACTCCCTGAACTGGCAATAAAAGAGGATCTGGAAAAAATAAAATCAGAAATAATTTCTCAGATAACAGAAGAGATTGTACCCACAGTGCAAGACATGATTAATAAACCCAGAGAGGACAGAGATAAAAAAAATTGAGGAGTTGAGGAACAGGATGGAATCCCAACATAGGAAACAAATGGAATACATAAAACAGATGCAAACAGATTTCCACGAGATTAAAAACTCCACTGAAAGTTTATACAGCAAAATGAGCCAATCTGAGGACAGAATTTCAGATATAGAAGACAGGATTCCAATTAGTGACCAGGAAAACAAAAAAATTTTTTAAAATTTTAAGGGACCATGACAAATCAATCCAGCAGCTTCTAGATGATGCAAAGAATAGCATAAAACTGATCAGAGTCAATGAAGAAACAGGAGAGAGTGCAGATGACATAAAAAACTGTTCACAGAACTAATGGCAGTAAACTTCCCAAGCAGGGTAAAAACCTTGACATACAGATAAGTGAGACATAAAGGACTCCAACTAGACTTGATAAAAAAAATCTACACATAGGCATATAATAATAGTTAAGATTTCAGAAATCCAACAGAAGAGCAAAATTCTACAAGCAGTTAGAGAAAAGAAACAAATCCCATAAAATGGAAAGCCCATCAGAATCACAGCGGACTTCTCAAAACAAAACCACAAGGCAACAAGAGTGTGGAGTGACATATTTCAAGCCCTAAAGGAAAACAACCTCCAACCCAGACTGATGTACCCTGCAAAACTATCTTTCAAAATTGATGGAGAAATAAGATACTTTCATGAAAAAGAGCACCTTAGGAACTTCATGAATACCAAACCAGCACTCCAAAAATTTTTAGACAATATCCTAGGAAAAGACAATGAAGATCACAACCCCAGGAAGCCCAGCATAATGAATCCATTGGGCATGAAAAGGAATTAAATGCAAAGGGGAAGAATCCAACAAACAGAAAAAGTCTTGACAATGATAAGTCAATACATACCAGTTATAACCATCAATGTTAATGGTCTCAATTCATCAACTGGAAGAAATAGACTGGCAGAATGGGTCAAGAAGCAAGATCCAACAATATGCTGCCTACAAGAAACACACTTAATTCAAAAAGGAACTCATAGACTGAAAATTAAAGGGTGGAAAACAATACTCCATGTGACAGGAACACAAAAAACAGCAGGAGTAGCTATCCTCCTTGCAGATCAAGTGGATTTCAAATCAACACTGACTAAGAAAAACAGAGAAATACACTGCTTCCTGGTAAAGGGAACAATCCAAGAAGAAGAAATAGCAATCATATATATGTATGCACCAAACACTAGTACACCCAACTATATAAAACAAATATTAATGGACATGAAAAATCATATAAGCACTAATACAATAGTAGTGGGGGACCTCAATACCCCATTGTCACAAATAGGTAGATCAACTAGACAAAAAATAAACTACAAAATACTGGAACTCAATCAAACTCTTGAACAAATGAACACAATAGATGTTTACGGAGTGTTCCACCCCCACAAAATCAGAATATACATTCTTTTTAGCTGCATTCAGGTCATTCTCCAAAATAGACCACATACTCACTCATAGAACGTGTTTAAGTAAGCGCAAAGGAATTGAAGTTATCCCCTGTATATTAGCTGAACATAGTGTGATGAAATTGGAGATCCATAGCAAAAGAAACTTCAAGAATTTCATAAACACATTGAAATTGAACAACACACTTCTGTATAACCAGTGGGTCACAGAGGAAATTAAAGAAGAAATCAGACAGTTCATATAATTAAATGACAATGAGAATACGACATATCAGAATCTATGGGACACAATGAAAGCAGTCTTACAAGGGAAATTCATAGCAGTGAATACTCATAAGAGGAAAACAGAGCAAGCCCAACTACACAACCTGATGGTGAACCTCAAGCTTCTAGAAAAAGAAGAGCAGGACAAACCCAAAGCTCCTTCAAGGGAGGAAATTATAAAGATCAGAGCAGAAATCAGTGCAATGGAGACTAACAGTGTGAAACAAAAGATCAATGAAGCCAAGAGTTGGTTCTCCAAAAGAATCAACAAAATTGACAAACCTTTAGCCAACCTTCTCAGAAAAAGGAAAGAAAAGCCCAAATCCATGCAATTATTAATGAAAAGGATGAAATGAGAATGGACCCAGCAGAAATCCAGAGGACAATCAATATCCACTTTGAGAACCTATATGCCAATAAGGTGGAAAACACAGAAGAAATGGTCAGAACTAATCTGAACTAAACATGCACTAAACAAAAATCAAAATGGATTAAAGATCTAAATATTAAAACAGAAAATCTGAACTGGCTGGAAGAGAGATTAGGTAGAACTCTTGAAGATATTGGTGTAGGAAAAGATTCTATGAACAAAACCTCAGTTGCCTGTGAACTAGTACAATCAACAAGTGGGATCTCTTCCTATTAAAAAGCTTCTGCACAGCAAGAGAAATCACTAACAGTATGAAGAAACAATCCACAATGTGGGAAAAAATTTCCACCTGCTGTTTCTCAGACCAAAGTCTACTATCTCGAATCTATAAAGAACTTACAAAGATTAGACTTCCCAAATTTAAATACCCAATCCAAAAATGAGCATCTGAAATGAACAGCCATTTCTCAGACAAAGAAGTAGAAATAGCGATAAACATATGAAAAAATATTCAACATCACTGGTCATTGAAGAGATGCAAATGAAAACAATGCTGGGATTCCACCTCACTCCAGAAAGACCCAGCTATTTCCCGGCTGGGGATCTTCCCCAAAGAATTAAAAGAATCATACCACAGTGATATATGTGCACTCAAGTTCATAGCAGCACAATTTGTAATAGCTAAAACTTGGAAGCAGCCCATTAACTGGAGACTGGATAAAGAAAATATGTTTTTTTTAAATGGAGTATTACTCAGTCATAAAAAATAAGAAACTAGAGACATTTATAGCTAAATGGAGGCACATTGAGGCAATACTCTTAAGTGAAATATATAGGACACACGTGTAAATACCAAATAGTTTCTCTAGTGTGAGAAACTGAAAGTGTAAATAAGGACTAAAAGTTATAATAGATAATGTGAAATAGGAAGAAAAGGGACAAAGGGGAAGTGGGAGGGGTAAGGGATAGGAAAGAAGGGAATGGAATTAATATGAGAAAATGAAAAAATGGAAACAAAAGTCTTTGTAAATAGGGAGAGATGGAAGGGTTGAAGGGAGGGCAGGGGAAGGGGGAAAAATAAGAATGAAGAGAGATTATGTAAAGGTGCAAATTTCCAATGATGAATGTAATTGTATTGTATACATAAGATGTACCAATAACATTAAATTAAAAAAAAATAAAGACTCCAGATTTCAGAAAAAGAGTGGGAGGCCAGGCAGTATGCTCCTGAGAAGTCAGTTTGTGAATCTTGAATCTGAAGTCGAAGATGTAGTGAAGGTCCCAGAATTTTGGAGAAGTGGGAATGTGGATCATCTGAGGAAAAGTGCAAGGAGGGAGCAGAGCTACCCAAACAGAGAAGCTGTGAGAGCTGCAACCACATGCAATGCTATAGGGGCCGAGCCACCCAAGCCTTTTGAAGTTCACATCTTGCCACAGACTGCCTCAGATGCTGGACATGGAACTAAGGGAGTTAATGTTTTTCCTGCTGGAGTTTTGTCTTGCTTTGTTCCCATTCCTTTCTCTCCCCACTTTGTATCTGCTGGAATGGAAATGTGTATCTTGTGTCATTGTATGTTGGAAGTGTATAACTTTCTTTGCATTTGTACAGGGGCTTGCAGCTAAGAGTTTGCCTTAACTCTCAAAAGAGACTTTAGAATTGAACTTTTCAACAATGCTGAAACTGTTAGGACTTTGGCAACTCTTAGAGATGGACTAAATGCCTTTTCCATAAAGGGATATGCAAGAGTCTTTGGGAGGCAGAATGTTATGGCTTGTATCTGGATGTACCCCCAAAGGCTCATGCAGTCATAGGTGGGCCTTGTTGGAGGTGGCTGGATATAGAGTGTGTGATGCTGAGATCAAGGATGTGATGCTGGGATTTATTCATGGTGTGATGCTAGGATTAAGGATACTCCACCCTGGGTACCACCCCAAGGGTAGGAAGCCTAGATAGAATATGAAGGTCAGAAAGAGGACTGCTGTCATCACATGCTGCTTGCTGCTTTTGCTCCGTGCTGCCCACCATGCACTGTTTCTCCTCTGTGATGTCTCTCTGCCATGCCACCCACCTTTGGAGCCAGCCAATTATAGACTGAAACCTCTACAAACTGTGAGCTGAAATAAACCTTTCCTCCTTTAAAAAAATAAAAAAGAAATGCCTAGCTGATTAATAAAGCACAGTTCTGGGTAAACATGATATGTTTCTCTGTGCAGATCTCATTTAATATCTTTTAGTCTAATTTAAAGTTTCTCCATAAATAACATGTCTTTTCATATTGAATTCTAGGTAACTTATATTTTGTGAATGGTATATTTTCCACAACGTTTATATTGCTAACTTGCAGAAATTAAAATGACTTTTGAAGTTTAATTATACACTGGTTTGCCATGCCAACTTTTCTTACTATTTATATAACTAGATTAAAAAAAATTTCTATGCAATTAATATCTATAAAAATTGGCAATTTTGTTTCCTCTAATTCCCTCTCTTGTATGTTTTACCTTTATTGCACTGTTGCTGTTGAATGGAAATGATCATACCACCCTTCACTCATTGTTGATTTCAAAGAAAAAGCTTTGAGCCTTTCACTGCTGAATATGATGTTTGCAAATTAAAAACAGAATAGTCTGTCTCACTCTAGCTTACATGACTCTTAACTCATTTATATCTTGTAATTGTTTCTATCTGTACTGAATTTTCAGTAATTTCTTTAAGAATACTTTCTGGTTCACCAATTCTATTTTAGCTGCATCTAATCTGCTATTTAACCTGTCCATCAAGTTTATAATTTCATTTACTGTGTGACTCAATTTTAGTTTAATTTGTTCATCTTTATAGTCCCTGTTTATTAGTCATGTTTTGGATCCCCACTTTCATTTCTTTAGAATATTAAATAGATACACTTATACTCTATATAAGGGATTGAGTTCATCGTCGCCTGCAGGTCAAATCTAACTCAACCAAATTTAGTCTAGCCTGTTTTTGTAAATAATATTTTAGGAAATTTAGCTGAGGCCATTTCTTTCATATTATCTTGATTGCTTTCACCTTGCAATGGCAGAACTGAGTCATTGCCTGGCAAGCTTAAAATCTGTACCATCTGATTCTTCACAGAAAAACTTTTCCAAGCCTTGTACTTCACAATTTCAAAACCAGTAGGCTCTATGGGTCTAATTCAGTTCTTTGTTGTTTCTACTGGCTTTTGCTTAAGGTGGCTTATTTCCTGATATGCTATTCAATTTGTGATAGTTAGCTTGTGTTTGCTGAATGTTTGTTTGTGTGAGTTCTTTGAGGCCTGGCTGTAAGATAGATCTCTCCAGAAATGCAATGCATTTGTTATTCTAGGGGTGTATCATGTGATAGGTCAAGGTCTCCCAGGAAATAAACTCTAAAAGGTAGGTTGTCATGAAAACACTTTATTAGGGAGTGTTCTCACAATACCCACAGGGGAATGAAAAAGAATGAAGACAGAGGACTTGAACTGCAATGCAATTCCAACAAATTTTGGGGGAATTCCAAAGCTGGATTGACCCTTCAGCAACATCTCAAATTAAGAGAAGGTGGCCAGGCTTTAATATGTTAGCATAAATGGGTGTTTACATGTGGACTGTGCCTGAGGAATGATCTTCATCTTGGGAGAAGCACTTCCTTCAGTAGAAGACCTTTGCTTAAAATAAGACTCATATGAGCTATCAGCGGGCAACATTTTGCTGTTAGGTTAATGAATGCCTCCATTCTGCAGGGGACGATCTCAGAAGTGCACCGCAGTTTGTATGAACTACAGGATATGTTTTACACAATCAGAAAGCTATTTTTTACACAGATTCTTAGTTTGGAGATTTTTGAACCACATAAGTAGTTTGAATCTCATTTCTAACCCTACTATAGGGATAGCATGTGGTCTCAAACTCTCAGTGGGAACTATATTTTTCCTCTCTCTAAAGCCAAGTCCAAGACAGACAAGTTTTTGTACTATTTCCTTGCAGAAGGAATTTTTTCTAGTCATCCTTTCACTGAGGTTGTTATCTATAAAGTTTTATGTGTAGGTCTCTTGTCTGAATTCCCAGCTTGCTCAGATTCTAGGATATTAGTTACCATCCAGATGCTCCTGAATCAGCGTAACCACTGGCCCCAGAGTTACCTCAATTCATCATTTGGGGTCTCTTATGATTCTCCTAATTCTATTGCTACCCTACTAGTGTAAAGATACACCCTCCACATACAAATTCAAGCATTGCTAAGTGCTTTATACTAGAGAGAGATTTCAAGATATCTAACACAACAAATCATGCCAGCAAATCATGTCTGCCAGCAGACAGATTTCCAGGTGAATCTTATGCACACTCAAATTTCCAAACCACTAAACTCATATATAACAATGGCTATCAGGCCACTGGGTCCTAAATCTTTTCAGTTTTAAATATCAAAATCCTTTCATAGGGTCTTATTTCATCTCTTCAGCTAAACTTTGTAAATGTATTTTTTTCTGTATAATTTATGAAATACCACATACTACCTTATATTTCAATAATGGTAAAAGGTATGAGTTACTCAACTAAAATGTACATCCTAAAAGTTTTCTTTTTTCATTTGTAACTCCCTTTCTTTGTCCTCCCCACCAGAGACTTGCATAGAACAATTGCTAAATGGGTTGTCGCTGAATGAATGGTTTGTTCACCATTGTGATAACATTATTCTCCAGATTGTGTCTCATTCTTAAGGACTATAAGAAAGGGCTAAATGAAGAAAGATACAATGATTTGACACAATATATAGCAAATAATTGAGACATAGTGAAGATAACATCCTACTGTAAGGAATTAATTTAATGGTGGATTACATTTTACTGCTTTTGTCTCTCTGATCTGTGTTAATGGGAGAAGAAGATATTAAAGCTTGCAATAGGATCCAATTTCAGAGAATTTAAAAGATGATGTGGGTTACAAACAATTTCAATTCAATTCCACAAATATTTATTGATCATCCATTACATGTGAGCTGCAATGATATGTGTTCAACTGCTTGAGAAAATTTCTGCTGTAAAATACAGTACTTTAGTAAAGCCTGTGAAGACTTTGTTTTTCTTTTCTCTGTTGTTAAAGTAACTTGAAAAAAGAATAAAGCCATCATTTCTGCCTAACTTTAATCGAAAAGTGAAGTCTAAATCTTATGTCCTAAGCAAACTGCCACAGGGCTATTCTTCATGTTCTCAGTACTTTATGTTGCAACTATAAACCATACCTAAAGGGAGAATCCATTTAGCTCTCAAGAGTATGCTCTGCCAAGTTATCCCTTATTTATTGCTTTTTAATGAAAAATTTCATGTGTATCAAAACACAATCCTACAACAAAGGAAGTGCAGCTCTGGGACCGGAGTACTTTATAATGTAGAATTTACATGTGAACATTAATTTTTCTAGATGGAATTACCTAATGAATTTTTTTTGTGCTCAGGAATGAGGTTTTTTATTAAGTTAGTGAGCATCCTACTATTAACTCTTCCATACATGCAAGTTTTCAGAAAGCTCAGAAAATAATTTAAACTATCCTATTTTCCTTGAGAATATGGATCTTAGCTGTCAAATACCCTGAATCTTCTCTTCTAAAAGCACACACAGTATTTTAAACTGCCACCTAAATTGAGATTGTTTTAGAGAGACTGATTTCAGGATAAAATAAAGGTCTCAATGTATAGTCCCACTTTTGAAGACTGATTTAACAGTGAATTTATTTATTCCATTTATTTATCTCTTTTGTTCCTCTAAAAATAATCAAAACAATTAACGTTGTTATTCTATAGAGTGGTTTTGATTATAAATAAGAAAAAAACTGACTCAAACTAGTCTATGCAATAAAGACATTTATTGTATTACATAACAGGAAGTTCAGCAGAGCAAGTTTAAAAGTTGGTTGATACAACAAGACCATTGCAAACCCACATTCTGTCTCTCCATTCAACAGTCCACAGTGAGCTTAGGGTGACTCAAAGATGCTTACCCCTGGGCTTGCTCCCTCCATAATTACAGGTTGCCAATGGCAAGCAGGATGATACATTTCCTTATTTACATTCAACAGGTTATATTTCCCCCACCCGCACCATGGAATAATAATCTTTCCCTTAAGTCTGACTAGGCCAATTTCTAACACATGGCCATCCCCCGTCTAACTAAAGTTGCTAGGTCATCCCCAGTCTAACTAAAGCTCTTTGTTTTCTATTACTATAAAAGAATACCTGAAACTGGTTAATTTGTAAAGAAAAGAGGTTTACTTAGCTCACAGTTCTGACAAATATATGTCCAAGATTGGCTACTGATATTGCCCATTGCGCCCTTCACCCCCACCACCCTTCCCTATTTACATAGACTTTGTTTCCATTTTTTTTCTTTCTCATAATTTTTCCTTTCCTTTCTTCCCTTTCCCCTTCCCCTCCTGCCACCCCTCCCCATTTGGACCATTTCCTATTTCAAATTATCAATTATTCATTTTAATCATTTTCATCCTTATTTACACTTTCAGTTTCTCACACTAGAGAAACTATTTGATATTTACATGTGTGTCCTATTTATTTCACTTAAGAGTATGGCCTCAATATGCATCCATTTAGCTATAAATGACTCGAGTTTCTCGTTCTTTATGGTTGAGTAGTACTTGTTTTTCAAAAATTAATTTTATTGGTACATTTCAGGTATACAATATAATGACATTCATCATTGGAAATTTTCACCCTTACATAATCTCTCTTGGTTCTTATTTTGCCCCCTTCCCCTGCCCTCCCTTCAACCCCTCCATCCCTCCCTATTTACAAAGACTTTATTTCCATTTTTTCAGTTTCTCATATTAATACCATTCCCTTCTTTCCTTTCCCCTACCCCTCCCACTTTTCCTTTCCCCCCTTTCTTCCTATTTCATAGTATCTATTATACCTTTTAGTCCTTATTTACACTTTCAGTTTCTCACACTAGAGAAACTATTTGGTATTTACACATGTGTGTCCTATTTATTTCACTTAAGAGTATTGCCTCAATGTGCATCCATTTATCTATAAATGTCTCTAGTTTCTCATTTTTTATGGCCGAGTAGTACTCCAATTTATTTAAAAAATCACATTTTCTTTATCCAGGCTCCAGTTGATGGGCAATTGGGCTGCTTACAAGTTTTAGCTATTACAAATTGTGCTGCTATGAACATGGGTACATGTATATCACTGTGGTATGATTCTTTTAATTCTTTGGGGAAGATACTCAGCAAGGGTCAAATGGGACTTCCAGTCCTACTTCTTTAAAGTATCTCCATACTGATTTCCACGGTGGTTGCACCAGGCTACACTACCACCAGCAGTGGAGCAGGGTTTCTCTTTCCCCTGAGCCCCACAAGAATTTGTTATTGGTTGATTTTATGATACCAGCCATTCTTTCTGGGGTGAGGTGGAATCTGAGCATTGATTTCATTTGCATCTCTCCAGTGACCAGTGATGTTGAACATTTTTTCATACGTTTATTTGTTATTTCTAATTCTTTTTCTGAGAAATGTCTGTTCATTTCAGATGCCCATTTTTGGATTGGGTCTTTAAATTTGGGAGGTCTGATTTTTTAAGGTTCTTTTTAGATTCTAGATAGTAGACCTTTGTCTGAGGAACAGCAGGTGAAAATATTTTCTCAGATTGTGGTTTGTCTCTTCACACTGTTTGTGGTTTCTTTTGCTGTGCAGAAGCCTTTCAATAGGAAGAGATCCCACTTGTTGATTGTTTGTTCTAGTTCACAGGGCACTGAGGTTTTGTTCATAGAATCTTTTCCTACACCAATGTCTTCAAGAGTTCTACGTAATCTCTGTTCCAGCCAGTTCAGCGTTTCTGTTTCAATACTTAGATCTTTAATCCATTTTGATTTTAGTTTAATGTGCACTGAGAGAGATAGGTCTAGTTTTAATCTTTGACAAGTGGAAACCCAATCTGTCCAGCACCATTTATTAAAGAGGCTATCTTCCCTCCAGTAAGGGGTGTTTGGCTCCTTTGTCAAAGATGAGGTGGCTGAGTGTGTCTGGAGTTGTTTCTGCATCTTTTAATCTATTCCACTGATCCTCAGGTCTGTTTCTTTGTCAGTACCATGCTGTTTTTATCACAGTAGCTTTGTACTATAGTTTCAAGTTGGGGGTTGTAATACCCCCTGCCATGTCTCTGTTACCTAGAATTGCTTTTGCTATTCTAGGTCTCTTCTTCTTTCAAATGAATTTTTGGATTTTCTCCAGGTCTGTGAAGTATGCTGCTGGGACTTCAGTTGGGATTGCATTGAATCTATATAGCAGTTTTGGAAGTATAGCCATTTTCACTATGTTGATTCTTGCTACCCAGGAGCAGGGGATGTCTCTCCATTTTCTCATATCATATTCAATTTCTCTTTGCAGAGGGCTATAGTTTCCAGAGAAGAGGTCTTTGATTTTTTTTTTGTTAGGTTGATTCCTAGGTAGTTCAGTTTTTTGGATGCTACTGTGAAAGGAATTGGTTGCCCCATTTCTCTCTCAGTGAGTCTGCCGTTCATGTAGAGGAAAGGTATTGATTTTAGTGTGTGGACCTTCTATCCAGCTACTTTACTGAATTTGGTTATTAAGTCTAGAAGACTTTTGGTAGAGTTCTTGGAGTGTTCTATATAGAGTATCATGCCATCTGCAAATAATGACCATTTGACTTCTTCATTTCCTACCTTTATTCCTTTTATTTCTTTCTCTTGTGTAATTGCTGTGCCTAATGTTTCCAGAACTATATTGAACAGGAGTGGTGATAGTGGACATCCTTGTGTTGTTCCTGATTTCAGTGTGAAGGATTTCAGTTTTGGACCATTTAGTATGATATTGGCTGTTGGTTTTTCATACATGGCTTTGATCAGATTGAGGTAGAGACTGTCTATTCCAATTTTTTGTAGGGTTTTTATAAGAAATGTGTGTTGGAATTTGTCAAATGGTTTTTCTGCATCTATTGAGATGATCATATGGTTTTGTTCCTTGGCTCTATTGATGTAATGTATTACACTTATTGATGTGTGTATGTTGAACCATCCCTGCATCCCTGGGATGAACCCCACTTGGTCAGGGTGTATGATCTTCTTGATGATCTTCTGCATTCTATTTACCAATATCTTGTTAAAAATTTTTCATCTATGTTCATGAGTGAGATTGGCCTATAGTTCTTTTTTTCGGTTGGGTCTTTCTCTGCTTTGGGGATCAAGGTGATGTTTGCTTCCAGGAATGAATTTGGAAGTATTGCTTCCTTTTCAATTTCATTGAAGAGTTTAAACAGTAGTGGCAGTAGTTCCTCTCTAAATGGCTTGTAGAATTTGCCAGTGAAACCATCAAGACCAGGGCTTTCCTTAGTTGGTAAATTTGTAGTTTCATTGATTGATACTGGATTGCTTAGCATTTTTAGGTCTTCTTCCTTCAACTTTGGTAGTACAAACATATCTAGGAATCTCTCTATTTCTTCTGTGTTTTCTATCTTATTGGTCTATAGGTTCTAGAAGCAGGTATTGGAGATCCTCTGGATTTCTGCTGGGTCCATTGTCATTTCATCATTTTCATTCCTGATTGCATGGATTTGGGCCTTTTCTTTCCTTTTTTTGAGCAGGTTGGCTAAGGGTTTGTCAATTTTGTTTATTCTTTCGAAGAACCAACTCTTGGCTTCATTAATTGTTTGTATTGTTCTCTTAGTCTTCATTGCCTTGATTTCTGCTCTGATCTTTATAATTTCTTCCCTTGTATGAGCTTTGGGTTTGTCCTGCTCCTCTTTTTCTAGAAGCTTGCAGTTCAGCATCAGGTTGTGTAATTGGTCCCGCTCTGTTTTCCTCATATGCATATTCACTGCTATGAATTTCCATTGTAAGACTGCTTTCATTGTGTCCCATAGATTCTGATATGGTGTATTATCATTGTCATTTAATTGAAGGAAATGTCTGATTTCTTCTTTAATTTCCTCTGTGACCCACTGGTTTTTCAGAAGTGTGTTTTTCAATTTCCATTTTTTTCTGAAATTCTTGCAGTTTCTTTTGCTGTTGATCTCCAATTTCATCCCACTATGCTCTGATAATATACAGAGTATAACTTCAGTTCCTTTGAACTTACTTAAACATGTTCTATGAGTGAGTATGTGGTCTATTTTGGAGAATGACCTTTGGGGAGCTGAAAAGAATGTGTGTTATGATTTTGTAGCATGGACCACTCTGTAAACATCTGTTAAGTTCATTTGTTCAAGAGTTTGATTGAGTTCTAGTATTTTGTTGTTTATTTTTTGTCTAGTTCATCTATCCATTTGTGAAAGTGGGATTTTTAGGACACCCAGTACTATTGTATTAGTGCTTATATGATTTTTTCATGTCTGTTAGTATTTGTTTTATATAGTTCAGTGCACTAATGTTTAGATTCAAACAGATTTCCAGGAGATAAAAACCTCCATTGAAAGTCTATGCAGCAGAATGAGCCAAACTGAGTACAGAATTTCAGATATAGAAGATAGTATTGCAATTAGTGACCAGGAAAAGAAAACATTTCATTAAAATAGTAATAGACCTTGAGATATCAATCCAGCAGCTTCTAGATGATGCAAAGAAGAATAACATAAGACTGATCAGAGTCAATGAAGAAACAGGAGAGAGTGCAGGTGACATAAACTGTTCACAGAACTAATGGCAGAAAACTTCCCAAGCAGGGGAAAAGAACTTGACATACAGATAAGTGAGGCATATAGGACTCCAACTAGTCTTCATCAAAACAAACAAACAAACAAACAAACAAACTACACATAGGCATATACTAGTTAAGATTCCAGAAACCCAACAGAAGAACAAAATTCTACAAACAGAGTGAGAAACAAATCACATACAAAGGAAAGCCCGTTAGAATCACAGCAGACTTCTCAAAGCAAACCTTCAAGGCAAGAGGAGCTTCGAGTGACATATATCAAGCACTAAAGGAAAACGGCCTCCAACCAGATTGGTGTACCCTACAAAACTGTCTTTTAGAATTCATGGAGAATAAGATACTTTCATGACAAAGAGCACCTTAGAAACTTCATGAATACCAAACTTCCACTCCAAAAAATTTTAGGCAGTATCCTAGGAAAAGACAATGAGGATCACAACCCCAGAAAGCCCAGAAGAATGAATCCATCAGGCACAACATGAAATTAAACACAAAGGGGGAGAATCCAACAAAAAAACATGTCATAACAATGATAAGTGAATACATACAAGTTATAAAACAAATGTTAATGGTTTCAACTCACCAATCAAAAGAAATAGACTGGCAGAATGGGTCAAGAAGCAAGATCCAACAATATGCTGCAGAAAAGAAACACACTTAATTCTAAAAGAAACTCATAGACTAAAAGTTAAAGGGTGGAAAACAGTACTCCATGCCATAGGAACACAAAAAAATGCAGGAGCAGCTATCCTCCTTGCAGATCAAGTGGATTTCAAAGCAACACTGCCTCAGAAAAACAGAGAAAAACACTAAATTCTGGTAAAGAGAACAGTCCATGAGGAAGAAATGACAATCATATATATGTGTGTGTGTGTGTACATATATATATATTTATTTATATAAATATATATATATATATCAAACACTAGTGCACCCAACTATGTAAAACAAATACTGATGTACATGAAAAATCATATAAGCACTAATACAATAGTAGTCAGGGTCTTCAAAACCCCACTGCCACAAATAGATCAACTAGACAAAAAATAAACAACAAAATACTGGAACTCAATCAAACTCTTGAATAAATGAATTTAAAAGATGTTTACAGAGTGGTCCATGCTACAAAATCATAACACACATTCTTTTCAGCTCCCCAAAGGTCATTCTCCAAAATAGACCACATACTCACTCATAGAACATGTTTAAGTAAGTACAAAGGAACTGAAGTTGTCCCCTGTATATTATCAGACCATAGTGTGATGAAATTGGAGATCAACAGCAAAAGAAACTGAAAGAATTTCAGAAACATATGGAAATTGAAAAACACTCTTCTGAAAAACCAGTGGGTCACAGAGGAAATTAAAGAAGAAATCAGACACTTCCTTCAGTTAAATGACAATGACAATACAACATATTGGAGTCCATGGGACACAATGAAAGCAGTCTTACAAGGGAAATTCATGGCAGTGAATGATATAAAAAATCAATGAAGCCAAGAGTTGGTTCTTTGAAAGAATAAACAAAATTGACAAACCCTTAGCCAACCTTCTCAGAAAAGGAAAGAAAAGTCTCAAAGGAATGAAAAGGATGAAATGACAACAGACTGAGCCGAAATCCAGAGGATCATCAATACCTGCTTCGAGAACCTATAGACCAATAAGATGGAAAACACAGAAGAAATAGACAGATTCCTAGACATGTGTGTATTACCAAAGTTGAAGGAAGAAGACCTAAAAATACTAAGCAACCCAATATCAGTCAATGAAATTGAATACTTACCAACTAAGGAAAGCCCTGGTCTTGATGGTTTCACTGGCAAATTCTACAAGCCATTTAGAGAGGAACTACTGCCACTACTATTTAAACTCTTCAGTGAAATGAAAAGGAAGCAATATTCCCAAATTCATTCCTGGAAGCAAGCATCACCTTGATCCCCAAAGTAGAGAAAGAACCAACTGAAAAAGACAACTATAGGCCAATTTCCCTCATGAACAGAGATGCAAAAATCTTTAAATAGATACTGGAAAACAGAATGCAGAAGATCATCAAGATCATACACCCTGACCAAGTGGGATTCATCCTGTGGATGCACGGATGATTCGACATACGTGAATCAATAAATGTAATATACTGTATCAATGGAGCCAAGGGCAAAAAATATAATCATCTCAATAGATGCAGAAAAAGCATTTAACAAAATCCAACATGGCTTTCTGATAAAAACCCTACAAAAAATTGGAATAGACGGACTCTACCGCAATCTGATCAAAGCCATGTATGAAAAACCAACAGCCAATATCATACTAAATGGTCCAAAACTGAAATCCTTCACACTGAAATCAGGAACAACACAAGGATGTCCACTATCACCACTCCTGTTCAATATAGTTCTGGAAACATTAGGCACAGCAATTACACAAGAGAAAGAAATAAAAGGAATAAAGGTAGGAAATGAAGAAGTCATATGGTCATTATTTGCAGATGGCATGATACTCTATATAGAACACTCCAAGAACTCCACCAAAAGTCTTCTAGACTTAATAACCAAATTCAGTAAAGTAGCTGAATAGAAGGTCCACACATTAAAATCAATACCTTTCCTCTACATGAACCACAGACTCAATGAGAGAGAAATAGGACAAAGAATTCCTTTTACAGTAGCATCCAAAAAAAACTGAGCTACCTAGGAATTAGCCTAATAAAAGTAATCAAAGACCTCTTCTCTGGAAACTATAGCACTCTGAAAAGAGAGATTGAAGATGATATCAGAAAATGGAAAGACATCCCTTGCTCTTGGATATAAGAATCAACTTAGTGAAAATGTCCATACTTCCAAAAGTGCTATATGGATTTAATGCAATCCCATTGAAATTCCAGCAGCATACTTCACAGACCTTGAAAAAAAAATCCAAACTTTCATTTGAAAGAAGAAGAGACCTAGAATAGCAAAAGCAATTCTAGGCAACAGAGACATGGTGGGGGGTATCACTACCCCCAGCCTGAAAGTGTATTACAAAGCTACTGTGATTAAAAACAGCATGACAAAGAAACAGAGCTGAAGCCCAGTGGAACAGATTAGAAGATGCAGAAACAATTCCAGACATACTCAGCCACCTCATATTAGGCAAAGGAGCCAATCACCCTCACTGGAGGAAAGGCAGCCTCTTTAATAAATGGTGCTGGAAAAATTGGGTTTCAACTTGCCAAAGATTAAAACTAGACCTATATCTCTCACTGCACACTAAACTAAAATCAAAATCGATTAAAGATCTAAGTATTAAAACAAACTGGCTGGAACGGAGGTTAGGTAGAACTCTTGAAGACATCAGTGTAGGAAAAGATTTTATGAACAAAACCTCAGTTGCTCGTGAACTAACACAATCAACAAATGGGATCTCTTCTTATTAAAAAGCTTCTGCACAGCAAAAGAAACCACAAACAGTGCGAAGGGACAACCTACAATGTGGGAAAAAATTTTCATCTGCTGTTCCTCAGACAAAGGTCTACTATCTCGAATCTATAAAGAACTTAAAAAGATTAGACCTCCCAAATTTAAAGACCCAATCCAAAAATGGGCATCTGAAATGAACAGACATTTCTCAGACAAAGAAGTAGAAATAGCAAATAAATACATGAAAAAATGCTCAACATCACTGGTCATTCAAGAGATGCAAATGAAAACTATGCTGAGATTCCACCTCACCCCAGAAAGAACGGCTGCTATCATGAAATCAACCAATAACAAATACTGGCGGGGCTGTGGGGAAAAAGGAACACTGCTCCACTGCTGGTGGGAGTGTCGACTGGTGCAACCACTGTGGAAATCAGTATGGAGATACCTCAAAGAACTAGGACTGGAAGTCCCATTGGACCCTGCTATTTCCCTGCTGGGGATCTTCCCCAAAGAATTAAAAGAATCATACCACAGTGATATACGTGTACCCATGTTCATAGCAGCACAATTTGTAATAGCTAAAACTTGTAAGCAGCCCAATTGCCCATCAACTGGAGACTGGATAAAGAAAATGTGGTTTTAAAAAATAAAATGGAGTACTACTCTGCCATAAAAAATGAGAAATTAGAGACATTTATAGCTAAATGGATGCACATCGAGGCCATACTCTTAAGTGAAATAAATAGGACACACGTGTAAATACCGAATAATCTCTCTAGTGTGAGAAACTGCAAGTGTAAATAAGGACTAAAAGTTATAATAGATAATGTGAAATAGGAAGAAAAGGGGCAAAAGGGAAGGGGAAGTGGGAGGAGTAGGGGAAAGGAAAGAAGGGAATGGAATTAATATGAGAAAATGAGAAAATGGAAATAAAGTCTTTGTAAATAGGGAGGGATGGAGGGGTTGAAGGGAGGGCAGGGGAGGGGGGAAAAATAAGAATCAAGAGACTATGTAAAGGTGCAAATTTCCAATGATGAATGTCATTATATTATATACCTAAATTGTACCAATAAAATTAATTTTAAAAATATAGGGCCAGGATTATTTACTAATTAGTTTACACAACAGAAGGAGGGTGAGGGAGAGAGGCAACACAGAAGACTCCTATATTTTTCTCATTAACTGAAGCAAGGGAGACTGGAGTGAGGTCTGGCAGGAGATATTGAGCTCCTTTCCCATCTTGCACATGTCACATTTGAAATGCTGTCAGACACTGATATGGCAATTTTTGGGTTTTTTTGGTACTGGGGATTGATTTTGGGACCTTGCACTTGTGCGGTAGGCGCCAGAACCACTGAACTAAATCCCCAGCCCGATATGGCAATTGTAAGGAATTATCCTGGATATATGAATTTGGGACTTAGCAGTAAATTAGGGCTGAAGGTATCAACTTAGAAGTCATTGACATGGCTAGTATTTAACACCAAGTGTATTAGTTACTTTACTTTTAATTGGTAAAATACCCAAGAAGCAGACAGAAGGGAGAAACTGGGAGTAGAAATATTCCCTTCCAGCCTGTGCCTCTAATGGCCCATCTCTTTGGACCAGGCCCTATCTCTGAGCAACATATTCAGCTATGAACTGAGACTTCTCACTCTGTTTCCTGCCTACCATGGGTGGAGCAATTTTCCCTGCCATGACCTCCTACCATGCTGTTTCTGCCTTGGAGACTGCAACCATGGACTGAACTCTAAAACCTTGAGGAAAAGCAAACATCTCCTTTAAGTGATGAATATTGGGTATTTTGTCCCGGTGACAAAACAGAGACTAATACACCACAATATTTATTTTTTTGTATATCTTATACCTTGTACAGACTGTTTTGAAAAGAGGTGAAAATCAGAAATAGGATTAATATTCTAGAGATTGCTTGCTTGACTCTCTTTTTGTAATTATTCCTTCATTCTGTTTGTAAAATAAGGATTTCCACATTCAGTAGGGATCATATGAAAAATTAAACTGTTGAAAAGGGTATAGAACAGCATTACTGCCAAGTCCATAGACATTTATCACAGAATGTTGGGTTTTTTGTTTTGTTTTGTTTTGTTTTTTGACACAGGGTACTCACTATGTAGTCCAGGCTGGCCGTGAACTTTTGGTGATCTCCTGCCTCGGCCCCCTGAGTGAGTGCTGGGATTACAGGCATGCATAGCCATACCAAGCTTCAGAATGCTGTTTTGAAATCACACTTCTGCTCTCCCTAATTTCCAGATCCAAAGTCCAGGCAGGAGCAGTTGGAACCTAAATCACATATGGCGTCTTGCTACAAGGGAGCTTGGGTTTTGTGGCCTTTCCTGGCCAGTAAGGTATACGAGAAGGATGCCACAGATGCTGAATTTGCCACATTTGTAAGAAAAATGGAGGTGTTGTGTGGTTTTAAAATTAGACCTTAACTTTACTGGAGATTTTAAGAAATTTTATTGGAAGTTTTTCATGTAGGATTTTTTTTCTGGTTTTTGAAGGGATAAAGCAGCTACAGGAAACTGTGGAAAAGCTACCTTAGAAGCTGTGAGCCAGATTTTGAAACTAGCCATTTATTGTTAACAAGAAAGAAGAGTTGACTGAAATAACTGTGAGAACAGCACTGAGGAAATCATCAATGAAACTGGAAAAATAAACCTGAGTCTGTTTACTTTCTTGCCAAATATGTTACTTAGAGATTTCCTTTTCAATGACCTTAATTTAGTTTGGGAAGAGAATACACACACACACACACACACACACACACACACACACACAGGACATGTTATCTGTGATATGTGAGTGATCTTTGCATCTTTGTTGGTGACTGTGTTTTACTTTTTGGTGGATGTACAATTAACACAGAATGCAAAATTAGGAGTGCAGGTATTGATTTTGTTTTTCAAGCAGAGGCTAAGAAAACTGCATAAAACCTTAATAGCTATAAATACTTCTATTTTCTCTGCTTAAAAATCTTTGGGATATTGACAAAGATGGCTATGGCTTATTTAAAATTATATTAGAAATATCATAATGGAATGTGAATACAAATTTCCTGTTTTTGTAAAGGATACTTGGGTTTACAGCAATGAAACAAATTGAAAGTCTTCAGGAAACTTGCCCAATTATGATGTTTGATGTAGTTGATTGAATCCTAACAATAATAAATTACAATGGTACCCAATAGTTTTTTAGTTTTTAAGATTTTGAAACCTTTTCTAAAATTTTTCAAACTTCCCATGTATTATTTCATTTAATCCTCATTTTATAGTAATTTTCTAAATTGTATGATATTTGATTATTTCCATTTTTAAGGATTTGAAGAAATGGTAAACTGACATAATGATTATTAGTGCCAAAATTCCTTGTAATATGTATAAGCAATGGATGACACAAGAATTATGTATTTGTTGTCACTTATGACTTGTTCTTTTGAATCTGGAACTTTCTGAGACATAGCAGCCTTGGAGTTCAATTTCAGTGTCATGAAAAGCTCCTTCAATGGTCATGGTGTTGGATATTGTAAACTATGAAAAGGAAAGGAAAAGTGTTAAAATGATAAAACTGCAAACTACCCATCCAGAGGGCACACAACCAGGTGAAGGGAAATGAGAAAAAAGAATTAGTAAAGTAAAAACAGTGAGGCTCAGACATAGGAAAGTGGGTTTTAGGGCTATCATGTGCATTTTCTCCATATGACTGAAGAGCCAAGACAGACCCAAAGCCTAGATCACCCTTTTTCTTTTTCCTTCTTTATTTAATGTATATGGAGACTGCATGCATGATGAGGCTAGTGGTTTAGTCTTGTGAGTCCCTTTTCTGAAAGAAAGAATAAATTTACTGTTCTTTTTGGTGGTAGGATTGTCTGAATGTATAAATGTAACAATTCAGGAGCAGTTCTGTGAAGAGTCAAGAAATACATGTGTATAATTACCATATTCATAGGATGCTCTTGGTTCCATGTGAACAAAAAGCCCACCTCAAATTGGACCAAATTACAATGGGTTATTGTTTGCTTTCAAATGAAAAGGCTAACAATAGGTCACCAGGGTTTGATCAGTGCTCCAGCTCCATTTCTCTGAAGTTCTCTTAGCTCTGCTTCTTCTGTTCCTTCAACAGAGCAGATTTCCCTTATGGTCACAGAATGGGGGCAGCAGTTCCAAGCCTCACACTTACATATCACAATGTCAAAAAGAATGGGAAACTTTTTCAACTATTGAAAGGAAAAAAGCTCTAAACCACTAGAATCAATTAAGGTGCCATGCTCATCTGGAACCAATCACTGTGCTGAAGGAAGGCTCTGTGCTGATTGATTCATGTCTACTGGGGTTCAATCCTGCGTTGTAGCTATGGAGTTGGTGGGGAGGAGGGAGATGCACCATAAAAATCCATGGCTGAGTCACAGTAAGGCAAATGGGATGGGAGACCACCTACATGTTCATGTATGTAAATCAAGACATGATGCCACCTGTACTTGCCTTAAATACTGTTTTCCAGTTCTTTCCCAAATTGCACAGAGGGCTGGTGCGATGCCTGTGGGATTTTAATGTATAGGGGCTGAAACTTTCAGGGGCAGGAGGTGGAGAATAATCTCATCAGGCTCCTACAAACCAAAGCCTTCTCAAAGAATATTTGGAAGATGCAAATTTTTGACATTTAACAGTAGCTCAGGGATAAGTTTAATTATAAATCATCAGTAAGGGAATGTTAATATTAGCAGTCTAAAATTAACCACTCAGAAGCGAAAGAGTCAAGGAATTGTTGTCAGCTATGTTCAAAGGCAAAAACTAAAATCTGCTTCTTTTGTCTCCTCAAAAGGAATTTCCATGAAATTTCATGGCTTTGTGACTACATAAAGTTCTTTTCTGTCCAATACTGTACGTTTTTTTTTTTTTGGTACCAGGAATCCAACTCAGGACCTTGCGCTTGCAAGGTAGGCGGCGGAACCACTGAGCTAAATCCCTGGCCCCCAATACTGTACCTTCTTCAGGATGTAGTTCTTAAAGCTTTCATATTACGTAGTTAACTTTTCTCATTTGGTGACTAAAATCTCTATGTGATATAAGGCTTTGTCATGTATGGGTAAAAAATCTTGTGAGGAAACACTGATTTAAAATATTATGAGATTCTGAAAGTTCAGGATAGTAGAGACTTTTAAATTTGCATTGTGCAGCATGGAATCAAAAGGAGACTAGAGCTCCCAATGGCAAATGTCTGTAACCTCAGCCCTCTAACTGTCTTTCCTAAGGCCCCACAACACACACCTCTTCCTTATATAATGCAGTATGTGTTGAAGCAGGATCAAGGGCAATTGACAAAGGGAGTTTTGTCCAGGAAGGGCTCTAATCTGTTAAATGTCTTTGATAATGTCCTTCTCCAAGTGAGACTAGAGACTGGGTCCTGTATGCATCATGAAAAAAATTCTGAAATATTTAGACTGGTCTCTACCGTAATCTCAAAGGCTTACAATGACAGGTGGCCAAATTTGTCTAATTTTCTGTTTTTGCACTTTGCATTTTAGTACTACTTTTTCTATTACTAGCTATGAAATTCAAGGCAAATGATTTCACCTATGTGCTCTTCCTGTCAGATACAGATAATGCTGCCCCTTCATTGCAGTACTATTGGTAGGATCAAATTAGGTAGCATGTAGGTATTTGAATACTACAAAGGTTTACAGTAGTAAAGAATTATCATTTAATCTTTCAACATGTAAAATGGTTTGGAGCATTTTATTTATTTATTTATTTATTTTTACAACCACTTTTTTTTTTTGGCTTAAATTCTTTTATCAGTACATTTTAGGTATACAATACATTTACATTTATCATTGGGTGCTTGTACCTGTACATGATGTATCTTGGTTATTATTTTTTCCCCGTTACCTTCCTCCCCCTCCACCCTTCCCTATTTACATAGACTTTGTTTCCATTTTTTTCTTTTCTCATAAGTTTTCCTTTACCTTCTTTCCTTTCCCCTTCCCCTTCCACTTCCCCTACCCCTTTGGGCCTTTTTACAACCACTTTTAAATGGTACCATACATCTATTAAATAATTTGAAAAATAGGCAAGTGCCTTTCCAACCCAATATGCTTTTACGAAGAGCTGCCAAGCCACTAGCAACACTGATCAACAGTGACCTCATATATGCATCAAAATCAGCACAGACAATATGACAATAAATTAAAAATCAAATAATACAGTATATACAGTAAAGGATACAATTTTCTGAATTAGTTTAAATCCTAATCACAATAAAAACTACTTTGAGCTCAATTGAAGGATGAAAAAACACTAGCCTACAGAATTCATAAAGAAATACTAAATGAACAGATGTACATAAAACCCTCAGTGAAGTAAAAATATTTGCAATAATCTTTAAATTACAGATATATCCTGGGGTGCTTTCATAATCACTTAAATAGCACATCTCTAATTGCATTTTCATGGACATGATAGAAATGGATCCTTACTTTTCAGTGAATTATATAATCAAGAATGAATAAATAGGTCAATTTAGATGCAAAGCCTGTCAAATATAATTAAAATATATATTGTAATATTGCAGTGATAAATATGGAATTCTTTTGGAATAGTTTGACTATGCAATTCTTGAATGTACCTAAGATTTCATTTTTGTAACAGGAATTCTTATTGCAGAGTGATACAGTTTGAGCACTCTAAAAAGCAAAGTACTAAGATGCTTCTACTTTATAAAATTAGATACTAAGAAAAAAAGTATATGGAAGACTTTTTGCTATTATCATGCAAGTAGAATGGCAGTTAAATCTCTGATAGCAGGGATCCAACCTTACCATTAGCACAGTGTCTGTGATTTCATTTGCTTTAATGAAATGGGGAGAGAGAATGCCTACTGAGACATACAAAACTGTTAAGAATCAGGAAAATGGATTTTGACAGGAAGACATAAGGATGTATGTCTTTCTTGAGATGAATTCTAAAGCCCTTTTATGTGGTCATGTGAAACATTTAAAGCCCTTACTATAAACTGCATAAAATAACATTTTATTCACTTGTAATTTCTTTGTTCTGCATTAATCAGGTTTGATAGGAAAAGCAAACTAACCCTCCTCTCATTCTAATCTTGAGGCAGATAGTAGAAGCTGGCTCTTGTGCCTATTCAGGAGTTCTAGGAAAAGAAAGGGGTGATGGGTTCAGCTGGAAATGGCAGGGAGGTCCCTGTGTACCTCTCTGTAAGAACAGAATTGAAAAGGAGTATTTAATCTCTGCAATCCTTGACTTCAAACGACCACCATTGTGGAATTAGAAGGAAAGACACAGCACTAAGGGGGTAATTTGTAAAGAAGTATCTGAGAATGATTTAAAATAAAAATTCATTGCAGAGTATCTTTCCCTTCATCCATCCTTGGCTCTGTTTCCCCCAAGGTTACATCTTACTCATTCCCCTTTCTAGACACAAAATACTTGACCTTGATACAAAGGCTATGGGCTTTGCTGTGTTGTGATCTTCCTCCTCTTAGTAGTCCTGGTAGACTCAGAAAAAAACAAGGGCAGGTAACTGGAAATCTTTCCTTCTCTTTTGCTCAAATTGTAAATGGGGGAAAATTATTTGAAGGAGAAAGGCCTGCTGGGGACCTTTTTTGCCAGGTTACTTGATATCATCAACCAAAGGCACAACTGACCTGTTCTCATATTCCTGACTTCAGAAACCATTTTTTCTTTTCAGTGAAACCTATGACTTTAAATGATGTGGTTTGAAGTAGTTTCTGTTTCTAGTATCCCATTGCATTCCCTCCAAATATCCCCACAAATGTCACAGGAAAGGAAACATGAATGAACACTGTAATTACTAGTGAGCCCCGAATCAAGGTTATTCCCAATTTAACTCTTATGAATCATATATCACAACAAAGAACTCAGACAGTTCCCAGTTATTTGATGTCTTCATGTTATGTCTGGTGTGAACCTGACTCCATGGTGGAAAGAGGACATCCATGTGAGTTTTGAGGTGTGGCTCCATCCCTCAACCTATCTGATATTTGACCGTCTATAGAATGGTGAACTTTACCTACCTAATAGGGCCTTAAGAAAGTTAAATGAGAATAGAAGTAATGGTGCCAGAGCCAAAGAGACAAGACTCCAGGCATTAGGTCTCTGGATCTGTGAGAACTATTTTTAAGTATTTTTACTTAAGGAAATTGAGGCAGAATGATACTACTTCCTCTCAAATATAAAACCCCCAAATGATGAACACAACCCCACATTCCATAACCCCACCCATCTCCTCACCCTTGTGTCTAGGCTTATTTTGCTTAAACCCACAGTATTCCCAGATTCAAACTAGGAGAAACTGGAGCAATGGCTTAGAAGAGTGGGATTGTAAAATGGACTAGGATGAGGATGATTCAAAGTGAGGAAGGATTTGGAGTACAGAAACCCCCAAACCTTAGGGATATGTTTCTCTTTTATTTCTTTCTAGAAAATAAATGGTAAATAAAATAAAAAAGATATCTTCAGCAAATTTCTGTTGACCCAGTTTCTTTAAACCTTGGAGGATTTTCTTGGTTGTTGTTGTTTGGTGATGTTGAGTATCCAGTCCGGGGCCTCAAGCACTCTATGCTAGCACTCTGCCACTGAGCCACACCACCAGCCCCTTTAGCTGCCCAGGCTTTCTTCAAACCCGTGATCCTCTTGTCTCAGCCTCCCAAGTAGCTGGAATTATAGGCACGTACTACCACACCTGGCTCTAAGGTATTTTTTAAGGTAGAATAATACTATTCAGGATAGACAATATATCACTTAACATCTTGCTCCCTTTCCTTCCCATCTGTCTTCTCCCTATGAAAGCTCTAAGAGCTCAGCCAGTTCTGTCTGATCTTCCAAGTAGTCCCCTGTTCGACTTTCTCCTCCTGCCAATGTAGTCTCTCTGCTATCACTAGCAGGGGTTTTGTTACATGCAAATTTGATCACATATGCCTTAAATAAATATTTACTGAGTTTTCACTTCCTACCAGCTAATACTCTAATTTCTGAAAATCTCCTTTAATAACTTTCCATAACTTATGGAATTACGTGGTTACCAACTACCTGTCTCTCACCCTTTCCACATGGTGGTTTTCCAACACACCAGGGTCCTTTCTGTTTCCTGAGAGTGGTGTGCCAACTCAATTCTTGGCTTTGCTGTTCCCTCTACAATGAAAACCCTTCCCTATCTGGTTGGTCTGAAGAATTCTTAATTCATCCTATGATACATCCCAAAGGGAATTTTCTTTTTATTTTATGAAAAAATAAAATAATGTAAAAAAATAAAACAAAATTTCATAATCAATAAAAGAATAACAGTAGTTAACACACTATATATCGTTATCTTCAAACTAGTTACTCAGGTTACAAGACAAACCAAAAAGATTCTTACAAAAAAACAATAACACAAAACTTTCTTTTCAAAGATGATAAACTAGTAGTATAAGTGAAATCAATTAGCACATATATTGAAATATTTTTAAAACAATGGAATTTATATTTTGGGTACTTGAACCTCTCCCTACTTCCTATCTGTCTCACATTTTTCACTCTCCCTATCCATCTATATATTTTTTTTGTATAAGAGAAACCATGTGATATTTGAGCTTGTTGTGTTTCTGACTTATTTCACTAAACATTACATTCTCAAGTTGCATCCATTTACCTATGAATGCCTTAAGTTTCTTTTTCTTAATGGCAGTGTAGTACTCCATTGTGTGTAAATACACATTTTCTTTCTCCATTCATCTGTTGATGGTCATATATGCTGTTTCCAAGATCTAGCTATTATAAATTGTGCTACTATAAACATGAGTATGCATGTATT
The DNA here is from genome assembly GCF_053883595.1 of Heterocephalus glaber. Lineage (NCBI taxonomy): Eukaryota > Metazoa > Chordata > Mammalia > Rodentia > Bathyergidae > Heterocephalus > Heterocephalus glaber. Next base: position 12,278,761 of record NW_028258344.1, read on the forward strand.
ACTCTAATATGATGATTTTAACTCTCTTGGGAATATACATAGAAGGGGAAAAACTGGGTCAAATGGAATTTCTATTTTATTTTTTTGAGGAATCTTTACACTGATTTCCATAGCACCAACAATGTAGTACTTTCCACCAATAATGTAGTAAAGTTTCTTTTTCTCCACATCTTTCATTGTGTATCTATATGAAGAAGACTGAGTCTAGAACCATGTACTTCACCATGTACTAAACTAAAGGGAATTTTCATAAAGGCATCTCTGATCTTTTCTTCGTATCTAACCCAGAGTGAGGTTCACCACTGCCTTGAATATTATTGTGAGTGCTACAACATGTTTGATGCTGGATTGTAATGCTTTTTTCCCATGACTGTCTCCTGGCTATAGCACAAGCTTCCTTGGGTCAGAGTTAGTTATTGTGCATCTTGGTGTACCCAGTACCTGGTGTGATACATAAAAAATTATGTAATATACATTTGTCCAAAGAATACCAGCACAAGTGTAAATTAGGAAATCAGCTTCTCTGTGTATTTATCTCTAACTGTCATTTCTTAGGACCTCATTCTGTTTTTACTCTACAACTCTCTCCCTACACAATCTCACTTAATTTCATTACATCAATACATCTCTATGTTGATAAATTCCCAAAATATCTCTCTCCATCAAACTTTTCTTCCTAGTTTCTGCTCACATGTTTGACCATATATCTGATTGCTTATCTCTTCCTAGATGTCTCCCAGACATTTCAAGTGGTATGTCCAACAATGAAGTTCATCTTTCTCTTTCAATCTTAATTCATTTTCTGCTGTTAGACTACTACAGACCAAGTAACTTATGAAAAGAAATTCATTCCCTATTGTTCTGGAGGTTGGAAAGTCCAAGACTAAGGTGTTACCATCAAGCTGGTGATAGCCGGCATGCCACATCCCCACATGGCAGAAGGGCAAGTAAGCATGCACAAGGCAGAGAATGGGAAGAAGAAAACACACTCCAGAGGTCACTCACTGCTATAACAAAGCCACTGCCTGGATAACTGACCTCCTCCTGTGTTAAAGGTACTAATCCATTCATGAAGGTGAGAGGCCACATGACCAAATCACTTCTTCAAGTTCCCACTTCCAACACCTTCCCAGCAGCCATTAAAATGCAGCATGAGTTTTGGAGCAGACAAACTATTACAATCCCCAAGCCAAATCTTGTTGCTAAAAGTTCATTCTTCTCCACCCAACATCCAACCCATTACCACATCTAGTACTTTCTACTTGTAATACAGATCTCAAATCTCCTTTCTTCATCTCCACTGCTCCTTTACTGCTCCACACGGGTCTCTCTGCTATCACCCTGCCCTATATGTGGTCTCCACAAACAGACAAACTAACATTTTTTTAAAAATGCAAATGACATAAGTACTCTTTGCTTAAAAATGTTCAGAATCTTTCCCTTCATGAAAGATTAAACTCTGTCTGAATTCTTAGCATAGCTTGTAAACTGTATCCCCACTGTCCCTGTCTTCCTCTTGAAGGTTCCCTTGAATCCTTTCCTGTCACTGTACACTCTAGAAATACAGCCTGTCTCTTGCTCTGTAATGGGCTAGAATTCTCCCTACCAAATGGGAGCAGATGCAGTTCATATTATTGGAGTCATTAGTGGATGCTAAGAGTCACCAGATTATATTGCGGCTGTCAATCATCATTCAAAAGAAACAAATTGCTAATTAAGAGATAAGACAATATGACATATGTGTAACTTAACACTACCAAAGGTGAAAAAGCGATGTATCAAATATAAATATTCAAATAAATATATTTGAATAACTGGAATCACTTATGATACAGTTCATCTTGGAAAAAATGGAACGGATTAAGTTACTCCATTGATTTATCTAAGAGAGGTAAGTCTTTCTGCTCTGATGCACTTGAATTACTATTGAAAATATGTATTGGAGGACTTCAAATCTACACTTTAATAAACTACAACCTAATTATGTTTGCAAAACTGCCCAGAGATCCTACTCTATATTTCAAAAGGTATTCAAGTAGCTGAATGCTAGAGGACTTTACATTACCAAATCTATCTTATTCATGAATTCTACCAATGCAATTTATTTTCACATTTATCATAAGAAATAAATCACATGTTGTTATCAAGATAAAAATCACATTTTATGATACATTGCCTGTTTCTTTATTGTATTTCTTTTATTGCTTAGAGATTTTCCCCAGTGATAAGCCAAAACGATTTTCAAAAAATGAATTGGAAAAAATAGCAACCTTTAAAATACCATTTTCCTCAACTGTGGAAAAATTTCATTGCTGCAGTCAGTACTTTAATAATCTAGGTAGAAAGCAGTTATAGAAGCTTGGTTATTTCAAATATAGTTCAGGATCAGCGAAAACAAACCCCAAGTGCTCTGATTTTATTATTTAGGGAGTCAGTGCATCATAGCAGAAAGGCTTTAGCTTGTGGATTTAGAAACTTAAGTTTGAAATACTGTGCCTGCATAGATTTGGGATGATAATTTCTCTGTGCCTCTGGTTTCTCTGGATGATATCACATCTACTTCTAAGGTGGTGAGATTTAAATGACCTTACCCACCAGTGTGGTAGCTGGCACATAGTAAGCATTAATAATTGCAGTTTAATAAACTATAATGATGCAAAAATTTCCATCTTTTTCATTTATTCCTAAAGGAAGGTGCCAAGCTGCCTTTGGTGTTCAAATTACTGAGCAGCTAGAATTGATATAGTAACTGATTCTGTTGGTTTTCTAAAAGATGTGGGTTTTCTGGAAGACATGTTTATTCTGTCATGGTTCACTTGAGAGTTTAGTGACTTTGGCATTAGTATTATTGCCAGGAGTCTGAATTAATATACCCTTGCTGTCACAGAATTCTGAGGTTATTGTGCTTGTGTTTACAATTCCATTCTAAAGGGATAGAGCTTTTTACGAAACTATATGATCTCTAACCTTTCTGGAAACCCAAGTACTAGTCCATTCATTCCTTTATTTAGTCATTTATTTAAGTATCTACTGAGTGTGTTGTACACACTACATACTGATCTAGTCAAAGAAGAAACAGCAATGATCATATATACAACAATTTCCAACCTCTATCAGGCAGGGAATCAACATATAGAATAAATAAAATATATAGTATGCAAGGTGGTGAGAAACACTACGGAAACAGCATGTCAGGAAAAGAGAATGTGGAGTCCCAGACAGAGGACTTCTGGCTTTAACTGTGGTGGTCAAGGAAGGTATAATTGAGAAGGAGACACTTGAATAAAGACACAAAGAAGATGAAAAAGCCACATGGACCTCTGGGGGAGCACTGCTTCAGACAGAAAGGACAAATGTAGAGACGAAGACATGGAAATTGTCTAGTGACAGTGTAATGAGGAACTCCATGTGGTTTCAGTGAAGCAAGCAAGGCAGAGCACAGGAGGTATCCAAGAGCCAGGCTTGAAGGTCATTGTGGGGACCTTGACTTTTAATCTGAAGGATAATGGAATCTACACAGGGTGTTAAACAGAGGAGTGGAGAAAGCTGAGCAGAGCAGAGGAATTTTCTTTGAAGGTTACCCTTTTGGTGAATCAGGAAGGATGCTGCCCTTACAGTCTACAGCCTACCTTGGGGGTGGCCCCACAACTGGTCCTCTGGAAGTTCAAGTGCCCAATGACTCCTTTAGGTCCTATGTAAACTCCGTGTTTCTAAAATCCATCCCAAAATGGAGAGTATACAATTATAGCACAAGAGAATGGGTAGTAAAAGCTGCAAGATCAGTTACATAACACAAAGAATGTGTTCTAGACCTTTCTGAGGTTTGAAACAGAACAAGAAAGGGTAGAGAGAAAAACTTCTCACTCCTCCAGCCCCTAGAAACCATTGTTCTGCTTTCTGTCTCCATGACTTTGACTATTCTGAATACTTCATATAAAATGGAATCATATAGTATTTGTTCTCTTGTAACTGGCTGTCTTAGTCACTTTCATTGTAGATGGGACAAAATATCTGATACCTGCAACTTAAAGGAGGAAAAGTTTATTTGGGCTTATGTTTCAGAAGTGCCAGTCCATGTTTAGCAGGTTTATACGGAAATAGCATGGTGGAAGAGCTTATGGGAGGAAAGCTGCTCACATCATGACAGCCAGGAAATGAAGAGAGAAGTGAGGAGATGGGTAGGAAGATATACCCTTCTAGGTCATGCCCCCAGAGACCTGCCTGCCCTGACCAAGTCCATGTCCTATCAGTAAGTCAGCGATAGTGCCCTTGTAGTCCATCCTCTTCTAAATGGCCTGCCACTGAGGGCATGAGGCCTCTGGGGACATTCCTGATATAAACTAGAACATTGGCTTATTTTACTTAACATAATATCTTGTTTATAATAATTATTATAAACATAATATATTATTATAAACAATATATTATTTACCCATGTTAATATATTATTATAAACAATAATATATTATTTACCCATGTTACAGCATATATCAAATCTCATTCCTTGTAAGCCTGGCTAATATTCCAGAGACTTGAGCTCTTTTAAAGTCTACTCCTTCAGACCACCATCACCATCTTGGACTCTTCTTCATTTGTTTATGTCACCAGAGATTCCTCAGACCATGATTTTAGGGAAGACCCTGGAAGAGGCAGATAGTTGGAATTAGGGAAAAGAGGGAGTGTTTTCTTTTTTTTTTTTCTACTCTGAAAGGAAGAAGACATTTAGAGGTTTATATTCTAATATAAGTTTATATTCAAAGAGAGAGGCATATACAAGTTTATATTCAAAGAGAGAGGTATGCAAGAATGGTATCTCCTAATGGATTCTATTTCTTTTTGGAGTGTAAGGGGGAAGTTACTGTACAAAGAATGCATATGCTGACTAGAAACGCACACACCCTGAGGCAGTCCATTCCAACTGCCTCCCTCCTGGGTACCGGTTTACTTTGAGTTTTACTGTATAAGGTCATAAATAGTAATATAGTTCTAAAAGAATAAGACTTTAGACTATATAGCTATTTCAAGGTTGGGAATACAACTTCTGTCTAATGATTCATTGCTTATTTGCTCTTTATGAAAAGCACCATGTTGCTATGGTATTTTAACATGTATCTCAAGAGGACACAATGCTGTACAGTAAGCACCTTGGAAAGTTATTTGATGTCAATAATACAGAGGCAGCTTGCTCCTTTCTCCCATGAGCCTTCAGAATAAAGCAGTTTCTTGACAACCTCAATTAAAGCTGAGTCACACTGAGATGAGAGAAATATGAGAAGGAAAACGATAAATGGAAAAAGAACAGGTACAGTTGATGATTTTCTCTGAGAAAAAAGAATAGGAGGCTTCGGGCCACTGTGGTGACAGGGCCTGTCCTCTACAAACTCTCTAGAAGAGGAAGTGACTGCTCCTTATTACCTGCCCTTTCTGTGTAATGTTACCTATCCAGGACCTGAAAAATAAAAGCTAAATGCATATGCTGTACTGCCTCAGTGGAAAAAAGTGCTAAACCTCAAGGTAAATATATCAGATATGATCAAAATATATAGCGAATATTTAAATTTCAAAAATGTAGTATGTATACTCTGGTTTCTCTTCAGATTGTGTAAAAATGTGTTATATAAAAGCTACAGTGTCATTAATCCCCCTCAAAATACTACCACTCATTTTGAACACACTTGTCCCATCATTCTTGTGTTTTCTGAAGCAGTTCAGGAAGGGCTCTTTCATGTTTTTGGTTGAGCTGTCATGGATGCCTCAATATCCTGAATCAATTAACTGTTTAGCTTTCATAATCATTTTGACTTTGGGGAAAAGCCAGAAGTCATGTAATACCAGATCCTTGTGGATGAGGATGCACTCTAATGTTTTAGGAGATTCCTTTTCTGTTGGGTGCAGCATTTATCATATTTTTTATTACACCTCATAAAGACACTCATGAAAGAGGACTTTCAGAACTGTTTCAAAAAGTGACAAGAATTATGAAATAAGTGTTTGAAGCAAGAAGGAATGTTTTGAGTGGGATTAATGTCAATGTGTCCCTCACTATAATAAATTTTAAACATTCACTGTATGTGTTGATCACACCTCATAAAACAGAAGTGAAGTGACAACTGAAAACCCCTGAAGAGCTTTGTTTTCAGGTATAACATATAGGTGCTAGAGATTTGGTTAAAGCTCAACAGATCACTTTTAACCTAACATTAGCCAGTTATAATGGCCATCTGATCAGACTCTTTGAACATCTTCATATAGCAGGAATAATTTTTATGAACAACATTGAAATTTCAAATATTTCAGACTATTAAGCAAAAATTGCTGTCTAGGTGGAAACATAAGATATAAGTCATGAATCCTTCTTTTACAAAATAACATCACAGGAAAGGGCTGAATAAGAGGAATGCTGGAGTATTTTAGAGAATTTAAGGAAAAGTTGAACAACTAAGTCTTAGGCAAAACAGGAACCAGGGTACTTCTACAGTTCTCATCCCAAAACCTCATAGACATTCACTGTGGTGGTCCAGTGACTAAGGGGACTCAGCTCCTAAGTGTAGGTGCTCTCAGTTGAAGTCACCAGCAGAAATAAAGACTGCCATGCTTAAATCCTACATTCCAAGGTGAGAAAATGTGATTCAACAGTTTGGGGTCAGGTATCAGCTACCCCTAACATTCGTAGGTCCTAGATCAAAAGTGTCATTATAGACTCTCACACCAAATATATAAATATTAATAACTGTCATCCAAGGTAATAAGATGCCAAAATGATATACCCTCTGGTCTTTGCAGGTATATTTTCCTAAGAGCTGGGAGTACATTTCAAAACTTAGAATTCATGGATTCCATGTTAAATGAGGCCCAATTGTAGAGGCCCGGGCTGGCTATCCATCTGCTGCCTTTTCTCAACTTGGCTTATGAATTCCCAGTCTTCATATGTAACTCTGAATACAGTATCTCCCCAACATCTGGGCCTTTTCATCACTTGAACATTGGGCTACAAGGCTGAAGTGGGCCCTAGAGGTAAGCTGGAGGATATTTGGGCATGAATTATGGGGCTTTGGTTTCCAAAATAGTCAACATAAAGGGCGATCTTTGGGTAGGATGAATTTTATGTGGTGAAAAACAGGCATGACACCAGGTATGGGTTTTTCTCACCTAGGTGTTAACCTGTAACACTGGCCATAATATCAGGAAAAATTATTACATGGTTACCTTGGGTAAATGTATCTAATTACAAGGCTAGTTAAATGTAGTAAAGAATAGGGAAAGAATCTTAGACAATTTAGTTGTGCACTGAACCAAAAAAGATAAAATTATCTACATACTTCCTAGGAAAGGAAAGTATGGAAGCAGGAAGATGGTCTCAATAACATAGTGAACTCTAAGTAACATATCTTATTTTTTGAGTTAAAATTGCTTATTCTTCAAAAAATCAACAAAGTCTTCACATTTAAAGGTTAAGGAGATTATCAATGCTAATCTTGTGTCTTTGTTCTACAGATTTCTATTTCTTCTCAGGAGCAAACAAACAGAACACCTGAAACTACTCAGGTTAACGATAAAGAAGCTTTTATTCCATTGCTTTTGTCTCTTGGGCTTCTTAAAACTACATCTATGTGCAACAATGATCTTCAGGCTCTTACATGACTGATGCTCTTCATGAAGTTGAAATGTCCTACTTATTGACCTCAACTTATTGACCTGTTGAAATTGAGGAGTATAACTCCAACAAAATGAAAAAATGACGTAAGAATAGATCTCTCCAGGAGCAATCAGTGTCAGTATCTCCAACTCTAAGAACAGAAAACAACAGATAGAAAATATGGTTTGTGTACAATTCTTTTGAAAATGGTTTAGAAATGATACAGAGGAAATATTTTCAAGTTGGTCATATGTACTGTGTTTTCTCATTGCCTAAAGAATAATGTCCAAATACATTGCAATTTTTCTTTCTGGTCATCTTGCTTCTTTCAAGTCTCCCACATATGCAGCATTATTCTTTCTATGGTTCCATTTTAATTGTACCATTCCTCTTGTTCTAGAACTTCCAATTGAACTTTGTTCGCAATTATTCTCAGTTATCTAGGAAATACAGTCTGAGCATGAGCCTTTAGATCCCAAAGATCTGGGTATTAGTTCTGGTTTTTCCACAGTATGCTGTGTGATTCCAGACAAGTTACTTAACCTGTCTAGTCTCCAGTTTCCTCATTTGTAAAACGGGAATGGTAATGGTGGTTATCCCATTGAGTTGCAGTAGAGATTAGTTAAATTAAAGATAAAGGCTTACTGCAGGTCCTGGCAAGTGTTAAACCTTCCAAAGGTAATTAACAAAATATACATGTGCTCTTAGGATTTGTGCTTCTCCCCTATCCCATGGGCTCATCTCTTGCTATACTCAGGATTATGATTTATGTTTCAGAATTACCGAACCACTTAGGGTTTTGTATACCTTCTGTGTAAGATGGACTTCTACTTGCCTTTAAAGAACCAAGCAGAGATTACTTAAGTCTTCTATCCCTTTACTCAGACACTGGAGAGCTCCCTCTCCCTCCTCAATGCTATCTCTATAAATAATGTAAGACTCTTCCTCTGCAGGGACTTACACACAGGATACAAAATTGAGGGTAACTTTAGCCTTTGCTTCGTGTGGAGAAATGCAGACTCAAATGCCAATGTGCCTAGACAGCAGTATCTCTGATTATAAATCACAAGGAAGTCTTGGTAGTATGGACATGGTGCTATTCTGCACATGCAGGAGGTGCTCAATGATAGTTAATTGTGGTGTCAACTTGAACGGATTAAGAAATGTCTAATGAATTGGTGGAGTACAGTTCTGGGTGTGTCTAGATGATTAACTTGCAAACTGGCAGGCTGAAAAGGGAAGACACATCCTGGTTTTGGGTGGCACCAATCAATAGGCTTGTAGCCTGGATGAAATAAAAAGGGAAAGAAGGAAGTTTGCCCTTTTGCTTTTTCCGAGGAGTGTCAGTCTTCACCATTGCCTTAGGTTGTTTGTCTTCAGGTACTTCAGCCTTCTAGTGCGGACTCTTCAGCCTTCCAATGCAGACACTTTAGCTTCCAGATATGGACTTACCCTAGAATCTGCAGTGAGCTCTAGGCCTTGGGCTTTTGACTGGATCCACCAGCACTCCAGCATGCACAGGGCTCTTTTGCATTCTTCTCCCCAACTTTGACTCTGCAGGCAGCTACTGTAAGCCTACTTTGTAAATCCTTTTTTATAGATAGGTAGGTAGGCAGATATTTGGTTCCTTTAGGGAACCCTAACTGATACCTGTTCCAATATTTGAGTTGGGCTGTTACTATCACCCATTCGTGTTTTTAAAATAGCTACATTCACAACTTTTTCCAAAGCATCCTCTTTTAAAGATAAGTGTACTTGTACATATGAGTGAGATGACATTTTTAACTTTGTTAAAAAGGTTTTGCTCAATATACTTTGCCTCCTACAATTACAAAGTTTAAAACAATTTAGTTTGTAGCTAGGAAAAAATACATGTTGTCACAATTTGTCACAAAGTATATTTTGACAATTTTAATATTTTCTAATGAGTTAAAAATCTATATTCTCTACATCCACCTCAAGAGTTCATACAAAAATATATTGGAGCTACAAAAATATATTTACACTCAAAAATGCTTCAATATTACTGTTCTGAGGGATTAAAGATGATGGAATAAAGACCAGCAGCAAAATATAGACTCTCTGGGATGTGATATCAAAACATCTGGATAACAACAACTTGGTGAAGATGAAAAAGTAGATCTTCAGGAATTGGAAAGGAGCTGACAAGAAAACTAGAAACTATAGAGAAGCTAGAAAAACTGAGTACAATACAGAGAAATAATCAAAGCAGTCTGGAAAACTAACCCTGGGTCCTGAAGAGGGAGACCTACTCTGATACCATAAGGTAAGCCTGGATAGGGTCAGCAGCTCTAAGGAGAAACAATGGACTGGACTAGTAGTGCTACCCCCCAAAAAGCCTACAATTATTGTAAAATGCAAACACAACATGGGGTTTTACTCTTAAAGTGACTCCTTCCACATAGTAGGCTAGAATTGGAGAAGAAATCCAGGGCAGCACCTGTCATATTTAAGTGTTTGATCAGAAATCGCTTTGGGAAGGGGTTACTTATTTAAGAGTGAGCTATAGAACACCTACACTTTAGGGTTTCTGTGGTCACCCTACCACAGTGACTGGGTGGGAGATGGGCACAAGGAACTGTTGGAAAGAGGGCCCAGGTAAGACACAGAGCCCTTGAGAAGTTTAAGCTCAAGCTGCAAATGATGTGGTTGAGCAATCCTGTGAGTTAAGAAGCTAGACTGAGCATCTGTGGCTTTGGGGGAGGGGCTGGGTTTGAAAGTGTTGGGATTAAGTCCTGTGGATTGTTGGAGCCCCAAACCCCACTACCTGCATCCAACACAGAGCTCGGTGGTCTGTTTTCTGTGATCAGGGATATGTCTCAACTTGGATGGTTGCCATGGTCTGGAGTGTATGGATAGAGGGGCATCTGGAGAAGGGGGATCACCTGACAAACCCACACACCATAAAGCTAAGTGGAGAAAGCCTTGACTTGGGAGTCCCACTTGGGAGTGGGAGTGGCTGGAGTGAATATAGTCTTAAGATGGACAGCATTGACCAACCATACCCAGGAGGAAAGGCAGGGCAGGATTCAGCATTCACACACAAAAATGTGAGTTTGGAAACAAAATAAGTTTTAGTAGTGACTCACTATCCTTCCCCCATATCAGAGCCCAGGCTAGACATAGAGTGGATTTCAATGCTGCAAACTCTGGAAAGAAAACATTCATTCAAAAACATGGGGGACTTTTAAAAGATTCATTTATCATTTCTTTATTGTTTGTTTGGGGAAGAGTGGGGGATTTCCCCCTTTTTTTTCTCTTTTTCTGTTATTTTAATCTATTTATATTAATTTTTTTATTCTTTAATAGGATCCTTTATCTTACTTTTCTCTCCTCCTCATCTTCCTTTTTACTTTTCAAATTTTACTTCTTTTATTTTCCTCTTTCCAATCCTCTGCATATTTGGTAGTAGTATTATTAATTTTTTTTTTTTTTTTTTTTTTTTAGTACCAGGGATCGAACTCAGGTCCTTGTGCTTGAGCAGCAGGCAGAGAAACCACTGAGCTAAATCTCTGGCCCAGTATTATTAATCTTTAGATATTTAATTGATGCAAGGGAATCTACTGGGGAATACTGGAAAAGAAACATCAAATACCAGATTTAGTGTACAGATTTTTATCTACATCATTCTCATGATTCTGAGTGTAATGAGAAAGGAAATACTTGTTGTTAATAATTCATCTGTATACACAAACATGTAAGCTCACAACCATTCTCTCATCTTTCTTTTGTACAATTTAAGATGATGGCTTTGGAAGCATCTTCAGTTTTATATGGTGATGAAAAATAATACCTTATACATGCTGATGTGAGTTCTTATCCTGGCTGGTGATGGCAAGTTGCCAGGGAGCCAACAGATGTTTCAAAATACTTTATCATGTGGTCAGACTTGAAAACAATCACTTCATTATTGCTGATGTCCAACAATAATTTCCAGCTTAAAGTAGATACTCATTAAATATTTGTCAAATTCAAATCTGCCTGCACATTCATTTTTCAGCTGTCTGCAGCCACATACTGACTAAGGTGGACATCCTTTGATCTTCTGTCCCCTATTCTCCATTGCAGGTCACCAGCAGGAGTGGCAATTCAGGGAGCCCCTGCTCAGCAGGATCACACTGCTGTACACATCTGCCTAATGGTAGTGGTGGGATTGTGTTCTGGTTCTTTACTGTCAGGCCGTGTTCAGTAGCATTCATTGGTGATGATAATGGAAAAGGCTAAGAATCAGGGTGAGATACAAAAGTATAAAGGCACATGGAATTGCCAGGAATTTAGCTCAGTGGTGCTGTCACCTGCCTTGAAAGTGCAATGTGCTGAGTTCAATCCCTGGTACAAAAAAAAAAGGCGCATGAAAAAAACCAGAATGCTATTTATATAGTATTTCATTCTGGCCTTTTTTTTTTCTTTTCCCTTTTTTCCTTTCCCCTACCCCTCCCACTTCCCCTGCTCCTTTAGACCTTTACTTCCTGTTACACAATATGAATTATACATTTTTTATATTACAATATCAAGACCTAAGAGACATTATCACAGATTGTACAGAATTTAAAAGGATATAGAAAGCATATTTCAAAAATCTGTTTTGAAATAAATTTGACAACTTCTAAAAAGTACCTTGGAAGACAAATTAATGAAATTAACTCTGGAGGAAATATAAAATTTGAATAGCACCTATTAAAGAAAGTATATTCCTAGCTTGAAAACCTACATATATGACAACAGCAGGCTCATATAAATTTTAACTGATAAATTATATCAAACAATTAAAGCAGAAAAAAGAAGGAAGACTTCTCCCTTCATTTTAGGAACTCGACATTGTGCTAATCCTAAAACTGGATAAAGATAATAGAAGAAAAAGTATGAACATTGATAGAAATTTTTTTTAACAAAACAAACTATTAGAAGTCAGATCTGACAGTATGTAGAAAGTGGTTTTATTATAGGGATGGCAGTGTTGGTTCAGCATTGGAAGATCCACCCCCAAAAGTCATCATTTTAACAGAGGAAAGGAAAAAGCCATATGATCCTGTCACTAGTTGGAGAAAAAGTATTGGACTAAATTCTACAGCTGTCCATAGTAAAAGCTATCAGGAGACTAGAAGTAGAACAGAACCTTCTCAACAGATTAAAGACATGTACTCCATACTTCCAGTGAGAATGCCTTATATGAATGGAGATGATACAATGCTCTCTCCTTAAGGTGGGGAACAAGGGCAGAGATGCTTACTCTTTATGTGTCCATTAAACTTTGAAACCTAGTCCCAGAAAAATAGTCTGGCAATAAAATGACACAATTAGGATAGGATTGGCAAGGTAGAAGCAAAATCTTTATAGGTAGATGAAATGATCATCTACAGAGAAAATACTAAGAAATCTCTAGGAGCCCCTAGAACTTGTACTGGAATTTAGCAGGATTAGAAAACACAAGGTATATATAAAAATTCAGGTCTGTGTATACTTGCTATAAATGAAGAATTGGATATTGAAATTTAAAAGTTATAAAGGAGTACAAAGGACCAAGAAAAGTTAAAAAAAAAACAGTGTTGGAAGATGTTTAGTACCTAATTTTAAGACTTCTTCTAAAGTTACAGTAATCAAGGCAGTGTTGGTGTAAGGAAAGACATATAGATCATTGGAATAAAACAGAGAATCTAGAAAGAGAACCACACATATATGGTCCACTGAGTTTTTGAAAGATTATTTAACATTAGCATTTTATAGAATATAAACTCAACTCAAGAGCCAAGGAAGAGATAGTGTTTGTAGCAAGTGGCACTAGAACACTTGGTATCAGTATATAAAAAATTAACTTCAACCCTTTATTTCCATACATGAAAATAACTTGAAAGGATCTATGAACCTAAATATGAAAGCCTGAAACTATAAAACTTTAAGAAGAAATTATAAGGGAAAATGTTTATGAATTCAGGGTAGGCAAGAACTACCTAGGATACAAAATACATGATGTATAAAAGAAAACAATTGATAAATGAGATTCCATCAAAATTTAGAACTTCAAATGACATCATTAAAATGAAAAGTAGTCTTTAAACAGACCATATTTACAATGCATATAACCTATGACCAGAATATATAAAGAATTCTTACATCTCATTAATAGACAATCCAATTAAAAAGTAGACATGAGATGATAAATAGCCAGTACAGCACAAGGAAAGGTGTGCAACTCTAGAATCAGAAAAATACTAATCAGTACAATAACAAGATTAAATTATATACTCATTAGGGAGATGAAGTTAAAAGTTTTAAAAGCCTTGTCATGGCTTTTTCTTTTTGTTGGATTCTCCCCATTTGCGTTTAACTTGTCATGCCCAATGGATTCATTATGCTGGGTTTCTTGGGGTTGTGATCCTCATTGTCTTTTCCTAGGGTATTGTCTAAAATTTTTTGGAGTGCTGGTTTGATATTCATGAAATTCCTGAGGTGTTCTTTATCATGAAAGTATCTTTTTTCTCCATCAATTTTGAAAGATAGTTTTGCAGGGTACATCAATCTGGGTTGGAGGCTGTTTTCCTTTAGGGCTTGAAATACATCACTCCAAGCTCTTCTTGCCTTGAGGGTTTGCATTGAGAAGTCTGCTGTGATTCTAATGGGCTTTCCTTTGTATGTGATTTGTTTCTTTTCTCTCACTGCTTGTAGAATTTTGTTCTTCTGTTGGATTTCTGGAATCCTAACTATTATATGCCTATGTGTAGATTGGTTTTTTGGCCAAGGCTATTTGGAGTCCTACATGCCTCACTTATCTGTATGTCAAGTTCTTTTCCCCTCCTTGGGAACTTTTGTGCCATCACTTCTGTGAACAGGATTTTTATGTCATCTGCACTGTCTCCTCTTTCTTCATTGTCTCCAATCAGTGTTATGTTATTCTTGTTTGCATCGTCTAGCAGCTGCTGGATTGATTTCTCGTGTTCCTTTATAATTTTAAAGCAATTTTTCTTTTCCTGGTCACTAATTGCAATCTTTTCTTGTATATCTGAAATTCTATCCTCATATTGGTTCGTTCTGCTGCCCAGATTTTTGATGGAGTTTTTAATCTCCTGGAAATCTGTTTGCATCTGTTTTATGGATTTAATTTATTTCCTATGTTGGGATTATTCCATCGTGTTCCTCAGATCCTCTAATTTTTTTATCTGTGTCCTCTCTAGATTTATTTATTTTTATTTATTTATTTATTTTAAACCAGTGTCTTTAGATCAGTTTTTTTCCAGGTTTATTTTTATTTTTTAATTTTTTTGGTACCAGGGATCGAACTTGGGTCTTTCTGCCTGCACAGCAGGCAGCGAAACCACTGAGCTAAATCCCCAGCCCTTCTCTAGATTTATTAATCATGTCTTGCACCATGAGCAAAATCTTTGCTGTTATCTGAGTAATTATTTCTGATTTCATTTTTCCCAGATCCTCTTTTGTTGCCAGTTCAGAGAGTCCAGGTGGTTGAGTATCAGATTGTTCCATCTCGTTTCCCTTTGGGGTTGCTGTAGGTGATCTGGAACTCTGGTTTTGAGGCTTGTTTATGTGTTTTCTCATTTCCACCGTGGGGGGGTGTACTTCTGTCACCCATGCGGCTCACCTCTGCACTAGGACCTTGGGATGGCAGCAGGGGAGCTTCCTTCCGGGTTCTGGGACTGGCTGAGCTTCTCTGCCCTTGGATCTTGGGATGGCCTGGCCTTGTATTTTATCTCTTTGTGGTACCAGATCTCCCAACTGTCTAAAGGACATCATTTCCTGGGATCCTAAACACTTAGTGTGTAGTTTGCTGGATAGTCAGGTATGTTTGAAAAAGTTTTTACTTCACTCTTGCTAAGAAAATCATTCAACATGGGAACTGCTTTCTTCATGTTGGAATGTTATCTGGACCTTCCTCTGTGATGTTCTTTAAATACTTTGCTTATGTACCTCCAGAAAGAATTACAGCCTCACACATTTTAAAGTTGGTTTTAATAGCAGCAATAGATACAATACTTCTGTGTTTTTTAAGTACTGACATTTAAAAATACATTACACTTTGAAACATATCCAAAGGAATCCAAATATTGTATAACTAGGAAATTTTACATTAATTTTTCTTTGAACTCATATTTCTAGTTCACTCCATATACATTCCTTGTGCCTTCACCATTTTATATTTCTGTGTTTCACCAAATAGTTCCTTCCCTCTTTTTTCCTACCTTCCTTCCTTCCTTCTTTCTTTCCTTCTTCTCTTCTTCCCCTTTAACTCGTCTCACTACATGGTACCCCCACCCATCCTCATTCTCAATCTAGTTTCTTATAAGTTATCCTTTCATTTATCCTCTTCACTCAACCCATCCATCATCAAGTTCTTTTTCTCTACATCCTGTATCAAGTCAAATCCATGCATGTTTGACTAACACCCTAGGGGGCTTTCAGAATGCTTGGGAGGAATTTGTCAGAGCTGAGGCCCAGTGAAAACATGTAAGGGCAAATGCCACAGAGGTTTATATTTCATTTAGAAGACATCCTAATTGAAATGCCATGAGCCCAGGCAGTAAACCAGTCTAAAGTCCTGCTCAGAACAGAACCAAAATGCCTTATTCCAAGTCTCTCAAAATGATGTTTTGCCTTTAAAATTGATGAAATGCCAAATCAGTCTTCTTTGAACAAATAAGCCCTAACTCCCTCATTTTCTTTAAATTTCTAGAATGTTGTAGGCACTACAGAAGAACATTATTAAGTTTAAAAATATTTACCCAATAAATATTTCTTAAGCAAATCATACTCAATACTTATCAAACAAATGAGGGAATATGTAAACTGACGAGTATAGTCCAGATGTGCTATGTCCAAATCAGAATATAATGGAGTAATGATGTCTTCAATAGTGCTTTGCCTTGCAAAGTCAGGCATTGAATTAATCATTTAAATCCTTTAAAATTGACACATATTTTTACATATATATGGGGTACATCATGATAGTTCAATCCATGCATACAGTGCATAATGATCAAATCAGGTAATCAGTATTTCTATCTCCTCTTTTATCATTTCTATTTGTAAAAAAGAAACTAAGTAAGTTTCAAAATTTGTGGATGATAGAATTGTTGGGAGCTCTAGCAAATTTCCTAGCAAGGAACAATGCAGCTATGTCATCTGAAAGTGTACAAATTTTGGGCAGCTAATCAAAGCCTGGCAGTAAGAGATATGAAATGATGGACTGTGGTAAAGGAAAAAGGAGGCCAAACTTTCTGCTTAATAAAAGAAACAGAGAGCCGAGGATTTAGTTCAGTGGTTCCGCTGCCTGCCTTGCAAGAGCAAGGACCCGAGTTTGACCCTCAGTACCAAAAAAAAAAAGAAACAGGGATTTTATGCTAGGTCTAAGTTCTTTGTTTTGTTTTTTTTCTTATACCTACCTCTTTTACTCTCTTTGGGATCATGAAACATAAGTCCTGAAAGGGAAATTAAAGAATATTCAAATTTTCTGATACTAGAATACAAAATGATTTTAAATTTGGACTTGAATCTTTAAAGTCACATTATTTTTACTTTGTAATCTCTTTTAGTTGTTCTATTTTTCTTATCAGAAAATGATAGCATTTTCGAACTTGCCTGGAATGGAATAGACTTAATTCAACAAAACTCATTTAACAAATATTTATTATTTGCCAAGTACCTGACAATTTTCAAAGCACTGGGAGCATGGTGTTGGACAAAGACACTGGAACAGAAGTGAAAGACAAAAGCAAAAGCCCTTCCCTCAAAAATTTTTATATAAAAAACATTCTACCAAGGGTTGCTTTATGAGGTAAATATGAATTAAGGGGAGGATGATGATAATAATAGCTACCATCTATTGAATATTCTATGTATTTCCTGTGCTATTTTATATGTACCTTCTAATAGGTCTTTAGGACAGTCCTATGGAACTACTCTTTCTACAGCTGTGAAATCTGACACTTAGAGAAGTTAAACCCAGTATCATAGCTAGTGAGTGGTAGTGTCAGAATTTGAACTGTTGTCTGATTTTATTACTGAGATTTAGGAGGCAGGTGGTACTGCAAAAGCTAACTTAGCATTTTCCAGGAACAACAGAGAGAAGGTGCCTGACTTGGTTGCAGTTTTATACTAAAATTCCAAGATCACTTTAATGCTAAAATCTCTCAGCTATAATTAAGGCAAGTGGATTATTTGTCAAAAGACTTTAATTAGGGCTGGGGATTTAGCTCAGTGGTTCTGGCGCCTTCCTTGCAAGTGCAAGGTCCTGAGTTCAATCCCCAGTACCAAAAAAACACAAAAGGCTTAAATTGAAAAACTACTCTTACACAGTATCATATCATAGGAGAAATCTGACTTTATAAAGTCATCTGAATAGGGGTAGAGACTGTATAGCTGATTCTCTTTGTGGATTTATTAAAAATTTAAGGCTCCAAAACAAAGATACAAGCATAGTAGGGCTGGCTCTGGGTACCTTTTCCCACTAGACACAGACTATCCATTACTCACTGGTTGCCCTCTGCATCCTGCTGGGACTTTACCCCTTTATACACCATGGAGAGTTGGCCTACCTACCACTCTGGGACCTATGCTGGTAATCTCCTTCTGCCCAAGGTGGTTTTATCCTTCTTTCTATTCATCCTGTTATGCCCTAGTTTTCTAATCTCAATTCTAAGCACTCTCGTACTTTTCCTTTACCCTTCCTCTACCCTGTTACAATCAACTGCAATGGATCCACTAATTCCCAATAGGAAGGATCTGATTTCCTAATGCATTCAGTGTTTCCATGGGACCCTTCTCATGGGTATTTGTCTTTTAAAAGAGCACAATCTTTCAACCCAATGAAAATCCTTTCTGTTTTGATGTGAGAGCCATTTGTGGGATATGAAGGGGCTATGTATAAGTTTTCAAACAACACCACCCATGGATTATCCACTTATAACCCTGATACTGCAGGGCATCATTGCTCAAAAGCACATTTCTCCTTTGGAAGATATTGCAAAGCTCAAATCTTCTTCATTTTAAGATCAGCAAAACTTTATTTTTCTGCTAAGAGCCACATTGCTACATTACAGTGCTTTCAGATAGGATGTGATACACTCTGCTCCTATGTCAATTGTATCATCAGATGAGTGTTTTTCTTTTTAACGGGGTTGGGGAAGTTTTGGCAGGAGGACTGTGAGAACATTCATTATTATTTAATCTGCACAGATATGGTTCTTTGGATTGCTCATAAATACAGAGAGCCAGCCCTGCTTCTATGTCCTACCAAATGGCACCCAATGGAGCCTGCATTTGTAAGGCTTAATCTTATTTAAATAAGGTTTAAAAGAAATCAGATCTCAGTAAAAGATCAAGCTCAGGCAAGTCTACTTCTTCTTTTAAGCCCCTTAGTCTTAATCACTCACTGTGATGGTTTGAACATGTCAGATATTTGTTTTAAGTTGATGATAGTTAACTCTGCAGTAACTTCAAAAGGAGTAGCTTGTGTTAGACCACTCTGTTTTTGGAGGAGAGTTACCACATTCTCATTTCGCTTTCAACTTGAGACACTCAGCTACATTACAAAACTTTTATAGATTAATTGCATAGAAAAACTAGCACCAATTGTAACAAGTGCATTTTCCCCCCTACACATGCTTTTACATGTCTGGTGGACATTCTTTCAAAGCACTGAATGCTAGCACTAGAAATAGTAAAAGGAAGAGATTTGTTGCTTAAAGAGTTATTGTATACTATAAGCTCTATTCTTTTATAAAAGTATATTGCTGTATATAATATATGTAGTATGAAATCCTTGAATGCTAAAATCTCTACTTCTAACTATATTTTTGTTGTTGTTGTCATTTTTTGAGGCAGGGTCTCACTATGTAGTCCATATTGGCCTTGAATTCACTGTGTAGGCTAGGCTGGCCTCTGCCTCCCAAGTACTGGGATCGCTCACAGGCACGTGGCACCATGACTGGCACCTTGTGGGTAAATCTGAAAAACACAATTGCTGGGTCATATTCCATGAACCTCTCCATTCCTTTTCTCCCCTCTGGTGAGGATGATATAGGGAGGAAATATAACTCTCAGCCTGCTAGATGCCATACATGCCGAGATCCTGTTCCCCAGAGTCAAAAAATGCATGCTAAGGAACAATGGAGATTAAGAGTAGGAAAATTTATTGGGGGAATAGGAACAGTTCCTAGGACAGGAAGGATCCCAAATGGGTTTCCCTAGTTATAACTATTAATAAAGGCATAATACTAGCAAATTTTGGTATTACAATTCTAGCAACAATTTATCCCCTCAAATTGGAAAAATCTCTGTGTGTGTGTGTGTGTGTGTGTGTGTGTGTGTGTGTGTCTGTGCTAAAAGCATCACTGTCCTGAACTGTAGTAAGTAGTACTACACAGGGACATTACATTGATATTTGGTAATGCTGACCTCTCAGGACATGTAGCAGGAACAACCACCATAGTTTTTTATATGGTGCACCTGAAATCTCCCAGTATAACTCTTGCCTTGTCATGGAAAATATTATTTCTCAATTCACAACACTTAGGAGTACATAAAGACTTTCCTAGCCATAAGTTATCAAAGACTGATTTATACTGCTCAAAGGCTGCTACTCTACTCCTTCAGTCATTTCTTTTGAATTCTATCTGCTTATTCATTTTCAAAGTACCATTTTATCTTGCCACTAGTGAAGAAGATGTCTTGGGATTCAGAATTGGAATTTGACTGTTTCCACCTATTTTGGTCCAGTGTATTTAGCATAGTAGGTGCCAAGGAATCTTTGTAAACTGTCCTTTGATCAAACAAAAAACTTTGTTTCCATTTTTTCCTTATCTAATATTAATTCCATTACCTCTTTCCTTTCCCCAGCACCTCCCACTTCCCCTTGGACCTTTTCTTCCTATTTCACATTATCTATTATACCTTTTGATCCTTATTTACACTTTCAGTTTCCCACACCAAAAAAACTATTCAGTATTTACACATGTGTGTCCTATTTATTTCACTTAAGAGTATAGCCTCAATGTGCATCCATTTAGCCATAAATGTCTCTAATTTCTCATTCTTTGTGGCTGAGTAGTACTCCATTTTATTAAAAAATACACATTTTCTTTATCCAGTCTCCAGTTGATGAGCAATTGGTCTGCTTCCAAGAAGGGAATGGAATTAATATGAGATAAGGAAAATATGGAAACAAAGCCTTTGTAAATACGGAGGGGTGGAGGGGTTGAAGGGAGGACAGGAGAAGAGGGAAAAAATAAGAACCAAGACATATTATGTAAAGGTGCAAATTTTCAATGATGAATGTCATTATATTCTATACCTAAAATGCACCAATAAAAATTAATTAAAAAAACACTGGCTGTATATAGAAGTATAAAACGGTCAAGTGCTATATGTTTGGGACCCAGTCTCTATCTCCTCAATATAATGGGGGAATGGTACCATATATATATATATATATATATATATATATATATATATATATATATATATATATGTGAGATCATGATATGCATTGTATTAGTCAGCTTTCCCATTGCTGTGATACGATACCTGAAACCCACAACTTAAATGAGGGAAGGTTTAATTTAGGTCCTGACTTGGGGAATTCAGTCCATAGTCAGTTGGCTTGAAGGCAAAAACATCATGGCAGAGCAAAGCTGCTTAGTTCCTGGCAGCTGGGGTGCAGAGGACAGAAACAGCACTAGAGAGGAACATGTGAGGGACCATATTTAGTACCCAAGGCCATGGTTCTATGACCCACCCAGACACACCCAGAAGTGTGCTTTCCTAGTCTACTAGGTATTTCTTCATCCAATGAAGTTGACATATCAGATTAATGATCACAAATAGACATCAATATTGATAGGTACAGGTATAGATATAAATTTACATATGTGACACTCTAGGAATTATTGTTCTTGTTGTATTACAGAAAAATAAATGCCCAGAGTAGTAAAAATCTAGGCAAAAAATGGATACCCATACAGAAAAAAATAAATCTGATGTTACAAAGAACAACCCTAAATGTATCATGGCTCTAAATGGCAAAAATAAATCAATAAATCTGTTAGAAAAAATTAGAATATGTTCAAGTCCTCAAGGTAGACAAGGATTTCTTTAAAGAACAGAGAAAGTACTAGCCATTCAAAATTGTGAAACAAACTATATTAAGATGAAGAAATTCTGTTCATTCAAAGATACCACAGAATGGAGAGTATATTTATAATTTGTTACAAATTTTAATCATAATTACATAACACCCTATAAGCTATCATATCCAAAATATATAAATGCTGCCTATAAATCAATAATCCCATAGAAATATGAGTAAAGGACTTGAATAGGGACTTCATTCATAAAAGAAGATATCCAAGTGACCAATAGACATGCAAAATGGTATTTTATTAGTCATCAGAGACATGCAAGTGAAATCTCAATGTAATTCTACTGTGCTTTCACAGGGTTTCCTCAAAGAAAGACAAATACTACCAAGAATTAACTTAATTGTTATATAATTAGAATGCTTGCTAATGTAAGTATAAATTGGCACAACCATTTTATAAAAGATGAGAAATTTATCCCATCTGAAAAGAAATGAGTATGGAACAACCATTGTGGAAAATTGTTTATGGCAGTTTACTACAGCTATCTAACGCTCCAGCAATTTCAACCATATACCCAACAGAAATATGTCTATGTGTTCGCCATGGGACATATACAGGAATATTTATAGCAATGATATTTGTCATAGCTTTGAGCTGGATACAACTCAGTCCATTAAAAGTAGAATGGATATATTGTGTTATGAAAATGAATGAACCAGAACCCATACATAAACATGAACATTTTGAGTAGAAGAACTTAGACTTAATAAGCATGATTCTATTGATATAACATTCAGAAATAGGTAAAACTAAGTCATGGTGTTAAAATTAGGAGGTGGTTATCAGTAGAAGGAGGGGCAGTGACTGGGAGGAGATTCAGAAAGTTCTAGATGCTAATAACATTTTGCGTCTTGGTTTGTTTGGGTACCGATTACACAGGTGTGCTCATTTTCTGAAAGTCATATACCAAACTCATGTAGTTTATGCACTTCTTTTGTGCATGTTATATCAATAAAAAAGTTCATATTAATAAATAATAGACTCAGACATTCTGAGAACCATGAGCATTTTATGTTTCTTATTTATGAGAGCTCATTGATTAAACAGTTCTCAGCACTTTCCTGAATTTTGTAAAAAGGACTTTTTTTCTAGATCAAACATATGTCTCTGTGTTAAAAAGCTTACTAGATGTTTGGAAGAAAAAACACTGTCATGGCAAAATGCCGCTAGGCATCTGTTTTGAATGGTTTTCAATGCCTCTGAAAGTCTTTTATTGATAATATGGTAAGATAAAAGTTTTCAATTTCATGTCATTGATTAAAACACTACTATGCTTTTTTATTACTAAAGGATCTATAATATGCTTATGCTAATCAGTTGGATATTCGGAGAGGAAACTTCTTTTATACAAAAAGTGGTCAAGCTGTAAAGGGCCCAGGTATATCCTTAGCTCTCATGTTTTCAGTGAACAGGGAGCTTCAAGCAATGAGAGCCACTTGGCCAAAACACTCTCACCAAATCAATCAGCATGTGATTGTGTTCTTCTAATTTTTTTTTTTTTCTGGTGGTAATGGATGTCTGGTATTTAGAGAGAATTTCCACAGTTTAATCTAATATCTATCCTCATCCAAGGCTCTAGAAATAATTGTCTCATTTCCTCTGTAACTGGTGCAGCATGTTGTTTCTTGGATACAGTTGTTGATGGTGATCATAACAGACTTGGAGATGGTGTGGTAGGGAATATGCATTATGTTTTATGGTAGCCATGGAGGACAAGGCACACATAAAAGTCTGACTTTCATGCTGGCTGCACATTCTCTAAAAGATTAGTTTTCAAATGTATTTTATTTAGGATTCCTTTTTTTATAACAACTTGAATAGAGGAATTGAGAATGCCATTTGTTTCTTATTCAAACCAAGTATAATAATTTGACAAACATTTATTCAGTGCTTATTATTTTGGTGCAAGAGCAATCTTAGAAGCTTTTTACAAAACTACACATGAGCATACAGAAATATCTATCATCAAGAATGGTAATTCATTTGGCTACAGATACTTTTTAGTGTGTGGTTCTAAATATTTTCAACAAAAATGTATCCAAACATGATTGGTTTACAAGTTCTTTCCTTAAATTTTCATTAATCTATTCTCAAAAAGAGCATGCCTAAAATTCAGTCTTTACCTCCAGTTAATCTTTCTGATTTTTATTATTCAAATGTACCATTAATCTTTTAGGTACAAAGATCCAAACCTGGTAATCCCTCTTACTCTCATTTGCATTTCTCTGATGAATAATTATGTTGTGTTGAACAACTCTTTTCATGTGCTAATTTGGCAAAATGTCCTTGTTCTTTTTTTTTTTTTTTTGTCTGGGTTGTAACTTTCTGTCAGTGAATTTCAAGGGGAATCTTGATTTTTTAAAATTTTGGATACAGGTACTTTATTAAATATATAGTTAGTAAATCTATTTTCTCAGCTTGTTGCTTGTCTTTTTATTTTCTTACTAGTATCTTTCCAAAAGTCAAAGTTTTAAATTTTACTGTCAGTTATCTTTTTACCCTTTTATAGTTTATACTTTTGATGTATCTTAAGAAAACTTTGCATAACCCAAAGTTACAAAGATTTTGTTTCTTTCTAGAAGTTCTATAGTTTTAAATTTTACATTTAGCCCTTAAATTCATTTTAAATTTATTATTGTAAATACTGTAAGGTTTGAATTTTTCTTACATATATATCATCATTTATCAAAAGATTATCCTTTCTTTATTCACTTCATTATATTTATTCTTTTGTGAAGAATCAGTTGTTCATACATGTGTAGTTCTGTTTTTCACTGTGTATACAGTACCATCATCATTTATTTATATTTTTATGCCAATATTACATGGTCTTTAATATAAGTTTATAAATCCTTTAACTTCAAAGTTTGGCTTTTCTAGGTCCTTTAATTTCTATATGAATTTTAGAATCAACATGCCAGTTTCTAAAAAAATACTTGCTGGCATTTTGATTGGGATTTCATAGAATCTATAGATCAATTTGGGGAGAGAAAAGTTGCTTTCTTCTTGTTTTGTTCCTCTACATATGTGTCTGTTTTCTCTGGTTTCTTTAAGATTTTCTCTTTATCCCTGGTTTTTAAATCATTTAACTGTTCTTCTACTTTGGTGTCATTTTTTTTTCATATTTCTTGTGTTTCAGATTCATGGAACTTCTTGAATCTGTAGATTTAATTTTTGACCCAATTTACAAAGTTCTGTTTTTTTTTTTTTTTTTTTTTTTTTTTTTTTGTACCAGGGATTGAACTTGGGACCTTGCACTTGCAAGGCAGGCACTGGAACTACTGAGTTAAATTCCTGGCCCTAAAGTTTTGGGTTATTATTTCTTCAAATATTTTCTCTACTCTCCCTACTCCTTTGTCTTTGGAGACATCATTTACATGTATATCAGGCTGCTTGACATTTCCCCCACAGTTTACTAATGATTTGGTCATTTTTTAATGCAGTACCTTCTGTGTATTTCACTTACAATAGTTTCTATACCATAGCTTCAAGTTACTAGTCTTTTACTCTGTCTTTCTAATTTGATATTCATTTCATCCAGTGCATTTTTCATTTTTGGCATTGTAGTTTTCATCTCTTAAATTTCAGATAGTGCCTTTCATAATTTCCTCACCTCTACTTATCTGCTCAGTCTATTATCTATCTTCTTGACTTAGGGAATACTGCCTTAATGACTGAATTAATGTTCTTGTCTACCTATTCTATTATTGGTAGCATTTATGAGTCTGTTTCTATTGAGTGATTTTTCTTCTCAATATTGGTCATATTTTCCTGCTGTTTTGCATGCTTGGTAATACGTATATAACTAGATGCCAGATACTTGGAGTTCTACTTTATTGAATCCTGACCATATTTTATATTCTTATAGTTTTAGGTTTGTTCTCAGAGACTACTAAGTTACTTAGAAACAATTTCATTCTAAGGTCTGCTTAAAAGCTTTGCTAGCCAGGATCTATTGGAGCAGCCTCCACTCTTGAAGAGAGCCTCTTGTGGGTTCTTTCCTTGCTCTCCTATGAATTATGACTGTTTTCTATCCTGGCCTTTAAGAACAGAAACTACTTCTGCTCCTGGTGACCCACAAGGATTGTTCCTCTAGTCTTTTTGGTGATTCTTTCTGCAGGTTTTTGTAGTATCTGCATACATACTTGTTGAATAGCATTCAGCTGAAGATTCCAGGGAACTCTCTGCAGATCCCTAGAACACATTCTCTGTGCAGCTTTCTCCTTTCATTTTTAAAAATTTTTAAATTTTTTGTGGCACTGGGGATTGGACTCAGGGTTTTTTCACAGAGCTACATCTCTGGCTCCATTTTTTATTTTGGACAGGTTCTCCCTAAGTTGCCCAGGTTAGCCTCAAACTTGCAACCTTCCTGCCCTAGCCCAGCAGAATGGTGCAATTACAGGTATGTTCCATCAATCTCATGTTCTCCTTTCTTGTATGTTTCCCCAAAGCTCTCTCTTCTTTGGAGTCCAAGCTTCATCTCAACTCAGAGGGACCACTTGGGGTACCTAGGCTGCCTTCCCAGTGTGCTTCTGAGATATGCTCTCCAGCATAGCTGGAGTGATCCTGGTGCTGACTTTGTCTATTCTCTTCTCTACCATCGCTGTTCTAGCTTGTCTGATAGCAGATATCTGAAAACCCATTGTTTTATATAATTTGTATGTTTTCTTAGTTTAGGCAGGAAGGTATATCTAATCCCTGCTATCTCATCATGGTCAGAAGGAGAAGTTGCCATGCCTTTTTATACCTCTGTCAATCAATGTATGTCTTATATAACATGCTACATCATATCATTTGACACATGGGGTACCAACTATGGCAACTCCCCTTAATGTCTCCCACTGTCCTCAGGTGCTGCAAATTGCAATTCATAGCCTTGACTCAGTCACTAGAATATTTGTGCTGTATATCTTACACCTTTCATCAAAGTTAGCTTCTTTTCAGAGGATGCCATTCAAATGTCTAGTCTGATAAGGAAGAGCCTCTACAACCTGATCAACATTATATGTAAATCATAGTCTTTTTTCCTTTATGCTTATTTTCTCCAAGAGAAACACCTTCTATGCTTATTGACATTCTACCTATTTTCAGTAAGTTTACCCCATCCCTTCATATATAGCTTTTTTGTAGTCCATGAGGCTTCTATATATTTTGTGTCTATTGCCCAAATTACTGCTTTACCTATTATCTTATTTTTATTCTTAAAAGTTGATCTTTCATAGGCAAGTCTTATTTTCCTCACCTGATTATATATGTGTGTATACACACATACATATATACATGTATGTCAAGAGCTTATCCTGCACATCATTACTTCCATGCTGAAGCTTACCAAGCATCATGTATCATGCAGAAGCTTAAGAAATATTTCACAGTCATTCCATATCCTGTTCATTTTCTCTGTCTTTTTTGGTTGAGTATCTAGATATAGCAAACATCTGTCAATATCCTTAGAGAATTATTTTCTCTATATTTGGTTCTGAGATTGTCAGCCATCCTCTTGACACAGCCAGTTCAGTGGTTCTTAACTTTCTTGTATTTGTAGCATACATTTAGATAAGAATTGTCCACTACTGTGGTGTTATAGCTCATAGTACTTGTAAAAGAATTCACAGGTGTCATTCTTATGGTCACTGCCTTGTTCTGTGCCTTAGTTTGTCGCATATACCATCATTGCCTTACATTACCATGTCATCATGAGGTATCAAAGGTGTTTATCTTTATCCTGACCATTCTTTCTATATGAAGTATTATTCCAGATAATGACATGGCTCACACTGTGCTATAGTTTAGATCTTCAAAGGCCTATGTATTAAAGGCTTGGTGCCCAGGGCGAGACTATGGAGAAATGGTAAAACTTTTAAGATATGGGGTTTAGTGGGAGCCCTTTGGTCACTGGGGGCATGCAGGAGATCCATGGGACTCTTGAAAAGTATGTTCTTTGTGTTTTCTGACTCATGACGAAGTGAGCAGTTTTGCTATGCCATGATTGCTGCCTCAATCCAGGCACAACGAAATGGGGTCAACCAGTTATGGAACAGAATCTTCATAATCATGAGCCAACGTAACTCTTTCTCTTTATAAATTGGTTTTCTCAGGTATTTCAATATAGTAATGGAAAGCTGACTAAACAAACTCTCATGTCATTCATAGGAGTAATCAGTTACCATTTGATTGGAGAGGATTCCAAAGTATACCAGCTAAATACCTATATCAGTCACTTTCCTATTGCTAGGACAAATACTTGACATCTGCAATTTATAGGAGATGTGTATTTTGGCCTATGTTTCAGATTATTCAGTCTGTGGTTTGTTGGCTTCAAGGCAGAAATAGCATGGCAGAGAAGCATGTGAAGGGAAAGCATTTAACTCATGGCATCCAGGAAGCAGAGAGAACAGAGGAGACTGGGACAAGAATATATCCTTCCAGAGCTCTACCTCTGAACATGAGACTTTTGGGAAACATTTCATATCTAAACCATGACAATGAGCACTCCATTCTACACTTGAACATCACCTTACTTTGGTAGGTTCCATTATAGCACTTAGAGCTACCTGGACATTTGTGACTTTTCTATCATAACTAGATAGGATGTGTGTCCCTAGAATAATGCCTACCACATATTAGGTGCTAAAAAGTATTTATTTAATGAATAAATAGAACTTTTTCCCTGAAAGTCATACTCCTTTAGACTCAGGAGGCTAAAATCTCTCATATTCTAGTTAACACACAATCTTTTTGGTGCCAGGAGAACATTATATAACTCCCTTCTAATCTTTGACCTATTTCCTCAAGCAGTATTCTATCCCACATGAGTGGCTTAGCTTAACTATCTGTGTGAATGATATCTCCATGTCAGATAAGCAAGCAAGCCATTAGGATATTAATTGTTTCATTATCTTTTTTCTCTTAGTTGGGCTGCTATGACTCATCTGTCATTAGATTACTCAACTCTCTTATAAAACCTAGCTCAGTATAAATATTTAAAAACTCCCTTTTTATATGCATGTACATATACTTTGTAGCCCAAATAGAAACAAGAAATCCTCATATACAACTAGAGAGAAGGCGAGTGGTGACAGCAGGAATTAGGAGTTTCTTAGGGACTCCTCTAGCTGACCAAAAACCTATTCTGGATTGCAAAATAAAACTGCTAGAGCTTTGTCTTTGGTATGTAGACTCCTCAAACAAAACTATAGTAAAGCAAAGCATAATGTTATTCAACTGTGTGTTTACATATGTAATTGTTGTGCTCTAAGCTGGGATTTTGAAATTCCGAACTATATGAAAGGACCACTTTGGATCTAAGATTGTTCTTAGGGAACATGTCAACTAAAGAATACATTTATGGAGCTTACCACCAGCCACCAGGACAGGCTTACCACCAGCCACCAGGACAGGGTGAGGAGGATGCCCCCCCTCCCCGGGCAGGCCCACCAGCTGACGGCTTGGCCATGCGGGTGCCTCCAACAATACACCCCACATCCTTACCCTGGCCTCTGTGCCGCAGAGGCACAGGAGAACAAAATACATTGTCCTGAGCTCCAGAAGTGAACAACAAAGAGAGTCCCTGTCTCAGGCTCCTTGATGAAAACAAGCCCACTGGAAAAGTGAAGGAAATCTCTGCAATAAAGGCACACCAGACCATTGTGATTGGTAAGTTGGAGGGATCATCAGCTCCCATTGGAAACTGGACATTCTTCAGGGGAAAAGCAGCTGAAACCTGCAGTAGAAACTTGCAGAGTGCAACCCGCAGGGGGATAGGGAGCTCAACTTGGGATTTGCAACCAGAAATCTGCCTGAATCTCATGGTTCTGGGACTAGCTTATTGAGACTCATTGACTTATAACTGCATACTGCTGCCCACGATGTCTATTGTGACAGCAGAGACACACCTTGAGGGAGGCCTTTTATTTTTTAAAGGTGATAGATTAATAACTACCATAAATTGTCATTCTTTAAGAGGTACTTGATGCTGTGGTGTTGCTGATTGTATGACTTAGGCTAAGGTGTCATGATTGGTCTAAACAGTTTTCCTTCCTGGTATAATGAAAATGAGACAGCCTCAGAGTCATTAGAGACTCAAAACATAAAGACCAGCTATATCTGGAAGACAGCTCTGAGAAGCAATCATTCAATAAGGGTTTTAAATACATCAACAAAGATACTTACAATAAACAACTTCATAATATCAACCCAGGAACTAAACCAGGGACAGTACCAAAAACAAAAATGAGAACACATTTAAGCAAGTCACAAACCCAGACTTCCACCCCGCAAAAGGCAATTTCTGGGGGAAATGAGGTGCAAAAGTCTGATAACCAACCACCTGGACACTCTGAACTGATAGCACAGGAAGTAACAAAACAGACGAATGAGGCTCTAGAAAAATTCAAAACAGAAATAATCTCCCAGATAACTACAGAGATGGTGAGCAGAGTGAAAGACATGATTAGAGGCTCTAGAACAGAAACTGATAAAAAATAGATAAGCTCAGAAACATGCTGGAAGCCATGAAGGCCCAGCATAAGAAAGAAATGGAAACCATGATCTCCCAACATAAGTAAGAAATGGAATCCATGAAACAGATTCAAACAGATATTCAGGAGATTAAAAACTCCATTGAAAGCCTGCAGAGCAGATTAAGAGAATCTGAAGATAGACTATCAGATATAGAAGACAGGATTGTGGTGAAGGACCATGAAAACAGAGTTTTCTTAAAAATAGTAAGGGACAAATGAGAAATCAATTCTGCAGCTGCTAGATGATGCAAAGAAGAATAACATAAGACTGATAGGAGTCCATGAAAAAACAGGAGAAAGTAATGCCCCCAACTATACAACACAAATATTAATGTATATGAAAAACCAAATAAGCACTAATACACTTGTAGTGGGGGACCTCAATACCCCACTATCACAAATGGACAGGTCATCTAGACAAAAAATTAACAATGAAATTCTAGAACTGAAGCAAGCTATTGAACAAATGGACTTAATAGATATTTACAGAGTGTTCCACCCCACAAAATCAGAATACACATTCTTTTCAGCTGCACATGGGTCATTCTCCAAAATAGACCACATCCTAGCTCATAGGACATGTCTAAGTAAATGTAAAAGAACTAAAATTACCCCGTGCATATTGTCAGACCATAGTGCAATAAAATTGGAGATCAATAACATGAGAAACTGCAAAACTCTCACAAACACCTGGAAATTGAATAACACCATCCTGAACAACCAATGGGTCACAGAGGAAATTAAAGAAGAAATTAGACAGTTTCTACAAGTAAATGATGATGCCAGCACAACATTTAGGAATCTATGGGACACAATGAAAGCAGTTCTACAAGGGAAATTCATAGCAGTGAATGCCCATATTAGGAAAACAGAGAGAACTCAGATAAATAACCTAATGCAGAACCTCAAACTCCTAGGAAAAGAGAATAACAAACCGAAAGCTCGCACAAGAGAAGAAATTATAAAGATGAGAGCAGAAATCAATGGAATGTAGACTAAGAGAACAATACAAAAAATTAATGAATCAAAGAGTTGGTTTTTTGAAAGAATAAATAAAATCAATGAACCTTTAGCCAATCTTATCAAAAAAAGGAAAGAAAAGGCACAAATACATGCAATTAAGAATGAAAAACGGGAATCACAACAGACCCAGCAGAAATCCAGAGGATCATCAATACCTACTTCGAGAACCTGTACTCTAATAAAATGGAAAACACAGAAGAAATGGACAGATTCCTAGATACATATGAATTGCCAAAGTTAAATGAAGAAGATATAGAAATTCTAAACACCCCAATTACAATAAGTGAAATTGAAAATGTAATAAAAAATTTATCAACAAAGAAAAGCCCAGGTTCTGATGGCTTCACCGCTGAATTCCACAAGACATCTAAAGAACTAAAGCCTTTACTCTTTAAACTCATCAAGGAAATTGAAAGGAAAGCAAGGTTTCCTAACTCATTCCTGGAAGCAAGTGTGACTTTGATTCCAAAACCAGGGAAAGACCCAACCGAAAAAGAGAACTACAGGCCAATCTCCCTAATGAACATAGATGCAAAAATCCTCAACAAGATACTGGCAAACAGAATACAGAGGGTCATCAAGAAGATCATACACCCTGACCAAGTCGGATTTATCCCAGGGATGCAAGGATGGCTCAACATTCATAAATCAATAAATGTAATACACTATATTACCAGAGTCAAGGACAAAAACCATATGATCATTTCAATAGATGCAGAAAAGGCATTCAACAAAATCCAACACCTATTCATGATAAAAGCCCTACAGAAAATTGGAATAGAAGGTCTTTATCGCCCCCTGATTAAGGCTATCTATGAAAAACCAACAGCCAACATCATACTAAATGGTCAAAAACTGAAAACTTTCACGCTAAAATCAGGAACAAGACAAGGATGCCCACTATCACCACTCCTGTTCAATATACTTCTGGAAACACTAGCCACAGCAATGAGAAAAGACAAAGAGATAAAAGGAATAAAGATAGGAAAGGAAGAAGTTAAATTCTCATTAATTGCTGATGATATGATACTTTACATAGACTATCCAAAAAACTCTACCAAAAGACTTCTAGACTTAATTGACAGATTCAGTAGAGTAGCTGGATATAAGGTCAACACTCAAAAAACAATAGCCTTCTTAGACACAAATAGCAGACTCATTGAGAGAGAAATTAGGGAGACAATTCCTTTTACAGTAGCATCCAAAACAATGAAATATCTAGGAATCAGTCTAACAAAGGAAGCAAAAGACCTCTACACTGAAAACTACAGCACCCTGAAAAAGGAGATCGAGGAGGATATAAGAAAACAGAAAGACATCCATTGTTCCGGGGTAGGAAGAATCAATATAGTGAAAATGGCCATACTTCCAAAACTGCTATATAGATTTAATGCATTGGCTATTGAAATTCCAACAACATACTTCACAAAGCTAGAGAAAACAATCCAAAAATTCATTTGGAACCAGAAGAGACCTAGAATAGCAAAAGCAATTCTGGGCAACAGGGACATGGCTGGGGGTATCACAATACCCAACTTGAAGCTATACTACAAAGCTACTGTGATAAAAACAGCATGGAACTGGAAAAGAAACAGACCAGAGGATCAGTGGAATAGATTAGAAGATGCAGAAACAACTTCAGACACACTCAGCCACCTCATCTTTGACAAAGGAGCCAACTACCCTCTTTGGAGGAAAGATAGCCTGTTTAATAAAAGGTGTTGGAAAAACTGGATTTCAACCTGTCAAAGATTAAAACTAGACCCATACCTATCACCATGCACTAAACTAAGATTGAAGTGGATTAAAGATGTAAATATTAAGAGAGAAACACTAAACTTGCTGGAAGATAAGTTAGGTAGAACTCTTGAAGATATTGGCACAGGAAAAGACTTTATGAGCAAAACCTCAGTAGCACGGGAACTAACAGAAAAAATCAACAACTGGGATTTCATCTTATTAAAAAGCTTCAGCACTGCAAGAGAAACTACAGACAGGGCTAACAGACAACTTACAATGTGGGAAAAAATTTTTAACAGCTGTAACTCAGACAAAGGGCTACTATCTCGAATATATAAAGAACTGAAAAAAATCAGACCCCCCAAATTCAAAGACCCAATTGAAAAATGGGCATCTGAAAGGAACAGACATTTCTCAGACAAAGAAGTAAAAGCAGCAAACAAATATATGAAAAAATGTTCAACATCACTGGTCATTGGAGAGATGCAGATGAAAACAACACTGAGATTCCACCTCACCCCAGAAAGAATGGCTGCTATCAAAAAATGAACCAATGACAAATGCTGGCAGGGGTGTGGAGAGAAAGGAACCCTTCTCTATTGTTGGTGGGAGTGCAGACTGGTGCAACCACTATGGAAATCAGTGTGGAGATACCTCAAAGAAATAGGGCTGGAGGTCCCATTTGACCCAGCTATTTCCCTGCTGGGTATTTTCCCAAAAGAATTAAAAGAATCATACCACAGAGATGTATGTGTACCCATGTTTACTGCGGCACAGTTTGTAATAGCTAAAGCTTGGAAACACCCCAAGTGCCCATCAACTGGAAAACTGGATAAAGAAGATGTGGTTCTTTTATTCAATGGAGTACTACTCAGCCATAAAGAATGAGAAACTAGACTCATTTATAGCTAAATGGATGCAAATTGAGGACATACTCTTTTTTTATTTTTTATTTTTTAAATTCTTTTATTGGTACATTTTAGGTATACAACACAATTACATTTCTCATTGGGAATTGTACCTTTACATAATGCATCTTGGTTCTTATGTTTTCCCCAGTTCTAGCTCTCCCTTCACCCCCTCCACCCTTCTCTATTTACAAAGACTTTATTTCCATTTTTTCCATTTCTCAGCATTTTTCCTTTCCCTTCTTTCCTTTCCCCTGCCCCTCCCACTACCCCTACCCCTTTGGACCTTTTCTTCCTATTTTGCATTATCGATTATTCATTTTAATCATTAGTACATTTTAGGTATACAATATAATGAGATTCATCATTGGAAATTTGCAAATTTGCATAATCTCTCTTGGTTCCCATCTTTCACCCTTGCCCAGCCCTCCCTCCAACCACTCCATTCCTCCCTATTTACAAAGATTTTGTTCCTATTTTTCCCTTTTCTCATATTAATCCCATTCGCTTCTATCCTTTCCCCTAGCCCTCCCACTTCCTTCCCCTTTGCCCCTTTTCTTCCTATTTCACATTACCTATTATACATTTTAGTCCTTATTTACACTTTCAGTTTCTCACACCAGAGAAACTATTCAGTATTTATACATGTGTGTCCTATTTATTTCACTTAAGAGTATTCCCTCAATGTGCATCCACTTAGCTATAAATGTCTCTAATTTCTCATTTTTGATGGCTGAGTAGTACTCTATTTTATTAAAAAACCCACATTTTCTTGATCCAGTCTCCAGTTGATGGGCATTTGGGCTGTTTTGAAGTTTTAGCTATTACAAACTGCACTGCTATGAACATGGGTGCACGTATATCACTGTGGTATGATTCTTTTAATTCTTTGGGGAAGATCCCCAGCAGTGGAATAGCAGGGTCAAATGGGACTTCCAGTCCTAGTTCTTTCAGGTATCTCGATACTGATTTCCACAGTGGTTGCACCAGTCGACACTCCCACCAACAGTGGAGCAGGGTTCCTCTTTCCCAACAACCCCACCAGCATTTGTTATTGGTTGATTTCATGGTAGCAGCCATCCTTTCTGGAGTGAGGTGGAATCTCAGTGGAGTTTTCATTTGCATCTCTCGAATGACCAGTGATGTTGAATATTTTTTCATGTATTTATGTGCTATTTCTACTTCTTTGTCTGAGAAATGTCTGTTCATTTCAGATGCCCATTTTCGGATTGGGTCTTTAAATTTGGGAGGTCTGATCTTTTTAAGTTCTTTATAGATTCGAGATAGTAGACCTTTGTCTGAGGAAAAGCAGGTGAAGATTTTTTCCCACATTGTGGGTTGTCTCTTCACACTGCTGGTGGTTTCTCTTGCTGTGTAGAAGCCTTTTAATAAGAAGAGATCCCACTTGTTGATTGTTTGTGCTACTTCACAGGCAACTGAGGTATTGTTTATAAAATCTTTTCCTACACCGATGTCTTCAAGAGTTCTACCTAACTTCTGTTCCAACTGGTTCAGAGTTTCTATTTTAATATTTAGATCTTTAATCCATTTTTATTTTAGTTTAGTGCATGGTGAGAGATATAGGTCTAGTTTTAATCTTTGGCAAGTTGAAGCCCAATTTTTCCAGCACCATTTATTAAAGAGGCTATCTTTCCTCCAGTGAGGGTGTTTGGCTCCTTTGTTGAAGATGAGAAGGCTGAGTGTGTCTGGTGTTGTTTCTGCATCTTCTAATCTGTTCCACTGGTCCTCAGGTCTGTTTCTTTGCCAGTACCATGCTGTTTTTATCACAGTAGCTTTGTAGTAGAGTTGCAGGTTGGGGATTGTGATACCCCCTGCCATGTCTCTGTTACCTAGAATCGCTTTTGCTATTCTGGGTCTCTTCTTGTTCCATATGAATGTTTGGATTATTTTCTCAAGGTACATGAAGTATGCTCCTGGAATCACAATTGGAATTGGATTGAATCTATATAGCAGTTTTGGAAGTGTGACCATTTTCACTATATTAATCCTTCCTACCCAGGAGCAGGGGATGTCTGTCCATTTTCTGATATCATCTTCAATCTCTCTTTTCAGAGTGCTATAGTTTTCAGAGAAGAGGTCTTTGATTTCTTTTGTTAGGTTGATTCCTAGGTATTTCAGTTTTTTGGATGCTATTGTGAAAGGAAGTATTTGCCCTATTTCTCTCTCAGTGAGTCTGTCATTGGTGTAGAGGAAAGCTATTGATTTTTGTGTGTTGACCTTGTAACCAGCTACTTGACTGAATTTGGTTATTAAGTCTAGAAGACTTTTGGTGGAGTTCTTGGGGTCTTCTATATAGAGTATCATGTCATCTGCAAATAATGACAATTTGACTTCTTCATTACCTATCTTTATTCCTTTTATTTCTTTCTCTTTTCTAATTGCCATGGTTAATGTTTCCAGAACTATATTGAACAGGAGTGGTGAAAATGGACATCCTTGTGTTGTTCCTGATTTGAGTGTGAAGGATTTCAGTTTTTGACCATTTAGTATGATATTGGCTGTTGGTTTTTCATAGATCGCTTTTACAAGTTTGAGGTAGAGACCATCTATTCCAATTTTTTTGTAGGAGTTTTTATCATAAATGCATGTCGGGTTTTGTCAAGTGCTTTTTCTGCATCTATGGAGATAATCATATGGTTTTTGTCCTTGGCTCTATTGATATAGTGTATTACATTGATTGATTTGTGTATGTTGAACCATCCCTGCATCCCTGGGATGAATCTCACTTGATCAGGGTGTATGATCTTTTTGATGATCTTCTGCATTCTGTTTGCCATTATCTTATTAAGGATTTTTGCATCTATGTTCATTAGTGAGATTGGCCTATAGTTTTCCTTATTGGTTGGGTCTTTCTCTGATTTGGGGATCAAGGTGATGCTTGCTTCCAGGAATGAATTTGGGAGTATTGCTTCCCTTTCAATTTCACTGAAGAGTTTAAACAGTAGTGGCAGCAGTTCCTCTCTTAATGTCTTGTAGAATTCAGCAGTGAAGCCATCAGGGCCTGGGCTTTTCTTAGATGATAAGTTTTTAATTACATTTTCAATTTCATTAGTTGATATTGGGTTGTTCATAATTTTTAGGTCTTCTTCATTCAACTTTGGTAATTCATTTGTATCTAGGAATCTGTCTATTTCTTCTGTGTTGTCCATCTTGTTGGCGTATAGGCTCTGGAAGTAGGTATTGATGATCCTCTGGATTTCTGCTGGGTCTGTTGTAATTTCACCCTTTTCATTCCTAATTGCATGGATTTGGGTCTTTTCTTTCCTTTTTCTGATAAAGTTGGCTAAGGGTTTGTCAATTTTGTTGATTCTTTTGAGGAACCAACTCTTGGCTTCATTGATTTTTGTATCATTCTCTTAGTCTCCGTTGCATTGATTTCTCCTTGAATCTTTATAATTTCCTCCCTTGTATGAGATCTGGGGTTGTCCTGCTCTTCTTTTTCTAGAGGCTTGAGGTTCAGCATCAGGTTGTTTAATTGGGCTCATCCTGTTTTCCTAATATGCATATTCACTGCTGTGAATTTCCCTCGTAAGACTGCTTTCATTGTGTCCCATAGATTCTGATATGTTTTATTTTCATTGTCATTTAATTGAAGGAACTGTCTGATTTCTTCTTTAATTTCCTCTGTGACCCATTGGTTATTCAGAAGTGTGTTGTTCAATTTCCAAGTGTTTATGAAATTTTCGAGTTTCTTTTGCTATGGATCTCCAATTTCATCGCAGTATGGTCTGACAATATGCAGCGTATAACTTCAATTCCTTTGCACTTACTTAAACATGTTCTATGTGTGAGTATGTGGTCTATTTTGGAGAATGACCCATGTGCAGCTGAGAAGAATGTGTATTCTGATTTTGTGGGCTGGAAGACTCTGTAAACATCTGTTAAGTTTATTTGTTCAAGAGTTCGATTGAATTCTAGTGTTTCTTTACTTATTTTTTGTCTAGTTGATCTATCTGTTTGTGACAGTGGGGTGTTGAGGTCCCCCACTACAATTGTATTAGTGCATATATGACTTTTCATGTCTGTTTTATTTGTTTTATATAGTTGGGTGCACTAGTGTTTGGTGCATAGATATTTATGATTGTCATCTCTTCCTCTTGGATTGCTCCCTTTACAAGGATGTAGTGTCGTTCTTCGTCTCTCTTCATCAGTGTTGGTTTGAAATCTACTTGATCTGCAAAGAGGATAGCTACTCCTGCTTTTTTTTGGGTTCCCGTTGCCTGGAGTATTGTTTTCCACCCTTTAACTTTCAGTCTATGAGTTTCCTTTTGAATTAAGTGTGTTTCTTGTATGCAGCATATTGTTGGATTTTGCTTCTTGACCCATTCTGCCATTCTATTTCTTTGATTGGTGAATTGAGACCATTAACCTTGATGGTTATAACTGAAATGTATTGACTTATCATTGCCATGACTTTTTCTTTTTGTTGAGTTCTCCCCCTTTCCATTTAATTTCTTGTCATGCCAGATGGGTTCATTCTGCTTTGCTTCCTGGGGTTGTGATCCTCAATTTCTGTTCCTAAGATATTGTGTAAAATTCTTTAGCGTGCTGGTTTGGTATTCACAAAGTTCCTAAGGTTCTCTTTGTCATGAAAGTATTTTATTTCTCCATTAATTTTGAAAGATAGCTTTGCAGGGTACATCAATTTGGGTTGGAGGCTGTTTTCTTTTAGGACTTGGAATCTTCTTGCCTTGATGGTTTGTGTTGAGAAGACTGCTGTGATTCTGATGGGCTTTCCTTTGTAGGTGATTTGTTTCTTTTCTCTAACTGGTTTTCGAACTTTGTTCTTCTTTTGAGTTTCTGGAATCTTAACAATCATATGCTTATGTGTAGAACTTTTTGATCAAGGCTATTTGGAGTCCTATATGCCTCACTTATCTGTATGTCAAGTTCTTTTTCCCTGCTTGGGAAGTTTCCTGCCATTACTTTTGCGAAGAGATTTTTTATGTCATCTGCACTTTCTCCTGTTTCTTCATTGACTCCAATCAGTCTTATGTTATTCTTCTTTGCATTATCTATTAGCTGCTGGATTGATTTCTCATGTTTCCTTATAATTTTGATGCAATTTTTCTTTTCCTGGTCATTAATTGCAATCTTATCTTCTATATCTGAAATTCTGTCCTCACATTGGCTCATTCTGCTGTGTAGACTTTCAATGGAGTTTTTCATGTCCTGGAAATCTATTTGTATCTGTTTCATGGATTCCATTTGCTTCCTATGTTGGGATTCCATCATGTTCCTCAGTTCCTCAGTTCCTCTCTAGATTTATTAATCATGTCTTGCACTAGGGGCACAATTTCTCCTGTTATCTGAGAAATTATTTGTGATTTCATTTTTTCCAGATCCCCTTTTGTTGCTAGTTCAGTTGGTCCAGGTGGTTGAGTATCAGAGTGTTCCATCTCATTTCCCTTTGGGGTTGCTGTAGGTGATCTGGAAGTCTGGTTTTGAGACTTATTTATGTGTTTTCTCATTTCGACCAGGGGGGTGCTGTTGGCACCTGCATGGATTACCACCTCTGAGCTGGGAGAGGTGGGACAGGGGCCAGGGGTAGCAGTAGGAATGGTGCCAAAAGCCCTTTCTTGTGGGCTGGGAGCAGTGGGAGGGATGGTGGCCAGGAAGCCCCTTCCTCTGAACCTGGAGCAGTGGGACAGTGGCTCAGAAGCCCCTACGTCTGTGCTGGGAGTGGCAGGAGGGATGGTGGCCCAGAAGCCCCATCCTCTGGGCCAGGAGTGGTGGGACAGAAGGTGCCCCAAAAGCCCTTTCCTCTGGTCTGGGAGCAGTGGGAGGGATGGTGGCCAGGAAACCCCTTCCTCTGGACCAGGAGCAGTGGGACAGCAGCTCAGCAACCCCTACTTCTGGGCCGGGAACAGCGGGGCCCAGTATCGTGGTCTGGTGGTCTGGTGTCCTCTGCGTCTTTGTAGTGTGGAACCAGGTGGCTGTGCAGACGAGTGGGGGTAGGGGGTGTGCAGTGGATTCGAGGCCATACTCTTAAGTGAAATAAATAGGACACACATGTTTAAATACTGAATAATTTCTCTAGTGTGAGAAACTGATAGTGTAAATAAGGATTGAAAAGATTAATAACTAATAATTGATACTTTGAAATAGGAAAAGGTCCAAAGGGGTAGGGGTGGTGGGAGGAGATGGGGAAAGGAAAGAATGGAAAGGAAAAATTATGAGAAAAGAAAAAAAAATGGAAATGAAGTATGTAAATAGGGAAGGGTGGAGAGGTGAAGGGTGCACAGGTAATGGGGAAAAAATAAGAACCAAGATACATCATGTACAGGCACAAGCACCCAAAGATAAATGTAAATGTATTGTATACCTAAAATGTACCAATAAAAGAATTTAAGTAAAAAAAAAAAGAATACATTTATGAGTACAAGTTAAATACATGAGGGCAGAGGTTGAGAGTAGCTTCTCAGAAAGATAAATCATAAATTTTAAGAGGTTACAGGATGGGAAAATACATAGAACTGACTTTTACATGGTCACTGTTGAGAAATAAAATTATAAAGGAAAAATTCAATTAAACTCAATCCTGTTGTGTAATAGATACTCAAATATAGTTTTCACTCTAGGGCTTCAGAGGCCAAGAGAATCTCCTGGTTTACTGGAAGTTACTTGTACATGTCAGGGCTCAAGTTCCAATTTTCCCACTTCTAAGAAGCAACAATTTAACTCCAATGATAAGTTAGCTCTTTTAGGAAACAAAATAGAAATTTGGTTGATATAAATACCATGAATCATCAGAATCTCAGATATTTTTCTCCCACAGAAGAGAATTAGATATTTGCTCTGAACTTTCCAGCTTTAGCACTAAAACGTCCACAGAGAAGCTCCTCAATCCTGAGGTGGTTGGCATGGTTTATCTCCCTTTAGATACTTACAGAAGGATAAACTGCAAATTATGTATTAGATATGACCTCATACTGTTTTCTGGGTTTTATGCAGTCATTTCCTGATATACCTATAGCAAAACAGTGGGCTTAGGAGACCTAGTGAGGGCATGGTAGAAGTTTGGAAAAATTTGAAGATACAGGCTAGAGAAGCCATAGAATGCTGTGAGCAGAGCTTAAAGGCTGATTCTGGTGAGAGCCCAGAAGACTGGATATACTGATAGGAATACAGACAGTAAAGCCTGTGCTCATGAGATTTTAGATGCAAATGAGTAATCTGTTAGGTATTGGACTAGAGCCTATTGAAGTTGCATTCTAGCAAGGAACTTATCTATGTTTATCTAAGCTGTAAGACTTCAACATTAGAGTATGCCCCTATCTTGAAATTGTTTCCTGTCCCATCTTCTATGATGTTATACATTCCTCTCCTAGTTTTGCTTTGATTTTTATTAATTTGGAAGAATAAATTAATAAAAGACTAAATGAATATAACATTCATTTATTTGTTTTCCCATTCATTCATCTACCTATCCCAAGAAGAAGCTCTTGCGTCCTTGGCATTGTGCTGGACTTTGGAGAACAATATCTTACATATCCCAAAAGAGAGATAAATAAGGTCCAGTGATTTAGGAGGCTCATAACTAGTAGATTTTTCAGATTTGAATGTACAATCTCATCCATTGTTAACCCTGTTCATTATTTTTAAACACCTTGCTCTTATTGTTACTTCTTTGTGAACTAATACTACTTACTAAAATGTACCAAAGACTCAATTCCCATAACTCTTCATTTTGGAAGTTATTCTCATATCTACATCACTAGTTTGGAAAAACACATATAACAGCATGCAAAATCACTCAGAACTTTGAATGTAAGCTTCTTAAGTGAAGGAATTGGGTATCATTCATCATTGTATTTCATAGGTGGTCAATTAATTTTGAATAAATTCTATAATATTGGATATGGCTACATAATCATATAAGTGTTTGTTCAAAGGAATATGATTTAATCCATGAATACTATGTCAAGAAATATTAGCATTCAGAAGTCAGAAGTTCTAAAACATGATAAAAGATAAAACCCTGTACATTAACTTGAAAACTACATTAACCCCTCAAAAGCCATTTAAACAACTATATTAACCTGACAAAGGATCTGATACAGTACACAGAAGAGGAAATGTTAGAAATTAACATTAGAAAATGAGGCATTAGGAGAAAAAAAATTTATAGAGTTAAAAATATAAATGAGACAAAGTGATTTTATAATAAAAAGTTTCTTTTATTCAAATTTTAACTTGAGTACATACTTAACTGTTGGCTAGATTACAGGGAATATGTCATACTACATATTCAAATATGAGATATCTTTCAAGAGGTAATAAAACGACAGTAAATACACACTTGAAAGGGTGAATACAGTTCCTCCTTGGTATCCCCGGAAGATTTTGATATCCCCAAAGACCCCAAATCCATAAATGTTTATGTCTCTCATACAAGATGATGTAGTATTTGCATATAACCTATGAAATCCTCTGGTATACTTTACATCATATTTAGATTACTTTTATCTGACAGAATGTAAGTGTTATGGAAATATTTGGTACACTGTACTCTTCAGGGGATAATGGCAAGGAAAAAAGCCTGTACATGTTCAGTACAGAAGCAATTTCTTTTGAAATATTGTTTTTGTTCAAGTTTGGTTGAATCCACAGACACAGAACCCATTGATACAGAGGGCTAACTATATCACTGTCTTGCCTATTTAGCATAGTACAAGTTTATTCACAATAGGATTAGTGTACAAAATTAATTTCTTTTTTTTTTTGCTTAAATTCTTTTATTGGTACATTTTAGGTATACAATATGTTTACACTTATCATTGGGTACTTGTACATGTACATGATGTATCTTGGTTCTTATTTTTTCCCCATTCCCTGTCCTTCCTTCATATAACACAATAATAAGTGACATGTGCCTAGTATCTAAGTGACTACTATCAATTAGTATGTGACTAAATGGTATTTCCTGGAAGATAAAACCCTATAGATCAATTTGAAAACTATATTCTGTTAACTGCAAGTATTTGCTATTTTTCTTTTTTCCTTCACTTAATAATACAAAAGAAGCCCGGGATTTAGCTCAGTGGTTCCTCTGCCTGCCTCGCAAGCAAAAGTCCTGAGTTTGATACCTGGTACCAAAAAAAAAAAAATACAAAAGAAAAATTTATAAAACAAAGGGAATAATAATTTATTCAAAAATCAAATGCTTGTCTCTGCTTCTAGGAATAATACATTGAATTCATATTCCTGTTCAAACAGCCCATGCTATAAATTTATATAAGTGTAAATCTTAATGTCTGTGACCAAGATGAGCAGTTATCATCAATATCTTTTTCCATCCTTTCTTGGCATACAACAGACTATTTCTTCATTCCCTTAATCTAGGTGGCCTGGTGACCAGTATGGTCAATGACATGTGCATGGAAATGATGTACACCTCCTTCAGGCTTTGCCCTGAAACTGCCCTTGAAGTTATCTTCACTTTCTCTTTTCTCATGTGCTGATTGTTGCAGAATGTCTATTATACGAATCTGAGGCCTGAGAAGACTGCAGAAAGATGAAATGAGCCTGGCACTGAAAAATAGGCTAGGCTCCATCCAACTGTCAGGCAACAAACCTTTGGTGCTCCTTATCTATTTCTGTGACTATGATGTTTTATGGTATTTAAATTCAAGCTACAAAGAACTCTGTTAAGTACCTTACCAAGTTATTTACAGACATACTTTTTAATGCACTGAATATTTTATTCACATAGGACTTTGAATACTGAAAAGATTCAGGGAATTAGCTTTTAGCACAAATAATGAAGGGTTAGTATACAGGTCTCTTTTAGAGGAGAATATTACCTGCAAGAGTTATCTGTTTGAGACCAAAACGTGAATTGATAAATTAAAAATAAACCCCAAAGGGGGAAGTGGGAGGGGTAGGGGAAAGGAAAGAAGGGAATGAAATTAATATGATGAAATGAAAAAATGGAAAC
Organism: Heterocephalus glaber; assembly: GCF_053883595.1. Classification (NCBI taxonomy): domain Eukaryota; kingdom Metazoa; phylum Chordata; class Mammalia; order Rodentia; family Bathyergidae; genus Heterocephalus; species Heterocephalus glaber. The sequence continues at coordinate 12,322,716 of NW_028258344.1, forward strand.
AAAGTCTCTTTAAATAGGGGGGGATGGAGGGGTTGAAGGGAGGGTAGTGGAAGTGGGAAAAAATAAGAACCAAGAGAGTATGTAAAGGCACATATCTCCAATGATGAATGTCATTATATTGTACACCTAAAATGTACCAATAAAAGGATATAAAATTAAAAAAAATAAAATAAACCCCAAGTAATGTCTAGTAAAAATACAGATTTTTTTGGTTCAGTAAATAATAATTCACTATGAGCTATGCTGGAGTTGTTTAATTAACACATTGCATTTTTGTTCTAGTGGTTGCCTGTGCAGGAAGAAAAAACAGATTTAAAGAATAAGAGAGTGGTGAAACTTGAATGTGATGAAGCCCTGTTTCACTTGTTAAAGTGTGAACTATGTGCTGGCAGCTGTTGAAATATAATTTCTTTTCATAAATCTAGCACAATACATTTCACCACTGTACTATTTTTATTGAAGTTTCTCTTTAAAACATTTTAATGTTAACAGTAAACATTTTTTCCAATTAAGATTTTTAACAGTGAGGCTTATGATTCTTGTTATAATTTATGATGTGTAAATCATATCTTCTTAACTATATTATTTCAAAAGTTAATATGCTAGGCATTTTTCATTAAAGTTATATCACACAGAAATCATTGACTCCTAATTTAGTGGCAACAGGCAATATCGTCTTGTTAATGGAAAGATAGTGTTATTTCTTCACCATTAAATCATAGGTCTCTCAAAGTGTTGACCTCTTTGCTGCAAATTGAGGCACAGATAATCATTGCAAATTAATAACCCAAAGTAGTTCACGTGCAATCACTGCAAGCTGACAATATGCAGAGTTGTAAAAGTAGGTATGTATTAAGGATCATACCAATAAGTAAAGACCCATCCCACGGCACAGAGGACAGTAGCTGGAGACTTTATGAAAACAAGAAGAGAAACCTGAATAAAAATTCCAACAATGGCTCAGAATACTTCCATCTCTTGTTATCACCCATTGATAGTTACTAAGGCTGCCACAATATCAACACATTGGAAGATGTACAAGAATTGGCCCAAAATAGAAAAAGAAAAGTGAAATGAAATTCTTCCTGCTTTCCATTTGGTATTAGTAATCTGTATGTCCTGGGATCACTGTTTCTTCATTCTGCAGGGAACAAATGGGAACAAATGATAAGATAGTGGAAGTTATTATTAGAGTTCTCTCCACATACATGTCTTAGGGAAAGCAAATGAACTTAATTAGGGCTATTTTCAATCCTGTATTACATAAGGTACCATTGAAAACAGCACACGTGGAACACACTAAAGTGGACTACTCTGGAGTCAGGATCTTTGGATTACTTCTGGAACATAGTTGAAGTTGCAAGAAGAGGGCTGGCACATTGCAAACAGCAATTACTTATTGAGGGTCTCAGTAATAGAGCTCTTGCCTATCATATGCTCTGCATTCAATTGCCAGCACTGCAAAAAAAATATTGGTTAAATGGATGTTATTGAAAAATCAGTTTATGTTCCCTTTATTTTCATATTGAAATCTTAACCTCTAATTTGATGGTATTAGGAGGTGGAGCCTTTGAGAAATGATGAAGGAAGGAAAAAGGCCTCATGAATGAGTTTATGCCCTTATAAAGCCTTGAGGAGCACCTTTTGCTCTTGTTCCAAGTAAGGGCACAAGAAGATGTATATCTATGATCCAGGAATAAGGTGGTCACGGACATCAACTCTGCTAGCCCTTTGATCTAAAACTCCTCGGTAGACAGCACTGTGAGAAATAAATTTCTGTAGTTTACAAGCCAACCAGACTATGGCAGTTTATCAGCCCAAATGGACTAAGAAAGAAGCAAGAAGCATCAATACTCTAGACTTACTAGTAATTAATTTGTGTATCAGAGTGGGAAATAAATCTTACTAAAATTCAGGGGCCTCTACTTTGCTAAAATGTCTAAGGGTTTAGTCGTGTGGAGCACATTGAGATAGAGGGGCCTTCTAAGGTAAAGCATAAGTTGCTCCATCTAGCTCCCTGTACAACCAAGAAAGAGGCACAGCACTTAATGGGTCTCTTTGCATTTTGGTGGCAACATACATATTCCTCACTGGGATGTGACTTTGGTCTATTCTCTGAGTGACCCCAAAAGCTGTTAGTTTTGTGTGGTGCCCAGAATGAGAGAAGGCTGTAGAACAGGCTCAGTATGCTGTGCAAGCTGTTCTGCCCCTTGGGGCATATGATTCATTAATGTTTGAAGCGTCAATGGCAGATAGACAGACTATTTGCTGCTTTTGGCAGGCCTTTATAGGGCATGACATAGATCTTCAGTATTTTGGAACAAGGTCCTGCCATTATCTGCAGATAACTTTGAAAAACAGCTCTTGCCCTGCTACTAAGGCCCAGTACACTGAACACTTTACTGTAGGCCACTAGACTGTGTGTAACCTAAACTGCTCATGAACTGGCCATTATATGATCTCTAAGCCATAAAGTTGGGTCTGTACATAGCACTCTATCATCAAAAGGAAATAGCATGTATAAGATTAGACTTGAGCAAGCCTTGAAGGCACAGTAAAGTACCTGAAGAAGTGCCCTAGAAGTCCATAGTTCCTACTCCTTCTACACTGCCTTCTCTCTGTACATGGCCTCTTGGGAGAATGTTCTATGGTAAGTTGACAAAAAAAAGAAGATTCAGGCCTGGTTTACAGATGACTCTAGATATAAATAAGCACGAGCTGAAGCAATACAGCCCCTCTCTGGGACATTGCTGAAGGACAAGAATGAAAGAAAGTCCTCTCAGTGGGAAGAATGTTGAGCAGAACACCTAGTTGTGCAATTTATTTAGAGAGAAATGACCAGAGGTGCAGTTGTATATCAACTCATTTACTATAGGAAATGCTTTGGTAGGATGACCAGGGATTTGGAAAGAACATGATTAGAAAGTTGGGGATAAAAACATTGGGGGAAGAGGTACATGGATAGATCTCCCTGAATGGCAGAAAACATAAAAATATTTGCATTCCACATGAATGCTACCTGAAGAGTATACTCAGCAGAAGAGTATCTTAATAATCAAATGGATAGGATGACTCATTTTGTGGATACCAGTCAGAGCCTTGACTGATAGAGACAGTGGTATATATAGATGAATTTAGAAAACATTTTTCCCCATTAATTTTATTGGTACATTTTAGGTATAAAATACAGTTACATTCATCATTAGGATCTTGTACCATTACATGAGTCTCTTGGTTCTTATTATTTTCCCCTTCCCTTGCCCTCCCTTCACCCCTTCCACCCTTCCCTATTTGCAAAGACCTTGTTTCCATTTTTTTCCTCTTCTCATATTTTTTCCTTTCCCTTTTTTCTCTTCCCCTACCCTTTCCAATTACCCTGCTCTTTTAGACCTTTTCTTCCTGTTACACAATATCAGTTATACATTTTTTAAATTAAAATATTAAGATCTAGGAGACATTACCACAGATTTTACAGAATTTAAAAGGATATAGAAAGCATATTACAAAAATCTTTTTTGAAATAAATTTGACAACTTCTAAGAAGAAACTTAGAAGACAAATTAATGAAACTAACTCTGGAGGAAATATAAAATTTGAATAGCACCTATTAAAGAAAGTATATTCCTAGCTTGAAAACCTACCTATATGACAACAGCAGGCTCATAAACAGTTTAGCTGATAAATTATATCAAACATTTAAAGCAGAAAAAAAAAGGAACACTTCTCCCCTCATTTTAGAAAATCAACATTGTGCTAATCCTAAAACTGGATAAAGATAATAGAAGAAAAAAGTAAGAACATAGATAGAAATTTGTTTAACAAAACAAACTCTTAGAAGTCAGATCTGGCAGTATGTAGAAAGTAGTTTTATTATAGGGATGGCAGTGTTGGCTCAGCATTGGAAGATCCACTCCCAAAAGTAATCATTTTAACAGAGGAAAGGAGAAAGCCATATGATCCTGTCACTAGTTGGAGAAAGAGTATTGGACTAAATTCTACAGCTGTTCATGGTAAAAGCTATCAAAAGACTAGAAGTAGAACAGAACCTTCTCAACAGATCAAAGACATGTACTCCATACTTCCAACAAAAACTCCTTCTATGAATGGAAACGATACAATGGTTTCTCCCTAAAGTGGGGAACAAGGGCATATATGCCTACTCTTCATCTGTCCATTAGACTTTGAAACATAGGTCTAAACCAAAATAGTCTTGCAATAAAATTACACAATTAGGATAGGATTGGCACAGCAGAAGCAAAATCTTTATATGTAGATGAAATGATCATCTACAGAGAAAATACTAAGAAATCTCTAGGAGCCCCTAGAACTTGTACTTGAATTTAGCAGGATTAGAAAACACAAGGTATATATAAAAATTCATGTCTGTGTATACTTGCTATAAATGAAGAACTGAATGTTGAAATTTAAAAGTTATGTAGGAGTGGGCTGGGGATTTAGCTCAGTGGTTCTGGCTCCTGCCTCGCAAGTGCAAGGTCCCCCCCCCAAAAAAAAGTTATGTAGGAGTACAAAGGACCCACAAAAGCCAAAAACAAAAACAAAAACAGTGTTGGTAGACGTTTAGCACCCAATTTTAAGACTTCTTCTAGAGCTACAGTAATCAAGGCAGTGTTGCTGTAAGGAAAGACATATAGATCATTTGAATAAAACAGAGAATCTAGAAAGAGAACCACACCTATATGGTCCACTGAGTTTTGAAAGATTATTTAACATTAGCATTTTATAGAATATAAAGTCGATTCAAGAGCCGAGGAAGAGATAGTGTCTTCAGCAAATGGCACTAGAACACCTGGTATCCATATATAAAAAATTAACATCAACCCTTTTTTTCCATACATGAAAATAACTTGAAGGGATCTATGAACCTAAATATGAAAGCCTAAAAGTATAAAACTTTAAGAAGAAATTATAAGGGAAAATATTTATGAATTCAGGGTAGGCAAGAACTACCTAGGATACAAAAGACATGAAGTATAAAAGAAAAAAATTGATAAATGGGATTCCATCAAAATTTAGAACTTTAAATGACATCATTAAAATGAAAAGTAGTCCTTAAACAGACCATATTTACCATGCATATAACCTATGATCAGAATATATAAAGAATTCTTAGAGCTCATTAATAGACAACCCAATTAAAATGTAGACATAAGAAGATGATAAATAGCCAGTATAGCACAAGGAATGGTGTGCAATTCTAGAATCAGAAAAATAATAATCAATATAATAAGAAGATTGAATTATAGACTCATTAAGGAGATGAAGTCAAAAGTTTTAAAAGCCTTGTCATGACTTTTTCTTTTTGTTGGATTCTCCCCCTTTGCATTTAATTTGTCACAGCCAATGGATTCATTCTGCTGGGTTTCCTGGGGTTGTGATCCTCATTGTCTTTTTCTAGGGTATTGTCTAAAATTTTTTGCAGTGCTGGTTTGGTATTCATGAAGTTCCTGAGGTGCTCTTTATCATGAAAGTATCTTACTTCTTCATCAATTTTGAAAGATAGTTTTGCAGGGTACATCAATCTGGGTTGGAGGCTGTTTTCGTTTAGGGCTTGAAATACATCACTCCAAGCTCTTCTTGCCTTGAGGGTTTGCATTGAGAAGTCTGCTGTGATTCTGATGGGCTTTCCTTTGTATATGATTTGTTTCTTTTCTCTCACTGCTTGTAGAATTCTGTTCTTCTGTTGGATTTCTGAAATCTTAACTATTATATGCCTTTGTGTAGATTTTTTTTGATTAAGGCTAGCTGGAGTCCTATATGCCTGACTTATCTGTATGTCAAGTTCTTTTCCCCTGCTTGGGAAGTTTTCTGCCATCACTTCTGTGAACAGTTTTTTTATGTCATCTGCACTGTCTCCTCTTTCTTCATTGACTCCAATCAATGTTATGTTATTCTTCTTAGCATTGTCCAGCAGCTGCTGGATTGATTTCTCATGTTCCCTTACAATTTTAAAGCAATTTTTCTTTTCCTGGTCACTAATTGCAATCTTTTCTTCTATATCTGAAATTCTATCCTCACATTGGTTCATTCTGCTGCCCAGATTTTCGATGGAGTTTTTAATCTCCTGGAAATCTGTTTGCATCTGTTTTATGGATTTCATTTGTTTCCTATGTTGGGATTATTCCATTGTGTTCCTCAGATTCTCTATTTTTTTATCTGTGTCCTCTCTAGATTTATTAATCATGTCTTGCACCATGAGCAAAATCTTTGCTGTTATCTGAGTAATTATTTCTGATTTCATTTTTCCCAGATCCTCTTTTGTTGCCAGTTCAGAGAGTCCAGGTGGTTGAGTATCAGAGTGTTCCATCTCGTTTCCCTTTGGGGTTGCTGTAGGTGATCTGGAACTCTGGTTTTGAGGCTTGTTTATGTGTTTTCTCATTTCCACTGTGTGTGTGTGTGTGTGTGTGTGTGTGTGTGTGTGTGTGTGTGTGTGGGTGCTTCTGGCACCCATGTGGCTCACCTCTGCCCTAGGAGCTTGGGATGGCAGCAGGGGAGCTTCCTTCCAGGTTCTGGGACCGGCTGAGCTTCTCTGCCCTAGGAGCCTGGGATTCAGGGAGGGGAGCTTCCTTCTGGATGCTGGGACTGGCTCACCTTCTTGGCTCTAGGAGCCTGGGATGGCAGCAGGGGAGCTTCCTTCTGGGTGCTGTGACTGGCTGAGCTTCTCTGCCCTAGGAGCCTGGGATTCAGGGAGGGGAGCTTCCTTCTGGATGCTGGGACTGGCTCACCTTCTTGGCTCTAGGAGCCTGGGATGGCAGCAGGGGAGCTTCCTTCTGGGTGCTGGGACTCGCTGAGCTTCACTGCCCTAGGAGCCTGGGAGGGAGGCAGGGAGATTCCTTCAGTGTGCTGGGACTGTCTGAGCTTCTCTCAAATTTAGAAAACTTTATAAAAGTTCTTTAATACACTTGTGCCCAAAAGACTTGTTAGAAAGTTCTACAGGACTCCATAGTGTACATACACTAAGTTCTTCTCTGAAATAGAGCTCCCCAAACCTTTCCCTATAATGGCAGACAAAGAAAATGATGCTATTTATGTATGACACTTGGGTAAACTGAGTAATTTTGAATCCTAGTTGGGATGAAGATGATAGGTAACCTGAGGGTTGATGAGATGGATTTCTCTTTAGATAGTTTGGAAGCTCTTGTTGCAGAGGGCAAGATGACTGAGAAATACTTAGGGCTTGATGAGGGATTCAGAAGACACAAGGTAATAGTAACAGAAATAGCTATCATTCAGTGACTGGCTACCATGTGTCAGCTATTATACTCAAAACTTTATGTATGTTATTTATTTTCACTTTTAAAATAATCAAATGGACTCTATTTCTAAAAATGACAGTATGAGGATGATTCCTTTTCATAGAATACAACTATACATCAGACAATATTATTAAAGATGATTATTTCAGAGCTCTGGAAAATAAAAGATAGGTAACAGCTTGAGAAATGTTTACTCATAAAAACTACAACTTCATCAAGTATGAATAAATTGTTTTCTCTTTTAAACCTGAGAGCATTCCTTCACCCCCAATTTCAGTGAAAAAACTTGCAGGTTCATTGCCTGGGGTATATACTTGGTCAGGAGCAGGTAGCAATGCAGCTAGAAACTTGAGAGGGATTCTAGGTTTGAGAGAGCTGGAGAAGAGCTGGTATAATAAAGTCTCTCTGTATACTTGGCTGACTGCTTAATTATGCATGCTGATTGGTTACTCCAGGGAATATAGCAAAAACTAGAAGCAGGAATCTTGTGAATTTGCTGTGCCTCTGAATGTGTATTACAGCCTTACAACCACATAACCTTACCAACTTGAAATATCTGAGCATAACATCTGCTAAAACCATTGACTGACTTCTAAAGAATGCAACTATAATAAAGACCCCCTGGAGAGCCAGACAAAAAATATTGAGGAGAAACCTCAGAAGCTGGAGATTTCAGTTTGATTTCTGGCAATTTAACAACAACAAAGACCAGAACAGCTCTCAAGGAACTAAACAGAGTTGAGTTCTCTCAAAATATTACCTATGTAATTTTAAACCAAAATTTATGAAAGGTGAAATGAAACAGGGAAGTGTGATCCATACTTATAAAAGTGCTGACTAGAAACTGATTTTGAGTGAGGTCAATTATTTGACTTAAGGTAGAGTTAAATATTAAATATTTAAAGATAATCATATTCAAAGATTTAAAATAATTATTAAACAAATAAGACTATTAAAAGAGATGGAAGCTACAAAAGTTTGAGTGGAAATTTTAGCTATGAATAGTGCATTAACTGAAATGAAAAATACTCTAGATAAAATCCCAAACAGATTTGAGATGGTGAAATTAAAAAATTAATGTGAAGATAGAAGGAATTTATTCAACCACCCCCAAAGGTAGAAAGCAAAAAGACTGAGAAAAAATGCACAGAGCCTCAGAGATCAGAGATCTTTTGTTTAATGTCCAGCATTAAAACACAGATGTAAAATTCCAGTAGTAGAGAAAAAAGTTCAGAAAAAATTTGAGGAAATAATGACTCAAATGTACCCACAATTGGTAAAGAATATTAACTCATTAAATGAAGAAGTCCATGGACAGAAAACAAAGGAAATATTCTAACATTATGAAATTCAAATATCTTGAAGTCAAAGATAATGAAAAAACCTTGAAAGCAACAAGATAAAAAGGAATTCACTTACTGGGAATCTATAGCATGAATAATAGTGAGCTTCTCATTATGAAGAATGGAGGTTATAAGAGATTACAATGGTATATTCAAAGTGTTGAAAGAAAAAAAATCAAAAATTATCTTTCCAGAGAAATGATTCTTTGAAAATGAGAGTGAAATAAAGCCATCTATAGATAAATAAAAATAGAAAAAATTAATTGCTAATGAACCTGCACTAAAAGAAATGCTAAGAGCTCCTTCTGGATAAAAGAAAGTGAATCTCTGGCTGGTTACTCAGATCCAGAGAAAGAAATGATGAATATCAGAAATGTGAAAATATGAATATATAAACTTTATGGGTATGAATATGTATATATGTGCATATGCAGATGAGTATAAACAAACACATATATGCATACAGGTATAGACTTTTACTCATGCACACATACACATACTTTCTTATTTTGTAAAATGACATGACTGCTGAAAGTAAAAATGATGAAACTGTATTATTGGTCTTAAAGCTTTCCATATATGAAACATATGACACAATATAAAAAAAAGTTCAGATCATCTAGCTTAACTGTCTACTTGATTGAGTTGGCAGCTGCTTAGGGGATAAGTAAAGTGCACACCTGGATGTGTCTGGGTGGGTCATGCAAGTGTGTCCTCGAATACTATATATTGTCTATGGTCAATAGCACCTTCATCTCTGCCATGTTCCCCTGCTCTGCCTCCCATCCTTCATGAACTAACAATCTTTGCTCCACTATGTTCTTCTGCCATGATGTTCCTGCTTTTCAGCCAGCTGACCATGGACTAAATTCTCTAAAAACACACGCTTAATAAACCTCTCCTTTAAGTTGTGAGCATCAGGTATTGTATTTAGCAATGGGAAAGCTAACACAAGAGTGTGCATATGGAACTATGTAACAATACAAAGTACCCATATTTCCCTGAGTAAAAAGTTCAAGAATTAACTTAAAATATCATAAATTACAAACATGTATTGTAATAGCAAAGAAACAGAACTACAAATTCAATTGAAAAATTATACTTTATACAAAAGAGGAGAAGAATAAAGAAAAAGAATAAATAGGATATAGTGAAATGACAGAACTAAATATAACAATGTAGAAAATTACATTAACACAAATGGAATAAACACTCCAGTCAATAGGTATTGATTTTAGCCTAGATTTAAAAATCAAGAACCAGGTTTATGTAGTCTATAAAGATACATTGTAAGTTTCTTTTTATTTTTATTTTTTTCCCCATTAAGTTTATTGATACATTTTAAGTATAAAATAGTTACATTCATCAATGGGATCTTGTACCATTACATGAGTATCTTGGTTCTTATTTTTTTCCCCTTCCCCTGCCCTCCCTTCACCGCCTCCACCCTTCCCTATTTGCAAAGACCTTGTTTCCATTTTTTTCCTTTTCTCATATTCTTTCTTTTCCCTTCTTTCTTTTCCCCTAACCCTCCCACTTACCCTATTCCTTTAGACCTTTTTTCCTGTTGCACAGTATCAATTATACAATTTAAAATTATAATATCAAGATCTAGGAAATATTACCACAGATTTTACAGAATTTAAAAGGATATAGAAAGCATATTAGAAAAATCTTTTCCAACATAAATTTGACAACTTCTATGAAGTACCTTGGAAGACAAATTAATGAAACTAACTCTGGAGGAAATATAAAATTTGAATAGCACCTATTAAAGAAAGTATATTCCTAGCTTGAAAACCAATCTATATGACAACAACAGGCTCATATACATTTTAACTGATAAATTATATCAAACATTTAAAGCAGAAAAAAGAAGGAACACTTCTCCCCTCATATTAGGAAAACAACATTGTGCTAATCTTAAAACTGCATAAAGATAATAGGAGAAAAAAGTATGAACATAGACAGAAATTTGTTTAACAAAACAAACTCTTAGAAGTCAGATCTGGCAGGATGTAGAAAGTGGTTTTATTATAGGGATGGCAGTTTTGGCTCAGCATTGGAAGATCCACCCCCAGAAGTCATCATTTTAACAGAGGAAAGGAAAAAGCCATATGATCCTGTCAGTACTTGCAGAAAAAGTATTGGACTAAATTCTACAGCTGTTCATGGTAAAAGCTATCAAGAGACTGAAAGTAGAGCAGAACCTTCTCAACAGATCAAAGACATGTACTCCATACTTCCAACAAAAATGCCTTATATGAATGGAGAAAATACAATGCTTTCTCCCTAAGGTGGGGAACAAGGGCAGATATGCCTACTCTTCATGTGTCCATTAAACTTTGAAACATAGGCCCCACCAAAATAGTCTGGCAATAAAATGACACAATTAGGATAGGATTGGCAAGGTAGGAGCAAAATCTTTATTTGTAGATGAAATGATCATTTACAGAGAAAATACTAAGAAATCTATAGGAGCCCCTAGAACTTGTACTTGAATTTAGCAGGATTAGAAAACACAAGGTATATATAAAAATTCATGTCTGTGTATACTTGCTATAAATGAAGAATTGGATATTGAAATTTAAAAGTTATGTAGGAGTACAAAGGACCTAAAAAAGTAAAAAGAAAAAGAAAAAAAAACATTGTTGGGAGACATTTAGCACCTAATTTTAAGACTTCTTCTAAAGCTACAGTAAACAAGCCAGTGTTGGTGTAAGGAAAGACATATAGATCATTGGAATAAAATAGAGAATCTAGAAAGAGAACCACACCTATATGGTCCACGGAGTTTTGAAAGATTATTTAACATTAACATTTTGTAGAATATAAACTCAATTCAAGACCAGAGGAAAAGATAGTGTTTTCAGCAAATTGCACTAGAACACCTGGTATCTGTATATAAAAAGTTAACCTCAACCCTTTATTTCCATACATAAAAATAACTTGAAAGGATCTATGAACCTAAACATGAAAGACTAAAACTATAAAACTTTAAGAAGAAGTTATAAGGGAAAATGTTTATGAATTTAGGGTAGGCAAGAATTTCCTAGGATACAAAAAGTATGATGTATAAAAGAAAAAAATTGATAAATGAGATTCCATCACTATTTAGAACTTTAAATGACATCATTAAAATGAAAAGTAGTCCTTAAACAGACCATATTTACCATGCATATAACCTATGACCAGGATATATGAAGAACTCTTACAGCTCATTAATAGACAACCCAATCAAAAATTAGACACAAGAAGATGATAAATAGAAAGTACAGCACAAGGAAAGGTGTGCAACACTAGAATCAGAAAAATACTAATCAATACAATAACAAGATTAAATTTTACACTCATTTGGGAGATGAAGTTAAAAGTTTTAAAAGCCTTGTCATGACCTTTTCTTTTTGTTGGATTCTCCCCCTTTGCATTTAATTTGTCACACCCAATGGATTCATTCTGCTGAGCTTCTGGGGTTGTGATCCTCATTGTCTTTTACTAGGATATTGTCTAAAATTTTTTGCAGTGCTGGTTTGTCATTCATGAAGTTTCTAAAGTGTTCTTTATCATGAAAGTGTCTTATTTCTCCTCAATTTTGAAAGATAGTTTTGCAGGGTACATCAATCTGGGTTGGAGGCTGTTTTCCTTTAGGGCTTGAAATACATCACTCCAAGCTCTTCTTGCCTTGAGGGTTTACACTGAGAAGTCTGCTGTGATTCTGATGGGCTTTCCTTTGTATGTGATTTGTTTCTTTTCTCTCACTGATTTTAGAATTTCCTTCTTCTCTTGGGTTTCTGGAATCCTAACTATTATATGCCTGTGTGTAGATTTTTTTTTGATCAAGGCTAGTTGGAGTCCTGTATGCCTCACTTATGTGTATATGTCAAGTTCTGTTCCCCTGTTTGGAAAGTTTTCTGCCATTAGTTCTGTGGACAGTTTTTTATGTCATCCGTACTCTCTTGTCTTTCTTCATTGACTCCAATCAGTCTTATGTTATTCTTCTTTGCATCGTCTAGAAGCTGCTGGATTGATTTCTTGTGGTCCCTTATCATTTTAAAGCAATTTTTCTTTTCCTGGTCACTAATTGCAATCTTATCATCTATATTTCAAATTCTGTCCTCACATTGATTCATTCTGCTGCGTAGAATGTCAATGGAGTTTTTAATCTCCTGGAAATCTGTTTGCATCTGTTTTATGGATTCCATTTGTTTCCTATTTTGGGATTCCATCATGTTCCTCAGATCCTCTATTTTTTATCTGTGTCCTCTCTAGATTTATTAATCATGTTTTGCACTATGGGCACAATCTCTGCTATTATCTGAGAAATTATTTCTGATTTCATTTTTTCCAGATCTTCTTTTGTTGCCAGTTCAGGGAGTTCAGGTGGTTGAGTATCATATTGTTCCATCTTGTTTCCCTTTGGGGCTGCTGTAGTGACCTGGAGGTCTGTTTTTGAGGCTTGTTTATGTGTCTTCTCATTTTGATGTGGGAGGTGCTACCAGTGCCCATGCAGCTCACCTCCTCTGCCCTGGGAATGGTGGAATGGCAGACAGGGAGCCTCCTCCCCATCACTGGGATTGGCTCACCTCCTCTGCCCTGGGAGTGGTGGAATGGTGGCAGAGGAGCCTCCTCCTAGGTTCTGGGATTGGCTCACATCCTCTGCCCTGGGAGCAGTGGAATGGTGGCTGGAGAGCCTCCTTCTGGGAGTTGGGATACCATTTTAAGTTTAAAGACACAAAAATTGAAAATTAAAAGATATAAAGAATGTATTAGGGAAATAATAAATGTAAGAGTACTACAGTGGGCAAAATAGTGTGGAAGTTATGTAAATGCTGGAGTAAAAGAAGTGTAGTTCACAGTTTTCAAAGTGTCAATATAACAAGAAAATAAAATAATTACAAACACGTATGGTATCTAACAACAGAAGTCATGAAGCAAGTACCTCCAGAATTAAAAGTAGATAAACCTATAGTTTATAATTAGAGATTTCAACACTTTACTCAGTGATTGATAGAATAAGTAGAGAAAAATCAAAATAGATATGTTATGGCTTGTATTTCAATGTAACCCCAAAGTCTCATGTGCTCACAGGTGGGGCTTTTGGGAAGTGGCTGAATCTAGAGTGTGTGATGTTAGAATTAAGAGTGTGTGATAACTAAATTGGTTAGCTCAGTTCTGGTTATGGGTAACACTAACACTTAGGCTTGTAGCCTGGATTCAATGTAAGGGAAAAGTGTTAGGCAGGCTGCTGCTGCTTACTCTCAGGGCCTCTACTTGCCATGCTTAGGACTATTTCTCTTCTGTGATGCCTTTTACCATGCTGCCCTTCCTTGAAAAGAGACAGCAATGGACTGAAATCTCTAATAACTGTAAGCTGAAATAAACCTTTCCTCCTTTAGCTTTTGGTGTCAGATACTTTGTCTTAGCAATAAGAAAAGTAGAACTAAGACAAGAGACAACTTGAATTACACTATCAACCAACCTGGGATGTATAGAACACTCTACAAAACAAATAGCATTTCATGTTTTGAAATACACATGATATATTTAAAAGGATAATCATATGTTGGGCTATAAAACAAGTTACATGAGAAGATGTATAACTTAAACATCACTTAAAAGATATATAATTTGAATAGACACAAAAATGTACAAATACACATAAAAAGAACATACAATGAAGCTCAAAATTATTGATCATTAGGGAAATTAAAATTAAAATGACATTGAGAAACCAGTACATACCCACTAGAATAGTAACTATTAAAAAGATTGAAAATACCCACTGTTGCAAGGGCATGAATATGGTGGGAAAGTAAAATGACAAAGCTATTTTGAACAATTTGATAAAATCTAGTATTATTCAATACATTTGTATCACATGGCCCATCAATTCTACTTTTAGGTACCTATCTGAGAAAAATGTTAAACTCTTTCCACATCACTATGATGAATATATAAAGTAGCATTATTCCTAACAAAAAGTAGAAACAATTCAAATGTCCATAAACTGGTGAGTAGGTTAAAAATATGTAGCATATCTGTAGAAACAGAACACTACTCAGCAATAAAAGGGATTGAATTGATAAAAGCCTGAAAATATGGATTAAATATAAAACATTATGCTAAGTGAAGGATAGTAGAAATAAAAAGTATAATATATGTTTAATTTATATGGTATTTTTGAAAAGTTAAGCCTATTGTGACAGAAAGCATCTGAGTGGTTTCTGGGACCAAAGTTAGGGCTGGGGACATAGAGGAAGTGAACCTTCCTGGGTGCCGTAGCACTGCCCCAGCACTGAGGAGCACAGCTGCCCCAAGCACAGAGGAGGTGAGCCTTCTGAGCCACCATACCACTGCCTCCAGCACCAAGGAGGTGTGCTGCATGGGCACCAGCATCACACGTCCTCCCCCTTTGAAATGAGAAAACACATAAACAAGTCTCAAAACCAGACTTCCAGATCATCTAAAGCAACACCAAAGGGAAACAAGATGGAACAATCATCTGGACCCCCTAAACTGGCAAAAGAGGATCTGGAAAAAATGAAATCAGAAATAATTTCTCACATAAAACCAGAGATTGTGCCCATAGGACAAGACAATGATTAATAAATCTAGAGAGGACACAGATAAAAAAATAGGAGCTGAGGAATATGACGGAATCTCAACATAGGAAAAAAAAAGGAATCCATAAAACAGATGCAGACAGATTTCCAAGAGATTAATAAAAGCCCATTGAAAGTTTTCACAGGAGAATGAGCCAATGTGAGGACAGAGTTTCAGATATAGAAGATAAGGTTTCAATTAGTGACCAGGAAAAGAAAAATTTCTTTAAAATAGTAAGGGACCATGAGAAATCAATCCAGCAGCTGCTAGATGACACAAAGAAGAATAACATAAGACTGATCAGAGTCAATGAAGAAACAGGAGAGAGTGCAGACGACATAAGAAAACTATTCACAGAAATGATGGCAGAAAACTTCCCAAGCAGGGGAAAGAACTTGGCATATAGATAAGTGAGGCATATAGGACTCCAACTAGCCTTGATCAAAAAAAATCTACACATAGGCATATAATAGTTAAGATTCCAGAAACACAACAGAAGAACAAAATTCTAAAATCAGTGAGAGAAAAGAAACAAATGACCTACAAAGGAAAGCCCATCAGAATCACAGCAGACTTCTCAGTGCAAACCCTCAAGGCAAGAAGAGCTTGGAGTGATGTATTTCAAGCCCTAAAGGAAAACAGGCTCCAACCCAGATTGATGTACCTTGCAAAAATATCTTTCAAAGTTGATGGAGAAATAAGATACTTTCATGACAATCAGCACCTTGGGAACCTCATGAATACCAAACCAGCACTGCAAAAAATTTTAGACAATATCCTAGTAAAAGACAATGAGGATCACAACCCCAGGAAGCTCAGCAGAATGAAGCCATTGGGCATGACAAGAAATAAATGCAAAGGGGGAGAATCCAACAAAAAGAAAAAGACATGACAATGATCAGCCATATGTATCAGTTATAACCATCAATGTTAATGTTCTCAAATCCTCAAAAGAAATAGACTGGCAAAATGGGTCAAGAAGCAAGATCCAACAATATGCTGCATAAAAGAAACACACTTAATTCAAAAAGAAACTCATAGACTGAAATTTAAAGGGTGGAAAACAATACTCCATGTGACAGGAACCCCCAAAACGCAGGAGTAGCTATCTTTGAAGATCAAGTGGATTTCAAATGAAAACTTGAAACACTCTAGTCCCAAGAATTTCAGATAAGGGATAGTCAACTTGTATGTACAAATCTATTGTGAACATGTGTTTTCATTTCTCTTAAGTAAAAACTGAAGAATAGGACTGTTGGTTCTTAACAGTAATACAAGAAATTTCTATATTGTTTTCTATGAAGGTTTTACCATTTTACATTCACATTAGCAGTATTAGACAGTTCAAACTGGTTCACACCTAAGCTGACATTTGTTTTTTCAAAACTTTTAACTTCATCTCCCTAATGAGCGTACAATTCAATCTTCTTATTGTACTGATTAGTATTTTTCTGATTCTAGTGTTGCACACCTTTCCTTGTGCTGTACTGGCTATTTGTCATCTTCATGTGTCTACTTTTTAATTGGGTTGTCTATTAATGAGATGTAAGAGTTCTTTACATATTCCAGTCATAGGCTATATGTATTATAAATATGGTCTCTTTAAGGACTACTTTTCATTTTCTTAATGATGTCTTTTAAAGTTCTAAATTTTGATGGAATCTCATTTATCATTTTTTTTCTTTTATACATCATACTTTTTGTATCCTAGGAAATTCTTGCCTACCCTAAATTCATAAACATTTTCCCTTATAATTTCTTATTAAAGTTTTATAGTTTTAGTCTTTCATATTTAGGTTCATAGATCCTTTCAAGTTATTTTTATGTATGGAAATAAAGGGTTGAGGTTAACCTTTTATATACAGATACCAGGTGTTCTAGTGCCATTTGCTGAAAACACTATCTTTTCCTCTGCTCTTGAATTGAGTTTATGTTCTATGAAATGTTAATGTTAAATAATCTTTCAAAACTCAGTGGACCATATATGTGTGGTTCTATTTGTAGATTCTGTTTTATTCCAATGTTGTATATGTCTTTCCTTACACCAACAGTGTCTTGATTACTATAGCTTTAGAGGAAATCTTAAAATTAGGTACTAAATGTCTCCTGACAATTTTTTTTCTTTTTTACTTTTCTAGGTCCTTTGTACTCCTATATAACTTTTAAATTTTAATATCCAATTCTTCACTTATAGCAAGTAAACATAGACCTGAATTTTTATATATACCTTGTGTTTTCTAATCCTGCTAAATTCAAATACAAGTTCTAGGGGCTCCTAGAGATTTCTAGTATTTTCTCTGTGGATGATCATTTCATCCACATATGAAGATTTTACTTCTACCTTGCCAATCCTATCCTAATTGTGTCATTTTATTGCCAGACTATTTTGGTTTGGGCCTATGTTTTAAACCTTAATGGGCAGATGAAGAGTAGGCATATCTGTCCATGTTCCCCACCTTAGGGAGAAAGCATTGTATCTTCTCCATTCATATAAGACATTTTTTGCTGGAAGTATGGAGTACATGTCTTTGATCTGTTGAGAAGATTCTGTTCTACTTCTAGTCTTTTGATAGCTTTTACCATGAACAGCTGTAGAATTTAGTCCAATATTTTTTCTCCAACTAGTGACAGGATCATATGGCTTTTTCCTTTTCTCTGTTAAAATGATGACTTTTGGGGGTGGATCTTCCAATGCTGAACCAACACTGCCATCCCTATAATAAAACCACTTTCTACATCCTGCCAGATCTGACTTCTAAGAGTTTGTTTTGTTAGACAAATTTCTGTCTATGTTCATACTTTTTTCTCCTATTATCTTTATGCAGTTTTAAGATTTGCACAATGTTGATTTCCTAAAATGAAGGGAGAAGTGTTCCTTCTTTTTTCTGCTTTAAATGTTTGATATAATTTATCAGTTAAAATGTATATGAGCCTGCTGTTGTTATATAGGTTGGTTTTCAAGGTAGAAATATACTTTCTTTAATAGGTGCTATTCAAATTATATATTTGTTTCAGAGTCAGTTTCATTAATTTGTTTTCCAAGGTACTTCATAGACGTTGTCAAATTTATGTCAGAAAAATTTTTCTAATATGCTTTCTATATCCTTTTAAATTCTGTAAAATCTGTGGTAATGTCTCCTAGATCTTGATATTATAATTTTAAAATGTATAATTGATATTATGTAATAGGAAGAAAAGTTCTAATGGAGTAGGGGAAGTGGGAGGGGTAGGGGAAAGGAAAGAAGGGAAAGGAAAAAAAAATGGAAACATAGTCTCTGTAAACAGGGAAGGATGGAGAGGGTGAAAGGAGGGCAGGAGAATGGGAGGAAAAATAAGAACCAAGATCCATCACGTAGAGGTACAAGATCCCAATGATGAATGTAACTGTCTTTTATACCTAAAATGTGCCAATAAACTTAATGGGGAAAAAACAAGTTAGGGCTGGGGATTGACTATGAAAAGCACTCCATGGTACTTTAAGGGAAGATAAAATGCTCTAAAACTAGACTGTGGTGGAATTTGTCCAACTAAATACTTTTGTCTATCTTGTAGAACTGTATACCTACATTGAATGATTTATTGCATATAAATTATACCTCAGTAAAGCTATTATTGAAATCTATACTATTTCATGAGGTGTCCAATATTTCCTCTTTGCAACTGAGATTATGTAATTTACTAAGTATTACACCACTAGTCACTGTGAAACCTAAATCCATGTTGGTCATCATTGCTCCATATTACTTGTGGGGGTGTGGGAAACACTAGGAACGTGATGAGCTCCCAGGTCAGCAAATTGTATTGAGCTGAATGTACCTGGGCTGCTGCCCTCTACAGAAATGGTCTGTTACCAGGAAGACAGGAGAGGACCCTGATTTAGAGACACTGTCTAGAGATTTTTGCTTCTCAGAGAAGCAGTGTGTTCTCCTATGGAAAACAACACAGATAGAGATTCTGGCTTTGGTTCTCAACAGTCTGTTGTGTTGGTAGTTCAGCTGTGCTAGAGCAGTGGGGTAGTTTGTATAGAGGCTAAAGAAAGTACCCAGAGATAATTTGTGAAACATACAGTTTACTGAGACTCATTAATAGGGAAGCAAAAGGTTAGTTGTGACATACTCATGGGGAAGGGTTCACAAGAAGCACATATAGGTCCAACAGCACTTCCAAGGCACATGTACTCTTCAACAGCAACTCTTGGAAAATTCTGCGGGATGTGCATACTCAGAAAAGGCACTGCCTGGCAAAATCCCACAGGAGGTATATACTTAGCATCAACATTACCTAGAGATGTTCATATGGGATGTGCACCTGATAAAAGCATTACCCAACAAGTTCAGTGGTAGCCACTCAGATGAATCACTCAGCAGCAGGTTAGTGCTGGTAGGGATTTTATCGATTTATAGCAGAGATATTATTAGCTTTATTTGTCCCACTCTATGATCAGTATGTCAAGCAATGACTGATATAGCATATAGGCAGGAAGGCAACTTCTACAGATAACACTAGTTTTCCCAGTTTCTAGTGTCCTTCAGATAACATTTATCTGGATATTTTGGTCCCTGATGCTTAACATCCTCTTTACTTGACAAGGGTCTTGGGAATGCAAAAGGGGCACTTTAGAGAGATGGCGCTAAATGCCCTAGTTTTTCTCAGGAACAGTACACAGTCATATGACCTTAAGAGGCCATTTAACTTTCTTCAGCTTTAGTTTATTGATCAATGAAAATAACTCAAAGATGTGCCACCTCCTTTATTGAGCTGTTTTGTGTATTAAATGAAATAAATGGCACAAAGGACCAGAGGTTTAGTAGAGACTTAGTAAAAGTAAATTCATTTTTTTTCTCTTGAAGGAAATGGGGTTCAGTTCCACAGAAGGATTTAAAGTATTTTAAAAGTTAATTCCTGAGGAAAAATAAGTAGAAAATTTTTTAAATGCACTCTTGGGCATTAGAATTATCTAGTATTCAAATTTTACTAAGGATGTTGAAGTCACAGAAATAATTCATTTAATTTTATAATTATTTCCTTTCCTTGCTTGATTTCTATGAAATCTAAAATATAAACCCTCCCACATTTCTACCTTTCGATAAAAAAAAATTCAAAGGAAATTATATATGTGCATGAGTCTTTTGTGTACATGAAAGAATTTGCATTATTAGAATCATTACTTGCAGTAAATGTGTTTAAAATTATTCAATGGAACCCTAAATCATAAATATCAGGTATTCCTTATATCATAATGAATATCAGGTATTCCTTATATCATAATGAATATCAGGTATTCCTTATACTAGGTCTAGCAAATGATATCATAAATATCAGGTATTCATTATATATATCATAAATATATAATTATATATTATATATTATATTATATGCATTACTATATATTATTATATAATATATATATCATAAATATCAGGTATTCATTTTACTAGGTCTAGCAAATGAGAGTTTGGTAGCTGTCATGACACACAAAATCTTGTAACATTTTTTAAGTTGTCAAGATTTGACATTAAATCCAAAGAGCCCAGAGCATTTTATTACTTAATACTACCTGAACAGAGAGCAACAAATTCCTTCCCTTTTCATTATGTTTGTATATATGGGGGTTATCATGCCTTACTAGGAATACAAATAACCTGTTGCAAAAATGCAGAGATCCAGGATCCTCACTCTAGAAACTATGATTCCATTGGATAGTCAGGGCTCAATTTTATTATTTGTTGTTATTGTAAAAAATAACCCCTACTGATTTTGGTACAGGGGATTGATGATTATACTTGAGTCATATTCTACCTGTTCCCAAGGCAAGGTCCTCTTTTCCCAGGAAAATGTCCCATGATTATTCTAGTTCAGGATTCTTCAGTGTTCTCTTTAGGATATTAATGTGTTATAAAATAGGCTTTGAGATCAAGTAAGTTTGTAAACACACTCTGGATAATACACATGTAGTCTGTAGTGATCTTCTAAATGTCTACCTAGTGTTCATACTGCCACAAATCAACGAGTCTCCCTACTCTGTGTCTATACTGAATGATTCAGAATTCTCTTATTTTACTGACTGTTTCTGTGCTTGCTTCCCTCTCTGCAACTAGGTATATGAGATTTTTGACATAAGCATGTATTATAAGCTCTTTGTGTCATGTAGGCGTACTTGATAACTGTCAGTTGCCTAGGAAAGGCAAAGATACAGGTTACTTTAACAAATAACAAAATTACTTGAGAAAGACAAGAGTGGTTCCTCAAAAACTATTACTACATTGTACTCCAGTATTTCTTGTTTCTCAAATACGGCTTTAAATAAGTTCCCAGAGGAAGCATACACTAGAAAGACCAGAACCTTGTGCAAGCCACTTGTATATGGTGAGCAATACAATCTACTATGAAGCTGGAATGCGAACAGCTTAGAACTGGCATGATATCAAATGTCACATTTCTTGAATAATTTTTCCCAAATGCCATGCAATTATGCTTTCTGGTCATTTGTAACTAAGCCAAGGAAATTTAAAAAAATAGTTGAGTAGAAAAACAGGCAATTAATATTTTAAATACAAATTTAAGTCCAAGTAGGTTTGTAAACTAAAAATGAAAGTGATATTTACATTTTTAACTAAAATGAGTGAGCTTCTGGGATTGAAGAATCTTCTCAAATTGCATGTAAAAGGTTTATGTATCTTTCCATTTTTGGAAAATAGGTACTTAATGTTTATCAGAACCATAAAGCAATCCATAACTCAAAAAGAGTTTATCAGTCTCTGGTGTAAATATTATATTTGGCTCATACAATCCTGAAATTTATAAAAATAGAGTTTTCCATATATACTTCTTCAAACAACATTTTAAAGTCTGTTTCAAACACCCTAATATACCTTTAATAGAGAGGCACTATTCACAGATCAGAAGCTCTGATGTCTTTTCTGGTCTCTGAAGCCAGATGTGTATATATTTACTTACAGTAGCTTACTGAATAATCATGGTTACAAGTCGAATAGCCAACATTCTTTCAGTTTTATAAATACCGGGTGTTTATAAACTCTGAAAGAAAAACTACTATCTGGTAATTACCTCCAAACTGTATTTGCTAAGCTAATATATATCATTGTTCTCAATCAATACAGCCATTTCCTCTATTAATCACTGGATAGTATTTTCCTGGATTAAAAAATATATATTTTTTGCAGTTCTTGGGTTTTTAAAAGACTTGTAAGTCAATGGATATTGTGATTCTTTTGGTATTTCTTAGGAGATAAATGAATCAGAGTTATAATTCCAAAACTAAAGCAATGTAGTATAATTAACAAATACATGGGTAAAGTCGAGCAATTTTCCCCTAAAAACTATTTATAGCATGGCTATCTGTCTCTCTCTTTCCTTTCATCAACCTCTGTTGGGGTTTTTTTGAAAGTATATTTTTATTACTGTAAATATTAACAACTAAATATGCTGACAAGAGAATATGTAAAATAATTTTGCTACAAGGAAAAACTTTGTTAACTGAGAAGAAGAATACCCCAGAATTACTAGGTCTGTTTGTTATCTCCAACAATATCCTGGCACTCAGACAAAATGCTGACCCTCAGTCCATAGATTTGTGATGATTTATCAATATTTTTCAAGTAATCTCTTTTTGCCCATAACACATAAAAATACAAATGTCCCTCAGTTTACCCTAGGAATGTGTCCTGATAAATGTATCTCAAATTGAAAACATTGTAAATTGAAACTGTATTTAATATACCCAAGCTTCAAAACATCCTAGTTGAGTAGCACAGTACTCTGCTGAGTATTGATTATTCACCATCGTGACTGTGAGGGTGACTTGGAGCTTCTGCTTGCTGCTACGGCCTGCCATCATGTGAGTGCCTACCACACATTGCTAGCCCAGGAAAAAAGAAAATTCAAACTTTAAAGCACAGTTTCTACTCAGTGTGCATCACTTTTGTGCCACTGAAAGTTGAAGAACATCATAAATTGAACTCTAAGCGAGGAACCATCTGTGTATGTATTTTCTGAACATGGACTATTATAAATGTAATTATTTAATATATATGTAACTAATAAATACAATTATTTCATTACCCAGGGTGATCTCAGAGGAAACATGATATTGTGTAAAGAGCATGAAGTTAGTTCGATTCATTTATTTAATCCTTATTTATACATTTATTACTGGTCTGTTTTGTGTTGGTTACTGAGACAAAAATGGGAAACTCATAGTCTTGATTACCTGGAATTTTACAGCTTCAATTTTAGGGTGCTTGGGAGCACTTACAAATCAACTTATTTAATCTTATTAAGCTTCAGTTGGCTCTTCTATAAAAGGAAATAACGTCCCTCATCTCAAGAGTGTTGTGAAAAGTACATACAAAAAGTATGTGTACTATCTACCTGGCTCAATATTAACAAACAGGTAATATTTAATATTTAAATCTGACCTGTTATTAAGTAACTGTTAATTTTAAAGGGATAGACATGTCATGACTGAAAAACTGTGGCATGACAGGGAATATATGTGTGGCACATTAGAGAACACATTTCTAACACAATTCTTTCAAGTACCAAAGAGTGTAACAGCTTACATGATGGTTTCATGAAAATGTTCTATAATGTAGCAATTATTTTATTCTGCTAAACTGCATCTAACCTGATAGCCCTCCCCTTTCACCAACACAACAGAGAGTGATAGTAGAAGTTGAAGCAGTTATTCAGATGCCCTGTATTTTGTGAGAAATGCAAAAGCTCTGAGGGGTTTCCACAGGAATGTGTGAGTCTGGCTAGAACTACCTTGCTAGAGGTGCTGAGCAAGAAAAGGCTCACTTAAGACATTCTTCCTGGAAGAACTATAACTTCCTATTCAGATCGGAAAGTTTTTACCTTTTCATCAGAATTATTGCAGAGGCTTGAACCAGCTACAGTAGCTTACAGTTCAGTAGGTTTCAATCTTTACAATCTGAGGACCAAGTTTTGATTCTCTTCTTTGAACCTCACATTTTGAAGACTGTGTCTACAGTGATCCAAAGAGTCTGGGCACATAGAAAATAGTTCACGAATGTTTTCTATCAGTATTACATTACTACTACATTGGGTTTAAAGAACTTCTCAATTACTTAAGAAAATCATGTACAATGAATATTTATCATAATGAAGGTACAACCAGCATTACTGAATCAAGTTAATAACATGAAGAACATCTAGAACCTCTTGTATGTATCTTTTGGGGCCCTAAGAACTCATGTTTAGAGCCAATGGGTTTATTTTTGAGGTTTCTGTTCTTTCTGAAGAACATATAAAATGGCCTTCTATGAATCACGAGTTAAACTGTAGTCATTTTATCATGATTGTTTCAATAAAAGTATTAAATAATGCCCTCTATGGTAGATATTTTTGAGGACCCCTTGTCTGTAGGGATAGGTGCCAGGTGTCTGGTGTGAGCTATCTGAACCTGAGTCCTCGTCTTCAGGTGACTGGAGCATGGATAGACACCCAACTCTTTCTGCTCAGAATTTGTGACTTGAACTATTATGCAAAAAAGACTGAAAAGAAAGTTGAAAAAAAGCACAAAACTCTCAAGGAAAAGTTCACAATCTTGCTTTAAAGTCCCCAGGGTTAGCCTGAATCCTTGCAATGAATTGCCCTTTTTGGTCTAAAGTAGCTAAAATCAGTTTCTGTTACTTGCAGACAATAAATCCTTAACAAATATACAACAATTCAAATGTTAATTTGTTAGAAAACCCAGATTATCTATGGTAAATAGTTTAGAAAAGATCAGATTCATCCAGGGTTTCTGTGAAGCCTTTGGAACAAGCTCATTATGTCACAGAACTCATTTCCAGGGCCCCAGGCTACAGGAGGTGGGCTCTGTCTGCTGGTGATTAGACTCAGCTCATTAAAAGCTGAGAAGGCTCCTGGTTAGAAGTGGGTTAGAGAGCAAATGTAATCTGAACCCTGGCCCCAATAGCAGAGTGTTCTAGGAAGTCTAGTGAGGAGGCACTGTGCAGTGTAAGTTTCTACATCAGGAGGGAAGTGGTGGTTGAGGGAAGGACACTCGTGTTATTCCTATGAATACAGCTATAGATAGATCCACAAAGCCAGGTAATACTTTGGAATCCAAGCCAAATAGCACTGGGACAGATCCTAGATTCATATTACAGTCATTAGAGTTAGAATTACCATCTTTTTACTCACTGATTCAATAGTCCCTTTGGCTTGCTAAGTCTACAGGGGCCTACACTGATACAAATGCTTGAGCCACACAGCTCAACCAGTACAGAGGTGACTTGGCCACAGCTCTCGTCCACTGAAGCCTTGAAGCAGCTGGATAGAGAGAAACAGTGCAACTGGACCACTGGGGATGCACCCTCATGCCCTGGAGGGTCTTCAGCACCATGATAGCCATCATGCCAACTCATGGATATGTGGTTGCACATTTAGGGAGTTGTCCCTGATTGTCAGCTATGTTGGGGTGGTAATAAGGAGAATTTTTATCAAGGGCTGAAATCAGCAAAGCATATGAATCAACACTGCTTCTGTGCTACCCCAAAGCCCAAAGATCCATGCAATATCCTCTAAGTATGTGTAGACTTGTCACCATGTAGGACAGTGTTTTGCCCACAAATAGCAAGATAAAGAGCCACTAAGGAAAAAATTCTGAATTCTTTTCAGGAAGCTTAAACTGGGAACACAGATATATATGAAAGGTATGAGAATTCCATCTTGAAGCTCAGAAAGAAGGTCCACACTTATGGTGAATAGGCCAAAGATTTAGAATACTAGGACAGACTTTTCCTAAAAATGTCTGGGAGACTAGACATTTGGAAGAATAGCTCTTTCACTAGGGACATCTCATGTTTTAATACCCATGATGATCGTTTTTACAGATAAGATACCTGAAACTTTGTTTTGGTTTAGGAAGAAAGCCTGAATACAGAGAAGTTATCTAGCAGCCTTGTCGTTTCCTTGTTTCAGGTCTCTGTTGTTGGCCCAACAAACCATATATCCCATGTACTAAGCTTATAGCTCTACTTTATTTGTTTGTTTCAGTACCGGGGATCAAACTCAGGACCTTGTGCTTGGGAGGCAGGCACCGGAACCACTGAGCTAAATCCCCGGCCCTGTATAGCTCTACTTTAAAAAGTGGAGAAAATCTCCCCTAGTGATTAAGCTTGGTGGAACCTAGTGCACATGCACATTCTATGCAATAAATAAGTGCCCTAAGCAGTTTATAGGCAGCCTGGGAATGTTTCATCCATTGTTTCTGAGTGAACCAGATTTATAATTGCAGTTTCCATTGTAAGCATTTGACACAGAGAACATTTCTAAAATGTTTCCCTATCTCTAAATGACTTCATTTAGTTTTTCTTTATTCCAAGAAAACACTGATTTTATAGCATACTGGCTAGTACAAGGATACTATCATTTTCTATATTAAATAAACTTCTGTATACATTTCTGATTTATTTCTCATTCAATTGCTATTTACTGTCTGTTTTTCTTTTTCTTCCTTTTTTTTTCAGCTCAGGAACTAAGCTGAAATTCAGGTGTTCTGGTGATTGCTAAAAGTCATCTACAAATAAATGTTAATCCTTCTGGTTTTACACAAGCTTCAAATTTAAATAACTGTGATCTGAAAAGTATTTTTTAAAACTTCAAGGCTAAAATTTTTGCTCTCGAATGGAATTTTTTAACAAGTTGTCACTGAAATATTTAAAGTATCTTAAGTTTGAATTCTGACCACAGATACATTTGCTTATTCTACACAAACAAAACACAACATGGTAGGTACTAGTATGTAAGTTATTTGTGACCTCATCACTCCCAGCTCCATTCTAAAAATATAGGAAATCATGCCAGGGATGGAGAGTGACAGAATCAGAAGGAAAAATGATTGAAGGGGAATTTCCTCCCAATGAAAAGTTAAATGAGGGGTGCTGAGCTAGAAGCACAAGACTAATAGTGAGGGCAGAGAAACAAGTGTGCTCAAGTGGTACTGATTCTCAAATATCTTAGGGATGCCTTGGTATCTCAGTACTGAGCCTCAACTCAAAATCTGCTGGTAATCCCTGTTAACCTTCAAAGCTTAACATTAAATTCCTTTCTTAGTGCTTTCAGTTGTTTTCCTGGAAAAAGTGCAGCTTCTAGGCTGGGATTACTGGAAGTAGACTTTATAGAAATGGAGGTGTCATAATATTCAATTACAAACACATTTGCTGAATACTTAATATGCATCCAGCATTGCTGGGATCCCTTTCTATTCTCAATGAATTTACAATATCATTTGGTGATTTAAAAATATATAGTCTTTTTAAAGCTTAGTTTAAATCCAGCAATTTAAAAAACTAAAAAGTTGTCATTGGCTCCCCAAATCACAAAAGGAACCTTCCCTGGATTAGATCCTTTCTAAGTCACCAAAAAGGAAACTATTCTTGGCACTTGAACCATTGTTATTTACATTACTTCTGACACCAACTGTGTGGGGTTTTTCCCTTCCCTACACTAATTCTCCAATTCTCCAGATACCAACTGAGTGTCCTAAAATTCAATTTTATTTGAATGCTAACCACCCTGGTTAGCACAAACCTCACAGATTAAGGGCCCAGTCCCATGAGACTGCTCCTATTTCAGATGCAAGTTTTTGGTTTTTTCTGACACTGGAGATTCAAACCAGGGCCTTCATACTGAGATACATCACCAGGTTTTTAAAAAAATATTTTATTTTTTGACATCTGACTAAGTTGCTAAATTGTCCAAGTTGGGTTTAAACTTGTGATGCTCCTGCCTCGGCCTCCCAGAATGTTGGGATCACTGGCATGCACCACAATGCCATCTCAGATGCCAGTTTTAAGCCTTGGGCTTCCCATGTTCTGACTGGCTACATATTAGAGTTCCCATGACTCCCTTCTCAAGGTTAGTAATTTGCTTTCAGAATTTAGTAAATCACTTTGCTGGTTTATTATTTTTAAAAAATACAACTGAGGAACAACCAGATGGAAGAGATATTGGGCAAGAAATGGGGAGGTGGTATTTGTGGGGGTGGTAGTTTAGAGGTTCCATGCTCTCTAGGAGTACAGTGGCCTATCTGGGAACACCATCTTCTGAGAGCTCTGATTTGCTCACCAACCTAGAAATTCTCCAAATCCTGTTGTTTAGGTGTTTTATGGAGGTTTCATTGCATAAGAATGAAGGATTAAATCATCACTGACCTTTGATGATTAAACTCAATTTCCAACTGGTGTCCTTTCCCTAGACGTTGGGGATGGAGCTGAAAGTTTCAACTCCCTAACCAGGCCATTGTCTTTCTGAAGACCTGCCTGCATCCCAAGCTATACAGTCCCTAACTTCCAGTCATCTCATTAGCATACAAAAGACCCCCTACCGCTTTAAGTTTCCAAGAATCTTAGGAACCAGGGACAAAAACCAAATTTATTTATTATATGTTGGTAACTAAAATGTAAAGGTATGGTGACAAAAGCACCTCAGGGCCAAGCTATGGATTTTTTTTCTCTGTGCCACAAGTGCAGTGACCTTGGGAAAGTTGGTAGATTCCTCTAGTTCTTAGGACTCAGCCTTGCTTGAGGCAGTTAAGAAAGGCTCCATGAATCTGACTTTCCATTAAGACCCCTAGATGATTTCTGGGCAAAGTTTGAGAAACTTCACTTCACTTCTTTTCTACTACTTATCTAGCTCATTTCCTACCCCCAGTTCCTTTCTTAAAGTGTCTACTCTCTCACTATCCTCATGTTCAGTGAAACTCACTTCTCTCGGCAATGTCTAAAGTGAATAAATGAAGATTTTGTTGGCAGCTTTTAAATGGCTTTCACCATTTTCTAGAATATTCCAGCCACAAGTCCTCACCAGCTGTGTTTACTTTCAGATTAGACAGTACAGTAAATACAGCCCATGAGCACAGAGGAGATGAGCTGCTCCCAGAGCACAAGAGGAGGCTTCCAGGCCACTGTACCACCCCTGCCAGCACAGACGAGGTGAGCCCTGTGGGTGCCAGCAGCACCCCGTTGAAATGAAAAGACATGCAAATAAATTTCAAAACCAGACTTCCAGATCACCTAAAACAACTGCAAAGGTAAATGAGATGGAACATTGTAATACTCAACCACCTGGATTCCCTAAACAGGGAACAAAAGAGGATCTGGAAAAGATGAAATCAGAAATAATTTTTCAGATAACAACAGAGATTGTGCCCATAGTGCAAGACATGATTAATAAATCTAGAGAGGATATAGATTAAAAAAAAATAGAGCAGCTGAGGAACATGATGGAATCCCAACATAGGAAACAAATGGAATCCATAAAACAGATGCAAACAGATTTCCAGGAGATTAAAAACTCCATTGAAAGTTTATGCAGCAGAATGAGCCAATGTGAAGACAGCATTTCAGATATAGAAGATAAGATTGCAATTAGTGACCAGGGAAAGAAAAATTTCCTTAAAATTGTAAGAGACCATGAGAAATCAATCC
Organism: Heterocephalus glaber; assembly: GCF_053883595.1. NCBI lineage: Eukaryota > Metazoa > Chordata > Mammalia > Rodentia > Bathyergidae > Heterocephalus > Heterocephalus glaber. The sequence continues at coordinate 12,352,413 of NW_028258344.1, forward strand.
AGCAGCTGCTAGACGACACAAAGAAGAATAACATAAGACTGATTGGAGTAATGAGGAAACAGGAGAGAGTGCAGATGACATAAAAAAACTATTCACAGAAGTGATGGCACAAAACTTCCCAAGGAGGGGAAAAGAACTTGACATACAGATAAGTGAGGCACATAGGACTCCAACTAGCCTTGATCAAAAAAAATCTACACATAGGCATATAATAGTTAGGATTCCAGAAACCCAACAGAAGAACAAAATTCTAAAAGCAGTGAGAGAAAAGAAACAAATGACATACAAAGGAAAGACCATCAGAATCACAGCAGACTTCTCAATGCAAACCCTCAAGGCAAGAAGAGCTTGGAGTGACATATTTCAAGCCCTAAAGGAAAACAGCCTCCAACCCAGATTGATGTACCCTGCAAAATTATCTTTCAAAATTGATGGAGAAATAAGATACTTTCATAAGAAAGAGCACCTTAGGAACTTCATGAATATCAAATCAGCACTCCAAAAAATTTTAGACAATATCTTAGGAAAAGACAATGAGGATCACAACCCCAGGAAGCCCAGCAGAATGAATCCTTCGGGTGCAACAAGAAATTAAACGCAAAGGGGGGAGAATCCAACAAAGAGAAAAAATCATGACAATGATAAATCAATATGTATGAGTTATAACCATCAATGTTAATGGTCGCAATTTACCAATCAAAAGAAATAGTCTGGCAGAATGGGTCAAGAAGCAAGATCCAACAATATGCTGCATACAAGAAGCATATTTAATTCAAAAAGAAACTCATAGTCTGAAAGTTAAAGGGTGGAAAACAATACTTCCTGTGACAGGAACACCCCAAAAAAGTAGGAGTAGCTATCCTCTTTGCAGATGAAGTGGATTTCAAACCAAAATCTGAAACACTCTGGTCCCAAGAATTTCAGATAAGCGATAGTCAACTTGTATGTACAAATCTATTGTGAACATGTGTTTTCATTCCTCTCAAGTAAAAACTTAAGAACAGAACTGTTGGTTCTTAACAATAATACAAGAAATTTCTATATTATTTTCTAAAATGGTTTTCTCATTTTACTTTTACATTAGCAGGATTAGAAAGTTCAAACTGGTTCACACCTAAGCTGACATTGTTCTTTCAAAACTTTTAACTTCATCTCCCTAATGAGCGTACAATTCAATCTTCTTATTGTACTGATTAGTATTTTTCTGATTCTAGTGTTGCACACCTTTCCTTGTGCTGTACTGGCTATTTGTCATCTTCATGTGTCTACTTTTTAATTGGGTTGTCCATTAATGAGATGTAAGAGTTCTTTATATATTCTGGTCATAGGTTATATGCATTGGAAATAAGATCTGTTTAAGGACTACTTTTCATTTTAATGATGTCATTTAAAGTTCTAAATTTGGATGGAATCTCATTTATCATGTTTTTCTTTTATACATCATGTTTTTTGTATCCTAGGAAGTTGTTGCCTACCCTAAGTTCATAAACATTTTCCCTTATCATTCCTTCTTAAAGTTTTATACTTTTAGGCTTTCATATTTAGGTTCATAGATCCTTTCAAGTTATTTTTATGTATGGAAATAAAGGGTTGAGGTTAACTTTTTATATACGGATACCAGGTGTTCTAGTGCCATTTGCTGAAAACACTATCTTTTCCTCTGCTCTTGAATTGAGTTTATGTTCTATGAAATTTTACTGTTAAATAATATTTCAAAACTCAGTGAACTGTATATGTGTGGTTCTATTTGTAGATTCTCTGTTTTATTCCAATGATCTATATGTCTTTCCTTACACCAACACTGGCTTGATTACTGTAGCTTTAGAGGGAATCTTAAAATTAGGTACTACATGTCTTCCGACAATTTTTTTTTCTTTTTTACCTTTCTAGGTCCTTTGTACTTCTACATAACTTTTAAATTTCAATATCCAATTCTTCATTTATAGCAAGTAAACATAGACCTGAATTTTTGTATATACCTTGTGTTTTCTAATCTTGCTAAATTCAAATACAAGTTCTAGGGGCTCCTAGAGATTTCTTAGTGTTTTCTCTGTAGATGATCATTTCATCCACATATGAAGATTTTACTTCTACCTTGCCAATCCTATCCCAATTGTGTCATTTTATTGCAAGACTATTTTGGTTTGGGCCTATGTTTCAAAGTTTAATGGACAGATAAAGAGTAGGCGTATCTGCTCATGTTCCCCACCTTAGGGAGAAAGCATTGTGTCTTCTCCATTCATATAAGGCATTTTTGCTGCAAGTATGGAGTACATGTCTTTGATCTGTTGAGAAGGTTCTGTTCTACTTCTAGTCTTTTGATAGCTTTTATCATGAACACCTGTAGAATTTAGTCCAATACTTTTTCTCCAACTAGTGACAGGATCATATGGCTTTTTCCTTTCCTCTGTTAAAATGATGACTTTTGGGGGTGGATCTTCCAACACTGAACCAACACTGCCTTCCATATAATAAAACCACTTTCTACATGCTGCCAGATCTGACTTCTAAGAGTTTGTTTTGTTAAACAAATTTCTATCTATGTTCACACTTTTTTCTCCTATTATCTTTATCCAGTTTTAGGATTAGCCCAATGTTGATTTCCTAAAACGATTGGAGAAGTGTTCCTTCTTTTTTCTGCTTTAAATGTTTGATATAATTTATCAGTTAAAATGTGAATGAGTCTGTTGTTGTCATAAAGGTAGGTTTTCAAGCTAAGAATATACTTTCTTTAATAGGTGCTATTCAAATTTTACATTTCTTCCAGAATTAGTTTCATTAATTTGTCTTCCAAGGTACTTCTTAGAAGCTGTCAAATTTATTTCAAAAAAGATTTTTGTAATATGCTTTCTATATCATTTTAAACTCTGTAAAATCTGTGGTAATGTTTTCTAGATCTTGATATTGTAATTTTAAAAATGTATAATTGATAGTGTATAATAGGAAGAAAAGGTCTAAAGGATTAGGGGAAGTGGGAGGGTTAGGGGAAAGGAAAGAATGGAAAAGAAAAAATATGAGAAAAGGAAAAAAATGGAAACAAAGTCTTTGCAAATAGGGAAGGGTGGAGGGTGTGAAGGGAGGGCATGTAAGGGGAAAAAATAAGAACAAAGATACATCATGTAAAGGTTCAAGATCCTAATGATGAATGTAACTGTATTTTATATCTAAAATATACCAATGTACTTAATGGAAAAAAAATACACCTGGTAGTAAACCAAATTGATTTAATTAAATGCCTGATTATATATACATGTTAAACATTTGATTATTTCACCAAAGCAATGGAAAATGTCCTCTGTCACACATAACTAAAAACACCGTTATTGGTATGGTGAAATAGATAAGATATAGTACTGACTATAGTCTAATACATCTAAGGAATACTTATGAGGTTTATAAATTTGTCCTTTAACTTAAAGAAATCTTCTTCAGACAGAAACAACATTCCTTTCTAATTCAAAATGTTTACTTTGGGTATCAGACATGTGGTCACTTCAGACTTTCAGAGACAAATGTAAAGAAACTGGATGTTAGAGCAAATTATTAGTTGCTAGTGAATGCTATGCATTTGTACCAGTGACTGAACCTTAGCAATAGATTGTGTGGAAAGGGGAAAATTGACTCAGACTTTTAGGGCATCACTTTTATTTTATTCGTAACTGTATTCCCAGCCTGAATTCACAATACCTGAAAAAATAGCCACCGCTCTAAGAATGTTGGTTGAGAAAGTGAATGAGTGATACATAAGTAGCACAGCAAAAGGAAATCTTGCACAAATGGTAGAGATTTAGACATGAGGTAGAAATACATTTTTTTCCTGCTAGTAGTTAGATACTTCGGCTTTTGTTGAGAGGAAAAAGCACAACAGTAAAACAAAACAAAAAAATCTCAGATAACAGGTCAAAAAAGAAAAGTTCCTGTTCATTTGAATTATTCTCCTACTTTTCCTCCTAGAAACTTCTTACTTTGCTCTTTGAAGGAGGAAATTAGGAAAAATAGCCTGCAACAAAGGGAGCAGCAGGGACTTTGAAGCCAAGCAAATCTGAATTTGGATGTAATTGCCTGAAGTGTGTTTTCAATCCAAATTACACAGATGAGTGAAAGGGGAGCAGCTGCACAGGGATGAACGAGGGGAGTATAAATTAGTGCTGTAATAAAGAATAAAGATGCCCAACTGCGGTGTTGTTGACTTCCTTTAAGACTGCTGGAAGTATTGTTTTCCATTTTAATCCTTTTTATTTTATCCTAAGTAGAAACATATCTATCACATGTTTTTTTTATAAAAAAGTAAAATTCTTTAAAAAATCATAGTGAAAAATAAAATTTCCCATCATCTCATTCCCAAAAGATAACCAATGGTATCCATATAGCATCTATTTGTCCACATCATAATGCTTTATGATTTAAAAACTTAATTATTTAGTATTGGATATATACAATCATAGTTCATCATTGTGGTAGGCTGAGTAATAATAATATCCCATAAGATATCTTTGAACCTATGAATATTATATGGCAAAAGAGAGGACATTGCAGATGTGATTAAGTTGAGGTTCTTGGGATGGGAGATTACCCTTGAGTATCTGAATGGGCCTTACATGCAATCACAGGTGTTCTTATAACAGCAAAACAGATGGAGATTTGAAACAGAAGTGGAGAGATGGCAGTTTGTTCACTGGTAAGAGTTAGGAGCCATCAGAGCCTGGAAGACACAAGGAATGAGGAACAATTCTCCCCTAGATAGTTCAGCAGGAGTGTGGCCCCATGGCTGACTTTGGGCTGGTTGGTGTGCTGTTAGTAGGAGAGGCTTTGGGGAGGTAAATACTTTGGGGGCCTTGCAGAAGGGCTACATTTACATCTCCCAGGTCCGCCTGGCCGGAAACTCTCTGGACCCACCCTTTTCAAGAATATTTATTTATTCTTAAAGACCTCCCAATTCAGCAAAATATTTTAAGTCCTAAATAGGTTTGGCTGGCATAATTAAGAAAACAATGTACCTATCTAGAAACTCATACAAAGGTCTTAAAACATATTGTATTTTTTCTTTGATTTCTTAAAAGTCAGTTTGGGCCTCAGAAAATACAGCCAGAAAAAAAATTCAAAACTTATTCTTCTCAAAAAGGGTCAGGAGGGCAGAATCTACAAAATCTGAGGGAAACGATGTAAGCCTGTTTGTTGCTCATTTCCTTAGATTAGGACCGTTGCTTGTGTACTTACTAGCTGTGATGAGGGTAGGTGTGAACATCAGAGAATGTCTCTATGGGCAGTTTTACTTTTTTAGATTGAGAAGTCAGGAAATTTCCTGTTACAAGAATCTCTTTTCTGTTGATGGACATACAGGCCACTTTGAGGATTTAGCTAATTATGGGTTGTGTTGCTATAAAGGTGGGCAAGCATGTGTCACTGCAATATTTTTCTAGAAGATACCTAGAAGGGGGATAGTGGAGCCAAATGGAATATCTATTTTCAGTTTTTTGAGGAATCTCCATACTGATTTCCATAGTGGTTATACTAGTTTACATTCCCACCAACAATATAGAAGGGTTTTGTTTTCCCCACAGCCTCACCAGCATTTGTCATTATTTGATTTATATGTCCATCAACAGATAAATGGATAAGGAGAATGTGGTATTTATATACAATGGAGTACTACTCTGCCATAAAGGATGATAAACTTGAGTCATTTATAGGAAAATGGATGTATCTTGAGACCATAATGTTAATATTGCACAATTTCTCTTATATGAGAAACTCAAAATATAAGTGAATTAAAGAGCAAACTAAATGATAACAGGGCCCATAATGAATGCAATCATTATGTACTGCAAATATGTACTAATAAAAATGAAAATTTTATCCCCCAGCAGATTTTCCATTTTTCAGAGATTCAGATTATCTGAACATAAACAGTTGGGGCTTAAATTCAATTCACATAACTATCTTCCTGTTTCAACCTTCAGAAGGGGAAAAAGCTTAGCCCAGCTGCTAATTTCCCCTTCTTTTTTCTCTCATTGTCTTGGTCAAGATGAACAGCAAATGAAGGTCATGACAACAGGACAGGCTTTAAATTTAATCAGAGCAGTAGCTCTTTTATTTATTTATTTTTTGGGGGGGTAATTACTGTTTATGAATCCCTATGAAGAAGGATACAGAGTAGTTGAAGATATGGGCTCCACCCAGTGTTGAGAGTTATTGAGAAGTATAGGTGTCTCTGTGAGCTTATTTGGTCAATGATAGAGACAGAGCTTTAAACAAGAGGCTGGAGGGTACGGACCATTCAGATAGGGAGACAGAATGAAGGTCTGCACCCTGAGTTGGCATGAAGGGAGTGAATGGAGTGTAGGCCATGGCCCTGTTTGAGGAAATGTACAGGACCACAGAGACCAGAATGGAAATTTTCTTTTTAAATTTTTAACTGATATATTAAAAATTATACATATTTATGGGCTAGAATGTGATAATTTGATACATATATACAAGGTGTAATCAGGGCAATTAGCATTCCCATCTCCTTAAACATTTATCATTCTTTGTGTTTGGCACCTTTAAACTTCTCTCTTCTAGTTCTTTGTATAATATGTGAGTAGTAAACTATAATCATCTACTGTGCTATAGAGCACTAGAACTTATTCTTCCCATTTATTTTGAAGATTTAAAATGGGAAAGAAACAGACTGCAGAGGGCCAATTTGTAGAGGGGCTTGGATGTCAGACAAATGAATTTGGATCTGATTCTTGGGATGTCACATATCACTGAAGCATTTTGGATAGCATAGCAATGTAACAGCAAGCACTTTAGGAAAATTAATTTGGTACTGATGTGCACAGGTGATTGAATCAGAGATACAAGGTAGGAAGTAATTATGGCCACACAGGCATAAAATAATGAGAGTGGCATGAAAGAAATGAAGCTGAGGGAGGAGAATGTGAAAGGAGTGAAAGAAATTAGTGAGTTACTAGACTATACGAAAAAAAAAATGATGGAGATTTTGATTCTAGGTAGTTGGATTTCTCTAAATGTAATGAGAATAGAAAAAAGTGACAGGAAGAGTTGTATGTGGAATTAAATGATGAACTATTTTAGAAAAGCTGGCATCCATGTAGAAATCTCCAGCAGCCCACTGGACATATGGGACTGAATTATGAGTAAGAAGTCAAGGCTGGAAATGATAGTTCATGAGTCATTAGAACACAGGAAATAGCCAAAGCCATGAAAATGATCAACAACTCATGGAGAACATGGAGCCCAAATACACTGAGTCTAGAGCTTAACCTAAGCGCTGGAGGGCCTGGGAAGGAAGATGGAATCCACTAATGGTGATGAGAAAAGTGATCAGAGAAGTATGAGAAATGCTGTATTTATTTGGGTAATTCTAGACTTCTAGGGAATAGAAATTTTTAAAAGGAGAGTAGACAAAATTGAAAGACCATTGGGTAATTTTATACTTCTGCATTGTATACCTCTAACCTTAAGAAATGGCTCATTTCAACATTTTTGAATTAGAATCTTTGTGGGTAATTATAGCTCTGTTCTGGAGTCTCTTCACCATGTGGATCATTTCCTGACTGCCTCCATCAGATCTACTTAAGATGAACTTGTGTTGATCTCTCTTCTTGCAACTGCCCACTTGGAAGTTTTCAGACAACACCATTACCAAATATTTACTAAGTGACCTACTATGTGAAAGAGCCTCTAATTCAGTACTATGCAAATATCTTACTCACTTATATACTCCCTTTTAACACAAAGGACAAGCATTACAAAAGTTTAAATGTATCAAATGCAGGCTGGGGGGAGGGGAAGCCCTAAATCTAACATATGGAGTTAATGGTGCCAAGTTGCTTCTTTTTATAAGCACAAGAGCTTTTTATAGCTGAACACTCTGGCTACGCCCATTAGGTTACATGGTCCCCTTAGACTTTGTTGTATGACATCTGGTACTTTATTGCCTTAGAGGCTAAAGAGAAATACCATGCATGCCATTTGCTTTGTCTCAGTCTCTCTAAAAGGTTCCCTTTCAACTTGGTCTTTCTTTCCCTGTTAGTGGTGAGAGTTTTCAAGGATTTCAAACTTTGGAGGTCTGATGTGAATAATTTTATTTTGACTTATAAATAAGTCGTGCATCCATTACTCAGAAAAGAAGGGAATAATGCAGCTAGGATTTTTATACTAGCTTTACTTTTGCAAAGATTTTAAAGTATAATGTTGCCTAGATAACTGAGCTTTTGAAACAAGTACATGCATCATGTCTGAAGTCTATGACACAACCACTTTAAGAACAATGATGAAAAGAGTCAGGTGCAGATGACTGTTACAAAGTTAAAAGTTTTGTGACAAGGTTTGTATGTTACTTTAACAAAATCCCCACATCACAGATCAATGACTTCTAGAATGTGGAAAAATACCCCAAATTTTGCAAACATGTTTGAATTTTATATATTCTGTTAACTGTACATAAGGACTTAGCACTACAAGTTGCTTTTTGATGGTAGAGGCTTTTAAAATGCTGTTATCACTGCCTTTGTAACCTTTGCAGGGAGCTTGACCTTTTTACTTTATCCTGTTTTTTGAGACAGTATGTAGTTTATGTAGTTCAGGCTGGTATTGAAGTCACTACATAGCCCAGGCTGGCCTCAAACTCCTGGCAATCCTCCTGCCTCAACCTCCTGAGTGCCTCAGCCAATTATAGGTATATACCATCACGCCCTGGTTGACCTTTATAAAGAGACTTTATCAGTACTTTCATCAGTAGATGAGATGCATAAGAGTTGCATGAAAATCATTTTTTAAAAATGGATTTGTGGGTCCAGATTCTGAATACTGATTCAGTGTATTTAGAGTATACCTAGGGTAGTGGTATTTGGCTTTGTTGGGTCTGCAGGTAATTCCAGTAAGCTATTAGCCCTCAAATCTGCTCAGTTCCTACTAGATGTGTTTGTGAAGTAAACTAGGCTGTGGTCCAGGCTGAGTTTAGATCTCCTGTATGCTAAGAATTGGTAGCAAGGTACTGAATCTTTCTCAAATGAGAAAATGCTGATTCTTTACTGGTAGGCTGAGACTGAGATACTAAGTTATGATTTTGTAAATCTTAGTCTTTAACTATAGGAAATGTAAACATCATGAGGAAGTATAGCATACCCTATGATGACCTTATTTCGGGACATTTGGAGCACATAATATTTTCTTTATTTCTTCAACATTTGAGAAAAACAGATGCCAACACAATGACATATCCAGAACATGTAAATAGTATATGTGCTGCTAAAATGAGCACTCAGAACATGTAAATAAAAGATGAAACTCAGAATTCCTCAACGAGTTTTTGTGAAATACTGTATATAATTTTGTGATGAAATCAAGTATCTCACATTGTTACAATAGACCATCTTGAGGGCAAAAGAAGTTAAGTTACCCATATGCCCTCACAAAATGTCTGCCACCATTTACTTCCAAAAAAAGGAAAAGAATCTACACAAACAATACCTCTGTCAAAAAAAGGAACAAACAATAACAAAAACCAAAACTCTCTACCATACACAAGTTATCGTATTTTTAAAAAGGACTATATATATCACTTTAAACTTTAGTTTTACTTTAAAAATGCACATAAATATTTCTCCAACTCAATACATACCCATAATTCATTCTTTATAATAGATTCATAATGTTCTATAGTATAGAAGTGTTTTGACTTTTCCAGTTGGTCCTTCATTGATGGCCTTTGTTGTCAGTTTTTAAAATCACTGTATTACATACTATAATAAGCATTTTAACACACATGCTAATTCTTTTATTTTAATCAGGTATTTTCTAATAGGACTTCTCTGCAAAAGGGTACAGGGATCTTAACTCATACTAGATTCTGCTAGATTATTTTCCAAATATGTCATGGCAACTTCATACTTTCTCCAGCATTTTGTGAAGGTTCTAGTTTTCTTCCATACTCTCACCAGCATTGAGTATTTTCAATCTTTTAAAGTTTTGCCAATTTGATAAGGGAAAATGGCATTTTATTATTTTGATTTGCATTTTCATGAGAGTAAAATGTGCTGGGTATATATGAAAATACATGTCCTGTTTTATAAATAGCCCTCTAAAATAAAATTATATACTTTCTCATCTCATGCACAAAAAGTAATTTGATAATAGATAAAAGATCTAAATATAGAAAGGAAAAAGAATGGAAAAAATGTAAAAGGAAAAAAGTGTGAGAACATTTGTGTAATTTTGAGTGGGAGAGATGTTTGACATTTTAAAACAAGATACAACTAAATGTCATAAAGAAGGGAAAATGGAGGGTAGACACACATATATAACCACCAAAGTTGTTTATATTGCCTTTTGTACAACAAAAACATCAAAAGACAAATGATATGTTTAAAAGTATGTTATATATATATTACAAAAAATAGTAATAGCCCTAATACATGGTTTTCTCAAAAATTGATAAGGCAAAAAGGAAAAGAAACAAAAGGAAAATGAACAAAAGATATAAGTTCATTGATTATTTTTCTATTCTAACACCCTGTATCTGAAGCCCCTCATGTTTGAAATGTAGACCTAGTGCTTGTTTACATTACAGCAAGGCAGCAGATTGTCTATGTCTCCTTCTGTGGCCCTCTCAGGTTCCCATCTGCTCTGTACCTGTTGGATCTCTTGGCACTGGGGTTTGATTTCTTCCGGTGATGTGTTGCTTTTGATGAATCTCTCATACCTACTCATCACTAATGCAGTAATCTAAGCTTTCTTTTTTTAAAATTTAATTTTATTGGTACATTGTAGGTATACAATATAATGACATTCATCACTGAAAATTTGCACCTATATATAATCTCTCTTAGTTCTTATTTTTCCCCTTCCCCTGCTCTCCCTTCAACCCCTACGTCTCTTCCTATTTACAAAGACTTTGTTTCCATTTTTCTATTTTCTCATATTAATTCCATCCCTTTCTTTCCTTTGCCCTACCTCTCCCACTTCCCCTTTGTCCTTTTTCTTCCTATTTCACATTATCTATTATACCTTTTAGTCCTCATTTACATGTTTATTTTCTCACACTAGAGAAACTATTCAGTATTTATACGTGTGTCCTTTTTATTTCCATTAAGAGTATTGCCTCAATGTGCATTCATTTAGCTATAAATGTCTCTAATTTCTCATTTTTTATGGCTGAGTAGTATTCCATTTTATTAAAAAGCCACATTTTGTTTATCTGGTCTCCAGTTGATGGGCATTTGGGCTGTTTCCAAGTTTTATTTATTACAGACTGTGCTGTTATGAACATGGGTACACATACATCACTGTGGTATGATTCTTTTAATTCTTTGGGGAAGATACCCAGCAGGGGAATAGCTGGGTCAAATGGGACTTCCAGTCCTAGTTCTTTGAGGTATCTCCATACTGATTTCCACAGTGGTTGCACCAGTCAAAACTCCCACCAGCAGTGGAACAGTGTTCCTCTATCCCCACAGCCCTGCCAGCATTTGTTACTGGCAGATTTCATGACAGCAGCCACTCTTTCTGGGATGAGGTGGAATCTCAGTATTGTTTTCATTTGAATCTCTTGAATGACCAGTGATGTTGAACATTTTTTCATATGTTTAATTGCTATTTCTACTTTTTTTCTGAGAAATGTCTGTTCATTTCAGATGCCCATTTTTGGACTGGGTCATTAAATTTGAGAGGTCTGATTTCTTTAAGTTCTTTATAAATTCCAGATAGTAGACCTTTGTCTGAGGAACAGCAGGTGAAAATTTTTTCCCACATTGTGGGTTGTCTCTTCACATTGTTGGTGGTTTCCCTTGCTGTGCAGAAGCTTTTTAATAGGAGATCCCATTTGTTGATTGTGCTAGTTCACAGGCAACTGAGGTTATGTTCATAAAATCTTTTCCTACACCAATGTCTTCAAGAGTTCTACTTAACCTCTGTTCCAGCCAGTTCAGTGTTTCTGTTTTAATATTTGAGCTTTTATCCACTTTGATTTTAGTTTAGTGCATGATAAGAGATATAGGTCTAGATTTAATCTTTGGCAGGTTGAAACCCAATTTTTCCAGCACCATTTGTTAAATAGGCTATCTTTCCTTCAGTGAGAGTGTTTGGCTCCTTTGTCAAAGATGAGGTGGCTGAGTGTGTCTGGAGTTGTTTCTGCATCTTGTAATCTGTTCCACTGGTCCTCAAGTCTGTTTCTTTGCCAGTATCATGCTGTTTTTATCACAGTAGCTTTGTAGTATAGTTTCAAGTTGGGGGTTTTAATACCCCTTGCTGTGTCTCTGTTACCTAGAATTGCTTTTGCTATTCTGGGTCTCTTGTTCCAAATGAATTTTTGGATTGTTTTGTTAAGGTATGTGAAGTATGCTGCTGGGATTTCAATTGGGATTGCATTGAATGTATATAGCAGTTTTGGAAGTATGGCCTTTTTCACCATGTTCATTCTTCCTACTCAGGAGCACGGGATGTCTTTACATTTTCTGATAATAACTTCAATCTCTCGTTTCAGAGTGCTATAGTTTTCAGAGAAGAGGCCTTTGATTTCTTTTGTTAAGTTGATTCTTAGGTATTTCAGTGTTTTGGATGCTATTGTGAAAGGAAGTGTTTGCCCTATTTCTCTCTCATTAAGTCTTTGTTCATGTAGAGGAAAGTATTGATTTTTGTGTGTTGACCTTGTATCCAGCTACTTGACTGAATTTGGTTATTAAGTCTAGAAGACTTTTGGTGGAGTTCTTGGGGTCTTCTATATAGAGTGTCATGTCTTCTGCAAATAATGACAATTTGACTTCTTCATTTCCTATCTTTATTCCTTTTATTTCTTTCTCTTGTCTAATTTCTGTGGCTAATGTTTCCAAAACTATGTTGAACAGGAGTGGTAACAGTGGACATGCTTCAATCCCCAGTACCGAAAAAAGAAAAAAAGTTATGTAGGAGTACAAAAGACCCACAAAAGCCAAAAACAAAAACAAAAACAGTGTTGGAAGACATTTAGCACCTAATTTTAAGACTTCTTCTAAAGCTACAATAATCAAGGCAGTGTTGGTGTAAGGAAAAACATATAGATCATTGGAATAAAACAGAGAATCTAGAAAGAGAACCACACATATATGGTCCACTGAGTTTTGAAAAATTATTTAACATTAGCATTTTATAGAATATAAAGTCGATTCAAGAGCCGAGGAAGAGATAGTGTCTTCAGCAAACGGCACTAGAACACCTGGTATCTGTATATAAAAAATTAACCTCAACCCCTTTTTTTCCATACATGAAAATAACTTGAAAGGTCTATGAACCTAAATAAGAAAGCCTAAAAGTATGAAACTTTAAGAACAAATTATAAGGGAAAATATTTATGAATTCAGGGTAGGCAAGAACTACCTAGGATACAAAAGACATGATGTATAAAAGAAAAAAATTGATAAATGAGATTCCATCAAAATTTAGAACTTTAAATGACATCATTAAAATGAAAAGTAGTCCTTAAACAGACCATATTTACCATGCATATAACCTATGACCAGAATATATAAAGAATTCTTAGAGTTCATTGATAGACAACTCAAGTAAAAAGTGGACACAAGATGATAAATAGCCAGTACAGCACAAGGAAAGGTGCGCAACACTGGAATCAGAAAAATACTAATCAGCACAATAATAACATTGAATTATACACTCATTAGGGAGATGAAGCCAAAAGTTTTAAAGCCTTTTCATGACTTTTTCTTTTTGTTGGATTCTCCCCCTTTGCATTTAATTTGTCACAGCCAATGGATTCATTCTGCTGGGTTTCCTGGTGTTGTGATCCTCATTGTCTTTTCCTAGGGTATTGTCTAAAATATTTTGGAGTGCCGGTTTGGTATTCATGAAATTCCTGAGGTGCTCTTTATCATGAAAGTATCTTATTTCTCCATCAATTTTGAAAGATAGCTTTGCAGGGTACATCAATCTGAGTTGGAGGCTGTTTTCGTTTAGGGCTTGAAATACATCACTCCAAGCTCTTCTTACCTTGAGGGTTTGCATTGAGAAGTCTGCTGTGATTCTGACGGGCTTTCCTTTGTATGTGATTTGTTTCTTTTCTCTCACTGCTTGAGGAATTTTATTCTTCTGTTGGATTTCTGGAATCCTAACTATTATATGCCTATGTGTAGATTTTTTTTGATTAAGGCTAGCTGGAGTCCTATATGCCTGACTTATCTGTATGTCAAGTTCTTTTCCCCTCCTTGGGAAGTTTTCTGCCATCACTTCTGTGAACAGTTTTTTTTTTGTCATCTGCACTCTCTCCTGTTTCTTCATTGACTCCAGTCAGTCTTATGTTATTCTACTTTGCATTGTCTAGTAGCTGCTGGATTGATTTCTCATGTTCCCTTACAATTTTAAAGCAATTTTTCTTTTCCTGGTCACTAATTGTAATCTTATCTTTTATATCTGAAATTCTGTCCTCACATTTGCTCATTCTGTTGTGTAAACTTTCAAATGAGTTTTTCATCTCCTTGAAATCTGTTTGTATCTGTTTTATGGATTCCGTTTGTTTCTTATGTTGGGATTCCATCATGTTCCTCAGATCCTCTATTTTTTTATCTGTGTCCTCTCTAGATTTATTAATCATATCTTGCACCATGAGCAAAATCTTTGCTGTTATCTGAGTAATTATTTCTGATTTCATTTTTCCCAGATCCTCTTTTGTTGCCAGTTCAGAGAGTCCAGGTGGTTGAGTATCAGAGTGTTCCATCTTGTTTCCCTTTGGGGTTGCTGTAGGTGATCTGGAACTCTGTTTTTGAGGCTTGTTTATGTGTCTTCTCATTTCCATGGGGTTGTGGGTGCTTCTGGAGGCCATGCGGCTCACCTTCTCTGCCCTAGGAGCTTGGGATGGCAGTGGGGGAGCTTCCTTCCAGGTGCTGGGACTGGCTCACCTTCTTGGCTCTGGGAGCCTGGGATGGAGGCAGGGGAGCTTCCTTCCTGGTGCTGGGCTGGAATCTTAACTATTACATGTCTATGTGTAGATTTTTTTTTTTAATCAAGGCTAGTTTGAGTCCTTTATGTCTCACTTATCTGTATGTGAAATTCTTTTCCCTTGCTTAGGAAATTTCCTGCCATCACTTTTGTGAACAGTTCTTTTATGTCATCTGCACTCTCTCCTGTTTCTTTCTTGATTCTGATCAGTCTTATGTTATTCCTCTTTGCATTGTCTAGAAACTGCTGGATTGAATTCTCATGATTCCTTACAATTTTAAAGAAATTTTTCTTTTCCTGGTCACTAATTGCAATGTTATCTTCTATATCTGAAATTCTGTCCTCACATTGACTCATTCTGCTGCGTAGACTTTCAATGGAGTTTTTAATCTCCTGGAAATCTTTTTGCATCTGTTTTATGGATTCCTTTTGATTCCTGTGTTGGGATTCCATCACGTTCCTCAGCCTCTCTATTTTTGTTTTTATCTGTGTCCTCTCTAGATTTATTAATCATGTCTTGCACTATGGGCACAATCTCTGGTGTTATCTGAGCAATCATTTCTGATTTCATTTTTTGCAGATCCTCTTTTGTTGCTAGTTCAGGGAGTCCAGGTGGTTGAGTATCAGAGTGTTCCACCTCATTTCCCTTTGAGGTTTCTCTAAGTGATCTGGAAGTCTGGTTTTGAGCTTTGTTTACCTGTCTTCTTATTTCAATGAAGTGGGGGGTACTGCTGGCACCCACAGGGCTCACTTCCTCTGCATCGGGGGCAGTGGTAAGGCAGCCCAGAATCCTCCTCCTCTGCCCTGAGTTTTTCTTTTGACATTTTCCTCCTCCATCCCTCTTCAACTGTGAAGCCAAGTCACAGGATCTCAATGCTTCTCAAAGCCAAAAGCTTATATTTGCAAACCTCTGTACATAAAGAAGAGGACTGCACCAAGCACCACATCACTAGTTTCAGGTATACTTAGCAGTGAACGAACCACATCAGGTTCCAGAGTTGGACACTGAATATTGAAAGGGTACCTGTAGAGTCTTTGTATCCATCAGAATTTAACACATTTATTTGTATTCTGTGCACATAGTTGAGGAATAGCTGAGATAATTCATGAGCAGGTGCTTCACAAAGTCTACAATACCACACACATATAAATAATAGTAAGCCATTGAGCTAAGAATCCAATTAAAACCATAATTTAAAGTAACTAATGAGCAGTGGGAGCATCATGTACTCTGGTTCATCACTCCCAATCTGGAGACAGCACATCTTTCAAAAGGTCTCATCTGCTATCAGAGCCACAGCTAGCAAACTGTTTGTTATTCAAGGCTTTGCCTTAACATCTGAGAAAGACCTTTCCCATATTAGACTCCGATTTTTGGTCATCAAGTCTTTGAGTTGTCAGCACTTAGTTCCCTTTATAACTTCAATCACAGTTGTAATTATGGCTACTCAGACTACCATGAAAGCAAGGGCCACTTTTGTGTGGAGTGCTTAGCCCAATATCAGGTACATAAAGATGATCAACAAAAATTTGTTGAATAAATAAATAAAAACATAATATCTAATTTATCTATGTCACAGCTGTTGTAAGAATCTATAATTAGTGTTTACTTCTGCAATGTCGTTATATTTTATGAAATTATGGGCTTCACAAGGGAACTTTGTCTTCTCTATTTCTATCCCTTTGTGTTCCTAACATCTAAATCTATAATTTGCAATATATAGATTCTCAATAAAAATTTGATTGATAAATATAGTTCCCATTATCTGCTCTTGTTGCTGACTTAATGGAACTTTGAGATCATGAGCAGCTACATTTTCAAAGTCTCCATGACTTAAACTATGATCAGCTTCAATCTCCATGTATTTAAATCAAACATGCACTATCTAATGTACCAGAGCACACAAAAATAAAAATTAGAGTAAGGTTAAGATAAAATACATGTTACATATGTGGTGTTTTCTTGATCATCTTGCTTTGGAGACCATTTTTCTCTGTGTTCCAATGGTTGACCCACAACTATGGTATAATATGCCACAATGTTAGCTGGAAATGGAATCTTTTTCAATGTTCTTTAACAAAAAAGAATGAAGAAAAACCCTCTTTAGATGATTTGCAAGTGATTTAAATGTATTTTTTATGCAGAAGTACTTTTTCTTGTAATTTTCAGGTTGAATTTACTGTTTAGAGTCAGAGTCAAGCATCCACAGATCATAGGTAATGTGGACACAAAGCACAAGAGTTTCAAAGTACTAAAAAGTCAGATAAAAATTAAGGATGAAAGATTTCATCAGGAAGTGGATCAGCTGTAGAAAAAGTATGCAAAAAATATTTTCCTCTCAATCTATGCCCCATGAAGGCAAGAAAAAACTGCTTTTAATCTTCTTTGGCAAATCAAAAGACATTTTAAATAAACTAAGTTTTGACTGTTATTATTACTAAGAAGTTAATGGTGTGAGAAACTGCTGGCAAATACTTTTCTTGTAGTTCTTAGAATTTAATGGATTAGCTCAGGCTGGGGAAAATATATGTTATAGGATATGTAATGAATTCTCCCAGTAGTCATTTCAAATGCTTTTTTTTGCACTTTTAAACAAAAATCTAAGTATAGATTTAATCCTTCTGTGGTATTGAGATCACTGAAGAATATCTGTTTGAAAACTCCATCTTCTTAAACACACATATCAGCACGATGCCAGTTGTTTCTGATATTTTTCTAAACTAAAAGCGCTTGAGCCCTGCTTTTCGGTTTTAGTCTCCCCAGTGTCTAAGTGACACTCATCAAGGCAGCCGCTTTGACTATTTAATGCTTCATTGGATTATACAACAATTTCACTTTCACTCAGGAATAAAAAACAAATGTGCCTGTTTTTCATTTCAGTCATTAGTTTAGCACTGAATGTTATAGTATTATATTTACTGACTTTTGATTCTTACTTGCAATGTTTCTAGAATAGGTTTTCCACAAGATATGTCAGAAGCTGAAATTCTTGCTATAGTTTGTTTTTAAATAATTTACACATGCTTGAAATTATTTTATCTTTGAATAGAGGAGTTGTTAATCCTTCATGTAAAAGAATTAGCAAATTGGAATGAAGTATCTGGAGAAAGAAAGAAATAATACGTAGTGGTGTCATCTGGTCATAATAGCTACTTAATATTTTGGAGCCTTCTCCCCTGGTTGTAAGTATTATATCATACATAATAGATCATAGTAAAAGCTGAATGTTTGATACTCTTTTGTATCCTGATTTCTCTCCATTTTTATTATATCTTGAGCATCAAAATTACTTGTAGACATTACAATAGGCATGAAAGATTCCATAATGTGTACTATAATTAACTTTCTCTTATTGTGCGCATAAATGTTACATACCAGTTTCTGGTAGAATAAATAAGTTGGTGATAAACATCTTTCTATACACTCTCAATCCTTGCCTACATTTTAGATAATTTCCTTAGGAAAGACTCTCAGAAATAAAACTCTAGAGTATATTAATGTTATAAGTAGTTTATTAAATTTATATGTGCCACTTCTCTATCTGTCCCAAGCAGTTTACATATATGAACTAATTCAATATTAGGTCAATTTTACAAATAGAGAAACTGAGGTGTAGAGAGTTATGTAGCTCCCTCCAGTGTCCCATTGTTAGCAAGTAGGAGACCTGGACGTGAACTCAAGGAGTCTAAGAATAGAGCTGGTATTCCTAACCTTTAACATGCACAGACTCTGTAATGGCATGTGTGAACATGACCATGGCAAATAATAAACATGGGATTTGGAAGGATTAGACCACCTAATTTAATCTCTGGACATTACTGGAAGCAAGGCCTAGAAAGATTAAGTAATTAACTAATGTAGCACAGAGAGCAAGAAGCAGGTCTAGAATTTAACAGATCCTATTGCTCATCCACGAGTCCAATCACTTGCTACTCAAGGCCTGATTCTGTGAGCCACACTGTTGACCTCACCAGGTAACCTGCTGGGGATGCAGATTCTCAGGTTCTGTTCCAGTCCTCCTGCAGCCCCATGTGTCTGCACCATTAACAAGAGGCCCACAGTTCTATTTGCACATTTAAATTTGAGTAGCAACGGCAATATAGTCTATAAACTTGATAGATTTTTGATATTTTTTAATGAAAAAAATCTGCATGTAGTCTACTAGTATTTCCACAGCCAGAAAAGAAATCCTCATTATTCAAAGTTAGTTAAAGTTTCTATTATGGAGCCATCTGAAATTGCTATAATTTTAGGTTATACATAGTCAAATATTATACATAGTCAAAGTTATACACAGTCAAATAGGCACAATTTAGTCAGGAAGAATAAACAATTAAACAGTTCCCATAAAATGGTAAGTGTTAGTGTGGAGCATTCTGAGAGCTCGAGGAAGTTAAGTGATGTTCTGGAAGATACGCACTAACAATGAAAATGATTGCTTCTATTAATGCAAGACAGATGAGTGTGCAAATTATTAAATGGATATCTGAGTAAGCTGCTTAAAGCCTGATAAAGCAAATACATAAAGAATATAGCTATTTACCAAGTATGGGACCTGTGAATTACTGCTTGAATTGTGTGTGCCTATCAAATGTTATCTTCTTAATTGTAATGGCAAGTAAATTCTCATCAGCCTCAATTTGACCAATTCTATGTTTTGAAATCAGTGGATGAGGTGTAGGAAAAACCTTTTTCTCCCTACCATATTCAACTTACAACCCAGAACACTTCTGTGAGCAGATATTTGGGGAGGATCAATTTGATTCTGACTCTAACCATAATTAATGCCAGGTCCCATAGGTGAATGGCTTAGTCCCCTAGAATGCCCTTTACTTCAGATGCCAATGGCAACTTCAGGGATTAGGAACCTCTGACCAACTGGCTATAAATTAGGGATTGCCGTGACTTCCTCCAGTTTCAACATGTGTTAGGATATCTCATCGAACTCCAGGAAATACTTTACTCATATTACCCATTTATTATAGAAGAGAAAGATGAGCAACAATGTGGAAAAGAGGCATACGACAAGGTAAGTGAGAAAGGGATTTTCCTGTCCCTTTCCGGTACCTCCACATGTTCACCAACCCTGAAATTCTCTACATCTTGTCCTTTGGGGATTTAATGGAGGGTTCATTACGTGAGATAATTGAGTAGCTCATTGGCTACTCAAACCTTAGTCTCTCTTTCCCATCTTCTCCTTTTAAGCCTTTCTCATAAGGACCAAATGATTTCACATAACTTTTATCTGGATATTTCTAAATAGTCACATAACTTCTGTCTTGATATTTCTGGATTTTCCTAAAGCTGAACTGCTGCCATGGGAAGCATGCTTGGCTCCAATCAGGTAAGTCTGAGGACTCAGCACCAAACAGCATGTTGATCAATGCTTTGTGTTCAAGTTTTGATTAAGTTATGTTCTTTAAGGGAAGCCTGCTTATACTTTCCAGAAGTGTACTATTTCTTTGCAATCTGGAATTAATATGAGGATCTGAGTTGGAGAATCGAATGCATGAATTGTAAGCAAACTTTGCTCTTAAGCAATCAAGGCATCTAAAAAGGGAGAAAAAAAATAAAAGGAAGGACATGCCCAACATAGTCCTGAGAGACAAACTGAAAGAACTTTGGTTTATAAAAATTAGTCAAAAATTAGAACATTATACTCAACACAGATTGATTGAGGGACAGGCTACATTCTCCGATGAATTTGTATGTCTTTCTTAAAGAATAAAACAACAGTGACAAAATTGCAATGAGTACTAAATTTGGTAAAAGGCAATGATAAAAACATAGTGACCAATAGGTGCTCATTTTTGGACCAGCAAGGGAACAGTGGCTTTGTCTCAGCCATCTTGTCCTAAAAACCAAACACTACTCAAAGCAATTTTAGGAACCTCTATAAGTAAAATATCTAATGTCATATTTGGGTGATAGTTTGAAATAGACCAAACAGGAGGAAACTGACAGGAGGGTAGTGAATACTGCACTGAAGCTCATAAATATGGCAGCTCTGGGATCCCACATTCCTCCTGAAGCCAGTGGGACAAAATATTCTATTTATGAGGGCTTGTGATTGATGAAATCTAGTCTGGAAAAGCTGCCTTCAAGGGTCAACTGGATTCCTAGTTTACTTGTTTTCTTCCACGCCCTGCTTTCTCCTTTCCTTCTTTCCTCCCTCCCTCCTACTTCCCTTCCCATCTATTCAAATTTTTACCATATATGCCAAACACTTATTCGGGGACTGTGAGAATACTGATAGGAATAAGACATAGCATCTTTCAATTTGCTTATCATCCAAAAGGATAGATAGGGCAGTCACAAATTGTCATACCCAGCAGTATAGTGATTATTAGAAATGAGAGAGAGAGCACTAGGAGATCTCAGAAAAGGGAGAAATCACAGGTGATTGGTAGCCTCAGGGACAGCTGGCTTGCTGGCTACCTGATGGAGGTAGTGTTTGAATTGGTTCATGAGAGGTGGGAAGGTGCAAAAAAGAAAGGGCTTCCCCTAAAATGTGCTGCATAGGCAAAAGCACAGAGGTAGAGAGCTGTAGTTGATTCTAGGCAATTTACTGTTATCAGCAAAAGTAAAGGGATTACTGCCTAGTAGGGAGCAATGAGATGCAAAAGGTGACAGCTCCCCTCACCTGCAGCTCTGGTCATGTCATCCTGCTGTTTGTTCTCCACGGTGGTTCTCAAACTTCAGCCCAACTCCCTGCACGGTATATTAAATCTCAGAATGGCTGGGCTCCACTTCAGCCCTTGTGGTTTGGGAGGATTGGTGGCCTACGGACTTTGAATTTCTAAGTCTCCAGGTGATGCTGAGATTGCTGGTCTAAGACCCACTGTTCAAAGACATACCTCAGACTTACCTCACTTGCAGTTCCTATACCTGGAAACTTCTACCCTAAATAGTCATGTGATTTCTGTTCTCATTATTTATTCCTCTCATCAACTTTCCTTATCCCTTTTGTGCATTTTATCTCTCAATAACCCTTATCAGAACTCAACACTATGGTATATTAATTTTTCGTCATCCTAGTAGAATGTAAATCCCACAAGGGACTTTGTTTTATTCATGAGTACCCAAATTGGTGCTATGTTCTATTACCTACATCCTGTCTTTCTGGGCCCTTCAAATAGTGTGGTGGGTGTGGTATGTATTGTTAGTAGTGTTAGTAGTACGGGCTGAATAGATGAGAGATTGCCTCAGAATGAAGTAGGGAGATAAGGGACCTTTCTCCTTTGTGGCAGAAAGCATGAAAGCTGAGATGCCTCTGGCCAAATGCTGCCTTTTCTCCATCTTATCACTAATGACATCTTTCTTTGCCTCTATTAGCAAAAGGTTTGGGGTCATAGGTGGGAGGAAGGAAGGGTATAGGTGTGGATAGGAAGGTTCTAGTAACTGGAGAGTTTTCAAGATGGCAGTATAGAGAATACATAATCTTAGCAATCTAGACTCTTGTGGAAGGAGCTAAAAAGAAAACACTCATTTTAGACACTGGAAAAACAAGACAGACTACATTTATTTCTAAAACACTGAAGTGATTTCCTATCAGATATTAGATTGAGATGATTTTCCCCTTATCACTTGCAGTAGTTTCTCACATGCTTTCACACGACATTTGAAAACTTAGGGACAACTGGACTGCCCCGTGTGTGTCCTCCCTTCTTCCCTATAAGTCAAGGGCTTAGAAATTTGCTGCTGAAAAGAAATCCTAAATACTCCAAACATCCTTCTATACATCTCAAATGCTTCCAACCTCCAAGATGTTTAGCAATTCTGATGCCAAGTTTATTGTTATCACATCAGTCATCCCATACCTACATGATGGATAGCATATAATAACCCAGCCATATCTTATTATAAATTGGTGCATCGAAAGCCATTCTATATGATTTTTTGGGAAAAATCATTTCACAATTAAATTATCATTAGGGCTGTCTGAGGCCTAGTCTTCTTGCCTGTGAGCCAGCTATGGCATGCAGAAACATAACTCTGTTTTGCCTCCAGTCACAAGTTGAAGGCTCAATGGCCCCATGTTACTGTGACGCTCAAAAGCAAGATTACATCAGCTGAAGACATTCTAGTTCTTTGAGAATTGAGTAGAATAAAAAAAAAGGACAAATTCCTTATTAGCCTGCTATCTCATCCCACCTGCTGTTGTAAGAATGCTTTGCCCATCTCACCTTCCTCATCAACATAGGATTGCTGCCACCCTGTAAGTCACCTGATACCCACTCCGATTATTGTGTGCACCCAGTGAATAATGGCTAGCTTGGAGTGTCTTGGTCTTTGCCTACTCTGAGGCACTGATCTCCCAGACTCCATGTATTATGAAATTATGTTTCTCTTGTCTTTCTTTAGCCCTCACCACCTGTCTTTCTAGGCAGATCGGAGGATTGGTTGGCCTCTGATACTGTGTCCTCATCACAGTCACAAAATTAGAAAGGAAAGCTTAATAGACATTTGATTCATAAATTAGGCTTATAAAATGAAAATATTCTGAAAGGTACATGGGAAATTATGGCCAATGGGGTCACATGTGCAAATGGTTACAGATTTTGTAAGTACAAAAATAGTTCAGGGTTCTCATCTGGTGATAAATGATTGATACCCTAGAAATCTCAGTTTTTAGCAGTTAGTAATCTTGAGACTGAATTGCTGTAAAAATACAGGATGTGTGTGCTAAGAAAATTAAGGTAGAGAAAAAGCAGGAAGAGTGCATGCTGAGCTTATCTACTTGAATTTTCATTTTTTTTTGAATACGTGTTCATGTTGTTTTTTCTTTTTTAAGTTTAGATTAAACATAGAGCCTCAGGAAGCAGAGACTGCTGCTGTCTCTGCAAGACACTGTCTGACACAGCTACTTAACATTCTAACTCTTCTTGGGATCAAGAATAATGCCCAAAAAGTAGTCATAGATCAGTAAGTATGCATGGAATGAAGGACGATGGAAGGGCTAGAGAAATAGAACCTCCAGTTCTCTGGAAACTGAAGGAGGGAGAGAAGATAAATTCAGACATTTTTACAGTCTTTTATTTAATTTTCCAGAAGGTAATAGTCAAATTTCAAAATAGTCAATTTTGTTTTAAGATTTATCTATATGAGAGCCTTTCCCATTAATATTAGCATAATCATTAACCTAATATAATACTTTGGATTGTATTTTGATTTATATAGTACTATATTATTTCATTCAATGCTAGAGGGATTCAAATTAGTGGTAGCATTTTCCTTTTCTTTCTTTGATTCCTATTACTTTTCTTCCCTCTTTTATTTCTTTTCAGAGCCCTAGAAACTACTCTAACACAAACCTCCAATTCCAGGCGGGTTTCTCTTTCAGTGGGTCCCAACAGAAATAGAATTCTGCTCAGATGGTAACTGAAGAGACTTTAATAAAGGGGCTATTGACTGAGATGTGGGCAGGATAAAGGGATAGACCAGGGATGCTGACACACCAGAGATGGGAATCCCTATCTCTGGAGGGACAAAAGGACAGGAATTACATGTTAGAAGCCATCTAGGAAAGGGGCTGCTCAGCAAGAGTCATAGAAGAGATTGCTGATATTAATCTTGTGTGACTCATTTTTTAAACTTTCTATTGGCATAATTAAGATATGTTCTCACCCTTTTGTGAGACTAGACTGAATGATGAAGGGCTATGGGGTGCATCTTATAAGTCACATGAAGTAACATGGAGTGAGCTAGTAGAAAATTATGGAGCTGGTTGATGGTTGTGCAATAATTGATCCAACTGGCCTCTCCCTTCTTAGATCTTCTATTTTTCTTTAACTGAGTTTTCCTGCTTTTTCTTACCTTTTTGCGAATATCTTCTGTTTTTTTTGTCCCCTCCATTCTTGCTTTTAGTTTTGGATTCTCTTCATATAATGAGTGCTTTCTGGGTGCTACTTCATACTTTCAAGGTTTCAAGAAATTATGTTCATATATCAGTTACTGAAACTGATTACACAGGTACCTTAAAGTACACATACCTAAAGCTGTATTTATCTGCAGAGAGCTTTTTCTAATTAGGCAATCCTGAGAATCACTTCATTCTGTCTGCCCTCTCCCCATTTGATTACAACCTGAATATTTTTAATGGTCTTAGTCACTTTCTTTATTGCTAGGACAAAATACAGACATGTGCAGCTTAAAAGAGAAGAGGTTTATTTTGGCTCACAGTTTCAGAAGTTTTAGTCCATGTTTGGCAGGTTTAAACACAGAAAGGGCAGAGGGGCCTCACTTAGGAGCTGCTCATGTCATGGTGGCCGTGAAGCAGAGACAGAAGGGAGGAGCAGGGGAAGGAGTTACACCTTTCCAGGTCATACCCACCAACCTGCCTCCCCCGGCCAAACCCTACCTAACAGAAGGTCAGCTATAGTGCTCTCATGGTCTAATACTCTTCTGAAAGGTCCACATGTGAGTGCACAAAACCTTTGTGGGACATTCTTAATTAAATCATAAAAACTTTGTTCCCTCTTTTTCCTGCTGCTGTTACTGTTTGTTGTCACCATAATATCCCAATTGTCAACAATCACTAGCCCTCAAATTTTTCCTAGTCAGAGAGAACTTTCTTTTTAAAATTGAATTATCTAAATTCGCTCCTTAAAATTCTTCACGAGCACCCTGTCATGTCTAGGAAAGATCAGAGCTGTGTGCTGTGGGACACAAGATTTACCTGCAGATTTATCCCCTTACACTCCTTACACTCACAAAGAGAAATGTCTTCTGCTTCAGCCATTATTAAATTGCTCTGATTTTCTAGTCTTGATAAGATCTCTCACTTGTACTTTGTACCAAGAGAAAGCCTTAATGTAATTTCTAACTTTTTTAAATGACTGAGATCTAGATGATGTCCTTTTAGTACCAGTCATTTAAAATAAAAACATTGCATGCTTAATAATCACAGATTCCTGTTTGTCCTTTGGACACATCTCACAATCAAGAAACCACTTTTGACCTTTTTACAGTCTGGATTAGGTGACCCTCTCCTGCTCTTACCTGAAACGAAGAGTTTTCTTTGTGAGCTCAGGGATCTTAGAGTTGGAATTGTTTGTTTACTTCCCTGAGTTATTCATTACATTGTGCACATGGGCTGCTCTTTCATCTTTGCAGTCCCAGACTAGCAGTGGACCAGGCAGCTTACAAATATTTATAGGAATGAAATAAAATCCTCCTTCATTAAATACTTCCTGGACTTGCCACATCACTTCCTTTATCACTGACAACTTTAAGGAATAAGAAAAGAGCTCTTAAGGAATAAGATGATTCACCAAAGGCAGGGTTGTCAACTGTAAATAATGCTGACAACTTTGCTGGCCTAGTCCTAACTCCACTACTAGCTCTGCAAATCCTTTTACCTTTCTGGAATTCTGCATCCTCATGTATTAAACAAAATGTTTGGGCAGGATATTTTCCCCTCTAGTTCTGACATCCTATGATTTAATACCATTTATAAAATAAAAATGCATACTTTAAATCAGATTGAAGTGTAAAATTCTACAAGTGCATTTGGAGGGACTGTTCTTTTGGGAGAATCAATTGTAAGGGAGAAAATGGGTTGATAGTCATTGGAAGTCTGTATGACCAACCACTGAGAGGCAGCTAGTTATCTCATAGTATGTTCTTCCAGGTCTGACCTTTGGCAAGTGACCATATTTCACATCTTTTGCATGCAAGCTAATCTTCTGAATTCTAGTTTATAGAAAGTAATGCTTGAACTTCTGGGATGTGGCCATAAAGGAAAGAAGTGTGGCCTTTTCCTTTTACTTTTCTGTTGACTAAACTGTGAGAGATGGGAGACTCCTTCTATGACCACATTTGAGGGCTGACTGTTGAGCATGGCAAAGGTACAAGACAGCAGGTGCCTGGTTCTCTGACACAATCAAGCACCCATAGCTTTTCTGGGTTTTCAAATGAGCAAGCAATCAATTTTTAGTTTAAGCCATTGAGAATAGGGGTTCTTTGTTATAGTAAAAAACAAAACAAAACAAAGCAAATCAACAATATTCTTACTAAAATAGATACTAAAAAAACCATTTTACTATTTTCAAAATACACTGAAAAAAGAGAAAAAGAATTTTGTTCAAGGAAACCACTTAGAAGTTTACTTCAACCTTTGATAAAATATTTTATAGGTAATTTATGACACTACCCAGAATATGATCCTAAAGCATCTTACTCTGGATTCCACTTTATTATAAAGAAGGTAGCAGAGTAGGATGGCACTTACTTGGCAAACTGTAATCTAATAAACTCTAATCCAATAAACTTCTTTTCTACTGATTGATCATAATGAGGACTCTAAAACAAGTCACCAAAGGAATTTTTATTTTCTTTTTAGTAATTTCATTTGCATAGATAGGAAAACATGTAATACATTTGTAGCTTATATAATACAAGCTGTGAAGTTATGAAACATTAACATCATTTGATGATTTTCAGGGGATGGAAGTTATTATGCTTAATGATATTACCCCAAAAATACCTTAGTGGCATTAAATAAAAGATCTATTATCAGACTGGGTTCCAAGGAGAAACTGGCCTGAAGCATTTGAAATACTCCTCTCCAATAACTAAGTGAGCAGAGGGAGTGCTGATCTCCACAGAGCACCACTTAGCTACGAGCTCAGATCAGAGAAGTAGAGATCTACAGCACTGTATGTCTTTAACAAGCAAAGTACAAGGCCCAGCACGTAGACTATACTGCAAGGAAGAAAGCTTTTGGCATAATGAGCCAATAAACAATTAGCACTTAGATGCGGTACTTTTGAGCTAGTGCATAATGAAAGCTAAGAATATTCTACCATTAATATGGGGCAAGAGCTAAAAAGAACTTCCAGAAGACAATGGAGAATTATATTAACTACTGTGTTAGCTTTTCATCATTGTGACCAAATACCTGAGAAAATCAACTTAAAGGAGGAAAAGTTTATTTTGGCTCATGGTTTTAGTCCATGGTTATTTGGCTTTGTTTCTAGGCCTGTAGTAAATAGAAGGTTTGGCGGAGAGGGAGAGAGAGAGAGGGAGAGAGAGAGACAGAGAGAGACAAAATGTATTCTTCAAAGCCACACCTGAAGTGACCTTCATCCAGTTAAACCTACTTCCCTATAATCCCATTCAACTAATGAATTCATCTATGAATTAATCCACTTAGTGAAGTTAGAACCATCATGATCCAATCACTTCCCCAAAGCCAGCTCATTAGCTGGCAATTAACATACTCATGACAGGGATGTAATTCATGTCTCACTTCTGGGCAGCTTGAAACCCTGGTGGTAAATGTATAGCTGTCTCATGCATGACTGTACTACTTCTACCATTAGTGATACAAGCCACTGGATGAGACAGTTATGCATATTCCACTGGTAGTTTAAGCCAGTGGGCATATGTTAAGTCTTCAATGCAATGAGCCTTTTAGGGACATTTTAGATAACAACTAGAGCAACAACAGACTGACTTGTGGGGAAAAGTTTCAAAATCATCCTTAGAACCAACCTTGTCCTACATTGTTCTTAATGCTCCAATATACGGATAGCACACATTTCAACCTATCATTTCTGAACTGAGAAGGCTCCTTCTTGCTTTAAGGCAAGAATGTTAAGAATGGCGTGTGCCTGCTTTGCTGGTTAGAAGTATGGAGTGCTGGAACTCTACTTCTCTGACTTGGCTAGACATGGGTCTCAAGGATGAGGAAGAGCGGAGCAGAGGTGAGAAAATTATAAAGTCTGATTACAGGGGCTGTGAAAGCCAGGCAGACAAATATGGATTGGATGTAAGTGGCAATAGGAAGCCAAAGTAAGTCTTTGAGCAAGGGATTAACAAAAGTCTTATGTTAGTAAAAGCATCAGTATGAGAAAGGACTAGAGAAAGCTAGGAAAAAACTGCCTTAACCCAGATAGAGACAAAGAAGTCCTGAATGTGGCTGGTGAGCTTTACAAGGAAAAGGAGAGAACAAACAAGATACTTTTCATAGGACTGGAACAAACTAGATATAACTTTTTTTTTTTTTTTTTCCGGAATGAAGAGAACAGTTGCAGAAATACAGGAAAACACATTAAGGAAGCAAATATAATGAAGACTAAAAAGGTCGAGCTTGCAATTTGTCATCCAACTCAGGAAACTTCTCATATTGAAAGGGGACACTGCTTAAAGTATTATGCCAGAGCAGCAGGCACAAACTTGTTGATCCCTGGAAAACCTTGGACAAATGGAAATTGATGGCCATCTTATCTGAAAAGAGCTTAACTACCAACATAGAAGAAAAAGCTCAGATTCATATGACCAGCTCTGGTCTCTTGTACTGTAGCCCTAGGTTTCTAAAGTTTAGGGAATTCAAAGGCGATAACAGAATTAAAATCTGTTGGGAGGTTGAGAGGCAGAGACAAAACAGCCAGAGAGATAAGATGGAAAACAAGAATGATGTCTCTGAGGTTGAATTTGCTGTACTACGTGACTTGACTGTATTTCTCACTGTCCACTTTTCTTCAATATGTCACATTCCAACTTGGGGCCACTTTGCTTACAGGATTTTTGAGGGCCAAACTACTTTGTTAAAAAGGGTTACTTTCTTCAAGTCTACTTCTTTGAATCCCCATATCTTATTTCTGTAGGTGACTAGTAAATTTGTTGACAAATCCCTGTGGGTGGAGATATATGTTTTTGGAGGGGCAACATAGACACTGATTCCTCAGAAAGCACCAGCATTTAGGGAGGCTGAGGTAGGAGGATTCCAAATTCAGTCCCTCAGGGAAAACTTAGATCCTGTCTCCAAAGAAGTGGGTGCTGGAGATGTTGTAGAGTGGTAGAGTGCTCCTGGGTTTGATCTGTCAATACCACAAAAACAGAAAAAAACCCAAAACTGCAAACCAGCTGGCTATACAGTCCTGTACATACCCACAGCCGAGGGGGAAAGAACTGCCTCATCAGAGCTACTTCCCTGAGGAAGAAGAAAAGGGAAAGAAACTGCACTGAGACATGGGGAGTGACTTCAATAAATGCAGGGCTGCAACAAAGAAGGAAAAGTCCTATAGGTCTTTGTCAAGCAGACTCAAAACCAATAGGGTCAAGTCCCAAGAAACAGCCAATGTGGTAGTTCCACTTCCTTCAGCGTCTTCCACCAAACTACAGCAGGGATGGGAGATCAGAACCGGCCTGGCTTTAGAGGGGATTTCTACCCCTCTGTCTGGGTACATTGAGTATGTTTGT
The DNA here is from genome assembly GCF_053883595.1 of Heterocephalus glaber. Lineage (NCBI taxonomy): Eukaryota > Metazoa > Chordata > Mammalia > Rodentia > Bathyergidae > Heterocephalus > Heterocephalus glaber. The sequence goes on from NW_028258344.1 coordinate 12,382,555, forward strand.
CAATCCTCATAAGAGTCTGCTCACCCTGTATATCATGTATACAGTGTACACTCATTTTACGTATGAGCCATTTTCTTTACTAAACTGCAACTTTCAGAGGTCATTGACTTTGTGGATCAATGTCCTTGGCACACAAAGGGCCTTCAAAAGTAGTTCTTGGATGAATGAAGGCACACGTTCATGGTGACTTTTGGTGCTACTTTTTTATATGTGTGTATATGACAATGTAAAGTTTCTTTGTCTTCTGTTTTCTATCCCTCTAGGTTCTGCTAACTTTTCTTAACAATGATTCATCATCAGTAACTCATCATCACCCTAGAGAAGATGACCAAGATTAAATTTCTAATTTCACCTACCTCGTCTCTTTATTGTTCTGAAATTGTCATTCCAAAACAAGATTAAGCTTTCAGTTTTTTTCTAAATTCAATTCTTTTCTATATGAGTTACAGATTATGAAGGAGTTTATGGAGTCAGGCAGAGGTGGGTGAGAATTCCAGCTGTGTCGTTGCAGTGACCTTGGGTTAGTTAAATCTGAATTTGAGCTATAGAGTTGTACTTTATTTAGCTTATCTTTCAAATGGGGATAACAATGGCACAAGGTTATGGTGAGAACTATTAATATTTTTATAAATGTTTATAAAAATATTGTTAAGTATTAGCTATGAAGTACTTGCTAAGTGCCAAGGGCCATGCTATATCCATGCTCATTTTAATTTTTACAACAACTTGGTAGGGAGGTTCTAGATTTACCTCCATCGTCTGAGATAAGGAGACTGAAGCTCAGAGGGGTGAATACATTTGAGTTGGGCCATAATTTGAATGTCTCGCTGCTGAGCAGCACTGAACCACTGGCGGTACATGACTGTGTTACTGGGCGGCATCAGACAGTCCCATTCGGTGGGTACCAGATACCCTTTGGGACAGTCATACATGTACCACTAGTGGTTCAAGATAGTGGGAACACATTAAGGAATTTGCCCAAGGTAACAAAGCTACTAAGTGTGGAAAAGTAGGAACTGAAATCCAGGCAGTTAAACTTCAGTACTTATGCTATTCCCACTGTCATGAAGAAGAGAAGTAATAAGCTATTTTCAAAAATCATAGCCATGGGCCTGGGATTTAGCTCAGTGGTTCTGCTGCCTGCCTCACAAGTGCAATGTCCCGAGTTCAATCCCTGGTACAAAAAAAAAAAAAAAATCATAGCCATGCTCATTCTATAGTATTCCCAGCATTTATTGTTTTACCACCTTAGATACCTTTTACTGTAACTGAAAAAAAAATCTACCCTAATTTCCTGTGATGGAAATCTCTTTTTTTTTCTTGTCCTCAATATCATAGTATATTCAATTTTATTGAAAGCAGAAAATGAGATGAGGGCCAAAGAAGGGCACACAGAGTGATGTTTGCTTGTGTAGGGAGCTCACACATTCACTGCCTTTTGTTTCTCACCCAAAATTTAACTTGGCATTTGTAGCCTCTAAAGCCCTCCAATAGTGAAGTATCAGTACCATAATGATACTTAAAGTCAAATTATTTTCCTCACTTTGTTTTATTTCTTTTCTATGTATTTTAGACCACTAATGTAAATGTATAACTTAATATAGTTATATTTTAATATAGAAAATCATCAATTTTCTCTGACATCTTTCTACACATTTTTTGTTTTGCTTCCAGAGGCACTTAAATTTGTCTTTTACTAAGCATCTATTATAGGGTTTGCCATCTCCAGTTGTTACTACTTCATGTTCAAAGAGGACTGAGCTCATTAAGTGCTCTCAGGAGGTGTGCTAGTTTTTCCTGACCTACTTCTTATTCATGTTTGGGGTCCTGCAAATGATAATTACATATTATTGAATTCAATCAAGACTACCAAATATATTTACATGAATGTAAGAAATAGGGTTGTCTCATAATTATTAACATGAAAAATGAAAGAAAACTTATTAAGGGATACAAATGAAGTGGGTTAGAATAATTTTGAATGGGCACAGCCAGTCAAAGATAATGCTAAATACCATTCCACCATGTCTTTCCATCAGATTTTTGTCCCTTAAAAAGCTAAAGTAGTTTCCTAAGTAAACAAAGCAAAATACTTCCAATTGTGACTAGCATTTCTGTCTTTGGTAATGAAAGAATGACATACATTTCATAAAAGTACAATGAAGTCATTCTTTTAATGGTGCATACACTCAAATATTACTCAAATATTTCTGGTTTTCAAGAGGCTCTAGCCTTCCATTATGATGGTCAGGTAAGGCTCAATTCTTCAGCTTCTCATTGTTTCATCTTATTTTTTTCCTTCCACCTTTCTGACATCTGGTAATTTATACATTTGGGGCTATCTTATTATGTGGCAGCCAAAGAGAAAATGCCAATTATTACTTTCAGTGCAGAACAACAGAGAAGGTAGCAGAACCTCCTCCAGCAGGGCTCCAATTGCTAAAAATTCTATCTGGAAAAGATGTTGCCACTGGCCTCATTTCCTCTACAAAGTGGTGCTTAGGGAAGGTGCACACCTGCTTAGCTGAAGTGGGCCTAGTAACTTATCACCAAGGGGCACCACACGCTGAAATAATTATGGACAAGGCTGCAGCTGAGCGTAGGAGTGAGGTCCTATGTCACAGGAGCACATCTAACTCTGTGATATATGTTTCTTGTAAGGCCTCATGTCAGCCAAGAGAATCAGAATTAACTCTTGCACAATCTCATGAAACAGGGGCTTCTTAACCCACATTTCCAAAGGAGGTGACAAATGATAGGAAGTAAAGCCTGGACCTTGTGTGTCAGGAGACCAAAATGCAGCCCTCAGATGTTAACTCTCTTCTGTTCCTCCCAAGAACACCAGGTTGGAAAAATTTGGGATCGTATTACCACCTACAACTCCTACCTCTACCAACACCTCTACCCCCATCCTGCATCCTCTAACACTGAGGACATGCTTTAAAATTTTCTCTGTCTTCACTGTATTTGGGCAAACACTAAAATCAGTGCCCAGTTTCTTTAGGAGAGAAGGTAAACAATCCTCTTTTCTAGTGTCACGTTTATAAACTCCTCTCTACATTATTCCTGAAAACAACTTTTCTTTAAGACATGGGGTATCACCAGGTTATAGTCTAGATTTATGTGAAAACTTTTCCCAACTGATGATTATTGAGAGATAGTAGGGTGTTTTTTTTTTTGAAGACTTAGGACACTGGTTTTCTCCCTGTGTTTTAAGCATCTGAACTACAGAAACTACTCAAGGTTCTCCACTTCTAAAATGTAGGCATACCATAATTTCCAGATTCAAAGAACAGCCCCTTGCAAGTCTGAGCCAAGCACATGCTGTCTATACCACAGCAAGCCTTCAGGATAATAAGAACATGCATCATAATACATTGCTTTCTACCCATCCCTGGGCCTCCTTAAGAAAGCCATATACAAAGCACATTAACTTAAAAAGGGGAGAAAAGTCATTGTTTTTCTCCTTCAGAAAAATACCATAATTTTATGGTTGGCTATTTTTATTCTGCTTATTTAGAGTTGAATTATTTGTACTGCTCAGATTTAAAAATCTTTCTAACAACCACTTTGAAGGCTAACAAGCATTTAAAAAAAAAGTCACACTCAGTTCTTTAATTAATCACGGGTGAATTTCAACCCACTGTTCCTGCATGCAATTCTAAAAGAGAGGCTTTAATTTTCAGGTCGTAATTCACGTGGTATTACAGCATCCTTCATGTTGAGCACCAACCAAGGCAAATACTGCGTACTGGCCACAGCTTTCCTACAGACAGAATCTCATTCAACACTGGGTCCGCGGCAGAGGTTGGCATACTATAAAAAATATGAAAAGCCAGACTTTCACATATTCTCAGTGAGCCAAACCAAAGAACAGAGAGTTGTATGTACACTTTATATAAGGGACCAAGAAAGTGTGCAGATTCACACAGAGAACATGAAGCAGAAAGTGAGGCGCATGGGAGCAAACCAGCCCCCTTATCCAAATCAAAGCCGTGCAGGGCATGAAAGTGGCTCCACTTACCCAGCATAGCGGTTGTCATAACTGTGGCTGTGCCCTGGTTGCAGAATCTTCAAAAGGAGCCAGCAAAGAGGCAGAAAAGCAGCTGTCCGACTCCTGGGCTTTTCAAGGAAGTTCATGGCTTTACAAAGAGAGGAGCTGAAAGTTACTCACAGCAGTCACCCGAGGAGGTGGCTCACAGCAGCCCCTGCTCTCTACACACGTTGTCTGGAGGGGTGGGGGAGAAGGCTTGAAAATGAGCAAAAGGTGACACTTCTTTCCAGTCACAGAAAAAAAAAAAGTGTAGGCAGACGAGGAAGGGAAGTTGCTATTAAGACTTGGTCTTGGGAGAAGCAGCAGCCCAGCCCAGCCCAACTGCAGAGTCTGATCCCTAACCAGGCTCCCCTGGAAGGGGCTGGGCCTCCCTGTTGCTGACTCATGGCAGGGATTTGCTGGGTGCTGCTTTCCTTGGGTAACTTTTCTCTGTTTTTGGTTTGTTCATTTTTCCAATTTGAGGGCCTTGACGTTTTTCTCTCTCTACTACCTTCTACACCCTAAGGACCCTATTGTAATTGCAAATAATATGTCAGAGGATGAACTCAACAAGGAGGCATAAAACATTCTAGGCTTAATGTTTTGCTCTCCTATGAAAGATTTGCACACAGCTTCCACACACTGAAATGATAGTAATAGTCCTGGGGAGCACATGCACAGGAGGAAGTTGCATACCTGGACTGAGAAGCTAGTCTTGGTTCTAGTCCTGACTGTCGCAAGAGGGAGAGGTGGTTTTATTGGGCTGCAGGGAGTTCTTGGTATGCATTCTGCATCAGTAGCACCCAGCTCTCCTGCTATTTCAGAGGTTCTCATAGACATAGGGAATAGGCTTCCAAGTGCTTTACTCTGTTGGCTGCACATTTGAAATCACTTAGGGAGTGTGAGTATTTGAAGCAGAATTCTGAGGAGTGGGATCATTTTTTTAAAACTCCCCCAGTGATCTCAATGTTCAGTCACCACTGGTGTAAAGAAGGCTTCTAAAACCTCAGCCTGCATACAGATCACCTAAAGATCTTGTCACAAGGCAGCTGTAAGGCAGTAGGTTGGGCCCTGAGATTCTGCATTTCTAACATACTTCAGGTGATGCTAATGTGGAGGATGCTTTAGCTTTACTGTGAGTAGCAAGACTTTACTGTAAATGAAGTCTACTTATCGGAGGCCAATAAATACTCCAATCTGTCTAGAAAGGGGGGTGGAGAGGGGTAAAGAAAGAAAAACAATAGAAACATAGTTTCATAATATATGGGGGGCTGGAAGTTCAGTGCCTCAGAGTGGGCAAAGATAAAGATACTCTGAGCTAGCCACTATTTATTGAGTGCACACAATAATCAGAGGAAGTATCAGGTGACTTAGAGGGCAGTGGTAACCCTATGTTGATGCGGATATTAGGCTGATGAAGATCTTAGGTTGATGAGGATCTTAGGTTGAGGAGGACTGTGAGATGAGCAAAACATTCTCACAATAGTAGGTGTGATGAGATAGCAGCCAAGTAAGGAATCTGGCCTTTCCCCAGGTGAAAACTTTTTCCTTTTTCTAATTACTACTCCAGGATGTCTTCTACTCCAGCTGATTTAATCTTGCCCTTGACCGTCCCAGTATCATGGTACCATTGAGGCCTCAACTTCTGACTGGAGGCAAAATGGAGGTATGTTTCCCTATGCCATAGCTAGTTCCCAGGCAAGAAGACATTGGGCCTTAGACAGTCCTGATCATAATTTAATTATGAAATGATTTTTCCCCACAATTATATAAAGTGACTCTCAACATTTACTTTTCTTCTCTAATGATAGGGGAAAGCCAGGTATTGTGGCATGCACCTGTAATCTCAGTTCTCTGCAAGGCTGAGGGAAGAGGTTTGAAACTGAGCACAGCCTGGGTAACAGTGACTTAGTCAGAACCTTCATCAAAATGAAAAATAAAACTAGATCAGTGGGAAGGCCCTGGCTTAATTAATGTTTTGCTCTCCCATGAACGATTTTTCACACAGTTTCCACACACTGAAATGACAGTGAATAGTCCTGATGAGCACATGCACAGGAGGAAGTTGCATACCTGGACCAGAAAAGCTAGTCTCAGTTTTGCTTCTTACTATCCCAGGAGGGAGCAGTGGTTTTATTGGGCTGCAGAGAGCTCTTGATATTCATTCCGCATCAGCAGCATCCAGATCCCTAGCTAGTAGTTTAAAAAAAAAAAAAAACGATCAAGGGAAAATGACCAACCTTGGAGCTCTCCTTGGTTTCTACTTCCCCCTCTGCCCATGGTAGTGATGCAGTGTTTTTGTTTAGCTTTGTTTTTGCATCTACTTGCTTCTACCTAAATTCACCAGAAAACCCACCCTGGAGAATGTACTTTGTTCTATTAATACATCATGATCTAGGGTGTCTCCTGTTACCCATGTGCCTAGTCCTGGTGGTACTCTCAAGACAGTGATTCAACCAATATCTCTCAATTGCACTCATGTTTTTCAAATTTCCTGAAGAGTTTTGGCCAGGGACTCTGGTACCCTCCATTATAATAGCTTGAGTGCTTGCTCGAAGAGAATGCAATAAGCTTTTCCCATCTTTTCTACCTTGGGAGTCGACCAAGCTCTTTTGACAGGTTCAATTTCAGGTTCATGACACCAAAATGATTTGCATTTAAAATGAATCTCTAAAATTTTCTTCAGCTATCCCAATATTAGTTGGGTTAGTCTCTTCTCTCTGTCCCTCTCCCTATTATCTGGAAGTTCTCCTGCTAGAGGACTCACTACATTGAATTGATTTTTTGTCTGGTTTCTTCACAAAATTACTTTCTCTTGAATGTCAAACTGTATTCCTTTTGTGTTTGTATACATACAGTTCCTTATGCTTGATGGAGAAAAACAACATTTATCCAATGAATGATGAACAGTTTGTTGAGTGAATGCTGAACCCAGGAAGAAATTCATTCAACAAATATTTGCTTTGTGGCTCCTGTATCTAGTCAGAAGAAAGAACACCTAGGTAGCAGACATGCCTTTGGGGACTGGATGTTGCTAGGGTCTCCTGGTTTTTGGTTTTGTTTCTTTCTTTGTTTATATTATTTTCTTTCTTCCTGACTTCATGGCCTAGTGCTTTTGTCTTTCTAAACTGGGAGGCTGCTCTGCAAGGCTCCCCAGGATACTTGAGGTCTTTTTGATAGAGCCAAGAAAGCCTATACAACAGCTAGTGAATGTTGAAATAAGAGTTACTGTGTAAATAAAACACTTCATCCTTTGCATTTCATTATGTCAGAATAATGTATAAATCTGTCATATTATATCACAACATTAAACCTGGAATGTGCAGTCTCTGAGTAGGGATTAAGCTCATCTTCAAATCATTCTAAGGATCAGATCCAGCGAGCATGTTCTACAAAGGCCTCCTCAAACTCTAAGGCCAAGGTAATCATTTCCTGAACCATCAAAAATTCAAGAGACCCTGGAGACATTCTATAGCCGTCCTAAAATTTTCAGAGCAAAGAGAAGTTCTCAAACAATTGAAGCCCCCCCCTAGCAATCTTGCTGTGCTTTCTTAAGGACCAGGTTATTTGATCAAATTTCTCCTAGAGTAGATAAGGTCCATAAAATGAGTGATAAATGAAGTTCATTTAGCAAGTAGGAGGAGAAAAAGAACAGTTTTATAGATGGATTCAAAGATAAAGGATTCATTTTTAAGGCACTGAGATGAAGTGAATTATTAAACCAGTTAGGCATTTGGAAATGGGAAGATGAGAAATGCTGCATATTGGCTATTATGCCTTTGTTATATTTTAGTGGAGGAGCGAACTTTATCAAAAGAAATGGAGGGAAAGAAAGGAAACTACAGTTGAGAAAGGAAGATGCCATCCTCTATTTGGGTCCATTGTTAATAATTAGACAATTTTTAATGTCCTTTCCAGATCCAAAATTCAGTGATGTGGTGGGGGAAGATTTTATAAATCCTTATGCCTAGTAGTGAGAGCCGTGTAGTTTATTTTGGTAAAGATATCTGGGGGAGATAAAGGGGTATGGTTGGGGTTTGTAGTTCAGACAACCCTTGCCCTGCAATTGGTTTTGTGCTCACTCCTCAATGTCTTATTAGCATAGACCTTAGAATTATCATGTCTCTTTTATGGCTTTCTGCTATGATTCAAACCTGAGGGAATAAAAACTGTGAAGTTAGATCCCTGCCTTATGTGTCTTGGCAATTCTGTGAGGAATGTTTTAAAGCTTCTCTGAGCAATACATTGGTAAGGATTCCTTCCCATCCATCTTCAGCACACACATACAAAAAAACTAAGCAGAGGGGAAGTTTAAGCTAGCACAAGGATGAAATAATAGGTGATAGAATTTGTTTTAAGAAGAAAGTTGTGAATCAAGCAAGCAATGCTATTTCATGCAGGATGGACAGGATGGCTGATGAGACAGGTAGAGAGAGGAATATATTCTCTTGGTGCAGAAAGGACAGAGAAAGAACACACAGATATGAAAATGGTGGGAAAATTTCTATCTTTCAGAAAGTGAACTGAAAAATCCATACTAGAGACTGTGAGACTGGCTCCAAGGTATCGCAAGGAAGAATTAATTTAGGAAGATGAAGGAAATGCCGAAAATGAAAAATGTCTTTAATTCTTTAAAAATTCTTTAAATTTCTTTAAAGTTTCTTTTAGAGAAAGAACAAAATAAAGCCAATAGCTAAAGCAACATGTTTACATTTAAAAATTAAAATTTTAGGAGATCATAGCTCTAGTGAATGGAAACACATAGACAAAACAAATACAGGATTTTTTTTTTTCAAAAATAGCAATTGGGAGAAGAGAATAGATTTTAGAAAGCATAGACTCAAGAGTTAACATAGAAAAAATAGAGAGAACTGCAATTAAGTTACTTAAAGGGTCAAATAAATGGGAAGAATATGGGACAGCACAATATTTCGTATAAAGCAAAGATTTGATTTGGCACCCAAATGATTCTAACAACAGTAGAAATTGACTAGTTTTTTTAAACACTAGTATTTATTGTACTTAATCTCATAAGTAGTAATTTAAGAGTTTAAAATAAGCAAAAATAATTACTGCACTTTTTTTTTTCAATGAAATACTAGAGGTAACAGAGACTGTTGGACCATATAGGAATATACAATTTTTGTTTTTGAGTAGGCTATTTTACAATTTTGTAAATTTAAAAAAACAGCTTAAAAAGTAATTTTCTCCTTTTAATATTTCTTATTTATTGTAGACATCCAAATAACTTATAATTGGTAGAAGGATGATCTTCCCCTTGCCTATGAAAAATACCAATTTTACTTCCATTTGTGAAATAATTCTACCGTCTCTTTCATCCACATAAATTTGTAGTTCTTTGATTTCTTCTTTGAACTAATAATGGTACTATATATTTCCTGGATACATAATTCAATTAATAGGAAAACTGGATAGTTTATACCCATTCATTTTATACTTGAATGAGAGGCTTTATTTTTAAAAGTTACCCTTTATCCATTTTGGAGGTCCCACTGAGATGCCCACCTCTGACAGGGATGGATAAATTTCATCCTTAGAAATGAAGCTCATCACAAACTTCATTGCACTAGACAAATCTTTTCTTGGTTTATTGAGGTAAACTGAAATAGCAATACAACATTACTGAATCTGTTTTACAATTGAAATTTTCCTCTTCACTAATTCATCTTTTATTTTTGCTATTTGTATTGTTCAAGTTGGCCTGAGGATGCCTTTGTACTTTGAGTCCTTATGTAATAAACTGCAACCTAACCTAGTAGGTAAACTAAATGAAACCCTAACTAAGAGTGTACTTTTGTAACAAATAGCAGGCTTTAGGTCAATCACAGGTGCTGAGTTGTAGGTAATCACGTGGTCAGATGATCACATCATATTCATATGAGGCAAACACCAAGCTGTAACCAGTCAAGGTTCTTCTGTATACACTTCTACTTTCTGTCCACAAATGTCTGCCCCTGCGTATTATAGAAAGTAGCTCTCTGAACTTCTGGTTTGGAGGGCTGCTTGGTCTGCAAATTTTTCTTCACTCAGTTAAACCCTTGAATTTAATTTACCTAGTCCTTTTAACAGTGTATGGCCAAAACATTGTACCTCATTGATGTAATATTGATTGTGAATTTGGTTTATGATCTGATCACTTGGTGATATCTCTAAATAGGTTTATGGTTTATAGAGATCTATTCTCTCCTGAGTGATAGAACATAGACATTCTGGTTGTTTCTCTTCTTTGTTTATTTGCCTATTTGAGACTCAAATCATTTTAGAATGTCATACCTACAAAGAAAGAGAACAGCTCTTTAGTATCTGCAGTAGTGAGGTGTTGGTAAATCTGTATTTGTTCTTGATTTATGACTAAAATGGTTGAATTGAAGCTTTAAGATACAGATTGATTTGTGAGCTATATGTCCATAATCCAAAGGAATTTTACCTTTCATTGAGTGAGTGTATAATATTTTATTCCCTCTAGAAGATACTAATACATGATATTTAAGAGACTTTTATTAAAAGACCCTTCCAGTTGGCTTATAGATATCAGTGTACACTGGGTGTCCCTAAAATTCCACAAATACAGGAATTTTGAACCAATAATACCTTCAAAGTGCTATAATTTTAAAAAAGTAGTCTTACAGAAAAGTAAATTAGAAATATTTTAAGAATCAAATTTTATATAATTAAGGTGAATCTGACAGAACTAGTTCAATAATTTGGATATAATAAAATAGCAATATTCTCTCTAGTTTATCAATTTAAAAAATAATATGAGAGCAATTTAAATGGGCAGGGGCATGTGCTTCCTAAACTTATACAAGTGTGTGTACTGATTGATTATGTACAACTAATTTAAATCATTATTCTAAAAATACTTTGATAGAAATAATATTTTATAGTATGTCAGCTTGAAGATAATTCCTAAGGTATTATTTAACAGTGAAGAACAATTAGAAAAGGGCAAATAGTCTGACTTGACAGGTCTGCAAAAATAATATACAAATGACCGATAAATACATGAAGAGATGCTCAATAAGATCAGTCATTAGGGAAACAAAAAAAATCACGAGATACCATTTCACATACACACAAAAGGTTGTAAGTAAAGACAGACAATAACTAGTGTTGGCAAGAATATGGATAAACCTGAATCAGACACTGCTGGTATGAAAATGAAATAATTCAGCTGCTGTAGAATACAGTTTTGTATTTCTTTAAAAGTTAAACGCAGGGCTGGGGCTTTAGCTCAGTGGTTCTGGTGCCTGCCTCACAAGCGCAAGGTCTCAAGTTCTATCCCCATACCAAAAAAAAAAAAAAAAAGTTAAAAGCAGCATTACCATAGGAATCATAAATTCTATGCCTAATTTGTATCAAGAATATTCAAGACATATGTTCTGATCAAAACTTGTACACAAATATTCATAGTGGTATTATTTATTATAATCCCAAAATGGAAACAACCCAAGTACTGGCAATCGGTGAATAAACAAAATATGATAGATCCTTACTATGGAATGTTATTTGGCCATGAAGTACTGATACTTGGTCTAACATGGATAGACCTTGAAAAGTTACTAAGTGAAAGGAGCCAGACACAAAGGCCACAATGTGCTGAGATTCTATCTGCATGAAATGTTCAAAATAGATAAAAACATTTGGAAAGAAAGTAAATCAGCAGTTGTCAGGGGAAGATGAAAGAAGAAGATGGGGAGTGACTGCTAATAGAAAAGATATTTCTTTTTGAGGTGAGGAAATGTTCTGGAATTAGATATTGATTATGGTTGCCCAATTTTGAGAATATGTTAAAAATTTGGAACCCTGAAACATTGATTATTAAATATAATTGTGTGTGCTTTTGCTTTTTTATGCTACAGATAGGCTATATATTTGGTTAATTTTTCAGAAGGCAATTAAGGTTGTGGAAAGTAAGTGGTTATAGAAAACTGTGTTCTGTGCCTTTACGAGTTCTGCTTGTCTGTCAAAATGCTTGTTTTTGGTATTATCTACTCTCAAGTGTTCTCTGTAGAATAGAAGTTTGTACTTTGGTTAAAACTTATAATTAATACTAGTGGTTGGGATTATTGTAGGGACAGTTGTGACAGTGACCAAATGACTCTGTACATGCTTCTGTTTTTCAAGGAAAAAATAGTTGCCTTCCTCCTCCTTCCCCCCTCTCTTATCTTTTCTTTTTCATGTACTTTTTTGAGTTTTAAAATAATCTTTATTTTTTAAAAGTTAACTCAGTGAACTCTCAAGTTATGACCGGCCTGACATACAATTTGGTTTATGACTGGAATTCTAGCTTAAACTTATGACCACAGTCTTGAGTTATGGCCTGAGTGCTGGCTGCTTGTGCTTCCAGATGGTCTCAGATGCAGATTTAACCTTTATACAGTTTTGGAAGAAACACATTACAACATCCTTTCATATGTGGGGTTAATTGAGAAATCCTGGACCAATGTCTCTCCAAGGACACTGAGATCTGCTGTATATAGGAGAGGAACTTTGAAGGCTGTGTAGAGGAGCCTGAGCCTTCAATTGACCAAATTGAGTTACAACCAGCCCTCATGAACGAATTGAGTTCATAAGTCAAGTATCCACTTGTGTGGATTTAGGGAAACAAAAAACTCAAGAAGCAATGAAGAAAGTCATTTGCAGACATAAGCAGCTTAGTTGAGAATGTGTCCCTGTAGGTCCCATGTATATATATGTGTGTATATATATATATATATATATATATACACATATATATATACATACATATATATATGTATGTATATATATGCAACATGCCATTTTGTGTGACTAAGATTTTACAGAATATCTATGTTCTGTCACTCAGGAGAGAATAGATCTCCATAAACCATAAACCCATTTAGAGATATCACCAAGTGATCAGATCATAAACCAAATTCACAATCAATATTACATCAATGAGGTACAATGTTTTGGCCATACACTGAGTATTCCACTGCACAACATCAGGATACACATGCCTCTCAGCTGCACAGGATGTTCTCCCAAATAGATCACATACTACCTCATAGAACATGCTTAAATAAATGCAAAGAAACTGAAAATATCCCATGAATATTATCAGACAATAGTGCAGTGAAATTGGAAATCAATGGCAAAAGAAGCCACCAAAACTTCATAAGAACTTGGAAATGAAATAGCACCCTCCTAAACAACCAATGGGTGACAGATGAAACTAAAGAATAAATTAGACAGTTTCTACAATTAAACAATGATGCCAATAAAACATACCAGAACTTTTGATATGCAATGAAAGCAGTCCTATGAGGGAAATTTATAGAGGTAAATTTCTGTATCAGAAAAACAGAAAGAGCTCAAATAAAACAGCTAATGTTGATGCTCAAACTTCTGGACAAAGAAGAGGAAGTCAAGCACAAAGCTATTACAAGGAGGAAATTGTAAACATCAGAGCAGAAAATAATGCAATTGAGACTAAGAAAACTACACAAAGAATCAATGAATCAAAGAGTTGCTGCTTTTTTTTTTGGTATCAGTATTACACTCAGGACCTTGTGCTTGCCAGGCAGGCATGGTGCCGCTAAGCTGCATCCCTGGCACAAAGAGTTGGTTCTTTGAAAGATTAAATAATATTGACAAACCCTTAGCCAACCTTTTCAAAAAAAAGAAAAAACTCAAATCCATGCTATTAGGAATGAAAAGGGTGAAATCACAACGAATCCTGCAGAAATTCAGAAAATCATTGATACCTACTTCCAGAACCTGTATTCTAATAAGATGGAAAACACAGGAGAAATAAATAGACTCCTACATACATGTGAATTACCAAAGGTGAATCAAAAAGATATAAACATTCTAAGTAAATCAATATCAGTCAGTGAAATCAAAGATGTAATTAAAAACCTACCAACAAAGAAAAATCCAAGTCCTGACAAATTCACTGCTAAAATTTACAGAAGATCTAATGGCAGTACTTCTAAAACTCTTTAATGAAATTGAAAGAGAAGCAATGCTCCCAATATCATTTCTGGAAGCAATCATTACCCTAATACCAAAACCAGAGAAGGATTCAACCAAAAAAGAGAACTATGGGCCAATCTCTCTAATGAACATAGAGGCAAAAATCCTCAATAAGATACTGGCAAACAGAATGCAGCAAATCATAAGAAGACTGTACACCATGTCCAAGTCGGATTCATCCCTGGGATGCAGGGATGGTTCAACATATGCAAATAAATAAATTTAATACATCACATTAACAGAGCCATGGACAAAAACCATATGATCATCTCAATGGATGATGAAGAAGAATCCACTGACAAAGTAAAATATACATTCATGAAAAAAACCCTACAGAAAATTGCAACAGACAGAAAATTATCTCAATCTTGTAAGAGCCATCTATGACAAACCAACAACAAACATCATACTAAATGGACAAAACCCGAAAGCTTTCAGTTTAAAATCAGGAACAAGACAAGGATGTCCACTATCACCACTTTTATTCAATATAGTTCTGGAAACATTAGCCAGGGCAATTAGACAAAAGAAAGAAATAAAAGGAGTAAGGATAGAAAAGGAAAAAGTTAAATTATCATTATTTGTGGATGACATGGTACCCTACATAGAAGACCCCCAAAACACCATCAAAAGAGTTCTAGATTTAATAACCAAATTCAGTTGCATAGCTGGATACAAAGTCAACACTCAAAAAGCAATAGCACTTCTGCACACAAATGACAAACTCACTGGGAGAGAAATTATGGAAACCACATCTTTCTCAATAGGATCCAAAAAAATAAAATACTTAGGAATCAATCTAATGAAGGAAGTGAAAAACCTTTACTTGAAAACTACAGTACTCTGAAAAAGGAGATTGAAGAAGATATTAGAAAATGGAAAGATATTCCTTGTTCTTGGGTAGGAAGAACCTGTATAATGAAAATGGCCATACCCTGATATTGTTATACAGTTTAATGCAACCCCAATCAAAATACTAATAGAATATCTTGCAGAATTAGAGAAAACAATCTTAAAATTCATATGGAACCAGAAGGGATCTAGAATAGCAAAAGCAAGGCAAAAGACCTCACAATCCCTGACTTGAAATTATACTACTAAGCAAAAAAAAAAAAAAAAAAAAAAAAAAAAAAGAAAGAAATTATACTACTAAGCTACTGTGATAAAACAGCATGGTGTTCTGGACAAAAAACAGACACAAGGATCAACAGAACAGATTCGAAGATGCAGAAACAATTCCAGACATACTCAGCCACTTTATCTTTGACAAAGGAACCAAACATCTTCACTGGAAGAAAGATGTCCTCTTTAGTGAATGGTTCTGGAAAAGCTGGCCTTCCACATGCCAAAGATTAAAACTAGACTCATATTTCTCACCATGCACCAAACAAAAACTGAAATATATCAAAGATCTAAATATTAAACAGAAACACTAAATCCGCAGGAAGATAGAATAAGTAGAACTCTTGAAGACATTGATGTAGGAAAAGACTTTATAAACAAAACTGAATTGCACAGGAATTATTGCACAGAATAAACAACTGAGATCCCATCTTATTAAAAAGCTTTTGCAGAGCAAAAATCCCACCAACAGAGTGGAGACAACTCACAGACTGGGGAAAAAATTTTGCCAGCTGTTCCTCAAACAAAAGACTAATATTTAGAATATATAAATAACTCAAAAGATTAGACCCCCCAAATTTAAAGACCCAATCCAAAAATGAGCATCTAAAATGAATAGACATTTCTCAGATGAAGAAGTAGAAACAGCAAATAAACACATGAAAATATGTGCAACATCACTGGTCATCTGAAAGATGCAAATGAAAAAAAACACTGAGTTTTCACCTCACTCCATAAAGAATGGCTGCTGTCAAGAAATCAACCAATAACAAATGCTAGAAGGACTGTGGGGAAAAAGGAACCCTTCTGCACTGTTGATGAGAGCATAGACTGGTGTAGCCACTGTGGAAATCAGAGTGGAGATACTTCAAAAAACTAAAACTAGAGGTACCATTTGACTCAGCTCTCCCCTTTCTTGGTATCTTCCTGAAAGACTTAAAAGCATCATATTACAGTGATACATGCACACCCATGTGCATAGTGGTACAGTTTTTAATAACTAAATATTAGAAACAGCCTGAATACCAATCTACCAATGAATGCATAAAGATGTGGGGTTTTTTATACAATGGAGTACTACTCTGCCATAAAGAAGGATAAGCTTGAGACATTTCTAGCTAAATGGATATGTCTTGAGGCCATATTCAAGTGAAATGAATTGGACACACATGTTTAAATACTACATTGTTTCTCTGATGTGAGAAAATGAAAGTGGAAATAAGGACTAAAATGTTAACAGATGTTGGGAAATAGGAAGAGAATGTTCAAATGGGAAGAGGAACAAGGGAGGGGGAGGAAGAAGGAGGGGAGGGGGAAGGAAGGGACAAGAGAAAAATAGAATAGAAAGGAAAATGGAAACAAAGTTTTCATAATTAAGGAGGAGATGAGCCAGGGATATAGCTCAGTGGTGCCACATCTGCCTGGCAAGTGCAGGGTCCTGAGTTTGACACTCATTACAAAAAAAAAAAAAAAGGAACTATGAAGAGTTGAAGGGAGGGGAGGGTAATGGGAAATAAAGAAGAAGTAAGATGTATCATGTACAGGCACAAATTCCCTATGATGAATGTCATCATTCCATACATTTAAAATATATCAATAAAGGAAAGAAAAAAAGAAGAATGATATCATTAGACAGCATGAAGAACTTTTGTAAATGATAAAATTAAACCACTAGTTATAAAAAATATAAAGTAAAACTTCCAGGATTTTTTGCTTTAAAGCATACTTTATTTGCTACTGAAACTATATTTGTGATTTCCCCAAGGACCCTTACAAATCAAAGATTTGTTGCTTTTTTCTTCTAAAGTACTAGAAATAGGTTTTTTAAAAAGAGCTATCTTACTTTTGATGTGTTGCATGAGAATTGTCAAATCAAAAGAGATGCTTCTTCCCAGATGAAATTCTTTTTTGTTGTTCTTGCTTAAATTCTTTTATTGGTACATTTTAGGTATACAATACGTTTACATTTATCATTGGGTGCTTGTACCTGTACATGATATATCTTGGTTCTTATTTTTTCCCCATTACCTGTGCACCCTTCACCCCCTCCACCCTTCCCTATTTACATAGACTTTGTTTCCATTTTTTTCTTTCTCATAATTTTTCCTTTCCTTTCTTTCCTTTCACCTTCCCCTCCTGCCACCCCTAAACCGTTGGACCTTTCCCTATTTCAAATTATCAATTATTCATTTTAATCATTTTAATCCTTATTTATACTTTCAGTTTCTCACACTAGAGAAACTATTTGATATTTACACGTGTGTCCTATTTATTTCACTTAAGAATATGGCCTCAATATGCATCCATTTAGCTATAAATGTCTCTAGCTTGTTGTTCTTTATGGCAATGTAGTACTCCATTTTATAAAAAAAACAAACTCCACATCTTCTTTATCCAATTTCAAGTTGATGGGCACTTGGGCTGTTTCCAAGCTTTAGCTATTACAAACTGTGCTGCTATAAACATGGATGCACATATATCGCTGTGGTATGATTCTTTTAATTCTTTGGGGAAGGTACCCAGCAGGGGAATAGCTGGGTCAAATGGGACCTTTAGAACTAGTTCAAAGGACTGCTATCTAGAATATATAAGCAACTGAAAAAAAAATCAGACCCCCCAAATTTAAAGACCCAATTCAAATAGGCATCTGAAATTAACAGACATTTCTCAGACAAAGAAGTAAAAGCAGCAAATAAGCATAGGAAAAAATGTTCAACATCACTGGTCATTAGAGAGATGCAGATGGAAACAACACTGAGATTCCACCTCACCCCAGAAAGAATGGCTGCTATCAAGAAATCAACCAGTGGAGGTGGCCCAGAGACCAGAAGGCTGCAGTACTCCATGTCCCGGTGGGCAGAGGGCTGAAGACAGCAGCGTGGTGCCTTTGTGGAAGCAGCGGCCCGCTGGGAGGAAGTTCCAGTCTCCATGGCACTGGGTACCGCTCTAAAGTTTGTACAAAAAGCATATACTTATTGAGGCCCTCTTGACTTAGAAAGAGATGTGGGAGGATTCTTGGTCTGGTAACAGAACAGGACCTTTTCAGTGTAGCTTTGAAATCAAGGCCTTGTGACCATCCAAGGGCAAGCACCATTTTCCTGAACAAATGTCAAGCATATGTGGATGCTCAGAGGATATGCAACAACTTCATCCATTTGTCTAGCCTTTTTAAAAATCAAGGTAAGTGAGGAGTCAATCTCAGCGCCCAGGAAGAGGCTACCCCACTGCCATTCCACTGCTCCTAGGGCAGAGGAGGTGAGCTGTGTGGGCACCAAGAGCACCTCTCCCCCTGCCGTGGAAATGAGAAGACAAATAAACAAGCCTCAAAAACAGACTGCCAGATCACCTATATCAACCCCAATTGGAATCGAGATGGAACATTGTAATACTCAACCGCCTTAATTCCCTGAACTGGCAACAAAAGAGGATCTGGAAAAAATGAAATCAGAAATAATTTCTCAGATAACAGCAAAGATTGTACCCATAGTGCAAGACATGATTAATAAATTTAGAGAGGACACAGATAAAAAAATAGAGGATCTGAGGATCATGATGGAATCCCAACATAGGAAACAAATGGAATCCATAAAACAGATGCAAATAGATTTCCAGGAGATTAAAAACTCCTTTGAAAGTCTACACAGCAGAATGAACCAATGTGAGGATAGAATTTGAGATATAGAAGATAAGATTGCAATTAGTAACCAGGAAAAGAAAAATTGCTTCAAAATTGTAAGGGACCATGAGGAATCAGTCCAGCAGCTTCTAGACGATGCAAAGAAGAATAACATAAGACTGATTGAAGTCAATGAAAAAACAGGAGAGAGTGCAGATGACATAAAAAAACTGTTCACAGAAGTGATGGCAGAAAACTTCCTAAGCAGGAGAAAAGAACTTGACATACAGATAAGTGAGGCATATGGGACTCCAACTAGCCTTGATCAAAAAAAATCGACACATAGGCATATAATGGTTAGGATTCCAAAAACCTAACAGAAGAACAAAATTCTACAAGCAGTGAGAGAAAAGAAACAAATCACATACAAAGGAAAGCCCATCAGAATCACAGCAGACTTCTCAATGCAAACCCTCAAGGCAAGAAGAGCTTGGAGTGATGTATTTCAAGCCCTAAAGGAAAACAGCCTCCAACCCAGATTGATGTACCCTGCAAAACTATCTTTCAAAATTGATGGAGAAATAAGATGCTGTCATGATAAAGAGAACCTTAGGAACTTCGTGAATATCAAACTGGCACTCCAAAAAATTTTAGACAATACCCTAGGAAAAGACAATGAGGATCACAACTCCAGGAAGCCCAGCAGAATGAATCCATTGGGTGTGATAAATTAAATGCAAAGGGGGAGAATCCAACAAAAAGAAAAAGTCATGACAAGGCTTTTAAAACTTTTAACTTCATCTCCCTAATGAGTGTATAATTCAATTTTGTTATTGTACTGATTAGCATTTTTCTGATTCTAGTGTTGCACACCTTTCCTTGTGCTGTACTGGCTATTTATCATCTTGTGTCTACTTTTTACTTGAGTTGTCTATTAATGAGCTGTAAGAATTCTTTATATATTCTGGTCATAGGTTATATGCATTGTAAATATGGTCTGTTTAAGGACTACTTTTCATTTTAATGATGTCATTTAAAGTTCTAAATTTTGATGGAATCTCATTTATCAATTTTTTTCTTTTATATATCATGTCTTTTGTATCCTGGGAAGGTCTGGCCTACCCTAAATTCATAAACATTTTCCTTTTTAATTCTTCTTAAAGTTTTATAGTTTTAGGCTTTCATATTTAGGTTCATAGATCCTTTCAAGTTATTTTTATCTATGGAAATAAAGGGTTGAGGTTAATTTTTTATATACAGATAACAGGTGTTCTTGTGCCATTTGCTGAAAATACTATCTTTTCCTATGCTCTTGAATTGAGCTTATATTCTATAAAATGCTAATGTTAAATAATCTTTCAAAACTCAGTGGAACATATATGTGTGGTTCTCTTTCTAGATTCTCTGTTTTATTGCAATGATCTATATGTCTTTCCTTACACCAGCACTGCCTTGATTACTGTAGCTTTAGAGACAGTGTTAAAAGTAGGTACTAAACATCTTCCAACACTGTTTTTTTTCTTTTTCTTTTTACTTTTCTAGGTCCTTTGTACTCCTACATAACTTTTAAATTTCAATATCCAATTCTTCATTTATAGCAAGTATACATAGATCTGAATTTTTATATATACCTTGTGTTTTCTAATCCTGCTAAATGCAAATACAAGTTCTAGGGGCTCCTGGAAATTTCACAGTATTTTCTCTGTAGAGGATCACTTCATCTACATATAAAGATTTTGCTTCTACTTTGCCAATCCTATCCTAATTGTGTCATTTTATCACCAGACTATTTTGGTTTAGGCCTAATGGACAGATGAAGTGTAGGCATATCTGCCCTTGTTTCCCACCTTAGGGAGAAAGCATTTTATCTTCTCCATTCATATAAGGCATTCTTGCTGGAAGTATGGAGTATATGTCTTTTAGTCTGTTGAAAAAGTTCTGTTCTACTTCTAGTCTCCTGATAGCTTTTACCATGAACAGCTGTAGAAGTTAGTCCAATACTTTTTCTCCAACTAATGACAGGATCATATGACTTTTTCCTATCCTCTGTTAAAATGATGACTTCTGGGGGTGGATCTTCCAATGCTGAACCAACACTGCCATCCCTATAATAAAACCACTTTCTACATACTGCCAGATCTGACTTCTAATAGTTTGTTTTGTTAAACAAATTTCTATGTTCATACTTTTTTTTTTTACTATCTTTATCCAGTTTTAGGATTAGCACAATGTTGATTTCCTAAAATGAGGGGAGAAGTGTTCTTTTTTTTCTGCTTTAAATGTTTGATATAACTTATCAGTTAAAATACATACGAGCCTGTTGTCATATAGGTAGGTTTTCAAGCTAGGAATATACTTACTTTAATAGGTGCTATTCCAATTTTATATTTCCTCCAGAGTTAGTTTCATTAATTTGTCTTCCAAGGCACTTCTTAGAAGTTGTCAAATTTATGTCAAAACAGATTTTTGCAACATGCTTTCTATATCTTTTTAAATTCTGTAAAATCTGTGGTAATGTCTCCTAGATCTTGATATTATAATTTTAAAAATGTATAATTGGTATTGTGGAATAGGAAGCAAAGTTCTAAAGGAGCAGGGGAATTGGGAGGGGTAGGGGAAAGAAAAGAAGGGAAAAGAATAAATATGAGAAAATGAAAAAATGGAAACAAAGTCTTTGCAAATAGGGAAAGGTGGAGGGGGTGAAGGGAGGGCATGTAAGGGGAAAAAAATAAGAATGAAGATAGTCATGTCATGGTACAAGATCCCAATGATATATGTAACTGTATTTTATACCTAAAATGTATCAGTAAGCTTAATGGTGGGGGAAAAAAAGAAATCAACCAATAACAAATGCTGGTGGGAGTGCGGGGAAAAGGAATCCTTCTCTCTTGTTGGTGGGAGGGCAGATTGGTGAAAACACTGTGGAAATCAGTAGGGGGATACAAGATAAAATTCCTATAACTAAAATATTATTAATGAAAATATTTCAGAAATTGTGTCCTACATGGAACATTTTAAGAGATTTTTCAATGTCTTTGGTTCTATCATATGTTTCTATATATATCAGAGTCTTGTTATATTTCTGCCAAGACTGATGGTATTGAGCATTAACAATATCTTAGTCCATTCGGTGTTGCTATAACAGAATACCTAAGTCTAAGTAATTTATAAACAGCAGAAGTTATTTGGCTCATGGTTCTGGAGGCCAGGAAGTCCAAGAGCATGGCACCAGCACTATCAAGACATTCACGCTTCATCATCCCAGGCAGAAGGCTGAAGGGCAAGAGTGTGAGAACAAAATAAAGGGGGGCAAATTCCAACCTTCAGAAACCCACTCCTGAGTAGTCTGACTCCTGCCATAATGGCATTAATCCATTAATGAGGACAGAGCCCTCCTGGCCTAATCACTTTTCAGTGGTCACATCCCTTAATACCATCACAGTGGCAGTAACGTCTCATCATGGCTTTGGGAGAAGACATGTACACCATAGCAAACAGTAAAGTGAAATTATTATTTAAAAGCTTATTGGCCACAAGCTGGTCTTAGTTTAAGTCTAGTATCCTCTAGGCCAGTGGCTCCCAGTTGGAGATGTATGTCAGATATGTGCATAAAGTCTTATGAAGATGTTTACACTGTATTCCAGACTTACTGAATCTCTTATAACCTTGGGATATTCTTAGCATATGATATATGTATTGTCAGTATGTTATATGTATTATATCTCAGCATTATTATGTTATACATCAAACTTCTGTAAAAAGTATGTTCATTTAATGTTATAAGTAAATTAAGGTGTAACATTTACTGACTTTCTTGAAAATAGGTTTAATCATGGTCTTTAAGGACATGCTTTTTGGAATTCATTTTATTACCTTGTTTTTCATGCCAACAAATTTGCTTATCAATTGCTTTATTCTTATTTTGAACTCTTATCAGGCCTTTCACATTTGAAAATTATCAGTAATAAATTAACTATAATATTTCAAACTCTGTTATCTACAGATAGCTTTTATTTTACTCTGATGCTTTTTTGGTATCAAAATTTTTTAAAATTTTAAAAGTCATCAATATGGAACTGAAGATTATGTTGAGCAAAATAAGCTAGACTCAGAAAGACAAGTGTCATATGTTTTCTCTCACATGTGGAACCTAGAAGGGAAAAAAATCATTACATGAATGTAGAAGGGGAAATATCAGGGGAGAGGGAGAGAAGCAAGGGGAGAAGATAAGATAGGGTAATGGGGAGGCTGAATAAGATTAAAGCACATTATATGCATGTATGAAAATGTCTCAATGAAACCTTTAAACCCTGTTTGATTCTCCTTCCTCCTTCAATGCAAAAATATGACTTGTCTTCTCCTGGTCCCTGACCTAAACATCCTTATCATCTTGTTCACATTTCTTTCTTCTTTTCCTACCCCAAAGTTTTCCATATTATTTAGCCTTCTTATTCCTTTTCCCCCTTGTTTGGGGATTCTCTTTTTTTACTATTTCATTTCTCTTCTCTCCTGTTCTCAATGGTTAGTTTGTTTATTTATTTTATGTACCTCTTATCTCCAGTCAAGGACCTCTCTCATTCTATCATGTCTTTTCTGGTTTGTCTTTTACAATTCTCCACTCCTCCCCCAATTTTTAACTTTTGCCCTCCTCTGCTAACTTTAGAACTACTTCTATTCAGGGTACTCCCATGTGAGTCCACTCCAGGTTGTGTCCACATTTTCCTTCAGTGTGAACACTTTAGTCCATCCCAAGAAAACTCTTGTTTATCCACAATGCATTTCTAACTCCATTTTATCTGCTTGCTGGAGCAGAAAATTTGCTTACAAAATTTTATTGAACTGTTTTTGAGTTGCCCCTTGGGCACGGGATTCTCAAACTGAAAATCAATCCAGTGCTTCCCTAACTGCTTTAAGTGCTTTTCTAAATTAAATGAAAGCATCA
Source organism: Heterocephalus glaber (assembly GCF_053883595.1). Taxonomy (NCBI): domain Eukaryota; kingdom Metazoa; phylum Chordata; class Mammalia; order Rodentia; family Bathyergidae; genus Heterocephalus; species Heterocephalus glaber. The sequence goes on from NW_028258344.1 coordinate 12,406,291, forward strand.
AATATCCAACCAAAATTTCAACAGCTGCTGCATAAAGAATCTCACAGCACTCCTTGTTATCTGACTTAGCCCTCTTTATTGAACTGTATTTGAAACATACAACTTGGCATTGAACTCACAGTTACAAGATTTCTTTCTAGGAGGGAGGGGAAAAAAACTCAGGCTGGGTAGAGTTACATCAAGTTCAGATGAAACAAAACCTATCTGTGATCTGAGTTCTTCAGTTATTCCAAACTCAGGGCAGAAATAGTTTTCAGAACAGCTTGGGACTCGCAAGTGCAAGGTCCTGAGTTTGATCCCTGGTACAAAAAAAAAAAAGACCTGCTTGAGAAACATCCTATATATTACCACTGAGACTGCAGGAGACTTTGCTGGCTATTTGCAATCTGTGTGTTTTGGCCTAGCCCATCAATTGGAGGCATAAGTCTTATTCTTGAGACATTTGCTTTGTTTTTTTACAATATCTCCTGAGCAGAAAAAAAAAAAACCCTACTTAATTTTGACAAAAATTCCAAAGATAAATTCACCAAACGAGGAAAACATCAATCTTACAGGGGCAATTCTTGAAAAATGAACACCCAGCTTACAATTATGCTGGACATGTAGGTTGTCAGTTGCATACAAATTTCCACCCCTCCCCTAAATTCTCTCTCTTTTGAACATCCTCAACTTAGTTACACTGAAAACACTTACTATACGCTGGGTATTTTTCTCAACTACTTTTCCCCAAATTTTGTTCCATATTAGATTCACTTGGGGAGTTTTTAGAAATCCTAATCAGAATGTCTGGGGAGAGAGACAGGTATTACTATGTTATAAACATTTTCAGATGATTCCAAAAGGCAGAAAATAATTTTTAAAGTAATTTATCTATATGAACTCATTTAATGCAAACAGCACTGTGGAGTAGTACTATTGCCATCTTTACTCATTCAACAAATATATTGTTGATCATTTTCAAAAAGTCAGAGATGTGCTAAATACTAGAGATATGGTAATCCACAAATCACATAAAAATCCCTGATCTAATGGATCTCCCAATAGATTAGATTTTACATATGAGATAGCTGAGGCTAGAAAAGTGGAAACTTCTCAAAGGTCTCACTGATAGTGGCAAGGCCAAAGTTCGGAATCAGGCAGCCTCAGAATTCATCCTCCCAGCCTCTACACCTTATTGGCTCTCCTTCATAGCCCTACTGTGTCCTGACATAAGGTCACTCCTCCATCTCAACTTTGCTGGACTTGCCTTGGAGCTGGATGTTGCTGAGCATACCTTTCCTTTCTCACACATTCTCCTGCTGCGACTTCAGGACATCATTCTCTCCCAGTTCTCACCTTACTTTTCTGGTTTCTCTTTCTCATTTTTCCTTTCCTGTTGCCTGATGTCCAATACTGACTTTGCAGAAATCCTGCTTCAGCTCTTCCTTCTCCTCACTCTTCATCATTTCTCCTTGTCATCTTCACTGCTGGGGATTATTCTGATCGCATCTCTTATCCTGCTTCTCTGCTACATATTCTCACAGGGCTCTTTACTTTTTCCTTTACTTTTTAAATACATCTCAGAGTCAGTACTGAGAAATGTCTGTCTGTGTGTCTCCTCCACTATGTATCACAGGTACCTTGTCCGTTATCTTGTAGGAACTCAGTAAATATTACTCAAGAAAATGAGAATGAGAATAGCTGATTCTCCAGTTTTAGTGTTTCTCAAAGTTATGTTGCACAGATGTTTGGATTAAATTGTCTTGGGATGTTTGCTACAAATGCAGAACCACTGAGTCCGATTCTGTGAAAATGGCAAACAGGAATCTGATTTCTTAAAAATGTTTACCAGTGATGAGCATTAACTACCTACTTATCTATTTGGTAGTCATCTTTGAGCCCACCTCCTCCATTTTCTCACATCTTACTGATGACCTGGCTTGATCAATATTACCCAATACCTACTCACCACTACTTCTCATCTCTGACCTACTTACATGCTGCACTTGTTTGATTTCTTCTCTTTCAGTCTCTTCCCTGAGATATTGCTACACTCTCCCTTTCTGCAGGACCCAATAAACCTTCCAAATATCTTTTCCAAAATTCAAAATATAATCATATAACTGTCTTAGTCACTTTCCATTGCTGGGACAACCTGATACCCACAACTTAAAGGAGAAAAGGTATATATTGGCTCACAGTTTCAGTTCGTGGTTGGATAGCTCCAGGGAAGAAATGGCATAGTAGAAGGGATTGGCAGAGAAAAGGAGCTTAACTCATAGTTGCCAAGAAGCAATGTGAAGGAAGGAAGAGGGACAAGAATATACCCTTCCAGGCTATACCCCCACACACCCATCTCCTACTAGGACCCAGCTCCTAACAGCACATTCAGCTACTGCAATCATCAATGGATGAATCCACTGATGAGTATAGCACCCACATGATTCAATGCCTTCTTCACAAATGAGATCTGCAGGGATGAGGCATTTTAGATCGAAATGATAACATTTTCCTTTGCTTAAAATTCCCTGGTATTTCCCCTAAACCATAATTCTTCAGCAATGATAATGGTAGAATCAAGGCAGAGATCATTTCATGGTGGGAGTGGTCAATTAAATTATACCTTACTGATAATTCAAATAAGACGTGGAAATAAGCCATTGGTTTCAGTAGACAGGAAGGCTTGGAATCCAGAGTATGGATTGTGTAAAACTCTGTATTTAAGATAGATTGTGTTGCCCAGGATACAACTCTGACAATGTTTTCTTAACTATTACTACTTTGAATTATCAGTCTATCACAGATCACTTGGTTTGGTCAAGCCAGTTCCCAGTGGTCATCTCACATGTCACAGGTAACAACTCATCATCCCTAATATACTTACTCTTACAATTATCTTCCAAGAAATTGCATTTGCCCTATTATTTTCTCTTAGTCTCTGTTTATTGCTCCCCTTCTTCTCCCTGTCTTATCATAGAAATGCTCGATTATTCTTCAGTCCTTGATCATTTCTTATTTACCTTCAGTATACCCTTGATGACTGACCTAGTCTTAAAGTTGAATATATCATCTATATGGTGATAATTTCCATATTTCTATCTCTAGCTCAGAATTTTTTCCTGAACTCTAGGTTCCTAAAGTCAACTCTATTTGGTATCTCTACCCAAGTAGTAATAATCATAATAAGATTAACACATCCAAAGCAGAATGTATGGTTCTATTTTAGCACTGTGATCCTCCAAACACAGTCCTACAAAAGTTCCATTTGTGTTAATGGCAATTACATTCTTCTAGTTGCTCAAATAAAAATAAATTATCCTTGACCATCCTTACTCTGTGCACACTGGACCCACTAGAAAATCCTGTTGGCTCTACTCTTTAAAGTATTTCTAGAATGCAACCACTCTGACCACTGATATTGGCCACTGTGTTTCCCTTGCCTGCCTCCTACATTGCTACTACCTTCTCAGTGTTCTTCTAATATCTATCACACCCCTCTGTAGTCTCTTTTCATTGCAGAGGCTAGGGTGGTCCTTTGTGTATACAAATTCAATCATCTCATGTCCCCGCATAGCTTTCCACTTAACTCATGGTAAAAGCTGTGTTTCTTATAACAGCCTTTAAGATTCATGTGATTTAGTTCCCAAATAATCTCTTTGACCTCATCTCTGACTACAGTATTCCTCTTCTTGGTCACTAAGCACTAGTATGGCTGGCAGAATAATGCCTGGCAGAAATGTCCACATCCAAATCCTGGAATCTGTGAATGTTACTTTATACAGCAAAAGGATCTTGTTTGTTTGTTGTTTGTTTTTGTTTTGAGTCAGGGTCTGACTCTGTAATTCAGGCTGTAGTTCACTTTGTAGTTCACTTTGTAGCCTAGGCTGGCCTTAAACTTTTGGTGATCCTCCTGCTTCAGCCTTCCAAGTGCTGGGATTACAAGCATGTGCCACCATACCTGGCTAGAGCAAAAGGACCTTAAAGAGTTTGAAATGCAGAGATTACCTTGAAACGTCTAGGTGAATGTCTTAGTGAGTTTGGGCTGCTATAAGAGAAAAGGGGCAAAGGGGAAGGGGAAGTGGGAGGGGTGGGGAAATGGAATTTATATGAGAAAATGAAAAAAAGGAAACAAAGTCTTTGTAAATGGGGAGGGATGTAGGGGTTGAAGGGAGGGCAGAGGAAGGGGGAAAAATAAGAACCAAGAGAGTATGTAAAGGTGCGTATTTCCAATGATGAATGTCATTGTACTGTACACCTAAAATGTATCTATAAAAGGATATATCCCCCCCAAAGAGAATACAATAAATGAGTGACGAAGAACAGAAATTTATTTCTCATAGCTCTGTAGGTCAAAAATTCCAAAATCAAGGTGCTGGCAGCTTTGATTTCTGCTAGGGGCATTCTAACTGTTTAGCTGTTTTCTCATTATATGCTGACAGCATGTAGAAAAATATCATCTCTCTTGTGTATTTTCTTATAAGAGCACTAATCCCACTCATAAGGACTCTACCTCCATGGCCTAATTGCCTGCCAAAGGCTCTGTCTCCAAATACCATTACACTGGGAATTTAGGTTTTAACATGCTCTCTCTTCAAATACCATCACACTGGGAGTTTAGGTTTTAACATGCAATCTAGGTTTTAACACACTGGGAATTTAGGTTTTAACCATCACACTGAGAATTGAGGAGGAAGAGGAGATGCAACATTCAATCCAAAGAATTGAGGACCTAATGTAATCACAAGGTTCCTTATAAGACAGAGGAGAAAGACAAAATTGAGCAGCTGGAGATGTGACAGTAAAAGCAATTCTTTCTCTTAATGAACTTGTTTGCATTCCATGGGTTATTTCGTGTACCCTTTTCTTTCCTAAATATTGGCAGCCCACAAAACATTCTAGGATTTTATTAGATATAGATAAAATAATTTCTAGGGCTCACTTTTTGGAAACAAGGGCATTTTCTCTCTAAGTCTTAATGTTATTTTTTATTTCTCCTTGATTTGTCAGTAATCTACTTAGGTCCCTGAATGCATAGTGTATTACATGTATATCCTGAGATATAGTGTATCTTGGTCTGAAAGGTTAACAGTGTTTCCTGTGACCAAGTACTCTTATTTTTCTCTGTGTCTTGGGATTCACTTCCTTCTTTACAATATTTGCCACTTACCTAGTTTGAAGATCATGCTTTTCAATACACAAGATAGAAATTTTTAAACACCATATTGTCTGTATTCTTGGTTTTTAAAAAAAGAATTAGTTTCTCTACAGAATTGGGAGTATTGTCTTACAACATGATTACCAGATTTAATTTCACAAAGACAAATTTTGTTTTTCTCTGTCCATTATATTTTTATTCATTAGGTTTCATATTTTTTTGAGGATAAGCAACATTTCCTTCTCTTGACTTTTTTCTTCTTTTCCAGTTTTTATTTTTTAGTATATGTTTGCATAAAATAGTGATTACATTCCTTGTGGGGAGTTGGTACATGTACATAATGCATTGCAATTCTTTTTTCATTCCCTTTGCCTCACCTGCCACTCTCCCACCCTCCTCCCTCCATGTCGTGATTCCCTTCCCATTTCAAAAGCTCTATATTCCTACTTCCTATTATTTATATTTTGTTTTGCTTTTTATATTTTGGGTTTCTCATAGAAGAGAAACCATGTGCTGTTTATGCTGCATGTATGAATTATTTCACTTAGCATTATGGTCTCAAGGTGTGTCCATTTTCCTACAAATGACTCAAGTTTATTCTTCTTTGTGGCAGAGTAATAGTCCATTGTGTATAAATTATAAATACTGCATTTCCTTTATTCATGTATCTGTTGATGGACATAAAGGTCATGTCTAGGATTTAGGTGTTATGAATTGTGCTGCTATAAACATGGATTTTTTAATTAAAACAAAAACATTCAACATCTTCATCTCCTTAATTTTTTGGATCACTTATATGATGAGAGTGACTTAGGGCTGTTATCACATAGCACTGGTGTTAAATTGGTTCTCATATTTTAAGTTATTTATATTTGTAGTACTGTAGGTGAAAATGTAATGTGTGTACCTGGCACAATTTCCCAGGGGAAAAACTCTCTGAACTGTATTGATGATCTCTTTTGAGAGCTCCAGAATAGTTACTCTGTGGACCTTAATCCTGTGTAAGAGACACCAGACTTCCCTTGAAATTATCACTAGGAGCACCAATGCTGTCTACAGAACTAATTTTGTTAAAGCAAGACTGCTTGTTTTTAAAAACTGAACAAGATAATTAAAGGAAAATAAGGACAGACAGAGTGACATTCTTGTAAATTAATTCAATCTAAAATTAATGTTGATAGCCATATTTGTCATGTTTTATTTCAGTAAACTGAAAGTAATTTTAGTTACCCATAATCTCCTTATTTGTTGTTTCATACAGACGTATATACAGACTATAAATTAACTGCAAGTGTGTCCTTCGCTCCAGAAAAGGAAAACATCTAGAAAATTCATTTTTAACCCAATACCAATTTATATTACAAATTTGAGAATGTTATTATTGGGACCTATGTTTTTGAATGTCCTTTTGATTGGTAAAGGGTCACCTGGTTGTAGAGTTATCCCCCTTCCCATAAGGAACACATTCTAAGACCTCCTGTGAGTGCCTGAAACCACAAGATAGTTCTGAATCTTGTGTACAATATGTTTTTTCTTATATGTATTTACCTGTGACAACATTTAACCTACTACTTAGGCACAGCAAGAGATGAACGGTAATGACTAATAAAATAGAACAATTATGACTATATACTATAATGAAAGTTATTTAAAATGTATAAATGAAAGCTTGATTGCCCAGCTGAAACCAAAACTATGTTACCTCACTGTTTAAAATCCTTCATTGACTCCACTTTGTCTACGGAATATAATTAAGTCAATTCCTTTAAACATGTCATATCAAATCCATGTTTACAATTCTTGAGGCCTGGGCGAGGGTGCTGTAGCATGCTTTCAGAAGTCTGTGGGGGCATTGCTGTGAATGTTTATAACCAGGCACTTGGGATGTCTAGTCATGACATCAAGGTCCCTCTACCCCAAACAATCACATCATCTCCCAAAACATTTATTTTCCTTCTCAATTCCTTCCATTTTCTCCTTTTCTAGGTTAGAACATCAAAAGTCTTCTTTGATTTTCCCATTATATTATCTTCTCCAGGTGTGTTCCTTCTTCCTTTTAAATAATATTTATTGTTCATTTTTTAATTTTTAAAACAAGGTTTCACTAAGTAGCTGAGGCTGGCCTCAAACTTGGGATCCTCCTGTCTCAACGTTTTGAGTGTTGGAATTATAGGTGTTTGCCACCATGCTTGGCTGCAGTTTACCTTTAATCTGTGCCGCTTCATTGATATGAGACCTTGGGTAATTTACCTAAACTCTCTGAACCTAAACTTCTTCATGTATAAAACAGCATATAAAATATTTTTTCCTCCCAGAATATTCCCTTTTTCCTCTAGGCTGAGGTTGTTGTGAGAATACACTAATACATTTGAAACACAAAACAATATTTGACATGCAGGGAATACTGAATAAATGTTAGATATGATTGTTATTATTTTACTTCTAATAGCATTGCATCAAATCAGATTGTTGTAGTGTTCTAGCTGATCTCCTCACCCATTGCCTACCTTTCTTGAACAAAACTTTCCGATCATTCTTCCAAAAACATGTGGACCATTTCCACTGAAGCATGTATGAGGGTTTCATATTATTAATTTAAGGGAACCTGAATTTTCTGCTTCATTTTCCCCCCAAACATGGCCCTCCTTTTCTTCTTCATTTATTTATACAACAGCATGTGCTGAGCACAGTACTAAGTGTTAAAGATAAGATACTGGATAAGACATTGTTCTTGACTTGAAGGAAATTACAATTGTGCCTCAGACAGCTATAGGACATCATTGACGGAGATGCCAAGACTCCATGGGAACAGAGGGAAAGGACACCTCCTCCGGCCTGGACTGAATCTCTAGGAGTTTGTATGAAGAGACAGGGCAAAGACAGCAGGTGTGTGGTGGCAGATGGGAGGCTGGCAAGTGGCTCAGAGAAGGCATGCCAGGTAGAGGGAACAGCTTGCACAAAGGCATGAGGTATTATGGGAATTATGGTACACTTGCAAATGGCAAGGAAGTCAGTGACTGGGGAGGAGGCTACAGGAGGAAAAGGGCAGGGGATGTGGCTGTAGAGGAAAGTGAAAATGACACTAGAAAAGGTCTTTGGTTCATCTCCTGGAGGCAACAGTAAAATCATTGAGCACTTTTAAGCAAAGGAGTTAGTTACTCGGTGAGCCTGATATAAGAAGAGTCACTCTTTAGAAGACAGATTTGAGGCAGGAAGACCCATTAGAAAGCTGTCACAGGAATACTGGTGAGCCTTTGTGCTGCCCAAAGTCAGGGTGGAGGGCATGGGATGAAGAAAAGTGAGTGGACTGGAGATTTGACCTGATCAGAGCTGCAGCTCTAAGTGCATTGGTGGAAGATGGGGGATGGCTCCTGAAGGGGTAGTTTGGTCAGTCTCACGTTGGAGGAAGCCTGTCCCTCTCCAGGATTGTCTCTGAGACTCACATGTGCTGTCTGTCAACACGTCTCCAACCTTGAACTCTTCCCTTGTCACAAAGAGCTCCAAGTAGATATGAAGTCATTCCTCTATGAGCTCTGCTTGCTTTTACTTCTCTATCACCTAAATCCCATAATTGGGCTCTTAGTTATATATTATCCTTGTAAGTGTCTGATAGATGTGCATTAAAATCATTCTGCTAGTTTTAATGCAAGCTCCTGAAGGCCAAGAGCCAGGTCCTAATATTCTCAAAATTATCAAGGTCAACATATCATTGGATGTTCTAGGCCAATTGTTCTCAACTCTTCATCTTTTGTTACTCATGAGAAGAAGTTTTCATGTATGCCTCTTGCAAAACCAAGTTGTCACTGTAACTCCACCAATTTTATTCCATTTGAGAAAGCAAATCAGAGTGTTCACATGTGCCATATGGAGCACATAATTTAAAACGTGATCTGATTGATAACAGAGAAGTCCAATCAACCACTAACCTCAGGAGATGGGTATTGGTACCATTGATAGATACAAAGTACTTCATGATGGGTATGCAACGATGCCAACATTGAGAGTTGCACACAGGTAGCACATTCTTTTTGACTTTTAAACAACCTATTTAGAAAGTGTGAAATTTCTTGGAATCTGATGTAGCTTAGAATTTATTTCCTGTGAATTAATTTCAAATAGGAGAGAATATTCCTCACTATTTATAAAGCAATGTTGAGGCCCCGATTAAGACTGCCACATGTCTGTGAGGGGTACCCATAGTTTTCTCTTATGCTTTGGAGAGAAGGAGAAAGAAAACCCAGCTTTGCTTTGTACAAAAAAAAAAAAAAAAAAAGCTGAAATGATAAGCATAGGAGTAAGAGGCTCAGAATCTTCTCTGAGATTAGCAGGGTTTAGATTTTACTGATGAATTTGTATAGTAAGCAGTTTTTGTTTTGTTTTGCTTTGTTTTTTGTACTCATGAGTGAACCCAAAGCTTCTACACTGAGGTATATCCTTGGCCCTTTTTGAGGTAAAGTCTCACAAGTTGCCCAGGTTGTGCTTGAACTTGTGGTCCTCCTACCTCGGCCTCTTAGAATGCTGGGGTTACAGGCATGTGCCACCATGCCTGGCCATTCAGCAGTTTTATAGGGAGAAGTAATCCTGGGCCATTATGGCCTTCCTTTAATATGTGAATGCAGCTTGTAACCCAACCAAGACACCAGCAGGTTGAGTAAGGCAGGAAAGGATGGCTAAGAGCAAAATGTCTAACACTAACCCTGTGGATAGAGTGTGGGTAGATTGCTCTAGAAGTTATGATTAGAAAATCTGTACGGCAAAGAAAATGTAGGTTGCTGGCTTCCCGGAATAGAGCTTACACCAACTAAATCTTCAGAGAAGGTGTGGTAGGCTCTGAGCAAGCTCTTGCCTGACCACCTATAAGGAGGACACTCTGTCTGAGAAATCAATAGCAGGCATTTAAAGTCCTAGAGCTTTACCACTTATGATGGTTTTGGCTAAAATATCCTTAAAGAACCAAGGTTATTTTAAGATGCTGTGATTTTAATAATGAGCTCTACTTTAATATTTACAGTAGAAAAACATAGAATACAAGGATAGCATCCTAAGACCTTGAAGAATATTGAGGAGAGGGTTGAGTCTGCCCAACAGTAGTTAATAAGAGTCAAAGTTAGGGGTGATAAATGTTCTGCAAATTATCTAGGTGCTTCTATTTTACCTACTTGCTAATGCATGGCACTTTCACATGCATTCTTGCATTTAGTTCATTCACAACAACCTCCAGCAGTATTGCTGGTATTTGCATATTTTACACAGGAGGAAATTGAAGCCCAGAGGGTTACATGATTTGCCTAGAATCTCCAGGGGGATGAGATTGAATTGCAAAGCAGCTCTGTGGACTCTAAACATTGGGGAGGGTAGAGAAAGGATTGCTGTGCAGTATTTGATACATAGTCTATACTCCCTAAAATTAGACAAGATAAAGTGAGGGGGTTCTGTGAATGCTGTTAAAATGATACTGCTGTTTCTTTAAGTGCTGTACTGTACAGTAGATAGTACTTGAGAAAGATGAGTTGTCTTAGTCACTTTCCCATTGCTAGACATGATACCCACAATTTAAAGGAGGAAAGCTTTATTTCGGGTCACAGTTTCAATCCATAGTCAGTTGGTTCTGAAGCAGAAATGGTATGGCAGAGGGGCTTAGCAGTATAGTGGCCAGGAAGCAGAAAGAGCTGGGGATGAGAATATACCCTTCTGGGTAAGACCCTTAGCAACCCAATTCCAATCAGTCTCCACCTCCTAACAGCAAATCAGCTACAGTGTCCTCACGATCCTATCACCTTCAAAAGCCCACTTCTGAATACATGAGGCTTTGGGGGACATTCCTAATCTGAACCGAAATTTTTGGAATGGAAAAAATGATAGATTTTGTCAGCCATGTGTTGGCATAATTCTGAAGCTACTTACTGTGTGGTAGAGAATCAGAAGAGTTGGAAATTTACCAAACTCTATCCAAGATAATATAGAAGTAATCTCAAAGAGATCAGGCAAAAATATGAATTTAATTTAGTAAAGGGAACCCTAATCAATTTCATTATACTTGATTTAGAGAATAGGTCAGTTTGCAGAGGATCTTATGTTTTATTATAATTTGTTTCATTTGAAATCTTATATATTATTCTGTGCATTTAAAACTACAACTCTGAGAAGGAATTCATGGGTCTCAACAGATTGCCTTAGGAGTTGGTGGCCAGAAAGGTGAAAAATTCCAGGCCCTACCACATATAAAGAAGACTGGAAAGAATAGAACTGAGTGGTAGTGTTCATCTGAGCTCTCATAGAAAAGAGGGTTTCATGTTAGGCCAATATGACTAATGCGAGATGACAAGGCCTGATGATATAAAACCTATATGCCTACTCCCTCCCTCTGACCTGTTCAAACTAAGTAACCACGTGGGATGTGGCTTTCCAGTATCTCTCCCACTGGGAGACCATGCTCAGGTAGATGTGAACATCTGCCACCTGGTGGTCATACTGTTAATGTAAATTGATAAGTTGTCATTCTAGTTTCTAGACATCTATCTATGTGAGTGTGCAAGGCTGAAGACGAGCACTTGTACCATTAGGAAATTTACCAGAGCTGGTACATTTTGGAAGCAGCTAGTCCATCAGGCACTTTTCTTCTGAGAAATGAGAACTGCTTTCAGTGCAAACCACAATGCTGTTTCTGCCAAGAAATTAGTGGAAATTAACCTTTGTTTTGCTCTTGATTGTGAAGTGTAGGTTAACAATCATAATCAAAAGAGATTATTCTTTATCCTTTCACTGATTTATAGGTAGTGTATATTCTGTCTGTATAAATATTATAATGTTATGCTCAGGAGAAATTAAAATCTATAACTGTTCATATTTCTTCCAAATTATGATAATAATTTTTTCATATTGTGACCAGTTTTCTCCTAACAGAGTTTTTGAGGCATAGCAGGCACTCATTTGGTTTGGCAGAGCTGAAATGGATCCCTTGCTGCTCTGATGTTAGAAGCTAGGTTTCTCTAGGCCCTGTACTGATCCATTGCCCTATGTGTTCCAAAAGAATGTTCTTGACAGCAGTGACCTTCATGTGTACAATCATGATTTCAACGCAAAATTTCTCTGTTATTTTTTTCAGTTGCAAGACACAGGCATATTCATATATTTTCTCAGTTATAGGAGTTTTTATAAAGATACATAGGGAAATGCAATATTACAACCAGGCATCAGGAGGTAAAGTGTGATTAATGGCTTTCGGGTGCTGTAGTAGCCGTGTCAGAATCCAGCACCCACAGCTGCCTGCTCTGTTCTCTAATTACACCATGATTCTGCACCTTCTATTGCAGTGCTTTACACTAAGCTACAGCTTCTCTGTCACTCCCTACTGCCTCCTGATTCACTAGTCTCCATTCTGTATCAAGGTTTGTGTCTAATCCTGGATGCTTCTGCCACCTGGCTTTTTCTTCCCTTGAGATTTCTCTAGAGAGATATTTAATTACATCAGGTTGACACACTTTAGTGCAGAGTGTCTCTATGGGATTCTGAGGCCAAACCATCTCGTAGGCTGCTGATCACGACTCAGACCTCAGTCCCTAATCACATGGCCACTGACTGAGATCTTAATCCCCAACCCCATTTGCTTGTGGTCAAGATAATGGGGTCACATAACACAAAAGATGACTCTATGTGCAAGAAAGTACTGCTGGCTGCTTGGAGTCTGGCAGGGGTGAATGAGAAAGGCATTTATAATTCAGAACCTGCTCATTAAAGTCACCAAAGCATCAGTGTTACCCCACACCTACCCATGACCATATCTATTTCCATCCCAGAAACTAATGTGCAGCCAAACACATGTACTTTAGGCATTATTATTGAGAAACTGTGTCCTTAATTATAGACTGCATGCTGATAATTTACCGCACCATATGTTCCAAAGCCAGAACTAAAGTTGTCGGTTTCCACTTTCATTCAGATGTGGCTCAAACTGAATGCTTCCCAGAGGACTTGCTGCCCAGTGTGTAGGTGGTGATGGCTCTCTCAAAACCTTTGGATCAGGGGAGGGTTTCATTTGCCTTTGTAATTGCCTATTTTTTTTTTTTTTTGTAATTGCCTATTTTGAGACTGAAAGAGAAGCTGAGAAGCTGGGGGAAAAATGTTCAGCAGTAAAGTCCATATGTGATGATTTTCTTATCTGAATTTTGGCAAAAGTAGTACGAATGACAATAAAAAATATTATGTTAGTCCTTACTTTTTTTGGTACCGGGGATTGAACTTGGGTCCTTGTGATTTCGAGGCAAGAGGTGGAACCACTGAGCTAAATCCCTGGCCCAGTCCTTACATTTTTTATTTAGAATATATGGATTCCTTTTGCAAAAGTGTTTTATCTTGAAAATGTGTCTGTCACCTTCCAGGGTTATCTTTTGGGAGCTCAAGTCCTGCAGGAATTGTTTGCTGCCTCAGAGGAATACCAGGTTCCTCCTACTGCAGATAAGTAAGTTAATTAGATATCTTGTAGGCAGTTAGACATGGCCAGCCCATGAGGAGCCAATATGGAGGACAATCAAGACACATTCACTGAAGGCCAGCATTGTAAAAGGAGAGAAACTACCATATCCAAGTAGGATAAATAGCAGTGATTGATATTCTACATAGGTATCAATCAACTGGGTGGGGGACCAAGATCTTCCAAGAAAGATCCCTGACCCACTCCTTACCATGGAAAATCCTTGCTGAATCTTGTATGCTTGCTATGTGACTTGATTCCCCATTGGATCCCCATTTAATCAATATTATCTAAGCAAATATACTTGTCATAGTCTTATTGGTTGTTCATAGTTTTGTCCACCTTGTGATTTCTCATTGTATCAATATTACCTAAGCAACTGTACTTGTAATCTTTCTAGTTGACTAGTTTTGTCCAACCTTGAACCTGCCTCACCTCATGGCTTTGTCCCATAAAACACCTTTGAGAAGTTTGGTGAGAGGGCAACCCATTTTCCAGTCCCCTTTCTGTCTCTCTTAGGCAGAAGCTTTCTTTCTCTCAATAAATTTTTCCTACTCTTAACCTCCATTGTTCCTAGAATTCGTTCTTTGATTTTAGAGAAACTTGCACTTTGGATATCTAGCAGGTTTGGGAGTTACATCTCTTCCCCCTGTATCACTCCCTGCCTTTTCATTCAAGGCTAACCTTTAGCAGCACATTGTACTGAATCTCAGGATCCTGGGCCTTGTAAATAAGAAATAAGATTAATTCCTCTTCCTCTCCTGAGACCTGCTGCTCAGAGCCTGAGAGGATCAGCATTTCATCTAGGGTGATCATAGGGTGAAACAGCCCCTAATTCAGGGCTGCTCTGATGTTATCCAGTTTGAGTTAAGTAAACTCTGATGAGAACAGCAGCCCTTCTCAGTGGCAGGAAGGACCTGAGCTCCTCTGACGATGAGAACAGTCAAGTTTCTAGCAGGAAAACCAGCCACAGCAAGCTTCTCCAGGAATATCAACAGCATACAATCTTCCCCTCCAGTTCTCCTTTTATGCTGTCGGCAATAATCCTCAGGTGGGCCTTCCACACCCAGAACCACACTGACTCAGTTCAGCTGAGTGTTCCAAGATGACCATTAGTTAATCCACCACATTAAGTGCCCTGATAGTCAGTGCACATTTAAATGTTATCTCTTCCTGGTGAAGTATTCCCTTATTACACAGTGACCTCCTTTGCCTATTTTGATCAGTTTTAGCTTGAAGTTCACTTTGAGAATAAAATTGCTAAACCTGCTTGTTTCCAGGGTCACAGCACATAGAATATATCTTTGCATCCTTTGATTTTACTCTATAAATTTCTTTTTTGATTAGATGAGTTTCTTGAATACATCAGCTGGTTGGATTCTGTTTTTTGTCCAGTTTGCCAATCTGTGTCTTTTAACTGGGGAGTTGAGGCCATTTATATTGAGAGTTATACTGAAAGGTATTGATTTATTTCCAGCATGACCTTCTTTTTCTCTTGATGAATCCTTTCTTTCCCTCATTTTTTGTTTTAACTGCTTGCCTTTTTTGATGTATTTAGTCCATCTGATTTTTTGGCTTTGTTGTCTTTGTCTAGAATATTTCTGAGTATTTTTTGAAGTGCTTGTTTGGTATTCATGTATCTGTCTAGATGTTCTTGGTCATGGAATCCTTTTATTTCTCCTTCAATTTTGAATGATATTTTTGCAGTATATATTGGTCTGGATTGGAAGTTATCCTATTGTATTTTAGGGCTTGAAACACTTCAAGCTCTTCTGACCTATAAAGTTTGTGTTGAGAAGTGAGCTATAACTCTAATGCCTTTATCTTTATATATGATTTTTTTTTCTTTGACAACTTTTAAGATTCTGTCTTTTCCTTGGACATTTGGGATTTTGACTTGATGGTAAGCTTCTTTTTTTATCACAGTTATTTGGTGTTCTGTAAGCCTCAGTATCTCCACATTGCAATCATTCCTCATACTTTGAAAATTTTCTGCTATAACTTCTGTAAATAGATTTTTTTCACTCCAAGTGTGCTGTTTTCTAATTTCTAATTCCAATTAGATCTAGGTTAGTCTTCTTTTCATCATCTGATAGCTTTTGAATAAATTTTTCTTGTTCTCTCATCATTAATAAGGCTTCTACCAGTAAATTGTCATGAATTTCCATTTTGTCCTTGATTTCTGAAACCCTGTCTTCACATTGGTCATTTCTATTGTTTATGAATTCTATACAATTCTTTATCTCTGAGATCTCTGTTTGGCATCTTTTATGGAGTTTATATAATTAATAAATTTGTCATTCATGCTTCAAATTATTTTGGTCAACATTTCTAATTTCTTATTTGTTTCTCCCATATCCACATTGGCCGTTTGTACATTAGCTCCACTATCTTTTGGGTTATGTCCTCTTTGAAATTGCTAAGTTTCTTTATTTCCTCTTTAATAATTTTAAACAGGTTGGCTATCTGGTGCTTGCCATTCTCTCCATTGGTATCACTGCCATTTACTTTGGGAGACTTGGAAATCTTTAGGGGGGATTTTGTTGCCTTATTTTTTAATGTCACTATATTTGTGTGTGTGTGCTGAGAGTTGAGGTCAAATAGTGTGAGGAGAGTTTGTTGTTAATATGAAGATCTCTTAAGTTACATTTTGTTCTCCAGTGATGTGTTCTTGGCTTTATTTGTTCAAAGATATTGTTCATCCCTTCAACATACTCAATTTAACTGGCTTGTATCCTATCACTGTGTTGTAAGGAGAAAATTTTTATTGGTTATAACAGCAACTACAGAGCCATCTGTACATCAATAATACGTATTAAATTGTTTTTATGAGTCATGCGGAAGACGCTGAATCACCCCACTGCAGACAGGCAGGTCTGCTCATGCCCTACCGAGGTCCTGAGTCACACAGAACACGCCGAATCAGCCCGCTGCAGACAGGCAGGTCTGGGCATGCCCTACCGAGGTCCTGAATCGCGGGGAAGACACCGAATCACTTCGCTGCAGACAAGCAGCCACCCGGTTCCACACTACAAAGGCACAGAGGACCCCAGACCACCAGACCAAGGTACTGAGTACCGCTCTTCCCAGCCCAGAGGTAAGGGCTTCTGAGCCGCCATCCCACTGCTTCTAGTCCAGAGGAAGGGGCTTCCCGGTCACCATCCCTCCTGCTGCTCCCAGCCCAGAGGAAAAGGCTTTTAGCCCACCTTCTGTCCCGCCGCCCCTGGCCCAGAGGAAGAGGCTTCCAGGCCACCATCTCTCCTGCTGCTCCCAGCCCACAGGAAAGGGCTTTTGGGTCACCATCCCTACCGCTGCTCCTGGCCCCTGTCCCACTTCTCCCAGCTCAGAGGAGGTAATCCATGCAGGCGCTAACAGCCCCCTGCCCCAGTCGAAATGAGAAAACACATAAATAAGTCTAAAACTAGACTTCCAGATCACCTACAGCAACCCCAAAGGGAAATAAGATGGAACCCTCTGATACTCAACCACCTGGACACACTGAACTGGCAACAAAAGGGGATCTGGAAAAAATGAAATCAGAAATAATTTCTCAGATAACAGGAGAAATTGTGCCCCTAGTGCAAGACATGATTAATAAATCTAGAGAAGAGCTGAGGGACATGATGGAATCCCAGCATAGGAAACAAATGGAATCCATAAAAGAGATGCAAATAGATTTCCAGGACATGAAAACCTCCATTGAAAGTCTACACAGCAGAAGGAGCCAGTGTGAGGACAGAATTTCAGATATAGAAGATAAGATTGCAATTAATGATGAGGAAAAGAAAAACGGCTTCAAAATTCTAAGGGAACATGAGAAATCAATCAAGCAGCTGCTAGATGATGCGAAGAAGAATAACATAAGACTCACTGGGCTCATTGAAGAAACAGGAGAGATTGGAGATGACGTAAAAAATTTCTTCACAAAAGTAATGGCAGAAAACTTCCCAAGCAGGGGAAAAGAGTTTGACATACAGATAAGTGAGGCATATAGGACACCAAATAGCTTTGATCAAAAAAAATCTACACATAGGCATATAATTGTTAAGATTCCAGAAACACAACAGAAGAACAAAGTTCTCCAAGCAGTCAGAGAAAAGAAACAAATCACATACAAAGGAAAGCCCATCAGAATCACAGCGGACTTCTCAACACAAACCATCAAGGCAAGAAGAGCTTGGAGTGACATATTCCAAGCCCTAAAAGAAAACAGCCTCCAACCCAGACTGATGTACCCTGCAAAACTATCTTTCAAAATGGATGGAGAAATAAGATACTTTCATGACAAAGAGCACCTTAGGAACTTCATGAATACCAAACCAGCACTCCAAAGAATTTGACACAATATGCTAGGAACAGACATTGAGGATCACAACCCCAGGAAGCAAAGCAGAATGAACCCATCTGGCATGACAAGTCATTAAATGTAAAGAGGGAGAACCCAACAGAAAGAAAAAGTCATGGCAATGACAAGTCAATATGTTTCAGTTATAACCATCAATGTTAATGGTCTCAATTCACCAGTCAAAAGAAATAGACTGGCAGAATGGGTCAAGAAGCAAAATCCAACAATATGCTGCATACAAGAAACACACTTAATTCAAAAGGAAACTCATAGACTGAAAGTTAAAGGGTGGAAAACAATACTCCATGTGATGGGAACCCGAAAAAAAGCAGGAGTAGCTATCCTCTTTGCAGAGCAAGTAGATTTCAAACCAACACTGATTAAGAGAGACAAAGAGGGACACTACATCCTTGTAAAGGGAGCAATCCAAGAGGAAGAGATGACAATCATAAATATCTATGCACCAAACACTAGTGCACCCAACTATATAAAACAAATACTAATGGACATGAAAAGTCATATATGCACTAATACAATTGTAGTGGGGGAATTCAACACCCCACTGTCACAAATAGATAGATCAATTAGACAAAAAATAAGTAATGAAATACTAGAACTCAATCAAACTCTTGAACAAATGAACTTAACAGATGTTTACAGAGTCTTCCACCCCACAAAATCAGAATACACATTCTCCTCAGCTGCACATGGGGCATTCTCCAAAATAGACCACATACTCACACATAGAACATGTTTAAGTCAGTGCAAAGGAATTGAAGTTATCCCCTGTACATTATCAGACCATGGTGCAATGAAATTGGAGATCCATAGCAAAAGAAAATCAAAAAATTTCATAAACACGTGGAAATTGAACAACACACTTCTGAATAACCAATGGGTCACAGATGAAATTAAAGAAGAAATCAGACAGTTCCTTCAATTAAATGACAATGACAATAAAACATATCAGAATCTATGGGACACAATGAAAGCAGTTTTACAAGGGAAATTCATAGCAGTGAATATGTATATTAGGAAAACAGAACGAGCCCAGTTAAACAACCTGATGGTGAACCTCAAGCTTCTACAAAAAGAAGAGCAGGACAACCCCAAAGCTCATACAAGGGAGGAAATTATAAAGATCAAAGGAGAAATCAATGCAATGGAGACTAAGAGAATGATACAAAAAATCAATGAAGCCAAGAGTTGGTTCTTCGAAAGAATCAACAAAATTGACAAACCTTTAGCCAACCTTGTCAGAAAAAGGAAAGAAAAGGCCCAATCCATGCAATTAGGAATGAAAAGGGTAAAATTACAACAGACCCAGCAGAAATCCAGAGGATCATCAATACCTACTTCCAGGACCTATACGCCAATAAGATGGACAATACAGAAGAAATGGGCAGATTCCTAGATACATATGAATTACCAAAGTTGAATGAAGAAGACCTAAAAATTCTGAACAACCCAATATCAACCAATGAAATTGAAAATGTAATTAAAAACTTACCAACTAAGAAAAGCCCGGGCCCTGATGGCTTCACTGCTGAATTCTACAAGACATTTAGAGAGGAATTGCTGCCACTACTGTTTAAACTCTTCAATGAAATTGAAAGGGAAGCAATACTCCCAAATTCATTCCTGGAAGCAAGCATCACCTTGATCCCCAAAGCAGAGAAAGACCCAACCAGAAAGGAGAACTATAGGCCAATCTCACTAATGAACATTGATGCAAAAATCCTTAGTAAGATAATGGCAAACAGAATGCAGAAGATCATCAAGAAGATCATACACCCTGATCAAGTGGGATTCATCCCAGGGATGCAGGGATGGTTCATTTGACAAAATCCAACATGCATTTATGATAAAAACCCTACAAAAAATTGAAATAGATGGTCTCTATCTCAAACTGATAGAAGCCATCTATGAAAAACCAACATCCAATATCATACTAAATGGTCAAAAACTGAAATCCTTCACACTCATATCAGGAACAAGACAAGGATGTCCACTATCACCACTCTTGCTCATTATAGTTCTGGAAACATTAGCCATGGCAATTAGGCACGAGAAAGAAATAAAAGGAATAAAGATAGGTTATGAAGAAGTCAAATTGTCACTATTTGCAGATGACATGATACTGTATATAGAAGACCCCAAGAACTCCACCAAAAGTCTTCTAGACTTAATAACCAAATTCAGTCAAGTAGCTGGTTACAAGGTCAACACACAAAAATCAATAGCTTTCCTCTACACCAATGACAGACTCAGAGAGAGAAATAGGGCAAATAATTCCTTTCACAATAGCATCCAAAAAACTGAAATACCTAGGAATCAACCTAATGAAAGAAATCAAACATCTCTTCTCTGAAAACTATAGTGCTCTGAAAAGAAAGATTGAAGATGATATCAGAAAATGGACAGAGATCCCCTGCTCCTGGGTAGGAAGGATTAATACAGTGAAAATGGCCATACTTCCAAAACTGATATATAGATTCAATGCAATTCCAATTGAGATCCCAGCAGCATACTTCATGGACCTTGAGAAAACAATCCAAAAATTCATTTGGAACAAGAAGAGACCCAGAATAGCAAAAGCAATGCTAGGCAATAAGGACAAGGTAAGAGGTTTCACAACCCCCAACTTGAAACTATACTACAAAGCTACTGTGATAAAACAGCATGGTACTGGCAAAGAAACAAACCTGAGGATCAGTGGAATAGATTAGAAGATGCAGAAAAAACACCAGACACACTCAGCCATCTCATCTTCGATAAAAGAGCCAAACACCTCACTGGAGGAAAGATAGCCTCTTTATTAAATGGTGCTGGAAACATTGGGCTTCAACTTGCCAAAGATTAAAACTAGACCTGTATCTCTCACCATGCACTAAACTAAAATCAAAATGGATTAAAGATCTAAATATTAAAATAGAAACTCTGAACCAGTTGTAACAGAGGTTAGGTAGAACCCTTGAAGACATCGGTGTAGGAAAAGATTTTATGAACAAAACCTCAGTTGCCCATGAACTAGCACCAACAATCAACAAGTGGGATCTCTTCTTATTAAAAAGCTTCTGCACAGCAAGAGAAACCACCAGCAGTGTGAAGAGACAACCCACAATGTGGGAAAAAATCTTCACCTGCTCTTCCTCAGACAAAGGTCTACTATCTCAAATCTATAAAGAACTTAAAAAGATCAGACCTCTCAAATTTAAAGACCCAATCCAAAAATGGGCATCTGAAATGAACAGACATTTCTCACACAAAGAAGTGGAAATAGCACATAAATACATGAAAAAATATTCAACATCACTGGTCATTCGAGAGATGCAAATGAAAATAATGCTAAGATTCCACTTCATTCCAGAAAGAATGTCTGCTATCATGAAATCAACCAGTAACAAATGCTGGTGGGGCTGTGGAGAAAGAGGAACCCTGCTCCACTGCTGGTGGGAGTGTAGACTGGTGCAACCACTGTGGAAATCAGTATGGAGATACCTCAAAGAACTAGGACTGGAAGTCCCATTTGACCCTGCTATTCCACTGCTGGGGATCTTCCCCAAAGAATTAAAAGAATCATACCACAGTGATATATGTGCACCCATGTTCATAGCAGCACAGTTTGTAATAGCTAAAACTTGGAAACAGCCCAAATGCCCATCAACTGGAGACTGGATAAAGAAAATGTGGTTTTTCTTAATAAAATGGAGTACTACTCAGCCATCAAAAATGAGAAATTAGAGACATTTATAGCTAAGTGGATGCACATTGAGGGAATACTCTTAAGTGAAATAAATAGGACACATATGTGTAAATACCGAATAGTTTCTCTGGTGTGAAAAACTGAAAGTGTAAATAAGGACTAAATGTATAATAGGTAATGTGAAATAGGAAGAAAAGGGGCAAAGGGGAAGGAAGTGGGAGGGCTAGGGGAAAGGATAGAAGGGAATGGGATTAATATGAGAAAATGGAAAAATAGGAACAAAATCTTTGTAAATAGGGAGGACTGGAGGGGTTGAAGGGAGGGCTGGGCAAGGGTGAAAAATAAGAACCAAGAGAGACTATGTAAAGGTGCAAATTTCCAATGATGAATGTCATTATATTGTATACCTAAAATGTACCAATGATTAGAATGAATAATCGATAATGCAAAATAGGAAGAAAAGGTCCAAAGGGGTAGGGGTAGTGGGAGGGGCAGGGGAAAGGGAAGAAGGGAAAGGAAAAATGCTGAGAAATGGAAAAAATGGAAATAAAGTTTTTGTAAATAGGGAAGGGTGGAGGGGGTGAAGGGAGGGCTAGGAATGGGGAACAAATAAGAACCAAGATGCATTATGTAAAGGTACAATTCCCAATGAGAAATGTAATTGTGTTCTATACCTACAATGTACCAATAAAAGAATTTAATACAAAAAAAATAAAAAAATAAATTGTTTTTACACTTTCATCCTTTTTTCAGTGTTCCTTATAGTCTACACTATACTATTATTGGCTGTTAGTCTGTGATGTGGAGAGAGAAGGAAGCCAAGAATACAAGGAAGGAAAAAAAAATAGGTTAAGTCAGGAGGAAGTTTAGGGAGCAGAAATATTAATAAGTAAAAATAAATGGAGGGGGCGTCAGACTTTGTTGGAGGGTTTTTTTTACGGTTTTGTGAGGCAGGATCTCCCTTTGTAGTTCAGGCTGGCCCTAAACTCACTATGTACCCCAGACTGGCTTGGAACTCTCGGTGACCCCCCACCTCAGCCTCCCGAGTGCTGGGATCACAGGTGTGTACCACCATGCTCGGCTTGTCGGAGGTCTTTTATAGTTGGAATAGTGGGTTAGTGTTTAGGGATTTTAAGAGACTATTTGTGGGGGTAGGGGAAGGGATGTGAGGAGAGGGAGGTATAATTAGGAATTGAAGGAAGCTGTGAGGTTGATAGCTTTGTGATTAATTTTGTTTAAATCCTCTAAGCACAATTTTGTTAGTGGTTCCGCTAACACAACCATGAATAGCACCGTTCAAGTGAAAGCGCTGGTCTTCTCTTATTCTCTTTTTCACAAATTCAGGTACCTGTTATGCCACATGAAAGATGGAGAAGAGGGGATTAAGACAAGGAGATAGATAAAATAAGGAAGAACAAAGAGAATAGACTACAGAGAAAAGGTTAAAAAGAGGTAAGAGAAGAAAGACCAAGGGAGAGCAGAATGAAGAAAAATTATTTGAAAACAAAAATTTCAAAAGTAGAAAAACAAGTAGGAAAAAGTATTGATACAGCAGTAATAACTGAAGAAAAGAAATGAGGAAAAGAAAAGAGAAGGGGGAAAATCTCCAGTGAGAACCCAGATTAGACACTCCAGCAAGAAAACATACAAACAATCCCCAGGTGACCTCTAGGCCACATAGCCAGAGTGTCCACACAATTTCCATCCTGCTTTCACTGTAGTCTTCTTGCAGGCAACCATGCCAGTTTCTCCCCTCCCTGCAGGTTGTTTAACTGCCTGCCCAGGAGTGGTGAAGGATGTCAGTTTCTCCTTGCTGCAAGCTTAATTTTGCATGCCTCCTGGCTGTACCGCTACCGCTACCTGGTTCCAAACTACAAAGACACAGGGGACACCAGACCACCATACTCGGTAATTTGGAGGGATCATCAACTCCCATTGGAACCTGGACTATCTTCAGGGGAAGAGCAGCTGGAACCTGCAGTAGAAACTTGCAGAGTGCAAGCCACAGGAGGACAGGGAGCTCAACTTGGGAAGAGGTGAATGTGAAACAATTTGCCCAATACTGAGTTCTCCTTCATCTTCTACAATGTTCTATCACTTCCACTCCCCTTGCTGCTGAGCAAATTCTTCAGTTGTCTCTGTGTTCCCCCTCCAGGGACTTTCTGCCTACTATGTCACCAGAAGTTCTCCGCCCCAGCCATCCTTTCTATTCCTTCATACCCAGGTCCCAAACTGTCCTTGTCTCAAGAGTTCTCTTTTCTGCCTGTGGGACCTGGCATTGTTTCTCTGCTTGGTATATGGCTTTCTCCCCTGTGTGATAATGGTGTTTAGGGTTTCCCACTGACTCAAATCTTTCTAGTCTTCATGGAAACAACAGAGAAGTGTCCACTCTGGACTGACTGTTCAGTCTTTCTTCCTCCTCCATGTCTCCAGAGATGTGACCTGTGGGTTTGTGCAGGCAGGCTCAGAGCTGCCCTCATGTTTAGCCTGTCTCTTCCTAGAGTGTGGGGACTTCCCTTGCTGGAAGTGGTGACTGAAGAGTGGGTCCCCTAGGACACAGCATTCCCCGGTGTGTGAGAGAATGATGGGTGGGTTTACTGCCCATCCTCCTCCCCATTTTTGTTTGCTGCTCATAGCTCCCATTGAGCATTGCCTTTTCCCAGATGGGAAGGAGGAGATGCAATGTGCCCATCCCAAGAATCTGGCCTCTGCAGCAGTGGTTCCTTCCTTCAGGCTGTTAGAGTTATTCCCAAAATGGCATGATTCCCCAGAGTGTGCAGCCTGAGGCTGAGGTCCAGCAGCAGCTCTACTTCCCTTTTCATGACCCAGACATTTGGGTGATCAAGATGGATCACCTTTTCCATTTCTTGGTGTGGTTGCCTTGCCTGTTTCAGAGTACCTGCATTTATCAGTGACTTGTCTCTGAGTATCTTTAACGTGCTACCTTCTCTAATCAGACATACTGGAGCCACCTCCTTCTGATTTTTATGAACATGTGTGATTAGATCAGGTCAGCCTGTATAATCAAGAAAATTCTTCCTATCTTCAGGTCCTTAACCTTAATCACCTCTATGAGTCCCTTTGCCTTGTAAGTCATATATTCACAGATTCTGTGAGATTTTGATTTGGCTGACCACATTGGGGTTGGGTCAAACAGACTGTTCATGGCTGAGATACTTTGATTTGAATTATTTGTCCCCATAATTAACACATTATCACTGTTCTTACATGATTTTGTTATTTAAATTTCTAACTTTAGCTTTCTCTTTTGGATCCAAGGTTTATAGCAAGGGACTGGGCCTTCTCTGTTTCATTTAATGGTTCTGGAAATTTTGGAATACAAAAACCTCTCACTACCTTTACCTGGAGATCTTGTTCAAGGAGGGACTAAAAGGCATGTGAATTATAGAAGGGCATCTGAAAGCCATGTAGAAGTTGACTAGAAATCAATAGGAGTCTAAAATTGTCTAAAATTTAAACAACTAAGTGAAGAGTTAACTTGTTAAGTAAACTAAGAAACCCATGGTGTGATGAATTGTCACAGCAAAAAGCAAGAAGGGTTGTATTTTTCTTCACAGGAAATGGAAAGTATTAAAAAAAGATATATTATGTGTTAGAAGGATTATGCATTCTTAAGATTATCATCCAATAAAAATTCATATTTCTTTCCTATAAAATTATTAAAGCCTAACAACTGAGTTTAGCATTTATCAATGCTTATGAATTATTTACTAGGATAATATGTATTTACCAAACTATTTCCTTCTTTTAGGAAATCATTATAATTCCCTACAAGTAGCACATTTACTTTTTAAGGATTTTGGAAATATTGTACTTTAATTTCCTGCCCTCTAGTGACAAAAATAATGTACTCACACCTTTCTATTGAATAGATTCTGTGTGTTTTAGTGTCAGCAAATAAAATAATATTCGAGGATTTGGGGACAGGAAACATGAGAAAGCATGGTTATTGTTAATGGTGTAAACTTTAATACAACATACACTATTTTTTGTTTAAGAATTATTTTTCCAGAGTCTGACATGGTGACTTTAAAACTGGTACTTAATTAAAAGTCAATGTGCTGCTTACAGTTTTTACGTGGCTATTGGATAGCCTATATCTTTGTAATTACGGGGTATATACTATAACTGTTGAAGACAAGAATTGAATACTCTTAATATCTTTAACCTAAGTTAAATATTATAACTGAAAGACACTTACTAATTAAATTTGACCCCTAGTGTTGTATTCATGTGAATCCTTAAATTTAGACAATAGCTGGGTAACCATCCTGGGAATTTAACCCGGAGCTAAAATAATCATGCTGGTTGATTGTTATAATAATATGAAATAAAGTAGAATTGCTGTATTTGATAAAGTATGATATTGAAAATTTTTGGCTAAATATGACTGCATTACTGATTTCACTTTCAGAATATCTTAGTGTTCCTGCGTGTTATGGTTAAGATCTAAAATGTCACCCAAAAGTCTCTTGTGTTTGGAAGGTGTTGGACCATTGGGGGACCATACTTATCAGTGGATTAATTCATTGATGAGTGCAATAGCTGAATTGTTGTTAGGAGGTGGGACCTGGTTGGATGTGGAGAAGTGACGTCACTGGAGAAGTGACGGGGAAGGGTGTATTCTTGTCCCTTCTTCTTTCTCTCTCTCAGTCTCGGCTGCCGTGGGTTGAACAGCTTTCCTCCTCTTGCCCTTCCACCATGCCGTTTCTGCTTTGGAGCAAGCTGACTTCGGAGTAAAACCACCAAATAAACCTTTTTTCTTTTAAGTTGTGGGTGTTAGATATTTCTCCAGTAATGAGAAACTGACTAAGCTACTAGGGCAGGGGTGAAAGTATGTGGTATTTATCTCATTAATTTATTAGCAACAGATTATTGAATTTATTGCTAAATACTATGCTGGTTGCACACGACTGAATTCCAAGGTAAAGGAGCTCATTCAACACAGCATTCTTCAGGCTTTATTAGACCTCCAGCTTTCTGCTAGAGAGGATCTCAGTGGTTTTTACAAAAGATTTTTTTAAAATTTTATTTTATTGGTACAATTTAGGTATACAATATAATGACATTCATCACTGGAAATTTGTATCTTTATGTGATCTACCTTGGTTCTTCTTTTTTTCCCCATTCCCCTGCCCTCCCTTCAATCCCTTCATTCCTCCCTACTTATGACTTTTTTTCCATTTTTTCATTTTCTCACATTAATTCCATTCCCTTCTTTCCTTTCCCCTACCCCTCTCACTTCCCCTTCCCCTTTGCCCCTTTTCTTCCTATTTCACATTACCTATTGTACCTTTTAGTCCTTATTTACACTTTCATTTTCTCACACTAGAGAAACTATTCAGTATTTATATGTGTGTCCTATTTACTTAAGAGTATCACTTCAGTGTGCATCCATTTAGTTATAAATGTCTCTAATTTCTCATTTTTTTATGGCTGAGAAGTGCTCCATTTTATAAAAAACCCACATTTTCTTGATCCAGTCTCCAGTTGATGGGCAACTGGGCTGCTTCCAAGTTTTAGCTATTACAAACTGTGCTGCTATGAACATGGGTGTACATATATCACTGTGGAATGATTCTTTTAATTATGGGGGGAAGATACCCAGCAGGGGAATAGCTGGGTCAAATGGGACTTCCAGTCCTAGTTCTTTGAGGTATCTCCATAATGATTTCCACCGTGGTTGCACCAGTCTACACTTCCACCAGCAGTGGAATAGGATTCCTCTTTCCCCACAGCCCCACCAGCATTTGTTATTGGTTGATTTAATGACAGCACCCATTCTTTTTGGAGTGAGGTGGAATCTCAACATTGATTTCATTTGCATCTCTCAAATGACCACTAATGTTTAGCATTTTTTTCATGTGTTTATTTGCTATTTCTACTTCTTTGTGTGAGAAATGTCTGTTTATTTCAGATGCCCATTTTTGATTGGGTCTTTAAATTTGTGGGGCCTGATTTTTTTAAGTTCTTTCTAGATTCCAGATAGTAGACCTTTGTCTGAGGAACAGCAGGTGAAAATTTTTTCCCACATTGTGGGTTGTCTCTTCACATTGTTGGTGGTTTCCCTTGCTGTGCAGAAGCTTTTTAATAAGAAGAGATCCCACTTGTTGATTGTGCTAGTTCACGGGCAACTGAGGTTTTGTTCATAAAATCTTTTCTTACACCGATGTCTTCAAGAGTTCTATCTAATCTCTGTTCCAACTGGTTCAGAGTTTCTATTTTAAAATTTAGATCTTTAATCCATTTCAATTTTAGTTTAGTGCATGGCAAGAGATATAGTTCTAGTTTTAATCTTTGGCAAGTTGAAACCCAATTTTTCCAGCACCATTTATTAAAGAGGCTTTCTTTCCTCCAGTGAGGGTGTTTGGCTCTTTTATCGAAGATGAGATGGCTGAGTGTGTCTGGTGTTTTTTCTGCATCTTCTAATCTATTCCACTGATCCTCAGGTTTGTTTCTTTGCCAGTACCATGCTGTTTTTATCACAATAGCTTTGTAGTATAGTTTCAAGTTGGGGGTTGTGATACCCCCTGTCATGTCTCTGTTGCCTAGAATTGATTTTGCTATTCTGGGTCTCTTCTTGTTCCAAATGAATTTTTGGATTGTTTTCTCAGGGTCCGTGAAGTATGCTGCTGGGATTTCAGTTGGGATTGAATTGAATCTATATATCAGTTTTGGAAGTATGGCCATTTTCACCATGTTGGTTCTTCTTACTGAGGAGCACGTGATGTCTGTATATTTTCTGATAATATCTTCAATCTCTCTTTTTCAGAGTGCTATAGTTTTCAGAGAAGAGGACTTTGATTTCTTTTGTTAGTTGATTCCTAGGTATTTCAACATTTTGGATGAAATTATGAAAGGAATTCATTGCCCCATTTCTGTCTCAGTGAGTCTGTTATTTGTGTAGAGGAAAGCTATTGATTTTTGTGTGTTGACCTTGTATTCAGCTACTTGACTGAATTTGGTTATTAAGTCTAGAAGACTTTTCATGGCATTCTTGGGGTCTCCTATATAGAGTATCATGTCATCTGCAAATAATGACAATTTGACTTCTTCATTTCCTATCTTTATTCCTTTTATTTCTTTCTCTTGTCTAATTGTCATAGCTAATGTTTCCCAAACTATGTAGAACAGGAGTGGTGATAGTGAACATCCTTGTCTTGTTCCTGATTTTAGTGTGAAGGATTTCAGTTTTTGACCATTTAGTATGATATTGGCTGTTGGTTTTTCATAGATGGCTTTCATCAGATTGAGGTAGAGACCACCTATTCCAATATTTTGTAGGGTCTTTATCATAAATTTGTGTTGGATTTTGTCAAATGCTTTTTGCATCTATGGAGATAATCATATGGTTTTTGTCTTTGGCCTATTGATGTAGTATATCACATTTATTGATTTGCGTATGTTGAACCATCCCTGCATCCCTGGGATGAACCCCACTTGGTCAAGGTGTATGATCTTCTTGATGATCTTCTGCATTCTATTTGCCAGTATCTTATTTGGGATTTTTGCATCTGTGTCCATGAATGAGATTGGCCTATAGTTCTCTTTTTCAGTTGGGTCTTTCTCTGCTTTAGGGATCAAGGCACTGCTTGCTTCCAGGAATGAACTTGGGAGTATTGCTTCCCTTTCAATTTCACTGAAGATTTTAAACAGTAGTGGCAGAAGATCCTCTCTAAATGTGTTGTAGAATTCACCAGGGAAGCCATCAGGACCCAGGCTTTTCTTAGTTGGTAAGTTTTTAATTACATTTTCAATTTCATTGATTGAATTGGGTTGTTTAGAACTTTTAGGTCTTATTTGTTCAACTTGAGTAATTCACACATATCTTGGAATCTGTCCATTTCTTCTATGTTTTCCATCTTATTAGCATATAGGTTCTTGAAGCAGGTAAATCCTCTGGATTTCTGCTTGGTCTGTTGTAATTTCATCCTTTTCATTCCTAATTGTATGGATTTGGGCCTTTTCTTTCCTTTTTCTGATAAGGGTGGCTAAGGGTTTGTCAATTTTGTTTATTCTTTTGAAGAATCAACTCTTGGCTTCATTGATTTTTTTGTATCGTTCTCTTAGTCTTCATTGCATTGATTTCCACTCTGATCTTTATAATTTCCTCCCTTGTATGAGCTTTGGGTTTGTCCCACTCTTCTTTTTGTAGAAGCTTGAGGCTCAGCATCAGGTTGTTTAATTGGGCTTGCTCTGTTTTCCTAATATGAGTATTCACTGGTACGAATTTCCCTTGTAAGACTGCTTTCATTGAGTCCCATAGATTCTGATATGTTGTATTGTCATTGTGATTTAATTGAAGGAACTGTCTGATTTCTTCTTTAATTTCCTCTGTGACCCATTGGTTATTCAGAAGTGTGTTCTTCAATTTCCATGTGCTTATGAAATTCTTGTGGTTTCTTTTGCTATTGATCTCCAATTTCATTGCACTATGGTCTGATAATGTACAGGGGATAACTTCAATTCCTTTGCACTTACTTAAACATGTTCTATGAGCAAGTATGTGGTCTATTTTTGAGAATGACCCATGTGCAGCTGAGAAGAATGTGTATTCTGATTTTGTGGGATGGAACACTACATAAACATCTGTTAAGTTCATTTGTTCAAGAGTTTGATTGTGTTCTAGTATTTTATTACTTATTTTTTGTCTAGTTTATCTATCTTTTATGACAGTGGGGTACTGAGGTTCCCCACTACTATTGTATTACGGCTTATATGACTTTTCATGTCTGTTAGTATTTGTTTTATATAGTTGAGTACACTAGTGTTTGGTGCATAGATACTTATGATTGTCATCTCTTCCTCTTGGATTGTTGCCTTTAGAAGGATGTAGTGTCCTTCTTTGTCTCTCTTAATCATTGTTGGTTTGAAATCCACTTGATCTGCAAATAGGATAGCTACTCTTGCTTTTTTTCGGGTTCCTGTTGCATGGAGTACTGTTTTCCACTCTTTAACTTTCAGTCTATGAGTTTCTTTTTGAATTGTGTTTCTTGTAGGCAGCATATTCTTGAATCTTGCTTCTTGATCCATTCTGCCAGTCTCTTTCTTTTGATTGGTGAATTGAGACCATTAACTTTGATGGTTACAACTGATACATATTGACTTATAATTGTCATGACTTTTCCTTTTTGTTGGATTCCCCCACTTTTCATTTAATTTCTTGTCATGCCAGATGGATTCATTCTTCTGGGCTTCCTGGGGTTGTGATCCTCATTGTCTTTTCCTAAGATATTGTCTAAAATTTTTTGGAGTGCTGGTTTGGTATTCATAAAGTTCCTAAGGTACACTTTGTCATGAAAGTATCTTATTTCTCCATCCATTTTGAAAGATAGTTTTGCAGGGTACATCAATCTGAGTTGGAGACTGTTTTCTTTTAGGGCTTGGAATATGTCATTCCAAGCTCTTCTTGCCTTGATGGTTTGTGTTGAGAAGTCTGCTGTGATTCTGATGGACTTTCCTTTGTATGTGATTTGTTTCTTTTCTCTGACTGCTTGTAGAACTTTGTTCTTCTGTTGTGTTTCTGGAATCTTAACAATTATATGCCTATGTGTAGATTTTTTTTCATCAAGGTTAGTTGGAGTCCTATATGCCTCACTTATCTGTATGTCAAGTTCTTTTCCCCTGCTTGGGAAGTTTTCTGCCATCACTTCTCTGAACAGTTTTATTTTATGTCATCTGCACTCTCTCCTGTTTCTTCATTGACTCCAGTCAGTCTTAAGTTATTCTTCTTTGCATCGTCTAGCAGCTGCTGGATTGATTTCTCATGGTCCCTTACATTTTAAAGTGATTTTTCTTTTCCTGGTCACTAATTACAATCTTATCTTCTATATCTGAAATTCTATCCTCATATTGGCTCATTCTGCTGCATAGACTTTCAACGGAGTTTTTCATCTCCTGGAAATCTATTTGCATCTGTTTTATGGATTTCATCATGTTCCTCAGCTCCTCTCTAGATTTATTAATCATGTCTTGCACTATGAGCACAATCTCTGTTGTCATTTGAGAAATTATTTCTGATTTCATTTTTTCCAGATCCTCTTTTGTTGCCAATTCAGTGAGTCCAGGTGATTGAGTATCAGAGTGTTCCATCTCATTTCCCTTTGGGGTTGCTGTAGGTGATCTGAAAGTCTGGTTTTGTGACTTGTTTACATGTCTGCTCATTTCACTTGTGGTGTGTGTGTGCTCCTGGTATCTGAGAAGCTCACCTCCTCTGCACTGGGAGTGGTGCTACAGTGGCCTGGAAGCCTCCTCTGCACTGGGAGCAGTGCTATGGCAGCCAGGAAGCCTCCTCTGCACTGGGAGTGGTGGTATGGTGACCCAGAAGCCTCCTCTGCACTGGGAGCAGTGGTGCAGGAGCCCAGAACAGGATCTCAGTTTTGATGTGCTGAAGATTGAATCACTAATTTTCATCTACAAGAATCCTTCAAAACATTTACCTTCCTTCATAGGACACATGGGCTAGACTGAGGACAGGATATGTGTTTTGTTAGGGATGGATGGGGAGAGATGTTGAACCTTTTAGAACTTTCAATGATACAAACAGCCTGCTGTGGCACGCATGCCACAGGTATGCTACTACTGATCTAGATAGACAAGCAAGCTTTTGTGGACATTTTGTTGGTAAACACAGTGGTGACATTTTGTCTCCCTTCACCAAGCACAGCCATATTGTTCCCTTGAAAGGTATCTACTACTATTCCATAGGAATGCCTGTGTGGATGGCAGGGTAATGTAGATGGCATCCCATCTGATGTGGCAGGACATTAATCAGAAACTGGCACAACTCCATCTTTGGCTGCTCACTCACTCCACACTTACCACATCCTATATCTGTGTTCCACTCCTTACAATAGCCTGGTCAGGTAGGTATTATCAGCCCCATTTCCAGAGGAGGTAACTAGTGCAAAGAAAGGCTCTGTCTAAGTTCACCCTCAGAACCTATATCTAGTATAGCACAGTGACTATAATTAATAACTAGGAATTTTACCCTTGTAAAATTGTTCAGAATAGGTCTTCAATGTCCTTACCACCAAAAAAGTTAGTATATGAGTTGATAAAGATGATTATTAGCTTGATTAAACCAATTCACAATGTGCACATATATAAAATATTGTACTCTATAAATATATGGATTTATATTTGGAGAAAGGGAGAGGGAAGGAAAATGAAAAGGAAGGAGAGGGAGGAAAAGATGGAGGGGAAGAAGAGAGAGGGGAAGAGACAGAGGGAAAGCAAGAAACAGAGAAAGGGAGAAGGAGAGGGAGAGGAAAAGGGGGAAGAGAGAGAGAGACAGAGAGAAGGAGAGAGAGTGAGAAAGAGAGGGATCAAAGAAAATTCAAGGAAAAAAAATGAAAGCTCTGCAGGTGTCTGTCTGGCTCCTAAGATTGTCAACTTTCTATCACTTAGTGATAATTTTATTAACTTTTTTGAAAATAAAAACTATTAACAATAGCTTCTATTTAGGCTTTAGGAAGAGAAAAATTTAATATTATTATATTTAATGCATAAGGGAAAAACAATAACTTAAGAAAAAAAAATGAAAAATGAAAGTTGGGTTTTTCCTACTCCTGAATGAAAGAGATCAATAACAGAAACAACCAGAAAAAAATATCTCAGGCAACATTTATTTTTACCATTTAAGAGATGAGAAAAATTAGGGTTAACATAATAAACTTTAAAGGCAAAAAATAAAAAGAAAATGTGTCCAGAATCACTTCCTAAAGGCAAAACTGGTACCCAATATAGACCAAGTTTGACTTAATTCATGTCACTTTCACTAACTTACTTTTTTTTAATCTTAAATAACCATCAAATAAGTGTATCTACCTAATTTCTAGGATATATAAAAAGGTGAGAAAATCTTAGTATGATTTAAAGAATCAAACAATTTTAAGTTTATTAGAAAGCTTGCAATGGGCAGGGGTGTGACTATCCAAACTCTGAACTAATTCCATAATTGTGTTTCAAACACAGTAGGAATCTTTCAGTAGGGTAGGCCTTCTGACTACAAGACCTCCAGGAAGTGGAGGGTTTCTTTTAAGGAAGAACACTGTTTTTGTTTAGAAAGTCTCGATAAAGATGACCATAGAGGATAGTCCCAGTAAGGGTAGAATCAGGTCTAAATGGGATGGTAGAATTCTTCTGCTTTGCTCCTGGATAGGAGGTAGATAGGAAGAATAAGAGGAGAGGTATGGTTCTAGTAAGATAGGAGGAGTCTGAAATAAGCAACAGGAATAGTAAAAATCTAGTTATGGGTGGCCAGTAGATATTTCAAAAACAATGCTGTTGCTATGGTTTGTCCCCCAAAAGGTCATGTGCCATCCACTTGGGAGGTGGTGGACCTTGAAGAGGTGGCATCTAGTGGGAGGTGATTAGGTTATACAGGCATTACTCTTATGAGAAGATCAAGATCTTTATCAAGAGACTGGGTTGTTCTCTCCAGACTGGATAAGGTCTTGCAGTAGTGAGTTAGTTCTCTTGGTTCTGGACTAGTTACCAAGAGAGTGAGTTGTATAAAACTGGTCAGCCTCCCCTCTGTCTTTCTCATACCCATACTTCCTCTTTGCACACAGTGGCTTCTCCTTCTTCATCGTGTTGTGATGCAATATGAGGACCTCAACAGAAGCTGAACTTCCCTGCCTCCAAAACCCAAAATAAACCTCTTTTCCTTATAAAGTACCCAGACTCAGATATATTCATAGTAACACAAAGCGTACTGACATAGATGCCTAGGGTGTCTATTGACATTATTTATATCTTGCAGGGAAGCTTTGGTAAGTGGAGGTTGTTTCTGAATACTTGAGGGAGTAGATTTTTGTTTAGCCCTCTTGTGTTTAGATTAGACTCAAAGGCATAAGTCCAGGCCTGGTGGGGCTCCTAGGCTGCAGGCAACACCCAGAAAAAGTATGTGCTTGGGAATTTTCAGGAATCTAGGGGAATTTGTGTCAGTTGGAGCCTGTGAAGGACAAAGGGAGTTGGCCAGCACTGCATTATTTTATATAACTTGTTTCTTGATTAGTGCAAAATAAAGCACAAACTACTGCATGTACTCAAATTCTCAAAATTTTACTTTTAACCTTTCTGAACATTAAGAATGTTTATGTATGTTGTGTACATTTAATTGGAATAAATATCTTCCTACCATATCAAGTTAGTTTCAAAACAGGTCTCAGTTAAAGAGATAACTTGGTATTTAGAGGGAACATGCAAGAGATCATTCAAGGAAAGACAAAAGGAGAGAGATTAGCCATAGACAACTTTTAGAAAGCTGATTAAAAAATGGCAAAGGAGCAAGAAATAATAGTGACAGAGACTTCTTCCATTCAAATACTTGCCAGGGCTCTTTCACTGCCACAAATCGTCATCTGATAATTTATTGATTTTTTTTCTCCCCCCTCCTTTTTCCCTTAAATTCTTTTATTGGTACACTTTAGGTAAACAATACATTTACATTTATCATTGGGTACTTGTACCTGTACATGATGTATCTTGGTTCTTATATTTTTCCCCATTACCTGTGCGACCTTCACCCCCTCCACCTTTCCCTATTTATATAGACTTTGTTTCTTTTCTTTTCTTTTATCATAATTTTCCTTTCCCTCCTTTCCTTTCCCCTTCCCCTCCCACCACCCCTACCCATTTGGACCTTTTCTTCCTATTTCAAATGATCAATTATTCATTTTAATCATTTTAATCCTTATTTACACTTTCAGTTTCTCACACTAGAGAAACTATTCGGTATTTACACATGTGTGTCCTATTTATTTCACTTATGAGTATGGCCTCAATATGCATCCATTTAGCTATAAATGTCTCTAGTTTGTCCTTATTGATTTTTTTCTTAATTGCAATTTGATCTCTCAAAGGCAGAAGAAGCAATGAGAAGAGTGGCATCCATTAAGGCAAATAATCCTGGTCAATGGTGAAATTTATAAGTGGCGGAACTAGCTGTGAATGTCTCTCCAAGGCTGACTCCCATTCTCCTGGGGTTTGGTACTAAGACAGCAGGGTTGGGTTGGAGTGAAGGTAATGAAGATATTTTGAAACTTGCAGCACTTTTGCTGGGAGGAAGGTAGGCCAGGGAATGGGCCACAGAAACTATCTGGTGACTCATGGAGGCCATGAGGAGAGGAGAACTAGCAAGGAGAGGGGAATAACAACGGGAGGAGAGAAGAGCTAAACCCTTCTCAATCTCTTTCCTGTAGAACGATCTTAATCCTACATGCTAGTCTGAATGTTTATGTCTCTCTAAAATTCACATGTGGAAATCCTCATCCCCAAGGTGATGGTATTGGGAGACGGAGCTTTTGGGATGTGGAAATATAATGTTCAATTAAAATGTGGGCTGTGAGCCTGAGTAGGCTTTTATTTAAAAAGATTTATAAAAATGGACATCCAGTGTATGAAAAGGTGCTTAATATCAGGAATCATCAGGGAAATGAAAATCAAAACCACAATGAGATACCACCTCATACCTTTTAGGGTGGCTCTTATTAAGTCAGATGACAAGTATTGGTGAGAGTGGGAACAAAGAGAACACTTTTACTCTGTTGGTGAGAACATAACAGATGCAGCCATTATGAAAAGCAGTATGGAATTTACTCAAAAAATTAAAAATAGAAGTTCTATATGACCCAGCTATCCCTTCGATGATCATATATCCAAATAAAATGCAATCAGTACATAGAAGAGAAATGTACACTCCCACTTTCATTGCAGCACTAGTCACGATAGTTATGATATAGAAACAATCTAAGTGTTTATTGACAGATGAGTGAATAGTGATATACAGATACACACACACGACCACAATATTATTATGCTTCAAAAATTAAGAAGGTACTTCCATTTGTGACAATATGGATGAAACTGTAAATCTACAGAAAAAATACTTTATGATCTCAATTATATGGGCAATCTTAATATTTAAAAAGGTGAATAAATAGAAGCAATAAGCCTTGATTATTGAGGTTACATCAAAGCATCACATTGCATACTTTAAATATATACAGTAGAAAACAAATTTTAAGTTAGTAAAATTATTACTAGCTCCCCCCAAAAAAGTCAGAGAGAAAGTATCTGTCTATGAGGATATGTGCTCTCACCAGGCATCAGATTTGCCTGTGCCTGACCTTGCACTTCCCATACCCCAGACTGTGAGGAATAAATTTTCTGTGCTTTGTAAGTCTCCCAGTTTATGGTATTTCATTACAGTATTCCAAAGAGAGTAAGATATTAGAAAAGAGAAGCAAATCTCTTCATATCCTCTTTCCTCCTGCTGTACCATTTTCTTTTCTCTAGATCCAGAATTTAGGCTGTGCTCTTGGAATTATGGTTTAGTTACGATATGGTCTGGCTTTACTGTTGAGAGAAGTCCAGGAAGCCACGCACATTTATTTCTACAAGAAGCTACCTCCCAATTAACCAACTTTCAAATTAACTTTTTGAATATAATTAAGTTTTAAATTGGGAACTATATGAAGCTGCTTACTAGCATTTTTGTATGTCAATGCACATAATTCTATTGAGAATGCAGTTTTAGGAAATCATTCAGGTAAATTTGAAATTTGAGTATAATACAGTTATGATCTTTATCAGAGTTTTGGGATATAGGAAAGACACATAGGTAGGAGTAGTATTTCTGAGTTAACAGTTATAGGGGATTAATTTGATGCAAAATAATGCTGAAAGTCCATTTATAATTTCAGAATACTAAATAGCATATCTATTTCAGTTAACACTTTCCTTATGTAACTATAGGGTTAAATTTAGTTCTGCACTTTTGGAAAAGCTTCATATTTTTTATCATAAACTTAACATATACTACTCCCTTCTACTGCCACCACCAGCACTTTGCCACAGTCCTGTATGCTTTGGCTCAGTCTTTATCATAGTACATACCTATGATTATCAAAATTTTGTGTAGTGGCTTAAAAAATTCTCAAGGAAATGTATAACATTAAATGTTTTGTTTTATCATATTTACATGATGGGTTTCTAGGCATTATATTAAAAACAACAAAATGACCCATTGCTAATTTCTAAATCATGCTTTTTATCATATACCTTTTTAAATTCATTTTCATTCCTTTTATCTGTTATCTGTTAATAACTTTTGAATTTAATTTAAAACTTATCATTATAATTGTTATTGATGGATTTTCTCTAAGCAAATAAGAATACTGTACTTCTGAACCATTTCATTAAAACACTTGCTTTTTATTCTCTTATAAGAATATTTTCTCTTTTCCCTAAAATTCTTTGACACATTTTGCAGACTGAAAGACATTTTTAAAATGGCATTAGAATGAGAAGGGAGAGGGAAAGAAAGGGAGGATGAGAGGGAGAGAAGAAGGAAGGAAGAAGGAAAGAAGGAAGGAAGGGAGACAGGAAGGAAGGAAAAAGGAAAGGAAAGAGGGAGGGGAAGAAAAGGAAGGAAATAAGAGAGGAAAGAAGGAAAGAAAGAAAGAAGGAAAGAAAGAAAGAAAGAAAGAAAGAAAGAAAGAAAGAAAGAAAGAAAGACAGGAAGAAACCCATTTCCTAAATGTAGTGTCAAGATAACATGGGGAGAAGGCCAGGCTTCTTCTGAAAGAACTCTCTGCCTCAAAGCCTGTCCTCAACAAGGTATACACCAAAAACTGCCCTCTTCTTGTTACTTCCTCTGGCCATTAATCTCCAAATATGATTGTTTACCTTTTCTACTTGCAGAAAGAGAGCAAAGTCTCATTCATCAGAATGACACAGAATTTTTCAGGACTGGCCTTCAGTTATATTTTTAGCTTCACTTCCAGGTATTTTTACTCATTGTCTTTTCTCTTTTTCCTGTCCAGTCTGTCAGTTTCTACATACTTCTATTATACTACTTAGTGATCTTGCATCATAATTTTTTTGTTTAATGTTTGGCATGTACTCTTCCTTATAGCTAGAATATAAGCTCCCCTAATACTGAAACCATACTTTATTCATTTTTTTTTAGCACAAGGCCTCATTCTCAGTAAGAGCTTAATAGTTGTTAGTTAATTGAGAAAAATGGGGAAAAAAAGATGAAGTACTATTCTTCAGGGAAAGGTAATGTTAACCCACTTGCACCTATTAATTTCATTAACTTGTTTTCAGAGAACACAGACAATACTAGGGTTATAAGGGATAAGAATAAAACAGTATGTATAACATTTGATTACATTTATGGGAGAGGAGAGTTTATGAGGATTGCTTTTATTTGGAGAGATTCAGATAGTCAAGTGCTTTTCAGGAAGGACAAATAAATTCAGGACCCTGCAGAGGTCACCTTCAGCTACTGGCAAATGGCATGAGGATTGGGTGTGCTGGCAGGGGGAGGGAATCCAGGATGCATGAAAATTCTGAAATGCAAAGTAGGAAGACAACCAAAGACCTTGTCAACCTCACAATTTTATCTTGATTTGGTCCTGTTCCGCCTACAGTTTTTTTTTTTTTTTTTTTGTCTTTGCCAAGTTTTATCTCAGGATATAGTTGTTGGAAAACTGTAGAAGATGAGGACAGATGGTGCCTGGACTTTTATGTACTGAAATAAAGCAACTGGAGGTGGAAGCAAAATGGCAGGACAGATGGCTGGGACCTTTGCATGACTGTGAGGAGATGGGCTTGGGCTGCCCTCCTGCACCTTATGTTTCCTCTGGAGAGTTTACATGTTTGTTATGGTGTGAAACTGGTGGGAAAATGTTGTTAAAGAGGATACTTTAGAATAGATTGAAAATGGATTAATGATACCACATAAGACAGTGAAAACTCATTTTAAACACAAGAAAGCACAGGACTTGGGTCGTGGTATGGCTCAGATACTTCTTACAAAGTTTTGTTTTCTATTTGGGATTTTTTCCCTTCCTTTCTCTCCTTTCTTTCTCTCCTTTCTTTCTCTCTTTCTCTCTCTTTCTCTTTCTCTCTTCCTCTCTTTCTTTCTCTCTTTCTCTTTCTCCCTTTCTCTCTTTCTCTCTCTCTTCTTTCTCTCTTTTTCCTTCCTTCCTTCCTTCCTTCCTTCTTTCTTCTTTCTTTCTTTCTTTCTTTTTCTTTCTTTTTCTTTCTTTCTTTCTTTCTTTCTTCCTTTCATTTTGAAATGGTGCCCAGCCTGGTCTGAA
The DNA here is from genome assembly GCF_053883595.1 of Heterocephalus glaber. Classification (NCBI taxonomy): domain Eukaryota; kingdom Metazoa; phylum Chordata; class Mammalia; order Rodentia; family Bathyergidae; genus Heterocephalus; species Heterocephalus glaber. The sequence continues at coordinate 12,446,083 of NW_028258344.1, forward strand.
ACTTCTGAGTTTAAGAAATTCTCAGATTCCCAAATTACTGGAATGACATGAGTACATCACTGTGTCCAGTTTATTGTAATTTTGAAGTCCTTAGATTGGATATACAGTATGTATTTGCCATATGAATGTACATCTGGCAGGATTGGGTGGGTGGTGCAGCCTCCATGGCAGCACATATTGAAAATTGTTGGCTATCTTTAATCAAAGCAGAAAATAAGCCCTGGCCCGTGTGTTTCCTCCCTGTGGAGGTTTTGATCAATGGAATCATACTACTGAGGTTTGCAGAAAAGGGAGCACCGTCTCATTAAATTTCAACCTGTAGAATTCCAGTGAGATGTGGATGGACAATTGAAGAAATGGGATGAGGAGGAAAAGGGAACACTAGCAAAAAGCCTTAAATCCCAATAATGGGGTGGGCACAATGGTTATTAAATCAGGCTCCATCACTATTTATTTATTTATTTTTTCTTAAATTCTTCTATTGGTACATTTTAGGTATACAACACAATTACATTTCTCATTGGAAATTGTACCTTTACATGATGCATCTTGGTTCTCATTTGTTCCCCATTCCTAGACCTCCCTTCACTCCCTCCATCCTTCCCTATTTACAAAGACTTTATTTCCATTTTTTCCATTTCTCAACATTTTTCCTTTCCCTTCTTTCCTTGCCCCTGCCCCTTCCAATACCCCTACCCCTTTGGACCTTTTCTTCCTATTTTGCATTATTGATTATTCATTCTAATCATTGGTACATTTTAGGTATACAATATAATGACATTCATCATTGGAAATTTGCACCTTTACATAGTCTCTCTTGGTTCTTATTTTTCACTCTTGCCCAGCCCTCCCTTCAACCCCTCCAGTCCTCCCTATTTACAAAGATTTTGTTCCTATTTTTCCATTTTCTCATATTAATCCCATTCCCTTCTTTCCTTTCCCCTACCCCTCCCACTTCCTTCCCCTTTGCCCCTTTTCTTCCTATTTCACATTACCTATTATACATTTAGTCCTTATTTACACTTTCAGTTTCTCACACCAGAGAAACTATTCGGTATTTATATATGTGTGTCCTATTTATTTCACTTAAGAGTATCTCCTCAATGTGCATCCACTTAGCTATAAATGTCTCTAATTTCTCATTTTTTATGGCTGAGTAGTACTCCATTTTGTAAAAAAACCACAGTTTCTTTATCCAGTCTCCAGTTGATAGACATTTGGGCTGTTTCCAAGTTTTAGCTATCACAAACTGTGCTGCTATGAACATGGGCACACATATATCACTGTGGTATGATTCTTTTAATTCTTTGGGGAAGTTACCCAGCAGTGGAATAACGGGGTCAAATGGGACTTCCAGTCCTAGTTCTTTGAGGTATCTCCATACTGATTTCCACAGTGGTTGCACCAGTCTACACTCCCACCAGCAGTGAAGCAGGGTTCCTCTTTCCCCACAGCCTTGCCAGCACTTGTTATTGGTTGATTTCATGATATCAACCATTCTTTCTGGAGTGAGGTGGAATCTCAGCAAAGTTTTCATTTGCATCTCTCGAATGACCAGTGATGTTGAATATTTTTTCACGTATTTATTTGCTATTTCTACTTCTTTATCTGAGAAATGTCTGTTCCTTTCAGATGCCTATTTTCAGACTGGGTCTTTAAATTTGGGAGGTCTGATCTTTTTAAGTTCTTCATAGATTCGAGATAGTAAACCTTTGCCTGAGGAAAAGCAGGTGAAGATTTTTTCCCACATTGTGGGTTGTCTCTTCACACTGCTGGTGGTTTCTCTTGCTGTGAAGAAGCCTTTTAATAAGAAGAGATTCCACTTATTGATTGTTTGTGCTAGTTCATGGGCAACTGAGGTTTTGTTCATAAAATCTTTTCCTACACCGATGTCTTCAAGAGTACTACCTAACTTCTGTTCCAACTGGTTCAGAGTTTCTATTTTAATATTTAGGTCTTTAATCCATTTTGATTTTAGTTTAGTGCATGGTGAGAGATACAGGTCTAGTTTTAATCTTTGGCAAGTTGAAGCCCAATGTTTCCAGCACCATTTAATAAAGAGGCTATCTTTCCTCCAGTGAGGGTGTTTGGCTCTTTTATCGAAGATGAGAAGGCTGAGTGTGTCTGGTGTTTTTTCTGCATCTTCTAATCTATTCCACTGATCCTCAGGTTTGTTTCTTTGCCAGTACCATGCTGTTTTATCACAGTAGCTTTGCAGTATAGTTTCAAGTTGGGGGTTGTGATACCTCCTACCTTGTCCTTATTGTCTAGCATTGCTTTTGCTATTCTGGGTCCCTTCTTGTTCCAAATGAATTTTTGGATTGTTTTCTCAAGGTCCATGAAGTATGCTGCTGGGATCTCAATTGGAATTGCATTGAATCTATATATCAGTTTTGGAAGTCTGGCCATTTTCACTGTATTAATCCTTCCTACCCAGGAGCAGGGGATCTCTGTCCATTTTCTGATATCATCTTCAATCTTTCTTTTCAGAGCACTATAGTTTTCAGAGAAGAGGTGTTTGATTTCTCTCATTAGGTTGATTCCTAGGTATTTCAGTTTTTTGGATGCTATTGTGAAAGGAGTTATTTGCCCTATTTCTCTCTCAGTGAGTCTGTCATTGGTGTAGAGGAAAGCTATTGATTTTTGTGTGTTGACCTTGTAACCAGCTACTTGACTGAATTTGGTTATTAAGTCTAGAAGATTTTTCATGGCATTTTTGGAGTCTTCTATATAGAGTTTCATGTCATCTGCTAATAATGACAATTTGACTTCTTCATTTCCTATCTTTATTCCTTTTATTTCTTTCTCTTGTCTAATTGCCATGGCTAATATTTCCAAAACTATATTTAACAAGAGTGGTGACAGTGGACATTCTTGTTTTGTTCCTGACTTTAGTGTGAAAGATTTCAGTTTTTGACCATTTAGTATGATATTGGCTGTTGGTTTTTCATAGATGGCTTCTATCAGTTTGAGGTAGAGACCATCTATTCCAATTTTTTGTAGGGTTTTTATCATAAATGCATGGTTTTTTTTTTGTCAAATGCTTTTTCTGCATCTATGGAGATAATCATATGGTTTTTGTCCTTGGGTCTATTGATATAGTGTATTACATTTATTGATGTGTGTATGTTGAACCATCCCTGCATCCCTGGGATGAATCCCACTTGATCAGGGTGTATGATCTTTTTGATGATCTTCTGCATTCTATTTGCCAGTATCTTATTAAGGATTTTTGCATCTATGTTCATTAGTGAGATTGGCCTATAGTTCTCCTTTTCGGTTGGGTCTTTCTCTGCTTTGGGGACCAAGGTGATGTTTGTTTCCAGGAATGAATTTGGGAATATTGCTTCCCTTTCAATTTCTTTGAAGATTTTAAACAGTAGTGGCAGTATTTCCTCTCTAAATGTCTTGAAGAATTCAGCAGTGAAGCCATCAGGCCTGGGCTTTTCTTAGTTGATAAGTTTTTAATTACATTTTCAATTTCATTGGTTGATATTGGTTTGTTTAGAATTTTTAGGTCTTCTTTGTTTGACTTTGGTAATTCATATTTATCTAGGAATCTGTCCATTTCTTCTGTATTGTCCATTTTATTGGTGTATGGGTTCTGGAAGTAGGTATTGATGATCCTCTGGATTTCTGCTGGGTCTGTTGTAATTTCACCCTTTTCATTCCTAATTGCATGGATTTGGGCCTTTTCTTTCCTTTTTCTGACAAGGTTGGCTAAGGGTTGGTCAATTTTGTTGATTCTTTTGAAGAACCAACTCTTGGCTTCATTGATTTTTTTGTATCGTTCTCTTAGTCTCCATTGCATTGATTTCTCCTGTGATCTTTATAATTTCCTCCCTTGTATGAGCTTTGGGGTTGTTGTGCTCTTTATTTTGTAGAAGTTTGAGGTTCAGCATCGGGTTGTTTAATTGGGTTCATTCTGTTTTCTTAATATGCCTATTCACTGCTATGAATTTCCCTCATAAGACTGCCTTCATTGTGTCCCATAGATTCCGATATGTTTTATTGTCATTGTCATTTAATTGAAGGAACTGTCTGATTTCTTCTTTAATTTTCTCTGTGACCCATTGGTTATTCAGAGGTGTGTTGTTAAATTTCCAAGTGTTTATGAAATTTTTCGAGTTTCTTTTGTTATGGATCTCCAATTTCATTGCACTATGGTCTGATAATGTGCAGGGGATAACTTCAATTCCTTTGCACTTACTTAAACATGTTCTATGTGTGAGTATGTGGTCTATTTTGGAGAATGACCCATGTGCACCTGAGAAGAATGTGTATTCTGATTTTGTGGGGTGGAAGACTCTGTAAACACCTTTTAAGTTCATTTGTTCAAGAGTTCGATTGAGTTCTAGTATTTCATTACTCATTTTTAGTCTAGTTGATCTATGTATTTGTGACAGTGGGGTGTTGAGGTCCCCCAGTACAATTGTATTAGTGCATATATGACTTTTCATGTCTGTTGGTATTTGTTTTATATAGTTGTGTGCACTAGTATTTGGTATATAGATACTTATGATTGTCATCTCTTCCTCTTGGATTGTTCCCTTTACAAGGATGTAGTGTCCTTCATCTCTCTTAATCAGGGTTGGTTTGAAATCTACTTGATCTGCAAAGAGGATAGCTACTCTTGCTTTTTTTCAGGTTCCTGTTGCATGGAGTATTGTTTTCTACCCTTTAACTTTCAGTCTATGAGTTTCCTTTTGAATTAAGTGTGTTTCTTGTATGCAGCACGTTGTTGGATTTTGCTTCTTGACCCATTCTGCCATTCTATTTGTTTTGATTGGTGAATTGAGACCATTAACTTTGATGGTTATAACTGAAACATATTGACTTGTCATTGCCATGACTTTTTCTTTTTGTTGGGTTCTCTCCCTTTACATTGAATTTCTTGTTGTGTCAGATGGGTTCATTCTGCTTTGCTTCCTGGGGTTGTGATCCTCAATGTCTGTTCCTAGGATATTGTGTCAAATTCTTTGGAGTGCTGGTTTGGTATTCATGAAGTTCCTAAGGTGCTCTTTGTCATGAAAGTGTCTTATTTCTCCATCCATTTTGAAAGATAGTTTTGCAGGGTACATCAGTCTGGGTTGGAGGCTGTTTTCTTTTAGGGCTTGGAATATGTCACTCCAAGCTCTTCTTGCCTTGATGGTTTGTGTTGAGAAGTCCGCTGTGATTCTGATGGACTTTCCTTTGTATGTGATTTGTTTCTTTTCTCTGACTGCTTGGAGAACTTTGTTCTTCTGTTGAGTTTCTGGAATCTTAACAATTATATGCCTCTGTGTAGATTTTTTTTTGATCAAGGCTAGTTGGAGTCCTATATGCCTCACTTATCTGTATGTCAAGCTCTTTTCCCCTGCTTGGGAAGTTTTCTGCCATCACTTCTGTGAAGAGCTTTTCTATGTCATCTGCATTCTCTCCTGTTTCTTCACTGACTCCAATCATTCTTACATTATTCTTTGCATCGTCTAGCAGCTGCTGGATTGATTTCTCATGTTCCCTTATAATTTTGAAGCAATTTTTCTTTTCCTGGTCACTAATTGCAATCTTATCCTCTGTATCTGAAATTCTGTCCTCACATTGGCTCATTCTGCTGTGTGGACTTTCAATGGAGTTTTTCATGTCCTGGAAATCTATTTGCATCTGTTTTATGGATTCCATTTGTTTCCTACGTTGGGATTCCATCATGTCCCTCAGCTCCTCTCTAGATTTATTAATCATGTCTTGCAAGAGGAGCACAATTTCTCCTGTTTCCTGAGAAATTATTTCTGATTTCATTTTTTCCAGATCCCCTTTTGTTGCCAGTTCAGTGGGTCCAGGTGGTTGAGTATCAGAGTGTTGCATCTCATTTCCCTTTGGGGTTGCTGTAGGTGATCTGGAAGTCTGGTTTTGAGACTTATTTACAAGATTTCTCATTTTGACTGGGGGGGGGCAGGGGGGTGCTGTTGACGTCCGTGCGGCTTACCTCCTCTGAGCTGGGAGAGGTGGGACAGGGGCTAGGAGCAGCAGTAGGGATGGTGGCCCAGAAGCACCTTCCTCTGAGCCAGGAGTGGTGGGACAGAAAGAGGCCCAAAAGCCCTTTCCTCTGGGCTGGGAGTGGCGGGGGGGATGGTGGCTCAGAAGCCCCTACCTCTGGCCTGGGAGTGGTGGGATGGATGGCAGCCCAAAAGCCCTTTCCTCTGGGCTGGGTGTCTCCGTCACTATTTAAATTAGTGATACTGAGTTGGATTTTTCAGCTACTGATTCAAAATTGCCAATAATCTACTATTTTAAGCCATGTATTTCTATGAAGAATTTTTTAAGCCTAATATTTTAGTTCTTGCTGCTAGAGGGACTTTGGAAAGCACTTCTATGCCTTCAGGCTTTCATGGTCTGGGAGGAAGGCACACAGAACCACATGCTTTGCTCCTAGGTTGAGACAAAAAGTCATTTCCATGCCAAAAGAACAGTATGTGCTTTGCTAAGGACAGAGTGCCACCACAGTTCTTGGCATGAAATTTGTTATCCCTTGAAACTTGGTATGGGACTTAGCTAGAAATTGCTTCTGGGTAGAATGCCATTGGAAGGGAAGTAAAACCTTTCATGGATAAATTTGTCTGCTGTGACTCTGCCTGCAAAGATTGTATGACATTCATTTAATAAGAGCAGACTTCAGCAGCTTGGAGTTGCATCTTTCTGCATTAGCTGCTTTGGAAAGCTATTTCAGCTCTTATTAAATGTGTGATTTTCTCACCCCTGAGCAAAGAAAGTACCTTGAAGTGTGACCAGGACATCTAAGGCTGTACTATGTTGACATATGACAGAAGGCCTATTAGCAAATGTCACTCTACCACAATGACAGGATAAAGATCCAAGGAATATTCGCTCTCTGAGTAAATTATTAGGTTCTCAAAATTAAAGTACACCTTGGGGTCTTTCAACATTGGGAGATTACCCTTAAGTTTGACTGACATTGCTCAGATACACCAGCTAGTGACTGACACTAAGTCCTTAAGAAGGAATTGAATATTATTTTTAAAAAGCTATAGAGAAATAGATACTGACTTAATTATTATTAGAGACTATAATATTGGAATGACTCTAAGAATAAGCTGTAGGGAAGAAATAAACATTCTACTAATTAATCATTTTCTCAGTATACAAAGCACATTTAAAATCTCAAAGACTTCAGGCTTCAATTTTTCGGTTGACTTTCCTATGTCTGGTTAGACTCTCTCTCTCTCTCTCTCTCTCTCTCTCTCACACACACACACACACACACACACACACGCTTGCACGTATGCACACACACAAACACTATAGTGGCAGAATACATGCTGCTTTAATATATTTTTCAGATGGGATACAGCCTCTCATAGACATTACAGAAGAAAATAAGTAGGGAGGTCCTTGTAGGAGGCTAGTGAGATGATATCCTGTGATCTCATCGCCTTGATTTAATTGATGATGGAGAAACAGAATAGAGTAGATCTATCATCCTCAAATTCAAGAGCATAACACCATGAGGTTTGTGACAACACTGCTGGGCCCACCTACAGTTTCTGACCCATAATTTTTCTTCTGGGCTTTTCTGGTTATGACTTTTTGCCTTGGAGAGAGACTTGCTTGTTTCTAGCTGGTTGATTCTGCAAAAGAATATTGCTCCCTCTCTCCAGTCCTGAGATGTGTCCTCTGCAACCTGGAGATGTGGGATTAACCTCCAATTCTGGAGACAGAGTTGAGAAGCGCAATGTGATGAAGACAGACTGATTCAGGGACGAGGAACTTCTGGATGCCAGTTTAGGATAAACTCTCTGCAGCTGAAAAGGAGTCCAGTGTTAAGTATTTGGTATTTGTTTGCTCTATCTGCTACCATGCTTTGGATGCTGAAGGTGCTTACAATAGGATTGTGTGTTTTCTGTATTTTTTCTACATGATATTCCAGATATTTTAGAGTGCCAATTTCTGAAACAAAGTATTTTTTTCTTTAGGTGGATAGAGAAATAGTTGTTGAATTTCTCCTGATGCTGGAACAGGCTTTAGATTATTATTTTCTTTCTTGTTGGACCCCTTGGTCACATCTTTATCAGCATGTGCTATGTGATTCTCTTTCTTGAAGCTGATAGAGTCACTTAAATTCTGCCATTTCACACAATTCCTGTGGCATCATTCACTTTCCATTATTTCCTGAAAATAAATCTTACCTCTTCTGCTCTCTCGCATCTATGTTTCCTACACTTGCTCTTAGCCAAAAGGCTGAGAAGTGATCCCTGTCTGTTTTTCTTTCAAGTGTGGGTAAAACACCTTCAAGTCTACACTGAACCCCCACATCTACTCTGATAACAACCCAAAACTAAATATCGTTTAATAATTATACAATAACCTAACAACTGCATAGTAGTCCATATTTTATAGCTATATCAATTTATTTAATGAATTCAATTTTATGAGAATTTAAGGGTTTAATACCCACTTAAATCATTATGAAGTTTTATTTACTAAAGTACTAATAACTCCTTAGGTTTTAAATGTAAACATCAAACCCAAATTGAAAGTAAATCATTACATTTTTCCTAGATGTCATATTGCTTGGTCTAGGAGATAAAATTTTAATTTTTTATATTTAATGCCACATTTTTCTTCAAAAAGTTTCTAATAATTTATCTCCCCTCTACACTTTTGTCCTGATATTCTTGCCATATTGGATGTACTGCTTTTTAAAAAATGTCTCAGAGTACATTTAAAAAAATCCTCTGAAGTATGTCCTTTAGAAAATTGTTTATTTCTGTGTGCCCTTAATAGTAGAAACTGATATTGTTTTAATTTGATATTATTTGGTTAGTTATGAAGTTTATGCTTTTTGCTATATTTATTGGTGTTTGTTCTTTCATGAACTTTCTGTTGTTTGGCTTTGCTGAATTAAAAAAAATATTAACAGTATATGTTTGGAATACATAATAATTATATTTGTTCTGGGAAATTGGTACATGTATATATCATATCTTGATCATTTTCCGTCTTTTAACTCTCATCCTGATCCCCTCTTCCCCTTCCACTCATTCCTTTCTACATCTCCAGTCTTCCTTTTTGTTTATTATCATCTCTTTTATTTTACTCTTTTTATTAATTTATCATTAGGTTTCTCATATAAAAGAAATCATGCAACACCTAGCTTTCCGTGTCTTATCTCTTTTAATATTATGGTCTCAAATTTAATTCATTTTCCTACAAATGACATGATTTCATTCATCTTTATGGCCAAACAGTATTCCATTGTGTATATGTACTATATTTCCTTTTCCATTCATTTGTTTATGGGCATTTAGGCTGTTTTCAGAGCTTAGCTATTGTGAGTTGCACTGCTATAGACATAGGTATGTATGTATCACTATAGTATAATATCTCTCACTCTTTTGGGACTATACCTAGGAAAAGTATAGCTTAGTTAAATGGAATTTCTGTTTTTAGTGTTTTGAGGATTCTCCATACTGATTTCCATGGTAGCTGTACTAGTTTCCATTACCACTAACAATGTAGAAGGGTTCCTTGACAGAATTTGTTGCTGTTTTGTTCTTGAAGATAGCCATTCTGAGGTAAGATGGACTTTCTGAGTTATTTGATTTGGTATTCTCTGCTGGCTAAAAAACTGATGAATATTTTTCCTGTACTTATTTTCCATTTGTACTTCTTCTTTTGAAAAGAGTCTATTCGTTTCATTTGCCCTTTTTGATTGGATCATTTGGTTTTTTGATGGGTATTTTTTTTTTAAATTTATATATTGTAGATATTAGTTCTCTGTTAGAAGAGTAGCTGTCAATACACCCCCCCCCATTCTGTAGGTTTTTCTCTTAAAATATAATCTCATTTGCTGACTCTTGATATTATTTCCTATACTATTGGAGTCTGCCTATGCCTAAGGCTTCAAGTGTTTTCCCTAAGTTATCCTCCAACAGATTTCTGTTTTTATATCTGTCTTTGATCCATTTTGTTTTATTTTTAGTATAGGGTGAGAGGTCTAGGTTTAGTTTTATTCTTCTGCATATGGATAACTAGTTTTCCCAGCACCATTTGGTAAAGAGGTCATCTTTTCTCCAATGTATGCTTTTAGCCCTTTTGTCAAAGACAAGATAGCTGAAGGTTCATGGGGTTCTGTGTCTTCTAGTCTATTCCACTGGTCTACATGTCTATTTTTGTGCCAGCACAGTGCTGTTTGTTACTATTGCTTTGTAGTGTAATTTAAAATTTGGAATTGTGATGTCTCCTGGTTTTCCCTGGGCTTGGTTTGGCTATTCTGGGTCTCTTCTGGTTCCATGTAAATTTTAGGATTACTTTTCTAGTTAATTGAAAAATGTTGTCGGTATTTTAATAGGGACTATATTTAAATCTGTAGATCACTTTTGGTAATGTGATCATGTTAATGATATTAATACTGAGTGTCCAGGAATAGGGGATGTCTTTGTATTTTCTTACATGCTTGTGACTGTTAATTTTGAAGTTAACTTAATTGAATTAAGAAACACCTAGAAGTTGAGTAAAGTAGGTTCCTGGGCATGCCTGGGTGGGTTATGGGGGTGTAGCACTAGGCACTATATAGGGCCCCTTGTCCATTCCTCTCTGGCACTTTCCCTTGCTCTGCTTCCAAGCTGCTGAGAATCAAGCAGTTTTGCTCCACCACCACATTCGTTTGCCATGATGTTTCTACCTTGGACCCAGAAAATCATGGACTGAGATCACGAGAAAATTAAACCTCTTCTCCTTTAAGTTATTAGTGTTGGGTATTGTGTCTCTGCAAAAATAAAACTAATGCAATCCTCTTCAATCTCTTTCTTGAGTTCTGTAATTTTCATTAAAGAGGTCTTTCACCTCTCTGGTTACATTAATTCCCAGATAATTATTTTTTGAAGCTTTTGTGAATGGAATTCTTTTCCTGATTTTTTTCTTGGGTTCACTATTGGTGTACAGGAATGCTATTGATTTTTGTGTATTGATTTTGTATCTTGCTACTTTGCTGAATTTATCAACAAAAAGAGTCTTCTGGTGGGATTGTTTTGAGTCTTCTATTTATAGAATCAAATCATCTGCAAGTAGAGTTAATTTGAATTTTTTTTCCTTCATATCCCTTTTATTTTTTCTATAATGACTTCCTGATCTGACCCTGACCAGACCTGTTGAAACAGGATGGGAATCATCACTCCTGTAGCTAGTTGATTAGATATAGTCAGATATACTGTCTTCACAGATTATGTCCTCATCCTGAGTAAGATCATGAACTCACAAAAGAATGCTATGTCTTTCTTTTTATCATGGCATGGGAGGGGAAAATCCTCCCTTTCTGAGCCACCACCATTTTAGTGCCAGAATGTGTTGTTTCCGTCAATTCAACTATCTTTGAAGTTACCAGTATTTCTGGGTTTTACCTGGTTGCCGTCTCTCAGAAGATGTTATCTTGCAAATTTCATGTACCCAAAATTCATGTACCCTCACAGAGCTATGTCCTTGTTGTTTTTAGGTGAATATCCTGGAGCAATTCATGAGTACAAATTGCCTTTAGTCCACCATCTATCTTCTCTCTCTCATATATATATATATATATATATATATATATATATATATATATATATATGTATCTCCCAAACTGGCCTGGCCTTGAACTGGTAATTCTCCTCTTGAGTGCTGGGTTTACAGCCATGTACCACCATGCTTGATTATTTATTGAATATTTTAAATTGACATATAATACTTATACATATTTGTGGAGTGCAATATAATTTGACACATATAGAATATGTAATGATTAAATCAGAGTAAGTAGCATTTCCATTTCCTCAAACATTAATTATTTCTATGTATTGGGAACATTCAGATCAGACCCTTTTTTTCTAGTTACTTTGAAGTATATCGTAGATTGTTGTAGACTATAATTACCCTACTAGGTTACATGACACCAGAACTAAGGCTTCCTGTCTAACTATATCTTAGAACTCCTTTCCTAACCTTTCTTTTCTCCTCCTCCCCTTCCTTTCCCTTTCTTGAGTGACCAATATTTTCTCTCCTCTTGTATGAGATTAAAACTTTCTGTTTTAGCTTCCACAAATGAGTGAAAACATGGGATATTTGTTGTTGTATACTTGGCTTATTTCACTTAATATGATGTCTCCAGTTTCACCTATTGAGACAAATGGCAGGATTTCATTTATATAGCTGAATTATATTTCACTGTGTATATGGACTGGACTTGCTAAATTTTCATTTGGGGTAGTTTATATATTTCTTCCTCATTGTGTTATAAGTACTTTTTCCATATTTAGAGTATCAACCCTCAGTTTCACATATATACTGCAATCTCCCTGCCCTGTTTTATTGTTTGCATTTAAATTTGCTCATGAAATGTTGTCACATAGAAGGTTTATGGTTTAATAGTCAATCTATCTTTTCCTTTTATGAATTCTGCTTTTACTTGCATCATTTGTTTCTGGTAGCTCTTTTGCACATATCTTTTAAGTCTACAGTATATGTTAATTTACAATAATTGCCTACATCGGATAAGGTTTGGAGGAACACGATCTCATTAAAATGACCTGTCACATTTCTTTCTTGGCCCTGTGTCTGCCCTTCCCAATGAAGTGTGCTTTTATTTTTGTCACAAATGCCCCAAGCCACTACTGATCCCAACATTTTCTTTAGTGGAACAATGAACAATTGGCTTTCTGCTGGAGCTTAGAAGTCATTTTGCCTAGAAGTCATTTTCAGATTATAAAAAATGAGAGATATTAGTTCAACAGGTTGGACCTTCTTTGTGAAGGTTACAGAGTCTACATAGCTGTTTCTGAAAGGTGATCTTGACTCAGGGAAATGGTAATGGTTGAAATAAAAGGGCTCTGCTGCTTCTCCTGTGGGTCCTCAGTGCACATTCATCCTCATTAAAGAAGAAGTCTGAGGGAGCCTTTCCAGAGGAGTCAATTATAGCCACAACTCCATATGGCACATACTGAAGGTTACAACTGCAGCTGTTGAGCATTATAGCATGAGACATATGCTTTAAATGTCTCTACACTAAGCATATATTGAAAAGTACTTTCCAAAACTTGGTTGTTTGGGAGTTTTGTGTGTGTGTTTTTAATGCCAAAGGGACATGTTAGAAGGCCCCTTTACTCCTATAAGCCTTGGTTATTCATTTTTATGTGTTGATCTTGCATTAAACCTTTTGAATTGAGAGCCTGGTGTTGTATCTCTGATAGAGGGCATGGTAATCAGCATCAGATCTTTATCTTTGAGCAGTGGGCTTGGATTGTTATTGATGAGGAGGAATTAGAAATCAGAAATGAGTGGTTTCCAAATCACATGTTGCCGGAGGCTTATAGGAATAAGGTAGCCTTCTAACATGCCCCCATGTCCTTTGGGACTGTCCTGAAATATTAGGATATCATCCTGTATTTGAGGGGGTGTTCACATTACCATTTCTGTTTACAAATGGCAAGAAGCAGGTGGCCTAGGGACAGAGTTTTCATCCATATCACAGGAGCCTGATATGCAAAAACAGGAAACTTGAAGAGATCAACTTCACTAAGAGACTACATTGGGCTTGTGGCCCAATGCCTCAACAAAGAATAAAATGTTTCTCTATACATATCTTCTCTCAAGGACTCAGAGGATCTGGAGATTCACTGCTGCATTAGGTTTATGGAGACATAAACCTGGGGAGACATATGAGAATGGAGGGGGCACCCAAGCCCCTGTGGCCCAGAGTGCTGTGTGATGCCATTAGCTTCTAAAAACACGAAAAACCTAGCCAGGGACAAGAAATTCTGAATCATCATATTAAACAATGAGGAAAGGATAGTGTTTTATTTTGGTAATAGCCAGGTTTGGTAAGGTGGAGAGAGGTTTTGCCACCAGGTATCAAACAGTTAAATTATCTAGTCTAAAAAGATTGAGATTCAATCAGTTCTTCAGCATATATTACATGAGCTGTATGAAATCTCCAAGGAAATACATGTAGGGTGATAAAGAAAGAGGACCAAAGACTGAGCCCTGGGTCATTATACCACTAAAACACAAAGGAGAAGAGATGGAATCATCAAAGGAGACTAACAAGAAGCAGGCAATGATGTAGGAGGGAGAGGAAAAGAAGCCGAGTGAATTGTTTCAAGGGTGAGAGTGATAAGACTGTGCTAAATGTTAATTAAATAAGTTAAGAAATGAGTATAGAAAGCTACCTCATAAGTGAAATATTAATGGAGATGTGGGGGCAAAAGTCTGATTGAAATGAATTCAAAGAGAATGGGAGGGTAGGAATTGGATCTAACAAGTATTGGTTCTTCATATAAATTGGGGAATGGAATCGCAGCAATGGCAGAAGCAGATTAAGAAGGTGACCTCTTCAGCATATACAGTGGCTCATCATTTAAAGGACTCATCCCACTGGCCAACAGTCTCTCAGTGTGGACTATTTGAATGAGTGCCTTGAACTACCTGCTGATTTGCTGACTGCCACATGGGTTTCTCCCTCATTGTGCCATCTGAGTATGTAATGGGTACTCACCTCTGGATCACCTCTAATAATATTTTGTTTTAGGCTCATTTGAACAAGCACAGTGAGGGAAAAGGTCATCTTCTATTTCTCACCATTACTTGCTTGATCCAGTAGATGTTGGATCCCTCTTGGAATCTCTTGAGTCAGAACCTGTGAGGGTAAGTCCCTGACTTATCCCTTTGAGGATTTTGATGTATATCCAGGTTTGGGAAACACTGAAATTTTATTTGGTGTGACCTTGAAGTAAACCTAACTAAAATAGTGATTTGAACCATTTCAGAGGCTCCTGGAAACAATGTCATAAAAACGCTTGTCAGGGCACCCAAGGAGACCAATTAGAGTAGTGGCAAGGATTAGAGATGTGTCTGAAAGAAATAAGCTTTCAGCAAGTGAGTGAACATGTAGTGCTTATTTTTAATACCCAGGAACATGTAGACATTAGTTTAAATGCCATCATTATCCTATATTTGTTTTAGTCTATTAAAATTTGTTCTTTATTATACCTGTGTTTTGGAAATTCAAAAATTGAACTAATAAGTAAAAGCTATTAGTCCTTTACAAAAATGGATATTGTGTTGGAATAAAATATCAGTAGAAAGTATATAGTATTTAATGTAAAACATTCTACATAATTTTCTAACTTAAAACTTTAAAAGACTAAGATACCTTTAATACATCTACTAGCAGCTTCTTTTTCTACAGTCTAAAAATATAGTTAAGAGTTACTTGTAGTGTTAAACATGTTATATCTTCGGACAATTTATTTCTAAATTTTTAAAACTTCTAATGATATTTGGTTTTAGGTTCATTTAAACTAACACAAGAAAAAAAAGGTCATCATATGTGTGAAAAACCTCTTCAAAACATTTTATTATTTGGCTTATATACTCAATACTTTTCAAATGTGAGACATAAGAAGAAAATAGAAAATTTTGCCCAAGAGGTACTAAAGCCTTAGTTTGTGCACATTCAAACTGAGTAATAAATAACTAGAGAATATTGTGCTTCCAGCAGGGTGAATTATTCTTTAAAAAAGTATCAGAGGGGTTGGATATGTTAGTTAGGGTTAGTTTACTTGCTTTAATCATTCCACAATGTATACATATGTCAATGTATCATGTTGTACAATCATAAATACATATAAATATTTGGTATTTTAAAATAAAAATTTTAGAAAAAAAAGAAGTCAAATTTTAAAATTTTCCAGAAGAATACTAACCAAAAATGTGAGGGAAATGGGTTACATTTTATTTTTGAAGGGGTAAATATGCTTTAGTATATGTGGTGCCAAAGCGAGCATGGGTTGTTTGTTTTAATTTAAACTTTTTCTTTTTTCTTGTTTCCACACAAAATGGTTATTTATCAGTATTACATTTTATACTTAGTATATGTGCTGCCAAAGAGAGCACAAATTTTATATTTAGATACGAGTCTCATAAAATGATTAGAGCTTAATAGTGAAGAATATTGTACATACAAGATTAACGTGTTTAAACATAACAATGAATTATATATTCATTAAAGTTATATGTAAATTTTTAGTTTATTATAGTAATCTTATATATTAGTCAGCTTTCCTGTTTCTGGGACACAATACCCAGCACCCACAACTTCAAAGAGGAGGTTTAAATTGGCTCATAGTTTCAGGGGATTCAGTCCATCATTGGCTGGCTCCAAGACAGAAACATCATGGTGGAAGAGAGTGGCAGAACAAAGATATTTAGTTGGTGACAGCCAGGAAGCAATTCCCTAAGAAGCCTTTCTCCAGCAGGAGTCCCGTGGACTCTCTTCTTAAATGAATTTGACATTTTTGCACCCTTGAACCTATGTTGGGTGTGTCTTGCTGATTTCTGAAATACCTGCAAAGCACATTTTGATCGTCCCTGTACAAAATACTTGGTTTCTTTTTTTTCTTTTCCTTTTTTGATTAAGTTTACTGGTACATTTAAGTATACAATACAGTTACATTCATCATTGGAATCTTGTACCTTTACATGAGTATCTTGGTCCTTATTTTTCCCCATTCCCCTGCCCTCCCTTCACCCCCTCCACCCTTCCCTACTTACAAAGACTTTGTTTCCATATTTTTCCTTTTCTCATAGTTTTTCTTTTCCCTTTTTCCTTTCCCCTACACCTCCCACTTACCCTACTCCTTTAGACCTTTTCTTTCTATTTCAATTATCAATTATACATTTTGATCCATATTTACCCATCTAGATTTTCACACCAGAGAAACTATCCAGTATTTACATGTTTGTCCTATTTATTTCACTTAAGAGTATGGCCTCAGTGTGCATCCATTTAGCTATAAATGTCTCTAGTTTCTCACTCTTTATGGCTGAGTAGTACTCCATTTTATTAAAAAAAAACCCCACATTTTCTTTATCCAGTCTCCAGTTGGTAGGCAATTGGGTTGTTTCAAAGTTTTAGCTATTACAAACTGTGCAGCTATAAACATATATATCATGGTGCATATATCACTGTGGTATAATTCTTTTGGGAACATACCCAGCAGAGGAATAGCTGGGTCAATTGGGACCTCTAATCCTAGTTTTGTGAGGTATCTCCATATTGATTTCCACAGTGGTTGCACCAGTCTGCACTCCCACCAACAGTGGAGAAAGGTTCCTTTCTCCCCACAACCCCACCAGCATTTGTTGTTGGTTGATTTGTTGATAGCAGCCATTCTTTGTGGGGTGAGGTGGAATCTCAGTGTTTTCATCTGCATCTCTTGAATGACCAGTGATGTTGAACATTTTTTCATATGTTTATTTGCTGCTTTTACTTCTTTGTCTGAGAAATGTCTGTTCATTTCAGATGCCCATTTTTGAACTGGGTTGTTATATTGGGGGGGGGTCTGATTTTTTTTTTTTTTTTAGTTCTTTATATATTCTAGATAGCAGACCTTTGTCTGAGGAACAGGTGGTAAATTTTTTTTCCCACACTGTAGGTTGTCTCTTAGCTCTGTTGGTGGTTTCTCTTGCAGAGCAGAAGCTTTCTAATAAGATGAGATCCCAGTTATTGATTCTTTGTGCTAGTCCCTGTGCCACTGAGGATAAAGTCTTTTCCTATGTCGATGTCTTTGAGAGTTCTATGTAACTTATCTTCCAATAAGTTTAGTGTTTCTGTTTTAATATTTAGATCTTTAATCCACTTTGATTTTAGTATAGTGCATGGTGAAAGATAAGGGTCTAGTTTTAATCTTTGCCAGGTTGAAATCCAGCTTTTCCAACACTATTTATTAAATGGCTATCTTTCCTCCCATGAGGATGGTTGGCTCCTTTGTCACAGATGAGGTGGCTGAGTATGTCTGGAGTTGTTTCTGCATCTTCTACTGTATTCCACTGATCCTCAGGTCTGTTTCTTTGCCAGTACCATGCTTTTTTTTTTTTATCACAGTGGCTTTTTAGTATAGTGTCAAGTCAGAGATTGTGATTTGTCTCTGTTGCCTAGAATTGCTTTTGCTATTCTAGTTCTCTTCTGGTTCCAAATGAATTTTTGGATTGTTTTCTCTAGTTCTATGAAATATACTGTTGGGATTTCAATTGGGATTGCATTGAATCTGTATAGCAGTTTTGGAAGTATGGCCATTTTCACTATATTGGTTCTTCCTACCCAGGAACAGGGGGTGTCCTTCCGTTTTCTTATATCCTCTTTAATCTCTTTTTTTAGAGTGCTGTAGTTTTCAATGTAGAAATCCTTTGGTTCCTTCATTAGATTGATTCCTAGATATTTCATTTTTTTCAATGTTATTGTGAAAGGAATTGTTTCTCTAATTTCTCTCTCAGTGAGTCTGTTATTTGTGTACAAGAAGGGTATTGATTTTTGAGTGTGGACCTTGTATCCAGCTACTCTGCTGAATCTATCAATTTATTCTAGAAGTCTTTTGGTGGAGTTTTTTGGGTCTTCTATGTAGAGTATCATATTGTCAGCAAATAATGACAGTTTAACTTCTTCCTTTCCTATCTTTTATTTCTTTCTTTTGTCTAATTGCTATGGCTAATGTTTCCAGAACTATAGTGAACAGGAGTGGTGGAAGTGTACATCTCTGTCTTGTTCTTGATTTTAGCATGAAGGTTTTCAGTTTTTGACCATTTAGTATGATGTTGGCTGTTAGTTTTTCATAGCCTTTATCAGGTTGAGATAAAGACCATTTATTCCAATTTTCCGTAGCATTTTTATCATGAATGGGTGTTGAATTTTGTCAAATGCTTTTTTCTGCGTCTATTGAGACGATCATATGTTTCTGTCCTTGGGTCTGTTAATATAGTGTATTACATTTATTGATTTACATATGTTGAACCATCCTTGCATTGCTGGGATAAATCCAACTTGGTCAGGGTGTATGATCTTCTTGATGACCCTCTGTATTCTGTTTGCCAGTATCTTCTTGAGGATTTTTGCATCTATGTTCATTATGAAGATCGGCCTGTAGTTCTCTTTTTTGGTTGGGTCTTTCTCTGCTTTTGGACTCAAAGTAACTCTTGCTTCCAGGAATGAATTTGGAAGTATTGCTTCTCTTTCAATTTTATCAAAGAGTTTAAAGAGTAGTGGCAATAGTTCTTCTCTAAATGTCTTGTACAACTCAGTAGTGAAGCCATGAGGACCTGGGCTTTTCTTTGTTGTTAAATTTTTAATCACATTTTCAATTTCACCGATTGTAATTGGAGTGTTTAGGATTTTTATATCTTCTTCATTCATCTTTGGGAATTTGTATGTATCTAGGAATCTGTCCATTTCTTCTGTGCTTTCCATTTTATTATATTACAGGTTTTCAAAGTAGGTGTTGATGATTCTATGGATTTCTGCTGGATTTGTTGTGACTTCTCCTCTTTTGTTCCTAATTGCATGGATTTGAGCTTTTTCTTTCCTTTTTTGATGAGACTTGCTAAGGGTTTATTGATTTTATTTATTCTTTAGAAAAACCAACTCTTCAATTCATTGACTTTTTGTATCATTCTCTTAGTCTCCATTGCATTGATTTTTGCTCTGATCCTTATAATTTCTTCCCTTGTATGAGTTTTGGGTTTGTCTTGCTCTTCTTTTTCTAGGAGCTTGAGGTTCAGCATTAGGTTGTTTATTTGATCTCTCTCTGTTTCCTTAGTATGGGCATTCACTGCTATGAATTTCCCTCATAGAACTGCTTTCATTATGTCCCATAGATTCCTGTATGTTGTATTGGAATTATCATTTAATTGTAGAAACTGTCTAATTTTTTCTTTAATTTCCTCTGTGACCCATTGGTTGTTCAGAAGAGTGTCATTCAATTTCCATGTGTTCGTGGGGTTCTTGCAGTTTCTTATGCTATTGAGCTCCAATTTTAGTACACTGTGGTCTGATAACATTCAGGGGATAACTTCAATTTCTTTGCATTTACTTAAGCATGTCCTATGAGTGAGTATCTGATCTCTTTTGGACAATGACCCTTGTGAAGCTGAGAAGAATGTATATTCTGACTTTGTGGGGTGGAATACACTGTTGACATCTATTAAGTCCATTTGCCCAAAAGTTTTGTTCAGTTCTATTATTTCATTGTTGATATTCTGTCTAGATGATCTGTCTATTTGTGACAGTGGAGTATTGAGGTCTTCCACTACAATTGTATTAGTGCTTATTTGGTTTTTCATATCCATTAGTATTTATTTTGTATAGTTGTGAGCACTAGTATTTGGTGCATATGTATTTATTATTGTCATCTCTTTTTCTTGTATTGTTCCCTTTACAAGAATATAGTGCCCTTCTTTGTCTCTCTTAATTAGTTTTGGTTTGAAATCTACCTTGTCTACAAATAAAATAGCTACCCTTGCTTTCTTTTGGATTCCTGTCACATGGAGAATTGTTTTTCATCCTTTTACTTTCAATCTATGAATTTTTTTTGAATTAGGTGTGTTTCTTGTATTCAGCATATTGTTGGATTTTGCTCTTAATCCATTCTGCCAGTCTATTTCTTTTGATTGGTGAATTGAGGCCATTAACATTGATGGTTATAACTGATATGTATTGACTTATCCTTGTCATGATATTTTCCTGCTGTTGTCTTTTTTATTTTTTATTTTTCCCCCTCTCCCTTTAATTTCTTGCCTTGCCTGGTGACTTTGTTCTGTTGGGCTTCATGGAGTTCTGACTAGGATATTGTATAGAATAGTTTGGAGTGCTGGTTTGGTATTCATGAAGTTTCTCAGGTGTTTTTTGTTGTGGAAGTACCATATTTCCCCATCAATTTTGAAAGATCGTTTTGTAGGATACATCAGTCTAGGTTGGAGGTTGTTTTCTTTTAGGGCATGAAATACCTCACTTCATGCTCTCCTTGATTTGAGGGTTTGTGTTGAAAAGTCTGCTGTAATTCTGATGGGCTTTCCTTTGCATGTAATTTGTTTCCTTTTTCTAACTGCTTGTAGCATTTTGTTCTTCTGTTGGGTTTCCAGGATCTTGATTATTATATGTCTAGGTGTAGATATTTTTTTTGATCATGGGTAGTTGGAGTCCTATGTTCCTCACTTATCTGTATGTCAAATTCTTTTGCTGTGTTTGGGAAGTTTTCTGCCATTAATTCTGTGAAGATTTTTTAATGTCATTTGTACTTTCTCCTGCTTTTTCATGGATTCCTATCAGTCTTATATTATTCTTCTTTGTGTCATCTAGGACCTGTTGAATTGATTTCTCATGGTCCCTTACTAGTTTTAAGAGATCTCTCTCTATTCATAGTCACTGACCACCATCCTGTTTTCTATATCTGATATTTTGTCTTTAGATTGGCTCAGTCTGCTGTTTATACTTTCAATAGAGTTTTTAATTTCCTAGATATCTGTTTGAATCTGTTTCATGGATTCCATTGCTTTCCTATGTTGAGTGTTCATGATTTCCATTTCTTTCTATGCTTGGCATTCATGGCTTCCATCATGGTCCTGAACTCATCTATTTTTTCATCTCTTTCTGTTCTAGAGTCTCTAATCATGTCTTTCATTCTGCTTACCATCTCTGTAGTAATCTGGGAAATTATTTCTGTTTTGAATTTTCCTAGAGCCTCATTCATCTGTTTTGTTACTTCCTGTGCTATCAGTTCAGAGTGTCCAGGTGGTTGTTTATCAGATTTTTCCTCCTCCTCTCCTAGAATTTGCCTTTGGTGATCTGGAGGTCTGGCTTTGTGCCTTGCTTAAATGTCTTCTCATTTCTATTTTTGTTGTTGGTACTGTTGTTGGTACTTTTTTTTGTTTAATTCCTGGGTTGATACTTCAATATTGCTTATTGTAAGTATCTTTATTGCTTATATTTAGAATCCTTACAGAATGCAATCTCATTTTCAGTATACCAGGAAGGACAACTGATTAGATCAATCACAACACCTTAACCCAAGTGGTACAATCATCAGCAACAATAGCATCAAACACAGCTTAGAAAATGACAATTTGTGGTAGTAATTAATCTATTACCTTTAACCATATGAATTAAATCAAAATTGAGGACCAGCCCAAAATATGTTTATAGTGAATAAACTCTTCAATATAGCAACTTTACCCTTCTGGATGGTGGCTTAGAAGGAGTTAGGAAGTGAGGGATAGATAGGTACAAGGATAGGGAAAGGTTAGAAGTAAGGCCAGAGGACACAGGAAGATCACACAAAGTCTAGGAAACTGTTGAAGGCAAGATGAAAAGACAAAACAAAAGAAAGACAAGAATAGAACAACCTAGCAGCAATTGGGAAGCTAGAAATTGCATTCACTTTCCTTTAAAACTAATGACAATTGAGAGAAGGAAAAAGAGAGAAGAAAAGAAAAAGAAAGAAAAATGAAATCTGAATTAGGACAGTAACATGAATAAAAAGGGAGAGAGATGAAGAACAAGGTGGTAGAGAGAGTGAGAGAAAGAGAGAAAAAAAGAAAAAAGAAGAAAAAAGAAAAAAATAAATTTGAAAGGACAAATAAATTAAAAATAGAAAAAAAACATTTGAAAATAAAAATAAAAATAAAGGGCCTCCTACAGGCTATGTCTCTTCTGTCACAATAGACAATATGGGCAGCAGTGTGCAGATCTAAGTCAATTAGTTTCAGCAAGCTAGCAGCAGTCTGCTGAGATTCAGGCTGATTTCTGGCTGCAAGGCCCAAATTGAGCTCCCTGACCTCCTGCTGGGTTGAACTCTGCAAGGTTCTATTGCAGGTTCCAGCTACCCTTCCCCTGAAGATAGCCCAGGTTCAGATGGGAGGTGGTTATCCCTCCAACCTATCAACTACAGTGGTCTGGTGTGCCTTTATTGCAGAGATTTTCTTCACTTTTCCAGTGGGCTTCAATTTTCATTAAGGAGCTTGAGAGAGGCCCTCTTTCTGTTGTTCACTTCTGCTCTTTCTTCTGGAGTTCAGAACAATGTCCTTTATGACTCCCTGCAACTCTGCAGCATGGATCCAAGTAGTGGCTTGGCACAGCTGTGTGTGTGTGTGTGGGGGGGGTGCTGCTGGTGCCCATGTGGCTCACTTCCTCAGTGCTAGGGGGGCTCTGCTTCTTGGGTGCTTGGGGCAGTGCTACAGAAGTCCAAGTGGACTTGGTTTCTTTTAAATGGCACTAATCTCCTCACACCTCCCTTAACCCTGGCTTTACACATGATTCTTTTTGGCCAACGTTTAAGTTTTTCAAATTTTTCTGTTCTGCTTTTTGTCCCCATATTTTATCACTATAAATCCATCTAACAACAACCAACAATACCTGTCCCACATCCCAAATATTAGGCTGCCTTGAAATTTCCTCCATCAGGTCAATTCATCCACCATCTTTAATTTCAACCTCCCAAAAATTCTCAGGACATAGGAAAAATGTAGACAAACTATTTTTCAGAATGCAGTGTGTATGCCCTTGCCCTGGGCTGATTAGACCACCAGATGGGGGAATGACAGGGAATAAAGAGAAACAGAGATAATATTCAAGGTTCAAGGGGACTGGGAGGAACCTGCTTCTAGGGGACAGACTCAATAATCTCCAGGGTTGACCCTCTATTATTAGCCAACAAGAAGCATAGGAGAGGGGTAGTGTACTTATTCTAGACTGCAGTAAGAATGGGACAACAAAAAATAAGGAACAAGTTAATCCTCACAGAGGGAACAAGTTAGTGGGGTTTAAGTACTTCTCCATACTTAGATTCCTATAATTTTTGCATTGTCCTCAGCAGATGTTGCCTTAGGAGCACTGTGATTATGAGCTTTCCTTAAACAGCCAGGAAATATGCAGCCTTCCATGTATTTCCCTATTCCTAAAGCAAGTCAAACCAGACTTGGGACTGCAGGGCCTGAAGCCTGGCCTCCACCAATCTACATATATGTCATGGCTGGTCCTCAACACACCCTTAGCCTATTTCCTTGTTCACTACTGATAGTTCACAAGCCTACCCTTTACTATGCACATTCCTGTTACTGTTCTGGTCCTCTGAACACTGAGAAAAATCATCTCTAAGGCTTTGTTTACAGCATTGTAGGGTATCTCTAGCTAATATCTCCAAACCTTTTCAAACTCTACTGCAAACTAGTTCTAAAAGCTTCTGAACTACATCATCATGTACAGTCACAACAACAACCCAGTTGTCCAGTACCACTTTTCTGTATTTGTCAGCTTTCCTGTCACTGGGACACAATATCCAATATCTACAATTTAAGAAAGGAGAGGCTTAATTTGGCTCACAGTTTCAGAGGATACAGTCTATGGTTGGCTGACTCCAAGGCAGAAATATCATGGTGGAGTAAAGATGCTTATCTCATGGTAGCTGGAAATTAGAGCCAGAGTACTGTGCCAGAGAGGAAGGAGTCAGGGACTATATACAGTACTGAAGATCATATTTCCATCACCCACCTAGACACACCCAGAGGTGTGCTTTACTAATCCTTTGGGCATTTCTTAACCCAGTCAAGATGGCACATCATAATTGAGTCATATCTTATAAAATGGTTAGTATTGTTTTACTGTCATATATAGCTATGTTAGTAATATATAGAACATACATTTCAAAGCAGTACATTTCAAAGTTTTCTGGCAATATGACAGTTTTACATTCATTAGAGCTTCTGGTTGCAAGTGTCCTACCTGCTGTAGGTTAGATAAATCTTACTCTTTTGAAATAAGTTCCACTAAAAGAATAGTGAGAATCTGACATTTACAGATTTGTAGAGAGTCAAAGTCTATCAATTATTGGGAAGTCCACCAGTTATCAGAAAGATATATTGCATATTTACCTTGACATCTCTAAAAACCTGCAGAAAATTGCCACATTTATAGGCCAGGGCAGGAAAATACTTCAAAATCATCCACTAATTAAAAGTTATTGTAATTGTTATAGTTTATATTCATACATCATACACACATGTACAGTTACTAAAGTCACAACAGATACAATACCTAGATGATATCCAAATTATATCTTAGTACAGAGAATTTAGAAAGAAAATTGAATGTGAGACTAATTCACTGCCTCTTGACATCAGCCATTCTGATAGGATTCTCCTTGCTTGTTACCATACTTGACACCCCAGACCTTCCCTGGATAGAAATTCTTGGTACTGAAACTTTGCTCTTTATTTAAATTCCAATTAGGATTTCACATAAAGGGGAAAAAAGAGCAAAAATCAAGCAGTTTTCTTATGGTAATGGAAGAAAATTATTTCATATATAAAATACTGGAAAGATAAAATGGGAAGATAAAATTAGTTAGTGTGAACATTTTTTGGTGCCTTAGGGTAGTGACTGTTTCCATTTTAAGCAGTATATAGGAATTTCTCCCTTATTCAAGTTTCTAGTTACCCACAGTCAACAACAGTCTGAAAATATTCAATGGAAAATTCCAGAAGTTAGCTATATATAAGTTTACATAACTTGTACTGCAGTACATTGTTGTAATTGTTCTACTATTCATTGTCATTCATGTCTTACTATGCCTAATTTAGAATATGTGCTGCCAAAGTGAGCACTTTACTATGCTTAATTTATAAATTAAACTTTATCATAGGTATGTATGTACAGGATAAAACATAGTATCTATAGGATTCCATACTACATGATTTCAGGCATCCACTAGGGGTCTTGGAATGTGTCCCCATGAATAAGGTGTGGGATGACTGCTGTAATGTGTATTTCATTCTACACTGAGAAAAGCTATTGTCACTCACATGTACATTTTCTTAACTCAGAAATGCAAGGCTGTCAGAGTCAGCTTCAGGGTTAGGTGGTTACTCACACTCTTAGAAACTGTGGAGAATCTAAAGACAGGAATCAGAAAACAAAAGATGCTTTAAATGATGTTACCCCTTGACAGTTTATGAATATTTATTTAATATATTGATTTTAGATATCACAACTGCATACTGCATAGCAATTATACTACATGTCAAATTAAAATGTCCAGTTTATATAACATTCTAATGTCTTTTGAAGTTTACAAACCGAATTACCTGTTTACCAGCACCTATAACCAGGAAGAGAAAAAAGCCTTTTAGTTGAGAGTAAAGAATGGGTAAGGCAGCTGGCAAAAGCCCCAGAATGGGCTGGCACATGCATAAATCCAATTTAGGTTTGAAAGTATCAGGATATTCTGGAAGTGGGATTCATTGTCCAAGTTGGGGTGAGGTTGAGAAAATGTGCCTTGAAAAGTCAGCACCTGAGGAAAGATACATCTTAATGTTGAAGGGGCACTTGCTTCTGAAGGTTCCATGGACAAAAGTCTCTCCAGTTATATTTTAATGCAAGACCCTAAGTGGCCAAGCCATTCCAATTGCACATATTGGGCTGAGAATGATAGAGCAGAGGCCATATTTGGAGGAGTTTTGATAGTGAATGGTTGTGGTCAGTATGTTTTTGTAGATGAAGCCTCATACAAAGATAAAGAATGAGTGACTTCTTGAACAAATGAACTCACATATAAAAGAAGATAAATTGAGTGAGTAGTGCATGCCTGTAATCCCAGCACTTTTGGAAGCTGAGGCAAGAGGATCTCAATTTCAAGTCCAAATTGGGCAATTTAGTGACACAGCATGATATTATCTCAAAATTTAAGAAGGGTAGGACATCAGTGGCATGGGCACATAAGCCCCAGACAAAAACCGCCAGGACAACCAGTAGTGTGTGAGCACAGCCAGAGGACTGCCTGGATACCATCAGTAAGGGTATGCAGGCCCCAGCCAGAGGCCCACCTGGAAAGCAGCAAAATGCAGGGATGCAGAAGGTTATCATTCTGAGCCCAGGAATTGGCTCAGTGGTGAGCAGCAGAGAGAGGGCCTCTCCGAGGCTTGTTGAGAATTGAAGCCCACTAGGAGAGCAAAGAGTCACCTCAATAAAGACTCAGCAGACTGCAGCAGTTGGTGAGATGGTGGGGTCAACACTTCCTACCAAAACCAGAACTGATGCAGGGGAAGGGTGGCACAAACCTTCAGTAGGACTGTGCAGAGTTCAAATCCAAAGGAAGTCAGGAAGCTCAATTCCAGTTTTGCAGCCAGAAACCAGCCTGAACTGTAATGGACTATGGCTGGCTCACTGAGATCAGTTGGCACAGATCTGTGTGCTACTCACATTGTTCACCAGGGAAAATAGAGACATGCCTTGAAGAGGAGATTTTTTTCTTCTTTTCTGTTCTCCTTCTTCATTTCTCACCTTTCTTGTTCCTCTTTCTGTCCTGTTTTTCCCTCAATTGTTCTTATTTTTATAGGCCTGAGAATACAGTTTCTGGTTTTTCTGTTGCTGTCAGTTTGATGTTGATTTTTGTTTTGTTTTGTTTTAATTTTTGGTACTGGGGATTGAATTTAGGACCTTGCTCTTGTGAGGCAGGTGCAGCACCACTGAGCTAAATCCCCAACCCAGTTTGGTCTGTTTTTGTTTTTGTTCCTTTCTTCTCTCTTTTCCTTCTGTCTTCACATTTCCAAAAGTTCACATGATCTTTCTGTGTCCTCTAGTTAGAAGTAATTCTAACATTTCTTCTTCTATTTCTCTACCTCCCTCAAATCCTTCTAAATCTCCCCAAAGGGAAAATCCACTATATTGAAGGGCTAATTTATTGCAAATATATTGCTGGTTGGTTCTAGATTTTGATATATAACCACAAGTCTGGTTCATGTGGTCAAAACTGGTACATTAATAGTTTCAACAGTTTGCCATTTTCTAGGCTGTGTTTAATACTATTGTAGATGCTGATTTTATCAATTTGGCCACAGTGACATGACTGTTCTAGTCAGTTGTTCTTTCTGGTGTACCAAAGACTTAAGGGCCATTACAAACTCAAAACTCAGAGGACAACTAAACCTGGAAGTCAATCCAAGATGCAGCCATTCTCTAAGAGTTTTAAATACTAGCAATAAAGATACTCACAATAAACAATTTACAAGCAGCAACCCAGGCATTAATCAAGAACATCAACAACAAAATAAAAATGAGAAGACACCTAAATAAGACTCAAAACCAGACTCCAGGTCAACAAAGGCAACTCCAAGAGGCAATGAGATGGAACAATCTGAAACTCATCCAATTAGACTACCTGAACTGGCAATGAAAGAGAATCTGGAAAAAATAAAATCAGAAATAATTTCTCAGATAACAACAGGGATGGTGTCCACAGTGAAAGACATGGTTAATAACTATAGAGCAGACACAGATTGAAAAAATAGGGGAGCTGAAGAACATGATGGAATCCCAATATAGGAAAGAAATGGAATCGATAAAACAGATTCAAACAGATATCCAGGAGATTAAAATCTCCATTGAAAGTTTACACAGCAGAATGAGCCAATGTGAGGAGAATATCAGATACAGAAGAAAGGATTGTGATTAGGGACCAGGAAAAGAAAGATTTTTTTAGAAGAGCAAGGAACCACTAGAAATCAATCCAGCAGCTGCTAGATGATGCAAAGAACATGCAAAGTCCTAAAAAGAAAACAACTTTCAACCCAGATTGATGTACCCTGTAAAACTATCTTTCAAAATTGATGGAGAAGTAAGACACTTTCATGACAAAGAACAAGTTAGGAACTTCATGAATACCAAACCAGTACTCCAAAAAACCATTTTTTTTTTTTGGTACCAGGGATCAAACTCAGGTCCTTGCACTTGCACAGCAGATGGCGAAATCGCTAAGCTACATCCCTGGCCCAACTCCAAAAAATTTTAAACAATATTGAGGAAAACATAATGAGGGTCACAACACCACAAAGCCCAACAGAATGAATCTATCAGGCAAGACAAGAAATTAACTGCAAAGGGTAGCATCCAACAACATTAAAATATCATGAGAAGGATAAGTCAATATATATCAATTATGACCATCAGTGTCAGTGGTCTCAATTCACCAATCAAAAGAAATAGACTGGCAGAATAGATCAAGAAGAAAGATTGAACAATATGCTGCATACAAGACACACTTAATTCAAAAAGAAACTCATAGACTGAAAGCTAAAGAGCAAAAAGCAATACTCCGTGTAACAGGAACCCAAAAGAAAGCAAGGGTAGTGTTCCTATTTCCAGACAAAATGGATTTCAAACCAGCACTATTTAAGAGAGACAAAGAAGGTCACTACATCCTTGTAAATGGAACAATCCAAGAAGAAGAGATGACAATCATAAATATCTATGCACCAAATATTAGTGCACCCAACTATATAAAACAAATATTAATGGACATGAAAAATCAATTAAGTACTAATACAATAGTAGTGGGGAACCTCAATATCCCACTGTCACAAATAAACAGATCAAGTAGACAAAAACTCACCAACAAAATACCAGAAGTCAAGAGGAACAGAGGCCCACAGAGCCAAGCAGCTGAGCCTTTCAGGCTGCTGTACCATCACTACAAATGCAGAGAAGCAGAGGCCACCAGTGCTGAGCAGCTGAGCATTTTGGGCTCCTGTACCACCATCCCAAGTGCAGAGAAGCAGAACCCCATCCAGTGATAAGGAAGTGAGCCCCATGGGAGCCAGGAGCAAACCCCATATTGAAATGAGAATACTTTTAAACAAGTCTCAAAACCAGACTTCCAGATCACCTAACACAACCCCAAAGAGAAATAAGATGGAACAATCAAATACTCAACCACCTGGATTCCCTGAATTGGCAACAAAAGAGGATATGGAAAAAATGAAATCAGAAATAATTTCTCAGATAACGACAGAGATTGTGCCCATAGTACAAGACATGATTAATAAATCTAGAAAGGACATGGATAAAAAAATAGAGGAGCTGAGGAAAATGATGGAATCCCAATGTAGGAAACAAATGGAATACATAAGAAAGATGCAAACAGATATCAAGGAGATTAAAAACTCGATTGAAAGTTTAGGCAGCAAAATGAGCCAATGTAAGGACAGAATTTCAGTTATAGAAGATAAGATTGCAATTAGTGACCAGGAAAAGAAAAATTTCTTTAAAATACTAGGGGACCATGAGAATTTAATCCAGCAGCTGCTAGATGAATAACATAAGACTGATTGAAGTCAATGAAGAAACAGGAGAGAGTGCAGATGACATAAAAAAACT
Source organism: Heterocephalus glaber (assembly GCF_053883595.1). Lineage (NCBI taxonomy): Eukaryota > Metazoa > Chordata > Mammalia > Rodentia > Bathyergidae > Heterocephalus > Heterocephalus glaber. Next base: position 12,476,081 of record NW_028258344.1, read on the forward strand.
GTTCACAGAAGTGATGGCAGAAAACGTCCCCAAAAGGGGAAAAGAATTTGACATACAGATAAGTGAGGCATATAGGACTCCAAATAGCCTTGATCCAAAAAATGTACATATAAGCATAAAATAGTTAAAATTCCAGAACCCCAACAGAAGAAAAAAATTCTACAAACAGTTAGAGAAAAGAAAGAAATCACATACAAAGGAAAGTCCATCAGAATCACAGCAGATTTCTCAACACAAACCCTCAAGGCAAGAAGAGCTTGGAGTGATGTATTTCAAGCCCTAAAGGAAAACAGCCTCCAACCCAGATTGATGTACCCTGCAAAACTATCTTTCAAAACTGATGGAGAAATAAGATATTTCATGACAAAGAGCACCTTGGGAACTTCATGAATACCAAACCAGCACTCCAAAAAATTTTAGGCAATACCCTAGGAAAAGACAATGAGGATCACAACCCCAGTAAGCCCAGCAGAATGAAACCATTGGGTGAGACAAGAAATTAAACACAAAGGGGGAGAATCCAACAAAAGGAAAAAGTTATGACAATGATAAGTCAATTTGTATCAGTTATAACCATCAATGTTAATGGTCTCAATTCACCAGTCAAAAGAAATACACTGGCAGAATGGGTCAAGAACTAAGATCCAACAATATCCTGCCTACAAGAAACACACTTACTTCAAAAAGAAACTCATAGACTGAAAGTTAAAGGGTGGAAAATAATACTCCATGTGAAAGGAGCCCCCGAAAAGCAGGAGTAGCTATCCTCTTTGCAGATCAAATGGATTTCAAACCAACACTGATTAAGAGAGACAAAGAAGGACACTACATCCTTGTAAAGGGCACAATCCAAGAGGAAGAGATGACAATCATTAATATATATGCACCAAACACCAGTGCACCCAACTATATAAAACAAATATTAACAGACATGAAAAATCAAATAAGCACTAATACAATAGTAGTGGGGGACCTCAATACTCCACTGTCACAAATATATAGATTAACTAGGCAAAAAAAATCAATGAAATACTAGAACTCAATCAAACTCTTGAACAAACTAACTTAAAAGATGTTTACAGAGTGTTCCACCCCACAAAATCAGAATACAAATTCTTTTCAGCTGCACATAGGTTGTTATCCAAAATAGACCACATACTCGCTCATAGAACATGTTTAAGTAAGTGCAAAGGAATTGAAATTATCCCGTGAATATTATCAGACCATAGTGCAATGAAATTGAAGATCAATAGCATAAAAATCTACAAGAACTTCATAAACACATGGAAATTGAACAACACACTTCTGAATAACCAATGAGTCACAGAGGAAATTAAAGACAAAATCAGACAGTTCCTACAATTAAATGACAATGACAATACAACATATCAGAATCTATGGGACACAATGAAAGCAGTCTTTCATGGGAAATTCATAGCAGTGAATACTCATATTAGGAAAACAGAGTGAGCCCAATTAAACAACCTGATGCTGAACATCAAGCTTCTAGAAAAAGAAGAGCAGGACATACCCAAAGCTCATACAAGGGAGGAAATTATAATGATCAGAGCAGAAATCAATGCAATGAAGACTAAGAGAATGATACAAAAAATCAATGAAGCAGAGTTGATTCCTCAAAAGAATAAACAAAATTGACAGACCTTATCCAACCTTATCAGAAAAGGAAAGAAAAGGCCCAAATCTATGCAATTAGGAAGGAAAAGGATGAAATTAAAACAGACCAAGCAGAAATCCAGAGGATCATCAATACCTAGTTGGAGCACCTATATGCCAATAAGGTGGAAAACACAGAAGAAATGGACAGATTCCTAGATATGTATGAATTACCCAAGTTGAATGAAGAAGATCTAAAAATTCTAAACAACTCAATATCAGTTAATGAAACTGAAAACATAAATAAAAACTTACCAACTAAGAAAAGCCTGGCTCCTGATGTCTTCACTGGTGAATTCCACAAGACATTTAGAGAGGAACTACTGTAACTACTGTTTAAACTCTTCACTGAAATTGAATGGGTAGCAATATTCCCAAATTCATTCCTGGAAGCAAGCATCACCTTGATCCCCAAAGCAGAGAAAGACCCAATCGAAAAAGACAACTATAGGCCAATCTCACTCATGAGCACAGATGCAAAAATCCTTAATAAGACATTGGCAAATAGAATGCAGAAGATCAAGAAGATCATACACTCTGGCCAAAGGGGATACATCCCAGGGATGCAGGGATGGTTCAACATATGCAAATCAATTAATGTAGTACATTATATCAATAGAACCAAGGACAAAAACCATACGATCATCTCAATAGATGCAGAAAAAGCATTTGACAAAATCCAACACACATTTGTGATAAAAACCCTACAAAAAATTGGAATAGATGGTGTCTACCTTAATCTGGTAAAAGCCTTCTTTGAAAAACCAACAGCCAATATCATACTAAATGGTCACAAACTAGAATCCTTTACAGTAAAATCAGGAACAACACAATAATGTGCACTATCACCATTCCTGTTCTACATAGTTTGGGAAACATTAGCCATGGCAATTAGACAAGAGAAAGAAATAAAAGGACTAAAGGTAGGAAACGAAGAAGTCAAATTGTCATTATTTGCAGATAACATGATACTCTATATAGAAGACCCCAAGAACTAGACCAAAAGACTTCTAGACTTAATAACCAAATTCAGCAAAGTAGCTGGATACAAGGTCCAGATACAAAAATCAATATCTTTCTTCTACACAAACAACAAACTCAATGAGAAAGAAATAAGGCAAACAATTCCTTTCATAATAGCATCCAAAAAACTGAACTACCTAGGAATCAACCTAACAAAAGAAATCAAATACCTCTTCTCTGAAAACTATAGCACTCTGAAAAGAGAGATTGAAGATATTATCAGAAAATGTAAAGACATCCCCTGCTCCTGGGTAGGAAGAATCAACATGGTGAAAATGGCCATACTTTCAAAACTGCTATATAGATTCAGTGCAATCCCAATTGAAATCCCAGCAGCATTCTTCACAGATCTTGAGAAAACAATCCAAAAATTCATTTCAAACCAGAAGATACCTAGAGAAGCAAAAGCAATATTAGGCAATAAAGACAAGGTAGGGGATATTACAACTCCCAACTTGAAACTATACTACAAAGCCACTGTGATAAAAAAAAAAAAACAGCATGGTACTGGCAAAGAAACAGACCTGAGGCCCAGTGGAACAGATTAGAAGAATCAGAAACAACTTCAGACACATTCATCCACCTCATCTTTGACAAAGGAGTGAAACACCCTCACTGGAGGAAAGATAGCCTCTTTAATAAATGATGGTGGAAAAATTGGGTTTCAACTTGCCAAAGATTCAAACTAGACCTATATCTCTCATCATAAACTAAACTAAAATTGAAATGGATTAAAGATCTAAAAATTAAAACAGGAACACTAAATTGGCAGGAACAGAGATTAGGTAGAACTCTTGAAGACATTGGTGTAGGAAAAGATTTTATGAACAAAACTTCAGTTCCCCATGAACTCGCACAATCAATCAACAAGTGGGATCTCTTCTTACTAAAATGCTTTTGCACATCAAGAGAAACCACCAACAGTGTGAAGAGACAACCCACAATGTGGGAAAAAATTTTCACCTGCTATTCCTCAGACAAAGGTCTACTATCTAGAATCTATAAAGAAATTTTAAAAAATCAGACCCCCCAAATTTAAAGACCCAATCCAAAAATGGGCATCTGAAGTGAACAGACATTTCTCAAGCAAAGAAGTAGAAATAGCAAATAAACATATCTGTTAAACATCATTGGTCATTCAGGAGATGCAAATGAGAACAACACTGAGATTCTACCTCACCCCAGTAAGAATGGCTGCTCTCATGAAATCAACCAATGACAAATGCTGGCTGTGCTTTAGGGAAAGAGGAGGCCTACTCCACTGCTTGTGCAAGAGTAGACTGGTGAAACTACTGTGGAAATCAGTATGGAGATACCTCAAAGAACTAGGACTGGAAGTCCCATTTGACCCAGCTATTCTCCTGCTGGGTATCTTCCCCAAAGAATTAAAAGAATCATACCACAGTGATATATATGCACCCATGTTCATAGCAGCACAATTTTTAATAGCTAAAACTTGGAAGCAGCCCAATTGCCAATCAACTGGAGACTGGATAAAGAAAATGTGGTTGTTTTATGAAATGGAGTACCACTTAGCCATCAAAAATGAGAAATTAGAGACATTTACAGCTAAATGGATACATATTGAGGTGATACTCTTAAGTGAAACAAATAGGATGCACATGTGTAAATACCAAATAATTTATCTAGTGCGAGAAACTGAAAGTGTAAATAAGGACTAAAAGGTATAATAGATAATGTGAAATCAGAAAAAAGGGGGCAAAGGGGATCGGGAAGTAGGAGGAGTAGGGGAAAGGAAAGAAGGGAATGGAATTAATATAAGAAAATGAAAAAATGGAAACAAAGTCTTTGTAAATAGAGAGTGATGGAGGGGTTATATATGGAGGGCAGGAGAATGGGGAAAAAATGAGAACCAAGAGAGATTATGTAAAGGTGCAAATTTCCAATGACGAATGTCATTATATTGTATACCTAAAATGTACCAATAAAATTAATTAAAAAAATACTGGAACTCAACCAAACTCTTGAAAAAAAAATGGACTGAACAGATTTTTAGAGTGTTCCAACCCACAAATTCAGAATACACATTTTGTTCACCTGCACAAGGGTCATTCTCCAAATTAGACCATGTACTTGCTCATAGCACGTGTTCAAGTAAATGTGAAGGAATTGAAGTTATTGCCTGTATATTATCAGATCATAGTATGTCAAAATTGGAGATCAATAGCAAAAGAAACTACAAGAAAGTCATAAAAACATGGAAATTGAACAACACTCTTCTGAAGAAGCAGTGGGTCACGAGAAAATAAAAGAAAAAATTAGATAGTTTCTACAGTTAAATGACAATGCCAATACAACATGTCAAAATTTAAAAGATGCAATGAAAGCAGTCTTACAGGGAAATTCATACCAGTGAATACTCATATTAGGAAAACAAAATGAGCTTAAATAAATAATCTAATGCTGAACCTCAAGCTTCTAGAAAAAGAAGAACAAAACAAATCCAAACCTTCTATAAGGGTGTATATTATAAATATCAGAGCAGAAATTAATGGAAAGAACACCAAGAGAATCATACAAAAAATCAGTGAAGCAAATAGTTGGTTCTTTGGAAGAATAAATAAAATTGACAAACTTCTAGACAGCCTTACCAAAAAAAGGGGGGGGGAGGCCCAAATCCATGCAATTAGGAATTAAAAGGGTGAAATTATAACAGACTCAACAAAAATTCAGAGGATCAAAAATACCTACTTTGAGAACCTATATGCCAATATGATGGAAAACACAGAAGAAAAAGACCGATTTCTAGATATATATGAATTACCAAAGTTGAATGAAAAACACCTAAAATTCTAAAGAACCCAATATCAATCAATGAAATTGAAAATGTAATAAAAAACTTACCCACAAAGAAAAGCCCAGGTCCTGATGGCTTCACTGTTGAATGTCCCAAGATATTTAGAGAACTATTGCCACTGCTGTTTAAACTCCTCAGTGAAATTGAAAGGAAAACAATACTCCCAAATTCATTCCTGGAAGCAAGCATCACCTTGATCGCAAAAGCAGAGGAAAACCCAAAGGCAAAAGAGAACTATAGCCCAATCTCCCAAATGAACTTAGATGCAAAAATCCTCAATAACTAGCAAACAGAATGAATCAGATCATCAAGAAGATTATACACCCTGACCAAGTGGGATTCATTCCAGGGATGCGGAAATGTTTCAACATATGCAAATTAATAAATTTAATACACTATATTAACAAAGCCAAGGACAAGAAACATATGATCATCTCAATAGATGCAGAAAAAAAATTTGACAAAATCCACAACCCATTCATGATTTTAAAAAAACTCTACAAAAAATTGGAATAGATTCTCTATCTCAACTTGATAAAAGCCATTTATGAAAAATCAGCAGCCAACATCATACTAAGTGGTCAAAAACTGAAAGCTTTCATGCTAAAATCAGCCACAAGACAAGGATGTCCACTATCACCACTCCTGTTCAATATAGTTCTGGAAACATTAGCCACAGCAATTAAACAAGAGAAAGAAATAAAAGGAATAAAGATAGGAAAGGAAAAAGTTAAACTGTCATTATTTGCAGATGACATGATACTCTATATAGAAAACCCCAAGAACTCCACCAAAAGTCTTCTAGACTTAACCAAATTCAGTTGAGTGGCTGGGTACAAGATCAACACACAAAAATCAATAGCTCTCCTATACACTAACAACAGACTCACTGAGAAAGGAATTAGAGAATCAACTCCTTTCACAGTAGCATTGAAAGAAATGAAATACCTAGAAATCAGTCTAACAAAAGAAATAAAAGACCTCTACTCTGAAAAGTACACCACTCTGAAAAAAGAGATAGAAGAGGTTATCGGAAAATGGAAAGACATCTCTTGATCTTGGGTAGGAGCCAATATGGTGAAAATGGCCATAATTCCAAAATTGCTGTATAGATTCAATACAATCCCTATTGAAATTCCAACAGTATATTTCACAGAACTAGAGAAAACAATTCAAAAATTCCTTTGGAGCTAGAAGAGACCTAGAATAGCAAAAACAATTCTAAGCGACAAATACAAGGTAGGGAGATCACAATCCCCAACTTGAAACTATACTACAAAGCTACCATGATAAAAAACAGCATGGTACTGGGCTGAGTGGTGCCACGCTTGCCTCTCAATGCAAGGCCCTGAGTTTGAATCCTGGTACTGCAAAAAAAAAAAACCAACCAAAAACAAGAAAAACCCCACAGCATAGTACTTAGGACATTGGGGTAGGAAATAGACTTAAGCATCAGAGGAACAGATTAGAAGATGCAGAAACAATTCCAGACATTCTCAACCACCTCATCTTTTATAAAGGATCCAATCATCCTCACTGGAGGAAAGATATCCCCTTTAAAAAATGGTGCTGGAAAAATTGTGTTTCAAGTTGCTGAAGATTAAAACTAGATCTGTATCTCTCACCATGCACTAAAATAAAATTGAAATGGATCAAAGATCTAAACATTAAAACAGAAACACTAATTTGGCTGGTACAGAGGTTAAGTAGAACTCTTGGAGAAATTGGGGTAGGAAAACACTTCATGAATGCAACCTCAGTCTTACGTGAACTAACACAAAGAATCAACTGGGATCTCGTCTTATTAAAAAGCTTCTGGGGCATGGATTTAGCTCAATGGTTCCACTGCCTGCCTCCTAAGCAAAAGGTCCAGAGTTCGATTCCCAGTACCAAAAACAGAAAAGCTTCTGAGCAGCAAGAGAAACAACCAACAGAGTGAAGAGACACCCCACATGTGGGAAAAATTTTTTACCAGCTGTTCCTCAGACAAAGGTCTACTATCTAGAATATATAAAGAAGTTTTAAAAATCAGACCTCCCAATTTAAAGACCCAGTCCAAAAATGGGGATCTGAAATGATCAGACATTTCTCAGACAAAGGACTAGAAACAGCAAATAAATAGGAAAAAATGTTCAACGTCACTGGTCATTCAAGAAATCCCAATGAAAACAATGCTGAAATCTACTTCACTCCAGAAAGAATGGCTGCTATCAAGAAATCAACCAATAATAAATGATGGTGAGGTTGTGGGGTTAAAAGGAACCCTTGTCCACTGTTGGTGGGAGTGTAGAGTGATGCAACCACTGTGGAAATCAGCATGGAGATACCTCAAAAAACTAGAATTAGAGGTCCCATTTGACCTAGCTATTTCCTTGTGGGGTATCTCCCCCAAAGAATTAAAACCATCATACCACAGAGATATATGTGCACCCATGTTTATAGCGGCACAGTTTGCAATAGCTAAAACTTGGAAACAGCCCAATTGCCCATCAAGTGGTGACTAAATAAAGAAGATGTGGGGTTTATTTTTATAAAGTGGAATACTACTCAGCCATAAATAATGAAAAACTAGAACTATTTATAGCTAAATGGATGCACATTGAGGCCATGCTCTTAAGTGAAATAAATGGGACACACATGTGTAAATACCGAATAGTTTCTCTGGTGTGAGAAACTGAAAACGTAAATGAGGATCAAAATGTATAATAGACAATGTGAAATAGGAGAAGAGGTCCAAAGGGGAAGGAGTAGTGGGAAGGTTAGCCAAAAGGAAAGAAGGAAAAGGAAAAAAAAGGAGAAAAGGAAAGAATGGAAACAAAGTCTATGTAAACAGAGAGGGGTGGAGGGGTAAGGGAGGACAGGGGAATGGGGAAAAAATAAAAACCCAGATATATCATGTAAAGGTACAGATTCTCAATGATGAATGTCATCATATAATTAATTAAGTAATTAATTTAAGAAAGCCTAAATAAATGGAAAAAGGCCAGGGATGTAGCTCAGTGAAAAGAGCCTAGGTTTAATCCCGAGCACCAGAGAAAAGGGGATATATTAATATATTTTATAGGTAACAAAATCGCAATGTGTGTTTTAATATTTTGCTAATTTCTATTATGCAAACTCTTTTAGGCTCATTATATAAATAATATATAATTTCTTTAAAGTGTCCAAATTCCCTTACTGCATTGTAAATTTCTTTAGAAATAGACCTATTTAATTTATTTTTGTTTCCTCCGGAGCATTATCATATAGAAGATATTCAATGAATGCATGTTTACAGTGATTAGATTAATAATAGCTTTAAAATTTGATAAATTAGTAAGATATTTCAATTAAGGTATTAAAAATAAAAATTCCTGGTTAAAAATTGTTATGATGATTAATATTAAATTTTTGAGAAGGAAAATATGCTTGAGAATTTGGAGTATCTGGTAGAACACAAATAAAAGAGGCATGAAAAGAGGTATGAAATGAGTCAAATAAAAGCATGAGGCATAATTTTGCTCAAAATATAAAGTCATAGCCTAGAAAAATTTCAGAGAAAAAGAAAAAATATCAGACAAACTAAAGCACAGAAATCATAGTGAATCTGGAATAAAGGAAAGAAAAGTTATTACTATTTGCAAAAGTATGTAACCTTCATTGAGTAAAATACCAGAGATAAAATCAGGTTAAATTGATTTTTATTATAATTATATTTAAAATTTTAAATTCATCAATGTAGTTTATATGCACACATACATCTACATTCATATCTGTAAAATTTATATTTTAAATATATTGTTCATTTTTATATTATATAAATGGTTGAGAGAAACATTTTCTCATACTTAAACATAAACTAATCAATCTTGGAAAGATAAAAAGTCTGTTCATTTCCACCTTATGAAAATACTGGAAAGAATTTACTGCTTTATTCTCTTTCTCAGGCTCATTCTGATCTCATAGAATATGCATTTTCAGTTTTAGTCTACAAAATTTCCACAAATATCCTGAATTTTTGCTTCTTTATCTTTGTCAATAGTCTTATTTCCCCCATGGCTATTTTTACAGAATTCATTTTTATTTCTATGTGACCAGTGGAACCCTGTTTGTCAAGTTCAATAACATCCTTAGGAGGAAATTACAGGGAGCAATTTGGGTCAGTCACTTTCTTGGAGGGAAAATATTAACACCCTCACCTCTTGCCCTCAATATTAGATCCTGCATAGGAGTGAGCTGCTCATTTTCTGGAGTGTTAAGTAGTCACTTGGTAAACAATCTCTTTTATTGTCTGGGAAAAAATAGCCTCAGAAATTTCTAGGAATAAATGTTTTAAAAGTAGAAAAATGATAAAGAATATTATCACACAATGGTCCCCTTCCAATTTTATCTTTAATACAGATTATATATATGAATATATATATTTGTGAGAGCACTTATTAAACTTGAGAAATTTATAGGAAAGTAGAAATACCTTAAGACTGCAATGTTAAGTGAAATAAATCAGATATACAAGCCCCCAACCCAAAACCCAGGGATAGCAATTTCAGAGTTCTCAGATATTTGAAGGAAGGATAATTCTGCAGTATTTCCATTCTGCTTTAAATACCTAAAGTAGTTTGTGTCCTGCAGTAGAGATTATAGTTGACAAAAATTGAGGCTACCATGAGCAGTGGTCAGATTATCCATATAGAAGATCAACAAAGCATAGCAGAGTTGAACCAGACCAAGTGGGCCTAACAGACATCTACAGAACATTTTGTCACAGCTACAGAATAAATATTTGTCTCAATAGCACATGGGACATTTTCCAGGACAGCTCATATGGTAGGCCATAAAACAAATCTCAGTAAGGTTTAAAATTTGAAATAATATTGAGTATTCTTTTTCACCACAACACAGAAAGCAAGAAATCAGTAAGAAGATAAATGTTGGAAACTATAAAAATATACAGAAATTAAACTACATACTTCTGAACAACCAAGGAAGAAATTGGGACAGAAGTTTAAAATTTTTTTGGAACAAATAAAAATGGAAATAGAACATACCAAAATATCTGGGATGTGGCAAAACCAGTACTAAGAGATTAACGGTGGTACATATCTATAATACCAGTTCCTTGGGAGGCTGAAGCAGGAGGATCACAAGTTTGAGGTCAGGCTGGGCAAAAATAAAACAGAAAGGTTTAGGAATGTATCTCAGTGGAAGAACTCTTGCCTAGCATGCACAAGGCCTTGAATTTAATAATCAGTACTGCAGAAAATAATAATAAAGGGCAAAATGTTTAAAGAAATCAACACCTACATCAAAAAAAGCAGAAAGATGTCAACTTAGCAAGCTGTTATTATGTCTCAAGGAAAATCAAACCAAACCCTAAATTAGTACAAAGAAAGAGTTAAAATCAGAGCAGAAATAAATAAACTTTCTATAGATATATATGAAAATATATGGATATACAATCTATATATGAATATATATAAAATCTATACATGCATATATATTTATCAACAAAATGAAATGTTATTTTAAGAAGATCAACAAAGTTGTCAAACCTTTAACTAGACTAAGAAAAAAAAGAGAAGATTCATAAATATGGAAATTAAAAGAATCATTAGAAACTATTATAAATATGCACCAACAATTGATAACCTAAAATAAATAGACAAGTTCCTGAACACACATATCTAACCAAGATTGAATCATGAAATAGAAAAGCTGAACAGACCAATAATGATTCAAAAAGATTATATCAGTAACAAAAAGGACTTCTATCAAAGAAAAGCTCAGAGCTGGATGGTTTCACTGCTGAATTCTATTAAACTTAAAGAAGAACTACTACTAATTCTTCTCAAATTTTTCAAAAAAGTGGGAAAGGATGAAATTCTTCCAAACTCATTCTATGAGGCTACAAAAGCACAACAACAAAAAGAAAGCTATAGGATGATATCCTTCATGAACATAGATACAAAGACCCTTAACAAAACTCTAGAAAATGAAATTCAGCAATACGTTGTAAACATTACTCATCATAATCAAGTGGAATTCATTCCCAGTTTGTACGGAGGGGTCAACATAAACAATTCAATTATTGTTATACACCACATCAATGTGTAGGGGCAGAGAGACATAAACAAAAACTCAGGGGGCTGGGGATTGAGCTCAGTGGTTTCGCCACCTGCAGTGCAAGCGCAAGGGCCTGAGTTCAATCCCCGGTACCAAAAAAAAAAAAAAAAAAAAAAAAACCTCACGGGAAAACATGGATGACTAACATTTTAAAATCATTACATGCTTGTCTGTGACTGACGAGTGTAGGACCATCACATGCGTATCTATGTACCATGTACTTGAAAGAGTGTACCCTACTGTATCCCTATGAGAGTGTTACTCACATTTACCTGTGCTGACCTTGTCCCCTGCTCAGAAACAAAGGCTAAAACCTTGATTGGCCTAAACCACCAATCACTGAAACAGTTATTTTCAGAAACCAGCTTAACCCTACAAGTATGAAGTACTTCTCATTCTCACCGGGCATCCTGAGAGGCATGTCCCCTATCTTGTAGCATCACTCTGGTGCTAAAGTAGTCTATTTTCTGCTTTCTCTGTAGTTGCAGCACTCCAAATAAAATTTCACTTTGCAATATACCAGTCTTGACTCCCTCACTTTCTTGCTAAGAGCCCCAATTCTTTATCCTTCACTGGAGTGATAGTAAGGACTGGAAGAAATGCAAAATGTCACTCAGAGACCCTCTGCTAGATGTAGCAAACAGAATGAAAGACAAAAACCACATGATCATCTTAATAGGGGCAGGAAAAATATTTGATAAATTAAACATCCTTACATGATAAAAATGAACAAATTAGGTATAGAAGTCACATACTCCAACATATCAAAGGCCGTGTATATAACAAGCCCATTGCTAACATTATACTGAATCGAGTAAAATTGAAAGGTTTCTTTCTGAGACCTAGAACCAAACAAGGTTCCTCACTCTCACCATTTTTAATCAACACACTACTAGGAGTCCTGGCCAGAGTAAAAATGCGAGAAAAAGAAATAAAGGGTATTCAAATTGGAAAGAAGAAAGTCCAATCTTCACTATTTACAGATGACATGATAGCAAACCCCAAAGACTCCATCCCCAAAAAACTATCAGAAATGAAAAATGAATTCAGCAAAGTTGTAGGATACAAAAATCAATATTGAGTTTTCTGAAAAATAAATCAAGAATTTAATCTCATTTTCAACAGTTGCCAAAAAATAAATTAATAAATGAAAACCAGATAAGAGTACCTGAGAACAAATTTAACCAAAGAGATGAGAGAGCTCTATGGTGAAAATTATAAAGTACCAATGAACTAAACTCTAGGGGATACACATGGGAAAGATCTATCATACTCATTAGAAGAATCAATATGCTAGTATGTACCTGGAATGATCTAAAGATTCTTTTTTTTTAGATGAACTCATCTATTTGACATATTAAATTATGCAAAGAAAAATATTTGCAACTGCATAAAAAGAATCATATTCTCATACTACTCGAACACCCAGCAGTGGTAAAAATAATGAATGGACCCCAGGATTTAATGGAAAAACATTCTGTACAGAAAAGTTTCAGGCTTCTAACTTCACTGAATCCCAAACTAAACGTGCTTCTTTGTATTCTTCAGCTTCTTCCAAATCTTTTTCACTTTCTAATATTTGCTGAAGATCAGTATAAGCCGCCTCTAACCTGTGCTGGCAATCTGGGATCATCATCCGGGACTCTTGCAGGATCTCTGCCTGGTTTTTAATAGCATAATTTTCGCCATCTTCAGCTTTCATTTTTTCAATCTTTTCTTCTTGTCGCTTTGCTTCTTTTTCATACATCACTTTTTCTTTGACCAGTCGCTTCACCACACCGGTCTTGATCTTGATCTGCCTCATGCGAGGATCGGCCATGGTGCCTGGACACAAGGGAAGGAGGAGCACTGGGCTGGTGGGGCCAAGAGAGCAACAGCACGGGGCAGTTGATCTACAGATTCTTATCTGTAGGAAGGAATGCAATCCTGATCAAAATATCGATGAAATTATTTACAGAACTTCAAAAGACAATCCTAAAAATTATATGAAACCACATAAAATGCTGAATAGCCAAATCAATCAAATAACACAGCAGGAAGTGTTAAATTACTTCAAAATATACTACAAAGCTGTAGTAGTCAAAACAGCATAGCGCTGGCATAAAAATATGCATGGACCCATGCAAGAGAATAGAATACCTAGCAGTAAACCACACATATACCAAAACTGATCTTTTATAATAGTGCAAAGAACTTTTTGAAGAAAATATAGTCTTTTCAATAGTGTTGTGAGGATTGGATAGCCACAAGCAGAAAAATGAATTCAGACCCCGTTTTCATAATAAAAATAAACTCAAAATGCCCCCAAAACTTAAATGTAAATCCTGAAACTATAAAATTACTAGAAGAAAAAGTTGGGGGTGGGAGCTTGACATTAATCTGGGGAATTTTTTTAATGACCCCAAAAGTATAGGTAACAAACACAAAAATAGACAAATGGGATCAAATGAAAGTAAAAAGCTTTTGCAAAGCAAAAGAAACAACTGAAAAAGAATAAAGACATCAATGAATTGTGAGAAAATATTTTCAAGCTATGCATCTGACAAGGGATTGATATCCAAAATATATACTGGGTTCAGACAACTGAACAGCAAAATGATCCAATTCAAAAATGAGAAAAGGTCCTGTCTTAGTCACTTTCCAGTTTCTGAGACAAAATACCAGATACTTGCAATTTAAAGAAATTTATTTGGGCTCATGGTTTCATTTCATGATTAGCTAGCTCCAATACAGAAGGGCACAGTGGAAGGGCCTAGGGAGAAAAGGCTGCTCACATCATGGCAACCAGGAAGCATACAGAAGAGAGGATCTGGGAATAAGAATGGCCCACCTCTTACCAGAATCCACCTTTTAACAGCACATTCAGGTACTGAATTCATCAATGGATCTATTTATGAATGTAGCACCCTCATGATCCAATAACCTTCCAAATACATGAAATTTTGGGGGGACATTTTAAATCTAAATCATAACAGAATCTGAATAGATACTTCTAAGAAAAACATATACAAAGACACAAGAAGCATATGAAAAATTCTCAGTATCATTAGTTATTAGGAGAAATGAAAATTAAAACCACAATAAGATGTCATTTTACCCTAGTTAGAATAGCTATTATCAATGACTTGTTAGAAAGACAAGATAAATTATATCAAGTGTTAGATAGGACATGAAGAAAAGATTATCCTTACACACTGTTGATGGGAATGGAAATTATTACAGTGATTATGGAAAGTTATGTAGAGTTTCCTCAAAAACTTAAAATAGATACCAAATAGTTTCTCTAGTGTGAGAAACTGAGAGTGTAAATAAGCATTAAAAGGATCAATAACTAATAAGTGATACTTTGAAATAGGAAAAGGTCCAAAGGTATAGGGGTGGTGGGAGGAGAGGGGGAAAGGAAAGAATGGAAAGGAAAAATTATGAGAAAAGAAAAAAAAATGGAAATGAAGTCTATGTAAATAGGGAAGGGTGCAGGAGTGAAGGGTGCACAGGTAATGGGGAAAAAATAAGAACCAAGATACATCATGTACAGGTACAAGCACCCAATGAGAAATGTAAATGTGTTGTATACCTAAAATGTACCAATGAAAGAATTTAAGCAAAAATAACCCAAATTAAAATAGAACCACCATATGATTCAGCAATCCACTACTGATTATAAATTCAAAGGAAATAAAGTAAGTACATTAGTCACTTGCACAAGAGAAAAGGGTATTTCTCTGTAATACAAAAATGCTTATATGCAGTTCAGGGCTCCACCGTTCTGCAGTCCATCCTCCAAACTTGCTGCTTGGCAATTTTCAACATTCAGCTTCCACTTCTGACTTAACATTACGATTTTCAAATTCCAGCCAATGGGAACTAGGTGAAGGGAGAGTGGCAGGTTGGCCTTTCTTTATGGGGAGGACCTGGAAGTTGTATACATGATTTCCTCTCACTTCCCTCAGATCTAGAAGTTAAACATGTTGCTGCACTTTTGCTGTAAATGGAGTCTTATATATGTAGCCCTCAACTGGGCAGTTATTATCTCAGCTGAAAGTGCTCAGTTCTGTTATTAATAGCACATAAGAAGCCTGTCATGAACACTGGAGACAACTAAAGTCTCTGCAACAGATAGCATAAAATAAAAAAAACCTTTAGTACATAAGCCATGGTAATAAACATTAATAATGATACTCTCCATTTAATCATCTTAGGATCTTGTACCTTCAAGAGAATATATTATTTCAGATTTTAGTTGAAAAGACAATTCTTTGGAGTTGTGTTACATAATGATTTGAAGAAGTTATATTTGTCTCTGTATCAGACTTTAATGTGAAATACTGAATCAAATGCCAGAAGAAAATATCTCTCTCTTTATGAAAGGATATTTTGCTCCTATATTCCCTTGTAGAAAAAATAAATAATGAAATTTGAGAGTTTTATCAAAGTGCCACAGAGAGTCTCAGCTGTATAGAAATTTCAGGTGGCATGTTTACTTTTACAGAAACACATTTGAGTCTATAATACTGTTTGTGACTATAAAAATCTTCTAATTCTTCCTTTGAAGCAATATATTTTAGAGTCAGCTGCAGATCTGATCAGATCTGGTTGTACACTTGAGTGGCCTGTTAATTTACCCCAGAAGACCTTTTAAAATACCACAATTTTAACTTTAATGAATACAAAGATATATCAAGGACTTGGGATGGAGTGGCCATTGGAAAAGTTGAATGTGAAAAGGCAGATTTTTAACACTCTTCATTCCTTAATGGGTTCTTTCTCCTTCTCTCATCAGTACTCAGCCTCATTAAGTTTCTGCTCCTCTGAGTACATCTCAATTCACAGTCTCCTTGACAAAGGTCTTATTGCTTGTTATTACTCCCATTTTGCAGATGATAAAATCCCTTTCTTCAAAATAATGAATCTTAAATGGTTATCAGAGACATATGGGTGAGGAGACTCCTCTTTGTATTGTAAATTCATACCACATTGATTCTCCACCCACAGAGTTGTGCACTCGTTGGATGTGTGGGAAACTAAGCATTTCTATTTGAGGCAAAATAAGCATGTGGTTATGAGGATAAGTAATTAGGCAGGAGTCACTTGGTTTTGAGACTCTTGTAATTACTGAGACAAAATATTTCATAAGTTTTGGAATGGGCTTTGTATTGTAATTACAGATATAGGTGGTCTAAATTAGCACAGAAAGAACATCTATGCCTCTCTCTGTCTAATTTCATTGTTGATTTACACCTCATGGAGCTGTCTGAAGTGGCTCTGTCTAGAGAAACACCACTTGTCATAAAAGAGATGTTTAAATACTTGTCTTCTTATAGGACTTAGCTTACTTTAACTGGACTCAGGAAGCAATATCTGAAGAACAGCTAACAGCAGATGGCATTTGGGGGAGTTTTGAAATCCCTCAGCTGTACTGTCAGCCACAGAAGTCATTTTGATTATTTTTGCTGTAAACTCTACATTTTTCACTTAAAAATGCATTTTAGAAATTAGCTGAGGCCATTTGGGGGAGAAGTACAAACTTGAATTCTCATACCCTGAGGTATTATCCTGCTGCATACTTCCAGGGCCACTCTGCTGCCCAAAGAGAGAGAAGGGAAAAGCTTCCCAGACAGGGAAGACTACTGGCAGCTAGTCAGCAGATGGAGGGAATTTAAATTGAAAGTTAGAATCCAGTACAACCAAAGTGAACAGCAGCAGGGTCATGGTCTCCATTTGGGGCGGAGGCACAAACTCAAACTCTGATAACCCAGGCATCACACCACCGTCCACCCTCTGTTTTGGTCTCTTCTCCCAGGGATGCTCTGTGGTGCTGAGAGAAAGAAGAGAATAAAAATTGAGCCATGGTGGACTGCTGGGAGCTAGTCAACAGATAGAGGGAATTTATATTTTGAAGTAGAGAATGGATCCAGTTAAACTCTGCTCCCAAGTCCACCCAGGACCTTGAGAACAAAAGGCTGGAGACACCCATTCTGATCTGAGACCAGACATGGGGGCAGGTAAGGGGCCTTGTCTGGGGTCAGAAAGGGGACGCTCCCCCCTCCCCTGCACTGAGACAATGGACACATGCAAAAGGTGCCACAGCAGCAGAGAGAGAGGTGTGCAGACAGGACCACAGATGGGAAATTTGGACAAGAGACAGACAGAAGACTGCTATTTGAGGAAAGGCCTCAGATCTCAACCCCAGAAGTCAGAAGTTGAAGCCCACTGGGGAGTGAAGAGAGGCACTGTAGTGAAGACCCAAGACTCTCCTTTCTTGTTCCTGTTATTATCCTAATTTTTTTTCCTTTCTCTTTTCTTTTCTCCTTTTTCTTTCAATTGTTTTTATTCTTTCTTTTTTGTACCAGGGATCAAAGTCAGGACCTTCCACTTGCAAGGCAGGTGGTGGCACCACTGAGCTAAATCTTCGGCCCTCAATTGTTTTTATTCTTATTGGAGAGTGAATATAGTTTCTAGTTTTCCTGTTGCTGATAGTTTGTTCTGTTCTTGTATTTGTTCCTTCTGTCTCTCTTCTCCTCCTGTCTTCACCATTTCCCAAAGTTTCTATGATCTTTCTGTGTCCTCTAGCCCAATTTCTAACCTTTCCCTCTCCTTCTATCTCTCTATCTGCCCCCCAACTCCCTGAAAGTCTTCTTTCCAGAGGGTAAAGCTGTTATATTGAAGTTCTTACTTACTGTAAACATATTTCTGCATGGTCCTTGATTTTGATATATACAAGTCTAGTTCATGCTGTTAAAGGTGTCAGACTAATAGGTACCACAATTTGTCATTTTCTAAGCTGAGTTTAATGCTATTGTTGATGCTGATTGTATTTCTTTGGCCAAGGTGACATGATTGTTCTAGTAAATTGTCCTTCCTGGTATTCCAAGACTGAGATTTTTTAAGGGCCATTACAGACTGAAAACCCAAAGACCAACTATACCTGGAAGATAATCCAAGAAATAGGCATTCTCTAAGGGTTCTAAACGCTAGCAATGAAAGTACTTGCAATAAGAAATTTACCAGCAGTAACCCAGGAATTAAACCAAAAACATCAACAATGGAAAAAAGTAGAAATGACAAGACATCTAAATAAGACACAAACCCAGACTTGCAGATTACCAAAGGGAAATACAAGGGGACATGATATGGAAAAATCAGTAACTCAAACACATGGACTCCATAAACTGGCAATAAAAGAGGATCTAGAAAAAATGAAATCAGAAATAATTTCTCAAATAAGAACAGGAGATGGTGACCATAATGAGAAACAGGGAAAAGAAAGAGTCAATAATAGGAAAATATCATCACAAGAGAAACTCAATGCATATCAGTTATAAACATCAATCTTGGGGGCAGGGATTAAGCTCACAGATACCATGCCTGCCTGGCAAGTGCAATGTTCTCAGTTTGATTTCCAGTACTGAAAGAAAAAAAATCAATGTCAATGGTCTCAACCAATCAAAACAAATAGGCTGGCAGAATGGATCAAGAAAAAAGATCCAGAGAAGCTGAGCTGGTCCCAGAACCTGGAAGAAAGCTCCCCCACTGCCATCCCAAGCTCCTAGGGCAGAGAACCTGAGCCTCAAGGGTGCCAGAAGCACCCCCCCCCGCCACCTTGCAAATGAGAAGACACGTAAACAAGCCTCAAAAACAGACTTCTGGATCACCTACACCAAACTCAAAGGGAAACGAGATGGTACAGTCTGATATTCAACCACCTGGACTCTCTGAACTGGCAACAAAAGAGGATCTGGGAAAAATGAAATCAGAAATAATTTCTCAGATAACAGCAAAGATTGTGCTCATGGTGCAAGACATGATTAATAAATCTACAGAGGACACAGATTAAAAAAAAAGGATTTGAGGATCATGATGGAATCCCAACATAGGAAACAAATGGAATCCATAAGACAGATGCAAACAGATTTCCAGGAGATTAAAAACTCCATCGAAAGTCTACACAGCAGAATGAACCAATGTAAGGATAGAATTTCAGATATAGAAGAAAAGTGACCAGGAAAAGAAAAATTGCTTTAAAACTGTAAAGGAAAATGAGAAATCAATCCAGCAGCTGCTAGACAATGCAAAGAAGAATAATATAAGACTGATTGGAGTCAATGAAGAAACAGGAGAGAGTGCAGATGACATAAAAAAACTGTTCACAGAAGTGATGGCAGAAAACTTCCCAAGGAGGGGAAAAGAACTTGACATACAGATAAGTGAGGCATATAGAACTCCAAATAGCTTTGATCAAAAAAAATCTACACATAGGCAAATGATAGTTAGGATTCCAGAAATCCAACAGAAGACCAAAATTCTACAAGCAGTGAGAGAAAAGAAAGAAATCACATACAAAGGAAACCCATCAGAATCACAGCTGACTTCTCAAGGCAAACCCTCAAGGCAAGAAGAGCTTGGAGTGATGTAATTCAAGCCCTAAAGGAAAACAGCCTCCAACCCAGATTGATGTATCCTGCAAAACTATCTTTCAAAATTGATGGAGAAATAAGATGCTTTTATGATAAAGAGAACCTTAGGGACGTCATGAATACCAAACTGGCACTCCAAAAAATTTTAGACAATACCCTAGGAAAAGACAATGAGGATCACCACCCCAGGAAACCCAGCAGAATGAATCCATTGGGTGTGACAAATTAAATGCAAAGAGGGAGAATCCAACAAAAAGAAAAATTCATGACAAGGCTTTTAAAACTTTTGACTTCATCTCCCTAATGAGTGTATAATTCAATCTTGTTATTGTACTGAGTAGTATTTTTCTGATTCTAGAGTTGCGCACCTTTCCTGGTGCTGTACTGGCTATTTATCATCTTCTTATGTCTACTTTTCAATTGGGTTGTCTATTAATGAGCTGTAAGAATTCTTTATATATTCTGGTCATAGGTTATATGCATTGTAAATATGGTCTGTTTAAGGACTACTTTTCATTTTAACGATGTCCTTTAAAGTTCTAAATTTGGATGGAATCTCATTTATCAATTTTTTTCCTTTATACATCATGTCTTTTGTATACTAGGTAGTTCTTGCCTACCCTGAATTCATAACCATTTTCCCTTATAATTTCTTCTTAAAGTTTTATAGTTTTAGATTTTCATATTTAGGTTCATAGATCCCTTCAAGTTATTTTCATGTAGGGAAATAAAGGGTTGAGGTTAATTTTTTATATATGGATACCAGGTGTTCTAGTGCTGTTTGCTGAAAACACTATCTTTTCCTCAGCTCTTAAATTGAGTTTATATTTTATAAAATGCTAATGTTAAATAATCTTTCAAAAACTCAGTGGACCATATCTGTGTGGTTCTATTTCTAGATTCTCTGTTTTATTCCAATGATCTATTTGTCTTTCCTTACACCAGCACTGCCTTGATTACTGTAGCTTTAGAGGAAGCCTTAAAATTAGGTACTAAACATCTTCCAACACTGTTTTTGTTTTTTGTTTTTTTTAAACTTTTCTAGGTCCTTTGTACTCCTACATAACTTTTAAATTTCAATATCCAGTTCTTTATTTATAGCAAGTATACACAGACCTGAATTTTTATATATACATTGTGTTTTCTAATCCTGCTAAATTCAAATACAAGTTCTAGGGGCTCCTAGAGATATCTTATTATTTTCTCTGTAGATGATCATTTCATCTACATATAAAGATTTTGCTTCTATCTTGCCATTCCTATCCTAATTGTGTCATTTTATTGCCAGACTATTTTGGTGGGGCCTAGGTTTCAAAGTTTAATGGACAGATAAAGAGTAAGCATATCTGCCCTTGTTCCCCACCTTAAGGAGAAAGCATTGTATCTTCTCCATTCATATAAAGCATTCTCACTGGAAGTATGTAGTACATGTCTTTAATCTGTTGAGAAGGTTCTATTCTACTTCTAGTCTCCTGATAGCTTTTACCATGAACAGCTGTAGAATTTAGTCCAATACTTTTTCTGCAAGTACTGACAGGATCATATGGCTTTTTCCTTTCTTCTGTTAAAATGATGGGTGTTGGGGGTGGCTCTTCCAGTCCTGAACCAACACTGCCATCCCTATAACAAAACCACTTTCTGCATCCTGCCAGATCTGACTTCTAATAGTTTGTTTTGTTAAACAAATTTCTATCTATGTTCATACTTTTTTCTTCTATTATCTTTATCCAGTTTTAGGATTAGCACAATGTTGATTTTCTAAAATGAGGGGAGAAGTGTTCCTTCTTTTTTCTGCTTTAATTGTTTGATATAATTTATCAGTTAAAATGTATATGAGCCTCCTGTTGTCACACAGGTAGGTTTTCAAGCTAGGAATATACTTTCTTTAATAGGTGCTATTCAAATTTTATATTTCCTCCAGAGTTAGTTTCATTAATTTGTCTTCCAAGGTACTTCTTAGAAGTTGTCAAATTTATTTCAAAACAAATTTTTGAAATATGCTTTCTATATCGTTTTAAATTCTGTAAAATGTGTGGTAATGTCTCCTAGATCTTGATATTGTAATTAAAAAAAGTATAATTCATATTGTGTAACAGGAAGTAAA
This sequence comes from Heterocephalus glaber, assembly GCF_053883595.1. NCBI lineage: Eukaryota > Metazoa > Chordata > Mammalia > Rodentia > Bathyergidae > Heterocephalus > Heterocephalus glaber. The sequence continues at coordinate 12,498,216 of NW_028258344.1, forward strand.
TGTCTAAAGGTGCAGGGAAAGTGGAAGGGGTAGGGGAAAGGAAAAAAGGGAAAAGAAAAAATATGAGAAAAGGAAAAAAATGGAAACAAAGACTTTGCAAGTAGGGAAGGGTGGAGGGGGTGAAGGGAGGGCAAGGGAAGGGGAAAAAATAAGAACCAAGATACTCATGTAATGGTGCAAGTTCCCAATGATGAATGTAACTGTATTTTATACCTAAAATGTACCAATAAACTTAATGGGAAAAAAAATAAAAGAAAAAAGATCCAGCAAAATACTGTATATAAGAAACACACTTAATTTGAAAAAAGTCAAAGGATGGGAATCAATACTCCAGGGGACAGAAATCAGGAAAATAGCAGGGTTAGCTATCCTTTTTGTAGACAAAATGAACTTCAAACAAAAACTAATTAAGAGAGATAACGAAGGTCACTATATCCTTGTACAAAGAACAATCCAAGAGCAAGAAATGACAATCATAAATATATCTGCATCAAATACTGGTGCACCCAATTATATAAAACAAATACTAATGGACATGAAACATCAAATAAGCACTAATACAATAGTAGTGCAGGACCTCAATATCCCACTGTCACAAATAGACAGATCATTTAGACAGAAAATCAACAATGAAATACTAGAACTAAACAAAACTTTTGAACAAATGGACTTAGTAGATGTCTATGGTGTGTTCTATATCACAAAATCAGAATACACTTTCTTCTCAGCTGCACATGGGTCATTCTCCAAAAGAGATCACATGCTAGCTCATAGAACATGCTTAAGTAAATGCAAAGGAATTGAAGTTATTCATTGTATATTGTCAGACTACAACACAATGAAAACCCTACAAAAAACTGGAAAAAATTATCTTTATCTCAATCTGATAAAAGCCATCTTTGAAAAACCAACAGCCAATACCGTACTGAATGTTCAAAAACTGAAATATTGCATGCTAAAATCAGGAGCAAGGCGAGGATATCCACTATCACCATTCCTGTTCAATATAGTTTTGGAAACATTAGCCACAACAATTAGACAAGAAAGAAAATAAAAGGAATAAAGAAAGAAAAGGAAGAAGTTAAATTGTCATTAACTTGTGATGACATGATACCCTATATAGAAGATCCCCAAAACTCCACCAAAAGACTTCTAGAGTTAATAACCAAATTCAGTAGAGTGTCTGGATGCAGGGTCAACACTAGTCAACAGCCTTCTTTACAGGAATTACAGACTCACTGAGAGGGAAATGGGGGAAACAATTCCTTTCACAATAGCATCCAAAAAATGAAATATCTAGAAATCAATCTGACAAAGGAAGTAAAAGACTTCCATTTTGAAAACTACAGGACTCTGAAAAAAGAAATCAAAGAGGATATCAGAAAATGGAAAATCATCTCTTGTTCCTGACTAGGAAGAAACAATATAGTGAAAATGGCCATATTGCCAAAACTGCTATATAGATTCAATGAAATTCCTATTGAAATTTCAACAGTATATTTCACAGAACTAGAGAAAACAATCCAAAAATTCATCTGGAACCAGAAGAGACCTAGAATAGCAAAAGCAATTCTAGGCAACAAAGACAAAGCAGGGCTATCATAATCCCCAACTTGAAACTACACTACAAAGTTACTGTGATGAAAACAGCATGGTACTGGCAAAGAAACAAACCTGAGGTTCAAGGGAACAGGTTGTAAGATCCAAAAATAACTCCAACCTGTTGGTGCTGGAAAAACTGGGTTTCAACTTGCCAAAGATTAAAACTAGAGCCATATCTCTTACCATGCACTAAATTAAAATTGAAATGAATCAAAGATCTAAATATTAAAACAGAAGCACTGAACCTGCTAGAAGATAGGTTAGGTAGAACTCATGAAGAAATTGGCATAGGAAAAGACTTTATAAAAAAAATCTCAGACATAGGTGAACTAGCATAAAGAATCAACAACTGGGATCTTATTTAATAAAAAGCTTCTGCACATCAAGAGAAACCACTAACAGAGTGAAGAGACAACCCAAAATGTGGGAAAAATCTTCACCTGCTCTTCCTCAGACAAAGGTCTACTGTCTTGAATCTATAAAGAACTTAAAAAGATCAGACCTCCCAAATTTAAAGACCCAATCCAAAAATGGGCATCTCAAATGAGCAGACATTTCTCTGATGAAGAAGTACAAGCAGAAAATAAATATATGAAAAAATATTCACCATCACTGGTCATCCAAGGTATGTAAATGAAAACACTGAGATTATCTCTCACTCCAGAAAGAATAGCTGCTATCAAGATATCAACCAATAACAAATGCTGGCTGGGTTGTGGGAAGAAAGGCACCCTTCTTCACTGTTGGGAGTTTAGCCTGGTGCAACCACTATGGAAATCAAAGTGGACATTTCTCAAAAAACTGGAATTAGAAACCCCATTTGATTCAACTATTCCCCTGTCGGGTATCTTCCCAAAAGAATTAAAAGCATCATACCACAGAGATAAATGTGCACCCATATTTTATAGTGGCACAGTTTGTAACAGCTAAATCTTGGAAACAGCCCAAATCCCCATCAACTGTTGACTGGATAAAGAAGATGTGATTTTTTTTTTCATAAAATGGAGTACTTCTCAGCCATAAAGAATGAGAAACTAGAGACATTTATAGCTAAATGGATACATATGCAGACCATACTCTTAAGTGAAATAAATAGTATACACATGTATAAATACTGAATTGTCTCTCTGGTGTGAGAAACTGAAAGTGTAATTGAGGACCAAAACATATAAGAGATAATGTGATATAGGAAGAAAAGTTCCACAGGGGAAGGGAAAGTAAGGAGCAGTGATGGAGAAAAGGAAAGTAGGTAAAGAAAAATAATATGAGAAAAGAAGGAAAAAATAGAAACAAAACTTTTGTAAATATGGAGGGAGGGAGGGTTGGAAGGGAAGGAAGGGGAATGGGATAAAGAAGAACCAAGATTTATCATGTTAAGGTACAAATTTCCAATGATGAATGTGATCATAATATATACTAAAAATGTACCAATAAACTTAAGGGGAAAAAAAGAAATTAGCTCATACTTTAGATAAATATTAAAATTTTAAAATCACCATGTTTACTTGATAAATAATTCTATGTAGAAATGTCTTTTTATCCCATCATCTAGCTCTAACAATTCAACTATTCTCCCAAGAGAAGTAGGTGTAGGGAAGGTGTATGAATAAAAGAAAATCTCAAGATATTTTTAAGTTGAACAAAAATTGGAAAAACATGACTGTAGGAAAGAAATTAATCAACTAACAGGAAAGGTCTAATCTCATATAAAATTTGCCATCAAGTTTGGTTTCATATTTACAAAATTTAAGAAGAATCTGACATTGTAGTTAAAATTTTAAAATAAACATATAAGAATGCACATGCATGCCACTTTTATTCATAAAAATAAAACATAGTAGGAACATTATTTCTACTTAGAGAAATTAGGTAAGACAAAGAAATAAGACATTGATATAAATTGCTTCTGTTTACAGACACCTGATATTATAGATAGAAAACCTTAAAGACTTCAAAAAAATCTATTGTTACTAAAAAATAAAATCAGTTAACTTGCAGAATATACAAGTAGCATACAATACACAGTAGCATCACTGTATGCCAGAAAATGAACTATTCCAGAAGAAAACCAAGAAAATAATCCCATTCACATTAGCTACCAAAAATAAATAAGCAAATAAACAAAGGAATAAATAATATAAAATGTGAGAATACATTTTGCCAGAAGTGAGACTTATACACTGAAAACCATAAAATATTAATGAAAAACTTTGAGAAAGGCACAAATGGCAAGATAGCCTATATTCAAAAGAATTAATATTGTTAAAATGTCCATAATACCCAAAGTGATCTACAGATTCAATGCAATATCTATCAAAACTTTAATATTAGTTTTCACAGAAATTTTAAAAAAATCTATATTAAAATTCATATGAACCTAAAAAAATCCTAGATATTAAAAACTATTTTAGAAAAAGAATAAAGTTAGAGGCATCACTTTCCTTCATTTCAACTATAGTACAAAGCCATAACAATTAAAACAGAATGCTACTGGAATAAAAGCAGAAACTACTGGAACAAAATTAAAAGTCTAGAAATAAGTTTATGTACTTACATTAAATTGATTATCAACAAAGTTGTCACAATCTTCAAAAAAATGGTATTGAGAAAGTGGACACCCACATGCAAAAAGATAAAATTGTATCATTATACTATAAACAATGACCATCTAAAAATAGATTGAAAGCTTAGAAATAAATCCAGTAACTATAACACTACTAGAAGAAAATATGGGGGGGGTTCTTGATATTGATCTGGGGCAATGATTTTTACTTTGGATATGATTCCAGAAGAACAGGCAACAAACACCAAAATAAACAAATGATTGCATCAAACTTAAAAGTTTCTGCACAGTAAAGGAAACATACAACAAAGTATAGAAAGAACCTATTGAATGGAAGAAAAATTTTTCAAACTGTCATCTGATAAATTTTTATGCTAGATAAATAAAGAACTCAAACATTTACAGAAAGAAAGATAATCCAATTAAAATTGGGCACGAACTTCTCAAAGAAGACATATAAATGGCCAACAGGTATATGAAAAAATGCTTGACATCACTAACCATTAATTTACAGGGAAATGCAACATGACATCATAATGAGATATAATTCCAGTAAAAATATCTATTATCAAAAAGATAAAATATAGGGCTGGGGATTTAGCTCAATGGCACTGAGCTTGCCTCACAAGCAGAAGGTCCTGAGTTTGATCCCCTTACCAAAAAAAAAAAAAGATAAAATATAAATATTGGCAAGAAGTGAATGTGGACTGTTTGTGGGGATGTAACATTATTTAGTCATTATGAAAAATAGTAAGGAAAATTCTTATAAACTGTAATGTGGGACTACCATATGACCCAGCAATTCTCCTGGATATACAAGATGTGATAAAAATATTATGGATACTTTAATTTTAAAAACTGTACTCAACAAAAGACACTCTCCTTATCATCTTTCTTGTCACTAAAATGCAATACACAACACCCCCTATTTAAAGGAGGAGAGATTATTTTGGCTTATATTTTCAGTCCATAGCTGACTGGCTGTGAGGCACGAAGGACGTGGTGGAAAGATCTGAAGGAGGAAATCTGCTCACATTATTGTATCAAAGAAACAGAGAAAGAAGGAAGGACACATATATTCTAAGGGAGGGACACATATTCTAAGTAACATCCCTAGAGACCCACTCCAACCAGTCTCCGCCTGCCAGCACCATACCCAGCTGCTGAGTTCATCAATGGACCTATCCACCCACGAGTACAGTACCCTCTCATTCGGTCACTCCACAAACACAAGGCTTTTGGGAGATGCCCCATATCTAAAACAGACACATTGCTGTTAATCTTCCTCAAAATACTCACTTTCATTTTGAATCAGTTACCTGATCATTTTTACCACTTTCTGAAGCACTTCTGGAAGTGATCTTTTGTGAATTCCTTTAATTGTGCTCCTGTGGCTCCCTCAATGTTCTGAATAGATTCAAAATGTTTACTTTTAATGGTCATTTTGACTTTAGGGAAGAGCCAGAAGATTCACAGTACCACATCCAGTGAATAGGTGGATGATGTTACATTGTATTGCCTTTTTGCTTTTTTTATTCATTAAATTTATTGGTACATTTTAGGTATACAATATGATGACATTCATCACTAGGAATTTGTACCTTTACATGATATATCTTGGTTCTTATTTTTTTTCCCATTCCCCTCCCTTCCCTTCAACCCCTCCACACCAACTTAGTACACAGACTTTGTTTCCATCTTTTCCTTTTCATATATTTATTCCTTTCCCTTCTTTCCTTTCCCCTACCTGTCCTACTTCCCCTTTGGACCTTTTCTTCCTATTTCACATTGTTTATTATACATTTTGATCCTTATTTACACTTCTAGTTTCTCACACCAGAGAAACTATTCCATATTTATACATGTGTGTCCTATTTATTTCACTTAAGAGTATGATTGCAAAATAACCCAAGCACAAATATATCCAGTATAACACATACCATGTAAACTCATTTGTATGTAGAATTTTAAAAAGTTGAATTCATAGAAGCAGAGAGTAGAATGGTGGTTACCAGGGACTGAGGGGAAAGGAGGTTTGGAAAAAATGTCGGTCACAGAACATAAATTTTTAGTTAAATAGGAGGAATAAATTATAGAACTGTACTGCATAACATAGTGACTATAGGTAGTAACGGTATGTCATATCTTTGAAAATTGCTAAGTAGTTTTCAAGTGTTTTCATCACAAAAACAAACATGAAACATCTAATACATTAATGAATGAATTCACAATCATCTTGGTTTAGTCATTACACAACATATACATATATCAAAACATTATGTTGCATTTCATAAAGATGTACAATTTTTGACATTCAAAATTAATTAATTAAAATAACACCTCCCCCCAAAAGCCAGGTAAAATTAGTTCCTAAAATCAACCAATGACTCGGAGAAAAGCTGATGGGTAGGGATAGACCTACAGATGAGCAGTTTCTGTCTGGGAAAAGAGGAAAACTTGAATTTTGGTTTTGTCAACAACAACAGAAATATATATATATATACACACACACACATATATATATATATATCCCTCTTTACAATCATAAAGAAAATTGTAAGGTGACTTGAATGCAAATGTTTTAGAATAAAAACTCAGAAGTTTGCTTATAATATAAATTCTTTCTGTTTTAAGAAGAGTCCTATTCTTGTGGACTTTAATTCTTTAGGAAGTATTGCCCTGCTCTGCAAAGATTTAGCCTGAGTACAGAGTGTTGACAACATGTGGCTTATTCCCTGGAGATGTGTGTGCACGCAGTCATCCACAGCTAGGTGAGGCTGGATGCAGGCAAGTGCTTCACCTGCTGCTGCAGGAGACACACTAAATACTCTGGGCTAAACTTACCAAACCATTCTGTTCCAGACTGTCTCACAGTAAAACATTATCCAGCCCCAAATGGCAATAAGACTGTCACTGAAAAACTGCACTGAAACTAGATGAAGAAACTAGGCCTGGACAGGTTAATGTGTTCAAGGACCCACAGCCAGCAAGGAGCCAAGCCACACTGTGGAGTTAGCATAGCAGACTTCCTCACCTCATTGTAAAACAGGTCATATATGTGCCCAGATCATAATAACATAATCAGGTTTCCTTTCTCTTTTTTTCCCATATAAATTAAGAACTCTCAATTATTTAATTTTGCCCTACTTGAGTTCAGTTCTGTTGTAATGCATAAAGTGCTACTTTTATTTTTTTTTCAAAACAATTTCATTTAATTATTGAAATTGGGCTAATTTTTACTTCATTTTTGGTCCAAAACTGGAGTGATTCTATAAATGATTCTCAGATTAATACTGTCTAATTAAGGATGAAGGCCCTGTGTTCCAGAATATCTTTAGTCAATGTGGAAATGTTAACGTATTATTCTAAGTATTTTTCATTGTCTCTTGTCACTTTTTCTCTCAATTTTTCTTTCTTCTACTAATTTTTATGCCAGACATTTCTTTTGATCCACAACCGATGCTTTTAAGTAACTAAAATAACCTGGGAAAGAATGCAATATACTTAAGAAGGCAAGATTCAGTTCTGACTGTAGATTTGGCAAATTAGAAACATGAGCAGAGACAAGTAGGTAAACAGGATGATACCCTAAAAGAAAGTAAAAATAAGCAAATATTAGTAACAATGGCTCCTATTGATGATAAATGTGTTCATATCCTTGAGTAGAAACTTAATTTTCCAAAATTTTTCATCTCATGAACAAGTTGATAATATTTATACAAGCACTTTAGGAAATTTATAAATATGAAAAAGATTTAATGTTTTGATCTTAAGAAAGCTCACTGGATTTAATGTTTTCTTGGCTTTGCATTTCTCTCTCTTACTTGGATTATCTCCAACAGTGCTTCAACTGGCTTCCCTGCCGTTGATGAGATGTCTAGGGAGTTTTTCCCCATATTACCACCAGAGTACACATTCTAACATTTAAATCTGACTGTGCCATTGTCCTGTTTCACATTCTTTTTTTTTTTAGTTCTTTTATTGGTACATTTTAGGTTTACAATTCATTTACATTTATCATTGGGTGTTTGTACCTCTACATGATATATCTTAGTTATTTCTTTCCCCATTACCTGTGCACCCTTCACCCCATCCACCCTTCCCTATTTACATAGATTTCATTTCCACTTTTTTTTTCTTTTCTCATAGTTGTTCCTTTCCCTCTTTTCCTTTCCCCTTCCCCTCCCTTCACTCCTTCGTCTTTGGACCTTTTTTCCTATTTCAAATGATCAATTTTTCATTTTAATCATTTTAACCCTTGTTTACACTATCAGTTTCTCACACTAGAGAAACTATTTGGTATTTGCCCATGTGTGTCCTGTTTATTTCACTTAAGAGTATGGCCTCGATATGCATCCATTTAGCTATAAATGACTCTAGTTTTTCGTTCTTTATGGCTGAGTAGTACTCCATTTTATTAAAAAAAAAACATTTCTTTATCCAGTTTCCAGTTGATGGGCACTTGGGCTGCTTCCAAGCTTTAGCTATTACAAATTGTGCCGCTATAAACATAGGTGCACATATATCACTGTGGTATGATTCTTTTAATACTTTTGGGAAGATTCCCAGCAGAGGAATAGCTGGGTCAAATGGGACCTCTAGTCCTAGTTCTTTGAGGTATCTCCATAGTGATTTCCACAGTGGTTGCACCAATCTACATTCCCATCAAGAATAGAGAAGAGTTCCTTTCTCTCCACAGCCCCGCCAGCATTTGTTATTGGTTGATTTCTTGATAGCAGCCATTCTTTGTGGGTTGAGGTGGAATCTCAGAGTTGTTTTCATCTGCATCTCTCGAATAACGAGTGATGTTGAACATTTTCTTCATATATTTGTTTGCTCCTTTTACTTCTTTGTCTGAGGAATGTCTGTTCATTTCAGATGCCCAGTTTTGAATTGGGTCTTTGAATTTGGGGGGTCTGATTTTTTTCAACTCTTTATATATTCTAGATAGTAGTCCTTTGAGGTACAGCTGCTAAAAAATTTTTCCCATATTGTAGGTTGTCTGTTAGTTCTGTTGGTGGTTTCTTTTGCAGTGCAGAAGCTTTTTAATAAGATAAGATCCCAGTTGTTGATTCTTTCTGCTGCTGCTGAGGTTTTGTTCATGAAGTCTTTTCCTATGCCAATGTCTTCAAGAGTTCTACCTAACTTATCTCCCAGCAAGTTTAGTGTTTCTGTCTTAATATTTATATCTTTAATCCACTTCGATCTTAGTTTAGTGCACATTCTTAACTGTTTCCATTTCTTTCTCAAGCAGGTCTGACTCCTGTGTTCTGGCTCTGCCCACCCTGCGATCTCCTTCCTATGCCTCTGTCAGTGGAACTGTTTATTTGGCGTTTCTCTCACAAACAAGCCTGGTTGCATCTGCATTTGAAAAAACCTCTTTGCAGCTTTGTACTCAATAGACTCATTTATCTTTTAAATCACAAATAATGCTACTTCTGTGACACTTTCCCACTCTCAGTTATATGTTCCCTCTATGTTTTCATAACGTCTACCTGCTTGCTGTGTAGCATGTGCTTATAATGTATTGTAATTATTTACACACCTAACTTTCCCACTAAACATGTACTGCTTAGCAGGATCTTATCATGTTCATGTTTGTATCCTCTACATATTACAAACGTTCTGGTATATAGTTAATGTTCAATGAACATTTTTACAGCAAGAGAACGACTAAGGAAATGCATGTTGAATGTGAAAAACTGAATAAAATAAAATACCAGTCACTTTCAAGAGCTTCTCTTAATCCACATAATCATTTTTGTTAGTGCATTCTGTATGGAGATTTATCTCAAATTTGGTCATGCTATATTTAAAAAGTAATTGAGTTTATCATTCTAAGTCCAATGGGCAACTTCCTATATTGATTTTTGTCAACATTGAGGGAATATTTTGATAAGCAAACAGAATATAAAAATGCAATCAAATAAACTCAAATGGCATGAACCAACATGCTATGTTATTGCAAAAATTTTATTAGACACCAAGCACATTTTCAGTATCCAATAATCTGCTTTTAAATTAACACAAGAGAGGTATTTTGAAACTCCACTTCTAAACATGTCTGTTATCACTTGAAAAGAGACTAGTTTCTATAGAATGATTTAATATTTTGTGAATAGATTTGAAGACAAGTTTTAGCTTAATTTCAGTCATGCTTATTTTTTAAAAAACAATAATTTTCTGGGAAGTACTACTCAGCCATAAAGAATGAAATACTAGAAACATTTATAGCTAAATGGATGCATATTGAGACCATATTCTTAAGTGAAATAAATAAGACACACATGTGTAAATACCAAATAGTTTCTCTAGTGTGAGAAACTGAAAGTGTAAATAGGATTAAAACTATTAAAATTAATAATTGATAATTTGAAATAGGAAGAAAACGTCCAAAGGGGTAGGTGAAGTGGGAGGGGAAGGAGAAAGGAAAGAAGGGAAAGGAAAAATTATGAGAAAAGAAAATAATGGAAACAAAGTCTATGTAAATAGGGAAGGGCGCACAGATAATAGGGAAAAAATAAGAAACAAGATACATCACGTACAGGTACAAGCACCCAATAATAGATGTAAATATATTGTTTACCTAAAGTGTACCAATAAAAGAATTCAAGCAAAAAAAAAAAACAAAAACCAATAATTTTCTTTAAGAGATGCCCTTCTCATCATTTTTCCCTCTTTTAATTAGTTTCCTATGAATTCTGGTATTTGGTTGGCATTCATCATAAACACCGGCTCTGAGAAAATTTCATGCAATAAATTCCTAATTCTTAATGGAATGTTTGCTATGTAATGTCTTTCAAAGAAAAATTGAGAAGATAATTAGCCAAGGAGGAACAGGCCTTGGCCTGAGGATTATTTTAAAACAACAGAAAATGGACCAGTGGCATAGGCACACAGGCCCCAGCCACAGGCCCACCTGGACAGCAGTGCAGTGCAGGTATCCAGAAGGCCATCATTCTGAGCCCAGGAATTGGCTCATTGGTGAGCAGCAGAGAGAGGGCTTGTCTGAGGCTTGTTGAGAATTGAAGCCTACTGGGAGAGCAAAGAGTCACCTCAATAAAGGTGCAGCAGACTGCAGCCGTTGGTGAGTTGTTGGGGTCAACACCTCCTACCAGAACCCGGACTCCCTGTAGGGGAAGAGTGGCTTGAACCTGCATTAGAAGCAGGCAGAGTTCAAACCCTAAAGAGATCAGGGAGCTCAATTTCAACCTCATAGCCAGAAAGCAGCCTGAACTTCAGTGTACTACAGCTGGCTCACTGAGATCAGCCAACACAAATCTGTATGCTACTCACACCAGGGAAAACAAAGACATGGCTTGAAGGGGACATATTTTTTCTTTTTTTTTCTCCTTCCTCTTCATTTCTTGCCTTTCTTGTCCCAGTTTTTGTCCTGATTTTTCTTGATTGTTCTTGTTTTTATAGGAGCAAGAATACAGTTTCTGGTTTTTCTGTTGCTGTTACTTTGTTTTGTTCTTGTTTCTGTTCCTTCCTTCTCTCTTTACCTTCTGTCTTCACCAGTTTCCCAAAGTTTGCATGATCTTTCCATGTTCTCTAGCCTAACTTCTAAACTCTCCCTCTCCTTCAATTTCTCTACCCCCTCAACTCTTTCTAAATCTCCCCAGAGGGGAAATTCACTATATTGAAGGGCTTATTTACTGCAAATATATTGCTAGTTGGTTCTAGATTTTTACACATAACCACGTCTGGTTCATGTGGTCAGAGGTGGTAGATTAATAGTTAAAAGTGTCCCATTTTCTAGCCTGTGTTTGATACTATTGTTGATGCTGATTGTATTTTTTTGACCAAGGTGACATGATTGTTCTAGTCAGTTGTCCCTGCAGGCATACCAAGTCTGAGATTGCTTAAGGGCCAATACAGACTCAAAACCAGAAGGCCAACTAAACCTGGAAGACAACCCAAGATATAGCCATTCCCTAAGGGTTCTAAATACTAACCATAAAGATACTCACAATAAGCAATTTACAAGCAGCAACCCAGGAATTAAACCAAAAACATCAACAACAACAACAACAACAACAACAACAAAAGAGAAGACATTTAAATCAGACTCCGGATAATCAAAGGCAACTCCAAGAGGCAATGAGATGGAATAATCTTAAACTCAACCACCTGGAGACCCTGAATTGTCAATGAAAGAGGATCTAGAAAAAATGAAATCAGAAATAATTTTTCCGATGAAAACAGAGGTGGTGACCATAATTAAAGACATGATTAATAACTCCAGAGCAGACACAGACAGAAAAATAGAGGCACTGAGGAAAATGATAGAAACCATGAATACCCAGCATAGGAAAGAATTGGAAAGCACAAAACACATCCAAACAGCTATCCAAGAAATTTAAAATTCTATTGAAAGTTTCTGCAGAAGAATAAGTGAATGTGAGAACAGAATTTCAGATGTAAAAGACAGGATTGTGGTTAATGAACAGGAAAACAAAGATTTCTTAAAAATAGCAAAGAACCATGAGAAATAAATACAAAAGCTACTAGATGATGTAAAAAATAATAATTTAAGATTGAATAGAGTCAGTGAAGGAGTAGGAGATAGTGCAAAAGACATAAATAAACTTCACAGAAGTAATCACAGAAAACTTCCCAAATAGGGAAAAAGAATTTGACTTAAAGATAAATGAGGCATATAGAACTTCAACTAGCCATGATAAAAAAATTTACACCTATGCATACAATAGTCAAAATTCCAGAAATCCAACACAAGAATAAAATATTAAAAGCAGTTAGAGAAAAGAGAAAAATCACATATAAAGGAAAGCCCATCTGAATCACAACAGACTCCTTAACACAAACCCTCAAGTCAAAGAGAGCCTGGAATAAAATATTTCGAACTCTGAAAGAAAACAGCCTCAAACTCAGACTGATATATCCTGCAAAACTATCTTTCAATATCTATGGAGAAATAAGATACTTTCATGAAAAAGAACAACTTAGCAATTTCACAAATACCAAACCAGCACTCCAAAAAATTCTAAAAAATATCCTAGGAAATGATAATGAGGGTCACAACTCTATGAAGCCCAACAAAATGAATCCATCAGGCAAGACAAGAAATTAAATGCAAAGGGAAGAAAAAAATTCAACAGGAAAAGATTAGGACAAAGATATGTCAATACATATCAGTTATAACCATCAATGTTAATGGTCTCAATTCACCAATCAAAATAAATAGACAGGCAGAATAGATCAAGAAGCAAGATTCAGCAATATTCTGCATATAAGAAACACACAGAATTAAAAAATAATTTCATAGACAGAAAGTTAAAAGATGGAAAACAATACTCCATGTGATAGGAACCAAAAGAATGCAGAGGTAGCTATCCTGTTTGCAGAAAAAAATGGATTTCAAACCAAAACTAATTAAGAGAGACAAAGAAGGTCACTACAACCATATAAAGGGAATAATCCAAGGGGAAGAGATGACAATGATAAATATATATGTGCCAATTACTAATGTACTCAACTATATAAAACAAATATTAATGGACATGAAAAATCAAATGAGCACTATACAACAGTAGTGGGGGAAGAGGAGGTGAGCTGATCCTAGCACCCAGGAGGAGGCTCCCTGCCACCATTCCACTGCTCATAGGGCAGAGGAGGTGAGCTGTGTGGGAGCCAGCAGCACAAGCCCCCTGACCCCCATGGAAATGATAAGACATGTAAACAAGCCTCAAAAACAGACTTCCGGATCACCTACAGCAACCCCAAAGGGAAACAAGATGGAACACTCTGATATTCAACCACCTGGACTCCCGGAACTGGCAACAAAAGAGGATCTGGAAAAAATGAAATCAGAAATAATTTCTCAGATAAAGCAAAGATTGTGCCCATACTGCAAGACATGATTAATAAATCTAGAGAGGACACAGATGAAAAAATAGAGGATCTGAGGAACATGATGAAATTGCAATTAGTGGCCAGGAAAAGAAAAATTGCTTTAAAACTGTAAAGGACCACAGAAAGCAATCCAGCAGCTGCTAGACGATGCAAAGTAGAATAACATAAGACTGTCTGGAGTCAATGAAGAAACAGGAGAGAGTGCAGATGACATAAAAAAACTGTTCACAGAAGTGATGGCAGAAAACTTCCCAAGGAGGGGAAAACAACTTGACATACAGATAAGTGAGGCATATAGGACTCCAACTAGCCTTTATCAAAAAACATCTACACATAGGCATATAATAGTTAGGATTCCAGAAACCCAGCAGAAGAATGAAATTCTACAAGCAGTTAGAGAAAAGAAACAAATCACATACAAAGGATAGCCCATCAGAATCACAGCAGACTTCCCAGTGCAAACCCTCAAGGCAAGAAGAGCTTGGAGTGATGTATTTCAAGCCCTAAAGGAAAACAGCCTCCAACCTAGACTGATGTACCCTGCAAAACTATCTTTCAAAATTGATGGAGAAATAAGATACTTTCATGATAAAGAGAACCTTAGGAACTTCATGAATACCAAACCAGCACTCTAAAAAATTTTAGACAATACCCTAGGAAAAGACAATGAGGGTCACAACCCCAGGAAGCCCAGCAGAATGAATCCATTAGGTGTGACAAATTAAATGCAAATGGGAAGATTCCAACAAAAAGAAAAAGTCATGACAACACTTTTAAAACTTTTAACTTCATCTCCTTAATGAGTATATAATTCAATCTTGTTATTGTACTGAGTAGTATTTTTCTGATTCTAGGGTTGCACACCTTTCCTTGTGCTGTACTGCCTATATATCATCTTCTTGTGTCTACTTTTTAATTGAGTTGTCTATTAATGAGGTGTAAGACTTCTTTATGTATTCTGGTCATAGGTTATATGCATTGTAAATATGGTCTGTTTAAGGACTACTTTTCATTTTAACGATGTCCTATAAAGTTCTAAATTTGGATGGAATCTCATTTATCAATTTTTTTCCTTTATACATCATGTCTTTTGTATACTAGGAAGTTCTTGCCTACCCTAAATTCATAAACATTTTCCCTTATAATTTCTTCTTAAAGTTTTATAGTTTTATAGTTTTAAGCTTTCATATTTAGGTTCATAGATCCTTTCAAGTTATTTTTATGTATGGAAATAAAGGGTTGAGGTTAAGTTTTTATATATGAATACCAGGTATTCTAGTGCCATTTGCTGAAAGCACTATCTTTTCCTCAGCTCTTAAATTGAGTTTATATTTTATAAAATGCTAATGTTAAATAATCTTTCAAAAACTCAGTGGACCATATCTGTGTGGTTCTATTTCTAGATTCTCTGTTTTATTCCAATGATCTATTTGTCTTTCCTTACACCAGCACTGCCTTGATTACTGTAGCTTTAGAGGAAGCCTTAAAATTAGGTACTAAACATCTTCCAACACTGTTTTTGTTTTTTGTTTTTTTTAAACTTTTCTAGGTCCTTTGTACTCCTACATAACTTTTAAATTTCAATATCCAGTTCTTTATTTATAGCAAGTATACACAGACCTGAATTTTTATATATACATTGTGTTTTCTAATCCTGCTAAATTCAAATACAAGTTCTAGGGGCTCCTAGAGATATCTTATTATTTTCTCTGTAGATGATCATTTCATCTACATATAAAGATTTTGCTTCTATCTTGCCATTCCTATCCTAATTGTGTCATTTTATTGCCAGACTATTTTGGTGGGGCCTAGGTTTCAAAGTTTAATGGACAGATAAAGAGTAAGCATATCTGCCCTTGTTCCCCACCTTAAGGAGAAAGCATTGTATCTTCTCCATTCATATAAAGCATTCTCACTGGAAGTATGTAGTACATGTCTTTAATCTGTTGAGAAGGTTCTATTCTACTTCTAGTCTCCTGATAGCTTTTACCATGAACAGCTGTAGAATTTAGTCCAATACTTTTTCTGCAAGTACTGACAGGATCATATGGCTTTTTCCTTTCTTCTGTTAAAATGATGACTTTTGGGAGTGGATCTTCCAATGCTGAACCAACACTGCCATCCTTACAATAAAACCACTTTCTACATCCTGCCAGATCTGACTTCTAATAGTTTGTTTTGTTAAACAAATTTCTATCTATGTTCACACTTTTTTGTCCTATTATCTTTATCCAGTTTTAGGATTAGCCCAATGTTGATTTCCTTCCTAGCACTTTTTTTGGTACCGGGGATTGAACTCAGGTCCTTGCGCTTGCAGGGCAGGCGTTGGAACCACTGAGCTAAATCCCTGGCCAATGTTGATTTCCTAAAATGAGGGGAGAAGTGTTCCTTTTTTTTCTGCTTTAGATGTCTGATATAATTTATCAGTTAAAATGTGTATGAGCCTGTTGTTGTCATATAGGTAGGTTTTCAAGCTAGGAATATATTTTCTTTAATAGGTGCCACTCAAATTTTATATTTCCTCCAGAGTAAGTTTCATTAATTTGTCTTCCAAGGTACTTCTTAGAAGTTGTTGAATTTATTTCAAAAAAGATTTTTGTAATATAGTTTCTATATCCTTTTAAATTCTGTAAAATCTGTGGTAATGTCTCCTAGATCTTAATATTGTAATTTTAAAAATGTATAATTGATATTGTGGAATAGGAAGTAAAGGTCTAAAGGAGCAGGGCAAGTGGGAAGGGTGGGGAAAGGAATGAAGGAAAAGAAAAAATACAAGAAAAGGAAAAAAATGGAAACAAGGTCTTTGTAAATAGGGAAGGGTGGAGGGGGTGAAGGGAGCAGAGGGTCATGTAATGTAATGGTACAAGATCCCAATGATGTATGTAACTGTATTTTATACCTAAAGTGTACCAATAAACTTAATCGGAAAAAAATAGTAGTGAGGGCTGTCAATACCCCACTGTAACAAATAGACAGATCAACTAGACAAAAAAATCAACAATGAAACACTTGAACTGAACTAAACTCTTGAATAAATGGACTTAATAGATGTCTAGAGGGTGTTTCACCCTACAAAACCAGAATACACATTCTGCTCAGCTGTATGTGAGTCATTCTCCAAAAGAGACCACATATTAACTCATAGAACATGCAAAGGAATAAATGCAGGGGAATTAAAGTTATCCCCTGTGTACTATCACATAATAGTGCAATGAAATTGGAGATCAATAGCAAGAAAACCCATAAGAATTTCATAAACACATGGAAATTGAATAACACCTTCTTGAACAACCAGTGGGTCACAGAGAAAACTAAAGAAATTAGATGGTTTCTACAATGAAATGACAATGCCAATAAAACATACCATGATTCATTGGACACAATGAAAGCAGTCCTACAAGGGAAATTCATAGCACTGAAGACCCATATTAGGAAAACAGAATGAGCTCAAATAAACAACCTAATATTGAACCTTAGTCTTCTATAAAAAGAAGAGCAAGATAAACCCAACAATCGTAAAAGGAAGTAAATTATAAAGATCAGGGCAGAAATCAATGCAATGGAGACTAATAGAATGATACAAAAAATTACTGAAGAGTTGGTTCTTCAAAAGAATAAATAAAATTGGCAAACCCTTAGTCAACCTCATCAAAAAAAAAAGGAAAGAAAAGGCTCAAATCTATACAATTAGAAATAGGAAAGATAGGAAAGGAAGAAGTTAAACTGTCATTATTTGCAGATAACATGATATTCTATATAGAAGACCCCCAAAACTCCACCAAAAGACTTCTCAACTTAATAACTAAATTCAGTAGAGTAGATGGAACAAGGTCAACACTCAAAAATCAATAGCCTTCTTGTACACAAATAACAGACTCATTGAGAGAGTAATGGGGGAAACAATTTCTTTTACAATAGCATCAAAAAATGAAATATCTAGGAATCAACTTAATGAAGGAAGAAAAAGACCTCTACTCTGAAAACTACAGCCCTCTGAAAAAAGAAATCAATGAGAATATAAGGAAATGGAAAGACATCCCTTATTTTTGGGTAGGCAGAACCAATATAGTGAAAATGCCCATACTTCCAAAACTGCCTTATAGATGCAATGCGATACTGATTGAAATCCCAGCAGTGTATTTC
The DNA here is from genome assembly GCF_053883595.1 of Heterocephalus glaber. Lineage (NCBI taxonomy): Eukaryota > Metazoa > Chordata > Mammalia > Rodentia > Bathyergidae > Heterocephalus > Heterocephalus glaber. The sequence continues at coordinate 12,516,400 of NW_028258344.1, forward strand.
AGAGAACTAGAGAAAACAATCCAAAAATTCATTTGGAACCAGAAGAGACCTAGAAGAGCAAAAGCAATTCTAGGCAACAAAGACAAGCCAGGGGTATCATAATCCCCAACTTGAAACTATACTACAAAGCTACCTATTGGCAAAGAAACAGTCTCAAGATTCAATAGAGCAGGTTGGAAGGTCCAGAAATAACTCCAGACACACTCAGCCACTTCATCTTTAATAAAGGAACCAAACACCCTCACTGGCAGAAAGATAGCCTCTTTAATAAATGGTGCTGGAAAAACTGGGTTTCAACTTGCCAAAGATTAAAACTAGAGCCATATCTCTCACCATGCACTAAACTAAAATTGAAATAGATCTAAGATCTAAATATTAAAACAGAAGCACTGAACCTGCTAGAAGATAGGTTAGGTAGAACTCTTGAGACACTGTTATAGGAAAAGACTATGAACAAAGCCTCAGTTGCACGTGAATTATCACAAAGAATCAACAACTGGGATCTTATTTAATAAAAAGCTTCTGCACATCAAGAGAAACCACAACAGAGTGAAGAGACAACCCACAATCTTGGAAAAAAATTTTCCAGCTGTTCCTCAGACAAAGGTGTACTATCTAGAATATATAAAGTAGTTAAAAAAATCAGACCCCCCAAAGTTAAAGACCCAATTAAAAAATAGACATCTGAAATGAACAGACATTTCTCAGACAAAGAAGTAGAAATAGCAAATAAACATATGCAAAAATGTTCATCATCACTGGTCATCTGAGAATTGCAAATGAAAGAATGCAGAGATTCCACCTCACTCCTGAAAGAATAGTTGCTATCAAGAAATCAACCAATAACAAATAATGGTGGGGTTATCAGGGAAAAGGAACACTTGTCCACCGTTGGTGGGAGTGCAGGCTGGTGCAACCACTGTGGAAATCAGTATGGAGTTACCTAAAAAAGCTAGGATTAGAGGTCCCATTTGACCCAGCTATTCCCCTGCTGGGGATCTTCCCAAAAGAATTAAAAACATCATACCACAGAGATATATGTGCATCTATGTTTATAGTGCTACAGTTTGTAATAGGTTAATCTTGGAAAGAACACAAATGTCCATCACCTGGTGACTGGATAAAGAAGATGTGTGTGTGTTTTTTTAAAATAAAATGCATTAGTATTTGGCCATAAAGATTGATAAATGAGAGATATTTATAGCTAAATGGACACATATTGAGGCCATGCTCTTAAGTGAAATAAATAGGACACACATGTATAAATACTGAATTGTCTCTCTGGTGTGAGAAACTGAAAGTGGAAATGAGGACCAAAATGCATAAGAAATAATGTGAAATAGGAAGAGCAGGTTTAAAGGGGGAGGGGAAGTAAAGGAGTGAGAGAAAGGGAACAAGGGAAAAATATGAGAAAAGAAGAAAAAAATGAAAACAAACTTTTATAAACAAGGAACTGTAATTGTGTGGAAGGGAGGGAAGGGGAATGGGAACAAATAAGAATGAAGATATATCATGTACAGGTACAAATTCCCAATGATGAATGTGATCATACCTAATGTATGATATCATATCATTATGTATACCTAATATCATAATGTATACCTAAAATATACCAATAAAGTTAATTTTAAAAAACAGAAAATGTTACAGAGTCCAAATATAATGGAGGTAGGGAGAAATCAGGTAGACACTGAAAGACAGGCAACAGTTCACTACACCAATTTCAAACTAGAACAAGTCAGAATGATGGTGTATTGGAAGACCTCCTGCCTTTAACAGAACTGCACTCATCCAGAGGTTACCAGAAATGAAAAGATCTAAGTTTTACTGTAAGCTTTACTACTAATCTGTGAGTTTCATTGTCAGATAAGAAGAAATAGTTGTTATTTGGTTTCTTATTAGTGTCAAGAAATCTCTAAAGAAGCTGTTTGAACTTCTTCTGATAAAAAGGCCAGGGCAAGTGCTGAGTCATTCCTCTTATTCAGAGTGAATTATGTTAGAACTTTTATTAGGATCCAGATCTACAGATGAGATGGGCCTGAGTTGAAATAACCCAACTCCTGGGCAAGTGACTAAGGGAAGTTCCTGGGGAAATAAACAAGGAAATTTTCCTTGATGTTAGATAATTTAAATGCAAGGCTATTCATGAAAAAAGGTTTGAGGTTTAGTGTTCACAAAAGCATTTTTAAAACTTATGGCAAATCTTAAATCATGTGAATCATATGTATGAGAAAGCTTATGTGTAGGTTATTTACAAAATTTTCAAAGGTTATGTGTGACAAGAATCCACTGGAGGGCAGTATATAGTAAGAATTATGGCTGCTTGCCTGGAATATTGATTTCAGAGCATAAATCGAGTATTATATTATGGCTTAGTTTTTTTTAATGATATACAGTACTGTCTAGGTCCTGGATGGGTCTGTATGTTTCTATTTGGTGTGAAGAATTATGGAGCTGATTATTTGTTGAAAGTATTTCTGTCTTACTGACAAATCAAAAAGTGTGAATTCAAGTTTCTGGATTCAGTTGAACAGTGATGCTTTTCAATCTGGCTAGACTAATTTATAAATGCTTTCCTAAGGAAGAGCCCAAGTTTCCAGAGACAGCAATCATTAATTAAAGTTAGGGCATACTGCTTCATGTGCCTTGACCCCAGAATTTTGAGTGCTGTGTTTTGCATCCTATCAGCTGCCTGTGTCACCCACCCACCCACAGCCCTAGTGAAGTGTATTTGACTTGGTTTTTGAGCATTAATGGTACATCTATGAGATAGAACTTGGAATTCAACTGTGAAAAGAAATACTTCATTTGATTAGAAATAGTCATCTTTTGCTTAGAATAATGCCTGAATTTTTACTCATAGTTCCTTCCATCTTTCCTTCCATCCTCCCATCCTTCCTTCTTTCCTTCCATCCTTCTTTCCTCCATCCATCCATTAATTTGTCCAATATTTACTGTTTAACACTGTGCACTATGTAAATTTTGTGGCCAAAAGGTAAGCAAATCTCAGTTCAAAAGTATGGAAAAGGACATGCACTCTCCTCAGGATATCAGGGCTTGGTGAACCTAAGGTGTTCCTCAAATAATACTTATATAGCTCTATGAACTAGGCATTTGTTCTAACCAGATTGAAATGCATCACTGTTCAACTCAATGCAGAAACTTGAATTCAATCTTTTAGATTTGTCAATAAGACAGAAATACTTTCAACATACAATCATATCCCTTGACATCATACCCCTGTGATGCAGGATCTGTCATCATCCCCACTTACAGGTGACAACATCAAGACAGAAAGATCAAATCCCTTGCCCATGGTCACAGTGAACACTGGTAGAGCTACAGTTTGAGACTTGTTCCAGCCCCCTAAACTATTAACCAAGACACACTGGTCCCCCAGAACTGAGGGTCGAAGTGAAGCCAGTCAGATTGAAAAATCTGAGACTTAAAGATGCCTTTGCTTTCATGAAAAATAAAATGTCATAGACAAGTAAGAAAATGTTTTGTTTAACCTATTGCACTAGGGAGAATGCTTAGTAATGGACACCTCAAAGGGAGGGAGGGAGGGAGGCAAGGAGGGAGGAAGAGAGAGAGAAACTTGGGATATTAAAAAACAGGGGAGTCACCAAGGAAAAGTAGAGGCCAGCCATATCTCTGAATTCTCAAAGGCAGTGTGATTTTTTGCTGTCATTTGGTTAGCTGGGCATTTCTTAGGACACAAAAGTGACACAAGGAGTGGAAGAATTTCTCAATGGAATATGTATTTGTCAGGATCATAGGAATCAGATAATGTGCATCATTTTTAGTGCTGATTTTGTTGAAGACAATGAGTATTATTCTTCATTTAAGAACTGAGTAGCAATCATAAACCTCCTGAGTGGAACAAGGAGGATTTAGCAAACACACACTTGAGATCTCTCATTTACGTTGTTCTTGCAAAATCAGTTCAACAAAATGAATTCAACTATGATGCAGTTGTTTTAAAATGTTGGCGATCTAGCATCTAAAAGAAGGAATATATAAAATGAAATGGAGAAATATTCTTATAAAGGGCTGGTTAAAATAAATATCCAGGAGTTAAACCCCAAGAGTAGTCAGACTAGTAAATTCCAAAAGATTTGTGAAAGAAACTGTTTGGGGTACACAGGACCATTTATTTATTTCACTGAAACTCTGGAGTGGAATGTTGAAGTTCTTGCTGTCTGCCTCCCTTGTAAGTGAATACAGCACCCAAGTATTTTACCATACTTCTGTAGTGGCCCAAAGGGGACTCTCTTAGAATCCATGGAGACATCCAACCCATGCATGGTCTACCACAGTAGTGAGTCCTTCGAAGTTTATATCAAGTCCTTGGGCCTCTGCTTTTGTGGTTCCTTCAGATTCTGGGAAAAAGAGCCAGTTACTGGGCTATCAGAGCCCTCATACTGATCTAGGCAGTTATTTAGGCAAATCACATAGAAGACAAGAAAACCCTTTAATACCTTTTCATAGAGTAGGCCAACAATCCAAAAAACTTTTCCATTTTAACAGAAACAAGAACAATGTTACAATGTTGCAAAGTGAAAAAGACTTATTGGGTTATTGTGCTGCCTTTGAAGTTGGAAGGGCACCATAAATTAAGGAATCGAGGCAAGCTCTACAATCCTCAAAAAGTAAGGAAATGGATTCTTTTCTAAATACTGCAGAAACAGTGAAGTCTGCTGATGTCTCCATTTTAGAGTAAGAAGACCCATTATGGATTTCTAACCTCCAGAACTCTGTGATAATAAATTTGAATGTCTTAAGCTATTAATTTTTGGTAATCAGTTGTAGCACCTATTGGAACTAATACAATTACTAAACTTTGGTCAGCTTTGACAATGAGAAAAAATCTCTTTCTGCCACCTTTCACAAGTTTCTATGTTCTTTCAGGTTTTGTGCTATATTTCCAATTCTCATTCAGGAACAAGCAGACATTTTATTTTGAAACAAACTATTTTTGAAAAGAACTACATAATTATATATCTAGTGGCAAAATTTCTTAAAGTCTCAAAAATAAACAAACTTAAACAGACCTAATTATAGTACATACCCCTCTCTGCATCATGAAAATAGGAGGCAAAATATATAAACTTAAAATATGACTAGTAGTTAACATTTCAGTGTTTTTTTTCTGACTTAGGATCTAGGCATGCAAAGAACATGAAGTAAGTAACTCAATTTAACATCAGTGCAAAATTTTAAATTATCTGAAAATCTTGGAAATGATATTCAAACTGACATACTAAAACTATAAATAAATACTGTTTTGTTACAAAGAGACTGCTTACATTGATGTTTGATGCTACAGGTTTAAACTTCACCTCTTTCTCTTTCCTTCTGTCCAACATTTGGGCAGGGATGAGAAAGCTCTTTGACACTGATGGGAAGTTAAAACCACCAAGATACTGCCTGTATGTGGAAAACTTCACTTTACCCCATCCCTTAACCACCAACAAAACCTCCAGCTGGTCCTGTCCTTGCTATCTTGTACATAATTTTGCACCTAGTTTGGAAGCTTTTCCTGCTCCTGGCAGAATGCCTCCTTATGTAAGTAATAAACCTTCTGATACCTTCCTGTTATTTGTGTGACACCATCAGTCTGCCTTCTGAATCGTATTTTGGGAGGGCGTCTGTCTTCTCTTTACAGAGGGCCCATAGCACTGTTGAAATACAATTTGTCAAAATAGTGATTCGGTTTAGTTAAATACATTTAAAATTTTCATAATCCCTAAGACTCAGTAGAGGGCCGGGGATTTTGCTTAGTGGTTCCGCTGCCTGCCTCGCAAGCGCAAGATCCCGAGTTCGACCCCCGGTACCAAAAAAAACAAATAACAAACAAAAACCGTAAAGATTCAGTAGAAGTAATGCTATCTTTTTCAACCAATAAGACTATATATGTTTAGGAAAAACATATCCAAGTAAAACAAAAGTCTGCAGGTATACTGATCACTCACATACTAAAGAATACATAGATATTTTTAATTAAGTCAAGGCTATTTAACTAGTCTTGTTTGTCAAAGATTTATGTAAATTATGTGAAATTGAATTTTTAAAACATCTCTTAGTTAATTTAATACTGACACTTTGTTACACTGAAAATTTTTGAGGTTGAATTTCCTAATTTGTGGGGATATTTGGAACCTTCAACATAAGTGCTTTTACCTCAAAGCCAATCAGAATAGGGCTTCTTTAACAGATATTAAACTCTATTAATACCACCAGGAAGAAAATATGACATATTTATACAATGAAACAAAACAGCTTTTCTGAATTACAAGCATATTCATACAGGCAAACTCAGAATTTTTTTAATTTATATATTTATTGGTACATTTTAGGTATAAAATACATTTACATTTATCATTGGCTGTTTGTACCTGAACGTGATGTATCTTAGTTCTTATTTTTTCTCCCATTGCCTTTGCAGCCTTCACTCCCTCCACCCTTCCCTATTTACACAGACTTTGATTTTACTTTTTTTTCTTTCTCATAATTTTTCCTTTCCTTCATTTAAAGAAATTTAAACCATCGGCTTAATATAAACCCCAAAGTACGTACAGAAGCTGATCATTCCCAGTGAGTATAAATACTTAATGAATTTGAATTCAAGACTGACAAAAAGAGAAACATAAAAACTAATGTATCGGATTCTTTGTTGTTTTTTAACCAAGAAAAAAAATTCACTATACCTGGCTAATACATTTATAGAAATCACCATATGATCATATCATGAAACAAAAGGAGTTGGCTCAAGATATAAAGTAAGTACTGAAAAATAGTCAAATCAAATCCTTGTCATGCTACACAAGGACAAGTCCAGAGCACAGATCATGAGCTAACCTTATACTTGGGTCCTTGGGTCACCCTCAGGAATGAAGCAGGAAGGACTAAGAGGATTTGTTCCTGGTAGGGGTAAACAGGGATCCAGGGAAGAGGACCTTTTCCATTTGAATCACATGACACAATCCTGTGAAGGATGATGTGTGCTAGGCAATTAGGGAAATTATTTTATTCAGGCTGTCACAACAGGGAGAACATCGATTAATGATGAATATCTCAAAGAGAAAAAATTTGGGATTTCATAAAAGAAGGGAGTCATGAAGAAGAATGGAATGTAGATCTTATCTCTTAATATATTGCAGGGCACAGGGAAAGGAAATGTTACTAGAACTCTTACAGTGAGTCCTAGTTTCCTGTGAGCCATGACAGCACAAGGCAAATTAATGAATTCAGATAGAAAAATGAAACTTAGAGAAGAAGCTGAGCTTTCGACCTGATCAATCCTGCTCTGGGCAGCAAAGATGAAAGACCCCAAGCTTGCCACACCTTATTTGGTGCAGATGACTCAGAGGATGGAGATGATAATCCTAGAACAATGAGGAACTTACTTAGAAGAAGATCCTAGATCACAAAGAATTTATGTTGATTAGGAATTTATTCCTCCCCAAGATGTTTTCAGCTAATATAATCCTGCCCTGAAGCAACACAGCATCAGACCATTGAGATTTTAGCTGTGACCAGAGGCAAAAATGGAGTTATGTCTGTACTTGCCAAAGCCAGCCTGTAGGCAGGAAAACTAGGCCTAATCATAATTTAATTGTAAAATTATTTTCCCCCAAAATTATATAGAATTTCTCCCGATAATATACAAAGATATTATGGCCCTTTTTAGTTAGCTGGTTAGTTGTTTGTCCAGTTTGCTATTTCTCACAATGTAAAACAGTCAAAAAGAATAAAGAATTTCTCAACTTCACTGTTTTCATGAACAAAGGGATCAGGTCAAGGTCAACATTTGTCACTTTATAAGGAGCTTTTAGCTCTAGCAACTCCATGTCTGTGGAATGTTGATACTCTCAGGCAGATGGTGTTATCCTCAGTGGCTATACTATGTCTTGGAACATCAAGTTCTCTATGGAAATTTTTGAGCCTTCAAAATTATATCATGCAGTGCATGACTTTCTGTATTTGAAGATTTTTAAAAGGAAAAACATATTTGCTGCTTATAAAATCTCTAGAGACAGTGTGAAAAGTTAATTACTAATAAAAAACCCAGATTTTAACCTATTTTCTATTGAAATTTCAAAGTGAGGAGTTAAAGTGATTTTAAGTACAAGGAGATATATTCTAGGAGCATCTGCTAAAATTGAGGCAAGATCACTAGTGAGGACTTCCTAGGAATTTCTTAAAATGGGCAATTTTAGCCTTCTCAGAAGAGGAATTTTGAGGGAGCATGGGCCAAGGCAGATTTCGGTTGGAACACTAGAGACCCAGGGAGTGTACTGTGATAATAGTTTGAAAAATGTTTAGTGAGAGAGTACTCCAGGGTGGCATTGGCATTTCAGTATGCAAAGTAGCAGAGCAGCTTGGCAAGCTGATAGAAACCAGATTATCCTGGCCAGCACTGCTTCTATTGCAACATAATAACTCAAGAAGGTATTCAATATCAGTAAGAGTTTGGGGAAATGTTCCATTGTATAGTTGAAGACAGTAAGTAATCTACAATTATTGATTTAGCGTTCCATGTACATCTATTAGATTTCACCTGTTAATCATGATTATTTTAACCTACATTTTAAATCTGCTTGCTCTATTCATTATGAAAAATGTGTTTAAAATTTCTTTCTGTGATAACTATTCACTTCTGTCATTTTTTGCTTATATTTTCATAACTAGGCTATGATGTGTTGATGAATTTAAAAGTGTTTCTTTCTGGTAAGGTGAAATTTTTATCATAACATATTGAAAATAGTTTTGCCTTAGTTTCTATTTTGTATGGTGTTTGTAAAATAGAACCAGATTCTCTTTTTTTGATATTTGCCTATGTAACTATTTCCACCCTTTTATTTTTCAAGCTTGTTTCACTTCCTTCTTTCTTTTTCGTTCTCCCTTATGTATTGCTTCTTTGTATATAGGTGATTTCTGACCATGATATGAAAAGCTCTGTCATTTAAGTAAATGTTTTAATTATTTCCTTCAATCCCTTTCAGTTTACTGTGACCATTAATATATATGTATATATCTCTACTCTTTTATGCTTTTTATTTTTCTTTGTTGTTTTCATTTCATTCTTTGCCACTGCCCAATTGATTAGGAACTATTTCCCTCTACCTTTTTTTCTTCCTGTGATTACTCTTAAACTTATAAGTGCTGTATAAGGATACTTATACAGTGAGGATATAGCTTAAGAGTGGAGTGCTTGTTTAGCATGCGTAACACCTAGAAAATTAAAATTCTGTTAATATTTTTTAAATCATTTTTATCATTCTGAGCCAGGAAAAGAAAAAGGATGTCAAATCCTTCAACAGAGGGAATTTATTATAGGGAATTGCAGAGGTAGTGGGAAGTGCTGAAAAGCTATATGGAGGACAGTAATTCAGAGTTGAGTAATAGTCAAAAGTTGCTTCCACTATACAGATTGGAGGAATGATGGAAAGAGAGGTCCCAGTGACATTAATATTATATCTTCTTGCTAGGTATTTGGTCCTTATTAATCTACCTTTAATATTTCACATCTCTTTACTTTTCATGTTCTCTGGATTCTGTGTAATTTGGCCCAATGTCTTTAATTGTCCTAATGCTTATCTCAGATGTACTGTTTAATTATTCCAGGCAGTTTTTAACATTTCAATAATTACATTACTTGTTTCTAGAAATTCTCTTTGTTTCTTTAAAACTCTGTTCATTTTTAATAACATGTTTTGTTCCTCATTTTAGAAAACATATTCAACACAATTATTGCTTGTTTTGTATTCTGTTTATAGAAATCCTCGTGACTCATGGTTTTGCAGTTTTGATTCTGATGTTGATTTTTTTTTCTGAATCTCACTCATGGTAGTTTATTTTTTCATGTGTTTTACCTTTATTTTTTAATTAATTGATTAACTTATTTATTGAGTTTATTGGTACATTTTAGATATACCTTTGATCACATTCATCATTGGGGATTTGTACTTGCACATGACATATCTTGGTTCTTATTTTTTCCCCATTCCCTGCCCTACCTCCAACCCCTCCATCTCTCCCTATATACATAAGCTTTGTTTCCTTTTTTCCATCTTTTCTTCAATTTTTTTCCCTTCTTTCCTTTCACCCCCTCTTCTGAGTTCCCCTTCCCCTTTGAACATTTTTCTTCCTATTTCTCATTATCTCTAATACATTTTGTTCCTTGTTTACACTTTCAGTTTCTCACACGAGAGAGACAATTTAGTATTTGTATGTGTGTTCTATTTATTGCCTCAAGGTGCACCCATTTAGCTATAAATGTCTCTAGTTTCTCATTCTTTATGGCTGTAGTACTCCATTATACTTTAAAAAAACACATCTTCTTCACTCAGTCACCAGTTGATGGGCACTTGGGCAGTTTTGAAGATTTAGCTATTATAAATTTTGCCACTATAAACATGGGTGCGCATATATCGCTGTGGTATGAAGCTTTTAATTCTTTTGGGAAGAACTGCCAGAAGGGGAATAGCAGGGTCAAATGGCATCTCTAATCCTAGCTCTTTGAGAAGTTTCTACACTGATTTCCATAGTGGTTGCACCAGTCTACACAGCCCCACCAGCATTTGTTATTGGTTGATTTCTTTTTCTTTTTTTTTTTTTAAGCAAAATACTTTATTTTGATCTTTAAATTATGAATTGATAAATCAATTCACACTGTATATGTTCTTTTGTTTTCTGCTTCTTTCCTTTAACAATTTATTTGTGAGATTCGTCCATGTGATTTATAAGAGGTCCCTAATTTTCATCAGTATTCAGCCAACTATTTTATTAGTGTAGTACAAGTGTTATAGCAGCTATTCTTTCTAGAGTGAGAGGGAATCTCTGTTGTTTTCCTCTGCATCTCTCAAATAACAAGTGATGTTGAATTTTTTCATGTTTACTTGCTGTTTCTACTTCTTCATCTGAGAAATGTTGATTCAGTTCAGCTGCCCATTTTTGGACAGACTGGGTCTTTAAATTTGGGGGTCAGATTTTCAAAGGTTTTTTTTTTTATATATTCTAGATAGTAGACATTTGTTTGAGGAACAGATAGTAAAAGTTTTTTCCCACATTGTGTGTTGTCTCCTCTCTCTGTTGTTGGTTTCTCTTGCTGTGCATAAGCTTTTTAATAAGATGAGATCCCAGTTGTTGATTCTTTGTGATAGTTCATGTGCATCTGAGGTTTTGTTCATAAGGTTTTTTTCTATGCCAAAATCTTCTACCCTATCTTCTAGCAGGTTCAATGTTTCTGTTTTAATATTCAGTTCTTTGATTCATTACAATTTTAGTGTAGTGCATGGTGAGAGATATGGCTCTAGTTTTAATTTTTGGCAAGTCAAAATCCAGTTTTTCCAGCACCATTTATGAAAGAGGCTATTTTTCCTCCAGTGAGGGTGTTTGATTCCTTTGTGAAAGATGAAGTGGCTGAGTATGTCTGGAGTTGTTTCTGCATATTCTAATCTGTTCCATTGATCTTCAGGTCTGTTTTGTTGCCAGTACCATGCTGTTTTTTATCACAGTAACTTTGCGGTATAGATTCAAGTTAGGGATTGTGACACTTCTAACTTGTCTTTGTTGCCTAGAGTTGCTTTTGCTATTCAAGGTCTCTTCTGGTCCCAAATGAATTTTTGAATTGTTTTCTCTCTTTCTCTGAAATCTGCTGCTGGAATTTCAGTCAGGATTGCATAGAATCTATATAGCAGTTCTGGAAGTATGACCATTTTCATTTGTATTGGTTCTTCCTATCCAGGAAGAAGGGATTTCTTTGCATTTTCTGATATCTTCTTCAATCTCTTTTTTCAGGGTGCTACAGTTTTCAAAGTAGGGGTCTTTTACTTCCTTCATTAAATTGATTCCTAGATATTTCAATTTTTTGGATGCTATTGTGAAAGGAATTATTTTCCAATTTCTCTCTCAATGAGTCGTGTTATTTTTGTACAAGAAGGCTATTGAGTTTTGAATGTTGACCTTGTATCCATCTACTCTACTGAATTTCGATATTAAGTCTAGAAGTGTTTTGGTGGAGTTTTGGGGGTCTTCTGTATAGAATAGCATGTCATCACAAAGAATGAATGAGAGTTTAACTTCTTCCTTTCCTATCTTTATTCCTTTTATTTCTTTCTTTTGTCTAATTACTGTGGCTAATATTTCCAGAACTATATTGAACAGGAGTGGTGATAGTGAGCATTCTTGTCTAGTTCCTGATTTTAGTATGAGAGATTTCAATTTTTGACCATTTAGCATGATTTTGGCTGTTGGTATTTCTTAAATGGCTTTAATCAGATTGAGATAAAGAGAATCTATTCCAATTTTCTGTAGGATTTTTATCATGAATGGGTGTTGAATTTTGCCAAATGCTTTTTTTTTGGCATTGGTTGAGATGATCATATTTTTTTTCCTTGACTGTGTTAATATAGTTTATTACATTTATTGATTTATGTATGTTGAACCATCCTTGCATCCCTGGGATGAATCCTACTTGGTCAGAATGTATTATCTTCTTGATCATCTTCTTGATGATCCTCTCTATTCTGTTTGCCAATATTTTGTTGAGGATTTTTACATCTATGTTCATTAGGGAGATTGGACTGTAGTTATCATTTTTGGTTGGGTCTTTCTCTGCTTTCAGAATCAAGGTAATGCTTGCTTCTAGGAACAAATCCCTTTCAATTTCATTAAAGAGTTTTAGAAGTAGTGGCATTAGCTCTTCCCTAAATTTCTTGTAAAATTCAGCAGTGAAGCCATCAGGACCTGGGCTTTTCTTTCTTGGTAAATTTTAAATTACATTTTCCATTTTACTCATTGATATTGGGGTGTTTAGAATTTTTATGTCTTCTTGGTTCAACTTTGATAATCCTCATGTATGTAAGAATCTGTCCATTTCTTCTGTGTTTTCCATCTTATTGGAGTATAGGTTCTTAAAGTAGGTATTGATGATCCTCTGGATTTCTGCAGGATATGTTGTAATTTCACCCTTTTCATTCCTAATTCCATGAATTTGAGCCTTTTCTTTCATTTTTGATAAGATTGGCTAAGGATTTGTTAATTTTATTTATTCTTCCAAACAACCAACTCTTCAATTCATTGATTTTTGTATTGTTCTCTTCATCTCCATTGCATTGATTTATGCTCAGATCTTTATAATTTCCTCCCTTGTACAAACTTTGGGTTTGTCTTGTTCTTCTTTTTCTAGGAGTTTGAGGTTCAGCATTAGGTTATTTGAGCTCCCTCTATTTTCCTAATACGGTCATTCCCTGCTGTGAATTTCCCTTGTAGGACTCTTTCATTGTGTCCCATAAATTCTGATACATTGTATTGGCATTATCATTTAATTGTAGAAACTGTCTAATTTCTTCTTTAATTCCTTCTGTGACCCATTTGTTGTTCAAGAGAATGTTATTCAATTTCCATGTGTTTGTGAAATTCTTATGGTTTCTTTTGTTATTTATCTCCAATTTCATTTTGCTATGGTCTGACAATATACAAGGGATTATTTTGACTCCTTTTCATTTACTTAAGCATGTTCTATGATCTAGCATGTGGCCTATTTTGGAGAATGACCCATGTGCAGCTGAGAAGAATGTGTATTCTGATTTTGTGGTGTAGAACACTCTGTAGCCATCTACTAAGTCCATTTGTTCAAAAGTTTGGTTTAGTTCTAGTATTCCATTCTTGATTTTTTGGTCTAGTTGATCTGTCTATTTGTCACAGTGGGGTATTGATGTCCCCCACTACTATTGTATTAGTGCTTATTTGGATTTTCATGTCCATTAATATTTGTTTTACATAGTTGTGTGCACTAGTATGTGGTGCATATATATTTACATATATATATATATATATATATATATATATATATATATATGATTATCATCACTTCCTCTTGGATTGTTCCCTTTACAAAGATATGTTATCTTTCTTTGTCTCTCTATTCAGTAGGATAACTATCCCCGCTTATTTTTGGTTTCTGTCACATGGAGTATTGTTTTCCATCTTTTTATTTTCAGTCTATGAAATTCTTTTTCATTTTGAGTGTGTTTCTTTTATACAGCATATTGTTGGATCTTTCTTCTTGATCCATTCTGCCAGTCTATTTCTTTCATTTGGTGAATTAAGACCATTAACATTGATAGTTATAACTGATATGTATTTATTATCCTTGTCATGATATTTTCCTGTTGTTGGCTCTTCTTTTTTTTCCCCTTTCCATTTAATTTCTTGCCTTTACTAATGGCTTTGTTCTGTTGGTCCTATGGTGTTGTGACCCTTATTGTCTTTTTTCAGGCTATTGTTTAGAATTTTGGGGAGTGCTGGTTTCGTATTCATGAAGTTCCTCAGGTGTTTTTGATTGAAAGTATGTTATTTCTCAATCAATTTTGAAAGATAGTTTTGCAGGATACAGCAATCTGTGTTGGAGGTGGTTTGTTTATAGGGCTTGAAATATCTCACTACAGGCTCTTCTTGACTTGGGGGTTTGTGTTGAGAAGTCTGCTGTGATTCTAATTGGTTTTTCTTTGTGTGATTTTTTTCTTTTCTCTAACTGCTTTTAATATTTTGTTCTCCAAATGGGTTTTTGGATTCTTGACTATTATATGTCTAGGTGTATATTTTTTGATCATGGCTAGTTGGAGTCATATATGCCTCACTTATCTGTATGTCAAATTATTTTCTTCTGCTTGGGAAGTGTTCTGCCATTACTTCTGTGAACAGAATTTTTATGCTGTTTGCATTACCTCCTGCTTTTTCATTGACTCCAATCAGTATTATGTTACTCTTCTTTGTATCCTCTAATGGCTGCTGGATTGATTTCTCATGGTCCCTTGCTATTTTTATGAAATCTCTTTTCATGGTCTCTAATGGCAATCCTGTCTTCTATATTTGATATTCTGTCTCACATTGGCTCATTCTGCTTCATATACTTTCAGTGGAGATTTTAATCTCCTGGATATCAGTTTGAATCTGTTTCTTGGATTCCATTTCTTTCCTATGCTGGGTGTTCATGGCTTCCATGATGATCCTGAACTCCTCTATTTTGTTTTTATCTGTTTCTGTTCTAGAGTCACTGATCATGTCTTTCTCCCTGGTCACCATCTCTGTAGTTATCTGGAAAATTATTTCTGTTTTGATTTTTTTCTAGAGACCTATTTATCTGTTTTGTTACCTCCTATGTTATCAGTTCAGAATGTCCAGGTGGTTGATTGTTGGATTTTTCCACCTCGTTGCTCTCAGAATCTGCCTTTTGGGAGCTGGAAGTCTGAATTTGCATCTTGTTTAGGTGTCTTCTCATTTTTATTTTTTGTTGTTGATATTTTTGGTTTAATTCCTGGGTTGATACTTTTATATTACTTATTGTGAGTGTCTTTATTGCTAGTATTTAAAACCCTTAAGGAATTATTACTTCTCAGAGGTGTCTTCCAATTATAACTGGTCTTTAGGTTTTGACTCTGTAATGACCCTTAGGCAATAACAGTTTTGGTATACCAGGAAGGACAACTGATTAAAACCATCATGTCACTTTGCTCCAAGTAATACAATCAGCACCAACAATAGCATCAAACATAGCTTAGAAAATGACAAATTGTGGTAACTAACAATCTATCCCCTTTAACCATGTGAACTAGATCATAATCAAGGACAAACCAGAAATATGTCTGAAAGAAATATGCCCTTCAATATAGTGAATTTACCCTCTGGGATGAAGGCTTAGAAGGCATTAGGGGTGATAGAGAGATGGAAGGAGAGAGAAAGGTTACAAATGAGGCTAGAAGACACAGGAAGGTCATGAAAACTTTGGGAAACTGATGAAGACAGGTGGAGAAGAGAGAAGGAGGGAACAAAAAACAAGAACAGAATAATAGCCCCAAGAAAACTAATAACTGTATTCACTGTCCTATAAAAAATAAGAACAATTGAGAAAAGAAAAGAAAAAACAAAATAGGACAACAGGAACAAGAAAAGAGAGAAATGAAGAAAGAAGAAGAAGAAGGAGAAGGAGAAGGAGAAGGAGAAGAAGGAGAAAGGACCCCTTCAGGGCATGTCTCTGCTGTCACTGGTAGACAATCACAATGTGGGCAGCAGCATGCAGATTCAAGTCAATTAGTTTCAGTGAGCCAGCCATGAGATGTGAGCTGGTTTCTGGCTACAAGGCAGGCCTTTTCTCAGTGGTCCCAGGGCAGGGCCTCTACTATTATTTTTATGGTAAACTTAGATTCATTGAAAGTATTCTTGAAAATGCTTTTAAATCTGGGCTTGGACATGTAGGAACCTTCAGAAAAATAGTTATTTTTGCTTCTAACAGTACTGTCAAACATTATTAACTTGCATACACTCTAAATTTTAACTTCTGGCTCATGTTTTTAAGATCACAAAAACTATAAATTAGGGCCTAAATCACATGATGTCTAGCTGGTGATTAAGAATCCTCAATAAAGCCCTTAAACAAAGCAAAACAAAACATCTCTTCTTAGTACCAAGGCCAAAGCAGAAAACTTTCTTGACAACAGCTTTTATAAAAAGATTATTTCCCCTCCTAGTTTCTCCTATTCATAAGATTGTTTTTCCTCTTAGATCCTGCCTCTAAGTGAGTTGGCCTTTGCTTCAGCTCCTTTCTCTATAAGGTATCAAGGCTGTCACTGGACTCTAGTGCACTGAAGATCCAACTTCAGGGTGATGGAAACTTCTGACCATTTTTCAGATTTGGGGCTCTCTCACTTTCCTCATCTCATGCTTCTGCTTTGCTACTCTTATCTGTGATTTTTTTTGCACTTTCTCACAGGCTTATTCAACCTTTCAAAGGGGTTTTAAATATATATATATATATTTATATATGTATATATATATTTAAGCATTTTTTAGAAATCACACTATTGGAAGGTTCAAATCCCATTCATAAAACAAAGTCATTGAAATAGATAGAATCTTATTCAATGAGCATTTTTTCATTTGCTAATATTTTCTTTTACTATGTGACAGGCTCTCTTTGAGCATTATTTAACTAAATCATTGTAATAGTTCTATGAAGTACATATTATTATTATTGTTCCTTGTTTTAGTCAGATTTCTGTCATTGTGACAAAATACCTAAGATCATCAACTTTAAAATAAAAAGGTCTATTTTTGCTCATAGTTTTGGAAGTATTAATTCATGGTCATCTGGCTCCATTGCCTTTGGACCTGTGACAAGGCAATATATCATGGTAGAATGTTCATGGCAGAGGAGCTGCTCACCTCACAGTGGCCAGGAAGCAATGAAAGAGGAAAAGGGAATGGGGTCCCTCTATTCCTTTCAAGGGCACAACCTTTATGACCCAACTTCCTCCATCTAGTCCCCACTTCTTAAAAGTCTCCACTACCTCCTAATAATGCCACAGACTGGTGCTACTCCTTTAACATAGTTGTCAGATGTTTGAGGGACACATCCAAATCATAGTAACCACATTTCATGTTTTAGGGGAAAAAAGCTCAGTAATATTAAGTAGCATACTCCAAGTCATATAAACAATAAATGTTAGAGGTATATTTAAAACCTGGTCTCTCTTAATAAAAAACCTATGTTCTTAACAGCTTTTTAAATAAAATCAAGAACAAATAGAATGGGAAGATTGTTCTAGAGTCAATAAAGTAGACTTCATAACATTTTAAGTCTTAAGCCAGAAGGCCATGTTTTAATCTTTGATATTACTTCTACAGATATGCTGATAAAACTTCACAATTGAAAATGCCAAATTGCTTTCTTATTACTTTAAAAACTCTACAAAGACCTTGCTGAAGTTTCATAAGCTCACATCAACTTTATTCCCATTTCCCCTGCTGAGGCTTTTAGAAATATTCACCTTCAAAGTATGCTAAGTGACAGGTGAGTAGAAACGTGACAAAAAGAGCTGACAAATCAAAAAGAATGTTAGATGGCATTAAAGTCCCATGCTTGAGACCCTCTCCTTAGCATATTCTTTAAAGTATGGTTATGATAGCAACAAGTCTTTTTTCTATGAACATGAATATGACACATTGTGGATCAAAGAGAAGACATTAAATAAGAAGAACATAAGACAGATTCCTGAGAGAGAAAATCATTCTTAGTCTGAGCTTGAGATTCCCCATAGCAAATTTTTTATATGTGACCATAAATGAGAAATCTGTAAAACAATGGAAGGCCAGCTTCAAGAAGAAAGGATAAAGTAAGGAAATGAATAGCCAGAAACTTCATATAGAGGATTTTTTAAAGGAATAATAATAGACAATGGACACTATTGGTGTTAATCACTAAAATAAGTGCAATGCAACATACAAAGTCAAAACTCCCACAGAAGAACATTAGGAGGAGAAATTGATCTCTCTGTTCTTTTGTACAATAAATGCTAGATAATTCAGCAATTAAATTAATCCTGGCTATTATCAGTGTTAAAATTCCTTCTTTTCCTATTCCCATTAAGAAATACAGTTTTCATCTCCTATAATTTTTCCATTTCTACAGCTAATGCTGAGATGTAGAAGTAATTCTACATAAAATCCTTAGAGTTCACATTAGAAAGTAGAATCCCAATGCCATAGATGTTCTTTGAGAAATGTTTAACTTTCTCCTTAACATAATAAAGATGTTAAGATGAAATATTATCAATACTGTTATAAAATAACAGTATGCAGAAGTAATATATACATAGAAAAGCAGCCTAGTGTTTCATGGTAGGTGAATCCTGAGACTGATTTATTCCAAGAACCAGGAGAATTTGTATCTGAAATTATCAGGTATGGAGGATGGATATCATTAGCATAGTGAGGTAAGCAGAATTGTCAGGTGTTTTCTACATGCAGAAGCATCAGAAAGTGGAAAGATTAGAAAATTGAATTCTTGGTTTCTAGTTATGGTTTTATAATTGTATAGTTCCCCGTTATGTTATGAGATGTTCAAATGGAATGGTTGTGATACACATAGAGGTGAACCTACAACATGGTATCCATGAACCATAATCCCTACCCAGGATAGAAACCCTCAGGCACATTATTTCCTGCTGTAAGATCTCAGTCACACTTCACACCATCCACATGGTCTGTGGTGCAATCTGTATTCTAAGAAGGAAAATATATAAGCTTAGACATATTAACTTAATATTCACAATGACTCCTCCTTCCTTCATATATTTCACTGAAATGACCACAAGAAAATTAAAAGCAGAATTAATTCATGATGCCCCTGAGATGAGAAATGGAAGATCAGAGATTTCAAACAGTCTCTTGAAACAGAAAGGTGAAGACATAATACAGACAGATAAATTAGAGTAGGAGCTTAAATCCAAAAGAATCATCAAGAAAATATCTACAGTAGAGGTGAAAACTAGTGACATAGCCATAAAACACCATAGACAGAGTGCTACTGAGAACAAGATACAGTTTTATAGGTTACCAATGAAAGTGTTACTGACAGATGTATTTCTGGACAAAATACCCGACACCTACAAGGTAAAGGAGAAGAGGTTTATTTTAGTTCACAGTTTGTTGAGGTTTCAGTCCATAGTCAGCTGGCTCCAAAGCAAGGCAGCCTTCCTTCTTCTCTTCATTTATATTCCATCCAGGCTACCAGCCTATTGGTCAATATCACTCACACATAGGTTGTGTTTTCCTTCTTCATTAAGTCCATCCACTCCTAAAACTGCTAAATCAATCAGTGGACTAATCTAGTATCACACATCCTTGATCTAGTATCACACACTCACAATCTAGTCACTACCAAAAGCCCCACCTATGAGTGCATGAAGCTTTAGAGGAACATCTAGATACATGCCATAACAGCTTGGGACCTCCTACTCCTACCTATCATCTCAAAACATTGTGATGATTGGTAATCTTGAGATTATTTGTGCCCTCCTGATTTTCAGTGTCTCCACCAAAGGATATAAAATCAACAATGAAAGTAAATAAAGCCACACAAAACTCACACTATCAACATTAATAACAATGGAGAATATCACAGGTTAAGTTAACTCAAAATGGATAAATAAATTCCAACAACTCTTGGAAACTACCCAAATTTCCAAATACCAGGGACTGATTAAAAAACACAAAGATAAACTATGAACCTATAACAATAAGTGAGATGATCTCTATGAATTAATAGGGAATTATTTCCTGGATATATTGCCAAGTAGGAATACCACAGTACAAAAGAGCAAAAGAATTTATGCAGAGAATCATTTTTAAAGAGAAGAGATATACACCACATACACAGCAACTTTTACAAAGAGCTGTAAAGTTGTACAGGAGTGATAAAACTAATAATGAAATTGGTTACTTACAATGTGTAATATGGAGGGGCATTTGGAATTGATACAAGAAGAAATGACATTTTTGAATATATCAACTGAAATAATTTTTCTCCTAATTAGCAATAAATTTTATTTTATTTTTCAATTTTTGTTTTTAGTAGTATGTGCTTGTGGTACATAATGATTACATTTATCATGGGGAGCTGGTACATGTACATAACACATCTTAAATCTTTTTTTCAACTCCTTCCCCTCCCCTCTCCCTTTTCTTTTTATTTCTTAGTACCTTTACCTTTTACAAAAGATCTATCTCCCTATTTCCTATTATCAATCTTTTATTTTGCTCTTTAATTGATTTATACAGTGATACTTCAGTTGTTGAACACAATTTGATCCAAATTCGTGTTTGAACATTGAGAAGTTTGAGAACTGAACATATTTTTTTCCCATAAGAAATAATAGAAAACCAAATAATTGGTTTTAAGGCCCTCAAATTACACTTATAAATTCATTTTCCCAAGACTTTAACAAATTTCACAATAACTTTTTTCTTTAACTCTATCTTGGGTTCTCACAGTTTTCCTCTTAGCTGTACTGCTGGTATCACTAACTTTCTTTAGAGCCATGGTTATGATATTTTATGCAAAAAACCCCCACAAAAAAGCACAATGACAAATCTTTTAATGCACTGACACAAGCACTATATGTTGTTTGGGCACAAGTGGTGCTTAGACAGAAGCATCATCCCTTTGTTTCCAGTGTGACAGTGGGCAACTCACTCTCAGCCTGTACAGATTTTTTTTAAGTCAGATTTTTGGTTACACTATTGAGCAAAGTTATGGACACCAAGCAGATTTTTTTTGCACTTTGCTGTTCAAGTAACGGAAGGTTCGAGCTTGGAGCCATTTGACAACTGAGGAATCACTGTATTTTTGGTTTCTCATATAAGAAAAATCATGTGATAATTAAGCTTGTGTGTCTGAATTATTTCACTTAACATTATGGTCTCAAGGTACATTCATTTTCCTGCAAATGACTCAAGTTTATCTTTCTTTATGGCAAAGTAGTACTCCATTGTGTATAAACACTACATTTTCTTTATCAATTCATCTGTTGATGGAAATATAGGCCTCTTCCAAATTTAGCAATTATGAGTTGTACTGCTATAAACACGAGCATGCATGTACCACTGTAATACTATGTCTTTAAGTCTTTCAGAAAGATACCTAGTAGTATCAGAAAGACAGCTGGGACAGTGGAATTTCTAGTTTTAGTTTGGTTTTTTTTAACATACCTTTGAAAATTTATTACATGGACTAGGCACAGTGGGCTGTTTGTGTTGTAATGAAAACAGATCACAAATACAACTCAGCACAGTATTTGGCACATAAAATTAAAATGGAGGACTTGGGAAAGAGATGGGAAGATATGTCTTCTCCAACCAATTTCTCCTGTATTAAAGTTCGGTGGCATTCTACCACATATGGATTACAAGGCCATCATAGGTGTCAGCTACACTTCAGTCCAAGTGAGTGTAAGAAATTAGAGAGGATAGTATGAACAGTTCTGTTCTCGTTGTTTTTTCCAGACCTGGAAATAATGTTTGTGACATCAGTTCACAGTCCCTTAGACATAGCTCAGTTATGGCCCAAAATTACATGAAAAGAAGGCTGACAAGTACAAGCTTTGTTCATGAGAAAAAAACAAGGAAATCTAGACAACATATAGCCAGTTTTTGCTATATGTTTCACTAAGGTATAACTTTTTGCTAAAGGTTTTCCCACATTCACTACATTCATAGGGTTTCTCTCCAGTGTTAGTTCTCTAATGCCAAATGAGCTGTGAGTTATATAAAAAGGTTTTAATACATTCACTACATTGATAAGGCTTTTCCACTGTGTGAAGAATATCCATACTGATTTTCATAGTGGTTGTACTAGTCTACATTCCCACCAACAGTGCAGAAGGGTTCCTTTCTCCCTTGCAGCCTCACCAATATTTGTTATTATTTGATTTTTTTTTTTGTACTGGGGATTGAACTCAGGACCTTGTACTTGCAAAGCAGGCGGCGGAACCACTGAGCTAAATCCCTGATTCATTATTTGAGTTTTTGATGATAGCCATTCTTTCTGGGCTAAGATCAAATCTTAATGTTATTTTAGTTTGCATTTCTTTAATGGTCAGAGATGTTGAAAGTTTTTTCAAATATTTATGACCATAAATTGGAATAATTTTCACTTTTGGAACTTTGTAATATTTTGTATTTTAAAAATAAATAAAATAAAATTAACTAAAACTGGAAGTGAACCAAAACAAGGGATGTAACTGCATTTTCATTGAATAATTCAACTGCATGGAAGGGGGGAGGAATTTTAGTAGGTCTATGAACAGTGCATTTAACTATGTACTCCACACTTATGAGGGGTGTGGTAGTGGTGGTGCCATAAGCTATAAGCAGATACTCAACTTCTTTATTAGGATTATTTTCTTAACTCTTAATGGTGAAGAAGTTCTGAAACTATTTTAGTTGTATTATAGGATTGAGCAAATAAGTAAAGGAATTTATATTTTGGGAGCCAGGGCTCTCACTGGGAAAGAAAGGGCACATATATATGAATCAAACGATGGCAAGAAAGAAACCTATGGAGATGGAGTAGAAATCAAGGTATTGATGTGAACTCATGAATTCTAAGATATGTATATATATGTATACCTTTACATATATATGTTCATATATGAATCTGTATTTGTGTGCTCTAACTGAATCTGTTAGAAGGACCTTGTTATGGTTTGTGTCTAGATGTCCTCCCAAAGCCTCATTTGGTCATGGATAGGGCTGGATCTAGAATGTGTGACACTGGAATTGATTCATGGTGCAATGCTATACTCAAGGACACTAGGATTAAGGGTATGAGTACTACTTGCCCTAAGAAGTCTGAATAGGATAAAAGGGGCAGAAAGATGCTGTTAAGGCCCCTTGCTATTTTGGTATCTTTGGTCCACCGTGAACTGTTGCCCCTCTGCTATGTGCCACCTTGCCTTGGAACCAACCGATTATAAACTGAAACCTCTACAAACTGTGAGCTGAATAAAACTTTGCTCCCTTAACTTGTGGGTGTTGGGTATTTTGTCTCAGCAATGAGAGAAAAGTAACTAAGACAGATCTCCTAAATGCAAAAATATTCCATTAGCAATGGATATCTCTGAAACTCAGATCTTGGTCTCCACTCAACTCTATTAGGGCTTCTCAGAAAAATGGTTGACTCTGGAACCGGGGTAGAGAAGGTACTAGGCAATCTTCAAATATCTTGTTAAAATGGTTAAATCCAGAGCTGGGGTACAAGATTAATTTCAAATATCTTGTTAAAAAATAAGATAGTAGCCTGGGATTTAGCTCAGTGGTTCAGCCTCCTGCCTTGCAAATGCAAGGTCCTGAGTTTGATCCCCAGTACCAAAAAAAAAAAAAAAAAGATAGTTTATTTTTAATTGATGGAAGTATGTTAAGGGACTCAAAAACCAATATATATAGAGATGCTCCACCTGACTAAATATGGAAAAATTTTGTCATTAAAGAAATTATACACAGTAATTAATGCTGATTCAAGAAGTGGGGATTGGGCTGGGGATATAGCTCAAATGAAGAAGCTCAAATGTTTTGCCTGGCATGCAAAACAAATACCTCCTCCGAAATAAAAAGTCATGGGGATTCCTGTGCATCTTCCGATAATAAACGCATAAATAAAAACAGGGAACTGAGACACTCTTATGATACTATACTGAATGCTTATTGGTAGGTTTGGAGAAAGTACTAGAGAAGGGAGATTATCACTTTGCAACCATAATAGTAAAGCTCAGTTCAGACAGGAATCATCAATGGATGCTAAATCGGAGGAGGTAGTACTGATGAGGGGATGCATAATTACAGGGTCTTTTTTAAAAAGCTATTTTGTATATTTAAGGTATACAGCATGATGTTGTAAACTACACATATAGAGAAAAACATGTGTAGAAAAAAATAATATATACATCATCTTATGTAATTACCCATTTTCCCCTCCTATGGCAAAAGTAGCTATACTCTACTCATTTGGTAAAAATCCTCTTACGTGATTTTGAAGTGTCTCTCTATGGATTGCTTATTGGTTGCCAGAGACAAACGGTAACTAAGATGGAAAAAATCAGTGTTTTCATTGAGTAATCAAAAGAAACACAAACCTTGAAAGACAAATAGACCCTGAGTGCTGTATTAATTTGCTAGGGCTACATAACAAAGTACCACAAACTGGGTGACTTAACAGCAATATATTGTCTCTTAATTTTGAGGTTAGAAGTTTACAATTAAGGTGTTGGCAAGTAGGGCTGCTTCTGAAGGTTATCAGGGAAGTTTGTTCCTAGGCTTTTCTCTGAAATATACAGACATAAATACATACTATGAGACTATGTGCCCACACACATACCAAAGATAAAACATGGAGCAAAATATAAAAATTGGTGAATCTTGGTAAAGGATATGTAGGTACTTTTATATACTATTCTTGCAAACTTTACAATGTTTGAAAGTGTTATTATTATTTGCACTACTGGCAATTGAGCCCAGGGCCTTGCACATGGTAGATAATTGGTCTACCACCAGCTATACCCAGTCTTTTTTATTGTTTTTCTTTGAGATAGAGTTTAGCTAAGTCACCCAGGCTGGGCTTGAACTTACAATCCTCTTGCCCCAGACACCAACCAGCTGGTATTACATGTGTGTGATACCACAACTGCCTTTATATTGTTTCTAAGTAAAAGTTAAGAAAAATACAAATTGCAGTATCTTTAAAAATCAGCAAGAAATCTGTAAGAAAGTATATAGGAAATCTTTGATTTTAGACAAAAATAACAAAGAAATATAGGAGAGGCAAGATAATTAATTCTAAATAATCAATTGAACCAGATTTCCAAAAAAGAACAGAGAAACAGTGGCAGTATTCACAGAAATTATAAGAATATGCATTCACAGAGATAAGAAAGACCCACATTCAAGTTCAAAGGACCCATTGAGTATCAAAAAGAATGAATTAATGAGTAATAGTTACTATTTTTTTTAATGAGTCACCCTCAGCTCCACCTTTGTGAAATTCTACCACACGAAGGCTAAACTGAGCATGTGCAAGGCTTTTGGAACAAAAGATAGGTAATTTCTATATGAACAAGAATTAAGTCTGGGTCAAACTTGTTATCAGTGTCATTAAATTCTAAAGGATATTAGCAATGTCTTCAAAGTGAGACCTGTTGGTGAAAACCAGTGAGACTGGAACGCTAAAAAGCATGTAGTGACGCCATACAAGTTCCCATGGAAATTACTTTAATCCTGTGTTTTAATACTATGTTCCTCATTAAATCATCACACAAGAGTGAAAGCAAAATGAAAACAGTTTTAGATTTGCAATAATTCAGAAATTTGTTACTGACACATCTACTCTGAGAAAAGCACCAAAAGACATACACCAGAAAAATTGAAAATGTATATTATAAGAAAGATAAGGGATTGGGCCGGGGATTTAGCTCAGTGGTTTTGCCACCTGCTACACAAGCACAAGGACCCGCGTTCAATCCCCAGGGGAAAAAAAAAAAAGAAAGATAAGGGATCCAAATTATTGGGTATAACCCAGAAGTACAACTGAAAAAAATCTACGATGACACTTAATATGCAGCAAGCCTGGAATTTGTTGGTCTAAATTAGAATGGAAAAATTAACAAATATCTTTAAGATAACAAGTACTTATGCATAAAAAAGTAAGTAATTTAAAAACTGGGTGATCTTAGTGATAAGGAGAAGTCATAAGATACAAATAATACTATAATGTCAATAATAATTACAATAATGTCATTAATGGAGCTTTTCAAATCTTTTGCTTGGAGGATCTCTTTTCCTTTCTCCTTTCCTTCCTTTTCTTCCTTTCTTTTTTCTTTCCTTCTTTCTTTTCTTCTTTGTGTTTGCTTTTTATAATGTTATAGAATGAGAAGAAAAGTTTCCTTTTTTTAAATCCATTGGAGCAGATATTTTCTTCCCAAATAAGTCTCTAGACAGTTGTCACATCAAATTCTTTTTAGTGTGCCTTAAGAGCCTCAATCTGACTTGAATAAACTACCCTTGATATCAACTGCTCCTTAAGACACTTCAAAGAGCACCCTCCTGTAGTGCCTCTTTAATTATTCGCTCTCTGTAGAAAGGGCCACTTGACCAATGACTCTGGACTTTGTGGCCAATATAGTCCATTATTCTACAGTACTCAAGTGCTTCAGTATTGTCAACCTCATCCTAGCCTCAATTTTAGAAATTGAGTTCAAATCCAACTCTATTTGTCTTTGAGCTCCAGTAACCCTACATCCTTTTCCCATTTCTGGACTTTTGTAAATACCTGTTTAGTGATCTGGTCACTTGGACTAGATCACAACACAGCCTTGTCAGTTCCTACTCCATGGACGGGAATTATCAGACCTGCCTAATGGTACCTGTTACCTAGTGTCTACAGGTTTTTGGCTCTCACATTCACCTTTTGAATCTGTCTAATTTTGACAAGATAATTTTACTTCCTTGGACCATTCTAATGTCTTTGTTTTAGAAAGATGGTCTGGCCATCAATGGATTTCTAGCTTCAGGCCTTGATCTTTCTGTTCCAGATAATCTACCAAAAGATATTTCTGAGCTCGCTTTTTCTTTCTTCTTCCCCATAACTGAACCTTGGCTTTTCCATGTCTGTACCATTGTGTTGTCCCACTTCAATTGTTATTTTTGCCCTCTCTCACTAGGAGGACATGGCAACATTTTTCTCTGTACTGGTGCCTTGAGACTGTGTGTCTCTTCACCAATTTGCTTTACTTCTATACCTGCGAATTGTTCTGGTCCTCATCACCTCAAGCAACCTATAGTATCCTACAATTTCCTCCTCTCTCCACACAATCCACCTTGCCATTCCTCCAAAATTATCACTCTAAAAGATGTTTTCTACTGAAAACTTCCTCTTTTGTTCAAAGTCCACAGTGGTTTTCTTTTTCTTTGAAGGTATTGTGACTCCTCGTCCTGAGGTCAAGGCTCTCTAGTGGTTTTGTCAAACCCAATGCTACTGCAGCAAGAGAATTTTACCTTTACTTTTATAACTTTATCTATATTTGGAAAGTAGGACTTTTAAAAATGATAGATTTTAAAGTTAACCAAAAAATTAGTCAGAAATTACAGAGAGTTCTCATGTTTCTCCCCACCTACCACACACACAGTTTCCCCTGTCACTAACATTTTACTTTAGTATAATTCACTTGTAATCAATGATAAACTAACAGTGATACACTATCATTAACTAAAGTCCGTAGTTTATATTGGGGTTCACTCTTTGAATTTTATAGTTTTGTGGGCTATGACAAATGCAAGATGTCATTTATCTGCCACTACATTATCACTATATATAGTGTCACTGCCCTGAAACAACTCCGTGTTTCCCCTATTCACCCATCATCACTTCCTGTCTCCTAACCCTTGCAAACATTAATATTTCTCCTGTCTCTGTGGTTTTGCCTTTCCCAGTGTGTCATACAGTTGGAATTATATAGTAGCAGCCTTTTCAGATTGCCTTTTTAAGCTTACTATTAAGCATTTTTGTCTTCCATATTTTATCACTGAATAATATTCTATTGTATGGCTGCCTCACTTTGTTATCCATTCACCTATTGGAGGACATCTTAGTAAAAATATGCATTTGATGAAGAACAAATTAAATAGTTCTGGGACGATTTTATAGACATTCTTCTGGTAAAGACAATATGGTTAATGTGGTTCTGATTTGTAGGCAGGAAGCTAGTGAGATAACCTTGTTGGACCATGAACAGGCAAAACGGCTGATAGTGTTGTACTTGGATTGTCATGGGGTTTCTAACTACATAATTACTGTTTGCTGCCTCCTAATATGATCAAAGATTTGATTGTCTTTGATAATGTAAATCAGTAGCCAGAGAGAAAAATAAGGGTTAAGAAGTAAGATGATAACTCAGAATGCCTTCTTTTCTTTTCCTTCTTTTTCTGCACGGTGACATAAACTGTAGGCAACAGCCATCATATTTGGTAGTTAGCTTGGCCTGCTCCAAAGCACAAAATGCTACATCCCTGAGGCTCAATGTGTGGGAATATAAGCAGGACTCTTGTTCATCTTCTGTCCATTATGAATCAAGTGAGATGACATTTAAATTCTCCATGCCTTTGATGAGTTTGCATTGATGATCCTTGCAGATACTTACCCTGATTTACCCAAGGTTGAAAAGGATTTTAATGTTCTATCTCTTTGTTGGTTTAAATTTAAGATCTACATATACTAAGATCAACATCAATTTTTGAGCTCTTCTTCTAAGTTTTGTGCTAAGAACCTAGTATATACTGGCTCACTTAATCCTTATATCTACTCTTAGAGGTATATTAAAAAGATGAAGTGCTGGGGATTTAGCTCAGTGGCACTGTGCCTGCCTTATAAGCACAAGGTCCTGCCTTTGATCTCCAGTACCAAATACAAAACAAAACAAACAAACAAACAAACAAAGATGAGGCCATGAAATTTAAAGCCAGTTAGTTAACCTCAGAGCCTGAGAAGAAATTGGCTCTGATTACCAGCATATTCCTCACACCCCATGCTTAAAGAATTTTATAAAGTAATAATTTACAATGAAATACACAAAGCATACATAACATAGGTAAGGAATTTTAATTTATGTGCATACTTGTATTATTTAGCTCAAGATATCAAATGTTCCTGTTATCTCAGAAAATCTCCTTGTTTCTTTCTTGTAAATACCCTTACCAACTCATTTTCCACCCAAAGGCAAGAACTATTTTGACTTCTTCACACTATAGATTTATTTTTTCTGTTCTTAAAGGACAAGACATAAATGGAATCATGTATACCAAATTATTTCACGTCTGAGTTCTTTTGCTCAACGTAGTACTTTTAAGATTCACCCATGTTTTCATAACATATATATAGTTTGTTCTTTTTAATTTTTAAGTAACATATTTATGAAATATTGTGTAATATTTCAATGTATGTACATAATGCATAGTGATTATATCAAGCCATTTGGTACATCCATCACCTTAAACATTTATCATATTTTTGTGTTTGGATCATTCAAAATCTTCTCTACTGAGTATTTTGAAATATACAATTATTTATTGTTAATCACATTTTCCAACTATGCTAGAGAGCATTAAAAGTTACTCTTCCTAGCCAATTGTATTATGTGATATTCTATTGTAGGAATGAATATACAAGATAACAGTTCATTTATTCATGCTTCTATAGATGTACATATGGGCTGCTTCCAGTTTTACATAATTAGGATTAAGCTGTTACAGAATTTTTTAGGCAAGTCTTTTTGTGGCCATATGTTCGCTGGAGTAAATGCCTGAGGATGGAGCTAATGGAACTGAAGGTAGATGTCTTTTTAACTTTATGAGAAACTGCCAGAGATAATGTTAATAACCTAGGTCTATATATTCTTACTAGTCTTTTTTCCCCTCATACATTTTAAAATATTAAATACATATTTTTAGTGAAAATAGGATCACTATTTTTTTATTTTTTTATTTTTATTTTTTTTACTATTTTTTTTTACTCAATAAGTTTATTGGTACATTTCAGTTATACAATAAGATGATATTCATCATTGGGAATTTGTACCTTTACATGATGTATCTTAGTTCTTATTTTTTCCCCATTCTCCTGCCCTCCCTTCAACCCCTCCACCCCCTCCTATTTACAAAGACTTTGTTTCCATTTTTTCCTTTTAGAGAATTATATATATTTAATATATATACTTTTAAATCACTGAATATTACTTCTCTGATTGGATTTTAATTGTTGCAATTAGCTCCAACCTGATCCATTTGGCATAGTCCATTTTCCCAATACCATTCTTATCTGCTAACAACTCATAGCTTCATTTTTATCTGGAGAATTGCCCTTAAGTTATGGAAAACCCCTGACCTTAAAATGTTTGAAAGATTACAGTTCTTCCTGTCTTCAGCACCCTGAGGTGGCCTACAACCAATGACTAGCTAATAAAAGAATGTGTAAGTTTGATCTCGCCTCTGTGCTTTTATTATATTATACCCCAGAGACCCATGAAATCAGATGAAGTGAGATTTAAGTTGAATCCACATTTTTATGTAACTGGTTCCTTGTCCTTCCTGTTTTCCTTATACTTGTTCACATTTCTCCTGAGAACACTCCTATAGGCAGTGATTACTAGAATTAGATCTTTAATTGTCTAAAAGACATGATTTGATAATACCTTTTTAAACTGTAGATGGATAAGTAATTTTTATTCTTTATTCAGGGTAATTCTCTTTTTTACAGGAGAATTTCAATTATTAAATGTAGATGGGATAAAAGAGAAGAAAATTAACATTAGACAAATACCACAATAAAAGATGTTTCAGGCAAGATCCAATGACAGATATTAAAATTACTAGGAAAGAGTTTAAGGAAAAATAGAGTATTAGAATAATCTCAAAGTATCTTCTTGAAAATATTTATTAATTATAAAAGGAAAAGTGTAACTTTATAGTTACCTGTAATTTCTGAGTGATATTACATTGTGTTTGTGTACCACAGTAGAAAAATCTGGCAGACACAACCTTAATCAAGTGATCTAAATTAACATCACCCATAACTGACATTATGTAGCCCTTTGACCTGATGTACTAAGGGGGAAACAGCACTGACTTGTGGTAGTTTTCTTAATAAAAAGCTATAACCTTGATCTAATGATGAGAAAACTTCAGGTTTCCCTAAAGTAAAGGACGGTTCTAGGTTGGATATCTCCTCCAAAACTCATATTGGTGTTTATTTGCCATTATATTAGCATTAAGGGGTGGGACTTTTGGAGATGATTAAGTCTTGAGGTCAATGCCATCACGAATGCCCTGAGGCTGTTAGTTCAGAAGTAGGCTAGTTACTGTGGGAGTGCGTTCCTGATGAAATGATAGGCTCGATTCAGGCCTTCTCTCTATAGCATGGGCATGTTTTTTGCACCACATGATTCCCTCTGCCATGGTATAATGTAGCGAAGGGTCCTGACCAGATACAGTTATCATGCTCTTAGTCACCCCAGTCTTCATAACTGTAAGAAATAATTTTCAGTTCTTTATAAGAGAAACCCAGTATATATATATATATATATATATATATATATATATAACAAGATAAAAGATAGTAGGAAAAAATGAGACAGATCTTTTGTAAAAAGCAAAGGGGACCAAGAGATGAAGAGAGGAGGAGAGAGAGGAAAGGAAGGTGATGAGAAAAGAATTAAGATGTATTATGTACACTGACCAACTCCCCATGAGGAATGTAATCATTATGCACAGCAAATGTGTAATAATAAAAAAAATAAAAACTGAAGCAAAGGAAACAATCTACTCTCAGGTATCCCTTTACAGCAGCTGAAAATGGACTAAAACAGGGGCATTCTACAAAATAACAGACCGGTATTTCTTAAAAGTTCAAGCAAGGAAAGAATGGGGAGCTGACACAGGTTGGAGATCAAGAGGTATGACAATTAATAACAGTGTAGAGCACTGAGTTGGATCTTAGAGTAGAGAGAATAGTAGTGGAAAAAAATTAAAGAAAATAGAATAAGATCTATAGTTAATAGATTTCGGCCAAAG
This sequence comes from Heterocephalus glaber, assembly GCF_053883595.1. Taxonomy (NCBI): domain Eukaryota; kingdom Metazoa; phylum Chordata; class Mammalia; order Rodentia; family Bathyergidae; genus Heterocephalus; species Heterocephalus glaber. Next base: position 12,548,356 of record NW_028258344.1, read on the forward strand.
TTGATTTCATGTTTTTGACCATGGTATCTTGGCTACATAAAATGTTAACATTAGAGGAAGCTGGGTAAAAAGAGTATATGAGAATCTCCATAGTATTTTTGGATCTCTTCTGTAAATCAAAAATTATTTTGAAATAAACAGTTAAAATTATTTCCAATCTGAACACTTCTTTGTGCCCTATATCTTTTTACACCACCATCCAGCTTCATCTAGACAGCTGATATAGCCTCAGAAGAGCCTTCCTCATTCTACTGTAGCCCATGTAGAATCTATTCTCCACATAACAACCAGAGTGTTATTTAAAATTATTATATCACACTTGTGTTTAAAACCCTTCATTTGCTTCCTTTTATAATTAGAATTCAATCCAATTGGTGCCTTGATATTTCTTTTCATTGTTCCCTAAACCCAAGATTCATGGAATCCTTTTTTAAAGATTATGAAATATTCCAACTATTAAGAAGCTGTAGAGACCAATTAAAATTAATACAATTTCTTCACTTACTTTTGTTGGATTTTAACTATCAGCCCTCAGATATGTTACTTCAAATAATTTTTAATAAAAATGAAACAATAGAGCTACAAATAGAAAGCCTGCATCCCTGATCCACTTTTTATAGGGTGTTATGATTTGGATATGGTTTGTATCCCTCAAAGGACAATGTGATGAAAGCCTGGTTCCCAGTGTGGTAGTATTGAGGTGAACCTTTAAGGGATGGAACTGTGCGCAAGGAGATACAGTAACAGACATATTGCTCATAGAAGGAGCTAATGTAGTTTTCATGGGATCTTGGTTAGTTCCTGTGACAGGAGGTGGTTGTAAAAAGATCAAGCTTGAACCTCTCTGGCTTCCTGTCTCACCACATGGTCTTTCACACATCACATGCTTCCACCATGATGTCATTTGCCACATTGTAATATAGCCAAAGGGGCCCTCACAAAAGGCCAAAAAATATAGGGCTGTCCATTCTTAGATTTTTAGTCTCTAAAACTCTGACCTAAATAAAATTTTTTGGGGGGTGGTACATGGGTTTGAACTTAGGACTTTGTGCTTGGGAGGCAAGCACTGCACCACTGATCTAAACCCCCAGCCCAAACTTCTTTTCTTATAATAATGGGTTTTTCAATCCAAAAATTCATTTGGAAACAGAAGAAACCTAGAATAGCAAAAGCAATTCTAGGCAACAGAGACATGGCTGGGGACATCACAATCCCCAACTTGAAACTATACTACAAAGCTACTGTGATAAAAACAGCATGGTACTGGAAAAGAAACAGACCCAAAGATCAGTGGAATAGATTAGAAGATGCAGAAACAACTCCAGACATACTCAGTCGCCTCATCTTTGACAAAGGAGCCAACCACCCTCATTGGAGGAAAGATAGCCTATTTAATAAATGGTGCTGGAAAAACTGGATTTCAACCTGTCAGAAATTAAAACTAGACCCATACCTATCACCGCGCACTAAACTAAGATCGAAGTGGATTAAAGATCTAAATATTAAGTCAGAAACTCTAAACATGCTGGAAGATAAGTTAGGTAGAACTCTTGATGACATTGGCATAGGAAAAGACTTTATGAACAAATCTTCAGTAGCACGGGAGCTAGCACAAAGAATCAACAACTGGGATCTCATCATATTAAAAAGCTTCTGCACTGCAAGAGAAGCTACCAACAGAGCTAAGAGACAAGCTATAATGTGGGAAGAAATATTTAGCAGCTGTAGCTCAGACAAAGGTCTACTATCAGGAATATATAAAGAACTGAAAAAAAAATCAGACCACCCAAATTCAAAGACCCAATTCAAAAATGGGCAACCGAAATGAACAGACATTTCTCAGACAAAGAAGTAAAAACAGCAAGTAAATATATGAAAAAATGTTCAACATCACTGGTCATTCAAGAGATGCAGATGAAAACAACACTGAGATTCCACCTCACCCCACAAAGAATGGCTGCTATCAAGAAATCAACCAATAACAAATGCTGGCGGGGGGTGTGGAGAGAAAGGAACCCTTCTCCATTCTTGATGGGAATGTAGATTGGTGCAACCACTGTGGAAATCAGTATGGAGATACCTCAAAGAACTAGGACTAGAGGTCCCATTTGACCCAGCTATTCCCCTGCTGGGAATCTTCCCAAAAGTATTAAAAGAATCATACCACAGTGATATATGTGCACCTATGTTTATAGCGGCACAATTTGTAATAGCTAAATCTTGGAAACAGCCCAAATGCCCATCAACTGGAAAGTGGATAAAGAAGATGTGGTTTTTTAATAAAATGGAGTACTACTCAGCCATAAAGAATGAGAAGCTAGAGACATTTATATCTAAATGGATGCATATTGAGGCCATACTCTTAAGTGAAATAAATAGGACACACGTGTAAATACTGAAGTTTCTCCAGTGTGAGAAAGTGAAAGTGTAAATAAGGATCAAAATGATTAAAATGAATAATTGATAATTTGAAATAAGAAAAGGTACAAGGGATTGGGAATGGTGGAAAGGAAAGGGGAAAGGGAAGAAGGGAAAGAAAAAAATTATGAGAAAAAACCCCGGAATCAAACTCTGTGTAGATAGGGAAGTGTGAAGGGAGTGAAGGGTGCACAGGTAATGGGAGTAAAAATAAAAACTAAGATGCATCATGTTCTGGTACAAACACCCAATGATAAATGTAAATGTATTTTATACCTAAAGCATACTAATAAATATATATATATATTTTTAAATGGGTTTTTTGTTATAGTAACAGAAACCAGACTAATACATAGGATTATTTTTCTCATTGATTGTAAGACTGTGTGACATATTCTGAATGGTAATTATTTGTCAGTTACATGGTGTGATTATTGTGATATGCCAACTTGACTTGAGAATAGCCTAGCAGATTAATAAAGCCCTGGGTGTGTCTGTGGATGATTGACATGTAGCTACAAACTGAAGAGGGAAGAACTGCCTGGGATGTGGATGGCACCAACCAATCGGCTTGTAGCCTAGATGGAATCAAAGGGGGAAAGCAGAAGGAAGTCTTGCCCCCTTTTCTTTGGAGGAATTCCAGTCTTCACCAATGCCTTTGTATGTTGGCCTCTCCTTCTGACTTCCAGCACAAACAGACTTCAAACAGACTTTTCGGCTTTCTGATGCAGACCCCTACTAGTGACTCTGCAGTGAGCATCCAGGACTTCAACCTCAACTGCTATGAGATCCTCTGGCTCTCCCCTGCACAGGTGGCCATTTTGGATTTTTCTACTGCTGATTCCACAGACAGCCACTGGGACTCTACCTATTTTGATGGTTTAAGCCTACTAAATAAATACCTTTCATAATTGTACATATAGTTTTTATTGACTCTGCTCCTCTAGTGAACCCTAAATGATACAGACGTCAAAATCTTAGTCACTTTCTTGTCACTGAGACACAACACCCAACACTCACAAATTAAAGAATCAGATTTATTTTGGCTCATGTTTCAGTCCATGGTTGGCTAGTTTCAAAGAAGAAATACCATGGCAGAAGGGCACAGTGCATGTACAGCTGGTCACATCACGAGAGAGCTGTAGGATTTAATATTTGCTCTTCTGGGTTTTGGTCTTACTTTAGTTTCATTGATTTTTATCCCCGTTTCTCCCTTTTAGAATGGGAATGTTTACTCTCTAGCATTGTATGTTAGAAGTGTTTAACTTTTTTTTTTTTTATAGAGGCTCACAGCTAAGAGCTTACCTTAAGTCTCAGGGAAGAGTTTGGACTTGAACTGTACATCAATGCTTAGACTGCCTGCAGCCTCCCTCAGTGGGCATTTCATGTTCTTGTCTTCTTCAATTTCCTGGGATCTCCCCTGCACTTTTAATTTCACTCTTACAGCTTCACACACAACCCTCTCAGGGACACACTGACTTCTCTCCCAGGCCTTCTTCTGAAATCTGGGTGGAAGTCTCCCTGATTTCACAACTCTTACATTCTGAAGGCATATCAAACCATCATCACATGGATGATGCCAAGGTCTGCTGCCAGCCTGGGGAGTAGTGGGCCCTCTTCAGTTATGGCTGCATAGGCCTCCTACCACTTGGCTTATTTTAAATTCTAATCCTTTCAGCCACCAAGCTCTCTTTGCCACAACTATACAGGTCCCAACTCTATTTGTTTATTTAAAAATTTTGTTATTGTTACACATTTGCAGTACATAATGATTACATTTATTGTGTGGAGTTTTTACATGTACACATCTTAATTCTTTTTTTTGTCTCCTCCTCCCATTCTGCTCTATTTCCATATTTTTCTTTAATTCTCTTTTTCTGTCCCCTTTTCCTTCTTTCCCCTCGTACATTTCTTGTTCCTCTTCCCATTTGAAAAAGATCTCCCGATTTCCTATTATCTGTCTTTTACTATGTTCTTTATTTTTACTTTGGGTTTCTCATACAAGAGAAATCATACAATATTTAAACTTGTGTTTCTGGTTTACTTTACCACAGGCCCCAACTTTACAGGAGCTTCTTTTTGCTGGAACTCAAAACTTAAAATCACTCAGCTATGCCACTTGATCTTGATTCTCAATGTGGCGCTGGCTAAAAGCACCCAACTGTACATAACCACAGCCCGAACATTGGGCTGCCTTGAAATTTTCTCCATCACATTAATTAGTCTGCGTTCCTTAACCTGTTTTCCAAAAAGTCTTAGGACATGAACAAAATTTATCTAATTTTTTTTTTTGCCAGAACATAACACGTATGGCCTGGAGCCTAACTCCCAAAGGAATCCTTCTTACCAACTGAAACTTCCTGAGCCTGATCTTACAATCTGCATTTCTCTCATGAGAAATGAGCTTCTGAGATCTCATCAGAATCTCCCATCAAGTTCAGTTTACAACATTTTAGGATTTCTCTAGCTATCATCTCCAAATCTTTCCAAACTCCCGCAAATGGGGTTCAAAGGCTTCTGAATCACATGCTCAGGTAGGAATAACCCCACTTCTCTGTTACCAAAATTTGTCTTAGTCATTTTCTAGTGGCTGAGACACAATGTGTGACACACACAATTTGAAGGAGAGGTTTATTTTGGCTCACGTTTCAGTCCATGGTCAACCAGCCCCAAAGAAGAAACAGCATGGCAAAGGGCATGACAAAGGAAAAACTACTCGTATCATGGCAAGCAGGAAACAGAGAGAAAAGCAGCAGCCAAGGAGGGAGACACACTGTTCCACATTATCCCCGTGACTCACCTCTTCCAACCTGGTCCCACCTCCTACCAGCAAGTCAATTATAATACCCACTTCCAAAAGCCCCACTTATGAATGCATGAGGCCATTGAGGGACATTTAGATATAAACCATAACACATGCATTTCAAATAAATTCCCTAGTTTTTGGTTTGTCTTTTCCATTGTTTTAATACATTTTGTAGAACAGATATTTTAAAATTTAGTGAAGTACATTATTATGTGTTGTTTGAAATTTTATAATTTATTTTTTAAATATCCTTCCCAACTTCAAGATCATATAGACAATCTTTGACATTCTCCCCTAATTGATTTATATTTTTATTTATTTTTTATACTACAGTCTTTACCCTTGCAATTCTTGCTAATATTTTCCTCTCTTTCTGGCTGACTTTTGCCTTTAGCTTCCAGCACAAATGTTACCTTCTTCTCTGACCTATCAATTAAAAAGTAACCTCTACACTTTACTGGTTGCTCTTTAAAATTATCCCATATTATTTTCTTCACAGCTCTTGTTACACCCTGCAGTTATCTTATTCATCTTTTTGTTTACTTATTTATTTTATATTTCTTCTAAGCCATGTGTTAAGTACTAAAAACAGGGGTTTTTATCCTGCTCACTCCAGTATTCCCAGTACCTAGAACTGAGCTTCCACAGTCAGGGAGCAGACACCGAGGAAGGATTTTTGTGCAGGTTACTCAAGAAAGTGTGTCTGCTATGGTTACTTTTAGATGTTAACTTGCTTGGATGTAGATTGCCCAGAGAACTGAGTGTGTCTGAGACATTATTTCCAGAGAGATTGGCTTGTGAGTCAGTGGGTTTAGTGGGGAAAGATTTGCCCTCAGTGTGAGCAGGCATCATCCAATCAGTTGGGGATCAGGTAGAACTAAAAGGAGATTTCTCTTATCTTCTAGATATAAGATACACTCTTTTCTATTATCCTTGAACATTAGAATTGCAGGCTTTCTGGCCATTGGAATACAAGATTTTTATCAGCAGCTCCCTAGCTTCCTATATATATCAGCTTCTGATAAGGAGTTATGCAATCAGGTTTCCTAGTTCTGAAGCCTTTGGACATGGACTGACCCACACAACTGGACCCCCATGTTCTCCAGCTTTCAGACAGCCTCTCATGGAACTTCTCAGCCTCCACAATAATGTGAGCTAATTCCTCTAACAAATCCCCTCTCATGTATCTTTCTATATCTATCCCATTGATTCTGTCTCCCTGGAGAATCTGATTAATATATTTAGATCAACACAGGTGGAAGGGAAGAAGCAGAAGCTGATCATGCAGTGGCAGGACTTGAACTGCACTGCTGGCCCATTGCCTTAACTCTTGTACAAAGTGGCCTTTTAGAGTCATCCTATATGGGTCCAGAATGGCTGGACCTTTGTACCTCATCTCCATTAGATATTGGAGTGACTCAACCTGGGTGAGCTAGCTCTGTAGCTAAAGCCATCCTTGCAGGAGCTCACAGCTTAAGGTAACATGTCCTTTCATGAAGGAGGGTCTTAGTGACCCGCTTTCATGTCCATCACACATGCCTGCACAGTTCATAAACATTTGCTAAGTGAGATAGTCTTTCCTCATACCCAAATATTTTCTGGAGCATAAATTTCTGAATAAAAGCATACATTTCTGAGTAAAGACATGTAAAATATTTTAATGTAAGTATACAGAAATTCACTTCAGAGATTTTTGTGACAAGTGATACTTACAGTGCCCTTTTTTTCCTGCTAGCTTACCTTACAAAAGCAATTATTTATATTTTATTCTCATTTACTTTTTTCAAATTTTAAATGATTACTAGTAAATGTGATTTTTATTGTTTGTTCTTGTTTCTATTCCTACTTTCAACTTTAAATACTTACATACTGGAGTATTTTTTGTTGATACTGCCTTTGTTATTTAATTTTGTGATTAAATCTCTCACCTATGAACAATTAGTTTTTATGATATAAGAAAGGAGTCATACATTTTCCCCAAATTGTCTTACATGAGTATTTGTTTATTACAATGCACATTCTTAATGTTTTTATGCATTTGATGAACTCTGATAAGAACTGGAGAAAAAAATTCTGAGAAACAACTTGTTTTGATGACCTAAAGACAACATTTTATAGAGATGGTTGCAGGCACCGTTGTATCACTGAGATGCTAAGAAAGTTGTGTTATATCTTCTCTGATTTAAATTTTTCTACATAATATAATAATGATTAACTCTGTGTTGCTGCCCTTTTTAATTAATTAATTATTTCAGTATTTCAATCACACTCAATGAAAACATTCAGGAAACTACTAATATTTTAATATCTAGTTCACTTGCATGGGTTAGAGCTAGCTTTGTGTTAGTCTGTTTTCTGCTTTAGTTCTTATTGTGAAAGCCCAGAATGACGGCCTTATTATAAGGTTTTCTGTCTTGAATCTGGTTAGATTAGAAATGTCACTGTAAATTGGTCTGTGTGGGAGTACAGAAAAATTTCTCTCCCAGGATAAAAATAGCAATAGCTAGAGACATCAAAATAAGACCACAGAACATCATTTGAGTTTTGAACTAGATATAGTTTGGATTTGGAATGAGATTTTTGGGGGGTATGACTTCAGGATATTTTGATTTTGAGTTGCATTTTAAATTGGTTTCTTATTCTGGTGTCTTAAGAAGAGATTATCATTTCAATGAAACTTTATTTTAGCTTTCTTTGCAGTGAGTGTTTTCTATCATATTAGAGAAAAAAAGAGGATGAATTTTAACCCAGCAGGAGGAAGTAAAATGATATTAATTTTTCTTTTCCAATAAATGTGAAGACTAGACATTTGCAAATGGGACAGATACAAGCTTTATAGAGTTGCAAAGATATTTAAATATATGTCCTTCAAATATTTTGTGGTTGATGATAGCAAGGGAAATAAGTATTTTTTTTCTTGTTAATATATTCATATTATTTATGTTTTTAATTTTTTTCAATTATTTATAAAAATGTAATATTATGTAAAGAGTAAGTATCTTAAAAGTTTGGAATTTGTGAGGGAACAAAACTAAGACATGAAATATTCATTCTTCTGAATAAAAGAACAGGTTTCTAAAATAATATTTGAGACCTCATAACACTTTTTTTCATGTAGCAAATAGCATTGGATAGTGTTTGAGCATTCTCTAGAGAAACAGAACATATGTATTTGTATATGTATATATGCATATATATATATGTATATATATATGAGAGAGAGAGAGAGAGAGATTATTACAAGTACTGGCTCCCATGATCATGAAGACTGAGAAGTCCTATGATAGCCTGCCTGGAAGCTGGAGATCTAGGGAAGCCTGTAGCCCAACCGTCCAAGCCCAAAAGCCTCAGAACCAGGGATGCTGTTGATGTAGCTCTTAGTACTAAACCAAAGACCTAAGAACTCGAGGCCCCAAGTCCTGGCATCCAAAGGCCAGAGAACCTAGAGATCTAATGTCCAAAGCTCGGAGAAGAAAGATATCTTGGCTCTGAAGGAGAGTGAGATAGAATTCACCATCCCTCCACCCTTTTCGTTCCTCTATGTCCCAGCCTATTAAATGGTGCTCATACATATTGAGAGTGTATTTTCCCTATTCAGTCCACTGATACACACCAAATTCTTCTAGAAACACTTTCACAGACACACACCAAAATAATGCTTTACCAGCTATATAGATATCTCTAGGTTTGCAATCTAGTTGACACCCAAAATTAAACATCACATATAGTATTAACAATGGAATATGTGTGCATATAAATTCTTTTTTTCTTTTTTTAAATTAATTTTATTGGTACATTTTAGGTATACAATACAGTTACATTCATCATTGGAAATTTGCACCTTTACATGATCTCTCTTGGTTCTTATTTTTTCCCCCTTCCCCTGCCTTCCCTTTAACCCTTCCATTCCTCCTTGTTTACAAAGACTTTGTTTCCATTTTTCCATTTTCTCATATTAATTTTATTCCCTTCTTTCCTTTCCCCTACCCCTCCAACTTCCCCTTCCCGTTTGCCCCTTTTCTTCCTATTTCACATTATCTATTTTACCTTTTAGTCCTTATTTACACTTTCAGTTTCTCACACTAGAGAAACTATTAGGTATTTACACATGTGTGTCCTATTTATTTCACTTAAGAGTGTCGCCTCAATATGCACCCATTTAGCTATAAATGTCTCTAATTTCTCATTTTTTATGGCTGAGTCATACTCCATTTGATAAAAAGCTGCATTTTCTTTATCCAGTCTCCAGTTGATGGGCATTTGGGCTGCTTCCAAGTTTTAGCTATTACAAATTGTGCTGCTATGAACATGGGTGCACATGTATCACTGTGGTATGATTCTTTTAATTCTTTGGGGAAGATACCTAGCAGGGGAATAGCTGGGTCAAATGGGACTTCCAGTCCTAGTTCTTTGTGGTATCTCCATACTGATTTTCACAGTGGTTGCACCAGTCTACACTCCCACCAGCAGTGGAGCAGGGTTCCTCTTTCCCCACAGCCCTGCCAGCATTTGCTATCGGTTGATTTCATGATAGCAGCCATTCTTTCTGGGGTGAGGTGGAATCTCAGCGTTGTTTTCATTTGCATCTCTCAAATGATGTTGAATACTTTTTCATATGTTTATTTGGTATTTCTACTTCTTTGAGAAATATCTGTTCATTTCAGTTGCCCATTTTTGGATTGGGTCTTTAAACTTGGGAGGTCTGATCTTTTTAAGTTCTTTATAGATTCGAAATAGTAGACCTTTGCCTGAGGAACAGCAGGTGAAAATTTTTCCCAGATTGTGCGTTGTCTCTTCACACTGTTGGTGTGACCTATAATGAGTATAGCCAAAGTGATCAGGAAAGCTGAAAAAAGATTTTTAATATATCAGGTGTCACGTAGGTGCTGGGGGAGCTTTCTTTTCATCTAGTCATATAGAGTCATCCTTTAAACCCCAGCCCCAGTCATACTTAAGAAAAGTCTCTGGACTACACACACACACACACACATGCTTGGAGGGGACCCAAACCCAACATTCCAAGAAATCTCTTCTGTTTCACTTTTACTTATTTTTAAAATTATCATACAGTATCTTCTGGTAATTTGGTACATTACCAGACCCATGAAGAAGTAGTAAATATTTATTGAAAAAAAGCATAAAGATTAAGAATGCTAATTCATTCTACCCAACTGAAGTTCCTTAGGTCATAAACTTTATTTATTTATTTATTATGTTTTTTGGTACCGGGGATCGAACTCGGGACCTTGCACTTGGAAGGCAGACTCTGGAACCACTGAGCTAAATCCCCAGCCCCATAAACTTTTAATACATAGATAAAACAGTTTTAAATTAACATGTTAACAACACATCTTCTTAAATTTTTAAGCAATTGCTCTACTCCTTTTCTTTATGTTTTAAACTATTTATAATAAAATTTTGCTGAACAAAAATAAACTTCACCTTAGTCCAAGTAAACTAATTAAAAATGTGGAGTGTGCAATCTAAATTAATGAGGTTTTACTGTGCTTAGCATAATTGTAGAATACTAAAGCCAGATGAGATCTTAACCTATATATGTATTAATTAGGCAATTCCAGAGTAACTAAAGAGATGGGAGGGAAAAAGAACATAAACAGCTCTCACCAAGCTCTCTGGAGCCTGAAAGGTAGGTCATCTAAGAACTCTCCTGGGTTCAGCTTCCTGACAACAACTCTGATTGAGCACCTTCTGGCTGTAGCCCTCTGAGCGAACATTCTCATTACTTGGAGCTGAGGTTGCTGTTATGGAGACCCAGCTACTACAGACTCTGTTTGTTCTTGGCTTGTCCTGACTCATTTCTTCTACCACTGTTCTGCCTGCCTGCCTGCCTTAGGCTTTTCCAGGCTACTGATGGTCTTTCTGAGTCTCCAGTTTCAATCTCCAGGAAGACAGGTTCTGAATGCCTCATACAGTTATCCTCTTTTACAAGGCAGAGCTCTTGCACTTTACCACATCCTAAGATGGTGCCCTGTCTCCAATAAATTAGCTGCCCTTGGGGCCAGCACCTGCCTTGGCCTAGGTGATGAGAGGGTGCTGTCTGCTTTCTTTTTTTTTTTTTTTTTTACAATAAAATATCTTTTATTTATAATGAACATCTAAGAAAAATCTATAACTAACAACATAAAAAGTGAAGAAATATTGAAATGTTTCTCTAAGTTTGGAAACCAGACAAGAGTAGGTATTCTCACTATTTCAATTTGATTTTATTTGCAGTCTTGGGAATTAAACTCTGGGTCTTTACATTTTTCCCCCCATTAACTTTATTGGTACATTTTAGGTATAAAATACAGTTACATTCATCATTGGGATCTTGTACCATTACATGAGTATCTTGGTTCTTATTTTTTTTTCCCTTCCCCTGCCCTCCCTTCACCCCCTCCACCCTTCCCTATTTGCAAAGACCTTGTTTCCATTTTTTTCCTCTTCTCATATTTTTTCCTTTCCCTTTTTTCCCTTCCCCTACCCCTCCCAGTTCCCCTGCTCTTTTAGACCTTTTCTTCCTGTTAACACAGTATCAGTTATACATTTTTAAAATTACAATATTAAGATCTAGGAGACATTACCACAGATTTTATAGAATTTAAAAGGATATAGAAAGCATATTACAAAAATCTTTTTTGAAATAAATTTGCTGTCTGCTTTCTTAGAGGGCCTGAATGTGTGGAATGTGCTCAAACTGCACTACTGGGGCTTCATACCTGATTCAATGGAAGCAGAAACCAAAGCCTTTAAGATTAGATTCATCATTCTATGGAGAGTTTCTTTCAAATCTCACTCTGACCCAGGTCTCCAAAGCATATCATCTTCCCAGTAGTAGCTTTTTTTTGGTACCAGGGACTGAACTCAGGACCTTGCACTTTCACTTTCGAGGCAGGCAATGGAACCACTGAGCTAAATCCCCAACCCCCTAGTAGTAGCTTTTTGACGTAATAGAAATACTTGGGTTGAACCTGCAAAGGCTGAATTAACAGATAAACTTGGCTTATGCAATGTCTGAACATATTTCCACTGTGTCTTTTATTAGAATTATTTATGATTAAAAAATAAGGATGCCTGATATCACTGGATCATTGAAAAAGTGACGGATCTTCAATAAATTATTTATTTGTAATTTGTTTTTCTTAATTTAAACTAATAAGCTGCTACTGCAAAGGAAATTGGTATGAAGTCTAGCAGAAGTTTCTTGTGTTAGAAGTTTGAAGTAAGGCAATATGGAAAGTGAAATTTATTTAATTGGTATTTGTTGAGAACCAGCTATGTACTAAATCCTGCAAATATATCGCTAAAAATAGCAGATTTTTCTCTGCTGTCATGTAACTCAAATCGTATTTATTCAATTAATTTTCTTTTCCATATTTTTTTTTTTTGGTACCAGGGATCGGACTTGGGACCTTGTGCTTGCAAGGCAGGTGGATCTTTTCCTGTTGTTTGTAAAACCACAAAAAGTAGGGGAAAGGATAGAGCAACAGTCAAAACCAGGTAATAAAATTCTGGAACATTTTCTAATTGAAGCACAAATGGAAGACTATATCACCAAATTAACAATTTATACAAATCTTACAATTTGACCCCAACAAGCAAGCTGAGAGTCAGAATAATGCCATAATGATGTTTTTAATAATTAATAGCCTTGTTGCTCATTAGGATTTCTTCTTTTCCCTCCCTTCCACTCTCATTTCCTTTTATGAAAAAGAAAAAACATATCAAAACACACTAAAAACATCTCAACAAAAACTAGCAGTTATAAACTTAATTATTGGATTAATTTTAAGCTTTCATAAGCCTATGTATATGATGAAATCTCAGGTCCAACAATTTTGAGTAGTTATAAGTTTCCATTGATATAGGACCTCCAAATGGCATAGGGGAAATATTATAACTCTCAACCTGCTAAATGTCAGATACTCCAAGTTTGTGTTACTCAAAATCGAGGAATGAATTCTAAGGAACAGTGGAAGTTAAGAGTAGGAAATTATTGAGAGGAAGAGAGTTTAGCTCCAGAGATACACAGAAGGGGACCCAAATAGGTTGCCAGGGACCCCAATTCACAGAAGATTTATAGAGCAAAATCACAAGGTGGGTACAACATTGGACAAAATTATGACCAACCAATAAAAATACAAGTATAGCTGCTTAAGTAATATTGATCCAATGGGGGAAGCAAGTCATGCAGCAAGTGTACATGAAAAGAACAAAGAACATTTTTAGGAAAAAATGAATCCAGAGGTCTTGATCACCCACCAGGATGACTGATGTCTGTCTGGACTTTATTAAGCCAAGTGTTACCACTTATCTTATCCCTTGGGGAAGTATGTAAGTCTGATCATTTCATCTTTATCTTGAAGCCTGGCCTCTAACAGATGTACCTCCAGCCACAGTTTTAATGTGTTTTCATCTTTTGCACTAACTCTCTTCAGGGCCTAGCCCTATCTGACTGCTTATAATATTTCTACTTATCTTAGCTGTCTATGACACCATCTCTAAAATTTCATTATTCCCTGATCTGGTGTTCACTTAGTTATTCAACCCCAGGCTAATAAAGAAAGACCACGCTCTACTTCCAACTCTCATTTACTTTCTCTTGCCACAAACTCTTCACTGTTCACATAACATTTCCTTGCACCCCACAAAAACCACCCAAATACAAACTGGTGGACAGAGAATTCCTTCCTGTTATTACTCTCCTCATCAGGAAGGGCAGCATAGTCCCAGCAGTTGATTTCTGAATGCAGGGCAAATACAACCCCATATCTACTTTCATACCCTTGAACTGGAAATGGCTGTGATTCCTAGGGAGAGACCCTGTTACCCAGAGCATCAAAATTCAGTTCAGGGCTAACAGATGAAGGCCACATTGTTCTCCAAACCAAAAGGATTCTAAACCCCAGTCAAACCTTGGCCTGTACCTGAACAGTTTCTACTTCTTTTTAATACTACTTTATTTAAAATGGGACATGAAACTTTGAGCTATCACCTAACTCTTCTTTTATATTCTGACACAGTTAGTATACTTGGCTGTCTCAACCAAAGTGTCTTCTCAACTTTGGCTCCATAACCATTTTCTACATAATTAGTAGGCACGCATACCCCAGGCTCCCCCTATCTGATCCTATCTGATTAGATAATATGTACTATAATCCCAGCAGTGAATGTCGGTACCCCGTGATGCAGGGCAGTTTCACTTGGAGAGAGATTCTTCTAACCCTTGTCCCATGGAAGATGAACCCACAGTCAGATTCACACAGAAGCTGGTTTGTTGGGTAGTTCTGCTCTGGCCATTGAGTGACTCATAGCTTCAGGCTTACTTGTACATATGATGTTGGATTCAGTCTCAGGAGTACACACTTACAATAAAATTAACTGGAGATATTTGTCATACTACTTATTTGTAAAATTTGCAATAGATTCTCCTAAAGCTATATTTCACTACTGCTGTGGTAATCTTTTCTCACATATTAAAATAATGTCAATTACGACTAAATTTTGATAAATGATTCTATAGCATCCTGATACATGAAGGTAAACCACTGGGCAACTCCATCCACAATGATTATTTCACATCAACCAAATGAACTGAAGCCTATGGCTTTCTGGTAAACCTGTGGTATATCAACAGATTTACATATCATTCTCTGATTTTTTATGGTAATTTTGGACATAGGAATTATTCAACTTGGTTACAAAAAATAAAGGGCTCACATGTAGAATATGCAAATAGGTCATATAAATCAATAAGAAAAAGAATCTATAGAAATTGGACAGATCTGAACAATTTACAAAGAAGATTATTTTCTCCAAATTATTTTCAGCTTAGTTAATAATCATGTTAATGCAAATTAAAGTTACAGTCAGATACCACCACACATCCAGCACACTAGCTAAAATGAAAAAATCTGACAGTGCCAAGTGTTAGTGAGGATATGGAACAATGAAAAGGATCTCACAACTGAATGAAGTGTATTGTGTTTGATATTACACTCTAGATATAAAGTTAGCACACCCTGGGTTCCAGATATTTCACCCTTTCTGTAACAGAAATACATGCACAGATGCATCAGAAGATGCACACAAATGTATGTGATGTCTTCATTTGTCATAGAAAAGAAAAAAACTTGAAAATGTGTGAATCAGACTATTGATGTCCAGCTTGGAAGTCATCTCTCCTATCCCCACAAAGAAAACACCTAAAAAAACTGAAGCCAACAACTTTTCTTGGTTCCGTCAGAGAAGTGAGGTCACAGGGCAAACCACTGCTCCCAAAATCAGAGACACAGATGAACACAGAGAATTGTATTGTGAGGATCAAAAGTCGAGAAGCAGAAACTGCTTCTGGAGCCAGTACTGGGGTAGAACACAAACTGTAACCAACACATTGCTGGAAGCCCAGTGTATGCAAGTTTGAGAGTTAAAAATTAAGAGGAGTGTATGCCCCAGTCTTAGAATACCCTACACTTCCATGAGTCTTAACCACCAAGAACTTTACCGGGTATTAAGAGCAAACTCAGAAAACACTCCCTTTTAATACCTGAAAGTGGAGGAGATAGTAACTTTCTAAAAATACATCTAGAGCAGTGATGGCAAACCTTTCAGAACTTTCAATAATAACAAACAACTGGCACAGCACACATGTCATAGGTTCACCACCACTGAACTAGAACATTCTGTTTTCCTTCATAATAGCTTGCCCTCATGGGAGACTACTTTAGCAGAGCCTTAGCACCCTGGCTTTCACCAGAGCCTAATAAGTCTGGGGCGAAAGAAACATCCATCTCTAGTTCTCTCTAGCCTGCCTGTCTCACCTAAGGCAGGACAGACAGGTGAGTGGGACACGATGAAAGCCCTTGTGAAGGTCATAGTCCAGGGACAGAAGCTTACTGAAAGGCTGAGCCATAGGAATAAAAAATGTTTCTCCTCTTACCCAACCCTACCACTACATCAATAGGGCTCCTGTATTATAACAGAAATTACAATAAAAATAACTGCAAGCCTCATCTGTACTCTAGATCAGTGATGGTGAAACTTTTAGAGACCAAGTGCTCAAACTGCAACCCCAAACCCACTTATTTATTGCAAAGTGCCAATACTGCAATTAGACCCGAATACTGAGGTTTTAGTTTAGAAAAAACAACTCATACATTAACATTTTTTGTCTTAAAAGAAAAACACAATAACAGAGCTTTCAATGGTATAAACAGCTCTTTATTGAAAGGTAAAAGTTTGCATTTGGCATGATTTTGCACAGTTAATGTGGTCTTTGTTGTTGTGTGCATGCTGATAATTTGGCAAACCTTGGCTGGGGCCACTGGGCTTGTGCGCTGACAGAGAGGGTTCTGTGTGCCCACTGCAGCATGCATGCCATAGGTTTACTACCACTGCTTTAGATGAAGTTTCAAGGGAAAACCCAAAGACAGCAGGGAAAATCAAAGCAAGGACATCAGACAGAATTCTAGCCTTTAGTACCAATGGCTTCAGTAAAGAGTAAACATAGTTTACCTTACAGCCAGATAAGAATAAAACCTCACCTTAAAAGGCTACTTATGCCTTAGTTACTTTTCTTCTTGAGAAAAAATACCCAACACACAAAGTTAAAGGAGGAAAGGTTTATTGTAACTCACAATTTGTAGAGATTTCAATTCATAGTTAGCTGGCTCCAAGGCAAGGTGGCATAGCAGAGGGGCAACACAGAGGAGAAACAGTTTATGGTGGGCAGAAGGCAGCAAAGCAGCAAAGTAGTGAAACAGCAATAGAACCAATCTGCCTCTCCCTTTTATACTTTTCAGGCTACCCACCGTTTGGGTGATGCCACTCATACTTGGGGGTGGCCTTTCCCATTATCCACAGCCAGAACTATGCCGAACCAATCAGTGGACTATTTTAGTAACTACATACCCTTAATCCCAGCATCACACACTTAATCCCAACATCACACACCCTAGATCCAGCCACCTCTGAAAAGCCCCACCTATGACTGTGGCTTTGGTGGGGGGGGGGTCATCTAGGCACAAGCCATAACAATATTAGTGAATCATGACCAACTTTTCACAAAAACATACAAGGTATGCTAAAAGACAAAAGAAAATATTGAAGAGACAGAGAAATTAGACTTAGATATAGCAGAGATTTCAGATGTATCAGATTGGGAATGTAAAATAGCTATGATTAATAAGCTAAGTTCTTTAATGGAAAAAGCAGACAACAGGCAAAAATAGGTAAGCAACATAACTAGAAGGATGGAAACTCTAGGAAAGAATCAAAATAAAATACTAAAAATGATAAAACACTATAACAGAAATGAAGAATGCCTTTGATAGGCCATCAGTAGACTAGATGCAGCCAAGAAAGAATCAATGGATTTAAGAATATCTCAATAAAAACCTCCTAAACTGAAGAACATAAAGAAAAAAGAGAGAAAAAAACCAGAATATCTGAGAACTATAGAGCAATGTAAGAAAGTAACACATTCTATTGGAGTGTAAGAAAGTGTAATACATTCAAAACGAGAAGGAAAAAAAGGATCAGAAAAAAATATTTGAAGTAATGATGGCTGAGAATTTTCCAGAATTAATAATAAACACCAAAGACAGACCTAGGAAGCTCATCAAATAGGACAAACCAAAAAGCAAAAACAAAATACCTAGGCAGATCGTGTCTAAACTGCAGAAAATCAAAGACAGAAAATCTTGAATGAAACCAGAGGCAGGTGAAAACACTTTACCTACAGAGGAACAAGGTGAACAATTGTAGAAGCAGTAGAAGACTTTTATGTTGACTTGCTTTCTCACCCAACCACTACAACTCCCACTTAAAAATACTAAAGAGGACATAAAGAATTCTCTGGCTTTTGAAGGGAAGGAATCTATTCCAAAGAAACAAGACAACACTGTAAATAAGAAATGAAAATACAGTAATACCTTGGTTCACGAATGCTTCTGTTCTTGAACAATTTGATTTGCAAACAGAAGTGTCTGGCAAAATTTTGTTTCTGTTTGTGAACTTCATATTGGTTGATGAACACAACCCCAGCCATCTTCCCCAAAATTGTGGAATGAATTACATTCACAAACCCAGGTAATACTGTACACTGAAAGCCATCTTCCTCCAATCTGTTCAGTTAAACCACCACAAAATGGACTAATACAAAGTCCTTTTAGGTCTCTTCTCCTTTTTTTTTTAAGATTGAGACTAAAAAGTGAGGTGAACTGTAGCCAGTTGGGATAGGTCTATTTCTTGGTATCACCTCATAAGGAGCCATTCTTACAGAATTCCAAGGTCCTGCATAAGTCCCTGGCTGGGCTGAGTTTTCAGTTCTTTTAGCTCAGGAAAATGATTTGGGGACCAAAGAACTTTCACCATAGTTCTCTTTTGCTTTCATTTTGCCTTTTATGAATATTATATATTTTTATTTTTTCTATAATTTATCCTAATTTCTGTTTGTTTTTGTCCAATTATTCTATTTTTTCTGTTTTCATTTTTCTTGTTTTTAATTTTCTTTATTCTTTTTGTTTCTTTTCATTATATTTTTCATTTTTTTCTACTTTCTATCATTTTCTTTTATCTTCATTTTCCTTTCCTTTTTCATTATCTGTTTTCAGCTTTCCTTCTTCACTTTCTCATTTTTCTTTATTATTTTTCTCATTTTCATCTTTCTTTAGTTTGTTGGTATCATCAGTTAGTATTAGCAATAAGTTTACTGTGCTGCAAGGTTTCTTGGCCATTTCAGCTTAGGATGATGCTTATATTAGCAATTACCAGCTCCTCAAGACCATCAGCAAGGATGCTTCACCAAGGTGAAGTTGGCCTGAGAAGGAAGTGGCTCTGAAAATTATTGATAAGAGTCAACACGCAATTTTTCTAGGATAAAATGCCCAATACCTGGAAATCATCAACCTGAAATCATCAACCTCCCCTCCAAAAAAAAGTGTAGACAGCATGAGAGAACATCAAGGGAACAGACAGAGAAGAAGAACATAGCATCCATTGCTATAGAAGAAATAGATTAATCATGAAGACCAAAGACACTCACCCAGAGAATCAGCAGTATAACCATCCCAGTGGGAATCCATGAAAACAGCTCAGCCACTCACTGAGAAACAGACCCAGACACGAATTAGGAGAGGCTTGCACAGCTGGAGCCAGTGGCAAAAATGCAAGACAATATTCCCCTGAAGGTCCACCCCAGAAGAAAAGAAAGTTGGTAAGTGAAGCTCCTGCCATCAGTAGCCAGGTCATGGCTGCCATTTGGGGCAGAAGCACAAATTTGAACTTTCATAGCCTGAGGGCACTGCATACTTCCAGGGCTGCTCTGCTGCCCAGAGAGTGAAGGGAAAAGCCACCCAGACACAGCAGACTGCTGGCAGCTGATCAGCAGACTGAGGGAATTTAAGTCAAAAAATAGAAACCCAGTACAACCAAAGTGAATAGCAGCCAGGATGCAGCCACCATTTAGGGCAGAGAAACAAAGTTGAACTCTGATGATCCAGGCACCCCCTCCCCCCTTTTTGTTTCTTCTTTCTCTCCTCTCAGGGATATTTTCTGCCTTGAGAGAAAGAAGGGAAGAGACATTCAGCCATGGTGGACTGCTGGGAGCTGGTCAACAGGTTGAGGGAATTTATGTTGTGAAGTAGAGAATAGGTCCAGCCAATCTCTGCTCCTAGGTCCACCCAGGGCCTTGACTGGGCTGGAGACACCCACTGCTCTGAGACCAGATATGGGGACAGGCCAGGGGCCTTGGCTGGGGACAGGAAGGGGACACACTCCCCCCCTACCACACTGGGACAGTGGACACATGCAAAAGGTGCCACATTGGCTGACAGAGTTGTAAGGACAGGATCACAGAGGGGAGACTTGGGCAAGACATAGAGAAGACTGCTGATTGAGGGAAAGCTCTAGATCTCAAACCCAGAAGTCAGAAAGTTGAAGCCCACTAGGAGAGTGAAGAGAATCACTGTAGTGAAGAAGACCCAGTGGACTATAGAAGTTGGTGAGTTTGTGGGATCGGCACCTGCTAACAGAAACTGAAGTCACTGCAGGGGAAGGGCAGCTCAAACTTGCAAAAAAACCATGCACAGGCCAGGGTTTTAGCTCAGTGGTTAGGGTGCCTGCCTCAGAAGCACAAGGTTCCAAGTTCAATCCCTGGTACCAAAAACAAAAACTGTGCAGAGTGCAAACCCACAGGAGATCGAGGAGCTCAACTCTGGCCTTGAAGCCAGAAACCTGCTTGAATCTCAGTGAACTATGGTGGGTTCACTGAGATTAGCTGACTTGAATCTGCACTCCGCTGCCCACTTTGCCCACCAGTGACAGCAGAGTCATGCCTTGAAGGAGTCACTATTTTTTTATTTTTCTTTCTTTTCCCTTCTCCTTTCTTCTTCTGCTTCATTTCTCTTCTTTCTTGTTCCTATTATTGTCCTATTTTTTCTTTTCTCCTTTTCTCTTTTTCTGGATTATTCTTATCATCATAGGAGAGTGAATACAGTTCTTAGTTTTCCTGTGGCTGTTAGTTTGTTCTGTTCTTGTACTTGTTCCTTCTGTCTCTCTTTTCCTCCTGTCTTTACCAGTTTCCCAAAGTGTGCATTATCTTCTCTGTGTCCTGTAGCCTTATTTCTAACCTCTCCTTCTCCTTCTATCTCTCTATCCGCCCCCACAACTCCTACTAAGTCTTCTTACCAGAGGGTAAATCTACTATATATTGTTTTAAATAAAGGCATTTTAAAAAATTTATTTAGTTTTTAATTTGGTACGGGGGATTGAACTCAGGACCTTGCACTTGCGAGGCAGGCGGTAGAACCACTGAGCAAAATCCCCAGCCCTAAATCCACTATAGTGATGGGCTTATTTACTGAAAACATGTTTCTGGTTGGTCTTTGATTTTGATATATAACCACAGGTCTAGTTCATGAGGTTAAAAGTGTCAGATTAATAGTTATCACAATTTGTCATTTTCTAAGCTGTGTTTGATGCTACTGCTGATGCTGATTGCATTACTTCTGCCAAGGTGACTTGATTGTTCTAGTGAGCTGTCCTTCCTGGTATACCAAGACTGAGATCGCCTAAGGGTCATTACAGACTCAAAACCCAAAGTCCAACTAAACCTGGAAGACAATACAAGAGGGAGCCATTCCTTAAGGGTTCTAAATACTATCAATAAAAATATTCAAAATAAGCAATTTATAAGCAGTAACCTAAGAATTAAATGAAAAATATCAACAACAACAACAAAAGAAATGTGAAGACACATAAGCAAGATGCAAACCCAGACTTCCAGACCACCAAACACAAATCCAGGGGGCAACGAGATGGAACAGTCACAAACTCAACCACTTGGCCGCCCTGAACTGGCAACAAAAGAGGATCTGGAAGAAATAAAATCTGAAATAATTTCTCAGATAACAAGAGAGACAGTAACCATAGTGAAAGGCATTATTTAAAACTCTAGAGCAGACACAGACCAAAACACCCAAAAAACACAAGAGCTCAGGAACATGATGAAATCTATGAACACCCAGCATAGAAAAGAAATGGAATCCATGAAACAGATTCAAACAGATATGCAGGAGACTAAAAGCTCCACTGAAAGTATCCACAGCAGAATGAGCCAATATGAATACAGAATATCAGATATAAAAGACAGGATTGTGGTTAGTGACCATAAAAAGAAAGATTTCTTAAAAATAGCAAGAGACCATGAGCAATCAATCCAGCTGATCGGAGTCAATGCAAAAGCAGGAGATAGTGCAAATGAATCCTATACAATGTAGCTTGGCATCTAAGTTGGCACCTGGACCTAAACCAGAAGATGATGGCTGGCAAAATAGTCTCCTTGCCTCTCTCTTACCTCATGCCAAAAATTCATACCGTGTTAGGGTGATAGAAAGTTGGGAGTAATATCCTCATCCCTTGTGTGTTTCTAATTCACTTACTAAATTAGACTTCCTTTTTCTATCACAATCCTTTTCTATTAATGCACAAATTGATTTATTCAAATATTTATCTATTAATTAATATTTTGATGTTAGGAGTTGGATATGTACATATATATATATATACACAGAGAGAGAGAGAGAGAGAGACCTTAATATATGTAATAAGTCACACTAACATTTATTGGGCAGCTACCATTTTCTTGCATGATGCTAGAGCTAGAAAGATGAGTGAAATATAGCACTCATACTCAACGAGCAAATACATTGGTTGAAGATTGATTCATAAGTTCTTATTGAATAACTCTAAAGTGCCTAGCGCCAAGCAAATGGTAAATAATATTTCATTTATTTGTTTGAATTTGTGTTTATTTTTTGAAAGGTAGGTAAGTACAGAGGAAGGGCATTAATCTAGTTGGGGAGGAGAGGCTTTAAGTGGCTGGAAAGTAGAAGGAGGGTGAGACTTTCAAAAGGAAGTGATGATTAAATGATTTGAGAGGATGGGCAGGTCTTCAGAGAAATGGCATTTATAAAGACAACAGAATATGTTTCAGTAGTACATTCAGCAGGGAACACAGAGATGTGTGTAGAGAATCATTCTTTTGACTCAGAAGACAGGAAAGAAGAAATAGGCTCTGGATTATTGGGGGTCAACAGAGATAGAAATCACATTTCAAGTATTCTATTGAATTTTGTAGAACTTAGACTCTAATTAAGATTTCAGATTTGTGAGCTCAAAGCTTTGCAAAACATGTCCTGTAAAACACCAGACTCTTGGGGTATTAATACATGCCACTTGATAAGTAGAGCATAATGTCAAATTAGTTCAGAAAATGCAAATATACATGAAGTCCACAGTTATTCAGAAGATAGGATCTTTTCACCCGAGAGTCTTGAGAAAGTACTGCTCAGAAATATTATGTCAGAGCCTATGTACTCTGAGTGCTTCCTGGTGTAGTGTGATAGGCCCTATTATTTGTGAAGATCCTGGTAATGCTCACTGACAACACAAGGTAGAGGCAAGGGAAAGGGTAATGGTTGCATATGAGTTAATTATGGGAAGACAGCAAAATGAAAAGTTTAAGAAGTCATCTATTTGGCCTTCAATTTAAGGCACTCTTCATCTGTTCTGTCCAAGTCCTTCATCTCCCTAAAGTGCCAGTTTTGTTGAAAAGCACCAGATCCTTTTTTCTTTCAGTTATTTGCATTCTTTTCTCCTGTTTAGGCAATACAGAGATTCACATAAATATTAAATAAAGTTAACAGCTACTTTTATAGTTGGGCTATTGGTTGGGATAAAAATAGGTATTCATGATGGGATAAGAGAGATTGGTTGGGAAATAATTTGATCTACTTTGGTCTTTGACACTTGAGAAAATACCTTCTAAGAATGCTGGTTTTCAGAATCAAAAGAAGGTAGCTATTTTTTTTTTTTTTTTTAGCAAAGCTATCTAAGCATCATCTTTTATCTATATTGGAAATGTTAAAGCTATCAGTGAGTGCTGGTCATTCAGAGAAGATCTCATTCATCTACTCTTTTTTTGGCATGGGGTTTGAGGGTCTCTCTCTATAGATCAGGCTGGCCTTGAACTCACAGTGATCCTTCTGCCTCAGCCTTCCAAGTGCTGGGATTACAGGCCTGTGCCATCATCCCCAGCAGCAACCTACTTTTAAACATCAAGGGAAAAAGTAATTTCTTCTGATTCCACAAAACTTCTTTTCTTGAGTCACCTGTATAAAGTGATGAGAGAGAGAGAGAGAGAGAGAGAGAGAGAGAGAGAGAGAGAGAGACAGTGAAATTTTAGAAGAGAGAAAAACTATTATTAGGTATAGCCGAGATTTGTGAACTGTTTCGTGGATGAGGAAGGTTTGAGTCAAGCACTCATTCTTTCAACATATGCAATAGCCCACCCACTGTATTTCAGGTACTGCTATTGGATGAGTATATACAGTAATAGTGACTAAAACAAACACAAAGTATTACCATCTAGTGAGGCAAGCAAGCATTCATCAAGTAATTATATAAACACAAATTATGTTGAAACAAGCTGTCCAAAAGGCAAATGGTGAAATGAGTTATATGTTCTTTTGATTTAGTAGTCTGTAATCATTAAAATTATTACAAAGAATTGCTATGTCATTATAATACTGAGTATTTAAAAAGTGGGATATAAAAGTATAGAGTATAATTCCACATTTACAAAAACAAATCCATGCTTATCTACACATAGGAAAGTTAATTATATGCCACATTAAACAGTGATTATTTCTAGTGATGAAATTATGAAACATAGAGCAGGTTCTCAGAAGAGTAATGTTTTTTCCAGGAGGCAAGTGGATTTTTCTACTTTTTGCATTTACAATTAGACCTTTTACATGCTTTAAATGAGTAACTAAAATTTTAACATCCAATCTTTCTCTCTTTGGAGTATTTGATTTTAGTTTTGATGAGACAAGGACTAAGATTAAAGTTACTGAAGACTTGCCTCATTGAGTGGAACAAATACGGTCCTGGTGAAATCCTCACAGTGGGGTTCTGAAAGATGTGAGATTGAGCGCTAATTCCCTTTAAGTGCCTGCCTAAAGAAGGATTAATCTTTTTATGTTTTTTGATTTGTTTTTATTTTTGTCTGCCATTTTGGAAGATTAAAACTTGTGTCTAAAGGGGCACTTCCAGAAATTCTTCCAGGGATAATGATAGGCATTTGATTTACTCGTTAATAAGCCTGTGCATCTTATTAAACTGCTTTGTCATTTATCAAGCGCTGTAGTTTTCTGCATTAGTTCTCCTATTTCATAGTGATAGGTCCTGCTTTCTATTATCCCTACCTTATACAAATCCTACAAGATCAGGGTGCTACCCTTATGATCTCATTCAACTTTAATTATATTCATCTCCAAACACATCAACACTGGGAGTTAGGGCTTCAATATATGAATCTGAGGGAGACATAAACATTCACTCTATAACAGCAGAACTGCTCAGTCTCCCTCCCTTTCAACTCTCGCTCCCATCCCAACCTAGTGTGGGCAGAATTATTTGAGAATGATGGTCTGGAAAATAGTAATGTGTTCTTCCAGAGCAATCCTAATGCCCTATGAATTGTGAGCATGAATGATAGACACAGTGGTCATTAGCTTTTCATTTCTAGAACAAAATACTAATGCAACTTAAAGGAGGAAATGTTTAATTTGGCTCACTGTTTCAATCCATGGTCAGCTGGCTCCAGGGAAGAAATATCACAACAGAAGGGCAGAGTAGAAAAAAGCTTCATGGCTGCTAGGAAACAGAGAGCTGGAGAAGAAGCTGAGGGGAAGGGGTAGGGACCATATATATTCTCAAAGGTGGCGTCCCGTGACGCACCCACACACACCCAGAAGTGCACTTTACTGATTTCCTAAGCATCCCTCAGACTGATCAACTTGAAAAATCAAGATTAACTATCAAAACATAAAAGCATGATGGAGAGAGGAATACTTTCCTTAAAAAAAACAAAAAAGAAACCTGAAGAGGCTTCAAACAGCCTCTTCACTGACAAGGTCATGTCAGGAAAGATTAATAACTTGAGATTCAGGAGACCCAACTTTTAGCTGAGCTCTGTTACCAAGAATTTCCATATGACAATGAGTAATCTTTGCCTTCATTTCCTAAGGTGACCTATTTTGTCCTTCACACTCTGACATATTCAGAGCCTACATTTTTGTACTAGTGTTTGTATTAGTATTTCTATTTTTTGACATAACTGACGGCAGGATATTTATGATGTCCTGTTACTTCTTAGTTTATCCCTGTTAGATTTCCCTACTGAGTTAAAAATACCTGTAGTAAGGACCTCTGAAAAGATGAATACAATTTCCAGGGTAGCCCAAGGGCATATAACCTGTTGCTGTGATCCTGACTGTTAAAAATGGGGATGTTTACTAATTGAAGATGAGCTCAATTCTGTGGTGAAGAACTTGGTTTTCTCCCCTCCTCCCCATAGACATGACCTAATCAACCTTCACCAGTCAAATTTTGCTTTGGAGAGCAGATGTGGTGGAATTTCCCTCTCTTGGCCTTGAACAGAAGTGCCCTGGCTAGGAAGTTAAAGTAAAGCAAATTTTCTAACAGAGATGTCAGTACTCTGAGGTCAGAACATACCTTTACAAGCTTTCTTGTTTGTTCTATGACGTTGGTAGGTTTTGTGGTAATAGAGTGCTATGTTTAAGTTAGCTGTAGACTGATCTGCTTGTATGGCTTAACCTGGATTTCCAAACACTGTAATAAGCATTATTTTTATATGAAATGGGTGGCTGCCAACAGACCTATAAACAAATTGATAGAAGGTAATTCTTTTCTAATTTAGGGTAAACTGACCACTTGGTATAAAATTTTAAAGTTATTATATCATATTGGGTTTTAACTTAAGTCATGTGCCCTCCCTCAGCTCAATTCCTCCCAACATCAGTATGATCTTCAAAACTGAATATGTGTGATATCTGGAATGATCTCATTAGTGACTCTGATTGACTTGCTCACTGCTTTGCTGTATTTGGGAGTGGGAATGATCTCTACTGTACTAAACCTTTTGCATAAGTTAGGATCTCACTTTATTCCTTCTGTGATTCTCCCTTTTTAAAATACTTCTGGGTATCAAAGAATACATTTTGGGGTCAGCAGAGTACCTGAAAGGTCAAGAGGGGACTTTTGGAAGAAGGGAACTACAAAGGGGAAAATTCCAAAGTATGACTGCAAATACACATATGCAAATAATTGACAGATTTTTGAACTACACATATACAGAGCGGAAACCAGGGGATCAGTGTAAAAACAGAAGTTGGAAGCCAAATGAACTGAATAAAAAATTCAGTTGTCCTACCTATAAGGATGTAGGGGTTGAAGTATCAGACTAGTCAAGTTAATTTCCTGCTAGAAAAATATCAACTTTTTTTAATAGAATACAATAGAATCTGGATTATCTGGAGCTGTCATTCACAGTTTTGTTTTGTTTTTTAAATTGTGAGAGATGTAAAAAAACAAGAAAATGTAATCCAAACACAGGTCAAAAAACAGGCAGTAAAAACTAATCTCAAGATTTTCAAGTTATCACAATTAGCAGACAAGGGTTTGAAAGCAGCTATCACAAATTTGGTCATGAAAAGAAAAATACTGTCACAATAAATGAAAAAATATAGAATTCAGGAGAGAAATTGAAATTATAAAAAGGAACCAAATAGATACAGAGTTTTAGATTTACAAGATAAAAAGAGTTTGGGAACCATGCAGGTGATAGTAGAAGGGAGTGTGGGGCTGTATAGAAGATAGTGTAGGAGCCCACATACATAGTGTGGAGTCACATTATAAGGAAGAGTGTGGGAGACAGCGTAGAGGGCAATGAATGGGGGACAGTGCGGAGCACAGGTTGTGGATAATATAGGGCACAAGGTGGGTAAAAGTGTTGGGAAAATGTGGGATCTGCGGGGGAGTCAGGGTAAATATGGTATAAGGGACAGTGTGGCATTTGATTACTCCGTCTAGAATGACCAGTACTGGGTTGACTGGCTGTGGAGAAAGCAGGCATCCTTGTCTCATTCTTGACAGTCTGACTGCAAGAGGAGTTTATCCCACCCTCAAGCAGAGTCCCTTTCCTACTGACTGCCACCACACAGTATCTAGTAAAGCATTGCACTTTGGGGTTAGACTGTCTGGGTTTGTAATGCACTATGGCTTCACATGCCAGCTGTGTGACCCTCAGGGTGTTAGTTATATTCTCTTTTCTTAGACCCTGTCATCTTTAAAATGAGAATAATAATAACAATATTATTTACCTCAAAGGGTTGTCATGTTTCAAAATAGTTAATGGATGTTAATATTCAGAACAGTGCATGGCACAAAAAAGTACCATATAAATTATGTTGTGAACTATGCTACACATGTAGCGAATCTTTTATGTATTTTTGAACTAGTAATAAATATTTTAAGCCAAACAGGAACACAGATAATTCTTTCCCATCATTTTTTTCAAATTCATGGGAACAGTTTGAGAGTGAAAATTCTAGGTGTAACAATATTTGTGAGCAAATGTTTTAGAAGTTATGAAATTGTCACACTCAAATCAGATTGTTTTTGTGTTGAATTTATCCTCTGTATTGTGCCCTGCAACATAAATCATTGTCTTGTTTGTAACATATCTACCTTTTTTTTTTTAATGTATTAAATTCTTTTATTGGTACATTGTAGGTATACAACACAATTACATTTCTCATTGGGAATTGTACCGTTACATGATGCATCTTTGTTCGTATTTTTTCCCCATTCCTAGCCCCCTCTTCACGCCCTCCACCCTTCCCTATTTACAAAGACTTTATTTCCATTTTTTCCATTTCTCAGCATTTTTCCTTTCCCTTCTTTCCTTTCCCCTGCCCCTCCCACTACCCCTACCCCTTTGGACCTTTTCTTCCTATTTTGCATTATCGATTATTCATTCTAATCATTGGTACATTTTAGGTATACAATATAATGACATTCATCATTGGAAATTTGCACCTTTGCATAATCTCTCTTGGTTCTTATTTTTCACCCTTGCCCAGCCCTCCCTTCAACCCCTCCAGTCCTCCCTATTTACAAAGATTTTGTTCCTATTTTTCCATTTTCTCATATTAATCCCATTCCCTTCTGTCCTTTCCCCTGGCCCTCCCACTTCCTTCCCCTTTGCCCCTTTTCTTCCTATTTCACATTACCTATTATACATTTAGTCCTTATTTACACTTTCAGTTTCTCACACCAGAGAAACTATTCGGTATTTACACATGTGTGTCCTATTTATTTCACTTAAGAGTATCACCTCAATGTGCATCCACTTAGTTATAAATGTCTCTAATTTCTCATTTTTATGGCTGAGTAGTACTCCATTTTAGAGACATATCTACCTTTTAAATTTTCTATGTAAAGTTTTTTAGTATGCAATAATTGTTGATTGCATATATGCATTGTGCTGAGTGCAGAGGTGGATATATTAGACATCCGAGAAACAGAATTGAGTAAAATCTTGTCTCTTTTCTAGTAGAGCTTTTGTATCTATGTTTACATGTTTCTTATATGAGTATTTTACCAAAGTTTCAGGGAAAATTAAATTTTAGATATATTTTTTTCCAAAGAGAAAAAGAAATGAACTTTTAAATTCTAAATAAGGCATATTTTTAGTAATCTTATCTATGTAATAATGCATTGATAAATTGTTACCCTCTATTTAGTCTGAGAGAACAAAAGAATGTTTAATTTTTCCATAGAAAGAACCTCAGTTTTAAGGACATTCCATTTTGGTCAATTATTTCCTCTGATACCTGGAATGGATGTGTGACAGGTGTTACTATTGTCCACTGATATCTGGTCCCCATCTCCCTTCTGGGCCACAATCAGGGGAATTGTGCTTTCCTGACTGCATGAAGTTAGATGTGTTCCCATAAATAGCATTGGTCAGGGAGTGAGATTCTTTCTATCTTGAGATTTTACAAAATGCCAGTAGGAGACCAACCAGCTCTGTTCTTCCCTGTGGAGCAAATACAGAAATCAATACATGCTGAAATGAAGGCTCTTTCAATTGAGTTGCTGAGTAACTACCAAGCAGAGACCTCCCTCCCTTCTTCCCTCTAGTCAGTCCCATGGTGAACATGCAATGCCAGTGAAAAATAAACCTTTCCTGTTTTCATCACTGAGATTGGGGACCTCAAATGACTTACCACAGTGTAACCTTGCATATCTTGAAAGACACAGTTAGCAACTTCAGTTCTTCCTGGAACTAGCTTCCCTGAAGAATAAAACAGCCTCCTAAATATCGAACTTCTTCTCTATTATGACAAATTTCCATGCTGCTGCCACTTTCAATGCACAGTGGAACTTTCTTTTCAAACAGGACTGTATTGTAGGGCAGACACATGAAATGCTAAGAGAATGAATTCCTTCTGTAATTTCTAAAGACTGTGTGTATTTGGTGCCAAAAATCCTGATGACAAATGAAAAATTCAGTCAAACTTCTATGTATTCTCAAATAAAATCTGGATGCCTGATATCAGACAAAACATCTAGCTGACTGCTGGATTGAAAACTTTTATTGGATACTTAGCATTGCCCTCAAAAGGGCCTAAGTTAAAGATTCAGTCTGAGATTGGACATAGAAATCTCTAATGAAGTGGACCAAAGATAGATTTATGTATGCACAAACTAGATGTTTTGTTAAATTTTTTGTAGCTCTAGAAGTGAGAGAATATTTTTCCTTTCCCCCCAAAATAGCCCTTAAAAATCCACTATTAGTAACAGACCTTGTTCCTTTTTGAAATAAAAATATTCTCTTTTAAAATTCAAATATGGCTAGGGAAGGTCATAGTATTTTGCATTATAGTTGGGATTGGGAAACAAAACCCTTGACACTGAAGTATGGTGACTTAGCAATAAAAGGGCCTTCCCCCTCCCCTCTACACTCAATTTTTTTCACTCCCATAGTGAGAGAGGCTTCCACTGAAGCTCTGTTTTCAGAAAGAAAAAAGAAATCCAGCTGTTGTGATCTCTCAATAACCAAAACTGATTAACCACCACAGAATGGAAATACTGCAGGTGACTGTGCCTGGGACACTCCACTTGTGCAGAGTTTTCATCTAGTCTTTTTTCAGTTCCATGCGGTCACCTAAGAGACTTCATCTAGAGAATAAGACCACTTTTATTCACATGCATGCCTCCCTCACATCTTCCAGGATGCCCCTCCCTGTTCAAGCCCTATTCCTCTCTATGGCTTGGGCAGTTATTTAAGTCTTCACCGTCTGGCTCTCTGGGGATACTCATACTCCATCTAGGACTATGGGGTTATGATTTTTCCCCGTGCATATTAATAAATGTATGTATTTTTTCCTCCAACTTTATGTGTTTATTGTCAGTTCATTCCAGCCAACTTTCAGAGGGAAAAGTCTTTTTCTTTTCCCTTTCCAAAGGGGAAATTTTCACTTTGTCTTTATTATATACTTGAAAATTGCTGAAGAAAGGGATGGTTGTGTTCAGGTTGTATAGGGCAGGTTATGAAATAGAAAACAAGATAATTAGAAAAATGAGTACAGAAAAAGCAATTTCAGAGAGGGGAAGCAGTGTGTCAATTTCAGTAACAAAAAGATACCCTAAATCTCTTTTCTCTGTACACAAATTGAAAAATATTTCTTTTCCTGAAATAGAATTTTAATTTAAAAATATACAAATGGATTCTACAATTTCTCTCTCTCTCTCTCTCTCTCTCTCTCTCTCTCTCTCTCACACACACACACACACACACACACAAAGCTTTTTGAATGATCAAAGAGTCTGTATTTATCTTATGAATAAGAAAGTGATCAACATTACTTTTAGAAAAAAATTCTTTCCTTGCCTTCCATATTGAATAATACTTTAGTGCTGGTCAATACTTTTCATATTGCAATTTTATTTTCCCATAGATTGATAAATTTAGAAAGACACTGATAATAATCATGGCTCCATTTTTCCTTCCCAAAATAGGGCATCTCAGGCTGCTCGTAGCTGTCCTTGTGTCTGCCTGAGGACATCTACTTTTGTTCTAGGAAATTCTGCTTCATTGCTGTTGGTTCCACGAAAGGATCACAAAATACTTCAAGGTCATGTACAGTGTCCTCTGGAACCAAAAGGAGGAAGCCCAATTTCCTGGTAGAATCAGTGAAGTTTCTAGTACAAAAGGTCACTATGGGCTACAACCTCGTTGGCTCCGGAGCTCAGGAGGGAATTACGCCAAGCAGACATGGGTGTGGAACAGGACTTGGCTCTATGCTGATGAATAATAATGGCTTACAGCTCATAGATTTTTATCTCATGGAAGCATAAAGGATTTTAAATCCCCACCCTTTCACCAACCACTATACAACTAATTGAAGCTTAAAACACTGGCATTGTTCTATTGTTTCTATTAAGCTTTAAGAGGGATACTTAGCAGACAATATGTGTATGTGGATGGATGGAGATTTCATTTCAACTCACTTGACTTTAAAAAGATTCCTGGGGAGCACCTGTGAGTTCAGGGAAGTCGGCCCCAACTCGGCCCAGCCCTGTCCGAACTCGCCCGGCTCCCGCCTTCGATCGGCCCCCTCCCGGCGCGCCCTGGGCCCCTCGTGCCGCAGCCTCTCCGCGCTCCTGCTACTGCTGCAGGTTTCGTCCTGGCTCTGCCAGGAGGTGGAGGCGCCCTGCCAGCCCGGCTTTCGCGGAGAGAGCTACACGTTTACCGTCCCCCGGTGGCACCTAGAGAGAGGCCGCGTCCTGGTCCCGGGCAGAGTGAGTTTTGAAGGATGCACGGGTCGACCAAGAACAGCCTACTTTTCTACCGACTCCCGATTCAAAGTGGGGACAGATGGTGTAGTCACAGTCAAACGGCCTCTACTGTTTCCTAAACCAGAGACCAGTTTTTCTGTCCACGCCTGGGACTCCATCTTCAGAAAGTTTTTCACCAAAGTTACGCTGAAGGCAGAGGGACCCCGTCCTCAGCACCACAACCACCATCAGCGCCGGGACAGTCACCACCACCAGGACCCTGACCAGGACATTTCCCCAGGACCCCAGATAGAAGTGATCAGATTTCCCGACTTCCACCATGGTCTCAGAAGGCAGAAGAGAGACTGGGTTATCCCTCCCATCAGCTGCTCAGAAAATGAAAAAGACCCATTTCCTAAAAGGCTGGTTCAGATCAAATCCAACAGGGACAAAGAAACTAAGGTTTTCTACAGCATCACTGGCCAAGGAGCTGATACACCCCCTGTTGGTGTGTTTATTATGGAAAGAGAAACAGGATGGGTGATGGTGACAGAGCCTCTGGATAGAGAAAAAATTGCCAACTACACTCTCTTTTCTCATGCTGTGTCATCGAATGGGAATGCAGTTGAGGATCCCATGGAGATTGTTATCACAGTGACAGATCAGAATGACAACAGGCCTCAGTTCATCAAAGAGGTCTTTGAGGGATCTATCATGGAAGGTGCTCTTCCAGGAACCTCTGTGATGCAGGTCTCAGCCACTGACACAGATGATCCTAACACCTACAACGCTGAGATCGCTTATGCCATCCTCAGCCAAGAGCCTACATTGCCTCACAGCCAAATGTTTACCATCAGTCGGATCACAGGGGTCATCAGCATGGTCACCACCGGGCTGGACAGAGAGAGTCATCCCACGTATACCCTGGAGGTTCAGGCTGCTGACCCTCAAGGTGAAGGCTTAAACGCAACAGCAAAAATCGTGATCACAGTGACTGACGTCAACGATAATCCTCCCATCTTCAACCCAACCACGTACAAGGGTCAGGGTCCTGAGAATGAGCCCGATGCCGTCATCACTATGCTCACGGTGACTGATGATGATGCCCCCAATACCCCAGCATGGCAGGCCATGTACAGCATACTAAATGATCCTGACAAGCAATTTACTGTCACCACAGACCCAATAACCAACAACGGCATTTTGAAAACGACCAAGGGCTTGGATTTTGAGGCCAAGCAGCAGTACATTCTACATGTACCGGAGGACTTTGGGGTGGGCTTGGAAATCACTTCCTATGCTGCTCGGGAGCCGGACACATTTATGCAACAGAAGATTACTTACCGGATTTGGAGGGACACTGCCAAGTGGTTGGAGATTAATCTGGAGACCTGTGCCATTTCTACTCAGGCTGAGCTGGACAGAGAGGCCTTTGCACATGTGAAGAACAGCACGTACACAGCTCTCATCATCGCCACCGACAGTGGTTCTCCAATCGCCGCTGGCACAGGAACCCTCCTCGGGATCCTCTCCGATGTGAATGACAGGGCCCTCACACCAGAACCCCGAAGCATGCACTCCTGCCAGAGGGACCCACAGCCTCACATCATAGACATCATCGATCCAGATCTGCCCCCCAACACTTCCCCCTTCACAGCAGAACTCACCCACGGGGCGAGTGTCAACTGGACCATTGAGTACAATGGCGCAGCCCAAGAGTCTCTCATCTGGAAGCCAAAGAAAACTTTAGAGGTGGGTGACTACAAAATCAATCTCAAGCTCATTGAAAACCAAAACAAAGACCAAGTGACCACTTTGGATATCATCGTGTGTGACTGTGAAGGGGCCGTCAACGACTGTACGAGGGCAAATTATGCGGAAGCTGGATTGCAGGTTCCCGCCATTCTCGGGATGCTTGGAGGAATCCTTGGTTTGCTTCTTCTGATTCTGCTGCTCCTACTGTTTGTTCGGAGGAGAGGGGTGGTGAAAGAGCCCTTACTGCCTCCAGAAGATGACACCCGGGACGATGTTTATTACCATGATGAAGAAGGAGGTGGAGAAGAAGACCAGGATTTTGACTTGAGCCAGTTAGACAGGGGCCTGGAGGCTCGGCCTGAAGTGACTCGCAGTGACGTGGCCCCGACCCTCAGGAGTGTGCCCCCGTCTCGGCCCCGCCCTGCCAACCCTGATGAAATTGGGAAGTTTACTGATGAAAACCTGAAGGCCGCTGACAGTGACCCCACAGCTCCCCCTGCGACTCTCTGCTCAGGTTCGACTATGAAGGAAGTGGTTCCGAAGCTGCTAGTCTGAGCTCCCTGAACTCCTCGGAGTCAGACAAGGATCAAGACTATGACTACCTGAGTGAGCGGGCCAATCGCTTCAGGAAGCTGGCGGACACGACACGTGCGGAGGTGGCGAGGATGACTGAGCAGACTTGAGAGGCCTGAGCAGCATGAGATGCAGGGCAGCGTTGCTGGTGATGGTCAGCTCTCTTCTCTTGCCGTGAGTCTCTTGGACCAAGGATCATTCATGACACGATTCAGATAGTTATGGTTTTCTCTTCATATCTCTGTTTTGTGTGTATTAAGAAGGGTTTGACTTACTCATTAAATTTTTCCCCCCCTTTAATCTTTTTTTGTTTTTTTTTTTGGTACCAGGGATCGAACTCGGGTCCTTGTGCTTCTGAGGCAGGTGGCAGAAGCACTGAGCTAAATCCCCAGCCCCTTGCCCCTTTAATCTTTACATCATAATAAGGTCCCAAAGCTCCTGGAATTTTGATAACTTCAAAGAACAATTTCAGCCTCAGACATCTCTGCTAGCTGCCAGGCGTTGTGGTGCACACCTATAATCCTAGCACTCAGAAGGCTGAGGCAGGAGGATCACTGTGAGTTTGAAGCCAGCCTGGGCTACATAGTGAGTTCAAGCCCAGCCTGAACTACATAGTAAGACCCTGTCTCAAAAAAAAGTGAATCATAAAATAAGTTGTTTCTGCTAGCAACTTATAGATTTCCTCAAGGAAGTTTGTGTCATGTTTAAAAGGAGGGCCAAAGTCAACTGTTGTTTTATATTTTTTAAAAAAATTTTTTATTGAATGCCTCCTTCACCACCACCTAATCACTGCACTGATGTCCTGTGTCCTAATTTCCACTCTTACTCCTGAATTCTGTTGCCCTGCCATACATGGAAGTCCTGATACAGAAAATACTGGGCCCTTTTAGGGTGACAGGCATGTGTCTTGGTCTGGCCATGTCTTGACTGGGTATCGTGTACTCTAAAGACTTCTTGCTTTTCCTTTTCAGCTCCTAAGTATTAGGTTGAAATGGGCATCAATGCATTTACTTGTTCTGAGTCAGTGTTTGTTATGTGAATGTCATTGTGGGATACTTTGGTTCTGTATCAGGAGCCTTGACCAGAAAATACGGTGAATTTTCAGGTGCCACTTAATTTTTCATGTTTATTTATTAATAACACTTAGAATAGTGCCTACAGTGCTACAGCCAAAGACAGAAAAAAAATATGGGCATGGAAGTGGCAGGAGAGCTCGTCATCATTTTGGCCATTTAGCAAATTGATTTTGAGGATGGCTGAGGTGGGGCAGCCTCTTTTCTTGAACGTCCGTGAAGAAAAGGGGAATCTTAACCTGTGTTTCCTACCGGGATTCCCATACCATGGGCTGTATACAAAAGCCCAGCGTCTCCAAATGCTTGTTTTTGATGGTGTCTAGAAAAAATGCTGGCCAATCTGGACATAGATGCCTGATTCCAAGTGTGCACAGAAAATACAATATTGAGAATTCCAACTTTTTTTCTTAGGAGAAGAAAGAAAACACTGTTCTAATGGACATTAGAAAGGGGGAAGGAGGAGAAAGGACCTTGATTAAATCTTGTCTTTTTTTTTACATTCAAAATGCAAGTTTCAACTGTTGATGACCATAGGAAGGAGTTTTTTGAAATTGCTTTGCTGTTAAGTGGGGGAGGAAAAAAATCATGCCTGTAATCAATTGTTGGAATTGTCTTGATTTTTCTGCAGTTTAAACCATATCTAATGTAGCTGGGTGTAGAGAATGTCATTGTAGTTTTGAGTGTAAATGTGTGTGGGTGCTGATAATTTTGTATCTTCTTTGGGAGTGGAAAAGGAAAACAAGCAAGAAAATTATTCCCAAAGATGCATTTTTATAAATTTTATTAAAGAGTTTTGTTAAAAAAAAAAAGATTCCTGTAGTTTGGCCTAATTGCCTTCAAATCACTGAAAATGAATGTTCAGAATGATACCTTTGCATTGCATTTCTCAGTATAGTCAATCCCGTCTCATCCTTGTTAATAAATATCAAAACTCTCAAATTCTTATTCCTCCTTTTCCTACCACTGAGCTTGCTATTGCTGTTGTTTTCGCCCTTTTAACTAAGCCACTGCTCCCTATTAAGGTAACTTGGTAGTAAACATGTTGCTATCACAAGTAACCTTTTCTTCTTTTTGTAGTCAACATAACCATCAAGCCCTACCTAAGTCATGAATGTCCTTGTATTTCTGATCTCCAAACTTCAATGGTTTAGATACTTGTGTGATTATTTGGCTTTCTGCCTGCACTGGGAGAGGCAGTCTTCCTTGGGCTTCTTGAGTTTCTCCATAGTTTGCTGATTGTGCCAAGACTGCAAGACCTTGTGATCCAAGACATTTCCCACACTGATCTATGCATGTGGTAACCTGTGATATGAAGTAAAGTGTCCATCTCAGACAAAGAGCAGACTAGCTTGCTATTGGCTGGAAAACCAGTAGATTTCCCAAACTCCATTCCTGTTTGCTATCCTATAAACAAAGTCCTTTGTTTCTAACCCAGAATCTCTAAGCATCCAGGAAATTGTTCTGTTTGTTATAGGTTAATTCTGTAGTTTGTAAGTGTGATAGAATAATATCCAGATGTAACAGTCTATACTACCTGGGAAATATATATATATATACTTTTTCCCCCTAACAGATTACAAGACCATTGAGATTAGGAGTATAAATATTCTTTGATTCTCACTGGTAAACTTAAAATAAATATTCAGTTACAGCAATGAGATCAACATATACCAGAATGGGGTGACATTTTTTATATCAAGACAAGAAAAACTTGTTGACTTGCAAAACCATAATAAAATGCCACCACTTGCTCACTTCTTACTCATTCTAAATTATGAAGTAGATGATATCATGCTGAAGACAGGTTTTTCTACAAAAGAGAGATGTAATGAATTAGACTGCAATAAAGAAATACAGAGAATATTGCAGACACTCCACCCTTTTGTCCCCATCCTAGTGACAAATACCTGCAGGCTGAGCAATCATTTTGCATGAAGAAAAAAAGCTCAGCTTAGGGGAAAAGTAAGCAGAGCTTATAACTTCTCTACACCATATTAGGACAAAATAAAATCTTTTTCTCCTTCTTTACTATTTACTGAAAATTAAGTGGAATTTTTTTTAACTAAAAACTTTCCTGTGCCTTTTAAAGGAGCCAAATAATTACAAAAATTCTCTGTGTAATAAATTGCTTTATCTTTTTGAAGAATAAAACATTTCTCTACCAAGGCCAAGCTTTCTGAGTGCTGCACTCAGTCAGTGACTGAGTGTGGCAAGAATACCACTGCAGGCCCATTTCTGGAACACGTGGACCTCTTCTGAGGGGTGACTTTGGTGGGGGACTCCTCAGCAGCCTGTGCCAGTTTACTAATAATTGTGATTTACTAATAATTGTAGAATGTTTCCACTAGTTTGTTTTTCTTCCTTCTATTCTTCATCTGGGAGTAGATCTGTGTGATGACCAAATGTCTCTGGTAGCTTTTTCCAGTTCCCTCCTCATTTCCTCTCCCAAGTATTAGTTCTAAAAAAAACTCTGTCAACATTATGTCTGCTTTTTGTAGGACCTTGTCCAATGCCATCTACCTAAAAATTACCAATACAATTTATTGGAAGTGTAGAAATTCTTAGAAGTTATAGAGGAGTATATTTTTATCATGGATTAAGTAGCCAGCAATAGAGAGACATGGGGCAGGAAAGTATGGATAACTTAGAAGGGTGGAGTTGATTGTTTGGGGGGGGGTGGACCTAAAGACTATATATCAACTCAGAAAAAGGTTTCCTGGGCTCTAGATATGGCATTTATTTTCAGTCTCTTCTTCAGTGATGTGGGCTTAATCTTCTTTGGGTAATGCAATTTTAGTCAGAAGATTGAAGGCAATCATGTGTTGCTTGTCGGTATAGCCTGTCTTCAGATAGATGTATCAACTACAGAGAAAAGCCTGTCATTATATTTCAGTGGGAGGTTGTCGCGAGCAGGTACTGTGGGTAAAGAGGACTCGGACTCAGATGGCAATACACTTATCTTATATTATCCTAATTCATTTCAATACAATTACCACACAATATTAAGTCTGGCAATTACCACGTCCTTGTACCTGTACTGCGCAAGTCCTTAATGGGAGCGCGACGTTTCCTCCCGCAGGGTCAGAGGGTCCGTAGACGAAGGGCGTCCAGTC
Source organism: Heterocephalus glaber (assembly GCF_053883595.1). Taxonomy (NCBI): domain Eukaryota; kingdom Metazoa; phylum Chordata; class Mammalia; order Rodentia; family Bathyergidae; genus Heterocephalus; species Heterocephalus glaber. The sequence goes on from NW_028258344.1 coordinate 12,587,307, forward strand.
GGCCCTAGGCTATCCGCCTCTCCGCTTTCCTTGTCCTCTCCGCTTTTCTAGTCCTCTGGTCTTGTCTGGTCGGCGGCGATGCTCCTCCCAGCGGGATCAGGTGTGCAGATGTCTCGGTCGGTAGTCAGATCATCAGACTGACTGGCCGACTGGTCGGTGGACGGATCGTCGACTTGCTTGGGGTCTTCAGCTCCTTTTATACTATTCTAGCTAGGCGTTTGTGGTATTGGTTCAGACTTATCACACTGTCCAGCTTGGGGCATACTCTGCCCTATTCGGGGTACACCCTGTCCAGTTCGGGGGTACGCCCCGTCCAGTTTGGGCTACATCCTTATCAGTTCCATACCACTTAAGGTTCTACTTTCATATCTTATGGTTACACATCACTCTTATGATTGTATTATACTTAGGTTACAGCAGTCTTAAAGTCACAGCACACTTTAGGGTTACAGGACACTTAGGGTTATACAATTCCATCTTATTCCAAGGTGTTCTCCACAGAGATAAAGGAAGGTCAAACAGACCTTGGTTCTAAAGCAGCTTCTTAGACTTTCCAATTTCCTGTAGCTCAAAGTGTTCAGTATGTTGAAACATCATACTCTGGGGTATTGTTTTCTGAGCCCCAATATCTGTAAAGTTATGATGTGAAGAGAGAGACTTATGCCTGCTGCCAAACATTATTAGCCTCCAGTTCCTGGCTGCATCTGTGTGTCAAATAGCACTGGAGATACAGAACCCTAATAGAGAATGTACTTGAATACAACAGTATCACAAATGATCATTTTAAGGCTTTGTAAAAGCATCACATAAAAACATTGATGTTTTCTTAAAATACCATGATACAACTTCCTGTAAATGGATTTAACTATGTTTAGTTGCCAGCTACCATATATAATTATTAAACTTGGTGAATCTCCCAAGTAATGGTGGAGTTGTGAATTTTGTGAGGAACTTTTGGTCACAACGTGAAACAAGGCTGGATATAGGGCACTCTCATGTCTTCTCTATATCCACAAATGAGGTGGCTCTCTCTGAGTGTATAAAATGTTATTATATGCGACATGATATGTTTTTAACTTAATTTTGAAGTCATTGTATTAGAAACTATATTCTCCAGGAAATCTGTAATGTTTTGTATAAGTTTGGCAGGTTTCCCTCCCCTGTGGATGGGGAGGTTCGGCCAATAATTCTGAGGCTCCTCTTTGGATGATCCCTCTATACCTATGGTACCCTGTATAACCATCTCCTTTAGTATTTTTCATCATGATAATCCATAAAACTTTCATTGGGGTTTGCAGCTGTCAGGGGTAGCCAGGTAAGATGTATCTAACACTTATTCTTATGCTTTCAGATTCCCTTAAATATCAAACTGTCTCTCTTTCTCTTACTAGGAATCCATCAGAGAGTTGAGCAAAAATGACCTTTCTGTAGATACTTTCTGATCTAAATCCCTCTAATTCCCTTCCTCTATTCAGTTTGAAGCATTTTATGAAGTATGGGAAAACAGTGTGTTGTAGATAACAGGAAATATAAGTTTACCTAACTGAAACTTTCATTTTTTTCCTTCTTTTAAATCTTAATCTAGTGTTCTGCACTAAAAAGCATGAATCATTGCAAATTTTGTTTTCTGCTTCCTTATTAGTCTCCGGAATTGAGGTCAGTCTTTGATACCTAGTTGGGTGGAGGTCAATTTGTATGTTTAGGAAGTTCTCACAATACTCCACATGTCATCTTGTCATGTGAGTTAAGATATAATCTTCAAAAATAAAAATATAATTCATACCATAAACAATAATTAATTCAAACAAGGTCAACAACAGATATATGAGCTAAATTTAGAAAACTCTTAGAAGAAAAATAAATCTTCATGGCCTCAGATTTTAACAATGAACTTACTTCTGACATCAAAATCATAAGCAATAAAACAAAAATAGATCAATTTAACTTCAACAAATTTTGTTTTTGTACCAGGGATCAAACTCGGGACCCTCCGCTTGCAAGGCAGGCAGCTGCCTTCAAACTTCATCAAATTTAACAACTTCTGTGTATCAAAGAACATTATCAGAAAAGTGAAGACACAACCTACATCATGGAAGAATATATTTCCAAATTTTATATTTGATAAGGGGTTAATATCCTTGAATATATAAAGAAATTTCAAAAGTCCTTAAAATATCACAATTCAAAATAGGAAAAATTGAATATATAATTCTCCTAAGAATATGTATAAGTGGGTAATAAACACATGAAAAAATACACATCACTAGTCATTAGGGAAATGCAAATCAAAACCATACTGAAATACCAATTCATAATGACAGGTGTTGAGGAGCTTGTGAAGAAACTGGAACACTCTTATGTTACTGGTGGAAATGCAAAATGGTATTCAGCTTCTGCGAAAGAGTTTGATGAGTCCTCAAAAAGATAGCTACAGAATTATCTTTAAGATAGCCACATATTCTACTCTTAGCTACATACCTAAAAGAATTGAAAATAGGAATTCAAACAGGTCTTGTATGTTCATGTTCATGGCCATTCACAATAGCCAAGAAGTGAAAAACAATTCATAAGTCTATCAAGAAACGAATGGATAAACAAAATGTGTATGCATATGTACTGGAATAATATTCAGCCATAAAAATCAATAAAAGTCTAATACCTGCTACAACATGGATTCAACCTCAAATATACTGATAGATGAAATAAGACAGATAAAATAGACAAACATTCAGGTATGAGAATTTCACCTGTAATCTCAGCAGCTTGGGAGACTGAGGGCTGGAGTATCTTAAATTTAAAGTTGGCCTGGTTAAAAAAAATGACAAATATTGTATGAACCCGCTAACATGAAATATTTATAAAAGGTAAATTTTATTGAGATAGAAAGTAGATTAGAAATTACCAAGGACTGTGGGGAAGGAAGGATGGAGAGTTAATATTTCCCTGTGGTTATAGAAATCTCTGACATGATGAAAACTTTTGGACATAGACAAGTATGGTTGTCTAATATTTGAATGTAATTAATGCATTTGAATTGTACACTTAAAATTATTGGCAGTTAATAATAAATAGTTGTCTTCATTCACCTGTATCAATAGACTAGCAAGATTTAAAGCGTGGGCTTATGTGATAGTTTATGACTAGTGAAATGGACATTTTTTTCCCAGGAAGACAATTTGGGAGAGATCCTAAAGTATAAAGTGGAAACATCAGAGCTTTACAAGAACTAGGAGAGCAAAGAAATATTCTTACCATTTACTCACTATGTTCCCCTTCCTAGAAGAAAACTCTCTGGAAACAGGCTCTGGTCTACATGAGCCTCGACATTGACAGCTGGTTAGGACTACAGATACCAGAGGATACAGGTGTGGGGAAATTTCCATTAGCTTCAAGTAAGTTTTTCTACTGAAACTTTAAAAAACTGATATAAAAATCATATATGCATGCACATGTAAATACATACATATGCCTGTATTAGATTCTAAACCTTATTTTATGTGTTAACGAGTTAATAGCCATTTTTTAAAATAGCTCTTACAAGGAAAAGAATCTCTGGATCACTTTATTGCTTGTTTTTCTTTTTCTCTTTACACTTTTAAATAACTATTTTGAACTTAGATAACCACCTGGATTAGGACTAAAATTTTATAATTTGATAATACCTCTCTTCAGGGAAAATAGAAATCTTTGACTTTTTCTGTATCTGTTTGTCTGGTAACTTTATCTAGGAGGAAAAGGAATGTGAGAGAAATAGTAAGAAATAATCTGTAGCTGAATTTTCATCAGCTGACGTGGTGAGTGTCCAACATATTCAGAATGTTCCAGGACTGTACTTCTTGATGATGACAAACTTGTATTTGTAATTTGCAGTAACATTCTTGCAAACACGTTAGGTACAAGTCCAGATCTATGTGATCACATAGAGCCCTCACAAATATGAAGTAGAATACTAGAGATAATATATATTATATATTATATACATAGGCATATCACAGTGCCAGATAGACTCACAGGCTTGTACTCCTGGTAAAGACTTCAAAAGGTGCATGATATGGGCCTAAAGAAAAAAAAAGGAAGGAAAAGAGGCAAGTCAAGTAGGATACAGTATTTTTAATGTTAGGAATTGGGTTAGGATAATCAGAAGAAGGTGACTTTGATTAGTACTAGGAAGAAACCGGCAAGGATGAGCACAAAAGGAAAGGTAAAGAAAGACAAACAAGTACCAAAAAGCCAAAAAGCAGATGTTCTTATGAGAACCCCATAGAATGAGTGGGAAGGGGCCCTGTTGCCCACTCATGTGATTTCATATTTCAATGATTTCAACATTGTGGTGGGTAGATGATGTGTGTCTTTAGCTCTTGAAGATTATCTTTTTACTCTGATTTTCCTAGAACTCCAGAATCTATAAACATTCATATTCATGTTGCCTCATTTTCTACTGTAAATTGCTTAAAACCAATGTGAGAGCTCCTCTACATCCTAAGAAGTCTAAAATGCTTCAGATGCTTGGGGATAAGCATACTTGGTAACGAGTTAAACATATGGGAACACTTTTAATTACTGCAGCTGACATAACTTTTTTCTCAGAAGCGATGCAACAGTTTAACCATTGCTTTCAATGAACTTCTAATAAGGATATTATAAAAATGGCAACTTATCTTTGATTAACATAGTCATTGATTAGAATACATGCTTTTCAATACTCTATGGTTTGACTCACGCAGTGAGTGCTGAATGAATGACTTTCAACATCAGGTATCTTGAAAAGTTATCCTACTTTTCAGACAATGACTCTTTCCAAGGTAACATTTTCACCAAATATCCAATTAATATGCCAAACCACTGAATATGCTATAGAAGTAGTATTTCAGTACTATAATTTCAGAAAAAGACACACAATTCATGCAAAATAAGACTTTAGTCAGAGAATAGTATATGGAAGAGATGCACATTGCACATGGGTGGATTCACCCAGAATGTTTTCCTTTATGTACTTAAGGTAAACAGAAATGTTGGAAAGGCCAAATACTCGACCTGTTGTTCACATGGGATACTTCCAAGTGCTTTGAAGCTGTCTTCTGGTTGCTCAGGCTCTATTTTGCCCTAAAGGTATTTTTCTGTGCTATTTCTGTAAATATATACTGGAAAGCAGGACAATAAGCCTCACAAAGGTTGAAAAATTTAGTGAAGAAAATGATGCAGAGAGAATAAACCTTTCAAACCATGTTTTTCACATCTCCCCACCACCCACCCCATCCATTATACGTCTTTTCTTTTTCTTTGGCAAATAAATTATACCTTTGTTATATTACCCTTAAGTATAAACTGTTTATTTACTTGAAGATTTTTCCTTATTACAAGTTATTTGTATTCAATTCATGTATTTTTCTTTTTAAAAACATATTTGTCTGTTTAAGAAAATTATTTGTTTTTCTTGGGCTCTGATGGAAAACATCAGGATCTCATATTAGTTACAATCAGTAAGCCAAAAGATACACTGTTGGAATAAAAGAGATAAGTCAGTTATAGTTCCAGCCTTGAAGGAATTTAAAAATTTTTAAAAAAGATAAATAGACTTGTGTATAAGAGCATGCAGTATGATAAAACTTAATATGTACTATGAAAATGTGACCTATTTTTTTAGAACTAAGCATATCCGAGATTTTATTCTAAACATGGCGTTATCTCTTTTAGTTTTTTATTTTAATTTTTTATTGTTTCTTTCAAAAGTTCTCCTGAAAAGTTTAGACTGTCCTATCTCAAAAGCTTATTTGATTAAAAAATGAGTTTTAAGGATAAAGTAATGGGAATGTGTCGCTTAGGAGCAATAGGATGTAAAATGCCCTGAACAAGTTAATTTGTCTCAAAAAGGTGATGATACGTAAAGAAGGCTTTCCATTATTTACTTAGTGGAGGATATCCCCCCTTCAATATTTTCTACATGAGACAATAACAAGTGTTAAGAAGAGCCAATATAATGGAAGCATCTGACTACTCAAATCCCAGTTGAGGAGGTTAGGTCAAGCTCAGATCCCATTTTTGCAATGATAATCAACCGCAAAAGGAAGTGACTTTGAATAATAGAAGGAAAGACCATGAGATAGAACTCATTCTACAAGACATTCTATTCCCTAATTAAAATTACTGGGGGAGTACAGGGAAAGGTAGGAGTTAGTCTAACACTTTCCTATCCAGCAGAAATGAGCATGCATGGGAGCTATTCATGGACATTGTAGACATTCAAGAGGAATGCAAATGGCAAGAGAAATAAGACTGATCAACTCTGTGTGTTTGAGCAGGATCTACAATCAACCACAGGCATTGCAACAAGTAAATGGCCATCAAGTGTGGACCAGGTCGAGATTCAAAATAGGAGAGGCTGCGGATAAAACAACTAGGACACCAAGAAGAGACTCCTGAGAGGCATTCTAGGTTGAGCTCTTCACCATGTCCTATGATGATGGGTGGGTAGGTAGTATCACTGCCCTGAGAAACCCTCACATTTGTATTATTTGCAGTAGTATGCTCCAAGCTAAAACAAAACCTATAGATTTTAAAGGGATTTCTAGTACTGCATGGACATTATGAACAACATTGTGTTTCTGAACCTGACAGACATTATACTATATATTCCTAATCCTGCTATGCCAACAAATAGATGCAATATTGGCATCCTTAGAGAGTGAACAAGCCCATTTAGCATATATTCTTTCTCATACTTTTAAAATCTATATTAAATTTATTGTTTAATTGATTTATAAAATCATACATATTTATGGCATGCCATGTGATATTTTGGTACATGTACACACTGTAATGTTTAAATCAAATTAAACTTGTATATTTCTTCAAACATTTATCATCTATTTATGGTGAAAATATTCAAAAATTTTCAGGTAACTTTTTGAAAATTAAACTTTCTTAAGTAAGCTAGCATTTATTACAACAAAGATGGCATGATTAGTGCTTAAAAGGCCACTCCCCTGCCCTTCACTACCCCTGGTAGACACACAAAGATTTCTTTAACACAATGTTGGCATATACCTCTGTTTCAACTGTACCACCCACCATTCCTAAATCACTCACAGTAAGAGAGCTTGCTACAGTGCTTGCTACAGTATGTAGCTCCTGATTTATTCTTTGCTTTTCTCCCTACTACTTCTTGCTCCAGAAGTCCAACTGAAAAGACTGCATTCTCCAGGCCCAATTTCTCTGTGCTCCTAGTTGGGTTTGACCAATGCTATGCAGGACAGTTGGAAGAGAAACAGGTCAGGGTCTTTATCTCTGCTGCTCTCTACCTGCTTTGGCAGTGTGAAGATAACTTCACTTATGACCTCAAGTCTTGTCAGTGATGAGGTGCTTTTCTCCCACCATTTCAGCTCCTATCTGACTCCTGATCACCTCAATCCCTTGCTCCTTAGGCACTTGGAATGATAATTGGTCTTCCTGACTTTACTTCTACATCCTTTATTGGTTCGTTAACTTCTGCAATTAGTCTTTCATCAAGACCTCTTCAGTTCCCCCTAAGAATGAGCTATAGGATTTCTGCCTGAAATATATATCTCCTATACATTATTCCTCATGTATTATTTTATTTAATTTTCATAAGACTCTTGGAAGACAGTTATCCTCACTCTAGAGGTCATACCTAAAGTAGGATCATAAAATAGGATCACACCAATTATAGTTCAGATTTAAATCTAAATCTGATTTAAGTCTAGGTTTGAATCCTTGCCTCTTTCACTGTATGTACTTTCTTTGTAGAAGGTTTGTTACCACTTAGTACCATCAACTATTAATTTACTACTATTATTTCCATTTTGCAAATGAGAAACTGAGAATCAAAAACAACTATCCCTCCCCCATCCCACAAACACAGCTTATTGTGATTATTGCACATTATCATTATTTTATTCTACCACTGTATTCATCACTATGACTGTAATAGTCCAGGAAAACTTTTTCCTGGAAGATATGTTAAAAATAACTTTAATGTTCCTTTCAGGAACTTCTGGAAAAATTAATTTTTAAAAGACCTAGGGCTGTTTGACTTTCCAATAGATAGTATCAAACAACTTTTTGCTCTCTGATTTTTCCATATCCTCACCTCAAAGCTCTCTTTTATTGTCACTACTGAGCCTGACACGCTCTATCATAGATCTCTGCCCAAGCCTCATCAAGGCCCAGCCCTTGCATTGAAAAACTCATCTTAAACTGAACCCTCAAACCTCATAAAACCCACTTCTTTGCTCTCTACTCTCCAAGGTGCTACTAATTCATCATCAAATTAATGCTCTCCCTTACTAAGGTAAATACTAATCTCAAATTTACCTTATAAATGGATTATTCTGATGATAGTTTCAAGGACCTAGCATTTGAAAAAGATTATAATTTAAAAGCCAAATGTGCCAAAGTGACCAGCACTAAGGTTACTGTTTAATCATGAGAGCTTTAATGAAGCTCTCTGATGACTTGAATACCAGCACATTATAATCTTTTTAATTATTCAGGAATTAAGCAGCTAAATAAATTCTTCTCTCTGTTTCTCTCTCTCTCTCTCTCTCTCTCTTTCTTTCTTTCCTCTTCCAAACTTACCTTTTTTAGTCTTCTATCATGTATTTACAAATACATCATAGAGGTAATTAACAAAATTGACAAAGTTTTTTATACCTCATTACATGGAAATGTTCTACTGCATTTTATCATTACGGAAAAGTAAAAAATGTGACTTGCCCTGGCATCGTGCTGTTAACTAAAGGACCCATTTACAGTTGTTTTCACTGTGGAGTCAGATTATTTTATCATAAGGGAATATAAGGGAATTATTTTATCTAAGGGAATATAGCAGAATTTAATTTTTTCAACAAAAGCTGTTAAAATAGAAATGAATACTTTCATTAAAAAGTACATTTTAGTTTTGGGACACCAAAGGGCATATCTTTGAGAGACTAGAATGAGAATGAAAATGTTCAAGTTATGTATTTAATGATAAAATCATGAAAATAGAAAGTGGCAAGTATAACCAAAAGAAATCTAGAAGATTCTGGAAGTGGCTCTTCTTCCTCTTTTTGTTTATTTTGACTTTTATAGTAATCTGTATCCTGTAGGGAATTCTGAATAAATTAGAGGCAAACAGATGTTAATGTTTAATGTCGTTGTGCAGAATTATTGTGGGAGCTACTCTCTAAGCAGGCCTCCACTGAGCTGACTCTCCTGACGAAGCTGACTCTTCCTTTTCTGTGAGGCACACGAGTTGATTCCCATGGCAAACAGGAGCCTCACTGCTGTGCACTAACTTCTTGTTCTGCACAGTGCTCCTGCCAGTGTAGCTGGAAGCTTCCCTGAACTCAATCATATTTGATGCTGAACTTTGTCACTACAATAATATAACACATTATCCAGCTAGATGGATGACACAATTTAAAAGAAAAATATTGCTGTGAAAACCAAATTAAATACTTCAAAAAGCAGATTGTCTTTTAAAAATGAGATCAAACCAAATAATTTAAAAGAATTAGGAAAAAACTTTAAAAGCATAGAAAAGTTGTTCTTAGATTGTATTGTAACTGTTTTTAAGTTCTTTTTTCTCACTTAAGAAAACAGACTAAAAAAGTCTGTTTTATGAGTCTGAATTATGAGTTCAGTTTTGTGGACAAGACCATCTGGAACTTTAATCACCAGATTAATATTTGAAGAAAGAACTTTTGAGTCTACGACAAAAAAATAGGTAAATTGATGTGTTCAAATATTGGAAAAGTTCGAGGCCTCTTTTCCATGATTGTCTAATATGATTGACATTTTTTGATTCAGTGTGGTGTTTAATTTTGTCAAATTGACTGGGGTAGGGGATGTCCAGATACTTGGTCAGGTCTTGTTCAGGTGTTTCTGTAGGATACTTTTGGATGAGATTAACATTTTGATTAATACACTAAGGAGAGCATGTTGCCTTTCCAAGGCCTGGAGAAAAGTAAAAGACTCAATGTCCTGTGAGTATTAGGTAACTCCTCCTGCCTGACTCTCTGAGCTGGGACATTGATTTTTTTCCTGCCTTTGGACTTGAACTGAAATATCAATTCTCTTTGGGTTTTGAGCATGATGATGTTTGGACTGGAACTAGATCATCAATTCTTTTGAGTCTGCAGCTTGCCAGCTACAGATCTTGAGACTTCTCAGCCTGCACAGTTACATAAGTTAATTCTTTATAACAAATCTCTTTATATAGACTGTACTATATATATTTGTTCATCTGGAGATCCCTAAGGTGCCAACCAAGGATGAGTATGGTTCATATGGGACTTCTATGAAATTCATTAAGCCCTGTATCATCATAGTCTAAGATATTTCTAGACACTAGTTTAAATTAGGAATAACAGAGGCAAGTTTTCTTTCTTTATAGGTTTTATGCCCTATTTGGGGGAAGACAGAAAAAAAGGTAAATAAGCAAAAAAATAAAATAGTTACTATGTATGATTCAGATTAAGAAAAAAGAAAAAAGGTAAAATGAGGTAGAGAGAGAGAGACTGTGTAATGGAAGCAACTTGAGATGAACTGTTTTAGGGGGAGAAGAGGAGGCACAAAAGGGAGCCACACAAAAAAGAGCCAGCTCATTTGAAGAAGGAATTTGTAACTGGAACACAGGGACCCTAAAGCAGCATTGTACCAAATAAACTTCTAATTCTAATGCAGGCAGTAATTGGACTGTTCAGAGCCTTATAGAACAGTCAAGAGGTTAGGGATTTATTTCAATCACTGGGAAGACATGGAGAAGGTGAAGTGTGATTTAATGTAGGATTTTCAAGACCATTATTAAGAATGCAAGAGAAGATGACAGTTATGGCTGTGGTTGCAAAGAAATGTGGCAATTCTAAGACTTTTAGGAGGTTATAATCAATATAACTTGCATAGTGAATTCAATAGAAATGAATGAAAGAAAAGTAGAAATTAGAAAAGGCTCTTGGATTTGGGGTATGGTGTGCTATGTCATGGTAAAGGACAGTCTAGAGAGGTGGAATTGAGTAGGTTAATTTTGAGTAGATTCATTTTGGATGCCTATTAGCTACCAGTTGGAGAGAACTGTTAGATAGCAAGATGAAGGAGTAATGAATGTAATTCTTGAGCCAGACCTGGAGTTGATTTGACTGTATCGTCTTGGGCATTTGTTTAACCTCCTCACGTCTCATTTTCCCCCTATGTTAAAGTGTAGATATTTATAATAGCTTCACATCTTAGTCACTTTCCTCCTCACTGGGAAACAATACCTTAAACTGACAATTTAAAGGAGGAAATGTTGGGGTTTTTTGGCTCACAGTTTGTAGAGGTTTCAGTCCATAGTTGGCAGGCTCCAAGGCAGAACAGCAAAGTAAACGGGCCTGGGCAAAGGAAAGCTGCTCATCTCATGGCATCCAGGAAGCACAGAATGAAGGGAGGAAACATACCCTTCCGGGTCACATCCAGGATGACCTGCCTCTTCTGACCAAAGCCCACCTTCTGACACCAAGTCAGCAGTAATGCTCCTATAGCCATTTGCCTCTCACAAGTCCTCACCTCTGAGCACCTGAGGCTCTTGGGGACACCTAGATATAAACCACACCAGCTCAAAATCAGGTCATTGATAGAATGAACGAAAATAACACAAATATAATCTTAGCTCAGTGCCTGATGTATAATAATAAATACACAGCAGGTGGTAGTTATGGTGACTCTTACTGTTTTTACAAAAGTTGGAGCCCATAAGAAGGCCTGAACTGAAACCAATGCATCTGAAAATCATCAGCTAATAGATGGTATTGAACGGGCTACATGAGACCTTTTGTGATGATTAATTATGATATGTCAACTTTCCCAGAGTAAGAAACACCTAGCTGATTTGTAAATCACAGTTCCAGGTATGTCTGTGGGGTGTTTTCAAAGATGAATGACAAGTAGGCCAGCAAAATGAAGGAGCAACACCCATTCTGGCTGTGGACAGCACCAGTCAATAGGCTTGCGGCCTACATGGAATCAAACAGGGAAAGAAACAGGAAGTGTGTTCATTCTTAAAGAGCTCCACTCTGTTTGAGTGGGTGCATCCTTTGCTGCCATCGACTTTGGACGTTGCTATCCAGCTTCTTCAGCCTTCCAGATCAAACTGACATTGGCAGTTCTCCAGTGAGCTTTCTGACTTTCAACCTTGGTCTGGTGCAGCATCTTTGCTCCCTTTTGTTCTATGAGTTCCATCTTCTTGGGCTGAGAAGGTACTGGATCCTGTGGCTCTCCAGTGCAGATGCCCATTGTGAACTCGTCTGCCTCTGAACCTGTAAGCCTACATAATAAATCCTCTTGCGTAATTACACATATATTTTCTATTGATTCTGTTCCTCTAGAGAACCCTAACCAATACACCTATTGAGGAATGAGTATCAGGAAATATGTGACAAGGTGTCAAAAACAAGTATTAGTAACTTGAACATTTGGGAGATGACAAAAGAGGAAGCTCTAGCAAAAAAGACTCGCAATTGGATGATGAAGTTAGAGAAAACCAGAAAAGTGCTATCAGTAACCATAAAAAAGTTTTATAGATGTTTAATTGATTAAATACTCCCCAAAGAAAGTCGAGACCAAATCAATTCCCAGTATATTTATCAACAAAAAGTTTGGTTGTGACTTTGACAGGAATAATTGCATTGAAGTGATAAAAATTAAAGCCAGTTATATGAACTGAAAAGAGAATTATTTTTCTGATTAATGAGGTATATTGAATGAAAGTAGTTACTGTGGTCCCTTTTCATAACACCATTAAAAATAGTAATTGAGTTTTTTAAAGGGTTGAATTCACAAGACCACAAGAGCTGAATAGAACACAATAGCAGATGAGAGAGTTCAACAAGCTTTTTTGTTTTGTTTTTTGGTACCAGGGATCGAACTCAGGAGCTTGTGCTGGCGAGGCAGGCAGCGGCACCACTAAGCTAAATCCCCAGCCTAACAAGCTTTTGAAAGATGGGAAGTAGATGAACCAGGATAAGTGAATTAGCAGTCTAGAAAATAGTAAACATAAATATAGTAATATTAGGTACAAGTAGACAAAAAAAGAGAATTTATATTTCTTATCCTAGAAGGACTTGAAAACTGGACACATCAAGGACCTTGAATTATTAGTTGAAAATTTGATTATGAAGCAAATCTGCATTTTTTTCCTCTAATCTTGAGTCACTGGATATCCCATCTTCATGTTAGCAGAAGTCTAGAAATAATAATGAGAACATTTCTGGTCTCATTTGTGCTATAAAGGCAAAACAAAGAAAACACAAAAATCAAGAAATTCCAAAAATATTTTAATTTCTTCAAAGAGACAGGAGATGACTTTACATCTACAAAATAAGAAAAGAATTCATCAAAGCCCAAGAGTGGGATCTTAGATGCTTTTTTAAAAGAACTAAAAGAATCAACAGGAGAATGGTAAAGCTGAGAAAATATTTCTAAAAATAGATGGAAAATTGGAGAGTTTTAAAACAATTTTCAAAGATCCAGGTAGGAGGTCAACATTGAATAATAAGAGTAAAAACAGAAACAGGAAAATGTGAAGGAAACAATACCAAAAATACTCTTAGAAATGAAGGACATGAGTTTCTAGATTAAAATGACCCATTTGAAGTCCAGGATATTTTCTAGAAAATTTAAAAAGCAGGCCACATACAAAAGCTAGACTCACGATAGCCTTCGGAGAAAGTGTGAACAGCATTAGGAAGCCTTGGGATGTAGGGAAGAACACATCCAACATAGGGCAGAGCTACAGTGTTTCGATATGATTAAGAGAAATCCCTAACAGCTGTGTGGCAAGCAAGAGAGGATGTGGAATGAATCAGGTGCCTTGACTGCTGGCAAACTCGAGGCAAACACAATTGAGAGGCATGAAAAACTACCAACTGGAAAGTGGGCAACTGGCCATAGTCCTGACTTAGGATGTCTTAGGGAGTATCATGGCTGCTGCTATTTCTGAGCTCAGGTGAACAGAAAGAGATGGAAAGGCCTCTAAGTTGATGGAAGCTTGTGCTTGGGCTGCCAATGGAGGTTATAACTACCCACAGTACACAAAAGTCTTTCATCTTTTCGTTTTTTTTTTTTTTTAAAGCATACTTATATGCAACCACCAATCTAATTGAGAGTTTCTTAAAGTAGAAAAATTCTCCTATAGGTACTATCTATTCTACGAAATAATTGCAGGTAACAGTGTACATTACTGTTACATGGCATGGGCTTTTCAAGCATTTGGCTGTGTTTGTTCCTTTGTGATAAAACCACTCTTTTTAAGTACTTGTATAATTTACTATTGAATTTTCTTTCTTAGCTATTGGTATCCCAATGGCTTTTAGTAAGGAAATTATTTCTCTTTGAGGAAAAGCCTTGATTAGTTACTGGATAAAAGGTAAGGACCTGAAGGGTGTGGTGTTTAAAAAGTGAAAGTAATGAAAGAGAATGGTTAAACTGGTCTTTATGGTCATGATAGAGGAATTTCTTTTGTTCCTAGATAGGAATAGAGAAGACAGGGAAGTTAAGAAGAGAGGAGAGCAGTGTTTATGGAAAGGAAATTATGATATACTTTAAATTGGTAAAGGAGCCAGTAGGATGGGGGAAGATAAAGTGGCTGAAGGATTTCATAAGAGGATTATTGAAGACTCAATAGAAACTGCTTGCATTGCTACAATGAGAGGTGCTGGTCTGCTGGAGCATTCAAGAGTGGTCATAAAGTTCACCACACTCACAATTGAATGTGCAAGTTGCTTGAAGAAAGATGATTTTCATACCTCAGTCAACTCAATGTTAAATGGAGACATCAGAACTCTGAACCAGATTGGTCCTTAAGAAGACTGTTCTCCAAGCATGGAAAGCCTTTGGATTTCCATACTGTGCAAAGTGAGAGTTCAAGCCTTGACCTGCTGAAATTTCAAGAAAGAGAACCCAGCTGATGTGTGGACTACAACTCTAGCAATGTATCACTTGCATAACAAAGTTTTGAATGTGACATTCTTTTTGCTTCAGTAGCTGATTTCCTCTCATTATTTTAACCTAAAGCTTACTTGGTACAAGCTACAACTTGGTTTTCATTTAGTTATTTTCAGAAAATCCAGTGTGAAATTAATTACATCTAATGAGGGATATTTTTGTGTGTGTGAGAGAGTTTCCTATGATTAAAGAAAATGAGGTCAGTTCCTTATTAAACAAGGCTTTTGAAAAGTCTGATTCCACTATGCACAATGTGTATTGTTTCCTTATTGTTGATGCTCAGTATCACTTAAAAGGCTTATGTTATTATGTAACACATATGTGATACATTTGTTTCTCTGTCTACTCTATATTGTACATGCATGTTGTTATACATTTTATATTATATGTAGATATATATGCATATATTTATATGTATCATTTTTCTTATTGTTTGTCCATTACCCTGTTTCTTCCCCCCCCCCCTTTACTGGATATCAGACTCAGGGCCTTTGCACTGAGCTATATTGCCAATCTTATCTTCCCTCGCTGAGATAGAGTCTCACTAAATCATTAAATTGCCTAGGCTGGGCTCGAACTTCAATTATCTTGCCTCAGCCTACCAGAGATCTGGGATTACAGTATGCGCCACCATGCCCAGTTCCATTTCTCCTCTTTATGGTTAGAAATTTCAACTCTCGGCAGCTAGTGCTCCGAACAGAGAGGCAAAAGTATATCTCAACTGATTTCTCCCATTTCCTTTTCCTGCTCCTTGTTCTTTACTGTCATTTTTTTTTTCTAGATGGATGCTCTTCCCCACTGTCATAAATTAATTTAAAAGTTTCCTCTGGAACCCTGCTCCACTGCTGGTGGGAGTGTAGGCTGGTGCAAACACTGTGGAAATCAGAATGGAGATGCCTCAGAGAACTAGGACTGGAAGTCCCATTTGACCCAGCTATTCCCCTGCTGGCTATCTTCCCCAAAGAATTAAGAGAATAAAACCATAGTGATATATGTGTACCCATGTTCATAGCAGCACAATTTGTAATAGCTAAAACTTGGAAGCAGCCCAAATGCCCATCAACTGGATAGAGAAAATGTGGTTTTTAAATAAACTGAAGTACTACTCAGCCATAAAAAATGAGAAATTAGAGACATTTATAGCTAAATGGATGCACATTGAGGCGATACTCTTAAGTGAAATAAACAGGACACACGTGTAAATACGGAATAGTTTCTCTAGTGTGAGAAAAAAGTGTAAATAAGGACTAAAAGTTATAATAGATAATGTGAAATAGGAAGAAAAGGGGCAAAAGGAAAGGGGAAGTGGGAGGGGTAGGGGAAAGGAAAGAAGGGAATGGAATTAATATGAGAAAATGGAAAAATGGAAACAAACTCTTTGTAAAAAGGGAGGGATGGAGGGGTTGAAGGGAGGGCAGGGGAAGGGGGAAAAATAAGAATCAAGACAGACTATGTAAAGGTGGAAATTTCCAATGATGAATGTCATTATATTGTATACCTAAAATGTACCAATAAAATAAAAAAAAATTTTAAAATAAAATAAAAAAATAAAAGGTTCCTCTGTGTTAATTCAAAACTTTTCCACATTTTAGCATCACTTTCTTGTTGTTCTGATCAAATTGATTTCTGTAATTGGATACATCCTTATTACTGTTAGCTACCTTTAAAAAATACTAAAAGGTATAATTTTACTTTGATTTCAGGTTTAGGGAATTTTCCTTTAATGATGTGATTCATCTCATCTCATTTAATAGAATACAGTGGACATAACATATGCACCCTTTTTTTTTTTTCAGATTTCTGTCTGACTTTTTGACTGGAAAGTTAAACATTAGTAAATATTTTCCTACATCAGAATGTGCTATTTCAAACATGATTTCTAGTTTCTGTATTTTAGGATTGTATTTATTTGCAAAAGAGAATACAAAAATCTTCTTAAACCATCACCAGTTAATGTTAAATAGCATGTCTAATTATTGGAATCTGTACATGGGATAATCAATGATAAAGAAAAAAAAAGAATACTCTTACTCTATACTTCACTAATTTAAAAAAAATAAACAGAAAAGGACAAAAAAGAAACACTGAAGCCACTAGAAGACACTCCCTCATTTCCTTCCACTAGCTCCAGACTTACCAGCCTCTGCCCCCAGCCTCTCCTTGTTCCCAAAGTTGTTCCTTTTCTCACCAGGGTCCAATGCCTTCTTGTGTACTTAGGGGATTCCCATCTTCTCACCTTCTAAAGAAAATCACCCTGTGCATTCTTTCCTCCTTCTGTATTTTTACTTTTGATCTCCCATCAATATTTAAATGTATTCTAATCTTTCCCACTTAAAAAAAAAAAGAATAACTTGATCCTATATTGCCTTCCTGCAAGCTTCCTATGTTTGTCCTACTTTGCATAGCGAAACTTAGCAAAAAGCTCCCTATGTTCATTCTCTCTGTGCCAACACGTCCTATTTGTCCCTCTGCATCTGCCATCTGGTTTTCATCCCCATGGTTTCACCAAGGTGACTCTAAGTTCACCACCTCTTTGACCTTTGCCAAGAGATGTGCACGCTCAGCATGTGGTTTCTTTTCACCTGGTTGCTTATTATTCTATCTAGTGGGCCACACTTTCCTTCTGTAAAGCAGCGACTCCTGTGGCTTCTGTTACTATTCTCTTACTTCTTTGGCCATGCCTTCCTAGCCTCCTTTTCTGGATATTTCTCTTGCTTCTCAATTTAGACTGTAAGTGGCTCAGGGATTAGTCCATACCCATCTTTATTTAATACTCTCTTTCTTATGGGTTCACAAATTTACCCAAGATTTACTGACTATCCTTTCCCAAAAGATTAATGTACATGCCTATGGGTATAGAAATTTTCTGGTGACTTCTCTTTCTGGAAAATATTTGCAGGAAAAATCTGATGTCTTGCCATCACTACATGGGTGAGTAATAAAAATGAAGACTTTAATGACCATATGCTCTTGAGCAAGGAATTTTGATAGTCATAATTTTGTCCTTCCTTGGGACTTCATATGATAGCATTTGAATTATCTTTGGTTTATCTTTTTAAAGTTCTGATTCTAGCTTCAAAAGGCTGTTTCCTATAAGCATTTATTTCAGGCATTATTTATTCAAGATTAGCTTCTGTTGGAAGAACTATTTAAATATTTACTCTAGAAAAATCTCAATACCTTTTAGTGTAATTTAGTATTTTGTAATTGAATGAACTAACAGATAGTTACCTCAGACAATAAGGCTACTTCAATTACCTCAGAAAACTTTTACCTAAGAACAATTCCTAGAACCTTTACATATGTTTGAATATTGAAAAGAATCTGAAGCATGGAGTCCTGGTTTATGGGGACTGGGTTTGCTACTGAGTCAACCAGACTGCAAGTCTAGTGCATAGATTAACTATATGTCTTAGTCAAGCCTTAAAGAAAAGAAATTTCTTTGCACAATATTGACCTCTTCAGTTAACCAGCTTAAAATAACCCACTATAATGAATGATACTATTGAACAGCAGAAAGGCATGTACTTTACAACTACTTAGTCAAGCCCAAATTCAAATGCTCACATTTGTTAACTGATAAATACTAGGAGGTGATTTAACTTTCTTGATCCTCATTGAATCACCTATAAATAGGTTTAAATTATGCATATATAATATAGGATTCTGATGAGCATTAAAGTAAACAACATGTGGACAATACCTGGTACCCATTCATAATAATAATAACTCAATCTCAGAACATGTACAAAAGCTTCCTGTAGATAACCATGTATTTCTAAAATGGATGTGTTTCCAGTTTGGTAGATTCATAAATAGAAATATTGATAGAATTTTGCAATTCTATCTATATATCTATATATTACTCTTATCCTTGAAATAGTCATGCTTGGTGGGACTTATCCCCATTTTGGATGAAGAGACCGAAGATAGGAGCTGCCGGGGGTCCTTTCTCCAGCTCAGGAAGTTGAGTACCAGAGCAGGGCTCACCCTACATTGTGCCAATGGGCTAGCCCTATGGAGATTGAAATGGGTCTTAGATGAAGTATAATATTTAGCATGATGCCTTACACATAGCACATACTCTATGTTTGTCAAACAAATGAGTTCTTTAAGGGTATTACTGTGGCAGAGCTTAATACTTCTTTAACTTTTTATTTATAATAGTCAAACTAATTAAATATTAAACCTATTTGCAGTACAACTTGGTGGAAAGTTGAACATATTTATAATGCTAATAGTGTTGAATCAACTTTAATAAAGTTGAAAATAACTGTTTTTAAGATAACAGAGTTCTTTGTTCTCTCATGATACATGCTTTCATCTAACTTTGATTTTCTGATACTTTAGATGGAGTACTTTAGAACTTGTCATTGCAGTATTCCAAATTTACATCCTACTTTTATGTTAGTGTTTTTCATGTCTAGTGTATAATCTATTTCTTTTTCTTTCTACCCCCAACATACATACACACACATACAAAGAGAGCTTACTTTCTCAAAAACCTATTTGGTGATGTTTTAAATGTTTTTTTAGTATACAGACAATATAAGAACATTATAGAAATTAGAGCTTTTGGGTCATAGACATTTATTGTTTTAGTCATACTATTGCAATATGAAGAGAATAATATGAGTTGAAAAGATGGATTTGATTTATTTTAATACTATAATCTGGAGTTATTTTTAAATCATATTGTTGTGTTACAGACTAATTTTGTTTAAAAAGGTAAAAGCACAATTCTCTTTTTTCTCTATTTTTTTCTGTGTGTGTGTGTGTATGTATGTGTGTGTTGATTGTGATCAAACCTAGGGCCTGGCTCAGTGCTCTACCACTGAGCTACACACCCAGCCCAAGATCTGATTCTTATACAAATGTAAAATAAACTATTTATTTCATTAATTTAATGAAAAATACAAAGATGTTACAACCTGTCCAAAGATGTTAAAAAGCAAAGCCATTTAGAAATGATAAATAGTGGAAGAAATGTGCAAATGGATGCAACACAACATTCTTCCCTCATTCTTCCTCCACTCCTCTGACAGTAAGGGCTGGAGGAGGGGCCACTCCATTCAACAGCATTTATTTGTATTTCGATAGACAAGAATTATTGAAATGCTATCGTTGTTCTAAAACTTACAGTTACAAAATAGCTGAATGGCAATGATGACCACAGGGCTCCTAAGGACTTAAAGTCACTTAACCCTGAGGCTTGTGTGCTTAAACTCTAAACAGCACAGTTTTCATCAAAACACTCATTTTTCTTTAGACTTGGAAAGCCCTGGTGTATCTCTTGGAGACCAGAGGAGAATTGAGACTTAATTGGCCTCCTCTGTGAGCACAAGGGAGAAAGGCTGCACTCAGGGGTGATTTCATATTTCAGGTTCTAGAGAAAAGTTAAGACATCAGAGGTTAAGTTGTTTACCAGACTATGTACTAATGGATATTGGGAAGCAGATGAATCTTGTGTTACTTTTCTTTCTTGTACCCATGGTTTGGGTGAATAAAGACAAGATGAGCCAGAAGCTGGGGGCTCCTCTGCCTACCAAGAGGCGAGAGGCCCCTGGTTGCCCACTTGTTAAACTGACTTTGTGTCTCATTGTCATTCATGCTCATTCGTCCCTTGTCAGGGAGAACAAAGTAGCAGGTCTAGGTGTGGAACAAGACCTTCGGGTGAGTCGGCCTCAGATTTGAATGAAACACCATGGTCAGCTTGTGCATACTCACTGTTTTAGTTTTAGTTCAGCTTGTATGGAGACAAAAGTAATTGTTCACTTCTTCTTAGAGTGAACCTGAATATCAAAAAGATTCCTGGAGATAGGTATTGACATGAGAGAATAGGCATGGGAAAGCTTCATACAATCTAACAAGGCCATGGAATATATTCAATAAGTGATATTGACCAGAAGATCTCTTGGGTAGCTTCCAAATTCATTGTTAAAAATTGATTGCGCGGCTGTGAGACTGAGATGGCCACAGTGTCTTGGGTTCCAGCATAAGCAATCAAAGTCCAAGTCAAGATAAGCAGTAAACGGGGATGTAAGCTTAACCAATCAGAAACTGCCAAAATAATCTTCAACTCGTGATTTTCCACCTTAACCAATAAAATATATTTTCTCTATCTTGCTTGTGAAACATTTTATGAAAGTTTTTCCTTGCTCCTCCCCTTGGTGTAGCCCAGAATGGCTTGCGATTTGATAATGTTGCCTGATTCACAAATTTTTGTCTACTTAAATAAACTCATAAAATTTTAATTCACTTAAGTTTTGTCTTATCTAAGTTTATCTAAGAGTTTCTCACAAAGAAGTGATTTTTCTTTACACCCCAACCTAGTTCAAATCTAATGCATCAGTGTCTTAGAAAGCTGAGTGACAGGTTTCTCTGAGCTTGCCACTGTTCTAATGCTTGCAGGGTTT
Source organism: Heterocephalus glaber (assembly GCF_053883595.1). NCBI lineage: Eukaryota > Metazoa > Chordata > Mammalia > Rodentia > Bathyergidae > Heterocephalus > Heterocephalus glaber. The sequence continues at coordinate 12,608,702 of NW_028258344.1, forward strand.
TATAGTTTAGACCTAAAATATCCTCTAAAGGTCTCATATGGTCAGAGACAGGGCTTTTGGAATGTGATTAGATCATGGGAGCCATATACTTATCAATTAGTCAATCCACTGATGAATTCATTGTTTAATGTTTGATGCAGAGGTAGGGCTTGGTTAAAACAAGTGGGTTACTGGGGCTCACAAGTAAGGGTTTGCCTTTAGCCTCAGAGGAGATTTTAGATGGACTTCTCAACAATGCTGAAACTGTTAAGGTTTTGGCAACTCGTGGGAAAGAACTCAACACATTTCATCTAGTAAGATAAACATGAGATTTTTAGAGGCTGATACAAAATGTTGTGTAGATCTAAAATATCCTCCAAAAGTTTCCTGTGTTCAGAGGTAGAGGTTTTAGAAGGCAATTAGTGGGTGCTATATCCATCACTGAATCCAGTGCTGAGTTCATAGCTAATGGGCTGTGAAAGAGGTAGGGCCTGGTTAAAAGTGGTGAGTCACTGGAGACGTAATCTAAAATGATGTCTTCTTGTCCCTAGCTTCTTTCTCTCTTTGCTTCCTGGTCACCATGGGTTAAACAGCTTTCCTTTGCCAAATCTTTCTACCACTCTATTTCTACCTTGCAGCCAGCCAAGCATACACTAAACCCAGCAAAACTGTGAACCAAAATAAACCCCTCCCTCTTTAAGTTATGGGTGTCAGGTATTTTGTCATACCAATGAAAAAGCAACTAATACACAGGGAAGAGAGCTTGTGATGAATTGTTCTAATTGACATTTTTCTCATTGCTAGTCAAGACCCAGATGTAGAATCTTGTAGTGAAGCTTAAGGGAAGAACAAAGCTCTGACTAGAACAAGCATCAATGACTAGACCTTCCAAGGCAATAAGCAGAAGCATCCCAAACAAGGGAATGCTTGCTGTCGGTGGAAAGAGCCTTTTAGCAGGCTGTCTTCACATCTGCAAGTCAGGAGGAAATCAAGCCAATCTCAGAAAGAGAAGAAAAGGAGGATGGATATTAGTTATTTATTTAGACACCACAGTTATGTTAATTAAGGAATGTTGGTATTTTAATTTTTGAGGGATTTTAAAGTTTTGTTTGTCTCTTACTATGATCAGCATATTTGCATAGTTTACCTTATAGCATCTGAGGTTTCTATTTTTCTCTTGATGAGAACTCAACTCCTATAGCCATTAATGACAATTCCAAGTTGCTCTTCACCCCATTTGCCAACTGTCTTTTTCCTTCTAGAAAATGGATTTTTTCTTTTTATCAGTTTCAAAGTTTCTTCAGCCTTCAACACAAGTGAATTTAAACTGCTTTAATGCCTATTCCTCTACTTTTAGCTTTGAAGTATATATGTTTTATATCTGTGCAAGTTACACAAATGAGAATAAATGCATGATTTGAGATATGTATTAAGTATCCAGGCATGCCAATAATTCCAGCTACTCAGGAGGCTGAGGCAAGAGGATCACAAGTTCATGGCCAACGTGGGCAACTTATTAAGACCTTGTCTTAAAATAAAAATTGAAAAGGCTGAGGATGTAGGTCGGTGGTAGAATGTTTAGCATGGGGCCCTAGGTTTGTTTCCCAATATCACAAAAAATGTATTAAAAATTTCATTTCTTTAGTGGAATGCTTAATCCATCCTTCATTAAGAAAAAAATACACATTTGCAACAAAATCCTTTAGTGTGCATACTGTATATGTGTGAAAGTGTGTGAGCATGGTGTGTGTTTCCCTGTGTCTGTTGTGGATCCATGGAATTATTTTACTATGAATTGTAATTCTCCTTGTTTGGAAATCAATTCAGAATAACAAGGCATGTTTCCTGTGGTTAATAGTAATTCTTTAAATGGAAAGGACCTTTGGCCATTGTTTCATTTTTAGAGGTTCCAATTATTTTAGTATGATTAATGAGAGCACCAGTTCCTTGACATTCTCAATAATGATATCCTGTTGGCCTAAGTCCTCATTTTACTCCCAACTTATGGTTAAATGCTCTAACTACATGTACTATGTATCATACTTCTTGCAATGACTACGGCAGAATTTGGAAACTGTAGTTTTTATCATATCAGTATCCCCATAGAGATCAGAGAAAAATGAAAGCACTGATTTTGCAGATTTGTCATCTTGCTTTAAGATTCAATTTCACTGACTAACTTGGAGTTGTTTTACAGTTTATTTTAAACTGCAAGGAGCCTACTGACAGAATTTCCCCAGCTGTGGTAGCACATGCTTGTAATTTCAGCACTCTGGGAGGCTGAGGCAGGAAGATTGAAAGTTCAAGCCCAGACTGGACAACTTAGTGACTTAATAAGACCCTATCTCAAAATAAAAAACAAAAAGAGGCTGAGGATATAGCACAGTATGAATGCCCTGGGTTCAATCCCTATACCATTATTCCCGCCTCCATAGAATCTCAAAGTGCCCAAATGCTACTGATTTCCTGAAGGAAAGCATTTCCCCAACTTTATACTATCATTCTTATTCTTTGTAACATGACTGCCTCTGCTAAGAAATGGGGGAAAGAGACAAAAATGGCTGTTCGTATCTTTCCAGGACTGTGCATGCTCTCTGCCCCTTGCTTGTCTTACTGCCTTAATTTAGAAATGAATTTACTATTTTCTTTCTGGCCTACCAGACTCAGCTTTGTATATTGCTCTAACTCCAATTTTTCTCAGAATGTCAAACTGGAGGGTTCCTGTTCCCCAGCTGCAATAACTGAATCTTCTCCCTCAATTACTATAAAAGCCAAAATTAATATTCAGTAGTTTTGCCACCCTCCTATTATATCCAAAGTGACCTGCATGTTTTTCAAAATCTAAATTTCAACTTATTGAGCTTTACCTTTCCCTTCTTTGCTGTCAGCTCCTTGCCAAAGGGACAGAGCCCGGTTTAGGGCTCCAGATTCCCAGGTACCATGACTCATCTCGCAATTATGTTCCAATCCGGGAACTGGGGGAGGGGGCTGGCCAGCAGTGGAGCAGCACCTGGAAACTTGTAGAACTGCAGATTCTTGACAGCCTCACTCCAGGCCTGGGATGGAGCCCAACAATCTGCAATTAAACAATCCCTCCAGGGATTCTGTTGCAGGCTCAAACTGGAGAGAACTGCCACTGCCATCCAAACTCGGGCAGTTCTAAAGCAGGGTTTCTCTTTCTCACTTCCAGAGAATCTCCCACCCTTTCACAGGGATCCTCTCCACCTGCCACCTCCTTGTGTGATACCCTTTCATCTGTCCCCCTGCAAACTGTGTGCTGCCACATGATAGTCCTTGCCCCTAAAAGCCTGAACTTTTCTCTGTCATTTTATCTCCTTCCCCAACTCTAAGTATTTTAGGAGTAGGGCAGTATTCCATATTTCATCAAATCCCTTTTATCTTTGCTGAGCAAATGCCTCAAGGAAAATCATCCAGTAAGTGTGAAACAAATGTTTACTGAATGAATGCTGTCAATTTGCTTTACATCAGTTTCCAATTATTTAGAATGACTGACATTTCATACATGTACATGATGTTTCTGTGATTTGATTTTAAGATTGAAAAAAATCTTCAAGTGTATTGGTCACTTTTTTCAGTATGTTGTCTACCACCATCTTTTTCTGTCATTTTTATTAAAGCAAAATCTTCTGCACATGGAATTTTATTTCAAAGCATTACTTCAAATGACATACCAGTAAACGTGCTACTCTTTGCCCCTAAAAGGCTATAATTTTCTGTCATTCACTGGTACCATAGTCACTGATTATCTTTAGGATAATGGTACAAGATAATGGGCAGAATGGTATTTATGGGTAAGCTGTTTTAAAATGAATCTTAATTATGTAAAAGGAGTGATCAAAATATAAAGTAAATGTTTAAGTTAAAAATATTTATTACAGTAAAAAACATTTCCATTATTCATGACCAAAATACTCCGTGCTTCAAATACACTTATCCTACTGTTCTTGCCACCTGAAGCAGTTCTGGAAATCCTCTTTCATGTCTTTACAAGATGTGCTCAAAACTGTGATAAATGCTACTATGAAGTGCCATCCAATGGAAAAGCAGACTCATAAAAACATCACAGTGTGTCCCCATCCACTTAATTCACCAGATCTGGCACCATGCTACTTCTGGCTCTTTCCTAAAGCCAAATGACTGCAAAAGGGAAATGTTTTGAATTGAGTGAGGACATGAGGGCAGCCACAACAGCATGAGACATTCCCAAAAGAAGATTTTGAGAAGAGCTTCAGCAAGTGGCAAGAATGGTGGTATGAATGGGTTCGAAGTGAGGGGAAGTATTTTGAGGAGGATTAATGTCAATGTGTCTTTTATTGCAACGAATTTTTAAAACTTTAAACATTCACCATAGTTTTAAATAATACCTCATATTTTTCTTAATACACATTGATGGACAGTATACAAATTCTTTAGGAGTTTTCCAGGGAAACTGAGTTATTTATTTAGTTATCTGGAACTTGAAGGTATCTTCTCCTATTGCCAACCCTGTAGTCTTTTCTAAAAGCATTAATTCCCAAAAAATATCTTGACACATAATCTGGACCTAGTGAATTCTCTGAAATCAGTCAAAGATTTCTACAAAAATAACTGTACCAAAATAGCATACACATAGATAACTGAAAGAATAAGCAGAGAAACCTACAGTTTCTAGGTTTATGTTTAATAAAATCAGTTGATGAGCTTCTGGAACAGCTGCTTAAACTCTACTTCAGAGTTGGTATGATCGTTAATTTTATGTGTCAATTTGACTGGGCTACCCAAATTGCTGATAAAATAATACCTCTAGGTTTGTCTATGAAGTCTCCCAAATGAGTTAAAAAGTGTCACTTTCTCCGGGGTGGACAGCACCATTCAATCCATTGAAACCTGAATAGAATACAAAAGCAGAGGAGGAGTGGATTTGCTCTCCCTTCTTAAGCTGGAACATCCCTCCTCCTCTCCCTTCACACACCAGAGCTCCTGGTATAATGCCTAGTACGGTGATGATTCTCATTCATGAAAAAGATTATTAATTAGTATGATCTATCTCTGCCAACTCTTCAGTGTGCAATTTTAGGAAGGACAGGTAAATTGATGTTGTTATCGTCAGCCAAACCTGGAGTCTAATGACTCCACAGTAACCACAGTGGTAAAGCTCTCAGCAGATGGAAAGTGCCTTTGCCTGAGAATATCAACTATTTTTGAGTGGGCCTATTCTCTTTGGGAAAAATCTTTCTTTCTTTCTTTTTTTTTGGTGTGTGTGTGTGTGTGCGTGTGTGTGTGTTTTGTAAGCCACTATTTAAAAATAGGTTGCATAGGGCAGAAGAAAGTGCTGAAAGGATTCATTTATACAAAGCTTGAAAAACCGTTAATTCCATAGCTGTACATACACCCCCTTAAAGCAGTTGCCAAAAATGGTGGTTGGTGTTGTGTCCCTTGGCCCAGAGCCTCCAACTTGCTATGGGCAGATTGAAAATAATACAGGAAATACCTTATTCAGAAGTTCAATTAGTTTTTCTTCAGGCAGCCGCAGCTGTGTTGAATCTGTATCATTCTTAATGGTCTTTGTATCACACTGCTTTGCTAGGGTTTTTAGTGAAAAGGAGTATGCTGGTTTTTTGTTGAGCATTGAGACAAGTGAATAAACTATAAAACTTCAGCCAGGTGTGGCATTAAACTCAGCATCCCGCTTCACTGGGGTCTTCACTCAGGTCTTCACAGCCCTGCACAGCATGCCTCCTTCCCCCGACCTCACCTGCTGCCTTTCTTTCCTTTCCCTTTGGGCTGTCCCAGACGGACCACTCCCTGCACTGACTCCACCTCGGGCCATGATCGCCCCGCCTCCCTTCCTCGCTTTTCTAAGGCATTTACTCAGATCATCATCCTCTCGCGGCACTGTACTTTTCTTATTCCAAACTTATCATCCTTCCCCCATTTATTTATTTCTCCCTAGTAATTGTTATTAAATAATGTTCTATATACTTTACTTATTTATCGTGCTAAGTGTTTCCTTCACAATCTTGAGAGTTATAGATGTTTGCTTGTTCATTTTTAAGTTTGCTTTATTCTCTGTATACAAAGTGCTTAAAACTGTGCCTGACCTAGAATAGATTTTCAGTACATTTTTATTGAATAAATAAATGAGTGAATGTTGACTTCTGACCAAGGAGATATAATGTATTAGGATAAAAATCATACAGCATAAGCTCCCTGAGGAAAAAATAAGTCTCAGTAATTCTCTCTTGCCTACTCAGAGCTTTACGAAGTGCCTGGAATATAGTGAACATGCAATAAATATTTATTTTATGGTTGAATGAATAAATGAATTATGTTAACTATCAAAGTATATCCTGAAATCAAACATCATGCTTGGAGCAATTGGTATTTTATTATAATTAGGCTATCGATTTTGTTTTAGGAACTTAAATTTAGTATTTCTGAGGCTCAGTTTTCTCATCTTTAAATAGGAACAATATTATTTTTTGAGGTAAGTAATAATTATAAGTTAGATAAGAGTAAACTTTCATTAAATGTTATATCTTATATTGCCTCCTCATAAAATCTCTTGCAGCTCTAAAATGACTTGTATGGTTCTTTATATTTCTATTGTTCTCTTCAAGAAGGAATTCAAAATCTCAGCTACAACACAACCATCTGTAACAATGAAACAAATGGTACAGTTCTATTCTCTTTAAATTCCTCTCTAAATTTCAAGCTACACCTGTGCAGGAAGAATTTTATAGCACGTAAACAAAGTCTTAATCATTGACTACCATTAACAAGGAGAAAAGAAAAAAATTTATCTACAACTTCCACAGGAAATTCCAAGCACAAATTCTCACAGTTGCCTCTGTTCACTGGTTGTTACTGCTTTGATCATTGTTTTAACTGTGGCTCAAACAGAGGCAGGCATATGTTTTATGATATTTTTACCTCCCTCAACCAAACCACTGACACTGCCCACTACTCTTGATGATTGTAAACCTTACACTAGACTGTCCAGCTGAATTAAGCTAAGGAAACTGGAAAGTCAAAGATTAAATTCAGGAAGTCAAATTTAAAATGGAGTCTTATTTTTTTAATTTCAAGTGCCATGTAGTATAAATGTAGTTCTTTATTTCTGGGACCAGAAATCAGCCCTTCTTGGAAGGCATATTTCACTAACTTTAATCTATACAGGTCTGGAACAGAGAGTATCATCTTATAAAATTAATAGCATTATCTGTTTGTTTCCTTTTTTGTTAGAATCTTTTCAGTTTATGTCTTGTACTAACTACTTTGAAGATAACAATACACAATGTAATAATTATAGTTATTCTCTTATTATTTGGTTAGGAAATTTTTTTAATAAAATAAAAAATTAATAGCATTATGTCTGTAATTTTTCTTCTTGTCAGGAGAAAAATATTTGTAAAAGGAATTGTTTTAAGAAAATCTTGATAAGATAACTATATAATACTTCAGATAGATGTCTAAATTTATCCCAATTGTGAACTTGCCCTATTTATCTAAATTCCTGGAATTTATTTTTGTTTTGTGCTGGCCAGCCTTTGACTCATTTATCTCATTAGATTTTCTTTGTTAAACTTTAATTAAGTTTTAAGAGAGGCCATTGTTAGAGAACAGCACTAATTGTAGTGTGGTATAATTTGTTTTCTGAGTTCGTAAAAATGTCTCTATTTTCACCATTATTAGTCATTAGCTGACTCTCTTAAAACTTTAAGCAAGTGATTTTTTAAGTAAGTAGGATAGTTTCATAATTGGCTCAAGTGTGGAAATATCTTTAAATTATTACATATTTGTGGAGTAATTTCTTTGGAATAATTTTTTAGATTTTTTGGTTGTTGTTTTTTGGTATCAGTGATTGAACTTGGGTCTTTGCTCTTGCACAGCAGGCGGCGAAACCACCGAGCTAAATCCCAGGCCCTTAGATCTTATTTTAATCATGATCTATGAACATTGGCTTTTAAAAAGTTATATTGTAGCATGGTTTTGGTTTTACCCTATTGAATTTAAATTGAATGGATTCTGAGCTTGCTGTAGAGTGCATGTTCTGATCAAGTTAACATATTGATTCTCTCATTTCTAAACTGACTCTTGAGCTCCGAACAGATACAACGGAGAAAAATAATAGTTTTGGTTTCCAAGATCCTCTAGGATCGACTTTTTCTCTCTATAGTACTTTCCTTAATATTTGTGGCTGCCTAATGTTCTTAGAGGAATGCCTAATGCTCTTAGAGAATTACGGTTGTGGTTACATTTTCATTTATTTATTCAGTAACTATTTACTGATCACTGTTTCAGTTACCTATTGTTGAATATCAAGCCACCCCAAAAGTTAGTAATTTAAAATAACAACAATTTTACTGGTTTTCAGAGATCTGTGGGTTATCAGGGGCTCAGCTGGGTGCTGATATTGCTTGGGGGTCTCATGTGAGGTTGTAGTCAGGAGGGAGATAGGTGGATAATCCATACTATTGGGCATCTTTGGGGTCTTTTATGTGGTCTCTCTCTCCTTTGGCCAGGCCAGATTTCTTATATAGTGTCTCAGGATTCTTAAGAGGCAGCTAAATAGAAGCTGCTGCTCTTCTTTAGTCTTGTTCCAAGTTCCGGAACAATCACTTTCACTGTTTTCTGTTGTTCAAAGCCAATCACAAGGTGTCTTAGTTACTTTTCTTATTGCTGAGACGTAATACCGACACTCACAGTATGAAGAGGAAAGGTTTCTCGTAGCTCACAGTTTGTGAGGTTTCAGCCCATAGTCAGCTTGCTCTGAGGCAGGATGGTAAGTCAGAGGGGCATTGCAGAGCAATAGTCCATGGCAAGCAGTCAGGAGACAGCAAAGCAGCAAACAGCAAGCCTACCTCTCCTTTATTCCATCCAGGCTACAGGTCTTTTGATTGGTGCCACCCATACCCAGGGTAGGGCATCCTTAATCTCAGCATCACACCCTTAATCCAAGCATCACACCCTTAATCCACATTCACACACCCTAATCCAGCCACTCTCTAAACTCCCCACCTATGACCACATGAGATGTTATGGTGGGAGATCTAGATACAAGTCTTATCATAAGACAAGGCCATTCTCAAATGATTTTAAAGAAGGAAAATGAAGGTTTCCATTCAGGATTAGAGAGTTGGATAAATATCTTTCCAACCCTTACAGAAAGAGAAAAGCAGATCAAACTAGAACTAATGGCATTTTGCAAATCTTGAGAGAACTAAAGTCACTGTAATCTGGAGAGTGATAAATACAGTAAGTTCCCAACTTGCAAATGAATTCCATTCTGGGAGAATGTTCTTAAACCACAATCATTGGTAAGTCTGACATAGTGAGTCTTACACACTTTTGACACAAATATACAATGTAAAGCATAAAAAAATACCAAACACACATGCAGAAATATTGTAAATAAACTATTTTTATTTTTTAATTTTGTGGTACCTGGGATCTAACTTGGGACCTTGGGCTTGTGAGGCAGGCAGTGGTGCCACTGAGCTAAGTCCCCACCCCATTAATATCTTACAGATACTTTACAATGGTGGTACAGGGTTAGGGTTAGGGTTAGGGTTAGAGTGAGCTAATTCTGCAATTTGTTCATGTCTACCATTGTTTGTAATGTGAGGTCCATTCCTATCTGTTAAAGTTTGCAACTTAAAAGTTCATAAGTCAGGGTACTGTACTTCCAAGGAGAAATAAAACCGGAGCTTAAAAACTTTATGCACATCACCAAATGCCACATAAGCTGGAATGAGTACTTATCTAGCAACTTTCTAGACAAGTATGGATTAGAACAAAAGCACAACACAGCTGGAGGCTGCAGATATGCAGAGGAGATTGCATCTTGGTGTAGGTTCTCTTTCTAAGAATCCCAACAGGTGCTCACAAGGAAGACCAGACAGAATCCTGAGAAAACTCCCCAAGGTGTTTCTGCAGTTTGAAATATCATCTACTGGCACAGCTCTGCTAAGAAACCTCTTCCCCATTTCCATTACAGAACAAAAGCCTCAATCTCCAGGGTAAAACACAGCCAAACTGTAACTGAAGGGTACTGGTAGAAACTCATTATAATTGAGGGAGGGAAAGAAAAACAAAGAAAGTAAAGGAAGGCAGAATGTGTGGTGGATCTAGCATTACTTTTGAAAGAGATGCAGGGTCACTGGCAAAGAACATACTCCTGAGACCCAGGTTCACAGTGCCTGCCTAAGACTGAGGATTAATCACAATATCAGAAAATGACTTTTCCCTTCCCAGCCACACCAACCAGTGCTGAGGAGGAGTAACAGTGGAATGTGCAGTGGAAGACAAGCACACAGAGAAGAACTGAGACAAAGCAGGGAGTAGGCATTAAGAAAACCCATGGCAAGTAAACCCATACCATAAACACAACACATCACTAGAGGAATTTGAAGCTCTATCCACTGAGGACTCTATAGTTACTCAGGGTAACTATAACGATAACAAACACAGCCCAATTTCTGATTAAACTAATGAAAACCCCTAAAAGCCCAGCAAAAGAAAAGACATGCTCATCTGCATATTTTAAAAATTCTTTACTTCAGCATCTAGTGTCCTATACAATATGCTCAGCTTTCAGTTTTCAATAACTCATGGTCATATGTAAAATGACAAGAAAAAATACTGTCTGGAAAGACAGTACAGTCTTCATCACTAAATTCATACATGACACAGATTTTGGAAATATTAAACAACATTTAGACCAGCTATGATTAATTTGTTAAAGGGTCTGATGAAAAAGAACATACTGTATCAAACAAGCAATTTCATTCTGATGAAAACTATGTGGAAGATAGAAACCACGTGGAAGAATCTAATGGAAATACTAGAAGTTGAAAAGGCAGTAAAAGAGATGGAAAAGATATGGACTTGTCAATAGACTTGACATAGGCTAGAAGAAAATCAGTAAACTTGAAGAAAGGTTTATAGAAATTATTCAAATTGACACTTAAAAAGAAAAAAGGTGAAGAACCAGAGCATTCAGTAGCCACAGTATAGTATTAATGGCATTAATACTATAATTATAATTAATAATTATAGCTATAATATATAACTGTAGTATATAATGATATTGTATATCATATATTAATATATTATATCATAATATATATTATATATAACTATAATAACTATATACATTTAGTTATATACTGTATATAATATATAATAACTATAATATAATTAATAGTATTAATTTATATATACTTGGAATCACAGAAAGAGAATAAAGAGAGAATAGAACAAAAAAAATATGAAGAAAGAATGATTGTGATATTTTCGAGATTAGTTACAGACATCAAACCGTAGATCTAAGTAGTTCAGAGAATACTGAGAATGATTGTTTTAAAAATTCTCCAAACAAAGCCTATACCATCATGTTCAAACTGCTGAAGATCAAAAAAAAGAGAAAATATTGAGAGCCATCAGAGATTTACCTACAGAGGAGCAATAAGAAAATACATAGGAAACTTCTTATCAGAAACCATCCAAAAAGGATGAGAATAAAATGACATCTTTAACATGCTAAAGGAAAATACTATATCCAGTGGAAATATTGGTCAAAAATGGAGGAGAAAGCTGAAGAGACAACTCAGGAGTACAGGGCATGCCCAGCATGGAGAAGACCCCAGGTTTGATCCCCAACATACAAAAAAGTGTGTGGGGGGGTTTCTTCTGACAAAGGGAGAGAATCTAATTGCACTTCTTCATTTGAAGAGTGGCATGTGTATTTAGGAGAGAAGAAATTGGTTATAATACACCCCTAGAGATCAGCTCCAAAAAAAGCATCAATTGCACACAATGTAAATTTACACTATTTGGAGTAATTCCATGATATCTCATTGATTATATATTTTCTTTTTTATAAAATGCTAGTATTGGTCTAGATGATTTCTTTAATTTCTTAAAAGACTGATAAAGAAGTTGTTTATTTTTATCAGTCTGAAGATAGATTTTTCTCTATGTGATATAAAAATAGGCTTTTAAATAGATAAATAGATTTAAGAAATTTTAGAATGATTGCCTGTACATAGAGACTATAGCTCATTATGATGAGTCTATAGAACCTCAACCACCTATGACATAAGCTGATGTTCACATGTTAATAATACTAGATGTCAATCAAGAGTTAAATTGATTAACAAATACAATTCCAATTATGGAATTATGTATATTTAACATTATCTTTTAATCTCATTTTTGTTTCATAATACATTTTAAAAGAAAAATCTTGGCTATTCCAATTCAATTTTAACACATGATCAATTGCTTTGTTTTGACAATGCTAACAAAAATTATTGGAGTCAGTTCTAGATTTGGTACTTTTAATGTATTGCCACATATAAGATATGTATGAAAAACTGATTGAACTAAGTAGCTTTTAAATAGATAATTTGTATCATAGTTAATAGATTTCTGTGTACTCGATTGTAACATGATATAGGACAGTGGTACTTCAGTTTACAAACTTAATTTGTTTTATGATTTCGGGGTAGAGGTTGCATTTGTGTTTGTGGTGCCAAGATGACTCTGGTCATGTCTGTCACCCAATGCAGAGTTTGCCAACAGAAGCAAAATTTTGCCAGTTACTTTTTTGGGTGAATCAAATTGTTTGTAAGGAAGAGCATTTGTGAACCAAGGTATTACTGTATGCATTGCTATATTTCCCTGAAAATATGATCTAACTGGAAAATAAGCCCTAGCATGATTTTTCAGGATGCTTGTAATGTAAGTCCTATCCCCAAAATAAACCCCAGTTAAGAACATGAGTCAAATGGGCCCATTTAGTAGGTCCATTGCAACACACAATGGATGTACCGAATTATATAATAATAATATAATTATAATAATATAATTATAATATATTAATATATTATTATATATATTATATATTAATATATTATATATTAATATATTTATATATATTAATATAATAATATAATTATAATAATATAATTATAATATTATTATTATATAATTAAATATAATTAATATTGACATTGATACTTAAATGATAATATAAATTGTATTGAAATATTTGTAAATATCCAAACTGGTGCCTTTGGAGGAGTAGTTATTGCTGAATGACCAGTTGGAGTACAGACACATCACATGATCAGTGTGTGCATTTGATGACAAATGGACGTGGTTGTGTACAAAGTGAATCTTTTTTTTTTTAAATTTTTTTAAAATTTATTTTTTATTTTTTTAAGAGAATCTTCATAATTCAATATATCATGTGTTGTATCAATGCACAACAAGCAGGGTATATGGACAAGAAGTGCCCATTTAAGGACGTATTATGCTAGACGTGACAGATTGGAGTCAATGATTCTATAGGAATGGAGTCATAAGAAATGCAGGCCAGAATTTTGGGTTTAGGGTGTCATGATGATCCAGAAGATGACATGACTATAGTTGAATAAATGTAGTTTTTTGCACATGAATAAATGTAGACTGTTTTATATGAAAAAATAAGACATGCCCTAAAAATAAGTTCTATTGTGTCTTTTCAAGCAAAAATTAATACAAGACCCCATTTTATTTTCAAGGAACTACAGTAGAGATACTATAGACTAAACAGAGTCTCAAGTTGGTAGTAGAATTGCTCAGAGAGTTTATTAAAAACACGATTGTTGGGCTCTGCCCTCATATTTCTGATTTAGTAGATCTAGGGCAGAGCCTGAGAATTTGCATGTCTTATAAATTCCTAGATAATGCTACTGTCTTTGGCCAGGGGGATCACTCTTTTAAAACTTCTTATATAGAAGAATAAATATACTTTTAGGTCAAACACACCTGAATAAACCCAGCTCTGTTACCAACTCTGGAACTTGGGCATTACTTTGATTTTTTTTTTTCCAGACAAGATCTCACTATGTTGCCCGGGTACACACTTCTGGGCTCAAGAGTATCCATCTGCCCCTGTCACCCAAGTAGCTGGGGCTATAGGTACATGCTACAGAACCCAGCTCCACCTTGAGTTCCAGTAAAATGCAGAGATAACTCTTACAGAGTAACAACTAGTAAGTGAGGTTCTTAGAATCCCAGGAAGTCTTTGCCGCAGTGTCAGAATGGAGTGTGTTGGTACTATTTGGAAACTCTGACAGTGAAGGTATCATCAAAAGTGTTTCATGGCTTTTGATACATCAATTTATATCTTCACACATATTGAGCAAACTAGGCTTTATATTTTGATCCTCAGTCAAAAGGAAAGCTACTTTTTGGATGAGAAGTGAATATCTCAGTTAATTTTGTCTCTCAAGAGGGATTCCTACTTTGCGAAACAAAACCTGCTCAATCAATATTTATTGAGTACCTTTGTTCCAGGACAAAGACACACTCACATGTATGTGTGTGTGTGTATGTGTGTGTGTGTGTGTGTGTGTAAACTATAAAGTGAATAAAAACTGACTGTTTCACTCTTCTTCCTATCACCTGCCATTTTGCCTAGAGGCAGTGCTTCAGTTTGGAGGGTGCATTCCTGGGTTTGTGGCCCCTCCCCCTTGTGTCAAAAGGCACATCTTGCATCAATTGAATTCTTACAGCAAAGGTGGCTGACACATGTGTGGCACTGTTGCATTTTGGTATTGTAATTCCCTATGAAAAAAGAGAAATGTCACCAAGGAGTCCAGGATTTCCTGCTGACAGTGTCTTTGAAGTTAAAGAATATTTTAAAACAGAGGTTTTTAATTGTAATCAATCTTAATCATGTAGGGAGATATGCCTTGAAATATTTTCCTTGAACAATACACTTACCAGTACAAAAAACTAATTTCCATGAAACAATATTTTAATTTTAATTCATTTATTTCCCTTTAATTGTATGTATACATAGATACAACTTTATTCTTAGTCCTATTTATTCCCCTCTGGAATTAAGCTACTTGCCTTAAGCTATTCTACACAAATGTTTTTATTCCCCAAACTCATAATTTTAGAGATGCAATTTTAGCCTTAAATTGGAGAAAACAATATAAAGTTGCTATGGCTGAGATTTGGGAGGGTGGTTATCCTCTTGGCATCTCTGCAGGAGGCGGTTCTCCACTTGAGAAGTCTAAGAATTCCCACTAATGTTAATTCTGGGTATAAACTGGTCAGACTGGAAGAAAAAAACCTTTACTTCTAAATCTGACTTTCCTAAATAGTCTCATTTACTTTAGGTTTGAGTAAACTGGAGCCATCTTAAAATGAAGATTTGATCATCATCCAAAGCTGAGACAGGTGAGTGAAAGAGTTGGCATCATTTAAAACAGGGGAATGATATTGTTCAAAGTTGATGTCAAGCAATTTCCGTAATTATTTCATTATTTACCCCAGTTAGAAGACTAGACTATTTGTCTAGGTTCACATTCATAAATCATAACTTAAAACATATTGTATGGTCATAGTTTTATATATAAATTATAAACATGGTTTAACACACACACAATCATAGAAGTTCAAATAAAATCACATTCTCTAGGAAACAATACTCTTCTGAATTAACTATATTTCAGAAATAAAATAGATATTTAAACATGGTTTCTTTACTTACAACACAATCACCATATTTGCAAACTGATATGTTGATAACATCAACCTGGTCTGAACAAAATATCTATAAGTAATAAATAGTGTTTTCCTTGATGCAAAGAGAGATTCAAGGTAAGAAAGACTGTAGCAGGTAATGCAAGTTAGATGAGGTCCCTCGAAAACTTAGGGTAGCCTTACATTTGTGTGCCATTTACAGAGCGTGAATCAGATCGGGCAAAGAAAACTTGGGGACCTTCCCTGAAACTGATTGCACAGAACATTACATAAAATTGAGAAGTCACTTGCAAATACTAAAGAATGAGGTAGTTGTAGAATGATAGACGTTATGATTGTGGTAGAGTTGATATTGAAGAAAGGTAAGTGATATAAATGAAATGGCAAATTTTAGTGTTAAAAGCATTATTTTTTCCATTAGCTAGGAGACTCATATGCCAAATAACTCAATTTTTGAAAAATAAGAATCATCTGGACTTCCCAAATGTGCTTTCATCTCTGCTTTAGTGAGGAGCTCAGGAAAAAGCCCTAGAGCAGCTTCATAAGTCATCTTCATTTTTAGTTAAAAGCAAACAAGAACACTTTAAAAATATTATTTTAAAAGGGACATTTAAAAATATTTTTATGACATGAACAATAGCTCATATGAAAATTAATATATAGGAAATTTCTGATCAAAATCAAGGACAATTTTTTTATGGCATCTGATTTTTTAAAAAGAAAGGAAAGCTGCATTAAAATATTAGCTATTCCTCAAACATTTTAAAAGAAGCTCTCAAACATATTCTCTAATTCTTTAAAGAAACTAGATTTTCAAAGACTATGTCTATCATATAAAAAATAGCCCTTGTCTTTTTAGCAGATTATTTTGAATTCCAGAAAAAAATTAAAGTGGAAATACATTCTTTTACTCATAAAGATTAGGAATTAAAGTCAAAATAGATATCTCTTTCATGATTGTTAAGGCATATTGTGATTTTGAAGCTCAGTTAGAACATTTTACTTAACAGGGTAATGTTTGATCTTTAGAATCTGTAGTTGGGGATGCATAGGAATAAACTCAAAAAATACTTAGAACTGATAAAACACAAAAATATTTATTTTATTTCACTTTACTTGACAACCACTATGAAGGCCTCAAATGTGTATCAAGCACTGTTCTAATCATAGAACTTTAAACTTTGAGAAAATATGATACTGTCCTGGAGGGAAAGACTTCTTGAAAGAAATTTTATGGATAATATCTAATTTTTTCAGGATAAGAGTGACTGTTAGTTGGTATCTTCTAAATTACAGATTTGCAAATAACTTATGGTATTTTCTTTCTCTTGACTATCCTTTTTAACTGGGAAGTCAATAATCATGGTTCTTTAGGGAAGAATAAAAATAAGTCTTTCAATTAAGAAAACCATAAGTTAGTTCTAATGAGAGTTTTCAATTTGTTCATTACTTTTAATAAAAAATTAACCACAGAAAATTCCATAGAATCTTCACAGATTCTCAACAGATGTGAGTGGAGTGTGGCCACCCACCTTGGTTCCTAATTGATACAGATTCTGAAGTATTCAGATTTTTCAGGAATTTCCAGCTTTAAAATATTACTGCTTGCCTCTCCCTATTTATCTCACCAGTTCTGATTTCAGAATACTAATGCATAACCTCTGTATCCATTGCATCTGAGTCTGCTTCTTAGAGAATTTAAAATGAGAGTTAGGCACTCAAGAACCTGCTATGCTTTGTAAATTTCCCAGAGAGATATAAAAGAAATGCCATCCTCTGAATTGAGAGGGCATCTAAAAATCCAAAAAGTGACCGACAAGTCCAGCATGGTGAGCAAGTGCATTGATTAGAGGTTACTTACAGAGTGGTAGACGACTGGCAGCTTACAACACTACTAAAGTCAGGCAATGCCCCTTTGCTAATCTATAATTCATATACGGTTTTAAGATAAAAAGCAGAAAAACAGAAGTAAAAGACATGAGTCCTTGAGAAAAGTTGTGTATAAGCCGTTCCCATCGTCTGCTGGTTTCAGCAAGTACTGTCAAGCCACAGTGGTGGGTGGTCTTGTTGTGCTGCAGTCTGGCGCACAGCCTCAGCCCTTGTTGAGGGCCCCCCAGACAGCTAAATAGTGCCCTCTACAAAATGATGTTACTTTGATTAAGATTCAGAAGACTATTCTCCCTACATGCTGTAATTTTCACTTCAAGTAGTTATTCAAAGTTTTTGCTTAAAATAACAAAAATATTTGCATCAAGGAAATAAGAAGTTTCTTTTCAACTTTTCTCTTGTCTAATTATTTCAGTTTCTCATCACTATCAGCCTTTCTTTTCAATTTGGAAGTAAAACATGAAATAACCATCTACTCCTTCTCGATGATTTATTTTTCTTTGGTTCCATTTATTTGGTGAAATGCTCAGAAAAAACCCACAGCAGCTTCAGGTAATTTCTTTTTTCCTTTTTTTTTTTTTTTTTTTTTTTTTTTTTTAAGGTCATTTCCTTTTAGAATTTCTCAAGTACCTGCCTGTCACCTGATGCTTCTGTAAAATGGAAGTTTTGATGAAGTCAGTGCAATCATTGCATCTAATTCTCCTAAGTAAGTCACACAAATCTTTTTATGAGTTATACTATGAGATGTTGGTTCTAGAAAATACAGACATAGTATTAATTTTTAAACTTATGGATATGCTAAAAGTTATAAAATTGTCTTGAAAATACACAGAAGAGAGAAGCTCTTATGAAATGTACTAAATAGCAGCAAGTTAACATGACTTAAAAAAGAATCCACCTGATTATATCCATCTGATCTCTTTCTAGGAAAGAGGGATAGACAGATAAGCAAAAAGAAAGAGATAAAGGTGAAACATTCTGAGTCAGGACGCCCACTGCAGTAAATGGATTTATAGTTATTTTTTCATGTAAAAACCTTGAGAATTACTGATTTCTCTGTTTCCTTTTCTATAGTACTCAGAAAACATGGAAACTCACTGAATGTTGCTTGAGAGAAAAGATGGTATAGGGAAGTAGGAAAGAGAATATGGTTTATATTCTGTTCTGGTGTCACTTCCAGGGTGCAGTGTTTCTGAGAATCACAGAGTGTTCCCGGAGGAAATCACACACAAGCCAGACTGGAGCTTCTATGAAGCCATCTCCCATCTCAACTGAATCCTCAATTTTTTGTTTTTAGCCTCTGTTTCCACATCTCCACATATGAATTCACATTCCACTTCACAGATAAAGCCAGGCATCGGGAGAAACTTCTTTCTCACCCAAACTTGTCCAGTCTCACCTCCCTTCCTCTAATTCCCATTCCCACTATATTACAAACTTTACTTTTAATCTAATGCACAACACAATTTGATTTCCTTTTTTTCTTTAAATCAAGTTTATATTATTGGTTTCTGAAAAGGTAAAAGAATGACGATACTCAGTTTCCATACTCAAGTTGCTTAAAATAAAAGACATTCTCACTGCATATGTGTATGTATAATTAATTAATTTTACTGTGCTACAGATCAAACTAAGGGCCTTGAGCATTCCAGGCAAGTGCTGTACTGCTGAGATACACATTCCGAGCCCACTTTTCATTAACATATATTAATTGTGTATATTAATTGGGTTACTGTGATATTTTAACACATGCACACAGTATGGTTTGACCAAATTGGGTAATTAGAATTTCACTTTCCTTATCATTTCTTTATGTTTGGACCCTTCAAGCTCCTCTCTTCAAGATTTTCATAAAATACACAATAGGTTATTGTAAACTTCAGTTATCCTACTGGGCTCCAGAGCATAAGAACTTAGTCCTTCTATTTAACTGAGCTTTGGTGCCCATTTTCCAACTTCCTTTTATCCACCTTCTTTTCCCTTTGGCCTTTTTACATGATGTTGTCCCTGGTTGAGCAACTCTTCCCTCTCACTCCCAACCCTTCATTTCTTAGACCTTTCTTATCATTTGGGTATGGGTCAGAAATTTCTTTCATGATGCCTTTGATGTCCTGTAACTCTGGCTGAGATGTCAAGCAGGTATATTCAAAGCACTCTGCTTAGCTCCCTCTTACCACTTAACACAAAAGTCAGGATGTTCAGATCGTTTGGTGCCAGGAGTCATCTGAACAAACTTTGCTGAATTATTATTAACATCTGAGGTCCCAGCTTCCTCAACTCATAGGTTTTATCTTGTTTATTTCCCCTTTCCCAGGAATTACTGCTGGGAGCTCCTTGTAGTCCAAGGTCTGAAAGTTGTTGTTTTGTATATGATGTCTACTTTTCTAATTGTTCAAGACAGATGAGAGCTAAATCCAGTCCATATTATTCTATCATTGTGAAGTGGAAATATCATTTCCTCTCTATGTTTGAATACTGCTTTTGTTAAATACTAAATTTTATATATATATATATATATATTTACTACTTATTCTATTTTCTGATGTAGTTTCCTACTCACGTGCTAATATCTTATTTTGATTAGAGTGGCTTCGTATTAAGCTGGAGTGTTTGCAAAGCAAATATTTCCTGCCTTGCTCAAGAGTTTTTAAACTGGTGTCAGGTTTTTCTAATGATATATTTTCAATTTTTAGATTTTTCTCTATAATCTCTAATAAAAGCTGATGTTTATATTCAAATAAGTACTTCATTTGCAATAAAATTATGTTATAGTTTTTAACCGTATTATAAATAAAATACCTTTTTCTATTTAGTTTTCTTTTTCGTCATTCCTAATATACAGCACAGCTAATCTTTACCTTTGTATATTTACTTTTTAAATCTAACCAAATGTAGGGGACTGGGAAGGGGGTGTTACTAGAACCCCTGCAGTGAGTCTTAGTCTCCTGTGAGCCATAACAGAGCAAGGCAAATTCATGAATTAAGGCAGAAACTGAGAATTAGAGAAGAAGCTGAGTTTTGGCCCTGATCAGTGCTGCACTGGGCAGCAAAGATGAAAGACCCCCAGCTTGCTGCACCTTTATTTGGTACTTCAGGAGTAACAGATGACTCAGAGAGCAGCAGCAATAATCCCAGAACAACAAGGAACTTATGTAGATGAACATATTTTTCCCTCCCCAGGATGTCTTCAGCTGGTGTAATCCTGTCCTGGAGCATCATAACATCACTGGGCCATTGAGGTTTTAGCCATGACAGAGGCAAAAATGGAGTTATTTCTTGACATGCCATAGCTAGCCTGTAGGCAGGAAAAGTAGGCCTAATCATAATTTAATTGTGAAATGATTTTTCCCCAAAATTCTGTAGAATTGCTCCTAACACCAAATATCCTTAATTAAAGCTTACAATCATAGTGGCAAAAGCAAGTTTAATTCCTTTATCTTTTCTTGTTCAATATCTCCTGATACTTTGTCTTAGTCTTTTTGGATTTTCAAAACAAATCACCGTAAACTGGGTATAATATCAAAAGCAAAAATTTATTTCTCACTATTCTGAAGTTCAGGAGAAAAGTGCCAACAGATCTTCCGTCTGGTGAGGATTCATTCCTCATAGACAGCAACTTCTCACTGTGTTCTTATATGATTGAAGAAGCAACCAAGCTCCTTCAGGCTTTTTAGTAAGGGCACTAATCATGAAGGCAGAGCTCTCATGGTCAAATTGCCTACCGAAGATCCTACCTCTTAATAATATCAAATAGGGGTTAAGTTTCAACAGATGAAATATGAACTTGGGAAGGACCATAGCAGTTAACATATGGATAAATATCAAAAATGCAAAGAAGGATTATCTACTTTGGAAACCCTATGACCTTAGTGGGAAAATGTCTACATATTAGATGTTACAGTAAAAGTCCTTGAATAAAATAGATAGCGTTGTCACCAGTTGGCTGAGGGCTCTTTCGCTCAGTTCAGATGGAAATCATAAGTAGGAAAGTATAGCTCTTCTGGTTAATATAGTCCTGAGCTTTGAATGTCAGTGGTCATCAGCTCTTAGTGTTAAAGCCTTCTGCTTCTCTCCAGGCAGCCAGAGTCAGCGGCTAGCAGCAGCCCAAAGGAACTCTTCTAGGGACCAGAGACAGGAGCTCCCAGCAGTGCTCTGTTGCTGTCATTGGCTGCTGGCCATCCTCAATGTTATCTACCCTGCCCACAGGCTACTTTGGGGACTAGTGTTGTCCCCATTCAGTGTTGTCAACTCCTAGTATTCCCAGCTCAATCTGCTTTGCTTGAGGTAGGAATCACGAATAGGCAATGATATACCATTTGAAAGAGGCTTTGTTGGGGTTTATGTTGTAGCATAAGGGGGCACAGTGCACAGATTGAGTCACTAAGGTATGGAGGAAGTTGCTTATGTAGAAGAAAACGGCAGGCTCGTGCATGCACCATGTCAGACTTTCTACTTTTAGTTATAGTTGGGGAAGAGGTTCTTTGTGGACCTGATTAATAATTGCTGCATCCATCTTGGATGGCTTCACAACCAAAGCTTGCTATAGATAGAGCAAATGCCTCCCAGAGTGACTGTGGGATATCTGGCATAGACATGGCCAGCAGCAAGGTGTTTGGGGCTGGGGAACCATCAGGCCCTTCTCTCCTGTGTCCATACCATCATCTGGGACTTTAAAAAAGAGTTCCTTGGTGAAGAGATTTTTTTACAGTGGTGTAGATAGGGTGACTAGAGCCCACAGAAGGTGTTGAACCTCAAGGGCTGGTGAAAGCTGGAAACGGTCACCAATTGTTAAAGATAGCACAGGAAACTATTCATTTACCACTCTTATGAATATAAATGCAAGCTACTAAAAAGAAAATATCAAGTAGAATTCATCACATTGGTGCCATATTTTAAAATAAATATGAGTTGACTACATAAAAATGTGGAAAGAATGAATGTGAGAGCTACAAGAAACTTGTCCATGATATACCTATTTTCAACTGTTTTATGGACAAATACTCTCCTTTTCTTTCATCTTCCAAAGCTGATACTAGTTCTAATGAAAAGAACATTTTTTCAGACCATTCAAGAGTTCTTTCTGTTAGCAATTGAGTTAGTGGTTATTCCCCTCCTCTTTCCCATTTGTTCCTTATTTGTGCCTCACAGCATTGGTCTTTCAACTTTACTTTTATGGGTTAGACATTCTCTACATACTGTACTCTGCTCAGTTTAGACAGGCAAATAGTCCAGCACTTTTCCAGTAACTGCAGCTCACTTTGAAAGCCATAGTCACTCAAAATGTTGAGAAGCTTCATTTTAGTAGCAATGGACTTGAAGTATGGCAGGGCCTATGGCAGACACAGAGAAAGCAATTTAGGTGATGAAAAAGTGGCAGCTGCTTACATGGTAACAATGTTAAATTTGGGATGGGCGGGAATGGATAATGGTCAGGGAAGAAACTTTTCCATGGTCACTTTCAAGCTCCCCCTAGTTGCCATACCAACCGTCTTTCCACCAGCTACTTCACTTTCTTCTCATTAGCTTGGGTGAGATTAAACGCTTCCTTATCTCTAAGAACAGGAATAGATTTGACCTAAGTCAATCATGGCAATTTCTTTTTTTTTGGTACCAGGGATCAAACTTGGGACCTTGCGCTTGCGAGGCAGGCAGGCAGCGGAACAACTGAGCTAAATACCCAGGCTCTCATGGCATTTTCTTACTACTACAATTAGTCCAAGGATAGGTAAAAACCCATCTCTAAACCTATCAGTGCATGGAATTTCTTTAAGTACAGGGATTTCTAAAGTGATGGGCACATACCATTAAATGGTCCATAAGAAGACAAAGTTCAGAACTTCTAGATGTTGCTTCAGTAGACAACTGATCAACTGCTCACTCCAAAACTGAGTGTCTTAAAATCTCAATGTTAACCTCTAAGTGAGTCAGGTACCTTCAGGAACAAACTCCCACCATAATGTCCCTTCAAAGTTCTCCTTTATTTCATCGTTATGATTTGAAAATAGTTTGTACTTCCAAATTAATTCAGTAATTTAACACCCAAAGTTATGTTAATAGTATTAAGAAGGAAGAAACTTAATTCAAGGATGGTGTTTAGAAGTAGGGCCTTTGGGGAGTGAGTACGTTAAATTAGGTCATTAGGATTGAGCCCACCTGATTAAATCTTGGTGGCTCTAGAGAGAGAGACAGAGAGAGAGAGAGAGAGAGAGAGAGAGAGAGAGAGAGAGAACGTACACAAAACATATGTGCTCCTGCCACGATGTGATACAACCAAAAGGGTCCCTTCATCAGAGTCTGTTACATGCTGTTTGAACTTATAGCATTCTAAATTCTAAAGAAAAGTTGTACCTAAATGCTTAATATGTTAACTGCTAAATAATCCTTCTTTAGATATACAGAACCTAGAATATCTAGTGAACCTCAGATAATACTAGAATATCTAATGTCTCTCCTTATTCTTTAAACCTATGTACCAGTTAACACAAAGCATATAAATTCCTGTGAGGTTTAACTTGCCACACAGTAATATGTTTGTGTAAAGAAAATATAGGAACTAGAACTAGGAGGCCAAGGTCAATTGTGGTCTTCCAGCCAGAGGAAAAAAAAGAGACACATGCCCTGGATGACAAAGATGATGCTCTACATTCAGCCTTCCTGCTCACTGTCCTACTGAAACTCCTTTCCCTCCCTATAAAAACTTTTTTTGTGTACCTGAGTTCACCTAAGATGATGTTTTGAGGATAAAAATCCCCTCCAATTTAACACATACAGCCCTTGAATAAACCTGATGTTTCCAGCAACCTTTGTTTACCAACTATTGGTTTTTGAGTGGTGAGCAGATAGATCTTGATCTGGCAGTAACCCAAACTGGCTATTATACTTAGACTGTTGTAGGGTTAAGTTTTCATAACATGACAATTATTTCCCATTACATGTTAGATTATGGCTAAGAGGATGATTTGGTCTTAATCAGACTAATCTGAATGATCCCATCTTTAGGAACTTTAGTCTTGCTGAAGTAATACATGCAAATATTTATTTAGTTTGCTCTGCTATAAAATATTGTATAAGAAACTAAAACACAATTTATGAAATCTGTATTATAGTTCATAAATATAATTTATGAAATCTGTATTATAGTACTACACATTCTAAAATCCTTAGAGTAATACCATAAAATTAATTAATGGTCCAGAACCTGCCGTTCTTGTTATGAATAAATTGCCAACAAAATCAAGTGCAAGTAACTGAGGGAGTAAGCACGAATTATAAACTAAATTAAGTAATATTCTTCAAATTACTTATTTTCTTAAGACTCTTAAATATGTGTTAATATAGTTCCAGTGTGTTTGTAATATTTTTCTGTATTAATATACACTATTTTTTTTTTTTTTTTTTGTACTGGGGATCGAACTCGGGACCTTGTGCTTGCGAGGCAGGCGCGGGAACCACTGAGCTAAATCACCAGCCCTAAAATTTAGACACTATTTTTTTTTTTTTTATGTTTAAAGGAGATGAACTTTTTTTTTTTTTTTTTTTTTTTTTTTTTTTTTTTGGTACCGGGGATTGAATTCGGATCCTTCCGCTTGCAAGGCAGGCGGCGGAACCACTGAGCTAAATCCCCGGCCCCTTTTCTGTATTACTATAATGTAGGATTGTCTATAATAGACCAGAGCAGTAAAGGAAATGAAAGAATCAGTTTTACTTGTGGATAAAAAACAGTCTAACTCTTACAGTTCTCTAATAAGGTGGTCATACAATATTTATGTGCTGTGTCTTTTACTTGCCTTCAGTATAAAATTTGATCAATTACTTTTCTTGGAAGAATAGTAGTGAAATGGTGAAGAGGTTAAAATGACTTCCCTGTAATATGTCCAGGGAGCTTTTTTATTTTGCAAAGAGGTAGCCTTGGATTTTTCAGACTTTTAATCCAGAAGCCGTCCTTCTCTGGGGCTGACCAAACGAAGCCTACTTTGCTCTGAACTGTGGCTCTTTGAACCTTGTGATAATGGATTCTAACCACACCAAGTTCATGCATATGAAATAAATTTAATGGCTGAGCTAGTTTAGTCCTCAGCCATTTCTCTCTATCTTCTTTTCTTCCATCTCTTTTTTATTGAAGGCTTCAACCTCATTAGTATTTTAGGAAAAAACTGGATCTTGTCCATCATCTGGAATTTTGCCTTTCTTTTTCTGGCAGACAGAGCCTAACTTTTCAATAGAGGAAGTGGGAAGGGATACAACACATTCAGAATTTATGAAAGACCTTATTTACCATCAAAGTGAAAGTTTCCAGATACTCTAGCCCTGTTTTCTTATGCTCTTAGGTCTTTGATGAAGAATTAAAAACTCTACTTAGGGTTGCAGAGACACTGAGAGGTGTCTGGCAACAGGCACTACATGGTGTCCTGGAGTTGTTCATTAATTACAAAAGATATTGAGGAGTAGACTGAGGAGCAAAAGAGTTGTCAGAAACCATAAATATCATAATAGTCTTGACACAGGTATTTCTGAGCAAAATTAAAATAAATATCTTTCTGATAGTTTTCATTTACTTTCTTTCTTTCTCTCTCTTTCTTTCTTTCCTATTTTTTTTGCAAAGCATTCATTGTGGTTTTTCTTTTTAATAGCGTGGCTTATACTTCTGATCTTCTCAATAGCAAGTGATTAGATGGTGGTTCTCAAATGTTAGCCTAAGAATGAACACCTTGTTAAAAGAATTTAGGGTATAATGGATGAGACATTCAGTCAATAAATTTGGGATAGGGGCCAGGAAGGTTTATTTTAGAAAGAAGTCAGGTGATTTTAATGCAATGGTTTGTGGCCTAACTTGAGAAGTATTTGTCCAGAGATAGAGTCTGTGGTTTTCAGGCCTTAGCACTGTGCAGTGTTCTTAGAGGTCTCCCAGACATGTATGTGGAGTTGAGTCAAATTCTTTGGATGCATAAAACCCCACTGCTGATTCAAACTCAAGTGCAGAGCTCTCAGAAGGGAGATGGCAGGTCTATCGGATTGTGCATAGACTAATGTTTTCATAAAGGGAAATTCATAAGCAATTTTCTCATGGGGGGCAATTGGTAAACAAAAATTCTGTTTTATTTAGACTATCTGATGGAAAGCTACTTTATTTTCTTATTTTTTTTTCCCACTGGGGAATAGGCAGACTCTGGAGGAAGAAATGCATTCATTCCTTGCTGCCTGGAGTGCTTGGAGAGAAGGTTCAGTTATGTTTGAGTTTCCCAGTCACTACTGGATGTGTGCTTCCTACGTCTTCATCTTCCTTTTCTCTGTTTACCAGGTGCTGTCCAGTCTGCTCTTTACTGTGTGTTGCCCTTTGTTACTTGCTCACTCCCTGTGAAGCCATCTGCGTTATTTGCTCTTTGCTCTTGGCTGTATCTAAATAACCATGTACAAAAGAGGAAAATCACAACTTTTACATAATTCAAAAATTGTATTTTTTAATGTAAGAGGAAAACTACAATCCTTCTTTGTTTCATTATACATTATAGTCACAGCTATGCTTTGAAATACGCATTATCTAGAAAATCAATAATTATTTTATACTGAGGATAACATCTACATTTAGCTTTGCTAATCCTTTCAACTCTTGGAACAAGTTAACATGCCACTTTCTTGCATCAAAACCATTTTTCAGTTTATTTAAATGTCATTAGTTGTGGACTGTTTAAAGTTGTTCCAAGGAGAGCAAAATGACTAGAAAATATATGTGAAAGACATTTAAATTAAAAAATATGTATTGTTGTATTTGTTAAATTTATTGTGAATAATCAGTGCTTAGTAGGTCTTGGCTTTCTTTACAAGTGAGAAAAAGCAATAAACTTAAACATTAAAACCAGCAATGCTGTGTCTTTTCATTTTAAAAACAAGATTATCTGTCTACCAATCATCTATCTTTTGATTAGCCTTCAATAATAGCTTTATGCTTTGAAACCACAGCAGCTCTTAGACCAAATTAACACAAATATCCTTTGCCTCTCTTTGAATTTATAAACTACATTGATGTTGGAAAAAAAATTAGACATGCAAAGCTGTCTAAACAGCCCAGTGCTATTGTTTCTGGACTTTATTGTATAGACAGGGGTTGTCACTTTCCTACAGCATCCTCATTTATTATGCTAATTGACTTTCCAAGAGCAGACAGGGGGGTGTCTGCCTTGTGAAATAGTCCCCACTGGGGAGGGAAGGGTTTGAAAGCAAACCTGTTTTGTGCCTGAATAAAACCAAAAATCAATGTGCTGCTTTTCAAAGAAGAGAGGGTCAATACTGTGGTTGTTTTTGTTCCCATCCAGTTACGTAACCGTGGGGACTTGTTTCTTTGCTTTCAGGATTTGTGCAAAACACAGTAAAGCTAAACAATAGGCGGGAGTCTCAGGAGCAGTTCTGGAGCTGTCTTGGAGTGTGTCCTCTAGGTTTGGGAGCCTCCAATTACTTCCATTTCAAGGGCTGATTGTGTCTCTGTGTGTGTGTGTGTGTGTGTGTGTGTGTGCGCGCGCGCGTGTGTTTAGTTAGCTGGCACGACACACTTCCCCAGGGTTGTGTTTCCTTTTTCCTGAGATTTGGCGAAGGGTAAAAGGTCGGAGTCACATGGACAGAAAGCATTTGATTAATGTCCAAGTCACTGCGGTGGCAGCGAGAGCCGCCTCCCCTAGGGCTCAGGCCGCGTGAGGCAGGAGCGGCGGGGCTCTGCCCGGAGGGCAGAGGCCGGAGTGACTCTCCCGGGAGTTTCCTGCGCAGAGACCCGCGCCTCCCGCGCGGGAGTCCCGGCCCCTGCGACCTCCTTTACCCCCGCCCTAGACTCTGCTCAGCATGTAGTCACCCATCCCTCCTAGGACTTTGCAGAGGCCACAACTTTCCCTCTTCGCCGCCGGGGACCGCGCAGCAGCAGGCGCGCAGGGCAGCGCTCAGCACGGCCGCTCAGCCCCGCGTCCCGCCGCCCACCATGAGCGAGGAGAGCCGCGGGGACGGCCGCGCCGAGAGCGCCAAGGACGCGGAGAAGCAGCTTCGCCTGCGCGTGTGCGTGCTCAGCGAGCTGCAGAAGACCGAGCGGGACTATGTGGGCACGCTGGAGTTCCTGGTGTCGGTGAGTGGCCCCGAGCTGCGACGCGGGGAGCGCGCAGCATTGTCTGCGCCGGGGACCGGCGGGAGCATCGCGGGCACCCGAGTGCGCTCTCGCGGGCGGGCGCGGTGACCTCGCGGGGATTTTTAAATGGCTAGAGACACCCTGAGCGAGCGGCCAGGGCCTTGGAGAGCTCGGAGTCCGGAGCAGGTCGGCAGGAAGAGCGCTCTTGCCCAGAGAATCCTGGCTGCCCGTCTTTCCCCAATTTTCATTATCCCTCTCTTGCATTGTGTCAGTTTCTCGTCTTTCTTCTCTCTCTCTCTCCCCCCCCCCCCCCGGATATTCTGTTTTAAAGCGTTGATGTGGTGAATAAGGTTCCACTCTGCTACGTTCAGGTCTATATAGTTAAACGAAATAATTGAATCAATCTGAGCTGAACTTTTATTCAGATAACATGGCAGTGAAATCCCTTTAGTCGCAATCATCTTTGAAACATGGGAGCAGTAGGGTTATGATCTCCAGCAGCTGTTGGATATTAAAGCCGCATGTGTGTTCCTTCCGACCTTGCCCCACAGTCTTCTTTCTCCTGGTCTAACTCTGCCCTCTGCTTAGTCCCTGGTCCCCTGTGTGCGCGGAGCCCACGAGAGTGGTGTATGAAACTCATGCCTAACAACATCAGAATTTCGTAGAAGTGGGTATGAACTTTGTTTCCAGGTTTCAGCTTGACTCGGTGGAAGTTGGCCTTGAAAACATTTCATTCACTTTAGGGTGGTAAGGGTAGAACTGAGTGGAAGTAACTTATGAGACATCACTCAAACGCTGGGTTTTTCCCTGTTCACTGCTGAAAAGACAAAGGGTTTGAGGACTGGCTCCTGGCCACCTAGATGCCTGGGAAAGCATCACTCAAAAAACCAGGAGCAGTCTTACTCAAATCCTCCAAACTTCTTCCATCGCTGTTCCTCTGGTCTTGAAGGGAAATGTTTCAGATGCCAAACTTCCTGCTCAGTTTTGTGAAATCTGAAAAGTTTCTGTTGACAGGATGAAGGAAATTCATTTCTTGGCTGTGTCAAGAAGCAAAGAACAATGTCTCAGGGCTTCTAAAAGTTGCACTAAAACGCTCAGGTTGTCTTCTGCTTGCCTTCTCAAAGTCAGTATACTTGAGCTCCCAGGGGCACATTCTTTGGAAAGGTGCAGATATTTGAGAATATCCTGGTAATTGGTGATATATAGAACTAATTGTACATGTCCAGGCAGCAGTAACTGTGAAAAGAGCTTGCTTTGCTTATTTATTTATTTATTTATTTATTTATTTATTTATTTATTGAAGTACTGGGGATTGAATCCAGAGCCTTTGCACCGGGCTATATATATCCTCAGCCCTTTTAATTTTAATTTTGAGACAAGTTCTACCTAAATTGCCCAATCTGGCCTTGAACTTGTGATTCTCATGTCTCAGCCCCCCAAACTGCTGAGCTTATAAGGATGTCCCACCACACCTGGGTGAAAGATCATGTTTTAAAGGAGATTTAAGTTTTAGTATTTTCAAGTGTAGTTATCATCAAACTTTGTGGTTGACAAAGTCCTTTGACTTTTGAAGAATTGGAGTCATTTCTTAAAGAGTTACTGCTTTCTGAAAATGATGAAACAATACAATGCAAAGTGCTAAATTGCTGAAATAGACCACTAACCTAATGCCCCTGAATAACTAAATTGTTGATCTTTATTTAAAAATGTTAGTTTTTCCTCTATGCTGAACATCTGAATATCACAATTGAAAACTATTCTTACTATAGAGTGAGGAATGAAAATATGGGAGGTATAAAATAAATTGTATTTTCCTTTGTACAAGTAGAACATCATCTTATGATTTTGTTCTTGCTATTTTATTCAGAAACTTGACCTCTTCCACTTTTCCTTTGTTCATTATTTGTGCTTATATTTGGTTATACATACGTATGAACTTACTGGCCTGAATGGCCTATAAAGATTTACTCTGGCTTCTTTTTCATCAAAACTACTAAAAGTCTAAAGTGTGTTTCTAACTCATTATGACATTTTCTTTTGGGGAATTATTTAGAGAAACACTTAATCCCTTCAGAGTTTTACTTGGTTACCTATAGTTGATGTAGTCAATGAAGTTTTCATAGTAGACTATGCTAATATA
Organism: Heterocephalus glaber; assembly: GCF_053883595.1. NCBI lineage: Eukaryota > Metazoa > Chordata > Mammalia > Rodentia > Bathyergidae > Heterocephalus > Heterocephalus glaber. Next base: position 12,639,358 of record NW_028258344.1, read on the forward strand.
TACCAAGAGCCTTAAAAGTATTCATACCCCTTGGGCTGATAATTTTCCTTGTAAGAACTTGTCCTAAAGGAATGATCAGAAATAGGGATGAACAATAAAAGCTATTTAAAAAAAGATCAGCTATAGTAGTAAACAAATTGAGTGGTAAATTTGTTGGCCATGCATTGGTATGGATACCTAAGCCAAATTTAAATGTTTGTCATTGTTTTCAATTTCTGTCATTGCTTTAAGCCACTGCCATGGATGAAGGATGACTCTTAATTAGGAAAAGGAAGAAGAGGAGGAAAACATATATTTTGCTCTATCAAGAACATATATTTATTACATGCCCACGAATAAGCAAGTAAAATGATATGATTTCCCTTGATTAAAAGATCGTAGGACCATAAGGAAAAATTTCTTACTCATATTTTAAGTCTTTCCAGTCCTCTCCCTTTAGTTCTGCCTTTAGAGCACCTTCCCTATCTCCAACCCTTAGTCCGTCCATAAGCGTTGCCATTTTTGCCCTATATCATATATTATTCTTTATGCATCTTTTTTTCTAATTGCCACCTAGGTCCTAGGTACATACTTACTGTTTGAACAAAAGTCTGTGCTTTAAGGTGGCTGTCAGAATTTAGAGTGGCTTTTACCATGGTGTCGTGCCACTCAGGTTGGGCTTGGGTGGGTTGGGGGCTGCCTTCTCTTCCTGGTGGATTCCTACTGGATTTTAAAGACTCATTTATCCCATTTTCCCCAGGCACTCCCTGCTTTGTCCCTATCTACACCATGCTTACTAATTTGTTTCCTTGTTTCATTTTACTAGACCCTTGAGCACCAGCGTGTATTTTTCTTGCCTGTGCTTCCCCCAGTATTTTGTGCAGTGGTTGTGACATTGTAGGTAATCAATACATGTTTATTGAATGAATGAATGAATGAATGGAGCCATCCTTTATTTTACTACCTCATTTTTTAAGGACAGTTCCTCAGGTCATCCTTAAAGTTCACATTTCCTTTTACTTTCATTTGTGCTTAAGTTTGTTAAGCTTTTTGGGGGAACGTATGACTTTATCCAACAAAAGTTTAAAACTAAGATTTAAATCAGGCATTGAGACATTAAGGACTGTGTAATACATTTGTAATCTAATACATTTCATGTATTCTGAATTTTCACTTGAGATTAATGCTAGGTTAAATTATCTAGATGAATTATTTTTAGATCATAGATAAAATGCTAGAGAGTGACCTAATTTGCTTGAATTTATGTTCTTGTTTTGCTTGGGAAATGAAATTTTGTGCTTCATTAGAAGTACTATAAAACTTTTCTTCTAAGGAAATGATTTTATGAACCTAATATCAAGTATTTAAGTTCTAAAGTTGACTGTAGTATGTTGCAGCCTGCTCTCTGTTTTCAGTCCAGTGACACAGCATGCCAAGATCACGGGCCCATCTGAGTGGATGGAGAAAGGGTAGATCCAGAGCCCTTATGAGTGTGCATGTTGTGCAGTGATACAAGGATTTGAACTCAGAAAACCTGGTCATTTGGTTTAATGCTCTGCTGCTGCCATCTTGAAATTCTTATTGAGTTTATCTTTCAAATTGTGTTTTACTCGTGAAGTCAAATGGGACAATGGAGCAACAACACAGTGGATACACCAAAGAAAAAAGTTTTGTATTTTAGGACCTTTTCTAGTGCTTTTCCATGCTTTCTAATTAAGGGAGATGCTCACATTTTTGTTTTTCTTTTTTTTTTTGTATTAAATTCTTTTATTGGTACATTGTAGGTATACAACACAATTACATTTCTCATTGGGAATTGTACCTTTACATGATGCATCTTGGTTCTTATTTTTTCCCCATTCCTAGCCCTCCCTTCACCCCCTCCACCCTTCCCTATTTACAAAGACTTTATTTCCATTTTTTCCATTTCTCAGCATTTTTCCTTTCCCTTCTTTCCTTTCCCCTGCCCCTCCCACTACCCCTACCCCTTTGGACCTTTTCTTCCTATTTTACATTATCGATTATTCATTCTAATCATTGGTACATTTTAGGTATACAATATAATGACATTCATCATTGGAAATTTGCACCTTTACATAATCTCTCTTGGTTCTTATTTTTCACCCTTGCCCAGCCCTCCCTTCAACCCCTCCATTCCTCCCTATTTACAAAGATTTTGTTCCTATTTTTCCATTTTCTCATATTAATCCCATTCCCTTCTATCCTTTCCCCTAGCCCTCCCACTTCCTTCGCCCTTTGCCCCCTTTCTTCCTATTTCACATTACCTATTATACATTTTAGTCCTTATTTACACTTTCAGTTTCTCACACCAGAGAAACTATTCGGTATTTACACGTGTGTCCTATTTATTTCACTTAAGAGTATCGCTTCAATGTGCATCCACTTAGCTATAAAGAAAATGTGTTTTTTTTATAAAATGGAGTACTACTCAGCCATAAAAAATGAGAAATTAGAGACATTTTTGTTTTTCATTGGGCCTGGGAAATTGTATAGCAAGTTTCAATGTAGGCCTGTGGCGTTGAGGCAGGATGACCACACAATTCACTGTCTAAACTGGGACACTTGTGACACAGAAAGGGACTGCTATTACTAATTACACTGGAAAACAGATGTAAACTGGGATTGTTCCTGGCACACCAGCAGGAATGGTTGTTCCACATCATAGGCACATAAAGACAAAAAAATTTGAGCAATGTGTTTTTCATAAAAGATTTTGAAATTTGTTTTCTATCTGGGCTCTGATGTCAGATACTTTAGAATTTGAGTCCTGTGTCTAATTTATTGTGTAAGTTTAGATATTCCTAAACTTCTCAAGTCCCCTTTTCCTCATCTGTAAAAAAGGGAAATAATAGTATTTCTCAAGATTGCTATAAGGGTGAAATAATATATGCTGGTCTTTGCCCAGTTTCTGGCTCATAATAGGACCTTATAAGTAGTTACTTTTATTTCCTTTGATGTTATAAAGAGACAGGAATATTGGTCATCATTAGATATACCTTTAATTTTTGTTATGTTCTTCTGTATGCTGTTTCTTCTGATGCTGAGCCTCTTATTTCCCATGTCATGTAGGGTTTTTTTTAATAGTTTTCTTACAATACTCAGTTGACTTTCAAGACAGATAGAAAACTTTATGTGTAATCACCACCATAGTTATTATGAGGCCTTACAGTTTAAGCTAAAGATTTCCGTGTTCACTCTGATTTGGTTCAATGTGATTGTGTCTCTTGGTGCTTTTAACATTGATCCCTGGAGTTCCAAGGGCCCTTGTAGGTGGTGAGCTGAATTTTATGGCTGTGGACTCCCTGTGGACTCAGCTTCTCCCTGCCCAGGCTTGCCTTCCTCAGTTTTGTACTTTTGCAAAAGCAGTTAGAAAAACCACTTACCTAGATGGTAAATTCCCAGAGAACCGGGATTGTACATTTACTTCCTGTGCACACTTTTCTTGGCCTGAACATAGTGCTTTGTAAATAGCAGGTGCTCTTGAAAATAAACAAACAGGCAAACAAAGCAAAAGCAAACAAAGCAGAGTTTGAATGATTCTGAAAACAACCTCTTTTCAGTCAAGACCTGTCTCTTTCAGGCAAAGAGGAATTGATTCAATGCATTGTGTGTAAGAATTATGCTATTCAGCATTGTGCCTAAGAGTTATGTTACCAACAGGATCCCCTACCCCCCACCCCCACCAATTCATATGTTGTCCTAACCTTCAGTCCTTCAGAGTGGGACTGAATGTGCAAACAGACTAGTATGTTTAAAAGAAGAGGAGATTTGAGACCACAGAGAGATATCGAGGATGCATGAACACAGAGGCAAGGCCATGGAAGACATAGAGCAAAGGTGTCATTTGCAAGCCAAGGAGGGAGATCTCAGGAGAAACCAGACCACGAACACCATGATTGTCAACTTCTAGCCTTCAGAAATGTGAAGAAATTAATTTTTAATTAACTCACTGACCTGTGGCATTTTGTTATGGCAGCCTGAGCAGACACACATAGCTTATGTTAGGCAATGGAGATGCAAAGAGAACTTAGTCTTTTTTATAATAAGCTCATAATTTATTGTGGGAACAAGAAAGTACACAGGTAATCAATCACAAGGCCTCATGGGAGGTGCTACATGTGTCAAAAGCCAAGTGGTATGGAGGCATTGAGGGAGTCTTTCAATCTAGGAGTAAGGGGAGTTTTGAGAGGTTCATCAGAGCTGATGAAGGATCAGGAGGAATGTGGCATATGGGGAGTAGAACTGTCCACCCTACAAAAGCAGCATGGTCAGTGTGACATTAGTGTGGTAGAGCTTGCCACTGTGAGGATGCAAACACATTCTTCATGGCTGGAGATAGAAAGTCCTGTGTGATTTTTGGATATTGATAGGAGATGAAGTAAGAATAGTCCAGTATGACAAAAGTTCCATTCTTGAGAATCTTGACTTTAATTCTACGGAGAGGGAAATCGATTGTGAGGGAATACTTGCTCTCAATAATAAGAAAGTCTCAGACGTCTAACATTGGCATTGGGATGGTATTTCCGAAGGAGAGAGGTCGCCAGGCCGAGATTTCCTGATTCTATGTCTCTGAGTTTTATCTTGAGATCCTTGTCCTGGCTCACTGCTTCCTCCACCTCCCTGGCCTCATCACAAATACCTCTTCAACAGGCTACACAGCATACAGAGAAGGCTTCTAATTTTTCCTCTTGATCCAGGGCAGAGTATAACCTTTGAAAAGTCGTTGCTATTTACTAAGGGAGAATAGAGGCCAGGAATCATGGAAACTACACCAAAGACAGTCTAGCCTCTGCAGGGTGGATTTCTCCTCCTTCCAAAGTGGTCCTGCTCTTAGGGTCTGAAAACCTACCCTGTTTTTCTCCTAAGCTCCAAGGCGTGATCCTTTTGATCTGCCTGGCTGAGCACTCCTAGCTGGCTTTGCCTGGGTTGCTTGTTTACTTGCCATTAGTCTCAATATGTGTACAAGAAGGATAGCATCAGGAAACTGCTTTTAGAATGAATTGGCTTTCTTTTGTAGTGAATGGACCACGAACTAAATGGAGTTCTTTCCTAATTCTAATTTTTGGAATATTAGTTATGTGGCTATAGTCCACTCTGTACATAGAAGGATATGTGTTTAGTCTTATGACTTCATAAGCTTTCAAAAGTTGAAATACCAGGGGGAAGTGGTATCTTGGAAGCCAAGGAAGGATCTAGTTTACAAAAGAGAGGTTTCTATAAAATTTAAAACTTTAGAGAAGTAGGTAGTATGAAGACCAAAGGGGTTCCTAGATTTGGTAATTAGAACGCCAGTGAGCTTTTAGCTTTAGTAGTGTGTGTGAGCAGAGGCTAGACTGTAACAATGACTTGAGAGACTTAATGCAAGGTGAGGGAGGAGACCAGTGAAGAGACTATTGGAAGAATTGGGTAATAAAAGGAAAGAAATGCTTAGTAACCAGAAGGGAAGATTTAAGGAAGATGAACACAGCCAAGGGGAAGGAGTCAATAAAAAGGGAACTAAAGCAACTACAACAGGACACGATAGAATGCAAATGGCCTCTTCAGGAGGGCCTCCATGCTACTGGGAGATGATAGGAATTTGCCATCCTGCCATGGAATAAACTCACAACAAAAGATCACTGCATACACTAAGAACAAGCAAGCTGTCTCATGTATTTGAAAAGTTGTGCTGCTTCTCATTGTTATGTGAGACTATGGAGATGCAGAGTCTGCCTGCAGCCTTTAGAGCTGTCATGGTAGCCCGTGTTCCTCTTTATGAATACTCGTAGGGTATAGGCCTCCACAGTGTGACAGTAAGATGACATGAATGTCCCAGAGCATGAGCTAGGGAATCTCATGACCTGGTTTCAAATCCTGGCACTGAAACTTATAAACTATGTTACTTTGGGTGAACTACATAGCTTCGTTATGCCTCAGTTTCGTGTTTGGAAAACACACATAGTAATATTTCACAGAGCTGGCCTGAAATTTAAATCAGCTTCTGTAGGTAAAGTCCTGACAGGTAGTAAACGCTTCCTTGCTTTCCTCCTCCCCAGATTCCAAGTTTATCTTCTGTCCCTTGACCTCAGAGACTGAGCCTGTATTTTCTCAGGCCTGCTGAATAATCATCTAGCTTGTTCCTGACCCCCTTCTCTTCTAAGTCTGGAAGGCTAAGTAGTGTTTAATAGGTAGAGAAAGGTCCTGAGATGGGCAGTGGGGCCTTGGGGAGTGACAGGGAAGCCTTGGTCTTGAAGCTAGGGAAGAAGGAAGGCATGCACCTGTAAGGTAAAAGGCTGCTTTAGCGAGGAGGAAGGTTAGGGGAGAGGAAGTTGAAAGTTCCTACCTGATGGCCTTTATTTCCCTGTGATGTTGAATTCTGGTTTTCTGTCTGATGTTCTGTTTTTGTTTTTGTTTTGTTGTTTGTTCTTGCTGACAGTGAGGTGTCCTGAAGAGAATAGTAAGATTTGGAACATATGATTTCAAGGCATAGAAAAGTGAATTGAACTTGGACAGCTGAGATCAGATGTATGACAAATTTTGTACAATTATTCTTTTTAAATGTGACTTTCTTAAATGCACCATATACATTTAGAAATCAAAATAGAGACCTAAGCATTTCTGGTTTATTACATGTACTATGACTAGGTACAAATTTTGAAATAATTACAGTCATTTGAATCACAGTGCAAATTAGATGGAACTGTCATTTTACATTTATTGTACACACATTAAAAAAAAACCCATGGATTTATCTGACATTTTGATGTGATTAATTTTTTTTTCAGAACTTGTCTTTTTACAATGTCTTTTTGAGAGTTCTTTTACTATACCCTATATATATATATATATATGTATTATATATATCAAAAAATTGTAGTGCCTGTGTTTTGAGTACATTAGTTTGACCTAAAAATTATTTTTGTTTGCATTATTTCTCATAAAATCTTATTAATAATACTTAATACTCATAGGCAGGTTTTTATTATTCTTTATTGAAAGATTTACTAAGTTTAAAATTATTTAAATTTTAATTTATTAGAATTGTATTAGCTGTATAAAATTTGAGATTTTATTTGATTTACAACATTAGAGTTACTTTGAACAATCATAAATCCAGGAAAAATATCCCTTGGGAGATGTTTTATTGCTGAAAAGTATAGTTGGATCCCTTTTCCTATGGTATTGAGCATAATCATTTGAATCCTGACACCGTAATAAAACAATTTTTTTCCTTTTTCCTCATTTTGCTATTGCTTTTGATCCAAGAACTTATTGCTTTTGATCCAAGAATTCAAAATTGTAATTATAAGAAAATTGATAAAATGAACTTATGACTTTGAATCCATAGTATAGATGATTTCAGATTTTGATTCCTTGAATAACTTTGCTGTTTTCTAGCTTTACCATGTAGCTAAATGTGGTGTACAATAAAGGGCCTATTTTTGCTGAAGAATATCTAAGCCAAGGACATTGTGTTCTGTCAATAATGTGAAATGTGTATTTTCCATTAAAAGGCAAGTCCTTCTATTTAAAAAGGTTAAATAATGTAATACTTAAGAAATGACTCCAGCTGATTAAATTTAGAATATCGATGTAAAATATTTTCTGGAGTTTTAGTAAAAATATAGCTATATGGAATATGTATGAGTAAATGTTTTATTCATTTCAAAACTTTGTTTCTCTGAGAGACTCAAATAAAGATTGATATCTATTTGACTTTGCTATTTTTGCTTCCAATGATCTTTTGCAGTTATCTTCTCACCAGTAGAAAAAGCTTTGTAGATGGTGACACATTTTCAAAGATTGTGCAAGAAATGCTGATGTTTTCTTTAATGTTTTGTAATGCTTCCATTTGGCCTTGCTTCATGCTCCCTTGGAATTCCTGGGTTTTCTTATTTGTGACTGTTGCTCCAAAGAAAGAAATCTTAAGATTCCAGAAATGACATATCTTCTTTCAGAGTTTCTTTGTCAATAGCATGAGGATAAGATCTATGGAAAGGCATTATTACACTTCACTAGTTCACCGAAATGTTAGTTTCCTACCCACATGTTTTAAGGTCACTGTAATAATTCATTTTATTGTCTGTGTCATGCTTATGACTTTGTATAACTTAATGTATTTTTATCTTATATAGAAATATATTTATGTATTTTACACAGTTTATTTTGAATAGCTGGGCACAACTGTATTTCTCTTGTACATCTTAATGAAATATCTGACAGAAGTTTCCAGTTGCCTCCAGTTGATAAGTTGAACTAAACTTATAATTTTGAAACAATTTTGGACAGTAGAAGTGATTTCACATTTTGATATCGTTGAATAAATTTGCTTTCTTGTAGCTTTACCATATAGCTAAACATAGTGTACAAAGAAGGTCTTATTTTGCTGTTTTTTCCTATAATAATAGAAGTTTTAGCTCTATACACAATTGTATAGCTGAAGAGTACATTTCATTTCCTAGCTTTTCTTGTGGAGAAATATGTGCACATGTGTAGGTTCTGACTGGGGGCTGTGAGCAGAAGGGTCTTTAAAGTGTGCCCTTAATAAAGAAGAGATATGAATTTCCCTCCCTGCCTTCCTCCTTCCCTCTTTCCTTCCCTCCTTGTTTCCTTTACTCCCCTCTTTTTTCTCCTCTCCTCTTCCTTCTGTCTTTAATCTCTTCCCCTCTTCATCTTCTGTATGAAGACATAAAGGCAGGTGAAGGGAGTGTTGCTTTGGACTATAAAATGAAAATTACATGTTGAATGCAGAAGAGCAAGAAAATAGGAGACTCTTCCTTAATAAAGCAGTTTATTAAAAATAGGCTGATAAGAGAAATCAATATTTATTTTACTCTGTCCTAAGATCATCATACTGTGATTCCAAGTTTTCATTAATTTATGCAAATCATTAATGAATTGGCCAACTTTAATATATTCTTCCACCTTTGTCTTGTCAAATTGAATATTCTTTAATATTGTTATCTTTTCTTTAATGAATCTTCTTTAGCTTACCCGTGATTTCTCTGGATTATGCCAGAACTATACTCTTACCCCTACAGTTACACTTTAGTTTTATCTTTAGAAAAAAGATATTGTTCTTTTTACCTGTACTTAAATATTCTTTTTTTTAAGGCTATAAGTTTTGTGTTTATTATGTGTATTCATGAGAATATTTGTTCAGCTGCCTTCACTGTACAATGCAGGATGATTGTGAGTAGGATAGCTCTGTGTAATCAGCATGGCCTGTTTTTGTATCCTCTTTTGATGTCCTGGTTATTTAATTTTTTATACTCTTGCCCAGTGGTGTTCCAGGGGGTTACTCCTTACAAAGCTCAGCTGCATCAGGATTCAGAAACCTTCTTCCTTCTATTTTATGGCTCTACCATCTCCTAGGACAAATTAAATCAGCATCTGTGCATGTGAGAGCCAGACATTTTACATAGTTTCTCCAAGTGGTCCCAATGGACAGAAAAGATGAGGGAACCAAAATAGAGTGCTGCTCTTGTCTGTGTGGTTGAAGCTGGCTTGCTAGCACCACGTTCACAGTACAGCCCTGGGGTGATAGTGGGTGTGGGGGAAGGTGGGAGACAAAGTCCAGGGCAAGTACTTCCTTTAAGGATGTGACCTGGAAATTGTACTCATCTCTTTGACTGTCTTCCCTGTGGTCAGATCTTAGTAACACGTCCAAACCCAGTCCAAGGAGACTGGGAAATATGCTGATTAGTTGGGCATCCATGTGCCCAGCTGGAGCCTGGAGGGGTTCTGAACAAAATAAAGAGGTGCAGAATAAAAGAGTAGTCTCTGCTGCATTTTGAACTCAGTGATACTTCAGTCTCAAGTTCTCAAAAGATTATTTATATTAATTCTTGGATACCATTCCTCTAAGAATCTATTATAGTCAAAACATAATGAAGATTATTTCCCTCCTATATTTTTGCCCACATGGAAATCCATCAAATATTTGTCTGTCTCCTCTCATAAGATTTATAGGAGCCCCCTCCCACCCAAGCTTACACTTCTTAGAGGAAAACTTTGAAGGAATTAGAGATCTTATTTAACTTTAAAAGTTTCTGACATCTTCAGAAAAAATAGTAATCATTGCATATCATACACTTATTATGTGTTAGCACTGAATATCCATACTGTCACTCACAGCTCACAACTCCTTTGTGTCATTGTACTCACACCTGAGAGTGCCTGAGGGGGAAACTGAGGGTTCTGAGTAGATCCTTTATGGGGCCCTTCCAGGACATTCTGCTCATAAATCACTGGGCTGGGCATTTGTGGATTGTGGGAATGCTGTGATTTATCATGACTAGGAAAACCAAGCCAGATGTTGGAACTGAACAGAGAACTTGTTGACTCCGGAAGTACACAGAAACTAGAAGTCAGGAAGGAAGAGTAGTTCATTTCAGGCAAACCATCAAAAGCAAGAGAGCAGCAGACATGGTCAACCCAAGATGAGGCCAGAGCCAGGCAGACAGTCAGAACCAGACATCATCCACAAGTCAGGGTCTGTTTCCCTTGTGGAAGTAATGAAACACAAAGAACCTGTTAAAAATAGGCTTCCTGCTTTCTTCTATTGGTATATCTGTTAATGTAATCTTTACAGCTAGCTACTAGTTTCAGTTGAATTTAATTCTTGGATCATTTTGGATCTCTGTGTACTTAGTACTTGATCACAGGATTGAATCCTTTGTGTTATGTTTAAATATAGTCCATGTATTTATCCAATATATGATTAAGTCATAAGATATTTGAGGCATGGCCTAATTATATACATATATGATTAAAAGTATATACATATGTATGAACACACACACACACACACACACACACACACACACATATATATACACACATCCCATCCTTTTTGTAGCCAGGGTCTCACTATGTAGTTCAGGTTGCAAGCTGGCCTTGAACTCACTATGTAGCCCAGGCTGGTCTTGAACTCATGGCAATCCTCCTGCCTCAGCCTCCTCAGTCCTGGAATTATAGGTGTACACCACCATACTTTGCTGTATTCTTATACTTTTCAAAATGTGTATATTGCTCTGCATTTAATGGATATTTCATAGATTGTTTTATCATCTGTTGACTGTAATTTAAATGTGAAATAGAGCCATTGTTAATTATTCCCAATTTCTTCTGCCAGGATTTTTTCTTTTGATAGAATAGATAAGAAAGAGTAAATGGTATTGTGAGAGTCATAGAATGAAGTTTGATGAATGAGCTGTGTTATACAGATAGGGACATTTTCCTCAGTTTCTAGCCAGGTCAAACAACACAACTTTTTAATATTAGGGGCCAAAGGAGGTCCTGTCATGGACAGGTGAAACTAGCCTAGTTTTCTCTTAAAATATGAGAAGTTGATGTTTCTCTTGTATTAAATTGATTCACCCTTGTATGGTGAAATTTTCTGTGGATAGCAAATCTCCTTTGTGGTTTAAATTTTTTCTTTAAGATGCTGGAGTTTGAGCTCCATACTACTCCATACATACTAGGCAAGTGCTCCACCACTGAGCCATAACCCCAGCCCTTTAAAACATTTATTTTGAGACAGGATTTTGATAAATTGCCAAGGCCAGCCTGAAACTTGGGATCCTTGTGCCTCAGTCTCAGCAGTAGCTGGGATTATAAGTGTACACTAGAACACCTGGCTGGATTTAAGATTTTTAAAAATTTAAATTATATAGTTGACTCAGTTGCAAGAAACATCATTAGGGCTGTCAGAAAACTTGAGAACTTAGTCAATACTTGAATGCACCCTGTACTAGCTTTTTGTCACTGTGACCAAACACCTGACATACACAACTTAAAAGAGAAAAGATTTATTTTGGGTTAGCATTTCAGTCTGAGATGGGCTGGTTCCAAAGCATAAACCTAATGGTGGAAGAAAGGTGCTCACATCATGAAGGCCAGGAAGCAAAGAGATAGATAATGAAAGAGCACCAGAAAGGAGGAGGCCAGGGAGCAGCTATATTCCTAAAGTCATCCCTCTCTGACCCCTGCCAAGCTCTACCATGACACCTCCACAAATGTGCTCACTAATCTCCTCGACATCTCTCAAGCCAATGAAGCTGACAATCAAGATTAACCATCATAGATCTTTGATTATAAACATATACTTCTATAGTTGAGAATCCGGATTATATTCAACTTTAATAGCATTGTGAAAATATAAGCAAACTTTTTACTGAGAGTTCTAGAAAGTCAGCCAGGATATTTGAATACAGTTTTTCTTAAAAAGAAAAAGCCTGCTGATTAGATTTAAAGAAAAATTACATATAGGTTCCCTACATTGTGTTAAATATCTTCCCTACAAATTATTTCTTCTCTAGCCTGTCAGAATTTAAGGCTCCAACTCCTCTATGACATTCTATAATTTTCCTTAGTATTTAATGTCTTAAATGAAATTTACAGTATGTTTCAACAAATAATACATAACTAAAATATCTGTAATAAAAAGAAACTTACCACTAAATAGAATCAGAGTGGATTTTATTCATGTCCCAAACCATCTTTTTTAATATGTGAAAAACCTTATTTCCTGAACTATAATATAGTTTATCATCAAGGCAATCAAAATAACTTATAATCTCCAGCCATTGTTTAAAAATGATCGGGTCTATATATTTTGATTCTTACTGTTCTAGGGCACCTACTATGTGTGTGCTAGTCACTGTTCTAGGCTCAGAAGCCACAGGACTGACAGGGATTAAAAATCTGTATTTCATGGAGTTCAACTCTAGGAGATATAAGATAAATGAGTGACATAGATGATATATTTAGCTAGTCTTAAATCCTCAGAAAGAAGAGGACAGAATGTGTGTGTGTGTGTGTGTGTGTGTGTGTGTGTGTGTGTATTCTGACATTCTATGTAGGATGAGAAAGCAAATATTTACTTCTTTCTGTCATACCCTTTTCTGTAATGCCTAAAAATATTTGAAAATATCTTGTAGTTTTACTGCTAACCTTAGGTAATGACCATGTGAAAATACTAATCAAGTCTCTTAATTCTTCAGTGTGATTAAAATTCCTAGGTGAGCTTAAACCCATCTACACTGTGCTAATAAAGTTTATTTAAAAAATTAGGGAAAGATTGGTTAATGCTGACTTTAAAGTTTTCGTAGTTAATTCTTCTATTCTTTTTTTGAGAGGTGTTGCCTAGCATTACACTCCTAGGCTTAACTGTCTGCCCCTGCCTCCCTAATACCAGGACACACTCAACTACCAAGTTAATTCTTCAGCTGTCAGTTTTCAGGATATTGACTTTAACATAAGAGAAATATTTGTATTTTTTTAGAGAGCCAAACTAAAAACACACTACCTCACTGTCATGCGTATTTGTAGTGTTTTGCTAATAAGATTGCGTATCCCAGCAGCACTATGCCTAGTGGAAACTGCAGCCTATGTTCAAACTCACCATTCAGGCTGGGCAGTAAACTTCTGCTGCAAGGAAGGTGTCCCGTGAGGAGACAGCAGCCTTGAACAAATTGCGCGGGAGTGCAGTTTGGGAATCTCGAGTGTGCAGCAGAACATAAAAGCAGTTTCCCTTAGATCATCACAGGCATGAGTTCTAAGCTACATGTTTCAGACTTTTGCATGCTCTTAAAGGCCTTTGTCTGAGAGGGAACAGAAGGACTAGAGTCAGTTGCAACCCCTCCCACTTTCTTCCTATGGCATTGTCTGCTGAAGGCCCTGCGGAAGCAACTCCCAAGAATCTGTAGACAGCTGGATGCAGCCCCTTTGGGGCCTGTAAGTGTCATGCAGAGCTGCTGTCAGGTTCTATGAGAAGGGAAAAGGTCACTTAAGGACTGTGGAAAATACTCCCATTTCCTCAGCATCCTGGGGCCTGTCTCTTGCCTTATTGTTAATAGAATCTGAAAGTTTTGATGCTGAAATTCTTTTAGGGGTTGGTTGTTACTTCTATAAATGACATTTTTAAAGCAGACTTTTGTGGTATGTCATTGTTCAGTTCGCTGAATTTCTAGCACAGAGGAAAGGAAATTGATCTATTACTATTATCATTACCAACTTCAGAATAGACATTGATGAATAATTATACTATTAATTAACCTTTTAAAATGCATAACTGAAGGGGTGAGATTTAGCTGCCTATATCTTTTGATAGTTTATGTGCTTTTTTTCTTCCTTTTTTTCTTTAAGGAAACCTTTCTATGGCTAATTACATCATAAAAATTAAAAGGAAGTGTGAGCACATTTACCACAGCAAGGTAGAACGTTTTTTGTTCACTTCTCCTTCGTACTAGACTTGTCTGCCTGATTGTTTCAAAGTAAGGAAAAATTTAGGTTTCTTATTTATTCTTTATCAGTGGAACTGATTTTAGCTGTTGTGTGAATCTGACAAAATGGGGACAAAAACCAGTCTAAAGGCCAAGTAAACCACAGATGCAGATAGATTATGGTTAGATTATATGTGGAGAGCTTTAAAGGTGATATTTGCCCAATGAAATAAAGCAAAATACGGTGCCTAGGAAGGAAATCAAATATCTAACGTTCTTTCAACTCTGTAACAAAATTTGTAACCCTATCTGTAGCTAGGACTTGGAGGCTTTGGGGTTTTCCATTTCAGTCTTCTCTGTGCTTTACCGCTCCCCCTGGTCATCAGCGTGTGGCATGGGTGGAGTCCTCTTGCTAAAGCCTGATGAAGAGACAGTGATTGCTGATGGTGTTTGGTAATCAAGAGTTCAGGGAGTGTGACGGGGTTATCAATAGGACGTGAGAAGGGCCGGGGATTTAGCTCAGTGGTTTCGCCGCCTGCTGCGCAAGCGCAAGGACCCGAGTTCGATCCCCGGTACCAAAAAAAAAAAAAAAAAAATAGGAAGTGAGGCTGAGTTTTAGAGTTTGGTCTAAGATAATGTCTGGGCTTTTCAAAAGTTCCAAAAGAACTGGGGGCAGTGAATAAGCCAGCTGAGGTCTGCAGTCTGTGACTGCCAGAGCCAAAGAAGCAGCTTCAGGGGATCTGTGTCACCTTTTAGAATTGAGAAACGTAGTTCCTGCTGCCCAGCTCCTCCCCTGCCCTTTGCCTTGGTGATCCTCTGTACCCTCTGACTTGCAGGATCCCCTGGCAGAGACAGTTCTCCTGAACTGAACGTGTAGCTTAGAGTATGGGTTTTAGGCTTCTGGTAACTTCTGAGGGGTGAGTGGTTCTGTAATAATAAGGATTAGGACTAACAATTGTAACCGAATAGAGGCATATTTTCACTGTTTTTATTATGCTTATATCCTTGGATGATTAATCGTTTGAGCCAATTTGTTTGTAGCTCTCCCCTAGTATTCTTTCCATCCAGGGAGGTTTATTAATGTTTTCTGACTATTATAAAATTTAGTTTACCAGCCACTAGGACCTTCAATAATAAGTCAAGACTGCTCTCACTTGGAGATAGAGTCATTAGAAAAGCTTGGAATCTTCACAGCTTGTTGGAAAGTTGCTATTTATTTTGGTCAGTAGATTGATTTTCTATTTTGCTTCTACTGTGTACACATGGAGAGGTTTTCCTTCAACTCATGAGCATACCCAGGTGTGCACATGAAAGATTAGAATTAGAGGATCTTTTGCCCATTATCGGAGCTTGACTCTGGTCTTCCTCTATGATTAAAATATTTATAGCCTACTTTAATTCCCAGCACCTTAACTGTTTCTTCCCTTTGATTGCTTATACTCTTGTTATGATTTATCTAGAGATTCTGGAAGTGTAGAAAAAGTAGTATGCAGGAAACCAGTTATCCCCCTTTTGGAAAACCAAAGTGCGAAGTGGTTTTGTTCATTGACTGGATGGTGTGTATTTGTGTAACAGTTGTTGTTGGTGAGGTTAAGATCCATTTCTTGGAACCATAGTCCCTAAATTTCATGTAAAGCTGTATAAGGCCCAGATACAGTTTAGTCATCAAATTTCCAGCCCACAACAAAAAGAAAAATGAATAGAATACCCCAACTTCCAAAACCTCAAAGGAGAGTTATTTTTATTCATACTGTAATGGCCATCAGGCTTTCAACAACATGGGATTAATTATCCCAGCAAAAATAACAATACCCCTAATCTGTTTTCGTGGTTCTTTGTCTGTGATGGAACCAATTTACAAATAAAGCTTGATATTTTACTTTGCAGTTCTCAGCCCCACCAACCTCCTACAGAGATTGGGCTGGGCTACCAGTTTGGAAAAATACACCCAAAATTCTTGGAGTTGAGAGTTCTCACAGCAGTAGAACTCGTGTTTTCTTGGTCCAAAGGTAATCCTTATTTGACTTCAAACTAATTTGAAATAGATTAAGTGAAAACCATTCTCCCCATGTGTGATTGTGATATAATTGATATCATCCAGGAGCCCACTGTGAGCACATATTAGAAGCTCCATATTAGGATTCAAGTGGGGTTGCAGGACTCACTTCTCCCTACTGAAACAGCAGGGCCATCCTGACTGAAGCCAATGTGCAGTTATTATTCTTTGACTCATTTACCTAATGCAGGCATTCTCTTTGATCTGTTGCACTGATAACACAAAGTGATAGCCTGTGATTTTTGAGTAAATTATACTTCTGATGGGAACTGTTGGAAATGTGTCTTAACCCATGGTTTTGCTTTTGTAGAACAGTGGTTTAAATGGTCTGACTAGGCTGTAGGAAAAGGTGTGTAGAGTGGCATGGGGGTGACCAAGTTAGACGATGGGCAGAGGGAAGATGGCCTTGAGTGCCAGAACTGGTAGTTTAGAACTGTTTTAGTAGGTGGTGGGAAGTGAGCTAAAGTTTTTGAGCAAGGGAGTCTCCAAATTGAGCCGCAATTCAGGAGAAATTATTTGGTAGGAGGCTTTAGTAATAGAGTGTAGGAATGACTTTCCTGGTCACAGTTGAGACTGGAGAGCAAGCAACCTGTGAAACCCAAGTGTCAGAAAGACTAACACACTGGGGGAATAGGATGATGTGTGGGCCGTTCTAGGGCTCCCTGATTACAGTCTCAGGAGAGAAGAAATTGGGGATAGTAGGTCTTTAACAATTAAAAAATTTAATTGACATAGCAATTATATATACTTGTGGTGTACAGTATGACATCGGTATCTATCTATATCTCTATCTATTTATACCTATATTACCAAATCAGAGCCATTGGCATATCTGCTACCTCAAATTTTTAAACTTTCTTTGTGGTGAAAACATTCAATATCTTTTGAAACATCTCATAAATTCTTGACTGTAGAACTCTCTTCTGCTGGATCACAAGAGGTTATACCTGCTATGTAACTATAGTTTTGAACCATTAACAAATCTCTTCCTATCTCTCCTCCCCACTTCCTTTCCAAGCTTCTGGTAACTGCTATTCTACCCTGGAGCTCTAGGTTAACATTTTTACTTTCTACATATGAATGAGAAGAAACAATTTTTTTTTTTTTTTGGTACCAGGGATCAAATGTAGGACCTTGTGCTTGTGAGGCAGACAGCGGCACCACTGAGCTAAATCCCCGGCCCTGAAACAGTATTTTTAAAACCTCTCCAGGTGATTCTCATTTGTAGGTAGGGTTGAGAAATTCAGGGAAATGAATAACATATGGAGTTGATATACATATCAACTGAAAATTGAAGTAAATAATGTTTTCCAGTATGCCCATAACATGTTGAACTTTGCAGTTTAAATTGTGTGCCTGCTTCTTTGAAAAGAACTCAAAAATGACAAAAGGAAAATAGAATGAGCTGAGAATTGGAATGTGTTTGTAGACTAGTTAAAAACCATCACTAGAGAGAAAGATATCCCTGATTGGACAGAAATGGAGCAGAGTGACCATAGTCAAGGGGAGATGAAGATTTTTCTGCAATTGAATGTGCTCAGGGATTTCTTGATTCTCACCTTCCATAGTTTACTCTAATTTCCCCAAAACATCAATCTGTGAAAACAGGAATATGGGGTGTAACTGAAGAATGCAGTGAATGTTTAAATTTAAAAAATTATTACAGTAGAAGACACATTGCTTATAATCTCCCTCAAAGTACTCCTCCTCACTTTTCTTGCCAATTTTTGAAGCAATTCTAGAAGTTCTTTTTTTATGATTGTTTTTAGTTGCACTGTCATGGCTGCCCCAGTGTCCCCAGTCAATTCAAAATGTTTACTTTTCATGGACATTTTGACTTCGGGAAGAGCCAGAAGTTGCATGGTGTCAGATCCATTGTGAATAAAGGTGGATGAGGACATATCATGATGTTTTTACAAGCCTGCATTTCTGTTGGAAAGCACTTGGCAGGAGCATTCACCGTTTTTTAAATCACACCTTGTAAAGACACTCATGAAAGAGTACTTGAAGAATTGCTTCAGAAAAAGGCAAGAATGATGGCATAAGTGTATTCCAAGTGAAGGGGGTTAATGGCAATGAGTCTTTTACTGTAATAAATTTTTAAAAATTTAAACATTTACTATATATTTTGATCATACCTCATACTTTTCTTTTTTCTTTTTAAAAAAATACTGTGGAGTGGAAGAATTATATTGGCCACTTGGTACAGTGAAATCTGAGTTCTGGTCATTCCACTGTTTATTAGGGAAGGGGAGAAAGTAACTGGTACATACCATGCAACTCCTATATGATGAGAATTTATATATATTATTAACTTGTACAACAGTCTTACGATGTAGGAACTAACCTTTCAGTTTTATAGTACACTTCTTTTCTTTCTCCAGAGCCTGTCTCAGCATGGTTAAGAAACAGGAGATAGGCTTGGAGTGCTTTGTTGTAACAGAGAACACAGAGGTAATTAGTGCCTTTATGAGTCATTGTGGTGATAACCCGGACGAGTGACACATTCGTATACCATGAAGGTAGGTGACAATGGAGATGTGCAGAAGGAAGCAGAGTTCCCTTATCATAACCCAAGGGTCCAGAGAGTTATGATAAGCATAGAGAGGAGTTAGAGAGAGATGTGAATCCACCTTACTCTCCTCACATAGGTTTTTGTTTCATTTTGCTGTTTTCTTTTTTTTAGATGAGGTCTCACTTATTGTCCAGGTTCTGACCTCAAATATGTGGTCCTGCTGCTTCAGCCTCCCAAGTAGCTGGGTCCACAGGCATGTTCCACTGTGCCTGGTTTTACATTGACCTTTTAGCCCAGCCCCAATGGCTTTCATTCTACCACTCCTCCAAAAATGCCTTTGTCAAAGTCACCAAGGATATTGATACTGCTAAATCCAGTGGTTGGTTTCTTGCTCCTGGTTTACTTGACCTAATGGAATATTTGACTCTGACCTCCTTGAGACACCTCCTTCCAGGATTCTACCCTTTCCTGATATTCCTCTTACCCGTACTCCACCTTCTCTGTTTCTTACCCTGGTTGTTCTTGTCCCAGTGAATTGTGGTTGTTGAGCTGCCCAAGATTGATTTTTTTCTTTTTTCACTGCCTACATTGACTCCCTTTGTGATCACTGTAAAAATCTGTCTCTTCTGTCTGCCTCTCCCCATGGATGTCTGATATGTGGCTCAAACTTACTATGATCAACACCTCAGCCATGTCTTCCTGAGATCTCACCCAGACAATTTAATCTTTTTAAAAAATGCATCCTGCATTGAACATTTTTTTTCACATTCTGCATTGGCAACTAGCAAATTTTCCTACTTTTGTCATTAAAAAATATGGGCCGGGGATTTAGCTCAGTGGCTCTGCTGACTGCCTTGCAAGAGCAAGGACCTGAGTTTGATCCCCAGTACCGCCCAAAAAATAAATAAATAAAAATAAAAAGTATTCAGACTTTGACCACTTTTCACTACCGTTATCCACTACTGTTACCCTGATCTACTAGCTTCCAACCTGGTTTTTCTGTCTCCTTTCTTGTATCCCTATAGCTACAGATTAATCCAGTAGCTTGAGTGGTTCTTTAAAAACATGTCACATTGGGCCGGGGAGGTGTTCAGAAGGGATTGGTTCCAGAACTTCCCACAAATAGCAAAATCACGATGCTCAAATCTCTCATAAAATGGTGAAGCATTTGTGTATAACCTATGCATGTGTTCCCATATACTTTAAATCATCTCTAGATTGTTTTTGATACCTAATACAGTATAAGTGCTGTGTAGATAGTTGTTATACCGTATTGTATAGGAAATGAAAAAGAAGTCTGTATATGTTTTGTACAGACAATTTTTTAAAAAAAGTATTTTAAATCTGTGGTTGAATCTGTGGATACAGAACTCTCAGATATGTAACACTGACCATACTTTTCATTTTTATCAGTAAAAGCCAAAGCTCTTTTGGTGACCTGTGAGAGTAGATGGTCAGTGCCACCTTTACTCCTTATTTATCTTTCTCATCTTGTTTCCTGTCACTCTTCCACTCACCTTCCTCTAAACACAATCTTTCCTTTGCTGATATTCTCTATGCCATGCCTGCTTCTGCCTTAGGGGCTTTGCATTCTTGCTCTTTTACCTTGTACTACTCTTTCTAGATGCCTTCATGGCCAGTTTCTTTAGGCCTTTGCTAAAGATGTCACTTCTCATGAGGGCTTAACTGATCACCAAATTCTAAGTTCCAACCATTCCATCTTCTGCCCAACAGTCCGTTTCCTGCTTAATTTCTTTATTATATTTGCTGCCTTACTAATTATCTTAATCATTTTGTTTATGTTTGTTTCCCCTCACTAGAAAGTGAGCTCATTAGGGAAAGGAAGGGAAAAGACTCCTGTCTGATTGCTCTTTGCTCTTGCCCTGGACCAGCGTTTCACATGTATTAGGTGTTCAATAAATGTTTGAGTGACTTATGTGAATGGTACTCAATATCATATTAAGATAAAGATATATTTTGGTGAGAAAAATTCTGGAAACACTTATATTGAGGGATTGGAGGTCTAGTAAAGGGTTATAAATTTGAGTCAGATCTATAAATGTCAAGTGTTTAATAAAGTAGATAATATTGGTAATAGAATGAATTTTAAGAGATGGAGTTACAAAATTAACTTATAAAACTAAGAAGTAACTATACATTGAAAAGGAAGCTATAGAGAAATGGAATTAGCTAGGAGGCTATATTTATAAAGAGGTAGTAAATCCAGTGCTTACTCAATAATACGGTACTTTTCAACAGTAATGAGAAATCCTGGTAGTGGAAATGATATTGTTAAAGTTTTGATATAACTTTCCATCAAAAGAAGTCAACAGATTATTTTCTGTGTATCTGAGCAAAGCAGTAAGACAACAGTGATTAGTGGAAAGTACTCTTGATGTGGGAAAGGAAGTAAGCTACTTTGGGAAATATGGATGCTGTAGAAATTAATATTCTCAAGTCTTCTGAGGATTCCCACAGGGGACTGGTGTATTTTCCAAAGTTCTTTGTTGTGATGAGATGTGGAGGATTCTTTTAAAGTGCCAATTTGTGAACATAAGGGTGTGCATACCAAAGGGAATCAGAAATGCAAGAAATGCATGTGAAGCCGCTTATTCCATTCCATGTCCTTAATAGTTTTGTTTTCATCTCAGCCCTTTTGTCTAGAGGTATAATTAAAGTTCTCTGTTGTGAGAGGTTCAGATGCCTTTATTGTAAGATTTCTGGTTGCTCTAATTCCTGTAATAAAGGAATTGATTCTATTGTCAATATCCATTAAACTCATTACGTACATATGCATATATATATATATACATATATTACATATATATGCATAATGGACAAAAGTATAACTTTACTTTCTTTCTGGATGTACCATCAGATATGATCAGATGTTTTGTATTAAAAACTATGTGTAAAATCTCTTCTGAACCTCATTGTCTCTTGTAGCTCCTGTGTAAATTCTGTCTCGAAGCTCCCTAGCTACCTGACCACATCGTTTTTCTAATTCATCCTCACCCTCTCAGCCATTTCCCAGCCTTGCTTCCTTACCATTCCCTTTAGAGAAAAGACTCCTGAAATTTTCCTGTGACCATCATTTAATTATGTTTCTTAACTCTGTACTGATTTGACCTCCTTTTACTTCCTTGGAATTTGGCTTTGTTCATAAATGTTACTTTTTTGAAATCCCCTCTTTGTCAGATCTCCCTTGGGTTCACAGATGAAACTGTTCTTACCCTCCTTCTCACAATTTTCATTGGTTCCCTTTTTACACCACTTTTTATTCTTTTCAATGAGCTTATAAACTTATCCTGGCTTCTATAATTGCCTTTACGTGAATAAAATTCAATTATATCATCCCAGTGAAGATCTTGAGTCCCAAGGTAATGTCTTCTACATATAGGACATTTTACTGTCTGTGTCACTTTTATCTATGACTTAAAATGTGCAAAGCTGAATCAATCACTTTTCCTTAGAAAACATTCAACGTGTTTTACTCTCTACTCCATTTCTGTAATTCACATTCTCAGGTCTCCCTGGACTGGAAGACTTGGTGCAATATTTGCCTCCTTATCTTTCATCTGCTGCCCACCTAGCTTTAATGCCCTATTGATTTTCTTTTCTAAATGTCTCCAGATTTACCCCTTTTCCATAGGCCTCCACTGCATATTCTGTGAATTTGTCTTCAGAGGAGATATGACAAGGAAAGAATAGGAAGAGTGATCCCATCCAATAAACATGCCCAGATTAATCTTCCTGTAGGCCGCCTTTGCTCATGCCTTCATTTTCCATGGTTTATCTATTCCTTCATAGCTGCACAGCTCATGATAGTTAAATCTTGGAAGTGGCCTGTATGCCCATCAACAGATGAATGGAAAAAGAAAATGTGGTATTACTGGGCCATAAAGAAGAATAAGTATTAGTAAGAGTCTCAGAATATATAGATACAAAGAGTTCAATGTGAAATGTGGAAAATGTAGATGTAGAGCCTAAATATGAATGTGAAGAGCTGTACTATTTCAGTTATTCCAACTTTCTTTTTTTTCTCCAATTATTCCAACTTTCAATGTGTTTTTATTTACGGTAAAATATAGTTCATATTTTTCTTGACGTTTTCCACATAGCATATGTATTGTACAGAGTAAGGTGAAATATCTTGTTAGCTGATTGAAGTATTAAGAGTAGTCTTTGCTATAAAACCAATCAAGCAAATATTTTCTCAATTATGAAACTATACTTCAATTAACCTTATGCATTTAGAACTAGTTGAAAATTGGGCTAAAAATGAATTAACTCCAAAACTTGCTTTGATATGGCCTGATAAAGCCCCCCCCCCCAACATGGTCTTGTGATATAATACAGGTTGGTCTTAAACTCACTATGAGCCCAGGCTGGTCTCAAAATCATAGCAGTCCTACTGTCTCAGCCTCCTGAGCACTGGGATTACAGATATGTAGCACCATGCCTGGCTGAAAAACAGTTTTCCTAAGCTAAAGTATAGGTACCCATGTTCGAAAGCTCCTCTCTCTAGTGTTTAGTTGCCAATGCTTTGGCCTTAACTGATAAAATATAATTTTGTCAGTATCTTGATTAAGAAGAAACAATATGATTTTTAGATTGAAAAAAAAAGAGAGAAAGTGAAGAAAATATGTAGTTTTCTTAGTGGGGGCAGTGCTGGAGTTTAAACCCATGTTTTTGTGCATAGTAGGCAAGTGCTCTACCACTGAGAGACAACCCGGAGTTTGTACAGTTTTTAAGAGCACTCTCCTAAAGTTGATTACAAAAGTGAATACTTGTGAACATTTTTTCATGCTCTGAAAATATATTTTAATAGGTATTATATTTTATAACCCATCCTGATATCAATTAGCTAAAATCCTACCTAGGAATGTCCCAATTTATTAAGTTTTGGAGTTAATTTTCCTGTGAAAGGGATAACAAAAGGATGAATGAAAAGGAGTTGACATTTTTATTGTTTTTGGTAGATTAAAATAGTGTGGTTTGGGCAAGTAAGAGTGTGGGAAAATTTTCCTATTATTTATCATGTAAATTTTGAGAATTTGCTTGGAACTGATTGTACAGAACTAATACTGAGAAGTTACTTTATAAATTGAATATTGGAAAAAAATGAGAGCAACAGAATTCAGCAAACAGCTGAACAGATATTATTGTGAATAGGTAGTGTGGAGAGAAGCAGTACCTAGAGATTATATTTTAGCATGCAGTTATATCTTTTTAACCATATCTTATTCATCTAGTATACTTCATATTTACTAGGAATTCAGTAACTGATTTTTGATTAACAAGTACATGAATTTTTCTTATATTTTCAAGCCTTTGATTAAATTATTATGCATTGTTGCAATTGATCTTAAAGTGGCCTTCCCAATGAACCAATCCTCGCAGTAGACATTTCTTGTGTAAGCACCCTTTCTTCGGTTCAGGGCTGGTCTCGTTGTGGTTTTCCAGTGACTCCCAAGGCTGATTCATAAGAGATCTTGAAGCTTCTACCTGGGTCTTATGGAAGATTTGCTTATGGAATGCTGCCTCTTGAATTCAGCTGCCTTGTAAGCAGCACAACTATTCTAACACTGCCATACTTGTGAGAGGCACGAGCCATGTGGGGAGGCCCTGAGATACGAAACGTCATTGGGTAGCTGGGGAGAGGTCATGGTGTGCCAAGGTGCCATACATGTGAGAGATGAGAAGATAAAGCCATCTTAGAAATGGATCCTCCAGCCACATCAGCCGATGCCACATGTAGCAGAGATGAAGTGTCCAGCCAAACTCTTTAGATTCTTAACCCACAAAATTATGAACAAAATCATGGTTACTTTAACTACTAATTTTGGCATAGTGGTTGTTTTGTTTTGTTTGCATTGCAATGGATTGAATGTTTGCCCCTTCCCAAATTCGTATGTTGAAATCTTACTCCCAGTGTGATGGTTATAGGAGTCGGGCCTTTGGGAAGTAAATAATGACTCAAACTGGATTCCCTTGTGAGAGGAACTCAAGAAAGCTGCCTCACCCTTTTTCTACCACACAAGGATGCAACCAGAATTAGGCAATCTGTAACCCAGAGAGGGGCTGTCACCAAAGCCCCACCATGCTTGGCATCCTGTTCTTGCATCCTTCCAGAACTGTGAGAAAAAAATTTTTGTTTATAAGCCACCTAATGAATGATAATTTGTTGTAGCAGCCTGAACTAAGACATGCAGCTTAACCAAAATACAGCATATAGAAACATGTAAATCATCACAAATTCCACAAATTGAACAAACCTGTGTAATTAGCATGTAGATTAAGGATCACAATATTGCTTGTGCCTCAGAAGTATTCTCATGTGCCTTTCCATTAGTGGCCTTCTCCAAGGGTAAGGACTCCTCTGATTTCCAGCATTACAGCTTAACTTTGTTTGGCTTTGAATTTTATGTAACTAGACTTACCCATTTTATACTTTTTTTTTAAGTACTGGGGGTTGAATCCAGCTTATGCAGGACAAGTGCTGTACCACTGATGCTCCAGCCTTCTGTTCTCTTTTTCACTTAATGTTTGTGAGATTTATCTGTCATTGAGTGTAGCTGTAGTTAAGCCATTCTCATTGGTATACAGTATATTAGATGAATTTCACACAATTTGTCCCCTCGACTGTGGATGGATATTTGAACGTTTCTAGTTCTTGACTATTTTGAACATTCCACTATTAACATTCTTCTTGATGATTTTTAATAAATGCTTGTACTCCTTTGTGTGGGGTGATATTTTGAATTGTTGGATGACTATTTTGTACTTAAAAATAAAAGCTTTAAGCCAGTCTGGACTACAATGGTTGGTATATATACATATATACACACATATATGTATGTATATATATATGTGTGTATATATATATGTATATATATAATTAATATACCTAGCTAGCAGGTTTCATAGCTTAGAGTAGTTATTTAAGAAATATATGTTGATCGATCCTTTAGAAATTTTAAAACACATATGGCTGGCTCCCTACAAAAACTTCTGAATTAGTCATGGAGTTTATACTCCAGTGCTAAAGTACAAAAAAAAAGAAAGAGAATGTCCTTTCATTAAGACATTTTTAAAAAATTAATAACAGTTTATTAAGAAGTATTTCATCTGCTCAGACCTGTTGTTTTTTGCTTTGCAAATAGTGTGAGAAAGAAAATTATTTTGTTTCTTATAATGATAAAAAAGGATACTAATAAACCACTGAAGACTCTGTGAACTATGATCACACTTAAGGGTTTTTAGCTTCAGTAAGTTACTTGTTAGGCTAGAGCTAATAAAGTGTGCTTGTAGGAATAACTGAAAAGAGTCTTAAAGCATATGTCCTCTATTTTGCTGAGTTATGTTTTTAAAGATGCATCATATCATTTCTACAAGGAAAATTAATGGATACTAACATTATAGTTTTTCTTCACATCTAATCAGCTTGAGGAATTTCCTTGTTCTTTGCTTTTTTGGTGTAACCTTTGGACTATTTACTTAAAAAATTACAATGCTAAAACTATTCCAAATAAACCAGGTCTGATTATTTTCAATCCTAGCACACTTACTTACATGCCAATACCATACGGAAAAGTTTGATTCATAAATGCCAAAACAAATTTTTTTGTAATGTGTAGCTCTGGGACAAAAAAAAAAAAAAAGGGTGACATAGAGATTGAAATTAATGGCAGATGATTTTATAGCTTGTGGTTTGTGTTTGTGGTTGTTAACTCTGAAGACTAAGGATATATATAAAAGATTAAAGAGTCTTTTCAACTACCAGGCTAAAAATATACATGTTTACAAACCAATGCCATGCACTTCATGTCTTGGTCAGTTGCTAGTATTTTTTAATACTGTGATGTTTCTTACATTTTCGTATTCATTAATTTATACAATAAACATTTTTTGAGTGTTTTTCAAGGGGCAAATTCCACTCCAGGCCACTCAGTTTTCGTAGACAGTGCTCTTCTCTGGCAGGGCTTATAGTCCTGCGGGAACATCAGATATGTAGACATATACAGTGTGGCATCGCCTAGCATATAAGCAGAGTTGGATCACCAATTCCTTTAGTGTAGGGGATCATGGCAGTTTTACAGAGCAAGTAAAACTTGAATTGGATCTTGAAGGAAGTATAGGGATGTCAGCAAAGAAGTGGATAGGAAGGTTTCCTAAGCAGAGGGAGTAGCATGATCCAAAGCCACAGAGCTGAGAAAGGCTCCGTGTGCTCAAGGAACATGGTAAGTTCTGTTTGCTTTGAGCTTAGGGGCGCATTGAGGAGAAGAGAGAAAGAAGAATGGGGCTGAGGCAGATTACGATTTTCACCGCCAGAAACCAAGAACCCATCCTGTCCTGGGACCTCACCCTCCCTCCTTTAACTTGGAATATTGTAATAATTTGGGAACTGGTAGCCCTTGGTGGAATTGAAATGAGTTGAAGGAAAGGTAGACTTTGGAGCAGAAAATAGTAATACTGGGTATTCCAGAAAAGGAAGAAAAAGATTTGAGTATGAAGAATGGAGTGGAGATCCTGTATGTTTTTGAAACTGAGCAGTTCAGTTGGTCCTTCCTAAAAGAGCGCTGCTACAGTATGGATGGGTGAAAGATTTGGGAGGTTTGAAACCTCTACAATATTAGCATTCTATAGATCATTACACCTGAGTTTTTGTACCTTTGTCTCTCTATTCAATGAAATTGTAGAGCACATTTAGCTGAAATAGTTGTTGATGTAAATCATAAGATCAAGAAACACAATTCTTTTTAATGGGAAGCTACGATGGTTTGAAAATAAGAAAATAAAATGTAAAGACAGATTCAAAGTTCTGCAGTTCTCAATTACTGGCGGAAAGATACTGGGTGTTGTATACAAGTGCCTAAGGTAAGGGGGCAGTGTATAAAATGTAAAAGGAGCCTCTTACCAGTAAGACCCAGGTAAAGGAAGGTGATGTCTCTCTACCCTCCATCAAGGCACTCCATTTAGTAGTTTTAGATAGTATCTTTTAAAAGTGACAGTCAAAGAAGAGAATGGCTAGCTAGGAAGGTAACCTGTTGTGAAAGGTCTGGGAACAATATTATAGCCACAACAGATAATAAAACCGAGGCCCTTTACTCTCTAATTGAGCTAAAGCACCAGACAGTTGCTGAGAACAAGAATTGTCTGGAGGGAAGACAACAACCACTAAATACAAGTCTGAGGAGGGAGGTTCAGTCTTTCTAATGTTTTTCATTGTGAACCAGAAACGAAATAACACTGGAATAAATACTTCTAAGATAATGAGTTCCTTGTGAGCAGGAGAGTTCCAGCTGAGGATGGAGGCCAACTTGTCACAGGTGCTATGAGTGTGACTATGACAGTTTTACCTAGATGGCCATCAGTATCACTGGACGATGCCTGAGAATGCCTTGATATCCTTCAGATGTGTGAGAACCAGACGGCCTCAGCTGAATGTTCTTAGGCGGCCTGAGACAAGCGAGACCAGGGCCGGAGGCAGGGCCGTGTGCTGACAGGCTCTATTGGAGGGTTATGGGTGCAGAGTGACTCGGTTGCTATACTCTGAGGCAACTATAATAATTACAGCTACTGGGGATTGGATGGAGGACCTTCATGCCTGATACTTGGCCGAGCACTCTGTACGTGTCATCTGCTTTAATCCTTGCAATAGACTTGGATGGTGAGATTTCAGAAAAACAAAAAACGAAAAACAAAAAACAAAAAACAAAAAAACACCTCACCTCTTTTTACCAGTGAAAAACAGAGGTTAAATACCTTGAATCCAGTTATGATATTTACTAGATATGTGACTTTGGGAAAGTTGCACTGTATCTGTATGCCTCTGCACCCCAGTTTAGAAGTGTGGTTAATGACAAGGCTTGACGCAGGTATGCTGTGTAGTTTAAATGTGTTTGGTACGTAGTAGGTGCTTAAAAAGATGTACTACCAGGTTGAAATTTTTGTGATGGCTTTAAAACTCATTCTGTTTTCACTGCAACACTTTGATTCCCACTGAGGTAGCAATGGACAGAAGAAGATAGGACCATTAACAAAAGAAATATAGACAAATATTAGAATAGTTATTCTTTGCAGGGAAAATATTTTAAAACACATGCATCGCATTTAGGAATTTAGTAGAGAGCCCAATAGAAGTTGATGAATATGTGGATAGACTTAACATTTTTATGTAATCATAGTTTATAATATTTTGGCTTTGTATTTCCTTATTTGTCAGCTTCTGTCAATCTAAAACGTTACCTACTTTTATAACTTACCTACTTCAAAACAGAGTGGGATTACCTTTTCCTTTCAACCCTCCTAGAATGTTCTTTGCGTATGATATTGTTTCTTGGCTTATATTACATTTACTTATATAATTATCTTATCCTCTCCACTAGACCTGAAGCTCAGTTTTGGCATGGTCTTCAGCATTCTCTTTGGTATTTCTTGTAGTACTTCAGTTTGGGTATGTAAAGACTCAAATCTTCTTTTGATTGAATTGAGCCACATTATTAAGCTTTAATTTTTGTTCCTTTTCTCGATCCCTTTAGACAATAGGGAAGATATCTGTAGAACATTTCCTGTGGATCGGCCATAGTGGGATTTTTAGAAAAACAGATATGCTAATCCTAAAATTTTAATTTTACATACTTCCTCAAAAACAAACATTACTTTTAATAAATCTGGCTCTGAATCTTTATTTGGTATCTGCATACTGATTGTTTGATGAATGGTGGAAGAAAGAAACCCGGTTTCCCTATGGCCCTGCTCCAAATGGCTTTCAGGAAAAAAGGTTAAATGATTAAATATTCCTGCTAATGACTTCTGTATGTGAATTCTTCCCTGCAAAGCCCAGGGGTAATAGTTCAGTGATGTTCCAAAATACAGGTACCTTGTAACTCCTGTCGTCTCCTCATCCTCACTGTCACTTAGTTTGCACGCTCTGATTCTCACCTGAGTTATTGCAGAAGTTCCATAATTGAGGTTCCTCTCTCCTCTCCCCGCTCAGGATTCAACCCAGGAACTCACAGAGCTGGGCAAACATCCTACCACTGACCTACATTCCCAGTCTCCTGGCTACATTCCTGACTCAGATGAGTCCTCTACTCTGTGGCAGTGGTGAAATTTCTATACAGATGACCTCTCACCTAGACTGCACACAGTTAAATTCTAGGCAGTGAAGCTGCCCCTGAGGGCCCTCCACTGTCCCTGTTCTATCGAATTTCCTGAAGCACCCTTTTCCTGCCCTCTTCTTTTTGCCAGACTCCTTGAACTTTTTGCTCTAGAATTCCAAGTTTAGTTTTGTTTTTTTCCCCCATTTGCTTACTTATTCTTTGATTACCCATGAAGTATTATGGAGTGTCTCCGCAGTCATGATTATGGATATGAGCTCTGGATCTACATGACCTGCACCAAACCTGTGTAATCCTAGAGGGTTCTTAATCTCTTTCTCCTTCAATTTGTACAGACGTATTAGTGCCCACATCATAGGGTTGTTGTGAAGATTGAGTCAATAACTGGAAAGAGCATAGGATGGTGCCTGGCACATGCAAAATGTGCATCATGTCACTGTGTGCTTGGGACCACACTGGACATTGATGTCCTCAAGCTTTCTGCTCTCCTCTCTGTGTTGAGTGCTCTTCTTTGTTAACTTGAAGAATTTCTAAATATTTTAAAAATGATCCTTCTAAGGTATTGGCTTCTTAGTGAAGCCTTTGCGTATCACCTTTCTACCCTTGCAAGGAGCTGATCACTCCATCTTCTGCCTTGCTTCTGAACCTGGAAAATAAATATTTATGTGACATAACTTAATTCAAGTATTTATATTTATATCTGCGTCCCCCTGCTAGATTATGAACTCATGAGAACAAAGGCTACGATTTATGCATCATCGATTTCTTGGAAGCTAGCTCAAGTCTGGTGCATAGTACTCAATAAATAGTTGTTGAACTGTGTTTTTTTTTGAATTGGACATTAAAGCACTTTTTGATTTCAAATGATGGTGGTATTGAATTTCAAGTTATAGGACTCAAATTCAGATCACTTTGTCACTATGTTGTACTGCTATCCTGAATATACACACATGTATATCTGTTTGTATATATGTCATTTGATCTCTATATACCTGGTTAAATAATTCCTGTGACTTGTTCATTCATTCATTTACTTCTGGTAGTTTATAAGAAATAGATTTCTCTGACTTCCTATGTAGAGCTGCAAGCCAGGAGTGGTGGTGATTCAGTGCCAAAGCTCTGTTACTGTCTGCCTGGAAGACTGCATGTCCACTGGTTTGGTTCAAGCTGTGCTTTAATAAGCAGGAGCTCAAACACTTGACGAGGAGAAATCCAGCTGAGGACTCTTTCAAGTACACAAGCTGATCATGCTAAATGCTTTTCTGGGTCATGTTCATTTCATAAAACCAGCCAAGTCCCAGCTTTCCCTGAAGAGGAAATGCTGAAGGTCCCTAGCTGTCATGTGGGGTGAGGAGGAAGCCAGGGATGGAAAAGGGGAAGGGCCCATACCACCTCCTTTTGCTTGGTGAGTCATGGAACAGGCACCCAGCCAGTGCCACAGGTCCTCACTCAGGCTTTCGGGCTGTGCTGAAATGCAGAAGTTTTTTCTTTTGTAGTGACCACGTTGTTTCAGTGACCAGAGAAACATGACATAGAAGCAGACAAAACACACCACGTTCCTGCCAGTTGCTAGGCTGAGCACCGGGGTATGAGTGTTTGAAGTATGCTTCCCATGTTGATTTCCTAATCATGCCTTGCTTTCAAAGCCAAATACAATAGCATTGTGAACACTCACTAGCATTTGGGAGGCTTTGCTGCCAAGCTAATTAACACATTTCAATGTAGAAGGATGAAAATAAAAGGGATGCTTTTGATCAAAAAGTAGCTTTGTGGGAAATTTGATTTTTTTCTTATTTAAGGATTATTTCTAATTTTGTGTTATAATGTTGTAAATATTCATTCCATTGGCCATGTTTCAATCTTAACTCCTGCAGTTTTTAGATTATATTTAACATTGAGGCCAACGTAGTTCCAGTGGGCTTTATCCAGATTTTCTTTCAAGAAATCTATGAATTATTGAAAAGATAGTGTGCTTTGGATCTAAATGTCAATACCAGAGCAGCTTATCTGCGTGATGACTTACTTGTGCACTGATTAAACTTAGTTTTTCTTATTGTCAGAGCTAGGTAAACAGTTGTTTGCACTGGAATACCAGAGCTCTCATGCTAAGCAGGGCAGCATCCTGAAGTCAGAGGCGGAAGACCTCCTAGGAAGGCCAAAACTTGGGAAGCTGAGAGTTAATTAGGATGAGGGGTGGCTTCTCTGGATGCCTAAACAGATTTTCAAGGAATGGTTTTTGAGTGACATTAGGGTGCGACTTTGGGGCTTGGTTGATTGTGGGGGCAGCTGTTTGCCTGTGAATGGTGGTTTGAGTCCATTCATACAAGCAACCAGGGTCACCACCAGCGCTATCCAAAGTGATGTCCTTTAATTCTGTCATCAGGACCAGGAGGTTTCTAGCAGGAAGCACAGCTCTGATGGAGGCTTTAAAGAAACTTTGTGACTAGGAAGCCACATGTAGTGGCCAGCTGTCACTGGGGAAATGGAAGGTCAAGGTTAATTTCACTTGGTTGGCAAAAGACTTTTTTGAGGGAAAAGTTCATTTTCATAACGTTTCTTTTCACTGGAGACAGAAGAAATGGGGAAAAGATGATCATGCTTTTTCTGCCATTCCCTTTGAACTCATCAAGCTGTACTGCTGAAGATGATTTAATGTGCAAGGCACAGTATGAGGTGCATTGTGTATATAAATTCTTTTAATCCCCCTGATAATCTAAGAAGGTAGGTACCATTATTCTCCCCTTGTTGTGGATGGGGAACTGGGAGGTAGAGAGATTAGGCAACTGCTCAGAATCACCTAGCTAGCAAATGACAGGGCTGGGATCTGAACTGGAGGAGTCTGGTGATAAAGTCCTTGGTCTTGGACAGTAAACTGTGTTGCCTGGATCTTTTGTGAAGCATTTCTCTTCTTGAGTTTAAGTCATAGATTTATATTTGTGTTACTTCCACTTTACCATGAATTTCTCATGGCAGAGCTTTAATTTTGTTTCTGTGGCACCTGGCATGGTGCCTGCTTGTCAGGAGTTTTACCACGTTGTGGAATGCAATGCCAGCAACCTGGGACAGAGACAAACAGTAAGGGGTAGAACTTCAAGTGGTGTCTGTGACACTTTTCAACTTTTTTCAGGATTAATAGAAAAATCTCTTCTGTCAGAGTTTAGAATTCACTGAAGCCAAAGTTAAAGATGATAAGAAAAAGAAAATCACTTACTTCTGATGTGTTTTTTGCCCTTTTTTAAAGTCACTAATGTTTACATTTTTTTTCTGGAATGATGTGAAGCCAGTCAACTTCCCTTAAAAGTCAAACTAGCAAGTCATGTGGTTATCAACCCCACATAAATCATTTTAGAGCCACTATTGTCATCTTAAAGCTTGATTCTTTTCTTTTGTGCTTTCTGGGCAACTTTAGAACATTCATTATTCCTCTGCAATCTGCTGGATTTCTTCATGGGTTCTGAAATTGTCCTTCTGTGGGGAGAATTATATGCACAGGGTTCAAAGTTTCAGGGACTGAGTGCTCTGGTTTGGATGTGGTTTGTCCACTAGGATTCTTGTGTTAGAAACTTGGTCCTCAGTGTAGCAATATGAGGAAGTGGTGAGACTTTGGAGAGACAGAGCTAGGAGGAGGCCACTGAGGATGCTGCCCTCAGAGGGAATTGGTATAGTACATTTGAGACCTGCAGTAGTTCTTGAAAGAAGATGATTGTAAAAAAATGAGCCTGCTCCTATTTCTGGCTTCTTATTTCATGTGATTTTGCCCTCTGGCTCATGCTTCTTCATGATACCATCTGTTATGATGTGACTGTCATCCATAACATCATAACATCATCAAAAGGGACTGTCACCAGAGACTGAATCAATGGGAACTCCCAATCAGCAACTTTTCAACCTCCAAAGCTGAGCTAAAGAAGGCTTTTCTTTTTATAGAGTATGCAGCCTCAGATTTTTTTTCATAGTAACAGAAAACAGACTCACATACTAAATTCATCGTGAATGAAGTTGCAGCCTGGCTTTGAAAGGCATCCACAGTTCCTTTACACCTACATTTTCGAGTTCATTTCCTGTTTTGCTTCCCTGTGTCAGCGAGACTTAGCTCTAGCCAAGGATTGCTAGGAGGCAGCATGACCCCAAAATTCCCAGAGATCTTGCTTTTCCACTGTAAGCTTGAACTCTGGATTTATATCTGAGTTTTTCAGATTTTTAAGACACAGAGCCAGCAAACCAAGGATGTGTAAGAAGCAGGTACATCAGGCACTGTTTTGTGACCTGTCTAGACAGTTAACCACGCTGTCACTTACATGGTTTACTTGCCTCATAGACTTCTGAGGGAGCAGCTCCTGGTGTCCTTTAAGGGAAGGACAGCAAAATGAAGAAATGAAATATGGATGTGAAAAAAGAGGTAAGAAAGGAAAGCTAATATATGATTTAAAAAGTCATGCTAAAGTGAGTAGAGCAGATGTAAGTTTAAATACAAGTGGAATTCTAATTTAGTTACTAGAAAGGATACTAAATTTCCTTCAATATTTATTGTTTCAAAATTAATTATCTACCTAAATTTTGCTTGAGTGTTTTTAAAACTTAAAAACCTTAAATACTCTAAGATTTAGACATTTCCATATCTAATTAAAGAGAATATTATATTACTAAATATTTTATCAGCATAAATCTTTAAAAATTTTATTTTAATGTAATAGAAGTAGATATTAATGAAGGAAGTATAAAAATTATCAACAAACTTATTTAAGTCACTGATGTTTCTGTCACTTTATCGTTTTGAATAATTACTGTAGTTTTAGTATATGTGCTGCCGAAACAAGCACAAGATTACTATAGTTTATAAGTATTTGAACTGATTTGTAAAATTAGAATAGAGATTAACATATACAGTGGTGTTGGTTTAATAATGTTACTGAGAATTTCATGCAAAATTATTGAAGATTTTGCTATTTTTAAATAAAAAACTTAAGAATTTACTGTGGCAATTTAAATTTGTCTTAGTATTAAATACAGTTAGCTTTACTTACCATTCCTTAATCACTCACTATGATATTGGTGAATTTAATGATTTCTTAAGTTTGAAATGATTACTTACAAAGCTGTGAAAGTGCACTGAAATAGACATATTTTAAGAGATATTACTTATCCATTTACAATTGTCTTTGTAGTTCACTAAATATGTAAGTGTTCTAACCAAAATATGGATATATTTATAAGCTGAATATTTTCTGTTGAGTGGACTAATAATTTCTGAGTTTTAAAGTTTCCTAAACTGCTCATCTGTAAAAATGTGAACCTCTGTAGTGAATCTGGAAAATTCTACTTTTCTGGGTAGGGCTTATACTATTTCCATAGACTGGTGGTTCTGAAATGTCATCTAAGCATTACAATTACCATAGGAACTTTATTTTTTTTATTTTTATTTTTTTTTCTTAGTTCTTTCTTTTTTTTTTTTTTTAGTTCTTTTATTGGTACATTTTAGGTATACAATTTGTTTACATTTATCGTTGGGTGTTTGTACCTGTACATGATATATCTTGGTTCTTATTTTTTCCCCATTACCTGTGTGCCCTTCACCCCCTCCGCCCTTCCCTATTTACATAGATTTCATTTCCACTTTTTTTTTCTTTTCTCCTAGTTTTTCCTTTCCCCTTCCCCTTCATTCACTCCTTCATCTTTGGGCCTTTTTTCCTATTTCAAATGATCAATTATTCATTTTAATCATTTTAACCCTTGTTTACACTATCAGTTTCTCACACTAGAGAAGACTATTCGGTATTTACACGTGTGTGTCCTATTTATTTCACTTAAGAGTATCGCCTCGATATGCATCCATTTAGCTATAAATGACTCTAGTTTTTTGTTCTTTATGGCTTAGTAGTACTCCATTTTATAAAAAAGCCCATTTTCTTTATCCAGTTTCCAATTGGGCTGCTTCCAAGCTTTAACTATTACAAACTGTGCCGCTATGAACATGGGTGCACATATATCATTGTGGTATGATTCTTTTAATTCTTTTGGGAAGATACCCAGCAGGGGAATAGCTGGGTCAAATGGGACCTCTAGTCCTAGTTCTTTGAGGTATCTCCATACTGACTTCCACAGTGGTTGCACCAGTCTGAACTCCCACCAACAATGGAGAAGGGTTCCTTTCTCCCCATAACCCTGCCAGCATTTGTTATTTGTTGATTTCTTGATAGCAGTCATTCTTTTTGGGGTGAGGTGGAATCTCAGAGTTGTTTTCATCTGCATCTCTTAAATGACCAGTGATGTTGAACATTTTTTCATATGTTTATTTGCTATTTCTACTTCTTCGTCTGAGGAATGTCTGTTCATTTCAGATGCCCATTTTTGAATTGGGTAAAGAATTGAAAGAAATCAGACCTACCATAGGAACTTTAAAGAAATATCTAAATCCATTCCAGTAGATTCTGATTTACATGTGTGGAGTAAGGCCTGGAGACTTTTTTTTTTCGTCGCTCTTTAGGTCATTTTAATGTGCAGCCAGGGATAAAACCATATTGGCTTTAGAGGAGACAGTTGCGGATAACTGATACTATGTCCCTGAATGTCAGTCAGCACTGAGCTTGTCTGCCCTGAGGTTCCCTGCAGCCCATCTAGACCATGCAACTAGGCTCTGGGCCATTCACTTTCACCTGAGATTAAAAGCCCCCCAGAGGTTTTTGCCTATACTCCTCATGCCTTGAAATAGAAAGAATCTCGTCTAACCTTATTTATGTATGTCTGTGTATTTTCCTTAACTACTAAAAGGTACATTTCTGGAGGGACTGGCCTATGTGCTTGATACCATAATTATGTTTATTTCTCCCAACAAACCTACCAAGTAGTTATAAGGAGGCAACAAAAGAACAGAAAGAGGAAAGAATATAGTGTGCTCTAACTCATACAAGTAGTAGTTGGTAGAATTTAAACCCAAGCAAGTCTGATTTCAGAGTTCACATGGTTCATCTTCATCCTAGGGGTTCAAATAGAACACTCATGATGTGAGGCAGGGAGTGGAAGTGAACAAGGCTGTTCAGGGCTAAATATTAGAGAGTGATGGGGACTGGGAAAGAGAAGGCCACTGCTGCTCATTTCGACAGTTGCTACCAGGCAGAAATGTGATCTGCAGTGTAGTTAGGATGTCTGATTTTCTAAAAAAAGTTTCAGCATGAGTCTTTCTTAACTTTTAAGAAAAAGTAATTTAACCTTTATTACAGGTTGTACTATTTTTGTTGTTGTTCATCCTTACTAAAGAAAGCCCTAGGAAAGATAGGTACTGGAAAGACAGCACAAGCAATGTGTTAAGCTCTGTAAAAGGAGGGAGTAGATTCCCCCGACGAGGGACTTTCCCATGGACAGAGCTTCTATTGACCTACACTTGGTCTTTGTTTTGACTTTCTCTGGATCTGGTATAGACTGGTGTTCTGGGAAGCCAGAGCTAATCTGTGAGTGTTGGAATGCTATATTGGACTGAAGATGGTGTCAAGGACAATTGCCCGGTTTCGGTGCTGACTGTATGGTTCAGCAAGGATGAGGGTATTTTGATGTCATGGACAGGCTAAAATATTATAGGCAAGTGTTAATCCCGGAATCAACTCAACGTCCTGGTTTTGCTCTGTTTTCATAAATCAGTTTCTAATATGTGTGTATTAATTAGTCTCAGTTGAGAAACACGATGAACATTTCTTTAGTATTTATTAATTCAGTAAGCATTTTAGAACTTGGAGAAATACAGCATTTTGTAATTTTATGGAGCATTGCTCAAAATCTGACTTGATCATATTTAAGTCTTTTTTAAAAATTTCAGACTAAGGAGTGTTAAAAGCAACATTTAATATACAGATCTATGTCAGTGTTTGAATACTGCATACAATGCATTAGATATTCTTTAAAAGAGTGTAGTAAGTTGCAAAAACCATCATAATTAATGGCAATATAACTATAGGATCTGAATGTTGGCATTTTGATTTAGAAGCAAACAAAAGCTTATTTTCCATAGCCGCTGTAGCAACGGTCCAGATTCCTTTAGTTTGGATTATTCATCTGAACATAATAGGAGCTGTCTTCTTGTTAGAGAAACCAAACTGTATTCTTTCAAAGGCTATAGGGGGTCATTACTGGTACCCTAGAAAAGCAAGGGCAGTGTAATTAGTTATTCTTAAGAAAAATACTCAGCTGAACACATTTCAGTTGGGAATTCTGAGGTTATTAAAAGTTGCAGTGTTTACTTGAAAAGAAATAGATATTTGATGATTTGAAATGTTTATTCAGAATTTGAATCATTTAAAATTATGCATGTCTTATATTTGGAAGAAAAATTTCAGAATGTTCTAATTATTTTTAAATGATGAAACAATTATTTAAAATGGTTCTAGATTTACAGATATTTATAGGTGGAAATTCTGCCCAAGAACTATTTTTCTTAAATACAAATAATTTCTCAAATTAAAGTCTTTCTTTGACTACATTTTCTGACGACCCTCACAGGGTATTTTTTGAGCTATGTCCCTTTTTCATATAGGAACATTTATGTGGAATCATACCATTGAGGATGAAATGTCTAGTTTGTAGCCTAATTCTAGTTTCATAGGAAGAATACTACATCTTGCAACTGTTTTTTGAAATTTTAGAATATTATTTCAGTTCAATAGCTAATTATTATTGTTTTCAGTGCCAGTTACCATCGGCATACCAAGTATATAGGACTAAATGCCAATGAACATTTTATCCAATATGTTCTATTGGCAACCTCATTAAGAAAAAAATACATGAGCTAAGGAATTGGGAGAAATCATCATGGAGAAAGTGAGCTTTGATGTAGGGTCTGAAGGATGGTTGAGTGTACATAAACAGGTGATGCAGTTCTTATCAGTAACACTGATGATTGCAGGGAGAAGTGATTAAAGGCAGTGACTATCGTGATTGAAGTGACTGTAGGAAGATAATATTATATTGCATAATAGAAATAAATTAAATCCTGCAAGAATAATGCATAAAAATTGTATATGCCTTTAAAATGGTTATTGACCATCAACTGTTATATGCTTCTGCATGATTCTATTGATGAGAACATATGTCTAATAGAAGCCAGTCTGTTTTGTTCTAGTTCAAGGTCATAGACTAAACACACTGTCTCAGAAGCATGCCCTATAGGTCATCAGCTGGAGTCATAGTGTTGGCATTTGACGTATTTCACAGTGGCATAGATAGAATAACAGTGAATAGAATAATATCATCACTGAAAATATTGTAACCCTAAGGAGAGTATAGAGAGGAAATTCTTTCATCACTTGCAGATTTTTGATGCCAACTATTTGATTTGCTTGTATCTTGAGTGAAATATCTTCATGTACTTGTAGATAATAAAGCTGATTTGAGTTATTCTCACATTAATACTATGTAAAACAGTTGTTTGAAAAATACTAATACAAGAAAGAACACTGGAGAAAGGAAATAGTTAACAATACGAATTTAACATGGCTTTATTAAGCATCTATTATGTTATGATCTAGTTCTGTTCTCCGTTCTGTGGGACAGCCCTAGAAAGCTGATCCTACTGTTTACGAATTTTATCAGTAACCAGCATTTCTAACTAAATTTTCAGAAGAACGACTTCACCATGATGTCCAGACAGTGAGTGAGTTAATTATTGAGTCTGTGCTGTGAACTAGGCTGTGTAAAATCCTGTAGAATTAAAAGAAAAAAACAAAACAGGAAATACA
Source organism: Heterocephalus glaber (assembly GCF_053883595.1). Taxonomy (NCBI): domain Eukaryota; kingdom Metazoa; phylum Chordata; class Mammalia; order Rodentia; family Bathyergidae; genus Heterocephalus; species Heterocephalus glaber. The sequence goes on from NW_028258344.1 coordinate 12,678,984, forward strand.
CCTGGGGAGAAGCCAAAAGACATTTTATACTAAGGAGTCTTATAAGGTTTTAGTATGATTCAGTATGTGTTTAATTATATCCTAAGCCTGAAATTTAAGCATTTTAATGGGAAAAATTCTATCTCCTTTTATACTTTTTTTCCCTTTCTTTCCCTTCCACATCTTTTCCTCCTCCTATTTTATTAAAACTTATTTGGTGCAGCCTTTTTATCCAGTGCCCTCCTTACACAAAATGACATATAAAATATTTTATAAATAGTGACAGTATATATTTCAGGGTTATGTAAAGTCACAGAATAGAATTTACATAGCTTTTCATGATTACATTCTGAGTATAATGTATAATATTTTCTTATAATCCCTTTTATTATTGGTTTTAATTTATTATTTACACCATATATGTTGCACACAGAATCTATTATTTCCCAATTTGAAGATAATAAATCACTGACACTCTAAGTTATTTTAAAATATTATTTGTAGTCCTAAATAAGTCCTGTGTATAATTGATTATGTAATACTGCAATTTGAAAATAATGATCTTTGAACACAGATACACAGAATTGGTGTGCTCATTTAATGGTCTTTATTATCTAAGATGCTACCCCATCTTGAACCTGTTTATTTTGATAGAACTATTTACATGGAAAACTTTCATATTGTCAACATGAGTGAAAAACTATTGAGTTGTTTCATTAGATATATAAATATTTACTTCATCAATTGTAACTTAAAATACATCATAATGGATGGCATTTATGTTAAAAATTGAAATGCTCATATAGTTTATAGCACATGATGAGAATATAATGAAATATTTAGGCTGTTTCCAGTTTTTATCTATTCTGAGTAAAGTTGTCATGAATGTTCCAACGTGAATCTTTGGGTTGACATATGTTTCCAGTTTTCTTGGGCAAATTCCAGTGTGTGAGATTGATGGATCATATGGCAACTGAACGTTTGACTTTATAAGAAGCTGTTTTTGTCAAAGCTGTTATGTTTATTATTTTGTATTTTCACTAGCAATACCTAAGAGTTCTCAGTTGTTTCAAGTTCTTTCCAACATTTGGTTTTGTCAGTATTTATAATTTTAATTCGTAGTAGTTTAGATTGAGATATTTAGTTAGTGTTGTCTTATTCTAATTTTAATTTGCATTTTCTGGAAAACTAAAGATCTGAAGTACTCTTTGACACATTTATTGACATCTCTAAATCTTTCTATTATTTAATTTTTACCCATTTATAATTTGCATAGTTTTTTTATCAATGACTTTTAGGTATTTGAAAATATATTCTACATACTGGTCTTTTGTCAGGTATAAGTATGGCAGATATTGTTTCCGAGCCTATGGCTTGCTTTTTAGTTTCTTTAAATATATGGTGTTTTTCATGGAGACAAAAGTTTTCAATTATGATAAAATCTATCAAAAATGATAAAATTTTTCTCTTTTATTGTTAGTACGTTTTTAATCCTAAAGATATTTGACTATCCCAAGATTGTGTGGTAGTTTCCTATTTTCTTCTATAAATTTTATGTTTCCAGCTTATCTGTTTAGGTTTCTGATAAAACTATGATTAATTTTTTGTGAGAGGAGTAAAAGAGAAGTTGAACTTTTTTTTAATGTGGATGTACAATTCTCTTGACATGTATTCAAATGAAATTTCTTTCTCATTGAATTCAATTGGCATGTTAATAAAAATCAGTATTTATATTTGAGTTTTCTTCTTTAATGACTGAGTTATTATTATATATTAAATAATATATTATTACTTAACAACATGTAAAGAAGAAAGTGTATTAGTTGAGCCCAAGAATCAGCTGAAAGATTGCATTTAATGGATATTCTGTTCTATAGGTTTATTTTTCTCTATTCTGTTCCATAGATTTCCCTATTTTATATTGTTTTTATTATGGTAGCTTTACAATAAGGCTTGAAATCAGGGAAAATAAGTGTTTTAATATTCTCATTGTTTTCAAGATAATTTTGGCCAGTTAACAGTTTGTTAAGGGTAGAGTTTGGAAGGGGATTTAGGAATGAGGGGGATGAGAGGGTGAAGAGGAGAAGGAGAAGTAAAAATGATTAAGATGAAATATATATATGTACAACTGCTCAAGCTGAGTGTAATTAGTATGTATCACAAACATATACTAATAAAAAAGGAACTAAAAATTAGAAACAGCTTGTCAAATTCTTCACAAGAACCTACTGATATTTTGACTCGAGTTGTAGTGAATGTATAGATATATTTTTGAAGAACTGATATCTTAAAAATAATAAGCTTTCTAATCCATAAATATGATCTACTTCTCCATTTATTTGGATTGTCTTTATATCTCTCAACAGTGTTTTATAATATTCAAGGTAGAGATCTTTTGGTTCTTTCCTTAGATTACATAGAACTTCTATGTCTCCATAAGGATGTAGAAAGTGTCAGGAGATGATTACTCCAGAGGGCAGCTCTAGTGCAGGTCATGAAGGTCTGAAGGCCCTCAGAAGGATTCCTGTCAGCTTTTCTGTCTAGTTTCAGATTTCAGCATGTCCCTGCCTTGCACTGGGGAGGGTAGCATAGATCTTTCTCAGTTTTTCTGTCTGGCCTCCAACACACTTCTGCACTTGGTGAAGACTTCTTGGCTGGTGCTAGTGAACTTAATCTGTGGCTGAGACTCCTTGGAATTCTAATTTTAAGTGCAGTTAATCTAACTGTTCTGTACTCTGATCTATAGGAGATTCATACTCCTGCTGCTGCTCCTCTAGGAGCGAGAGCAGCCATAGATCTTTTCTCACTTCTAAAGGATCCATCATTTTTCGGAATTTATTTTATTTAGATGTCTTTGCATCATTTGCCCCCTGAAAAATGTATATTTTTGTACTTTATGTAGTTTGTTCTGCTTGTTAGGGTAGAAGCAATGATCTCTTTCAACATCTTTCATTCAAACTGAAATATAGAAGTTCCTTGTAAAGCTTTAAAGAATATTCACTTAGAGTGCATGGACAAAAGACTAATTTTCTTAATATGACTGTCCATGTGGGTTTTTGTCTTAATAGAAATATTTGATGTATTGTTTGTAATATGTGAATGTATTGGTGATGAACTTGTAATAAGTGAACTCAGGAGATTCAGGCAGTATCCTTAGATGGATTTTTATAGCATCCAAATTTATTTTATTTACATTTAATTGATCTCTTTAAGAGCAGCAGTTCCAGAAAATATACTGCAATGTGTGTGTGGAACTTAGCAAATTTAAGAAATTTGGAAAATGCTGCCAATGCATTGGAGATCCTAATGCCAGTTACGTAGTGCACAGTGAGTTGTTGAACTATTGACTTGAGTCAAATGGTGGATGTTATAGGTTGATGACTGCTTAGATCTAGTTACATGGATGTCTGAAGTGTGAACTTTGAGGTGATGACAGCAGGGAGAGTGCTCTTTAGAGGACTTACACTTTAACATTGTACAGGGGACAGATACTGTCTGGATGATAGGTACTTAATATAATTATGATCAAATTTTTATTACCGACTTCATTGGTCCATTTCACAGGAGATTTTGATGTTATTTTTAATTGCTTCTTACGTTGTTCTTAAAATTTTGGGAGACTGAGCATTTGGGATTTATCCTAACTATATCCTAAATTCTTTTTTTTTCCTAAATTCTTATAAGCCCATATGTTCTTATATTATTCTGTGTAATATTTTAAATTCAGTAATTTCTGATTGAAATAATGTGCATCTTTAAGTCTCTAAATTCCTCCAATGGCAAAAGACCCCTTTCTTACTAGTGAGTAGTATCCTAAGCAGGAAAGCTTTAACCTGGTAACAAATAGCTGGAACTTGTTAACTGAAAGTAGGCACCTATAGTATTGTGTTCTTTGTGATCTTAACTCACATGCTGTAATTAGGATGAGAGGATTTCTGGAAAATTTTCTCTTTTTTGGTACTGGGGATCGAACTTGGGACCTTGAGCTTGCGAGGCAGGCAGCGGAACCATTGAGCTAAATCCCTGGCCCGGGAGAATTTTCTTCTATAAGCAATATTCTGTTACAGAAATACAGGGTACTTAATTTATGTGATTTTTATTTAGTTAGGAAAAAGTACAATCAATCAAGCTGGCTTTAAGGAGAAGAGAGATTTAATTTCTCTGCTAAAAGATATGGAAACAGTGATAGGCAGGAATAGGAACTTCAGAAATCAAATTTAGAAACAGTATAATTTGGTTTCTGTTTCAGCGTCTGTATAGGTCTTCTGACCTATTTCCATCTGCTGTTGGGGAAGTGTGAATCTAATCCTGTATATCCAGTGCTGCCACTAGGGAGCTGGTGCTGAGTCAAGCAGGCATCGGACCTAGGCTCCTTCATTCATTTCCTGGCAGTGCCATCTTATAGAAGTTGTTTAACCTCTCTGAGACTCAGTGCCTCCATTGAGCAAAAACAGATAAGATTACTCTCTGCCTCACAGGATTATTGACAGATTGACAGATAATTTCTGTAGTTGGTAAAGAATGAACATTTTATTATTTTCACTGTAACTAGTTATGGTTGAGTAAGATTGAATGGTGACTTTATTTTGTAGCTTTCTTTTTTTGCTTTTTCTGACTATCTTTGATAATGGATAGTTATTTCTTTTTTATTTTTAAGTGATAATACAAACATAAGATTTATATGAAGTAATGAGGTACCACGTGATATTCAGTGAGTAGTTACTTCTTGTCTATTCATTATGTGGTTTCATAATACACTAAAAAAAGCAGCATCCAGTTCGTGTTATCCTTAGATCAGTGGCCAGGTGCCGAATGTCACTCTCTCCCTGAATTCTGTCACTCTTGCCTGGAGTCCACTTTTTTTAGTTATTATAACTGTTTTTCCTCTTGAAAGGAAAGTTTTCTTGTTTACTTACGCTCAACTTGCCTCATGAATATTCAGATGTCAACAGAGCTGTAAGCCAATATTCATGGAAATGAACTCATTAGGACTATTTTTCTGGTTTCTGCTTGATTCATGAAGTATGTAGAAGTATTTGTGATATTTTATATTTTATTTTCTTGACTTTTGAAGCACAATAGGATTTTAATTGTTATGCCAAAATTTTAAAGTTGAGTTTATCATTTCTTGAATTATAATGAAATGCCCTTCTATAGGTTAATACGATTTGTGCAAAACAAATTGAGTAAAAAAAAGTCTTAAGAACAGTTTGAAATCCTTTACATATTTATGCATACACACTATCCTCTTAGTTGATAATTCATGACATTGATTATAACTTGCTTGTTAAAAAATATCCTCTTTCCTTCAGAGGTTGTGTTATTAACAGAAATAATGAAAATATTACCCAAAAAGTATATTTGGCCTTAAAATAAAATACAAAATATTTATATATTATCCTGAATATGTCAGTTGCTTTACGTATATTTATTTAAGCCTGAGAGCAAATCCTTAGGGGTAGGAGAAACATTCGTTTAACTTTTTTAAACAAGTATGGAAACTCTGCCTCAGAGAGGTAAAATTAGTTACGTGGTAGTTGGCAGACTTGAGATTTGAACCCAGACAGTGACTCCAGAGTTCAAGCTTAAAAAACCACTTCACATTGTTGTCTGGTTACATTTTAGTAAAGTCCACAGGTTGGACTACAGGTTGACTGTCCCAACACCTGGCATTCTTTCCACAAGGATTTGAAGAGTCCCCTGTTTCAAACCCTAAATTCCTGGATACTGGAGGTGTTTCCTGTATTCTCTCCGCGCCACTGATCTGTTTGTCCATAAGTTACCCAACACTAACCATTTCCATGACCCTACATTCCTTTCTTGTAGGTATAGAGTATGATTATAATTAAAGGGGAAAGGAAACAAATTACAGACTAAGGAACAGGTGGTACACTAAGCGAAGAGGGTAAAGATAGTATTCTGTAAGGAGAAAAGGGACATGGGGGTATAATGAGTCAGAGGGGCAATCAGATATTGACATTTGTTGTAAGTCATAGATTTTTTTAGGTAAAGTGTGGTAAATGTTAGATATCACTAATTTTGTTTGGTTGTTTTTTTTGTTTTTTGTTTTTGTTGTTGTTTTTTGGTACTGGGGATGGAACTTGGATCCTTGTGCTTATACAGCAGGCAGCAAAACCACTGAGAAAATCCCCGGCCCAGTTTGTTTGTTTTCTCATGTGCTGGGGATCAAACCCAGGACTTTGACTGAGCTACACCCTCCACCCTTAAGGTCAGTTTTAAATAACAGGCACAGTACTCATAGGTACCTACATTTCATAGGTATAACACTAGAGGCAATGTAAATAAATTTAAAGAATTTAAAAGGTTTTTCTTATAGTTTGTTTTTTTTTTTTTTTTTTGGTACTGGGGATTGAACTCAGGACCTTGCACTTGCGAGGCAGGCGGCAGAACCACTGAGCTAAATCCCTGGCAAAAGTTTTTTTTTTTTTTTTTTTTTTTATATTGGTTAAACTAAATATCTATCTTGAAGTCAGCTTAAAAATTTTTTTCCTATACCTCCTGAAATTGCCTAGTGAGTAAAACCATAGGGGGAGAAAAAAAGAGAGCTTTGGATGCCAGGCATGAGCAGAGCTTCACGCTGGGATTCTGATTTGTTTCTCTGGGTTGTTTTCCAGTGTCAAATACTTTTCCTTTCCTCACAGCTTACATTTCCTTTTCATGGGAACTGAATTCTTGAATAACGACTTAAACAGGAATAGTGTTCTGTACTTTAAATTCGGGAAATGGCCAGTTTCCTGTGCTAGGAAAAAATCTGTGCTCGAGAATATTATCTATATAATGTACTTTGTACTTCCCGCTCTGCCTTTTCTTTCATTGTGCTGTTATTTGATTTATCTGTTATCAATGTAAATTCCTGACCAACACAATATGAAGTATTATACCAAAGACACAATAGCCTACAGATATTTCAGTATAAATATTTGTATAATATTAAAAATAAGGCAATTTAGCCAATATCTTATTCTGGAACAAACTCACAAATATGTTCTTGTAAGCTTACAAATTGCTTAAGAAGTCCATTTTCTTCCACAGTGATCATTGTCTGACACTGTAAAACATACTTTCATGTGAAATGCCACCAGCAAAATTGGGGAATATTTAAAATTTCTTCCTGTCTCTCTCTTTCTCTCTTTCCCTCATTAAAGTTGTATTATTTTCTTCTGATATTAAGCTCCTTTATAAAAATAATGACTTGTCATACATAAAGGAATATATTTTAATTTTTGTAAACCAGCCTGATAAGCTATCGATGTTTAGTTAGTTCTATTGGTGGTGTAAAAGGCTGGTAGCATAGAAAGAGCTAAGGCACCTTCAAGGGTATTAGCCTCCTGTAATTTGAGTAGAGACTTTGCACATTGGCCTGTCGCTTTGTCACCCTGTGTAATTCTCACATTTAGATCTTGTGGCATATCATTGGAACTAAGGCTGTGCTCCGGCCATGCTTCACATATATTGTCTGATTTTTATTAATGCCTGTTCTCTTGGTCCTGTCAAATATTGAAGAAATAGACAATGATCTGTATTAGATCTTATAGTTTGATCCTAAGTGAACTTTTCCCTATCTTCTACTCTTGGTGAATTTCCAAATTCCTAGAATGTTTAGGGTATAAACATAAGAGTAGAGAGATTGACATGTATGTACATTTGAGGACTAGGTTGGAATCCTGAGGAGAAAGCTCTAATGCAGTGTGGAAGACACAATATTTTAAAATACAGAGAGACCTCAATTTAGGATGGTTTGACTTAATGATTGTTTAATTTGACATGCAGTGAAAGACACTGGATTGTTTTCTGGGCTAGCAGTGTGCCGTATGGTACTATCATGATGCTGGGCAGAAGCAGTGGGCTGCAGCTCCCAGAAAGCCATGTGATCACAAGGGAAAATGACAGTCTACAGTGTAAGCTAGGGTGTTCTGTAGGTTAATGGATTAAACACATTTTTGACTTAAGATATTTTCAGCTTACATAGAATTTGTCAACACATAACCCCCCCATTAGAAGTTGAGGATCATCTGTCAACATTGTAGAATTTTTTCCCCAATTGACTGAATTACAATATTGTCTTAATATCAGGGAATTCTTCAAAAGTAGGTGAGATTGATTTACTCTTAATAGAGGAGTTGAGAGGAGAAGGCAGAGACTTTACCCTTCAGTTCTCTTTTCTTGGGGTTTAGTAATAATTATTACCAATGGAACTAATAGAACTAGAGATATGGATGTATTAATAGTGGATAGTGGATATAGTGGCAGTGGTGGAACTGTCAGCTAATATTTATTGTATGTTTGCATTGGGCACAGTGCCACTTAAAATTACTTGTGAGGAAACTGAGCCTTGGAGCTTCTGGTGTCTCATAGATGCTCTGCACAGTGCTGGACTTAGTCCCAGGAGATGTCCTGTAGTTATAGATACTTTGGATGGGTATTTCCAGGTAGCACCTGAGATAATAGTGAGATAATAGTTAGATTAGTTAAATAATTGTTCTGAAAAACAGTAAAACATCTTTTGGTGGAAAATTGAGCCAATATTAAAAGTCTCTCAATTGCAGTTAGCTCTGGATTATAAAGAAACATTGTTAATCAAAGGGCTTTCACTGGGTTGTTAGCATGTTATTTGGGTGTCACTGCAAAATGTTTAGGCATTTATTTATGTAATCCAGGTATAGTAAATTCTATTTTAATAACTCATAGAATGATAGATGCCCTTATGGTTGAGTCTTAAATGCTACTGAACTACTAATAAATGATTTATTATTCAGAAAGTTTTTGCAATTTTTTATGCATGGCATGTTGTCATGGTAGTGGAGGGCAAAACCATTCCAACCATGAAAAAATACTGCTCATATTCTGTCAGGGCTTGTAGTCTAGTGGGGAGCAGGCAAGTAAGCTAACACTATTTCATACTTATTCAGTATATCGGAGTGAGAAGACACTACTGAACTCCCTGTTCTGCACAGGAGAGTACTTCACAACAAAAGAATTATCTGCTCCAAACATCAGCATTGTCAAGATTGAAGAACTCTGCCCTTTGGTGATTAGGCGATATCTTTTATCTCTAGTTGCTCATGAACATTCGGAAAGATAGTTGTTATGTTTTAGATCTAAAATATCTTCAAAAGATCTCGTGTTTTCTGAGGTGGGGCCTGCCCCTCAGAGGTGGGACTCTAAGGACATGACCTGGAAGAGTGTATTCTAGTCCCTGGCATATCCTTCTCTCTCTGCTTCCTAGCTGCTATGAGATGAGCAGCTTTGCTCCATTATGCCCTTCCACCATGCTGTTTCTGCCTTAGAGCTGGCCAGTATGGACTGAACCCTCTGGGAACTGAGCAAAATAAATTTCTTCTCCTTCTAGTTATGTACATCAGTTATATTTTCCCAGTGATGAGAAAGTGACTAACAGAATAGAAATTAATACTGTACAATAAGAAATGAAATCCATCTAATTAAGGTCACAATTCTTTACCAATTCTTCAAAAGTTAATTGAATACTTGTGAAGTTTCAAGTATTGCCATAGGTGCTGGGCATACCTCTGTGAACAAGATGAATAGTCTCTGCCTTCATGGTTCTCCCATCTGTGTGTTGGAGACAGAAAACAGACACTGGAACATTGAGGAGTGGGATTGGGCTATAGGGCAAGCAAAGTAAATCCCTTGTAGGAGTTGGGCATGATAGGGGTTGGGCAATGGAACAAGTTTCTCTAATTGGTTAAGAGAGATCTGAGGAAATGGCATTTAAGTGAAAAACTGAAAGGAGAGACCCTAATAAAAAGTATTCCAGGCAGAGGAAGGAATTTGGAAAAATGTGCTAAGGTAGAAATAAGCCTGGCAGTGTTGGGGAGGAATAGGAAAGCTGGTGTGGGTTGAGCAGTGGTCCAGAGTGAGGAAGTGAGATAACCAGGGGGAGTATAATGAGAATAAAAGCAGAAGCAGCAGAGAGGGAGAGAGGGAGAGAAACTGTTGTTGGAGTGTTTGTGTCCCCTCAAAATGTGTATGTTGAAACCTAATTGGGAGATTGAGAGGGGACCTATGCCTCCTGTCCCATTGTGAGTCTTATGTATAGAGTGGATGCCAGACGAGGAAAGACATATGAGGGAGGAAGGAGAGCAAATGAAACTGGCCAATGTGAGCAGTGATGCCGGGAATCTAATAAAAGAAAGATCAAGTTCAACCCAACAACAGCGTTGAATGGTGTAGATTTATGGTGACAGATCTTGAGTGTTGGATCTTGAAAAGCCCTTGAAATTATCACAAGGTACTCTATTGCTTTTAAAGTATTTTATATTTTTTATTATTACAGAAAACGTATCGGTCAGCTTTTGCATTTACCTTCAGTCTCTCCCCTACCCTGTGCTTAGGATCTGACTCAGAACTTTGCACATGCTACACACACTGTACTACTGAGCTACATGCTTGCCCTTTTACCTTTTGTTTACAAAACAATTTACTTATTTATTATGTCTTTCAATTTATCTGTCTCCTCCTTGCAGGATATAAGCAGAGACTTTACTAGGGTGTATATTTGGTATATCCTATATACACAAAACAGTGCTTCTCAAGGAGAGGGCTGCAAACAGTTGGAGTTTTGTGAAAAATTTTCAGGAGATATACAAGGTCAAAATTCTCTTCACAGTAATACTGCAACTTTTTTTTTTCATTATGATGACCTTAGTACTGATAGTGTGAAGGCAGTGAGGGTATAAAACTGCTGATGCTGTAGTATGAATCAAAGCTGTTCTTATAGTCACTGCCACCCACTTATGGGCAGTGGTGACAGTTTTGGTTAGGAATATTCTTTATAAGGCAGTACAAATTAATTTTATAAAATATTCATTGTTGAGCACTTCTTTTTTGGATATTGTATGCATACACCAGGGTTTCTAGGGCAAACCCAAGTATTTTGCTTGTCTCCAGGAAAAGAGCTTGTGTGATTGTTTGAGTTGCTATGGAACATCATATTTACTTGAAGTAATGACTGTGGGACAAAGCATGGTTTCTTTTCCAGAGTATTTGGCAGCCATTTTCTCAAAAAAATGAAGTGAGCCTGTCACTTTAAGAAAAACAGCTGACTATATTTGTTGACTATCACAGACTTTAACTTTTAAGTGAACTTCTGAGTTTTGAAATATTTGTTTCCATCTCTGTGAACTTGACAGCTTCCTAAACTTAAAGATTTTTCTAATGAGCTGGATACTGATACTGATAATTGTGATGTGAATGAAATATATTGTGATATAATGAAATATATCAATATTTGGAAGAAAGATATAACTGTCAGAGTTAGGGGTAGGGATAGGTGTATAACCTATATAAAATGAATGTACTTTTTCCTGCAACATTCAAGTCTCTCTTGAAATTTTCTCTTCTCATCATGTACATATTAAATAGCTACATTTTCATAATGACAGAATACTGCTAATATAAAATATTAGTAGAAGTAATAAAGTTTAGTGCCTATGTGATACTGTGACATTCACATTGGCACCAGATGTCAAGAATCAAAAGTGTAAACTTTTAAAATCTGTGGGAGAATGATCTACTACTGTATGTATGCCCGACTGATGAAAAGAGTGGGAAGGGCAAACACAAGTAGAGAAACTGTAGATTTATAACATTAAATTATAAAATAAGAAAATGTATTTTGAAAATGAAGCATGATAAGCTTTGCTTTACAAATGAACTAGCAGCGGCACAAATGGGCAGATGACATTGCTGTCATCTTCCTCTTCCAACATAACGAGTTCCTTCTTTTGATCTCTTGACACGAGATTGGTGATATTTTTAGTGTTACTAAATTTTAGTGTATGACATTTAACATTCTTTTTCCAATTACAAAGGAGGGAAACAATAGGGATCAAGTTAAAGAGAAAATAAAGGGTTCTGCTTTCTGAATGGGAAAACAAGTAGCCTATGACAAGCGTGTTAGCCAACAGCACTATGTTGTGTGCAACTGCTGATAGGGGAATCTGGTGAACCAGCACAGACTGACACGTGTGTGAGCAGAAAGGTTCTCAGAAGAGCATCTGCCAGTCTCTTTCTCCATATAAAACTTAACCTATTGTATCTCCCCTGCCTGTCTGCATCTCTTTGGCCTTCAGAAAGCAACATGACCAGTGCACATAGGCCAGATTGTGATTTTTATGGGGAGAGGGTGGCTTCTCTGGCTGGGTACCAGAAACTCCAAGTGACTGGGTGGAAGGGTTATGTACAGAGATAAACATTATTTGACTTGGAGTTGAAAATCAAAGAGAAATAAATGAACTTGTTTTCCCCGTAAATCTGTAAATTTGTTTTTTTTTCTCTTTCAATGTTTGGAAGAATAAATAAAAAGAAATGATCACCAGAGGGTTGTGTCTTGAAGATATGTCGAAGTCACCTAGGAAATGTACTCAGAATGCAGATTTCTGGATCCTAAACCAATTGGCTAAATCAGGCTTTTGAGAAATAGGGTTTGAAATCTGCATGTAGAAGAAACTCTCCAAGTCTTATACACAATAAAAGCCCTGAGAACCACTGTCCTTAGAAGCTATTTTCCAGTGCTTATTTTCAAATGTTTGTGTCAAGATGAAGATTGTCAAATTGTGGTAAAACTGTAGACCAGTGGGAACAACCTAATGTAGGGTTAAACTATATGTAGTCTCTCATGTATTTTTGTGACTAGGTTACTAATGCTTCCATCACTGACATGAGAAGAATTAAATGCCCAATTACCAAAATCTTAAAGGACTCTGTAGATCATGATTGTAAAAGGTGAATTCTGAAAATGTTATTTGTTTTTATCTTCAGGAAGAAAATTAAATGTTTTGTAAAAATGTCAAACAGTTTTCATGATTGGACATTCCCAGCAAACCATCTCAAATCTGCCTTCATTGTGGTATAAATGAGACTCCCAAGAAAAAGAAATACCTGGTCAGACGTAGTAGCAAGTTCCAGGGTTTCTTTTGTGTACAGTTAAACAAAATATTCCATATTGTTATGGAGGATAAAAAGATAAAAAATTCAGATAAAGATGTGATGTACTTTATTGGCTTTATGTTCCTTTTTAACTCACTTTTACAACTTCCTAGCTTTAATTTATTGGTTGCAGAATGTAACTAAGTTCTGTTTATGAAGGAAAGGTTTATAATTCTAGAGGTGAAGTTTAAGTTTCGCTTGCACAAGACATTACCTGTTTACTATGTGGTCAACATAAAATGTAAACTAGTCAAGTAAACCATCCTTGTTATTTTAAAACTAAATAGATCTAAAAAGCATTTGTGGTATGAGTATTTGGATAATACTCAAAAGTAACAAAGCTAAAATAAAAAATTAAGCAGAATAATATTAATTAAATTGGAGGCTTAAAATCGGAATGCTCAAAATCTTTTTCCATAGCCAATTATATATAACTTCAGATAATAGTTATAGATCACGATTCCAATAAAAAATTAGGTTACATCCAACACTTCCTTATTCATTTTATTGAATTCAGCTGGTGATGAGGAGTTGCAGCTGTTAGTTTTTATTTGGGTTTGTCTTTATGGAATCTGAAACACAAATTGAATAATTGAGAATAAAGATGTTGCTGAAGCTCATGTTAGGAGTAAGATCTTGTGGCTCATGTATGTGATTTTTTAAAAATAGTTTTAAAGCTTTTAAATTTTTAAAAAGCAAAAGTTGTAATATACTCATAGCCAAATATTCTGAAAAAAAGGTGTGCAAAGATCTTCTTACCACATGGAGGAAAGCACTGTTTGCATTTTGGTATATGTTAGGTTTTGTCAGTTGAAACACACTGACGTTATACATATGTGTAAATGTATTGTATATACATTTACATGTGAAGGTACCTGTGTGTGTGTACCTGTGAGGTGTGCCACTTAGTATATTATTTTTACCAAACAATATTTTGTGAACTTTTGTCATGTACATGTGTATATATACTTACTAGATTTCATCACAGTCCATTATGATCATACTTTTTCCATAGCCATAGCATCCTATAATTTAAATGTGCCATAATTTATTTAATGATTCCCTTATTAGTAGACTTTAGGTTTTTTCCAGTTTTTCTATTTTTTTGATTAATACTGTGAAACTCTTTGTCCAAATATTTTCTTAGGATAAATTCCTGGAAGTAGAATTGCTGAGTTACAGGAAATGCTCATTTAAAATTTTGAAATATAGTGTCAACTTTTTCTCAGAAATGTGCCATTTTATACTCTTATTAGCAACCCCTTGAGGCATTGGAACCTTATGAACAATCTTGGATTTTATTAATCTCTCAAATGTTTCAACCTGAGATATTGTTTTGATTTGTTTCTTTGAGACAGGACCTCCCTATGTTGCTCAGGCTAATCTGGACTCAAGCTACTCCACTGCCTCAGCCTCCCGGTTGGTGAGATTATAGGCATGTGCCACTATACCTGGCAGTTAATATTTTAAATCTTAGTAAATATAACATGTCAAAGATATGGTTCCTATCTTGATTTTCATTTGTTTGCTTTAGTAGCCAGAGATTTATCCGTGCTTCCATATGTCCTGGGGATTTGATGGACTACGCACTCATACCCTGATTTGGCAGGTAGTGGCTAACTTTTGAGGAGAGATGAGGGAAAGAATGATCGCGAGGATAGACCTAGGACAGACCTTATTGCAAGGCCAGCAAAGGATACTAGAGATACCACTGAAGACCACTGAAGGACATCCCAACCCCAGGAATGATCTTATTTGCCACTGTGTAATTAATAGATGGTATCTTGAGGATGTAGACCAGATTTGCTGGATGGAAGGTCTCTTTATTTGTTCTTTGCAAATTTTCTCTTTTAAAGCTCAGTGTACTCTGTCAAAGCTTAATGACCATCAAGACGTCTCAGGTTTTTTTCCCCCCATTTGCTGCTGGGAATTGAACCCAGGACCTTGTGAATGCTAGATAACCACTCTACCACTGAGCTGTATCCCTAGCTATTTAAATAGCGATTAAGGTGCTTTATTTGACAGAAATGATGTGTGTAGGAAACATCCTGAGGAATGAACAGTTTCTTTCTCCATCTTGACAACACTGTATGTCACATGTCACTTCTATAAGATCTTTTTGTTTTTGGTACTGGGGATCGAACTTGGGTCCTTGCGCTTGCAAGGCAAGTGGTGGAACCACTGAGCTAAATCCCTAGCGCAAGGGCGTATAAAATCTTTTTGTTGTTGTTGTTGTTGTTTTGTTTTTTTGTTTTTACACATCACTTCTAGGACGGTAGTTTCTGTCAAATAAAAACACTATGGTGTATTCTCATCCACATTATTCATTGGTTCTGGCACTTTGTGACTTCTAGTTCTTCCTCAAGTCAAAAGGACCATGAAATGTAAATGTTTTGATTTGATTCAGCACACTGAGGCAGCCAGGACAGCAGGACAGGACAACTAAAGACCCTCATGAAAAAGTACTTCTCAAACTGCTTCAGAAAATGGCAAGAATGACGTGTGTTTGAAGTGAGGGGAAGTACTTTGAGGGGGATTCATAGCAATATGTCTTTCCCTGTCGTAATTTTGTAAGAAATTTAACCATTTACTGTATTTGTTGACCACATTGTATATGTTTGTATGTATCCTATCTGGCTCTCTCTCTCTTTCTCTCTCTCTCTCTTTTTCTCTCTGTTTCTATGACTCTCTTAATTCTAAGGGAGTCACTTCAAAATTTCTACCATTTTACTTTTCTATTAGAAATAGCATTTTATTAGATTCCAGTGATTTTGTGCTTTGCAATGCTTAAAAGTTTAGGAAACACCTGCCATTAAATTTTTACCCCAGAACTGTGGAAGCCTAGTGGATAAAATTTAATTTGTAGAGATGATGACTTTTGACTCTGGCTTAGCATCATAAGTAAGTGTAACTCTCAGGGATGAGCAGCTCTGCACAAGGGCTCACATATTAAAACATAACTATTTTACTCAGGTATTGGATTTTTAAACTTTTTCATGTAAAAAATTAATCTAGATCTGGTCAACACCTGGTCATTTTATGAATCTAATGTCACTTTTATTATGGCTTTTCTTGGTTCACACAGGCATTCTTACACCGAATGAACCAGTGTGCAGCAGCAAAAGTTGACAAGAATGTAACAGAGGAAACGGTGAAGGTGAGGATGTGCAAGGGGCCCTTGTCCCAAGGATGAGTTCCCAGAGATGACATGTTACCTGTGGGACATTCCTGCAGGAACTTTCCGTTTCTCTTCAGTACCACTATTAAGTTCCTGGGCCAGTCACTGTGTCAGTAATAACATGAAAAAGGGGCCAGGGTTTGGGAACAGAAAGGGAAGTTAGAAGAGGCATGTAAGTCTAGAGAATTTTTTAACCAAGGTCTTGAAAATGTTTGAAAAAAGGAAGAAAAATAAACTTAAGAAATGAGACCTAACTTCAGCCTCTATGAGAGGGAGAATGTTGAATGAGGTGTCAGAAAATTGGCCTAGTGGTAGGAGGTGGGCAAATCTGGACTTCCAGTCTTTGTGGTTGCAAAAGAACAGGACTTGAATGGTCCATGAGCTGCAGGAAAGAAAGTCCATATATCTTCAATTCAGAAGCAAATATATAACATATCGTTTAAAGTGTGGGGAAGAGGGTTGGCCAGTGATACAGCAGAGATTCCCACTGTGCGAGGCCCTGGATTTGATCTCTAGCAACACACACACATACACATACACACATGCACACAGACACACACACACACACACACACACAAAACATAGGAAAAATTTTAAAGAGCATGACAAATAAAAATTATCCCATAGTGATTATTTAAATTGTTTAAATCATCATTGATATTGATGATGCTAATTTACTGCTCTATTTTACTGCAAGTAAAAAAAAAACTAAAGGTTTTTCTGACTCTATTTCCTCATGAGTTAAATATTCAACTTTCACAATTACTATGGGAATATTTTAGTTAATGAGCTTATGGAAACAAGCAAAAGCAATTTATAATCCAAACAGACTTGAAGACTATTTGATTCACATATTTGAACTCCAGATGAAAGATGAGGTTCCCCACAGGTGATTCAGGGAGGCCAACAAGTTGCTAGATCCTCTCCAGTGATTCACTCTGCCCTCCAGGGTATCAGCTTTGCCCCTGAGCTGGCTCCTCCCCTGGCTGCAAAGTGACCTCATAGTTGTCCCAGCTGTCACTCCCACACAGCGCTTTTTGGAAGGAGAAAAGGACTGTGTGTTCCAGGATGCCTTTCCTAGGGGCAGACACCCTTCTCCAAAAGCCTGCCAGCAAATTTGTATGCAGTTTTACCTGAAGATCACCCTGGAACTGGGGTGGGACTATCATGCTTGGATTTGGCCACCCAGGCTTTGTCTTAGAAACCAGGTGAAGTGTCCTGGTCCCCAAAGTTTTGTGGGAGTGGACAAAATTTGGCTTCTGTCAGCAAGGCGAGAGGAAAGAATGAATTTAGCATAGCTACTGACTGAAATTTTTCAGTTTGGAGAGAGAATACTGGACTCTTATAGACATTTTTAAATTTTATTTTACTTGCTTCACTACTGCACTTACATGTGTATTTTTTTTCACAGATGTTGTTTTCGAACATCGAAGATATCCTTGCAGTACATAAAGAATTCTTAAAAGTTGTAGAAGAATGCTTACATCCTGAACCTAATGCTCAACAAGAAGTGGGAACCTGCTTTCTTCACTTTGTAGGATAAATTTGTTTATTTTAAGAGTTTTTTCCCCCTGATTTTAAGATCTAGCTCTTGGCATTGTAAAAAGTATGAGTTCAGTGCTAGAAGTAAAATCTGACACCAGAAGTTTGGGGTCTTTTAAGGCCAGTTAGATCTTGTACTCCAAGACAGAAAAGGCAGAGTGTCCCACATCATCCATTTTACTCAGTGAAGAATGAACAGCCTTTTCTCTTTCCCAACGAGCTAGTTCTTCGCATCCTCTGTAGCTTTGAATTCTAATGAATATTCAGGCTGTTCAGAATGAATAGATTTTTATGTTTCTCTCAAACATAGAGCATTTTCTTTTGAAGCAGAAAATCCTCACTGTTATAATGGCATGACAAGCCTTTTAATAGTCAGAATGTTCTCTTGTTAATCAGCTTGTGACAGACTTGGAGGTGAACAAACTCAGTATGGTTGTGTCTGAATTTTTCTCAAGGGTAGCTTCTCAGAGGGTTGTACTGAGCAGGGCAGAAACCATAGGAGGTGGTGCTCAGTGGTCACAAATTATATGTCCCAGACCTGTGATAATTTTCATATCATTCTTTATACACTACAGCTGAAATTATTTATGCAATTGAGTTGCAAAGAAAGATGCCACCTGTATAATCAACATTGTTTCCAAAACTAAAGGGCATTCATACTAAAAAAAGAAAATGAAAAAGAATGCTACCATTTATATCATTCCCTTAATGCTATTTTTCAGAGTACCATTTTAAATCCATGTATTTATCGAAATGCAATACAATGAACATTTTACTTAAAAATATGTATTATGTCACAGTAATCAAACTTTGTATATTTTTATTTTCCACTTCATCTTTCATAAAGGTTTTCATGTGTAGTTTTCTATCTATAAATGATGACCAGGCTCTGTATATGTTCTTTTAATTATCAGAAAATGTTCTAGAAAGATAATTATATTAAAGAGAGAGGCTTCTTGGGTATAGGAAGATTGAACTGTGCTTTCTTGGGTGTGGCTGGAAGCCATGGGTGTTTGTGTCCATTTACAGAAGCCTGTTCCTTTTCAAGAAAGAATCAGAATCCTCTGCCAGTTGGAGTTGTTGCTATCCAAGGCCAGGGTTGCGTATGGGAATCTTGCAGTCTGACAGTCATTTTCTTAGTAACACATTGTAAATGTGTCATCCATGAATTTAGCTAAACCATTTCTGAAGTTTGTTTTTATGTGGCTCGTACAACCCCTTGAGATAAGTCATTCAATACATTCTTTGCTGCCTGTATACAATAGTGCTTAATGTTCTAAACACATGCCTTTGAAATTTCAAAGGGTAGTTTTAATATTTGATCAATAAATATTCTGTCTTCTTTTATTCTGCTAGTTATTAATCATAACCATTTTGAGAAAACTTTTACAAATGGAAGGTAGCATAGAGATGATGATAAAACTCTTTTCTTTTGGAAAGATTTCCTTTTGTTTATGAAAACCATTTATTTTGTTCCTAATTGGTCACTTTTATGATAGCTCTAGTGATTAGAAGATCTTTGTATTGATCCAAAATCTGCCCATCACTGCCTTTACAATTCCCACCTAATGGTATTAGTCTTATGTTTGAAGCTACGTAGACTCAGCAACCTTTTGCAGCATAACAGCTATTTGAAAGTAGCTACTATTCCCTGACTTTTCTATACTAAGAATTATCTCTCTCTGAAATGACCGCTCACTTACCGTGTCCTCAGAGGGTGTCATTATCTTAGCCACTTGTTGCCTTATATTGTTCTGTTTGTCAGTGTTCCTCTTAAGGACACCATCCGAATTGGTGTCCGTGAACTGCAGGGTCCTATGTTCTGTTGTCCCTTTATGATCTGGCACATGACTTTCCCTTGACCTAACATGGCTTTCTTCCCTCTTCCTGCCAGGTATCATGGGTTTATCCACTGGACCTTGTACAGAAGTAACATGTTTTTAAAAGCTGTGTCTGTGGTCTCGAAGAACAGCTCATTGCTCTCTATTCTTTACCACCACTTGCTTCATTTATCTATTATTGCATTCATCATATTGGAGTAAAATTTATATGTCTTTCTCCTTTTCAAGACTACTCTTTATGGATCAGGGAAAATAAATAAATAAGAAAATAAATATTTACAGTATAGTTTTTGAGAGATAGTAAACAGTAAAGTTTATATATACCGACAGGTTAAAATTTCAAAATGAATAAAGTGATTAATTTATTCTGTCTTGAATTTGCAGAAAGATAAGTTTCGTATCTATGATGAATATTGTAGTAACCATGAAAAAGCACAAAAATTGCTTCTTGAACTTAACAAAATAAGAACAATTCGGACATTTCTTTTGGTAAGTACATATTTATGTGTTATCATATGCTGATATTTGTCGACAGGCCCAGTAAGAATCAAGGAGTAGCATCAACGTGGTATAAAAGCTGTTCGTGAGGTACTGTAACTTTTATCATATGCAGGCTAGAAAGCTAGAGTCCTTTGATAAATCTGGGAAGTGAGAGCTGGCTTAAGCTCATTTATGGGGAAATACTGCTAATGCCCTCTCCTGGCTGATTATGAATTGCTTACAAGATCCCATGGGTTCCTATGAGTGAAGAACGCCTGACAGAGTTCATCATTGCTTTATATCCTCAGCTCCTCAGGACTTCATTTACTTCTGCTAAAAGAGCTGTAAGTAGGGCAGAAAGAGGAAAGATGCAAATCATGGTTATGGGAGAAAATAAATGTAGTTTGACATTTCTCCTACATACATTTCTTATTCAATTTTCCTGAAAATAGCAAGAATATATATAATTTTTTGAGGTAGCACAAATAAACATATATTTTGGCAGTTCCTTAGACAATCTAACTGACAGTGAGGACCACAATATAAGTTCACGGTTCCATGATATTTCTGGAGCTGCACAACCATCTCCCAAATCTAATTTTAGAACATTTCCTTCACCTGAAAAATATCTCTCAAGTCTCTTTACAGCCCATGTTTCCTCCCACTGTTTGCTCCAGGCAACTACTGATTTGCTTTCATCTCTATAGAGTTGCCTTTCTGGGTATTTTGTATAAATAGAGCTATGCAATATAATTTTGGGGCCTAATTTCCTTTTTTAGTAAAGTGTTTCTGAGGCTCATCCTTAGAGCATGTGTCCATTTTCCATTCATTTAAACAAATGAATACCATTTCATTGTGTGGCTTTAGCATATTTTATCTCTTCTTCAATTAATAAACATTAGGGCTCAGTCTAGTTTATGATATTTTTCATAAATAATGCTGTATGAACATTCATGCAGAGCTTCTGTGTGGACATAAAGTTTTATTCTCTTGGGTAGATACTAAGAGTGAAATTACTAGATCATAGTCTAAGTTTTCTTTTAGTGTTTATTCTGCTAGCTCTGTAGGAAGATTGTAGTTTCTATATATCTTTGCCAAGACTTAGTGTTACCATTTTTTCTGATTATAGCCATACTAGTGGGTGTGTGGTGGTATCACGGAGGGGTCTAAATTTGCGTTTTTCTGATGTCTAATGATTATAAGCATGCTTTCATGTTCCTTATTAGCTTATCATATATATTCTTTAGTGAAATGGTTATTTAAATCTTTTGCCCATTTTTAAATTGGAGTGCTGACCTTATACTGAGCTCTCAGTGTTCATTGTTTTCGATGCTTTATCTAAAATACAGTTTTTAGATATTTCTTCCTACTGTGATTTATCTGCTCATTTAAAAAAATGCTATCTTTGAAAATTAAAAGTTTTAAAATTTGATGAAATTTAATTTATTAATTTTTTTCCATTATGATGGTTCTTTTATCATATTTAAGAAATCTGTAATCAGATCTTAAACTTATTTTTTCTGAGTGTTTTATTATTTTGATGTTATTGTGTTTGGAGTTATCTTAATGTCATTTTTGGGTTGTTCATTGCTATATATATATTTAGTTGAGTTTTGAATATTGATTGACCTTTTATCCTCTAATCTAAATTCATATTAGTTCCAATAATTCTTTTGTAGATTCTTTGGGATATTTTACATACAGGATCATGTTATCTGAAAATAAAAACAGTTTTACTTCTTTTTTTTTCCCATTATGAATGCCATAATTTGTTTCTTGTTTTTTGGTACTAGCTAGAACCTTCAGTGGAGTGTTCAGTAGAAGTGCTAAGAGTGGATGCACTTGCCTTGTTTCTGGTCTTAGGGGAAAAACATTCAGTCCTTATAAACTGTAGGTTTTTTTGTAGACATCCTTTTTAGGTTTTAATGTATTTCTAGTTCATTGAAAGTTTTTATGACTTTTTTCTTTTCTAATGTAAGTGTTTAAAGTTGTGATTTATGTATATTATGATATGAATATTATTCAAATGAATTAAAGCTAGAACTTATTAGTGATATTATCAATCATCACATTATTGAAAGAGAGATATTGCTTCCAAATATAATTGTTGTCTTTTTCACGATTCAACTTTGTCGGTTTTTGCTTTATGTGTTTTGGAGCTCTGTTTTAAGATATGTAACCTTCATACTTGTGTATTACTGTTTCTGTTTATCATTATGAAATGCCCCTCTTTGTCCCTAGTGCTATTTTTTCTGTTAAAGTCTGTTTTTCCTGATGTCATTATGGAAGTGATAGCCATCTTACTACTGGTAATTTTGTTTTTATTCTTTATTTTTCTTACAAACTCGTGATGATCTTTGAAATATTTTTCATAGACACTGTTAAGTCTTGCTTTTTCTTTAGGCTGACAAGGTCTGCCTTTTGACTAGAGAGTTTAGTTTGTTTGCCTTTAATGTCATTATTGATACAGTTGTATTTATATGTATAATTTTGTAATTTTTTGTTATGTATCTTCTTGGTTTGATTCTCTGCACCTCTTTTCCTATTTACTTTTGTCAGACAGATAATTTTAGTGTACCACTTTATCCCTCTATTGATCCTGTAAACTATATTGTTTAAGGATAATGAAAATAATTTTTTCTATAAACTACAATATGTGTCTTATCAAGTTCATTTTCTATTACTATTGACTTAATTCCAGTAAGATATAGAGGGTATTTTGTTATAGTATTTCTTATGTGGATATGGAAAATGTTCCGTTTCCTCCTTCCTCCATTGTGTTCTTATGGCCATACATATCAAACTATGTATTGTGAACCCTGAAACACAGTGGTATAACTTTATTATATTTTTGTACAGTCTTTAATATTAACCTGTTTACCATTTCTAGCCTATGTCTTCTAGTACATTTTACTCTGACATTATAATCTTTTAATCTGAAGAATAATCTTAATTTCTTATAAGAGATTTCTTCTAGCATTGGCTTCTCTGATTCTTTATCTGGGAATATCTTTACTCTGCCTTCATTTTTGAAGGATAATTTTATTGGCTATAGGATTCTTTGTTTTGTTTTGTTTTGTTTTGGTACCAGGGATCAAACTCGGGTCCTTGTGCTTGTGAGGCAGGTGGCGGAACCACTGAGCTAAATCCCTGGCCCTTGGCTATAGAATTCTTGATCAGAAATTTAAATATTCCATTATATATTGATCATGGCATCCATTGCTTCTGAATGATGAGAAGGTATTTGCTACATTGTTTTTATATTTTACATAATGCATCATTTTTTACTCTCTGTTTTGAATATTTTCAAAGAAAATTGGACTATTTCCATTGGTTTATATTCAATTCCACTGAGTATTTTTTCTGCCATCTCAAATGTGCTGTTTATCCTAACTAGTGAATTATTTATTTCATCTCATGTGTATTTGATTTAGTTAAATTTCTAATTCTCTATTGAGATTTCCTATTTGTTTATGCATTATCATTGTATTATTTTTCAGTTTGTAAAACAGGGCTCAGTGTATTCCTTGGACATACTTATAATAGCTATTTTGAATTCTTTTTTTTCTAAATCCAACAATGGTACATTCTGAGGTTTTTTTGTGGTTTTTTTTTTGACTATGTGTGAATCACATTTTCCTGTTCCTTTGTGTATCTCGTAATTTCTTATTATAAGCTGGACAGTTAAACATTTCTGTAGCAATTCTGGATTCTATATTTTCTACCTGAGGTTAGTTACTATTTTTTGTTTGTTTGTTTATTCTCTTTTGTTTTTAGTAAATTGCTCAAACTTAACCTAAAAATCTGTCTTATATGTGAAACTGATGATATCTCTTCTTATTTATTTTTATAATTTTATTTTTCTAATTTAGCTTTGCTTGTTAGGAATCACTCTTGTGACTGCTTACCTTATAGTCAGCCAGGGGTTTGTCAAAAGTATTCAAACATTATTATCTGTCTTTTCCATGGATCTGAGTGTGAGTCAAAAGTCAGGTAGTTTGCAAGTTGATTCAGGTTTCACGTCCTGAATCACGTGGGACTTTCTTTGGTCTTTTGTACAGATCCACACGGCCAAGTATCTCTAAGCTGACCAAGTTTGGTTATGCTGTGGCCATAGTAAGTTTTATGATAAGTAAAATCTCTGGAAGCTTATTTAGGAAGCATGTTCCATATGTATATATGTATGTATGTATGTATGTATTATTATTATTATTATTATAGCTTGTGATTCTAAGGCAATCTAAGATAGTGACCAACATCTGCCATCATGAAAAGAGTTTATAATCTATATAATACAAAGGAATTGAAATGGTTTGGGTGGTTCTATGTTCTTTTGTTATGGCTCTTCAGCCTAGAGCTAGGTAGGTAATGACCATATTGATAAGAGTGCTAAGTCATGTTGGGATCCTGAAATATCACTGGAAATATGTAGATAAAATCTAGATAATTGCGTTTTTAAAGATTTTTCTGGGGGAAAATACAATACATACCTTGAAGATATTTTGATCATCTGATTGCAGTAGGGAAAGAAGCTCCCAAAGAACATGCTGAGTAAGAAAATGGCATTTGCTGCTCTGCTTTCCAAGGTATCTGGGTGAAGTTACCTTCGTGGCTTTTGTTTTGCTGACTTGAGGCCATACTGAGTTTCCCAGGATAGGAGAGCAGATTGTTTTGCACCATTGGTCTTCCTGTCATATCCTGTCTTACTCAGCACTTGGCCTCTCTCCTCAATGAATATAACAATATTTTAAAATAGTGGTATAGAAAGTGCTAATGTATCAGTTTACCTTTAAAGAGGCCCTCTTCTCCCTTCATTAGATTTTAAGTATTCCTTCTATGGCAGTCAGTCTGAAAGCCACTAAAGAAACAAGATTTGGGCAAGTTTCTTTCAAGTCTCTTTGCATTGTTTAGGAAGACAAAAGCGTTATTTGTGTGACTTAATTTTCTCTTGACCACTACTTTATGGTCAGTAGAAGCTCCTTCAGTCTCACCTGTCCATATTTGCTGGTTTTTATATTTCTGTAATCACTTGGTCACTGTAGAAATCCTTTCTGGCCTCCTTCTCTGAGACTGGCTTCCTGAGGTCTTTAATGAAGTGTGACTTAGAGATCACTTGGCTAAAACATGGCAGTTTTACACAGATGAAAACTAGAATTCTGAAATCAGTCCAAGGCATATCACTGGTCAATGGCAGAGCTTGGTTTGAAGTTATAACCTAATTGTCTTTATACCTGCTCTTCCACAACATAAGGTACTGGTTTTTATGAATGAAATCTCTCTCTCTCCCTTCCTTTCCCTCCTTTCCTCCCTTCCTCCCTCTCTCCATCTCTTTATCATTACTATTTGTCTCTATATTTACCTTTTCCCTCATATATCAAACTTCAGAGAATATTTGTGAAGTCATTTTTATAGATCCAACATGTATTTTGGGTTCTGTAACCAATATGAAAGGCTCTTTATAAGTGCTATTTGTGACTGGAAACAGTATGCTCTTCTTAGAGAAAGTATGTAAGAACATTTCTTTTCATGATTTTTCAGTATAAACTTTTATGATAGAAGTTAAACAGCCTCAGATTTGAAAAATGTACTGTACTTGATTATGTTTATTTTCACCCAGAACTGCATGCTGCTTGGAGGACGAAAAAACACAGATGTTCCCCTGGAAGGCTACTTGGTAACGCCCATACAAAGGATATGCAAGTACCCTCTCCTTTTGAAGGTATTTTATGTGCTACTACATTGTAGCATTTGCTTTGAAATCATATATTTTTCTGATGATCTTTTGAAAGAGTTATTTAGAGTCTGACATTCTAAAAAAAAAATGGCAGATTATAATTATTTGGAAAATGGCTACTTTGTCACACATTTATCTATAGAGTAGAAAGCAAATCTTTAGTGAAAAAGCCAGTAAAATGAGCTTTTAGTGCTCTTTGTAGAAAACATACTTGAGTTTCATTCAGAATAAAAGCATTAGTTTCAAGAGAGATCCTGTTAAGTCCATTATGATTATTTTATGTGGCACTGTAGCAATAGGGTCCTTTATTTTAAGTAAATTCATTGTCAGTATGTTTTTTCATTTCTCAAACTTCAGTAAATTTATATTACTAATGAACTTAGAGTCAAAATTACATAATTTCAGAGCCTAGTTTCGGAATCATTATTGTAATGGAATATCATGGGTCACGTGGGACTGTAAATAATAGAATGTGGAATGACATTGCTGAGAAAATACCAACTCTTAAAGACAGCCTCACTAATGCTCATCATTCTGTCTTCTCATTACAATAATCAATATTTTTATAATGACAAATATATTGTACAATAATACCTTTGGCATTACTACAGGGCTTTATGAATAGGTCAGTGTATCAATTTTTGAAACTATACTTTTTCGAAGTATAACATCAGGATAGTCAGTTTGAGGTACTAGTTGAGCACATGACCTCTGAGTTCAAATGCCGAGTACTGTGCTTACCAGCTCTCTGAGTTGGATACATAATCTAATCCTATAAAGCGTTTTTTATTTATAAAATACAAAATGATGAAATTCAGCATATACCTATAGGAATATGTATATATATGTATATATATATGCATTTATATGTATGAATACACATTTGTATGCATATATAGAATTATAAAATGATTAATTTAGCTATTTTATAGAAATCACTTAGCATAGTATGTCCTCTATTATATTAGCCCTTATTACTCATATCTATTTGATTGATTTATTTTAATATATCAATTAATAATTCCATCTTCATTCTTAAAAATACTTAGAAATGCTATTGCTAGCTAGGCATTGTGGTGCATGCCTGTAATCCCAGCACTTGGGAGGCTGAGGCAGGAAGATCACAAGTTCAGAACCAGCCTGGGCTGCATAGTGAGTTTAAGGCCAGCCTGAACTATGTAGTGAGACCTTGTCTCAACAAAACAAAACAAATAAACAAACAAAAAAAATACTACTGACATATTAATTGGTATTGTTATTGATTTACTTTTTCAGATGTGTTATAAATGTGAACTAGAAATACATTTTTACTATAGCTTCTGTCAGTTGCATACATTTAAAAAAATCTATTTGGAAAGAATTGCTTCTTATAAAATAGCAAGTGTAAAATTGCCTGGCTAAGTCATGAAAAGCCATTCACAGAAGCTAACATAGCAGTCTTGGATAGTGCAAAAATTTGGCACACTCTTTAGACGGTATGGAGTGTCAGTGTCAGTGTGACTTGTATCTTTCCAAGATTCTTACCGACCTCTAGCTCAAGGACTCAGTTTGCATGTATATTCCTAATTGTACTTATTCCTGATCTTTTTTTTTTTTAATCTCAGGGGCTGTGCTTATTCTAAGAATAAGAAGTTGGAATATTAATAATAATCTATCATGGCAAAGTGGTTGCTGTAAACCACTCATTTCTCATTAGGAATGGCTTCAGATATTTGAACTGATGTTTCAAAAAAAAATAAAGATATCATGGACACATCCTTGCCCTACAAGAGAGAAATAGTTTAGAGATGATATCCTTCCCCCTTTGAGGAGGATTATCTTTACAACAGAAAAAGGGAAAAAACTATGCAGTTATGCAGGAGATATGTTATTATTATTTTTTTTATATCATCAGCTGAAAAGTTGTGCTGGGATTTTCTGTAATTTTAGATGGGTTTATTTATTCGGAGAAAAACATTAGGGATTGGGTTATAGTATTAAAAAAAGATATGTTGGTCTTACTTGTGAAACTCGCTATTATTAATTTGACCAGTCAATACAGGCTTATCACAAGTAGTTGCTAGATTTTTACTATTTGTCTTTGTATTTCACATTATCTAAATTTGTGTCACAACTCTACAAATGCCCATTGGATGTATTCCATACGGCCCCACCCCCTGGCCTACAGAATGACTTAGCGACTTCACATAATTTACAAATGCTTCTACTACTTAGAATTTCTAGAAAAGTGTGAATGCCTCTTGTATGGATTTGTGGGCCACCATAACATTTTATACCTTGTTCTGGAAGTGGTTTTTGTGTATTCTTATGGCTTTAACTCTGCAGAGCAGAGTGTGAACATGTTGAATGGAAGGTCAAAGTTAATGGGAAAATTTTCCACAGTAGGTAACTCAAGAGAGTAAATGAACTGGCTGTGTCAAAGCCTGGTGTGGTGGCACATGCCCAGCACTCAGGAGGCTGAAGCAGGGGGATCATCCTGAGTTTGTGATCGGCATGGGGTACATAGTGAGTTCAAGGCCATCCTGAAGTACATGGAGAGAAACCCTGTCTAAAAATGAGTAGATAAATAAATAAATAAACTGCTTAAGTTTCCACTGTATTTTGAGAATTCTTTTGAAGAGACGCCTCAGGGTTTTTGTAATTGTGTTAGTTTCATGATGATGGCGACTTAGTAAAGAAACAAATGACTAATTAAAAAGTAATGTGGTCACAACTGTCTAGACAGTAGGTTAAGATGTTTAATTTTGTACTTCTAAACAACAGCTAACAAGACCTTCATATATTTAAGAGATTAAAAATTACTGTAGTTTTGATATCCTGAATAGAAAAATATATGAATAAAATCGCCCTAAAATCCTGAACACTAAAAACAAAAAAAGGAAGCTATTGGATATATATTAGTTCATTTATCACAAAGAATGAACCTAAAAAATTGATGAGAACAGTATAAATTGCTCCTCTAATGATAAAGTATTGTGAAAATTGTAATAAAGTATTTATTTTGCTGGAGTGTAAGACATCTACAGATTTTGCTTTGTTTAACTCTTTATAGTTTATAGAAACTATAGTTTATAGTTTATATAGTATATAGAAACTAGTTTATAGTTTATCGAAGCTATTTTTATAGTTTCTCAAAAATATTGGAAAATAAGGATTTATATTACTATGATTTGGGGACATATTTATTTGAAGATTTATTCTGTTAAAGACTCCAGGAAAATGAAATGAACATATTAACATTGTTTTGTTAGAACAAAAGTCAAACTTAAAAAAATCGCATGCCCAAGTGATATATTTGATGATTTGAAAGAAGAAATGTAACTTCATTTAAAAAAAATAAATTTATGTGAAAAGTTAATATGACTGCAAAATGTGCCTTTGAGTAACACTCATCCATTCGACCTTTCTTTTCTGATCTTTATCTTAGTGGAATTTGTGATGTCATTGAGAAAGAGGCTATCGTGATCTTTGTAATTTTCATTTCCTGGTCGGTTTTAGTATGCTGTCCCAGAAAACCTACGATCAAAGAGCAATTTGGTTTCTTTGTGTGTAAACAGGAGTTACTGAAGCGGACTCCACGGAAGCACAGTGACTATGCAGCAGTGACCGAAGCTCTCCAAGCCATGAAAGCTGTCTGTTCCAACATAAATGAGGCCAAAAGACAAATGGAGAAGTTAGAAGTTCTGGAGGAATGGCAGTCTCACATTGAAGGCTGGGAGGTACATTTACTTTGCTCAAGTGCAGAGGTTAAGACAGTTCTATGAGGTTACCTAGGAGCAAAATTATTGGGATTGAATGGAACCATATATGGTTGTTTTTCTAGATATTGCTAAAGGACTATAATAAATTCTGAAAAATGCTTTCATTATTATTTAAAAAATTTTTTGAAGTGGCAGTTAATTCACTTAATCTTGACCTGAGATGTTTTGTTATGGAGCCAGTAGATATCATGTGGGCCCTGAGCTTTGGTTTTTCATAATTTGTACCTCATCAACTACTCTTTTTTTCTGTATTAACTTTGATTGACAAGTACATGGCCTGCATCTTCAAGAGAGTAAAGAATGAGAGAAAGCAATGGGAATCCTCAAGAGAGTAAAGCTCAATATATATGCTGTAATATTTTCAGACTCTAAATTAGGGGTTCAATGTTGAATTTCATTTTCAGTTCACCTACTTTCTCTAAGTTGTGATTTCTTCAATTTTAAAATGAGGAAACTTACCATAATTTAGTTTTTAAGGTATATTCAAGATAAAATTGTTATTCTGTGGTAAGGACCGATTTTTAAAAAGGACGAAAAAGCAAACAGAGAGCATGGTTCAGAATCTTTAAGATATTTTTAGCTATGGTAATTTTGAATCAGTTTTTTCATGGGGTTGAAATCCTACATTATTTTAGTGCTATACAAAAAATAAACTGAAATTCTGTATTTAAATTGCTATAATTTAAATGAATATGAGCTTTGAGCCAGTATAATTTTTCATGTTATGCACGTTATAAAGTAAGAAGTTAGGATAATTTTTTAAAAGTATAAATAAGATTGAAAATGTTCTCAGCTAAATGCTTTATCACATAAATCCAAATGGATTGTTTATATCATTAGGGACTTGTAGTAGCTTAATTTATTTCCTATCTTGGAAATGTTGGCTTTCATTTAGAACTAAAATTATATCCAACCAGATATGCAAAGAAACCTCAAACATTGACCTGAGGGAATTCTCCTATTTGAACATTCTGTGCTGTGAATCTTTTAAAATGCTATCTGGAGCCTGACTTTGGTTCCTCTTTGTGTATATTCTTCTACTTCAAGTGTCTAGGGTGATCTCCCATTTCACCATGAATGCTGCCTCTTTCAATCAATTAGAATGGTTGTGTGGTTTATAGTTGCTTCATGATAATAATTCCTTTCCTGGGGAGCGATTGTCTTGCTGGGATGAGAAAAATGAAGTAAAGTTTGCTTTTGCAGTTCTTTTGTCACTCAGACACTGGAAGAAAAACTGAGCTTGCTTTAAATTTCAAGATTTGTCAGTAAAATCTGCCAGGACTTTCACTAAAACAAGAACTTCAGAGACTCTTTTCAGTACTCTAGGGAAACGGAATCTGTCATAATTTTGTTTCCTTTTGGTATATGTCCTAAAATGAGTCTACTGAAGAAATGAGAGGTTCTTTAAACACTACTGATACTGTTTTTACAGTATGCACCGGCTACTCGAAGGTAAAATGTTTGTGAAGTGTTCTGCATCATACACAACGCTCAATTTCACCAGCCTGGGTGGTTTTATAATACTGAGTGCAAGAGGAAAAAATGGAGCATCAAGACAGAAGAAAGCTAGTGGAATTTAGGAAATTCTACAGAGTGCTCAGGAAAGTCAGAAAGGTCTACAGCTCTAACAGACATATATATGGCATATAATATCAATGTTGGGCTCCAAGGAGAGTGGTGACATGAATTCTACTTCAGTAGATTTTGACAATGAATTTAGGAGACACAGCCATAAAGACGTGGGAATTTGGGGACTTTGGGGGATATAGCTTGGAGCAGGGTTCAGTCAACTTGTTGGCAACTTGTGATTAGAACCTGATTACCCATACCACTGCACCATGTTGGAGAGAGGAGGGAGCCATTTCCCATTCTAGGGACTTTAGGAGAAATTGCTAGTCTGATAGGACTCTGTAGTGTAATATGGTTAGACAGTAGGAATTCAGTTCCCAAGAGAGAAATGAGAATGGATTTGAGAGCTATTTTTGTGTTGCTAACAGGAATTATTGTTCAGCCAGTAGACAGCTTTGTGTATATGTGGAGAGGCTCTTTTGGGGTTAGGACAGGGCAAAGTTCAGATGGAAGTGGCTCAGATGCAGGGGGCATGACTTTTACATATGCCAGAGTTCCTTGAAGAGTTTTCAAGCTTAGGAGCCCAGAACAAATGCTTGGAAATGTCTTCTGTCAAGCTCCTGCAGACCTTTCAGGACTACCTCAGAAATGACACTCTTGCTTCAGTAACTAGGATTCTCATATTCTCCCATACACTTCTTGTAGGGGAGATCAAACCCAGAGTCTCTGCATCAATCTACTGTTATGTCCCCAATCCTTTTTCTATGTTTTTGTGTTTTTTTTGGATAGAGGGTATCTCAAAGTTCCTAAATTGCCTAGGCTGGGCCCTAATTTGAGCTCCTCCTGGCTGAGACTATCAGAGTGCTGGGATTATAGGTGTGCACCACGCAGCTGGCCAATTTGAATGGCATCCGAATCTGATATACTAGGAATTTGCGTTATTTTCACTTTAGGCAGAATTTCTATCATATAAGTCATGTAATTATCCAGTGTCATTTCCTAATTAATCAAATGATGTGCTTTTTTTAAACAATAAATTCTCATAGATAATTTGTCTTTCTAGAATTTGGTGCTACTAAATTTTCATTTACATTCCTGAATTTAGGTAAATTAGCATTTGAAATTTATTGTTTCCAAATCACGTAACGTAGTAATAAAAAAGTTTTTGAGCAGATCTGGCTTTTAGTCTAGCCCTTTGTTTGGAGACAGTATGTCAGACCTCTTATTTATAGTATGGATTCGTGCAGTAGTCAAATTAAGTAAAAGTGCTTTGAAAACTGTAAAATGCTCTGAGGTTGCATTTTAAAGCTAGTTCAACAGTTGAATTTTACCCTTGAGAATTTTTCCTCATTTGTCCATTGCATGCACCCAAAGGTGTTATATTACTTCAAGTTATATGGTTTAAAGTAATGGAAACTAAAGGAAAAGTCATATTAATTGAGTGGCTCACAGAATCAATAGAAGAACCATACGAGTCAAAGTTGGAAGAGGCAGGTGATGTGGTACATGTGGAAGAGGACTCAGGAGACCTTCCAGGCTCCCATGTAACAACCAGTTTTCTCAGGGACTAATCCATGTCCATGTGTCTGGGCTAAGACCTGTGAAGGTAGTACCCCATGACTTCATATCCTTCCACTAGTCTGCACCTCTTAAAGCCTCCACCACCCCAGTACCACTGTGTTGGGCCCCAGTCCTCCAGCACATGAACCTGTAAGGATGAACCATAGCAGTGAATCTCAACCGTTTGCTGAGGGTATAGTCCCTATTATACAAACTGTAAGATTTAGAACTATTTAACTTACTTGAATTCTTACAATTAGTAGATGGCAAAGTTTAAATTTAAAATTTGGTAGCCTGATTCTGAGGTTTCTATTCTTACTTTGTGATATAACCACTCAGAGAAAAAAAATTAGTGTTTTCCTATGTTTCCTTTAACAGTATTTTGATTATAGATATTGGGTTTTTGTAAGCATTTATATAGTAACTGTAGCATAGAAGATCTGTAGTTTGTTTCAATTGTTTAGTTTTGAAGTTATGGCTTTTATTAATATAATTTATTGTATCTTTGCTATATTGTCTAACACTCAGAACATCTTACAAAATACTCTACTCAAGGTAATTGTATACCCATGATTAATATGTTTGAGTGGGAAGTTTATTAGCTGTTTAATCAGACTTGCTGTGCCAGTTAATCTTAATTGTCAATTTGAGTGTATTAATAGACTTCTGAAGAAGTGATTGGATCTTTCGGGTGCTATACTCATTGATGGTGGATTCATCCACCATATTCATTGCTGAATATGCTGGTAGGAGTTGAGGCCCAGTCGGAGTTGGGTCACTGGGGTCATGGCTTTGGAGGGTGTATCTCTGCCTGGTTCTCTGACTCTGTGCTCTGCTTTCTGAAAGCCATGAAATGAGGAGCCCTGTCATGATGTTCATGCTTTAAGAGCTACCCAACCATAAACTGAAGCCTCTGAAACCCTAAGAAAAATAAGCCATTCCCTCCTTAAACTTGTGTATGTTAGCAACAGGAAAGCTGGCCAGTGGAGTTGCTGATTTGCTCTGTAGAGCAGGACCATTCTTAGTTTCTGCTTGTTTCGTTGTTGATCAATTCTATGTGATACTGCAACTTTTAGAATCATAAAAGGAAGCACCAATAAACATTATATTGTTTAGTTTTTCCATTTTAAATCCTTGATATGTCTGTTTGGAATTAGTCTCTCAAATCTGACAAAAAATCAGAATAAAAGATAAGAGGAAAAATTATTAACGTTAAAGGTTGGAAGAAATGACATTCACAATAATTACTGTTTTAGAAAGTAAAGAAAAATAGAATACAAATTTGAGACAAATTCTCAATATAATCCTTTGTCTGAGGAATAGCTGGGAATTTTTTTTTCCCATTTTGTAGGTTGTCTCTTCAATTTGTTGGTGGTTTTCTTTGCTGTGCAGAGCTTTTTAATTTGATGTGTTCCCATTTGTTGATTCTTGGAATTAATTTTTGTGCAACTGGGTTTTGTTCAGAAAGTCTGCCTACACTTTTATCTGCAAGAGTTTTACTTATTTTGTCTTCCAGCAGATTAAGTTTTGCTATTCT
The DNA here is from genome assembly GCF_053883595.1 of Heterocephalus glaber. Classification (NCBI taxonomy): domain Eukaryota; kingdom Metazoa; phylum Chordata; class Mammalia; order Rodentia; family Bathyergidae; genus Heterocephalus; species Heterocephalus glaber. The sequence continues at coordinate 12,713,134 of NW_028258344.1, forward strand.
AATATTTAGATCTTTGATCCATTTTGATTTTAGTTTAGTGCATGGTGAGAGATATAGGTCTAGGTTCAACCTTTGGCCTGTAGATAGCCAGTTTTCTTAGCACCATTTGTTAAAGAGGCTATCTTTTCTCCAGTGAAAGGATTTGGCCCCTTTGTTAAAGATAATATAGTTGAGTGTGCCTAGACTTGGTTCTGTATCTTCTGTTGTTTCATTGATCCGCAAGTTTGGTTTTTTGCCAATACCATTCTGTTTTTATCACTGCAGCTTTGTAGTATAACTTGAAATCTGGGACTGTGGTGCCCCCTCCCTTGTCCCTGTTGCCCACATTGCTTTTGCTATTATATATCTCTTCTGCTTCCATATGAATTTTAGGATTGCTTTATCCAGTTCTGTAAGTAATGTTATTGGTATTTTGATTGGGTTTGCATTAATTCTATAAAACAGTTTTGTAAATATGTCCATTTTGACTACATTCTGCCTACCAGGAGCAGGGAACATCTTTCCATTTTCTGATATCCCCTTCAATCTCCTTTTTCAGAGTACTATAGTTTTCAATTTAGAGATCTTTCACTTCCTTGGTTAGGTTAATTTTTAAGTATTTCATTTTCCTTGATGCTATTTTGAAGAGTACTGTTTCTCTAATTCTGTTTTGGTGAGTTTGTTATTGGTGTAAGGAACACTTGATTTCTGAATATTGAGTTTGTATTCTGCTATATTACTGAATTTGGATATTAGTTATAGGAGTCTTTTGGTGGAGTTTTTAGGGTCTTCTATGTAAAGTGTCATGTCATCAGCAAATAATGATAATTTAGTTTCTTCTTTCCCTATCTCTACCCCTTTTATTTCTTTCTCTTGTTTTATTGCTCTAGCTAATGTTTTGAGAACTATATTGAATAGGTTCCAGTACGGTGTACTGGCATTATTGTTGAATTGTAGAAAGTGTCTAATTTTGTCTCTAATTTCATCTGTGACCTATTGATTATTCCAGAAGTATTGTTTAATTTCCATACCTTTGCATAGTTTCTGTAGTGTTTGCTATTGATTTCTAATTTCAGCACCCTATAGTCTGATAATATGCATGGGATAATTTTGATTCTTTTGCATTTACTTAAGCATGCTTTTTTGTCTGGTATGTAGTTTGTTTTGGAGAAAGTCCCATGTACTGCTGAGAAGAGTGTGTATTCTGTTGTTGTTGGATGCAACATTGTAGATATCTATTAAATCCCTTTGCTTGATCGTTTGGTTCAACTCTGATATTTCTTTGATTTTGTTGAGTTGATCTGTACATTTGCAACAGTGGGGTATAGGTCCCTCGTTACAACTGTATTATGCTTATCTGATTTTTCATGTCTATTATGTTTCTTTTATGAAGTTGGTGCATATATGTTTGTAATTGTTAACTCTTCCTGTTGAATTATTCCTTTAACCAATATGGCTCTTAACCTTCTTTGTCTCTTATGATCAGTCTTAGTTTGAAATTCACTTTGTCTGAAATTAGGATAGAAACTCCCACTTGTTTTTGGGTTCACATTGTATGAAATAGTTTTCCATCCTTTGATTTTTAATCTGTAAATATCTTTTTGAATTAAATGTGTTTCTTATATATTGCATATTGTTGGTTTTCTTTCTTGATCTATTTTGCCAATCTGTGTCTTTTGTTTGAGGAATTGAGACCATTCACATTGAGAGTTATTACTGAGAGATATTGCCTTATTCCTGTCATCGCATTATTTTCCTGTTGCTGATTTCCTCATTAACCCCCTTTTCTTAGCTGCTAATTCACTCTTTTTGACTTACTGACATTGTTGGCTTTATTTTTGGCTTCATCCTCTTTCTAGGATATTCTTGAGAATATTTTTGTAATGCTGATTTGGTGATCATCAATTTCTTGAGGTGCACCTTGTTGTGGAAATACCTTATTTATCCATCAATTTTAAAGGAAAGTTTTTTCGGCTACATAAGTCAGGCTTGGAAGTTGTTCTTTTAGGTCCTAAACCACTTCACTTTAAACCTTAGTGGCTTTTAAGGTTTGTGTAAAGAAGTCTGTTGTGGTTCTAGTGAACTTACTTTTGTATATGATTCATTGCCTTTCTCTAACAGCTTTTAAGATTTTGTCCCTGTTGTAAAGTTGTGGAATTATTATTTTTTTTTGGTACTGGGGATCAAACTTGGAACCTTGTGCTTGCGAGGCAGGCATGAGAACCACTGAGCTAAATCCCCGGCAAGTTGTGGAATTTTTGAGTATAATGTGACACAGAAGGATTCTCTTTTGGTCGTGGCTGTTTGGTGTTGTATATGCCTCACTTAGTGCATCTATTTCTTTCCCTATATTTGGGAAGTTTCCTGACATTATTTCTGTGAACAGGTTTTTTTTATGCTATTTGTGTTGTCTTCTGATTTTTCACTTATTCCAATTCTTAGATTAGTCAACTTTGTATTATGTATCAGTTGTTGGATTTGTTTTTTATTTTCTCATGTTTTTTAGATGTCTTTGAGTAGTTGGTTTTTGAAGGCCTCATTGTCTTCCAGTTCTGAAATTCTATCCTTGCATTGGTCCATCCTGCTGCCCATACTTTCAGTGCGATTTTTAATCTCCTGGATTTCTAATTCAGACCTTTTTGTGCACTCTAATTCTTTGGTAAATTGGTCATTCATTGTGTTAGTTATTTTCTCTCATTGCTGAGAGAAAATTCCCGGCACCAAAAGTTAAAGGGGAAGGGGTTTATTTCGCTTACAGTTTGTAGAGTTCTCAGTCCATAGTTGGCTCGATCCAAGGTTGGGTGGATAGCAAACAGTCATTGCAGAGAAGAAACAACATGGTGTGAACAAGATAGCAAAGGCAACAAGAGAGAGTTTAACAGTGTCTTTCTGCCCCTTTTATCTTATTCAGACCTCCAGGATTAGGGTGTGCTAAACCACCCACTTACGTGTAGTGGTTCAGTAATCAAGTGCTCTTAATCCCAGCATCACATATTCCAGATTCATCTACCTCTGATCAAATGAGGCTTTGGGGTGGGGCATTCAGACCCAAACCATAACATTCCACCCCTGGCCCCCCAAAGACTCATGTATATTTCTTTATGCAAAAGGGATTTAGTCCATCTCTAAGAATTTTCAAAGTCCTAACAGTTTCAGCATTACTGAAAAGTTCAAATCCAAAGTCTCCTCTGAGATTTAAAACAAACTCTTAGTTGAAAGCCCTTGTACAAAGGAAAAGGAAATTAAACACTTTCAACATTCAATGGCACAAGATAGACATTTCTGTTCCAAAAGTTACAAACAAGGGGATGCAAAGGAATAGGACCAAAGCAAGTTGAAAATCCAGTAGGGCAAACATTAAGTCCCACAGTTCCACTTCCAGCATCCAAGACAATCTGTGGCAAATTGTGAATTCCAAACGGGTTGGGTTGCTCTGCCCCTGTGGCACTGAGGGTTGTTGTAGCTTTTATGGCTTCTCTCTTGGGCTGGCTATGCTCCCTGCTTGCAGTTTTCCCTCAACTGATGGAGGCTCCTGGCTCCTCCAAACCTCTGGGGTCTCTACTGCACCTTTGGCTTCACACTCACAGCTTCACACACTGCCCTCTTGGGGCACACTGCCTGGCTTCCTAGGCCTTCTTCTGAAGTCTGGGTGGAAGCCTTCCTGACTCTATAACTCTTGCATTCTACATGCTCCTAAAACTAGTGCCACCTGGGTGATGCCAAGGTCTGCTGCCAGCTGGAGCAGTAGTAGCCAGTTTTTCCTCTCTCAGCTGTAGGAGTCCAATGCTTATAAACTAAATTCCAAGGAACAACTTTCCTAGGACACTGCCATTCTGGAACATGGTGGTTTGGGGCTTTATTCACAAAGCAAAATCTCTCACCTTTACAACTCTGAAACTGCAAAGGATGGAGCCTGCTGCTTCCTGTGATGACCTGAGGCTATCTTTTTTTCTATTCTCCTGTTCCTTCTCAGCTATCAAGATCTCTGCTCTATCTTAGCAGTCCATAGCTTTACTGGAACTTCCTTTCTAGCCAAACTCAAAACATTTTAAATCATTCTACTGGGCTCTTTGCCCTTGATTCTCAAATAGATCTGGCTAAAAGCCCCCAACAATAGCCATGCCACTGCCTCAATATTCGACTGACTTGAAATTTCTTCTGCAAGATTAATTAGTCCACCACCCTTAATCTCAGTCTCAGGCAGTCTCTGGGCACAAAATGCAGACAAATTTTCTGACAAGCCATAACACACATCATCTGGAGTCCAGCAGGCAATGCAGCCCTTCTCAGCAGAAACCTCCTGAGCCAGGTCTTTACCCAGTTTCTGGTCTTCTGAGCTCTGACCAGAATCTCCCATACAGAACAGCCTAGGGCATTCCAGTGCTACTTCTGTAGCTGACATCTCTGAAGTTTTCCTAACTCTTCCCCTTCCCACAAGCCAGTTCCAAAGGCTCTTGAGCCACATGGTCAGGTAATGTCATAGCAACAACCCCAGTTCTCTGGTACCAAATTTCTGTGTTAGTTACTTTTCTCTTGTTGCTGAAACAAAATACCCAACATCCAAAGTTGAAAGGGAAAAGGTTTAGTTGTCTTATAGTTTGTAGAGGTTTCAGTCCATAATCAGTTGGCTCCAAGGCAAGGTGGCAGAGGGGCAACAGTTCATGGTGGCAGAAGCAGCAAAAGCAACAAGAGAACTTAAGAACATCTTTCTGCCCCTTTTATCTTATTCAGACTACTTAGGGCAGGTAACACTCACACCCTTATGTTGCCTTTACTTCCCATGTTTCTATTGTTTTTGTTTCTTTCTTTTGTTTTGTGCTGAGGTTTGTGGATGCTTATAATTCTAATGACTTTGTTGCTAGCATAGAGATCTCTTTAGTTTCTTTTCAGTGATGTACTTTGGGTACAACAGTCCTTTGCCACAGTCCTTTGATTCCACTACTTTGGTTATTTTGGGAGAGGAGGATTCAGTGTAGTTTGCCCAGCAACCGTTTTTTGGGAATGTACTCTAGTATTGTTAATGTCACAAAGGCAATCTGAGTGTTAGCTTCAGAGAAATAGGGACAACTATGTAACCTTGTTAATACCAAGCAAAACAGCTGCAGTAGTATTGTCCAAGACACTAATGTAGCATAAAAACCAATTATATACCACCTTTAATCCTAGAAAATAAACCAGCAATAATGATGTAAACTTTTAGGCAACCCATGTATTGGCTTACAGCTAGTATGTACTATATCCAACAGTTAAATCTCTGATAATGGTAGAAAAAATTTTAACAGTAATTTTACAGAGTTAACTATTTAAAAATCAACAACCTTTATGGTTATACTATTAAAGATTTGGGGTTTGGCAATAGGGGGATGCAAAAGGAAAATGTTGAAACTTTAAACTGATATTAGAAGGAGGAGGAGAGAGAAGTGGTATAAAGGATATTATTGGGGAGTAGAAGGATGTCTGTATAAATAGGTTAAGGTTGGGCAAACAACTGGCGAGAAATAGAAGATAGAAAAAAGGAGAAAAAAGAAAGAAGTTATATAGAGTAAAAGCAGTAGGAGTAATTAAAATGAGCAAATTTAAAAGGGAGAAGACAAAAAATGGAAAAATAAAAGAAGAAAAAGAGATTATAAGCAAGACTGAAGGACAAAGGAATATTACCCAACCCCCAAGAAACTGGTGAAGAAGACAGGAGAGAAGGAAAGAAGAAAGCAAAAACAAGAACAAAACAACACAACTAAAAACAATGCCTACACTCACAAAACAGACAAAAACAACCAAACCCCAGATGAACAAATCCAAAAGCAAGAAAAGAAAAGAGACATTTCTCTGTGATTTTGAGCCAGTAAGGTTATCTTCTAGAGTCTACAGTTTTGTAGCTATGCCCAGGTCAAGACACGTTCTTGCTCTTGTTGATTGACAAAGAAGGCAGTCAGAGCCTAGATCTGTGATTCCTTAGTAAGTTGGCAGTAGGATTAGGGCAGAGTGCTGCTTTTGGGACTTTCAACCATGGAAATTCAGGCTGAACCTGGCCTCTGGTTGTAGTGGTGGTGATTGGATCCTTTAGGTTATAAGACTCTGGGTATCTCTTGCTATCCTGACCGTGGATCGCTAACTAGAGACATCTCCTGTGGCTGTCTCTCACCCAGTCACTGGAAATTTAACACTGGGAGCCCTGAGATGACCCTGACCAAGGGCTGCTGAGTCCCAGGTTCAGGTGTGCCCTCCCTAGGATAGTGTCTAACCAAGAACCCTTGCCAGGGTGTATAACAGGGGCTTGGACTGGAGTCACCCACCAGCTGTTATAGCATCAACTGGTCCATTCCACTGATGTATTTATCCCTGATGGCCATTGGAGTCCTGTTTTCACTGTGCCTCTGTAGATTTGATCTTTCTTTCTCACAAGCAATGAGCCAGGAGTCAAGGAGAAAGTATATATATTGTCCTTTCCTTTTTCCGCATGTGTTATACCTCATCAATTTCTTTGTAGGCTCCACTTTTTTTCCCATCAGATCCTTCCCGGATCCCAGAGATCCACATCACTCCTTCTTTTCTTCCCCAACCTGTTATTTTCTGGTGTCTGGATTCTGAATCTTGGAGAGGCTGATTTATTGCTGCTTACTGCTCCACCATGTTCCTGGAAGTTCTTGATTATCTATTTACATGGAGAAATACGATACTATAAAACCATTCTGAAGTTACCTATAGTGTTGGAATCTATTTTTGCTTATAGTTGAGGTTATGGCTGACAATCTATTGACTTCAAGTAGTGATTTATTATTTCTTGATTTAGAGTCGTCCCTAGATTAGTGACAAGACTTCTCTTTGTTTTGTCTTTTCTTTCTTTCGTCGTCTGTACCAGTGACTTGGATACAAATCCATTTTACTATCTTGAAATGGTAGTATTTGAGGATAAGCAGTGCTGGAAGAGGAACACGGAGAGCGAGTCGAGTTAGAAGAACAAAATTTCATAAGGAGAAGGAAGAAGTTAATAATGAGTGAATCTTGGTAAATGGATATTTATATTATTAGTTTAATTTATCTTATATGAGATAGAATTCAGGTTATTTTAGTTAGTAATTTTAGCCTCAAAAAGATTGGATCAAATTCTGAGTTGTTTTTCTTTTTTTGTACATGAGATAAATATTTTATGAAAACATTGTATAATAAAACTATGATATTCTTCATTTCATGTTTGATTTCATAGTATTTTAAAATGATTTTTCTTGGTAAGAATATTCAGGTGCTTCATCAGTTTTCTCAAGGGACTCTTGAAATTGAAGCTGTTCTCTTTTCAAATGCCCATCTTGTCAATTTTCTTTTCTTCTACCATGAATGAATCTAGGTCTGTTAGGTCTTTGTCAGTGTATTAAATGTGGGTGGGGAACTTCATGGCTTTGTGTTATCCTTCATCTTTTTCAATATTGAAGTTTTTCCCTGCAGTTTGTGTTGTTCTGATTGACATGCAGCATTCAGTTGATGAGATGATTAAGATAGACCCTGATCTTAATGGATTCTAATTTTAAATACAGAAAGCTAACTAATCAAAAGCTTCATAGTCTGATGAGGTCAACTTGGTAGAGATTTATACTGAGAGAACATATTTAAAACTGCCTGAAATGTAGAAATGTAATAAATGTTTAGTATTCATCTAGATAAGTTATTTGTTATATATGGTTGCTCAGTGACCAAATATTTATTTGATAAACACAGATATTTAGAACTGAAAATTAGCATTGATTTTCAAAATGAAGAAACAACACCAACCAGGTTAAAATAACATTATGCAGATTTAAAGAATATTAAGTAATGATAAAATACAAAGTAGTGTAAAAGGAGTTAAAAAACTTATACACCTGCCTATAGTCTGGCATGTTTTCATGACAAGCAAAGGTTGTCATTAACTATGAATATAATTTTCAATTCCAGGGGCAATGATTCATTATTATTTATTTATGAGGAATGATATCCCTATCTTAGAAAAAAGTTATAATAGGACTGAAATGTAAAAAGGAAACTCAAGTTGATTTTTGTATGGTAAAATTTTATTCATGAAACTGTATAAAGTTTTACCAAATCTCTATTTATGCATTTACTATTGGATAAAAAGAAATAAAAAAGGGAAACACCTAAATTTTAAGATGTGTTTGTAATATAAACAACTAGGTTAAGATAATAGCATTTTATCTTAATTAACTTTAACTTTTAGAAGTTTCTTATTATAGGTACGAGTTGTAATTTAAATTTTAAAAATTGATCAGAAAAACTGTGAGTTTTGTGGGAATATGAAATTTAAAATTAATCATCTGAACTTTTAATATAAAAATAAAAATAGAAACATTGATTTAAACAAGAATCAGTAATTTGCCTCTATGTTCAATGAAACCAGACACTCTGGAAGACTGAGAGGCAGTCCTGAGGCAGAAGGATCAAAAGTGGGAGCCCATCCCTGGGCATTTTAGGGACTTAGGGAAACCCTGTCTCAAAATAAGAAAATAAAAAAAGAAATCAGGCACATTTAAAGTTGAAATTCTCTTGCAGAGAACACCTGCATGTCTCTACTGACAATTCCTTTTTTTTAAAAACCACTTAAGTGTATTAGACTATTAGTTAGACAAATAGACTATAATTTCTATGACTCAAGATAAACATGTAAGTCCCAGTTATACGAGAATTTGAATGTGTGTGTTGTGCTCAGTGGGCAGCTTTCTGCTGTTGATGATTCAAGGGCCTGGCCCTCCTTCCCTCTTGGCTCCTCTCAGTGTCTATAGGTTGGGTCTCCGGTGAAGACTGGATTTGTCATTCAATCGTGTAATCTTGGAGGATGCTCAATAAAGGCTTATTTAATCAATAAGTGTGCCTATGTCAGCTTTTTATAAATCATGTAAAAGCCTCTTTTGAAAGTTACTCACTTTAAATAATTTTTGATTTTATTTATTTATTTTCTTTTCTTTATCCTAGGAATGGATATACAAATTGATACTGGGTGAAAACTTAGGCAGTTTCATATAATTTCTTATGTGTCCTTGGAGTCTGTACTGGAGAAAACAAGAAAGGAAAAATATGGGCATAAATATTATGAATTATCTCTGTTCAGAATAGCACAGATAACCTATATTATGTGTGCATATGTACATAAGCTGTCTGAAAGCAGATTCAGTGTCTGCTGGAACTGACCAGGTGACTGGAAATGGGAGGAAACCTACATATGGTTTCTTGTTTCAGTATGGCTACTTGTCTTGTTTGAACTTTGTGCTGTGCATATATTGCTTCTTAATAAAAGCAAGTATAATTTTAAGGAGAAGAATAATTACATCCAAAAGTTTTGGCCAAGTAATCAGACATTACCTTTTTTGTTTTCCCTGACTCAGGGGTCCAACATTACTGACACCTGCACTGAAATGCTAATGTGTGGAGTTTTGCTGAAAATTTCTTCTGGAAACATTCAAGAGCGGGTGTTTTTTCTTTTTGATAATCTTTTGGTGTACTGCAAAAGAAAACACAGGTAAGATCATAAAGGAGTCACACTTTAGAAATGTTTTATGCATCTCACATTTTCTTCTGTATTTCCCAGAAGTCAGTATTGGCCCAGTAACCTGCTTTAGATACTATCCTGTTCCTACTACTCTCCTCGTCTTCCTGTTGGACCTCATTGTCATCTCATGATGCCACCTCCCTAAGCCTCCTCATGGAGAGGTGTTGGCTCCTGACCTGTATATCTCAGAGCCTAGAGGAGAGGCTTGAGTGTCTTCTCTGATCCCTAATTCTGTGTCCCAACCACTTACCCCTCTTCCCTCCAGACTCCTTGCACATGTAACGTTTATGCCATTAGTCTTTCCTACCCATTTAGTTTCTCTATTGACTCCATTTTACAGAGAATTTAATATTTCCCTGCTACACACAGATTCAATGATTGTTTAGCTCTTGAGTCACTATCTTTCCACTTCTGTCACCAGTCTTGTTCAAAACTCACATACATAATTCATACAGAGCTTATCCAGTGACTGTGGAAATCCCAGTCTTTATTTTTAATGGTCTTTAGCTCTGTTGCACCAAGTCACTTGTTCTATGGTTGTACCTTTACATATCAGCTGTTATGAAATTACAGTTTCCATTTTGACCATCATCCCATTCTGCATATCTTCACTTTCCTCCCAGCTCTCCTTTGGAATTCCCAGTTAAGCTACTTTTTGATGTTATTTCAATCACCATGGCTCCTGCCATAGTCTAAAATTTCTGTCTTAAAGAAAAAGATGCCTCTGATATTTCTCCCTTCTTTCTGCTCTCATTCACAGTGGACTTTCTGGAAAGAGTTTTATGTTGTTATTTTTCTACTTCCTAAACTTCTTATTTTCCTCTCAGTATCCTTCAATGTGTCTTTAGTCCACTCTACTCACCTAAGCTTCTTATGTCAAAGAAACTCTTCTGCTTCCTAATCCAACAATCACTTTTCTGCTTTTTAAGGTTCTGCTTATTTTCTTAACATCTGACTTATTTGAGTACTTCTTAAGACACTAACTGTAGCTGGGCATATTTATTTTAGTGAGATGGTACCATAGGCTTCAATTCATTGTCAGGGAAGGTATGTGGTAGAAAATGCAGGGTTTTAGGTGATTGTCTATGCTAAATTCAGAAGCCAGGAAACTATACACAAACGTTTTCTGGTAGATTGAGACTGAGAGACACAAAACTGATTTATTAGGCAGAATTGAGGGAACATCATTTCTTATGCTTTGAAATGAGTTTTCTGAGGTCAGCAAGATACCTAGGGCAAGTTAGTGAAAATTTGGCAGCTATATTGATAATAGATGGTAATTCATCCAGGTGGATTGCAGTGTTAGAATTTTCTGGTAAGAGATATTAATTCAAAAATGCAATAATACGAAGTGAGAAAACATAGGACTACAATGCGTACCTTCATGAAAGGGAACAAGTTAGGAGCAGAGCCAAAAGATGTAAGAGGTGATCAAAAAATACAGTGAATGTAAAAATTCAAAAGGCAAAAAACTATTAAAGTAAGAGAATATTGCTAAAAATGATAGGAAGTGTGTCCAAGGCAAGGGGCGATATTTTGAGAAGGATTAATGACAATGTAACTTTTACTGTAATAAATTTTTAAAATTTAAGTGTTCACCATAATTTTTGGTCATCTCAAATTACTCAACTGTTTATGGTGATTTCTGTCAAATTAAAACATACAGTTGTCCTTCTCCACCTTATTCATTGGATCTTGCACTGTGGGACTTTCGGCTGTTCTCCAAACTCAAAATGACACTGAAAGTTATCTGTCTTGAATCAATTCAAGACATTAGTGAGCCAAGAAAGCTCAACTAGGGACATGAAAGGATTTCTGGAACTGCTTCATAAAGGGATAAGAATGACAGGATGAGTGTACAAAGGAAGGGGGTGTATTTTGGGGGGAATAATGGCAATATGTCTTTCACTGTAATGAATTTAAAAATTTTAACATTCACCATATTTTTCTCACAACCCATAACCAATTTTCATCTCTATGCTAAAGAGATTAAGAAAATTTTATTGAAATGGGGTCTCACTGTACTAAGGTGGTTTTGAACTCCTGGGCTCAAGTGATCTTCCTGCCTCAGGCTCCTGAGTAGCTGAGATTCCCAGGGTTGTATTGTGCTCAGCTCAAAATTCCCTTTTACCAGATGTGAAAATGAACCTATATATTTCTTTTACCATGGTCTTCTAAATTCCTAGTGTTTGATAGCAAGATTGGGGTTAATAGAAATAGGCTTTGGGAAGTAGAAGAGGCCATTAATTTTGCTTGTGTTTAGCTCATTAAAATTGTAATGTGAATCAACATACTTTGGTAGAATTATTAAAGACATCAGTTTTTTTCCCTTAAATTCTTTTATTGGTACATTTTAGGTATACAATATGTTTACATTTATCATTGGGTGTTTGTACCTGTACATGATATATCTTGGTTCTTATTTTTTTCCCCCATTACCTGTGCACCCTTCATCCCCTCCACCCTTCTCTATTTGCATAGATTTCATTTCCATTTTTTTTTTCTCATAATTTTTCCTTTCCCTTCTTTCCTTTCCCCTTCCCCTCCCACCACCCCTACACCTTTGGAGCTTTTAATATTTCAAATTACATTTCTCATTGGGAATTGTACCTTTACATAATGCATCTTGGTTCTTATTTTTTCCCCATTCCTAGCCCCCCTTCATGCCCTCCACCCTTCCCTATTTACAAAGACTTTATTTCCATTTTTTCCATTTCTCATCATTTTTCCTTTCCCTTCTTTCCTTTCCCCTGCCCCTCCCACTACCCCTACCCCTTTGGACCTTTTCTTCCTATTTTACATTATCGATTATTCATTCTAATCATTGGTACATTGTAGGTATACAATATAATGACATTCCCAATGAGAAATGTAATTGTGTTGTATACCTACAATGTACCAATAAAAGAATTTAATACAAAAAAAATTTCAAATTATCAGTTATTCATTTTAATCATTTTAATCCTTATTTACACTTTCAGTTTCTCACACCAGAGAAACTATTCAGTATTTACACATGTGTGTCCTATTTATTTCACTTAAGAGTATGGCCTCAATATGCATCCATTTAGCTATAAATGTCTGTAGTTTCTTGTTCTTTAAAGACATCAGTTTGAGAATAAGATCTTTTTTTCATTACAGTTTATTTTATCTTTATATATGTATGCAGGCCATCAGGTCCAGAGCATTTGCAAAGTTAACATCAGTGTACAAATGATGATATGATAACATCTCATGATTGTAATTGTTAAATAAGTGAAGCAGCAGGAAAAGCTTCATAAAACTGGACTCCTACAGTTTAACAAATAATCCTTAATAAATGTGTAGTTAGACCAAATGCATAGTGGTTAGAAATGGAAGTAACTGAACAGTTTAATATATCTATTCCCTCCCAGTATTGCTGAAGCCCTGTAAATTAACGATCTTTCACCCTTCATTTAGAATACTTCATCTCCTCCATAAACTGCGCCTTACCACAGACTTTTTAAGATCTAGAAAGCCTTTAGAATGTATGAGTAAATGGGACCTCTTCAAAGTCCTACAATATTATAATACAAGCATCAGACACTTGATGCATTTATAACTCTAGAGTTACATTCTTTAAAGGAAGGGGTGCTAGATTAGGCATTCTACCTCTGGATCTTTCTAATGGTAGTAATCTTAGGAGACAGTTTAAGAAATGATTTCTGAGGTAGTATTTGACATACTAATATGATACTGCTTGTTTATGTGCTTTATGAGGTCGTTACATAATATATTTAGTTTTTTGCAATTTTTTACGTTCAGTAGTTTCTAAAATAATAATCATTTTGTATGTAACAATAATTTATTCATTTTAAGTGCTGTATAACATCTCACTGGTTTAATGTCACAAATAAATCACAATTTAATTATTCCTTTTATTACTGAACTTTAGGGTTGTTTCCAATCTGCTATTGCAAATGTGACAGAATGAAAATATGAAAATATACAGTAATATTACATAGTCTTTTCAGTTTTCTTAAGGAATCAAAACTATCAGGACCTTATTAAATTTCTATTGAATATTTATATCTACAGGTAAAATATTCCAAGATAAATATCTAAAGCTGTTCAGAGGATGAAGACAAAGAAAATTAATACTTTGGAAAATAAGACTCAAAGATAGATTCTTATATATATATTTCTGATTATTTTGACTGTGACTAAAACTGTTTTTCAAGGATATTTGGCCTTTTGAATATGGTTTGCTTTAATAATAATGTACTGATTTTCAAGAAATTCTTTCTCATAAGATACCGTGATATACAGTATTATATATCTAGTAGATTATATATAATTACCTGAATGTAAATCTACTTAGTGTAAATGTACAAATGACGATATTGTATGGTCTCATGATTGTAATTGTCAAATATGAAGTGTGATCAAAATATTAGGTGAATGTTTAAATTTTAACAATATTTATTACAGTAAAAGACATATTGCTGTTAATCCCCCTCAAAATACTCCTCTTTCCTGTGAACACACTTACCCCATCATTCTTGCTACTTCTGAAGCAGTTATGGAATTCCTCTTTCATGTCTTTCCCAGGTGTGATTTTAAAAATATACAAATACAATGAATGCTCCTGCCAAGTCCATCTAATGGAAAGATAGGCTTGTAAAAACATTATAATGTGTCTTTATCTACTGTATTCACCAGATCTAGTACCATGCAGCTCTTCCTCAAAGACAAAATGACCATGAGAGGGAAGCATTCTGAATCAATTCAGGACACTGAGGGAGCCATCACAGCACAACTAAAGACTCTCATTGTCTTAGGTACTGTACTTACACATAATATTTGACACCCACTACTTAAGGAAGAAAAGATTTATTTTGGCACATAGTTTGCAGAGGTTTCAGTCCATAGTCGCCTGGTTCCAAAGCAGGGTGGTATGCCAGAGGAAAAACAGCATGTGACAAGGTGGCGTGGGGGGGCAGAGGGAGACAGAGACAGAGGCAGAGAGATCAAGGGAAGAGATAGACCCTTCCAAGCTATGTCCCCTGTAACCTACCTCTTTCAACCGGATTCCACCTCTTAAGGGCAAGTCAGCTATAAGCCTCCACAATTCAATCACCGTGCCCAAACCCCACCTATGAGTGCATGAAGCTTTTAGGGACATTTTAGATACAAAACATAACACTCACAAAAGAAGATTCCCAGAACTGCCTTTGAGAAGATGAGAAGAATGACAGAATAAGTGTGAAACAAATGAGAGAGATAGCTTAATGGTGAAGTATCTTTTACTGTAATAAATTTAAAAAACCCAAACATCCACTCTATTTTTGATCACACCTCATAAATTAGGAAGGTTTTACAAAATTAAAATCCTGTCATTTAAAAATGTACTTAATGAATGTGTAATGTAGGTCAAATACATATATATCATATATATATATATATATCTGATCTCTTATGTTGCCAATTTTCATATCTACTTGGCCTGAATTCGTGATTTGCAGCATATATTTAGGATTATTAACAAAAGACATGGAGAGATTGTTCTAAAAGTGAACATGGCAAATGCAGAGTGGTGGAAGTTTGGGGCTGAAAGACTCTCCAGTCAGAATAATCAAGTTAATTATTTTTTCTTATTGGCAATAAAGACTACAGTACTACGTTTTGATAAGGTTATAGGACAATCAAGTCAGGAATACACAGTCTTTTCCAAGGGGCCCTGAAGGGCCTTGAAGGTTAACAGCAATGTGAGACACCTTCCTAAATCCACCCTTTTATTTCAGGTATGTTTAAGGGTGGCTGTCTACCTTCAGAGGAGGGGATGAGAGGGGTATTGCAGGTAGGGGGCAGGCTCAACTTGTGCTAGATGGGTCTGTATAGCACAACAGATTAATCTTTATTTCCATCGCTTAAATTATTAGATAGATTTTTGTCAGTGAGTCAAATTGAAGAGTCTAGGCCAATTGAAATCTCTTGAGTGACTAGGTAATTTTGAATCTCCTTGAATCATTTCTGAGACTCCTACCTGTTTAATTAATAAAACGTTTTGAAAGAAAACCTCTCCACTGAGCATTTGGTAATTCTAATACATAACTACCTAATTCATTGTTACAGATATCATGAGTAAACCTGGGATTTTTACTTTGTGTCACCCACTTTCAAAGATTAAAGGCTGACAATAGATATACACAAGTTTTAAAATGTTTTGGTTTATTTTAAGAATAAGTAAGACTTTTAGGAAGGATTATAGATGTATTGTGAGACTTGTTCGACAATTACAGTTATATCATAAAAACGGTATAGAAAAATATTTTACAGCTGGATATTGCTCATCTTAAGAACCTCTTTACAGTCAGTTTCTTTGAAGAAAGATCGCAGGAACTAACTGAATTGGTTAACCAACCCTTGAAAAAAAGGAATTATCTGGTAGTGAAAAATGAGAAATGAAGGTGAAAGAAACTCAAATGTGACATTAAAATAACCAGCTTTAGTGTCTGGTGGAGTTTGATTGACAATGCTGACGGCCTACACGGAGCAAACTACGTATTTACTCTCTCACCTATATACAGCCTTTTTCCTAAAGCTTCAATTTATTTAAAAAACTGGTACTCATTTCCATCTTGTAAAGCAAACAGTGCTCCTGTGAATGAAAGGATGCAAATAAAGCCACCGAGTGCCACAATCGTTTAATAATGTTGATTGATGTCTTCTTCAAAGAATTTCGTAGTTTTTTGTTTGTTTCTTGTACTGGGGATTGAGCCCATGAGCATCCTACCACGAACCTACATCCCCAGCCCTTTTATGTATTTTAAGTTTGAGACAAGGTCTTGCTAAGTTTTCCAGGTTGGCCTTGAACTTGTGATCAGCCGCCTCCGTTTCTGCAGTAACTGGGATGATAGGCTTGTGCCCCTGGGCCCAGTTTAAAATCCATTATTTTAGCACTGATTCTCATTAAGTTTTGTAACAAAGTCTTTGTGGTTTTATTCATTTTAAGACGGTTGAAGAATAGCAAGGGTTCCACAGATGGACATCGGTACCTTTTTCGTGGCCGGATCAACACGGAAGTGATGGAAGTGGAGAATGTGGATGACGGAACAGGTGAGTGCCGAGTGGCTCTGAAATGGGATGCTGGTAGCAGGCTCCCTCGTCAGGCAGAATTCTGTTTTCATGATTTATCTGCCATGCTTTAGACCTGAGAAATAGTTTTGTTAAGTAGAGCAAGCAATCAGGTGGAAGGAGGAGAAAGGTGAGGTGAAAGAGTGCGGGATTGTTGTGAAAGTGGAAATCAGGTTTAATGCACACGCTGAAGTACAGAAGTGCTGAGAATCAGCTGAGAAGAGTTTTGTCTGAGAATGTCCATTCTGCTTTAATTCCCTAGGCCGTGCGCAGTTGCTGGTGTACAGACTGTGCATAGAAAATATCCAACAAATGCATTAACTCTCTTTAATTTATATTCTTATATGACTTACATGTGTGATATATACTTTTATTCCTATAGTATATTCACTGTAGAATATAACTAGATTTTTTAGCTATGAGATTTTAACCAATATAAATAGATCATCAATTTGCTCGTAGAGAAAAGTTGTGGGTAGCAATGATTTGTTTAATTTTAAGTGCTCATTTTAAGTACTATACTTTTTTATGAAAAGTGAGTCGATTTTTGTCTTGTAAATTTGAAGGTCAGGACTTTTACAGGCAAGATCATGAAATGATGATTAGCCATACACATTAAGTAAAATGAAATTAAAATAAAATTTTATTTCCTATTTGAAAAAAATTGTCTATAAATTGAATGCTTAGAAAATTGAGTCACAATTCAATTTCTCTAGTGATAGTAATCATAGTTTCAGAGGTATACTAGGAAAATGCTAAGATGAAATAAAGTACATTGTCTCCAAATGGCTTTTATTTTCATGTAGAGACATATGCTTGTAGTATTCATTATACTATACAAGAGATTGTAGTGTAGATTGGCTCCCCACCTCCCACATACCTTCATTGTCATCCAGGAGTCCCAGAAGGGAGAAGAATATTTGTTATCTATCAGGGGCATGGATTTTCAAATCCTCACATATATGCCATTTCCCTTTTCCATTAGCATAATAGCAATTAGTCAAGTATTTAAAATCATGAACCATAATTACGGCAGTTAAGGGAAAACGGCATACAATGAGCAAAATTTAAATGGTGCCTGAGACTTGGCACTTGGTGTGGACCCACCCCTTGATTATGTAGAGAGGTTACACACTGGCAAATGGTGAGGTAGAGGTCTAGAGTGATCAGAGAGCAGATACAGGTGGCTATCACATTTCAAATCCCTTTCTGTGGCAAACTCTAACACATAGCAAATGCTATCATGCCAACAACCCAGCAGGCTATTCTTCTATAGTGGGGATGTACATATTAATTTTTGTAAGTGGCTAAATTCATTTTATGATAAGAGTACTATGTAATGATTTTTAGGAATAATATGTTCAAAATGTTAGGAGCTATATTGCCTCAGTAATCTGAACATTCAGAAAGATCCCAATGGCCACTTTGCACTTGAGTTGGGAGAAAGTCAGCTAGTAACAGAAAGATACTCAGACCTCCACCCTATACCCTATTCTTTACAGGCCCTGTCTTTCCCTAAGGGAACCACTCCCCCCTTTTGCTTTGGCACTTTCATTATTTTGTTTTTATCTTTTGTTGGCTTAGAGCTCTGGGTATTACTTTCTGAGGGATTAATCATTACCCCTTGTTTTCCACTTCCTGCTTCATTCTCCAGATGATGTGATTGCCACCATTGATGCCATCTGTATTGTTGGTTGAAGTGCATTTTGATAATGATTATTGTGATTCTGGGAAATTGGGTCACTAGATAAAGAACTTTAAGAAACCATGGTCTTTGGAGGCAATGAGGGAATGAGATCCAAAGAGGCCCGACAGGAGCAGAGTGTTTCCATAAATGGTCATTGGATTTAGTCCCATGAGAAAGTTCTGTTGTTGCTGAGTATTTCTATATACTGTGGATATAAATAAAATGCTTTTCTTTTCTAATGGAGAAGTCTTATCTGACAACTAATTACATTGATTTAGCTCAAAACTTGCAGAAAAAAATAATTATATTTGAGATGAGACTAAGTTTTCAGCTGACATATAAATAGCTCAGATCTTCTGAGAATTAATATAAGTGTAATTTTATTTATAATGTTTACTAAGTTGTATTATACTATAATTATATATTATCCTAGAAAAAATGTAATTAATGATGATGTGGCATGCAGAAGTCAAAAGTGTTATTCATTATTTCCTGTGTTCAAAGAAGATGTTAACCATTGAATTTGTAGCCAGATTTTCATTCCACCATTCTCTTAGATTTCAATTCTCATTTCATTCCTCTTTGAAGATTCTTTCTGGGGATATCAATTTGATCATGATGCTATTTTATGCTATACTACTTTTTTTTTTTTGGTACCGGGGATTGAACTCGGGTCCTTGTGCTTGCACAATAGGCGGTGAAACCACTGAGCTAAATCCCCTGCTATTTTAAAAAATCAAACTTAAAGGAATAGGAGGAATGCTATTGAACTTCCTAGATTCAATTTCCATGGTAATTTTCATAGCGCATACTTGGAAAGTCATAAAAAAATAGCACTAGATAATTTATATTCTTCCTTAACAACTAGTATTTGTACGATTGGGCAGAGGGCAAGAATGTTATCCTTCAGAAAATGGGATCTATATTTCAGTGTTGAGCAAACCATAGATTTCAATCGTCAAATTCAAATTAGATAAGATGAATGTTTTTATTCTTAAGGTAGTCTTTATAAGACATTTTATTCTTAAGATAGTCTATAAGGAAAAATTATAGCTGTCATTTTAATAAAATATTTGAAACCATCATATTGTTGAATATAGTTTTTAGAAAATTAAATTTTGCTTCCAAATAGAGTTAAAATATTTTCTTTAATTTCCTTTTTATGCATATATTTTAGACAAGTTTAAAATCATGGGCTTGAGATTTTTCCACCTTTTATTGATATATGTTTGCACAATACACAATATCTTTTCATTATCAAATGGTTTTTTCAATGTTCTTTTTCAGAATATTGTAATTTTTATTATAGTGGTTTTCACTTCCTTGGTTAGGTTAATTCCCAGGTATTTGATTTTTTTTACAGCTATTGTGAATGAAGTTGTTTTCCCAGTTTCTTACTTAGTGGATTCATTGTTGATGTACAGGAGCACTATTGATTTTTCTGTTTTGATTTTATAACCTGCTAGTTTGCTGAATTTATTCATTCTAAGAGTCTTCTGGTAGAGTTTTTTGTGTCTTCTATGTAAAATATCATGTCATCTGTGAATAAGGATAGTTTGACTTCTTCCTTTTCTTTTAATAGCCCATTTATTTCTTTTCTTGACTGATTGCTTGCTAAAGTTTTGAGTACTGTTTTGAGCAGTAGTGGTGATGGTGGACAACCTTGTCTGGATTCTAATTTTAGAGGAAATACTTTCAATTTTTTCCTGGTAAGTGTGATGTTGCCAGTGAGTTTGTTATAAATGGCTTTTATTTGTTTGGTGTAGAGTCTTTCTATATCTATTTTCTTCTGGGTTTTTATTATAAATGGATGTTGGTTTTGTGAAAGACCTTTTCTCCATCTACTGAGATGATCACGTGATATTTATCACTGGTTGTGATAATTTTGTATCCTTCACTTAAATAAAAACATTATCTTAATTATAATCTTAATGATAATAGTCTTTATCTTTACCTCACATCACCAAATAAACAGTTTTTAATTGCTGCATAATAACCAATTGACTAAACCATTGCTACCTTTACCACCATAATATTATTACATGATATCAATTGAATACATTCTTCATTAAAAAGTAACAATATCTTCACAATTTTGAAAAGAGTACAAAGAGCATAATCTGTTCTTATACACTGAAGCTTTGAATATGTTATTAATTTAATGAAATTTATTTGAAAATTCAAAAAGTCA
Organism: Heterocephalus glaber; assembly: GCF_053883595.1. Taxonomy (NCBI): domain Eukaryota; kingdom Metazoa; phylum Chordata; class Mammalia; order Rodentia; family Bathyergidae; genus Heterocephalus; species Heterocephalus glaber. The sequence continues at coordinate 12,733,621 of NW_028258344.1, forward strand.
TGAGAAGAGCTATTTCTAGAGTTTTAAAAGAAAATTAGACCCCCTCTTTTTCTGTTTGCTAAATCATATCCAATACTATTTTGGACACTAGAAAATTTTCTTCTATTAGTTGAAAACTATTAAAATATTGTAAAATATAATTTTCTTACCATCAAATATTTATGCAAGTAAACTGTAATTTTAAAAAGCTCCTATAGAAATTTATACATTCACATTGTTGATAACTAGAATGAGGACTGAATACATTATTTTGACATCAGGTACTTAATGTTTTGAGTAATGCTTTTGGCAGTTTCTTCTGTTTCCTAGCCTGTGTATACAATACTTGGATATTGTCCATCTTATAAAATACAAAAATTATTGAATAGATACCAGTAATATCCACTGAGATTGATAATGTATCATTCTTGGGAAAACCCCATTTCATTAAATGAAACTGTTGAATTAAGAGTAAGCAATTTGCAAACCATAGAGCTTGAAAGTAATTAGTGACTTCTTAAGGTCTGTCCCTTGGATTTTTTTGGTTTTGGAAGAAATCAGATACTACAGACCATTGTGCTTGCACATTCTCCATGTAATGAATGACAATTTTAATTCCATTTTTAGACGTTTTCTATAAAATTAATATTTTAGATCCATCAAAGCCTCCAAATTCCTATGTTTGCCATTTAATAAATTATTTTTCATTAAACTATGTTTTGATTCCTACTAAGGATAGGGGGGTTGGGCTGTATATTAATGATAGAATGCGGGCTTAGTATGTATGAGTCTCTGGGTTCAGTCCCCAGCATCCAAACAAAACCAAGCACCACAAACACACACACACACCCATACACACACACACCTGCTAAGGATAAGTGACTACTGAATTTTGCATGATCTTAGTGAAACTGTTCCTTATGCACAAGTTTAATTCTTATTTTGAATATCCATCAAAAGAAAACTGAGTAAGCATGAGTAAATTGTAGTTTTAAAAAATTCTTATAGAAATCTATACATTCACATTGTCAAACAATGTGGTATGATTAAATTATTAATCTATTTATATATTACATCTTTTGAAATAAATGAGAAGTAATTGCTTATTTTGCAAAATGTTTGATAACAATACTATTAAGTATACATGCTACTTTTGAAGCATTTTATACATATATATAATATAAAAACATGTATATATGGATAAAATTACTTATGATTTTTAAAATTGGTATGATAGAAATCAGCCAGCATATAAACTTTGTAAAAGGAACATTCTTTCATTACTTACAGTTATTATGTGACACAAAATATTCTTTCAAAGTTTTACAGCTGTAGCAGTTAAGCTGTTGTTTGAGACAGATTTGACAGTCAGCTAATCTTGGTTTCTGGACATGGAAACAATATCCACATGGAACCAATCCCTTGCTCACTTGTCTGGTTCTGAGTTTGTACAGTTTCCAAAGGCAGTTTGAATGCATGGCACGAGTGGTTAGAAAAGGCTTCATATAGGAGGTTGTGGAGCAGCAAGGACAGTGAGGTAGCTGGATGAGAACCTCAGCCTGTAGAATGCATGTGTTCACGGCAGCCAGGGAAGCAGCAAAGAGCAAAGTGGTGGGAACATGTTAGACTAATACTGAAATAATTCTTCCTGAAATGTAGCCTGGAAGTTTTACAGACCCCAGCACTATAGAACACTATTTGATAATGTGTTTTGAAGATTTTCTAATAGCAGATAATGTGTGGTTATTTTGGCACTAATGGAAAGACTATGAGAACCAGATTGTGGGAAAATGAGTGCCAGTTCATCTGAGTCTACTCAGAACTTAAGAAAATAAATCATTTGAGAGAGAAAATAGCACATTAGGTAAAGTTCCAGAAAGTCAGTCTTTGAACCACCTTCAACATTGTTGTGTCTTATCCCTGCTGTACTGGCCATTGCTGTTTAATGACTTTCAAGGGAGACAAATGAAAACTGTTATTTTAATTTGATGCTGATTTAGACCTCTGTCATCCTTTTTTTTTCTATCTTGGAATCTTTAGTTGGCATGAACTTTCCTGCTAGTAAAGTTGCTTACAAGTTACGTCATTATTTTCTTCCTGTGGTTAGGTAGACAGTTGTGAAGTATTTGCTGATGGCATTTGCAAATCTAACATGAGAGTTTAGCCAAAATTACGGTGAGGAATTAAATAAGACCACTAAATGTTAACTCACTCTCCAAGAAAATCTTTTTCTGAGTTTTTGTTCCTGTGAATTGTATGGAATGACATGGTTTTTTGATAGCATAAATATATTTTCATGAAAATTAATTTCTTTCTAAAACAAAAACATAGTAACAAAAGAAACAATGTTTTATATGTTGGCAAGTCTTTTCTATATGTAACTTCTGCTTAATCTGTCATTATATGTTGTTTGAGTTGAAAAATATAAAGAAAATCTGACCTCACACAGTATGCAGTGGGAAAAGGAAGGAGTATTTTAATGACCTTTCAGATAATTGTGGACTTTTTTTCTCTGATAATACAACAAAATCTGACAGTTAATCTTTAATCTTAAAGGTTAGTTGCAAAGTAGAACCAAAACCCTATCAATGAACTTTTGGAGTGATGTGGTTTTGAAGAGTGTTTTAACCATGTGCCATGATAATGGTTTGGCATTTGTATGTTTCCATTCATTGCAGCTTAGGTAAATATATGTAGTGTGCTCCATTGAGTTGTTTGTATTTTTATTGTGCTGATAATTAAATATTAGAGAAATGTTCTGTGTGGTAAAGGCTGTCTCTGAAACCTAGAATATTATTTACAGGGAATATTAGAATGACAAAATAAATTTGATATCTTGAATGTTTAATTGAAAAGAAAATTCCTAAACTGTTATTTCATTGCTGTGTAAAGTTGAACAATATTTTGGACATAGAGTAAATAAATGGTAATTATTTTTAGTAATTACTTTCATTTTGGTGTATAGTATTAATGTGACTTAGAAATGTTCCATGTTCCATTATTGGACACTAACTGCATTCAGTATAAAAACATTTCTTTAATTTTTCAACTTTTATGTTTTTTATACAAAAGTAAAGATATTTTGAATAATTCAATAAATTTGGGACTTTCGTGGATTGAATGATCATGTTGATGATATATTACATTTTGTTCATTGGCCTTTGCTAGCGGATTTCCATAGCAGTGGACATATTGTTGTTAATGGGTGGAAAATACATAACACGGCTAAAAATAAGTGGTTTGTGTGCATGGCAAAAACACCAGAAGAAAAGCATGAATGGTTTGAAGCAATTTTGAAAGAAAGAGAACGACGAAAAGGTGGGTGCTTGAATTGAGCCGTATTATTCTTTGTGGAATTTCTAACTTAGCACGAGAGCCAATAATGGAAAGAGTTATGAGAGAGAGGATTGGTGTGTGATGTTCATCTTCATTTATTGTGGGATGTAAGCATCATGCTAAAGGAGTTTTGAAAATTTAATATAGTTGTCAACATAATTAGAGTATGGCTGGCAATGTCTTTTCATTTCTCTTGCTTCAAAATTTGTACAATTTTCTTTGCATGTTATTGTTGCCACCACTAAAGCTGTACCACAAAGTTTTCTCTTAAGAGAGAAACTTCAATAATATATTACAGTGTTGTAGAACCTCCAACAATTATTCTCTATATATTTAACAGTACTCTGGAAATTTGTGGACCAAATATGTTAGCTAAGATATATATATATATATACATATATATGTATATATATGTATATATATATATATTTTTTTTCCCATAGGAGGGATCAAAGATAAAATTTGGTACATGCTTTTAGAGAGATTTTCAAATGATGTTTGGTCTGGCAATATTCAGTTGTGTAGAGTTTATCTATAAGAAGACATATTTTATAATTTGGCTCTGAAATAAAAATGCTTGTGTTTACCAATGGATTTTTAATTATTAATATTTTATTAATATTAAGTTTTCATTTTAATAATTAATTTTTAATATTTAAGGATGCCACTGTTATTTGTTTTTTGCTGAGATTCAGCAAAACACATAATTGGTAATAAAATCCCAGTACGTGAAGCTTCTTTCATCTTCAAATGCTTTCCCTTGAAGAATATGCAAAGTATCTATTGTCATTCAAATATTCTCAGTATATATTTTTATAAGAATTTCCAAAGCATTTTCAAATACTTATTCTTTTGATTGACCTTGGGGAAAGAACCAGATAGAAATTTTTACAACAAAATTATGAATGTTTAACTGACTCTAGATTTTTTTGATTCTAGCAATCAATTCAAGTAACAAAGTAAATAACTTAAAAGGTGAATTGAATTTTTTCATTAAGTTGAACCTTTTTCTCTCTCAGAATGGCTATGATCCATAAGACAAAAATTTGAAACAGTAACAATGCAAAAAGCAGATGGAATAAATCATTTCTGATATTTATCCTTCTCAAATTATATTCTTGTGGGATTATTCACTAGTGCCGATAAATATCATGGCTCCTGCATTGTAAAAAATATAAAATTTTAACAGGAAAGTTTGTAGCATAGAAGACTAAAATTAATTTAAAAATTTCTTCTTCTGCAACAGTTGATTGTTCACAGTCGTGAGATTTTAGCTTTGACACAGGCTTCTAACTAGATTCCTTGCTATCTATTTCCATCACACTAGTGTCCACTTCTGCACTATCACTTCAGTTTTATGTGTGCAGCCCTATCTGGACTTTGTACTTATGTTCTACTGATGCCTAGAATCTACCCAGAATTCTCAGGAATGATGGGCTCCTTTACCCAAACGTTGTCCCTGGCTTCATTCGGTTACTCTCATCATACCCTGAATACCCTTTATTTTTCTCTCTTTCACATCTATATATAACCAATAGCTGTGTCCTACCAATACTACCTCCTGCCTCTTTTCAATTTTATCTTCCTTGTCCTGGAGCCCCTTGTTTGCAGGGGCTTGAAGTGGTTTGAAATTCTGCAGGTTCTTTTGAATGATCTCTTCTGTTAAAACTCTTTCCCTTTCCTTTTGTTCCTCGTAGTCTCCTCTGAGTTTTGTTTCCATAGTAACAAATTTTCTTTACTGCTTCTCCCCTCTTATGGGTTACAACACTTAGATGTTTCCCTAGCACTTAAGTTGAAACTACAAGGACCCCAGGGCTCCATACCTCTGTATTGCTTAATCTTGGTTAGCTCCTATTAATAATTTCTCTTTCTCTAGAAATACCTGTTTGTGATCGTGCGTTTGAACATGGCCTTTCTGTGAAAGATTTCTTAACATTTCTTAGGAAGAAGTGGTATCCTGAATATGCCCCTATTATATCACAATTTCCCCCATGCCTGCAGCATTGTCTCCAGGGCTGCCATGTCCAATTATGCTAACTTTATCTGGTTCTCTTACTCCAAGGGCTAAACTGTGTGCCTTTGGGGCACAGTTGCACAAAGGTATCTTAAACCCTGAGGATCTTGCCTTGACTGTCTCTCTAGTATTCCATGAACTGCTTGAATATTGAACCCAGTCTTACAGAGCTCTGTATCCACAGCCTTCAGCATGTGGTAGACATGCAATTAATGTTTGTTTAAAGCATAAATGAATCAATGAGACTTTTTCAGTTACCTACCCTTACTCTCATTTTTGATAGTTTTAAAATTAGGAATGGAGCAAGACACCTGGGTAATGATCTCTGAACAGGGTGAGAAACTTTATAAAATGATGTGCAAGCAAGGAAATCTAATCAAAGACAGAAAAAGAAAACTGACTACGTTCCCTAAATGCTTTCTCGGAAGGTAGGATGTTTATTATCTCATATGTTAACTCTATTTAATTATTTCTTTCTCCTTTAAAAGTACCCCACTAAACACTTTTGAGTAAAGTAATTCTTTATGAATTACATTTCCCAGACCTTCAATGAGAAGAGAGCTAGAATCATGACCAGGTAACTTTGTAACCTCAGTCATTTAGCTATGACTTTCATACTTCTTGATATACCATGTTCTGAGTGTGAAGCAGAGGTTGGAGCAAGGCAAGAAGTGGGGCACTGCCTGTAGAAGACAGAATGATGGATCTGGCATGGAAATGCACAGAGGGCTTGAAAGTCAGAGTTGACAGTGGTGGATCCAAAAAGTTTGGGAATACTGGAAAATTGAAGGCAATTTAGAATTTAGACTGTGGGGCTGAAGATGAAGAGGCACAGATGAAGAATCTGAGAAAGTGAATCATGTGAGGGGCTGGATACCATTGAGTATGTATCATTTGGTTTCTTCAGACAATCCCAAGTGGGAGTCCCTGTCTGGTGCAGAGCCACCAGAAAAGGTAGCTGCTTCAGGTAGCTCTTCTTCTTCTGCTTCTTTTTTCTGCTTCTTTCTTCCTTTTTCCTCTTCTTCGTCTTCGTCTTCGTCTTCGTGTCCTTCTCCTCCTTCTCCTTCTCCTTCTTCTTCTTCTGCACCAGGGATCGAACTTGGGACGCTGCACTTGCGAGGTGGAAGGAGGAACCACTGAGCTAAATCCCCAGCCCCAGGTAGCTCTTCTTAATTAAGACTCTGTGTTAACCTCATTCTGTACATAATTTCTGATCCTCTTAATACATACTTAGGAGTTAATTGCCTCTCTATTTTAAAGATACAGGAAGTGTGGATCAGGGAGCTTTTCAAGTTCATATAGTCAGTGGATGCCATTGTCAGTTCCGTAAAAGTAGGCTAGAGTTGTAGTTAGAGTTCAGACTTTTAATCAAATTGTCTCTGATCAAATCTTGGTGCTCCCACTGGCTATCATTGGGAAAGTTAAATTTGGGTGATTTGGGATGTGATTTGGGAAAGTTAAATTTATGTTTTGCCTCAAGATATGAAGAGATGATTGCAGTGCTTATCTGTAATGCCTGTTAAGATGTCTTCTTAACTAACTATGGGTAGTTGCAACATGACCATAGGCCACATTTACCTCTAACTCCAACACTAAAATATGTGGACGAGGAAAGCCTCTGCCTGCAGGGCGGCTTGAGCTGTCTTCAGAGGGAGTGGTCCTCACAGCAGGCAACACAGCTACCCAATAGTGTAGCTCCTGGCAGGCCCCCCCTCCACCAGCTGATAGCTGTTATGCAGCAAAAAGCACAGATCTTGATCCAACTTGTCATAGATGCAGGGTCCCCACTGGAATATACTCACATGTAGGTGTCACATCACGCTATGGCTTCCCCAGGATCCTACAGGCATGCAATGTAGCTAGCCATTAGGGATCATTCTTACCATAGCAATGCTGACATCTTACCTTCATCAGGTGATCAGATGTCTAGGAGAACAGAGTTAACAAGTTAGCATGAGCAAAATTTGCCCTAATTTTTTGAGTAAGGGTTTGGCTAACCCTTTCTTCACACCATCTCATGATCATAACGCTAGTTAGTAGTTGTAAAGCATTTTCCAGAGCACTTGACACATAAGACAAGCCTAGAAAGTGTTACTGTGGCCTATCCCTCACAGCATTACAGTGCTGCATTATAGCCCAAGTTTGAGATCTTTTCTGTGTGGACCATGATCCTTTAGCAAAATGTTGCTGGAATCTCCATTACTTGAGTAGGTCCCCTGATAAAGCCCCTCATATACTTCCTTTCTTCCTTTCGCTCCCATTTAAAAAAAAAATCCCAATTTATAATAATATTTAAATAGATTTCCTCATTTGAATTTGGCATTTTTAAAAAATTGTTAATCTCAATGGGAAATTATGGTTTAGTTACATATCAGCTGTCTCAACTCACTTATCAACTTTTGAGACTTAGTAAGATCTCCCTGTGAGATGCACTGGGTGTAGTTCCTGCCATACCTCATCTCATTTAATCCCTTGACAGCACATGACATTGGTATTGTCTCTTGTTTTATTGATGGAAAAATTGAGGTTGAGAGAGAGGTTACACAGGTGTAGAAGAAGAAACGGGATTTGAATCTGGATTGTCTAACTGCAAAGTACATGATCTTAACCATTCTTCTTTATTGTACTTCTCATGTCCTTTTTAATTTTATTTATTCTTTTGTTTCTCTTGTTCTTTTTTATTGTTGGTCTTTCTTTTGGATGATTCTTATTTAATAAAAGAATAAAACCCGCTTTACCAACCTTTCCTGCTTTAAAGTATTTTTCTGGTTTTATTTATTTATTTATTTATTTGAAATAAGGTCTTGCTATGTAGCTCAGGCTGGTCTTGAACTGCTGCGTAGCGCAGGCTGGCCTCAAACTCATGTTCTTTGCACTTCAGGTTTCAGAGTGCTGAATTACACGTGGGTTCCACCACACCTGGCAAAATGTATTTCTTAGACCAGGCAATTCAGTTTTAAGAATGTCATGTCCCTTGTTGACTTGATTTAAAGCATTTGTCTTATCTTTGGTTTTGAAGGAAATGGAAATCTAATTTACTCATGCTTTTTATAACATTGATTCTCCGGGCTCTGTGCCAAACAGAAAACCAATCTAAGACAAATTATTGAGCTTATGTAAAAGTTCAAATGTTAGATTTTAAAAATATGTGCATAACATTTTATTTGTAAAATTTCTTCAGATTTATTCTTTAAATGATGCTATAGGACCATTTGCCTTTATATGGAAAATACCTTTAAAATTAAAGCGACAATGACATTTTCATTTTGTGTTTAGTAGAGGCCTCAACAGGTTGAATAGTACATTAAATGTAGTTTAGGAAAGTCTCAGTGTACAAACATGGGTTTTCTAGTATAGATCGCAAGTTTTCTATCTGTGCACCTAATATATGTGAAAAATACCTACTGGAATACATTGGAAATATTCCTTTATATTTTGAGACTTACTAAATAGCTTTTTCGTGACTACATAGTACAGATACTTTTGCGTGAGAGAGCAAGGAGGTAAGATTTAATGTTTTCATTGGTTTTCTGTTGTAGTGAATTTGTGTCGTGGCTGTTGGAGACGGGAGAAATCCATAGGCCTGAGGAAGGTGTTCACTTGGGACAAGCATTATTAGAAAATGGAATTATCCATCATGGTAATTGTTTTATTACTTTAATTATTTATTTAATCTGGAAATTTTCAAGTTGCTTGTATCTTAGTCTACTGAGTTACTTCCCTATCTCCCAGCCTGTACCTTAATTTCATTTCTATTTAGTAATAATTTTCCAAGTTAAAGGACCCCCCTGCCCCAACATTTTCAGTACGTAATGTATAAAGAATAGTGTTTCAAGGAGTGTGGGGTTATGGTGACCCAGTTTTTAACATTAAAATAAGGAGCTAACACACAGGCAGGAGTTAGAAATGAAGACAAGTGTCGTGGGGTTATAGAGGCAGACATGACTAGTTGTAACTGTAGTATGTGTAAGAACTTCATGTAGCATCAGTGACGGGCAATGTAGAAGAAATGAAATTCTGTCAGAGACAGAAGGGCAGTGTGTATGGACAATCTTTTTTAAAAATGTGTTTTTTAGTACATGTTTCCAGCACATGTACTAATGTACTTGTCCCACATGTCCCTAATGTGCTTGGGCCACGTTTCTTTCTGAGGAAATGATAGTACTCAGGGATAGTAGTGGGGACATGCATGGTGGTCTTCTCAGGAACTAGCATGGAATCTCATGTGGCTAGATAATGTGTTCTATAGGCCAGTGTACCGGGAAGGGAGTGTGGCAAGAAAGTTGCACAGACATCTGTCTGATCCCAGAGGATCAGAACCCTCTGGCTGTGGTGTGTGGGATTATTCTGAGGTCAGGAGCTGATGAATACTTTTAAGCAGTGATTGATTAGATTTTAACTGCAGAACTTTCACATGCATGGTTGAGCTAGCAATGGAAAAGATAGAGACTACAGAGCACCAAGCCCATTAGGAGGTCCTGTGTCCTTGGGCATGAAAAGAGAGGACCCATGTAAGAGATTCTGCCAAACAGAAGCAGCATATTTGATAGCTATTTGGTGAAGGGAAATAAAGAATGAAGAGAGAGATCAGATTATATTCTAAACTTTCTGATTTAGATGTCTGAGATAGTTAATTTAGGAGGAGAAATAGGCTTAAGAGAGATGAAGGTTTTGCTATGCACTGGGTATGAGACAAGGGGATGGTGATATCCAGCACAAGGCTGTAATGAATGGACAGCTCAGGATAGAAATAGGGTGCGAGACATATCTCAGAATCCTATCAAGAGAGTACCAGATTTCTGAGAACATCAACAACAAATGCAAAAACAAGAAAGCAGTGGTAACAAGACTAAGGATAAAAGCTGAAAGAATTTCTAATGTAAGATTGGAGGAGGGAGAAAAAGACAGAATTATAAAAAGTAGATATTTGCAGGGCCAGGGATTTAACTCAGTGATTCCGTTGCCTACCTGGTAAGAGCAAGGTCACAAGTTTGATCCCCGGTACCAAAAAAAAAAAAAAAAGTAGGTATTTGCCTATGGAATTTTATGTTCACATCATTTTTAAGATATAATGATGTACAAATAAAACAAATCCCTTCACTTTGTCACCCATACTGAGTATTGCCTGTGTGATTGGTGTTACCATCTACCCAGACAGGTATCACCTCCTTAATTACTTCAGTTCTCTCCCTTCCAGAAACCCCATTATCCTCTGTTTCTATCAACTCTTCTTTTGCTTTCATTTTGCTCCCTGCCTGCAGAGTACACTCAGCTGAAGATTCCCTTTAAAACAGGCAAAAGATCAAAAGATTCCCTGGTTTACAATGTTCTAATGACTTCTCATCAAATTTAAATGAAAGCCCAGACTGTTTTCCATGGTCCATGAAACACTGCATGATAGGGCACCTGACTTCCACTTTGAGACTGGCACCTAGATTTTACCTAAACTGTCATACTCTGGTCACCCTAGCCATCTGTCCCTTCCTTCAACATTCAAAGATGACTTCCCATTTAGGATCTTGCTGTTCTCATTCAACAGTTATTTATTAATTCCTAATACAAGCAAGGGAATTTCCAAGTTCTGGTAAACAAAATGATAAGAATCCCTGTATTTATAACTCACATTTTCCATGACATTCTGACTTTTAGAAGGCCTTCCAGTATCCATTATTCCAACATACTAATTGTTTAATTAAAAAAATTTTCTTCATGAACTTCTCGCTCTGAAATTACCATGTTGTGTTATTTCTTATTTTTCTCCCTTTTGCTACCCTCCAATCAAAACATAAGCACCATCAGAATGGAAGCCTTTTTTGATCTTGTATAGCATATTCCTGGAGGGCCCAGCACTTTACAAGTCCTCCATAAATATTTGTTGAATGAATAAATGGATTATTACATTTTGAATGAGTTAATAATACTTATAAATTATATATAACCCTATATTTGAGTCATCAGCATCACTGAAACATCTAAAACATTATATAAGTGCTCTTAGTATTTGATGAATTAGAAAGTGTCATCTAACAAAGGAGAAATGAAAAAATGGTGAGCAAGACAGCTTTCCTCTTTTTACTCCTTGCTTTCTTCTAACCCCAAGTCCAAGTATGTCTTTGGGAAAAAAATGGTCTTCACTTATTTTTTTAAATTACATGTCATATAAAAATTAAATGTATTTATGAAATACAGTGGAAATTTTATACAGGTTTACAGTGTATATGTTCAAATTGGGGCAATCAAGATTCCCATCACAAACATTTATAATTTCTTTGTGCTCCTTTGACACATAAGTAAGTGGCATGCAGAATTTTTGTGTACTATCAGTTAACCTTCATAAATGGTGATTCTTTTCTCCCTTAGATCATGTACTTCTGGGGACTATGGATTACCAATGTATAACAAAAAAAGGAAATATCTGTTTATGCAATCCTTTTGTTTATTCCTTTCTTTGCTAATTCCTTCATTCTTTATGCTATGTTCTTTTACGTACTAAAATATGAACTTTATTTTTTTACCCTGTCCATCAAGAAATCCCAGTGTTGACATATTTTCTTACAGAAAGTAAGAAATCCATTAGAATGGGAGAACTAATTTTTGCAGAGAATATTGGGAAGGAAAACGCTAGTTGCTGTGACAGACTTCCTCAGTACAGTAGTTTACATTATAGAGGCTAATTTTCACTTGTGGAAAGTCCAGTCCAGGGTGAAAGATGAGGCTGTGGTGTTTCATGTCATGTGGGATGTGTGTGGGTGTTTGCATCTTGAATGCGTGGCTCCCAAAGGTAACCTTGAATTTTTTTCTGGTTTTGGGGATTGAACTCAAGGCATACTCACTGAGCTACATCTCTGCATCTCAAGGCTTTTTAAAAATTTTTGTTTCCAGACAGGATCTCACTAAGTCATCCAGGCTGGGCTCGAACTTGGTAGCCTCCTGTGCCAGCCACCAGAGTGATGGGATTACAGGCATGTGCCACCACTCCTGGCTTGACTATTGTTAAGTGATCCTGTACATTTCCCATTGTGCATCACTTTTGTGCACATATTTTTGGCCACAATTCAGTTACAAGGCTGTGACTACACAGGAAACTGGAAAATGTAGTGTAGATATATTTATATGAAAAATAAAGCTATCTCAATTTGATGAACAACCAATTCTTGTCACTGAGCCATATTTCTTGGTCAATATAATATCTATGGAATTATTCTAAAGATAGAGTAAGCATCACTTATACGAGGGGTTTGACATGAAGTTATTTTAAGAGGGAGTAATGACAATGTGTTTTACTGTAATAAATTTTTAAAATTTTTATCACACTGCATGTTTGTATATATACACATACATACACACAATTGTTTTATAGTGATGTCAGCCTGTCATAATCACAAAATGAACTTTTAACATTTCTGTTTTCAGTTGAGATTTTTGTGATTTCTGTTACCTATTTGAACTTCTGCAAACATTTATGAGTTAGAACTAGCAGAAAAAATGATCTTTAAACCATCAACAGTTGATATACTATTTAAATTGTTTAAAAAATGGATATGCAACTGTTGGCAACCCCGGGTCCCTGGCCACACACTGGGGTGCCTCCTGTAGCTGGCTCATGGGACCAACTTTGCTCTGGGACCCAGAGCCCCTACTTTTTTCCTCCTTGACCCTGGGGGCAAACAAGGATGAATAATAAAGAGACATGGAGTCACTCAACATGTGGGCAGCCAGGTGGAGCCTGGTGGAGCAGGCAGTGGAGCCCTGAGCCTTTTGCTCACCTTGCTTTCTTTTTTTACCGGGGATCGAACTCGGGACCTTGCTCTTGCAAGGCAGGCACTGGAACCACTGAGCTAAATCCCCAGCCCTCACCTTGCTTTTATTCACCTGAACACAGGCACAAGCAATCAAGGTAACACGAGATTCATCTGGTTTGCAATAGTCAATAGTACATTCTCTGGTAAACAACTTAACCTCAGGCGTCTTAACTTTTCCCTAACATGCAGTCACCCCTGAGTGTAGCCTTTCTCCTTTGTGCTCAGAGAAGGCCAGTTAGGCCTTGATTCTCCTCTGGTCCTTAATATGCAACTTTTTAGAGCTCTGTGAAATTATTTCTGTTTTCTAGAATGACAATGAATTTGGGGGACAATGTTTTCCTTTTTGACTATGTAAGCACCTGGTAATAGATCAAAGCACATTACAGTGAATTCTAGTGCCAGAGCCAGAAAGGGTCAGGATGCTGGTAGTGAAGAATGTTCTTTCATGGGAGCTACGGGGTATTTTCAAGTCACCTTTCCACTCCTGCTCTGATGTCAAAGGAGGTCTAAGGATTTTATGAAGAAGTATTGCTTGCTTGCTTCATGAATTGGGTTCTGAAGACGTAGTTATTATGGGGTGGAATTCTGCTTACTTTACAATAACTTAAAGACCTAAATAGCTAGTTAAGAGCATTTTAATTAACTTGCAAGTTAGTACAAAATACAATTAGAATAATATTAACTGTCTTCATTGGCACAGTCTTTTCAAGTCTGACCTGTCCTTTATGTCATGAATGCTGAAATGAGGAGCCACAAAGTTCTACAGAGAGAAACACTCTTGACTATTCTCCTTACATATTTCTCATGATAGTTTTAATTTTCCCCCTCAAAAAGGAAAAGACACAAAAGTTTTTGAAAGTGTAGAAGGGAAAAAATTCAGTCCTAACGAATTTATACCCCTAACCTTAGTCACCACTGTCTCCAATAATACAGTTTTGCAATGGAAGTATTAAATATATTTTGAAATAAATTTTATTTTAAAATTTCAAATCTAAGAACAGTTCAGACATTTAAATTATGAAAGTTAAAAATTTTTGGACAGTGATGTTTATAACCTGATTAACTAATTTTCCGAGAAATACAGCACTGTGTACTTTCGTTTCATATGTTCCATTTGTTACAGCTTGAGTTTAGTGGCCCAGGCTTTTAGGGTTATCAGGAATTGATCAGTTGTAACATCAGATTGACATACCGAATTTTTGTCATGAGAAACAGACTTTTTTGAAGTCTCTGATTGTCCCTAACTGGGAATAAAAGAATATACACAATTTTGCATTAATAGAACAGTTCTAGTAGAATGAAAATATGTGAGCCAAATGTGCTATCTTTATATATCATTCCAGCTGCACTTCAGTGAAAATAGAATTCCTAAAATAAAGTTCAATGAACCATATGCTTAAAAACCACCATCAAAAAAAAAATTGACTTTTTGCTGTTGTTTACATTGGGAATATTGTTAAGAACTTTGCAGGAGGCAGTGCCTTGTCTATAGTAGGAAGTCTTGGGTTGAAGCAGCATATGCTTCCTCCCTGGTATGCTGTTGATGCTTATCTTGTCCAACTCCACTGTTTACAGTATAAATGCTTGTGTGAGAATTCAGAGACCTAATTTGTTGTATCCTATCGTGTGCTGAAGTTGGCTCATACTGTACAAGCTCTTGAGAGCTGATAATTAAAAACATTTTTCAAGCTGATTGGTTGTTAAGCATAATTATTATTAACATTGAAATTGTATAAACATTTACATAGATTAATTAAATTAACAGAGATGACACATTCCTGAAACTTCACATTTCATAATTATTTCACTAAATTTTACTGTTACCTGTGCTCTCTGAACATTATGTTTATTATTTCTGTATGGGGCAAATACTCTGTAATGGTGTAGCACTGCATGGTGAACTCCACATTCAACTTCAAACTGGTAGTTTAAAATTGTCCAGAGTGGGAATATTTATACCACAGAAATTAGCAAATGATACAAATCAGAGCTCCTCCTCCCACTCTTCCATGTCCATGATTCTCTTACAGAGTGGTCTAAAAGATTACATCAGTCAACTTTCTTCACCAGATGACCTGAAATCTTCTTAGGTGGTCCATTGACCATGCTAGAGAAACCACCTGTTGGAACAGTGGATTTGAATGCACACCTGTTCACTTTTTTCCCAATACAGCAGCCAAGGGATGCAGAGTAGCCTGTAAGGCTGTAATTTTCAGTCAAAGGAGCATGTCTCATGGCAAAAATTCCCTTTTGAATAGGTGAAACTACCACTTGTTTTATTGTGGTAAGAAACCTTTGGACCCAATGTGTCCTTGAATTTTGGAATATCAAGAGAATAATTAATTTCAAATAATATTAAGTGATAAAAGGGAATAGGTAGATTTTATTAGAGAAATAAATTTCTGATCTTAAAACATGCAAAAGAATTTCAAAATATTTCTATTAACTTTATTTCTTTCACACATGCTTTTTTCTTGATATATTGACTTAGGGTAAAAAACTGCCAAAAGGCTATGTTGTCTATTTTTTAAGGAAGGGTGGGGGAAAAGAACTTTGGCTCCATTTTATGGCCATAAACCATGCCCAGGGTTTGTATGTGCTCAGTAAAAGAACTGCACTTCACATGTGTTTGTGTGTATGTCCATGCTTACTGAAGTCTTTAGATATTCTTTGGGATTCACCAAATGTACTTAATGAAAATTAATTCTGACAGCTTGTTTCTTCCCTTTTCAACATTTCTAGTAAAAGGTAAATGTCATAGTCTTCTGTCTAATCATGAAAGTATAGCTCATTGCACAAGTTATCTTCTCTGCGAATGTTACATTGTACCGTACAGAAAATATTTAAATCAATGTATTTGAGCTTTAATATGAATTTTTTGTCTTCTAGAACAGTCATTTTTTTGCCATACTTTATGTAAAGTAACAACCTGGAAAAGGAAAAAAACAGAGACATTTTAATGAGTCCTTTTTTATCTCAGTTCGTTGTGGTGTAGTGGACAATAATATTATATACATATATAATATTACACATATATACATACATGTAGTGTATACTATATGCATATATGGCATATATGTGTATATATTGTATGTGTATATGGTATATATGTATATATAGTATATATGTATGTATGGTATATATGTCTATAGTGTATATATGTATATAGTGTATATATTTATATATAAAGTATATACAGTGTAATATATGATGTTTTAAATTGTGAAATGATCACAACAAGGTAATTAACATGCCCTTGACATCACATGGATTCTTTTTGAGGGGTGTGAGAACATTTAAGATCTACCCTCTTAACAATTTTCAAGTATACAGTATATTAGTTACATTTTCTCTGTCCATTCATCCATCAGTGAACACTTAAGTTGATTAAGTATATTGACTCTTGTGAGTAATGTTGTGAACATGAGAGTACAGATAGCTCTTTGCATACTGATTTCATTTTCTTTGGATATCAGCCCTAAAGTGAGATTATTGGATCAAATAATTGTCCCAATTTTATTTTTTTGAGGGATTACATTTTATATTCCAAAATATTTCCACTAATATTCTCACTAAAAATGTACAATAATCCCCTTTTTTCTATACCTTCTTCATCATTTATCTTTTTCCTTTTGGATAACTCAGTATGTTTTGGTTTGCAATTTTCTGATGACTAGAGATGTTGAGCACCTATTCCTATGCCTGTTGGCTTTCTGAATTTTTTTAAAGATTTATGTATTAGGTCATTTATCCATTATTGTTTGGGTTATTTGTATTTTTTATATTGAATTGAATGAGTTACTTATATGTTTTGGATATTAATCTTTATCAAATGCATAGTTTGCAATATTTATTTTCCTATTCCATAAGTTACTTTTTAGCTTATTGATTATTTTATTTGCTGTGCAGAATTAGTTCATTTTTACTTTTGTTGCCTACATTTTTTGGTGTCATATGAAAACATGTTTGCTCAGACTAATATCAAGCTTTTTCCCTATTCTTTGTTGGAGTAGTTTTATAGTTTCAAGTCTTACATTTAAGTCCTTAAATCCATTTTAAGTTGATTTTATATATAGTTTAAGATAAAGTTCTACTTTTATTCTCCTTCATGTGCTTCTCCAGGTTTCTTGATGTGTGTATTGAAGAGACTGTCTTTTCCTGTTGTCCATTCCTGGCAGCTTTGTTGAAGATCAGTTGATCTTGAATGAAGGGGATTATTTCAGGGATCTCTATTATGTTCTATTAGCCTATGTGTTTTCACTCCGGGACATGGTGTAGTATACCTTTGCAGTGCATTTTGAAGTCAAGTATGTAATACCTCAGCTTTGTTCCTTTTGCCCACGATTGCTATGGTTATTCAAAGTCTTTTGTGATTTCATAGGAATTTTAGGATTTATTTTTATGTCTATGAAACATGCCATTTTAATTTTGATAGAGATGGTTTTCAACGGGTCACTTTGGTTAGTATGGACACAATTCATGAACATAAGATATGCTTCCATTTATTTATGTCTTCAATTTCTTTCATCAGTGTTTTATAGTTTTCAATATATAGATCTTACCTCCTTGATCAAATTTATTCTTTTACTTTTTTGATGCTATTATAAATGAGATAGTTTTCTTCTTTTTCGAGTGGTTCATTGTTACCATATAGAAATGCTACTGAATTTTGTAGTTTGATTTTTGCATTCTGCACCTTCATGGAAAAGTTCTAATAGTTTATTACACCTATTAGTAGTTCAAATAGTTTTTAAGATTTTCTGTATATAGACTGTGCCATATGCAAAGAGAGATAGTTTTTATTCCTTTCAATTTGGATAGCTTGTATTTTTCTTATCTTGTTGTTCTGGGTAACACTTTAGTACTATGTTGAATAGAAATAAGAACAAATGCAACGGGTTTGTCCGTTGTAGCAAGTATACTGGTGGTAATTCTTAAAGCAAAACATCTCCCCAACAAAAAAAGGAAGGGGCTTTTATTGGAGAATTTTATGCATATTTATACAGGAAAGACTAAGCATCACATGTAGAAGTAGCACATGTGCAGTTCTTGATCATGTGTAATTCTCCAATTGAGATCATCCTTCTTCATACCTTGGATATTTAAAAATGGCCAATAGAGCACCTCTTAGGCTGAGAATTTGGCATTATACCAAGATTATAAATCTACTCTTGGTCACTTAGGAGGTGGAAGGTATAGGAAGACTCCTGGTGTTTTCTTCTGGAGGGCCTTCTCTGAAAACCAAATAACACCATTGAAGGAGAGCTAACATTACTATTTGTTTAAAAGGGCCGCAGCTTTCCCCAGTGTAAGTGTAGGAGCTTGTTACTAACCATGGCTGCCTAGCAGCTAATAGAGTGATGACAGTAGACACCCTTGTCTTATTCTTGATCTTAGAGGAAAAGCTTTCAACTTTACCTGTAAAGGGTAGTGTTAGCTGTGGGCTTGTTATATATGGTCTTTACTATGTTGAGGGATATTCTTTCTATGCTAAATTTGTTGAGAGCTTTTATTATAAAAAAAAGTTGCATGTTGTCAAATGCTTTTCTGCTTCTGTTAAGCTCATTCTATGATTTTTATCCATTTTGTTAATACAGTGCCTCCTATTAATTGATTTGTCAGTGTTAAACCATCCTTGTTCCCCATAGATAAATCCCACTCAATCATGGTCCTGATTTTTTAATATTCTGTTGAATTGTTGAGATTTTTACATGTATGATCATCAGGGATATTGGCCTATAATTTTATTTTCTTGTAGTGCCTTTGTCTGACCTGGTAAAATGAATTTGGAAGTGTTCCCTTCTCTTCAATGTTTTTGGAAGTGATTGAGAAGGTTTTGCATCCGTTTTGTTTGTTTGTTTGTTTGTTTACCAATTTATTAGACTTTACCAGTCAAACCACTAAGTCCTGGGAGTAGGAGTTTTAAAGTCTTATTCTGAGGATGGTAATAAAAAGATCAACACTCTCACATTCCACTGAGAAAAAAAATTGAGTGATATTTTTAGAAAAGCATCTTTCAGTCTAGAAACTATTAAAATTTTGGAATTTCTACATATTGAAATTATTGAATCTATTCCACAGGTCTAAACACAAGATAAGTGGTCAAGATTGGTATATGTGTTGTCTTGGCTTGATCACAGCGCAATTAAGCAGCAAGATACTAAAGTTCACTTCCCGGGCTAAGAATCAAACCATGGCTCACTAACACAGCTGTCTGCTTTTCAAAGTGCAGTTTTTGTTCAGTTTTGTGATATTTTGAAGAAATGGAAAACACAGCCTTGTGTATTTAGACACATACACATAATGCTAGCTGAATATTAGCAACCTAAATTTAGCTCTCAAATCATTATATTAAAATTATAAGGATATTAAATGACAAAACATTAATTTTACTGTAAAGATACAGAATTGGCATTGCTATGTTAGCGAAACAAAAGCTCTTTGTAAAACTAAAAGCTTTACTATTTGGAAATATGTACTACATTTATTTGAGTTTTATCTGCCACTCTTTTAGATTGTCACTATTGTAATGTATTTTTCTGTATTTTTAGTTACTGATAAACATCAATTTAAGCCAGAGCAGATGTTATATAGATTCCGCTATGATGATGGTACATTTTACCCAAGAAATGAGATGCAGGATGTGATTTCAAAGGTAATGACTTCTCCTAGTACTTCTTCAGTGGCAGAATTTGTATTGTCATACTTGGGAAGGATAAAGAAATGTAGTGGGACTTAAAAAACTTCTTTGAGTATAGAAAATTCTTAAATTACAAATACAAGCAAGCCTTTTTTATTTTTTATTTTGATATTTCAGAAATTTCAATGTTAGGTCATGTCTTCCTTCTCTTATCAAGTTCTAAGTGGAAATTAAGCTATTTATTATCTCAATCAGAAAACTATCACATATAGCAACATATGATCATGATACTTGAATAAATTTAAAAATTCAAATATAAAAACTAAATGCAATAACAGTTTTGATTGTACACTTCAAAAAATTTATATTGCCATAATGAATACATATCCTGGATTTGTTACTGTATAGGTTTTCTTTTGCTTAAATTGTGTCTTGAAATTTTATATTTTAAGTAAAATAATTTAGAGAAATCATTGCACATGTCATATGTGACAAATTCATGGCAAAATTTAACCTGTTTTAAAGGATTTCAGCCATTATTTGTATGATATATTGTAACATTTGAATAACTTTTAATGAGACTATGTAATGACTTCAGGATATTAAAAGTGGATTCATTTGTTTTTTCAAAATTTTGTTGACATTTGGTGCTCTTACCTGCTTTTGACATATCTTTATATCACACAGGGTGTGAGATTATATTGTCGTCTTCATAGTCTTTTTACTCCAGTAGTAAGGTGAGTCTGGTTTCTAAGTTCCAAAAATTTCAAGTGGAAATGTTTACTTTGCATATTAGAACTTGTCTTATTTTATTTCTCTTTGGAAGTGAAAATTTAACTTTCAAATACTATTTTAAGCAATCACTTATCTTAAAATAGCCCTAAACTTTTCTGAGCCTAATTTTAAAATACCTTCTGCTTTATAAATTATGATTTTCTAAAATTATTTTGCTATTCATTCACAGTCAGTTAAGGACTTGAAAATGAAATAATCCACATTCACATTTTCATAATGAAAATAATTGACTGAGAGAGGATTCAGAAATATTCTCCATATATATCATTAATGACCCTTTTTAAATTTTTTATTAAATTTTGGAATCAAGTAATAAATACAATCAAGTTAATATTTTTATAATTTTATGCTTCAGTATATTTTTGCTTGTAAAGAGAAATGATGTTTTAAAAGAGGAATAAGGGTTAATTTCTAATTTATATCTTTAGAAAGAAAAAGGTGGATTTTGAGTTTTGTATTATGATTACTAATAGAAGAGATTGTCAGGAATATACTTTTGCAATACCCACAGATACATGTGTATTAACTGATACAAGGATAAATTAATTTCAAATAAGTAGATATTATTAGAAGTTTATTTGTAAGCTAATCATATTGTCAGAACAAAAATGCGTGTACCAATTCTGAAGTAAATAAACACATCTTTTCAGTGTTGGCTATGGAATCCAAATGTATGATGTGTGCAGTATTTCTATTTTCCATTTTGGTGTTCAATTCCATGGAAATGCCGAAAAAAGAGAGATTCCAGAAATTGCTAAGTATCTTGGTATCCACTTTCACACTGTGTAAACACACTGTGTGCAGGTCCTGGAGGAGAACACAGGATCTTACCCATAACTCCTGAAGTGTCTGTTTTTTTTTTTTGTTTTGGTACCCGGGACCAGGGATTGAACTTGTGACCTTGTGCTTGTAAGGCAGGTGGTGGAACCACTGAGCTAAATCCCCAGCCCAGTCTGAAATATCTACTTTTATAAGTTGGCTTCCCAAAATAGAAAAAGGTAGAAAAGTGAATATATATAATTTTATTCCATAATCCTCTTAAATTAGAGATAATTGTATTCATAATCTTCTTTAAATATTTTGGATTACTTCATACAAGTACTTAATACTTAACAGCAATACTTAATAGCAAATTAATAGTAATACTTAATACTTCATAGCAACTGAGTACTTATTTTTTTCTGCTAAATTAGAAAACAGTAATTTATTTACTACTTACTTGACATTTAGGTCTCCATGTCATCTGGATATGTGTAGATTGTTTTCTACATGTGAGCATGTGCTCTGAAAATACATTTCATCCATATGGATTTTTCACCTGAGCTGAGAAGAAGGAATTGTTCTCTAGTTAGAAATACCAATTTTTATGACTTGTTAAGGGAGTAATTAAGGAGAAAGAACCCATAAAGCAAATGGAATATAAGATAGTCATGCTTTTAATGGGGGTGACTTCAGTTTATGTAAAAAAAATATGTGGTGTGAGAAACCCCAGGCGGACATGTGGCGTATAGTAGACTATGCTTTTCTCTTATTGATGCTTATAGAAACCAATATAAAATGACTAACACTATGTCAGAAACATGAAAATAGATTTAAAAGATTAAAAAAACTATCACTGATTACTGGCTAAGTTTATTCACTTATTATTGAAATCTCATAAATTTCAACCATACTTCAGAGTTTTTATGCAAGTGAGTAAAAGAATGTAAATATTAATCTTAAGTTACTGACAGGAGCTAAAGTACAGTGAATGTAGCTAGTAATTACCAGTCACTTCAAGTGTTTTACAGCTTGCATATTTTGACATTTTCAAACGACCATGATTTTCTTATTTCCTTTTGATCCCTGCCTGGAAAATGAATGCATAATAAATTTCTGCCCTTAGGCCCACGACTGATCATGAGACTTTGTTGGTATCTGACTACACTTTGAATGATTTCTCAGTTCTGGGGAAGTTTGCTGAATGGGTAGTCTGATATGGAGAGCCAGTTCACTGGGGATGAGGTTTCACTATGTCCGTGATCTATCTGATCAGAAAAAAAGGAATGACAAATTCTATGTGTGTTTACTTCATGACAAGACTGCAGGTTTCCCATGACAGCAGAGCCATGTGAATACTCCTTTAGGGCAAATCCTGCCTTCCTGGAGAATGCAGAAGCAGGAAAAAGGGTGTTGCTTTATTCTCCACATTTTGAGAATTTAGCAGAATCTGTCACAATTTAATAAGAGATAAAATTCTGTTTTATTATGATTTTATTAATAACATATTTATATTTAAGTTATTGCAAGACATAGCAGTAATAATCTATTTGTATATAGGAAAATGAAAGAGGAGATGTGCATTTTTAGTGTGGTTGTGTGTCTTTTTCCTCTTGTTTGAACTGATGAAGCATTTTTCAGGTTTTGTACATGCTTTACAAACCACACTACTTGCACACAGCCCGGGAAATTGGTAAACTTCTGTTGTTCATTGGCACTAAATGAAAATATTTCCTTGTGTTCACATATCCTTTGTATAACATTTTTTATTTCTGCATGTCATATTTTTTATTTCTTTTTCTTTTATAGAGATAAAGATTACCATTTGAGGACCTACAAATCTGTGGTCATGGCCAACAAATTGATAGACTGGTTAATTGCACAGGTAAATAGACAAGTTGCTGAATTTTATTTACTGCTGCTTTAAATTTTGAGCATGTGCATGTGAATTAGGTACCTCACCCCTTAACATCTTAAAGATAAAACACAGTGAAGTAATTTGCCCAGGTTCATGTAGAATCAGGATTGAGTTTAGAATGTCTAACTTCAGAGTTCTAAAACTAACGTTTTGTGATATCTTCTCTTTCAAAAGTAGGATGTTCCTATTTTTAAAATAACAGCTGAGATTTATCAAAAACCACTAAGCATAATTTGAGTATCACTGAAGAATTACTATGTTCAGACACTAGTGGTTTTTGCATTTTTCACTTACTTGTTTTAAAATATGTTTACCAGTCCTCGCAAATGATTAAAATCTTCCAGTGCCTTTTTCCCTGTTAGATAGCAATTGTGCTTTGATGATATGAGCTTTAATATATACTTTAAATAAAGAAGCATATATTTCATTGTCATTGTTGCTCTCCTTCTGATATGGATGCTGAGAATTGGTATTGAGAAAATGTAATTTTTTATAAGTAAAACAAATTAAGATATGTAGTTTATCATAGTAGCTACCCAAATAGAAACTTATTGAGATACTTTCTTCTACTAGGTGAACTAATAAATGAATGACTACATTCCATTGATTAAAGAAAAGGCAGAAAAACTGATAACCACTTTAACTAAACATACTGTTTGGGGGAGAGGATACTGCTTGGTTGAAATACAAATTACTACACTTGGATATTTAAGTCAGTTTCTTAAATATGGTATCTGCCTTCAAGGGGCTATTGGTCAGTTGGCCTAATATTTTATATTTCCTTCAAAGTCCTGCTTAAGCATCATCTCCTCAGGAAGCCTTACAAGTTTCACAACCCTAGGGTCTTTTTCTGTGGTCCTAGTTCTCTGGGTATATTTGCCTGATTGGGACTATTGAGTGAAATAGGTAATGATAATGACTATGTACCACATTTTAAGTGACTAAAATCCTTCACTAGATTCAAATTAATAGAAGGCGGGAAAATTTGTTATGTTTGAATGTTTTAATATTTGATCTCTAGTACTTAACACAATATGTAGAAAATATAAATATTGCTTGAATGAATTCAGAAAACAGAATTTAGAAAATAGCCAGATATTTGAAGAGGGCATGATACACAGTCTGAAGCTGCAGTTTGTAAATATTTGGGGAGTTATTAGGGCTGCAGTTTTCACAGCATGAGCTGGAACGTTCGATCCCCGGTACCAAAAACAAAACAAAACAAAACAAAACAAAACAAAACAAGACAGATAGGTAGTATTTAAATGGGTGCAGGGTATTGATATCTGGACTGTAAATATGAAAATTACTTGACTGACTGCAATGATGGCAATGACAGTGTTCAGGCAACACTAGGCAGGCCAAGTTGACTAGAGCAAAAGGGATGGGTTTTAAGCTTTGGAAAATGAGCCCAGAGAGAGAATAAAACCAGGACAAGGATGGTCTTGCAAGACCCACTGAAAATTTTGATATGCTGTGATTATTTTAAAAATAGGATCTCTTTAAAGTTTTGGAAGATGCGATTGCTATGTAAGAAAATCTGATTCTATAATTCCTATGTTAGAGAGAGTGCAGGAAAAAATATGGT
Organism: Heterocephalus glaber; assembly: GCF_053883595.1. Classification (NCBI taxonomy): domain Eukaryota; kingdom Metazoa; phylum Chordata; class Mammalia; order Rodentia; family Bathyergidae; genus Heterocephalus; species Heterocephalus glaber. The sequence goes on from NW_028258344.1 coordinate 12,758,452, forward strand.
AATTTAGACAAGGGATAAAAAACCATCAGTTTATAGCACTGACCCTAGAAATGGAACAAGATGAAAGAATAGATTTGATAAGAGTACCTAAATGGTAAAATATAAGACGAGGAAAAAATGAGATGATATGCTAAAAAAAGCTTCTTTAACTGTAAAATGTACAACTTTGACGTTATACACACACAAAGATACATAAATGTTCATATGTGTCTGTAATGAAGTAAATGTTTCTATATCAAAACCATATGAAAGAGCTGCTTTGGGCTATTTTGTTGGGTTCAGTTGCACAGTCTGGTTATTTTTTTTAACAAAATAATGAAAGAGAAGCTTTCATTTGCTGGCTCAGCCAAACAATTTATTCTTAAGGTCTTACAAGTCACCATAGATTAATAGGTTGCTGTAGGAGCCCTTCAAGAGCAAGGACATTTGGTGGGAAGGAAGAGTGAGCGGCCGAGATCATCTACCATGGTTTTTACTTACCTTAATATACTGTGTTATCAATTTACAGGCGATTTCCCTGTTGCTTATTTGTAATATAAAATGTAAAAAATAACAGGAAGGAATAATCTATAATAGCAAGAATATTTTATAGTTGTATGCTTTCATTTTCTTTCTTTCTTTCTTTCTTTCTTTTTTTTTTTTTTTTTTTGGTACCAGGAATCAAACTCAGGATCTTGTGCTTGCAAGGCAGGCACTGGAACCACTGAGCTAAATCCCTGGCCCACTATACTTTCATATTTAATGAAATGTTTTTCTCAAGAAATAGTAAATGTTTTTCATGTGATGTTTTCATATTAAGTGAATGTAATTCATTTCGTGAATTAGAAGCATCCTGTCTTGTGTAGCAGTTGGTGCTGTTATATTAGAATGGCTTTGTTGGACTATAATGCTATGAATGTCAAATGTATTAGAGATGCACTAAGCAGGACCAGTGGTACACACCAATTATCTAGAACTCTGGGAGGCTGAGGCAGGAAGATCTCAAGTTCAGGGCTCAGACTGTGTAATTCAGTGACTCAGTGATATCCTATCTCAAATTAAAAAAGAAACTGAAAAGGTCTAGGGATGTATCCAGGGTTCTGGGTTCAATCCCACGTACCCAAAAAACAGTCAAAACAGACCGAGATTATATTAATATATGATCTGGATAATACAATCGCAGTGTGTTGCTTTGACATGTTGATTTATTAAACCATAACAAATTCTTCTTGAAATAACATATAAATAATATGTGATTTCTTTAAAATGTCAAAAAAAAAAAGAAAGAAAAGATAGATGCAGCAAGCCTTCTTTTCCCTATAAACTGACATAGTGCTTTTTTGGTTACAGGGGGATTGCCGCACTAGAGAAGAGGCAATGATATTTGGAACTGCGCTCTGTGACAATGGATTTATGCACCACGGTAGGGATTGATGTATTGGATTTACGCACCATGGTAGGGATTGATGTATTGCATTGTTTTGGTTCTTCTTAGGACTTGGGAATATCTCAGCGCTCCAGTGAAGTCGAGAGGAACCAGGAAGACTGTGTGGGTCTTGTCATGGGATCTTATTGAGCTGTCTTATGATGGGTCCTTATTAATCGGCTGCAATTGATTTGTTTGTTGCAATTTTGCTATTCTACCAGTTGTTCTGACTTCTCTCTTATTTTCTAGACTATGCTGATTCCAGAAGAGTAATGAGTTGAGCTAGAAGTTTTGTTTTTTAAAAAATTCACGTACCTCTTTGAATTGATTTCAGATTACACTCATGGTTTTTTGAATGACAGTGTGTAGTAGAATGATTAAATGAGAACATATGTGACTGAATATTTATTGTTCTTTTTAGGAAAATATATTCAAAAATTACCTTAGAGAATTAAATTATAGACTCTGGAAAATTTTTTTTTAACCATTAGAAATCAATTCTTTTTTTCTGGTGTCTTTGGATAAGTCATAAAGTACATAGCACAGTAATGTATGCACACCCATGTTTATAGCAGCACAGTTTTGTGGGGGTTTTTTTAGCAGCACAGTTTTTAATAGCTAAATCTTGGAAACAGCCCAAATGCCCATCAACCAACGAATGGATAAAGAAGATATAGTTTGTTTATACAGTGAAGTACTACTCTGCCATAAAGAAGGATGAGCTTGAGACATTTATAGCTAAATTGATGCACCTTGAGACCATACTCTCAAGTGAAATAAATCAGACACACTTTCAATATGCATTGTTTCTCTGGTGTGAGAAACCGAAACTGGAAATAAAGACTGAAATATTTAACAGATATTGGGAAATGGGAAGAAAATGTTCAAAGGAGAAGGGGAACAAGAGAGGGGTGAAGGAGAAAGGAAAGAAGGGACAAGAAAAAAAGAAAGAAAAAAGGGAAACGAAGCTTTTGTAAATATGAAGAAGAGGGGGCCAAAGGCAGGGAGAGGAATAAGAAAAAAAGAAGCAAGATATATTATGTACAGGTACACACTCCCTATGATGAAGCAAGAGTTTTTGTTTTGTTTTGTTTTGTTTTGTTTTTGCAGTGTGATTCTTGGATTTATCAATGCAACAAGATGTGTTTTTTTCCTCTCAAATTGTAGCATCTTATAGAGTCCATAAACCAAAACACTGTCTTTTCCAGTGTTAGTATAATGTGCTTATAAATACAAATTTAATAGTGCTTGTATAATTGTCGATTACTTTCAGAAGATTACTATACTTTTATTTTGAAAGAAAGTAGAGCAGTATCTCCAGCAGTTTGAAACCCTCCTTGGCTGTCATATATTTCATGGGGAATTCCATACCATCTCACTCTGTCTAGACCACTTTTTGAGTTTTATGGGACAATACTCATACCTGAAGAACAAACTATTGAATGGAAGGAATGGAAGCATTTTAGGCTATTAAAACTAATATCAAGCTGAAAACCCTCAAAAGCTTCAGCTATTTTTCTCTTTAACATGAAGCATCAGTGAATAATAATTTTATCTAAGCATTTATTATAAAAAATTGAGTAACAATAAAAATTATTCCTACAAAAATCTATTGGTAAAATAAAACTCATCGATTCCTGCCTACCTGGCAATATGCCCTCTCCTGTTCCTTTGATGGATCATTTGGAGGAGGAAAACAGCTGTACCAGAAACTTTCATGTGAGCTTCAGAAACTGCTTAGGTCATTTAGGCAAGACTTCACTCAACCCAGAGTATATTTTCATTTTTTTTTAATTTGTCAGCCATGGCTTGTGTTTCCTTTCCTTTGAGACTGATAGATTTATTTGGTAACTCATGTTGCCAGCCAGTCCATCTATCTGGTCAACATCTGTCGGAATTCTGTAAAAATCATGAAATAAAATAGCTGTATTTTTTTATTATTTACCGTATGCCAAGTTATTTACATGTCTTACCTCATTTTAGTTTAATGCAACATTATGAAGATTTTATTGCCCTCATTTTACATTTGAGAAACTGAAGTTCAGAGAGTTTAAGTAATTTCGCCATTATCACACCCAGAATTAGTCCCAGACCTGGACTGATTCGTCACAAAGCCTGACTCTTTCTATTATGCTCTAGAACCACTGTTTTCCCTTTAGCTCTTGCCTGTGTGAATCAGCCTATCTCAACAAGTACACTTCAAGGTGCTAAGGACATGTGAATTAGAAATAGAGATTTCCCTCTTAAAGCATTTTGACAGCTGCCAGGATCTCATTCCGTATAAAGTCTTCCTATCGGTATTTAACCTTAGTTTGAACCAGACAAACAAAACATAAACCTTATGTCATCAATGTGTGTCAGGAATCTTAGGGGATTTGAAGAAAAGTATTAATGTTAAGATAAAGAGGTGGGGCTGGGGATTTAGCTCAGTGGTTTCACTGCCTGCTGCGCAAGCACAAGGACCAGAGTTCCATCCCCGGTACCAAAAAAAAAAAAAAAAAAAAAAAAAAAGATAAAGAGGAGAAAAAGACCTTGGTGGAAATAAGATTATTTGAGAATATTGCTTTTAACAGAAAAAAACTAGGAGTTCATGGGAATTAAAAAACACATTTCACCCAGAAGACATATTTCTGGTTTGGTATGTTAGAACCAAAGTGATCCCAATGAGAATTGCTCACACATTCTAGAAGGATAACACTTAACCTATTTTAATTTTCCTATAATTGTGCAGATATTAAAAGCATGATTAAAATTTTCACTACAAGTTGAAAACATGACAGGGTTTTATGTAAAGATTTCATGCATTCCAGGATTCATTGCAAGTTTTACTTAAACTTGTATTTTAATCTGTACGATGACACACTTGGTTAAGTCCAAAATGTTAGCCTTAGAAAATACTATTTATTTAAAAATCCAAAAACTTTAGGTAACATTATTTTAAAGAAATTGTCTTGAAATTATAGAAATAAATAGAAGCTATGTCTAACATGTCCTAAGAGTACAAAGTTAAAATTATGAACCGGTATTTATGTCTATTGGCATGGAAAATGACAACTTAAATCTCTGTTTCTACAGTCCTTGAAAAAAGTGAATTCAAAGATGAACCCCTGCTTTTCCGGTTTTTTTCGGATGAGGAAATGGAAGGATCAAATATGAAGCATCGACTCATGAAACATGATTTAAAAGTTGTGGAAAATGTTATAGCTAAATCTCTCCTGGTAAGTTTATTCATTTATTATATAACTTTTCTTCTTGAGTAGACATTAGCAGGAGACTTCATATTTGATGGTGACGAATATTACTTCATTCTATTTTATTTTTAAGTTTTTCATAGTTGTCAATAATGTTAATATTTTTCTTTTCAGATTAAATCTAATGAAGGCAGCTATGGCTTTGGGCTAGAAGACAAAAATAAAGTTCCAATAATAAAGATGGTAGAAAGGGGGTCTAATGCTGAGGTAATGCCTATTATCATCTATTCAAATTTGTTGTCATGATATACAAACATAAAAGTTGTAAAGAAATTGAAATCAACTGTTGAGTATCTTTATTGAAGATGTTGTCTCTGGATAATTTTACTTTGAGCTTCTACCAAATACCCTTGGTATTTCTGACAACTACTCTTTTGTTAAGTGCTCATGGGTAATTGAGGAGAGGGTGCTATTCAGAGGTCTACAGCTGTGAATTTTTGGACCTGCCAGGAGGCCAGGTGGCTCCATATTTGTTTCTGGGACTTCCCTGGCCACAAATTCCAACTGGAACCCTGTGGACGCTGCCTGGGATATGACTGATTATACTACGTATGTCATATGGTTCTTCTTTCCAGACAAGGACTCTGTCTTATATTTTCCTAGTGCCTTTGTCTTTCCTGTGACTATAACTTCCATTAGTAAAGCATGTGCTTTGACTTATTTTCTCATTGGGTTAATACTGATTGACATTGTCTCACTTCACTGGGCTTTTAAACAGAAGAATCTCCTGATCATTCACATATTCATTCAAAATCTTCATTTAATAGCTGTTATATGCTAAGCAGTGTTCTGGGCTCTTGGAATACAGCAATAAGCAAAATAGACAAAATTTCTTAACCTAATGGAGCCTGTTTTTAAGTGCTGTTTTCCAAGTGTATAAAGTCTAAAATATTATTGTATTGCTCCCCGACTTGTAGAATACTTAATCTTCAGACAATCAGCTCAACATTCAGATCTTTAATACAGAATGAGAGAATTAGGGAAATAAAAGTCTGAATTCATTTAGTTAGTGGTAAATTGTTACCCATCCTCCTATCCACTAATGCCCAAGGTCTCTGTCTTTTGCTAAAACACACATTTGTGCAAGTTAAAGCTTTAATAGCACACTCAATTCAAACAAAAAAACTCCTCTTGACTCATATTCTGTCAGTAGACCTGGTCAATAAATGACCATAGTTAGTAATTTTCTGTGAGAAAGAGATTTTTCTCCCAGGCATTTTCAGAACATCCTCTTAGGGTACAGCTTCATGTGGCTATGTGGTTGATAAAAAGTCCTCTCCCAGTGTTCATCATTTAGCTAGAAGCCAAAAGAAGTTTATAGTCAGTAGGGCTGGTTAAAAAGAGTGTCTGAGCTGGGTGCAGTGGCGCATGCCTGTAATCCTAGCATTGAGGGAGACTGAGACAAAAGAATCACAAGTGTAAGTCCTGCAGGACAGCTTAGTGAGACCCTGTCTCAAAATAAAGGGGGAGGGGGAGCTCAGTGTAGAGTGCCCTGAGTTGAATCGTCAGTACTACCAAAAAAAGTTAAAAATGGTGCCCAGAGCTGGCCTTGGTGGTGCACACCTGCAATCCCAGCAGTCTAGGAGCCTAGGCAGTTCAGTAACCTAGCTAGATCCTGTATCAAAAACAAAGGGCTAGACATGTAGCTCAGAGTTCACTCTCTAGTACCAAGGGGGAAAATATTCATGAGTGTCTTTACAAGGTGTGATCAAAATACAGTGAATGCTGCTGCCAAATGCCACCCAATAGAAAGGCAGGCTTGTGTGTTATGTCTTTATCCACCTTATTCACTGGATGGATTTGGTACCGTATGACTTCTGCCTCTTCCTCAAAGTCAAAATGGCCAAGAAAAATGAATATTTTGAATTGATTCAGGACATTCATGCTGTATAATTAAAATCACTCATGTAAGAGAACTTCCAGAACTGCTTCAGAAAGTGGCAAGAATAGTTGGATAAGGGTGTTTGAAGTGACGGGCAGTGTTTTGAAGAGGATTAAAGGGAATGTGTCTTTTATTGTAATAAATATTTTAAAATTTAAATATTCACTATATGTTTTGATTACACCTCATGTATATGCAGGGGTTGAAAGCTACAACAGAAAAATTTTTCAAGGAGGAATACAAACAATATCAATTCAAAGAGGAAGGGGAGAGAATTTCAGGAACGTTGTGAAATCAAATTTGAAACTAGACCAAGGAGAATGAGAACTGTGTTATTTCATTCATAATTCCATTGGGTGGATTTTGTTGTTGTTGTTGCTGTTGCCAGAGATTGAACTTGGGACCTTGCACTTGCAAGACGGGCGGCGGGACCACTGAGCTAAATCCCCGGCCCCTGTTGTGTGAATTTGTATAAAACATGGCAGATGTCTTTGAAATATCAAAATTTATACGCTCTAAACCTTTTCAAATTCTAATTTTGTGAGAACTCAGATTCTTTATTAAATTATCATTTGAATTATTTTTCCATTTCTCTCTTAGATGGCTGGCATGGAAGTTGGGAAAAAGATTTTTGCCATTAATGGTGACCTAGTTTTTATGAGACCTTTCAATGAAGTGGATTGCTTCCTGAAATCATGCTTAAACAGCAGAAAGCCTCTAAGAGTTCTCGTGAGCACAAAGCCAAGGGAGTAAGTTGTATGGCTTTTATGGGATTTTTTTTTTTAAAGTTACACATGGGTGAATAAAATAGAAAAGTTAATGAAGGTAACATTGAAACTGCATCAGCATTACAAATACTGGTCTTTAGGTGATAGCAAAAACTCCATCCCTTATAGTGATTAAGTGTTTACTGCTTGAATCCCATAGTTTCAGTAGAAATAATGCTCTCCTTTGCTACCCAATTATTCCTGTTCTGTGTTGGGTTTGACTGTCTGTGAGAAAACTAGTAGAACAATTGAGAATAAAGAACTTCATGTTGAGCTGTAAGAATTTCTGATACTAAAAGTTGACTGGGCACAATTTATAATTAGTTCCAAATTTGAAAAACATTGCTTATATACACAACCATATACATACAAATTGGGACCGTGCTCTTTGTGTTTTCTGTTTTATTTTCTAGTTGGAAATATGTTATACTTGCAATTCAGTGGCTTTTCTTCTACAAATCTTTTTCATCACTGCTCTTATATTCCTCTATCAGATTTGTCGTGGGTTATTTCACCCATTAATTGAGATGGTACACATAAAGTTCTTAATGGACTGTCTTAAGGTACAATGATTACATCAGAATTGCTATTTAAATTTACCTATATCATTTATCAATAGTAATAAGACTCTTAGTTTTAAGATAATTGAAGGTTGAAAGTTAGCAGTTCAAAACAAAAAGATTAACAACTTAAGAAAATATTGTAAATATATATCAAATATAATATATATATGTAGTATCTTTCCTTACCTTAACAGTGTACTTTGATGTGTAAAAAGCTGTATAGATATGTGTATTCAGGAATGGCTGTGTGCACTGTGAGTGATTTCTGTTGAGTCAAAGTGCCTGTGTTCTCCCTTGTAAGTCTCTTCACAGCACAGTTAAGTCATTAAGGTGGATGGATGCTTGAGCTCCTACCAGTAACTTACCAAGAGGCCTGAAAAAGTATGACTCATTCATTAATCACTAATTTAGGAAGACTTGGCTAGAGTGCAGTGAAGCATCGCAACATAGTCTTCCCACCAAACCTCATTAGGATCCATTCCTCTTCTTTTAACTAACCCTGCCTGGGACAATGCGTTCCTGGTTGCCTATCTCCTGACACTCTGAGGACAGATAAAAGGGGGAGAGGACAGACTGGAAAGGAATAAGAGAGTCATATTCTAGAGCAAACATCAGTAAATAAAAAGGCCCTCCCAGTGGGCCCCTAGTTTACCTTGAAACTACTAGTCCAATGACGTGGACATTCCAACAGTCAGAAGACTGAGACCAACAACTTCAAAGCTAAATTATAGGAGCAAATGCTCAATCCTGGAATTAGTGTCTGATGAACAGAGTTGAGACCTGTGTCTTCTGACCCTTCCTCGGTGTTCGCTGCAGTGTCAGGAAGCTGAGTCAGGCCTCTCCCCTCCAGTTGCCACCGAAGTATGTCACTTCACATCCTCACCTCTAAAATGAGTATAAGATGCCTGTGTTATGGAGCTGCCAAGATGCTAGGTAAAGGCAAGATTTGTAAAGAACTTAGTGAAGTGTTCATCATATAATAAGCCATCTAATGACATCATACGTAGTGCTCTTTTCTTGATTTTTTTCCATTGCTTTATTATATCAAGAACGTATTTTCCATGTATTTAAAAACTTTTACTCAATTTTTCTTTTTTTTGAAATTTATAACTTTTCTTGTGTGTCCTTCCTCTCTTACGAGTTATATTTTACCTATTTATGACTTGTTAAATATATTTTTTTAAATATTGTACTACATACTTTAACATTTCTATTTGAAAAATAACATTCAAATTATGTAAATTGTTAGTTTCCTCTTCATTACAAGTTTCTAGTATATAAAAGTTTAAAGTTTAGTTGACAGCTTTTACACATTAAAAATATTTATACAGATTTATTTTATTCTCAGTGTTTAACGAGGTGTCCGTGTTTGATAAGGCATTCTCAATTTTTGTAGTTTCTTTTCATGATTTCCTTTGATTTTTCTGTACATTAACATGAGCGTAAAAGGTGATAACACAGGTTTCTATCCTGTGTAAATTTGCTGATATCATAGCACAGATAAAGTGAAGTAGCTACAATGGGCTGTTTGTATCTTGGTGCAAACAGATCATATATAATAGCTTAGCAGAGTAAGTATTTATTTCTCAATCATGTAAAGTGCAAATGGAGGGGTTTGGATAGAGATGGGAAGAAAACTGTTCCCTCCAGTCAATTAGTTTTGTCTTAAATCACAATGATATTCTTCTATCTGTGATTCCTAAGGCTATCTTGCGGGGGAATCTGCCCTTCAGGCCTGGGGACGTTATACCTCAGGAAGAACTGCATGGAAGCTTTTCAGTGGGTCATCATATTTTCTTAAATATCTTCTTGTAATTTAAATAGTATTATTCTTGGAAGGAAAAGGAAAAAATATAAGAAGTAAATACAACAAAATTATATTTTGTATTTTACATTTAAAAACATCAAGGCATTTTTCAAAATCCTTTGTAGCACATAATTCTGCATACTTATTTTCTACAGGAAGTAGAACATTCTCCTGTAAATTTAATTCTTCTGTTACTAGGCAATATAGTATTCCGAACAGGCAGACATTTTCCCCAGAAACCATCTTATTAGGGGAGATCCAACATTTTTCACACAAATGGATCTCATGGTGTTTTAAATTTTTTTGTGAAGAAAAATATAGCAATCTTCTTGAAGATAAGAGCAGGTTCAACTGCGCACAGTACTATTAGTAAAATAGAAGGACCTTACTCAGAAAAGGTTGAAAGGCCATGATGAATTATGCATAATCTGAAAGCAATAGTAATTCACCATACTTGAAAGCTTTAAATTATTTCAGCAAAAGTGAACTCTCTTTCATAATGTAAAGAAGCATGAACTACCTGTTTCTGTTTCATGCGCACCAACATATGTATTTATTCTGTTTTCCTTCATTTTCAGTGAAATGAAAATTCACTCTATATCTTTGACAGACACTAATAACTGTGTGCTTGCAAACCCCTCTGGGGCCATTGGTCAAGCTGCCTGGCTTCCCTGGCTCTGCTCTTGGGTATGTGGAGGCTTGCAGCCTCTGTGTAGGCCCTGCTGTGGCCTGGGTCATCCAGGCCCTCTCCACCCCAGATAGCAGCAGGGTGCCCTGGCCTGAACAGAAAAGGCAGAGAGGGCTTATACAGAGGCTTTGTAAAACCAGAGGCTGTTTCTATCTTTGTCTAATGTTATTCCAACTCAGGCTGAGTAATAAACATCACTGGAACTAGCTTTTGGGACGGCGGGGGGGGGGCGATAACTGTGTGCTATTCAAAGGAAATGGATAAAGCGCTATACATCAAAAAGTATTTAATTAAGAGTGGAGCATGTATTGATTTGTCGAACTCTGTCTCACAAATATGCAGATTGCTTCCTAGTGTGTAACCTGATTTATACTAATGCTTTCACATTTCCCTAGAGCAGAAAATTTGCATTTTTATCACACAGTGTCTGTCTAGCATATATTTGAGGTTGCAGTGCCAGCCTCTGCCTGTAGGATTAAAGGCAGTCATTGGCTTCCTCAAGTGTTCTAAGCCATAGTTCTGCTCAGACCCCCCCACCCCAGACTCTATCCAACTTTCTCTTGAAGGCCTGCCAGTGTTTATTTCATAATTAATTCAATTTTTAGAAAACACTGTTGTTTCTGGGGCATAAAGCACTATCCATCAAATTTTATCATGTTAATTTATTTGGTTTTGCTCTCTACTGAAATTTATTGTATTCCATTTTATTGTTATGATGTTCCATCTTATCTAGCATTTTCTGATTTTCATTGTTGCTATCTGACTTCTGGCTTCCTTATCCAGAGTGTCTCATTTATTAGTGACAGAATGAAGACCCTCACACTCTTTGCAGTGTGGACCGGTTGGAAATATTCCTTTTCTTATTCAAGTTTACTCTTTGATGTGCTGTTCTTTTAAAATCCCTATGTAAATGCTGAAGTTAATCATATTCCTGAATTGTTTTGATGTAGTGTTTGACAACTCTGTTTTTTATAACTAGTTCTTTGCTGGTGTTCTGTGATGACAATCCCAACAGGTAGTGATGTATTAACTTTGGGTTTATTTCATATTAAACTTTATAAATTTTTTGTAAGATACTCATTTTTTTTTTAACTTAAATTCTTTTATTGGTACATTGTAGGTATACAACACAATTACATTTCTCATTGGGAATTGTACCTTTACATAATGGATCTTGGTTCTCATTGTTTCCCCATTCCTAGCCCTCCCTTCACCCCCTCCACCCTTCCCTATTTACAAAGATTTTATTTCCATTTTTTCCATTTCTCATCATTTTTCCTTTCCCTTCTTTCCTTTCCCCTGCCCCTCCCACTACCCCTATCCCTTTGGACCTTTTCTTCCTATTTTGCATTATTGATTATTCATTCTAATCATTGGTACATTTTAGGTATACAATATGATGACATTCATCATTGGAAATTTGCACCTTTACATAGTCTCTCTTGGTTCTTATTTTTCACCCTTGTCCAGCCCTCCCTTCAACCCCTCCAGTCCTCCCTATTTACAAAGATTTTGTTCCTATTTTTCCATTTTCTCCTATTAATCCTATTCCCTTCTATCCTTTCCCTTAGCCCTCCCACTTCCTTCCCCTTTGCACCTTTTCTTCCTATTTCACATTACCTATTATACATTTAGTTCTTATTTACACTTTCAGTTTCTTACACCAGAGAAACTATTCGGTATTTATACATGTGTGTCCTATTTATTTCACTTAAGAGTATCACCTCAATGTGCATCCACTTAGCTATAAATGTCTCTAATTTCTCATTTTTGATGTCTGAGTAGTACTCCATTTTATTTAAAAAACCACATTTTCTTGATCCAGTCTCCAGTTGATGGGCATTTGGGCTGTTTCCAAGTTTTAGCTATTACAAACTGTGCTGCTATGAACATGGGCACACATATATCACTGTGGTATGATTCTTTTAATTCTTTGGGGAAGATCCCCAGCAGTGGAATAGTGGGGTCAAATGGGACTTCCAGTCTTAGTTCTTTGAGGTATCTCCATACTGATTTCCACAGTGGTTGCACCAGTCTACACTCCCACCAGCAGTAGAGCAGTGTTCCTCTTTCCCTACATCCCCGCCAGCATTGGTTATTGGTTGATTTCATGATAGCAGCCATTCTTTCTGGAGTGAAGTGGAATCTCAGTGTTGTTTTCATTTGCATCTCTCGAATGACCAGTGATGTTGAACATTTTTTCATGTATTTATTTACTATTTCTACTTCTTTGTCTGAGAAATGTCTGTTCATTTCAGATGCCCATTTTCGGATTAGGTCTTTAAATTTGGGAGGTCTGATCTTTTTAAGTTCTTTATAGATTCAAGACAGTAGACCTTTGTCTGAGGAAGAGCAGGTGAAGATCTTTCCCACATTTTGGGTTGTCTCTTCACACTGCTGGTGGTTTCTCTTGCTGTGCAGAAGTCTTTGAATAAGAAGAGATCCCACTTGTTGATTGTTTGTGCTAATTCACAGGGAACTGAGGTTTTGTTCATAAAATCTTTTCCTGCACCGATGTCTTCAAGGGTTCTACCTAACCTCTGTTCCAACTGGTTCAGAGTTCGTATTTTAATATTTAGATCCTTAATCCATTTTGATTTTAGTTTAGTGCATGGTGAGAGATATAGGTCTAGTTTTAATCTTTGGCAACTTGAAGCCCAATTTTTCCAGCACCATTTATTAAAGAGGCTATCTTTCCTCCAGTGAGGTTGTTTGGCTCCTTTATCGAAGATGAGATGGCTGAGTGTGTCTGGCATTGTTTCTGCATCTTCTAATCTGTTCCACTGGTCCTCAGGTCTGTTTCTTTGCCAGCACCATGCTGTTTTTATCACAGTAGCTTTGTAGTAGAGTTGCAGGTTGGGGATTGTGATACCCTCTGCCATGTCTCTGTTACCTAGAATTGCTTTTGCTATTCTGGGTCTCTTCTTGTTCCAAATGAATTTTTGGATTGTTTTCTCAAGGTCCATGAAGTATGCTGCTGGGATCTCAATTGGAATTGCATTGAATCTATATAGCAGTTTTGGAAGTCTGGCCATTTTCACTGTATTAATCCTTCCTACCCAGGAGCAGGGGATGTCTGTCCATTTTCTGATATCATCTTCAATCTCTCTTTTCAGAGTGCCATAGTTTTCAGAGAAGAGGTCTTTGATTTCTTTCGTTAGGATGATTCCTAGGTCTTTCAGTTTTTTGGATGCTATTGTGAAAGGAATTATTTGTCCTATTTCTCTCTCAGTGAGTCTGTCATTTGTATAGAGGAAAGCTATTGATGTTTGTGTGTTGACCTTGTAATCAGCTACTTGACTGAATTTGGTTATTAAGTCTAGAAGCCTTTTGGTGGAGTTCTTGGGGTCTTCTATATAGAGTATCATGTCATCTGCAAATCATGACAATTTGACTTCTTCATTACCTATCTTTATTCCTTTTATTTCTTTCTCTTGTCTAATTGCCATGGCTAATGTTTCCAGAACTATATTGTACAAGAGTGGTGATCGTGGACATCCTTGTCTTGTTCCTGATTTTAGTGTGAAGGATTTCAGTTTTTGACCATTTAGTATGATATTGGCTGTTGGTTTTTTATAGATGGCTTCTATCAGTTTGAGGTAGAGACCATCTATTCCAATTTTTTGTAGGGTTTTTATCATAAATGCATGTTGGATTTTATCAAATGCTTTTTCTGCATCTATGGAGATAATCATATGGTTTTTGTCCTTGACTCTATTGATATAGTGTATTACATTGATTCATTTGCATATATTGAACCATCCCTGCATCCCTGGGATGAATCCCACTTGATCAGGGTGTATGATCTTCTTGATGATCTTCTGCATTCTGTTTGCCATTATCTAATTAAGGATTTTTGCATCTATGTTCATTAGTGAGATTGGCCTATAGTTCTCTTTTTCAGTTGGGTCTTTCTCTGCTTTGGGGATCAGGACTGAATTTGGGAGTATTGCTTCCCTTTCAATTTCACTGAAGAGTTTAAACAGTAGTGGCAGCAGTTCCTCTCTAAATGTCTTGTAGAATTCAGCAGTGAAGGCATCAGGGCCCGGGCTTTTCTTAGTTGATAAATTTTTAATTACATTTTCAGTTTCATTGGTTGATATTGGGTTGTTCCGAATTTTTCAATCTTCTTCGTTCAACTTTGGTAATTCATATGTATCTGGGAATCTGTCCATTTCTTCTGTGTTTTCCATCTTATTGGCATATAGGTTCTGGAAGTAGGTATTGATGATCCTCTGGATTTCTGCTGGGTCTGTTGTAATTTCATCCTTTTCATTCCTAATTGCATGGATTTGGGCCTTTTCTTTCCTTTTTCTGACAAGGTTGGCTAAAGGTTTGTCAATTTTGTTGATTCTTTCGAAGAACCAACTCTTGGCTTCATTGATTTTTTGTATCATTCTCTTAGTCTCCAGTGCATTGATTTCTGCCCTGATCTTTATAATTTCCTCCCTTGTATGAGCTTTTGGTTTATCTTGCTCTTCTTTTTCTAGAAGCTTGAGGTTCAGCATCAGGTTGTTTAATTGGGCTTGTTCTGTTTTCCTAATATGTATATTCACTGCTATGAATTTCCCTCATAAGACTGCTTTCATTGCGTCCCACAGTATCTGATCTGTTGTATTGTCATTGTCATTTAATTGAAGGAACTGTCTGATTTCTTCTTTAATTTCCTCTGTGACCCATTGGTTATTCAGAAGTGTGTTGTTCAATTTCCACGTGTTTATGAAATATTTTGAGTTTCTTTTGCTATGGATCTCCAATATCATTGCACTATGATCTGATAATATACAGGGGATAACTTCAATTCCTTTGCACTTACTTAAACATGTTCTATGTGTGAGTATGTGGTCCATTTTGGAGAATAACCCATGTGCAGCTGAGAAGAATGTGTATTCTCATTTTGTGGGGTGGAAGACTCTGTAAACATCTGTTAAGTTCATTTGTTCAAGAGTTCGATTGAGTTCTAGTATTTCATTACTTATTTTAAGTCTAGTTGATCTATCTATTTGTGACAGTGGGGTGTTGAGGTCCCCCACTACAATTGTATTAGTGCATGTATGACTTTTCATGTCCATTAGTATTTCTTTTATATAGTTGGAAGCACTAGTGTTTGGTGCATAGATATTTATGATTGTCATCTTTTCCTCTTGGATTGTTCCCTTTACAAGGATGTAGTGTCCTTGTTCATCTCTCTTAATCAGTGTTGGTTTGAAATCTACTTGATCTGCAAAGAGGACAGCTACTTCTGCTTTTTTTCGGGTTCCTGTCGCATGGAGTATTGTTTTCACCCTTTAACTGTCAGTCTACGAGTTTCCTTTTCAATTAATTGTGTTTCTTGTATGCAGCATATTGTTGGATTTTGCTTCTTGACCCATTCTACCAGTCTATTTCTTTTGATTCGTGAATTGATACCATTAACCTTGATGGTTATAACTGAAACATATTGACTTGTCATTGCCATGACTTATTCTTTTTGTTGGGTTCTCCCCCTTTACATTTAATTTCTTGTCATGCCAGATGGGTTCATTCTGCTTTGCTTCCTGGGGTTGTGATCCTCAATGTCTGTTCCTAGGATATTGTGTAAAATTCTTTGGAGTGCTGGTTTGGTATTCATGAAGTTCCTGAGGTACTTTTTGTCATGAAAATATCTTATTTCTCCATCCATTTTGAAAGATAGTTTTGCAGGGTACAGAAATCTGGGTTGGAGGCTGTTTTCTTTTAGGGCTTGGAATATGTCACTCCAAGCTCTTCTTGCCTTGATGGTTTGTGTTGAGAAGTCTGCTGTGATTCTGATGGGCTTTCCTTTGTATGTGATTTGTTTCTTTTCTCTGACTGCTTGGACAACTTTGTTCTTCTGTTGAGCTTTGGGAATCTTAACAATTATATGCCTATGTGTAGATTTTTTTTAATCAAGGCTATTTAGAGTCCTATATGCCTCGCTTATCTGTATGTCAAGTTCTTTTCTCCTGCTTGGGAAGTTTTCTGCCATTATTTCTGTGAAGAGATTTTTTATGTCATCTGCACTCTCTCCTGTTTCTTCATTGAGCCCAATCAGTTTTATGTTATTCTTCTTTGCATCATCTAGCAGCTGCTGGATTGATTTCTCATGTTGCCTTATAATTTCGAAGCAATGTTTCTTTTCCTGGTCACTAATTGCAATCTTATCTTCTATATCTGAAATTCTGTCCTCACATTGGCTCATTCTGCTGTGTAGACATTCAATGGAGTTTTTCATGTCCTAGAAATCTATTTGCATCTGTTTTATGGATTCCATTTGTTTCCTATGTTGGGATTCCATCATGTTCCTGAGCTCCTCTCTAGATTTAAGAATCATGTCTTGCACTATGGGCCAAATTTCTCCTGTTATCTGAGAAATTATTTCTGATTTCATTTTTTCCAGATCCCCTTTTGTTGCCAGTTCAGTGGGTCCAGATGGTTGAGTATCAGAGTGTTCCATCTCATTTCCCTTTGGGTTTGCTGTAGGTGATCTGGAAGTCTGGTTTTGAGACTTATTTATGTGTTTTCTCATTTTAAGTGAGGCAGGGAGCTGTTAGTGCCTGCACAGATTACCTCCTCTGAACTGGGAGAGGTGGGACAGGGGCCAGGAGCAGCGGTAGGGATGGTGACCCAAAAGCCCTTTCCTGTAGGCTGGGAGCAGCGGGAGGGATGGTGACTGGGAAGCCCCTTCCTCTGGACCAGGAGCAGTGGGATGGTGGCTCAGAAGCCCCTACCTCTGGCCCAGGAGCGGTGGGAGGGATGGTGACCCGGGAGCCCCTTTCTCTTGGCCAGGAGCAGTGGGACAGTAGGTGGCCCAAAAGCCCTTTCCTCTGGGCTGGGAGCAGCGGGAGGGATGGTGACTGGGAAGCCCCTTCCTCTGGACCAGGAGCAGTGAGAAGCAGTGAGAAGGCAGCTCAGAAGCCCCTACCTCTGGGGTGGGAACAGCGGGACTCAGTACCATGGTCTGGTGGTCTGGTGGTCTGGTGTCCTCTGCGTCTTTGTAGTGTGGAACCAGGTGGCTGCCTGTTTGCAGTGGGGTGATTTGGTGTCTTCCACGCAACTCAGGACCTTGGTAGGGCATGCACAGACCTGCCTGTCTCCAGCTGGGTGATTCCACGTGTTCCGCTCGACTGGGGACCTTGGTAGGGCGTGCACAGATCTGCCTGTCTGCAGCGGGCTCACTCATTCTTTTTTGTCACAGTAAACATACAAACATATAAAACATGCTTCTATTTCATAAAGTAGCTACCTAGCTCATAGCCCCATGCAGGGCAATTTACCAACAGGATCTCTTTTCATCCCCACTGATGCCCTGAAAAATGAGTTTACAGCATTATCATTCTGTGGCAGTTCCTACGAGAGAGACTGTCTGCATCAGGGATGTGAAGGGGCTTACCCAGGTTATCTGAGCTCAAATTGACTGACTGATGATTGAAAACTAAGTTTATCTGCCCCAGAGCCAGTTTCTTTTGCAGAGTATACTAGGCAATGACTGTGTTCAATTTAGAAAGTGTATTGTGTACCTGCTGTGTGCCTTGGTGAAAGTAAGGACCATGTTTTTTGCCCAGTGTCATTCACATAGGAGGACCTCAGTATGTCTTTATTCACTGAGTGAACAAAGATGTAGATGACTGTCATTTAAACCAATTGTGCCATTTAAAATTAATCTTGCCCTATTTTTGGATTGATTTTAGGACAGTTAAAATCCCAGATTCAGCTGATGGGCTTGGATTTCAAATCAGAGGGTTTGGCCCTTCTGTTGTGCATGCAGTAGGAAGAGGTAAGAAATTTATCTTACATAGTAAACAGCTTTCCAGCATATTTTGGATATACTTTACAGAACAGGAATATCTTTAAAATATACATAATCATGTTATGAATGTCTTATTCATATTATTTCCACTGTGCTAAGGCAAGGATAGTATATTCTGGAAGCAGTATTTATAAAGTTCTTAAAGATTCTAAGACATATTTATGACTGTTAAAATTTTATAAAAGAATGATACCTCAGTTTCATTATTGTCTATGCTTCAGTTTAGCCAAAGGATATAGTTATTTTAAGGTGGTCTCTTTGTATTTTTCTTAACAGTAAATAATTGTATTGGGGGATCAGCAATTCAAAGATGTGAGTTTTTGATTACTACATAATTCCTCCAAGTGTTCTAATGAAGCATCAATAAATTTTACTGTAAAATTTGCTTGTTTGTTTTATTGACTAAAACCTGTTTATATTGAATTATCTTTTTGTTTGAAAGGCAGATCAGCTATTGACATCTCTTGATACATGTATTTTTGTTTTATACTGGCACTGGTAATGATTGAAAAGAATAACAAACCACATATTGTTAATTGTAGTAAATAACTGGTGGCTATAGCAAGAAAAGTGTATTAGAATAACATATGTATTTATGAAACTAGAAATCACTAAAAAATGTGAAGACTTACTATAATCATTCAGGCATTAGGAAAATTTTGAGAAGGTGTTGCTATCATAATCAAAATTATAAAGAATATACTAGACCTTTATTAATTGTAAAATTATTGTTTATATGTATGATAAAAATGAATCTTTAGAAAATTGTCTTTTCAGTCAAAGTTGCCCAGAGTACAGAAAGATAGATGTTTAAACCTTGGAAGTAACTCATTAAATATTATAAAACAGAAACGGAATATTATGACATCAAATACCTTCTTCATTTTCACTAAGACAAAAAAGGCACACTTTCCATCATCAGTGTTATAAAGTAACTGAAAACCTGAGTGAATCAAGTTGTACCTGTTCCCCTGTTATGAAATCATCTGAAAAGCAAGGTTCTGTGTTTGGAATTTAGTGAAGTAGTTGGTCTAAGTCTGGTTGCTGTGCTTTTTTACTTCTGAAGGGTAAGAAACAAAAATATGCCTGTGCTTGTCCTCTCAGATGTATATTAAATGAAATGATGTTTTCCAGTGGGGTTTTTTCCGCACTAAAATAAGAAAAAGAGATTTCTTTCAGCCTTACTCCCATGGTGGATCTCTGCCATCACTCTTACCAGCATCACTGGGATCCTTTCACCTTCATCCCTAGCTGCTTGCAGGCTGCTGGATTTCATCCCTGGACCAACCTAACCACCTCCTTTGCTCTTCTTCCTTCTTTGCTCTTCCTCCTGGCTGGAATAAGCTTGTCTGGTTATGGAATGAGTATCTCCTGATTCACTCTCTTGTCTTTTACTAGGCTCCTGTTGTTACTCAGCAATCTTTTCATGTGCCCCTGATCAGCTAGCTCTTTCTTCTCAAACTTGCCTTCTGTCTCTCAAGATAGACCCCCTTTTTCCTATCTCCCAGACAAACTCTCTCAGACATGAGTTTCTCAGAGTCTTCTATGCATGGTAAGGTCCAGACTCTAAGGACTTCACACGAAGCACACAAGGACTCCTCCTTGAGGCTCTGCTCAGCTCTCCTGTCTCTTTCATATCTCTCTCCCCAATTCTGAAGTCAAACCAGCAGAATTGCTTGTATGTTCCCAAACAGCCAGGTGATTTCCTGACTTAGTGCCTTTTTTCAGGCTGTTCTCTCTGCTGAGATTCTCCCTCCCTCCCTTCCTCCCTCCCTCCCTCCTCCCCTCCCTCAGGTCTCAGTTGAATGCAGAAAAAAATAGTTGATATATCTGGGAGTGAATTTTAGTGAGGATTAAGAAGAAAAGAAAAAGTATATTCTTAAAAATAATTTTTCTTAAAAGATGTTTAATAATTTCTTTATGGGAGAAATTGCTTACAAAGGCAATATTTTCTAACATATTTAGAATGTTTTGGCATTTATATGAATTTTATTTATTGATAGTTCTTTGTTAATGTTGACTTGCTCAGACTATCTAATAGCAATGATTGGAAGGTTGATACAAATCTTAGCTCACTGGTTAGGATATGCCACCTCTGTATTGAAAACTGTACCTACCAAACAAAAAGACCAGACACTGGTATTATCTGTTTAATTGTGTTCACCCTAAATTCTCTGGTTCTTAAACTTTTATTTTTCTTAAAACATCCAGTCTACTTGTAGTTGTAAATTGACCATATTGTTTTTATTAAATTTCTTTTTGTGTGTGCATATATGTTTTTGGCATTAAAAAAGTAAAAACCATTTTAATATTTAGGAGCTTTGTAAAGAGAGATAAGGCATCTTTCTAGCTTCACATTTTTTATTATATATGTATATTTAGAAAATTAGATTGCTGAGAAATTTAAAAAGGAAAATAACTAATTAACATTTTAAAGGTCACTTGCAATATTCCATCAAAGTAATTCTTAGGGAGGCAGGAAAATATTCTGTTAATCATAGCTTGAATGGTGAATTGAGAAAGCCAGAAAAAGTTGAGAGGGCAGTGCTAGCAGAACCAACTTTATCAGGAACATACTAACTAGATCTTTATTGTGTTTTTAAATTGCTTCCATTTTTCTGTATATGATAAAGATGAATCTTATCTTGAAATTCTGTTTTGGCAATTTTCCCATTTGTGTTTAAAGGCACTGTGGCTGCAGCAGCTGGCCTTCAACCTGGACAGTGTATTATCAAAGTAAATGGCATCAATGTCAGCAAAGAGTCACATGCCAGTGTCATCGCACACGTGACAGCCTGCAGGAAGTACAAGCGTCCAATGAAGGTAAACTGAAAACTTGCTTAGAAGGTCTAGGGGACAGGATGAGGTAGCACCAGAGATGTTGGCAGTTTCCAGTTCTAAGTTCAAATTTAAGCACAGCATTGTAAATCTCATAATGACTTCTACCTGCATAATTAATTAGAACTGTGTTTAAATGGTTGCATTTTATTGTTTCAATATTATTACTTGTTTAAAAAGTGCTCTAGGGTATTTTCCTATTCACTTTGATAAGAGTTTATCACATTGCCACACTTGGGCACACTCCTGTAAGCTTGTAATCCCAGCATTTAGGAAGCCAAGGCAAGAGGATTGCTGTAAGTTTGAGGCCAGCCTGGGCTACATAGTGAGTTTAAGGCCAACTGAAAGTACATAGTGAGGCCTTGTCTCAAAAAAAAATTATCAAATTGAAATCCAAAGGTTTGAGCTGTTTCTTTAGAATGTATAATGATCATTGTGTATCCGTCTGAATATACGAGTTATAAATACACTTCATTACAAGATTTGTGTGAAAAAGTAAAAACTGTGAGTTTTATAGTTTGTGTTTTTTGTATATATTTATTTAGGTAATTGGACTTAGCTTTTAACAGAAGATATGAAAATGTACTTGCCAGTATTTAAAATTTTAAGCATTATCCTTTGATGCCTAAGTGCAACAGAAAGATAAAATTGGAAACATGATTTATAAGCAGGTTTTATTATCTCATGATAAAAAGTGAAAAATGAACTGCAACAGAAATTTCTTTCAATGTAATCATCTAGATGCAGAAGGGATTTTTTTTTTTGGTACCAGTGATCGAACTTGGGTCCTTGCACTTGCGCAGCAGGCTGCGAAACCACTGAGCTAAATCCCCAGCCCCCAGAAAGGATTTTAAAGGCGAGACTTTGTATTTTTTTTTGTCATGAATGGGAAATACTCTTCTGGATTTGAGAATATGACTTTGTTTCCAAACCAGGAAGAAAAATGGCTGTTTCATCATAGTCCTGATGTCCTGCAAAATAGTGAACTTACATGGAAATTACTTATTAATTCTGCTTTCTAATAAGATCAAAACTAGCATAGCAAATTGGAACTTATACAAAGAGTTTAGGTTTCACTGATTGATAGTAGCTCAATAAATATTTGTCGAACTACCTGATTGAATGCACTTTTCAGAAGACTCATCTGAAATTATCAAAGGTTTTTCCTTTCACCAGAATTTTAATAAGGATCCAAACTGAAATATTTGCATTGTTTTCTTTGTCACTCTTCTTGACTGCCTCTGGGAGAGATGTTGATCAGTGAGATGATTGAAAAGAGCAATAAAGTAGATAGAACATGCTCTCTGAGGTTTCTATTACAACAAAACAGACTGCCCCAAATCTTGGTGGCCTAAAATAGCAGCGATTATCTGTTTCTATTTGACTGTGTGGTGATTCCCATGAAGTTACTGCTGTGGCTTTTTCTGGAGCTGCCTGAGTACCTGGTTCCTCTCCTCATAGAATCCTACTTTATATGTTGGGATGCCTTCAGAAATCCTGTACATGGCTTCCCCTTAGAGACTCCATCAGAATTTCCCTTTCTGCACGGTGTCTGGATTTCAGGAGGGAATATTACAAGCAAATAATCCCTCTACTTGGAAGGTACTTATGAGTGTTCCTTTGGAAAAATTGAGTCACAATGCCAGGCCCACGGTAGTGTGGGAAAGAAAAACTGAAGCTGTGGATACTTTGGATATGGCACATTGGTGGCCACAACAGTGATTAGATTAGCAAGCATTTTTTGTTTATTTTGTTTCTTTTTGGTGCTAAGGATAGAATCAAAGGCCTTGTGCATACTAAGCACATACTCTACCACCAAGCTACATTACACTCTGAACTTCTTAACTATTACTTAATAATTTATAGCAATATAACAAACAATTGTGAAGCTGATGCAAGAGAAAAAGTGGATACTACATATTGAGCCACATTTCAGTGACACAGTTTGATTTGATTTATCATCTTCTCTGGGAAAACTATAAACCTTAAAGTAATGCAGTCCTTGAGGCATTTATTTGGTAGCCATTTCATCTCTGTTCATTCTCCAAATAAGATTGGAACTGCTGTTTCAATTAAAATATAGAATTATTCATGACATAGAAGAATTAAAAGATAGTTACATGACTTGGAAGCAAGTGAAATAAAAGTGGTTTTTGTAGTGTTCGTATTGGTTTATTTCAAAACAGCATTAAATGTATTAAAATATATGTGATTATTAGGAGACTAAGTGATTTGTACAATGACAGATAATTGATTCATCAAAAAGTTTTCCATTCAATTTTTGCTTATTTAAGGTGTAATTTATATCATTTTATGATATACTTGAGACATTTATATAAGGCAGTTCTTTGGAACACATCTTTGGAAAATAAATTTACATAAAAAGAAATTTAAGCTTGAAAAATGTCATTTTATTAAATTGCCTTTGAATTTCCATTCCTATGTTGGTGTTTTTTCTCTTTTAAATTTTAGTAATTTTACACAAGTTAGGAATAAATGAGATGATCAACTCTTCTTCTAAAGCAGGTTTTATGAAGTGGATGTTCACTTTAGGAAGCACTGATTCTTCTGAGGTTTCTTTCCCCTTCATTTCCAGCAAGATTCCATACAGTGGGTTTATGACAGCATTGAGAGTGCTCAAGAGGATCTCCAAAAGTCTAACTCCAAAGCCCCTGGAGAGGAAGCAGGGGATGCTTTTGACTGCAAAGTAGAAGGTATGTGGCTTTTTTTCTTCTCACTTGCTGGTTGTTTCATTTTCTTCTCTGCCTGTGTCTACTCTCAAATCTTAATGATCTTATATGTTTAAGCTTTATCTTTCAATCTTAAGTCTTTGTCACCAAATAGGTGCCATGCCAAATATATAAGTAGCAGTTTCTAGTAGCTAACATGAAATAGCTAGATCCTGTTTAGTAGGTAAATTTTAAGTGGTTTACGTGAAATTTTTATTTAGTCATCAAAACAAAAAACTTCATCAAGTAGGTATGATCATCCCTATCCCTTTTATAAAGGAGAAGAAATTGAGGCTTACATAGTTCAAAGGCCTTCTTCAAACTACTTAAGTGGTAGAGTGGAGATTCAGACCCAAGTTATGTCCTGTTTCCCTGTTTGGAGTTAAAAGCTGCTTAGAGTTTGCATTTCCAGTGTGGTGCACAAACTGGCAGAAGCTGCACCACTGGGAGCATCACTGCACTTGATAACCATGCAGGAACTATGCCCCACTTGGAATTGCCAATCAGAATCACTATAGTGACAAGATCTGATTTAGATGCTCATTAAAATTTGAGAAGCCCTAGGTTACCTTTGCTGCCTTGTGTGTGCCGTGTAGTTTCTGCTCTGCCATGCCTGTTTGTTGTCCTTGCCTTGGAGTTGGCTGATTATGGACTGAAACCTCTGTGAACTCACCGAGGAGGTGAGCCTCTCAGGCTACCGTACCACTGGCCCAGAGTGCTGAGGAACAGAGACCCTCCCCAGTGCCAAGAAGATGAGTCTCTTTGGCCACCATACCACCACTCCAGAGTGCCAAGCAGAGCCTCCCCCCCCCAAGCGCCAAGGAGGTGAGCCACGTGGGTGCCAGCACCCCCCCCATGGCTGTGCTGAGTCATTACCTGGATCCACACCTCAGAATTGCAGGGGTCATAAAAGACATTGTTCTAAGCTCGAGAAGATAGAGTAGAAGTGAACAACAGAAAGAGGGCCTCTTTGAGGCTCCTTGAAAATTAAAGCCCACCGGAAAAGTGAAGAAAATCTTGTCAATAAAGCCGTATCAGACCACCTTAGTTGGGGGAGCAGTGGTGTGGACCAGAGTGGCACGGCTGCAAGCGATCCCAGCTGGGGCTCCACCCCGACCCCAGAGGCTGGGGTACACTGGCACAAGCCAAGGGCCCTCCTGGAAAAGAGCTGCACAGGCACACAAGCAACAGCGAGAGGTTTGCCCCATACCATCAGTAAGTGCACGAGACCCTAGACAGAAGCTTGCTCATACAACAGAAACTGGGGGACACAGCCCCCAGCCAAAGATCCTCCCAGACAACAGCTACATAGGGGCCCTACCCAGAGGCACACCTAGCTACTATCCCAAGTGTGCACAGGCCCCAGCCGGAAGCCTGCCCAGACAACAGGTCAGCTCAGGGATCTAGAAGACCACCACTGTGAACCCAGGAATTGGTGTACTGGTGAGCAGCAGAGTAAAGGCTGCTTGGTGGTATGCTGAGAATTAAAGAACAATAGGTGAGCAAAAAGTTGCCTCAACAAAGGCACAGCAGGCTGCATCTGTTGAAATGAGAAGATACATAAATAAGTCTCAAAACCAGACTTCCAGATCACATAAGGCAACTGCAAAGGGATAGGAGATGGAACAAGCTGATACTCAACGACCTGGAATCCCTGAACTGGCTACAAAAAAGGATCTGGAAAAAATGAAATCAAAAATAATTTCTTAGATAACAGCAGAGATTGTGCTCATAGTGCAAGACATGATTAATAAATCTAGAGAGAACACAGATAAAAAAAATAGAAGATCTGAGGAACATGATGGAATCCCAACAAAGGAAACAAATTGAATCCATAAAACAGATGCAAACAGATTTCCAGGAGATTAAAAACTCCATTGAAAGTTTATGCAGCAGAATGAGCCAATGTGAAGACAGAATTTGAGATATAGAAGACAAGATGGCAATTGGTGAACAGGAAAAGAAAAATCACTTTCAAATATTAAGGGACCACGAGAAAGCAATCCAGCAGCTGCTAGATGATGGAAAGAAGAATAACATAAGACTGATTGGAGTCAATGAAGAAACAGGAGAGAGTGCAGATGACATAAAAAAACTGTTCACAGAAGTGATGGCAGAAAACTTCCCAAGCAGGAGAAAAGAACTTGACATACAGATAAAGGAGACATATAGGACTCCAACTAGCCTTGATCAAAAAAAAATCTACACCTAGGCATATAAGAGTTAAGATTTCAGAAACCCAACAGAAGAACAAAATTCTACAAGCAGTTAGAGAAAAGAAACAAATCACACGCAAAGGAAAGTCCATCAGAATCACAGCAGACTTCTCAACGCAAACCCTCAAAGCAAGAAGAGCTTGGAATAACATATTTCAAGCCCTAAAGGAAAACAACCTCAAACCCAGATTGATGTACCCTGCAAAACTATCTTTCAAAATTGATGAAGAAATAAGATGTTTTCATGACAAAGAGCATCTTAGGAACTTCATGAATACCAAACCAGCACTCCAAAAATTTTTAGACAATATCCTTGGAAAAGACAATGAGGATCACAACCCCAGGAAGCCCAGCAGAATGAATCTATTGGGCACAACAAGAAATTAAATGGAAAGGGGGAGAATCCAACAAAAAGAAAACGTCATGACAATAATAAGTCAATACATATCAGCTATAACCATCAATTTTAATGTCTTAATTCACCAATCAAAAGAAATAGAATGGCAGAATGGGTCAAGAAGCAAGATCCAACAATATGCTGCATACAAGAAACACACTTAATTCAAAAGGAAACTCATAGACTGAAAATTAAAGGGTGGAAAACATTACTCCATGTGACAGGAAGCTGAAAAAAAGCAGAAGTAGCCATCCTCTTTGCAGATCAAGTGGATTTTAAACCAAAATCTGAAACACTTCTGGCCCCCAAGAATGTCAGATAAGGGATAGTCAACTTGTATGTACAAATCTATTACGAACATGTGTTTTCATTTCTCTTTAAGTAAAAACTTAAGAACAGAACTGTTGGTCCTTAACAGTAATGCAAGAAATTTCTATATTGTTTTCCAAAATGATTTTATCATTTTACATTCACATTAGCAGTATTAAAAAGTTCTAACTGGTTCACACCTAAGCTGGCTGATATTTATTCTTTTAAAACTTTTAACTTCATCTCCCTTATGAGTGTATTAACGATCTTGTTATACTGATTAGTGTTGTTCTGATTCTAGTGTTGCACACCTTTCCTTGTGCTGTACTGGCTATTTATCATCTTCTTGTGTCTACTTTTTAATTGGGTTGTCTGTTAATGAGCTGTAAGAGTTCTTTATATATTCTGGTCGTAGGTTATAGATATTCTAAATATGTTGTGTTTAAGGACTACTTTTCATTTTCTTAATGCTTTTAAAGTTCTAAATTTTGATGGAATCTCACTTATCAATTTTTTTATACATTATGTTTTTTATATCCTAGGAAATTCTTTCCTACCCTAAATTCATGATCATTTTCCCTTATAATTTCTTCTTAAAGTCTTATAGTTTTAGTGATTCATATTTAGGTTCATAGATTCTTTCAACTTATTTTTATGTATGGAAATAAAGGGTTGAGGTTAATTTTTTACGTATGGATACTAGGTGTTCTAGGATCCTTTGTTGAAAACACTATCTTTTCCTCTGCTCTTGAGTTTATGTTCTATAAAATGTTAATGTTAAATAATCTTTCAAAAATCAGTTGACCATATATGTGTGGTTCTATTTCTAGATTCTCTGTTATTCCATTATTCTGTATGTCTTTCCTTATGCCAACATTGCCTTACTTATTGTAGCTTTAGAGGAAGTCTTAAAATTAGGTAATAAATGGGCCAGGGATTTAGCTTAGTGGTTCTGCCACCTTTCTTGCAAGGACAAGGTCCCAAGTTTGATCCCCGTTATCAAAAAAAAAATTAGATAATAAATGTCTTCCAACATTGTTATTTTTTTTCAATATCCAGTTCTTCATTTATAGCAAGTATACCTAGACCTGAATTTTTATATATAACTTGTGTTTTCTAATCTTGCCAAATTCAAATTTAGTTCCAGGGGGTCCTAGAGATTTCTTAGTATTTTCTCTGTAGGTGATCATTTATTTCATCTACATATAAAGATTTTACCTCTACCTTGCCAATCCTATGCTATTTGTTTCTTTTTATTGCTAGACTATTTTGGTTTAGGCCTATGTTTCAAAGTTTAATGGACAGATGAAGAGTAGGCATATCTGCCCTTGTTCCCCACCTTAGCAAGAAATCATTTTATCTTTTCCATTCATATAAAGCGTTTTTGCTGGAAGTATGGAGTACATGTCTTTGATCTGTTGAGAAGGTTCTGTTCTACTTCTAGTCTCCTGATAGCTTTTACCATGAATAGCTGTAGAATTTAGTCCAATACTTTTTCTGCAACTACTGATAGGATCATATGGCTTTTTCCCTTCTTCTGTTAAATTGATGACTTAGAGGGTTGGATCTTCCAATGCTGAACCAACACTGCCATCCCTATAATAAAACCACTTTCTACATACTGCCAGATCTGACTTCTACACACTTGATCTTAGCCAAAAGGCCTAGAAGCTATTGGCTTCTAATTGTTTTGTTAAACAAATTTCTATCTATTTTCATACTTTTTTCTTCTATTATCTTTATCCAGTTTTAGGATTAGCACAATGTTGATTTCCTAAAATGAGGGGAGAAGTGTTCCTTCTTTTTTCTGCTTTGAATGTTTGATGTAATTCATCAGTTAAAATGTATATGACCCTGTTGTTGTCATATAGGTAGGTTTTCAAGCTAGAAATATACTTTCTTTAATAGGTACTATTCAAATTTTATATTTCTTCCAGAGTCAGTTTCATTAATTTGTCTTCCAAGGTACTTCATAGAAGTTGTCAAATTTATTTCAAAAAAGATTTTTGTAATATGCTTTCAATATCCTTCTAAATTCTGTAAAATCTGTGGTAATGTCCTTTAAATCTTGATATTGTAATCAAAAATGTATAATTGATATTGTGTAATAGGAAGAAAAGGTCTAAAGGAGTAGGGGAAGTGGGAGGGGTAGGGAGAAGGAAAGAAGGGAAAAGAAAAAAATATAAGAAATGGAAAAAAAATGGAAACAAAGTCTTTGAAAATAGGGAAGTGTGGAGGGGGTAAAGGGAGGGCAGCGGAATGGGGAAAAAATAAGAACCAAGATATATCATGTGAAGGTACAAGATCTCAATGATGAATGTAACTATATTTTATACCTAAAATGTAACAATAAACTTTATAAAAAACATTGAGAACCCCTTGTCTTGAATTTCCATAGATCCTCTAAAAATGTCTTGATTTAAGGAACTCTTACTGTATTCTAACACTGACAGTCAGGAAAGAAACAAACAATGGAGAGAGAGAGAGAGAGAGAGAGGATACTTTTAATAAAGATCTTGTCATTTCTGTTTCCTGAGAGGAGCATTCCAGCAGCAAATGTCCATATTTAGTGGCTTCTTTGCCAAGGGCAACCATGGAAATTATATTATGTCTACATTTGACAAATACCTTGAGTTATTGCTTCAGAACTTTTTAAACAGGAGTCCTTATGTCCTTTCTTGGATTTTCCTAGTGCTTTTCCAGTTGTACTATTGATAGGTGTCTATCAGTTTTTTATTATATCACTAGTTTCTTCCAAACCAGTACAGCCAATTAATCTACTATTTGAGCACATATTACTGACACCATATGTGTGGGGATTTTTCCTCCACACGAAGCAGTTTGCCTCCTCTCCAGACACCAGCTGAGTGTTCTGCACTTCAGTTCTCATACTGACTGCCAGGAGTTGGCACAGGCCCCATGGTAAAGAGTTCAGTCTGTCAAGAATGCCCTCACTTCGTGTGCCTTTTGCAAGTCCCAAATTTTCACCTGTATTTCTGACTAACTGGACTCTTAAGTACAGGTTTCCTACCATATTTTCTTGAGTCCAGCAATTTGTGAGAATGATTCATCGAATTCTGTAAGACAGTTTATTTACTATCACAGATTTATTACAAAGGATAACAAATGAACAGCGAGACAGAGAGGTGCTCTGGGTCTGGAAGGGTGTCCAGCATGGGAAATCTGTCCCCATAGGGTTGGAGTGTGCCTTCCTCCTGGTATGTGGCTGTGTTCTGCGATTTGGAAGCTCTCCTATCCCTATCATTTTGGGGATTTTATAGAGGTCCATTATGTGACAAGAGTGACTTTATCTCTGACTGTTGGTTATTGAACAGAGGACTAGGGGTGACCCTGAAATTACCAACCCATAATCACATTGCTGATCACTCTGACAACCAGTCCCCACCTTGAAGTCTGGTAGGAGCTCACCAGGGATTACCTCATCCATATAAACCTGGGTATGTTTGAAAGGAGCTTAGAATGAATAACAAAAGACATCCCCATCATCTCTGTTGCTTGGGAGATTATAAGGATTTTGGAAGCCTTTTTTGCAGAACATGGGCCAAAGACCAAGTATACATTTCATATTGTATTACATCTGTATATGCTGATCATATGAGAGGTACCTAGGAAATCTGTTTTCCCTCCATTCTTGGAAGGCTGCATGCTTGGTAATCTTTTGGTAATATCAGAAATATCTCACCCTTTTTGAGCAGTAAAACTGTCATAATAATATACAGTGTCTTTTGTTTAAAATAAGAAAAGCCTCAGAACCTTATCTTGAGGTTTTATTCCTCATTTGAAATAAATCAGCATTGGTACCAAATTGAAAGGTAGATTGGTTGATCTGACTGTTTTGGGGCTTACTCACTTTAAGGTAAACTGATGTGCTACTTTAGTCTGTATAATTTTTATGGCTTACTGTCCCATTATAAGAATTTTTTTACATATACTAATATCATTTTCTCTTATTTAATATTTACTGTTAGGTCTCCTGACAGTTTTTCACTTGAGATGTTAGGCATTTTTTGGTTAGCTGATTGATTGTAGGTTTTAAAAAACATACAGGCAGACATTTCAGATTGAAATTTTAGTGCAGGAAGCAATGACAAATTTTCTCAATGAGCTCTGTCTTCAGGATCTATTTGGAAACTTTAGGCATCTTCTCTGCTGAATAAATGATTCCTGCATATACTTTCTGTTTCTTCAATATGACCATCTTTGTAAAGTGTTTATGCTGCTTTGAGAAAATATTCATCTAATATTTGAGGGTGTTTTAGAAACCTTGATTTTAAGTCATGCAAACGTTTAATAAACAATCAAAAGAAATACAAAACTATATCTATAATGTTTGCATTGGTACAAATAAGTCTACAAATGGTCCACAGTTCAAAGTGGATTATACAGATTATATTGGTCATGTTAAGGTAGTGAGATTTTGATCATTCATGTAGTTTTTTGGAAAATTGTTGTTTTTCAAAATGTTAACAAGAATAGATGCTTCCTTTAGCACATCAGATTTAGCCATGCCTTAAAGAAGTTTTAAAAAATTATTTAGAGACTCAAAATTATTTAAGGAAATGAACCAACCCTTCACGAATTTGCTGATTTGAAACAGCCTGTATTCCAGAGGCGATTGACAAGTTCAACACCATGGCCATCATTGATGGGAAGAAGGAACACGTGAGTCTGACAGTGGACAATGTCCACCTGGAATACGGAGTGGTATACGAGTATGACAGCACGGCTGGGATCAAGTGCAATGTGGTGGAGAAGATGATTGAGCCCAAAGGATTCTTCAGTTTAACTGCCAAGGTATGAGTGACCCTGTGACAGCAGGATCTTTGTTGTAAGTGAAGCAATTGAGCCCCTCACACCCCCCGCTTTAAAAAAGGGAATGGCTGTACATGTTGCAGATGAGAGTTCATTCAACTCCCTTTTCTTTTCTCCCATTATTAAGCATGGGCACAGTCTTCCTTTTATTGATCCTTTGTGAGCACAGTGTTTAGATGAGACTCTTCAACAGTAAAGTGTTAGTTGATGAGACAAAGAGGTCATTGCACTGATTAAGTTTGTTGCATCAGTCAGTGAAGCATTGTGACTATGTTTCAGATGGTTTTTAGGATGTTATGTTTTTTAATGTGCATTATACTCTGATGAGTACTTGAAGCCACAAAATATGTACATTGTAAGAAATTTCACGTGTGTTGTCAAAAATTGCAGGAAGCCTAGACATCAGTTTATGAATAGGTCCACAGATATTTGTAGAATTCTCATTTGGAAGGATATCACCATGAGGTCCTTAGGCAAAAGCCAAGATGGTGAAACAAGAAGGTAGTTTATATTCAGTGGATAAAATGTTTTTGGAAGAGGTGACTCTATGTTTCCTTTTCATGGCCCTTTTAAAAGATAAGAGGCTCTTACTGTACCATCTGTAGGTCTGAGATTTAGTATTTTGTTCTACTTTTATATCATCCTCTGAGAATTCACATATTACAAGTCAGCATAATGAGATATAGATCCTATACCTATATTTTAAAATTTTAATTCTTGTTTCAAATAACCTCTAGTTGAGATAGTTACCATTTATTACATGTATTTTTAAAAAAATGTCATATGAGAAGGTAATATAGAAATCCAAATGAGTTATATTAAAAATAATTATTTTCTCTTTTCATTTTATATTCTGAAAATCAACTTTAAAACATCTCATCATTTTGCCACTGTTGTTATAAAGTAAATATTTTCAAAGTGCACTCTCTTTTCAACTGTATTGTGCAATTAATAGGATCTGTCTAAGAGTCCAGGGCCAGGATATTACATTTTATCTTATTTTCCAGCTATTTCAAGTTTGTAAAATTACATGCATTAGTCTGTATATGATAACTATATAAACTAGTATTGTAGGTATCATTTCCATTTTACACATGAAGAAAGTCAAAGAAGCTAAGAAAGTTAGCCAGAACCATACTGCTAAGGATAAAAGCAGCTCTCTTTAATGTTGGTACTTAAACAAAATCTCCCTTTTCAGCATAACAGAAAAGTGGAGATGGTAAGAGAGCTGAAGAAAATATAACACTGATGCATTTTGTCTTGCAGAGTACTATAAAAATATTGTTTAAAGGTATAGTCCGTCCTTGTGATCGCTGAACAATCATTAATGCTGCAAATTAATATAGTGCATAATTTCAATTCATTGGAAATTCTCAGTGATGTAATATATTCTCACACATAGACTTACAATTGACTCACATATACAAGAATATTTGCTGGTTGTAAACATCATATGGATACTGTTTGATGGTCTTACCAGCTAGCAAGAGCTCAGACATTGCATAAATATTAATTTATTCTTTACCAAGATAACTGTTCATTTATTTATCCCTTCAGTGAGCATTTCTTAATTGCACAATATGTGCTTGGTTCTCAGTTACAAGTAAAGACACTATTGCTTTCCTTTGCTTTTTTGTTCTACTACACAATTGAGAAAAAGAAATATTTTGAGTGACTGAGTAAAATAGAGATGTGTTCCCACATCAGAATGTACTGATGTATGCAGCAGGGAACCTTTGAAGACTCCTTGTCTCCCCAGGAAGGCTTTTATAGTCAGCAGAAGGTGAAACCTGATATTCTAGGCAGACATGACCGGTCACTTCAGTGACAATGTCTCACTGAACATGGAAATCCTGGCGAGCTGCTAAGAAAAGACCAATACAGGAAAGTCACACTGTAGTGTAAACTTTTGAAAATTTTGTGTGTCTACTTTTGAAGTTTGTTTTGTTTTGTGTACATTTATCACTATAGATTCTTGAAGCCCTGGCTAAAAGTGATGATCATTTTGTACAAAACTGCACCAACCTTAATTCTCTAAATGAAGTGATTCCTGCTGACCTTCAGAGTAAATTCAATGCCATTTGCAGTAAAAGAATTGAGCACATACGTCATAGAATATCCAGTTATAAAAAGGTAAAGATCTTATAAAAACTTAATGTAATTATTAGTGAAATTATTATTCAAATGTCCAATTAAAGCTATTCTCATATTTGTCAGGTACCAATTTTTGAAGTAATGGTAACATTGTATAAATATCCTAGTCTGTTTAATGTTGCTGTAAGAAAACTCTTGAGACCAGGTACTGTAGTTTATATAGAAGTTTATTATCCCACGGTTCTGGAGGCTAGGAAGTCCAGCATTGAGGAGCTGGCATCTGGTCAGGGGCTTTTTACTGCATTATAATGTAGGAGGGTATCACATGGTGAGCCGAGCTCCTGCTACCTCAGATCTCACTCTCTTGTTTTAAAGCCACTAGCGCCATCATGAGGGCTCCACCTCATGATTTAGTTCCTAATTTTAATTACTCCCTAAAAGCCTCACCTGCAAGTACTGTTCATTCATAAATGAATTTGGGGAGTAAGGTTGCAGCACGTGAATTTTGGGGCAACGCATTCAAACCATACCAGTGACAGGTTAGTGTTAGTTTTCAGTGTCTCTACTTCCTCATTTGAACCTTTGCAAGCCTCTGAGGTGTGTTATTTCCATCATTTTCAAAAAAGCAACTGCGGTATGAAGAACTACTTTCTCATAAAAGAACTGGGTTTTAAATGCAGATATCTAATTCTGAAGTCAAATTTTAAAATTACATGATAGCCTTTTTTTCCCCTTTTTTTCCAGCAAAAAGAATGGAAGGCCTCAATCAGAAAGTATGTGAAAAATAGGCATTTTAAGTTGATCGATTGGTATATTCATTTTGCCATTTATTTGTCAAGTACTTTCTATGTGCCAAACACTATTCTAAGTACCAGGAATATAGCCAGGAGCAAGACAGACAAGATTTCACCTCTCATGATGCTCACATTTGTGTGGAGGAGACAGCAATGAAGTAAATGAATCTCTACAAAGTAGGGTACTCAAACATTGAAAAGAGTTATGAGGAAATCAAAATAGGTGTAGTGGGCAGTGCCGGGGGTCGTTTTAGATTGGGTGGCTAGAGAAAACCTCTTTAAAAAACTTGTTTCTGAATGACAGGTAGAACCTTCCATTTGAATTGGAGGGGAAACATCTTGGTAAAATCAACTGGTGGTACAGAGGCCCCAAAGGAGAAAGAAAAGGCCAGGTGGGCAGATGAGTCAGAGACTTCAGCAGGAGCTAACAAAGAGCTCTGGAAGTATTGTGCATTTTGGAGCTTTGGGAGGAATTGGATTTTGTTCTTCTGCCAACAAAACCAATTGGAAGGTTTTAAGCAGGTGGATAACATCATTTAATGTAGGGTTTTGAGAGGGCATGTTTTTGTAAGAACAGGCTTCAAAGAGTAAAAAGGGAGAAATCAAGAAGTTAGAAACAATTATGATAATCCAGGAGAGCAGTGATAATAGCTTGGACTGCAGTGAAGATGGAGGAGACAGAAAATTAGAAGGATTTGGGGATATATATTTGAACTTAGAATTAATGAAAATTGATCTCCAAACATAACATATAAAAATTAAATTTTTATTTTATTTGTATCAGTAGGAGAGTAATTAAATTTTTGTCTCAAAGAGTGTAGTTGCTTATAATTTTGTACTTCCACACTTGAGAATATTATGTTATACAGTAAATGAATATTATTTGACTGTATTTTATGTTCTTGGTATTGTAAGTGAAAATAAACCTGTATTTGTGTAAATGAGAACAGGGATGCACATGTGTGAAAATCCAAGGGACTGTCTAGTTGGTTACAGCAGGCAGACTGAGATGAAGGAAAAAGAGGGAGGGATCATTATTTTTTTCTTCAAGCATGTCTTGTAGTATTTGATTTAAGTGTGCATTGCTGTTTTAATTTTTTTGAAGTCCAGTCACATAACCGAGAGTGATCTCAGGATCGCTGACCTGTCTGTTTGTCCTCTTTCCACGACTGATGAGCTCAGCTTACCTACTTGCATTTGGCAACAGTCTACAAATGTGCCTTTTTTGGATATTGAAGGAGAGGAAATTCTCCTTTTACTTCTCCTTCCTGTGTAGGATGTGACAGGGTTTTGAAGTAACATGTAAAGGCTTTAAGCAAATGCAAATTCGTATTATTCTCCTTTTGAACACATTTGAAAAAGAGTTATTCTGCATCAAGATAGATCTGTAGAGGATGTGTACGGGATCAGATGGATTGCAAGTGTCAAACCGCTCACTGTGTCTGTGTCATTTTCTTTCATTTCTTTGCTTTTCTTCTTACTTATCTCCATCATTTCATCCAACAAAAACACTGGAAATAGCTTAAAGAAATGTATATGTAAGGGCTAAACAATATTTAAAAACTAGAATCAAGATTGATGAAGCTGCATTATGAAAGATGAAGATAGCAGAGGATGAAACAAGATAGATTTATTTTTCATTCACATAGAAGTTCAACCTGACAGGAGTTTAGTGGGGCAGGGCTTGACAATTCTTTAGGAATCTTCTCCAAATTATATTTTTGCTCTTTTTTCTAGGATATTGGCCTCTTCTCCAGGGTCAAAGCTTGCTCACCATGTCAAAGTTATAACACCCTAGATGAAGGAGAAAGGAAAGGCAGAGTGTAAAGAGTAAATACGGAACTTTCATAACTTCAGTCCAAATAAGTTTTATACTTAATTGGCTTAACTATCTGCACAATAGCCTGCCTTTGTGTTATTTCTGACTGTTAGCCAAATGATTGTAATTGGATTTAAATATCTTGCCATGGTCAATGATTTATTAATAAGCTGCCAATGCATTAAAATTTGAAGTCTTATCTCCAATATTTGTTTATTCTTGTCAATGTGCAAATATTCCTTTACACTATTTCTTTGTATCATTTATTATACATTGCCCACCACACTCTTCTCTACCTAGTGTTCCATTTCTTTGACCTCTTTCCTGAAAAGAGCTCTCTGTACCTACTGTCAGAACCTATGTCTCAGTTACCTTCTCCTCAGTACACTCCAGTTGGTCCCATGTCCCTGCTGTGTATCTTAATGGCTATATTTTTTCAAAGCCTAATCACAGTCTTCATTGTATTCTTTATCTTCATAGCACCTGACGCAATTGACCTTGAACCTTTCTTTAGAAATTCTCTGTAGCAATACAAGTGCCTGGCTCTTGTCCTTTCTTGTTGGTGGCAATTCCTGATTCTACCCTCTGCAGTGTGTCCTGCCTGTTGTCTTGTCTGCCTCAGGTTTATATGCATTCTGCCACTGAATACATTTTCCATCCTGTTTCTCTTGCATTCTTTTGTCTTTACCTGCAGACTGCGCAGCCTTTTCTCCCTGCTTCTTGTCACTCATGGTCTAGGGTGAGCCATTGTCATCTTTCTCCTGTAAATTGTCCCTGCTCCCACCTGTGCCCACCCAGTTTGTTAAGGCCTGCCAGATCCCACAGAATGTGTGCCTCCCTATACCATGTACCTCTCCGTTGCTCTGGCCCTTTGCCTTCCCATTTACCATCTGCTCTGTGGTATTCCTTGAACACACCCACCCTGGGGCTTTTGCACTAGCTCTTCTGCCCATCAGATGCTTCTGTCTAGATATCCACATTCCTTACTCTTCCCCTTCCTTTGAGATTTTGCCTAAATGACAACCCTTCAGGGAGGTCTTCCCTGACTACTCAGTTACAACTGGCCATCCAGTCTTCGCTTCGTCCCTGAAGCTCCAACCCGTTCACTCTGCTCTATTTTGTTTCAATTATATTTATCGTCTTCTCACATTATACAGTTGACTTACTACATTTTCCCCTCTCTTACTAAGAATAGTACAAGATACTGATTTGCCTTACATTTTATTTGTCACTCTGCTAGCTGCACCTCACTCCAAAGTAGCCAAGGTCTCTCAGTCCTTTGCTTTTGAGACTAAGGTTCAGTTTAACTCTATGTGACATCTGTTTATAATACACAGACAGCTGTGCTTATTACCATTATGATGCTTGACATCCACCAGGTGAGCAAAAGACAAGAAATTATTTATAATGATAAAGAAAATTACAGTGTGCTATAATGTAGCATATAACTAGGAAAGTGGAACCTGGTTTAGGACTCAGGGAAGGCCACATGATGATTTGCTAGATTCTAAAGATGCACAGGAACAAGTTTGGCAGTGAAGGAAGGAGAAAATTCTAGTACAAAGGCACAGTGAGTAGATAGATAATATATGAGAGAAACTATGAGAAAGTCATATGTTTGTTTATATATACGTATATATACATGTTATATATGTTATATATAGTTATATGGATAAACTGGGTGAAGATCAAATTTTGGGCAACTGTGTAGAAGGATTTGAATGGAAAACCCCATTGCAAGGTTTGAACTAATGGAGCAGCTACCCTTGGAAGTCATAAATCATTTCAGTATCACTTTATTGTCTGTGGCATCAAAACTAGTCTTCAAGTTGATTCTGACCCAAGATCTCATTTATGATTAGAGGAGGTATGGGAAGTACAATTATCCTTTCATTCTGGGTCAACACCACCATACCTGACTTTCTGGCCTGGATACAGAACCATGCTTTGGGTCGGCTTTCTAATAATATTTGAAATATTACCTTCTTCTCCTACTCTTGACTTGATATCTATATTGCTTTGTTATCTTGCCTTGTTTTTAAGATCTGCTTCCTATCCTGGTACCCTCGAATGCTGTTTTCTTTATTACACTCTCTCAACTACTAAATAATATGTACTTTTTGCTTCTGTTATTTTGCTTTATTGTTGGGGTAGTTGGATCTTCTGGCACACACCTGTAATCCCAGAACTCTGGGAGGCTGAGGCAGGAGGCAAATGTTTTAGCCCAGCCTGGGCAACTTAGAAAGACTCCATCTCAAAATAAAAGATTAAAAAAATGATGTATGTGTGTTGGTTTGGGGGTGTGTGTGGTGATGTAATTCAGAGCCAAGGGCTTGGTTTCAATCTAGTACCATGAAAAAAAGAGTTTGCATTTTGAAATAAAAATTTAATTTCTAAAAACTTTTAATTTATTTCACTTGTGTCAGTTGACATGATTTAATTTTCTGTTGATTTTGTTACGAACAATGCAGGTGAAATGTTTGTGTTATTATTGTGTATTCAAGTACTTTTTATTTCTTCTTTAATTTGCAGTTCTCTCGTGTGCTGAAGAACAGATCCTGGCCCACCTTTAAACAAGCCAAATCTAAAATCTCTCCATTGCACAGCAGTGATTTCTGCCCTACCAACTGCCATATCAATGTGATGGAAGTTTCTTATCCTAAAACATCAACCTCCCTAGGGAGTGCCTTTGGTGTTCAGTTGGATAATAGGAAACATAATTCTCATGATAAAGAAAATAAATCTTCTGATCAAGGTATGTTAGCTTTTGAAATGTTATCAAATCATACAAAGTAATTTAGGCAATTGCAGCTATTCCTGCCCCTTAAAATTTGATAGATTCCTGGTTTGCAAGCAAGCCTACCTTTAAGCATCTGCAGAATGAAAATAGAGTTGAGCATTTTCATTATGTTCCTTTTAGGAAGGGCTTTTTTTTTTTTTTTTTTTTGGCCTTCCTTGTATTTATGATAGGCACACCTCATCTGCTGTGAAAGCCAGTAATATGAAATGACCCTATAACTTAGAGAAAAATATCAAAGGATGTGAAGTGCCATTCTTCACCATTACAGAGGACAAGGGATTGAACTAGTTGTAGATTTTAATTACAATTCTCCACAAACTTTAATTCTGAATTAAATTCAGCTCTGGATTGGCATTGTATTTTATATAAGCTTGGACATCTAAAATATACAGGACTAGGCAGCTGTGATACTGGTATCACAGCTATGGAATGTGATTTTTAACAGAGTGTGTTTAATTCTTCAGGGAAACTGAGCCCTATGGTGTACATTCAGCATACAATTACAACCATGGCAGCCCCCTCGGGTCTGTCTCTGGGACAGCAAGGTGGCCACGGTCTCCGGTATTTGTTAAAAGAAGAAGACTTAGAGACTCAAGATATCTATCAGAAACTGCTGGGCAAACTTCAGACTGCATTGAAAGAGGTGGAGATGTGTGTTTGTCAAATCGATGAGTGAGTATTTTGTTATACTTTTACATTTACCTAATAAAATAACTGTAGAAAGGGTGACTTTTTTTTTTTTGCTTAAATTGTTTTATTGGTACATTTTCGGTATACGATATGTTTACATTTATCATTGGGTGCTTGAACCTGTACATGATCTATCTTGGTTCTTATTTTTTCCCCATTCCCTGTCCTCCCTTCACCCCCCTCCACCTTCCCTATTTACAAACACTTTATTTCCATTTTTTCCTTTTCTCATAATTTTTCCTTTCCCTTCTTACCTTTTCCCTTCCCTTCCAACTTTCCCTACCCCTTTGGACTTTTCTTCCTGTTTCAAATTATCAATTATTCATTTTAATTATTTTAATCCTTATTTACACTTTCAGTTTCTCACACCAGAGAAGCTATTTAGTATTTACACATGTGTGTCCTATTTATTTCACTTAAGAATATGGCCTCAATATGTATCCATTTAGCTATAAATGTCTCTAGTTTCTCATTCTTTATGGCTGAGTAGTACTCCATTTTATAAAAAAAACACATCTTCTTTATCCAGTTTCCAGTTGATGGGCACTTGGGCTGTTTCCAAGCTTTAGCTATTACGAACTGTGCTGCTATAAACATGGGTGCACAGATAGCACTGTGGTATGATTCTCTTAATTCTTTGGGGAAGATCCCCAGCAGGGGAATAGCTGGGTCAAATGGGACCTCTAGTGTTGGTTCTTTGAGGTATCTCCATACTGATTTCCACAGTGGTTGCACGAGTCTGCACTCGCACCAACAATGGAGAAGTGTTCCTTTCTCCTCACACCTGCACCAGCATTTGTTATTGGTTGATTTCTTGATAGCAGCCATTCTTTCTGGGGTGAGGTGGAATCTTAGTGTTGTTTTCATCTGGATCTCTCAAATGACCAGTGATGTTGAACATTTTTCCATATATTTATTTACTGCTTTTACTGCTTTGTCTGAGAAATGTCTGTTCATTTCAGTTGCCCAGTTTTGAATTGGGTCTTTAAATTTGGGGGTCTGATATTTTTCAGTTCTTTTTATATTCTAGATAGTAGCCCTTTGTCTGAAGTACAGCCGCTAAAATTTTTTCCCCACATTTTAGGTTGTTTCTTAGCTCTGTTGGTGGTTTCTCTTGCAGTGCAGAAGCTTTTTAATAAGATGAGATCCCATTTGTTGATTCTTTGTGCTAGTGTCTGTGCTACTGAGGTTTTGTTCATAAAGTCTTTTCCTATGCCAATGTCTTCAAGAGTTCTACCTAACTTATCTTCCAGCAAGTTTAGTGTTTCTGTCTCAATATTTAGATCTTTAATCCACTTTGATCTTAGTTTAGTGCATGGTGATAGATATGGGTGTAGTTTTAATCTTTGGCAGGTTGAAATCCACTTTTTCCAACATCATTTATTAAACAGGCTATCTTTCCTCCAGTGAGGGTAGTTGGCTCCTTTGTCAAAGATGAGGTACCTGAGCATGTCTGGAGTTGTTTCTGCATTAGAAAGTGTGACTTTTGAAAAATAGTTCAGGGCACTATTGTAGTGTACATCTGTTATGCTTCATATCTTTCATAGTATCTCTTGATAGATGAGTACTTGTTAAATGAGTAAGTTGAAAAAGATATACATCCACAACTAGTACTTTATTCAGTTTTGATTGAGTAATTATCTACTAAAAAGTAGTCTGAATATCATGACTAGTAATGTGGAAGTTTTAACCAAGATAAGATGGAGGCAGTTAATAAACACATTTCTAACTAGATCAACTGTAATTTTTATTTAAGAATTTGGAAGTTGGAGAATTGCCTGATCTTTGTAAAATGATTTGTCGTATCCTGGTATAAGATTATGGTTCTTCCACATCTTGTCAAAGTAGCTCGGTACCATCAAAAATCATGACTTTGGGATAGCTGTTTCTCATTTATAGAAGTAGGTAAATAATAGTAATGAATTTCAAGTTTTGTGGTGAAAATTATAGAAATTAAATGTAAAACAATCAGCATAGTGTCTGATAATGTGCTTACTCATCCATTCAAGAGTTAGAAATTATTAAATATATTCAAAAGTAGTAGATTCTGAAAATGATGTACATACTATTATCCTATTTTTATTATTTACTATCTATATGGAGTTGTTGATTTGCATTGATAGCAGATAGGGATTATTTACCTCACACACACACACGCATATCATCCCATAGTTTCATGGACAGTTCAGTTTAGATACGAAATATTTAGAACTTACTCCACAGTTTTGTTGAAACTAGGCACTAATGAAGTCATAATTGACATACTGTCCTATTTTATATATCTTTGAAATTGAGAGATAAAAAATTGCCATATTGTGCATATTTTAAAAGTTCGTATTTTTATGTTTTATTAAGTTTTATGGATAATTTAGAATTAAAACTCTGTTTTCCTTAGTCTAATGAACTAGTTTTTAAAATTTTTTATATTAGTACCTGTTGCCAGTACATAGTAAATACATCGTGAGGGAAGAATTGGTTTTTAAGGTTCTGTTTGTTTGTTTGTTTTTTGAAACAGGGTTTTGGTATGTCATTCAGGCTGGCCTTGAACTAGGTAGCCCAGGCTGGCCTCAAACTCATGGGGAACCTCCTGCCTCAGCCTCTTGAGTGCTGGGATTACAGGCGTGTGCTACCACGCCCAGCTTGCCGGTGTTGGTTTTTAAAAGTTACTTATCACATTTTATACATGAAACTGAGACTTCCCCATTAGAGATGAACTGAGCAGCCTGAAGTTGCTGAATGAGCCTGAGATTATTTTTAAGCAGTTACACGGTACTTCGAATTATCTTGGAAACCCTGTGACAGAGAAGTTTCTATTTTATGTCATTCTGTTTTACTTTATTTAATAAATAGGAAGGTTTTGTTTTTATTTTTGTTATTTGCAGTTCTTGGGATGGAACCCAGGCCCTCGCACAGGCTAGGCAAGCACTCTACTGCTCAGCCGCATCTCCAGCCCAGTAAATAGGGTTCTATTACATGATGATTCTAATTTAGAAGCCAATTCTTTTCCCCTTTAGGTAGGTAAGAAGTATAGAGAAGAATCATAAATAACATTGAACTGTAGATGTCAGCTCTCAAAAGGATTTTTTAGGAGAACATCTGGACTAATCTTGTATTTCCCGTCAGGCCAAATTGTTATCCTCAGTATTACTGAGTCCTTTGTCAGTGGCAGAATTATTGATATGCACATGCTTATACTGCTTATACTGCTTCAGAGACTCAGCTTCTAGTGCAGTGTTAGCGAACCTACGGCATGTGTGCCACAGTGGGCTATTTGTATCATAAGAGCTTTGCCATCACAGCTCTAGTGCATCAATTGTCCAACCTTGCTTGGTCATTATCCAGCCTTGTTCTTTGTTAGTTTATTGACTTTCCTTTTTTTTAAGGTTCAAGTAAAAAAAAAAAACCTGAAGAGAAAAATTTGAACCAAGGAAGTCCCTTTATTTGGTTTAAAATGTTTATATTTAAAACACTAATTGCATAAAAGGATTGGGTATTTTGTTATCTCAAACTCCTTAAAAATGATTGTTTTTCACTTACGATTTCCCCATTCTGTTACTCTACAAGACTGTTCACAGCTCTGCATATTTGTTAGAAAAGTGACATGAAATGAGCAAATAGTTGAAAAACTAACTTGTTTTTTTCTGTGTACACCATATAATTTAATTCTAAATAGAAACATGTTCCACATAATTCAATCTGTAATATAGTCACTTAAAAACATTGCAGTTGTCCAAATGCCTGGATTTGCCATTGCCCTTACTATTCAGAGATGCTGCAATGCAGTCAAGCTTAACAAATTATCTAAAAAGCTAGTTAACAGTTTTCTCACCAGGCAGTAATTTTTCTTGGTCAGAGGGGAAATGCAGACCTCAGATGCATTGCCAAGTTTTAAGAGAAATTGCTTCCTAAGATCTCATCGCTAGCCTTTCTAGAAGTCATTCATTCCTATGAAGGGCCTAATGTGGAACTTGTCTTATCATGAAGTCTAGAGACTTGGGAACTCTTCTATAAATAAAATTTCCTTTAACACAGAGGCATTTTGCTAAATCTGCCTACTTAACTTCACATTCAAAGATAGAGATGAATTTGTTGTCCAGTAGCATGAGATATAGTGATACTATCAAAATAGCCAAGGCTTTATGATTTCCATTTCACTTTGAGAAGCTAAATACATTTGTCCTTGAATGTGTTATTTTCTGGTTAACCACACTTAAATACTAGAAATAAATAAATGGAAAGAGAATTCATGTGTAGTC
Organism: Heterocephalus glaber; assembly: GCF_053883595.1. NCBI lineage: Eukaryota > Metazoa > Chordata > Mammalia > Rodentia > Bathyergidae > Heterocephalus > Heterocephalus glaber. Next base: position 12,802,397 of record NW_028258344.1, read on the forward strand.
CAAAACCTTCGATGAGATTTTAAATAGAGGATGTGTGTATTCTCCCATGAATGAATCAGAGAGTAATGAGGGCTAGTGAACATAGGAAATTTGGAAACAGATTTCATTTTGCAACTGATGGATGCTCCAGGATTGAGTAATGAGCAGACTGCATCAGAAGACGGTTAGTGACTTGGGGGTTACAGATAGGACTAGTGGTGTTGGTGGTAGAATTAGCTTTTGAAGTTTCCTCAAGCATGCTGCTCATGAATATACAAATAGAGGGCACAGTTTCAGAAAAACCAGCATCTGTTAAAGGTGCTTCTGACCCAGGCAGCATTGCACTATTATATGCATTGACTTACTTCATTCTTGAAGTTCCTCAGTTTGCATTAGGAAACACTGGGTTGTATCACAAATACCACAAATTTAAATTTGTTTCCAATACTGAATTATATTTTCTGTATACTCAAACTGCTTCTGCCTCACCTTTAGGGTTCCCCCTCTCTGTTAATAATGCACCAACTCTTACAATTTGTCAAGCTAGAATCCAGGTATCATCTTTGATCTTTTTCTTTCCTCTCCTTTCACCTCTAATACTGTATCAGGTTCTGTCCATTATGCTTCAGAATCTGTTGAGCTCTACACTCTAGACTGAGTCACCACTGTCCCTCACTAGTACCAAAGGAGTTCCAAGCTGTCTTTCTGATACATTCTGTATTCAACAGATGCCATAAGGATCTATAAAAGTGAATTGTTTGGTCCACTGCTTAAAACCACTAAATGGTGTTACATTGCTGTGAGATTATAGCTGTCCTTTGGTTTCTACAGAGGATTGGTTACAAGATATCCCACAGATAAAAAAAATCCCAGGAGGCTCAATTCCCTTGTATAAAATAATGTGGTATTTGCACATAACCTGTGAACATTCACTTTTATGCTGTGTTCATTCTCCTATATATCATCTCCAGATTATTTATAATACATAATTTAATATAAGTGTTGTATAAATAGTGGTTTATTGTATTGTTTGGGGAATAATGAAAATTTAAAGTGGACATGTTTAGTATAGGTGTAGTTTATTTTTCTCAGTATCTAATCCACAGTTGGTTGAACCCTTGAGTGTGGAACCCGCAGATCTGGAGGGCTGACTATAATATCAAGTGTATTATTGTGGTCTACAAGTTCCTACACGATCTGCCCTTGACCACCCTCCAAACTGATGGCACTGAGCTCCAGCTCTGTTTCTGGAAGGTGACTGACCACCTCAGTGCCACTGAGAGCCCCTCACCTGGCAGCCTCTGTTTCTTGGTTCTGTGTGGCTGGCCGGCCTCCCGGGCACCTAAGAGTCAGCTGATGGGTATCCATAGCAAAGCTCTGCCCAGTATCCTATTATAGTAGCTACACCTCTGCCCAAGCTACACAAGGTTTTCTTCTCTAGACATCTCCTGGTTTGTCTACAATATCTGGTTTTTAGCCCATTCATTGTTCACAGAAGCTCAGAAAGTCTCACAGACGTAAAACAACACCTGTTTCTTTCAAGATTATTCTCCCTGTCCATCTTGGGCCCCATAATCTCTGATCCACACTGTACTCACTCAGAGTTCTGGGCATGTGCCCCTTCAGCTGAGATGTCTCTGACTATCGTGTCAGGAGACGGAAACAAGGCAAACTGTGCACTGCCATAGAAGCTTCTACCTAAAGTGACCTGTGTCATGTCCACTCACATTACATTGGCTATTGCAAGTCATGCAGCCATGCCTGTGAGTGCTTCCCAATAATGGGCCTATGTTAATAACCACTCTACTCCCTCCAGAATATGTAAGGTATATGCAAGGCAGGGAATTTCTGCTTAATTCACAAAGTGTATGTATGTAACAGTGTGTCTCACTCATCCCACCTGTAAAATGGGGATCAAGACTCAATGAATTATTACCTGTTGAGTACTTGGTGTCCTGATTGGCAGAGGTGCTCAATAAATGTTAGGTGTGATAAGGATGGTGCTATCTTAAATCAGAAGTAGATGCAATATACTATGCACAGAGATCTTAATGCCATTTGGAGGAAATTGATATGGAACAGCATGCTGCTTAGTATTTTAATTCATGGATTATTAGTAGGTAGCTTAATATTGCATATGAGAACAAACAATGGAAAACATTTTTTGCACACAGAAACAAAATATTACAGACTGAGGCCTTATTGTTGCAGAAACAGTGTATGCTTAAACATATTCCCATAAGGTTGCTGTAAGCATGATTGCAGCTGTTTAAAGGGAAAACCAAACTTGTGAATACAATTTTTATAACTTTGAAAAAACTATTTATGCTTAGCCCCATGACTTCTAATTTAAAATATACATAAGCACAGAGGACTCCCTGCAAAATGAGAACTCTTGCATATCTCTCCTCTTCAGTATTCAGAGTTTATCTGTCTGTGCAGTATGGAGCTCGGATAATTGGAGTTAGCCTAATGTTTTAATCTCTTGGGTGGAAGGAATGAATAAATATGCAATCTGTCTTACACGACATAAAAGTATCTTTCCAAATACAAAAACTGTGTTTAAAATAATTCATAGCTTTCAGTTACTGAATATCTTCACAGAGCCTTGTAACATAGCAATGTAACATAGCTCCTCCAGTTTTTACTGTGTCCAAAAACCATGAAATGCCAAAATATCACCTCACAATGAGAACTTCCCTGACAATATTATATAAAATTTCAGTTCTGTGCTTTTTGCTTTGTTCTGCACTGCTGGAGATTGAACCCAGGGTACCACTGAGCCCCATTCCCAGCGCCAGTTCCACGCTTTCTGTTCATTTTTCTCTTTAACGCTTGTTATCGTATGATTTACTACAGTGGTACCTCAGTTCATGAACTTAATTCTTTCTATGATTCTAGTAGCAGAATTCATTCTATGATTCTGATTGCAACCAAATTGCAGGCATACTTGTAGAACAAATTTTGGGAACAGAATCGTGGAAGGAATTAAGTTCAGTTCCACTGTATAAAGTTTACTTGTGTTATCTCCTTCCAGAGGAATGTTCCAAGGTAGTAGGGAATTTTGTGTTTTGTAAACTGCTATTTCAAAGCATTACGAACAAAGGACACATTGAACAATAAATGTGTTTAATTAGTGAAATCACTTAATGAGAATTTATTCAATGCACAACATTGAGTTTAACATTATGGGGCATGTATAAGATGTATAAACTATTTTGATACCCCTATAATAACAAAAGGAGCATCCTATTGCAGTGGAAAACTTAGTGTCAAGATTTGTGCTCTTGGTTGGAACTGAAAGTCATAGATATTTAGTAAATGAGATTATTGTTGGCTTTAAAAGCATACATGGGCTCTTGGTTTAAATATGGTTTCATTCATCTTGTAAGTTTTATAGCATGCTATTTGGTAATAAAGACTAAAAATCCAATTGTGCCTCATTGGGAGTTAGACAGTTCTAATAGAAATTCTAATAGTCAAATATTCCGTCTCTAGAGTGATAGAATTACCTCCTCATAGTCAACAGGTTTGTCAGGTTTTACACCAATTCAGTCTGAATGTGGCATTTTAGCCTTGAGTCCAGTCCAAGAGTGCTTCCTTTGGACAGTTACATGTCATTTTGTTCTGGCTAGGTTGCCAGTGAGATTGGAGGAGCTCTCGGCTCCTCCTGTCCTCACACTGAATGCGACTCTGCCTAACACCTTAAAGTCAGTAAGGCCAAGATTCCTATTTGTGTGAGTAGGGACAAGTGATTGACAGTATGATATACTTTTTATCAAATAAAGAACTGAGAAAAACCCAAGGTATGAGTCAGTGGATAGTTGGGTGTTTAATATTTGACGGTAAGCCAGTCAAGATACTAAAGGACATCTAGTGTTGGCATCTAATATTCGATTAGTACTTTAAAACTTATCACTTATTCTCTGTGATGGCAATGGTGGTGGTATGGTGAGAGGACAGAGATAAGGTTCTCACAGCAATCTAGTGGGCTAGATATTATTATTTTCATTTTATAAGTGTCCTAAAGTGGTAGGACCAGGGTTTGAACATAGTTTTCTGGTCTAAATTGTGTGCTATTACTATCAGTTATTTTAAGTAGAAAAAGTGAACTTTCTATGATCTACTTTTTATACTAGAGAATATTTATTCTATGTGAAACATGGAAGGACTTTAGAAGCATTTTGAGCCTATCCTATTAAATAAAAGAGGTAGTTGTCTGTAGCAGACAGTTGGAAAATATGTACTTTTTTTTTTAATATCACATTGCAGCCTTTTGTCTTCTATAACAAATTCTCCTAAATTGGAGCATAAGAGATCAGAGTGTATAACACCAACAGACAGTGACAATGAGAAGGGGGAAAGAAACAGCAAACGAGTGTGCTTTAATGTGGCAGGAGATGAGCAGGAAGATTCGGGTCATGACACCATCAGCAACAGAGACTCTTACAGGTAATTCATTAATTTTCTCAACCTCATTTTGTCAAAAAAGTCAAATGTGATTCTGTATTTTTCATAGAGGTCTTGAAAAGTTTTTTCAGTTGTTGGTTTTGTTTATTTTTCTTTCAAAATAATTATCTGTTGTTACCAACATCAGGCAAAGCATGATGGGACAACATAATCTTTCAAATTCTTCCCTCTTATAATCTGAGTAACTTGGAAAAAATGGTTTTTTTCTCTAGTTCTGTAGACCTAACTTGGGAGACTTGTTCTATGAACAGATTTGTGGTATGTGTAGCAAAGAAGAAAATTATGCTTATATTAACATTATTCTATTAACAACAGAAATTTATTGTCATAATTCTAGAGGCCAGAAATCTGAACCAATGTGTAGACAACGTTGGTTACTTCTGAGGGGTGTATGTGTTCCAGACCTCTCTCCTTCCTTCTGCATGTTAGTCGTGTCCAAGTTTCCCTTCGTATAAGAAGAGTAGTCGCACCGGATTAAGAACCCATCCTCATGATGTCATTTTAACTCTAAGACTTCTGTAAAGACCCTATCCCCAAACAAGGACATATTTTGAGATACTGAATGTTAGACCTCAACATATGAATAGGGTGAAGGGGTACAGTTCAACCCCTAGCACCTTCACTCCAAACTGTTGTCATCTTCCTACCAGGCTCTCATATGAGCCCTCCTCCACTGAACGTCCTCCATCAAAAGTGCTTTTCCTCTCTTTGAATCCTTGAATCATTGAAAGCTCATTGAGGAGTGTTCTGATCAGCCACCTACATTGTGTGTGCAGTTTCAGTGCCTCGTGTTTCATTTATATTAATCAAAGGCAAAACTACCTTATTCACTCTTGTCTGCTGCAGTATTTTACAGTGAAATGATATTGTGTAAATATTAACTAAATTAATGTTACTCCTATCAGAGATATTGTTATACAAACTAACAGCTAGCATTAAAAATATCTTTTTTTTTACTTTAGTGTTGGGAATTGAAGCCACATTTTAAGCATATATTCTACCACTAAAATATATTTTTAGCAGAAATATGAGGGAGCAGGATGATTTCAAATAATCCTCACTACAAACCCATGTGAGTTTTGATAGTAATTTGATTGTGCATACAAAGAGGGGAAGGCTCATTGAAGCTGTATAGTTTGTCTACACAGCTAGGTGATCTGGCTTCACAGTTTGTATCTTAGTCACTCTGGTATCCTAATTTCTGTTTCCAAGAAAGATTTTAACAAATGCACAAAAGTTAATTATTCCTAGAGATTTAAGAATATATCGTACAGATTAACTACCTTTACCATTTCACTTACTTTTAGCTTAGAAAGATAGCACCATGCTTTTCAATAGAAATCTGATTTTTCACCAGTGGGAAATTATATGTCTAAAAATACTTTCTATCTCATGTTCTACTTATCAGATAATTACAGTTACCCTCACAGTCTCCCACTAGGCTACGATAAAAATTTTAAATGTAAATTTATATTTAAGTCCTTTTTAGTTATTCTGAGGGGTAAAAAATAATTTATCTCCTGTGCCATTTCTAAAATCTGTATGATGTCCCTATTCATAAACAAATATTTTAAACATCTGTCCTTGGACATTCATCAGTATTGAGCTCTTCCCTGTGCAGAGGTCTCAGGTGGAGTAGACAAGATACCTCCTTAAGGGAGCCTATAATGTAACCAATAAGTTATAATTTAAGCTACCAGAAAGAGTCGGAAGGTAGAAATTGAAACGTTGTCTCTAATTATTGTTATGAAAGAGTATGAAAATGTTTATGTTTGATCTGACTCCTAGTTTTATAATCACACTTTTAAAAAAAATCATTTAGGAATAACTTATATAAGAAAATGGAAATGATTGAGTTTAAAATAATATTTTTTTAAAATGAGATAAATTGAGTTGGGCAGGTTTGTCTGCCTCAGAGTTTTCTATGAAACATTAATAAATAAAATGGGGACATAAATGTACATAATAAGAAATAACAAGGAGACTTGGGTACATACTTTACTCAAGTAATGTGGAATGAATTCTTTTCAGCGACTGCAACAGCAACAGGAACTCCACCGCCTCATTCACGAGCATCTGCAGCAGCCAGTGCAGCTCATATTTTCACAGCGATGAAATGGACTCAGGTGCGTTAGGTGGCGGCACGTGCACTCTGATCTTACCCTTATCGAGGATTCCATTAGAGGATTATTTCTCTGATCCATATATATTCTTACCTTTTCTCATTTTTGGTGGCCACACATACTGCATTTCAGTTTAATGTGCTTGAGAAAGTCCATTTCCCAATATCAATTATAAAGAGAATGAATTAAAAAGAAAGGAAAACTAATTTTTATCTGATGTGTTTTCTGATCTTTCTGTGATACTATGAAGAATTATAGGAATTTATAATTATAGAATTCATAAGGAAATAAATTTTATTAAACACATTCAGCATCGTGAAGTTTCAAACTATGGGTTTTTAAAAAGACATCAGGTGCAGTGGAACAAGCCTTTTACACATGGGAGAAGGGAGAGGAGTCCGGAGAAAACACTGATGATCTAAATGGCTTGCACACATCTTATTTTGTGTGTGAAGAACAAATATTTTTCACCCAAGAAAAGCAGATATTATATGTTAAATATGCAATATGTTTGAATTGTTCAGCCATTAGGGAAATGGACCATTTGGAAGAATCAGTAGCGAGGGTTAGTGCAGTGCTCTGTGCGACGCTGCTTTCAGTCATCTTAAGCACCATTCAACCTTCGGCAATTCTTATTCTGAACATAAGAATTAGTATGGAATAAGGGCTTGTGTTTAATTATTTCATTTAACATGAAACTATTTTGAGATGTTAACCATAACATGAAATGAATGAGTTTGTTGTTGTTGGTTTGTTTATTTTACATCTAGGTGATGAACTTCCCCTAAGTGTTCGCATTTCTCATGAGAAACAGGACAGGATACACAGTTGCCTTGAGCATCTCTTCAGCCAGGTATGACTGGGGAAGGTGTTGGTCTTTTTTCACAAAATAAACTGTCAGGAATCCCTTTCTGAGACATAGTCAAAAGAGCTTGAAAGTAGAATGGAAAGGTATGGAGCTGTGGCTCCACCCCTTTCCATTTAAAAGGAGAACAAAAATTCCTTCGGTCAATCAATCAACTCAGAGGATTGTTGTGAACGTCAAGTATTTTACAGTCCTTGGAAAATTAAAAAGCATTATACACAAACAGATAGTTTCTTGATCATTTGGGTTTTTTGTTGGGAGGACTTTCAGAATACTTTATGACTTTTCTTGCTCTACATTATTCCTAATTTCAAAAAGTACAAGATTGCCTTCATGTTCATGTTGGTGTTTTCCATATTTAAAAAATAAAGTTTGTAGTGTAGAAATATTTAACCACTTTGAAAAGGACTCTAGTAAAAGTTTTAGCTTTTTTGAAATAGCTTGTGGTCTTTTGTTGTCTTTCATCAAGTACATTGATATTTTGTATTAATGTATGGTAAAATAAGGACTGTCATTGCAGGTAGGCAGGCAAGTTTATTGCACTGTTTTATTTAAATATAGATTTCATAAGCATATAGAGTTTCAAAAATAATTGTTTCTTTGAGAAAAAGTATTTGATGAGACTTACTTTTAGGAATATATATTATATACTATGAGAAGAATGTAATTCTCATAAATCTGCTGTTCATAGGTGGATTCAATTACCAATCTCCTAAAAGGCCAGGCTGTTGTAAGAGCCTTTGAGCAAACCAAGCATCTCACACCAGGTCGAGGATTACAAGGTAAGGTTTAAGACTAACAAAGAAATCAGGAAACAAAAGAATAGATAATATAGTCATGAAGCAAAATTATCACACAGGGAAAAATTCTGATTCTTCATACTTCATAATTCACAGAATACTACTTGTATGTTGATAATTTTTTAATATGTTAAAAAAATCAGTAGCTTGGTGACATGGTGCATGACTATGATTCTAGCTGCTTGGAATGCTGAGGCAGGAGGATCACCAGTTTTAGGCCAGTCTGTACAACTTAGTGTGAGAGCCTGCCTCAAAATGCAATTAAAAAGATAAAAGGCTGAGGATGTAGCTCAGTGGCAGAAAGCCTGCCTAGCATATGCAAAGCCCTGTATTCAGTCTCTAGCACAACACCAAAAACGTATAGATTTTTTTATTATAGATCCTTTAAGCCTTTCAGTTTTCTTTGCGAGTTTAGAATGTTTAGTATGTGCATGGACCAGGCCAAACAAGTGTGTTAATTAAAGTTACATAAGTATTAAGTTAGTTTTACTGAAACCAAGCATACTGCCTACTTGGTTATATCCCAGTGATGAGGAAAGAAACTACAAATATGAATTTGTGAACAGAACAGCAAAACAGAACAGGAAAGGTAGCTAACACTTTCTGACATCTAGTTTAGGATATTTATGGTGCTCATCTAAATTTGCTTCTTTGTTGAAACATTTGTAAGAAAATAATATTAAGATTCGACTTTTAAAATTTAACAAATTTTCTGCTATGATTTAGCTAAAGAAATTTCTATCAGGATACTATTTTAGCATGACAGTAATATGAGAAAGAAAATTCTGAAGCCCAGGGGCTTAACTCTTTGGGAATTGATTGAGACCAAAGAAAGATTTTTCTGTATTTATTCAGAATTTCAGCAAGAAATGGAACCAAAGCTGAGTTGTCCAAAAAGGTTAAGACTTCACATCAAGCAAGATCCCTGGAATCTTCCCAGCAGTGTCCAGGCTCTTGCTCAGAACATCAGAAAATTTGTTGAAGGTCAGTGTGAACAGCAAAGAACATTGTATGATAACAGCAATAATCATTTTAAAACCCATTAAACCAAAAGGTGGGTAATGCCTCATTACTTTTTGCAGTGTTTCATTTTGTGAGAAAATAAAATGAACTAAATGGGTGAGGGAGGAGGAGGGAAAGAAGAAATAAAATTGCAGAACCTTGTGTTCCAAGGATCACAACATTTTAGAGAGTATCATGGAGAATATTCTCAGTGAATAAAATAAGGCTGATACTTGGAAAAACAAATGGAATATGGAGGGCCTTTAATATTTTTCTGATATAGAAAAATTTCAAAGGATTCACAAGAGACACGAGGCCTAATGTTTTGGAAAGTCTAAAAAGTCAATTGTAAATGTGTATGAGAATAAAAATAATTACATACTTTTCATCATTAGCTTTTAAGTTTCTTTTTCAGAAGTATTTGTCATAGTTGATTATCGTCATGACATTGTTTACATGCCATCCTATAATTGGTGCAGCCTGTAAATTGGAGATGTAAAACATGGGGACAGTTCCACTGGGTCTGATTGCATGTTATTTGAGGTCAGAGTTATTCAGTAGAAAATTGAGAGTACCCAGTGATTATGGTACAAAATATGAAATGAGGAACTCATCTAATTTAAAAATTGTCTAATTTAGCAGTTCTCTTCCCAGTGATTAGGTTAGTGATTGGCAACGTCTGGAGATATTTTTGGTTGTCACAGTTCTGAATGTGCCACTGGTTCCTACTGCCAGGAATACTGCTAACCTTTCTGTAATATATACAGCAGTCCTTCACAACATGGAATTATTTGGCCCCAAATGTTGATATTACTAAGGTTGAGAAATATGAATGATAACTATCATACTTTTATTTACATTTGTATTCCTCAATCATTTGTATGTTATTTGGGTATTAGCATAACTCTAGTAACTACATTTTTAGGGCAGATTAGAGAGCTATATACTATACTGACAAAACAGTTCCTTATATCTGATGGAATCTGAGCAAGTCACTTAACTCCTTTATCCTCAGCTTCCTCATTTATTAAACGATAGGGATGATTCATATGTTCTGTGATTACTAAGTCTTAAGTACATAAAAAAATCCTCAGTTATAATGGCCCAGATATTGTTTCAGGTTGGTAGAGAAAAGGATGGTAGAAGTATAGAATACTTCCCCAAAGAAATCACAGCAGTTCTATTATGTGATGAAAACTTTTGTTCTTCACAACTGGCCTTCTTGCCTCTGTTTTTACTTTATGGCTTAATATCATGGTTACCTATTGAGCTTTATAACATCACATCTAGTGAAAATTCTGAATTAACCTTCACCAAAATAACAAATACAAAAAATCATAAGTGTAATTTTAAAAGACAGGTAAGTTTAGGAGATTGAGCATATACTTTACAAAGTAAAAGGTAAATATTCTTGAATAGATGCCAGTAACATAGTACTCCTAGAAGTTGTAAATACTACAGTTGTTCTTATCATCACAGAATTTTTCTTGTTAATGATGAAATAAATTCATTTGTTTTTAGAGCAAATATGGTATTAGTTTGGAATAAGCAGTCTTAAACCTTTTTTATTGTATGTGAAGAACTTTATCTTTAAGATATAAACTTCCAATGTAGGATAGAAAACTTAATATTTTAATAAGTATTTATTTTTAGAACCTTATATTTTGAACTCAGGTCCTGCTTTTATACTCTTTGTACCTCAAATTGGAATTGGCAGCTGTCAACGATAACTATACATCCATACTGACTGACTGATATGGGTGGTGAATATTGGTGTCTCTCTTGCTCATAGTTGGTTGAGTGTATGGAGAATATTAGCATCATTGGAGACATTTTTACTTGAGTAACCCACAATCACCATTAATAAACACATTTTCAACTCTTTGCTGCCTATAAAAGTTATAGTCCTTTCAAACTCTCCCATTTTTTTCAGCTGCATAGTTTTTCTTTTTTTTCTGTATTTGTCCTAGTGTCCTGAAACATAGTTCTTCATTTTCTGCCTTTTGCATAATACTGCAATCATAATGATGATTTTCTGGCTCATCTCCCCGTCTTCATCTTTTCTGATTCATACATGCCATTAATATATTCATCTTCTTAAGGTATGTTCGTGATTTCAGTACTCGGCCCCAGAGCCTTGTAGTGGTTCTCTGTTAAAAACTCTGAGCTCGTTAACCTGATGTGACAAGCTACATTTCAGTGGGGGTTTCTAATCGCGTCGCAGTCTCAGTCTTGATGACATCATAAAATCAGTGCTACATCATTTAATATTTGTTAGTTATTCTCCAGTATACTCCTTTGCTAGCACTGTGTCCCACTTTTACTTTCTATGCCTTCTCCCTAATGCTCTAAATTTTCAAATTTTTATGAAATGCTTTCTAGTCTTACTTAGTATTCTATCTCAGCTTCAAGTAGGTTTAGATTCGAATAACAACAGTTTTAATATATATTTGTATTTATTTTTTCTACTCGGGCTTGTAAAGTTTGTAGTAAGATTGATACTATCATCATTTATGAATGAGCCAGTTGAGACTCAAAGTAATTTAGCAGGTTTTTAAAGCCATAAATTTATAGCAGATCAGTTTTCTCTTAGTTCAACATGTTTTTTGTTCTTCCAGCTTCGCTTGTAAAATTTAATGCTCTTAACTGGTGCAACCACTGTGGAAATCAGTATGGAGATACCTCAGAGAACTAGGATTAGAAGTCCCATTTGACCCAGCTATGCCTCTGCTGGGGATCTTCCCCAAAGAATTAAAAGAATCATACCACAGTGATATATGCACACCCATGTTTATAGCGGCACAGTTTGTCATTGCTAAAACTTGGAAACAGCCCAAATGCACATCAACTGGAGATTGAATAAAGAAGATGTGGTTTTTCTATAAAATGGAGTACTACTTAGCCATAAAGAATGAGAAACTAGAGACATTTATAGCTAAGTGGATGCACATTGAGGCCATACTCTTAAGTGAAATAAATAGGATACATTTGTGTAAATACTGAATAGTTTCTCTGGTGTGAAAAACTAAAAGTGTAAATGAGGATCAAAATGTATAATTGATATTGTGAAATAGGAAGAAAAGGTCTAAAGGAGCAGGGGAAGTGGGAGGGGGAGGGGAAAGAAAAGAAGGGAAAAGAAAAAATATGAGAAAAGGGAAAAAATGGAAACAAAGTCTTTGTAAATAGGGAAGGGAAGCGGGGGTGAAGGGAGGGCAGGGGAAGGGGGAAAAAATAAGAACCAAGATACATCATGTGCAGGTACAAGATCCCAACGATGAACGTAACTGTATTGTATACCTAAAATGTGCCAATAAACTTAATTAAAAAATAAAATTTAATGCTCTTGAAGTATTTCCAGCACTTCTTATCAGTTAACTCGTCTCTCTAACTCTTTTGTGAACCTTTCTAGAATAGGGTGCAGTTTAAACTTTTTGTTTCTCAGAATATTTGTAATATTGGACTCAGAGAAGGAAGTTTGTAAGTTTGTAGATTTACCTATTGAAAGTGAACTGTTAACCATTTGGGGGCAAATGGATGTCTAATTCATTGAACAGAGCAATGAATATTCATCATTTGAATGGTGTTTCATTATCTCATTTAAGTCAGAAATGGAAGATGTTTTAGGGTTTAAGCATTTTTTTTTGGTTTTAGGGTTTACAAATTTATATAAACAGGCAAGAGTAGCATGTCAAATAAATGGATTTTTATTACCTAATGTAATAACATCAGACTCATTTTTATCACCCAGTTAAAATGTGATGTTGGTCACAGAAAAAGTGAAAAATTAACTGAAGTTTTTTTTTTTCTTTCTTCCTTTCTTTGCAGAGGTGAAGTGTAGAATACTCCTAGCTCTTCTTGAATATTCAGGTAACATTTGCAATATATTTATTATTTGAAGCAATCATGGTCCCGGACCTTAGAAGTCTAATAATATAAAGGCAATGCCTTCAGCTGTTTACAAAGATAAATGGGCATATATGATCCTTGCCTTTTCTAAAGTCTTAAATATTTTAAAAACTACTTACATAGTTTTCACAAAAACAATGTATATGTTCACTTTTAATTATTAGTAAAAATATGAAAATATTTAAACAGTGTCATTAGAAAGGGAACAGATTTAGGTAAAATTAATTGTGCAAATATGATTTATTGCAATACAGACTTAATTTTTATGAGTAAAAGTGTAGGAAAGCATTTTACAAATCTCATTCATATAAAACAATTGTAATATGCAAAGCTATTAGCAGTGAAAAATTACACTGAATGGTAATTAAAGACTTAATCAGGGCCGGGGATTTAGCTCAGTGGTTCTGCTGCCTGCCTCGCAAGCACAAGGTCCCAAGTTCAATCCCTGGTACCAAAAAAAAAAAAGACTTGCTCAAACTCTACGTAACAGATGATAGGATGTCAGCCTTATAAAGGCAGGAAGTGTATCTATTTTGATCACCAAGAAATGTCTAAAATAATAGTTTGCACATAGTATTCAACAAATATCTGTTGCAAGAAGGAATGAAAAATGATTTCAGTGAAAAAGGAAAAAATATATATTTCAGCAAGATCTTTATACAAGATGCATTTAAAAAGGATATAGATCATAGAGATTGGGAAAACTCAAGTACATGCCATCCAATAAGAGTGAACAATTTACTATTATGTAGCTGTATATTTTTTTCTTTAGATTCAAAGAGATGGAAATATGTTGATAAGCATATTTTTATTTTAATCTGTTTCTCAAATGTGTGTATATAAATGTACAAACAAGTACCATTATAATTCCTTTATATTTTGGTAAGAATTTGTATCCAAAAGTACAAGGTGAACAATAACCTGTTATTCAGTTAGCTTTTGATATGTTTAAAAATACTTGTAGTCTTTGTGTCTTAAAACAATAAGCATTTAACATTCCTCATATGCCTAGTGTCATCTGACTGGTTCTGATGATCTGTGCCAAGTTTTGTTGACACTGATTGGGTTTTCCCATGTATCTGCAGCCAGGTGGTAGATTGGCTAGGCATAGGTTACCTAGGTGACGTCACTCACATATGTAGTGACTGGATAGCTGATGACTGGGGTACAAGGCTGACTGGGCCACATGCCTGTCATCATCAGTGAGGCTAGCCTGGGCTTACTCATGAGGTGGATTTGAGTGTGCAAGAGCTCAACATCTCTGTTGGCCAAGGCATATAACTGGCAGATTTAGATGAAAATCGATGAGTCAAGGATTCTGCTGTTTCTTTGAGATGGGGTCTCGCTGTGTTGCCTGGGCTGGCCTGCAGTTCCTGTGGTCATCTTATCTCAGCATCTTGGATAGTGAGGGCTATAGGTATATATCACCCTGCTTACCTTGAGATTCTTATTTTGATGGCAAGATTCTCAAAATTATATTGCAAGGGTCTAGATAGAGAAGAATTTGTGACCACTTTTACAATCTACTACACTTGGAAATTTTCACTTATAAATGGATAAACAAGCTAAGTTAACCAAGAGGGATTTTCTGCTGGTTGGTTGATTTTTGCTTTAATTGTACAAGTTTCTGCCTTACTTTTGAATCTACAATCACAAAAATAAAATTATCTCACAGTTTTGAGCTTTACTAATACATTTATTTAACATATTTCCAGGACCCCATTTTCATGGATTTCACTGGGTCCTTGCAAACTCTATATGAGAATATTATTGTGTTCACAGTTTTAAAGGTAAATAAGTTGACACTCAGGCAGATTAATAATAACTAGTGTTACAGCTTGTGTCTAGATGTTCCCCCAAAGCCTCATGTAGTCATAGGTGGGATTTTTCATAGGTGGCTGGATTGAGGGTGTGTGATGCTGGGATTAAGAGTGCCTCATGCTAGCTGAGTGGCACCCACCCCTGGGCATGTGCTTGGATAGAGTATAAGGAACAGAAAGAGGGCTGCTTCTGTTGCTTGCTGCTTGCTACTTGCAACTTCACTGCTGGCTGCCTCCTGCCTGCCCTTGCCATGCCATGGACTGTTTCTCCTCTGCAGTGCCCCTCTGCCATCTTGGAACCAGCTGACTATGTACTGAAACCTCTACAGACTGTGAGCCAAAACAAACTTTTCCTCCTTTAACTTTAGGTATTTTGTCTCAGCAACAAGATAAGTCATAAATGCAAACTACTACATGGCATTCATTCAGTGCAGTTTTGAGTATCAAGGCTTAGACAAATTAGGTCTTAGTGAGCAAGTTAATAAAACAGCTGGTGGCAGTTTTGAAATTCAAACTTAGTTTTGCCAATACCAGAAGCAATCCTGGAATACTTTGCTTTATTCATTAATATTCAAATGATTTTTCTGGGCGATGGTTACTTTGATTTCATCTCCTTTTTTTGTTCCTACTATGATTCTTTTTCCTACTTCATTTGCTTATTTTCTTTTCCCACTTATATAGAGGATGGTGCTAAAACAGTAACCAAGTTATTCTATATATTTGGCTGTGAAATTATGTTCTTCACTTGAAAAGGGTATATTGCATCTCCTAGTATTAGTCATTTTTCCTGTTGTTGGACAAAATACCTGAGACCTACAACTTAATCTTGTTTAGCTCACTGTTTCAGAAGATTTAGTCCATGGTCTGCTGGCTCTAAGGCCATCCAGGAAGCAGAGCAGGGGAGCAATGTCAGAGTGAAAGCGGCCAGAGAACTGATATAAGCTCAGGTCATGTCTTCATGGCCCACCCACACATAACAGAAATGTACTTTGCTAAACACCTAGGAGCTGCCAATCAAGATATTCTACTTCTCCTGGTTCTGGTGCATGGGTTGCCCCTAGAGGAACATAAGTGCTTAAAGGAACTCTCACAGTGTTGTGTAATTATCCCTCTGGTAGAGGGATGCCCCAAGTTTGTGGTAACAGAAACCAATTGTGGTTATTTCCTGGAGGAGAGAGGAAATTTCACAAGGGGAGAGATAGAATATTGCATTAGTTCAGTAAGAGTCAGTAGTTCAATAAGTTGAGTTTTGAGCAATAATTTAAAGTTTGCTAGATGGAGGGGGAAGAATAGGCCTGCTGACAGAGCTCAGAAACAAAATATGGGCTCTCAGGGCGTTTAATATTTGACGACTGTTGAGCAGTACTGTGTAGTTTAGAGAGTAGGTGTGTGCATCCTTGTTCTGGTTACTTTCAGATCTATTGTTTTATTATATTCTCACTGCAGCTCTGAAGATTAATGCCAGACTATGAGATGAATGAAGGGAAGGGGTACATTGAGAAGCTGTAAATACAAAGTGGGGATATGTATCCAAGACCTTGTTTATTCTACAATTTTTAGCTTTATCATTTGCTATGACATTATAACTTGTTTAAAAATTCTTAAAAAGCTCTTGAGATACATGTATTTTAAAGTCTGTGCAAACAAGTAATCTACTGTTTGTTGAAAATAGTAAAAGTGCCAAAGGCATATCACTTCCTGAAGTCTTGAGGATTTATTAAGTGCCTTTCATTTAAAAATATGTTGGTTTGAAATTTAAATGACATTGTGATCCAAGATATCTTGTTTGTGTATCTCTGTGACTTTATTGTGAGCAGACATGGCTGAGTCTCCAATTTAGACTTCACTAAAGCTCCAATAATTGATGCAAGCTTTAATATCTGTGGGCATTCATTATTAAAATTTTGAATTAATGAATGGATATAACTTTTATGTGGCAGTTATATTTATTAATAGGTTTTGTATATTGGAAACACTAGTGAATGTTGTGATTTGTTAATGAGGGTAAATGAAAATCTCAATTTGACTTTAGTGCATGTAGAATATATATAATAATAGAGAGTAGATTAAATATCTAATCATTCTTTTTAGAATAAAAAAGAAGAAATTCAAATTTCTTCTCAAAAACATTTTGGAGAGAATTATTTCTACAAATAACAAAGTTATTATCCCTTATAATCTCTAGTAAAACTTGCAGTAGAACCAGAACCTTCCTTCCTTACACTTTTGCTTCTCATTCTTAATACCAGCAATTTCTTTCAAATTAGATTTTACGAAGTTATTCTTGGGTTATAGGTGGGAGTATTCCTGCCAAAGCTACTGAAGTATTTTTAAATTTTCACTCAGGTTTTCTGATTGACTATAAGACAAATGAAAAGCAAAGTAAGAACATAAAAGGGAGATTAAGACAACTTTTTCTTATTTAGTTTCTGACTTAAACCTCAATACTGCAGCTCCACATTGAAGCTAATAAACTATCTAAATTACCCTCTTAAATCAAACTAAAGGCAGAGATTTCAAGAAGCCTGAGAATGAATTAATACATTTATTTTTACTTAATTCATTTTTTACCTCTACTAGCTACTATTTTTATTCATCCATTCATTTGTAAATATTGAATTTCTATTCTGTTATAAATTGTGCACAACGAAATAAGTGTTTTGATTTTTTTCTTGAGAATTGGACAGAGTTTATTCCAAGTTTAAAGGTTTTAACACTCTCTCCTGTCTAGTAAGTACCATAGGGCACGTGATATAGAACTACTCAAGAGAAAAGTCTAACACGTTAGTTTAGTTGAAATGCACGGAATTGCCATTTTCAAACATTTTGACCTACTAAAGCAGCAAGTTCATATAGCTCAACCTAACAAGTGAATCTTATCAGTATAAAATTAAATATTTTAATGTTTGATATATTTTCCAATAAAATTTTCAAGAGTAGATGTTACTAACAATGAAACTAATACACAGCAACTATGTTGTATGTACATATGTTTTTGAGGGCTACTAAAAATGAATGTTCAATGTTCATGGTAAACATAGTAAAAACTATGCCTCTGTCAGTAAAACAAGAACTCAACACTGAAAAAAGGTAGCATCTATTTCTCTGTTTTACAGTAATATTGTCAATGCTTTTTTTTCCAGAAGGTTCTAAAGCCTTCAAAATATTCAGTACTTTTCCAAAGGAGATTTTTTTTTCTATGTTGTTCTTCTAGTGCACATGATTTTTCAGTGTGCAGAATGCATGGCCTAAAATTCATGTAGTTTATGTAATTTGTACACATCTAGCCACTGAAAGAAGTTAACCCAGCATATAGCTTCTTTTCCTTTTAAAAATAAAAACTGGCTCAGAAATGTCAGTTCACAAGGAACGCACATCTTCACAGTGAGTCTACTAAAACTCCAATTAACTGCAGAATGAGACTTGAAGTAAACACTTAAAAATCAATATTTGCTAAAATTATGACTCCATTACTTATGTCAAAGAAATAATTAGAATTCAAATTCCTATAAATTTGGATGTATTTATTGCTCATTAAATCAAATGTCTCAATTTGGGAGATATAGATTTGCTAATTATTACAAACAATTGGACAGCAAATATTTTTTTCTCGTATGTATTTCACATTAATATTTGGATGGGTTTAGTAGATTTTTTTAAAGTATTAGTGATATTGAATTTGATTTGTTAGCACAAACTGAAGAAACTGGAATTTGAGTCTTTGTAACAAATGCAAATTGTATCCCATCAGTAAAGAAAATATAAATAATCAAAGTGCTATTTTTTCTCATGTTTTATAAAGCAATCTATTGATTGAAGAAGACAGTCACTATCGATTGGGAAAAAATATTTTAGTATTTAAATATTTTGGGTTCAGTGTTTGGTAAAATGTATAATTGCTAAAATATCTTTGCTCCTTCATACATTCACATTCATATTTTTCACATCTCATGAATTGATGACAAGGTGAAATACCAGTGAATGTAAATGCTTAGTAAATATGTTTTTTTGTACCTGTGACGTTTTTCAAAGCTGTTCTGTTCTCTTCCATCACAGACAGTGAAACGCAGCTCCGGAGAGACATGGTTTTCTGCCAAAGTCTCGTGGCCACTGTCTCTGCCTTCTCTGAGCAGCTCATGGCTGCCTTAAACCAAATGTTTGATAACAGCAAGGAAAATGAGATGGAAACTTGGGAAGCCAGCCGAAGGTGGCTTGATCAGATAGCAAATGCTGGTGTTCTTTTTCACTTTCAGTCACTTCTGTCACCAAACTTGGTAAGGAATCACATGACACCCAATGTCTATGTCGACTGTAACTTACATTATACATTCCTAGAAAGATTATCCATAATAGTTTAAAAGTGAAGCAACCCAAATGTCCATCAATTGTTGAACGGATAAATAACATGTGGTATACCCGTACAATAGAATATTATTCAGCCATAACAAAGAAGGAAGAGCTGATACATGCCGCAGCACAGATGGACCTAGAAAGCATTATGCTGAGTGAAATTTGCCACCACAAATGACCTCATATTGTTTGATCCCATGAAACATGCAAAAGAGGTAGGTTTTAGAGAGTTAGTGGCTGCATAGGCCAAGAATTGGGGAAACAAGAATGGGAGAGTGAGTGCTAATGGGTGCTATGTTTCTTTTTGAAGTGATGAAAATATTCTAAAATTAAACAGTGGTGATAGCTGCTAGGCTCTGAGAATAAACTTTTTAGTTTATTCTGAGCTGTACATTCTAAATGGACAGATTTCATAGTATGCGAAGTATATCTCAGTGATACTGTTCATTTTTGAAAACGGCTCTTGTGAATCCCTTATTTTTTAAATTATCTTAAAATACCCAGAAGTTACTGAAAAAGCAAAACAATTGAAGACATCTGTAGTCTTTCTGCCTCTGTATTAAGAATATAAAACCTACCTGGGAATATCAGTGACTCTGTGGGAGCTGTAGCCCCTGGGGTCTGGGTTTCCCTGAGCTCTGGGAACATCTAGTCTTCACATGGGTATGGCTTTGGCTATGCTGCTGGAACAACATGGCTGGTACTATAATACTCAGAGGCCAGACTGTTTGGAACATTTCTTCCAGCCAGAAAAATGCTGACCCTTCAGTCATGTCCTTCCTTTTTAGGTTCAAGGTATTCTTCTGGTACTTAAAAGGGATTTTAGAAATAACAGTACAATAAACATTTATCCAGCACTTACTATATACTGTGAAGTATATTAAGCACCATACCAAGGTGCAAAGGTAACAGTTAACTCCATCTATTTGTTTACATGGTGTCCTTCTTTGAGGTCCAGGGCTGTCTTACTGATTCTTTTTCACACAATGAAAATTCTTCACACTTTCTTCAGCCTCTATTAATGCTACCCTTAAATATGATAGAAACTTAGAGCAACTTGTTACATCTGTGAAGCATGTTGAACTTGTTTAAAATAAATGAAATAAATGCTACCTTTAAAAGGTAAACTGTGTATGATAACCTTAATTATACTTTCTTTATGAGACTAATACAAGATCCTGTAGAGAATGCATTAAACTGCTAATGGGGCCAAAATCTTGTACCAGAAGGATGATATTGCTGAGATGCACACGAATTTGTTCCCACCTCTGGGTCTTACCTGTCACATCTGGAAAAATGTGTTGTTAAAATGAGACAGATGGTTAAAATAAACTAGATACCATATTCACAAGATTTTAGACTAAGACTTCAAAAACACAAGTGAGGTGAAAATGATTCTTGCCCCCAAGCTCTTTGGAAGACAAATACATACATACATGGAAATTGCTTTTATCGCAGTTCTAATAAACAGCAAATTGAACAGTGAATAAATTATCTTATTGTAAAATAGGATGGCTATTATGTAATGTGGCTTTTAAATAAAGCAGTGTTTTTGCTTTTCAGCTGTTTTATGAAAGTTCAGAAATTAATAGCTTTTGTAGATTTATTTCTAAGTGAAATCAACATAATTATAATCTAGCACAAAATAGTGACAAAATGGTGTATATGAAAGTCCAAACAATATAGAAAAAGAAAGAGAAAAAATCATAAATAGAACATGTAACTTTGTGGAACTTGTTAATTTTATTTTGGGCGGAAATTCTTTGAGATTTGTTGATACTGTTGTTTTGTATGTAAATAAAGCATAAATAAAGCTGGTTTTGGTGTGGATTTATATAATGTTTTGACATTTTACAGCATATCATATTTTGCTATATGTTATTTTTCTTTCTTTGTAGACAGATGAACAAGCCATGCTAGAAGATACACTGGTTGCACTATTTGATTTGGAGAAGGTTTCTTTTTACTTTAAACCATCAGAAGAGGAACCACTTATTGCAAGTAAGTAATTATGTGTTTATAGAATTTCTTTATCCTCAGACAATAATATATGGTATAACTTTGATATTAATATTTTATACCTACTTAACTTACAAATTTAAGGACTGGAAAGTAACCTTTTGAATTAGCAATTGTCTGTCGCTAAACCTGACAAAGGCAGAAGTAGCGATACCTGTGGTTTAAGGTCATGTCCTGCAGTTTCTTCAGATTGTTCATTGACTATTTTAGCATCATCACAAATAGTTCTGAAATGCCTTCTGTCCATTGAAGAAATCTTCAGCAGTTTTCCGTTATTTTTATATGTCTCTTATTTTTTGTAAGTGTGAGAATCCTGTCATTATGGTAGAAGATAGAAGTTTCCTCTGGGGTAGGCAAAGTTATTTTTCATCCTCCCAATGTCTAGTATAATACATGTATTATATATTATAACCCACGCTCTAAAAGTAATCATTGTTTAATTTGTTCACCAAAGATTTCTTGAATGCATACTTCTTGCCAAGACTATTTTAGTTGTTAGCATCAATAGAGAACTGAATGGACTGAAATTTCTCATGGATGAAGTACATTTAAGTGGGGAGAGAAAATAATGTCAGATAACAAGTGAGTTTTATAATGAATTAGAAGATACTAATAAAAGAGACTAAAGCATAAAGATGAAGGGGCAAGTGAAAAGTTGTACATAACAGGGCAGGGAAGGAAGACTCATTAGGGAGCCCAAAGCCCTGAAGGAACTAAGAGAGTGACTCATGCAGATTTTGGAGAGAATGCCCCAGATTCTTTGGACTCTGAGGTAGGAAGGCATGTGGCATCCTCTTGGGCAGCAAGCAGGCCTGCTTGGCTGTCATAGAGCAAGTGAGAGGACAGAGAGGAAAACAAGAACAAAGACAAGGTCAGACAATGCAGGGCTTGTTGGCCAAAGCAACCACTATGCCTTCCTTCCCAAGCCGTTGAGAAGATTAACAATAAAGTGTACTTTACATGTTGGAAGGCTGTATTCGGTTGCTGTGTTGAATAGACCATTCCAGGGACAAAAGCACAGGCCTGGAGACCAGTTAGAAAGCAACAGAATGACCTGGGTGAGAGATCGGAGTGACTGTCTTAAAAGGGTGCCTGTGAAGATGGTTTTAAAAAGTGTGCATGCTGGGGCCGGGGGTTTAGCTCAGTGGTTCCGCCGCCCACCTCACAAGGGCAAGGACCCGAGTTCAGTCCCTGGTACCAAAAGAAAAAAAAAAGTATCCATGCCTTTTCTATTAATTTACAAAGGTAAAAAAAAAACAGGATTTTTATTAAAATTTCATTTTCTCTGGCAAACAAGAAAGGGAACAAGAACATGAAATACAAAGTTAGAAATGTAGGTTATATTCAAGAGAGATTTTATATTTCTGGCAAGGGTATTAGTTCATAAGGATACTATTTGAACAAATTATGTGGTCTTCTGTGGCTATGAATAGATGTATTTTCATTTACTTGAATAGTGTGGGCATAGTTTTTTTGAATGCAGAGAAAACTATTTTGTGATAAAACCTAATATATATTTAAAGTTTGACCTGAGGAAGTATAGGCTCACAAGAGGTCTCTTTCCCATGGTTCCAATGAAACATTGTTGGTAAATGGTCTGTGGAACAAGTAGAAGAACCAACATTAAGCCTTATAAAACATTTCCTTATTGCATATCCACTGTAAGAAATTTCACTCTGGCATATTGGAACCTAAATATAGAGGTGACTGAGTCCATGTAAGTAATGTTAGTATGTACATGTAACCATGCCTGTAACAAACACAACATTGTGACATACATTTGACAACACATTTTTATGTGTTTCTTCAAGGCATAACCTTGACTTCTTCATTGCCCCATGACTACACATTCCAGGCAAATTAAAAACAGTAATGATGGGAATATAGTTCTCACTTTAAGATGGCTCAGGAAAGAGGAGAATTACCCTTGTGCAGGGTCATCATGTCTTAAGTCCAAAAGAAAACTAGAGTCTTATTAGTCACTGTTGGTAGTTTCACCTTTCTGTATGTGTAGAAGCAGAGACATCAGATTGACTAATGAATTCTGCACCAATGGAATGGAGACCAGTAGGCTGTGAGTCTATGAGACAAGGTCTGAGTGTACAGGGCAGGAAGCATGTGGTACATTAGCATTTTGTTGCTGGGACCCAATACCTGATATACACAATTGGAGGGAGGACAGATTTCTTTTTTCTCATGATTTCACTGGATTCAACCCATAGTCAGCTGGCTTCAAGGTGGAAACATAATGGCCCCAGGACATGGTGGAGCAAAGATGCTTATTTCATGGTGTCCAGGAAGCACAGCAGGGAACAACACCAGAGAAAAACAGAAAAGCGATCATAGACATGCCTCCGTGACCTACCTAGACACACGCAGAAGTGTGCTTTAATAATCCACTCTGCTTACAGTCGACCTTAACAGTCACAAGTGTGAAGAGACCCTTGACTCAAGGAGCCTGAGTTTAGTTCTTGGCCCTATTCTCATCTGCAAACTCAGTGTTGAGTGGCTTAATTAAGATTTAAGAAAGCTTTAGAAAGCTATATTCATAGCAGTACTCATAGTCTTATTTTTGCATTAAAGAATAATGATATTCTAAACAATTATGGCTTGCCAAGCACACAGAACTCAAATGTCTGGATTTAAGGCAGTACATTTTTACCGAAGAAATAATTATTAAATACACGTAATGCACTTAAGTGCTGAGATAAGTTCTAGGAATATAATGGTACATAAGTAAAATTAAGTCCGTATTAGTAGGAAGCTTAGATAGTAGAGAGAGAGATACAAAGGAATAAATGGCTTGACCACTTGGGTGGAAAGGAAGGTACAAGGAACTTCCTGTATCCCTTTATATAGTGAAAGAAGAGTAAATTAAATGATTAGACTGTATGGAATTAAACTAATTTTGTGGAAAATCTTTAGTCTTTTGGAGAATCACATGACAGTAGATCTTTTCCTTTTCAGTGGTGAAATGGGCAGTTTTAAAGTAATTGTTAGGAGAATAAATATATTTGTGTCCCCACTATCTGTCATGCCTGGAGCAGTGAATGCCAAAGTGGCTTCATGGGGCTGACTACCTGGTTGGAGAAAACAGTAACACATTAAGTACTATAAAGATAGTTGGGACATGACAAATCCTGTGAAGCACATGGGCAGATGCATAAAGAAAAAAAGATGAGGTGGTTCTTTAGGGGAAAGAAAGCTCTCTGCAGAAGTAGCTTTTAAACTGAGATCTGAGCTACACATGAACTCAACCAGACCCAACCCCACAAAGCATGAGGGAAGGGCACTTCAGACAAAAGAACAACTTCAACATCACAGACTTATTTTCAAACTCATTGGCTCCTCCAGTGGCTTGCTGTCATGTTAAAGGAATGAGAAGACATCACGGACAGTCCTCTCTAGAGTGAATCCTCTACTGTGCTACCAGAGGACTTTCCTCCTGGAATAACGGTTTTGAAGCCTTTAATCTTTACGTAGTTCTAATCATCACCTTTTTTTTTTCTTAGCAGGTAAATTTCCACAAGAGAATGGCAACATTTTCAATTACATTATTATTGTGCACATTTTCCAAAAGTTTTAAAATTTATTGTTGAGTTTTTAAGATTTATTTGTATATATTAGCTGACAGCAGATGGGTCATTTTGGAAGTATTTCCTCCACGTTTGTTGTTTTCTTATTCTGTTGACATTATCTTTCACAGAGCCAAAGTTTTAAATTTTAATGAGGTCCTGCTAATCAATTCTTTTTTTTATTGATTGTGCTCTTAGTGTTATTTCTAAAAAGTCATCACCACACTCAAGGTCACCACACTCAAGGTCATCCAAGTTTTCTCCTGTTAGCTTGTAGGATTTAAAAACTTTTCATATATGTATATATATGCATGAGGATATCATTTGTTCTAGAACCATTAGTTGAAAAGACTACCTTTGCTTCATTGTATTGCCTTTGCTTCTCCTTCAGAAATAAATTGAATATATTTATGTGGGTCAGTTTCTGGATTCCATTTTTCTATTTGGCTGTATTTTGTACAATATCACACTGTCTTGACTACTGTAGCTTTGTAGTAATCCTTGAGGTCAGATAATGTCTGTCCTTCAATTTTGTTCTTCAGTACTATGTTGGCTGTTCTGAGTTGGTCTTCCTTTCTTCCTTTCCTTCCTCCCTCCTTCCCTCCCTTTCGCCTTTCCTTTCTCCATCCTTCTCTTCCCTTTTCTTCCCTCCCTTTTCTTTCCCTCCATCCCCTTTTTTTCTTTTTGCAGTGCTTGGGATGGAACTTAGGGCCTTGCAAGTGCTGTGAGTACTCTACTGCTGAGTTACATCACTAGCTTTATTCTGGCTTTTATCTCTCCATATACACTTTAGAATCATTTTGTTGACATCTATGAAATAATTTGGAATTTGATTGGAATTTGATATTAAAGCTGTAGGTAAAAATGGGAAGAAATGATTATCTTGACAATGTTGAACATGGGGTATTTCTTCACTTATTTTCTTTTATTTTGATGTTTTTATCAGAAACTGGCAGTTTTTTCAAGTTGTACACGTATAAATGATATTGTGTTTTTCTCATGCTAAGAACTAAGATTTCCAGTATGATATTGAAAAGTAGTAGTGAAAGGGAACACCTTGCATCTTCCTGATTTTAGTGGGAAGTCCTATTTCTCATCATTATAGATGATGTTAGCTGGAGGTTTTATAGGTATTCTGTATCAAATTGAGAAAGTCCTGTATTCCTTGTTTACTTACTGAGTTTTTTTTTAAACATCAGTAAGTGCTGGATTTTGTCAATTTTTTTTTGCATCTATTGATGTGATTGTGGAATTGTTTGTTTTTTTTTTACTTTTGACTTTGGTGGATTACACTAACTGATTTTCAGACATTGAGCCAGCCTTGCTTGCATACTTGGGATAAATTCCATTTAATTGTGGTATATAACTTCTTAATACATTATTAAATTGGATTTGTTAATATTTTTGAAGATATTTTTTACCTATATGCATAAA
This sequence comes from Heterocephalus glaber, assembly GCF_053883595.1. Taxonomy (NCBI): domain Eukaryota; kingdom Metazoa; phylum Chordata; class Mammalia; order Rodentia; family Bathyergidae; genus Heterocephalus; species Heterocephalus glaber. The sequence continues at coordinate 12,828,740 of NW_028258344.1, forward strand.
TTTTGCACTTGATACAACATATACTTTGAGGCAGTTTGCATTTTTTTCACAAACTATAATACTTGTATTTTTTTTTTTTTTTGTACCGGGGATCGAACTTGGGTCCTTCCGCTTGCAAGGCAGGTGGCGAAAGCACTGAGCTAAATTCCCAGCCCTATAATACTTGTAGCTTTTCCAGCACTTTAAAATATATACTTGCTAATTTTTAAGTAAGATTTAGCTTTTTAGTTTCTAGTATAATATCTTCATTTCTTCTATATTCGTCCTATGAGACTCCACCTGTTATATCATTATGTTCCTTTCTATAGCATTATCCATTTATTAAAAGAGACTAGTTGCATTGATGCTAAAGAGTAAGAGTGTGGAATTTATGTTAGCTTTCCCTCATTTCATCAAATATCTGAGGTAAGCAACTTAAAAGGAGAAAAAATGTGTTTTGGCCATGATTTAAGAGGTTTCAGTCCATGGTTAAGTAGCCCTGTTGACTTTGGGCCTGTGTCCAGTTCATCATAGCAAGGGATTGCCTAGGAGAGGAAGCTGTTCACTCATGGTGGCTGGGAAGCCAACAAAAGGAGAGGAAGGGATCAGATTCCAATATCCTGTTCAAGGGTGCAGCCCCTAACACTTCACTTTCTGTAGATGGTCCCCACCTCCTAATGGTTCCACCACCTTCCAGTAGTGCCATAGCGTGGTGACAAACCCTTTGGCACATAGACCTTTGGAGTCATTAAAAATTCAAACTGTAACAGAATTTAACAAAAATTAAAATATTTATGATAGTGGTTGAAAAGAAAACTAGAACATGCAAATACTTAGTGTGTATGTCTACTATTTATAGTTTCCATGCATCTTTTTCAATTTAGAAAACAGAAGCAAAAAGATTTGCCAAATCATTAAAATGCCGTTAATTTACAACCCTTGACTAAGAAATGTATTTGTCCTCTTTCCTAAACCAATCTCTTCATGTGTTCCATTTTAAAAATACAGTAATTAAAAAGCATTATTTTATGGCAAAAAAAGAGATGTGTAAATGTTAATGCACTGTCTTTTTTATTGATATACAGAATTTAATAAGATACATTTAATAAGGAGCCTAAAATCTATGATCATAAATGGCATTTGACTTTGAACACTACTTTTATATCAGTTTATTTAATATTAAATTTAAAATTATATGAAATGCCTACTATATTTTGTCCTTCATTTTTACGTAGTTAGGATGACTATTCTAGCTTTTTAGGAAAATTTTACATTCTTTTGTAAAGAGGTAGAAATACTTGTCATAGATATATATCCTAAAGGAAGAGGAATTGTGATATCATCGTTAAATACTTTTACAGTATAGTGTTTTCCCTTTTCAAATATTTGACTTTTTAAATAATTAAATTTAGTATCTGTAAAAATAGCTACAAGGTAATTTCTAATGACTGTAGGGCATCAACAGAGGGTGATTCATGTTTGATCTGGTGCTCAGGGAATGGAGCTTACAAAGCCCATGCTAATTTTGTTAATGGTTGCTATGTATTTAATTTCTTGCACACTACTTAAGAAGTGTACCCCAAGGCCTAATTTTGGCTAAAATATGAACGAAACAGCTACCCTAAGAGATTCTGAAACCAAGCCATGTGTAGCTGAACTCTTCATTTAGTTAAGTGAGGCATCTGGTATGGCCAAGCATAAACGATGTTTCCTATTACAGACTTTTATGTTCACTACAGTAATAAATCTGTTGTTTTAGCTAATGAGAACCTGATTTAATATTCTTTCACTGAACTAGCACTTTATGTCTAACCTGAATGTGATACACATGAGCACTTTCAGTATATAATTTTCTAGGAATTTTCAGTATTCTTCATAAAGATTAAAAAAATTACCTTAGATATTTTATGTATACTATATAGAATATCCTGATTTCAGGGAGTAATGCAACCTTTAATATCATTTTAGATGTACCTCTTACATATCAGGCAGAAGGAACCCGGCAAGCTCTGAAAATTTACTTCTACATTGACAGTTATCATTTTGAACAACTGCCTCAACGGTTGAAAAATGGAGGAGGGTTTAAAATTCACCCTGTTCTTTTTGCACAAGGTAAAATGTTTTCCTTATTATGCTTCACATACTCAATTTTTAAAATAAATGTAATTTTAACAATCAAAATTTTTTTGTTAATTGGAAAATTCTGTATTAATTTTAGGTAATATACTTCTGAGAATATTTAGGAAGGAAAGAATGATCTATGATTTAAATATTTATCAAATAGGTTTATAACATTATTTACAAGGGAGAAATAAGATATGAGTAGTTTAAATAATAACTTTAAAAGTACTAAATGAGGGCCGGGGATTTAGCTCAGTGGTTTTGCCCCCTGCTACGCAAGTGCAAGGACCCGAGTTCGATCCCTGGTACCAAAAAAAAGCAAAAACAAAACACAACAACAACAACGACAAAAAGTACTAAATGAATTTGCTTAAATAAAAGTTAAATTGTAGTAGAACAAATAAAATTGTATAGTTAACATATTTTATGAGATAGAAAAAGTTTGACAGTATACATATGCAGATTATTTTAAAATATAGTATAATCTCAGTTATTATATGTATATATTATATATACACATATAAACTTATATGTATGTGAAATATTTTCTGCATCTTTGGATGATTGAACTGATGCTTTTAAAAGACATTTTATATTTCAAATTTTTATCAGGAAATACGTATTACTGACCTTTTTTGAAAAAATGTGTTAGTGGTGGTAGAATGAAGAGTAATATGGTAAGAAGATTTTTGCCATAGTTAGGTTTCCCAGGATGCATACATGTGATCACAAGATTATATCAGCTTCTTTGAATGATACCATGAGGAGTTTTTTTGGGGGGGGGTGCGGTTCAAGAACTGCATTAGTTTTGCTGTGGACTTTGAATGGTCTAATAAAAAATGAGAAGAGTAAGAAAATAAAATCAAGCTGTACAACTGAAGAGTAGGCAGGTATATGAAATCTAAATTGACCACCAAGTAAAAATTTGGCTTTGTACCACATACATATTTATTTTAAAAATCTAAATTCTAAAAGACAGATCCTTCCCTTAAGTAGCCACAGTTTGAAAACTGTGACTACCTCAAACAGATTCTTGTCAAGACTACATTATGCTGAGGAAAGTTTCAGTGAAATGATGATTTTAGGAGTTTTTAAGTTTTAAAAGTTTTTAAATTTCTCTTTGGAGGATTATGATTTATGGGTAAAGTCACTGTAGGTAATAAAGATTCTGTAAGAAAAAGAATAAAGGTGAAAAACAATGGGCAAAAATAGACCTTTCGAGATAACAGGAGAATAGTTGAACTTAAAATATATCAAATGTCCTTAAAAAAATAGACAGTTTGAGAAGACAGAAAAATTTTGATCTAAAACATTAACTTTTACAGGGTTTCATTAGGGATTAGAGTTGTTTCCAGTTTCTTCATGTATTTTCCTTTATTTCTCTTTTTTTGACTGTCTTTGAAATCATTACTGATATGACAGATGGAACCAAATATCTTTTTATAAAAAAATTGTTACATTTATGATCCTCTACTTTAAATAAATGAATAATTATGTTCAACAGCCACTGTGCCTGGGAAAAAGATTATCTTTGCAAGAAATCTCCATTTTATAAATTTGGCAAAAGCCAGTTTAAAACTAATCCCTAAATATAGTTCAGTGACTATAATATCACTTTTAAAATGTAATTTAAAGAAAGGCTATAGTAAACATTAGGTTTTCCAATTCTCATAGCATTAAAACATAAATCTGATTTGAAATAAGCAACACTGGAAATATTTCTGTAGTTGAGGTTACAGAAGGTAAACAAGCCTGGGAAGCAGTTGATCTCATTACAGCTCTGCCAGGGAGGGATAAAGTTGTTTATTTCACAGGGGTGCACAGGTTTCTTTGTGGTCATAAAGCTCCCTGGAAGAATCATAGGATTCATCAGATTGAGTGAAGCCTGAGAAATCCAGACCAGGTTTGAGTAGAGATAGATGGATAAAAGTATCTACTGAAATTATTTTCAATTATGTTTATATAATTGTTCTTATTCTGTAACAAGATTTTAGAGCAGGACTGGCCAGTCTGACCAAAGTCGAACCATGAAAACCTTTATAAAAATTAGATCACAGCTGGACACAGTTTCACCGTTGCTCCTTTCCAGTGTTATTCAGTCCTTCTGAACTGAAGTCACAATGCAACTTCTCTTGCCTGACCCCTCCTCTTAGCTCCCCACCTTTCCTGTTTAGCTAAGCACATAAATGCATAATCTATACCTCATGGAAACTGAATAATGTCTGTAGAGTGTTTGGCATATTGCCTGGAATATAAAACTCATATTCAATAAATAAGAATATTCATGGGCTCTCTTAATAGTATTACAGTATTTAATCAAATTCTTTACCCCGTAACTATAATTAATAGGTATTCCAGTTTTCCACATGAAAAATGAAGAACTGGAGGATCTCAGATATTAATTAACTTCCCCAAAGTTACACAGTTACTAAGGAGCAGAAACCAGAGTTTTACTTTCATATAGAGGCCTTTGCCCTTAGATTTCCAACCAGTGAGTCATGACTACGAGGTTAGCAATAATTAGTATCATCGCTATGTAGAAATCCCTACCTATAGTTTCTACTCTCAAGATAATTTTTTAGACTCTTCTAACAGCTTTTATAGGGTATAATTATACTAACAGGAATTAAAGACCTTTTTAGAGCTCTTATAAATTTAGGAAACCGTGTTAATGACCACAAATAGACTTATTACCCAGAATATGCGTGCATCTCATAGATCAAATTTAAATGTCAGGACCAAATTTAAAGAGATGGCAAATTTTGATCATTTTATATGTTTACGGTCTAAGTGTATATTGTATAAAAGAGAACACCTATTTATTACTTTGTCTATGTTAAACCTATGTAGTCTTATTAAACTTACACAATCTTAACTCTGTAAACAACTGTAAAGCTTAAACTCACTATATACATGTATATATTCCTAAATATATGTTATGTCATAAAAAATGATATTTATTTAACCAGTCATGAACTGATTACTGAAAACTATAGGTTGATATTCAAATACTCTCTTAAAGCTCACTTTTTGGTAATTAAAAGCCTAACAATGAGAACACAAGAAAGTATTTTAGTAAAATATAGAATCTTAGCTTTTAAATCTAGTTTTGTAAGTTTAATCAAGAGCATCTCAATATCTTCAGAACCATATTGCTTTAGACATAGAAATTACATAGACATTGCATTTATAAAACTAATTCTTGACGTTATCTCACCATGTCTGACAATCCAAATGGAAATACCCAAATAGTTATCAACTTTAAAGACATCTTTACTGTTACCATGAATTTAAATTAGCTTGTGGCCGGCCTGGCAACATGCTATGGAGAGAAATCATATCAAGCAAGAGGCACTCCTCTGGGCACTGGGGCCTGTGGCTGTCCCTTAATATCTGCTGTTACTAACTCTCAGGGCCACTAGGAATGTTTTTTGTTCTATCAATGAACTCATCTGTGCTTTAAACCAGTCAGCCTGCCCTGTGGAGCAGCGTTCGTGAGGAGAAAGGGAAGTGAAGGGAGTTAATTTCCAGTTCTGCCTATGGGCAGAAAGGCTGATAAATTTGGACTAAAACTTTTACATTTGAGGATTAAATCTAGACCAGTTTTTAAGAATATGGCCCAAGGATAAGTCAGAGTTAATAGTGAAGGCCAACTTCACCTGGAAGGGTTGTAGTTAAGGGGAAAATCACAATTTTAGAAACCTGGTCCTAGAATCCAGCAGCTTCAGAAGAGAATTAATTGCCTCAGACAGAATGCTGCTGCTGTATAATGCGTTATTTCTCAGAGCAAGGACAAGATAGCAGAGTGACCCTGTGCAAGGGACAAGAATCAAATCCTCACCATTTCTCATGTTCAAGACCAAAGGTGCGTCTTCAGTCCTCAGTAAAACATGTCTCCAAAGACAGAAGCTACAGTTGACTCTAGTAATTAAAGAACCTGAATGACTGTTTAACTTTCTGAGAGAGAGCAAGAGAGAAAAAGGAAATCAAAGGACATATTGAAGGTGCACCTTTAAACTATATTGTTTTGGGCTCATAAATAGGTGTGCTTTTGAAAGTAGCTCAGTGTGGTGTCACCCAGAGATCGGTTCCTCCATTTGTGTCTCAGGATGAGTCTCTCTTGCCAGTCTTATGAGAAACTCTTGCCCAAGCACCAGATCAGCCAAAACCCTCATGTGTGCCTTCCTGGATGAGCATGAATTCGAATTCCCTTCTAACCCAGGAACGGAAGTTATGTAGTCTGTTAAGGAATACCTATCTTCAGTGCCCTTATAGGTGAGCACCCATTTTTTTTTTAAGGTTCAGAAGCCTCCAATTGGAAAGAAAAAGATACTGGTAACATCCTTACCGAGGTGAACTTCTAAAACCTGTCCTATAGCCTCGGGCTGAATCCTCAGACACTGCAATCTGTCAGGCAAAAATCATTCCAAAAAGCTGTCTGTATGTAGTAAGGACTCAAGCTATCTTGTAACCACCAAACAAATCAGAAATACAAATAAAAGCCATCACAGCTCAAACTTTTTATCATTTTGGCAAGAAAAACAAAGCATACAGAAGCAACAAAAGGCATAAGCAATCACCAAACAACAGGTGACAATTTTTGTTACCTGAGGAGTCACAACCCAAAATCTAGTCAAAGTATTTAGAGGTGCCAAGAAACAAAAGCACTCTTACTTCTTTCTAGTTATCTTGCTGGGATCTCCAAAAGGATATAGGAGAAATATAACTGCTGACCCATTAGATGTCAAATGTGCCAAGTTCTAGGTTCAACAATATCAACGATGATGAAGTCTTGAACCAAAGGAAGAAGTTAGGAGAATTTTATTGGAAATTAGAAGAGAATAGCTCCTGGATTTCCAGGAGGGGTCCCAAATGGGGTGGCCACTGAGGCCCTTTGGCAAGGGTAGTTTATATAGTAAAGTCACAACGTGGATGCACAGTGAGTCAAACTGCAATCAACTTATAGGGTTGCAAGTATAGCTTCTTAGCTAATCTTGATCCAATAGGGAACAGAATCATGTAGCAAGGGTTCGGGGAAGGGTACATTTTGGGGAAGGGATGGGTCCAGATGCTCTGGTCACCTACCTAGGTGTCTGATGCCTATCTGGGCTTACAGGACCAGGTGATTCTAATTCTAGTATCCCTTAGGGAGTCATGGAGGCCTGGACATTGCATCTTCATCTTGAGGCCCCATCTTCTTCAGATGTGCCTCTGGTCACAATCCTGATGTTTTTATTTTTTGTGCTGACTTCCTTTAGGGCCTAGTCCCTCTCTAGATGTATATTCATTTCTATCTAACTTAGCTGCCTGTAATAACTTGACAGCTCATCATAAGAATATACCCTTTAAAAAAAGATTAGTAAGAACAAACAAACAGAAGCTTAATGACATGTATACCTCGTGTAAAAATGTGAGCTTCGAACTTAAGGTTAAATATAATGGTTTCCTGGCTTCAGCTACCCAATTAATCAGCCATGGTCTGTAAATATTAAGTCAGAAATTCTGGAAATAATTCATAAGTTTTGAATTGAACACTAATCTCAGTTCTGCAGTGTCCTTTAACCCAGCTAGAACCTAGTGTACCCAGGCCTGTATGCAGCACCTAGGCTTGGCCACTTAGTTCATCTCTGCAGACTGTTGTGAACTCCCAGTGCTTGTGTCCAGATAATCCTTATTTTACTTAACAATGGCTCTGGAGCACAAGAATAGTGATGCTGATAATTGGAATATACTAAAGGGAACCCCCAAAAAGGCTTCCTTTAAATGATAAACTTCTTAATTTAGCAAGATCTGCAGGGAGAATAAATCTTCTACCCATTAAATTATAAAGAAGAAAAAAGAAATTTGTGCCAATTTCATTGTCACATTCAAACAGCGAAATTACAGCCATAGTGTGTGATCATAGAATTAAAATGGCATTATATTTGCACAAGAAAAACACAATATATGCAGGGTTCTGTAATGTGCACAGTTTCAGGCATCCTCTGGAGGTCTTGGACAGTAATCCTTGCAGATAAGGGATCTACCTAACTTTTATATTCCTTGTATCTATTGAAACAAAGAAAGACTAGGAGGAAGATGCAGTTAGGAGGAGGGAACCAGAAAGAGCAAGGTAAACAGCATCATGTTTGTTTTGTTGACTGAAATCAGTGCCTTCTCCATTGATCAGTCTCTTGGTATTTAGTCATCTTTCTTTTCTGATATCAAGAAGGAGTTACCCTTACAAATGCAAATTTCTTTGGAGATACAAATTTCCCTTACGAAAGAGTAACTTCTACTTTGTTTTCAGAGTTTCTCCTGTGTTTTCACTTCCTCAAAATAATGAGCTGAAAATAATTCTTATGCCAAAGAGGCATATTTTTGGGTGGGATATTCTAGTCTTCTACAGTGCATACAAATATTTTAAAAATAGAAGACAATCTCAACTAGAAATTTTCTTTGCCTACTTAACAGAAAAATCACCAAATGTTTGATGCTTATTTTGAGAGCAGAAGAACATTGTTCATTCATTTTTGGACTAATTAAATAGTTTCTTGCATTTATAATCAGACTTGGTGCTATTTCATAAATAGTCTAATAGTCAATAAAATTTTTCCAATAAATATGGAAAAATTGAGTTATACAATTGCATCAAAAATATATTGTCTTGTTTACACAGCATTGGAGAGCATGGAAGGATATTATTATAGAGACAATGTTTCAGTGGAAGAATTTCAAGCCCAGATAAATGCAGCCTCATTGGAAAAGATCAAACAGTACAACCAGAAGCTCAGGTATGTGACCTCTAGTTTTTATTTTTTAACCTAAGTTTCTGTATTTTGAACATATGAAAAAGATTTGTGACATTTTTATTAGATGATTATTAGTGAAATTATTTTAATATAAATTCTTATATAATGTTTAATGTTTCAAGTATCCTAAAGGCTATACTTGTTCCAAATAAAAATAATTAAGAAAAAAATGTTTTTAAATTTTTCATAATATTTTGTTTCTAAAGAAGATAAAGGAAAGGGATGAAATATATAGTAGACCATTTCCAGGGGAAAAATCTTTACATTTTAGAGTGATGTCCACAAGGAAGCTTGGTGAATTAAAGATGAATAGATTCCTTCCTGTACTGTTAAATAGCCAGCACCTTCTCATGAGAAGAGTATGCACTGCATGAAGATAGCACAGGCTACATGCTTGGTATTGGGAAATATGTTCTTTCAAATAGATATATTGATACTTGCATTTAACATTTTTGTCTCTAAAAATATTGGATGATAAATAGCAGGGAAAATTAACCACAAATAGTAGAGGGGAAATGTATTACAATTCAGAAACTTTAAACATTAGTATTTATTAGTATATGTATTTTCCTCTATTTTACACATTACCTTGTTGACAGATCCATATTTGAAATTATTTGACACATCTTATTTATTTATTTGTTTGTTTATTTATTTATTTACTTATTTTACAGTAGTAGAGACTCAACTCAAGACCTCACACATACCTGCCAAGCACTCTTATCATCCTCTGAAACTCTCAGACTCAAATCCCAAAGATCTTTTTTGATTATTAATTTTCTCTTCCTCTTCAAATGTAGTTGAAGATCCTGATAATTCTGACTGCCCTGCTACCTTTTTAGATCATTTATTACATGCTAAAAGGCATGTAATAAACTGACTTTTCATGAGAAAGAAAAAAAAAATCTTTAATTCTTACCAATGTGCCTCCTGAGTAACAAACAGTGGCTTATGCAGCTTAAGTCACAGAAGAGAGGTTGCCTTTATCACTGATAAAATCTATGTTGCAATTATCTTTCAATGGAGAATCCAAAATTACAGCATATGTGTAGAATATGCATGGCCCTGAGCATATATCCCTAGACACCAATTTGACAAAATAGACAGTTGCTGTAGCTTCCTGACTAATCTCCTAGCCTCTGAGCACAGTGTTATATTAATCTCAGGATTTTGCTCCCATAGTATGTCATGTTCCTGCTCTTAAGGACTTTGAGGATTTCTTGCTGCCTCCAAAAGGACTCCCAAGCTCCTTCGAGTGGCACTGAAGATCTTTCATGACTTCACCCTATCCTTCTTTTATCTAAGGGGCAAGTTCTCATTTCTAACTTATGCGCAGTTGTACCTGCCCTTTTCTGTGACTTCTTACCCTTCACCAGCATTTGCTTTCCTCTATCTCCAAACTACCCTTGGGATTCAATGTCTTACTCTTGTAGATTCACCTTCATAAAATAACTTTAAAAAAAATTTTGGTCCTGGAGTGAACCCTGGGCACAAGAATTTTTTAGAAGCTCCCTAGAAGATGTGAGTGTAGAGCCAGAACTGAAAACCAGTCTCAGATCCAGAGTTCTCAAAGGATAACCCTCAGCATCAGTATCACTTGTAAACTTGCTAAAAACTCAGGTGGGCTCAGAAATCTGAGTTGTAACAAGCTTTCCTGATTATTCTTTCGCACACAATCAAATTTCAGAACCACTGTCTCATACCTATGTATCAGATCCCTCTTCCAGCTTTTCATTTTTCTTTATGATTATTATCAAATTCAGGCTTTCTTCTTGATAATACAGTTATGTGTACAGCTTTCTCATCTTTACTATAGTATAAGTTCTTTGAGATGAGGAATAAATTTATTTTGGTGTGCCCCAAAATGCATGTTAAATTATATTAAAGTATTTAGGTACAACTAGCAGAAATAAGGAGGTAATATACCATTCTCACCCCTATGGATTTTTTTTTAAACAGAAATGTATATTCATATAAAAGATTAAAGGTTTTTTATTAATGATTCTCTGTGAATAAAATAGCACATGTATTAATTATTCTATTCCTATAAGAAAACATTTCAATATAACTTTTCTTGAGAAAGCATTTTTAGTACATATTAGGTGCCCTTGCCAACAATGACCCACTGTTGTGTATTAGATTTCTTTCGCACAGTGAGGCAATTGTCTTCCTCCTTATTTCCAATATTCCATTCTCTTCCTGCTTGTTTCTTGAATAAGATGTTAATTATCCCTTAAGGTTTTTGTTATTGTATAAGCTCAAACACTTCTAAATTGCTTGTGCACAGTCTGTTCATGGTTTGCAAAGCCACAAGCCAACATTGCCATTTCAAGAGTCATTTACTGCTCCCCTTTGAGGCCATACTCAAGTGAAATAAATAGAACACACATGTGTAAATACTGAATAGTTTCTCTAGTGTGAGAAACTGAAAGTGTAAATAAGGATAAAAATGATTAAAATGAATAATTGATAATTTGAAATAGGAAAAGGTCCAAAGGTGTAGGGGTGGTGGGAGGGGAAGGGGAAAGGGAAGAAGGGGAAGGAAAAATTATGAGAAAGAAGAAAATGGAAACAAAGTCTATGTAAATAGGGAAGGGTGGAGGGGGTGAAGGGCGCATAGGTAATGGGGGAAAAATAAGAACTAAGATACATCAGGAACAGGTACAAATACCCAATGATAAGTGTAAATATTGTATAACTAAAGTGTACCAATTAATATATACATTAAAAAAATTAAAATTTTGCTCATGGTGCAAGACATGATTAATAAATCTAGAGAGGACACAGATAAAAACATAGAGGATCTGAGGAACATGATGGAATTCCAACATAGGAAACAAATGGAATCCATAAAACAGATACAAACATTTACAAGAGATTAAAAACTCCATCTAAAGTCTGAGCAGCAGAATGAACCAATGTGAGGATAGAATTTCACATATAGAAGATAAGATTGCAATTAGTGACCAGGAAAAGAAAAATTGCTTTAAAATTGTGAGGCAACATGAGAAATCAATCCAGCAGCTGCTAGACGATGCAAAGAAGAATAACATAAGACTGACTGGAGTCAGTGAGGAAAGAGGAGAGAGTGCAGATGACATAAAAAAACTCTTCACAGAGGTGATGGCAGAAAACTTCCCAAGGAGGGGAAAAGAACTTGACATACAGATAAGTGAGGCATATAGGACTCTAGCTAGCCTTAATCAAAAAAAATCTACACATAGGCATATGATAGTTAGGATTCCAGAAATCCAACAGAAGAACAAAATTCTACAAGCAGTGAGAGAAAAGAAACAAATCACATACAAAGGAAAGCCCATCAGAATCACAGCAGACTTCTCAATGCAAACCCTCAAGGCAAGAAGAGCTTGGAGTGATGTATTTCAAGCCCTAAAGGAAAACAGCCTCCAACCCAGATTGATGTACCCTGCAAAACTATCTTTCAAAATTGATGGAGAAATAAGATACTTTCATGAGAAAGAGCACCTCAGGAACTTCATGAATACCAAACCGGCACTCCAAAAACATTTTAGACAATACCCTAGGAGAAGACAATGAGGATCACAACCCCAGGAAACCCAGCAGAATGAATCCATTGGGCGTGACAAATTAAACGCAAAGGGGAGAATCCAACAAAAAGAAAAAGTCATGACAAGGCTTTTAAAACTTTTGACTTCATCTCCCTAATGAGTGTATAATTCAATCTTATTATTGTACTGATTAGTATTTTTCTGATTCTACAGTTGCTCACCATTCCTTGTGCTGTACTGGCTATTTATCATCTTCTTATGTCTACATTTTAATTGGGTTGCCTATTAATGAGCTCTAAGAATTCTTTATATATTCTGCTCATAGGTTATATGCATTGTAAACATGGTCTGTTTAAGGACTACTTTTCATTTTAATGATGTCATTTAAAGTTCTATATTTTGATAGAATCTCATTTATCATTTTTTTTCTTTTATACATCATGTTTTTTGTATCCTAGGAAGTTCTTGCCTACCCTGAATTCATAAATATTTTCCCTTATAATTTCTTCTTAAAGTTTTATACTTTTAGGCTTTCTTATTTAGGTTCATAGATCCCTTCAAGTTATTTTCATGTATGGAAAAAAAGGGTTGAGATTAATTTTTTCTATATGAATACTAGGTGTTCTAGTGCCATTTGCTGAAGACACTATCTCTTCCTCGGCTCTTGCATCGAGTTTATATTCTATAAAATGCTAATGTTAAATAATCTTTCAAAACTCAGTGGACCATATATGTGTGGTTCTATTTCTAGATTCTCTGTTTTATTCCAATGATCTATATGTCTTTCCTTACACCAACACACCTTGATTGCTGTAGCTTTAGAAGAAGTGTTAAAATTGGGTGCTTAATGTCTTCCAATACTGTTTTTGTTTCTGTTTTTGGCTTTTCTGGGTCCTTTGTACTCCTACATAACTTTTAAATTTCAATATCCAATTCTTCATTTATAGCAAGTATACACAGACCTGAATTTTTATATATACCTAGTATTTTCTAATCCTGCTAAATTCCAGTACAAGTTCTAGGGGCTCCTAGAGATTTCTTAGTATTTTCTCTGTAGATGATCATTTCATCTACATATAAAGATTTTACTTCTACCTTGCTAATCCTATCCTAATTGTGTCATTTTATTCCCAGACTATTTTGGTGGGGACTAGGTTTCAAAGTTTAATGGACAGATGAAGAGTAGGCATATCTGCCCTTGTTCCCCACCTTATTGTATCTTCTCCATTCATGTAAGGCGTTCTTGCTGGAAGTATGGAGTACAAGTCTTTGGTCTGTTGAGAAGGTTCTGTTCTACTTCTAGTCTCCTGATAGCTTTTACCATGAACAGCTGTAGAATTTAGTCCGATACTTTTTCTCCAACTAGTGACAGGATCATATGGCTTTTTCCTTTCCTCTGTTAAAATGACAGCTTTTGGGAATGGATCTACCAATGCTGAACCAACATTGCCATCCCTATAATAAAACCACTTTCTACATATTGCCAGATCTGACTTCTAATAGTTTGTTTTGTTAAACAAATTTCTATCTAGGTTCATACTTTTTTCTTCTATTATCTTTATCCAGTTTTAGGATTAGCACAATGTTGATTTCCTAAAATGAGGGGAGAAGTAAGTATTCCTTCTTTTTTCTGCTTTAAATGTTTGATATAATTTATCAGTTAAAATGTTTATGAGCCTGCTGTTGTCATATAGGTAGGTTTTCAAGCTAGGAATATACTTTCTTTAATAAGTGCTATTCAAATGTTATATTTCCTCCAGAGTTAGTTTCATTAATTTGTCTTCTAAGTTACTTCTTAGAAGTTGTCAGATTTATTTCAAAACAGATTTTTGTAATATGCTTTCTATATCCTTTTAAATTCTGTAAAATCTGTGGTAATGTCTCCTAGATCTTAATATTTTAATTTTAAAAATGTATAACTGATATTGTGTAACAGGAAGAAAAGGTCTAAAAGAGCAGGGGAATTGTGAGGGGTAGGGGAAGGGATAAAAGGGAAAGGAAAAAATATGAGAAGAGGAAAAAAATGGAAACAGGGTCTTTGCAAATAGGGAAGGGTGGAAGGGGTGAAGGGAGGGCAAGGGAAGGGGAAAAAAAAATAAGAACCAAGAGACTCATGTAATGGTACAAGATCCCAATGATGAATGTGACTGTATTTTATACCTAAAATGTACCAATAAAGTTAATGGGGAAAAAATTAAAAATTAAAAAAAAACTATCCCCAAGGTATCAGTCTTTCCTCATAACCTCAGTGTCTTTTTCACACTTTGAAAACCATTTCATCATGGGCATTAATTTATTTACTAATTAGAGCCCAGAAAAGGCCTTTTTATCCCCTTTAGACTTACAGCAAAACTATTGTTTGACTAGAAGCATTCTTTAGAATATAAATTTTAGAAACCAAACTCAAACTAGCATAAGCAAAAATAATGCATTGGCTTATCTAACGTGGACAGCCAGGGTGGTGGCTGCTTTAGGCACAGCTAGATCTGGCAGATATGAGTTCCTTAGCATACTGTTTCTCTTGCCATCTGTTAGTGCTCCTTTCCTCTGTGTAAGCTTCATTTTCAGCCCCATTTTAGCCTTGTGTTTGTGCGAAGATGGTCACTACAGACCAGTGTCACGTTTTCAAAAGAGAAGGTGCTCTCAACCCCATCAGCATCAGCAAAAGACCTAGGGAGGTGCTTTTTAACCAAAGCCAGGTCATCTGCTCATTCCTTAGTGGGCTCAGCACCACAGACCAGTGGGAGGACACTGGACAAGCAGAAATCAAAGACTCCGCTCTTGTTGGAGAGATTGCTCCAGAAGAGCCAAGAATAGATGGAAGTCATTTTCAACTTAAAAGGAAACAATAATCAAAATTTTATGAATAAATCAAGAGGCAGTCACAACACTGTACTAGGTGAATTATGTGGAATGCTTAAAAACCTAATGAGTTCCATGTGAGCATTTCCAATTTAAAGGGAGCTTAAGGTTGCCTAGCTAATAAGTGATGAAACCAGGATTTAAGTCAATGACACTTTTTTTCTCTGTAATGTCTATATCTTTATACTATATAAGGCCATCCCAGTGAATAGAATGAATGCATACTTCACACAGAAAACATACAGAGACAACAAATTCTCTGTTGCTATATTTTAGTGTCAGATATAACTGACTGCCCCCAGTTCCTCTGATTCTGGACCATCAATCATTCATTCATCCTGTATTCCCGGAGTTTCCTTTTTTTATTTGTTTGTTTGTTTGTTTGTTTTTTGGAACTGGGGATAGAACTCAGGATCTTGCCCTTGCAAGGCAGGTGGTGGCACCACCAAGCTAAATCCCTGGCCCTCCATTTTTGTAAAAATGGATAAGACAGGAAATAAAAAAGTAAATAAATCACAAATAAAATATTTAAGATTTTGAAAATTATAGTGAAGGAAATATAAACAAATTGATACCAAGAAGTTGCTAATTCAGAGGGAGAAGAGAAGTTAAGATGACTAAATATTGGGTGATTATTAATTTGGCCTGAATCATAAGGAGACAGGCAGCCTTGCCCAAAGATGGGAGAAAGCTTTTCTGAAAACAGTGCATTGATGCCTACACATAATGGGAACAAATTTATCATGTTATAGTAAGACAAGAAAAAAAAAATACACACACACACACACACACACAGCCAGTGGATTCTAGCACATGAAGAGGAATGATGCTTGCTGAGAGATATGGGTAGAGCCTGATTATGTGTGATTGTAGCCCTTGTGGGAATTTTGGATTTAATTGTAAGCACAATGGAGAAGCCAGTAGAAAATTTTTATTGAATTAATATTGTCCTTTTGTATTTTATGCATGGATTGCAAATAATATTCAAAATGGTTAAAGTTTTCACAAGGCAGTAAGGGATTAGTGAAGCGAGCTGAGAACAGCTGGGTGGCCTGACCATTTCCCTCCAGTCTCCTGTGGAAATACAGACTGAGAACTTCTGGGGAGCTGTGCCACATATGTGGTGACCCCAGCCTAGTTTCCTGAAGGTACACTAGTTTAGCTGTTTCTTTTATGAACAAGGCTGAGATCTAGGAAAAATGTTTCACAGCTCTTCTAAAATATAACCTCCCTCCTGGGCCAAGTCAGATAACATTTTGATTGATTTTCTTCTGCTTATTAAAGAGTAACAGAATGTAAAGTGTTTAACTCTGGAATTCTGGCAGAGAAATTTAGGAGTGGGGGCACTGCTATCCTTTCCCTCCACCATCTCTACCTAGCTCTACTGTGTGTGTGCGTGTGTGTGTGTGTGTGTGTGTGTGTGTGTGTGTGTGTGTATTTAATACTTGCCCTTTTCTTCCCTTTGGCCATGAGCCATCATCTCCATCAGCATCACTTTCCCCTATCCTACTTAAGGGTGATTTATCATTACCAAACCCTTTCATTTTTTCAACTGACAGTTTTTTTGGTTTTTTTTTTTGGTATCAGGCATTGAACTCGGGTCCTTGTGCTTGCGCAGCAGGTGGCAAAACCACTGAGCTAAATCTCTGGCCCTAAACCCTTTCATTTTAATGCATGCTCTTTATTGGCAGAAAGCACCACTACATGGTGACTAATGAGATAAATTGTAAATGGGAACAGTTTTCGATATTATCAAAGTAGTCCTTGCAGTTTCAGGAGCCTAGATTATTATTTTTAAATATTATTTTTGGTGTAAATGAAATAGTAAAATAAAACAAAAATCAAAAGGAAACATTATATATTAGCTATTAAGATCAATTATTATTTTTATGAAGTGACAGCTTCCTATTGAATTTTTCGTGCTTATGGTTTGGGCTATCTAAATGTGAATTAATCCTATTTTCAGGAAGAAAAAAATTATTCAAAACAAATATTCTTAGATATGCCTTTGGGAAAGTGAATGGAACATTTTCTTTAAAAATTTTTTTTAAACCCACATATATTTTCTATAATAAATGAAAGGAGAGCTTTTTATTGCTGTTGTTGTTGATAGCAAGATATACTACACAGAAACCGATCTCAGAGTCATGTATTTTGGACAGTTTTTTAAGCTGAAAAATATCAACCAGAAATATGTGTTTTGACTGTTCCCATGATTGCTACTCCATGAAATATGTCACTTCTCTCTGCGTCTGGGCAGGGGGAAATGTCAGTGCGTATGCACTTCTTACACAGGGTGGATATGAAGGGTGGGATGGACTTAGTGCCGTCTCATGTCTTTAAGTGCTGCTTTCAAATGGCAGGAGAAAATAAAAAGATGGCAGAACTTCATCTTACAAGCTTTTATGTCCTACAGCTGGTCCTAGGCTCATATCCTCATCCTCTTGTTTGCCTTTCCTCATTGTCATCAACTCACAAAATAATGTTTCCTGTCCCTTTATCTGATGGCAAACAGTGTATCTAGGCTTGAAATAGAAGTGTTTGTGCACTACTGATGAATATCTTTGAAAACTACTTTAAATCAGTGAATGTATATGGCTTTAAAATTGGGGAAACAAATGAGTAGCAGATGTGAGAGAATATTAATTATGATGCAAAAATGCCTTTGCTCTTAAATTATTTTTCTATACAAAGCTTCAGCTTCAAAGTTAACTGATATGATTTTTTAAATTAAACAGAACACTCCAGATTAATATTTATTTCCTCCATAGCAGTTCTATATTTTTCCCACCTTATCTTTAAACAAAGTTGGTTTTTGTTTTTTTGGTTTTTTTAGCTGAAGATGCATCCATATTTTGGTTTCTCTAAACTAGCTGTAAACCACATGTGTACATTCAATTCCTTTCTCTTTTCAGGTTGAGATTGAGGAATTTTTAGGATTGTATATTTTGTTTTATGTAAGAAGTGATTCTCCTATGGCAGGAGTGAAAACTAAGACTCCAATGAATTTGAATTAGTTTGTAATGCTTAAAGGTTTTGTAATCTTCTTCCCTATGTATGAAATTTAGAAAGGAAGGATCTACCATATACAAAATATGAGTTATGCTTAAGTGCGAAATTCTTGTACCAAGTAAAACTAAAGGAAATTCTGCATACTTACATTAGCTCAGCAATAGTGCTTGGCTTCCCAGTACCAAGGACAGCACTGCACACAGGAGGCCCTGCAACAGAAGATCGGTGCCTGCCAAGAACAATCTGTGGCTTATGATAAATATTTTTTAAAAATTAATAATTTATAAACATATATGAGACAAATTATGTAGAGAAGACATAAGGTTCTGTGTATGTGTAGAAGGGAATCCATCTTGCCTGGGAATGGGATGGTGATTAATAGCTTCAGGAATCAGCTATTGAGGAAGTGATCTTAAGGATGAGATCTGAAAGAGGAATTGGGGTGACAATGTTCAGGAGAGACGGTGTGGAAGATAGACTTGAGAGGAAGGGAATTATTTTCTAGCAGAGGGAATAGGGTGTGTGAAAATTCTAGAAGGGGAAGGAGAAATTGTAAGGCTTGAGTTCAAGAGAACAGGGGACATGAAACAATCTGTAAATAGAATCAGTATGCTCCTTTTTGCCCCCTTTACCATTTGGTTCTTTCTCAATTTCTTTTACCCCAACCTTCACCCAAGACAAACTTCAGTACCATTTGCTGAAGAACATAAGTACCAAGGACCCAACTCAGATTTATCTTCCTGTGAAATGCCTTCAGTTATAACTTCAACTGGAATTAATCATCTTCTTTGAAACTTAACAACCCCTTTGGTTCCTTTTGTTTGATTTTTTGCTTGTAGGTTATTTACATAGCTACCTCACATCGCATGAAGGCAACCAGGTCTGAGCTGTCCACCGTACTTAGTACATAGTATCATATAAATAGTTGAACTGAGTTGAAAATCATGTTAATTGTAATACATGACCATATTTTTGTGATATTATCATTTGATGGAATTTATTCCAGGATCCAGTCTAGTTTGTTTTATATCCAAAAATTTCCAGGCCATTTGAAGGGTACAGATGCTGACTCTGCAGGAGACCTGTTCAGAAAATTCATCAGCAGAGCCAACATTCATAAATTTCAATGAGACAAAATCAGATAAAGTTGAAGTTGTAGTGACACTTTGAGAGCAATGTATCTCTTTTTTAGTTGAAAAGTACTATAATTCTATTAAACATCTCCACCTTTGCTTTACTGAGAATATAATATAGCTGCATATATTTTTATGCATGTAATCTTTTAATTCACATGGACTGTACTTGTTCTTATTTGAATTCAGACTAATTCATTTGCCTTTGAGAATTAGTAATTGTAACTAATATTTATATTACCTTTATCTTAAAGAGATTTTAATGCAGTTTTTATACAAGGTCAGCACAAGAGATTAGAATTACTTCACTGTGAGTTTTCACATTTTAAAGGTAGGTCTTATATTGTAACAATATTTATAAGGATGAACAGATAAACTCCCTGACAAATAGAAGCAGATACAATCATCTTAATTTTCAAAGTGTCCTTTGAAAAGAATCCTCTCTATCTGGATACTAAGAAAAGCTATTGTTTTTTTTTATCTCCAAGCTAAGAAAAGATGCTGTTTTCACCGAAGCTAAGAGAAGATCAAAGTACTTTGTGCTCAGAATTCCCTTTGGAATAAAAGAGAATTGAAAATGTCAAACAAAAACTAAGCACACCCCAAAGAATCAGTTAGGGAAATACATTCTGAGAGGAAAAATTCGTAGTGCTTATACAAGCAAGATTGATTTTTATTTTTAACTCTGCTGACTTTTCTGTCTGATCACAAGGACAATCAGTCTTAAAGATATATTCAAGGCATCTTAGTTGAGCCTTTGGTGAGTTTTCTTTTTTCCAATTGCTTTTGTTCAGTTCTTTTTGGCTGACATTTCAGACTTCGTTTGTGGGTGTACCATGGAAGGTGAATGAATGATTATAAATTATCTTTTCAAAGCTTTACCGCTATATAAGTCTGGAAATTTAACTTGGGCTCAAAGCTTTGATACAAAAGACATCATTTAACTTATAAGAAATTAATATGGATATATAAAAATTCATGATTTATGTGAAGAATAGAGCACTAATTTTGTAAAGTTAGCTGCCTGTTTGGACAGACCTGTGGGCAAGGCTCTAATTTATGTAGACTGAATTTCGTGAAGTTCTGTCATTCACTCAGGAAGAAAATCATTTTTTTTCCAGGTGCTTTTGGAATGTTCAGACAGAATGTATCAAATTTTGGTTGCCTGGCCAATTCCTGCTCATCTTTTCAGACATATCTTAAAATTCATCTCACCCTCATGAGGTCTTTCTCCTTTGTCGAAATTAGTGATTTTCTTTACATTCCCTTATGTATCTCTGTGATAACATTTATCACATCATGTTTTATGTTATTTTTGTTTCTTCTTTTCACTTTCTTTGTCTTTTTTTTGTTTACTTGTTGGTGATAAAGTATAAATCATTAATAAATGACTGTATGTATATAAATGCCCCAAAGTTAGGACAGCCAAACCAGGATGCATGATATAAATAGTGGAAGGCTCCTGACTAACAGAATGATGACTTCAACAGACACCTGGAGAAAAGTATGGACTCTAATGTCATTATTGATTGGGTCTTCCAAGAACCTGCCATCATTTTTAGGAACTATTCCCTATGATTCATCAATATTTATTTTCCATTTTTATGCAAGTACAGGAATGTGCACAACATTGGGGATATAGAGAATCTTAAAGGGGAATAAAAGTAAATGTAACAGACAGGTCATTTTGAAATACTGCACTGAACACCACGGCAGAGGTAACAACATGCCCAGGATCCGTACAGAGGAGCAAGGAAAGACTGAGGAATTCAGAGGCTGGGAACAGTTCCACAGGTGATACTAACAGGTTAGCTGGAGGAGAGGAGAGATGCTGTTTCAGTGTGTAGTGCAGAACTACAGAGGCAGACAGTGAAGCAGGAGGGGTTTTCAGGATCAGGCAACAAGGAGCCTCAGATGCCCAGATGTGTCTAACTGAAGTAGTTCACTTCTGACTTCTAAGCAGTAAGATGTGGGGAGGGGTGATATATTTTAAACTGTGTACCCTTGTAGTACCATTGAGGACAAATTAAGGGTAAGGACAAGAACAGAGAGTCAGAGAGACTGATTATGAAACTATTAATATAGTTCAGGCAAGTAACAACAAGAATCCTAAGCAGAGAGAAGCAGAGATACAATGGAAGAAAAAGACCAAACTGAATTGAAATAGATGGAATCTTATTGTTAAAAAATAAGAAGTATCTCAGAACCTGACTGTGAGTCAAGCCCACTAATGTATTTTTGTCTTCATAATGAGTGTGCTCATGAAATCTCACACATTGTCAGAGAAGGATGAGGATGCATCTCATCAATTTTAAATGCCAGCCAAATGCATTACCACCCTTATTCTTGGCATCAAATTCTAAAATAAAATGTCAAAATATATACTATATAGTACTATATGTAATAACATATAATAATTATATGCACAAAATAATTATATACTATCATTGAATATAAAATGTTTTGATAGAATAAAACAGAACTTAATAGAACATTTTCATTTAAGTCTGTTCAAATATTAAAACATTTAACCATACAAAATTGAAAGCCTATGGCCTTATTTCATTTATAGCATAATATGTATACAATAACAATTTAAAAATTTCTTGGATGTGCTTGTTTGTGTAGACTTTGAACTTAATACATTTGAAATATCAGTGAACTCATATATAAAATTAGACACATTCAGAAAACACAGTGGAAGATAAGAAGTGAACAAATCTCTTGCTAGTTATAAGGAAAGGTGTTTTCAGGAAATCTCATATGACATTCAGTGCCTTTTGTATGAGCCAGTTGAAAGAAAAATGAAATAAATATGCTTAACAGACTGATGGCATTTAGGTCATGGTACGGGGAGGTTAGGGTAAATATGAAAGTATGCATTGATATGAACAAGAAGACACAAGGCAATGATATGAGTTTACCCGCTGCATTAATCTAGGAGAGGATGGACAGCCCATCAAACTTGGATTCCAGCCCTCATTTTTCCATTAACTACCTCTGTGGCTAGGAGCAAATTCTTAAAACCACTAATCCTACTTCTTTATCTCTCCATTGGAGCTAATGATGTGCTATAGATTGTCATGAGTTTTAGCTGAGAAGTCCAGTCAGTCCTCAGTGTTTGCCCAACATACAGAATGGCTTACTTGTATATGAAGATGCATTTTATAGGTTTCCTGCAGAGCATTTAATTGGAGACCAAAATTAATATTAGAGATTTCTCCTAGGATGCTTGTTGTTGGGGCAGCTGGCCTCACTGCCCAGTGGGAAAGACACAAAAGGAACTCACATAAAACAGCTATGCAAAATGAAGCTGGAGGAGCCTTGTTTGTGCTCAGATACTCTCCTGAGAATACAGGTGCTGCATTTGATGTCACATTAGAAAACTATATGAAGATAGAGGCTGTTGTGAAAAACTGTTCAGAAGGATGTACAGCTCCAGCTGTGCTTCTAGACCTAGATTTATCACACAGACAGCAAGGGTATTTTCCCAGATCTTCTAAGAACAACATTGCAGAAGGCATGCAACTACCTCCAATAGAAGTATTCAAAAAGGAACTTTTTATGCAACGTGTAACTGAAATGTAGATGAAAAGTATCACATGCAGGTCTGTACTATTATACCTTTAATTCTAGCACATTCTGTAGGTAGTCAATAAAAGATTGCTATTAAAGTCATTTTTATTGTACAGTCAAAACTAAGGTTACAAATGAAATAAGACATTCCTGTTTTCAACATCTCTTCAGGTACCTTGGTCAAATACTGCCTACACCAATATTTAAAGTTGTTAACATGAGAAATGGGCTGTGTTCTTGCTTGGTAAAGTATCTAATCTAGATTGGGATGACAGTGTAGTTTATAGGAAAAATATAAACACTTTCTGTTTTTGTTTCAGTAACCCTGAAGGTAGAAGAACTTGGGTAACTGATCAACAACTGAATGCAGTTTCCTGCCCCCTCATTCATGTTCCCCGCCCTCTTTCTTTACTTCCCTTCAAATACCTACTTCTGTCTCTCCACCCTCCCTTTCTTTTTTCCTTTTTGTCTTTCTTCCTTCTCTTCCTCTCTTTTCATATATGTAGTATTTTAAATAATTTGACAATCATTAATGCTTGATTTTTTTCTAGCCTACTGTACCACATTACTCTCTCTTTTCATGGGTTAATGAAATAGTAGAGACCACTCTCACTAAGCTCACAAGGATATGAGATAATCTAAGGTTAGCTTCCTGAATGTTGATGTCACCGGTAGTTACTCTCTCCTCTCAAAAGCAGTAGTACTAGGGGCTGAACGTAGCACCCAGAACCCAGAATAAAGAATAAAGTAGCTGAGGATTTAGCTCAGTGGTTCCACTGCCTGCCTCGCAAGTGCAAGGACCAGAGTTTGATCCCTGGTACCAAAAAAAAGAGAATAAAGTCACGTCATTTGCAGGAAAATGGGTCGAACTGAAAACCATAATGTTAAGTGAAATTAATAACACTTAGAAAGCTAATTATTACATTTTTCTCTTACATGAGAAATTTAAAAAGTATGTATATAAGTACATACATACAGAGAGGTGACAGGAAGCCAGGAGATAGACTTCTGGAGACAGGGAAAAATATAAGCATGGGAAGGATGAAAGGGAAAAGGGGTTAAGATGACTGAAATTGATTAAGATATGTTAAATGTGTATACCTACTTTCAAAAACAAACTCCACCGTCATATAATATTAACATGCACTAATAATATACCAAAATAATTACAAAGGTGACAAGTTTATAATAAATGCTTGTACATATTTTCAGTTTTTGTATATGTTTTGGTTTGTAGTTGAGAAATTCACTTTGAAACATCAGTTACTGAGATGTGGCCCTACTGCACATGATTATTATGCAGCTCACACAATGCCTAACTTGCTGCACTGTTGTCTATCTTGTTCAGTAAGACAGGTGCTTTTGAAAATCTGCATTTCAGGGGAATGTAAATGATTATTCCATTCCTACATTCTTGCTCACAGGTTCTTAAGTCTGCAAGCCACAATTTGAGTGTCACTGAGCTAAAGGGCATAGGCTAAGATTTTCAGGAAAGCAATAAACAGTTCCTGCTGAGGGACATGGCTCTGGTTTTTTGTATACTCCTATGTGTATTCCAGAGTGAACTGGGGGCACATTCCGAGGGCGGGAGAACTAGCTTGCCCAGGTGAAGAAATGTCATAAAAGAATGCCTGGGGACAGGCACATTATAACAGAAAAGTAGGTGCAGCAAGAGCAATGAGGAGCTGCAGTTTTCTCATACAGGAAGGGCCGCTGGAGTCTAGCTCTTCTGACTGACCAGGGAGAGAAGAGCACATCCTGCCTCACAACCCCCAGAATGCAAGTTCCCTAAGGAGGGCCTTTGTCACATGTACATTGATGTATTCTAAATACAAAATATTGCTTTGCACCTAAATTGATGCTCAAAAAGTACTTATTGAAGTAATTCAATGAAAGTATTAATAACACGTCCTTATGTATAGAAATCATAGTTGTGGGATTAGTGTATTTTTTTGCCCTCAAGTTCATGTTGTTGAATACCACAAGGATTTCAGGAGAGTTAAACAAATTTTGCAGTAGTGTATCAACTCTAAGGACAAGGGAAAAATCTTTTAAATTGCATATCTTCTATTACAATGTAAGCAGTATCTATCATAAATAAGGCATTTCTCTCAGTCTCTTTTTCCCTTGCCTTCTCCCTCTCACCTTGTGTATCCTTCACAACCATTTTCTTTTCTCTTTCTTCTTTCCTTCCTTCCCTCCTTCCCTCCTTCCCTTCTTCTTTCCTTTCCCTCTCCCTCTCTCTCTTTCTCTCTCTCTTTCTTCTCCAGCCCCTTTTTCTTTGCAGTATTGGTAATTAAAGAGCCCTTACACTTAACTACTGCTCAGCCCCTTTATTGTACTTTTTAATTTTAATTTTATTTTATTTTTAGTACCAGGGATCGAATTCGGAACCTTGCACTTGCGAGGCAGGCGCGGTGCCACTGAGCTAAATCCCCAGCCCTGTACTTTTTTATTTTTGAAACAGTCTTAATTGCCAAGGCTGGACTCAAACTTGTGATCCTCCTACCTCACCCTCTCCAAAGTGCTGAGATTACAGGCATGCACCACTCATTTTCCATTTTCTTATTTCACCTACTCTTTCTTTTTTCAACTGCTGTTCATATCTACTAAGTGATCTCCCCAACTGCTATTTTCCATACCTTCCCCTCTTCCGGGGCATTAAATAGCTTTACACAGATTTAAATTTCATGATCTAAATGGGATACTTGTTTGCTTACCCATAAGGTTTCTTCTTATGCCTCAAAGAGCTTTCATTCCCTTTGCCTACTAATACCTTCTTCGCCTAATGTGTTCAGTAATGTGCTTTTCTAGCACTCTCCTAAACCTTCATGGATCATCCATCTCACTGGATTGTAATTATCTATTTGTTTTCTTCTTTCCCCAACTACATCATTGGTTTTTTTACAGGTAAAAATTGTTTTATTCTCACAGCACTGTGCCTGATTTATGAACTATTTGTCTAAAGAAAAAAATCCCCCAAACCAAAAAACTAAATACACAAATCTGGAGTTCAGAGACCTTTGAGTCCCTGTGAAGGAAAAAAATGGCCCCAGAGACTGTTCAGAATGAGAATAGTGAGGCAAAGCAGAGTCTTAGAAAACCAGACGTGCGAGAGGTAGGTGATGAAGAGGACACCAGGGAGGAGACAAAACAGGTAAACCAAGAAAAGGGTACAAGGCACCAGGCCAGTGTTAAAAGGCCAAGGAAACAGACCATTTGAGGAATGACTGGATGCCATATATAAGAAGAAGTTCAGCCAGTAATGTCTGAGTCTCCACTGCCTTTGGCCAATGCAAATTCATGGCCACCATAAGACACTGTTCTCGAAGTTTTCAGGAGAATGTGTGGGAAGTGAGATTGGCAGTTTGAGTTCCTTGGGAAAACTTTTGATTAGAAGAGGAGGGAACTTTTGGTTAGAAGAGGGCAATATCTGGACAAGGCATGGAGTTATTGAAGATTTATTTATTGTCCACTAGAATGAACTTGGTCAAACTTGCAGTTTTTTGCAGGAAGGACTCAGTATTGCATTAGATTGTCCCTACTTAATGATTACTGATTTATATTTTGTCCTTAAATCATTTACTTTTGATTCATTTAGTAAATATTTACTGAGCAGCTACGCTTTGTTGGGCAGGTTACTAAGTGTTGCACACGTGGCATTAAAGCACAGCGAAGTCCCTGCCTTCATGCAGATTATGTTCAAGTCCAAATATGTCTTTAAGACTTACTCTCTTTGGTCATGTGAGAAGTGAAGTTACCCCAAAGGAGTCCTGAGGGGTTTCAGTTACTTAATAGTCTTCCTTTGCCTTATCCACTATGTCTTTAAATTCTGCTGATGACATCTTTCTCATGTCTGCCTATCTGTAATTCTAGCCTTATTACATTTGCCCTGCCCTTCCCTCAGAAGCAGATGTCCACAGTTGTTTACAGGATGAGACTCATTCCTGATTGTTGTCGGCTTTAATGTCTTAGAAGTTGGTGACAATTCCATGCTGCTTCAACTGATTTTAATTAAGCTCTTCGGATGTTTAAGATAGGGCAGAGACCTAGATTGTTTTTTCCAGTCATATTTTTCCTCTTATATGTACAGTTTGTAAGAGAAATAGTGAAAGTGTATGTTTGTTTTGTGATGGAGAAAATTTATTATACTTTGCAGATTTTTTCTTGGCCCAGAATTCCCATTCGTAATAGACAATTTTCAAGACTTTTTGATACAGAATCTTATTTGAAAGAAGTCACATTCTCCTTGGAAACAATTTACAGTCATTTATCACTACATTTTGGAAATCAATTATTAATGTATTTATTCAAATAAAATATGTTGAACACTCACTGTGTGCCTAGCGCTGTGTAGGGTGATGAGGTAACAAAGGTAAACTGTACATTATCTCTGTCTTCAAAGTACTGGCAGTTTAACGGGAAGAGAAACATGTGAACTAGTCCCTAAGAAACAAGAGAGTATACAATGAAGTTACGAGATGAACAGGGCATACAGGAGAGCTGCTGATTCTAAGAATATTGTGAAAGTTTGAGAGAGGAGGTGGTACTGAATAGGCATCTTGAAGGATGAATAATAATAACAACTAGCATTGTATTAGGTACTGTAATTGAGGACCTTGAATTTTTGCAAATAAATGAAACTGTGGCTTTTTATAAATTCTAATGCAGAAGCATACAAGCTAAGAGTTAAACACTTAAAATCTCACTGTAATAGTAGATAACCATATTTCTTATTTAGAATTTCACAAGAATGTTGCTGTGTCATTTCTTGGTAGAGTAATAATTTATAGGTAAAACAGTACTACTGTAGGTTGCAAGGAACACTGAAAATGTTTTTTCTCTTGGTTGTAATTATTAGTCAGTGAAGGATTGTCAAATATCCTTACTCTCTAATTTTAAGTCCTTATGATTATAAAATGCTTTCCTCTAAGTATTATGTTTCAATGTTAATATTCCTAACACTCTTTGCAAAGAATCCTTTTAAAAATATCTTTCAAATTAAAATCTTTATATATATATATAATATATAATATACATAGCTAGTTTCTTCATTTTATATGCATATATATAGTTTCTTCATAGTATAGTAACCCAATTCTTTATTTTTAACTTTCATGAATAATGTTCAATTTCGTTAAATAGTACATCAAATATTAGATATGTAGTATGTGTCAGGCATTTCCTTAGATTATAGGATTTCATATTTTAAAAGAAAAGGCTTCTGCCTACTGAGAGTACATAATTTAGTACAAGCAACAGAATGAGTGCAACTGAATATAATAGAGTGAGATAAGTTTGTTTCAGTGAAAATGTTCTCAAGATGTCAAATTTGAACTGGGTTTTGTAGGATCAGTAGAATTGTTTTTCAAGCAAAAGGAAGTGAAAGAGAGTTTCAGGCAAGAGAGAACAGTGTGCAGGAAAGTGGGGAGGCTTCTCTGTGGATGGTGTACTGGGGAAACTGAGCATGAGTGGGGCAGGGCACAGTGCCGAGAGACAGGATGGGAAGACCTGTTGGTCAGTGATCAGGGAAGCCCCCAAATGTGGGGCTTCCTTTCAGGTTTTGGGTACTGAAGAAATTTAACCAATTTTCATTTAAGATAATAAAATGATAACATCCATGCTTCCCATACATAATCCTGAAGATAGACTGGAGTTAAATAGGCCATACAGAGAAAGATAGGTTGGAAAGGATACCCATCAACTGAGTATTAAGAATGCCTCTATAAGATTTTTCTAGTTTTAAACCTAAAAAGTTATCCTTTGATATGAAAATGCCAAATTCCCTTAAAATATATGTCTTAGTTGCTTCTCTTGCTAAGACAAAATATCCTCCACGAAAGCTTAAGGAAGAAAGGTTTATTTGGCTCACAGTTTGCAGAGGTTTCAGTCTGTAGTGAGCTTTCTCCAAGGCTGGTTGGCATGGCAGAGGGGCATCACAGAGAAGAAACAGTCCATGGCAAAGCAGGGTGGGTAGAAGGTAACCAGCAGTGAAGGTAAGGAGCAGTGAAGTAGCTACCACTGGTGAACCTCTTTCTGTCCGTTTTATCTGAGCCAGTCTACCCACTCTCAGGGCAGGTAGCAGTCACACACCAGGGCGGGGCACCCTTAATCCTATCTAGAACTATGCCAAACCCAGCAATGCACTAATTTAGTAATCATATACCCTTGATCCCACCATCCATCACACATTTAAGATCCAGCTACCTCCGAAAGGCCCCACCCATGACTCAGGAGGCTTTGGAGAGACATCTAGACACAAACCATAATGATATAACTTTTAAATTAAATAGAATCATTTTGATAACAGAAATATCACTTGGCTTCATTGTTTTCCAGATTATAATGAAATGCTTTTATGTGATATGGTTAGTTATTTGGAAAGGCTCTGTTGCTTTAAAGGATTTGCCTGTTTTTTCTTTCCATTTCCACAAAGTGTGTTTCAGGGAGGGCATGTTTTGCCATTATAAAATAACTAGATGTGAGTATTTTAACAGCACATGGCATCTGAGGTAACTTGAGGTTACACATGTGGGAAAAGGACTGTCACCCTACCCGCCTCATGAAGGGAAGAGCAAAAGTCAAAGTGGAATAAAAGAAGCTTGGAAGCAGAGAATGGAATTTTGATCTGGTCAGGTTACTCATTGTAGGTTCTCAGAAAGTGGAGGAGTGAGATGAGGTTATGAACAGCAGTGGGGAGTAGTGAGGTACATCTCTATTACCTGTCATACCGTATGTGTGCTTTTAGGACACAAAAGAAGTCAAAGAAATGATATCTATCTGAAAGGCTTTCTCATTGTGGTATCATATATGATCTGTCTTAACTTTCTTGAGCTTTTTTCAATAGTTCAGTAGAAATGAAGCTGCAAATTGATGATAGGCAATTCTCTGACAATTATAACTTTAGAGGCTTCATTTGTGACAGACAAAAAGATATACAGGAAAACCAAAATGATCTCGTATTCAGAATGTCTCTATGTAACTTTAAGTAAAATGTATTTCAGAGAAGTCAAGACTAATGTTTATGGGCATGGAAGGTGGGTAGAATAGAGATGTAAAGTAAAATTCTCCTGCTTTCCTACTCAGAATATATTCTTTAGGTATGTGTGGCCACAGGTTAAACCTCTCGGGCTATTTTTATTTATATAAGAGATTGGTCCCTTTTGGTAACATGCTCTATTGAATTGTTTCCCTAATTTAAGTGCTATGGTAGTTAAATGCAGTTTAACCATAATAGTCACATCACCCAGTCACACTTATAGTCAGTTGCTGTAATACTGGTGTCACAATCCTATCTATGATCAATAGCCACACCTCACTGTATACTATTACAGTTCTTTTTGAAACGCAGAGTAACTGCTAGAATCTTAAATACTTGTAAAATTCACAAAAGCAACCTGATACAGTTTAGAATATTTTGGACTTGGATATAATACTGTACTGTGAGAAGTATATATGTGTCTGACCAGACAAAAAATTTCTGTAAATGATTAAAAATATGGAGATGATCTCATAAGAAGTGATCTGAAGGAGAAGCAAGAATGTGACAGAGATGAGGGCTGAAAACTGTAGTTTCTCTTTATTTACAACTCTGCTTTAATCATCTCTTCTAGAAATTGGATGTCCCCAACAGGCTCAGATAAAGGAAAAACAGAGTTTTCCAAAGAGAAGAATGTTACTTTTGTCATTGATTTAACCTCTGTATGTCTCCCTTCACAAAATTAATTCATTTCAGTATTTTAAATAAGACTGTTTACCCATTCGAGAAAGCATTGTCGTATTTCTTAAATTAGTATATTAACTTACATAACTCTGTATATGATCTCAGAGTGCCCCAAATGTGTTCTCTTTCTCTCATGGCAAACGTCAGTTCCTTATTTACATTACCATGGTCTTGTTGTGGATGCTAAATGATTCTCTTCATTTCTAGTATTTCTTGCAGCTCGAAATTCCCTAAATGTTTATATTTTATGAATCATCTGTTTCTTTCTGCTCATTCTTATTGTAGGCAATAGCTAAGCATGTGTTTTGCCCCCTTTTTTACTTTTAACAAATTAATTGCAGTTTTTTAGTTGAGTATTTCAACTAAAGTGACCTTATCCAACAGTCTTTCTCCCTGCCTTATGCGAGCTCACTCTTCAGTCCTATTGGTGCCACTGTTCTAGGCCTGCTGTTTTCGTGACATTGCCACCACTTACTGTGTGGGGTTCCCAGCGTGACCTGTAAGAAGCCTGTCCATTCATCAAAGTCCAGCTCCTATGACACACTCTTATGTGACCATCCTTCCGTACACCCTGGAGCTCTGTACACCCTTCAGTTTACTTACTGCGTTCTGCCTTGCACTGTGAGTACCTGTGTACTCATCTTCACTATTAGATGGTGATCAGAATGCGCCAAGATTAGTTTCATTGTAGTTATTTGGCTTGAATATATTTATGTCACTATCTGTTGAAATGTATGATGTAATTACTTATTCAATGGTGTTTTATTCTGTAGGGACTGAGTGAAAAAATAGTATCATAATATATTCATTTTACGTGGGAGAATTAATTCACAAAGTGTCACAATGGAGCCTAATGTACAACAGTGTGAAAAAGAACTCACTGTTCAGCCCTTATAAAATAGAAGCAGCACTTTCAAAATCTTAATAAAATTTTCTATATTCAGACAAAGGACCATGACATCATTTTTACTAACCTCAGAAGCATAATAAGCTATCATCAGTTTTGGCATTAATCCAATTTTTCCATTAACTTTACCCATAAAATTTGATTAAGGGGCATTGCAAGATTTTTATAATTAAGGGTAGTGCATTAGGGATTTATTTCTTATCCGCAGTTTGTCATACTATGAGTGATCCTGAAATGCTGTGAATACCTGTAAACTGGCTGGTAAACCTTTGTTTCAACTAAAATTAGTTTCAGCCTCAAGACCAAATTCTTATTTTATCAAGTAATTAAATTAAAAAATTTGTTTGCTATGTATATTACATAGCAGAATTGAAGTTTCTATAGTTTTGGATATTTTTTTCTCAAGTTCATCAGTTCATTGGTGTATCTTATAATATTTTGTTAATATTCACTAATTTGCTTTCCATTCTCTTGAAATAACAAATATTAACTATTGGCACAAATCTGGATGAATTACCATATTTAACTCTACATTTATAGTAAGCCTTTCTCTTCTAAGTACATTCTTGAATGCTTAAATTATTTCATTAGCTATTTTTCTATTTCATTTCAGCTGTGTAGCAGTTAAGAAAAGATTGTCCCTAAATAGTGCTTTGCTTGATGTGGACTACATTTTCAACCCATGAAAGTTTTTTTCTAATTTATTTTCTTTTCATCAACTGTGGTTTTGTATCTTGAAAGACTG
Source organism: Heterocephalus glaber (assembly GCF_053883595.1). Classification (NCBI taxonomy): domain Eukaryota; kingdom Metazoa; phylum Chordata; class Mammalia; order Rodentia; family Bathyergidae; genus Heterocephalus; species Heterocephalus glaber. The sequence goes on from NW_028258344.1 coordinate 12,861,119, forward strand.
TGCCCCATTGGATATCTGAAGATTGTTGTCAAGTCAGTTGTAAGTGAATAGAGCAGAATCAGATCAACATTATCTAAAGATCTAAACTGTTCTTAACTAGCTGAATCAGTGACATTTTCAAGTAGCATGGCTTTCTGAAAGAAGAAAGAGTGCAGCCAGTGGTGGTGACAGATGTCAGTGGTGATGCTTCCTTTGGGTTGCACTAATGATCCTTGGGCTGCTGTTACGGATATTTTTCTCCCCAGATGATTCAAGGTTTATAAGAGCTACAGTTTCTACAGTCAACACACCTAAGCTATTTAAATGACACTCTTTTTTTCCTTCAACCTAAAAATGGTGCTTTGCTGTTTATACATAAATGTCTACTTATGCCCTAATTGTGGAATCATCTGTACACTAAATATGTAACTTAATTTTCATTTTTTAACAACTGTTGCAAAATATTTTAGGTTACCTCAAAAAAAATCAGGAACTCTTCGGCTTTAACTTATTATTTATGATGGCCAAAATTTCTCAAGTCATGTTTCCCTGAAGATTGTGAGTTTGAATCATAGTTAGTATTCCTTGTTGGACACATCTTCCTTGCTAATCACAGGAGACAGCACTTCATATGCATTAACTTAAACTTCCACATAGTGGCATCTGTACACTAGTCAATTCTAATACACATTTTTAAATGAGGAAACTTAGATGCCTAGAGACTAAGTAATTTGTTGTGGATTTCTGTACTGTTTCTCAGCATCTTATTTTTCTACCAAGTACACAGGCATGTGTGATCAGGGTATCTCTGAGGATCCTGACACTGCAGCACTACCTCTGTTTCAAGTATATAACCACACTATATAACATATGAAGACAAACATAAAAGTTATAGCTAAGCTTAAAAAATAATTTCTCATTTCTGTGGGCCATGAGTGGAATCAAATGCAAATGATGAGATGTAAGCTGTGCTGAGGCCTCTGGCTTGCTGGGCTATGGAGGTGGGCAGAGGGGCCAGGGCAGTGTCTGCAGAATAATGAGAAATCCATTTGGCCCTGCAGTAAGTGGAAAACCAGAGCCTGCATCACTGTTTGAAATCAGAGCATAGAGAACTTGTCCACTTCTGAGTGAAGGATGAAAACTCTGCTGCCAACCACTGATTGGAACTATAGCTTTGTGATCCTCTGGGCTTATGATGACAGAAGGAAGCCAACCCAGCCACAAACTATCAACTCAACCAAATCATTCTCTGGATTAGTGATACAACTGTTGATAATCTGGATGCAACCACAGTGTCATAGTAAAATCACTGATGGAAAAGAAGTTACAGATCTCTGATTCTAGGCATACAGTGGGCAAAAAAATATTTTTAAGAGAATAGTACTAGAGGTAGTAATGAAGCTGTGTAAAAGACTAAATAAAAACTAAATAAATTTCTCACTTCAAATGAACTTAAGAAATGTAATTCCAAAGAGAAAATGTAACACTAAGAAAGACTGAAGAAAAACTGGCTATTGAAAATAAGTATGTGCCAGGAGAATTTGATATATTGATAGAGACTAGCAAAGTACATATTCAATGCTTAAAATGTAAGCAAAGAAATTCCATTCATTAAGGCAGAAAATTCTGAAACAAAAATAAGTCAATTCTCCATTTATTTATTTACAAATATTTCTTGAGATCATACTATATTCTGCACAGTATTACAGGTGCTGAAGATGTAGCAGTTGTTATGGTTTAGATGTAAAGTATCCCCCAAAGTCTCTTGTTTGGAGGTGAGGCCTAGTCATAGCGGGGCAGGTCACAGAGGGCGTGACCTGGAAGGGTGTATTTTTGGCCCTGGCTCCTCCTTCCTCTCTCTGCTTTCTAGCTGCCATGGGGTGAGCTGCTGTTTTCTCCCATCCTCTTCCACTATGCTGTTTCTGCTCTGGAGCCAGCCAACTATGGACTACACTCACTGAAAACTGTGAGGCAAATAAGCCTCTCTTTCTTTAAGTTGTGGGTGTTAGGTATTTTTGTCACAACTACGGGAAAGTGTCTAATACAGCAATGATCAAAAATGAATAAACTCTACATTCAGGTAGGGTTAATGTTTTAGTAAGGCTTTTATCTTTTAATGGCAGAAATAAAATAAGAACAAGTAGAAATATTAGAAATGAAAGCAATGATCATTAGAATAAACTTTCTGATAGAAAGGATAAATTCTGTCCTTGATATAGAGACAGAGTTACTCATCTGGAACATGTTACTGAGGAGATTATCTAAAATGTAATAGTAGGAAAACAAGACATTAAAGGGGGGGTTGGGATAGTACAAAGAGGCAGAGAGAGAACACATGAGAACATGTGAAGATATGTGTAATGGGTATTCCAGAAGGAAAAGAGTAGAAATGATATTGGAAAGATAAAACTGGGAGAAGTAATAGCTGAGATTATTTTAGAGTTGTAGACAAGACTCCATGTTTAATCAACAATCTGAGAACCTATCTGGATAAATAAAAGTAAATCTATACTTAACACTTTATGGTTAAACTTCATGATGTAAAATGAAAATCCACACTATCAGAGGAAAAAAATACAGACTAGCTTCAGATACCATTAGATCGAAATCAGATGTCAAGGGCAATACTTGGGAAAATTATAGGATGTAGCTCAGTGAGAAGGCTCTGGATTCAATCTGCAGTACCACAAAATGATTATAGTAATAACAGGAATAGTAATAAAAATGATGCTTCAACCCCTTTGATTTCACTCTTGATCTAGTGATTGTAGTGAATGCTGAGTCACATAGCTAAAAGGAACTGTCTTGTCTTGGAACTTGGTAGACATCGTGGTTCATGTCACTGTAACCCAGTCATTGTGAGCTGGGTGCAGCCCAGTATTGCTGGAGTCCCCATGCTTCTGGCAATGTATGTGCCCTGAGCCGATGAGAGCTGTGGATTCAGGCTGAGGGAACAACAGGTGTTACCTAAAAACAGATCTCTTGGGATCCAGAGGGAATTCTAATGAGCAACAGCCAACATTGGATGCCGAGTTGTTTGTAGTTTTTTTTTGAAAAGGGTGTTTAATCAGTATTTTAAAGAAGAAGAAAAAGTAAAAATAAACATGATTGTCATTAGAGAAGTTAGAGTTAACACTTTACTAATTTATATTGTAAAATCTGATTAATCTATGTTCTTTGTCCTAAAAAGACAAAAAAAAACCAAAACCAACAGTGGTGTGCATAGAGTTCTCCCTCACTGACTTTGCCCATTAGTAACTATGAATTTGATAATAATTGGCCAATATTTTGAATTCTTCTTTGGAGTTGTTTTTATTTGTTTGAGACAGGGTCTCGCTTTGTAGTGCGGGCTGGCTTTGAACTTACAGTGTAGTCCAGGCTGGCCTCAAACTTGAACTCAAAGCAATCTTCTTGCCTCATCCTCCCCCATGGTAGGATTACAGATGTGTAACCCCCACACCCAGCATATTTTGAATTCATATTTTTAATATTCATCAGTCTAATGAACTTCCATTTGAATAGCTAATATGAGAATTCATCCTAATACAATTGACATTAAACGTTCACATCTTGGAAATAATTTCATTTCAGCAAAAATAGGTAACTAGATAGTTAATGTGAATGTATTTAATGCCATTGAATTATATACTTAAGAAGGTTTAAAATGGTAAATTTTGTGTTATATGCATTTTAACACAATTTTTAAAAATAGGTATTAGGTTAAAATTTAAAAGCTTAAATGTATCCTATCTTAAAGAGTCACTCGCAAATTTTTGTCTAGTATTCAATCAGAAGCCAAGCAAGTAAGGCTATAATTTTTTGAATTATTGCAAGCCATTAGAATTCAACTTAATAGGCATTACATGTTGCATCCTAGTGAAAAAAGGAACCAGGGCATCCTCAAAGTTTGACTTTCACTGTTAACATAGTTTACTGACTGAAAAGTCAGCTTAGGATTCTGCTTAAAAGTAGAAGTTGTTTTGTATTAGTTTTATAAAATTATATTCTCACAATTAATGAAAATTGGATAGTGCTTTCCAAGAGTCATATTATATTTCTTCATCTTTGCCATATTATCACAATTATTAAAAAACACTTATTTTGTGCTGTGCATTGTTCTAAACATTTTCTTCTGAGTTAAATAACTGGTTCTTCTTGTGAGTCTTCTGAAGTTGAAGTTGATGCTATTCCCAAATCACAGATGAGGAAACTGAGCTACTAAGACAGTTCTGTGACCTAAAGCCAAGTACTATGTAATGGAGTTGGTGGTAGTTTTAATTGCTTTTGTTTTTGGTTTGTTTTTTATTTGTTTTGTTTTGTTTTGTTTTGAATGGATACCTGTTGACTTTTGTGCAACATCACCATCCTGGTTCTTAGGGCTTTATTCTCTTTTTTAAAAGAAAGTTAATGAGAGTTGAACATGGTTATACATTTTAAAGTTTGTCTACCAATGAACAATTTTGTTTGTGTTCCTACAGGGCATTCTATGTGGACAAATCAAACTCGCCACCAAACTCCACATCCAAAGCTGCCTATGTAGATAAGGTAAAAATAGACTTTACACTTACTGATACTTTGTTATTCACAAACCTCCCTTAGTTTTCTGCTGTTCTTCTTAAGCAATGTGTAATTATATTTGGTCTCCAATCCTGTTGCCTCCATAACCAAATGATAGACTTTGTTAAAAGCTACCACAGCTGATACATCCCAGATAAAAGGATTTCTGCTTAACATGTTGAACTTTCTGTTCATCTCTTTTTTCTGCAGCTAATGAGGTCTCTCAATGCTTTGGATGAACTTTATCGCCTGGTAACCTCATTCATCAGATCCAAACGCATAGCTGCCTGTGCAAACACAGCTTGCAGTGCCTCTGGGGTTGGCCTGCTGTCAGTTTCCTCCGAGTTGTGCGACAGGCTGGGAGCCTGCCACATCATCATGTGCAACAGCGGTGTGCACCGGTATGTGAACTTCCCCGCCTTGCTTACGTCTTCCTTAGTCCACATTCTGTGTGGTGGTCCTTGTCTACATTTTGGCTAAATGAAATTAAAACTGGAAATATTCACAGGACTCAGGTGCATCTGGAATAAGATTGTGGATGGTTTCTGGGTTTACTTCTTATATTTTTAGTGACTATGCACTTCTACAATTATATTATGGTGGCCCAGAATCTTATCCCTTTTGCATTTATATTACCACAGTTGTATTTTAGGTACAAAAATGTGCATCCTTCTTACTTGCTCTAGGGATTTTCCTGGTAGGAGCTGAATCTAACTAGCTTAATAAAACTTTTCTCACAACATTCAGTGGCTCACATCCCTGTAAGCCAAGTGCTGTGAGTTAGACATTGTTAGGGAGTTAGTGCTGCCTTCCCACATCAAAAGCAGTGGTGGCTCAGGAGCTCACTTAATATGCTTTTCTGGAGAACTCAAGGAAGAATCTTTCCCAGGCCCTATTCAGGCATTTATCCTAGACAACTATGTTCCTTCTGAGGCAGCTAGGTTCATCAAATCCCTCCTCATAGTTATCACTCTTCTTCTATCATCTCTCATTTTCATGAGGAAATAAAACCTTGTGGATAGAAATAATAGAACAGAAGATTAGTTTTATTTATTTATTTACTTACTTACTTACTTTCAGTATTGAGGATTGAACTAGGATTGATTCACACTAAGCTTACATCCTTGAGCTCTTTTTTCCTTTGTTATTTGAAGACAGAGTCTTGCTAAGTTGCTGAGTTCCCCAGGCTAGGCTTGAACTTGGAGTCCTACTGCGTCACCCTGCCAGAATACTAGGACTACAGACATGTACAGCCACACCTAGATTTTAGTCATCATTTTAATCTGAGTAGGGAGCTAGTCTTCTATCAGACACATAGCTCTTCTTAGTACCAGATTTTGAAGGTGGTATCTATTTATTCAAATTTACATGGTTTTTAAACAAAGGATTGTAGTTGGTGCTGAAGACCATGCTCTGTAACATCAGAAATCAGAGACATTTGTGGTGGAGACAAAAAGCATGAAAAGCAAATAATAAAAAACTAACAATAACAATGATAATGAAACAACGTAAGATATTACACAATGATGAATACTAACACACAAGGAAAACCAGAGTACAAGAACTTATCAATGACTAGGAAAGTTACAGCTAAAGGATGAAATTCATTCTCATTCTTGGGGGTGGTTAGATCTTGGAACTTTCCATAGAGAAAGTGATGTTCAAATTGAGATTTGATGGATTGGGTTGTAGAGGTAAAAAGGGGAGAGAGGCCATTCAAGGCAGCATCTTTTCATCTGTAAAATTTTATTTTGACTAGTTTTGAAGTACTACACATTATGATCTTGGTTATGAAGTCTAGCAAGACTATTTCACTGAAGTGAACATTTTTTGTAGTCAACTAAACATGTAATAAACCTTTATTTTAATTGCTATATACTTTGTGCTCTTGCAAGCTTACTGACAGTTCAATTGAAAATATTATCTATAACTGAGTGAACCCAACATTATTTTACAACCTTTTTACTATTAGAGATCTTTCCTTTTTGATAGACCTGTGTTTCTTCAGTCTGTTACCATTCATTCACCCATTCATTATTTTCACTCATGTCCACTGAGCACTAATTAGGGGCCAGCATTGCTCCAGGTGCTGGGGTTACTGCATTGGAAAAATAAAGTCTCTGATTTCATATAATGTACATTGTTAGAGGAAAATGGATGATAAAGTAAACAAACAATACGCTGTGTGGCAGGTGGAAGAAATACACAAGAGAACAGGAATCAGAGGAGTGAGGTGACAAGAGTTAAAGGCACCTCTTTTCATGGAGTAGGAAGAATTCATTGGAGACCTGTGTGAAATGAAGCAGTGAGTTATGCACATGTTTCATAGGAAGAGCTTTTGAGCATTACGATCAGCTGCACAGACGTCCTAAGATGGGAGTGTGCGAGCAGTAGTCATGGAACAGCAAGGGGCTCATGGTGGCCCCAGCAAATATTATTACTTTCTTTGTGTTCTACCTTGCCATACTTCGAGATCATAGTTATGAGAGGACTAGATGCACTGTGACAACTAAGGAGACCCTTTCAACGTAACTTACAAGCATGTATTTTCACCTCTACATTAATTTACTGAAAGTCAATGCAGGGAAATCTGCCCTTTAGCATTGAAGACCATGACCGGATTGTCCAGATTACTGTCACAGATGATCCATGAACAGTTTTAAAATTAGAGAGGTGTCAAATTTGACAGAGAAACAGATTGAAGTTATACAACTATTTTGTAAGTACTGCTTTCATTGATTGGTATATAAGGATCATAAGAAACACTGAAATTTTAAAAAATTGACTCTATTTCTAATTCAAAACAAATAGAGTGCTAATTTCAGGAGATGTTTATTAAGATGTTGGCATTAATACATCCATGATAAGTGCTAAATTTAAACTTTATTTGAAAATTATACATTTTTATTTTTCTGTTATGCAGAATAAAATAGAGAGCTTGACATAATCTTAATTTTTCAGTAAAGTCTCCTCTTGGATTTTTTTATGGAGATAAAATGTGTGCTAATTTGTTTTGGAACTCAAAATCCCACAGAAGGCTGTTCCTAAAATAATCCTTTAATAATTCTAATTCAGACAGCAAGAGAAGAACCCAAGCTGATCCACACCTGCCTGAAACATTGAACAGGGAGGTTTGCCCTCATCTTCCAACAGAAGGGAGAAAACAGTGTTAATCAGAATAAATATTAGACAAGTTATTTTTATTATTTACTTTTCAAGTCAACATAAGAAATAGTCAACAATATGATTCGGTATCCACATTAATCTATTTCCTGCCTTTTCTGATTTTATTGAGCATAAACAGGTATCTAAAATATTTTTTAAAATATTAAGTTAGACTGCATATGTTTGATACTAAAAGGAAGAATATGGATTTTGGAAGGAAAATGCAGATTTAATTTGCATTAATGTTTAGATGTTTTAATGCCATTCTGAATCCAGTGCCAAAGCTTCATACAATAGTGGATATAAGATTAGTGGGAAGATAATTTTCTATAAATTATTAAAACATTCTCATAGCACTTAATGTGGCTTTGGTTTTACTAAATTCTCTTTACTAGGTAATCCTTCGCATGCTTTACAAGGCAGCTGATAAACTCTCTAGTTAATGCTCTCTTCAGCCATTCACTTTTGTTTAAGGTCTCTATTGCTATTGAATTTTGGAAGAATAGGATGGTCTCTTTTTAAAATCAAGTGTTTGCTTTTTAAGCAATATAAACAAGATTGAAAGGTGATTTAATAAAAGGTAAAATTTTTCAAAATTTTCTCTTCAAACATACCTTTTTACATTTTCCATCCTCTCACAACTTCGATCAAATAATATACATTTGAAACATTGCTTAATTAATGTATGTAGTGTATCAGACTGCTTGTGCTGCTGTAACAAAATACTCAAGACCAGGTAATTTAAAAAGAACAAAAATTTACTTCCTCACAGTGTGGGAGGTCTAGAGTCAAGGCGCTGGCAGATTCAGGGACCCGGTCTCTGCTTCCCAAATGGCACCTTGAATAAGCAGAACATGGCAGAAGGAGCGGAGGGCAAAATGGAGGGAGGCAGCTCCCTTTTACCTTTTTTATCAGGGTCCCAATCCATTCACAAGAGCCCTAATCTCATGATTTATTCACCTGCTGAAGTTCCCACCTCTTCTCTTACCCCACTGACAGTTAAGCGTCAATATGTGAATTTTGGAGGGCACAGCAAGAACAGAGTGTATGGTTAGTAGTCTGTTTTATGCTTAGAGCAGTTGTATATGTATTTTCAAAATGTGCATGTAGACTTTGAATGTGTCCCCAAAAGTTCATGTTGAAAACTCAGTCCCCAAAGAAATAGTATTGGGAAATAGAACTTTGTTAAGCACTGATTCTGTCATGAAAAGAGTGAATTGATGTCATTATCATGGGAGTGGTTACTTATCACGAGAATGAGTTGTTAGAATAGTGAATTGGACCCCCTCATGCTTTCTGCTGTCTTGTGCTTTCTTGTCCATCTACCTTTCAACCTGGGATAAGGCAGCAAGAAGGCCCTCACCAGATGCAGGCCTCTCAACCTTAAATGTCTCAGCCTCATCTATAAATTACCCAGTCTCAGGTATTCTCAGATAGCAGGACAACAGGGTCTAACACAGACTTTTTCTTTATCTATGTAGCTTATTTGCTACCTGATATACCAACCGTTGTGTATATCACAATTTACTAAAGTTGTATGATTTCTTTCTCTACTGCATGTAATGCCGTCAGAGAGGCATCTTTCTATATGCTCCTGTTCAAACATCAGTTTCATTTTCAAAGCTAAAATAAAACAAAACAAAAATTCTCCAGTTAGAACTACTGTGTCAATTGAAGGGAGGGCAGGAGAATGGGGAAAAATAAGAACCCAGATAGATTACGTAAAGGTACAAATTTCCAATGATGAATGTCATTATATTGTATACCTAAAATGTACCAATAAAATTAATTTTTTCAAAAAAAGAACTATTGCCGGGGATTTAGCTCCGTGGTTCCGCCGCTTGCCCCACAAGCGCAAGGACCCGAGTTCGATCTCCGGTACCAAAAAAAAAAAAAGGAACTACTGTGTCAAATATCTTTGGCATTTCTTTTCCTACAAAGACTTATATTGTGTATATGCCTGCTTTATTGACAGTCATTTTTGCCAAACTGAATATTTTCAAGGCATTGAATCAGCACTGTCTGTCACTTTTCAGGTTCTCTTTTGTGCCCGTGCCAGTTATTTGTTGCAGGCAATCAAAAGCTTGCTACAGGGATTTCTAAATTTCCCTTTCTTCCTGCAGCATCTTTCCATTCAGTGTGGCAATTTAATTTGTTTTGGTTCTTTATTCCCGCCCCTGCTTGATAGCCAGCCTCTTTTACTTTAACCAGTATAGATCAGTGTACTGCATATGTTATAAAACCAAAAGCATGAATCTTACTGAGTCCAAAAACAAAGATACTATTTTCCATCCACTATACTGTTTTCTGCTTCCTTAGTCAATGGAAAGAAGTAAAAAGTTGCAGGGGTACCTGTAAGCATAAAGAATGTACCAAAGAAATTTCTAGAGAGGGCAAGAAGTCTGAATCAGAGTGTTTCACCTTCTAAGGACTTGTTTGGAAGAGTTTTATCCTTGTACTGTTTTTTACTCTGTATGATTTGGTAATGAGTTATCAGTGGTGTCAGAGCCTTGGTTGGCCTGGTAGGCAGGTGGCTGACTTGAGTTCAGATCTTCCAATGCTGCCTGGCCTGTGACATCTTTGAACCTGAACAGTGGAGATCTGTATACATGAATTCCTTTTTGTTTTCGTGGTTTCTTGTGAGGTTTAGTCTCTTCCATAAAACAAGGCCCAGCATTTTTAACTAACATACCTTGCATTCCGTCATCTGGAGGGAGGTTGCTAGTGGCATCATTAGGACACCTCACTGTGTCTGCACCTGCACCCTGCTCCGTGGCATCCTAACCCTCCTGTGGGTACAGCCCCACACAGATGTGAGAAGGAAACTGTCTGCAAGGCCAACTTGCCACATCTGTTAAATAACAGTGATGACATCATACTAGCTATTGCCTGCCTAATCCATTGTGAGGCTGTAACTAACATGTTGTAGAAATTAGCTTTAACATATAAAAAGTTTTCGGAACTAGATTAAAACTGATCTCTTTCCAAAATGCACTTATTAGTAGGTTATTTGGAAATTATGATATATTATCACATTTAATGATGTTACCAGTGGTGGATGAATTCCCAGGGCCTTCCTCCCTGGATTTGCCCTCCAACAGAAGCTTGTTGAACTCATCATGTAACCACAGTGTAATACTAAACATTTCTTAAGGAAATTAAATTCACAAGTTAATATACAGATAGACCTAGAAAGAAATTTGTACTGCCAATATGGCTAATAGAATAGTTTTTATTCCAAATGAAGATAGTGTAGTAACTCTTGGTTTATATAAGCAACTGTAAAACTTTTACTCAGTTAATATCAATTAACAAGTTTTAAAAGCACTTTGAATTTTAAAAGACTGTTTCTTCATAATATTTTATTCTGTCATTACCATGACATCAAAGGACAAACTGACAAATAGGCCCAGATTAGGTAATGCAGAATCTTGTAAAAGTAGAGCATTCAAGGTAACCTGACTTAGGTAATCAGAGTCCCAATACAGCAAATAAGAGAGCTGCATCTTTTGTATTATGTGAAGATATATACATTCAGAGGAATTGGTTTGCTCTTGGGATCCATATGTGGGTTAGATTTATGTATGGGACAAATAGAATAAATTACTTCCATACATAAATGAAAGTTTCAAATGTATCCATTTATTTTTGTGCAAAAGAAGTTTTGTAAGAGATCCAGAAACAAGATTAGAGAGACATTTGAATTCTAAATCACTAGAAAGATGGCTAAATGGAACCAAAGAGATGTTTTTGCCAGCTGATGATCCAAGAGTTTTGTACATTTCCAATAAGGAGTAGTTCTAAGATTATGCTGTTATCTTTAGGAGAAAAAATATAAAATACTGAAATAATGCGGCTCTGAAGAAAAAGTATATCCTACTCATGGTAGATTGGTAGCATTGTCTTTTCTGTAAGTGAAAATGTTAATTACTCTCATATATTCTTTGAATTAGAAATGAATCCAGATTTTTAGATTTTACTAAATTATAAAATAGGCAAGTAAACACTGAAATTTATGCTAATTTAGATAACCAGATAAATAATACAAGTATTTCTGTTATGTTAATAAGAAGTCAAATATTTCAAGTATGATAACAGTTTCATTCTTCTACTTTTGTCTGTTACCTTCTATAAAAGTGCTTTATCCTAAAAACATTCACATTTGCAAGTGACATCTGTTACACTATTATATGTTGGATTTTTCAATATCATTAGATTTGCAGTCAGCGAAGACTAAAGATATTATATACATCAAGTATCAAGTAAAGGGGCTTTGGAAAAACAGACATGAGGATGCCTTGTGAATGGACTGCACCATGTCAGAGAAGGCTTTCCAGAGTTATAGTTGATCTGGGTTTAAAACATTGCTAAGAATTTTCACGGACTGTACTTTGGGTATTAGGAGCAGGAGGTATTCCAAGAGAATGAATGGAGAGAAAAGAATAATCAGCTGATTTTAGGGTTTGAATTTGAAATGACTCATAAAGGGTCATCTATTGAAGGCTTGGTCCGTAATGCAGCAATATCCCTGGGTTAGGCTTTAGGGAAGTGATTGGATTGTGAGGGCTCTGATATCATTACTAGATTAACTTTTGGTTTTATTGATAATTTGATGACATTAGGTGGAAAATTATGAGCTGGGGCCTAGTTGAAAGATGAGTCATGCATGGTGGCATGACTTTGAAGGATATATCATCTCTTGGCACTCCCCCCCCCTTTCTCTCTCTGTCTCCCCTCCCCGCTCCCTCCTTCCCTCCCTCCCTCGCTTTCATTTTCCTGGCTGCCATGAGATGAGCAGCTTTCCTCTGCCATGACTTTCACTGATATTCCTGCCTCACCACAGGCATAAAAGCAATGGAGATGGATGACCATGGACTGAAACCATGAGCCCAAACGAACCTTTTCTCCTTTTAAGATGTTATTTCCAAATGTTTTATCACAGTAACAGAAAGCTGATGCACACAGCTGCCAACTGTAGCCGTCGAGAAAAGTGACAAATCACCAGTAGTACTTATAAGATTAATATTTACTGGTGCTCTACCTCCTCATCCACTGTGTAACCTGAAGCGTAACTGCCCCAAAATAAAACAGAAAGATCAAGTAAAAATGTATGGAAACAAAGTTCTATTTAATATCTTGGATAAACTTCTCAGAAAACAATTGTGGTGTAGTGTCAAAGAACTGGAGAGACAGATAAAAACTACATACTAGATACCTCCTTTAGTATGGGTGTCATCAGAGAACCTTTGAGGAGTATGGAAGAAGTCCAGTGGCAAGTAGGAGGACACAGGAATAGAGAGGTGGTGTTGAGGATCTTCAGCCAGCTGGGATTGTGAGCAGCCTATTCAGTTAAATCCTAAAGAGTAAAATAAAAAAGAGGTAAATTGATGAAAGATTCCAGGCTTAAGTGTCTGTAATATTAAGAAGCAAATTGAAACCTGGTGGCTTATGGTATTGAAGTTCCTATATTACACACAGTAGTTTCTTATTCATACACATTCTCAGCATAGTCAATATCTTTGCAAATGCCTGAGTGTTCAGTTACCCAACCCAAAAGGTCAGTGATTACCTCTCTGCTAACCTGTATAATGAAGTGAGATCAAAGACAATCACACCCTACCATGCTTGCATAGAATGTTTTTGCCCAGCAGTTGATTTTTAGGAAACCTATGTTTAAAGATATATGCGAAGAACTTTCAGAAAATGTACTGAAAGTTGTAATAGAAATTCCCATTATCTTTAATGAGAATTTCATGGCTAATTCCCTGTGCAGTGCTGAAAATGTGCCCCTTAGACGCAATTGCTTTTTTGCCTTAAGATAGATGGAGTGAGTGGAGTATTCAATTTAACTCTGCTTCTGCCTCCAGAATCTCACTCCAGCTGTTACCCATCACTTCTGCATTCTGTTCTGCTGTTTCCACAAGGCTCCTCTTTGCCCGTCATCTCTTTGCTTTCTTTTCAAATATTCATTAACCCCTTGCTCTCTGACTATAAAATATAGGAATCCAGTACATTTATGGGGAGATTGCATCAGTAGAGTCTATTTGACAAAACTCACATAATTATAATGTTGAAAGCATCCATAGATATCTGGAGATTGTTCCCATAAATTATACTGAAAAATAGCCTATGTGAATACTGGCTTTTGAACTGCAGCTATCATTTTATTGACATTCAAGTTTTCCTAAAGGAAAAGTACAAATGTTTAATATGTAGTGTGCCCGAGAGTGTGCATAAGGTAATTCATTGTTAAATAGTTGGCTCTTTTTTTGCACAAAAAAGTATATGTCACATTAAGAAAAGGGCTCCTCTGTTATAGAGGAGTGAGAGCCTAAGTGTTGAGTTTTTGAAATCCCCGTCGATGTGTGGCAATTTTCTCAAGCTTTTCATTTGTCACCAATGCATCCCTGTGGGTGCGTAAGGTGGGAAAGATCAATAGGTCATCAGCTGGCCTTTCCATAGTAGTTTTGCAAGGGCTCTGCCTGTGCAGAACCAGGACAGCCACCTGGGGATTGGTCAGTATTTAACATAGTTCATTAGCATGCAGATGTACAGTTCTCCTTGCAGTAGGGTAATCTAAGGGAGCAGAGGAAATATAACCATGCAACGTGAAAGAACTGGTTTCTTCAATAACATGTTTCATTCTCCTTGTCAATAGACTTTTCATGGGGGTGCTCTATGCTCTGTAGTTAAAAATAATTAGAATCCAGAATAAATGTGAACACAGTAGAAATGAACCTGCTTAAAAATGTGTGGAAAAAGGAACATATTCTCCCTTCAGTTTATTTTTACTACTTGATCACTGTATAATTGATATACTTAGCATGCTTCTAATCTAGTTTCTTTTTAATCATAAACACATTTTTAGTACCATGAGCTGTACATCCATGATGAAGGAATTTGGGCTTCCTGAATTTATCTCTACAAAGACAGTGCATTTAGAATATAAATAATGATCCCAAGACTGTGATTGTTGAATTATGCATGAAGGCACCTAGAATTTTGTGAATGTATTAATCTACATGATACAAATTTGGTGTACTGCAGCCCTGAATTGTGGATCAGAATGGTTTCATAAATCCTGTCATGTAAGCAGGTGATCGCATCACCTGGTCTCTCAGAGACACATGGGTGAAAAGGGAATAATGGCTTCTTTGTCGCAAAGCTGGAATGAAAATTAAATGAGCAAGGAAGTGATCTTGCACGAAAGAAAATTCTGGCTGTTCAGACTAAATCTGTGTTCTGACAGTGCATCCATCTTCTCATCACAGAGTTAGAAATATGAAACACCTCTGGCTTTTTAATTTTATTTTTTGTAGTGCTCGCTATTGAGCCGAGGGCCTGTACATACTAGGCAAGCTCTGTATCACTCAGCTACAGCTGTGGCCCACAAAACACATGTATTGAAAACCACTAAATTATACCTAATAGAATACAGCAAAGCCTGTGAAGCATCATTACAAACCAGAGTTGGGGCTCACCACAGGATAAAAATACAAGTTAATGCTTCTGATCCATAAGAAATAGGATACACAAAACCCTGGGACCTATTAGAGCTTATTTTTAGAATCCTTCTTTGATAGCTCATAGAAAATCGTTGAAGAGCAGCAGAATAGGTGCTCTTGAATTAAGGATAGAAATTTTTTCTCAGAATGAAAAACCAAGAGGGTATCCTGGAATAAAGAGAATGTTTAGGACTGGAAAAGAGTCAAGTACTGACATTTATTTATTCATTCATCTGTTTGGGGGGAACAAAACATAAAACACAACAATAAAATGTACCAAGCACTGTGTTCCAACTAGGAAAGGAGGTGGTCACGGTGCTCACTGTACTTATCTAACCTAGGGAAGCACACTGGGGAGACACAGAGCCAAGGTAGGGAGCACCAAGCTAGCATGAGAACAGGAGAAAGATAGAAGATCGTGTTAAGTGACTGCTGGGTTTTTTAAGTGAAGTGAGCCAAAGAAGTGTGTACATCCTTCTCAAACTATGATAGAAAAGATATAAACTTATCATTTTGACAGTGTGAAAGAGCTAGTTCTCTTGAGGCTTTAAACTTACCCTTCCAGCTTGAGAAAATATTGATAAATAGTGAGTAGATGACTTTTATGGTATAGTAATTAATAGTTAACATAAGACTAATCAGTATATTGTACATTTTCCAAATATTAACAAAACTCATTCAGAATTGTTAATCAGCAAATGTGATAGGAACAATGATTAAATCCAGATAAAGGTAAATGTAAGCCATCAGTTAGGAAAAAAAATAATATTCCACTTACAAGCCATAAGGGAATCTGTGATTGATTGCCCCTCACTGTTATCATTTCACTGAATGAATACTTCTTGAAAAAATAGTTGGCAAATGCAGAGTATGAGGAAATGAATCTTGTCTTCTAGGAGCATAACTACAGTATTATTGGCACATATTAGGAATTCATCTAATTTTTTCTCTAATGACATATTGAATGCTCCCTAAGGCTCAGGAAGGCTAGTAGAAAGGCTAGTCAATGTAGACACCAATCTAGCCTACAGGTACTGGTGATGGTAGTGGTACTATTAATGAAAATTGCTATTATTCACTATAAATGCTATATATATATATATATATATATATGTATATTGTGCTAAGTACTAAACATGAATAATTTCATGTAATACTGAAAGCAACATTCTGAGTTATGCTCTATTATTAACCTCAAGTTATAGAGGAGAATTTTAAAACCTTAAATAACTTGCTCAAGGTTATATAACTATTAGCAAGGGCAGAACCCTACTCAGGAAGTTTACTCCAAGGTTCTTTCTTTCTTTTTCTGTTTTTTTTTTTTTGAAGACAGGCTCTCGCTATATAGTTCAGGCTGGTCTTGAACTCACTATATAGCCTAGGCTGGCTGCCTCAGTCTACCAAGTGTTAGGATTACAGGCATGCAGCACCATGCTAGGCTAATGTCCATATTCATAACCCGTCCACCTTTCATATGAGTATGATGGAGTATGACTGGAGGTATGGTATGTGACTTAACCAGATACAGATAAGATGGTATACACAAGGGAGAAGCACATGAGAGCTATGAGAGTTGGTATTTGCAGAGAACTGTAAACAATGTAGGTAAAGCATGGAGTAGAAGTCAAGAAAACAAGGGGCCACCTTGTGAAGGCCTTGAATTTCATGTTAAGAATTGGGAAGCCACTCAAGTGTTTGCATTTTCCTTCACACTTTAAAGCTCACCTTTGCTATGGAGGAAGACCAATGGGAAGGAGCCAGAAAGAAAAGGTCAGAGTAAGGTTCCACCAGTATAGGCAAGAGATGGTATTAGCAGTAGAGTTAGAGAGGAGAGCACTGAGAAATTGTAAGAAATATGATGTTAGCAAGTATGAAATATACTGCAGCAGATACATTAACAGATAGAACTCACACACAATTAGTCTCTTATAATGGATGAGTTTAACTTGGCAACTTGGGATTTTATAAAGTTCCTTACTCTGGAGATGAAATGTAGTAGGTAATTGCAAGTCCCGAGACAAGGATTTTTGGAAGGTAATTGTTTTAATCCTGATCATACCAACTACGGGGAGGTTTTGTAAAAAGGAGAAGGTTAAAGTCACAAAAAAATCAGTGTACAATAAACCGTTATAAATTAAATGATTTCTGTGCCTCATTTCTCTTCTCTCTCATCATGGTCAATGAATATGTTTCATTTCTCTTAACCTCTTTCTCATCAGGGTTAGTGAATCTCTAACACACTTGTTTCTTAAAGATGCTATTATGGGACCACAAGGAAAGCACCAGAAAAGGTGAACACAGTTAGAAACAGAGCAGAGTCATTTACATTTCTCCAACATCTTTAGTTCAGAGTTTGTTGAAACTAATCTACCTTAGACTTCCCAGGACAGAATTTCAGATGATGCTTGGACTGCATAAAATCAGGTGCCCAGCAGTGCTGTGCATCTGTCACGGGAAGCTTCTGTGGATGCAAGAGTGGTGTGCAAATAGCAGTAGTAGCTGCTGATGTCCCGGCTTCCTGCCTCCATCCTTCTTCCTGGGATTTAGATAGATAGTTGTTTTTCTTTTCCAAAATTTGAATAATACCACCTAGGTAACTTTGCTTAATAAAATATCACAGAGAACCACATCTGACTAGACTACTAATAATTTGTTCTGGACTTTATTTAAAGGAGAAACAGTGAAGAGTCTCGTAGAATAAAGAAAATGACTTCAGGTTTTATGATATAAATCTATAAAAGCTAAATGTAAATCTACAACTATGTAAAGACTTAGAATTCATAAGAAGATTATTAACAAAATAATGGGTTTCTCAGGCTGGCTTTGTACATGGCGTCTGCAGGATGCATGTTCCCTGAGGGAATTTTCTCCCTCTTGTTTCCATGATTGAAGGCAATACCATGGTTATAAAGGATATTGAAAAGGAGGTGGCACACATGGAAGTCTAGAGCTAAATAAAATCAGGCTGTGATCCTGTGATACAATTTTATGTCAGGTCAAAAATCAGAATAATTTCAAAATTCTCCACAAATATTTATTTCCCTTTATATTTACAAAATCAAATGAATCTCTTTGTTACTGAATGTGAATCAATATGAGTTTCAATGATTAGCTAGTTTATAGAGATTGTTAAAGGGTACTGTCTAATGTGCTTCCATTAAAAAAGCATCGTTTTAGCACATGGCCCCTTAAACTCAGAAAACTTAAACATATGCCTTTCAACTTGAGGTTTGATCCTTGGTACAAAAACCAAATGCCATGTTTTTCTAATAGTAAATCATTCTGCTAATTATAAATATGACATCAAAAAAATCATATTTATCCATGTGATTCAGTTATACAATTATAAATTCTCAAAATAGTTATACAATTATAAATGCTCAAGTAAGTTTTGAATTATCAAGATGTATCTCTAAATTCAGTGATTACAATCATTTCTAAGAAGTAGTTTTTATTTTCAGCTGAATACTTAACATTGCTGAGGAAAACAGTCGAAATTTTCAAACTAATATTTAGTTCCAGTCTATTTTTTTTTTTTTTTTTTGGTACCGGGGATCAAACTCAGGACCTTGCTCTTTCAAGGCAAGCAGCAGAACCACTGAGCTAAATCCTCAGCCCCCAGTCAATTTTTAAAATGTAGGGATATAAAAAGAAAATATCCCTGACTAAAGGTAACATTTTCTGTTTTTTGATTGCTTCAATTTTTTTTTTTACCTCTACATCTACATAGTATCATTTATGGTAAATTGTGGCTACAAATTCACAGAGCCTTATCACCCTGGTTTTTCAGTTATTTTTTTTAATATGTGAGGTTATGACTGAGTAACCCTCCTCCACTAGTAATCCAAACCTTTGAGATTTTCCCCTAGAGATGGCAATATAACAACTAGCTTCCAAGCAAAACCTCAGAGTTCCTGAGAGTGAGTATACTGAGAGTTACCAAATGAATCCACAGTAGGGAAACAGCTCAAAGCCATGAGCCTCCCATCATTCTGGTTCCCATGTATGTTTCATTGTGAGTTCTGCATTGCCCAGGTGGCCCAAAAGAAGTCCTGCATCTCCCTAAGTGTCCAATTTAATGCATTTAAACCTTGGGGGATTGGTCTCCTTGTTCAGTACAATTTGAATCAAATTTGAATGACTCAGTGGGCCTCTAGAGCTTTGGAAATGTAATTAGAATTTAACTGATGTTTTTGTCTGTGATCGTGGTAAATTAGCAAATATGTAAAGGTCCTTAGGTTTTTAGAATATCATACCTAATTTATTATAGAAATGCCATGAATCACCTTAAAAGGGAAGATTAATCTATAGAAATACCTACTTTGAACAACATTTAAAATCTTAAAAATTAAATGTAGTGTTATAAATATATATTAATAGATGTTGAGATGTAGTATTTGGCATTTAAGCCAATTAGAAAATCAAACTTTGTCTCTCCAGTAAGACTTAGTTGAGGAGAGACTGAGGTAGGGGTTATATCTTGATTATTTTGTACCCCAGCATTTGCAAATAGAACTGGTGAACATCATTTCATGTGATTTCCTAACTCTGCAGTTTGACATATAAAGTTGAAACCTGATGTCTGAGATCAATTGGAATAAACACATAAAAGAAATCACAAAGAATTTCATTACCAACCACAAAGTTATAGTCAAGCGAACTCTATTTTGTTTAATTTTGATTTATAAAAAAATAAAAGAAGGGGGGCCAGAGATTTAGCTCAAAGGTTCCAGCACCTGCCTCACAAGCTCAAGGTCCTGAGTTTGATCCTTGGTACAAAAAACAAAAAAAAAAACTAAACAAAAAAATAAAAGAAGTTTGTTGGTAGCTTCATGGCAATTATCGTGACCTTATGACATAAATTACCTCAGGGCTACTTGAATGAACACCTCTTTAAAACAAAATGGACCATTAAATATAAGAATTTTTAAATATTTAAAATGCAGTGAAGTTTGAGAAGGTGGGATTCACAAAGTCTCATGTTCCTCAACTTCTTCAAATAATGTGTTGCCCATAATGAGGAGGCTTGTACAGAAATATACCGCACGAGCTCAGTAGTGACAGGTGGAAATGGCATCACCACAGGCATTGCTCAGCCTCACACACTCATTTCAGGTCATTCTTGTGGCGCTTTATGAGGATCGTGTATGTGGTTCTCTGCTTATAGATGACAAGTGGAGAATGAAACTAGAATTAACCCACCCGAAGCCCCGCAAAGCAGTTTATTCCTGGTACCTCTAGTTGTGAGAGACCTGTTGTCAGCTGCCATTTTACATTGGGGAAGAAGTTCCATGATATTTTGAAAGCAGTGAAAGACTGATAAAATTGGACCAGCATTCCAGATTAGGGACAGGTTTTTTTTTTTTTTTTTTTTGTCATGGTATCAACACACTGGCCACAAACAAAAAGAAGTTCTAGATTGAGTGGAGAAAATAAAGTACACAGGAGAGATGGTGGAAGATGGTACCTTAAGCATCGGGATGAATAGCTTCTTTTTGCAAATGTTGCCATTGGAATGCAACTGAAAGTGCTTTGACTATAGTATTGGTAAGATGTTAAGGTTTGATACTAAGTATCAACCTTTGATAATTTGCTAAACAAGTTGCTCTTTTATATCATGTAATATAAGGATTGATATTCTTTTTGTGTCAGCTAAAGAAATAAATAAGAAGACTTCCTAATACTAAATGCTGACCCCCAAAGCCCCACATGTTTTGCCTTAGGCTACTTCCCTAACTCATTACCTTCTTTCTGTGCATCATGTGCATCAGTGTATTGAGCTCCATATTTGTTTGGAGCAAACCAAACAAATATTAACCTCAGGCTCTTTGAACTTAATCTTCCTGAAATAGTTTTCCTAAAAACAGCACCAGCGTCTGCATTCCATCCCCTATTAGTACTTGTCCATGTTATATTGATAGGAAATTAGCTTTTCTAAATAATTTATCCTCGTGTCATACTCTGTATTTTCTTCTTTATTTTTTTTCTTCTCACTAAAATTTGATAATCAAAAGGAGTAGGAGCTAGCTTTGTTCACTGGTACACCTGCACATCAGTGGAAAAGTGGAGACTGGAATCAGAAATTCATTGCCCTCTTTAAAAAAAAAAAAGGAATAGCAAATCACAAAAAAAATAGAAATTAAAGTTAATATTTATCCAGAATGCCAGAAAAAAATTAATTGTAAGGTTTACAATGCTAATAATAATGACAAGCATTACAAAATCTATAAAACTATTTTATTATTGCCTGACTATCCCCTCCCATTTTTAGTAACATTGCTTTTGATTGCCTCTTCAAAGTATAATAATTTGGTAATATCACTTTCTGGAAAGCAAATAAGAAAGTTATTCTCTTTTCTCTAGCATGACTGATCAAATTTAAATTACTGAAGTTCATAAAAGCCTTTGAACATCAAAATGCATTATTGTTAATGACTTGTGCGTTTTTAAATTATTCTCAAATACAAAAAAACGCCTGTGAGATTTTTTAACATATGAACCATAATGTTTAGAAGATTATTCTCCACAGAAACTTTTGCTTTATGCATTTCAAATGTGTTTCTTCTTCACCACACACACCTACAGGCCTGGAAACCCCAGGATGTGGGCATATTGCACCTCAACTTCTGGCCATGCCTCTCCTTTACAACATGGAATGACTGTGCAGTGGGCAGTAGGAACATTCTAGATGCCGTTCCTGCACCAGACACCACGATAACCTAACTATAAGTGGTAATAACTGTATATCGTGTAAGTAGGTCTCAGCAAACCTATCCTGAATGTGTCCAACTCAACTTCCTTTAGCTTAGCTCCAGAAACAGCTACACTACCCATCATGGCAGAAGGAGCTGGGATGTAAAGAAGACAGCTATGACCTTTTTCAGTTAAGACATTTTACTTTGGCAGATTTGTAAACGCATGCCAGTGTGTGAACACGCTGCTAAGGCCTCTCCCAGAACCTTGAAAAAGGTCTGTATAAGTAAGGGACCCTGAAACTCAAACTTTCTCGGCTTGGCAATGAATCCACTCTGCTAGCCCTGAATGGTATTTGTAGGTACAAAATAAACATCCAAAAAATATTTGTTGACTAATTGAATGAATGAGTGGAAAAATACTTTTTTGTGTTTCTTCCATAGAATTGCTAAAAGTATCTTTCAAATTAAATCAGAACCATGAACTATAGGTTATATTTATCATATTAAATATGTGCTAATTACCTGAGTGAGTTATCTGTGCTCAACACAAAATGTGTCAAGGAGATTTATTAATCATAAGTACAAATATATTGACTCTTTCTGTTGGCTTTCAGGGGGGAATTTAACAGTTCTTTGTAATTGTACCACTCCATTGAGTCCATTTCCTCCAAAGTATTGAGTCAGTATTTGGAATGTCTCATTACTGAAATTATGGAATATATTGAATATATTTGCCTTTTTATGAAAGACAAATACTACTCTATGACATTTATTATTTTTATGACTTCTAGGGGAGTTGTCTAAAAATAATTAATGAGGGCCAGGGATTTAGCTCAGTGGTTTCGCCGCCTGCTGCACAAGCAGAAGGACCTGAGTTCGATCCCCGGTACCAATAAATAAATAAAATAAATAAATAAATAAATAATTAATTAATAATATAACAGCTAGAAGGAGCTGAAAATTTTGAAGGCCCATATTTTCCAGATAGAGTGAAAATATAAATTTATTTAAATTTTAATTTAAGTGTCCATTCTAGAACACAGAGATATTGTTGAAGAGAGATTGGGTGATGAAGCGGGAAACCTCATTTTGGATAGGAGTTACTTAGAGTTCCTGATCATGGGAATGCTCCTTTCCCTCCCCTGAGGTTAGGAAATCAGTCACTCTGGTAAGCCAAAGTACCTATGAAATCAAATGACCTCTTGTAAAACCTGACTCTGAGCATACATTTATGTGCTGTTGAAAAACCATGTGCCACTTGCTGGACCTGAAGACTTAACCAATGCCAGATATCAAAGTGCTTCCTGCAAATGCTAAATTATTCCACTTGGCATTGAGATCGAGATCGCTGAGAGAAGCTAAAAGTTACAAGGCAAATGATGGTACGTTGACAGCAAAATTGTGGACTCACCGCTAGACTGTCTTCCACATGCTTAGTTGAGGATGGTAGAATTCTGTGATGCCATCCATGGAAATACTAAGCCTCCATTAAATCCATCAACCGTGATTTTCTTGTTCAAAATTTGTCCTTTTTAAAAAATTTTAAATCAGTGTTGGAATCTAATTAGATTATATACAGCAGTTATTATGAAAAGGTAAATATATGTACAGTCAACCTTTTTGGATATGCTGGTAAGAGAAAAAACATGTATCTGTTTGCAGGAAGAGTTTGCTGCTAAATCATGTGTGATTGATTCTAAAGAGGTGACATTTTGAGATACTGTGTGAGTGTGCACGTTACTGGCTCTATGATTTCCCAATTGCTATAAAATCTTTTAAAGTCTCTGGCAGATAATTTGCTGCTGTGCTGCTGTTTACTAAAACTGGAACAAAGGGAGAATAAATCAGTTTAAAAGGATTAAGAAAATGAATAAAAATTATAGGCTGCCTGTAAAAAAAAAAATCCTCTGAGTGTGTGTTTGTTATAAGTAGAGTAGAGCATGTCATGCTTTATTAGGAAAGCACAGGCATATTCTGGCATGGTTAGCATAAAATAAAAAAAAATTTTTCTTAGCTTCATTCAACTGGTATAATAAGCATTATTGATTAAAATAAGATCAATAAAGATTTAAAATTGGAGTAGAGGAGACCTTACGGAGGAAAAAGGTTATGGTCTTTTGAGTAGGCAAGCAATTAAATGCTTTGTAGAAAATTGACTTTTTATATATGAACTGTCAGTTATACTACTTGGCCTTCAGTTGCCATAGACTCTTGTGCAGCATGCATGTAAGCCTGAAACAATATGCATTGTTACTAGACTCGTACATGAAATATTTGTAAACATCATGTACAATCTAAAATGAATTATAAAACTTTAGTTCATCTAAACATCTGTTATTAAAGCTTTCAAAAGAATTCTCTGCAATGGTAATGATAATGAGGAAGCTGCTTTTGAAGTCATTTAACATGTTTCTCTTTAGGTATATATAATATGTACTGTAACATAGTTCTACCTTGTCAGGTTCTTTCTACTATTACAACTGTAATGTTTTAAATTCCTTTCTCCTTTTTTTTCTTAATTCACCACAGTCTACCAAATTATTAGACTTCTATGTTACAGCCTCATAAACTGTGGATAATGAGTTAGATATTCTTTGCCTAGAAGTAATGATAGTGTTTTTTGTTATTTCTAGGAGAAAATACTGGGTAGATCTAGAAAAATACATGAGAAGAGTACCAAACCACAGGGAGGTCAGTGCTGAAATAGAGAAAAGACTTATCAAACTACAATAAGTCAAACAAGGAAGTATAACAAAACAATAGAAATTTTCAGAAAAACTTTTAAAATTAATGAGCATTTTTTAGGAAATATGTCCAAAAGCTACCTCCAAACAATCCCATTCAGAGACCAGTGCCTAAAAATATTATAACTAAACACAGAGGACAAAATGTGGCAGAACAGAAAAGAAATGCCTAGAGGGAAGAAAAAAGAGTAAAGACTCACCAGTCTCTTACTGCTGGTTAGAACACACTTTTCAGGGTTGCTCCAGGCACCACATTTGTCTTAGCCACTTTCTCATGCTGGGACAAAACACCTGACCACACCTTAAAGGAGGAGAGCCTAACTTCAGCCCACATTTTCAGTCCATGGATGGCTGGCTCCAAGGCAGAAAGGATATGGGTGGAAGGAACTGGCTGAGGAAAGATGCTCACGTCATGGCAGCCAGGAAGCAGAGCACAAAAGGAGGAGCCAGGGAAGCAAACACACCCTCCACGGTCCCACCCCATGACTCAGGTCTTCCAACCAGACCCCACCTCCTAACAGCACACGCCACTATAGATTCATCAGCAGATTAATCCCCATACAGGTATAGTGCCCCAAGACCCAGTCACCATCCAAACACCTCAGCTCTGAGCACATGAGGCTTTGAGGAGAGACATTCCAGATCCGAACCATGACAACACTGCCTTAGAACTAATGACAAGGTTTTGGGGGTTTTTTTTGAAACTTTTATAGAGAGATTTCTTAGATTGGATCCAAGAAACACATTTTTAAAATCAAATCTCACCTTTGTGAACAGTAATTTCATTGTTTAGTTTTCTGAGATGTATGTGTATAAATAATCTATTAACTATGTGTAGAAATGATGTTGTGATCTAAACTATATGAAATATCAATAAATAATATTTTTAAAATTTATTGTGATTCCAGTTATTTAATTTTCTATGGAGAATCTCTTTTCTATGGAGAATCTCTAGCTTATTATAGGTTAGTCTTAAGTTTAAATTCTTAGCTTATAGCTTCAGTAATGTTCTCCTATAACCTTATACAACTGTTCTATATAGAAAAATCAGTGGCTCACTGTCCAGCCAGTTTGATTTGGCTGATTTCCGACTTTGAAATGAGTAACCCAAACAGTCTCACAGGACATTACTGCAAACCAGTGGGATCTGACTTGCCTTTGCCTCGGTACACAGATGCACCCTGAGTGTGACGCTGGAGCAGACCATCATTCTAGCCAGAAGCCACGGGCTGCCTCCTCGCTACATTATGCAGGCCACAGATGTCATGAGGAAGCAGGTAAGTCTCTTCTTGTATAGTTTAGGGTAGTTGCTTTACAGACCCATTAATCTTTCTTTTGTTTATTTATCAGGTGCCTGACAGGTCCCTAAAAGTGATGGGCCCTTCTCCAGGCACGTAACAGCCAAGCAAGTCATGAAAGAGAAACTCCTAATGATAACACAGGTGGACACTTAGAGGAGGATTCTCCAAGGATCTTGTATAACCCTGAAAAAATATGTCTATGCAATAACCTGAAAGAGAAAGGGGATTAGCAGGCAAAATGGGACAAGAGTGGATTGGCAGGCAGGAGCATATATAAAGGACCCTGGACATATGGTATTTTCTGGGAAATGTAAGTGATTTAGTAAGTTTCTAGAAATAGATTGGGAGAGGGACAGTGGCAAGGAAGAAGAAGAATGAATTGAAGGGCTTGCTTGCCTCTGGCAGTCTCCCCTGTCCCATGCTAAGTGTGTGCATTATTCTGAGGATAAAGCACTGATCTCAAGTTTTTATGGAGGATGAATAGCAGGCTCTGGACTATCTTTAGGCTACTGGAACACTTCTAGATGAGAATGTACTCTCAAAAGTAGAATGAACTTTCTATACTCTAACCCAGTAGCATTTTAAGTGGAGTAGCTTAGGTTTTAGCCCCTAGAATGCTTTTTAAAAACCAAAAAATCACAAACTTTCAATTTAGTAAATGGGTTTGATTTAGTAAAAAAGATAATGAATAAAATGACACAAAATTGAAAAATATCAATTTTATTCCATCACCTTTTCTTTGAGCTACCACAGCAGCAATCTATTTGCTGACTTGTTTTGACTTGTCCAGTAATAGTGATTTAATTTTTAACACATGCTTTTATAATTATGGCTACTTTATTTAGTACAGCATATACCTCTCAGACAATCATAAATCCCCTTGGGCTTGCTCATAAGATTACACAATGCAGTGTGGACCAAGCTGGTGGAAAAAATATATCCGTTAAAAAGGCCACCATCAAGCCAGAATCTACAATGAAGAGATGGGCACAGGGAGTGGAAATGCATGGGTGCTTCTGGTAAGGAACTTGGGAGCTGAAGATGAACAGCCAAGAGGAAAGAAGAATTTGCTAAGTAAACGTTAAATCTACTAGAAGCGTGTGCCATACTGTCCTTCAGTTGGCAAAGGACAAAGACATTTGCAAATTGCCAAGGGTTTAAGGTGGATGTATAAATTCTGCCTTGAAAATAAGTCAAACTAAACTTACAGCTATTTACGTCAGATTTGGGATGTCAGTTGCTGAGACATACAATAAGAGATTAAGCACTTTCCTGTTTTACTGTGGGGCTCTTAGAGTAAGTTTGCAAGAAGGCTTTGGAAGAACCATCTAAAAATTACGGCTGGTAGCAAGAAAAACAGCCTTGAATTGACTTTTCTTTAGACTATTCCATTAAGGAGGCTATAATTTGGCTACAATAACTTGAAGGACTGAAAATTCATGTAGTTTCTTGTAAAAACCTTGCTGATAACTAAACTATAGTATTTATCACTTTCTTTCCTCTATTTTCTAAAACTAAATACATCAGAATAGGCAATTTCTTCCTTTGTTGCCAGTTCCTTGGGTCCAAGTTGTGCATCCCAAATGGCTGTGGTAAGCAGTGAACTGATTTATAGCTTCTTTGTGAAAGATCATAGCATGTGGGGCCCTCTTCCAGGAAGACTGAGCAGACTGATACACGGCAGATATTTCATGAAAGAGCATAGTCTTTCTGTTACCAGTCTTCTTCCCAGGATTCAGCAGTAGCAGTAAGAGTACCAGCTGAGGGACAGGGGATTTAGCTCAGTGGTTTCACTGCCTGCTGTGCAAGCGCAAGGACCAGAGTTCGATCCCCGGCAAAAAAAAAAAAGAGTACCAGTTGGGATCTAGTCCCCAAGCCAGCCAGCTCTTACTCACTTAGGATCTGAGCAGTTAGAATACAAGTCTGAATCAAGTACCTCACTTGGGTTCTATGTTTCCTTTGCCTTTCAACCTCAGGAAAATTATTTAGCTGTTTACATTCCGCTTTTCAGAGACTGCGTGATTAGAATATTTGTCACATTTACCATGTGTTGATATATTTGAATTATTTCATTATTGAATTTGAATTATTATATATTAAATTACAATAATTTATTTGCTATATAGTGAAGCTCATAATGTATAATGAATATTATTAATAAATAATGTAATGAAGAACTTTAGTTTCTTTTTTAAAAAGAACATTTTGGCATCATTTGTTGTTCTTGTTTATAATTTTGGTATGGCTTTCATGTGCAGATTTTGTGTACTTTTCATACACATGGCCTTTTTACTCAGGGCTTAAGTTTGAAGGCAAGATAAAACTATACTGTTCCCTTGAATTCTTTTGATAATGATTATAATAATCATAACCAGCACTTTTACATAACCAGCTGATCAAATAAAAGGCTTGAGGTAGAAACTGTCATTGGCATAATAAACATAGCTTTCCATATTATACATATTATATTCCAAGTGATCTTTGGTGGAAGCCTACTCAAAACTTTCTTCTTAACTTTTGTTACAAAAACTAGGCTTCCAAAGTGTTCTGACCCCTTACTTTCATTATCAAGGCATCACACTATTCACTAAGAACGAAAACATGGGAACAATGAGGTCCAGACTTAGTCTCATGATGCACACACATATGTAGGGAAATTGCCATGATACAGTCGCCAGTGAGCAAGTGCTCTAAGATATGTACAACCTCAGTGTATCGGGACATAGAACAGGGAGCAAATAAGTAGACTGTGAACCCCTCAATGGCTGGGACACTGAGTCTTACTCATTTTGCTGTCACAATTTCCAAGGATAGTACCTAGTACAATGTAAATGCTCAATGATATTTGTTTAATAAAGTAGTTTTAAGTAGGATAACTAGGAAAAGATGTGCACAAAGTGGGTATTTGGTAAGAGCTAAGAGCACAGTGTCTTGAGCCAAGCAGCCTCAGTTTGAGTCCTGGGTGCTTACTACTTCAGTGCTTATTACTCATATAGTTTGCAACAAGATTTTGAGCTTTTCTGTTCCTCAGTTTTCTCATTATTATAACAGGTAAGAGTTTAAATTGTACTTGCCTTCTAGTGTTGTTTGGATTAAATAATTCAATATACTTAGTGCACTTA
This sequence comes from Heterocephalus glaber, assembly GCF_053883595.1. Lineage (NCBI taxonomy): Eukaryota > Metazoa > Chordata > Mammalia > Rodentia > Bathyergidae > Heterocephalus > Heterocephalus glaber. Next base: position 12,890,187 of record NW_028258344.1, read on the forward strand.
AAACTGATATAGTGAGTGACCAGTTATTAGAAAACTAAGATGATTTTTTGTGAGCCTTTGATAATGAACATATTGAAGCCAGAGAGGGAAGGAGACAGAATGGTGTTTAGGTAGAGAGAGCAACATGAACAAGGATGTAAAAATACAAATAACTGGCATACTTAGTATATGAAAAATTATATAGATAAATTCAAAGTAAAATGTGCCAATAGATGTGTTCAACATGACGTCAGATTTTAAGAAAGCAAAAATCTTTCTATTGCTTCCATAATGGAATATTGTAAGATTATAGACAAAGAATTATACATGAATATGTTATTCTAGTTAATAAATCTATTTTTCACAATGGGCATGACTTAGAAATTCTAAAACAAATATATGTGTACAGCATAATTGAAGAAAGAAAGAAAAAGAGAAAGAAAGAAAGAAAGAGAAAGAAAGAAAGAGAAAGAAAGAAGGAAAGAAAGAAAGGAGAGAGAGAAGGAAGGAAGGAAGGAAGAAAAGAAAAAGACGGAAGGAATGCAGACAAAGAAAGAGTTTACAAATAAGGAAAGGGAGAAGGCTAGAATTTATGGACTGGAATTATTGGTATCAGTATGAACTGATGAATACACATACAAACACAAAATAAATGTAGAAGTGAATCTAGATGTGTATATTTGCATTAGTAAACTTCCCTGTCTACTAGAAAGGCCTAGAAGCAGTAAATTGCCAATAATAATGAATACAGGTGGTATAAAAATCTTGGCTTCTAAATATCATTCTCCAATAAAAAGAGGCCTTGGAGAAGTGATGAGTTACCAGCTGAGACAGGGTAGATGAGTCTTGAAATGCCTGAAAGTAAGGAAGCAGCAAAACGGATGAGCTCATACCAAAAGGAACAGGAAGCAACGAGAAAGATCTCCCAGTGGACACATTTAAAACAATTTGAGCCATAAAATTGTTGGATTATATCTCATAGAATAAAATTAATATCTGTGAGTCTGTTCTGAGTTAAATAAATGGTTGAATAACTAAATAATTTTTATTTACTTTATAGAAGAATTCTAGTTCATAAACACAGAAGTATTATTAGTGCAGACCAGATACACCAATGTAGGCTCAAATAGTAAGTGAATGATCAAAGAGAAACAGGATATTCACATAGTCTCATGGTAGTATCTTGCCCAACATCTTTGTTAAGTCTAAAAGGAAGGGTGATAACTTTACAGTGGAAAAATCTGGCAGGCACCACTTAGCTAAGTGATCAAAGTTAATGTAGCCCATGATAAGACATGTTGATATCATGTACCCCCTTATAAGATGCATAGGTAGAGGGAGCACAACATCACTTCTGTGATTTTTTTAAAATCATAAATGTATTTCTTGTGAAAAACCATCACATTAATCCAAATTGTGACATTCTACAAAATAATGGCCAGTACTCCTCAAAAGTGTCAAAGTTACAAAAGACAAGGAGTTGCTGAGAATAAAAATTCATGAAAACAATATGCAATGCAGGATTTTGTATCAGGCCCTGGAATTGAAAAGGAGAATTAGTGAGGAAATGGTGGAATTTGAATAAGATGTGTAGTGTAGTTAAGAATATTATATCGATGTTAACTCCTGGTTTTGATCTTTGTGCTATGGTTAAATGAAAGGTTAATATTAGGGGAAGCTGAAATAAGTATGTACAATCCCTGCTCTGTTTTTGCAACTTTCCTCCAAGTCTCAAATTGTTTCAAATACATATTGCAGTTCCTAAATCCCTTCCTATCTTTTTGCTATGTCCCCTTTCTCTAATTGGTTTATTAGATCCATCCTGAGAGAATATATTCTTTGATTTTTCTTCATTTTCTCCTATTTTCTCTTCCCTTTACTTGTTTCAGTATTTGGAAGCTGGAAGCATTTCAGAGTTGTTTGAGCAACCCTCCTTCACCTATTCTAATTCACAAAACCTGGTTTTTGGTTCTTTGTAGTAACTAATTTTCATTAACAACTTAAAAATAATTATAATTTCATTCATGAACTTGGAAGATTATAGAGACTTTTTCATAAAGAAGATTATCTTTTTACTGTAAACTTTGAGACAAAATTTTTAAGTTTCAGAAATCCATATGGACATGACTGATCCAGAAATTACTGTGGAACTATTTGAGAAAATATTTTCTTGCTAAATATAGTAAGTTTAAAATATCTATTCAACCAGGAAGAACAGGTCCATGAGTATGATAGAACTTTGATTTCTGTCACATGCAAGTGGTGACACAGACCAGGTATTTATGGTTTGCTCTTTCCTGTTTTCAGTATTCTAAGTTATTAATTGCTTCTGAGGATAAACACAGACTAGATGAGGTAGTGAACAGGAAGCTCTTACCTTATTTTCAATGATGTACATGACTACAGAAATAAATGTTAATCATTTGAAACAGCAAAGTATATTTTGATTCTTAAAAGCTTGGATTTTGAAAGTGTTCAGATAGTGATTTCTCTCTTATTTCTCCATCCAGTCTCTTATTATGTTAAATATATTGTTGGAATAAGTGTTCGACACTCAGATTTTAATAGTATGTTAAATAGCACAATGGAGAGTTAAAAATGATTTTCCTGGCCTTTAGGGAGCAAGAGTTCAGAACACAGCCAAGAATTTGGGAGTCAGAGACCGGACCCCTCAGTCAGCTCCAAGGTAAGTGCATCCTCAGGTCTACTCTTTCCCATAGGGCGGAGCAGCATCCTCCAGGCCTTGTCACTAGAAGATAATGCACCTGTTCTAGGAAATGCCCTGGGTCATACTGATGGTAATCATGGGGAGCACCTTTTAGACACCCAGTGGCTAAGGGTGATTAAGCAGTCATGCTCTCACACTTCACTGGGCATTATTCTATTTTACAATTCCATCATGAATTCAAAAGCAGAAGTCCACATAGATACAACTAAACTTTGAATCTAACTATGAGACTGCCAAAACACCATTTCCATTTATCCTTCTATATTTACACATGTTCTTTCACTGCTATGATTTCCTCTCCCATCTGTGTCCACTTATGGGAAACTACTTAATACACAAAGCCCAGCTCATGTATCATTTTCTGCCTGGAATCTTGTTTGAGTTTATTCCTTTCTGGGTTCCTTTTAGCATCTTGTATGTTGCTTTATAATAGCCCTAACTATATTGTGTTGCACTATTTCTTAACATGTCTTTGCCCAACCTGAGTATGAATACTCAGGAGGCAGAGGTTGTATTTTTGTATTTTATTTATTGCCTTCATCATAGTGCCTACATAGTAGACATCAAAAATCTAAACTGATTTCAAGAATGTGTGTATTAATAAATCAATCACATTTATGGTTTTTGTTTTTGTTTTTTTTTTTTTTTGGTATCTGGGATCAAATTTGGATCTTTGCATTTGTGAGGCAGGCAGAAGGTGGCAGAACCACTGAACTAAATCCCTGGCTCAGCTTTATGTTTTATTTTGTTTGTCCTTAAATTCTTTTATTGGTACATTTTAGGTATAGAATACATTTATATTTATCATTGGGTGCTTGTGCCTGTACATGATATATCTTGGTTCTTATTTTTTCCCCATTACCTGTGCGTCCTTCACCCCCTCCACCCTTCCCTATTTACATAGATTTTGTTTCTATTTTTTTTATTTTCTCATAAATTTTCCTTTCCCTTCTTTCCTTTCAACTTCCCCTCCGACCACCCCTACACCTTTGGACCTTTTCCTATTTCAAATTATCAATTATTCTTTTTAATCATTTTAGCCCTTGTTTACACTTTCAGTTTCTCACACTAGAGAAACTATTCGGTATTTACCCATGTGTGTCCTATTTATTTCACTTAAGAGTATGGCCTAAATATGCATCCACTTAGCTATAAATGTCTCTAGTTTCTCATTCTTTATGGCTGAGTAGTACTCCATTTTATTAAAAAAGCACATCTTCTTTATCCAGTTTCCAGTCAATGGGCACTTAGGCTGTTTCCAAGCTCCAGCTCTATGTTTGATATGCCAAACATTCACAGTTCATACATATCATCATAAGAAAGAAAGGACTCTGATCTACCTTTAAGATAAATGGGTATAGTTCACAGGCATAGAGAAATGTTTCCAGTTTGATTTCCATGGTAATTAAGGTAGGCAGCCATCTATCTTAAAGTGAGTCAAAGCTAAATAATTTCTGTTGCATTTGATTGCTTTTATGCACTTGCATTTGAACCAAAAGCAGGCTTTTCCAAGCACTGTTACAGACAAAACACTCTGTATTTGTTTCTATTTACAACACCATTACCAGGGTGAGATGATGACTGTAGCATTTATGAAGTTATATTTCATTCTGAAAAACTATGTGGGAAGTGAAAATGCTTTCAAAAGGGAAAACATATTTTCCCTCTGAAAATGGATGGAACACTCATGTTCTAGCTGCATTTATTTTTAGTGTTCACTCCTAACTCTGTTTAATCTTCCAGTCTTGCTAATGTTATCTTTCATAGCTGATTAGCAATAGAAACTAAAGAATAATTTCCAACTGACAGCTGGGGATTTAGCTCAGTGGTTCCACTGCCTACCTCAGGAGCGCAAGAACCCGAGTTCAATCCCCAGTACCAAAAAAAAAAAAAAAAAAAAAAGAATAATTTCTCATAAGCATTCTCTTCCCAGTGCCTTGAGCAAACATGGTATATTTGCATAACAGACCCACTGAAGTGTTAAAATTCCAATAAGAAAACAAGATAATGGTCCAGCAAGGCGTTTTTAGCTAGAGCTTATAAACACTAATAAACGGTGGGTTAGAATAAGACTTCAGCATCCTGATCAATAAACCAATATGCAATCTGAACACAAGGAAAGGAAACTGATGAGTTCACTTTTTCTTTATTGGGTTATGTTTAAAGTACTTGAAATGAAAGACAATAAAATGAACCAGCTATAAAGTTGACACTTGTACAAGAGAATAATAACTCCAAGATAGAAATCAAGAGAAATTTCAATTTTTATTTTATTTACTCTTTTCGTCATTCTATAAATATTTATGGAGGACCTAAGAAATGCATGCACTCTGCTGCTGTGCCCCAGAGAGAATATAAATCTGCAACAGAAGTAGCTCTGACCCTCAAGGAGCTTTCAGTTAAAGAAGTGAGATGAGGGAAACACCACTGCAAGAAAGAGTGTCAGATGCAGTCTGTGGAAGCTGTAGATATAATGCCAAGGACCACGAAGGAGCACAGCCACCATTCCTGCCTCAAAGACAGATGTTGAAGGTCACATTTGGCTCTCAAGAACAGGACATTGATGGGTAAAGCTGATGTAACATGTTTCTGGAAGTTACACTTATGGAGGTCTAGAAATAAGCACAAATTGTCATGAGTACACAGAAAGGGGCCGTAACACAACCTAGGGATGGAGAAGGGAGGTCACTGAATACTTGTGACCCAGTCAGCATGGTAATTGTGCCCCAGACCACAGATACATTGGCACAAGGGCCCAAAGAACACGTCACATTCTGAGAATTCAGTTTCTATGACTGGGGGTTGAATGTGATTTAAGGGCAAGGTAAAGTGAAGCTAAAAGTGTAGACAGGAACTAGGTCAGGAAGAGATTTATAGGAGACCTTGAGAGTTTTCATTTTAACCTAAAGACAATAAGGACACATCATTAATCTCCCTCTCTGGAATACTTAAATTTTAGAATTTACCTTCAGCAACATGAAGAGAGTCCATTTGAGGACAATTAAAATTGAAGAAAGAGACTTGAAAGGAGGTTATGATAGTATTGAGAATCAGAATGAGAAGGTACATTAGGGAGATACTTAGAAGACAGAATTGATAGTCTTTGGACACTAATTAAATGAAAATAGTTGAGGAAAAGGAATGTTGTAGATTCCTGCAGAATTTTTGGCTTAAATAACAAGGGATTAATGATTCTTGCCCCTGAGATAGTGGATGCAGAGGGAAAGAGTGCATTGGGAAGAGCTGATGAGTTTGTTTTGGATTAAGGTTGAGGACTGATTGAGAAGACAGCTGTGTGGAGATGCCTTTTTGGGCAGTTCAATACCCTGGTCAAAAGTTGAGGAAGTATAGGTGGAGCTATGGTCCTATAACGCATGTTTAGGAGCTCAGTAAAGACCTAGAAATGAATTTTGTTACTGTAGTGAATGGGCAACAGAGATGAGAAAAGGTTGGGAATACCACCAGGGAACCACCAACAGTGAGGAGAAAGCAGAGGAATGGATTGATAGAATATACGATGTACTGGAGAAAATGAAGGAAAGGAGGAGATAGTTTTTCTGGAATTCAAAAAGGAGGAAGTGGCGTATTTATACCACAGAAAGAGTGAACATAACTTAGGGAATCAGAGTGCTGTAGAACAGAATATTGGAGTTTAATAATTCTGAGGTAGGTTGGTTCTAGGTAGTGAGTTTCCTGGGTATCCTTGACGCTGTCACAGTTTGAAGAGTCCACTTTAGCAATTGGTTTCCACAGTATGTGTCAGGAACTGCTTTTGGCATTGGGCTCTCAAGATGGATGAGACTCACTTCATATGTTCACGGATCTTCCACCTAATAGAGGGGCAGAACTAATCTGGGACATCAGGTAAATGTGTGCTGTGACAGAACGGCAGGAGCCAGGGGCAGAAACCAGTCCTTCCTTTCTTCTGACTTCCACATATGTGTTGGCTCTGCAGAGATCCGAACCAAATCTTAATCAAGGACTGAAATGTTACATTTGAGATATTGAATTACTAGTGTGGCACACTGGCCTTATTTTCTATTATTTTCTGTTATGTCAAAAAATTTGCAACTATTATGCTTTTTTTTGTATTATGCTTTTAAAGCCTGGTTTTCTTTGTTTAATTGGGAAGCAGTATACTACAGTGGTTAAAAGTGGGGAAAAAAACTGGTTTTAAGTCCCAGCTTGAACCCTCTATGGGACCTTATTCAGTCAGGTGTATTTTTTTTCCTCTCTGAGACTCAATTTTTTCATCTGCAAGATGGGAGAATTGCTTCGAGACAAGATATCATTGATACTTCAACCTTCAAAGAGACATTTGCTTTGTGGGCTCTTTTAACACATCTTGTATTTTTGTCACATAGAAGATAAAGGACATGGTCTGTAGTATGAATTTGAAAGATCTGTTCTCTGCAGATTTGAATCTGAGCTAAAATACCAGCTCCACAATGGCTGCCTGAGCCCAAACAGGAATAAGAGAAAGTGAAGCCAAGAATAAACCTTGTATGTGCGGAATCCCTCACGTGCATGAGTACCTGGCCCCAAATGTTGGGCAAAGGCCTCCCACTGCCCACCAGTTTAGCTTCCAAAATACAAACGCCTCAGTGCAGAGTCAGAGTCCAACTCTTTACCTGTTCCATTTTACTTCCCACCTTCATCTGCTTGTTCTAAATTCCCAAAGCTCCACAATTTCCATTACAAATGTGTTTGAACTCTCATAACCCTGAGTTGCTTCCAAGAAGCCTCACAGAAGCTGAAGCTGCCCAGCTCTGCAGTACCCAGAGCTATTATTGCATTAGGTAATCACAGGGAGTAGTCTTTGCTCCAGTTTGCCAGGAATGAATTTCAAAGTCTCAGCTACCTGGTGGCATTAGTTACATTCTGTGGAACGTGCAAAGCAAGGTAATAGCATGTGATGACTCAGCCCAGAGCTCACTCCTCAGACGTTCGCCACTCACTTTCTCATTGCTGTTCTGACTAAGGCCATTGTGCCATTTCACGCATTAGGCAGCACTGTCAGCGAAAGAAGAGGATAAAATTAAGGAAACAAAAAAAACCCTTATCATTCTATTATTCCAGCCCCAAGAATGCAACTTGAAGCAGCACCACATCTTTCACCTGCAAAAATACCTTTCAAGTGCATCAGCTCAATTTAATATATTCTTTTCTCTGCGAAATAAGCTTTTTTGATGTGACATGTCCTTGGTTCAGCATTCACCTCTTCCATGGAGATAACATATAGAACATAAACTATGTCCCAAACTTGAAGTACATTTTGCAAGCCTTCAGTGGTAATAACTTCTGTTTCCAGACAAAGAAAGTTCATTTTGTTAACCAGATTTACAACTCAGTATTAAATCTTTCTCATTCTTCCCTCATTGATTTAGAATTAGCATGGGATTAAATGTCAAAAGGAAAGGAAGTTTATAATTCTTTAAATTGGTTAACAACTCATTTAAGCTGTGTCCAATTTAATCTGTAAAAGAGTGAGTCACCACAGCTAGCTCTGGATTTTGATTGCTTCTTTAAAAAGATTTGTAAGGCTGTGGCTCAGTGGTAGAGCATTTGGCTTGCTTGCCTGTACTGGGTTCAATCCTAAGCACCAAAAAAAGGGGAGAATTTAGAGAATAGATTTTACTACCAGCAAAGTGAACAGTTTGGGTTGCACTGGAGTGGAACAGCGGATTTTTAAAATAGTTATTTAATCAGTCAGCATCCAGAGATATAAAGAACGGGATGTTTTCCAAATTAGAGGACCAAAATATTAGAGTTTGCTAATTCATATACTATTTTTAGTGAAATAAACAATGTCCTAATGACTTATGGAACCAAGAAATTATGCTCAATGTAATTGTTTTGCCAATAAAAACATATCAGGTAAGGGCAGACATCTGCATAGCTGTCAAACTTTCCTGTGTCTTTTCTAGACTGTACAAGCTCTGCGAGCCACCTCCCCCAGTTGGAGAAGAATGAAGAGCATTACCAAGGAACCAGGCAAGCAGATGCTTCCTCACACTGCCTAGACAAAGTACATGCTGGTTTATCATTTCCCAGTGAAGATGAAGTAATGCATTTTCTCCTTCATGATGTAAATGACTAACAGTTTGTACTGGGATATGTATGCTGGAAATGTTTATTCAAACAGTTCACACATACACCCCAAAAAACTGATCTTTCTGTATACTGACATTAAATATTCATTTATAGGCCAAAATTCATCTCTGGAATTGATATGCATCCTCTTTTCATTCAGTAATTTTATTGTGTTTGATTTCAACTTCCCCAAATGGACTCATTTTACTAATGCATAGTTTTAATTGAAGACAAAGACAGTCACTGAGGAAAGACGGCCACACTCTACAAATCATAATGCAAAAATAGTAAGGACGGCATAGACTGGGTGATACAGTGGGTGTTTTGTCCCCTGATTACCCCAGAGAAAGGCATGTTCATGGAGGTGGAGAACCACGGTTCACTTCTGCTTTGCAGGAGAGAAGAAGAGATATGGAGACCTCCAGCAAGATTTTTTCTGCTGCTTTTTAGTGTACTTATGTCCATGGACAGACCCAGTGAGTTGGCTCTGTCCCTGGACTCTGCAATGGGCATGGTTCCCCTGGGTGATATACCATTGGTGACCATAGGTAGGAAGTGGCAGGAAGTGGAAAGATAAAAGGAAGCAGAGTGAGTGAAAAAAATAAGTCTGTATAAAACTCAGCCTTTAACATAGAAAGATACCTAAATTCTTAATTTTAGGAAGCCCTTCCTATGAGATCTCAGACTCTTAAAGAATATACCATTATGAATATTTTTTAATCAAGGTATATGTATAAGACAAGAAAAATAAAGCTTTATTTATTGTACTTTAAAAGGACCATTACAAACCTTGATAATTTTTGAAGGTATATTCTGTCTTCATTCTAAATACATGTAATGTTTATCATTTTATATTGATGTAATATTGTTTTTATCATTATGGATACATTAATATTGATTTTAAATTAATAATTTTCAAAAGAATAAAAAGACCATAATAATTAAAATCATGCTTTACTTAACCATGGGGATCCACAGGGATACTAAGTTCTGAGAAATATGTCATTAGGCAATGTTTTGTGCAAACATCATACAGTCCACTTATGCAAGGTAAGACAATATCATTCAATAATATAAACTATGGGACCACTCTTATATGTTGTCTGCTGTGGACCATGTCACTATGTAGAATATGTCTGCATATGATTTGAAGTGAAGTATGTTAAATACTTTTTATAACTAAAGCTTAGGCAAACTATTATTAAGTTATAATTTGGGAAATCTAATTATGGCTTTCAAAATCTTACTAAAAACCATCACTACCAGTTGTGTATTAAATAATAAAAATGCTCCGTTACATATGTATGAGTTATTTATATACTGCTGGTCAAGTAGTAATAAATGTTAATTGGTACAGAAGCACTTGAATCTTTTGTGTTGAACACATATGTACAATGACAAGTAAGTTAGCCAACATTAGAGTTTCCAAAGAAAAAGTTGAACATTTTCAGTTTAATAAAGATAGAGCCTTTACATAAATATCTATATTAAGTATATGTTTAGCTTTCTGGGATTGAACATTCTTAAGATCATCAGTAAGTGATCCTGAAGGCTCATGTAAATTGTGATTTTCCGTATACTGATAATTTGGTAACATTCAATGTAGGGTTAATGAGTGAACACAACTGATTAACTTTACGTATTGTCATGACTGTTTTTTAATCACCACTTGGCAGGAGGCATGCAAGGGTCACCTGAACAATTCAGTTGTACTTTGCCATAATCTCATGGGGCACATTATCTGCTATTGTGGTATTTATAAATAAATATATTTTAAGGATCTGTTCTTCATATAATAGGATGTGCTTCATATTATTTTTAGAGTAATACATAAATGTACCACCTATCAGTGTACATGGCACTTACTAAGTGTTTAAAAGTTAGTACTAGTTTATGTTAACATCAGTCACTGTACTTTTTTATTTTAATAAAAAATTGTAACTAACATTTTATAAGTGACTACTGTGTACCAAATAATACCTCTGATTGTTTTACCCATAGTTTGTTGTTACTGTTTCATACATCCTCATAACAGTGATGTAAGATAGTGTTTTTTTATTTTCCCCAAAGAATGGCCCAAAGACTTAAATAAATTCATGTGACTAACAAGTGCTAGAACCAAAATTTAAATCCAAGAATTCTGCCTTCTTAATACATTATCCTTAATATCTTTAATAATATCACTATTTTAATAGAATCAATTATTTTACTAAGGTTGAAGTTACAAGGCATGTAGTGCCATTTAATTATACATTTTGTATTGATAAAAATAAATGGAAATATATAATATGCCTTTCATATATGAAAATTATAAGATTTCCTGAAAATTTTACCATAATGTGTATACATTTTGAAAGGACCCAAATGTGCTGTAACCTAGAAAATATTTTGTCATATTTTCCCATAATTAGAGATAACACTTTCAGATAGGTATTGAAAGTCTGAAATAGTACATCAGATGAAACTTGACTACAATTTTGAAACAGTGGTACCAGTAAAAAAACTAATGTATCAATGAATGATGACAAAATTTTAATACCTTAATTTACATCCTTGGACTTTGGACTTTGTACATTTAACTGCCCTTTAGTTTTCAGAATATGTTTACCTAAGTGCTACAAGCTCCTTTATAACCAGTGTTCCTTCAAATGCTGCTGAAGCCTGCTTATTGTTCATCCAAGTTCTGAATTTGGACATGTGCTCCTCTCTATCTAAATTGCAGGTCCTATATTGAAATTTTAGATCTGAACATGAAAACACTCTAAAAAAATTAGTGTCAATAATTCATAGCCAATACATCATAAGCATTCTCTAATGTCTATACATATTTCTAATATTAATTTAAAATATATAATTTGATATAATTTTAAAATATGAGGAATTTGAAGCTAGAAATTTATATCAACTATTACAAAAGCTAATGAAGGAATGAGAGAAAATATTTCTGTACTAGTCTTTCTGATATTGGATATGTAATATTGAATTTAGAGTCTAAGCTGTATTTTATAAGCCAATATCCTAATCTGAACCCTTACACCATTTTCTATCTCTTTAAACTACCTTCTTCCAATGATTTAGATTTCCTGTCCATTCATTGGCAGCAATAATAACAAATTTAAGACAAGTTTAATTTCTTAGGATACCAAAAAGTATGTGGCATTGGTTATGACTCTATGAATTCCAATTTTGGAATCACTTAATTCAGAGTGAAATAAAGTTAACGTTAATATTAACTATAAGAGCCAAGAAAATGAATGGGTAAACAAATCCTAAAGGCCATATTAACTAATTTAAGAAAACAAACCATTTTCAATCCTTCTGGCAATACAATTTATGAGCTTATATTTATTCATTTGAAAGTATTTAGTTAAAAGTAAATTGTTCCATGTATTTAGAAGTAGTACATTTCTATTCAAAATATTAGCACATTTTTATTAGTTCAAGTAGATCTTTTTCTATGTAGCATAATATAATGCAGATAAGTAGACATAATTTTATTCATGTGTATTTTCATAAAATCATAATATGGAAATTTAAAATGAATAGGCTTCCTTCAAGTCATTCCTACTTTATGTTTTACTTTAAAGATAATTTTCAGACTTTCTGCATTTCATCACTAACAAATAATATTGAAACTAACTAACCTGTAACATGTGACTGAATTGCTTCTGAATCTTTGGAAACTATGGTTAATTTTTATTGACTTACTTTATGTGAATTATCTTACTAAATTATAGTTTAATAAATCTCCTATAGTCAGTAATAATTTCATTAACATGTATATGTTAACCAATTTTCAGACTAGTCAGATGTCCTGCTTCAGGACTAGGGCAAAAGATTTTGAAATGGTCTAAGAGAACTGAATTTCTATTAAGCAGAACATTCTATGGTGTGTTAAGTGTTTGGAATTGAGCTGATGAGTCCCAGCAAAGTTTTACCCTTAGAAAGGTGGGGAAAAGTTTTAAGATGGTCTGTGCCAAGAATGGCCCCAGGGTATTCCCTAAAAAAATATTGGCCACCATCTTCCTAGGTGCTGCAATTCCATAATAGTCATTATGGTTAGTCTTCAGTTTCATAAAAATGTTACTGCCTCAGACTTGCCATTAACAGTGTCTCAGCACTCATATTGCCAACCATCTACTGGCATGCAAGGAAGACAGGTAAGAAGGGCCTGTGCATCCTTTAGCAGTTGTTAACTAGATACAGACCTACTTCACTCAGGATAGTTATGTCTCTCACTGAGAAGAGATTTCTGAAGTCTACTAAGTGTTCTAAATGAGTTACATATGTGTATGTAAATGTCTATGTATACTATATATATTCTACTTGTGTTTTTTTAAAATTACTTAAATTCTTATGTCTTGTTCAATATGTAAGATGAAAATGGAGTCGTTCAGTGTTTGCATTGTAGACATGACAACTGTCTATATGGTATAGTTGAACATCTTTTGATCACTGGCTGACTGCATTGATCAGCTTTCTGTCACTATAACAAAATACCTGAGATAATGAACTTATAAGAAAGGCTTGTTTTTGTCTCACAACTTTGGAGGTTTCAATCTGTGAGCAGTTGGCCCCGTGGCTTTGGGCTTGTGACAAAGTAGCACATTATGGCAGGGGAGTGAGGACAAAGCAAAACTGCTTACCTCATGATCAGGAAGTAAGGAAGGAGAGAGGAAAGGTCCAAGGTACCCAGGATCAAGTGTGCACCCCGAATGACCTAAGGCCTCCCAGTGGGCGTCACTTCCCAAAGGTTCTACCACCTCCCAATAATGCTACCTGGAACCAAGCCGCTGACATGTAGACTTTTGGGGGGGTATTCAGCCTCCAAGCTACAGCATTATTCAATCTAAAGCAGTTGATCTGGCTTTGATATTTGAAATCAGATGATTAAAATTTTTTAATTTTAAAATTACATTACTAGAAATAGAAAGCTTTTAATAGTTAATTTTAGATTAAAAAAAAAACAGCAAATGCCATGTATGCATTCAACAAATGTTTCCCAGAATTCTCTTTTCACAAGGCATAGCCACGGGTCTGGTGGAAGTGTTCCATATATTTGGATCAAAAATCTTCAGTGTTTCTATGTGTTATTGATTACTTGTGTCTCTTACCTAAAATGACATTGTTTGTAACCCAAACCTATTCTAATACATGTACATATACATACTGTGTGTAGCCAAGAACACTAAGTTGGTGAAATATCTTAGAAAACATACATTTGAATTTGAATGTCTAATGCACAAGAAAATTTATTAGCATTCCAGATGAATATATATTTTTGTAACTGTGAAGTGAATGAGTAGAACATAGAATTTTGCTTAAAAATATTTTTATAAGTACTCATGTACTCAATATTCACTATTTTAAACAGTAAAATATCAAATTGGTTCTTTTTAAATAGTAATTGTTTTGAACATATGTATATTTAACATTGTATAACATCAACAATTTAATGATAAATTTCATCTGAAAGTGTTATTAGTCTTTTTTTTTGTAAAATATCTGTGACATAAGTTCAATCACTTCATATTTTGTGTGTGGTTAAAATTATCAAAGTACATTATGTATTTTATATTATTCATTTTTGTCTGCATAAAAGATTAGAATAGTAACATTGTATCCTAAGTGTCAATAATAATAAATTGTAGTGTGACCAGTTCAACTTCTTTCCATTTATATTTAACTATTTCCTTTTAAGTCTTAGCCATTTGAAAGATAGAAACCATGAAACACAGATTTTCACCCTTCAAGACTTCAGGAAGTTGGGAAGGGAATATGGCAAAGGAGGGAGAGAGGGAATAGAAATAATAGACACAATATGTGTATGTACCAATTCCCTAAGATGAATGTAATTATTATGTATAACTAACATATACTAATAAAAAAGAGTTCACAAACCCAATCAATACATGTATGAAACAAATCTACAAATAAGACCAGGAAAGATGGTAACTGCTAAGGAGGAAACAGAAAACAGAAGCTTATGTGGGTCGTCACATAGGAAAACAAGACTTGTACTATTCTGTGCATTAAATAGCCAATCTCTCAAGGCTTATTCAGCACTTATTATGCATGAGCCGCTGTCTAGTTGCAGTGGGTATTACAAATGCACATAATTCCCAACATGTAAGGTTAAGGAACTTGTTATTCTTTCAAGTGATTCATGAAGTGCACAGAATGGTAGCTACGAACATAAAATAATTCATACTAACAGCAAACAAGAGTTAAGGCCATGAGAAGCATGCACTATAGAAACTCAAAAGAATTTTGATTCAATCAAACATAAACATATTGGACATCTACAGCATACTTATCTATGGAGCTAAGCTAGATATTTCATAAGTAAAAATACATGTATGGCCATTGCCCTTATGGAATTTACAGTCTAAGGGGAAAAAATGACAATTCAAAAATACAGAAATGATGAGAAAATACTAGATCAGCAAAGGTGATCAGCTTTCAGCATAAGTAAGATTAAGCAAAACAAAAAGGGAAGCTTTTTAACCTTAACAAGATGAGCATGAAAACACACACAGTGATGGCAATGAGCCAGGTATAAGAATCATTAAGCTTTAGATCTGTCTATAAGCTACTCTGGTCAGTTTTTCCTGTGGAATATGGCCAGTGCTCTGAAGATTCTCTACAGGGCTAATGTTCTAGGGTGGGAGCAATGGCTGGGAGCTGCCAACTGCGTCCCACAGTGAGGTACCTGGCCCTGAGCACCCACTCTCCTGGGATCACAACAGGCTGAGGACAGGTGTGCAGGGAGACCAAAGAACTACCCAGGAGTGAGCCAATAGTGTGGCAAGACCATGGGAGGCTGCTCATTGTAGGTCCTTCCCCACCTGCCTGTGGCCCCTGGAAGTCATCCTGCATGACCCAGGAGCCCAGCTGGGGATGGGCAGGCTCCCACCTCAGATGTAGGTGATAGAAGTGGGGTCTTGGTGTGGGAGCTGAAACTGTGGGGTAAGCAGCAATGCTGTTCTTACTGGCTGTTGTCTTTTGACTCTAGTGTGAAATATTAGTAAATGATAGTGTTGCCACGTTCACGTACCCAGTATGGACACTTCATGTGGATTAATTTACGGAAGCCCCATGTGTTTTTATTTTGAGCATTTAGATCAGAATGTTATGTGAGTGGAATTTTCTTAACACAGAAGGTCATATTTTTATTTTTTTTAATAAAGTCCCAGTTTTATTGTTTTTATTGTTTATTTTTTTTTGGTGCCGGGGACCGAACTTGAGACCTTGCACTTGCGAGGCAGGCAGTGGAACCACTGAGCTAAATCCCCAGCCCAGATCATATTTATAATGCATAATCATTTATTTGTAGTGAATTGTTTAAAATTGTTAAAACTTGTTTAAATTTTTTTTACACTGTAGCATTTATGCAATGGTTTACAAAATTCATGGAATTATTTTTATCAGTATGGAAATTAATTAAAACTTTGAATCTTTAAAAAATATTTTTAAAAGAGGATATAGATCTGTGGATGTGGTTAGAAGAGCTCTATGGTAAGTGAGACTGGGTCTGGGTGATAGATGCCACATTAAGAAGTCTGGACAGTGGACATTGTGAGCATAAGAAAAGAGATGAATAGTTGATGACAGTCATAAAGAATTATGAATTCCAAATTGGAAGTTAGAAGGATATGTGTATGTTGTAGATTTGAAGACCTGCCTAGAAATGTTAAAACCAATAATCAGTGAGGCAAATGAAAAATCAGTAACTGGATTCTGCTTTTTGGAGATTGCTGGTATACTCTGAGATGGTAGATTTAATACAATTATAAGAATAAAAACATAGAATCAACAAGCATAAGCTGTTTTAGAATAGCTTGCCAAGCTAGGTGTTCTGACACATTTATAATCCCACCACTTGGGAGGCTGAGGCAGGAGAAGGCTAGCCTGGGCTACAAAGTGAGTTCAATGCCTACCTGAGACCCTGTCTCAAAAAAACAAAATAGAACACCTTGCCAAATACCTGTGTTCCACAGACGCTATTAGGTCTCAACACACACATAAATACCTTGCAAGTAAGTATTTGTGGTAACAACAAATTTAAGAAAAAGTTAAACAGGTTTATTATAGAACCTCCCCAGTCTTCTAATACAATAACAAGCATGACTTAGGAGGAGAAAAGTTGTAACCAACCCCGGTTTCTAGTCTGGGAGCCAACTGTAGCTGACCTACTAGCTGGCTTTCACCACCCGTCTCAGGTCCCTCCTGCCTCAGGTGCCACCTGTGGGAGCCAGCCCACTCCTTTGAGGTTTCTCCACCTAGGTGCCACTTGTGGGGGGCCTAAGCCTGCTACTTTGTTCTCCCTGACCCAGGGGCAAACAACAATGGATGCAAAGAGACATGGAGTCAGTTTAACATGCAGGCAGCTAGGGGGCTCTTGTCTGTAGTAGATAGAGGACCCCCCCCATACACACCTCTGGCTCATCTGACATTTATTCACCCAAACATGAGTACAAGCAATCAAAGTAATACAGTTCATCTGCTTTCCAATATCCATTAGTACATGCTCAGAGAAACAACTTAACCTCAGCTGTTTTAACCTTTTCCTAGAACCTGCAATTGCCATCACTCCTGAGGGCAGCCTTTCTTCCTCTGCTCACAGAGGAGGCCAATTAAGCCTCAATTCTCCTCTGGTCTCCCAAAAGAGGTGATATGCACTGTTTCCCAAACTTGCTAGAAGGAAGGATGTATTTCATGGAGGACTTGTTAATGTATTTTTCAGAATGCAAATATTGATCAAAGCACAATGTGGGAAAAATTTTAGAAATTTCATAATGTGAAAGGAAAAAAATAGTAAATATATTAATGGAAGATGGTAGAATCTTTACCTGATGGTGATGCCATTTGGAGTTAAAGGAAGAAATGGCAAGTATTTGCATAAATGAACACTAGCCATGGATTATAATTGAAAGCAGGTTGTGAATTTATAATCTTTATTCTCTCACCATTCATCTATATTCAGGCTATAATGGCCAGGAAGTTTATTCCACCAAAGAATGCAAATGCCTGTGCTCCTTTCTGATCTCTTAAGCCCTTTAATATGATGACATGTTGAACTAGGACCCCAATCCCCAGAGCCCTAGGTCAGTACCAGTTCGTAGCCTATTAGGAACCAGGCCACACAGCAGGAAGCAAGCAGTGGGTGGGCAAATGAAGCTTCATTTGTATTCATAGCTGCTCCTCATGGCTCACATTACATCCTCCTGTCAGGAGCATGAACCCTACTGTGAACTTTGCATTTGGGGGATCTAGGATGTGTACACCTTACATAAATCTAATCTTGAAACTATTCCCCCCAACCCCTCTGTTATGGCTTGTATCTTGATATATTGCCAAATTCATGTGCTCATAGGTGGAGTTTTTCAGAGGTGGCTGGATCAAGGGTGTGTGATACTGGGATTAAGGATGGATGATAACTAAATGGATTTAGCATAGTTCTAGAGGTGGATAATGGGAAGGCCCACTCTGGGTGTGGGCAGCACCATTCTAAAGGCTTATAGTCTAGATGTAATAAAAAGGAAAGGGAGGCTTACTGCTGCTGCTCCCTGCCAGCTCTGCCATGGACTGTTTCTCCTCTGTCATGCTGCCATGACTTGGAACCAGTTGACTATGGACTAAAACCCCTAAAAACTGCGAGCTAAAATAAACCTTTCCTCCTTTAACTCATGGATGTCAGGTATTTTGTCCCAGTCACAAAAGAGTAACTAAGACAGCCTTTGTGGAAAAATTGTTTTCCATGAGTCTGGTCTCTGGTGCCAAAAAGGTTGGGGACTATTGAACTAGAAGAAACTTTACTATGTTAAAACTTGGCTCTAGTTTCCCATGATTTCTCAGCTAAATTTGTAATATTTGATAGCCATGACCAGGATGTCTTGAGTTGAAAGTGAAAAGCTAGTTTGTTTTCCACAAAAATATTTAAAAGACATATAAGTGTGGGATTCTCTAGCTTGAGATCAATTGGCCATTTAAAGACGATTTGAATGCATTGATAAAAACGGCTCATTGTCTCCTGTAGGCTATATCCTGATATAAGCCTCCAAGTCTGGGCAGGTTTTTCTCACCTAGGCCAGATCTATGATTTCCTTAGCTTAGAAGTTTCCAGATCTAAATAGGGGTCGTTTGATTGTTAACTAAAGTGAATACATAGAAGGACGTTTCAGTACAAAATTGTCTGGAAATTCAGCAAGTCAGAGTCAAAAGCTTAGACTCTCTGGCCTTGACTCACTGTGTTGATCTCCCTAAGGACAAGCCTGTGATCTCATTGGCAGAAAAGTGCTAAAATATATTATTCCAAAGCTGCATGCTCAGAGGAAAAGGCAGTGATCACCACATGATATAATAGAGCGTTCTGTCAAGGGCATTTTAATTCAGATGGATGAAGAAAAGTGAAGATATAAATAATGATCAAAGGATGACTAAGGACGTGCAGGGTTTGACTGTCAAACAATATTAGGTCTACCAAGAATTGCTGCTGCCCTGAGTGCCCACATGTTGGCTCACTGTTAAAAATGTTTACAGACAAGACATTATTAGGACACTACCTAACTTTAGCAATGAGCGATCTGGAAGCTAGAAGTCAATACTGAGAAAAGAATAGGCTGGAGAATGAAAGGAGGGTTTTACAATCTTAGAAAAACTTATTTGAGTTGTATAAAACATGTTTAGCTAGAATATAATTTTTTTTCATTCTTTTGTTCAGATGAGATTCACAACATAAAACTATTTAAAAATATACAATTTAGGCCATTGTTCTCTATTGCATAGTAGCCTACACTTATGCTGTAGGGTATACTACTTTTCCTACTTTTATTTGGCCCAAACTCGCTCTGCAGAGTTTGTTTCTTTTTCTGCCTTCAATATATATATATATATATTTTTTTTTTAACTGACATTTAGTACATTCACAAAATTGTACAATCATCACCTTTAGTTCAAAAAGTTTTCATCATCCAGAAACAGGTTATTTTTTTTGTTTTTTTTAATCAATTTTATTGGTACATTTTAGGTATAAATTCATTTACATTTATCATTGGGTGTTTGTACCTGTACATGATTTATCTTGGTTTTTATTTTATTCCCCATTACCTGTGCACCCTTCACTCCCTCCACCCTTCCCTATTTACATAGATTTCTTTTCCATTTTTTTTTTTCCTTTCTCAATGTTTTTCCTTTCCCTCTTTTCCTTTCCCCTTCCCCTCCCTTCACTCTTAAGTCTTTGGACCTTTTTTCCTATTTCAAATGATCAATTATTCATTTTAATCATTTTAACTCTTGTTTACACTATCAGTTTCTCACACTAGTGAAACTATTCAGTATTTACATGTATGCCCTATTTATTTCACTTAAGATTTTGGCCTTGATATGCATCCATTTAGCTATAAATGACTACTTTTTTGTTCTTTATGGCTGAGTAGTACTCCATTTTATAAAAAAGAAAAACACATTTTCTTTATCCAGTTTCCAGTTGATGGGCACTTGGGCTGTTTCCAAGCTTTAGCTATTACAAACTGTGCCATTATGAACATGAGTGCACACATATCACCGTGGTATGATTCTTTTAATTCTTTTGGGAAGATACCCAGCAGGGGAATAGATGGGTCAAATGGGACCTCTAGTCCTAGTTCATTGATGTATCTCCATACTGACTTCCACAGTGGTTGCACCAGTCTGCACTCCCACCAGCAATGGAAAAGGGTTCCTTTCTCCCCACAACCCTGACAGCATTTGTTATTGGTTGATTTCTTGATAGCAGCCATTCTTTCTGGGGTGAGGTGGAATCTCAGGGTTGTTTGCATCTGCATCTCTTGAATGACCAGTGATGTTGAACATTTTTTCATATATTTGTTTGCTGCTTTTACTTCCATGTCTGAGAAATGTCTGT
The DNA here is from genome assembly GCF_053883595.1 of Heterocephalus glaber. Taxonomy (NCBI): domain Eukaryota; kingdom Metazoa; phylum Chordata; class Mammalia; order Rodentia; family Bathyergidae; genus Heterocephalus; species Heterocephalus glaber. The sequence continues at coordinate 12,910,892 of NW_028258344.1, forward strand.
TCATTTCAGATGCCCATTTTTGAATTGGGTCTTTGAATTTGGGGGGTCTGATTTTTTTCAATTCTTTATATATTCTAGATAGTAGTCCTTTCTCTGAGGTACAGCTGCTAAATTTTTTTTCCCATATTGTAGGTTGTGTTAGCTCTGTTGGTGGTTTCTTTGGCAGTGCAGAAGCTTTTTAATAAGATGAGATCCCAGTTGTTGATTCTTTCTGCTAGTTCCCATACTACTGAGGTTTTGTTCATGAAGTCTTTTCCTATGCCAATGTCTTCAAGAGTTCTACCTAACTTATCTTCCAGCAAGTTTAGTGTTTCTGTCTTAATATTCATATCTTTAATCCACTTTGATCTTAATTTAGTGCATGGTGATAGGTATGGGTCTAGTTTCAATCTTTGGCAGGCTGAAATCCAGTTTTTCCAACACCATTTATTAAGTAGGCTGTCTTTCCTCCAATGGTGGTGGTTGGCTCCTTTGTCAAAGATGAGGTGACTGAGCATGTCTGGAGTTGTTTCTGCATCTTCTCATCTGTTCCACTGATCCTCAGATCTGTTTCTTTGCCAGTACCATGCTGATTTTATCACAGTAGCTTTGTAGTATAGTTTCAAGTTGGGGATTGTGATACCCCCAGCCATGTCTCTGTTGCTTAGAATTGCTTTAGCTATTCTGGGTCTCTTATAGTTCCAAATGAATTTTTGGATTTTTTTCTCTTATTCTGTGAAGTATATTGTTGGAATTTCAGTTGGCATTGCATTGAATCTATATAGTAGTTTTGGAAGTATGGCCATTTTCACTATATTGGTTCTTCCTACCCAGGAGCAAGGGATGTCTTTCCATTTTCTTGTATCCTCTTCGATCTCTTTTTTCAGAGTGCTGTAGTTTTCAGTGTAAAGGTCTTTTGCTTCCTTTGTTATATTGATTCCTAGATATTTCATTTTTTGGATGCTGTTGTAAAAGGAATTGTTTCTCTAATTTCTCTCTCAATGAGTGTGCTATTTGTGTATAAAAAGGGTATTGTTTTTTGAGTATTGACTTTATATCCAGCTATACTACTGAATCTGTCAATTAGGGCTTAAAGACTTTTGACTGAGTTTTTTGGGTCTTCTATGTAAATTATCATATCGTCAGCAAATAATGACAGTTTAACTTCTTCTTTTCCTATATTTATTCCTTTTATTTCTTTCTCTTTACTAATTGCTGTGGCTAATGTTTCCAGAACAACATTGAAGAGGAGTGGTGATAGTGGGCATCTTTGTCTTGTTCCTGATTTTAGCATGAAAGTTTTCAGTTTTTGACCATTTAGTATGATGTTGGCTGTTGGTTTTTCACAGATAGCCTTAATCAGGTTGAGATAAAAACCTTCTATTCCAATTTTCTGTAGCATTTTTATCATGAATGGGTGTTGGATTTTGTCAAATGCCTTTTCTGCATCTATTGAGATGATCATATGGTTTTTGTCCTTGATTCTGGTAATATAGTGTATTACATTTATTGATTTACTTATGTTGAACCATCCTTGCATCCCTGGGATAAATCTGACTTGGTCAGGGTGTATGATCTTCTTGATGACCCTCTGTATTCTGTTTGGCAGTATCTTGTTAAGGATTTTTGCATCTATGCTCATTAGGGAGATTGGTCTGTAGTTCTCTTTTTGGGTTGGGTCTTTCCCTGGTTTTGGAATCAAAGTTACACTTGCTTCCAGGAATGAATTTGGAAGTATTGCTTCCCTTTCAATTTCCTTGATGAGTTTAAAGAGTAATGGCGTCAGTTCTTCTTTAGATGTCTTGTAGAATTCAGCAGTGAAGCCATCAGGACCTGGGCTTTTCTTTGTTGGTAAATATTTTATTACATTTTCAATTTCACTCATTGTAATTGGAGTGTTTAAAATTTCTATATCTTCTTCATTTAACTTTGGCAATTCATATGTATCTAGGATTCTGCCCATTTCTCCTGTGTTTTCCATTTTATTGGAGTAGAGGTTCTCAAAGTAGGTATAGATGATCCTATGGATTTCTGATGGATCTGCTGTGACTTCACCTTTTTCATTGTTAATTGCATGTATTTGTGCCTTTTCTTTCCTTTTTTTGATAAGGTTGGCAAAAGGTTTATCGATTTTATTTATTCTTTCAAAAAACCAACTCTTTTATTCATTAATTTTTTTGTATTGTTCTCTTAGTCTCCATTGCATTGATTTCTGCCCTAGTCTTTATAATTTCCTCTCTTGTATGAGCTTTGGATTCATTATGCTGTTCTTTTTCTAGGAGCTTGAGGTTCTGCATTAGGTTATTTATCTGAGTTTTCTCTGTTTTCCTAATGTGGTCATTCACTGCTATGAATTTCCCACATAGAACTGCTTTCATTGTGTCCCATGGATTCCTGTATGTTGTACTGGCATTTTCATTGTAGAAACTATCTAGTTTCTTCTTTAATTACTTCTGTGACCCATTGGTTGTTCAAGAGGGTGTTATTCAGTTTCCATGTGTTTGTTGGGGTTTTGCAGTTTCTTATGTTATTGATCTCCAATTTTATTGCACTATTGTCTGATAATATACAGAGGGTAACTTCTGTTCTTTTACATTTACTTAGATATATTCTATGAGCTAGCATGTGGTCTATTCTGGAGAATGATCTGTGTGCAGCCGAAAAGAATGTGTATTCTGATTTTGTGGGGTGGAACACTCTGTAAACATCTATTAAGTCCATTTGTTCAATAGCTTGGTTCAGTTCTAGAATTTCCTTGTTAACTTTTTGTCTAGATGATCTGTCTATTTGTGATAGTGGGGTATTGAGGGCCCCCACTACAATTGTGTTAGTGTTTATTTGGTTTTTCATGTCTATTAATATTTGTTTTGTATAGTTGGGGGCATTTGTATTTGGTGTATATGTATTTAGGATTGTCATCTCTTCCTCTTGGATTGTTCCCTTCACAAGGATGTATTGACCATCTTTGTCTCACTTAATTAGTTTTAGTTTGAAATCTACTTTGTCTGCAAATAAGATTGCTACCCCTGCTTTCTTTAGGGTTCCTGTGGCATGGAGAACTGTTTTCCATCCTTTTACTTTCAGTCTATGTGTTTCTTTTTGAGTTAGGTGTGTTTCTTGTATACAGCATATTGAATTTTCCTTTTTAATCCATTCTGCCAGTCTTTTTCTTTTGATTGGTGAATTGAGGCCATTAACATTGATATTTATAATTGATAGATATTGATTTATCCTTGTCATGCTGTTTTACTTTTGTTGGCTCTTTTATTTCTTATTTTTTCCCCCTTTCTCTTTAGTGTCTTACCTTGCCTGGTGGCTTCCTCTGTTGGGCCTCATGGAGTTGTGGCCTTCATTGCTTTTTTCTAGGAAATTGTTGAGAATTGCTTGTAGTGCTGGTTTGGTGTTCATGAAATTTCTCAATTGTTCTTTGTTGTGGAAGTATCTAATTTCTCCATCGATTTTGAAAGATAATTTTGCAGGATACAACAGTCTAGGTTGGAAGTTATTTTCTTTTAGGGTTTGAGATACTTCACTCCAGGCTCTCCTTGATTTGAGGGTTTGTGTTGAGAAGTCTGCTGTGATTCTGATGGGCATTCCTTTGTAAGTGATTTGTTTCTTTTCTCTAACTGCTTGTAGGATTTTGTTTTTCTGTTGGGTTTCTGGGATCTTGCCTATTATATGTCTAGATGTAGATTTTTTTGATCATGACTAGTTGGAATTCTATATGCCCCACTTATCTGTATGTGCAATTCTCCACCTCTGTCTGGGAAGTTTTCTGCTATTACTTCTGTGAACAATTTTTTTTTATGTCAATTGTACTTTCTCCTGTTTTTTCATGGAATCCTATCAGTCTTATGTTATTCTTCTTTGCATCGTCTAGCAGTTGTTGGATTGATTTCTCATGGTCCCTTACTATTTTTAAGAAATCTCTATTTTCATGGCCTCTAACCATGATGCTGTTTTCTATATCTGATATTCTATCTTCAGATTCCATTAATCTGCTGTGGATACTTTCAATGGAGTTTTTGATCTCCTGAATATCTGTTTGAATCTGTTTCATGGTTTCCATTTCTTTCTTATGTTGGGTATTCATGGCTTCCAGCATGTTTCTGAGCTCATCTATTTTTTTATCTGTTTCTGTTCTAGATCCTCTAATCATGTCTTTCACTCTGCTCACCATCTCTGCAGATATCTGGGAGATTATTCTGCTTTGAATTTTTTTAGAACCTCATTCTTCTGTTTTGTTACTTCCTGTGCTATCAGTTCAGGGTATCCAAGTGGTTGGTTGTGGGACTTTTCCACCTCATTTCCCCCAGGATTTACCCTTGGTGGGGTGGAAGTCTGAATTTGTGCCTTGCTTAGATGTGTTCTCATTTTTGTTTTTGGTACTGTCCTTGGTTTAACTCCTGGGTTGATTGTTTGAAATTGCTTATTGTAGGTATTTTTGTTGCTTATAATTAGAACCCTTATGGAATGATTGCTTCTCAGAGGTGTCTTTCAGATATAGCTGGTGTTTAGGTTTTGAGTCTCTAATGACTCTAAGGCTATCTCATTTTCCTTATACTAGGAAGGTTCATGGACTAAATCAATACCAACACCTTAGCCCAAGTGACACAATCAGCAACACCATTGCATCAAGTACATCTTTGAAAATGACATTTTGTGGTAGTTATTAATCTATCACCTTTAGCTGTGTGACTTAAATCAAGATTGAGGACCAACCCAACACATAGTGAATACACTCTTCAATATAACAACTTTATCCTTTGGGATGGGGAGTTAGAAGGGGTTGGGGAGGGAGGGACAGATGGGAAGAAGGATAGGGGTGGTTAGCAGTGTGGTCAGAGGACACAGGTGAGGAGGAAAAAGAGAATAATAGGAAAATAAAGAAGAACTCTGAATGAGGACCAAAACAGTGACAAAAAGGGAAGATGAACAATGTGGGAGAGCAAGATAGTGAGTGTAAGAGAGAGAGAAAGGAAAGAGAAAAGAAAGAAGAAAAGAAAAAAAAGAGAAAAACAAATATTTGCAAAGAGTAGGGAAAAAAATTAAAGATAAGAAGAGCAAAAGAAAAGAAAAGAGAAAAAAAACAAAATAATAAAACTAATTTTGAGAATAAAAAATAACCATGAAGATGAAGGGCCTCTTTCAGGGTATGTCTGTGCTGTCACAATAGACAACAGGGGTTGCAGTGTGCAGATATAAGTCAATGAGTCTCAGCAAGCTAGTTGTAGACCCATGAGATTCAAGCAGATTTCTGGCTGCAAGCCCCAAGTTGAGCTCCCTGTCCTGTAGGGTTGAACTCCGCAGAGTTGTATTGCAGGTTCCAGCTGCCCTGCCCCTGAAGATAGACCCGGTCCTGATGGGAGGTGAAGATGACTCCAACTTACCCAGTACAGTGGTCTGGTGGTCCGGTGTCTTCTGTGTCTTTGTAGTGTGGAACCAGGTGACTATACAGAGGAGCGGGGAGGGGAGGAGATGTCAAGTGGATTGCTGCCGGGGCATGGGCTGATTCCAGGCATTCCCCGTGACTTGTGATGTTGCTACTGCGTCCACAGACCTGCCTGTCTGCAGCAGGCTGATTCAGCACGTTTGGCACAACTCACAACATTGCTACCAGAAACAGGTTTTTTTTTAATTGAATTTATTTTGAGACTGTTGTAGATTCAAATTTTTGGCAAAAGTGGAAAAGCAATTCAAAATCTAGGGCTAACTAGAATTTTTAGACTTGACCAAAATATCACAATCCAAAAAAGAAAAATTTGAAAAATTTGACCTTATCAAAATTTAAATTTTTTTTCTATTTTGTAACCTATCTGAAAGACAATGGAAAGACAAGCCACAGGCTGGGAGAGAATAGTTATAAACTGATCCCATAAATTAACTGTGTGGTAGAACCTGTAAAGAATTCTAAAAGAGAGGGGGAAGAATAAAGGATGAAAATAAAAGGAATTAGGATGTGTTATGTATATGTACCAATGCTACACAAGACATATAAACAAATACTGCAAATGTACAAAAAAAAGGAAGGCCAAAGGATGAGTAGAAGGGGGATGGAAGAAAACAAAAGGGCTAGAAAAAGAAACTAAGATGTGTTATGTATATGTACCAACTTGTCACAAGGAATATAAACATGTAATATTCACATGAACTAATGAACTAAAGAAAACATGTAAAACATTTCATGCCTTTCATGGTTCTCCTTATATAATATTCTTCAAAAAACAAAATTGCAGAAATGGAGAATGGAGACCAGCCCATTGAGACACACGTGGGCAGAGCCACATGAGCAGAGCACCCAGAACTGACTGAGTCCAGCTCTGTCCGGCTGGCTATGCCTAATTGTGACCAAGAGCTGGTAAGAACCCCCAGGGATGCCCCCCAGCTGCACATGGAGCCATGTGGGCTCATGCAACAACAGACACTACCCGCCCCCCCGGCCTCTTGGTTGTGTAACTACCTGGTTCCACACAACAGAGGCACAGTGGAGCATAAAGGCCATTGTCCTGAGCTGCAGAAGTGAACAACAGAGAGGGCCTCTCTCAAACTCCCTGATGAAAACTGAAGCCCACTGGAAAAATGAAGAGAATCTCTGCAATAAAGGCACACAATACCACTGTACTTGGTAAGTTAGAGGTACCATCACCTTCCATTGGAACCTCGACTATCTTCAGGGGAAAAGCAGCTGAAACCTGCAATAGAACTTTTCACAGCTCAACCCTGAAGGAGGACAGGGAGCACAACTTGCGACTTGCAGCCAGAAATCTGCCTGAATCTCACAGGTCTGTGACTGGCTCACTGAGACTCACTGACTTATAACTGCACACTGCTGCCCACATTGTCTATTCTGAGAGAAGAGACATACCTTGAAGGAGGCCCTTCATTTTTGTCTTTTATTTGTTATTTTCAAAATTACCATTACTTTTTTTTCTATTTTTAATTTTTTTCTACTCTTCTAAAATTTTTATTTTTCTCTTTTTTCTTTCTCTTCTCTTTTCTTTCTCTCTCTACCACTCTCTCTTGCTGTCACACATTGTTCTGCATCTCCCTTGTGTTCCTATTCTGGCTCTAATTCATATTTCTTCTTTATTTTTCTTTTCTTCTCTTTCCTTCTTTTGCCTGTGTCCTCTGGCCTCACTGCTAACCTTCCACTATCCTTCTACCTACCTATCCCTCCCTCACCAGCTCCTAATAACTCCCTATTCTGAAGGGTAAAGTTGCTATATTGAAGAGTTTATTCACTATAAACATATGTTGGATTGGTCCTTGAATTTGATTTAATTGACACAGTTAAAGGTGATAGATTAATAACTACCACAAATTGTCATTTTCTAACAGGTACTTGATGCTATGGTGTTGCTGATTGTATCACTTGGGCTAAGACATTGTGATTGATCTAATCAGTTGTCCTTCCTGGTATAATGAAAATGAGACAGCCTCAGAGCCCTCAGAGACTCAAAACCTAAACACCAGCTATATCTGGAAGACAACTCTGAGAAGCAACCATCCCATAAGGGTTCGAAATACATCAACAAAGGTACTTCCAATAAGCAACTTCAAAGTATCAAGCCAGGAACTAAACCAAGGACAGTACCAAAAACAAAAATGAGAAGACATTTAAGTAAGGCACAAACTCAGACTTACACCCCACAAAAGGCAAATTCTGGGGGAAATGAGGTGGAAAAGTCTGATAATCAACCACCTGGACACCCTGAACTGATAGCATGGGAAGTAACAAAACAGATGAATGATGCTCTAGAAAAGTTCAAAGCAGAAATAATCTCCCAGATAACTACAGAGATGCTGAGCAGAGTGAAGGGCATGATTAGAGGCTCTAGAATAGAAACAACAAAAAAAAATAGATGAGCTCAGAAACATGCTGGAAGCCATGAATGCCCAGCATAAGAAAGAAATGGAAACCATGATTGCCCAATATGAGAAAGAAATGGATTCCATGAAATAGATTCAAACAGATATTCAGGAGATTAAAAACTCCACTGAAAGCATGCAGAGCAGATTAAGGGAATCTGAAGATAGAATATCAGATATAGAAGACAGGATTGTGGTTAAGGACCATGAAAACAGAAATTTCTTAAAAATAGTAAGGGACCATGAGAAATCAATCCAGCAGCTGCTAAGTGATGCAAAGAAGAATAACATAAGACTGATAGGAGTCCACAAAAAAACAGGAGAAAGTACAATTGACATAAAAAACTGTTCACAGAAATAATAGTAGAAAACTTCTCAGACAGAGGTGGAGAATTGGACATACAGATAAATGAGGCATATAGGACTCCAACTAGGCATGATCAAAAAAATCTACACCTGGACATATAATACTCAAGATACCAGATATCCAACAGAAGAACAAAATCCTACAGGGAGTTAGAGAAAAGAAACAAATCACCTATAAAGGAAGGACCATCAGAATCATGGCAGAATTCAACACAAACCCTCAAATCAAGGAGAGCTGGAGTGAAGTATTTCAAGCCCTAAAAGAAATTAACTTCCAGCCTACACTGTGGTATCCTGCAAAATTATCTTTCAAAATCGATGGGGAAATTAAATATTTCCACAACAAAAAACACCTGAGAAATTTCATGAACACCAAACCAGAATTCCAAACAATTCTAAGCAATATCCTAGAAAAAGACAATGAAGGCCACAACTCCATGAGGCCCAACAGAGGTCAGTCACCAGGCAAGGTAAGAAACTAGAGGGAAAGGGGGGAAAAAATAAGAAATAAAAGAGCCAATAACAGTAAAACATCATGACAAGGATGAGTCAATATCCATCAATTATAACCATCAGTGTTAATGGCCTCAATTCACCAATCAAAACAATAGACTGGCAGAATGGATTAAGAAGCAAAATCCAACAATATACTGCATACAAGAAATACATCTAACTGAAAAAGAATTCCATAGACTGATAGTAAAAGGATGGAAAACAGTTCTCCATGTGACAGGAACCCAGAAAAAAGCAGCCATAGCAATCTTATTTGCAGACAAAGTAGATTTCAAACCAAAACTAATTAAGGGAGACAAAGATGTTCACCATATCCTTGTGAAGGGAACAATCCAAGGCGAAGAGATGACAATCCTAAATATATATGCATCAAATATGCATGCCCCCGATTATACAAAACAAATATTAATGGACATGGAAAACCAAATAAGCACTAATACAATTGTAGTGGGGGACCTCAATAGCCTGTTATCACAAATGGACAGATCATCTAGACAAAAAATTAACAACGAAATTCTAGAACTGAACCAAGCTATTGAACAAATGGACTTACTAGATGTTTAGAGAGTGTTCCACCCCACAAAATCAGAATACACATTCTTTTCAGCTGCACACAGGTCATTATCCAAAATAGACCACATGCTACCTCATAGGACATGTCCAAGTAAATGTAAAAGAATTAAAGTTACCCCCTGTATGTTATCAGACTATAGTGCAATAAAATTGAGGATCAATAACATAAGAAACCGCAAAACTCCCACAAACATGGAAATTGAATAACACCCTCCTGAGCAACCCATGGTTCACAGAGGAAATTAAAGAAGAAACTAGACAGTTTCTACAAGGAAATGATAATGCTGGTACAACATACAGGCATCTATCGACACAATGGAAGCAGTTCTATGTGGGAAATTCATAACAGTGAATGCCCATATTAGGAAAACAGAGAGAACTCAGATAAATAACCTAATGCAGAACCTCAAGCTCCTAGAAAAAGAAGAGCATAACAAACCCAAATCATGTACAAGAGTGGAAATTATAAAGGTCCGAGCAGAAATCAATGCAATGGAGACTAAGAGAATGATAGAAAAAATTAATGAATCAAAGAGTTGGTTTTTTGAAAGAATAAATAATATCAATAAACCTTTAGCCAACCTTATCAAAGAAAGGAAAGAAAAGGCTCAACTCCACACAGTTAAGAACGAAAATGGGGAAGTCACAACAGACCCACCAGAAATCCAGAGGATCATCAATACCTACTTTGAGAACCTGTACTCTAATAAAATGGAAAATACAGAAGAAATGGATACATTCCTAGATATGTACAAATTGCCAAAGTGAAATGAAGAAGATGTAGAAATTCTAAACACCCCAATTACAATGACTGCAATTGAAAGTGTAATAAAAATATTTACAAATAAAGAAAAGCCCAGGTCCTGATGGCTTGACTTGTATTCTTTAAATACAAGACATTTAAAGAAGAACTATCACCATTACTCCTTAAACTCATCAAGGAAATTGAAAGGGAAGCAAGGCTTCCAAATTCATTCCTGGAAGCAAGTGTAACTTTGATTCCAAAACCAGGGAAAGACTCAACCCAAAAAGAGAACGACAGACCAATCTCCCTAATGAACTTAGATGCAAAAATCCTCAACAAGATACTGGCAAACAGAATACAGAGGGTCATCAAGAAGATCATACACCCTGACCAAGTCGGATTTATCCCAGTGATGTAAAGATGATTCAACATTCGTAAATCAATAAATGTAGTACACTACATTACCAGAATCAAGGACAAAAACCATATGATCCTCTCAATAGATGCAGAAAAGACATTTGACAAAATCCAGCACCCATTCATGATAAAAAACGCTACAGAAAATTGGAATAGAAGGTCTTTATCTCAACCTGATTAAGGCTATCTATGAAAAACCAACAGCCAACATGATACTAAATAGTCAAAAACTGAAGACTTTCATGCTAAAATCAGGAACAAGACAAGGATGCCCGCTATTACCACTCTTGTTCAGTATAGTTCTGGAAACATTAGCCATAGCAATTAGAAAAGAGAAAGAAATAAAAGGAATAAAGATAGGAAAGGAAGAAGTTAAACTGTCATTACTTGCTGATGAGAAGATAGTTTACATAGAAGACCCAAAAAACTCAGTCAAAAGTCTTCGAGCCCGAATTGACAGATTCAGTAGAGTAGCTGGTTACAAAGTCAACACTCAAAAACAATAACCTTCTTATAGGCAAATAGCAGACTCATTGAGAGAGAAATTTGGGAAACAATTCCTTTTAGAATAGCATCCAAAAAAATAAAATATCGAGGAATCAACCTAACAAAGGAAGCAAAAGACCTCTACACTGAAAAGTACAGCACTCTGAAAAAGGAGATCAAAGAGGATATAAGAAAATGGGAAGACATCTAAAACTGCTATATATGTTTAGTGCAATGCCAATTGAAATTCCAACGATATACTTCACAGAACTAGAGAAAACAGTCCAAAAGAGACCTAGAATAGTAAAAGCAATTCTAAGCAACAGAGATATGTCTGAGGGTATAACAATCCCCACCTTGAAACTATACTACAAAGTTACTGTGACAAAAACACCATGGTACTGGCACAGAAACAGACCCGAGGATCAGTGGAATAGATTAGAAGATGCACAAACTATTCCAGACATACTCAGCCACCTCATCTTTGACAAAGGAGCCAACCGCCCTCACTGGAGGAAAGATAGCCTATTTAATAAATGGTGTTGGAAAAGGTGGATTTCAACCTGCCAAAGATTAAAATTAGACCCATTCCTCTCACCATGCACTAAATGAAGATTAAAGTGGATCAAAGATCTATTAAGACAGAAACACTAAACTTGCTGGAAGATAAGTTAGGTAGAACTCTTGAAGACATTGGCATAGGAAAAGACTTTATGAACAAAATCTCAGTAGTACGGGAACAAGTACAAAGAACCAACAGCTGGGATCTCATCTTATTGAAAAGCTTCTGCACTGCAAGAAAAACCACCAACAGACAACCTAAGAGACAACCTACAATGTGGGAAAAAAATTTTAGCAGCTGTACCTTAGACAAAACACTACTATCTAGACTATATAAAGAATTGAAAAAATCAGACCCCCGAAATTTAAAGACCCAATTCAAAAATGGGCATCTGAAATGAACAGACATTTCTCAGACAAAGCAGTAAAAGCAGCAAATAAATATATGGAAAAATATTCAACATCACTGGTCATTTGAGAGACGCAGATGCAAACAACACTGAGATTCCACCTCACCCCAGAAAGAATGGCTGCTCTCAAGAAATCAACCAATAACAAATGCTGGTGTGGGTGGGGGGAGAAAGGAACCCTTCTCGATTGTTGGTGGGAGTGCAGACTCATGCAACCACTGTGGAAATCATTATGGAGATACCTCAAAGAACTAGGACTAGAGGTCCCATCTGACCCAGCTATTCCCCTGCTGGTATCTTCCCCAAAGAATTGAAAGAATCATACCACAGTGATACATACCACAGCGCCCATGTTTATAGTGGGACAGTTTGTAATAGCTAAAGCTTGGAAGCAGTGCAAGTGCCCATCGACTGGAAACTGGATAAAGAAGATGTGTTCTTTTTAAATAAAATGGAGTACTACTCACCCATAAAGAATGAGAAGGTAGAGACATTTAAAGCTAAATGGATGCATATTGAGGCCATACTCATGTGTAAATACCAAATAGTTTCTCTAGTGTGAGAAACTTAAAGTTTAAATAATTATTAAAATGATTAAAATGAATAATTGATAATTTGAAATAGGAAAAGGTCCAAAGATGTAAGAGTGGTGGGAGGGGAATGGGAATGAAAGAAGGGAAAGGAAAAATTATGAGAAAACATCAAAAGAAAAAGAAACAAAATTATATAAATAGGGAAGGGTGGAGGGGGTGAAGGGCGCACAGGTAATGGAAAAAAAAATAACAACTCAGATACATCATGTACAGGTACAATCATCTAATGATATTTGTTAAGGTATTGTATACCTAAAATATACCAATAAACAATTTAAAAATGAAATGGAGAATGGAGTAGAGTATATATTGGAGAGAAGTAGGCATGGCTATATAAGAGCAATGAGAATAATCCTTGTGAAGGGAACCCAAAGGTATTAATGTCAATACCTTTTGCTTATGAAATAGTACTATACATTTGCAAGATGTTACCTTTTGAGTAAACAATAAAGAATCTACATGGTATTTTTGTTATTTCTTACAGCTGCATGTGAGTCTATAATTATCTCAATGAAAATTTCAACTGAAAATTATCCAATGTAGGGCTGCAAATGTAGCTTAGTGGTAGTGCATGTGCTTCATATAGGGAGACCCTGAGTTCAATCCTCAGCACAAGAAAAAAACCCTAAAATACACATAATGAGTTGAACTTTCTCAATGTGGTAATTTTAAAGACAGTCTTATTAATAAAGAAAATACCTTCTTGAAAATTAAATCATATTTTGAGGCAGAAGAGAAGCTAATTAATATTTTGACTGTTTCTTACTCTTTTTACCTTATAGCACTGATTCATTCAGAAAGTCAGTTGCACAAGTTGAACACCCATTATGTAAAAGGGTGATGTTGGGATTTGGTACCCTGTAGGGTACTGAGAAAATTCATATTTCAGAAATAGTAGCAAACTTGTAAACAGATGTGTAGTATAAAAGGCTGATTAAGGGCCCCACCCCAGAACTTAATAGTTTTGTGACCTAAAGAAAGTTATTTCTTTGAGCCTCAGATTCCCTGAGGTGTAATATTATAATAACAATACTGTTCATTTTGCAGGGCTATAAAGTGAATTAAATAAGATAATATAGATAAGCATTTAGCACTGAGCCTGATAGCTAGAAGAACATTATAATGACTAGATAGGAGAATATTAAGTATTACTATGACATTGATCTAAAGTAGAGGTAGACAGACAGATATACTCTCCAGAGTTATTTTCTTCAGACAGATGCTTATTTGCAGAATTGAGAAATAGACCTGGAAGAGAGCTGCAGTTTGAAAGTGTGATATGCATGTTAAAGAGCTGTTGTTTATCTTGTAGGCAGTTGAACCTTTAGAGATTTCAAGCAGGAAAACAAATCAAATGACCAGAATATCTACATTCTTAGCAACATAGTTAGAAGGCTGTTGGAATACTCTAATAGTGTTTATGAGAATGGAAACACTCCAGCAGAATCTCTTGAAAAACTGCACTGTAGGATTTTATTTTTAATGAGAATTCTAGATGGTTCATTTCTGCATAGTGTTCATGAATTGCTATCAAAAACAGAAGTAGTAGAATTCTTAATGAAAGTATTTAGAAAATGAAATTAAGAGGGGATTTTGACAAAGATTAAGAGGTAAATTAAGGTTTGATAATCCACAGGGTATGGAAAAATGAATTGTGGGAAAGAGGATGTTGCTAAAGTGTTTATCTTGGACAATTAGTCCCACAAGAAGGAAAAGTAGAATGAGTTGCAGACTATATTCTTCTTTGCACCCTGTAAACACTGTTGAAGATGAGGCTATCCAGATGGAGATAGACAATGGTCCTATGGAAAAACCCATCTAGATTTTAAGTAAGAGATGAGAATTAATGAAAGAAGAAGTGTGAGTAGTTAAGGCATCCCCAAGGACTACATGGAATTAAAAGACTGCAGAGCTGAGGGCAATATCCTGAGGCACTAAAATTTAAAAGAAAAGACTGAAACTGTCAAGGAAATCTAGCACAAATATTTGAAATGGTTGGGATGACAGCCAATTAACTATTTTCTATATCTAGAAAAGAGAGTTCAAAGATAAAATTAAAATATTATTTATTAGATTTTAAGTAGATTGATAAATAGGACATTTATCACTTGAGCTATGTTTTTTGGGAGTAATGCTACATAATTTTAGGGAAAAACCATTTGCTTAGGCCTAGTTCTCCTGCCTACAGGCCATCTATGGCATTTTGAGACATAATTCCATTTTGGCCCCTGGTGATGCTGTGATGCTCCAGGACAAGATTACACCAGCTGAAGACATCCTGGGAGGAACAAAATCTTCATCTACTCAGGTCCTCATTGTTCTTAGATTGTTACACTTTATCCCAATGTACTGAACTCTCAGCAAGTCATTTGTTACATTTGTTTCTCCCGATGTACTGAATAAAAGGTGCAGTAAGCTGGGAGCTTTCATCTTTGATGCCCAGAGCAGAACTGATCAGACCCAAAGCTCAGCTTCTTCTCAAAGTCTCATTTTTCTACCTTTCCTATATAATAACTTAATTCACCTTGTGCTGTCATGGCTCACAGGAGACTAGGACTTACTGCAGAGGTTCTAGTAACGTCCCCTTTCCCTGTTTCCTACAATGATTTTATGCATTTTTTAAAACTTTTTAAAATTTAGTACATGTTTTAGTGCATAATGATTACATTAATCATGGGGAGTTAGTAGAAGTACATAACACAACTTAATTATTTAATTTTGGTTGAAAAAGTTTTAATATGAGTTTTTTAAAAGTCAAGAAACTTCTGCTTACAAAAAATCATATAGTACCATCACCACCACCACCACCCCCAGCACCAAGGAGCCAAGCCACCCCTAGCACTGAGGCAGAGACTTCCAGGCTGCCATACCACAACCCCCAGTGCTGAGGAGGTGAGCCACACTGATGCCAGCAGCATACACACCCCAGCCCACCCGTGAAGTGAGAACACACATAAACAAATCTTAAAACCAGACTTTCACATCACCTACAGAAACCCCAAAGGGAAACAAGATGGGACAATCTGATACTCAACCACCTGGACTCACTGAACTGGCAACAAAAAAGGATCTAAAAAAATGAAATCAGAGATAATTTCTCAGATAATAGCAGAGATTGTGCCCCTAGTGTGAGACATGATTAATAAATCTAGAGAGGACACAGATTTAAAAAAATAGAGGCGCTTAGGAACATGATGGAATCCCAACATAGGAAACAAATCAAATCCATAAAACAGATGCAGAGAGATTTCCAGGAGATTGAAACTTCCACTGAAAGTTTATGCAGCAGAATAAGCCAATATGAGGACAGAATTTCAGATATAGATGATAAGATTGCAATTAGTGACCAGGAAAAGAAAAATTTCTTTAAAATAGTAAGGGACCATGAGAAATCAATCCAGCAGCTGCTAGACGATGCAAAGAAGAATAACATAAGACTGATCAGGGTCAATGAAGAAACAGGAGAGGGTGCAGTTGACATAAAAAAACTGTTCACAGAAGTGATGGCAGAAAACTTCCCAAATAGGGAAAAGAACTTGACATACAGATAAGTGAAGTACATAGGACTCCAACTAGCCTTGATTAAAAAAAAAATCTACACATCGGCGTATAATAGTTAAGATTCCAGAAACCCAACAGAAGAACAAAATTCTACAAGCAGTGAGAGAAAAAAAACAAATCACATACAAAGGAAAACCCATCAGAATCACAGCAGATTTCTCAGTGCAAACTCTTAAGGCAAGAAGAGCTTGGAGTGACATATTCCAAGCCCTAAAGGAAAACAGCCTCCAACCCAGATTGATGTACCCTGCAAAACTATCTTTCAAAATGGATGAAGAAATAAGATACTTTCATGACAAAGAGCACCTTAGGAACTTCATGAATACCAAACCAGCACTCCAAAACTTTTTAGACAGTATCCTAGGAAAAAACAACGAGGATCACAACCCTAGGAAGCCCAGCAGAATGAATCCAGCAGAAATGATAGGAAATTAAAGCAAAGGGGGAGAATCCAACGAAAAGAAAAAGTCATGACAATGATAAGTCAATATGTATCAGTTATAATCATCAATGGTAATGGTCTCAATTCACCAATCAAAAGAAATAGACTAGCAGAATGGGATAAGAACCAAGATCCAACAATATGCTGCATACAAGAAATACACTTAATTCAAAAAGAAACTCATAGACTGAAAGTGAAATGGTGTAAAACAATACTCCATGTGACAGGAACCAAAAAAAAAAAAAAGCAGGAGAAGCTATCCTCATTGCAGATCAAGTGGATTTCCAACCAACACTGATTAAGAGAGACATAGAAGGATACTACATCCTTGTAAAGGGAACTATCCGATAGGAAGAGGTGGCAATCATAAATATTGATGCACCAAACACTAGTGTGCCCAACTATATAAAATAAATACTAACGGACATGAAAAATCAAAGAAGCACTAATACAATAGTAGTGGGGGACCTCAAAACCCCATTGTCACAAATAGATCAACTAGACAAAAAATAAGCAATGAAATACTAGAACTCAATCAAATTCATGAACAAATGAACTTAACAAATGTTTACAGAGTGTTCCACCCCACAATATCAGAATATATATTCTTTTCAGTTGCACACTGGTCATACTCCATAATAGACCACATACTCATAGAACATGTTTAAGTAAATGCAAAGAAATTGAACTTATTCCCTGCATATTATCAGACCATAGTGTGATGAAATTAGAGATCAAAAGCAAAAGAAATTGCAAGAATTTCATAAGCACATGGAAATTGAACAACACATTTCTGAATAAGCAGTGAGTCACAGAGGAAATTAAAGAAGAAATCAGACAGTTCCTACAATTAAATGACAATGACAACACAACATATTGGAATCTATTGGTCACAATGAGAGCACTCTTACGAGGGACATTCACAGCAGGGAATACTCATATTAGGAAAACAGAACGAGCCCAATTAAACAACCTGATGCTGAACCTCAAGCTTCTAGAAAAAGAAGAGCAAGATAAACCCAAAGCAAGAGAGGAAATTATAAAGATCAGGGCAGAAATCAAGGCAATGGAGACTAAGAGAACAATACAAAAAATCAATGAAGCCAAGAGTTGGTTCTTCGAAAGAATCAGCAAAATTGACAAACCCTTAGCCAACCTTATCAGAAAAAGGAAAGAAAAGGACCAAATCCATGCAATTAGGAATGAACAGAATGAAATTACAACGAACCCTGCAGAAATCCAGAGGATCATCAATACCTACTTCCAGAACCTATACACCAACAAGATGGAAAACACAGAAGAAATGGACAGATTTCTAGATACATATGAATTACCAAAGTTGAATGAAGAAGACCTAAAAATTCTAAACAACCCAATATCAATCAATGAAATTGAAAACATAATTAAAAACTTACCAACTAAGAAAAGCCCACATCCTGATGTCTTCACTGGTGAATTCTAGAAGACATTTAGAGAGGAACTATTGCCACTACTGTTGAAACTCTTCAATGAAATTGAAAGGGAAACAATACTCCTGAATTCATTCTTGGAAGCAAGCATCACTTTGATCCCCAAAGCACAGACAGACCCAACTGAAAAGAGAACTATAGGCCAATCTCACTAATGAACATAGATTCAAAAATCTTTCATAAGATACTGGCAAAGAGAATGCAGAAGATCACCAAGAAGATCACATACCCTGACCAAATGGGATTCATCCCAGGGATGCAGGGATGGTTCCACATATGAAAATCAATCAATATAATACATTATATCAATAGAGTCAAGGACAAAAACCTATGATCATCTCCACAGATGCAGAAAAAGCATTCGACAAAATCCAATACACATTTGTGATAAAAACCCTATAAAAAATTGGAGTAGACAGTCTGTACATCAATCTGATACAAGCCATCTATGAAAAACCAACAGCCAGTATCATACTAAATGGTCAAAAAAACCCATACATAACAAATAACAATCCCAACACTGGGCCTATTGCTCAGCACACTGTCAATACTGACTGTCATCTATACTAGTCCCATTATTTTAGCACAATTGCTAGATGGAAACCAGTCTGACTGACTTAAACAACCAAACCAAATGTTTAAAAGTATTTAACAAAGCTATAAAATAGTGCTGGTAGATTTGTTGGATAAGACCAATCTTCACTGCTAAATTTATACTGATCTGGAGAAGTAGCAAAGTGGTAGATCACCTAGCCTAGCATGTATGAGGCCCTGGGTTCAATCTCTTGTATTCCCCCAAACCAAGTCATCAGAAATTTCTTTTCATTTTGCTCCTTTCTTAGATCAACTCTCTTTTAAAGAGAGCAAACTGGCCAGCAGCATCACTAAACTTGTATATCACACACCAACTTCCATAGAAAATAATATTCCCCAAAGATCTCCAAATATCCCTGGTTTGCTTCCAATAGGTCACATGGTTTCACCTAAACCAATCACTGGAGCCAAGCTACATCTCATTGGCCAGATTTTGATTACACTGGCTACCCCTTGATTAAGAATAGAGCTATCACAGATTCACCAAAAGAAAATCAGGGCTGTCTTACCAGAAGCAGAAGTAGATTCTGGCCAGGCATAAACAACAGATGGCTGTGAGCTTAACTCAGATGGCTGTGAGTGTTCATTTACCAATCTTAATTACATGCCTTATCTTGAGCTGACATGCCAGTCACTCGTGTGAAATTGATTGTAAGGTTTACAAATTTCCTATCTTCTAAAAATTGAACAGGAATGTAATTATCTTTAAACAGGTACTTGATTAACAAGCCATATTACGATAGGGTATACACTGAACAGAAGAAGGCAAAGCCACTATGGACTACTTTTCTTATAAAGTTGCTATAAAAAGAAAGGAGAGAGCTGGAGCTATCATTTGAGTAGGGAGCAGTGTCAATTTTTTTCTATTACCTTGTACGCAGGGATCAGCTAAGATTTCTTTTTTCTGTTAAGAATGAAAATCCGTATTTTTCAAATGGCTTATTAAGTAAAATGATTTTCACTAGAAGGATATTTAAATATTCCTGTCTTGGATTTCTTCTCTTGCCCTATTTTACTTGGATTTGGCCCTTAGAGATGCATTACTCAACTGTGTATTTTCAATGTGATGTTAACCTTTGTAGGGATCATATATTCTGGGAAAATGGGCTTAGGAGTCCCAAAGCATATTTGGCAGATTGATGGTCCAAACATGTGCTTCATAATTTATATCTGACATCAGTCAAGAGTTGAAAAGCAGGTAATTTAAATGGTGTCAGTTTTCATATGTCAATGGATTACACTATTGGGCAGATCAGGAAAATATTCTTTAAAAAAATAAGCAGAGTAAAGGTCTTTGGCACACTTTTTAATTCCTATGTGAACAATGGATAGAGTATGTAATTCTCAACTTCCTGATTATTCTTTCTGGGATAAAATTAAAACTCAGACATAGAAAAACCAGGTGATTATTACCAGGGTAGTAATTACTGCATAACTTAAAAAATAATTATCAATGGCTTTAGACTTCAAATTTGAAACTGAAATCCAAAATGAAATTGTTTTGCTACTCTGAGTAAAGGGAGATAATCAGAAGCCATCATACAGAGTTTCACATCTGACACTATAAATCATGAAAGACACACAAGAGGCACTGCCAGTGGCTTTTCTTGAGCTTCTAGGATACATTTCAAGCATCTTTTGGAGTGACTAATCACTGCCGCTCTATTCCTCAACCAGAGGGGAAAAGGGAAATGTGATAAAGCTTCACTTTACCCAGCAATATTTCATCAGATTTGATGACATAAACTAAACAGTCCGTGCATGAGCCCAAGGCAACAAACCATCCTGGATTACAAGCAATGCCAAATTTCCCTTCAGAAAAGAGTCACGGTGACAGGTGCTCTGATATATCTGCTTAAATTAACATTTATATTGGCATTTGCTAATGGGAATAAATTGAGAAAAATCAATTGTTTGATCAAATTTAAATGGCAGAACTTTGATTGCAATCCCTGCCAATGCTCATGGGAGTGGTACCATCTGAAATGTCACAGTTGAATCATATCTCTGAATTATGATTGTGTTAAATATAGAGATGATGGAAAATGGTATGCCAGAGAGGAAGGGGATGATGTTAGCAAAGAGATATATTTTCTATATATAAGGCAGGACAAGTGTTTTGATTGACCAAAGAAATAGTTCTGATTGTAGCAAACTATGTGTGGAGGTCCTGGGAGGTTGTGTTAATCATGTCTTTTATTTTCTGTGTTTCTGATGCTTTGACATCTAGCCATTGCTTCCTGGAGGAACCACTCCTACCAGAACTAGTCCATTCATTGAGGTGGGAAAAAATTCACCCACAAGTGTGCTTTTCACTATACCAATCAATCAATCCAGGACACACACACCTAGCCAACTCCTATATGGGCTCTTACACTCAGGGCCACTGTGTACCTTCCCTAATCATCCCAGAGCCAGATACCAGACCACACAGGGCAGCTGTATGCTCCAGAGCCTGGTGATTATTCAGAGAAGCCAACCTTAACCTAATCCCCTGCCTTGCCTGTTTCTTCCCACAGAAACCACCATAAAGGGTCTTGCTCCCCCATTTCCATCCTTTCCCTCTGCCTCCTCACTGACCCTATTGCTTCCCCATGTTGCCTTTCGTGGTTGAGGTTTCCTGTCTCTTGGGGTCTGTGAGGACAACAAACTATATTTTCAATGGCAGTTGTTTCCTGACCTTTTGATCTCACCATACCTGAATAATAATAAAGTCTATTTTTAAATGTATATGGAGGTTAAAGGGACAGGAGTAAAATTCTTCTTAGGATATCAGAATATGAAAATAAAACTATGGATAGTCAGATAGTACCTGAAGCCAGTTCGTAACAGTCCTAGGCAAAGGCTCCTATTCAACTGCTTGAAGATACCTCCTTAGGGCTCACTAAGTTCAGAAGCATCATCTCCTATACATAGAATCCTTAACTAGCTGTGTTGGCTAGGTGGACACTTTTACTTGATTTATTAATTTGTTTATAATACATTCACAGAACTGAGCTGTGACTGCATGACTTTTTTTCAGGAGGACAAGGACTCTTTTCCTCTTGATTCATGTAATAAGCTATTCTGTATCTGGGGAATAGGAGACAGGTGGTAGTTCCAAAATCTAGCTCACTGTTAGAATCACTCAGAAAATCAAAGAGAAAACAATATACCTCTGAGGACTCATTCCAATTTCACTAAGTAATTCTAGTGACCTGCCAGGTTTAGAAATTCCAAGAGCATATAACTTAAACCAATTCTTAAATTTTAATGCACCTAGAAAACCCTAGGATGCTTGTTAAACCTCAGTGGGTGGAAGTGGGGCCTGCAATTCTTCATTTTCAGCAAGCTTCCTGGTCCAATAATCACAATTTGAACAGCAGCCCCTACACATAATTCACCCAGGGCTCTTGTTTAAAAATAAAGATTCCTGGGAATTTGTCTGAAGATTCTGATTCAGCAGGGTGGGCTGCACCTGGGAATCGTTCCAAGATAATTTTATCATCAGGCACTTTTGGATTTACCAGCCCACAGGAAAAAAATAGTGACAATAGCAATATTAGAACAAATTTGCTCACATGCTATAATAACTGCCTACTCTATGTCAGCACTGTCCCAAGCTATGGGATACCTTGATAAATTACAGCAGGAATTCTTGTTGCCATGTGGGAGATGGCAAATGAAATAATAAATGCTGCAACAGATAAAATAACTCTACAGAGGGTTAGCACTTTGAAAATATACAGCAAGGCAAGAAGACAGTGGGCTATGGAACTGCTGATAGGTACAAGAATAGCAAAACAGCGCCTTGTTAATAAAGACAGTTAACAGGTGAGGAACAGTAGTTACAGGCTAGGGAGAATTGAGACAGTTTGTGTGGATGATCCCGTCTGATCTTATACCAACTCCAGGATACATCTACAGTTGTTGTCCATTCCACAGATGAAATAACTGAAGTTTATGGAGTTTTAATAATGTAGACTTTTTTATTTTTAATTGTAAAATACATGTAACATAAAATTTACCATCTTAGCCATTCAGATTACAGTTCAGTGATGTTAAGCACATTCAAATTATGAAATCGATCTTCAGAAATCTTACATTTTGTAAAACTAACCCTATAACCATTAAACAACTTCTCATTCTT
This sequence comes from Heterocephalus glaber, assembly GCF_053883595.1. NCBI lineage: Eukaryota > Metazoa > Chordata > Mammalia > Rodentia > Bathyergidae > Heterocephalus > Heterocephalus glaber. The sequence goes on from NW_028258344.1 coordinate 12,933,599, forward strand.
CCCTCCTTCAGACCACTAGTTCTATGAATTTGACCACTCTTACGTGTGCCATATTCTTGGAATCATTTAGACCTTATCTTTTTGTGACTGTCTTGTCTTACTGTGACTGGTTTATTTCACTTAACACAATGTCCTCAGGTTCATCAGTGTCATAACATGTGTCCTAACATCCTTCTTTTATAAAGCTGAATGATATTACACTGAACACATGTACCACACTTCGTGTATCCATTCATCCATTGATGTACACTTGAGTTGCATGAACCTTTGGCTATTTGAGTAATGTTCTTATGAATGGGTATAATAACTGGTCTTGTTTCTAAACACACCAGATTAATCAAAATTTTTACCACAGAACATTATTGCTGCCTTTCTTCCAGGAAGGTACTTCCCCAGATTTTCCTGCCTCAGTCTGACACTTTTCTCAAGTCTTTGCTCAAATGTTACCTCCCAGGAGCAGTCCTTATCAACCCCATATAAAACTGTAGGCTCTCTTTCCCCTTACCTTGCTATAATATTCCTACAGCACTTGTTAGTACCTAGGATCATACTATGTACTGTATTTGTTTATTGTCTATCTCCTCCTATCCTCAAATGTTACCTTCAAGAAGATAGATTTGGTCTTGGTATAATGCCTAATCTTCATTTTCTAGGGCATTACCTAGCAACATGTAGGTATACATATTTATTGATAAATGAGTGAATGAACAAAGGAATAAGCAGAGTGGTGGAATCTGTATTTAAATCCAGGCCCTCTTCTTACAAAGCCCCCATATGGATATTACCTTGTCTTATAGGATGGATGAGCATGACAGTGGAATTTCTAGGTAGAGAAAAACTTGTGGTTGGTGTAAATGATCAGTGTTGAATTTCTAGGAGTATCAACTAGATGCTGAAGGTTGAAGAGGCACAACTGGGAATAAGAGATTATAACTGAAACAATATTTGTATAGTGGGCTGAAGGGTAGACCTTAAAACATACATAACCCCTAAAATTTGTAGCCTTGGGAAAAAAATCTTTGATGATGAAATTAAATTAAAAATCTTGAGATTATCCTTTATTATATGGGTGGACCCTAAACTCAATGACAGATGTTCTTTCAAGAAAAAGGCAGAGAGAGATTTGACACACTAAAAAGTCCATATCAAGATAAATAACATGGATGAAAATGAGAACATTATGCTAAGTGAAAGACTTCTGATGTAGAAAGACAAGTACCCCCTGGTCTCACACATGGAGTCTGAAGAAGTAAAACTTATTGAAACTGAGAGTAGAAATATGCTTCCTGGGAGTGAGGGGGAGGGATAGGAAAATGAGATTTTGGCTAAAGGGTATAAATTTTCAGTTATAAGATGAATACTTTTTAGAAACAATATATGGCATAATAATTATATGAATAATAATACATTGAATAGCTGAGATTTGCTAAGTAACTAGATCTTAAGAGTTCTTACCATAAAAATCAATATGAGATGATGTATATATTAATTAGATTATTATATTCACATCACAATATATATCAAAACATCACACTGTATACTTTAAATGTGTAAAACTTTTATTTGCCAATTACACCTCAATTTGGTTAGAAAAAAAGACAAAGAATCAGAGACTGGAGTTAGTAACCACAGGTCAAGAAACACCTGAGGCCAGCAGAGGCGAGAAAAAGCAAGCAGAGGGAGCACATCCATGCCAACACCTTGATTTGAGACTTTCAAATCTGTAACTTTGAAAGAACGGATTTTTGTGGTTTTAAGCCACCAAGTTTGCAATAACTCATTACAGCAGCCAAGGGAAACTAATTCAATTCTAGATTTAGTGAGCCAGAATGGATTAGGAGTAAAGGCGGGAGTTTGGTGTCCCTGTTAGAGCTGGGACACAGATCAGCCACAGCAAAGGCACATCCGATGGCAGCATGTGCTGTAGCCGTCCCTGTGAGTGGGGGTACGAGGCAACATCCTCATTTCACAGAGCTGGGCGAGAGGGTTGGGAGACAGAGCAGCAGGGAGGGCTGACACCACACAGAACGGTGGGCTGAGCAAGCTCTCTGAGCAGCTGGGTGCCACAGTCTGTATGATTTTGCCTGTGTCAAATGGCAAAGAATTATAAAGTGCTAAAGATACACAGAAAATAATAAAATATTGTGAAGATTGCAAACATTCCCCCAAAAGGGCATTCCTGTCCAGGTGATAAAATATTTTCCAAATCATTTTATTGATAAGAGAAAATTTATTTCATTTGTAATTTAAAATTTTTTATTGTAAATTGACAAAGTATAATTATATAATATATTAAAATATATATTTTATTGTGTATATTTGATTATGTATATATAAAGTTTTATTGTAAATTACATATATATTTAATTAATCATGGGGACTGAACCCAGGGCTTTACCCTGAATACATTTTGCCCTTTGCTCTAGCCCTTTTCATATATTTATTTGATTTTATTTTACTTTAAATCATGTATGTATGTATGCATGTATATATGTATATATGGATAGATGTTTTGATACAGGATCTTGCTAAGTCACTATGTTGCTCAGACTGTGCCTGAAATTGTGATCCTCCTGTCAGCCTCCCACAGTGCTGGGATTACATATTTATTTATAATTATATATATTTATGGAATACAAAGTGATATGATGATTTATGAATACAATATGGCATAATTAAATTAAGCTAATTAATATCTATCACATCAAATATTTTATAGTGAGAACATTTGAAATTTATTCTCAACTGTTTTGAAATTTTCAATACACTATTATTAATATATTCCCTGTAGTGTGCAATAGCTCTCACACACACAAAACTTACCTCCTATCTGAGATTTTACACTTTTTGCACCTTTCTATATTCCCATTTCCCCCACCTCTGGCTCTGTAACCACCATTCTACTCTCTGCTTCTATTGATTTGGTTGTTTTAAATTCCATATAAAACTGAGAACGTGTTATTTGTCTTTCTGTGCCTTACTCCACTTAGCATAATGTCCTCCAATTCCATCCATATTATTTCAAATAATAGAATTCCCCTAATTTTTAAGGCTGAGTAGTATTCTACTGTATATATATACTACATTTTCTTTATCCATTCTCATTTGATGGACACTCCCATTCATACCTTGGCCATTGTGAAAAACATTTTAATGAATATGGGGATACAGATATCTCTTCAACAAACTAATTTCAAGTACTAATTTCAAATACTCAGACGTGGGATTGCTGGATCCATTTCTAAGTCTTTATCAAGCACACCAACATTTTCCTAAAAAAAAGATATATCCTTGTTTTCTTTCACTCTTTTTAAAACAGATTTTGAAGAGTCCAAAGTAAAGGTCAATTGGAATGTGTTTAAATAAAGTCCTTCCCCAACACAGAAGGTGAATTTAATAACCTGATGAACCCTCTTATAGCGTTATATTTCTAAAATTTGCTCAGTGTACATTTATTCTAAACTACTATATATATACTATATATATATATATATATAGTATATATATAAAATTTTCAGACTTTTTGGAGTTACATCAGTAAAACTTTATCTGGCACGTAATCTTACTTCATAAATTTCATGTTTACTATTAGAATTCAGTAACTTTCATTTTTGTTTATACTAGATTTATAACAGTTTTTTAATTACAAAAGATTATTAAAGACAAGTTGCTATTACTAGATACTCAATTAAGAATTTATGAAATTCTTTGAATTTTTTCTTTCTAGGCAGATGGCAAGCTTGTGTGGCAGCACAAGCAGAATCGGGGCAGAAACATAGCAAAAGCCCTTCTACAATAATTAACACACCATCTATTTGTTGATTCTTTATGCAGGCAGTATGGAAGAGTGGAAAAAACAAAAAAACATATAAACAACAAGAATTATTGGCCTTCAATCTGCATAAACATCAGCTAATAGGGTACTCTGGGCAAGTCACCATCTTTCACATTATGACAATATGAATTAAGTAAAATGACATAAGGTGCTTAAAATAATTCTTGGCACATAGTAACATTCAATATACACTAATTTTCTCTGATCAACATTCACTTTCCCTTTTTCCATGATAATTACATCTCCATGATAATCAGTGTCTGAGAAAATAAGCCTCTTTTGTATTTGTTTGTATAACAGGAATATTTTTAGGAAATTTAGTTTTTAAGTCTCCTTAGCCCAATATTCTCCAAAGATCAGCTAGTGGCTAACATTATGATTATTAGAAATTTCTAATATGGATAGAAATTATTAGAAATTTCTAGTATGGTTACACAATACTAGTAGACTTTCTCCGTTTTTTTCCTTAAATTCTTTTATTGGTACATTTTAGGTATACAATACGTTTACATTTATCATTGAGTGTTTGTACCTGTATATGATGTATCTTGGTTCTTATTTTTCCCCCATCATCTGTGTGCCCTTCACCCTCTCCACCCTTCCCTATTTACATTGACTTCGTTTCCATTTTTTTTCTTTTCTCATAATTTTTCCTTTCCCTTCTTTCCCTTCCCCTTCCCCTCCAAACACCCCTACCCCTTTGGAACATTTCTTCCTATTTCAAATTATCAATTATTCATTTTAATCATTTTAATCCTTATTTACACTTTCAGTTTCTCACACTAGAGAAACTATTTGGTATTTACACATGTATGTCCTATTAATTTCACTTAAGAGTATGGCTTCAATATGCATCCATTTAGCTTTAAATGTCTCTAGCTTCTCATTCTTTATGGGGGAGTAGTACTCCATTTTATTTAAAAAGAACACATCTTCTTTATCCAGTTTCCAGTCGATGGGCACTTGCGCTGCTTCCAAGCTTTAGCTATTACAAACTGTCCCACTATAAACATGAGCGCTGTGGTATGTATCACTGTGGTATGATTCTTTCAATTCTTTGGGGAAGATACCAGCAGGGGAATAGCTGGGTCAGATGGGACCTCTAGTCCTAGTTCTTTGAGGTATCTCCATAATGATTTCCACAGTGGTTGCATGAGTCTGCACTCCCACCAACAATCGAGAAGGGTTCCTTTCTCCCCCCACCCACACCAGCATTTGTTATTGGTTGATTTCTTGAGAACAGCCATTCTTTCTGGGGTGAGGTGGAATCTCAGTGTTGTTTGCATCTGCGTCTCTCAAATGACCAGTGATGTTGAATATTTTTCCATATATTTATTTGCTGCTTTTACTGCTTTGTCTGAGAAATGTCTGTTCATTTCAGATGCCCATTTTTGAATTGGGTCTTTAAATTTCGGGGGTCTGATTTTTTTCAATTCTTTATATAGTCTAGATAGTAGTGTTTTGTCTAAGGTACAGCTGCTAAAATTTTTTTCCCACATTGTAGGTTGTCTCTTAGGTTGTCTGTTGGTGGTTTTTCTTGCAGTGCAGAAGCTTTTCAATAAGATGAGATCCCAGCTGTTGGTTCTTTGTACTTGTTCCCGTACTACTGAGATTTTGTTCATAAAGTCTTTTCCTATGCCAATGTCTTCAAGAGTTCTACCTAACTTATCTTCCAGCAAGTTTAGTGTTTCTGTCTTAATATTTAGATCTTTGATCCACTTTAATCTTCATTTAGTGCATGGTGAGAGGAATGGGTCTAATTTTAATCTTTGGCAGGTTGAAATCCACCTTTTCCAACACCATTTATTAAATAGGCTATCTTTCCTCCAGTGAGGGTGGTTGGCTCCTTTGTCAAAGATGAGGTGGCTGAGTATGTCTGGAATAGTTTCTGCATCTTCTAATCTATTCCACTGATCCTCGGGTCTGTTTCTGTGCCAGTACCATGGTGTTTTTGTCACAGTAGCTTTGTAGTATAGTTTCAAGGTGGGGATTGTTATACCCTCAGACATATCTCTGTTGCTTAGAACTGCTTTTACTATTCTAGGTCTCTTTTGGACTGTTTTCTCTAGTTCTGTGAAGTATATTGTTGGAATTTCAATTGGCATTGCATTATACATATATAGCAGTTTTAGATGTCTTCCCATTTTCTTATATCCTCTTTGATCTCCTTTTTCAGAGTGCTGTACTTTTCAGTGTAGAGGTCTTTTGCTTCCTTTGTTAGGTTGATTCCTCGATATTTTATGTTTTTGGATGCTATTCTAAAAGGAATTGTTTCCCAAATTTCTCTCTCAATGAGTCTGCTATTTGCCTATAAGAAGGTTATTGTTTTTGAGTGTTGACTTTGTAACCAGCTACTCTACTGAATCTGTCAATTCGGGCTCGAAGACTTTTGACTGAGTTTTTTGGGTCTTCTATGTAAACTATCTTCTCATCAGCAAGTAATGACAGTTTAACTTCTTCCTTTCCTATCTTTATTCCTTTTATTTCTTTCTCTTTTCTAATTGCTATGGCTAATGTTTCCAGAACTATATTGAACAAGGGTGGCAATAGCGGGCATCCTTGTCTTGTTCCTGATTTTAGCATGAAAGTTTTCAGTTTTTGACTATTTAGTATCATGTTGGCTGTTGGTTTTTCATAGATAGCCTTAATCAGGTTGAGATAAAGACCTTCTATTCCAATTTTCTGTAGCGTTTTTTATCATGAATGGGTGCTGGATTTTGTCAAATGTCTTTTCTGCATCTATTGAGAGGATCATATGGTTTTTGTCCTTGATTTTGGTAATCTAGTGTACTACATTTATTGATTTACAAATGTTGAATCATCTTTACATCACTGGGATAAATCCGACTTGGTCAGGGTGTATGATCTTCTTGATGACCCTCTGTATTCTGTTTGCCAGTATCTTGTTGAGGATTTTTGCATCTAAGTTCATTAGGGAGATTGGTCTGTCGTTCTCTTTTTGGGTTGAGTCTTTCCCTGGTTTTGGAATCAAAGTTACACTTGCTTCCAGGAATGAATTTGGAAGCCTTGCTTCCCTTTCAATTTCCTTGATGAGTTTAAGGAGTAATGGTGATAGTTCTTCTTTAAATGTCTTGTATTTAAAGAATACAAGTCAAGCCATCAGGACCTGGGCTTTTCTTTATTTGTAAATATTTTTATTACACTTTCAATTGCAGTCATTGTAATTGGGGTGTTTAGAATTTCTACATCTTCTTCATTTCACTTTGGCAATTCGTACATATCTAGGAATGTATCCATTTCTTCTGTATTTTCCATTTTATTAGAGTACAGGTTCTCAAAGTAGGTATTGATGATCCTCTGGATTTCTGGTGGGTCTGTTGTGACTTCCCCATTTTCGTTCTTAACTGTGTGGAGTTGAGCCTTTTCTTTCCTTTCTTTGATAAGGTTGGCTAAAAGTTTATTGATATTATTTATTCTTTCAAAAAACCAACTCTTTGATTCATTAATTTTTTCTATCATTCTCTTAGTCTCCATTGCATTGATTTCTGCTCGGACCTTTATAATTTCCACTCTTCTACGTGATTTGGGTTTGTTATGCTCTTCTTTTTCTAGGAGCTTGAGGTTCTGCATTAGGTTATTTATCTGAGTTCTCTCTGTTTTCCTAATATGGGCATTCACTGTTATGAATTTCCCACATAGAACTGCTTCCATTGTGTCGATAGATGCCTGTATGTTGTACCAGCATTATCATTTCCTTGTAGAAACTGTCTAGTTTCTTCTTTAATTTCCTCTGTGAACCATGGGTTGCTCAGGAGGGTGTTATTCAATTTCCATGTTTGTGGGAGTTTTGCGGTTTCTTATGTTATTGATCCTCAATTTTATTGCACTATAGTCTGATAACATACAGGGGGTAACTTTAATTCTTTTACATTTACTTGGACATGTCCTATGAGGTAGCATGTGGTCTATTTTGGATAATGACCTGTGTGCAGCTGAAAAGAATGTGTATTCTGATTTTGTGGGGTGGAACACTCTCTAAACATCTAGTAAGTCCATTTGTTCAATAGCTTGGTTCAGTTCTAGAATTTCGTTGTTAATTTTTTGTCTAGATGATCTGTCCATTTGTGATAACAGGCTATTGAGGTCCCCCACTACAATTGTATTAGTGCTTATTTGGTTTTCCATGTCCATTAATATTTGTTTTGTATAATCGGGGGCATACATATTTGATGCATATATATTTAGGATTGTCATCTCTTCGCCTTGGATTGTTCCCTTCACAAGGATATGGTGAACATCTTTGTCTCCCTTAATTAGTTTTGGTTTGAAATCTACTTTGTCTGCAAATAAGATTGCTATGGCTGCTTTTTTCTGGGTTCCTGTCACATGGAGAACTGTTTTCCATCCTTTTACTATCAGTCTATGGAATTCTTTTTCAGTTAGATGTATTTCTTGTATGCAGTATATTGTTGGATTTTGCTTCTTAATCCATTCTGCCAGTCTATTGTTTTGATTGGTGAATTGAGGCCATTAACACTGATGGTTATAATTGATGGATATTGACTCATCCTTGTCATGATGTTTTACTGTTATTGGCTCTTTTATTTCTTATTTTTCCCCCCTTTCCCTCTAGTTTCTTACCTTGCCTGGTGACTGACCTCTTTTGGGCCTCATGGAGTTGTGACCTTCATTGTCTTTTTCTACGATATTGCTTAGAATTGTTTGGAATTCTGGTTTGGTGTTCATGAAATTTCTCAGGTGTTCTTTGTTGTGGAAATATCTAATTTCCCCATCGATTTTGAAAGATAATTTTGCAGGATACCACAGTGTAGGCTGGAAGTTAATTTCTTTTAGGGCTTGAAATACTTCACTCCAGCTCTCCTTGATTTGAGGGTTTGTGTTGAATTCTGCCATGATTCTGATGGTCCTTCCTTTATAGGTGATTTGTTTCTTTTCTCTAACTCCCTGTAGGATTTTGTTCTTCTGTTGGATTTCTGGTATCTTGAGTATTATATGTTCAGGTGTAGATTTTTTTGATCATGCCTGGTTGGAGTCCTATATGCCTCACTTATCTGTATGTCCAATTCTCCACCTCTGTCTGAGAAGTTTTCTACTATTATTTCTGTGAACAGTTTTTTATGTCAATTGTACTTTCTCCTGTTTTTTTGTGGACTCCTATCAGTCTTATGTTATTCTTCTTTGCATCACCTAGCAGCTGCTGGATTGATTTCTCATGTTCCCTTACTATTTTTAAGAAATTTCTGTTTTCATGGTCCTTAACCACAATCCTGTCTTCTATATCTGATATTCTATCTTCAGATTCCCTTAATCTGCTCTGCATGCTTTCAGTGGAGTTTTTAATCTCCTGAATATCTGTTTGAATCTATTTCATGGAATCCATTTCTTTCTTATATTGGGCAATCATGGTTTCCATTTCTTTCTTATGCTGGGCATTCATGGCTTCCAGCATGTTTCTGAGCTCATCTATTTTTTTGTTGTTGTTGTTTCTATTCTAGAGCCTCTAATCATGCCTTTCACTCTGCTCAGCATCTCTGTAGTTATCTGGGAGATTATTTCTGCTTTGAACTTTTCTAGAGTGTCATTCGTCTGTTTTGTTACTTCCCGTGCTTTCAGTTCAGGGTGTCCAGGTGGTTGATTATCAGACTTTTCCACCTCATTTCCCCCAGAATTTGCCTTTTGTAGGGTGTAAGTCTGAGTTTGTGCCTTACTTAAATGTCTTCTCATTTTTGTTTTTGGTACTGTCCTTGGTTTAGTTCCTGGCTTGATACTTTGAAGTTGCTTATTGGAAGTACCTTTGTTGATGTATTTTGAACCCTTATGGGATGGTTGCTTCTCAGAGTTGTCTTCCAGATATAGCTGGTGTTTAGGTTTTGAGTCTCTGAGGGCTCTGAGGCTGTCTCATTTTCATTATACCAGGAAGGACAACTGATTAGATCAATCACAATGTCTTAGCCCAAGTGATACAATCAGCAACACCATAGCATCAAGTACCTGTTAGAAAATGACAATTTGTGGTAGTTATTAATCTATCACCTTTAACTGTGCCAATTAAATCAAATTCAAGGACCAACCCAACATATGTTCATAGTGAATAAACTCTTCAATATAGCAGCTTTACCCTTCAGAATAGGGAGTTATTAGGAGTTGGTGAGGGAGGGATAGGTAGGTAGAAGGATAGTGGAAGGTTAGCAGTGAGGCCAGAGGACACAGGCAAAAGAAGGAAAGAGAAGAAAAGAAAAATAAAGAAGAAATATGAATTAGAGCCAGAATAGGAACACAAGGGAGATGCAGAACAATGTGTGGCAGCAAGAGAGAGTGGTAGAGAGAGAAAGAAAAGAGAAGAGAAAGAAAAAAGAGAAAAATAAAAATTTTAGAAGAGTAGAAAAAAATTAAAAATAGAAAAAAAAGTAATGGTAATTTTGAAAATAACAAATAAAAGACAAAAATGAAGGGCCTCCTTCAAGGTATGTCTCTTCTCTCAGAATAGACAATGTGGGCAGCAGTGTGCAGTTATAAGTCAGTGAGTCTCAGTGAGCCAGTCACAGACCTGTGAGATTCAGGCAGATTTCTGGCTGCAAGTCACAAGTTGAGCTCCCTGTCCTCCTTCAGGGTTGAGCTGTGCAAGGTTCTATTGCAGGTTTCAGCTGCTTTTCCCCTGAAGATAGTCGAGGTTCCAATGGAAGGTGATGGTACCTCTAACTTACCAAGTACAGTGGTCTTGTGTGCCTTTATTGAAGAGATTCTCTTCATTTTTCCAGTGGGCTTCAGTTTTCATCAGGGAGCCTGAGAGAGGCCCTCTCTGTTGTTTACTTCTGCAGCTTGGGACAATAGCCTTTGTGTCCCCCAAGCAGCTGAACAGCCAAGCGGCCAGAGTGGGGGGTAAGGTCTGTTGTTTCAGGCACCCAGGTGGCTATGCTGAGGGCTGGTGGGCCTGGGAGATCCTCACAATCTTCTGGTCACAAGTGGGCATGGTGAGCTGGATGGAGTGGGGCCCCAGTTAGCCTGTGACCGCTCTGCCTGCGCTGGTACACTGGTGGCTGGTGGGCGTACCTGGGGAGGTCCTCTACTTTCTCCATTTTTTCCCCATTCAGTGGTTCAGTAAAATAGATAGCAGCAAAAGCAGCTTTCACAAACCTTACAGTGTGCCTCTGTTTTTACTGGTCTGAATGTCCATCCATCTCAGGATCCAACAGGTGGAGAAATCACTACTGACATATCTGAGTAAGAAATCTTTATAGGCCATGAACTTGGATGTGCCTTGGAAAGTATGATTCTGCTAAATGGTGTTAATAAAGAAGAGCAGACAGAGTTTATGCTAAGAAGTTCAGATAACATAAAAACAAGGCTCCATTGGAGCAATGCTGCATTGACTATTAGTATGCTCTTTTGGAAGGGCCTCTGAATCTCTTTGCTAATAATGGTCACAATGACAATAAAACATGCTAAAAGGTTAAACCCAAAGAAGAGTAGACAGCAGGATGGTAATGGAAATAAAGCACTGTGAGGGTTAGCAGGTCGAAAAAAATCCTTAAAGCATCCTTAGTGTTCAGTGTATCTTTCAGAGCACAGCAAATCAAAGTTCTTCACTGAGTTCTAGAGAAGAGAAGTAGGGGCAACTTGGAAAAACCTTACATCACAATCGACCTTTTAAACCCAATAAAAGATGAGTGTGCTATATAAAGGCTCAAAAATAATGATGCAAATGGCAACAAATGTTACCCTTTAGAGGACAATGGCATCATGACATTAATAACATACATCACAAACTGGGAACATCGGTCTTGTTTTCTTTGTGAAGACTGCTTTTCTGTTCAATTTTATAATGTACAATGAACTCATAATTCTGTCTCTTGGTGGTAGCTTTACTTGCTAAATTAGTTCTTTAACATGATAATGTGTTCAGATACCAGTAATATTCAACCACCTACTTTAAGTCAAAAGAAGGTGTAATGTGATTGCAAAGCTCCAATATTTGATATCAGAATAAACTTAATTTTTCTCATTTAAGGTAGATTTGTACCTTTTTAACTTCAATTCAAGCTATATGAAGTTTATTTATTCAAAATATAACAAAAGTATGCATAGTACCTTATCTTTTTAAGGTAATAATTGAAAAGCTCAAGAAATCTACTTAAGAGAGATGTCATCATTTCCCTGGCCCCTCTTTTTGGGAGTTAAGTGACATAAATCTCTCCTCCCCAACCTTTAAGATAAGCTCTCACAACAACAAATTAGAGGAGCTTAGTGAAATGAAATGAAAGTTCCTTGGCCACCAAATAAGGTGGGCATCTGTCATCAAAAAAATTATAATATTGTATTAGTTTTCCATTGCTATAACAAAACACCTAAAGAGTTACTATCTTATAAAGAAAAGGTACTTAATTTTTCTTTAAAAAGTAGGTGTTGTAGTCAGGGTTTGCACGGGACTAGATTTAATACAGGACACATAATTTGTAGGATTACTTTATAATAGTCACCCAAAAGGTCAAATTCAGAGGGATGCAAGAGATCTAATCGCACCCTAGAGACCCAAAGAATCCAGCCAATGGCCTGGGTCCCACAACAGTGTCCTGCACAAGTCCAGTTGAAACCCTAAAGTCCAAGGCAATGTCCTCCACGAGTCCATCCAAAGGCCTAGAGCCCATGGTAATGTCTCATGCTTGTCTGTATTGAGGATATGCACCTGGTAGGCCCAAAGGCCAGTGGTGGAAGCCAGAAAACCTACTTCAGTGGGGTGAAGGATTTGTATCAACAGGCTGAAGGATCTACGCTGCAGCCAGAAAGTGATGCTCATGGTGAAGATCAGAGATCCCCTGACAAGAAAAGCAGCCATTTGATAGCAACGGTGAGGCCCTGAGCGCCTCCTCCAATGAGAACAGCCAAGTTTGCATCAGGAAAACCCAACCACAGCAAGTTCTCCTAAAAAACCAACAACTCATGATCTTCCCCTCCAGTTCTCTTTTTGTGCTGCTGGCAACAGTCCTCAGGTCTTTCACACCCAAACCATGCTGACTTAGTTTAGCTGGGCATTCTGAGTTGACCATTAGGTAATCTACCATAGTAGGTAATATTTTGTTTTATTTTATTTTATAGCATTGGGGAAAGAGGTTTATTTTGCTCACGTATTTGAACATCGAAGGCCAACACAGGGCAGCCCCAATAGTTTGGTATCTAGAGAGTCTCCTGTGGATTCATCACATCATGATGAACAGCATCATGGTGAGAGTACATGTGAAAGGGAGAGATCACATGGCAAGACAGAAAGCCAGACAGTGGGGAGAGGCCAGGCTCACTTTTGTACAATGACTCACTCTTGAGAGATTTAACTCGGACTCCATAAGAACTACATTAGTATCTTAAGAAGACAGTAATCCCAATATTTTAACCACCTCTCATTAGACTCCACCTCTTAGAGGTTGTGCCACCTGAACAATTACACAATGAGGGACAAGTCTTCAACACATGAACTCTTGGGGGACAACCTTATCCCAACCATGATAATCAAAATTCTGACCTGTTTTAAAATGTGTCATGCAAATGTTTAGATGGATAGATCAATTGATCGATCAATAGAGATAGATATGTGTTAATCATACATTCCATATATATAAAGTTAAATATACTTTATCTCATATAAAATTTTTTCTTAGGTTTTCTTAGAATTTCTGTATGAGAGATAGTATATTTATTTATATATTTCCTTCCCCTTATTCCTAATCATTTTAAACTAATTCTGCAAGATGTAATTAAAGCCTCTTTCCTCTACATTGGCATTTGTTTCAAAAAAGAGAATGCCTGATAATATTTTCATCTTTGACTATGCATTTTTTAGTAGTTGTCAATTTTTAGTAATAAGAATAAAAACTCAAATGGGAATCCTAGCATCCATGGAATAGTATTGTGTAAACCTTGGTGTTTCTTTGATGCATTAGTCACTCTCTGATTTTGTAGTGTTCACTTAGGAATTGCAAAATGAAAATCAATTCTACTTTCTATCAGCTCTCATCAAGTTTGTTATTTTTAGGTCCACTGATGCTAGTATGTTGACTATAGAAATACAAATGTACTTAATTCTTATCAACCATATTGATACTGGAGATAAAACTTAATGTAACACATTTCCCTTTTCCTTCTGTCTCATACACTGCTATTTATTTTGAAGTTTCTAGGGGCCACAGACATCTAGTTTTCAGGCCTAAAGCTAAAATACACACAAGAATCGATGTGCTTTTGGAGATAAATAATTCCCTTCTAAACCTTAGTTTTTGCCCAAGAATTATTTTCTCCATAAACTAGTAATCATGAAACACTTTTTCCAATAAAAATCCTTCTATAAAATATCAGGAGTTTTAAAATAATTTATTACTACTGATAGAGGTCATTAAAGTCCAATAAAATGCCCTTTTCATTTAATCCTTTTTTCTGAAGAGATAAACCTGCCTCTTATGAAATACTGTTCCATTTTTAGATTTAAAAATAACTATAAGACAATTAAATATGTACTATTGCTTAATAACAAAGGTTTTACATTCCAAAGGATTGAATCTCTTCTCTTTCATTTACTAAACGGCCTAATTTTAAATTGTCTTATTGGGGAATATATGCCAACTCAATGGTGCTTTTGGGGCAAAAATCCACAAGGTGAGTGAATTTATATTTAAGATATGTGTAACACCCATTTAGTGCACAGTGAGCATTCAACAGATAGTAACTCTTTATTTCATTTGAGGATCATTTGTACTTGCAATCTTTAAATTTTTACTATGATTTTTTAAAAAAATAAACCCATATAGTGAAGTACATTTGGAATGAACTTAGGATAGGAAGAGTAACTCTCTGAAATGAAAAATCTAAATGATAGAATATAAATTACATATTTAATATTATACTCTATATGCTTATGAATGTGTTAGTTATAGTGTCACAATAACCAAATACCTGTGACAATTAACTTACAAAGAGAAAAATGTTATTTTGGCTTATGGTCTTAGCAGTTCTAGTCCATGATTGAGTGGGCCCTTGCTTTTAGGCCTCTGGTGGGGGCACCAGTTAGCCAGGGAATATGTGGCAGTGCAAACTGCTCACCTCATGGCCATGAAGTGAGAGGGAGAAAGAGGAAGAGCCCGAGGTTCCACAATCTCCTTAGGTCTCCATTGATATAAGAATCTCCCACTAGGCCTGACTTCCTAAAAGTTCCACCACCTCCCAATATCATCACCCTGAAGATCAAACCTTTAACACATGAGCCTATGGAAGACAATCAGTATCCAAACTGCAGCAATAACATAATGGTATTGTGTATAACATAGACATGTACTATGTACTAACAGACACATATATGATAGTCTTATTAGATTATATCACTTAGCGACACTATAGCTATCTCAGTTTGCCTAAGTATACTACATGTTCATGCAATCATGAAATCACCTAAGATGCATTTCTCATAACATATCCTTACCATTAAGCAATACATAACTAATTATATTAATGAAGGTATATATTTTATTATATATCTATAATTATATATTTTATAGCAGCAATATATTAACATTGAATTATCTTCCAAGTGGTTTCTTATATGTTAGATGACATCGATTAGTTTTTAATAGAGTTGTCTGCTGTGTAGGCATCATGGTTTGCTTTTAAAATTACACACTGAAGAATATGAGTTTTACTTGCACCATTTAAGTACACATACAAAGTGAATCTTGAGCAAGAGGACGTTAGATGAGAATTTCAGAAGTCTTTAGCTGCCAATTTGGCATAGGCTGAATTTAAGGCCAATCTCAATCAATTAGAAGCAATAAGAGAGGGCCGGGGGTTTAGCTCAGTGGTTCTGCTGCCTGCCTTGCAAGCGCAAGGACTGGAGTTCGATCCCCGGTATCAAAAAAAAAAAAAAAAAAAAAGAAGCAATAAGAGAGAGGAGGAGCAGGGACAATAAAGAGATGATGCTAAAACCAGAATTGGTATGTATTGGCAATTGGTTGGATTAAAGAGATTTCTGATTAGTCTATCTTTCATAATTCTTAAAGATATTTTAATAATTGTGGAATATACTACAGGACATTTTTACCTAACTGCTTGCTTTCCTTCCTGCTTGGGGCAGAAACCAATTTTATGATACTGAACTATGACAGGTGATGATTATATCCCACACACAAGTGTGAATGTAGAAAACTAGATGGAAAAATAATCAACAAAATGCACAATTTAATACTAATTCAGCCAGGTATGTGTAGTGTTTCCTTCGTTTCTTCTTTCCCTTGCCTCTGCATTTTTAGTTTCTGATTCTTTTAACATGTTTTGGGATGCCTGAAGATGAGAGTCAGCTTTTCATTCAGCTTCTTCAACATTCCTACTGTGTGTCTGTATTGTGTGGGCTCCAATTCCCATAGCGGTACAGTTTCTCATTGATTTCAGGAGTAGCTATTCCAATACTTCAACACACCATATGCAGTCTTTGTTGATTTCTGATGTTATGAGCAAAATAAAATCTTAGTTTCATTTTCTCTGTTGTATCTTTCTCCCTACTGTCGCCTTGGCATTTTCTCAAGGGACAGGATCACTTGCATTCTCTTTTTGTAGACATTTGCTCCCATTTAAACTCCCAATGAGTTTTCTGCCCCATCAGCTCCAGCTCACATTTCTAAACAATGTAATCTGTACCCTACTCAGATGTAACCATTTTGACCTTATTTCCAGTGGTTTGTCAAGCATCATGTGGTTTTGGACTGGGGTACTGGTTTAAAATCAATGAAAAACATGTTTCATGGGGAAGTGGAATCTGAATTCCAGGTTACTTAGTAGTAGCAATTTAGAGAGCTGGCTGTCCCTAGCAAAGGGACTGAACCAGGAAGTCCAAGGCAGCTCCCTGCAGTCATTGTGGATGGCTGTATTATTTGCAGATGGTGCCTCCATGGATGTGCACTCACAGTCATGTGTAAATGTCATGGGTAGTAGACCACAGGTGAGTGTCTATTTTCATTCTTCTCATTTCTGGAGTGGCAAGAAAATATTTTCTGTGTCTCATAACAATGTTGGAGATGGCCTGAAACTAGTTAGAGTGTGGAATTTTGGTCATTTTAGATTTGCTCTCATAGGTAGTATAACCACAGGTTTCAAGAGACTTTATATATTTATTCATTCATCACACACTTCTGCCTATCTTTATTAGACTTTTTGAACTGTGGAATATGTTGTTTTCTGGCTCAGTGGAAAAATGATATGAAAATAGGTAAACAAATCAAGACTTCATTAGTAGAAATTGGTTTTGATTGAATTGTGATTTCTCTTGGTTGTGAACAAATAACCATCTGCCTCAAGAGGCATCAAATTCTGCACCAGCAGAACCTAGCTAGGGCAGCCTAAATAGGCAAACCACAGCTTCAAAAACAGTGAGTGTGTTTGTTATCCTTGTTCCTTCCCAAGGGTGGTGGCCTGGGATTGTCTGAAGAGTGCCTCTGGGAGAATTTTTGTTTCCTGGGTGACAGTGGCCAGGTCCCTTCCACTTAAAATGCCTTTTGAACACTATTTTACATACAATCTCTGTTTCTTGGGATACTTTTTTAATTGAGAGCAACAGAGCTCCGTGTTGTTTATTTTTACCTTCAGAGGCCCCAGAGCAGAGTGGAGGGAGAAGCAGTAGCTTTGGATTCAGCCCTTTGTCTGTAGTGGAAAGGTTTTGTTTGTTCATTTGGAGGAGTGTGAGTCAAGCTATTCCAGAGATTTTCCTGAATTTTCTTTCCTTGTTTTTCCATGTGGAATATTCTATATCTGCACTTATATTCTTAATGAAAATTGTCAAAATCAAAATGGAGTTGTTTGGGTCAACTGCAATCAATCAATCAAGCCACAAATTTATGAAGGAGAAGATCTATACTTGTATAACTGATACCTAGAACTTTTCACAAAAGACTCTGCTAGGGACTCAACCTTCTTGAGCATGCTCCTAGCAGACTATGGTACACCTATTCCCAAGACAATGCTATTCTATTCCCCCCAAAATTTAATCTTTAAAGAATTTCTTTCAGATT
Organism: Heterocephalus glaber; assembly: GCF_053883595.1. Classification (NCBI taxonomy): domain Eukaryota; kingdom Metazoa; phylum Chordata; class Mammalia; order Rodentia; family Bathyergidae; genus Heterocephalus; species Heterocephalus glaber. Next base: position 12,951,452 of record NW_028258344.1, read on the forward strand.
TTTATTTACATTGACATCTTTTATTATTTTATCCAGAGGTCACCAGTAGTATCCATTACATCATATGTAGATATCTGTTTATATAGAAAAGTCTAGTGATTCATGTTAAGATGGAATTTATAAATGTGAGAATTCTCTGTCCTTATTACAGTGTGCTGATAGCCAAAACATATGTATTCCTGATTCAGGGCCATGAAGACTGTATATTCAAAGTTTCTGTAGAGAAATACTGTATTTTTTTATTATCAAGATTTATATGACTTCAAGTGCATGTCTGCCCATTTTGCAAAACAAACAATATGAATTGATGTCTGGCCTATAATGCAGAATTGGGGTTTATAAAATATCTCAATACCAATGATTTTACCAGAAAAGTTAATGAAAGACCTGAATGAAAATTCCAACTCTTATATTTTGCATCTTTGTAAATGTGGGTGAGTTTAGAGTCAGTGTTTTCATTTTAAGAAACCAATGACAGGACCAGGAACAGAGGATTAATATAAGAACCAATAAGAATTTGTGTGAAAGTGTTAAAAAGCATAAAGTATCATGACTATGTTACATTCAAATAAGAAGTTTTATGAAAGTGCTAACAACTAGAAAGTTTTGTGTATATATTAGTTGTCCAAATAATTAAACATGGGTTTTTAGCATCATGCTCTGCAAAAAAGTATCTAGTTCTTATATCTTGTGTGATACACACAAATAAAAGTTGATTTCTCAAGATACTAAAACTCTAAAAAATAATTTCCCTTTACTCAGAAAACATAGATAAGTGATTGAGAAATATTTCAGAAAGGTATATCAGCTTTATTAAGAACTATTGGTAAATGTATTCTCATTGTAATTCTCTACTCAATTTCATATCCAGTAAGACCTTTAAAAAGCCAGAAGAGATATTTGTTTTTGAATTCTTTAAAAAATGTTTTAAACATAAAATTATTACAAATATTTTAATTGGTTCATAAATGATTTTTTAAAAAAAAACTATAGTTTTTATATTAGGTGTATAATTAAAACATTTAATTCATGTTTGAAATCTTTGAAAATATATTTACAAATTTAAAATGAAGAGTTATCCTTAGGCATTGTTGGCTGGAAAATTCATTTATTGTATCTATGCATAGGTTAATTTGAATTTATTTTAAATATCTTTGATAAACTCATATACTATATTTTTGTCCCTAAGTTATAATCAAAATTAATGATACATGATTTTCATAATGAAGATTTAGTCTAAGTGAAGATTTTCTATAATTATTTTGAAAATATTTTTCATTTAATTTATTCATGGAACTAATGAACTTCATGCCATTGTTCATTTTGTTGGTTCAGCCTAATACAGCAATGTTCTTTTTCAGCCTGGTCAATCTGATATGCTATCTTTCATATGCCTTCTGTGCTCAGCAAGAGAGTAAATAGCAACCACTGATTGCAGCTATCCAGTTAGTAAAATGCTCAGTGTTGCTATGAGCTGGAAATCAAATTACAAAGAACACTATGACCTTTAGGAAAGGCCTGGGCACAGAGTGTTGTACCACCACTGAAACAAACTGATCCCCAGGCCAAGGCCTCATCCCAGCATGCCAATTTGGCTCCCCCTTTCTGCAGTGTCCCCTACTATCTGGATTTCTCTATCAATCTTTCTCAGTCTTCATTGTTCCTGATCTCTATGGGATGGGTCACTATGATGTGGCTTTTTTAAAACTTAATTTGTAACTAATCTTGCCCAGTGTACAGCTTCAACTTTTGCCTAAGATAACCTTTCAAAATCAGTTTCCAGAACTGATTCTTTCCTAGTGTTCAGTTTAATTGCTTTCTTTGTTTTCTCTTTATCAGCTCAAACTACACTGGCATAAAAACAGACTCCGCAGTTTCTCCTTACCTGAGGTGTTGCTTTCTGCACTTTAAGTATCCATAGACAACTAAGTTCCAAAAATATTAAATGCAAAGTTCCAGAAATAAACAATTCATAATTTTACACCATACACTGTTTGAAGAGCATGATGAAATCTCAAGTAGTCCCACTCTGTCTGCCCAGAATGCAAATCATTTCCTTGTCCAGTGTATTCGTGCACTATATGCAAAATGGCCCATACTCAATTAGCAGCCTTCTCAGTTATCAGATAGCCTGTCACAGTATCACACGCTTGTCTGAAAGTAACCCTTATTTAGTAGCCTAACACTACATTACAATGCCCATACCACTCACCTAACCTCATCTCATATCAGCACGATCAGGGTTAATACAGTATAACATAGTATTTTGTGAAGATACAACTTTTACAACAGTATACAGTTACAATTATTCTACTTATTATTTGTGTTTTTAATCACATATTTCTACAGGTCACCAAAGTTTAACATCTTATAGTAGTGTCTTATCTAGACACCCGGCAGACTTTAACTCAGCCATTTCTCTCCTTCTTCAATTCTTAGTTCCATCTATAATGCCTTTAGGTTTTCTGTCTGAGTTACTACAATTTCCAATTTGGAGTCATCTTCCTTTTCTCACTCCTCCTTTACACTGCTGTCAAAATGACACATGGAGTCACTTGCAAGTCCAAAACCAAAACCAAACCCAAAAAACAACTCTCTATTGGCTTTTGAGTTAATCAGAGTATTTGTGTGGCATTCAAGTGCTTCATTCTCTAATCCTCAGCTGGTCTTACTTTGGGTTAGCTCCTGCTCCCCTACTAATACGTTATGCTCAAATTAAAGTCAACTGCTCTTTGATGGACGTGCTCTATGACTTCCCATCCTCGTTCCCTTAAGTAGGATGTGATTCCTAACTCCCCTAACATAATTCTACCCATATTCAATGACAGAGTCTCCATGAAGTCTTCCTAATTCCCCTTAGTCACTCCCTCCTCTCAATACCTATGGCTTTGTTTTTGAGACTCATGTCCCATATAGGCTCGTCTCTTAGAAGTGTTGATGCATACATCTCAGCAGCATTACCGTGTTGTAAGCTTTTGGAGGATCAGTATTGTTTTCCCTATTTAGCAGCTGCAGTAGCACCTGATGGTCTCATATGCTTTGGTCACTATTTCCACAAATGTAGTTTATCCAACAGCATTTTGGAACTCTTGCTTTGAATAACCAGCTGTTACATAAGGTCTTTGCTGTACTCCTGCTGAATATTTTTTTGATATTTTATTTTATTCATATATGTTAAACAGCATTTTTAAGTCACAGAGAAAGAGTTATAGACACTTACTTCAGTAGAAAATAGGATTCAGAAGGCAATTGGAGGAGGGAGAAAGAAGCTCTAGGCATCTCTGAGTAATAAACTGGAGTTTGGTAAGGATTCATAATCAGCTCAAGTTCAAACTCACCCAAGTCCGCACCTGCTAATCTTGGTCCTGACTACAGAAAAGAACATGTTAGGAAATGCATCACTAAATAAGACCGCAGAGTTATTCTTAAGGTTTAACTTGGAAGTGAACTTGTTGAGGCTCAGAAAATGATATCTCAAAGTATGGTGGTTTGGCATGCTGAGCACTTTCAACTGAAGGACATTGCAAGGGAGAAAATATAGCCTTAGAATTAAAGTCTCTCTGTCATCCTGCCCTCCTGTCTCTTAACTCTCATTATTCCCTGAAGTGAATTGTAGAATACAGAATTATTCTTCTCAAAGATGGGTGATAGAAATTAGAACTCATTTTCCCCAAGCAAGCCGTAAAGCCTGAAAATATCACTCTAACATTCCACTGCCCTCTGTGTAACAACTGACCAAAAGAGCACTCTAACCCACCTTGTCTGCTAGATCTTAAGACCCTCATTTCAAAAAGGGTCCCATCTCATATGTGGGGAGGAAGGAATGCTACACAGAGAGGCTCAGAAGAATCTGAGTAGACAGGCCTTGTTCAATTTCTAGCCTATTACACCTGATTATACTTTTTTTTTTCTAATCAGATTTCTACATGCTGTCTTTTCTTCATAGAACCTCAGCATAAAAATAGGGTCTTTGAGTTTTCACTCTGAAGGCTCCCATGCCAAGTAAAGCTTTGATCAAATAAATTTGTTGTATTTTTCTTTTGTTACCTTGTCTTTTGTTATAGAAGTGTTGGTTGTGGCTCTTACAAGGCAAGGAAAAAGATCATACCTTTCCACTCTTCCAAATTTACACTTGGATAGTGAGGAAATTCACTATTCCAAAGCCTCATCCAAAGGAATGAGGAGTATAAACTCTTGATGAATGAATGTGTTTCACCCTCACGTGGATGGAGAAAAAGACTTGGAGTGACAAATTTGATAATTAAGAGGCAGGAGCCTTACAGACATTTCCCACACAATTTTTAACAAATAAATCACATGCTCTTTATTTATTCTCTTCTATATGTGAAGTTCAGATCTTCACTAAGCATTGTAGGTACAGTAATGTATTTAATCTTTGGAATTTTCTTTGAAATCAGTGTTACTTTTCTATTTTATAATGAGATGGAATTTTAGAGAGATAAAGTAATGAGTGAAATGTAGTTGTGAGGTTATAAAAAACTCCAGAGAGATCATCCTAAAGTACAGTTTAGAATAAAAAATGAGTGTACCTTTGTTGAGCACTGAGAAGTGGACAACAAACAGATGGTAATACCTCTATAGATAACCACAAATAATAAAAATAGTTTTTAAGTACAAATAGCTACAAATCAAAGATAGTCTCTATCTACAAATAGTGCTTATGGCTAGTCTTCTGACTTTGCTGGCAAAAGGAAGCAACATTTTTAACTGCTTTGGAGTAAAAGAGTGAGTCACTTTTTTTAATGGCAGATAGCCTAGGTTACAGTCAAGTCTTGGTACTATACTGAAGTTTAGCATATTTTCATTGTTACCTCCTCATGTACAACATACCTGAAAGCTATAGAAAAAATGGTTTAGTTCTCTAATTATTCACTTCAGTTGAGCAACATAAAGCTTTTAGAAAATATAATCATGTTATTACCTCTAATCAACATGAAAAATCTGTGACTGTGATTATTTAATTAATATATGACGTAAATAAGTTTTAGCAACTTACACAACAAGCTATGAAACCGTTAATGTTCTTAAACTGAAAAGTTTTAAAATGCAATTTACACTGAAATATTTTCTGAAATATAATTCAATTATTTTTTATTGTTTATAAAACATATCATGGGAAACTAAATGTCAACCAGATAATGATTTTGTCTCTATGAAATCATAAATTTCTTATTATTAAGCAACTGAAAAATCCTTTTATGTGTTTAATGATGTGGCTGTTATAAAACTGGATTGAATAAACTGCCTGTTGTTTTATGTTTTCTTGGGAAAACAAGTTTCATTAAGAATAATTAAGTTGCTCTGGGTGACAATGTGATCAGATGTTTCTCCATTTAAATTGTAAAATGTTTAACATAATATTTGCGAGAATTGCTTCTATTCTTCAAAGGCTGGGCTTCCACTTTTTGGATTTTAGCAAACTCATTTCATTATCCCTTAATCTAACTTTGCATTCACAATTTCTTTTCTTTATGATAGTACTTTTGTATGAGGCTTATTAGAGGCCTGAATTTTGAAAATGTGTGAGCTCCAAGTTCAAAATGGCCTTCAAGTTAGGTGGAAATCTATTTATCTCTGGTAAACTGCATTTTATTCTTCAGAGATATTTTTTCAAAGTATTGCTCTTTCCTAAGTTTCTCTTCTTGCCCATTCTTGTGTCTGTATCATGATTACTTTGTTTTCATCTAATTTCATATACTCTTTAATTAATATTCTTTTTTTTTTGGTACCAGGGATCGAACTCAGGTCCTTGCACTTGCAAGGCAGGTGGCAGAACCACTGAGCTAAAGCCCCGGCCTAATTAGTATTCTTTACTTCCTCTTTTCTAACTTCTTTTGGATTAATCAAATAGCTTTATTTTTCTTCTCTGTTAACATTTTAATTTTACATTTTTATGATTTTTAATGATTATCTTTCAGTAGACATTTTAATATGCATCCTTAACTTTGTTGCACTGTGCCTCAAGTAAATGCTTGTACTAATTCCAGAACCCCCCTTTATTTGCGTTCTTCCCAAACTGGGACATGTTTTAGAGTGAAGAGGTTCACTGTGAATAATTATATTGTGAGAACTGTCATAAACTGGGGCACATTCCAACTGTAGAACTTTTGGAAAATTAATTAAACCACAGCCCCAGGCTCACCATAAACCAGGAGGAAAATATGAGAAAATAAAATCAAACTCAAATTTTTAAACAAAATGCTATAGAACACAAAATGTTGCCTGACATAAGTTAGCTACTTAATAAATAGTGGCAATTATACTTTTCTATTTTTTTCATAAACAGGTGGTTGTCTTAGCTCAAGTTTATCCTTTGCATTTCTGAGAATCTCCTAATGGTCAGAGACTAAGAGGATCATCCCATGAGTTGTTTGGACTGGGTATTGCCTATACTTACAACTAATCTTTCTAAACATATATGAAGCCCATTTCTCCCCTGCTGTAAATCTTTACCTATTAACTGTTACTCAGGCATGAAGTCCAAACTTAACACATGGCTCCACACCAGCCTGATAAGGGTGGTCCAGTGGCAACAATTTAACCTCAAGGATTATAATTCCTCCAAGAGGGGTAAGGTCTTCATTCCCTAATCAAATTACATGTCAGTTGAAACAAAGATCATTATGGAACTAATCAGTTTATTGAAAAATATTATTGCAAAATATTCAACAAATAAAAGTAAGCAAAAAGAATACATGAAATTATAAGCAAAAGCAACTAAAATGAAATCAGTTGAGTACAGAGTGCTAGTAAGGAAGCAAATACAATGCATCCATGGAAGAAATTGTCCAAATGGGCTGGGAAATCAGTTCTTCTATGGTGATACTTGAACAGGTCTAGAATGCTGTCAAGTCATCCTTGTTGAAGGAAAGGACTGTTCATTCCTGTATTGGTCAGTGTCGTTGCAGAGTGAATTTTCCTGAAGGGTGGAATCACAATGATATGTGCCCAAAGTGGCACTCTGAAGGCACTGATGTTACAGTTCCAGAAGGGTACTCTCCTTCTACATGTTAATTTTAGAGGGAAGAGTCCAGGCACCAACTCTTTTATTTGTATATTAATGCACAGTGTCAACATTGCTATCAGCTGATATTACAAGAGAAAGCTCATAATGGAGTTAGTGCTGTCAAAGAATATTCACATTAAATATAACTAAAACACCAACCTACTTAGATTCACAGTAATCATAACATAACACACATCAGCACATGGCAAAGAATTTCTCAAGTCCTCTCCTGCCACTCTACCAACATGGCCTACACTCTAATAAACTCAACTGTTGGTGCTCTCTATTCAAAATCAGACTTTGGAACCTTTGTTTCCGCTGCTGGGAGCACTTAGTTACTCATCTTCATCATCTGATCAGCATTTTTTAGGTTTCTCAGATCTTTCACAATTAAAGTTAATTGTTCCCTTTTCTGTACTCTCTCTCATAAATTGTAGGTAGGCAGGATTGAAATCAAAGTAAATGAGCATTCTGAGAGTTAAACAATTGAAAGAGATTAACATGCAAAGAAACCTTAGAGATGATATTTTCCCAACCAGAAACAAGAGCAACAACATCCAAGTGGCTATAGTTGTTGCCTCAAGAAGGGCATTTAAGGGCCGGGGATTTGGCTCAGTTGTTCTGCCACCTGCTTTGCAGGTGCAAGGTCCCAAGTTTGATCCCCGGTACCCCCAAAAAAAGGGCATTTAAAATATCGGTGGGGTGTTTCTGTTATAATGATGATCAAAGTTACAGTCTCTTTACTTATTGTGAATTTGTTCCAAGGAAACAATTTGTTTCAATTTGTTCTAATGAAAAGATTAGAGAGACACTTGAAAATAAGCAAATTTCAAGTTTTCTTTTTGAAAAATCTCAACCCAGGGAATACTAAGATGAGTGCAGAAAATTATATTTGGTTGAGACCAGATGCTAGGCATAACAAAACACACATTATGCACACACTTCAAAAACATTATCCAGCTACCTAAGGTCACCACATATGTTATCATATGAGGTTACGTTTTATGATTCTTTTGTAATTTGTGAATTAACCTATATTAGACATCCCAAATTTATTTAAGAATCCTAGTTCAAATGTTTAATAACAACAACCACAAAAAGAAAGCCTTGTCTGGTTATGAAGACCATACGTAAATAATGCAACTACTCTTTTAATGCTAATTTTCATGGCAGTAGTATCATAATTAGTGTTTCCAACATCAGTACAATTTTCAAAGTTTTCAGCTATTGAACTAAACTCTCAGTGCAGATTGAAAAAGTGGAAAAAATTTTCCAGGAATGATAGAGAAGTTAATTGAAGAAGAAAGTTGTGCACTAGTTAAATTTTTCTAATTTGATGAAACTGATATTCCTATAGTTTGGATCTTAAGTGATGCCCAATGGACCATTGGTTGTTAAAGGATTGGTCCCCAGAGTGACACTACTGGGAGGTGGTGGAACTTTTAAGAAGTGGGAGGTAGTGGGAGGATTTTAGGTCACTGGGTACAGGCCCTTGAGAGGGTTGGGATCCTGGCCACTTTCTCACCTTCTTTTGCTTCCTGACCATGAGATGAGTGGGTTTGTTCTGCACATACTCCACTCCTGCTACAGTTTGTCACCATAGTCCCAGAGCAATACGAACAACTGGTCATCGGCTGACACTTTCAAATCCATGAGCCCAAACCACCTTTTTCATTACAGCAGTAGAAAGCTGACCAACACAGGTATATACCTTAAACATATGTCCCCAAAGACTTATATCTCAAAGGTGAAAAAACAAGCCTGAGGATTTAAGGCTGAGAAAGAGGACCAAGACAATAAATGAGCCATACCAATTTGCATTTGATGTTACAACGTTCCCTATGATTTCAGAAGACTCTTTCTTTGACATTTCACAATATTGTACTGTATAATTTCAGCTCCCCCTTTTTTTTTTGGTACCAGGGGCCGAACTCGGGTCCTTGCACTTGTGAGGCAGGTGGCATAACCACTGAGCTAAACCCCTGGCCCATTTCAGCCCTTTTAACAAACACATCCCCAAGCAAATTCTTAGTCTTTTGCAAGATAAAATGCAATATTTATTCTAGTATCTGTACATTTATTAAACCATTATTTGTAAAATTAGGAAAGACAGTTCTCTGGTGGCAATCTCAATGATATTTGAGTCACAAAAAAAAGAAAAAAGAAAAAAGAAAAAAGAAGGGAAGACAATCATAAGTCCCACTAGCTAGTTCCAGTCTACTCTTGTGTCAAATTCATAGTTATCCTACTTGTTCATGCAGAGAGCTGACTACTTCATTGTATCTTGAGTAGCCATAAATGAACATTTAAACATTAAATACATATTATAAATCAAATTCCTTCAATAGATTAAAGTATGATGTATTGTATAAAGTATTATAGCCATTAGTTTTCTTTTCTGTATTCTGATGCTAATGGGACTTTGGATGACCCCGGAGGGACCACACTTCCCAGATTAGCCAAGGCCTGGAGAGAATCAAATCAAGTAGCTAATTCTAGAAGGCTTTCTCAGTCTTCATGGTCAGCCCTGGACCTTAAAAAAAGAGGACTCTGGATGAGCATCTTGGAGCAACTCTTTAGTCTTAACATTTTTCTTCCAACCCGCCACAGTACTTCACTACTGTTTTAAGTCATTTTATTTTGTTATTACACTATTACATTAGTTTGTTCCTTATACCCTACCCTCTCTTCCATTTTGCTGTCTTGTCTTTTTTTTGGTACTGAGGATCGAACTCCAGACCTTGTGCTTGTGAGGCAGGCAGTGGCACCACTGAGGTAAATCCTTCACTCCTTTGCTCTCTTTTTTTCCTACCTCGTATTTCTCTCTGGCATCTGTTAGATAATCAATAATTTTTTAAAAATAATTTTCAATCTCTTTTAATGGTTTGTTATTCTTACAAAACCTTCCAACTTTCTCTTATGGGAAAATACATTCCCCTAGTTTTTCTCTTTTCTTTGTCTTTTCGACTATAATGATAAAAAGTGAAGCTCTGGAGTTATATACACTCAGTCCTCTGCAGCTCGATGTCATGCTTCCAGGGGGCTTATGAACATGGTAGATGCCAGCCTCCTTGCTTTTGCCAACTTCCCGTGGTCCTCCTACAGACAAGACATTCCTCCCCCAAGATCACTCAAAAAGCCGAAAGTAAATCACAGCTGATGCTCAGATTGCAGTTCAAGTACACATAGTCTCCTCTGACTGTCAGTTGACATCTATTGTTGTTTTTAATTTTCATTTTATTTTCATAGTTACAGTTTACTCTGTTCATCAGTAGATTCTTGAAATTAAATTGTATCTTCTTTAGATTTAGGTAGCATAATTCCTGCCAAATGACTGGCACATTGAAGGAGCTAAGTGAATAATGTAAATATAGCTATAAAGTTGCCAGTCATTACAATTTTCATTACTGGAGAGTCACAGTAATGTATATTTGAACATGTACTCCAAGGTTAGCCAGTACTGAGGTTAAGATCCAACTTTGCCACTTACAAGCATAAATCCTCTAGTACATTCTTTAAACTATAGTTTCAACATCTCTGTAAACTTAAAATTTGTTATTAGGTTCATAATTATTTTACAAGTGAATTTTTATAGTAACTCCCATTTTAAAATCATTCATCAAATTGATTTGATATATATGATGAAACAGACATATAATTTTCTCTGGAAAAATACTGATTTTAGAATGCACCTTTGAAATCTCAACCAAGTAAAAAGTCCTTTACTGAGATGTCTCAAATAGGTAATTATAGACTCTAATTACATTTACTGAGAGATAATTAACCAATTATGTAGAAATATCTGTCTTCAGGACAAATTAAGATGTCAAGAAACAATAAATCTCTTTCACAAACACGTGGTTCCATAAGGCCTTGGTAAGACTTAATTTTTAGTATTTTATTGTTAATACTGTTTTGGACCTTTACACTCTAAGTAGAACCGATAAACTGAATCATTTCTACCTTTCATTCAATCTATTTGTTCTCCATGACTTTTATTTCTGTGTTATATGGAAACACTGAAATTTGGATTCAAATGTAATATCTCAAATATTCAAGAATAATTCCAGATTGCTACAGTTCTGCTCAATTTACTAAATTCTGATCTTTGAAGAAAAACTGACTTTTTTGCTACATGAATATGTTTTAGCTTAAAGATTTTTTTCTACAACATTTTGAACTCTGCCTAAATTTAAGCATATGGGTAATGAGAATCAATGTTACTTTATGACTTGATATGAACCTAAATAAATGAAAAAACGTCAAGTGTATTTAGGAGAAATTAGAAGAAATTTCATTTATAAATCACTTAATAGGTAGAGGGGAAAAATCAAATGTTTTTTGTTTAGTTATTATTTATTCACAGGAGTATTCACCAGGTTCTAGCCTTTTTCCCTTCACTTAGTTCTTTCTTTTGGTTCTTAAGTCGCAATAATAAACCATGGAATACACACCAAAGGTAAATTCCTGTTTCTAGGATTATATAGGTCAATCACCGAGTTGTAGGTTTGTTTTTTTTCTTAGTAACCTGTTTTGTTTGTTTATTTCATTTTTAAGCCAGTATGCATTATCCTTGTAATGAAAGATAATAGCTTAAATGGAATTGTGAATGATTTACAATGTTTATTTGGTATATGTAATTCCACTGCATATAGTTATTTTAAAGTATTTCCATGTGAAATTTCATATGAGACTTTATAATACATATAATTTAGAAAATGTGGATATCATGTAAGGTAGTAATATCTACTTTGAAAATACCCATAACAATAGAGGATATTCAATAAAGGACACATTTATTTCAACTCAATTCCAGAAGCTTGCTGTATGTTCAGCTCTGAATTAGATGTTATAGGAAACATCAAAGAATTTCATTTCAGACTGGATTTGTGATCCTACATGATCACTGTGTTTGAACAGTTATACTACTTGTTCACAGACATGTACAAAAATTCTATACTTGAGATTAATTATAAACTTTGAATCCAGACTTAGGATATTGACATATAATCATAGCAAGTATTTTCAGACACCACTGCTTTTTAGCAATTACTTTAACTCTGGTGTTGGGTTGCCTTCTACAAAAGCTAAATAGATCTTTTGCAAAAGGGAGAGGGGCCCAGAGATGGAGGAAGGGATTTGCGGGAAGAACACTGGATGCCAAAGAGAATCAAGATGCATTATGTGCATGTACCAACTCCCCATGAGAAATGCAATCACTGTGTATTGCAAGCATGCACCAATAAAAATGAAATATTTAAAAAACTATCATATATAGTTACAGGATTAACATTCTCTGTCCTGCCCAGATTGAAAATTGGGTTCTTGATGATTTTGTGCTCTGGTCTGTAGCTGACCTGCTCTCAGGTCCCCGTTGGGTGCCAATAGTAGGAGAGCTTGGTCCCAGGCTCCACACTGGGGTGCCACCTGTAGCCGACCCTCACCCAGCTGGCCTTGCTCCCGGACCTAGACCAGCTACTTTGTTCTGCCTGACCTGGGGGTGAATGAAGATGAATGACAAAGAGACACAGAGTCAGCTTAATGTGCAGGCAGCCAGGTGGCTCTAGCCTCTAGTAGGCAGAGGAGCCCCGAGCTCTTGGCTTATGTTGCTTTTAATCACCCAAACACTGGCACAAGCAATCAAAGCATACAAGATTCATCTGGTTTCCAATATCCATTAGTACATACACTGTTAAGGAACTTAACCTCAGCTGTCTTAACTTTTCCCTAACATGCAATCACCCCTGAGTGCAGCCTTTCTCCTTTGTGCTCACAGAGGAGGCCGATTAGGCCTTAATTCTTCTCTGGTCCTCAACACTGGTCAGTTTCCTTATATTATCTCAAGTGGTCTTTTAAAGTATGCTCATTCATTTTTCTCAATCTTACTCTTTTAGAAAGAAAATCTGATATCTTATTAATATCCCAAATCTGACTTTTAAAATTTATAATTAGTCCTGGGAGCCCTGGTAAAGTGTCCATAGGTATCATGGGCTTCTCAAGCAAGTCTGTAACTTAAAGAATTAGGAAAGGGTGGTAGAGCATTTTTCTTCTGCATTGCTGAAACTCTCCATTCTCCAATTCCATTCTCTCATTTCTAGGGGCTGCTCTCCATGCATAGCCAACTCGTCTTGTCCCATGGACAGGAGTATAGAGCTGCACAGCCATATTCATGGCTGCTGAGTATGAACTTGGGCTTCCATCTGCAAGAAGCACAATCATCGGAAGAAGGTGTGACTGAGGTGAACAGTTTACTTTGGAATTTATAGAAAAAAAGTCTGAGATTACATATCTGTGGTTTTACATTGGGCAATGGTGAGTTCTGAAGCTCATGTAATATTTAAAATTGCCTTGGTTCATAAGTACATAGAATTCTTGTCAAGAAACCTATTTTAATTCATTAAATTCATTCATGGATCTTATATTATTTCTAAATTTATTTCTCTTCTCAAATTTATTCAGTTCAAAAGGTTGTCAGAAGGAGGTCTGTTGTAGGTGAAGACATTATTTAGCACTGTCAGTTTCAAATGCTTTGGGGAGGCTCTGGGTGTCAATAAATAAACAGAACAGTTGCACTGACTTCAACTTGATTATATAGAAAGAACTTTGGTTCTCATACTTTGAATTGCAATTTCTGGTTTATAAAACCACCCTTTGGTTCTGATTTCACAGATATTTTCTCATACAGATCACATTAATTTTGTGCTTTAGTTAATACATAAAATTTACTGAAGAATTTCAAAGGTTTTAAAAATTGTTTTTATCTTTTATTCTTTTGGGTGTGAAAATATGTGAATTCCACTCAAACAAGAAATAACTCACATTTCTTCTGATAATAATATTTTCTACAGTATACAATTCAAGTTTTGTTTCTTTACATCCATGAGGTCTCACCAAGGGGTGAAATCAAATCAAGTCATAGGCTGAGGGTTAAATTTATATAACATTTCTTAGTAACTATCTCAGCTAAAAGTTAAACAGAACAATATCTTGTTAATATATTGAGCTTCTTGATCAAGTTCATTATCTGTTTTAGAATGAATAACATTCAAGGAGAACTCATTATTATGGATATTATTGTGGAATTTTTTTTGCAAGTAAACACATTTGACCCAAAAATCCAAGTATAAGAATTAGTAAGAATAAGAACATTTTGCATTAGAAAGTCCATGATGCATCAACTTAGTCTACTTTGCTTTCTACATACCTAATTGTTAATGTTTCTTTCCTTTTAATTAAAAATCAGTCCTTTCCTTTACATTAATGTATTATATTTGGAAAACTTATGCACATGTAAAATGCTATTTCTTCAAACTGTCATAAAGGTGCTGGCACATTGCTGGAACAGTGACCTCTGCAACTTATAGGTGAAGAGGTTTATTTTGGTTCACAGGTTTCAGAAGATTTATTCTGGCTCCAAGACAGAAATATCATGGCAGAGAGGCATGGCATAGAAGTGCTATTTAACCCATGGCAGCCAGGAAGGAGAGAGAGAGGGAGGGAGGGAGGGAGGGAGGGAGAGAGAGAGAGAGAGGAGCCAAGGGAAAAAAAATAACCTCAGGTCTCCTACTCAGTGACACTCCCTAAGCAGGACTCACCTCCTAATAGCCCAGTTAGCTACTAAACTTATTAATGGATGAATCCTCTGGTAACCATAACACCCCTAAGATCTGATCATCTAATCCAGGAAATTTGGGGGGGACATTTTAGATCTAAATCATAAATCTTTATTTTGACTTACAATTTTATTGCTTTGTTGAGAATGAGAACACTGACATAAAAAAAACAAATCTAAATCAAATCTCTTAGTTTCTCCATCTAAAATGTTATTTATGATGACTAATGTGATTATTGATGATCAAACAAAATGTAAAATGTGATTTTCTGAATCATCAAGAAATTATTAAGTCAATGAGACAAAGAAGACTAGCTGTTTTAAAGTACTGGCTGGACCCACTGAATAAAGAACCATAATGAACAAAACTTTTCATCTTCCTGTTTCTTATCCATAAAACTGAATTAATAATAGCATTATTGCAAAGGCCAAAGGTACCATATGACCTAATGCACAAGATGCTGCTTTGTAAATTGTACAAAGAGCTATTTAAACATACATTTTTTTTGTAGTTTTAGCAGTAAAAATTTCTCATATTCTCATATTTTGAAATTAATAATACAACAAAAGAAACCAACCTTTTTATGGATTTGATCTTGTGAAAACTTTCGGGAGTGGGATTTTGTTGAAGGAAAGTATATTGGGAGTTTACCGAGACTCCCAACCTTTCCACTCATTCTTTGCTTCCTAGCTGCCATATGAGCAGATTTGCTCCATCGAGCACTCTTTGAAATTATATTCTTTCTTGCCTTAAGCCCAAAATCATCAAAGCCAGCCCACTGAAACTTCTGAAACAATGAGACAAAAAATTTTCCTCCTTTTAAATTCTTGGTACCAGGCACTTTGGGCGGTGACAGAAAGATGACCAACATACAACTTATCTTTTATACTTGTTGTAGATTACTTGAACCTACTATCTCTCTGTTTATTTATTTATTTTTGTGGTACTAAGGAATTGAACCCAGGGCTTTCACACTGAATTATGTTCCCAGCCCTTTTTTATTTTACTTTTTTTTTCGGTACTGGGGATCAAATTCCAGACCTTGCGCTGACGAGGCAGGTGGCAGCACCACTGAGCTAAATCCCTGGCCCTATTTTATCTTTTTTAAAAATTTAATTTTGAGACAAGAACTCACTAAGTTGCCCAAGTTGAGCTTAAACTTGTGATCTTCATGTTCTAGCCTCCCAGGGTACTGGGATTAAAGTACTTAAACTTATTTTAATTAAAATATTTTTAAGATCATTTGTAAATTTGCATGTAGTTGTAAAACAATAATAAAGATAAATCCTGAGTACTTTTCTCAGTTTGGCCCAAAATTAGCATCTAACAAAAATTTGTACAAAACTTGGTATATGATCACAAACAGGATTCACATTGATCTTATTCACTTACTCAGTTTTGCTCATACTCATTTGCATGCATGTGGGGGGTATATATGCATAGATGCACATGAATTTAGCTGTATGTAGTTTTATCACTGGTATAGGTTCATGTATTGAGTACTACAATCAAGGTAGAGAATAGTTCCATCATCACAAGTGTCTTTACTGGGACCCTTTTGTTACCAAAGCCATCTCTTTCCATTATTACCTTATTAATCTTATTAAGCTCTTCTTTATGCTCAACTTTTGCCATTTCAAACATGCTATGTAAGTGGAATCATAGAGTTTGGATCACTTTACGACTGGTTTTTTTCACTGAGTACCATTCCCCAGAAATTCCCTCAAATTATATCTTGTATCAATAGGTTATTTCAATTTCTGAGTAGTATTCCATAATGTGGATGTAGCACAATTTGCTTAACTAGTCATCTACTAAAGGATATCTGGGTTGATTCCAATTTTTTGCTATTATGAATAAAGCTGTTATAATCATTCACATTCAGATTTTTGTGAGAACTGAAGCTTTCATTCTTCTGGGATAAATGGCCAGGAGAGCAATTGCTGGGTCATATTGTAATTTTGCAAACAATCTTCCAGCATGACTGCACCATTTACATTGTGATGGGCAATGCGTGAGTGATCTAGTTCCTCTGAAGTATCACCAGCATTTGATGTGTTACCACTATTTTTTTATTTTACTCATTATGGTAGGTATATAGTGATAACTTATTGTGGTTTTAATTTGCATTTCCTTGATGGCGGGTGACATTGAACATCTTTTAATGTGTATATTTACCATTTGTATGTACTTTTGTGAGAATTGTCTCTTTATGTCTTCTGTTTGTTATCTGGATTGTTTGCTTTTATACTGTTAAGTTTTGAGAATTCTTTCTAAGTTTTGCACACTGGCCTATTGATATGTGCTTTGCAAATACAGTAATTTCTTCCAGTCTATAGTGGTCTTTCTATTCTCATAATATGGTCTTTTGTTGGAAAGTTTCAAATTTTCATAAAGTTCAATCTACCATGTTTCTCTTTGTCTTTGAACTCAGTCTTGCTCTAAATCCTGAAGATTTCCATCTATTTTCTAAGGATTTAATATTTGTACATTAAAATGAATTGATTTTTGTATGAAACATAAGACAGTCAAGTTTCTTTTCCTTTTACTTATTTCCTTCTTTTCTTTCTTTATTATGGGTGTGTAATATGCCAATATATTTGTTGAGAAAGCTATTTTTGCTCATTGAATTGCATGTGTACTTTTTTTGGAAGTCAATTTTGTGTATTTATGCAGGCTTATTTATAGGTTTCCTTCCAGTTTTATTGATTATTGTGCCTATTCCTTCAACAGTATAAATTGTCTATTTCATCTCGTTTGAAGTTTGGTAGTATTTTAATAATCTCCTCTCTACTGCTGAGGGAATGGAGCTTGCTTTGTACTTATGCCAACCACGTGGACAATACTGGTTAGATGAGATTGACCAGAGCTGTCAGTTCTTATATTCACAGCCTAAGGGAGGAGACCACTTGCCACACAGAGACACCCTGGGTTGTCCTCAGGAACAGAATGAAGAAGCTGAGGCTGTGGATGGCAGGCTTTGCCATCTTCCCTATTCTCTTAAACCCATACAGCCTGTTTACTTAAATGTTGCATTTTTCAGTAACCATTCTTTTTGTTGCCAGTTCAGTGGGTCCAGGTGGTTGAGTATCAGAGTGTTCCATCTCATTTCCCTTTGGGGTTGCTGTAGGTGATCTGGAAGTCTGGTTTTGAGACTTATTTACGTGTTTTCTCATTTCGACTTGGGCGGGGGGCTGTTGGCGCCTACACGGATTACCTCCTCTGAGTTGGGAGAGGTGGGACAGGGGCCAGGAGCAGCGGTCGGGATGGTGGCCCAAAAGCCCTTCCCTGTAGGCTGGGAGCAGCGGGAGGGATGGTGGCCAGGAAGCCCCTTCTTCTGGACCAGGAGCAGTTGGACGGCGGCTCAGAAGCCCCTCCTCCGGGCCAGGAGCAGCGGGAGAGAAGGTGGCCCAAAAGCCCTTGGTCTGGTGGTCCGGTGTCCTCTGCGTCTTTGTAGTGTGGAACCAGGTGGCTGTACAGAGGAACGGGGGGGGGGGGGGGTCCAGTGGATTGTTGCCAGGGCCGCGGGCTGATTCGGCGTCTTCTGTGCGACTCGGGACCTCGGTAGGGCATGCCAGTAATCATTCTTTTTGATTGAGATTTTATGATGACTACTTTAAAATCCTTGGTCAGATCATTTCAACATCTGATTTATCACTATGTTGATATCAGCTTATGATTTTTATTTACTCAAGGTGTGGTTTTCCTTAGTATGATGAGCAACTTTTTAGTGTGTCTTAGACATTTTGGTTATGTTAGGAGAATCTGTGTTTCACTAAATCTTTTCTTTTAGCAATAGTTATCCTGCTTTAGTTTTGCGTGCAGATCCTGGTCAGATTTTGTGGGCTTTGGTTTCAATGACAGTTTAATATTTAGAGTCTGTGTGGCAGTGTTTTGGTCTGTCTGGTTATAGAGTCCTTGCCCCGATGGTGTTAGCTGATAGGGCAGAATGGGTTGCCTTAGCCAGGGTGCCGGGTATCCTTTTGCAGGAGAAGCAAGTACAGTATTAGGCCTCAATGATGAAGTACTTTGTTGGGCCAGGTGCTTGTTGTGTGGATGCCATTTCCCAGTACCCTCTGGTAATTCTGGACTAAGAAGGGGAGCCTAAGGCCTCTGAAACGAAGAGGCTTTCTAGGCTAGGCCACTTCTCAGGTTGGGGTTCTTCTTCCAGGTGGCATTCTCTGTCTCAGTATCTCTTGGTGTGAGAGGAATGAATGATCAAGCCAGGTGGAGGGAGGAAAGCCCTTTCCCTAGCCACTTATATTAGCAGAGTTCCCAGTGGCTCCTCCTTGCCTTGGTGCTGGGCTTGCCTAGTGTTGCCTGTTTTGGTTGGGGGAACTTATATCTGATGCAGAGAAGGAACTGTCTAGGCTGTTGCTAGATTGTGTATCACAGAACACTTGGTCTGAGTTGTTATTTTTCCTGGGGAGAGGATTGGGTCACCAAATACTTTGCAATTGTGTTGTTTCTCTAGTCCTGGTATTACAAACTAGTTATTCTTCCTCTCCCTGCCTTTCACAATTCCCCCCTTTGATTTCCTATTATATTATTATTGTACTTATCCTGGAAGAGTGGAAAGAAATAAAGTCTGTACCACCTTGTCTTGGATAGAAGCCCTAAGCTAACTAAAAAGAGCATGATTTTTATAACTTACAGTGTTATTTGCAAGATGACTTTATATGTGTCTATCTATTTCTGGATTCTTCTATTTTGTGATGCTTTGTTTTGATGAATCAAGTTTGCTTCTGATCTCCTTCACTGTGATACCTTGATTCTGTTCCACAAGAGAAAAAAATTACAGTGTATTTTCCTGCTGCTGTGGCAGCTACCTGTCTCTATTCAGCTGATAAATACTTGAAAAAAATCACCTTATCTTCTGGTTCATTTATCCATATGTAAAAATGAGATTCATTTAAAATCTGTCTTTGAAATTTGTTACTAAATAAACCATGGATGGATGACATGAAAAGTGTAAACTAACAAGTGAGGGACAAAATTTGGCAGATTCTCTAAGAGTCTTCTACTTGTTAACTTCCTATTCTGTAATTCATTTTTTTACATGATTCTCTAATGGGTCTTCCAGTTTTCTATGATTTCCGTAGCCATATTCAGAGCATTATGGCAGATGCAAATAAATACTTGAAATACAGTTACAGACATAAGATATATCTGCCTATTTATCTACTAGTATACATGTATGTATATAAACATATTATACACATATATACATATATGAGTGTAATTTTCCACTATTAGAATAAAATCATGACTAAATGTGTGACAAAAGCTTACCAGACTATAAACTCTGAAGGCAAAGATTGGATTGATTTTTACATACCATGTTATCTTAAGTTTCTAGAGAGGTTTGGTGTATATTCATTGAATTAATAATGAGTAGCAGAAACAAACATTTAAAAGTTGCATTTGCTCTGGCATGAGTTCCAGTCAATGGGAAAGTATAGCCAAGCAATTAGAATGGAGGCTGGCTGGTGTGTTGGACCAGTGTGCACTGCTGAGTGTGAGGTGTGTGTGGGGAGTGTTGGGTGGCCAGAAAGGTACCACTAATGAGCTAGAGTTGAAAGCTTTGTGGATTTCAAGTGGAAGGAGAAGGGTAATTAGAGGAAGTAATTTAGGTAGAGGAAAGGGTTAAATCCTAGAGACTAGTAAGCAGATATCAGAGTCCAGATATTGTAGAGTCCGCCATTTGAATTTCTTTTGTGCTCTTCTGTACTGTTCTTTTTGTACTCTCACATACAGTTTGCTTTAACATCAAAGCAATAACAATAAAACAAAAAATTCCCAATGAATTTTCTGTTGTTTTACATTTCATTACTATTAAGTTTAGAATTTTAGGTTTAAAAAATGAAATGAATCAATAAACTAACAAATAGCATTTAACATGTAATAACAGTTCAAAATGTACGAATAAATTATTTATTATAACAATGCCTAAATCTTCTCATAAAATCAAATGAAAATTACTACCAATATTTTAAAAAGGAGTGAAGGACAACGTTGTATCTTGATCTGTTTCTTTGGAGTCTGTTTCTTGGATGCCTCATTTTTTATAAGAGAAAATAAAAACAACTAGTAAATTTTTCATTTTGGCACAAGTAATTAAGAGAGCGAGAGGATCACATTACATGATTATAAATAAGTCATATTAAGTCACATGGCTTACACTCTCTTCACATCTGTTCTAATCCTGGAGACATAGAAGAAAAAAGAAAAACAGAGTCATCTGTTGTTACAAAGAAGAAAATAGCTAATAAATACTAAATCAATTACATGATCTTTCTTCTTCTCTATTTTCCTAGCATTATTGACTGAGACACAAGGTTTCTTCTTTTTTTGTATTTTATGAAAAAAACCCCAAGATGTCATAACAACATAATAAATTGTATATTGTGTACTGTGTACACTATGTATTGCTTTCTTCAAAATATTTACTCAGAGTATATGACACCAACAAAAAGTTTCTCCCTTACAAAAAAAATAGCTGTTACCACAAAAATTTCAGTGAAGTAAGAGAAGCTGTCTTTTATCAGAACCTAGAAAAGTGAGAGCAATTTAACTACTCATTTAAAAAATTGAAAAAAATATTATTCTTATTATTATGGGAATAGTAAAAAACCTCATATTTTATTATGCAGTTTGAACATGGAATGTGATTGGATACATTGTGTATGTTGGCAAGGAGTGCCTATAATAAATGAGTTATTAGAAAGTCATTTTTGTTGAGTGTTTAAAATCCAGTGTGTAAGTTTGCACTTATAGCACATCTCAATTTGAAAGTTAAATTTTGTTAGATTTATTACTTGATCTGTATTTAGGTTTTGTAAGATTACAGTTGAAAAAGAAGATTCAAATATCCAAGTTGTTCTGATACAGGACAAACATGAGAACTGGTTTTAGTGATAATGGAAATTAGAACAAGGATTTTTTTTATTTATTTATTTTTTGCTACCGGGGATGGAACTTGGGATCTTGCGCTTGTGAGTAGAATGAGAATATTTGAGGAGTCATAAATATGGAATTTTCCCTGAGACTTCTTCCTCCTGTTTTAAAAGATCTCCTAGCATAAGACATGAATCAGCAGCTATTTTTCTCCTTGGAAACATCCTGGTACCCGCTTTGTTGTTACAGCCCAACCTGGTCCTTGCAATTAAAAGTAGGGAGCTGAGGCAAAGCTGTATTCCCGTTGTTGCTAGCAAGAGAAGCCAAGTGAAGAGACATAACTTCCCCTTCAGTGGGTAACAGGTCATGGATTAGAGCTCAAGAATCCCCCTACCCTACCCTGTCCCCACGAGGGTCCCTCTTCTATTTCAATTCCAAACACACGTTAAGGTTTTCAAAAAATGAAATCAAATGTAAGGTTTTAAACTTAAATGTGTATTAATTAAAATGAAGTCAAATGAAAGATCCTCATTCATTTTATTGCTCAGTTGTGTTCCATTGTACGGGTGTACCACTTTGTTTAACCATTCATCCACTGAAGGGCATGTAAGCTGTTTTCATTTTTTGCCAATTCTAAAAAACTACGGTAAATATTTGCATATCGGGTTTTGTGGAAATGTGTTTCATTACAAAGAGTTTAAGAGAGTAATGAGTCACAATAAGGCTTTTTTTAACTTTGTGAAAAACTGCTGAATTGTCTGCCGGAGTGCTTGTACATTTTTGCATTTCCACCTGAAACATATGAGAGTTCTGGTTGTTCTATAATCTCTGCAGCCTTTGGTACAGGAATAACTTTTATTTTAGTCCCTGTAACATGGATGATATAGTGTATTTCCTTCACAGGTGTTGATCTTGAATATTATTTCATGTGTTCATTTTCATTTCGTATATCCTTTTTAGTGACATAGGTGTTCAAGTATCATACCTGTTACAGAATTGGTACCCTGTATCTTTGTGGGAAATGTTATCAATTAGAGAACAGCATTTTTGCAGAAGTTCTTTTGCTTTTGGTCCAATAGACTAGTCATTCCCAAAGTTATTTAGGTCAGCACCTTTGTCCAACATCTGTTAGGAAAGTTGTTTTGTACAAGTGTATTGCAATTAGACTGTCGTGTTCATTTTATTCTGAAATCCTTCAACATACTAAATTATTTTCTTTAAATTTTCATTTCATGTTCTTTGAGTTTTAAAATTCTTTGGGTTTTGGTAAATGCAAATATGTGCACTATGACAATACCATAAGAAAAAGTTTTACACCTGTGCAACCCTCCGTACCCCTCATCCAACTCAAATACTTGTTAGTTTACTTTTTCTATAGTTTCATCTTCTCTGGAATATCGCATAATTGAAATCATGAAATATGTAAACTTTTAAGACTGTCTCCTTTACTTAGTAATGTATAAAGATTCATCTGCATTTTAAAAATTAATATGTGATAATTGTACATATTTATGGAGTCCAGTGTAATGTTTTGTATAGATTATAAAATGATCAAATCAGGATACATAGCTTATCCATTATCTGACTTGTAATGAGAACATTCAAAAATCTTACTGTCTATTTTTAAATGCACAATATAATATTGTTAACTGTAATCACCCTTTTGTGCAGTTGTACACAAAAATGTATTCCCTCTATCTATGACTTCATGCCTATTAACCAATCTCTCCTCTCCGCTCCTTTCTTGCTATACTTCCTAGCTTCTGGTAACCATTATTGCACTCTGTATTTCTGTAAAAATTACCTTTTTAAAGATTTCAAATATAAATAAAATCATATCATATTTGTCTTTCAGTGCCTGACTTCACTTACTATTATGTCCTTCACTTTTATCTGTGCTCACCTAAATCCTTGTGTGGGTTGATAATACATTTCTTTTTATCATCAAGTAATATTCCATTGTTTGGATGTACCACAATTTGTTTATTCTTTCATCTATTGAAGAACATCTTGGTTGCTTCTAGTTTTTGGCAATTATGAACAAAGCTGCTATAAACATTTGTGTGTAGGTTTTTGTGTGGACAAAGTCTTCAAATCAGTTGGGTAAACACCTAGGAGTACAATTGCTGCATCATATGGTAAGACTATATTTAATTTTGTAAGGAATTACCAAATAATCTTCAAAGTGGCAGTATCATTTTGTATTTCTAGCAGCAATGAATGAGAGTGCCTGTTACTTTGATCTTATCCAACAGTTTATATTGTCAGTTTTTGAATTTTAGGGGGTTGCCCTAATTGAATATGACGGATGACCTTCTAAGAAGAAGGAGAGATGCCAGGGATGTACTGTACACACACTGAGAAAAGACCATGTGAGTTCGCAGGGAGAAGGAAGCCATCTTCAAGCCAAAGGGGAGGCCTTGGGAGAAACCAGACATGCCAACAACTGTCCTGATCTTGTTCTTTCAGCCTCCAGAGCTGTGTACAAATAAATTTCCATTATTTAAGCCCCTCCGTCCATGATATTTTGCTATGCCATCCCTAGAAAACTAAAACACAAGGTTTCAAAGATTTTTCTCTTGTACTTTCCAGAAAGTTATTGGCTTTACATTTTAAGATATAGAGTTCATTTTCAGTAAACTTTTACGATAAATTTTAAAAATCTGTGGCTAGGATCCTGTCTGTGTTTGTCTGTTTGGGTATAGATATGGAATTGTATTAGCACTCATTATTGAAAAATATTATCTTTATCTCATTGAATTGCTTTTGCGCCTTTGTTAGAAAAAATCAGTTGAGTATATTTGGGTAGGATCATTATGATTTTAATATTTAGATAAGTAAATGTGATTAATACTTAACACACTATTACAATATTAACTATAAGGCAATAAGCTGATCTTCATGACCCATTAATTCACTTATCTCCATAATGATTTTTTTATCCATAAATGTGGTCAGACCAATCTATTCCTTAAAAAGAGAGCATTTTAATTTAAGGAAATACCAATTATTTATACTGGCCTTTGAGAAGTCAGGTACCAGGCCAAAATCTTATGTATGGTCTTTTTGATTAACCCATAGGAAATTACAAAAACTCTGGCTTTAACTCATGGGAAAATTGCCCTCCCCAACCAGCCTTTGCACACAGTGGTGCACTGCAGTCTCTGGAGGGAGCTGCCCTCAGGGATTCAGCACTCCCTCCATCCTCACCCCATATCCTGAGAACAAACCACAGCAGTATCATATTTGCATTCCTAGCCTTTATGCCTTCGATCTGAGACCTTATTGGGAAAGGAGAGACTCAAATGAAACACTGCCTGGGGCCATCTGTTAAGATCTATGTATGGGAAGCCTTGAAGATATTCTCCACTCTGACTCAGTACTCTGGCATTTCTGGCCCTTTTGCCTCTCAGGATTCTTAAAATGGGGAGCCCGTTTTTTTCAGGGCTCCCTGGTCAATGAGATGAGCACTCACACCCCACCATGTGGGCCAATATATCTGACCCTCTTCTGGAGCTGTTCTGTAGGGGGAAATGGAGCAATGGAGGTGACAACAGTATCTCCTTTCTCTTTGTGGTCTCTTCCTCACACTATCAAAGTAAGTGAATGAAGGCTTTGGTTCTGTTTTTCAATTTGATTCAGTCTTAATGGATCACATTGACACCTGTGGCTCTCTACCAAATTTTATTATGGTTCTTCCCTGACAATTATTAAATGGACTCCCAGTTTCCTACAATGTACTTTCTATTATCTATATATCCTTACATTCACCCATCCCTCTCCCTGTATCTAATTCTGTGAGATATTTTAATGAGTCTTATGGATTGTGGCTGCAAGATGGGATCTCGGTCTGACAGTTTCTGGGAGTACTGAGATCTTTGAACCCCCACGTCTGAAAATAAATGACCATTTTCAACTTTTAAAGCCAAAAATGCAATGCTGTGACAACCATGACTACCCTACTTAACTAAATTGGCCTTAGGAAAAGCAAATAATGGAGATCCATTAAACTTCACTCATAACTATCTCAGGATTTCTTAAGCTTCTCTAATTATGAATTATTTGGATTACTAGAAGCCACCTGAAGACAGCCGAATAAGATTTTCCAAGGAAAAGAGCTGAGAATTATTTTTTTCTTTCAATTTTTATTTTTTACTAGTATATGTTTGCAGTGTGTATCAATTATATTATGGAGTAGGTACATGTACACAACACATGCTAATTCTTTTTTCATTCTTTTCCTCTGGTTCACTCCTCCCTTCATCTTTTGGTCCCCTTCCCTTTTGCAAAAGATCTATCTTCCTATTTCCTATTATCTTTTATCTTGCTGTTTATTTATATTTTGAGTTTCTCATATATGAGAAACCATATGATATTTAAGCTTGTGTGCCTGATTAATTTCACTTAAAATTATGGTCTCAAGGTGCATCTATTTTCCTACAAATGACTGGCTTACTCTTCTTTATGGAAAAATCATTCACCATTGTGTATAAATACCATATTTCATTTACCTATTTATCTATTGATGGGCATAAAGGCCACTTCCAAGATTTAGCTATTATAAATTGTGGTGCTATAAACATGAGTATGCATGCATCACTGTAATTTGATGTCGTTAACTCTTTGGGAAGATATCTAGAAAGAAATTTCTACTTTGAGCTTTTTAAGGAATCTATATACTGATTTTCATAATAGTTGTACTAATTTACATTCCTACCAACAATATATAAGGGTTCTTTTGTCCCCTGCAACCTCTCCAGTATTTGTTATTATTTGATTTATTGATGACAGCCATTTTTTCTGTGTTAAGATGGTGTTGTTTTAATTTGTTGTTTGTTTTGGTTTGTTTAATTTGTTTTGGTGATATTTTAATTTGTATTTCTCTATTGGTCATCGATATTGAATAATTTTTCATGTATTTATTGGCCATTTATACTTCTATAGGTGCTGGCAAGGGCTTTCTGAGCAGAACCCCAACTGCACAAGAAATAACATCAAGAATCAGAAAACGCGACCAAATAAAATTAAAAAGTTTCTGCAAAGCAAAGGAAACAACCACCAAAGTGAAGAGACAACTTATAGAATAGGAAAAACATTTTTGCCAGCTAATCTTTGGACAAAAGACTAATATCTAGAATGATCTCCTGCAAAAAAAAAAAAGACCTAATTAAAAAAAGGACAACTAAAATGAATAAACACTTTTGGAAGTTATTACGGTTAAATGCCTGGAATAATTCTTGTTATCAAAGAAATTTTGATTAGCCTTGGGCAGGCTTGCAGGTTTATACATATTTTACAGTAGCAATCCTGTCCTTTCTGCCTTGACTTTTATTAAATTATTGTAAAATTCATAAATATAAACCTTGAGCATGATAGTATTATTTGATCATGATTTATCCTTCCTGTTCCTTTGATTCACTGGGCTCCATCTAGTTTAAGGAAATATTCTCATGGTTAAATTTTTTCATTTACTTCACTTACAAATGAACAAATTAATAAGAATTCTCAGGAAATTGGTAGCAGGCTTATTTTCAGAAATGTATTTCATGTGAGTATTATGAAACTTGCATCACAGTAAAATCAAGACAGACTCCTTTATAATTTCACTTTCATATTTTCCCTTCATAATTGAAGTTGCTGAAAACAGCAATCTTCTGATATTTATATTAGTGCATCTTTATCATGTCAGGTTTCTTATGACTCTGCCTGTTTTCATCTTTTGGAATCTCTGAAGAATTCTACAGAAAGTTGAACTAAATTTGCTTGGAATATTTTTTCCTAATGCTTCAGCAGATTCACACAACAGCTGTTGGACTCTCCTTCAAATACTTTAGTAACATGAAGATCTGGAAAAGATTTGGGCTCACTCTATGCAACAGGCCCAGAGCATGTCACTTATAATTGACACCTAAGCCTCCATCTATTATAAGTAATCATTCCATCTCCATGATTAAGTAAAATTTATAATACTTAAGAAGGTATTGTATACATTTATCCAGCTGATACTTGCACATATGAATGTACTACATTTCAAAACAGAGACTTGTATTTGCAGTGTCATTACAGAAACAATCATTTCTCATATTAAACTTCAAAAACCAAATCATATTAGCACAATAAACAACAGGACACCTGACACAGGGCTCTGTAGTGAATGTGGTTGAGTTTACAGAATGAGGCTCTATATTATGTAACAGAATTTTAAATACTTGAACATAAAAATATTTAGCTACTACTTTCCTAGGATGTTGATAAGGATGTGTGTACACAGTTATACATTTTTTCAGCTAAATGCTATTCCATAATAAAATATAAGCTCTTGCATGGAGTAATCTGAATTTTAACATAAATAGTTTATCAAATGTGATTGGTATGGATCTCTTTGGTCATAAGGGGAAATGCTATGAGTTGGTAAATGTTTTCATGGAATATGTGAATCCTTGACTTTATTGGACTCACAAACTAGTAAGGGGAAACAATATAAGCATTTTAGAGGAAAATGCATGATTTTTTAAGGTAACTCCAAAAGAATCAGTCAGAATGAATCTGTCTAGAAGAGTCAGAGGCATCCACAGAAGAAATTATCCTGCCAGATATTGAGAGAAAGAGATTAGTGGCTAAATAAAAAAAGAAAAGGGTTATTTATAGAAAGAAAAAATATTCTGTGCTAAGTCACAGAAGTGTAAAAGATCAAGATCTTTTTGACAAAACGTAGTTCAGTATGATTGTAACATAAAATACATGTGATATGCAGCCTCTTCCTGAGGATGAAATAAAATTCCAGTAAAAATAATGGTCATTGGCATAGGATGTCATCACCCAGCACTTAAAACAACTTTTAAGATTTTGAGAGATTTCTGCTTGTTTTTTGGTTTTCATAGCTAAGCTAATATATCAAATTCAGCCAATAGGTAAGATTCACTGAGAGGTACACAAGAATTCTCCTGTCTCACTTTACAAATAAAGTAAATGCAATATATTGGAGAAACGATCTTTATTAAAGACATATATGTATAGTGGTACCCACGTTAGATAATATGTTTTCAGAATCAATATGAAATTAGGGGATACCAGGCCCTGAAGAAAGACCTGTAGGTATGCAGCTTTGGGGATGTTATATCAAAATAGCTAGAAAATGTCAGCAGGGTTATACTTCAGAGAATTCTACAATTTAATAAGCTATAGTCATCCATGTAGACCTTGTAATCTTCCTTTCAGTGCATTGGTTTTAGAAATAAAAGCAGAACAAAAGATCTAAGACATTTAAGAAAAGCTTTTAAGGTGAAAGAAAGAGTTCTATACACAAATAAATATGAGAAAATCTTCAGAAGAAATAGACACAAGAGACTAGTAGAAAACTTCAAAAATAAATTACTGAGGATACCACTTCCAGTGTGGGGCCTAAGTAATTTACCACTAGACAAAATGTCCTACAGATAATACCATTAAACCCTGGACAAAATATGAATAACAACTGTCCGAAGGCAAGAGAGAGTGAAGGAAAGTAGTCAGAGCCTGGAGGGATGATAACCTTTGGAAGAAGGGACCCTCTACCCATGCCAACCCCATTTAAAATAGCTTTCAACCTAACAGCCATCTGAAGTTGGCAATACATCAGGTAGCTAAAAAGAAAAAACAGTATATAGTCTTTCTGGCCTAAAGAAACAAAGTACAGAATTCAGAGATACCAAAACCACTGGAGAGTGAAAGTAGGAAGAGCAAGAGGAGGGTATCCAAATTTTATAGAGAGGCTTTGAAAATAGTCTTGTGGTTGACCCTTATCCATTCATACACAAAACAAACAATTTGAGCTAAACCAAGTTAATTGTCTACAAAATTCAATATCTTTGGGGTAAGTCTAAAAGAAGCAAAGTCTTTAAATTCTAGAATTCATGATGCCTAGGATACAATCTAGATTTATTCACCAAAGAAAAATAGGAAATATTTTCAAAAGAAAAGATAATAAAGAGAAATTGAACCAAAAAATGACAAAGATATTAGAAATAGCAAATAGGGTTTTTTAAATAGATACACAACTACGCAAAAAAAATAAAGAGAAATCTATGCATAATGAATGGAAAGACAGAAATTGTTAGAGAAATATAACCGCATGGCAAGTCTAGAATGTAAAATAATGTATTTGCAATTTGCAATTAAAAGACACTGGATGAGCTTAGCAGTAAATTGGGCATGGTAAAAGGAAAAACAAGACATTTTGACAATAAAGTGGTATTCTTTATTTAATCTGAATATGTGCAAGGGAAAAGAGAACGAGCCCCAGAGGCTTGTGGAACAATACCAAAATGTCTTATAGACACACACCATTAAGTCTCAGAAGGACAACACAGACAGAATAGAGAAAAAAATATGTGAAAAACAATGGCTGTGACTTCAGCTTCTGACCAAGACAGAGTAATCAAGATGGGGCAAATGATCAGATATATCCTCTTATCTAAGGTATAAAATACATGAAACAACACTTTTTAAGACACTGGAAATCAGGCACTGAAGGACAATGATAAATCAGGTTAGTACCAGATGGTTACCCCATCTTACAGACTGTAGAGCATTTCCAGGCTACAGTGAAGGAAGATGTGACCTATTTGAGCCCAGAAGTTTCCCTACACTGATGAGATAGAGCTGAGGGTCTGGGAAGAACAAAATCACTAAAATTGACAGGACAAAACATCAGAGAGAATAGGCACATACAGAGAATTCAAGAGATTTACAGAGGGTCCCCAGAGGGTTAATCATTGCAGTGTGTGTGGTGAGGGAACTGAAGCCAGAGAAAAAATGATCCGAAAAGATTTAGAGGGAACAGTGCCAGTGTTCACACAGAACTAGGAATAGTGCATGATCTCACCACTCAGTTCTATGTTCTGAAAACTAAAAAGATGTTGCTGAGAAAAATTAAAAATACCTAAATATATGAGAGATATACTGTGTTCATGGTCAGAAGGCTGAATAATATTAAGATGTCAATTCTTCTACGTTCATTTGTAGATTTAATGCAGTGGTTATCAAAAACTCAGCAGACTTTTTTATTAATTGACAAACTGATTCTAAAATTCACTTGGAATGCAAGTAACTAAAATATCTAAAGAAATTTATAAAAGAAGAACAAAGTAGAAAGGTTGTTACTTGACTTTAATACTTAGTATAAAATTATAGTTATCAAAACTATGTGATATTGGCATGAGATCAAAGAAACTGATAAAAGAGTCTAGAAATATATACATATATTCAGCATATGGATAGCTTATGTTTTTACAAAAATACCATTCAATGGAGAAAAGATGATTTTGAGGGGACAGGATTTCATAATGTTGCCCAGGCTGGCCTCAAACTTCTGGCCTCAAGTGATCCTCCTGTCTTGAGCAGCTGGGATTACAGGTGTGCACCATTATGCATAATTAAAAAATATATTTTAACATAGTAATGGAACAGTGAACATTTATAAAAACAAAGATTTATTTAAATATTTTCTAGTACTTTATAGTACAGTAGGGTAACTAGAGTCTGCAACCGTTTTTAATATATAGTATTTCAAAATAACTAGAAAAGAAGAATCCAAAGTTTCCGAACACACAGAAATGATAATTTCTTTAAGACATGGAAATGTTAATTATCCTGATTTGACCATTACACATTTTATGTATGTATCAAACTTTTTACTGAATCCCATAAATATGTGCCAAGATTGCATATCAATTAAGAATAAAATTGTATAAGATACTTAAAATAGTAAAAAACTTGCAACCATATCCTCCACCATTGTTATGTCTTATTTCTCGATGTCCCCCCAAAGCCTTGTGTGGTCATAAATAGGGCTTTTCAGGATTGGCTGAATTTAGAATGCGTTATGCTGGGATTGACTCATGGTATGATACTAGGATTAAGGGTATGTGTGCTACCCTACCTAAGGGTGGGTAGCCTGGATAAAATATAAGAGACAGAAAGAGGGTTGTCAAATGTCACTTGCTTGCTGCTTGCTGCCTTCTGCCTTCCCTGCTTTGCTATGGGCTGTTTTCCCTCTGCGATGTCTCTCTGCCATGCCACCCTTCCTTGGAGCCAACCAACTATGGATTGAAACTTCTACACATTGTGAGCCAAATAAACCTTTTCTCCTTTAACTTTGGGTATCAGGATTTTGTCTCAGCAATGAGAAAAGGTAACTAAGATAACCATCTAGAAAAATTCATTCAAGTGGGTCATAAACATAAATGCCAAACTTAAACTTAAAAAGCTTCAAGAGAAACAAAACCTATGAGAAAAATCTTTGTGACTTTCAGTTAAACAAATAGTTCTAAGATAAGAACTCAAAGGCATGATCTGTTTAAAAAATGAGCAAATATTTTGGCAGTTTTGGCTATGAGGAAGGGAATAGGAGTTGTTTTTTAGTGGGTATAGAATTTTGGTTTTGCATCGACTGGTGGGTATAGAATTTTAGTTTTACATTATGAGTGGCACAATTACAGATCATTTTTGGTTTTTTGCACAGTCCTGTATTTCTGAAAAATTTTATCCTACATATTATTTTAATCATATATTTACATTATTAATAACCATTTTGATAAGTGAAAGTACACTGGTGATAAAATTGTATGAACTATTAAGTTCTTTACTTATTACTAAGCTAAGAAAGTCTGCCTATACTAAATTTTGGTGAGGATGTGGAGCAACTAGAACTTGTACACTTCAAAATGGAATAAAATGCTACTACCTTCTTGGGGAAGCAGTTTGATAATTTTTTTTAAAAGTTAAATATCCAAACCAGGTGTGATGACACACGTTCGTAATCCCAGCACTAGGAAGCTGAGGCAAAAGGATCTCAAATTTCAGGCTAGCCAATACAAATAGTGAGTTCAAGCCCAGCCTGGAATAAAGAGTAACACCCTATCTTTAAAAAAACAAAACAACAAAAAAATCAAGCAATCACCTGCATATGAACAAGCTATTCCACTGCTAGACATTTACATGAAAAATAAAAGAGTGTACACAAATGTTCAAGGCTACTTTATTTGCAATGGATCAACCCAAATGTCCATTAACTGGAGAATTGATGAACATGTTGTGATGTATCCACACAACAGAATACTACCCAGCAATGAAAAAGAATGAACTAATGATGCACATGATAATGTATGAATTGCAGAATAATTATGCTGATTAAAATAATTAGACAAAAATCTATAAATATAAAATTATATGCATAAAATTTCAGGAAGTGAAAAATAACATATAGTATCAGAAAGGAGATGATGGTAGTCCATGACTTGAGTGGAAAACTGGAGAAATTACTAAGGGGCAGAAAAACACTGTATGAATAGATATGTTCAATTTTTTTATTATGGTGATGGTTCCCTGAATGTATATGTATGGAAAAAATCTACCCAAGTCCAGATTTGAATATAAGCTGTGATCATATGTGAATTACATTTCAATAGGCTATTTTTTTTGGTACTGGGGATGGAACTCAGGACCTTGTGCTTGCAAGGCAAGTGGTGGCACCACTGAGCTAAATCCCTGGTCCTCAATAAGCTATTTTTTTTCCATTAAGTTTATTGGTACATTTTAGGTATACAATACAGTTACATTCATCATTGGGATCTTGTACCTTTACATGATGTTTCTTAATTCTTATTTTTTCCCTGTTCCCCTGCCCTCCCTTCACTCCCTCCACCGTCCCTATTTACAAAGGCTTTGTTTCCATTTTTTCCTTTTCTCATATTTTTTCTTTTCCCTTCTTTCCTTTCCCCTCCCTCTCCCACTTCCCCTACTCCTTTAGACCTTTTTTTCCTATTTCACATTATCAGTTATACATTTTGATCCTTGTTTACACTTTCAGTTTCTCACACCAGAGAAACTATTTGGTATTTACACGTTTGTCCTATTTATTTCACTTAAGAGTATAGCCTCAATTGTCAATAGGCTATTTTTAAAAATTAGTGAATTTCAAGTTGAAAAAATAAAATACAATCAAACCATGACTCTACATCATAAGCCAAATATCAAAATAAAGACAAATAATGAAAGGTTCAAGAAAAACCAACACATTCTAAATAGGTGAAATAGATATTAAAACAACATATTTAGGGTTCTGAAACAACAGGAAAAAAACCCCTTTCAATTCAAAATTCTATATCCAGCAAAATAAGAAGGCAAAATAAAGATAATTTTAAATAAGAGAAAAAATATTTGTTACCAGTAATTGGGCCCCTTGAGAAATATTAATGGAAAGCCTTCAAATTATAGAGAAATGATGTCACATCAAAATTCAGACTTCCAGAAAGGAATTAGGAGTAATGGAAATAAAAATGAACATTTTGTAATGCTAAAAGGCTCAGTTCATTAAGAAAACAATATTCATAAATAGTTTATTTCTCTTGACAGTTCCAAAATTCATGAAATAATAAAGAATTAAAGGGAGAAAAAATAATTCTACAATCATAGTTGAAGATTTTTAACACCATTCAGCAATTGATAAAACAAGATAAAGAAAATCATTAAACACAGATAGAACTGAGCAAATCATCCATTATCTTGTCCTAAACCATATTTATAGAACACAACATTCAACAATTGCAGAATAAACATTCTTTTGACACAAACATGATATGTTCACTGA
Organism: Heterocephalus glaber; assembly: GCF_053883595.1. NCBI lineage: Eukaryota > Metazoa > Chordata > Mammalia > Rodentia > Bathyergidae > Heterocephalus > Heterocephalus glaber. The sequence continues at coordinate 12,985,617 of NW_028258344.1, forward strand.
AATGGGTCATGTCTTGGATATTCCAGCAAGTCTTAATAAATTTAAAAGTTTGAAAATGTACAAAATGTATTCTCTGAGCATAACAGGATTAAATTGGAAGTCAAAACCAATATGACATCTAGGAAAATCTTGAAATTATAGAACCCCCTTAATTTTTTTAGTGAAGAAATCACCAAAGAAATTATAAACTGTCATGAACTGAGTAATAAGGAAACATAAAAGTTTTAAAGGGAAATAGGATAATATCTTGTGATTTATGGGAAAGCCTGGAGATCTGAAACATGAAGTAATAACTATATGAGAAAAAGTTGATAAGTTAGGCTTTACAAAATTAAAAAGTACTTAACAAAAGGAACCATTAACAAACTGGATAGATATGCCCCAAATTTGAAGGTAATGCATATTTTAAGGTACATATCTGACAAATATGCAGGATATGTAAAGAGAATGTACAATTCAATGATAAAAAAAACTTCAAAACTGTTAAAAGGAATCAAACAGATATATCAACACACACATGGAATACGAATATGAAAATTGGGGGCTGGGAGTTTAGCTCAGTGGTTTCACCGCCTGCTGTGTAAGTGCAAGGAACCGAGTTCAATCCCCGGTACAAAAAAAAAAAAAAAAAAAGAATATAAAAACATGTTTAACACCATTAGTCATCAAGAAAATGCAAATAAGAAGTACATAGTGATACCACAACCTATACATCAAAACAACTTAAGTTCAAAAGACTATCGATACCCAATTTTGGTAAGGATATGCAGTAACTGGAAATCTCATATATTGTTGATGGGAGTGTAAAAATGCGACAGCTACTTTGGAAAATGATCTGACTTGTTCTTGTGAAATTAAACATGCTCTAACCAATTACCCAGCAATTTCATTTCTAGAGATTTATAAAATAAAAATACATATATATACTCACTAATAATTATAAAAGGGTATTAAGTCTGCTTTATTCATAATAATCATAAGCGGGAAATACCTCAGAGATCACTGAATACAACAGGAGATAAAGAGGCATTGGAACACTTCAGAACAACAAAAAGAGCCACCTACTCGTATGTAGTAACACAAATAAAGGCCATTATGTGAAACAAAATAATCAGATATAGAAGCGTACATACTGTACTGTTTTATTTTTATGAGGTTCTAAAACAGTCAAAACCAGACAGTGATGAATAAATTTGATCAGCAGTGTTGCTAGGGTGAGATCAGGATTGCTGATCGGGAAGAAACACAAAAGATCTATCTAAGGTGATAGCAATGTTGTATCATTATGGCGTTTGGGTTATACAAGTATATGCATTTTTCAGATCTCAGCAACATTTGTACATTTAAATGAATGCAAATTTTCCATGAAAAGGAAACATTGAATATTTAACTAGCTAATGACAGGGATGCAGAAATATTTAAGCAGACATTTGTCTGCAATTTATTTTAAAATCAGTAGAACAATTGATGCTATCATATTGGAATAAATAAGTAAAAAAGGAAATATAGTAAACTGTTAGTGTTATGTTAGGTGGTGGATATATGGTGTTAATTATAAAATGATTTCAATTTTTCTATATATTTAAAAAATGGATAATAATCTGCCACCTGCCTTGCAAGCACGAGGTCCCAAGTCTGATCTCCAGTACAAAAAAAAAAAAATGGATAATAAAAATCTGAAAAACAAATGTACTATTACCAACATCCAAGTGAAGAGAAAACAGCATTCAAAAGTTCAAAATTAAAACACTAGAAATAAGAAACATTTACATAACATTTATATAACATAATAACAGTTCTTAAAAAGTAGATTCTGTCTCCTAAATAGTGCACACATAATCAATAGGAAAATGGGAAATTTAAGTTGGAGTAATTTCTACTTTTGGCAAAGATTGGAAAGGGTGGAAAAATAAAGAACGATTATAAGAAAATTATGGCATCAGGTAAGAAGAGCTAACATTAATTCAATGAGTCAGTGAGAACTGAAAAAAATGTTACTGAGGAAATTACAGAAGAATAGAAGAAAATGTCCCGCAACACATGGGAAGGAATTTGCTGTCTGGAAGGAAAGAACTATATGTCTAGCACTGTGATTGTGGGAAGTATTATACTTCCAAGACATTTCAGAGCATTAGGGATAAAAACATGAACTGGAAAGCTTTCAAAGCAGGGGCTGGGGATGAGAGCATGAGCTACATGGGAGAAGAGGAGGAGAAAGACCAGAAACAAATTATCAGCCAAAGAGTGGACATCAGAATGACATCTGACCTTTCAACCACAGCACTGTTGTCAGAAGATGACAGAAAGGTGCCTTCCAAATTCTGAATGATTTCCAATCAAGTATTTTATGGCCAAATGGTGAAATTAGAATATATTTTAAGCCATGAAAAAAATCTCAAAAATTGATCTTCTGTGTACCCTTTGTTAGCAATTTACTGGATGCTGATAAAAGTAAACTTGGAACAAATAAGGAGAAGATATGGGACCTGGGAAACAGGTAATAAACTTAAGGGTAAAGAGACATAAATTCCTGAGATGATAGTGAAGGAAAATCCTAAGGTCTCACGGTGTAAGTGAACCCAGAGAGCCAACTTTACCAATTAGGAAAATAGTGTTCAGGGATTCTAAAAGGATTGCTCTAAGAAGTGAAATAATCACTTTAATTTGCTATTTATGAACATGTGAGGAGTTTCAGTTACAACAGTGTGAGAAAATTGGCCATGAATTGGTGTAAGATACATAAGAAAGGCATTAAATAAGAAGTCTTGACTACAAATATATTCTTCCTCTACTACCAAATATATGGGTCAACTGTGGGTTACTTTGCTAATATTAATTCCAAATTGAGCATTAATATAAGTGATAGATAACTACTTTTAGTAAAGATAAGAAAGAGTAAATGGGAAAACTAAATCTATAGCATGCATAATATGAAGACAATAAATATTAATATTGAAAAAACCCATAAATAATGTTTTATCTTATAATTCAGGAATTTGATAGCAAATATCAGAAGAAAAGAATTTGAACATCATTTCCTGTGGAAACCACAGGACAAAGATGAGAAAAGATCAGGAGACAGCTGTTTTTTCCACTATCAATCTCATTAAACTATTTGACTTAAAACTCAGTAAATACAAAATAAAATTTAATATGCAGGATATTAAATAATGGTGTCACTCAAAAGACTGTTGGGAAAATTATTGCACTAGCTCAAATTCTTATCATCAAATATAATGATGTTTTACTCTTATGGGAGTTATTATAAAAAGGTTAAGCTTATTAGTCAGAAACAATGTAAACTTTCTAGTATATTGATTATTTTCTAGTATTAATGTTTTTTTATATAAGAGAAAACTGATTTTTTGAGAGGTATCCAGTCAGGTAACTTACTCTAGAGTACTATGCATGGAAATAGAAGTATGTCAATAACTATGGGAGAAATTTTTATAGGACATTGAATTTATTGAGAAGAAATGAATTGGCAAATTTTCTTTATTGTGTTATGTATAGGTTCCACAAGATATTTATGTCTATAGAACACAGGCCTGGGCAGGTCACCACACACTCAGAACATCACTTTTTTTCTCATTGTCTACAAAATGAAGTCCAAACATCTTACCTTGTCATTTGGTGCTGTCCAGGCTCCCCGATAAGGAACTCCATTATTCGTGCATGCTGCCCCTTTCATTAGAGTCAAACTGAGCTTCTAGTAGTTGGTCATAACCAGTTCTTTAATTCTCTGTTACAGCGTTTCTTTTGCTATTGATTTTAAGAATTTTCTTCTTGTTCTTTATAATTCTTTTATCTTAAATTTTCATATTTTATATCAATATTTATATATAAATTATTAATTAAGTTTTAATAAAGTTATTTGTCTTTTTTAATTATCTTAAAATTATTTTATTGAATATCCCATCATTCTATTATATGTATAGTTGAGTTCTCAGATTTGTAAGTTTTTATACATACTTTCATTGAATAAACAAATGAGCATATAAAAAAATGAAAGAGACTTAAAACTATCAGCTTTATGTATATAGCCATTATCTAATGTAACTTTTATCATTTAGAGATAACTTCTTCAAAGGACTGAAAGATGTTTATCAGGTTGAATTAGGAGTCTTTGGCTACTTTAGCAAAAATAATGTCAGTGAAATGCCAGAACATTATGGAGATAATCATTGGAGATAAATAAGGAATCAGAGAAAAACACAGAGATATTGCTAGGTTAGCAGACAACAAAATTTATCTGTAAAGGGTCCAATACAGATTTCAGGTTGTGGTCTCTCTCTCTTTCTCCCCCCCCCATTATATCTCTTTGCAATCACGCAACTCTTCCAGTGTAGAGACCACACACAACACCACATACACATATGGGCGTGTCTATCTTCCAATAAAAGTCAGACTTGGCCCAAGAGATACAAAATTTGCTGATCCCAATTTCATTTTTTCTAATATCATAATGTAAAGTTTTCCCCAAAGTCACCTCACTATGGCATAGGAGTATTCTCCCAGAAGAAAGGAGCAGAGGGAAAGAAAGAAAGGAAGGAAGGAAGGAAGGAAGGAAGGAAGAAAGAAAGAAAAGAAAGTCTGGTAGCTGAGACAACAATAGAAAACACACTTGAGCTCCAGAAGTAAAATGATAAAACACAAAATAGCACAATACTATTTTCTGTTAAGATCACAAAATTAAAATTCTAGTCAGGTTGTCTAATTTTATAGTTACTAAAAGCAAAGTCTCGAAAGGAGTAGAGACAAAGGCATCCCTGGGTTATAGTAAGTCTCCAACATGAATTGTTGACTTACTCAAGAGGTAGAATGTCTAGGAATACAATATAGCTTTTAAAGTCATATTTAGGGCATTATTTCCATTCCATCATGTTGATATCACGAGGACAAAATTTCCCATATGTATGAACTACCATAATATGAACTAGATTATTAATAATGGTAAGTTAAGTTATGCCATGGTAACAAGCAGTCTCAAATAACTTCTCATGTAATTTACATCAATATGGGATGGGTGAGCTCTTCCCCCATCTAGTCTTTCAGGGATGTAGATGATGAAAGTTTATCTCCACTTTTCCACCCACAATCACCACCACAGACAAAGAGCAAAATTCAAAAGTCTTGTAATCATAATTAAATGATCCAGGTTGGAATTAACATGTAGCCCATCTTCCTCCAACCCACTGGCCAGAACTAGCCATATGACTAGGCCTAATTTTAAACAGCCAGGAAATACAATGCTAATTTGTACCTAGAATAAGAGTGAAACTGGGTATTTCTGAATTGAGAATGCTATTTGGTAGGAAAACTATAGAAAAAAATTATTGACATGTCTGCTATATAAAGGTAACGATTTTCTTTTTTTCTTCATGTTTGAAATAGAGTAAGACGCCAATCCCAGCCCCTGGCAAAACTATAAGCAAGGTCCAAAAGTTTAGCCAAGTAAAATGTGGGTTTACAAACATAATGCAAATTTCTTGTCAGTGTTCCTGTTGTGGTATAAAAAAACTAAGAAATAATAACTTTCTAGATGTGAGAAATTAATTAAATATTGTAGGATATATATCTCTCTATGCGTGATAAAGTAAAGAATAGTCATGAGGTAATCACTTTATCCCCTCATACTCCAGAAGATAACTGTACCTGGCCATACTTCATTGAGAAATGGCACTTTACAAAGGAGGCAGTTAAGTGCTTATCATATTACATCGAAAGTCATATTACTTCAGGTGTGCTCTTTAGGCATTATAGTGAACCTTAACTTATTCCACCAAATAAAGTATATAGTATACCTACTAAGTACAAGATATTGTGATGTGTATATAGCATGAAAGGTTATGTAAATTAAATTTGTGGGAGGCCACTGTTTTGGAGTGAGCTTCTGCACTGGACCCTAATAGATCAGACCAAATCCAAATGGAGTTACTTATGCTAGGTGCCACAAGGTCAAATTGTATTTTAAAACTGCTCAGTTTTCCCCCCAAAGAGAGATTCATAGTAACCCACGCGGAAGGGCCTAAACTACCTGAGTCAACATTCAATGGAAGGCCACTCTGGTTTAACTCTATCAGGAAGCAACCAAAATGCTTTCATTGCTAGTTTCTGCTTTCTTCAGCTCTTTTCTGCCAACCCCATTCTTTCACCACACTGGAGCACCCTCCTGTTTCATAGGTGGGATGCTACTCAGTTCATGAGTTGCCTATAAAATTCAATTAAATCATTGAACTAAAGTTTTAAATTTTTTAACAGGAAGAAGATAAAGAGAGTACACGATACACTAGCACAATAAGTAGTGTCATACAGATTTTCTTCTAATGTGCCTTTCTTGCAAAGGGTCAAATCTCTGTGTCATGGATTTTCACAGCCTGGGTACCCACAGACGTGGAAATTGGTTACTGTGATTAAAAGAAATCTTTCTGCAGTATTTTTCCTTTTTAATCCAACTAATAAAAAATTTTAATTTAAATATCAAAGAAAATACTGAGGGGTTTGTGTGGAGAGCAGTAAGCTGTGTGGCTGAGGCACAGAGCAGGAAAGAAAAAGCTGCTGAGGCATCTTGCTGCATCTGGCCCTCTGGCCATCTCCCAGGTAGGGAGGAAAAATGTGTCTTCATTTGTCTTACTTTCTTCCTCAAGTTTGCTTCTCTATCTTTTCATTGATGTGGTTGCTTGACATTCTCCTGACATGCTTGCTTCCAGGCCTGCGTAACCTATTGGTTGAGCAAGCAATTCTTCGTGTCCAAGCCACAATGGGCAGCAACTATTTCACTTGTATCTGGGGTACAGAGATGCTTTTAGGTAAAAGCTATCTATCATTATTTATAAAATTTGAAAAGTAGTGCTACAACATTGCCAACCTTAGATTATCCATGCTGGTGATGGAAGGAAAGCTCATTATTAAAATATTCATAGGAAAATGAAAATGTATGTTTAATATTCATTATTCAATTTTATTCATTTATCAAATGATTGCATAGCACATGCTTTTTGTCAGATTCACTTTTAAGCATTTTTATAAATAGTAGCTCATTGGATCCAGTATTGTTCAGTTTCCCATTGCTAGCCAAAATACCTGACAACATCAGCTTAAAGAGGAGAGGTTTATTTTGGCTCATGGTTTCAGAAGTTTCAGTCCATGGTTAGCTGGATCCAAAGCAGAAGGTCTTCCATTGCAAAAGGGCTTAATGGAAGAATGCTGCTTATCTCATATTAGCCAGAAGCAGAGCAGGGGAATAGTGCCAGAGAGGAGGGGGTCAAAAACCTAAAGTCACACCTCCAGGACCCACCCAGACATACGCCTAAGTGTGCTTCACTAATCTCCTAGGTGACTCACAAGCAAATCAAATTGACAATCCAGCGTAACTGTTACAGATCCATACACCAACTCTGCAGAATAGGTATTACTATCATCCTCATCTTATGTGTGAAGAAACTGAAGCCCAGAAAGACAAAGATCATTACCAAGGTCATACATAATTGGGATTCAAGCCCAGGCAATGTGGCTCTAGAGACCCTACCATTGAGTGCTGTGCTATTTTGCTTTAATGTTGAATAATGAAAGCTCAAGAAAAGAGTTTAATAGTTCATTGTAGTTGCTAATTTCATTTCTTTTGACTCCTTTATGGTGTCCAACATCTGATGGTGTTTAAAGATGGGTCAGGTATTGAAAACACTGTCAGAGACTTAAGAGGTTGGCAGCATAGATAAATTGTAAACCCTCCAGCTACAAACATCAAGGATTGCTCAATAAATTGTAACTAAAATCCTTATAAATGCGTGGCTGAACTGCTAAGAAATTGCCTTGGGCCAAAAATGAAGAAAGAACTGAAAACCAGAACAATGAACTATAGAGTGGACACTGTGTCTGCCCTGAGGTTTTTACTACTTTAAATAATACAGACACTAGAATTTAATACCAGTGTGGAGACTGGGAGAATCAAGAATGAGAGCCACACCTTTTATGGTGCTACGCCTTCAGTATGAGTGAATATTCTTGCAAAAGACTCTCAAAAGTTGTGGGAAGGATTATGAACAACCACTCTAAAGAGCAATGCTTCATGAATTTGAATATGTGTTCTTATGACCAAGCAATTTCTTTGCTAAGTTTATATTCTGGAAAAACTCTAGGCCTTGGGAAAATCAGATATGGACAAGAATTTTATTGCACATTATTTGCATTAGTGAAAACTTGGCATAAGAGAGTGGATAAATGAATTGTGTTATAATCATACAATGGAATATGAGAGCAGTAAAAGTCAATGTACTATAGTACTATAGATATGTATCATCAGGAATAATTCATAAATGCTTTACTTTTACAGCATTAATATTCTGAAATGCAAAGGATTAATATTCTGAAATGCAGAGGATAAGAGAGAGAGAAGAAACAATGAAGGAAGGGAAGGAGAGGGAGAAAAGAAAGAAGGGAGAAGAGGAGGGGGAAGGGAGGAAAGGAAGAAGGAAAGCAGAAGAAAGGAGGGCAAGAAGAAAAGAAAGAAGGAAAAAATAACTATTATTGTCCCTTTCAAAAATGAAGACTACAGTAGCCTTGCAGATGTTGGCTTCCATTTGGCCCAGTACCTACCCTGCAGACAACTCTTTAAAATGGAGTCTAGAGCACAGTGAGAACAATGAGATAAAGGTTTTATTTAATGTCTCCCAGTGTAGAAGAAAATAACGTAAGGCAGACTTACCTAATATTTTCATTTCCCCCAAATTTAAATCAACTCCATATACATATTGCTCTTTCTCTCCACTCAGAGCCTTTGCTTCTTTCTGCCTATGCCATGTCTCATTTCTTGAAGCTGCACAGGTGCACATTGCTTTAAACAAATACAAAGTCATTTTCCTCATTTTGCATTTAAACTTTGATTTTACCCTTTTACTATGCTCACCAAATAAAGGTTACTTTTTAGGGTCTGTTTATAATTCTACATGCATATGGTTTATAACAATATTCTTTTCTGTCATAAACAATTTTAAAACCACCTTTCAAGAGGACTTTGGAACCAGCAAAATTTAACAATTATTGTGAATTCTTAAAACAACTTCCTTATTGAGATATAATTGATATACCAAACAGTTCACCTATTTACACTGTAGAAAGGATTGGTTTTAGTGTATTCAGAGTTGTGCAACCACCAGCACAGTAAATTTTAAACCATTTTCATCATCCCCAAAAGAAATTTCATGTTTATTAACAGTCACTCCCCATTTGTCTACCTGATTTCTTCCCCATTCCCCCCCATTCTACCTTCTAAATTCCTTCCCCCTAATTCTTTGTCACTCACTTCGCCATCAGGCCTTGGCAACCACTAATCTACTTTCTGATTATAGATTTGCCTCTTCTGGCTACTTTTTATCAATGGGATCTCATGATATGTGATGTTTCATGACTGGTTTCTTTTACTGGGCAAAATGTTTTCAAGCTTCAGCCATTTATCGTCAAATATTCAAAATATTCTCCCTTGTTGAGAACACCCTTATTCCATCATTCTTGCCACTTTTCTTTTTCTCATTTTCACCATTTTCCCCCCTGGTACCAGGGATTGAACACAGGACATTGCTCTTGTGAGGCAGGCACTGAGCCACTGAGCTAAATCCCCAGCCCTCTCTTGCCACTTTTTTGAAGCAGTGCTGGAAGTCCTCTTTCCTGAATGTCTTTAGTTGTGCTGTCCTGGTTGCCTCAATGTCTTGAATCAATTCAAAATGTTTACCTTTCATGGTTATTTTGACTTTAGAGAAGAGCCAGAAGTCTCACAGTGCCAGATCAGGTGGATAAGGACACACCATATTGTATTTATGAGCCTGCCTTTTCATTGGATGGCATTCAGCAGTAGCATTCATTATATTTTTGATCACACCCTATGAAGACACAAAGGAGGACTTACTTCCAAAACTGCTCTAAAAAGTGGCAAAAATCAATGTGTTTAAAGTGAAGGGAAGTGTTTTGAAGGGGGTTGATGGTAATGTGTCTTGTAATATAAAAATATTACTATAAATATAAACATTTACTATATATTTTGATTGCATTTCTTAAATGTAAATGAATGAGAACCAGATTATTTAATACGCCTCAGAGTTACCTGATGAATTACCAGCATTTTATTCATTCATTCTTTCTTTAATTCATTTATTCTTTCAGTCATTCATGCATCCAACTTTTAGCTTCCTAGTTCTCCCAGGCAGTTTGTAATTGCAGTTCCTCCTGATTCTATCACAAACCTTCTGCAGCAAATATACAAGTTACTGTGATTTACTGATGCTTGTGGCAACTCAGCTTATCCTTAGGCATCACAACATTCTCTGTCTCCCAGGACCAAAACTGTCTGAAGGCAGTTTGTGGGTATTACCCTCAGAGTATGGGCCAATAACTGCTTTGGAAAGAGAGAATTTGCTGATCCTACTTTGGCTACTATAATATTCATGATATTTTTTAAGAGAGCTAAGTCATCCTTTTACTTTTTTAAAGTTCTCTCTAGCAATGATAGTTTCACTAATTCTGCCAAAAAGTACCTTTAACCTTTTGTGCTAGAGCTGCTGTGATGTACTTCATTATGACTGAGAATTAGCTGGCATTTACAGAGACGTGGGTTTGAGAAATAGGTCTCATATTGCGTATGCCTTGATAGTTAGACTGGAGCATAAGCACACCCTGTCCTAGGCAGAATGCCTGGCTCCCCAGGGTGCACACCAATGAAAACAGTTCTGCCTTTTGGCATTATCTTTTGTTTGGTTAGTATTTCTTATTTTCTACTTCCTTTCAATAAACTCAATATTATGTTACCAAACCCCGTAACATTTTTCTTTGTTTAAGGTATTTTTCCCTTCCTAGCAAAGACTCTCTTATTAGGATGAAAAATTAAGGCAACATTTTTCTTTAAGGTATTTTTCCCTTTGTAGCAAAGATTCTCTTATTAGAATGAAAAATTTAGACACAGTCATTTTAGAAATTATAAGCAAAAGCCTGTTAGGATTAACAAAGTTCATTGACAATTAATAACAACAGTATTTATGTTGTCTGTGATATCTGTAGGTTTCCTTTAAATAATTCAAGACTTAATGCAAGTAAACATGTTATAAAAAGCTACTGAAGCTTTAGTGCATGGCTGTAATCCCAGCACTCTGGGACACTGAGACAGGAGGATCACAAACTGGAGCCCCACTTGAGCACTTGGAGTGATCCTGTTTCAAAATAAAGTGTAAAATAGGGCTGGGAATGTAGCCTGGTGTACAAGCCCTGAGTTCAATCCCCAGTACCAAAAAAAGAGGATGTAACCTAGTGTAAAGGCTCTGGGTTCAATCCCTAGTATCACCACCATTGCAAAAAAAAATGTTATTCGCATAAAGGGATTTTAGATAGATACTCTTATAAACATCCCACATATTAAAAATTAAATATTAAAAACTAATATTTAAATTTGGACATTAAAGAGAATGAAATACCACTGGATAAGGTCAATGGCAGATGTCACAAGCTGGCAGCATCATTTGAGTTCTGAATTTAGTAGTTCTAGTAAATTGGTGTTATCAGCATAGTTAGAATCAGTCAGTCCTAATGTGATTGATTTGGCATTATGCAAACTCCCAAGAGACAATTAATTTAACATGGGGCTAGAAAATTATCCTAATCTCTGGCACCCAGGCTACTTCCTTTCTCATATTAGCACTCTAGGAAGACAAATTAGTCACCAAAATAACTCTTGGCCTGAGTAAATTCTACGGAGGCCGAAGTAGTGCTCCTGGGACGTTGTTCGTCAGGGCTTTGGGTATTTAATACACTGACAGGGTTCAAATACAGACTCTGGCACTTACCTGTGACTTTGGTTTTCTCTTCTGGAAAAAGAGGAAAACAGTAGCCCTCCATGACATTTCCCTGAAGATTAGATGAGTTATTACAGTGTTTAAAGTGCTTGTAACTGTATTTCGCACATGCCAAATGCTGTAGTTGTGCTTGTTTGCATTATTTGAGAAGCATTTTAGCAGAAATGAAGAAAATTACCCTCCTCCACCCAGCTTTAGTGACCAGATTTCTCATATTCCTGGATTCTTTGGAAAGGTATTGGTTCCTGTTTGGTACAAAACAATGCAGTAAATGAGATATAGAAAGGGGAGAAGAACACTTCAGAGCTAGTAGTCTAAATTCAAGGAACTTGTATAGAACTTCTCTCTGACTTCATTATTAAATTAATTTCAAGGGACTACATTGCTAATACTTCTTAACTGGGTCAACTGGGCTTTGCCATTGTTCTCTCATCTTTCGAAAATCATTTAAAGAGCTGTGCAAGGTGTCTTACAAATGAAGTTAGACAAGGGCTTTAGTACATTCTATAAATTGATTCTGTATAGTTGTAAATTATGCTGACAGGCTTTCTTGTAGCACAATGAGGTCAAACAATCTCATGGAAAATGGCCTTTTCATGTAATATCCAAGCCAAAAAAGGGGAATCATAAAGATACCAGATCATGTGTACAGAAAAAACATTGTAAATCCAAGACCATGGATACTTTTCAATCTTAAAGGGATGAAATGATACACAATATGAAAACATACAGAAATAGGAATTTAAAGATATGATTATAAAGTATCTGCTACATGAAAATATACTGTATCACATGCTGTAAACTATAAGAAAAATTTTAAACTACAACTTGTGATTTTAGAGTTTATAGTTTAAAAGAAGGACAAAAATATGTACGTAATTAACTAAATAAAAAAGCATTTAATGCCATAAAAGTTTAGCCTGAAAGGACATAGCTGGATTTGAATTGATCTACCAAAAAAGTTAGCTCATTCGATGGGGTGATTAACATTCATCAGCTTATGAGATGTAACCCCTTCCACAAAGGGATGTTAATATCTATATACTAAATTCTTAAATAATTATCAGGCCACAGGGTAGAGAACAGAAATAAGATCAACTTTAGAGTTAGAAAAACTTGAATTAAAACTTCGCCCAAACAATTATAAAAGAGATGACTCCAATAAGTAAACTTCATCCCAGAACTCATTGCCATCTTTAATTTCCTCTTCCAACCTCATTCTTCATACAGTTAATCAATAGATTAATCCTCACACATGTCTTGAATACATCCGCATCCTACTCCTAACACTGACCTTTATCATTTATTATTGATTCTGTGACCCCAAGAGTCACTTCTCATCACTCACATAATGTAAGTCACTTCTTAACCAGGCATTTAAGACATTCAATGAATCAAACGTTGCTTACATTTTTAACTTCATACAATGATCCTCCTTCATATATTTCCTATGTCTTTCCAAGCACCCACCTGTTGCATATCTCTGTGCCTTCACAAATTGCTATTTTTAATGTCAGAAGCTGAGACTTTATCCACATCTTTCCCACCCAGAAAAGTTTAAGATTTTACTCTTCTTCCAACATTCAAACACCATCACCTTTATGAAGGACTCCTTGAGGATACCAGGCATAAGAAGTTATTACATCATCAGCACCTGCACAGCATATTTTATATACCTGTGTTAGCACAACACTGCCATTATTTGTGGATAAGCCAACAAATAGTCTCAACAAGATCAAACACCAGATGACAAAGATAGGGTCTTTCACTTTTGAATTCTCAGCCCTAAGATGATGTCTGCCATGCAGAGGTTGTGTAACAATGCTTGTCATAGCAATGATGTCAGATTTGAGAATGAGTGGAAATAACCAAGAAAATGTTTTGTGGAAGTGGCATTTGATGTAGGCCTTGAAAGACTTAAAAAATATTTTAGGAATTTTAAATACGCAAACTTGAGAAGTTCAGTGTTTTAAATACAGAAATGATTATGTATACTGTGGTGATTTTTAAATACATATATATCTTACAAGCTGAAGCTTTGTCTTTTTAAGACCCTTAGAGAAGTGCTTTCGTATGGTGAAAATTTTATCTTTATATTATTTGATTTAAAGAAGGATTCATCTTGTGCCTCCTGGAGGAGGAATACTTGTTTTCAGAATACTGCCATCTTGATTTTCTAGTACAATGTAGTATCAAAAACACTTGGCCTTTCAGGTGGATCATAGATGATTTTCCATATGGCTCTACATATATCTTACAGCAATTAGAAATGTGGATATTCACTCTTGCATGTTAAATTTCTCCTGAACTTATTAAAACTATAGAAACAAGTATACCTTTAAACCACAATGGAAAACGTGTGACAACTTTGGACATCTCAGTGCTGTTCCATTTCACTCTCCTTGAGCAAATCATCTGAGCCTGATTGTAAAGTAACAGCTTGGATATTTTTGCATTCCAAATCATGTCTAGGTTACCAGTGATGGTTCCTCCTCTGGCAGATTTCTTATATGTGAATCATTAAATGGCATTCAAATACTTTCTCGAACATTCCATTTTTAACTGTTGCATATTGTCATGTATCAGTTAAAATAGAGGAAATAGCTTGGACACCAATAAAAGAATCATGAGTAAGAGACTCAGAATGCAGTCTAGAAAGAAAATCTATACTTTTGCATTCTGCTTTAAGGAAAACAATTCCCATTATTCTAGGCATTCGTATTTATTAGCACAAAGTTTTTGGTTTTGACTACACAGTGTGGTTAAGAGTCCAGGTGAATGTAGTTTTACTTCACAGGAAAGAGCCCCGTGAAGAAATCTCTCAGGTGTCGGTAGATCTTCACTTGGGAAATCCTTGCATAGTAGGAAAGATACTGGCTAAATTTAAGGAGCTCAGGAGGTAGCTAGAGGAAACATTAAGTGAAAGAGTAGCATACGAGATGTAACTAAAGGTGTGTTCACATAATTCAAGGCGCGGATTACAAAGGCAAACTTGGAAGTGGAGGGACAGTTTCCTTTTATCTCTTCTCCCTGTCAAGTTACAAAGGCTTGCTACAGCCTTTGGGACTTTTCAACCAGTTCTCGCTCAACCTCCAATCCCCCTTGGAGTTGTTCCAAGGCAACCTGGACTTTTGTTGACTGGTTTTTTTTTTGTTAAAGGAAAGCAATTTCGTTTTCGCGGTAACGCGTGTATTTACGAGACTCTGCCCTTCTCGGACCCTGAGCTAGTGTTCCCAGAGCATAAGGTGCAAAGGAAAGGCGCTGATGGGGCAGTGGGGACGATCTCCTTGCGAACTGCAGCAGTACCTGCCAGGGAGTAACCAACAAGCAGCAGATTTATGTGCACTTTGAAAGAAGCACCGCCACCATTGGCTTTCCGAGTGCTCTATACCTAGGGAGCGGCTGGTAAGGTGAACACAGCCTCTGGAGAAGCCCGGGCTGTTCGTTCCTGGAACCCGGGAGAGGAGGCAGCTCCAGTGGCGCGCACTGGGGCGCGCTCGCGCTCGCCCTGCGCCCCCAGCGCAGCTCTAGGGGGAGCTGCACCGCGGCCACTCGCCGCCGCCCCCAGATTCCTGCTGCTGCCGCCCAGAGGAGAAACGCGACTCTGCTTCAAATTTCCTCCGGGCGCCGGCGCTGCAGAGAGCCGGGCGGGTGGGCGCGAGGACGAGAAGGCGATGAATGAGTTCTCCATTTGCCTCGGAGTTGACTGAGTTGGCGGCGCCGCGCCCAGGTTTCTTGCTCTCTGCGCCCCAGGAGCTGGAGGCTCCCGGGGTCGCTGCCCACTCCAGCGGCGGGGACCCAGCCAGCCGCGCCAGGGGAGCCAAGGCTCCGGGGCGCCTGTCCGGCCTCCGTTGGGGGCCAGGGCGGGTGGACCCCGCGGAGGGGCACTGTGGCACGGGCTTCCCGCACTTCGTCCGCGGTCCGGTTGGTCTCTCCATGGCGTCTCGTCAGCAGACCCGGATCCAGGCTTACCTGGAGAAGAACAAGATCGGTCCTCTGTTTGAGGTAAGGCGCCGTGGAGAAGGACAGCCCCGCTGGCTTTGGGGGAAGAGGTGCAGAAACCAAACCAGAACACCCTCGAGGGAAGGAGGGATACAGAGCAAAGGAGCGGGAGAGGGCGCCCCGGGGCCCCGGTTCAGTGGCATTCGCTCTGCCTGGCCCAGGTGTCCTGGAAGGAGGCCGGGCGGGCACCTGGCCCGTTGCTGGGACGCGGACAGGTGAGCTCCGAAGAGCCCAGCCTCAGGCTGGCAGGGCAGTTTTGAGCCATCTCACTGTCCTGCACCTTGTGGCCACAGTGCAGGATACACACACTCAGATGATCTTACACACACACACACACACACACACACACACACACACACACACGCACTTTCTTCCGGGAATTCACAATACCTTGCATGGTTTTTTAAAAAATGTGGGCGGTAGTAGAACCGAAAAAGTGGAGGAGATGCTCAGCAGTGGAAAGGAAGATGGTTAACTCAGACAAAAAGCTGATGGCCAGGAATAGGTGTGAGTAGGTGCGGGCGCATTGAAAGAAATTAAACCACCACGGGGAGACTGCCAATTGATCTCTGGATGGAAGGCAAGGCTTTGGCGTGGCAGACCTCACTGTGATGGTCCGATGAGGCGGGAGAGCAGCTCTGGAAAAGGCGCATGAGTATTTACAGGAAGGAGAAGGATGGCTCTGAGCTATTTTCTTTCGCCATCAAATACTGAAGGCAAAAGCACAGGACCAGGAAAAAAGAGCGGGAGGACCAGAAACGTGAGAACTGGAGATGCGAACCTGACACCAGCAAAGCGTCGGCCAGTTGCCAGGGCGTGGCGCGGCGCGCGGGATAGGGCGGGGTGCGTCGGGCAGGTAGTGCGGTCCGACCCGAAGGCGCCCCTGTCCCACCCCCTCCAACGTCCCAGCTGCACAGAGCGGGGCAGGAAGAGTACGTGGGAGGGGAAGCGCGCCCCTGCGCTGCACTGAAGCCGCTGCGGCTGTTCTCGGAGGACACTCAGTGCGGAGCAGAGAAAGCGAGAGCCCTGGAGATGGCAGGGAAGGGAGAGGCTTCTTTGGGACTGAAGAGATGCGACAGAGATCGGGGGGAGGGGGGCACAAAAAGGGAGAGGAGAACAAAGGTGTGGTCGAACAGATCTTTTCTCTGGGGAGGCTGGGTTTCCAGTAGCCAAGGCTAGTCGTATTTCCGAAGTTTATCTGCCCAACTTTTAAGTTAACATTATAGTTTCTGGTAAGGCACGGCTATTATTTTAAAAGAAGCTCTTTGAAAGGGTTCACTAAGTCCTACAGTTGTCTTGACTTTGGTTTCTGCCTTTTGTTTCCTTTAGCAAAGGAAGTCTTGTCCCTGTTCAAGGTGGTAGCAAAATAGAATTGCTGGAGTTACCAAAATGCCCTCCTTGTAATGATTATAGACTCCACACCATTTTAGGGGAAAAAAGACACACACACACATACACACACACACACACACACACGGGGGGGGTAAAGAGAATATTTATAGCCCTTTACAATATATTAATTGGATCACAAGAATCATAAAATGAATAGATTTGGAATTTGTACCTGCTGGTGGCTCTACTAGAAAATAAAACATAATTAGCCAGGGAAATATGCATGAATTGTTTTCAGTAGATACTGTTCTCATTTAACTTATTTTTAAAATCCCAAGATTCTTTCCAAGTGATAATAATAGAGTTTGGAATATATGTAAACTTTCTATATAGTTAGGAAATAATCCCCCCTTGATATTTTTCAAGTGCCAGCCATAATGCTCCGAACTAAGTCTGCACTGGAGAAGTTTAAATGATGGCAAACTTTTCTCATTAAAAACTTTAGATTTCCTCACCAAAAAGCACAATTAAATTATTTGCTTTGTAGTTATTGAATACATATTACACAGTTTCCACTAGCTTGGATTACACTGACACATAATTACTTTTCAAGGGTTGATGTTTACTTTATATAATCGAACAGCGAAAAATGTATAAGTTCTCTTCTAAAATGAGGATGGGACAGCAGGATCTTTAGTCAACAATTTTGATCATGATAGAACTTGGTTTTGGGAATAGAATTATGTGTACTTCATGAAATTGGGAAATCTCGCCAGCCTATCTTGTAACTTCTCTCTCCTTATGCAAGAAAACAAGTAAAGAAATATCACCCATGAAGTGAACATTCTTGATATCACATTCTTTTTTTTTTGTATATCCTTGTATTGGTACATTTTAGGTGTACAATATAATGACATTCATCATTGAAAATTTGCACCTTTACATGCTCTCTTGGTTTTTATTTTTCCCCCTTCCCTTGCCCTCCCTTCAACCCCTCCACCCCTCCCTATTTACAAAGACTTTGTTTCCATTTTTTTCCTTTTCTCATATTAATCCCATTCCCTTCTTTCCTTTCCCCTATCCCTCCCACTTCCCCTTTACCCCTTTTCTTCCTATTTCACATTATCTATTATACCTTTTAGTCCTTATTTACACTCTCAGTTTCTCACACTAGAGAAACTATTCCATATTTACACATGTGTGTCCTATTTATTTCGCTTAAGAGTATGGCCTCAATGTGCTTCCATTTAGCTATAAATATCTCTAATTTCTCATTTGTGATGGCTGAGTAGCACTCCCTTTTGACCTCACATTCTTGTCAAAGCTCTGAGGACTTACACAGCGGTTCTCATCATTGATTTAGAAAGTCAGAGGAGGTTCCTAAAAACCTGCATTTATGAAGCAGCTTAAATAATTGCTAAAGTTGTAAGTTCTGGGCTAAATTTTAAGAAACAATGAAAAAACTAAAAATCTCCATTAATCAGAAATTGAAATAGGCAGCTTCAGTTTTCTTACGTGTGCTTTGTTGTGATTTGTTGTGTTGAGACCCTGGAGTAGGTGACAGTTACTTTAGTTTTTGGCAATATTCAGGATCTGATAATATATATGTCCCCTTTGTGGATATTGTCAGTTAGGAATGTTTTTAAGAAATTTTTTTAGAGTGAGACACTTTAAAGAGAATACAAGAAGCTTAATTAAACAAGAGTAAAGATAACTTACGTATTGGTATTGACATTCCTGTTTCTTTTAAATTTGTAAAGTTTATTTACTCAATTTCTCAGTTACTTGGTTTATCTCTAATATTTTATTTGAGATGCTTATAAAACACATATTGAATGCAATGTATATTCCAAAATTACTTAAACTGAAATTAGTTTTGTTTCCAAGTGATTTAAGAGCATAAAATTATACTACCTTTAAATGTGATTGAAGATATTTTGAAATACTATGTAATTATGCCTAAAAATCACCAAGAGTCCTGGCTAATGATATTTTAATTAAATAATTGGTAGTTATAAAGTGAAAATGCCTTATGGTATGTTCTGCAAACTCTTGGAAATTTTTGTAACATATAATAATTTCAATGTTTTGATTGGTTTATTCACAGAAGGTGAACCATGAAGAACCCACCCTGGTTATCAGTATATAGGAAATTCTTGATACTGGTGAAGTAATTCAGATCTATAATCCAACTTAAATATTCCACACATAACTCCTTAACTGGCAAGATGTGAAATGGTTAGGCTCCTACCAAAATACGATAAATTTCCTATTTTTTAATAATAGTTTTACATTGTGCCTTAGGCAAGATGCTTGGTACAAGCACTGGACTTGTTTCAAACCCTGAGGACAGCCAGTTAATAGGCAGAGACATTGGCAATCAGAAATTCTGAGACTGAATCATTGTCTGGCTAATAGCTTCTTAGTAGACTACCAATGGTCTGCTTTGTCTATACTGTAAGGAGTTTCATTCAGTTCTTGTAAAATGATGTGAAATAAATTCCTTTTTTTCCACATATTTTCCACATATTAAAGTATGTAATTTTTACTTTCTCCCATTCCTATTAAATAAATAAAATGAATATTTGAAGATTATTGCCTGGAAGGGTACTCAGAGAAAGCATGTATCTTGGTTCAGGCCTGATCACGCTCATTAAGAACATGCAATCCTAAACCATTAAAAAGCACAATAATGAGGATCTTTTAAATTTTCCATGGAACTTTTGAATCTCTGTGTACCAAAGTCACTGCATTCTCTGTGCATGGTACAGCATACTGCAAGTGGAATAGATGGACTTTGTCATCACCTTTGTTTAGTTCAAAGCACTTCTCCTCACATAGGGTGAATTTGCATTAACTGATTTGGTGTACCTGTTACAAGGTGAACTCAGAGCCAAATCCTGGGCATCCCTAAACCTTATACTCTAATCCTTTCACTGTTACACTGTTTGCTGCTCCCCAATTCACCTGGTACCTGCCTCATCTGCAAGCCCAAACTCCAGTCAGCTTCCACCCTTCTCAACCTGTCACTTTCCTTTATTTACATCCTGGAAGGACGGTGTGAAAAATGCCTCCACCCTCACCAGAGTGCTGTAGCATACACTGATAGCCTTTCATTGTCCTGTCTCATAAGGATCACAGTCCTTGGCTGGCTGTTGTCCAATGCCTAAAACCAAATGCCCCATACATTTTGGCAGGAATCATGGCTGTGTAGGGCAGTGGTGCTGAGAAAAAGAAAGATACTAGCTCCTTCTCTATAGTCAGAGGTAGGACTTCATTCCTCACTGCACCCATGGGGGGAAAAAGGTATTTTAATGTTTAAAAATCATTTGTCTTTAAAAATGTCATTTAAATAACAAATAAAGAAAATGATTTTATAGGCAAAGTAGAAACATATAAGCTTGGCACTTATAATGTGTTTGACTTAATGGCTTGTAAATATGTTTTGGAGTAATCTCTTTTGAAGAATTTTCTTGATGTTTGAACTTTTCCTGTATTTAGATTTGTATGCATCTTAATTCCAGAGCAGTAGACAAAGGAGTTCTTTTTAAAAATTTTTCTTAGAGAAAAATGTGAAGCATGATTGTTAATTTACTTCACAATAATCTACAGATTAATTTTATAAACTCTTTAACAGGTTTTGGATTATTAGCCCATTTATTTTTCATTTTTGACTTGATATGCAGTATTTTCAAGTAGTTTTTTGGGGTTTTTTTGCTACCAGGGATCAAACTTGGGACCTTGCGCTTGTGAGGCAGGCAGCGGAACCACTGAGCTAAATCCCTGGCCCCATTTTCAAGTAGTTTTTAAAGAAATAAAATGATTCAAAGTTGAACATGACAAATAACTCATTTTTTTAACTTTTAAAACAGTAAAGGATAAGTATATGAAAATGCTATCAATATATTTTTTTAAAATAATGTTTTAGTGTTTGTAGGATCCTTCTAAAAGAATGTGATCTGTGGAAATAGAAGGCTATGAAAATAATCTATACCTTCTTTTCTTTGTTTCTCTAAATATATTTAAAAGCCATCAGACAGACCCATGCAAAGAGAACAGCCAAGTGGGACTGCTGGCCTGGAGAATATCAGGGCGGGATTAAAGGAGGGCCGAGTAAAGTGGTGGACTGGCAGATTCAGAGATTTGGTGCAAGTGAGATGGGGCAGAGCATTGAGAAAAAGAGGTAGGTGGATTGAAAATCATGCAGGCCACCTTTCTCACTGATGGATACCAGGTCACAAAAATTAAAATTAAAAGCCAGAAAAGCTCAAATGAACTTTGTTGTGTTAAACTGAAATTGGACACATTGATACAAGCTCATGGTTTCCAACAGTAGGTGTTAGGGATTGGGTAGGGGAATGAGGAAAGTCAATGGGACTATAAATTGGCAACCCCAGGGAGTCTTGTGATGGCTATGTTCCTTATCTTAACTCTAACAATATCAGTGTCCTGGTCGTGATGTGAGGCTATAGTTTATAAGATATTACCATTGAGAGAACATGGATACATGAGATTACTTTCTGTTATTTCTTACAACTGCATAAGAGTCTACAATTACTTCAAAATATTCTAATGAAAAAGTATTCCTAGTCTCATATATAATTTCTTAAATTTGAAAAAATTTAGGCAGGTCACATAATAGAAACTATAAAGCAAATTCGAAATGAGTTAACTGGAATGTAAAATGATTTCAGTATCCAGTTAGATCAGGTAAAAGTAGAGTGGATAAAGAGATGGGAAATCTGAGAGGAAAGTATTCATTAAGCAAACTGGTAATTATGATATTCTTGTAGACAATTTTTATTGCAGTATACTTTTATTTGGAATAAAATAAATGTAAAGGCCTTTGAACTTGACAGTGGTGAGATGTGTCATAGTCATCTGACTGGCCACTACAGGTAAACGGGTTGAAGTGACTGTCCCAAAGGATGCTCCCGCTTTCTGTGTCATCTTCTGTGCCTCTGTCTGTGGAACACAATCCAGAGAGAAAGAGGGTTTTAGTAGCATCTGGGTGTGTGATAACCAGGTATCTCCTGACAAAGGTGTTTGTTCATGTATTTTATCATGTCCTATCTCAAAGTAGGTCTTAGGTTCTCAAGGATGGGAAACAGTGTTTCATGCTTCACTGAGCATCTATAGTAGTGCCTGGTGGAGCACAGGCTGTAAGGCGGGGGCTCAGTAGGTGTCTGCTGAAGTAAGCAAAGGATTGACCTGTGTATTTTTTTTCTTCTTGGAAGAAAGAAATAAGGTAACTGGTTAGCAAATAGTACTCTAATATTTATTATTTTAAAACTGTAATTTACCTTTATGTACAGTGAATAACGTTGTTAGCTACATACTTAGTTTACAGTAACCTTTTTCCCTTTTTCATGTTTGCTTTCAAGAGTGGGGATGATAAATTAATTCACATCAAAGTGCAGGATGTAATATATAACCTCCCCAAGTGAATTTGCATTTAATTGGAAGAGAATAGCATGACATATCTATGTATTTGTAGGGAAGAGAGGCAGGTGATATTTGGAGGTAACTCAGTTTGAGCAATCATGTACTGTTTGTTTGACAATGAAAAAGTTACTCCATCTCTGTAAACACTAATATCTTCATCTGCAAAATAATACCTAAGAGGGTATTGTGAGGAACACATTAAATAAAAAACATATAAAGAATGCACTTTGGTGCCTCATAATTGATGGGCACCCAATTTTATCTACCTTCATGTTATTCCTTCTCTTTTCCATTAATATTTATGGCTCAGTGTCAGGCCAGGTGGAGAGCTGCTTTTGAAGGTTGGCCTTCAGGTATCCTGAGATTGAAACTCAAAGTATGTATCTGCCCTTTTAGCCTATAGCTCTGGTATTAATACAGCTGAAAAAGTATCATAATGATGGTGTCAAGGAGAACAGCACTTGACAGAGCTGTGTGTGTGTGTGTGTGTGTGTGTGTGTGTGTTGTCCTTGAGGGTGGTGGAAGGGGAGGCTTTGCTTGCTGTAGTATCACCAAAGGGACAATATCTTTTAGCAAAATTTGGAAACATACTACATTATTAGAAAACAGGTTCTTTTATTATCTCAGAGGGACAACCTGAATCAGCACTAATCATCTGAATCACCATTAACTGAAATAGCACACACAATCCCAACTGTCCTGTCACTCTGTATAGTATGGGTGCCTTTGTTCTTCTTCACATCCTTTATCATCATCTGTTATCATCTCATTGGATTTATTCCTTTGATTTCAGTTTATATTCTGTTTATTCATACTCAAATACAAACTTCTTAAAAGAGGATATTTTGCCAGCCTTTTAAACTGCTTATGTCTTCATGCCTAGCGAATATATGGTACACATAGTAGATGTTCTATTACACAATTGTCAAATACATTTATGAATGAAACAAATCAGAACCAACCTATTGAATCTGATCTATGTCATTTATGTAAGAATAATCATTTACTACTAGGAGTCAGAGAATATTCTTAGCAGTTCACATAAACTTTCACTTTCCTGAAAATTCATTTAGACTTGGATATCTTTTCAACACCTACTAGAATCCTCATTGCTTGATATTTGGAATTTCATGTCCATCATCTAGTATATATTTATTGGGTGCTATATTATGTACTGAGGGATGCAAACCCAAATAAGACATTTCCTTCTTCTCAACAATACACTCATGTGCAATTAGAATCCTGGCCTACTTGGGATGCTGTCCAATTATTACATCCTGACAATTTTACAAAAGCCTCCCTTGCTTTTTCATTCATATTTAGGGTCCATTTTCATACTCATCAATGTCATTCTATCATTGTCATACTAGAAATAAGAAATTCATATTTGAAATTCTGATTCAGAGATTAGTTTTTAAGAATCAGATATGTAAACTGGATAAGGTAAATGATAGATAAATAAGTTTCTGTTTTAATAATATATCAAATAAAGAAGTTTTGTTATCGTTGTTTTTTTCCTCCAAGTTCTTAGCTTTGACAAAACATCTAAGAATGGGCTATTAAAAATATCTGAATGAGCTCATTGGTGTAGGCAGTGTTCTACATGAAATGTATTGATAATTTTAGGTTGAAAGTTGTTCTTTACCATAAAAAAGAGGTTTCTTTTTGGAGTATAGACTGGAGCATATAGGAGTGTATAACTCCTATTCTTCCACTGTTTGAACATATTGATCTAAATTCATAGTGACAAGCCATATTGCATTGAGAATACATCTGATTTCTATTGGTCTGAAGTGAACTTATGAAAATTATTTATAATTTTACAGTGTAATATAGTTATATGAATCTGTATTGTTTAAAATACACATCTAACAGTATTCCATCCCCACTGCATTTTACGTAAGCTGCTGGAAAACTCACAGCCCAGATAGCTAGAGTATAGGCTGTATCATGAGCATTCTTTCCCGATATTACCTTCACCTTATTTTACTTATCTTTTTCACTCCACTTTTTATATATGTGGTTTGATCATAATTTATACTTTTTTTGAAAATGCCTTAAATTCTTTCTGAAATAAGAATGAATAGCAAGCTTTTAAATAAATCATAAAGCAATACAGTCTTAGTCTGACATTTTCTGGTAAATTATAGAATATAATGTTTCCTGTTGGTACATTCTATAGCTGGCTTTCTTTCTAAAATACTTATTTGGTGCATTCTGGATCATTTTGTGAGAATTTATTTGCAGATAGTATTTCAGGTTAATAGTCTTATGAGCTGCAGAGATGAAGCTGCTAAAAGGCAAGATTTGAGACTGGGGGCCTTTGCATGCTATTTCCTCCACTTGAAAAATTCCCCAAATGGTTCGGCTGGCTCCATCTCATATCTCTGGTTGAATATCTCTTCAGAGTGGCCCTCACACACCACTCAGTCTCCGTTGCTCCCCAGTCAGCCCTCATTGTGCCACACTGTTTGATTTTTGCCAGTGTATTCATCTATCACTGATTTCTTATTCATTTGTTCAGTGTTTGACTTCTCTTAAATAAAATCACCATGGAAACAAGGACTGTGGCACCCTTGTTTTCTGACATATCTTCACGATGCATAATAGTCCAATTCCTGCAATTAGCTAGTCATACTTCAAACATTATTTATTTACATTTTAAAAATTACAGATACCATGTAGGTACTCATTCTTTTTTGTCTTATCAGAGATATAAAAAGGATTCAATAAACATTTCCCAGATGTGTTATATGGAACCACTAAAAAATGTAGAAAGAAATGAATTCAAGATTGTATGTGCCATATTGTCACTTCCATGTGAGATATACAAAAAGAATGGAGAACAAAAATAGTTTATAGTTTCTGTGTGATGTTCCAGGTTAATAGGTTATTTTAAAAGATGATGCAGTAGGTTAATAGGCTCTCTATGCTCTAACACAATCCATCCAGTTTTCCAAGTTCTCTGTGTTACTGCACTATTTCTGTTAGTATTTATGCCACTATTTTCGAGGATTGATTCTTCTAGAGGGCTCTATTGACTTCCACATGCATACCCTATTTGCATTTTAATATCAAATTTCTTGTCAATTAAAATTTTAATTGGGATTTTTGGCAAACACTAAGAAGAAAACACTAAATGAATACCTAAATCAGAAGTGATCATGATGAGAGGCTGGCACAAGGTAGAATGGAAATAAGCATCAGGTGAATAGAGATGGTGCCAGGTGGAATGGTGGAAGAAATGAATTTTTAAAACCTGTCCTCCTGTCTCCTTATACTCCCTCTCATTTTTTGGACCTTCTTTTAAAGAGCCTATAACACATTGAGAATTGTAATGGTGCATGCTACCTGCCCTCACAAAGCTTTGCATTCTGTCCTCCTGTGCCCTAGCTCTTGGTAGAAATACTCAGCAATGAGCTACCATAATCCTGAAGGGATGTGAAAACAGAGGCTGCCTCAGGAAGATGATTGAAAGCCTTTTAGTAACATATTTCCTTAACAGGAGTCTCATTTCAACATGTCTAGGGCCAAGCTGGAATTTACTCTAATATCAACATGTCAACAATTGTCTGCACAGGGTGCCAATTTCACAAATTTTTAAAAGTGTTTTTGAAGCTGGGGATAGAACCCAGGGCCTCATGTATGCTAGGAAAGCACTCTACTTCTGAGCTCCTCCCCAGCCCTCATAAATATATATATATATATATATATATATATATATTTTTGGTACCTGGGATCGAACTTGGATCCTTGCGCTTTCGAGGCAGGTGGCAGAACCACTGAGCTAAATCCCCGGCCCCCTCATAAATATTTTTGAGGGAATAGTGTTTAAAGGAATTTTCAGGTGGATCATCTTGTATGTGCCTTAGATTCAAAATAAAAGGGAACCCAAAATAAAACAAGATGTTCCACTTTTCTTACCTCTTTGCTTCAGCTACGGTTTAAAAATTTTTTTAGGGCCCAGTTATCTTTCTCTCTCCTTGGACAAACATTATGATAGATTATTAGGTCCTTTCAATTAGTGAGATTCTTTTTGTGTCATTCCTTTGATTTTCTCATTATTGTCAACTTGGCCCTGGCACCCAGACAACTCCATCAGAGTCCCCTTCCCCAGTTCATTTTACATATGGCTGATACATTGACTGTTCCAGATAGTTATATTTATCATATCACTTCTCCACTAAAAAAATTAATACATACTTTCTGTGGCCATCTATTTTAAACTGGACTATGCATGTGTTATGTGACACACAGGCTAATAATGCTGGACGAAATGCAAAGTTCATATAAATTTTAAAGATATCAAAGTTCAGTGAAGTTGCATGCTTGCATTTTTTTTAACTTTCAGCTCTTCCTCCATGTATCCAGGAGGATAAAATCACAACTCTGAATCATGGAGGATGTAAACATTTTGAAACAACAAATGATGGGATAAATTCCAACCTAGGGTGGCATTTAAGATCCTCTAAAATCTCCTAACCATACTTTTCATTGTACATACACACTGCCTTTCATATTAATGAGGTTAGTTTGTCTCATTCTCCCAATATGCATAGTGTCAAGTTTGTGTTGTATAATCTTTTTACATGGAAGATTTCCCCTTTCTTCTAGAATGTTCAAGGCCAGATTCTTTGGGAAATGTACTCTGGGAGATTTGCATGCACACAGTTGATTTATGGAGTGGTCATGGAAGCCGCACCTTGTGAGATGTGAAGGAAGTTGATTTGAGTTAGGGAGGAAGCTGAGACTTCCTGTGAGACATTTATAACAGAGTCCAGCCTGTTACACAGGGAGCTTACCTAGGGTGCCCTGGAACTGGAAGGCACTGAGGGTTGTTCCAATGAAAGCATGGGGTCAAGTTTGTACTCCACACAGAACCATCTTCAGAAGTAGGCTTCCTCCAGAGAGTGTGACCTGCGGTGAACAGCAGCCATTTTGTGGAAAGCCAGTTTCTGGGGGGACCTTAACTAAGAGCCTTTAACTGGCAATGCTTCTGCAGCTGGCAGGATGAGTTTTTGTGTCTGAAGGAAGGAACTAGGTGTATACCACAGTATCTTCTACATTTCCCTGTCCAACTCTCAGTTACTCATTAGGGGAAAATTCATGGCTTGGCTCTTGAATTAAATATTTTTTGAGTGCTCTGGTTTTCTTAGATTTTCCTTTTCTGTGAATTTGTATTGCACTTACGTGCAATTCTACACATTTTTGTGGTTAACCACATTGTCACTCCAGTGCTGCCTAGATTATGGATTGTCATTTTAACTATGTTGCTGACTTTTTAAAAAAGCTCCAAGTAACTTAAAGTATGTGTAGCATAAGAGTTTAACTGAACACATGTTGAATGAACAAATGAATAAAAAGCATGGTCTACAAACACATGAAATAATCTTTGGTTTATATGGACAGCAAATAAATCCTTTCCATTCTTTATAAGCTTCACAAATGAAAAAGATGCAAAGACTTCATAGAAGGTTAAAAGATAATCTATAGAAGCAAAAGAAATTAAAATGTCTATTGGTTACATGTGTCAGTTAGATTGCTTTTTTCATGTAAACCAACTGATATGGAGTTTCTTTTGTTCATAACCTGAGCCCCAAATTGTCCATGCAGATACAAATACTATGCCTTGTGTGAAACACACACACACACACACACACACACACACACACACACACACCAGCTTATGTGACTGAAACATAAAGTTAAAATAATGGTATTTTAAATTTATTTTTCTTTGTTTAATTGTTTTCTTTCTCAAGTTATAAATTTGGAGATTAAATTAACAATGTTTCGTGGTTTTTTTTCCCTACCTGGCTCCTACTGAATAAACAAGATTATTCTTCAAAATTAAAAAGTTTTTATAGAATAATTCTGCATATGGGCCAGCGATTTAGCTCAGTGGTTCTGCTGCCTGCCTCACAAGCAGAAGGACCCGAGTTCGATCCTTGGAACCAAAAAAAAAAAAAAAAGAAAGAAAAGAAAAGAATAATTCTGCATTTAATCTTTCCTTCATTAACACAGATAATTTATTGTTTAATACCTAGCAGAGTCTAATGAAGGCTAGGATGATAATTTCAACTCTACTATGGTCTAACGAAAGTGCCATAGAATTTAGTATCTATTGAGTGTATGTTCTTTTGTATTTTAAATGTGCCTGACAGTGTGATGTTGGGGGATCCTGCAGCCCAAGAAAGGTAGTACTATAGAGTTTCAGCTGCTAACTTGCTCTGTGAAAGCAGCTTGTGGGGATTTTTTCTGTATCTTGTTCTCTGAGATTGAACTATGAAGCGGTTTAATTATGGTGAAAGGAAGCTTTACATTTTGATTTTAACTGTGGATTTAGAAATATGCTAGATTCTCTTATTTATACTTCCTTAGACTGAAGTTATTTTGCGCTTTCTGTGTAGAAAATTTATTGTTTGTGAAAGAGACGGTGTTTCTTTCCAAATAATGTTTATTCCTTTTTGTCACATTTTGATGCTTTTTTTCTGAAAAAGGTGAAAAACAAGTTTTGGTTCTTTTAGGGCTCTGTAGCTTTTAAAGTTTTATTTTTTTATCTTACTCTGTTGGCCAAGATTTTTAATATGCGGTTGAATAGAAGTGGTAAATAATACTATGTTTGTGTGTGTGTGTGTGTGTCCTATTTTAAGAAGAAAGAACATTGCAATATTAGCAGATTTTTATTGGTAACTTTGATAAGGTTAAACTTTCTTAATTATCTGCAAAGATTTTTGAATTAAAATATTAGTCCAGTCATAATTTAAATGTTGTGTACTAAGATTAATTTCTGATTTTTCTCTTTGATTATGTTAATGGGAAGTGTTATGTTATTGAGGTTTGTTAAAATAACTGCATTCTGGAAGAAAAGGATTCATCTCACGATGTGTAATTTTGTTTTAGCATTGCCAGATTTAAATTACTAATATTTTGAGTTTTTTCTTTCTACTTTGCAAAACTTTAAACTCAATTCATTTCATGATTATCATGGAAGTAATAGGATATGTATATGTCTTAAAATCTGAAGTTGAGCAATATTTTCACTTTCCTTCCAGATAATTTAGCAACTATAGAGTGTTTGCCAGTAGCCACCACTTTGTCTAGTTTGTAAGATATTGCTCATTATTTTAAATTTGTCTTTTTAATTTTTTCAGATCCTTAAAAATAGCAATTAGTAACCATTTTCATTTCTCACTGGTTCTTCCATACAGCTCTCCATAGATATCCTGGAAACCTATCTTCCAGTTTTGTTCTTTTCAAATCTCTGAGCTTTACCATTATGCAGTGACCACAAATCAGTAGATCCTACTTCTGGCAGTAGATCAGTTAAGTGGACAATCAAATATGTCTGAAGTGTTATTTCTTGGGAGCTTTTCTACCTGCATTATAGCAGACATCTAGCTGGACTTGCAGTGTTGTAATCCACTTCTATTTTATGACAGAATTTCATGCAGGCAGAGGTATAAACTGGACTCACTTTTTTTTCTTCTTTCCCTCTCTCACTGGTCATAATGAACTCTGATGAGAACATAGGTATGGGCTGAAGGAAAGGAGCCAGTATAGCAGAAGTATGCACTGAAGGAGTCTTACCTACATGTAGAAGTAACAAGCATTCCGGATTGTGCCTTTACTTATCCAGTCTTGTGGTTTTGTGAGTCAGAGACTACTCAGCTCATGATGGGCAGCTCAGGTCTCATGGGCAATCGATTTCCTGCAGTCAAGTGATCTACCAGGGCTCAGTAGCAAATCTAGATTCTATCTTAGAAGGAAACTGGGCATTTGGAACAACCACGACTTCTCCAGAAAGCCCCAGGCCTTTGTGATGCAGTGCTCCTATAATGCTCGCAACCACTCAGTGCAGCATCCTCACTGGGACAGGCTCTTCAGGTACTGTTGTATCTACTGGGGCATAAACACTGAGTTCTAGAGCAGCGTGTATGGCAGGTGGGCCATCTGCCGAGTCTTCTCTTGCTCAGGACTTCACTTAAAAAGGGCAGCTTTGTGGGTTGCTCAGTATATTGTTGTATATAATGTCTCCCAAATCTAGAGCGTGCCCTTTTGTGGTATTAGGTGGTATGGATGCAAAAACTTTGAGAAGGTTATCCTGATTAATAGACCTTCAAAAACTTCACCAACTTCATGGATTCCTAAATTTTCAATAGAGTACACTCTCCATTGTGATAACTCAAGTCAAGTTGCAGCCTGCCACACTTATTTCTATGATACAGATTGTGTTATATTCCTTTAGGTTGCTTATTGCTTCTGTTTCTAGTAACACTCTAATTGGTTATCAAGCACCTTGAAATATTCCTTCTGGGCAAAATGTTTGTTTATCATTCTGTCACTGTTTCCCATTATGGTAACATTTCCATCTTGTGTGTGGAAGTCAAATACATCCACCTGAACTTTGCTGTTCTGTAACCCCTCATTACAGCTGAATGAGGATCCTTTCCAGTGGTGACATCTCTCTGTCATACCTGGCCTTCAGAAGTCAAGCAGTGCAGAGCTTTTTAAGGATGTTGCTCTGCTCTTCTCATTAATCTATTTCTTAAAGCTTTTGTAGAGGAAATGTCCTCTGGGCGTTTCTAGAGTGGGCAGTGGGTGAGTGTTTAGTTTGCATGTGATAAATTCACTCTGCCATTCTTATCTTCCTATGCCTTTAGATTCTTCCCCTTGCAGCAGGATAAACTGTGGTATCCTAATCTGATTGATTGCAGGACTTTCTGGAGGCTCTCAGTTGTGTAACATAGCAAATTGTTAAAACCTGGGTGCTAACACTGTATGTAAAGAATCTCTAAGTTCTCTCATATTAATTAATTCAGCCCAATCCAATGTTATATTCCAATCGCTATGATCTAACATCCTTAGAATCCAATTCTATACGTTTTCCCCAGATTTCTGCCGAAATACATGAGGGAAATCTTGAGGAGTTTAAACTATCTCCTACAGGTTCACATTTTATCTATTCACCAAGAGCAAGCTGATATCTGACTGTAGAAAAAGCAAGGGTGATAGTGATAGGTTGGGTGTTAAGAAAACAAGTTTTCCCACTGCCAGGCAACTGCCCATAAGGTTATCCAGGGCCATCAAGAAAAGGCTGTTCTCAGAGACAGGAGGGCCGGCTACCTCTGCTGGCAGAAGAAGCTTAGAGAAACTTAGGACTCCAAGGTTTTGGCTTCTTCTGTGTACACTCACATGTCCTCATCCATCTCTTAGGCTCCCATCCCTTCTTAAGGTTTTTTTTGGTACCGGGGATCGAATTTAAGACCTTACGCTTGCGAGGCAGGAGGTGGCACCATTGAGCTAAATCCCTGGCCCTGTTCCCATTCCTTCTTAATCAGTGTCATAAATTCATATTTGAAAAGCATATGAAGTCACATATTCTATATGATATGGATATTTCTAAAGTTATAGAATTACAATGTAATTTGAATTCACAAAATAGAACTTTGCATTGGAGTTTCTATATTATTTATTCACAGCTATGAGAAATGGGATTGCTTTATAGCTGCCTTGAACCTTTGTGGGTTCTGTGACTGACTTGGCCTGAGAGTTTATAGGTCTGAGCTTGGCGTTTGTCTATAGGCTCTCAGTTCAGTGGGAAGTCTCCACTTCAGCGTTCTTGTAATCCCCACCCCTGTGATGGCGCACTTGGTTGCCCCAGGCACTGTCTTTTCTAAGCATGACATCACAATCCCAAAAGTGATAATATTTTTAATCAGGATGACTCTGCACAACACATACTGTTAGTATTATAATCCCCATATTGGCCAAGAGTTTAACATTGTGATTCAAGGCCAAGCATAGGCTAACCCTAAAGTTCCATCTTTGAGTGTCTCGACCCTAAATACAGCATTGTCCAGGAGCCAGCTGAGAAACAGAAGCCAAGTTTGGTTTTCAAAAGAGATAATCTATTGTGAGAAGCGTTGTGGGGATGAGAGTTGAACTGGAAGAACAATCGGGGAACAACTAGCAAAGCACAGTCAATAACTTCACGAAGCAGCTACCTCTGGACTGGGGAAGCAAAGCAAAGAAACTGGACTCATCAGAACTCAGAGTCTCAGCAAAGAGGCTCCACCTGAGGAAAACTAAGCTGAGCTTCAGTGTGCTGGTGACTGGGAGGACGTGCAGTGGGACTGGTTCTCCAAGCTGGGGTTGGGGAGGGGGTTGGGGAGGTGGGGGGTGCAGGAGACAACAGAGACAGAGAGAAACGAGGGAGAGAGAGAGAGAGAGAGAGAGAGTAACAATGCTAGCATATATCCCTCTTCTGTTCGTCCTACTTACCAGTTTTTCCAAACTACGAGTGTAATTTTACTAGGAAGTCATCTGAAAATGGAAAGGGAGTGTGCAGAATCTCAGCACTTTTCATACAAAGCAGAATATAGAAATGTAGATTTGATAAGAAATAATAGTTTCCTGATTGGCTTGGAGATTATAGGAGGAAGGGGAAAAGATAAAAACATCCAACTCTCATAGGAACTTTCTCAAAGCATTGGCTATTTTGGTAATGGTGACTGAATCAGTCTGGATGCTTTTAATAAGTCCTGCACAGATGTATGCACTGTGTTTGTTTCTTATCCTATATTCTCAACTTCAATACTTCAAAAAAGAATTCTGAGACAGCCAGGATGGTCTCATTGTACACTCTAATAATCTGGTTAATTTAGTTGTAGAAATCTGTTCTATTTTTTTAGATCACAACATTTTTTAATAATACCATATTAAAATATATTTTATCAAGCCATTTTGAAATAAGTAAATATTTAGGAATTTATTATGTGATTTAGTATTGGTATATCTCATAGTTAAAATAAATATAACCACAAGGTATAGTTATTATTAGTCAAAACAAAATGATATATTACAGTTTTTTCTTAAATGGCTATACTTTAGAATTTTAGATATGAAGCTTATATTAAAATATGTTTATATTAGTTCTCATGTATTTTGGGAGCTTTTAATCTGTGATTTTTCACCATTTGTTCTCATGAAATCCAATTTAAAATTAGAATTTTCCTAGTGGTAATTATGGTATAGCAGGTAAAAGTCAATTTTATAATTCATATCAGAAAAGATTTAAGGCTGAATGTACATGGACATAGTTTGAGGCTTAAAGTGTTCACCACAGATGAAAATATTTGAACTTTTTTGGTATTTATTCAACATAAGCTTTGAGATTGTCCTTAAGGACACTGTGTAGGTTCTAAACCACGGACGTATTTCTCCAATACTAGAGTCCCTAAGTGCAACATACTGACCAACTGAAAGTAGTTACCATCATCATTCCCTTTTTAAAAAATAAATGATGTAAATTTAAAGAGCTTAAATGTTTGGCTCAAGCTTACATCCAAGTGCTAAAATTAGGTTTCTGCCTTGGGGAGAAAAAGGTTTGGAGTTTGCAATTGACAATTGCCCAAATACCAGTTTCTCTTTTTATTGAAAGTGTAACATTAGGAAATTACTTAACTCTGGATTTTAATTTGCTCAACCGTCAAGAAAAGTAAATATTCCCTACCTTTGTGGATTGCTGTGAGGTTTCAATAAAGATACTTGTTTTGATATATTGACTAGTACAAAATAAGATTCCAATAAACAGTATTCTCTTCTCTTTTCATAGGTAAAGATCCTATAAAATCAACATCAATAAGATACTTTGAGATGTTTTTCTAACACTTTAGCAGAGATGAGTTTATATTGTCTTATCTATAGCCTCCTAACTGGACTCAATTGAATGCCCTATAGAATAAAAATCTTACATGCATCAAGGTGACACAGAAAGTTCTGATACCTTTTACAATTTTGTCAAATCCCAGGAAAGAAACAAGATGAGCCAAGACAAGAAAATTATTTAATCAAAAAAGACTGATTCATAAAGTATTTGTTAGAGAGTGGGTCCTTGGGAATATTAATATGTTTATAAAATCAAAACACAACTGCTTCAAATATCTGTAGGTTTTTACCTTGACCTAATATATTCTAAAAATTAATCAGCAATTTTTTAATGAGTATTTATTATTTCCTAACCCTGGGCTAGGTGTATGTGGAACCAAAAATATGATTTAACTTGAATATTATAAATAATATATGGGTGCTTTTCACACCGTAGGAAAGTGATTAAAAGAATGAAGTATAGAATCAGGCAGCTCTAGTTTTGAGTCAAGTCCGAAACTTAACTAATACTTCTAATTTCCATCCACGAATTTAGCCACTCATCTATTCTGTATATCTTACGGAGTGCTGAAAGCATGCTATTGACTCTGCTCAGTACTGAAGTGCTGAGTGAGGTAATGTCAAGATCTCTTAGCTTTTTCTGTTCAGTTCATATTTGTATCCCTCATTCTTAAAACAATGCATATATGTGTTGTTAGAATGAACAAAGGAAGGAAAGATTACATAATCCATCAGAAAAGGCAGCTATTAAAACAAAATTAGATGAATAATAACTTTTGATTCTACTGAGAAGAAAAAGAAGATGTACAGTTCTTATATAAGCTTATAAATGGAGGTACCTCACCAATGCTCTGTAGTCTATGAATCCTTTCTTTGGGCAGGGAAGGTGAGGTAGAATATGTATATAAGTAGCTGAGGTTGATGAAAAGGTAGAAATAGAATTTGGGCAGAGAAATAACTTAATAACGAGGAAGAGTGCTCTGATGTACAGAGATGCTTGGCCTAATTGAAACTAGAACAAGGCTAGTGTGCCTTGAAACTAGAGAATGAAAAGAAAAACACATGATGTAGGGTGTGGCTGGACAGCGGCCACAAGCCAGATCATCCAAAATCTATGGTGTCACTGCACTTCTTTGGCTCCTCTCCCTTTCCTTTCATATGCTGTTTTCTCATTTTTGCTCAAGGAGTTCACTTCTTCCTTCCCATTCCTATGTACTCAACTACTGTATTTTCAGTGTAACTAATCAACACAAAATGGAAAATAAAAAATCTTGTTCAGTTCTTTCACATCTTTTACAGGAAAACTATCCTGAGTTCCTTGTTATTTCTGGTATGTAACTGATCTCAGTGAATTAAAAATGCCTGTGATTTAGAATCTGATTGAGTCACCCATAACATTACACAGGTTGCACCTTTCTACAACTTTCTTTAAGGAGATATCGATAGAAGATCCATGTCCTTAGACCCAGAGGCCCAGAGGAAAGTTAGTCTATAACCTGTGGATTTGGATTGGAGGTCCAAGGTGCCCAAAAGATCAAGGGATGCAAGGAACACAGTTGTTCTGTTTTTTCTTGTTTACAGTGTCACTATAGAATGTTGGTAAGAGGAACTACCACAAAAGCTTGGAAATGAGGTACGAGAAGAGCTTTGATAAACCTATTAGTCAAGCCTGGCACGGTGGCACATGCCTGTGATCACACCACTTGGGAGGGTGAGGAAAGAGGATCACCACAAGCTCGAGAGACCTTGTCTAAAAAAAAAATCAAAATCCTACCATTCAGAATGAAGGCAGATGATAGGGTTACAGGCCTTAGTTAGAATCTCAGGAAGAATTTTGTAGGGTTCTGCTGTCCTAGGTTATATCTAATATCTTAAGCTTCATTGGACAGTGTAATATTCTGCATTAAATGTGAATCTTTAGAAAGCAGTCTATAGAAATACTTTTTATTTTTTGAAAAATGAGTTTTAAAAAGGCCTAGAAATCTAATTTTTTATGGGTTGACTGTGTAAGTGTGCTAAGGCAGAGACCTGATAAAATTGATTTGGAATCATAGTACTCTATTTCTTGGTTAATTTGTTCAGCAAAGATTCATTTAAAACTATTTTCCATGTCCCATGCTTGAATGATAGTCATGTTCAGACTAAATTCCTTGCCAGTGCCTTGATTTGTTGGTAGGGTTGAATTTAAGTCTTTCCTACAACAATGTAGGGAGTCTGTTTTAAGATTTCCTTGTATGCACAGTGTGGACAGCAAAGCAGAAACAAACAGGTTCTGGGCGATATTACTAAGCCCTTCAGTCACCAGCTTGAAGTTTGTCCAAGCTGAAGGCTATCTCTCTAAATAAGTGAAAATGTTCTTTATTACTGAATCTGTTTAGAACTCAGTTTTCTGTTTCTTTCAAACCTAAGCATCTTAATTCTCATACATAATAGGTAAGCTGAGGGATAAATGATAGAAAGGCCAGGATGCGTGTGTTTTGAAGGATTTTATTTTTAAAGTTTAAAGTCTGGGTGAATTTATCAAGGCTAATGTTAAGGACATGTAAAAATAATATTATAACGTAATATTGTAACTTTCAAAAAGTGAAGGATTATCTTTGAGATGAAAAGGGAAAATGTAACATTAAACCTTTATATGAATTATAAGAGCTTTTTAAGGTAAATTCCTTAGGATTTTGAAAAAAGACTTACTGTGAAAACAAGCACATTTTGCATGTACATTTTTATATTAATAAATCACATATATTTACATAAGACAAAAAATTGGACTTTGAACTAATTTGTGAACAGTAGCCTGTAACTTCATGATTTGAAGAGAGGGAAAGTAATAGAATACTTTACCTGCTTGAAATTTGAGAGTTAAAGACTATGCATCGCTAAAAAAGTTCTAGTATCACTTCAGTTGTTAATCCTAGGCCTACTGCATTCCTGGTGTTAAGAGTCAAACCCTCTTCTGAATAAAATTCTAGGATGGAACTATTTCCCTTCCCACGGAAGAAAAGTATCTAGTATAGTTTCACATTCCTACAGCAAAATTAACCGAACACAAAGTTGATCAACTTCTACTTCTTCCTGCCCCCGTCCTTAGCAGCAGTGAGTTAGAGAAACTGTATTGGAGTATCATTGTGACCGTTATTTTACTCCTACTTTTCCTTTTGCCTTTGGTCCCACGTTTGCTCTTGTGAAACGTCATGTGTTCTTGTTTTAGTCCATTTTCTCTTGTTATAACAAAATATATGAGATGAGTAAATCTGTGAAGAATTGGCATTTATTTAGCTCATTCTGGAGGCTGGAAAGTCACCCAGGTGCACTGGCATCTGGCGAAGGCCTTCCTGTTGCCTCCTGACATTACATGTTGAGACAGAGCAAGCATACTAGCTCAGGCCTTTCTCTTCTATTAAAGCCAGCAATGCCATCATAAGAGCTCCATTCACATGACCTCATCTAGTCCTAATTATTCCTCAAGCACCTGAACTCCAAGCATCATCAGTGTATGAATTTGGAGACTGAGTTTCCCACATATGAACTTTTGGAAGGTGTATCAAACCATTTCATTTTGCAGGATTATCTGATTCCTTCTACAAGTTGCTATTTCCTGTTCATGTATATATATATATATATATATATATATATATATATATATATAAAAAACTCAAATAAAATAAAACCTGACGGTGTTGGCCATTCTGTAGAAAAGAAGAAAGTCTGGGTCACATAACTGTCTTGGCTGCAGATATGCCAGATATGACACCTTTCTGATTCTAGTGGGGACAGATGTGTCCGTCTCCTGTTGCATGTTAATTTCAGGCCCGGTTATGATCAGAGAAAGTATCTTTACAATCATGGAGATTCCTAATGTGGCTGCATATGGCTTTAAATTCACTTGATAATTGAAAAAATAGCCACATTTTTCCCTGACAGGAACATGATGTACTTGAGAGAGAAATTGAGTTCAGCTCAGAAAAATAAGTTGCAGAGAATGAAAGAAGCTTGACGAGAAATCTAGCATTTAATTATGTTTAATTGTCACTGTGGAAATTACTGTTTACAGTATTGTCATTTTAAAAAGGATATTTTCAGAAGTGACATTTTGATTAGGATAATTTCCTGCTTCCGACATAGTGCGTTTTTATCGTTATTTGGCTCCGTGGTTGTCACGCCAGCAAAACTGTTGACAGGGTTTTTAGATTGAATAAATGCAAGACTGAAATGTTGTGGTTCTAAGTGGGGTTTATTGAATGCATCAATATTTCATTGACATAAAAAACAACTTCATGCTACGGTGACTGCATTGAGTTGTACAACTTAATAAACAGATATGCATAAGCCTGTGATGAGCTCAGCAAATATTTTATGTGTGCAAACACTTTAGAAAGAATCTCAGGATTGAAACTCAGGCTTGGAAGAGCTTACATGCACATGTATTATATTCATTTCAAGCCAATGAAAATTTAAAACGTATGTATTTGCCTCGCAAAATTATTTTGGGAAAATATTAACTCCTTCCTATATGTCCAGTATTTCTAGGGTCTTTCTGTTGGCTGGTAGCCCATATTAATATATTTGATAATAAATTATAAACAGAAGATAAAAGCTAATAAGATAAATTATCTTAGAGAAAAAAAGGTTTTGAGGTGATAGAATTAAGTTAATAATACTAGAGGAAATTGTTAGAAAGTATGAAGGATTTCAGTTTTACCTAAAGAAAGCATGCTCAGTATTTTTTCTGAATATTTATTTTAAGAACTGCAACAATAAGCTTGACTATATTGGCTAGTGCAGCTGTCACATTATCTGAAAGAGGAAGGTGATATTACCATACCCTGATAAAAAGGAAAGATTATGAACTTAATACGTTTAAATATTTGAAGGATCCTTCTAGGTTAACCATATCAAGTTCTAATTAATCCATAACATCCTTGCATTTCATATACAGTCAATATTATATTTTCATGTTTTCAAATGTTTCTTTTTGAATATTTTTTCATCATTGTAGACTCTTACCTTTTATATCCTATGTTTCAAACATCAAAGCATTTGAAATAGACAGATGGAATGGGTTATAAGCTGAACAAGATGTGTATGTGTTCCATTGGTTTTTTTCCCTCAAAATAACTGTTGATTAAAAGAGAAAATAAAAGTAGACAAAAAAAATATAAAATTCTTACATAACTTCCATCAGGACTTTTGTTAATAATACATACTTAGAGTATTTTAAAAAAACTTTTAAAGATTAATTTTATTGGTACATTTTAGGTATACAATATAATGACATTCATCATTGAGAATTTATACTTTTACATAATATATCTTGGTTCTTACTTTTCCCCATTTTCCTGCCCTCCCTTCAACCCCTCCACCCCTCCCTATTTACATAGTCTTTTTATGCACTTATAAGTAAGATTAAATTATATTACACAAACTGTTTTGCACATTAAAAATTTTATCTAGAAACATCTTTCTTTAAAATTCCATTATAACATAAGAGCAATGACACTCCACTGAATAAATCCATAATAACATGTTTAACCTATTTCCTCTTTTGTTGGGGATTTGATATTTCTGTCTTGACAGTTATAACCATTGCTGTGAGAGGTGTATATGTAGATTTAATTACTTCCCAGGATACATTCTTATTGATAGAGTCACTATATGAAAAGATGTGTACAGTTTAAGGCATTTCACATATATTGCCAAATTGGTCTCCAAAGAGATTTTTACAGTGTTTAATCTCACACATGCCATGGGTTACTCTTTCTCTGTATTTTTTTACCACTGTTTTCTCTGTAAATAAGGAATAATTACAATAACATCATTTTTCCTCCTTTCTAGGCTTGTTCGGAAAATAGACTACAATGACCTGAGAAAGTGGTTTATATAAAGAATTAGGAACTTGAAGTCTATGGGATTTTCCTTCAGTGACCTACACTCTGTCACCTTACTATATGGATGCCTCAACCTCTTCTGTGCTTGCTCCTGAATTCCACCTTGTCCTCCTCTCTCTCGCTCTCAGTCTCACTGTTTCTTCCTGAGTTCTTGTGTTGCCAGCGAGCCATGTTTTGTTTAGTACTAATAAAATAAAGAGTCTGAAAAGATGATATTGTGACCTACTCAACCATTCACCTTAAGCAATTGGATCGCTCTCTCTTTTTTTTTAATCTACTTAATCCTTACAGCCTCAAGTATCTTGTTATTTGGAAATAACACATCTTCCCTTGCTTAATTTTCCACACGTCTCTGTACACATTACAATGTCCAGGAAAACCTAAGGATTTATATATTCTCAAAAAGGAGAAAGGATCAAGTCATTTCTTTGTATACTTTATACATAAAGGACTTGCTTCAAGATCATGAATCTTTTGTTGAGTCAGGCCATTTTCTTTGCTTCTGTGTGATTTAACCTTTGTGAAAGACCCTACACATGATTGTAAGAGAAATTCTCTTCTAAAGGAAATTTTCTTCTGTAATTCATTGTCATCTTCTGATTTCACTTAATTTCCGAAATAGCATAGAACTCTTCTTGTTAAAAGGATAAATAGACATAACCTCTGGGAGGAAACTCTCCAGTTAGGGTAATTATCAAAGAATATATTGACACTTTGTTACCATTGATATCTTGCATTGTACCTATCCATGAAAAAACAACTCATCCCTACCCAAATGCATACCAGATAGAGGAGGGCAGCAGAATGCCAAAGCATATTGAAACTACAGCAGATACTGTATTCCCGTGACCTCTGCAACACACTCTCTCCTGGCTTTCCTCCAGCTTCTTTCAGTCTCATTTGGGAACTCTTTCATTTCACCAGTTCTTTATGTGTTGAATATCCTCTAATCTTTTCATTGTATGCTTTCATTTTAGAATGCTCATCCACTGCTGTGGAGATCCTATTTGCTGACAATTCTGATTTTACACTTCTACTTTACATGATGTCTTTTGTTATGTCTATATTACTATTTTGTGTCTTTGCTATTTAGATATGTTGCCAGTTCCCTCTCCCTATCAGAAAGGGATACCCTCAGAAAAGAGCTAGAAAATGAGTGCTTGACCAGTGATCAGAAGAGTGTTGCCTCCTCTTTTGGCCTAGACACTGGGTCTGAATATCTAGAAAGCTCTTCACTGTGGCAGAGGTTAAACAGGACATCAAATGAAATGAAGACAGGCAAGATGTGAGTAGCATCGTAGGTCAAACGCACACTTCACAGTGAAGTTAGCCAGGGTCATCATCATGACTGTGTTTATGTTCTTTTTTTTACTTCCTACTCTTGAGTAAAATTGTTGCCCAGCCTGATTCTTTAAATTTTGCTTAAAATTGTTTACAGTGGACCCACAAGTTATGACTGGACTGATATATGAACAACTTGGGTTATGACTAGAATTTTAGTTTTAACTTACAAACAAAGTCTTGAGTTACAGCTCAAATGCTGGCCCCTTGTGCTTCCAGATGGTCTCAGATACAGATTTAATCCTTAGAGAGTTCTGGAAGGAACATTACAACATCCTTTCCTGTGTGGGGTTGAGAAATCTTGGGCCAATGTCTCTCTGAGGACACTGAGATCTGCCTATAAACAGGAGAGAGACTTTGAAGGATGTGTAGAGGAGCCTGGCCTTCAGTTGACTAACCTGAGTTACAACTAGCCTTCAGGGAAGAATTGGGTTCATAAGTCAAAGGTGCATTTTACATCTTTTCTATAGCCTGTGGCATCTTCATAAATATCTCGAAAAAATGTGCCCAGGAGAAGGTGCTGGCACGGACAAGGTGCTGAAAAAAAAAATAGATGTTGAATTAAAGAATCTATGTTTGTGTCAATAAGCAGTCTAAATGAAATTGTGCTGCTTTCTCAACAGGATGGGAAGAGGAGTATTTCTTTTTCATTAAATGCAACATTCAAGATGATGGGATAGATATGTGTGTATTTCAAGCAGTGTGCCATTCCAATGTGGGTCCTATTTAGAAGGAGACACTTAACCACACTGCCCTTTCTCAGCAGACATAATAAGAAGGAACTTTTACTGCTAAGTGCTTTAGAGAAGAGATTTAGCTTGTTCCAATTCTACTTCCTAAAACTATTATTTTAAAATTTTGTTGCCAGGGATTTAGCTCAGTGGTTCCGCAGCCTGCCATGCAAGCGCAAGGACCTGAGTTTGATCCCCGGTACCAAAAAAAAAAAAAAAAAAAATTTTGTTGTTGGCTTCTGGAGTCAATATCAATTTAAAATTCTCAACTCTCTTTTGATGTTTCAATATACTCTTTAATTATAGAGGTAAAAGGCATTCCAGACAAAAGCAATGGATAAACAAACAAACAAACATGTATTCTATGGATTTTGCCAGTAAGTGTTTTGCTGTTTACATCAATTCTAGGAGATTTACAGTCTGCCCAACCGCATGTTTGTAACAAAGGGCAGTCTGTGTAGTAGATGGGGCTTGCCTTTGCTTCTGGGTGTGTCCCTTTATTACAAATAGGTCATTATATTTGTTTTTAAAAAAGACAGGAGTAATTGGTTAATAACAAAGCTCTTGGGTGTATGATTAAATATTGCATAACAATAAACATTATGTGTTTAGAAAGAGAAAAGATGCCCAGGAGAAGCCAGGGTAAGTTTACTGAACAAGGGTACAATTTGCCCTCTAGAGTGGCTGATCACTATCAAATTGTTAGTTTAAAGTTATGCACTGCAAACTAATAATTTATGTACTAATAAAAATGTATGTTACAATACTTAGTCACATAAAGCAATTCAGTTGTTAGTGTGAGAGCATAAGTGTTCTCTTTTTAGATGATCAGTGGATTTTATTTTATTTGTTTTTATTAATTGCAACTATAAGTTTGTAGCTTCTTCAGGCAACTTTAAAATATCCCATAGTGTTAAATAGTCAAAAAAACCAGATTTCTTGGTATTCAATTTTCTTTTCTTCTTTGGACTAGTAAATGTTTTTATCACTACGTGTTTATAGTACATGGTGTTTTCATTCCTTGTGCGGAGTTGGAACATGTGCATAACACATCTTCATTCCTTTTTTCATCCCCTTCCTCTCCTCTCCTTTCCTGCTCTTTCCATTTTTTGATCCTCTTTCCATTTAAGAATTATCTATCTCCCTACTTCCTATTATCTATCTTTATTTTGCTCTTTATTTATAATTTGAGTTTGTCATGTAAGTGAATCCATATGATATTTAAGCTTGTGTGTCTGATTTATTTCATTTAACGTTATGGTCTCAAGATGTATCCATTTCCCTACAAGTGATTCAAGTTTATCCTTCTTTATAGCGAAGTAGTACTCCAGTGTGTGTAAATACCACGTTTGTCTGTTGATGGACATAACAGGCTGTCTTAGAGATTTAGCTATAAACACGGGAATGCATATGTCACTATAATATGATGTGTTTAAATCTTTCAGGAAGGTACCATATTATGTCCCACTCCCCCCATATTTTGAGAGATTGGAAATATAGGGTCTAATAATAACATGATGGAACAAAGCTCAAGGTGGAAGCAGATGGTGAAATTTTGACAGATGACATGAGAGATAGGAAAAGTTCAACCTTTTTTTTAACTGATATATTTTGATTAAAGAGGATTTTCTTTAGACACCACAAAATTGGGGGTTCTTGACTAAGAAGAACCTGAGAAAAGGGAAAGGGAAAAATGCTACAGTAAAATATTATAATATTCTTGTAATGATTTTGAAGTCTCTTGGCCCAGAACAGTTATATCCTCATTAATTTAAACAACTTGAAATCCCAGAACAATAGCATGTCCTCTTTAATA
This sequence comes from Heterocephalus glaber, assembly GCF_053883595.1. NCBI lineage: Eukaryota > Metazoa > Chordata > Mammalia > Rodentia > Bathyergidae > Heterocephalus > Heterocephalus glaber. The sequence continues at coordinate 13,029,673 of NW_028258344.1, forward strand.
AATAAGCCAACACTTAACCAAAATTATATGCCTGTCATTTTCCAAACACTAAGAAACAAACCGTTTAATTCTTGAACCCTGTGTAACTTTGTAACTTTGTTGGTCCACTCTCAAGGATAAAGATGTTGTGGCACATAGAAGTCAAGTAACTTGGATCAAACCCAGGTATTTTCACATCAGTGTCCATGGTCTCAGTCTGCTGAGCTGATTCTCAGAATGGCCAGAACATTAGAGGCAGGAAAGGGATTTTTAATGAATTATGTTCTGGAATTAACCAGAAGATAAAATTAATTGATCCATATCAATTATATTAATCTAAAAAATTGTGATTAAACATTGAATAATAAAAAACATTGGGAGAGACATTTACTCATGGCAGCCTGGATGAGTTTTTTAATGACAAATTATCATTTAAAAACAAATGATAGACATAATCAACTCTTGTTTCTGATAGGATGACTGAGCTGATAGAGAATATCCATGTAGGAGGAGACATAGCTCAGCTGAGATTTGGTCTGAAACAATTGGAGAAGCCTTTCATATGTGTAAGACAGATATGTATATCATAAAGAAATGTGGATTGAGTGGTAATGCAGTTATTAGGAGTTTATTGAATTCCCCTCCCCTTGAAAATGGATTGGTGAATAGTATGAGCCTGGAGGAACATCCCTGAGGACTGCTTCTTGCTAGAACATGTATTGTTCAATATTTGTACCAGAAATTTACTCCAGAAAGACAAACCTTATTTTTAAAAAATACATTTTAAGGGGGCAGGGATTTAGCCCAGTGGTTCTGCTGCCTGCCTCAAAAGCACAAGGTCCCAAGTTTGATCCCCTGTACCAAAACAAAAAATATTTTAAGAAATTAGAGCCTGGAACATGAGTTGGACAAAATGAATGAAACTACATAAGGATCAATAGGAAATTCAACATTTAATTGTAACTATGCTAAGTGTGATTGTTATTGTCATAATGTATAGGATAATGAGAAATGTTTAAAATATTTGACAACATTAAATGTAAGAAGGAAGACTTGAGTCTTATACACATATCTTTAAATATATGAAAGACTTTTGTATGGAACCTGTATTCTGTATATATTCAACAGATAAAGTTTAAATCAGTAGATAAATCAATAGGTAAAACAGCATAAAACATTCCTAATAATATCAACTGGGTAAAAAATCAAAGAGATTGTCTTTCCTTCTGTAAGTACCTAAATGCCTATGACATAGGAAACTGGCTTTAAATAAGAGCCAACTCTTTTTAAATCTGTGCTATATGCTGACAAATATTAATGGATTCCCTTGGCCTCCTATTCAAATGACTTACTTGATCTCCTACAGACATTTAAATGCCCGTGCTGTTCAGGGCCTCAGATCAGGGTTGCTTCATACCAGCAATATTAATATTTTAGACCAAAAATTTCTTTGTTATGAGGTTGGTTCTGTGCCCTGAAGGCTATTTAGCAATATTGTTAGCTTTTACCAGCCAGGAATAGCACTCCCCATATCATGACAATCAAAAATGACTCCAGACACTGCCAAATGTTCCCTGACAGGCAGAATCAGTACAGAGTGATAATTCTTGCTTTAGGGAAAGGTATTAAGATTCTGGTTAAAATGCAAATGCTAGTATGATGTGTATAAAACTACTACCAGTCACTGATTTGTCAGACTGGCCTTGGTTTTTTTCCTTCAGCACACTTAGCTATGGCCAGAAGGAATTGCATATAGGCAGGTTAAATTCAGGGAGCTGATATGACAAAAACCACCAGAAGTTACTGTTATGCTGTGTGTTTAGATGTCTCCCCAAAACCTCATATGGATGAGGTGGGACTTTCTTTTTTAGAGGTAATTGAACCTGGAATGTGTGATGCTGGGGTTAAGGGCGTGTGATTGCTAAACCACTACATGTGAGTGATAGTTTGGCACCGCCCTAACCCTGGTAGTCTGAATAAAATAAAACGGGCAGAAAAATGTTGTTAAACTCTTTTGTTGCCTTTGCAACCTTGTGTGCACCATGTTGTTTCTCCTCTGCGATGTCTGTTTGCCATCCCTGCCTTGGAACCAGATAGCTATAGACTGAAACCTCTATTAACTGAAAGCCAAATAAACCCCTACCCTTTCAACTTTGGGTGTTGGGTATTTGGTCTCAGCGACGCACGAGAAAAGTAACTAACACAATGTCTTAGTACATTTGTGTTTCTAAAATAAAAATACCCTAACCTGAGTGACTTATCAACAACAGAAATTTATTTCTCATGGATCTGGAGGCTGAGAGGTCCAGTATCAAGTTACTGGCAGATTCAGTGTCTTGCGAGGGACTACTTCCTCGTAGATGGTCATCTTCTCACTTTGTGCTCACATGGCAAAAGGAGCAATAGAGTTATGGAGTGTCTTTTTAAAGGGCACTAATCTCATTCATGAAGGTGCTTTCCCAACTTAAACACTGTTCAAAGATCCCATCTTTAAATAAAATTGTGATTGCATATTAGGTTTCAACATACGAATTTTGGGGGAGCAAAAAAGTTCAGTCTAGGCCAGGGATTTAGCTCAGTGGTTCTGGTGCCTAACGCTCAAGTGCAAGGTCCCGAGTTTGACCCCCGGTACCAAAAGTTCAGTCTATAGCAGGTAGGTATATGGGATGTTAGGTACTTCTGTCAAGTCAGGAAGCAAAGCATTCCATTTTCCCATTTAGCATACATCACCTATGTAGCTACATGAAAGAATAGAAGATGAAGAAAACATGATCTTTGCTTATCATAACAGCATGAGTTTCCTTTCTAATCTGAAAGTTCCTACTTTGTACTTTTCCTAGGTCTTTAAAATTTTTTCTTTATAAAATATCTCCTTTCCTTTGTTACAAGGGAAGAAGTTTTTCATTTAGTCACAGTGCCTTCCACTTACTACTCTGCCTTAGCCTCTCTCAAAGTGTCTGGCCAAGTAAATGCTCCAGAAATTAGTTGTTGAATGAGTGAATAAATGAATGAAGTTATATTTGGATTGACACTTGACTTATAGATAGAAGATTTGGACAATACAGGAAGAAATTTGGAAGGTCACTGAGGCATTCCAACCCAAAGGATACAAAGATGGGTATGACAGAGATGGAAGTGAAATCATTTTTTTGTAGGAGTAGGCTGGTGTTCTTGATCCATGGTGCCTGTGTAGGAGGAAGATAGAAGATGAAGATGGCACAGTCCACTGGTTCTAGACACGAAGCAATTTCAACGTGTGGCAGAATGTGGGTGCTTACTTCAGTAGGCACGTGATAATAATGATATTTGTGCAAGATAATGCCATCAAACTGCTGCTTCAGGAAGATACATCCTACAGTGGTGTGTGAACTGACTGGGGTGTGGAAGGCACTAGCTAATGTTGATTGCTATGGAAAAAATAATGGCCTAACCTAGGGTGATGGTTAAATGAAAAAGGGAAAGGGAACAGCAGGTGGGACTATTAAACAGGAGATTTAATCGAATAATTACGGAGTATATGAGAGTTGGATGAGAATGGTTCTGAAACGTCAAAGGCCAATACAAACATAATATTCCTTTGAAAATAGAGAAAGGAGGGCAGCCATGGTGGTGGCGAGGATGGGAATGAAAGTCCTGAACAGACACTGAGTTTCTAGCAAGAAGACGCAAATAGATGGAGGTTTTTGCCTTTAAAAAATAGTTTTCTTCACAGCATTGTAGTCAGAAGGAAGAGAGCTACTCTTTTTTTTTTTTTTTTTTGGTACCAGGGATTGAACTCGGGTCCTTGCGCTTGTGCAGCAGGCGGAGAAACCACTGAGCTAAATCCCCGGCCCAAGAGCTACTCTTAATATTTGTGCAGAGCCCCAAATAATACAAATAGCTCATTTTTGTGATATGTATTTTGTTGTTTACTGAAATCTAAAATAAATCCAAAAATGTGACATCTCTTTTTTCCCTTTTTAGCTCTAATAAGCGCGTGTGTGTATAATTTCGATAAATGTATGTTATTTCCTCTCATTCATTGTTTGAACATTTAACCTGAGTTAGTAAAATGCACTTAATTGCCCACTGACTTAGCTTTCCTACTACATATAGGGCTTCTTTGCTGTTGTTACTCTATCAGTAGTGCAGCCTGCATTTCCTGATAATTGTATCATAGAAATATTTGATGGCCTTCTGTTGTTGATAGTTATTTTCCAGTGATCATTGCCAATAATGAATTCTATAAAAATTACTTCCAGTTTCTATTACCGAGAACAGTTTTTTCACATAAAATAAACATCCAACTTACTGACCCCCCCATACTTATTATTCCATGGAGAAAACTTTTCACAAAGCCTTTTAAGAGGATGGAGTATACAATGCAATTACTTTTATTTTGTATTGAGGAACTTCAGCCACTAAGCTTTCTAGTCTATCTGTATTTCATTCCAGATCCCCAGTGGGGTCCATCCCAGCTTTCTTCCTCTCCATTTGGTAAAATGTCTTGTCTGATTGAGAGTCACTTCTCGTCTGAGTTATAAAGTACCTGTAACTGCTCTCCACCTTTTTCATGAGGACATGCATTTTGATGGAAACAGTTTATCTCTACAGTACTATCAAAGCTTAAGCTCCTTAGGCATAGCAACCTATCCTCCATACAAATAGTTTTAACAGGCTGAGGCAGTATGGTGTTATGATACTACATCTACTGAGAAATTAAAAAATGAGTATTTGTACAGTTATTTTCTATGTTACTCTTTCTCAATATGGACCAGTTGCTTAATGGAGACAAAGCAGTGCTAAAGAGAGCTAAAATAACATGACTTGTGTTTCAGACTATTTAGAGGAATGGAAAGACCTCACATCCTTCAAACCATCTTCTACTGATAGTATCTCACTAAGTAATTCTCAAAAGTGTAGTATTTATCTGAGTCATGTAGAGAGCTAATTAAATACAGATTACTAGCTCTCATTCTCAGAATTTTTGATTTGGTAGATATAAAGTGATGGGCAAAAATTTGCACTTCTACTTTCCAAGCTTACTGATATAGCTGGTTTAGGAATCACATTTGGAGAACCACTGCCCTAAATACTGAGCTTTTGATTGGTGTTGTAAATTTCTAATTAGCCCTTTTTCTCAAGTAATTGCATTGCAATTCTTGTATTATCAGTTGATTAAAAAATACCAATTAGTAGGTGTGCTGCCTAGCAGGCGATAGTGAATTGAAGCTTTATCATTACTCATAAGATCTAGCATCCATAGTTTAGTATGCATTCATTATACAAGTATTTATTACATCTCCCATACCTATTTAAAAATGGAGATAGACTAATGAGCAAAACACTCTCCTTGTGAAGCTTGTAATGTATTGAAGAAAAAGAATATTAAGTAGGCAGTTACCAAGTTCAAAGACATAGTTTCCATTTCAGTTTTGACTCATGATGCATGATCTTGGGCATGCTCCTCACTTTCCACATATATAATGAAGTGATGAGAAAATGTTCACATAATTTCCATGAATGAAATGAAGTATCATATATAGAAGTGCCATGTAGAATATCAAGTGCCTCTCAAATGTGAGGTACAAACTAAAAAAAAAAAAAAAAAAAAAAAAGAATGCTCCTGGTCCATGATGAGACTGTGAGAGATAGAGAAATATAATTATATAAGACATTGTGATGATGACAGATAAGCACATTTGAAACTCATCCAATGGCCAAGTGTTCTCAACACATTCATGAACATTGGTGGCCATGGCATTCAAGCCTCCCTCATTAAGAGTCATGATTTTTTTTGGCAATTATTGTATTGTGAAGGACAGGAGCTGCTATCTTTTTCAATTGTTGCTTAAGAACTCAGAATCTATCAGACACTTATAGACTTATTCATCAATAGAGTTATAGATTAAAAATCTAAAGATGTGACTGAATAAAAATGTCTTCTGATATATATGATTTGACTATTTTCTATTTGCTTTCTGAAAAGCTTGGTGAATTTATGTGGTGAGAAATAAATTTAGTTTTTACACTGGGAGCAAAATCTGATTCAAGGACAGTTTCTTTAGGTGGAAATTTAGACTTACATAATCCCAATGATGACCACTTTTCTTTAAATGTCTTTTCTAAAGTGCTTATATGTTAAGGATCATGAGCAAGCGTTTTGGTGAGCTGCAGTAACTCTTCAAGGAATCAAAATCCAGATTTATGTATCTTGCTTCAAATTTGAATGTTTTGCCTTTTCCCTCACTGTGGTTGTATTTTTCCTTATGGAGTGAGTTCTTTTGCTGTACAAAGAGTGAAAAGGAAGCAGGATGCAACAAGCCTGTAGTTGATCAAAGCAAAGGATGTGGGGCTGCTTCTAAGTCTGGCAGTCTGGCTCCCTGGACCAGTCCCCTACTGTGCTAGCACCATGGGTGGTGGGTCTGGGAGTGAAGGACCATAAACTGAGTCTCCTTTCCTGAGAAAAGAAAAGCCTAAGAGAACACCAAATTTAACTGTTTAAGTCTACTTCTTTTGAATTAGAAGGAGGTAGAGACTTGCTGTCTACATATACTGGAAATGGGTCAAGAGATGTTAGCTAGCAGTGAGGTAACGTGTGCAGTGGCAAATGCTCTGGTAGCACAAGGTGATGCATATCAGAAGAGAATGAGATTGCGGATGGAGTCCATGTCATGTGAAAACTCTTTAAAAATGGGACAGACTTTTAGTTCCACCCCTGTCATTTCTTTCTTTTCTTTGACTTGGATGCTTTATCATGTTTTGACTGTGCAGGTGGTGTGTCCTTTCTAGGCCACAGAATTTGGAGCTGAGTTTGAATTCAAGCTCCACTGTTTATCTTATTTGGTTTCATAGCTATAAAATGGAAATGAAAATTACCTCTGAGGGTAGGTGAAGTCTGTACCAGAGTTCTCCAGAGAGACAGAACCAGTAGAGATTTATTTTAAGTAACTGTCTCATGTGGTTGTGGTTCCTGTGAAGTCTGAGGTCTTCAGGGCAGGCAGGCAGGCTGGAAACACAATTTCTTCTGGAAGCCTCAGGTTTTGCTCTTAAAGACTTCAACGAATTGGATAGGCCCATCTGCATATTAAGGGCACCGTCTTTACTTTAAAAATCAACTGATTTTAAATTATCATACTAGTAATACCTAGTATTTACTTATTAAATGAGCTGAGTACTCGCTTAGTATTTAACTGATGAAAACCACAAGAGGAGAGATTATAGTCTTAGAAAAGGTTAGACTTGTCATTGTCCCACAATAACTTATACAAATATGGGAGCTAGCTGTGTGTGGGACAGAGTGCTGTCAACAAAAGTTTTCAATTTCAAATTGGATTACAGAATGCTTGTCTTTACTGCCTCGGAGCTTGAGGCTGTCATGTACCCCATCCTGTTTAAAAGTATGAAGCCAATGTGATCAGAGGAGCAATAAGGACAGTTAGAGAAAAGTGACCACAAATGGTATTTCCCTTCCTACAATCTGCCCTTGTTAGCTACTATTTTTGTCTTCTTAAGCAACTTTGAATTTAGTTTATCTTATTTCCTCTCAAGATTGAGAGTGATAATTTCATTTTACTATTAAAGTGACAGGTAACAACCATAAAATCTCAGTAGTTTAAACCATTATGATTTATTTCTTGCACTCTATGTACACCTGTGTCAGTAGTAGATTTTGGCTTTTATTATCTTCACTCAAAACTTTCCACTTTCTGAAATGTAGCTGACTCCACAGAGAGAGAAAGGAACATGGCAGATTGTATTCTGGCTCTTAATCAGTGCCTAGAGTGACATAATCACATCTGTCTACATTTCATTGACCAAAGCAAATCACATGGCCACCAGAAGTGGAAGGAACCAGGAAAGTACAATCCTGTCTTGTGCTTAGAAAGAGAAAAAACAGGAAAACTGATGAACATCATTAAAGAATACCAAATACTTCAAACAAATTATAATTCATATAAAACTCTTTGGTTTTGTTGATAAAGGGTAACAGACTTTATGGAAATATAAATTCTAATTTAAAAATTAATAAATTTTCTATATTTTTGCCATGATTTTTGTTTCTTAGCTGCGAAATATTTTCCTGCTTTGAGGTCTTAAAGATTTTTTCTGGCATTTTCTTCTAATAGACTTTTCCATTTATGTGTTTAATATATCTGGAATTTATTTTTTTGCAGTTTGAATGAGGAATACAATTTTATTTTACTTATGTATAAAGAACATATTTTTCCAATGTCTTTAAAAAATAGTCCATTCTCTCCTCTGGATGTAAGTCTCATATTTACTTGGGAGCACAGGGAATTTTTATTTTCTTTTCAGTGTTTTGTTTCTTTTATAATAAGAACCTCTAGAAACAAAATAATGTATGTTACTGGAGAATTGTGAGTACAATAATGTTCTCTGGATTATTTTTTGTAGCTTTTTATATTTTCCCCAAAATATAAATGTTCTGCCAAAACCATTATTTTTCTTTTTAAAGTTTTGTAGATACTGCAGGTAAAATACTGTCACAACATAGTTTTGCCTACCAAATATTTTCTAGACACAATCATACTTTACTTTACAAAATGCTTACTACAAAATTTTTCCAAATATATATATATATATGAATAGCCTCTGGCCTCTGAGAAGCCACTTGAGAGGAGACTGTGCTCAGGTTATCCTGTGTCTATTCTTGATTTTGAGGATATGACCACAATAGGGGTGCCAGTCTTATTTTCTTCTTTCATAGGTTATTATGATTTTGAAAAGCAAGAGCATCATGTTCTTGGCTTCAGGTAATAAAGACAAAGTTTTGGAAAAAGCTCAAGAATCAAATGTTGACTATGGAAGTGTTTCCTAAGGGCATGTATTTCAAAAAGCACATTACTTTCCTGTTTCATTTAATCCATTAGGGGAAATTTCATTTCATTTGTAAAACACTGCTGTAGTTCTCACTCTTGCTTTTAACTATGTGGAGCTGGTGACAGAAGGAAATACAAAAGAGTAAAATGGATACATACTTTTGCATTTAGTAGATTTCATACTACTGGATAGCCCTTTTTGTAAACAACATGTGTTGAATACAGGTATTAGAAGTGGTTGATCCAGTCTAGATGATCTGAAATTGGGAAAAAGCCTTAATCTCATTTTATATATTACAAGGAATGTTAGCTAATTTAATTTGATTTGATCAAATTTAAAAACATGGAGAATTGGTGCATTTTTCTTGGCAGAAGTGTTCACTATTACAGGAAATAAATGGAGGATATCATGAAGCAAAATAAAACGCACCAGTAGCCCATAGTTTTGGTGGAGTTAAGCATAGGTCCATGGCCAGGTCAATAAAAAATGATGACTATTGCAACGAACCCTTTTTCCCACCAGGGCACAAGAACACCAGTCTGCAGTAATAAATGAGAAGCCACACCCCAAGGCTAGGCTTTAGCAGAACTTTGTTTTCACTTAGCATCATGAGAATAAAGAAAATGGAGGAAAAGAATGAATATGGTGGCAAAAATAGCAAAAGGAACCACCTTTGGAAGAAGATTTTCTGAAGGAAACAAGATAAAAAGATTTCAATGTAAACTATGAGACTAGAGATATGGCTAGCTATAGAATTAGTGAATTCAGCAAGAATCAGTCCATGTAGTTCGTCTAAGCATCTTTAGGGATTTTGACTTTATTCTGAAGGTGACAGCAAACCATTGAAGGGCTTTCCATGGCTGAATGAAATAATTAGATGAAAGCCCAAAGCATATACTCATGGTATTGCAGTGGCATTAATTTCAGATACTCAGTACCAGATAAGTGAGAGGCTGAAGTGGGAGGATCATGAGGCCAGGAAACATTTCTATGGCCATCATTTGACTCTTGGGCTTTTTCCAAAAATACAAGAATAACAAAGGCTGGTGTGGATACAGAGAAAAGGGAACTCCTATACAGGGTTTGTGGGAATGTAAATTAGTTCAACCATTAGTAAGCACAGTATGAAGGTTCCTAAAAAAACCTGGAAATAGAACTACCATATGGTCCAGTTTCTTGCAATTAGGTATAGGGTATATCTAAAAGATATAAAATCATTATATCAAAATGATACCTGAAATCCCCTGCTTGTTACAGCACTATTGACAATAGCCAAGATATGAAAACAACCAAGGTGTCCAGCCACAAATAAATGAAGAAAATGTGATATATATACCTGATGAAATATCATATAGCTATGAAAAACAACAAAATATGTACTGTCATCTATGGCAATATGGATGAAACTAGGAGACATCATATTAAATGAAATAAGACCGGCCCAGAAAGACAAATATTGCATGTTCTTACTGTTTTGTAGAAGCTCAAAAAGTTGATAGAATTAGAGTGGAATAGTGGCCACTAGATAATTACAGGGAGTAGATGGAGAAAGGTTAGGTAAGGAGTACCAAAATGCAGTTATATAGGAAGTATTAATTCTAGCCTTCAATGTCAAGCAAGGTAACTATAATCTATAACAATGTAGCATGTATTTTAATATAAGTGGAAAAAGAACCCAGTGTTTCCCAACACAGACATGATAAATGTTTGAGGAAATGGAAAGGCTAATTATCCTGATTTAATCAATGCAGAATGTTTAGATATGTAAAATTATTGTACTGGGCCCCATAAATATGTGCAAATATTATTTCAGTAAAAAAAAAGAACAATGCCAGAGGCAGAAATATGATTTAGTAAGCCTACTGTTTCCAAAGAGGAAATGTACATCTCTTGACAATTATTACCTGATTTTTAAGGACCAAATGTTGTGCAAAGTAATTTTGTTTCTAACTTTCTAATATTTTTACAGTCTAGTGGTGAACTCCATCTTGTTTTAAACTCATGCTTTGTAATAACCACTTTAAGTGAAGGCAATTACTTTAATTTAGCACTGAAAATAGTGGCATTTCTGCTATTGCCATCTTGTGGCCATTATTAGTTACGGTGCCTTTCACTTAATTTTGTGCTTAATATTTCATCTCTTGAATTACATTATCCTGAAAGAGAAGGCTTTGCTGTATAGTAAATGTTAAGAAATAGGAAATCCAGTTTTTTAAAATAGTAATTTTAAGAACAGTTGTAGCTTAATGCATGGTGCAGTATTAGTCACAGGAAGACATTCTTCAATTTTTGTAGTTCAAATTCTACAGTTTTCCTAGAGGAGGTCTTGGAACAACTTATTTTAGCATCGTTGGGGGCAATTCAGCAAGAATTTCAGGAATAATCCAAATTTATCCATATTATGTCAAGTATGAGAATATCCTTTAATGGCAAAAGGTGGAAAAGGTGAAAAGGATTTTTCTTTTGCTCAAGGCTATTTGGAGTCCTATATGGCTCAGTTATCTGTATGTCAAGTTCTTTTCCCTTGCTTGGGAAATTTTCTGCCATCACTTCTGTGAACAGTTTTATTATGTCGTTTGCACTCTCTCCTGTTTCTTCATTGCCTTCATAGTCTTATGTTATTCTTGTTTGCCTTGTCTAACAGCTGCTGGATTGATTTCTCATGGTCCCTTACTATTTTAAAGAGATTTTTCTTTTCCTGGTCACTAATTACAATCTTATCTTCTATATCTGAAATTCTGTCCTCACGTTGGCTCATTCTGCTGCATAAACTTTCAGTGGAGTTTCTAATCTCCTGGAAATCTGTTTGCATCTGTTTTATGGATTCCATTTGTTTCCTATGTTGGCATTCCATCATGTTCCTCAGCTCCTCTATTTTTTTATCTGTGTCCTCTCTAGATTTATTAATCATGTCTTGCACTATGGGCACAATCTCTGCGGTTATCTGAGAAATTATTTCTGATTTCATTTTTTCCAGATCCTCTTATGTTGTCAGTTCCGGGAGTCCAGGTGGTTGAGTTTGTTCCATCTCATTTCCCTTTGGGCTTGCTTTAGGTGATCTGGAGTCTGGTTTTGAGATTTGTTTACGTGTCTTCTCATTTCAATGGGGTGTGGGGGGTGCTGCTAGCTCCTATTCTGGTTCACCTCCTTGGCACTGGGGGTGGAGATACAGCAGCCTGGAAGTCTCCTCCTCAGCGCTGGGTGTGGCTCTGTTCCTCTGTCTTGGGGGCGGTGGTACAGCAGCCTGGAAAGCTCGCCTCTGCACTGGGTGAAAAGGATTTTTCTACCTATCAGCATATGAGTATCTAGTGAGGTGCTTTTGTCTTTTGCACAAGCCTATGAGTTAACATTGTCACACATTCTGGAGGACACAAATGAAGAATAAAATATGGAACTTTCACTGAACATATAACTGTCCTGGGGGAAGGTTGTAGAATACACTGTTCATGTCCACTCCTCTCTGAATCCAAACTACATATATACACAAATGCACAAACACACACACACATACTCTGGCTAATAATTCAAGACTCTGAATATCTGGAATGGGGCCTCCTGTTCCTATTGAAAATCATTTCTCAAATACTAATTGTGAAATCCTTGATGTTGAGGGACATAATCTGTTTTATATTTATTAGGTTAGGCTTACTATGTGAAAGAAAAAATTATAAATGCAATCTAATCAATGTAGATCATTAGTAAATGTATACTATGAGAAATTTATAAGTATATATGAACCGAGATCCTTGTAATTTAGGAGTTTATAATTTACTTGTGGAGTCATATGTAGACAAATATGACAACATCAGAACTACAGATATTATCACAACAACCATATAATGGAGGCAAGATAGATGTGAAGGAGCAATTGGAGGAACACATAGGAAATTAAATCAACTTTAAGAGTCTATGCTGGAGATTCATGTTGTGGGGTCTAAGAGTAACAATCATAGTCTATGTAGCGGGCTCAGAAATAGGGAAAACTATCTTCAGAACCTGAAGGCAGGGATGGGATATGTGCTAGTTACATTTGATAGCACTTGAAATGTAATAAAACCACACACCTTTTCCTAAATCTGTTCCTAGGGTCGGCATGTCTTAACATTTAATGGAATATTATTGTACCTATAGTTTAGACTATTTTATTGTTTAACAAAATAAATCACTTTATTTAAAGCTCTGTTTGGCTATTTTTTTCTGAAACGCTGGCCTCCTTATCTTGCCTCTTAACAGTAGGAGACATATCTTATTCACCCCAGTATCTCCTATACCCCGGCATAGTATTTGACATGTGATTTAAAAACAAACAACCCCTCAATGCCTGTTTATTGAATTTACCAGCATGTTTCTAAATTATATTTCCTAAAATTTTAATAACCAATTAATTAATAATCACTAATTAACCATTGTAATGAATTAATGATGAATTCTGTCTTATACCATACTCCACAACTCTTAATAGTGTTGTAAACTTGGGACAACCAGTTTATCCTCAAGGTCTTCACTCTCCTGGTCTATAAAGTGAGAAAGCTCAACCAGTTCATTTTGAGGGTTCCCTACAGTTCTAGCATCTTAGACTGTCTCTCTTTTTCCCCTTCCGTGTACCTCTTCATTGTTTTTATTTTGGCGCTTTCTCCCTTCTTCCCTGACCCAATATTTCTCCATTCTCATTTCAATCCCCGTGTCTTCCTAAATGAAGTAACTATGCTCACAACTTCCACTTTACTGGATAAGTATCTTAAAAATCATAAACTACTTAAGTTTTTTTTTTACAATTTAATTTGTAGAGCGATCCATATGAGTATATATAAAGTGCTTTATTTTGTTTAATAATTGTAAAATATTTTAAAGTTTGAGGTGCAGTGATTTTCTTAGCCAAAATCCCATCAATGGTCTTTTAGGTTGTTTAGAGTCTTTATTATAAATAATGTTCAATATTCATGTACATCTATCATTTCAGAATTGCTAGCCTAAGATGCACTTTTAAATTTTTGAAATGCATTGCCAAATCATACTGCATTGTTTAGGAGCCATTCCTTTTGTCCTGTGAACTATCCTTGTATATTTATCTACTGTTTTTCCTGGGTTTTCTTTTAAGTCAAGATATATCTTCTGAGGAAAAATGAAACTTATTTAGCACAAAGAAAGCAATTTAATAACCCTAAAGCAAAGATTATCATCTTAGGATAATACACCCTAAGATTAAAATATATTCTAACATTTTTCTGTGGTCATTTTAACTTATAAGAATCTGTAGTCCTTCTTACTTAATTTAAAAGCCTAATAGATTACTTAAGTAAAGCTGATTAAAGTTCTCTCACAGTCAAATTTGTGATTAATATCAGTTTAGACCATCCCATGTATATTAAGCATATATTCACAGGTTGATTAATATAAACTTGAAAGAAATTGCAATGAAACAATTACCAGGAATAAAATATTGTATACTGAAATAATATTTTGAAAACTCAGTAGTGTTATCATAATATAAAGTGATTATTTTTGGTGGCAAGATTTGCACACTCAGAAAGGGTAACCATTTGTGGCAATTATTATGTTAATTTGCCTCACTGTAGTAACTATTTCACCATGTATATCAAAGCATCTTGTTGTATATCTTAAATTGTATAATGCAAATACAGTTACTATTTTGGCACCGAAGAATTCATTTACATAACCCGGCATCCATATCGAAGAAATGATTTTATACTTGTTTGAGAAAGGTTGAAATACTCCTGAGACAGTCATTCTGTATTTGAATTGTTTTGCTGAATATGCAGTTTTAACATTGAGGAAATTTATTATACAAGCAGTTTATAGCACAGCAATGTCTGACTCAGCAGCTCCTAGCATACTGTCCCTTAGGGCTGGCTTCACCAGCATGTGACCTGTGCAATCACACAAGTCCCCACCTTCAGAGGTCCCTCCCTACTCTTGATGTAATGTTCTGATGCTGCTGTTCTGAGATTCCTAATCACTTTTGAACAAAGGGCCTCACAAATTATGCTTCCAGTCCTACCTTTAGTCTAGTTTTTATGATGAAAGTATATTTATTAGAATACATAAGTTAATATTAATCCACTAATTATAATGAAAGTTTTTCTAACTACATCAATATAAAGAGTATATTTTTATTTAAAACCAGTGGTCAATGAATGATGGCTGCAGGCGAAATCTTCATCACTTTGTCTTCATCTATAGGAGTAAGGCCCATCTATCCCAGTGACTGTCCCCAGCCACTGAGAAGCACTGGGCATGGAAACCCTACTGAGACTTCCTATTATTGGGTGGCCATTTCGATGATAGTCTGAGTGACAAACTGGGAGCTTTTCTTTCTGTTGATTCATCATTTGGGAGAGATGGGAGGGAGGATGGAACTCTCCTGAGAGTCAAAGGCTTGAAAAGAGGTGATGGAGATGGCCACCTCACATGGGACCAGGAGATTCTTGGGGAACACTGTTCTCAGTGTGATTCATCCCCAGAGGTGACTCATCCCGGAAGACTTCTTCTTTCCTGGATGGACTGGAATACCAGGTGATGCTGGGAGCCTATCTTCTTTCTGGTGGAGTGCGATGAGAGTGGCTCAGAGGGTGGAAGAAGATTCAACTGCAGGAGACCAGAAACTGTCCAGAAGGACAGGAACTGCTATGGAGGCTGGAGCAGGAAGTGCCCATGTAGGAGCTGTCTCTGCTGGAGATGCACACACAGTGATTGCACACACGGGAAATAAAAAGTGATCACACTATTCAAATATTATCATTTGTAAAACTTACTGAAGGTCAAGTTTTGTGTTTTTAAAAAAGTTTCCTTTCTAGCATTTCATTACATTTCCATATACCTAGGTGCCTCTGATTTTACTGTACTTTTTCTTGGATTCCTTTTTTATCTTTCTAGAGTATATCTTCTAAAAAAATTTTTAAGTAAGGTATCAAGGAGATAAATTCCTTGAATTTCACGTGTGAATATATTCTGGTAATCCCCCTCCACCCCCACACTTAATGTACAACAGGACACATTTGTAGAACTCTAAGATTATTTCCCCACACCCCACAGCCAAGGATCTGAAAGGGACTACACTTCTGTTTTTTAACAATCAGTTTTATTGAAGAAAAGTTTGATATCAGTCAGATTTGTTTTTCCTTCTGAAATCTTTTATTATTTTAATCTTTGAAGTCACAACATTTCTTCAAGATATTATTTCTGATCTCTTTTAGCCTGATAGTTGGCATATCTCTTTACCTTAGGGAATTTGTGTTGTATTTCTTTTTATTTTCTCATCTGTACTGGCACTGTATTCTCTTAAATTCTTAAAATGATGTAAGGCCTTCCATATCTCACATTTACTTCTCAATTTCTGTTATCCAAATGCATTTGTATTTTATGTCACTGATCAGATTTATTTGGCTGTATTGTTTGGATTATAAACATGTCCTTGAATTTATTATTCTGTCTAATCTTTCCATTTTAATTTTTTTTTTGCGGTACTGGGGATTGAATCCACACCTTGCACATGCTAGACAAGTGTTGTGGTTTATATCTATATGTTCCCCCCAAAACCTTATGGGCTCAGAGGTGGGTGGATCAAAGATGTGTGAATACGGATTATGGGCATATGATAACCAGATCAATCCAATGATTAGATTAGCATAGTTCTGCGTGTGGGTGGATGGATTTACTGAAAACAGAAGACCTGCCTTGGGTGTGAGTGGCACCAACCAATAGGCTTGTAGCCTGAGTGGAACAGAGAAGGGGAGCCTTGATGTTTGCTGCTTCCTGCCTGTCTTGCCACAGACTATTCTCTTCTATAATGCCCCCTACCTTGCTGCCCTACCTTGGAACCAGCTGGCTATGGACTGCAACCTCTACAAATTGTGAGCTAAAAGAAACCTTTCCTAATTTAACTTATTTTGTCCTAGCAACAATAATGTAACCAAGATAGAAAGTGCTCTAGTACTGAGTCACATCCCTGGACCCTATATTTTAATTTTAATAAAATATTTTAAACTCCTTGGGTTCTATATTTTCCTAGATTTCTTTAATTCCTTTATTTTTACTTGTTTTTCTCTTTTCTGGTGGATGAACTGAACTGTGCTAATTAGATGAATGGCAACACATAAGAATTCTCTTGAAGAGTTTAATGTGTCTTAGAAATGCAAAGATATCTGAGTTGTGTGTTATTACCTTTTGATAATTATTTTCTAGACAGACATGCCAATTCTTGTGCTTTCCAGTGTTTTAATGGTTGTCACATTCTTCTTGTCTTTAGGTTTCATGCCAGGAAATAGAAGTACTTCCTTGATGTTACTGGAGTCTGTGAGCAGCATAATGATGTGGGCAGAGCTCATGCTTCAGTCTGCTATCAGAGCCAGCCCATGTTCTGGGGATGTGTATAAGTTTTCATCTATGAACATGGCCTCATTGACAGTGGCAGCCTTGGCTTTGGCCTGTTCTTCCAAAAGCTGTGGCTACTGCCTGGGATCATGCAGCTCATTGTAGGCATTTATACTTCTTTCTTCATGATAAATAGCTCAAGTTGCTGAGTGAGACACTCCTTAAAGCTGTACATTTAGCCAAAGGCCTTGTTATGTGCAGGTGATCACAGATGAATATAGGATTGATGTATGTCATTTGCAGGATTGTTGTTCTTTTCTTGCATCTACTCTCAAGTACCTTGCCCTTCCTTAAGTTAATCCTACTTAATTAGCTCAACCATCATACTGTTTATATTAGGATTTATAGGAACAGCCAGTATAAAATATATGTATGATTATACAAGAGATTTCTGAGCTAGGCTTACAGGATCAGAATCAGAAGAGTCCCAGTGGCTGTCTGCCTTATCGGAGACTGATGAATCCAAAGTGGCCATCTGCATACTGGAGAGCCAGAGAACCCAGTGACCATCAAAAGTTGAGGGCCTGGAAGCTCACTGTGGAGTCCCTAGTGCTAGTCTGTGTCAGAATGGTGAAAAGTTTGTTGAAGGGCTGAAGAGTCTGTGGTGGAAGCCTGAAGGAACTGGAAACCAAAGTCCAAAGGGAATGGCAAAGACTGGAGCTCATTTGAAGAAAGGGAAGCTTCCTTCCTTCTTGTTTCCCTTTTTATTCTATCCAGGCTGCAAGCCTGTTGGCTGGTGCCTCTCACATCCAGGGTGGAGCTTATCTTATTTTCAGCCTACATGTTAGTAATTCACAGATACACCCAGAATTTACTAATCTGTCAGATGGTTCTTACTCAAATCAAGTTGATAGACCACAATTAATGATCACACAGCCTGTGTACAAAATTCTGCCACTTTCATTCCTACACCTGTGCAGTTGAACATGACTGGAAGGAAATGCTCACTACCACACTAACTTGTCTTGCTTCCAGCCTATTACTACAAATCTCAAGTGGCCAAGAAATCATCAGATTTTTATCCTAGTCACTCTAAATATACCTCTGGATCACTGTTTCACATCTCTTTCTATTCTCTAAAAACCCTTAATTCTTAATTTCCACTCCTTGTTTCCTACTTTACTTGGATAATCAGAGTAATCTGAATAGGAAATCCCTAAACCGACACCACCAAATGCAGAGCATGACCATTTTTTAAATTTTGTTACTGACTATATGTTACAAATGGTGCCTGATATATGATGAGTGTTCAATAAGTACTTCTTAAACAAATAATACAATCAGTCATTCTAAAGGAAGCATTAAAACACATTAGGGAAGGCTGAGGAAGGAAGGCTGCAAGTTCAAGCCCATTTTGGGCAGCAGATTGACTTAGTAATGCCTGTCTCAAAAAATTTTAAAAAGGCTTGAGGGTATAATGCAGTGTGAAATCCTTGGGTTCAATCCCCAGTGCCGCAAACAAAACAAAACAGAATAGCGGATGATTTAGCTCAGTGGTTTTGTCACTTGCTGTGCAAGCGCAAGGACCTGAGTTCGATCCCAGGTACCAAAAATAAATAAATAAATAAATAAATAAAATGAAACACATAAAAAAAAACCAGAATAAAGCAACAAAGCCAGAAACACATTAAAATTACTGTGTGCACCATCTGTCTCATCTAACTGGCTGCTCTATAGCGTTTATCGTGCCCAGATGGGAATTCTTCATCTCCTTCCCCAAGTTATCCCTCACTTGCTGCCTTGTATCACAGTGAGTGGAATCAACATCAGCCCAGTGGGCCATGGACCTGGGTGATGTCATTTTTTAGGCTGCTTTTATCCACTCTCTCTGCAGGTCATGTCTACTTCTGAAATTTGTTTAAATTCAAGCCATTGTTTCCCACATTCATTATATCACCACTTTAGACAAGTAGTCTGAGCAGTTCTTCCTGACTCCTCTTGATCTTTATGTAGTGCTCAAGCACAACTTTCAAAAGGGTAAATTATCTTTGTGTTCTATTTAAATCAGTACACTGGTTGGACTCTGTGTCTTAACTGTGAGGTTCTGCAAAGTGTGACATCTCCCACCTTACGCTCACTTTGAAAACTCCTTAGAATGTACCAAGCTCTTCAATCCCCTGGGAACTTTGCATTTACGAATCTATCTGGAATGTTGACATTTTGAATGTTTGGTTCTTCTTCTATCCCCAGGTCTCAGATTAAGTATGATTCTCCCAAAGAGGCTTTCTTGATCATTGAATGTGAATCTTATTTTTCTGTAATATATTCTGTAATTATTCATATATGTTATAGATAATGTATACATAATTAATTCTTTGTTTAGTGCCTGCCTCCTTCCATGAATGTAAGCTCCCTTAACACTAGGCCATGTTAGTATGGTTTAATCTGATATGTGAAATACTGTAAATATGTGGTATGAAAGTGAAAGATATATCAGGGAACCTTTGTTATCTCTAGAGTCTAGAGTAGGTTGTCATAAAAGATGAAATTGCAAAAAAAAAAAAGATGAAACTGCAGGTTGGAAATAATTTTTAGGTGGTTTTGAATGCCACAAATAGAGAAATGTAGTTCTTTTTTTGCAGGTAATATGCAGCTGCAGAAGGCTTTTAGCAAGGCTACCAACATTATTTATTCATTTATTCCTTCTTTCCTTTAGCAAATATGCCAAGAACTATTCTTTGAGCTTGGGAAACAAAGATATCTATGACACTTTTTCTGATCCCAAGGTCTCCACAGGGAATGTTTGGTTTAATGCTTGGTAGGATATATAGTGCCTAGAATTGTATTTGTAATATTGTTACTCAAACACTTATTATGCCTAACTGCTTGGGGCACATTTGCAATGATCAAAGCTGTTTTTTATTCCATGTGGTTCATATTGTCATGGTCACTCTTTGAAGCCATATGTAGTCGGCATCTGTGATACCAGTTGTCTACCATTCCATCTTCTAATAAGCTGCTACTCCCTACGTTCACATGGCTACTAGAGAAGCTTTGATATTCTGCATGGACTTAATGCTGTGGTCACATCCAGTGGCATTAGCTAGGTGGTCGATCAATATGTGTTTCCTCCCTGGGAATTTTAAACTTCGAGATGCAGAGAGTCAAATTTCATTTCAGCACTAGAGCCATGGAAGATGGTTGGTTCAGAAGCTGCCAGGAATGGTGTTTCCCCACATGTGGCAGAAACTAGGTGCAGAGAAAGTATATGAAGAATTGTGAGGCAGAGATGGAGTTCAGTACCTGTCTCTAAGTTGTTCCTGAAACCCAACATCGTCATTGTACTTTGTGTAAATTATTCAACCGACCCCGGAGCCCAATAGGTCTCCATTTTTCCCAAGGTAGAACTTAAACCATACATGTTAAAATATTAACTAAAACAAATTCTCTCTCTCCAGTTGGTACTTTACACAGAGTACTCATCAAATGTGTGGATTTTTCCAGCCTCTTTCCAGGGATACTAAGAAACTAATTCTTCAGCATGTGCTACAGCAAATGCTATCTAGAGCTGTCAAACTGACTCAAAATCGCTTCTCTATTTGTACTATTATATACACATGAAACCCTGAATTATGTTTAAGAAAAAATTCCTTTTTCATCTTATGGGATGAACTTAGCAATTTTATGATCTTGGAAAAGTCACTTAAATTTTTTGTATCCCAATTTTCTTATTCTAAAATGAGTAAAAGAATACCCACCTGTCTCACAGATTGTTTTATGAACATGGAAAGGCACCATATCTAAACCATCTAGGGCCATACCTTATAGATGAATTTCTTACTTTCTTCATTCTTTTAACAGATCTATGTGAGGTAAAGGCGGTATTTTATAAACTTTGGGTTCTTAGTAAGAAGAGTAATGTTAAATTTGCAAGAAATCTTTAAACAACTCCCCAGCTGGGTAAAAGCGAATTAATTTGTGGCATTTTCTGGGGAAAATTGTTAATCCTACCATTAGCAACACTTGATCTCACTTCCAGCCTTTTCTTTCCATAGCATTTATTAATTATCAGTGTGCTGTATAACTTCTATATTTATTTTATTTATTGCCTTTGCCTCCTTAAGAACAGGGATTTTTATTTGTTTTTTATTTTCCATATTCTGAGTACCCTGGATCAGAGAGTGGTAAATAGTTGATTGTGTGATACATATTTATTGGATAAATAAACTAATATTTTAAAATATTATATGTATTTCTAGAATATTTATAACCTTACCTCTTTTGTGTTTCTCAATTATATCATTACTCAATTATTATATCGTAACTTTTCCCAGAGCAGACATTCTAGCACATCTTAAAACAAGGTAAAAGGGAAGAGGGAGGAGGATTTGAGTACAGTATAGGTTAAGCTTCTTGCTAGCTGCAAATGACTCATAATTTGCAACAATTGCTATTTAAACTATGTAAAGTTTTTATACCAAGGAGTTCCTGATAGCATTTTGGGTAAACCAGCTGCCACTCATTTGATTAAAATATTTTAGATAAAATTATTGTTTTAAGATGATAGACTTTACTTTTTAGAGCATTTTTACATTTTAAGAAAAATTTAGTAGAAATTAGAGGATTCTTCAGGAAAAGATGAACATTACAGGTGCTGATCATTGTATTTGGGGCTTCTTTCTCCCTTACTTCTTAGTGTCTTAGGAACTTATTCTATAGATACATTAGCACATGTATAAAAATATATATTAGGACAAATACATTGCAATTTGTAATAACAGAAAATTGAACATAACTTTAATGTCTATTAATAAGGGACTTAATTAAATGAATTTTGTGCAGCTACCCAGTAGGATATTATATAGCTGATTTTCATTCCACATACTACTTTGAAAATATCTAAAGAATATAAAAATGTTACTTTTACATAAATGAGAGGAAGGAATAACAGCATATATTGTTCTTGAACACATTTTTATAAATAACACTGTAAGAGTTTAATAATGGTGACCTGGATAATTTGTAGCAAGAAGGCAACTAAAAAGTACACAAATATATGTTCAAAACAGAGAAAATATTTTTGAGAACTTCAAAAAACAGTTTAGTAAAGGATGACTGGGGTGATATCCAGGAAAAAATGGACGTTCAGGATGCTAAGGATTGTATTTGGGGCTTATTTTGCCTGGAAATGTGTTCTTTCAGTATTCGCACAGGGAAGGGCCCACAGCTGGCTACCAGGGATTACCTGGAGTGAGAGTCCTAGCAAATGCCTGCACTTTTGTCTAGGTCCCAATTAATAAAGGTAGAGAAAAGGAAATTTGTGAAGTTAGCCTGCAAGAGGCCGTGACTTGGGTGAAGAAATCATGAGATAAAATCACTGACAGCTGTGTTGCCAATGCACTATGCGCAGGCTATATGAACAAGAAGTGCTCATTTAAGAAGAGTTCTGTTGCTGGACATGAGAGACTGGGGCCAGTGGTTATACGGGAAATGAAGTTGCAAGAAATTCAGCCTGGAATTCAGTGTTTAGAGAGTTCTAATGATGTTCCAGGAGAAGATGGCGTGCCTGCCTGTATTTGAAGAAATGTAGATTATTGTATGTGAAAAAATGAGACCATCATTTTTTTTTCAATCACCTGAAAATAAGCCCTATTGCATTTTTTGGAGCAAAACTTAATATAAGACTGGTCTTATTTGGGGGGGAAATACGTTATCTATTATTTATGTCTTGGGGTATTTTGCTTATCCTTAAGTTTTTCAAATTTGCATATATTACACATTACTGCAATACTATTCATTTTCATAGCTGTTTAATTTTTCACTGTGTGAACGACCACAATTTTTTTTACTCTACTATTAAACTCATTTGAATATTTCCATGTGGCCTTTATTGATAACCAATTGATTAGGAATATGAGTGGCTTGGGACTTGCCATTGCTATTTATGTAGAACTGAGTCCTTAAACTTGTGTATCTTATGCTAACTCCAGGTGGTTAGTGTCACAACTGAATGGAACTACTGGATGCTTTGCTGTTGCTCCATCAGAAAATTGGTAGTTGGTGTTGGAAAATACCTCAGAAGGGTTCTTAGTTAGTAAATATATAACAAAAGGGACAAAAGTGACTGCCATAAAGTTCTAGAGAGCAGTTAATTTTAGGAGACAGAGAGGTCATTATGAAAGGAGAAGTTGTGCTATTTCCTGCTTAGCAGCTCTAGAATTTGGTCTTGCAATTACTTGCACTTGAATTCTCTTGAGGAATGATTTGTAAGCCATCATGAAAAAATTGTTGTCAAAATGATTGACAAATCATTTATTTATCCTGAGAAATATAACATTTAGAGAGACCAAAAAGGCAAGCTTTCTGACCTGTACATTCTTTTCTGATAGAAGACTAAATGGAAAGTCACATTGTTATGAAATATAGCTCACCTAGTCCATGTGGTATGTTATATATGTGTTCTCTACTCTTGACAACGAACTGACAAGGATATTGACAGATATTATCCTACCCATTTTAAGGAGGAGACAATTAAGACTTAAGAGAACTAAATAACTTAAATTTATACTTAAATTTATATGGAGCCAGGATATAAATCCAGTTCAGTCAAACACACCAATCTACATCTTTCTGTTAAATCTCACTAACTTCCCAAGTCCTCTTTTAGGGTACATGGAATGAGAGTTGGCACTTAACTATATATATAGTAGTGTTTGCCTATGATGGTCCATTGTATGCTTGTGGTTGTGCATGTGGCTATGACTATGTTGCTGGGTTGTTAGTGATGGCAAGATGACCTGAAAAAAGCAAGATTTAAGAATACTTTTGTAAAATTGCATGTATGTTGGCTGGGCTGTGCATATGGTATGTAGTTATTTAATGCATAGTGAATGATTAAATCTACGTAAAAGAGTTGACACTAGTACCTGTCAGGCTTAATAAATGTTGTCTTAATCATTCCTATTCATAGTGTTTTCTTTCCCATTGAGTGCAGTCTTCCAATGGAATCTCAGTTTTGACTAGGACTGAGAAGAAATAGGCTTAGGACAGGCCTGGGCATGGTCCTGAGGTGGAGAAGTCTGGATTTTCTAAATAGCATGGAGAGCCTGACAGAAAACATTAAGAGATGTTGGTCCTATTTTCACCCTGCCTGCAACCCTATGTACTGCATAGGAATCCATTTATTGCCAAACTCCCAAACTCCTCCAACAAAATGAGACAGGAATAAATCCTCCCAATCCTGGTGCCATTCAAGAAAAAATGAAATCAGAGAAAAGCAAGCCTGAGTTATGGTGCAGGTGGAAATGAAGTGGAGTTCTATCTCTTAGGAATGATGACATCAATTTAAAATAGGGCTGTTTCAGAATACATGATGTTTTTGCAAGAAACGGAATATTGAGTAAACATTCTTGTATTTTTTGTTGACAATTCAATATCCACTGCCAGATTATTTATAAAATGAAGCTGGGGATGGTGAAGTGATGGTGGATATTTGGAAGGTTATGATCACAAATGCAAATTTTTAAGAGATCTAATTAAAAATAAAATGGAAGCATATGTGGTTTTAGAATGAATTATTTTAATCATCAGAATTTAATGCCTGTTTTGAACTAAGGTAACATTCTACATATGATAATAAACCATATGCTATTAATCTTTAAAATTAGTACAGGCATTGAGTAAAAAAATGTATCCAATTGATACCACTTCTATTAATAGTGTTTAAAGTCTTGCATATATATTAATTTAATACAAAAAGACATATAATGAGAGATTCTGGAATTTTGGAAATGGATTTAATTTTGTTTCCTGATACTTTCATCTGAAGCAAAAAGGGATGTGAATATTACGGCAAATAAAGCAAAAAGTAATCATAGCCTGAAGTCACAAACTTTTAGGCACAGTGATGTGCTGTTGTGTATGTTGTGGTGCCCAGAGTAACTGGTTAAGCACCTAGAAATATTAGGTGAAATTTGGTGCTTGTGTATACCCATTGTCTTAGTTACTTTTTCATTGCTGGAGTATAGTACCTGACATCCACAAGTCTAAGAAGGAAAGGTTTATTTTGGCTCACAGTTTGTAGATATGTAGCTGTCCATAGTTGGCTAGCTCCAGGGCAGGGCGGCATGGCAGAGGGCCATAGCCAAGGAGAAACATTCCATGGCATGGTAGGCAGGAAGGAGAGAGAGGGAAGAGGAGAGGGAAGGGGGAAGGGAGAGAGGGAGAGGGGGAGGGAGAAGGAGAGGGAGAGATCAAGGGAGGAGGAAGAAGGAACATCTCCTCTTTCAGGTCCTGCCCTCAGTGACCCACTTCCTCTAATCAGACTTCATCTCTCAAATCACATTTAGCTGTAAATTCATAAGTGGATTAATCCACTGATAAGTATTATGACCCCAAGATCCAATCACCTCCCAGTAGCCCCATCTATGAGTGCATGAGGCTTTAGGGGAACATCTAGATATAAACCATAACACCATACACCTTTTGTTTGTTTTAAGCAAGAGATTCTATAGCTTCCATCAAATGAAATGGATATTTTAGATATCTTACTAAAATAATTATTAGTATTGTTGCCTGACTACGCATTCAGTTTTAATAATAAACGACTATGATGAATTACCAACTCACTCATGGTTTTGCTTTTCATTAGTAGACATTAAAATAAAAATGAATTTTAAGATCATCATTAGCAGTTAGTATTCATTCTTCAGCTCATGAATTATGCCATTTTTTTCTATTGTACAAGATTGTTTTGTTTTTTTTTGGTACTGGGGATTGAACTCAGGTCCTTGTGCTTGCGCAGCAGGCAGCGAAACCACTGAGCTAAATCCCCGGCCCCATAAGATTGTTTGTTACTAATTATAATAGCCCGAAATTCCAGGGCTTACATGTTGCGTAACAAAAATTTGCACCGGCTTATTACTTAGTAATATATGTCCTCTAAATTGTTTTTACAAATTTTTAAGATTTGTAAAATCTTCATGTGTACTTCAAATCTAAAAATGAATGTTTGAATTGGTAACAAAATGATAATTAACATAGGAAATAGATAACAATGCAGATGCTATTTCATATTAAGTATGTTCATGAAATTAAAGATTATAGTTGATAATAAACTATAATAAGAAAACATGTATTAGTTTTAAAATTAGCAAAAGTAAAGCCAATAAAATATTTTGTGGATATAAAGCACCAGAAATGCATATTCAGTAATAAAATGGTCATAGTAGTGGTAACAATAACCATAAATATATAAAATATTATGTAAAGGTAAATATATAAAAGTATCAGCTAACACTTTTTTAGGGATATGTTATTAATGGTTGAGTCAGGGGAACAGAAGTTGTTCTCTGTATGTGGGGCATAATAGGGGTTAGTGAAAATGAGTTTACATGATGCAGAGTTATAGTGTTGGGCCAAGCAGCCAGGGAAGTTCTGCTAAAGGTTGGTGTTTTGGCTCATGTTTGGATGTTGCCCCAAAGCCTCATGCAGATGAGGTGGGGCTTTCTTTTTCCGGAGGTAGCTGGGTCTGGAGTGTGTGATGCAGAGATTAAGAGTGTGTGATTACTAAACCACTACATGTGAAGGATCCATTTGGCACCACCCTACTCTCCAGTAGTCTGGATGGGATAAAAGAGGCAGAAAGACTCTCTTGTTGCTTTGTTGCCTTTGTTATCTTCTGGCCACCATGAGCTGTTTCTCCTCTGCCAGGCCTGTCTGCCATACCACCGTGCCTTGGTGCCAGCCAGTTATGGACTGAAACCTCTATGTACTGTACGCTAAATAAACCCTTTCCCCTTTAACTTTGGGTGTCGGGTATTTTGCCTCAGGAGAGAGAGAAAAGTAACTAACACGTTTGGGATGGAGGAACAGGAATGGGCTGCCACCAAAATCTGAAGAGCTGACCCTGAAGACCTCAGCTCAAAGCACAGGAGGCCGCTCTCAAATGATTTCCTAGAAGCTGCTGCAAGTCTCTGATTGTTTTGTAGAGCTCTTATTCCTGCCCCAGTCTGCAGTGGAGTTTTCCACAGACTCACTGGGAAGCTGCTGACTCTCACCTGTTCTTATATCTGCCTCCAGTCAACTCTGGAGAGTAATTTTCTGCTTCTCTCTGCTTTCCAAAACCTTTAAAATTCCTCTTATTGGGAATGCCTAAGAGATCATATAAAGATTCTGGGAAATGCTTTCATTCTGTCTTAAAAGGAAGTCATAAACAATCTATCATGGTGGTCTACATATAACAATCATTTTGTGGATGTTTTGCAGTCATTAGCTTTTTAATCTCCATGGCAACCTGATGATGTAGGCACTGTTATTGTTCACATGTAGCCAATAGACTATTCAATGTCAAAATGATTGAATGCCTTGTTCAAAGTCACATTGTAAATAGGAGATATGTGATTCAACACACTGTCCATCTAGTTTCAAAGCCTGGATGTCTATCACTACCATTTCCTGTATCTTCTACTGCATTTTGTAATAGTTGTCAATGTTACTGATATTGGTAGTTATGCATTAAATCTTCTGTTGATGGCAACAGTTAGTATGTTTTGTTTGCAACTTGAATGTTCCAGGTATATCTGGCCTGTGAGTGTTAACAGGATCACATTAAAAAACATGCATTTTATCAACCCCTTAAATCCTTAGTGTAGAATGTCCATAAATATTTCATTCCAGGGCAGGAGTCTTATTAGCACTTCCATAGTTTGCTTATATACACCCACAGCTAAAATGTCCCAGAGAATTTCATGCTATTACTCTTACACTGATGATAAGAACTGCAGATGAGCCTCCTGTCTCTCCCTTGACACTGTTCCCTAAAATGTTCAGCCTCTGTACCTGAGACTGGCTTCGTGATCCGGCATGCTTTTCTTCTTAGGGTGAATGATCCTTGTGAAACTGCCTGCAATCAATGTCTTGCTACAACTTGACATTCTAGCTGAACAACTCTATTCTCACCTCCTCAAATCTATCAGCCCCTCAGATCTATTTTTGTATTTCTAAATCCTAGAGCTAGAAAGAAATCAATCTTTTTATTGCAAGGAACATCTTTGCAAATCAAGGATTTAAATTTTCACGCCTGAGAAAGGGATTTCTGCAAGCACAAGCCCTCACATTCACTTGAGTCCTAATGCTAGTGGATGCATGGATTAAGTGAGATAGGATAATTCTTCTTTTAAATAGAATTGTCTAAAAGTGGATTTTGCCCAATTAAGATACTCAACATATACTATTGCAAACATTAACTATTTTCATTTTGCTTATGACTGAATTTGTTCCGTGTCTTTAATCTCATATATTTATTAATGGAATATAAAGGTTTCCAAAACTAGTTACTAAACTGATAATATTTGTAAAATGTAATAGAGATTACTCAATTTATTACATTTACTCCAGCTTCGAAAGAGAACATAGGGACATTCTTCTTCTTTGTTTTAAAAGAATCCATCCAATTTGAAGGGTAAAAATATAAAAATAACAAACCACATGAGATCTCCTGATGTCTGAAGAAAGTATTGTGTATGGAGCTTTACTGCACTTAATTATTTTAAGCTCACTACCCAGTCTTTCTCTGATGAGTAATCTAGTTAGTTCTTCTTAACTTTCTTTCCATCCTCCAGTGGCTTTTGTAATGTACAGTGATTTCAAATAAAATTTAATTCATCTCTCCTATGGATGCAACATCTAAATTATTAAATTGTATCCCACTGATGTATAATTGTCGTGTAACTGAACCTTGTATTGCTTCATGATTATTATTACAACAGCAGAAGGACAATCACTTTAGTTATCAAGATAATAATTAATTGAGATGTTTCCATAGCAGAAATAATTATGACCTATGGCAACTGGTTGTTTGCTTACCTGTTTTGTAGAATGTAAAAAATACATATGCTAAGCGCAAGGACCCGAGTTTGATCCCTGGTACCAAAAAAAAATACATTTGCTTGCTAAATATTTTGCATTACAATGTACTAATGGTAGATGCCCTTTGTGCTTTTGAGTTCCAACTCTGTTCAATCTGCATAATTTTGAGAACTATGATTTTATTCAACTCTCTAAAATCAACTTGGGATCTTATGTATACAACTCATTTGGCCTCTACTTAGATCAATTTGGATGTTTCGAGGTGGTTATAAATGTAAATAAATATATTTGAAATAATAACATTTTCTTGTATGGGAGATCTGAAAATTATATTTTGCTGGGCTAAAAAATTTATGAGTGTTTTAATTGTTACTTCTTGGTACAATAGGTGTTTTAAGTACTTTTAGTCAATAAATCAAGCATTCATTCATTCATTAGATATTTATTCAACACCAGCTATGAGTTAAGGAAATACTCTAAGTAGAGAGTAGAGATCAAACCAGGCAAACCCTTGTTCTTAGTACTTGCAGAGAAGCAAGCAACAAACAGGTGAGCAAATATTAAAATGATTCTGAAGACTGCTAAATGCTATAAGTAAATAAAATAACGAAGTAATAAAGACTTATGAAGACTACTCAGGGTGAGCCTTTCTTTGATGGTACCAAGTTCAATTGAAATATACAGTAAATGTTTAAAGTTTGAAAGTTGTTTTTACAGTAAAAGACACGTCGCTATGAGTCCTCCTCATAATATTCACCCTCACTTCAGGCACATTTATTCTGTCATTCTCACTACTTTCTGAAGAAGTTGTGGAAGTATTCTTTGGTATCTTTATGAAATATGATTTTAAAAATACAATGAATGCTGCCCCCAGTTACCATCCAATGGAACCGCAGGCTTGTGAAAACAATTGCATGTCCTCACCCATCATATTCACAGAGTCTGGCACTGTGCAACTTCTGACTCTTCATCAAAGTCAAAATGACTGTGAAAAGTAAACTTTCTGAATTTATTTAGGACATGGAGGGGCAGCTACGACAGCACAACTAAAAATCCTTACTAAAGAGGACCTCCAGAACTGCTTCAGAAAGTGGCAAGAGTGATGGAATGTGTTTGAAGTGAGGGGGAGTATTTTGAGGGGGATTAATGGCGCTCTATTATTACTGTAATAGACTTTTAAAATTTAAGTGTTCACTGTATTTTTTTATTATACTTATCATTGGAGACTGACTGATGACAAGTCTGCCATCTGAACATCTGACAGAACAACATTCAAAACAGAGGAAAACAGCCCACCACGAACAAGACAGTGTGGTGAGCACTTTCCAGTACTCCTTCCATTAGGACCCCTAATATGTATCTAATTTTTCTGGCCTATTCATTAGAATGACTACTGCCCACAGAATCTGAACTTAAAATAACAACTGACAGAGACTAAAATTTTGGGCAAAACCCAACCAGATAAAATGTGACTGATAGGAATGTAAAATAGTGCATGCAAGTTCACAAACCTAATTCCATGGCACAAAATGCTATCCACATGGCTTGACAGCTGTTCATGTCCAAACAATCTGGGATTCTAATTGACCATAAATCGGAGATCATTCTTTGCTCTTCCAGATGGGGGTGGGGGGAACAATGTAGACATTACCCTTGGGCAGATTCTGCCCCAATTTAAGGTATCATTAGAGTTGTCTAAAAATGGAACAGCCTGTTTTGCAGGTAGAGACCTCACTATTACTTAAGGAGAGACAGACAGAGACAGAGAAAGAGAGAGACAGAGAGACAGAAAAAGAGAGAGAGAGACAGAGAAACAGATAGAGAGAGCCAGAGAATAAGAAAATTTACTCAACAGGACTTTGTATATATGCTGCCCAAGTGAACACTCAACAGGGCTCTGTATAAAAAGAAAATTCTCTATTATTTGGAAACTATTTATGCATATTTTTGGTTTCTGTGAGTCAATATCTTATTGCTTATTTATTTCATTTCAAATTTTTGTCTTCATTTTGAGATGTTTACATATACAGTTAGAAGGAAAAATAATATTAGTATATAAAGTATATGGTGGATTTTAGCTAAAGCTTAGGTTGAAATGGCATCTCCCAAAATAGTGATCAGAAATTTAAAATTCTGAGTCCATAATTTAGAAAAAAGAATTTTAATAAACTTCCTAGTGTATTCTTGGCTAAGTAGAATAATATACATATAAATAAATATATCAAAGGCCTGCTTTTAGCCATGTCACATAGATAGTTCACTATTCTGTAATTCAGTATCCTAAAAATTAGGACAGTAACTCATATTTGCCTGAAGATATTCTCATGAGTATTAAATTAGTGTCTATATACAAACATTTGGAGCAGTGACTGACATAGTAAATTCTAAGCTAGTGCTTATTATTTTTAAAAAAATAAATTTTATTTTATTTTATCCCATTACCCCTTCAAGCCCCTCCCTTCCCTATGTACAAAAATTTTGTTTCCATTTTTTCCTTCTAATTTCACTTTTTTTCTTGTTTCTTCCTTCCTTTCTCCCTCCCTCCTCCCTTGTTCCCCTTTCCATTTGAACACTTTCTTCCCATTTCCCAACATCCAGTATACATCTCAGACCTTATTTCCACATTCAGTATGTCACACCAGAGAAACATATGTGCTTGTTATTATTACTGTTGTTGTTATTAGATGTAAATGTGTGCTCTCTTTTCCCTCCAGGAATTAATGACCAAGTTAATAACTGAGACACCCGACCAGCCAATCCCATTTCTCATTGACCACCTTCAGTCTAAACAAGGAAACCGTGGACAACTACAAAGAGCTTTGTCTGGATCTGCAGCTCTCTGGGCAGAAAGTGAAACATCAGGTAAGTGAACAATATATTTTGCAGTTAATGTTGGCTACATCTAATGTAAAAATTTCAGAAGTTAAAAAAAATCATAATAAGACAAATCTAGATGGATAATTACCTAGGATTTTCATGTATTCATCTTTGACTTTACCCAGATGCTAAAATTTACCATAAAATATTCTTGAATTTGAATATATTGTAATGTATTATGCTTCAAAACATGAAAATGAATGTATTACATTTCAGTAGAAATGATTCAGATTTGGATAAAAAGATTCTGTATGAATTCAAACTAATTATTCTAAACTTTTGTTTTTGTGAATAATTTGAATTGAATGCTTACAGCTCATCTTCATAGAAAAGTAAACAGTAAATGTCTACAAAGTGACACATTTCTTGTTTCCCAAGCTTATGATTATTCTCTATCTCCCCGAACCCAGAATTATCCTACATAGTAAGTTAAACTTTAGGAAGAGTCATTAGCTGTTGTCATTGTGGAACCAACATTTAAGTCTACAGCTGCCTCTTTCCCACATGAATAAGGTACCCATTTTTCCCTTTTGACTTCAGCCAGGGTCTGTTCTCAGCGAGCCAGAGTTCATTGCCACATGTCTTCCTTACCTCTGCAAAGGAATTTCTCTTATTCAAGTCTGCTAACATGGAGTCATAATACAGTCATGACATAGACATGCCAATGCTTTTGCCATATTTTATTGAATATAAGCAGGTCAAAGTTCCCATCTTTTGTTAAGGGGAAAGAATAGTATATGGCATAACACCATGGTACAGAGATTATGATTAAAAATTACCATATTATTCTATAGGTTTTCTTAGAATTTTGACTCACACAAGCACTTAATGACTCTTAGAGAAGGTGAAGGAGGAGAGGGAATTATTACGCTCTGTTTTCTGATTCAAGTAATGGGATAATGCTCATTTGCTAAGGCAAGATTCGAACACAGAAATAAATTTATAGAGGAAAATACAGTATAAGTTTAATTCCTATTGATGTATTTGAGTTTCTTGTGGAGCATTTTAGCAAACAATCCCAGCATGTAAGTGGATATGATCCTAAAACTCTGAGGGTGGGTCAAAGCTGGAGTCTCAGATTTGGGACTCATTTAGTACCATATCATAAGAACCATGAGTGTGAAAGAATAGAAGATGTGATGAACTTTATACAGTATGTGATGCCCTGGGAAAAGGGAAGTGTGAGATTATTTTGGGTGTCCTAAATTTGATGTTTGTTTAGAAGTGTTTGCTGAAAATAAGAGAGTTGGCATCAGGGGCAGATATTTAAGTGAGTGACACCAGTTCCAAAAACTCACCAGAGAAAAGGAAAAAATAGTTGGAAAAAGAAAAATTAAAAAGGCTATTAGGCAGTCTTGGGACCTAACTTAATTGAAAAATAAATTAATTATTATTACAAAATTATGGAAACCACTAGCAAGATAGTAATTTTTTCTCCAGCAATGTCCAGAAGTATTAGGTAGGGAGAGAGAAAACAGTTTGAGTACTGTTGGACTGATGGAGTATTGCAGTTGTGCCACAACTGGAAGGTGGAGAGTGGAAGAAGAGCTTTACTAAAGAGTTGAGGACACTAGTGAGCAAACTATACAGGCGATCAAGCACGAGGTCTGGCAGGAGGTAGTAAGTGCAGGAAGATATGTAGACACGGAAAGTCTGTCTGAGAGCTAAAAACCTTCAGGAGGTTGAAGCAGTGAAAATATAGAAGGTACAGAAGGGTTTGAGCTGTGCTGAGGTGGTGATATTTGAGACCATGATGTTTGAGTTGCAATGATCTCAGATAATGTGAAGATCTGGTGGTGGTCTTCATTTGCTGCTGTCAGATGTATCAGAGAAGTGAAATTCTTCAGAGTAGAAGGAGCACTTAAGTCTGAGGGTTAATGCATAGTTTAAGGATAAACAGGTGACTGGGGTTTCATCCAAGGCAGTGAAAGGACAAGAAAGACTGTAGCCTTGCACTAGGGCTGTGGGAATTGTCAGAGGTAGAAAGATGGTGATAATAAATAGTGGTGGGTAGTACAGCTAGGCGCACATCCTAGGAGAGAGGAAGCGCTTTCACTTTACTAGCTGAAGCTTACTATTACAGAAGCATTTCTGCACCAGGGGATCCCATCCCTTCTTCCAGAGCCTGTGGGAGTAAGAACTTGCAGGAACAAACACTATTCCAAGAAGTTGCAGCAGAGGGCGCTCTTTTGTGGGAAAAGAGGAGATGTGTGTTAAAAAATGAAATGGAGGAATATTATGGCCCAGGAGAAGAGGACATATTTAAGAGGGAACAGTGTGGCATGAAGGTACAGACAAATTTTCAGTTTGAATAGAACCAAAGAAGTGATGAATTGAGTGATAGTAAATAATGCTTGTTGAAACTTTGATTACAAGGTTTAAGTTCTTTATTTTGGTGCATTTCCAGTGAACTAGAAAATGTCTCAATAGTGAAGATACATGGGTGTAATACTTGTGAAAATATCTAATGATATCATCTTGTTTCCTTGAAATCCATCTACATTTGCAATATTCTTCCCCCTACAAGTGTGTCATTTTATATAGTCAAGGCCAAAGCTAAGAGTGGCTTTATTTTATTCTTTTTCAGAAGTTGTCTTAGTCACTTTCTAGTCACCAGAGACACAATACCCAACACTCACAACTTAAAGAAGGAGAGTTTATTTTGACTCAGTTTTTAGTAGTTTCAGTCTATAGTCAGCTGGATCCAAGGCAGGAAAGTCATGGTGGAAGAGTCTGGGTGGAGGAAAACTGCTCACATCATGGCAGCCAGGAAGCAGAGAGAGAATGGATGAACTGAGGAGGGCTATATATCCTTCAGGGTCACACCTTCAATGACCCAACTCTAATCAGGCCCTGCCTCTAACCAGGTCCCACCTCCTACCAGCACACTCAGCTAGGGATTGATAAGTGTATTGATGAATGTAGTGCCCCAGTGATCCAATTACTTCCCCAAAGCCCCACCTCTGAACACATGAGGCTTTGGGGGCACATTCTTTATCTAAATTATGAAAGAAGTACAGTAAAAAGGAATGATTTTTCTTGAATATTTATTAAT
Source organism: Heterocephalus glaber (assembly GCF_053883595.1). Lineage (NCBI taxonomy): Eukaryota > Metazoa > Chordata > Mammalia > Rodentia > Bathyergidae > Heterocephalus > Heterocephalus glaber. Next base: position 13,064,606 of record NW_028258344.1, read on the forward strand.
TTTTCTTCATTTTTCATATTCAAAAGTTTTACAAAGACATCAACTATGAACTTTCAGTAAAATCAATAGTGTGAAAACTGAGTCATCACTACTGTACTTCCTCTCTCATTTCATTTGGCATTGTATTTGCCTTTCCTATTTTATCAACTGTCTTCTAGGGAGGTGTATTGAATAAAGTGTGTCCTTTATATCACTGATTAAATGTTGGCAGTATCAGTTTTCTTTTTCTGGCTTTGAACACAAATTTAAATGAGGCATTGCACTTTAGTTTCCTGCTAGTGCTTCTTTATCTTATCTTTTTAAAAAATTCTGTACACAACTACATTTTTAATTGTAGTTGTCTTCCTATTTTCTCTCTAATTTCTTTCTGCTTCATAGAGTTCATTTTCTTTTTATTGAGCAGACAAAGCGGTTGTGTTTTGGCGTTTATTTAAATGTATGATTTCTGAACCTTGAATCAATCTTTCTCTCTCTCTTTCTTTCTTTCTTTCTTTCTTTCTTTCTTTCTTTCTTTCTTTCTTCTTTCTTTCTCTCTCTCTCTTTCCTTTGTATGGAGGACTGAATACAAACAGGGTCTAAGGTGCTAAATTGCTCAAACTGGAGTGAAAGCTGTGATCCTGATTTCTGGGATTCCAGGCATGCTCCAGCATTCCCACCTTATACTCTTCTTTTCTGTATTAAATTTTTCTTAGAATGATATTATTTTGTTTATTCAAATTGAAATGTGAAGTGTTTTATCTAGTTTAGGTTTCTCATAAATTAGTATAGGTAGAATCTTCTTTGTTGCCTCATCATATAACTTCAAACTACTGGATTTGGATTCTTTTCAAGATTTTGTGTAGGTTGATAATCACAACTCCTGTTGAAAATTCCAGTAATAGTTAAATCCTGTATATTTCTGCAAAGCTGAGGAAATGACTTACTGTTTCTGGTCTCTTTGCAACCAACTACAGAAGAATATCCTTGCTAGATATGAATTAATATACTTTTCTTTCTTGCAAGATGTAGAAATTTTAAAAGTTCACAATATTCTATGTCTTATAGACTCTGGGCTCCTTTTAGTGATCCTTTGTATCATAAGATGTTACATTTTAGAGCCAGAATTCTTTCATCTTTATTACTGGGTATATATATATATTTTTGTATATATATATTTTTTGTTTGTTTGTTTTTGTTTTGTTTTAACAGAAACTAAAGGAACAAGGAGAGATTTCAGAAGCTATGATAAACCTTGGCAATTAAATGCAAAGAAGCCTAAAAAATCAAAAAGTGACCTTGCTGTGTCTAATATTTCTCCCCCATCACCGGATTCCAAATCATGTGAGTAAATTTGTTATTCAAATGTGATTCAGTCAGCCTTTATTGTTCAGAAAATGAAGAAAAGGTAACAATTGCAGTCAGACTTTTTATCTGATATTTCTGGCTGTTAATCCTAATGAATTCCATTTCCATTTCAGCATTAACATCTTACTTATCCTCTCAAACATGTCTAACTGATTTGGATCATTTCTTGTATATTGTTCTTTGAAGACTATAAACTACTTGGAGTGGCCCTTGCCTCTTGTGCCAGTTGCAGCATTATACTACATTAAAGACAAAACCAACCCCACATTTACTGAAATACATAAAAGCAAATTAAATCTTTTAGAGCAGAAGTAGAGGGGATTTCTATTCCAAACATTTAATAAAAAAGAGGTGGAGGATGGCAGGAGGGAGGAAAGTAGAAGGGGACGTAAAAAGTATTAAGATGTGTAATGTGTAGGCACCAACTCCCCACGATGAGTATAATCATTATCTATTACAAATGTTCTAATACAAATTAAAAAAGGAATTAAAGAAAATTTTAAATTCTTTATGTAGGATCCTGCTGAAGTCCTACACATTTCTGCTTATGGCTGAAATCCCTGTATTTATTTTTTCCCCCACTATCCTTAGTACCCTGCTTTCTTGATGTCCCTCCTCCTTTCCCACTGCCTTAATAACCACTAGTTTTCTCCAGTGCTCTGCTACCACATATGTAGACGCTTACTAAATAGCTAAGAAGCCTGCAGCAAGTTTCAATTATTCTTGGAAGACAAGAGCTTGAAACTCTTCCTCCTAGACATTAATTCCTTATGCTTGTTACATAGCAAGATGCTTGTTTTTAATTTCAGCAGGGAAGGGAGTAGGTTGAAATGTTCATTTTTGTTTGAAAATGTTTGAAAAACCATGTGTTAACTGGAATCACTATCTGGGTTACCTGTGAAAGACACTAAAATTAAGCCTGGAGATCTTCATTTACTTAGCAGTACTCATAAGTAGTATTGTCTCACCTAACCAAGTTACTGTGAGGACTGTATGGAATATTTTAAACCTAGTAAATTAAGATTGTAATCAAATTGTTTGGCTTCACAAAGTTAGTATATAAAATTATATCTCAACAATTTTTGAAACATACAAGGGTGGAGAGACAGGAGAGGGAAAAGGGAAGTAAAAAGAATTAAGATATGTTACGTACATGTTTGAATTCTCCACAATGAATGTAATCATTAAGTGCTGCAAATATGTACTAATAGAAGTAAAAATTTAAAAAAACAAGTTCAAAATTTGCATGTCTTATTCATATCAGTATACCTAGTAGTATCTAACACAGTGCCTAAGTTAATTACAAAGTACTAAATGAAAAAAAAATGATTAAATAGAGAAATGAAAACTGAAATGAATCCAATCTCAGTTTCCTTTTCCATCATGGAACTCTCCATCTCTCCTCTCTCCCTTTCTTTCTCTCTGTCTGCTAATGATAACTTTGTGACCATAGCAGATTACTAATTTATATAGCCAATTTTGGATTCCTTCATTTATCACTAAGAGTGGAGTGTCAAAGCCCTGCTCATTCTAAAGACTCTTCTTTTTTTTTGTGGGATGCTACCTAGCTACATGAATACCTAGCTACATAATTTATGGAACTAAAGGGAGATATAGACAGATTAAGTAAACCAGAAAAATCAACAAGGATACAGAAGATTAGAACAACATATTGAACAACTTAGGTTGACATTTATAGAGCACCGTGACCAATAAAGCTGAAATATATATAATTCTCAATTCTAGATAGAATATACAGAAAGATAGAGACTATGGTGTACCATTAAACAGTGACTAAAATTATATGAAGTATGTTTTCTGACAAAAGCTATATTATTAGAAATGTTACAAGAAGCCTAGAAACCCTCCTTGCATCCATGTTTTGAAATTAAAAGGTTCCCATGATAAGTCATGTGCTGTATATGTGTCAATTTATCATAAGCTGCAAAAACTTAACAAAAATGATTGTAGATTCTCTTGCAAGTTGCTGAGGGAAAGTGCTTAGTGGTTGTATCAATTTCTTTCCAAATTCAGTGGCACTTTATAGTTCCTCATGATTTGGTGTTGCCTGGCCAGTTCTTCCACCGAACTCTACATGGGCACGCACTGGGCTCAGCTGGGGTGGCAGGCAGTTGGGGCATGTCTGGGGTTATTTGGGTGTTGCCTGGGAGTTTTAAAAAAATCTGTGTTCTTGTTAATAAATTATAAAGGAGAGAGAGGGAGAGGGAGAAGTCCTGACATTCATGGTATTTTCCAGAAAATTTGAAAATGCAGAGGTATAGATTACAGATTAGAAATTATTCAAGGAAGATTAAAAATATAAATTTTTAATCTTTGAAGCATCTGGTACAAATATTGTTTTATTTGCTCCCTCATCTGAGCTTCTTTCTCTTAGGTCTTGACTCATTCTTAGGGACCCCCTGGGGAATGGAGGGTGATAGAACACATCTGGAAGCGTTTTCCAGATTGATCAGTAACTCCACTCCTCACAGCTTGAATATCAGACTGTTAATGTTGGCTGTTCTCTCTATTCCAGAATCTCTTCTATGGAGAGGCTCAGAGGAGCCAACTAAGTTCTATAAATACTTTTTATAAGTATTTTATTTTTAGATTTATTTGAATTATGCAAGTACTACTTTCCTATTTTGAAAACTTAGAAAATATACACATGTAGAAAGATAGTTTTCCTCATTCCTACCCATCAAATTCAGTTCTCCAAGAAATAGCTTTGCCTTTTTGTTTCATTTTCTTTGTGCACACAAGCATATGTAATATGTGTGGGTGATTTGCTATAAAAGTAGCTTAAAATTGTAAACCTTTCTAAGCTACTTATTTTTATTATTTTAAAATGCATTATGGAAATATCTCCATGGTAATAAACTTAGATTTAACTTATAGTGTTAATAATTGCATACTGTGAATGAACCATAATTTATTTAGCCATTCTTCTGTTGAAGGACATTTAGATTATTTCTAGAGTTTTGCCACCACACGATTTGATAAAATAAAAAAACTTTAGTTTCTGTGAAAATGAACAATTTTGTACATGTACAGTATTCAAGTACAGGTGTTTTCATTTCTTTATGATGATTTACCAGACAAAAGATTGCTGTGTCCCCAAGCTAGTGCATTGCTTTTTGAAAAGGTGGCAGAAAGATATGTTTTCATAGTTTAAGACTATTTTCTGTATCCTTGCTACATGAATAATTTTTAAAAATTATTTTATTTTTGTCAACATAAAAGTACATGATTTTAAAAATAAAGTCATACTGTGAAATAGTGGTGTCTTTTTTTTTTTCTTGTCTCCCACCTTTGCTCCTAAACTGGGATAACTTTCACCTGTGTTAGAAGTTTCTCTGGGCTAAGTCTATACGTCGGACTACACAAAGTTCCAACACAGTACTTTTCCTTTTTCAACTTGAGGCATCATCACTTGTCCTCCATACCTTGTGCTTCATATACTAATTACCCCCTCATCCTGGCATATAGTAATGCACTTATTTCATGTTGGTTAAATATATATTCTGCGTTGATATAATTATGACTGTTCTAGTTAACGTTTTTACCCTTCAGACTCACCAAGTCCAACTATTGAATTTCTTAGAATGAACAATTTTCTCTCTTCTGTTTTACTTTGTTTTCTATGTACTCATCACTAATGCTTCACCAAACTTTGCCCAAAGAATTAAACCTTAGTAATATGATCAAACACGTCAAGTTATTGTAAGTCCTATGTTCTTATGTTTTGGGCACTTTTTAAAATTCACTGAGAATGATTTGGAAATAAACTTCTCTGCTGCAGCTCTCTGTATTCTTGGTCTACTCTTGGTTTCTGGACTCCTGGGTTCCTAGGCATTTTCTTTGCTGTCTTACGATACCATCCTTCTCTACCATCTGGAGAATTCCTCCTTTCCTTTTCCTTTTGGGAGATCACTTGTTTCTCAAAGTTCATGTCTATTTTTTTGTTCACTTTTCATTTTTTAGAGCATCTCTACTGCCAGCTTTCTGGGAAAGAGTGCTTGTGAAATCTTGAGTTCTTTAAGTATCTTGGTTGATTCATTAGCTGATATAAAATTCTGAGTTAGAAGTTATTTCAAGTCAGAATTTGAAGGGAATTGTTCTGTCTTTTAGAGCAAGTGTTGTTGCTGCTGATCTGATATCAGTTTGATTTGCCGTTTTTGTACCTGAAAGTGTTTACAATCTTTTCTTTATTGTCAGTATTTAAAAATGTATATAATATGGGTTGAATTGTGCTTAACATTTAATAGACCCCTTAAATCTGGAATACACTTGAGCTCTTACATCTGTATGATTATAACATTTTCTCCTGAATGATGCTCTAATATTTAAGTGTGTGGAATGCTTGTTCTCTTGCCATCCCTCTCTTCATGGACTTTGATTTCAGTTTTTCTATCTCACTAAATAGTTACCCATTTTGCATCTTCCAAACATCATTTACTGCCTAATAATATCCTTTGTCCTTATTCAACTAATTATTTGAGAGCCAAACTTCCCTTAAACATAGCATAATTTTAGTGGGAACTTGGGAGGAAGTAAAAGTAAATACACACATTTTATCTTTTTTGTTTTATTAAGATATAGAAAGAATGTCTTAAAATGTGTGTTAGTTGCTCATTAAGTCAGTGGTTACTTTTAAGATGATAACATAAAACAAATTTGCTTTGCCTGCATATTTCTCCCTAAATTACAGAAATTATTAGCTCTAAATCAATACCTTGATATCTTTTTCTTAATACTGCCACACTTCCCCTTTACTTGTTCAGTTAAAAATTTTAACTGACTTTACATCTTTTTTTTTTATCTTTCTTTCTGTTAGCTCACAAGAACCATTTGATCTTGATACAATCTTCCACATAATGATGAATAGTGAGTTTCAATCATATATAGCATGCTTATGAAATAACCATTTTTTTTAAACATAGTGCCAAGGTCAGTAGAGCATCCTAGATGGAACTGGCGGACTAAACCAGAAAGCCGTGATTTTGATGAATTGAACCACATCCTTCAAGAGAGCAAGAAGCTGGGGAAAGCCCTTGAGAATCTCTCTCGAAGTAAGTTCATTTACTTGATTATAATTGAAATTCTTAATGCATATTAAAACAGAAATATTCATCACTTTTCCCCATAATCCATTTACAACATCCTTATTATAATTCTGTGAAAGACTTAGCAGTTCTAAAGGTGTGAGATTCATTTTGTGTATTTTACAGATTCATGGGTAGAATGATTATGTAGTGTACAAGAGTAGCAGAAACCCTTATAGCTGTTCGACTCTAGCCACACTACATAGTTTCTGTTATCCATTCAAATGGACATATAATGGCATCTTCTTCATTCTTCTCTTTTGAAATACATTTGATCTTTCTAACAAATAAACATAGTTATTTGCCTCCATGAGTTTTAGATTTCCTTAATCTTAAAGGTGGTAACTGAGCTAGATTCTCCTTAGAATCCTTTCAGAGACTAGCATACTGCCTTGTAACTTACTTTTGGGAAAGTCTTTTATGAAAGAAAGGTCTCTGTAGTCTGACAGCTTGGGTTAGAGATTTTGCTCTGCCATCTAGGCGGTGAATGACTGCAGGTAAATAAATTAACCTCCATGAAATTTATTTCCCACATTTAAAAGGCAGGAGGACATGATTGTATCTCTTTCTTCTGGTAGATATGAAGGTTTAAAGTGATACATTTCAAGTAAAAACTTTAAATGTTATTATCACGAGAGCAGGCAATCAAATAGGTGTTGTGATTCGATGAATACATTCTATATACATACACATGCATGTATACTTTATGACTTTAGTAGTGAATTCAAAATATTTCTATCTTTCTCTGGCTCTTTAGGTATTTCTCTATTTTAAAAATTAGACACCTTTGGAAGCACATTAATGTCATGATTTCAAAAAATTTTTATTTTAATATTGTGGAATATTAAAGATTTTGTAATGAAAAGCAGAATACTAGAAAGTTGTGGTGGGTTATGTTTTAGGATCTTTATTTCATTTGTTTTTTAGGTAGTATAGCTTTACTAACTTTGTGATTTGTATCAGAGTTAAGCCTTGTTCTTTGCTATAGTTTGGGAGTTTTACAATACACATGTATGTATATATTATGTTATAATTATATTTTACATATAAACATTTATGTATTATATTATACTATATTTACTTATAAGTATATAATTTATACCTCTTTATTTATAACTCACTAGACCCTTTTTGTAGACATTTGTGTGATGAAACCTTTTCAAAAGTTAAGCTACCATATAGTATGATCTTATAACATTACCCCTAGTAGAAACCCTCTGGATGGGATTGAAGAAACTGCTCTTGGCTAGATTTACTTTTGGAGCAAATAATAATAAAGTGAGTTTTCATCTTATTACTATATTATGTTCATGAAAAGAACCTGTCTTAGTAACTTTCCTATTTCTGGGACAAACTACCTGACCCCTACAGAAGAGGTTTATTTTAGTCTGCCATTTTAGTCCATGGTTGGATGGCTCCAAGACAGAAACAGGATGGCAAAGGACCATGGCAGAGGAAAAGTTGCTCAGTCCAGTGCAGCCAGGAAGCAGAGAGAGAAGGTAGCAGCCTAGAACAAAAATACATCCTTCCAGGTCACACCCCCCAGATACCCAACTCAACCAGTCCCTACCTCCTGACAGCACGTTCAGCTACAGAAGTCATAGTGGATGAATCCACTGATCAATACAGTGCTGCCATGATCCAATCAACTTCCAAACACACGGGCTTTTGTGGGACTTTAAATCTACACTATAACAGATCCTGATCCCATTAATACAACAAAGATGCATATTAGTATTTCTAAATCTTACCCTATGAGGTAATTCCTATGGCTTTTCATAGTCTTTCAATTTATTTAATAAGCTGAGCTAAAAGACAGATGATTGAAGAATGTGAATATTACACAGATCTTCAAATATATTGCCAGTTGACTGCTGTCTTTTAAAATGTGTTTTAAAATGTTTGTTGTTAATTTATAAGGCACTACTTAGTTTGCCCCCAAAATTTGAATACAAAGATTGAACTATATTTAAATTATTTACTTACCCAGATTTGTAGCCAAAAGGGCAGAGTTCAAGCTGTGGTCTTTTCCAGAAAACCTAGGTGTGGCCTTCTGGATTATGTTAGCTCATTCAGGCTGTTACACCAAAAGACTATAGAATGAGTAACTTATAAAACAATAGAAATTTATTTTTTATAATTCTAGAAACTGAGAAACCCAAGTCTGCACTGAAAAATTTGGTCTATGGTGAGGCCCCATTCCTTACTTTATAACTGTTTACCCTCTCTGGGTTCTCACATGGTGGAAGGGGCCACGCAGATGTCCAGGGCCTCTTTTATGTTGTCCCTAATCCTGGTTATGAGTCAGGAGCCCTCATTACTTAATCACCGCCTAGCAGGTTCCACCTTCTAATACTGTTATTCTTGAGATTAGGTTTTAACCTGTGAATTTTGAGTGTGTGTGTGTGTGTGTGTGTGTGTGTGTGTGTGTGTGTGTAGCATGGAGAGGGGAGGACACAAACATTTAGACCATAGCACAAGTAGAGCCTTACATTAGAAGCTCATGATAGCATTTTAATACTTCAGGGCAATCTGGAGAAACAATAAAGACTGACGGTAATCCTTGGTCAGCACAGGAGAAAATCTGCAGTTATGGGGATATGGGTTTTTACTCTTGGGAAGAAGTCCAGGACAATGAAGCTACAAGGAGAGTCTGCAGCTGTACCTGAATAATGTTTAACAGTCAGCTCCTGTGCTTATTATGGATGCTACTTCTGTCTTCACGTGACAGATTTAAGGGACTCTGTTTTGTGAGAGTATGGTGGTATGGTTTATATGGGGATAAAAGAGTTAGTCTCATGGAAGGAATTGTTCTGTTCTCCCTTAAATTTATTTGAATATCTTTCTGAACAAAGTAGTGTGAATTTTAATACTGAATCCCTGTCTTATCCCCACATGTTATCAATAGGCTTGCCATGGTCAGGCCTAGTTCCCCAAAATTCAGCTATGTAATCACAAACTTGAAGCAGAATAGAATTCATTCTTGTTTTAGCTAGTTTGACTCTTACATCATTTCATTTGGAAGCTCCTTCTCTAATTTGATAATAATTTTATTGCCTGTATTAGTCAGCTTTCCATTTCTGTGAGAAAATACCTGAGAAAATTGGTTTAAAGGAGAAAAGATTTATTTTGGTTCACAGTTCAGAGGTTTCAGTCCATGGTCAGCTGGTTCCATTGCTTTCAGGCCTGTGGTGAGGCAGAAACATCATAGTGTGGGGCCATGTGTGAAGCAATGCTGCTCAACTCATGGCAGCCAAGAATCACAGAAAGAGTTTGCTTTTATAACAAAGCCTCTTCTCCCAAATTCACTTAGCTATGAATCCGTAAATAATCCATCTATGAGGTGAGAATCTCATGATCCTGTCACCTCCTGAAGGCTCCACCTCTGAACATTGCTGCACTGAGGACCAAGCCTTCCACACATGAATTTTGGGGGGCAGCTAGGCACCAAACCATACTGCCGCCCATTGTTTCAATTACTAGGAAGACATAGGGATGGAATTTTCCTCTGTGTGTCGTCAAAAGAAATACTGTGCCAGTGTGGTTGTGCATGCCTGTAGTCTCAGCACTCATGTGGGAGCTGAGGCAGGAGGATCACCATAAGTTCGAGGCCAGCGTAGGCTACACAGTGAATTCAAGCCCAGCCTAAACTACATAGCAAGGCTGTGTGTCAAAAAACCAAAAAGAAAAAAGAAAAAGAAAAAGAACGACTACATATCTTGATCCTGTGAACATTTCTCTCCAGTGTCATGGCCATTGATGGGAAGAATTGAAAGTTTTCATCGATATTTTAAATTTAATACTGTCTTTAATGAGAATCATCTCTTTCCTTGATTTCAATTATACATACTGAAAAAGAACTTCCAAAGTTTAGAAGCATTAGTTTTTAACTGAGATTGACACTATTATGGCAGAATTATCTCAGCTTAGCAGCTGTCAGCTTATAGAAACGTATATCACACATTCACACACATTTAAGGCAGGATTTAAATATTAACAAAGAAGACAAGATAGTTACTTTAGTTTGAAAACATGATTTTTGTTTCATTAATAACTATATACTCTTTTTCTGGGTTTTTGCAAACGTTTCCATATAATATTTCATTTAAAAATCAGCCATAAACTGTGACAATCTTCATATTACTCTCTCGTGAGTATAGATGTGTTAGAATCACCATGGCATGTAATGCCACACAATGAAAAACAACAGTAGGCATAGTAAGCTTCTGACACCTAACGTCTTCCTTTTAACATTTCTGAACCTTTGCTTCTCTTTCCCCAAAAGTTTGGCTCTCATACCCATTCCTTCGAGTGTTTGCTTCTATCCAACTTTCAACTAGTATAATTGTTTTGAATAGAGGAATTGTGATGATACAAGACCTTCACATTCCCAAATGCCTCACTTCAGGCTGTGGTTAAAGAACCACAGGGCAGTGTCCTTCTAGGTGCCTATTATCAAGTAGTGTTGTCTCATTATTGTTGTGTTCTTTTGGTTTAGACACTGTGGTTGAATGTATTTTTCCTAGATTACTCTTCCCCTTACTCTGCTCCTTCCTCGTAAATGTGATCTAGCTATCTCTTGATAGCCCCTCAGGGATCTCTCTCTCTCTCTCTCTCTCTCTCTCTCTCTCTCTCTCTCTCTCTCTCTCTCTCTCTCTCTCTCTCTCTATCTCTGAGTGTGTGTCTTAGTCTATTTCCTTTTGCTAGTGATACTACTGCAGCCTGTGGAAATTATAAATGAATAAGTTTGTTCTGCTTTGTGGTTCTGGTGCAGTGCTGAAGGGTCACATCTGGTGACGGCATTTTTGCTGGCAGAATCCTGAGCTGCGGGGAGTATTGTGTGGCCAGAGTCAGAGGGTGTTACAAGAGCCCTAACCAAAGTGACTTTTACTTATTTCTAAAATTTTTATTAGTGAATGTTTGCTATTCATCATAGATACATTCATTTTTGAGAATTGGTGCATTTATACAGCATGTCTTGATCATTTTCCCAACCTTTGCCCGCTCTGTTTCCCCATCTCTCTGATTCCCTTCCCCGTCTCCAACAAGTCTGCCTTTTATAGCAGACCCGCTCTTGAGATAACCTGTTAACCCTTGAAATATTAATTCTATAAATAAGTTAATCCATTTATGAGGGCAGAGTCCTAACTACCTCTTTCAGAATGAGATTAAATTTCAATATGAGTTTTAGAAGCTACAAACCATATTCACATCATAATATTCTCCTTTTTCTGGTTTCCTCTCTTCCCCTGTCCAGACTGAACTGTGGTCTACTTTTTACCAACATCGTTTTTATTCTTATTTCCATCCTCCTTTCTTATCATCTTATGAAATTCTCATCCTTGAATAAATGCTCAGCTATCATTTCTTCTTCAGTAAGGGTGAGGCCAGTGGGAAAAATGACACAGCAAAGCTGAACGTTAGGTTGATAGTTCATAGTTTCAGCACTGTTACTGTTGCCACTCGATTTCTCTCTCTGCCCACTCTGCAAATAGCCTACTTTGAACTCTATAAAACTTAGATTGTCCGATGTGATCTCATTCCTCCTCCCTCTCTCCTTAGCCACGCTCCCCACCCATCTTGCCCTTCTCCCGTCACTGTCAGAATTTCTCTTATTTCATACCGACTCTTCACCCATCATGTTGGTTTCATTTCCTGTCCACTCCTATTGGATTTGATTCCATCAATTATTATTTGTCTTTTTGTATTTGTAAACCTTTTTAATTCCAGCACTACCGATGATTAATTTTGTGACCTTGGGAAATTTTTCTGACTACTCTGTGTCTCAACTACCTTTACTATAGAATTGTAATAATGCTAGCACCTACTCCCTAGGGATTTTGCAATAGTATACCTGAAATTCTGAGCGTGGTGCCTGGTATGTAATGATTACTAATTAAATGTTAAATATTTTATTATAGTTCAATCGCTGCCTTATACATTACCACAGACTTAGTGATTCTGAAAAACACAGGGGTTTGAGGTGCAGCTTACAGGTAGAACACTTGCCTGGCATCTCAGAATCCCTGGGTTCAATTTCAGTACTGCAGATAGCAACAACATACACATTGATTACCTTATAGTTTCTGTGACTCGAGACTAAGAGTTTGGGTTAACGCTAGACTCACCTAGGCAGATGGAAATTAAGGTGTGAGTGGGGCTTCTGTCTCACCTGAGGCTTAGGGTTCTCTTCTGATCTCTTTAGGCCACAGGCGAAATTCAGTCCTTTGGTTGTAGGACTGAGATCTCTTATCTTCTCATTGGCTGTTGGCAAGGGCTGCTCTCCAAAGCAAGAATCTGTTCTTAGGTCCTTGCCTGTGACTCTCTGTTCTTATGACAGTAGTTTACTATTTCTTGTCTGGTCACAATGGAGCGTCTACCTGAAGCTTCACCTTCTTTTGAAAAATGTGCCTAGTTAGGTAAAGACAGTGCAGATTAATCCTCTATCCAGTTTACTCAAAGTCCATAGGGTAGTATTATAATCAAGGGAGTGATAGGCCTCATACTCTGTAGTTCCACTCAGAGGAACTGAGTGGAAAGGGAGAGTATTCTGCAGGTGTGGGTCTTGGGACCATTTTAGAATTATGCCTACCAGAGATATTATTACTAGTTACTGTTACTCTTACTGTTACTAGTAATGCTGCTGGGGCTACTGTTACTACTATTTATTAGCTTCAATCCTGCTCCAGCTAAGCACTGCCCAGTAGAAATGTAAAATGTATCACATATATGATTTTTTATTTTCAAGCCTCACTTTAAAGAAAAGCAAAAGGAAACATGTCACATTGATTTTAATAAAATACTTTATTTAACCCATTGTATCCAAGTTATCAGTTTCACTTGTATTCTGAATAAAATAATCATTGGGACAGCTTATATTCCTTTCTTAATGCTAAGTCTTCAAACTCTGGAGTGAATTTTGACTCACAGTGTATCTCAGTTGGAACTGGCTACATTTCAAACCTTTCAGTAGCCACATGATGAGATGCTCCCTATTGGACAGCACAGCTCTAATTGATGTCAAAAACAAATACGCAGAACTCTCTTCCTGAGCTTGAGTTAGCTCCAAGCATCATGGAGTTTCCTTTTGTGTCCTTTGAAATAGAGTTTCAAAAAGAAGGGTTAGTGTTCACTGCCTCCATTTGCTTCATTTTACTTCTCAAAGCAATTATATTATTGAACCCAACTTTCTACTGAAGCTCCTCTCACTGTGGTCTCCGGTTGGTCCTAAATTACCAACTGGAATTAGCACTTTTCTACTCATCATTTCTACTCATTGCACAACATTTCTTTGGTAGTTTTCATGCAGTTGATTCCTCTTTCTCTCTGCAGGCTCTGACTTCTTCCTTACTGGGAGCTGGAATTCACTGGATCCTTTCTGGATGGCCTCATACCTCACACCACTTCTTGTAGGTCTTCCTCAGGAGTTCCTCTTTTGTTCATATTGCTTCAAATGCTGTTCCTATGATTCATCCTTTGCCTCTGTTCTTTCAAGTGGTCTCCATTTTGAGTGGGTCTCATCCACACCCATCTTTAAATTATCTCATCTTTCACTTGACTCAACTGCATACATTTCACATCCAAACTTTTAAGATATTTAGGATAAATGTCTTTTCTAATTTTCTGGAAAATACCAACATTGCCAAGATCTCTCTCTCTCTCTCTCATCTCACAACACACAACGCCAATCTTACTCATTTTCTTTGAAAATACGTCTTGAGTCTGATTCTTTTTTCTACCTCATCCATATTCTCTAGTTCACACTTTCCACATCTCTGACCAAAGCACTGATTTATCCATTTGGTACATTCCATTTCATTCATATCCTATGCAAGAAAATCATTCCTGTCCTGTGCAGAAAAACAACAACAACAACAACAAAAACCCCAGATACAGTTCTGCCAATTGAGCTTGTGGCTGGCTGGGTTGCCCTAGTTTTCTGTTTGAGGAATCTCACAGCCAAAATCAATATGGCTTAATACAAGGTGAATATTTTCACACTCAGGGACAAGCTTGTTGTGGGTTCCATGGATGCAAACTATGTCCATCCTGTTTTTCTGGCACCTTTGCCACATGGCTTTCAAGGTTGCCGCAGAAGCAGAAGAGGCAGTGAAGGATCATGAGGGGAGCACACTGCTTGTGCATGTGTGGAAGTACTATGCATCATACCTGCCCACTTTCCACAACTAACTGTAAGAGCACTGGGAAATGCAGTCTCCTTTTAAGTTGGAAGAAGCATGGAAATGGCTTAGGAATGAATAACCAAGTCTTGCCCACACTCATAATTTGTTTCTTTTTCTCTGGTGACCTCTTACTGTGGGTATCATGAATCTAAAGAGAAAAGCAGATGCTTGTTTCAGATACACAATGGCTCCTTTTTAAACCTCCAAGAAAGTGCTTCACTCTCTGGCACTTTCCCCTGTCTCCAGTGTCACCTGTCTCGTGCCTTTTTAATGCACTACATTTGCTTGATATTCCTCCATGTTGTGCATTTGCTTAGGCCATCCTGTATCCTGAGAGCTCACTTCACCTCTTTTTACTGCTTACCTTTTCAAGGGGCTGCATCTACTCTTCCCTTCAGCTTCAGATCAAATACCACCTCTTCCAGGGTGACTTCTCTGCTGCTGTCCTCCTCAGGAATGCCTGTGGTGCCTCTCTTTTTGAGCTTCTATATATTCCTCTGACAGTTATTATCTACCATTGCCTGTTTTCTCCCTTATCTTCTCTTTGGCCTACAAGGTTCCTGAGGGCAGGACCTCTTTGCTGCTCAAGTCTTCAGGAATTGGCAAAGTGACTGCCGCAGAACTCAGTTATGTTTTGCTGGATGAGTCAGCTTTCCGTTGCTGGGGAAAGTATTTGGCATACACAACTTGAAGGAGAAAGGGTTTATTTTATCTCACAGGCTCAGAGACTTCAGTCCACAGTTGGATGGCTCCAAGGCAGAAGAACATGGCAGAAAGGTGTGGTGGAGAAAGCTGCTCACCTTCTTGTAGCCAGCAAACAGGGAGAGTGGGTGAAAGCCAAAGAGAGAAGAAGGGAGTAGGGGCAAGAATACACGCTTCTCTGCAACTGAGGTTTTGTTCATAAAATCTTTTCCCATGCTAATGTCTTCAAGAGTTCTACCTAACCTTTCTTCCAGCCAGTTCAGCGTTTCTGTTTTAATATTTAGATCTTTAATCCATTTCAATTTTAGTTTAATGCATGGTGAGAGATACAGGTCTAGTTTTAGTCTGTGGCAAGCTGAAACCCAGTTTTTCCAACACCATTTATTAAAGAGGCTCTTTCCTCCAGTGAGGGTGTTTGGCTCCTTTGTTGAAGATGAGGTGGCTGAGTGTGTCTGGAGTTGTGTCTGCATCTTCTAATCAGTTCCACTAGCTCTCAGGTCTGTTTCTTTGCCAGTACCGTGCTGTTTTTATCACAGTAGCTTTGTAGTATAGTTTCAAGTTGGGGGTTGTGATACTGCCTGCGATGTCTCTGTTGCCTAGAATTGCTTTTGCTATTCTGGGTCTCTTCTTGTTCCAAATGAATTTTTGGATTGTTTTCTCCAGGTCTGTGAAGTATGCTGCTGGAATTTCAATTGGGATTTCATTGAATCTATACAGCAGTTTTGGAAGTATGGCCATTTTCACTATGTTGGTTCTTCCTACCCAGGAGCAAAGGATATCTTCCCATTTTCTGATAACCTCTTTGATCTCTTTTTTCAGAGTGCTACAGTTTTCAGAGTAGAGGTCTTTGATTTCTTTAATTAGGTTGATTCCTAGGTATTTCAATTTTTTGGATGCTATTGTGAAAGGAATTGTTTGCCCCATTTCACTCTCAGTGAGTCTAGCACAATCAACAAATGGGATCTCTTCTTATTAAAAAGCTTCTGCAGAGCAAGAGAAACAACCAACAGGATGAAGAGACAAAGTGGGAAAAAATTTTCACCTGCTGTTCTTCAGACAAAGGTCTACTATCTAGAATCTATAAAGAACATAAAAAAATCAGACCTCCCAAATTTAAAGACCCATTCCAAAAATGGGCACTTGAAATGAACAGACATTTCTCAGACAAAGAAGTAGAAATAGCGAACAAACATAATGTTCAACATCACTGGTCATTTGAGAGATCCAAATGAAAACAATGCTGAGATTCCACCTCACCCCAGAAAGAATGGCTGCTATCATGAAATCAAGTAATAACAAATGCTGGCAGGGCTGTGGAGAAAAAGGAACCCTGCTCCACTGTTGATGGGAGTGTAGACTGGTGCAACCACTCTGGAAATCAGTATGGAGAAACCTCAAAGAACTGGGTTGGAAATCCCATTTGATCTTGCTATTCCCCTGCTGGGTATCCTCCCCAAAGAATTAAAAGAATCATACCACAGTGATATATGTGCACCCATGTTCATAGCAGCACAGTTTGTAATAGCTAAAACTTGGAAACAGCGCAAATGCCCATCAACCGGAGAGTAGGTAAAGAAAATGTGTTGTTGTTGTTGTTTTTATAAAATAGTCTACTCAGCCATTGAGACAATACTCTTAAGTGAAATAACTAGGACACACGTGTAAATACCAAATAGTTTCTCTGGTGTGAGAAATTGAAAGTGTAAATAAGAACTAAAAGGTATAATAGATAATGTGAAATAGGAAGAAAAGGGGCAAAGGGGAAGAGAAAGTGGGAGGGGTAGGGGAAAGGAAAGCAGGGAATGGAATTAATATGAGAAAATGAAAAAATGGAAACAAAGTCATTGTAAATAGAGAGCAATGGAGGGGTTGAAGGGAGGGCAGGGGAATGGGGGAAAAAAGAAGAACCAAAGTAGATTACATAAAGATACAAATTTCCAGTGATGAATGTCATTATATTGTATACCTAAAATGTACCAATAAAATTAATTTTAAAGAATGAATACACCCTTCCATTTTACATCCCTGTTGCCTTCTTCCTCCAACCCAGGCCACATGTCCTAACAGCACACTGAGCTCTGAGGTTATTGTTAGAATGATCCAGTCACCTCTCTTGCCCTCCTTACCTCTGAACACTGTTGCATGAGATCAAGTCCTCATGGATCCATGAGTACCACCTCTGGCTCTGTTCCTGCTGGTTCTATCTTATCCAAGACCACTCCCATGCTCTGGCTTTCTTCACCTCTGATTTGCCTTTGGTTTCTCTAAGTGTGTCTTTGATATAAGGTTGCAAGTTTGGGTGTTTGCACATGATTTGTTTGCCAAAATCTTTAACTTTACATCTTATATATTGGAGGAGTTATGTTAAACATAGATAGCTAAATAAGTAGGGAAACAAATAAACTAAAAGCAAAAGAAGAAATTCTCTATTTTGTGCAACTGGTCAACAGTATCCTTTGCTTAGCAAGGTGCTGTTTGTAGGGTGTGCAGACATCCAGCGTTTCCGAGCCTGATCCTTCTGCTGAGTCTGGTAGCTTTCTGTGAAGTGAAGCCATGGTAGGATGAGTATTTTCAGCCCATCCAAACTTTGGTCTACAGATTGTCATTCAGGTAAAAATGTTGGCTAGTGCTCTTGCACAGAAAAGTGTCCAGCTGTTTGTTGAACAGAGAACAAATATTCATCTGCCATGACTGATAATAGCAATCTGGACTCAGCAAAGAAAAAAAATAATGTAAGACTTTTATAGTCAGTCAATCATGAGCATACCAAATAGTCTTTTCTGACCTAACAGCCTGAATGACTAGAGAATAACAACCCACAAGAAAATATAGAGGCAGTTAATGTCACAACTGTGTGTTCATTCATTCTCACACTCATCTAATGTATGTGAGAATAACAAAGATGACTAATGTGTGCACCTAGGATTCAAGTTACCTTTCAGTAAGGGAAATAGTTGTGAAAAGCATAGTTTCACTACTTTATGAAATGTGTCTTAAGAGAGCTGTTAGAGTGTAGAAAAACCGCCAGCAAAGGGTCTTAGGACAACCTAATAGAGAAGATGTCTGAACCAAGTCTGGAAAGAGAAAAGGTAAAGATAAGCTAAAAGGAGAGAGAAGATGTCCTGGGGAGGGATATTCCTGGCAGAGAGAAAAATGTATGTAAGAAAGTATTTCAAAGAAAGAAGAAAAGTTTGTATCAGTTGTGCATAAGGGATCTGCCAAGCAATAAAGACAATGAAAGTACTATTCCAGATAGAGGGACCCAGAGCATGAATACACAATACCTGCAACTCAGAGGAGGAGAGGTTCATTTTGGTTCATAGTTTCAATGGGTTCAGCCCATGGTTAGTTGACTCCAAGGCAAAAATGGCACGATGAAAGAGTCTGGTGGAGAAAAGCTGCTCACATAATGGTGGCCCGGAAGCAGAGGGAGAAGGGAGGAACCGGGAATAAGAATACACCCTTGCAGGTCATTCCCCCAGTAAGAAACTTCTTCCAAACACACCCCACCCCTGAACAGCACAGTCAGATATGAGTGCTCCTGTGAGTCAATCACCTTCCAAAAGCCCATCTCTGAACATGAGTTTGGGGCAACATTTTAGATCTAAACCATAACAAAGACATATTGATTAATATGAATGATGAGTGAGAATAGAGATGATATTTAGTTCACTTTGGTTTTTGGCTTTGTTTATAATCATATGTTGCCTCTACTTCAGATAAGAATCCAGGAGGGTTTGCAGATGGAGGGGTGTTATTTCAGACTCTGGTTTCAGATGCTTTGGGACATCTCGACAGAGTCTACTACCATCTCCTGTTCCCAGCAGTCTAGTGCATATATTAAGTGGCCATTTCTGGTACATGTTTGGTTAGGGATATAGATGTAAGAATCTTTAGTGCCTAGATAAAAGACACACGCATGCACACATAGGAGATGAACATTTGAGAGATAGGTAGAAACTTCATCTGCCTCAAGAAACTGAAAAGAAATTTTCAGAAAGATAAGATGCAAGGCAAGATAGACTATTTCTCCAAAAATCAAAGAGGGAAAGTATTTCAGGAAGATCACAGTCTACAAAGTAACAGATAAGCTCTGTAAGGAAAAGATGAAAGCATATACATTGTGTTGGCAGCTGTCTCCAGGCTGTGCCTCCACTGTTTGCTGCAGTGGAGTTGTAAGTAGTGAAAAGTTGGAAACTGAAACTGTCATTGGAGAAGTGAATAGGCAAATCATACATACTGACAATGCTGCACTATATAGTCATTAGGAATAAAGTTGTGGAAATGTCTATTATTAAAAACATTGTGTATATATATATATATATATATATATATTTGTTAGCTTTCCTGTTTCTGGGATACTTGATACTTGCAACTTAGGAGAAATGGTTTATTTAGTTTATGGTTCCAAAGGATTCAGTTGCTGGTTTCAAGGAAGAAATGGCATGACAGAAGAGCTTGGTGGAAGAAAGATTCTCAGCCTCCAGCAGCCAGGAAGCAGAGCACAGGGGAACAATGAGAGTGAGAGCTATACCCCCAAATCATGCCCCCACTGATCAATCTTCTGTCTGGGCCCCATCTCCTAAGAAAATTCAGCTAGGAACTCGTGAATGGATTATTCCACTGATGAGTATAGTGCCCCCATGATCCAATCATCTTCCAAATCCCCACCTCTGAACACGTGGGGCTTCGGGGGGGACATTTGTCTGTATACCTATATAGGAGTACAGTGTTATTAGGAAGAATTCACAAGCTCTTCTCATTTGTTATATATGAGTGGAGATTTAATTTCCTTTTTCCTCTTTTTATATTTCTTTTTCTGCGATAACCACATATGGATTTGATAAAATGGAACATGAAAGGTACATCTTTGCAATAGAAGAGAAAAGTCTTGATAAGTATGAAAGTCAGGGTTGCTCATTCAAGTATAGTTTTAAGAAGAGTAAAAGTGAAAGGCAGTATTCGGTGGGTGAAAGAGTGAGTGGATAGTAAGAAAGACAGGTAACATGAGAGAGAAACATGTTTGTCTGTGTAGTGGTTTTTAGAGAGAGAAAAAGGAAGCTTTTTTTTCTTTCTTAAGTTCTTTTATTGGTACATTTTAGGTATACAATTCGTTTACATTTATCATTGGGTGCTTGTACCTGTACATGATGTATCTTGGTTCTTATTTTTTCCCCATTACCTGTGCACCCTTCACTCCTGCACCCTTCCCTATTTACATAGACTTCATTTCCATTTTTTTCTTTCCTCATAATTTTTCCTTTCCCTTCTTTCCTTCCCCCTTCCCCTCCCTTCACCCCTACATCTTTGGACCTTTTTTCCTATTTCAAATTATCAATTATTCATTTTAATCATTTTAATCCTTATTTACACTATCAGTTTCTCACACCAGAGAAACTATTCGGTATTTACACATGTGTGTCCTATTTATTTCACTTAAGAGTATGACCTTGATATGCATCCGTTTAGCATAAAAGACTCTAGTTTTTTCATTCTTTATGGCTGAGTAGTACTCCATTTTATAAAAAAAAAAAAACCCACATCTTCTTTATCCAGTTTCCAGTTGATGGGCACTTGGGCTGCTTCCAAGCTTTAGCTATTACAAACTGTGCCGCTATGAACATAGGTACACATATATTGCTGTGGTATGATTCTTTTAATTCTTTTGGGAAGATACCCAGCAGGGGAATAGCTGGGTCAAATGGGATCTCTAATCCTAGTTCTTTGAGGTATCTCCATACTGATTTCCACAGTGGTTGCACCAGTCTGCACTCCCACCCGCAATGGAGAAGGGTAAAAGGCAGCTTTTTTAAAAGTCCTTTCCAGACAGCTTCAGGAGAGAGAGAAAAGAAAACAGATGGAACAGTACCAGAGAAAATGAATGGGGATGGAACCAGAAAAACAAAGGTGGAAATTAGACTTCTTAGAAGAAAGAACACTTCATCTTCTGAGACTGGAGACAGCAACTTGAGCAGTTCTTTGAGGGGGAGGATGATTGCGGAAGTCCAGGGAGTCCACAGCTGTCCTTGTGTGAGATGTGAGGGCCTTCCAATGTATGAGAGCGAAGGGGTTAAGAGGCCGCGATGAACACAGCCCAGGTCTGGAATTGTCCTTAGAGAAAAATGCGTGAGCCAATTAATCAAAGATAAAATTGGTATGGACTTTTAGAGCAAGAGTTAGGAAACTATGGTCCATGAACCAAATCTAGCCTGTGACCAGTTTTACAGCCCCTGTTTAAATAGGAATCTTATATTTTTAAGCAGTTGTTTTAAAATTGGGAGAATAAAAATATATGAATCTTTCAGGCCATTTGTGATTCACAAAATCTAAACTATTGAGTGTGGTATAGAAAATTTTTTTCTAGGGCAGCCAATGGAGGGTAGAATTCCTGAGTTCCTAGCAGGAATCTCCTTTGTTCTAAAAGCAGTTAGTAATCTGCTTAACACATGGTCAAGGGAAGTTGAATTTATCAGTGGTCACTCAGTTGTTGTTATGGGTGGTACTTATACTGGTATTTGCTTTAACAATATTTATTATACTCAATGAGATGAATTGACTCTAAAGGTAAGCCCTGATTTGTAGTATTTGTTAATTTCCATGATGCAAATATTCCCACTGTGGCTAATTTCAATTTATAAATGTGAAATCACTGAATGAGTTTTTGGGGAGAAATGTGTGGAGATAACTTTCACAATCCAGTCTGGCACTCTATTATAAAATCAACATTTTTATGTTATATTCTCTGTTTCTATAGGCATGTTTTATTTCAGTGGAAAACATGGCCTTTTGAAAGAGAAAGAATTGGGTGGGGGGTTTAGCTCAGTGGTGCCGCCACCTGCCTTGCAAGCACAAGTTCCCATGTTCCATCCCTGTTGAGAGAGAGAGAGAGAGAGAGAGAGAGAGAGAGAGAGAGAGAGAGAGAGAGAGAGAAACTAGGAGAATGTAATTCTCTACATTATACTATCATTGAGTTTATTCCCAATAAGGAACTGGAGTTTGGAGAAATAGCTGGTACCATTTTATGCTGTATGAATTTTCTAACCACTTTCAGAAAACAAACTACACTGACCAAGATGTAGAGAATGGTGAAAAATTGCTGCTTCCATTTCTTGTAGCTACAGCCTCCTTCTCCCTCTAGGGCTAAACTGATGGAAGATGAAGTCTTAGCGAAGCATATAGCTCTTGCTTCTGTACTAGAACACAATCACATCTGGAGATGTGAGAACTGTGTTTTGGAACAAATTCCTAATGTTGCTGAGACCTCTTAGGAGATCAGAATAAATGGGGACGCCCAGAAATTGAAGGATGCAAATGGAAGCTATCTAGATCAGTTTCACTACAGCAGAATTAGGAAATACATCCCTGACTTGCCTCTTTATCTAGAAGAGAAGCTGACTCTGAAACTATTCACTCCCCCCACCCCCGTTTCTTCAAGGGAGTTTACTCCTACAGTTGAACACCATCACTACTCTAAGATATGCCCCCTTTGGCTTCTCTGATAGGACATTTCCTTTCAGCTCTCAGTCTGACTTTTACAAGGACTGTGTCTTCCTCCTATATCAAGGGTCCCATGCTCAAATCCTTGGGTTATTTTCTTATATTTTGTAGCAGGCCCCTACATTTTTTTCTTCTATGTATTTTCTGCTATAAGAGAGTTCTAGTCTCTATAAACCTTAAAAAGCTCAGTGTAATATATGATGGCTTTTAAGAGTTAATAAATGCCTCAAAGTTGTTCATGTCTTCTCTGGGAATAGCCGTGGGCATTCTACTAGACACTAGGATGACTATTCGAGCTAATCAGTGTAGATGATTCCCACTAGAGCGCTATGCTTCTGTGAAGTTTCATTAAAATATTTTCAACTTCTTTTAATCAGTGTAAACTTTGAGTAAAACTGGAATTAAAAAGTGAAAAATACCCTAGAAACTTTGATACTGGGGATAGAAAGATGAAATGATTATATATAATAGAATGGAAATTTATTTGGATAATTTCTTAGGCAATCATTAAAATATGTAAATGTTAAGAAAAATGTAATAGGTATTTGAACAAAATACAGTCAGACCAAACACTTGGAATAGTGAGAGACATAATTCTTTCTTTAAACCAAGGTTTCCTTTTAACTAGTGTGAGTTTTATTCTGGGGCACATAACTTCTTCTACTAGAATGTATCTTCAGAGCAGCATCACTTTATCTTCATTCTTCTTCGCTGAAGGTTGTCAGCTTGGTTAACTAAGGCCTCATGATGCTTCCTGTAATTGAGAGGAGCCAGTACTATGTGGTATACATTTTGACCACTCACATTTTTGTTTCATTATATTTACTTGCCGGTTTTTGGCTACACTCTAGATAAATAAATGTATTGCTGCTATGTTTATGAACAATGGATTCATAAATCTGAAGTGTAAAAGAAATTTAAAGATTAACTAATAGCTTTCTAAAAACCAAATAAGAAATGTCTTTTTTTAAGCCTAAGGACATTAGTGCAACAATTTTTAAAATTTAAGAGAGTTACAAAAATCTCAATCAGTTGAACC
Source organism: Heterocephalus glaber (assembly GCF_053883595.1). Classification (NCBI taxonomy): domain Eukaryota; kingdom Metazoa; phylum Chordata; class Mammalia; order Rodentia; family Bathyergidae; genus Heterocephalus; species Heterocephalus glaber. The sequence continues at coordinate 13,088,476 of NW_028258344.1, forward strand.
ATGGGTTAATTCCAGATATATAAACTTTAGGATTCAGAATGAGAATTTTATTTCATCTTTTTTCTCTTTCTCCTTAAATGGATTATTTCTTTAAAATTTTACATTTAGATTAGAACACAATACTAATCTTGAATTTATGTTAGATATGAACATTTTTGTAAAGTGTATTAATTGTAAATATAAGCACTTAAAACCTAAGTTTATCTTTCATAATAGGAATAATGTATTTAAAAATAGTGCAAAATGTGGCATAAACCATGTGGTATGTCAAAATTCCTATATTTTTGAAAAATTTGAGTTATTCAAAGTGATCATTTGTAGTTCTCTCTATATATTTTTTTTACAAAGACTTTATTTCCATTTTTTCCATTTCTCATCATTTTTCCTTTCCCTTCTTTCCTTTCCCCTGCCCCTCCCACTACCCCTACCCCTTTGGGCCTTTTCTTCCTATTTTGCGTTATCGATTATGCATTCTAATCACTGGTACATTTGAGGTATACAATATAATGACATTCATCATTGGAAATTTGCACCTTTACATAGTCTCTCTTGGTTCTTATTTTTCACCCTTGCCCAGCCCTCCCTTCAACCCCTCCAGTCCTCCCTATTTACAAAGATTTTGTTCCTATTTTTCCATTTTCTCATATTAATCCCATTCCCTTCTATCCTTTCCCTTAGCCCTCCCACTTCCTTCCCCTTTGCCCCTTTTCTTCCTATTTCACATTACCTATTATACATTTAGCCCTTATTTACACTTTCAGTTTCTCACACCAGAGAAACTATTTGGTATTTACACATATGTGTCCTATTTATTTCACTTAAGAGTATCACCTCAATGTGCATCCACTTAGCTATAAATGTCTCTAATTTCTCATTTTTGATGTCTGAGTAGTACTCCATTTTATTAGAAAACCACATTTTCTTGATCCAGTCTCCAGTTGATGGGCATTTGAGCTGTTTCCAAGTTTTAGCTATTACAAACTGTGCTGCTATGAACATGGGCACACATATATCACTGTGGTATGATTCTTTTAATTCTTTGGAGAAGATCCCCAGAAGTAGAATAGCTGGGTCAAATGGGACTTCCAGTCCTAGTTCTTTGAGGTATCTCCATACTGATTTCCAGAGTGGTTGCACCAGTCTACACTCTCACCAGCAGTGAAGCAGGGTTCCTTTTTCCCCACAGCCCCGCCAGCATTGGTTATTGGTTGATTTCATGATAGCAGCCATTCTTTCTGGAGTGAAGTAGAATCTCAGTGTTGTTTTCATTTGCATCTCTCGAATGACCAGTGATGTTGAACATTTTTTCATGTATTTATTTGCTATTTCTACTTCTTTGTCTGAGAAATGTCTTTTCATTTCAGATGCCCATTTTCAGATTGGGTCTTTAAATTTGGGAGGTCTGATCTTTTTAAGTTCTTTATAGATTCGAAATAGTAGACCTTTGTCTGAGGAAGAGCAGGTGAAGATTTTTTCCCACATTGTGGTTTGTCTCTTCACACTGCTGGTGGTTTCTCTTGCTGTGGAGAAGCCTTTCAATAAGAAGAGATCCCATTTGTTGATTGTTTGTGCTAGTTCATGGGCAACTGAGGTTTTGTTCATAAAATCTTTTCCTACACCGATGTCTTCAAGGGGTCTACCTAACCTCTGTTCCAACTGGTTCAGAGTTTCTATTTTAATATTTAGATCTTTAATCCATTTTGATTTTAGTTTAGTGCATGGTGAGAGATACAGGTCTAGTTTTAATCTTTGGCAAGTTGAAGCCCAATTTTTCCAGCACCATTTATTAAAGAGGCTATCTTTCCTCCAGTGAGGGTGTTTGGCTCTTTTATTGAAGATGAGATGGCTGAGTGTGTCTGGCATTGTTTCTGCATCTTCTAATCTGTTCCACTGGTCCTCAAGTCTGTTTCTTTGCCAGTACCATGCTGTTTTTATCACAGTAGCTTTGTAGTATTGTTGCAGGTTGGGGATTGTGATACCCGCCGCCATGTCTCTGTTACCTAGAATTGCTTTTGCTATTCTGGGTCTCTTCTTGTTCCAAATGAATGTTTGGATTGTTTTCTCAAGGTCCATGAAGTATGCTGCTGGGATCTCAATTGGAATTGCATTGACTCTATATAGCAGTTTTGGAAGTCTGGCCATTTTCACTCTATTAATCCTTCCTACCCAGGAGCAGGGGATGTCTGTCCATTTTCTGATATCATCTTCAATCTCTCTTTTCAGAGTGCCATAGTTTTCAGAGAAGAGGTCTTTGATTTCTTTCATTAGGATGATTCCTAGGTCTTTCAGTTTTTTTGATGCTATTGTGAAAGGAATTATTTGCCCTATTTCTCTCTCAGTGAGTCTGTCATTGGTGTAGAGGAAAGCTAGTGATTTTTCTGTGTTGACCTTGCAACCAGCTACTTGACTGAATTTGGTTATTAAGTGTAGAAGACTTTTGGTGGAGTTCTTGGGGTCTTCTATATAGAGTATCATGTCATCTGCAAATAATGACAATTTGACTTCTTCATTTCCTATCTTTATTCCTTTTATTTCTTTCTCTTGTCTAATTGCCGTGGCTAATGTTTCCAGAACTATATTGAACAAGAGTGGTGATAGTGGACATCCTTGTCTTGTTCCTGATTTTAGTGTGAAGGATTTCAGTTTTTGACCATTTAGTATGATATTGGCTGTTGGTTTTTCATAGATGGCTTCTATCAGTTTTTGGTAGTGACCATCTATTCCAATTTTTTGTAGGGTTTTCTTCATAAATGCATGTTGGATTTTGTCAAATGCTTTTTCTGTGTCTATGGAGATAATCATATGGTTTTTGTCCTTGGCTCTATTGATATAGTGTATTACATTGATTGATTTGCATATATTGATCCATCCCTGCATCCCTGGGATGAATCCCACTTGATCAGGGTGTATGATCTTCTTGATGATCTTCTGCATTCTGTTTGCCATTATCTTATTAAGGATTTTTGCATCTATGTTCATTAGTGAGATTGGCCTATAGTTCTCCTTTTCAGTTGGGTCTTTCTCTGCTTTGGGGATCAAGGTGATGCTTGCTTCCAGGAATGAATTTGGGAGTATTGCTTCCCTTTCAGTTTCACTGAAGAGTTTAAACAGTAGTGGCAGCAGTTGCTCTCTAAATGTCTTGTAGAATTCAGCAGTGAAGCCATCAGGGCCCGGGCTTTTCTTAGTTGGTAAGTTTTTAATTACATTTTCAATTTCACTGGTTGATATTAGGTTGTTCAGAATTTTTAGGTCTTCTTCGTTCACCTTTGGTAATTCATATGTATCTAGGAATCTGTCCATTTCTTCTGGAAATTTCTTATCCATCTTATTGGCGTATAGGTTCTGGAAGTAGGTATTGATGATCCTCTGGATTTCTGCTGGGTCTGTTGTGATTTCACCCTTTTCATTCCTAATTGCATGGATTTGGGCCTTTTCTTTCCTTTTTCTGACAAGGTTGGCTAAGGGTTTATCAATTTTGTATATTCTTTCGAAGAACCAACTCTTGGCTTCATTGATTTTTTGTATTGTTCTCTTAGTCTCCATTGCATTGATTTCTCCTCTGATCTTTATAATTTCCTCCATTGTATGAGCTCTGGGGTTGTCCTGTTCTTCTTTTTCTAGAAGCTTGAGGTGCAGCATCAGGTTGTTTAATTGGGCTTATTCTGTTTTCCTAATATGCATATTCACTGCTATGAATTTTCCTTGTAAGACTGCTTTCATTGTGTCCCATAGATTCCGATATGTTGTATTGTCATTGTCATTTAATTGAAGGAACTGTCTGATTTCTTCTTTAATTTCCTCTGTGACCCATTGGTTATTCAGAAGTGTGCTGTTCAATTTCGAAGTGTTTATGAAATTTTTCGAGTTTCTTTTGTTATGGATCTCCAATTTCATTGCACTATGGTCTGATAATGTGCAGGGGATAACTTCAATTCCTTTGCACTTACTTAAACATGTTCTATGTGTGAGTATGTGGTCTATTTTGGAGAATGACCCATGTGCAGCTGAGAAGAATATGTGTTCTGATTTTGTGGGGTGGAAGACTCTATAAACATCTGTTAAGTTCATTTGTTCAAGAGTTCAATTGAGTTCTAGTATTTCATTACTTATTTTTTGTCTAGTGGATCTATCTATTTGCGACAGTGGGGTGTTGAGGTCCCCCACTACAATTGTATTAGTGCATATATGACTTTTCATGTCCGTTTGTATTTGTTTTATATAGTTGGGAGTACTAGTGTTTGGTGCATAGATATTTATGATTGTCATCTCTTCCTCTTGGATTCTTCCCTTTACAAGGATGTAGTGTCCTTCTTCGTCTCTCTTAATCAGTGTTGGTTTGAAATCTACTTGATCTGCAAAGAGGATAGCTACTCCTGCTTTTTTTCGGGTTCCTGTCACATGGGGTATTGTTTTCCACCCTTTAACTTTCAGTCTATGAGTTTCCTTTTGAATTAAGTGTGTTTCTTGTATGCAGCATATTGTTGGATTTTGCTTCTTGACCCATTCTGCCAGTCTATTTCTTTTGATTGGTGAATTGAGACCATTAACATTGATGGTTATAACTGAAACGTATTGACTTGTCATTGCCATGACTTTTTCTTTTTGTTGGGTTCTCCCCCTTTACATTTAATTTCTTGTCATGCCAGATGGGTTCATTCTGCTTTGCTTTCTGGGGTTGTGATCCTCAATGTCTGTTCCTAGGATATTGTGTAAAATTCTTTGGAGTGCTGGTTTGGTATTCATGAAGTTCCTAAGGTGCTCTTTGTCATGAAAGTATCTTATTTCTCCATCCATTTTGAAAGATATTTTTGCAAGGTACATCAATCTGGGTTGGAGACTGTTTTCTTTTAGGGCTTGGAATATGTCACTCCAAGCTCTTCTTGCCTTGATGGTTTGTGTTGAGAAGTCTGCTGTGATTCTGATGGGCTTTCCTTTGTATGTGATTTGTTTCTTTTCTCTGACTGCTTGTAGAACTTTGTTCTTCTGTTGAGTTTCTGGAATCTTAACAATTATATGCCTATGTGTAGATTTTTTTTGATCAAGGCTATTTGGAGTCCTATATGCCTCACTTATCTGTATGTCAAGCTCTTTTCCCCTGCTTGGGAAGTTTTCTGCCATTATTTCTGTGAAGAGATTTTTTATGTCATCTGCACTCTCTCCTGTTTCTTCATTGAGCCCAATCAGTCTTATGTTATTCTTTTTTGCATCATCTAGCAGCTGCTGGATTGATTTCTCATATTCCTTTATAATTTTGAAGCAATTTTTCTTTTCCTGGTCATTAATTGCAATCTTATCTTCTATATCTGAAATTCTGTCCTCACATTGGCTCATTCTGCTGTGTAGACTTTCAATGGAGTTTTTCATGTCCTAGAAATCTCTTTGCATCTGTTTTATGGATTTCATTTGTTTCCTATGTTGGGATTCCATCATGGTCCTGAGCTCCTCTCTAGATTTATTAATCATGTCTTGCACTAGGGGCACAGTTTCTCCTGTTATCTGAGAAATTATTTCTGATTTCATTTTTTCCAGATCCCCTTTTGTTGCCAGTTCAGTGGGTCGAGGTGTTTGAGTATCAGAGTGTTCCATCTCATTTCCCTTTGGGGTTGCTGTAGGTGATCTGGAAGTCTGGTTTTGAGAGTTATTTATGTGTTTTCTCATTTCGACTTGGGGGGACGGCTGTTTGCGCCTGCACGGATTCCGTCCTCTGAGTTGGGAGAGGTGGGACAGGGGCCGGCAGCAGCGGTAGTGATGGTGACCCAAAAGCCCTTTCCTGTGGGCTGGGAGGAGCTGGAGGGAAGGTGGCCAGGAAGCCCCTTCCTCTGGACCAGGAGCAGTGGGATGGCGGCTCAGAAGTCCCTACCTCTGGGCCAGGAGTGGTGCGAGGGATGGTGGCCTGGAAGCCTCTTCCTCTGGGCCAGGAGTGGCGGGACAGAAGGTGGCCCAAAAGCCCTTTCCTCTTTGCTGGGAGCAACGGGAGGGATGGTGGCCGGGAAGCCCCTTCCTCTGGACCAGGAGCAGTGGGATGGCAGCTCAGAAGCCCCTACCTCTGGGCCAGGAGCGGCAGGACTCAGTACCACGCCTGGTGGTCTGGTGTCCTCTGCATCTTTGTAGTGTGGAACCAGGTGGCTGTACAGAGGAGCGGGGGATGGGGGGTCCAGTGGATTGTTGCCAGGGCGCGGGCTGATTTGTTGTCTTCTGTGTGACTCGGGACCTCCCGTTCCATGTATTTTTAAAAACCAAGTATCTATAAATGTGTGACTTATGCTAGGTCTTTTGAAATGTATATAATTACCCAGAAAGTTCTGGGATCTCTTATCTGTCTCATATCTCCTCCCCAACAGCAGTATCATGTTTCAGACTTCCCCTCAGGCACAGGGAGCAGTGAGATGACCCACCTCCCATGCAGTGCTCCATGCAGTCTCTTCTTGAATTGCTTGAAGGAGCTTCTTTTGCAATATAACAAGTCTTTGAATAATTGCTAAGCTTAAACCACCCTCCTCCATCTCTGAAGTGGTAGATAGACTCTTGTACAGTGACACATCAGAATTTGTAGTTACTTTTATTAGAAAAAAATGTCATAGAATGTTGCTATGAAGAATGTATCTTAAGTATCGCTAAGTTTCTGGTTTTATCTCTAGGAAGAAGAATGATGGCATTTACTGAGATAAAGTAACAGATATTTGGGAGAGGGTTTTTTTTTGGCGTTGTGTATAATTGATTCATTAGTTTATTAGTAGTGTGGGGGCTGAGGTAGGAGATTAGGGCTGGGGCAAAATGGACAACTAACTGGGCAGAATGTATCAAAGGTAAAAAAAACCAAAAACAAAACCCCAGAGCAAATGCGCAGAACACAGGACCCACAATGACTCCACAGCTCCTAAGTACTGTATACAGAACTGATCAGAAAGCACTATTTTCAATCCCTCATTTCAATCTGGGGTTGTTTTCAGGACCAATCAGAAAAGTGATACTTTTAATCCTTCATGTAGATCTGGCAGGGAGCCAAACAAGCCTTTTGATGGAGAAGTTTAAATCTGGCTCCAGGCCAAGGGGGGTTTTGATAGGACAAATGTCCCAATGCCTTAATCGCATATGGGAGAAGCCAATCCAGCCACTTTGGATGCAAAAATCCCTTTCCTTTCTTCTCAGGGCCCTGTGAGTCTGTTCACCCACTGACCTGCTCCTGCCTTATAAATCTTACTTCCTTTCTGCCTTAAATACATGAACACTTTCACTGCCTTTTCTGTGTGTCTTGTCCAATTCTTCAAGACGCCAAAAACCTGGAAAGAGTACTTCGAGATCCGCCATCTGGTGACAGGAGATGTTATAGAAACTCATATCCTCTTTGCCCTCTGCATGAATTTTGCATCTAAGCAGGAAAGGGGATCTGAACAGGTTCTTTACTCAGATTTATTTTCTGGAGACTTTTTCAACTCTTTCTTGCTCCTTATAGTCTACTGAACTTCAGCTTGAAATCCTTTTTTTTTTTTTGGTACTGGGGATCAAACTTTGTGCTTGCGAGGCGGCCGACGGAACCACTGAGCTAAATCCCCGGCTTCAGCTTCAAATCTTATTCTTATTTTCTTTGTGTTCCTTTGGACTTGTGTTCAGCCCCAGGAAAGTCATTGTTCAATAAAAAATAAATAAACAAAAATAAAAATGAGCTGGAAGTATCACAGGACAGTATGCTAGGGGTTCCCCAAAGCAGTGATGAGCCTCCTAAATCCATCCTACCCTTATAATAAGTTACAGGTTCTCTGACTACTGTTGGAGAAAAAAAAAAAATTCAAGACAAGTCTGTAAGAACCACAAAGGGATTTATTAAGGAAAAATTCAAAAGTATACACTCAAAGAAATAGACTGCGGGCCTTCAACAGAGAGGTGCATCATAGTCTGGGTCTGGATACATTTGCGGGAGATTTGGGGGTGGAAATCCGTACAGCTGGTGAATACATGGAAAGAGGGGTTTCAATTTACTGATGAAAGGTGACAGCTCTTTCTGTGGGTGAAGGGTGATAGCCCAATCATAGATGACAGTCCTCACAGGTAATAGAACAGTAGCCCACTCAGAGGAAAAGGCCTATTTTCAGAGGAAAAGAGATGCTTTATTCCATTAGCAGATAAAAGGTAATAGAAAAATTCCATTTATAGCTAAAAGTGAAATACCCAGGCTTATTGTATCTTGGGAGAAAAGAAAAAATATTTTTTTAACTGGGTTTGTGTCCTGAAGCTGCAGTTTTTATTTTTAAAATCATGATATTCCTTATCTTCTTTTTACCTATCTTTATTCCTTCTATCCTGACTCAGGTGGATGATGTCTTTAGTCTGACATATTGCAATTGAAATGCCCAAATGCTCAGGAAAAAGTTTATGCCGGTAATAAAGATTTACTGATCATCACCATATAAAGAAGTAAACATTGGCTCAAGAAGCTGTTAAAGGACCCTAAAGGCCTTTTCTGTTTCTTCCTAAACAAGACAAAAAAATTTAAACCAATGATCTTCAATAACCATTCTGCCTTAATACTTATTCATTATAGGAGTGTAAATCAATTTCTGAAGTGAGCAAAATTGTAACAGGCTAAGTTGCATTTTATTGTCATCGTAACATAAAAACAGTTATTTCCACAATTGTCCTTGGAAGTTTGCTCTGCCTCTAACAAACTACAAGAAATATGATACTTATTTTGTTAACTTCTCATTGTTTCCATGATTTCAGCAGGCCATGGCTGTCATAGTTGACTTAAATTCCTCATTTGTTTTCATTAGTAGAAAGGCTGTGCTGCCATCTTTGAAAGAACTGATGCAACGAAAAAATAGAATAGGAAATGCACTAGTTTTACAAATAGAACTTTTGTTCTTTTTAAACATTAGGTTATTAAAGATTGTTTCTAAACGTTTTTTATAAATCTCTTTTGAATCCCAGGTATTGCAATTTCAGATGAACTTGATAAGGTAAGTTGAACTATATATCTAGTGAAAAGAAAATGTAAAACTTACATTTTAATCCATCATCTATATAAAAAAGGTTCTGAAACATACAAAATGTTAAAGTATAATTTATTTGGTCCTAATATAAAACTTTCAAAGTTGTATGCTTATATTCTTCTATGAAAATCACTTCATCACTATATATCACATACTCTCTTGCATCATGGCCTTCAAAATTTGGTTAGAGAAAACAATCACTTTAATACTAAATCACTACATTGAAAAATGAAAAAATATATTGTGTAAATTATTTAGATTTGAATGTTGATATGAAAGGTACTGTGCTTGTAATTCTCTATCACTGCCCTTCAGAAACCTTAATCATTGAGGTTTAGTTTTTTGTTTTAATTTTCCAGGATGCCAAGAGACTATGCTGATGATTTAAACTGGAATGATAGTTGTGATGGTTTGTAACAGTGGTATAACTAGGATTACATTTTAGTAGGAATGTCAGTGGAACTGCTAATGGATTGGCTGTGTGGAGTTGTAGAAGGAATCAGTCAATGACAGTCCTAGGTTTGGAAAATGAGCAACCATCCAGATGCCCTGTGCTGTTTCTCAGCACAGTTAGAAAAACTAGGAAAAGAACAAATTTGTTAGATTGAACTAAAATCAAGAGTTTGTTTTAAAATTATGTTAAACATGTTTATATAAATTGGTGCTGATGAAAGATTTTATCTAAAGCTATACTTTCAGTAGTCATTAGGATAGAATTTTTCAATATTTTTGGTCTCGTGATGACTTTCTAATGCTTAAACATTAAAAGGACTCCAAAATGCTTTGGCTTATGCAGGCTATGTCCATTAATATCTGCCATGGTAAAGTTAAAACTGATAAAAATTTCACATGCTTATCATTGTAAAAATAGCAGAGATTAAAACCTTGCATTAAAGATAATATACACTTATAAAATGCTTTATTTTCCAAAGCAAAATATTAGTGAGAATGTAGCCTCATTTACTTTGTGAAAACCTCTTTAATGTTTGGTTCAATTAAAAAGTAATAGCTGGGCCAGGGATTTAGCTTCGTGGTTTCCCTGCCTGCTGCGCAAGCGCAAGGACCCAAGTTCGATCCCCGGTACCAAAAAACAAAACAAAACAAAACAAAACACAAAAAACTAATAGGTTTTCTTATCTGTTTCTGCATTCAATCTGTTATCTGTGTTTTGATGAAAAAAATCTAGCATTGGGAATATACAAAGGGTGTAGCACTTAGAAATAGCTATCATCAATATTTGGTGAATGTCAGTCCAGATATCTGTCTAGATAAAAAGTATATTAAAATTTTGCTTGTTATCTAGAGAATGATAATGTACAAAATTGAGATCAGAAAAATCATGACATTTTAAAACAACAAATTTAATATAAAAATTTTATTTTTTGCAAAAACAATAAAGTTAACATTCTTCCTCAAATAAAAATACAACTTTTGAATTTTGTATTGTAAAAATGCATTATGATTCAAGAAATATATGCATGAGGTGGGGATTTAGCTCAGTGGTTCTGCCACCTGCCTCGCAAGCACAAGGTCTCGAGTTCAATCCCCGGTACCAAAAAAAAGAAAAAAGAAATGTATGTATGAATATTACTCTTTGTTAGTTTTTGTTTGTTTTGTTGTGCTAGAAATTGAACCCTGGACCCTTTATTAAGCATCATAATATCTGTATTAACTCTGTGCAAAACTAGACCTTCGTTGTATAGAACAACAAATATGAAAAATGGGTGTGGTCTCCTGGCTTTGTTCAGAATTTCTAGGTCCTTTCTGAATAACCCTTACTATCTTGCATACTGACGCCATGACTTTCTTTACAATTTTCAGAAACTTAGTAACCCTATGTTTTGCAGTTATGGCCTATGTGCTTTTAAGCACAAATATATAATCATCATCATTTCTACAACACCCTGACTGCATGACCACTAAATGAGCTTACGCGGGGTTGTTCCTCTGCTTGGCTCTCATCTGCCCTGTTTCCTGTGCTCTGACTTGTAGTGGCACAGTTATTTACAGTTTTTAGGTGAGCTAAGGAACTTTAAATATTCTTTGTACTGAAATCCATTTGACCTACACTGGATAAATTACGGATGCCCTGACAATGGTCAATTAGCATCTTTGGGACATGCCCTTCCCTCATACTCTCTTTTTCCCCCAGATTTAAGATAGGAAGCATCAATTTAACAAAATTTCACCATACTGATAATTTTCATTTACTTACCTAATATCTCTAATTTTGAAAATTTAAGAGAAATTGCTGAATTTTATTCCACATATATTATTTTGCATTTTTATTGAGGAAGATGCCGGTAGTTATCACAAATAACCTTTTTATTGAAAAATAGTTATGTCAGTATATAAAAAAATAACTTCACTTTCACATCTGATTCCCAGGGGTGCCAGATAACACCAAGAATCCCAGGCTTCCTGAGCCACTTCTGTGCCTGGAGAGCCCTCTGATGAGCCAGGATCCTGTCCATTAGCACCCCCTAGTGACCATGAAGCTTATAGTGCTGAATTTTCCTAAATAAGAATTAGCCCACCAGCTCAGGAAGCTATTAGAAAGCAACAAATCATAATGATTTCCATCCCGGGTTGACTAGGCACTTTTGTCTTCATTGTAATAATAAAAACAAATACAGCTTCTTCTTTTTGGTCCCTTACCAGGTTTAAGGATTCACTAAATATATATTGTTCTTAACTCTTATAAAATGTTTTACAGTCACGTTTCAATTCACATTTTATTTGAATCACGTTTTTTACAGTCATGTTTCAACTGGCATTTTATTTATTTTTCTGTGCCTTTAAGCGTAGCTTATGAATCACAATAAAATTATTAATTTTACTTCCCATGAAAGATAAACCAGGGAATAATGTTATAATCAAGGGCATTTTTGAAAAAAATTGTGGCGACTATCATATGCATCGTTCTTTTCATTTCTCTCTCTTAACCAATGTATTGTTTTTCCATGATACTGTAACAAATTAAACAACACAAATTTATTATCTTATAGGTAATTATTACATTAATACTTTCAAAAGTATTCTTATACTTCCATGCATCGAAGGACACAGTCAACAGAGTGAAAAGCAACCTGTGGAATAAGAGAAACATTCGCAAAGAATATTCCTGATAAGGCAGAACTCTCCAAAATAGATAAAGGACTCTCACCACTCAATAAAATTAAACAAAACTTAATTAAAAATAGGCAAAAGACTTGAATAGATATTCCTGCATAGATGAGGTACCAATGTCCAACAAACACATGAAAAGATGCTTAACATCAGTACTCCTTAGAAAAATCCAAATTATACCGTGGTGTGATACTATCACACACCCAGTACCATGGTGACCCTAAGAAAACAACCGGAAATGGCATGTGTTGGCAAGGAAGGGAAGAAACTGGGGCCCTGTGCCCTATGGGTGGGAATATAAAATGATGCAGCCACTATAGGAAACAGCATAGCAGTGCTTCAGATAATTAAAAATAAAATTACCATATACTATGATTTTGATATTTGTACCCCTCCCAAATTTTTATTGAACTTAATTCCCCATATAATAGTATTAGGAGATGAAACTTTAGAAAACGATTAGATCAGAGACTCTGCCTTCACAAGTGGGATTAATTTTCTTATCAAGGGGCTTTATGGAGCCCATTTGACTCTTGTGCTGGCCCTGTCACGTGAGGACACAGTGGTCAGTCTTTCCTCCATGTGAGAATGCGGCATGGAGTTACTAAGAAGCAGAGAACAGAGAATGTGTCTTTACCAGACATTGGATTCCTGGCACCTGGAGACTTCCCAGCCTCCAGAGCTGGGAAATAAATTTCTGTTTTTTATAATTAACCTAGTCTAAGACATTTTGTTAAATTCATAGGCATGTAATAAGACACCAGGTGATCAAGCAATCCCATTTCTAAATATATATCCAGTAGAACTGAAAACAGGATCACTAAGAGATATTTGCACACCCATGTTCATAGCAGCACTGTTCACAGTAGTCAAGAGGTGAAAACACCCAAATGTCTATCAGCTGATGAATGGACAAGCAAAAAGCAGTGCATACATACAATAACATTATTCAGCCTTCAAAAGGAGGAACTATTGTCACAACATACAACACAAATAAATTCAAGAAACTCATGCTAGTGAAATAAGCCAGTCACAGAAAGACAAGTGGCATATGATCCTACTTATTTAGATGAGGTATTTAAGTAGTCACATTTACAAGAGCAGGAGTGGTAGTTGTGAAGGGCTCAGTATAGGGGAAATGGAGAGCTGTTTCATGAGTCAAGAATTTTTTTTGCAAGACAAATTCTGTCTGCTAAACTACCGAATTGTACCTTAGAAATGGTTTAGAGGATAATTTCATGTTTTGTACTTTTATTACAATTTAAAATCATTCTTTCAGTTAATAAAATCATTACTTTTGTGGGACTTCTTAGACTAATGTTCACTGACCTAGACTGACATCGTAACACAAAAGCAGACTTCTGGTAGCACAGTTCCACTGGACATCTCAGAAGTGAAGTAAGGGACTGGCTTTACTGATGTTCTAGCTTAAGAAAGTACATATTTTAGCAGGGGTGCCTAATCTCATGGGCCACAGACCAATCCATGGCCTGTTAGGAATGGAACCATGCAGCAGGAAATGAGAGGCAGGAGAGCAAGTGACACTTCATCTGCATTCACAGCTGCTCCCACTTGCACCCCCCCCCAACCCCCTGCAGAAGCCTCCTGTCAGATCAGCAGTGGCATTAGATTCTCATAGGAACCTGAGCCCTGGGCGGGGTTAACTTGCCTGCTTTTTGAATCATCCTGAAAATCTTTTCCACCCCATACTACTCCCACGCCTCTGTCCACAGAACCTGGTGCCAAAAAGAGTGGGGAGGTATTGTTTTAGAGCATTTAGAGTTACTGTAGCCTCCCTGTCTTTTATAAAACTCATCAGAAATACTGCTGACAGGCACTATTCTGAGCGCTTAAAGTATACGTTCTCACATTCACAATAGCCCTAGAAGGAAGCTTTGTTATCTCCATCTTGCAAGTGAGAAAATCAAAGTTGAGAGAGTTTGTCAACTGGAGCAAATTTACAGATGTGGAGAACATACTGCAAAACTCAGACATGAGCACACTTCTAACTCCAAAGCAATTCTCTTCACTGCTTTATTGTCATGCCTTCTGGAAGAGTTAAGACGCTCAAAGAAAGCCTATTTTAAATTACTTCAGACTAGCTATATCAGTAGCACTGGAATCCACTGTAGACACTATATGCCATGGGCCATCTGCTACTTGATGGTCACTTCACTAAATGTACCAATGGATCGGGTGACATGTTGACTTTCTTGAAGTAAAGGTGTCATTTTGCCACATAGCTTTGTTTAGCTACTCTCTTTTTATTTATAAAGATTTTTCCCAGGCAAAGAAATCTGGATTTTGTTGCTCTTCTTAATTATTATTTCAATAATGGTTTTGATATTTCCTAGATCCAACAAGGCATACTTAAATTACCATGATCCTTTTGTCTTGTTTCTCTTCTGTATTGCAACATCTCTTGTCCATTCATGTGTGACCACATAGGCATTACATGATATTTTTAACAGTAAAAATCCACAAAACTGCTTTTCATGCTGTATTGACCATATGTTTGAGTTTTTACCATGCAACAGTTCTAATGTTAAGGAAAACAATCATGTATGTTTTGCTATGTCTTCTGCCACTGTGGTTCTTGTCCCTATTTGTCTTTAAAAAGCTATCTCGTAAAAACAAAACACAGAAAGTGACAGTCAAGAAAACAGTTACAGTTGTATCACACACACAGAGGCTTAATATCTCTAATTATAGGGAGGTTCTCAAAATAGAGAATTAAATTCACTAAAACAAGCTACATAAGGAAATTCTTCATAGAGGAAAAAAATTCTTCACTGGGTGAAAAGATTCTCAGCCTCATTTAAAGTAAGAGAAAAGAAAATTAAACACTGCTGCTTATCGATCAGATTTACAGACATCTCCATGTTTGTCAAAATGCTCTCTGTGAGGTTCTGGGAAAACAGGCACTTTCACATATTGCTGGTGGGAATGCAAAATGATACAAACACCATGAACGGAAATGTTGCAATGTCTTACACATTTCATGTGCAGATTCTCATTGATCACATTATCTTGTTTCTTTGAGCCTATTTCAAAGACACATTGCAAAACTATGAAGAGACTTATAAGTATGATACATTGTCTCTTATACTATTTTAGTGGAAAAAAAGTAGAAATAAGCAAACATCAATTAAAATAATACTGGATAAATTTAGTGTATCCACAAAATAGAGAATTATATAGCTCTAAGACTGAAAGAATATATACAGTATTATGGAAGGATCCTCAGGATATATTGTTAAATAAAAAAGGAGAAGAGAAGTGTTTATAGTGTGTTACCGGGCTGGGGATGTAGCTCAGTGGCACTGTATCTGCCTGGAGAGTGCAGCGTCCTGAGTTCAATTCCTGGTACCAAAATAATAAAAATTATATTTATAGATACACACACATATGTGAATATGAATAATGTGTTACTATTTATCTAAGAAAGTAAAATGAAAACATACAGACATATTTACTTATATTAAAACCAAAACAATATCAAACCTGTCATACTGTATAACATATGCATATACACATACATACATGCACAAATAAACTTGTTTTTAAAAAGTTATCTGTGACAGAAGGGAAGGTATAGAGCATAGGAATAAGAAAAGAGATAGAGAAGAGAGGATAGGAGTAGAAGATTGACTTCTTAGAATTTTGTTTATTTTACTTTGGAACCATGTAAATTTTTTATGTAATTTTGAAACAGTTAAATCTTAAAATAGCAAT
Source organism: Heterocephalus glaber (assembly GCF_053883595.1). NCBI lineage: Eukaryota > Metazoa > Chordata > Mammalia > Rodentia > Bathyergidae > Heterocephalus > Heterocephalus glaber. Next base: position 13,104,327 of record NW_028258344.1, read on the forward strand.
TTCAAATAATCAAAGACAAAATGAAACAAATCAGTGCAACTGCATTTCAAGTTGATGGCACAGACACAAGGAAATTTCCCTTTATCATTATAAGCAGTAATTTGATTGTAGGGGGATGTACTCGCAGGACAGAGAGAACAGCAATGTATTCTTAAACCTTTTATTAATCATATTGTTCATGATAATGTTGATGTGCTCATAATGGGTTTGTTTTGTATGCTTTGTGCAATGTACCAAAAAAGTTAGTATGTTAGTATCTTTAAGGACTAGAATCTTTGACATAAAGGAAAATATACATGTAAGATCAATAAGAAAATTTTGTAATCACAGTTTCAAATTGGAAGGATTAAGAAAAGGAAAAATTATGAGAAAAGAAAAAAATGGAAACGAAGCCTATGTAAATAGGGAAGAGTGCACAGGTAATGAGGAAAAAATAAGAACCAAGATACATCATGTACAGGTACAAGCGCCCAATGATAAATGTAAATGTATTGTATACCTAAAATGTACCAATAAAAGAATTTAAGAAAAAAAAAGAACTCAACATTGCATAGGATTAGAAAATTATAAACTAGCAAATATAGTATGTGTGCAGGTAAGGGTCAACAAAGGCTAATAAAGTTAGTGAGTGAAATTTTGATGAATTCCAGGATATTTACATAGTCTCAAAGTTACCCGCCTCTCAGAGAATACTTTTTAATTAACAAGAGAAAAGTAGCAACTTTATGTTGGAGAAAGTGGGAAGATACCACCTTAATCAAGTCATCAAGGTTAATACAACCAGTGATGAGAAAAATCAACATCATAGGCCTTTTGAAATGAACAAAAATATATCATTCCTTGTCATTCTTTCCAAAAATATGTGACTTGAATATAATCATGAGGAAACATTTTAAAAATACAAATTGAAGGATCTAAAAACTAAATGTTCCAGACTTTTCATAAACATTAAAGTCATGAACATCAATGACTAAAAACTATCCCAGATTAAAGGAAATTTTAAAATGATTACTGAATGCCAGATGTGACACAGGATTTTCTTTTGCCATGAGCAATGTTATTTGGATAATTGGAAAATTTAAACAAGGTTAGCATATTAATAGTCTCACTATTAATTACTGGTTTTGATTGTCATACTACCAGCATATGAGAAAATATTCTATATTCTGAAGTGCTTAGGAACAAAGAAGCACCACATCAGAAGTCCTTTTGGGAGATTTTATAGCCATAATATATATTTATACATATATATTCACATATACGTAAATGATAAGGCAAAAATGCAAAATATCACCCAACAATGCTAATGTTATTACTTTAACAACATTTGAGCAATCCAGGCAAAGGATATATGGGTATTCTTTGTTTTTCTTTTTCTTATTACAACTTTTCATTACGTATGAATTATATAAAAAAAAATTTGAAAAATACATTTTCTTAACTCTATCTGATATTATCAGCCCAATAAAAATTAATACTCATAGTACTGAGAGTCTGTCTTTAAGTATTATTTCACATTGGCTGATTCCAGATCTGGAACAAAGAATGTCCAAAAAACAAACAAAACAAACTATATCTTGTCATACCAAAAAGCAAGAACTAACATTCTATTAAAAGAGCATAGAAGCCAACTGAAAAACAATATCCTAATAGGAAGAGTTGAGAAGATCTGAACATGGGAAAGAGTAATAACTAATGTAGTGAATTATATCAAATTTAAATTGGTATGTTTATCCAAAAATCCATCGTTAAAATTCTTTGGAGGATGTTAGGGATGCAACATTATCATTTTATAAAACTGGTAAAAGTAAAAGGAAAGAATAAAACTTTTAATCTGCCTTTTCTATACAGATATTATGTGTCTCCAGATGAAAGTAGATCCATTCCTTGTGAAGTACTATTGGCAAGGATGAAGTTCTAGCTGCTAATTTTCAGAAATTATAAGGGGCTGAGGAGCATTTCAAACCACATCACAGGAATGCAAAGGAAAAACTGTACGCTGTGCAGAACTTACAGGACAAAAATCTCTAGACCTCAGGTTTTTCAAACAATCAAAAATTAGAAAAGAAAAATGAAGTAAAGGAAGAGTAGAAGAAATGTGAAAGATTGTCAGTGAGTTACATGTAGAACCTTACTTAGACCCTGATTTGTGCAAAAAAAGGTAATTTTCCTGATATAATCAGGGAAATTCGAAAGTTTAATAATTACTGACATTAAAGAATTATTATTGATTTATGGCTAGTGAGATGATGGTATTATATTTATTTACCAATAATGTGCTTTTTTTAGGAATATATACTGGAATAATTACAGATGAGATATGATGGAAGGGATTTACTTTGTCATAATCAGGGCAAGAAAGGGGAATTTGGAAAGGATGTAGGGGAAGATAAAGATGAACTGAATTTATCCATGAGTTGATAGTGGAAGAAAATGTGTGCAAACACAAAGGAATTTCTTTTATTATTGTTTATAGTTTTTATCAGTTTGCAGATATCAGTTAAAGTTTTGGGTCATAAGTAGTAAGATGCAGAAAATAAAGGAGGAGGAAAATAGGGATAATGTTGTGTACCTATTAGGGCTGCATTATACTAGATATATTTTGGTATGTTTTTTAAATTTGGTTCTGACAACAATCCAAGAAAATGACTATGCTTTTATGTTTTACAAATAAGAAAACTGAAGCTAGAATGCTTAAGTAATTTGCTTAAAATCTTAATACTAGTTCTTGATAGAACTAGAAGAAATACATCCTGGCTTCTGATTCCTCACCTGTCTCATCCCAAATCCATGCCATATTCTATTCCACCATAAAATGGAAAAATCTGAAAACAAATTTAATGCATTAGCAGTTTCATTGAGACATAATTCATATATCATAAAATCCACCCTTTTAAGTGAAGTTTATTGGTTTTTAGCATATTTATACAATTGTGCGACCATTACCACAACCAAAACTTAGAATATTTTCATTATCTGCAAAGGAAATCCCATACCCACTATCAGCTGTTCCTGTCTCTAATTCCTCAGCCTTAGATAACCACTACTGTACTTTCTGTCTCTGTAGATTTGCTTCTTCTGAAAATTTCACATAAATACATACTATGTTTTTATCATACAAGACTGGTCTTTGTGACTGTCTTCTTTCACTTAGAATAATGTTTCCAAGGTTAATCTATTTTCTATAAGAATCAGTTCTGTGTTCTTTTTGTTGCTATGTAATAATCCATTGCATGGATATACCACCCTTTGTTTATTAATTTATCGTTTTCTGGACAATTAAGTTGTTTCCATTTTTCAGCTGTTAAAAATAATGTGTACTATTTTAGGTTCCCACCAGAAAGTGTGAGGCTTCTATTTTCTCCATGTCTTTGCTATCATTAATTATTGTCTGTCTTTGAAACTAGTGCCATATTTATGGAATAAATAAAGTGAAGGTATTTTATTGCGGTTTTGTTTACATTTTCCTAATAGCTAGTAATGTTGATAATACACTGTTGAATTATTTATTATCTAAACTTTTTTGGGGGGGGTACTGGGGATCAAACTCAGGACCTTGCACTTGTGAGGCAGGCAGTGGAACCACTGAGCTAACTCCTTGGCCCCTATTATCAAAACTTTATTTCATTTTTTCATTCACTCAACAAGTGTTTGTATACTTTCTATATGCCAGCCCATAGAAAAGAAGAAATGACATTTCAAATGTAACTGCAGACAAGAATGCTAACAGCTCAGTGGGCTTGGTAGTGAGAAAATAAGCAAATTCTCTTCTGATTGCTTTCATTTTCTTATAAAAATGATGAGCAGTATCAATTGGCTAAGAAAATACTGATCTTAAGGGAAGAATGAAATATATTTGGACCAAAAGGAAAAAATCTAGTATATATTCTCTTGTTCAGTCAATGAAGTATATATCCTGTTTACTTTTTAAATGATTATGAATATATCATGCATAAAATACGAAAAAAATACCAGAATACCTAGGTATCTACAACTGAAGAATAATTCATTATTGATGTGGCTGAAAGCTTTGTGTAACTGTCCCTGATGATAGGCAACTTCATCCTATGCTGAATTTTATTATCTTGCTTTTCTTTGTTATTTTACCACAGACATACATGTATGCACACACATATTCCTAAGAAATTGTTTTCTAGTTTCGTATGGCTTTAAACTTTATTCAAATGATACCTTACTGCAAGCATGTTTCTGCGAGTTACTCTTACAAAAAAAATGATACTACACATGCTGGTTTATACATTCCCTTGCCTATATAAGCAGTAGCTTCTCTCAGGTACAGAATTAGAAGTTGAAATTATTATTATAAATTATTATATTTATTAATATAAATTATTAATTTTTACTTGATTCAAAAGTTTGTAATATTCTTTACTTCTGATTCCTGCCAACACTGTCATCCAACATTTTAATGAGAAATAGCTTCTAGTGGATTCATTTAGTAATGTCATTTTTAATGAGGCTGAATGTCTGCTCATTTTTTTGCCCATTTTTCTTACAGTTATTTTTCTTTAAATTTCTGTGACTTTATTATGCATTCCAGATGGCAATGTTTGTTGGTTATATGTGTCTCAATCTTATTCCCTTATCTTGAGCATTTTTAAATAGTTCTAATTATTAATAAATATTTTAATATTAACTTATAATATTACTGTTCTGTTAAATCCATTTCTATTTAAAGTCATGAAGATACTCCTTTATTTTCTTCCATTTTTTTCACATTTAGATCTTCCACCTGCAATTATTATTTTTTAGTGTGGCAAAAAGTTGGAAGATATTGTTTCCCTTAGAGACAATAAATTTCTTAGAATCACTTATTGAGTTCATCATTTATCCTTCTATATGAACGTTGCTTTTGTCCCAAATCATTGCTGAGCTCTGTTTTCTTCCATTGGCCTATTTGCTCATTTCTGATATTCCATCGTTTTTTTTCTTCTTTCTCCAGTTGCTCTGTGTGAATTACATGCTAAGAGCCATGGTAGATAATTTTTTCCATTTTCACTCTGTAAATGTGGATAGATACAAATCACCAGGATTGGGGTATATTTTCAAATAAATTTTCCAAAGTGAGTCATGTTAGGCAGTATAAACTGACACATCTTAACATTCTTTCATTCCATTTATAATTGAAATTTTGAAAATTATATCCAAACAAAATTAAAACTTGGGAAACATGAGTGCCAAAAGCATCTGATCAAGTGTGTTCTGAGAAAAAGAAAACTAAATTTCTTCTTTTTTATTATTCATATTACAGTTTAACATATTGACTTATAATATACACATTGTTGTAGTTTTCCACTGCATGTGATTTGAAGTTTTTTTTAAAGTGTGCTAATAAGTAAATAACATTAAACTTTAAAACAAGATTGCTTGATTATTTCTTCCAAATGCTAATGTATTGGCTATAACCAGTTTATACTAATCATTACAAAAGAGAAAAAGGCTAGTGGGGAAGGAGTTTACATTACCTCTTTAACGGAAGTTCAATGTGTGGATTAGTTTATCACAAATGTAGTTTCAGATTTTAATAAATTCACATATTTAATGTATTTTTTGTGTGAGGATATGTACCACAAATTTCTTTTTGTGAACTTACAGAATTAAAATACTTGACTCAAAAGCTTAAGTATCTATAAGAAACACTTCATTATTTAAAATCATCATGTACAAATTTTTTATATCAATTAAATATTATATTAATAAATGTCCAAGAATCATTTGTATGACTTATATTTAGACATGAAGATACTTTAGAATCACCATATGCATTGGTTTTCTTTCCTTGAATTATTTTAAAATTCAATCATTCCTTTTTGTGCTATTTTATGAAATCAGAATTGCACTAGGAAACAAAAGAGTTTAAGACATAATCTAGTCTTTCATGAACATCCAGTTTTATTAAGAGAAATAATAGGCAGAAGGAAGGGTGGGGAGCTCAGTTTGAGCCACTAGGGGACTGTTGGGGGCTCCACAGGCCCAGTTCCAGCCTCACAGCCAGAAACCAGCCTGAACTTCAGTGGAGCTAAACGTCCAGGCTTGCTGGAATTATCCACTACCCCATCGTAAAGCTACAGCTGGGTTACTGGGATCAGTCAACTCAGATCTGCATGCTGCAAACGTTTTCTATCAGTGACAGCAGAGACATGTCTTGAAGTAGGCATTTTCTTTTCTTCATTTTTCTCTTTTTTTAATTTTTCTCTTTTCCTGTTTCTATTTTTTGTTTTGTTTTGTTTTTTTCTTGTTCTTATTTTTATAAGAGTGTGAATATGGTTTCTAGTTTTTTTTATTGGTGTTGTTTTGTTCTGTTGTTTTTATTTCTTCCTTCTCTCTTTCCCTCCTTTCTTCACAAGTTTCCCAAAGTTTGCATGATCTTCCTTCAATCCTTAGCCTTACTTTTAATCTTTTCCTCTTCTTCTATTTCTCTATTCCCCACCCCCAGCTCCTTTTACATTTTCTTCCAGAGGATAAATTCACTATATTGAGGGCTTATTTATTGCAAACATTTTTCTGGTTTGTTTTAGATTTTGTTATATAACTACAAATCTAGTTCCTACAGTTAAAGGTGGCAAATTAATAGTTGCCACAGTTTGTCATTTTCTAGGCTGTGTTTGATGCTATTGTTATTGCTGATTGTACTACTTTAGCCAAGGTGACATAATTGTTCTAATCAGTTTTTCTTCCTGGTATACCAAGACTGAGATTGCCTAAGGGTCATTAAAAATATTATAGACCAGTGCCAAAGAACCACAGACTAGGGCAAGTAGACAGCACCTTTTCATCCCCAATAAATTGAAGAGGTAGGATCTCCCAACAGACTTAAAACCCAAAAGCCAAATACATCTGGAAGACACCTCTGAGAAATAGTCATTTCCTAAGGGTTCTAAATACTAGCAGTAAAGATACTTGCCATAAGCAATCTACAATCATCAATACAGGAATTAAACCAAAAACAAGAGCAAAATATAGAAATGAGAAGACACTTAAACAAGATGGAAACCCAGACTACCAGCTCAGCAAAGGCAAACCCAGGGGACAATACAGTGGAACAATCTGAAAGTCATCCATCTGAAGAGGTCACAGTGGAAGTAACAAAGCAGATGAAAGAGGCTCTAGAAAAAAATCAAATCAGAAATAATTTCTCAGATAACTACAGAGGTGGTGACCATAATGAAAGACATGATTACTGACTCTCAAGTAGATACAGATTAAAAAAAAATAGAATAACTTAGGAAAATGAAGGAAACCATGAACACCCAGCCTAGGAAAGAAATGGAATACATGAAACACATTCAAGCAGATACTGAAGAGATTAAAAATTCCATTGACAGTATCCACAGTAGAATGAGAAAATGTGAGGACAGAATATCAGATATACAAGACAAGATTATGGTTAGCAAACATGAAAAGAAAGATTTCTTAAAAATACCAGGAGACCAAGATAAATAAATCCAACTTCTGCTAGATGATGCAAAGAATAACTTAAGATTGATTGGAGTCAATGAAAAAGTAGGAGATAGTGCAAATGACATTAAAAAAAATGTTCACTGAAGTAATGGCAAAAAACTTCAGAAACAGGGAAAAATAATTTGATATACAGATAAGTGAGGTATAGAACTCCAATAAGCCATGATCAAAAAAAATCTACATCTAGGTATATAATAGTCAAGATTCCAGAAATCCAACACAAGAACAGAATATTAAAAGCTGTTAGAGAAAAGAAATAACTCACATATAAAGGAAACTCCATCAGAATCACAGCAATTTTTCAACACAAACCCGCAAGTCAAGAAGAGTCTGGAGTGAAGTATTTCAAGTCCTAAAAGAAAACAGCCTCCAAGCCAGATTGATGTATCCCACAAAACTATCTTCAAAATTGGAGAAATAAGATACTTCCATGACAAAGAACACCTGAGGAACTTCATGAATGCCAAACTCTCATTCCAAAATGCTCTGAAGGATATTCTAGAAATAAATAATGTGGATTACAATGCCTGAACCCCAAAAGAATGAATCCATCAGACAAGGCAAGACATTAAATGGGTGAGGGGAGGAGCCAACAACAAGAAAATAATATGACAAGGATAAGTCAATACATATCAGTTATAACCATCAATGTTAATGGTCTCAATTCACCAATTAAATGAAATGGAGTGGCAGAATGGATCAAGAAGCAAAATCCAACAATATGGTGCATACAAGAAACATTTAATTCAAAATGAAATTCATAGGCTGAAAGTCAACAGATGAAAAACAATATATTCCATGTGACAAAAACCTGGAAAAAAGCAGTGGTAGCTATTCTATTTGCAGACAAAGTGGATTTCAAGCCAAGACTAATTAAGAGAGACAAAGAAGGTCACTATGTTGTTGTAAAGAGAACAATCCAAGAGGAAGAGATGACAATCATAAATAGATATGCACCAAATACTAGTGAACCCACCTATATAAAACAAATATTAATGGACATGAAAAATCAAATATGCACTAATACTATTGTAGTGGGGAACCTCAATACCCCACTGTCACAAATAGGCAAATCAACGAGACAAAAAATCAACAATAAAATATTGAAAGTGAACCAAATTTTTGAACAAATGGACCTAATACATGTCCACAAAGTTCCACCCTACAACAGCAGAATACACATTCTTCTTAGCTACACACAGAACATTTTCCAAAATAGACCACATGCTAGCTCATAGAGCAGACTTTAGACATTGCAAAGGAAATGAAGTTATACCATGAAAATTATCTTCTGTTGGGTTTCTGGAATCTTAAGTATTATATGCTTATTTTATATGTAGATTTTATTTTGATCAAGGCTACTTGGAGTCCTATATGCCTCACTTATCTGTATGTCAAGTTCTTTTCCCCTCCTTGGGAAGATTTCTGCCACTAATTCTGTGAACAGTTTTTTTATGTCATCTGCACTCTCTCCTGTTTCTTCATTGACTCCAATTAGTCTTATGTTATTTTTCTTTGCATGTCTAGCAGCTGCTGGATTGATTTCTCATGGTTCCTTATAATTTTAAAGCAATTTTTCTTTTCCTGGTCACTAAATGGAATCTTATCTTCTATATCTGAAATTCTGTCCTCACATTGGCTCATTCTGCTGTGCAGACTTTCAGTAGAGTTTTTAATCTCCTGGAAATCTGTTTGCATCTGTTTTATGGATTTCATTTGTTTCCTATATTGGTATTCCATCATGTTCCTCAGCTCCTCTCTAGATTAATCATGTGTTGTACTATGGGCACAATCATTGCTGTTATCTGAGAAATTATTTCTGATTTCATTTTTTTCAGATCCTCTTTTGTTGCCAATTCAGGGAGTTCAGGGATTCCAGGCAGTTGACTATCACATTCATCTCATTTTCCTTTGAGGATGCTCTAGGTGATCTGGAAGTCTGGTTTTGAGGCTTATTTGTGTGTCTTCTCATTTCAAAGAAGGGGAGTGCTGCTGGCGCCCAAGTGGCTCACCTCCTCAGTGCTAGGGGTGGTGGTATGTTGGCCCAGAAACCTCCTCCTCTGCACCGGGAGAGGTGGCACATCAAGGAGGAAGCCTCCTCCTCTGTGAGTTTGTAGATGTTTCAGTCCATAATCAGCTGGCTCCAAGACCGGAATGACAAACAGGCCTCACAGAGGAGAAACAAAATGGCATGCACAAGGCAGCAAAGGCAATAAGAAGGTTTAACAGTGTCTTTCTGCCCCTTTTATCTCATCCAGACTACTGTGAGAATGATAAGTCAATACATATCAGTTATAACCATCAATGTTAATGGTCTCAACTCAGCAATCAAACGAAACAGACTAGCAGAATGGGTCAAGAAGCAAGAACCAACAATATGCTGCATACAAGAAACACATTTAATTCAAAAAGAAACTCAAAGACTGAAAGTTAAAGGGTGGAAAACAATACTCCATCTGACAGGAACCACCCCCCCAAAAGCAGGAGTACTGTCCTCTTTGCAGATCAAGTGGATTTCAAACCAAAACTGATTCAGAGAGAAAAAGAAAGACATTACATCCTTGTAAATGGAACAATCAAGAGGAAGAGATCACAATCATTAATGTATACACACCAAACACTAGTATGCCCATCTATATAAAACAAATTCTAATGGACATGAAAAATCATATAAGCACTAATACAATAGTAGTGGGGGACCTCAATACCCCACTGTCACAAATAGATAGATCAACTAGACAAAAAATAAACAACAACAAAGTGCTAGAACTCAGTCAAACTCTTGAACAAATGAACTTAACAGATGTTTACAGAGTGTTCCATTCCACAAACTCAGAATAAACATTCTTTTCAGCTGCACATGGGGCATTCTCCAAAATAGACCACATACTCACACATAGAATATGTGTAAGTGCAAAGGATTTGAAGTTATCCTCTGCATATTATTAGACCATAGTGAGATGAAATTGGAGATCAATAGCAAAAGAAACTGCAAAAATTTCATAAACACGTGGAAATTGAACAACACACTTCTGAATAACCAATGGGTCTCAGAGGAAATTAAAGAAGAAATCAGACAGTTCCTTCAATTAAATGACAATGACAATATAACATATCAGAATCTATGGGACACAATGAAAGCTGTCTTACGAGGAAAATTCATAGCAGTGAATACATACGTGAGGAAAACAGAGCGAACCCAATTAAAAAACCTGATTTTGAACCTCAAGCTTCTAGAAAAAGAAGAGCAGGACAAACACAAAGCTCATACAAGAGAGGAAATTATAAAGATCAGGGCAAAAATTAATGCAATGGAGACTAAGAGAAAAATACAAAAAATCAATCAAGCCAAGAGTTGGTTCCTTGAAAGAATAAACAAAATTGACAAACTCTTAGCCAACCTTATCAGAAAAAAGAAAGAAAAGGACCAAATCCATGCAATTAGGAATGAAAAGGATGAAATTACAACAGTCCCAGCAGAAATCCAGAAGATCATCAATACCTACTTTGAGAACCTATATGCCAATAAAATAGAAATCCTAGAAGAAATGGACAGATTCCTAGGTACTTATTACCAAAGTTGAATGAAGACCTAAAAATTCTAAACAACCAAATATTAATCAATGAAATTGAAAACGTAATTAAAAACTTACCAACTAAGAAAAACCTGGGTCCTCGTGGCTTCACTGCTGAATTCTACAAGACTTTTAGAGAGGAACTACTGCCACCACTGTTTAAACTCTTAAATGAAATGGAAAGGGAAGTAATACTCCAGAATTCATTCCTGGAAGCAAGCATCACCTTGATCCCCAAAGCAGAAATAGACCCAAGTGAAAAAGAAAACTATAGGCCAATCTCACTAATGAACATAGATGCAAAAATCCTTCATAAGATACTGGCAAATAGAATGCAGAAGATCAGCAAGAAGATCATACACCCTGACCAAATGGGATTCATCCCAGGGATGCAGGGATGGTTCAACATATGCAAATCAATAAATGTAATACCCTATATCAATAGAGCCAAGGACAAAAACCATGTGATCATCTCAATAGATGCAGGAAAAGCATTTGACAAATCCAACATGCATTTATGATAAAACCCTACAACAAATTGGGATAGATGGTCTCTACCTCAATCTGATAAAGCCATCTATGAAAAGCCATCAGCCAATATCATATTAAATGGTCAAAAACTGAAATCCTTCACACTAAAATAAGGAACAAAACAAGAATGTCTAGTATCACCACTCCTGTTCAATATAGTTTTGGAAACAGCCATGGCAATTAGACAAGAGAAAGAAATAAAAGGAATAAAGATAGGAAATAAAGAAGTCATATAGTCCTTATATGCAGATGACATGATACTCTATATAGAAGACACCAAGAACTCCACCAAAAGCCTTCTGGACTTAATAACCAAATTCAGTAAAGTAGCTGGATACAAGGTCAACCACAAAAATCAATAGCTTTTCTGTACATGAACAACAGAGTCACTGGGAGAAAAATAGGGCAAACAATTCCTTTCACAATAGCATCCAAAAAACTGAAATACCTAGGAATTAACCTAATAAAAGAAATCAAAAACCTCTACTCTGAAAACTATAGCACTCTAAAAAGAGAGATTGAAGATGATATCAGAAAATGGAAAGACATCCCCTGCTCCTGGATAGGAAGAACCAATATAGTGAAAATGGCCATAATTCCAAAACTGTTACATAGATTTAATGCAATCCCAATCAAAGTTCCAACAGCAAATCTCACAGAGTTAGAGAAAATAATCCAAAAATTTGTTTGGAACCAAAAGAGACCATGCACTCTCACCGTGCACTGAACTAAAATCAAAATGGATTAAAGATCTAAATATTAAAACAGAAATGCTGAACCAGCTGGAACAGAGGTTAGGTAGAACTCTTGAAGACATTGCTGTAGGAAAAGATTTTATGAACAAAACCTCAGTTGCCTGTGAACTAGCAGTAACAATCAATAAGTGAGATCTCTTCTTACTAAAAAGCTTCTGCACAGCAAGAGAAACCACCAACAGAGTGAAGAGACAATTCACAATGTGGGAAAAAATTTTTACCAGCTGTTCCACAGACAAAGGTCTACTATCTAGAATCTATAAAGAAGTTAAAAAAATCAGACTTCCCAAATTTAAAGACCCAATCCAAAAATGGGCATCTGAAATGAACAGACATTTCTCATACAAAGAAGTAGAAATACCAAATAAACATGAAAAAATATTCAATATCACTGGTCATTTGAGAGATGCAAATGAAAACAGCATTGAGAGTCCACCTTACCCCAGAAAGATTGGCTGCTATCATGAAATCAACCAGTAACAAATGCTGGTGGGGCTGTGGGGAAAGAGGAATGCTGCTCCACTGTGGGTAGGAGTACAGACTGGTGCAACCACTGTGGAAATCAGTATGGAGAAACTTCAAAGAACTAGGACTGGAAGTCCCATTTGACCCAGCTATTCCCCTACTGGGTATCTTCCCCAAAGAATTAAAAGAATCATACCACAGTGATACATGTGCACCTGTGTTCATAGCAGCACAGTTTGTAATAGCTAAAACTTGGAAACAGCCCAAATGCCCATCATCTGGAGACTGGATGAAGAATATGTGGTTTTTTTATAAAATGGAGTACTACTCAGCCATAAAAAATGAGACATTAGAGACATTCATAGCTAAATGGATGCACATTGAGGTGTTACCCTTAAGTAAAATAAATAGGGCACACGTGTAAATACCGAATAGTTTCTCTAGTGTGAGAAACTGAAAGTGTAAATAAGAACTAAAAGGTATAATAGATACTGTGAAATAGGAAGAAAAGGGGCAAAGCGGAAGGGGAAGTGGGAGAGGTAGGGGAAGGAAAGAAGGGAATGGAATTAATATGAGAAAATGAAAAAATGGAAACAAAGTCTTTGTAAATAGGGAGGGATGGAGGGTTGAATGGAGGGCAGGGGAAGGGGGGAAAATAAGAACCAAGATGGATTATGTGAAGGTGCAAATTTTCAATGATGAATGTCATTATATTGTATACCTAAAATGTACCAATAAAATAAAATTTAAGAAATAAAACAGAAGCACTAAATCTGCTGGAAGATAGGTTAGGTAGAACTCTTGAAGATATTGGCATAGGAAAATTCTTTATGAACAAAACGTCAGTCACATGAGAACTATCACAAACAATCAACAACTGGGATCTCATTAAAGAGCTTTTGCACAGCAAGAAAAACCACCAAAAGCATGAAGAGACAACCCACAATGTGGGAAAACATTTTTACCGGCTATTCCTCAGACCAAGACCTACTATCTAGAATATATAAGGAACTCTAAAAAATCAGACCTCCCAAATTTAAAGATTCAATCCAAAAATGGGCATCTGAAATGCATAGACACTTCTTAACTGAAGTAGAAACAGCAAACAAATATATGAAAAAATGTTCAACATCACTCTTCATTCATGAGATGCAAATGAGAACAACACTAAGATTCCATCTCACTACAGAAAGAATGGCTGCTATCAAGAAATCAACCAATAACAAATGCTGGTGGGGCTGTAAGAAAAAAGGGAATCTTCTCCACTGTTGGTGGGAGTGTAGACTGGTGCAGCACTGTGGAAATTAGCGTGGAGATTCCTCAAAAAGCTAAAACTAGAGGTTCCATTTGACCTAGCTATTCCCCTGCTTGGTATCTTTCCAAAAGAATTAAAAGCATCATAGCACTAGATATATATGCATGGATATAACCATGTTTATAGCTGCATAGCTTATAATATTTAAATCTTGGAAACAGCCCAAATGCCCATCAACTGATGAATGGATAAAGATATAGTTTTTTAATACAGCCATAAAGGTAAACTTGATGCATTTATAGCTAAATGGATACACCTTGAGACCATACGCTTAAGTGAAATAAATTGGACACACCTGTGTAAATAGTGCATTGTTTCTCTGGTGTGAGAAACCAAAAGTGTAAATGATGATCAAAATGTGTGATATATATTGTGAAACAGGAAGAAATTTTTCAAAAGGGGAACTAGTGAGGAGGATGGGGGACAGAAAGGAAGGGAGAAGAAAAAATGAGAAAAGGAAAAGATGGAAACAAAGCTTTTGAAAATAAGGAGGGGTGGAGGGGTTGAAGGGAGGGAAAGTGGAATGGGAAAATGTAAGAACCAAGATATATCATGTACAGGTACAGATACTCTATGTTGTATGTGATCATTATGTGTGCCTAAAATGTACCAGTAAACTTAATTAAAAAGTCCAAACTGTAACAGGATTTAGCCCAAGGTCAGAGCAGTTGAATTCACTGTTAGTTAGCCATAGAGAACAGCCTTCCTGGAAAGAGTTGATCTGGGATACAATATGTAGCTCCTAGACATGTGAGCTGGATGTTGATGGATTGCCCTAAGCAAATCGATGACCTTTAGGAGATTGTCTGACTAAAACTCCTTTGCTCGTTAAATTTAACTATGCTTGCTTAATAACCTCAATATCTAAGAACCTCTAATTTGGAAAGGGCAAAGAAAATGTACTTTTTACATTTCTAAATATTCTGATTTACAAAGATTATCCATGAAATTTTGAATAACTTGTTTACCATGTGCTTAAGATATTTTTGAAAATATTGTGTGTTCAATGTGCTTCTTTGCATTCATCTTGCTAGATACTGATGTTTGTAGTCTGATGAATGTAACATTATGCATTGGTCTCTTCACTAGAGCTCTTTGAGAGAGATATATGGAAAGATGCTTACTTAGCTTAATCAAATCTAAATAATATAGCCAATGATAAGTCTGATATTTTAATCTACATGTAAATAGACTAGATTTGAGAATTTTCAGAGAGACAACACTTTCTAAAGGAGAAATTACTCTTTCCTTCTTCTTTCATCAAAACTAACACATAAAGAGGTTTGTGCAGAAATGTAAAAGTCATAGAGTCCTATCTTTTCACTTGTAAAATAGTGACTTTCTAACTCCCTTGACCCTGTTTGCAAAAGCTTTTCATGTTGCCTTGCTCCTGGGCTACTTCTCATTAAACTTTTGCTGCCAGTTGGAGTTAAACATCCTGAATATCAAACATTTATCCTTCCCTCTGTGCTCTACTTTCCAACAGCAGTGGTGTCTCTCATTTTATTTAATTTCCCAGTTAGCAATCAAGCAGTTATTTCTGATTCTCTGCAGTTCTCAACCTTTTTTTTTTTCATACCTAACTCTGAACTGTATTTCATTTCTTTTTGTTTACAGTGCCTAAACCCATTCATTTCTGTTGTTTCAATGGTTAGTTTCTCTTTTTTTTTGGTACCAGGGATTGAACTCGGGTCCTTGTACTTGCGAGGCAGGTGCCAGAACCACTGAGCTAAATCCCCAGCCCTATGGTTAGTTTCTTTTTACCAGTTCTTATGCTATTGTTGAATTTAGAGCAAGACAAACCTGCTAGCCCAATTCTAACCCATTATGCAGTTAAGATTAATCACATTGAATTAATTATCCAACCTGTTTGATACTTCATGAAATAAAACTTTATGCAGTGGAAACCTACACCATCAATTCCCTACTATTCTTCTACTCATATTGACAACCAAGCATTTCTTACCCAACTCCACCAATTTGGCAATTCTGTTTCCCATTTTACTTCCAGACATATCACATATATAGAAATGGTTTGAACAGGATCTGTGTCCTTAAATAACTATATCTAGCATATACACGGAATTTCATAGTTTCACTATGTTACATACTGACTCATTTGACATAAAAGTTTTATAATTCCCATCATTTCCATTTTACAGTTGGAGAAAATGATATTCAAAGAATAAAATTTCAAAGAAAAATAGGTCAAAATGGATTCTGAAGCTGAAGATATGTTCGTAGTTTGTTTTTGTTTGTTTGTTTTTTGGTACTGGGGATTGAACTTGGGTCCTTGCACTTGCACAGCAGGTTGCAAAACCACTGCGCTAAATCCCCGGCCCATAGTATTTTTGCTTTTGTTTTTGTTTTTGTTTTTTATTCTAAAACAAGTCTTTGCCCTAAGCTGCTTTTAAAAATATAGATTTAAATATAGATTACCTTATAATTTTCATTACTTTTCTTTGAATGCAATTAGATTGTGGCAAATGAATACTCTTTTCTAGTTATTTCAAAACATTAAATTGTTTGCATGATTTGACAGCTGAAATTCACTGGAGTTCTTTGTTTTCTTGACTCAGAATTTGTTGTTTGAATTTGTTATTATAAAAACACTGATACTACAGTTAACCTGCTATATTTTCGTGTAGGCTTAAACAATATTAAGATATCCAACTTTTTGTCATCACTTAGAGAAATGCTTTTCAAACATGTTCTAAATCCTGTTTTATGTGTTTTTATATTGTGCTTATATGTTAACTATTTATTAAATTTATGGATTATAATGTTAAGTTTGTATTGAATTATGAATTAAAGTCACATACTATTTTTAGGAATTGTAGTGATTCAGAACACATCTGAATTCTTAAGGAATTGTTTAAGACTCTATACCAAAACTTTACTAAACGTAACTTAAATAACATGTGTTTCTCAGATCAAGGTATTAAAAAATGGCCAGACAAGTACATATTTATTAATAAAATATTGAAAAGACATGGAAATACTTAAAATCACCTGTAGCTCCTACATTCAGATTAAACTTCTTAAATCTTATTCTTAGCTGGGCATGGTAGTGCATGCCTATAATCCAAACATTCGGAAGGCTGAGGCAAGAGGATTGCCACAAGTTCAAGGTCAACCTGGGCTACATAGTGAGTCCAAGTCCAGCCTAGACTACATAGTGAGACCCTGTCTCAAAAACAAACAAAAACCAAATATTTTGGTGTTATTCATTATTGTCCTGGAATATCATACAGTTCTTTGCAATACCAAGCCTTCATAAATATTAGAGAAAGAATACATTTATGAATTAGTGAATGGATGGTAGAAATACTCATGTATGATTTTTTAACAATTAGATCACATTATGGATAATGCTTTATCTTTTTTTTCACTTAATACACCCCTAGAAATCATCTGTATCCAGTATTCTGTATTCACATGTACTCAGTATTTTCATAGCTACATCATACCCAAGTTGTATAATTGAATGAGTTACCTCACTTCAGTGGATATGGAGAGAACTGACTTTTCATATCAAATCAGAGAGATAAAAGGAAGCATTTTGGTCAGAATGAGCAGTCATAACTTTAGAGAAGGTTATTTCCCTGTTATCTCTTAACTAGAAAAAGCAACTGAAGGCAGCACCTTCTTTTCTTCTCTTCAGGAAACAGTGGCTTTTAATTCTTCTCTTCTGAGGCCTCGTGTGATTGGAGAATGGATTGGTAGAGAAGAAAATGATGCTGATCCACTAGCTGCTGAAATGCTACAGCCCCCAGTTCCAAGAAGTAAAAATGAACAATGGGAAAATGAAGATAGTGGCTCTAGCCCTGCAGGAAGGTGAGATGAGATGTCTTCTAGTACTCTATTTTAATCATTAAAAGGGAAAGTAAAACCAAGCACATGATCTTGATGAAATCATTATAGTAATTTTACATATAAAATTGATAGACTCCACAGTGGCTAAAGAATAGCAAGGTTTAACAATTCTACAGTGTATATAAATTCAAAACATTATGTTGTACCCTCTAAGTACAATTTTATCTGTCCATTAAAAACTTAATTGCTCTGTTTTAAAATTAGAGTGTTATTATACTTGCCTTGGGTTTGGTTTGATTGTTTTCTGAACACTAGGTGGTTACCATCTTCTTGCTGGTAAAACCAATGGAGAAATAAGTCTAAGGTCATAACCTGTAAGTCTTGACTTACTATATTATTGAACAGCAAGTGGCTAGCTGTTAAGAATTATAGAGGGGGGACTTGTGATATACTAGAAAGACATAGTCATCAAGAAAACTATTAAATGTATAATGAATGGACTATAAGAAATGGAGTTGATGTGGAATATAAAGGAAAATCTTGGTTTAGAACCATTTAAGTTTATAGTGGAGAACTATGATTGATTATTATTTATTTTAGATTTTTCCTTTAATTTTTTAAACTATTACAATTTGTGAACTTGAAAGTACACATAACTGATTTCACTCAGAGCCCTGATACTTGAAATGGTGGCAGATTGGTCTTAAGCATCCATACATTGGTAGAAATGAAGTACCATAGGGTTGAAATGTCCAGATCATATTTAAGAGAAAAAGCTATTTGATGTTAACTATTTTTTGTCAATAGCAACTGCAATGAACACAACACAAAACAAAAAATGAAAATGTCGGGGAAGTTGGGGTGAAAAGCACTATGAGAGTTTGGTCTCAATCAAGATGAGAAAATGGATTTAAATACTCATGAGTTAAAATGTGACAAGAATTTAAACTTTCTCTAAGTGTCATTAGCCAATCACCATGAAGACTTTTCTATCCATGCCATAACCACAGTAACTTGGTATTTCCTATATTAAATTTAACAACAACCAATTAACTTTTTTTCTCAAAGAGACAATTGTACTTTCTACAATGTAATAACTTGCAGAAGTTCTTTCCTTTCACTTATCGCTTGGCTAGAGGGGAAGAAGTTGAGAATACTCATTAGTGTGCTTCAGGCATATATAAAATTGATTCAATTTCCATGAGAAATAACTTCCAAATTATTTAAATAGTTCAAGTGTCCCGTATAAAGGAGAAGAAACTCATTTTTTAAAATCCAGTTATCTTCTTTTTTGAAATGCCAGATCAATTTCACTTGCCAATGAAAGTAATTTTATTTTTAATACCAGACTTACGAAGTCCTGTAGACCTTTATCTTTATGCATTGTTCGATCTTTAGTTCTGAAATATAAAATAGAGAAATGTCAACTTTCATTTTCTTTCATTTAGTCATAATAATAATCAGAGCTATTTATTGCAAATGTTGGTGCTTTTATTTTCTTCCTAGCTTCAGTGAGTTTTTATTTCTTTCTAGAATACTCAATAAAGGAGAATTTTTTCTGCAATCCTCATTGAATCCTTTACTCAGACAATTCAGTTCACAAAGTTCTCTCTCAAATGTTTGTCTTGAAAAGTTGTTTTCACCTTTATTTTTCTCTATCTTTAAATTATGGGTTGTGATATTACCTCTGACATAAAAAAGTGGTGATGTCCTGCATAGATGCCCCATTATATCAGAAAAATATGTGCATATCTGAATTAAATGTAAAGAAGAGTATTAAACTATGAGTTAGAAATTATATTCCTCCCATCTTCTAATACAAAGCAAGATTTCTGGCCTAATGCCAATAACCTACATAGCATTAGATTTGATTTGAATGAATTAGAAAGGGTTAGAAATTTTTTAATTTTTTAACCAACCCAATGATTTTCTACACCCTTCAAATAACTGACTCTCAATTTTGATTCTCAAGCCTGAATTCATCCATTTTTCTTTCACCACTGGGACAGGCACATGGTTGTTATCAATAGACATCTATCAGGAGGTGTGGCTGTTACTAGATATCTGCTAAGTAAAACATATCAACAAGAATATATGTGCTAATTAGTTTCATTTATAATACCAGTTTTTCTTAATTCACTGAAAAGAAAGTTTTGTGCTATTATCTATTTCTTTTTTGTAAGAGACAATCTTTTTTGTCTATGTCTTGTACTCAGATTAACTATTTTGAAAATAATGATAGTCTATTGGCTATTGTTATTCTTTTAGTATCTTGTTATGAAATTTTGTTTTATTTTACATGAAACAAAAAAAATATTAAAAAAGGACTGGTTATAGTGCATCTTTGTTTTTTATCCATTTCTCTAACTTGGTTTTTCCTATTGTTTAAGTCTTATCTGAATGGCTGTTATTACAATATTCCATCTTTAGTACATAGCCACATTTACCATTCATACAGAATTATACATATATGATAGGCTAGTGTACTCAACCTTGAGAATCTTATGATCATAAACTTACCTGAAATATTGTCCTGGAGCTGTTTTTGTAAGCAACATAGCATACCTGAACATTTTTCTTGGCCCATTCCCCCCAATACAACATTGTATAAAGAGGGCCAATAACTTCGGTATGCATAGCTGACACATTAAAGGGTTGGGTGCTAAAATAAAGGCAATCTAGAGAACAATATAGAGAAACTAATGATATAAGAGAAGAGCTGCTGATATGAAGTCAATGATCCCTATATGGTCTCTGGACAAGACTCAAGAGATCTGTGAATCTATGGAAATCACAGGCACAATGTTGTATGTGTCATTAATGGACATTGTTCTGCCAAATCTTTTTTATTGTCTCAAATAAGTTCAGAATTAGGAGAGCTTAGAGAAGAAATTGAAGCATCTAAGTAAGAAAAGAAAGAAGGGTTCATAAAAGAGAGATATGAATGTGTTAGGAAATGATTGAAGACTTTCTGTTTGTCAGACACCACCTGCTGGCATCAGTTGCTATAGCTTGTCTAGATAGCTAGTGGGAAAACATACATATTCATTGTACATTCAGAATTATAAAAATAATCACAAATTTATAATGTAAATGTAAACAAATACTGAATTTAATAAGCCTATATAATCTTATTTTAAGCTATCTTAATTAGAATTTGCAATAGCTGTGTAATGAATTTCCTACAATTACTAGTTAAATCTTAAATGTGAATTGGTATATAGACTCATCAAGCCTTGAAAACCTAATGAGACTCCTTTAAAGCTGAACCAACTTATTAGAGTAAGATTATCTATAAATATTATAGATCCAGAGTTAATCAGCTTTGTTAACTAAGCAGTTATTAGGTTGTAAATGTGCCATAAAATTAATAGACATATTGCAATTTAGATATACATATTAAATATTAAAATACAAGCCAAATTCACTTCTATTAAGAAGTTTTCTTTTTCATTAAAGCTCAAGCTGCTTCTGATTTGTTAATGAACAAACCCTGGAAATATGACTTTTCCATGGAGAGGCAAACAATACACAAGTGAATATATGAATATATCCCATAAATTCAAGTAGTGATAGGTGATGTGATGGAAAATAAATTAGGATAAGAAGAAAGAAAATGAATTGAAGATGGATTACTCTTTTGCATATGAAGCCTAAGAGCAACAACAACAAAAACAAAACCCTACCAAATTTTGTCATATCTTGGTCATTGTAGTCATGACAGAAAATATGTAAAACATATGGCAGAGATAAAGTCAAATTAAGTAGTTTAGGAATGCTCTAACAAGAGTAACTAAAGAACAAGATCCTTACAAATATCTAAAAAATATACAAAAATTATACCTTATGACAAATTAAAGTCAATAAATACATAAATCATTCACTTATTTCAGAACATTTATTTATTTAGGTAGAATATCAAAATTCAGATAATTTCATGAAACACAGCACTAGTTATCCATGGACTCCATGTCCTTTAGGCAACATTTGGGGCTTAATCTATATTCAGTTCTTCTAGCCCTCAGATATATTGATGATCGAGCCACACATTTTAATCAGACTAAAGAAGGCACATGCTTTAATCCTCATGAAATTGCAATGGTCATTGTGGGCTGATGAATAGGAGTCATGCATTTATAATCTATTATTTGTTCATCATCTTTCACATTCATATCCACATTTTTTTGTTTCACTACCAATCTTCCTGTTTCTCTGGATTTTTTATAGCTCTCAAGATAAGACATATATATCTACTTAAAATAAATTTGAATTTTTTAGTGTGTATGTTTGAAAACAGACTCTAAAAGAAAAAGTAAATGTATTAAATATTTATTGAACATTAATACCAGATAATGTGCTTGAAACTGGATAAGATCAACTTGAAAAAAAATCCTAGATCCAAAGCACTTGCTTTAAAGTGCAGAGACTCCCATCCCCTCAAATTCTTATTTCTGCAGCTTGGTGCACACATGCTGGATATATAACAAACATTTAATCTGTTAAACTGTTTTCACATCAATTTACCATTAACATCATATTTAGACATGTTTTTAAATAGGGCTCATACATAAAAATATAAATGCAACAAGTGACTGTGAAACTTTCTCTGATCTCTTCAGAACCTTAGTGGTAAGAAATCTTTTAATTTCTGACTAGAGTCAAGAAAAGACACAGATTCTGCCTACAAGGCTCTGAGGGTGAATTCCACAAGTTCAGGAGATAGTTCACAAGAGAAATCGCCCAGTTTTCACCATGGAGAGCTCCTGGAGTCAGATCAAACTAATGTTTACCACACAGAGTGAAACAGAATGGAGCAAGGACAGGTACATGGGGGTGTGGGAGACAGGAGGCAGACAGCAAAGGCTGCACTTGGACCGGCAGGCACAGGGGCTGGGCACTTTAAATAATAAGTTACCCTTATTAACCAAAGCAAAATGGATTCCTCAAGTATGTTAACATCAAACTGAAATATTAACTGCTCTTCTTTTTCATAAGACCTCTTTTGGTTTCCTTTCTCTCTATATGGGATGTTATACATCAAGAAGAAGCAAATCTCCAGAATGCTGTCCTGGTGTTCTTTGAATACGTAATGTTACTCGTTTTGACTGAGAGACTGCTCTGCATGCTTTACTTATCTGAACTCATTCTATCTTCATGAAAAGTTTTTTTTTTTTTTTTGGTACTGGGGGATCGAACTCGGGAGCTTGCGCTTGAGAGGCAGGAGCTGGAACCACTGAGCTAAATCCCCGGCCCTGAAAACATTATTATTATCCCTGTTTCAGGAATGAGCAAACCCAGAGTGTTTCCATACCTGTCCCAAGATTAAATAGCTAGCAAGTCATTGTCTTGTTATAAATCGTGCCTTTAAATGTTTTACCATACAAGCTGGGAGAGGAGTTCTATCAATCCTGTTATTAAGATTTAGGCTCAGCTCTGGAAAAGAGGGGGCGCAGATTAAAGGATTTAGAATTTAAGTGCTCTTAGAATTACCTCAACCTCTTCTTCTCTTCAGCTTACTGACCGGTGCTATTTCCCTTAACGATGGTATTTTTCACTTGCATCTTCAAACTATGGGGCAAAAGAAGAAAAAGCTGTTACTACTGCTTTTCTAATGCTTACAGACTTTGCTAAATGTGATTTTTTTTTAATTTCTCATTTTCACATTGTGGTCATTCATCTTCCACATCTTTTAGCAATAATTTGCCAATCCCCATGCCATCTCCCTTTCCAAAAATATGTTCTCTCTTCAACATCATTCATAGCTTGGTGAAATCAGTGTCAGCATCAGTCATTCTTCCCAAACCTAGCCTCTCATTGCCTTTGCCTACTCTTTGCCACTGGACTTGAATTCCATCTCACCTCACTCACTCATTCCCTCTGTCACGCCCTAGAGTAAACCTTCTCTTTGGTGTGATTTGCAATTTGTAACGACCATTTCAGGAACCTCACTCTCTACCATCTCCTGTCCTCATTCTTTTCCTCAGATAACCCACTTTAACTGGGACTGACAATTTGTTGATTCTGCCAATTTTTTACTGCCCCTCACCACCTTGTTCCTCATTTTTCTCTTATTTAGCTTTTGTCCATGGGCCAGGGCTGTAATCAATCCCTTGGACACATCCTTAACTCCCTCACTTCCCATTTCCTTTGTGTTTTACTTTCTTTATAAAGCTCTACCCTGTTGAAATCTGATTCACTTATGCTAGATGCAAGCAGCAAAGGCTGAAGAACATATGGCTGCACTGGTCCATGTCAGTGAACTTCTGATCACCATCCCCAGGAACACACTGGTACGTAGCCAGGGAAGCTGCTGCCTTTGCCTGGTGTTCACACATCCACTCCTCTCAGTGAGGAGGCCCGTCTTCCCTTCTCAACTCCGATTTCCAACCCTCTGCTTTCCTCTGTGTCTGTGGGTGAACTGCCCATGGTCAAGACAACCACTTGCCTTGCTCAGGACTCAAGGTGATCACCCCTCTTAGCTCTAGATCCTCAGTCTCATTCATCTATGACCACTGATTACTTTCCTGTGTTCCTGGCACCATTTCTTCTTCTAGATCATCCCGATCAGCATCA
This sequence comes from Heterocephalus glaber, assembly GCF_053883595.1. NCBI lineage: Eukaryota > Metazoa > Chordata > Mammalia > Rodentia > Bathyergidae > Heterocephalus > Heterocephalus glaber. The sequence goes on from NW_028258344.1 coordinate 13,128,839, forward strand.
AAGCACAGGCTTCTCTATAAAAGAGGCAGCCTCAGCCAAGCATAGTGACTCACACCTGAGATCACAAGTTTAAGCCCAGCCTGGAAAATTTAGGGACTTGGTGAGACCCTGTCTCAAAATAAAAAATAAAGAAGTGTTGAGGATGTAGTGCAGTGCAAAGACCTGAGATTCAATCCACAGTACCGCCCCCCAACACACAAAGGCAGCCACTCTAGCCTGCAGCTGTTTCTACTCTCTTTCATTATCTTTACAGCCGAGCTCCTCCCAAGTGTTATCTTATGTTCACTGTCTCCTCTCCTAGCTGTCTTTTCCAAATAAAAGGTTATTCCCACTGTGTACTGAAACTACCCTTATCACCATTACTAGGTAGGCTCCTGCCAGTGTTGCCTGGTGTCATTCCAGTGACATGACTTGTGCCTTCAGACTCCATAAAGTCTAAGTTCCCATCCCACTTGACCTTGCAGTAGCAGCTTTGAAATCTCATCTCTCAGTTCTTTATTCACATGTTTTCCTCACAGTACTTATCTGTAATTGTGAAACTCAAGACACCCTAAGGACCAAAATTATTTGCTTAATTAACAATAGCAAAACCTGAGCACTGTAGATTTATTTTACCTACTAAATGACAAATACTGATACATAATGATGTGGAAATACTGATGTCTTCAGTAACAGAGTCAGGCCTCAGGCCTTCCTGTGGCTGTTTTGTAATATAAGGTTTATGAGGAGGAGTACATTCACCACCAAGGACTCAAGAAAATCAGCTGTGGGCCTGGAATCAAAATTTAAGTTTACATTTGGATAGATGTGCTTTTTTGTAAATAGGCATGTTTTGAACCTTGATCATTGTTGACCTTTAAAATATAATTACATATTTTATAAGCACAGGAGTAAACATTGCAATTATGCATATTCATATAAAATAACATCTTCAAGATAGAGTAGATAATAACTTACATGAAACATGTAATTTCTAACCATTTTATATATATATGTGTGTGTGTGTGTGTGTGTGTGTGTGTGTATAGGTACATAGGAAATAGGCATTGTTAGAATCTTCATAAAATACCTTCTTCAAACAGTAATACTTTGGGAATTATTATTTACTACTAAAAGGGAAAATTGCCAAAGAACTGTAGCTTGTCTTTTTACAGTAAAGCAAAAAGCACATTTTGTTAAGTATAGAATATTATTAAATAAATATTTTGTTATCTTTTAAGTTTACAATATAAAAATGCATAAAATCATAAAGGAAAATATAACTGATTTAATCAACAGACACATAAATACAGGTGTTTGCCACTCTGCTACACATACTAGCCCTTTTTTAATTGTCACACCACCCTATATGGTAGATACTACTATAATCTACATTACATATTAAAAAAAACAAGAAAAGCTAAAATAAGTAACTTGGCTAAAGTTATTTGTCATATTAATAGACTTTGTTCATTTGACTCTCAAAGCAATATGTGCATGTGTGTGTTTTTTATTCTAATCAAAAGCTAAAGTGATAAATAAGTGATCATAATATATAACAAAGCATTTAACAGTGATACCAGAAAGTTATTTCAGAGTTCATTGCTAAATTTTTCTTTTCCCAATAAGATCATTTATGAATTTTTGCTTGTTTATATTTGTGTTTACTTCTTTTAAAGCTACTATTCAATAAATACTATTCCTTTGTAATACTAATACTATTCATTTGTAGAATTTAATTGTCTCAGGCCTTTTCCATGACATTGGCATTATTCATGCCACTTTCCTGAAAAATGGTGCCATATCTGCTTTTATCTGATTCTTTCCTGTATAAATTCAGATTAAACATTTTTTTGGAAAAAGGTCTTCATAGATGATATTATGTACTTCTTCACTGTATCATATCAGAAGATACATAATGTCAGTTTCCCTATTATTGTTGATGTTCATTAGATCAACTTGAATAAGGTGGTGTCTGCCAGGTTTCTCTACCATAAAAGTATCATTTGCCTGTTTTAATAAATAAATCATCTGCCACTTTTGTTTGGGAAAATATGGCACAGATTAATTTCTTCTGCTTCTCCCACAAAATACAACTATAAACTGAATAAAGGAAGAGTCATCCAAAGGAAAACTGTTCAAAGTGTAAGAGGAACCTGGAATGGTTAGGAGCCTGGAAACTGGAGAAGTACAATAGCAGCAGGGTGCCTTGTAAGGATCCCCCTTCCCAGAAGAATAAGGCAACCTAGGTGTGGCATTTCCCAAACTCAAACTAGAGAAGATGGCCCAGGTTCATTTTTTCCTACTAACAGGAGCTCCTCCAACAACAGCAGGAGAATCAACACAGACACAAACCAGGAGCCTCACTAGGAGTAAATGGTCAGGGAAGCACTGTCCTTCGCTGCCAAATTTGAGGTTCTCCTTCCCCACTGAAGATTCAAGGGAAACTGAGTGGCACAAGCAGGAAGGAATCTGCCTCTATAGTAACTTATCCTGGAAGCCTTTATATCAACATGGGACTGAGATCTTTCTCTTGTTTGGAGACAACAGGCAGATCAGCCTATTTTAATGGACAAAAGGAGGCAACATCCCTTTGCAACAAAGTTTGCCATGAGGAACCTTTTCTACCCAAACTCACATACTTCCTTCATCCACCTGGAAGTATAAGATTATCAACCTGGGGATGGTCCCTCTGCTCCCTCACACAACACTCACAGGGATCAGTGGGAGTCACAGCAACAGCAGATATACCACACAGACCAAAACTGTATTTCAAAAACTCTTGATAATTAAATTGTTACTGTAACTACAAGCTACAAAGTTAGGCTAGGATATGCTAGTGGCTGCCTTCTAAAATAAAAGATTTACCTAGGACCCAGGGACTCTAAACTCATAGCCAAATGGGACAGGATACAATTTTCTAAAGCACCATGCAAAACGAGAACTAGGCTAGTCACAATTTGAATGATCCAAAACCATGAAATGATGCTTGCACTGAGGTGAATCAGATGATAGAATTTCAGGCAAGGAATTTAAAGCAATCATCATAAAAATTATTCTATAAGAAATTTAAAATTCTCTCAACAAATAAACATATAAAACATCAGCAAAGAAATGGATATTGTAAAAAAAGAACAAAATGAAGATTATAAAACTGAAAAATCACAGAAATAAAACAAAGCTTGTTAGATGAACTCAATACTAGGGTGGAGATTACAGAAGATAAAGTCATTAAGTGTGAGGACAGATGCATGAAATTTACCCATTCTGAACAATAGAGAGAAAGTAAAATGAAAAAATATATCAAGTATCGGGGACCTATGGGAGAAAAACAAAAGATTTGAAATTCCTATAACTGAGTCCCAGACAGAGAGAAAAAGTGAGTGGATTAAACAAGAACTAGAAGGAAAAAAATTTGAAAAGTTCTCAAATATCCTGTGAGATATAAATCAATAGATTTAAGAATCTTAGAAAACCCCAAATAGAATAAACCCAAAGAATTTCATGCATTGACTATCATAACTAAACTTCTGAAAGCCAATATGAAAAAGAAATCTTGAAAGCAGTCAGATGTGCATACAGAGATATATATCTTAAGGAGAACATCAATTTCAACTGTGGACTTTATTTGAAAATAAATCTTGGAACATTGGGAAAAAAGAAAACAGAGTTAGGAGTATAGTCAATGGATTACCTTCATGAGTCTTACAAATGATATTTGATTATTGCAATAAAAATTACAATGCTATGTGATACACAAAGAAATAATATTTAAAAGTAGGAAAGGAGCTAGTTGTAGTTGCACATGCCTGTAATCACAACACTAAGGAAGTTGAGGCAAGAGGATCAATAATTTGAGATCAGCCTAGGCTACATATAGAGTTCAAGGCTAGACTAGAATAGCAAGACCCTGTTAACAAAAACTAACTACAGAAAAGATAAAGGAAGTGAAATGGAAATAAGGCGTCCATATTTTACTCAAAGTAAAAACTGTTGATACTTGTATGACAGTGTACTAACTGTGATACATCTCACACATATAACACAAACAGCAATTATGGAAAATACTTTATAAACACATAGACTTAAAAGCAGTATAACTATTGCAAGACAATTGAGTGGAAAAAAGGATAGTCTTTTCTACAAGTAGTTCTGGGACAGTTATATGCACATATATAAAAGAAATACAATTGTTTTGTAAGAAATCTTAGTATGGTAAAATATATATCCCATTACTTGTGTTTTGCTTGAATGAATTTGTTTAGTAAAACAGGGAATAATAATCTGGACTTCCTAGCTACTCTTTAAATAAGCAATAAAATCTTTTAACATGGAATGTTAATTCCTAGTGTACAACAGTTGGTGTAAGTGGATTCCTCTTTTAAGTGAGGTCAGCTCCTCCAACTTATTTGGGAATTTTTTGGTGAGGTATCAAAGGATGTCTTAGAGAGACCCGGTATTTCCAGTGTCCTTGGGGATATCTTAAATAATACGTGCATACATTTACATAACAAAATGGAATGACAATTTTTTGTAGATTTTCTTTACTCACCACAGATAATTAACATTTAAACATTTCTTCAGTTTAAAGATGGAGCCCAAGACTAAAGGATTAAAACAGCAGCAGCAGCAGCACAAGAAACTTCTGGCAGCAATGCTTTCTCAGGATTCCTTTGAGTCCATCCACAGCCCTACCCCATCTGTAACAGAGGAAGATATTGATAATGAAGATGATGCAATGGAGTTGCTGGGTAATTTTAAAAATTAATAATTTCTCATTTTTCTTCTCTGTAAAAGTATGTAGTGATTAAGAGGTTTCAAAAGTTTTTGAATAGTTTTATCTTTGGGAAAAGAAACCATTAAACACATACTTTCTTTACCTGAGACTTTCATGAAGTTGCATGTAAAAACTAAACTGAAGTAACTTAAGCATGTGAAATATTTATTAGACTGTATTTTGTGCTCTGTGTATGCAGCACTTTCCCTTATGATTACTTAATCAAGTTTTACTGTGTGCAACTGTGATAAAAATTCAAGTGTGTCTGCTTCATTCTCTGATTATAATTGCCTTGATTATATCTACTGTCTATAAAATATACCCAAAATACATACTCCAGTCCTTATTCCAGTATGTTATTTTAAAGATGTTTTAGAAAAATAGAATAAAGTTAAAAGAAACAGATAGTAAACTAATACTTTATGTCTTTCATAAATGATGAGGAAGTTTGCAAAGATTTCTCAGTCTTTTTAGGTTCATTACTTTCATGAAAACTTTATAATGTATATGTATGATACCTTTATTTTAATTGAGGCATATGTATGTTTTTGCTTCAACAGAAGTCTCTTCCTATACATTTTTTTAAATTGAACTTTGCTTTGGAAAATCATTTTTCCAAGAGAAGGAAATGAAATTTTATTTCAGGTAGAGTGATCCATATATAAAACAATGTTTTAAATTCAGTGGTATTTGTTATCTATTATAGTAGTACAAGTAAGTATCACTTATTTTATTATAAATAACACAATGTCTGAATGCTTTGTGGTAATATACCATTGTATTTTAACTAAATAGAGAATACATACAAGGATTTGAAAGCTTCATGCAAACTTTACATGTAGAATATGGAATCTCAGGAAAACAACTATTTAAATTTTTTTCTAAATCATATTTCTTGTTATATGTGTTGATGACAGTAAATTACTTTCATTATAATAAATGATATATGTCTCCATGTATAGACCTACAAAGGTGTTATTTAGTCAATGGTAGCAGGTTCAAAGATGTGTTCTGATGGTATAAATAACTGCATTCATTCCAGTTAAAGAGACTGTAGCATGTCATTTTCGCTAACATGCTATTGGTCCTTTTTCTTTTTATTTGTTTTTGAGCAACTAAGTCTTATCTTCCCACCTCCATGCCATTAATGTGGCAAAAGTGTCAGATGTGGCCATGGTACTCTCATTCAACTTGCATTCAACAAACATTGGTTGAGCACTTGTTACATATCAGGTACTAGCTTGGTCCTGGGGACATAAATATAAAATAATAATGGTGACTGCAGAAACTTTGCATTGTAGCTTTCAAGATGAAATGTAAACATATCACTTCAGTGGCTTTCTTTGTCTGTGAAAATTGAATTTAGCACACAGTTTTATCTAGAAGTAACACCTACTGTAGAATTAGGCAATGATGATAAGAGAATGTTTCTTGGAGAAGGTAATTTCTCCATTAGTGCTGAAGAATAAGTAGTTATGGACCGGGAATTTAGCTCAGTGGTTCCGCCACCTGCCTCGCAAGCGCAAGGTCCTGAGTTTGATCCTCAGTACCAAAAAACAAAAGAAAAAAAGAACAAGTAGTTGTGAGTTTAGCAGGTGGAGTGTAATCATTACTCTGTAGGTTTGCTCACCTGGGTGTGGGTTCTTTTGCAACTGTGCCCCAGGAGGGTGCCTGGACATTTTTCCTTTGCTTTGCTCAGCAGCAGTGAAGAGGGTGCATGAGATCAAGGGATTCTTTAAGGAGACCCAGGGGTCCACTCAGTGCTGGTCTCCCTAGATCTGAGCTGCTCTGTACCCAACTTTCTAGTCTTGCAAGCTGAAGACCAGAGGATTTGGTTTTAGTCTACCTGATGAGCAAATAATAACTGATCGTGATTAATTCTTTTTTTCATTTAGACATTTTAGTTTGTGTTGTGAGCACATTTAATAATGAAAACCACTGGAAGGCTTGAACTTTTTGTAATCTCAGATATCTCAGCACAAGTGGCTAGTGTAATAAAGTTGGTCTCTAAGTTTGAAACTTTCCCTATAATATCATGGAATCTTTTAAGTACACTGGGTTATTCCCTAAAATAATGCCATGTACATTTCCTATTTCTGAAACTAATTACAGAGAAACATGTGATCGTGTCTATTTGAGGAAAATACAAATGTTAATTTCTTGAAACTATCTGAAATCTAGTACGTGGACTCACTGCAAGATGCAATAGGGAAAATTGGTATTTAAAATATCTTTTTGAATCTACTGTAATGTTGAAGAATAAGTGTGCTAGGGGCCGGGGACTTAGCTCAGTGGTTTCACCACCTGCTGTGCAAGCACAAGGGCCTGAGTTTGATCCCCGGTACCAAAAAAAAAAAAAGAATAAGTATGCTGTAATGTATGTGTTCTTAAGGATTTAACTTGTTGTTGCTGTCTATACTAAGCTATAACTTGTTGAAAACTAATCATTATGCATGGGAAACACTCTGTAAACCTTGTAAAGTGATAAATAAGTAAAAGGTATTATTATTAGCTAACATTAACATAAAAAGGAATTAATCCTCAGTAAAATTCCCTGATTTAAAGAAAAAATCATTTAGTTGAACTAGTAAATGTAAGTAAAACTTTTGATTCTTGTTTTGTTTATTTAAAAAATCCAGCATTGTTAATATATACTGATCAATATTTAATCCTATTATTCACTGTTGTGTAAATGTGTATTTGTAGATTTCTGATTGTATTGGGCATGTAAAAATAATATAGTACAGAACCTATAATCTTTTAAGATTATTTTCTGTAAAATTGTATTAAACATTACATATGAATTCATAGCACAAAAGTAGCTTGATATGAAATTAATACTACCTATCAGAATAAATGGCCAAGCTTGTGCATTAAAAAAAGACAATGGTTTTAAGCACCTCTGGAATTTTCTCTAATTACAGAAGATGTTGAATATCTGCCAATTCACCTCAAACCATAAAAGTAAGATATTGTCAAGTATTTTAGTAGTTCTACCTGGTAATTAATGACTATGACTACAATAAATTTAAAAATCTTTATAGAAAAAAAAGTCACGTATTATTAAAAATTTTAAATCAGTAATTTTTCAAAAATCATACAAGTTATAATGGTGGAATAAGAAATTTATTAAAACATATATTTAGCTCTATTATTGTCACAAAAAATCTGAGAAACTTCATTAGTTTAAAAGGTATTTCAGCTTGTAAATGTGAGCCCATTTTCATTACATTACATACATTTATTATCTTATTCTTGTTGAAACTCAAATTGTAATTATGTGTGTTTATTCTCTACATGATCTATATTCATTTTAAAAACAATCAAAATTATATGTAAGACACAACTTTTTTCTTATATGTTGTAGTGTGGATTACTTTTAAAATTTTTTGGTTTTTCTCAGAATTGATGCTGAGCCAAATATCACAAAATCGCATTTCAGAGATGCTGAAATGCTCTATTAAATTTGGAGCTAAAATTATATTGGCAAAAACAAGATGATTTCAAAAAGATTTTGTTTAAAGTGAATAATTAAGAACAAATATAGTGACATTCTTTGTTGAATGGAGTCTGAGTTTCAGTAACCTCAGTATCCTACCTAGAGAGGCTCATTACATTAAAGCACCCTTCTCAAATTCCTTTGTATTGTGACCAACCTTTTATAAAGTAAATATTCACTCCCCCCACCCCACCCCCATACCTGGGATTGAACTCAGGTCCTGGTGTTTGCACAACAGGCGGCAAAACCACTGAGCTAAATCCCCAACTCCTTCTCTATTGTATTTAAATTGAAACTTTCTTAAGACAGAAAACTCCCATATTGGCAAATTACAGGCGTTTCACCTAATGGACAATGGATGCTGTCACTCAGCAATATTAAACTAGCCAAGTTCTTTCAACGTGTCTCCTGGAAACGATGAAAAGTCTTGCTAACAAGTTTTGATTAATGCAGTTCATATCACCTTATTTTCTATTATACTTTTTCAATATATTTTATAGGAATCCTTAAAATATAGTCCTTCAGAGTAGAAAAGTCACATAAGTTATAAAATAATTTTAGCATAGATTTTAGAAAATGACTTCTTTGTTACTTTTTTTTGTTATGTTAAACCTTTTCTTGGAATTCTTATTTTGCTTTTGTTAAATGTGACTCATGGCCCCTTCTCTTCCTTTTATATTTACTTGTTTTGTGTGTAGAATCATATTCGTGTTTTATTTTTTATTATTCATTTTTGTTTCATTTTTGCAAAATATGAGACCATTTGCCAATGCCAATCAGAATTTGTAGATATTGCCTTTTAAATAAATATAATACTGCATGCCACACAAATATGTGCATCATCCTACATGGTATACTTCTATGGTGCTTAATAGAAATATTGCCCTTTTACCCTGAAAATTATTTTTCAATGACAAAAGTAGATCATTATAGCAGAATAAGGTCAATAGTGTACAAATAAAACAAATTACAGATCAATTTCCCTTTTCAATTGTGTAACAGGTAAAAATTACAGTTTGATAGGTAGCTGTTTTCAATATACTTGTGGGTAGGGTTGTATCATATATCTTTGTCACTTTGAATAAGTCACAAATTGTTTGACACATATCCATGATAGAAGTTAATGTATTTTTCTTAATATTTATGCTATAGGTTTTTACAGAGCACTTTGCAGAGGGAGCGAGTCTCAGTGTGATGTGAAATATATGACATACGCTCAAACCACGGGGCTAAATTCTAAAACCCAAAAACAGCCCTCATGCTGTCTCTTGCTAGGTTTGTCACCTAAACTACAAGAAATTAATTGTAAAATTCTGGTGACAATATATGACCTTCTTACTCCACAGAGATGTTATAGATATAAAAAGTAAGGTACTCTCCGAAAGTCTTATTAATTTGTTTGTCATTGTTAACAGGAATATTGGAAAAAAAGACAATAGAATTTATGTTCCAACCTTTTTCTAAACTCATATTCTATAACTCTATAAATCTAAATTCATATTCTATACTTTGTACAGTTATAAACAAAGAAAAAGGTTTTCTTTAACTGAGAAATTGTCCACCAACAATAAAAATAGGTGTATACCACAACATAATGAAAGGTTTGGAGAAAAAGCCAATAAAGCTAAAACTGTATTTGCAAGCCAAAATATGTAATATGTCAATGTGAAGCATTATTTCTTTTATTGTTGATATTGATATTTAAGGAAGGACTGACATGTTTGTGATTGGTTTAGGATGTACAGCAAATTACTGTCTTTAATTTTCTTGCATATAAATGTGTAATTTCTGGGAGGAAAATAAAAATGGTTTGTGCATACACACATCTATACTAACAAAAGTAGAGGGGAGAAAGGAATAGGAGGAAAAGACAAGAAGATAAAAAAATAAAAATTTGTACTATATGTTTACATACCCATCTATAAATTAAATCATACAGCAAAATGCTTTCAAATTATATTGGTAAATATGGAAATATTTGAAGCATTTCAATTTTTATCTAAGCAAATCTCAACCAAATTAAAAATTAGTGTTAAATATATTCAAGGTTTTGTTGCTTTTGAAATAAACTTATCCTTTTAAAATACTTAATAAAATGGTGATGTCATACTTGAAGATCATTTGTTTAACCATGGTAATGATTTTCATATAATTTTGAATGAATTTGAATTTTTGGTTCTGTGTAAGAACTATTTGAAAGAGAGGCAAAAACTACAATTTTATTATTTTTTTTATTGGTTGAAAATGAGCAAAGAAAGTGTAATAATTTAGAAAATTTGTGTTTTAATATCAAAATCAATAGATATTAAAGAGTATTACAACTCTTCTAGCTGAATTGTATAAAACTGTCTAACTATGGGCATCTGTTTAGGTTTCTATATATCACAATATCTCTCACAACTTAATCATTTCTAAATAGAAACTTCAATAGCAAATACACCTTGACACATAAGTGGTCAAAACATTTCGGTTATTTTCATCATTTGAAAAACAGCAGTTTTTGTGAAATAAAGCTTTATTCAAAAAGTTCTTTAACAGGTATTTTGTGAACTCATTTTCAAAATCCCAAATATTTAAAATGTTCTTATGTATGAATATATGTTTTTGAACTAAAATATCATGATTTTCTTTTCCACATATATTATGTTTATAATTTCAGAGAGTAAATATCCTTAACAATAATGGATATATACTTTTATTGCTCTAAAACTTTTAAAGAGGAGAACTGAGCCACATAATGGGAAAAAAATATGATGGTGCTCCAATAGAGATTAAATTATACCAATGATTATATTGTTTTAAGGGTTTTAGTTTCTTTGTACAAAAGATAATTGAATGTCTTACATAAATATAGAATTAATTTGCTTATATTACAATGAAAACTTTTTAAATTTTTAATTTCTTTAACAATTACTTTTTCAAGAATTGCCAGAAGAGGGTATACTGCGTCAGCTACTCTGTCTCTTAAGCATTATCATATTTATGTTTTAATTACTGACACTTAGGGACTCTGTATTTCAAAATTTAATATAAGATGGGTGCAGTGACACATATCCATAATCCCAGATATTTGAGAGGCTGAGGCAGGAGGATCCAAAATTCAAGGCTAGCCTGAACAACTTTGCAATACTCTGTCAATGGATGGAGAGAGAGACGGGGTGGGGGGTTGGCAAACAGAAAGAGAGAGAGAGAGAGAGAGAGAGAGAGAGAGAGAGAGAAATAGTCTGGGATATAACTCATTGTGAAGGCCCTGGATTCAATCTTCACTACTGAAGAAAAAAAATAGTATTAATATAATAAACCAAATTTATATTAGTCTTACAAAATTAATTTTATAGAAGCAGTGCTGTATATAGTATAGTACCACAGGTAATAATAAGATGAACCTAGTCTGCAGGTAGTTTTTTTTTAGTACCAGGGATCGAACTCGGGGCCTTGCGCTTCCGAGGCAGGCATGGCACCGCTAAGCTCAATCCCTGGCATTCTGCAGATAGGTTGTACTTTAGTTCTATGACTTGAGAAAAGTAATTTTTTCCTTTAAATATCAGATTTGTCATTAGAAAAATGGGAGTAATAAAAATACTTATATATGATTAGTGATACAATACATAGAAAATTCTGTTGTTAAAGAATTATAGCTAAAGATGTATTATTATAATTCATATAATTTTATACAAATCTCTCCTATCTCTATCTAATGTGTGAAGCTCAGTACATGTAGTAGAGAAAGTAAGAGCATAGGAATTTAAGGGTTTAAATGTTTAGCCTTTTATCCTAAATTTCCTATCTAGATATGCTTCATATATTTAAAAATTATTTCAACAAGTACACTCATCTTGATATGTGTCTTCTAATTTCTTGCTTTCTTTTAATGACCAACCACATACAACTTTCTGAGCAAACCATGACATACAATTTTGCCAATGTGTTAGAACCAATGTTTTTTTTCCATTCCTCACAGCACATTTATTTTGGTAATTCTTTTGTCAGTTCTTAGCATGAGCATAGTGTTACACAATTTTCATACATATAATCACATCCAAAACAAGTTCTAAAATTTAAGTTGTAAACATTCTCATCATATGTAGAAATATTTTAATTGGTATATTTTTTGCTAACTGATCAAATATTCTTTATTCTAGTTGCATTTCTCAGAAAATAAAGTGGTGAATCCATGCTACCTCCTACTTTGTCAACAAAGATGCTATTTACCCTTTACATTTTTGTATCATAATAGATTCTAAAAATCTAATGTTCTTTATTGCGAGACATCTTTTTGTTAACAGATGTTTCTTTTTAATGTTTTACCTAAAATTTGACATGTTTACAGGTCAAGTTTACCTTTTACTTTATTTAACATTGTAGAAATGTAATTAATAAAAGATACTACACAATTTAGAATAGGGTTCCTCATTTATATTATCTTCCAAATTTGATCAGTGTTAGAACCAATTTTGGCCTATTTAAAAACAGAACCCTTATTATAAAAGAACAATGCTATGTTCATATTATTCTAATAATTTGATTGAAGAAATATTTTTAGTAATGTGAAATATTCAAACATTTTAAAATATCAAAAGCTAAAAACATACATCTGATTTTTTTTCCTTTTATGTGCATTTGTTTTTGTTACCAAGTTACCTGCTTCCCTGATCTTTAGCATGGACATTGAGTTTCTATGGAATGGATAAAATAATCTCTGGCTACTAGAGTTTTAGAAACTTTAGGCCCATGAATTACAATTTATAATGGGACTAGGAGATGCAGTATTGCAAGCTGAGCTCAAAGAAGTAAATATTTCTCAAAGCTTGTACAAGGTATACTTTTTTTCATATTGCAGTGCATTCTATTATCCTCTCATAATAGAATTCTGTATCTTTTAACATGAGCAAAAATACAAAAAAGATAAAACATTTCTTTCCCAAATTACAATCTCATGTTCTTATCTTCTCTTTATGGACTTTGTAAATTTATGATCTGAAAGTTTCTCAAATAACATTTTTAATATTTTGATACCATCTGAGTCATGTATCTTGGTGGCTAAGTTTAGGACATCTTCTATAGTAGCAAACATATCTCTGCCTAACACAAATGGGCCAAACATCTCTAAGCAACTCTTGTTTTGATAAGGAAAATTGAGAACGAGAGGAGTTATTTTCCAATACAAACACTTTCAACTGAGAGAAAAAAACATCCTAAGAACATACATTTTTTCAAAAAAGACTCCAAGTCCCAAAAGTGGTATTCCTTTTACAATAAATTTCAAATTATTTGCTGATGAAGCCATTCCTTTTTCTGTCAAGAAACAAACAGTTGTTTCTTTGGAAACACTCTTGCTTAAAACATTTTCTCACCATAAGGATAATGTCATATAATATACACATTTATAAATCTGTTATTTACTTCAAAATTATATCAGTGATTTCTCTAGTCTTCTCAGTTACACAAAAATTGAAAAAAAACAAAGCAAGAAAAAGAAAGCTATGTATGCTCATAATATTAGGATCTTGACATTCTTAGTTCCCTCTCTCCCTTAAGTGTTCAGATGTGCACACTATCAACATGATTTCATTGTTTGTACTTTTTCTTTTATTAACTTTTTTGAGGTTGGGGTCTGGCTCTATTGCCCAGGATAGCTCAGCCTCCTAGGCTCAGCTAATTTTCCCACCTAAGCCTCTGAAGTAGCTGGAACTACAAGCACACTCACTGCACCCAGATAATTTAATTGCTTATTACTTTCCCACCATAATAAGCAAAAACTTTCAGAAATTTGAAAGAAAACTATTTCTTATCTTCAAAACTACTGGTATTCTTGTAAATTAAGAGAGGCTAATGTAAGGGCCTTTCAATATCAAATCTTCTGGAAGTTAAGTTTCCTTTTAAAAAGTACTTATTTTTTAATACTAAAAGATATTCAATGTAATGAGCATGGAAATACAGAGAAAAAAACTGAATAAATAAATATAACCTTGAAATAATTACTCTTGTTTTAGTTATGTTGTTTCTAAATTTCTTAAATAGCAAATATAAAATAGCATTAACGTACATGTATTTATAATATACAATGCATTATGCTAAGTACTTTCTGTACAGTACTTAACAATCAAAACAGTGCCATGGGGTCAGCAATTTTATTGTCCTTTTACCACAGAAAAGGAAAAATTTCCTTGAAAAAAAAATTTACGAAGATTATACAGTTGGTAGCCAAGAATCAGTTTCCTAAACGTATGCATTTAAATACTAGCTTAACAAAAATACACATTATATATTGATAATATACATATTTACGTGACTATATTTGTTGTTTTCTCAAGTGTTTTAGAATTTAACATCAATATCTATTTATAGCAGAATGACTGATTTTGGCCTGTGCCTCCACATTTAGCAGTTACAAAACTGGACAAAATATATGAAATCTTTCTAGGCACCCGGTAAATGATGCAGTAACAAGACCCTGGTTTCCAAGAGTAGGGAAGTGAGGTGAGCCCTATGTTTCACCCTGGTTTTCTTCATGGTGCCTCACCCAGGCCTTCTTGGTGGTGACACTTGCCTGACCACTTGGCTGGAAGTGGACTTGAGCGCAGAGTACAGAGTGGTGATTTTACAGGGCTGAGCAGGAAATTACAGAGCTTGGGGCTGATGAAGTGACTAAGATTTGTGGAACACTATGCCAAGAGAAGGGATCTGATGGTGTTGACAGAAGTGAGAGGAGTGTTCCCCTTGGATCTCTGGCTAAAAACCGGCCAACTCTTGCACAGGGCAAGGACATCCAAAACATGAGCGAGTATTTGTTGTATGTCTGAGAAGTGAACAGAGAAACAATGGCCATCAACTGAGCTGGGATACATCAGAGTTCCAGCCCAGCCAAAGAGAAAATATCTCTGGCATTCAAGAGACTTTGGAAAAGCCAAACATTAGGAATGATGACTACATCTGACCTGAAAGTCACTCCAAAGAATGAGTAAGTAGACCCAACTAAATAAAACATAAAACTATATATAAACGGGAAGTAGACTTGCCAATACAGTAATTTAATTCCTCACAGAACAAAACTTAACATACCTTAGAGAAGACAGCATAAACCAGTCATAATATTTACCTCATAATAAAAGTTATAAGGAAAGAATAAAGAATATCATAAATGATAAATACATAAATATGTAAGATTATGTTAATTTTCAAACATAAAAATGATTGCTTTAAGCATAATTACTAACATAGTATAAGGTTTATAATATAAAAAGAAGTAAAGCATGATAGCATAAAGGATAGGAGTAAGTTAAATTATATAGTTCCTACACTTTCATAAGAAGTGATATAATATTAATTTTAGGAGACAGTAATAAGTTAGATACATTTCTTTAATCCAGAGTGATAATTAAAATTTAAAAGTAAATACAAAGAGCTTTACTAAAAAAGTACATAGAGGGCATAAAATGGAATACTAAAATATATTTGGGTAAAAATGAGGAAAGGAACCCAAGACAGTAGGAAAGAATAGAAAATATCAGGATAATAAATTTATAATAATATAAAGTATAAAAAAGTATACGTAGACTTCACATAAAAATTAACTGACTGACATTGCTGACCTGGATAAACAAATAGAACCTCTGTATTGACTATAAGATTAACATATTAAAGACCATGTTGAAAGTTAAAGAATAAGAAGTGATGTTATGTAGACAAGATAGAATAAAGATAAATATGTTCATTCAGCAGAAAGACAAGAATTCTAAATATATGTTTAAAACATTTTCAAAATACATGAACAACTAAAAAATGAGTGAATAGTCACAGTTTGATATTTTAACACATTTCTTTTAATAACTGATAGAAAAGGGAGAAAAAAATCAGTAGGTGCATAGAAAACTTGAACATTACTATGAATATTATTGCCAGTTGAAATTTATAGTACATTACACCCACCAGCTGCCCAAAACATACTCTTAAATGCAAATAAATATATCATATCTAGGTCAACTTCTATACTCTAATTACAACATGATTAAATTAGAAATCAATTCAAAATCAGAAAACAATCCAAAATATTTGGAAATCCAATACTTTTTAACACTCAAGACAAAGAAAAATCAAAAGAGAACTTAGAAAAGAATTCAAACTAATAATGAAAATTTAACACATGATATTTTGAGGAGATAGAGCCAAATTATGCTGAAAGAGAAATTCAGAAGTATAAAGCAGAGAGCTTTGAGTCATTGATACATTTCTATCTGGGGTGGGAATCAAACTCAACCTCACGCTTGTGAGGCAGGCAGTGGCACCACTGAGCTAAATCCCTGGGTCCTTGACATATTTCTATCTTTAAAAATGAAAAGAAATACAAATTTAATCCAGAAAGAAGGAAATACCATAATATAGATAAGATGAATCAACGAGGTCAAAAACTTGTAAGCCACAGGTATATGTAATGCCAAATTGAAAATTTCTGAGTAATACTGTTAAAGGAAAAGATAGAAAACCACAAGTTTCTATATTAGAAGTGAAAAAATGGTTTCAGACTTTTAAGAAGACATGGAGGAAAAAGACCTGAAGCATAACAAAAGACAATTAGAAAGTTATGCCAACATATTTGATATCTTACAAATACAGGAAAAAGTTTTGCCAAAACACTCCATGTTAGACACAAAATAAGATGAACTAGTGCATCTAAATAGTCTGTATATATTAAAGAAGTTGAATTTGTAAGCATATTTTTCCCAGAAAGATTTCAGGTTAACGTTATTTTATTGGTGAATTCAATCAAGTATTTACGGATAATTCCAGATGTAACAAACTCAGAAAATAAAGGGAATACTTTTCAGAGTATGTGTTGAGAACGGCATAGGTGATACCATACTTGGACGGAATATTTTTTTAAAAAGAAACTTACAGAGGAATACCATGTATAAACATAAATATACATTTCTAACAAAATATTTTAAAATTAAAACTTTATGATCCTAAACAATGTTGATCAAACTCCCATAGAGCTTAAAAAAGGAAATTGACAAACTTACTGTAAAATTTACATGACAATGACCTTGAGTAATCAAAATCAACAAAAAAGATTAAAAATTATCATAGAATTACAGTATCTGAATGCAAGACTTATTCCAGGGTACAATAATCAAGATAATTGGTATTAACACAAAGAGAAACAGATCAGTGGACTGGATTACTATCCACAAAGAGATCCACATATTTCAACAAAAGCACTAAGACAATTTGATAGATAAAGGAAAATACTTTCAACCATTGGTGCTGGAACAGTAGAATAAATGTAAAGAAAAAGAATGAACTTGGTTTCATGTAATAATCCAAAATCACTTTCTAGTGAACTATAGTCCTGAACACAAAAGCAAAGACTATAAAACTAGAAGAAAAGTAGAATTCATCTCATTGGGGCAGACAAAAATTTCTTAGGGATAACAAAAGTCACTAAGAATTTTTTAAAAATTGATAAACTAACACTCATTGACATTACATATTTCTTCTAAGACAAATGTACAGAAAGGTAAAGATATGCCACTCGGTGACTGAGAGAAATACATGCAATATATCTGATAAGATCTCAGTCTAAAATATATGTAGTACTCATACACATCAACTTTTTAAAAGGACAAATAACTAATGTAAACAGAGAAAAAGCTTTGGTAGACACTTCCCAAAAGAAGACAAATGGGTAAGAGGTATGAAGGATACTCAACATCATCAGCCAAGAGGAAAAGAAAATTAAAATACACTGACATATCATTGTGGACCAATTAGATTGGCTAAAATAAGAGACTCTCAACACCAAATGTTGCCAAGTATGTGGAGCAATTGGAACTTTTGAACACTGCTTCTGAGAGTTTGGAGATAACAT
Organism: Heterocephalus glaber; assembly: GCF_053883595.1. Taxonomy (NCBI): domain Eukaryota; kingdom Metazoa; phylum Chordata; class Mammalia; order Rodentia; family Bathyergidae; genus Heterocephalus; species Heterocephalus glaber. Next base: position 13,146,962 of record NW_028258344.1, read on the forward strand.
CTGAAGGTTACTCATAAAGCTCAATGTTTATGAGATGTGATTGAAAAATGCAGTGTTTAAATTCTTAAACAAGTTTTACAGTAAAACTTGCCATTAATCCTCCTCACTTCCATCACATAGTGTTGAGGGGGTGGATTGTAGTATGTGTTTTTCTATAACAAATATTTTAAAATGTAAATATTGACCATATTTTTTGATCACCCCTTGTACTTTGTGCTTTCCCTCTGATCTAGAAATCCCTACATATTATCCCAAATAAAATTTAAAATGTTCTCACAGAAATATTTAGATAAGATGGCAGCTTTAGTCATAATAACCTGAATATAGAACAATACAAAGAACATAAAAACATATTCACACAAGGAAATACTACTCAGCAATGAAATATATGTAACAATATGGAAGAATCTCATTGCTAATCACTGAATTGTATCCCCCAGAAATGTGTGTTGATGCTTGTCTTAGTCATTTTCCTCGTTGCTGAGACACAACATCTGACACCCACAACTTACAGAAACGGGTTTATTTTGGCTCACGGTTTGTAGAGGTTTCAGTTGATAGCTGGCTCCAAAACAGGGCGGCATGTCGACATGGCAGAAGGGCACAGCAGAGACCTGGTAAACAGGAAACAGAGTGAAAGAGCAGGGGAAGAAAACCCTTCCAGACCACCCCCCACCCCCCAATGACCCACCTCTTTCAACCAGATCCTGCCTTCTAACAGTAAGTCAGCTATAAACCCACATACTCCAATCACCTTCCAAAAGCCCCGTCTCAGCATGTGAGGAGTTCAGAAAAATTTTAGATGTAGACGAAAGCAGTGCCCTACCTCAATACATTTGGAGAAATCATTAAAATTTAAGAAATAATTACGTTTAAAAGAGTTGGTATAGGTGGTGACCTACTCTGATAATATTGATATCTAAGTAGAGCTAGGGAGAAATTTCTCTTTCCAAGCACACAGTAAGAAGAAAGCCATTTACAGCTCAAATGGAGAGCCCTCCATGACACTGACCCTGCTGGTACTTTGCTTATGGGCTTCCCAGCTTCCAGAACTGTGAGAAAATAAATTTCTGTTCTTTAAGCTACCCAATCTATATTATTTTGTAATGAGACCTTGACCAAAAATACTCATGAATATTATGTCAAACGAAAGAAATTAGACACAAATGATTGCATAGTACTGTACATAATTTTATTCATAATGAATATAAGAACAGACAAAATTAATCTATAGCATAGAAATCATAAATAGTGTATGAGGGGTTGACTTGATATTAGTTTAAGGAAACTCTGGGGTAATGCGAACATTTTATACCTTGATATAGACGTTTGTCAAAGCTCATAGAATTGCACACTTAATATCTGTGCATTTCACTGCACATTTTATTTCTAAAAATGTTAATTTTCATGTATAATCATGGCTGTGTAGTGTTACATTATAAGAATATATCCAGAGTAAAAATAAATCTTGGCATTTGGTATTATTCCTGAAATGAAATAGTAACGATGTTGAAATTTTCAACAATAATAATAGATTCATCTTGTTCCGCTGCGTGCCTTACAAGTACAACGTCCTGAGTTTGATCCCCGGTACCAAAAAAAAATAATAATAATAGATTCATCTTTCTTTGCAGTTCTACCCATTTATCATTATAAAATGCCCTTCTTTATCACTGATAACTTCTGTTGCTCTGAAGTTTGCTCTGTCTGAATTTAATATGGCTACTGTATCAGTCTTTTAATTAGTGTTAGCATAATATATCTTTTTCTTTTGATGTTTATACATCTTTATATTTGAAGAGAGATCCTTATAGACAACATATAGTTGAATATTTGATCATTCTGACAATGTCCATCTTTCAGTAGACCAATTTAAACACACTGATGTTTAAAGTGATTATTGATTAGCTGTATTATTATCTACCATATTTGTTTTTTGTTTTCTAGTAATTGTTCCTGTTCTTTGTTTTTATTGCTGTCTTCCACTCTTTTTCTACCTCTTGCTTTAATTGAGCATTTATGGGATTTCATGTCTCTTTTTAGAATATCAGTTATGCTTCCTTTTTACTTTTGTAATGATTGCTGTGGAGTTTACAGTACACATTTATGATTGTTCCAAGTCATTTTCAAATTATATTATACTCATCATAAGTAGTGCTAGTACCGTATCATACATCTTAATTTTTCTCCCCATTTCCTGCATCATTGCTGTCATTCATTTTACATTTGTACCACTACATGCTTATGCGTGCGTATATATATATGTATACATGTGTATATATGTATACATATATATTCATATATATACACATAAGCATAAGTCTGTTCAATGAATTAAGACTAAGAAAAATAAAAATTTTTACCTTACCTTCTCTTATTTCTTTTCAGTGTTCCTTTTTCTTTGTGTGGATCCAAGTTTCTGACTTACATCATTTTCTTTTTATTCTTTTTTTTTCTATAATTTTTAAAAATTTTCTCCCATTAAGTTTATTGGTACATTTTTGGTATAAAATACAGTTACATTCATCATTGGGATCTTGTACCTTTACATGAGTATCTTGGTTCTTTTTCTTTTCCCCTTCCTTTGCCCTCCCTTCCCTATTTGCAAAGACTTTGTTTCCATTTTTTTCCTTTTCTCATATTTTTTCTTTTCCCTTTTTTCCTTTCCCCTACCCTCCCACTTCCCCTGCACCTTTAGACCTTTTCTTCCTGTTATACAATATCAATTATACATTTTGGGTTCTTTTGGTACCAGGAACAGAACTCAGGTCCTTGCGCTTGCGCAGCAGGTGGTGAAACCACTGAACTAAATCCCTGGCCTCAATTATACATGTTTTAAATTACAATATCAAGATCTAGGAGACATTACCACAGATTTTACAGAATTTAAAAGGATATAGAAAGCATATTTCAAAAATCTGTTTTGAAATAAATTTGACAACTTCTAAGAAGTACCTTGGAAGACAAATTAATGAAATTAACTCTGGAGAAAATAGAAAATTTGAATAGCACCTATTAAAGAAAGTATATTCCTAGCTTGAAAACCTACCTATATGACAACAGCAAGCTCATATACATTTTAACTGATAAATTATATCAAACAATTAAAGCAGAAAAAAGAAGGAACACTTCTCCCCTCATTTTAGGAAATCAACATTATGCTGATCCTAAAACTGGATAAAGATAATAGAAGAAAAAAGTATGAACATAGATAGAAATTTGTTTAACAAAACAAACTATTGGAAGTCAGATCCGGCAGTATGTAGAAAGTGGTTTTGTTATAGGGATGGCAGTGTTGGTTCAGCATTGGAATATCCACCCCCCAAAAGTCATCATTTTAACAGAGGAAAGGAAAAAGCCATATGATCCTGTCAGTAGTTGGAGAAAAAGTATTGGACCAAATTCTACAGGTGTTCATGGTAAAAGCTATCAGGAGCCTAGAAGTAGAACAGAACCTTCTCAGCAGATTAAAGACATGTACTCCATACTTCTAGCTAGTATGCCTTATATGAATGGAGAAGATACAATGCTTTCTCCTTCAGGTGGGGAACAAGGGCAGATATGCATACTCTTTATCTGTACATTAAACTTTGAAACCTAGGCCCCACCAAAATAGTCTGGCAATAAAATGACACAATTAGGATAGAATTGGCAAGGTAGAAGCAAAAATCTTTATATGTAGATGAAATGATCATCAACAGAGAAAATACTAAGAAATCTCTAGGAGCCCCTAGAACTTGTATTTAGCAGGATTAGAAAACACAAGGTTTATACAAAAATTCAGGTCTGTATATACTTGCTATAAATGAAGAATTGGATATTGAAATTTAAAAGTTATGTAGGAGTACAAAGGACCTAGAAAAATTTAAAAAAACAAAAAAAACAAAAAAACAAAAACAATGTTGGAAGATGTTTAGTACCTAATTTTAAGACTTCTTCTAAAGCTACAGTAATCAAGGCAGTGTTGGTGTAAGGAAAGACATATAGATCATTGGAATAAAACAGAGAATCTAGAAAGAGAACCACACATATCTGGTCCACTGAGTTTTGAAAGATTATTTAACATTAGCATTTTATAGAATATAAACTCGATTCAAGAGCCAAGGAAGAGATCGTGTTTTCAGCAAACGGCACTAGAACACCTGGTATCCATATATAAAAAATTAACCTCAACCCTTTATTTCCATACATGAAAAAAACTTGAAGGTATTTATGAACCTAAATATGAAAGCCTAAAAGTATAAAACTTTAAGAAGAAATTATAAGGGAAAATGTTTATGAATTCAGGGTAGGCAAGAACTACCTAGGATACAAAAACCATGATGTATAAAAGAAAAAAATTGATAAATGGGATTCCATCAAAATTTAGAACTTTAAATGACATCATTAAAATGAAAAGTAGTCCTTAAACAGACCATATTTACAATGCATATAACCTATGAGCAGAATATATAAAGAAGTCTTACAGCTCATTAATAGACAACCCAGTTAAAAAGTAGACATAAGATGATAACTAGCCAGTACAGCACAAGGAAAGGTGTACAACTCTAGAATCAGAAAAATACTAATCAGTACAATAACAAGATTGAATTATACGCTCATTAGGGAGATGAAGTTAAACATTTTAAAAGCCTTGTCATGACTTTTTCTTTTGGTTGGATTCTCCCGCTTTGAGTTTAATTTGTCACTCCCAATAGATTCATTCTGCTGGGTTTCCTGGAGTTGTGATCCTCATTGTCTTTTCCTAGGTAGGGTATTGTCTAAAATTTTTTAGAGTGCCAGTTTGATATTCATGAGTTCCTGAGGTGCTCTTTATCATGAAAGTATCTTATTTCTCCATCAATGTTGAAAGATAATTTTGCAGGGTACATCAGTCTGGGTTGGAGGCTGTTTTCCTTTAGGGCTTGAAATACATCACTCCAAGTTCTTCTTGCCTTGAGGGTTTGCATTGAGAAGTCTGCTGTGATTCTGATGGGCTTTCCTTTGTATGTGATTTGTTTTTTTTCTCTCACTGCTTGTAGAATTTTGTTCTTCTGTTGGATTTCTGGAATCCTAACTATTATATGCCTATGTGTAGATTTTTTTGATCAAGGCTAGCTGGAGTCCTGTATGCCTCACTTATTTCTATGTCAAGTTCTTTTCCCCTTCTTGGGAAGTTTCTGCCATCACTTCAGTAAACAGTTTTTTTATGTCATCTGCACTCTCTCCTCTTTCCTCAGTGACTCCAATCAGTCTTATGTTATTCTTCTTTGCGTCATCTAGCAGCTGCTGGATTGATTTCTCATTTTCCTTTACAATTTTAAAGCAATTTTTCTTTTCCTGGTCACTAATTGCAATCTTTTCTTCTATATCTGAAATTCTATCTTCACATTGGTTCATTCTGCTGCGTAGACTTTTGATGAGTTTTTAATCTCCTGGAAATCTGTTTGTATCTCTTTTATGAATTCCATTTGTTTCCTGTGTTGGGATTCCATCATGTTCCTCAGATCCTCTATTTTTTTTATCTGTGTCCCCTCTAGATTTATTAATCATGTCTTGCACCATGAGCACAATCTTTGCTGTTATCTGAGTAGTTATTTCTGATTTCATTTTTCCCAGATCCTCTTTTGTTGCCAGTTCAGAGAGTCCAGGTGGTTGAGTATCAGATTGTTCCATCTCATTTCCCTTTGGGGTTGCTGTAGGTGATCCAGAATTCTGTTTTTGAGGCTTGTTTACGTGTCTTCTCATTTCCAAGGCGAGGGGTGCTTCTGGCGCCTGCGCAGCTCACCTTCTCTGCCCTAGGAGCTTGGGATGGTGGTGGGGAGCTTCCTTCCAGGTGCTGGGACCGGCTCAGCTTCTCTGCCCAAGGAGCTTGGGATGGCGGTGGGGAACTTCCTTGCAGGTTCTGGTGACTTACATCATTTTCTATCTCTCTGAAGAACCTCTTTTAATTAACATTTGGTGAAACAAATTCCCTGTACTTTTGTCTGTGAATTTTTTTTTTCATTTTTAAAGAACAATTTTATATGCTACCCCAGTTTGATGTGGGGTTGTTTTTCTTTCTCAGGGCCTTAAATATTTTACTTCATTCTCTCCTTGCATGCATGCTTTATGAGAAGGAATTCTTATTTTGCTCCAGATACATAAGGTATATTTCTTGGGGGTTTTCCCCCTGCAGTTTGAATATAATGTGTGTAGTTGTAATTTTAGTGATATTTTGCCTGCCCAGTATTGTCAGAGCTTCCCAGATCTGTGGCTTACTGTCTGATATTAACTTGCAGGACATTTTTTTTTATCATTACTGGCTCAAATATTACTTCTCATTTCTCTTTCTGATAATTCTGTCATTCATATTATGTTCTTTTTGTAACTGTTCCACAGTTTTTAGATATTCTAATCTGTTTTTTTAATTTCATTTTTTTTCTCCTTGCCTTTCTGGTTTTCTTTGTGAGTCCTTATTGATACAACCTCAAGCTTGGAGATTCTTTCCTCAGCCATGACCAATCTACCTATGAACCCATCAAAAGCTTTCTTGTTTCTCTTAGAATACTTTTGGTATTTCTCGTTACTTTTTGCTTCTTAGATTTTCCATCTCTAACTGTTGACCATCTGTTCCGACATGTTATCTGTATTATGAATTAAAGCCCTTAGTATAATATTTATGAGTTTTTAAAGTTCTTAATCTGATAATTCTGACTTCCCTGACGTATCAGAATCTGGTACTGATACATTTTCTCCCTCTTCAAGCTCAGTTTCTTGATTTGTTTTTTATTTTTCCCCCTTTTAGAATAGCTTGCAATTTTTTTCTCCATAATCACACATGATATGCTAGGTAAAAAGAACTGCTATAATAGGACTTCAGCAATGTAGCAGAAAGATATTGGAAGAGAAGTATTATAGTCTTATGACTGGATCTCTCTCCTTTAGTGAGCCTGTGAGTCTGCATTTTGAACTTCACAACTGTTCCTCATGCATTCAACCCTTGGATAGGACAGGAGAGTTTACAATAAATGCTTATCTCATTTTCTAAAGATTTTATAATTTCAACTCTTACATTTCAGTCTATTATTTATATTGAGTTCATTCTTCATGTATGATGTTAAATATGGGTTTTACTTTTTTTTAATTATTTGCATTTGGAGATCTAGTAGTTACAGCACCATTTGTCAAAAAGACAATCTTTTTTGATTGAATTTGTTTGGCTTTCATGTTAAAAATCAAATAACTATAAATGTACGGTTCAATATTATTTCATTTATGTTGGTCTTAATGGCAGTACCACACTATCTTGATTGCTCTAGGTTTCTGTTAAGTTTTGAAATTGAGAGATGTGAATCTTTGTAGGGAACAGGGAAAGAGGATGTTACTAGAACCTCTACAGTAAGTCCTAGTCTCCTGTGAGCCATGACAGCATAAGGTGAATTAGTTTATTTAACAGAAAAGATAGAAAAAAATGAGACTTTGAGAAGAAGCTGAGCTTTGGGCCTTATCAGTTCTGTTCTGGGCAGCAAAGACAAAAGCCCTTGAACCTGCCACACCTTTTTTCAGTACATCGGGAGAAACAAATGTAACAAATGACTCAGGACAGAGAGTTCAGTATATCCAGAGAAACAACTGTAACAGGTGACTCAGGGGGCAGTGGAAATCCTAGAACAATGAGGAACCATACAGATGAAGATTTTGATCCTTCCCCCAGGATGTCTTCAGTTGGTGTAATCTTGTCCTGGAGCATCACAGCATCACCAGACCATTGAGGTCTTATCAGTGACCAGAGGCCAAAATGGAGTTATGTCTCGAAATGCTATACCTGGCCTATAGGCAGAAGAACTAGGCCTAATCTAATTATTTTTCCCCAAAATTATGTAGCGTTGCTCCTGACAAATCTTTCAATCAAATTTATTTTCCCTGCATTACTATATGAACTTTAGAATCAACTTGTTAATTTCTACAAAAATTTCAACTCCTATTTTGATAGGGATTTTACTGAATATATAAATCAATTTAAGGATTATTGCCTATATTAAGTATTCTGACTCATGAACATGGGATATCTTTCCAGTTACTTAGATCTTTAGTTTTTTAGCAATATTTTGTGATTGGTCAGAGTACAAAATTAATTTCTTTTGCTAAATTTATTCCTAAATATTTTGTCATTCTGTTGTCAATGGATTTTTTTCTTAATTCCCTTTTTTACTTCATCACTAGCAGTGTATAGAAGACAACTAATTTTTATTAATTGCCTTTTATTCTACTCTCTTCTTGAAGAGGTTTTGGGAATTTGTGTTTTTCTGTGACTCTGTCCATTCTAAGTTATCTAATTTGTTGTTATACAGTTATCCGGAGTATTCCTTTAAAATTTTTTTCTTTGTCTATGAAGTTTGTGCTTATGGTGACTTTTTCATTCCTGATTGTAATAATTTAAACCTTACTCTTCTTTTCTTGGTCAGACTAGCTAAACACTTGTCAAATTTGACAATATTTTCACAGAACTAATTGGTTTCATTGCTATTTGCTCATATTCATATTTATGAAGGAATAAATATTAATACTCTGCTATAGCAAAGGTGTTATTTACAAATGAAAAGTTTGACGTTTTCGGTAGGTATGGATGTAGTGCAGTCATAGAGTGCTCGCCTAGCCCGTGTGGGTCCTCCTAGGTTCAATCCTTAGTACTTCCAGAAGAAGGCCGGGGAGGAAGATTTTGTGCTTTAAGAAAAAAGTTTTAGGAAATGTCTGGATTTGGCTTCAAAAATAAGTTGAAATAATGTGGAAATTTTCAATTCAAAGACAGAGAGATTGTATACCGAGTAACACGTCATATTTCAAGAAGCCCTTGTGAGTTCTATTTCCTATGTGTGCCTCAATGTAAATGGGTTCGTGAATTGAAAAAATGCAACAGAAACATCTACATATTTGTAATCTAAAATTTCTGTAATCAGCTTTTATAATTTTGTGAATATATAAATTTTACATTGATATCCAAAGTTTGATATTTTACATACTTAAACTTTTAGTTATATTTTTAATGAGTTTTATATTAAATTGGACATCATTTGTTTGTCTCTTTGTGCACATGGATAGAGTTTCTTAAGAATCTGCGTAATGCTTCTCAATCAGGATAGTGCTGCCCAGCTGGGAGCACTTTCACAAATACGAAGGCATTTTAGCTTGTCATAGGAGCACTACCGGTATCGACTGTGCAAAAGCCAGGAATTTTGTGACCCTTTGTTATGTATGATTGTCCTGGTTACTGAAAAAATTTCCTACTTAAATTGCCATTGATGACCTTGTTAACCCACACTTCTTTATTGAACATAAACAAGGAGTGAAACTGCTGACTCAAATCTGGTTCAAATTGTCATTGAGGTCTAAAGTGATTGCAACATTTTACTCATACCAGCAGTGGATAAATGTTTCTGTTTTTCTACAACTTTGACTGCCTGTGAAAATATCAGATTTCAAAAAAATCTTTTGTCAGTTTGATTATGAAACAACTCAGTACTTTAACATTTTTCATTCCCCTAATTAAGTGATCGTATTTCCCTACTTCCATATTTACATTTTCCATATTTCTGTGTCACATCATATCTTCCATTTCAGTACTTATTTTCTGCTGTATTATGGATGATTTCTTTAGGTATTTGTTGTATTCTCTGATTCTCCCTATAACTGAATTTAATTCATAGTTATCTTGTCCATTCATGTTTTTAATAACAATTAGTATATTTTTCATATATATTAATTTCCTCCATTTTAAATTCAAATTTATTTGGTTTTTTTCCTTTCATATTTATCATTCTCCTATGGTTTATGGATGTTCTTTCTTATCTCTTATAAACATTTTAAATGAACTTATGTCTAGTCTAAACTGACTCTCACCCCTTGTTCTTGAGTCTTCATTCTTCTATTTTTTTGTGTTTTATACTCCCTTGTGGAAGTTTATCTTTTTAAACGTGCATCATAATTTTTAACCTTAACTTAATTCAGAGAGAGACCTCACATTCTTGGCTGCAGAAGACTTAAACATAGTGCTTTTCATTTGCCTTTTTGTAGGTCTCTGGTTAATTTCTCAGGTTATTCCCACCACTTGGGCCAGGAAAACCCAGACTTTACACTTCCCCATGTTATTTCTGTGTTTCATGTCTAATGATTTCTTTTCCAGTGAGAGTCACCAGTCGGGTGAAAGTTTCTTGGACTTTCTGGTTCAGTGGGGAGAATTTTTCTGTCTACTATTTCTAGGCACATGTTGATATAATTTCAACTCTGGTGTTCCTAGCTTTACTCAGAGTCCTCTGTGCCAGCTCTCCAGTTTAGATGAGCCTGAGGACCTCATCTCTGTTCTGCATAAATTGCTGCCACTAAGCCAAAAGTCCGTGCAGGTTCTGGTAGCTTTATTCTAGATTTTATAGCTCTGGATTTGTTCTTCATTCTGATTACATGAAGGCTTCTTCTTGAACATTAAAAAAAGTATTTTGCTAGGCTTTATCTAGCATTTCTATATTTGAAATAGCATTAAACTTTGAGACATGCAGTCAGTCATAGTAGTAGAAATTTACAGTCTAATTTGAATGAAAAACAAATAGTAGCAAGGAAATGTGATAGAAATATGTGTAGAACTGAATCCAAATTATTAGTTTTTAAAACAAGTAGCAAATATTAAGAATGCTATTATCTAGTATTTGAAAAATTATCAAAAGTTATATGCGATATAAATAAGTAAATACATTAAATATGTAAATGTCTACCTTTACCTCCATACATTAAACTTCTTTTTAATGTTAAACTCTTATTTATGGCTAACTTGGGGAAAAGACTTAAGGAAGGAAGAAATTTTCAATTTTCTACTTTATATGCTTCTTTATTTTTTGATTTTGTACACAGACATTTTAAACAAGAAAACTACTGAAGTTATTAATAGTTTTAGTATGAAGGGTTCTGTTCTGTAAACATAAGTGGAGGTTGAGAGCATATTTTGTAGACATTTTGCATGGGTTGTGTCGAGAGACACAGCCTAGCGACCCTGGGCGCCAACCCCAGAACACGGGCACCGGAGCAGGTGGTGAAGTGTGGAAGAGCAGACTGCATCTCCAAGGCCTGCTGGAGATAAGGACCACACCAAGCAGACTGTGTTCAATGATCCACGGCGGATGTCATAATCAGCTTATGTCCTCCCTGTTGTGTCAACCTTAGGGCATTTTAAGTTTGTTACAGAGGACCGCAGAGTTCTGTGGATTTTAAAATATTTATAGCAATGTAAGTTGTAGGTATGATGGATCCTATCCACAAATGACATTTAAAAGTCACTTGAATTTCTTTTTCACATCTAACACAGATTTGTCAGCCATATACTCCCTTTTTAAAATTTTCATTCTTATTAGTCTTTTACCACCCATACTTGATTTCTTATAAAATGTGAATGCTTAAAATAAATTTTCTTAAATATAAGTCTTTAAACTTATTTTTGAGTCTATGTAGAAATCATTTCCACATGCATACAACACAAATTATTCACATTTACAACTGTGTATTTTATTGAATTTTAATAATTAATATATTCATGGAAAAATTCTTGCCCTATCTACATACTTATTGAACATTACTTCAGACTCTGTTATTTTTCTGCAGGGCAAATTAAAGTTTGTTAGCTTCTGTGTTTTGTAATTAACGTGTTACTTATTTATATTTGGGATCTTAGTCAGCACTTAGTTCAAGGCAAATAATTTTACAGTGAAAACTTCATTAACCTTCTCTGTGGGGGAATCATTTTCTTGTAAATTAAATTGCTTAGTTAGCTGATCTTTTGGAAAACTAATTCTGAGCTTGATTCCCAAAAGCTTAACCAAAATGTTTCTACTTTTAAAATAAACAACTTACTGATTGCTTCATAGAGATACCAGATTCAAATTACTATTTATAATCCCAATAATGAGGCTGCTTATATTATCATAGGAAATAAATGATTCACCAAGAAAAAACTTTATTATACTTTATTGGCATTTCCTTGCTATATGCCCACCCAGATCCTGCAGGTAAGTTGCAAAATCTCACCTTGCCTATGGGCTACCAGAATGTTCTCTGATTGCTTTACAAACTGCCTGTCATTAAAGCCCTGGAACAAATCAGCTTCCTTACCAACAGGGTACAAATGTAATTCCCAAAGAGGATTTGATAGCCTTTGGAATTTGGGTAATATTATGAATTTCATTTTGGCTTCTAATGAATATTTAATCCATAGTAACTGTAATTTTTTCCTACGTAATATTTTATTTCAAGGGATACTCATGATGGGATCTTTCCAGACTAGGTGTCCATCAGATAAGCATCACAATCATTGGCAAGCATGACCATTGACGATCGGAGATAATAGGTTAAGAATTAAGAATGGATGTGAATTGGTACTAAGTATTTTAGAATTTTCTTAACTTTGATTTTTGGCCACTTAAATAAAATGTCCTTGTAACTGGAGAAAGAAGTGGAAATAATTTTACATAAAATACGAACAAGTGCTAAAAAGCTGGTGGTTGAGAAGTTGCTACTTTATGAATCTAGCTGTCATCTATTTGTCCATATTTATGAATTCTTTTTTTTTTTTTTTGGTACCGGGGATCGAACTCGGGACCTTGCGCGGCAGGCGCTGGAACCACTGAGCTAAATCCCTGGCCCTATGAATTCTGAACTCTAGGGATAAAAGTTATAGCTGAATAGATGAAGTTATACATTAATGCTGACCATTTTTATTTGGAGACAACACAGATTAGAATAGACTTGTCCCTTACTCAGCAAACATAGATTTTGTGCACACATACTTAAGAGTATACTTAGATGATTACTTACTCTTTATTTTAGGCCTCCAACTTCGATAAACAATTTTAACTGTAAAAAATATAAAATTTGGCACTTAAACAATGGGAAATTTGGCATTAAATTTTAAAATTAATGAAATATATCTACATTACAATAAATTAAAACTTTTTCTACCAAACAGACAAGATCCAGCCACAAAGCTATTTTTTCTTATAAAATGTCCCACAGTGGATAATTTAATTAATTAAAAAATTTTTGTATTAGGAAAATGAGTGGTAAGAGAGGGATAAAAGAGATGGAAATAGAGGTAGAGATAAAGGGGAGGGGAAGGAAGATCACCAACCCAGGAAGAAAGTGTTGGTCTTCGAGTAAGAGGGACAGAGAGAGCAAGAGATCTGACATACAAATGGGCTAATTATTTTTTTTTTTTACAATTGGACAATAATGTCAGTGGAGGCTTATGATTTTACTTTTTATTAGTTAAGGTCATTGATTATGCCATGTCTTTGCTCTGTACTGAAAATATAGAGCCAAGTGAGGTACCACTGGATATATATCTATAGTTAATAATGAAATACAAGTGAAATGAATAGTTATATAAATGAGGTACTAATGACATACAATAGTACAGAAAAAGACAAAAACTAAATAGCTACAAACTCATGTAATGTAAAACGTGTTAGAAATCTGTAAAGATAAGACATTGAGAGGACAGAATGCCAGATTCATTTTATCACTGGAAGAACTATGGAAGACATCACAGAAGTAACAGATTTCTAGCTTTTAACTAGCGACGCTGGTTTTCTTGTATGAAGATTGAGTGGGTTCAGGATACACCAATGAGAAGGAACACTAATGTAAAATGGTAAAATCAGATTTGTGTTTTTCAAGTTATTCTGCTGATTGTGAGAGGGATTATAAGGGCCACCTTTGGACTTGAAGACTGAAAGTAAGAGTACAGGACTCCAGATGGAAGACGAGTTTATACTTGCCATGTGAGAGAGACAGAGGAGACGAAATGATTCCCATGTGACTAGCCTGGGTGAATGTTACTGTCAGCAACACAGAAAAGGAATACAGGAAAAATTAAATTTTAGTCTTGAATTGAGAAATAATTTTACATTAAGATAATTTAAAAGTGGGGCTTTTTCACATATTCTGTAAACTATAAGACCTATGAGTAAGTCTACATTGGAGTGAGATTGATAAGTCAGGGCAGAAAATTTAGTTTTGCAAATTAAAACTGCCTAGAGAGCTTCAAATTAAGAATAAAGGGACATTAATGAAAGCTTGAAAGATAGCTCAATAGTCATGTGGCAAATAATCATTTTTCTTTAGTCATAAGAACAGAATACAGAAGATTCATCTTCATGAAAAGATCACCTGGACTTGTTTTTATCCTTACCTGTACATAACACCCCAATTTCAAAAATTAAACCTTAGCATGATCTAAGCTACAAATTAAACACACAGCTAGGAATGTCAAAAATTTCAGAAAGGAGTGGGTTCGGTGAACAATGAAAGCAGAATGGCTGGGGCTGCAATGCAGCACAGTGTGATGCCCTGGGAGCATGTGGATAGGTCTCGCGAGAATGGAGGAGGGGGAGATGTGGATATAGGGACTCAGAGAGCTGGGCCAAAGTCAACTAGGTACAGAGCGGAAGTGGATCTTAGATGAGGATGCAGGTCATGGACATATTCGTGCTAGGAACTTCACCAGCAGGGAGGCAGAACACCGAACATGATGAAGCCCAACAAATTGACTGAAGTCTGATAGTGCAGACCTTTGGGTTTCTCACTACATGGTTTTCATTCTCTCCTGAAATCAGTAGAAAACTACTGCAGCGTATAAGCAATGCAGGCACACAGTTGTATTTTTTTTTATATGAAACGATATTCAATTAGCACTCTGGATACTTTGGGAAAGTATTATAACCAGAAATAGGGAGACTTACACAGATGTATGCACACATAAACATGCACATGAAATACTTTACACATATGTAGTAAGAAAAAGAAACATGAATCTTCATTCTTGACCTTTTTTTTTATTCACTTAGTTTTCATACCCTAAAAATCCACTGAATTTTATAGTTACATATGCTGAGCATTTTACTTTGCCTTCCCCTGACTTGTGCCATTTCTTAGTTTACTCTGAAAACAAGATATACGTTAGTAAAATGAATTTACTTTTGTTTTAACTACTTGATAGGATGAGAGCACTGCAATAAGATGACCCTTAAACTTGGGCATCCCATTCTGTTTTGTGAGTTTTCTTCGTATTTCTGCTGGTCTTTTAAGCCAACAAGGAGATTTATTTTTATTCAACATTCAGTAAATTATTTCTGCCATCTTGCTATGGTAAATACTGTGCTAGACATTATTTATCACCAGGACACTGGTGAGGCCATAGGGGAAACTGTGAGAAAACAGAAGCAATGTGTATTCTGAACTACTAGGCAGTTTCTTGTAAAGGGCTTTGTTCCATGAAGGTGAAAAAAAGGGAAAGGGAAAGCATTTGAGGTTTACAAAAACGTGGTGCACAAGTATATTGTGTAACTTAATTTTGTGTGTATTTAAGTGTATGTGTCTCTCAGCAGATTCGGAGCTCCTTGAGTGGTAAGTATTGGTTTTTGCTATTTTTGTATCCAGTGACTTAGCATGGCATCTGAAACAGTGTTGGGATGCTTAATACCTGCCAAATGATGAAACATTCATCTTTCTCTAAGGAATTAGGATTTCTGTGCATAGTCTAAACTTGAGAGTTATGTATAATTGCCAAATCTGTACACCTAAGCATATTTTACGGCATATGGCTGTAATTTTTTAAAAGGTATATTTTCTGAAAGGCATAGTCCATTTTGGTTTCCAGTATATTGTATTAGCAAAGTGATGTCTTTTAAAAAGATGTATAAAACTGTTGTTTTAGGGAACCATTATCATTCATAGAATGTGAATTAACCATCCCAATATAATGAGACCCTTACTCATTTTAACATCATTAATCTCTTAACTACTAAGTCCCCTCCTTCATACTTTCATTAATTAGCAAGGTTTCAGAGAAATCATCTAACCTGGTCAAATAGCCAAGAAAATGCTTGTCAAAAAAGAAACAATTAAAATACCAATTTCACATTCAAAATGAGGAAGTAGGCAAAGATATCTGAAGCAAATCCTGGGGCCATGCTTCCCTATATTTTGAAAAGCTATCCTTAAGATATCATAGTTGTGATATCTCTAAATATAAACAGTTCTATTTGGAGAGGAAAGACTGAGACTGAGTCAAGACAATAAAAGCATTTAGGAAAAGCTATGTCTATTGGATATATCTTAAGAAATTATCAGGCACTTAAACAAAAGCCAGTGGGAGTTTAATATTAAAACACAACTTTTAAAGAATTTTTAAAAACTGTTTTCTTTTTCCTCAAAAAGAGTGACCCACACAATCCTGGAGCCACAAAGAGAGAAAGAGAACTCAAATGAAAGCTAAGTAGGAGATTTGGGAGGGCTCATGTTTCAACCTTGGGAATTATCTCCTTGAGAGCACTAAAATTTAAAGAAAACAAAAGACAACTCCATCAACACTTAGTCTGTGCCTCTTGTTATAGTTTGATGTTTTGGGCCTTAATAAGTAAAACAGAGTTTCCAGCCTTTATACCTTCTCATATTAGTGAGAAAATGGATGTGTGATTTAATAAATACATTACTGATGAGTGATATAATAGAATGTACACATTTTTAGGGGAAAGAAAGAAGGCAATGGCATTATTTGAAACAAAATCAAACAAATAGAGGAAAGGGGAATTAATAAGCACAATTTAGCTTCAGAAAATCTGCTAGGAGCTTTTGTACAGTATTTGCTATTGAATAAGACTAAAACAAAATCTGAAAAAGAAATATCTGTACATATAAATTCCAAATAAAAAGTGGTATTTTATGTAACTTCCAAGCCTACATATTCCTTTTTAAAAATAAATTTTATTTTATCCCATTCCCTTTCTTACACTCCCTCCCCTCTCTATGTACAAAATCTTTCTTTGTTTTTCCTTCTATTTTCAATTTTTTTCTGGTCCCTTCCTTCCTTCCTCCCTCCCTCCTCCCATGCTCCTCTTCCCATTTCCCATTTCCCAATATCTAGTATACATTTTAGTGCTTATTTATTTCCATTTTTGGTTTCTCACACCAGAGAAACAGTATGAAATTTAAACATGTGTGTCTGTTTTATTTCACTTAAGAATATGGTCTCAAGGTCCATCCATTTAGCTATAAATGTCTGAAGCTCATCCTTCTTTAAGGCAGAGTAGTACTCCATTGCATTAAAAAAAAAACCCACATTTTTATCCACTCATTGATTGATGGACATTTGAGCTGTTTCCAAGATTTAGGTATTATAAACTGTGGTGCTATAAACATGAGTGTGCATATAACACTGTGGTATGATGCTTTTAATTCTTTTGGGAAGATACCAACAAAAGAAATAGCTAGGTCAAATAGAACCTCTAGTTTTAGTTTTTGAGAAATCTCCATACTGATTTCCACAGTGGTTGCAGCAGTCTACACTCCTACCAACAGTGGAGCAGGGTTTCTTTTTTCCCCACAGCCTCTCTAGCATTTGTTATTGGTTGATTTCATGATAGCAGCCATTCTTTCTGTAGTGTCAGTAGTTCCTTAGTAAGGTAGCATCTTTATGCACTTTATTTTGTTGTGTAATAAAATGGCATGTACACTTTTTTATTTCTGAAGGTTTTTTACTGTTACAAATGAACAAATCTCCAGTATTTTTGGAAAATGTTTATTGGCAATATTTCTCTATAAAGTGACTATCTTATTTCAAATGAATAAAATATAGATGATCATTGAAAATTTAGCCTATTAAAAATGTGACAAATTGATTATTTTTTTCATCTTCTCAATATGGAATCAGAAGCTATTTGAAAAAGGTCTTTTTCAGGATTTACTCTTGGAGGTGTGATGTTTTATGCATTCTGTAGGTTAATTCCAAATATGAAAATGGCCTAGACTGGAAGTAGGGAGGGGCAGCGCAATGTGAAGTGGAGCCAGGCGGCTGACGGCTACCTCTGCCCTTAATTTGGGTCCTCTTGACCTTGGGAAGATCATCTTATCCAGTGAGCTCTGGTTTCCTAGCCTCTCTAAACTGAAGAAATGGGATGAGAGATCCCTAAGATTCTTTCCTACTAGAGTATGGATCTTTTTATATGAGAAAAGTTGCCAGAAAAAGATCACTTGAAACAAATTGAAGTAAAATCAGATGCACAGTTTCATACAATATTTACAACTGTAAATACTAAATACTAAAACTGTACACAGTTTTAGTACAATATTTCTTTTAAAAATTGAATTAACAATTATTTTTAAGTATTTATATTTTATTTATAAAGCTCAGGTAGCTATGACATTTTGTACTCATTCTTGGAATAAAGACACTTCATATTATTGAACTCAAGAATGAGTTGTATTGGGCCGGGGATTTAGCTCAGTGGTTCCGCCGCCTGCTTTGCAAGCGCAAGGACCCGAGTTCGATCCCCGGTACCAAAAAAAAAAAAAGATGAGTTGTATTGACTTCTATACCATCAGCCCTGCAGGAGAGTGCACTACTAGTCTCCACTGCAAATTTAATGTTTCACTGCTTGCATAGATATGGTCAACTTGCAAAATTATTTGTGGACCTTCATAATTTCTTCAAGATTCTCAATTCCTTGTTACCAAAATACTCATTAGAAGTCCCTATAATTTCTTCACTCCTATCCATCTTTTTGTCTTTTTGACTTCAGTGTTAACTGGTCCTACACAACCTGACCTTTGTTTCTTCATGACTAAGCATGAGATTCCCACTGTTCTCTAGTCCAGTTCCTCTAGTTCCACTTCATATAATCCTTTATGTTTTCCAATGTGCTCAATTTGCATTTTTTCCACTATATGGCCAGTTTGCAGCAGAGCAGACAGACATTGGTTAAAGAGACAGGAGAGCAAGCCTAAGAGAGTTGGCTTGTGTTTGTGGTCACTTCATTGATAAGTATTTCTGAGATTTGATAGATAGATAGATAGACAGATAGATACATAGATAGATACATAGATAGATATATTATGTAGGCATACCAAATGAAGAGCGGGATAGTGCATTCTTCTTACACAGATTCCTATGACATAGAAGTCTCTTGGACTACTCAACTCTGCCATGATAGCACGAAATTAGTCATGGTCACATGGCAGAGTCTCAATAAAACTTTATTTTAAAAAGTTAGATTTGGCCTGTGGCCTTTCCTTTATCAAGTCCTCTTGTAGAATGTATGCCTTCTCTTCATGTCACCAATTATCTTTTCATATAAATAATCACCTGTTTGAGGGGTTTTATAATTAGGTACATTTTTGTATCCCAAGATCATCAATCTTCACATACCTGCCTTATTAAGAAAAAAATTTTTTTTAAATTAAGCTTGTATCACCTAGAGTCTTCTTAAAGAAAAAAGAGTTTGAAGAGTGATATAGAATAAGTGATAAGTTACAGGATTTACCACACACATAGTAGGAGCTGGCTAAATGTTGATTCTACATCTAGTGTTGGGTCAAAGTCCACAGACCAAGAAATTGAGAAGGAAAGATGGACAACAAATAGGAGACAACAAACATAGCTGAACCCACAAACAACGTTTGGAATCTGTCCCCTCCCCACCTCTACATGTCCACCTTCAGTGACGCAGTGGACTTCTAGAAGCCAGCCTCTTTTTCCAAGCCTGAGTCACGGATCCACAAGGCAGACATCCTGAAGGAGCTGAAGAACCTGTGGGCCCAGCTGCCACATCCAAGACAACCAAGCAAGGCTCCTGAACATGGCTACTGCTTCACTTCCTTGATCTAGATCTCCTGCACAGCTCCTCTGTAGCCATTTGTAACCCTGGCTTGTAAAGGAAGGGAATACAGGGAGAAGTTTCACCTTAGCTAAATTGACGAGGCTTAGAAACTCTGTGTCTGCCATCTGCCAAAGAATTCAGAGGGCGGTTTCCATCAGTGACATTAAAGATTAAGCATGTTACTCTTCCTTCAGCTTTTAAAATATCTGGATGTCTGATTTTAATGTTTTAGAAGCAGCTTCTATAGAGCACCTACTTTCCTTCCTCACTTACAACCCATCTGAATAATTGAATGAATTTCAAGTAGGGAGAGTAGGTGTCATTAACAAGGCTGTCAGCACCCAAGCTCCATCAAGATCTTCCATTTCAATCTTCCCCTGGTATAGTCCCTTCTTATTGCTCCTTCTCTTCTATTCCATTTTCTCATATTTCCTAACATACTCAAATAATTGGCCAGGAGTTTATATGATTATATACAAAAGACAGTTTTCTCCCTTGGAAGCATCAGAACAATTACCAAAAGGCACCTTTGCAAATGACTTGAACCATTAGCTATGGGCAGGGGATACAGATATATATATCTATAGATAGATAGATAGATAGATAGATAGATAGATAGATAGATAGATAGATATTTACATTTATGGTCTCTTGCTCATTCTTAGTTTCCAGTCAAATACATATTTCCTAATCATTTTGTCATGAAATACATTCAATACATTCATTCCAAATACATTCAACCATGAGAACAATAATAGAATACTAATGCCCCACTTAGAAGGACAAGTGATTGTCACAGTATTCAGCAGCATAGTCTTAGTGCTCTCTTATAGTTAGGAGGGCAAAACTCATGCTAATGAAACAGTGCAAACCAAACTCCCTGCAAACATTTGTGTACCATCCAATGTTGTTTGCAATCTCTTACCTAACTTCCATATTCCTTGAAATAATAATCCTTGGCACAGATTTCAAAATCAACACAAAATTTCTCCTGCTAAAAAAAATTTTGTGAAATTAGTCATTAACTTCTTGTTACACAAAAAGGGTTCCTGAGCTAGCAGCTTAGGCATTATAATGGAGCTGGCAAGAAGTGTGAAATCTTAGCACCCATCTCAGACCTGCTGAATCCTAATACACATTTTAGCAAGACCCCTTTGTCATATGTGTGCACAATAAGTAATGAGAAGCACTAATTTAACTCTTCTCATCTTTCCATTAAATTGGAAATTATAGTACTTACACAAATGGTGAAAGTATTAAATGAGATGTTCCATGCTAAATAGATGGCACAGAAATTTGTGGCAAAAGGAGTTTCCTCTACTGAAGAGAATGGAATGCACACTTTTGTTGCTCTCTGACCAGTCATGGAACATAATGGAAAAAGTTTTGATTATTCAAGGACATTATGTCACAAAGAAAGGCAGAACATTGGAGAAGGGAACTACACTACTCTTGGGAATACAGCATCGAGTGCATGTGTCAGCTAATTTCAGCAATTGCAGGAAAGCATATCTGGGGTCTCTTCCTCCATACAGAGGGTGGGCCCTGTGTCATTGACTAAATCACTTAGTCCCAGGGCCAAATGTACTTATTGTTATGGTCCTTCCAGCATAATTAGGCTTAAAAACAAAACAAAACAAAATAGAAACCTGTTTAATTTGTCCATAAGTAAATCATCAGAAAGGAATTTTCCTTTGGGATCTTCTTTGTCAAGAAAGATTTCATGTTAATCTTCTTGCCCTGAGTTGAAGACAGCTATAGAAGAACCATTATGATTTCTTTTAACTGAAAATTGGTATACAGTACCCAGGGCCTGTACAAGAGTTTATTAATTATTCTGAAGCTTTCTGTGATTTTGGTGTTGTAGGTGAGTATAATGTGGGTAGACGTCCATATGTTGTCCCAAAGCAGAACAGCTCAGTGTTACAGCCAAGTGTTACAGCTCCGTGTGGCAGCTAAAAGCTACAGCTCTGTTACAG
Organism: Heterocephalus glaber; assembly: GCF_053883595.1. Lineage (NCBI taxonomy): Eukaryota > Metazoa > Chordata > Mammalia > Rodentia > Bathyergidae > Heterocephalus > Heterocephalus glaber. The sequence continues at coordinate 13,168,593 of NW_028258344.1, forward strand.
CTACAGCAATTTGAAGACTCCAGAATTTGAAAGTTATTCAAAGAGATGGAGAAAGCCTTTAATTAGCTGGCTGGCCAGAGGAGTTCGCCCATTCTGAATTCTGAGTACCAATTCACAATGCAAGTACTTTTATATACAGTTGGGGAAAGGAAATTGAGAGAAACCTTTTAGGGCAGAGACATAGCTAGAAGCAGGAAATTTAGGTAGAAACACCAGGTTCTGACAGTTACTTTGCTTGAACAAAACACTTTTGATAATTGAGCAGGTATATCATGCAACACAAACAGTCACAGAACATTTTGATACATTGATTATTCAAGGGCATTATGCCACAAAAGAAAGGTAGGAATACCGTACAGCCCAAACAGTTACGTTTTGGGGACAGAACATCTTAAGGAAAAGAAAAAAACATGAGGGAAAAGCAAAAGCCTGTCCTATTGCTCACTATTGTCTCATCATTTCCCCCCTTTGATGCCCCTATTTAGGTGTAGCCTCATAGGTCATCACTAGTACCTACACGGTTACAGTTTAGGTGAGCTCTAACCAGTAATTGATGTACTGACTGTCTTGTGAGAGCCTGAACCTGGTCTTGTAGGAACTCTATGAGGCACCTAAGTAGACAAGGGCCAATCATCAGTAATAGGAAAATGGAGTCCAAGGTTCTGATCTGATAGACAACCCATGTTGTCTAAATATCCCAGGAGAAACTCCAAAACCTGCTAGCTTGGGATTGCTTCTGGACTTTAGCAGCTCTGTCTCAGCGTCCTTTTACAACTTGTTGAATGACCCTTGATCTGTTTACATGGAAACAGCACTCTTCCCCAGAAAGATACAGTTAGTGAGTCCAAGGTGCAGTGGTTTTGAAGAGTAACTGCAGCTAGAGTCTGTTTCTTTTCATGGATCTATTATAAAATTAGAGATTTATTCTAATCTATTGGCTAACTTCTGAGACTGTGACTGGTAGGTGAAGGCTGCAGTGGTTTTCCCTGTGACGCTGGCCCCAATCCCTGAAGCTATTCCTAAGCCTACTAGCAGGTGCCTCAGGAAGGGAGCTCAACGTTGTTGAGTATGAGCTTGGACTGAGATTGGAAAGTCAGTGTCCCCAGGGGTAATGTCTATTTTTGAGCTAAGATAGACAAAGGTGCAGGTTCCTATCCAGTTAGCATGGAGGCAGAGATTGACAAAAGTCCTGCAGAGCCAGAAAATGCCCAAAGAAGATAGACAGAAATGGTTTTGAACACTATAGTGAGGTACATTGACTTCTTTATCTTCCTCCTTCCTATACACTCAGTGTGAAGGCTAGGGCCACTTCTATAAAAGGTGGTGTTTGCCTTGTGTGAATCTGTTGTATAGCCCTTTGAGTTTTGTTTTCCCATTGTAAGAGGAAGCTGTTTGTATCAATTAGAAACCACTTTTGTGAGCCTTTGAGATTGGGTAGGAGTGGGAAGTGGAAAGAGTAGAGGTTGCTGTGATTCCCCAGAAGAAATCCCCTAATTCACATCCCTTACAGAAGTGGGATTTCACATTGATCAGCTGTGAGGTATCTGGTCTGGGCCAGCCAGTGAGGTGGTATTGGCAAGTGCCTGAGTTGACCCATATATTAAGATGTTTGTGGGGAATGTATAAGGTGAGACTACAGTCAGAGGTCCTGAAACAGTAGAGGACTGGAGGCCCTCTGGAGGGAAGTGCTGCTTTATACAGAAGAGGGCCTGGAAGGTGAGCCTAACATCGGTAGAATAGAATGCAAGTCTGTGTGTTGTGGCCTGACTTATTCTATAGATGTACTCTTTGAGTGTAGCAGCAACCTTAATGGAAGGAGGGATTTTAAGATCTACAGTAGGATGATAGGTCACCCCAAACCTGGGGTGAAACTGGGGTAGCCTCCATGGATGCTGAGGAAATGGAAAGGCATAACCAGCAGTCTTCTGTGAGACTGGGGCAGGGCAGGTTCAGTAAAGCATGGACCAACTCTAGGGTGTTAGAGAGGTAAGAGGGTAGCAGGTCTGGGCCATCATGTCCCAAGATGGAGGCCAATAATAACATCAGGGTTTTGGTGCTGGACATTATCAATTAGGTCAGGGTAAACAACTCATCTTTAAAGGAGACAGAGAATACTGGTGAAACACCCTATACTAGTGATAAAGACAAAGGTTAGGAGCAAGGCCCACAGCAAAAATTAAGGTAAGTAGTCCAAGGAGGTCTAGAAACCAGGGATAACAATAAGAGTCCATAGGGTGATTTAAGGTGTCCTATGAATGGTGTCCTCAGGCTTCAGCCATGCATAGACTAGTCAGCTCCTGATGTTACTAGAGCAGAGCTGTTGTCTGCTGCTGATGTTTCTGAGTTTAGGTTGCGTTCCAAGGTCTTTTGTCTGAGTCAAGTCCTGAGGGGATTCTTGGGGTCTGTGTATGTAGTCCAGGTGTCTGAGACCTCTGTGAAGTGGGCCTTTTTCACTTGGGTATGATGGACCCATGGAGTGATACCTGTGACTTTGACGTCTACGGGGGAATAGCAAGCACAGCAGTATAAGGTCCTAGACAAATAGGCTGGAGGGGTGTCTTTTTCCAATCTTTCACCCAGACTGAATCCCCTGGTTGAAAGGGATGTGTTGAATTACCCACAGGGATGAGGGTTCTTTCTAAAACAGTTTTGTTAATCTGTAAAAAGACTTTGCCTAATGTTTGTAACTCTAAGGCTACATAATTATCCCCTAGTTGTCTAACATTTTCCCTAAAATATGTAATGATTGGAGGTCTTCAAACATTATCTCATGGGGGGAATAATCTGAGGGTCCAGGTGTGCATCTGTCTCTGAGCAGGGCCAGAGGTAGTGTGTCTGGCCACTCTGCTTCTGTTTCTTGGCAATATTTAGTCAAGATAATTTCAAGGGTTCAGTTTATGCTTCTTCTATCTCTGAACTTTGTGGCCTATAGGCTGTGTGTAGATTCCACTCAATCTTCAGAATATCAAAGAGGACTTGGACAGTTTCAGCCACAAAGGCAGGTCCATTGTCATTTCCAGTTGAGAAGTGGAGTCCATTTCAGGGAATGACTTCTCTGAGGAGGAGCTCAACAACTTCCTAGGCCTTTTCTGTCTTGGTTAATTTGGCTTCAACCCATCCAGAATAAGTACAGACTATGACCAACTGGTATTTGTGTCTAAAACTGAGTTTAATCTCAGTAAAGTCTATTTGTAAGTCTTCAAATGGCAATATTTCTGTATGCTGAGTTCCTGGAGGTGGCAGTGGTCTCTGGAGAGGATTGTTGTGAGCACAGGTCTTACATCTTTGGCAGAGGGTAGCACAGAGTGAGGAGAGTCTTGCAATATAGTAATATCTCTTTAAGAGATTTTCTAGTTTTGTTTTTCCTAGGTGGCCCTCTTCATGAGTTTCCAAGACAAAAGGGTAAGCACTGTGAGATGAGATAAAGATTCTAGTATTTGGCAAGGTGTAGGAGCCTGATCCCATCCTGAGGGCTCCCTGTTCTTGGACCCATAGATTTTTTCTTCTGGTGAATAGCAGCCAGGATTGTTTTCTGCATCTGGATGTGTGAACAATGGCTCAAGGCAGTCCCAAGGTAAAACTGTTAAACTTTCATGTAGGCCTTTTCTTTGGCAAAAGTTGATCATCTGTAGGCCTGGTTTCTGGATACATGATATGACCATCTTTGAAAACTTGTAAGGGTCTGAGACTGTTGGGTCTTGTCTCTTTGGCAGCTTCTTTAGCTGCCTGGTCAGCCAATTGATTCCTTTTGTGATAAAGTCCTGTTTTCTTTGGTGTCCTTTATAATACATGGTGGCCACCTTTTGGGGTTCCCAGATTGCTTCAAGGACTTGGAGTATCTCTTTTTAATTTTTAATTTCTTTTCCCTTGCTGTTAGAAGTTCTCTCTCTCTGTATATTGCCCCATGAACATGAATAGTGGCAAAAGCATACTACTTTGAGTCAGTATAAATATTTTTAATTAATTTTATTGGTATATCTGAGGTATATAAAATAATGACATTCATCACTGGAGATTTGTACCTTTATATAATATATCTTTTTTTTTTTTGGTACCGGAGATCGAACTCGGGTCCTTGCGCTTACGCAGCAGGTGGCGAAACCACTGAGCTAAATCCCCAGCCCTATATAATATATCTTGGTTCTTATTTTTCCCCCTTCCTCTGCCCTACCTCCAACCCCTCCAGCCCTCCCTATTCACAAAGACTTTGTTTCTATTTCTTTCTTTTTCTCATATTAATCCCATTCCCCTCTTTCCTTTCCCCTACCCCTCCCACTTCCCCTTCCTTTTTGCACCTTTTCTTCCCATTTCACATTATCTATTATACATCTTCATTCTTATTTACACTTTCAGTAACACCAGAGAAATTATTCAGTATTTACACATGTGTGTCCTATTTATTTCACTTAAGAGGATGGCCTCAATGTGCATTCATTTAGCTATAAATCTCTCTAATTTCTCATTCTTCATGGCTGAGTAGTACTCCATTTTATTAAAAAAACCCTCACATTTTCTTTATCCAGTCTCCAGTTGATGAGGACTTGGGCTGTTTCCATGTTTTAGCTACTGCAAACCTTGCTGCTATGAACATGGGTGCACATATATCACTGTGGTATGATTCTTTTAATTCTTTTGGGAAGATACCCAGCAGGGGAATAGCTGGGTCAAATGGGACTTTCAATACTAGTTCTTTGAGTTATCTCCATACTGATTTCCACAGTGGTTGCACCAGTCTACACTCCCACCAACAGTGGAGCAGGGTTCCTCTTTCCCCACAGTCCCTCCAGCATTTGTTATTGGTTGATTTCGTGATAGCAGCCATTCTTTCTGGGGTGAGGTGAAATCTCAATGTTGTTTTCAGTTGCATCTCTTGAATGACCAGTGATGTTGAGCATTTTTTCATATGTTTATTTGTTATTCCCACTTCTTTGTCAGAGAAATGTCTGTTCATTTCAGACAAATGTCTGTTCATTTCTGTTCATTTTGGATTGGGTCTTTAAATTTGGAAGGTCTGATTTTTTAAAGTTCTTTATATATTCTAAATAGTTGACTCTTGTCTGAGGAACAGCTGATGAAAATTTTTTCCACATTGTGGGTTGTCTCTTCACTCTGTTGTTGGTTTCTTTTGTTGTGCAGAAGCTTTTTAATAAGAAGAGATCCCACTTGTTGATTGTTTGTGCTAGTTCACATGCAACAGGGGTGCTAATGAGTAGCTATTTAATTTCCTTAAAAGATATTAAAACTTCTGTTGAGCATCCCATTTTAGGGGCTGGTTTTCTGGTCTGGTGAGGGTGTTATAGAGCGTTTGGCTTTCTCAGCAAACCCATGTCTCCAAATCTTGCAGAATCCAAGCTTTAGCTATTACAAACTGTGCCACTATAAAAAAGGTCTAAAGGAGTAGAGGAAGTGGGAAGAGTAGGGAAAAAAAAGAAGAGTAAAGAAAAAAATACGAGAAAAGGAAAGTAATGGAAACAAAGTCTTGTAAATAGGGAAGGGTGGAGGGGGTGAAGGGAGGGTAGGGGAATAGGAAAAAAATAAGAACCAAGATACATCATGTAAAAGTACAAGATCCCAATGATGAATGTAATTGTATTGTATACCTAAAATGTACCAATAAACTTAATGGAAAAAGAAAAAAAAAATTCTGCAGAATCCAGCCGCCCCCAGAAACTCAAAGTTTCTTTTTGTTGTTTGGCCTAGGGAGAGAGGGGATGACATGTTTTCTCTCAGGCCCCAGGGATTGTTGTCCCTTGGTGATGATAAATCCAAGGTACTGAGCAAAAGGCCGACATATCTGGGCCTTTTTCCAGGATACTTTGTAGCCAGCATCTAGAAGCACAGGGGCTAAAGTTCCTTGACCACAGTTTTCCTTGGTTTTACTTACTAACAGGAGGTCATCTACATGTCTAGCAGAGTGCAGTTCAATCTTTCTTCAGGGAAAGCAGCCAGATCAGCAGCTAGAGCTTCCCTGAAGTGTTGGGGAGCTTTTGAAGCCTTGAGGAAGTCTCATCCAGGTTAACTGTGTTTTGCCCTGTATAGGGGTCTTTCTGTTCAAAAGTAAAGAGTGACTTGTTGAGGGAAGGCTAGCTGAAGGCAGAAGAAGGCATCTTTAAGATCCAGGCAGTTGAATCAGGCCCCTCAAGGCAAGAGCAGACTAGCAGGGTGTAGGGGTTTGGAACTACTGTATGCAGAGTAGCTGTGGCATTGTTGAGTGCCCAGAGTTTCTGTACTGGTGGGTATCCATTTCCACCTGGGCTTTTAACTGGCAGCAGTGGCATGTTCCAAGGGGACTAGCATTCTTTTAGGATCTCTGCACACCTCAGCCAGCTGATGTGTTCCTGGATTCCAAGTCATGCCTCTCTAGATATGGCATATTGTCTCAGTCTGACAGGCTTTGTCAGTGGTTTAAGTTCTACCAGTATTAGGGTCTGGTTCTTGGTCATCCCAGGTGGGGACTTTGCAACCTACACCTCTGAAAATGTCTCCAATAACTCTGGGGATGTTATTTCTTTCTGATCTGCAGTGTGCAGTTTCCATTCATTCTCTCTGGGGACAGTTACAGACTGTATCAGTCCTTTTCATCCATCTAGGGTCAGATTTGCTGGTCCCTCAAGGGTAAATGTTATGCACACCCCAAGTTTAGTCAGCAAGCCTCTTCCCAGGAGAGAGATAAGGAACTCAAGCATATACAGGAACTTGTGGACCACTGCATGTTCCCCCACTTGGCAGGTCTGTGCTTGGCAAAATGGCTGTGCTGTCTGAATTCTGGTTTCACCCATGATGGTGGCATCCCTCTTGGTGAAGGAGCTACCAGAATCATCACTACAGAATGTTCAGCTGAGATTCCATTGGTAAGGGCACATAAATCCCAGGAGGAGCTACAAGGCCCAGATCAGTGCAGCTGCAGGCAGATCCCAGCCAGAGCTCTGCTCCAACCCCAGAGGCTCCTGCACACCCACTCAAGCCAAAGGCCACCCAGAAAAGAGCTGCACAGGTGTATAAGCTTCAGCCAGAGGCCCACCATACCATTGGTCACAGTCAAGGACCCTCCTGGAAAAGAGCTACACAGGCACACAAGCAATACCCAGAGGCTCACCCTGATACCATTGATAAGTGTGTGGAGACCCTAGCCAAAAGCCTGTGCAGACAACAGGAATTGGGGTGCACAGCTCCCAGCCAAAGGCCCTCCCAGACAACAGCTACATAGAGGCTCCAGGGAAAGGCATGCCTAGATACCATCCCAAGTGTGCACAGGCCCCAGCCAGCAGCCTGCCCAGAAAACAGGTCAGCTCAAGGATCTAGAATGCCACCACTCTGAACCCAGGAATTGGTGTACTGGTGAGCCTCAGAGTAAATGCTGCTCGGTGGCTTGCTGAGAATTGAAGACCACTGGGTGAGCAAAAAGTTGCCTCAACAAAGGCACAGCAGGATGCATCTGTTGAAATGAGAAGACACGTAAATAAGTCTCAAAACCAGACTTCTAGATCACCTAAGGCAACCCCAAAGGGAAATGAGATGGAACAATCTGATACTCAATCACCTGGAATCCCTGAACTGGCTACAGAAAAGGAACTGGAAAACATGAAATCAGAAATAATTTCTTAGATAACAGCAGAGATTGTGCCCATAGTGCAAGACATGATTAATAAATCTAGAGAGAACACAGATAAAAAAAAAGTAGAGGAGCTGAGGAACATGATGGAATCCCAACAAAGGAAACAAATGGAATCCATAAAGCAGATGCAAACAGACTTCCAGGAGATTAAAAACTCCATTGAAAGTTTATGAAGCACAATGAGCCAATGTGAGGATAGAATTTCAGATGTAGAAGATAAGATGGCAATTAATGACCAGGAAAAGAAAAATTTCTTTAAAATAGTAAGGGAGGGGAGGGGCCAGGGATTTAGCTCAGTGGTTTTGCCGCCTGCTGTGCAAGTGCAAGGACCCGAGTTTGAGCCCTGGCACAAAAAAAAAAAAAAAAAAAAAAGTAAGGGACCATGAGATATCAATTCAGCACCTGCTAGATGATGCAAAGAAGAATAATATCAGACTGATTGGAGTCAATGAAGAAACAGGAGAGAGTGCAGATGACATAAAAAAAAACTGTTCACAGAAGTAATGGCAAAAAACTTCCAAAATCATATAAGCACTAATACAATAGTAGTGGGGGACTTCAATACCCCACTGTCACAAATAGATAGATCAACTAAACAAAAAGTAATGAAATCTTAGAATGCAATAAAACTCTTGAACAAATGAACTTAACAGATGTTTACAGAGTGTTCCACCCCAAAAATCAGAATACACATTCTTTTTAGCTACACATGGGGCATTCTCAAAAACAGACCATATACTCACTCATAGAATATATGTAAGTAAGTGCAAAGTAATTGAAGTTATCCCCTGTGTATTATCAGACCATAGTGCGATGTAATTGGAGATCAATAGCAAAAGAAATAGCAAAATTTTCATAAACACATGGAAATTGAACAACACACTTCTGAATAACCAATGGGTCACAGAGGAAATTAAAGAACAAATCAGACCATTCCTACAATTAAATGACAATGCCAATACAACATATTGGGAATCTACTGGACACAATGAAAGCAGTCTTACAAGGGAAATTCATAGCAGTGAATACTCACATAAGGAAAACAGAGCAAGCTCAATTATGCAACCTGATGCTGAACCTTAAACTTCTAGAAAAAGAAGAGTAGGACAAATCCTAAAACTCATACAAGAGAGGAAATTATAAAGATCTGGGCAGAAATCAATGCAATGGAGACTAAGAGAACAATACAAAAAAATCAATGAAGCAAAGAGTTGGTTCTTTGAAAGAATAAACAAAATTGACAAACCATTAGCCAACCTCATCAAAAAAAAGAAAGAAAAGGCCCAAATTCATGGAATCAGGAATGAAAGTGTGAAATCACAACGGAACCAGCAGAAATCTAGAGGATCATCAACACCTAGTTTGAGAACCTATATGCCAAAAAGATGGAAAATACAGAAGAAATGGACAGATTCCTAGATACGTATGAATTACCAAAGTTGAACAAAGATTACCTAAAAATTCTAAACTACCCAATATCAATCAATGATATTGACAACATAATTAAAACTTACCAACTAAGAAAAACCTGGGTCCTGATGGCTTCACTGCTGAATTCTATAAGACATTTAGAGAGAAACTATTGCTACGACTATTTAAACTCTTCATTGAAGTTGAAGGGGAAGCAATACTCCCAAATTCATTCCTGGAAGCAAGCATCACCTTGATCCCCAAAGCACAGAAAGACCCAACTGAAAAAAAGAACTATAGGCCAAACTCACTAATGAACACAGATGCAAAAATCCTTAATAAGAAACTGGCAAATAGAAACCAGAAGATCATACACCCTGACCAAGTGGGATTCATCCCAAGGACGCAGGGATGGTTCAACATACGCAAATCAATCTATGTAATACACTATATCAATTGAGCCTAGGACAAAAATCATATAATCATCTCAATAGATGCAAAAAAGCATTTGACAAAATCCAACATGCACTTATGATAAAAAAAACTCTACAAAATATTGGAATAGACAGTCTCTACCTCAATCTGATCAAAGCCATCTATGAAAAACCAACAGCCAATATCATACTAAATGGTCAAAAACTGAAATCCATCATACTAAAATCAGGAACAAGACAAAGATGTCCACTATCACCACACCTCTTCAGTAAAATTTTGGAAACATTAACCATGGCAATTAGACAAGAGAAAGAAATAAAAGGAATAAAAATAGGAAATGAAGAAGTCAAATTCTCTTTATTTGTAGATGACATGACACTCTATATAGAAGAACCTAAGAACTTCACCAAAAGTCTTCTAGACTTAATAAGCAAATTAAGTAAAGTACCTGGATACAAGGTCAACACACAAAAATCAATAGCTTTTCTGTCCACAAAAAAACAGACTCACTGAGAGAGAAATGGGGGAGTCCATTCCTTTCATAATAGCATCCAAAAAATTGAAATACCCCAGAATCACCCCAACAAAAGAAATCAAAGACCTCTACTCTGAAAACTATAGCACTCTGAAAAAAGAGATGGAAGAGGATATCAGAAAATGGAAAGACATCCCTTCCTCCTGGGTAGGAAGGATCAATATAGTGAAAATGGCCATACTTCCAAAACTGCTATATAAATTCAATGCAATTCCTATTGAAATCCCAGCAGCATACTTCACAGACCTGGAGAAAACAATCCAAAAATTCATTTGTGGCCAGAAGAGACCTAGAGTAGCAAAAGCAATTCTAGGCAATAAAGACAAGGTAGGGGGTATCACAATCCCCAACTTGAAACTATACTACAAAGCCACTGTGATAAAAACAGCATGGACCTGGTAAAGAAACAGACCTGAGGATCAGTGGAACAGATTAGAAGATGCAGAATAAATTCCAAACACACTCAGTCGCATCATCTTCGACAAAGGAGCCAAACACCCTCACTGGAGGAAAGATAGCCTCTTTAATAAATGGTGCTAGAAAAATTGGGTTTCAACTTGCCAAAGATTAAAACTAGACCTATATCTCTCACCATGTACTAAACTAAAATCAAAATGGATTAAAGATCTAAATATTAAAACAGAAACACTGAACTGGCTGGAACAGAGTTTAGGTGGAACTCGTGAAGACATTGCGGTAGGAAAAGAATTTATGAACAAAACTTCAGTTGCCCATGAACTAGCACAAACAATCAACAAGTGGGATCTCTTCATACTAAAAAGCTTCTGCACAGCAAGAGAAACCACCAACAGAGTGAAGAGACAACCCACAATGTGGGAAAAAATTTTCACCAGCTGTTCCTCAGACAAAGGTTTACTATCTAGAATATATAAAGAACTTTAAAAAATCAGACCTCCCAAATTTAAAGACCCAATCCAAAAATGGGCATCTGAAATGAACAGATATTTCTTGCACAAAGAAGTAGAAATAGCAAATAAACATATGAAAAAATATTCAATATCACTGGTCATTGGAGAGATGCAAATGAAAACAACACTGAGATTCCACCTCACCCCAGAAAGAATGGCTGCTGTCATGAAATTGACCAATAACAAATGCTGGTGTGGCCATGGGGAAAGAGGAACCCTGCTCCACTGTTGGTGGGAGTGTAGACTGGTGCAACCACTGTGGAAATCAGTATGGAGATACCTCAAAGAACTAGTATTGGAAGTCCCATTTGACCCAGCTATTCCCCTGCTGGGTATCTTCCTCAAAGAATTAAAAGAATCATACCACAGTGATATATGTGCACCCATGTTCATAGCAGCACAATTCATTATAGCTAAAACTTGGAAGCAACCCAACTGCCCATCAATTGGAGACTGGATAAAGAAAATGTGGGTTTTTTAATAAAATGGAGTACTACTCACCCATGAAGAACAAGAAAGTAGGGACATTTATAGCTAAATGGATGCACTTCAAGGCAATATTCTTAAGTGAAATAAATAGCACACACGTGTAAATGCAGAATAGTTTCTCTAGTGTGAGAAACTGAAAGTGTAAATAAGGACTAAAAGATATAATAGATAATGTGAAATAGGAAGAAAAAATGCAAAGGCGCAGAGGAAGTGGGAGGGGTAGGGGAAAGGAAAAAAGGAATGGAACTAATATGAGAAAAAGAAAACATGGAAACAAAGTCTTTGTAGATAGGGAGGGTTGTAGGGGTTGAAGGGAGGGCAGGGGAATGGGGGAAAAATAAGAATTAAGATGGATTATGTAAAGGTGCAAATTTCCAATGATGAATGTCATTTTATTGTACATCTTAAATGTACCAATAAAATTAAGAAAAAAACAAAAGAATGTCCAGCTGAAAGCTGCCATGCAACCACAGGTGAGGTCCCAATCAGATTCCATAGCCAAGGCCTTTGAGGACAATGCCTGAATACATTCACTCACACACTCAAGCCATCATTCAGAGGTTAAGACATCCCCACCCCCCTTAGTGAGGTCCCTGACTGATGTCTCTGACTTGAGACTATGACAGGTGATCATCCTCTTCTTTTGTCCACTGGGCCAGCCCTGACTGGGTTTGAACTGGGCCTTACCTTTTCCTGAAGTCCTGAAGGGGTTTTTAGTCCACCCCTTCTCCTGAGTCTGGATAGGCGAAGTAAACACAGTCATCGGTCATCCTTACCTTATGAAGGAGGAACTGTTAAACAGGGCAGAGGTGCACCATCTCATTCTTTTGAGAGGGCTCCTGGCGACCACTCTCTGATTCTGAACCAGTGACTCAAAGGTCCAGCAAGATTTGATCCCCAGTCAGGGAATGAAATGCTGTGGCAAAGTGGAACAGCTCACTATTACAGCCAAGTGTTGCAGCCACAGCAGTTTGAAGACTCCAGAATCTGAAAGTTATTTAAAGAAATGGAGAAAACCTTTTATTAGCTGGCTGCCTCAGAGGAGTTTGCCCACTCTGAATTCTGAGTACTGAGTTGCAGTCTGTTTATGTACAGTTGGGGAAAGGAAGTTGAGAGGAACCCTTTAGAGCAGAGACATAACTAGAAGCAGGAAACTTAGATAGAAACACCAGGTACTAGTATATAAAATTCTAACATGGACCTAGGAAAATAATTTCATTTCATTATGATTGCTATATGTTCTACTTTTCTTACCACTTCAGAGAAATATTGCTCTGCTTAAAGTTATACTTAGGGGTACTCTTAAAAGTATTTTACTCCTATTTCCCCAGATTTGATTATTGTGCTATAGTGCATCATAAACAATATGTTCAGGTTTTATGCCTGCTTAAAACTGCTAAACTTAGCAGGATTGTACTGTGATGATCATTGCTTTGAATCTGACAGATTTTATGTGTTTCAAAACAACATGGATAATGATAGTGCATGGTTTTTTAAAATATAGGGCTGAATTTGACTATTATTTCAGTCTCTTGAGGCAACCCTCAATACTTGTGTGCTCTTTTGCATACTCAGCCCTTCGGATACTTGAGTACAGTTATCATAGGTCCCTCAAGTCCTCTTTCCTTCTATTAAACATTCTGATTTTCTGAAAATTCTCTACCTCCACCATGCTCAGGTTTTCAGTATTTTCTCTATCCCAAGCCTTTCTTTATGACTGACTCTTGTTAACCATAATATTATAATGAATATTGGTTTCCATTCCTTCCTGCTTCTGTATCCATACTCTTAGCTATGTATTATTATATTTTTAATGCAGAATATACTGCTCACACCAAACACCTGAATTTAGGCTGTGTGCTGTCACATACTTTAGTTAATGAAATATGGGTGGAAATTACAGGGTCCTAGTGCTAAGACTAGGCCATCAGAGGCCACCATGTTTTCATTTACCTCTTGAGCTTCTGTCATTCCAACAAGCAGAATGTGTACCAGTTAGATTACTGGCCCCTGGAGGAATGAGAAACACATGGAGTCAACTCAGATCCAGTCTACAGCTTACAGCCAGGCTCCCATGTATGCCCAACTGGTATCAAAAGAATTGTCCCAAGTGACCTGCTGATGAATGAGAAAGAATTGTTTATTGTCAGTATATAAAAGAGATTTTCCTTAGTTATTTGATAGCACTAGCTGATTTAAATAGGCCTGCTATAGTTAAAAGTGGTATCCAGGAAAAAAACTGTGATAGTCTGACTATCACATCATGAATCTCCTTCTTTCTTTTGGATACTTAGGACTGAGTATTGCATAATGTCCCAGGCATACTTCCATGTGGACTACAATGATGTGAATGGCATCCCCTATAATTTTCCATTGAAGCAGCATTGGGGAATACTCATTGTTTACTATTGTACTTGGCTTCTTCTATGTTCAAATTACAAACATTCTTATGTCATATAAAACTGCTATAGCAGATATCATTGTCACTTACTCAGTTTATCTTTTTGTATGTAATATAAACATGTAATTTTAACATTTATCCCATCATACTTCAGTTTAGCCAAAACTTTAATAATTTGTATTAGACTGTAAAAAGTTCATCTCATAAAATCACCATCTGTGATACTCCTTAATAAAAAAGGTCTGTGATCAAATAACTTTTAAAGTAATATTTTAATCCTCTTTTGTACACTGAGCATTAGATGATCAAAAATTCTGAGAGGTTCTACAGCTCATAAACTAAATTAAACTTTATTTATCAAATGCTTCCCAAATTGATTACTTAATTGTTAGTTTTTTCTGGTTAATACATTTTGAGAATTGTTAAGTCAGTCAGATTTTTAAATTTTTCATTCATTTTTCAATATTATCTACTATTTATACATTCACATAAATATGTAAGAAGATGAAATGTTAACTTCCTCCAAGTTATTGAGAATAATGAAAAGTTAGTGTTGTTACAACTGCCCCTGATTATGTTATATTCTCTGAACATCATTATTCAGTTAGAAAGTATCTACCTACCTGACATATCATCTATCCTACACTATTTTATTTGGCTCAATAAAGTAGAATAAGAACATTACCCAGTGTTTTAAAATCAGAATATTTCCTCACTTTAAAAAATCTAGTATATAGCAACAATCATCTATGTTGTGCTTCTTGGTGACTTATAAGTTTGAACTGCAAATACTTCTTATGGACTGTGATAGTTTGGATCTTGATTGTCATGCAAAGACTCATGCATTATCAGTAGGTGGTAGAGTCCTTAGGAGTTGGAACCTAGTGGGATGAGGTTAGGTCACAGGAGATATTAAAACCCTGGATCCTCTTTTCATTTTTCTTCCTGGCCACCATGAGGCGAGCAACTTTGCTCCACCATGTCTTCTTCTCCATGTTTCTGCCTCACCACAGGCTCAAAAGCAACAGTCAGCTGACCATGCACTGAAACCTCTGAAACAGAACCAAAATAAATCTTTTCTCCTTTAAAGTTGAGTTGAAGGTTTGTCACAGTGATGGAAAGCTGACTAGCAGAGATCATTTAAAATTAGTTAGATAATATCCTACTCATAGGGAAATTCTGAGTAACAACACTAGTTACATTTTTGGTCTTTTATGTTAAAACTTAGTGCCTGTATTTGTCACCTGTTTCCTATAAGCAGAACATATGCACAAGAGGATACCATTCTACCTACTAGAAGATCTTATTTACATTTCTACTAGATTGTATAGTGTGAGTGTGTGCTTTTGCTTTGCTTTGGTTTTGTAGCCCTGGGAATTAAACTCAGGGCCTCATCCATGCTAGGTAAACACTCTACCAATGAGCTATACCCTAGACCCAGATTTTAGAGTTTTACTTGTTAAAAATCCAACAACAATGGCAATTTCTTCAAAAGCAGAAGATGGTCCAAATTAGTCCACACTGGAAGATCTGTGCTTCGTAGGGCTTCCGCGGTGAAGTATTTTTTTTTCTTTAGAAAGAACCAAATAGGGAGTAAATTCCTTACATTCATATGTATGTAAATTTGAATACATGTTAACTCCAGAGGTAGAAATTGTTTGAAGTAAAATTATAAGTTTATGTGAAATCTAAACTCAAAATGACATTTCTATGTTAATTATGCTATGCTTGCTAAGGAAGAAGTACAAACCATTAAAAGTTGGAAATGTCATTAGGAGAAAAGCACAAGTATCATAAGCTTATAATTTTTCACTTATAAATACATCTGGTGTTTAGACAGCTAAGGTTATGTTCTTGGTGAATTACATTAATATGCCAATAAAATGGTTATACACCTAAATCAGTATAAAATAAATATTTAAAGCTAAAAGTAATGTATAGCAGCTACTTCCTAATCACTCTTTTTGACAGGCTATTACTCTTCAGTTTATAATGCTACTTTTGGCACTGTAAAGAGGATAGTTTTCAAATCATTCATCTATACACTTTATGAAGTACTTGTATTACTGCCTGTTCATGTTTTTCAGTCCTACGTGTTATAGACTGCAGTGTTGTATATTGGACAAGAGGTTGAAATTGGCATTAGAGAAACAAGATGAGTTATAAACCTCTTTAAATTTTGATTTCCTAATTTGGACAAGTCGGGTGATAAAACATGTTTACCTTTTTGTATGGTGAACTGACATAATACTATTTTTTTTTCTTTTCTACTCATCTTTAAAATAAAATTGTATTATTTGGATATGAAAAATGGGAATCATTCCCCATTCTCAAAGTTTCCTAGGACCTGTACAATAATCTAGCTTTTATTTCTATCCCAAGATTCAATATTAGATCATTTACTTATTCCCAAACAAATGTTCTTTTTAAACATACACACACACACACACACACACACACACACACACCATTTAAGGTGTTATCCATCTGCTTCTGTAGAAATAATGATGAGTAAAATAACATCATAATTATATAGAAGTATTCAAAAAATAGTAATCTTTAAACGGGAATTTAGGCTTTACTTACTCTGTGACAAAGAGTAAAACTGAAATAGTAAAATGTATCCATATAACATTCTACTAGATTTTTCCTCTTCTAATTATGGTGCAAACTTATGGATGGAAAGTTATTGAAACTAAAGTTCTAAAATTGCTACTTAATGTCACAGATAGAGTACCCCTTAGCAGAAGGGAGTACAACTTCTTACTCTTCCTTAGCTATAATTCTTTCAATATAACTGTTCACAAAATTAATATAATTGTTTATAAAATTTATATTGTTTATAAATTAATATAATTGGAAGATTTTAAAAAATATTGTATTTCATGAAATGATATAATAATAACTAAATTTTATAGAGTTCTTATTCTGTTCCCAACACTGTACTAAAGGCATGGTTCCTTTGACATTTGGGGCTCATAAAAGCTTTGTTATCAAAATTAATGCTACTAAGCAGGGTGTGATCACACCTGTAATCCTAACATTTGGGAGGCTGGGGCAGTTCTAGGCCAGCCTGAACTATATAGCAAGACACCATCTCAAAAAAAAAAAATTATTCTAAGTGATTAACTCAAGCCAAGATTCCTGTGAAAAATCTAATTGATATGAGAGATATAAAGCATGTAAATAGCTTTTTGTTTTCATATTCATAAATTTAAAAAGCATAAAAGAAGTACACAAATACAACTTGGAAATTATTTGTGATTTATTATCTGTGAATATAAATTAGCATAGTAAAATACACATGAATGAATTTATTTAAGTATTTATCTTTTAAAATGAAATTATTTCCCAAAAGACTATACATTTATATTTATTACTTATCTGGCTATCTGGAAAATTTACAAATATTTTAAATGCTTTATACAAAAATTAAACACTTTTTCTACTTACTTAGTACTCAAAAGTATGCTGCATTATTAATAGCTTCAGGGAGTTTATTAGACACCAAACATCAAGCCCCACCCAAACTTGATATATCGTAATTTGTATTTTACAAAACCTCAATTGATTCATATATTATACAAATTTAAAAGTAAATTTAAATATAAATTTTAAAAGTAAATCTAAATTATTTAAATAAATACATGCTGTTATCAAAAGGTGAGAAAGGAAATATATAGTGCTGATATGAATATGCAAGAATATCTTAGACCTCCCTTTAAATCAGTATATTACTTTTAACATTTTTAAAATTCCCTTTTTACTTATTTGCACATGAAAATAACCAAAGTATATTTTAAAATTAGAGGACCTAAATTATTATATACATTATTAAAAGGGAAATGAATGAGGGAAAAATTAAGGCAAGTTTACAGATATTCCTTTGCCCTAAAAATTCATTATACCACTAGGGGGTGCTAACGCTTTTTATTTGCAATTTCGAGAAACGAGCTATGGATAAAAGTTTCAAAAAGAAAAAAATGAATATGTGTAACATGTAAGTAAATCCCACATTGGAAAAAATTACACAGGTTATTAAAAAAGAAACCTGGTTTATAAATTAAATGTCATATAATATGCTTTTATATAGTAATTTAGAAAACCTTACGACTTCTCTAAACATTTTACAAAGTTTAAAGAAAATATGTGGCACGTAAATATTAGAGAAAATACGCCAAAATGTGAACTGGTTTTCTCATGAGGCCAGCATTATAAAAGATTGTTATACTCTTCTATAGACTATGTATATTTTCCATTTCATTGTCCACCATGTTATGGGGATTTCATCTATAATCTGTTTAAAAATAATTTTAAAAAGGAAAAGGAGAAGAAGAGAGGCAAGAAGAAATAAACAAAGGAAAGAAGAAATGAACAAAATCAGGCATCTCATTAGCCAAGACACTTTTGTGCTAAACTCAAATTTTACTTGAAACTTATGAAATTTTAAACCTATTAGGACACAAGAAATAAAGCATTTGAAATCATATAAATAGGACTTAATATGATTTACAATGTCAAGATACACCCTAAACTTTCTGATCTTCATGTGGTACATAATAGGACCACAAGGAAAGTAACCTGACTTCGTTTCAGATTCCTGCAAGTTAGTGTAACATTAGACATTATTTCAGTAGAAAACTATTGGCTGAGATTAAGCCTGAACTATTACAAAACATTCTTCTGGTAGGGTATACTAATTCTTTTAATTGAAGAGGGTGATATTGGTGTATTGCCTTAATACATCTAGAACAAACTCAGTGGCCCATAGAGGTCGGTTTCTTAAGAGGTTTCATTAATATGCTTGTAAATAGTTAAGATACAGGAAGAGGGGGGATAAAACCAACTGGAGCAAAATATTTAGTGAATAATATTTATAGTTTGTTATTGATGAAATATGAGATATAAATATCATATACAACCACATACTCCAATCCTACTGTGCAGTGTAAGGAAAGATTTAACTAAGGATTTAAGCAGATTGGGACTTGGTTTGCTATCATTTTGTCTCTAGTACACATACTGGAGTTAAGTCTTCTTTCTCTCACTGTAATAAATACCAGAGATAATCAACTTAAAGGGGGGAAAGGTTGATTTTGGTTCATGGTTCCAGAAGTTGCAGCTGATTGCTGCATGACCTCCTTACCTTTGGTACTGTTGTGGCATTGTATATCATGATACGAGAAGTGTATGGAGGAAACTGCTCACATCAAGGTGACCAGAAAGCAGAGGGAGAGAGAGAGAGAGAGAGAGAGAGAGAGAGAGAGAGAGAGAGAGAGAGAGAGAGAGAGAGAGAGAGAGAGAGAGAGGCAGAGAGAGAGAGAGAGAGAAAGGAAGGGGCTGTGGATTTGCTAACCCCTTCAAGAGTGTACTGCCAATTACCTACCCTCCCAAAAGTTTCATCACCTCCCAATAGCACCACAGGCTGATGAGCAAGTACATGTGCCTTTGAGGGATACACAAGATGCAAACCATAAAATACTTGAACCTCACTACTCTATTTTACTTTCAAACAGTTATATTTCTAATTAAATTTTGATTAATTGCTCTTCTAATGGTGGACTAAGATCTTGCTTAGAGAAAATAAAAACCGCTGTATTGTTTAACAGTTAAAAGTAACTGACCACAATTCTGACCTACTTTTACTGTCCTATATGGAATATTTGCCAGAATCAGTCCTCAGTTATTTAACATGTAAAATAATCAAGGCTTTTTCTCTTTTAAAGGGTAGAGTTCTCAGATGCTCACAAAGCACACACTGACCTCCATTATAACAATACAGAACATATCTTCCAAAATTGTCAGAAAATAATTATTCTCAATGTCCAGAATGAGAATTAAGAGGTGATACCTATTTAAATGGTTGCTGTTTCAGATTGTTCTTCTGAGTTCTTGTCCCCCTAAGGTTCTGACCCTTTATTTTTATGGCACTAACCATACATATTACTCTGTTGCTCACCGGTGCAGAAACTGCTTTGCCTTTGTTCATCTTCACATAAGTAGAGGAGCTGATATTCTTAAACAAAGTTTTATCAAATTCTATGGAAGCACAACATAAGAATAATTTGTTGCCTGTAAAATTCAAAAATTCACTTTTCTAAAGCATTTCTATTCTTTAAAATGCAAATAGAAACAATGAACAGGTATACTTAGACCTAACTTACTCTATCTTATGGTTATACAGTGTAAAGATATATGAATTCCAAGGGACTTAGTACTTCTTTAAATTTATTCCTCCTTGCTTTGTTCCAGACAATACCCCTCTTTTGGTCAGCTGAACTTTGAGTATTGTCTTGACCTTTATTCCCTTGAAGAACTAGCGTGCTGGTTAATCTTACCCCTGTGAAGAAAAGTTACAAAATCAACTTTCTTTCTTTCTGTTAATTAAACACATCTTTTACTTGATATTTCAGTTGTGCCCTGAGAGCAGAGCAGCAGCAGCATAGCTCAAAGCTCCTGGAAATACACATGTGCACACACCTGCATACCTGATCCCATTTAGGTGTGAAGGCCAGGCCTGATGGAGAGTTGCTTCAAAGAGGAAAGGTAACGGAACATATGGCTAATGGCATTTGTACCCTCAATTCCAGACTTTGCCTGAAACTAATTCTCAACTCAGTAATTCAAGTAGCCCCTAACAAAGAATCAGCTTAAATCTATTCATTGCACCATATCTAAGCCATTTAGGATTAGGTTATTAGTTTTGTTCAGCCTTGGAAATATCTAAGACAAATTGTTTTAAAAATTGATGCCTATAAGAATATTACAATGTTAATTTATAGAAAGCTCAAAAACTAGAACAAATATATAATAGCAGTGGTAACTTAGTTACTTTTCTTTTTGCTGAGACAAAATACCTGACACCCACAAATTAATGGAGGAAAGGTTTATTTCAGCTTACATTTTGTAGAGGTTTTAGTCCATAGTTGGCTGGCTCCAAGGCAGGGTGGCATGGCAGAGGGGAATCGCAGAGGAGAAACAGTCCAGGGGAGAACAGACAGGAGGGCAGAAATCTGCAAAAGGCAAGCCTCCTTTTCCTCTTATCCCATCCAGGCTACAAGCCTTTTTGGTGATGGCACTCACACCCAAGGTAGCGCTTCTGTCTTCAGTAAATTCATTCAGCCACACCCCAAACTATGCTAATTCCAATTAGTGGACTAATTTAGTATTACACACCCCTAATCCCAGTATCACATTCCCTAGATCCAGTCAGCTCTAAAAAGCCCCACCTGTGAGTGAATGAGGCTTTGGGAGGACATCTGGGTACAAGTCATAATAAATGGCTTATATATATAGTTAGTGAGTGAGGATTGTTCACTGAGAGAACTGAAAAGGACATTTTGAACAAAACCTCTATAGTATAAAACCTTATTTATTCTTAAATAAGGAAACAATGTCAGAGGTTTTGTTGAAATAAAACATCATTCAAGCTCTGCCATTTTTTTTTTAAAGCTCTGCCTTTTGAAATTATAAAAGAAAAGGAGATGAGGAGGTGGTAGAGGACAGAGACAGAGACTTCTATAGTATTTGGCTTGTTATAGCTGGGCATTTATATTATAGTAATATTTAATCATTAGACTTACTTGGAGTTTTAAAAACTTATTTAATTGGAAGTAATTTTTTAAATCCACAGAATTTTGTAGTAAATGCTATCAGTGTTATTATAAAATTATACTTATGGTCCTAATGAGGGTGATTCAAGTTCCACATTTATTCGATTTTTTTAACAATTAAATTATAGAAAAAGACAGAGGTCACAGGATGTTAAAAGCTAAAAAAATTTAGTTGTTAGCTTATGTCTGCCAATAAAATCAGCACCTAATACTAATAAATTATGAAAAGATAGGCTTAACTTTTTGCAAGTGGGAAAATGAATAATTTGTATTGAAGTTTCATATAAAATGCAATCTTCTCCAGAGATAGCTTTTTCTGAGCCTATTCGCTAGGCTTTGACATGGTTGAGATCAAGAAGAAAATCTTTTTCTATGTTAAGTTCCAAGTGCCTAGAACATATTTGGACCCTAACATGGTATACTACTTAAAAGTAAGTGCAGAAAACCCCCTAGCTCTTTTAAGTGCAGAGTGATTTAATACAAGGAATATTTAAGTGCAGAGGGGAGAAAAAGATTTTCCTCAGCCATCTTACATACTGTGGCTGAGTCTGAAAGGAACTCTGACGAAGACAGATTAACATGAAGGAAGCATATACATTTACTTAATATGTTTTATGTGACATGGGGACCTTTAGGAAGAAATGAATAACTAAAGAAAACAATAAACCTCTGCATTTCTTATGCTAAGTTTGATGAAGTAAATAACTGTGGAGAAGCATGAATTGGTTTAAAAGAAAAATCATGACCTAATGGTAATAAGCCAGGGGTAAATAGCAAAGTTCATTTGTTCAAATTTGTCCATAGGCCCCTATGTCTGCCAAGATAAGAATATTCCTTTCCTTTGGGTGTAGGAAGGCACCTCTAAAAATGAGGATCTTGTGGCCTGTGTTATAATTTGGGTCTAAGATATCTCAAAAAAACCCATGTGTTTAGAAATAGGGTGAGGGGTCCAACTTTACCAGTATATCGATTCACTGATGGATTTAAAATTCGGGAGGTAAGGCCTAGTTAAAACCAGTGGACCATGAGAATGTGACATGGGGAGTATTTCTTGTCCCTGGCCCCTTCCCACTTTGTTCTTACATCCTTTTCTAATTTGTTCCTGACTGCCATGAGGTGAGCAGCTTTCCTCTGCCATCCCCTTCTACCATGAAATTTCTGCCTTTGAGCAAGCCAACCATGGAGTGAATCTCCCTTACAATGTGAGCCAAATTAAACTTCTCTTTCTTTAAGTTGTGGGTGTTGGGTATTCTGTCCTAGCCATTAGAAACTTGACCAGTACACTGCATATATTGGTCGTTTTTATCCTTACAATTTTGTAGTCATCATTATCTGAGAGAGAGAGAGAGAGGGAGAGAGACAGACTGACTCTTGCAAATGGAAATATGGAAATTTCCTTTATATATATAAACTTCTTTTACCAAAGGGTAACATCCTGTTTTCAGAGTTTTTATTATGTGTGCTGTTTTCCAAAATAATTCTTATGCCAAGGAAGCATATTAAGGGTAGAATAGTCTGTTCTAATGTCATATTTTAAAGGGGCATATTGTCATATCTTACAGCAGAAATTGACAATGGCTAAAAAATTAAAGATGAAATAAATTATTCACAGGAAGACAAGTAGCATATACAGTTGTTTCTTGGTATCTTGGGGGATGGAGGAATTCCTCAGATGCCCAATGCCACAGAGACTGGAGTTCCTCATAAAAAATAGTGTAGTATTTGCATATAAACCATACAATCCCTTGTATATTTAAAATCATCGCCAGATTATTTATACCTTTTTATAATATAAATGCTATGTAAATATTTGTTATAGTTCATTGTTTATGAATAATGGCAAGGAAAGTCTGTACATACTTGGTATAGATGCAACTTTTTTTTCTGAATGCTTTTAATCAGTGGTTGGTTCAACCTACGGATGTAGAAACCAACAGATATGGAGGGCTACGTATGTTAGGTACATCAGAAACTGTAAAGGGTTTTACGTAAAGTAATTTAATATTTCTAACAACTATTTAATTATTATCACTATACTGAAGCTTAGAGAATTAAAGTAACTTGTTCAACTTCATGTAACTGGTAATACTTAGGTTCCTTCTGAACCTAAATCTTACTCCTTATTCACTATATGATGCTAACTTCAGTGAATTCTTCAGGTAAGTAATGACTCAGATATATATTTAAATTATTGTTACTGGAGCCAAGTCTGTTTTCTCACTGCTTGAAAGCCAATATTCATGAGAGGAGAGTTGGAAAGAAAAATCAGGTTTATTCAAGGGGCAGCACCCTAAGAAGATGTCATGGAGCTGCTGCCCCCCCAAAATAAAAATCTTGGAAAACTCAATCAGAGGTAGGACTTTTATAGGAAGGAAAAGGAAATCCAGTGAGACACTGGGCAAGAAACCTACATGCTAAGTAAGGACTTCATCATCCAGGTAGTGTGTGTATGTGCGTGTGTGTGTGTGTGTGTGTGTGTGTGTGTGGAAGAAGGGGCTGAAAAATCAAAATTGACCTCAAATTCCTAGGGCTATGATGTAAATCTTTAGAGAAACACATTACTTTCACATAAAGTACCATTTTATATGCTCCGATGTAAGCTGAAGGCCACCAGATGTTCTGGGGTCTCTGTAAATTAGAAAAAAATTATCTTGTAAATAATATTTTACTAATTTAGGTGTGGATTTTCTTTAGAATTTAGAACGCTGGTCAAAGGGAAAAGTAACTCTACAAAGGACAACTCATAAAGGGAGCCATTGTTATGTTACTATCCATTTCCAAATCCCCACAATAATATTTTCAATACATTACTTCAATTCCATTCTTTTATGTTGTTGGTTTTTTTAATTTGTTTTGTTTGCTTTTTTGGTACTGGGGATCGAACTCGGGACCTTGCACTTGCGAGCCAGGCAGAGGCACCACTGAGCTAAATCCCTGGCCCTCTTTTAAATGTCATGTAGGTAAACGTTTCTCATCAAAGGTATGAGTCTACCTGTATATCATCAATAGCTGTGAAGACTTTTGCAATTTGTAAGTAACTAATATTTAAAGAACCAGAGAATATAGATGATCCTCATTTTTGCTTCAATATGCATTCTTGAGAGAGAGCAATAGATTATCCTGGGAACATTAAATATTAAAAATTTCTAGATATGCCTATATATGCTATCAGGTAAAGATGATTTTTTTATCATGGATGTAGAAATGTTTGAAAATCACTAATATAGAATATTATGGAAAACATTTTTCTCACTGAGTTTATAGGTTATCATTTGGTGCATTAATTCTTTTTGTTATTCAACAAATAATTATTATCGTATGCTTACTGTTTGTAATGCATGACATAGATAGAAACTGTTCCTGATTCTTACATGCTATCTTCAGACAGACCTGCTCCACTTTGTCCCTAAACTCAACTGAGATAATTTCAAAAAGCCCTCCATCCTGATTGAATTTGGAGAAAAAAAAGATGGATGGAACCTGATCAAAGCATTAATGCAAATAAGGAGAAATGAGCAAAACAAAGGATCCCATATGGGTCTACTCTCAGTAGGTGAACTATTTCTTCCCCACCAACTGAAATACATATCTTTCTATGAAAATCTTACTTATATGCAAATAAACATACATTTCCATATGTATATTTGGAATGTAAAAATATGCACATGTTCATATCTTCAATGCCCTATCTCTTAGGTACCAAATGCACTGAAAAAGCAAACATATCACAAAGAAAACAGCTGGGAATCATTAGTCATAATCATAGCCAGAATCAAGGGAAGAAATCCCGGCAGGTGGAGCATTCTCTCTGACAAAATGGTCTAGAAATCTGGAAAGAGAAACATTGTTTAAAATATGGGTCTTAAAATAAATCATGAGTGTAACTTCCTCTGGTCTTGGTGTTCTTTCTTTTCTTTTTTCTTAAACCTGGACTCTTATTGCTTAAAAATTGAAGTATTTGGCATGATAAAAATAATAAATATGAATTGAATTGTAGTAAGAGTTAAAAGATTCTTTAAAGAACATAGACTTGGATATAACCAAATTTTCCTCTTCAGCATATTAACCATCAAACCAACATCATTTTTGTTTTTGTTTGTTTAAAGTGGATATGTGAAAATAGGACTTGATGGAGAAAGAGGCTTCTGATGCAAGTTCGTCTCTGTGTAAGCTTTGGGATGTTCCTTCCTCTCCCTAGACCTCAAATTTTAAGACTTCTGAACTTGTGTTATAAAACTCTGTCATTGAACTTTTTGGTCAATGTAGGACAGAACACTTTTCCACCCATTACAAAGGGTTATGGCCAACACCCCTATAACAACAGATAGATTGTTAAGAGAAAGACATGAGAAATTTATTGATCATAGTTTTACCTGACTCAGGAGCCTTTAGATTGAAGACCCAAAGACCTATGGTGGTGTCTGTTTTTATGCTTAGGATTGGATGAAGGACGATCAGTCATTAGAAATGACAAAAAAGGACAAAGAAGGGTATAATCTAATAGTAATAAATGGAAAGAGAAACCCCAGAGAAACTTGTCAGTTCAGATTATTATTGGCCCATCAGTGATAGAAGTTCTTCCTCCTTGATAAGGGGCAGGATCCTTTCTGGAGTGGGGTTCTTATGGCATATAATCAAACAACTTAGGTCATATAATTTCTTATTTTCAGCTTTTACACAAAAGGCGGTGGAAAATCAGAGTAAAAATTCTATGTTTTATATCTGGCTTTGTGAAAAAGGGGTTCTGGTTCCTACCACTGCCTTGAGAAAGAGAAAGTCTAGTTTCAATGACTTGGAGGAGACCAAAGGACACAGAGAAGAGGATAGGAGAAGGTCAAAGAGAAAACTTTGCTTCTGAGAGCTTCACTTTGGGGTTATCATTTTCTGAGCCCCGACGTTAGCATTGGACAGTATGCAGAAACTTGAAAATTTGAAAAGTGAACTTGGTTTGCCCTTAGGATGCTTACATTTCAATTTATTGAGCAAAATGGGGGAAGAAAATGAGTGCAGTAAGTAGATCCAGATGAGAAAGAGACTGAAAACCACAGTATCTTTGTGGAAGTGATGGAACAATGAAAAAGCTTTGAAAGTTAGGGAGGGATTTTATGGTACAATTTGAAAATTTGGTTTGATCAAAACTAGGACAAAAGACATTTGTGGTATATGGATAAACAAAAAAACTGGATTCTCACACTGGATAAAAGAGAATATTAAATAAATATTGAGACAGGCAATAGTTTGTATTTTGTTTTGCCAGAAGATACAATATTATATTAGTTATCTGTGTTGCATAACAAACTATCCTAAAACCTAGTGGCTAAAAACAATAAACATTTATTACTTCACACTGTGGGTGGGCCAGGAGTTTGGAAACAGCATATCTGGGTGGTTTGGCTCAGGGTTTCTTGCAAGGTTGTAGTCAGTGCATCATCCAGACTTGACAGGGCTAACGACTTCAAGAAACCTCATTCATGCATCTGTGGGTAAAAGACCGTGTCTCCTCACTGCATGGGTCTCTCCACAACCTGAAGGAGTTTTCTCGTGACATGACAGTTAACTACATCCAGGACATTGAGAACAAGCAGGCCCAAGGGAGAGGAAGAGAGACAGACAAGCAGAAGCCATAATGTCTATGAACCTATGAAATAAGATAACATGAGAATTTGAATACCAGGATGTGGAATCTTTGGGGATCATCTTAAAGGCTGGTGAACACAAATACTGATACAAGGAAAAATACTTAGAACTGAAGATGGATGAGATTCTAAGCATAAGTACACAAAAAGGAGAGAACAGTTTTATAGAAGATTTGGTAAACAGTTTTGATTATGCACCTTTCTACATTAGATGGAGAGAGTATCAGTACACATACACTTATTTAAAGTCTCTACAAATTATCTACACCCTCTGTCATTAGTAATATTTCAAAGAAAAATAGGCATTTACATAAAAAATCTGCACTCATTGTTACATGTGATTATGTTTTTGCTAATTAATGTGATTGACAAAAACCTTGTACCATATGAAGAAAGGCCAGTTCTACTAGGGTTTTTTTTGTTATTATTTATAGTTTCATTATTGGTATTATCTTTAATCTGTAACTTGCATTCAGAAATCTTTTAAGACATCTCTACTTTGTGAGGGCAAGTTAAACTGGATAATAAAATATATTAATCCATTTAATGTCTTGGAACTCACTGAAAATAGATGGACAAAGACACAAGGCTGACTGCTCTGCCCGGTGGAAATTCCACTCATGCCTGTGGTTCCACATATTCTTCCCCTAAATGGGACTGTAAGTTATAAAGCAAGAATCAAACAGTTGATTAGCAATTAAAATGAAGACTAATTTTTCTTTTTTGAAAAAATACTATGTTTAACATATTCCCTGTACCTTCTTGAATCTATTTTACGGCTAAAAAATTTCTAAAAGCTTATTTTATTTTGATGAGCAAAGAAATAATCCATGCCATTTAGATCAGGAGTTGGCCAAGTATGGTCCAATGGTTAATTCCAGTTCTTTTCCTCTTTTTATAAATAAAGTTTTAGTGTAACTCATCCATAGATATTTTCTTACATATGTTTGGTGGCAACTCTTGTGCTAAAATGACAAGGTTGAGTAGTTGTAACAGAGTCTCTATGGCCTACAAGGTTAAAATATGTGCTATACATATATGGTCCTTTACAGAAAGTTTTCCATATTGCTTTAAGTGAGTGTCCAGACTCATAGAAATTTGAAGACAGAGTAGCCTAGTGATTAGACACAGACATTAATTAATTACATCTCTATGAGAACCAGCTCTCATCCTGGCTTTATGACCTTGGGCTGGTAAATTAATTTATTGGAGTCACAGTTCTCCCACAATATCACAGCCTTTTTTTTTTTAAGGATGAAACATTACATATCAAAGCACCTAAAGAAATGTAGTATTTAGGCACTGAAGAAAAGTAAAAGTTTAAAATATTATGGAACAGATATCATGTAATAGAAATAACTGCAGAAATTCAACACAAATACCTTTGAGAATGAGCATTTGAATTTTCATTTTGTTATGTTATTTTATACAATCTGTGTTGGTTAATTGATTTCAATCTAGACCTCAGTTGGTGTTCTGAGGATTGCTTTGGCCTATTTTGAACATTTTACCAAAACTTGAACAATAACAGATGACAGACTTATTTATCTTTGGGAGAGACACAAAGATAGGAAAGATAAGCATTGTATTTAAAAATATGGATTAAAAATTCTTAATAGAATAAAACTAAGAAAATCAGTTTTTTCCAAGATAAAAGCCTAATATGTAATTAAGAACAACTGCAGAAGTACAAATTTGGATACTTATTTTAATTGCTGCTCAAGCACCAAAGAACAGCTAATTGAATTGCATGGCTGCATGGGGAAAAAGGAGAATTATCATAACAGCATGACTGCTTAAAAAGAAAAAAAGAGCAATTTGAGAAATATCATTGGACACACACAATCAGTATAAGATTCTATCAAACATAATAGTGTGTACATCAAAGTATTCAGATCTGGCAAGTTCATATTTTGGGAATTTGTGTTAACTTTTAGATGACATAATTTTTAAAGAATATTTAATTCACAATAGAAAAAGTTGAATTATACATCTATTTGTATTGCTATCAGTGTACCTATGAATGCCAGGAATTATACAATAGACTTTATAATACTAACTCTAAGAGATCTACCTGCCTCATCAAAATTGGAGATTAAAAAAGAATCTAGCTGACTTCTAGCTTCAAAATGTGTATTTATCTGAAATAGGCATCATTATTTTTATTTCTACATTCAGAGACACTGAATTTCATGTGGATAGACATGATGTAAAGGCCATGACATGATATTACAACAAAAATCAGGATAAAAACATGAATACAATGGTGGTATACATAAAATTTGATGCATGATGAGAGAGTAAAGGGAGTGGCATTAAAATAACACTTCCCCTTAAATTTTCTTTTCTTTTTTTTTTTTTCCACTGGTCACAACTAGATTTAATTCAGGAAACTGCCCCTCCTGTGACCCTTTACTTACAAGAGTAGAATTATTTCTATCAATAGAGAACTAATGCTCTTTTATTTAGTTTCAGGTGTTTAGTTTGTTGGGTTGAGCCACTCAGTTTCAAGGGCTGATGTGCAGTTTAAATTTTCTTATATCATCCATTTAATCAATAATATTCATTGAACATCCTTCAGGAACTGTTCCGAGTCATTGAGATACAGTAGTAAACAGCATTCTGTGATTATTGAGGGGAAAGAGTTTTCTCTGAAAGTTACAGAAAAACAATTAGAAAAGAATATGATGATGAAAGATTTAGCAACTCAGTTAAATGAGAAAAGACAAAATAAACTATGCTATAGAAGCCTTATGAGATGGTCAGAAGTTCAGTCTTCATGCATTGGAAGGACTGTCATGTGGAAAATTGCAGTCTCATTTTATGTGACACCCAAAGTTGCAGTTTGGACTAATGACAGGTAGTTGATTCCATTTCTGCACTAAAAACTACACTGAAAGTTAGTGGTCTCTAGCAACAGATAAGGTCGGAAGTCAGTAAGCTTCTCAATAAATATTTTAGACTTTGCAAATCATATGCTATCTATTGCGCACTCCCCAACCCTGCCACTGTACTGCAGAACAACTGTAGACAATATGCACATGAATGGGCATGTATCTGTTCCAAAATTACTTCATTGGAAAACAGGCAACAATCTAATTTTGACCTGTAGGATATATTTTGCTGACTCATGAAATAGGAAAATTCATGGGCTGTGAGCTGCAAGTGCTACACAATCAAGCTGATTATCAATCACACAGACTGTGGACTTGGAGAATGAACTAGAGAATGTTACCTAAGATTCCTTCAGAATGAAGGATGGTACAATAACAGTTAATTACACATTTTGGGTCTATCCATGCATTCTTCTGTTTTATATGTATGTGACTTCTCTCCTATTGGTCAAAGATAGGCACTTATATTAGAAAGGTTAAGATTGATACCCAGGGAATACAGAGGAAGGAGGGAAGGAGAGAGAAGGAAGAAAGAAAGGAAGGAAAATAGAAAAGAATGATTGAAAGGGAACAAAGAAAGAAGAAGGTGAGAAGGAGAAAGAAAGGGAAAGAAGGAGGGAGGGAAAAAGGAGCAAAGGACTTCCCAAAACATAACTTTGCAATTTCTCAGAAACAATTTTATTAAGAAACATTTTTAAATTGCCTTTCATTTTCATTAATCTAATGAGTCTAGCTTTTGAAGCAGATCCTAAGGTTTTACTATAAATTCCAGGTAGAGAGAACTCAAGATGTTAGTTAATGGAAGATTCTGTTGCATAAGAATAGAATGAAAATCTAAACATATTTTAGCAGAGAAGGATGATGGAAAGGAGAAAATAACAGATAGATGAAAGAGTCCTAATCTTTATCTTCTCTTAAAGCCAAATTTAAGGGATTAAAATCATTAACCCATTAAAATGGAAATTATTGAAATCATTACACATTCAACTACATATGGAAGCCCTGGAAAATTTGAGTCTGAGTGTATAGAATATACAATCAGAATAAAGTTCTAGGCCCCCAGGAGAAATCCAGCTCTTAATTCAGAGCTTTATCAACATGCTATGGGAACAACAGTGTTGCAGAGGCAGTGGGATTTGTCTAGTGATGGGCTTGAGGCAGCTCTGAGGTTTCTACTACTCACTAGCCATATTTCCATGCCACAGGGATAAGGCATAGACCATGTGAGACAGCTGATGGACTGGCAAAGGCCTAAAGTTGTGGTAAGAGCCATAAAGTGCGGAAATTCTCACTGAGGTAATGGGCACAAGCATGGCATTCCAAAAAGCCCGAACGAGACCTATCCCACAACTAGGATACCAGGTATACATATACCCAGGATCAGACCAACCACACTTCGGGAGAAGCCTAGGAGACAGGATCATGTGGACCTGAAGCTCCTTTCTCGATTACTGCTACAAGATCCTGAGGTCCTATGAGCCCCCCTGTATATACTTCGTTCCAATCTTAGAATGATCAAGGGAAAGGGAGGAAAATCTGAGAAACTGAGATGTGAAATGAAAGAGTCCAGGCTATTAAATAAAAGCAACAGTAAGTACAGATGATACCTGCATGCTATAGTGCTCAGTATTTCTGAAGTGCATAAGGTATGACAAATAGATACATTGCTTTTATATGTGTGTATGTGTAATTTCACCAAGTTATAAAGTACAAGGTATTATTTACATTTGTCAGATGAATACAGCGTGGTGTAGAGAATTTAAGAATTTAGATAAATTATCTATGGTGAGAAGTTGTGTAATTTCATGATCTTTGCCCTCTTTCATGAGTAAGATATTTTGTATATTCTGAAATTAAAGTATATATAAAAATGCCTGAGTAAAATTAATATTAAAAAGAACTCCCCAAATAAGATAACCTTTCTAAGAGTAAAATTAGATCCCAATTTGCTCTTTCTTAAATTTAATAACTTCCAAGTTGTTAATAATTTAGAAGAGTTATTAGTAATTAGGCATTGATCATCTGACTCAGTTCATGACACACTCCTGCATTGGTTCTTTCACTATCCCTCCTCATTAA
This sequence comes from Heterocephalus glaber, assembly GCF_053883595.1. NCBI lineage: Eukaryota > Metazoa > Chordata > Mammalia > Rodentia > Bathyergidae > Heterocephalus > Heterocephalus glaber. The sequence continues at coordinate 13,200,629 of NW_028258344.1, forward strand.
TTTTATAACTACTTTTTCTTTATCTTCTATTTATATTCTTTTTTCATCCTTTCCACATAGATATCTATAGTACATAATGCATTTAAAAATTTTAAATTATGAATAATTTTTCAAGTTTATGAAAGTTTCCCTTTGGGTTCTGATTAGAATTACATTTAATGTAGATCATTTTGGTATACCTGCCTATTAACTCAACTTTTCAATTATTTTAATGAGGGGCTGGGGATTTAGCTCAGTGGTTCTGCCACCTGTCTCACAGCACAAGGACCCGAGTTTGATCCCCGGTACCAAAAAAAAAAAGTTAATCAATTATTTTAATGAGTTTTACATGTGTCTCCATAAAGATCCTGGTATTTTTTCAGTAGGCTAGTTCCTGTGTAATATGATATTTGGGTTTTATCATGATTGTGTCTTATTTTCCAAACCTAGTTTGTTATTTTAGACAGAGGAATGGTTTTGAATTTTAAATTTTGAATTAAAAATGAGCTGACTTCTAGTATTTATTCTAATTGTGCACTAATTCCTAATTCTATTAAGTTTTCTTTTCCTTTTTTTTTTGTACTGGATATCGAACTCAGGACCTTTTGCTTATGAGTCAGGCACAGTGCCACTGAGCTGAATCTCCTCTCCTACTTTCCTATGTAGTTTACCAAATACATAACTGAAGTTTTAGCTCTTTTTATTCTTTACATCTTTTGTTACTATTGTTGTTTTATATTGTTATGTTGAACTGTAGCTATCAGGGGATTCATTTTCTTGTTTATAGTCATAAAAGAAATGCATCTCAAAATCTCTTTGTTAACTGTAATATTTACTGTAAGTTTTTTAGTATTTTTGTCAAGTTATGATTTCTTTCTATTGTTATCTTTTCCTGAGATTAATTTCTCAAAAATATTTGTTAACTGTCATCAAATAGTTTTGCTATATCTCCCTTGATGATTTTGTGACTTTCCTCATTTAATTTACTAATATAATCAATTACACTGATAAAACTTTGTGGTGTTAGTTTGAAATTAAAACTTACTAGATCAGAGGTTAATTATTATCTTAGTACCATGTTCTGTATGTCTATTTAGCATTTTAATTTTTATATTTATGTGAAATTGAGGTGGTGCATGCCTGTAATCCCAACACTCAGAAATTGAAGACAGAGGATGGAGAATTTGAGGCAGCCTGGGTTACATAGTGAGACCCTGTTTCAAGAAACAAATACAAAACAAAGAAATGGAAAGATTTTTTTGGTTTCTTCTCCTAAATTGGGAGACAATTCTGTAATACAGAGATTGTGTATCGGTTCAATTAAAATTAGGTGGAGCCATCTGTGAAACTGTCTCAGCCTAGGTTTTTATTTTGTTTTGTAACTTGGGTGGATGGAGATAGTTTTTATTATTACTATTTTTTTCAATCTCTCTCTCTCTTTCTTTTTGTGGCATTGGGGATTGAACCCAGGGTCTTGGTACTGAGCTACATTTCCAGGTCCCCCAAGTGCCCCCCCACCCTGCCTGCTCCCCCCTGTTTTTCTGAAACAGGGTTATGTTTAAATTGCCCAGGCTGGGCTTAAATTTATGATCCTATTGCTTTAGCCTCCCAAATACTGGGATTACAGGCATGCCCCAGGTGCCCCCCCTTCAATCTCTTTAGTATTTATTAGCCTAGAAAAAAATTGTCTTCTATTAATTTTATTTTTGAAAAATATACAGCTGATAGTAAATTTGCTGGATTTTCACTTGATCTTATCCAAAAGGTTGAGAAGCGATCTGGTATTTTCATATTTTTTCTTTACATTTTGTAGATGTTCATTTGCAACTTTATTCTTTTTTTCTTCCATTGTGCCAAAGATTTATCATCTATTAGTCATTTTAAGAAAATACCTTTTAAACTTACCAGACATCTTTGTCACATACATGAAATAACATATACAAGGAGATTCATTGCTGTATTCATTTGTGTAGCCAGGGATTAAAAACAACACAAGAGCCTATCAGTAGGACACCATAAAATAAATTATGCAACCAAATAGTATACCATGCAGTCATCAAAAAGAGACAGCAGGAAGAATCCCAAAGATGTATTGTTTGCTGAGCATGGTGTTGCACATCTGTAATCCCAGCACTTGGAGCTGAGGCAGGAGGATCACTAGATGGAGTCCCCGCTAGGTAAGCTAGTGAGAACTGTTTCAAAATAAAAAGATAAAAAGGGCCCGGGATGTAGCTCAGTGCAAAGGCCATGGGATTAATACAGAGTACTCCCCTCCCCAAATTGTTCAGTGAAAAAAGCAAGATATAAAATGGTGCATATATGAGTTAGTGTTGTATTAAAAGGAAAATCTATGAACATGGTTAGAGTAGTAGTAGTGTCCATCACTGGAGTGGGGCTGGGGGACAAGCAGGAGGAAGAGTTACTCTCCCTTGTATCATTTCATTTTGAATTTGTGTCATAGTTTTATGGGTACATGTACAGTCTGATGAAAATAAGCATTATGCGGCTAAGCAGGCAACATCTCCAGGACTCTTTAGTCTTTATCAAGGGACATATAGAAACAATGTACAGCAGTTATACTCATATTTATGTCTATTTAAAGTCCAGTCCCTCTACCTCAAACAACTAGGATTAGAAGTCCCATTTGACCCAGCTATTCCTTTGCTAGGTGTCTTCCCAAAAGAATTAAAAGAATCATACCACAGTGATATATGTGCACCCATGTTTATAGCAGCACAGTTTGTAATAGCTAAAACTTGGAAACAGCCCAATTGCCCATCAACTGGAGGCTGGATAAAGAAGATGTGGGTTTTCTATAAATTGGAGTACTACTCAGCCATAAAGAATGAGAAACTGGAGATATTTATAGCTAAGTGGATGCACATTGAGGCCATACTCTTAAGTGAAATAAATAGGACACGTATGTGTAAATACCAAGTAGTTCCTCTGGTGTGAAAAACTAAAAGTATAAATAAGGATCAAAATGTATAATTGTATTGTGAAATAGGAAGAAAAGGTCTAAAAGAGTAGGGGAAGTAGGAGGAGTAGGGGAAAGAAAAGAAGGGAAAAGAAAAAATATGAGAAAAGGAAAAAAAATGGAAACAAAGTCTTTGTAAATAGGGAAGGGAGAAGGGGGTAGAGGGAGGTCAGGGAAATGGGGAAAAAATAAGAACCAAGATACATCATGTACAGGTACAAGATACCAATGATGAATGTAACTCTATTGTATACCTAAAATGTACCAATAAACTTAATGAAGAAAAAAAATGATCAAAAAAAAAAATAAAGTCCAGTCTCTCAGAAAAAAAAAAAAAAAGAAATACCTTTTAGTTTCATTAATCATATCCTCTTTATTTGTACTTATTTTTGTTTCATTGATTTTTGGCTTAACCTTTATCATTTTATTTTTTTTAGTATCTTCAGATTTATTATCTTCTGGTTTGACCAGTCTTGTTCCTTTTAGTGTTTAGTAAGCATATTTAACTGTCTAATATCCCCAAAGTGCTAATTTCTTATAAATTTTGATATAGAATACTTTCATTTTAAGACTCGTTATTGTTTTAAAATGTTCTCTCCAAGCTAACAGTTATTTAACAGTGAGTCTTATTAATTACAGATGTAAGAGGTGAGTTTTTCTCTTAGTTATCCTTTTGGCGAGCCTAGTCACTGTGTTTATACATTGATGTTTCTTGAAAGGCTGTGGCCTCAGAATTTCTGAGTTCTGGGAATGTCTAAAATGTGTCTGTTCTCTGCTTCCCAGTAGAAAGTTCTGTATATCTGCATGTTGCACTCTCCAATGTGCTCCACTTCTTTTTCCACCTTCTTGACAGGTGGATGTTCACACTTGCCCATCTCTTCGTATAATTCTGTCAGGTGCTGTTTTCCACCTTTGAAGACAGATCCAAATATAGGATGATATGCATCTTTTTTATAGTGCTCCCTTTATTTAAGTATGATCTCTCCCTTCCAAGATGTTTTTCTACATTAAACTTTTATCTAAAAATATTAAAATGATTACTCTAGAATTCATTTTTATATCTTCATGCCTCATCATTTTTATATTTCTATGTTCTAACTCCCTGCGTTTTTTATGTTTCATATTTATAGTTTTCAAAATTATAATTCTTGATAATTTAAAATTCAATCTGAGATTTGGAATTTTGAGTATTCAGCTAAGCCTGTGTACCTTCATGGGAATTATTGTCCCATCAGGGAATATTTATGTATCTTGTTTTACATTTTCTGCTCATCATTGTATTTTTTTCCCTGCTTTCATATCTTGAATGAGATAAACTTCATTCTTGCTGCTTTATAATTTATGTGTATTTTAACTACTATGTTTTCTCCTACTTTATTAAGATCAGTGCATATTTTTATCTTTTTCTATCAATTTTTGAGCTAAGACTAGTGTGTTTGTTTGCACTCACATTGCTGTGAGCTCCCAACCTCATTCATTGATTGGCTTCATCTAGAGTTTTAGTTTTGGATTTTACAGTTTAAAAATGTAGTTTGTTTACAACAATAACATTCTTAATTAATTAACTCACACTTGCTTTGCATTAACTATCGCATTCTCTATATTCCTTTCTCTTTGTATAGACTGTTTCCTCTAACAGTTCTTTCAGAGAAGACCTCTGGTTGGTAAATTATAAGAATTTCCATGTCCAAAAACAAAATCTTGAAAAAATATTTTCTCTTTCATCACATCAGTGATGGATAAAATTCTAGTTTGAAATGTTTTTCTTAAAATATGTAAATATTGTTGTTGAGAAATTTGATTTTTTATTATCTCTCATATGTAAGCTACTTTTTGTCTCTCAATGTTTTAAGAATTTTCTGTACTCGGAAACATCTCTTTATGTTTGTATGTGGGGGAATTTCTTTCCTTTTATTTCTCCTGTAGATGTTCTTCTGATAAATCATCTGAATTTGCATATTCAGATGCATATTCAAGACGACTTGCATATTTAAGAGAAATTTCACAAATTATTTCTTCCAATATCAACTCCCTTTTTATTGTTTTCTCGTTAACTGAGACTTCTATTATACAGATAATTCTGCTTATGTTTTCCATGTCTCTTAATTGTTTTTCATTTTTCTTTTCATCTCTTCATTCCTCATTGAAATATTTGGACAGAGAGTCTTTAAATTATTTTCCATAAATCAATTTTTTGCTTTTATTTACCCTTATAAGGACTTATCAGATTTATTTATTTCAAATGCATATTTTGTTGTCATATCTAGTGTCTTCAAATTGTCTTTTTTTCTTAAACTACTTGCGTTTGCTCTATGTTTTCCATGCCACCCTTTGCCTCTCTGAAGACATCCATTTATCTTTATAAATATTGTCCCTTTTATCTCTTTTAGGCCCTTCTTTGGTATATTATTCAGTGTGTATGTTTCCTCTTATTGCACTAATAACCTTTGAGTGCCATAAAATGTCTGTTCTTATTAGTGTACTATACCCATCCTTTGATTAACTTGTTGGATATCTGGACTAGGTTCCATCTCCAGGTAACTCCAGCAACTTCAGGGATCAGGGATGTAGACTGGAGAGAGGATCACTGGCATTGCAATGTAAATTCTACTAATATCCCTTTTTTCCTATTCCCATTAAATAATCATTTTCTTTATACCTTATTTTCTAAAATTTCCTTCGTATTATGTTTGAATATTACACTATTTACTGTGAATACTTTTAGAAACTAATACATGCTGTCATAAAATACATACATAGATATCAAGAAATGTGAAAGGGCTAAGATTTTTACCCTACTTGGAAGCCAATAAGATAGTCTGTTACAACTTCGTGGATGGATACTAGCAGAATATATGAGACTCCTACATTCGAGACAAAGGTCATTGTCTTGCAGCATTAGCAGTACCCAGAGTATCAGCTACTGACATTATGCTGTTTCCTCATGCTTCAATTCCCATAGGTAACGTGATGAGGCCAGGTGATACCAGCATGTGTGTGGGCTACACACAGGATGTTAATCCCAAGGTTTGAAAGCCCTAGGCTTTTATAAGGAGGTGCAAGCAACCCTGACTAACTTGTATCCTGGTGAGAAACATTACCTCCAAACAATCCTGCCTTCTGAAACTTACTGAGGAATTCTCTGTGTTCCAAGACTGTCTATCCCCTATACAAGCATCCCTTAAAAGACAGTGTAGCACAAAAGGTTGTTAAAGCATATCAGAACACAAGAGATGTAGAGAGAATTGTTTCCTAATGTGGAGGATAAACTATTTTAATAATCAATTTAAACAACTTCCTAAAGTATTTGCAGTTATGGAGACTTAGTGTACATGTAGTTGCTATGAACCATTTTGAGCCTTTAAGTTTTTCTACTTTTTACTAAGAGTTTAACTTTGATTTCTTTCTTTTTAATGAAAATAATGTTGTAGTTTTATTAACTCCTTGAAAGCATGCAGACTTTCTAAGGCACAATTTTGATGCTAGTGAAAGTTTCTGGTTTTGCTAAGTGTTCTTAACTAGTTCATGATACCACATGCCTGTAGAGTGACACTCTAAAAAAAGTCATTACTGAAAATCAGAAATGAACAAAATAAAGTCTTTATCATTTAAGTTTTTCTTTTCAATGAGTACAAAAACTCAAACAAAACTCTGAGCAAGGTTTTCACACTATAATCCCGATCTCAGATCATCAAATGCTGGAAGATACCCCTGAACAGACTTTTAGGTGAACCTACTCTGGTGAGCATGCTGCTGAGTCAAAAGAGTGGTTGAATTATAAGAGCACAAACTTTGCTTTGAAAAACATGTCTGTCTGTTTTTCTAATTACAAATCCTAGAAAATTAGAGGAATTTAAGTAGATCCACCCTGCAGTTTAGATAGTACATATGCTGAATCAAAGTGTGTGTGTGTGTGTGTGTGTGCGCACTCAGATAAAGAAACTTATATGAATTCTCACTAATTATTTTGGCATCCAGGGAAGAACCCCAAAGAGACTCTCTTTTCTAGAAAATTGATACTCAGAAGCAATTTTTCTCATATTTCAGATAATACTTTTAAGCCTTAAAGTAATATAACTACTAAGAAAGAGTAACTTTTTTCCTGTTTCTTGTCAGTGTCTGACAGCCAGTAGCCCATATGTCTTAGTTCTAACTTTGTTTATACTGATAAAAAAGGAGGATGGTGAATATTTTAAAACCAGAAAGTTTTTCTTTGTATAACTAGTTAGATTTAAGTAGGTTTTGGGGGTTTTTTTTGGTACCGGGGATAGAACTCGGTCCTTCTGCTTGCGAGGCAGGCGACAGAACCACTGAGCTAAATCCCCGGCTCAGATTTAAGTAGTTTTGAATTCTAACCTTCTCTCTTTAACTTAATACATTCTAGAAAATTAACATTTTGATAAAACTGGGGTAATCTACAAAGTCAAATTGTTGTTAGTCACTGTTTTTAAACATTAAAACCTAATGTTAAGCAAAAGTGAATACTTCTGCATATCTGGATAACTTCCTCTGTCCTCACTCCTACTCACACCAATCAAAATAAACAGTGCATTACTAGCGGCCGCCAAGGAAGAAAGCCACCCATTTCTATAATCACTGAGTCATTTTTGCTGGAAATAATGCAGCAGAGATGAAAATGAAGACTCCCCAAACCAGATCCAGCACTGCCTCAGTCAGCAATGCCCTGAGCCATTAGTATCCCCCAAATGTCTAAGGGGAGGAGAGGAACACAGCATTTGGAATTTCTTCTGCTATGGAATTTATTCCGTTATGTCGGTGTGGAAAAGCTAATTCCTGAAAGAGCAAAAAGTGCCAGTCGGAAGAAACTGTGACACAGCTAACTTGTTGACAGGAGAACAGAGATCTGGAAAATGGCTTTAAGGTAACAAATAAGAAGAAGGAGCCAGAAACTAGATGAGGAGCTTCTTCTCCTATGACTTCCTGTGGCTTCACCTTCGTCCTAATTAATTCTAAGTAAGAACATTTGTTCTTCAGGTTGATTTCAGACATTTTCATCGGTAGGATCAACCTTCTCAGATTTCAAGGAAGAATTCTAATAGTCATAATAGTCCATTATCTCAAGAAAAATGTTAGATTTGAATAGAAAACCTAAAAAACAGTAATTTAAAGAAAAAAGAAAACATTGTACATCATGAAATGGAGGATTCAGAAGGTGAAGATTTTCTATTGATAAACTGAGAAGATTACATAAGAGATTGTTAAATTTCAGACATTTGCTTTGTAGTCTCAACATCAAGGAAATATAAAGCATATGAATCGAGAGAAAAAGAAAATTTAAAAATACATTATCATAAGATTTAAATGGAGCTGCGGGAGCAAAGGAAAAATCTAAAATGAAACTTAAATAAGATTAGGTTAATATGTAAAAATCAATTTTATTTTTATAGAGTAGGAACAAAAAATAAAAATAATTAAAATATCATCTAAAACAGTGTTAAAGAGATAAAATACTTAGAAATAATTTTAACAAAATTGAATGAGTCTCCACTAAATGTTAAATGTATACTTTTGAGAGATACTTAAAGCTTACCAAAGTGAATGGAAATACACATTATGCTTCTGAATTTGATCAATCAATATTATTAATATATTATACTATCCCAATCATGAAAATACTAGCAAGATTTTTTTAATAAATTCATGAACTGTTTCTAAATTTTGTATAATGCACAAGAAACCTAGATTGTCATAAAACAATTATATAAAAGAACAGAGTGGAAGATTCACATTACATAAATTCAAAATTTACAGGCCACAGTAATCAAGACAGTGTTGCATTAGAATAAGAACAGTAAACCAGATCAGTGCAAAAGAAGAGGGACTTTAGAAATATATCTTTCTATATATAATATGAATGAAAGCCCTTTGAAGTAAGCTCTGTTTGATAAGAATAAAATTAGACTTCTCCCTCACACAATGTGCAAAAATGAATTCAAGATGTATTATATATGTCTAAAAATCAAAACTAACACTGTACAACTTCTAGATGAAAATAGTGAAAAAATATATTCATGGGTCTGGGAGAAAAGCATAGAATTTCTTAGAAATAGATTATATCAATCATTAAACTTGAAAAAATGAACATCATCAAAATTTTAAAAATTTGCTTATTACATAACCTTTAAGAAAATGAAGAGGCAAAATAAAATATATGTATCCATGCATCATAAACACACACACACACACACACACACATACACACACACACCTATCCTTGTGTAAGACCATGAGAAGACACAGAGGAGCCTTAATTGCATAATACTAAATGAAAGAAACCAATTTGACAAGGCTACCTATTGTTTGATTCCAACTATATGACATTCTGGTAAAGGCAAAGCTATGAAGAAAATGAAAGAAACAGTGTTTGCCAAGGGTTGTGTGGCAGAAGGAATGAGCAGCTGAGGCACAGAGGATTTTGATGTTAGTGAAATTATTCTGCTTTGATACTGCAGTGGTGGATACATTTCATTATACATTTCAGAACCAATAGATTGTAAAGTACTGAGAGTAAATCCTGAAATAAATCATGAATTTTTGATGATAATGACTCATTAATTGTAACAAATGAACCACATTGGTGGGGGATGTTGATAATGGTGGAGGCCACGCCTACTTGTGTAGGGCAGGAGGTACATGAGAAATCTTTGTGTTTTTTGTTCAGTTTTACTATGACTCTAACTAAAAGTGCTCTAAAAATAAATTCCAAACAAAAATATGTAGAATTGCTTATGAAGTCAGGAATAAAAAGAAGTATTTCCTGTAACTTTCAATCAAAGGAATCATAATGAACGGATTGAGAAAAAAAAATCATGATTATTTAGAATTGTTATCTATTAAGAAAAATCCATAAAATACTATTACAACTAATAAATATTTGATAATATGGCTTGTATCAATATTATGAAGAATAATATATTTACTGAGTGTGGGAACTTTGTCTTACACTATTTCATTCCTCAGTGTCAGAAATAATGTACTTGACAGATGTTTGTTGATGTAAAAGATAACCTCTAATACCTGCTGGCCAGATATTGAGAAAAAGATGAATAAAAATTTTAATGGTCCATAAATGTATAATAGGTAATGTGAAATAGGAAGAAAAGGGGCAAAGGGGAAGGAAGTGGGAGGGCTAGGGGAAAAGATAGAAGGGAATGGGATTAATATGAGAAAATGGAATAATAAGAACAAAATCTTTGTAAATAGGGAGGAATGGAGGGGTTGAAGGGAGGGCTGGGCAAGGGTGAAAAATAAGAACCAAGAGAGACTATGTAAAGGTGCAAATTTCCAATGATGAATGTCATTATATTGTATACCTAAAATGTACCAATGATTAGAATGAATAATCGAAAATGCAAAATAGGAAGAAAAGGTCCAAAGGGGTAGGGGTAGTGGGAGGAGCAGGAGAAAGGAAAGAAGGGAAAGGAAAAACGATGAGCAATGGAAAAAATGGAAATAACGTCTTGTAAATAGGGAAGGGTGGAGGGGGTGAAGGAAGGGCTAGGAATGGGGAGCAAATAAGAACCAAGAAGCATTATGTAAAGGTACAATTCCCAATGAGAAATGTAATTGTGTTGTATACCTACAATGTACCAATAAAAGAATTTAATATAAAATTTTAATGGTCCATACATTATGGGGAAAGGTAGGAAAATAAAGGATTTTATAATTTGCTAATTAGCTTTTTAATAATCCAAAGTTAATGAATTTTAAGAGCTTTGATGTCATATATGTCCATGGTTTGCAAACGTTTGAAGGAAGCTAAATTGTATTTGTTGGTATTTACTTTGAATATACTGAGATTAATGTTGTCCAATAAAGCTGTGTCTAGTTCAATACAGCCAACATAATATCTTATCCACTGATCTTTACTATTTGTTTGGAAAAATACTGGAATAAAAAGACAATGGTCATTGGATTTCTTTTAGGATAGAGGGTGCAGAAAGGGGGCAAAGGAGGGCATAGTTGAGGATCACCCATAAAATCTATTAAGCTCAGACTTCTTTGATGCTACAGTCTCTGATTAATCCCTGGTACTAAGATAGATATTTAGTTGGACTTTAGTTATTTCTTGGTTATTGTAAAATGCAAATGAACTACTGGAGCTAATTTAAGATCCTCCATGTGTCTAGCCTCAAAGCACTTTTGGCCAGATGAATAGTTTTGTACAGTGGCATCTTTCAGGATACAGTCACCCACACATTATATATCTCCAGATGTTTACCACTGTAAGTGTTTTAAAAATGAAAATGACCATCTGTGCTTCTTAATCTCCATCAGTTATCACCAACAGCTGACGGTGTTCCCAGACTATCTCTCAGGCTTCGTTGGGGGGGCAAAGAAGACAGAGGCTAAATTCTTTTCTTTCTTCCTTTATTGGCAGTAAGACTTACATTTCCCTGTTATGTATCTTCTTTGGTTATAATAAAATATTCAAGACTAGTATTATTTTTTGTTGTATTAATTCATGAAGGCTGATGAAACATATTACCATACATGGAGTGGTTAAATAACAGTTCTAACGATGTGGGTGCTGGCAGGATCGGTTCCTCCTGAAACCTCTTTCCATGGTTCACCAATGGTCATCTTCTCCCTGATTCTTCACATTGTTTTGCCTCTGTACATGTTCGTGTCAAATTCTATCCTGATACTGTGTTAGAACCTACTCTAATGACCTCATTTTAACTTAAATACTTCTTCAGTGACTCTCCAAAACAGTCACATTTTGAGGTAATAGGCTTTCAACATATGGATTTTAAGAGAACACAATTTAGCTCATATCATAATTTTAATGTTCATTTTGCGGTCTGAAAGTTTGATTTTTGTTGTTGTTGTTGTTGTTGTTTCTTTTTTTTAATTAAATTCTTTTATTGGTACATTGTAGTTATACAACACAATTACATTTCTCATTGGGAATTGTACCTTTACATAATGCTTCTTGGTTCTTATTTTTTCCCCATTCCTAGCCCTCCCTTCACCCCCTCCACCCTTCCCTATTTACAAAGACTTTATTTCCATTTTTTTCATTGCTCATCATTTTGCCTTTCCCTTTTCTCCTTTCCCCTGCCCCTCCCACTACCCCTACCCCTTTGGACCTTTTCTTCCTATTTTGCATTTTCGATTATTCATTCTAATCATTGGTACATTTTAGGTATACAATATAATGACATTCATCATTGGAAATTTGCACCTTTACATAATCTCTCTTGGTTCTTATTTTTCACCCTTGCCCAGCCCTCCCTCCATTCCTCCCTATTTACAAAGATTTTATTCCTATTTTTCCATTTTCTCATATTAATCCCATTCCCTTCTATCTTTTCCCCTAGCCCTCCCACTTCCTTCCCCTTTGCCCCTTTTCTTCCTATTTCACATTACCTATTATACATTTAGTCCTTATTTACACTTTCAGTTTCTCACACCAGAGAAACTATTCAGAATTTATTCATGTGTGTCCTATTTATTTCACTTAAGAGTATCGCCTCAATGTGCATCCACTTAACTATAAATGTCTCTAATTTCTCATTTTTTATGGCTGAGTAGTACTCCATTTTATAAAAAAAACACATTTTTTTTATCCAGTCTCCAGTTGATGGGCATTTGGGCTGTTTCCAAGTTTTAGCTATTACAAACTGTGCTGCTATGAACATGGGGGCACATATATCACTGTGGTATGATTCTTTTAATTCTTTGGGGAAGATTCCCCAGCAGGGGAATAGCTGGGTCAAATGGGACTTCCAGTCCTAGTTCTTTGAGGTATCTCCATACTGATTTCCACAGTGGTTGCACCAGTCTACACTCCCACCAGCAATGGAACAGGGTTCCTCTTCCCCCACAGCCCCGTGAGCATTTCTTATTGGTTGATTTCATGATAGCAGCCATTCTTTCTGGAGTGAAGTGTAATCTCAGCATTGTTTTCATTTGCATCTCTCGAATGACCAGTGATATTGAACATTTTTTCATGTATTTATTTGCTATTTCTACTTCTTTGTCTGAGAACTGTCTGTTCATTTCAGATGCCCATTTTTGGATTGGGTCTTTAAATTTGGGAGGTCTGATCTTTTTAAGTTCTTTATAGATTCGAGATAGTAGACCTTTGTCTGAGGAAGAGCAGGTGAAGAATTTTTCCCACATTGTGGGTTGTCTCTTCACACTGCTTGTGGTTTCTCTTGCTGTGCAGAAGCCTTTTAATAAGAAGAGATCCCTGAAAGTTTGGTTTTTATTAAATAATGAGGAATCAATCCTGGTGCTATAAATGATCACCACATCTGGTGAGTATCAAAATACTGAGAATCTGTTATATTACTTCTCACTTAAAGTGGCATCAAAAAGACCAATGAGTAATGTTATTTAAAGGGTATCACATAGTTTGGATCACACTTTGATAAAGGGCATGGCTAGGATATATTTCAAAGTATATGATTGAGATATTCAACAAGATTATAATGAAGATGAATTATAGAGCTACTTTGGAAGTGTGTGTGGCCAAAGAGGTCAGTGAAGTTCGTAAAGGAAAAGTGAACAGAACTTTTGGTCAAGAAAATGAACAGATAGTGGCAAACAGTTCAGTAGCTTTGTATTAATTTATTCCTTCTCTCATTCATCAAGCCTGTAATATGTGCTGGGGAGTGAAATAGTTGCTGAATGCAGAGAGAATAATAAAACACAGCCTCTGTTCTCAAGTTTTGCAGAATCTATGGGGAAGAGAAAGAAGCTTCAAGTGGATATTGTAATACTATATGGTAACAAGGAGTATAGTTGAAACATAGAATGGTGAGTCAAAGCACTCTGGAACTAAGAGGAAAGGGTTGAAGAGTCTTAACTTATGGTTAGAATTTCTCTGCTGAAGATTCTATAGATGACAAGAAGCTGGAAAAAATTTTGTAAAATAGAGGGAAGATCAAGCAAAGGCAAAGTGCTTTGAAAAAGCATGATGTAGAAATAGAAACTGGAAACAACCATTCAGTGATGCAAGACCATAGTCAGAAGTAGAAATGGAAATCAAGAATCAGGCAGGGGTTTCCAGTGTGCACTGGCTCCTATGACATCAGAGGAAGTTGAGATGCTTTTTGTAGGCAAGGATGGTCTCTAAGTGATGTTATCAGATGCATATACTCCCTAGATCTTGTGGCAGCTATAGCAAAGATAGATATAAAGGAAGCAGGATAAAAAAGTAGAAACAATAGTTGAAGCCTTTTGTAACAATCAACAGAGGAGGGATCAATAACTTTGTATCACTAGTAAGGATGGAGTGAAAGAAGTGAATATTAAAAAAATACTTAGAAAGTAAAATTAATAAACTTTGATAACAGGTTAGTAATGAGGGAAGGTTAGTTGAGGATGAAATACAAGTCAAGAAGGATTTCTGACTTCTGTGTTATATAAATTCACATGTCATGTCCAATGACCTTAGCAGCTAAGCTCACTGGAAGTACTGCTAAGAGTTATTAGTAGCCATGTGGTAGTTGAAACCTAGGATGTAAAAGTGATCTTCTCAGAGAAAAAAATTTGAGTAAGAAGAAGAGAAAAACTAAGCCTATAACATTGAAGAATCTCAAAAAGGGAGGCCACAAAAGGCACACAAAGAGCTATAAGACAGATCAGAAACTGGCATGGTCACAGAAACCTAGGAGTGAAGAATTGTGAGAAAAGTTGGTGATTAATGGTGTCAAGTTAAGGTGAAGACTTAATAGACTTTTTGCGTTTGACGTTTCGCAAGTCACTGACCCTATTGTGAATAGTAATGTGGTGGTGGCAATTAGCTTTAAGGAGATTGAAAATTAGTGGTAGGTTTAAAAGTGGAGAAAAGTCCCTTGAGTAGTCTGTAAGGCTCTTCTAGGAAAAAAGGTTAAGTTCCCCTTGTACCTTTCGTGTTCTTCCAAACTTTGGTAGGTGTCAAAGGAGAAGCAAGGTGGATAGCATGTTATCATGAAACAATTACTTTCCTGGAAAATAAAAAATGGAACAGGATCACATAGAACAAAATCTGGGAAGTGGAACCAGACGAAGAAAAATGCTGATGATTTTAAAAGGTGGAAAGGGAATTTATGCCATTAACAAGATTTTTCCAAATGGAGTAAGAGATTGATAAGGGCTGAGATTCTGAGCACTGTGATTTTTCACACTCAGAAAAAAGTAATTACTATAAACTTGAATGCCAGTGTCACACATACATTTCCAGTGTCTGCATGAAGTGTAGTTATTGATATATATGCAATATAGAATTTTTAATTTTCAAAATAATTCTCTTAACAGAAATTTTTGCTTGAGTTCTTGCAGAATGAGTTGTGAACAGAAAGCAACTGTCCATGAAACTCATTAGGTGAGGCAATGCATTGAAAAATGTGCTGCTTGTGGCATTACTTGTAGCATGAATTCACGTTGACACTTCTCTATAAACAGTACTTGTATTATTCATGTTGTAATTTTTCTCTAGTGAGGTACTGCCTACAAGTTCTTTGATACATTCCTAGAGAATAATCAAATGCATGTTATTGTAGTAACACTATATTAAGACCTCAGAAATATACATGATATTGAAGTCTAATGTAATCATATTTGAACTCAGATAATTAAAAATAATTAGGCAAACTTTTATGTATTCTTGCCTTCACTCATATTCTTAGCAAGTCTTAGGGATCTAATAAGCTTTAGGACATCAGTAGCTACTAAGCTGGAACAGTGAGAGGAAATTAAAGATGTTACCCCTTCTTTAAGTTAGATTGTGACATCTAAAAAGTATAAGAATGAAATGAAGGTAACTAATGAGGGCATGTTTAGTGTAATATATGTTGATGAAATTATGAAATAAGATATACTGTTTAAAACTTTGGATTAATCAATATTTTCTGGTTATATTAATCTTGATGGATTTTTAAGGGAGTGATTAATTGAGAGAGACATCAAGGAAATCACATGAGCTAATGTACAGAGGTGAAAATCAAACAAAAGTATTTAGTCAGAAATATGGAGGGCCAGGGATTTAGCCCAGTAGTTCCGCCACCTGCCTCGCAAGCCCAATGTCCCAAGTTCAATCCCTGCCCCCCCCAAAAGAAAGAAATATGGAAACTGATGAACTTTTTATAAAGAAGAACTGACCACTGTATTTTTCTTCTTAGTTATCAATTCAGTTCAGCTACATTTCTTTGGGTAAAAAGAAATCAGGGAACTCTAAAGTACCTAGTGATCTCAAGAGGACCCATCTGAGATTGTTAAATGGAGACTACAAGTCATAGATTCTATACATAAGTATCTTTAAACCTTTAGAGTCCATTAAGATTTTAAACTGAAGTGCTTATATAGTGGAAATCAATATACAGCATTATTTCAGTCAGATTAGAACCAAACCAACTATTTATAGTTGTTTTTTTGTTAATCTTTGAAATTAAATGAAAAGATCATGTTTTTTTGTTTCATAAGCTTTCATTTTGCAGTGACATGAATTTAAAGTTACTGTCAACTAATTTTTCAAAACCTCCACTTCTGACATAGTCATGTATTATTATCCAACGTTTACAAATTTTGAGTCTGCCAACAATTTTGATTAGACGGTGAAGTAGAAATGCATGTTAGTTTAGTCTGCAGCTTCAATTGTCCATGTACTTACTAATAGGAAACAGTAAGCACAGTTCCCAAGAGTAAAAACAGCAGCAGTGAAATTTTGTACTTTCGTGAGTCACAAGGGAAAAGCTTTGTTGTTCATATTAACTTCAGGTTAATGTGGCTTTGCTGTCAAATGCCATATTGTCAAGCTTAATGTTTGTTGCTTTTTCCTAGAAAGTTCAAAAATTGAACTTGTGAAGTGTCACTTTGGAAGTAAAATATGCTGGGCAGTTTTAACTGTGAAATGAGCTGCTAGATGATGTCAGGGAGATGGAGCAATCATCTGGTGTGATCTGCAGTGACTGAAATCCATCTGCATCACTTCCCAAATGAGTAATGATATTATCAACATTTACTGACAACTATCTATATTTGGCACTGCTTATGTATTAATTTATCATTGAGCCAGTGTGACATTTCTGAATCAGTCACTATTTTTCTTGTTTTACTTATGGGAAGCCAAGGCCCTGCGAGGTTAAACAACTTGCCCCAAATCACATCGCTTGTAGGAAGCATAATCAGAATTTGGATCTTAGTAGGCTGGGTCCAGAAGTGACACTGAATCACTGACCACATCCCAAGTGTTCTAAAATAATACAGAAATAGCCAAGCCCTGGCTCAGCCAAGCCCTTTGCCTAATTTCAACCCACACTGACATTCAAAATCATTTGTAGATAAGTATCACTTTAATCATCCAACTTTATTTCCTATCAGGACATTTTATTCATTTATATACCAATTAACATTTAATAATCAATATAACAATCATGGATCAGCATGGTACTAAGTATACAAATTGAAACAGATTAAGGTTACTGATCTTCAGGAACTTAATCAGTGAGGAATGCTGCCATCTGACTCAGTAATTATATCATTCCATTCCCCACTCCATTATTTAAAATTTCTTTCTTTGTGTGTATTTGGCCCTTTTGTTAACATGCTTCTTTCTGTACATTTTAGAGATTTGTTTGAATTAATAATTCAATATCCAGGATAAAATGGCTATGTTTAGAAAAACTTAAATTTCTAGCTAGCATGTAAGAGGTTATCTGCCCCACAATTAGCTAAGTAAATTCTGGAGCCATTTCATACTTCACCATTTTAATTTTGGTGGTTTTTTTAAATAAATAAAATATGGCTATCTTCTTATATAGGAGCATTAAAAATACTTACTTTTTCTTCCAGGAAGTTGTAGTGTAACTGAAGGCACATAGCCTATCCATTATAAACAGGATCCATGTCATTGGTAGGAGCAGTTATCAGTGAGATTGAAGGAAAACAGGAATGGTATGTGTTTTTGAAATTAAAGGTATAAGAGGAAACATTTATGGGAACTCAACTATGGCTTGATTTTTTTTAATGAAGGACACTTTTATGATTGTTTCTATTTTTATGCCTGTCCTATGCCACTTTTATAGTTAGACCACCTTCCCTATTTACCAATTTAAAAAATTTATCTTCACAATTTATTGTAGTCTTGTCTTCTTGAATGTCTCAAATATTAATTTTTTAAAAGATTGTGAGAGATGTTTACATTCATGTGCTTTAAATAAGTAAGTATGCCAGTAATGATAATCAAAATGATGATACTGACATAAATGTCTAAGGCCCTTAATTCCTTAATTCCATTAGAGGGATATAGATAATTTATTTGTTAGACTCTCCCTATTTTCGTCTTTCCTGTTTTCCTTCTAGAAATAATTATTGACTTTTTCCAAAGGATGAACACCTAAAACTGTATTTAAAAGTTCAAAGTGTGGATAAATTTAAGAACTATGAAATCAGCATATGCCTTGAAAGCTTTTACTAAGTGTGTGGGAGTTGAAGGGACCCAGAAGGAAGAGAATAAAGATGGTTCACACCTGTGCAGCATCTCTCAATGACAAATGAAGGAGTTGATGAATAAAAAAGTATATAAAATTAGATATTTATGTCAAGCAATAAAGTGTTAAGTTTTAAATATCATAGGGGATGTTTTCCTGAAGTTTAATAGAAAAATTATCAGTAAGAGCTAGGATGATAAGAAAGTCTTCATGGAGCAGTTATATTTAAGTTGCACTTGGGAGAGGCTTTTGGGGAGAAATCATGACAGGGGTTTGCAGGTGAGAAAAATCTGAGTGAGGGCATTCAGGCTACAGTAAACAAGGCACATACGCAATGAGTTTATCATGAACAATATAGATAATATTCTGTCACTGAGCTAAAGTATTTTCCATTTTAAATTATGTTTTAATTTTGTTGTTACCACCTAAAGTAAAGAGGTTGTATATTGATTAACTTTATGTTCCAAAGCTAAATTATTTGAGGACAAAGAGATATCTTCAGGAAAGATGCATCTTATATATCTTTAGGAAAGAGACATCTTAAAGGAAGACCTATGAAAGGAGAAAGGTATTTTCTAAATTCCAAAAGTTTCCCCTTTACATTTCCAAAATAAAGTTCCTCAGAGGTTTAATCTCAGATCAGAGTCACAGTGAGAAATAGGGATGTAAGGAAAGTACTCAGCTGACGATGAGTGAGAGAAAGCCCTTGCCAATCTGGGTAGCAGAAAAATAGGTAAAAAGACAAAGTAGGTCAGAGACAAATGTCCTTGCTTACCCCTTAGGGTAGAACTCCTGGTTTTGTGGTGTGTAGAAATATCCAAATGGGTCAGGAGTAAAGAGAACAGTGAAGAATCTTTACTCAAAAATGTCTTATAGGCTGATGCAAAATGTAGGAACTTGGGGCTTATTCAACGTTCATATAGTGGAGAAGTGTAGAACAAATAGGTTGGTGAGGAGGAGACTAGCAAAGTGGGGCTGGGAGATCCCTTCCAATGCTCTGTGCACTCCTGTATGACTTAGAGGCGGCCTTGCAGCAACTACAGACCCTGCAAGGGATGTGGGAACAGCAGAGAATTGAGTTATGGGTCTGCCATGGTGAGGGCCAAATGAGCCCACAGCAGAGGATGTATTGCCTCAGCCTAGGACAGAGACCAGGTAGAGGTTGTGCTTGGGAAGGTCTGAGGGTGAACACAGGGCTGCACTGGCGATAAAGGGATGTTTCATGAAGCTCCTGACCATGCTAAGAGCAAGCTTTGTTCATTTACCAAGCAGGTAAGAGCTTTCTTTTCCAAGACCAGTGAACAACTTGAAGGACTGCACAGGAACCTGCACAGGCAGCAGCTTCTCTGCTACCCACAGTCCTGAGGCCATCCAATTTCTTTTATTCAGGTGCCACCTTGAGTGGCCAAAGGGGCATGTGAAACCTGATGCAAGAAAAATCAGTCCTGTTAAGGATTTTGAAACCAAATTTGACTGTATTTCTGTCCAACAGAGACCAAGTTTGCTGAAAGACAAAATTTAAGCCAAGGGAGAATAAATAAATGTAAACACCAAATTTAGTGGTTTGTTATCATCATCATTTTTTAAGTTTTTAAATGGTTTTCCCATTACTCAATAAGATGGAGGCTTGCTGGGGATTTAGCTCAGTGGTTCTGCCACCTGCCTCGCAAGCACAAGGCCCCAAGTTCGATCCCCAGTACAAAAAAAAAACCCACCATAAGATGGAGGCTTGAGAGCAAATTCTGATTGTGTATACAGAACAAAGGCTGCTGCATTTCTTAACCTGTCCTAATTCTAGTTAGTTTTGGGTCACTTTGCTAAGTGTTTGGGAGATTATGAATAAATCAAGTCTCACAGGGAGGAGGTTGTGTTAGGAAGTAGCAATTCATAGAATCAGAAATATATAAATATTTGTCTAGATGTGGGAAAGACCAACATATTGACTTTGGATCTGGAGACGTATTCAATGTGTTTCATAAGAAAATGTATTCTTTATAATTGCAAAAGTTCCTGAAGATGAATCCTAGAAGAAATGTTGGATGAGTGGTGAGTGTTCTTTGGGCTGGGGCTTTATCTAAGCCATGGATATCATCCACCTGGAGACTCTGAGCTACCACAGTGGGGAACAAATGGGGCCATGTGGCGCTTTGGTACTGTAGGTGTGTGTATGTGTGTGTGTATGTGTGAATGTGTGTGTGTGTTGTGTCTGTCCATCTGTCTTCCATGCTACAGGATGGCTCCATTTTCTGTTACAATGTGTTTGTGAAAGCCACACGTTGAATCTGAGACTCATAAAGTAAATCGTATTTTTCCTACCAAATGATGGTTTAATTGTGGTTGAATTTAAGACACAGCATCAAATAAACCATAGTTGTAATTAACAGTATAACACAAATAGAAAAATTCATCTCTCACCAACTTTTTAAATAATCTGAAAGAAGCAAAATTATGAATTTTATGTAAAACACCTAATGGACAAATTGACTATATCATAAAGTTAGACAAATGATAGGTTTTGATAATTCACTATGCATCTTTATAATTTCATTTGCCATTTTGAAACCAGGGAAAATAATTTAAGAATAATATCAATGGTCACATATATGAAAATAAGATAGTTTGGAATTTTAACTATTTAACTTTTATGTATATTTGTAAGTCTCAATTGGCCTCCAACTTGGGTTATTGAACGTAAAACTACTCACTAAAGTAAGTCTTTAAGATTTCACTAAGAATTTTATTCTGAGTAATTTTAGAAAAAGAAGATTTTCTTGAACATGGCATTTATCTATAGCTATGTGACAAATTACCATGTACTTAGTAGCTTAAAACAACTTATACTTATCTCACAGTTTCCATGGGCCAAGAATCTGGGTACAGCTAAGCTGAAGTCTCTGTTTCATACAGTTAAAATCAAGGTGTCACCCAAGGCTCATGGGGTCTTTTCTAAAGTTTGAATAGGGAAGGATCTGCCACTAAGGTCACAGGATTTTGGCAGAATTCTGTTCCTCAAAGATTGCTGAACTGTAGGCCTGAGTTCCCAGCTGACCATTTCATCTCTTGATTAAAGCATACTAGATAGTCCACAAATGATAGTTTTCCTCTAAAAATTCGATATTGGTGAATAATGTCTCACATGTGGAATTAACTAAATATAAGTTTATTGAAACGCAGAAGACAAATAGTACCATGTTAATTTATGTAACCACTGATTTGAGAAATTTTTGTCAAAGGTGCTTGTGTGTATTTATAAAAGTAGACATTCAGCTCCAAGTTTAGACAAATCAATTTCAGTTCCAGTCTCCTTCCATTAACATTTGTGTACTTTGAAGAAATCCTTTAAAATTTATAAGTGACATTATCTAAAATATACCTTATCTGTAAGATGGAGATAATAATAACATGTATATCATAGTATTGGGATAATTTAGTCATTCATTATTTAAAATATACCTAGTGAGCACCTGTCTTTCTTGCCCTCCTAGGAATATAACAATAGTAAAGTAAACAAATGATGAACTGTACGTATGCAATGCAACTCAAGGAGATAATAAATGTTGTGGACATAAAAAAAGGTAGAAGAATAGACTGATAAATGGCGGTCTTTTAGAAGAATGAAAGAAATGCCCTCCTCCATGGCAATATTTGAGCACTGCCTTGAACGAAGGGAGAGAGAGCCACGGCCTGCGTGGCTGAGGGGTCCACGGAGTGAGAAGTGACTGGGGGAGACTAAGAAAAAACAAAGACAAAGAGATACAAGAGAAAAAAGGTGGGGTCAGGTGGGGCTCTTCTTCCCGATGGGAGAAAGACAACCAGGTAACTGCAGTGCGTTTATTAGAGATAAGGGAAGTGCAGGGGGAGGGGAAAGGCGCTGCTCTGTTACCCCAGCCGGGAGAGCAGCTTAGATCTGCAGGACATCACGCCTGATGTTGTTCTGGCAAATGGGCGGGAAGGAAGGTAGTCCTCTTCTCAGCCAGGGCTTGCTCCACCACGCCCTCTCCTCCAGCGGGGCCCTGCCCCATCCGCAGGAGGAGGCCAGTTAGGCCTGGCCATAGTGAGGTACAGCACAGCGCTCCCAGCAAGAGAGCATAGAATGGAATATTTGAGGAAAGGGCTGCCCAAGTTGAGGACAAGAATAAAGGTAGAGGCCTGAGGACATTAACAATCTTTGCTGGGTATGGAGAGATGCTAGGGCTACTCTATAAATACAATCTGTATACAGCAAATCAATGCATTTTTGTATTTTTATACTTTTTCTTATCCCCAAATACTCATTTTTAAGAGTCTCAAAAAAACCTCTCTAACATAGGAAGTAAGATGACGTCCTTAGGTGATAGCGTGCCACATGTCATGCTATTAAAGAACAGTTCCATAGAGGCAACTGTCCAAGGAAATGGAACAAAATTGGAAATGGTCTTCTAAAATTTCACTTTGGGTAGCAATGTTTTGTGGCTTGAAGTGTAAGGGATGAAAACAGCATGTGAATTCCAAGAAAGCAGCACAGAATGGAAAATGAATTTACAATGTGTCAGACAGGGTGGCAACATCTTGCGGCATGTGGGTTGCATCTCAGTGATGGGAAAGGTACGTCATGTGCCTGCCTCTCGCCTGTGGCACACCACAGTGAGAATGAGTTGGCAACCGCAGCTAAAATACATCAGCAGCAATTTTTGTATATTGCAAGTCATGATCTTCTTTCTAATTTTTCTCCAAAGTTGATTTTTAAAATTTGAAACACAGAAGAAATAAAAGAAATTTTATGGGAGGTAAGGAGGATAGCTATGATACTTAAAACCATTTTTAGATTAGCCATATTGAATTTAAACTCTCAACAACTGTGACTCACATAATGATATACCTTTTATTTTTTCTTTTGTTATATATGTGTGTGTGTGTATATATATATATATATGGTTAAATTTGCTTAATTGAAGATATTACGTGAAGTTTTGAAAATGTCTGTACAATAACCCAAAATTCAGATATATATTTTCCAAATATTTTGTTTAAAGTTTTTACCAGGGAATAATATTTAAAAATTTATGCTCAGATGAGAAAGATGAGGGTTGCAAATTATGAAGGAAATAAAATGGAAAACAGTTGAAGCAAAAAAAGTCTACAAATTCAAAGATTTATAGGAGAAAGGAAAATATCAAAGCTCACACTCAAGCAAATATAAAGATGACATATAAGAGAATAAAAAGGTATAGGAGTGAGTGGAAGATGTCAATCATCCAAGTCTTACTATACTTGAGATCTGAGAAAAAAATAGCTAGCATTAAATCCCAAGTTTATATCCACTCTTATCAGTTTAGCTTTACGTATTTTTGACATATATATTACGTAAACTGTAAGCACAGTCAACTTCGCTAGAGATAAGTTCAGAGCATGAATACAGAAAATTTAACAGCTAACAGAGATAGTAGCAATTACTGTATGAACTTATTATGCTCTCTCCAAAGAGTTTATTTTGCGTGAGGATATTGTATAATGTAATGCAGAAGTACTTATCAGGCCAGGCATGGTAGCATGGTGCCTGTAATCCTAGCATCCTAGGAGGTTGAGACAGGTCCCAAGTTGGAGCCTAGTCTGGGAAACAGCAACTTAAGGAGACCCTCTCTCAAAATAAAGAAATAAAAAAGCTGAGGATGTAGTTCAGTGTGAAGGTCTTGGTTCATTACCCAGTACCAAATAATTTCACTTAATGCTTATGCAAATTAGGTTTATGGTCAATGATCATCTGTAATCAACAAATCCATAGAGTGCAAATAAAAACTTCTCAACATAGGATCTTGTTTATTTAGAGGCTGTGGAAATTTACTTCAAAGATGTCACATGCAGTCAAAAACTAGTTTAGAAACAAGAATAAAAATAAGATTGATGTGTCACCTTTAGTGGGCGAAATAATGTTTTCTGTAAAATAACGGTATCTAATATAAGATCAACAGCTGTTCCATGTCATGCCACTGGAATAACAAGAACTCTCTCAGAAAAAGTGATTTAACTATTAAAAGATATTCATTATGAATCCTTTAGCTAGAGAAACATCCTAGGGGAATTAAAATTTAGTAAATATCCTTGAAGATAATAAGCATTTTATAAGATCTTGCACATTTCTTTAAAAACTATACATTTCACCCCTCAATTAATGATTTACCTAATTCTCATTTTTTATATTAATCAACCTTTCCTCTTGACTACCAAGACACCATCCTTGCCTTAATCTTATCTGGATTCAACATTTTGCCTGGTGTTCCTGGCTCTCTTTTTCATTTTCTGGTGTATTCCAAACATCTTTTCTTCCAAGTCTTCTCTGTCTCCTTCAACTGTCCTCAAATCAGGTCCCTCACCTACTCCCCTGACTTGTAATCTATATTTCTGTATTGGCTACAATGTGTTGTCACTGAGTTTTCAGTTATACCAGGCTGGTCTGTTTATATAACCCTATGCAGAAATGAGTTCACATGTCAGAATTTCAGGGGTTTGTTCACAATCTTTAATCCCTGTCAAGACTGCAGAGAATGACAAAAGTTTCAGGAAACAAAAGTCAATCTTTTGGATGCATACAATATGATCTCTTAAGTTTAGGGTGGGTGAAAGTTAAAAACAAAAAAGATTCATCCTTATGCAGAAACCAGGCTTTCAGTAGTGTTTATATTTGAATTTGTCAGGGGAACTGGTATTTTCTTCCATAATGGAAGAAGAAAACCACTCCCTCAAAATTTTTATTTTTCTAACAGCCAGCCTTCCTAATTTATATAATGATGGGTTCAATTAGCACAAGTCATATGATTCATTTGCAATCTAAGCAAACAAATTCTGGGCTACAAAATTTTACAAAATTTGGTCATAATGTGGCTGATGATGGTTACAAAGAAATGATACAGAAGCTAGTAGCTAACAAAGAATATTTTAGGAAGCTTCTCATTCTTTCCATTAACAATAGAGAAATAGAAAATATATAAATTTTAATTTATAGAAACATTTTCCTTTAATTTACTGGTCTAATCAGTTTTTTGTTGATTTATGCCATGTGGTCAAGGAACAAACATACTCTTAAGTTACTAGAATGAAAACCCTCAATACAGCTTTTGAATTCCACAGGACATTTTACATAAAATGAAATTTTAACTTAAAATTTTTTACTCAACATTAAAGTAAAAATTCATAGCCTATCATTTTTATATCCATCATTTTGTTCTTATTATTTATGAACTTTATTATTTATAAACACTGTTCTTTATGAAACTTAAAATTGTACCATTCCAATGCACTGAGAAAAATGCTAAACTGGTATGTCAGATTTGGTAATAAAAACACAGAAGCAATAAAATATGACCTTAACATCTTTCCTCCATCTTCGACCAGTATATGTCATAGGAAATTGAATTACGTTTCCTTCTTTTTTTTCTTTCAAACCCCTTTTAATGAAATATAGCTGTCTCACATAACAGAAAAGTTTCATATACATTTTATTTAAACTTGTCTAATTTCTGATATATTTTCTTAACATTTGCTTTATTTTTAATAATTCACTCAGAATCCATAACATCTGCTTAAAACATCTGATCAAATCAGTTTTATCAATGTAAATCAACAAACCAATTGTGATGCAAGGAAAACCTGACATATAATTCTTGTGTAACCCATCACTGAATCACTGTGAAAAGACTTATGTTTG
Organism: Heterocephalus glaber; assembly: GCF_053883595.1. NCBI lineage: Eukaryota > Metazoa > Chordata > Mammalia > Rodentia > Bathyergidae > Heterocephalus > Heterocephalus glaber. The sequence continues at coordinate 13,226,706 of NW_028258344.1, forward strand.
GAAAGCTTTTAATATTTGTTATAAAGTTTCTTGAAACAGATGTGAAAATTCACCATCTCCCACATTGTCTAGTTCAAACAGCTGTAAATTATTTCATGGATTACACTTGAATGAAATGAAAGTTCTGGGATTATTTCATCTAGGCAGCTGTTATTTTTTAAATCAAAACACTTCTTTGCTTGATTAGGTCTTGGCTACTTACCATTGTATAAAGATAAAATGCTCACATGCTTAGTTATAAATTAGTTCATTTTTTTCAATAGTGTTCCCGTGACTCAGAAGATGCATCACAATTTTGTAGCCTACCTTTAAAGATAAATCACTGCTTTAAGCTTTCTGTTGTGAAAAGAAAAAAGTGCAGTCCTCTAAAAGTTTAAAAGTTTTAAATATGATATTCATATAGTGTACTCATTTTAGTTATAAATAAGTTAAGACAGAAGAAGTGTCACTCCTTTAGTTTAACTACTGGAACGATGCACGTATCAAGCCTTCTCAGCCAGATGGTCTGTAGCTCCATTCTCAACTCATTCCCTACCGCCACACTCATCCCTCTAACTGCCTACCAGACAGCCATATGGGAATCTTGAAGATAGCACATCTTAAACGGAAGGTAGTATCGTTTCCTACATTCCTTAAAAGTGATAATGTGGAGAAACTTCAGATTTCACATTCAAACATTTGCTACATCCTGTTGAAACTTCCTCTGAAATTACTTTTCCAAATATTTTTTTCTCTTCTCCCTTCTTCCAGGCCCTCAAAGATAAATTACTGATGCAGAGTTCATCCTCCCATACTTCCTTGTTCCTAATTTTTACATTGCACAATGTCTATAATTATCAAATTATAGACATCTTATGGTAACAAGAATCTATGAATGCCTATTCTGTGCTAGACATACTTCTAAGAGACTGAGATACTCATTACAATAAATGAGAAAGATAAAGTTTGTACTGAGAGGTTTCAGAAAAGAGATGAAATTTTAAAATAAGTATTAGGTGTGGTGTCTGTACCTATATAGGTTAATGTTTAAGTATGTAATATGTATATGTATGTGAATGTATAAACTCAGGTAATGATAAGGACTGTAGATAAAATTTAAAGCCAGTAAGGTTCCATGCATCAGTATGGCTTCATAACTAATATGTTAAATCACATTTTAAATAACATAGGAAAGGATTTGATTAGAAATTTGGGTTGTAGGGTTGAAAGTCCATGGAGCTACCCACTGCCAACTGTTAGATATTTTCTGCAGGTGTGGTTCAGAAGTCAGTTGTTGGGTATTGATACTCAGAAGTTAGAAAACTACCGAGAATTGCTTCTCAGATTACATAAATCCTCTGTAGTATAAATATGATGATTATTTTAAAGGAGTATAGGGATTAAAAAACAAACAGTTAACCAATAGACCTCATATATATTGGTGAGACCCAACTGAGACTGCTGCTAGAGAAAAAGGAAAGGTTCTACCTCTTTTCTACCTTCTCTATCCAGTGTCTGCCGTTCATTGATGATACATGAACTTTATATGGAGAGTTTGTTAGTAAAACAATATAAACAATGGAGATCTTAGTCTTCTAACTTCTATAATATAGGACAGCATAGAATAGCTTAACACTGCCAAATGTCAATTAATACTGCCAATGGATTAATACTGCCAATACCTGGCTTATTTTTCTCATTTGTTTCCTGTAACTTTTAAAATATTCCACTTTTTTTTTCTGGGATAGGGCTGATCACATTATATCACATTTATCTATCTTAACATTCTTCCTCAATTTACTAGACAGTTCAATTTTAAAGCATTAAAATAAGACAAGTATATTTAAAAAAATACAAGCAGATAATTTTTATATAATCCTCTACCTTTATTATCTTAAAATCACAAGAACTTTGGTTGAAAAGTATAGCTGATTGCTTATAAGAAATTATAAGCAGTTGTTGGGTTAAAAATCTCCTTAATATTCTGAATTTGTAGCTGCTTGTGATGAAAGATAGCCCATCTGGTATAGGTATCAACAGCATTGAGTTGGGTATTTTGGGACTGTCTTGGACAATATTTTACTTAGGAAAAGATCATTTAAAAAGGAAGGGAAGAAGAATGGATGGAATTGAGAAGCTAAGAAGAGAGGAAAGGTAAGGAGGGAGGGAAAGGGAGGGAAAAAGGAAAGAAGGAAATGTTACCAGAATCCTAGGCCAAAAGGCTGGGCTCCAGAGGCTCCAATAGATCAGGTATGACCATTTACCCTGAAAAGAGTCCTAATAGCAGAGAGAGATGAATGGCAGTAAAACAGCATGTAAATTTATTTTAGCATCATCAACACCAGTAAGGTAGGGACTGGCATCTAAAGTAATATCACTGAGATACTCTAGGTTTATACAGGGGGAGAACAAAGTCAGGGGATGAGAAGTCTGCATAGTTAGCAGACACAGTTAGTATTGATCAGGCTATGGTCCATTTGGTCATTGTCTCGGGTCTGGTGACATGTAGTCTTGTTAGCACTAGGAGGTTAATACACTTTGGGAGGTAGTTTTGGTTCCCATCATAGAATATTTGTTTGGAAACCTGGAATTGAGAAAAAATGGAAAGAAGAAATAACTCAAAGAGAGAAGAGGTAAGGGACAAAATGTTGTCCTTTCGGGCAATGACTGGTTTTTCCTTCAGAAAGAAGAGAGAAAGGATGTGATATTGTAGGAGAGACAAACTTTACCTCTTCGCTTTTAAGTAATTTTTTCTGGGTTTTGTTTGTTTAATTTTTGGATGGGCCTGGGAACTAAATTGACATAATACAGATTAACAGGAGAAAAGTGTATTGCTATTAGTGAGCTTTACAATACTGTGACAAAATACTTGAGAAAACAACTTAAAGGAGGAACATTTTCTTTGGCTCAAGATTTTAGAGGTTTCAGTACATAGTCTGATGCCTCCATTGTTCTGGGCCTGTGGTGAGGCAGAAACACGGAGGAAGGGCATGGTGGGGAAAGATAGCTTCTTCCACAGTGGCCAGGAAGTAGAGATAATGAGAACCAGAGAGCAAGGACCTGTGGACAAGATATATTCTGCAAGGTCATGCTTCTATGTCCTTCAAATAGCCCTTGCTCACCTCCAATGAGCTACTGGCTACTAGCTATGAATTCATCAATGGATTAAAGATGAGGTTAGTGTCCGCATGATCTGTTTACTTTCTAAAATCCCCACCTTGACCATTGTTGATTGAGGAGCTACAGACCATTCAATACAATGAGCTTTTGGGCAGCATTTGAGATCTGAACCCTAATAGGTACAAATTTATTTAATATAGTTTTATATGGCATGGAAGCTCTCATAAGGAAATGGAGACCCATGAAGCAGAGTAAATCACTTACATACTGAATTGGATAAAGAAGAGGTTGTGAAGAATCAACAAAATTATATGAAGAGTTTTAAAAGATGAGAGTTATTTTAACAAAGTGTATACAGAATTTTGTCTCAACTGCCTGTTCTTGATGATAACAATATTGCATTTCTCCTAGTGCAGGGAAGGAATATTTTACATGAGAATCTCATCTCTTGCTATTAAGAAACAGAATACGTGTCATAGTGTTCTTCTTGTACTTAGTGTTTTTCAAGTGCATTTAACTCAAAATAATCAGCACCAGAATGGCATTTTTTTTTTTTTTTTGGTACTGGGGATTGAACTCGGGTCCTTGAGCTCACGCAGCAGGCGGCAAAACCACTGAGCTAAATCCCCGGCCCAGAATGGCATATTTTTAACTCCTTCAATATTACTGTTCAAAAATTCTAAATTTAAGTTTTATACATTTAAAAACTGTTTAGCATTTCCTCTGTTGAGGAATTGTATTGAAAAGTCCTTAAAATCTAACTCAAATTCTTTAATTTGTTTTTTTCTCCCTGTCTTTCTCTTGATTATTTAATCCTTGACACTTAATTCCTTTAATACAGTTGTTAAGGAAACAAACTAATGAGACCTACATTTATGTATTATTTTTATTCTTTGTAAATGAAACATAGATTATTACTATTCTCCCAGACTAAATTGGATTCTTTATTGGTATATTACCCCTTAGATAAGTACTCGATAGCTTTTAGCCACTCACTAACTTTCCTGAAAATGTGAAAGGAAAGAAATCATGAGTGGAGATTTCTCAGAGTGAGACCTCCCGTAGAACTGACTATAAGAGCAACTTTCATTGCTTTCAGCACGGCTGAGTAGTTTGGTCTTGCAACACTCTGAAGGCTCCAAGGAACCAGCAAATGAATTCCAGAGGCTTCTTACTCTAGGATTCTCTTTTCTGCCACTGTGATGGTTATTCTGAATTGGAAAAAAAGATGTAATATCCACATGGGCATAGGTAGCAGCTGAGGACTCTTCAATAAGCCTCATTACGTATGGTCCTTAAATTATCATGTGAAAGAAAAGTTCTGGCAGGCAATGTTTTCTCTTCAACAAAATGCAGTCATAAAATTCATATCTTATTACCTTCTCTACACATGTTAAGCAATCTGAAAATGCTTAGATAATTAACATCAAGTACCAGACCACTATGCTGTCTTAATAAAGATATAGTACAGAGGCAAGTAGTTGATAGTTGATAGTTTGGCATTTAAAAATATCCTCAAAAGAGTGGCCATAGTCTGCACTCCTCACCCTAGAATGAACTGCATAATTCTTCATATCAGAATGAAGAATAACTCAGAACCCATCTCATTAGTAAGGCAGTGTGGTGTGCTTTGTGGCCCCTAAATTAAATCTGAAGATGAACTTTTAGGTTCATAGCACTATGACCCCAAAAGAATCTTACTTCATTTAAACAACCACTTTTTATATATTCAATGTCCTTTTATTCCCCAGATATACCCTAAATCCATCATAGAATTATTGGAATTTATGAGAAGTACAGATTTGAACTAAACCATATAGTACAATGATTCTGCAACATTCTAAATCATATGCCATAAACAATACTAGCTTCTGCTTTAAACATTTCCAGGGGCAAGGAGGTCACATCTCCTAAATGACACTCTATAGTATGTCTTGAATAATTGTAAATATTAACAAATTGTTATGTTGACCCAGAAACACACTTCCTTCACCTAAGACTCATTTCTTCTCTGGGGCCAGTGAAGGACCTCTAATGCCTCTTCCATTTGTCAAATCTTTAGATATTTGAAGGCTGCCATTGTAGAAATAAATGAAGACCTTGCACATGAGAACAGAATACTTTTATTTATTCAGAGCTTGTTATAGTGTGGGAGTCAGCCATTATCATTTGGATTTGTCAGAGACTGAAAGATAGGCATGGGAATAGAACAGCTTTAAAACAGGGAGGGGGCCTTCAGATATATTCTGATTAGAAGTTGTTGGCATGGAAAACCTGGAGGTAGGTTAATTAGAAACACAGTACAGTGTCTTATGTAATTGGTTTGAGCAACACGTTTGCTTATTTTTATTAGTTCTGAGTTGGAAATCAGGATGAGAGAAGGAAAATTAGTCTTTATTAACCAAGTTCTGAATATTTTGGGCCAAATGCTGCAGAGGCTGTCAGTCAGTATTCTAATGTCATATATTCTACCCAATGTCTTTTGCATCTTGTCCCTTTCTACCCTCTTTTATTATTATCTCCCTTGCAGGAGTTTGGTCAAAAGCTTAAGATTCAGCTCTTCACTTCCTGATGATTGTTAATTTGTCTTCACATTCAGCTATATCCCAAGATATATTTAATCATTTGTGTTGTATCATCATTTTGGCTGTATGAAAATATTTAAAACTCTGGATTGAGGTCAGTGTACCAGCATCATAATTACTATGACAAAACCAAACACAATTCAAAATCCATTTAAGAAGTTGTAGAACTAAGACCTCAGTTGTCAAGCCCAGGATAAAAGAAAAATTCTCACAGATCGTGAGGTCCAATCTTAGAAGCCAGTGCTTTTTCCTTAAAATAACTTCTGAACTTTTCTATCTCACCTGTTTCATGGATGCCAGTACAGCGAGAAGCAGTAGCACCGGCACAGACTCCACCATGACTAGTGAACAAGAAACCTAGAACGATGTAACTGTCCATGACCACTCTCATCAACAAATTGAGACAGATGTGTAGCCCATTTAGTGTAGGGTTAGTATCATTTATAATTTCTGCCAGAGTTAGTGATATATGTCTTACAGTCTTTTGTCTAAGTGATTGCTACTGCTGAAAACTGTTTTGCTTGTTTGCACAATGAATTAGTAACTCCCCCAAGAAGAGTGCTTGAATAATCAAGGTGACCTTGTTTTGGAGCTTGCATCTGAGTTTAAATCCCCAGCCATAATGGACTATAGAATTAGTGTGTCTGCGTACAGATAATATTTGTAATATTATTCTTGAAGTGAATGAGTCATTAGTATAAGGCAAAAAGAACTAACTATCCTTGTTGCAGAGGAAATTGTATTTGATATGAACACATAGGGTTCCAGGAAAACAACAATTGGTTATTACACAATATTGGAACCAAGGCTTTTTAATTAGCTGAATTGTTTATTTCATTTTTATTAATTTCTCCAGGTGGCAAGTAACTAGTTCATCATCCTATGAAAGCTGTTAAATTTAACTTTAGTATTCCCTAGATTCCAATGAGTAGATTGTATTAATTGATTCTTTTCTGTAATAAATTGGCACTAGCAAAGTCACAGGTTGATTGATTTAAGGGTATTTTTCCATGTAGGTGCAAGTGGAAATACCATCAGCTATAGTTCTCCATCGTCTTGTTTGATAAGAGTGGAACTTTCCATAGGCTTGTTATCATCACAGTCTGGTAAGAGATGGCATATCCAGCAATCAGTAAGCTTGAGGAATACTATGTGGAATAGTCTGAGATTGGTTTTAAAACACCATTATGTTCTGATCTAATAATTTTGTAAGACTGATATAAAAGAGAAAAAGAACCATGATAAATGGATAACAACTGGGGGTCTATAGAATATGAGAATTATTATAATTAAGCATATTAAAAGCAAAACAGGAATTAGGCATATTGATCCAATATTTTGTTCAGAAGTCGCTCACTCTTTGAGTCGACTTGTTCTGAAGGTCCTGAGCCATCTATGTACTGTGAACACCAGCTTCTTTCTGAGAATCCTTAGGCTGATGTCTTCCTAATTTTGTTGATTCTGGATTGTTTTTTAGTTGTGAAATGGGAACCCAAGGATTAACCCCAAGTAGGTGTCTACTTGTTAACAATATCTTATGAAGTTCCTTCCAGTGAGCTTTAAGAATAGGTTTCCTTGTTATATTTTTCATGAGATGAAATCTCATTGTTAGGGATTATGAAGAGGTTGCTTAAGAAATTGTTTTGGGAATAAAACCTTATTGTTAGTATAAGTCCCTTGCAACATTTTGCTCTGTTGGTGTATAATAGGATAGAGTACAGTATACTCTGTACTGATAGGAAGCACATAGGTCTTCCAATTACCAATTCATAGGAGAAAAAAGTAATTTGCTCCTAAGTGTAGACTATGCTACTATAAAGGCAGATGGGAGTACATTTGACCAGAGAAGCTCAAGAGTTTAAAAAAATTTTTTGTAAGTTTTAAAAATTTTTATTTTAAGAGCATCCTTGATTCTTTCTACCTTTCCAGAAGAATGTAAATGATAGGGGTAGCATTGTTTCTGAGTATAGGAGAATGTGTTTATGTTTTTTTGTGAAGTGTGTGCCTTGTACACTTGATATACAGTTTGTATTTCCAAGTTTGGAAACACAAAATCAAGCACTTACTTAGACACTATCAACTATAGCCTTTGGCAAGGAGAAGTTTCAACTAATTCTGAAACTAGACATAGAATAACTAAACCTTATTCAAATCCCATGGAGGATGGAAGCTGCATGAAATACATTGGATGGTGTTCAATTGAAACTTTGGTTCTTGGACAAATTCTACCTTTACAATTTTTTCCATAATTATGTTGTTGACAAGTGACATATGACTCAAGAGTGACCTCATTTGTCTTTTTAAAGTTTCTCCAGCAATGTTGATTTAAGATAGTAACCAATTTTTTTGTGCCATTATAAGTAATTTCTTAAAGAAATTTAAGAAGTATCCATTCGAAACTATCTGATACTACCCATACTACTGAAGATTATGAGTGAAACTAAAATGATGTTTTATTCATTTTTCTTTTCAAAATCAGAAGCTAAATGCTGCTATTTTATAGTGGTAGGTTTTTTGATAGTTTCACCTTTTTCATTTTCTTTTTTTACTTTTATCAGTACATGTTTGCAGTACATAATGATTACATTCACTGTAGGGAATTGGTGCCTGTACATCACGCATTTCAATTCCCTTCTTTTTTTCCCCTTTCCTCTATTCCCTTTTATTTTTCAGAATCAGATTCACTTACTTATCTTATACAGTTAATTATCATCTATGCCCGTTGAAAACCAGGTCAGTAGGCCAAAGGACATACAAAACATGCAAGACAGTTATACTAAGTCAAGGGACACCTTTGGATACATTGTCCACGCTGGATACAATACCTTTGTCTTTTTTTCCCCGTTTTATTTGTCTTTTATTTTGTACTTGATATCTATACAATATTGAGTTGTTCATATAAGAGAAACCATCAGATATTTAAACTTGAATGCCTGAGTTACATCACTTAACATTTTGGACTCAGTGGAACTCCTGTAGGAATTTATTCTTTTAAGTGCTTAGATAGGATCTTAACTTGGCGAAGACTTTATTTGGCGAAAAAATATCTTTTAGAACATTTTTTCTAGTTTCCATATTATTTTCCATCTTTATAATTGTTACCTCTTCTTGAAGTGGGAATGCATCTAAAATTCTAATGCGTCTTGTATATAGTCCTTCTAATGGGAGATTCCAACAGAGTTGAGAAACCTTTTGTTTTCAAAGCACCCCAAAGGTTCTCACCCTCTTCCTCTCTCCTTGTTTCCCTCTCTCCCCACTCCCTCTCCCTCTGTCACTCTCCTTTCCTCCCTCTCTATCTTTGGCCATTTGAGAAATTAAAAAAAGGCAGTAGTTCTGCCATCAGGGCTGGTTTCGCCTTGGGTAGAGAACTGTATTCTATAGGGAAGCTTAGTGAGGGGCAAGGGAAATTCTCTTCCTCACTACTTTCTGATGGGTCACTGAAATAAACTGACAATAGAAATATTAGGAGGATAAAAAGCATATAAGTCTATTAATGTGTGTAAGAGTATCACAGAAAGGTGATTACCCAATAACTCATTGAGATTCAGAAACTTTTAAATCCTTCTTCATAGGCAAAAAGGAAATGGACAGATGTAAGCAATATTAAGGGTTAGTACATGATATTTGTAGAAGTTTAATGGACTCAAGGAACAGGCAATGGCCTGAGACAAAATTCCTCTGGACTCTAGGTGTGATTTGACTTTTAGGTCTTTTTTTTTATGGTTAAACTTTCCCAGTTAATGAGATTTTCCAATTGCATTCCTTCTGGGAAGGAACTATCTTTTGTTTAGATAAGGAAACTTTAGAGAAAGCCTCTCCCTGTGCTTCCAGAGAAAAGAGAATCAAGGCTGATCAATAGACAAGGAGTAGGGTGAGCCAGAGAGACCTTAATCCTGAGATTTCTCCACAGCAGTGTGACAAATCCCACACATGGGCAGTATCGTTTTCTGAGCCACAGTTAACATATCCCACCTAATAATCTCCAGTTTCAAATTTTGAATGGTCTGTCACTAAATAATAATTGGGTCAAGATTTTCCATAGGAATCCTTAAAAACAAAAACAAAAAACCCTGAGTGAAGTACAGAAAATTCTTTAATTGAGATTAAGAAAAAAAAATCATGAGTTTTTTGAGGTTTTAGAAAAGAGGCCCAACCCTTCTCTTTCCCTTTGATGGCCATAAAGGAACCATGACCTGACCCTTGGCTGTCATGCTTTTCCCCTTTTTCAGGCACTGCTGCTGGTAAGCAGCCAAAAGATTTGTATTTAATGACAAAGATTTGGTAGGCACCAGTCCCCATTGTTGATATTCTCCAGTGTCCCTTTAACCCCAATGGTCCACGATTAAGAACAATTCCTCTTGGAGATGCCAAAAAAGTCACAGCAGCCACACAGTTTGTATAGAAGCACAGAAACTGTCTGCCAAGCTTTCATCATAACTGAGGTAGCCCTAAGTGCTCTACAACTGCTCCTGGGACTCTGGCTGCAACAGCCTTGAAAACAGACCTATCCCAGATAGCTCCATTTTATGGTCACTCTGGATATCTTCTTCCCTCTGACACTTTTTTAAGTCTTCAAGAGGGTCCCTAAAATGCAGGAGATGCATTTGCATGGTCTGCTCCTCCTCCATGTAGGCAGTGCTCCTTGACACTTCTTGGATCAGTAGAAGAGTGCTTTTCCAGAACAGTGTTCCCCTGTGCTATAGGATAGGTTCTAATAAATGCCTCACTTGAGTGATCCTATTCACCTTGGTGATTGTTTATCAGGTAGAGTTGGCTGAGCAGGCTGTATTTAAAAGTCCTTGGAACTGATATAGAGTGTATGATATGTGGTCCTTCAAATAATATAAGGGAAATATTGTAACTCTCAACCTGCTAGATATATGAAACCCTGAGTTCCTGCTCTCTAAATCAAAGAATGGATTCTAGGAACAACGGAGATTAAGAGAAGGAAGTATTTATTGAGAGAAAGATAGCTTCTGTCTAAAAGAGACAGTAGGGGTGTGGAAAATGGATTGCCTGCTGACCCTGTTTCTCAAGGGTGTTTTATTGAGCAAAGCCAGGAGGCGAGGCAGGTTCAAGGTGGGACAAAACTATAGTCAACTAATAAGATTACAAGTATAATCACTTAGGTAATATTGATCCAATGGGAAATCACAAGGTGGGAATGAGGTGGGACAAAACTATTGTCAACCAATAAGATTATAGCAAGTATAGTCACTTAGATAATATTGATTAAATGGGAATGAAATTGCTGTCATGTAGGGAGCAAACATGGAATGAACAAGGGTTTTCTGGGAAGGGGTGATTGATGCCTATTTAGAATATTGTACACTGATGTTTATCCCTAGGAGAAGTATGTGAATGTAGTCATTCCTTTTTTTCTTGAATTGTGGCCTTCAGTGAATGTGCCTCTGGCCACAATTGTCTTCTGTGTGGAGAGTCCAGTGCTGTCTAACTGCCTGTACTGTTCGTAACTACAATAGTAGCACCAGTAGTTTTTAACCCTTAAGAGTTGGGGATACCACAACTAGTGGAGCATGGATAGTCAAGACCTGTGGGCTTGTGGGGCCAGCCCAGACAGGGCCTAAGGTGAAGAGGCAAGAGAGAGGGATAGAAGCAGCCCACACCTCTAGCAAAGGCTGGGGCAGAAAACAAGCTAAGAGAAGCCAGAAGCCACTAGTGGAGATGGGCAGAGGCCTGAGGCCTGACATCCGAGGCCATTGGTGCAGGAGGCTTAGAAAAGCTGCCATCTGAGGTCAGCAGAGTGTTGTGCTGCAGAGAGGCAGGAAATGCACCCTGTAGCCCAGAAGACCTCAGAGGAAACTATCACCTTTTGTTGTAGATGGAGCTGATAGTGAAACAGTTCAATTTGTACAAACCCAAATTTTAAATTTGTCTCATGAAGTTGAAAAATTAAATCATGGGTGAAAGGATGGATTTAGGAAAGGATTTATTGAAATAATAAGAAAAACTCTCTATAGCTATCCACCCTAAGGAGAGTCCAAGACGGACTGACAATGTGCTTTCTTTGTTTGGGCCTTATATAGATTAGCAGAGTGTGGGACCTTCTTTTCAACAGCTATCTTTGTGGGTTTTAGGGTTTAAAGGAAGTCAAGTTCAAAAGAAAGGAAACAAGTTCCTCTGTATTTTTGTTTTTTAAAGTTTGTCTTTATATCTTTTCTTATTTTAACTTTTATCCTTTTTATCTTTAATTTTACCTTTTTAAGCTCAACTAGTTATATGGCTTGAATTATCTCTTAATTCAGCATGCATGATATTCTCTTTGTATTTGGTTGACTCAGTCTTAGGCTTGTCTCTGTTATAATAATGGTGGCCAAAAGCTGCCAGGGGCTGTAACACTAAGACTATAATTCCAAGAGCAGTAATGCTAAGAGGAGGTACTGGCACTCAAGGCTCAGAACTGTGGCACTAAGAGCTTATCCAACAAGACAATGAGTTTTGGATACCTCCCATGAGACCGAGTTAAAACTCTAAGGGCCTATCCAGATTGCTTATGCACAAATAGACAAAATTACTTTTATTCAAAGTTGTCTATAGGAGGAATCTGTTGACCAGCTTTCTTCAAGTTATGGAACCATTCATACTGATTCATATCATTTATACTGAGTTGTCATCATTTACAGCAAATGGGACACACTTTGTGATATCCAGTTAAACTTAGAATCCTCTCCATTGTTTTGTGAGGCATCTAGGTTATGCTGTAACCTTTAGTTTACCAAAAGAGAATGATTTATTCCCTACATAGTTTATGCCATTGCCATTAATAATGAATTGTATTTGGCAAAATCACAATTTATCTTTTGGGAAAAAATATATGTGAAAGCAAGTAAATGAATGGAGTACATTTTATAAGCTTTTATGTCCCTCAAATGAAGAAGTAGATTATGTACTTCTTGTATGAGAACTGAGTCATAGGGAAATTTAGATTTATTTAAATCTTGATTGAAGACATAAGAAAAAGTGGAAAGGGACTTCAGTGACTTTCTGGGGCATGACTATTCCCAGGAATAAAGGAAACACAGAGAGTGAAATGTAGAGGGTTTTGTTACCTAATGTATAGCCAGGCTGCTCACCACTTGAAAGCTAATATTTGGGAGATGAGAGTTGGCAAGCAGAAATCAGTCTTATTTAAAGGCTGGCACCCTAAAAGATGGAGAGGGGACTTCTTCCCTTAGATTTCATCTTCAAGAACTCAAGGATGAAAAGGACTTCTACAGGAAGGGGAACTAGGTACAGAGAGATAATTGGCAGGAAAGTAAAGTGTTGAGTGAGGGATTTGTCATCCAGGGCATATGTCTCCTTTTTTCCTCTGGCCACATTAACCTCATGGGGCTAGTTCCTGTGTTCTCTTCAAACAGAAATTACTGTTTGCAAGATAAACATCACAAGAATTTACATTCACAGAACTGAAGACTAAGGTTTGAAGGTCATCAGATTTCCTGGGTTCTGTAAAATTAAAGAACATGATTTGGCAATTAAAATCTTAATTATTTAGATGCAGCTTTTCTTTAGAATTTAAAATTCCAGGTGAAAAAGAAGAGACATGATTCTTGCAAAAAGGATAGAGAGGGCAATTAACCTTTTAGATGGACAAAAAGAGAAGCAAAAGTAAATCTGTTAAGGACAACTCCCAAAGAAGTGTCCACTGTTAGGTTTCAGGTATATTCTCTGATTGGAGAGTTTTGAGTGAGGGAGCTGGAAATAGGCTAATTAGAAGTGGAAGATTTATATAACTGATTTTAGAGAACATTTGGCTTTTCCTGGTTGATTCTTAGTTGGAAGCAGAAGCATAGAACACGGGAGCTGGGACTCACTGGCCAAGACCTGACCATTTGGGCTGATTGCTGCAGAGCTTATGACTTGTCTGCCCTGAATGGTTGTAGCAGAGCTTATGTGTCTGTGTACTGTTGTCATATATGTTATACCAATTGTTGTTTGTACCATCAGTCTCTCACTATCTGGTCTTCTATTAATCTTCTTATATAATTTGTCTCCAACTACATCTAGAAATGATTTGAAAAATAATCCATGTATAAGTTAAATTTTTACAGAAGAGAGATTATAATGTTTTGCCTAACCACTGACAGATACCTGAAAATCTATACATTTTTCTTTAATTTTACTAGACTTAATTTTTTTCTCTGTAATTCTTTGTCTTGTTACAGAGGATCTTGATGATTTAAGAATGGAGGGAGTAACAACCCTAGTACCTTCTGGGAGCAAATTCAACCAAGGCCGTTCTGCTCATCCTGCTGAGCCTCAGGCCAAGGTCACACTGAATATCTGTTCAAGGTGTGCCAGGTAAAACATGTAATAGTTATAGTATATATAAATATAATCTTGACTTTTTAAATCTAAGGTATTCATGCAAAAAGTATACTTCTCTCTGTTAGGAAAAGCTTTTTCTTCTAATTATCTTTTGTGCTAACACTGGTAAATTAGGTAGTTATGTACGTTATCCTTCTACTCAACACCACTCAGACCAACAATGAATCAAAGGGTTTAAATTGTCTTCACTTCACAGCTTGACACTATGTTAAGTCTTTTTTCCTCTGAATTTCATTTGGTGTCTGCCCTTCTTTTCCCTTTCAAAGGAAGATTAAAAGGGTTTTGAAGGTTCAAAGACACTTTTAAAGCACCTGCATAATGAAAAGTTTGCCCAGGTACAGTTTAAGACCTGATATTATTGGGCCTTTTAACCTGTCCTTCATCCTGTTCACCTCCTGGAAAGAATTTAATCAGCTTGATGCTTTTCAGTTTTGGCAGATGGAAGGAATCTTTGCATATAGTATATGTGGCCAAAGAAGTAGCTTCTAGTTACTGCCAAGTCAGCAGTCAGTGCTAGTCTAGCAGAAATTCACCAAATAGCTTGAATTCATTCTTTTGTAGGAACTAAATCTCATTTGCAAAGAGACTTTAAGTCTGTTTAAATGATAAAACAAGCCTTCTAACCCTATGTAAATGGTTCAGATTAGCAAGAACAATGTATTGGCTGACCAATTTTACCTCCTTTCCTTTAAATCTCCTGTTCTATTGTACTGTTTGAGAGGGATTAGCTGCTTGGTAATAAGCAGGGGGAAAGTGTAGGAAAATCAAATCAGATTTCTGTAGCTTTTCCTCTTTTACTTTATCCCTTAGGAATTTTTATTTTAATTACCATTGGCTTACCAAAATAGAAAGGATATCCCTCAGAAAATTAGAAGATGCTGTTTGAGGCCATTAAGAAAATGCCCCTAGCACAGTGAAAATACCAACAGAAACACTGCTTCAGACAAAATGTATTTAGCAAATTCGTTCCTTTTTAAAAAATTTAGCGCTGTGAAGAAAACTTGTAATATTTATGCATTCTGAGTGTACATGATCATGTATAGAAGAGTTATTTGACATTTAGTTTTAAACTTTAGAGTTTATTTTTGCATTTATAATTTGACTGGAGAGGGATTAGGGCTTGGTCTTTCATATCATATGTAAAAGATTGGGATATGAGATATTTGTTTTTTCAGAAGGAAAAGCCTATAACAATAATGTTTTACTAAACTATTGAGGATTTGAATTGGGAAATGATAAACACATACTTGGCCCTACATTGTCATTTGGCTTACCAAAAATAGTTATGTGGTAAATTTCAAATCATCTGCATTAGAGGTGAGTTCTTTTGGTGGGAATAAGACAAGGTAATTTCAAAGGGAAAAGATCATAATATTTCTTCAAAGGAATGTGAGAAATACTGTGGAAGAAGACATTAATCCGTTTATTTTATTTTATTTTATTTTTGGTACCGGGGATCCAACTTGGGTCCTTGCGCTTGCACAGCAGGAGGTGAAACCACTGAGCTAAATCCCTGGCCCTAATTTGTTTATTTTAGAGTAGCCACTGTTGTTGGAACTTAGAGTAGAAGAAAATGATTGTGAAGACCTTTGAAGAATCTGAGATTTTGAAATACAAAACATTAGTCTGTTGCTATTTTATGTATGCTAACAGAAGACATAGATTCTTAGGGTAGAGACCATGGAGTTTATTACTCTTAAGAATACCAACAACCATGATATTAGCATCCTCAATGATTTCCTGCGTCACAGTTCTCACAGAGTGACACAAATAGTGCAGTAGATTGCATTACATGAGGAACCCGAGTTTAGGAGCGCTGAATGTTTTATAATAGATAGTTAGCATGCTTTGTTATTGCTGTAGGGGTACTTTCATCTGTCTTTCAAAGTTATTTGTTATAAAAACATAATTGAGCAGATTGTCTGAGACAAAGACGGCCTGTATCTCTGAACATGAGATGAACAGTTCTCATGGAGAACTATCTTCCAATACTGCTTAGGATGGATTGCTTTTGTGATGCACTGATATTGTTGTCAATGTTTTCCATCTTTAATTCTCCAACACCAGCTTATGACACTGTCTTACTTCTCTTAGTTGCAAGTAAGGCATTTAAGACTATAAGAACTTCACATTTTAAACCAGGCCTGATAATCACGGGAGGCAGAAAGTCATAAACCGACACAGTTTCTAATAGTTTTGTGTGCCCACGTATGGGTTAGTTTATTTGGGCTGTTATAACAAAATTCAGTAACTGAGTAGTTTATAATTGATAATAAATATAAACTGAGTAGTTTATATTTATTTCTTATAGTCTGGTTCTTTATTTACAAGTCTAAAGTTTGGAGGCCTTCATTTGTAACCTCTGATTTGTACAGGCTGTGTGGAGGGGGGAAGACTTTCGCTCTATCATCTAAGGTTTCAATAACTGAGTCTATATAAACAAACTGACAATATGCAGGTAAACATAAAAGATATATCAATTTATTATGTGCACAGGACATCCTAGAAAAGCAACATGAAGACCCAAAAACCCACTGAGGTTTAGAATCCTATATTTCTCCTTCATAGGAGAGAGGAGAGGAGGGATAGAGTCAGTTTAGGGGAGAGGAAATGACTTTTGGGAAAGAAGAATAGGTATTTAGAAAAATAAATGGTAGTTTGTGACAAGGTGTCTGAGTATGGTTTTCTCCAGTGGACTTTTAAAGAACATCCAATGTACTTTCCTATGATAAGAGTTCATTTTTCCTGGTTGATGAAACTCCCCAAGAGAAGATTGAAGACAGTTGAGTATCTTTTGGAGGATCTGTCTTTAGGTAGTTCAGGGAGTTCAGAAGGAACCTCCTGCTGCACTTGCTGTTTTTTCAAGTGCCTTTGCCTCAAAGTAATCAATACATACAAAAAGCATATTTTAGAATGGCATGTCTCAAGCTCCTTCATCTGAAACTGATGTGCAGTGAAGAATCTGAACTGGAGAAATGCAGGTGAAAGAATCTGGCCAGAACACTGGGAGAAGAATCCAGTGACAGGAAGAGAAGGCAAGATCCCAATATCTAGGAATGCCAGTGATACAGGGGGAAGAGATGTAACTCCCAAACCTGCTAGATATCCAAAACGCAAGTTCATGTTCTCTAAAATGGAAGAATGAATTCTAGGAACAATGGAGGTTAAGAGTAGGAAAAATTTATTGGGAGAAAGAGAGCTTCTGCCTAAGAGAGACAGAAGGGGGACCATAAAGTGGGTTGCCCGCCCACCCCACTTTTCAAAGATGTTTTATACAGCAAAGCCACGTGGTGAAGCAGGTACAAAGTGGGGCAAAACTGTAAGACTCAATGGAAATTTACAAGGTGGGCATGCAGTGGGGCAAAACCATGAACAACCAATAAGATTACAAGTATAGTCACTCAAGTAATATTGATTAAATGGGGGTCAAATGGGGGAACAAGTCACGTAGCAAGTGTACAAGGATTTTCAGTAAGGGTGGGGGTTAGGGATATTTCCTGGAAAGGCTGGGTTAAGATCTTGGCCCCCCACCCAGGAGATTGATACCTATTTAGAATATCAATCACTGCTATTCATCCTACATGGATGTGGTAGTTTCTCTTCTTTTACAGTTTTGCCCTTCAGTGAATGTGTCTTCACTGTCCTCCATGTTGGCTCCTCGTGGGCTGGCCCTGTCTAACTGCCTACAAGATATCTAATTAACTTACCTGCAATACCAGGTTATCAGTAAGGGTTTAAGGCTGCAGTCTTCAAGGGATGAGGGAATTTCTTAGAATTCAGACAGAACAAGCAAGCTAGAAATGCAGTGCTGGAGACCAACCATCATGCGTGGGGCAGACAACTTAATTTTCTCTTTGTAGGCACCAAAGAAAAATATGGGGTCAAATTTTAATTCCAAATCTTATTGGATTGGAAACAGTGTGGTGTTGATGGATTAAAAAAAAGTTTAGTATAATTATTGTTAAATTATATAAATTTATTTACCAATACATTTCACATGATGTTACAGCTAGAGTAGAAATACAACCTTGTTCGCAGTCTAACTAAAGGGATCAGATGTCCACGCTGTGTATTACTTACTGTGTCAATCATGGAAAAATTATGCAGAGAATCAGAAAAGCTCATTTTTTTAAACTCTGAACTAGAGTTTATATAATTTGGAGATAACTTCCAAGGAGGACTGGGATGTCTGGGTAGGAAACTATGTGCAGAGGTAACTAAAAGTTTTCAAGGACAGGGATCTCAAGAAACAGGGTTCTCTTGTCTTTCACTCACTGGGATAATTACCATGTAAACACTGGAGCAGTTTAAAATGCTACGGTTTATTTTTTCCCCATCTTTATGGGAGACTCACATTAAAGTGCTAAGCCACTGAAGTAAAAAACAGCATTATTTTACTGACGTGGGGTGTCTTAGTTATTTTTCTCTCATTGCTGAGACAAAACAGTTGACATTCAAAGTTAAGGGAGGAAAGGTTTATTTAGTTCACAGTTTGTAAAGATTTCAGTCCATAATCGGCTGGTTCCAAGGCCAAGTGGCACATGGCCGACAGGCAGAAGGTAGAAAAAGCAACAAGGGACAGTAACAGCTTCTTTCTGCCCCTTTTATCTTATCCAGACTATTTAGGGCAGGTAGCACTCATACCCTTAATCCTAGTGCCTTTGAGCCTAGCATTGAATCCTGAATCAATCCCAGTATCACACATTCTAGATCCAGCCACCTTTTCAAAAAGCCCCACTATGACTGTGTAAGGCTTTATGTGGTCGTCTCCACCCAAATCATAACATAGGGGAATTTTTTCCCCAGGCCTTAGACTTCTTGAAGTTCTGTGTTCAATTAAACAGAAACAGTGTAAGGTAGCAATATTTTTGTTCATTCATTTGTTGTTTCTTAGAGTTTTAAGGTCATAAAGTCATTTTTTCCCAGAGATCTAGGAAGGTAATATGTAATGAGTAATATATATAATTTTTTTTTGGGGGGCTGGTATCGGGGATTGAACTCGGGACCTTGAGCTTTCAAGGAAGGTGACGGAACCACTGAGCCAAATACCTGGCCCCATTAATGGATATATTATTATCTTAATAGTATAATAATCCCAAGATACTGTCAATGACCTTGATAAGGAGTCAATAAGGTTTAAACAATATTCTGTAAAGAGCCTATCAAAGTAGTGTAATTGATGGGGTCCACTTTTCACAATTCATTTTTTGTCAGTTTTTTTCTGTACTCCACACTTGTGAGTTACTTATGAGGTTGCTGTGGCTCAGATCATGATACCCCAATGTATGGCACTTGGGACTGCTGAGCACTTTCAATAAAGGAGATGAGGGCAATCTCAGAACAAGCTCTTTGTAATCTTTTTCCATATGCACATGTCCTACCTCTCCTTCTTCCTTGAAATGGCTGATATAAATCAGAATTATTCATCCTGGGCCTTTGAATCTTCACTTCTAAAGTCTCTTGTGTCACATAAAACTTTGATTAAAGAAAGTTGTAATGCCTTTTCTTTTGTTAATCTGTCACTCATTATAGGAGTGTTGGTTGTTTTGTTTCGGATAGATACCACACACAAAAAAAGACACTACAGCTTTCTATTCCTACCAAATTATAGTGTCTGAAATTGAGTTTTCATATTATAGGACCGAAACTTTGTGGCATGGGTCAAGCTGAGGAAATCCAGCTACAGGCCACAGAACTCTTCTTTATTTAAAAACTATTTAAGTTAATCTAAAAGTTTTTATTTTACAATGGCAAATAATTATATATTACATATTTATAGGGTACAATGTGGTATTTTGACAAATGTTTAGTTGTGAATGATTAAGTTAATTAATAAGTCCTTTGCCAATCCTATTTATCCTTTTTTATAGTAAAAACTTAAAAAATCTACTTTTTCAGTAATTGCAAAATGTAACGCATTATTATTTATTATAGTCGTTGCTCTGTGTGATATGATCAAAATTCCGTCTAACTGAATTTCCGTGCTTTTTGATCAGTAGCTCCCAAAAGCTGGGCATGGTTGCACACATCTGTAACCCTAGCACTTGGGAGGCTGAGACAGGGGGATTGCTATGAATGTGAGGCCAGCCTGGGCTACACAGTGAGTTCAAGAACAGCCTGAACTACAAAGTAAGACCCTGTCTCACCCCTCAAATATCAAATGATCAACAGTTCCCTAGTCCCCATGCATTCCCTCCAAATTTGCTGCATTCTATTCTCCACTCCTATAAGTTTTACTTTTTAAAGATTCCATGTATACATAAGATCATACAATATTTGATTTTGAGCTTGCTTTATTTTAGCATAATGGCCTTCAGTTTCTTCCATGTTGTTATTAATAAGAGAACTTCCTTCTTATTTTTAATAAAGATTAAATAGTACTCTCTCTATATACATGCCACATTATCTTCATCCCTTTTTTTAAATGATAAAAACCTAGGTTTCTTCCTTTCTTGGCTATTGTGAATAAGGCTTCAATGAACTGAGAGTACAGATATCTCTTTGGTATGTTTATTTCAATTCTAAATCAGCATGGCAGAGCAAAAAATAGAATGAAGAGACATTCCTTGGATTGGGGACAATATTTACAAATGTACATTTTATAAGAGGCTAATGTCCAAAATATATAAGGAACTTAAGTTATTATCAAGAAAATAAACCCAATTAAAAATTGGCACAGGATCTATATAGACATTTCTGAAAAGAAGATGTGAAAAAGGTCAACAAATATATAGAAAAAAATGTTCTTTACTAATCATCAAGAAAATATAAATTCAAACCACAAGGAGGTATCGCTTCGTACTTGTAAGAATGTGTGTGATCAGAAAGATGAAAGTTAAGGATAGACAAACATGGAGAAAGAGGAACTCTTGTGCAGTATTGGTGTAGATGTAAATTAATATAGTGTTTATGAAAACAGTATAAAGGTTCCTCCAAAAACTAAAACTAGCTTGGCATGGTGGTGCATTCCTGCTGAAGCAGGAAGATTGCAAGTTTGAGCACAGGCTGGGCAAGTTATCAAAACCCTGTCTCAAAAAAAAAAATCAAAGAGTTTTTTGAGGTAGTTCAGTCCAGAGGCCTTGAGATCAAGCCCCTGTACTACACACATTCAAGCGCACACACACACACACACACACACACACACACACACAACCAAGCCAAATCAAAGCAAGTAAATCCCCCCTAAAACTAGAATACTACCCGCTAGGGCAATCTGAGTTCTGGATATATATTCAACAGGACTGAAATCATTATGACAGTGAAATATCTAAACTGAACTCCTCTTATTCAGAAACTGGTACACATGAGCAATAAAGATGTTAATACGTTCTACTGCCATTGAGTGAGGGACTGGAAACATAGAACCACTGGAGATACTTTTACTTTTCAAGACATCAGGAAGACATTAAATTTTCAAGACATTAAATGGCTCTGTAAACTGTTATATGCAACAAAGGAATCAAAAGATAAAAATGTAAAATAATTTGTTGATTAGCATAGTTATAAGAAATAAAAATATTTCCAGCTTATTTTTCATAAATATTTCATGTAATGTTAGAAATATGCAAATGTATTTCAGGCTGAAAATTATCCTAGGGTAGTGGTACTCATATCTCTTGACAGCTTTAGTCTAGTGTGAACAATGCTGTAATTTGTGTGATTTAAACAGACATGACATCATTTGATGAGTGAAAGATTACAAGCTTAATAGATAATTCACCACCAAGCTATATAAAGATTTTAATCCAAAATATTTTACTTTCTCCCCTCTGATCATAAGGGTGAGGCCATTATAAAATAATAATTTTTAGTAAATAAAGTATTATCTATACAGTATAATACTAACCTTATAATTGGTAATGTTATTTGTTATATGGTAAGTTTTTAATACACTCACTGAGTGTCTTGACTTGACTTTTACAAAAGTTCACAAATTTAGTTACAAATCCTTGAATAGTATCAGCAAAACAAGTTTCCTTAGGAGTCACGCTAAGTAATATGAACTAAAGGCAAAGTGTTGTTAGATGAATAATACAGATTGCTAGTACAGTAATTATCAGCAAAACTTGTGCTTTGAAAAAAGTGGTTTTGCAAAATTTTAAGTTTCGCTTTAAAATTCTCTATCAAATGTCTTCAATTTTTGTTTTAATGTAGTAAAGATCTCAATAATAAGCAGAGAAATGCTGATACCAAGGCACCAAATTTCTATTTCAGTGAAGCTTATAAGCCATTTTTCTGGAAAGACCACCCATTAATTCTGTTACCCACTGCAATTCTTAGGAATTAAATCTTGTTTTTTGTGATCTTATGTCAGGGCATTCTGGGTGGTAAGATGCTATTTGCTTTTGATGGTTCAAGTGTTTGCATTCCTTCCTGCTTAACATCAATAGTACACAAAAAAAGAGGGGTGGATGGCTGAAACCATTATACAAGAAATTGGATTATAGAGAACATACAATGATACTGGCTCAGACACTACAACGTAAGAATCCAATGAGAATTTTGTTTCCAAATGACTTGGTGGATTTTAAAATTGATTTGCTTCATGTCATCCAACCAAAATTTCTCATTTCTCTTGAATATCATGTTAATAAACTTTTGAATCTAGTTATAATTTGACTTGATAAAATAAAAATGGATCATTCTTAATAGTAGCATGTTGATGAAATGATGACTGTCCAACCTTGGGTGAACTAATTTCAAACTGTCCACATTAGATTTTATGGACTAAGAACACCTATGTGATTAACCATATTTATTCAGTTTACTTTTATATACCTTTTGTGTTCCAACTACTTTTGTTTTTGTTTCTGTGGCTCTAGGGACTGAATGTAGCACTTTCACACTGAACTATATCTCAGAAAATGTTTTTATTTATAGTAAAGGGCGGACCTTGCATGAACATGTATGCACACTTGCATACAATTTCAAAATATAATTTTTGTTATATGTGAAAAAGCTTGGGCTTTGGGGCAAATGACACCAGAGTTGAAATCTCAGGTTAGCCAGTGAACAATGTTAGTACATCACTTAATCTCCCTAAACTTCAATTTCTTATTTGAATATTTTAGTGGAATGGCATCACCTCAGTTTCTAATATAGAATATACTCTGAAAAAAAGCCTATTTCAAAGAAAAAAATTATCATATGCATTTCCAAAGCAGTCAAAAGTAGTAAAATACTCATTTAATGTCCAGGAAAATCATGCAATACATTAGAAAACAACAAAAAGAGTATTAAGTTAAAAGTCAATGAAAAGGTTGTGAGGATTGTTTAAGGAAACAAAATATTAAGGGTAATTCAGGTTGATTTTTAGCAAAATAAATAAAGATATTATGATTACGGGGAGGTTGATTTCTTATGTATCATCTATCTCATAAATATTATTTTCAAGGTTGTGGTGTAAGAGAAGACATAGAGAAATATGATCTATTCTAAGCATCAGCAACTTCAAACAGTGGCAAGAAATGATTTGTTATGAATCCTGTAGGCAGTACAAGTCCACTACTTTTCCAGTTTATTCTGATAGACCTAAGGTTATTTTTTTCTCAGACCTTCATTTAATTCTTCAAGGTTTGCTGTGATCTTCATTCAGGGTAACTTTATTTTCTTTTGGAGGCTTTCTGGGTCTTAAGAGTTACCTGTGACTTACGGAAGAGACATTTGGTGAAAGCCTAAAGCCACCCAGAGACTAAGTATCCTATAATTAGGGATTGGTCATAGCTTATTGCCTGGAGAAGGTCAAAATTGTCAATTTTTGGTTGAGTGAAGAATCTTAACTTTGTATTGAGGTACAAACTAGTATTTATAGTTGATGATCCTGAATCTTAAACACCATAGGGTAGAACACATATCAAAAATAATGTGATTGTTAAATCCAGAGAGAAAGAAAATTTTTTCTGCCATGTCTCCTTTACCCAGTACTGTATCTTCCTGAGTGAGATGCTTACACCAGGAGAGAGAGGAGAGCTAGCAATTTTTTCCTGTTTCATTATTAGTTGGTAGACATTTGGGTTGTTTCTAATTTTGGAGTATTGTAAATTATGTTTATTGGTCATAATTTGAAGAAACATCCAATTCATTTCTTACTCATTTTTACAGAATAGGATCATATATCTCTTTATTGTTGAGTTGTAAGAATTCTTTATATATTATGATTACTGGATCTGTATCAAGTAACTGGATCCAATATATTGCAAATATTTTCTCTCATTCTATGAGATGTATTTTACTCATTCGATGAGATGTATTTTACTTTTTGTACTATGTCCTTCGAAGCACAAATTTTCAATTTTGATCAAGTACAACTTACTATTTTTCCTGTGGTTAAATCATTTGATTTCATATCACAGTCACAATTGCCTAATTCATGATTCCAAAGATTCATGCCTATTTTATCTTATAAGGTTTTCATAGTTTTAACACTTATATCCAGATCTATGATCCATTTTGAATTAATATTTGTATATGGTACAAGTACAGATCCAGTTTCATTTCTTTGTTTTACATGTTGATACTCATGTATCCTAGCATTATTTGTTGAAATGTTTATTCCTGCCTTCTTCTATTTCCTTGGCAGCATTTTGTGAAACCACATTAATCTTAAAAGCCTCCTTACTTTCAAATATAAGAGATTTCAGGCTTATCTTATGCCTCCCAGTGCTAAACTCGCAATTAGCCATAGTTCCAAGGATTGTTGGTTGTTTCTAACTAAAAATTTGTAATGGAGAATAAAATTGCTTACTAGGGTGTATGGTGGGAGTGGAATTGCTTTGTGAACATTTTAGTGAAAAATGTTATGATACAAAATGTACTTATTAAATGTGTTTGTAGGATATAAATTGATATTGATATTTTTAATCCAATTAAAACAATATATTTTTGCTTAAATTCTTTGTTTTAAAATAATCTTTTACACTAAAGATCTTTTTCTGACAAAATGTACAATTATTTATTTGTCTTACTAATAATTCAAGAAAATAGGTCACAAGTTCTCAAAATTCTTAGTGCATTTTAAGCTTATTAATATTTAAAACTTCAGTAAGATCTTTGGAATACTCTTTACAATTATGCAAAAATGCTTGGTGTGGTGGGGTTTGTCTGTCATCCCAGCACTTCGGGAGACAGGCAGGAAGATCACAAGTTCAAGTCCAGCTGAGGCAACGTAATGACTCAGGAAGGCCCTGGCTCAGAATAAAAAATAACAAGGCTGGGAGACATAGCTCATTGTGAAGACTCTAAGTTCAATCCTGAGTGCCACAAAAACAGGAAAGAAAAAAATAGATCTACTGAATAAATTTTTAAAAATAAACATGGTTCCTTTGGTTTTTAAATTACATGGAATACTCTAAAGATTTACAATCAAATTACTTGTTTTAGAGTATATAGAATCATTCACAATACCTTAATATTTGTGACAATACAATGTTCACTCTTATCTGATGAATAATTGTTTCTGTTGTTTTAGTTTACTTTCAGTTTGAGGCCATTGCTGAGAGTCCTAATGTCAAAAAGATTTTCTGCTTTTCGCTATTGTTTTAGTCTCTTCAGCTGTTATAAGGAATGTCATTGGATGGGTGTCTAATACACAACAGAACTTTATTTTTCATAGTTTTGCTAGTATGGTCTAGATCTGGTAAGGCCCTCTTGCAGACAGTAGACTCCTGATTTCTCATGTATTCTCCTTCACATGATGAAAAAACAGGCTGCTAGATCTCTGGTCTCTTCTAAGAAAAGGAATAACTGAAACTGGGTAATTTATAAAGAAAAATGGTTATTTTGGTTCGTGGTTCTGAAGGCCAGCAAGTCCAAGAGCGTGCTGCCAACATCTCTCTGGTGTCTCATGAGCACCTGCTGTTGCTGCACAGAATGACAGAAAAGTTGATGGAGGGAGAGGGTACCTGCAGGAGACAGGAAAGTGCCAAACTCCCAAGAGAACTAACTCATTCCCAAAAGATGTGAATCCCACTCAATGACCCAATCACTTCTTAAATACCCTACCTCGCAATACTGCCACTGTGGCAATCAGATTCCAGCCTGAGTTCAGAGGGAAAACCATATTCAAGTGATAGCAAGGACTAATCCTATTCATGAAGACGCAGCCCTCATAATATAATTACCTCCCAAAGGCACCACTTTCAAATACTATCACATTGGTTGTTACATTTCAATATATGAATTCTAGTGGGAACAAACGTCTAGTCCTTGTCATCTATAAATCTTCTCATGGTGCAGATTATCAACTACCAAGTGAAAGAAGAATCCACTTTTAAATAGAGGATTAAAAACACTTTAAATGGTATCTCCTGGATTTATTTCACCACCATCTCTTCCATCTACAATGTTTCATTACATATCTACACTATAATACTCATATATGATTTTTGCTGCAATAAAACAATTTTGTTCATATTATTTAGTTTCTAGTCATTTAGAATTGATATACTTTTACTTATTTTTTTTTATAGAGAGTATACACTCTTTATTTTTGCTCTGGCTTTTCATACTCAGTGTAATTTCTTGGGATTCATTTATATTTTTGTATGTATCAATAGTTTGTTCATTTTTATTGCTGAGTATTTGTGGTTTTCTATACCTATACTTATTAATGGAATTTTTATTTCTCTATTAAATCCTGGTGTGATTTTCAAATTTTATGATTTTATTTCTTTTTTAAATTCACAAATAATGTTTTAGGGTGCTTTAAACAATTTATTTAACTGAAATGCCATATACTGGCTTCCATTTATTTTGATACATCTTATCCCCAAGGATATTTAAAGGATCTTCAAGCCAATATAAATATTCCATAAGGACTTGACCATTTGGGTGTACATCTGTACAGTACCTCACATCTTTCAGCAAGAAAAACACTGAAGTGTAAAGACCTGACACAATTAACTGGGCATAATGAGAATCTGCTCCAAATTTTTGTTTCTCTGAAGTAAAGACACAACACACCTGTTCAATTAAGAAAACCATCCTTACAACACAGGATGATTTTTTATTTTTAAGAAGGTCTTAGAGCACTCAGATGCTAATTAGGTGCTGCGTGGCAGAGCTACATCCCCAGCTTATGCCATGAATTCATAGGGAACAGGTTCCAACAACTCAGGCTCCTTCCCATTCCTTCTCACAAAGTGTGCTTCTCTGAGTGGGGCAGGCTGGCGCTTCAGTTGAACCCAGGTACCTTTCTCTTTGGCGTCCTTCTTTTTCTGATCATTTTCCTTGACCCATTTCAGGAAGCTATCTTGACTCTTTGAGTGTTTAATTTGCTCAATACGCACAGTAATCCTCTGGGCAAGTATCTTGCCCTTAACTTGCTTGTTTACAACAAAGGCAACCGCATGCTGGGTAGCACTGTAGACTCTAACACTTTTGCCATGGTAACATTTGTGTGATGTTCCTTTTTGAACAGTACCCATTCCCTTGATGTCTACAATATCACCCTTTTTATAGATTCACATGTATGTGACCAAAGGAACAACTCTATGTTTTCTAAAAGGCCCAGAGAACATATAACGGGTTCCTCTCCTCTTTCTCTTTGTGTTCGTCATTTTGGCACATTACTAGAAGATGGCGGTTCTGGCTGAAAGGAACAAATAAATTTTATCTTATAATCAAATATATTGATTTATATATTTAATATTTAAATCCATTTTTTTCCAATTCTTTCTCAATATATATCAAAGCCTTCTATTTTTCCACAAGAAGATGAATGAAAAATAACTTGATTCTACACAATATCTAGGTTTTTATATAAGTATCAAAGAATAAAAAAATGTATTGAAACATTTGAGGTTTTGATCAAAAAATTCTTTTGGATTCAGTCTAAATTCATGTTTTATTTTATCAAGTAAATAAAATTTATATATTTTAATTTCAATTAAGAATGTAATATAATATATAATTAGAATATGTAAACTAGAAAACAATTGCATTTTTCAAAGATAATTGGAAAACTATGTCACCTATGATATCTTTGGACCATTCCCAAAAATGTTATATAGAAAATTTTCTAAATAGTTAATTTCCAGGTGATTTGGATTTTCTTCAAGGATTTATAAAATACATTGATGCTTTACACATTTCAGTTGTAACACATTTCATTCAAAACTCACATTTTATATCATATTCATAGCACATTTCAGCTTTACATTTAATTTTAATATAGAAATCTATAATCTTGCATAAAACCAAATGATATGCCCCAAAGTACCAGTCACTACAAAGTAAGAAACATAATTATGTTCTTAAAGTTAAGCCAAAAAACATCCAGTATCACTATAATTATTTTCTCCATTGTGAATGAGAAGGTATTTAATAAAAAATATCTTTGATTTTGAATATGTGGAAGAGAAAAAACCCCACCACCACTGCAAGGTTGTTTATTCAATTATACACAGGAAAGAATTCAGCCTATTTCCATCTTTGTGGAATCTAATCCTTGGCAATTACGCAAAAAGCCCAGCCTTTGGGCTCTAACCTTTAAATTCCAGCTGCTTAATTTTTTGGCCTGTGACTTTTTCTTATTAACCTAAAGTTAAGTTGATTTTTTGGACCTTGAAACTACTGAATGTAAAATAAAAATATTGGTTTGAAAAATTTAATTCAGGCTGGGCTGTGTTGAAGGGCTTATGTCTGTAGCCTCCACAACTTGGTCGAAGTCTTCAGGACCTACTGTTTAGGTGCTGCAGGCAGAGCTGGGGAAACCACAGCAGTATAAATGTAATAGGTGCAAGGAAGACCTCCTCACAATCCCAACCCACTATGGTGGATGGCTTTTATACACCAACAATGACTGACTTATTGGTGATGGCAGCTGAACAGCTCTGAGAGCAACTTCTTGGACATCTCTGTAAAGGAACTCCCCTGGAAATAGCACCCAAGATCAGTACACATGCAGCATTCATTCAATACTTGGATGAATGAAAGACTGGAGGACTGTCAACTAGAATCTCTCTCCTCTTTCTGACTCTTTCTTGCTATTTGCATCTCCATCTCTATCTCTGGATTCTACTTTCTGTTGGGCTGCTCAATGTGGTGTAAAAGACATGTCTGGTACTTGGGCTTTCCACTTTATAATATCCTTAGAACTTTGGGCTTTTTTCTTTCAGAGTTCATATGTTAATTATTAAAAATGTGCTGCTGTCTTCTCCACAGGTCATATGCCTGACAGAAAGCAGACATAATTTACTGGTAATGAGAGCTCTAATTAATCTTTGTGCATGTTCTCACTACTAAATTAAGAGAATAGTTACCTATTCATTAACAATTTCACCAGAATCATGAGTTTACTTCCTTTCCAATAAAAAGAACATTTACCAAAAAGATTCAATGGAAACAAAATAATAGCATGGACACTGCTAAGGTTTGGATCTCAAAAGTCACTCAAATATCCATGTGCTGAAGGCTTGGTTGCCAGCAGTGATGCTGTTGAGAGGTAGTGGAACATTTAGGAAGTAGGGCTCAGTAGGAGGAAGTTATGTCATTGGGAACATGTCCTTGAAAGGGATATTGGGAAACTGGCTCCTTCTTGTCTCTTTTCGCTTCTCTTCTCCAATAAGGTGGAGGTGAACAGACCTCATGCATCATGCACTCACACCATGATATACTATGCTGCTACAGTTCCAAAGAAACAGGGAAAAACTACCATGGACTGAAATCTTTGAACTCATGAGCCAAAATAAACCCCTCTTCCTTCTAAGTTGATTAGCTCAGGTATGTTGTCACAGTAATGAAAAGTTGACTAGTAAAACTACAAAAATAAAATAAAATTAATAAAATTGTTTATATGTTGGGAGCTTTAAATTACACAAAGTATTTTCATAGATATTAATTCTAGTAAATCCAGTCCTCATAATTTTTACCCTAACTGTACTGATGAAGAAATGTGACACACATAATTTAAGTAACTTCTGCATATAGCTAATAAATGACTGGCCTAAGTGTGAACTCAATGCTTCTGATCAAAATTTAGTCTTCTTTCAGACACAGCACACTACCTCTATAAGTCTCTGTTCAGTCAACTGTTTGTCACTGTATCACGGTATTTGAGAGAAAGTTACTAAGAGAAAAACGTTTATTTTACCTCATAGTTTTGGAGTTCCAGTCTTTGATGAGCTGCCCAGTCTACTCCAAACCAGCCCCCAGAGGCCTGGGGTCCCTCTGCCTTCTACAGTCCAGTCTCCACTCTAAGTAGTTTTCTTCCTTTCCAATAAAATAGTTTTTCTATGGTAGCTATAGATTCTTTCATTTCTTCTGTTCTTTCCACAACTTAATCAAAATAACAAAAAAGTTACGTTAAATCCTGAAAAGTAGAATGTTCTTTTGGGTTTTGGTGATGGGAGTACTAAAGGGTGGTTATGAGAAATAACTTGAAAATATGCATATTCTGATCATTTTTATCCTTATGAGTTTATATTTCTTGTCTTCTTCCCCAAACTCTAACTAAACAGAGCCTTTCTCTATTCCATAAAGCTTCTGTACATTTGTCTGAAGTGAGCTCACCTCACTCTACATGAAGGGATTTCTTCCTTAATCTCAACCCCACAAACATACCCCAATACTTATATTTCAAGCACAATTTATGTTTGTTCCTTCTCTTTAAAGTTCTTGCTACAGTTTGAATGGCTTTGGGCTTCCAAAATTCCTATGTTGAAATCTAATCCCTAATGTGATAGTATTGAGGTAGGGCCTTGGGAGATAAATAATGAAAGTGAAGCCTTATGAATGTGATTAGTGCCCCTATAAAGGAGAACTGAAGGAGATTTTTTTTTTTGTCCCTTGTAGTAAGTGAGGACCCATACATGTTATCTATGAGGAAAAGACTCTTACCAGACACCAAAATCTGCCTGTACCTTGTGTTAGACAGCTATCTATTACTGAAATAAACACTCAAGATAATCAGTTTATAAGGAAAAATGGTTTACTCTGGCTCATGGTTTTTGAGGTTTCAGTCTGTGATCAGTCACAAACATTGCTTTTGAGTTTGTGGTGAGCCAATACATTATGGTGAGGAGGATATTGATGGCATTATTTGCCACATGGCTCAGATGTCAAAAACAGAGGATGGAAAGAGGCTATGGTCACAACATCCCATTCAAGGGCACACCTTCAATGACAAGAAGAACTCTCACTAAGCCCTGACTCTTAAAGTTTCCACAGCCTCCCAATAGTGTCACTCTGGAGAACAAGCTTTTGAAATATGGTACTCTGGAGGACATTCCGGATCCAGTCTATAGGAACACCTTGAACTTCCCAGCTTCCAGAACTGAAAGCACTAAATTCTGTTGTTTATAAGTTACACAGTCTAAGACATTTTGTTATAGTGGCTTGAACAGACTAAGATGTTCTCTCAGAACTTTAGGATAGGAAGTAATTACTTCTTTTGTCCTTTGGTTTCATTTTTGTCTTTATCTGTCTTCTGTCTTTGTTCACGTTCTCATGAATTGTTACTTTCTCTTTTTTTCTAGACAAAAAGGCAGCAGCATAGGTATTGATTCATCTGTATCCAATTTAGAGTTTCAGCAGTTTACAGTGGCTATTTTGAAATATATCTCAAATGGCTCTCATTTCTCCAAATATTCCCGACAAGTTTCATGAAGGGGAGGGAATTAATGGTAAAGTTACAGGCAGAAAAAAACAAAAATTTGCTTTAAATTCTGAACATTGGACATTTTTCCATGCAGGGGGCCATAGTGAATACAAATTCCTACTTCGGTAGTTTGAAATTGTTTTTATTTGGTCTCAAATTTTTATTAATTTATTGATTTTGTTCATATGCTTCTAGCAGTTTTTACCTTTATGAGCAGGTCTGGCATTTGGAACATTTTATGCAATTGACCTTCAATCACTGCCTTCCTCACCCTAGACATTTTTCCAGTAACAATAACATCAAAGCACTTTTCTTTGCATCACAGAGAGTTAAGATATTTTATTTTAAAAAATATTATTCTTAAAACTCGTATTTTTCTTTCAGTTGACTTTTCTTTCTGTCATACAAAATTTAGCACTTTTTACAGGGGGAGTTAATGTTTAGATTTTGTGTGTCTGAAAATGTCTTGCATTTTCTTTCCCACTTGAATAATGGTTTAGCCAGCTATTATAGTTTTATTCCACTTGAAGATTTCACTCCTTGGTTTCTTGCAATTTTTATTGCTGATGAGATTCTCATCATCTATATCGTTGTTACTGTTTGTTAAGTAATCCTTTTCTCTCCAAAAGCTTTTTATTTCCTGCAGTAATAGGGATTGAACCTAGGGTCTCTACACTGAGTTATGTCCATAGCTGTTTTTATTTTTTATTTTGAGATAGGGTTTCACTAAGTTGCCCAGGCAGAACTCAAATTTTTTATCTTCCTGCCTCAGCTTCCCAAGTAATTGGGATTACGTGTGTGTATCACTGTGCCGGGCTCTGAAAATTCCTAAATTCCCTACTTCTTGCTTGATATTCAGCTCTTGAATTGCCATTTAATGTAAGTACCAGTGAAATGAGTGTTGCCCACCTGAGACTTAGCTCTTCTGTTTGAAAATTTATTTCCTTCTAAAATTTCTTTTTCTACATCAATCATATCTCTTAGAAAAATGTAAGATCTTGGTTCTGTTTTAATTACCTTGGTTTTATACAACCAAACTACTTCTTTATATCTAATTTTGATTAAATATTGTTTTTATATTGTGTAAAGCCTGCTTTTCCCTACAGCACCTCTTTTTAAAAAATCTGTTTTTCTCTATCTTTGAGATTCTTGTGATACACTCTTGGATTTTAATGTCTGTGGTATCTGTTTATGGTCTTTTCCTTATATCTCTCTATTTTTACCTTTATGATCATGAGAAGGACTAAAGTTGTGCCACCCTAAAATACGACTATAGCAAACCTTAAATATACCTCTTTGGGACAGGTTTATTTTGAGATGATTGTTTTGAGAAACTGCAAACACTGGAGGAGTTCTGAAAACAGAGTAGTTACCCTTTTACAGGGAAATTTGCATTTATGAAAGATATCCCTGTTATGAGCATGCACACAGGCATGTATGTGTGTATCTTGCTCTCTGTCTCTTGCTCTCCACCCCTCCAGGATACTTAGGATGACTAAATAGCTACAGATTCCTAGCAGAGAAGGAATCATTGTGAATCTGTATAACAACCCCACCTTTATTATATAGTTCTTTTTTGTGATCATCTAGGCATTTCCTCACTTCCTTCTTTCTTTGTTTCAGAGAAAGTGTTCAAGCCTCGGGTATAAGACAACTCTTTGAGATCTCTAGTGTTAATAGTTTGGCTTATCTCTGTTGTATATAGAAGGTACACATGTTATTAAACTTCTGTTTAGGGTTTTCTTAATAATTTGCCTTTTGTTACAGGAACCCCCAGTTAGAAACTCAGGAGGGGAAAATTTGCATTACTATCTGTTAATATTGCTATCACTTGTAATAAACTTAATTATATGTACTTTTCTTCTTTCTGCAGCCTGAATACTTTAGTGTATCCTAGTCTGTCCTCAGAGAAAGCACCAGATAGTCCTTAGCATGGTGAATCCTGCTGCATCCACCAAAGGTTGGTGGTAGCATAGCTGCTGTGCTGTGAAATTCATATTTCACTGTGATTCATGATATCTATTTATCATAAAAACACTATATAATGGAATACAATTCATGTTTTAGATTTTTAAGACAAAATTAGATGGGAGGCTTTCTGATATAAACCTTAGAATATTTTTAATGTTTTTATATTGGAGAGAATATCTAGAATTTAGATTTACAAAAACAACATCCAATAAAATGATACTGAAGGAACAGTCTATATTGTAAAAGTTAATTCTTTACTGCTATATACTCAGCCAGGAGAATCTGGGTTCAATTTAGTGATGTCAGAGGTTGGAAGAAAAATTGTTGCCAAGATGAAATTCACATTTGTGTAATGAATTGTCCATTCTTTTGAGTTAGTTAATATAGAAATATTTATGGTAGGTCTCAGTAGATCAATTTTGATTTATAATACAGATGAACATAGCATAAGCAACTTTAAATTTAGTGTACAGAAAATATGCAGTAATGAATATGCCAAATTTTCTGATATTTTAAAAAAGTAGCTATTGTAACAAAAAGAAAAGAAAAAAAGAAAACCAAAGCAACTCCAGAAAACAATGAATAAAAAACTGATTCCATTAAAAAAAGTAGCTATTGTGGGGACAGAGAATGATTTTTTCTTTAGATCCAACCCCGACAAGTTCCTGCCTTCCTGAGTGGAATTCATGAGATAATTACTAGGATATTCACTGGGTACAATGTTCCTTTCACTGCAGCTGCTGCCACCAATGTTGCATGAAAGAAGCTGGGTGTTGCCGCCAAGGCATCCTTTCTACATTTGCCAGGATTACTGAATCTGCTTAATCACAAGGTGCTGATACTTCTGCCTTCTCCTCTCAGATCATTTTGTGCAGTCCTCACTGCTCCTGTCCAGCAATCACGGTGGCCTTTGGCTCTTCTCTAACATGACAAATCCACTACGGTCTTGCTTTTCTTGGACACTATTTCTCTTCTTGATGTGGGCCCCCCCAAACTTTGTCATGGCCTGCTCCTTCATTCCAAATGTCACCTCATCAAGGAGGCCTTTCCCAATTCCAACCCTACCACACTCTTTCTTTATATCTGACTTTTTTCTCAAAGTATCATCATCACTTATTTATTTCACTGCGTGATCCTGTGACTTTCCCTGATAAAATATCAGCTGCGTGAAGTCATGGATCTTGTTTGTTTTGTTCACTACTATTATCCCAGTACTGATAATAGTTCATGGAAAACATATATTTACTGACGGTATAAATTAATGGCAAGACTGTGCAGGATATGACTTACTAAAATTAGAAATAATGGGTAATTTTTATTGAGGTGTTCTGTAGCAGGTATTTTCCTAAGTCTGAATTTATATGTATTAACTCACTTGATCCTGACAGGGCTAGAGAGAAGGGACACCCAGTGTGGCACAGTCCCTAAGTCACAGAACTGGGAACTGAACCAGGAAGTCTTGTTCCAGAGTAAGAAGGCTTTCCTGTTCTGCTGTTTCCATCAACGAAGGAAAATATAGGTATAGGAGAAGGTTGGGAAAGTGAAAGTATAATGTAGTTGTTTGGCATGTGATTATAATAACCAGATAAATACTTGCATTTGCATTAAGGTGTCATAAGATGAACAATGGATGGTAATAAATTTACTAATGTTGCCTTGCCTACTCTCATACTATCCCTTTTGGACTGTATAATTGAAATGGATGTTGTTATTTATAATAGAACAAAAGAAATCTCAGTTTTCAAAAAGTTTAAAATTCTTCTAACCAAGTCACTGGTTTAGTGTAATTGTTTTAGAGAGGGATATAGATACCAAAGCAAAGTAAAACACATTTGAATCTTTTTTTTTTTTTTTCCCCTGTGGTACCGGGGATCGAACTCAGAACCTTGCACATGCCAGGCAGGCACAGTGTCACTGAGCTAAATCTCCAGCCCAGGATCTTAATATTCACTGTGCTAGTAATTGTTTTGGTAGCATAGATTCATAAGGTAGTAGGGTCTATCTCCATTGGCTGACTAAGAAATCATGACAAACAGCTGCTACTGCAGAACTGTATTTGTAGTTTCAACAAAATTAATTTGTATTTGTTTTTCTTGTGCAGGTATATCCCAAATTATATATTGATTTATACACACATAGAAAAAAATTAAAAATAAATTCATTAATTTTCTCTGATTTTAATAGTAGTGCACCTTTTCAAAATTCTTAACACGAGTCAATAAAATGTCACTTTGCACTCTTATTAATATATACTTATCATCTTACATGATAAAATAAAACAAAGATATTTAGAATTCATAAGACGGGTTATTTTGTGACATATTATACATAGTATAATGTTAACTTAGTCCTGGTTTAAAAGGTTGCTTTTACATGTAGAAATAATAATTCTAGTATTTAAAGGTGAGAACTGAGCAGAACTCATACTGAGAGTTGCCAGATGATAGAAAATGTAATGAATTTTCAGGGAAAACATGCTATTTTTTTTCAAATAAATAAATGTAATTCCCTGCCCCCAACTTGTTTGAAGCCTGTTGGCATATACCCTTTTGGCCTATCAAGATGAGTTTCTGGCTTAATGTTCAGAAAGGCTTTTATGTCTGAAAAGTGAAAACAGGTGCATGCAGATAGTTTTCAGTCTTCTTTTGTAAAAATGAATCAAACCAAACAAAAATCAAAGTTTTCCAAATTAGACATCCTTTTCCCCAGTTCTCAAATCCTTAATTTCAGGTTTGCAAAATGACTTGTTAAATAGGTGATTAAGGTCAACAGCTCAGTTATTATCTCAATGGTCATAGTTTTTTTTTTTTGTCTTCTCTATCATATTTTCCTGCTGAGTTATGTCCAACAGCAGCTGTTGTTACAGCAACCTGGTTAAATTCAGTCAACATTTCTGGAAAGCCTATACTGTGCAAGGGACTGTAGCACTTACTCAGAGTAAAATAAAAAGAGCTCATGCAGGCTGCAGCCTCATGTCTGGCTATGACACACCTCAATGCCTTGGGCTCAAAAACTGGCATAACATTTTGTATTCTGGTCCATTTTAACTCGTTAATTATTACCGCAAAGCATTTTACATTGATAGTTTGGTCAATTATTCTAACAAGTGAATAAGTGCTTGTATTGAAACCAATTTTCTAGTCACTAGGCAGTTAATAAGGCGACTAAAAATAAAATGTCTAGTGTAAATGTTCCTGGTTAGGATGAAGGAAGCTGAGTTCTTGATTACAGCTAATCAGTACACCTTGAAAGACAGCTAATGAAAACATGAAATTGAATCACCTTTCAGCAAATAAAGGTAGAGAAGAGATGAGATACTCTTGTGAAATACCTACAATGCAAAGCAGAAAGTTTTAGGTGGGAAATATCTAGCAAATTAGAAATAATAGGGGCTGAGAACTCCTAGAAGTTCCATTAAATAATCCAAGAAAGCCCCTTTAAAATAAACTATAAATTTAAAGGAAAGGTACATGCATTCCTTTTATAAATGTGAATACACAGCTACTATATTTATATATTTAGCCTTAGAGGTGTGTTTTTACAATTTTTGAACTTCCATTAGAAATTGCCTGTGGGTTTCAGCACTGAGTTGTGTAACACAGGAGGAATATAAAAATTTTCTTAGTTCAATGGTTCAAAACACAGGAAAATTTAGGGAGTTTATATTGGAAAGAATAAATAGAGCTAGGCCTATTTGAAGGGCAATCCCATGAAAGACAAATATACTTATTTTTGTTGCTCTGAAAGGCAGTACTGGCCTTAAAATAAAGGCTACACAAGTTTTACTTAACCTAAGAAATGACAGTGGGAAAATGACATCGTGGAGGAGTTGAAAAGTTGACTGTCCATTCCATCTTGGGAAAGGCGGTCTAAGAGATTGGAAAAGATGATCCTCGGTCCCGTTATCTGAATATGCTCTCCCCAAATATGCCATGTTATATGCAGCTGACATTAAATAGAAAGAGTATTCTGGAAGGCCAGACCCAAGGCATAAACTTTTAAAAGCAGGGAGCTGTCTCTTGCTGATGACAGAAGAGGAAGGCAGAGAAGGGCTCGATATGGCACTGCTGGCTTTGAAGATGGACAGGAAGTTGAGAGAAGGACTTTGGAATCCTCTGTGCACAGAGAGCAGCTCTTGATTGACAGACTGCCAGGAAAGGGGCCCTTCTATGACCAGGAGGAACTAGATTTGGACAGTAACTTCAATGGGTTTGAAAGTGGTGTCTTTCTCAGAGCGCCCCCTATAAGAAATTCTTCCACCAACACCTTGATTTTGGCCTTGTGAGACCTGAACAGAGTAATTAGCCAAATTCTCCCAGCCTTCTGACTTACAGAACTATGAGAGAGTGATTTAAATGGGTGATTTAAGCCATTAAATTTATAGTAATTTTTTCACCAATGTGAAAACCAATTTAAAAAATTTTACCTCAAATATCCCATTTCAATTCTAAAAAAAAATTTGAGGTGATAATAATATTTCAATGTGGATTCATTAGTGGTAAAAATGTACCATTCCCCCATCCAAGTACTAATCAGGCCCAACCCTGCTTAGCTTCCAAGATCAGAAGAGATGGAGATAGGGCACATTCAGGGTGGTATGGCTCTGGACCAAATGTACCATTCTGGTGGCGTACATTGATAAAGGAAGAAGCTGTGCATATGTGTATGTAGTAGAAGATAGACAGTATATGATAAAGCTCCATCTTCTGTTCATTTTTACTGTGAACCCCAAACTATTAGAAACACAATAAAAAATTTTAAATTTCTATTTTTTACCCAAACTGACTAAGTAGTAATGAGGTTTCACTTGACATTAGTTACTACCTTTTTTTACATGCTTATTTACAATGTATTCTGAAATTAAGTAAATGACTCACAAGAATGTTACTGTCTTGCAGTATAAAAATTCTATTGGGAGGGGAGGGAAGAAAAAAAAGAATGAAGATATGTAGAGGTACAAATTCCCTATGGTGAATGTGATCAATAAGTATGACAAATGTGTACAAATAAGAAAGTAAAGTTAAAAAATGGTGAAAAAATTCCATGAGATAAATGAATAGGGAATGATTAGAAAAAAATTATGTTGGATTTTATGGTTTATAGTTTATAACTTCATCAACTAAGCTATTTTAGATTTCATATTGCTGTTCCATCCATCTTTCTGGGCTATGGTGAGATGATGGATGAATTTACATATTTGTCACTTGCCAAGTCAGTTCTTACAGTCCAACTAGTTGGCTTCCTTAGTATATCAATGGGTCTTTCAGAGATGAAAGAAGAGAAGCAAACCACTAATTAGAGTAGTGGAACTTTGCTAACGGTCAATTATCAGCTTAGGGAACTGTCTCGGGTCTCCCTTTTCCAACTTTGGGATGGGTTTCTGATTTTCTACAGAATGGAGAATGACACTGAAGAGAGCAACATTGAGCTTAATAACCTGCCTACCTCTGTTCTTTCAACAACTGTGCCTCCCAGACCGAGTTTGAGCTTACTGCTTTGGCTCCATTCATGATTTGGAATTTCTGTATGGACAGCATTTTGCTGTCCTTCCTTAGTCAACAGCTCTTCTTTCAATTTTGTCTTCACAATATTCTGAGAAGGTTAAGCCCCTCAGTTATATGACACATTTTCGTATTGTCTATGTGGTATAGTTTCTGATAAGTATTGTGATAGATTGATGGTCTAATTTAGTTAGCTGAGTTTTTTCTTTGTACAGAGTGGGATGCATGTGAACATGTGTCTGAGTCGCTTGCACTCTCTCATTCTCCATATCTAGCACATGTTTTATTACATTGAACAATATATGCTTAACAGGAAAATAAAAGACCAGTAAAATAAAATATTAAATTTTTAATATGTACTGAGTATTTAGAAAAAACATCAACATTTTCAACATCAACTTCTTATAAGATCTAAAAAATAACAGTGAAATAAATTCCTATGTGAACTACAATGAAAATACAAACAAAACTCTAACATAGAAATAATATTTGCTTCAATGATCACACCTAAGGCACATGATTCACACATAATTACAGCATGTTTCATACTCAAGTCTCCCTTCCACTGACAGCACATGTGCTTAGCTTTCCTTTCCTGTTTGGCAGGACATACTTGTCACTTCTTTTATTCTATCCTTTTGTCAGGAGCTTCCTATTATATTATACAATGTGCACTTAGCAGGAAAATGAAATATTGATAAAATAAAATATCAAATATATACTGAGTGTTTAGAATAAAAATCAACATTTTCTACATCAACTATTTGCTTCCTAAATCTAAAAAACAACAGCAGAAATAAATTCCTATGTGAACTACAATGAAAATACAGATAAAATTACCACAAAAATAATCTTTATTTCATTATGACACCTAAGGTACTTTTCACACTTGAGAACAGTATGTTCCCTACACTGCAAGTCTCGCTCACACTGACAGCATGTGTGTTCTGTTCTCCTGTCTTCTTTGAGAATTCTGAGGACACCCTTGACATCTTGCTCATCTTCCTGTTTTCTTAGAAGGTTCTTGTGATGTTTCACCTGTCTGTTCACCAGTCTTCTCCAGAATTCTTTTGAAGAGTTCTTTGGCCAGATACATATTGTTCTTCTTCTGTTGTAACTGATCATTTATCGATTCCAGTCCCAATCCTCTAAGAAAATTTCTCTGTGAAATTTTGTGCTTTTTATTTTCTTTGTAAACTGTGAAACTATTTATGCCTGACATGTTTAGGATTGAGTAAAACACAACCATTGGTCAGTGTTTTGTGTTTCGAGTGACATCATAGTTGTTGCATAACTCAATAACAACACCTACTCTGCTTTTTGTTTTGTTACAAAATTTGACCATTTCTGGCTTCATTTGTGTTGAGGATGCATTATAACTCTTTGTTTGTTTCTTTGTTTTTTAGACAAGGTCTAGCTATATAGTCCAGGCTATCTTTGAAGTCACTATGTAGCACAGACTGACCTTGAATTCATAGGATCCTCCTGCCTCAGCCTCTGGAGTGTTGGGATTACAGGCATGCACCACCATGCCCTGCTTCACTGTTAATCTTATCATCAAGGTATAATGTTTACAGTATAAATACTTGGTTCTTATTCACCATATAGGAGGCCAATATTACGTCTTTCTGAAATCCAAAAGTTGTACTATACATTTCTCTATTGTGAACTTGGAACATTTTTTCAGTAATCTTGACTTTGTTCTTACAAAATGTTTCTGTGCTGGTCAACTGGTGTTCTTATAGCAAATGTAATATCAATGGGTAACTAGTAAACCAATTGTCAAATGTGACATTTGGGTTTTTTTTTTTAAGTAGGTGCAACAAGTCTGTTCACAAAGTCATACAGTTTATTATTACACAAATAAAGACCTGATTGCTGAGTTCCAGGATAAATTTCTAAATTCGAGGTGAAATGTCTTCACATCTACTACAGCATATATTTTTATGTCATATTTAGATGGTTCACCTGGCATATATTGCCAAAAGCTTTAACAACCATGAAATGATGCAAGTTGTTCATCAATTGTCATGTATTCAGACAATCCATAGATTGCTTAACAGTTTGAAATAAAGCTTTCAGAAAATTGTGAGTAGCAGCCAAATTGTCAGATTTATTTTTCTTTCTTGGGGGGTCTTTTTGTCATCAAAATGCAGGCAATTTTGAAGAAAACCAAATCTCTTTTATTTAAATTAATTTTATTGGTACATTTTAGG
This sequence comes from Heterocephalus glaber, assembly GCF_053883595.1. NCBI lineage: Eukaryota > Metazoa > Chordata > Mammalia > Rodentia > Bathyergidae > Heterocephalus > Heterocephalus glaber. The sequence continues at coordinate 13,268,023 of NW_028258344.1, forward strand.
TATACAATATAATGACATTCATCATTGAAAATTTGTACCTTTGTGTAATCTATCTTGGTTCTTATTTTTTTCTCCATTCCCCTGCCCTCCCTACTTACAAAGACCTTGTTTCCATTTTTTCATTTTCTCATATTAATTCCATTCCTTTCTTTCCTTTCCCCTACCCCTCCCACTTCCCCTTTCCCTTTGCTGGTTTTCTGCCTATTTCACATTATCTATTATAACTTTTAGTCCTTATTTACACTTTCAACATGTGTGACCTATTTGTTTTGCTTAAGAGTATCGTTTCAATGTGCATCTATTTAGTTATAAATGTCTCTAGTTTCTCATTTTTTATGGCTGAGTAGTATTCTATTGTATAAAAAAAACACATCTTTATCCAGTTTCCAGTTGATGGGCACTTGGGCTGTTTCCAAGCTTTAGCTATTAAAAACTGTGCCATTATAAACATGGGTGCACATATATTGCTCTAGTATGATTCTTTCAATTCTTTTGGGAAGATACCTAACAGAGAAATAGCTGGGTCAAATGGGAGGTCTAGTCCTAGTTCTTTGAGGTACTTCCATACTGATTTCCACAGTGGTTGGTACATATATATTTATGATTGTCATCTCTTCCTCTTGGATTGTTCCCTTTACAAGGATGTAGTATCCTTCTTTATCTCTATTAATCACTGTTGGTTTGAAATCCACTTGATCTGCAAAGAGTAGTCCTGCTTTTTTTCAAGTTCCTGTCACATGGAGTATTGTTTTCCATCCTTTAACTTTCAGTCTGTGAGTTTCTTTTTGAATTAAGTGTTTCTTGTATGCAGCATATTGTTGGACCTTGCTTCTTAACCCATTCTGCCAGTCTATTTCTTTTGATTGGTGAATTGAGACCATTAACATTGATTGTTATAACTGATATGTAATGACTTATTCTTCTTCTGACTTTTTCTTTTTATTGGATTCTCCCCCTTCCCGTTTAATTTCTTGTCATGCCTAATGGATTCATTCTGCTGGGCTTCCTGAGGTAGTGATCTTCACTGTCTTTTCCTAGGATATTGTTAAAAATTTTGAGGGGTGCTGGTTTGGCATTCATGAAGTTCCTAAGGTCTTCTTTGCCATTAAAGTATCTTATTTCTCCATCAATTTTGAAAGATAATTTTTCAGGGGACATCAATCTAGATTGGAGTTTGTTTTTCTTTAGGGCTTGAAATACATTACTCCAAGCTCTTCTTCTCTTGAGGGTTTGTGTTGAGAAGTCTGCTGTGATGCTGATGGGCTTTCCTGTGTATGTTATTTGTTTCTTTTCTCTAACTGCTTTGTTCTTCTGTTGGGTTTCTATAATCTTAACTATTATATGCCTAAGTGTTTATTAGTCAGTTTGTTTGTTTTGTTTTTGGTACCAGGGATTGAACTCAGGACCTTGTGCTTGCAAGGCAGGTGCTGATATTGATTTTTTTTTTTATCATGCCTAGTTAGAGTCCTATATGCTTCACTTACCTGTATGTCAAGTTCTTTCCCCCTACTTGGGAAGTTTTCTGCCATTACTTCTATGAACATTTTTTTTAACATTTTTTTTCTCTCCTGTTTCTTCATTGACTCTGATCAGTCTTATGTTATTCTTCTTTGCATTATCTAGCAGCTGCTGGATTTATTTCTTGTGGTCCCTTACTATTTTAAAGAAAATTTTCTTTTCCTGGTCACTAATTGCAATCATATCTTCTATATCTGAAATTCTGTCCTCACACTGACTTATTCTGCTGTATAAACTTTCAATGATGTTTTTAAATCTCCTGAAAATGTGTTTGTATGTGTTTTATGGATTCCATTTGTTTCCTATGTTGGGATTCTATCATGTTCCTCAGTTCCTCTATTTTTTTTTTTTTTTGTCTGTGTCTGCTCTAGATTTATTAATCCTATCTTGCACTATGGGCACAATCTCTATTGTTATCTGGGAAATTATTTCTGATTTCATTTTTTCCAGATCTTCTTTCATTGCCAGTTCAGGGAGTCCAGGTGGTTGAATATCAGATTGCTCCATCTCATTGCACTTTGCGGTTGCCTTATGTCATCTGGAAGTCTGGTTTTGAGGCTTGTTTACATGTCTTCTCATTTCAACAGATGCAGCCTGCTGCATCTTTATTGAGGCAATTTTTTGCTTACCCAGTGGTCTTCAATTCTCAGGAAGCCACTGAGTGGCCTTTTCTCTGCTGCTCACCAGTGCACAAATTACTTTGTTCAGAATGGTTGCCTTTTGGATCCTTGAGCTGACCTGTTACCTGCACGGGCTTCTGGCTGGGGCCAGTGTACACTTGGGATGGTGTCTACACATGCTTCTGGCTAAGGCCTCCTCCCCATGTAGCTGCTGTCTGGTTGGGCTTTTTGCTGGGTGCTGTGTACCCCAGTCCCTGGTGTCTGAGCAGGTTTCTGGCTGGGGTCTCTGTACACTTACCGATGGTATTGGGTGGGCCTCTGGCTGTTGCTTGTGCATCTGTGCAGCTCTTTTCTGTGCAGGCCTTTGGCTTGGGCCTGTGTGTCCAAGCTGCTGGGGTCAGGGAAGGGCCCTGGCTGGGTCTGCCTGCAGCCACACCACTCTGGTCCACACCGCTACTTGCCAGTATCTGCACACTGGAAGCCAAATCTCTTGAGCGTCATTATTGTTCTAAAAATCTCAATCCCACATCTATCACTTCTCTATAAATCCTTTAGATTCTGATGTTTAGAATGATAAAGTCCTGCTATGAACACTTTTAGTTCAGATAATGAGATAGCATGTGAAACATATTTTTGAGTATTACTATTGATGTATATGGAATATTTCACTTGCATTTCATTCTTAGTATATTTTAAGACATCTTGTTACATCATCCATTACAAGAAATTTCTAATATTGAATCTCAGTGTTGGCATTCTGTCCAATAGTTTTCTTTTTTTGTTTGTTTGTTTGTTTGATTTTGGTACCAGGGATTGAACTTGGATCCTTGTGCTTGAGAGGCAAGTGGTGGAACCACTGAGCTAAATCCTCGGCCCACTGTCCAATAGTTTTCACCACCACCAAGACCCTAATAACATTTTCTTACCTAGCTCTTACATTGGGTCTTTCCAGCATATGTGATCATTTTGTAGCATTTTACCTAGTCATATTTATTTATATTACTGTTTTCTTCCTCACTTGAATCAAACAAAGTCTTCATTCTGTACTTCTTTACAATCATATCTTACTAACTTCTTTGGCTTACATGATCCAAGTAATCATTGGTAGCTGAGTCACCTAATAAATCACTTTTGACATCCTCCCAAAGTTGTAAAAGTGGATTTTTATGTGACATTGTATTGAATTAGGCTAATTCTACAATGAAAATCAAAACACAAAACAAAACATTTAATAAAGAAATATAAATACATGAAAATGTAACATGGCACATAACATGGATAAAACTCACCCATTTACACTTTGACACATGTACATTCACCTGCTAGTCATTGTACTAAGTGAGGGAAAACAAAAATTGCTTCCTGTATTCTCTCAGCACAGCAACTGAGACACACAGCTGGCTAGCATTAGGCTAAAGAACACATTTTCATTAGGAAAGTATGGTATGGCTGTGTTCGACCCACTATGAGCATCCCAGGAAAAGAAATATAGTGAGATTAATAAACATGTCCAGGCTTGTTTCTTCCCTCCTAGAACATGACTCTCCCTCCTTTCCCTATGGAAATGAAACTGGACTTTGACCTGGTGCCAGCATCTGCATATTCTGTCCACTCATTTGGGGAAGGAGAGGTGTGTGTGTGTCTGGGGTGGGGTGGGAGTGGGATTATACCTGATTAGGCCTGAGGAAGCTTGGAGAAGAAGGAAAAAATATAAATAACTTTTAAAGTTCTGTTTTCTCTTGCTAGTTACTGTGCCATTTAATTGGAAGGGAAGAGAAACAATTTAGTTGAGAAAATCAGCAACTGTGCCCATTCACATCCATGTTAGAGCTAATTAAAACAAAGAAGAATCTTGGTTCACTCTAAGAACTTCATATTCCCATTAAAATTTTCTCAAATGAAGAAATGTAGAAGTCCATTTGAGAGCACAGAGGCACTAACACTATAACTGACAACACTCTGCTGAAATTTACAGCTTAGTTCAAGCCAAATTCATATCTATAGTATTGTTAAATAACTGCTAAAAATTTAAATTTTCCTAATTTTATAATTTTGGTTTTAAGTTGTGATTAGAAATTTTTATAAATGGGTAAGAGTTGTCTAAAGAATTTATATATAACAACATGGTTTAGTTCTTATAAAATAACATTAAAACATTTAAGCCAATGCTGGGTTTCTACAGAATTATTTTCCTTTAATAAAGGTTCATTGAAGTTTGAGATTCAACTAAGTATGGTGCATTCAATACACAGAATATCAGGGTTAAAGACAGACTGAGTCATTATAGGGGAGGCAAAAATAATTTTATTTCTATACTTTCTGAGTTTTTACCTGGAGCTTTTTATAACAAAAGACAGATTGACAAGTTAAAAAGAAACAGAAAATTATAACATGCACCAAATATATACATGGGAAATACCCAGGTTTAAATATCATCTTTTCTTGGAACAAATAAAGAAGAGTTTGGAGAAAGTCAGTGATGGGGAGGTGACCAGAACGGCTCAGAAAAATGAAACTGTTTGTTATGCAGATCCAAGTAGGTTCTTCCTCTATTAATAAGAGTATGAAGTGATTTAGATCAGTGATGGTGAACCTATGGAACCCTATTGCAACCAGCTGTTTGTTATGGAAAGCTCTAAAAGGTTCATCATCACTGATTTCGCTCATTCTTCTCTATCTGGTACAGAGGGAGATACTCTTTCAAACAGAAATTTCCTTTACAGATGTAAATTTCCCTTACAAAAGGGTAATCTATATTTTAGAGATTTTTGTCCGCCTTATATCAGAATAATTAGATCAAAGTAATTCTTACGCCAAATAAGCATATTTGGGGATAGATCATTCTAATCTCTTACAGTTATATCTTGGGGTGGCATATTCTGGTCTCTTACATCATCAACAACAGTGTCTTTCAAAGTTCATGTGTTGGAAACTCAATCCTCAAATTCATAGGTTGATGATATTTGGAGGTCAGGACTTTGAAAGGTGATTACGGTTGGATGAGGACATGAGACTGGGGCCTCCCAAAATAGAATTAGTGGCTTTACAAGAAGAGGAAGAGAGGCTTGAGCTAGCATGCTGTTTTCTACTATATGATGCTCTCTGTCATGCTATGCGGCCTTACTTGATGCTGATGTTACTGGGATTCTGGGGTGCTGTGAACTTCTAGAGACTTTTTTTCTAGGTTCTTATTGTCCTGACCAAAAAATTGGACAAAGCAGAAAATGTAGGAAGATTTTACATTTATTTACAGGTAGGAAAAGAATTACACTCTTCAGGGTGAGAGCAGGCCACTTAAAGATCCCAGGGTAGGTTAACGGCCACCATCCTTTGAATCTCCCAGTACTCAGGCTGACATCAGACCTAGACAGTCCTATCAAAAACTTGCTTGATCTCGAGCCTGAGCAACTGAAGATAGCATTTTCTGATTGGTCTTAGGTGCAGGAGTCGGGAACTATTTTTCTCTTCCTGTGTCCTGGATCTCTGTGATTGACAGGTTATGCCCATTATCCCAGCCAGCTGACTATGGCCTAACTTCCTGCCTCATTGGCACCATGATCTTAGAGTTCACAGCCTCTAGAACTTTAAGAAATAAATTTCTTTTCTTTATAAATGACTCAGTATATAGATTCTGTTACAGCAGCAGAAAATGGACTGAGACAATAAATTTGCACTATGGTTTTGGAGCATAGAAATATTCACAGTATTTTTGGCTAAAGCAATTTTACAATAGCTTTATAAAATTATTTTTCAAATCTTATTGTTTCCAAATTAGAACATGAGCCTTCATAGTGACTTTTCAGCAGGATGAGAAATGTTTTCTGCAGCTTCAGTTGGGAGGAAGGCATTCTGAGAAATTTTGTATCTTACGGATTCAAAGCCAAGGGTTAGGAAGGCAGATGGAATGTCAAGCATTACTATGGAGAATTAACAGTGGTTTTACATCCAAATAAGCTTAGTGCAGTCATACTGAACAGGAAGAAATGAGATAATTTACAGTTAATAATGAGAACTGTAGCCCTAGACCCCTCTGCCAGTGGCTCATATAAATGACCTATCAATTTTTATCTGAGACATATTAAAATATGGTTATGGAAACTTGAATTTTGTTTGAAATGACATAGATTGAGATAAAATCATGGCTTGGAATCAATTTGAGAGTATCACCCTGGCTCACTGTTAAAGTTGAAGAAATGGAAGTAGTAGGCTCTACTACAAGGTAATGAATTTAAGATTCTCTTGTATGAAGAGCAGCAAAGACCACATTCCAACCTAGTAGGGAGTATTAATCTGTTTTTCTTTTTTTTTTTTGTGGTACTGGGGATCGAACTCAGGTCCTTGCGCTTGCGCAGCAGGCGGCGAAACCACTGAGCTAAATCACCGGCCCTTGATCTGTTTTTCTAATAGCTACCTACTTCTAAAGTGTTTGGAGAAAATAACACAAGGAGTTTGCTGGTGGTGTAACTATATTGCTTTGCATCTCTTGGTACCAAATGCAAAGAGAAAAACAAACAAATGATTGTGCTATATACAAATTTAAAATATGATTAGAAATGAAAATAACAACTTTGGAAAGTCTGCAAGGAATACTAAGTTTCAGAAAGAAAGTTATTATCTCAACAACTTTTAAATATTTGCCATAGAGAAAACCCCAAATTTGAAAATACTCTTTGCAATGATTATAAGAAAAAAGAAAAAACTAGGCAGTAGCTAGACAACATAAAAATATTACACTTACTATTTTTGCATATCTGGATTTTGAGTACATTTTTTCATATTCAAATTATGAAAATAACCATGAGTTAGAAGATCCCACTTATGTAAGTCAGCATGTGGCTAATTGCATGTGTGTTAAATTTAGTCCCAAGTGGTCCCAGCAAACAGGAGTTACATTGTACTTACCTTCAAAGCTGTTTTGAAGAATGGCTAGTGTTTTTACATCGACTTTTAAAATAAAAACCTGTAAAAACAGTAAGGATTATATATAACAAGCAAAAGTGATTCAGTTTGCTTATTTTTCTTTCTGTTTCTTTCATCTCCTTCATTTCATTTGTCCTACTTCCCTTTTCTTTCACCATCTGAATGAAGCCCCATGTGGCCAACTGGATCCTGTTTATTTTAAAATGTTCAGTGAACTCATAAAGTTACAGAGTGTATGGAGACTTTTTTTCTCAGATCCAGTGTCTATTACTGTTGACCTGGGATGTGTCTGCTTCCAGACACATACTTTCTGATCCAGTAAGGAATGAAAATTAGAGAGAACTTAAATATTTTCTATATAAATGGCTCTGCAACACAGAAAATCTTTTAACAAAACAAAGAATGAGGATTTAGGGGCTAGTTTGGATGGACACTGGGATCACAAAAAATTCCACTGTGAGAACTATCCATAAATTCTGTAGGGAGCTTCCTGCTCTGAATAAGATGCACACATTTGTATAGCTGGCCATTCTTTTTTCTTCAGACTCTGATTGTCTCTATGTCTTTGAAAGTTTGCCTTGAAAATATATTACTACTGGCTCTGACTAATTGCCTAAATTTAATCCCCAAGATTATGTGTGACTTGTGAGAATGATTTAAAATTAGCATAATATTTAGACTAGCATTCTGTAACCAGTGGTAACAAAATTTCTGTTAATAAGCATGTAAATCAACTTTACTTCTTTAAAATTGTCACATTATGTCATATAACTTTCTAGAAAAAATATTAGAGTATGCAAAAATATTAAAATTTTAATGTGGTAAAAAGAAAATAGGGTTAGTGTTGAATTTAGTGAAATAAGTGATTGGAATAGAGAATAATTGGCATTTTATTAAATTTATTAATTATATCAATATAATAAAGGTAAAATAAAAATAAGTTCTTTATACAAATAAGTATGTAAATTTCAAATAACTTATTTTAGAACATTTCAAGAAGATCAGAAATTTGTATGTTATTTTATCATAAAAATACTTAAAAACTAAAACATGATGTAAGGAATACATTAAATTATTTGCTAAAAATAGAAAAGAATCTATGAGGATGGAAATTGTGAAAGAATCCATGGAAGAATTCAATATATTACTAATACTTGAACCTATTGTCATCCTAAATGTTCCTCTTTTTCTATCATTCATTCTTTTTTTTTTTTGACAACCAGAGCACCACTTCATTATTTATTTTCTTTTTTTTTTCTCTCTCTCTTTTTTTTTTTTGGTACTGGGGATCGAACTCAGGACCTTGCGCTTGCAAGGCAGGCACCAGAACCACTGAGCTAAATCCCCAGCCCCTCTTCATTATTTCTTAAGTTACAGTTCACCACAGTGTTCATTTATTCTCCAAGTGAAACAACCCTCCCCCTTCAAAAAAAGGTGTGAGGGAAAAATAAAGACTATAAAATTTCAGAGCCTGAATTACCATTTATGGAGCAACTAGGATTTAAAAATTATAGGTAGAACTAGCTCTAAAACTAATAATCAATTCAGTTAAAAATTTCAGTTTAACAGAATTCTGCTGAACTAATCAATTAAATGGCCTTATATGTGGTGTTGAGAGGATTTCCAAATTGAGGTATGGATTTGGAAATTGCTTGAAAAAGCATCCTGTGGTTACCCCTTGTTCTACAGCATTTTTTTTTTTTTAAATAAGACAGCATTCATTGACACTGAATATTTGGTATGCATTTTGACAGTTTAAAACTATATAAACTGAAAATTTTAGATCTAGCTTACAAGTCCATTTAGCATTTAGGTTTATTACCCTAAATGTAACAATTTTAGATTTCATATTCTTAATTAGTTTTAGTCATTAAATCTTTCTTACAATTATCTCCCTATTCTATTTAATTTTTCTGTTGGATGCAGTAAATCGTTCATAAAAATTTTCAGAGGAGGTTCTTTGTTGATATACTTTTTTTTTTGGTACTGCGGATCGAAGTCAGGACCTTCCGCTTTGGAGGCAGGAGCGGTGCCACTGAAACCCCCGCCCTGCCGATATACTTTCTTAACGCCTTAGTATCTGAGAATGTCTTCCAGTTGCCTTCATATACAAATACTAATTTGGAAGGGTATATAATTCTTGGTTCAAAATTATTTTCCCTTAAAACTCTGTGAATGTTCCATTGTCTTCTGGTATTTAGAATTGTAAGAGAAAAATCTGAGGTCAGTCTGACTTTTGCCCCTTTATATGTAACCTGTTTTCTCTGGATACTTGCAAAATTTTTTCTTTATGCTTGAAATTTAAAAGTCACAAGGATATGGCTAGGTGTTGCTTTCTTCTACTTAAATTTTAAAGGTACCCTGTGAGCCTTCTTCATTTTCAGGTCTACTTCGTTCTTCAACTCTGAAAAATTTTCTTCAATTAGCTCCATAATTATTGTTTCAGCTTCATTTGCTTTGTCCTCTCTTTCAGGTTTTCCTATTACACGTAGATTGTATCTCCTGGACAAGTCCTCTACATCTCTCCTTTTCTCTTCTTTCCTCATCTTATTTCTTTGGCCTTTTCCTCTGCATTCTGTGAGAATTTTTCTTATTTTCCATTTACGTGAGAAATTTTGTGTTGTAACCGACCCTTCTTCTGTGCTTCCTTTAAAGAGGCCTTCATCTCTTCCATGTGGTCACACAACACCTGCTTTACAACTAAGGCAGGGTGGGTAAGGAATTCTCTATTACTAGGGCCAATAATTTCCACAAGTCTGCTGTAGATCGGTAGACTGCAATAGTTCAGTTCATCAGTATCAAGAGGAGGCATTTTCTCGATTAATTAGCTCTATTCCTTTCTTCTGAATGAACTGCAGTCTTATGATCTTTTCAATGGCTTTTTCCAATGGTGTCCAAGTGATCCTCCCAAGCACCATAGTTGAAGAACAAAGTGATCCCTTATGTCATCTCTGTGCGCCTCTAGTCAGGGCCAATAGCACAGCTCGCCTCTTATCTGTCACTGGCACGCTGAATCCAGTCCACACACCAGCGCCCTTGTTCCATAGCATTTTGAAGCTGTGTTTAGGAAATACCAGGTGTGTGTCAAACACCATGTTAGGGATTAGATTCACTCTCTAATTTTCATAAATAACTTGCCATGTGGGTCCTCCTGTATTCACAAAGAAGGAGGTTCAGAGAAGATGGGTAAAGTTCTCAAAATTCAAAGCTAGTAAATGGCACAGGCAGATTTTGAAGTCTGCTTATTTTGGCACAGGTTCTTGCTACTGTGTAGTGCTGCCTGCTTCCTAGTTTTAAAACAGTCAAATTTCTAGTCTTATTTTTGGAATTTGACTTATTTTCTAATGTGTCATAGTACCTAATTTATATTGGAGAGAAAGGGCTGATCCAGTGAGTTCTGACCTTTATTTATAAGAAATTAAAAACACATTTGTCAAAAATGAAAATATACCAAAGAGATACACTTTGCGCACATAATATAGATGAAATAATTGTGCAGCTTTTATGGTTTTTGTATGTTTTGTGCCTAATATATTGTAGATAATACACTAAAAATCTGGAACCTGGTATAAGGGAGGCAAAATTTTGTCTCTGCCCTATTGGGACTTTTATGTTTGAACGTGAGAATTCAACTTTACAAGATAGATTAACTGGAGAAAAATATATCTATATCTATATATGTATCTATATATCTCTCTATATAAAGTATATATATGTGTGTATAATATATATATAAAGTATATACATATATATATACACACACACATAACTTTTGTTTGACACAGGAACACTCATGAAGAAGTGAAAACTCAATGAAGGGGCAAAATTGGAACACTTTTATATTAGGCTAAACAAAAAGGCAGTTTGTGGGAAATTAAAATATGTGAGGAGGCTAAGGGAAGATGAGAATTACCATAACAGGTCTCTTGTATAGAATTATGATGGTAGTCTACTCTAGTTTAGATGACAAGAATACTGCTTTCCTTCTGCTATAAGGGGAATAGCTTCCATACTGGAGTTTTAACTCCTCTTATATGTGGAAACATCAGAGTGTCTTCTTATATTTCCTGTTTTATTAAAGTGCCTGTAACTGTTAATCTTGTCGACTTAATTGACTTGAGAGGTTAGTAAACATACTCTTTAAGTGTGTCTGGATAGGTCACGGGGCTAAGACTTTTGACCTTTGGTGCTATACCTGGTCCCTGGTCCCTGAAACTCTTCCCCTGTGCTCTACTCCTGGGAACTATGAACTAAGCACCTTTGCTCTACCGTGATGCCTTTCCACCATAATTTCTCGGCTTTGGAGCCAGCCAGTCATCGACCGAAACTGGGACCCAAATAAACCTTTACTCGTTTAGTTGTGGGTGTCAGGCAATTTGTCCACTGGTATCAAAGCTGACCAATAAAGTGCTTTTAGCTCAAAATAATCCTTATACCAACCAGGCATAATTTAGGGTACCATTCTACAGCCTTTCACACTATAGTTAAAACAAACAACTTCAAACGGAGGTCAGTTATTTAAATATTTTTTCTAGCTATATTGCTTCTGTGGAAAGAAAACATTATAAGCTTCATAAATTTTTTAGAAGATCTTGATTTCAATTGTTATTATGGTTAATGCAAGGAGAAAACCCTTCTAATGCTTACCAGGCTTATATAAAATTCATATTCTATTTAGTTTGTTCTCATAAGCATTAGATTATTAAAACAGCATTTGGGTAAAAGATAAAGTCTACTATCCATTTTCTACTTAATGGTACATGGGTACCTTCTTCTTATCCCTCCTTAAAAAATCCCAATCTCAAATAAATGTAGACTGTCTGAGCTCACTTGGTTTGAGCAAAAATAATGGTAATAATGTTTTTTTAAATTAAGTTTATTGGTACATTTTAGGTGTACAATACACTTACATTCATCATTGGGGTCTTGTACCTTTACATGATGCATCTTAGTTCTTATTTTTTCCCCATTCTCCTGCCCTCCCTTCAACCCCTCCTCCCTTCCCTATTTACAAAGACTTTGTTTCCATTTTTTTCCTTTTCTCCTATTTTTTCTTTTCCCTGTAATAATGTTTTGGACTTTAAATTTGGATTATAAATAATGTTTTGGAGTACAAATTTGTGATTACAAATATAATTTTCTCAAAAATAAGCAACTCTTGGAATTAAATATAAGAGAAATCTCTTTTTCTGGATAAAGATTCAGAGAAACAGTTGTGTGACAAAACATTGAAAATTTTAAAGAAGGGTATTATGGCTTGTGTTTGGATATCCTCCTGAAGCCTCATGCAGTTGGGTGGAGGTTTTTCAGAGGTGGCTGGATCTAGAGTGTGTGATGCTGGAATTGATCCATAGTGCAGTGCTAGGATCAAGGGCACTAGGATTAAGGGTGTGAGTGCTACACGCCCTAAGCAGCCTGGGTGAGATATAAGGGATAGAAAGAGCTGTGGTGATCCCTTGTTGTTTTGCTACCTTCTGCCCCCCATGAACTGCTGCTCCTCTGTAATACCTGTCTGCCATTTCACCCTGCCTTGGAGCCATCTGGTTATGGACTGAAACCTCTACAGTGAGCTAAATTAACTTTTCCTCCTTTAACTTTGGGTGTTGAGTATTTGACCTCAGGAACAAGAAAAGTAACTAAAATAGAATTTTGTACCAGAGAAGTGGAGTCATTGCTGTGATGGTACCTTTGTGATTTAGGAGACTTTGGAGCTGGTTTGTGGGAAGAGGATGAGTTAGGAAAAGTTTGGAGATGCTGTACTTCATGGGAGATTCTCCTCAGAGCTCAGAAGACCAGGATGCTGACCGAAAGTTTTCCAGTAAAGACCAGGCTCAGGAGATTTCTGCTGGGAAGAAGGACTGCATTGGTTGCTGAATCCCAGGCAATGTATGTTATGGCTTGGCAGAATGTTTGTCTGCATCTTCCTTGTGTCCAGAGACTTTGTCTGAGAATGAGATTAAGGATGGCAGACTAACCTGGCAGAAGAAATTTCAAGGCAGTCTAATGTTGAGGTGATGTCATGGCTATTGTTGGGAGCTTTTAACCAGATGGTGTTAAGAATCAAGAGCAAAGAGCCCAGCAGGATGATTTAAAATATTTTGAGTTTGGCCAGAAAGGTAGCTCCAGTAAAGTTTCAGCCTGCAAAGATGGAACAGAGGAAGAAGTGGTTACTGAAAAGACTAACAAGAAAAAAAAAATCAAGTATTTCAGAAGGAAACAGCAGAAAAGAGGGCTTGAGGACATCACAAGAACCAATGGGACTCTAGTGTCTGGAGCCTCAGAGTTGGTCTTGCTTTGTTCCCATTCCTTGCTATCCCTATGTCTGTAACTTTTCGAATGGAAACATCTATCTCGTGCCATTGAATGTTGGAAGTGTTCAACTTTCTTTTTATTTGTACAGGGCCTTGCAGCTGAGTTTGCTTTAAATCTCAGAGGAGACTTTGAACATGGACTTTTCAGAAATCCTGAAACTGTTAGGACTTTGGCAACTCTTAGACATGGACAAAATGACTTTTGCATAAAGAATGTACCTGAGTTTTTGGTGGGCCAGGGGCAGAATGTTATGGTTTGGGTCTGTATGGTCCCCCCCCCCAGAGCTTCATACAATCATAGGTGGGGCTTTTTGCAGAGGTGGCTGGATCTAGAGTGTGTGACACTGGTATTGATTCATAGTACAATGCTAGGTTCAAAGGTACTAGGATTAAGGGTGTGAGTGCTACCTGCTCTAAGTAGTCTGGATAAGATATAGAGGATAGAATGAGCTGTGGCCATCCCTTGTTGCTTTGCTACCTTCTGTCTTCCATGAACTGCTTCTTTGTGATTCCTGTCATACCACCCTGCCTTGGAGTCAGCCAATTACGGACTAAAATCTCTACAAAATGTGAGCTAAATAAACCTTTCCTTCTTTAACTTTGGCTATCAGGTGTTTTGTCTCAGCAATGAGAAAAGTAACTAAGACAGTGCATTAGCTAGCAAAAAGGGCAAAAAACATTTATGTCTGGGATATCAGAAATATGAGGGATGATTCAGGTAGGTAGAAATTAGGTCAGAAGTGGGATAATTTGGCAGATAATGAATGGGATATCCATTTAGAGAAGGTGAATGGATAAAGGGTAGCGTGGAAGGTACTAGAGTAAGGCAGAGAAAATTTGCCATTGCACAAGTACAGGTAAATAGGGGATGGGCTTCGAGATGATCAGTAAGTACAGAAAGCAAAATGAGAAGCAACTACATGGAAGTTTCTATGGATTTGATGTGTCTCCCAATGGTCATGTGTTAAAAGTTAGGTTGCCGGCCCATGGTGCTGTTTGGAGGTGATTGAACTTTTAAGACATGGGCTTTAATGCCAGAAAGTTTGATGATTGGTGATATGATGTTTAATCTTGATCATCGTTGGCTTGAGAGATGCCTAGGAGATTAGTAAAATGTACTTTTGAATATCTCTGGGTATGCTATGGGTGTGTGACCTTGCAGACTGTCTCTGGACCCTGATCCTTTCTTTTTGGGCTCTTTCCCTGCATTCTGCTTCCTGCTTGTCATGAGGTGGATATTTTTCTTTGGCTGTCTCTTCGGCCATGATATTTCTGACTTGGAGCCAACTCGCCCTAAAATCTCTGAAAACATGAGCCAAAATAAACCTCTCATCCTTTAAATTGTGATTGTTGGGTATTTTGTCCCAGTGAAAGGAATCTATCTAATGCAGAAGGGATATTTTTGAGAGGGATCTGGGAACTCCCACCCCTATGGCCCTTTCTTCCTAGCTCTCAGGAGGTGAACAGCTTCCTTGGTCACACCCTCTTGTCCTGATGTGCTGGGTTCCACAGGCACACCACAGACTGAAACCTTCAAAATTATGAGCCAAATAACCCTTTTCTCCTTGTAAAGTGATTATTTCAAGTATCTTGTCACCAGGACAGAATGCTGACTAACTTAATGGTGTAGGGGAAGATTAATACTTTTTTTTCCATGATGGATTCCCAGTTGGAATGGAACACTGTAAGGAAAATAGGTTAAAAAGAGAGAAAAAAAAAACAAATGGAGCTGATAAACATATATATTTCACATATTCATAGGAGATACTAAGTTATGAATAGTTCTCAAATAGTTGGGTTCCAATTCCAGTATACAGTACCTTCAACAAAGAACAGAAACTTTTCAGAGAAATAGCAAGATAAAGGAAAATGATTTTGAATTTCTAGAGGGAACAACTTGTGGGAAAGCAAATAAGTGACAAACAGAGGCTATAAATAAATGGTCAAGAAAGTTGTTAGCGTAGATTTTTCTGGTTTCAACTACAGATGATAAGGGCCTAAAGCTGTCTTCAGTGGTCAACCTTTGTTCTGCTGGTGCAAAGGAGATGTATGTGTGTGTGAGGGACACCATTTGTCTTTGAAAATCTGTGTTTTGCTTTTAGTCAAATATAGGGAATACTATCATGCACCTGCTTCTTCTTGTCTTCAGTTAGAAATTCTTCCTAGTATGGAGTAAGCATATTCTGGTCTGGGTTAAGAGGAAAGTTTTTGCTTAGGGTATAAATCAGCAAATACTTTAAATATGAAGAACTAGCTAATTCAATCAGATACCTAGAAAGAGAACAGAAATTTAAAGAAAGACTTTAAATGAATAAATGAACTAAATTTCCCCAAATTAAAAAATAAATAATTATAATATGGAGTTTGTCATTGTAGATATGTATGTATCTATTTATTGAGTGAGATATTGTGGATAGACCCCAGGTGCTTTGCACTGAACTACATTCTAAGCCGCTTTTTGTATTTTATTTTGCGACAGGGTGCCACTGAGTCTCTGAGTTGCCAAAGTTTGTCTTGAACTTGGTGATCTTTCTGCCTCAGAGTCCCAGAGTACTGTGATTACATGGGATTATAGGTATGCACCACTGTACCCCTCTTGTTTTTTCATTTTTGCATTCCCAGGTTTTCCAAAAACCTATCAGTTCTACTTTCTAGATTTCTGGTGGAGGAATCTTGCTCTCAAACTCAGTGATTGAGTACCTGTTGTTTTGAAGAAGCATCACTGTGGAAGAGAAAGCTAGCATCTGCATCACTGCTGTGGTAAGCTGAGTGATTATAGTAGAAAACAACAGAGATTACCTAGGAGGCTTCCCTACTGAGAGGTGATGCAGCAGAAAGATTTAGTCGATCTAGAGTCTTTTTTTTAGATTGAACCCAGGACTTTTCCACTGAGGTACATTCCCACTCCTTTTATAATTTTGAGAAAAGGAGTTAGTAAATTATTAAATTACCCAGGGTGGGCTTGAACTTTTGAGCCTCCTGTCCCAGTCTGCCAGAATGCTGGGATCACAGGTCTGCACCACCACACCACCTAATTTAAAAGGGACATACTTGCATTCTGGATTTACTGCTTTCTATCTATGTAACATTGGGAAAATGCATGGATTGGCTATAATCTCAGGTTTTTATTTATCCGAAAATATTTTTGTGAAGGCTAGGTAAAATAGACCTGAAATTCCATCCTACATGAAAGAAAAGTATTAGGAAGAATGAGAACAAGAGACTTTCCTAGAGTAGGGAAAGGATAAACAGTATCTTGTTTAGAAACTTTAATTATGTTGAGAACTAAAAATAAATAGATTGGCATTAGTTTGATAGCTGCACTTTATTTTCATAATGAATTTCTATCATTTGATAATTGACCCAGTAAAATATTTCCCTCTCCCAAATTGAGCCTGTGAGAACAATTAGAGCATGATGGTTAGGAACCTGCGCTCCAGTTTCTGAGAGTGTCTTGGCTCTGCCATTTCCTACATAGCAGAGGGTCCCTGGGAAGATTGTTTAGTTTTTTTGTTTTTTGTTTTTGGCACTGGGGATGAAACTCAGGGCTTTGTGCTTGCCAGGCAGGCACCGCACCACTGAGCTATATCCTGGCTCTGTGCAGATTGTTTAATCCGCCGGTATACTAGACATGTCCCAGCCCCCAAGCTGTAGAGGATGGCTTTTAATAATATTAAGGAGACACAAATAGAAAAGGGCACCCCAAAAGAAGTGTGGAGGAATGTTGCAATAACAACTTGCATTTTTTTCTAATAAATAATCTCCTTCAGTACAAGCAATACCACTAAATATCTACTTATTTACTCCTAAGATTCCCTTGAAAATCCAATTTTTATAAGCCCCTTTCTTTAAGCACCTCTAATTAAAACTTTCTGTACAGTGTTTGCTAAAGGCTATACTTTTCTAAGTGGCAAAGTGATTAGTCTATAAATGAATTAATTGTCCAGGAAAACAGATTGCTCTCAAACATCTTAGGGAAATAAGAACAATAGGCCTTATGGCTTTTGACAAATTTTTCCCTTTGGGAATATTAGAATAAGATCCTTGTCAGAACGACATACACTAAAGACATGTCATGTGAGTGATTTGGGAAATGACAGTTGGTTGAAAAAGAATATTTGCTTTATATGCTACTTTTATGAATAAAATGATAATTATGATTTTCATGACAGAAAAATATGAGTTCCACCGTGAAGAATATCAATCATGACATGCTAATAATATTTTTGAAAATATTACATATCTATTATTTAAATCCCCCCTTTAATAAAGTAATAGAAATAGCACTATTGGTTTTTATTTTGTTGGTATAACATGGAGAAATTGATTTAAATGACTCTACCTTTTTCCCTATTGGCATAAGGTGAGATATATAATATGAGAAGTAGAAACTAATAATAGAAAATTACATTTTATTTTTTGCTACATCTGTTCCTATTTATTTTTCACTTGCTTGACTTTCTGGAATTCCTTGGTAGACTTTGTAGTAAAACTGAAATTTAAATTACTTTCATTTACTTATTATGGTAATTATACTTATGATTCAATCACAGTTCCTTAATGGCCTACATAAACCCTATCAAACATAAGACTTTATTTATTTAATCTCTGTGCATGCCTTCTGTACCTATCACCACACTAACAGAACAGTTCAGTCGTCTCACTAGTGTAAAGAAATAGTCTAGAATCAAACCAGAGTGGAGATATTGCTATTAAGGAAGACCAAGTGTTATTAAATATTGAATTTTCTTCTAGTTTTTCAGAATAAGAAACAGAATTCCTAGAATATGCATTCTCACAAAAGTTAGTGCTTAAATGGAATATGAAATAACTAAAAAGAAAAGCAAATAATTTTGATATAAATGATACTAGGTATTATGTTTTAATATATCTGTATTTTTTAGGAGAGACCACTGGAGCTTATCTTTCATTAATAATTATCTTCAAAATTTTAAGTATAATAATCTATTTTCTCAGATAAAATCAGAAATTATGTAGCATGTGAACCAGACCATAGACAAATCAGAAAAATAGATGAAATCTGGTAAAAAATGACTTTAAACTTGAAATGTACAATATTTAAGATGCTTTGGAAAACTCTTATTTAGGCTCTTTCTGGTTCCCAATACAAACCATTTTTAGTTTCTCAGAGAACAATGCAGGGAGGAAAAAGTTTCACTACATTCAAATTATGTGATTATTTCAAGAGACCAGTTGGTGTGTACATCAGAAAAGATAAAGTCTGAAGTAATGTATTTAACACGGCAGTATTTATGTTCACTAGATGTATTTTTTTCTAGTGAATCATACTAATATTTTTATGTCTGACTGGCATTAGCCTTTCCAATTACGCAGACATTTCTATTCAGTATCGTCTTTAAGAAATTTAGAAGCATTGTTGATAGAATAAAAGAAGGCCTTTATCTTTTCCCTTATATCCTCAACAAGGATTCCACATACTTAACATTTTCTAAACCCATCTTGTTTTCCAGATAATTAGCTCACTTATCAGAAAATTTCAGTACTCTTTCCAAATAGTAAGAAACAAGGCAATATAATATTAAGTCATTTAAAAACAATTTCTTATCTTAGTTTGTATTTACTATGCAGGATTAAGTTTAAGAAAAAAAAAACTAAGAAAGCCAAGCTTCTTGCCTCACCACAAACTTAAAACCTAGAAAACATATGAAGCTAAAGGCTAGTGCTAAAGTCAACCTTTCTCAAGTAGCAAATATCCATTGCCTACTACAAATACATTAGTGCTACATTAAAGGAGAGTGGAAAAAGAAATGAAATTGTGTTTGTATGCCTACATGTCAACATTCTCCTAATTTTTATTAGCATATGAAGAGTGTTACACATAACTGCATTTGGAGAATAGGTACAGATTTCCTGGTAATATTCCTGTCATGGATTCTTTTTTTTTTTTTTTTGGTACTGGGGATTGAACTTGGGTCCTTCTGCTTTTGAGGTGGGGAGCGAAATAACTGAGCTAAATCCCAGACCCTCATGCATTCTGATATTAGAATTATCACACCTTTTCCTGGTTTGGGAGACACACTTTTCTCTGAATCTGTGTATGTTCTTTTCTGCTTTGTTGATCTATCTTATCTTTAAATCTATCATCTTTGAATCTATCATATATCTTTATTATTTTATAGAATCAAGGTCATAGATAATATGCTTTTATCTTTTAATTTGATCTAATTTTGTTGGTACATCAATGGATATTCCTTTTACTTTTTAATCAGTCCATTTTTCTTATATTTAGTTTATTTCTTAGACAACAATACAGTAATAGATATCTCTGTGACTTTGCTCAGTTATTTTAAGAAAAATTCCTCAGGAGAAACTGATGACTCAAAAGATATAAAATCTAATGAATTTATCTCTACTTATATACAACATTTGCTTTTAAAGTCCCTTTAGTTATAATAGGCTTACTTCATATATTTTAATTTTATACAATTCAACTAACAGAAACCCACAGATAACAAATACAGTAGTTACTTCAAACCCTAGGGCTGTGAAAATCAATCTGGGAACAAACATGTACAACTGCTACCCTTTTGAAGATGGCATTTAGTGTGACAGGGAAGAGGGGACTAGACAAAAATAAATTCATGTCCACTCATTGTGTAAGTATCATTTTGCTAATGTATTGACCAAGTCTAGAGAAGAAATGACATTAAAAAGATGGATGGGGACTGACTAGGAAAAGTTGGGAGAGGATTTCCAAGCTCATTTCATAATTCATTTTTTATCAATAAACACTCCTCTCTCCATTAAATGAACTTGTTAATATAATTCTGACTTTATAATATTAGTACTAAATTATGGCTAAATTTTTCTTTGAATTTTCATTGTATATTTGTCCCTGTCCTTTGACTTGTAACTTCTGTTTATAATTCTGTGTCAGATATGTCTTTTTATCAGTACACTGTAGGATTTTGTCACATACTGCATATTACATAGTTATCTCATTTATTTTTATATTAAATATATTTTATAATTTGATAATCTCTTTTTACTTACTATGCCTGGTTTTTAAAAAAATTGTCTTTCATTTCTCCTGTCTTTTGTAAACTATGTGTATATTTTTTTTTCTTTTAAAAAATTTTAGGGAAATTAATAGCAAAATATATTTCACTGCAATAAACTTAAAAAAGTTAACCATTTGCCTTATTTTTCAATCCCCTCTTATAAGCTAAGAGAAGCTAAAAATTCTGAATATAACTTAAATTAGTTTACTGTGTCAGGAAATTTTCTTGCTCAAGTGTCCCTTAAGGAGAAAAAGATATAAGTTTTATCAATGGACTTAGTTATTTGGTTGGAAAATAAAATGCAAAAATTTGCTCTTAGATAAATTGGATATTTTAATACATACTAATAAAAAATTGTCCTAGTTTGTGAAGACTTTTGCAAAGCACTTCCTGTTTTCAGAAAAAGTCTATAAAAACATATATATGTGTGTAAGTATATTAATTATAAAAGTTATAATGTAAGAAACCCTCCTCTAACTATAAAATATTTTCATATTTGCATTTTTATGAAGGCTTTTTGTCAGTAAATATTTTTGGCATATTTAACATTGATGTGGTCAGAATATACATAAAATTTTGCAGTAGGATGAAAAAAACCCCCCAAAAGTTCTTTTAACATTTATAATCAATATGACTCAGAAGATTATATTAATTTAATAATAAATTTGTTTAAAAACAAAACAAATTTAACTGATACCTAAAAAAATAAAAATTATACAATTTGAGGGTATAATACAGTATTTTAATACATTGTACAATGTTTAAATCAGGTAAAACATATCTATATTGTCAAATATTAATCATATATAGTAAAACATTAGAAATATTTTCACTTAGCATTTTGAAATACAGTACAGTCATATAGTTCCTTGGTTCACAAATGCTGCTGTTTGCAAACAATTTGTTTTCAAACAGAACCTTTTGGCAAAATTTTTCTTCTGTTTGTGAACTCCACATTGGGTGAGGAACACAACCATGTCTATCTTCCCTGCAGGAATACTAATGCAGCCATTCCTGCTCTGACACATGGTTGTGCGGATTTGCTGTGAAGCTTTTTCGTGCGCTTTTTAGCATGTACGGTGTTGTACAGTAATATTCAGTCCAGCATGGGTCCAAACAAAATGCAGTGTAAGGAAGGTGATAAAAAGAAAGTGCAGAGCAGTAATGAAGTTGACAAGAATGTGCAGAGCAATAATGAAAGTAACGAGAAAGTGCAGAGCAATAACGGTAAGAAAAAGGTTTTGAAGAAAATAACCACTGAATTGAAGAAGGAAATTGTAGAAAAGCATGAGCATGAAATTTGTATGACTGATCTGGCCTCAGAGTATATAATATGGCATAGTTGACAATCTCAACTATTTTGAAGTATAAAGATCCCATCAAAGGAGCTGATGTGGCAAAAGGAGTAATGGTGTTAACCAAGCAGAGGACACAGTGCTGGAAGAGGTAGAAAGACTTTTATTAGTGTGGTTGAATGAGATACAGCTGGCAGACGATAGCTGTTAGTGAAGCAAGGATCTGTGAAAAAGTCAGAAAATTGCACAGTGATTTATTACAAGAAAACACTCCTCAAGTGTAAAAAGTGATGAACTCAAAGGCAGTAGAGGGTGGTTTGATAAGTTTCATAAGAAAAGTGGCATTCACAGTGTGATAAGACATGGGAGGCTTCCAGTTCTGACAAGGCTACTGCAGAAGCCTACAAGAAAGAATTCACGGAATTTATGAAGGCAGAAGGATACATCACTCAACAAGTGTTCAATGGGGATGAAACCAGGCTCTTCTGGAAGAAGATGCCAAACAGAACCTATATCATGTGAGAGGAAAAGGCACTCCTGGGGCACAATCCCATGAAGGACAGATAGACCCATTTGCTGTGTGTGAGTGCAAGTAGCAATCTGAAGATTAAGCCACTACTGTGTACCATTCTCAAACCCCTCATGCATTCAAGGAACAGAATGTGAACAAAGCCAGACTGCCTGTCATTCAGAGGTTCAATATGAAAGTATAGGTCACAAGGCAATTCTTCACAGAATGATGACACAAGGTGTTCACACCCACCATTAAGAAATATCTTTCTGATAACCACCTGCCTGAAAGGTGCCTTCCTTAGCTGGACAGTGCCCTGGTACACCCTCCAGCCTTGGTGAACGATATGGATACTGAGTATGACTTCATAAAAGTCAACTTCCTCCCCTGCAATATGACACCTCTTCTGCAGCCCACGGACCAGCAAGTGATCTGCAACTTTAAGAAGCTGTACCCAAAGGCACTCTCTACCAGGCACTTTAACATCACTGAAGAGAAGTCCTTGACTTTGAAACAGTTCTGGAAGAAACACCTTAATGTCCTTCATTGCATCAGCCTCATTGACAAAGCCTGGAGAGATGTCACGTATAAGACCTTAAACAGCCTGGAGGAAACTGTGGCAAGAATGTGTCACTCAATTTGATTTCAAAAGGTCTGGTGCAGCAGTAATGGAGGAGCTTGTGTCCATGGGCAAGAGTATGGGTCTGGACATGGATTGTACAGACACAGAGGAGCTTGTTGAGGACCATAAGGAGGAGCTGACAGTGGAAGAACTTGCTGAACTCCAGAGTGAGCAGCAGAAGGTACCAGTTGAGGAGCATTCTACTGAAGAAGAGGAAGACAGGGAGGAGGTTAGCAGTGCTATGATAAAATCTACTATGAAAAATGGAGTGAGTGCTAGGATTTCTTTGAGAAATACCACCCCAACATAACTATAATGAACAGAGTATTGAATCTGATGAATGATAACATGGTCTCTCATCTCCAGAGGGTTATGCAATGCAGAAAAGAACAAGTAATGTCAGACAGAATTTTTATCAAAATTGACCTTGCAGTTAAGAGACAAAGAAGAGAGGAACACCCTGAGACAAAACCCTGAAGGATATCTCCCCAGCGTTCTAGGTTGACTCTCCCTCCAAACAATAACCTCCTCCCCACTCACTTTTCTGTCCTCCATGCCAGAAGTCATCTCAATGAAAGTTAGTGTTCTCTTTCTTTGTATTGCACTGTTCTGTACTTTGTTTCATATTTTTGTGGATAAAAAAATACATATTGTCCAGAACAGATTAATCATATATACATTGAACTTTATGGGGAAATTTGATTAGATTCATGACCAGAATCATGGAACACATGTTCGTGAACCAAGTAATCACTATACAATAGCATTATCTGTAGTTGTATGTAATCTATTGCTATGCATGGTTATGTGTAAGACTATTGAGAACATACTTAAATCTACATTTATTGAATCATCTGGAGTATTGTCTACTTTTTCTGTAAGATATAAATTTGGATATAAACTCTGCCAACTTCCTCCCATTTTTTCAGGTTTTGTACCCATTTATTAATGCTAGATTACTATTGTATTTCTCTCTTCATGTATCTTCTCTGCCTAGAGTCACACTATGTTCATTTTGATCTTTGACTATAGTTATTAGAATTATTTAGACCTTGTCTTATTTCTATTATTCAAATGATTTCAATGCTTGCTTATAAATAAGTTCTGCATTTTGGTTCTTTCTTTTTGCACTACCTCAGGGAAATTTTTCAGTAAAGACAAATGGAGGGTGTAGAATTATGAGCTTATTAAGAATGTTTTTCACTGACTGAATTTGGGTTAGAGAATATTCTCAACTTATTTCTGGGTATGATGTTGGAAGTACTGTCTTACTGATACTGAGCACCTCAAGTAGCTCCTATGATTAAATCTCCATCCCACAGACAGTACTTAGTGTGGATCCTTATTTCTCTGCATTAAGGGAACTTCCCTCCAATTTAGCAAAGTGATTCCTGCATGGTGTGATCCTGAGCCCTTCTGAAGCAGGTCATAAACATTCCTTTGGTAACAACATTTCTGTTTAATACAGTAGCACGCCGCTCACTTTTTAAAGGTACAGTTGTTTCAGGCTTCCAAAGGAATCTTCTCAGATTTTTTTCTGTTCTTTGCCTCCTATTCTTCCTAATAAGATATAACTTGGTAGAGTTTCTTGAGGCTTTTTGTGTTAGCTTTCTGTTGCTAAGACAAAATACAATTTAAAAGAAGAAAAGGTTTATTTTGGCTCACAGTTTCAGAGGTATCAGTCCATGGTTACTTGATCTTGTTGCTTTGGGACTGTGGTGGTAGAGTACATCATGCTGCCAGGAACCTGTGGCAGAAGGGCCCTGTTATTCTCATGGCAGCCAGGAAGCAAAAAGAAGATGGGGCCATGTGTCCCAATTTCTTCTTCTTTTTCTCGGGGGGTGGGGGGTACCGGGGATCGAACTTGGGTCCTTGTGCTTGCGCAGCAGGCGGCAAAAACCACTGAGCTAAATTCCTGGCCCAAAAATGGTGATTCTTTTTTTTTTCAATTTCTTCTTTAAGAGCATGTTCCCAGAGCCCTAACTTCCTACCACTAGATCCTACCTCCTAAAGGTTCTGTCCAATGGGTGGTGGCCAAGTGATTAGCATATAGGCCTTTGGAAGATACTTAAGACTAAAGCCATAACACATAATTTACTCTCCACAACAATGTACAACTTTGTAAAGAAAAGCTGTTATGAATCTGTACCTGATTCATTTCTTTATGTTAGTTTCACATCTAGGAACAATATCTTAATGTTTATGTTATTGGATAACACTAGTGACATTCTCTCGATTGCCATCTACAGGCAGATAGAACCCCATTAACATTTTACTTCTCTTTGGTACAAAGTAATGTTACTAGCAATTCAGCCATTGCAGTATACTTTGTAATTGTCTTAGTTATCACAATTTAATTTAAATTATTTTAAATTCTCTGAAATAAAAAAGTAAAGAAAGGAACTTAAGAAATATGTTATCACTTCCAGTGCTATAATGTAAAATGTTGAGTTTGATTTTAACAGAGAGAGAGAGAGAGAGACTACATACAAAAGAAATCAGCTATCTGACATATGCTTCCAAAGGGATATACAAAGAGGGGTGGTCTTCCATTCTATACATATGTGAAGGAGCCCTCAGAGTTCAGGATCATGAATGAGAGGTCTCTGATTAAATGAAGGAATGGGTTAAAAGGAAGAAAGAAAGTTTTGGCAATTTTTCAAAAGGGTTTTGACTCCACACATAATCCCATTTTTCAACCTGCAACACATCAGCACTTTATAGAGACTCCTCACAGCTGCTGTTGAACTTGATATCTGCTGACCAAGCATTTCTCTGAGTTAAGCTAAATATGCAGCATCCTGAGCTGGAGTAGAGTCTGATTTTGAGACTGAATCATAACACATTGGAGAAACAGATTTAGTGTTCAGCTAAAAGTCAGTACTTAGCAAGTGAGAGAAATACACCAACATCCCCCAGTGCAATCTTGTCTGCTTTTGGAATTTTTCTCATGGTGCAGTACCATTATTACAGCAAGGATGGTTGGAAAGCTGCATCTCTTTCTATGTTATAAAGTGAGGTCACTTATTCCTGTGGTCCCTGCCAGAGTATCAGCATCACTTGGAAACTTGTTAGAAAAACAAATTCTCAGATTCTGCCCCAGACTTTCTGAATCAGAAATTCTGCAAGTAGAGCCCACAATCTGTTCTTTCAGAAGTCCTTAGGAGATTCCGAGACACACTAAAATTTGAGAACCTTTAGTCTAACAGTGTCAGATAAGGTCCTTAACTTACTGCTTACATTCTAGAGGTGATAGGAGCCCAAAAGTACACATAGATCCTTTTATGTGTATGAAATCTGGTTAATGATGAGCATCAGTGATTGCTCTGAAAGATATGTTCTGATTCCAAAGCCCCTGATTGTTCCTAGCCTGTCTATCCCATATTTGCTTTCTCTTGGGGTTTTCTTAGCTCCAGACAAGATTGTAATTTGAACATAACTCTTTCTTGTAGCTCCTTCAGATTTCTGGAATATTGGAGTTGTCCTTGATGCATGTAGCCAAGGTATGTGAGTCAGTGGCCCTCAGTTTGCCGTATTTGCCTGGAAATATGGCTCAGTAGTTCCTAAATGTGCTATAATTCAGTCCTTCTCATGCCTAATCTTCTTTACATTATTTTGTAGATGAAGATATTTTTACATCTGAATTGAGATAAAGCAGAAGAAATTAACAACAAAACAATTCTATTCTTGATGTATATTTTCCTTAGATTTGTTTTTAAAATTCATGAGCCTCTGCTAGAAATTAGCAGTCCAGATAAGAGGACACTATGGCAACTACATGTCTGCCATCCTGTATATATGAGAGAACTGTAAATTCAATTAGAGAGTTACAGATAGCTCAAGGCCCATATCTCACTTTCAGGAGATAGGAAGTTAAAAGGAAAATTTAATAGGAAAGAGCATGGCTTTTATCTCTATGTCATTATCAATCATTATATTTTAGTGGTTAATGTTCAGAGGTTCTTGTGAATGAGAGAGTGAATTTAATAAGGAGAATTTAGGCAAAGCTCAGACGTGAGCAGGGATATTATTTTCTCATTCTGTGCTCAGAGCAATGGTGCTTCATCTTGATGTGCTGTTACTTATCTTCCTGGAACTTCAACATCAAGACTTGAGTAACAACAAGAGTGCCTGCAGATGAGTGCTAGAGAGGACAATACACCACAGTAAGAAAGGGAGTCTCTGTTGAGCATTCTCTTGGGAAAAGAGCTCCAAAGATAGAGCTATATCTAGGGTGCAAGATCTCAGAAGCAGTTCTAAGGCCAGAGTCAAAGTAAGAAGACCATTTATCAGAGGGTCCAGCTGGAGTGGTCAAGGGGGAAGAGAATAGCAAGATGAGGTAGGTGTGTTGGGAAAAGAGAATGAAAGGTGGAACATCCAGGTAATTTCTTGAAGAATTGGAACTTGTGGAAGAAAGAAGTAAAGTTGTGCAGGGCAGCAGTTACTTTTACTAGAGTAGGAAAGGAACAATTAAAATGCTGAATGAATTCAGACAGACATTAGATAGTTATTATGTTATTATGAATTAGATAGTTATTCTGGGAGCCAAAAAAGTAAGCTGATATTCCAGGCCCTGAGAGTGGGAAGAGTATCAGAGACAGTCTTCAGGAGGCACACAAGGTCTTTGGGGAAATCATGCAAATACACAGAAATTTCATGCCAGATTGCAGGCTCAGGGCTTGAGCTTTGTCTTTGAAGATTCTCAACAAAGTTTTGATGTTGATGACAATCTTGACTTTGTAAAATTTCAAGATTGAATTAATGACAACAAATTGTTAGAATTTCGCTCAAAAAACAAATCTGGAGAAACATACTCGATTCCTAAAATGGAAAAGTAATGTTTAGGAAGAGACTCAGTAGTAACACAATGACTGCTGGTAGACAAAGACTTTGTGAATTAACAGTAGCCTTTAGAGGGGAAAGATAAGTTAATTTCTTAATTCTTTGATTAAAATAGTTCTAAATCTCTTAAAATTAAAACTGTTTAATGGGATTTCCCTGATTTAATTGACTTTTATCCAGATAAACTAATTTTGTAATGATACAAAAATTATAATATTCAAAAAGCAGAATTAAATGGTGGTATATCATATTCTGGTGTCCTTTGTTGACATTTTGGAACACAGAAGGGTCAAATTTCATTGTATTACTCTAAAAACCAGTTTAACACCTCCATAAAGCTATCCAGCTGCCTCCCTACACCTCTATCTATATGTTTACAATGCATTTTAAATTTGCCATGTCGAAAACTAAATTTCACTTAATCCTGACCAAATGTTTGTTTTCCTTATCTCAGCAAATGGCAGCATGATCATTTCAGTTGCTCATTTCCCCCAAATTGGTGCCTTTTCTTTCCCACCTTCTCTCTCTCACACCCCAGATCTAACTTTCTTCATCACTGCCACCCTGTGCAGGCTACACTCACTTCTTACCAAGGTTGGGTGATAACCTCCTAATGTACCTCAAGAGCTTTTGTGCTTGTCCCGGCACATTCTGTCATCAACACAGCAGGCAGAGTGATCGGTCTTATAGCAAAAGTCTGGTCATGTCACTCCTCTACTTCTGAACTTGCTAATGGCTTCCTAGTGTTTCTTGGGAAGAAAGCTAGTTATGTCATCCTCAGTGCCTAGATGATGTCTAGCATGCCTTACTGGTCTAGCCTCAGCAATCTGACAGCATACTGTCCTCTCTTTCCCTCATTCACTCCACTGTCAGTCATTGGCCTCAAAATATTTATTTTGTTATTTCCTCTTCTGTAATACTCTTTCTCTGGACTCTAGATAGCTTACTCTCACTTCTAACTTTGGCTTAAGTACTACCCTCGAGAGAGGCCTTCCTTGGACATAAGTGAAGCCAAATACATCCCCTCTTCCAGATCTTCTGCATGTACTTCCCTGCTTCACTTTTCCCTTCTTTAATGTTAACCAGATTTCCTATATGGCTGATTATGTGTTTTACTTGTTTGTTTGTTCATCATCTCCAGTCAGTGTAAAATAAGCTGTACGAGGATGGGGATCTGGTTAGCTTTGTGCGCTGCTCTTTCCCCAGCTCCTGGGACAGTGTTGGGCCCTCACAAGGACTCTCCATAGGCCTCCCTGACTCCATGCTCTATTAATGGATTATTGTAAGAGCTTCCCAAATGGCCTTGTAGTTGTCACTGAGCCACATAAGTATCATTTTTGTACCATTTAAAAAAAATCATATTAGGCAGAAAATTAGAACCCTCCAAAGCTTCTTCCTCTTGCTTGACTTGCAAGATCCAACCTGGACTCAGCTCATCAATCTAAGTCTATTGTTTATTCTTTGCTTTCAACATACTTCTTTCACTAAATTGTTAGTCTGTTTTCACCATGCTTAGAGTCTCTCTATCGTTCCTTTTATTAACTATTTCCTCTAAGGAGGCTTCTTTTCCAACCTGAATCTATTCTATTATTTTTCTGCCTTTCCCCTGAATAACCTGTTTTCTTTTTCTCCACTTGATAAAATTTAGGATTATCCCAAACTCTGTTCAAGTACTAACCAGCTCATTAAACTTTCTCTAATTTTTTTTTCAGTACTCGGAACTGAGCCTAGGGCCTTTGCACTGAACTATTACAGCCAGTATCTTTTTCCTTTTTTTGAGACATAATATTGCTAAGTTGCTAAATTGACCAGGCTGGGCTTGAACTTGTGATCCTCCTGCCTCGACCTCCCAGAGGCTTGAATTACAGTTGTGTGACACCACCCTCAAATAAATGTACCCTAATTAATGAGTCTTTGAATCTTGGTTTATCACATCCTCTGAGTTTCTTTATAGGTTAGAAATGTTAATCGAGTATTCAATTAGTTATTGTTATTAAATGCTAAGGATACATTTTGAAGAATACCTACTCTTTACTTTCTTCCAGAAATTACTCAACCAACATAATACCTAATATGACAGCATTCAGAAAGATAACTGAATCTGGATTTTGAATGTCATCTAGAACCAATGCACAAATTAAGATTTGTATCTTTCAATCTATCACCCGTGACATGGTTCAACTGTGTTGACACACTAGGATTTTGTGTGTGTGTGTGTGTGTGTGTGTGTGTGTGTGTGTGGATATGCTGGAGATTGAAAACAGGGCCTTCACACTGAGCTGCATCCCAGCCCTTTTTATTTTTATTTTTCATTTTGACATAACTTCTTACTAATTTCTTCAGGTGGGTCTCACGCTTGTAGTCCTCTTTCCACGGCTCCCCAGAGTTCAGGGGTTACGGGTGTGTCTCAGCATCCCAGTCAATGCCAAGTGATCTGTTGTTTGTTTGTGTGCTTTTAAAGGAAATGTATTTCTTTATGATGTCTTTTGTAGTAAAAAAAATAAAACACCCAAATTTCATGATTTGCTGTCCCTACCCTCCCACTGCTGACACTATTCAAAACTTTCTCCTTAAAATAGCTATTGGTACTGTTTTTATTGATCCTTTTTGACCTGTACTTACTTGGATGCTGCTTGACTCATATTAGTTTTCAGTTTTCTTGCATGTTTACAGAGTGAAACAGTGAGATCAAGTTATATCCTAAAACATCAACTAAAAATTTAACCACTGCTATGGACATCAATCATTGAATTAGCTCTGTCCTCTTTTCCCTTAACTGACCTATCTTCTTAAGACTATTATTCAAGACACAAAGATTTTTCAGTAATATTTATTCAATAAATATTTATTGATCAGTTACCAGGTACAATGATAGGCTCTGCAACAGGCACAATAATCTTTGTGAATACACTATTTCATTGGCTTACTCACTATTAAGACTCAGCAGAAGGTGATTAATGACTCCCAAATTCTGAGACAGAATTTACTAATATTAATAGCAGCGTTTCCTCTAGCTGGATCTTATAGGCCAGTGTAAACCTACATTGAATTTATTTATTTAAACTCAAATGTATTTACAGCCCCATATTTATCAGCTCCATCGGCCCCTTATTTCAAATACCCTCTGTCTCACTTGTTGAGTTGTAAACTACTTTAACAGATGTTTCTGGTTGCAACAACAAGTTTTGTGTGGGTGCAGCCTTCAGCATGTCACAGTATGCTGGTACCTATTAGATCTTATTTCCTGGCCTGGGATAACCACTGGGAATCACTCAATACTAATACGTGTGCAACTCATAAGTTCAGAAATATCATTCAATGCTCAAGAACCACCCTTGACCAGAAGCCTATAAATAAATGCTTTATACCCTTTCAACCTTCAAGTGGATACATCTCTGTAGGCGCCTTAGAAATTTTTGTGGGAGTGAGCCTCAGCCACTGGTTCAACTCAGTAAGCCTTCACTGTGTTGGCTTTCCTCTTTTCTTTTATCATCTCCATGCGCCTCATTCCTGCTTCCTGGAGTATAGAACCACTTACACATAAGTCTTTGTCTCATGCCCTGCATTATGGTGAACCAGGCTAAGAACTACTTAATCTTAAATACATGAAGGATGGTGTTTAACACTCCTTAAGGGAATATAATTATAACTGTCCTATAGTATTCTGTCGAAAACTCTCCATGTATGGGCTTGGTCACTTTATTTCCAAAGTGAAATAATCACTACAAATACTTCAGAAGTCTCTTTTACAGTTTACAAAGTATGAAGCTTACTGTAAGGCTTTAGGGATACAAAAGTATGAAAAAAAACTCTTTTCCTTTAAGACACATATGTTGACAAACAGACCTCTAAGTGAATAAATAAAACACAGCAAATTAAGAACCATGGTAAAGATTTAAACAGGTTGTAAGACTACCAGATGAAAAGCTTCTAAAAAAGGGAGAATCTAGAATGAAAATCTGAGAATAATCCATATAGTAGAAGAGAGGAGGTAAATGCTGCCAGTGATAATAGTATAATGGTCCAGAGGCTTAATAACAAAATATGCTCCCTAAAGTGAAAGCAGTTTAGAGTTTATGGAGTATAAAATCCATTGTGGAACATCCATGGAGAGGAATTTGCAGAAATAGGTAGGGATTGTTCAACAGAGATTCTCAAATAATTCGCTAAGGAAGTCATAACTCATTGGTAGATGATGAGATGCCAATAAAAATAGTAGTTCTTAAACCTTTTTGAGTCCAGGATTATTTGGAGAAACTGGTTAAAACTTGGTTAAAGTTTTTTTGGTTGATGTTTATTTATTTTTTATTAGTGTATATTTAGTACATAAAGTTTACATTCTTTGTGTGGAGTTGGTACCTGTACATAACAGATTTTAAATCCTTTTTCATTCCCTTTGCTGCTCCTCCCTGACCCTTTCCTCCATATCTTGATCCCTATCACCACTGAGAAAGATCTATTTCCCTACTTTCTATTAACTTTTTAATTTTGCTCTTCATTTATAATTTAGGTTTCTCATTTAAGAGAAACCATATGATATTTAAGCTTGTGTGTCCCATGTATTTCACTTAATATTATGATCTCAAGGTGCAAGCTAGAAAAACAATCCTGAAATTCATATAGAACCAGAGGACACCCAGAATAGCAAAAGCAATCCTGGGTAGCAAGAGTGAAGTGGGAAGGATCACAATCCTGGATTTGAAATCATATTACAAAG
Source organism: Heterocephalus glaber (assembly GCF_053883595.1). Taxonomy (NCBI): domain Eukaryota; kingdom Metazoa; phylum Chordata; class Mammalia; order Rodentia; family Bathyergidae; genus Heterocephalus; species Heterocephalus glaber. Next base: position 13,300,422 of record NW_028258344.1, read on the forward strand.
TGATAAAAACTGCATGGTACTGGCACAAAAACAGATGTGTGGCTCAATGGAATAGAACAGAGGATGAGGAAACAACCCCAAGCACATTCAACTATTTGATCTTTGACAAAAAGAGCTAAAAACATACACTGGAGGAAAGATGACTTCTTTAATAAATGTCTGGCTATCCAATGCAACCTAAGACCCATGTCTCTCACCACATCCTAAACTAAGCAAAAATGGATCAAAGAACCCGATGTTAAAATAGAAATATTTAATCTGTTGGAATATACAATATGTAAAACTCTTGAAATCATAGGCATAGGCAAGGACTTACTGAAGAGAACCTTGGTTGCACAGGAAGCAGTATTGGAGAATCAATAAATTCAATCATGTTGAATTAAATACTTCTGCACAGAAAAAGAAACAACTAACAGAGTGAAAAAGCAGTCTACAGAATGGGAAACATTTTTGTTGGCTATTCAGCAGACAGAGAACTAATATCTAGAGCATATAAAGAACTCAAAAAATTAGCTACCCAAAATTTTTAAAAAATCAATTATTAAATGGGCAACTGAAATGAATAGACACATCTCAGAAGAAGTACAAATATCCAAAAAATACATGAAGAAATGCTCAAGATCACTTGCCACTAGAGAAATGCACATTAAAACAGCACTGAAATTCCATTTTACCCCAGAAAGAGTGGCCACCATCATGAAATCAAATAATAAATGCTAGCAAGGCTGTGGGGGAAAAGGAAACTGATTAAAATTACCATTCCTCTCTCCAAAAAATATCACAAACATCAAAACTCTTTATTCCATTCATTATGAATTGTGATTTCCCTAAGCTTGTCCATGAACCCATGAAAACTACTCATTAAAATTTCTTACACTAAAACATTTAAAACATGATGGAAATAAGATTGGATTTTTGCTTTGAACATTCTGGTAGCACTGTGGAAAATGTATTTTTGGGAGGCAAGTTTCTGATATGGATATCTGTAAAGAAACCACACATAAATCTAGGCAAATCAAGGTGGGTGGTAATACAGCAATGTAATAATGCATAGTATACCAATAGTGTAAAGAAATGGTACAAGGAGTCTCTTTAGGAAGTATAATTAGTAAGACTGGGATGGATTAGCCATGTACAGTGAGAGATAAAGTGATAGATATGTGACTAAAATGATCACAGTGGATGAGATAATTCAGGGAGATCGTGAAGTGTTAGAAAGGGCAGGCTATGAAGAAAACTGAGGCCAAAAATAATATTTAAGAGTCTCTAAAGAAATAAAAGCCTTTAAAGACAACGGAGGAGAGCCATATTTACAGAATCAGTCAGATATGCAAGACAGAGAGAGGACACACAGAATAAACAGTGACAACCTCAGGAATGAGTGTTCATACAAGGTCAAATAAAAATAAGTTGGCACAAATGACAATTAGGAGGTCTGGCAGTCTTGGTGTAAGCAGTTTTCCCAGAAAATTTGGGGCAGAAACCAAATTAAACCGGTTGAGAAGGGCATGAAAACAGTGAAAGTAAAGGTATCATAATGATGAAGAATATTTGAGGAGTTTTGACCCAAAGAAGAATGTGTAAGAAAAGGCAGGAGCTAGATGTTTTAGATAATTTTGGGAGGAGTGTCCGTGTGCGCGCGCGTGTGTGTGTGTGTGTGTGTGTGTGTGTGTGTTTCTGTTTAAGGCTGAAAGAGAAGTGAGCTTGTGCTGTGGGAAATGATGCTGAAGTTAAACAGAATGAATAGTGGAAGTTGGCAAAACAGACTGAGGTCCTATAAGGAGATGACATATTGGGACACAAATTGCCAACCTAATGGATGTCTAAGCCTTACATAGGGAAGAAGGGCTCTCTGTCTCTCTGTGAATTGGAAGATTGGTGAATTCTGGGAGTTGTAAAATCAGTTGAGAATAATTATGGAATAGGGTGTGAGGGAGTGTTGAAAGTCTTTGTTTCTGATTACAACTTTTTTTTCCCTCTAAGTGGCATAGAAGAGAGGTGATATTTTTGAAAAGACCTTGAAAAAAATACAAGAAAGAAAACCAAGAAGTCCAAGTTTAAAGTTGGAGGCCACTGACTGGTATTCACCAATTCCAGAGTGTCAAAGCTTTCTTCAGGACTATTCACTTGCACACATGCATAAAAACAGTGGTTAATATGGAATTGAGGTTTGGCTAAGCAGGAACAATAGAAGGACAGAGGGAGGGGGGCAGAGGAGACAATGGGTCCCAGATAAGTAGGGCAGAAAGGGAATCGGGAGAATCCATCTAAGTAGGCAAGTGAGTTTGTGAAAGAACACAAAAATAAGTTTGCCTTTTGAAAACATTGGATTTATAGATTTCTGATGTGGAGCAATTTTGTGCTTTCTGTCCTTGGGAACATACAGCAGAGGCACAACTGCAGATTGAGGAAGTCAAGGGATTTTGAGGTCAGCAAGTAGTTACATATGAATACCAAAGCAGCATTATGAGGATAACTTAAAGGTTGAGGGAGAAAATTGAGCCAGAGCCGAGTCTGTACAGACAGAAAGAAGAAAGGTTAATATATATATTCCTGCATTATCCATGTTCGAGAGGTCAGGCAGCTTCCTTGACAGATGTGGCACTGTAATACCTTTTTTCTTCTTTTTGGTCTTGGGTATTGGACCTATGGCCTTGTACAAGTTTAGCATGCATTGTGCCATTGCGCTACAACACCAGCCCTGGTTCTATAATATGCTTGGAGAAGAAAACAATTTCAAAATAAAAAGAGGAACAGGAAGCATCCTGTTAGAGATTAAAAAACTAAGGAGATTTGTTAAATATGAGTCCCTTTGCAAGTCGAGAGAAAAGGTTAAGGAATATGGTAAAAATCTTGTGGTAAAAAATAAAAAATCCCCCCAAAACAATTTAACTTTTTAAAGACTACATTTCCTGGACTTGCCCAGAAACCCTTGTTTGCACAGCACCCATTAACCTCTTACAGAAGCAGTGCTCTGTGGACTGAGTTAGGAAACACTGGCTGAACACTTAAGGAGAACTTTCCACAATGGAACTGGTGCCCAGTCACGGTGAACACACCTCTCCAGGTATCTGGAGGACAGTGTTTGGACAAAAATGAGCCAGCTTCCAGGCCACCCATTTGGTTGTGTTTTTATTTATGACCATTTGGCTTTTAACTCAGCTACATTGAGAGCTGTGTGAAATCAAGGACAGTTACAATTTCCTTGCATCTCTATTTATTGCTAAATAAATATTTTGCTCTATTGATACTTGCAGTGAGAAAAAACCAAAAAATACAACATGGGTTTAAATGTCTCTCTTCTATCTTTGTTGAGAATTTATTTTTCTTTTAGGTGTTTAATATAATGTTAAAAACCCAAAAGTGTTGGTGCTTTTGTGAATTTTTAATAATAGCTATTACTTTTGCCTTTCAATAAGTCGTGCACCTATATATTTTCTCTCTCTCTCTCTCTCTCTCTCTCTCTCTCTCTCTCTTTCTTTTTGTACCAGGGATTGAACTCGGGACCTTGTACTTGGGAGGCAGCCGGTTCAACAACTGAGCTAAATCCCCAGCTACTTTCTCTCTTTAATAATATTGATACAATGATCCCTAAGAGAGCTCAAAAAGACTATTCGAAATTGCTGATTATTGTAGTAGCTTTCCTAATTACTGCAAGTGATTCAAATGAAAAAATAGTAGGAAAGATTTGAAAAATATGTAGCTAATTCATTTAAAGGTGATATTTTTTTCAAAGTAAAAATTTCAAAAATTATTTAAGGTATGAAATACATATGTAGCTAACCAAAAAGTATTACAATTATCAGGAAATTCCCTTTGAGAATTCTATAATTACTTTATATAATACAGTAAATTTAGTATTATGTATGTAAGGTAACATGTATAAATGCATATAGAAATGCAAGAATTTAATATTATAAAATATTGAGTACAATTTTCTATATTTTTAATTACACAAAAAGTAAAGAGATGCATATTTGCTTAAATTTGCAAAAGATAAAAGCAAATTACTATGCCATCCCACTGTGGTACATAAAAGCAAAGTTATAAAATAGCTTTGAATTATAACATTTGATCATTGTATAGTTATGAATTGTACTCGTATTTTTAAGAAATTTTAATGTTATATGTTATACATTTATTACCACTTTCCTATAAGGGCAATTATCATTATTAGCTCACTACAAGAAAAAGTAAACACACACTTAGAAACTTCTAATCTCTGGACTGATTTTTATACTGTCCTCCAACTTTAGTGGGGGTGCAATTATTTACAGCAAAATCCCAAAATATGTTGCTGAGCCCTGCTTCCTTTGATAATGCAGTTTCAGAGTGTAATACAAACCCAGAGTTGTATTGGATGTTGCCAGTCCACTTTTCTCATTACAGAGATGAGGATACAGATGCTGAGAAATATATTGTTATGAAAGGGCACATAGATCTTCCTCTCCTGTGGATAACCCAGTGGCTAAGAGAACCTCAGGCAGCTACACACACCAAGAACCTTACTGCCACTGCTACCTGCAACCTTTCAGTTTCAAATTGGTTTATTTGGGGAACAATGTTTGATAAAACTGAAAATCATGAAAATTGTCCCATGTTTTCTGGACTCAGGACTCAGTTTAGCACACTGTGTTGAACTTTTTTTTTTTCTTCCCTTCCTCTCAGTCTCCCTTGGCAGTTTCAGTGAAAACATTTGCTTTAACTGTTTCTTCATTCAGGTTGAGAAGTAAAGCAGATTGAACCTAAACCAGTCTTGCCAGGTATTTACAAGGAAAGAAGACAAATTTCCCTTAAAGCCTGGAATGTAAAAAATCTACGATAGGATGACTTAGTCAACTTTTGTTTCTACTTTGAAGAAACATGTCTGATTTAAGGATTTTGAAGCTCATAGTCTTATTCCCCATAATGTATAGTTCATATTTCAGTATTTAACACTATTAGATATTTCAATGACTGTTTTTAATTATTTAGGCTTCAAGGAGACAACCTGGCAGAAAGGACAGAAGAGACATTACAAATACTTCATTCTCCAGATGAAATAATTCCAGATTCATTGGGTAAGTTTTAAACCCAACAATATTTATCGTAGTTTTAGCAGTACTTCATGATTTGAAAACAAGAGCAAAATTAAACTAAACATTTTCTCTTGCATCAGATCACTCTAGTTAGAGTCATGGACTCACCACCAACACACTTCTTTGGCTCTATGTTGGGAGGGTAAGGGCAAAGGAGAGAAGGAAGCAGGAAATGTGGATTCTGAGGACTGGCAACTGTATATTGGCTGCTCCTAAAACTCTGTCAGTAATTACAACTTGTTTTTAGAACTTTGCCTGTTCACTCTATAGAAAATCAAACTCGTTATCTGCCCTTTGACATTTGAATAACTTCAACTTCCATTCTCAGATCACTGATAAATTCCATATTCTTAGGGAGAAATATCAGTACTATACTTGAACATATCATATACCTTTTATTTCAGCCTTATGTTGAGTGGGTGTTTAATTACGGTCAATGCCACTTCAGAATTTCCTAAGACAGCCTTTTTTTCATTTTTTTCCTGCTAGTACCTGGCCTATGCTTTTCTCTTCTTTCTCTATCTAGTGTAACAATCTACTTTCTCCCTCTTTGCACTGTCCCAGTCCATGTTTTGTTCACTATCTTTCTTAAGATAAAGCTCTTTAGTATATACCAATTTTCTATATGATAAAATTCAAACTCTGTACTTATGATGGTAATGTCAGAGCACTTCAAAATGTTTGCTGAATAAGTAAACCATCACGTGTAATGCAACTCTAGGGACATCTAAGATGCCTCACTTCTTCATCAGTCAGTGTCCTAGCAGGACAGCCAGTACCTCTAATCAGGACAGCTAGAAACTACAGGAGAATATCTTCCCTAAACCTGGATAGAGAAGGACATCACAAACAAAAATTCCTAACCATAAGGAATATAATGAAACAATATTATACTGTACACTTCAAAAAGCTTGAAAAGGGGGTTTTGAAATTTTTCACCATAAAGAAATAAGCGAGGAGGTAGATATGTTCAATCTGAGGTTAAGAAGACACAATACATACATGTATTGAAATATCTCATGGCAACTTATTAATATATGGAATTCTTATGTTTTATCAGTTAAAATAAATTTAATTTTAAAATTAAGTCTATTTTTATAAAATAAAAATAGAAATTCAACTATAGGTAATTAAGAACTCTCATACATCAAAATAAGTGAGGGAAAAGCCAAAAATGGGAAAATATAAAAAATGAATATTCAAAAAATTATAAACTTACAATTTAATAAAGGTCAATAAATCCATAGAAAAATAAATGACAAGCATAAATAGATATTTAACAGAATAGAAAATAAGAAGATACAATAAGCATATGAACTATGACTTACTCCTCTACTAATGAGAGAAAGGAAGATTCAGACTGTGGTGAGATAATTGTTTGGTAACCAGTTGTGTGGCATTAATTAAGAAAGCTGGCAAAAGCCCATGACAGTGAAGACAAAGATAAAATAAAACTCATACACCACAGATGGGATATAAATAATATCAGAAAAGTTTTCCATTATCTTAAAATCTTGAGCATTTATGAGATATGATTAAAATATATGGTGAATATTATAATTAAAATTATTGTAAAAGACACATTGCTACTATTCTCCCTCAAAGTACTCCCCTTCACTTTAAACATACTTATCCTACTGTTCTTGGTACTTTCTGAAGCAGTTCTAGAAGTACTCTTTTTATAAGTATCTTTTATAGATGTGATTAAAAATACAGTGAATGCTATTTGCAGTGCCATCTAATGGAAATTCAGGCTCATAAAAACATTACAGTGTGTCCTCATTCACCTTATTCATTGAATCTGGCACTGAAGGACTTCTCGCTCTTCTTCAAAGTCAAAATGACCATAAAAGGTAAAAGTTGTGAATCAATTGTGGACATCAGAGAAGCTAGGATAGCGCAACATGAAGGAAAACTTCCCAAACTGCTTCAGCAAGTGGTAAGAACTATAGGATAAGTATATTCAAAGTGAGGGAGAATATTTATGGTGTGATTAATGGCAATGTATCTTTTACTGTAACAAACTTTTTAAAATTTAAACACGGTATTTTTTTATCACATCACATGTATAATGCAAAAAAATATCTTAAAGATACAAGCTTCATGTACCTTGAAATCTAAACAAGCCTTTATTAGTGTGTTCATGGACAACACTGTAGGGAGATAAATACATTTCAACCAAACACATAGGACGGAGAAAATAGAGGCATAGTGGTATATGTTTAACCCTTTTCCTGAATACATGAAACTGATTTAGAGAGACTGATGATTTCCACAGTATCACAGCTGATTTCAAGCAATCAACTTGCAATGGTCTTTCGTTCTCTAAACCCAGTGTGAGCAGGTTGCAGCTCATCACTGAATGAGTAGTAAAAGTATAAAGACTGATTAAACCAAAGCAAGTCATAGAGTGCCATATTTATAAAATTTGAAACAAGCAAATCTTAACAATATATTCTTTGGGAAAACATACTTAGGTGATAAAACTATATTAAAGGAAGGGAGTGAAACACCCCAAGTAATAATGTTGTCCTCAGGGAGTAAGAGGAATCTGGGAAATGGAATAAGAAGGCACTCACATGTATATTAAGGTTTTTGAAAATGCTCTAATTTTAAAATTAGGTGCTGGATTTGATGTGTTTATCATTGTGCTTTTAAATTCATATTTATTATATATTATACTTACATATAATATGTTTATATATACTTTTATATGTGAAATATTACATTTATATCATATTACAATATCAGACAAATGTAATAAACATTAAAAAAAAAACTGTTACAGGGGGCCAGGGATTTAGCTCAGCGGTTCTGCTGCCTGCCTTGCAAGTGCAAGGTCCCAAGTTCAATCCCCTGTACCAAAAAAGCCCCCAAAACAAGAAACTGTTACAGGAATATAAATCAATGCCAGAGTAGTATAATGCAAAGAAATAATAGTGTGTATATATATATATATATATATACACACACACTCTGGTCTGTCATAGTCCTGTGACATGACACATTCTCACGTGGTGCTCTAACCATGACAATGGAAGTGGAGCAATAGGTTGCCAGCAACATGGAGGTCCCAAGTTGGCTGTCTGTTGATACTCATAGACTTCTGGATTCAGCCTGGTTTCCTTTTGGATTATTTTTCTTTTATGAAAAAATAAAGCAAAATTTCATAACCAAAATAATGAGAATAATAATAGTTAAAACACTGTGTCTTGTTATCTTCAAGTAGTTACTCAGAGTACAAAACATAAACTCACAACTTTCTAACTCTTCTCTGACCAAGTGTAAGTTATTTTTCCTCCCTCTACTTCTTCAGACACTGCTCTAAGGTTGTATTAAGAATTCCTGATGTGGACCCCACAAAAATATTTCCTATTGCCCAGCCCCTAATTGTTTTTGAATTGATTCCTATATATTGATTTTTTTCACTTTAATTGGATTACATGGTTTTTGAGATTTTCTTGTGCTCTCTATCATGACTAATACAAAACTATCACAAGACACTTTAATAGCTTGAAGTAATTGTTTAAATTCTATTTAAACTATGCCAATCCATTTACCTATAGGTCTATATCTTTTAGCAATCACATGTACAGAATTACAGGTAAATATCTTAAGAAATAAACAATATATCGATACTTCATTGTTGGTTAAACTTACTTGCCTCTATTAGAAAAATATTCATAAAATTGAAGCTTTCTTGAAGTACTCATTTCCTACATTCTTCATACTCTAATATTAGGAGAGGTAATTAGCAAATTCTAAAATAGATGTATCTAATTTAGTACAATATTTTCTACTTAAGTCAGTCAAATCACTAGATCCAATAGTTGATCATTATTGGCATATCTAAAAACTGAATTGTGAATCCATTTTGAACTTGCCTCAAAATATATATTTCTATCTATTGGTGTCATTTTGTGCATTGTGATAAATTTTACAGATTTCTAGTGTATTATTAGCTTGCTTAGTCAACCATGAGACTAAGAGATTGCTACCAGAGATTGTTAATTTTTTTAAAATTTATTTTACTCGTACATTTTAGGTATACAATATAATGAAATTCATCATTGGAAATTTGCACCTTTACATAATCTCTCTTGGTTCTTATTTTTTCCCCTTCCCCTGCCCTCCCTTCAACCCCTCCATCCCTCTCTATTTACAAAGACTTTGTTTATATTTTTTCATTTTCTCATATTAATCCCATTTCTTTCTTTCCTTTCCCCTACCCCTCCCACTTCTCCTTTGCCCCTTTTCTTCCTATTTCACATTATCTATTATACCTTTGAGTCCTTATTTACACTTTCAGTTTCTCACACTAGAGAAAGTATAAAGTAATTACACATGTGTGTCCTATTTATTTCACTTAAGAGTATTGCTTCAATATGCATCCATTTAGCTATAAATGTCTCTAGTTTCTCATTTTTTATGGCTGAGTAGTACTCCATTTTATTAATAAAGCACATTTTCTTTATCCAGTCTCCAGTTGATGGGCAACTGGGCTGTTTCCAAGTTTTAGCTTACAAATTGTGCCCCTATGAACATGGGTGCACATATATCACTGTGGTATGATTTTTTTAATTGTTTGGGGAAGATACCCAGCAGTGGAATAGCAGGGTCAAATGGAACTTCCAGTCCTAGTTCTTTGAGGTATCTCCATACTGATTTCCACAGTGGTTGCACCAGTCTCCCACCAGCAGTGGAGCAGGGTTTGGAGAGATTGTTAATTTTTGACAAAATTACTTCAGATTTCTTTAGTTTCTTCTCTCAATTGAGGAGATAAGCTCTGTAATATTTGACAAATTTAGCAACCAATTTTCTACCAACCTCTCTGTGATAAAAAACTCAAATAATCCCTTATATTCTGAAAATCATATATACTTGTAAAAATAAATTGCTCTGGATTATGTAAGCAAATGTTTATATATTACCAATTATTATTAATAAGCAATGTACTGAGAACCCTAAAAGAAATAGAATTTATTCTTCTAATCATTAAACATTTTGTTTTCATAATACCTATTGATCCTAGGTAGCTTGTTAAGTTGGTGTATTAGTACTAGATTTGCACTGTATTTAACAGGATCTATTTAACTTAGTAACTGTTGATACGTAAACTTTCAAATATTCTGACAGCACTTCACAATTGTCCATTTCTGTTAATTTCAATGGAAATTACCATGTTATAAATATAACCAACTATAGTACCAACAAAGAATTCAGTGCAAACAAATACAAAACAGAATGTAAACTGTAAAAAATTACAAACACCTTCTGTTTGCAAATGTTAATTTTTATTTAAAAAATACTGTACACATGTTCAGTGAATTCTATAAGAAAAAGTATAGAAAATTTCCCTAAATGTATTTTGAAACCACTTATTAGGGTGCCTGGCATATAGTATTTGTTGAATAAATTAATACACTAAAATTCAAGGAAATGGGTGAATGAGTGGATTAATACACACACACATGAATAATTGAGCAGAATAACAACACTTCTTTAAAACCACTAGCTACAGTATTTTCTGAGAGGAACTTGTGTCTTAGTTACTTTTTCATTGCCAGGACAAAATGCCCGACACCCATACATTAAAGGAGGAAAAGTTTATTTTAGTTCACAGTTTGGAGAGATTTCAGTCTGTAGTTGGCTGGCTCCAAACCAGTACAGCATGGAAGTGGAGATTTTATGGTATAGCAGCAGGAAACAGTGAGCTTCCTTCCTCTGTCCATTTTTATTCCATCCAGACTACAAGGCTATTGGCTGGTGTTGCCCACATCCAGTGTGGGTCTTCTCTCTTCAGTAAGTCCATCGTCCACATCCAGTACTATGCTAAACCTATCAGTGGACTAATCCCATCAGTATCTCACACCTATGACCCAGTCACTGCAAAAAGCCCCACTTATGAGCACATGAGTCTTTGGCGGGGGCACATCTAGATATAAGCCATAACATTCTGCTCCTGGCCTCCAAAAGACTCATGAGCATCCCTTTATGCAAAATGCTTTTAATCCACCTCTAAGAGGTTGCTGAAATCCTAACAGTTTTAGTATAGCTGAAAACACCAAATTGAAATTGTCCTCTGAGATTTAAGGTAAACTCTTAGCTGTGAGCCCCTGTAAAAATGAAAAAGTTCCGTGGTTCCAACATCCAATGGCACAAGAGAAACATTCTCATTCCAAAGTGTACAAATAGGGGAATAGAAAGGAAAGACCAAATCAAGACCAAAATCCAGCAGGGAAAGCCTTAAATTCTGTAGTTTTGTATACAACTCCAGGGACAATCTGTGACAAGATGTGAGAAGTGGCTGGCTGGCCCTGCCCTTAAAATACTGGCAGTGGTGATATTTCTCATGGCTTCTCCCTGAGGCCAGCTCTGCTCCCTCCTTCCAATTTTCCTCAGATGATCCACGTCCCTGGTTTCTCCTACCTTTTGGGGTCTCCACTAGGGATAAAAATTAAGCAAAATTTACCTTCTAATTTAAAGCCTATTGTCACTTTTTCATGGTTCTATAATATCGTTTTATTTTTTTCATTGAGTTTATTGGTACTTTTAGGTACACAACACAGTTACCTTCATCATTGGGATCTTGTACCTTTACATGATGTATCTTGGTTCTTATTTTTTCCCCATTCCCCTGCCCTTCCTTCACCCCTTCTACCCTTCCCTGAAAGACTTTGTTTCCATTTTTTCCTTTTCTCTTCTTTCCTTTCCCCTACCCCTACCACTTCCCTACCCCTTTAGACCTTTTCTTCCCATTTCATATTATCAATTATACATTTTGATCCTTATTTACACTTCTCATTTTTCACACCAGAGAAACTATTCAGTATTTACACATGTGTGTCCTATCTATTTCATTTAAGAGTATGGTCTCAGTATGCACCCATTTAGCTATAAATGTCTGTAGTTTCTCATTCTTTACTGCTGAGTGGTACTCCATTTTATATATATATAAAAAAAAAAACAACATGTCTTCTTTATCCAGTTTCTAGTTGATGGGCAATTGGGCTGTTTTCAAGTTTTAGCTATTACAAACTATGCCGCTATAAACTTGGGTGTGCACATATCACTGTGGTATGATTTTTAAAATTCTTTTGGGAAGATACCCAGCAGAAGCATAGCTGGGTCAAATGGGACCTCTAATCCTAGTTTTTTGAGGTATCTCCATATTGATTTCCACGATGGTTGCACCAGTCTTCACCCCCACCAACAATGAATAAGGGTTCCTTTTTTCCCACAACCCCACTAGCATTTGTTATTGGTTGATTTTTTTTTTTTTATAGCAGCCATTCTTTCTGGGGTGAGGTGGAATCTCAGTGTTGTTTTCATTTGCATCTCTCAAATGACCAGTGATGTTGAACATTATCATTTTTAAGTTAATTAAATTTATTGATATATTTTAGGTATACATAATGCTCACATTCATCAGGGAATTTGTACCTGTACATGATATATATTGGTCTATTGTCACTCTTACACCTTGGTTTTAATAGAAAAGGATTCAATAATTCTTTGCAAATGGATTACTATGTTTCATTTTGGAGAATTCTCATTATCTGTCCTGACTTTATCAACTAAAATTTTCTTCTTTTGAATGTATTTATTATGTTTAGAAAGGTAGTAGATAAAAAATTTTAATTTATCTATAACTTGAGAATGTATACGTTTTTCCCAAAATCAGTTTTATAGTAGAGGGCATTCTGTGTTCTAAAACAAAATCTATATTTTCTGTATCTAGACAAACTATATTCTCTGAGATTTTGTAACTTTTCTACTTGAATATAAAATTCTGAATCCTCAGAGATAAAATGAGTTGCAGTATTCAAAGGCTATGATTATGGATTTATGACAAGTTTCCTATTGTCTCCCTATTGCTTGGTGGCCATTAAGAACTAGAAGGATTTAATGCTCTAATTTTCTTCCCAGAGTACATATTTCATAGCAAAGAAAAATCTGTCTCCATTCGCATATGAATCTAAGTGAAACTCTTCCTTATGAGTTCTTATGGATCTCTGAATAGTAATAAATAAAAGAAATCAATTTTAAAACCTACTAGTTTAAAATACCCTTCTCTAGCCTCTTCTGCTACTTGGGACAAAAATATATTAAAATAGTGTGGGGTTCTGGTTGTCTCTAGATTATGAAACTTTCTTTAGACCTCCATATTTTTCAAGTTTTCTCTAAAACAATTACTTAATAGAAGATTAAATTAAAAAGGGAAAAGCATAAAATATCCTCCTCTAAACTAACTTTTTATTTCAGTAGAAGGAGTTAAAATTTAATTAAGAAAAGTTGACAGTGTTTGGTATGGATTATTTATAGATACTCCATGTATAAATAGATACTCCATGTATAAAGAAGTCTTTGCAGACTTCTTTATAGCTATAGAAATCCATGGTGTCATAATTAATTGATTTCAACAGACATATTTCCCATATTTGAAAATCACCACTCACTTTCCACTTTTCTTTTTCTTTTTTTTGGTACCGGGGATCAAACTCGTGTCCTTGCACTTGCACAGCAGGCGGCAAAACCACTAAGCTAAATCCCTGGCCCCCCACTTTTCTATTTAGGCTAAGTAATCACAAGTTCTTGTTTGATATATTAGAATGGAAATCCTGTCACCATTTATTAATAGGAATTCTTCTCTGGACTCCATTTGCAATTTTTAATCTCATTTAAAAAAGAGAACACAAATTGATACTTATTTTGTATAGCCTTTAAAAAATAGACAATTGATGAATAAATCAATAATCACATGAATTTACAGTAATTAGCAATATTGAGGCTGGGACTGTAGATTGCAGTAGAGCACTTAACACGTGTGAGGCCCTGGGTTCAAATGTCATCACTGTAAAAAACAAAGGACCACTTATCAGTTTCATAAATTGACTTTAAGCTAAATAAATATCACTGTGCACTCTTTTAATTCACAAACACATGCTTTTTCAACAACCAGTTGAATCACTTTAATATCCTTTTCACCAACATGTTTATGTATCACAGAATTAATAAGCAGTAATGAGGATATATTCTATTCTTTTTTGAAAATTGAAATAGATTCTTTACCTGGGACTGAAGAAGAACTGATGGAAGAGGTTGAGGATTTTGAGAAAGCATCTAAATTAACAGCACCTGTAAGTATACTCATTTATTTATTTTTAAATTTCTAAAATAATGTATATCACTATTGGGAAAATCTAGAAGGAATAGAAAGCAACATTCTTTAAATTAAAGAATATTTTAAAATGTGCATACAATATCTTCTCTATAGTTATAGATTGCTTGTATCAGTAGATGACTCACTGTATTACAAATATGTCATAAGGCTGTATTAGGCTCTGTCTGCAATTGCAGAAGGCTTAATTGAGATAGGGAAAGTTAACTTCTGGTATGATTAGCTCCTTACTTGTCCATATGAACATTTTTAAAAGTTTATTAGTATCTTAAACCTCTCTATAATATAATTAATATAATATAATATAAAATATATATGTAAGACATCATGAGGTTAGTACAAGCTTCCTTTAGCCTCTCCAGTTACAAGAGGTGCTCAAGGTGGTGGCCATTAGCTTCCAGACATTGATTGGTATGGTGAGCTGCTGCTTGGGTAACCTTGGTCATTGAGATGGCTGCACATGCATTTTCAGTTTCTTCACTAAGAACCGGCAGTGTAGGGGTTTTCTGTGACATACGACATCCTCTAGGGTCCCCCATAGAAGGGTAACACCATCTGTTAAAAAAATATCATACTATTTTTCTTTTCCCAAAGTGTGTACACATTTTTTGGTAGACTCTCTGTATATTACATATGTTTTGCTTGTCCTAAAAATTTACATAGTACTTACACATACTCTTTTTTTGAGTTGTGTAGTCCATTAGATTTATGATTTTAATGAAATTAAAAGTTAAAGAATACAGAAAAACTGACACATCTATATAAATTCTAAATGCAATGTCTATTAAAGATTCTGAGTGTTCTAAAACTTATGCTAATGCAATATTACATTTCCTTAAGTATAATATTTAAACTGTATTCATATAGTACTTCCATATTCTCTGTGGTAGTTTGCTTGGGCTGCCATAACAAAGTCATAAACAACAGCAATACGTTTCTCACAATTATTGATGCGGATGTATTGGCAAGGTTGATTTCTTCAGAGACTTCTTTCCTGGCCTTGCAGGTGGCTGTCCTCTCTCTGTGTCTCCACAGCTTCTTGCGTATATAAGTGCCTGTCTCTTAATCTCTTTATAATCAGAGATTCATCTCCCATTATCACCAGTGATGCTTTATTTAGGCCCACTCTAATAATCTTATTTAATGTATTACCTTTGTAATGACCCTATCTTCAAACATATTCTGAAATACTGGAGATGGAACCTCACCACATGAATTTTAGTTGTATGGAATTCAGGTCATACCATTTGGTGAAGTTACATTATTTGAAACATGGTTTGAGTTGAAGGATTTTGTTAAGGATACCTATTTTCTATTGGACTTCATAGTAAGATTGAGTCTAAAAATTACTGATGAAATTAGTGTATCTTTCCTCATCTGTCACTTTCTCATTGTAGCTTCCCTTCATTTTTGCTCATAATACTTGACAGCTCTGGTATGCTGTATAATTTACTAATTTGTTATATGTATTGCCTGGCTCCTTCTATTATAATATAAGATCTATGAGGACAAGAATTTTTGTCCATTGTTTTTTATTTAGAAGTACATCCTTAGAAGTGTACCTATACATAGTAGTCCCATTATACCTGTGTGTCAAATGAATGACATAGCTTAGCAATAATTCCTAATCATTAAATGAAAAATATTATATTTTACCTTATTATAAACTGGTGGAACCTTAGAAATAGGACCGTGGTGACCATGTAGTTCAGCAACTCTCCTCCCTACTTTAGAATTCCAAGTTATCGTCGCACTTCCATCTAGTGCAAGGAGATCCCTTTCATAGGGAAGAAAACAGCTCAAAGAAGCTCAGCAACTAGACCAAAGTTTCAAAGCTAAAGGAGCAATGAGGTCAGAAATTGACCACTGATAAATTTTCTTTCTGTGGCATATCCTGAATATTTCTTTATTTTTCCCCTTAAGGAAAACTTTCCCACAGTATATTCCCATGTAATAGATATTTTCTTTTTTTCCTGGCAGCTGCTTGTAGCCATTGATCCTAGTTCTGCTCCTGGAGTGATAGCTTAAATCTGATCCCTTTCACTTAACTCATCTTCAGATATTAGAAGTTATCAACATGTCCCATCTAAGACTTAAATTTTTCAGTCAGCACCCAATCCATTCCTTCAACCAATTATTATATTGTGTAGTTTTCAAGTATTTTAGTACCTCTGGTACTTTCTCTGAATATATTCTTGTCTGCCAAGTCCCTTGTAAAATATGAATTATGCCACAGCCAAATCTACTGTTCCAAATAAAGTTTCCACATGAGAGAGTACAAGTGAATATGTGCTTGGGACAAATATTATTTTTGGATTATAATCTAAGGTTACATTAACTTTTTTGAAGGAACATGCTGGCATTTATAAACTTCAGTATGTGTCCATAATCTTTTGGTGATAAATACACTTTGTCATTCAGGCTGTGATGACCTGCCATTCATCACAGTTTGCAAAGGTTTGTTTTATCAGCTGTGAATTCCACAAAAGCTCACGTTTCTTTCTCATGTCTAAAAGATACTAGTAGATGTTTTCTAATCATTTACTCACATCATGATATATCCTGCCCATAGTAACTGGTTTGCTTAATAATATCTAATAATCCAAAGGGGGAAGAGGGTTACTTTTACTTAATCAAATTTTTTGTGAATGATTTCAAATTGGCTCTTAAATATTTTGCTTTCTTTCCACAATGCTCACATAATGTTTTCCAAGTGTAAAACTTTTTTGTAGGCCAATTTTGTTTGTTTTCACTTATCATTTATCGAAGTATGAATTCTTTTCTTTGGTACTGGGGATCGAACTCGGGTCCTTGCGCTTGCGCAGCAGGTGGTGAAACCACTGAGCTAAATCCCCGGCCCAAGTTTGAATTCTTAAAAATTCTTTAATTCCATTTAATGTCAAATTATCCATTTAAACTCTTTGGCAATAAGTGGTTAAAAATAACACAGATCAACAAATTATTTCAGGTCTCTCAAACATGGTGATTTCTAGATGTCAGATGCTTTCATTATGAGGAAAACAGATTTTTAAAAAGTTAATTATTTTAGAATAATTAAATTTTAGACTCCCTAAATATTCCTTTAAAATGTTTCTGTAATAATTTTGAGATAGCATTTTTAGTAAATCAAAAGGGCAAATGTCACTTTAAGTATTATTGGAGAATTGGAGCAAAAAAGAATTTTTTATTACAGTAAGAAACAAAATATTTCAAAGCAAATTTTGAGTCATATCCTGCAAGAATATAAACATGCCTCCAATATTGAAAGCGATTTAAGGAAGTTTCAACACATGCTGACTCTTATTTGCTGACATTCCCTGCTGGGTATTGTGCATTAATATGTGGGTACCAGACTTTTGGAAACTATTTTTCCTTTTGGCTTAATCTACACTTGGAATACTTCTTAAATATTTTGTGACTGTTGCAGTGAGGTAAAGGCGATGTTTAGATTTAGATTTTTACCTTTTCCCAAATAAGCAAGTTATTCTATAATTTCTCTCTCCTCCCCTCCCCCTCTTTTTACATTCTGATTTCTCTTAACATGCATACAGCCTATGCATATTAAAGCTGGATTTGTCAGGGAAATCCATTTACTTAAAATGAATCAACAAAAATAAAATAATGAGAAAAAAATACCAGAAGTAGGTATTGATCATGACTGTCTCATAAATATAATGACCATTGTTTTATATTGATGATTGATGATTTACTATAAATAAATTTTTGAATTCCACAATTCCAATGGCTTTCTTAATCTTAAATTCAATTTCATTTTAAAGGTATTGAGTAAACATAGATATAAAGGAAAGATGAAAAGATAATTAGAAAAAGCATTTGACTTTCAAATCTTAATGACTTTTTTTTTCCTTTGTAAGTTATGTGTTCATTTATTCTTTGACCAGTACTGACCAGTTTTTCATACTGTGTAAGATTTAAGTATCAGGTCATATTTCTTACTGAAATTATAAGAAAAACTATGAGAAGGGCCCTGTAGGAAAAATTTCTTAAAATTTCTTAAAATTTAATAAAAGTTTCATTTCCCTCAGAAGACTTATATATTTGGGGAGATATGTAAAATTAACTAGAATGATGATAGTAGTTAATGATATCACTTATTTCATACCACATTTAAATTATTAAGAAATTTATATGCTTTAATATCAATGGTCTCCGAATCTTTGCAGTTCCATGACTTATCACTTTATCCTTGACAACCCTACTATGAAGTAAGTAGTTAGTTTCTACTAAGCATATTAAGATTCTAAGATCTTGTGATTTGTCCCTGTTCAGATAGAGGTCAGAACAAAACCCATATTTCCTAGGCTCCAAATGCTCTTTCATTGAACTTTTCAGGATCCATAGAATTATTTCACCTTTAGGTATTGTCATTGTTTAAAAGTCCATACAATATGAAAGAGGTAAGAAGCCATAACTAGTAGCCAATATCAAAGATAGAATTACTCACTAGATTAATAAGATAGTTTAAAAAACAAATTTGATGGACTGGATTATGAGAGGTAGATTTTTATGAGGGACAGGACCAGTAAATTTGCAATATTAGAGAATAGTTTTTCTTGGGTGGTTCACTTGGGGAGGTCTGAGAAAACAGGGCAGCATGACAAGAAGTGATTCTGAATTTGGGGAAGTACTGAGGAGAAAAGCAAAAAAGAATATGCTACCTGTCTAACACATGTTTCCTGTGGCAAACTTGGTACAAAAATTAAACACCTTAGTGATTCTAGAATTAGCTTGATAAAGTATTGTCTTAGCTCCTTTCTTGTTGGTGGGACACAATACCCAACACTCACAATTTAAAGGAAGAAAGGTTCATTTTTAGCTCACAGTTTGTAGGCGTTCAGTGCACAGTTGGCTGACTCCAAGGCAGGGCAGCATGGCAGAAGAGCATGGCAGAGGAGGGTTACTTATAGCATGATGGTGGGAAACAGAGAGTGATCAAGGGAAGAGAGAGGGGGATACACTGTTCCAGCCACAGCCCTCAAGGATCCATCTCCTCCAAATAGGCTTCACCTTCCAAAATCACATTTAGCTAATCCCCTGATGAGTATCATGCCTCCATGATCTATTCATCTCCCAAAGCACCACCTGTGAGTCCATGAAGTTTTGAGGGACATCTAGATATCAGCCATTAGAAGTATCTACCTAGCTAGATTGCAGATAAATTTAATTACTTTAAGTTTGCTTCATATAGTGCTTTGTAGACTAGTAAATAAACCCATGCATTTATTAATGCCTGAAGGACAAGGAGATAGCTTTCTTTTTCACTCTTCTTTGATTCTCTTTTACTCTTCCTTGATTCTTTTTACTTCTACTCAGAGGTAATAAGGCTTAGAATTGATTGTCTGAAGTTAGAATTTCCTACATGTTATATTTTCCCAAGGTTCCACATATATGAAGTTAAGGTTTAAATATTGTAAGTCTTGTTAAGAGAGCTAGAATTGGGAGACTAGAAGACATTTATGTTCATATCTCCCGTGAAAAATACAACTGACATATTTCAGAGAGTTTTGATGGCCAGGACATTGTTCCTAAATGGGTTTCTTTATACTAGAAATAATTAGAAATGTTTTTTTTTCACTAGAAATAATTATAATTAACAATTAGATAAGGAATGGGCCAGGGATATAGCTCAGTGTTGCTGCCACCTGCCTCGCAAGCGCAAGGTCCCAAGTTTGATCCCCGGTACCAAAAAAAATTAGATAAGAAATAATTCTTTTTACTTGAAATAATTAGTTGCTTTTTAAAAATTTTTATTCAAGCAGATGCAGTGCCTAAGTCAACAAGGAGCTTTTCCTGTATTTTTTCTCCCTGTCCAAAAGTTAATTAGCAGCAGAGTGGAAGCCTCTTATATTGAATTCTGAGTGCTTTGAGGTATTACTTTAAAGGAGGCATTCTACTACACACAAAGAATGTTAATTGCCAAGACTTGAGGACAGTTCTGCAAACTGCTGAAATGATGATTTTTTTTAATATGCAGTGTGAATAAATACTTTTTATTTTTATTCTCCAGAAGCCTGTATACTACTTTCAGGCCAAATAGTGTATGCCTCCTTGAGAGTCATTCTTCTATATTTTTCTTTCCCAGATCTTTACTCCTTCTCCTGTAAGTCATTCATGAAAAGATTTGTGCTTTTGAAAATGACAAAATGGCCACTTAGTCTTGACAGGAACATTAAAAAAAATTGTGACCCTATCTTTCCAGTATAAAACAGGGATGAGGAATAAGAAACCACTAGATGATTTATTTACCTATGAATTTTGATACTTTTGCTTTATACTTTGTATCTTACTAATTTTGTTGCACTTCACACACAACTTTCTCATAAAAATTTTGTTTTTCATCATCTTCACAACTTGATATTTACGTTTTTAATAAAACATTTTCTGAATTGTTTTTTATACCCAAATATAATTTTATGATAAGTAAATTGTGCATATTTTGAAGGACTTATAAGTATGTAAATGGAATAAATAGTTGGAAAACAAAAATAATGTTGACTAAAGAGATTAATAAAAAGATGAAATTTTTCTTGTAGGCAATTAGCATTTATGGCCAAGTTGATTAAAATAATTGGGCAATGAAAGTATGCTCACTGAATAGGTTAATGAGCAAATTGCAATTTTTTTCTTGCATTATGTATCTAGCATGCAACTATAGGCAAAATAACTGGCATTTATGAAATTAAGACAAAGTATATGTCATTCTCTTGCAAAATGAAAAGCAAGAGAAATGAATGTTTGCTATCATCTCATCAAATAGATATAATAAATTACAGTAGATTTTGTCTCTTGAAGATAGTGTTGAAAAATTGTTGGCAGCTAATTGTGGCACTGAATTTTCTGCAAAACAACAGTGGTTAATAACCATTTTGCTCAACTGTGTAGGATTTTTCCTTTTAACCAGTATAATTGTACTTAGATTTTATGACTCAGAGCCCTAGGATGCCAATAAACTTCTTGCAACTAGGTGCTATAGTAGGCAAGTTATCTAACCAAATTTTGGAATCTGGTGGAATTTTTTTCCTTTTGACATTTCAAGTCTGTTGATTTTTAACACACTGAAGATGGAACCTATGGAAATATTATTTTTTAAAACATCCATGAGCTTTGAAAATGTAACTTCTAAATGTCACAGTTGCATAGAAAAAAATGACCTAAGATGGTAAAGTATGACATAGTAAATGTGCTCAAGGTAATCAATTTAGTCTATTTACATAATTTCACTGTTTCTCCTTTAATAGAAGTATAATATTATCTCTTGAGATTAGTTAAATTTTGAATGTATTTTTAAGATAATGAGAAGGGAGAATGGCCTAAAATACATTGATGCATATGAAGAACAATTGATTTCTGGGCAAATGATACAAAGAAGTTATATGACAACATGTTATTATGGTCATGAGATCCCAGTTCTCATTCCATTATTATAAATATAAAAAGTGTAAAGGAAAAGGCATATTGACATGTTTGGTATTTTGAAGCTCTATGAGAGAGATTGCTATCTGATGAAACTTTTATTTGCTTGTTAAGTTGAATGGGGAAGAAAAGCAATATGAATAATGTTGTGTGGTAAAGCCAAGTCCTACAGCTCTGATTATAAATTGTTCAGGGTGTGCTCTGGGAACCACATATTCAGCCCCTTAGTGTGGGTATAGATCAGCATCAAGTTTCCTATAAATTAGTTTCTCTTACATGTTCTATCTTCTTAATTTAAGAAAACTGCTTAGATTATATAAGATGGCTGGATGCAAAATGTTTTCCTACAGAAGCTTACACATATGAGGCTTCTTTTCATCTTTCATTCTCATTAATCTTTTTTAAAAATTTGTTATAAAAAGTAATCACATATATACTTTAGATCTCAGGAATGTGTACACTCAAAGTAACTGAGCAGATATTTTATGGTCCTGTTATTACGTTGATCTAATGATGTATGTTAAAAGAATATTTAGGAAAAAATACCTTCAGAATTATTTGAAAGGATATTGACTATATCAACTGATTATCCCTGTTTTAAGATCTTGAATGCTTTTAAAAATTGAATATGAACAACTTCACATTTTGCTTTTCTTTACTTTATGTAACATAATGTGCATATTCTCACTTAAAATTCTGTAACAAATATCTGAAATAAATCAAGTTTAAAAAGGAGGAAAAGTTTAGGTTGTCTCATGGTTCCAGTGGTTTCAGTCCTTGCATGCCTGGCCTTATTGCTTTGGGCCTGAGGCAGCACAATATGTTACTATGGGAGCACTTTTTGGAGGAGGCTCATTCATACAGTGGCTGGGAAGTAAAGAGAGGAAGAGGGGAGTCCAGGTCTCAATATCTATTTCAAGGCACACCCCCAGTAACTTAACTGTCTCCTGCCAGGCACTGTTCACTAAATGTTCCATTACCTCCTGATAGTATCATAGGCTGAGAGCCAAGTCTTCAATACCTAGGCCTTTGTATGACTTTCAAAGTCCAAATTGTAACAGTATTTCTTCCTCACTAGCTTGAATGGTCTCAGAAAACTTAATTGCTATGTAGAATAATATCACAACTACTATTTATTGAATCTTAATTATTGCTAGGTATTTTACAATATTATCTCTTTTGCTTTGCCAACAGACCTTGTTATCTAACTTACAGATGTGATAACTTGCCTTGAATACCTCAGCCTGTACACCAAGGAATCAGATAAAAGACTTTTGCTCCCAAGGTAGTTAAAATCTAGGTTCTGCTAACTTACCCACTCCATCATCTGGACAGTGGAGAGTTGGTCTCCGTTAACTTGTGTGGTATTTCTGCTTTAGTTATTATAGATTTACATATTTAATATAAAGCAGATAAAGTACTCTTTCAATTTTCTTTTGAAAAGTCAAAGAAGTATTATACAGTAACTAACTGTCCTTTATCTCATCCCTGAAAGATGCCTTCTTTATGATTTTTAAAATATAGATTTAGTATTTTGATATTTCAACAAAAGCTATGTGAGACTTTTGCCAAAATATAAAAAAGCTGCTCATCTTTTCCTTCTCCTTCTCCTTCTCCTCCTCCTCCTCCTCCTCTGTCTCCTCCTCCTCTCTCTGTCTCCTCCTTCTCTTTCTCCTCCTCCTTCTTTTCCTTCTTCTTCTGCTCCTCCTCCTCATTATTATTATTATTATTATTATTATTATTATTATTATTATTGTATTGGGGATTGAACTCAGGACCTTGCACTTGGCAGACAGGCATGGTGACACTGAGCTAAATCCCCACCAAGAAACCTTCTTATTAGTTTTGTAAGGAAATATGGGTTGCTTATATACAAAGTGTTTAATCCTGTGATTCTTGCAGAGTTATGAAATAAAGCTTAAATAGTACTCATAAGAGTCTCATAAATTAGAGACAGAATTTAAATCTTGTTCAGTATCTTAATGTCTTGGTCCAGAAATAACTTAAGCTTCTTGGGTAAAAAGGAAGGTGAATAATTTGTAAATAAATTTCTCTCCTGATGTCAAAAATAGAAAAAAATACTATTTGTATTTCGTATAAGAATTGTGAATCAGATGGCTCTATTTATTTTACTTAAATCTGAATTTCTGGAACTTCCTCATTTCTTTTTAAAGTTTTACTGATGCTTTAAAAATGTTTAAAAAGAAAGTATTTGCATTTAAATCTTAAGAATGAAGGCATAATAAAAGAAGAATGAAGGCATGTGGTAGGGAGGAATTTCTGGAAAGATCATTTTATCAAGGATGAAATATAAAAGGTTTATTGCCTAAGAAGATAAATGCCAAATGATGTCAAGAAACAGTAATCAAGAATTAGTAGATACCTGTACTTAGAGACCACAAAACTCGAGAAGTAGCTGCGTGGAGCCTCAAACCATCGGCCTCTGCCGTGATGTGGTTCCCACAGCTGTATGTTCCTGTAGCTCCACCATTTGGAGAAGGGCAGTGATCAACATGGGGGAAATCAGTAATGCTTTCATAGATCTGTTTCACTAGGTTGTGCTTCTAGTAGATGACAGGATGAATGAGCACTTCCTGACTAGAATTTTGCTTTAAATTGTTTCCACGCCCAACATAACTTCCAAATCTCTTTCTCCTTCCATTCTTTTTTTCTATTACACCAACCCAAAGTACTAAATTTCTACTTTCTGTCCTTTTGTTAAACTTCTCATTTATTTAAACTCTGGAGTTAGTTCATGACCTTAGCTTCACCAATACCCCAGAAACATTTAGAAAAACCTTCTATTTCGCTCTTGACTGCTTTCCTACTATACAGTAAGAGAATGATGTCCTTAATTTCTCTGACCAGTGACTTTTTCACTGGTGCTGATATAAAAGGAAGGCATACCAACTTAATCAATCATCTTAAGTACATTGAAAATTCAAGCATAATCTCCTCATTTTCTTTGGAGTTTAAAAATCTTCTCAGTCATGATGTGTAAATTAATAGATGACAAATAAATAGATGATTTTTGGTGTGTTTTCACATAGCCAGTAAGACAGACTGTAAAAAGGCAAACTGTCTTTCCACATACATGAGGGAAGTTTTCAAAGATCAGTATCATTTACATGTGTATTTCAGTTTATAAAATAATTTGTATTATTTGAACAAACCCAGCAATAAGTACTGCTGTTTCCCTCTTTTTAAAGATGTGAAAGAATCTTAGAGAAAATATATCACACCAAATCTTTAGACTTGTTCTGAATGTCTTTTAGAATTTTAGCAAATAGATGGCAGTGTAGCTTACAAAATCATCAACTGAATTATTTTACCCTTTTTTGATATGACTCCAGAGATTTCCATGAGTTGGAGTCTGGGATTATCAACATGAGGATTTTTTTTTTATCAATAACATAACAAAGTAAAAAGCAGAATTTCTATTATAATCTCTCCTAACATAGTCCAAGAAGAAGAGCTCAAGAAATGTTGGTAGGTTAAACTGAGGGAGGAAAAGTCACTATGAGAACCTGTAGGAGCTGCCTTATTTATTAGCCGCTTTTTCCAAGTGATTGTTGTCTTAAATCGAGCATAACTGTGTGCTTTAAAACTAACATCAGCAGCATGCAGAGCTGTGGCCCCACAATCTTAGCTGTCTCCTGATCTGCTGGCATCCGTTCACCAGTCTGGAGGCTATAAGATGATGTGGGTCTGAATAATTTCCATTTTCAGTCTTAATCTTTAAAAAAAAATTTTTTGGGCTTAAATTCTTTTATTGGTACATTTTAGGTATACAATATATTTTATTACAAGCATATATATATTTTTTCTTTTGCAGTACTGGTTATCAAATACAGGGTGCTATATCCCCAGGTTTTTATCCTGCTACGTTGCTGAAATGCCCGGGCTACTCTCAAACTTGGGATCCTTATGCCTTATTCTCCCAGAGCACTGAGGTTATAGGCTTGTGCCATCACAGCCAGAGAGAAATTTCATTTTATTTTGTCTAATCAAATAAGAGGAGCTCCAAATCCATTGTTTGGGTATAATATGATATTATTCTTGTCACTGGCTATTGTGTCAGTATAACTGTAAACAATGGGGCTCAGTTTGACTCAAGCTGGCATTGGAAACCTGGAGGTCTCCGTAACTATAAGACACATCTAAAACATGCTTCCAGAATAGGCTTAGAAAAGAGGTTTTAAAACAAGCTTGGGAAGCTCTTTTTCAGGAAAAAATGCACTTAAAGAGGGGAAGGGAAAAGGAAGTAAAAATGATTAAGATATGATGTGTATATATGTACTAAGTCCCCAAGATGAATGTAATATTGTATATATCACAAACATGTATCAACAAACAAAAAAGTTAAATTTACATTTTGCAACATTCAAAAATTACATTATTTAGCACTTTTATTTGAAATAAAATTAAGTGCCCCATATATTTAACCTCTTTACTTATTCTGACATCTGTTTTCTGTCAGTAATGGAACACTAATGTTTCCCCAAGCATTTATCGCTCTTTTTTTATGTAAACACTCATTGTTTTATCATAACAGAGTTTTAAGAGGCTATTTTGTGTTTATCCTTATTCTCCATTACACCTTCCTGGTCATTCACTTTCAACTCTGTATAAAAATACTCTTCTAGTGTTTATATTATCTGATGCAATGTCAATCTACCAGTTGTCTTGGTCTGTTTTGTGCTGATGAGTAATTTCAGAAATTTACTTTACTAATTGTTCTATAGAGGCTGGTAAGTCTAAGACTGAGGGGATGGCATCTGGGGAGGGCCTCCTTCTTATATCATCCCATGGCTGAAAGGAGAAAGGCAATCAGTGTACAGGGAGCCAACTCCCATAATAACCCATTCATAGGGACAGAGCCCCCATGGCTAACTCATCTCTCATTAGTCTCTTCTCAACACCGTTGCAATGAAATTAAGTTTCCATCTTTGCTTTTTAGGAGATATATTCAAACCATAATACCATTCATCAGTCATTGGAAACTTTGATTTGGTGTAACTAATCCATCCAATATCCTGTCTTTGAAATTTCTTCATGTTCCACTTTTCAAGAGCCTCCATGCAGCATCTGACACCCATAGTCACACCTTGTAACTGACAATAGCCTTAGTCTGTAACTTTTGCGTGTCAGTCTCTCCTTTCCACTTTCTCCCTTCCTTAGTCTCATTATTGCTCTTCTTTGACTTCCTCAAGTAGTATTTCAGGCTCTAAGCCATTGGCTCCTTATGGCTGCTTTATCTAGTGAAGATCTTAATAGTGAATCGCCTCAATGACTTGTCCATTTAGCTTTCTTTGTTGCTAACTCCCAGTTTTACTTTATATGTTTTTAATTAATTTTACTGGTGCATTTAAAGTACACAGTATAATGACAGTCATCACTGGAAATCTGCACCTTTAATAATCCATCCTGGCTCTTATTTTTTTTTCTCATTCCCCTGCACTTCTTCCAAGCCCCCCACCCCTCCCTATTGACAAAGATTTTCTTTCCATTTTTTCTTTTTCTCATACTAGTTCCCTTTCTTTCTTTCCTTCCTTCTTTCTTTCTTTGTCTCTCTCTCTTTCTCTTTCTTTCTTTCTTTCTCCCTACCCATTCCACTTCCCCTTCCCACTTGCCCCTTTTCTTCCTATTTCACATTATCTATTATACCTTTTAGTCCTTATTTACACTTTCAGTTTCTCACACTACAGAAACTATTCGGTATTTACACATGTGTGTCCTGTTTATTTCACTTAAGAGTATGGCCTCAATGTGCATCCATTTATCTGTAAATGTCTCTAGTTTCTCATTCTTTATGGCTGAGTAGTTCTCCATTTTATAAAACACACACACACACACACATTTTCTTGATCCAGTCTCCAGTTGGTGGGGAATTGGACTGCTTCCAAGTTTTGGCTATCACAAACTGTGCTGCTATGAACATGGGTGCACATATATCACTGTGGCATGATACTTTTAATTCTTTGGGGAAGATACCCAGTAGGGGAATAGCGGGGTCAAATGGGACTTCCAGTCCTAGTTCTCTGAGGTATCTCCATACTGATTTCCACAGTGGTTGCACCAGTCTACACTCCCACCAGCAGTGGAGAAGGGTTCCTCTTTCCCTATAGCCCCGCCAGCATTTGTTATTGGTTGATTTCATGACAGCAGCCATTCTTTCTGGGGTGAGGTGGAATCTAAGGATTGTTTTCATTTGCATCTCTCAAATGATCAGTGATGTTGAATATTTTTTCATATGTTTATTTGCAATTTCTACTTCTTTGCCTGAGAAATGTCTGTTCATTTCAGATGCTCATTTTTGGATTGGGGTCTTTAAATTTGGGAGGCCTGATTTTTTTAAAGTTCTTTATATATTCTAGATAATAGACTTTTGTCTGAGGGGCAGATGGTGAAAATTTTTTCCCACAAGGTGAGTTGTTTCTTCACATTGTTGATGGTTTCTCTATCTGTGCAGAAGCATTTTAGTAAGAAGAGATTCCACTTGTTGATTGTTTATGGTAGTTCACGAGCAACTCAAGTTTTGTTCATAAAATCTTTTCCTACACTAATGTTTTCGAGAGTTCTACCTAATCTCTGCTCCAGCCAGTTCAGCATTTCTGTATAGAAACACTAAACTTGCTGGAAGAGAAGTTAGGTGGAACTCTCCAAGACATTGGCATAGGAAAAGACTTTATGAATAAAACCTCAGTAGCATGAGAACTAGCACAAAAAATCAACAACTGGGATATCATCTTATTAAAATCTTGTGCAATGCAAGAGAAACCACCAACAGAGCTAACAGACAACCTACAGTGTGGGAAAAAATTTTTACCAGCTGTTCCTCAGACAAAGGTCTACTATCTAGAATATATAAAGAACTAAAAAAAATCAGACTGCCCAAATTTATACACCCAATTCAAAAATGGGCACCTGAAATGAACAGACATTTCTCAGACAAAGAAGTAAAAGCAGCAAATAAGCATATGAAAAAATGTTCAATATCACTGGTCATTCAAGAGATGCAGATGAAAACAACACTGAGATTCCACCTCACCCCAGAAAGAGTGGCTGCTATTAAGAAATCAAGCAATAGCAAATGTTGGTGTGGGGAGAAAGGAACCCTTCTCCACTGCTGGTGGGAGTGTAGACTGGTGCAACCCTTGGGGAAAACATGGAGATACCTCAGAGATCTAGGACTAGAGGTCTCATTTGACCCAGCTATTCCCCTGCTGGGTATCTTCCCCAAACAAAAGAATCATACCACGTGGTATATGTGCACCCATGTTTATAGCAGCACAGTTTATAATAGCTAAAGCTTGGAAACAGCCCAATTGCCCATCAACTGGAAACTGGATAAAGAAGATGTGGGTTTTTTATAAAACGGAGTACTACTCAGCCATAAAGAATGAGAAACTAGAGACATTTATAGCTAATGAATGCATATTGAGGCCATACTCTTAAGTGAAATAAATAGAACACACATGTGTAAATACTGAATAGTTTCGTGTGAGAATCTGAAAGTGTAAATAATGATTAAAATGAATAATTGATAATTTGAAATAGGAAGAAAAGGTGCAAAAGGTTAAGAGAAGTGGGAGGGGTAGGGGAAAGGAAAGAAGAGAAAGGAAAAATTATGAGAAAAGGAAAAAATGGAAACAAAGTCTTTGTAAATAGGGAAGGGTGCAGGGGGTGAAGGGAGGGGAGGGGAATATGGAAAAAATAAGAACCAAGATACACAAGATCCTAATGATGAATGTAACTGCATTGTATACCTAAAACGCACCAATAAAAGAATCTAAGGAAAAAAAATTTAGACCTTTAATCCATTTTGATTTTAGTTTAGTGCACGGTGAGAGATATAGGTCTAGTTTTAATCTTTGGCAAGTTGAAACCCAATTTTTCCAGCACCATTTATTAAAGAGGCTATCTTTCCTCCAGTGAGGGTGTTTGGCTCCTTTGTCGAAGATGAGGTGGGTGAGTATGTCTGGAGTTGTTTCTGCATCTTCTAATCTGTTCCAATAGTCCTCAGGTCTGTTTCTTTGCCAGTATCATGCTGTTTTTATCACAGTGGCTTTGTAGCAAAATTTCAAGTTGGGGATTGTAATACCTCTTACCTTGTCTTTATTGCCTTGTATTCCTTTTGCTATGCTAGGTCTCTTCTTGTTTCAAATGAATTTTTGGATTGTTTTCTCCAGATCTGTGAAGTATGCTGCTGGAATTTCCATAGGAATTGCACTGAATATATAGAGCAGTTTGGAAGTATCGCCATTTTCACTATGTTGATCCTTCCTACCCAGGAACAAGGGATGTCTTTCCATTTTCTGATATCATCTTCAAACTATTTTTTCAGAGTGCTATAGTTTTCAGAGTAGAAGCCTTTGATTTCTTTTGTTAGGTTGATTCCTAGGTATTTCAACTTTTTTGGATGACATTGTGAAAAGAATTGATTGACCCATTTTTCTCTCAGTGAGTCTGTTGTTCATGTAGAGGCAAGCTATTGATTTTTGTGTGTTGACCTTGTATCCAGCTACTTGACCGAATTTGGTTATTAAGTCTAGAAGACTTTTGGTGGAGTTCTTGGGGTCTTCTATATAGAGTATCATGTCATCTGCAAATAATGACAATTTGACTTCTTCATTACCTTTCTTTATTCCTTTTATTTCTTTCTCTTATTTAATTGCTGTGGCTAATGTTTCCAAAACTATATTGAACAGCAGTGGTGATAGTGGACATCCTTGTCTTGTTCCTCATTTTAGTGTGAAGGATTTCACTATTTGTCCATTTAGTATCATACTGGCTGTTGGTTTTTCATAGATGGCTTTTATCAGATTGAGGTAGAGACTGTCTATTCCAATTATTTGGAGAGTTTTTATCATAAATGCATGTGGGATTTTGTCAAATGCTTTTTCTGCATCTATTGAGATAATCATATGGTTTTTGTCCTTGGCTCTATTGATATAGTGTATTACATTGATTGATTTGTGTATATTGAACCATCCCTGCATCCCTGGGATGAATCCCATTTGGTCAGGGTATATGATCTTCTTGATGATCTTCTGGATTCTATTTGCCATTATCTTATTAAGGATTTTTGCATCTATGTTCATTAGTGAGATTGGCCTATAGTTCTCGTTTTCAGTTGGGTCTTTCTCTGCTTTGGGGATCAAGGTGATGCTTGCTTCCAGGAATGAATTTGGGAGTATTGCTTCCCTTTCAATTTCATTGAAGAGTTTAAACAGTTGTGGCAGTCATTCCTCTCTAAATATCTTGTAGAATTCAGCAGTGAAGCCATCAGGGCCCGGGCTTTTCTTAGTTGGAAAGTTTTTAATTATGTTTTTGATTTCATTGGTTGATATTGGGTTGTTCAGAATTTTTAGGTCTTCTTCGTTCAACTTTGATAATTCATATATATCTAGGCATCTGTCCGTTTCTTCTGTGTTTTCCATCTTCTTGGCATATAGGTTCTGGAAGTAGGTATTGATGATCCTCTGGATTTCTGCTGGGTCTGTTGTAATTTCACCCTTTCCATTCCTAATTGTATGGATTTGGGCCTTTTCTTTCCTTTTTCTGACAAGGTTGGCTAAGGGTTTGTCAATTTTGTTCATTCTTTTGAAGATCCAACTCTTGGCTTCATTGATTTTTTGTACTGTTCTCTTAGTCTGCATTGAACTCATTTCTGCCCTGATCTTTATAATTTCCTCTGTTGCATGAGTTTTTGTGTTTGTCCTGCTCTTCTTTTTCTAGAAGCTCGAGGTTCAGCATCAGTTTGTTTAATTGGGCTTGCTCTGTTTTCCTTATGTGAGTATTCAGTGCTATGAATTTCCCTCTTAAGACTGCTTTCACTGTGTCACGTAGATTCTAATATGTTGTATTGGCATTGTCATTTAATTGTAGGAACTGTCTGATTTCTTCTTTAATTTCCTGTGTGACCCATTGGTTATTCAAAAGTCTTTTGTTCAATTTCCATGTATTTATGAAATTCTTGGCAGTTTCTTTTGCTGTTGGTCTCCAATTTCATCCCACTATGGTCTGATAATATTCAGAGGATAACTTCAATTCCTTTGCGGTTACTTACACATGTTCTATGAGCGAGTATATGGTCTATTTTTGAGAATGACCCATGCATAGCTGAAAAGAATGTGTTTTCTGATTTTGTGGGGTGGAACACTCTGTAAACAAAGTTCATTTGTTCCAGAGTTTGATTGAGTTCTAGTATTTCATTGTTTATTTTTTGTCTAGTTAATCTATTTGTGACAGTGGGGTATTGAGGTCCCCCACTACTATTGTATTAGTGCTTATATGATTTTTCATGTCAATTAGTATTTGTTTTATATAGTTGGGTGCACTAGTGTTTGGTGTACAGATATTTATGATTGTCATCTCTTCCTTTTGGATTGTTTCCTTTACAAGGATGTAGTGTCCTTTGTGTCTCTTAATCAGTGCTGGTTTGAAATCTGCTTGATCTCCAAGGAAGATAGCTACTCCTGCTTTTTGAGGGGGCTTCTGTCGCATGGAGTATTGTTTTCCATTTTTTTGAATTAAGTGTGTTTCTTATACGCAGAATATTGTTGGTTCTTGCTTCTTGACTCATTATGCTAGTCTATTTCTTTTGATTGATGATTTGAGACCATTTACATTGATGGTTATAACTGATATGTATTAACGTATCCTTGTCATGACTTTTTGTTTTTGTTGGATTTTCCCCCTTTGCATTTAATTTCTTGTCATGCCTGATGGATTCATTCTGCAGGGGTTCCTGGGGTTGTGATCCTTGTTGTCTTTTCCTAGGATATTGTTTAAAATATTTGGTATTCTGGTTTGGTATTCATGAAGTTCCTAAGGTGCTCTTTGGCATAAAAATATCTTATTTCTCCATCAATTTTGAAAAATAGTTTTGTAGGGTACATCAATCTGGGTTGGATTGTTTTCCTTTAGGGGCTGAAATAGCATCACTCCATCGTCTTCTTGCCTTGTGGGTTTGTGTTGAGAAGTTTGCTGTGATTCTGATGGGCTTTCCTTTGCATGTTATTTGTTTTTTTTTTCTCTAACTGCTTGTAGAATTTTGTTCTTCTATTGGGTTTCTGGGATCTTAACTATTATATGCCTATATGTAGATGTTTTTGATCACAGCTAGTTGGAGTCCTGTGTGTCTCACTTATCTGTATGTCAAGTTCTTTTCCCCTATTTGGGAAGTTTTCTGCCATTACTTCTGTGAACAGTTCTTTTATGTCATCTGCACTCTCTTCTGTTTCTTCATTCACTCCAGTCTGATGTCATTCTTCTTTGCATTGTCTAGCAGCTGCTGGATTGATTTCTCATGGTCCTTTACTATTTTAAAGAAAATTTTCTTTTCCTGGTCACTACTTGCAGTCCTATCTTCTGCATCTGAAATTCTATCCTCACATTGGCTTATTCTGCTGTGTAAACTTTCAATATAGTTTTTAATCTCCTGGAAATCTGTTTGCATCTGTTTTATGGATTCCATTTGTTTCCTATGTTGAGATTCCATCATGTTCCTCTCGTCTCTATTTTTTCAATCTGTTTCCTCTCTAGATTTATTTATCTTGTGTTATACTATGGGCACAATCTCTGCTGTTAACAGAGATATTATTTTTGATTTCATTTTTTCCAGGTCCTCTTTTGTTGCCAGTTCAGGGAGTCCAGGTTGTTGAGTATCAGATTGTTCCATCTTGTTGCCCTTTGGGGTTGCCTTAGGTGATTTGGAAGTCTGGTTTTCAGATTTATTTACATGTCTTCTCATTTCAACAGATGCAGCCTGCTGTGCCTTTCTCAAGGTGACTTTTTCTTTACCCAATGGTCTTGAAATCTCAGCGAGCTGCTGAGCAGCCTTTATTCTCCTGTTCACCAGTGCACAATTACTGGGTTCAGAGTGGTGGCCTTTTGGATCCCTGAGCTGACCTGTTGTCTGGACAGGCTTCTAGCTCGGGCCTGTTTACACTTTGGATGGTATCTAGGCATGCCACTTGCTTGGGCCCCTATGTATTTGTTGTCTGGGAGGCCCCTTGGCTAGGGGCTGTGCACATCAGTTCCTGTTGTCTGCACAGGCTTTGGCTAGGGTCTCCACACACCTACCAGTGATATTGGGACAAACCTCTGGGAATTGCTTGTGTGCCTTGTAGATCTTTTCCAGGTGGGTCCTTGTCTGTGGCCAATGGTATGGTGGGCCTCTGGCTGAAGCTTGTGCACCTGTGCAGTTCTTTTCTGGGCAGGCCTTTGGCTTGAGTGGGTGTGCAGGAGCCTGTTGGGTTGGAGTGGAGCCCTGACTGGGATCCTCCTGCAGCTGTGCCTGTCAGGGCCTCACAGCTGCTCTGTGGGATCTGCCCAACTCCCAATTTTAATTGGCCATTAGTTTATTCTTTATCTCAATGTCCATTTCAACTACTCCAAACCTGATCCAAGCTTCCTATATGTCTGGAAAAAACAAAAATAAGAAGCAAATTAAAGCAACCAGATATGAGGCATATGTTCATCAGGTTTGAAATCCTCTAACATCCTATAAGCCTATCCTCATCTGTGTGAACAGCCCTTCTTTATTGTCATCCAGTGACAGAACAAGAGGTTTTGAGTTAACCTGTCTCAAGATTGCTCTTGATACAAACTTTTCTCTCTATTTCTAAAAATATATTTCCTTTTTTTTGGTGTAATGCTTAATATTCTCTTTCCTACTTTCCTGCAGGCTATATTTTTAGCTATCTCCCTATGGCAATTAATAAATAATTTCATATTCCACTATTAGCTTCTACTACCCTTTCTCCCTTCTGATCTTTGCACCATAATCTTAGAAAGAAATTAAGCTTCTGCTGTTTTTTGTGTTCTTCAACATAAAATCCTGAAACTCAATCACAACATGATGGTATTAAGAGGTGGAACTTTTAGGAGGTGGAACCTTTAGGAGATAGAATAGTCATGAATGGGACCAGGACACTTAAAAAGGGGCTTACGGAATTGGATTTTCCTTCCATCCCTTCTGCCTGCCATGTGAGAACATTTTCATCATCTCTGGAGAATGTACAAATAAGTCCTTATCCTGGATGAAGAGATCAAGGCCCTTTCCAGACAGTGAACTTGCAGCTGCTTTCACCTGGGACTTCACAGTCTCCAGAACTGTGAGAAATAAATATTTTTTATAAATTACCCAGTCTCAGATATTGCAATGTATTAGCACAGAGTAAGAGACCTTTTTTGTACTCATTAATTCTTTAATCTAGTGACATTTTTTCTTTCATATTCAAATCCAATGAACCCCTCTCAGCCTTCATTTTAAAAAATACTGCTGTGGAAAGTGAAACAGTTGAATTCCATTTCTTTTCTACTAAAGTTCCTTTTACTTTTATCATTTGACACACTTTTCTCTGATTATCTACCTTCCTGACCATCTAGCTTAGTCTTTTTTACTAGATCTCTTCCTGTCTACCTCTAAATTTTATGTTTGTGTGTGTGTGCAGGGATTGAACTCAGGACCTTGTGCTTGCAAGGCAAGCAGAGGAACCACTGAGCTAAATCCCCAGCCCCTAAAAGTTTTGATTGACCAATGCTTCACGTGTTTGTCATCTCACCTTTTTCACTCTTTCTGAGTAATATTATTCATACTCATGATTTTCATTCAGTCCAACTCTCTCTTAATATCTCCATGAATTTCAGAATTATATACACAAATCCAAACCAAACCAAAAAACTACAATTGATCATGAAGAAGAAGAAAAACAACAACAGAGCAATGGCTATTTTATGGCCATTTTTAATCATACAATGTCATAGCTGAAGTCTTCTTAGCTGTTGTTTTAGTTTTAACTAAAAACTCACCATATCTTATCTGGGCCATTTTGAAATTATGTCTTCAGTTTTATATTCCACAACTCACTCTATTTAAAACTGATGAGATATTTCTAAAACAAAAATCTGATCATGTCACTGTTGCTGGTAGAATAACATTCAAATTAATTGATATATGATATTCATGATTCTCAATAAACTATCTCTCCGCATCCTGCCTCTCCAGTCATTGTTAATAAGTCACCATTCTTGCATTCACATATGGCCATTTCCAACTTCCATACTTGGGTATTCTGTGGCCCTACTTCATAAAAAATACTTTCACCACTTGAAAATCTCTTTTTCTGTTAGAGTTAAGCTTTTGAATCCTTTCCTGACTCTCCTTGCATAGGTATTTCCTTTGTATTCTGATTGCTGCTGTATTGTTGTGCCTACAGTACTCTCATATGATGTTACACACCTGTAATCCCAGCACTCTGGGAGTCTAAGGTAAGAGGATTGCAAGTCTGAGATCAACTCCAGCAACTGAGGAGCTTAGTGAGACCATCTCCAACAACAACAACAACAACAACTAATAAAAAAAACCCAAGGCTGATCATATAGCTCAGTGCAAAGGCCCTGGGTTCAACTCCTAAAATAATAACAACAAAAACCCTTTGTTATTATGTCATTAATCTGATTTATTTCAGTCTATTAGATTCTAACACTTTGAGGTTAAGAACTTACCTTATATAGTATCATTGGGCATGGTTATGGAGACAAAAGAATGAATAAATGAATGAATGAATTATGCAAGTATGGGTTTCAGGAAATACAAATAAATGATTTTATTGTTTGTTGATGATGTTTCCTGAGTGTAAGTCATTGTGTTGCATCATACTGTGGTTGTACTCTGGCTGTTTTGTCCAAATACAGACAAGCTCAGGATAATAAACATTAAGGCAGGAAGAAAACAAAAAACAGTAATTCCCTAACATCTAGGATAGATGCATAAATTCTGTCCTTAATTTCTCTAAATTAATTAATAAATCAACAATTCAATCAATAATTTGTCTGGTCATTGTTTCCAGTGCTATAAGAATACAAAAATGTCAATTATAATTTCTCTTATTAAACCTTGTATTCTAATCATAGGAATTAAAATATTACTGGTGCCTACCTACAGTCCTAACACTCAGGAAGCTGAAGTAGCAGGATCTCCATGAGTTTGAGGCCAGCCTGGGTATATATATAGTGAGTTCAAGGCCAAACTGAATTATATAGAGAGGCCCTGTCTCAAAATAATCAATAATAATAATAATAATAATAATAATTAATAATAAAGTTATAGAAAGAACTGACATTTACTGATTTTTTTCAACGTGCCAATTTCTATGCTAAGTATTTTCATCATGGTACATAGTTTTCAAAACAAACAGATGATATATTGTTTACTTTATTAATGAATCAATTAATTAAAGGTTAATTAGATTTTTTAAGATACATGTTTTACATGGTCAATGAAAATTCAAATCCAGGCAGTCTGGTTACCACCTCTCTATAGCCCAAGGTGGTCTATGTTTAAAGATAAAAATTAGGAATTAAGACAAATATTTCTACAGAATAATAATGTAATTTAATAAGTAATCAAAACCTCTTAAGGAAATAGAACTTGAGAAAACAATTAAATGCTGTTTAGGTTCTTTTTTTAATGTCCCAATTGAAGGGATTAAAATGCTGGATGAGAAAGAGATATATCAGTTTAGAATAAATGGTTTTATTGAAAGAGAACCCAGCATGTTGGTAGCAGTTAATTCGTGTTTCAGAACAACTGGGCTCTAGAGTATGAGGACTGGCCTTGAGATGCCATTAGACTGAAGAAGGAGAGGCAGACAGATCTAGGATTGCAAAGAATGCAATTTACAGACAAGGAGGTGGTCCTGGTAAGCAATGAGATCAGTGGGACCCATAATTTCTGTTAGAAAAAGGGTTGCCTTTAGGAATTTAGACAAAAATGACTTCATTCTCACTGGAATGAACCTGGTTTATCTTATGATAATATTGGAGAATCAGGTGCAACCCTGAAACGAGAGTCTGATTTTAAAGCACCACAGATGACTTTAACAGTTTTATCTATGTAAGGGTTACTGGAAACTATGCAAAAATCCTGGTAGGGTAACTCATAGATAATCAGAGAAGTTACAGCTCAGAATGGTTACAGTCATTTCAGGATTTACCCATATAGTTTATTATTACATTGTAGAAATAATGATGGTTTATGGATCTTGAATGTTTGGTTGAGGGTAGCAGGATTTTCTGAATACCTCTAAGCAAGTCCTATTCATTTGGAATATTGCAAGGAACAATATGATCTGGTCACAACTTTGATGAATTTTTGTAGTTAAATTAGAACGCAGAAAAATTCTAAAGATGATGAGGACACTAATTATGGACCCAGAGTAGTCATGGATAACATGGAGAAATAGCTGGGTTTTTACCTTGCATTTTTCCCTGTGCAAGTGTTTTTGTAACTTTACTAAGGTATAATTTATAGATGATAAAATTCATCTATTTAAAGTGTATAATTGACTGTTTTCCATAAATTTCCTAAGTTGCAAATATATCACCATAATTCAGTTTTAGGGCACTATCATCATCCCAATAAGATTTTTCATGTTCATCTACAGGTATTATTCAGTTCCAGTCTGAATCCCTGGCAACAACTTATGTACTTTTTGTCTCTATAGATTTGTCTATTCTGGACCTTTCTAAAGATTGGAATAAGAGCATGTGGTCTTTTGTATTTGGTCTCTTGCACTTGACTTAGTGTTTTTGAGATTCATCCGTGTTATGGGGTTATCAGTAATTTATTCCTTTTGTTCTTAGTATATAGTAGTCTTCAAATGTTGTAAACATCTCCATTTATTCACCAGTTCATGGACACTTAGGTTGATTCTAGTATGGGTTATTGTGAATAATGCTACTATGAGATTCGTATGTGAGTGTTTCTGCGGATATAAGTTTTCATTTCTTGTGGGAGATTCCTTAGAATTGCTAAGTTGTATGATAAATGTACACTTAACATTTAAAATTTCTTCTTTACTGTTTACTGTTTACAGAAAATTAAGCTCTAAAGCAGAATTACCATACAGTCCACCACTTCCACTCCTAGGTATATAAACCCCTAAATTGAAAACAGAATGTTCAAAGAAACAAACTTTCACACAATTATTTAGAACAACACTATTCACAATAGCTAAATGATGAACACAACTAAATGTGCATGAACTAATGAATGGATGAACTAAATCTATACCACTGAATGTTTTTAGGCATAAGAAATGAAGTTCTGGCTGGGTGTGGTGGTGCAAGCCTTTAATCCCTGAACTTGGGAGGCTGAGGCAGGAGGATCGCTATAAGTATGAGGCCAGCCTGAGCTACACAGTGAGTTCAAGGCCAGCCTGGATCATGTAGCAATGTATAATTCCATTTATACAAAATATCCAGAAAATGGAAATTAATAGAAAAAGCAGATAACTAATTGCTGGAGGCTAGAGGGAAAGGAAAAAGAGGAGTGACTGCATAATGCATTGGGAATTTTCTTTTGGCAGGATGAAAAATTTCTGTAATTAGATAGTGGCAATGGTTACAAAATATTGTAAATATGTTTATTGTCACTCAATTGTACACTTTGAAATGGGTAAAATAGTGTTATTTTTTGCACATTTTATCACAATAAAAATTATAACAGATAATTCTGAAATACACATGAAGAGAGTAGATTGATTTGTTTTGGTACAATGCCCTTGGAGCATCAGAATGGGTGGGGAAATGACCCTTTCTGCGAATCAATTAGTCATCCCTTTATCATTATACTTCATGAGTTCTATGTCTACTATGTCCATATATTGTTCTAGGAGTATCACGGACATTATCTCTAATTTTCATAGGACTCTAATTAGGCAAGTATTGTAATTCACTTTCTTTTATGCTTAGGAAATATGAGCTCTAGGAGGTTAACATAATCATAGTGCTGGTTAATGATGGAACCGAGAGTTAGGAGACAATCTCTTGTCCTCTAAATCTATGGACTTAATACTATATTTCGTTGTTCCAAAATTCATTGGGTATGCACTAGCTGGGGGGAATCATGTACAAATGAGTAGTAAAACAAGGCATTATTATTGGAGAAGGAGGAAGAAAATGGAAAAAAGATTCTTATTGGAGACCTCAGTATTTTAGGAAATTCACATTGTGTTTCATTCTAGTGGACCCCTGGGTAAACTGAAACAATGACCGTAATTTATCCCATATTGTAACATGACAGTTCCTAGCTCAATATATGGTTACTATAAGCTGATTTAAAATATTTTCGCTTACTACCAGGGAGAACACAGAGCTTGTAATTTCAATTACATAGTATTTCAAGTAGAACCACATCTTAATATTGGAAGGAGGAATTAGAGTTGACTGCCTGAACAGCAATGAAGTTCAGGAAGGATTATTGTTTTTAGATTACTTTAAGAACGAAGTGGACAAGTTTATCCCAGTGCTTATAAACACTACAAAGGCTGAAAGATTTAATGCTTGGTGTATCTTAATAGAGAAATATGGATTGTGTTGAGTAGTTTTATAAGGTTTCGATGGAAGGTTACAATTCTTGCACACTACATTGTATTGAGTTAGAGGTTTAAATTACAATCAGCCTTTTTAGAGTAGAGGATTTTATAAAGCATAGATTCACCAGGAGTTGTTAGAAAAATGTGAAATTACTTTGAGAGCTGTAAGGAACAGGGAAAGGGGACGTTACTAGAACCTCTGTAGTTAAGTTCTAGTCTCCTGCGAGCCATGGTAGTACACGGCAAATCACAGGAAAGGTAGAAAATGAGACTGAGAAGAAGCTGAGCTTTGATCTGATCAGTGCTGCTCTGGGCGGCAAAGACAAAAGCCCCCAGTTTACCGCACCTTTTATTCAGTACATTGGGAGAAACAAATGTAACAAATGACTTGCAGAGAGTTCAGTACATCTGCGTAAACAAGATGGTAACAGTCCAAGAACAATGAGGAACTGAGTAGATGTTTGTTCCTCCCAGGATATTTTCAGTTCCCAGGATGTTTCTTGTCCTGGAGAATCACAGCATCACCAGATCATTGAGGTCTCAGTTGTGACCAGAGGCCAAAATGGAATTATGTCTCGGAATTCCATAGCTGGGCTGTAGGCAAGAGAACTAGGCTAACCAAATGATTATACCCTAAAATTATGTAGCATTGCTCCTGACAGAGAACTGTTTGGTGATACTAAAAAATTAATAAAATATTAAACAAATAAAGCCCTCTATCTTCAAAATTGAATAAATTGTGTATAGCTGTTGAATAGGACTTCAATAGCACAGTAAATAGCATCAAAAATCAATAAATTGGACTATATAAAATTAAAAAGCTTTTACTTTTTAACAACAGAGTGAAGAGACAACCTACAGAATGAGAGAAAATCTTTGGTAGCCACTCTTCTGGTGGAGGATTAATATCTACAATATAACAGAACTCAGAAGACTTAACTCCAAAAACCAACCCAATCAGTATATGGGCAAATGAATTGAATAGGTTCTTTTCAAAGCAGTATAAATGGCCCATAAGTAAATTTTAAAAAGTTCAACCACTTTAGCGATTAGGGAAATACAAATCAAAATGCCATTGAAATTCTGTCTTACCACAGCCAGAATGGCTCACAAATGCTTGCAAGGAAGGGTGAGGGGATCCTCCTATACTGTTGATGGGAATGGAATCTAGTACAACCATAATGGAAACCAGTATGGAGATTCTGCAAAACACTCAAAATTGGTCACTGTGATCTCCCACAGAATGTTTATATTGATTTCTCATAAAATTCTATTTCCTTGTCTTTGAATTCTATGAACTAAAAACTCTTTAAACCATAATTCATGCCCTGGTATGATTCATACCTGAAGTTTGTTTCTTGTTATTTAGGTTCTTCCATTTCTTTGACCTGACTACAAGAAGTATGGTAGGATTTGGAGTGTTGTGCTGGACCATGTCTCCAGGGCACTGGTGCTGACATATTTTTTCCCCAACTCGGTGTTCAATGACACAACTCATTGGTACCTTGAAATTAGTCCTATGGAGTAATTACAACAGAAATTAGTAAAAGCTATAAATAAGAACCTTAATTTTTCTCTGGAGAACTGGTTGTTCATTTGCTTTCTGTGTTGTTGTTGTTTGAGATAGGATCTTGCTATGCAGTTCAGATTGTCCTTGAACTCACTATGCAGCCCAGTTTGGCCTTGAACTTACAGCCATCTTCCTGCCTCAGCCTCCTGAGTGCTGGAATTATAGGCATGTATCACCACTTCTGGCTCTGGTTGTTCAATTTTTAGCAGTGACTTTCTGATATTAAGAATCTAGGTGAGGGAACACACAATGTTGCTGTAGAGACAGACAAGTCACTTCTTGGGGAGCCTCACTAGCAAGCTTTGTTGTGGATGCAAACCTGGGATTCCAGGGCCTGCTCCCAGGAACTTATATCCATGGACCGTTTTCCACAGAGCTATCTCTGTCATGTGTGATTATGCTTTCCAATCCAATTAAAGTAGGAAAAAAATTTTCTATTCTTATGTAAAATAGTGGATGACACACTATGGATTAGAAATAGACTTGTTAAGTTGAGAAAACTTTTCAAATTTTAATTCTATGTGGTATGTTTAGGTCAGCATTCTTGTTAGCTCTTGAACTAAGTTTTTGTTTTCTTTTGTTTGTTTTGTTGTTGAGTATCAGACAACTCTCCACAAATTTGTAGGTAGTTCTTTGTACAAATGCTAGTATGAATCTAATTTCTTCCCAATCCACCAGAGAATGTTGATTTTAAAAAATGATAGTATCTTGTGAAGCTCTGTATTGTACATTATTTTGTTCTTTCAGGAATACTTAGGAGATGACAAATAGAAAGCAGTATTTTATGGTCATGTTATTACAATACTGTATTGAAAATAAATTCTCTAAGATAAAGTAAATTATCACTGTTCAGTAAAAAGTGAGCACCTTTGGATCATATGCATGTACTTGTGAATGCTGAATATTAAATTTAATGCACAGTTTGAGCACATATCCTGCTTTGTTAATCTACTGTGATACTCTTAAATTGTTAATAGGGCCTCTCCTCCCATAGCCATTGAATAAAGTCTTCCATAAGAAAAATGAAAAGTCAAATGAATTTATCCTTAAAAACATTCCAGTCCTTTTAGCAAGATGAACTAAATGTACCAAGATGAGAATCATTAAGTAAAGTGCATGATGCAGACTGTGTATATTCAGTCAATTCAGAGATGGGGAGATCTCTGTGGATTGGAAACATTAGATAAGATTTCAAGGAAAGATAGAACTTCTTGAGTATTTGTTTTAATAGCATCTCTTTTCAGCTCTGCAAAGTTAAAACATAAGGAAGACAAAAAACTAGGGGCTTCAGGTACATTTCATATGACTCTCCTTTAGAAATTTGATGATATAGTTTACATATGACTCAGAGAGGTTGGACAAATGGTGTTTTGGAAACATTTTTTTTAAGGAATTTGGTTTCTAACATGACAAAGAGGATTCTTATGTGTGCATAACATGCTCCATATTGTTGAAATAGACTAATAACTTTGATCTGTCATGCATGGCCCATACATGACATTTCTTGGCATGTGTTCTGTTCTTGGCCAGGAATAGAGTCATGGTCAGTGATGCCAAACCTTTGCTGTGGCTTCTGGAGTTCAAGTCATGCACTAGGCAGCAGCAGGAAACTGAGAATGAGCCTCCACATTCTGCACAATTCCCTTTTCTGGGACTGATATCTAACACTTGGGTACCATGTTTTTTCAAACAATTTTAAGCATGCATTTGCTAAAAAAAATTACTTTAAAAATGGAATAATCTGGTTAAAAAAACTGATTAAAAAATACAGAGCTACATGGATCATATTATGGTATGAGGAAAACCAAACTAATAAATCATACTGTAAACTAATAAAACATACTGTTGACCTTAGAAATGAAAAAGTGTATCCTAAAAATGTTACATTTTTTTTCTAAAGCTATGCTAAATTATTACCTTAGTTCAAAGTGGAAAAAAGCCAAAATCTGCTACTGGGGAGTGAAGTTGACAAGTATGTTCTTTCATGATTACTTTGTATTAAGGCATAAAATTCCTTTTTGATGTAAACAGATATTTTAAGAATCTGGGAAGGAATGTTGAACGGCAGGTGAAGGTTGGAACCTTGAGGCCAAAGAAGACTTTAAGTAAACTTAACCCACCCAAATTACCCTGGGACTTGAATAAATCTAGACCCTGGCCGGGAGTACTGAAGGCTCTTCAGACCACAGTGAATTAATGTCTGACTTAACTGAAGCTTTAGTATTTGAATGGGGAATTTCTGAAATTTTTAAGAAGATAGAAAT
Source organism: Heterocephalus glaber (assembly GCF_053883595.1). Classification (NCBI taxonomy): domain Eukaryota; kingdom Metazoa; phylum Chordata; class Mammalia; order Rodentia; family Bathyergidae; genus Heterocephalus; species Heterocephalus glaber. Next base: position 13,344,338 of record NW_028258344.1, read on the forward strand.
GCAAAAAATGCAAAGAACACTGCAAAAGACTCTACCTTTGAAAATCTTTATTAACGCTTTAAGATAACATGGACATCATTGTCTACCAATGATGGAAAATGTACTTGTAATGTTTACATAAAATGCCTACCTTTACCAGAAAAACCAAGGAAAAGTCCATTTCTCAGGGGAATTCCTCTATATACATCTATATAATTTGGCTAGTCACAGGGCAGATGGACACATTGGAAATTATTTATGGCCTCTTAACTTTTAATTAATAGATAGTATACTAATATACTTTTTGTATTAAAATCTTCTTAGAACTGTTTAGCCTTGTAGGAAATTCCCAGACCTAATAAACCGGACATTTTATAGCACAACTGGGACACATTTTCAGTTACTCTGATTAATTAATATGCTGTTATAAATATTAACATAGTTTCCCATTTCTTCCATCCAACTTGCAGTAAATATTTTATATCAGGAATATATAAGAGAAATTCTTAGAAGATATCAGGATCACTCAGGGTCACCACATTCAAAACTGTGTCCAAGTTCAACCATGGAAGAACTGTCAAGAATTCACTGTGAAAGTTGTGCTTTTGATTATATGAGGTGTCCTGTTGAGAGTGTGCCTAACACTGAAAATATTGAGTCTGCTGTAACTCCCTGTGGTCTCTGTCAGAAGAAATTCACACAATGGTAAGGTCAGGAATAAAACTAATAGCATAATAAGCAGCACCAGAAAAAAGTTGCCTTTTATACTGTGGCGTGTTCTTCAGAAATGTTATCTTGTAAACTTTATATCAGTCCTATGCAGTAGGAATTGCTATTGAGGATCAGTAATCTTTCCAGACAATAGAGCCAGGCTTTGACCCAAATCCATGCATCTCATGGGCTACACACTTAACTATAGCAGAAGGCTGCCTCTGGTGGAGGTTTCAGACACCCATGATTGCCTGGTCTTCCTGAGTAACCAAGGGAGAATATATTCTTTGTGTTCTAAGTACATATGTTCTAAGTGCATGTGTGATGTAAAAAAACATGAGGAACTGTCCACGGGGTAGACAGATAAGAGCATCTGAGAGCTGCCAGAAGGCCAGTCTTTCCATTATAACATCTGATGTCCCCTGGTCTGGGTACTCTACCCTAGCACCCAGTCTGTGCTTGGGAAGAAGACTAAGGGACTTTGCTTTTCCTACACTGGTAGCCTGAAAAAGATGTATTTACTCTGGTGTAATAGACCATTTACACAGAATTAATTCAATTAGAAATTAATTTATTCTATTTTAAAAGGGTACTTCTACTGAACTTCTAGCCATTATTCATTGAGAAATGTAGAAAATGCACCGTTAGTGCTCTTGTTAAAAACCAGAATGTTAGTAACAAAGGCAAAGTAGCAGACTTCTATAATCCTAGCATTTGGGAGACTGAAGCAAGAGGATCACCAGAAGTTCAAGGCCAACCTGAATGACATAGAGAGACTCTGCCTTAAAAAACACACAAAAAAACTCTCCTTAAACAAACAAAAACCAGAGCCTTCTGCAGACAGGAAGGTCTGCCCATGCCCTACCGAGGTCCCGAGTCATGCGGAAGACGCCGAATCACCCCACTGCAGACAGGCAGCCACCTGGTTCCACACTACAAAGACACAGAGGACACTAGATCACCAGACCAAGGTACTGAGTCCCCCTGCTCCTGGCCCAGAAGTAGGGGCTTCTGAGCCGACGTCCCACTGCTCCTGGTCCAGAGGAAAGGGCTTCCCAGTCACCATCCCTCCCACTGCTCCCAGCCCACAGGAAAGGGCTTTTGGGTTACCATCCCTACTGCTGCTCCCGGTCCCTGTCCCACCTCTCTCAGCTCAGAGGAGGTAATCCGTGCAGGCGCTAACAGCCCCCTGCCCCAGTCAAAATGAGAAAACACATAAATAAGTCACAAAACCAGACTTCCAGATCACCTACAGCAACCCCAAAGGGAAATGAGATGGAACACTCTGATACTCAACCACCTGGACCCACTGAACTGGCAACAAAAGGGGATCTGGAAAAAATGAAATCAGAAATAATTTCTCAGATAACAGGAGAAATTGTGCCCTTAGTGTAAGACATGATTAATAAATCTAGAGAGGAGCTGAGGAACATGATGGAATTCCAACATAAGAAACAAATGGAATCCATAAAACAAATGCAAATAGATTTCCAGGACATGAAAACTCCACTGAAAGTCTACACAGCAGAATGAGCCAATGTGAGGACAGAATTTCAGATATAGAAGATAAGATTGCAATTAGTGACCAGGAAAAGAAAAATCACTTCACAATTATAAGGGAACATGAGAAATCAATCTAGCATCTGCTAGATGATGCAAAGACTGATTGGGCTCAATGAAGAAACAGGAGAGAGTGGAGATGACTTAAAAAAATCTCTTCACAGAAATAATGGCAGAAAACTTCCCAAACAGGGGAAAAGAGCTTGACATACAGATAAGTGAGGCTTATAGGACTCCAAATAGCCTTGATCAAAAAAAAACTACACATAGGCATATAATTGTTAAGATTCCAGAAACACAACAGAAGAACAAAGTTCTCCAAGCAGTCAGAGAAAAGAAACAAATCACATACAAAGGAAAGCCCATCAGAATCACAGCAGACTTCTCAACACAAACCATCAAGGCAAGAAGAGCTTGGAGTGACATATTCCAAGCCCTAAAAGAAAACAGCCTCCAACCCAGATTGATGTACCCTGCAAAACTATCTTTCAAAATGGATGGAGAAATAAGATACTTTCATGACAAAGAGCACCTTAGGAACTTCGTGAATACCAAACCAGCACTCCAAAGAATTTTACACAATATCCTAGGAACAGACATTGAGGATCACAACCCCAGGAAGCAAAGCAGAATGAACCCATCTGGCATGACAAGAAATTAAATGTAAAGGGGGAGAAGCCAACAAAAAGAAAAAGTCATGGCAATGACAAGTCAATACGTTTCAATTATAACCATCAATGTTAATGGTCTCAATTCACCAATCAAAAGAAATAGACTGGCAGAATGGGTCAAGAAGCAAAATCCAACAATATGCTGCATACAAGAAACACACTTCATTCAAAAGGAAACTCATAGACTGAAAGTTAAAGGGTGGAAAACAATACTCCATGTGACAGGACCCTGAAAAAAAGCAGAAGTAGCTATCCTCTTGGCAGATCAAGTAGATTTCAAACCAACACTGATTAAGAGAGATGAAGAAGGACACTACATCCTTGTAAAGGGAAGAATCCAAGAGGAAGAGATGACAATCATAAATATCTATGCACCAAACATTAGTGCACCCAACTATATAAAACAAATACTAATGCACATGAAAAGTCATACATGCACAAATACAATTGTAGTGGGGGACCTCAACACCCCACTGTCACAAATAGATAGATCCACTAGACAAAAAATAAGTAATGAAATACTAGAACTCAATTGAACTCTTGAACAAATGAACTTAACAGATGTTTACAGAGTCTTCCACCCCACAAAATCAGAATACACATTCTTCTCAGCTGCACGTGGGTCATTCTCAAAAATAGACCACATACTCACACATAGAACATGTTTAAGTAAGTGCAAAGGAATTGAAGTTATCCCCTGTATATTATCAGACCATAGTGCAATGAAATTGGAGATCCATAGCAAAGGAAACTCAAAAAATTTCATAAACATGTGGAAATTGAACAACACACTTCTGAATAACCAATGGGTCACAGAGGAAATTAAAGAAGAAATCAGACAGTTCCTTCAATTAAATGACAATGACAATACAACATATCGGAATCTACGGGACACAATGAAAACAGTCTTACGAGGGAAATTCATAGCAGTGAATACGCATATTAGGAAAACAGAATAAGCCCAATTAAACAACCTGATGCTGAACCTCTACCTTCTAGAAAAAGAAGAGCAGGAGAACACCAAAGGTCATACAAGGGAGGAAATTATAAAGATCAGAGGAGAAATCAATGCAATGGAGACTATGAGAACGATACAAAAAAATCAATGAAGCCAAGAGTTGGTTCTTTGAAAGAATCAACAAAATTGACAAACCTTTAGCCAACCTTGTCAGAAAAAGGAAAGAAAAGGCCCAAATCCATGCAATTAGGAATGAAAAGGGTGAAATTACAACAGACCCAGCAGAAATCCAGAGGATCATCAATACCTACTTCCAGAACCTATACGCCAATAAAATGGACAACACAGAAGAAATGGACAGATTCCTAGATACATATGAATTACCAAAGTTGAACGAAGAAGACCTAAAAACTCTGAGCAACTCAATATCAACCAATGAAATAGAAAATGTAATTAAAAACTTATCAACTAAGAAAAGCCCAGGCCCTGAAGGCTTCACTGCTGAATTCTACAAGACATTCAGAGAGGAACTGCTGCCACTACTGTTTAAAGTCTTCAATGAAATTGAAAGGGAAGCAATACTCCCAAATTCATTCCTGGAAGCAAGCATCACCTTGATCCCCAAAGCAGAGAAAGACCCAACTGAAAACGAGAACTATAGGCCAATCTCACTAATGAACATAGATGCAAAAATCCTTAATAAGATAATGGCAAACAGAATGCAGAAGATCATCAAGAAGATCATACAACCTGATCAAGTGGGATTCATCCCAGGGATGCAGGGATGGGTCAATATATGCAAATCAATCCATGTAATACACTATATCAATAGAGCCAAGGACAAAATCCATATGATTATCTCCATAGATGCAGAAAAAGCATTTGACAAAATCCAACATACATTTATGATAAAAACTCTACAAAAAATTGGAATAGATGGTCTCTACCTCAAACTGATAGAAGCCATCTATGAAAAACCAACAGCCAATATCATACTAAATGGTCAAAAACTGAAATCCTTCACACTAAAATCAGGAACAAGACAAGGAAGTCCACTATTACCACTCTTGTTCAATATAGTTCTGGAAACATTAGCCACGGCAATTAGACAAGAGAAAGAAATAAAAGGAATAAAGATAGGTAATGAAGAAGTTAAATTGTCATTATTTGCAAATGACATGATACTGTATATAGAAGACCCCAAGAACTCCACCAAAAGTCTTCTACACTTAATAACCAAATTCAGTCAAGTAGCTGGTTACAAGGTTAACACACAAAAATCAATAGCTTTCCTCTACACCAATGACAGACTCACTGAGAGAGAAATAGGACAAATAATTCCTTTCACAATAGCATCCAAAAAACTGAAATACCTAGGAATCATCCGAATGAAAGAAATCAAAGACCTCTTCTCTGAAAACTATGGCACTCTGAAAAGAGAGATTGAAGATGATATCAGAAAATGGGCAGACATCCCCTGCTCCTGGGTAGGAAGGATTAATATAGTGAAAATGGCCATACTTCCAAAACTGCTATATAGATTGAATGCAATTCCAATTGAGATCCCAGCAGCATACTTCATGGACCTTGAGAAAACAATCCAAAAATTCATTTGGAACAAGAAGAGACCCAGAATAGCAAAAGCAATTCTAGGTAACAGAGACATGGCAGGGGGTATCACAATCCCCAACCTGTAACTCTACTACAAAGCTACTGTGATAAAATCAGCATGGTACTGGCAAAGAAACAGACTTGAGGACCAGTGGAACAGATTAGAACATGCAGAAACAACCCCAGACACACTCAGCCATCCCATCTTCAATAAAGGAGCCAAACACCCTCACTGGAGGAAAGATAGCCTCCTTAATAAATGGTGCTGGAAAAATTGGGCTTCAAGTTGCCAAAGATTAAAACTAGACCTGTATCTCTCACCATGCACTAAACTAAAATCAAAATGGATTAAAGATCTAAATATTAAAATAGAAACTCTGAACCAGTTGGAACAGAGGTTAGGTAGATCCTTTGAAGACATCGGTGTAGGAAAAGATTTTATGAACAAAACCTCAGTTGCCCATGAACTAGCACAAACAATCAACAAGTGGGATCTCTTCTTATTAAAAGGCTTCTGCACAGCAAGAGAAACCCCCAGCAGTGTGAAGAGACAACCCAAAATGTGGGAAAAAATCTTCACCTGCTCTTCCTCAGACAAAGGTCTACTATCTCGAATCTATAAAGAACTTAAAAAGATCAGACCTCCCAAATTAAAGACCCAATCCAAAAATGGGCATCTGAAATGAACAGACATTTCTCAGACAAAGAAGTAGAAATAGCAAATAAATACATGAAAAAATGTTCAACATCACGGGTCATTTGAGAGATCCAAATGACAACAACACTGGGATTCCACTTCACTCCAGAAAGAATGGCTGCTATCATGAAATCAACCAATAACCAATGCTGGCAGGGCTGTGGGGAAAGAGGAACCCTGCTCCACTGCTGGTGGGAGTGTAGACTGGTGCAACCACTGTGGAAATCAGTATGGAGATACCTCAAAGAACTAGGACTGGAAGTCCCATTTGACCCTGCTATTCTGCTGCTGTGGATCTTCCCCAAAGAATTAAAAGAATCATACCACAGTGTGCCCATGTTCATAGCAGTGCAGTTTGTAATAGCTAAAACTTGGAAACAGCTCAAATGCCCATCAACTGGAGACTGGATAAAGAAAATGTGTTTTTTTAAAATAAAATGGAGTACTACTCAGCCATCAAAAATGAGAAATTAGAGACATTTATAGCTAAGTGGATGCACATTAAGCAATACTCTTAAGTGAAATAAATAGGACACACGTGTAAATACCGAATAGTTTCTCTGGTGTGAGAAACTGAAAGTGTAAATAAGGACTAAATGTATAATAGGTAATGTGAAATAGGAAGAAACGGGGAAAATGGGAAGGAAGCGGGAGGGCTAGGGGAAAGGATAGAAGGGAATGGGATTAATATGAGAAAATGGAAAAATAGGAACAAAATCTTTGTAAATAGGGAGGACTGGAGGGGTTGAAGGGAGGGCTGGGCAAGGGTGAAAAATAAGAACCAAGAGAGACTATGTAAAGGTGCAAATTTCCAATGATGAATGTCATCATATTGTATACCTAAAATGTACCAATGATTAGAATGAATAATCGATAATGTAAAATAGGAAGAAAAGGTCCGAAGGGGTAGGGGTAGTGGGAGGGGCAGGGGAAAGGAAAGAAGGGAAAGGAAAAATGATGAGAAATGGAAAAAGTAGAAATAAAGTCTTTGTAAATAGGGAAGGGTGGAGGGCGTGAAGGGAGGGCTAGGAATGGGGAAAAAATAAGAACCAAGATGCATTATGTAAAGGTACAATTCCCAATGAGAAATGTAATTGTGTTGTATACCTACAATGTACCAATAAAAGAATTTAATAAACACAACAAAACAAAAAACTAAAAATCACAATGTCAGTAAGTCAATTATTTGCTATTCTTCAAGTCAATATTTGGTAAGAACCTAAGTTGAGTTATCTTCTGAGGTGACAATTGAGTGGAAAGACAATTTTGTTCTAAGTTGAATCAGTAAGGATGAAAAAAAGTCTATACTTAAAGGAAAAGAATGGGAAAAAGTACAAAAATTTAAATAACATCTTAAGCAAGTCCACTTGTGTTGTTTTATTTAATTTTTTATACTTACTGATGTATTAATTGGAAGAATGTTCATTAAAACAGAGCTGGTATGGGAGTGAACCCACACACCAGAACAATCCAACAATTGTATCAGTAAATAAATATCCTGGTCAAACTCTTGAATAACTTAGATGGTGTTGATTGATATGATTTTAAACAGAACTAGCTTATTTCTCTGGGAAAATCTGGAGCCTTCACATATGGATATTTCCCCTTAAAGATGAAAGAGAGCCCTTATTTAGTTAAATGGAGTTGACAGAAGCCTTCACTGATGATTTACACATAGGACGATCAGATGTGTACCAAGCATACTATTCATGAGTTGAAAAAATTCCTCCACTTATAACATTAAAAGAATGCTCATCTTATCAGCACTCTTACATTTCTTCATCAAATATGATTGTTGCATGAAAATAAATTTTATTCCATTTGAATCTTGCTTGAACAACTGAGCAAAGACAAGATTTTTTTTTATTATTTGTTATTTTTGTTTTCTTTCTACCATCAAGATTTTTGAAGCTGACTTTTACGATATAAAGACTGTACTCTGTGGTTTCAGCGGGGAGTGCTGTGGATCTGCCTCTGTTCATGATCCAGTAATAGGCTCTGGGTACAATGGCCCAGGAACACATGTCACCAGCTCCTTTTGACAAGTGTGGAAGATTGAAAGCAAAAATGTCACTTGACACAGAATATTGTGCTGAACATGGACACAGTTCTAAATTTAGGCTAAGCCAAATCTAGATTCTGTTCTGAGAAGTAAACACAATGTACTTCCATGAGCTCTGAAGTGCTGGAAACTCAAGGTCCAATCTGGCCCTAGCAAGCTTTAGGTCTAAGATACAAAGCAAGTAACATAGTCTCTACATCTGCTGTTTTTCCTAATGAAACACTACAACATCAACTCTATAGGGATGCAGAAAGAATGACGTAACCTATATGTAAAATGCTAGCAAGGTTGCTATTTAACTTACTCTGTATTATTGAAGATTGTCCTAAATTCTTGGATTGAAATTGAATTGCAGTGCTGGAGCTGACATGCCATTCAGGGAGTCAAGAAATGTTTTCAGCATGGCTTCTGGGTGCTGAATGCTCTGATAGCACTAGAGACACAACTGCCATGGGGCTCAGCCTTTGTCCAGTCTGTTTACAGAAAGAGAGCCAGACATAGGACTATGAAATAACCATGAACATTACCAGGAAGCTGGGGCTTAACATAGAGGTTCTAACACCTCAAGGAACTGGAAACATATCTTGATTCTTTGTGTCTTTGACGAAGGATTTCAGACAAGACATGTAGGCCATCATATAGAGTCTATTGAAAAATGATAGATCTTAAAGCAATAGAGAGAAAATACCTTTAAGCATGAAGGTGGGCAAGCAACAAAATGGCAATTCCATTGAGTGAGATCTCAGATTATATTTATATTATTAAATGGGTTTTTTTAAATAATTCTTTTCCTTCCTCCAAAGTTGTTCTTCTACAAATGAAATGGACTGTGTTGATGTACTTCAGAGAGAAGTAGCTCTCTGTTTATTCCTTAGGTGAATGTCTACATTGAGTTTGCTTTGAGACTTTGAGGTTTTTTGCAACCCCTGACACATGGTCTGGACTTTGTATGGCCCCTGGACTTTTTCAGCACACTTAGAGGATGTTGTGTTCTTCTGAGCTAAAGTTTGAAACTGCAAGTTTGTGTGGATTTTATCTATAGCTAATGACTAAGAATGTGAAGGAAAAAAAGTCACAGCTTTTTGCTTTTCAAGTAGCACCCAGACACTTGCCTCCAGGCTTGCTAATGACTAACTTTCTGCCTAGCATAGCAATTTGGCTGACCTAGGACCCCACTGTGAGTGCAGTAGCAAAGAAGACAAGGATGCCATATATAACTCATATGCATGAATTCTTCCTCGTTTAGGCAAACAGTAAAATCATAAAATCAACTACCTCCCCAGTTGCCCCATATGGCCTTGTTTAATTTTTCCTGTGAGTCAGTGGTTTGGTTCAACCCATTGTTTTATAATAGCATATTCCCAAGTTTAGAGTCAGGATGGGAACACAGGATGATTCTTTTATGAAGTTGAATTCAAGCCATACTCCTTAGCAGTTGACTTGGCTGGGAATAGCAAGCTGGAATATCCTTTCCAGAAATGAGTGTATGAATATATTTACATTAGTTTTGAGAAATCAGGGAGTATAGCATTATTATTAAGTACTATCTATCTTTAATTGAGTTTTCAAGTCTGTTCACTATTTCAAACCAGCAGGAGGAGTTGTAAGGGATCGTGGAGACCTGCTATCTTCATGAGAACCTGGAGGCCTTTGGAAACTACACTAGTTTTCACCACAAGCATAGATAATATACTGCATGCAAATTATCGTATTGAACTTTATTTTCATTTTTGACCTTATAGGCTTATCATTCATCTGGTGTGTTATTTTTAATAAGTTGACTTCCTAACCAACTCAGCCTGACTTTCCTCACTAGAGGGACGTTTTCCTAAACATAGCAGTAAAAGCAATCAGATTTACACACACCTTTTCTCTGACCAGTCTTAGCAGCACTGGCACAACTGTGACCTTATTTCTTACATGAATAATAAAAAAATAAAATTTAGTTATTTTACTTTTAACTACTTGCATTTTTAAATAGTGCCTAACCTTTCACAGGAAGCAGTCTTAAAAATGATATGTAAACACACACATATAGGAATGCCACACACTGTATATAATATATTCACACAATCTTCTTACTCATTTTAACCAAATATTTGTATGTGTACACCTAATTCTCATTTTTTACCCATTAGTTATGACATGTGAACAAAAATTATAGTGAATGTTTACATTTTAAAAAATTACAGTATAAGACACATTGGTATGAATCTCCTTCAGAATATTCCCACTCACCTCAAACACACATATTCCCTTGTTCTTGCCACTCTCTGAAGCAGTTCTAGAAGTTCTCCCACATGAGTGTCTTTAGTTGGAGAGTGATCAAAGACAGCTTCCCAGAAGAAGGCGGCCCCTGGGTCACTGGCTGGGTGGCTGGGAAGGGTCATTACAGCAGAGGCAGAGCACAGCCGGCTGGGAGCCCGCATACAGGGGAGAGTGACACGCCATGATATTGCAGTGATCAAAATGGGGACCATCTATCTAGTATCTAGCACTGTGATCTAAGAATATTACTGCTAATTATTTCAGTTGGAATCATTCTTATTTTCATTTTATTTTTACAACTGAAGAATGAGAGTTGTGAGGAGTTTATGTGACTTGCCTCAGAGGCCTACACCTAATGAGTGGTAAAAAAACGATCCAGACCTTGTCTTGTCTCTTTCTACTGATTTGAAGGCTTGGCTTCCTAGAAGTGTTGAATTACATGTTTATATGTTTAAGCTTAACAGACACACTGAATGATTCTAATGCTTACTCTTATTTCCTCCTCCTGGCAGAAATAAATAAATTCATCTCCGTATGAAGTTTCTGCAATATAATTTATTAAATTTTAAGATGCTACTGATAGATTTGTTGACTCACAATAGATTTGTTAAAGTTATTTTACATATACAATTGAAATGGGTTAATTTTCTGCAATAATAGTAATGTATATTTAGATTTAATATAAATTTTTTTTAGATTGGCCCAGGACTACCGAAACTAAGATGTGGAAAATAGTAATACAATGTCATGAAAAGAAAACTCAATTAGGAGTCTAGGTATGGGCCTACATCAACCTCTGCCCCAGTTCAGACATTTAGTTTGACTAATAAAAAGGTTGATTTCTTTCCTTGTCTTCTAAAAAGACCATATGCTGTAGATTGAAACCCTAGTTCTACCTATGTCTTCTCAGTTTCAGTTTCTTTTTTTTTAAATGAAAAGTAAAGGCTTTATTCTTTCCAAATTCATGTATGTTTTCAAACATTTTATATTGATATCCAAATACATAGAGATGGCTGATTAAAGTCAGTATCTATGGATATGATTACAGATATAAAAATACGTCGATATTTTCTTCCATTGTTCAATCATACATCCATGATTTATTGACACACCCACTTAAGTATCAGTGTCAATGTAACTATTCTGTTCAGTTTCACCTTTGTTACTTTAAGCAAATTGCTTTAATGGAAAATTTGCTTTAATGGAAAGTGTACATTGTGCCGTTGTATTAAGTGTAAATATCTTCATAATCTTCCTCCCAAAGTTATTTCCTAGATTGTCTTTGTCCTTTTTTATATCCTGTGAGGTTGATTTGCATACACTGTGTCAACTTACTATTTGACTTTCAGTTTGCTTGAGCCAAAAGAAGAAACAGACTGGAAAGGGGAGGAGCATTGTTCTTCCTCTCTCTGAGTGTGCCTTGCACTGGTCATACAGTAAGTTAAAAGTCATTCATAAATGTATCCACCAGAATTTAGGTCAGGAAAAGACTGCTCATTCAAATTGTGTAATTGGAGAAAAATTGAATGAAGGAGAAATTTGAAAAGGTGTTCCAAAGTATAGGGAAAGTGGAGTGGGCCACTGAGGGACAACTTCTCATGTCTGTAGCCAAAGAGGGATGAGGAGGATTGTCACAGAGATAGATCGAGAAGCCTACCTTCAGTTTCAGTCTTTTTAGCTGAACATAGAATAACTTCCCAGAAATGTTAAAGGCTTGTGTGCAGCAGTCCGTGTTCCTCGTGTGAGGTATGTACTGGAGAAAGCCCATTTTCCTTCTCTTTATTCTTACAACACAGTCAAAAACAGGGCTATCTGATGACTTTCCTGCCACATTCTCCCCAAATGTACCAGGGTTATAATTAATGGAAAAAAATCAATTTAACGTTTTCTCATCAGTACAAACCTGCCTCATTTTAAAGGGACAAATTTGGAACTTTAGGAAGAAGTCAAATTGTTTAAGAGAGGAATTTCAGCAGAAGTTCAATATTAGAATAGAATGCAACTTGCTCTTCAGTAAAGAGTTCATTCTACAGTGTACTGCTTGAACTTGCCCTCAAGATTTCAAGTATTAGACCTTTACTGATTATTCCTGATCCTGCTCATATTTTATGACCACTCTAACATAGTGCCCCTGGATTTTGGGAGAAAAATATGTGTCCTGAGACTTTCATCAATAAGCCTTAATTTGTTCTCTAGAAAGGACTCCAATTTCCTATCTCTTAAATCTTCAGTTAGTTAAATATTGTGATCTCTCTTTTTTTAGGCCTTTGTCATTCTGATAAAAAATGAACAACTTTTTATTTCTCCATTTTAATCATCTCTTTCCAACACATCAAATCTAAATATAGTCTCTAACCTGATTAGCAAACTACCATGTAGCCACCAACAATCTAGTTTGCTGTACTTTCATTAACAATGTTTGCTAGAAATAACTTTTTTAGTACCTTCTACTATACTTCTGGTGTACACTAAAGTTGTTAACTAAAGCTACTACCCCTCTTTGTAAACTTGGTAGATAAATATTTTACAATTAATTCTATTGGGTTAGTTTCAAGTTCTTGATAAATTTGAAAATTTTTTGTTTGGCATATTTTCATCTCATTATCAGTAGCAAAGCACTTTCTCCTCTACAAAAGTGGCCAGCATTGCTCCCTTTCACCTCACTGGCTGGAGCACACTCTGCATGATTTATGCACAGCTAATCTTAAGTCTGGTGCTTGGCCAAATTAGTAATTAAAGATTCTCCCCTCAGTGTAAGGCAAAACTGTGTGGTAGGTGCCTTGATAAATTTTATTTGTGTTGCCTTTAGGCTTTAAAAGTCATTCTCCATAGGAAAGAGAACTCTTTCCCAGAAGGCTTGTGATCTTTCAAAATACCAAGGTTGCTCTTCATGACTTGGCTTCATTACATTAATATATTTAACCAATTGACAGTGATCATAAGATGAGGTATAACCTGCTACACTGATATGAGTTTCAGACAAGGCTAAATATTTTGGCTCTGAAATTCATTCTCAAAAAGTACCCAAAATTTCAAGTATTTATCTCAATTAACATTGACAGTGTATAAAATTAGGTTGCACATGATTTAAGAATTGCACTTTTCCTCTTGAAATTTCTGACTTATAGATTCCCAGGCTGAGCAAAAAATCTGTTTGGTTCCTCTGTTTGACTCAAGTTGTTCTCACAAAATGCAAACATACGCAAAAACATTGTAATAAACCTCAGTGTTTAGTCATGTTCAGTAAGACCTCAAAAGATATTTGCTTTGAACTTCATTCTAAAAATGGGCATACCTTTGTAAGAATGGAAGATATCTTCTTACTCTCTATGATGTGGTTTGGCCTTTTATAGGGTCCCAAACTAACTTTGTTGTACACAGCACACTAAATTCATGTTTTGGACTCAGAATTAATGGAAAAAATCCTTCCTATAGAACATCTTGAGACTGTAGTCCTCAAAGGGGCAATAGCTTTAGACCACAAAGGAAAAATTGTGCTGCATCAAAGGGGCCTGGCTGATCATCATTAGGCCCACACTCTGTGCCCCATCTTAGATTTAATGAAGAATTCAAATTGTAGTTCATTAGTTTGTTCAGTCTGGTATCACTTTGTGGTTTCTCCTTAACATATTTACTCTACTGATTGATCTATGAAGTCTATCCTATGTACCAATGAAACAAATTCCTGCTGGATAAATTCTCCTGGAGTCAAAGTGATTTATTTCTTTAGTTCATGCTACATTTTGGGGGACTAATATTACAATGAATGAATTATTAAATAAAAATTGAGTAGGCTTATGAGGTCGAGGCAATGGTGTACGTACACTACAGTTAGTGGAATGTGATCACAAAGATACCTTCTGAAAGTAGCTTTTTCTATATATAGTACTTTCTTACTCTGTTTTCTAAGTTATATCCAGCTTCCCTGCTTATGACACTGCAAAATGCCTTGCCTATTTTAAAGAGGACTTTTGATTTTGATCTCTTCTCAGACAGACTATTTTAGTGGTGGGTCAGAAGGTCTCCTTATGATGGCAATTTCAGTTGGGTCTTATTCCTTTTTTATTCTCACAGTCTACCTTGAGTATTTTTGTTTATTCATGATTTGGGGATATTATCTAACTCACAAAAATATAGTTAATTACTTAAATATCTTTCTCTACTTTGTATTTAATTTTCTTTTGATTTTACATAGACCTAAAATATGACTTTACTTCCATTTCTTCCTACTAGAATCTCCATGATTTTGTTATTTTGTACTATTCAAAACTGTTATGTCTTTTTCCATCTTCTAACCACAGCTTCTACTATATTTTATCTATTAAATCAGAAATTTGTGTTCGTAATAATCCTTAGTCCTTCAGTAACAATTGTGAAGTGACTCTGAGGTGCCAAATGCCATCAATGGTAAAAAGATAAATGTATTCATGATCAGGGATCCTTGGCATCTTTAGACTAAAGTGATGCTGTGCCTCTACCCATGGCATGAATAATCCATGAGGCTGAGGAGAGCATATCCACCTGGAACTTGACTGTGTGCTAGGTACCAGGATCCCGAATCCCTTATGTAAGCCTTCTTCTGGGACCTATTTAGACCTCTTTCCCGAGCTCATTGTTTCCAACAGCTCAACTCTAGCCCTAAGTAGTATGGAAGAACACAGAGACAAGCAGGCAGGGATAGCCACATGCACAGTCACAAAACCTCCAGGATTCTGAGGTGTTGGGCAGGGTGATGGGGACAAGGGGTCAGGTGTCAGCACTCCCTTGGTGCTCTCTTTTCTGCCAAGTGGTGTAGAACTTGAAGTACTACAATAATTCTACCTCTGAAGCTGGCCTTCCAAGTCTGGTGGACTCACTTAACAATTACTTACTTAATAACTCACTTTACTTAATAATTAATTGGCAGAGTGAGCTGTGTTTGACAACTGGTCCCATGCCTTGCCAATGTTAAAATAGGTTATGTAGAGCCTAAGATACTGTAGAGACTACTTCTAGACAATTTGGTCAGTGGGCAAACTTTCTAATAGTAGGGAGTCATGGAGTATATGATGGGGCGGGGTAGGGACAACACAAAAATGTGGGCTGAGGGAGGCTTCCTAGAAGAAGTGGCCTTAGATCTGAGACCTGCCAAGGTGTCTTACTAGATGACATCAGGAAGAGGGAATGGAATGTACAAAGGAATAGCTTGAAAAGGGAAGGAACAGAGAAAGAGGAGGCACTGACTACTGGGGACCTGGAGGTTCTGCAGTGTGACTTGAGTTCTGGGGCAGGTTCTTGAGCTGACAAAGGAGATGATGGGAAACAAGGTTTTGTTAAGGATGATTTTGTTCTTTTATCAACAGCTAATTTCACTTGATTTCCGTTATTTGCTTCTTCTTAGTTCTGATGCTCCGGGCTTTTAAAAGTACTCCTTTATTCATCACCAGTCAATCCTTCATTTACCTCTGAATTTACTTCTGAAAACTTATTTGTATGTGATGCTACTCAATAATTACCTCTCATCTAAAGTACAAGACTCAAGCCAGGTGTGGTCACATATGCCCATAATTCAAACTGGAAGGCTGGAAGGCTGGGGTAGGGTGGCAAAGTCAAGGCCAGCTTGAGCAATTTAGCGACTTAGTAAGACCCTGCCTTGAAACAAAAAATTTAAAAATATGCAGATGTATCTCATTATGAAGGCCCTGGGTTCAATCCTCAGTACAAAAAAACAAAAACAAAACTCTTCAAGTGAAGGTGATACAGAAAAAAGAATAAATTAAGAAATAGTATGTGACACGTGAGTTCCTCACAATCAAATCACCTTCCTTTTATCTTATTAAAGAATTAATCATACCTCTAATTTTCACAGATTTTGTAGTACTAGCTTCTGTTTCTCTTTCATTCACTATAAACTTCTTAAATATTAGTATTAATATTCCTTACACTGGTTGATAATGATGACAGCCAGAGTATTTTTCTTGTCTTCCATGTCTTATAGATCTTACTTCATTTTATTCTCACAGTAATCCTTGAGCCAAATGCTGTTATCACCATTTATAGATGAGGAAATCAAGACCCAGGGAAGTTGTGTGATTTGCCCAATGGCCATGAGCATAAATGGCAGAATTGGAGTTTGAACAGTCAACTTGCTTGACTCCAAAGCCTATTCTCTTATTTCTCCTGAACATCACCCCTTTTGTCACCTTCTGACAGTACATAGATTCCAGGCCCAGTCTTAGTCTGATTAGCTCATGTTAAACATATACTAAACCAAAGAAATAATGTGTGTAGAGATTTCCTCTTCAAAGTATATTAAAAACTGTGGATAAAACTTCAAAGTTGTTAACTGTATTACAGTAATTGGAGTAAGTTGAAGACTTCCTCTGTCTTCCCACTCCAAGTCACTTCTCTTATGGATTTGGAGGTGACTGCTTTTTCTTAGGCAACTGATTATTCTTCTACCCATTTCCCCCCAGCAAGCCACAACTCTTGTCCTGACACTGTGCCAAGCTTGTGATCGGCTAGATGTTGTTTATTTGTGCATTTTGTTTATTAAATTGGGACCTTAATTTTATAGATACCATTCTTTTCAGACTACTTTTGGAATCCCAAAATAAAAAGTTAGCCTTTTGCTAGTCAATGGGTTAAGAATTAAAAAAAAAAAAAACTTATGACTTTTAAATGCATTCCTATATTATATGACACACATTTGTTTATAAATCAATGAAAAAAAGTTTCATATTTGTTTGCAAATCAATGAAAAATTTTTTACAAAGTTTTCATTAATATGTATTAAATGTGAAACTTATTTTGTTGTTGTTGCATAAAAATACCCAGAGACATATGTTAAAGGAAATAAACAGAAAATTATTTGTTTCCATTCATGTGTTAAGAGAAAAAAACATTCCCTATAGATAACTGCCTAGTAGCATTACTTATCTGAAAAATCAGTCACTTTTTAATGTTAAGGAAACACAGACTGAGAATACAAGAGAGACAACCTCTTGGCATTTCATGTGCTTGGGTATCAACTTTCTTCCATGTTCCCATCTGAGTCACAGTTCAGGAAGTTGCTCATTTTACCCACTTAGTCACTTTGCAAAGACACAGATTAATTTAATTTTAAAAGAATACATTATATGTTTGGTTTAAATTATGAGACTCATATTCATGTTCACTGACCTTGGAGAATTTATCCAGGTACTTTACAGATTCCAAAATGGCATGTATTGATTTTTAAAAAGAGCTTAATGGAACATAATTTAAAAGTTTAATTATTTCAAAAGGTAAAAATCAAAATTGCCAACTGAATTTTATGAGGTCAGTTTCATAATTAGATTAGCATAAAATTAAATCAGAACATATAAGTGTTCTTAAACTCTTTGGCTAGATATATGACCAATAATGACCACTTTACATGGAATAAGAGATTTGGATCAAGAGGGATTAAATAAGCGGCCATGGAGACATAGCTACCAACAAATGGAGTATTATAACCTCTCTAACTTTTTAAGAGTTTCACCTGGACCTTACAATTATGCCTATAATATATAGTTTAATATTAGAAGTGGATATCTATTTATTTTAAAACACGTTCTTATTGCAAAATTAAACACAAAGAAAATCAAATCAAATCAAATCTATGGCTTACTTATTTAATAGAATGAGTACATTACCCAGGTCAAGGGATATAACAACGCAAATATTGTAACTGAGACGTTCCCTTAGTATGTAACGCTCCAGTCACAACCTCTGCCTCCCACCACAAATGAAAACTAGTCTGAATTTTATAATAATCAATTACATTTAAAAAGCAGTTTCATTTGCCTAACTCTGCATCCCTTGACACTGTACTTAACCTTGTCAACTTTTGAAAATTGGATATTCATTTAATAAGGGTCTTTTGATCTATAGGTTCTTGCTGCATTGATTGTTTTTTATTACAATTAATCCTTTTTTTTTTTTTTTTGAGACAGGGTCTCAATATGTAATTCAGTAGTTCAGGCCAGCCTTGAACTCACTATGTAAACCAAGCTGGCCTGAAACTCACTGCAATACTCCTGTCTCATCCTACCGAGTGCTAGGATCACAGGTGTGTGCCACCACTCCCGGCCTAAAAAAGTGTTTTTGAGTTGTAATTTTTTTCATATATTCTCATCCCTCCTGTTTGTTTAAGTGCTTTGCTTCAGGTTCTCCATACATTTGATTTTCTATATTTTTGACATTTATCATTTCCCCTAAAATCCATTTTTAGAAATGGCAGGAATCTGGCAAGTTCATAGAGCTGTACATAACTTGACAAAGCAGGAGGCAGGAAAATTAGTTTCTTTTTTATTTTTTCAACATTGCCTCTTGTTACTTACTAGTTCTCTTAAAGCATCATTATTTCTTCTTAGTCTTCATTTCCAAAATTTTTGAAAAACCTGTAATTCTTTCCTGAGTTCTGTCTCTTCTTATATAGAAACCATTTTTGAATACTTTTGTTTTCAGTAATGTGAAAATAAACATCCATAGTAGCAAATTTTCACAAAGAAAAAATATGTATTAATACATATTTTTCATATTTTAAAGGAAAGTTCTATTCCAGAGCTACTTATGAATTCCAAATCATCAGGAATTGTTTTCTACACTTTCAGTAACAATATTTATTCACTGATATTTGAAATTGACAACTCTTTTATCCTACTCCTTACCATCTTTATGACTTACAGAAACTCTCTTTATCCAGAGCCAGCTAAGACCTATAGTTTGTGTCCATTCCTTCATTAATACAATCACTTTTCAAGCATTTTTAAAAATCTGTATTGCCAGAACTTGTACCAGGGCTTGGGAAGCAAAAATTAATAAAAATTGTTTTTGTCTATGTGTGTATACTCTAACAACTTTCAGTTTGGTAGAAAAGACAGACGGTGGGACCAACATTAAAATAAAATGATATTGTAGTGCTTTGATAAAGACTTGCACAAATCAAGGTACCACAATAAGATTTGGGTGAGGGGGCCAGGCATGGCTTCCTGACTTGAAGTAGGCTGGAGGCGAAAGAAGCTACCAAAGAGAAGGCAGGATCTGGGATGGGAGCAGGAATCTGGCAAATTCATAGAGCTGTACATAATTTAGCAAGGCAGGAAGAAGGAAAATCATTTTATGGGTAAATCATGAAGACATATACACTTATAAAATAATAATAGTGTACTTTAAAGTTACTTAATCTGAAGTTTTCACCACTCTTTCAAGTCTATTATGTCATATGAAAACAACAGTGTGATTCTATTGTCTGAACATCAGCAATGAGGAAACTCAGCTTTAGAAGAAAAGTTATGACTCTTCAAGATCTCAAGACTGATAATTTGTTGTGTTGGCATATTGACATTTCAAAAAAAATGAATGAATACTATTTTTTCTTTATGATAATAGTGAAATAATACTAGTTTTGACATAATAAATTAATCAATCTATACCAGAAAAGGTACAGGGCTGGTACAATGAGTAGTTCAATGTTAAGTGGATCTATCTAATCTAATTCGCCAATAACATACACTTCAGTCTATAAGCCATCCCTCTTAATAATCATTAACACCACCTATCTATTTTTACATTCACATCTTCTCTTGTCCAGTGTCTACTGATTAAAATAACCACTTTCCCCGAACATGAGGCTTCTTATTACTGTTTTCTTTTCCACTTTTTAAAAAATTAAGACTGCAAAAAAGTGAAGAATAAAAAGATTTATGTTTTGGGCAGAAAAAAGAAGGAACGCTGCAATGTTTTAAACACTCCAAAATGTAACATACTTAGTATTGTCAATATTTCCATTATTGCCTCTGTTCTTTTTCATTCTTTTAAGTAAAGTCTTTAAGGTAAGGACATTACCACTAAAGTTACCATTTAGCTTAGCATGAAAAGCTTGGAAGAAAAGCTGCAAGTTGTTTTCATTTTAATTTAAAAGTTTGTTATGCATATAAGGATAGAGTATCTTTTGTTCCTTCTGAAAGGACACATTTGATCAAACCTGAAATTTCTGATTAGTGGTACAAACACTTTACCAGTGGATTTTAAAAGCAGAGTAAGTCATAAGACATCCTACAATGCCCCTGCTTTATGGTTTTCAGCAAAGCTAAAACAACTATCTTCTCTGTGACTCATGAGGTCACTTTCAGAGAAAGATAGTCTGCACTTTTATGGTGTTTGTCTATAAAGTCAGGGACAAATTTTCAAAAACATCTTTAAATTTGATATGAGAAGACATTGCAAAAAATGAAATATGAAACGATTTATGTGGGTTTGAAAACAAACATAATTTTTAATTTCTTGAATGCATTAATGATTTCAGAGACTTCTGAGCTTTCCAGAAATTTCTAAATTTCCACAATCATACACTCTATTTCTCCCAGCTGGGAATAGATATCAATATCATTGCATGTTCTCTTTGACTTCAATACCATAGTAGTTACCACCTGCACAATTTGTCCAGTTCTGAAGTTGAATTTCCGTCTCTTCGTTGTCTGTTATAAATTCAATCACCTTGTATAATAGTGCAGTTAGAAAAGCACAACATATAGCTACTATGTTAGCCGCTACTTATGGAAACTCACAGTATGAAATTAAGAAGTAACACAGAGTGGTGATCTTTCTGCATCTGAAAATATAGTACATATTTCAGTGCATAGTATGATTGGTGCTCTTCCTTATAATTCTTACAGTCTCAAATATTTGCTCTGTGGTGCCTGAAGCCTTGCACAAAATTTCCCCTTTTCTCTGGTATGAGTCTTTGTCCTTATTCAACTCTTCCATCAGGTTATTTTTCTACAACTAAGTTTGAAAATAATTTTCCTCAAATGCTACTCTCTGCACTTTTCTTCATCATATTTGTGCACGGTACACCAGTTTTCAACGCACGAGAACTGTCAGTATGTGCCTGTTAACTAAATGAAAGGCTACTGTGATGGTTGATGGTGTCAACTTGAGTAAGAGAAGCTCAACTAAATTGACTCAGCAATTCCATACTCTAGGGTGTGGAGGACCCACCCTAGGGCAGCTTGTCACCTGGGTGGTATAAAGGGGAAATGAAGAAGGACAAATCTACTTCTATGTTTTCGGAGGAGCCCCACTCTTTGCCTTCATCTTGGATGTCATCTCTTGGCTTCCAGTGCAGGCTCTCCAGCTTCTAACACAGATCTTTCAGCCTTCTGGTATAGACTCTTCAGCCTTCCATTGCAGACCCATTGTCCTCCTGATACGGACTTGTATGGGACACTGCAGTGAACTCCAGACCTTTGATGGGATCCATCTGTCTCCAGTAGGCAGACCTACCTTCTGCACTCTTCCACATCTGACTCTGTGGGTGGCCATTGTAATCCAATCTTGTAAATTCTTACAAGAATTTGTGTATCTTTTATTATATCTGTTTCTCTAGTGCCACTGACTGAGCTACCTAGCTATCTAACCTTTTCCTCTTATGTTTTCCCATGGCACCTTGGTCATACTTGTGTAAAGTAAGTTTTGGTCTGTATTCTTATTACTTGTAAATCTGTTTTCTCAAGGTAAGCTTTTTATGGTAGGGATTAGTTTTTGTTCAGCTTTTGTCTCAACACCCAGCACAGTACATGGCACCCAACAGGAGCTTGATACATGCTTGTAGAGGAAACAGTAGGTGAAGATTTATGGGTCCCTTGGTTTCAGAAATGCCTTGGCCAGCCATTTTGAGCTCCTATCCTGGTACAGGTGACAAATACCTCAAGTACTTCTTAAAAAGTACTCTGTGTTAGAACTGTTGTTTACTTTCATTTGGAAGAAGGTAGAAAGAAAGAGCATTTCAGCAAAGTTTGGAAGCAAATTAAGACCTGAGATCATAGATATATGTTTATCAATAAATGTGCAGTACAGGAAAATGCCAGTCTGTTTGTATTTTGTCTAAGGATCAGTAAGAGGTGAACAGAAAATACTTAATTGACTGAAACAAGAGAGGCATGAAACAGTGAAAAATGGCAATGTATTGAGGAGCTTGTGGATCTAATTCTACCTCTGTCTCTATGACATTCCATCTTACTGAGACTATTTCTTTAACTCTACAATAACCAAGAAAATGACAAGAAACTTCTCTGACAGCTAACACTCCATCTGATATGTTCAGCAGTAATCATGTTAACTTTCTTCTCCAACTTTCTCTGAGTTTACAATATATTTTCTAATTCACATTTAAAACATTTTTATCTTAACTATGATTATATTAGGAATTTATGATAAGTGAAAGCATATTTCAGGAAATACCTTTTAAAAATTTTTTAAGGTATAGTTTTCATGTCTTCTGTCCTTTTCCTCCTTCACACGCCCCCTTCTTCCTCTTTTGTATCTCCTTTACTCTATTTGTTTTTCAAGGGAAATTGCATTTGGATATTTTTGATTCATTTCCAGGTGATTACCAAAATATTATGTTGTGAGAATGACTTGATATTTAAATTGTCAATTCTTTAAAATTAAGTCAAGATGGACTGAAATTGATAGCTTTGGGCTTTGAAAGGGATTTCATTTCATTAGTGCCCCCAGTGGGAGGAGGAGGTAATCCCAGGCTTTCAGTGGTCCTATGTTGGAAATGGGAAACCTAAACCAGACATATTGGATTGAGCCTCGTGACTGAGGTTATCTCTTTTGACCCTAAGAATGAGATGCTGACATCTTATTCTTTGCTTTGTCCCATTAGCCTTGTGCTGCATTTCTAGCCCTCTCTTCAAAATGGTCATTTCCCTTGTATTTTCTTCCTAGGTTATGTTCCTTGTTCATTGTTGCTACCTGGTCAATGATTTATGGATGACAGTTGCAGCCATATTCTGGTTCCTGAAATAAATGATGTTATGTATGTTTCTCCTACCATTGTACATAATAATCAGAGTCTGATTTTCCTAAGAATAATGATACTTAAGAATGACAGAGGATTGTAATGGGAATACATGTGCCATAGTAAGTTATGGGTGTATTGAAGAAGGCTAGGCAATGGGAAGTTTTTAAAGGCAAAAGAGAAAAATTTATGTAATCTACTTAGATAAAAAGTTCACTGGTCTTGGGGACCAAGACAGGAGTAGACATCAGCTCATTGGTGAAAGCAACAGTTGCTGGTGCCAGTTCTATGAAGAGCATGTTGTCTGAATTCTTATTTTTTTTGGCACCAGGGATAGAACTCAGGTCCTTGTGCTTGTGCAGCAGGCAGTGAAACCACTGAGCTAAATCCCCAGCTCTGTCTGAATTTTTATAATTGTAAAGGTCAAAGAAAAACTTAATTACACAAATCTGCATACATACATGAGAGGTGTGCACATCTTAGGGTGTGTATAAAAAGATAAATCTCTTCTCAGCCTTTAGTCAGTCTTAAGAAAGTTAGGCAGAAGTCCTCCCTCTTCATAACTTCCTGACTCTAGTTTTGTCAATCTGATAGGTAAGAAGGATTTCGTCTTAGTATCAACAACTTTCATACTCTTTTCCACTGGTGTAAATATTCAAAAGACCTGGCACTGTGGAAAGAAGCAAGGCTGCCAAGAAACCTGTTCTATTAGTATTTGATCATCAAGAAAACTCTCAGTCACTACCAGATCTTAGTAGCAGACCACAAATGGCCAAACAAATTGGAAGAACTATTGCACTCAAGCTCTCAGGAAATGAATCTCCCTGTTCAGTGAGCAGCTAGGAGCTGCTTTCCACTGCCTTGCTGTTTGCCCTCTTATGTTCAGAGGCCTGCCAGGCAGGCTTCACATGCTGGCTGCCCAGAGAGCACATTTGTAACTCCAAGCTGTTTGCTACCTTGTCCTCTTACCCCTGGCAACCAAATCAAAATAGAAGGGATTATTAGCATGCAAAGGACCAGTTCTGTCACATGCAAAAGCCACACTGGAAGAGACGCAGAATTCCTGGCTAGTTGTTCAAATGAGGGGAGATAGTGTATCTGAAGCAAGTTTCCGGTCCTCTCTGTGCAGTTTGAGTTAAATTCCTCATGGCTTAAGGGACTTATTTAGATTTGATTTTTTTTTCCAAATAGTTTATGCTTTAAGAAAATAGAAGTGCCTTATCTCTTTCACTATTTTTTCCCATTTTATCCATATTTCATCCAAGTTTGGAAGCATTTGGAAGCATTTCAACTGCAGCATATTGATTTTTTGCTAGTAGAAAACATGATTTGGAAAGAAATATTACCATCTCTGTGGTTTGACCTGTGCTTTCCAAGGTTTTAGGAATATTGACATTTTACCTGTAGCTTAATTTTTGTTTTGACATGATGCCTTCTCTCCCTCCAAGTCTGTTAGAGGATATATCAAAAGTTTTTTTCAGTTAAAGTAAATTTAATATTTTATTATATATTTTTTTCATTTCAGTGAGGTAAAAAGATTGTCAGACTGTAATTCAGTACCACTGATGTTTTACCTAGCTCCTTGACTTTAATCACTTTACTCTATCCCTCCTGGCTTCAGTGTCTCTACATATCAAATTGGCCTGAGGATGTCATACCCTCGAATTGTAGTGGAAAAACAGTGAGATAATATATGTGAGTGTTCTTGAAAAGTTAAAGATTCTGTGGAAACAAATGTAAGCTTTATTCACTTTTATTTAGTTACATTTTAAACACATATGGTATCCTAGAATTTATCATTTCATGATATATGGCAATTTATTCCAAATGTCTCTGGCTGTGGAGTACAAAAATAAAACTTGTCCAAACTGACAATTTGTTTGAAAATTTGAGATGCATGTTTAATTCTGTGTTTAAATTACAATGATTCCAATCTCAGTGGTTATGAGTGCTCAATGAAGTGCTTGTAAAAGGCACAAATAATAGAGAATTTAATAATTAAATGCTAGTAAAGTGAGAAAGACTGAATGTAAAGACTGGATTTAAAAGTTAAGGATGTGTTCTCTTTCCATACAATATTTATTAAGTCAGGTGATAGATCCTCACATAAATGTATAGAATACAGATCTAGTGACTGCTTTTCTTCTCCTAATTTTAAGCACTTACGAAGAGAATTTTTAAATTTAAAATTCTGCTCTGAGATTTAGTTACTATTCTAGCTGGTTATTTGTTTTCATGAACTAAAATCCACTGAAAAGATGTCTTACTGCCTTGAAAAAAAATCTCCTTCAGAATATTCAGTTGTCAAATTGATAACATCACAAGTCAGCCGAGAAGGCTGGGGAAGGGTGAGGGTTGGGCACAGCTCTTCGACCTCATTACCTTCCATGATCATCCTTTCTGTCCCCTTCTCTTAACTTTCTCAACATCTCTTACTCTTTCCTTCTAGGGAGAAGTCTCCAGTGGAGGATCATCACTGAAAAACTATACTGAAGAAGTGAGTTTCAAGGTGGCCTTGTAAACATAGCCTGAAATCAGTGGATCATGTAAGACGGAACACTCAATTTGGGCTTTCTTCACTTACCTGTAGGGTTCCTAATCCATATATGTTCACTGGTCATGTCCAGAATAATAATATATCACCAAAGTAACATTTGTTTCTCATTGGTAGAGAAATGAGAGATGACTATATCAATTTAGTCATCCTGATCAACAAGGTAAAACTTCATGAACTTGGTACTAACATATCTTTTCATTCACAAAGCATTTGTTGATAGCCTAATAAAAAAAGAACTACATGTTTTATATTGACATGAACAAAAGAAAAAAAACAATCATTGTTCTTATTTAAAGGACAAGCTAATACCTGGTGGGCATTCATGCATGCGATAAATGCCCATCAAATTGTTATTTGGCAAGCTGTTACGCAGAATGCTGTTGTAGTAATTTAAATATATAGTATAATTTTCTTGCAAAACCCTTTAGATTCTTAAGCTTATTGTTGAAGATATTAAAGGGTCTTTTATGTCATTTGACTGTGGAATAATGGCAAAATATAAGAGAATTCTCAGGAAAACCAGTGGACAGAGGCCGTAGGACTTGCTCTGAAGCCAAACTACAGTGGTCACTAAATGAGCCATGTGAATCTGCTGCAGGTGAAGGGGACAGGAAACAGCTTGGTGATAATATCATAACAGTACCAAATATTTGGTTTGAATGTTACTTCTCAGTGGGATAGTATCTGTTTCTCTAATTATTCCAGACAAAAGTCATCCTGTGCCTCCTGAATATGCTACATATATTTATTCAGAATAGTGTACCAATACTTTAACTTGCCTCCAAGTATCACTTAGACAGGAAAATTAGAGTGCATAGCAGTTTTTTCAGGTTTACATACTTATTTAGTAGTGGCTGAACCTTTGCCAAAACACATGGAGAAGAAGTAACAAAAGCATAGAAAAGAACTAGATAGATGTTTAAGTTCAGGTTGGAAAAGTCAAAATACTTGTATATGGAGAAAAACACCTGTGAAATGGAAACACAAACACTGAATTTCAATTCTGTGAATTTGGTGCAGAGATTAAGGAGACCTCATAAAAACAATTTATGTTGCCCAAAAGCAGGAAGACACTATTTTCAAGGTAGGCACCAGCAGAAGCTCCCTTTGGGATTTGATGGTTGCCTAAGTGTTTGGTTTAGCAATCTCTACTTTTTGGTAGAGCTGAAGCTGGTGAGCCTCCGAGAATGTGTTTTGATGTCTTTTGTGATGTGACCTGTCTAGTTCCAACTGAGGAGGATACTGAGGTACTGACACTACAGAAACATTAGTATGAATCTTATTCTAATTCTGAAGTTCCTATCTTTGTAGTTCCCTGCTTTCTCTGTAATTACTAATGTTTAATGGATGTGTTCATATTGTATATAACTGTAAATGCTGAATGTGGCAAGAAGTTGAGAATTTGTGCCTTCTCATTGGAAATGTTTGAAGGCCTTGCTCCTCAAAGTATAGTCCTCTGGCCACAGTGTCAGTATTTGTAAGAAATATAAAAACTCAGGACTTTCTGAGTCCACAGGAATCAAAATCTTTATCCTAGCATGAGCTCCATGTGATTCATAAACACAACTGAGTGCTGAAAAGTACTTCTTTAAAGTGTTCTTTCCAATATTATTTCTAGACACTAACTGCACACATCCAGGAAAACACCAAATTTTGTCAACTACTGGTGAAGAACACAGCTTTGTCAATAAATTGACAAGTTCTCTTTACTCATCTAACTCCCAATAATATTATATTTTGTTTATTGGAGGAATAAATTCCTCTAGCTTGTCATATTCATTACAGATTTTCAGTTTGAGTTTTGCAAGTATTTGTGAACTGCCCAATGTAAACCTTGCTTTCCTTTGTGATTTAATATTACATCGTATTTTCATTTATTATTGATTGGTACTTATATATTAACTTTCTTAAACCAATAAATAATCATCATTTATAGTAAAACTGTATGACTTTGATTAGTGAATTATTACCATTAATAATTTTTTAGCAGACTTTTATCCATTTGATGCTTAGAAAGTATACATTCAAACTCTTCTTCATTGAGAACAAACATATTTAGAATATGAATCAAAATTACACTATTTTTTTCTCACTTATTATTTTATTTCACTTTTGCCCTTTTTTTCATGTTTGGGTCAGTAAACAATAAAGAACAATATTTGTAAATGTCAGAAGCATTGAAGTTAAAACTACTAGCAAACATTTCCTTTTATTTAGTATACACTAAAACTGAAATAAACAATAGTGTTTACATTTTTTATATATTTAACATTTCTTACTAAAGTTTAAACAACTCTGTAGTTAACCATCTCTGAGGTTTTTTTCATGTAGTCTTATAATAAGACAGAATCATAGCCACATGACATTAGACAATTTTGTTTAGAAGTAAATTAAAACTGGAGAAACAATATAGTCTCCCTTAAAAGTAAGGTTAAAATGTAAGTTTTATTCTATATTTTCTAATGTTTTGTTTTTTAAGACTAGTATTTATATATTTGATTAAATAAAAAAGAGATATCTTAAATAGTTTGCTTTCTCTAATCCTCAAAATAGCTCTAAGTAAAATTTTAAAAGTTCTATCCTCTTTATGTATAAGCCACTTGATAACTCAAGATAAAAATAATTTTGTATCATAGAAGTTTTAGCTTTTAGAATAGCATTATTAATGTTCCTTGATAAAATATATAGAACAGAAAACAACTTATAAAATTCAAGTACTTCCAAATCTTGATTGTCATACCTTTTGTAGAGAAGCTAATCTGTTTAAAATGTCACATTGGTCCATATGAAAAATTGGGAATCAATATATCTCACTGGTTTAAAATCCCCTAATCATTAACAAGATATAATGTAATATAAATATACATGCATCAGATAAGTATTATCAATTTAAATGGTTGAGAAACTATAAAGAAGTAAAGATTGAAGTCAATGATTTTTTAAGCTTTTTAGAAAGCAGTATAAAGAAGTCCCTCACAGCTTCAAAAAGTTAGTTGGTGAAGGACAGAACACACACATGGGAGTGTGAACTCAAGGTGCTAAGTGACAGCTTCACAATCTCTAAGGATGTCAGACGGGAACAGCAACACAGAGAGCAAGGGAGCCCTTTTCATATCTGTTGAGGTAGATCTTGCCAGCTATACCATCTGAACCGGAAAGGGGATCAGTTTTATGCAAAAGAGTACCTCGGAATCATTTCTTATGCCAGTTCTGGCCTGCCTGTCTTATTCCTCTTGTGTTGTATTCTGTGATCCTAATGCAATGAAATTCCAGTTGTATTCCTGATGGAGAGTACATGATATTGTCATCTGGAGTAGATAGAAAGATAAATTACTTTTTATTCTTGATAGAGATTTACTTTTTAAACAATTAAAATAACTTTTATTTACTGTTGAAATTTTATTCTACATAGGAAACAAGATTTTTTTCTTCAGGAAAAGCCTATATGGTCATTGAAATTCATTAGGAATAGACAATAATCATTAAGAATAGTTATAAAATAATTTTAAAAAGTTAGAATTGTAGCTTTCATATAGAAATGCAGTGAATATGTCAAAAATTTATAAAGCTGAGAAATTAATAAGGGAACAAATAAGACGTTATAAATTGTTCAAAGGAGAATTCAAATACACACAGATGAGGGATGCTGAAATTATTTTATAAATACATGCAAAAGTTGGCAAAATGGAATAATCATATGATGATAATCACATTCCAATGTATGGAATTTGTATTTATACAGACAAGAGTCATTTGCATTTTTATAATTTTCTACAAATTAAATACATGTAAAATACCTAGCATCAGTGAAAGATCTGGAGCTACTGTAGAATCTGGTAACTGGAAGAGTATGCTAGGCAATGACTTGTTTTTCATTGACTACTCCCAATAATCTTCTGTAATTTTTAAAGTCTTCTGCAGCTTTGCACCATAGTTCCTTGGAAAGAAAAGCTATCAAATAGAATGAGTTACATTACAAAATAAGATGGAGTTTAGTCCCTATGAATAGTGTAGTGTGCTATAGCAAATTTGTCATGTAAATTTATGTAAGAAGTTTGAATTTATTTGGAATGTTTCTTTACAATCTACCATGGTTTTTTTTTTTTAATTACCTTATTACTTCCTCTCTTTTCCTTTTCCCAGATCCTATTCATTCGAACTTACATTTCCCAAACTTAGCCAACCCTTTTTTCTTATGTCTTAATTCCTTTAACAATTCCCAAAAGAAGTGGGCTACAGAACTCTATTTCATCATAATTGTAGAGAATATTTCATTAATAATGAAAAAAGGAAGTTACTTACAAACTTGTTGATTTAACTATGTAAATTATATATGGGAATATCATTTAATAGAAGTACATGTAATTAACTCTGTAAATAGTAGCTGGGCACTGTAGGATATACAAAAAAAATTCAGTGGAAAAAAAAATAAAAGGGGGATGGAGAAAGGCAAAAGAAGGGAATTGAACTGTGTTATGTACATATACCAATTCCCTACAGTGAATGTAATAATTATCTACTGCAAACATGTACTGATAAAAGCAAAAAATAAATCAAATTTCCATATAAAAATACAGTAAATATTTCCTTGCCATTAATTCCTCTCAAGTACTCCCCCTTACTTCAAACACACTTATCCCATCATTCCTGGAAATGTGCCTTTTACTCTAATGAGGTTTTAATTTAAATATTCATCATATTTTTGATCACCCCTTGGAAATATATTTTAAACTTCTTAAAGTAGAAATTGTGTTGTGCTTTGTGTTACCATATTTTTCACATACACCATGTTTCAGACATCCTTATTTATAAAGATTCTGTTATTACAGAAGTAGAATGAAAGTGAGTAAAACTTGGAAAGATGGAAACTAATATTTGGTGCATTATTTACATACCGATACCAAAGGGGTAATGTACTTAGTTAATTCAGAATTGAAGTGGTCAATGGTCAAATTTTGAACAAAGGAACTTTTTTTCTTCTCTAAATGTACTGAACTTTCATGCCTACATATGACATGAATCACTGATTGATTGCATTCAAGGAATCCATAAATAAGCTATCCATATGGAATAACAATATTGTGAAGTTTATAAAGCACTTATTCTGTTAGCAGAGAGAATGCTATGTTGACTCAAGACTGGCAACTGTTTTCCATATGATCCGTGTCACTATTTCCCACCACTCCTAGTCCCTGGACATTTGCTGTACTCAGAGTGAAAGTGTTTTAGAAAAAGAATGAATGGCATTTCTTTTAAAAGCATCCCAGAGAACTTACTCTTGGGGATATGAATTTGTAGTACACTCAGAAATTGTTTATATTCCTGAAGAAAATTATTCAATAAATTTAGCAAAGATGAACACATGAGCTCTTGTTTTTAAAAATGTTAAAGATTTTAGCTTCTTGATCCAATCAGAAATAATTATGCTGATGGGTCCAGCTTTGGATATTCACAGTGCTGTCTGTTGACACTGATAAAGTAAACAGGTGTATTATATTACTAACTCTATTTTATGGAAAACCAAATAAAACTTAAATCTTCAATTAGTAATAATATTTATTCTGTCTTTATGATTTTAATAATTTAACGTTTCAAAGTTCTTCCCACACTACATATTTTACTGAGCTAATGTTTCATTTATTCTTTATGTAATTTGCAGCAAACAAAGAATACATAGTTAACACTGCTTATCTGTTCAGGAGTAAAGCCATATAAACCAGGAATCAATTAGCAGTATTGCCATATTGCTAGTGCAGTAGTTCTGCACTGTTGTGGGAAAAAATAACAAAATTCACTTAGTAGTTATATCCTTTGTTATGCAGATGGATTTAGTATTTGGGACAAAAAATTTAATAACCAAAAAAATTTTTTTTAGTTAACAACATTTTTTCATCATAACTTTAAGCTTTTCTGTTTTTCAACTGAGTAGCTTCAGCCTTTTGTTTTTTAACTTAGAAAACTCAACCATTAAAAAAAATTGTTCTTTAAACATCAGAGATTGCATATTCTATGTTTGAATAAAATGTAGAAATGTGATTTTTCCCTCTCTATTAATATGAAAACTTTTGAAATTTTCTTTTTGCCATATGATACATGGTTGCAAAATTTTAAATCTAGGTATCTTCACACTTGTACTGCTTCTTTGGTATAGAACTATGATGCCAAATCTAATAACTGATAAATTTTTAAAAATTCAGTTAAATTCTAAAAGTTAACATGGATTTATATGTAAGTAGTATATTGCAAGATTGAATATCTTTAAGTTTTGCTTTCTTTTCAGTACACATTATACACAAGGACCACTTTAGAAGTACTAGACATCATCTAATGTAATACCTTCACCCTCTCCAGTCCATTCTAAGAGGAAAAGTAACAAGCCCTTAGACTATCCAGGTCAAAGACTGGTCCTCCTGATCCCTGGAGCAAGGACATTTCCCTTGGATCCAGCTCTCATTTGATAGGAATTTAAGTTTCAATCCAAATAACAGACTATTTTCAGGAGTTGTTCTTGCTAAAAATGTTGTGTTCTTATATTTTAAATGAAGATCACTTTCAAAATTTTGTCTTTCTTTCAATTTTTAAAATAAACATTTTTATTACAACAGTTTTGGATTTGCTGAATTATTACAAAGATAATTCAAAGTTACTATCTCCTATATAATTTCAAGTATTATTAATACCTTATATTAGTATCTGTATTTCCCACAATTAATAAGACCATTATTGATAAATTATTAGTAATAAAATCCAGTCTTTGTCAAGCTTTCCATAAGTTTTTCCTAATGTCCATTTCCTGTTCCAGGATATAACTACACATCTCCTCAGGCTCTTTCAGTTGCAGCCTTTCTCAGGCTATCCTTGTGTTTTATGACCATCAAAGTTTTGAGGAGTACTGGTTAGATATTTTGTAGATTGTTCTTTGCTTAATATTTTTTTCATAATTGGATTGGTATAATGTATTAAAAAGAAGAATTTAGGATAAGTTCATTTTTATCATATACAATCAAAGGTACACATTATCTATACAATTTATTGCTATTAATTTTGGCCTTGATTATGTGGCTTGAGGACATATTTGTCAAGTTTTTCTACTATAAAGTTGCCATTCTTGTCTCCCTTTTCATACTATTTTTTAAAAGAAAATCATAAATTACAATTAAGGGAACAATCCAAGAGGAAGAGAGGATAATCCTAAATATATATGCACCAAGTATGAATGCCCCCGATGATACAAAACAAATACTAACGGAAATGAAAAACCAAATAAGCACTAGTAAAATTGTAGTGGGGGATCTCAATACCCCACTATCACAAATAGAAAGGTCATCTAGACAAAAAATTAACACTGAAATTCTAGAATTGAACCAAGCTATTGAACAAATGGACTTAACAGATGTTTATAGAGTGTTCCACTCCACAAAATCAGAATACACATTCTTTTAAGCTGCACATGGGTCATTCTCCAAAATAGACCACAGGCTAGCTCTTAGAACATGTCTAAGTAATTGTAAAAGAATTGAAGTTACCCCCTGTATATTATCAGACCAAAGTGCAATAAAATTGGAGATCAATAACATAAGAAACTGCAAAACTCCTACAAACATATGGAAACTGAATAACACTCTCCTGAACAACCAATGAGTCACAGAGGAAACTAAAGAAGAACTTAGACAGTTTCTACAAGTAAATGATAATGCCAGTACAACATACAGGAATCTATGGGACACATGGAAAGCAGTTCTACGTGGGAAATTCATAGCAGTGAATACTCGTATTAGGAAAACAGAGAACTCAGATAAATAGCCTAATGCAGAAACTCAAGCTCCTAGAAAAAGAAGAGCATAACAAACACAAAGCTCACACAAGAGAGGAAATTATAATGATCAGAGAAGAAATCAACACAATGGAGACTAAGACAACAATACAAAAAATTAATGAATCAAAGAGTTGGTTTTTTGAAAGAATAAATAAAATCGATAAACCTTTTGCCAACCTTATCAAAAAAAGGAAAGAAAAGGCTCAAATCCATGCAATTAAGAATGAAAAAGGGGAAGTCACAACAGACCCAGCAGAAATCTAGAGGATCATCAATACCTGCTTTGAGAACCTATACTCTAAGAAAATGGAAAACACAGAAGAAATGGACAGATTCCTAGATACATATGAATTGCCAAAGTTAAATGAAGAAGATATAGAAATTCTAAACACCCCAATTACAACGAGTGAAATTCAAAATGCAATAAAAAATTTACCAACAAAGAAAAGCCCAGGTCCTGATGGCTTCACTGGTAAATTCTGCAAGACATTTAAAAAAGAACTATCCCCTTTACTCTTTAAAGTCATCAAGGAAATTGAAAGGGAAGCAAGGCTTCCAAATTCACTCCTGGAAGAAAGTATTACTTTGATTCCAAAACCAGGGAAAGACTCAACCCAAAAAGAGAACTAAAGACCAATCTCCCTAATGAACATAGATGCAAAAATCCTCAACAAGATACTGGCAAACAGAATACAGAGGGTCATCAAGAAGATCATACATCCTGACCAAGTTGGATTTATCCCAGGGATGCAAGGATGGTTCGACATACGTAAATCAATAAATGTAATACACTATATTAACAGAGTCAAGGACAAAAACCATATGATCACCTCAATAGATGCAGAAAAGGCATTTGACAAAATCCAACACCGATTCATGATAAAAACCCTACAGAAAATTGGAATAGAAGGTCTTTATCTCAACCTGATTAAGGCTATCTATGAAAAACCAACAGCCAACATCATACTAAATGGTCAAAAACTGAAAACTTTTATGTCAAAATCAGGAACAAGACAAGGATGCCAACTATCACCACTCCTGTTCAATATAGTTCTGGAAACGTTAGGCACAGCAATTAGAAAAGGGAAAGAAATAAAAGGAATAAAGATGGGAAAGGAAGAAGTTAAACTGTCATTATTTGTTGATGATATGATACTTTACATAGAAGACCCAAAAAACTCTACCAAAAGACTTCGAGACTTAATTGACATATTCAGTAGAGTAGCTGGATATAAGGTCAACACTCAAAAAACAATAGCCTTCTTGTACACAAATAGCAGACTCACAGAGAGAGAAATTAGGGAAACAATTCCTTTTACAATAACATCCAAAAAAATGAAATATCTAGGAATCAATCTAACAAAGGAAGCAAAAGACCTCTACACTGAAAACTACAGCACTCTGAAAAAGGAGATCAAGGAGGATAAAAGAAAATGGAAAGACATCCCTTTGTTCCTGGACAGGAAGAACCAATGTAGTGAAAATGGTCATACTTCCAAAACTACTATATAGATTTAATGCAATGCTGATTGAAATTCCAACAATATACTTCACAGAACTAGAGAAAATAATCCAAAAATTCATTTGGAACCAGAAAAGACCTAGAATAGCAACAGCAATTCTAGGCAACAGAGACATGGCTGGGGATATCACAATCCCCAACTTGAAACTGTATTACAAAGCTACTGTGATAAAAATAGCATGGTACTGGAATGGGAAGTTATTTTCTATCTCTTTAAAAACAGACTCTCTGCATAAATTATTGAAAACTTCCCCTGAATATATGTTTATGTATTTTCACTCATTCATTTATTGATTCAATCAATTATTTTTATCCTTATGGACTCATAGATATTTGTTTTATATTTTCCTCAGTAACTAAATGGTCTCTTATTCATTTTTTGCTCAAATTGTTCCAGTTTTGGCTATTGATATCTTTAACTGGCTCCTTTATCCCTTTGACATACCCACCATTTTGTATGTGTATGTGTATTTGAACCCACTAACTTTTTGGCATTATAAGATGTTCTAACTTATCTTGTATATTTCCTTCCTCAAATTATTGAGTCCTAGACTCCAGAATTTCTCTGACAGCTCTGATTTTTTCATTAGCAAATGATATTGCAGACCAAGTTTTTGTGGTAAGAATGTTTGTTTCTTCTGAGTATCATTGCTGCTAAGCCTTTGCAGCTGTTAAATCATGGAGATATGAGTGTATGTAGTAACTAATATCTGCCAATTTCTATAAATATTTTTATATGTAACCGCTGTATGTGTGGAAAGCTAAAGAAGAGTTTATCTTGATGTCTCCAGCTCCAATATACATGGATTATTCTAGCCTTCTCCCCTGGTAGTCTTTAATTCCTACTCCAAGAGTGAGAAGCTATCTGCCATTTATTTATTTCATTATTTAATTTCAGAATACGTGAATGGTGTTTCAGAATTATTGACTTGTATGCCCATGAGAAACATTACCAAAGTGCAGTTCTTGCTTGCAATTCCCTTGAGTTTGGTCTTTCAGGTTCCAATCACTTTCAGAATTATTTAGGTCAGCACTTGATTCTCTATCCACTTCATTGAGATTGCTCATGTATCTTTATAATGCATTTGAATTCTTTTTGTGTGTGCATGTGGTGTTTTTGCCTTCCATCCTGGGATTCCCCAGTCTGCTAATTAATCTTTTTTTATTCATTAAGGTTCACACAATGGGATAAAGCTCTATGGGTTTCAACACATGTGTAATTCCTTGGACTCTATTATACAGAGTAATTTCACTGCCCTAAAATAGTCCTTGTGCTTTTCATATTAACCCTTCCCCCTACTCCCATACTTCTGGAAAAGTGTACTTTTATTTTTTAAAACTTTGATTGGGATTGAACTTCTACAGAAATTACCATAAAAGTCAAAGCTTAGGAAATAGAATGCTTCCTTCTTGTGGAAGTTGTTTTAAGCAAATTAAGCATTTAATGTTTCATAAAGTCATATTCCTTAAAGTCCAAGGATTGTGGATGTTTATTTTTATCATATTAATATTTGTGTGAACAAAAAAAGTAAAATAGTTCAAATTGGAGAAAAAGATCATTGAAATGGGGAAAATAATGACTGAGTTTGAAAGGTCGAAAAAGTGAACTAGCAGGTCATACTGATTTTTGTATTTTTAACTTTCAAAAATATTTGAAAAGATTTTCTTTTATACAACTGAATAAATTTCAAATTGTTACTTATTTTGTTCAAAAGGAGACCCACCTTTCCCCTCTCCTTTTTTTCACTTTTTCTTCTCTTGTCTTTTCTTTCTTATTTTCTCCTACAAAAGTATTTTCTCTATGAGTTCTTATAATAGACTTTGAAAATGCAGAGAAGAAAATAGTTACCCATGCCCTCGAGGACCTTTCATGTTATTTTTGAGGCAGGAAAATATGAAGGAGCAATGGAATACAGTAATTGTTCTATTGATACATCAAGAACATAAAGGAATAGAGGAATAAGCTTGCCTTGTAGGGTCAGGGAAGGCTTCCAGTTGAGCTGACACCTGAAATTTGGAGGAGGTTAATGTTTGAGAGAGACAGGAAATGTAGTGTAAAATATCCTGTTAGCTTACAGTTCAAGTTACCCATTAATTGCAGCTAGAGAGATGGAGGTAGAATGGAAATGGTATTATGGTTCATGAGGCTAACAAGCATGGCTCATGAAGGGCCTTGGGTCAGATTTTATTTTAGGAATAATGAGAGAGCCACTGAAAGATTATCAGCAAAGCAATGATTACATCGTACAGCTTGATAACCAGTGGGGAAAATTAGAGAGTGTACAAAACTTGGTCTTAAAATATTTCAAAGGTGGCTATTACTACAGTTAAAATAGGAGATGATAAAGGTCTACAAAGGTCTTTTGGTCAACAACAGAAGGGAAGGAGCAGCAACAAATATTGAGAAATATTTTAACAAATATATGGAATTGAAGTTGGGTGCAGTGATATGGATTGGTAGTCCCAGCTAGTCAGGAGGCTGAGGCAAAAGGATCTCTTCAGCTTGGGAATTTGTGACAAAAAACAAACAACCCTCAAAGACATGAAAAGAGGAAGGAAAGAACAAAGTAGCACTGAAGGATAAAATCCAGTGTTTCCTAAACCCTACTGATCTTCATTCTCATTAAAGAAAATTTAAACTTTGATGGGAAAGAAGCACATTTTGTGTAATTTTATGGATATTTGAAGGTAATATTTATGATATTTTCAAGAATGAGTGCTAGCATTTCCTTAAAATGTTAATTCAAGAGGAACATAGTTTAGACTTTTCTTCTTATTAAAATTCTAAATGTTATTAGAAGGAGAATGTTAAAAGTCAGTTTAGAATCCTGTGGCTCATGTGTATGACATGAAAATGAATTTCAACTTAAAGCTCTTCCCTGTCATGGAGAAATTCTTTTCATGGTTTTTGAACATGCAATTTGTAGACACTGAACTCTTCAACCATATTGGTGATTATGATATCAGTCTAGAGTTTAATGTAAAATATTTTGCTTTCTGGCAGGATGAATCCTTAAAGCAACTCCAGGTTGTGCATCAGCCATGGCTCTTGCCCAGTGACACAGAAAGCGAAGGAGTGGAAGCAGAACAAGATAAACGTGAGTAGTTACTGCTATTTATTGACAAATTGCTTTTATCCAAAGGAAATTCATAATAAAAGTATTTACTTTTCGTAACACTAAAAATCTTCTGAAAAAAAGCCAGACCTATTGGGAAGAACACTTAAAGATAAGCTATGCTTTCAGTCTGTAAATCTTGATTCAGTGATGAATAGATTGTTGCATAAAAATCCATAAACTAACTTCTTGAAAAGAAATAATTTTATTTTTCTGAATTAAACCAACATAGAATGTTGGTCAGAAATACCAGAGATGGGCCGGGGATTTAGCTCAGTGCTTTCACTGCCTGCTGCTCGAGCGCAAGGACGCGAGTCCGATCCCCGGTACCAAACAAAACAAAACAAAACAAAACAAAAAAAGCACACACACACACACAAACACAGCAGGAGAAATACCAGAGAATTATATTAGGGACAACTTTCAATTATTTCAGGGCCAGGGATTTAGCTCAGTGGTTCCACCACCTGCCTCGCAAGTGCAAGGTCCTGAGTTCAATCCCCAATACAAAAAAAAAAAAAAAAAAAATTAAATAAATAAATAAATAAATAAAATTTCAAAGTATGTGAGGGTCAGGTGATTATTATAAATGAAAATATCTTTATTGGTTAAAAGAGCAAATTTATGCATATAGAAACTGTTCCACAAATTAATATTATTACAGAACTTAAGGTAAATAGAATATATTGCTCTTGCTTAACTGGATAATAATTATAAAAAACCATAAATCATGTCCTGATCTCCAGAAAATTTGTGACATTGTCACACACAAGGGTTCTGCAATCCAGTTCAGAGATTTGTGTCTGGAGTATATAGAAATAGCGTGGAATTTTAAAATAACAGCATATCAAAACATTTTACCAGTAATACAATATTGAAAGAATTTTGTATGATAACCTACTTTCATCATAACTGGTGTGATTAATTAATAGCTCTTGCAAGCCACAACCACTAGAGATGCTTACTATGCTATACAGGTAGCATCATGGGATTCTGTATTATCGAATGGCCAATAAATTACTTTTCCAGGTAAAAAGACATTTTACAGTATCATAATCCCACTTCCATAGCCACATGATCATGTGGCTAGAAGTAGCACAGGTTAGAGAGGAGTATAATGATCAGGGTACCTAGAGTAGGGGCAAATACAATGTCACCCAGGGGCATATTCAGAAATGCAGTGAAAAACATGTTGACACTTTATAGATCCTATGGGCGGGGCACCTTCCATGGAAAACAAACATTTGGAAAACTCTTAAAGAATAATGTTCTTTAAAAAGTAGCAAAAGTTTTTTTTGTTATTTTTTTTATAAAATGGAGTACTACTCAGCCATAAAGAATGAGAAATCAGGGCCAGGGATTTAGCTCAGTGGTTCCGCCGCCTGCCTTATGAGTGCAAGGACCCAAGTTCAATTCCCAGTATCAAAAAAAAAAAAGAATGAGAAATTAGAGACATAGCTAAATGGATGCACACTGAGGCAATACTCTTAAGTGAAATAAATAGGACACACATGTGTAAATACTGAATAGTTTCTCTGGTGTGGGAAACTGAAAGTGTAAATAAGGACTGAAAGGTATAATAGATAATGTGAAATAGGAAGAAAAGGGGCAAAGGGGAAGGGAAAGTAGGAGGGGTAAGGGAAAGGAA
Source organism: Heterocephalus glaber (assembly GCF_053883595.1). Classification (NCBI taxonomy): domain Eukaryota; kingdom Metazoa; phylum Chordata; class Mammalia; order Rodentia; family Bathyergidae; genus Heterocephalus; species Heterocephalus glaber. The sequence continues at coordinate 13,384,325 of NW_028258344.1, forward strand.
AGAAGGGAAAGGAATTAATATGAGAAAGTGGAAAAAATGTAAACAAAGTCTTTGAACATAGGGAGGGGTGGAGGGGTTGAAGGGAGGGCAAGGGAATGGGGGAAAAAAGAAGAACCAAGAGAGATTACAAATTGCAAATTCCCAGTGATGAATGTCATTATCTTATATACCTAAAGTTTACCAATAAAATTAATTTTTAGAAAGTAGTAAAAGAAGAGAATACTTTGGAAGACCTTTAAGCAAGAAATCTTAAGTAAAATTGTCTAGGAACAAGCAGCGTGTATACAAAGAAGAGAGCCTCCAAATCTGAAACAATGGGGCTCAGAACTTTTATGGAAAAAAAATGCAAGCACAAGCATACTCTTCCCCCTTCTCCACCTTCCCATATATTTAAATATCACATAAGTTATTTATTCTAGAATTTGTGTTCAATACCAAATTCTTTTAAGGATTTCATAATTTCTTTATTTAAAAAACCCCAGCAATTGTGTGTATGTAATGTCTAAACACAACATATATAATTTGTGCAGTTTTACTCTGACTGTTAGACCCAACAGACAGGCACCCAAAATTGGCATAATTAGGTAAAATGTAGTTGCATGTATGTTTTGTCTTATAATGGATTGAAACAAGTATGAGAAAAGAATCAATCAGAATGCTGTGTAGTATCTGATTCCAAGTTCACACTCAAATTTCCTTTCCTAAAACCCATCAGTATCAAGACTAAAACACATAGCTTAATAATGTAAAGGAGATAAAAATCTCCAGATTTTCTTCAGTACTTGACATCTGATGCATACTATCTTTTACATATACCTTCAGGAGATTTTGAAAATAAATTGTAATTTTCTCCTCTTCTACTACAGTGCAAATTATTTGAGAGGAGTCCCCCTGTCTCCTTTGCATACAATAAGCCCTCAATAAGTATCAGAAGAGTGAATAAATGAAGGAGCAAATGAATGTGTGAATGAATGGATTCTTTTAGTTCTTTCCAATTTATTTAATGGGACAGTAAGAAATGTAAAACCAGTAATAATTGTGACTATGCATAATTGTTGTAAGATATTTGTAGTTTTATTATAATTTTAATATCAGATTCATAGTTTTATTCATAGATTTTACTGAATGGTCTATCAATTATTCTAAAGAAGGTCATTCCTGAATTCTTGTAACCATAGACCTAGAACCAAAAATATTTCATCTCAGTAATGCTGTACTGGGAAGTGACCCTTGACAATGGTAAATTGTTTGAAATAAAATCAGGGTTGAGATAATTAGGTGGTAATAGGATCCATCTGGAAATGGAATGCTAGTTAGCATTGCAGGCAGGCTTATAGCACAGACTCATACCACAGAGATGCAAATATTTTTCAAGAGTGGCTTCCAACATCCAGGTGCTGGGATATGTGCAAGTTGGAGCCACTGAAGCATTGGCGTCTCTACTCATACTTGCATTCCATACATGTGGTTTGTGGAACAGCTGGCAAGATAGATGTAGATTATCTACTTCTGTTTTCTCAGTGAAAGGAAATAACTGACATAAATCCATGTGAGCCAAGCATCTGATTAGAGTTTACTAGAAATTTATGAGTGGGAAAGAGGAAAGTTCATCATTTCAACAGTAACACCTGTTTCTTGACGCAGCTTTCTATAAATAATTCCTAGTAATATTATGCAATTCTGCAATTTCTCTTGAGACAAAATAATCATGGCAGAAAATTTCCAAATAATATCAGAATCTTTGCATCGGTACATATTTCTTATTCAATCATTTAAAGATTTAGCTCACATAAATTTTATAAATGAGCACCTTTTAAGAAAAGATATTATGAACAATTAAATAAGAAGCTTTATAAATTTTTATTATAAACAAGATAAGCAGAATCTTTTTTAGCAAAACATATATTGGTACATTTTAGATATACATAATGATAACATTCATCATAGGGAATTTGTACCAGTACATGATATATTTTGCTGCTGCTTTTTTCCCCACCCCCATGTACAAAAGCTATGTTTCCATTATTTTCTTTGATTTTTTTCTCTTTTTTATGAACCTTTGATTAAGTAGTTTTTTTTTCTTTACTATGCTTTTAGAAGAAAAATATAAATTTTAAGTACAAACACACTGAATTTTTTTTCAAAAAAAAATTATTTCAAATAATTTTTTCAAATTATAGTCTGAAGTTGCTAAATAAATCTATCTACAGATTTGTGTACCTGCTAGGTTATTCCATATTCTTGGGGAGAACTTTGAGCTTATTGAGTCAGAATTTCTGTGTATGAAACTTGGATTTCTGCATTTTAATAATTCCTTATGTGATTTTTGCCTATGCTGAAGACTAATGAAAGGAAAATTTTAATGAATCAGAAAGTTATGTTTTTAGCCTTTAAAATTTTTTTTATTAATTGTATTGGTACATTTAAGGTATACAATATAATGACATTCATCATTGGAAATTTGCACCTTTACATAATCCATCTTGGCTCTTATTTTTTCCCCCTTCCCCTGCCCTCCCTTCAACCCCTCCACCCTCCCTATCTACAAAGACTTTGTTTCCATTTTTTTCTTTTTCTCATATTAATTCCATTCTCTTCTTTCTTTCTCCCTACCCCTCCCATTTCTGCTCACAGGCCTCTTTCTTCTAACATAAATTAAGTTTGGGTATAAAATATAGGGCTAAAGAAGAAAGAAAACTCAAACATGAAGGAAGAAATGTGGAGGAAAATTGGACAGATTCTACAGACTGTGGGTTCAATGCTTACAAAATTAAGTCACTAAACATTTACAGTCAGTCCAGCCAGCATCCTCTAAGTACATTTTATATTTTAAAAAATATGAATAACCAAGGTAAAAGCAAACTACAGAACAATGACAACAACAAAACAAAACAAAACAAAATAAAAACAATATAAGACAAAACAAAGCAGGTGCTTAAAGAAAAAATAGTCAGAATGATACCTAGAAGCTAATGATGATAGCCAGAAAGCAATAAAGAGTATAAAGAGATAGAAAATTTAACCTACAACTTAAGATGGATATATAAATGCATATATATCTCATATTACATATACATATTATATGCACATATATAGCTTACAATATTCATATATGTATACATACATATTACAGATACATATTTATGTATATTCCAAATTCCAGAAGAAGAGAAAATATAGAAAGACAGGCAGTGATGAAAGATACAGTGATTGAGATGTTCCCAGAATTAATAAAATGTTTTGATTTTCAAAATGGGAAACATAGTAAACACTACTTATTTTAATAATCACATTGTAAAAAATATAGCACATAACTAAGAGAGAAAATCCTGAAAACAACCAAAAGGAGTATTTAAGATGTATATGAAAATAATAAATTTGAATTCAGTGTTCTCATCATTTGAGACTGCATATCTCCAATAGTCTGTGGGAAAAATCCTATGTCCAAAAGAATATCAAGTATGAAAGTTTGCTCATCAGAGACCTTTACTGAAAAGACTACTCTAAGATATATTTCAATAAGAAAAATATTGATTTTCTAAGGATGTTCAAGTATGAAAGGAAGAAAGATGTGTAAAAAAATTGGTAAACATCTTGGCAACCTTTAAAAATTACTAAGATGAAAAATTTTTTCATTAAAAAACAATAAGGGAAGATACCCAGCAAGGGACTAGCTGGGTCCAATGGGACCTCTAGCCCTAGTTCTTTGAGGTATCTCCATACTGACTTCCACAGTGGTTGCACCAATCTGCACTCCCACCAACAATGGAGAAGGGTTCCTTTTTCCCCAAAGAATTAAAAGAATCATACCACAGAGATATATGTGCACCCATGTTTATAGCGGCACAGTTCGTAATAGCTAAAGCTTGGCAACAGCCCGAGTGCCCATCAACTGGAAACTGGATAAAGATGTGGTTTTTAAAAAATTTTTATAAAACAGTACTCCTCAGCCATAAAGAATGAGAAACTAGAGATATTTATAGCTAAATGGATGCATCTTGAGGCCATACTCTTAAGTGAAATAAATTGGACACACATGTGTAAATACTGAATAGTTTCTCTAGTATGAGAAACTGAAAGTGTAAATAAGTTTTAAAACAATTAAAATGAATAATTGATAATTTGAAATAGGAAGAAAAGGTCCAAAGGTGTAGGGGAAGTGGGAGGGGAAGGGAAAAGGAAAGGAGGGAAAGGAAAAATTGAGGAAAAAAATGGAAACAAAATCTATGTAAATAGAGAAGGGTGGAGGGGTGAAGGGCGCACAGGTAATGGGGAGAAAATAAGAACCAAGATATATCATGTACAGGTACAAGCACCCAATGAAAAATGTAAATGAATTGTATGCCTAAAATGTACCAATAAAAGAATTTAAGAAAAAAAAAATAAGGGAGAAAACAGAAAAAGTGAATCCAAAAAGTTTATTAAATAAAGGAGCCAGTGTATGATATAAACAAGAAGGCAAAAGTATTGCTCAATAGCATATAGTTTATTAAAATAATACAAGTTATGTTTATAGTTATGTGGGTCTTCAATCAAAGTAAAACTCAGTATTTTACAAGTCAACTATATATACAAAAACAGAACATGGGAAAATATATTTCATTAATTTTTTTAAATAAAATAAATTAAAATAAGAATAGATTCTAGTTAAATGAGTATTTATCAGATAATTGTATTAATCTAAAAATTCCAATCTATTAAACTTTTACTGTGTCTTTTAGCTTGATATAGATGAAATGAAAAAGTGTGTTTTAAATGTTAATGACTAAATTTAAATTACAATGAAAATTCTTTGAACCTAAGAAAAGGTAATACTAGACTGCTTCTTAAATTTTGTATTTTTTGAAATATCAGAAATTAATGTTAAAAGCTAAAGTTCGTAAATTTGATCCAGTATCTATGTATGTATATCTGAACATGTTTTGCTCTACATATTTGATTGTTCTTGATAATTTTAAAATGTTAAGATCCATGTTTATTTATCTCTTACAAAAGCATGACATGATATATGTTAATTTTTTAACATGTCTTAGCCGGATTTTTTTAAAAAATCAACTTTTTAGTCTGAAATAATTTAAAATATAAAAAATTGCAAACATAGTGCAGAAAGTTTTCTTGCGTCTTACTTTTCTGTTGCTGAGATAAAATATGCAACATCCAAAGTTAAAAGAAGAAAGGTTTATGTTGCTTATAGTTTGTAGAGGTTTCATTCCATAGCTGGCTGACTCCAAGGCAGGGTGACATGGCAGAGGGACATGGCAGAGGAGAAACAGCTCATGGTAAAGCAGACAAGAAACAAGTGAAATAGCAAACCAGCAATAGACAAGCCACAAGTTACCCAGACAAGCCTCTTTCTGACCTTTATCTCTTATACAGGCTACCCACCCTTAAGGCATGTAGCACTCACATCCTTAATCCCAGTGCCCTTGATCCCAGCATTGCACCATTAATCTATCCCAGTGTCACACACTGTAGATCCAGCCACATCTGAAAAGCCCCATCTATGACTACATAAGGCTATCAGAGGACATCTCAAACCATAACACCTTGTCTGCCTCTCAGTCTCCCTTATGTTAACATCCCTCATTACCATAGTACATGGATAAAACTAAGAAACCAACTTTGCTATTAATAAACATTAGACTTTTAAAAACTTATTATGTATCCTCTGATCTGTTACTGTTTCTTAGTCTTTCCTTGTTTTTCCCTACCTTGACAGTTTTGAGGGACATAGATTGGGGATTTTGTAGCAGGTTTCTCTATTGAAATGTGTGTGATAGTTTTCTCATGATTAGATTGTTCTGGGTTTGAGGTAGAAAGGCCAAGAAGGTAAAGACCCACATGATTAATACTGAAGATACATGCTGTCAGCAATATTTACCACTTGAAATAGTATCAATGGGTTAGTGTTTCTAGTTTCTCTACAGTGAAGTTACTTTTAACCTACCTTTCTATACTCTATCCTCTAGAAGCAAGTAAACCAATTTCATCCTTCATATGAGGAATGTGACATACCACAGTCTCCTGGGTTTTCAATTTTTTGATTAGAAATCCACCACCAACCTTAGGGATTATCATTTGTGTATGATGGGTCACTGTTCTCATGCTTCTTTCAAGATTCTGCCTTGATCTTTGTTTTTCACCATAGTGATATGTAGGTATAAGATGTCTACTTGGAGTTTCTTGGATGTGTAAAATAATGTTTTTATCAAATGAGTAGTTTGGGTTTTTTTTTTTTTTGCTTAAATTCTTTTATTGGTGCATTTTAGGTATACAATACATTTACATTTATCATTGGGTCCTTGTTCCTGTACACAATGTATCTTTGTTCTTATTTTTTCCTCATTATCTGTGCGCCCTTCCCTATTTACATAGACTTCATTTTCATTCTTTTTCTTTTCTCATAATTTTTCCTTTCCATTCTTTCCTTTCCCCATCTCCTCCCATCACCCTTACCCCTTTGGACCTATTCTTATTTCAAAGTACCGATTATTAGTTATTAATCCTTTTAATCCTTATTTACACTCTCTGGCTCTCACACTAGAGAAACTATTTGGTATTCACACATGTGTGTCCTATTTATTTCACTTAAGAGTATGGCCTCAATATGCATCCATTTAACAACAAATGACTCTAGTTTCTCCTTCTTTATGGCTGAGTAGTACTCCATTTTATTAAAAAACTGCATCTTCTTTATCCAGTTTACAGTTGATGGGCATTTGGGCTGTTTCCAAGCTTTAGCTATTACAAACTGTGCCGCTATAAACATGGGTGCACATATATCTCTGTGGTATGATTCTTTTAATTCTTTTGGGAAACTACCCAGCAGGGGAATAGCTGGGTCAAATGGGACCTCCAGCCCTAGTTCTTTGAGATATCTCCACACTGATTTCCACAGTGGTTGCACCAATCTGCACTCCCACCAATAATGGAGAAGGGTTCCTTTCTCTCCACACCCCCACCAGCATTTATTATTGGTTGATTTCTTGATTTCTGGGATGAGGTGGCATCTCAGTGTTGGTTTCATCTGCATCTCTCAAATGACCAGTGATGTTGAACATTTTTTCATATGTTTATTTGCTGCTTTTACTTCTTTGTCTGAGAAATGTCTGTTCATTTCAGGTGCTCATTTTTGAATTGGGTCTTCAAATTTGGGGGGTCTGACTTTTTTCAGTTCTTTATATATTCTAGATAGTAGCCCTTTGTCTGAGTTACAGCTGCTAAAATTTTTTTCCCACATTGTAGGTTGTCTATTAGCTTTATTGGTGGTTTCTCTTGCAGTGCAGAAGATTTTTAATAAGATGAAATCCCAGTTGTTCATTCTTTCTGCTAGTTCCCATGCTATTGAGGTTTTGTTCATAAAGTCTTTTCCTATGTCAATGTCTTGGAGAGTTCTACCTAACTTATCTTCCAGCAAGTTCAGTGTTTCTGTCTTAATATTTAGATCTTTAATCCACTTCGATCTTAGTTTAGTGCCTGCTGATAGATACGGGTCTAGTTTTAATTTTTGGGAGGTTGAAATCCAGTTTTTCCAACACCATTTATTAAATAGGCTGTTTTTTCTTCAATGAGGGTGGTTGGCTACTTTCTCAAAGATGAGGTGGCTGAATATGTCTGAAGTTGTTTCTGCGTCTTCTAATCTATTCCATTGATCCTCAGGTCTTTTTCTTTGCCAGTACCATGCTGTTTTTATCATAGTAGCTTTGTAGTACAGTTTCAAGTTGGGGATTGTGATAACCCCAGCCATGTCTCTGTTCCCTAGAATTGCTGTTGCTATTCTAGGTCTATTCTGGTTCCAAATGAATTTTTGGATTGTTTTCTCCAGTTCTGTGAAATATATTGTTGGAATTTCAATCAGCATTGCATTAAATCTATATAGTAGTTTTGGAAGTATGACCATTTTTGTTATATTAGTAATTCCTACCCAGGAACAAGGGATGTATTTCCATTTTCTTATATACTCCTTGATCTCCTTTTTCAGAGTGCTGTAGTTTTCAGTGTAGAGGTCTTTTGCTTCCTTTGTTAGATTGATTCCTAGATATTTCATTTTTTTGGGATGTTATTGTAAAAGGAATTGTTTCCCTAATTTCTCTCTCTGTGAGTCTGCTATTTGTGTATAAGAAGGCTATTGTTTTTTGAGTGTTGATCTTGTATCCAGCTACTCTACTGAATCTGTCAATTAAGTCTCGAAGTCTTTTGGCAGAGTTTTTTGGGTCTTCTATGTAAAGTATCATATCATCAACAAATAATGACAGTTTAACTTCTTCCTTTCCCATCTTTATTCCTTTTATTTCTTTCCCTTTTCTAATTGCTGTGCCTAACATTTCTAGAACTATACTGAACAGGAGTGGTGATAGTTGGCCTCCTTGTCTTGTTCCTGATTTTGACATAAAAGTTTTCAGTTTTTGACCATTTAGTATGATGTTGGCTGTTGGTTTTTCATAGATAGCCTTAATCAGGTTGAGATAAAGACCTTCTATTCCAATTTTCTGTAGGGTTTTTATCATGAATCAGTGTTGGATTTTGTCAAATGCCTTTTCTGCATCTATTGAGGTGATCATATGGTTTTTGTCCTTGACTCTGTTAATATAGTGTATTACATTTATTGATTTACGTATGTCGAACCATCCTTGCATCCCTGGGATAAATCCAACTTGGTCAGGATGTATGATCTTCTTGATGACCCTCTGTATTCTGTTTGCCAGTATCTTGTTGAGGATTTTTGCATCTATGTTCATTAGGGAGATTGGTCTTTAGTTCTCTTTTTGGGTTGAGTCTTTCCCTGGTTTTGGAATCAAAGTAATACTTTCTTCCAGGGATGAATTTGGAAGCCTTGCTTCCCTTTCAATTTCCTTGATGACTTTAAAGAGTAAAGGGGATAGCTCTTTTTTAAATGTCTTGCAGAATTTACCAGTGAAGCCATCAGGACCTGGGCTTTTCTTTGTTGGTAAATTTTTTATTGCATTTTGAATTTCACTCGTTGTAATTGGGGTGTTTAGAATTTCTATATCTTCTTCATTTAACTTTGGCAATTCATATGTATCTAGGAATCTGTCCATTTCTTCTGTGTTTTCCATTTTCTTAGAGTATAGGTTCTCAAAGCAGGTATTGATGATCCTCTAGATTTCTGCTGGGTCTGTTGTGACTTCCCCTTTTTCATTCTTAATTGCATGGATTTGAGCCTTTTCTTTCCTTTTTTTGATAAGGTTGGCAAAAGGTTTATCGATTTTATTTATTCTTTCAAAAAACCAACTCTTTGATTCATTAATTTTTTGTATTGTTGTCTTAGTCTCCATTGTGTTGATTTCTTCTCTGATCATTATAATTTCCTCTCTTGTGTGAGCTTTGTGTTTGTTATGCTCTTCTTTTTCTAGGAGCTTGAGTTTCTGCATTAGGCTATTTATCTGAGTTCTCTGTTTTCCTAATACGAGTATTCACTGCTATGAATTTCCCACGTAGAACTGCTTTCCATGTGTCCCATAGATTCCTGTATGTTGTACTGGCATTATCATTTACTTGTAGAAACTGTCTAAGTTCTTCTTTAGTTTCCTCTGTGACTCATTGGTTGTTCAGGAGAGTGTTATTCAGTTTCCATATGTTTGTGGGAGTTTTGCAGTTTCTCATGTTATTGATCTCCAATTTTATGGCACTATGGTCTGATAATATACAGGGAGTAATTTCACTTCTTTTCCATTGATTTAGACATGTCCTATGAGCTACCATGTAGTCTATTTTGGAGAATGACCCATGTTCAGCTGAGAAGAATGTGTCTTCTGACTTTGTGTGGTGGAACACTCTGTAAATATCTATTAAGTCCATTTGTTCAATGGCTTGGTTCAGTTCTAGAATTTCATTGTTAATTTTTTTGTCTAGATGACCTGTCTATTTGTGATAGTGGGATATTGAGGTCCACCACTACAATTGTATTAGTGCTTATTTGGTTTTTCATGTCCATTAATATTTTTTTGTATAGTTGGGGGCATTCATATTTGGTGCATGTATATTTAGGATTGTCATCTCTTCCCATTGTATTGTTCCCTTCACAAGGTTGTAGTGACCATCTTTGTCTCTCTTAATTAGTTTTGATTTGAAATCTACTTTGTCTGCAAATAAGTTTGGTACCCCTGCTTTTTTCTGGGTTCCTGTCCATGGAGAGCTGTTTTCCATCCTTGTACTTTTAGTCTATGTATTTCTTTTTGAGTTAGGTGTGTTTCTTGTATACAGCATATTGCTGGATTGTGCTTCTTAATCCAGTCTATCAGTCTACTTCTTTTGATTGGTGAATTGAGGCCATTAACATTGATTGTTATAATTGATAGATATTGACTCATCCTTGTCATGATGTTTTACTATTGTTTGCTCTTATTTCTTTTTCCCCCTTTCCCTTTAGTTTCTTACCTTGCCTGGTGGCTTCCCTCTGTTGAGCCTCATGGAGTTGTGACCTTCATCTTTTTCTAGGATATTGCTTAGAATTGTTTGGATTGCTGGTTTGCTGTTCATGAAATTTCTCAGGTGTTCTTTGTTGTGGAAGTATCTAATTTCCTCATTGATTTTGAAAGATAATTTTGCAGGATACAACAGTCTAGGTTGGAAGTTATTTTCTTTTAGGGCTCAAAATACTTGACTCCAGGCTCTCCTTGAGTTGAGGGTTTGTGTTGAGAAGTCTGCCGTGATTCTGATGGGCTTTCCTTTATAGGTGATTTGTTTCTTTTCTCTAACTGCCTGTAGGATTTTGTTCTTCTGTTGGGTTTCTGGGATCTTGACTATTATATGTCTAGGTGTAGATTATTTTTGATTGTGGCTAGGTGGAGTTCTATATGCCTCACTTATCTGTATGTCCAATTCTCCACCTCTCTGGGAAGGTTTTTACTACTACTTCTGTGAACAATTTTTTTTTAACGTCAATTGTACTTTCTCCTGTTTTTTCATGGACTCCCTTCAGTTTTATGCTATTCTTCTTTGCATCATCTTGCAGCTGCTGAATTGATTTCTCATGGTCCCTTGCTATTTTTAAGAAATCTCTGATTTCTTGTCCTTCACCGCAATCCTATCTTCTATATCTGGTATTCCATCTTCAGATTATCTTAATGTGCTCTGCATGCTTTTAATGGAGTTTTTAATCTCCTGAATATCTGTTTGAATCTGTTTCATGGATTCCATTTCTTTCTCATATTGGGCGATCATGGTTTCCATTTCTTTCTTATGGTGGGCATTCATGGCTTCCAGCATGATTCTGAGCTCATCTTTTTTTGTATCAGTTTCTGTTCTAGAGCCTCTAATCATGTCTTTTTCACTCTGCTCACCATCTCTGTAGTTATCTGTGAGATTATTTCTGCTTTGAATTTTTCTAGAGCCTCATGCATCTGTTTTGTTACTTCCTGTGCTATCAGTTCAGAGTGTCCAGGTGGTTGATTATCAGACTTTTCCACCTCATTTCCCCCAGAATTTGATTTTTGCGGGGTGGAAGTCTGAGTTTGTGACTTGCTTAAATGTCTTCTCATTTTTGTTTTTGGTACTGTCCTTGGTTTAGTTCCTGGGTTGATATTTCGAAGTTGCTGATTGTATCTTTGTTGATGTGTTTAGAATCCTTACGTAATGATTGCTTCTCAGAGCTGTCTTCCAGATATAGCTGGTCTTTAGGTTTTGAGTCTCTAATGGCTCTGAGGTGATCTCATTTTCATTATACCAGGAAGGACCACTGATTAGATCAATCACACCACCTTAGCCCAAGTGATACAATCAGTGACACCATAGCATCAAATACATCATTAGAGAATGACAATTTGTGGTAGTTATTAATCTATCACCTTTAAAAATGAAGGGCCTCCTTCAGCATATGTCTCTGCTGTTACAATAGACAACATGGGCAGCAGAGTGCAGTTATACATCAGTGAGTCTCAGTAAGCTAGTCCCAGACCTGTGAGATTCAGGCAGATGTCTGGCTTCAAGTCCCAAGTTGAGCTCCCTGTCCTCCTGCAGGGTTGCACTCTGCAAGGTTCTATTGTAGGTTTCAGCTGCTTTTCCCCTGAAGAAAGTCCAGGTTCCAATGGGAGCTGATGATTCCTCCAACTTACCAAGCACAGTGGTCTGGTGTGCCTTTATTGCAGAGATTCTCTTCACTTTTCCAATTGGCTTGTTTTCATCATGGAGCCTGAGAGAGGCTCTCTCTCTTTTGTTCACTTCTGCAGCTCAGGACAACAGCTTTTATGTCCCCCTGTGCCTCTGCAGTGTGGAACCAAGTAGCTGCACAGCCAGAAGGCCAGAGGCGGGGATAGAGAGTGTGTTGTTGGAGGCACAAGCTGGGACTGGTGGGCATCTCCAGGGGGGTCCTCCTCACCCTGTCTTGGTTGCAAGCTGGTGGAGCAAGCTGGAGGAAGCAGGTCCAAGTCAGCCTGCAACCACTCAGCCCCACTCGGCCCCACTCGGCCAAGCTGGGGCTGGTGGGCATGCCTGGGGGTATCCTCCTCACCCTGTCTTGGTCGCAAGCCTGTCTTGGTCGCAAGCTGGTGGAGCAAGCCAGAGGAAGCAGGTTCCAGTCAGGCTGCAACTGCTTGGCCCCACTTGGCCCAGCTTGGCCCCGCTCAGCCAAGTTCTCAAATGAGTAATTTTGAACCATTGTTTCTTAAAATGTTCTTTTTTCCCCTTTCTTCTCTTTTTGGGATTCTAAACTATGCATATATGCACATGCCAAGCATGGTGGTACTTTATTGTAATCCCAGAATTTTGGGAGGCTGAGCAAGGAGGATCACAAGTTGGAGTCTTGCCTGGTCAACTTAGACCCTTTCTCAAAACAAAAAGTACTAGGGATGTAGCTCACGGTGCAGGCCTAAGTTTCACTCTCCAGTGCTAGGCGAAGAAAAAAGCTTGGTATGGTGATCCATACCTGTAATCCCATTACTCTGGGATATTGAGCAGGAAGATCTCAATTTTGAGCCCATCCTGGGTAAACACACACACACACACACACACACACACACACGCACACCTGATGGTGTCCCCACAGACTTTCTAACTTACTGTTATTTTTTCTTTATGTGCTTCAGATTGGATAATCTCAATTGATCTATCTTCATTGGCCAACTCAAATATCCTGTTGAGCTCCAATAGACTGAATTTTAAAATTTCAATTCCAAATTTTTTATTTTATTCCTTTATAATTTATATTTTATTGATAATTTCTATTGAGTAAAATATTATTCTAATACTTTAATTTTTGATATGGTTTCCTTTACTTATTTGAAGATATTTTTAATAATTGATTAAAAGATTTTTTTCTGTTAAGTCCCTATCTGGGCCTCCTCAGGTTTATTTTGACTGTTGTATTCCAAGAAGGGCCATGCCTTCTTGTTTGTTGGCATGTCATTTATTACTTGTTGTATTCAGCCTCCCTGAAGTCTCTAATCAGTAGATTAGTGGTCAGCTAATGATCAGACAAGGTGCTACAGCACCCACGAGCCCTCCAGAAGTTTCCCACTTCTGATTACACAGAGTCTTTGGGTTAAATAGAGATGGACTGAGCATTATCAGATCTTTCCTAACAGCCTTACCTATATATTTATGTAGCCTTCTGTGGATATCTCCTTCACTAGATTTACATGCATTTGTTCGTTTTGGTAAGCCTCTTGTTTGGCTCAGCTGGTATTATTATCTTAGGCAGTTGCTATGCAAAACTGTTGCCCTTGATTATTTTTGAGAAATGTCCTAGAGGAAGAGTTTTTTCAGTGAGTGAACTTTAATTTATTTTATTGTTTTGGAAACTGTCTTCTTTTTTTGTCTTTTATTGTATTAGTACATGTGTCTAGTGCATATTATTTACATTCCTTGTGTGAAATTGGTATACGTACATAACATATTGTAATTCTTTTTTTCATCCTCTTTCCCTTCCCTCTCTCCCGCTTTCACCCCCCCCACCTCCTTTTTGGACATGTTTGCAGTACATACTGTTTACATTCCTCGTGTGGAGTTGGCACATGCACATATTCCTTTTTTATTTATTTATTTATTTATTTTTAGAAAAAGTCCTTTAGGTTGGGATTGTCCAGTTATCTTCTGTAGAATAAAAATGAGGAGGGGACATTTGGGAACTCCAAACCCATTCTGTTCCCTCCAGTGGATGCAAGGGTGCTTTGATCATAGTTACTGTCATGGTGAGGATACTTATTTTTAATAGCACTTCAGAGTTGGAGACAAATATACTGATACAGAGCAAGTGAGACCCCACATAATGCAATGTCTTATTGAGATTCCACTGTTTTTCTTGACAACATTTTATGAATTGTTGAATCTTTTTAATTTTCAGAGTTCTGAAAAAACCAATTACTTAGCTCAGTGGTTCTGCAGCCTGCCTGAAGAGTGTAAGGACCTAAGTTCAATCCCTGGTACACACACACACACACACACACACACACACACACAAAATAAAAACCCAATTACTGAGAATTATATGTTTAAAGAAAGATATTTCCATGCCAAGTTATAATTTTCTATTATAATACTGATTGTTGATCATCATTTTGGTTGCAAAAAGTTTTTCCAGTTTCTAGGGGGTCTGTGACTCATTCGTGGGTTATTCTTATGTTAAAATATTTTCCATGTCTGTAGTAAAACTTTGATATTATGAAAGCTTCAATTGATTCCTAAGGCACTTGAAAAAATATTTAAAGGGTAGCATTCAGTAACATATAAAATTTAATCTCACTAAATAACTACTATTAAGTGTAATAGAAAAATCTATCAAGTTGCTCAGCAATACAAGATTACATGTTTCAGACTACCGGCTTTGGTTATTAAAATTGCTTTGTCATGTGCAACAATGGTGAGAAAATTTCATAATAGGCACCAGAAAGGGGTCTATTTAACTTAAACAAGACAACTGAAATGTTATTTTGCAAGGCAGAATTATTTGAACTAGAGTATTGTATGGAGTAGAATGCTAGAAAATTAAAAATAGGAGATACATGGCCCATTTTTTAAAAGAAATCAAAGTTATGAGTAGCACCTGCTTTTAATCCTTTTATTAAACACTTTTTGTTTGTCTTGGAATAGTCTTATATTTGCTGTAGATGTGGCTGAAGTTACAAAATAAAATAACGAAAATAAAATGAAAGTAAATCTAGTTCATTCTTTAGTCTTGATGAATATAGTTTTTGGCAGCCTTATCAGATGGAATATATCTTTTTTCACAAATAATCTATTTGCTGGCTTCAAGTAAATCCCATTTGTTACCTCTGTTGTTTTTATTTTTTCTGCATATTTTCAATCATTGGAAAAACTTAATAGTGTTCACAGCAACCAAACTATTTCATGATTTTCTTTGGCCTTTCTTGTAGCATTAAACTGCTTCAAAAGACTCTGATATTTTTATTCCCAAATTAAAATTCAGTTTAGATTCTCTGATATGAATCCCATATCCTGTAGTCCAGTTTACTTCCTTCAAAACAATCGTATTTGTAGATCTTAAAAATCACATACATATATTGTACATATACAGAGAAGCTATATATGTTGGGCTCTATGGCATAGGAGATGGAGAGATAAATAGGATATTTTCTCTTTTCCCTGAGAAGTAAAACAAGTATACTAGCATCTGTGGCATTAGTTTTAGAAGCCAGACATAATAGCTCATGTGGGCATTTCTGGTACTCTGGGAGGCTGAGGCAGGAGTATTACAAGTTTGAGATCAGTTTGGCAACAAGTCCGTGTCTCAAAATTAAAGAAAAAAAATAAAAGATTTAAAAAAGAGCCAAGGATGTAGCTCAGTGCCAAGGCCCTGGACTGTATCCCCAGAAAGAGAGCGAGAAGGTGGGGGGTGAGTGATGGGGGAGAAAGAGAGAGAGAGAGAGGGAGAGAGAGAGGGAGAGAGGAGAGAGGGAGGGAGAGAGAGGGAGGGAGAGAGAGGGAATGTGTGTGTGTGTGGGGGGGATGTTTAGGATGCCAGTAGAGGGAAATATTACTCTAAATTGGGAGACTGGATTAGAGAGACTTTTGTGAAGAAGGTACAGTTTGAACTGAGGGATGGGTAGGAATTTGAAGGATGGAGATGGGCAAGAAGGTCATTAACAGCAAGAACAATAGCAAAGACAAGGACCCAAAAACTGAAAGAGCAGGTTACACTTCATCACATATGCCCAGGTCACATAGCAATTTATAGCAATTACAAAAGGCAGTAGGTACTTACAGAAGATTACAGAGAAACAAAGTTGGAAGGGTAAATCATGAGACTAGAAAGAATCCAGGTTTTAAGGATAAAAAATTAAGTAAATTGGCTCCTGGGACGGTGAGGCTCAGCCAGTCCCAGCACGCGGAAGGAAGCTCCCCCACTGCCATCCCAGGCTCCTAGGGCAGAGAAGCTGAGCCCCGTGGGTGCCAGAAGCACCCCCACCCCCACCCCTCGTGGAAATGAGAAGACACATAAACATGCCTCAAAAACAGACTTCCGGATCACCTACAGCAACCCCAAAGGGAAACGAGATGGAACACTCTGATACTCAACCACCTGGGCAAAAGAAGATCTGGGAAAAGTGAAATCAGAAATAATTACTCAGGTAACAGCAAAGATTTTGCTCATGGTGCAAGACATGATTAATAAATCCAGAGAGGACACAAATGAAAAAATAGAGGATCTGAGGAACATGATGGAATCCCAACATAGGAAACAAACAGAATCCATAAAACAGATACAAACAGATTTCCAAGAGATTAAAAACTCCGTTGAAAGTCTGGGCAGCAGAATGAACCAATGTGAGGATAGAATTTCACATACAGAAGATAAGATTGCAATTAGTGACCAGGAAAAGAAAAACTGCTTTAAAATTGTAAGGGAACATGAGAAATCAATCCAGCATCTGCTAGATGATGCAAAGAAGAATAACATAAGACTGATTGGAGTCAGTGAGGAAAGAGGAGAGAGTGCAGATGACATAAAAAAACTCTTCACAGAAGTGATGGCAGAAAAATTCCCAAGGAGGGGAAAAGAACTTCACATACAGATAAGTGAGGCATATAGGACTGCAGCTAGCCTTAATCAAAAAAAATCTACACATAGGCATGTAATAGTTAGGATTCCAGAAATCCAACAGAAGAACAAAATTCTACAAGCAGTGAGAGAAAAGAAACAAATCACAGACAAAGGAAAGCCCATCAGAATCACAGCAGACTTCTCAATGCAAACCCTCAAGGCAAGAAGAGCTTGGAGTGATGTATTTCAAGCCCTAAAGGAAAACAGCCTCCAACCCAGATTGATGTACCCTGGAAAACTATCTTTCAAAATTGATGGAGAAATAAGATACTTTCATGAGAAAGAGCACCTCAGGAACTTCATGAATACCAAACCGGCACTCCAAAAAATGTTAGACAATATCCTAGAAAAAGACAATGAGGATCACAACCCCAGGAAACCCAGCAGAATGAATCCATTGGGCATGACAAATTCAACACAAAGGGGGAGAATCCCACAAAAAGAAAAAGTCATGACAAGGCTTCTGAAACTTTTGACTTCGTCTCCCTAATGAGTGTATAATTCAATCTTATTGTACTGATTAGTATTTTTCTGATTCTAGAATTGCACACCATTCCTTGTGCTCTACTGGCTATTTATCATCTTCTTATGTCTACATTTTAAATGGGTTGTCTATTAATGAGCTCTAAGAATTCTTTATATATTCTGGTCATAGGTTATATGCATTGTAAATATGGTCTGTTTAAGGACTACTTTTCATTTTAATGATGTCATTTAAAGTTCTATATTTTGATGGAATCTCATTTATCAATTTTTTTTCTTTTACACATCATGTTTTTTGTATCCTAGGTAGTTCTTGCCTACCCTGAATTCATAAATATTTTCCCTTATAATTTCTTCTTAAAGTTTTATACTTTTAGGCTTTCTTATTTAGGTTCATAGATCCCTTCAAGTTATTTTCATGTATGGTAAAAAAGGGTTGAGGTTAATTTTTTTATATATGGATACCAGGTGTTCTAGTGCCGTTTGCTGAAGACACTGTCTCTTCCTCAGCTCTTGAATTGAGTTTATATTCTATAAAATGGTAATGTTAAATAATCTTTCAAAACTCAGTGGACCATATATGTGTGGTTCTCTTTCTAGATTCTCTGTTTTATTCCAATGATCTATATGTCTTTCCTTACACCAACACTGCCTTGATTACTGTAGCTTTAGAAGAAGTCTTAAAACATCTTCCAACACTGTTTTTGTTTTTGTTTTTGGCTTTTCTGGGTCCTTTGTACTCCTACATAACTTTTAAATTTCAATATCCAGTTCTTCATTTATAGCAAGTATACACAGACTTGAATTTTTATATATACCCTGTGTTTTCTAATTCTGCTAAATTCAAGTACAAGTTCTAGGGGCTCCTAGAGATTTCTTAGTATTTTCTCTGTAGATGATCATTTCATCTACATATAAAGATTTTGCTTCTGCCATGCCAGTCCTATCCTAGTTGTGTCATTTTATTGCCAGACTATTTTGGTTTAGACCTATGTTTCAAAGTCTAATGGACAGATGAAGAGTAAGCATATCTGCCCTTGTTCCCCACTTTATAGAGAAAGCATTGTATCATCTCCATTCATAGAAGGAGTTTTTGTTGGAAGTATGGAGTACATGTCTTTGATCTGTTGAGAAGGTTCTGTTCTACTTTTAGTCTCCTGTTACCTTTTACCATGAACAGCTGTCCAATACTCTTTCTCCAACTAGTGACAGGATCATATGGCTTTCTTCTTTCCTGTTAAAATGATTATTTGGGGGGGTGGATCTTCCAATGCTCAACCAACATTGCCATCCCTATAATAAAACCACTTTCTACATCCTGCCAGATCTGACTTCTAAGAGTTTGTTTTGTTAAACAAATTTCTATCTATGTTCATACTTTTTTCTTCTATTATCTTTATCCAATTTTAGGATTAGCAAATGTTGAGTTCCTAAAATGAGGAGAGAAGTGTTCCCTCTTTGTTCTGCTTTAAATGTTTGCTATAATTTGTCAGTTAAAATGTTTATGAGCCTGCTGTTGTCACATAGGTAGGTTTTCAAGCTAGGAATATACTTTCTTTAATAGGTGCTATTCAAATTTTATATTTCCTCCAGAGTTAGTTTCATTAATTTGTCTTCTAAGTTACTTCTTACAAGTTGTCAAATTTATTTCAAAAAAGATTTTTGTAATATGCTTTCTATATCCTTTTAAATTCTATAAAATGTGTGGTAATGTCTCCTAGATCTTAATATTGTAATTTAAAAAATGTATAACTGATATTGTGTAACAGGAAAGAAAGGTCTAAAAGAGCAGGGGAATTGTGAGGAGTAGGGGAAGGGAAAAAAGGGAAAGGAAAAAATATGAGAGGAGGAAAAAAATGGAAACAAGGTCTTTGCAAATAGGGAAGGGTGGAGGGGGTGAAGGGAGGGGAAGGGAAGGGGAAAAAAAATAAGAACCAAGAGACTCATGTAATGGTACAAGATCCCAATGATGAATGTAACTGTATTTTATACCTAAAAATGTACCAATAAAGTTAATGGGGAAAAAAATAAAATAAAATAAAAAATTAAGTAAATTGATAAAGTAGGAAGTGTAGAAATTTTAGCATAGGAAGCAACTTTGATGAGAACATTCAGACTTGTAGCTTGGGATCTAAATAATGAAGATTCAAATAATGAATAATATATGGCATTTTACATATTTCTTAAATTGATGAAAAGAAAACTTGGTTTTAAACTCCATCTGCTTTCGTTTTCTTAGTTCACTTTCTGCTATTACAGAACACCACGGATCAGATAATTTGTAAAGAAAAAAATTATTTTTCACGGTCTAAAAGCTAGAACATATGAGTATATGATACTGGCATCTGGCAAGCGTCTCCTTCCTGTATCATAACATGGCAGAAGGGCCAGTGAGCACACTGAGACAGGGCTCACTTTTGTGACAAAGCTATTCCTGTGATAACTAGCCCATTCTTATGAAATTGAATATTGATCCATTTGTATGATTTATATCTAGATGGCCCCCCCAAAGCCTCATGGGAATCATAGATGGGACTTTGGGGTGGTGACTGGACAGAGAGCCCATGACCTGACCATAAAACCTTTTGACTGTCAACCTCACAATAGTGGCAATTAAAATTGAACATGAGTTTGTAAGGCAAATGCAAACCACAGTGCTAGTGCCATCTCTACCAGAGATCATCTCCTTAAGATATGCTGTTTGTACCAAAGACTACAGCACAAATAGGTTTTTAAAAACCTGTTTTCTTTACAAGGCAAAGAGAGCAAACACAGACCAATAGTGCAACCCAGTTCATAAGAAGATAAAATAAACGATTGTGAAAGAGTTCTTATTAAAAATTTGCTGTTACTGGGTTAATTATTCTACTAGTTAAGGCTCAGTTTAATATATATACACATATATGTATATATATGGCTTATATTTTAATTCTATACATAAATCCATTTTAGATCTTTAAAGATGAGAAAAATTTCAAAGATAAGAAACATCTACCCAACTTCTTAATTTTATTAGTAAGGAGACTGAGGACCAAAGAAATGACAAGGATTTTTTAGTACTCTTTAGCTAGTTAGTTAATGAGAGGTCAGGAAAAAAATTCTACAGAAGTTAGCAAACTCTCCTGTCTATTTTGACTGGCTTTGCTTTTGGTTCAGTGTTCATATTCTAGATCCAAAATCAGGAATTCAGATTAGACTTCCTTAGCTGAAAAATAAATGTATTAAGAAGAGGACTATTTATGAAATTTAATGGCAATGAGGAAATGTTTATTCATTCCATCTTCTAGTTTATATTTCTTTTTTGATTTAGATGTAGTTCTTGAAAAAACACTGGCCCTTTGGAATGAGACATTATTTTTGTTAAAAGCCTATATTTGAACTTACCTTTATATATAAGGTTGCATTTTCAAAGGGCATGAAGGCATTTTTATCTCTGTAGTAATCATTAAAGGTAAGAGACTATGAACTAGCAGGCTATAGGCTATCTGCAGACATGCTTTGTTGGTCAGACCAACATTTTAATACAAAAATAAACCATATATTTTCAAATTAGGAGATCCCAAGTATAATATCCAGATATTAGTCTCTTTGAGACAGAGAAGGTATTGCAATGCTAGGCTTGCATTCCCTTACAGCAACATCTAATATGAGTTGAACAGCAACGTTTTTTTTTTCTTTGTACTGGGGATTGAACTCAGGACCTTGCACTTGCGAGGCAGGTGGAAGAAACACTGAGCTAAATCCCCAGCCCCAGCAATGTTTTTTGATAAGTACACTGCTTGGTTTGCCATCTCTCCAACACTCTTAATGTTCTCCAGTCAGTTTGCTTCACTTGTTTACGTTTCCTTTCTGCCCTGACCAGGATTGAAGGATGCTCATCTCCTCTCTGATTCAGGTGATGGGTCATCCTGGTTAGCCAAAATTATCTCCTTCTAGTTGCCCAAAGGTTTTTCACACTGTTAGTTGTAGTCACAGTTTGGAAAGGAATAGATTTCATACAGGACACATAATTTATAGAGTTATTTTATAATATTCACCCAAAAAGTGAAATGAAGAGGAGTTCAAGAAATCGAACCGCACACTAGTGACCCAAAGAATCCAGCCAAGGGCCTGGATCCCATAGTAATGTCCTGCACAAGTCCATCTGAAAGCCCAAGGCAATGATTCCAAGGCAATGTCCTCCATGAGTCCAGCCAGTGGCCAAGAGCCCATGGCAGTGTCTCATGCTTGTCCATACTGAGGATCTGCACAGGAAAGCCCAAAGGCCTGTGGTGGAAGCCAGAAAACCTGTGCCAGTAGGTTGCAGGATTTGTGCCACCAGGCTAAGGGATCAATACTGGAGCCAAGAAGGGACACTCATGGTGAAGATCAGAGCTCCCCTGAGGAGAACAGCAGCCAGGGACAGAGAGGACCCACATGCCTCCTCTAATGAGAACAGCCAAGTTCACATTAGGAAAACCAACCATGGCAAGCTTCTCCTAGAAAACCAACAGCACCGATCTTTCCTTTCGGTTCTATCTTTATGCCCTTGGCAACAGTCCTCAGGTGGGTCTTCTACACCCAAACCATGCTGATTCAGTTCAGCTGGCTGTTCCAAGTTGACCATTAGTTAATCCACCACACTACCTAAAAAAATGTTACCAGTTCCTAAATCCTTTCTGCTAACTAGCACCCTCTCTCACAAACACATGGAACACAGTGTTGATACAGTTAAATCCTCCAAAATTCACATGTAGAGCTAAAGGCATATTATTTTTGTCTGAAAACATTCATGTAATATTCATTAGAATCTCTTTATTGAAAAGAGGAGCTATAATAACTTGATTTGAAAGAGACATGTTATAAAAGTTGAAAAAACAATAAATAATAAAATAGAAATGACTTGTAATCTCACTATTCAAAATATTGTCTTGATTATTTTTGTGGGTTTTTTCCTCAGGAAATTTTTTTATTTTAAAATTCTCATATGCCCTCTCTCTTTCACAGACATGTGCATGTACCCACATACACACCTGGGATCATCTATTCAATCATTTATTCAATAATGTAATGGTATATATCTAACATACAATATTTAATGTGACTTTAACATTATATTTTTAATATTTTCCATACTGTCAAATATTCCCTTATAATATAATTTTGAAAATAAAATGCATAGTATTTTATTGTCTGGATGTGCTATGATTTATTTAATTATGGTTCAAATTAAATGAACCTATGGTTCATACCCAATTCTTAAAACTATGTAAAATGATACAGGGAAGAATATCTTTGTGAATTCATCTCCATCCACATTCATAATGCATAATTTTAATTTTGTTACATAAAACTGAAAAATTTAAATGAAGTACCAAAATCTCAAGAAAAGAAAGTTTACTGAAGCTGACATAAGAGGAAATAGAAAAGCAGAGTAGTAGGGCCAGGGATTTAGCTTAGTGGCACCGCATCTGCCTTGAAAGTGCAGGGTCCTGAGTTTGATCCCCAGTACCCCCTCCCCCCAAAAGAAAAGAAAAACAGAGTAGTCATATAACTGTTTTTTTAAACATTAAATCCATAATTAAATCTTTTCATACACACTCATATGGCTCCACCATTGAATTCTCCCAAATGCTTGAAAAATGACTCCATTTTCAGAGTATCATTTCCTCAGAATCAAAGAGGACATTTTGCCCAATCTATTTAATGAGGGTAGCTAATCTTGATTCCAATATGTTTCAGATGCATGACAAAAAAAGGAACATCTTTGTAAAAATAGGCCAGTATACTAATGAACATGGATATTAAACTCCATGACAAATTGGTGTTGATCCAGATCCTACCATATGCAAAGATAACACAATAAAACATTGCCTTCCTTGCAGAAATGCATACCAAATTAACTTTTGAAAACCAATCAATGGATTTAGCCACAGTATTGTAAGTAGAAAATAATAACACTAAGGCATACAAGATATTTGAAACAAAAATGACATCCATTCATGATTTTAAAAACCCTCAATGGGTTTGAAATGCAAGGAAAAATTAATTTATAAATTTATTTATAAAATATCATATAGCAAATGTCATACTTGATATTTTACTGAAACTTTACCTTTTTAGATCATGAAACTAAGCTTCCTACTATTACCAGGAATAACTAAACTGTAGTGCTTCAGTATGCATAACTATCTCGTTTTAATCTAAAAAAAAGCAAGGAAATAATATACAGAAAGTAAGATAATAGTTATGTTTTTGCAGACAGTGATGACTAAGTGGGAGAAGCTTCCAGGACTGGTCATGTTCTATTTCTTAACCAGGATGGTGGTTAATGAGTGTTTACTTTGTCATTTTTAACTGAATTATATATCTTCAAATACTTTTCTACATGTGCCTTATATTTTTATAATTAAAATGGTATTGAAATGTTCTTAATTTTCTGATAGCTCAAAATAACTTTTTTATATTGCATATGAATATGGATTAAAATATTTCTATGTAGAGAATTGTGTTTGGTAGTTCACAAAAGATTTTTTCTGTGAACTGACAATTTTTTTTCTTTTTAAATTTTTATTTTATTAGTATATAGTCGTAGTACATAATGATTACATTCACTCTATCTGCAGTGGTGCTGTGTCTAGTTTCAGAAACAATTATAATATAACATAAAAGCATTATCCTGGACTCCATTGCAAATCAATTTTCCATAGCTTTATTGTCATTTTCTTATTTAAAATCATATGTATTGAAATTTAACAGTTAAGAATGAAATTTTCTTGCCTCAAACTTCCACAATTATTTTATCTATGTATGTCTTTGCAGTTAAAATAAAATACCTTTGAGAATAAACACCAGATCTTACTTTTTCTGTATTTTTTATGACATCTTGGCTAGGAAATTTAACATTTAATTACTACATAATATGGTTTTAAGAATTAAATCAGATAAGCAAGACATAGATATATTATTGAGGAAATATAATAATCTTTCCATCTGTCTCTATAAAAGCCAAAATTTTCCCTTCATTAATTGCACAAAGACTTAAGAAAATCAGTGGAGTTTGACTTGAGGCAATTTGTCTAATAAATTTTAACAGTAATCTTCAGTTGAGAGATGAACCAAATTAAGATGAAGGAAGGAGTCCAGTGGAGGAAATGCTCTGAATTTACTCTCATTTATTCTTCAGTCTTAGCTGAGGATGCTTATTAGAAAAACATACATATAAGAAAAGAGCTTGACATCTCCACTGATACATAGAACATGAACCTCAGCCTCTTATGCAGAGAGCTGAGTATTGAAGACAAACATTGTATGTGAAGGCAAATAAAAATTTCTGACACAAGAGAAATGCTTAATTTATTGATTTTCAACCTTTCTTCATTTCTGATATGTAGATTTAAAGCTTAAATATTTATCTTGAGTCCTCATCCACGTTTTTAAGAGAATAAGCTCTGTCTGTATTGTTTAAATAACTTGAAGTGTGTTGAGTCTTCCTTGATGACCCAGTGTGGGACCAGTTTGGTACAAGTGTTTAGAGCTACCAAATTATTATTTTTTAAATGTAAAATGTATTTGGTTTTTGAATATCATTTTCTTATATGTTCATTGGCTGGTTGTATCATTCAAATATTTGATATCCTTACTAAATATTTTATGGGATGTTATTCTATACATTAGCAAATGATGTATTCTTCCCTACTACTGTGATTACAGATTTGACTATTTTTCTTTTATGTATATTAGCTCTTGTTTGTAAATTTTAATCTTATGTTATTAGGCTTATATCAATTCAGAAGTGTATCTTTTTCATGAATTGGATATTTTATGAGGAAGTATTTATCCTTATCCTTAGCAACTAATTTTTCATTAAATTCCACATTATATGACACTATTATCATAGCTTTTTTGAATCATATTTGTGTGCAATATGTTTTTCCATTCTCTAGCTTTTCTGCATTTTTGTATTCACATATATAGAGAATCACTTCAAAATATCTAGTTATTTTAAAAATTCTAGTAGTATTTTAAAATTTAAATCATGTAGTGACTTTATGTGCAAATAGCTATTGTGTTAGATTTCCATCACTATTATAAATACTTGAGAAAAAAAACTTACAGAGAGAAAAGGTTTATTTTGGCTTATAGTTTTCGAGGTTCCTGTCCATAATCACTTGGCCCCATTTCTTTTGCACCTGTGATGAGGTAGCATGTTATGGTGAGATCACATGGGAGAATCAAACTGCTCACCTCATGGTCAAGAAGCAAGAGATAGAAAGGAAGATTACACAAACTATGGGCATGCCTCTAATAGCAGAAAGACTGCCCATTAGGCTCCATTTTTAAAGGTTCTACCACCTCCCCAAAATGCCAACCTGAGTACCACGTCTTTAGTATATGGGCCTTTGAGGAATATTTAAGATCCAAACTATAGCATTTTAGGTTTGAATTTACCATCTTACTTCATACTTCATTAACTTCTTATTACATTTCCCTTTCCCCTTTTTCATCAGGTTACAGTTCTTCTTTTTTTATTCTATATTAGCATGTAGTTATGTACTCTTTAAGATTATTTCAGTGGTTATTATGTCAGTGATTATTAAATTCACATGTTAATTAATCCTTTTATCCTTTTCTCTTAGAATGCTTTAACTCCATATATCCCTAGCCTGGATTATACACTAGTGTTGACATTCATTGAGTTATTTTTGTATATTTTAAATACGGAAAGCTTTACTATTATTTTAACATATTGCCAACATTCATTTATGCTTTCCAACTGTTTTATTATATTTATTGCTATTATCTATTCATTATTATATTTATTGCTATTCATTATATGTTCATATAATCTCAGATTACATTTTGTACCACCTTTATTCTGCCTAAAGAACACCAATTAATATTCACTTTAATTTGTAATTACAGGTATTGAACTATCTTTATCTGAAATGTCTTTATTTCTCCTTTATTCTTTCAGGATACTTTTATTGAGTGTAAAAATCAAGATAGATTTAAGTTATTTTATTCTAGCACTTTGAAGATACATATATCATTCCATCATGTTGAGAAGTCACTTGTCAGATTGTTACTTTTTCTAAATACTGTTAAAATTTTCCATTTGGTCTTTTACAGGTTTGTGATGATGTTCCTACATGTACCTAAGCTGGGTTTATTTAATCTTAGGTTCTTTTCACTAAACATGGGTAATAAGAATGCTTCTAAATCTATAGGTTATGGCCTATATCTATATGTTGTGTTTAGATATCCTCCCAAAGCCTCATGTGGTCATAGGTGGAGTTTTCCAGGGTGGCTGGATCTAGAGTGTGTTTTGCTGGAATTGATTCATGGTTCAATGCTAGGATTAAGGGCACTAGGATTAAGGGTGTGAGTGCTACCCACTGTAAGTACACTGGATATGATATGGTCATCTATTGTTGCTTTGTTACCTTCTGCCTGCCATCAACTACTTCTCCTCTTCAATGCCTATCTGCCATGCCACCCTGCCTTGGAACTAGCTGATTATGGACCAAAACCTCTACAAACTGTGGGCTAATTAAACCTTTTCTCCTTTAACTCTGGGCATTGAGTATTTTGTCTCAGCAATAAGAAAAGTAACTAAGACACTATAATACTTAATATTTTTGATAGCTTTGCATTTTCCTTTATTTGACAAGAGTATTAAAAATATTAAGAAACTGTCTATTTTTTCTTTAATTTCATCTGTGATCCATTGGTTGTTCAGGAGGGTACTATTTAATTTCTGTTTATGCATTTTTTGTGGTTTTGCCATTGATCTCCACTTTCACTGTACTGTGATCTGATAATATGCATAGGATAATTTCAATTCCATTGCATTTACTTTGGGTTGTTCTATGAGCTAGTATAGGGTCTATTTTGGAGAAAGATCTGTGTACAGCTGAGAAGAACATGTATTCTGTTATCGTGGAATAAAACACTCAATAGATATCTACTAAGCATATTTGTTCAAAGATTTGGTTCTGCTCTGATTTTTGTTTGTTTGTTTTTTTTGTCTAGTTGACCTGTTTATTTGTGACAGTGGGGATAATGAGGTCTATCGTCATAATTATATTAGTGCTTACTTGAATTGTCATACCCATTAATGCTTATTTTATATAGTTGGGTGTGCTGGTATTTGGTTCATATATATTTATGATTATTATATCTTCCTCTTTTATTGTTCCCTTAAAAAATATGTGGTGACCTTCTTTGTCTCTTCTAATTAGCCTTAGTTTCAAATCCACTTTGTCTGCAAATAGAATAGCTACTTCTTTTTTTGTGATTCTTGTCACATGGAGCATTGTTTTACATCCTTTGACTTTTAGTCTGTGAATTTCTTTTTGAGTTAAATGTGTTTCTTGTAGGCAGTATATTGTTAGATCTTGTTTTTTGATCCACTCTGCCAATCTGTTTCTTTTGATGGGTGAATTGAAACTATTTACATTGTTGGTTATAACAGATATGTATTGTCTTATCCTTGTCATATTATTTTCCTGTTATCGGTTCCGTCTCTTTCCTCTGTTTAATTGCTTGCCTTGCTTGCTAGATTCATTCTATTGGATTCTTGGAATTGTTATCTTTTTCTAAATACATTTTGAAGGGCTGGTTTGGTGGTCATGAATTTCTTCAGATGTTCTTTATCATGAAAGTAACTTATTTCTCCATCAATTTTGAAAGATAATTTTGGGGGTGCTACTGGGAACTCCTGAAACATTACTGGAAACCTCACCAATAGGTTCCAGTCTCCTGCTCAGTGTGTGACTCAGGCCTGAGGGGAAAAAAACCTAAAAGACGGAACTAAGAGAGACAGAGAATGGGGCACCAGGACCACCAATGCTGGTGTAACTGACAAGGGCCCTGGCCAGTTCAAGCCACTAATTTTTTATTAGTAATCAATTAGAGTAAAGGCAAGCTATGTGCAATGGCAGTACTGCATGTAAGGATGTGAAGCCATGCAGTTTCTAAAAAATTTAATGTAAGCAAGGCGCATAAAAGAAAAGACAAAGCATTCTCAAATTAGGAACAGAATAGACAAAATGTATGATTGTAATTAGAACATCGTCCTTCTAGCTAGAAAGTTTTAGTTGTGGTAATGGAATTTGTGTGCAAGTTACTCTGACCTCAGCACATAGGCTTCGGCCAAACTCACTTCTATAAACAAGCCAATTGTGGGGTTAACTCTTTACAGCCTTCACTGCTTATAGCTTGCTTTGGGTTATAATCAATATTGAGTATTCTGCAGGGTACATCAATCTGGGTTGGAAGTTGTTTACTTTTAGGGCTTGAAGTACATCACTCGAAACTCTCTTTAACTTAAGTGTTTGTGTTGAGAAGTCTGCGTGATTCTGATGGGCTGTCCTATGTAGATGATTTGTTTCTTTTCTCTAATAACTTTTAATATTCTGTTCTGTTGAATTTCTGGAATCTTAACTATTATATGCCTCAATGTAGTTTTTTTTTCTGATCATGGCTAATGAGAGTTCTCTGTGCTTCACTTATCTATATGTCAAATTCTTTATCTATGCTTAGGAATTTTTCTGCCATTACTTCTGTGAACAGGCTTATTATGTCCTTTGTGTTATCTTTTGATTTTTCATTCATTCTGATCAATCTTATGTTGTTCTTCTTTGCATCATCTAGCAGCTCTTAGATTGATTTTTCATGGTCTCTTGAAGTTTTTAAGAAGTCTTTCATTTTCATTTGATGACTGCTAACTACAAACTTGTCTTTTAGATCTGATATTCTGTCCTTATATTGGTTGATTCTGCTGTGTATACTTTCAATAGATTTTTTAATCTCCTGGATTTCTGTCTGAATCTGTTTCATAGCATCCAGTTCTTTCCTATTTTGGGTGTTCATGGTTTCCATCATGTTCCTAAGCTCTTATAGTTTTTTAATCTGTATCTACTCTAAATTTACTAATCATGTCCTTCATTATGCTCATCTTCTCTTTAGTGATCTGTGTAATTCTTTCTGATTTTATTTTTCCTAGATACTCATTCATCTTCTTTGTGACTTCTACAGCTACCATTTCAGAAAGTTCACCTGGATGGCTTTTGATTTCTTCCACTCACTGGACCCTGGATTTGCCTTGAGCAAACTGGAGGTCTGGGGTTGCATCTTGCTTCTATGTCTTCTCATTTTCTATTTTTTAAAATTTGTTTTCTTCATTGATGTTTACAAATTGCTTACAGTAGGTAACTTTATTACTGGTAGTGAGACCTTAGTAAATGATTACTTTTCAGAAATGTCTTCTATGTGTAGCTGGCTTTTGGCTTTTGAGTCTGTCCCAAGATCCTGCCTCTTTAACTTATTAATCATGAGAAATTGCTCTCTATTTGGCCTAGCACTCAGTTCTTTGATACTGGAATAGTCTTGTTTATGACCCCTGACAATTTCAGTATTAGCTTACAAGGAAAAACAACTGATCACAGCAACTATATTACCTTGGCTAAAGTAGTACAATTAGTGAAATCAATAGCATCAAGGACAAAATAGTAAGTGATAAACTGTGATAACTTTTAACTTGCTACCTTTAACCATAGGTACAAAATTTATAGCTATACAAAAAAATGCAAAACTAGTCTCCGAAAATTATATACAGTAAATATCCCTCAACAGAGTGATTTTACCCTCAGGGGAGAAAATTTTAAAAGGAAAAGAGAAAAAATAGAGAAATAAAACAAGAGAAAGAGATTAGAAATAAGGCTGAAGGACAAAGGAAGATTACCCAAGCTTTTGGAAACTGGTGAAGAAGACTGGAGGGAGAGAAAGAAGGAAAAAGCAAAAACCAGAGCTAACAAAACAAAAAAACTAAAATCAATGTTCAATCTTATGAAAAAAAACAATCAAGAAAATAAAAACAAAAGCAAAAAGAAGAGGAAGAAGAAGAGGAGGAGGAGGAGGAGGGGGAAGAGGAGGAAGTTTTAATGTGATTTCAAGCCTGTGGCTATCTTCTGAGGTCTACAGTTTTGTGGTAGTGTCCAATTCATGACATGTGTACACTGTCACTGGTAGACAGAGGAGGCAGACAGAGTCCAAATCCATACCAGATGATCCCATTAAGCCTACAGTAGGATGAGGTGATGATTCTGGTGCTTTCAACTCCAAAGAAGTTCAGGCTGATCCTGGCCTCTGGTTGTGGAGTTGGGACAGCATTGTTCAACCTACAACACTCTGGGTGAATCTTGCCAGCCTGACCTTGGCTCTCTAGCCTTGAATGTCTCCCATGGTTGTACCTCACCTATTTCACTGGGAGCCATGAGATGAAGCCAACCCACAGCTGCTCCAAGTCCCGGGCTCAGTTGGCCCATTCCTAAAATGATGTATTACCAAGCTCCCTTTTCAGGGGACTCACCCGTCATACTGATCCATTGGACTGTGCATTTCTCCTTGGAGGCTTCTGTCACCAGCCCTCACTATGTCTCTGTAGATTCGAGCTTCCTTTCTCATGGTGCAAGCTGGGAGTCGGGGAGAAAGTAGTTTGCCACCTCCTTTTTCTGCATCAAGGTCTGTCTCTTCACTTTCCCTCTGATCTTCAGTTCTCCCTTCAGATCCTTCCTAGGTCCTGCGAATTCACTTTCCTCCCTCTTTTCTTTTTTTTTTTTTTTTGATGAACATAGATACAAAAGTCTTTAATAAAACATTTGGAAACTAAATATTGTCAAACTGAATTAAAAAACACATTATAAAAAGCATACAATACAATCAAGTTGGTTTCATTTCAGGGATCCAAGAATGTTTCAATATATTTAAATGAATAAATGTACTACAGTATACATATAGACTCAAAGGTAAAAATCACATAATCATTCTCAATTGATGCAGAAAAAGCCTTTGATAAAATTCAACATCCCTTCCTGATAAAAGCCCTGAAGAAACTAGGTATCAGAGGATCATAACTCAATATAATAAAGGCCGTATATGACAAACCTATAACCAACATCATACTGAATGGGGGAAAACAGAAACATTTCCTCTAAAATCCTGAACTCACACCACTTCTGTTCAGTATATCACTTGAAATTTTAGCCAGAGCAATTAGGCAAGAGAAAGATAAAAGGGATAAAAATAGGGAAAGAAGATGTCAAGTTGTCCTTATTTGCAGAGGCTATGTCCTACACATTCAAGACCCTAGGACTCTACCAAAAGACATTCATAACCAATAAACAAATTCGGCTCAGTGGTTTTGCCTCCTGCTGCACAAGCGCAAGGACCCAAGTTCAATCCCCGGTACCAAAAAAAAAAATATCAGATGACTATAGATATTTGAGTGTTTTGTTTTGTTTTTATTTGAGACGGAGTCTTGCTATGTAGTTCAGGCTGGTCTTGAACTCACCATGTAGTCCAGGCTAGCCTCAAATTCTCAGTAATCCTCCTAGTGTGCCACCACACCTGGCTTGAGTATGCTTTTGTGTCCTCTCTTCTATTCATTGGTCTACATTTTTATGACAATACCATGCTGTTTTTGTTACTATGTCTGTGAAATATAACTTGAAATCAGGTATTATGATGCCTCTAGTTGTGCTCCTCCCTCTTTTCTTCCCCAAGTTGTTATATTCTATTATCTGGATTCCAAATCTCAGAGAAGCTGATTTGCTGCTGTTTACCACTTCCCTGTTTCCAGAAGTCTGGTTCATTTTTAATTTCTAGTTCTTTTGAATGAGTTCTAGATAGTGTCTTTCATTTTCTCATTAGGGCTACAGTCATCTTATATCGTCCTCTGAGATATTCTCCCAGGATGTAAGATCTCAGGCTTTTCATCATGCAATAGTAGTTGGCCTAACTACATTCATAGTGTCAATGATCTCAACTTAGCATATTGTCTCATTCTCCTTTTTCCTTCTAACTTGGACTTAAATCTTACTTTTTAAGACAAAAGAAAAAAAATCAATGAAAAATTTATTCACTCCAATAGATGGGGTATTTTCATTTATTTGAGCTAATATAAAATGTAACTGGAATAGTCTCAGAAAAGGTGGTAGACTATTTGTTATTAGGATCTTTGCAAGAAATCATATTCTGAATATACGGTTTGTGGATCATAACACTACTTGTGTAAACACAATAGAAAAGGTGTAGGAAAGCAGAGTAACAGTTCTAATCTCAAAACTGACACGATAAAACTGTGGCATAATAAATCTTTCTCACTGAAACTGCTAGCTTATATCAGATAGAGCTCTAATTTAATAATAAACCTGGAAAGTTGTCATTTAATCTAACATAAAATAGACCACAAAGTCTATTTGGAGGATATAGTTAGAATTATAACATTCTACTTCTCCTTAAAGCCTATTATAAGTCATTGACTTTTTAATAGTTTATATAGAAACATACACATCTTTAAAGGAGGAGAAAAATGGAAGTGCTATTAATTTTTATTGTTATATGCCATGCAGTGTCCCTTTTAATCCCCATGATAACTTAATGTGTAGGTATTATTATTCTAATTTTATAAATAAAGATTTATTAAGTATAATTTCCCAAAAACTCACAGTTAATAAGTTCAATTTACATTTAATGTAATCGAGGGCCAAATGTTCTACTCTGAAATTTCACTATATCTTTAGAAGCTTAAAAATATATGGATGGGATGGAAAGGATGTGGGTATAGATAGCACCAAGAGAAGATTTATTTCACTGATGCTGAAAGAGTTTGCATTATAATTAAAACACTCTAAAGAAAATAAAGCAAAAAACAGATAAAGAAAATGAAGTAATAATACATTTGGGCATGAAGTCGGCTTTTAATAGAAACTTCAAC
The DNA here is from genome assembly GCF_053883595.1 of Heterocephalus glaber. Classification (NCBI taxonomy): domain Eukaryota; kingdom Metazoa; phylum Chordata; class Mammalia; order Rodentia; family Bathyergidae; genus Heterocephalus; species Heterocephalus glaber. The sequence continues at coordinate 13,417,585 of NW_028258344.1, forward strand.
TTGATTTAGCTATATTTACAGTGTTTTAAATTATTATCTACAAGCAAAGTCATCCAGAAAATTAAGGGTGGCATATATGGTAAATATAAAAATTAAAATTTTGACAGAATAAAATAAATAACTTTAGTAATTACATTAAACATGTTTTCAATTTCATAGTAAGCTATTAAAAGTAAAACAACTGTTCAAAGCATGCTGCCAAATTTTTTCAAAATGATTTGTTTTGAAATGTTGACTAAATATCTCAGAACTGTATATCATCTTTAGTGTAATTAAAAGTTCTTTAAATCAAAAACATAGCTTTTCTTTGTATGTTAAAACCTGTTAGATGTGATTTTCAACTTCATATTGGACACAGAAGATTATACATTTGTTATCATTTAAATGTTTCTACCACTTATACTGTATAAGGCTTCATATTTTATATTATATTATTTATATTATATATTATATTATATTTTATATTATATATGTATTTTTAAATTAAAATTTGAGTTATTAAGAAAAGTTTAGTCTTAATATTCCTATTTTATGTTGTAGTTGTTCAAAAATATTTACATAATATGTATTTATCCATTGACTACCTATTATTTAATGGATGAAAGAATTTAGTGCAAATTAGTTAACTGACTTTTAAAAATCACTCAAGAAATAGTCAAGCCTTTGTCTCCATATTTGTCTTCTGATAATTCAGGGAAGGCTTAATGTGTACAAATGCAGAAATATAGACATATATATATATTAAGTAGTTATATATATTAAGTAGTTTACCGATATACACTGCAAAATAAGATATGCCTAATGGCATGTCAAATGCTCAGTATGTTTTTTTTAATTAACTTTATAGGTACATTTTAGATATGCAATATAATGACACTCATCATTGGGAATTTGCACCTTTATGTAACCTATCTTGGTTCTTACTTTTTTCCCCATTTCCCTGACCTCCTTTCAACCCCTCCATCCCTCCCTATTTACAAAGGCTTTGTTTCCATTTTTTTCATTTTCTTATATTGATTCCATTCCAAAGGGGAAGGGAAAGTGGGAAGGATAGGGGAAAGGAAAGAAATTAATGAGGTTTTTTTCTCTGTAGTTTTGAAAATCCCACTAGAGTTGGAATGAACATAGTGCGTGGGTATAGAACTTACTTTAGGCCCTATTCACTCATTTGTGATGGACTGCCTTAGGTGATTTGTGTTTCTGTTTGCCCTAAAAAGTAGCCAAAAACTTTTCCTATAACATTACCCTCAAAAAGAAATAAATGTGTGCATTTCCAGCTATTCTCTTACCTGTTTATTGTATTCCCCATTCCCCTCCAAAGCTGCTTCATTTCTTAGATTCCCACAAGTATGGAAAATAATGGCCTTTCCCCAGTGGAGGAAGTCCTACTGCAAAACCAAGGAAAGTATTAGGCTGGATTCCTAAGCCCGTTTCCAGGCAAAAACAAAATTTTGTCAAAGTTCGATTAAATAACTTGAGATTAATTAATTCTTTGATCCCTGTTATCCTTGGCTATTCTGCCTTGCTTGACTACCACTACTAAAATAAAATCTTGTCATGTATTTGTACTGTGAAGCATGTTGATATATTTCCTAGATCTCTGCATTATGCCCTCTGGGACTGGAATTTGATTTGTAAGCTGATTGTCCTTCAGTGCTATTCAAAGAATACTCTCTAGAACTTTTCCTCCTTATTTAAAATGATTTCTCCTCTAGAAGACAGTGCTTTCCTCTGAGCTTCCCTAGGAGAAGTGTTCTTTCTTCCAAATGCAACTTGTCAAGAGCCATGAATTAACACTGACATTCTACCTGAAATTTTTCTTTTCAGGCTCATGCTATTTGTTATGCTTTCCTGTCACTGTAATCTTAATGATAGCTTCTCTTCCTCCATGTGAAATGCTTATATCTGATTCATTGTTTTCCTCTCAATTACAATTCTGTCATCAGGAAATTTTAACTCCCCCATGAGTGATTTACCCAAGGTCTTACCATTCTACTTCTTGGACCCTCTTAAAAAGTGATGGTTTTTCACACATATTCTGATCAAATGCATAGCAACCAATTCTAATATTTTAGCGTAAATTACTATCACCTATTTTTTTTGCCCCTAAAATTTCCTATTTAACTCACATTTATATCTAATTTTGGTAACCAGACAATACTATTTTTTTTTTTGTCTCCAAGTATGTTAGACCCAGCTGGCTTCATCCTTCAACCTGAAGTACATGCTACTCAGAACAGTGATATTCAAAGTGTGGTCCCCAAACCAGCAGTATCAGCATCAGCATCTTTTGGAAATATGTAAGAACTAGAATTTCCTCGGGCTCCCCACCCCCAGATCTACTGAGTCAGAGCTCTGATACTGGAGCCCAGCAAACTGCGATTTCAAAAGCCCCCTACATGATTTGAGAACCAGTGCTATATAGGATGTATTCAACTGCTGTCTTCTCAATATCCTTGAGTGATAATGAGCAATCAAACACAAATGTATTATTATTTTATTCTAAGCCTGCCCATTGCAAAAGCATTCTAAAAATACACCAAGTTCTCCAGTTTTATTCAGTGACCACTTTTCATATACAATTGCCAACTACAAATATTTTTATAATTCTTAGTGATCTAAATTTGAATACCATAAAATTGCTAAATGCTCATTGTTCACTGATACTTCCAAAGGTGTTTTGGTTATTGTCCTCTGGGATAGATGCTGATATATGTTAATTAGTTTAAGGTCACTAACTTGAGCACCCTAAGACAAGATTTGAACTTAAAACTAGCTGAATATAAAGTCTATGCCTCTCCTAGTTTGCAGATGAATGAAACAACAGATAAATCATTGTTCCTCTTCATTCTAATTGAAGCAGTGCTTATGAATGAATGTTTTAAGGAATTTTTAAGTATGAATATTATGTGAAAATCTATTATCAAATGATTTTGGTGAATATCAGGTTAGTTTTTTTAATATGCCATCGAATATTTTGATTTTACAAAATGGATATATAGTATGATGTTAGCCAAAATTCTTTAGAGTGAACCATTTGTTTATAGTTATACTAACAGCTTGTAAGACTAGGTTTCCTAGAGTTGGTTTTTGAACATTTGGACTTTGTCTATTTTTTTCTCTTCAAATTATATGGACTTGCTTATCTATTTTGATATCCTTATTTCATCTGCTGTTATTCTCTTCCTTATTTCCCCACTTTTTTCAACTAGAACAGTTTTTCTCCCATTAGCCCACTAAGTACTACTTTTCTACTCCTTCAGAGATAGCCTCATATTCTTTAACATTTAGAGGAATTACATTTAGCATGTGCCTGGCATTTGTGAACATAGTGTCTATGTGTATATACACTACCTCATGTAAATTTCATAGCTTCATGATGATAGTATAATTTATAAGTTCAATAGCATCACACTATATGACACATAGATGTGTCCAGTGCTGAATAAGCTCTGTCAGTGCCTGGCTTTCCTGCCAAATTCCTGCTGGACATCAAACTTGGGACTGCAAAGATGTCTTCCCATGGTCCACATCTGCATCCACAACACTACCTGGAGAGGCATTTTGCCTAAATTTTAGTTTAAAAAACTAACAAAAAGTTAAATTGAACATGACTGAATTACAGAATGAGAACATAAACATTTTTAAACATCTAACTGCAGCTTCCTATAAAGTCTAACAGCAGTTTTGTTATTAATGTCAATTTTCACTAGAAATTTGATAAACCTGGAGGAAGTTGTGTTTAATAGATATTTTTGTGCTAGCCCAGCATATTACCGCTTTTTCTTTCATTGTGCAGGTTCCGCTGATCTTCTTTGTGTTCCATGCTCTTCTTGTCCCACTCTGGTCTACTCTGGTATGTTTGCTCAGGGCATTTAGTGTCAATGTCAGGTAATTATGGGTATTATCTGCAACTACTCAGTGTTCAGGTTTTTTAAACACTCTTTATGATCTAATCAGAAAATATTTTGCATGAGGCACCTTGCACAATGTCATGTGTGTGTGTGTGTGTGTGTGTGTGTGTGTGTGTAATGTGCTATAGATCTCACATCCCCATTTATTCCATATTCCTCTATACTGACATGGTAGAACAGAAATTTTAATCTCCTTCTCCTTGACAGGAAAAATAACTTCTAGATAGATATAAGTTGAAACGTATTTCTCCACTGTGCAAACTGTAGACTCTATCATAGCATCAGATATCCCCTGGAATTACAGCATCTAAGAACAGTTTTACAGCCATAAACATGAAGCTACCTATGAGCTTTATGTACAGAGATTAAAAACATTGGCCATTATCTTCTCCCTGTAAATCACGAAAAAGAGCAAAAGTGTTGAGTTTGTCCTGAATCTTCAGAGATTCATAGAATATAAAACCTGGAAAGAATTTTTAGTTATCTACTCTTCTCCTAATCCAGTTAAGAGTGTTGGTCCCTTCTGTCAATCCCCCTACCAAATGTTCACCCAGACTCTATGCGGAGTTCACTATCTTTCTTAGCTGCCCATACATTTTGGACTTCTCTGGACACACATTGACCCAATAATTTCTACAATGCACTATTATGTACCCATTAGAATAGTATGTTCATTGCCACATATTTTTAAAAATAAAATATGTTGCTACAATGCATGGAAAATTTTACAGTAAAATATGGAACACACAGAAACATAGAAACATCTATTAACCAACAGAAGAGACTGACTAATTATAACAATTATATAATGGAAAGTAGTGATTCCATTAGGAAAAATGAGATATAAATTAATTGGATATATACATACTGTATATGTGCTGATATCAGCAGAATAAATATATATTCAGTTGTGTTGATGTGGAAAGATTTTTCTCAATATTTTTGCCAAAAGCAAAACAAAACAAAACTATAAAAAAGTCACATCAGAGGATATTGAATATAACTTGTTTTTAATATGTAATGCACAGATACATTCACAATCATAAATTTACATTTACAGAATTCCATTTGAGTGTTTACAAACAGAAATGCCATCACTAGCTGTTTCTTTGTGGTGTGATATTCTCTCTTTGCTCATCTGGAAGTATAGCATTTGCATACTAAGCAAATAACTCTTTAAATTATAAAATGTATTTAAAATATTTTGTTTATAAATTGTAAAAGAAATTACTCTTATTTTGCTCATAAATATGAAGTCCTTATAGTTTTTTTCTTTGTGGCTCTCTCCTTTTGAGTCACAGACAATACTCGTGTCTATGTTCCATGTAATGACTATACTACCATATTCCACAACCATCACATGGTTGGTCCTCTTAGTTTTTCAGTGTTCTCTGTATGAAGCAGATGGGCATAATGCTCTTCAATATAAGAGCTCTAACTTGGTCATTCTTTAGTGTTATTCATATTTAACATGGCACCTATTATGGTTCTTCTCATTGTGGAACTTACTACATCGTGGAGAAGGCATACAATGAACGATTACTTACATAATATGTTGGTGATTATTGTTACAGAGCCATTTTAGGCTAAAATAAGTACAGGCAGTAAAAATTCTTTGTTGAGAAACCAAAATTCCAAAGAAAGTGATATTTAAGACTAAGAACAAAGGATTATGGTGTTAATTAAATAAACGAGTGAGGTAACTAGTCTGTTCCAGATAAGGAAAAAATGTGTGTCTAAAAAATTGGATTCTCTTTTCTCCTCTCTTTTTCTTTCCTTTGCTTTCTCTCTTCTATTAAATAGATATTCATTGAGAAAATTATACTGTTCCAGGCCCTTTGAGAAATTTGGATATTGATAATATTCTTGCAAAATGTTTATGGTCTAGTTGGGGAATAAGAAATATTAAATATAACATTTCTTTAAAGCAGAAATAGCATATAAAATATTCTAGAAACATGGACTTTCTATTCTAACCTCGTTAGAATTTTAAAGAGACATATAGAAATTGGTATACTATAAGAAAAATATGTGTAATGTTAATGCTATTGTAAATTTTCATGAACAGTAGAATAAAACATTAAATTTTCAATCTTTCTATGCTGAGTTATAGATATATTATTAAGTATATTTTCTTTTGTTCATTTCTCCTCTACAGGTCTGTGAAATAGAAAGAAGATGTTGAAAGTGGTCCTTAAAGAAACTGCAATTAATCGAATACTTATGTATAGTCCTAATTTTATTTGCTCTATGTAATTATTTAGAGAATGGTTATTTTTATATCAGTAATAAAAGTATCATTGTAACCAGGGGGTGGGCACATGTGTAATCAGAACACTAACTCTGGCAAAGGACTCTGGGGCGGTCAGGATTCTTGTTGCCTTTTGACATGGTTAATATCCTGGGTATGGATTACTTTATACATAGTTATTAATATCAATATTTGATATATTAAAATATTGCCTGATCCAAATAACTTTGCTTCAATTTTTTCTGTATTTTCACTTGTCTAAGGTTTTCTACCTCTTTTATTTTTATAATATTTTCTCATTTTTTAGGCCAATAGACATTACACTTAGAAAGATGTTCCAAGGTGTGCCATTTAGGACTCTTCAGAAACTAGCTGTTTGGTATCATCACCTACCATGTGAGTTGTTTGCTGCAGTAAGAGGCACATTCCCCATGACTACCCTTCCAAGGTTATTTTCCCAATTCTTATCAAGACAAATAATTGATATGTTAAGTAAAAAAATCAGATCAATAAAGAATGAAATGCATGCCCCTTTTCATCACATGAGATGAAAATAGACTATTTATGCAATTATTAAAACCAATTAAGAATATTCATTTTAAATTTGATGTATGTTTGCTTTTGGAATGTGCTATGCATTGATGCTAAGTGAATTAATCCCAGTAAATCTATCAAGTATATTTGCTGTCTGTTTTAACTTACTTGTCTTAATTTAAGATTGTTTTCTGGACCCATAAGTCATTAACATTAAATTATAAAGCTGCTTGTATAGCTATCAAAGAAACAAATATTAAAGGCCAGAGCATGGCTAAATAATAAAAGAAATTCTCATTGTATGAATTAATCCATATTCCTAAATATAAATAATTTATATTATAGTAACTAATAAATTTTCTTACATTACCATTTTTTTGTATTGAAACTCATGAGATTAATTAAAAGTTATTGTTTTCTATAGATAGAAATAAATTAAGTGCTTACAAAATAGTACATTTTCAGCAGAAAATTGAGAAGGTAAAAGAGTAAGTTTATGGGACAAAAGTACTTTTTATTTAAAAATCCTTTTCAGAAAGAATATTTTTTCAAAAATGTTCAATTGATGATTCAATTATGTTCCCTGAAAAAAATTTTCTTTCTTTAAAGCATATCACCCATAATGAATGCCTGAACCATACTTGCCTCCAAACATCACTTGGTTAGTTTCAGTCCTCCTCTTGTTCACTGATCCTTTCCTGGAGACATCACCCCAATAACTGCCACACAGACCTCGAGTCAGATCCACTAGGATGACAGGATCTATACTGCTGAGGATGCTATCAAAGGTAAACAAAACCAGGGACTAATTGAAATTATGAAGATAAATTTTAATCAAGAATTGACCATTACAATAGGGAGAATGGTCCAGCCAGAGCTGAACTTAACTTCAATGTGTGCAGAGGTATTTGGGATTTTAAAGAGAGAATGAAAGGGAGGGAACGGGGAAATGGCAAGGATTTGAGCAGAATCAGAGGAGGGGAAATTTGCAAAATGCAGGAAAAGGAAAAGGGAGTTGGTCCATGTGAAACCCACCTGGATTTGATCACTGGAACTTACCAAAGTTAGGGTTCCACTCTCCTTCAGACACGAAGATAGGGGCTGTCTTAGGTGTTGGCTAAAACAAAAAATGTTGTTTTGTCATCCTTCAGCTTTCTCAGGCAGAAACTTAATGGATGGGAGCATCATCCTAAGGATGGAGGTTTGTGCTGTTAAGAAACTAAGTTAGTATATAGCCAAGATTTTTGTTTTTTTTTAACATGGGGGTCAGGAATGAATGAAATACTTTGTGTTAACAGTCTGCTGATGTGTGGATTTAGGCTTAGTTGATAAGCAGCTCAGAGGAGTCTAGCTAAAGTTTTCTCAAGGAGAGAATCTTCTTTAATGCCATTTAGGAAACACACACACACACACACACACACACACACACGTACACGTACACCACAATCTCTGTCCCCTATGCTTTGTCAGTGCCTTTATGTACATTCAGAAGCTAAGCCCAGTAAATATCTAGATCCAAACCAGAAGACTTCTCCAATCTTTGGTCACACTAAAAACCTGGGTCTGTTGATGCACAATCTTTACTTCCATTACTTATTTGGTTTCTGTTGGATTTTTAAACACAGCTCCAGAGTTATTGCAATGGTAGGGCTTGAACATCCAACATAATAAAGAGCTTCTTGAGAAACTTTTCTCTTTTCCACCCAAAATCACTACGGGAACTTATGCCATGGTGTAGCCTCTGACAATAAGGATCTGGCCATAGACACTTAACTCCTGGACACGGAGGCCAGATCCTTATTCTCAAAGACATCACAAGAAATACTCTTATTAATATTTAATGTAGGTATATACTTTAACATGCAGTGATTTACCGGCTGGGATGCTTATGAGAGAATCAAAGAACAGTTGGGAACACATCTGGGATCTGGCCCAGAAAGGAGTGATTTGGGGGTCGATGGGAAGACAAAGAAGGCTGCCTAGAAGACATGATGCTTCAGATAGTTCCCCAAAGATGATGTGGAGTAACTGAGCAATGAAGGTAGGTAAGAGGGTCTAAGTGGGAGCGACAGGATGAACTCTGTGAAAGTCTGGGTGGGCAGAGTGTGCCCCAGAAGACGTATGTGATGTCTATCATGAGAGCTTACAGAGTGTGAAATGATGTGGTGGTTGGTGGGATGGAATATTGGACAGGGATTGGATTGAAGAAAATCACGTGCCATCCCGTGGTCTTCAAATCTAGAGGTTTGTAAGACTTGTAGATGCTTATGCTATCTCTCTGGGATTAAGATTTAGTTGGACCGAGGTGGATGTCAATCATAAGTACTGATTAAAAAGCTTCTCATTTGTTCTGATAAATAACCCAAAATGACAGCCATTGCTAAAACAAGTACTAAAGATTTTCATCAGGGGAGAGGAGAGTGAAGCTGTTAGATAAACAGCTAGTTTGAGTCACCCTGGCGGCTGTGAGGAAAAAAGTAGAAGATGTAAGACATGGGCCAGCCTGAAAAATGGAGAAGATGGTTAGAAGGTTGTTACAGATTTAAGAAAAAAAATAAAGGCCTTGAAGGTTTATTAAGGCAAAAGATGGCAAAGATCTAATTGTGGTAGAGATATTGCAGAAGCAGGGGAACAGATAGAACAAAAACCTATGTAAGGGGTGACTCTTGTGACATTATCACACATATGACACTGACAGTAATAATGTGTCTTAATAACAAATTATAGGATTCTAAGGGGTGCACCTGAAGAAGATATAATCAACACTGAACATAAGGAATCTTAGGCTTTGGTTCATCTACAGTCTATAACATGAAGTGGATAATTCAGGTAAAACTGAAAAAGGTTGAGGGGTACTACAGATAGTATTGAAAAAGGAACTGAAGAGTATCTTGAAAGAATAGCATGTGTCAAATTTAGTGATCAGGACAAGGAGGGTATAATTAGCTGAAATGAATCCTTGAGAGAATGTGCAGTTTTGCCAAATGATACAGATGATGACTTGGCAGCAGTCAAACCTTAAAGGCTATTGTAAGATGTGTTCCATTATCAGGACAATAGAAACACATGGAAGAGTTTTGAGGAGATGAATAGTTAGATTTGCATTTCTTGAAGACAGTTCTTGGCTTCAGTGTGGAAAATGGTCATAATGGTACAAAACTGGAGGCAGGAAGAATGATTAGGACACTTTTGCAATAATCAAAACTGGAGACAGAGAACTGCATAAATAGAGGAATTTAGAGATTTAATTGATTAAAGATGAGAGGGAGGAGTCACAGATAATGGTTAGATGTCTAGCCAGGACACCTGGTGATGAAATATATTTAAAACAATGGGCAGATGTACAGTTCAGTTGGGGGACATGTCCAAGATTTTAAGGATCAGCAACAAACATGCAGATGATCAAACAAAACATAATAGAAATCAAGGAAGTAGAGTATATTACCTGACAAAAGTCTGCACTGGAAAGGAGACCCAAGACTCAGGAACATTGCAACACTTAAGAGACTGAAAAAGTGATTTCAAGAGTAAAGACTTCATGGGCACTTGGCAGAGTGGGTGGCTCACACATTGTTTCTAGGAAGCAGATCAAAATCCTTGCACTTCAAGGTCCTGGTTCCTGTTAGCACAGCTGGATTTCTGGGGAGAGGCAAGAAGGGGCTCCTTTGTTGAACAATCTTTAGTAGTCTGGTTTACTGAGGCTGTAGAAATTTCCTGTGGGTGGATGAAGTAAAAGCAACTATAAGGAGGTAGGGGGCATGTAAGAAAGGTAGAATTCCCCTTATTTAGCAAGTAAATAAGTAAATGCCAGATCTTTTAGTCAGTGTGTGGCCATATTGAATGACAGAAATCCTATTTCCTTAGTTAATAGCGATGAAGAGACAACTAACATCTTTAGGAGAAGTCTAAAAATTAGTCTTGCTGGTTTATTTTAATGTAGTTTTTAATATGCAATATTTTTACTTATTTTCTCTCTTTTTTTTCTAAAATGAATTGAACAGACATTTTCAGTTGACTCTTAGGAAAACAACTTTATTTTTAGGGTTGTTTCTTACCATTTTGTGTCTTTGATGTTCATAGAATTTCTCTAAAGTGAACATAAGTGGATTTGATGATTGGTTAAAAACCGAGAAATCTTCTTCCTATTGTAATCATTTACAAGGTGTCTGAGAAGCTGTGAGTGTTCCCTGCAACAGTCCAGTGGTCATATAACCCAGTGTCTGAACAGTGTGGCAGCCACGCAGAGGATGCCCAGCACATGGCAGTGAGAGTGCCTGGCTTTGAGGTGGTGTAATATATGTGGCTTCTCGGGGGGAGATGGCCAATTTAGGGCTTAAAAACGGAGGCTCTGAAAGGGCTTGCTGCTATTCTGGCAAACTTGCAGTTTCCAGCGTAATATTGCATGGCAGTTATGTCTGAAGAATCCTTTATTTATAGCAGACATTTGATTAAAGGGCTTTCTTAAAGTTTACCTTGCTACATGGATTCTCAGTCAAAGGGGAACTATGGTGCTTGTGGAAATTTTATTACCAGATGTTGCAATTTCTTTTAAACAAAGATATTGAACATATTTAGGAAAATATCGTTAGAGAATAATCAAGATCACATTATCACTGGCTTACATTAACTTATAGAAATTCATATTTTAATGAAGAAAATAAATATATATATACCTCAAGTAAGGTATAAGCCAAGGTTTTGACATCTTTGTGCACTTATAGCTTGAGGTGTGAAATATTTTTCTTTGGATCTGTGATAGATTACTATTACCCATCCTGTTTTCCTCTTCTTCCTTGGCATGTGGAAGATTTCCCAGTCTCCTGGAGTTAGGCAAGGTCACATGATAATTCTGGCCAAGAGACCATTACTGGAAGGAACAGGTGTCCAAGGCATTTGAAAGAGGCAAGAGTTCTTCACACTCTCTTTTTTTCTTATGCAATCATCTTGCAATTCACAAATTGAGATGGCAATATCTACAGATCTTTAGGTTCATGGATGTGTGTGCTGACTTGTGTTGGGCAGATAATACAAGCAAGAATTAGATTTTATTCAACCACTAAGGTTGGAGGTTTCTCAATGTAGTACGGCATGGCTTATTTTGAGAAATAATAGCTAAATTTCTTCATTGTTAAAAATGACAACTCAAAAAAATGCAGTTCTGGGGGATGTTAACACATCAAAGTTAGTGACAGTGTAACCCATCACAATCATTATAAAGAAACTGTATCAGTTAAATAGTGAGAAAAGTAGATTTCAATTTGATGCATTCACAAGATAGATTAAAATGTCCATTTAAAGTAAGTGTCATGCCCCACCACCATTCCACTGTTCCTAGGGCAGAGGAGGTGAGCCAATCCCAGCACCTAGGAGGAGGCTCCTCCACCACCATTCCACTGTTCCTAGGGCAGAGGAAGTGAGCCGTGAGGGCACCAGGAGCACCCCCCCCCCCGTGGAAATGAAACACACGTAAACAAGCCTCAAAAAAACAGACTTCCAAATCACCTACAGCAACCGCAAAGGGAAACGAGATGGAACAATATGATACTCAACCACCTGAATTCTCTGAACTGGTAACAAAAGAAGATCTGGGAAAAATGAAATCAGAAATAATTTCTCAGATAACAGCAAAGATTGTGCTCATAGTGCAAGACATGATTAATAAATCTAGAGAGGACACAGATTAAAAAAAGAGGAACATGATGGAATCCCAACATAGGAAACAAATGAATCCATAAAATAGATGCAAACAGATTTCCAGGAGATTAAAAGCTCCATTGAAAGTCTATGCAGCAGAATGAGCCAATGTGAGGACAGAATTTCAGATATAGAAGATAAGATTGCAATTAGTGACCAGGAAAAAAAAATTACTTTAAAATTGTAAGGGACTATGAGAAAGCAATCCAGCAGCTGCTAGATGATGCAAAGAAGAATAACATAAGACTGATTGGAGTCAATGAAGAAACAGGAGAGAGTGCAGATGACATAAAAAAACTCTTCACAGAAGTGATGGCAGAAAATTTCCCAAGCAGGGGAAAAGAACTTGACATACAGATAAGTGAGGGATATAGGACTCCAGCTAGCCTTAATCAAAAAAAATCTACACATAGGCATATAATTGTTAGGATTCCAGAAACCCAACAGAAGAACAAAATTTTACAAGCAGTGAGAGAAAAGAAACAAGTCACATACAAAGGAAAGCCCATCAGAATCACAGCAGACTTCTCAGTGCAAACCCTCAAGGCAAGAAGAGCTTGGAATGATGTACTTCAAGCCCTAAAGGAAATCAGCCTTGGAATGATGTACCCTGCAAAACTATCTTTCAAAATTGATGGAGAAAGAAGATACTTTCATGATAAAGAAAACCTTAGGAACTTCATGAATAACAAAGCAGCACTCCAAAAAATATTAGACAATATCCTAAGAAAAGACAATGAGGATCACAACCCCAGGAACCCCAGCAGAATGAATTCGTTGGATGTGACAAATTAAATGCAAAGGGGGAGAATCCAACAAGAAAAATTCATGACAAAGCTTTTAAAACTTTTGACTTCATCTCCCTAATGAGTGTATAATTCAATCTTGTTAATGTACTGATTAATATTTTTCTGATTCTAGTGTTGCACACCTTTCCTTGTACTGTACTGGCTGTTTATCATCTTCTTGTGTCTACTTTTTAATTGGGCTGCCTATTAATGAGCTGTAAGAGTTCTTTATATATTCTGGTCATAGGTTATATGCATTGTAAATATGGTCTGTTTAAGGACTACTTTTCATTTTCTTAACAATGTCATTTAAAGTACTAAATTTTGATGGAATCTCACTTATCAATTTTTTTTTATGCATCATATTTTTTGTATCCTAGGAAGTTCTTACCTACCCTAAATTCATAAACATTTTCTCTTATAATTTCTTCCTAAAGTTTTATACTTTAGGCTTTCATATTTAGGTTCATAGATACTTTCAAGTTATTTTTATGTATGGAAATAAAGGGTTGAGGTTAATTTTTTATATACAGATACCAGGTGTTCTAGTGCCATTTGCTGAAAACACTGTCTTTTCCTCTGCTCTTGAATTGAGTTTATATTCTATAAAATGTTAATGTTAAATAATCTTTCAAAACTCAGTTGATCATGTATGTGTGGTTCTATTTCTAGATTCTCTGTTTTATTCCAATGATCTATATGTCTTTCCTTACACCAACACTGCCTTGATTACTGCAGCTTTAGAGGAAGTCTTTAAAATTAGGTACTAAATATCTTCCAACACTGTTGTTTTTTCTTTTTCTTTTTACTTTTCTAGGTCCTTTGTAGTCCTACATAACTTTTAAATATCAATATCCAATTCTTCATTTATAGCAAGTATACACAGACCTGAATTTTTATATATACCTTGTGTTTTCTAATCCTGCTAAATTCAAATACAAGTTCTAGGGTCTCCTAGAGATTTCTTAGTATTTTCTCTGTAGATGATCATTTCATCTACATATAGATTTTGCTTCTACCTTGCCAATCCTATCCTAACTGTGTCATTTTATTGCCAGACTATTTTGGTTTAGGCCTATGTTTCAAAGTTTAATGGATGAAGAGTAGGCATATCTGCCCTTGTTCCCCACCTTAGGGAGAAAGCATTGTATCTTCTCCATTCATATAAGGCATTTTTGCTGGAAGTATGGAGTACATGTCTTTAATCTGTTGAGAAGGTTCTGTTCTACTTTTAGTCTCCTGATAGCTTTTACCATGAACACCTGTAGAATTTGGTCCAATACTTTTTCTCCAACTGGTGACAGGATCATATGGCTTTTTCCTTTCCTCATTTAAAATGATGATTTTGCGGGGTGGATCTTCCAATGCTCAACCAACACTGCCATCCCTATAACAAAACCACTTTCTACATCCTGCCAGATCTGACTTCTAAGAGTTTGTTTTGTTAAAGAAATTTCTATCTATGTTCACATTTTTTTCTTCCATTATCTTTATCCAGCTTTAGTATTAGCACAATGTTGATTTCCTAAAATGAGGGGAGAAGTGTTCCTTTTTTTTTCTGCTTTAATTGTTTGATATAATTTATCAGTTAAAATGTATATGAGCCTGCTCTTGTCATATAGGTAGGTTTTCAAGCTAGGAATATACTTTCTTTAATAGGTGCTATTCAAATTTTATATTTCCTCCAGAGTTAGTTTCATTTTGTCTTCTAAGGTACTTCTTAGAAGTTGTCAAATTTATTTCAAAACAGGTTTTTGTAATATGCTTTCTATATCCTTTAAATTCTGTAAAATGTGTGGTAATGTCTCCTAGATCTTGATATTGTAATTTTAAAATGTATAATCGATATTGTGTAGTAGGAAGTAAAGGTCTAAAGAAGCAGGGGAAGTGGGAGGTGTAGGGGAAATGAAAGAAGGGAAAAAAATATGAGAAAAGGAAAAAAAATGGAAACAAAGTCTTTGCAAATAGGAAAGGGTGGAGAGAGTGAAGGAAGGGCAGGGGAAGGGGAAAAATAAGAACCAAGATACTCATGTAATTGTACAATCCAATGATGTATGAAATTGTATTTTATAACTAAAATGTACCAATAAACTTAATGGGGGAAAAAAATAAAGTGTCACCTTGACTTAGTCTAGGCTTATTTATAATCTCAAATAATTTAGCACTTATGTGTTTAACATTTATTTAATATAATCATACTGCTTAATTTAGAATTGTATCTCATTAATCTTTATGTGACTTTGGATTTAAAATATACTAGAGCCTCAAAATGGAATCAAATTTCTGATGGAAATTCAAAGGGGAGTTGATTTTCCACTGCAGTGAGGTTTATCAGGTGGAATAAAGGGGCTATGTTCAAAGAGAGACCTGAGCTATTAAACACATGTTTTATGGGATTGATTCCATGACTTCATATGTACCATTGATATGTTTTAAAATCATATTTTCTAATTTTAGTTTATTGTGTTCCAAAAACAACATTGGATGCCTGAGAAAATTGTTTTACACACTTTTGAGACCATAATGTCAAGTAAAATAAATCAGACACACAGGCTTAAATATCACTTGGTTTCTCTTAAGTGAGAAACTCAAAATATAAATAAAGAGCAAAATAAAAGATAGATAATGGGAAATAGGGAGATAGATCTTTTGCAAAAGAAAGGTGGACCAAGAGATGGAGAGAGAGGAAGGGGATGAAAAAAAGAATTAAGATGCGCTATGTAAATGTATCAACTTCCCATGAGGAATGTAGTCATTTACTGCAGCCATGTATTAATACAATAATAAAAACTGAAAACAAGTCATAGAAAATTAATTCTACATAAGTTATCATTGCCAATGGTCAACAGGTTTAAATATATACCTTCTTATTAGATTCATTGAGGTAAAATTCACAATATGTATCATCTAATTTTAAATATTCACAATTTCATAGAAGCAAGAAGAAGCAACTCTTGATGAAGAGTAAAATCAATCAATAAAAACTGATTTAAGAATTACAGAATTAACAGACAGGTATACAAAGACCATTATCATTTCTGTTTGTTATATCCCAGAAGCTGTAGGAAAAATTGAAAATACTAAATAGAAGTTTAGAAGATATAAAAAACTAACAAAAATCCAACTCCTAGAAGAGAAAGTGACAATGTCTGACATAAAAAAATATAATTAATACTATCAATGGACGCTCAGAAATAACAGAGAATAAGAAGAATAAACTTGAAGCCATAACAATAGAAACATTCCAGAATGGAACACAGAGATAACAAAAAAGATTAAGGAGGAAAGGGGGCGGGGAGGAAGAGAAATAAGAAAAAGAAAAAAAAATAGTTGAGATGTGGGACAAATTTAGCAATTCAGTTTATATGTAATTGGAGTCCCTGAAAGAGAATAGAGGAGACAGTGGAAGGAAAAATACTTAAATAATGCTAGTTGCAATTTTCCAAGTTGGATGAAAACTATCAACCCATAGATCTAAGGTATTTAATGAAACACATAAATTACAGAGAAAATTACACCAAGGCATATTACAACCAAAATCCTGTAGGCTAATGATAAAAAAAGAAATCTTAAAAGAAACTATAGGAAGAAAAGACATACCTAGAAAAAGAAAGACAAAAAAAGACAGCAGATCTGTTGCCAGGAATAATGCAAGCCTGAAGACTGAATAGAATAATCTGTTTTATAAATACTATATGAAATAACCTCACTGAAGGGGACAAGGGGAAAAGATATTGGCCTGAGTATTTGTGGAGATTAGTAGAGTCTGCAAGTGTAAAGGCAAAAGGAATCACACCAAGTATGGAACTGTAGTTGATAAAGGTCTTTTGTTGTACCTATGGGTTAACAATTACAATACTGCTATTCATGTATACTGAAGGGACTTAATGTTAAGTAAATAAATGACAGATGGTGGGAGGCAGGTTTCTCACTACAAGAGTGGGAAATACAGGTAAAGAAGGGGAGAAGATAAATGATCTATGTGTTAATTGATTAAAAACATCAGTATAAACTCATGTTTAACTTACTACAGTTCTATAGAATTTTATATAGAAATATTGACAAACATATATGTATGCACAGGTTTGTATAAACCATACATTTTTTTATTTTGTCAACTGAGAGGGCCTAAAAGAAATAACATCAGCAATAAGCAAACTATGTACTCAGATCGTGTTTTCTAACATTATTCTCTACTAAAAGGAATCACGTTTCCTGGAGCAACTGCTGACTGTGGAACTGAGTCAGTTAACTTGGAGCATTGTGTACAAACAGTAAGGAAACGCCAAAAAGAAATCACATGTCTTGGTGAGGTATGTCAAAGGAGTCCAGGAAACAACTGAAAGAACAACTTGAGGAAATGAAATAAATACAGTATTATTAGAAGGTAGCTAAATGAGTAAAATAAATACACATGAATCCACACTTACAAGTAAATCAGTGAATATGAAAAATGGGACAGAAGAGATAAATCCCTTGCAGATGAATTCCATGTAATTTCTGTAAGTATCAAACCCTCAATGAGGAGGTCCATAACTTCCTATCATTATGGATGGGCATGCAGAAGACCTCCATCCAAAGTATAGCATGAATAATCTTGACAACCACTATATGTGCTAGGTGTCCCAATGTCATACTCATAAATAATATTGATAGTGTGTTAATATGGTGTGACGGAAATGGCACTTTGCCTCCGTGACTTTTTTCAAATAACCAACAACCCTAGTCTTACCACTCAAAAAGCATTAGACAAAGTGAATTAAAAGGCCATTCTACAAAATATCTGACCAACGCCCCTCAAAATTGTAGAGATCATCAAAAGGAATAAAACCATGAGAAGTTGTCACAGCCAAGAAAAATCTAAAGAAACATGATGACTAAATGCAATGTGGAATCTTGGATAGGATCCTGGAAGAGAAAGGTGTATAAGTTAAGTGCAAAGAAATATAAACTGTAAACTTTAGTTGTAGCAATGTGCCAATTGATTCATCTGTTATAACAAATGTGCCATGGTAATGTCATATGTTACTAATAGAAGAAACTACTTGTGGGTGTAGCTCAGTGGTGGGGAAGATGTTTATCATTCACAAGGCCTCAGGTTCAGAAAGGGATACAGTGCCAATACTAATACTACTAGTAGTAGTACTGCTGCTGCTGCTGCTACTACTAATAATAATGAGAATAACAGTAATAGGGGAAACTAGATGTGAAATAGGTAGAAACTCTGCATTCTTCTTATTTTTTCTGTAAATCCAAAACTTCTTTAAAATTCTGTTTAAAAGAAAATCAAAAAATCAAAAAAATCAATAACACTAGTTTTGGACAAAGAGAAAGGATGCATGCCCTTGTAAAATTCTTATATGTATGTGATATGAAATCACTTGAATATATATGGTCGCAAATTAAAGATATATGCTACAAACCCACAAGGACCCATTAAAATAAAGTTTTACAACCAATAAACCAACAAAGGAGATAAGATAGGGTCATTAACAATGGTTAGTCCAGAAAGAGGCACACAGAAAGGAATACAGAACAAATGATACATGTACAACAGGTTACAAATAGCAAGATGGCAGATGCAAAATAAACTATAGCAAAATCACATTAAATATGGTCTCAACTACAGTTTTGAACTTGTTAGATTGCAGATTGGGCAATAAGTAAGCTTCAACTATATATTCCTTACAAGAGAGCACCTAAAAAAAATAGAGTAAAAGTCAAAGTTGGTAAAACATGTAACAGGCTGATACTAATATTATGAAATGCTGGAATAACCATATTAATATTAGATAACATAGCTCCCCAAATAAAAAAATCACAGTGGTAAAGAAGGCTATTTCATAATGACAAAAAGTTCAGTTCATGAAGAGGATGTAACAATGCTAAATGTTTATGGACTTAATAGCAAAGCTTCAAAAATGTATTAAGCAAAATAGTAAGTGTTAAGTTTCAATCAATTTTCAACCCCTTTTCAGCCTTGTTCTGAGATTCTAATGATAAGAAATTTGGAATTTTTCTCCGTATATCCTGGAGGCTCTGTTTCATAGTTTTTCCATTTTGTTCTTTGTTTAGGTTTTTATTCTATCTTCTAAGTTACTCATTTTCCCCTTTGTTCTCTCCACTTTGCTTTTAAGCCCAACCACTAAGATTTTCATTTTGGTTACTATATTTTTCAATTCCAAAAATTTTATTTTATGAACCTAAAAGTATACAGAGAAAGCAATAAATATTCTCATTTCATACTTACACACATTACTGTGAATAATTCTGGGACAATGGTTCTCGAAATATGATCCCAAAACGACAGAAACAGCACCAGGGAGAATATCTTAGACATTCATAGGTCAAGCCCTATTTCACAATTACGGAGTCAGAAAATCTGAGGCTGGAGGCTGGCAGTCTATGTTTTAACATGATCTCTGGGTGATTCTGATGCAAGCTAAAGTTTGAGTCCATTCTTCTGAGAATCTGATGTCTAATATTTCATTCTATAACTCTGCTTATTTCTCCCAACATACATACACACATGTGTGCAAGTGCACACACATACACACAGATTTGTCATGGCTCCTGTTTGACCTTTAGCAATGTGAGGGTCAGCATTCCATTGTTGGAACAAAATAACTGACATATCAACTTAAAAAGAGGAAAGTTTATTTTGGCTTATGATTTCAGAGGTTTTAGTTCATGGGTTTTTGGGCCTGTTGTTTTAGGCCCAGTACACCGTGATGGGAGCACATGGCAGAGGAGGCCTGTTCACCTCATGGCACCTGGAAAGTAAAGAGAAAAAAAGGAAGAGGAAGGGCCAAGGGCCCAATATTCCTTTTAAGGACAAAACCTGCAATGACCAAACTTCTTTCCAGTAGGTCTCACCTCCTAAAAGTTCCACCACTTCAAAAATACTAGAGACCAAGACTTGAACACATGAGCCCTGGGGCACATTCAAGATCTCATTTATAGCAAGTGAACTTCATTTGTCTATGAACCGATAGATATCCTGCTGGAACTAGGGCATTAGATAGCTCAAAGAAGATTCTTATGGACTAATAGATGACCTGGTTCACACATAATGAGTTATTCCTTCCTTACATACACTATCACATGTGCTACAAATATTACTAACAATATTGGAATTTGACGGAGCAAATAAAAATGGCCCTTCTTATCCAGGCTGCTCAAGATCCCAAGTTGTGTGTGACTGAGAAATATGACAATAGGATGAAGCATTTTTACATTGTCATTTTCTCTAAACAATACAATATAATAACTATTTACATAGTTTTTTATTGTGTTAGATATTATAAGTAATCTAGAGATAAAGTATACAGGATGATGTGCTTAGGTTTTTGCAAATACAATGTGACTTTATATAAGGGACTTGAGCATCTATGGATTTTAATATGTGGGGGAGAGGCTGGAGCCATCCCGCTTGGATTCAGGCCATGACCGTATTTACTTTAAAAATTTTATACAAAATATACTAGGTGAATGTTTTAAATTCCTTTTTGCAGCTGAAGAGACTGACAATTGAAAATTAAAAATATTTGTTGTATAGGGATAGAAGTAGAGCTACTGAAAAAAATATAACAAACCCTGCTTTTATAGTGAATTAATGTTATCATTTACCTCACATAAATTATGTAAGCCAAATGATCAATACAATAGTTTCTTTTTAAGGACAAATGATAGTTTGAAAAATCTGAAGAAAGTGCTTCTTAAACTAGAAATTTGATTAAATACAGCATCAATTTTTACTGTTTTGACAGTACTTTACTGATTTTTTTGTTTTACTTTTGTTTTCCATCTTCATGGTAAGAGTTAACTTATTAATTATGGGTCTAAATATTTTCTAATATTGTTTCTATTGTCTAATTCATAAGGAATTTGTGAAAAGACTGGAAATCCTTTGAGGGACATGTCCCTGTATTCAGTGGTATTCCTTGTGTCTAAGATACTTGGCTTTGTTTGTTTTGAGATGAGAAGGAAATATTTGCTAAGAAAATAAGAGCTTCTTAGGAAATTTATCTTTATACATAGTCCCAGAAACAATTGTTTTCTAGATGAGCCTAATACAGCTGCTATATTCTTATGATTTCAGCTGGATTCAATGCTAAGGCTCTTCTGTTATAATTAATTGACTGCAATGTCTGAAGCCTCAAACTTGCCTAACCTTCAATTCCCTTTATTGCCCCAGTTTTATTGCTTCTAGAACAACTATCTCTGTGTGTCTCCCCACTGGGAATGCTCTCACATAATTTAGCTTTCCCTTCCCAGAACTACAAGTGCTGAAAACTGGAAATGATGTTGTCTGTGGCATGTGAATATATGTGGCTCATGAGAAATCAACCGAGCTGGGAATATCCACTCAGGCCATAACTTTAAATCCTCGGTGTGTGCTAAGAAAAATAAGACTTCTTCCTAGGGTGAAGGCTGACTATGCTAACAGAGTCATTATTTCTCCAAATTTCTGACTCTTATCCAAGTAAGCCCTGTTCTAATATACTATATTGCCATAAGATATGTGCAACATTGTAATTCAGTACATCTCTAAGCGTCTTTAGGGTATTCTTTGTTTCTCTAGTTCTTGGCCTTTTCCTAGAAGTCAGATGGATATAAATACTCAGAGCAGAATGTCTTGGGAAATTGCTCCCCGACCAGACTTTATGGGAAAGTTCAGGACCAGGCCATATTAAAGAAATGCTAATTCTCCTTAGATGCTCTTTGCAAAAGACCATCCACCTGTAATCCTAAAGGAATGGGGTTGTGTCCTAGCCCTCCTAAAGCTGGAATCCAAGCTTTCATTCTAGAAATGCAGGGTGTGTGTTTGTGTGTGTATGTGCACACATTTCTGGTACTTAGTAAACACTATAGAAGCTCACCTTTTAAGTTTTATCCACTGCCATGTAGTCAGACTTTGCAGGGTCAGCCTTTTGAATTTGTGGGTTCTATATCCTCAGATTGAATTGCAGATTGAAAATATTCATAAGTAAAGAAAAACTGCATCTGTACTAAACATAGATAACACTTTTTCTGTCACTATTCCCTAAATAAGGCAGTATACAACTATGTTCATAACATTTGCACAGTATTATGTAACATAAGCAATCTGGAGATGATTTCAAGTATATAGTGGGACTTACAGGCTATGCCTTGGTTTTATGCAAATACTAGGTAATTTTATATTTTATTTTATTTCATTTTATTTTATGTAGTACTGAAGATTGAACCCAGAGCTTTTGTACTGAGCTAGTTCTCTTGCCCCGCCCCCCTTCACAGTTTTTTATTTTGAGACAGGCTCTTGTTAAGACTCTAAATTGCCCAGGATGTGCTGAAAGTTGCAGTTGACTTTCCTCAGTCTCCCAGGGTGCTGGGATAATAGGGATGCACCACCGTGCCTGACATCATTTTATATGAGATTTGAGCATCCATGATTTTGATATCTATAGGGAGTCTTGGAACCAATTCCCTACCAGTACTGAAAGATGAGGTTAATGGTCATGGATCCCCAAAAGACTAACATACTTCAAATACCAGGCACACTCAGGAGTCTCCAATTGTTGATGCTTCTTTTCAACTGGCTGCAAATTCCGTGATTAATAGAATGACTGTGAAAACTCAGAAAAATTCTACACATAACAATTACAGGTTTTAGTATGAAGGATATAAAGATGGACCTGTGAAATGAAGAGACACATAAGACAAGTTACAGGAGGCTTCCATACACAAAATTTCTGTGTCATCTTCCTATGGAATTAGGCATGTGAGTGTGTGCATTAACCAGAAAGTTCCACTGATCTTAGTATCCAGTGTTTCTACTGGGATTTCAATATATTGATTCAATCATTAGCTATGTGACTGAACTCAATTTCTAGTCTCAACTCACTAGTTTTTGGTTGCTTTTTCTGGTGACCGGCACCCTCCATGAGTGATCTCATTTCTTATAATAAACTTAGGTGTGATTCCTGAGCCTCATAAATAACAAAGACATTCCTACTTCTTGGGAAATGCCAAGGGTTTAGAACTTCCCTTCTCAGAACAAAGGATAAATATCTATCAAATCCTTTATTTTATAAAGGTTTTTATAAAGATATATTATAAAGGTTTTATAAAGGTATATTGGGTTTTATCCCTACCTTATCAAATAATAATTAATTTCCATATCCAATAGTTTCTTAGACAATCCAATAGTTCTTAGACAAGATTTCTTATTTGCACTGAGAACATACTATGCATATCCTTGCTCAAGCTACAGCAACACCTTCTAAAATAATTATTTCTCTTTAATAGGATCTAAGATAATTTCTTCTCTTAATTTTATCATTACAATGGTAATTCAAATGACAACATTCATTTTATTTCAATCCCCACTTTTAAATTATTATTCCAGGAAAAGTTTTCAATTGTGTTACTACCCTTCCAAAAAGTTTCTACTTTAAAAAATTCTGTATTTTTGCCAAATATTTCTTCTATCTGACCCTACTTATCCAGCTGCAACATGAAAATGTGTTACTGTCCAATTTCTGTAGACACATCATATTTTCCTATAGGAAATATAGCACAGTATATAATACTGTGTACTATAGGATAGAGTGACTTTAGAATAAAAAAGGAATAAATATGAGAAAAGGAAAAAAATGGAAACAAACAACCTCTCCTTGTAAATAAAGAGGGGTGGAGGGGTTGAAGGGAGGGCAGGGGAATGGGGAAAAATAAGAACCAAGATTTATTATGTAAAGGTACAAATTCCCAATAATGAATGTCAGCATATTGTATACCTAAAATGTACCAATAAAATTAATGAAAAAAATTACACAAATCTTGAATCAACAAGAAAAACTGAATTTACTTACTAACTGTTATACTTTACCTTAACTACTCTTCTCCTTGCTTCTCTATTGTATTAAATAGGTATGATGTCTACAAGAGCATTCAAAGTATTAAATGACGTGTCGTATTTATCAGTGTCTGGTACATACTAACATGTCAAAAATTGACAGCAACTTTTTCAAAACAGTCATTTATTGCTTAACAGTAGGAGTATGTTTTGAGAAATGTGTCATTAGGTAACTGTCATTGTGAGAACATCACAGATTTTATCCACACAAACCCAGGTGTTATAGATCAATTACTTGATTGTCTGCGATCAAGAGACACTATAAACACAAATGTATGAAGCCTACAGAACAGCATAAGGTTTCACAGGAAACTTTTAAAAATAAATAAATGTATAGTGTATACTAATAAATAATGATAAAAGTTAATGCACAAACTAGTAAAATAGTTTATTATTATTATTATCAAGTATATATAATGTACACAATTGTAGGCACTGTACTGTAACACATCTGGTGGTGCAATGGGTTTCTTTTCACTAGCATCACTAAAAGCAAGTGAGTAATGTGATTCACTAGGAAATTATAATGGCTATGATGTTACTAACTGATTGAAAATTTTAGCTCCATTATCATCTTATGGGACCACCACTGGATATGGAACCTTTCACGGACAGAAACATCACTATAGAGTGCACAGCTATATTTTATTCTCCTAGAATTGTCTTCTTCCATCACTGCTTGTAGAGTTTCTACCCATCTTGCTAGCCCAGATTCAGAGTTTTTCCTTTCTGAAATGCTTCATAATTTTTGTGATCCCTCCCAGACTTAAATTTTTATTTTAATCAGCAAAACACTCTCAGGTAGTTCTCATTGATTTTGCTTATAAGGTTCTTAAGTTCCACTGTCCTGATATTATCTTCTCCCATTGCTGGCTCATGTGAGCATCCAAGGCCAGGTTCTTTCTGTTAGTCCTGGGTCTCTCATGGTTCTTATCAGATTGAGTCATCTGCAATTCAAAATTACATCTGCAATTCAAAATTCATATCAAAGTTTTCATATGAAATAAATTAACAGACATTAGAACTAAAAAAATTCAACAATCTCTTCTTTATGGTAATGACTATTTTTCTATTCCTTTTTAAAAATTACAGATCATAAATCATATTTTTCTATGAAGTTTCTTTTAAATATATATACATCCATAAACAAAGGAGCTATTTATTTTTTAAAATCCACTATGTACTTTGATTTTATTACTAATTTTCAAAATAATTATGCAATTATGCAATTTAAAGTTCAGATTTTTGAGAAGTAAACTTTCCAGGTTGCTCAATAAGTGAGTGACAGAGCCAGACCTCAAATGCAGGTCCACCTGAATCTAAAACCTATGCCATTTCCAACACTCATTATGTTGCCTCTCAGTGAAATTCCTACATACTTCTGTCCAGCACATGTAAAGGAAACAGCCTTTAGGCTAAAGGCTCAGTTACCCTCTAAAAACAAACCAGTCAGGGGAGTGAGTGACAAAATAAAAACAGCAATGTGGTAATGCTTCCCAAGGCTCACAGTGATATTGTGTGGACCTGAAATGATTAAATACCTGAATTGTATAAGAAAGGCTGAATTCACCTAGGGAACACAGGACTAATGTCTTGGGCATAGCCTTGGCTAAGGGCCAACCTGCATTTACTCTAGCACAATGGACATATTGATTGAAAACCATCTCTGAATTGGAAGCAATGAATTCAGTTCCAATGTGTAGGAAGGAGGATGACTGTCTTAGGAGGGTGATTTGGTAATTATTAGTATTGATAATATTTCAAGCAAAGTAGGTGAGGCTTGTGAATTGCTGGACAAGTTATTGCCAATATATCTGTTTCTCTGGTTATGGGCATGTTGAGGATATCTAGCCATCTGATATATCTAACAGTCTTTTTGAGCAATGTTTTAGAAACAGTAGGATATAGCATAATACTTTATAATAAAAACAAAAAACATATATTAAGGCTTATATATGTATGAAGGAACAACAGAACAATGAAGTAAGGTGCATTTGTGATTGGTACACTCAGAGGTAGCAGGAGATAACCCAGGACTATGAACTGTTTGTACTCTAGGGGGCAGTGTGAGGTACACATGACTGATTAAGTGCATGTAAAAGTGCATTCTAGGACAATCTATATGGGCTTTCCGAAGACCCTGAGACTGAATGCCTTCTGAGATGGCAACAGCTGCCCAGCACACACCGGGACTGTCCCT
Organism: Heterocephalus glaber; assembly: GCF_053883595.1. Lineage (NCBI taxonomy): Eukaryota > Metazoa > Chordata > Mammalia > Rodentia > Bathyergidae > Heterocephalus > Heterocephalus glaber. The sequence goes on from NW_028258344.1 coordinate 13,443,863, forward strand.
ACTATGACAAATAAAGCTCAGATCAAATTGTGCCAGTCCTAATTCCAATCCAAGCAAAGCCCTGTGTTTCTTTTTTCTGGGGTTACATGAGACTTGAAAAGGGCCTCTGAAAAAGACAAACTCATTGGAAACTGCCTCTTCTACTTCTCTCAAAAGAAATAGTTTGTACAGTGAGACAAGTAGTACAGTCTAAGTCTCTTGACTATGTGTCAAGATGTCCTGAGGATGTGTATTCAATTAATTCTTCCTAGTAAACAGACAGGAATATAAGACACTAAGTGGGGGAAGCTAAGACAAAACATTTTTAGTTTCACAAATATTATTTTATGTGCAATTTTTCTTGCAACATTATTACATGCATAATACTTATACAATAACACAATTTAAATTTTTGTTCTGCAAATATTCTGCAAGAATGGTTGAGTTACATTACTCTTATGCCATTGGACTTGACCTTTTCTGTTGTACAGGTTTTTGGGCTGGGGATTTAGCTCAGTGGTTCCGCCGCCTGCCTCGCAAGCGCAAGGACCCGAGTTTGATCCCTGGTACCAAAAGAAAAAAAAATGTTGTACAGGTTTTTATTCTGTATAAATACCTTTCTAACTCCTTGGCTAACTCTTTACTGTAGGAATAAGTTCTTACTTCTTAAAATATATTTGTTTCTAGAGAAATATAAAAATTTTATTGGATTTCCAATTTTAAGGATGTATTATACAACAGTTTTACTATTTGAACTGGTAAAATTTTTTGATGTAATGCTTGCAGATTAACCATGAACTCAAGAGAATGAGAATACATACAACATAGACATAACTTAAAGTAGTTTAAGTATAAATAAAATTGATTTCTTACTTTATAACCAAGTTAATCCATTAATTTAACAGCTGATAAATCAGATAATTAAAGTCTATCTTTTTGATGTCATAAAGCAAAATGTTGCATCAACCAAGAAAATTAGCTATTATATTGACAGTTCTGAGAAAAAAACTAAAGAAAGAACTGAAAGGGAGTGGAATATGTTTTCTTATTTTGTCATGGTGGAGGAACAATTGATGTTGTTCACATGAGTAGAATATTAAATGTATTATGTTAAATTACAGTTACAGAAATAACAGCTAAAATTTCTGAAACAAAAACATCTCTAATTAAAACAAGTTCATTACAAAGATGCACATAATGATTAAGAAGAGTGGAAAATAGAAAAAGATGAAAGAAAATATTTCAGGAAATGAAGAAACTAAAACATTGGCCACAGTATCAAACAAGTAGAATTCAGAATTTAAAAATGAAAAAATAGGAATACTCTCTATAATAATTATAGACACCATTTATGAAGACAATATAGGTTTGATTAATATCTAAGTAGTAATTACCTAAAACACAAAAAAGAGACAGATACACACACACACACACACACACACACACATATTAAGATATTAAGAGCAGGAATCTTGTTTCTTGATTTTAACAAGTCAAGTGAAGAACAAATAAGGATAGAGAAGAGCTAAGTAACATAATCAGTTATAGTTTAAAATTATATTTATAGGTTATATGTATGTGTATAATTTTAAAACCTAATGCCAGGGACTGTGTCATATTGTCCAGTTTTCAAGAAACATTAACACTCAGGACTAAACTTTAGGAGACAGAGTACATCTCAGTAAATTCTAGTCTCATGGCAAGACAACATTCTCTTACTCTAAGTTGATTGCCTGAAGTAGTACTGAACAACTCACACCTTAGACATTTGTAGGAAAATTAATGCCCCTTGAGACCATAATGTTAAGTGAAATAAATGAGACACACAAGCTTAACTATCACGTGGTTTCTCTTATACAGGAAACCCAAAATAAAAATAAGTTTTAAAAGCAAAATAAAAGATAGATAATAGCAAACAGGGAGATAGATATTTTGCAAAAGGTTAGGTGACTAAGAGATGGAAGGATGGAGGGAGGGGAACGAGATGAAAAAAGAATTAAGCTGTGTTATGTACATGTGCCAACTCCCCACAATGAATGTAATTGTTATGCACCGCAAACATGTACTAAGAAGAATAAAAATTTTTAAAAAGATATGAACAAAATTGAAATTGCATGAAAACAAGAGCTGTAAATGCATGCTCAGTAATGCTAGGGAAACAATCCTAAGTCTATCTTAATTTAATATTAATAAGAAAGATGAAAATCATCAAATATATAATATAATTAAATATATTTGAAATAAGTTAAAAGTAAAAGCAGAAGAACAAGAAAGTTGAAAAGTAACTCGATTTATGTTAAGTATGTGTTTATATATTCAGAGTGGGATGATCTTTTAACATATGACTTAAAAACAGAAAATATAAGAGCAATAAATTTCATCCTAAAAAGAAATTTCAAATATAAAAAAGAAAATGATATTAAAAATTCACAACACAACCAGTTCAGAAAACTTGCTATACATACAACAACAAAATGACTCATTTTCATTATAAAAATGTTCCATGAATTAATATTTTAAATTGAATGGGATAAAATAAAATTCATTTTTTAAAAATTAAAAAATAAAACTAATAGAAAAGATTTTAAAAATCAACAATTGAATTAAAAACATAGTAAACAATAATAGAGAAACATAGAAAAATAATAGAACAATAATAGAGAAACATAGTAAACAGTAATAGAGAAGTGAAGAGGTGACATTTACTCCTTATTATAGAACATAACTACATATTTTATAACATACAGAATTGTGATATGAATGAAAGACAGAAAACCAGGGGAGGATAATAAAGAAAGGAGAATGGCTGAAGGGTGGTAGTAGTGTCACATAGGTTATCCAGTGTGGGTGCACACACACACACACAAACACACACAGGCATGCTCACACACAATGCCATAATGGCAGAAGGGTAGTGATTGCAAAGTTGTGTGCAAACTGTTGGGTCATTTAGAAAGAGCATTAGTACGAGAAAGGTCAAATAAATTACAAAAACATATACAATAGGATATTACACAGTTTGAAGCAATGACCACTAGTATATTTGGACCTATTTCCACTTGTTTTGTGTCCATTTTCTCCTTGCACTTTTCCTCTCTCTTTCCCTCCTTTTCTGTTTCCATGTTAGGTTAATCTATTTTGTTTAGTACCTCCCTCCTTTTTCATGAGTTTGGAAGTGGTTTTGCTTCTGTTCATTGCATGGTTTTCTTTAAAATTTCAGTCTAAAATCTCAGCTTAATTTGCCCAACCTACAAATATCTTCATATACATGACAGTGATCATTATAGCTTCCCTTTTCCTTCTGCTTGACCTACTTTTAAGCTTATCAATTAGATTATTCTTCTACTTTTAGGGTGCACTAATTCTCCTTTGTTGCAACTGTAGTTGGCCCTGCTGTTTTATTGTGTGGTTGTGAATTTATTCTGTCAAGTAACCTTTCTCAGGGGTTGCTGGTGTGTCCTGACTTAGCATGTGTCCTAATGGAATAGTTGTGCTTTTGATTCTGCTTGGATCACCTATTGACTTGTCTGGGACAGGTTTTACGTTAATATGTGGTCTCAGGGTCATAGTACTATATAGGCTGAATATGCTTGAACCACTCAGTCTCATGTGGAACTGGCTAGGTTTCAGTGTCTTGCTGATGTCTTTTTCCCCTCTCACTTATGGTCTCCACTGATAACAAAATTCCTTTGATGCTGTCCTGGGGTGACATGAGATTTTTTTTTTTCTAGCTTCTTTTAAATAAAACCAAAAAAATTCTGAGACCCCTCCTGTATACAGAGTTCCCTGTATAGTTTCCCTTTCCCAAGATTGGTCTGTCACCCTGAATAAAATTCTAATCCCAGGCTATAAAATGGATCTCCATTCAACATTGCTCCAAACTGTATTAGAATCACACAAGTGTTTGTGAACATATACACTGCACTTTGGACATTAATCTTTTGTTGATGATTGATAATAGCTTCAATGTGCTGATATTTTTTATCAATAATTCTTTAACAATTGAATCAACCACTACATTTTCAACTTTGAGGTTCTAATTTTCCTCCTGATTGCATGTATTTTCTTCCTTGATTTTTGGTGGTAGTGGATTTTCTTCTTGGCATATGTAGAGATGTATGAGTCTATCTTCAGTGGAGTCTGCCTATTGTAGAACTCCCATGAACCCTGAGATGTTAACGCATTCCTACATTCTTTTCAATTTACTTCTTTTGAGGCCCTAAGAACCAAACTAGCTAGGTTATTTTCCTATCCTCACAAAATATACTTCACTATTTCCCATCAACTACCTTTTAATTTGCTCCTAAATTATTTATACTTTGTGTTTCACATATAAGAGAAACCACAACTGTATTAAAGCTTCTGGATCTGATTTACTTCACCTATCATTATTTTTTTTTCATTGGGAAATAATTTATTCTTTGCTAAGTTCAAGAAATTCTGCTTTAATGTGGTGCACCAAATAAACCATTAGGTTGGAAACAAGTGTGAAAATACAGGCTTTCAAGTTTTGCATTTGAAACTAGTAGGAGAGAGGGATAGTTGATCAATAATTTACCATTTACTAAAAATCAGAGGCAGTTTACTCTATTATCTATTATCATGGAGAACATTCACTCATAATCCAAAACAACAGATAATATTAACAGTCATACATAGTTAATGGCTTTTGCAAGTGATGTTTGTAGATCATTTATCTTTTTTATTTGGGAGAGGGTAGTAGTAAGAGTTACATTATTTGAACACATGCAATTGGACAAAAAAGAAAGTAAAGGGGGATTTGTTGGAAAACAGACTCCAGTTTCACACTGGGAGGCAGAAGGCAAATAACTTTGAGAATACAATTGAGAATAGATCTTTGTAGTCAATCTATAATTGTTCTTCATGTGAGGTTTGAATAGTTTAGACTTTATAGACTTTTTATATATTAAACAGAGAAGGGGAGAGTGAAATAGATCATTACAAGATAGAATAAAACAGACCAAAAAATGTAAAGAAAAAAAGCTAATGTTAAAAGGACTCCTTTGGTATGACTTGCCTCTTTCTGATGGCACTTGCTACCTTTGCATTCAATTCTCACTTGAAAATCAAGGAGAAGTAATCGAAAACAGGCAGATCTAAGAAACTAAGTGCTTGACAATCACAGCCAAATGTATTGTAACATCGTCGTTGTGTTTTCCCGTTTCCCCTTGGGTTACTCGGCTAACATAGACCTAGGTCTAAACAGCAAGGATTCCAGCCCCTTCTGGTCTTGTACTTCCTGTCATATGACAGCAAAATGTTTGGGAAGAAAAACATTTAGGCGCTCTTGCTGTTGTGTGCATTTACTATTCAAATCAGTCCCATTGTTCTTCATCAGCCCCATGGAGCAAGCTCCAGAGAAAGCAGTTCCTAAATTTCCTTATTGCATATGCATTGGGTCAATCATCTGTCTTCTTTTACCCAGTTCTCTGGTCTCTGATTACCCACATCCACAGTCATACCTACTGGTGCAATTTCAGGGAAGTCTTTGCTTTTTTACAGTGTTCAAGCTTGTGCTCAGAACACTCTTTGACCATTTATCTCTTTCCAAGCTTTATGCAAAGCTGAAACACTGTGTGGAAACTATTAAAAGAGAAAGACAGCACCTTAAGGATGCTTCAAAAACTGTACATACTTAACACTTAAGAAAAAAAGTAGCGGCAAGAAAAACACATTCTGGGTGACTTGTAGCATTTCCTTGAATAGATTCAGAAAATCCTAGCTGACTTTGAATTCCAAAGGTAACATTTTTAGAGAAAGACATTTCATGTCCTGTGCCTTGGCTGTAGAAGAAGGTACTGATTCAGTCCTTTGTGCTGGACAGGTGACAGTTAAATAAACATTGTAATGTTAGAGCATCCAGATTAAAGATTCAATGGGGCTACTTTTTAGACAGGCTTTGTATATGAGTGGATTCAGCCTCAACAACGCCACCTGACACCAAATCCGATGGTCCATTTGAAAGCCAAAACCAGAGAGATAATCCTTTAGTAGCTTATCTCCAACAACAAATAATGTGACTTCTTAGGCTCAGGTGTTTTAAATGTGCTGCTTTATACTTTTTTTTTCTTAAATTCTTTTATTGGTACATTTTTGGTAAACAATATACTTACATTTATCATTGGATGCTTGTACCTGTACATGATCTATCTTGGTTCTTATTTTTTCCCCATTCCCTGTCCGCCCTTCACCCCCTCCACCTTCCCTATTTACAAAGACTTTGTTTCCATTTTTTCCTTTTCTCATAATTTATCCTTTCCTTTTTTTCTTTTTCCCTTCCCCTCCCACTTCCCCTACCCCTTTAGACCTTTTCTTCCTATTTCAAATTATCAATTATTCATTTTAATGATTTTAAACCTTATTTACACTTTCAGTTCTCACACCAGAGAAACTATTCAGTATTTACACATGTGTCCTATTTATTTCACTGAAGAGTATGGCCTCAAGATGCATCCATTTAGCTATAAATGTCTCTAGTTTGTCATTCTTTATGGCAGAGTAGTACTCTATTTTTTAAACATCTTCTTTATCCAGTTTCCAGTTGATGAGTACTTGGGCTATTTTCAAGCTTTAGCTATTACAAATTGTGCTGCTGTGAACATGGGTACACATTTATCACTGTAGTATGATTCTTTTAATTCTTTGGGGAAGATACCCAGCAGGGGAATAGTTAGGTCAAATGGGACCTCTAGTCCTAGTTCCTTGAGGTATTTCCATACTGATTTCCACAGTGGTTGCACCAGTCTGCACTCCCACCAGCAGTGGAGCAGTGTTCCTCTTTCCCCACAGCCCTGCCAGCATTTGTTATTGGTTGATTTCTTGATAGCAGCCATTCTTTTTGGAGTGAGATAGAATCTCAGCATTGTTTTCATTTGCATTTCTCAAATGACCACTGATGCTGAACATTTGTTCATATGTTTATTTGCTATTTCTACTTCTTTGTCTGAGAAATGTCTGTTCATTTCAGATGCCCATTTTTGGATTGGGTCTTCAAATTTGGGGCGTCTGATTTTTTTCAGTTCTTTATATATTCTAGATAGTAGTTCTTGTCTGAGTTACAGCTGCTAAAAATTATTCCCACATTGTAGGTTGCCTGTCAGCTCTGTTGGTGGTTTCTCTTGCAGTGCAGATGCTTTTTAATAAGATGAGATCCCAGTTGTTGATTCTTTGTGTTAGTGTCCATGCTACTGAGGTTTTGTTCAAAAAGTCTTTTCCTATTTCAGTGTCTTCAAGAGTTCTACCTAACTTATCTTCCAGCAAGTTTAGGGTTTCTGTTTTAATATTTAGATCTTTAATCCACTTTGATCTTAGTTTAGTGCATGGTGATAGATAGGGGTCTAGTTTTAATCTTTGGGAGGTTGAAATCCAGTTTTTCCATCACCACTTATTAAATAGGCTATCTTTCCTCCAATGAGGGTGGTTGGCTCCTTTTTCAAAGATGAGATGGCTGAGTATGTCTGGAGTTGTTTCTGCATCTTCTAATCTATTCCACTGATACTTGGGTCTGTTTCTTTGCCAGTACCATGCTGTTTTTTATCACAATAGTTTGTAGTATAGTTTCAAGTTGGGGATTGTGACGCCCCCAGCCATGTCTCTGTTGCCTAGAATTGCTGTTGTTATTCTAGGTCTCTTCTGGTTCCAAATGAATTTTTGGATTGTTTTTTCTAGTTCTGTGAAATATATTGTTGGAATTTCAATTGACATTGCATTAAATCGATATAGTAATTTTGGAAGTATGGACATTTTCAGTATATTGGTTCTTCCTACCCAGGAACAAGGGATGTCTTTCCATTTTCTGATATCCTCTTTAATCTCTTTTTTCAGAGTGCTGTAATTTTCAGTGTAGAGGTCTTTTGCTTCATTTGTTACATTAAATCCTAGATATTTCATTTTTTTGGATGTTATTGTAAAAGGAATTGTTTCCCTAATTTCTTTCTCAGAGAGTCTGTTATTTGTGTACAAGAAGGCTATTGTTTTTTGAGTGTTGATCTTGTATCCAGCTACTCTACTGAATCTGTCAATTAAGTCTAAAATGCTTTTGTTGGAGTTTTTTGGGCCCTCTATGTAAGGTATCATCTCGTCAGCAAATAATGACAGTTTAACTTCTTCCTTTCCCATCTTTATTCCTTTTATTTCTTTCCCTTTTCTAATTGCTGTGGCTAATGTTTCCAGAACTATATTGAACAGGAGTGGTGATAGTTGGCCTCCTTGTCTTGTTTCTGATTTTAGTGTGAAAGTTTTCAGTTTTTGACCATTTAGTATGATGTTGGCTGTTGGTTTTTCATAGATAGCCTTAATCAGGTTGAGATAAAGACCTTCTATTCCAATTTTCTGTAGGGTTTTATCATGAATGGGTGTTGGATTTTGTCAAATGCCTTTTCTGCATCTATTGAGGTGATCATACGGTTTTTGTCTTTGACTCTGTTAATATAGTGTATTACATTTTTTGGTTTACGTATGTTGAACCATCCTTGTGTCTCTTGGATAAATCTGACTTGGTCAGGGTGTATGATCTTGGTGAGCCTCTGTATTCTGTTTTCCAGTATCTTGTTGAGGATTTTTGCATCTATGTTCATTAGGGAGATTGGCCTGTAGTTCTCTTTTTGGGTTGGGTCTTTCCCTGGTTTTGGAATCAAAATAATACTTTCTTCCAGGAATGACTTTGGAAGCCTTGCTTCCCTTTCAATTTTCTTAATGAGTTTAAAGAGAAATGGCAATAGTTCTTCTCTAAATGTCTTGTAGAATTCAACAGTGAAGCCATCAGAACCTGGGCTTTTCTTTGTTGGTAAATTTTTTATTACATTTTCAATTTCACTTATTGTAATTGGAGTATTTAGAATTTTTATATCTGCTTCATTTAACTTTGACAATTGTATGTATCTAGGAATCTGTCCATTTCTTCTGTGTTTTCCATTTTATTAGAGTATAATTTCTCAATGTAGGTATTGATGATCCTCTGGATTTCTGCTGGATCTGTTATGACTTCACCTTTTTCATTCTTAATTGCATGGATTTGAGCCTTTTCTTTCCTTTTTTTCTTAAGGTTGGCTAAAGGTTTATTGATTTTACTTATTCTTTTGAAAAACCAACTCTTCAATTAATTGATTTTTTTAATTGATTTTTTGTTCTCTTAGTTTCCATTGCATTGATTTCTGCGCTGATCATTATAATTTCCTCTCTTTTATGAGCTTTGGGTTTGTCAATGCTCTTCGTTTTCTAGAAGCTTGAGGTTCAGCATTAGGTTGTTTATTTGAGTTCTCTCTGTTTTCCTAATATGAACATTCTCTGCTGTGAATTTCCCTTGTAGAACTGCTTTCATTGTGTCCCATAGATTCCTGTATATTGTACTGACATTTTCATTTACTTGTAGAAACTGTCTAATTTCTTTAATTTCCTCTGTGACCCATTGCTTCTTCAGGAGACAGAGACTATTAATCAATTTCCATGTGTTTATAAAATAGTTGTAGTTTCATTTGCTATTGATCTCCAATTTCATCACATTATGGTCTGACAATATACAGGGGATAACTTCAATTCCTTTGCACTTATCTAAATATGTTCTATGAGAGAGTATGTTGTCTGTTTTGGAGAATGACCAATGTGCAGCCAAAAAGAATGTGTATTTTAATTTTGTGGGGTGGAACACTCTGTAATCATCTATGAAGTCCATTTTTTCAATAGCTTGGTTCAGTTCTAGAATTTCATCTTTAATTCTTTGTTTAGATGACCTGTCTATTTGTAATAGTGGGGTATTGAGGTCCCCCACTACAATTGTATTAGCACTTATTTGGTTTTTCATGTCTGCTAATAATTGTTTTGTATAGTTGGGGGCATTCATATTTGGTGCATATATAGTAATGATTTTCATCTCTTCCTGTTGGATTGTTCCCTTCACAATTATGTAGTGATCATCTTTGTCTCTCTTAGTTAGTTTTAGTTTGAGATCTACTCTCTCTGCAAATAAGATTGCTACCCCTGCTTTTTTCCGGGTTCCTGTCTTATAGAGAACTATTTTCCATCCTTTTACTTTCAGTCTATGAATTTCTTTTTGAGTTAGGTGTGTTTCTTGTATACAGCATATTGTTGGATTTTGCTTCTTAATCCGTTCTGCAGTCTATTTTTTTTTTGATTGGTAAATTGAGGCCATTAACATTGATAGTTATAAATGATAGTTATTGAGTCATCCTTGTCATGATATTTTGCTGTTTTGGGGTCTTTTATTTTTTATTTTTCCCCCTATCCCTTTAGTTTCTTGCCTTGCCTGGTGGCTTTCCTCTGTTGCACCTCATGGAGTTGTGATCTTCATTGTCTTTTTCTAGGATATTGTTTAAAATTGTTTGGAGTGCTGGTTTGGTATTCGTGAAATTTCTCAGGTGTTCTTTGTTGTGGAAGTATCTAATTTCCTCACTGATTTTGAAATATAATTTTGCAGAACACAACACTCTAGGCTGGAAGTTATTTTCTTTTAGGGCTTGAAATACTTGACTCCAGGCTCTCCTTGAGTTGAGGGTTTGTGTTGAGAAGTCTCCCATGATTCTGATGGGCTTTCCTTTGTAGGTGATTTATTTCTTTTCTCTAACTGCTTGTAGGATTTTGTTCTTCTGTTGGGTTTCTGGAATCTTGACTATTATATGTCTAGGTGTAGATTTTTTTTTTTTTTGATCATGGCTAGTTGGAGTTCTATACGCCTCACTTATCTGTATGTCCAATTCTCTACCCCTGTCTGGAAAGTTTTCTACTATTACTTCTGTGAACAGTTTTTTTTAATGTGCTTTGTACTTTCTCCTGCTTTTTTGTGGACTCCTATCAGTCTTATGTTATTCTTCTTTGCATCATACAGCAGCTACTGGATTGATTTCTCGTGGTTCCTTAGTAGTTTTAAGAAATCTCTGTTTTCATAGTCATTAATGGCAATTCCATCTTCTAGATCTGATACTCTATCTTCACATTCCCTTAATCTGCTGTGCATACTTTCAATGGGGGTTTTAATCTCCTGGATATCTGTTCGAATCTGTTTCATGGATTCCATTTCTTTCCTCTGTTGGGTGATCATGGTTTCCATTTCTTTCTTATGCTGGGCATTCATGACTTCCAGCATGGTTCTGAGCTCATCTATTTTTTTATCTGTTTCTGTTCTAGAGCCTCTAATCATGTATTTTACTCTGCTCACCATCTCTGTAGTTATTGGGAAATTATTTCTGTTTTGAACTTTTCTAGAGCTTCATTCATCTTTTTTGTTACTTCCTGTGCTATTAGTTCAGGGTATCCAGGTGGTTGATTATGAGACTTTTCCACTTTGTTCCCCCCAGAATTTGCCTTTGGGGGGGTAGAAGTCTAGTTTTGTCCCTTGCTGAAATGTCTTCTCATTTTTGTTTATGGTAATATCCCTGATTTAATTCCTGGGTTGATACTTTAAAGTTGCTTATTGTATCTTTGTTGCTTGTATTTGGAACCCTTATGGAATGATTGTTTCTCAGAGGTGTCTTCCAGGTATATCTGGTCTTTAGGTTTTGAATCTCTAATGACTTTGAGGCTATCTCATTTTCATTATACAGGGAAGGACAACTGATTAGATCAATCACAACACCTTAGCCCAAGTGATATAATCAGCAAGGAAATAGCATCAAGCACAGCTTAGAAAAATAACAATTTGTGGTTGTTATTAATCTGTCACTTTTAACTGTGTGAATTAAATCAAAATCAAGGACCAACCCAATGTATGTTTACAGTGAATAAACTCTTCAATATAGCAACTTTACCCTTTGGGATGGGGAGTTAGAAGGAGTTTGAGAGGGAGGGTAGGTAGGTAGGATAGGGGAAGGTTAGCAGTAAGGTAGGGGACACAGGAAGATCACACAAATGCTAAGAAACTGTTGAAGACAAGAGGAAAAGACAGCATGAAAGAACAAAGATGAGAACAGAACAACCTAACAGCAATAGGGAGGCTATAAACTGTATTTACTTTCCTTTAAAACTAATAACAATTGAGAGAAAGAAAAAGTGAAGAAAAGAAAAAGAAGAAATCTGAATTAGGGCTAGAATAGCAACAAAAAGGGAGATGAAGAACAATGTGGAACAGTGAGAGAATGAGAGAGTGAGAGAGAGAAAGAAAAGAGAAAAGAAAAAAGAAAAAATAGAAAAATTTGAAAAGAGTAGAAAAAAATTAAAATTAAAATAAGAGCAAAAAAATTTTTGAAAATAACACATAAAAAATAAAAATTAAAATAAGAGCAAAAAATTTTTTGAAAATAACACATAAAAAATAAAAATGAAGGTATGTCCTTCAAGGTATGTCTTTTCTCTCAGAATAGACAACGTGCACAGCAGTGTGCAGTTATAAGTCAGTGAGTCTCAGTGAGCCAGTCACAGACCTGTGAGATTCAGGTAGATTTCTGGCTTCAAGTCCCAAGTTGAGCTCCCTGTCCTCCTCCAGGGTTGAACTCTGCAAGGCTCTACTGCAGGTTCTAGCTGCCCTTCCCCTGAAGATAGTCCAAGTTTAGATAGGATGTGATGATCCCTCCAACTTACCAAGCACGGTGGTCTAGTGTGCATTTATAGCAGAGATTCTCTTCACTTTTCCAGTGGGTTTTAATTTTTATCAAGGAGCCTGAGAGAGGCCCTCTTTCTGTTGTTCATTTCTGCTCTATCTTCTGGAAATTAGCACAATGGCCTTTATGACTCCCTGCGCCTCTGTAGTGTGGAACCAGGTACTGGCAAATCCAGCAGGCCAGAGGTGGGGGTGGGGTGAGGGGTGAGGGTAGGTGCTGTGGGCCACAGTATGGCCGAGCTAGTCACTGGGGGGTGGGGCACGGACGGGAGGGAGCCCCACTCCACTCAGCGGATCTCCTCACTGTCCGCTCGCTAGTCCACTTCACCTAGGATTATGGTCTCTAGGTGCATTCATTTTCCTAAGAATGACTAAACTTTAACTTTCTTTGGGGCTTAGCACTATCCTATTGTGGTAAATACCACCTTATCTTTATCCGTTCACCTGTTAATGGACACATAGGCTGCTTCCAAGATTTAGCTGTTATGAGTTGTGCTGCTATAAACATGCATGAACATTTATGTCTTTAACTCTTTTAGGAAGATAGCCAGAGATATAATTGGGTCAAATAGAATCTTTATTTTTAGTTTTCTGAGGAACATCCATAGAATTTTGTATTGGTTACACTAGTTTACATTTTTTACCAGATATGTACAAAGGCACCATTTTCCCCACAACCTTACCAGCACTTTTTTTTTTTTTTGCTTTTTTGACTTTGTGATGATAATCATTCTTTCTGAATAAGATGAAATCTCAGTCTTAATTTGCATTTCTCTAATGGCCAAAGATGCTCAGCACTTTCATGGACCATCTGTACTTCTTGTTTTGAGAAGTGTCTGCTCATTTCAATTTCCCATTTTTGGGTTTGGATTTTTTTTACTTCTTTATATATCCTCGATATTAGTCCTATATCTGAGGAGTAGCTAGCAAACATTTTTTTCCCCATTTTGTAGGTTGTCTCTTCACTTTGTTGCTTGTTTCCTTTGCTATGCAAAAGAATTTTAATTTGAAATAGTACCATTTATTGATTTTGGCGTTATTTTTTGTGCAATTGGGGTTCTGCTGAGAAAGCTCCTGGCTATCCCTTTGATCCATTTTGATTTCATTTAGTACAGAGTGAGTTTATTTAAGTTTAGAGACATCCCCCCCCTCAGACCTCTCATACTTCTTCAATTTGGGGATGTAATCTGTGTGACAAATTTTATGGACTTTTTGTTTCGTTCTCCTTTAGTTGTTGTTGTTGTTGTTGTTGTTGTTGTTGTTGTTTTATCTGAATCTTTTTGTTACTGTAGGTTAAAAGGAAGTTTCTTGCAACTTTTTTCATGTAGGTAGGGAGATCAGTGCCCCCAGTGACTTGGTGGTTTACTTACAGGAATACACTGAAAGGGTCTGATCTGAGTGAGTAGCCATCAAACTTCCTGTGGGAACCAAGAAGGAGCAGAAAGAACATTTCCTGCCTTATCTGCTTCCTCACAGCCACATTCTTGCCTAGCAAAAAATTTATTCCTGTACTTCTTTCCTTTGCCTCCAAAATCCAGCACATGAATTTTTTGAGACTGATAAATAAAGCCATTTTGTCAGTGCTTAAATATTTAATCTGATCTTGTTTCTAAATTAGATTTTTCCTTTGCAGCATGTCTTTATATCTAACTGCCTTTTCATAGTTTTTGCCATAATTGCAATAGTTTGACCTCTTCCACACTCTCCCTTTGAAAAAGACCAAAGATATTGACAACATTGAAGAACATGTTTAAAAGGAAATAACTAAAACAACTGAAGATGTGGGTTTACTTTTGTGAGAACACTGAGACTAGCATCTTGCCATTTAATATTTCTGCAAACCCTTCTACCCTCTGGGAGGTTTTAAGAAATCTAAAAACCAATTTTGTTGTTGTAGTTGGTTTCTCTGGACTTGTCATTTTCTAGTGGAGGTGAAACGTTTATATTTGCCACGATGCTTCAAATTTGCATTTACAGTCTGTTTCTTCTTTGACCTATTACTCCTTAAAAAAAAAGAGAGATTTTTCTGATACATGGAAAAAATAGGCTACTTTGTGATACCAGGAGACTTATACTTATCAGTTCATTTATGACAATGGGCATCTCTGCGGACTGCAGCCAGGAGTGATGAACACACACAGGGCTGAAGATCTGCACACCCTCAGTTTCAGTCTGTAGGCTGTGAGCTATGCAGCTTCTCTTCCTCTTTTGGAGTGAATAAATAATTCATGTCACAGAGCTATCAAAAGATAATCAAAATTACTCTCCCAGATAAGCTCCACTTTATAAATGTCCAAATATTGTTCCTCTTTATTATCACAAAGAGCATGTCAGAGTATGTCACACAGATCTTCATCTATCATGTAGAGCCTCATCTAAGAAGGAAAACAAAGGTGAAGCTTGAAGAGATGTTTGGCCTTGGTCCCTAAGCAGCAATACTGAAATACAAGCTCAAGTGCTCTGGCTTCCAATTCTTTTGCAACTTTGGATGCCAAAGGCAAAGAAGAACGCTGAATTAATTCCTTCTATAAACTTGATCTGCTGAATCCAATTGATATCATTCGTATTGCACAGGAGTCACTCTCACATTCCCTTTCTAAGCTGTGTGCTAGGGATACCATCTACCAGGAAAAATAAAGTGACTATTGCTTTTCTTTTCTTTTTTTTTTTTTTTTGCTTAAATTCTTTTATTGGTACATTTTAGGTATACAATAAAATGTTTACATTTATCATTGGGTGCTTGTACCTGTACATGATCTATCTTGGTTCTTATTTTTTCCCCATTACCTGTGCGCCCTTCACCCCCTCCATCCTTCCCTATTTACATAGACTTTGTTTCCATTTTTTTCTTTCCTCATAATTTTTCCTTTCCCTTCTTTCCTTTCCCCTTCCCCTCCCACTTCCCCTACTCCTTTGGACCTTTTCTTCCTATTACTTTTCAAAAATCTGTATTTGCTGTGATAAGCATTAACCCAAAGGATATTTTTTCACAGAGAGTACGGATACTTTTTTTCATCAAGGAGCTGTGTAGTAAAGCAGTGTTACGGTTTGAATAAAAAATGTCACCCAAAATCTCATGTGGTGGGGGTTAGGGGAGTTATGGGATCATATAGAAGCTAACCTCATCGATGGGATAATCCAATGATGAATTCATAACTGAATGGGCTGTTAAGAAGAGGGTTCTGGTTGGAAGAGGCAGGTAATTGGGCATACAACTTGGAAAAGTTATTTTCCCCCTCGTCCCTGCCTCTTTCTTTTTTCTGGATGCCACAAGGTAAATAACTTTTCGTGGTCACAATTCCACCATGTTGTTTCTACCTTGGATCCAGATGACTATGGACTAGAACCTTTGAAACCATGATTTAAAATAAATCTTTCCTCCTTTAAGTTGCTTTTTCCAGGTTATTTTGTCACAGCAATGGAAAGCCTACCTAACACAACTAGCATAAGTCTTTGTTATAGTTTACATTTGGGGTGTCCTCTAAAAGTCACACCTTTGGAATGTAATTGTACAGGAGGTACACTGATCCAGAGCTGAATCCACTCTTAGGATGTGGAGCCTGGATAGAAGATGCAGGTCACTGGGGGTGTGACCTGGAAGGGTATATTTCCCTAGTGGTGCCTCCTTCCTCTTTCTACTTCCTGACCTCCATGAAGTGAGTAGCTTTCCTCCAAAGTAGGCTCTTCCACCATGCCATTTCTGCATTTGAACCTACTAGATATGGACTGAAACCTCAAAAGCTGAAGACCAAAATAAACCTCTCCTCTTTTAAGTTGCATCTGTTGGGTATTGTGTCTCAGCAACAGACAATAACTAAGTTAGTCCTGTTAGAATTCTATATAAAAGAAGAACTTGATGGTTGATATAGAACAACTGATGCATAGAATTTGATGACTTTAGTCAATAATGAAATCATTCTAGAGTCTGGAATTAGTGGAGTAAATTCAATACAATTATTTTGTATTTTAATTACAGAGGTTTCCAATATCTTTTGAGGCTGAGGCTGCTTATGGACAAAGGCTCTGAGGCACTGGCAATCTCCCCAGCTCATTCTCTTTTCCTGGCTAACTTTATTAACTTCCACAAGGCTGCCAGGTCATTTGGATCTTCTCACTGGTTAAAACCTATATCTCACTTTCTAGTAATTAAAAATCTATATTACTTTATGTACCAGAATTTTGTGTCACAAATTACTAACCATGTCACAAATAAATCCATGTTGGCAAGCTGACATATAATAAGCAGATAAGATGTTCTTTTTTCCATAGGAGAGTCATTTTCAATAATGCCCATTTTTACACGCCAATTCTTAATATGAAAGGCTTAGCCCCCCAAAAATGAGTCTTTGCTGCTGAAAAAACAGTATTGTTAGAGTCAAGTGTGGGAGACAGCCTCTGAAAGGGCTCCTAATGATTCTTTCCTCTAGGTAGTCATCATATCCTTGTGCAACCCTTTTCTTTTGACTGACTGGACCTACAGACTTGGTTCTGATAAATACAATGCAACCAAAATGAGGAAATGTCACCTTTGAAATTTGGTCATAGAAGACTGACATTTTGTCTCTGGCTTGATTTGTGTTCTTGGCACAAGTAGAAAGGACCACAGACAAGGAGTAGAGGTTTGCTTCTGACCGCCAGCCAAAGCCAACAAGAGACTAAAATCCTCAGGCTGTCAGGAACTGAATCTGACCAACAACTTTGTGAGTGATCTGGAAAGTTGATCCTGACCCTGTAAGTCCTTAGATCAAGGGTAGACCTGGGGAAAGTCTTGCCTGTTGCCTTGTGAGGGATCCTCACACAGAGGACTAAGCTAAGCTAAGCTATCCTTGGGTTCCTTAGGCAAGAAACTGTGGGATAATAAATAATATTGCAGTTAAATTATGAAGTAATGTGTTAGGCAGCAGTAGACAACTAGTCCAGCAGGCAAATAAGGAACATTTGAAGATGGGAGATATTTCTAACTTCTTATCATTTATAGAAATGTGCTACCTTTGAGTGGGTAGCCAAATTCTCAATTCACATTAGAAACTCAGATAACTCTTCTGAAACATAACTGAGACTGGAATTTAAACTAAGGCATATTTTTAGTGATGTAATTCCAATTAGGAAAAATAGTAAAACTATTACATCAGAATTGCATGTGAGCTTCAGATTACTGCTCGGAGAAAGAAGGGTAAATTTGTAGAAAGAACAAAGAATTAATGAAGTATTCATGAGAAAATCATTTAACTTTTAGCAACTTAACTTTAACTTTCTGACAAATATGGTGGCAATCAGACCAAAAGATATCTAAGACCTTTCCTGAGGTTACAAGCTATGGAAAAATTTTACCTGTTTTTACAATGATTAAAAAAAGAAAAAAGTACCTTTTTATCAAAGATCCAACTTTCTGTTCAGCATTCCCCTGTGGACTATGTCTTACCTTGGGAAATCTGAGGCTTGCTGAATCATCAGATGCACATATCAAAATCCATAAATTGAATAAAAAATGATCAAAACCAGATCACTCTGGAAGAGGGATACTTTGAGTAGGACTTAGAGACAAAGATGAGACTACCTGGAGGAAGGGATCACTGGGAGCCCATGTACAGAGAGAAGGGAACTCTTGTGATCCAAACTCGGGACCTTGTGCTTTCGAGGCAGGGGGCCGTACCACTGAGCTAAATCCCCGGCCCTCCTTGTGATCTTTGAGAGTGAAGAATGCTTAGGCATGCCATAAAAAGCATGAATCATAAAACAAGAGAAAATCATAATTTAGGCTATTAAAATAAACAAGTTTGATTTTTGAGAAGAAGACCAAGCGATGAAGGAGGCAGATAGAAAAAAAGAATTAAAATGTATTATGTACAAGTACCAATTTCCCACAAGGAATGTGATCATTATGTACTGTAAGTGCATGTTAATTAAAAAAAAACCTGAAAAAAATAAAATAAAATTACACATTTTAAAAAAGAAATGAAAACCACTAGTTACAGAACAGTGGGAAATATTCACAGCACACACACCTGACAAAAGGCTGATATTTGAAATCCACAGAAAAATCTGGCAACTCAGACATAAGAACCCATGAAAAAATGAGTAAATCAGCTGGATGAACATTACTCGAAAGAAGGTATATTAAAGGAAAATAAACACATGCAGAAATGTTCAATCTCAAGTAGTTATTGGGCAAATGCAAACTAAAACCACATAAAATGTCACTGCACATGCATTAGAGTGTCTAAAATTTAAAATACTAAAAATGTCAAGTGAAGATGAAGATTTGGAGCAAGGGAAACTCACATTTTGCTTGTGGAAATGCCAAATAATAAAGCCACGTTTTGGAAAGCTATTTGGCAGATTTTCAATCAGTAAAATATGTGCTTTCCCTCTGATCCAGCAATCTCAAGTCTGAATATTTAACTAAGAAAAATAAAAACACATCTGCACAATCTTCATTTATTACAGTCACAAGGTAGAAGTAACTCCAATGTGCATTAACAGATGACTGGACAAACAAAATGTGGTTTAACAAGCTCTTTCTATGCAGTATCCATTCAGTAGTCTATCACTCAGGGGAAAAAAGAGCAAACTATGTATATATGCAAAATATTGATAAGAATGGGTGAAAGAGGCCAGGAACATGCATACTGCACCATTCCATGATTATAAAACATTGAGTATGCAAACTAATCTATAATGACAAAAAAGTAAATCAGGGATTGCCCAGGGACAGAAGAATAAAAAGATATGGATAGCAAAGAAGCATCAGAAAACTCTTTGGGGTGACAGACATAAATTGATTATGGTACATGCATCTGTCAAAGCTTGTTGGGTTATACACTTTAAATGGATGTCATTTGTTGTATGTAAATTATACTGCAATAAGATTGATTTTTAAATGACCTAAAGGTAGGATAAAAGTGGGTAAACCCCCACAATTTATTCCTTAGAAAAACAGAACTTGCAATGATTAAGTGTAGCAATTTAAAAATGAAAGAGCTTGTGGAACAGGCAGTAAGAATGAAGTGGATTTAGTCTGAAGCTTTGGAAAATTTTACTCAGCTTCTAGAAGTAAGACAGAGGTTTTTCTTTAGCTCTCCTTTTTCTTACACTCACAAATGAGGTTATTTATTCTTTCTTCGTTCACTGGTTTACTTGCTGTATACAAGCTTCATCCTGAACTTCCAGACTGATCCAGATCTGTGAATGATTGCAGTTTGAAGCTTCACCTTTCCAATACTAACCAAGGGGAGCATAATAAGGCCCCGGGAAGAGAAGCAACTTTCCAAGTACTTATGATCTGAATATATTTTAAAGGGAAGATAAATAGGCAACATATGATAAACACAAAAATAAGAGAATGAAGATATTAATATCCCTTCAGAGAAGAAGACTATTGACACTTCTTCAGAAGTTTGGATGTATAGCTAGGTAGCACTTATTACTAACCAAGCAAAATACTGAACTTTGGAAGTTTAGAAATGACTCACACATAGTGTATGCATTTGAAAAAGTATGGTTTCCACACTTGCTACATGAAAGACCATTGGTTTGCCTCACGAGAATTAGTCTCATACTGACCAACACAATGAAGAGAAACAGCCTCTAGATCTTACACCTGGTACGTGTGTTGGTAGATACATTGAGGATATTTTGCCCTTACTATTTTATTGCCCTTCTCCCCTGTGACATGTCTTCGGGCTTCCTAGAAAATATGCCTGTTTTAAAACTTACTTCTATGAGAATGGTATTTAGACAGAGATAGCCAATTTTCAAATAACAACTTTAATACAAACAGCACAATAGGGACAGGTAGCAGTATCCCACTGCTTCAGTTCATAAAACTACTTGCCTTGAGAGCCAGCCTCTTTAGTCATTCAGACTCAATAGTGCTACTCACTGGGCAATCTTGAAAGAGTAGGGCTGAATTAATTAGGCAATGGAAAAACTTTCTGGAAATAATAGGGTGCCTGTGTACATCGGGATAGCTTTGATAGGGAGCTTTTACAAGAGAACAGGAGTTCCAACATAAGCTTAGCAAGCCTGGGAGTCCTGGTCACACAAAACAAGCATGAGCACTGCTTTTCTAACCTGGGATTCTGTAACTTTTAGTCAGTTACTAGTTAAATGAATTCTGAGTATTTTTCTAGCACAGAGTTAGATGCTGATCCAGGTAACAAAAGAATTATAAGATGTTTCATGCTGTTAACAATCTTTGTTATTATTGGAATTATATAACAATGATTGGAATGATGCACAAAAATATAAACATGTTAATAAATATAAAAATAACTGCTGAATGAGTGTCAAGAGAATATTACAGATGTCTAAAACATGATGAAAGTTGGAATTATTTAGATCTTCCTTTGCTAGGAATGTCCGTGATCTGGCTCTGCTAGAGGTGGGGACTATGAGGAGGGCTTATCTTGCTTCTTCCCTTTTAAACAAAAAAGGTCTCCCCAGACTGATAGCATATGTATCTCTAAGTCTTGAGGGTTCCATGGCTAGTTGTTAAAAGTATTGGCCAAACTGCTTGCTCCTCCAATTAAAAGAAAGTAACTTAGACGTATACAATACTTTGCAGTTACAGATACAATGTGAAGCTCATATCTCAGAAAAGACAATATATAATAGATAGTTGATGAATTCTTAGAATTTTGATTCATGGTGCATCTGGAATTTAAAGTTCTCAGGACTTTTATGCTAATATTTTCTTTACCAGTCTTGTCATCAAGTTATCCCTTGGTGGTATCTTATAAAATCTAGACTTTGAAAAACTGTGAAAAGCATTTTTTTTCTTCAGAAACCAGCTATCATTTGTAGCCATTTTATGTAGGGACTCTCTAGGAAGTGGAATATCCCGTGCAGAGCTCATACTCTTCTCTTTTCGTTCCTTCCAGAGTCCAAGCAGCCTTGCTTTTTATACAAAACCCTCCTCCACTGGTCTTTCTAGAGCCTTCGAAAACCATCACAATGCGCTCCACACCCCTTTCAACCTCACGCTCCATGTGCAAAAATATTCCAAATCGTAAGATATTTCTTTCATTCTCCACATCTTTTGTCAGTACATATTAGGTGTCCAGGTTCATGAATTTTATTTTGGCAGATTTGTACGCATGCAACATACCTTAATTATTTCTCCTCCATCACTACCCTTGTCCCATCCTCCTTCTCAGTTTCTTGTTTTGGAAGGGGCTTCAATATGTAAAGTGTATTTGATCATATTCAAAAGATATTTTCTTAAACAGTAAAGCTTTTATTATTCTGTTCATTTTTTTCTTGCTTCGAAGTCCATGTTGTTTAACTATATTCTTTTTTCTCCTTTCCCACTCTTTCTCACTCACCAATGTCTTTCACATGCTTTGGTCATTGCGTGTGACTTAAATCTCCATACAGAATATCCATCCAGAACCTTTAGTTCTGTTCCACTTCACTTCATCACTTTAGGAGACTTTCCCATAGTCATGCTTTGGCCTGTAACTGCTCCACGGTGAAGTCTGTGTGTGTGTGTGTGTGTGTGTGTGTGTGTGTGTGTGTGTATCTGCCCCCTAGACTAACCTTTGAGGATATTAGGGTATCCACCAGAGAAGTCCTCATTTCTTCTGAATCCTTTAGTCCTCTTCTTTCTCTGTTTCTTTCCTTGCCAACTTAGAACCCATGACTTATTCTTTAACTCTTTTCCATACCCTAATTGTGTTGACTTTCTAATTTTTGGTTGGTCAGTCTAATAAAAGTTGAATTGTTTGAAGGATAATTTTGTAATTTTAGTCTACAGTATATGAAAAAAATCATGGGAAGGTAAGCCTTAAATTTTGGGGCTTTTTTTTGTACTTGGAATCACACTCAGGACCTTGCGCTTGTGAGACAGGCAGCAGCACCACTGAGCTACATCTCTAGCCTGGTAAGCCTTCAGTTTTAATGCATGGATACTACTCCACTTAATGATGCAAGTGACAGGAAATATACTGTTTGAAAATACTCTCTGTATGTTTTTTTTAGTAAAATGGAGTACTACTCAGCCATAAAGAAGAATGATAAACTGGAGACATTTATAGCTAAGTGGATGCACATCAAGACCATACTCTTAAGTGAAATAAATAGGACACACCTGTGTAAATACTGAATCATTTCTCTGGTGTGAGAAACTGAAAGTGTAAATGAGGATCAAAATGTATAATAGATAATGTGAAATAGGAAGAAAAGGTCCAAAGGGAAGAGGAAGTGGGAGGGGTAAGGGAAAGAAAAGAAGGGAAAGCAATAAATATGAGAAAGAAAAAACAGGAAAAAAAGTTACAGTATGTCCTTCATTAGGTCTGGCACCATGCAACTTCTGGCTCTTCCCCAGAGTGAAAAGGATCATGAAAAGTAAATGTTTTTAATTGATTTAGGACATTGAGGTAGTCATGAGAGCACAAATAAAGACAGTCATGGAAAAGAATTTCCAGAACTCCTTCAGAAAGTGCCAAGAATGAAGGGCTAAGTGTGTTTGAAGCAAAGCGGAGTTTGTGTGTGTATGTGTGTTTGTGTGAGGTTAATGGTAATGTGTCTTTTGCTGTAATAAATTATTAAAATAAAAAAAGAAAATACTCTCTTGGTAGACTATTGTTGAATTATATAGATCATTACAAAAAAGATAATTTGAATTAAGAAAGAAAGTACATGATCTACTCACTTATCTGCTTTAAAAATATTTATTGAGAGTGAGCTGTCCTAGGTACTTCACTTCGTGTGGGGATTCAAGGTGAATGAAAAGACACTGTTCCTGTCTGAGTGCAGCTTGCAATCTGGTGGGGAATTTGGAGAATAGTTCCCCACACAAATATGTGCAATATAAAGAAAAACTACACATCACTAGGGACTGTAAAATAAGACAATTTCTCAGAAATGTTCTGAGAAATGACACTTGAACTTAGATCTGAAGGTTGAAGAGGAGTTCTGCTGATGGGAGGAAACTTGCTATTTATCACGTTGCTACTATATCAATGATGAAATCATGCAATTCTTCAACTTTTAGCTTAGAATTATATAAATATTATTTATGTCTGAGAGATC
The DNA here is from genome assembly GCF_053883595.1 of Heterocephalus glaber. NCBI lineage: Eukaryota > Metazoa > Chordata > Mammalia > Rodentia > Bathyergidae > Heterocephalus > Heterocephalus glaber. The sequence continues at coordinate 13,467,444 of NW_028258344.1, forward strand.
TTATGCATTAAAATTATGGATGCGTTGACAATAAAATTAAGGTCTTAATATTTTATTGAATGCATACAGAATAAAATACTGCCCCATGTAATTAGTCACCTCTGTGGGGACAATTTTTTTGCACAAGCAGATGCTGACAGAAACTAAGAGTATACCATTGTCCCTGGAAAGTGGTCTAATAAAGCTTTCACTTTGGGGGAGTTCCTGAAAAACTGGACTGAGAGCCGGTTGTCAGGATCTCATCAGCTCAGCTTGAGTGTAAGCAAATAGCATTCTAGGGTCAAAACTTAATGGCCAAGAAGTGGACCCTATATCCAGGATGTGGCTGTGAAATGTAGTCACACCTGCAGTGCCCAAAGAAAGTCTAAGACTCTGCTCTTTGTCTCCTGTCCAGTTCAGTAAGCCTTGGTCTACAATGCCTTCCACAGCACTGTCATCATTGCTACACTCCCTCTCCAGCTTTCCTATCCCACTGACATCAGAGGGGGCAGTAGTTAAGGAACACTGTCTATCTTTCTATTAGTTTTCTGCTTGCTTATAATCTAAGAAGAAATAAAGTCTGAATTAAATAAGTAAAGACAATTTAAGAAGGCAGCATACAAATTCTTAAAGACTGTCTCCCTCATCCAATACAGTTACTTTAAACCATGACTAGCCATAGGGAAGAGAATTTGAGGCAGAGGGAATGATATATGCAGTCCCTGTGGCAGGAGGTAACATGGAATACTTGAGAAATTGAAAGGGACCCAGGGAACAAAGAGAGAAAATAATTGCAGAAGAGACTTGACAGATAAGAATGGAACACATTATGCAAGACTTGATAAACCGGTAAAATTTAGGTTGTAATTCTAAGAGTAATGTACAGCCACAGATAAATTTGTGAGGATATGACCAAATATCGGAATCAAAGTAAGATGAATCCTTCTCAGATTCTTTCTTTGTGTGAAGTTTAGGCTTCCTTTATTCTGGATAGTTGCGAAGTAAAGAAGGTAGATCACCAATTAAAAACCCCACCAAATTGCCCTTGCTTCTCTTATGGTACATGAGAGAAAGGTAATTCACTGGTACATCTTGTATCTAAGGAGATCCCCTAGATTTCTGAGTTCTAGTTATTCAAACACTAATCTACGTACCAATGCAGAATAATTTTGCAATGTCATTACATTTGGAAATGAATGAATTTATAATGTGGACACAATCTAATCACATGAGCCTTTAAAAGCAGAGATTTTTCTCTTGCTGATCCAAGAAAAAGAAGTAAGAGAAATTTGAAGCATAGGGGAATGTGGTGGGAGTTTTTCTGTTCTGAAATGGGGGGAATGACTGGCAAGGACCAGAGAATGACCTGAGACTGGTGTGTGCCTGACAACTAGCAAGACCACAGAGACCTTGTCCCTGAGTTCTGCTATTTACCAGTGAGCCTGGATAAAACTCCTATCCCAGCCTCCAGACAGGGATACAGTCCAGCCAACACCCTTAGGAGAGCCTGCAAGAACCTGAGCAGAGACCTCAACCACGCCATGCTCAAACTCGGCCAGACCACTTGCTACATCTCTGACTTAAGGCAAATAACTTCCCTCTTTTACTCATGATCCTATTTCTGTAAAATAAGGATAATGATATTTCATTTCTCAAGAACTCTGTGTGGATTGAATGAGGTAATCCATTCTTGGTGAAGTAGTTGCTGTGGTAAACACTCAATTTTATTATAAACTGCAAATTTATCTATGGTCCAGAAATGCAAATACAAGTAAATTAAGTCCTTTTCTTCATTTGGAGAAAATAAATTTATAATTTTCATTGTATTTATATATAGTTTGGCCTCTATATCCATGGATTTGGCATCTGCAAATTCAACAAACCATGGACTGAAAATATAATTAGCCCTATAATGGTTGCATCTGTACTGAACATGCACAGACTTCTCTCTTGCCATTATTTCCCAAATAATTATAACAACATTTAAATACCATTTCCATTGTGTTTGGTATTATAAATAGTCTATGCTTTGATGTATACAAGAGGACATATGTGGGTTACATGGAAATACTATAAATTTTATATAAAGGACTTGAGCATCTGTGGATTTTGATAGCTGTAGGGGGTTCTAGCAAAACTCTTCCAAGAATGCTAGGAGGTGACTATGCCCAGTAGATAAATAATATACTCTAAGGTAACTAGAATAAAATTCTTGCCTTTGTCAGTTGCCACTTACAAAAGATATCATTAGATACATAATTAAAGATGCTCAAATTTTATAATTTCAACTCTATGACTCATGTGCATTCCAAGATGGAGTTACAGTAGTTAAGTACTCCTTCTGGTCTTTTATATAGTATAATACAGTTTTTGATAAGTTATTCTTGTTGGTGATAGTGTTGTTGTTAGGAGAACAGGGAAACAAAAGTAAGGCGGCAAAAGAGGAATTCTGGAGGTTTGAGAACCATCTAAGAGCTGGAATACCATGCACAATCAATCAGAAAGACCAATTTGCTACCAGTATAATAGGATTGTGAGTACATCTGTGCTCTATTAAGATCTTTAGCTGTGTGCAAGTGTTTCTAAACTTGTGTATGATCTTGGATCTTGACACACTGTGACCAACACAATGAATCTATTATTTTTTTAAGTCCTCCAAATTTCCTATTCTGGAAAGCAGAAATAGTGCCCTTTCAGAATATTTTGATATTTGCACAAAGCTGAGCATAGTCCTTTACACACTAAGTTGAATTAAATGGACCATCACTAGGAAACAGAAATATGCATGAGTTCAAATGTTTTCTTTTAAAAAGTCCTGCGACTCAAGAAGTTTTATACTTTTATGCCATAGAAACCATCGGTGGTCAGCAAAAATTATGAGCTCCTTCTCAGACTTAACTTGCTAAAGACCCAAACTAAAATACGCAAGATTTCAAAAGAAAACTACAGTCAGATATGGTCATCAACTCATTAAAAAATTTGTAAGGTGGAAATCTATGTGCTTTTATTATCATTAAATAACAACAGCTAATGACAGGCCAAATTCTTTCCCTTTTTAATAGATCTGAACACTTAATAATAAAATTAATAACTAATAACAGTGAGTCTTTGCTAATAATATTTTTGAGCATTGTGTACATTAAAGTTCATGAAATTTCCTAGTCTCTTTCAAGAACTTTTTGGGTCTTTAAGTTATAAATATCTCTGACACAAGTTCAAGTCTTTGCCCTAATAAGGACTAAATTTGATCATTCAAATGTGCTTCAGATCATAATAACTAAGGTTCAAAAATTAAGGAAGTAGTAGAAACCCAGAAAAATCAGATAATTAACAGTCACAAGGTACCTGTGTCTATTGAATCAGTGATGAAAAATTAATCTATAGTTTTTGTTCATAAGCATATGTTAAGTGGGGGATAGAGGGATAGGCATTGCTGATGTGTTCTTTTTTTTTTTTTCCTTAAATTCTTTTATTGGTTGGTACATTTTAGGTATACAATACATTTACATTTATCATTGGGTGCTTGTACCTGTACATAATGCATGTTGGTTTTTATTTTTTTCCCCATTACCTGTGCGCCCTTCACTCACTCCACCCTTCCCTATTTACAAAGACTTCATTTCCATTTTCTTTCTTTTCTCATAATTTTTCCTTTTCCTTCTTTCCTTTCCCCTTCCCCTCCCACCACTCCTATCCCTTTGAACCTTTTCCTATTTCAAATTATCAATTATTCATTATTAATCCTCTTAATCCTTATTTACACTTTGCTGACATGTTCTTTAAGGAGTTCAGGAATAAAAACTAGAGTAAAGCTGGTATCTCATATATAACTTATGCTCAGAAAATACTCATTGAAATGAAAGTGCTATATTTTGGACAATGAGGACATGATCTGGAACATAGCAGTAAACTAACAGATATCTGTTAAATGTTAGAATACTAATAATGGAAGGAAAGGTCAAGATGGCTGTATAGAGATGCCTCACACACAACTCTGTCACAGAGAAGAACTGGAAACAGTACATTTTGAGGGTAATTGTTGAGAGAGAATTTTGGAAATCAATAAGAAAGTGACAGGAGCACTAAATAACACAGAGTCAACAAAGCAAGCTATAGAAGGCAACAAAACAAGTTGCAACTTCAACCCCAAATCCCAGTTGGGGGAAATCTCACTGCTGGGAAAAAAAGGTAACTAGAAACCACCATCGAAGCATCAAACAAAAAGTCCTAATTGCAGGAGAATTCTGCAGTCTTCAAAGGATTGGATAGCTAATCTAATAGCCACTATTCTGCTTCAAAGAAGGAACTAATATGGGGTAGCCCAGAACCAAACTTGCTGTAACAGCTACTGCTACACACCATCCTGCCTTAGGAGCCAAAAGTTACCCCTCTGATGCTACAAAACTGGACCTCTCTGCACTTCACAAGGTGGAAATGGATCCCTCAGCATCCGTTATCTTCATTACCAACAGCTGCTGTAGCCAAAACTCTGAAAACTACAAAATTGTTTTACCTGTGCTTGACCCATGGGATCTAGAAGAGGTCTTGTCCATGTCTTCTACCCCCAGGAACATGGATAACAGCACCCCCAAGTCCAAACATTATATATACCTGCCTAGCAGGACCTAAGGAAGGTCTTCCAGAGCTCATGGACTTGACACAATTCTTATTAGTGCCATATACCCTGGCATGACTTGTACTTGTCTCTTGGCATGTGAAGAAGATACCATCTGTGTCCTGTAGCTCCAAGAGAGTACAAGACTCAGTGCCACTTGCAATTCCACCATAGAACCTAGAGAAGGTCCCCTTTGTATTTCACAACCTGAAGTCTGTCATCACTAGTGCCACAGATCCCAGCATCATCTATGCTTGTCCTGTGGGACTCTAGCAAGGTCCCTTCACATCTTTGTTGCACCAGAACTGTGGATGCTGGCATCAAGGCCCAAGCATCCCCAACATTCATTCCAAGGGACCTGGAGAAAACTCTTCATCACATCACATGGCTTACGGACCCTAAGTGCCATGATGTCACCTGTACTTGCCCCAAGGCACCTTGGAATACTAAAATGACTGTTGCCCCATTGCCATCATTACTCGGCTTAAGGATATGCACCATCAGAAGTCCAGATTCAGTGTGAAGTCATACAACTACCTCCTTATGCCACTGCACTTTGCACTATTGAAGCACTCATAGACACTGCTGACATCAGTAAGCATCCGAAAAAAAAAAAAATCACACAAATCACAAAGAGGCTCCACTTTCGTACTTATGTGTAATAAAAGACAAAATTTGCCCAATTCACACCCTATATCTCATCTAAATGAAAAAATAAAAACTTTTCCTACAAAACCTACTCCATAAAATCAGAAGAGGTGACTATAACATCAGGTGTGCAAACATCAACATAGGAACATCAGAAACATAAAAGGAAACATGACACATCCAAAGGAAAAAAATCTCTGGGAATAGATCCTAATTTGAAGGAAATATATGAAATGCCTGAAAAAGAATTGAAAAGAAGGATAGTACGAAAACTCAGTGAGATACAAGAGAATTTACACAGTGAAAGTGAATAAGAAAAATAATTGAAGAAAGCCTGAGAGACTTACAGGACATTAGTAAGTGAATAAATATTTGCATTACAGGAATTCCAGGGAAAAAAAAGAGAAAAGGCTTTAAAGATACTTCATAAAAGAATGACAGAAAATTTCCCAATTTTCAAGAGATGTGCACATCCAGATATAAGAAACTAAAAATTCAGTAAAAGCCTTATAGGCCAGAAGAGAATGGGATGATATATTCAAATTCTGGAAATAAAATCCTGATAATCAAGAATGCCATACCCACAAAACTATCCTTCAGAAATGAAAGAGAAATAGTCTTTTCCAGACAAGCAGAAATCATGAAAATTCATCATCACCAGACCATTTTTATGAGAAATGCATAAACAAGTCTTATACCAGAAACAAAAGGTTAATATCAAATTCATGAAACACACACACAAGTGGATAAAACTCATTAGAAGAACAAGTACACAAAAGAGAAAATGAAGACAGTGAAACCTTAGTATGACCAAAGGCTCCTAAATCTCAAAAATAAATAGTAAGATATGTGGAAAGGAACAGATGATATAAAACAAACAGCAAAATGATGGGAAGAAGTTTATACCATATCAACAACAATATTGGTTCAATGAATTAAATTCCCCAGTCAAAAGTCATAAACTATCAAATGGACTTAAAATCCAAGACTCAGTTACATGTTATGTACAAGAAACTACAGTGGTAAGTATACATATAGACAAAAAGTGAAGTGCTGGGAAAGATATACCACACAAATATCAACAAAATACATGCAGAAGTAGCCACAGGCATATGAGCTAGAGCAGAATGTGAAATAAAAAAATTATAAAGATGGGCCGGGGATTTAGCTCAGTGGTCTCGCCGCCTGCTGCACAAGTGCAAAGACCTGAGTTTGATCCCTACTACAAAAAAACAAAAACAAAAACCCAAAAAACTGTAAAGTGATATTAATAGGGTCGGTATATACTAATAAATGGATCGATTCAGCAAGAAGACATAACACAGGACCAACACGGAACCATCTAAATATATAAAACAAATATTATTAGATCTAAAGAGAGAGATAGGCTGTAATACAGTGATAACTGGGGATTTAAACACTCTACTTTCCTCAGGGGACATAAAATTCATTCAGACATAAAAATTAAAAAATCTGAGTTGAACCATACTACAGAGCATAGGGACCTAACAGACATTTACAGAACATTTCAAACAGAAGCAGAATACACAATCTTCTCATCACCACATGGAACCTTCTCCAGGATTACCTACCACAAGATAGACCACCAATGACACAGGCAACAAAGGTAACAATAGAGCAATTGGATTATATTAAACTAGGAAAAACAGTAAAGGAAATAATACATAGTTAAGATAGAGTCTACAGAATAAGAGAAAATATCTGTAAAGTTTATAAGCTATTCATCTGACAAGGAATTAATATTCAGGATATATAAGGAACTCGAAAAGCTGAATGTTAAATACTAATAATTTGATTCAAATATGGGCTAAAGATTTTAATAGATGCTTCTAAAAGGAAGACATACAAATGACTGGTAACTACTAGTAAAATATTCAATTTCACAAATGTTCAGAAAAAATGAGTATCGAGACTACAATGAGATATTACCTCACCCCAATTAGAATGGCTATCATCAAAAAAACAAAAAAATAACCAATGCTGATGAGAATGTAGAGAAAGGGGAATGTTTATACACTGTTGATGAAGTTGTAAATTAGTACAGTAATTGTGGAAAACAGTATAGCAAGTCATCAAAAAAATAGAGCTGCCATATGATCTAGTAAATTTAAAAGAGTGGAAAATAATAATAAGTTCATCTCACAGAAGAACAGAGTAGAACAGTGGGCCAAGAGACCTGGAGGAACCTTGGAAGGGGACAGAAAAATTAAGTAACAGGCACCAAACTACAGCTAGAGAGGAAGAATTAATTCTGGTTTTCTATGCCACAGTAGGGTAATAATTCATTGAAATAATCTATAATATACTTCAAAATGACTAGACAAGAAAAATAGGAAATTCTCAACACATAAAATGATTAACCTCTGAAGAAATGGAAGTGCTTATCACCCTGATTTGATTATTACATGTTATATACATGTGTAAATAATAACATACATTAGAAAGATATAGATGACTGCAAGACGATGAAAATCCTTCCCATTGTAATCACAGGACGTTTCCAAAGGGTTCTCTGATGACAGTTACAGTTTCAAGACTCAAGAAGTAAGCTGAAAAAATGTTTGCTTGGATATAGGCTCTTTCATAAGAGTACTCTCCAATTCTATTAAAAACTGGTTGTGATAATTCAAATAACTGGAAACAATCCAGAGAACCTTTTAGCTAATCTTTTAGCCTATGAAAAGATTTTTGCAGTAAACACATGTTAAGAAAACATTCAGCTGATTGGTAATGCGCTTCTATATTTGCTTCTATCTCAAAAGGGGAAAGGGATATTTCAGTCTGGGTATTTTCATTGAAATTTGAAGGTTACGTACAGTTGTTTGATTCAAAAATATTTTACTACATAAAAATGTTTCTGATATTTTGTCTGCTGAAAAAGATACGCAATGCTTAAGTAATTTATAATTGCTTCACAGACAGAATGAATAAATATATTTAATTTCCACATTACAGAAATGGCTTCTGTGGGAATAAGATGAGCTCACTTATCAACAGCTACTTCCCTTTTAGTAACAGGACACCAAACACCATTCTTAAGTCTTCAAATTCCACCTCCTTTCCATGCAATTCTTGCTTTGGTGAAAGAAAAAAAATATCAGCCCCTTCCTATATAATAATTGCATCTATTCATTTATTAAAGAGCTTTTTCTTACCAAGCTTAGCGCAGTGAAGCTATTTTCTTGCTTGTTTTCCCCCAGTAACCAAAATTATTAAACACACTTTGCTAGTGTAGAGTTTATTAAGAACAAGTGAGTGCAAATAAAAGCTAGAGCATAGAATAATCTTTCATTTATAAAACACATTTTATAATTGTTAAGGATAAGTCAAATGACAAGTTCCACTGAAGGTAAGAAAAATTGGAAAATTTGTAAATGTGGAGTAAGTTGTCATTCTTGATCAAAATGCATGTTGAGCATCTTTTATGCTCCAAAATCTGAAACTTTTTGAGTGCTAATAGGTTTCCCCGGGTGGAAAATTCTATACCATAAAACTTTATTTCACACACAAAATTATTACAAATCTAGTATAAAATCATCTTAATTATCTTTTATATGAAATGTAAGTGAATTTCTTATTTAGGTTCGGGTTCATCTCCAAGTTATTCCATTATGTCTATGTAAATACTCAAACATCGAAAAAAATTTTGAAATCTGAAATACTTGTGATCTCAAGCATTTTGGTACCAAACTGTAAGTTTTATAATTTAAAAGGGTTCTCTGATTTAACAATATCCCTCTGTAAAGGAATGCATTGTTTAACCTTCTAACCTGATGTGATTCCAGAACTTAAAAAGTAAACTGCTTATTTTACCAACTAACTTGCATTAGGCTAATGCATTTTCTTTCACATGTCTTCTAGTTGAAAAGCAATGCAGCCCATATGCAACACATGAGTATCTTCCTTAGTTTCTGATGACATAATAGTGGAATTTGTTGTGTATTATTCTGGAAGATTTTGAAGCAGCATCACAGATGGGCCCCTAGTTCTGTGTCTAGGTAGGACATTTTCTCAAGTTTTGCAGTACAATTTTGACTATGGAAACAGACTTGCAACAGTGAATGGTGTGTGTTTCTTTCTGAAAGTGTAGAAAGCATTACAAAGAAAAAGATATATAGAGAGTATCAGTGCACATGGAAATCTATGTGTGATGTACTTATAAATGTACTTAAAATATTTTATTTTCTAGAATGCAGAGAAAGAAAACATAATGGAATTTCAGGCTGTTTTCTGTCTATGAATACCATAAAATATTTACCGTTAGAGGAAGAAATGCCTACTTTACTTATAGTGTTTATTTTTCCTGGAATATACAGTACATGCAAAAGTATCTGGATTGGGTTTTAGAGAGTGGAAAAACATTAATTAAACAAGAGAAATACTGTGTGATGTTGAATGTTGCCGTGTGTAAATTAAATTCCTAATGACCTAATTTGGTGAGCTTCTTCTTTTCAATAAATAAGTTTAGACAGAATAAACTTTATTTCTGTGGAAGCTTCAGGAATTCACCAGTTTGCTCACTGTATTTTGCCTTCTTATATCTGAGGGATGTAAATAATTGGTGTTGTATTTGTATTATATGAATATTTGCTCAAAGGTAATGTTAGCTAATGACAGCTGCTCATGAAGCTTGGTTGAAGACAAAGTTGGGTTTTTATTATTTTTAATAGAAATATTCCCTCAGAATTCTTGATAATAATTTTTTTGTACATCTCAAATTCTTTTGTACATCTTTTTACATTATGCTTTTTAGTTTATTTCATAAAGATATTCAATACTTCTGATGTTCTTTTCTGTGTCACATTTTGAATTAATCTCTCTGTGCATCAGGGATATAACGGAATGATTTTGACCAAAAATTTTTTGGAAGGCACTGTCATTTATCTTGATTTATTTAATAGACAAGCATGTTTCCAGGTCTGAAAGAAATGCAAATCTTCAAAGAGTAAGATGATCTACTGACTAACTGTACTCATGAATCCTCTTTGTTATAAATTCTTAAGGACTTGGAAAGTTCAAGTTTCAACTGCTGCATAACTAAAAAGAAATGTTGAAAATTTTCTAGTCTTCAAAATCTAGGAGAAGAACATAGTAAGTATCTGCAAATTATGTTATCCAGGCCTCTTCTGTTTTCTTAGGAGAAAATGCAGTATTTAAAACCTGTAATTCCTTAGCACAAAATACAACTATAACTTTTTTTGTCCATCAAAAATTTACTGAGCCCTATTTTATTGACTTTGTGAAACCAGTCAATTTGAACAGTAGATTCTGTATTTGTAAGTCTGGCCACTCATAGATTTTGTAATTTCTAAGATCATAACTGTTTTATATATATATTTTAATTTTAATATTTATTCTTTATTGCTTTAAATAGGTAGTAAGAACTGAAGCTAAGAATGATTAGATACTTTATTCACTGTCACATGACTAGTGGATCTAGAATTTGAGCCCAATTCTGTTTGATCCACAGTGGTTTTCTCTTACTACTCTTTCAGTTCAGTAGATAGAAAATAAAGCAGCACTTTCACACTTGGCTATTTGACCTATGTGGAAAGTTTGCCTAACATTAATGAATTTCCCACCTGTTAATTCATTTGATTTCATTCCATAAGCCAACTAGCTGACTGTTTAACGTCTTCAATTTTTTCTAATTGTGTTATAAAAAGAAACTAATGGCAGATCATGAACCCTGTACCTGCTGACTGAAGGAGCTGTTGTTTTTAGGGCAATATGATTTTTAAAACCTTGCTGAAGTGGAAACTTCTAAGACACTTTAGATTTCTTTTCCCTTAAGATGTCACTTTCAAGCTAACGAGTAGCTGGACAAATAAGGGCGAATAAGGCGACTGTGTAAAGAGAAGATTCTCTGCAGACACCGCTTTATGATGAAAGCCCTGCAAGTACTTACTCTAGAGTTGGGCCAGGCACTCCTATGATGACACTGATAAAGTGCCTGGCTCCTCTTCTCAGAAAATCTTTCTCTCTAACTGCTCTTGGGCTAGATGGAGTTCTGATAACTAGTCATGTCTTGCCTAATTCTTTATTTTTGAGATCTACTCTGGTTAAGGAATATGCTGTGTTGTATTTCTTTATCTAATATTTATATATCTTAATATTCAATGTGAGGTTAGTAAAATTCCAGCCCATATCAGCCGCAGGTAATTTACATAGACCTCACAGAATTTATGCTTATATTTTTCTGACCCCATTGGAAGTTAAAATGAGTAACCCACAGACACTTGAATGGTCCATGCTGTGTGGACACGTCATAGTTTTCACCATACTCTCATTTGGTCAAAAATGCATCAAAAGTCAAACTCAGCAACAAAATAAAATCCCAGTCTTTATTGAGTTTTAATAAAATGCCACTTTATTTTATTGTAGTGATTTAGTTCAATTAGTTTAATTACTGTAAACAATTGAGCTAATATGTTAAGAATAAAAGGTGTGGTTTAAATTTTGTTAATAGCTATTAATATTGCTATTTCTTTCTATTAGGCTATTGCATATTAAAATAACTGATTATGTAGTCATCTTTTTATCTTAGGCATTTCTAAATGCTTTCTGACATCTCCAGAATCATGTCCAAGTGTACTTTTGTCAGGCATGAAATCTAAATAAGATCCCAGTTATCTCTTAATGGTCTTTCTTATCTGAAAAAGAAAGATAATTTGACAGCTAACTTGAAGAGGATTATCTGTACAGTCTCATGTAGATTTGGAATATAAAATCCCATTAAATAGTTCTGTTTCTACTTAGCCTACATGATATATCAATGCAATATAATCGAGCAGTCACTCTTTCTACAGGGCACAGACTTTCTTCTTTGTGGCTATTAGGGCTGAAGTGTTGGAAACATAAACCAGCATTCTCACTGAGCTGGTTTTGCTCAATTGTGACATTCCTCGAAGATTTGCCAAAAAAAAAAAAAAAAAGTTTAGTAATCATAGGAAAATTGAGAATGTTTGTCTGGTTCCCAGCTATTGGGTTTAAATCTCAGGAAGCCTGTGAGACAGCTTCTCTATCAAAATATTTTTCTACCCGAACAATCTTTAAGTTTGAGCTGGACTGTGTTCTGAAAAGGACCCAATTACCTTGTACATCCAATGACTATTCTTGGGACTGGTTCCTACCTTAAAGCTGTCCTTTAAGCCTATCAGATTGCTTTGAAGAGCTTTTAAATTCATGTTGAGAACTGGAATACAATTTGAGTGATAATGTGACACCTTTACCCCCATCTATAAACTTATGAAGAATTCCATCTGTATCTTGGTATCTGTTGTATTTTGGATAATTGCCCCCAACAAGGCCCATGTGTTGGATGGTCGGTTCCTAGCCTGTGGCACTACTTCAAGGTGATAGAACCAGTAAGAGGTGGAGCCTGGTTGGAAGAAGTTAGACCATTGGGGACATCTCCTCAGGACTTCTCATTAAACAGGATATTGAGACCCAAGTCCCATTCTCATTTTTTCTTTCACTTCCTGCCCATGAAATGAAAAATTTTGCCATGCATTCTTGCCATGATATGCTGTTATAGGCACAAAAGCAAGAAGGCCAAAAAATCATGGACTGGAATTTCCGAAACTGTGAGCCAAAAGAAAACTTTTCTTTTTTATAAGCTTGCTGTTTCGGGTATTTGTTATAGTAACGGAAAGCTGGCTGACATAATATTCCTGACACTCATTGCAATCTTCTAAATTTCTGTGAACTTAGATAATTGCACATTAAAATTTAAAACGTTGCTTTGAAAGGTAAAGTAATCTAGTCAGCCCATTCTATCTATTATGCAAAAGCATTTCGTGCCTGTAGGATCTATACTAGTTTCAGGACACCCAGTGTTGGACAAAACAAATGTGGCCATGTTCTTCACTTTGCTCATAGTACCTAAGTCTTGGTGGCTTTCCTCAAAGCACGCTAAAGAGCACTGTCAAATCTGAAGATCCTTCTCTCTTCATTGCCACAGACAGCCAGAAACAGCCATCTTGTTTTCAGTGTGCCAGTGGGCCCTGCTGCACCCATTGCTCATGCTGAAATATAAGCCAGGCATAGGTTTAGGCTGTGAATTTTAAAGGGAAAGAAGTGTTACCAGAGCTTTCAGGAACATTAGTGTTGTGTTATAATATACTCTGGAAGCGACTGTGTAAAATGACAACCTCTGTAAAATGCTACATAGGTGTTGTGTCATTTAGCTCCAGCACCAAAGGGAGAGCATGGCCACTTTAGTGTATTTTCAAGCATGGAATTATATTGCCAGTTTTTTCAGGCACTTCTGCTCTTGAGCAATTGCTCTCTTGCTCTCTCTCTCTCTCTCTCTCTCTCTCTCTCTCTCTCTCTCTCTCTCTCCCTGTGCTCTATTAACTTCAGAATACTGTGAAATTGAGCAATTGAGCTTCATGTGTCTTTATTTTCTGGGAAATCATGACCCCTTACTCAATTATTCCATGTGATTTGTAGACTAAATATAAACAAGGCTAGTTATCAAGAATTCATTACAATACATCCTTCCTGCCTTTCTTTCTCCTCTTTCCCTTTCTCTCTCTCTCTCTTCTTCTCTTTCTTTCTTTCTTTCTTTCTTCTTATTTGTTTTCCTTCCTTCCTTCCTCCCTTCTTTTCTTCCTACTTTTTCTTTCTTCATAACTGGAAATGTCTAAATGCTGTTGTCATTTGTTCAGTTAGAGAAACTTCCTCATTTGACTGAGTTAGGCTGCTGTCATTTCACCTTTACTCTTGCTCTTCACCATGGTTACCCCCAATCACTGTTTTGCTATCACACTAGAGAACCTGGACAGATATTGCCAATTTCCTGACACTACTTTAATGCAAGTATATGCTATGCTGCTATTAAATGCTCAGCTTGGAACAAATAAAATTTACAGTGTCATAGAAGTAATTAAATACCTGTGGCTCATTCTAAAATAATTCAAAATGATAATCTAAGTATAAAAACACAATAATAATATTATTAGTCATTTAAGAATACAAAAACAGATCACAGAGAAGTGCTCCTACCAGTGAGAAGTCACTAACAGAGGCAAGTCCTCTAGGCAATGGTCTTTACCATGAGATTATAGATGACTTTGGGGTTCTAGATTTGCAAGGATACTTGCTTTTGTTCACAAATCTAGCTCACTCTTTCTTAACCTATCATTTTATTTCTTACTGATGGATAATTAAGATTAAACAAAGTAGGTTGATGTGAAAGAAAAATAAATCAAGAGAAAATATTTGGTGTGAAAATTGGTAAAATGATAATTTGAAAACCCTAGTTAGGCAATAATGATCAATTATTCATGCTTCTGTATCTCTCTTGTCTATTATAAATGCTTTTTAAATTTTCTGAATAAAAAGTACATGGAAAGCGAGGCATGGTGACACATGCTTGTAGTCCTAATTATTTAGGCGGTTGAGACAGAAGGATGGAAAATTCAAGACTAGCCTAGGAAACACAGCAAGACCTCAACTAAAGAAAAAACAAAACAAAACAAGGATGTGGGAAGAGAATTTAGAAATAAGCCCCTTCTCCTGCTCCACCACCTTTCCCTCCTCCTAATCTTCCTTCTCCTCCTTCTTCAGCAAGGGCACAGGCACAATCCAATCTTTTTAACAAATGGCTCTGGGATAACTGAATCCCCTTAAGCACCCCACACAGAATCATTTAGAACTTTAGACTGTACCATAAACAAATATTAATTTTAAACCTAAAAGAAGAAGCAGGAAGAAAACACTGCAATTGGAGGCTTCATGAAGATGTGAAACCCAAAGAAATTTCAAAACAGAAAAACCTTGATAAATGCTTAACTTTAACATTTTGCTCTTCCAAAGACATGATTAGGACAATCCAAAGGCAAAACATATATCCTTGGATATCATATTTATAAATCAAATATCTGATAAAGGATTTGTTTTTAGAATGTAAAATAGCTGAATAATACTAATGAAAGCATTTTAATGGTCTTCTTTGAAAGAAAAAAGTAAATTCCCAGAATAGGAAAATCTACAAAGATAGAGAATAATAGCTCAGTGGTTTCCTAGATTGGGGGGCGGGGGGGCAGGGATTGGGAGATGACATCTAGTAGGGACAATGTTTGGATTCAAAATGTCAAAAAATGACCTAATTTTGATTGTGCTTGCAGTTGTACAACTCTGAAAGTGAGCAGGGTTCTACTGAATGTTGCATTTTAAGTTTGTAAATTGTGTGATATACAGATTTTTGCTTTAATGAAGTTCTTTTGTTTTAAAAAAAGAAAAATATTTTAAAATGGTCAAATATTTCCATAGATATTTCATCAAAGAAGTCATACAGAAAATATAATAATCACTTGAGAAGATGGTTGCCATCATTAATTATTAGGGAAATCCAAATGAAAAGCACATCATGATACTCTTTCTCCCCTACTAAAAAGATAACCAGAAATACGGAAAACCCTAAATGTGGGAAAGAATACAGAATTCATATATTCTCATTCATGGGAATGAAAATTCTATAATAACTTTGGGAAATACTTTGGCAGTTTCTTAAAAGTTAAACATGTACTTGTCACATGTCCCAGTAATGCCTCCTCTACTTACCTATCCAAGAGAAATGAGAAGGGCATACCTGCATGTTGATACATGTATGCACATGTTCCCAGCAATAATAATAATAGTCCAAAGCTGGAATCAATCCTGATGTCTGTCAACCAGTGAATGAATAAACCAAATGGGGCATATTCGTGTGATGTAATATTATGTAGCAATAAAGAGGTATGAACAAATACTGTACATGCAAAAAACATAGATGAACCTCTAGAACATTATGCTAAGTGAAAGTATACAGACCTAAAGCATATCAAATATAATTTTCTTATATGACATTCCTAGAAAAGTTATATTTATAGGGACAGAAAGTAAATCAGCAGTTACCTCAGGTTGAAAGATTAAGGTTGACTGCCAGTGGGCATAAGAGAACCCTCAAGGGTGATAGAAATGTTCCAAACTCACATTGTGGTGGTAGTTGCACACCTGTGTAAATTTAATACAAATCATCAACTGTTGGACTTACTGGGTGAATTTTATGGTGTGTAAACTCTACCTTAATAAAGGTATTAGATTTTTTAAATGTATGCAGAAGGCAATTTTCTATTAGTATTTCTAGGGTTTTTTAAAAATATTTTTATGAATAAGCAAACATTGATTCCTATTAGGATACAATGTTTATAGAACAGAATGATTTGCTTCCATTTTAAAAAATATTTCAAAAGTCAAAGTTGTCATTGTTTCTTATTGAAAAGTGAACCTCATTTAATGATTTTCATATAAATTAAATGCATAAAATATTGCCCCTCTCGTGGTCTCTATATATTCATACAGTAAATCAAACAATGTATAAAATTCATAATGAGTGGGCCGGGGATTTAGCTCAGTGGTTTCAACTCCTGCTATGCAAGTTCAAGGACCCAAGTTCGATCCCTGGTACCAAAAAAAAAAAAAAAAAAAAAAAAGATTCATAAGGGGCTGCTTTCTTTCTTAGTGTAACAAGGTTATGTTCATCTGTCACAAACAATTTTTGAGGAGTTAAGTGTAAACTACCAATAATGCCCATAAATTGTTAAAGAATCTTGAATAATGACAAGAGGACAAAGCAATATAGATTCCAGTTTTTAAAATAAAATTAACCAAAAGATAAAGATCAAGGTCAGGAAGACTTTATTTTTTCTTTTCAGATGCTACATTCACTTTTTCCTTCATTTTGCTTTTCCCCTCATTTCATAGAACAACTATCACCATACATGTGAAGAAGGGAAGGGGCGAAAAAAGGAAACGTTTTATATAATGTTCAACAAAAAGAAATGCAACTTATTTTTATGTTACGATTTTTCATCACTGGTTTCTTGACAAGTTGCTTCATTTAGCTGCCTTAATTCAGTAAAACAAACTAGAACCACTTTCAAATATCAGCCCTTGTTTTGTCAGGCCCTTCAGCAAATGACCCTTTCACTCTCTTTCATTTGGTTTCAACTAGCCAAGGTTTATTGAAATTCAGTGCAACTCAGTGTTCATGGAGATTAAAAGACAGCGTTGGAGGGGGAAGGCACCATATGTTACTCTGTGTTTAATGTACATCACACTCTGCTTAAGGAAACGTGCACAAGTGCCAAGAAAGCTTTGGTCAGCACAGGATTCATAAAAGGGAATGACATTGTTTTCTGATGAAAGCCTTTCAGTTTTGAGATACAACCGGATGGAAATGACAAGGATGAGAGAATTAAGCCGAGGGATCATGAATTCCAAAGTCCGTGGCTAAAGGTTTGCAGCAGGAAATGTTCACATCTGAAGCTGTGTTCTAAAGTAGCAGTGCCCATTGGTGACTGTAAAACAGAGCTTTGCCACAGACTTTGACTTTTGACAGAAACCAAGTAATTGTTTGAAGTGGAATGTTATAAATTGGGGATAGAGGAAGAAAATTGCATACTCGTAGGGTTTTAATGTTACCAGCCTTAGTGTTGCCATGATCATGCTTAAAACTGCAAGATTCACTTGTAAAGTGACTATACTTCTCAAGAGAAAAATTCTCAGGAAAAATAGTGAGTGCCTTTATGGAAGGTATTTTGCTTTTGATCATTTTCAAAGAAAACTTACAACTTAAGATGGAATATAAACTTGTGGATATTAGTATCACAATTATGTTATTATCATGTAGTTAGAGACCTACGTGCCTTAGATAAACTTGCTAAGAAACTTTATGTATGAAATGTTAATAATGACTTCACCATTTGAGTTCCATATTTCTTATGAGCATTTTTTGATTCTTATGAGCTTCCTCTGTCTTGAATTTCTTATACAACTAAAAACTGCAGAACAAAAACCTAATGATTTGCATGTTTCCCGCAAATTATCTCTACCTCCCCTTTCCATTTTTTACTAAATTAAATTAATTGACTTTTCATCTCTTAACATACTAGATATTACATCAAGGAAATAAGTTGAGAAAAAATTGAGCTGGCTTTCATAACCTAAATCAATCAATCCGATTTGGATTTTCTTCTACTGCATTATGCTGCTTGGGTTTATAAGTCACACAATGTATTTACTTGTAGTTTTAAAAATTCAAAATTATGTGTAGTGGATATTTTTCAGAGTCAAATTTAAATATAGACAAAAATTTTAATTTCTACCAAAAATATTCCCACACATTCATTTCTGGATTGAAACATAGCTACAAGTCATAAAAATCAGAATTGATTTCAGAAATATCAGTGATCCAGGTTCATAATGTCACAAGAAGAGAAAGAGAAAGTAATGGAAGCATGAACAGTCTCGTGAAATTTATTTCTAGGAAAATGTCATTTCTTTTATTATCAATAACATCCGTTGTGTATTGTAGAGAATCCTGTGATTTAAATGAAGATATAATCACCACAATCAAAGCCTATACTCTAACTGGAATTATGTTTTTAAAACTAGCTCATGGATAATAGACATTCTACTTCACAGAATTTGGTGAGTCACTTGGTGAGAAAAACATAGTGAGTTATAAAGAATATTATACATTAAATGACAATGACAATACAACATATCAGAATCTATGGGACACAATGAAAGCAGTCTTGCAGTAAATACACATATTAGGAAAACAGAGCGAGATCAATTAAACAATCCGATGCTAAAACTCAAGCTTCTAGAAAAAGAAGAGCAGGATAAACCCAAAGCTCATACAAGAGAGGAAATTATAAAGCTCAGTGCAGAAATCAATTCAATGGAGACTAAGAGAATGATACAAAAAAATTAATGAAGCCATGGCACTTTGAAAGAATAAACAAAATTGACAAACCCTTAGCCAACTTTATCGGAAAAAGGAAAGAAAAGGCCCAAATCCATGCAATTAGGAATGGAAAGGGTGAAATTACAACAAACCCAACAGAAATCCAGAGGATCATCAGTACCTACTTCCAGAACCTATGCACCAATAAGATGGAAAACACAGAAGAAATGGACAGATTCCTAGATACATATGAATTACCAAAGTTGAACGAAGAAGATCTAAAAATCCTAAACAACCCAAAATCAACCAGTGAAATTGAAAATGTAATTAAAAATTTACCAACTAACAAAAGCCCGGGCCCTGATGGCTTCACTGCTGAATTCTACAAGACATTTAGAGAGGAACTGCTGCCACTACTATTTAAACTCTTCAATAAAATTGAAAGGGAAGCAATACTCCCAAATTCATTCCTGGAAGCAAGCATCACCTTGATCCCCAAAGCAGAGAAAGACCCAAGTGAAAAAGAGAACTATAGGCCAATCTCACTAATGAACATAGACACAAAATCCTTAATAAGGTACTGGAAAACAGAATGCAGATGATCATCAAGAAGATCATACACCCTGACCAAATGAGATTCATCCCAAGGATGCAGGGATGGTTTAACATACACAAATCAATCAATGTAATACACTATATCAATAGAGACAAGCAAAAAAAAAAAAATGATCATCTCATTAGATGCAGAAAAAGCATTTGACAAAACCCAACATGCATTTATGATAAAAACCGTACAAAAAATTGGAATAGATGGTCTCTACCTCAATCTGATAAAACCCATCTGTGAAAAACCAACAGCCAATATCATACTAAATGGTCAAAAACTGAAATCCTTCACACGAAAATCAGGAACAAGACAAGGATTCCACTATCACCACTCTTGTTCAATACAGTTTTGGAACCATTAGCCATGGCAATTAGACAAGAGAAAGAAATAAAAGGAATAAAGATAGGAAATGAAGAATTCAAATTGTCATTATTTACAGATGACATGATACTGTACATAGAAGACTGCAAGAACTCCACCAAAAGTCTTCTAGACTTAATAACCAAATTCAGTAGAATAGCTGCGTACAAGGTCAACACACAAAAATCAATAGCTTTCCTCTACACAAACAATAGACTCACTGGGACAGAAATAGAGCAAACAATTCCTTTCACAACAGCATCCAAAAAACTGAAATACCTAGGAATCAATCTAATGAAAGAAATCAAAGACCTCTTCTCTGAAAACTAGAGCACTCTGAAAAGAGAGATTGAAGATGATATCAGAAAATGGAAAAGGCATCACCTGCTCCTGGGTAGGAAGGATAAATATAGTGAAAATGACCATACTTCCAAAACTGCTATATAGACTCAATGCAATCCCAATTGAAATCCCAGCAGCATACTTCACAGACCTTGAGAAAACAATTCAAAAATTCATTTGGAATAAGAAGAGACCCAGAATAGCAAAAGCAATTCTAGGTAACAGAGACATGGCAGGGGATATCACAATTCCCAACTTGAAACTATACCACAAAGCTACTGTGATAAAAACAGCATGGTACTGGCAAAGAAATAGGCTGGAGGACCAGTGGAACAGATTAGAAGATGCAGAAACAACGCCAGACACACTGAGCCACCTCATCTTCGATAAAGGAGCCAAATACCTTCACTGGAGGAAAGATAGCCTGCTTAATAAATGGTGCTGGAGAAATTGGGTTTCAACTTGCCAAGGACTAAAACTAGGCCTATATCTCTCACCATGCACTAAACTAAAATCAAAATGGATTAAGGATCTAAATGTTAAAATAGAAATGCTGAATCAGCTGGAACAGAGTTTAGGTAGAACTCTTGAAGACATTGGTGTAGGAAAAGATTTTATGAATAAAACCTCAGTTGCCCGTGAACTAGCACAAAAAAAAATCAACAAGTGAGATCTCGTCTTATTAAAAAGCTTCTGCACAGCAAGAGAAAATACCAACAGTGTGAAGAGACAACCCACAATGTGGGAAAAAATTCTTCACCTGATGTTCCTCAAACAAAGGTCTACTATCTCGAATCTATAAAGAATTTAAAAAGATCAGACCTCCCAAATTTAAAGACCCAATCCAAAAATGGGCATCTAAAATGAACAGACATTTCTCAGACAAAGAAGTAGAAATAGCAAATAAACATATGAAGAAATGCTCAACATCACTGGTCATTCGAGAGATCCAAATGAATACAACACTGAGATTCTACCTCACTCCAGAAAGAATGGCTGCTATCATGAAATCAACCAATAACAAATGGTGGCTGGGCTGTGGGGAAAGAGGAACCCTGCTCCACTGCTGGTGGGAGTATAGACTGGTGCAACCACTATGGGAATCAGTATGGAGATATCTTAAAGTACTAGGACTGGAAGTCCCATTTGACCAAGCTATTCCCCTGCTGGGTATCTTCCCCCAAAGAATTGAAAGCATCATACCACAGTGATATATGTGTACCCATGTTCACAGCAGCACAATTTGTAATAGCTAAAACTTGGAAGCAGCCCAAAAGCCCATCAACTGGAGACTGGATCAAGAAAATGTGGGGGTTTTTGGTAAAATGGAGTACTACTCAGCCATAAAAAATAAGAAATTAGAGACATTTATAGCTAAATGGATGCACATAGAGGTGATACTCTTAAGTGAAATAAACAGGACAGACATGTGTAAATACCAAATAGTTTCTCTAGTGTGAGAAACTGAAAGTCTAAATAAGGACTAAAAGATATAATAGATAATGTGAAATAGGAAGAAAAGGGGCAAAGGGGAAGGAGAAGTCGAGGGGTAGGGGAAAGGAAAGAAGGCAATCGAATTAATATGGGAAAATGAAAATCTGGAAACAAATTCTTTGTAAATATGGAGGAATGGAGGGGTTCAAAGGAGGGAAGGGGAAGGGGGAAAAATAAGAACCAAGAGAAATTACGTAAAGGTGCAAATTTCCAATGATGAATGTCATTATATTGTAACTTAAATTGTACCAATAAAAAAAGAATATTATACAGGTTTTCTGGCTACATCTAAACTTTCTTTTTGGTTTATAAAACAATGACATAAAGTAAACTGTGCATATACTGAGTATTCTTCAGTGTTTTATTATTTTCCTTAAGTTAACAGGAAAAATACCTCGGCAAGTTTATCCAATGTTTGACTCCAATAGCCTTAAATCTAAGGAAAGTTTATAATTGCTTTGCAGATGCTAAAGACAGAAATGGTGTTTTAAAAATCTGGATTTTATTCTTTCTGGTTTATTACATATTTTGCTCAGAGGTAGATTTTTTTCAGAATTATGGGAGTTGAGTTTTGTAATTTTGCCAGGAATGCATTCATGCACATAAATTGAAAGGGATGAGATGATAGGACAGTATTAGTAAAGTATTTTGGGGGAGAATAAAATGACAATATGTGGTATCTGTTTTCTTCAGGGTATTCTACTTCATCAAGTGGACAGTTTTAAAATACGCTTTGCAGTCTATCATCCTCACTCTGCTAGAAGATAAAATCTTGATGCCTTAAACTCATGAATTCACAAAGGATACTACATCATGCTGTTTGTGGTCTAGGCAGATGTTACATACAAAAAAGAAGTAGAATGAAAAGAAGGGAGCAGTAGACGTGGAATTGGAAGGAGAGTGTTTTGTCTAGGTGCTGTATCAGTCAGGATAGATTAGATAATGCTATATTAAGACAGAAAAAAATAGCAAATTAACACAATGGAAACTTATTTCCCCCACATAACACCCATCCAATGTAGAGAAGCAGGGTTAATTCATCTTTATTACTCAGTTTACCTGCAGTGACAAAGGCTTCTTCCTGATATAATCCAACTCCAAGAATAGGAAGAATGATGTGGCAAACTTCAGCCTGCCTCTTAAATCTTTTGCATGAGTTTCACTGGATGTAACAATTAAATAGGTAATTCCTAACTCCAAGAATGTGAGGAGGCATCGTTTTACTGCATGTCACAAAAGCCAGACCCGGAAAGATGTGCCTAAAAGATAGGGCCACTAATTATTTAAGCCATATTATAAATCATATTCAAGGAATGATTTGCCTAGCTGATCACAAGTTAGAGAGACAATCAGCTTTACTCCTAACAATTTATTTCTTTTCCCTTAGCTAGTTTACTTATTGGAGAAAAGGAGCACCATTATTGATTCAAAGTTCTCTGTGGTACATACCATTTCCATTTCATTGCCATTGCAGTTATTATGGTTTCTAATTGGAGAGAAGGTAGTACTCAATGAAATTGAACTTGTCCTAATATTTTCAAAAAATTATGTGAAATAAAGCTGAGGGACACCAGCCAGTATGCAGAAGAAGGCCACTCAATATTTTGCCTAGCACAGATAATTTATGGAATATCAATTACTATCATTATGCAAGGAGAAGTGACTTGTTGACAAGATCTTTAAAACTTAACTAAATTACCACTCACATAACAACTATACTCTAATGGTTGGATTTTAAATATTACATCATACTATGAGCCATTGGACCCTGTCTCCAGGAAGTATGGCTACACACACACATACACACACACACACACACACCACACACACACACATACACACACACACACCACACACACACACACATACACACACACACCACACACACACACACATACACACACACACACACACACACACACACACACACACACCGGGAGGCTGGAAACATGGATACAAATGTCAATGTGGTGCTAGAATGGATATTACAGTACTAAAGTTAGTATAATTTTCATATGAATGTTAGAATATGTAGTATAAAAGATGATTTTTGAAAATTTTACACATAAGAGGTAGTTTATGGTATATGATTAGCTTAGTTAAAACACAGTAAGTCCTCAACAGAATGAATGGAAGAAGAGCTGATTTTCTGAAACACTTGCTTTGCGGGGGCAAATATAGTATTCAAAAGCATGTGATTATCTTTGAAAGTACAGACAAATGATAGATTACAACAGTAATCTATTAGCATTACTAACAAAATAAAATAAGGAACATATTTTCTTCCTAATAGTTCAGAAATTGAAGGAAATTTGTGTTCAGTTTTCCCACACTTTCTCACAGTAGTATCATATCATCAAGGTAGAGGAATACACTCATTTACTATTGTTACTTTCATGTAAAAAGTATACTAGTTTAAAAATACAGAAATTGGAAAGAATTGAAATATATGCAAACAAGGCTTTTAAGAAAAATCTTGAATCTGGTCAAGAATAAATAGAACCTCATTTAGTGATATTGAGTGGTAGGGTAATTCAATGTTTTCATAGTAATTTTTTTAAATCACAAAGACACATATGTTGAAATGGAAACCAAACAGAAAACACTTTTATTTTCATTTGGATGTGAATGGAGTCCTGAGGCTGAAATTTAAAATTTCCCCATACATTTGTGGTTTTACAGTAGTTGGCAAAGTTATTTGCATACACTGCTGAGTGAATTGTGGGATGTTCTACTTGAAAAATAGAGAAAAACAAGCATAAAAGAAAGGATAAATCATTCATAGCTCTTTAAAATTTATATAGGCTCTAAGGTGAAAGTCTTTTTGTCCTCTTTAGTTATAACATTTTTTTTCATCTGTGCTTAGGCAAACATACACATGGAAGTCTGTATCTGTCAAAAAGGGAACAGGCAGGGTATATTCATTGAATTATATGTTTCTTTGTTACTATAATGAATCATGTATATATTTTAGGTCCATATATCTAACATTATCTCACTGAGATTACTTAGTATGTCACTGTACTGATACTAATTTAACCAGTTATTGTCCTAGTGATGGACATTTTTGTTGTTTCTAATTTTGTATTACTATATATTAAACTGAAATGAGTTTTCTTTCAAATGCCATCAATACTTTAAAACTTAATTACAAGAATCAAAATGTCTTAATTATAGACAAATATATTAATTATAAGACCAATAGGAATAGAATATAAAGATTTACAATAAGAAGAGAGCATATTAATCAACAATCTATGGAAGAACTCAGTAATATTGCTTCTTTACAGAGTTTGTAGATCATTCTATGTATGATATCATAGAGGTGCAGGAGAATGCACTCTAGTGTCATGCCACATGGCCTCTAAGATGACAAACATGTTCCCCATTCAATCTTGGGTCTAGTGCCACTTCCAAGTATCTTATGGCTTGGAGATGTATTTAGCACTGAAAGATATTAACACAGGACAGTTAAGGTTCAAGTTCCTGTACAAGATTTCTGTTTGGTGTTCAAAGCAATGAGGAAAAATGTTTCAGACCATGGATGCTACTTAAGGAAACACAAGCTTGAAATTTTAGTGTACAAAATGTAAACCCAGATGATACATATTTATTATAATGGATTGAGTTTTAACTTGGAAAAATTTCATTAACTTATGCATTGGGATAATTTCTCACATTTTACATCTTTTTTTCATCTAATCATTTGCAAAACAAAAAAATGTAAAATGAATCTTTCTGCATAATGGAAATAACTTCATAAATTTAGTTGAATTTCAAGATCAAATATAGAAAATACTGAAACATTCTTAAAAACTAAATGAAGAGTTAGGCTTTTCAAAATTCATGACTCGTTTACATGAATATTGGAACATCTTAAATTTATGTAAACATCATCTAAAATTACTCGTGATGATTGTGATATTTATGATAACCTCTAATTTTTCAGTTGATTGCTTAATAACACATTATCTCCTCTATCAAAATTATTGTTTAGATAAGGTTTCAAGTGGTTGTGATTTTTCTCAAATTGCTTAGCAACTTTACATTAGAAAGTAGAGAAATCATTGTCTGCTTTCAAATTCATAATTGCATCCCATATATTATCATCACATGGAAATAAATCATCAGAGCAAGAATTGATTATCTTATCCATTGGAATTGTAGAGAAGGAAAGCTTGAAAGCTGCATCAAGAATATTTAATTTTAGACTGTGGAACTGTATTAATTGTGCTAACCTTTTAATTTTTAAAATTTTGGTTTTAATTTCATGCTAGAAATGTTTACTGTTAGAAATGTAATTTATTGTTAAGTAAATCCACAGCCTATTTCTAGATTTTCAATAATTCTACATTCTACTTATATTTTTGTTTCTTAATCTTTTGCTTCTTAATTACATTTTGTTTCTTGAATCCCTGTTTAGGTCAGGTTCCATCTTCTCATCAGAGGAGGAGGAAGCTGAAAATGCCAGACACTAATTTCTCAAGGACCTGTGCCAGTGAAGTACAAGCACAGTCAAACACGTGTGCCTTAGAATATTTGGCAATGGAAGCACTCATTAATGTTAAGGATGGACCCCAGATACTAATGGTAATGTTATTTATGGTATATTCTTCAGTATTTAATGCCTAGCAGTGCACAACAGCAGTGTTATCTTCACATGATGAGTTTCACAACTCCATTTTCAATGTCATTTCTGTGGTGAATAGAACAAATCAGCTCTCCAACCCTCCCGATGTGGCTGTAAGCTACTCAGTAGCCATTAACACATCCCCCCCCACCCAACCCGCACTACTCAGTTCACAACTTGATAAACTAGTTTCAGCCTTTAGAAAACAGTTAGAGTTTCCTTTCTTTACTATAGGAGTCAGAAAATTTTTCCAGTTAATATGGCTTCTGTTGCAACTACAAGACTCTGCCACTCAAGTGAAAAAGCAGTTTACAATAATAAACAAAATGCATCATTATGCTCTGATAAAACATTATTTACAAAAAGAGTCAGGGAACTAGATTTGGCTTGCAGGCTGTAGTTTGCAAATATCTGCTCTACTACTTTAATGTGACATCTTGGAGAAGACTGGACTCATGAATCTATTGGTTGAAATAATGCCACCTAATTGTATGTATTCTTGTGGTCTTCTTGTTCAACACTTTCTACCTTAATAAAGTTATAATTTCTAATTCCTTTTTTGGGACTTAACTTCAGATTGGCATTATTAACTACACATACTTTACGCCTAACTCTAAAAATGCATGTTTACCTTGTGAGTTTATAAAAAGCAATTTCTCTTTTATAACTTAAACTCTTACAAATTCTACTCCTATTTTTAAAACTTGAAATTTATCTTTGTATGGTGGAGTATAAATGCAAATACATTCTCATTTTAAAAGAAAGCTTTAACTTTGTTCAATAATGCTGTAATAATGAGGTGATCATTTTAATTTCCTGAGGATGATATTGCTACAAGTCAACTGGGAATGGGCCATATAAATGGCATTATGATAATTGTTGTATAATTTTAACAGAATCATTTCCTTGAAACATGGATTTGAATTTCTGCTACAAGTCTGTAATGCTTAATTAAATCATATAAATTGTGGTAGCTTAAGATTTTAAATATTTATTAATATGTCTGCACTAACATACTATTAAATCAAAGAGTTCCATTTACTGGCCTATATACCTGTCATTGCTGTTTAGCATTATAGAGGTGCTATCTTATGCTTGCCCTCTTGAACCACTTAGCAAAAGTGGGAATAGAGTCCTTCAGAAAACCCTCCTGAGAGATTTTGCCTTATTTAAGATGAGATTGTTTGCTTTGAATACTGCAGGCTCTGTTCTGACTTGAAAAGAAGGCAACATAAGATGACATTGCCTGAAGCTCTTTTATAAATGTAGATTTCCTTGCTCATCTACCTTAAATAACATTTTAAACATAGCAATCTAATCAAGAAAGCAAGTTATTTTCTGTCATCAGGAAACAATTCTCCATTGATGTTTCATATTTCTCTGCTTCTTAGTAGCACCCTGGCAAATAGAGGCTGACTGCCATTGTCCCTAGGTATATTCCCAAGGCCATTTGTATCAATAACTCCAGGAAGACAGGGGAAAAAGCAAGTTTGTTTTCAAGGCAAAGATCAGACAAACTTGCTTACTGACCATTACAAAACATTTTAAGACTCTGTAGGTCCAAAATTTCTCCCCTGTGATGTGATCCACTGCATGCACAGGCATGTCTGGGCCTCTGTGGATTACCCTGTGGGAACTGTGGCTTGAGGGAATACACAAATGCTGAGCAATTTCTGTGAATAATGAAACTTCCTTTGTATCTGTCTCAGAAATCTCAAGTTTGTTTTTGTTGTTGCTGTTATTGTTTTCCTAGTGTTTAACAAATTGACACATTATCTTGTTAACTTTCAAGTAGGGTACAAAAATCAGAATCTACAGATACGTATTTCATATTGTTTAGAAATAGATATAGACATTAATCTATATTTCATGCAGTTGGGAATACAGATAAATGTATGTATAGAAAACTTTACAACTAAAATAATTAAAAGACTAAAGGAGTTTTGAATAAAGCACATATCGTGTGCTAAAAAACAAGTATCATAGTTTTATTGTTCCAAAGAGCTATCAAAAAATGCTATTGTCTTTTTGTAAAACTAAGAATTGTAGCATGTATTATATTTCATACTATTTATGAATTGGATATAAGTACCTTTCAGCTTGATGTTTGAAAAAAATATATATATATAGGTACACATATATTTAGATTGACACATAGTTTGGTAGCTTGAAAATAGGGTAAAAAAATCTTAGAAGCGGAAGATACGTGTAATAGTTCATGTCATTTGGGACTGGATATCTGTAGGGAATCTACAGGTTACATAAATCAAAAGATAACTAAATAAGTCATTTTTTTAAATTTCAAGGGAAAATTACCTGACATAGAAGTGAGAAAAAAATTACTTTGTCTTAGATCTTGAGAGATTATGTGATCTCATCATACTGTGTTAGCTATAAGGGAACCCTACTTAGAAGACTTAACCAGAGCCCAAATAACCAAATCTTCACTTGAGAAAACTTGAATTTGCCTGAGGCAAATGGATAGTGAAGAAAGCATATGTCTACTTGAAAACCTGAATTATTCTTTCAATTTTTTTATCCAATCCTGTGTTTACTGTAAAACTTTTAAATACTAAATCTCATCAAAGCCATATTATAGTCTGGCACATAGTGATGTTGTCAGGGCTAGTTTTCTCAGGGTAAAGAAAGTAAATGAAAATAGACACAGCAAGGAAAATAGATACAGTAAGAAAGGTGTTGGGTAAATAGTTAAACTTTAACACTAGAAAACCAAAGGAGTTTCAACAGGAATGTCTCAGTGGGGCCTAATTCAGGAGAACTAGATGAGATCTTTATTTGAAGATCTACTGAGAATTCATACTGACTGAGATTGGCATTAGATCTTGTTTTTAGAAATCCTATGCAAGTTCCCTGGAGAAGACACAAAATTTCTTAATTGCAAAATCCTTTCTTAGCAGTATCAGCCCACCTACTCTCCTATCACCTCTGCTCTGTATTTTCCTTCACATTTGACCTGAATTTTGTCAAAATTCAATTATTTCTGGTCTCTGGATTCTTTTCTACTCCTTATTTGTACAGTATGCTACTCTTTTTACATGAAAAAACCCATGATATTATCTTTGTTCCTAGTACTTGCTTCTGTATTAAACTGTCTTAGATTTTAAGTCTATTATCACATTTCGTTCATAATATCTATTAATTGATAGTCATCTAAGATTACACTTTCATTGAGTTAATTTTAACAAGTATTTCTCAAAGGCATTACATAAAAAAGTGGTACACAAGTGAAATTATTATTGGCTGTTTGCTATGAAAAAATACAGAGTTGTCCACAAATACTAACTCAGTCTTCATAATATTTCTCTCAAATGAGGTGTGAAACAGTCACAGATATACATCAACTAACAGAGAGTAACTTTGGATATTTTAATTATCAGAATCATAAAAATACCTATGCTTTAAATCATGAAACACCGTATGTTTGAGTAAATGTGTTAATGAAGCCCTTTTTGCAAATTACAGCAGAAGTTTCAAGGTCAATGGATCTGTGTTACAATAAAATATTAATAAAATAGTAACATTCTTATAGTTGGAATTTAATGCTTATAATATTAGTGTTCCTAAAGACATGAATATTTTCCCAATAAACCCCTAGAAAATAGCTTATACTTAATTGGAAAATATTGAGTAACTTCAGAAATGTGTCATTTTTAAAAAAGATTACTATAGTACTTCTGTTTTCTCCTCTTAATGTTTGGAAATTTGTCTACAAAGGATTCTTTGCTATTATTGTTATTTATTGGTAGTTGTGATCCATGTTTATCTCTTTTGGATCAGAGATTCTTCAGTGGTAAAATTTTAGTTTATTGTGTGTTATTGTATCATACCCAATCCTGTACCATAGGCATAATTCATTTGTAATTACATAGCAACATTTGGTATTTTAAAAATATGGGCTTGATATTTAATACCTTTAAAATTACTTATTTTTATCATCTGATGACATGAATTTTTAATGATACTCTAGGATATCAACTCTCAATGCCCTGAATTTATCTCTTGTTTTAGTTTAAGGAAAAAAAGCATACAGATTTGTGAAAGATTCTTACAGACTGGGCCAGTTATTATCTTTAATAGCCTCTGTGTAAAGGTCAGGTAGGTGGGATAAAGTACACAGGCTCTAAGAAGCTACTGTGGTTCAATGAGTTCCTGCAGAGCCACTATATACAAACAGGGGTTGGAGCCTTGGAAGCCCTTTTGGGACAGCCCTGGTGAGTCCTGGTCACAGCTGGAGAGTCAAAAACTCCAGACTTAGGGTACTTGACTTCTCACAGAGCTGGGGTTCCTCCTTTCAAATTTCAACACCGCCTCTTCCTTTCTTCCAGAATTTTACTTCTAGATGATTTTTAAGTCCATCTTAAATGTTACTTTCCTAAGAAGCATGAAAACAATTTATCTACATTGTTAACATTTAAATTAATTTACAAATTTCAGAATGTCATTTCACAGTTTTCTAGTAACAAAAAATTAGAAATTTCTATTTGAAATATTTAAAAGGTTTGAAAACTACCAATTTCCTTTATAGCTTCTGATAATACTTTTTTAAAATATTTGTCACATATTGACCTTGTATTTGTTGAATAAATAAAATGTTAGTCACTTACCTAAATTAGGCAATGAACAAGTTAAAGCATAATTAACAAAAGTGTATGTATTTATGTTATGCAACAAGGAGGTCTGATATACATATATATATATATAGAGAGAGAGAGAGAGAGAGAGAGAGAAATGATTGAATCTAGCTAATTAAAATTAATGTGTTGAGAACATCTCAGATCTACTTAAAAATTGCCTAGAGAACAGAACTTTATTGTTAACTGAAACTAATTTTGTTATAAGTAAGCAGTTGAATTTTAAGAAATATATTTAGAACTTCATCATTTCTTAAACATCACTAAATTGTAAGAAATCCTGCTTCACACAGTAATAAAAATGATTTCAGTTGTAAAACATTCTTTTTTACATAAATACTGATTTTATTCCAAGGCAAAAAGGCTTAGATATGGAGGAAACATCAAATGTTAAATACCATGCTGTCTTTTGTCAATTCAAAATATCCAGTAACAATAATTTTAATGTTTACTGTTTGC
This sequence comes from Heterocephalus glaber, assembly GCF_053883595.1. NCBI lineage: Eukaryota > Metazoa > Chordata > Mammalia > Rodentia > Bathyergidae > Heterocephalus > Heterocephalus glaber. Next base: position 13,498,992 of record NW_028258344.1, read on the forward strand.
CATTTAATAATTGATAACAAAATTTATATCAAAATGAATCTAAACCCTGAGGAGCAATACCAGGCAAATGTAGACTAGAATGCATCACCCTACCTAATGACATAGTTGAGCAGGAAGTTGGACATTAGTAGGACTGGAGACAGGCAGCTGGGGACTACTTTGAAAACAAAGAAGACATGATGCTTTTTCCTTTGTTTTCTTACATTAGCTATAGATAAAATCCAAACAAAGTGTGCTTTCAAGCTGTGGCCCAAGACAATGTTACCTCCTCTGTGCATATTGATAGAGGGTTTGGAAAAATCTCAAGGTCTCAAAATAAGTAAATGAAAATATTCCACCTAGGGAGTAATGAGAACCTTCCTTCTGAATTTGTGAAAGCAATACCTTTTTTTTTTTGGTAAAAGAACAATGACCTTGGAGGAAGTAAATGATACTGAAGACTCATTTAATCATATAAATAAAGCTTGTTCCTTAATTCAGAGTACCTGCCAATGTGGCGCTTAACTATCTTCACACTTGAAGGTCTATTCTCTTTATTGTTCTGAAAATCTAGCACTTTGCAATAAACTCCAGCTATACGAGGAATGACTGCTAATGTGTCTTGTCTGGATTCTTTCATGGAAGACCCAAAGAACCAAGCAATATCACTGTTTCCTAGTTGTGCCAGGGCCTGGCTTCTCAGTGACAGCATGATCAATCAGCTCTCCATAAATGTTGGATGAATGAGAAGTAGCTTCAGTTTCTTATAAGAGGAGGGCATTTACAGTTATTTTAGGGCCAACATCCAATTAAGATGTTAACCCTGAAAGTCTTATGTGCTCTAAAAGATGAAATGGATAGAATACACATATCCAAGTACAGAATTTACAGATCAAATTTACTGAGCTTGGGGACTGCTAAAATTCAGAGTTCAGGCTATTGGCCATGGGTAAATCAACATTTAGAAAAGAGACTTGACATCTTTGTGGTTTTGAAACAAAAGATCCTAAAAATTCACACATGGGCCAATTTATTTAAAGGTTTGTTTTGTGTTTAGAGTCAGGAATCTGAGAAGAGAGGAAGTTTCAGGTCAAATGGTGATAGCACTTAAGGGTTTCAAAACTCCAGGATATTGACAAATGGACACTACTTCCCTTAGGGATCTCTTTGGGGCTAGGAAGTATATATGACAGCTGATGTGGTAGTGATAACAAATACACAAAGCAATTTGTTTCATTTTTTTTTAACTTAAGAAAGTCAATTTAGTAGAAATGCAAGCTAGGAGGTAAACTCTAAACTTATTTTATCCACTGGATGTGATGACTGAATGACATCTAAATGTGTCTGAAAATTATTTCTTGACTGCAGTGAACTTTTGCAATGAGTTTCAGTTTTGAGAGGGTAATATTACTCCCTAGTAGAAGTTTAGGGTACAAAATACACAATCTGCTGTGCTGGGTTGCATCCTGTGTGCACTGAGGGAAATGAGGATGTCCTTCAACGGGTTGATGGTAGAACCAAGGTACATTTGGCTGGTCTGAGACACTAAGGTCTTAAGAATTTCTCAGAGTTAAAGCATTTAGTTTTCCACCTCTGTCAGAATGAGATTAATCCTGTGTGAGAGTAGGACAGGTGGGCTAAGTGTCCTGAGTGCTCTCACTTGACAGGCTTCAGTATCTTCTGCAGAACTCTCTCCCAGGACCTGGGAGAGAACAATAAGAACCATTTTTATTCTTACAAATGGAATTCTTGCCTTGTTTTCTGTCCCTTTTAAGTTTAAAGCAAGGGAATTATTCTTAAATACATATTATGTGAAGGAGGATAAAGGATGACACTCCTAAAAAACACAAAGAAAAGGAATAAATACTGTGTAAAAAAGAAATCAACAATAACCACTGAACATGGGAGAAATTTTTTTCATTTCAGTTCTGTAAGCTGAAATGATGCCTCAGAACCTAATGCAAAGATAGAGAGATGCATGAAAAAACTACTAGAAGGCAGTGAGATTTGTTTTTATTACCATTATTTTTAGTATATTATTTATCTACATGCATGGTTTTAAAATTTAATTTTCATAATGGCTCTGCTTACAAACCAGCTTGCAAAATTCCTGGAAGCTTAGCATTCAGCTCTCCTGAGAAAATCCATTTCCTTCCCCTCCTGTGGATAAGGGGGAGGTGGAGCTTGACAGCTAAACCTAGCAGCTTGTATAGAAAGAACCAAGATGCTGTCTGGAGAAAAGAGTCTCAAAAGTGAGAAGGAGGATTTTTAGCCATGTGAGCCTCAATTTTGAGTGGGAACAAAACATTTTCTTTCTGATTGTTATGACTTCTCCCAGAGCAAAAAACCAGAGGTCATTCAAGAACCACATTGAAGGAGTAATGTTTTATAAGATTGTGTGAATTGTGGAAATAAAACATATGGTTTTCTAAGTTGGTTTGAATTCACTTGCACAAGTCATTGAAATGAATTAAAATGCTTTTATTTGTGGTAGAAATTATGTTTTAAAATGACAAGTGCCTGACTGCTCCCAGATTTTACTCTGAAAATGAGCTCCTATAAATAGCTGAAATCTGAGACTTGAATCAATTTCAGAATGTTTGTGTATCTGTTCTACTTATCTTTATGCGTTTCCCTATAATCGTTCAGTGTCTAGACATATTTACTTCAGCAAATTAGAATATAAGTTGACTTCTATTTGTGAAACATGTGAAATGATGTGAATTGGATGAAAAATGTGTTCTCAATTAAAATTTCATTCATGAAATTCTATCCAACATGTTTCATAACATAAATAGCTGCTTGTTTTAATTTTCTCAAGTTAACCTAAATTAAAATGAACCTCGGGAAAACCAAGGCTGTAAAATATGGTGTCATGCATTTTACGTGGACAGTGGATGCAGTAAAATGGGGGTGGAATGGCACACCAGGTTCTGACTCTGTCTTAAGCAGCATCTGTTACCCAGATATTTGTAGGTTCTGCCTCAGTACTGAGGAGTCTGCCTGAAGAGGAAGTTCTTTGCTGCTCTCATTGTCAATTCTTGTAATCCCAGTTATCCTTTTCTGTCTTTGTTCATTTCTAGTTAGCAGAGTTCCTTCCCCAATTTTCCCCCTAGTTTACTTGCTGAATTTTTCTTAACATCTGAGAGGTATCAGAGTGCTTTTTTAAATATCAGCAAAAAAGTCAGAAGTGCTTTTCAAATGTCACATGAGAATGTTTGTGTCCCATTGCACTGATTTAAGTAAAAGTGTGTTTATTTGGGGGAAAAATTAATGTGTGATTTGTGGTCACAAATCCGTAGAGGTACAGACTGTTTGGGTGCAGAAGTTCTAGCTCTATGAAGCAGGCTATGTTTACCTTTAAACTGTGTTCACCTTAAGGTATGACCTCTCAGAGGGCATCTAATTTGAAAGTAGAGAGAACGATGGCTCCTAAAGATGAGTAGATCTTGAAAGTCCAAAAGAATCAGTTATAATTATGAAGTAAGAGGCAGCTTTTTTATATTTGGGACATAATGATAGACATGTAAATTAATCAGCATTCATTGTCATATTTTCCCCTTACAAATAAGGTCACACTTATCTGAGGCCCACTGCTGTGATCACTGAGATGAATTGGCTGAAACAATGAGTAAGGGAAAGATATAAAGCTCACATTAGCAGAGGTTGCCCTCTATGTTCTTTCACATAATCATGGTAAATTTTAATTTTCTGGTCATGGAATGATATTTCCTTATCATTTTCTAGTCATCAATATACTTTTAAAATAGTCTGTGTTGCAATGACTAGAGGTGATTGTTATACTCTCATAGTTGGCATTAAAATGTAGTGCTAGGAGTCTGACTAGAGCAGTAGATCTGATTGCTTGACTTCACATATGGTCCCCTTCCTGCAGACACTAATGGGTGATGAACATGCACAAGAATGTAGGTCGTGGTCACTGCTTTTTCAGTAAAATATTCTGTGTGTGTGTGTGTGTGTGTGTGTGTGTGTGTGTGTGAATAGCTATATTTTATATAGTGCACAAGTGTCTGTTTGTTCTAGATAATTATCTGAGTATGTCAAGTTCAAAAGATTCCACAGATGTTCCTCAAAATAGCATCTCTCTATGAAGACCAAATGGTGATGAAGAAGAAACATATTTCTTTGCAACGATTAACTATTTCTAAAACTCCCACGGAATTGCAGAGCATTTTACAACCATTGATGAGTCCTCTGTGTGATGAAGAGACAATTCATGGGGGCTGGGGATTTAGCTCAGTGGTTTCACTGCCTGCTGCGCAAGCACAAGGACTCCAGTTCAATCTCCGGTACCAAAAAAAAAAAAGAGAGAGACAATTCATGCTCCAAGGAGTGTGATTAATTGTTCTTCTGAAATAGATAAAGTTGGGATGTTTGATTCTATCCTAGACTGGTGGTTCTCAAAGTGTCCTCCCTTAACCTGAGGCTTTATTCTCACCTATAGCTTGTTAGAAATATAGCTTGTTGTTCCCATACCATACCTATAAATCAAAGTGTCTGAGGCTGAGCCCCTGCAATTTGTGCTTTACCAAGACTTCCAGGTGGTTCTAATGCAGGTTCAAGTTTGAGAGCCACTCTACAAGATCAGCTCTTTCCACCAGGAAAATGATAGCAAGTGTTTAATTGGCAGCCAATGTATGTATTAAACATGACAGAATATAATAATCAAAGAGTATTTTCCTAATAATGTACATCTAGACCTTAACTTTTCAAAGCCACATTTTCTGATAGCTTAGACTTGATGTTCCTTCTCCCTATAATGGTATTCCACACTGAGAAATTCACTTTAGCTTAGGCCTTACCTTGGCCTTGGGGACTCTTGGTGTAGATTTTGTTCCTAGTTCCTGCCATCTTATCTAGTTGTAATGTTGGCTTATCTGAAATGGATAGATCAGTGAAAAGCTTTCCAGACTCCTGTAGAAGCAACTCACATATATGTGGCTCTGATGACATTCCACTATGCGAGTTTTGCATCTTGATTTTTCTTCTTATATTCTTGCCTTGTAACAGGTCTGCAAAGATCCCAGAAAGCAAAACTTTAGACTCAATCTCTTTGTAGTTTCTTCTCATTCTATTACCGCAAGTGTACTATAGTCTCTGGAAACATAGTTTGCAAAGTTAATTAGGCAAAACCTGGATGTTAGACCTAGGAAAGCAGGAATCTGATCATCTACCTACACCTGTCTATCCAGTGAAATACTATAAAATGTTTAACAACTTACTGAAAGAAAACAACCCAGTTATGTAGTGTCATTGATTTTCATGGCACAAATACTCCCACTTTAGCAGATTTCAAGTTACTAACTTGATAGCAATGAACACAGTCTGAATTGGGAAGAGGTGTACACAATTGGCTTTTGCACATCTATGGGGCCTGGCTCCAAGACACTACAGCCTCTGTTCTCATTTCTAATTTCCAACTCTGCCATAGAACAGGTGCTCAATAAATAAATAAATATTTAATAAAGGAATGAAAATGGATAGATCAGTGGGAATTTTTCCACCACCTCTGGAGAAGCAACTCAAGGTATACGTGCCATTAGTGATGAAATATGGCATTCATCCAGGAGAGTTGCACATTTTGGTTTACATTCTTATTCAACCTTGAAGAATAAACATTTGACATCAAATTGAATAAACATTTATCACATAATCAAAAACAGCTATGTTCTTATAAATAGGTATAACTCAGCTATTCTAACCCATTCAAAATAATTCTGTACATTTAAATTAATAGAAGTACATGATTTCAAAGTAAAAATGGTCTATATTTAGCATGTTTAACTGTTTGACCTTGTCATTGAAGTGGGATAATTACTGAAACTGACATTTGTAGATACAGCACTCTTTGTTTCTTTTTAGCACTTACTTAGCATGTACAATATAATATAAAAGTCAGTATTTAAGAAAGCCCTAGTCCCCATTTCATTTAATATTACCAAGTACCTATGTACAAAGAAGTTGGATTTAAGAAAATTTAAAATATTGTCCTCCTTGAATTGTAAAGGCAAATAATATTTGTCAAATGTTTTCAGAATAAATGCCTATTCTCTAATAGAAGTTTATACGCCTATTTAGAAATACAAGTTATGCTTTTTTTATCCCTCCCTCAGAGCAGAGCTGTCTTGGGGAGATTTGAAAACATGTATTTTTTTTTAACTACAAAGCTTTTTGTTAACTTCTCTGCGATTAGATAATAGAAATCACTGCTCTTCCTCATTTTCTTGTTCTATCCCACACTTTTTAAATGCTCCCTATAGGTGTTCATGTTCACTGGCATTTTCTTTCAACAATTTCTGTAAGTTATCCTTTCTTTGTGAGTAAGAGTTTACAAAACTTTACACCCTTATTCTTCCATTAAATACCGACATGGAATGGCAGTGTGGCGCATGCTAATCAGCAGGACCTCCCTGTGGGAATCTGTACTAGGGGACTGGCTCACACTGAGGCAGACAGCGCTGTTGACACTGGCTGTCAAAAAGGCTTCACGTCTTTGAAAGGAAATCTTAATCTTCTTTATTCGTGTGTGAACAGGTCCAGGCCCTCATCCCGGGACTCAGATGCATTGGCTGTTTAAACTACAGGTTGCTAGGCTTTAGGGTAGGGTTTGTTTGCCTGTGTCTAGTTCCCCCAAATGGATGAGGACTGAAAATTAAAATCTGTCTGACACAGACCACGGCTTTTCTGTCTCTGTTTGAAGAGACATGGCAACCTAGGGCGAAATGAAAAGGAATTTTATTGAGCGGAAAACCACTCAATGTTTAAATGTTGGATGCAGGAACTGAATGGTGATTTGGGGCAATGGGTAGATTGTTTATAGACAGTGGGGTGGCTGTCAATCAAAGCACAAAGGCAAAATTTGTGTCAGAAAAAAGTGCTTTTCTAGTGACTGAACTCCTGTTTCCTGTTAACATGCTCAACTTTACAAATATAAAGCTTTTTTCTTGAAGTTTCCAAATGCAAAAATTGCAGAATAACAGTGATGCTTTGCTAACCTGGGTGGCAGAGTTTAAAGCTAAATTACGGCCAAGAGGCAGACATTCTCTACAATTCCTCTGTTGCATTTGAAATTTCTTCCTCTTGGTGATATTGCTATTTCTACATTTTTCACAAATAAGGAAGAGAAGAATTAAAAATGGAATCACCAATTGCAAATCTTCAAAGATATTTGGGATAATGTGTAGATGACATTTTGAAAACCTAAAACAAAAGATCTTAGGCATTTACTTGATTTTACTTTGACAATCCACTTTTCCTCTAGGAATCTGATATTTCTTCAAGCATTCTTTTAGGTCATTTGTGAAACATTTCATTGCTGGTAGTGTTTGAACGGTACTATATAAAATAGAGTAAATGTAAACAATGTAAAATAGAATTTTCAAAATAAGTTTCACTCTATACTGCCAGAGAAATATTAGGGTATGAAAATAATATTTATTAATATGTTAGATTCTCTCTCTCTCTCTCTCTGTGTCTTTTGATGCTATGATAGGAGACAAGAATATTTCTACTCTTAGGTCAACACTTGAGCCCTTTGAATTCACACTATAATCTGTCAAACAATTCTTCTGAGAATTGGGCTCAATTTTCACAAGGAAAGAAGCAGCTAAAGGAAAGAAGGTCAACAAAGATCTTCGGTAAGCCATGCATGGTGAGGCACACCTGTAATGCTAACATTCACAAGTTGAAGCTCAACCTTGGCAATTTAGGCAGACTCTCTTGAAAAAAACAAAACAAAACAAAAAATGTGGTTCTATAGTCATTTTTTTATTTTGATAAGTGCCAAATAATCATACTCTTGTTTTCCTATAAGCTCTAAACAGTTTGAAAACTATCCTCAGGACCAGATTGGGATTAAAATTTTAGGAAATCTAAATTGGAGAACAAGGTTTATTTCCAAGGCTGAATCAAGTTTATCACTATTTCCCTTGACAAATGTTCCCTTTTTTTGGAGGAATAGTGTCAGGTGGGAAAAATAAGACTAAGTAGGTTGGCAAAATAAGAGGTGAATGATAATTGAGAAATGCTATGGACGTAGGTAGGGAAACAGGGAAGGTAGAGCATTTTAGGAGTACTTTTGTTGGATGAGTAACCACGAGAATGACAGTGAAAGAGCTCAAGTCATGTGTCTGAGGCATCAGCTTCCCCACTTGGAGAGAACTAACATGCAATTTCCCTGGGTCCTGTCTGGATCCTACCCACTAAAAAAGACTTTGCCCTTGGCCCAATCTTAGCTCCCTTGTGCCCTCTTTTCAACTGGGCCTGGAACATGGGCTTTCATGTCTATCCTTATTGAGTCTCCATCTCACATTTCCAATAAGAATCATTCTGAGCCAGTTTAGAGAGACTCCTCTACTCTTTTTTTTATTGAAATTTGCAGCTTTACACAATCTATCTTGGTTCTTATTTTTTCCCCATTCCCCTTCCCTCCATTCAACCCCTCCATTCCTTCCTATTTACAAAGAATTTGTTTCCATTTTTACATTTTCTCATATTGATTCCATTTCCTTCTTCCCTTTCCCCAGCCCTCCCACTTCCCCTTCCCCTTTGCCCCTTTTATTCCTATTTCACATTACCTATTATACCTTTTAGTCCTTAATTATACTTTTAGTTTCTCACACTAGAGTAACTATTCAGTATTTATAAATGTGTGTCCTATTTATTTCACTTAAGAGTATCACCTCAATGTGCATCCATTTAGCAATAAATGTCTCTAATTTCTCATTTTTTATGGCTGAATAGTACTCCATTTTATAAAAAAACTATTTTCTTTATCCAGTCTCCAGTTGATGGGAAACTGGGCTGCTTCCAAGTTTTGGCTATTATAAATTGCACTGGTATGAACATGGGTGCACATATGTCACTGTGGTATGATTCTTTTAATTCTTTGGGGAAGATATCCAGCAGGGGAATAGCTGGGTCAAATGGGACTTTCAGTTCTAGTTCTCTGAGGTAACTTCATACTGATTTCCACAGTAGTTGCACCAGTCTACATCCCACCAGCAGTGGAGTAGGGTTCCTCTTTCTCCACAGCCCCACCAGCATTTGTAATTGGTTGATTTCATGATAGCACCCATTTCTGGGATGAGGTGTAATCTCAGCATTGTTTACATTTGCATCTCTCGAATGACCAGTGATGTTGAACACTTTTTCATGTGTTTATTTGCTATTTCTACTTCTTTGTGTGAGAAATTTCTGTTCATTTCAGATGCCCATTTTTGGATTGGGTCTTCAAATTTGGGAGGTCTGATTTTTTTAAGTTCTTTATAGATTTGAGATAGTAGGCCTTTGTCTGAGGGACAGCTGGTGTAAATTTTTTCCCACATTGTGGGTTGTCTCTTCACACTGTTGGTGTTTTCTCTTGCTATGCAGAAGCCTTTTAATAAGAAGAGATCCCACTTGTTGATTGTTTGTGCTATTTCACAGGCAACTGAGATTTTGTTCATGAAATCTTTTCCTACACCAATGTCTTCAAGAGTTCTACCTAACCTCTGTTCCAGCCTGTGCAGTGTTTCTGTTTTAATATTTAGATCTTTAATCCATTTCAATTTTGTTTTAGTGCATGGTGAGAGATATAGGTCTAGTTTTAATCTTTGGCAGGTTGAAATCTAGTTTTTCCAGCACCATTTGTTAGAGGCTATCTTTCCTCCAGTGAGGGTTTTGGCTCTTTGGTTTAAGATGAGGTGGCTGAGTGTGTCTAGAGTTCTTTCTACATCTTTTAATCAGTTCCACTGGTCCTCCACTCTGTTTCTTTGCCAGTACCATGCTGTTTTTATCACAGTAGCTTTGTAGTATAGTTTCAAGTTGGGGGTTGTGATAACACCTGCTATGTCTCTGTTGGCTAGAATTGCTTTTGCTATTCTAGGTCTCTTCTTGTTCCAAATGAAATTTTGTGAGAATCCTCTATTCTTGATATCTGTTTTTCCTAAATATTTAATCAAATTCCCCATCCCTCTCAACCCAAATCCAAGGCACCCCCTAATATCTGAGCTCCCTGACTTGCCTCCAGCAAGAATCTTGTTAACTCAATTTATCCAGATTTTCCTCTGTAACTGATGTCTCCTGTTAGGAGTTGTCCTATCCACTGACTCCTACTCCCATAACCTGATCCTGGGTTATCAATTCCCACTTGTTCTTGTCTTTTTAGCTGAACCTAGTTTTATACTGAGTTCTCTTTCCCCCCATTGCAATAGTTCCATTTTCTGCCACATTACCTACTGCCAGTTCCGATTTTAACACTACCATTTCAAGCTTCTCTGCTAGCTATCAATGAGAAGAGACAGGAACATTACCTTGTCTTACAATTAAGCAGAGAATCACTGGTCTGAATGCTTTGTGGGTCACCAAGACTCTGAAAATGAAGGTGGTTTTCTATGCAGAGTCTAATGCTGATAAGAACTACACAGTAAGGGTTACAGATACTATTAGAGCCAGAACCATAAAAGAATGAAAGACCTTTACAATTCTCCACAGCCCCTCCAAATTTCAAGGGTAAAGAAAATTTAATTGCCCATGTACACGAATTTCCTCAGGATCTAGAAACACCAGAGTTACTACCATGTCTTCATGTTGGCATTTTGGATTATTAGCTTTGGCTAATTTAAAGTTACTAAATCACCTTGAGCTTCAAGGAGGGCAAAAAAAAAAATCATGAATGTAAATAATGTTAATACAGTAATAATAATATGGCCTCCCTGGGGATTATGAGGAAACATTTCAAATTCCAGAAAAAAGAAAGGTTCTTGGAACATGGATTTCTCTGTAGGGTAGAGGGCAGGAAAGAGGTATTTAAACAAACTATTGCTGTTCAATTTCCTTGTTCCAATGCTATTCTACATCGTTTAGGTGTTTCAGCTGCTACCACTCATTGCTCCCTTAAAAAATCATAATTCATTGTGTCACTACAGAGGATTGAGAGAGGTTTGCAGCATTGGGGAAGAAAGTCACTCTCTTCTATTTTCTAGAACTATGTGTATTTTGCTATGTCCAGGCCCATCCCATCTCTCTCCATCCACCCTCAAGGAAATGGAAAATGTTTGAGGGATGTGATGACCCTACTTGCCTAGCTTCACCAGATTTTAACCTATGGTTATAAATCAACCTTTAAAAAATTAACCCAGCATTTGATGTTGCCTGTGTAATTACTACTGACTACCTCACTCAACAAGGTCACTTTCTCTATTTTAGATCTTACAAAGACCTTCTGAGTAGTCACACTGAGGACACAAATGAAAATCAAAATACATTACTCTAAATTTTAAATACTAGTGGAGAAAAATATAGTTGGTGTTGCATATCTCAAGTGAAATGAAAGTTATTCTTCTAAAAACCAGAACTGAAAATAAACTTCTGTATATTTCAAAATTCTAGACTACAGTAAAACAAATTTTTTTTCTTAAATTCTTTTATTGGTACATTGTAGGTATACAACACAATTGCATTTCTCATTGGGAATTGTACCTTTACATGATGCATCTTGGTTCTTATTTTTTCCCCATTCCTAGCCCTCCCTTCACCCCCCTCCACTCTTCCCTGTTTACAAAGACTTTATTTCCATTTTTTCCATTTCTCATCATTTTTCCTTTCCCTTCTTTCCTTTCCCCTGCCTCTCCCACTACCTCTACCCCTTTGGACCTTTACTTCCTATTTTGCATTATCGATTATTCATTCTAATCCCTGGTACATTTTAGGTATACAATATAATGACATTCATCATTGGAAATTTGCACCTTTACATAGTCTCTCTTGGTTCTTATTTTTCACCCTTGCCCAGCCCTCTCTTCAACCCCTCCATTCCTCCATACTTATGAAGATTTTGTTCCTATTTTTCCATTTGCTCATAGTAATCCCATTCCCTTCTACACTTTCCCCTGGCCCTCCCACTTCCTTCCCCTTTGCCCCTTTTCTTCCTATTTCACATTACCTATTATACATTTAGTCCTTATTTACACTTTCAGTTTCTCAGCCATAAAAAATGAGAAATTAGAGACATTTATAGCTAAGTGGATGCACATTGAGGTGATAACTCTTAAGTGAAATAAATAGGACACACATGTATAAATACCGAATAGTCTCTCTGGTGTGAGAAATAGTACAACAATTTTTAATCAAAACAGTAAGATCAATGAACAAGCATATGTTGGTAAATGACCCTGACTATTCTTTTCCCCATTCTACCCTCATCCCTAGCCAAAATCTTATGAACAACAAGAAGGGGTGTGGGGAGAGCAGAAACATTTCATCTTTGATCAACCATCATATCTATTTATTTACTTGGTTACTTATTTAATATTTGATCCTCTGTCTTCATTTCCTATCAGGGCTTCCATGGACTCTTTCCCTAGTGCCTTAGGACTTCTTTTGGCTACCACCCTTTTTACTATCTCTAGGGAATTTTCTTAAAGTTTTATTCAATAATAGACTAATTTTGATGTAGGATGAAGTCAGGGTGGGGTTTTCCTTGCTTTGTGAAACAATAGCCTCTCTACCACTTGAAGCTGGTAGTAGTTTGGAGTTTCTGGAGATGAGTGGATGGATGAAAAATTAATCAGAATTTGGAGTGCTGGCTCTTACCTCTCAGGCACAATTGGTGAGTCAAGTGGAAAACTGACTTCAGTTCCCTTAGCCTGGCAGTAGTTCGTCAGGCTGGATATAGCTACAATTCTTCAGTATCTAGATATCAAGATAGTTTATGCCATCAGACCCACGATTCAAACTGCAGAGCTACAGCCCAGATTTGAGGTGTTTTGTAAGTTCCCAGAAGATTTTAATTAATAGTCACATTTGAGATCTATGGATTTAAACCCAGGAAACATTTCTTATCCATTTTCCAATCTCTACCCAAGACCATACGAGGCAATACCTCACCTTTATGATACAGTTGTCTTTCAATTGTATATAATAATTTTCATTACCAAAGAAAAGACCAAACTTCTCATTCTGAAAGACATACATTCAAGATAATGGTGACTCTCCTGCATAAAAATGTGCATTTTAAAAATCTATATTTAAATATTTTAAAGCATTAAATTGGGTAGCTTTCTCAAAACAAATGAGTAATCACTTTTAGACAAATCAAATTGCATGCAAACTTCATTTTTTAGTCCCTAAGCAAAAGTTTTAAAAGGTGTGAGAATTGGCCTCTACATGAGGGCTCCAAAAGTTAAATATTCATATTGCTTGATGGTAGGAAAATAACATATCTTTTTGTCAATTACAGAGAGATGAAACTGCATTGTTTTGACTTCTATAAACAAATGAGGGAGAAGTTTAATTGTAAGTCACAGGCACTATACATTTGACCAGCAAGTAATGTCTATATCTTTTGGCTAACAAAAATGAATATCAGAGAAGCTACTGACTCATTTAAATCAGGTGTCCTTATAGATAATCTTAACTGATGAAAGAAATTAAGAATAATTGACTAGGAATAGTAAGGAAACTTTACATGCTATAGTAATCTTCCTAGAAAAATCAAGTGAGCGTCAAGCTTGTTTCATTTAAGAATATTCAGTAAAAGGTATTTTGAATGTAAGAGTGTCAGCTAAAGACCACGTTAATGCTATTTACTTTCTAAATGTGGATTTGCAGTAAGTATTTAAATTATCTCAAACAAAAGTAAAAGATAAAATACTCCTATGTATACACAAAGCTTTATCCATATGGCCCTAGGCTAAACATGATTTTAAAAGCATATACATTGCTGGTAAGCATGAAAGGGGATTGATCATAATTTTGTAGACAACTAAACTTTTCAAACACATTCTCTTTGCTCAGAACTTCAAGTGAGACTTCATAATTCATCAAATTGGGATAATGTTGGAAAGGGAATTATAAGAAATCCACTTAATTAAAAAACAAAATGGAAATCATAGTTTATGGAAGGAACATGTCAAGCTAGATATTTTAAAGAGCAAATCAAGATCTGGCTTCTTACATCAACAAAAAATATGAGTATGATATCAGCTGTCTGGGCAGCTGCTGTCAAAGGACTGCAGGTCACTGAACATCAAGACTTTTGTTTTGTTTTTGTTTTGTTTTGTTTTTGGTATCGGGGATTGAACTCGGGACCTTGCGCTTGTGAGGCAGGTGGTATCACCACTGAGCTAAATCCCTGGCCCTAAGACTTTTGTTTTATTATAAGCAGTTTGGTAATGTATAGCTTCTTTCCCAAGTTGTTCATTCTCTTTTGTTTTCTCATACTAGCCCTTCTGTTGCCCATAGATATCTCTTTTGTGTGAGAACAGAACTTGGCTTGTTTTCAGAGATGGTTGGATTTAAACCAAAGTCATGCCAAGGTTAACCTGGGAGGCCCCTCCTCAACACCAAGAGATGGCATGCTTTTCCTGGGTGGGCCAGACTCCTCAATGATATTCAAAGAAATCAACCACCAAATATTTTGTAGCATTTAATGAAATGCTATACATTACCAGGTGCTTTTATGACAACCTGATGCCAAAACAATGAACTAATCCTTCTGAGTCCATGAGTCTTTGGAGCCAGCCTAATCTTCAGTGGTAACCTGTACACTTCATACAAAGGCTAATTGTTATTCCTATATGGTCATTGTGCATCTTGCTATTTGATATGGTAATATAACTTGATAGCTGTTTTGTTCCTCTAACTGAATACAAAAGTACTACTTATTTCTGAAAATAAGAGTTGAATGGTCTTGAATGCCTGAGTTTCAAGAATGAGGAAAATTGGTGAATTTTTCTGTAAAGGGCTCAAGATGGCTATGTTTTCCTGGCTCTTCTTTCAGTCTGCTATATTGCTGAGCAAAATTCTTTTATGACTTTTCACAAATACAGTGTCAGTTCTTCTGGCAACAAATAAGGCATTGTTGAGTAAGAATTCCTATCCTTTCCAAGTTTCAGAAAGAGGAAAATATATCTAAAAATGGGAAATTTTTAGTTGGAAACTTAGATACTATATAGGAATAACTCCATGTATTAGCACTTACTTTATGCCAGTACCAGGCACAGTCTTTAAAATGTTTTGTATTTCTCTTAATTGAAATACTCATAGGTTAGGCACTTACTGTCCCATATTTATAGTGAAAAAAAAAAAACATAGAGGGTTAACTTGTTTGAGGTCATATACTAGTGAAGGACAAAGCCACTACTTAATTCTAGAGGGAAAACTTTTCAAAATGTTGCCCAATGGGCTAAGCCATAGCTCAGTGCCAGAGTGTTTGCCTAGCATGTGTGAGGCTGTGGATTTGATCCCCAGCGCTGCAAAACAAGCAAATAAACAATAAAATGATGCCCAAATCTTGTTGTTAACTATGGAATAAATAATACAGAAAGTTTTAGGAGCACAGGCTTTAGTTTATTAGTAAAATTGAAAAAAGGTATATCTGTCACATAGGTTGTTTGTAAGCACAGTGAGACAAAGCATAATTCTTGGGTTTTATAAATAGTTGCTATAAACATTTGAGAAGAAATAAGAAAGTTCCCACCAAAGCATAAAAAAGACATTTTCATTATCTAGATTATTATTGTTGGAAATCTTAGATTTTTCATTTATTTATTTCATGACATGTGACTTTACAAATAATTTTAGAGTTGCAAAAATGACTGAAGTAGATTTGCTGTAAGGAGGGAAACAGAGAAGGAAAAACCAACAAAAGCATACATTTAATTATAAAACACAAAATCCTGGAAAGAAAAGAAGTAGGGAAAGTGAGCTCCAGTGCTTCTATGAAAGACTGCCAGGCATTTTCTGCAAGTCCAGCTGGCTCTGTTTATCTTCATGGGTCCAATGCTTGGGCTTGCTATGTAGAGAACCATTAGATCAGTTAGCTTTTATAACAAAAGGAGAATCACGTTATTATATTTTCCTTGTTACTTAGAATGGTTAGGGGCGTCGTCATTTGATCTTTCTAAACAAACTACAGTAAACCTGTGAACCCTGCTCAGCCTTCTCCTTTTCACAGTCATACAGTTAAGGTTTTTTTCTCTCTTTAATTGGCATTGACAGCTCTGAGATCTTAATCTCCATCAGATGAAGTTAGAAATTTGCATTTTTGAAGCCAAGCAATTGTTCCTACTAGCCATTAAAACCTGAAGATTTTCAATCCACTTATTCTCCTAATGATTTGTGGTGGGGTTCTTTTAGACTTCTTGCTGAATCCAACTGAACTGGAAAAAAGTGAACCATATATATATAACTTGACACTAATTCTCTAAGCTCTTATTTTATTTCCATCATTAAATTTAGAAACAAAATGTAGTGATAGATAGATCACAGTTCGAAGTATACATGGCAAATGCATGTTAAATCTTTGCACCAGAATTTCTTCTGAAATAAAAAGAAATGAAGCTGCTATGGTTTGAGCATGTTCCCTCCAGAACTCAGGTGTTGGCAATGAGAGAGTCCTGTATTAGAAAGTTGTGGGGCATTGAAGGAATGGTCAGAGCTAGAGCATTGCTCCCTCATGAATGAGATTAAGGCCCTCTTAAAGAGTCTTCACACAGCATTCTAACTTGCTCTTCTGGTTCTGTCATGTGAGGATGAAACAAGAAAGCCCTCACCAGACCAAACTGCACCTTGATCTTGGACACTGAGAAACAAACTTCTGTTCTTTATAAATTAATTCAGTCTCTGGTATTTTGTTGTAGAGATTCAATGAAGATTAAAACAGGTACTTTCTTCTGAAAAATTTCTGCTGTACTGTTTTGCTGTTGTTTGCCAAATCCTTGTCATTAAGTTAGAATAAATGATTTGATGCTATTATAATTTTTATACTAGCCAGAGTCAGAATCCATAGATAATGAAGTTTTATAATGTAGCAATATTTTCCTATCTGAAATACAGGGCCAATACTAAATCAAGGGTCAATAGTTGTTCCAGAAATTCCATTAATAGTTGAAAAGATTCCTTAGGGACTGCAATTGAGTGGCAGGAGAGCTTGAGACTTAGCTTGAAGCAGTGTTCAGTCACAACATTTTTATTTAGTATATCTTCGGTGAGAAAGATGGGTAGTGGAGGTTATGATGAGTAAATTCATTATCCAGCCAAACTCACTCCACCATATGGGCAGAAGCCATAGAGAGAAGTTTGCAAAGGATACTATCATACCACTTTGGTGCTGGTGATTTGGAGTGGCATCTGCTTTAATGTGGCATAGCACCATGGTTATATGATATAATAAGCTGTCAACTCTAGGAAGTTTATAAAGACAGAATATGGAAATTAGGACAGAGCTGAAATCTTGTGAGAACCATGGGAGCTGCTTCTTAAGAATATGGCTTTGCCAGCCCTTCTGAGTGTAGTATATTGCTGATGTTCAGCAATAGATCTGCATTTTCTTTTTTTATTGAAATAGGTTATTCTAAATTTTTTGTATTTTTCTTACGTATTAGTAAGTTTTGTTTTTACTGTTACACAATACCCAATGCCCATAGTTTAAAGGTAAAGAGGTTTAATTTGCTCATGGTTTCAGTCTATGATCAGTTGGCTAGTTACAAAGCAGAGATATGGTAGAAGGTCATGGTGGGATAAAACTATTTAGTTCAGGGTGACTAGGAAGCAGAGCAAGGGAAGATGCCAGAGAGGAAGAGGCAAGGGACAGACAAAGACTCCAATACCACACCTCCATAACCTACTCAGACACACCTAGAAGTGTGCTCCACCAAACCCCAGTGATAAATCCTAAAGCTAATCAAGTAGAAATTCCACCCTAACTGCCAAATCCCATCCCTTTTCATTTGGCTACCTAAACACATCTTTTTAAATCTACTTAATGTCCAGATAAATAAAACAGTGACTTCATAATTCCACTTGAAATAATTCAACCATCCTCTGTACAACCAGAAATGCAATAATCCCTTCCCCAAATTCTCAGCAGTTCCACCATTATTCAAAAGTTCAAATTGCTTCTGAGACTCAAGAGAAACTCTTTGTTGTGAATCTCTGTAATTATCAGAAGCAAGTTACATAATCCCAATGCACAATGGCACAAAATAAGCATTCCTACTGTAAAGGAGGAGAAGTAGGGGTATAGAAATAAATTGGACCAAAGCAAGACTGAAAGAGCAGACATTGAGTCCTATAGCTCCATAGCTTGCTTCCAGGACACATGTGGTAAAATATGAGTTCTAAGGAGCTTGGGCAGCCCACATGGCTTCTCTCTTAGTCTGGCTCCATTCACAGCCTACAGCTTTTCTGGTATAAATGACTTCCTGGGGTCTCCACTCATCTTTGGCTTCATGTTTACAGCTTCATCCACTGCCCTCTCAGGGGTTCTTCACCTGGTCTACCATGCTTTTCTTTGAAATCTTGGTGGGGAGCCTTTCAGACCCCACAATTCTTGAATTCTGCTTGCCAATAAAATAGCACTCTGTGGACCACACCAAGGTTGGCTCCCACCTCAAGAATTAGCTAGATCCGTTTGGAACATGACAACAGTGGCCTCTGAATGGTGGGATAGATGAGCATAGCGAAATGAATCCTAGGCAACCACTTCCTTAGAGGCAGTCTTTCGATAGGCATCCCAGGGACTGTCTTCTCAAATGAAAGGTTCACAGTTGTTCACCCTTGAGTCTGTCACGGGTGAGGTCTTGCTGACTTTTAAGATTCCTTCAATGCTTCTTCTTTCTCCCTGTATAAAGTATTTGATTCCTTCCTAATAATAACAATCTCTGCAGCAATCATTCTTTTTTTGCCCCCAATTTTACATGCCCTTTCTTTTTGAACAAGCTTTAAGTTTTTAAAACATGTCTGCTTTGCATTTTCCCCTGATTTTCACTATAAATCTGGCTAAAAGCATCAAACAGAATCCATGTCACACCCTGAATGTTGGATGGCCTTGAAATTTCCTCTGCCAGATTAATTAGTCCAGAGACCTTAATCTAAGTTTCCTGCAAAGTCTCTGGATATAGGCAAAAGGTAGACAAATTTTCTGCTAAAGTATAACCCACTTAGCCTCTAGTCCAACTGTCAATGGAGGCCTCGTTTCCAACTGAAACATTCTGGGTCTGGCCCTTACTGTCTGCATTCCTGTTAGCATTCTGATCTTCTTATGTCTGACTAGAATCACCTATCTGGCTCCTCTTAAACCACTTTAAAGCTTCTCTAGCCTGCATTTCTAAACCTTTCCAAACTCCTCTCACAAACCAGTTCCAAAGGGTTCTGAACCAGGTACAGTCATAGAAACAACCTTACTTCTCCAGTACCAATTTTCTCTGCTAGTCAATTTTCTTGACAGTGAGATACAATATACAACATCGCATAAAAAGCAGTGTATTTAACTCAACATATTCATGTTCATACCACTGTGTTTGTGACAAAAATGATGCTGCTAACAAGAAGACCATGTGGCCCGCTAGTACAATTCTTTAGGGCTGTCACAGTCTGCGGATGAAGCTGTGACTGAACAGAGCCTGCCTCTGCTGTCTATTGTGTCTAGTTTCCAATCAGGCTGTCATCTTTGACACCCTGATGTTCTTGGGAAAATAATTTAATCACATCAAACTTAATTTACTTATTAATGGTATAGGATTGTTTATATCCAGTAGTGTGATGGAGCAGATCATACTGACTAGGGAGAGTGTGTCAAGATTTCAAGATTTTCACAAGCTGTTTAATATCACTTAGGTGGCTCTCCATGAGCCACTTTGGGAAAAGTTGCACTGCAGAAAACAGCAAATATTCAAGTCAGGTCTTTCTCTTTTCTGTCACCTACAGTCAGTGGTTAAAATTCACCTGTACAGTTCTAGTAATATCAATGCCATGGACTGTTATAAGAGTTAAAGGATATAATGTATGTAGCACAGTACCTGATCATAGGGTGGCTTCTCACAATGATGGTTATTTTATTAATATTAATATTGTTATTAAACATAAGCTGCATTAAAGACTGCTGTTTATATAACTATTGTTTTGTTTTCCTAGTTATGCATCTCAACTGCATCACTGCCTTAGGGCTGCCTAAGAGAGTGTGCCTTAGTATCACACACTAGGTGACATAAAATAATAAAACTGTTTCATGGTTCTGGGCACTATCTCTTAAATTAAGGTGTTGGGATGGTCATGCTTCAGAGAGCCAAGTACCCTCTGAAACCACTGAGGGTGATTTTTCTTGGCTCTTCCTGGTGGAACACTGATAATTTTTGACATTCTTCTTTCAGCTACTTTACTCTGGTCTCTCCCTTCATTGTCATAGAGTGTTTGCCTTCTGTGTCTCTGTCTACCCAAGACTCTCTTCTTTCATATAAGAGCATCAGTCAAGATGGATTAGGGACATCCTCCTCCAGTAAGACCTCATCTCAATTAATTATGTCAGCAATGACCTTATTTCGAAGTAAAATCACAGACTCTAAGTTTAAGAATTTTAATATAGAAAGTCCCCAACTTGACAATAATTTAACTTTACAATAGTATAAAACCATACAACCATTCTGTTTTTCACTTTCAGTACACCGTGATTACAAAATATATTTAACATTTTATTATACAAGAGGCTTTGTGTTATGTAATTTTCCCCAAATTTGGCTAACTTAAATATTCTGAACATGTTCAAGGCAGCATAGACTAAGCAATGATGTTTGGTAGGTTAGGTGTATTGAATGCATTTTAAACTTATAGTATTTGAATATTGTGGTTTTCTCAGAACACGGCTCCATCATAGTCAAGGAGCATCTGTATATTTCTCCTGAGAAGAGATAACTCAAAATGCCCACATCTACCTAGCATCACTGAAAACTGTCTTTCAGTTTACATTTATAGCATTGCTCAGCTTATTTCTGTTTATATTCAGTTGGTTTCAATTTGTTCTGTGTTTATCCAAAAACTGATAGTTAAGCTGTGATAAAATATCCTAATTCTGAAAAAAACAAAAAAACCAAAAACATCGTTTGAGGGCACCACTGTTGGGGTGGTTGAGATTGAAGAAACAAAAAAAATACTTATAAAGCACTAAATATTAGGCCTTGTTCTGAAAGGAACAATGAGAGACATGCAGAGAAGATGGATTAGCTTCTGTGGAACTGAGCAAGGAAAAGGGATTTGCAAAAACACATTCACTTGATATGCTATGTACCTGAAAAGACTTTAGAAGACTTAAAGCTGATGGTTCCCTGGGGCAAATAAGGGAGAAGAGGCCAGAAAAGCTTCATGGAAATAATTTAAACTGAGTGAGAATAGAGAAGAGCAAAAGTTAGATATTCCAGTTCCTTGGCTTCCAGAAGGTAAGCTAATATTAAAAACAAAACAAAACAAAACAAACCATTTTCAACTGCTTCTTTGTATAGGTCTTTGGAAATCATAGTGCCTAGTGGTCTACATAAGGTAATTTTTAACCTTTAATCCAGCAAAAATCATAGATGATAAGGCTTCTTCAGTATAGGCTAGTGTGAGTTACAGGTAAATCAAGTTAGGCTCTGAGGAAGATTTTAGGCCATTCCTTATGTTTTGTCAGATGCTGTGGTGCTTACAGTGGAGTTTCAACTTGATGGTTTTGAGATCTGCTCCAGGGATTGGTAGAACACACTTCTAGGTATGTCTGGTGAGTCATGGGCATGTGGCCTTGGGGTCTATGCCTGTTCCCTCTGGCAGTCTTCCCCTGCTCTGCTTTCCAACCTCCATGAAATAAGCACCTTTGCTGTGCCATGCCCTTCTGCCGTGATCTCTCTGCCTTAGAGCCAGCCAATCATGAAGTGAAACAAGGAGCATATTAAACCTCTCCTCCTTTAAATTGTGGGTGTTTGGTGTTACGGAGAAAGCTGACTAGTGCAGATGCATAACTAACAATTATCAGCTTCCCCATAACACTTCAAAACCTTTAATAATGTTCTTGATATACTGAGTTAAATTATCAACAATATTAGAAGTTTTGTTAACAACCACCTGGCAGGAAACCGGTACCCATGTATATGAATGAGAAAAATAAATTGAATAAACCTATACTTAAGAGTCAATTATGAAAAGGGAGTAGAAACAAAATGAAATAGGTACTTTTAGAGTTAGATCTGTTGGATTCTGACTGTCATTTATAAGCTTTGAGACCTTTAAATAATGTTATTTCATTTGATTGCAGTGAAAATTAAATGACATAGGGAGATAGATTGGCTGTTGTAATTAGAATAAACTTATATTTCATTAGCTAAGTTCAGTTTCTATATCCATAAAGTAAAGATAAAACAATACATATTATAGGGAAAGAAGGATGAGTTGATATAATTCATTTTTACAGGGAAGCCTATTTTAGGTCAGAGGGTTTCTGTTACAACTATTCAAAGCTACTGTTATAAACAAGAAAGTAGCCATAAACAATATATAAATAAAATATAGGTATATAAATGTGTCTGTGTTCCACACAATCTTTATGAACAGAGAAATTTGAATTTTATGTGTCTTGAAATACTATTTTTCTTTTGTTTTTTCCAATCATGTAAATGAAAGTTTTGTTACCCATAGCATGCTAAGCAGTCACTTCTATACTATAGAACAGCACCACCATCTATGGACACTATGTATTATGGTTTAGACCTAAAATGTCCCCCTAAATTGTGTGTATCTAGGGGTGGGGCTTTTGAAAAGCAATTAGATCATGAGGATGCTCTACATATTGGTGTATTAATCCATTGATGAGTTCATAGCTGAATCTGCTGTTAGAAAATGGGACCTGGCGGGAAGGGATGGGTCACTAGGAGCATAACCTGGCCCCTTCATCTCTCTCTCTAATTCCTGGCTGTCATTAGGTGAGCAGCTGTCCTCTGCCATTCTGCTATGCCATTTCTTGCATTGGAGCCAGCCAACCATGGACTAAATCCTCCGAAACCAAGGGCCCAAATAAACCTCTCCTCGAGTTGTGTGTTGTTCCAGTGATGGAAAGCTGACTAATTAATACACTGAGTTTGTTGTTGAAAAGCGTTCCTTGATTTTTGGTTTGGTTATCATAGTCCCGGAGATTTGCATACCCCAGATGCTGTGACAATACTTACACTGTATTGTTTAAATTTCTCAAAAACACTACCAGGAGATAGACATTTCTTCTTCTCAAATGATGAATAAATTGAAATTCTAATGGCTGAGTGAATATTTACTCCTACTATGTTCTAGAAACTTCTTTGTAAAATGGAAGAGCTGACTTCAGATACAAAGTTAGATACCTCAGAGAACTTTGACTTTGGAGAAGAAAGTCTTCATTCATCAAAAAATCAAAACTCAAATCTCTGAGGTCTTTATAGATTGTGGTAAACTCTATAAAGGAAATAGAAAGTGAGTATGCTTGGAAAAATCTTAACCAGAAAAATACTTTGCATAGCACATTCAAGGAAGGTCTCTGAAGTGGTGACGTCAGATCAGGTACCAAAAACTAGAATTAATCAGCCAAGGGATGAGTAGGAGCGAGTCCCCACAGAAGCTGAAAGCTTATAAAAATAGGATGGTGTGACTAGACTAAAATACAGGATGAGTAGGGAGGGCGAAGGTCAGAAAAGGGGTTATTCATATAAGGCCAATAATCTATACCAATATATTCTCATTTTATCACAAATACAATACAAAATCATTAAAGTGATTTTAAAAGGAGGGTAGCTACTAAGCAGTCAATTGTTTACACAGGGTTAAATTCAGGAATTGGGAGTCCAGTGAAAAGGTTATTGTAGCAGTCTTTTAAAAAATAATGGTTTGAACAAAAGTAATAGTAGAAAAAGCAAAGGAAAGTAATGGGTTTAAGACAGAGTTGGATGTAGAACTTATAGGATTTACAGACAAAGTGAAATTTGGGAAATGAGTAAAAGAAAGGAGTGATCTATACATTTCTGTTTTATAAACCACAATGGATTATGATATTTATTGGTATACTGAAGGGTGAAAATTTACAGTATAAAATGAAGATTTTTATTTTGACAGATATTAAAGATGACAATTACTTACCCACATGGATATTAAAAGACAGGAGTTGACATGATTCTGAAATTAAAAGAGTTTAGAGTTAGGGATATAAATTTGAAAGTCATTAGCTGATGGCTGACGGTCAAAACTTTGGGACCACATATGATACAATGTAAGAGAAACAGAGATGGAGACCCATGAGGAAGGCTTGGACAATCCAAAGCATGTCTTTGAGTTGGGCAATGAGAATTGAGATGTGGCTAGTGCAATAGAAGTGTGTGTTGTCTCAGAAACTACATGCAGAAAGCATTTCAGAAAAAATGATATGGAGTTAGAGAAATAGGTAGTTCTAGCGAGAAATATACCCAGTATTTTTATAAGTATGTGGTAGGACTGAGACTTCGAATCACATCCCCCTTCCACATCCCAAGAGTGTTGTATAGTATAATGTTTTTTCACAACTCAATCATGTATTCAGGTTCAAATTCTGGTGCTCTTCTTAATGCCCCTAGTCACTTCTCAATGGGAATTACACCAAATAAAGTTGAAAATATTTGAAGTTACTCTTCTAAGTAAGGTTTTCTGGTGTTGATTTTAGTTTACCTTTTTGCCTTTGAGCTTGGAGCTAATTTATTTATGCTCAAATATTATTGGATTTCTGGAATTATCCATATTCAACTATTCATCTGTATTTTAAAATATTTTAAAATAGAACAAAAATTTGTATTTGCCCTTTTAAGTTAATAGTTTTATTTTATTTGGATATTTAAACAAGAAAAATGTGAAATCATTTTTTATTGCTTTGCTAAAAATGAACTTTAAAAAGTAATTTTAGTACTGTAAGAATGCAATAAAAACTTTGCATTGTCCCTTTAAAAAAGGGTACACTTTATAATACCAATAACTAAAAATTGTATGTATTATCTTTTATAGTAATTAAACTGGCACTGTACAATATTTCTTGTGATTATTTGAGTTAAATGTGACAATTCAATATAAAAGTTAAATACTCATAAAATAGATTCATAATTGGAAAGTAAAGCTAGTTGCATATAAGACAAGTGGTAAAGGAGAAAATTATGAGACATCATAATAATGACTTTGTAGTTTATTGTAAATTTAGTAGCATAATAGTGTAACAGTGTTTCAGACTTAAAATGTCATTAGAGGATTCTAGTAACCCAACCCATGAGCAAAATGGATTTAAATGGATTTAAACAAATGGTATATTACCATTTTGTCTAAAATGGGAAAAACATTACTAAAAGTTAAGAATTTATAAAATTCACAATAAATATTTAATAAATAAATATTTATTAAATTCAAATAAATATTGTTTTAAAGTATATGTAAAAGATCATCCACAGACACATTTATACAAATATTTACACATTTTTCAGTCCCAAAGTCCTCCAATACAAGGTTATTTGTTTAAATCATTAACACAGATCAATAAAGGAAAAGAAGACATTTATAGCCTATTGTGTGTGTGGTACATATCTTTACATTCACTTTAAAAAAAATTATTCCATTACAAATTTAAATTGCCTTTCAAAAAGAACTTTCTAGTTTATTATTTAGACCTGAAGTGTACCTCTATTAATCCACAATCTATTTTCTTATTTGAAATCCATATAAGATTTATATTTTACAGATTTAACTAGCTTTTCTATTTTAAAGATTTACCTTCAAAAAATTTTTAACTTGCATCATTTATAGGAAAATGTATGTACCTCGACACCATAATATCAAGTAAAATAAATGAGAGACACAAGCTTCAATATTATATAGTTCCGCTTATATGAGAAACTCAAAATATAAATAAAGAGCAGAATAAAAGAAAAAATATTTTTACACTCTTGAGGTTTTTTTTTTCAGCCTTTCAAAATAATCTCAGGAGCTGGTAGAGTTTGCAGAGCTAACTTCCAGTCGTAAATAAGATTTGTATTATTAATTCCTGCACTTTATGCATATTTGCCAAAGAGGTAAATTTAAGTTAGGCAAAATTTATTGAAGGGCAATCAGTATTTATTGACTCTCTGCGGTGTATATAGATATCTGTTCGTTGGCATCAAGTTTACACAATCCCTGCAGACCACTGAGACCCACAAAACAGCTGAAGACCACATTTACAGAACAATAAATTTTAAATGTAAGCTAATAAAGGAGCTTAGAAACCAAGCACATGTGTGTGAAGCAGCATCAATCAGAAGATCAAGAGAAAGCAGATGAAGGTATCTTTGAAAATTTTTGATGAAAGCACTTTTGCAATGTTTGGCCTATATTCTTAGTTATATGAAATTAGTAATAAATGGCAATGGTAATTTTCTCTTTGCTTTATGTCTTTAACAGGATTGATTTTTTTTTTAATCAAAGGCAAATTTGCTTTGAACTTTATGATATCTTAATTTATGTAAAAATTTATTAAATAATCTACGTAGCTTTCTCCCCAATATTGTTGACAAATTAAATATATTTTATTTATATTTTTAAATAAATATATAGATATATACTTTTTTGAGTTGGACACACCTGTAATACCAGCTAGACAGGAATCAGGCAAGGAGGATCGCAAGCTCAAGATCAGCTTGGGTAACTTAGTGAGACCCTGTCTCAAAATAAGAAATAATAAAGACTAGAGATGTATAGTTCAGTGGTCAAAGCTCTTGTGGGTTTGATCTCCAGTACCACAATAAAGTACATTTTTTTATACACCACAAGAAGTTTTTAATTTAGGAAAATTAAGAGAAATTGTTTGGAGATTGGCATGTAGTATTTGTGGACAAGCTATTGATATATCCGAAGGAATATCTAAGGACAGTAAAGCAGCAAGCTTTTATATCTTAGAGAAAAAAGCCAAGTGAGTGTTGATATCTTGAAAGAGTACAGAATCACAGAGCTCAGAAAATTCTCGAGGTTATAAAACATGATGCTTTTATAGGTAAGGAAAACAACGAAGACATGCAGAAGTAAATTGTTTTTCAGAACTGGAATTAAAAGTGAGGCCCCCTGACCTTCCATTGCATGGTCTTCTCATTGTACTATATGATCAGTAATAAACCACTGGTAAAAGATTATTTATAGACCTTTTTTCAAAAGTTTACAAATGAGATAGGAAGGTGAAAGAATACGCCATCCCAAATACATCACTTTTGTGTAAGGACTATTTTGAGCTAAAGACAATTGAAAAACAGCAGGTACAATTTAAAAAGAACAAGAAATAAAGCATCCATATGAAAGATGTGCTACTTTTCCCAAGGGAGAAAGAAACTTGTTTCCAGAATTGCGGAGTTGAACCCAAGAGAACTCTTGACAAAAAGACTGTTTTAAAATAACTTTTACCCTCCTTTGGAGTCCTCATACATTTTAGTAACTTTTTTGACAATTTCTTCTCTTTGTTCAACCTAGTACCTAAGCAGGAGATTTTGCTACTTGTTTTAGGCCTTCATTTTTCTTTGAGGCCTCATGTACATGTAAAAGTCTGTGTGCTTTCTCCTATTAATCTACCTTATACCAGTTTAATGGTAAGTCCTGACAAAAGACCACAACAGTCAAAGTAAAGGTTTGCCTTTCCTACAGAGATTGTTTTTCATGTTGTATTTTTTGTGTTGTACACTTCTGTTCTAAATTATATATTAATTTTCCTTTAAGTCCTATACATTTATGACAAAGTATTATGAGGCTCAAAAATTTAGTGTTATGCATTTAAAAATATGTGTAGACAACCAAGAAATATGTGACATGGTTCCTGATCCTTTATGTAAAATAAAAAATTTCCCCTTTAAAATCCTGTCAGCACTGGGCAGATTCCATTTTTCATATGTCCACAGTATAGATTAATTATTGTGAGTTTGTTAGTGAGGTACTGGCTTTTCCTTTCCAGGGTCTTGCTGTCCTGAGCAAAGAATTGGGCAGGAAATGAAGTAGTGAGGTTTTACATTTATTAAAGGTATGAAAAGATGGGAGAAATCCTCAGAAAAGAACTACTCTGAAAAGTGAGTGTAGGTCAATTAAAATAGGAAAGGAGATATGCTTTTCATAGAGGGCAGGCCACTGAGAAAGAGAGAAGGCAGTGACCATGAAACTAAAGGCTGCTGTCTTTTATACCCCAATTCTGACGTCCGATCTAGGCTGCCCTGTCAAAAACCTGCTTGATCTTGTGCCAGAAAAATCAAAGACAGGATTCTCTGATTGGTACCGGGTGCTGGGCTACAAATCTGTTCTACCTGTGTCCTGGGTCTCCATGATTGCCGGGTTATGCCCGTTTGCCTAGCTGCTTTGCCATACCCTAATCTCCTGCTGTACTCTGACCAACTTGTTTGTAAGTACATACAAACCATCTAAAAGGGCAAAATTGTAGTAGGTGTGCTCTCAACTCATTTTCTAGATCAAGTTGTATTGACTTCAGGCTGGTTCCAGAAAGTCCTTGCACACTGCCCCCAACTATCATCATTTTTCTACTCCATCTATGAAAAAAGGTACATACATAGGATTATACAGTCGTCAATAATCTGGCTCAGAGTATAAGCCATAAACACTGATTCTCTGGTGTTTAGTTGCCTAAATCCCTAGGTTACGTCCTAATGCCCCTCTGGGCTTGAATTTACACACTATAGGTAGCATTTACATTAGCACCTGCTTCTTCACATCCTAAGATGTTTAGATCTTCTATGGACGATGCGGTCAAAAGTTGAAGGCCTGGAGCTCACTGCAGAATCTGGTGCATGTCAGTATCAGAAAGAGGACGAGATGGAAGGTTGAGGAGTCTGTGTTGGAAGCCTGGAGATGAATGTCCAAAGGCGATGGAAAAGACTGGAGCTCCTCCGAAGAAGCAAATGTGGGACTTCCTTTTGCTTTCCCTTTTTATTCTATCTGGGCTACAAGCCTATTGGTTGCTGCCACCCAAATCCAAGGTGGGTCTTCTTCCCTCTTCAGTAACTCAGTCATCCAGAAACACCCAGAACGGTGCTAAACTAATCCATTAGGCATATCTTATTCAAGTTGACACTACAATAAACTGTCACAGTCCAGATAGCATATTCAGCTATGAGCTCATCAATGGAATAATCCACTGATGAGTATAAAGTCCCCATAATCCAATCACCTTATAAAAATTCTATCTCTGAACATCTGAGACTTTTGGGCGACTCTTTAGATCCAAACCGTAACACTAAGCCTTCAACAATGGCCTTCTAGGAGACACTTACCCAAATCATTAGTATACAGTATTCAAACAGTTCAGGACAAGGTACTTATTTTAGAATACTGCAGTACAGGGAGGAGAAGTGACAAAGGGTTTGGAATTCAAGAGCACATTAAATATAGAATGGAAATGATTATAACATCACTTATAAGAAAAAATGCCCTTTTTTGTGGTACTAGGGATTGAACCCAGGAACTTCACTCTCAGCTAATACCTATATTCCATATTCAATACTGTTTTTATTTAGTTTAGTTTTTCTTTTGAGACCTCATTGCTCAGAGTAGCAATCACTGACAATCCTCTCTGCGCTTATAAAAGACAGTTTTGCATCTCCTTCTTACAACTTCTGAATCTGTACAGGTTTATAAAATTTCATCATGTACTAACAGTTACTTATCTATAGGTATTTTACTCTGTTAGCCTTTAATGGTAGTGATTCTGTCACCTATATTTGCAATATCTAGCAGTATCTGGGAATTCACAGGTAAGTAATCAGTGAAATTTGTTGAAATGAAATTTTAATTTAATAGGGTGCAATCATATTTCTGAAACCTTCAGGTAGAAGTAATATACATTGCATATATACCATTTCTCAAGGTAAAGTAGAAAAAAGACATTCACTCATTCTATTACAGATTGCTCAAAATTTCTAACTTTTCAATTGCATGCTATTAAAAAGGCTGAACGATATTTTAGGGACATGTTTTATTCTGGAATCCTTCATAATAAGAAACTTTTCCTCAGATCAATATAAGAACATTAAAGTAGTATTTAGTTCTTGTGCAATAAAAATTTCCAAAATTATGACAACAGAATTTTATATATCTCTATTATTTTTAAAATATATTACATTCTGTTTAATACTATTTTTTAATTAAATTTTGTACCCATTTTTCCTTTAAATATTTTATAGGCATTTTCTGGTCTTTACATTATCCTTAAAACAATTATCTTTAAAATAAAGCTGCATAACATTGTCTTTATAACCACTTTATTAAGCTAATTACTTTCTGTTCTTATAGACATGACAAAGTTATATATTTTATATAAATGGAATCATACAGTATGTGGGCTTTTGATATCTTCGACTTAGCATAATGTTTCCAAGGTTCATCCATATTGGAACATGTATGAGTACATCTCTCATTTCCATTCCTTCATATTTTTTTCTAAACTATTTTACACCATGTTTATCCATTTTTCAGCTGATAGATATTTGGATTATTTCTCCTTTGGGGCTATTATGAATAATCATGACATGAACAGTTATGTACAAGTTCTTATGTAGGTGTGTGTTTTAAATATAGCAAACTTATCCTTGGAACAGGAGATGTCAATTTTCTAAAATGGTTGCACTATTATAGATCTCAAAGGAAATCTATGATAGTTTTAATTTCCCCACATCTTCACTTATATTTGTTACTGTTTATCCTTTTTACTATAACTGTTCTAGTGTGTGTGAATTAGTGTCACACTGTGTTTGAAGTTTATCTTTACCAGATGACTAATGATGTTGAATACCATCTCATGTACTTTTAGGCCATTATATATCTTTGGAAATTTTTAACCTATTTCTCATCAGACTCTCACTTTTCCTTTTTTGTTCTTACAATGTAGTGTGTGATACTTTAGTGCTCGCACATGCTGGAGAAATTCAATATCACAGGGCCACAGAGAATAGGAAGAGATATTAAGGATTTTCAAGTGAAATATCCTTAATTTACAGTTCAAAGAACAGCTAGGTTAAGTGATTGCCAACTGAGGTAAATCAGCCTAGAAACAGAAAATAATTATTACTTTTAAATCATTGAATTCTTGTTGCAAAAGAAAGAGTAGCAGGGTGTCTTGAGAATAATATAAACTCTCCTTCCACAATTGAGTGTTTTGATGGCGATGGAATTGGATATAATTTATAGTAGCAAAGTGTTCTACTTTACTTTTAGCTACTGCAAGAAAGTGATAATAGTTTGAATCCACACAGTTTATCTCAGCTGTTGACCTAGGCCTAGCACTTCATCTGTTTCCCATAGCAAAGCAGTTTGTTGAGGTTAAAACATGTTACTCCAGGAAAGACATCCAGCTCATCTTTTGCTGGAGTAGGCCAAGATATTAAATTCTCTTGCTAATTGTTTAGACATTTTCCATGTTATATCTTCTTTACTAGGGTCTTTCATGGAAAGAGAGATGCTTACAGCCCTTGAAATTATTCTGGAAATTGTTCATTTCTACTAAAACCATATTCAGGAGCTGTTTAAAGACTAATAACTAGGCAGGCTGTGTATGGTATCCTTCTTGCATAGATGAAGTAGTGTGGATTATTCAGAATATCAAGATACACCTCATTAGATTTTCTGTTTCAAAAATGCTATAATTTATTAATTTCTAAACCCAAGACATGTCCCAGAAGTCCCCGTGAGCCATGGACCATGAGTAATGTGGTTGACTTCCAGTATTGTATTTAATACCAAAGAGACATGCAGTCAAGTGGCAAAAGAATATAGCAGAAATATAAATAATTTTCCTATTTACAGCACTTAAACATAAATTATATTTATCTTTTTTTTCCAGTACTGGGAATCAAACTCAGGGCTTTGTGCTTGCGAGGTAGATGCAGTGCCACTGAGCTAAATCCCTAGCCCGAAATTACATTTACCTAATGGGGCTATTCTAATGCCTAATATCACTCTAAAGATGAAAATATACTTGTTTCTTCATTAATATTGCCATTCAAATTAGCAATTGTGTGATTAAAAATTAATTAAAAGAATTAATTTTTGTACAGAGGAATGAGAGTTAATGTAACTGAAAATGAATTTTTTCAACAACTACTTAATAATTCCTTCTGGTCCAGTACAGATGTCAGATAAACAAACAAAATATAGCTATTTTTTTTTCCACCTCTTGCCCACCTCAATATGAAACCAGTCACTTGGTAGATGTGACCATATATTTAGCCTTGCTTCTTATCCCAGAAAGAAAAAATGAAGTAGAAATCAAGTTATTATGATAGGCAGCTAAGTTAGATAGAAATAGATACACAGTCAGAGAGGGACTGGGCCCTCAAGAAAATCAGCATGCAAAAAATAAAGACATCAGAATTGTGGCCAGAGGTGCATCTGAAGAAGGCCGGGCTTCAAGATGAAGGTGCAATGGCCAGGCCTGAATGCCTCCCTAATGAAGGTATAAACAGTAACTTGAGATTATACTATAGTTAGCACCACCTGGTCCAGTAAATTCAGCTAGGCATCAGTCTCCCAGGTAGGAGGTGACCAGAGCATCTGGACCCATCCCTTCCAAAGAATGCCTCTGTTCTTTCCACATACCCTTGCTATGATTTCCCTATTGGATCAATATTTGCTAAGTGGCTATATTTGTAATCCTATAGGTTGATTGTAGTTTGACCCACGTTGTACCCATGCTGTGACTTTGCTGTATAAATTACCCATGACAAAGGGCCTTGATGGCCACCCATTCAGGACTGTTCCTGGAAATCAGGAGCTATTCTTTTCACCTTATTTCCAACAAAACTAACTTCTTCCTTTGGTTTGAAACTTCATTCCTTGATGTAACACAAATGTAGCACATTTGACATCTAAAAGATCAGAAGTTATATTTCTCCTATATCATTATCATCATTTCCATGTAACATTTTTCTTTGAAAGATTAGCAAAAATATGCATAGTGAAGATAGAGGTAAAATTCAGCAAATACCTGGGGAAGCTACCAGTCTTCTCTCAGAGATTCTTTTTTGAGGTTTATAAACTGATGTTTAACCTCAGTATCTTCTAAAAATATGTACAAACAGGACAGGGATGAACCTCTGAGAGACAGGTATCTCTCTTCATGAGCACAAAGCTGTGCTTGTAAAGCTGTTACAATTCTGTAAACTTCCACTTAAGACCAGCTTGAAGCATAGATTACTTTGCTTTACATGCCTTCTTTTTATAGTCCTATGGATTTTTAAAATATAATGTTATGATAAAGATGGGTGAGCACTACAACACAGTCTGTAATCTGATCAACTGCACAAGCAAACAATGACTCCTATTCCTAGTATTGGGATTTGTTGCCCAGTAGAGAGAATGTACAGGTTAACTAGATGAGTTAAGAAGCATTTTTGAGTTTAATTTTCCTACATCATGATTTTAGAGCGACTATTCTCTGGCTTTCAATTTCCTCATCTGTAAAATGGGGAGTTAGATGAACATCTGGATTCTTGTAGCTCTAATATCTCTCAATTCAGTGAACAAAACTGGCTTGAGAATCTTGTCATTTCCTATGAAAGGAACATCTAGGAACTACACACTTTAAAAAATACTGTAACTAAGGTTTTTGTCTTTAAATAATGATAGCTAGCAAAGAAGATAATGTCTCAGAAGTTATGTTAGAAAAGTTACCATGTTTTTAGTATTTACATATATTCTAGAGTCTAAAGATCTATTGCAAATTGTTAATGTAAATGTAAACTTCATTGTGGAATGAAAGTTCATGATTTAATTATTATAATCTTTCTTTGCAGGTAATTAATAGATATCCCACATGTAAACCCATGTGGTAGTGTTCATCTTCTATTTTATTTGTTTATGTCTGAATTTTTATAACCACATTTTATTTTATAAAGTAACTTTATATAAAGTAACTTTGACTTTTCTTTCCCTAATTTGCTAGGGCTATGTTGACTGCTAAGGGAGTATAGCATCAACTCTTACCTGGGGAGTTCTGCTATTAAACTAAGTCAGGGCTTGCCTCTTTCTGGGAGGGCTGAGGGAGTTGTAGACAACTGATGATTGCCATGGGGTCCAGACTGAGAAGGAAGATGATGATTAAAACATCTTTGTTTGATATATGTCATTTTCCTGTCCTCCTGACTTGTAGCCCTCTTCTTCCCTGGAATTTCAGGAAGATGCTTTTTCTGAAGTTCCCATATCTATATAAAGATAGATCCTTCAAAAAGGACCTAAACGGTTGTGTGCCCTTTCCCTAGGAACCTCATCATCTTGGGATAATTAACTGTGTCACAGGAGAAGTCATCACAGACTGAAACAGACAGCTTTTATTATCTGATAGACTTTAATCTCCATAACAGGACAATCTTAATTCACTACACATTTCTTTAGCTCATCCTCTGATAATGTGTTTCTATTTCTCCCCAAAAGCCCTGAGGCCCTATTCCTTTCTGTCATTCAAGATGTTATAAAAACTTTTATTATCTGACCCTTCTAGTTTTACATTTTATGGAACTTTCATGTGTACATATATATAATTAAAATAGTTTCCTCCTATTAATCTGTCTGCTGTCACTCTATTTCATAAACTCAATTACCAAATCAGAGGGTAGAAAGTTATCCTCACCCTCAAACAAAGTTGTAAAATAAAGAAGGTTACTAAAAAAGTAACCTTCAAGTATTTATCTTTGGTGAAAGTAAAAAAATTATGACTATAAAACTGTAAGGGTAAAACAACTTTCTACTATGAAAGAGTAGTTGGAATGGAACTTACTCTCTGACATTAAACAGCAAAATAATATGGCTAATATATATTGTCCAACTGTTTTTAGGAATCAGGATAATAAATAGTTTAGAATTTTGATGCCTGAGAGAATGGTGGCTAAGGAGTCAGGTTATAAAATCACCAAGTTTTCCTCCTTGAGACAAGTTTTGGTTTGTGATTAAGGGAGAGATCCAAATTACAGCAGAGTAGTCTAAATTGATGAAACAAAGAGCAGAATTTGGGAAGGCAGAGGCCCCTAGAATTTGCAGATGAGAGTACAGGAAGTATTGAACTACACAGATAAAGAATTCCAGAATTCTTCAAGAAGTTCCTTTGAGTCTTAATCTAAATGCTAAGCTGGGCATGCCTAGGGTAAAATTTCATAAGGAAAACAAAAAAAACAAAAAAAACAAAAAAAAGAACAATTGCCAGAGACCTACAAGCTGAAAAATTTCCAAAGGTCAAATAGTACTTGGAAATTTTTGAATTGTAACCATGAGGAAGATGACTAAATGCTTATGACATTTAATGACATTTAGTCATAAAAAGATTGACTAAACAAGTTCTATGGAAAAACTTCCTGTCATGGTTCAGATCTACAATGTCCCCCAAAGCCTCATGTGTTCAGAAGCTTATAGACAGTGGTTGGATCATGATGGCTCTATACTCAAAAAGGATCAATCCACTGTTAGGTGCATAGCTGAACATGCAGTATGGAGGTGGGGCTTGGCTGGAACCTGTTGGTCAGTAGGGGTGTCACCTGGAAGGTGGGTCTCCCTCCCCTAAACCTCCCTTCTCTCTCTGCTTCCTGGCTGTTGTAGGACAAGCAACTTCTCTGCCCAGGTGCTTCCACCATGTTGTCCCTCCCTTGTTGTCTCAGCCCCACCATGGAGTGAACTGTGAGCTAAAATAAACCTCTCCTCCTTTAAGTTGTGGGCATTGGGTATTTTTGTCTCGGTGACTGGAAAGTGACTAAGACACTGCTAGATCCACCTTAGGAATTTCAAAAGAAGTGTGAAAAATACAAACAAATCTGAACACTTTTTAAAGTAGGAAAGAAAATTCAAGCACTCAACAATGTAGCACATGAAATGACCAGCATCCAACCACAAATTACTAGATGTACAAAAAAATAAATAGCTAAAAGTAAAAAGCATGAACTTGTGACTCATACCTAGGAGAGAATTCATCAATGGAAAAACATATGAATCAGATGATGATGAAATTAGAAAAGGATCTGTAAAACAGTTATTTTAAATATAAAAAACAAGGCCAAATACTTGACTGAAAATATGACCATAAGAATACAAACAAGATATAAAAGTACAAACACACTTAATTAAAATATACAGTATCTTAGAGGAAAAATTCATGGATGGACTTAAAACATCATCTACCAAAGAAGAAAAGAACTATGAACTTTAAAACCAACTAAAAGAAACTATGCATACTGATGTTCAGAGAAAAAAAACTGTAAAAAATAAGAAGTGTCATAACCTGTAGAATAATATCAAATATTTTAACAAATGTATACACAACTAGAAATTCAGAAGAAGGAGAGAGAGAGAGATAAGGTTAAAAACAATGGTCAAAACCTTATCCATATCATTCACAGAAATTAACTCAAAATTGAACATACTTACTTGTAAGACTTCTAGAAGCAGATATAGAAAAATTTACTTTTATCTTGATACAGCCAAAGCTTTCTTATGACAGAAAAACCACAAGCAGTAAGAGAAAATAATAAATGAATTGAATTTGACAAAATTAAAAACACAGTGTTATAAAAACATATAATGAATGTTTAAACTTTTAAAAAGTTATTACAGAAAAAAACCACATTGCTGTTAATCCTCCCCAGTACACTCTCTCACTTGCAACGCACAACTTATTGTTCTTGCCACTTTCCAAAATGGTTCTGGCAGTTTCCTTTCAATAATATCTTTATGAGGCATGATAAAAAATACAGTGAATGCTGCTGCCAAGTCCAGTCCAATAGAAGTCAGGGTCTTACACCTACAATAGTGTACCCTCATCCATCTCATTTATCCAATCTGGTATTGTGCGACCAGCATCCAAAATCAAAATGACCATAAAATGTAAATATTTTGAATTGGTTCAGGACATCAAGGCAGCCACAAAAGGGTAACTAAAGATACTCAGGGAATTTCCAGAACTGCTTCATAAAATGACAAGAATGATGGGATATGTGTGTTCAAAGAGAAAAAGAGTACTCTGAGGAGGATTAATGGCAATTTGAACATCTCAGATGATCCTAAATCCTGCCTTACTCCTCAATCAAAACCTGATCCTAATCACCTTTTTCTTAGATTTCTCACTATATAAGGGCCAGCAACATCAAGATTAAACATAAAAGTGGTTTGAGAATTCCTATGTGAAACCAATGCAAAGAATAATACAGTGGATTGTTCAGGTTATTATAAAGAAATAATTATAGACCTACTGTAGGAGGTAGCTCAGTGGTATAGTTCTTGCCTAGCATGTGCAAAGCCTTACATTCAGTCCCAAGTACACCCACAGACACACACACACAAAGATAATATACTCAGGGATCTCACTCGTAATCATTTCTACATATTGTCAATACTCATGTTTGTATTTACTGCAAATAATTTAACATTTATATCTCACTCAAATGTAAAATTACCATAATTTTAGCCAAGTTCTAGGAAATTATACAAAAAGGCCAATAGAATATATTTTATATGATTCAGGTAAAGAGTATCTATTATAGAAGACACATGAATAAAAACTTTTTAATTTTAATGTTTCTCTACCTGTTTGGCAATTTTAAACACACTTACTCCTTTTCCAATTAACACAGCACATTTAAATTTGGCAAGTAAAATTGTTCATTTTAATGTCTTTAGTAAATGAAAAGACCCTGAAAAATGAATGTTTGTGATAAATGAGTTACGCTTACCTACATTTTTCATTGTGTTTTTTTAACTTCTACTGTTAACACTTACCAGGACTCTACAATTAAATAAAAAGTATTCAGTACAGATGACGATAATGAAGAATTGTGTAAATGTTAGTAGATTTAATATAGTAAACAAAGATTATTTTTAAAATCTTGAAATAAGAGAAATGTGAGTTGAGAAGTAAACTTATACATGTTTTCAGAAAAATGACAAAAAACGAGAGAAGCTGAGCCGGTCCCAGCACCCGGAAGGAAGCTCCCCCACCATCATCCCATGCTCCTAGGGCAGAGAAGGTGAGCTGGGTGTACCCCAGAAGCACCCCCCCACCCCACCCGGGGAAATTAGAAGATATGTAAACAAGCCTCAAAAACAGACTTCTGGATCACCTACAGCAACCCCAAAGGGAAATGAGATGGAACAATCTGATACTCAACCACCTGGACTCCCTGAACTGGCAACAAAAGAAGATCTGGGAAAAATGAAATCAGAAATAATTTCTCATATAACAGCAAAGATTGTGCTCATAGTGCAAGACATGATTAAAAAATCTAGAGAGGACACAGATAAAAAAAAAAAAAAGAGGATCTGAGGACCATGATGGAATCCCAACATAGGAAACAAATGGAATCCATAAAACAGATACAAACAGATTTCCAGGAGATTAAAAACTCCATCAAAAGTCTGCGCAGCAGAATGAAACAATGTGAGGATGGAATTTCAGATATAGAAGGCAAGATTGCAATTAGTAACAAGGAAAAGAAAAATTGCCTTAAAATTGTAAGAGAACATGAGAAATCAATCCAGCATCTGCTAGATGATGCAAAGAAGAATAACATAAGACTGAATGGAGTCAGTGAGGAAAGAGGAGAGAGTGCAGATGACATAAAAAAGCTCTTCACAGAAGTGATGGCAGAAAACTTCCCAAGGAGGGGAAAAGAACTTCACATACAGAAAGTGAGGCATATAGGACTCCAGCTAGCCTTAATCAAAAAAAATCTACACATAGGCATATAATAGTTAGGATTCCAGAAATCCAACAGAAGAACAAAATTCTACAAGCAGTGAGAGAAAAATACAAATCACATACAAAGGAAAGCCCATCAGAATCACAGCAGACTTCTCAATGCAAACCCTCAAGGCAAGAAGAGCTTGGAGTGATGTATTTCAAGCCCTAAAGGAAAACAGCCTCCAACCCAGATTGATGTACCCTGCAAAACTATCTTTCAAAATTGATGGAGAAATAAGATACGTTCATGAGAAAGAGCACCTCAGGAACTTCATGAATATCAAACCAGCACTCCAAAATATTTTAGACAGTACCCAAGGAAAGGATAATGAGGATCACAACCCCAGGAAACCCAGCAGAATGAATCCACTGGGCATGACAAATTAAATGCAAAGGGGGAGAATCCAACAAGAAAAAGTCATGACAAGGCTTTTAAAACTTTTAACTTCATCTCCCTAATGAATGTATAATTCGATCTTGTTATTGTACTGATTAGCATTTTTCTGATTCTAGAGTTGCACACCATTCCTTGTGCTATACTGGCTATTTATTATCTTCTTATGTCTACTTTTTAATTGGGTTGTCTATTAATGAGCTCTAAGAATTCTTTATATATTCTGGTCATAGGTTATATCCATTGTAAATATGGTCTGTTTAAGGACTACTTTTCATTTTAATGATGGCATTTAAGGTTCTAAATTTTGATGGAATCTCATTTATCAATTTTTTTCTTTTATACATCATGTTTTTTGTATCCTAGGTAGTTCTTGCCTACCCTGAATTCATAAACATTTTCCCTTATAATTTCTTCTTAAAGTTTTATACTTTTAGGCTTTCACATTTAGGTTCATAGATCCCTTCAAGTTATTTTCATGTATGGAAAAAAAGGGTTGAGGTTAATTTTTTATATACGGCTACCAGGTGTTCTAGTGCTGTTTGCTGAAAACACTATCTCTTCCTTGGCTCTTGAAATGAGTTTATAGTCTATAAAATGCTAATGTTAAATAATCTTTCAAAACTCAGTGGACCATATATGTGTGGTTCTATTTCTAGATTCTCTGTTTTATTCAAATGATCTATATGTCTTTCCTTACACCAACGCTGCCTTAATTACTATAGCTTTAGAAGAAGTCTTACAATTGGGTACTAAACGTCTTCCAACACTGTTTTTGTTTTTGTTTTTGGCTTTTCTTTGTCCTTTGTACTCCCACATAACTTTTAAATTTCAATATCCTGTTCTTCAGTTATAGCAAGTATACACAGACCTGAATTTTTATATGTACCTTGTGATTTCTAATCCTGCTAAATTCAAGTACAAGTTCTAGGGGCTCTTAGAGATTTCTTAGTATTTTCTCTGCAGATGATCATTTCATCTACATATAAAGATTTTACTTCTACCTTGCCAATCTTATCCTAATTGTGTCATTTTATTGCCAAACTATTTTGGTTGGGCCTAGGTTTCAAAGTTTGATGGACAGATAAAGAGTAAGCATATCTGCCCTTGTTCCCCACCTTAATAAGAAAGCATTGTATGTTTTCCATGCATATAAGGGGTTCTCACTGGAAGTATGGAGTACATGTCTTTAATCTGTTGAGAAGGTTCTGTTCTACTTCTAGTCTCCTGATAGCCTTTACCATGAACAGCTGTAGAATTTAGTCCAATACTTTTTCTCCAACTAGTGACAGGATCATATGGCTTTTTTCTTTCTTCTGTTAAAATGATGACTTTTGGGGGTGGATCGTCCAATGCTGAACCAACACTGCCATCCCTATAACAAAACCACTTTCTACATACTGCCAAATCTGACTTCTAATACTTTGTTTTGTTAAACAAGTTTCTATGTTCATACTCTTTTCTTCTATTATCTTTATCCAGTTTTAGGATTAGCACAATGTTGAGTTCCTAAAATGGAGGGAGAAGTGTTCCTTCTTTTTTCTGCTTTAAATGTTTGATATAATTTATCAGTTAAAATGTTTATGAGCCTGCTGTTGTCATATAGGTAGGTTTTCAAGCTAGGAATATACTTTCTTTAATAGGTGCTATTCAAATTTTATATTTCCTCCAGAGTTAGTTTCATTAATTTGTCTTCTAAGTTGCTTCTTAGAAGTTGTCAAATTTATTTCAAAAAAGATTTTTGTAATATACTTTCTATATCCTTTTAAATTCTGTAAAATCTGTAGTAATATCTCCTAGATCTTGATATTGTAATTTACAAAAATTTTAATTGGTATTGTGTAATAGGAAGAAAAGGTCTAAAGGAACAGGGGAAGTGGGAGGGGTAGGGGAAAGGAAAAAAGGGAAAAGAAAAAATATGAGAAAAGTTAAAAAAATGGAAACAAAGTCTTTTCAAATAGGGAAGTGTGGAGGGGGTGAAGGGAGGCCAAGGGAAGGGGAAAAAATAAGAACCAAGGTTCTCATGTAATGGTACAAGATCCCAATGATGAATGTAACTGGATTTTATACCTAAAGTGTACCAATAAATTTAATGGGAAAAAAAATTATTTGTATCCCTTAGGTAGATGGTGAACCACATAGAACTGAAAGATCAGCAGGATGACAAAATGGACTCACATGGTGGAGAGGCAGAGAGGATACAAGGATTGTGAAAACCTAAACCTCTGAGGCATCTGCCCTGTGGGGCCAAAGAACTGAGGATTTAACTGCTTTTAATTTAAATCCTTTTAAATTAAAATAACAATATGTGGTTAGTAGGCACCTATAGGTTCTTGCAGGCTCTTGCAGTTCATTTCCATTGCTGAAGGCAAGAAAAGAGAAAGGAGGTGAATAAATGCCACTTTTTTTGTTTTTGTTTTTGTTTTTGTTTTGGTACTACAGATTGAACTCAGGACCTTGCACTTGCAAGGCAAGCAGCGGCACCACAAGCTAAATTCCCGGGACAATAAATGCCACTTTTGCTTGTAGGGGATTTTCGAAATGTGCCACACAACTCTATCGGTTCCATCATATCTGAAAAAAATTAATCACATAGGCACCCTTCATGAGAGGGGAGGCTAGAAATTAATCTTTAAATTTGTGTGGTAATGTGTTTAATTAAAAATCAGGTTTCTACAA
The DNA here is from genome assembly GCF_053883595.1 of Heterocephalus glaber. Classification (NCBI taxonomy): domain Eukaryota; kingdom Metazoa; phylum Chordata; class Mammalia; order Rodentia; family Bathyergidae; genus Heterocephalus; species Heterocephalus glaber. The sequence goes on from NW_028258344.1 coordinate 13,540,550, forward strand.
AAGACCTCTGGACTGAAAACTACAGCACTCTGAAAAAAAAGATTGAAGGGGAGATAAGAAAATGTAAAGACATCCCTTGTTCCTCAGTAGGAAGAAACAATATAGTGAAAATTGCCATACTTCCAAAACTGCTAAATAAATTGAATGCAATGCTGATTGAAATCCCAACAATATATTTCACAGATCTAGAGAAAAAAATCCAAAAATTCATTTGTAACCAGAGGAGACCTAGAATAGCAAAAGCACTTCCAGGCAATAAAGACATGGCAAGGGGTATCACAATCCCAAACTTGAAACTATACTACAAAGCTATGTTGATAAAAACAGCATGGTACTGGCAAAGAAACAGACCTGAGGATCAGTGGAATAGATTAGAAGATGCAGAAACAACTCCAGACATACTCAGCCACCTCATCTTTGACAAAGGAGCCAACCACCCTCATTGGAGGAAAGATAGCCTATTTAGTAAATGGTGTTGGAAAAACTGGATTTCAACCTGTCAAAGATTAAAACTAGACCTATATCTATCACCATGCACTAAACTAAGATCAAAGTGGATTAAAGATCTAAATATTAAAACAGCAACATTAAACTTGCTGGCAGATAAGTTAGGTAGAACTCTTGAAGACATTGGCATAGGAAAAGACTTTATGAACAAAACCTCAGTACCATGGGAACTAGCACGAAGAATCAACAACTAGGATCTCATCTTATGAAAAAGCTTCTGCACTGCAAAAGAAACTACCAATAGAGCTAAGAGACAACCTACAATGTGGGAAAAAATTTTAGCAACTGTCCCTCAGACAAAGGACTACTATCTAGAATATATAAAGAACTGAAAAAAATCAGACCCCCCCAAATTCAAAGATCCAATTCAAAAATGAGCATCTGAAATGAACAGACATTTCTCAGACAAAAAAGTAAAAGCAGCAAACAAACATATGAAAAAATGTTCAACATCAGTGGTCATTCAAGAGATGCAGGTGAAAACAACACTGAGATTCCACCTCACCCCAGAAAGAATGGCTGCTATCAAGAAATCAACCAATAACAAATGCTGGGGGGGGGGGTGTGGAGAGAAAGGAACCCTTCTCCATTGTTGGTGGGAGTGCAGACTGGTGCAACCACTATGGAAATCAGTATGGAGATACCTCAAAGAACTAGGACTAGAGGTCTCATTTGACTCAGCTATTCCCCTGCTGAGTATCTTCTCCAAAGAATTAAAAGAATCATACCACAATGATATATGTGTACCCATGTTTATAGCGCACAGTTTGTAATAGCTAAAGCTTGGAAGCAGCCCACGTGCCAATCAACTGGAAACTGGATAAAGAAAATGTGGTTTTTCTATAAAATAGAGTACTACTCAGCCATAAAGAATGAGAAACTAGAGTCATTTATAGCTAAATGGATCCATATTGAGGCCATACTCTTAAGTGAAATAAATAGGACACACATGTGTAAATACCAATAGTTTCTCTAGTGTGAGAAACTGAAAGTGTAAATAAGGATTAAAATGATTAAAATGAACAATTGATAATTTGAAATAGGAAGAAAAGGTCCAAAAGGGTGGGGGAAGTGGGAGGGGAAGGCAAAAGGAAAGAAGGGAAAGGAAAAATTATGAGAAAAGGAAAAAATGGAAACAAAGTCTTTGTAAATAGGGAAAGGTGGAGGGGGAGAAGGGAGCACAGGGAATGGGGAAAAAATAAGAACCAAGACACATCATGTACAGGTACAAGCACCCAACGATAAATATAAACCTATAGTATACCTAAAATGTACCAATAAAAGAATTTAAGAAAAAAAAAGAAAAAATGACAAAAAACATATTATACAAGGATCTGTTCAAAATTCATTTAGTATGAAAATTTGCTTCATATATACTTTAGTTTTGAAGAATAGTTATACAATATACAGTGGCTATGGTAGTGTAGGATAAAGGCTATTATATTCAATTGTGGTATACAATGATTTCTCCAAGAAGACATTGAACAAAGTATACTTAAACAAGACCGTAATTTTGATACTTCCTGTAACTTCTGGGCTTTTGTAATTAAGTCATAAGTCAGATAAGAGAAATTCAATGTTGCATTTGGTGTGTTCCGTATTAAGACTAAATAACAAACTGGTTAAGGAAGATGTGGGTTTTTTTTATAAAATGGAGTACTACTCAGCCATAAAGAATGAGAAACTAGAGACATTTATAGCTAAATGGATGCATATTGAGGCCATACTCTTAAGTGAAATAAATAGGACACACATGTCTAAATACCAAATAGTTTCTCTAGTGTGAAAAAGTGAAAGTGTAAATAAGGATTAAAATGATTAAAATGAATAATTGATCATTTGAAATAGGAAAAGGTCCAAAGGTATAAGGGTGGAGGGAGGGGAAGAAGAAAGGGAAGAAGGGAAAGGAAAAATTGGGAGAAAAGAAAAAAAAAAGGGAAAGGAAGCCTATGTAAATAGGAAAAGGTCGAGGGGGTGAAGGCACACAGGTAATGGGGGGAAAAATAAGAACTAAGATACATCATGTACAGGTACAAGCACCCGTACCATGCTGTTTATTTCTTGTCTTGCCTGGTGGCTTCCCTCTGTTGGGCCTCATGGTGTTGTGACCTTCATTGTCTTTTTCTAGGATGCTGCTTAGAGTTGTTTGGAGTACTAGTTTAGTGTTCATGAAATTTCTCAGGTGTTCTTTGTCATGGAAGTATCTTATTTCCCCATCAATTTTGAAAGATAGTTTTGCAGGATACATCAGTCTAGGTTGGAGGTTGTTTTCTTTTAGGGCTTGAAACACCTCAGTACAGACTCTCCTTGACTTAGGGTTTGTGTTGAAAAGTCTGCTGTGATTCTGATGGGCTTTCCTTTGTAGGTGATTTGTAGGGTCTTTTTCTTAAGGTATCTCATTATATACGCAAATACTTCAGAACCAGAAAAGTTCAGAATCCAAAACTCTTCTGGTTCATCAAATAAGAGACACTTAATTTTTATAACCAAACTAATATTTATTACCAAATTATTGGTCAGGTGTGTCTAGATCCTAATATTAGTTTTTAAGACAGATGATTAATATAGTGCATTTTTAAAAATGTTTCTCTTTCTGTAAATAATGACTTAGAATAAAGCAGTGATTTTCTTAGAACACCATACAGAGGTGGCCCTTACTTGATTTTCTGTAGATGGGTTTTAAATATTACTCTGTTGGAAATAATGGCTGTCTAAAGTACAAATAATAGTTGCATTTAAACTAATATATGCATATTGTAGCAACATCTCCTTTATATTCATTTAGATGTAAGTGAAGATTCTAGATTAAGTCTTCATTTTATGAATGCATTAATAAATAAAAGTACTGCAAGCTTCTAAAGAACCCAGCTCTTCAAGGACTTTCCAAAGCTAGATTAACGATTAATAAAATTGTATAGTCTGTGCTGCTAACTAGCTTATATGTTTGTTTGATCCTTTATCTTGTTCTAGGAGATTCTGGAAAATGGATGTACAATGGAAGTGATGATTCTCCCCTTTCCCAACTCTAGGCCTCTTTTTGTATCTGTTTTTAGTCTGGTTTTTAGTCTGTATATATGATAATTAACCTTATAAAGTCTTCTAAGATAAATGAATGTGATGCTGGAAAAATAAAAGGTGAGTGGAGGGAAGGGGAAAAAAATAATTGAAATGTGTTATGTATGTGTACCAATGCTCTACAGTAAATGTAATCATTATGTACATCAAACATGTACTAATAAAAGTGAAAAATATATATACCATGGTTGAACATGATACTTCCCAGAATATAGGAGTCCACCACAGCCTCCCCTATGCTTCTATCTGGCTTGTACTTTTTCTTGGGTTACAGTCTCTGAACTGATACAGAAATTTCAGCTTAAGGAAATAAACAATAGTACTCTGGTTACTTCCAAAAGTAGCCTTATGAAAAAACAAAGTAACTATTTGATTTTCTATAGGGGACAGGATTCAAAACTCTGAGGTAGAAAAGGGGAAAGGAGAAATGATTTGGGGATCCAGAAAGTTATGTAAATCCACGGCTGTGCACTATGTCTGTAAACAATTCCAGGATAAGTTGAAGGTATCCTTGGGGCATGGAGAACATAAGTTACATGTTTTGTCTTTTTCTCTAAAGAGTGACAGGCAACTACATAACCAAGGGCAGTTTAATGAGTGCTGAAACAGATAATACATGGCACTAAGGAGACACAGAAGAGAAGATGACAATCCCACTGCTTACAGGGTGTTTGCTTAGAGCAATGACCAAAAAGCAAAACACAGGTCAGTGGAAGGTGGTGGCTTGTCAAAGAGCTAAAATGATACTCAGGCACAACATCTTTTGTGGAGAGTTAAAAAAGAATGACCTTGAGTAATTCATGTAGAACAGAAACAAGAAGGTGAATTTTAACTCAAACACATACGTTAATTTATGTGTACAACTGAAAGTAATATGATTTGAGATTTCTTCCTGGTTCTCTTCTGAGCTGTGGATGGCCACTTAAATGTCATCCCACAGCTGTGAAGCAAAATAAATGGACAAGATAGATTCTTGCCCACTTTACCTCTAGTATTCTCTTTTTCTGTGTTAGTCACAGAAAGCAAGAAAAAAACACAGCTCCAGTTAAACAACAGCAATCTATGAAAGCAGAGTAATGCCACCACCATAATCTAGGAAATAAAGAAGTAGCCTCTGAAAGATGACAGGCCCCCAAGGGAGCATGGATAGTGGGTGTGCCACAGATGTTGGAAATTTAGAGGTAATAAATATCAAATATATTGAAACATGATGTTTTTGTGTAAAATCAATAAAAAGCTGATTTGGCTGGCATTTTTAAAAATAGTAAAAAGGGAAAGAATATATTTTCAAATAAAACGATACTAAGGGGAATAAAATGAGCAGACATGATAATTCTCAACAGTCACATCTATGCATGTCGGCTGTTTACAATAAGCTTGGACTTTAATTTGATTAATTATTTTATTGAACTGGTTTTACTTTTTTAAAAAGTTACATCAAATAATATGAAACTGGATCCAGATGTAGTTGCTTCTTTGACCTTATGGGGAATGTATGAGCAAATGGAAGATAGATCATTTGATTATAAAAATAACTAAGAATTCATTTTATATTTGGAAATAATCTGAAATAGTTTTAGCATTAAAGGCAGGTACATAAATTTTAAAAGACAAATAGTCTGATTGTAATATTGGATGAATGCATTGGTGTCATCATTAAGTACTGAAGATTAGTGTGTTTATATGATAACTCATCTTCACAGAGTTCATTGTCTTTTCCCCTGAGAGACGGGGGAAATGTGTGGAACTCACATGAGTGGCTAAATCTCAGAAGGGTGTTACAATAGGTCTTTGTTTACACAGGCAAAAGGATTATGAGACTTTACAGTAATTGAAGATAACATTTATTTAATTATAGATAGTTCACATAATTTTAAAGGAAATACTGTACAATTACATAAACACTGAGTATACTATCCTTTTAATTTGCATAATATGTGGTTAAATCTATACTCTAAAATAAACTGGAGCCATAATTGTATAAACTTTGGAAGTTAATACCTAATATTCTCACCAAATATAACATCCATCATTTTATTTGTAAATATGTTAGTATATCAATACTTTTTAGCCTTTAATATGTAATGAATTCTTGATAATAACTATTTGTAGTGAATTCTCGACAATAATTATATTTTCCTATTCTTTTGAAATATCTATGTAATTGCATTTGGCCAATATTTTGGAAGAACATAATAGGCAACATATTTTAAAATCGTTATTATTAAATCGTATTTGAAGTTGTATGCACAATACACTGCTTACTTTTTGGAATAAATGAGGCTGTATTTCAAGAATTTGTCTTTCTACTTTGAAGTGTAATTGATATTCTTATTCTGTTTAGCAACTATATGTATAATGAAATCATCAGTACCCATTGCTGATGCGTTTCATATAGTGTTTTCTATGATTCAGACTTTTACTTCTAGATCAAAGAATTTAATTATTTGAATCTTCTATAATACACAGTGGATCTTCAAAAAAGTGAAGAAATTTTATGCTAAATAAAAGTTTCTAGGGATTACAATTATTTCATTTAGACATTATTGATACAATATTTGTATGTCTATGAGAAACAGTATAAGAATTTGATACATGTATCTAATGCATAATAATCAAATGGAGGTCCCATTTTCTCAAACATTCATCATTTTTATATGTTGGGAATTTTTATACTCTTCTAGTTATTTTGAAACACATTACAGATTGTTGTGACCAATGGTTATCCTACAGGCTACAGAGGGTCAGAACTAATTCCTCCTCCCCCACCATGTTTTGGTGCCCCTTTATCTAACTTTAGTGACCACCTTGTTTTTCTATGAGGTCAACTTTATAATTTCCAAAAATAGTGAAAAAATTTGGCATATCTCTTTATTTTCTGGCCTATTTGTACTTAACATAAGTATGTTTCATTTCTAAAAACATCGATTCTTTTAATAAGTGTTCACTGCTCATCTACTATGACCAAGACATATAAACTCTTACCTGAACTACTATGAATTCTGCCTTTAGAGAATTTATAAACCACAAGAGAAGGTAAGATACACACTACCAAATAAAACAGAAGCAATATAGAAAGTCATATGTTTTGTAGTAGAATAATAAATTCATACAAGATGGAACTGCAAAAATATTAAGAGCTAAATAAGACACAAAGTGGGTTAAGTCTCTATATGTTTTCCCTATTGTTTGCTCTCATTAACTGAAAAAGAACTTCCATTAAACATCACTACCACTTCTACTTACATCCTTGTGCCTGTGCCATCAACTCCACCTTGGTACTGGTTACTATGGATAAACTCTACCCATCTCCATCCAAGGCAAATTCCTCCATTTCCTTTCAGGCTATTTCCCAACAATTATTTCCTTCGTGTCCTGTTTGCTCTCTCTTTAGATCATACTTACTTACATGCTCTGTTATTTCCTCTTTCATAAAGAAACTTATTTTGACCTCATTTTCTTTTCCATGTGAAGTAATATTGATTTTCTTCATTTTATAATAACTTTGTAAAGTTTTTCTCTACTTATCATCTCCAGACGAATTCTGAATGTCATGTTAAGGTTTTCCTTTATTAAAAATTATTTTGTCTCCTTCAGAAGGTTATCTTCTTTCCCAGGTCCCTTCTCAGTTCTCTCCTTTATCATCTTCTACTTATGGGCAGTAATGGACATTATTGCTCACCCTTTCTTGAAATCTTTCTTCATGTGGCTTTCAGTGTACCCCATTGTTATGGTTTATATCCAGATTTTCCTCCAAGGCCTCATGTGCTCACAAATGATGTTTGTGGAAGAGGATTGGACTATTGGGGGTGCACTACAGATGACTTTGCTGTTAGGAAGTGGAGCCTGCTAGGGAGGCAGGTCACTATGGGCATGACCTAGAACCATGCATCTCCTTCTATGGTCCTCCCTTCTCTCTCTGCTTCCTGGCTGCCATGACATGAGCAGCTGTCCTCTACCCAGGCCCTTCTGACATGCCACTTCTGTGATTAAGCGTGCTCAAAATGAACTGAGATTTCTAAGCTGTTAGCCAAAATAAACCTGTCCTCCTTTAAGTTGCAGCTTTTGGGTATTTTCTCTCAGCAATGAGAAAGTAACTGAGACACCGATAATCTTGGTTTCCTCGGCTTACCTCTCCTCCTGAGTATTCTTGACTGGTTTCTCCTCATCATCATCATCCCAGGATTCAGTCCTTGGATCACTTTACATCACTGTCCATACTCATCCTTCCGATGCTCCCATCCAGTCTCATGGCTTCAAAGATCATCCTTATGTTGATGAGTCCAGCCTCACACTTCTTCCCTCATTATCCAACAGCCCCCTTGATAGAGTTACCAGATTCACAAATAAAAAATAACCAGTGCCCAGTAAAATGGGAATTTCAGAGAGCCAATGAACACTTCTGAGTATAACTTTGTACCATGACATATTTGGACTTATTTATGTTTAAAACTTTTTAAATCTGAAATTCTAATTTAGCCGGACATTCTTATTTAATCTGATAAATTGCCTTGCGTATCAATTTTTATGTCTGAGAAATATCTGAAATGTAAAAAATACTACCTCAGCTCCTGAAAATTCTCCCAGCCCATTTCATCTTGTAGTCTTCCTTTTCTCAGCTAAAGGCACCTCAATTCTTCCAAATTTTAATCACCAATGTTCAGGTACCATATCCTATTGGGTCTAACTTCAAATATCACACATTCAGAATGTGTCCTTTTCTCATGAACTACTACTGCCATCCTGGCCCAAACTACCACCATCTCCAATGGCCTCTGCTTCTATCTGTGGCTCTTTCAGTCTGTTCTTAGAACAGTAACCCAAGCATATAAGTAAACAGATAAAAGTAGGTGTCTATATAAAAGTATGCAATTTCTTCAAAAGATAGTATCAGCCCTAAATAAAAACCTTTCGTTTTAAAAAAAAATTGACTCTAACTTTTTCCAGGTTGTTTTTGCTAATTGTTTTACAAATAAAACTTTGCCACAGAGTAATGGTTTATCTTCCAAGGTTGACACTAGAAGGGTATTTCGCAGCCCTCATTTGCATCCCTGAAGTCACACTACAGGGAATGTACCAAAAAGTCTTGGTGATCTGACCAAAGTTGAATTCTTAAGGTTTGAAATTTTTTAAAAGCCAATAATTAAAATGGCTTTTAAATATCTATTTTTGTTCTGTTTTCCATTAATAAAGATAGATAACTAATGAAGATAGATAATATTGATTTAACATTTACTGTTTGCCAGACCCGGCTCCAAGAGTTTTACATGTATTATCTACTACTGCCTTATTATTTACATATGAAGAACAGAAATGTTAAGTGACTTACCCAACTACTATAGCTATAACTTGACAGAAGCAAGGATCCAGACACAGGAGTATTGTTTGGAGTCCACACTTTGAACCAACATACTACCTACATATGGCTCAAGCAAATCAGAAGCGCCTTCACCTGAGTTATTTGGAATCTTTTGTTTCTTTGTTTTAGTTATGTAGAGTACTTGTTTCCCTCAAAAATTCCCATTTCAATAGTTTTCTTTATCAGAGAAAAAAATATCAATAAAGCTAAAAATAGGGCCAGGGATTTAGTTCAGTGGTTCCGTCGCCTGCCTCGCAAGCGCAAGGACACAAGTCCGATCCCTGGTACAAAAAAAAAAAACAACAACAAAAACCAAACAACAACAAAAAAAGCTAAAAATATAAATTGGCTACTGAAATATATACCCATGCACACACACACACATGCTCCCAGAACACCAAAAGGCCTTGTTTATATCCATAGCCCAGCCTGCAGAGGTATGTTTGGAAGATTAGAACTTAGTAATTATGTTTTCCTTTGACTCCTTGAGATTATATTGGTTAAACAATGCAACTGGATTCTACAGCCCAGTGATTGTTACTGATGAGTTAGATATAATGGCTTAGAATTCTTAGGGTGTCTCTCATGTGATGGTAAAGAGAATTATGCAGCTGTCCTGTGTCTCTCTTGGAATTCCACAGCCCCTAGAAGAAAGAAGGTTGACAGAAACCCATGAGGCAACCCAGCCATAGGGGAGTCCTGCATTCCTTAGATCCTTTATTGGCTATAGGAGGAACTTTTTCAACCTGAACAAAGACCTTAAGTAAAAAATGTAACCAACAAACACGAGTGAGAAAATCTGGAGTTTAATTCTGACTGTGCTCATAATTTGAAAGTTAATTATCACTTAGGGCCGTGGCTTTCTTAGCAACATTAACTCTCTGAGCAACTCATGAATCATGTCAGCCAGTGACAATATGGGACAGTGGCACTAGTTACATGGGCTTTTTGTCTCACTCTCTGGCAAGCCTTGTTTATTTTAATAAAAGAAGATTTTTTAAACAGATTTTAAAAACTGAGCTCCTGACATTTCCCTTAGATGTAATTTCACCCAAGTGAGCTAAGAGAGAAAACGTGTGTCTTTGATGTCAAAACATTGAATCAATTTATTTTAAATGCCCAAATTAAGTTTTTATGCTTTATAATAACAAAAACAACTAACTAGTAGACTTGTTTGTTTGGTTTTGCAACTGATTGAGCAAAATATAGTCTTCTGGAGAATTAAGGGAGGGCAACTTACATATCCAGTAGACATAAATGTCTTTGATCTTTTCACTAAACTAAATACATGCCCTAATTTTTTTCACCTTAAAATAAATCCAGTAATTCAAAGATAAAACCATTAAACTATCATGTAGTTCATGCATCTGTTATGATTTAGATCTAGGATAGTCCCCAAAAGCCTCATGTGTTTGGAGGTGGGAAGGAGACGGGACCACGGGGCACTACAATCATTAGGTGAGGCCTGGTCAAAAGAAGGGGTCACTGGGGACGTGATCTGGAATGTTGTATTCTTGTCTCCAGCTCCTCCCTTCTCTTTCTGCTTCCTGGTTGCTACAGGTTGAGCACTTTTTCCTTGGCCATGCCCCTCTGTCATCCTGTTTCTGACTTAGAGCCACCTGACTATGGACTGGAAATATGAGCCAAAATAAACCTCTCCTCCTTTGTTTCAGGTTTCAAGTATTTTGTCTCAGTGAAAGTGATTAAGAAAAGTGATTAAAACAGTAATATCCAAGAAGGGATTTTAAAAATCAAAATATTATTGAGGAAATCAGCAAAATTTGAAAATTCATCACAGCCACATACCACAGTATCAGTGGTTATCACACTAGTCACTTGCTTACTATTGAGCACTCCTGGTGTTTACTAAGAAATGCTTGATGCCCTTTCTACACTTTAAAGATTCATAAGAAAAAGTCCTTGTAAAGATCATGTGCAGTATTTCTTGAAAGTCATGTAACAGAAAGAACTCTGCTTTACACTCTAAACAAATTATCCACTTGATTCAGTGTTTATGCTGATAGTCATTGCTGTAAGTGTTTATACACAGTTATGACAACATGTTTCATATAATGAGGTCAAAAATGCACTCTGGCATAAGACTTTTTCTTAAAAAGTATGGTTGTATTAGAATATGCCAACAAACTGGTACTTCTGACTTTGAGCAGTGGACATCAATTCCCTTCTCTTTGAGATTGATATAGTCATAATGACTTGCTTCTAGAAAGTAGAATATGGCAAAATGATAATATGGAGTATTGAAAAACTGGATATAAAAGGTCTTTGTGTGTGGAACTGCCTGCCATGTCTTGTCTGCACTCACACAATCCTATGTAGATATCTATCTTGTGGGAACTGAAGCATCCTGCTAAAAACACAAAAAGAACAAAACAAAACAAAACATCAAGGCCTTCAATCTATAGCTCTGGGAGGGAGTTCTCTTGGTACATCACCTGGCCCCAGGGAAGCCTTCAGATGACACTACATTTAGATGACTCCTCAGGGCACCTTCATGAGTGTCCTAAATCCCACTACCCAGCTAAGTTACATCTGAATCTTTTCTACAGAAACTGTGAGATGGCAAGAGCTTATTGTTTTAAGCTATTGTTTTCAGGGTAATAGATAAGTAGCAGAGGTAGGACTGACTCACTTTAAGAAAATACTCTAAATATCTACTTGTGTCAGAAGATGAAATCCTGAAGGCATGTATGTTAGTCTCAGCCCAGGGACCCAATAGTGATTATTGATTTACTTTGCATGAAAAAACTAAAGGAATTTGTTTTTGTTTGCAAGAGAAAGAAAAGGAAGAAAAGGAAGCAGCTTGTGAAATATCTAGAGACCAGACAACCTACAGAAAGGACTATGAAAATGTCAGGATTTTGGAGATTGAAAGTATTTTTTAAAAAGTAGAATGTGTAATATCATTTAACTTTTGGTGTAGTGTGTTTCTCTGTGCATTTGTGCATACACATAGGTCTTTTGGGAATCAAGAGGCATCAAAGATTAAGAACGAAGATGAACAAAGATGAATATGAAAATACATGGCCCTCCTTTTCTTATTTGAATATCAAGGGGCTCTTTGACTTCCCTAGTATACATTGCTTAAATCTCAAGGATCACAGTCACCCTGGATTATATAAAAATTTTAAAAGTTAATCAACCTCTCATAAATTACTGTCCTAGTGTGTGACCTAGTAACTGAAAACAGGACAAGTACGTGATAACATTTTATTTGATATTTTACTTAGTAATGCTATTCTTAATGTCACAAGAGTAAAATCTAAATTAAAGTCATTTGATCAAAGTAAGTATAACTTTCTACCTTCCTATATGTCCTTCCATTTATCTCTATAACCCTTGTTGTTTCCAAGTAACTTCCTCAAAGTTATTGTTCTGTGCTGCACTGAAGTAGGGCAATGAGGTACTATTATTCTAGAATTATCGTGGGCTTTGAAGTCAAACAAATCTATGCTGAAATGCAAATTTAAAATTTTATCTTAAGTCTACTATAGCATATTAATATTTTAAAAATCTTCTTAGCTTTAATTTTCTTTCATGCAGTAGGGAGTGAATAATATCTATTTCTTGTGGTTAAAGTAAATATTAACTAAATAATATAGTCAAAAAGATAGTTGGCTACTGACGTAGTGTTGGGAATGATCACTCATTATAACCTCAGTGCCATTCTTTACTCTCTGTTCCTACTAAAATGTTAATTGATTGAAATGTAAGGTATTATCTCTCTGTATTGGCCTGAGAAGAGACAAGTAGAAGTGTCTGGAGCGTTACACTATACTCTCAGATCCACCCCAGAATGAGCCCATCAGGATTTGGGACTTTGCTGTTTTAGGTAAGGGAGAATGGTTTCCACTCCTCTTTCTTGGTGGGAGAGGCTACCTCTGAGCTCTGCCACTGAACTAGGCTTTCTGTGGGTAATGGGGAATGAAGTCTCCCCTAGCTGGAAGGAGCTGGAAGGCCTCCTCTCAGTCCATCATCCTATCACCTCACACAACACCCTGCCCTCTTAGGCTGCTTGGGGCCAAAGTTCTGACTGTTGATCAATATTCACACACAGGGCTGTTCTTAGGTTTGCACTGCAGAAGATAACAACTAGTCATTTGAACAGACACATCACCATAGAGGATGTACAGATAAAAGGTGGTCAACATCATTTGTTATTAGGAAAATGCACACTAAATTATAATGGAATACCACTAGCTACTAGAATCTATTAAAATGTCTACAATTAAAAAGTCTAACTATAATAAGAATTGGTGAAAATGTGGAACAACTAAAACTTAATGCAAAGCAGAGGTCAAATGGTACAAGCACTTTGAGAAAAAAGAAAGGAACACACAAAGTTACCAGATTAGTCCTCTGATGAGCAGCCCCATGGTATGTACAGCACTATCTCCATTGATCTGTGATATGCAAAGAGAATGGAGGTTTGTATGGTCCATCTTGCTAATGCTGGGCTTTTATACTTTCACAAAATGGTCTTTACATCCACACTATGTGATACTGTAATATTTTCCATTGCCCACCTTGCCCTGCATTAAACAAAACAGATAAATATCCTTGTCTTGGAATATACATCCATTTAGAAAACTAATAAAGAAAAATAAGTAAATTATTAAATATGTAAAATATAAACACATCAAAAACATACACATGCATAAAAAGTGTTAGATGAAAATAAGTACTATGAAGAAAACTTAAACAATAGAAACTCTGAACCAGTTGGAACAGAGGTTAGGTAGAACTCTTGAAGACATCAGTGTAGGAAAAGATTTTATGAACAAAACCTCAGTTGCCCATGAACTAGCACAAAAAATCAACAAATGGGATCTCTTCTTATTAAAAGGCTTCTGCACAGCAAGAGAAACCACAAGCAGTGTGAAGAGACAACCCACAATGTGGGAAAAAATCTTCACCTGCTCTCCCTCAGACAAAGGTCTACTATCTCGAATCTATAAAGAACTTAAAAAGATCAGACCTCCCAAATTTAAAGACCCAATCCAAAAATGGGCATCTGAAATGAACAGACATTTCTCAGACAAAGAAGTAGAAGTAGCAAATAAATACATGAAAAAATGCTCAACATCACTGGTCATTCGAGAGCTGCAAATGAAAACAACGCTGAGATTCCACTTCACTCCAGAAAGAATGGCTGCTATAATGAAATCAACCAATAATCAATGCTGGCGGGGCTGTGGGGAAAGAGGAACCCTGCTCCACTGCTGGTGGGAGTGTAGACTGGTGCAACCACTGTGGAAATCAGTATGGAGATACCTCAAAGAACTAGGACTGGAAGTCCCATTTGACCCCGCTATTCCCCTGCTGGGGATCTTCTCCAAAGAATTAAAAGAATCATACCACAGTGATATATGTGCACCCAGGTTCATAGCAGTGCAATTTGTAATAGCTAAAACTTGGAAACAGCCCAAATGCCCATCAACTGGAGACTGGATAAAGAAAATTGGTTTTTTTATAAAACGGAGTACTACTCAGCCATAAAAAGTGAGAAATTAGAGACATTTACAGCTAAGTGGATCCACATTGAGGAGATACTCTTAAGAGAAATAAATAGGACACACATGTGTAAATACCGAATAGTTTCTCTGGTGTGAGAAACTGAAAGTGTAAATAAGGACTAAATGTGTAATAGGTAATGTGAAATAGGAAGAAAAGGGGCAAAGGGGAAGGAAGTGGGAGGGCCAGGGGAAAGGATAGAAGGGAATGGGATTAATATGAGAAAATGGAAAAATAGGAAAAAAATCTTTGTAAATAGGGAGGAATGGAGGGGTTGAAGGGAGGGCTGGGCAAGGGTGAGAAATATGAACCAAGAAAAATTATGTAAAGGTGCAAATTTCCAATGATGGATGTCATTATATTGTACACCTAAAATGTACCAATGATTAGAATGAATAATCGATAATGTAAAATAGGAAGAAAAGGTCCAAAGGGGTAGGGTAGTGGGAGGGGCAGGGGAAAGGAAAGAAGGGAAAGGAAAAATGATGAGAAATGGAGAAAATGGAAATAAAGTCTTTGTAAATAGGGAAGGGTGGAGGGGGTGAAGGGAGGGCTAGGAATGGGGAAAAAATAAGAACCAAGATGCGTTATGTAAAGGTACAATTCCCAATGAGAAATGAAATTGTGTTGTATACCTACAATGTACCAATAAAAGAATTTAATACAAAAAAAAAAAAAAAAGAAAACTTAAACAAAACTAATGTTGTAGAAATAGAAAGTAGAATGCTAGTTACCAGAGGCTGGAGAGGTTAAGGAGGAGGAAGGAATAGAGCCAGGTTGATTAACACTAAGTTACAATTAGAGAGGAGAAGTCATTTCTGCTGTTCTATTGCACAATAGGGTAATAATAATGTATATGATAATGTAATAATAATGTATTAATAATAATGTATTATGTATTTCAAAAAAGCTAGAGGACAAGATTTCTAATATTATCACCAGAGAAAAATGATAAAAGTTTCATGAGATAGGTTTGCTTACCCTAATTTGAAAGCTACTCAATATATAATGAACTGAAATATTGCATGGCATCCCAAAAATATGTAGAATTATTATATATCAGTTAAAAATAAAGACATTTTTAAAATTAAAGAGACAAGAGGTAGTTCTAGGAGGCAGAATGTTGTTATAGTAATATTGAAATAACTAAGTAAGAAATGGAGAACTCTAAGTTGCCATCAAATAATGGTTCATCACAGGCAATGTATGCAAGAGAAATAAGATTTGCTCCAGAGAGTACTGCAAGGTGATCATTGAGGTGTTTTAAAACAATAATGACAGCTAACATTTTTGAATGCTTACCACAGTGGGTCATGTTCCAGGAACTTAACATAATTCATTCAAACTTGACATCTCTGTGTAATACAAACAATAATTTCTTTTATGGGTGAAAAAACAAAGAACAAGGTTAAGGGATCTGCCGAAAATCACACCTGGTAGCAAAGAAAGGCATCAAATTTGTCTGAGTTCAGAATCACTGTTTAAACTCTGATTATGCTGTGCTATGAGAGCACACACGTGTTCTCAGAAACCACAAGAACAGAGAAAGCATGATGAATTTCTTAGAAAAATTCGATTTCTTTTACTGAGTTACCATTGTTTAATATTCTCTGATTCCTGAGAAAAAGCATTGCGTGGGGAATAATTTATATAAAAGAAATTCCAATAATGTTTTAGAAGTTCCTGTTTTATTTTACCGCATTCAGTGAACAAAGCAAAGTTGGATCTTCATTAACATCTGCTTAAAACAATTTGTCTCCTCTCGAAATTAGATTCAGAAATAGTTGGAAAAAAATAATGAGTTTTATATATTTCATAAAAATATAATTATCTTCCATCTGTTCTATGAAGCACTTTATTAAGTGCTGAATTGTGAAGCCTAAAACTATATAGGGATTTTTTCCTTTGTGTTTTCTCATGCATATGTTTTCATGTTATTATTGTCGGCTCTTAGTTTACTGCCAGATGTAATACATTTTTAGTTATTTCGTTATCTTTTAGGTGTGTATCATAAAACTATAATTTTAATAAGCTAACGCTAAATGTTTCAAATTTAATGGTCCTAGATTTTTTTAAATACTGCACCATCCTTTGCCCCTCAATTGTGAAGTCAAATTGTGCTTGTTAGCAGATATTTTAAAAAATTGTCATCTTAATGCCAAAAATATTTGAAGTACTTTTGTTTAATATTTATGACAAAGCCACTGATAACTTTTAACAAAGCAGGCTTTTTCTTATTTACCCCTAAAAATGCTGTTAACTTTTTTAAATGTATCTATTTTAGATAGAATTTATTGCATAACAAAATAAAAGAGTGTTTTAGATAGATTATTAGAGTTACTGCACTAAGCAAATCCACTTTAGAATAATAAAAACCTTATTGGGTCATTAAAAACTGAACTATGGTATATTTTTTTTTTTACAATTTGACTTCATGTGCTTTGTGCTACACTGAAATTTTTAGAACTTCATAAACTCTCTTACCTTGTAATAACTAAACTATTATGCTATAAAATTGTTTTACTTCTTTCCAAAATGTCTCAAGCCTGTCAGTAGCCTTAAAATTCTGTGACTTTGTTCTTTTTGTAAGAAAGAAATAATCATAACTCAAATTTATCCTTAGCTCTAAACTAGTCTTTGGGAAAAATAAGAACTCCCTCTTTTTATGTGAAATAAACACCAAATTCCCCAGGATCTAGGGAAAAACCACTCTGACTGATTTCTTTTGTTTCTCTTTAGTCAGCTGGAAGGAAGGACAGAAAATACTAATGGAAAGACCTTGGTTCAAAGCTCACATTCACCCCCAGAAAACTACTTTTAAAAAATTTCTTTAGGTTCAGTTTCCATGTTTGCAGTTATAAATGTAGTATAAAAATGGTACCACCTCAAAGAGGTGCATTGAGGATTAAAGTGTTTAGTGTGCTGCCTACAATACTTTAAGAGCCCCATACATAGTAGATATGGCCATTATCTCCATCTTATTATTTTATCTTATCCTTCATGCTATCCTGGGGCTCAATCTTTCATGCTAGTATAGAAAGATAGAAAAGAATGTTGTCTCTCCCCATGGAAATAAGCTTTTGAGTATTAGGCTTTCATGTTCTAAGGTAGCACTTCCAAAATATCAATCTAAAAAATAGTTCTATTAGTGGACATTGACCAGACTGCATTTCAATATGTCTCGTTATAAATTAGCCCTATTTGTAGAAATAAAGAGTATTATATGAAAATTCTACTAAAGTTTGTTTGCCAACCAATTAGATAAAGTGTCAACCTCTAGATAGTGAGAAAATTTCTATTACCACAAATTACCAAAACTGGCCTACGAAGAAATAGAAAATCTAAATATAAAAATTAACAAAATGAAATCAGTAATAGAAAGCCACTCAACAAAAAAAAAGTTGAGAACCAGATGGTTTCACTGGTGAGTTCTACCCAACATTTAAAGATAATGGGCCTTTCTCAAGCTATTGATAAAAGAAGAGAAGGGAACAATTTTTAACACACTCTATAAAACCAGTATTATCTTGCTACTGAAACAGTCAAAGACAGAACATATGGAAAAAAAGAATGTGGAGGCCAATGTTCTTTATAAATATAGATAGAAAAATCCTTAAGAAAAAATAGCAAATAGAATCTAACAGCAGATTGAAAGAATTATACACTGTTAGCCAAGTGAAATTTATCCAGTTAATAAAATGGTGATGCAAAATACAAAGCAACCCATATAATACAGCTCAGAATAATAGATCAATAGAATAAGGGGAGGGAAAACTACACATGGTTATCTCCATTAATACCAACAGTCGTTTGATAAAAATTCAACCTTTCTTCATGATTCAAAAATTCAGCAAACTGTAAATAGAAGGGAATTCTGTCAATATGACAAAGGGCTTTTGTGTACCAGTCACAACTAACATTACACTTGTTATAAATTGAATTGTATATCGCCAAAAGTCTTATACTGGAGCCTAAACCTCAGAAATTCAGCCTTGCAGATAAGGCCTTTCATGAGGTAAGGTTAAATGAAGTCATAAGGATAAGAATCTCAGTAAGAGACTGCACTCTTTATGAGGAGAAGGGGTATAAGGGATGCACAAGGAAAACAATAAACGAAGGCAGTGGGAAAGCAGCCATCTGTAAGCCAAGAGAGCTCAGAAGAACACCTTGATCTTGTTTTTCTATCTTCTAGAATGGTGAGAAAATAAATTTCTCTTGTTTGCTCTATCTAATCTTTGGTGTTTCATTATGACAGATCTAACACACTAATACAACAATCAATAATGAAAGCCAGCAAGTTTTCCTTCTAAGATAAGGAATAAGACAAGTATGCCTACATTCAGCACTGCTATTCATCATTGAATTAAAAGTTCCAGCCAGAGCAATCATGAAAGTAGAAGAAAAGGAATCCAAACTGGAAATTAAAAAGTAAAACAAATTTTACTTGTGGATGACATGATTCTATGTATAACAAACCTCAAAGAATTTTAAAAAGCTACTAGAGCAAATAAACCAATTTATCAAAGTTGAAGGATCCAAGATCAATACAAAATTCTATTGTGTTTATATATATATCAGAAATGTACAACATGGGAATGAAATCAAGAAAGCAATGCTTTTATAATACCATGTAAATGAAATAAATTTAACCAAGGAGTGAAACTGTAAATGCTGCTAAAAGAAATTAAACAAGACCTAAGTAAGTGGAATAAAATACTGTGCTCATTAATTGGAAGATTTGATATTATTAAGATGGCAGTGCTGCTCAAAGTGATCAGAAGATTCAAAGCAATCCCTGTGAAATTTCCAACAGTGTTTTTGCAAAAATGGAAAAGTTGATCCCTAAATTCATATAAAATGTCAAGGGATTTGAAAAAGCCCAGAGAGAGAGAGAGGATATATATATTCCATACATAGATGGAAGGGAAAACAAAGTTGGAGAACTTACACACTCCCAACTTACTATCAAGCTATAGTAATCAAATCATCATAGTACTCTCATAAGAGTAGAAACATAGAAAACAAATAGAATTGAAAGTCCAAGAAATAAGCTCATACATCAATGGCCAATTGATTTTATAAAAGGATACCAATACTTAATAATGAGGAAAGAATCATCTTGTCAAATGATACAGAAACAGATGGACATCCACATGCAAAATTTAGAAATTGGACTCCTATGTAGAAAACATACAAATAGTAACTCAAAATGGAAGAACAATTTAAATTTAAGAGATAATGCTATAAAACATAGAAGAAAATATAGGTGTAAGTCTCTGTCTATATGGACTGGATAATAACTTAAAACATTTGTGTAGTAAAGAAAGTTATCAAGAAAGTGAAAACATATCCAGAATGGGAAAAATCACAAGGACAGGAAACAGATTGCTAGTTGCCTGGGACAAGGAGAGGAAGAGTAAAGAATAACTGCTTAATAAGCACAGGATTTTCATTTAAGGTGAAAAAAATGTTTCAGAATTGGTAGTCGTTGAACAGCATTGTTAGTGAACTGAAGGGCACCAAAGCAGCAAATAATTTTAAATGGTTGATTTTATGTTATGTGCATTTCATCTAATTTTTTAAGTAAAACAACCAAACACAGTAGCCTTCCTAGAATACCGCAAGATCTGATGGCATTTTATATAATCGAACACATTATTGGAATCTGTTCCCTCTGCATACCTGAAGGCAAACTCTAGTCACTATGTCTAGATGCAAGATCACTTTCCCTGAGATGTCTGGGCTTCGCATCAAACAGGGAATCTCTAAATGACATTGAGAATTCAAGTTTTCTTAGATAATTCCCCAGAATCCCCATTTTTTTCTGTTTCATGAGTCTTTTTATTACTGAGCCACCACCATTTTCAATACAAAAAGTGATCCATTTCCTTCTGTCCTCTCAGTCTGAATCTCTAGCAATAAAACAAAAGCCTGAATGAAAATCACCATGCTGGTTCACCTTTGTTCACATCCATCTATCACATATCCCTGTTGTCCAAGATTCTCTCCATGTTCTTGCCAGACAAGCTTAAGTGTGCTTTTATTCCTAGAGCCAGGCTTACTCAGCTATATTATGTGGCTTTATAACTCTGCTCCCGAGCACAAATTCTTTTTGAGACTAAAGACATTCATTATTTAAAGCCTTCTTGGCTTAAGTTAAATTCTTATACTCTTCTATGTAGTTCTGGCCTCAGGCATTCATTAATCTATGCTGAAATGTTAAACCATCTTCCTTTACACAGAAATTTTTAATAAGCTTGAAAATGCTAATACATTCAGCCACTCCAATCCCTAGTATTATCCCTGTGTCCAAATATTTGGTTTATAAGGATAGGAGAAAGGGCTACAGAAGGAAATGGCATGGGTTTTGAACTTGGTGAAAGAAATTACTAAAATGTAACACTGGAAGTTATCCTGAAAATATAAAACTTTTGATTTAGAAATGTTGGACCGATATTTTGTAAAGTTAGTGAACAGAAAATTTTATGCATCTTTCAGTCACCAAATAGTAAAAATTGCCACCGTTACAAGGGCCTTGAATTTGGAGACATTCCTGCAAGATGAGGAAAATGGACAGTGTAATAATCTTTCCATTTTCACTTTATGAGGACTTTTCTTCTGAAGTTCATTAAACAGTCAACTTCTAGGACTCAAACTTGTAGGACATTGGCTTCTACAACTGCATGATTATAGAGCAATTTTACATGCACTATCTCATTTGATAGAATAGAAAATATGAATGTTGTTACTGTCATATTAGAGACAAGAAGACTTAAAGCCAAAGAGTTTAAATTATAAACTGATAAACCACTAGTCAGGAAGTTAAATCCAGACCTTCTGATCTTTACACTCTTTAAGTTCAGTATACATTTTTCAAACGACATGTTATATCTGACTGTCCAGAATGCCTGTCTGCATTGTTACTGTCTATTTTTTGTTGTAGGACTTTAGGTACTACAAAATGGATACCCTATAAATAACAATTTTGGGTTGAAGCAGACAGTTTCTTCATAGGAGCTAAGCTTTGTAAACATTGAACATAACATGTTGGAAGATTAAGAAAAATGAATATTATATTGACATCAATCCCGTGACTGATAAGATTTACACAAATGGCTAAAATAAACATTAGCAATGATTTCCAATATTTCCAGCCACAAACCTCACCCAAGATCATCTCACAGAATGCAGTTTATCTCTAGTTGTTGAAATTAGAAATCATAAACTGTGTTTAAGTTTTTGTCACTGGGTGACATCAATAGCAAAGGAACTTCAAGAGCAGAGACAAACTATCATGAATACACATAGCATGCTTCAGAATGGAAATTATTTTGGCATAACTAATGCCTGCAATATGTGTAAGGGAGGATAAAGGCCATATTAGAGGGGGGGTTTTGGACACATGCTACAGAAGTTTAAATTAATTCAATGTGTAATGAAGAATGATGGTAAGTTTGGTTTTTTAGATACTGAACTAATTGATTAACTCTAAAGTTGTCCATGTTATCTTTAAACAGTTCCAAAATGAGCTCAAAGTGATCACTTAATTTCATTACTTTTAATGCCAATGTGACACTGCACACATACAAAGTATTTGTATGCTTTGCTATGCATGTGAATAAATAATTTATAAAAATGTCAAGTTATGTATGTATATAAAATAATTATATATATATATTTAAATTCATATAGATCTATGTCTTCCCTGGCCAACTTAAGCTAAATTTATCATATTCATCTTTGTGTATAAATTTATTTATTGTGTACCTATTTTATTACACTTTCTCATTTAAGTGCAATTATTTCTTTACAACTCAGTTGAAAAGTCTAATTGAGTATTTTTTAAGTAAAATGTTCAAGATTTTAAGTATATTTTTCCCATATGACTGGTTCTAAGGAGACCCAGTAATGGAAGAAGAAATCCTAGCATGAACATTTGTAGTCATCCAAATATTTATTTATTGTCCATTTGAGTAAAATACTGGGATTAGCAAGACATGAATCCCGCCAGTGAGGAGCCTGTATTTAAATAGAAGGAGACATAGATACTGACAAGTGAAAGCAGGACTTACTACATGCTATGATAGAGGAATGGATGGTAAAGAAGATGTGCTCAGTTTTGCATAAGGTGAGAGTTTGGGGATTAAAATAAGTGAGTGGAGAGTTCAAACTAGAGATATAAGCATCATAGAGCAAAGCAATATGATTATGTGCCCAAGGAAAGGTAGACCATTCAGCAGAAGCAATGAAATAAGATATCCTGACATGGTTACATGACAGCAATAACTAGTTTGTTCCCATTTTAAAGATGGGCAAACTGAGGATACAAAGGTTATGCAAATTGTTCACACTAGCTATACTGGACATAAGCATCCAGGAAAATCAGTCATCAATAGTAAGCATATAAACCCTTGCTTCTGCTTATCCAGGAATGTTCAAACCTGATTTTGCCTTGCTATGACTTGCAGTTACTTGGGAGAAAATTTGCTTGTTTTTTGAAATCTCATTTCCCAAAATGAATTTTGCATTTAGAATCACATGGCATACATGTTGCAGTCACTTTCTTAATGAAATGAGATTTACCATGCCATTTTTACTTTATTATATATAATGGTATTTGTAGATACAAATTAACCAAACATCAAAGAAAGATCAGAAATTCAGTATTTGTGATACATATTCACCACCAGTGATATTGTATGATACCACAAATTGCCACATGATTTAAGTGAAAAAGTTGTTGGGCCGAAGCTGTGGTTTAGGTTTCATCTGTCATGTCATGAGATGAATGGAGTGAGGAGAGAGAAGGACCTGTGTGGGTCCTTAGAGGATTGCTACTGATTTTTTCCAGAATGCTATCAACCATCCGCACCTATCAGCAGGGGAAAAAGGAACAGAAGAATGCAAGAGACTGCACATTGTTAAGCAAGTAAAAAATTTGATGTGAGGAAACAGAAGAGGAGAATTCAAATATGACTCTGAGGTTCAAGTTTGAATGAACTGAAAAACTGAGGGTTGTGTTTTGTTAGGAAGGAAAAAGTTGGCTTTGAGGGAAGGATGATCAGTTCTATTTTGACTCCACGATATAAAAGCATGATGGTGGATAGTGTGTTGACTCATTAGGTCATCTTGACTGCATCTCTTATGCAGTAGCCTAACTGTAAGATAAGTAGTGCCATCTGTTGGGAGTACAAATTGTTAATATGGTATTTGACTAACATACCCAGTAGCATGTGAAAAACTGCATCTTTCCCAAAAGAATCCCAGAGCAAGAATAGGCCAAAAAATAAAAATAAATAAAAAATAAAAAAACAGTATTTGTGATGTTGTCTCCAAGGTAAAATTTAAACCTCTGCAGAGAGAGACTAGATTGCAGAAACCCAAAAATAGCTGCTTTGTCTAAGTGGCCTCTTTTCCCCTAGACTTCTTTCTGATGGCTTCTTGACTGAGTGTAGTTAAGAAGAGTGGTGGTCGTGTAGTGAGTACGTGTGTATTTGAGTATCTCTCTGGGTATGTGCACGTGTCTGGGGAACTTAGCTCCAAGTAGGAGTCGCCTCTCAATTTTGATTGCCTCCAGATTTGTGAAAGATGTGATATTGAACATTTCCATCAATTATCCAAGTGTAATAACATAGAAGTAACTTTTTCATTCTTACAAAAACCATGTGTTATATTACATTTTACAAAGGGGAAAATTAAGGCACAGAGAAGCTATGTAAATCAACCAAAATTGTACAAGTGAGTTGCAGAACCAAGATTTTGAACTAATCTGTTTATAGAATTTGGTCAAATCACTATCACATAACACATCTTAATAGACAATATCTTAATCAATTTAAAGCTAAGTAACTAGCCAGATAGACCAAGGCTCCCCATAGCAGCTGTGAGGTCTGCTGATGAGCCAAATGCACTCTTCCATTTGTTCGGTAAGTCCTCAAGATGGATCACTGCTCTCCTTCCCCCTGCAAGGCATACTTATGGGACAGTCTCTCAGTGATCTGGGACCAAGCCAGTTTTCCCCCGTTCTCACTTGCAGTTCTCAGGGGTAACTGATGAATATTTTGGGAATCCAATGTCCTGAGATGAGGGGCTGGGCTGACTGGAGCAGCTCAAGCTCTGCTCCAACCGCCCAGCACCCAGAATAGTGTGTTCTTCAGAGCTTTCATCCAGTGACTCCTATTACTCTGCAGTGTAAAATCAGTACCAGTAGCTTTCCAGGATCCCTCAGCTACAGTGCAAGTGAAATATGTGCAGTTAGACTCCACCCAACCTGGGTAGCTTGCCTGAGCCTTGGGGGACCAGATCACAATGAAATCTAGAATTCTGCTGTCCTGGGCTGCCTATCTGTGTCATGTGACTTGTCATATATGCATGGACATTCTGTTTCATTAGACTTAGACAAGTTGATAAACAAGTGCGCCGTGAACCTGTCTCACAGTACTGATGAAACTAGAAAACACATTCAGTGATAATGATTACTGAGCCACTCTGAAAAACCACAAATTTCTATTAGAAGTATAAAGTATGAGTTTGCCAAGAATCAGTGTGTCAACCTCCAAATCCATTTATGCCAGTTGAACTTGTAATTACATGATATAATTATTACATTAACTAGTGAAATATGTGTGCAAAATGAAAGCTAAATTAGCAAAAAATTTCAAAAACTATTGATTGCATAAAATAAATGTTAACTTTTTAGTTGCCTTTCAAGTATGTATAATCAACTTAACTGTAAAAGGTTAGAATCATTTTGAAAATATCTTTTGCTATTAATCGATTTTAAAGAAGTTGATACTAAAATTTTCAAATAATATAATACAAATTTGGGTTCCACAAGTAAAACTACATGCTCTAATTAGAAGATAAATTATCAAACAAAACCTGTTTCTTCATCAAAATATTAGTGAATGGATGTATAATCATATATTTTAAATTAAAATAGAAATATTATGATGTGATTATATATTGTTTTAATATAATTGCTTTTCATATTTTACAATTAATAGAAAAACAATTCTTGCTTTATATATAAGTAAAAACATTTCTACTAAGTATAGGGTGGGGGAAGACACCAACCCCCTAAGTAGGCTTAGGTTTAAATTTAACTTTTCACCCCCAGGAAAGTGACTTAATATTTGCAATTCCAGCAATCCATAACAATATTTCATCTCCTTGAAGGGTAAACAAGTTTAGGATACTAGTGCAGAAGAGAAGGTAGGTAAAGTCTTCTTTTAGTCAGTGTATATGAAAATTATTCTTTTCAAGCAGGAAAGTCCCAGTTTAATTCCCCAAATCTCCTACTGTAGCTGCATGGAAAGGCAATAGTTTTAAAAATGCTTTTGGGATGCAAAAAACAGCATAAAGTTAGTAAGAAAAGGAAAGTAATAATGATTTTGTGAGGATGGATCCTCACTTGTCAAGTTTGACTTGATAAAAATGCCTTGTGCCTCCCAAGGAAATATTTTATATTACCATGATAATGAAGGAATAATGAATGCCTGTTTGAATACTGCATATAAAGAATAGGCCTAAGTCATGGGGTTGCCAGAGGTAGAACATGGCCTCCCCTGTCCTTGACTTTCCTCACAGCTTGCTTTTCTCACACTTCATCAGTCACAGCTTTAAAACATGGGTTATCATATCCCCACTGCGTGTAGTTTTCATGCACTCTATGTACAACATTGCTAGGAGAGACTAAAAAGACAGAACATAAGAATGAGGTAAGTCAAAAGGGGCTGCCTGTGCCACAGGGCTCCTGTAGGATGTGTCTACTGTGCACAGACTTTCTGCTTCTATGATGGGAACTCCATAGTGCTGGGCAGAGAAGGTGGCTTGCTGTGGCTTCCTTTTTCTTCTCAACTTTACTGCTTAAGCCATGTGGAGTGACTTATCCCCTGTAACTACAAATCAAACTCATACATGATTCCAGAAAGATTAAAATTTTCTTAAATAGAAGTGAATGTGTGGTTTGAATATCTGCTAACGGAGTGGAAGACGTCACTAAAGCAGAAAATATGCTAAATTTTCTGGCAACTCACACAAATAGCTGACAGTCTCATTTCTATCACTTCTGAAAGTATTTTTTGATTGTTTGTTTGCTTGTTTGTTTCTTGGTACCGGGGATTGAACTCAGGTCCTTGTTCTTTGCGCAGCAGGTGGTGAAACCCCTGAGCTAAATCCCCGGCCCCTGAAAGTATGTTTTTTATATCTAATGGTGACTTCAGAGGTTTGCCCATTTAGCACACGTGCTCTGATTGTGTTACCCATTGAGACCACTGAATAGTTGGAGAAATAGTCTAATAGAATGCCGTGTCACATAGATGAGTAGAAGAAATCTGATGTTGAAATGGGAGCAATTTAAATAGTATTTTGGATATAAAAGTGCTAGGTCTACAAATAAAACCTAGATTTTTGGCTCAGGAAAATGTCCTAATGATAACATGGAAAACAAGAAGAGGAAAGCTTGAGGGGAGGTGGTATGTCCTAGACTTAGAAGACCTTGAGGTGTCAACAGAAATCCTAAGCTAGAGTGTTCAGCAAACAGCTGTTGAAGGAGCAATGAGGGTGCTGAACTCTCCTTAAAAAAAAAGACCCATGAGAAGCATGGAGGGAACGGAAAGTCTCAGCTGCTCTAGTCTCAGGATTCACCTCTTGACCCATTCTCTTGGGGGCTGCTGGTGTCCAAACACTTATCACTATGGAGCTCTAGAATCAGGCCCTTTCTGCTACACATGAGATGCCTCCAACAGGCAGGCTGACCTGTCCATGACTCTCGGAGTGTTGACTTCTGCTTCTCAGAGGAGCCAAAAAAACAGGTGTATATACAAAGATCTGATCTTGACACTCCAGAGGCTCAGGCTAAGCATACACATTTAGGAAACATTAGCATGATAGCAGAGACCTCAGAGTACTTAACCTCACTTCCCCAAGACTGTGTAGAATTCAAGTTCAGAGACCTGAGTAGCACCAACAGGTCAGTAAAGAAGGAATTCCAAATGGAAATTGAGAAGTGGACACAAAGGTAGGAGGAAAACAAGAAGGCTCTGTATAATGGAAGCCAATGGGAAAGCATATTTTAAGATCTGTCTGTTGGATTCACCAGTAGAGATCATGTGTATACTTGGCCAGAGCCACATTATTGGCCTAGTAGTAGGGAAGCTAAATTTCAGAGAGATAAGATAAATTGCAGAGAACTGGAGATAAAAAATGTAAATAATCAAGAAGTTTGTGAATGGAAACAAGATACAGAGAAGTAGGTGGAGGATGATTTGATTGAGAAAGAGAGAGAGAGAGAGAGAGATTTAAATTTAAATGGGACATTAAATATGTCCCATGATCATGACCATTTTCCTTAGCCATCTCAATATCCTATTTAGCAACCCCTCACTTTCATTCTTCCCCCAATTAATTTCATTCATCCTGTGCTCTAATAGTCCTCCTAAGGGACAGGTATCCTGTCTTTGGAGATTGTCTCAGAAGCTTTCCTTTGCCTAGAGAACCAATCCTGTGGTTCTTAACATAGCATTTGATATCTTCCACATTTTCAAATGAGCACTTTTTTTGAAATCATGAAATATTTGTATGCATTAAATCAGCCTCTGCGTGATCCTTTCCCAGGCTTTGAATGCTTCTTGCTGCCACACATTTCCCAGCTGTGAAATCTACCTGAAATTCCACCTTTGCTTTCTGCGTCTTTCAGGAAGCAGATCTTAAAACTCAATCTAGAACACTGTCTTCTCAAGGATTCCATTTAGGAGTACTCTTCTCTCCACTCTTTCCCCCTGTATTAAGTTTCTATGGGAAGTGATCACTTTTTACCCTGTATTTGATCTGTAAATGTCTTACCTTTCTTAGTAGATTATAAACTCCAGGGGAAAAGAATAAATTCTGAAATTTCATAGGACTCATAGCATTCTGCATAGTGGCTTATCTCTGGCAGATGTTCAAAAGGTGTTTATTGAATTGAAGCAAATAAAAATTGAAAACCAATAATTATTTAATGAGTCTGCCTATAATCTAAAAATCACCAAGGATTAGGTAAATAAACACAAACGAAATTGTTCTAAGACATACTGAGGTGAAAAGAAAAAAAAAAACTAATCGAATGAAATCTAAACAAATGATTTGTTTTCCAAGATGAACTTCCAGCGGATCCAAGTCCTAGACTTTCTTAAAAATATTATAGAAACAAACAAAAAGCCACTTGGAAAAAAATTATATAAAAGTGCTACAATTTTACATAACACAGTAAGTAACGGTTTCAATTGATTGTTTTCTCCAAATTAAGATTTTTAGATCTATTTAATGTATAAGAATTCTTAACAGCTTAATCTAGGAATAAGTGTCCTAGAAGAATCCTGAACTCTTATCTTTTGGTGCAAGTCTAGACATAGCTCAAAATAGGGCATTTGTTGCAGGACTCAGAGATTTTTTTCTTTTGTCCTGAAAATATGCTTTTGGGAATCAATTTTTCTTTATATTCTCCATTTGTAAGTTTTAAATATATTTCATTCACAGAAATGTTGAAATATTAATGACCATAAAACGAAAGGAATGCAGTATTGAGAAGCCTTTTTTGCCATTACCTGTGCTGTCTCTGACACCAATGTGAAGTATGTTTAGAATATTTGCATGCATGGCCAACCCAAGACAAGAACTACTATAGCAAAACAAGTTTGAGGTATCACTCTTCTGAGGAGTTAATTCCTAGATAGATGATGTATTTGAATTTGGCACAAAGACCTTGGAAGAGATCCTGTAGATTTTTCTGGTTGCTTCATGGCTGCCACTCCTGGGCAAAAGGGATTTATTTTCTTTGAAGCAGTGATTTTATATATTAGATTATCAAACTATAAGCCTTGTTAGTCACACTGAACTGATGCTTGCTCTGTTGGAAATAATAAATCCAAGAAACTGTCAAATCATTTCTTGAAAAATCAGAAAACAATAAAATGTTGAAGTAGTTAAAAGTGAAAAATTCTGAAAACAGAACTTCATTTTAGGCTACATAGAAATATAATATGCTTTCCTCTTCGTATCAGTACAAATTCACTCTGCAGGATTGCTATAGATACTAATAACTTTGAGGCAATAGAGTTTTCAACAAAGAATGGTCTAAATCATGGAAAGAAATGAAAATGTATCTTTGTAGGATGTAGGAATGGTTCATAGATGTTCTAATCCTATGACTTGACTCTGAGACTCAGAATAGCAGTTTCTTAGTCAGCCACACTGCATTTATATGGGTATAAAAAAAGTGTTGTCTTCATAGTCCAAGTTTCCAAACAGGGGACTGAATCACACTTTGAAATGTTTCCCTTCACTAAACATACTGAAGAAATCTTAATAGGTTACCAGTGAAGAAGTCTAAGAGAAGGTTTTTGTGGTAAGAAAACAAGGTAGTTATTTTAAAGAATTACAAAATAGGGCACAAAAAGTTCTCAGTAATTTTTGGGTGGGAAATTCTGTTCCACCCATTCTGTCACATAAAAATATCTACACTGCAGTATTATAATACACTGAGGAGAGGAAAATCATGCACATCCTTTTAGAATATGTTCCTGTGCTCTGGGGACGTAATTTTCCACTTTACTTGAAGTCCAGTAGTGGAAAATAGACTGATAAATTTTTCTTTTCTAATGCTGGCCAAAATAATGAACTGCAATTATCAACATAGTCTCTTCATCTTTCCAGGTGAGATGTGACATATCAAAATGGAATTAGTCCTACCCCTCCCACTTCCCCTTCCCCTTTGCCCCTTTTCTTCCTAAGGAAAGAAGGGAATGGAATTAATATGAGAAAATGAAAAAATGGAAACAAAGTCTTTGTAAATAGGGAAGGATGGAGGGGTTGAATGGAGGGCAGGGGAAGGGGGAAAAAATAAGAACCAAGAGAGATTACACAAAGGTGCAAATTTCCAATGATAAATGTCATTATATTGTATACCTAAAATGCACCAATAAAATAAAATTTTAAAAAATGGAATTAGTCCTAATGACTTCTTCCTTCCTTTTCTTTCAGTCCAGGTGTTTTTTTTCCCTGATTTTTTGTGTTTCTTATTAATATATAACTGTTAAATTAAATTTTGTTTGGAGGGGATCCACATTCTAAAGTAGTACTCACGGGGTTATGTTACCTGACAAAATTATTTGCTTTGTGAGTCTTTGCATTGGTCTAGAGGGGATACTTTTTTAAAAAACTAAGAGGAAGACCATTATTGAGATATGAAAAGATGGGGAATTTGCTACTTTTTGAACTGAAGATGAAAGGAAGAAATCAGCAGAGATGACAGGATTTTCTAAAATTAATAATAAGAAAGGTGGAGGCATTTTGTAAATGGAAGACAAAGTTAAACCTTTTTTGTGTGCTTTGCTTTCATAATTGGATGAATTTGGAATGATAGGGCTATCACTGCAAAGAATTTTTTTATTTCCTTGCAGTAAAAAGAGAGAAGGAAGTTTCTCAAAGTTGCAAAGCTCTCTCCTGAAGGACGCCTTTCACTTTTGTATGACAAAAACATGAAAAAGAAAGACAAGGTGTCAAATATGAATAATTAGCACTAAGTACACTTTTAAAAATAATAGAGATCTGTAGGTATTTTGGAAAAAACAGTTAAAAGACATGTTGTAGAAAAGTGGCTTCATGAAAAACAGATAACGTGTTTAAAAGAAATTTTCTAAAAATCAGTTTTCTAAGTCAGATACGGGAAGATGGACGGCAACATTTCATCTAGATAATGTGGATTGTCTCCTACTTTGAGCACAACTGTGCAATTTTGTCTCTGGATTCCTACTGTCAAATGCCACTCACTCCTTTCAGCATTAGCAATTCAATGCACTTGAATGAAAATTTTTTTATCTAATTTCCAAAAGAACTTAGGGCTCTTTTATAAGATAAAATTCTGTGGACAAGGAGAGTCCACAAAATTTAAAGTTACTCAATTTTAACTAATAATTAATCATCACTTAGCTCTTCATATAGAACTGTATTTTGTTAAGAGAAAAAGTAAATGAAATTTTCTAGGCAATAAACTGATAGGGTTTATCAATCCTAATGTCTCCTGAAGATTTGTCATGGAGTATCATGCTGGTATACAGTGTTGGATTTGGTCCCAGCTGAGGACCATAGCATAGTGTCTTATAGCTTCTTGTGCTGTCTAATTGATAGGTTTGGGCACAGTGCATTCCACAGCAAGGTCAGAGACCCACTGTCTCTGGAAGCCACGTGGGAATGAGGATACTCTAGAGGTGAGGGGGTTGAGCTATGTTGTAGAGTTCACACTGTGTGGCCACTCCAACAATGGGAGTGGTGGCCCCAAAGGGGTGAACTGTGTTGTAGGCAAGGACCTGTTGCACTGGCAGCCCTAGCAGTGGTAGGAGTGTGAAGCAGCTTCTGTCAGCCCCAGGTATAGCACAGGTCTACATTTGATTCCCTGTGAGGAGAGGCAATGTTAGTCCCAGCAGTGATACAGGCCAACATATGGCTGCCCCTCAGAGAGGCTCAGTCCTTCTTCCCACTCTCAGTATATGCTATGCACACGCTCACTTATGGTGCAGGGGGAAGTGGCAGCAGGGAACCAGTCTGCTCCACTGTGCCTGTTCCCTGTGCCTGCATTGGTGTGGGCCCTCATCCAGGTGCTCATAGGGGAAGGCAATAGCAGGGAACCATGACCCTAAACAGTGGTGCCTGATGCATGGTGCCTGTTCCAAGTCCTGCCAATGGCACAAGCCCATGTGCATCTGGTCACACCCTAGGTCCCCAAAGATAAGCACTCTTATCTCTTAATCTTGAGAGTTCCTCCTCCAGACCCCTCTGTTCTGAAACATGCCCCATAATGCAGGGTATGGCATAGCCTTGAATGCTGGGGTCACAGTTTTTCTGCTGGATCAAGTTGGGGCTTATGAGGCTGCAGCCTTTTGTACTAGTGTTGCAGAATGTCTCTGGGCCCCAGGGTTGAGAAATGCAGAGGTTTCCGACTATTAAGGCAGCAGAAATTTGGAAAATAGCTCCTTTCTCAAGACGGTACTTAGTTACAGAAGACTGACTTAGGGGAGCCGGTGAGAAGATGTCCTGGTTATCTTTCCCACTGCTGGACAAAATACCCAACACCTGTAATTTAAAGGAGGAGAGGGTCATTTTGGTTCATGCTGTTAGTCCATGGTCAGCTAGCTTCAAGGCAGAGGAGGATAGGGAAGGACAGCTGTTCATACCAGGGCAGTCAGGGGTCAGAGAGAGAGGGAGGAGCCAGGGAGAGAGGTACACTCTTCCAGTCACCTCCAGTGAGTGAACCCCCTCTTCCAACCAGACCCCACCTCCTAATAGCACATTCAGCCCAAACTCAGCAGTGGATTAATATCATGACTACAGTGTCCCCCATGATCTAATGGCCTTCCAAATGCTTCTCCTCTGGACACACGAGCCTCCAGGGAACATTCTAGATCTAGGCCATAACTGGAAACAATATGAGTTCATTTCCTAAAGCAAAGCTACAGTGTGGATGCTAGGTTACCTCTGTTAACTTGGCTGCATGCCTGTGAAAACGGCACAATTTTCCAGGAGCTACGATTGCCGGTGTCCACACTGATGGAGTTTCCTGGAACTTTACCATTTGCCGTTTTTCCTGAAAAGGAGAGCCCCCATACCCCATCTGGGGATCCAGGCTTGAGGTTTCTGGGGCACTTTGCTTCTCTTTCTATGCTACCATTGCAGATCTCGAAGTCTTACAAGAGTCCAGGTTCTTCCTCACTGAGTCCCAGCAGTCTCCAAAAGTCATTTTCTCAAAGGGCCGCAGTCCACCTGTTTCTCTGCTTCTCTGTGGAGGAAAAAGCAAGTACTGGGGACTTCTGTTTGAACATCTATCATTTACTTTTTTGAATATGCAATTAATCAGAAAAACATAACAAATGTGAATATTTTTATCACATGACATAATTAAAGCATACAAAACAAAACATTATGAACATAGAGAAGATTGCTGGAAATGTAAATATAGGAGAGACTTTGAAATGACACAATCCTTTAAAGATTGATAACAATAATATTTATTAATAACATCTGACATTAACTGCCCCACTGTGCTAACCTCTTTTCATGAATTATCTTATTTAATTTTTAAAACAACCCAGAAGGCAAAGTAATAATTAAGCTCATTTTTCAAATGAGAGATCTAAGATACAGAGAGGTTAAATAATTTGCCCAAGTGGCTGATAAATGGTGGAGATTGGATTTGAACCCACCTAAAATGACTCCACAACTAGGAAATTATTTAAACCATGTAAATCCAAACAGACAGATCAATTTAGTAGCTGTGTTTTTATTTTCTTATATCTTGATTCAGATGGGGAATTCATATGTTTTTACAAATATATTTTACCTAACTTTCCAAAATTATTACCATAGAATTATTCATAATATCCATTTGTTATCCTTTAAAAATCTGTACAATTTAAGATTATATCTTCTTTACTTGTCACTGTTATTTGTGCTTTCTCTTTTTTTCTTGAAATGTCTTAGTACAAGATTGTTACTTTAGCTTGTCTTTTAAAGGAAATTATTTTTGGCTTTGTTCATTATCTTGTTCTATACTTTAATGTCTTTTCTTCATTTTCTTATTTTCTTCCTTCTACATTTTTCAGGTACATTTTGCTGTTCTTTTTTAGGTACTTGAGGTACCTACTAAATTTGAATCTTTCTTATTATCTAATGTGTGTTTTTAAGGCTGGCTATTTTCTTCCTATTGCTTTAGTTGTATCCTACAGGTTTTAATTAATAGTTTTGAAATGTCATTTTATTAAAATATTTTATCATTTTATAATTTATTTGATGATGGATTCTATAGTAGTTCTTAATTTTTGAGGCAATGTTTCTAATTATGTAGTTAATTCTTGACTTAATTGTACTAAAATCAGAAGACATGTTTCTGTTCTTCTAAAATTTATTGTAACTTGTCTTTGTGACTAAGTTTAGAGTCAATATTTTAGCACTGTTTTGATTTTTCTAAACAGAAAGTGGAATGGTGCAATGGTCAATGCCCATAGACTCAGTTGCTCATCATATTTTTCAAGGCTAACTTGCTAATTTTTAGCTTTTTTCCAGTCAAGGCAAGAGCTATGTTAAAATTCCTCAAGTTGATTATGAGTTTGTTCATTCCCCGAACTGATTTTGTCAGTTTTTCCTCAAAATATTTTAAAAATATGTTACTAAGGCATAAATATAAAAGAATTTTTACTTGTACATGCCTTATTACCTCTAGTGCTTCTTTCTAGGAGCACAAGTCTCTAATGGTAGATATTAATATTTTAATTTTTAAAATCCCCCACATTTTAATTCAAATTTACTGAATCTCTCTCTCTCTTCTCTCTCCTCTCTTTCTTCACATCCCTCTCTCTTTCCCTCCCTTCCTTACCTCTTCTCTTCCTTTTGGTATAATATCCTATACCATATTTTCTAGCATTTCTTTTCTTACTTAAATATACAAAGCATCATTGTCTTATATTCTGTATTTGATAACTCTAATATCAGAATTTTTGTGTATTTAGTTTTACAATTTCTAATATTTAATTATTCCTTTTTGTCATTAGTTATCATTGACTGTGAATCAATCCAGGGTGGGGGGGGTACTTGTTCAGGTTTGAGATAAAGATGTGGTTCTTTAGAGAGAATTTGCACTTATCTTTGTCAAGTGTCTCAGGAGGATTGTTAGTTTAGGTATACTTTTGTAAAAATTCAGTTTGAGGCATATGGTATTGTTCTGTGGTGTGACTTTAAGACACAAATCCAAGAACTGACTTGATGTGGTTCTATCTCAAGGAAGTTCTCTTCTCCTCCACTTGCCCTCTGCTCTGTACCAGTCCTCTAGAAGAGGGAGCAGGGAGGCTTGACCTTGGGCCACTTTACACTAGGGCTGTAGTGGTTTGGAGTTGGTTTTTTGTGGGTAGCATGGAAACCAGGGCTTATCTTCAGTACTCAGGTCCTCAGAGACATGAAAAAGCAACAGCAGTGTTCCAATCAAAAGCAACTGAGATGTTCTGATTACTTCTGTTCCAACCCTTTATTTAAACTCTGATAATTCTGAACAATTTTGTCAAGGTTTCCACGATTTTAAGAAGAATTTTTAAAAATTTTACTAGTATTTAGTAGAATGAAAGGTCTGAACAAACTACACTAAATTTTTCTCAGAGATAGAATCTTAAGTAATATATTGACAAATACTAATACAATCTCCACAAATACAGTATGCTTCAGGGTTCAAAGAGTCATTTGATATTTAAAATGTAATGATATATTTAAGGTATGAATGGGATAATCTAGAAAAAATATTAAATTATCTGTATAGACAACAAAGTAACATTTAATGAAGCCCAGAAACAACTTCTGTTAAAATAAAATACCAGTATAATAAAAATTTTCAAGTAAAGTAGCAATAGAAGAATAATTTCCTAATAAGACAAAAATATATTTCTAAATGCAAAAGTTAAAATCATGACTAAATGGTATAAAACTGAAGGGAATTTTCAATTTGGATTCACCAAATTATAAAAAAATAATTTAGCATGTAAGAAATTGTCACTTTAGTAACAAAAAAGATGATTTGTTTAATTAATAGCATTGAAATAATTGATTAACTTTAGAAAGGAAATAAAGCCTGTTTTATATCATATCATACAACAAAATAAACTATGCATGTGTGAAGATTTAGATATAACTTCAATTTAAGTGTTCAAGATCAAACCTCAAAAATACTAGAAAAAAAAGAATGACTATTAATATCATCATGGAACTTGGGAAATCTTTCTAAGCATAATTCCAAAGATAAAGACCTTGAAGAAAAATCTTAATAGAACAGATACTTTAACTATCTTTAAGAAACTACCATAACAAAATTGAAACACTATGAATAAGGGCTGGGGATTTAGCTCAGTGGTTTCGCCACCTGCTGTACAAGCACAAGGATTCAAGTTCGATCCCTGGTACCAAAGAAAAAAAAAGAAACACTATGAATAAGCTAGGGAACACAAAAGGTTTGCAATGAAGTAATAGATAATATATTAGTTGCTCTTTGGTCTACAGGGTTACCATAACAAACTCCACAGCCCAGGTGGCTAAAACAGCAGAAATTTATTTTTTCACAGTTCTGGAGGCTGGAAGTACCAGATCAAAGTCCCAGTAAGGGTGGATTCTTCTGAAACCTCTCTTTGGCTCGTGGTGGGCTACTTCTCATGTTTCCACGGGGCTCTTCTCTATATACATATCCTTAATGTGTATTCCTCTTCTTATAAGGACACCAGTCCTTTGGAATTACTGCTCCAACCTTATGACTCATTTAACTCCAATCACTGTCTTCAAATACTGTCTCATTGGGGCTAAGGGCTTCAACATATGAAATTGGGGAAAAAATTTGTCCACAGTGGTTGCTATCTTTTTTAAATAAGTTTCTACAATCAATAAAGAAAATATGAAAACTACAATTATATGGACATAGGAAAAAAATTGAAAATCCACTGAAAAAAGTACAGATGCCCAGTTAGCCAAGGAAAGTGATACAATTTACTTCTTATCAAGATATGGCTTACTTGGGCTGGGGATTTAGCTCAGTGGCACCACGCCTGCCTTGCAAGCACAAGGTCCTGAGTTCAATCCCCAGTACTGCCAAAAAAAAAAAAAAAAGATATGGCTTACTAAACTCTCAGCAATGGAACATTTTTGCTTATCAGATTAGTAAAAATTGAAATATTAATAATTAATAAACTCAGAGAATTAATGATTCACTTTCATGATAAAATTTGACTATTGTCTGTTAACTCAGAGTTAAAACTGTATTTACATTTTGGAAGTGTACAAATAATTGATTGAAAATTATTCTTTATACCTGAGTTAGCTATAACTAGAAGGTACATTACAGATGATGAGAAAATTTGGAATCTAAAATATTAGTTTTATTTTAAGCTTTTAAATTAAAAATCTCTCCTTGATTTAAGTATGAAAATATTGACTAAAAGAAAAAAAGTCTAGCTAATTGCTTTCTTTTTATGGTACTGGGGATCAAACTCAGGACCTTGCCCTTGCAAGGCAGGCACAGTGCCACTGAGCACTGATCTAAATCCCCAGCCCAAGGTAATTTTTTTTTTTTTTTTGTACTGGTGATTGAACTCGGGACTTGAACTTGCAAGGCAGACAGCAGAACCACTGAGCTAAATCCCCACCCATGGTTATTGCTTTTTAAAAAGTGAACTTCAGAGAAAAGGAGACATCTGAGCCAACTGCCAACAATCCCAGCACAGAGTAGGAGGGTTTTGGGCTGACATACCACTGCTCCCAGCACAGAGGAGGAGGCTTGCAAGGCCAATGTGCCATCGCTCCCAGCACAGAGGAAGTGAAATGTGAGGGCTCCAGCAGCAGCCCCGCCCCTTGAAATGAGAAGAAAAATGAACAAGCCTCAAAACCAGACCTCCAGATCACCTACAGCAACCCCAAAAGGAAATGAGATGGAAAACTCTGAAACTGAACCACATGGACTCCCTGAACTGTCAATAAAAGAGCATCTGGAAAAAATGAAATAAGAAATAATTTCTCAAATAACATCAGAGATTGGACCCATAGTGCAAGATATGACTAATAAATCTAGAGAGGACACAGATAAAAAAAATAGAGGAGTTGGGGAACATGATGGAATTCCCAACCTAGGAAACAAATGGAATCTATAAAAGAGATGCAAACAGATTTCCAGAAGATTAAAAGCTCCATTGAGAGTCTACACAGCAAAGGAGACCATGTGAGACAGAATTTCAGATATAGAAGACAAGATTGCAATTAGTGACCAGGAAAAGAAAAATTTCTTTGAAATCATAAGGGACCATGAGAAATCAATCCAGCAGCTGCCAAACAATGCAAAGAAGAAAAACATAAAACTCCTCAGAGTCCATGAAGAAATAGGAGAGAGTGCAGCTGACATAAAACAACTATTCACAGAAGTAATGTCAGAAAACTTCCCAAGCAGGGGAAAAGAACTTGACATACAGATAAGTGAGGCATATAGGACTCCAACTAGCCTTAATAAAAAAAAAAAAAAACTATACATAGGCATACAATTGTTAAGATTCCAGAAAACCAACAGAAAAACAAAGTTCTACAAGCAGTTAGAGAAAAGAAACAAATCACAAACAAAGGAAACCCCATCAGAATCACATCAGACTTCTCAACATAAACTCTCAAGGCAATAAGAGGTTGGACTGATGTATTTCAAGCCCTAAAGGAAAACAGCCTCCAATTCAGATTGATGTACCCTGCAAACTATCTTTCAAAATTGATGGTGAAATAAGACACTTTCATTACAAAGAGCACCTCAGGAACTTCATAAATACCAAACTAGTACTCTAAAAATTTTAGACACTATCCTAGGAAAAGACAATGAGGATCACAACCCCAGGAAGCCTAGCAAAATGAATCCATCGGGAAGAGAAGATATTAAATGCAAAGGGTTAGAACCCAACAGAAAGAAAAAGTCATGACAAGGATAAGTCAATACATATCTGTTATAACCATCAATGTTAATGGTCTCAACTCACCAATCAAAAGAAATAGACAGGCAGAATGGGAAAAGAAGCAAGATCGAACAATATGCTACATACAAGAAACACACTTAACTCAAAAAGAAACTCATAGACTGAAAGTTAAAGGCTGGAAAACAATACTCCATGTGACAGGAACCCCCCCAAAAGAAGTAGCTATCCTCTTTGCAGATCAAGTGGATTTCAAAGCAATACTGATTAAGAGAGACAAAGAAGGAGACTACATACTTGTAAAGGGAACAATCCAAGAGGAAGAGATGACAATCATAAATATCTATGCACCAAACATTAGTGCACCCAACTACATAAAACAAATAAATAAAAGACATGAAAAATCATATAAGCACTAATATAATAGTAGTGAGGGACCTCAATACCCTACTGCCACAAGTGGATAAATCAACTAAACCAAAAACAAGCAACAAAATACTAGAACACAATCAAAGTCTTGAAGAAATGAACTTAGCAGATGTTTACAGAGTGTTCTACCCCATAAAATCAGAATACACATTCTTTTCAGCTGCACACGGGTGATACTCCAAAACATACCACATACTCGCTCATAGAACATATTTAAGTACGTGCAAGGGAATAGAACTTATTCCCTGTATATTATCCCTATATATTATATTATCTGTGCAATGAAACTGGAGATCAATAGCAAAAGAAACCGCAAAAATTTCATAAACACATGGAAATTGTAAAACACACTTCTAAATAACCAGTGGATCACAGTGGAAATTCAAGAAGAAACCAGACAGTAGCTACAATTAAATGACAAGGTCAATACAACATATTGGAATCTGTAGGACACAATGAAAGCAGTATTACGAGGGAAATTCATAGCATTGAATACTCATATTAGGAAAACAGAGGCCAATTAAACAACCTGATGCTGAACCTCAAGCTTCCAGAAAAAGAAGAGCAGGAAAAACCCAAAGCTCATACAAGGAGGAAATTATAAAAATCAGAGCAGAAATCAATGCAATGGAGACTAACAGGACAATACAAAAAATCACTGAAGCCAAGAGTTGGATCTTCAAAAGAATAAACAAAATTGATAAACCCTTAGGCAACCTTATTAGAAAAAGGAAAAAATAGATCCAAATCCATGCAATTAGGAATGAAAAGGGTGAAATTATAACGGACCCAGCAGAAATCCAGAGCATCATCAATACCTACTTCAAGAACCTATGTGCCAATAAGATGGAAAACACAGAAGAAATGGACAGATTCCTAGATACATATGAATTACCAAAGTTGAACGAAGAAGACCTAAAGATTCTAAACAATCAAATATCAATCAACAAAAATGAAAATGTATTTACATACTTCCAAACTAAGAAAATCCTGGGTCCTGATGGGTTCACCACTGAATTCCACAAGACATTTACAGAGGAACTACTGCCACTACTGTTTAAACTCTTCAGTGAAATTGAAATTGAAGCAATGCTAATAAATTCATTCCTGGAGGCAAGCATCACCTTGATCCCCAAAGCAGAGAAAGACCCAACTGAAAAAGAGAACTATAGGCCAATCTCACTAATGAACATAGATGCAAAAATCCTTAATAAGATACTGGCAAGTAGAATACAGATCATCAAGATGATCATACACCCTGAGCTAGTGGTATTCATCCCAGGGATGCAGGAATGGTTCAACATATGCAAATCAATAAATGCAATACACGATATCAATAGAGCCGAGGACAAAAACAATATGATCATCTCAATAGACACAGAAAAAGCATTTGACAAAATCCAACATGCATTTATGTTTAAAACCCTACAAAAATTGGAATAGACAGTCTCTACCTCAATCTGATAAAAGCCACCTATGAAAACCCAACAGCCAATATCATACTAAATGGTCAAAAACCGGAATCCTTCACACTAAATTCAGGAACAACACAAGGATGTCCACTATCACCACTCTTGTTCAATACAGTCTTGGAAACATTAGCCACAGCAATTAGACAAGAGAAAGAAATAAAGGAATAAAGATAGGAAATGAAGAAGTCAAATTGTCATTATTTGCAGATAACATGGTACTCCATATAGAAGACCCCAAGAACTCCACCAAAAGTCTTCTAGACTTAATAACCAAATTAAATAAAGTAGCTGGATAAAAGGTCAACACACAAAAATCAATTGCTTTCCTCTACACAAACATCAGGCTCACTGAGAGAGAAATAGGGCAAACAATTCCCTTCACAATACCATCCAAAAAACTGAAATACTTAGGAATCACCCTAACAAAAGAAATCAAAGACCTCTTCTCTGAAAACTAAAGCACTTTGAAAAGAGAGATTGAAGATGATATCAGAAAATGGTAAGACATCTCCTGCTTCTGGGTAGAAAGAATCAAGCTAGTGAAAATGGCCATACTTCCAAAACTGCTATATAGATTCAATGCAATCCCAATTTCAATCCCAGCAGCATACTTCACAGACCTGGAGAAAACAATCCAAAAATTCATTTGGAACAAGAAGAGACCCAGAATAACAAAAGCAATTCTAGGTAACAAAGACATGGCAGGGGGTATTATAACCCCCAAGTTGAAAATGAAACTTTTTATCACAAAGCTACTGTGATAAAAACAGCATGCTGCCGGCAAATAAACAGAACTGAGGACCAGTTGAACAGATTAGAAGATGCAGAAACAACTCCAGTAACACTCAGCTACATCACCTTTGACAAAGGAGCCAAACACCCTCACTGGAGGAAAGATAGCCTCTTTAATAAATGGTGCTGGAAAAATTGGGTTTCAACTTGCCAAAGACTAAAACTAGACCTATATCTCTCACCATGCACTAAACTAAAATCTAAATGGATTAAAGATCAGAAATACTAAAACAGCTGGAAGAGTTTAGGAAGAACTCTTGAAGACATTTGTGTAGGAAAAGATTTTATGAACAAAATCTCAGTTGCCCATGAACTAGCACAAATAATCAACAGTGGGATGTTTTACTAAAAAGCTTCTGCACAGCAAGAGAAACCACAAGCAGTGTGAAGAGACAACCCACAATGTGGGAAAAAATTTTCACCAGCTGTACCTCAGACAAAGGTCTATTATCTAGAATCTATAAATAACTTTAAAAAATCAGACTTCCCAAATTTAAAGACCCAATCCAAAAATGGGCATCTGAAATGAACAGACATTTCTCACACAAAGAAGTAGAAATACCAAATAAACACATGAAAAAATGTTCAACATCACTGGTCATTCGAGAGATGCAAATGAAAACAACACTGAGATTACACCTCATCCCAGAAAGAATGGCTGCTATCATGAAATCAACCAATTACAAATGCTAGTGGGGCTGTGGAGAAAGAGGAACCCTACTCCACTGCTGGTGGGATGCAGACTGGTGCAACTACTGTGGAAATCAGTATGAAGTTACCTCAGAGAACTAGGACTGAAAGTCCCATTTGACCCAGCTATTCCCCTGCTGGGTATCTTCCCCAAAGAATTAAAAGAATCATACCACAGTGATATATGTGTACCCATGTTCATAGCAGTGCAATTTATAATAGCCAAAACTTAGAACCAGCCCAGTTTCCCATCAACTGGATACTGGATAAAGAAAATATTTTTTTTAATAAAATGGAGTACTACTCAGCCATAAAAAATGAGAAATTAGAGAAATTTATTGCTAAATGGATGCACATTGAGGCCATACTCTTAAGTGAAATAAATAGGACACACGTGTAAATACCGAATAGTTTCTCTAGCTTGAGAAACTGAAGGTGTAAATAAGGACTAAAAGGTATAATAGATAATGTGAAATAGGAAGAAAAGGGGCAAAGGGAAAGGGAAATGGGAAGGGTAGGGGAAAGGAAAGAAGGGAATGAAATTAATATGAGAAAAGGAAAAACTGGAAACAAAGTCTTTGTAAATAGGGAGGAATGGAAAGGGAGAAAGAAAAAAAATAAAAAGTGCACTTCAAAGAAGATGATTTCTTATACTGATAGGGAAATTATGTTGTTTAATTAAAATATATGGTATAAAAATACTAGAGTGCCTTCATATCATTGTTTACAATAATTCTATTTAGCCATATATGTAGTGAAATAAAATAAAAAATATTAAAGTTTATAATTCTGATAGTTGTAAAAATGATGAGAAATTTTAATGCTGTGTTTTAATATGTGCAAGCATCCACAGAAGTGCACTATTGACAGAACTTTTCTCAGAAACTTATTCAAGGATGTGCACCAGTCAATGGAAAATTAATAACCATAGAGGAGAGAAGAAGGCTGTGCACATGATTTATGGCAAATAGTAATTAACATTTAAGCTTATAAATCAAATAGTAAAGTTTACAATTCATAGCAAAACAGCTTGTGAGACTTCTAATTTAACAACTGTAATTAATCATAAAATATTTGTACTGAGTCCAAAGTTGTTTAGTAGAGAGTTAGTTTCATACTGTGAAACATCTACAAAAAGGAAGACTCCTGAGAGATGAGGTCATTCAAAGAGGTCAAAGGCCCACATTCTCTTGAGAAGCTTCTGGCATAATCCTAGATGAACTTTGCCTCATGGAACCACTTAAATGTGTAGAGAACATCATTAAGTGACCATTCTAACTCTCCCTATGCTGTAAGATTAGTTTATTGGCAGCTCATACTGTGATTGATACATTCATATTATGTCACAAAAGCCAAAGAAGCTGTAAATGTAAAATAAATATTTGCTTTAAAAATAAACTTTGGGGATTACTTATTTGATTAATAATTTAGTCATCATTTTAAGTATTAAAAAAGCTATACACAAATGATGACAAAGGTAAAACTTTAAAAATGCTTCCTCTGAGAGGAAGGATATATAGCAATTGGCAAAAGCTTTTATTCCCTCATCAATTGAAAACATTGAGAATAAATTAGAATGTCATCAGGCCAGTCCTATAAAAAGTTCTTGGGATAATCAAGTAATAATATCCAAATTGTAAATGCTTCACCTGGACTAATATTTCTTTGATGTCAAGATTTATTATATGGTTGATTTACCTAGAGGTGTGCCTGTAATATTTCATACGAGCCTATCATATAGCATTCAAATACTTAAACTCTAAACATGAATTAGTATCCATGGGAAGAATTATCTGTAATCAATTAATACCATTTGTCAGCTGTAAATCGTATTTTAATTTTAAGACACAGGTTGCTTACCTTATGAAAGTCACTATGTAGGAGATAATATCCTGGAATTTCTCAATATTGTTTAAAATTCAAATATTTTCAATTCCCAGCAGAAATTTGCCCTAGTTAATATTTTTAAGGAAACAGTCAATTAATTTAAGGTAAGTGATTTGTTCCCACAATAGTACTACAAAGAACCTGATTAGTAGGCTTGATAATTACTGGCTCTTAGCTATTGATGACCAAAGCCACTACATTTATAAAATAGCTGAATAACAGAGAACTACAAATCAGAGACAGAGAAGATCCACCAACCTACATTCATCAGAATGGCATATATAGGGTTTTCAAAGATGAAAGTTTGCTGTTGGCTTCGGATCTTCTGGCTTAATTCAGACTGCCATAATGTAAATCCATGTGTGAAACTGCAACCTTACTAAGAAATGTGTCAGGTGAAATGTATACATCCTTGCATCAATCCCAAGTGAACATGCTTAATTTTTTTTTCTTTTTGGTTCCAGGGGATCAAATTCAGGGCCTTGCGCTTGAGAGGCAGGTGCAGTGCCACTGAGCTTAATCCAATGAATATGCTTAA
This sequence comes from Heterocephalus glaber, assembly GCF_053883595.1. NCBI lineage: Eukaryota > Metazoa > Chordata > Mammalia > Rodentia > Bathyergidae > Heterocephalus > Heterocephalus glaber. The sequence continues at coordinate 13,585,328 of NW_028258344.1, forward strand.
TTTATGGATGTGTCTAATTAAATGAATTAAATTCTACTAATTCAAAGGGAAAATATTTATCACTGACAGTAAACTTATATAATGTTTTTCAAAAATTTTTAAAGTGCTTTTTGTATATTTCCTGTATTGTTTGTACTATTGAATTTGTCTCACAGACATTACCAGTTCATGTATAAATGACCCAGAAAGAGATGACAATCAATTCTTCATCCTAAAGCCATTTAATTAACCTTTAATATTTGGCAGCTGAGTCTGTGGGCTCCACTGAAATGCACACATGTGTGAAGTGGGTTTATATATAGATGATGCTAATATCAATCAGTAATATTTCATCATTTCTCTTTTATGAGAGTATGCCAAGTTTACTGAGAGTAAGTTTTGGTATGTCTAAGGGAAAAGGAGAGGTTTTGAATCTGGGAAAGTCTAAAATAAATCTTGATTGAGGAGGCTTACGTTGCAGGAAAACATCAAATGATAAAGAAAAAGAGGAAGAAAATCAACACAGAACACAACACAATGATATTGAATTTCAGTAACAAACCATGTCTTATTCATATTCTTACCTTTCCTCATGGTGAGCTCTACCTGACAGTCAAATGTTCCAGGAAGTCCTGAACAAATTCTTATGTGGATGGTGCCAAACCTACAAAGAAATTATCCAAAATTGACTTATATGCCAGTTATTCAGAATCTAGGTAACACTTCCCCAAACAGTGCATTAACTCATAGGTAGTGTGCTAGTCCAACTCTGAAATTTTATTTAAATAATAATAAACATGTAATGTCTATTATTTATTGTTACACAATAAATCACCACACACCTTAATAAGAATACTTTTTAAAAATTATTTCTCAAAATCCCATGAGTTAATTGGTTTTTCAACTTGATGTGATGTTTTCTTAAATTGTAGTTTTCTGCATGCTGGAGGGGTGAGCCTATCCAAAATGTCACGTTCACATGGCTGGCAGTGGATGCTGGCTCTTGGCTGGGAGTTCAGCTGGCTGATACCCAAAGCATTTGCTTTGCTCATGTCCTCTCTTTAGACTTGGCTTCTTTCAGCATGATTGTTGGTTCCAAGAGGGAGCATCCCAAAAGCAAAAGAGGCACAAAAAAGAAGTTGCTCAACCATTAAGTGTCATGCCCAGAACTGACAGAACATCACTTTAGCTATATTCTATCAAACAGCTGTGCTAACCAAACTATTATTTCAGGGGGCAGAGAAACAAACTCTATCTCTTGATGGGAGAAATGTAGGTTACATTTCAGGAGAGAATATGACCATCTATGGAAAATATGGCAATCTGCAATTGCCACTGTTAATACAACCAAGTGAGAGAGCTGTCAGGTACTGTTCAAATTGAGAACCTTAGGAGTCCACACTCAGCACAACTGGACCTATCTAAATTTTAGTTACGTTCTCTAAAACATATTATAGCCAGTATAAAAATCTCATATTTAGCACCTATTATGTGTCAGATTCTTTAGAAGTGATTTATGCACATTTGTTTATTTAATCATAATATCAGTTTGATGAGATAAATTCTATTATTATTCCTATTCGACAGAAAAGAAGATGAAATATAAAGAGATCAAAGAACTTGTACTAGGTGAGCAGAGGGAATGACAGTGGAAATTTTATTCATTTTCATTGCTTCCTAACAAATTTCCACAAATCTATTGGCCTTCTATAACACACATTAACTAGATCACAGTAGCTGTAGATCAGAAGTCTGGGCATAGCATAGCTGGAGTCTCTGCTCAAGGCCTGAAATCAGAGCACTGGCTGAGGCTACAGTTCTATCTGAAGCTCAAGGGCTTTTCTAAACTCACAGGTCTTCGGAAGAATTTGTTTTCTTGCATGTAGAAAACTAAAATCTCAAGTTTTCTTCTAGCTACCAGGGAATACTCTCAGCAACTAGAAGGCGCCATCAGTTTGTGGTCTCATTTCATAGGATAGGTGGTTTCTTTGATCAAGGCTAGCCAAATGAGCTCTCTGACCTGTCTGTGACCTGCTGGAGAAATTTTAGCTCTACTGGATAACTTCCCTGGTTTACCAACTGAATTGGGAACAGAATTATATCCACAAAAATCCCTTCATACCTGGAGCTAGATTAATGTTTGACTGAACATGGAGGAAAGATGTGAGTACATCAGAGGCCAGGAATTTGGAAGGATGGAGAAACTTAGAATTCTGCTACTTCCAAAGTGTTAAGTAGCATGACATATATGTAGGAGAAGTTATATGTAGGACTCATGGACCTGCCCTGTCAGACTATATCCTATAGTTCAGTGTTTGTAGAGTGGCTTCTATCCCTTCTGCCTAAGAGTTACCAGATGTGTTTGTTAAAAATAGAGATGGAAAATTTAAATATATTTATTCATGTAATAAATATCTCAGGTTCACAGAAGTGAGCTGAGCATTATCCTCAGTCAGTGATATGAAATCATCATTTTCCATTTATGAGATGCATTGTTGTATTATATTAATATTTCCTCTTCATGCCAATTCTCATTGCTACTCCGAACCCCTATAATCACAGACGCTCTAGCACTGTATACATAAGATTGTGCTGTTAATCCTCTTCTATATATTTACTAATTACATTCACATCTTTGAAAAATACATGTTGTTTTATGTGTGTATTCTATTAGGGTTTTTTTTACTAATATGACATTTGCTATGAATCTCATCTGGTTTGTTTTTACTCCACTGGTCACTTTCACTTTCTGACTGTGGAAAATTGTCCTACTCAGAACCACCTTGTGCACATAGACTCCTCTGTGGATGGAAATCTGGATTATCTCCAACTTCTTGTGATCACATCCTTTGTTCTCTTATGTGTGAGTATCTGATATATCCAGGAATGAACTTGCTGTGTTACACCATACAATATATACATACTCAATTTCATTAAGTGCTATCAGATTTGTCTCCAGAAATCCTGCACTAATCATAACTTTCCGTCAGAAGTGCTTGAAAACTGTTTTCCTACATGGTTCTACATAGCAAGTATTTAAAAAAGCTTTTGGCATCCAAGTGAGTTTTAAAATGGATCATGTTAGTCAAAGAATATTAATTTGGTTGTTAGTGAACTTGAATATTTCTTTGTATAATTTACCCCGTGTTCTTTTGAGTATTTTATGCTTTTTTGTCTTATTCTATAGAGTTCTTATAAGCTTTTGAATCATTTGAAGTTGTAAAGATTGAAAATGACTTATTTTTGATGGTTCAACATACATAAATCAATAAATGCAATACATTATATTAACAGAGACAATGACAAAAACCATATGATTATCTCAGTAAATGCAGAAAAGGCATTTGACAAAATCCAACACCGATTCATGATAAAAAACCCTATAGATAATTGGAATAGATGGTCTTTATCTTAAACTGATAAAAGCCATATATGAAAAACCAACAGCCAACATCATACTAAATGGTCAAAAATAGAAATCCTTCACACTTAAATCAGGAACAACACAAGAATGTCCACTATCACCACTCATGTTCAATATAGTTCTAGAAACATTAGCCACAGCAATTAGACAAGAAAATAAATAAAAGGAATAAAGAAAGGAAAGAAAGAAGTTAAACTGTCATTATTTGCTGACAGTATGATACTCTACATAGAAGACCCAAAAAACTCTGCCAAAAGACTTCTAGTCTTAATTGACAGATTCAGTAGAGTAGCAGGATACAAGGTCAACACTCAAACATCTTGTACACAAATATTAGACTCACTGAGAGAGAAATTAGGGAAACAATTCCTTTCACAATAGCATTCCCCAAAAAAAGAAATATCTAGGAATCAGCCTAACAAAGGAAGCAAAAGACCTCTACACTGAGAACTACAGTAAAAAAAGAGATTGAAGAGGATATAAGAAAATGGAAACACATCCCCTGTTCCTGGATAGGAAGAACCAATATAGTGAAAATGGCCATACTTCCAAAATTGCTATATAGATTCAATGCAATCCCAATTGAAATCCCAACAGTATATTTCACAGAACTAAAGAAAATAATAGAAAAAATCATTTGGAACCCAAAGAGATCTAGAATAGTAAAAGCAATTCTATGCAAAAGGGACATGACAGCAGGTATCACAATCCCCAACTTGAAACTCTACTGCAAAGCTACTGTGATAAAAACAGCATGGTACTAGCAAAGAAACTGACCTGTGGATCAGTGGAATAGATTAGAAGATACAGAAACAACTCCAGACATACTCATCTGTAGGGAACAGGGGAAGGGGACATTACCAGAACCTCTGCAGTGAGTCCTGGTCTCCTGAAAGCCACGGCAGCACACAGCAAATTACAGGAAAGGTAGAAAAATGACACTGAGAAGAAGCTGAGCTTTGGGTCTGATCAGCGCTGCTCTGGGCAGCAAAGACAAAAGCCCCCAGCTTACTGCACCTTTTATTCAGTACGTTGGGAGAAACAAAGGTAACAAATGGCTCGCAGAGAGTTCAGTACATCTGCGTAAACAAGATGGTAAAGGTCCAAGAACAATGAGGAACTGAGTAGATGTTTTGTTCCTCCTAGGATGTTTTCAGCTCCCAGGATGTTTCTTGTTCTGGAGAATCACAGCATCACCAGATCACTGAGGTCTCAGTTGTGACCGGAGGCCAAAATGCAATTATGTCTTGGAATTCCATCGCTGGGCTGTAGGCAGGATAACTAGGCTAACCAAACGATTTTTCCCTAAAATTATGTAGCATTGCTCCTGACACTCATCTACCTCATCTTTGACAAAGGAGCCAACCATCCTCACTGGAGGAAAGATAGCCTCTTTAATAAATGATGTTGGAAAAACTGGATTTCAACCTATCAAAGATTAAAACTAGACCCATATCTATCACCACGCACTAAACTAAGATCAAAGTGGATTAAAGATCTAAATATTAAAAGAGAAACACTAAACTTGCTGGAAGATAAGTTAGGTAGAACTCTTGAAGACATTGGCATAGGAAAAGACTTTAGGAGCAAACCCTCAGTAGCACAGGAACTAGCTCAAAGAATCAACAACTGGGATCTCATCTTATTTAAAAAAACTTCTGCACTGCAAGAGAAACCACCAACAGATCTAAGAGACAACCTACAATGCAGGAAAAAATTTACCAGCTGTTGCTCAGATGAAGGACTACTATCTAGGATATATAAATAACTGAAAGAAATCAGACCCCCCAAATATAAAGACCCAATTCAAAAATGGGCATCTGAAATGAACAGACATTTCTCAGACAAAGAAATAAGAGCAGCAAATAAACATATGAAAAAATGGTCAACATTGCTGGTCATTTGAGAGATGCAGACGAAAACAACACTGAGATTTCACCTCACCCCAGAAAGAATAGCTGATATCAAGAAATCAAGTAAAAACAAATCCTGGTGGTGTTGTGGGGAGAAAGGAACTCTTCTCCATTTTTGGTGGGAATGCAGACTCATGCAACCACTGTGGAAATCAGTATGGAGATACCTCAAAGAACTTGGACTGGAAGTCCCATTTGACCCAGCTATTCCCCTGCTGAGTATCTTCCCCCAAAGAATTCAAAGAATCATATCAAAATGATATATGTGCACCCATGTTCATAGCAGCACAATTTGTAATAGCCAAAACTGGGAAGCAGCCCAATTACCCATCAACTGGAGACTGGATAAAGAAAATAAGGGTTTTTTTTTTAATAAAACATAGCACTACTCAGCCATAAAAAATGAGAAACTAGAGATTTATAGCTAAATGGATGCATGAAGAGGCTATACTCTTAAGTGAAATAAATAGGACACAGGTGTAAATACCAAATAGTTTCTCTGGTGTGAAAAACTAAAAATGTAAATAAGGATCAAAATGTATAATTGATATTGTGAAATAGGAAGAAAAGGTCTAAAGGAGTAGGGGAAGTGGGAAGGGTAGGGGAAAGGAAAGAAGGGAAAAGAAAAAATATGAGAAAAGTAAAAAATGGAGAAAAAAAGTCTTTGTAAATAGGGAAGTGGAGAGGGGATGAAGGGAGGGCAGGGGAATGGGGAAAAAATAAGAACCAAGATACATCACATAAAGGTAAGAGATCCCAATGATGAATGTAACTGTATTGTATACCTAAAATGTACCAATAAACTTAATGGGGAAAAAAGAGAAAATGCCTTATTTTGATACCTATTTCTTCATTTTGTCTTTAATGTCCTTTGTTGATGTCCTTTGTTGACAACTATGTTATCAAATTGCTGAATGTGTATGTGTTTATGTCTGGTCAGAAAATTATACATTTTATTTCCTTCTGCTTTTAACTTTATATATGTACCTTTCACAGCTTGATCTCCAATTTTTTTGGATTTATATCTGGTGTGAGACAGGGATCTAACTTTCTATCTTCCCTGTATGATTATTCCACATTCTTTACTGAATTGATTCTCATTTCCAAGACTTGTGTAGTCCATCTCTACTAAGTTGTCACATACATAAAAGGGTGAACTCTGAGTTCTCTATTCTGTTCAACATGCCTACCTCACAGTTGCTGCACCAGTATCACAGTATATCAATTAGTTTGGCTTATATTTTGTCCATACCTAATAAAGCTCTCTTTCTTTGCTTTTCCCCCCAAAATGAATTTCCTTGGAACTTTATTCATTTATACACAGTTTAGAATCTATTTACAAATTTCAAAAATAGACATACAAATTTGCTTCAGTGACTCGGACCTGCTACAGTGCATATGCTGTGCATCGCTTAGCCAAGATGCCAAAGGAGACACAGACCCAGGATCAGCCTATGGAAGAGGAAGAGGTGGAGACATTTCCCTTCCAGGCAGAAACTGCCCAGTTGATGTCACTGATCATCAACACTTTCTACTCAAACAAAGAAATCTTCCAGAAGGAGCTGATTTCAAATTTGTCAGATGCTCTAGACAAAATTAGGTATGAAAGCCTGACAGATCCCAGTAAACTGGACTCTGCCAAGGCGATGCACATTAATCCTATTCCAAACAAGCAAGATTGCACCCTCACCATCATAGATACTGGAATTGGAATGACCAAGACCAACTTGATCAATAACCTGGGCACCATCGCCAAGTCGGAGACCAAAGCTTTTATGGAGGCTTCTCAGGCTGGCGCTAACAATTCCATGATTGGCCAGTTCGGTGTGGGATTCTACTCTGGATACTTACTTGGTTGCAGAGAAAGTGACTGTGATCACCAAGCATAACGATGATAGGCAGTACACCTGGGAATCTTCAGCAGGTGGGTGCTTCACAGTGAGGACTGACACAGGTGAACCTCTGGGCCAAGGAACAAAGGTTAGCCTCCATCTGAAAGAATACCAAACTGAGTGCTAGGGAGAAAGAAGAATAAGAGAGTTTGTGAAGAAACATAAGAAACATTCTAAGCTTATTTGCTATCCTATTACCCTTTTTGTGGAGAAGGAACAAGATAAAGAAGTGAGTGATGATGAAGCTGAAGAAAAGGAAGATAAAGAAAAAGAAGAAAAGGAGTCTGATAACAAACTTGAAATAGAAGCTGTTGGAGGAAAAGGAGAAGGAGAGGAAGAGGGAGAGGGAGAGGAGGAGGAAGAAGAAGGAGGAGGAGGAGGAAGAGGAAAGAAGGATGGTACATTGATCAAGAAGAACTGAACAAAACAAAGCCCATTTGGATCAGAAACCCTAATGAGAGAGTTCTGTAAGAGCTTGACCAACGATTGTGAGGATCACTTGGTGGTGAAGCATTTTTCCATTGAAGGACAGTTGGAATTCAGAGCTTTTCTTTTTGTCCACAAAGAGCTCCTTTTGACCTGTTTGAAAACAGAAAGAAAAAGAACATTAAGTTGTAAGTCTGAAGAGTTTTCATAATGGACAACTGTGAGGAGCTGATTCCTGAATAACTGAATTTCATCAGAGGGGTGGTGGACTCTGAGGATCTCCCTCTAAATATTTCCTAGAAAATGTTGCAACAAAGCAAAATGTTCAAAGTCATCAGAAAGAATTGGGTCAGAAAGCACTTAGAATTGTTCATCGAACTGGCAGAAGATGAGGAGTACTACAAGAATTTCTATGAGCAGTTTTCTAAGAATATAAATCTTGGAATACAGGAAGACTCTCAGAATCGTAAGAAACTTTCAGAGCTTTTACAGCACTACACATCTGCTTCTGGGGATGAGATGGTTTCCCTGAAGGACTATTGCACCAGGGTGAAGGAGAACCAGAAGCACAGGTATTACATCACAGGTGAAATCAAGGACCAAGTAGCTAATTCAGCCTTTGTGGAATGTCTTCAGAAGCATGGCTTAGAAGTGATCTATATGATTGAGACCATTGATGAGTACTGTGTCCAACAGCTGAAGGAGTTTGAGGGGAAAACTTTAGTGTCAGTCACCAAAGAGGGCTTGGAACTTCCAGAAGATGAAGAGGAGAAAAAAAAAAAAAAAAACAGGAAAAAAAAAGACAAAGTTTGAAAACATCTGCAAGATCATGAAAGACATCTTGGAGAAATATGTTGAAAAGGTAGTTGTGTGAAACCGTTTGGTGACATCCCCATGCTGTATTGTCACAAGTACATATGGCTGGGTGGCAAACATGGAGAGAATTGTGAAAGCCCAAGCCCTAAGAGACAACTCAATGATGGATTATATGGCAGAAAAAAAGCACCTGGAGATCACCCCTGACCACTCCATCATTGAGACCTTGAGGCAAAAGTCTGAGTTTGACAAGAAAAAGTCTGTAAAGGATCTGGTCATCTTGCTTTATGAAACTGTGCTCCTGTCCACTGGCTTTAGACACACATGAACAGGATTTACAGGATAATCAAGCTGGGTCTTGGTATTGATGAGGATGATCCCACTGCTGACGAAACCACTGCTACTGTCACTGAAGAGATGCCGTCCCTCAAAGGAGATGACGACATGTCACTCATGGAAGAAGTTGACTAAACTCTGTCCAAAGAATGATTCAGCAGATTGAATCATGATGATTCAAGATGATTCAAGAATGATTCAGATGCGTGCTCAGTACTCTACCTTCATTTCCACTGATAATATATTTTCAAGGAATTTTTTGTTAACTTTTAAGTTGATAATGGCATGATAACTGCTTAAGAAGAAGAGAAAATTTCTTTCTACTTTTAAGTGATATTGTGATACTTTAGGCACTAAAGCAGAGCTAGTAATGCCTTTTCAACTTGGTTTATTTTAACAGGTTAAGATGTTTGTGGTAAGACATGTAACTTACTAACTCTGTGAGGTCTAAAGTGTTTAGTTATCAAGCTGGATTCCTTAGAAGACCAAATCTTCTGTCTCTGAAGTGTTGCGATATCTTAATATTTGAAGGAATATTTGTTACAATAGCTTGAGTTTTCATCTTGCAGGATCTACTTTTCTAAAACTTTTCCCCCTCTAGTTTCTATTCTGCATGTACTAGGCTTCTAGTATTAAGTAAGTTAAACTGAAACAACTTGATGGCAGAAACTCCATGGGGCTTGTTTTCCAAAGAAAAGTATTGTTTAGAAAAATAAACTAAACTTCCTAGGTATACTGGAATGCTGTTTGATAAATAATTTGGAACAAGGCTTGTGAGTGGAAATGGAGTACCCAGGTCACATTCTGCTTTAAGAGGTAACAGATACAGATAAGCTAAAAAAAAGAAAAAAAAAAAAGCAGATATACAAATTCTCTGGGAATTTTATTGTGTTATACATATACAATAATTCAAGAAAAATTGTCACTGTACAACCTTTTTCAGAGGTTTTAAAATTTTATATTGAGTGTTTTGTAAATTATTTAGGCTTATCCTTAGACCTTTTTTGTTTTAAGTTTTAGTTTTTTGCTCTGTGACTTGCGTCAAATTTTCCACTATTCTTTCTGCTGCTTATTTCTGTTGTAAGTAAATGCATTTTTGTTTGTTTAATTGGTGCTTTGGAGGAGGTGTTGGTGATTTGATAACATTGCTGAACTCTGTTATTTTCTCATTGTAACAAATGTGTTCAAGAGGACAGTTAGGAACAATGTTCAAAAATAAACCACAAAGGAGAGAAACCTATTAAGGCCCTTGCACAGTGACCTGAATTAGGCATAGTTTTGAAAGAAAAAAGAGGAAATGAATCTCAGATTCCAAAATTTTTCTCCTTAAACTTGCTACACACATATAATTTTTTCAATATATTATCTTAGATGTCATAATAAAACATTGTATGTTTCCATAACAAGATTCTATAACACACTGTGAATCTTTTTAGTATTTATGAAACTTTTGAAAAACTGAGTAATATTTTATATAGTTCTGCTTTTTCACATAAACATTTTCACTTTATTGATTCTTTAAAAAAATGTGGTTAAGTGTTCAACAATTTTCTTTTTACTGTTATATTTTGTAGCATACAATATGTATATATAGAACAGGGAACAAATCATCATTCTACAGTTTGATAAATCCTCATGATGTGAAAACATTGGTACAAATAGCAGCCAGATGAAGAAATACAAAAATAAGCATACTTTTGAATGTTTAGATTATTTCTAATTTTCCAACACATAAAACTTTATTTATAATCCCGATTTTATTTCCTTTGGAAAGAGTCCTAGAAATTGAGTTATGAGTTAAATAACATGAGAATTTTTTAAGTTCTTTATATGTTTTGGTAAATGCCTTTTGGGAAAGATTGAATCATTTCATAATTCTAATAAAATAACCTATAGAAGGGGCTTTGTACCATTCATTGTAGAGACTGTAGATCACTTTGGCTTTGTTAATATTTTCCAATTGGATGGGTTAAAAAAATCTCATTATTGTTGTAATTTTTGTTGCAAAAATGTAATTTTGACATCTTTTACTATGTTATCTCTTCTCATCTATTTTTTTTACTGTAGTTCCAGTGATTTGTAAATTTAAAGATCATTTGCATATTAGCACTATTAGCCTTGAATAATACTTGTTATAAGTAGCTTTCTACTTCTATTCCTTTTAAATTTCTAAACATTTTAAATTTTGTTTTGTTTTTTCAAATGTATTTGTACAACTATTTTGGGTTTAAGTAATTATATTTATATTTAGCTATCTACCTTCTATATATCTATTTGCCTCTATGTCTGTCTATTCATCTATCTCAGTCTTCCACCACAAGGGAGATTAAGAATTTTAAATCTTTCTTTCAACATCCATATTCATATTGCTAAGTTGTATGTAGACACACTACTTCTTGATTTTTTAACATCAATCATTACCTTTTGACTCTCGGTATACAGATATGAGGATGCAGATTTATTTCTCTTTCATTGACACCTTCTCCCTGTCCATGAACATGCTGACACCAATACAATAATACTACTGCTTGGGTCAATATTCAGAGCACATGATCATGACTGTCCCGTGATATGCATGGCTGAGCCACAGACAGATATTATCATATCTACTCTTCCCTACAACCTTGCATTTTTTCCTAGAGTTAGTAATTTCTTGCTTTTTCTTTACTTACTTTTCTATATTATCATGTCTAACTCTCCTTGAATTATATTACTTTCTTCCTTATATCTTAAAAATTATTATAATTTGCCAACAGGCTCCCAGAGCCTCTGAGCAGCTGCAGTCTACACATCTCCTCCCTGAGCCTGCTGAGCAGGACTCATCCTCAATGGCTTTTCATTCACCATTTCCCATGTGGGTTCCCAATCTCCATGATGTATTTCAAGCACGGTTTTCTGGACTCTGTCTTTATCCTTTCCTTGTTAAATCCCTTGTTTTGATTAAATTCTTCCCTGAAATGTGCATATCTTAGATGATCCACATTCTCCACTCACATTTAGATGATACTCTGGCTACAAGAGCAATTTTTAGCACTGAATAATGAAACAGTTATACACATATGCAGTTTTTGAACTCAACTCATAGATATCTGACTACCAGATTATATGCTCTGGAAAAGAGATCATAAAATCCTTTCTCATGAAATCTTAACCAACTCAAGAGTAAAAATGAAGATACACACATCCTGGACTTCCTGTAATATGAAAGAGACTGACCAGACAATCATTCATCAACACTGGTAAAAATCTGTACGTAGAGATCTTAACTGTAACCTTCACTATAGGGTAAAGGAGTGAGTAGATTTTATTGGTGTCGATATTTTTGCTGTTGACGAATCCATGGTGTACATACTTTTAGATTCCTCTTGGTTCTTCAGTGTTCCACAAAAAAGAATCTTTACTCTCTGCCAGCCCATATTCTGCAGTTCCAATGAGGGGGCAAAGGAGAAGTTTCTTAGCATAGTGTGTGCTTACTTCCCTTAATCGGACTATTTGGGGCATAATAACCCTGCCTACAATATAAAGGGTATCATTCAGTCCACTTGGTGGAAAACACCTGATGTGCTCTTTGCAGAGACTATAGCTCCAACTCTCTGTGTGGGAGAAAAGGAGGAGTTTCTTGTGAGGGAGAAAAGGAGGAGTTACCTTTCATAGCGTTCCTGATTAGAAACAAGTGCTTCTTAGAACTTCAGCTCATCCCTCTCTTTTTACCTCTAAACTTACTGTGACATCCTAGGGTACCTGGTATCACTAATTCCTGAGGCTTGGGGATCTGCAGAACAAATCAAGTTGCTTCTTAGTTTTCCTTACTGCTACATCAACTTTTTTTCACTTACCTGATCCGTTATAAATAATCCTTTTGCTCCACAGCATCCAAATTTTGTTCTTGTCTTCTTTACTCCTCTTGTATTTATCCTTATGTGTTTTCTTTTTCTTTAGAAATCTGTATGATTTTATTCAGTATTGGAAAGAAATGGGGGCAAATATTTCAATTCAGTCTCTCCTAATGTTGTTTGATATAGTAATATTTCACTTTTATGAGGTGGCATTTGTTAAACATTTCCTTGAAGATTCTTTCCTTCATTTTCATGCTTAGGTGTCTTTCTGTAATCCTAAATGAATTACATGTCCACTCACAATTTCAAATACATTTTATGATTTTATTCATATTTAATTTTTAAATACACCTGGACTTATTGGGATGTATATGTTCTTCAAATATTTAGCCAGTCCCCCACCACCAATTGTTGAATAATCATTTCTCATTGTTCGATAATGTTTTTATCATTCAATTCTCATAAATGCTAGGATCTGTTTAGGAATTCTTTTTCTGATTTATAGAAGTATTGATTTACTAAGACAGCTGTACCATAGCAACCCATCATAGAATGACAGAATGATATGATGGTTTGCTTTTAAAAAATAAACAAAAGCAAATCTTACGGTTATATTTCCTGGGAGATGAGTAAGATAATCAGGTGCTAAACATGTTTAAATTCTGTTTTTAGAACACAAAAGAAAATTTCCATTCTAAAATATAGCTGATCTGAAACTAGCAATTTAAGCAATACAACTTTCAAATTTGAATTTGGTGAATTCATTTGTAGATATTTTATTGAGTGGAAGAAAAGTGAGTTCAATATAATTAGCAGTAACTTTGGTGCTTAAATCTCCTAGAATTTAACCTTCAATTGTTACATTTTTCATTTAGTTATTCAGGTTCATAGGGTTTCAATTTTGCTGGATGTTTTTGTTTAATTTTTTTCTCTATTAACCCTGACCCAAATATTTTTCTACTCTGTGACAGGAGGTACAGTGCTGACATTTACATTAAAAGCTTCAGTGGGGAGGTTAGGAGAGGAACAAGTGAGATAGTGTAATGGACTAAACTGTATCCTCTGAAATTCATATGGTGCAGCCTGTATTAGTCAGCCTTTTGTCAGTGTGACCAAATATCCAACAAAAACACTTTAAAAGAGAAAAGCTTTACTTTGGCTCTCAGGTTGAGAAGTTTCAGTCCATAGTCAGCTGGCTGCAATGCAGAAACATCATGGCAGAAAGACATGGTGGAGGAAAGCTGCTCACCTCATGGTAGCCAGGAAAAAGAGAGAATGGGAAAGAACCAGAGAGGGATGGGTCAGTGACCACATACAGTCCTCAAAGTCACATCCTCATCACCTACCCAGGCACCAAAAGTATGCTTTACTAACCTACAAATCTTTTATGCCAATCATCCATCAAGATTAACAATCACAAACCCTTACCACTTAAGGTGATTCTTTTGGTGGTAAGGTCTTTAAGGAGATAACTAAGGTAAAATGAAATCATCTGGGACTATAGTGCAATATAACTGATGTCTTTATAAGAGTAAAAGACAGAATGGATGCACACATAGAGGAAAGGTCCTATGAGGACATGAAAAGGCAATGATCTGTAAGCCAAGGAGACAGGCTTCAGGAGAAACCAAACCTGCCAGCCCCTGGATCTTGAAACTTCATCTCCCAGAAAAGTAATGAAATAAATTTCTGTTGTTTAAACCACTAAGTCCATGGTATTTGGCTATGACAGCCTAAGCTGACTAATAGAGATGATCTCTATTATGACTAATAAAGGATCTATGTTTGTCTCTTCAATTTCACTGGACTTGATTAGGAAAGGCATCATTATATCTTATTTCTTGAAAACAAATTCTGGTTACAATTTATTAAGCTGATTTCATGACCCCTCCATGACTTGCAACATAAGTTTTAAATGCTGTTATTTATTCCACCACATGACCAACAGGAGTTCACAGGACAAACAGAAGGAACGACAACCTGCTTAGGAGCAATCATGAGACATCCTGATAGAGAGGTATGGATCTTTAGCTAACTGTGTCACCAGCATGGGCAGAAGAGTTTGCTTAGACATATTTCCTTCTGCATAGGACAAGAATGCTCCTTCATCATCATGTCATTGATCACATCTTTAGATGAAGTAAGTCACTGTATGTCTCAGTTTTATAACAAATAAATAGTTTGTTATCCATCTCAGTTTATTAACAAATAATTTATCTATCTCAGTTTATTAACAAATACACTTGAAACATTTCCCAGCTTAAAAATCAGGCATTGCTTGGTTAAAATGAATTAGATGAGAAGCTGTCTGAAAAAATAAAATTTTAACTACATGCCAAATTGTAATATTTAATGATTCTAATCTATCTTAGTATTTTCTTTTGTCAAAATATCTACCAGAAAGTAAGCATAACAATGAGAACAAATAGTTATGACAAACGTATAAATTAGTAAACTTGGAAAACTCTTACCAATAAAGCATATCACTATTTCATATTAAATTTTTAACAAAGAATGATCAATTGAATACATTAGGTAATTTTTAAAAGACTGAACATCATTTGATTATAGACCTTTAAGTCCGTAGAGTCAAATTAATTGAATTTTTTCAGTACAGTGGCTTACTATTTTGATAAAATAATATAAACAGTATAAAAATTAAAAGACCAGAGTAAAATTATCCTTAGAAAGTTTTAAAAGTTACTGCAATTTTACCTCTCAAAATAAGGACCACTAGCATTAGTTTAGTCCTGGCAGAAAGATGAAGGAAAAGGAGATGGAAATGGAGCCAGTGCAATGGTGATGGGCATCCAGCCTGCACCATGGCTTCTAACACAGCTCCTGCACTGAGGTCACACCAGCAAGACAGGGGTTGTGATAATACCAAATGGGTCACATTTCTCACAGCTACTGGGACAGGCAGTGGAGTGTAAGGGGATGGGTCTGGGAAGGGGACTGCTGGTCTTGCCACAGTTGATGGTAGCCAACAAGGCTGTGGACTACTCACCAGTACAGTATACTCCATAGTTTCACTTGACTCAGTCATCTTTAGCCATTTATATATTTTAATACAAATCAAATCATTTTTCATCTTTCTTTGATGTGACTTTGCTTGCCCTTGCCCTTCTTCCATTAGAGGCCCATGTAACTGCCAGTCTTGCTGCCATGGCCACATCTAGGCAAGTTGTCTCCCCTAGGCTGGTGCTTCAACTGTGAAATGAAGTGTTTGCACAGGAGGGGTTCGAGAAGCCCTGGCTTACCGTGCATGATGGCTCTAAATGTATCTCATTTCTAAAGAGTGACTTCCTAATTTCTTCATCACCTCTGTAGTGTCTAATACTTCAGCTCCATAGACATTTATTACAGTATGGAGTGCCTACCAGGAGCCAGGCATAATATATCAGCTGAATAATATCTGTTGAACAATGAAAGAGTCAAATTCTTCTGATTAGGGAATAACTTTAACTTCTATAGTCTGCATATTGTAGCCAATTCTGTCGAGTTTCTGCTAGTGTTTGCTAATCTTTGTTTGCATTATGTTACAAATTACAATCCTCCTAGGGATAGAATAAATGATATCATAAATAATTTTATGAATTATTTTATCATTAGGATAAAGTTTACTTAGATATTATAACACTTGAACAATCTTAGCCAAAAAATTATAAAAAATCATTTCTATACATATTTAATCCCTTTTCAGCAAAAGCTATATGGTTGCTTAGAATAACATAAGGTCATACATAATGACCAGTGCAAACTGACTACACCTGTGCTTTGAGCCTATAAAAAGGGCAAATTTAACTAACATTTAAGCATGTGCTAAACCTTGCCTATATTTTTTCAGAATTAATGGGAATGCAAACTTCACATGGAGCCAAATCTCTGGGTGTGACTCTGCCAAGAAAAATAGATATTTGAAGAGTAAAAACAGGTGGGATCCAAATGTACTTCTAAAACTCATTCGGTCATAACCTACTCAATAAAAGTACTATGAAGCTTAAGTGCTGCAACCCAGCAATTACTTTTTAATACCAAGGATGTGGCATATTCTAACAAAATTTTATCTCAATGCAAATTAAAACAACACTAAGATTCCATCTTACTCCAGAAAGAATGGCTCTTATCAATAAATCAACCAATAATAAATGCTGTCAGGTTATGAGGAAAATGGAACCCTTCTTCACTGCTAATGGGAGTGGTGTAGGCTGATGTCACCACTGTGAAAATCAGTGTGGAGATTCCTCACAAAACTAGGACTAGAGGTTCAATGTGACCCAGCTATGCCCCTTCTCAGTATCTACTCAAAAGAATTAAAAGCATCATACTACAGTGACATATGCACATCCATGTTCATAGCAGCATGATTTGTAATAGCTAAATCTTGGAAATAACCCAAATGCTTATCAACCAATGAATAGATAAAGAAGATGTGTTTTTTTTATATAATAGAGCACTACTTAGCCTTAAGGAAGCATAAACTTGAGACATTGTTGTGAATCCTTGCAGCTTAAAACAGTGCCTGAATCAGCACAAAGACAAAAAATGTTACTTAATAAATAGAATTATTTATTTATGAAACAACTATATTAGATACATGAAGGGGCCAAATCCTTGCCCATATTTAAAAGATTTTAAAAGCCTTAAAATGAAAACATGCTATTAAAACACTTCTCTCAAAAGAGAAGACTAAAAGAAAGGATTTTAATACTTAACAATTTGGTTCCCTGACCATTTCTATGAATAATTTACTTAAGAAAAATATTTAAGTGTATCATTTCACATTCAAAAAGCACTGGAGCATTGCCTGTGAGTGAGAGTGCAGAGCCTGCTGTCTCTTTTCTGCCCTATATTTCGTCTATAACTGAGGAGAGTGTCTATAAAAGTACATTTTTACTGCTTTGAAATTTGGAAATTACTTGAAGGACTCTGTATGGTAATATAGCTATACAATGCCAGATATCTCTGCTATATATCACTTCATATTATATTTGATGGCATACCTTCAAGTCCATATCTATAAGTCTTATTATTTTATTTTGTGGTATCCTTAAAGAATAAATTTTTTCTAAGTACGCTTTTTTAAATTAAAAATTACATGCTTACCTAAGTATGATGGTACACACCTGTAATTCCAGCACTGTGAGAGGCAGAAAAATCACAAATTTCAGCTCAGCCTGGGCAATTTAGCAACTTAGCAAGATCCTGATTCAGAGTAATTTTTTTTTATTTTGGTACTGGGGATTGAACTCAGGTCCTTGCACTTGCGAGGCAGGCAGTGAAAAATAAAAAATGTTTTGAAAGTCAAGGAAGGTAGTTTAATGCAAAGTTCCTGGGTTCATTCCCCAGTACCACAATCAACCGATCAATCAAAATTTGTTTCCTGTAAATAAAACTCAAGAAATTCTGAATCTTCTAAAATACCTCCTTGTGAAAGGAAAAATTATGAGAAAAGGAAAAAATGGAAACAAAGTCTTTGTAAATAGTGAAGGGTGGAGGGGGTGAATGGAGCACAGGCAATGGGGAAAAAATAAGAACCAAGATACATCATGTACAGGTACAAGTACTCAATGCTAAATGTCAATGTATTGTATACCTAAAATGTACCAGTAGAAGAATTTAAGCAAAAAATAAAATAAAATACCTCTTTGTGTTTCAGAAATAATTATTATTATTGTGTCAGTGGAAATCTTTCCTAATATACATATATATATATTATATCATACACACATACATATAAATACACACACAAAGTAAGTTTTAATACATTTCTGCCTGTATTAACACCTCCAGGGTAATGTGGATTTCCTTGTTTTATCCCCCATCCAATGCACCCAATGTTAATGTCTCTATATTGTGTAAAATTCTAGTTTGGTGGCTGAAGTCTAAATATTATATGAAGGAAGAAATACTATTGAGTTCTTTCTCAGTATCAGTATATCTAATAGGTATTTTTTTCTTCTCAGAACTATTAATATGGTTGTATTAGGCAACTTTGCATCACTATGAGGAAATACCTGAAGCAACTAACATATAAAGAGAAAAGGCTTATTTTGGTTCATGGTTCTGAGGTTGTATTTCAAGATTGGGCAGCCCCAGTGGGGCCTTAGTGAGCGCAACATATCATGACAGGATAACCTGGCAGAGAAAATTGCTTATATCATGAACCAGGAAACAGAGAGAGAAGACAGACTCATGTTCTAACAACCCCTCCCAGGACATGGCCCCAGTAACCCGAAAACTTCCCTCTGAGGTCTGCCTTCTTATGGTCCCCCCAGTAGCAGCACCCTGAAGACCAATTACAAAACAGTCCACCTTTGTTGGGGGTATTTATCTAAACTATAACAATAGTGAATCAAAGAAATAAATTTCCTAATATTAAAGCACACTTACAATCTTGAAACAAAATATCTATTGTTTGTGTCTTCAAGTTTTGTACTTTTATTCAGAAACATGGCTCATTTTGTGCACTTACGCTTGCATAGATGAGCAAGTAAAATTGAGACTACTTCTCTGAGGCTCCTTCAAAAATAATATATTCCCCTATCAAAAAGAACGACATGCTTTTGCAAAGCTTCAATCCCCACTGAGAAGGCTGCCTCTGGACTTTTTTTTAATCTTGTGTAAACTTAAACCTTTTGTATATAAGATGTACAGATCTTATTTTCATCACCTATGAAAATAAGTTGCATCTTTGATTATTTTATTTAAAAAACTAAAGATATAAGTACATTCACAGGCCATAGAACTAGTAAAACAAGCAAACACTTAAACACTTTAGATTCTTCTTGTAACTCATGAAGCTCAACATAAAAGTTGAGTTCTCATTTTACTTGGCTCTAAAATTAACATTACCATTGTATTGAATTCCATTGTGTGCTACAAAGCTGAACTTCAAGATGTAGGATTATATGGCCATAAATTAGAATTATTTGACATGTGTCAATAAAATAACATTGCCCCATACTAAAACACTTTGGCTTTATGTCAAGTCTGAGGTCAGTATTTGTGAGAAATGACATAGTCCTTTTTCCTGCCTGCTTATTGCTATGGCCCTGAGGGTGTAGCAACCAGATGTCTGGCACTTTGTATTTAAAGGTCTCATAGTTTTAGCAGATAACACTCCAATTTTTCCTTCTTTAACTCAAAGTTATACTGTTTCCATTTAACTATACACTCCCTTTTATTAATCTAAATTTTTTCTTCCTCAATCTGTTATTGATGAATGAAAAATAAGAAAATAATGGCTTGTTTTACATTTTAATTAATTTTTATTCAATGATCAAAAGTATAAATATATTTAATTTTCTTTACTGCTGCTTAGATTGTGTTATGCAAATCTTAAGTGCTATATGAAACTTAATCACTCCATTCAGTATCAGCAACCTGAGAGTAATTTTCTTATCTTACTTATCTCAGAATCTCCAGTGACCTATGTATTTAAAGTGTGTGATTAAATATGTTGAAAGAAAGAATGAATGAATCTGGAAATTGCATCATTTGAAACCATGACTTTCTTAAGACTATTTCAATATTGTAATTTAAAACTAACAAACAAAAATATTTGGTCTGCACTACTGTGTTGACAGATTGTTGGCTGATTCTCTGTGAAAGAATTTGAAGTTGAACCTATTAGCATAGCTAAAGAAAAGCAAATCTCATAGGTTTTTAGTTATACCTTTGTGGGGTTGCCTGAGGGAGCATAGCAACTTCATCATTCAGTTCTCTTTACTATATCTTAAAATTAAAGTTTATTGTGGCTATTATGACTAACCATCTGGGTTTTATCCAAGCACTCAGAGACAATAAGGGCTCTGCTGAAAGCACAATACTCCTTATTTCAGGGGGAAAATGCCCTTCCTAAAAAAAAAAATAGTTTTAGAACACTACCCAATGGGCAGTTGAATCCCAGAACAGTCTTGTAAAAATGTGGTCAAAAGACAGGGGCCATAAAAAGACCAGGATTCCTCAAAGACCAGCACAAAAGATGCATGAAATGAACCTGGACCATTTTCTTGGACCAGAAATTAAGAAATCTATTACAGATTAATTGAAGCATCAAAAGATCATTAATGTAAGCATCAAAAGAACTCGGGAACCAAGTTGAAAAGTGTCCTACTGGCCAAGATGGAACATTGTGAGTATCTATAGTGAGACATTCAGTGAAACATGAGTTCATATTATAGGATGCACACACACACACACACACACACACACACACACATGCACGCATCACTGTCTTCATTGGTCACCTTTGTAATATGTGAGGTAAACCACCTCAGTATTATGAAAACTGGTAATAAAGGGAAATGAGCGTTTATCTTGACTTTCTTATATGAACTGTACCCCAAAGTAATACAAGAGTTGATAAAAAAGAAAAGAAAGTTGCTCATATGGAGCCATTCCATCAAGTGAATGAAGAAGGAATGATAGAATTGCTATTACTGTTATTCACCACTTATAAATTAAGTCTGAGAATAAAGAAAAAATGCAATTAGCATCACA
The DNA here is from genome assembly GCF_053883595.1 of Heterocephalus glaber. NCBI lineage: Eukaryota > Metazoa > Chordata > Mammalia > Rodentia > Bathyergidae > Heterocephalus > Heterocephalus glaber. Next base: position 13,606,455 of record NW_028258344.1, read on the forward strand.
AAATGTGAGATAAGGAGGCATTTATGCCTTGGGGTAAAAGTATAGAACACTATGTTGTCTTGCAAAGACACTAATTTTGAATCTGATCAAGGCTTCAGGTAGGGCCAGTATACAGGAAGCACAGGAAAAGAAAGAACCTATTAAATACTTTAAGGGAATGCAGTTAGCAACACACAGGCAGTGCTGTGCTCTAGACCAGTGGTTCTCAAAGTAGAGTCCCTGGAGCTAAAGAGTTGGAAACTGTGACCCCCTCGTGATGAGATAAGGAGCTTGTATGAGAATGTGAGTTAACTCCATCCCTAAGCATACCCTTTAGCTCAGCCGAAGAAAGCTATAAGTGTCATCCTGGGACAGCTTGCTTCTCTCACACAGACCAGCACACTCACTAACACAGAGCTACTGCACAGGAGCTCTAGCTCCTTTTAAAATTATATATCATATATAACAAAGCAGTGAAACTGCAGATTTAAAAAAACTTATTAGGCTTATCAACTAATTATGATACATTATATTTTTATGGCAATTTAAATAATTAAACTAATAAAATAGTGTATATAAGAAAGAGAAATCTGAAAGCTCACTTGATATTTAATAATATTAATTAACCTACATTTGTAGGTAGGATATAAGTATTTTGGTTATGTTTAATATAAACATTTCAGTATATTGTGAATGAAATGATATTATGGCTAGGATTTGCTTCAGAATTATATAGAGGAACGGGGAAGGAGGTAAGGTTAGACACCTGTTGATGATTTTAAGTTGAGTGATACATATATGCACTTTCATCATGTATTTTATCTGCTGTTGTATATATCGACATTTTCCAAAATAAAAGTTTAAAATTAAAAAAAGAGAAATTTTGGGCCTGGGATTTAGCTCAGTGGCACCACACCTGCCTCACAAGTGAAAGATTCTAGGTGGATCCCCAGGACCAAAAAAAAAAAAAAAGAGAGAGAGCGAGAGAGAGAGAGAGAGAGAGAGAGAGAGAAATTTTAAAGACAATAGATTAATGTCATTTCTGTAAAAATAAATTAATATGAAAGGGTTTGTAGAAAGTGAAAATGAAAATTTGAACCAAAATACCACTGCATAATTTTTAAATAGGCAAGAATAATTTATAAGCACATCACTTATATGTTGGATGCAATCTTATAGCTAGCTTCTTTGCCAGGAAGTTGGCTTTGCTAACATTAAAACTTAGTTGTTACATAAAGGCATATGCAGGATGTTCCCACAACCCATTGTTATGAGTCAAAGTGTATTCCTCTGAAAACATATGGGAAAGCCTTAATCTGGTATTTATGTACAAATTAAGAAGTGGAGACTTCACAGACGCAATCAAGTTCATGTGAGGATATTAGGGTTAACGCTAACCCAATCTGGCTAGTGTCCCTGTAAGAGAAGGGAAATCTGTCTCCAGAGACACACAGGAAGAATGCCATGTGCAGATGTAGGCAGGGATTGGAGTGACACCAGGAACACCAAGGATGGCTGGCAGTCATTACAAACTATCAAAGAGACCTGGAACACACCCTCCCTCAAAGACCTCCATAGGAACCAACTTTGTTGACACCTTCATTTCAGATTTGAAGCTCAAGAACTGCAAGGAAATATATCTGGTAAATCACCCAGGTTGTTCTTTGTTACAGCAGCCCTCAGAAACTAATACAGTCACCAAGCTTAATAGGACAGGTGCTTCTGTCTCTCTATATTGAGGATTGTCTGTCAGGAAGAGGATGGTTTCCTGTGTTTTTACATAATTCTTATTATGGTTTAGATTACAAATATCCCCCAAAGGTTTCATGATATAGCTGACTTGCTGCTGAGAGGTGAGGTCTGGTCAGAAGAGGCCCGTCACTGCAGGCCTGACTCAGGAGGGTACTTCTCCCTCCCTGGCTCATCTCTCTCTGCTTTCTGGCCACCAGGAAGTGGACAGCTTTCCTATGCCCACATCCTTTACCATGCCCTTCCTTTCTTGGAATAGGCCAACCATGGACTACATGAGCCAAAATAAACTTCTCCTTTGAATTGTGGGTATTGGGTATTGTGTCCCACTAAGGAGAAAGGAACTAAGACAATTCTCTTTATAAAAAATAATGTTTCTAACAATTAACTGAGTTATTCAGTTTTTTCCTATTTTCAGAACTGCAGCATCTGTTTTCATTTTAATCACAAAGTTTAAGAAAAGATAGCAAAAATATCTGTCATGAAGCAGGAAGAAAAAGAATATCCAGCTGGGCTGGGATTGAGCTCAGTGGTGCCGCCACCTGCCTCACAAGCGCAAGGTCCCAAGTTTGATCCCCGGTACCGAAAAAAAAAAAGAATATCCAACACTTTTGACCAAACAACAGATGAACATTTTTTCTTTGGAATAAACCAGAGCTATCCAAAAAACATCATTAAAAAAAAAAAAGTGGTCAGCTAATTATGTGGGGAATCACCTGAACCACGGGTTCTAGTCCTCTATTCTAACTGACTTATGAAAGACTATAACGAAATACAATATGTTTGCCTATACAAATCCATGTAAAGAACAGAGGAAGCTTTTCTAAATCAATATTCTTTACTCTAATTGTGAGAATAAAAGAAGAAAAAGAGGAGAAAGTAGAAGGGGAGATGGACAACCAAGAAAAATTAGAATAAAAAGACTCAAAGTAGGTGACAAACAAATGACCTTTTTCTGCTTGGCCTCATCTGCAGTTATCACCAGCTAACTTTTTAGTGAATACATCTGACATGGAGCATCTGCAGCTCCTTCCCTGGTGTCACTGAGGAGTTAATTCTGTGATCTAGGAAGGATCAATGTGAGGCAGCTCCTGCTCCTCTACAAAACCAGGGTATGAGGAAAAGAGAATAAGGTATCACCCATCTTGGAGAAATGAGACTCGAGATTTCCTAGAAGACAATCCAAAGAAATTAAACTCAACCCCAAATAAGTATATCTGGGGTTCACGGTTTTAAATTCTGTCCACTACTCTTGATTCTGCAGCAAAGTGCCCTCAGGAGTAACTCACTGTTCACTCTGCACCTTCTAGAAGCTGCTTTTGTGCTTCACAGGAAATCTTCCAAGGTCTTCGGAGTTGCACCAGGGAAATAACCCTAGGAATTAGGAACATACTATGCCCTCTCCTCCTCTCACGCTCTGCCCCTGGGCTCTTTGATCTTGAGGCCTAACATGTAATCCAAAAATATTCTGAAATATTCTGAGGATACAGAAAATGAATATGGGGAGTGAGAGGTATGTATATTTAAAAAAATGTGTAAAATCATTTTTATTTTTTAAAAATGGTATGTCTTAAAGATATATAAAATACTTCAGCTCAAATGATTTCTAAAGTAGGTTCAGGAATGTTGAGCTTGACTCAAGAATATGATAGATGTGTATAAACTCAGTTTCATATTTTTCCATTTAAAATCAGAGAATAGATTACATAGTTCATGGAAGGAGGAGAAAAAAGAATTGAGTGACCAAGAAAGATGAAGATGAAACAAAGGTAAACTGGAGTGAAAGCAAGCAAGAGTGGATGCAGAGAGAGTCCTGGAAAACAAAGGACAAATGTGTCAGCTCCAGAAATCTTGAGGCAAATGTTGGTTGATTTATTCGGGTGAGCGACTTCTGAGCTTTGGCAATGCTAATTAACTGATTAGTCATTACCCATAATGTTGACTTCTTAAATTTAAGCCTAGGACTCTCAGTCCTAAGTACACATTGCAACCACATGGAAGTTTCAAAAAGTACCAATGTCTGGATCCCACCCCAGAGATTCTCTTTTATGTGATCTGGGTACAGCCTGTAACTGTGGTTTCTAAAAGTTCCTCAGATGAATAATAATATGTAGCTAGGATTGCAGTCACTGCCATGAGGCTCCTATAAGTAACAAAACTAGGGGCATGCTCTTTCAACCAAAGACTGAATATCATCCTTGGAACTCTAGCACTCACCCATATGTTAGACAAGTGGTTGTCAAAACCAAGTGCATCAGTATCATCTATGGAACCTTTTTTGAAAGTGATATATATGGTCCCTGAATCAGAGATTGTGATTCAGTAGGTTTTCTGTAACCATTTGAATTTTGAAAAGTCTTCATAGATGACTCTGAAGTAAACAAAGATACACAATCACTGACTCAGATATTGAAATTTCAGTACACTCAAGAGCTGAGAGTCAGAAAACATCAGGAAAAAGAAGATGTATTAATTTGCTAATATTGCCAAAATAAAGTACCACAATTATAAGCAGTGGAGATGTCCTGTTTCACATTTCTGGAGACTAAAAATGTAAGACCAAGGTGTTGGCATGGTTGGTTCTTTTTGAGCATGACTTCTTCCCTAGTTTTTAGTAGCTTTCCAGGAATCTTTAGCTTTCCTTGGCTTGAAGATCTTTGCCTTCATCTCTTCATGATATTCTCGGTGTGAATGTGTAACTAAATTTCTCCCTCTTAGGACAGCAGTATTATGGAATTAGGACCCATTCCAATAATTTCACTTAATTACATCTCAAAAGACTCTACACCCCAATAAAGTCATTCTGAGATACTGGAGTATCAGTTTTAGGAGGACACAATTCAACCCCAACATTTCATTTATCTCCTTTTTCTCCCAAAATGTATTAGTATTTGTAATGCCTATATTGCCAATGTCCAAGGAACTAGAATTCAATAAAATAACATAATGCAAATCATCCTGACCATTATTTGAAATCTTAATGACTCTAGACAGCAAAAATTGGATGCTATCTACTCTGATCAGATAAAGCTGTATTACAAACATTTTACAATTACTTCCCGTAAAAATGACAGTGAAGACTTTACAAAGTGCTGAATTTTAAGAATGCACTGGCTTCTTGGGGGATGACAGCAGAATGTTATATGAAAATTATTTATCTTTTCACCAAAAAAGTTTTTGTTGCCTTTATTGTTTTTCCTAGCCTCGTACTAAATTTTGTTGAAAAATTGTAACACATATTGTGGCTTTTTGGTTATCAAGCTCATTTTGATTCATATCATCTTTATTATTTCAATTATTTTAACAGCCAAAGAGCAGGTCCCAGATCATGTATGGTTTCTTAGATAGTGGTATTTAGCTTCAATAGTCAGAAAACCACCTAACCAATTAAATGTATTACCTTAAAATAAAATATATGACATTCTTCTTCTCCTTTCTAGCTAGAATTTTTTATTTAATCAAGAACCTGTCTATTTGTCTAACCAGCATAAATTCTGAATCTAGTCTGTCAAAGTTATTACAGGTTACTTATATTCATGACTTTTCTGGGGATAGGAAAGTAACAACACTTTATCAGATAGCAGAGGATCTAAATCTAATATGTTCAAATGTAGACAAATCAATTAAAAGTGAAAGAAATAAGTAAACTTCAAAAGTACTTCTACTTTTGGGTCTGGAAGAGTGGAAGACTTAAGTGAGAAAGGATGGATGAAACTGGGATGAATTATTATGAATTATTTTCATGGCTCTTTCAGTAAAAACTGCAACCATTTGCGCTGGTGGACAGAATGTTATATAGCAAGAGGTCATAGAAACTGAAGAAATAAACAGACTTGAGCCCAACACTGAACAATGGGATTTGGATTTGCTTTTTTTTTTCTTGATTTTTCCTTGAGAACCTTGCTTTGATGTCAAGTTCTGTTTTACATTCTAAGCATTCGGCCCCACTCACATGATTCTGTATTTTGTAGGATAGGGAAAAGTATGTGCATGAATTTTGGATTGTGTGAAGGATGCTTCTCCTCTGATATACAAAAGCACAGTTTATATGAACATATTTTCCATCCAGCAAGTAATGAACCTAGAATCGAGGGGACGTTTTGGCTAAAAGCCTCAATTGGGATATGGAAAGCAAACAGAATAAGGTTAGTTGAAGGTTAAGCTGTGTTGTATTGATGTAGTAATGTTGTCTTTAGAACAAATTAGCTCACTGGGACTTGGTGACACAGTGGAGTACTAAACCCTTCTTTACAAAATGAACATGTGCACACAGGTTTTTTTTTTCCTAGCTTGTTGAAAAATGCCAGTGAAAAATTACACAAAGATCAAGCTTGAAAAATGTTTACTTTTTAGAAAATCATTTAAAACAGAATCTCAATTTTCTTGGCAGCTTAGTTTTTTTTAAAGGGCTATTTATTCTACTCTCTTGCAGCATATGGTTTATTGCAGTTTATATGGTGTATTGGAACCGCATGAACTTGGGCACCTTAGGGAATGTTTGTTTTTATTTTTTAAAGGTGGTTGGACTGAAATCCAGTATGAATCATATAAGAGAGATTTAGAAGTATGTGAAGATAAATGTTTCCCATGTGACAAGGAGCAGCACATCTGGAAGGTGATCCTATATATATAAATAACCTGAAAAGACCACAGTTTTAAAGGATATCAATGAAGAATAGGAGTGTGGATTTTCTTTTCTCAATTGGAGAGGTAAATGTAATTATATATATATATGAAATAGTATCTTTTTTATGCAAATTTCTAGAAGCCCTCAACATAGAAATATTTATTCTTTCACTCATTAATTCACTTATTCATTTGCTCAACAAATATTAATGAATTTAGACTAGTAGAGGTGCTATTCTGGGAGATCTTAGAGACATAAAAATGAGTAAGACATACTTGTTGCCCTAAACTCCTTCTTAAGTTAACCATTCATTATTTTGATTTTTAGGCATATGATGTCTATGCATGTTAAGTGATGCTCCAAAATAAATTTATGTAATGAGATAGTACTATGAAAGGCTGAGGATGTAGCTCAGTGGTAGTGTGCACTAGGTCCAAGGTTTAATCTGCAACACTGCAAAAATATACATATTACTATATTAAAAAGAATTATTCCTAATGTCTTCTCAGTCTTGTATAGAATTCTATAAAATCTTTTGACATCATTTAAAAACTTTTATGTTCACTTTTCATCCCTTTTGCTAAAAATATTTCTGTATCATTTGGTGATGATTAGGACAGTTTGTTCTCTTGCTAAAAAGAGAAAATAATTTAAAATTAATTTTATTGGTAAATTATATAATATATAAATATAATAGATATAAATATAATATATAATATATATAAATATAATGACATTCATCATTGGCAATTTGCAACTTTACGTAATCTCTCTTGGTTCTTATTTTTTGCACATACCCTACCCTCCCTTCAAACACTCCGTCCCTCCTTATTTACAAAGCCTTTGTCTCCATTTTTTCATTTTCTCATATTAATTCCATTCCATTCTTCCCTTTCCCCTACCCCTCCCATTTTCTCTTCCCCTTATACCCTTTTCTTCCTATTTCACATTATTTATTGTACCTTTTACCCCTTATTTACACTTTCAGTATCTCACACTAGAGAAACTACTCAGTATTTACTTGAGTTTCTTATTTATTTCACTTAAGAGTATCACCTCAATGTGCATCTATTTAGCAATAAATGTCTCTAATTTCTCATTTTTTTTAGTGCTGAGTAGTACTCAATTTTATTTTTAAAAAACCACATTTTCTTTATCCAGTCTCCAGTTGATGGGCAATTGAGCTGCTTAGAAGTTTTAGCTATCACAAAGTATACTGCTATGAACATGGGTACACATATATTACTGTGGTATGATTCTTTTAATTCTTTGGGGAAGATATCCAGCAGGGGAATAGCTGGGTCAAATGGGACTTCCAGTCCTAGTTCTCTGAGGTATCTTCATATTGATTTCTATAGTGGTTGTACCAGTCTACACTCCAACCAGCAGTGGAGCAGGGTTCCTCTTTCTCCACAGCCCCGCCAGCATTTCTTATTGGTTGATTTCATAATAGCAGCTATTCTTTCTGGGGTGAGGTGGAATCTCACCGTTGTTTTCATTTGTGTCTCACTAATGACCAGTGATGTTGAACATTTTTTGATATGTTTTTTTGCTATTTCTACTTCTTTGTCTGAGAAATGCCTGTTCATTTCAGATGCCTATTTTTGGATTGGCTCTTTAAATTGGGGAGGTCTGATTTTTTTAAGTTCTTCATAGATTCGAGATAGTAGAACTTTGTCTGAGGAACAGCAGGTGAAGAATTTTTTCCCACATTGTGGGTTGTCTCTTCACACTGTTGGTGTTTTCTCTTGCTGTGCAGAAGCTTTTCAATAAGAAGAGATCCCACTTGTTGATTGTGCTAGTTCATGGGCAACTGAAGTTTTGTTCATGAAATCTTTTCCTACACCAATGTCTTTAAGAGTTCTACCTAACCTCTGTTCTAGCCAGTTCAGTGTTTCTGTTTTAATATTTAGATCTTCAATACATTCTGATTTTAGTTTAGTGCATGGTGAGAGATATAGGTCTAGTTTTAATCTTTGGCAAGACAAAACCCACTTTTCCCAGCACCATTTATTACAGAGGCTATCTTTCCTCCAGTGAAGGTGTTTTGCTTCTTTGTCAAAGGTGAAGTGGCTGAGTGTGTCTGCAGTTGTTTCTAGATCTTCTAATCTGTTCCACTGGTCAACAGGTCTGTTTCTTTGCCAGCACCATGCTGTTTTTATCACAGAAGCTTTGTATTATAGTTTCAACTTGGAATTGCTTTTGCTATTCTGGGTCTCTTCTTGTTCCAAATGAATTTTTGGATTGTTTTCTCCAGGTCTATGAAGTATGCTGCTGGGATTTCAATTGAGATTCCATTGAATCTTTATAGCAGTTTTGGAAGTATGGCCATTTTCACTATGTGGGCCTTTCCTACACAGGAGCAAGGGATGTCTTTCCATTTTCTGATATCCTCTTCAATCTCTCTTTTCAGAGTCCTCTAGTTTTCAGAGAAGAGGTCCTTGATTTCTTTTGTCAGGGTGATTCCTAAGTATTTCAGTTTTTTGTATGGTATTGTGAAAGGAATTGTTTGCCCTATTTCTCTCTCAGTGGTCTATTGTTCTTCTAGTGGAAAGCTATTGAATTTTGGGTTTTGACTGTGTATCCAACTACTCTACTGAATTTGATTATTAAGTCTAGAAGACTGTTGGTGGAGTTCTTGGGGTCTTCTATATGGAGTATCATGTCATCTGCAAACAATGACAATTTGACTTCTTCATTTCCTATCTTTATTCCTTTTATTTCTTTCTCTTGTCTAATTGCTGTGGCTAATATTTCCAAGACTATACTGAACAGAAGTGGTGATAGTGGACATCCTTGTCTTGTTCCTGATTTTAGTGTGAAGGATTTCAGTTTTTGACCATTTAGTATGATATTGGCTGTTGGTTTTTCATAGTTGGCTTTTAACAGATTGAGGTAGATATTGTCTATTCCAATTTTTGTAGGCTTTTAAACATAAATGCATGTTGGATTTTGTCAAATGCTTTTTCTGTGTCTATTGAGATGATCATATGGTTTTTGTCTGTGGCTCTATTGATATGGTGTATTAAATTTATTTATTTGCATATGTTGAGCCACCCTTGAATCCCTGGGATGAGTATCACTTGGTCAGGGTGTATGATCTTCTTGATGATCTTCTGCAATCTATTTGCCAGTATCTTATTAAGGATTTTAGCATCTATGTTCATTAGTAAGATTGGCCTATAATTCTCTTTTTTGGTTGGGTCTTTCTCTGCTTTGAGGATCAAGGTGATGCTTGCCTCTAGGAATGAATTTGTTAGTATTACTTCCCTTTCAATTTCATTGAAGAGTTTAAAGAGTAGTGGCACTAGTTCCACTCTAAATGTCTTGTAGAATTCATTGCTGAAGCCACCAGGACCCAGGCTTTTCTTAGTTGATAAGTATTTAAATACATTTTCATTTTTGTTGATTCATATTGGGTTGTTTAGAATCTTTATGTCTTCTTCATTCAACTTTGGTAACTCATATATATCTAAGAATCTGTCCATTTCTTCTGTGTTTTCCATCTTATTGGCACATAAGTTTTCAAAGTAGGTATTGATGATGCTCTGGATTTCTGCTGGTTCTGTTGTAATTTCACCCTTTTCATTCTTAATTGCATGGATTTGGGCCTTTCCTTTTTCTGATAAGGCTGCCTAAGGGTTTATCATTTTTGCTTATTCTTTTGACTCTTGGCTTCAGGGATTTTTTTGTATTGTTCTCTTAGTCTCCTTTGAATGGATTTCTGCTCTGATCTTTATAATTTCCTCCCTTGTATGAGCTTTGTGTTTGTTCTGTTCTTTTTCTAGAAGCTTGAGGTTCAGCATTAGGTTGTGTAATTGGCCTTGCTCTGTTTTCCGAATGTAAGTATTCACTGCTATGAATTTTGCTCGTAATACGGCTTTCATTGTGTCCCATAGATTCCAATATGTTGTACTGTCATTGTTATTTAATTGTAGCTACTGTCTTATTTCTTCTTTAATTTCCTCTGTGAACCATTGGTTATTTAGAAGTGTGTTGTTCAGTTTCCATGTGTTTACTAAATTCTTGTGGTTTCTTTTGCTATTGATCTCCTATTTCATTGCACTATGGTCTGATAATATACAGGGGATAACTTCAATTACTTTACACTTACTTAAAGATGTTCTATGAGCAAGTATGTGGTTTGTTTTGGAGAACGATCCATGTGCAGCTGAAAAAAATGTGTATTTTGATTTTGTGGGATAGAACACTCTGTAAACATCAGTTAAGTTCATTTGTTCAAGAGTTTGATTGAGTTCTAGTATTTTGTTGCTTATTTGTTGTCCAGTTTATCTATTTGTGACAATGGGGTATTAAGGTCCCCCAATACTATTGTACTAGTGATTATTTGATTTTTCATGTCCATTAGTATTCATTTCATATAGTTGGCTGCACTACTCTTTGGTACATATATGTTTATGATTGTCATCTCTTTCTCCTGGATTATTCCCTTTACAAGGATGTAGTGTCCTCCTTTGTCTCTCTTAATAAGTGCTAGTTTGAAATCCACTAGATCTGGAAGGAGGATAGCTACTCCTGCTTTTGGGGGGTGGGGTTCCATTCACATGGAGTATTGTTTCCCACCCTTTATCTTTCAGTCTATGAGTTTTTTTTTGAATTAAGTGTGTTTCTTGTAGGCAGCATATTATTGGATCTTGCTTCTTGACCCATTCTGCCAGTCTATTTCTTTTGATTAGTGAATTGAGACCTTTAACATTGGTGCTTATAACTTATAACATATTGACTTATCATTGTCATGGCTTTTTCTTTTTGTTGGATTCTCCCCCTTGGCATTTAATTTATTTCCATGCCCAATGGATTCATTCTGCTGTGCTTTCTGGGGTTGTGCTCCTCATTTTCTTTTCCTAGGATGTTTTCTAAAATTTTTTGGAATGCTGGTTTGGTGTTCATGAAGTTCCTAAGGTACTCTTTCTCATGAGAATATCTTATTTCTCCATCAATTTTGAAAGATAGTTTTGCAAGGTACATCAATCTGTTTTGGAGGCTGTTTTCTTTTAGAGCTTCAAATATGTCACTCCAAGTTCTTCTTTCCTTGATGGTTTGTGTTGAGAAGTCTGCTGTAATTCTGATAAACTCTTTTTATGTGATTTGTTTCTTTTCTCTACCTGCTTGTAAAATTTTGTTTTATTCTTGGGTTTCTGGAATCTTAACAATTATATGCCTATATGTAGAGTTTTTTTGATCAAGGCTATTTGGAGTCCTACATGCTTCACTTATCTGTATGTCAAGTTCTTTTCCCCCCCACTTGCAAAGTTTTCTGCCATTACTTCTGAGAACATTTTTTTTATGTCATCTGCACTCTCTTCTGTTTCTTCATTGACTCTGATCAGTCTTCTGCTATTCTTTGCATCACCTAGCAGCTCCTGGATTGATTTCTCATTGTCCCTTACTATTTTAATGAAATTTTTCTTTTCCTGGTCACTAATTGCAATCTTATCTTTATATCTGAAATTCTGTCTCACATTGTCTCATTCTGCTGTGTAAACTTTCAATGGGATTTTTAATCTCCTGGAAATCTGTTTGCATCTGTTTTATGGATTCCATTTGTTTCCTATGTTGGGATTCCATCATGTTCCTCAGATCCTCTATTTTTTTATCTGTGTCCTCTCCAGATTTATTAATCGTGTCTTCTACTATGGACACAATCTCTGCTGTTATGAGAGAAATTATTTCTGATTTCATTTTTCCAGATCCTCTTTTGTTGCCAGTTCAGGGAGTCCAGGTGGTTGAGTATCAGATTGTTCCATGTCATTTCCCTTTGGGGTTGCTTTAGGTGATCTGTAAGTCTGTTTTTGAGACTTTTTTATGTGTCTTCTCATTTCAAGGGGGGAGGGATGTGTGCTGTTGGGACCCATGTGGCTCACTTGCTCAGTGCTGGGGTCGACTCTGCTCATCAGCACTGGGGGCAGTGGTATGGTGTCCAGGAAGTCTCTCCTCCGCAGTTCTGGTGGTGGATCTGCTCCTTGGCCCTTAAATTCTTCCAGCACCTGAGAATTCCCTGTTTTATAACCTGGTCACATACCCTCACACTGAAGCCCTCACTCCTCTTAACACTTGGCAGTGCCTGTGATAACTCCTTTCAGCCTCTTTGGACTGGATACCACCAGCTTCTTGCCTTGCTTAGGATCCAGTCTAAAAAGAGAAAATATTAATAGTGTGTTGCAGCTAATTTGAGGTTTAAACCAATAAATGTTCCTGTTTTGTTCTTTCTTAATTATTTAAGAATATACACAGACTATCATTCAAAGTTTAGATTAGAAACTGAAATTTTGTTACTATTGCCGTTATTGTTTTAATTTTAAAATTAATACTGAGCATTCAGTATGGTTGAAAGACATGTTCACATTAAAGATTTATGTTTAAAGCTTCTCAAGACACAATTTTCCTCATCTGGAAAAGAACATTTGAAAGGACATAGCACCTCCAGAAAGCATTGAAAGAGGAAACTGAAGTTGAGGAAACTGGGCAGTAGACTCTTTCCCTATCAACGAAGTGACATAAAATACATTTGAAAGCTAGACAGTCACACAAGCTAAAGTTGTAGTGTGTGAATAAAAATGGATAGCTCTTTTCTCAACTCCTCCTTGACCTATTATTTCAAAATACTTGATATATTGTAACACATATTAAAACTTTTTTAAATGAGTGAATAAATGATTACTGAATAATCATAACATATACATCTTTTTGCATTTGTCAGGTCTTCAATATTTATTGCCATATTTAGTGTTTTTAAAATGGAAACTTACTCTTTTTAAAATATTTGACAAAATAGATTTATTGATGCAGGGATTGTAACAGATAAATATTTAGAAAAATATGGAAAAAGAATTAACTGGAAGAGGAAAACTTTCATGAAAGCCTCACTTTGACTTCGTAGAACAGGCAGACATCCCTGTCTGCTCATTTTGTTGAGTACTCTATCAAAGTTATTCAAGAAGCATCCCAAATCCTAAGAAGCAGTCTATCTCGCTCCATAGCCCTTTTCCTATTTCCTTACTTTTCATTAAATAAAGGGGGAAAAAAAGCCTCTTTAACTATCTTCCAAGAATAACACCAACATAATTAATTAAGAGTATTTCTTTGAATAAGTGAAATTCTTCAGAAAGCCTATGGTATGGTTTGTATCTAGATGTCCATCCAAAACCTCATGTGGTCATAGGTGGAGCTTTCCAGAGGTGGCTGGATCTAGGGTGTGTGATACTGGGATTAAGGGTGCATGATTACTAAAGCCACTGATTGGCTTGGTATAGTTCTGGATTATGGGAAGGCCCACCCTGGGTGGCACCACCCAAAAGGCAGGTAGCCTGGAAGGGACAAAAGGAACAGGCAGGCTACTGCTGCTGCTTGCTGCCTTCTACCTGCCCTGCCACACCAAAGGCTATTTCTCCCCTGTGATGCTCTTATGCAATGCCACCCTGCCTTAGAGCCAGCTGACTATGGACTGAAACCTCTACAAACTGAGCTAAAAAAACCCTTTTCTTCCTTTAACCTTGGATGTTGGGTATTTTGACTCAGCAATGAGAAAAGTAATTAAGACAGCCTATTTTTAATTCTTTACTGATGCATCTGTTTGAGGATACTGTAGCATGGAGATCTTTTTTGTTGTGGATTAATACTTCCTATATTTTGCTTTTGAAAAACTAAAACTAGCAAACTTCTGATTGTGGCATTAGTCAAATTGAACTATAAAAGGAAAGTTTCTTTTTTCATAAACAGTATACATTAAATGATAGTACCTCACTGTTATAAAATACATTTTGAATACAAATTTTACAACTCTGAGCTTTAAGAAGTTATAGTGACTTTTATAAAACTACGTTTTTCAAAGTTCTAGACAATATTTGTACAAAAAGCACTTTCCTCATTATCTTAAATATAATCTTATAATTTGTGGAGAATTTCACTTGATGCAATTCTATTTTTATGTTTGCAATTGTTTCAAGATATTTTGTAATTTTCTCCAATTTTGATCATTAATAATCTTTTGCTTTTCTGTTATAATTGCAAGTAAAACCTGATTTTAAAGTTCTAGTTCTAAAGACTGATTTTACCTGAATCCTTTCTAATAAATATTTTCCTAATTAATTAAGGCAATCTATAGTGTTCTAGTAGACTGTAGCAAATTCTTTCATTGGTTGCAAATAGAACAGTCTATTTTAATGACTATTGTGCTTGCTGTTTCTTATCTTATACTTCTTGGTTTCTCCATCAGTAAAAAAGAGATAATGATAATTATCATTTCACAGTGTTAGAGAAGTAAACACATCCATTGATGCTTGGGACAATGTCTGGCATAAGTAAATAACACTGCCTAATCTTATAAATGAAAATTATACAATGTACTTCAATTTCACAGGTGTTATCACTAAAACACAGAAAAGAAAGGGTAATTTTTAAATATAGTATTTCTACTGCATGAGCTAAAGTGATGATTTAAATATAATCTTTATATAATCTTAATGTTAACTCTTTGAGGGTGTTTTGTTTTATTTTATTCTTTTGCTAGGGTAGGCTGGACACAGTGCATGGCCTAGTTTAATGTGACATGTGTTTCCTTCTCATTGATAGTACAGTCTCATGCAGATCAATGGGGAAACCAGTCAGGGCACAAGGCTCAAGTTATTTACTTGTTTTAACATCTGCTAGCACTTCAGAGTCCTTAAATCAATTCTTTTATTTCTAGACAGCAAATAGGGAAGAAAGGGCCAGAGTAGAGGGCAGTATAGGTTTCAAATCCAAAGTGAAGATCAAAATTACTTTGTGTAATTCTGTAAGTCTTGGTACTTCTTAAACTATACTATTTATTCCTATCTGCATATCTAAATATTTCACATTAGGTATTCTTTTCATTGAATTATTCAATCAACAAATGTTTATAGAAAACTCTCCCCTATTTATTCTAATAATACTTGTGCACTGAATTAATTATATGTTAAATTTACTAATACAGGTAGTCACTGCTTGCTTACAGAATTACTCATATAGTGTAGTAACAAAATTCAATCATATTCAGATTTATTTATTTACAACCCCTCCTCAGTTTCATTTAATTTGTTTGACCAGTTCATAGAACTCAAGGAAACACATTATATTGCTGGTTTATTATACAGGATATCACAAAGGATGTGGTCAAGATGCATGCAGTGAGGTATGGGGAAAGGTACATAGTTTTCATACCCTTTCTGATGTGTGCATCTTCCAGGAATATCCATGTGTTCAGCAATCTGGAAGGTCTCCAAGCCCCATAATTTTGAGGGGTTTTTGGAGACTTTATTTTATAGCATGATTAAAGCACAGACAGCTATGTTGAACTGTGATTGGACCAAAAGAATGTGATCTTGTGCTTGTAGACTAGGTGAGGAAAACCAATGAGGCCTATCTAGTCACAGACACAGAAAAAAAACCCTTTGGGAAATATTATTGTTTACTACCAAACAAGTTAGGTCAGAGAAAAATGGGGTGTGATGGTTTAGATCTAAAATATACCCCACAAGTCTCAAGTTTGGAAGTAGATCTGGGTTGCAAGGGTGGGTCACTGGGAATATGACTTGGAAGGGTGTATCCTTGGTCCCAGCTGCTTGCTTCTCTGTTTCCTGGCCTCTGTTGAATGAACATCTTTCCTTCATCATGATCTTTCACCATGCTCTGCCTCTGCTAACCATGGACTGAACCTACTGAAACTGTAAGCCATAATAACCTTTTCCTCATTTAAGTTGCAGGATTCAGGTATTGTGTCTGAGTGAATGAAAGTAGGTAATATATAGGGAGATTCTATGTTAAGGAAGAAAAAATTCTAGTTTCTATGGGCCTGCCTTGAGGAGGGTGTTATGAACCAGGAACTGTGTAACAAATCCATGGTATCACATACCATGATCACAGTATTACAAAAGAAATGTTCCTTTTGAGGCAAACTATTTCTGAGCAAATACAACATAAAGAACAGCTATTTCTAAGCCATGCTATGTACTGTATATATTTTAGGCATGGCATTGTCTTCATAGAAAACTGGAAAATATGCAAGTAAATATGTGAAATAATTGAAATATAGATTTTATTTCACATTCAATAAGTAGACTCTTCATAATTCAAACAGGAGTTGCATGGAGTCTAATAAACTATTTTTGAGAAGTAATGCGTCCCAGGTTTAATGATCATTTGGATTAAATTTAAACATTCTTTTAATCTTTATTTCAACTAATGATTTATGAAATCACTTCCTGGTATAGGAGCCAGCTACATAACTGGAACTATTTATGCTTCCAGTATTAAAATTACAAGCCTCTTAGTTTGAATGTACTCAAGTCTAGCACCACATTGCCCACGCAGATCCCTGAAATAGCACCCGGCTACCTACTTTCATTGGCAGACCAATAAAATCAAGAGCCTTAAAAATGCCATCACCTATTTGACTGCACTGAACTGTGAAACCTGGAAGACTATAGAAACCAGAACAGGCTGCTAACATGAAGTCATCTTGTTTAAAGGACAATTTCTAATAGGGCGTTGCGCTGACAGGTCTGCAAGCTTACATTGTAGTCCAAAGTTTGTGTGTGTATTTGAGCTCAAAACAGATCCTTTGAGTGACAAAACAGCATTATTCTCCACAGTTGGGAGAATTTGATGGATGTTGCTTCTCTAAACTCTGTAAAATTAAAATTGAGACCCTATGGAAAGGTCTATTTATACAGTATGTTCTATTTTCTTAATGAATGGTAGTGGACATAGAAAGACTGGTGTACACATACTTGCTGGATGTGAAGAGCCATCTCAGGCCTTGTTTTCCAAAATTTAAGAAAAGAGTATACATTCTGACAGAGTTGCCTCCCTCCCTTCAGATATTAGTGAGAGTTTCTTTCAGTTTAAACTCCAAACCAGATTTGATAAAGGATTGTTTTTAGTGAAAAGATTATAATTAAACAGTATTGCACAGAAAGTCTGAGTGAATCATTTATCTGAACCCTGTTACTGTATTTTTAGAAATAATATACTATTTTGAGCATTTTCAGCAGACACAAATGTTTCTTTCTTTTTTATTTTTAACCGGGGATTGAACTTGGGACCTTGTGCTTGCGAGGCAGGCAGTGGAACCACTGAGCTAAATCCATGGCCCATGTTTCTTTCTTTTTAATGTGTACTTTATTTTCCTATCCATAATCTATATGGATGATATATTTTTAATTTTCACATTTGATGATTTAAATTTTCATGCAGAAAGATGCATGTGAAAAAACTTCAGTCTCAAAATTCATCTGTTTTAGATTTCTAGATGCCTCGAAAATCAGACAAGTTTCATGTTAACTTATAAATTAAACAGTTTTTTCTTCTTGTTAGCAACAGAATTTCTTTTCCAGGGTGATAAATATTCATCTGGGCAGAACTCAGCTGCCATCTTGAGTGAACTGAGAATCAAAAAGTGGAAACTTCATCCCTCTGGATCAGCTTCTTTGTTTGAGCCCTGAAGGGCTTGGACTCCACAGTAAATACTTAATATTTACCAAGCACTTGATCTTTGTTGAGTACAATTGCTCTGCAATGTCACTCCTAATATTGGGATCAGTTTGGAGATGAGGAACTTGAAACACAGAAAGACAAGGTAATTTTTCTAAAACTGTACAAATGATAGGAAGTGAAGTCTAATCTTATACCAGAGCAACCAGATTCCCTAACCATGCAAACCCACATCTTATTCTGATCCCATAGTTCTTTCTACATGTGAAAAACATATGATTCTGTATCTTTCCTTTATTACAGTTCATTGTTTAAATCTCTGTCCTTAAGTTAATGTATGTATCCCCATATCCTCTGTAGTAACTGCATATTGAAAAGTGGGCTTGTAGAAAGATCACATTAAACCATTAAGCACTTGTGATGTCAAAGGAAAGATACCTTCTTTGACTTTTCTTTAGTTCTTTTGAAAATATCTACAATTCTTTTGAACTGACTTACTTCTTATACTGATAGCTAAGTAAGGAAAGAGAATCCAGTAGTTTTAAAAAGAAAAAAAAATTCTAGAAAATAGTTGAAGAATGAAATGGCCCATTTCCACATTAAAGCAGTCAAGTAAACAGTAAATAATTATTTTTTCTTTCATAGTCCAGCACTGGGAGCTGCAGAAGCCAAACATTCCGATAATTTTCAGTTATATCACATAAGTACAAATAGAGGGACAGACAGGAGAAAGGAGTTGTTAATGTTGTATAATAAATTCATGTGAAAAAGGTAAATATTTAGTAATTTAGAGGTTCTAAGAACCTTGAGTTACCCAACAATCACATACACAATTAAAAACAGTAGTTCAGCTGAAACGGAAATATTGGCTGGCTCTAACTTCACCCTGATGAAATCAAATAATTATGATGAACTGTAGCTCTAAAAAGTTATTAGCTATTATGTCTTGCGAAGAAAAAAGTCCAAACATATCATTTTCCCCTACCTCTTTCCACCTCATAATGGAAAGTCTCAGCATACAGAATGTTTAATATATGCTCACAAACAAAATTCATTTGCTATCTTATGGCAACCACTTATTTCTTCCTCTTTTGCATTTCTTCTCTGGTCATACTACTTAATAAACATTCTTCCCTTTTCCTCTTGTCACTGTTGCCACTGCCAGGAAGCTACCTTTACTGTACAGTGTACACATCCTTCTGTCTTTGTGCCAGTGTGATGAAAGTGTTTATCTTCTCCTCTTCTCTTTTCGGCTTTAATAAATTCTTTTTTGAGACAGGGTCTTGTTCTGTAACTCAGGCTGCCCTTGAACTCACTATGTATCCCAAGCTGGCTTCAAACTCATGGCGAATCTCTTGCCTCAGCTTCATGAGTGCTGGGATTACAGGCATGCACCACCACACCTAGCCAGGTCCTAATTTTAAATTCTTTTCTACTTTGACACATCATGATTATACATATTTATGAGAGTGTGATAGTTCAACACAGGTATACAATATGCAATGATCAAGTCAGGGCAAAGCATATCTACCACCTCAAACATTTCTCATTTCTTTGTGTTGGAAATATTAAAAATCCTCTTTTTCTTTTATTCCAAAATACACAAAATTATTGTTAGTTATAGTCACCCTACTATGCGATAGAATGCTAAACTTAATCCCTCTGGCTCTATTTTTATGTTCTTTAATCAGCTTTTCTTTTACAATCCCTCTCCTCTATCCTTCTTAGTTTCTAATGAATACTTCTTTGCATTCTGTTTTTATGAAGTCAACAATTTTAAAATTTCCACATGTGAGTGAGAACATCTGGCATATCTCTTTCTACAGCTTTCCTACTTCATTTAACATAATGTCCTTCAGGCTTATCCATGTTGCTGAAAATGACAGGATTTCATTGTTTTTTATGGCTGAATAATATGTTATTGAGCACATGTTATGCTTTATATCTGGATGTCCCCCTAAAGCTTCGCATGCTCAGAGGCAGGGACTTGGGAAGGTGATTGGATGATGGGAACGCTACAACTGGCTTGGTGTTGGAAAGTGGGGACCAGTGGGAAGAGGCAGGGCACTAGGGTGTGACCTGGAAAAGTACATCTCCCTCCCTGGAACCTCCTTTCATCTCTCCACTTCCTGGCTAACATGATGTGAGCAGCTATTCTACTATGTCATTCTATTTTCACCAGGCTTGGAGCCAGGGGACTACATAAGCCACAATAAACCTCTCCTCCTTTATGTTGTAAAGTGCCAGATATTGTGTCTCAATGACAAGAAAATGACTATGATAGCATATATATATATATATATATATATATATATATATATATAACATTTTATTTATTTATTTTTATTTTTGGTGGTACTGAGGATTGAATTTAAGGCTGTTGAGCTATGTGCCCAGCTCTTTATTTTTTTTATTTTGATACAGGGTGTTACTGTTTTCCAGGTTAAAGTCAAACTTGCAATACTCCTGCCTTACCTACCTACAGTGCTGGGATTACAGGCATACAACACCCCAATCCATTCATCTGACTTGTTATCTAAGTTGATTCCAGATCTTAGTTACTGTGAATAATTCCACAATAAACATGCAAGAATAAACATCTCTTCACCATCTTAATTTTCTTCTCTTTGCATATATATCCAGTAATTGGATTTGTAGACATACAGTAGTTGTATTGTTATTATTATTATTTTTCTGTACCGGGAATTGAACTAGGGTCCTTGCACTTGTGCAGCAGTTCTATTGTTATTTTAAGGAATCATCATATTATCTTCCATAATTGCTATACTAATTTATACTCTCATCAACAGTGTATATGAATTCCCATTTTCTCACAACCTCACCATTTGTCATTTTTTGTCTTTTTAATAAAAGCCATTCTGAGATAAGATAGTATTTTGATATTTTGATTATTGCATTTCTCTGATGGTTAGTAATGGTGAAAACTTTTTCATACACTTATCAGCCATATGAATGTTTTTTAAGAAATGTCTATTCAGATAATTTATCCATTTTAATTGGACTATTTGTTGTTTTGTTGTTTATTTGTTTCAGTTCTTCTTATATCACAGATTTTGAGTTCTTCTTATATTCCTTCTAAAATGAATGGTTTACAATATTTTCTCCCATCATGTAGTGTTCTCTTCACTCTGTTGTTTCTTTTGCAGTGCAAAAAAGTTTTAGTTTAATATAATCCTATTTGTCTATTTTTTCTTTTGTTGCCTGTTCTTTTGGAGTCTTATCAAAAATGTCTTTGCCCATACCAGTGTCCTGAAGTGTTTCTCATATATGTTTTCTTCTAGTACTTTCATAGTTCATGATCTTATACTTAGGTGTTTGATTTTTTATGATGAAAAATAAAAGTCTACTTTCATTCCTCTGCATACAAATAACCAGTTTCCCCAGCATAATTTTAAAGAAGACTGTCCTTTGTTCAATTTATGTTCTTGGTGCTTTGATTGAAATTAGTTAGGTATAAATATATGGGATTATTTGTGAGTTGTTTATTCTGTTCCACTGGTCTATATATCAGTAGTTATGCCACTGTTATTCAGTTTTGGTTATAATAGCTTTGTAGTATTTTTTTGAAGTTAGGTAGTATGATGCCTCCAGTTTTGCTCATTTTTCTCAAAATTGTTTTAGCTATTCAAGATCTTTTGTGATTTCATATGAATTTAACGTTGTTTCTCTTTCTGTGAAGAATGCTATTGGAATTTTGATACAGACTGTATCAAACGATAGGTTTTTTGGGGAAGTATCAACATTTTAACAATATTTATTATTCCAAATCAAGAACATAGTATATCTTTCCATTTTTTTCCTGATGCTTCAATTTCTTTCATCAATGTCATATTTTACTGTAGAAAAATTTTACTTTCTTTTGTATTATTGATTTCTTTTTCAGTTTCTTATTAGTATAAAGGAATGCTAGTGATTTTTGTAAGCTGATTTTAAATTTTAAAACTTTACTCAGTTTATCAGTTTTAATAGTTTTAATTGTAGTCTTTACATCATTCTAAATTTAAGATCAATTTGTCTGCAAATAGTGACACTCTTGCTTCTTTCTCTCCAATGTTCCTACTTCTCATTTTTATTATCAAATGATGCCTTCAATTCATTTCATCTGGGGTTATAAAATATCTTTTCCCTTATTTTGCAAGCTCATAAAGACCAAACCACCTCTCCAGTACCATGTCCAGGCATTTTCCACAACAGGCTCCTTTTCTGACTTTCTGAACTTCTTTAATGTCCTTTCTTTCTTGGTTTCTTGAACTCTTTCCTAGAATATTACTCAGTTATTTAGCTAAATAGATGTCCTATGTACATCAGTACACCAGGCACAGACAGAAAATAAATCTAGCACTATAAACGATTAATGTTTTACATTGATTTGAAAAAGTGAAAGTCAATCAGTAAATGAAGCTCAGACCTACCTTTAATTATGCAATTTTTCTGATTAGACAAAATAGCTTAGAGTTTAAGAATAAGATATCTAGAGCTGTCATCTAGCAGATGTGAGATTTTCATCCTAGTCTTCCTAGTACAAGTTATGTAACCTTAAACTGAAGAGTTCATCTTCTGTTCACTATTTTCCTATCTGCAAAATGGGATTTTAAAATAATGTCTAGTTCATGAATATGTTAAAAATAAAAACTGAAAACAATATTTTCATTGTATCTGGTGCACCATAATTACTCAATAAATGATAGAAACTTTTTATTGTTATATTACACAGATTTTAATTTTCCATATAAGGGGGATCCAATAATTATTAATCACTTAGTGGTTGTCAAGTGTATGTGATTGATATATTGATTTAAATTATCATCTTAAAAATTTACTCTTTCCAACAAAACCTTAAAGTATTACCATCCCTATATTATTGATTAAAAAAATTCAACAGAATGAATTAAATTTCTTTTTGATATATAACTTACAATGGTAAAGACAGTAGTTTCACTATCATAATGAATGTTTATATTTACTTTGTTAAGTGTCATTTTTAGTTCATAGACAAATAAAATGAAGTTAAGTTATAAAATTCCTATCTTAATGATTTATTATCAATAGTCAATTTTCTTCATTCTTTTTCAGTATTCAAACTTCTTACACAATTTTGTCAGTATCCTCTAATGAGGGGACAATTCATAGTGTTTTATCTACAGATTAATGGGCAATGTCATTGTTTTAAAGGAAGAAAAATAAATGTTAGTCTTTCTCTTTTTTAATACTCAGGCAGTCAGCTACCCCATGAGGAACAAAATTGGTGAGAATTATAAGTAAATGAACTGTGGAGGTGAAATCTTATTAGTTGAGAAAGAAAGTCTGAAAAAAAAGAAAGCAAGGCCTATGTTCATGTGGAGTAATGATCTTATTAGAAATTCCAGGGCAGAAAAGTCTGTTAGGAAAAAAACATCATGTCATGGAAATCAAGCACATGGAGCTAATTCTAATCTTTAAAGAAAGGAAAGATTATTTAATAAGGCTTATGGCGTGTTAACTCTTTGTGGAATATAAAGTATTAAGTTATAACTATCTCGATTACACAAACAAATAAATTCCATGTGGGTTAAATAATTAAATATAAAAGTAAACCAAAAGCAGCAAATCAAAAAAGAATAAAGCATTCATAAAATTTTATGGAATTATAGAATGGTCACAAAATATATTACTTCAAAACAATGGATAAATTCACAAAGAATAACTGTTATACAGATTTTCCCATAGAGAGTTTTAAAACTTATATGGCCCCCAAAAAACCATAAATGAAGTTAATAGTAAAATAAAATATTTATTCATACTGGGTAAAAGAGCTAATAACCTTAATGTATAAAAATTTCCTCAAAACTATTTAGCTAAATGTCATTTCAGAATAAAAAATATACATTCAAAGTAATAATTAAGTAATATAATGAAATAAAAATTTTGAACCAGCTGTAGAATGACTTCTGCTTCTGGGTAGATTAAGTTGATGTGCATCTTTCTATTCCATCAGTTAAATTAAAATAAAAGCTCTAGAATACACAAGAGAGAGAGAGAGAGGGAGAGAGAGGGAGGGAGAGAGAGAGAGAGAGAGAGAGAGAGAGAGAGAGAGAGAGAGAGAGAATATCTCCTTCACTCAAAACAAAAACTAACAAATTGAAATATGGAATGAGAGTTGACCAGCTAGTTACCTTGGTCTCAAACATGAACATTGTAATGATTTTTCTGGGTTTTTTTTTCCATAATATATTCCAAAATAAGAGCTTTAAAAAACAGTAGGCAGGAAACAAGTGAATAGAAAGCCCCAATAAAATATATCTGCCTCCAGTAAAGGATCAGGAAAAGGGTATCTTATTGATATAGAACTTTTAGACAATAACTGTTTCACTCCAGGCCAACACAAGAGAAAAAAGCACACTCCCATTCTAACTCATGGTTGCAAATCCCAATTGAGTACCTTAGAATTCTACTCTCACAAGAGTTAAAAAATGTATCTCAAATGATCCTATAGAGATTGTGTCAGAGGATACCATGTAGGGATCCAAGACTCCCATTACCTTTAGTTAGTAATAAAATGTCAATCCTGCAGAAATGGAGACCATGTAGGAAGGTTGTGTTTCCATGGCCCGTGGCAGTAACTAAGTAACTTGCCCTTTCCCCAGGAGAATGATGTCAGAGAAGACTAAAGAAGAGTGGGATACTTACTACCACTCAATAAGAACAAAGTTATCACCACCAAAGTGTTAGTATAGACCAAAGGAAGAGTTATCACAAATATCCATGTACAGCAGTTATGAGAAAGTCTTTCTGTATTATATATAATGACATATAGAACAATAAGCATTACAAGGGGCTTCTGAGCCACTGTCCATCCTGCCACTCCCAGACCAGAGGTAGGGGCTTCTGGGCTGCTGTCCCACTGCTCCAAGCTCAGAGGAGGTGAGCTGTGTGGATGCCAACAGCACCCCTCCCCATCCCAGGTGGAAATGAGTAGACGCATAAATAAGTCTCAAAACCAGACTTCCAGATCATCTACAGCAACCCCAAAGGGAAATGAGATGGAACACTCTGATACTCAACCACCTGGACTCCCTGAACTGGCAACAAAAGAGGATCTGGAAAAAATTAAATCAGAAATAATATCTCAGATAACAGCAGAGATTGTGCTAGTAGTGCAAAACATGATTGATAAATCTAGGGAGGAGCTGAGGAACATGATGGAATCCCAACATAAGAAACAAATAGAATCCATAAAACAGATACAAATAGATTTCAGGGAGATCAAAAATTCCATTGAAAGTCTACACAGCAGAATGAGCCAATGTGAAGATGGAATTTTAGATATAGAAGATAAGATTGTAATTAGTGACCACAAGAGAAAAATTGCTTCAAAATTGTAAGGGACCATGAGAAATCAATCCAGCAGCTACTAGATGAGGCAAAGAAGAGTAACATAAGACTGATTGGAGTCAACGAAGAAACAGGAGAGAGGGCAGATGACATAAAAAAACTGTTCACAGAAGTAATGGCAGTAAACTTTGCAAGTGGGGGAAAAGAACTTGACATACAGATAAGTGAGGCATATAGAACTCCAAATAGCCTTGATTAAAAAAAAAATTACACATAGGCATATAATTGTTAAGATTCCAGAAACTCAACAGAAGAACAAAGTTCTACAAGCAGTTAGAGAAAAGAAACAAAACACATACAAAGGAAAGCCCATCAGAATCACAGCAGATTTCACAGCACAAACCATAAAGGGAAGAAGAGCTTGGACTAATGTATTCCAAGCCCTAAAGGAAAACACCCTCCAAACACAGATTGATGTACCCAGAAAAACAATCTTTCAAAATTGATGGAGAAATAAGATATTTTCATGACAAAGAGTACCTTAGGAACTTTGTGAATACCAAACCAGCACTCCAAAAATTTTTAGAAAATATCCTAGGAACAGACAATGAGTATCAAAACCCCAAGAAGCATACCAGAATGAACCCATTGGGCATGACAAGAAATTAAATGTAAAGGGGCAGAGCCAACAAAAAGAAAATCATGAAAATGATAAGTCAATATGTATCAGTTATAACCATCAAGGTTAATGGTCTCAATTTACCAATCAAAAGAAATAGACTGGCAGAATGGGTCAAGAAGCAAAATCCAACAACATGCTGCATACAAGAAACACACTTAATTCAAAGGGATACTCATAGACTGAAAGTTAAAGGGTGGAAAAAAATACTCCATGTGGCAGGAACCTGAAAAAAGGGAGGAGTACCTATCCTCTTTGCAGTTCAAATAGATTTCAAACCAATACTGATTAAAAGAGACAAAGGAGACTACATCCTTGTAAAGGGAACAATCGAACAGGAAGAGATGTCAATCATAAATATCTATGCACCAAACACTAGTGCACCCAACTATATAAAACAAATACTAATGGACATGAAAAGTCATATATGCACTAATACAATAGTAGTAGGGGACCTTAATACCCCACGGTCACAGATAGATCAACTAGACAAAAAATAAGTAATGAAATACTGGAACTCAATCGAACTCTTGAACAAATGAACTTAACAGATGTTTACAGAGTGTTCCACCCCACCAAATCAGAATACATAATCTTCTCAGCGGCACATGGGTCCTTCTCCAAAATAGACCACATACTCACACATAGAACATGTTTAAGTAACTGCAAAGGGATTGAAGTTATTCCCTGTATATTATCAGACCATACTGCAAAGAAATTGGAGAACCATAGCAAAAGAAACTGGAAACATTTCATAAACACATGGAAATTGAACAATACACTTCTGAATAACCAATGGATCAAAGAGGATATTAAAGAAGAAATCAGACAGTACCTTCAATTAAATGACAATGACAATAAAACATAGTGGAATCTATGGGAAACAATGAAAACAGTCTTATGAAGGAAATTCATAGCGGTGAATATGCATATTAGGAAAATAGAGTGAGGCCAATTAAACAACCTGAGGCTGAACCTTAAGCTTCTAGGAAAAGAAGAGCAGGACAAACCCAAAGCTCACACAAGGGAGGAAATTACAAAGATCAGAGCATGTCAGGAGCAATGCTACATAATTTTAGGGAAAAATAAAGCTCACACAAGGGAGGAAATTACAAAGATCAGAGCATGTCAGGAGCAATGCTACATAATTTTAGGGAAAAATCATTTGGTTAGCTTAGTTCTCTTGCCTACAGCCCAGCTATGGAATTCTGAGATATAATTGCATTTTGGCCTCTGGTCACAACTGAGACCTCAATGATCTGGTGCTGCTGTGATTCTCCGGGACAAGAAACATCCTGGGAGCTGAAAACATCCTGGGAGAACAAACATCTACTCAGTTCCTCATTGTTCTTGGACTGTTACATCTTGTTTACCCAGGATTTACCGAACTCTCTGCAAGTCATTTGTTACATTTGTTTCTCCCGATGTACGGAATAAAAAGTGCAGTAAACTGGGGGCTTTTGTCTTTGCTGCCCAGAGCAGAACTGATAAGGCCCAAAGCTCAGCTTCTTTTCAGTCTCATTTTTCTACCTTTCATGTAAATTGCTGTGTGCTGCCGTGACCCAGAGGAGACTAGGACTTACTACAGAGGTTCTAGTAATGTCCCCTTCCCTGTTCCCTACAAGAGCAGAAATCAATGCAATGGAGACTAAGAGAATGATACAAAAAAATTAATGAAGCCAAGAGTTGGTTCTTCGAAAGAATCAACAAAATTGACCAACCCTTAGCCAATCTTATCAGAAAAAGGAAAGAAAAGGCCCAAATCCATGCAATTAGGAATGAAAGGGTGAAATTATAACAGACCCAGTGGAAATACAGAGGATCATCAATAGCTCCATCCAAGACTTATACCTCAATAAGATGGAAAACACAGAAGAAGTGGACAGATTCCTAGATACATATGAATTACCAAAGTTGAATGAAGAAGATCTAAAAATTCTGAACAACCCAGTATCAACCAATGAAATTGAAAATGTAATAAAAACCTTACCAACTAAGAAAAACCGAGGCCCTGATAGCTTCACTGTGGAATTCTACAAGACATTTAGAGAGGAACTACTGCCACTACTGTTTAAACTCTTCAGTGAAATTGAAAGGGAAGGAATACTCCCAAATTCATTCCTGGAAGCAAACATCACCTTGATCCCCAAAGCAGAGAAAGACCCAATCAAAAAAAGAGAACTATAGGCCAATCTCAATAATGAACATAGATGCAAAAATCCTTACTATGATACTGACAAATAGAATGCTGAAGATCATCAAGAAAACCATACACCCTGATCAAGCAGGATTCATCCCAGGGATGCAGGGATGGTTCAACATAGAAAAATCAATCAATGTAATACACTATATCAACAGAGACAAGGACAAAAACCACATGATTTTCTACATAGATGCAGAAAAAGCATTTGACAAAATCCAACATGCATTTATGATAAAAACCCTACAAAAATTGGAATAGATGGTCTCTACCTCAAACTGATAAAAGCCATCTATGAAAAGCCAACAGCCAGTATCATACTAAATGATCAAAAATTGAAATCCTTCACACTAAGATCAGCAACAAGACAAGGTTTTCCACTATCACCACTCTTGTTCAATATAGTTTTGGAAACATTAGCCATGGCAAATAGACAAGAGAAAAAAATAAAATGAATAAGGATAGGAAATGAAGAAGTCAAATTGTCATTATTTGCAGATGACATGATACTCTACATAGAAGACCCCAAGAACTCCATCAAAAGTCTTCTATACTTAATAACCAAATTCAGTAAGTAGCTGAATACAAGGTCAACACACAAAAATCAATAGCTTTCTTCTACATGAACAACAGACTCACTGAGAGAGAAATAGAGCAAATAATTACTTTCACAATAGCATCCAAAGAACTGAAATACCTAGGAATCAACCTAATGAAAGAAATCAAAGACCTCTTCAGTGAAAACTATAGCACTCTGAAAAAGAGATTGAAGAAGATATCAGAAAATGGACAGACATCCTCTGCTCCTGGGTAGGAAGGATCAATATAGTGAAAATGACCATATTTCCAAAACTGCTATATAGATTCAATGCAATTCCAATTGAGATCCCAGCAGCACACTTTAGGGACCTTGAAAAAAAAATCCAAAAATTCATTTGAAACAAGAAGTGACCCAGAATAGCAAAAGCAATTCTAGGTAACAGAGACATGGCAAGGGTATCACAATCCTGAACTTGAAACTATACTACAAAGCCACTGTGATAAAAGCTGCATGGTACTGGGAAAGAAACAGACTTGAGGACCAGTGGAACAGATTAGAAGATGCAGAAACAACACCAGACACACTCAGCCATCTCATCTTTGACAAAGGAGCCAAACACCCTCACTGAGGGAAAGATAGCCTCTTTAATAAAAGATGCTGGAAAAATTGGGTTTCAAGTTGTCAAAGATTAAAAATATACCTATATCTCTCATCATTCACTAAACTAAAATCAAAATGGATTAAAGATCTAAATATTCAAATAGAAATGCTGAACCAACTGGAACAGAGGTTAAGTATAACTCTTGCAGACACTGATGTAGCAAAAGATTTCATGAACAAAACCTCAGTTGCCTGTGAACTAGCAGAATCAACAAGTGGGATTGCTTCTTATTAAAAAGCTTCTGTACAGCAAGAGAAATCACCAGCAGTGTGAAGAGACAACCCACAATGTGGGAAAAAGTCTTCACCCACTATTCTTCAAAGGCCTACTATCACAAATCCATAGAGAACTTAAAAAGATCAGACCTCCCAAATTTAAAGATCCAATCCAACAATGGCCATCTGAAATGAATGGACATTTCTCAGACAAAGAAGTAGAAATAGCAAATAAATACATGAAAAAATGTTCATCATCACTGGTCATTTGAGAGATGCAAATGAAAAGAACACTGAGATTCCACCTCACTCCAGAAAGAATGGCTGCTATCATGAAATCAACCAATAACAAATGCTGGTGGGGCTGTGGGGAAAGAGGAACCCTGCTCCATTGCTGGTGGGAGTGTAGACTGGTACAACCACTGTGGAAATCAGTATGGAGATACCTCAAAGAACTAGGACTGGAAGTTCAATTTGACCCCATTATTCCCCTGCTGGGTATCTTCCCCAAAGAATTAAAAGAATCATACCACAGTGATATATGTGTACCCATGTTCATGGCAGCACAATTTTTAATAGCTAAAACTTGGAGACAGCCCAAAAGCCCACCAGCTAGGGACTGGATAAAGAAAATGTGGGTTTTTAATAAAATGGAGTACTACTCCACCATAAAAAATGGGAAATTAGAGACATTTATAGCTAAATGGATGCACATTGAGGTAATACTCTTAAGTGAAATAAATAGGACACATATGTATAAATACTGAATAGTCTCTCTAGTGTGAGAAACTGAATGTGTAAATAAGGAATAAAAGGTATAATATATAATGTGAAATAGGAAGGAAAGGGGAAAAGGGGAAGGAAGTGGGAGGGGTACGGAAAAGGAAAGAAGGGAATGGAATTAATATGAGAAAATGGAAAAATGGAAACAAAGTCTTTGTAAATAGGGAGGGATGGGGGGGGTTGAAGGGAGGGCAAGGGAAGGGGGAAAAATAAGAACCAAAACAGAGTATGTAAAGGTTTAAATTTCCAATGATGAATGTCATTATATTGTATATCTAAAATGTACCAATGATTAGAATGAATAATTGATAATGCAAAAAGGAAGAAAAGGTCCAAAGGGGTAGGGGTAGTGGGAGGGGCAGGGGAAAAGAAAGAAGGTAAAGGAAAAATTATGAGAAATGGAAAAAATGGAAACAAAGTTTTATAAATAGTGAAGGGTGGAGGGGGTGAAGGGAGGGCTGGGAATGGGGAAAAAATAAGAACCAAGATACATCATGTAAAGTTACAAGTTCCCAATCAGAAATGTAAATATATTGTATACCTAAAATTTACCAATAAAAGAATTTTTGAATAAAGAAGAAGTGTTACAATGGCTAAAATCTATGATATTGCCAGTCCAAATGTTAAGGATATAGAACAGAAACTCTTATTCACCGATAATAGGAATGCAACATTTTATAACTATTTTGACAAATATTTTGCCAGTATCTTATGAAGCTAAGCATACTTTTACCATATAATCTAGCAGGTGCACTCCTAAGTACTTAACCAACTGAGTTTAAAACTAATGTCTACACAGAAACCTGCATACAAATATTTACATTAGTTTTATCCATGATTGAGAAATACTAGAAGCTAACCAAGATGTTCTTCAGCAGATGAATACATAAACATGGTACATCCATACATTGGAACTATTACCCAGTAACAAAACCAAATGTGCTATAAATCTATAATGAGGAAGGAATATTAAATATATATTGCTAATTTTAAAAAGCCAGTATGAAATGAAAATGCTGCATACTATGTGATTTAAACTATGACACTGTAGAAAAAGCAAAACTGTAAAGACATTAAAAAGATCAGCGGTTTCTAGGAGTTGGCAGAGCAGGGACAGGAGGGATAGACAGATGGAGCACAGAGGATTTTTAGGGTAGGGAAATTGTTTTGTGTGATATTGCAATGGTGGATGCATGACCTTATGCATTTGTGGAGAATCATAGAAATGTACCACATGAATCGTGAACTTCAGTGTAAAGAAAGAAGTTTAGTTAATGTGTTATTGGCTCATTGATTGTAACAAATGTGCCATATTCATATGGAAATAGAGATTCTGTGCAAAGTGGTGGTAAATGCAAAGGGACTACAACTGAAGCCTTCACCATCAATTGCCTGCACTAAATGTCCACTGTGGGACATTAGAATAGTACATTTTCATGGCTTCCACAGGCAACTCTCATGGAGTTTTCTCCAAGTATTGGTTAAAAGAGGAGAGGTTTATTTTGGCTTACAGCCTCAGCACCTCATCAACAAAGTCTCCCAGAAATCATATGGCCTTGTCTATTCTCCAGCTGGTGTAGGTGGTACCCAGGCAGCCTTGTGTGCTTATTCATTACCATTACCCCAGGAAGCAATGGATCAGCTTTGCTGAGTGGCTTGGCCTCCTGCGGACCACGAGAAGCAACCAAGTAGCCCTGTTTATTGCCTTCTGGCCCCAAGAAGCAGTTGAGCAGTTCATTCTCAGAAGCTTGGCCCACTGAGTCACAGAGAAGCAGATGCTCAGACCTGGCTCCCCACTGTCAGTCAGAGAAAGCAGCTAGGTAGACCTTAATTAACCATGTCATCCCCTAGAGATCACACAGTCACCTATGCAGCCCTTGGACATTAGCAGACACAGCACCTATGTTCACTAGTGTGGCCTGGACCTATATGGCTCTGGTAGCTCATCCCACTACCAGACATGCTGCATTGTGCCAATCTGGGCACAACAGGATGATCCTACCCTCATACAACCTGCAGAAATTGATAGGTGCCTTTCTGAAACATCCAGGTACCACATGCTCTGACCTGTGAGTGAACCTGTCCATCTAAGGGAGCTACATCCCAGCTGGTAGTAAATGTCCACATCTGAGTCCTAGATCAACAATAACTGGCAGACATCACCAGCATGGGTTATAGCTGAAAAACACTAAAGTGCCCCTCTAGAAGCAAAATTTTTATGGCATATCCAACCAACATCCTAGGACAAGTCACCATCACAAAATTTTTATTATGACAGCCACTCAATAAAATTAACTGAAGTAACTGAACCACCTTACATGTAGTTACTAACAAAGAGACAAATAAAAACTTTTAAAAGGAAGATAAGACAATGTCTGCAAAGAAACATAATCCCTCCCTAGCAACAGATCCTAGACTAGAAAGTTGATAAACCACCTGAAAAATAATTCCAAAGAATGATTATAGAGAAACTTAATGAGTTAAAAGAGAATATAGACAGACAATTTAATAAAATTATGAAGACTATTCCTGATATTATTGAGAAATTCAGAGGAGGTATTATTTTTTAAAAATAAGAATCTTGGAGCTCAAGAACTCAACTAATAACATGAAAAAAATACACTTAACAACATCAGCAGCAGAATGTGGGGTTTTTTTTGTTTTTTGGTTTTTTTGGTATCAGGGATTGAACTCAGGTCCTTGCTCTTGGGTGGCAGGCTGCAAAACCACTGAGCTAAATCCCTGGCCCCAGCAGAATGTGTTTTTCAGAAGAAAGAATTTCTGAGCTTAAAGGAAGATATTTTAAAATAACCCAGCCTTCATTATTTATAAGTGATTATCAGCAAAACATTTCATTATAAAAGTTCTAGAAGGAAAAGACTTAGAAAACTTATTCAATGACTACAGAAAACTTTCCAAACCTTGGAAAAGATATAGACAGATATTCAGGTCCAAGAAACCCAAAGGATCTCTAATAGATTTGACCAAAAAAGATCCTCTCTAAGTCCTATGACAAGCAAACTGTCAAAATTACAAGACAAAGAAAAAATTCTTAAAACAGCAGAAGAAAATAAAACAGCATAGCAGAAGCTTTGCAAGTGAAGAGAATGGGAATAATATATTCAAAGTTCTGAAATAAAATAATTGCCCACCAAGAATACTATTTTTAGTAAAGCTACTATTTGGAAGTGAAGGACAAATAAAGACGAAGAAAAGCAGAACAGGGGAGTTTATGACCACTGGAAACAAAAGGATAACTACCATTATGAACGTATGCAAAAGCACAAAACTCAGCAGTAGAGCAGATACAACAAAGAAAGACAAGAGAATGAGAGCTTATAAATATAGAACAACCAAATAACAAATACAAACAATAGAGGAAGAAAAAAACAAAGGATATAGAAAACAACCAGATAAAAGTTAGCAGAATGACAAAATTATGTCTTATCCATAATAACCATGAATGTAAATGATTACATTTCCCAGTAAAAAATATTAACTGGCTGAATGAATAAAACAAATTTTTTTAACTAGATCTAATGATATACTATCTTTAGGGTACTCACTTCACCAATAAAGATATATATATATATATACTAAAAATAAAGAATGGAAAAAGATATTCCAGATGAATAGAAACCAATAGTGAACAGGAGCAATTGTACTTATATCTGATAGATTGCTACCATCAAGAAATCAATGAATAACAAATGCTGGCAAGACTGTAGGGAGAAAAGAACCCCTCTACATTGTTGATGAGACAGTAAACTGATACAACCACAATGGAAAACAGTATGGCAATTCCTCAAAAAACTAAAACTAGAAATTCCATTTGACTCAGCTCCAAAAGAGTTAAATACATCATACCACAGTGATATATGCACACCCATGTTTATAGCAGCACAATTCATTATAGCTAACTCTTGGAAACAGCCTATATGTCCATCAACAGATGAATGGTTGAAGAAAATGTGGTATTTATACACAATAGATATTATTCTGCCAAAAAGGATAAACGAGTCATTTGTAGGAAAATGGATGCATCTTAAGACCATAATGTTAAGTGAAGTAATTCAGACACATAAGGTTAAACATTGCAAGATTTTTCTTGTATAAAAAATTATCATTTTATTATGAAATAAAAGTCAAATAATAGGAAGAGAGAGAGAGAGAGAGAGAGAGAGAGAGAGAGAGAGAGAGAGAGAGAGAAAGGTATTGTAATCCAGCAAATACAATGTATCTAAAAGTATATTTTGACTTAGTACAATTATACCTGTTTTGTATATTCTTTGGCTTATAAATCTGCTTTTCAATCTGTATATATGGTAGTTAACTTTATAAGGTCTTGTAGATAAATGAATCTGATACTGGAAAAGTAAAAAGAGGATGGAGGGAAGAGGGAAAAAAAAGAATTGAAATTTGTTATGCATATGTACCAATTCCCTATATGTCTTAGTTACTTTTCTTGTTGCTGAGACAAAACACCCAATGCCCACAGTTAAAGTAGAAAAGATTGAATTGGTTCACAGTTTTTAGAAGTTTCAGTCTATAGTTGACTAGCTCCAAGGCAGGTTGGCATGGCAGACAAGCATGGCAGAGGAGAAACAGTTCATGGTGGTCAAAAGGCAGCAAAGCAAGCAAGGGGCAACCACAGCTCTTTCTAGCCCTTATATCTTATCCAGGCTATCTAGGGTGGATAGTGCTCACACTCATAACCCTAATGCCCTTGATCCCAGCATTGCACCATGAATCAATCCCAGGCTCACACACTCTAGATCCAGCCACTTCTGAAAAAGCCCCATCTATGACTGCATGTGGCTTTGGGGAGACATCTAGACACAAGCCATAACATTTCACCCCTGGCCTCCCAAAGACCCATGCACATCCATTTATGCAAAAGTCATTTAGTCCATCTCTAAGAGTTGCCAAAGTCCTAATAGTTTTAGCATTGCTGAAAAGTCCAAGTCCAAAGTCTCCTGAGATTTAAGGCTTCAATCCCACAGTTCCACTTCCAGTATCCCTGGCAATCTGTGGAAAGTTGGGAACTCCAAAGGGCTTGAGTGGCCCCACCCCTACACCACTGCCTGTGATTGTAGCTCCCATGGATTCTCTTAGACTGGCACTGCTCCCTCCTTGCAGTTTTCCTCAAAAAAATCCATGTTCCTGGCTTCTCCAAAGTTCTGGGTTTCCCTTGCACCTTTCACTTCACACTCATAGCTTTACACATTGCTCTCTCAGGGCCACACTGCTTGACCTCCCAGGTGTTCTAAAATCTAAGTAGAAGCCTTCTTGACCCCACAGCTCTTGCATTCTGTTTGCACCTAAAACCAGCACTATGTGAATGACACCAACCTCTGCTGTTAACTAGAGCAGTAGTCAGGCTTCCTTCTCTCTTGGCTGTAGGAGTCCACTGTCTATGGACCAAATCCCAAGGAATAATTTCCTTAGGCTGCTATCATTCTGGAACAGAGTACTCTGGGGCTCTCTTCTCAAAGCAAAATCTTTCATCTTTGCAACTCTGAGGCTGTAGAAGCTGGAGTCCTATTGGTTCTTGTGATGTCCTCAGGCCATCTTTTCTGTTGTCTTCTTGTGAAATACTTGGCTTTTTCATGCTAGTCTTTTCAGTGACCAATTTCTGCTCTGTTCCATCTTAGCAGGCCACTTTGATGGAAGTTTCTTTCTGGCCTAGCTCAAAACATTTTAAATTATTCTGCTTGGCTCTTTGCTCTTGATTCTCAACATAAATCTGGCTGAAAGCCCCCAACAGTTTCCATGCCACTGCCTCAACATTAGACTGTGACTGCCTTTAAATTTCTTCTGCTAGATTAATTAGTCTGCTGCCCTTAATCTTAGTCTCAGGTAAAGTCTCTGGACGTAAGCAAAATGCAAACTTTCTGCCAAGATATAACATACATTATCAGGAGCTCAATAGCCAATGCAGTCCTTCTTCCCAGAAGAAACCTCCTGGGCCTGGTCTTTACCAGCAGGATTAGTTACTTTTCTAATTGCTGAGAAAAAAGACCTGACACCCACAGTTAAGGAAGGAAGATTTATTTGGTTCACAGTTTTTAGAGGTTTCAGTCCATAGTTTACTGGCTCCAAAGAAAGGTGACCATAGCTCTTTCTATCCCTTATATCTTATTCAGGCTATTTACAGTGGGTAGCACATACACACCCTTATTCTTAGTGTCCTTCATCTTAGCATTGTACCATAAATCAACCTCAGCCTCACACACTCTGGATCCAGCCACCTCTGAAAAAGCTTCATTTATGACTGCATCAGGTTTTGGGGGGACATCTAGACACAAGTCATAACACTACATGAATGTAATCATGTACTGCAAACATGTACTAATAAAAGTCAAAAAAAATATTAAGGAAAGAACTTGAAACAAATATATATATAAAATCAGAAACCATAAAAAGCAACAAAGTTGTTATACTGTTCTAAAGAGACCAATGCAAGAAGAGAAAATAACAATTATAAATATGTATGTAGCCAACAGTGAAACACCCAATTACATAAAGCAAATATCATTAGATCTAAAAGCAAGGCTAAACTGTAATATAACAATAGTTGGGGACTTTAACATATCACTTTCACCAATAAGCAGATTATTGAGACAAAAAAAGTAAAAAAAAAAAAAACTACTGGAGCATGTTATAGATTAAATAGATCTAACAGACATTGCAGAACATCCACTCAACAGCTGCAGAATACACCTCTTCAAATCAGCACATGGAACATCTTGAGGCTAGACTGGATCTTAGGCAACAAAATAAGTCTCAATAAATTCAAAAACATTGAAATCATAGTGTATATATTCTCTAACAAAGATGGAATAAAACTAGATCTCAAACTTTAAAAATACAAAAGATGAATAAAATGAACACTTTATTGCAAAGATAAACAATTGACAAAACATTAGCTAGACGAATCAAGAAAACAAGACAAACAACATAAATAAATAAAACCAGAGATGAAAAAGGAGACCTTACAGTTGACACCACAGAGATGCAAAACATCACTAGGAACTATTATGAATAACTATATGTCAACGTAATTGGAAAATCTAAAAGATAGATAAATTTGTATACACATATCATCTACATAACTTTCTCAATTTTACTCATTGCTGACAAGTATATGAAGAATTGTTCAACATCAGTAATCATTAGGGAAATGTGAATGAAAACCACAATTAGATATCCTCTCACTACAGTTAGAATGAGTATTATCAAAAAGACAAAAATTTATATACTCAAAGGAATTGAAATCCTTGTTGAAGAGGCATCTAGTCTCACATGTTTATTCTAACATTTTCACAATAGCCAACCTAACTGGATGAATAAACAAAGAAAATGTGATATATATTTGAGATATAAAAGTAATGAAATTCTGTCATTTGTAGCAATGTGGATGTAACTGGAGGACATTATGTTAAGTAAAATAAGTCAGGCACAAAAAAGATGAATATCACATGTTCTCACATATATGTGAAAGCTAAAAAGTTGATGAAAAGAAGTGCAGAACAGAATAATAGCTACCAAAACATGAGAAGGTTGTGGGGGACAGAGGGATGGAGAGAAGATGGCCAATGTGTGTAGCCATGCCCCTGAAGAGGAGTTTCTAATGCTCATTAGTATGACAGGATAACAATGATTAACAATGATTATTTATTTTAGATCATATTTAATCAGCTATAATTATTATCATTCCTAGCATTTGCATACTTCATTCTTCTAAGTGTTTTGTGATATAACTGTAGTAATTTAAAAATATAGCCTTTCACCCCATGCCATCAGTAAGTGCACCCAGATCCTGACGAGCAGCCGTGTGGACCAGAGCCTCCTGGCTTCAGGCAAGTCCATCCAGGCCCTCACCTGACACCACACTGCTTGAGCAAGCAGGCCCAAGCCAAGGGCCTGCCTGGAATAGAGATGCACAGGCACACAAGCAACAGCCAGTGGCTCACCTCATACCATCAATAAGTGAATGGAGACCCTAGCCTGAAGCCTGCTAAGACACCAAGGTCTGGGGTACACAATCCCAGCCAAAGGCCCTCCCAGACAACAGCTACATAGGGGAGCAAGCCCTAGCCAGAGGCATGCCTAGATACCATCCCAAGCATGCACAGACCCCAGCCAGAAGCCCACCCAAACAATAGGTCAGCTCAGGGATCCAGAAGGCAACCGGTCAGAACACAGAAATTGGTACACTGATGAGCAGCAGAGAAAAGGCTGCTTGGTGGCTTACTGAGAATTGAAGACGACTGGGTGAGTAAAAAGTTGCTTCAACAAAGACACAGCAGGCTGTATCTGTTGAAATGAGAAGACACATAAACAAATCTTCTTCCAGACTTCCAGATCACCTAAGGCAACCTCAAAGGGAAATGAGATCTAACAATTTGATACTCACCTGGACTCCCTGAACTGGCAACCAAAAAGAATCTGAAAAAACTGAAATCAGAAATAATTTCTCAGATAACAAGAGAGATTGTGTCCATAGTGCAAGACATGATTAATAAATCTAGAGAGGACACAGATAAAAAAATAGAGGAGCTGAGGAACATGATGGAATCTCAACATAGGAAACAAATGGAATCCATAAAACAGATGTAAACAGATTTCCAGGAGATTAAAAACTCCATTGAAAGTTTACACAGCAGAATGAGAAAATGTGAGGACAGAATTTCAGATGTAGAAGGTAGGATTGCAATTAGTGACCAAGAAAAGAAAAATTGCTTCAAAATAGTAAGGGATCATGAGAAATCAATCTGGCAGCTGCTAGAAAATGCTAGAGAATGCAAAGAAGAATAACACAAGACTGATCAAAGTCAAAGAAGAAACAGGAGAGAGTACAGAGGGCATAAAAAAAGAAAAAAAAATGTTTACACAAGGAATGACAGAAAACTTCCCAAGCAGGGGAAAACAATTGACATAGAGATAAATGAGGCATATAGGACTCCAACTACTCATGATAAAAAAAAAATTTACATAGGCATGTAATTTTTGAGATTCCAGAAACTCCACAGAAGAAGAAAATTCTACAAGCAGTTAGAGAAAAGAAACAAATCACATACAAAGGAAAGCCCATCAGAATCACAGCAGACTTCTCAATGCAAACCCTCAAGGCAAGAAGAGCATGGAGTGACATATTTCAAGCCCTAAAGGAAAACAGCCTCCTGATGTACCCTGAAAAACTATCTTTTAAAATTGATGGAGGAATAAGATGCTTTCTTGACAAAGAGCACCTTAAGAACTTCATGAATATCAAACCAGCACTCCAAAAATTTTGAACAATATCCTAGAAAACAAAAATAAGGATCACAACCCCAGGAAGCCCAGCAGAATGAATCCATCAGGCACAACAAGAAATTAATCACAAAGGGGGAGAATCTAACAAAAAGAAAGTCATGACAAAGATAAGCCAACAGGTATCAGTTATAAACATCATTGTTAAAGGCATCAATTCACCAATCAAAAGAAATAGACTAGGCCTTTCCACCACTCCCAGCACAGAGGTAGGAGCCTCCAGGATGTTGTTCCACCACTCTCAGCCCAGAGGAAAGGGCTTCTGGGCCAGCATTCCACCACTCCCAGGGCAGAGGAGGTGAGCCATGCAGGCATCAACAGCACCTCCCCAACCATTGAAAAGAATAGACACATAAAAAAGTCTCAAAACCAGACTTCCAGATAACCTACAGCAACCCCAAAGGGAAAGGAGCTGGAACACTCTGATACTCAACCACCTGGACTCCCTGAATTAGCAACAAAAGAGGATCTGTAAAAAAATGAAATCACAAATAATTTCTCAGATAACAGAAGAGATTGTGCCCATAGTGCAAGACATGATCAATAAATCTAGAGAGGACACAGATAAAAAAAATAGAGGAGCTGAGGAACATGATGGAATCCCAACACAGGAAACAAATGGAATCCATAAAACAGATACAAGCAGATTTCCAGGAAATACGAATCTCCATTGAAAGTCTATGCAGCAGAATGAACCAATGTGAGGACACAATTTCAGATATAGAAGATAAGATTCCAATTAGTGACCAGGAAAAGAAAAATTGCTTCAAAATTGTAAGGAATCAGAAGAAATCAGTCCAGCAGCTGCTAGACAATGCAAAGAAGAATAACACAAGACTGATTGGAGTCAATGAAGAAAGGGGAGAGAGTGCAGATGACATAAAAAACTGTTCACAGAAGTAATGGCAGAAAACTTTGCAAGTGGGGGAAAAGAACTTGACATACAGATAAGTGAGGCATATAGGGCTCCAACTAGCCTTGATCAAAAAAAATCTACATATAGGCATATAATTGTTAAGATTCCAGAAACTCAACAGAAGAACAAAGTTCTACAAGCAGTTAGAGAAAAGAAACAAATCACATACAAGAGAGCCCAGCAGAATCACAGCAGACTTCTCAACACAGACCCTCAAAGCAAGAAGAGCTTCGAATGATATATTCAAAGCCCGAAAGAAAACAATCTCTAACCCAGATTGATATACCCTGCAAAACTATCTTTCAAAATTGATGGAGAAATAAGATACTTTCAAGACAAAGAGTACCTAAGGAACTTCATGAATACCAAACCAGCACTCCAAGAAATTTTAGAAATTATCCTAGGAACAAACAATGAGGATCACAATCCCAGGAAGCACAGGAAAATGAATCCACTGGGTGTGACAAGAAATTAAATATAAATGGGGAGAATCCAATGAAAAGAAAAAGTCATGACAATGATAAGCCAATATATATGAGTTGTAACAATCAACGTTAATGGTCTCAATTTACCAATCAAAAGAAATAGACTGGCAGAATGGGTCAAGAAGCAAAATCCAACAATATGCTCCATACGAGAAACACACTTAATTCAAAAAGAAACTCATAGATTGAAAGGTAAATGGTGGAAAAAAATATTCCATGTGATGGGAACCCCCCAAAAAGCAGGAATACCTATCCTCTTTGCAGATCAAGTGGATTTCAAACCAACACTGATTAAGAGAGACGAAGAAAGACACTACATCCTTGTAAAGGGAAGAATCCAAGAGGAAGAGATGACAATCATAAATATCTATGCACCAGACACTAGTGTGCCCAACTATATGAAACAAGTACTAATGGGCATGAAAAGTCATATATGCACTAATACAATAGTAGTGGGAGACGTCGATACCTCACTGTCACAAATAGATCAACTAGACAAAAAATAAGTAATGAAATACTAGAACTCAAGCGAACTCTTGAACAAATGAACTTAACAGATGTTAACAGAGTGTTCCACCCCACAAAATCAGAATACACATTCTTCTCAGCTGCACATGGGTCAGTCTCCAAAATAGACCACATACTCACTCAAAGAACATGTTTAAATAAGTGCAAAGAAATGGAAGTTAACCCCTGTATATTATCAGACCATTGTGTGATGAAATTGGAGATCCATAGCAAAACAAACTGCAAAAATTACGTAAACACATGGAAATTGAACAACACACTTCTGAATAACCAATGGGTCACAGAGGAAATTAAAGAAGAAACCAGACAGTTCCTTCAATTAAATGGCAATGGCAATACAACATATCGGAATCTATGGGACACAATGAAAGTAGTCTTACAAGGGAAATTCATACCAGTGAATGCACATATTAGGAAAACAGAATGAGTCCAATTAAACAACCTGATGCTGAACCTCAAGCTTCAAGAAAACAAAGAGCAGGAGAAACTGAAAGTTCATACAAGGGAGGAAATTATAAAGATCAGAGCAGAAATCAATTCAATGGAGAATAAGAGAACAACACAAAAAATGAAACCAAGAGTTGGTCCTTTGAAAGAATCAACAAAATTGACAAACCCTTAGGCAACCTTATCAGAAAAAGGAAAGAAAAGGCCCAAATCCATGCAATTAGGAATGAAAAGGGTGAAATTACAACAGACCTAGCAGAAATACAGAGGATCATCAATACCTACTTCCAGAACCTATACACCAATAAGATGGAAAACAGAGTAGAAATGGACAGATTCCTAGATACATATGAATTACCAAAGTTGAATGAAGAAGACCTAAAAATTCTAAACAACCCAATATGAACCAATGAAATTGAAAACATAATAAAAAACATACCAACCAAGAAACTCCGGGTCCTGAGGGCTTCACTGTTGAATTCTGCAAGAAATTTAGAGAAGAACTGCTGCCACTACTGTTTAAACTCTTCAATGAAATTGAAAGGAAAGCAGTACTCCCAAATTCATTCTTGGAAGCAAGCATCACCTTGATCCCCAAAGCAGAGAAAGACCCAACCAAAAAAGAGAACTATAGGCCAATCTCACTTATGAACATAGATGCAAAAATCCTTAATAAGATACTGACAAATAGAATGCAGAAGATAATCAAGAAGATCATACACCCTGACCAAGTGGGATTCATCCCAGGGATGCAGGGATGGTTCAATATATGCGAATCAAGAAATGTAATACACTATATCAATAGAGACAAGGACAAAAACCATATGATTATCTCCATAGATGAAGAAAAAGCATTTGACAAAATCCAACAAGCATACATAGTAAAAACCCTACATAAATTGGAATAGTTGGTGTCTACCTCAATTTGATAAGAGACATCTATGAAAAAGCAAAAAGCCAATATCATACTAAATGGTCAAAAACTGAAATCCTTTACACTAAAATCAGAAAGAAGACAAGGATGTCCACTATCACCACTCCTGTTCAATATAGTTTTGGAAACATTAGCCAGAGAAAGAAAGAGAAAATCAAAGACACAAGAAAGAAATAAAAGGAATAAAGATAAGAAAGGAAAAATTCCAATTGTCCTTACTTGCAGACTACATGATACTCTATATAGAAGACCCCAAGAACTCCATCAAGTCTTCTAGACTTAATTAGCAAATTCAGTAGAGTAGCTGGATACAAGGTCAACACACAAAAATCAAAAGCTTTCCTGTACACAATCAACAGACTCACTGAGAGAGAAATGGGGCAATCAATTCCTTTCACAATACCATCCAAAAAATTGGAATACCTAGGAATCATCCTAATGAAAGAAATCAAAGACTTCTACTCTGAAAACTATAGCACTCTGAAAAAGAGATGGAAGAGGATATCAGAAAATGGAAAGACATCCCTTCCTCCTGGGTAGGAAGAACCAACATAGTGAAAATGGCCATACTTCCAAAACTGCTATATAGATTCAATGCAATCTGAATTGAAATTCCATCAGCATACTTCATGGACCTTGAGAAAACAATCCAAAAATTCTTTTGGAACCAGAAGAGACCTAGAATAGCAAAAGCAATGCTAGGCAATAAAGACAAGGTAGGGGGTATCATAATCCCCAACTTGAAACTATACTACAAAGCTCCTGTGGTAAAAACAGCATTGTGTTGGCAAAGAAAAAGACCTGAGGGATAGCCCAGGATGCCGTCCCGCCCACCTGCTTCCTGCCCTGCCCGGCCGTGACCTCGCAGACCCACTCTGCACGTGGTGTCGCTGCTGTCGCTGTGCTCGCCTGGACCCTACACCTGCAGCTATGGCTCCTCTTTAGTGTCTCTGACAAAACTGTCCTTGTGGAATTTGCCAGAAATCTAATGTCTTTGGG
Organism: Heterocephalus glaber; assembly: GCF_053883595.1. Classification (NCBI taxonomy): domain Eukaryota; kingdom Metazoa; phylum Chordata; class Mammalia; order Rodentia; family Bathyergidae; genus Heterocephalus; species Heterocephalus glaber. The sequence goes on from NW_028258344.1 coordinate 13,650,317, forward strand.
TTTGAATCTGGTCGCTTCCGGAGGAACTGCTAAAGCTCTCAGAGATGCTGGCCTGGCAGTCAGAGATGTCTCCGAGCTAACAGAATTTCCTGAAATGTTAGGGGGTCGTGTGAAAACCTTGCATCCTGCAGTCCACGCTGGAATCCTGGCTCGTAATATCCCAGAAGATAATGCTGATATGGCCAAGCTTGATTTCAATCTTATAAGAGTCATTGCCTGTAATCTGTATCCCTTTGGAAAGACAGTGGCCTCTCCAGACATGACTATTGAGAATGCTTTGGGGCAAACTGATATTGGTGGAGTAACCTTACTGAGAGCTGCCGCCAAAAACCACTCTCAGTTGACAGTGGTGTGTGAGCCAGAACACTATGCGGTGGTGTCCACAGAGATGCAGAGCTCTGACAGTAAGGACACCTCCTTGGAGACCTGACACCAGTTAGCCTTGAAGGCATTCACTTACATGGCACAGTATAATGAAGCCACTTCAGATTACTTCAGGAAACAGTACAGTAAAGGAGCCTCTCAGATGCCCTTGAGATATGGCATGAACCCTCATCAGACCCCTGCCCAGCTGTACATGCTGAAGCCCAGGCTTCCCATCACAGTTCTCAATGGAGCTCCTGGGTTCATCAACTTGTGTGAAGCCTTGAACGCCTGGCAGCTGGTGAAGGAACTCAGAGAAGCTTTAAACCCTCCTGCTGCAGCCTCTTTCAAACACGTCAGCCCTGCAGGTGCTGCCGTTGGAATCCCACTCAGTGAAGACGAGGCCAGAGTCTGCATGGTCTATGACCTCTACAATACCCTCACACCCATATCGATGGCATATGCAAGAGCAAGAGAGGCTGATAGAATGTCTTCATTTGGTGATTTTATTGCATTATCTGATGTTTATGATGTCCCAACTGTGAAAATTGTCTCCAAAGAGGTGTCTGATGGTATTATTGCCCCAGGATATGAAGAAGAAGCCTTGAAAATACTTTCTAAAAAGAAAAACAGAAAATACTGTGTTCTTCAGATGGACCAGTCTTACAAACCAGATGAAAATGAAGTTCAAACTCTCTTTGGTCTTCATTTAAGCCAGAAGATAAACAATGGTGTCATCAACAAGTCACTATTGATCAATATGGTTACCAAGAATAAAGATTTGTCAGAATCTGCCCTCAGAAACCTCATTGTTGCCACCATTGCTGTCAGGTATACTCAGTCCAACTCTGTGTGCTATGCCAAGAACAGGCAGGTTATTGGCATTGGAGCAAGACAGCAGTCTCAGATACACTGTACACGCCTTGCAGGAGATAAGGCAAACTATTGGTGGCTAAGACACCACCCACAGGTGCTGTCAATAAAGTTTAAAACAGGAATGAAGAGAGCAGAAATCTCCAGTGCCATTGATCAGTATGTGACTGGCACCACTGGTGAGGATGAAGATTTGGTGAAGTGGAAGGCACTGTTTGAGGAAGTCCCTGGATTACTCACTGAGGCAGAGAAGAGGGAGTGAGTTGACAAATTAAGTGAGGTTGCCCTCAGCTCCAATGGCTTCTTTCCCTTCTGGGATAATGTTGACAGAGCTAAAAGGAGTGGAGTGGCCTATATTGCAGCTCCTTCTGGTTCTACTGCTGACAAGGCTGTGATTAAGGGTTGCGACGAGTTGGGAATAGTCTTGGCTCATATGGATCTTTGGCTGTTCCACCACTAATGTTATCAAATGTTTTGCTTATGTGTAGAAGAGCAATCATGTGTGAAATTTTGAAAATACCTTTTAAAAAAATAAAACATGGCATGATAATTGGGAAAAAAAAGAAAAAGAAAAAGAAAAAGACCTGAGGACCAGTGGAACAGATTAGAAGATGCAGAAATAACTCCAGACATACTCAGCCACCTCATCTTCAACAGAGGAGCCAAACACCCTCAGTGGAGGAAAGATAGTGTCTTTAATAAACTGTGCTGGATAAACTGGGTTTCAACTTGCCAAAGATTAAAACTAGACCTATATCTCTTACTATGCACTAAACTAAAATCAAAATGGATTCAAATCTAAATATTAAAACAGAAACACCAAACTGGCTGGAAGAGAGGTTAGGTAGAACTCTTGAAGACATTGGTGTAGGAAAAGATTTCATGAACAAAACATCAGTTGCCCATGTGCTAGCATAAATAATCAACAAGTGGGATCTCTTATTAAAAAGTTTCTGCACAGTAAGAGAAACCACCAACAGTATGAATAGACAACACACAATGTGGGAAAAAATTTTCACCTGCTCTTCCTCAGACAAAGGTCTATTATCTAGAATATATAAAGACCTTAAACAAATCAGACCGCCCAAATTTAAGGACCTAATCCAAAAATGGGCATCTGAAATGAACAGACATTTCTCAGACAAAGAAGTAGAAATAGCAAATAAACATAGGAAAAAATGTTCAACATCACTGGTCATTCAAGAGATGCAAATGAAAAGAACACTGAGGTTCCACCTCACCCCAGAAAGAATGGCTGCTATCATGAAATGAACCAATAACAAATGCTGGTAGAGCTGTGTGGAAAGTGGAACCCTGCTCCAGTGCTGGTGGGAGTGTCAACTGTTGCAACCACTGTGGAAATCAGTATGGAGATACCTCAAAGAACTAGGACTGGAAGTCCCATTTGACCCAGCTATTCCCCTGCTGGGTATCTTCTCAAAAGAATTAGGAGAATCATACCACAGTGATATATGTGCACTCATGTTCATAGTGGCACAGTTTGTAATAGCTAAACCTTGGAAAACGCTCAATTGCCCATCAACTGGAGACTGAGTAAAGAAGATGTGAGGTTTTTTTATAAAATGGAGTACTACTCAGCCATAAAGAATGAGAAATTAGACATTTATAGCTAAATGAATGCACATTGAGGTGATACTCTTAAGTGAAATAAATAGGATACACGTGTAAATACCGAATAGTTTGGCCAGTGTGAGAAACTGAAAGTGTAAAGGAGAATTACAAGGTATAATAGATAATGTGAAATAGGAAGAAAAAGAGCTAAGGGGAAGGGAAAGTGGGAGGGCTAGGGGAAAGGAAAGAAGGGAATGGAATTTATATGAGAAAATTTAAAAAATGGAAACAAAGTCTATGTAAATAGGGAGGGTGGAGGGGTTGAAGGGGAGGCAGGGGAATGGGGAAAAATTGAAAACCAAGATAGATTACATAAAGGTGCAAATTCCCAATGATGAATGTCATTGTATTGTATACCTACAAAGTACCAATAAAATTAATTTTTTTTTTAAAATGCAGCCTTTTAAATTATATCTTTAATATAGTGCTCCTTTTAGGGCTGGGGTGTAGTTCAATGGTAGAGCATTTATCTAATATGAGCAAAGCTCCATGTTCAATCTTTAAAATCACCAAAAAAAATGCTTTTAAAATGTATTTAATTTATTCAGTTTATTATGTTACTGACACATTTTACACATTTCTTCTATCTTACTGTCTTTTTGCTATTTATTAAACATTTTTCTTTTTTATGATAGTTTGATTAGTCCATTGGTTTTGTTTTTGCCACTTCATGTATTGGATAATACTACATATACCATATTTTCCAGAGCCTACCCATAATTTTTGCAAATGTATTTTAATGTGTCCTTTAATATCAAAAATTAAACTATATCCACACTCTTTTCTATTTAAACAAGGCACTCATTATTTTATTACCTATCCTTTTTACCACATTTTATTCAAATTTAGTTTCAGATTGGGTTTGTTTGTATTTTTATAATGTCTCTACATTTTGGAAATCTTCTTATATTGTATTAAATCACAGAGCTACAATTACAGAAATTGTTCAGAATCTCTACAAAGGTTTTTTTTTGTTATTTATTCACTACTTTTTCTTACATTGCATGTCTCTTTTTATTCCTTATTCATTTTTTCTTTTATAGGAGTCTACTGTTGAGAAACTGTTCAGATACAATGTATATATATTACATATATATTTATATGTAGTATATATATATATATATATGAGACAGAGAGATATTCAAAGCCTTAAAAATCTTTCTCTGAAACCTAAAATGTACCAATAAAAGAATTGTTTTTAAAAAAGGTTGAAAAAAAAATCTTTCTCTGAAAGTCTTATTAGGTTAATAATCAGTAATGATACATGTGCTTTCCCATATCAGTATTCCATAACCTTACTTTTTCTCCAGTACCTTACATGTGATTTTTTTACTTCACCTTGAGCCCTTTCTACCAATTTCTAATACATTCTTCAACTATACCCTGTGATTATTCAGTCATCATACTAAATTTTTTATTGTAAATATTATATTCTAATGTCTAAGAAATATTTTATAGCTGTCAATTACTCTTTTTCAGAACAATAGGTTTTTCCTCAGAAGTATAAATTGTTTTTTTTCTATTTTTTGACTTTCACTTTTTCCACTTACTATCATCTCTGCCTGCTTCTTCTGAATTGTCATTCTACTTTGACTTTTATTCTTTTCCATATTTTTGGCTTTACAGAAGTTCTGGGGGTTTTGGTTCTCTGTTTCTTAGCTCCTCCTGGCCTTTGCCAATGGCCCCACGTTTATTTATTCTGATAGAAACTCCTTTGGAAATGCCTCTAGGTTCAGCATTTTTCGTGTGCTTTTATAGAAAGCACTGATCTCACCTCTACAACAAACCTCTCCTCTCTTCCTCACCCCACTCTTCTTTCTATGTCTTTCTGTCTTTCATAGTTTTTGTTCATCTACTTATTATTTCCCTGGAATATCTCAATATTTCTGATTAGTAATGATAATATATTTTTCCATGTTACTATTATGGATACATTTCTTAATAAGTATCTATTTTAACTTTTCAATGTGATTTTGACAGTGAGAGATGGGAGGTAAAAACACAAGAATGTAGTTAACAGAATCAATCTAGAAGACATGAATTGCTTTTTCTCATGAAAAGGCTTACCTATATATCACTTTTAAAATAATATATGCAAAAGCAAAGTATCTTTGCTGCATTTCCTGGAAAAAATATTTCTTTTTTCTGATTAGTCTTTAAGTCTTAAGAAACAAAACTGGGGATATAAGATATACAGATTCAAGTTTATCTTTAGGGCATAGGCAACTTTAAGCAGAAAATATTGGACGATTAGATAACTGGCTGCCTGTTTACTTTGGAGAGGAAAAACTCATTTTTTCATTTTTATTTGAGTGAACAGTACATAGTAGAAAGTGAATTGATGTACTTGGAAAATATATATACAATGAATAAAAAATACATAATGAATCTAGAATATGAATAGAAAAAGTTTACTGCTAGAAATAAATCAAACATGCAGCTGGTGAGATTTTTCTCTGTTTGGTTTTATTATATTTTCCAGTATTTTGGGTACAAGAAGCTCCATTTTTTAAAGTTTCAGCTTGTTGATTATATAAAGTAATAGTGATAGTCACTGCTGGTGGAGATCCTGAGTACCAGTGCAGTACATTTCATTGTTATTCACATGATAATCTTGTGCATGAGGATCATCACAGGATTCGTCCATGCAGGATCAATGACTTGAAAACCTGAGCAAAGTATTTGACATCTGAGGTTGCCTGCAGTTGAGGAGTAATTAAAAGTCGTAATTTAACAGAAAGCACAAGCAAGGAATCACAGTCACCAATATTCATCTCATGACACCATCACACCCTTGTTAAGTCGCCTAATAGCATTTACCTCCATGAGAAGAATTAACTAGACGGAACGATGTGGCCAAAAGTCCAGTCTGAGCAGTCAGGCAACATTGTTCATATTTTCAATTTGCAAGCTTGCAAGGGGGTGTGTGAGTTTCAAGTTCTATCACAATGATGCAAATTACCAAATACCAACTACATTTCAAGTTTCTACTTATTTGAATCTGTAACATTTCAAATTCCTATTGTTGCCTGCTTCTTAGAATTCTCACTTAAAAGATACAAAATCATAAAAATAAAAAAATAAAATTGAAAAAATAAAAAAACTTTTGAAAGATACAAAATCATGATTTTTCTTTTTAAAAAGTAATGTATCCATCCTTTAAAGTGGTACGAGATTATTAATTGTTAATTAATATTTTAAAAACAGCATGCAGTGGTCTCCATGAACCTGCTGCAACATCTATTTACATGTGCTATTTCCACCTGAGCATCAGTCGTTTATTCTGGGATTTTCTGTAACATGCTCTGTGAACATGCATCAGCATTTATGTTACATTCTCCTAGTTATTTACTGTCTCGATTTTTTCCCTAGTATTTTTATTAAGAAATTTCTCCTTATAGAAATACATGAATGGGGCTGGGATTTAGCTCAGTGGTTCTGTCCCCTGCCTCGCAAGCACAAGGTCCTGAGTTCAAACCCCGGTACCAAAAAAAAGAAAAAAAAGAAAGAAATACATGACATGAGTGTGATCAAAATGTACTGTAAATATTTAATATTTTTTGAAATATTACCCTCATAATATTGTCCCTTGCTTTGAACATGCTTTCCCATCATTCTTACCACTTGCAGAAGCAGTTTTGGAAATCCTCTTACTTGGATGTCTTTACAAGATGTGATAAAAAATACAGTGAATTTGGCTGCCAAATGTCAGCCAAAGGCAGACTCATAGAAACATTACGGTGTGTCCTCATCCACCTTACTCAGGGATCTGGCACCATGAATGTTCTGGCTTTTCCCCAAAGTAAAAATGAGCATAACAGGTAAGCATTTAAAGTTGATTCCGGACATTAAGGTGGCCACAGGAGAACAACAAAAGACACTTACAAAGAGGACTTCCAGAACTCCTTCAGAAAGTGGCAAGAAGGATCAGATAAATGAGTTCCAAACAAGGGGGAATACTTGGAGATTAGTGGCAATATACATTTTATTCTAACTTTTAAGTTAAAAAATCACTGTATTCTTCTATCATACCTGATGTATTATAGATTTACCAACTACCTGTATTGAATATATGTATGCTGAACACCTAAATGGATACTCGCAGGGTTTTTAGCAGAAAGGATTCTTTTTTTTGTTTCCATTAAGTTTATTGGTACATTTTAGGTATACAATACAGTTACATTCATCATTGGGATCTTGTACCTTTGCATGAATGTCTTGGTTCTTACTTTTTCCCCTTCCCTTGCCCTCCCTTCACCCCCTCCACCCTTTCCTATTTGCAAAGACCTTGTTTCCATTTTTTTTCCTCGTTTCATATTTTTTTCTTTCCCTTTTTTCCCTTCCCCTACCCCTCCCAATTCCCCTGGTCTTTTAGACCTCTTCTTAGCAGGAAGGATTCTTAAAGAAGAGAGTATATGATTTAAGTATTTATCAATAAGAATGTTTTCTATATTAACCATTGGCCTTTTTGTGCTGTCAAAAATAAACTATGATATGAAAACAAATTTAGGTTGAGTGAAAAATTGTCATAGCTATAAAGCATCCTAATGATTTTATTTGTGATCAGTGTTGCAAATGATTAAAAAGAGAGGAGAGAGATTAATCCATTTATGGCTTTCATCTTTTTATTTTCCCAAGAAGTTCAGAAAGCTTTTTTATCCAAATATTATTCTCAAGATTTATGTCATATATTTAATTTTTTTCTTTACTGTATCTGAAAGGGCTTTGTTATTTATGTTTTCTTATTTTGTCTGAGGTCAGATACTCCTCTCTTTGCATGTTTTTCATGCTTCTATTAGAGAGAAAGAGAAAAAGCAACCTCTTAAATAGCAGCATCAAAAAAAAAGCAAGAACAACAAAACAGCACTTGTGTGCTTAAAACAAGAAAAGCATACCAAAATTCTCATTTGTCTAAGCCCACAAAGCACATCTGAGTCTCCAGTTAAATGCATGATTACCTGGATTCAAAAATCAGTTATAGATGTGTTGTCTACTTTCAGTATTCCTGCCCTAGAAATAAGACTTTTAAAATTTTGGGCCATAATGTTTTATTCGGTATACCCAGCAGGAGAATTTGGCTTTAAATAGGTAAAAGTTTGTAACAATTAAAATTTTGCAATTATAAGATAAACTACCTTTGTGATTAATTCTTTTGGGGGTGTTCAACAACCTCTTACTTGGAAAATTGTAGAGTTAAATGAAGATAATCATTAATTGTTTTCTGGCTCTTATTTCTTGTACTCTTTTATGAAGTGATTAATGGGAGATAGAAAAAACAAGGATATGAAAGATACATTTAATAGTATCACTTCATGAACTCAAAGAATTTACATTCTAGCCAAGACAAGAGAAATAGAAGAATAGATTCAAGGACAATATCATTGGTATTAGCTCCAAATAGTAGTAATGGCTATAATCTCAGCAAGGTTGAGGCAGGAGAATTGCTGCAAATTTGAGGCAAACCTGGGCTACATAATGAGTTTATGGCCAGCCTGAACTACACAGCAAGACCATGCCTCAAAACAGCAGCAGCAACAACAATAAATTGTTGGTCTTATGAATGTTCTAGGATTTCAAAGGGAGGAAAGAATAAGAAGAAGTGAAGCAATCAAGTTAAGCTTTATATAGAAGCTAGACCATTTCGTGTTGCAACAAAGATAGTATGGATTAGTTGGGCAAAATAAAAGAGAGAATATTCCAAGTAGAACAACACAAAGAATGAAGGAAAGAGGAGGAAATGGACTTTATGTTCAAGCATTGGGATGTAATGAAAAGATAGATTTCATGAACTATTTTTATTTCTATTCGTCTCATTCTAATATTAGAGACAATAAAATTGACACCATATTGAAATATTCACATTTTAGAGCTTTGCAAAAGCATTGCAAACGCTAATATCCCTCTACTTTCTTTTTTTTTTTTTCTTAAATTCTTTTATTGGTACATTTTAGGTATACAACACATTTACATTTCTCATTGGGAACTTGTACCTTTACATGATGCATCTTGGTTCTTATTCTTTCCCCATTCCTAGCCCTCCCTTCACCCCCTCCACCCTTCCCTATTTACAAAGACTTTATTTCCATTTTTTCCATTTCTCATCATTTTTCCTTTCCCTTCTTTCCTTTCCCCTGCCCCTCCCACTACCCCTACCCCTTTGGACCTTTTCTTCCTATTTTGAATTATCAATTATTCATTCTAATCATTGGTACATTTTAGGTATACAATATAATGACATCCATCATTGGAAATTTGCACCTTTACATAATTTTTCTTGGTTCATATTTTTCACCCTTGCCCAGCCCTCCCTTCAACCCCTCCATTCCTCCCTATTTACAAAGATTTTGTTCCTATTTTTCCATTTTTTCATATTAATTTCATTCCCTTCTTTCCTTTCCCCTACCCCTCCCACCCCTCTACTTTCTACCTTTCAGTTCCACCTTCCTAGGTCTCATGATATAAAAGATAGAGCTATTACTGTCATAAAACTTCATTGAATCCTAAGTAGAAGTTTTTAGGAAGAGGATCCCTATTATATTTTTCATATATATTCATTTCATACTCATATACAAATTTGTGGATAACATGATTGAGCACAAACAGAGAGATAATAAATATATTGATTGAGTGGGTGATTTCATTATCTTAAATGTTTGTCCCTAAAACTTCAAGTCCTCCCAAATAAAATAGCAATCATCTGCTATGAATCCTTGTTATTTAAAGGATTAATTAGTTATACAATGGTACATTTATATTTTAAATACAGGAAAAATGTTGCACATCCTATTATGGTTTGTAAGATTTTTTCCAGGTTAAATAATGCTTTTAAAACAAGTAACTGGGCTTTGAAATTATATTTTCCGGGCCACAAATTTGTGTTAATTTACGTATAAGCTAGACACCCATTACCACTTTTAGAGATTAACTCCTGAAGGGTGAGTCAGTAGAGTCCCAGAGATCATATTCTCAACAGGAAAACCTCCTTTTCTTTAAATTTCTGTGAAACATTGTTTTGAATAACCTTTGAAATCCTAATAGGGAAAAAACAAACCAGGCTTTGGCTGACATTTACAGAAAAAATAAGATCCTTCATTCCCACTGGGGTGTGTATAACGAATGGATATTTTAGGGTAGACAATGGAAGGAGTTCTTCATGTCTGTTTTACATCAGTTAACATTAGCAGGTAATGCCCTTATTGCCTCCACTGTTTTGTTAAGAAGGAAGAATGTGGTGTAAATCCCCTTAAAATTAAAAATAGGGCACCAATCCTCCCACCCCCTAACATCAGTTAATTTCACTAAAATAACTGCTTTTAGAATGGTTAAAGGTCTTAGACCCACACCTTTCTCCACTCAATTACTGGAAATCTTTTATTTATTTATTTATTCCTCTATGAGCTGCATGGTGACAGCCCTAGAGAGGAATGTGAATGCTTTTGCTCTAACCTAAGTAATGAATCATACCAGATTTGTTAATAATGTTTACATTCAATGTGAGGCAAAGAAAACAAGTCGAGGAAAAGAGAATTTTACCTAAAACAGACAAGATTACTGTCAACACTTAAAGTCAAACATAGCTAAAAAAAATCCAAGGTGAAAGCATGCTGGCCCAAAGACTGCAGTTAGATTCTGAATCAAAACAAATTCACTGGGGCTGGGGATTTAGCTCAGTGGTTCCCGGGCCTGCCTCCCAAGCCCAAGGTCCCAAGTTCGATCCTCAGTACCAAAATAAATAAATAAACTCATTGTATTTCTAAATCAATACAATTGTTATCCTACCTACTTGATCTTAGCAATTGTTCAGCTAGTTCTAGTTAGAGATCATAAGTTTACACTGAAAACAAAGGGGCAGTAATCAATAGCTTTACAGTGAAGAGTCAAATCCTTTCTACAATAAGCCACCATTCTAAAGCCACCCCTAAAGAATTCCAAGAATATAATAAAGAAAAACAATGGGCTTTCAAATAAATGTAATTAATTTCATCCAGTGAATTTTATTTATTTATTGTTTGTTTGTTTCTTTGTTTGGTACCAGGGATCAAACTCAGTACCTTGCACTTTCGAGGCAGGCATAGTTCCACTGAGCTAAATCCCCAGCCCATCATCCAGTGAATTTTAAAGAGTTATAAAAGTTCAATATTTATCTCTGAAGTAATTCAAATTTTGTCAATTTCAGGTGAGAATATTAGAATCCTAAAGAAAATGGTTTATTATTTTACAAAATATGCAGCAAAACTAGGGATATGTGCATTTTGTCTTAATTTAAAAGGTAGCCTCAAAAGGGTAATTTTGTAACTTAGTACCCAATTATCAACTTTCCCCATCCTTCCCTATTCCTAGCTGAGGTAATCACCATTCTATTCTCAAATCCATTAGATCAACTTTTTTAGCTTCCACATAGGAGTGAGATCCTGCATTACTTGCTTCTTGTGTCTGGTTTAATGTATTTAACATAATGATCATAAGTTCTAGCCATGTTGTTTCAAATGATAGGATTTCATTCTTTTATGCCTGAATAATATTCCATTGTATATATGTACAATATAATCTTTTTTCTCTACCTATTCATCAGTGGAATGTACAAAACAATAATTTATTGTACTTTCTTTTCAAACATCTAAAGGAAAAGGATTTTGAAAGTTTTCGCCATAAAGAAATGATAAGTATTTCAGGAGATAAATATGTTTAAATTGATTTAAACATTATACAATATATGCAGTTATCTAAACATTATGTGGTGACCCATTAATATGTATAATTTTTATATTTTTATAAAAGTTAAAATAAATTTAAATTAAGAAAAGATAAAGGACAACTTTACCTGTAGGTAGTTAGCACATCCAACTTTTGGTGATGATAAAAATATTAAAAGTAAATGTATGAAAATATTCCAAATTTTTGTCTGGATTTGAGATTTTGTCTTTCCTAAACTTTGATCGATTGATTATGAACACTCATAATTTTAAATTCTATTAAAAATAATATGTAGAATTTATCAAGAAGTCATAGGAGAGACCTTCTTAAGCCAATGCCTTTGTGCCTTGTTCTCTGTTTCACTTCATCCTAGTTAGTGTTTTTATAATCCAGAAAGAGGAATGTGTATATTTGAACACATCGAGCCTTAGATCACCTCACTTAGCTTCACTCTATCTCATAGAAGCTTAGATGTCATCCAGAACAATTATCATGAATAAGGACTACAGCTTATTGGGTCCTTAATATATTCCAGGAAAAGTCTGAGCAGTATATATACATTGTTGCATGTGTTCCCCACAAGAATCCTAGAAAGCAGACTTTATTGTTATTCTCAGTTAAGGACAAGGCAATAGAACTTGAAATTATAAGAAAATTAAGGGGAAAGGAAAGAAGGGAAAGGAAAAATGATGAGAAATGGAAAAAATGGAAATAAAGTCTTTGTAAATAGGGAAGGGTGGAGGGCATGAAGGCAGGGCTAGGAATGGGGAAAAAACAAGAACCAAGATGCATTATATAAAGGTACAATTCCCAATGAGAAATGCAATTGTGTTGTATACCTACAATGTACCAATAAAAGAATTTAATATTCTTAAAAAAAAAAGAAAAGAAAAGAAAATTATACAAGAAAATATATTTAAGTGATGAAGTATGATATAAAGTTAGGATTCAAACACAAGTCCATTTGATTTCAGAGGCTACAGTTTTAACAATGTATTATCTGTGCACTATTAAAGTATCCAGTTGCTGGAGCTGAGCCCAAAAATGGCACACAAAGGATGTGTGAAGACCACACTTTATTTGGGTAAAGATAATGCAATTTGACTAGGATAAAAATAATATGTAATTATATGCAGAAAAAAGAGAAAAAGAAAATGGATGGGAGAAAGCAAAGAAGGGAAAGGAAAAAAATATGAGAAAAGGAAAAAATAGAAATGAAGTCTTTGTAAATAGGGAGGGGTGGAGGAGTCAAAGGGAGGCCAGGGGAATGGGGAAAAAGTAAGAACCAAGATACATCATGTAAAGGTACAAATTCTCAGTGATAAAAATAATTGTATTGTATACCTAAAATGTACCAATAAAAGAATTAAAGGAAAAAAAGAAAATAGTATCCAAGATAGAAGGTGATTAATATGAAGGCTATGAAGAGCTCATCATAATCTCATCTACTCATTTTGTATGTTTATCAAATACTCTGTGGTATAGGTCAGCGCAAAGGACATGATGGTGGATGTAACAAGATTACGTCTTGATCTGCAAGCATCAGGCTTCAGGGGATAATTTGTGAATGCCTTAAGAGAGTGATAAGCAAACTAGTAGGAAAAAATCGCTTCTGAATGTGAACTTTGATGTAGGTAGTCTCCAATAAAAAGATACTAGATGATAGAGAAGGAACTGAGTGATGATAGTCAGTATAAATAAGACTGAATGAATGGAAGCATGTATGGAATTGAGGAATTATAGCCAGTTGCCGGAGTGAGAGCAATGTTAAATGGAAATTAAATTCCAAATAGTCAAGTAGTGAGAAACTGAGAAATGTTTAAACAATAATGAGATTTTTCTTACAAGGGTTAAAAAATATCTCTAAGGATTAGAATAGAGTAAATGCTATGCAGTTTTAAGTAATTTCTTCTTTTTAAGAATCAAAATAAGTAAAGAAGTAAGATTGGAATTGATCATTCCAGTGCACATATTTTGAGCGAGCATATTTCAGGATGCTATAGGCTGAGATAGATGAATGAGGTATAATCTCTATCTTCAGGAGATCCCCCTCAGTAAGAAGGATTGGCTAAGTAGACAAATCACTCTTCTGGACATAATGGAGAGAGGCACAGAGAAGTAAGGAGTCTAACAGATGCTCAGGAATTACTGGCCAAGGTGACATAAATTTAAAGGGATGCTATTTAAGCTGTACTGGCAAGAGATGACAGCACTAAGCAAGCAGAGAGCATAGAAGAACATCTACATGGCAAAAATCAGTACGAGCAGAGAGCAGGCATTCTGAGGGAATAGTGATTCTGAGAACAGAATAGAGTACATGTTGGGTAATGAAGTAAAGGTTAAAAGAGTCAGAGGTGAGTCACCTTCTTAAGGGTTAAAGAAGGTGATAAGTAAATAATGGTCTAAGTCCTTCCTTAGCACTTGACACAGAAAAAATAGCTTCTCATTCAGAGAGTAGTAAAACAAAAATCATGCTTGCAATGAATTAAAGTAACTAAGATTTATACTTTTCAATAAAAGGGAAATTTTTGCAGTTTTTTTTCACTGCATCAATGAGAAAGTTACAAACATCTCAGAGTATGACAGGTAGGTAAAAATGAGCAACTATGTTAGGCTTTTCAGAAATTTAGGCATAAAAGTACATTCATAGAACCTGAATTAGGTCAATTAATACACAAAATCCAATGTCATGTAAGGGGTAGGTACAGAGAATGATGAAAAAATATTTGACAATAAATGGAGCCTACACACACACACACACACACACACACACACACACACACACACACACACAGAAATTGAAAGAAAAATTTTCCCATCTATTTCCCCCACAGCTTTTTTCTTCATATGTTGGGATTGTTTTATTGCTCAACTGTGGATAAACAGCATGGGGAGAATGGAAGTCAAATGTTTATATAAGGCCAGCCAAGGAAAGATGTCCATATCCAACTATTCTGACTTCTTATATAAGAAAATATTGTCATCTATAAGATTACACTCAAAGTTAATTGTTTCAAAAAATTATGCAGTCAAAATATCCAAGAAACTAAGCAGATAGTTTTCATTCATGTTGCATTAAAGAAACCATCATCAGCATAATGATTTGAAATTTTATGTAGAAATAATCATTAGTAAACACTTTTATGTATATTATGTGAACTTTTCAGTAACCATTCGCATTTAAAATTAAGTGCCTGGTTATTGAAATTAAGCCTAAAAATACTAGGATTCAAATCCAAGTTCAAATCTTGCAAATGCTTGCTTCAGGAGCAGCTCTACTTTTTCAGATTTGCTACAAATGCAAATGATGACGATATGTATAAATTCCCATCAATAGTACTGCTTTTTTTTTCTACAGAGATATCATACTGTCTTCCCTGTATATGAAGAGCTGTAACTTATAAACTCTTTCTTTAGCAGAGTTCTTGGAGATGTGAAAGACTGCTATTGTGTCTTATTCATTGTTTCCATACTTTAAGGAGCATTGCTTTGTCCTACAACATAAAGTCAGAAAGAAAATTGACTAGTTTAGCCATGGAAAACAACTTGAAACCAAAAATGTCAAGTCCAAATAGTGAAGCTGTGATGGTACAGCCACATGCTACATGATGGGAAACAACTTCATGGTGAAAGGCAAAGGGGAGTCAGATCTAGATGCAAAGTGATTACCTGCTCTTGTTTACTCAGGACAGTCTGTGTCAGCACTGAAGCACCTGTGCCCCTGGAAACCCCTCACTGAATTTCAATGGTGGGCATGGAAGTTTAGGGGGGAAGTACAATAGTACATAACAGCTCAAATTATAGGGACTGAAAGCATGACTATTTAAAGTCTCAAATGAATAAAACTGCAAGCAGAAAATAATTTGTATCTGAGCATATTAAGAAGAGGTTGTGAGAGCACATCAAGATGGGAATTCAAAAGTTCAGAATGAGACTGACAATACTTCTAAATAAATAAAAAATTGTCTTCCCCAAAGATACACAGTAAGTAAAAAAAATCTCCTGGGCATCCCAATAAAAACAGATTATTGTAGATTCCACTGCTCTCAGGGCAGAGGAGGTGAGCCAATCTCTGAGCCCAGGAGGAGGCTCCCTGGCTGCCATTCCACCACTCCCAGGGCAAAGGAGGTGAGCCACGCAGGCTCCAACAGCACCCCCCCACACCCCCATGGAAATGAGAAAACACATACACAAGCCTCAAAAACAGACACTCAGTTCACCTACAGCAACCTCAAAGGGAAAGGAGATGGAACAATCTGATACTCAACCACCTGGACTCCCTGAAATGGCAACAAAAGAGGATCTGGAAAAAATAAAATCAGAAATAATTTTTCAGATAACAGCAGAGATTGTGCCCATAGTGAAAGACATGATTAATAAATCTAGAGAGGAGCTGAGGAACATGATGGAATCCCAACATAGGAAACAAATGGCATCCTTAAAACAGATACAAACAGATTTCCAGGAGATTAAAAACTCCATTGAAAGTGTATGCAGCAGAATGAAACAATGTGAGGATAGAATTTCAGATATAGAAGATAAGATGCCAATTAGTGACCAGGAAAAGAAAAATTGCTTTAAAATTGTAAGGGATCACTATAAATCAATCCAGCAGCTGCTAGACAATGCAAAGAAGAATAACATAAGACTGATTGGAGTCAAAGAAGAAAGAGGACAGAGTGCAGATGACATAAAAAAGCTGTTCACAGAAGTGATGGCAGAAAACTTCCCAAGCAGGGGAAAAGAACCTGACATACAAATAAATGAGGCATATAGGACTCCAACTACCCTTTATCAAAAAAAGTCTGCACATAGGCATATAATTGTTAGGGTTCCAGAAACCAAACAGCAGAACAGAATATTGCAAGCAGTGAGAGAAAAGAAGCAAATCACATACAAAGGAAAGCCCAACAGAATCACAGCAGACTTCTCCATACAAACCCTCAAAGCAAGAAGAGTGATTTGTTCCAAGCCCTAAAGGTAAACATCCTCCAACCCAGATTGATGTACCCTGCAAAACTATCTTTCAAAATTGATGTCGAAATAAGATTCTTTCATGAGAAAGAGCACCTTAGGAACATCATGAATACCAAACCAGCACTCCAAAAAATTTTCGACAATATCCTAGGAAAAGACAATGAGGATCACAACCCTAGGAAGCCCAGCAGAATGAATTCGGGCGTGACAAATTAAACGCAAAGAGGGAGAATCCAACAAAAGGAAAAAGTCATGACAAGGCTTTTAAAACTTTTAACTTCATCTCCCTAACTCAATCTTGTTATTGCACTGATTAGTATTTTTTTGATTCTAGTATTACACGCCTTTCCTTGTGCTATACTGGCTATTTATCATCTTCTTGTGTCTTCTTTTTAATTGGGTTGTCTATTGATGAGCTGTAAGAGTTCTTTATATATTCTGGTCCCAGGGTATATGTATTGTAAATATGGTCTGTTTAAGGACTACTTTTCATTTCAATGATGTCATTTAAGGTTCTAAATTTTGATGGAGTCTCATTTATCAATTTTTATCTTTTATACATCATGTTTTTTGTATCCTAGGAAGTTCTTGCCTACCCTAAATTCATAAACATTTTCCCTTATAATTTCTTCTTAAAGTTTTAAACTTTTAGGTTTTCATATTTAAGTTCATAGATCCTTTCAAGTTATTTTTATGTGTGGAAAAAAAAGGTTGAGGTTAATTTTTTTATACAGATAACAAGTGTTCTAGTGCCATTTGCTGAAAACACTATCTTTTCCTCTGCTCTTGAATTGAGTTTATATTCTATACAATTTTAATGTTAAATAATCTTTCAAAACTCAGTGAACCATATATCTGTGGTTCTATTTCTGAATTCTCTGTTTTATTCCAATGATCTATATGTCTTTCTTTACACCAACACTGCCTTGATTACTGTAGCTTTAGAAGAAGTCTTAAAATTAGGTATGAAACATCTTCCAACACTTTTGTTTTCTTTTTCTTTTTACTTTTCTAGGTCCTTTGTACTCATACATAACTTTTTTTTAACTTAAATTCTTTTATTGGTACATTGTAGGTATACAACACAATTACATTTCTCATTGGGAATTATACCTTTACATAATGCCTCTTGGTTCTTATTTTTTTCCCCATTCCTAGTCCTCCCTTCATCCCCTCCATCCACCCTTTCCTATTTACAAAGACTTTATTTCCATTTTTTCCATTTCTCATCATTTTTCCTTTCCCTTCTTTCATTTCCCCTGCCCCTCCCACTACCCCTACCCCTTTGGACCTTTTCTTCCTATTTTGCATTATCAATTATTCATTCTAATCATTGGCACATTTAAGGTATAAAATATATTACATTCATCATTGGAAATTTGCATCTTTACATGATCTCTCTTGGTTCTTGTTTTTCACCCTTGCTCAGCCCTCCCTTCAACCCTTCCATTCCTCCCTATTTACAAAGATTTTGTTCCAATTTTTTAATTTTCTCATATTAATTACATTCCCTTCTTTCCTTTCCCGTAGCCCTCCCACTTCCTTCCCCTTTACCCCTTTTCTTCTTATTTCACATTACTTATTATATGTTTTAGTCCTTATTTACACTTTCAGTTTCTCACACCAGAGAAACTATTTGGTATTTATACATGTGTGTCCTATTTATTTCACTTAAGAGCATCATTTCAATGTGCATCCATTTAGCTATAAATGTCTCTAATTTCTCATTTTTTATGGCTGAGTAGTACCCCATTTTATAAAAAAATATATATTTTTTGATCCAGTCTCCAGTTGATGGACATTTGGGCTGTTTCCAAGTTTTAGCTATCACAAACTGTGCTGCTATGAACATGGGTGCATATATATCACTGTGGTATGATTCTTTTAATTCTTTGGGGAAGATACCCAGCATGGGAATAGTGGGGTCAAATGGTACTTTCAGTCTTAGTTCTTTGAGGTATCTCCATACTGATTTCCACAGTGGTTGCACCAGTCTACACTCCCACCAGCAGTGGAGCAGGGTTCCTCTTTCCCCACAGCCCCACCAGAATTTGTTAATGGTTGATTTCATGACAGCAGCCATTCCTTCTGGAGAAAGGTGGAATCTCAGCATTGTTTTCATTTGGATCTCTCAAATGACCAGTGATGTTGAACATTTTTTCATGTATTTATTTGCTATTTCTACTTCTTTGTCTGAGAAATGTCTGTTTATGTCAGATGCCCATTTTTGGATTGGGTCTTTAAATTTGGGAGGTCTGATCTTTTTAATTTCTTTATAGATTCGAGATAGTAGAACTTTGTTTGAGGAAAAGCAGGTGAAAAATTTTTCCCACATTGTGGGTTGTCTCCTCATACTGCTGGTGGTTTCTCTTGCTGTGCACAAGCTTTTTAATAAGAAGAGATCCCACTTGTTGATTGTTTGTGCTAGTTTAAAGGCAACTGAGGTTTTGTTCATAAAATCTTTTGCTACACCAATGTCTTCAAGAGTGCTACCTAACCTCTGTTCCAACTGGTTCAGTGTTTCTATTTTAATATTTAGATATTTAATCCATTTTGATTTTAGTTTAGTGCATGGTGAGAGATATAGGTCTAGTTTTAATCTTTGGCAACTTGAAGCCCAATTTTTCCAGCACCATTTATTAAAGAGGCTATCTTTCCTCCAGTGAGGATGTTTGGCTCCTTTATCAAAGATGAGGTGACTGAGTGTGTCTGGTGTTGTGTCTGCATCCTCTAATCTGCTCCACTGGTTCTCAGGTCTGTTTCTTTGCCAGTACCATGCTGTTTTTAATCACAGTTGCTTCGGAGTATAGTTGCAGGTTGGGGATTGTGATACCCCCTGCCATGTCTCTTTTACCTAGAATTACTTTTGCTATTCTGGGTCTCTTCTTGTTCCAAATGAATTTTTGGATTGTTTTCTCAAGGTCTGTGAAGTATGCTGCAGAGATCTCAATTGGAATTACATTGAATTTATATAGCAGTTTTGGAAATATGGCCATTTTCACTATATTAATCCTTCCTACTCAGGAGCAGGGAATGTCTGTCCATTTTCTGATATTCTCTTCAATCTGTCTTTTCAGAGTGCTATAGTTTTCAGAGAAGAGGTCTTTGATTTCTTTTGTTAGGTTGATTCCTAGGTATTTCAGTTTTTTGGATGCTATTGTGAAAGGAATTATTTGCCCTATTACTCTCTCAGTGAGTCTGTCATTGGTGTAGAGGAAAGCTATTGATTTTTGTGTGGTGACCTTGCACTCAGCTACTCTACTGAATTTGGTTATTAAGTCTAGAAGACTTTTGATGGAGTTCTTGGGGCCTTCTATGTAGAGTATCATGTCATCTGCAAATAATGACAATTTGACTTCTTCATTACCTATCTTTATTCCTTTTATTTCTTTCTCTTGTCTAATTGCTGTGGCTAATGTTTCCAAAACTGTATTTAACAAGAGTGGTGACAGTGGACATCCTTGTCTCTTTCCTGATTTTAGTGTGAAGGATTCAAGTTTTGACCATTTAGTATGATATTGGCTGTTGGTTTTTCATAAGTGGCTTTTGTCAGTTTGAGGTAGAGACCATCTATTCCAATTTTCTGTAGGATTTTTATCATAAATGTATGTTGGTTTGTGTCAAATGCTTGTTCTGCATCTATGGAGATAATCATATGGTTTTTGCCCTTGACTCTATTGATATAGTGTATTACATTGATTGATTTGCATATGTTGAACCATCCCTGGGATGAATCCCACTTGATCAGGGTTTATGATCTTCTTGATGATCTTCTGCATTCTGTTTGCCAGTATCTTATTAAGGATTTTTACATCTATGTTCATTAGTGAGATTGGCCTATAGTTCTCCTTTTCAGTTGGGTCTTTCTCTGCTTTGGAGATCAAGGTGATGCTTGCTTCCAGGAATGAATTTGGGAGTATTGCTTCCCTTTCAATTTCATTGAAGAGTTTAAAGAATAGTGGCAGTAGTTCCTCTCTAAATGTCTGGTAGAATTCAACAGTGAAGCCCTCAGGACTCAGGCTTTTCTTAGGTGATAAGTTTTTATTGGTTGGTATGTTTTTTATTATGTTTTCAATTTCATTGGTTGATATTGGGTTGTTTAGAATTTTTAGGTCTTCTTTGCTCAATTTTGGTAATTGATATGTATCTAGGAATCTGTCCATTTCTTCTGTGTTTTCCATCTTATTGGCATATAGGTTA
The DNA here is from genome assembly GCF_053883595.1 of Heterocephalus glaber. NCBI lineage: Eukaryota > Metazoa > Chordata > Mammalia > Rodentia > Bathyergidae > Heterocephalus > Heterocephalus glaber. The sequence goes on from NW_028258344.1 coordinate 13,671,056, forward strand.
TGGAATTACATATTGATGATCCTCTGGATTTCTGCTGGGTCTGTTGTAATTTCACCCTTTTCATTCCTAATTGCATGGATTTGAGCCTTTTCTTTCCTTTTTCTGACAAGGTTGGCTAAAGGTTTGTCAATTTTGTTGATTCTTTCGAAGAACTAACTCTTGGCTTCATTGAGTTTTTGTATCGTTCTCTTAGTCTCCATTGCATTGATTTCTCCTCTGATCTTTATAATTTCCTCCCTTGTATGAGCTTTGGGGTTGTCCTGCCCTTCATTTTCTAGAAGCTTGAGGTTCAGCATCAGGTTGTTTAATTGGGCTCCTTCTGTGTTCCTAATATGCATATTTACTGCTATGAACTTCCCTCATAAGACTGCTTTCACTGTGTCTCATAGATTCCGATATGCTGTATTGTCATTGTCATTGAATTGAAGGAACTGTCTGATTTCTTCTTTAATTTCCTCTGTGACCCATTGGTTATTCAGAAGTGTGTTGTTCAATTTCCACATGTTTATGAAACTTTTCCAGTTTCTTTTGCTATGGATCTCCAATTTCATTGCACTATGGTCTGATAATGTACAGGGGACAACTTCAATTCCTTTACACTTACTTAAACATGTTCTATGTGTGAGTATGTGGTCTATTTTGGAGAATGACCCATGTGCAGCTGAGAAGAATGTGTATTCTGATTTTGTGGGATGAAACACTCTGTAAACATCAGTTAAGTTCATTTGTTCAAGACCTCGATTGAGTTCTACTTTTTCATTACTTATTTTTCATCTATTTGATCTAGCTATTTGTGACAGTGAGGTATTGAAGCCCCCAACATTATTTTATTAGTGCATATATGACATTTCGTGTCTGTTAGTATTTGTTTTATATAGTTGGGTGCACTAGTGTTTGGTGCATAGATATTTATGATTGCCATCTCTTCCTGTTGGCTTGTTCCATTTACAAGGATGTAATGTCCTTCATTGTCTCTCTAAATCAGTGTTGCTTTGAAATCTACTTGATATGCAAAGAGGATAGCTACTCCTGCTTTTTTGGGGGTTCCTGTTGCATGGAGTATTGTTTTCCACACTTTAACTTTCAGTCTGTGAATTTCCTTTTGAATTAAGTGTGTTTCTTGTATGCAGCATATTTTTGGATTTTGCTTCTTGACCCATTCTACCAGTCTATTTCTTTTGATTGGTGACCTGAGACCATTAATATTGATGGTTATAACTGAAACGAATTGATTTATCATTGCCATGACTTCTTCTTTTTGTTGGGTTCTCCCCCTTTACATTTAATTTTTTATCATGTCAGATGGGTTCATTCTGTATTGCTTCCTGGGGTTGTGATCCTCAATGTCTGCTCCTAGGATATTGTCTAAAATTTTTGGAGTGCTGGTTTGGTGTTCATGAAGTTCCTGAGGTGCTCTTTTTCATAAAAGTATCTTATTTCTCCATCCATTTTGAAAGATAGTTTTGCAGGGTACATCAATCTGGGTTGGAGGCTGCTTTCTTTTAGGGCTTGGAATATGTCACTCCAAGCTCTTCTTGCCTTGATGGTTTGTGTTGAGAAGTCTGCTGTGATTCTGATGGGCTTTCCTTTGTATGTGATTTGTTTCTTTTCTCTAACTGATTGGAGAACTTTGTTCTTCTTTTGAATTTTTGGAATCTTAACAATTATATGCCTATGTGTAGATTTTTTTTGATCAGGGCTGTTTGGAGTCCCATATTCCTCATTTATCTGTATGTCACATTCTTTTCCCCTGCTTGGGAAGTTTTCTGCCATTACTTCTGTGAAGAGTATTTTTTATGTCATCTGCACTCTCTCCTGTTTCTTCTTTGACTCCAGTCAGTCTTATGTTATTTTTCTTTGCATCATCTAGCAGCTGCTGGGTTGATTTCTCATGTTCCCTTACAATTTTGAAGCAATTTTTCTTTTCCTGGTCATTAATTGCAATCTTATCTTCTATATCTGAAATTCTGTCCTCACATAGTTTCATTCTGCTGCATAGACTTTCAATGGAGTTTTATATCTCCTGGAAATCTATTTGCATCTGTTTTATGGATTCCATTTTTTTCCTATGTTGGGATTCCATCATGTTCCTCAGCTCCTCTCTAGATTTATTAATCATGTCTTGCACTAGAAGCACAATCTCTGCTGTTATCTGAGAAATTATTTCTGATTTAATTTTTTCCAGGTACCCTTTTGTTGCCAGTTCAGTGGGTCTAGGTGGTTGAGTATCATACTGTTCCATCTCATTCCCTTTGGGGTTGCTGGAGGTGATCTGGAAGTCTAGTTTTGAGACTCATTTACATGTCTTCTCATTTCAAGCTGGGATGGGTGGTCTGGTGCTGTTGGTGCCCACATGGCTGACCTCCTCTGAACTGGGAGAGGTGAGACAGTGGCCAGGAGTGGCAGGACAGAGAGTGGCCAAGAAGCCCCTTGCTCTTGGCCAGAACAGCAGGACAGATGGCAGACCTAAAGACCCTTCTTCTGGGCCAGGAGTGGCAGGCTGGATGGTGGCCAGAAAGCTCCTTCCTCTGGGCCAGGAGCAGTAGGATGATGGCTCAGAAGCCCCTATCTCTGGGCTGGGAGTGGCAGGATGGAAGGTAGCCCTGAAGTTCCTTCCTCTGGGCCAGGAGCTGTAGGCTGAATCCATAAATTTTTTTTATTAAATTATTTTATTGGTACATTGTAGGTATACAATACAATTACATTTCTCATTGGGAATTGTACCTTTACATAATACATCTTGGTTCTTATTTTTTCCCCATTCCTAGCCCTCCCTTCACCCCCTCCACCCTTCCCTATTTACAAAGATTTTATTTCCATTTTTTCCATTTCTCATCATTTTTCCTTTCCCTTCTTTCCTTTCCCCTGCCCCTCCCACTACCCCTACCCCTTTGGACCTTTTCTTCCTATTTTAAATTATCGATTATTCATTCTAATCATTGGTACATTTTAGGTATACAATAGAATGACATTCATCATTGGAAATTTGCACCTTTACATAGTCTCTCTTGGTTCTTATTTTTCACCCTTGCCCAGCCCTCCCTTCAACCCCTCCATTCCTCCCTATTTACAAAGATTTTGTTCCTATTTTTCCATTTTCTCATATTAATCCCATTCCCTTCTATCCTTTCCCCTGGCCCTCCCACTTCCTTCCCCTTTGCCTCTTTTCTTCCTATTTCACATTACCTATTATACATTTAGTCCTTATTTACACTTTCAGTTTCTCACACCAGAGAAACTATTTGATATTTACACATATGTGTCCTATTTATTTCACTTAAGAGTATTGCCTCCATGTGCATCCACTTAGCTATAAATGTCTCTAATTTCTCATTTTTTATGGCTGAGTAGTACTCCATTTTATTAAAAAGCCACATTTTTTTGATCCAGTCTCCAGTTGATGGGCATTTGGGCTATTTCCAAGTTTTAGCTATCACAAACTGTGCTGCTATGAACATGGGCGCACATATATCACTATGGTATGATTCTTTTAGTTCTTTGGGGAAGATACCCAGCAGTGGAATAGCGAGGTCAAATGGGACATCCAGTCCTAGTTCTTTGAGGTATCTCCATACTGATTTCCACAGTGGTTGCACCAGTCTACACTCCCACCAGCAGTGGAGCAGGGTTTCTCTTTCCCCACAGCCCCACCAGCATTTGTTATTGGTGGATTTCATGGTAGCAGCCATTCTTTGTGGAGTGAAGTGAAATCTCAGTGTTGTTTTCATTTGGATCTCTCAAATGACCAGTGATGTTGAACATTTTTTCATGTATTTATTTGCTATTTCTACTTCTTCATGTGAGAAATGTCTGTTCATTTCAGATGCCCATTTTTGGTTTGGGTCTTTAAATTTGGGAGGTCTGATCTTTTTAAGTTCTTTATAGATTTGAGATAGTAGACCTTTGTCTGAGGAAGAGCAGGTGAAGATTTTTTCCCACATTGTGGGTTGTCTCTTCACACTGCTGGTGATTTCTCTTGCTGTGGAGAAGCCTTTTAATAAGAAGAGATCCCATTTGTTGATTGTTTGTGCTAGTTCACGGGCAACTGAGATTTTGTTCATAAAATCTTTTCCTGCACCAATGTCTTCAAGGATTCTACCTAACCTCTGTTCCAACTGGTTCAGAGTTTCTATTTTAGTATTTAGATCTTTAATCCATATATACCTTGTGTTTTCTAATCCTGCTAAATTCAAATACAAATTCCAGGGGCTCCTAGAGATTTCTTAATATTTTCTCTGTAGATGATCATTTCATCTACATATAAAGATTTTGCTTCTACCTTGCCAATCATTTCTTAATTGTGTCATTTTATTGCCAGACTATTTTGGTTTTTGCCTATGTTTCAAAGTTTAATGGAAAGATGCAGAGTAGGCATATCTGCCCTTTTTCCCCACCTTAGGGAGAAAGCACTGTATCTTCTGCATTCATATAAGGCATTTTTGCTGGAAGTATGGAGTACATGTCTTTGATCTTTTGGGGAGGTTCTGCTCTACTTCTAGACTCCTGATAGCTTTTACCATGAACAGCTGTATTTTCTCCAACTAGTGACAAGATCATATGGCTTTTTCCTTTCCCCTGTTAAAATGATGACTTTTGGGGGTGGATCTTCCAGTGCTGAACCAACACTGTCATCCCTATAATAAAACCACTTTCTACAGACTGCCAGATCTGACTTCTAATAGTTTGTTTTGTTAAACAAATTTCTATGTGTGTTCATACTTTTTTCTTCTATTATCTTTATCCAGTTTTAGGATTAGCACAAGGTTGATTTCCTAAAATGAGGGGAGAAGTGTTCCTTCTTTTTTCTACTTTAATTGTTTGATATAATTTATCAGTTAAAATGTTTATAAGCCTGCTGTTGTCATATAGGTAGGTTTTCAAGCTAGGAATATACTTTCTTTAATAGATGCTATTCAAGTTTTATATTTCCTCCAGAGTTAGTTTCATTAATTTGTCTTCCAAGGTACTTCTTAGAAGTTGTCAAGTTTATTTCAAAAAAGTTTTTTGTAATATGCTTTCTATATCCTTTTAAATTCTGTAAAATCTGTAGTAATGTCTCCTAGATCATGATATTGTAATTTTTAAAATGTATAATTGATATTGTGTAATAGGAATAAAAGGTCTAAAGGAGCAGGGGAAGTGGGAGGGTTAGGGGAAAGGAAAGAATGGAAAAGAAATAATATGAGAAAAGGAAAAATAATGGAAACAAAGTCTTTGCAAATAGGGAAGGATAGAGAGGGTGAAGGGAGGGCAGGGGAATGGGGGAAAAATAAAAACCAAGATACCCATGTAATGGTACAAGATCCCAATGATGAGTGTAACTGTATTTTATAACTAAAATGTACCAATAAACCTAATGAGGGAAAAAAAACCCAGATTATTGTAGCTTTCAATTGATTATAATACCAAGATTATATTTGCTGGTTTGTATAAAATACAATTAAAAATACCTCTCTTGGCAAACAAAAAGGAATATTTTAATAACAAATATGTTAGCCCTTTCTAGCATGGCTCAGATTCCCACAGGTATCACCAACACATACGGTTTCTACAGTACAACATAGTATATGGGGTACTCAGGCCATAGCAACTTCTTTAAAAGTGTTCTTTGATTTTATAGGTATTTTGATGGAGTCTCAAATCATATGCTTGATTTCTATAAAAGGTTTAGTGAAATAGCCAAAAAACATGAAACAAAAGACTCATGCCTTGTTTGAATATAAACTCATCTTTGTTCATCTATGCATATTCATTAGGTAGCACAAATGTAAATTTTGGAAATTTCAATGCAGTCTATAAATTTCCTGCTCAAAAATTTTTTAAATCTTGTTTATCATGTCCTATATACTTTACACACAACACTGCTAGAACAGAGGTGTGGGTTGCTTACTGTGATATTAAAATATATGCAATGCAAGTTTCTGACCACTTTTCAGTTTCTTCAGTATGTGTAGAAGCAATTAATAAAATTTTGACCTTTTTAGAAATGGAAGCAGATAGCCTTATTGGGCATGTAGCTACAGGATAGCTATCTCTGCTGCAGGACACAGAAAAGAGATTAAAGTGTAGACCTACTGCAAAATTATATTTTCAAAATATGGGACAAGAAGAATGTCCTCCTTTAATTGAAAAATATATTGAAAATGAGAATGTGGAAAAAGACTGTAATGAAATATAAATTTATATGTTGAAATTTCAAAATTGTTGATTTCTGAAGAGAGCACAAGGAGCTTAAAATAGAATGGACAGACTACATTTTTGGTATACCCTGAAGTGCCTAAATTCAACAAGAAAATAAATTACTTGTTTTGAGGAAAATAGATACCTTTAGAACTCAAAAAAAAATCACTGGCAAGGAACAGCTAGAATAAAGAATAATTTCATAATTTCTTTAATATAACTCCAATTTTATAAGTTCTAGTTATCCATATAATTTAAAACCATTTCCCTGAAAAACAGAAGTGTAACTTTGGTCTTACATTCAATGTGGCTCCTAACACATAAAAGTGATAAGGAGAGAAGAACAGACAGAAGAGTCTGTATGATGAATTTCTAGATGCAAAACATTCCATCAGGAAAGAGTTGGTCTAACAAAAAAGGATATAGATACCACACAGTTGAACAGTGAAATCTGAAAACTAATTTTACACAAGTCTAAACACCTGATACTGCAATCAGATTAAATATTAAATATTCCATGCTCAAATGCTTTTGATGAGAGGCCATTGTAGTTTTTTTCTATATTGGAAGCATTCCACAAAACAGTGTATTCTGTACTTGATCAACACAGAGAAGGTAAAAGTCCAAGTGCATTTTTCTTCTACAGCATTCAATTTTACCACTGCATAAAGGAAGGAAAAATGTTCTATGCTGCAAGCAGTTCAGAGATGTGTTACTGGCAGAGGAAACAAATAGAAATGTTCTAACGTTGGGCTGGGGATTTAGCTCAGTTGTTCTGGCACCTGCCTTGCAAGCAAAAGGTCCCAAGTTTAAGCCCCGGTACCAAAAAACTTTTAAAAAACCATGTCAGAAATTTCCTGGTGTTGTGGGTATGAAAATCATTATGAATACTATTATATTTTCTTCAAAATATTTGTTTAATTTTCCAACTAGCTTTTTCAATTAGCTAGTCTTGTTTTCTGTAGATAATAACACTTATAAAATAAGAAATAATATATAATTTCAGATAAATATTAATTTTAATAACACATACATGTATTATTTGTTATGTTATAGTGTTATGTTCATTTTGTTTGGTATGGTAGAGTCATATTGCCTAGCAAGTTCGTCATCCCATATCTAAGTCTGAATTTTGGTTGTACCACTAGCAATGTAGCCTTAACATTCCTCAGCCCAATATTCATCATACAAAATAATAAACAGTAATACTTACAACAGATTGTCATAATGATTAGAGAGATGGTGGACTGTACTATATTAAATGATCAACAAATGTTAGCTCTCCTTTTAATATGACTGTTCCACATGAAATTATAAGAAAATCCAGGTCTTTGAAGGGGGATTGTGTTCATTACAGATTAAGATTTTATTGGCCTCAAAGTCCTCCATTGCTTTGCCTTTCAAGCCCTTCTCCACCAAGATGTCACTTCAGGAGAAATCACTTCTGACTCCTTCCCCGACCAATTCTTCAGTCCATTTGCACAGCGAAAATTAATGTTTCAGGGTGCTTCTCATCCACATCCTTTGCTTTCGGGAAAATTGCTTTCATCCATGTCTAATTCCATCACATTGAGCAAAGTAGATTTGCTCAGTTATGTCTATCACAGCCAAATGCAAGAGATGCCTATGTGTCACAAGGAGGAAAGGACCAAAAGGTGGGAACTACTGAGTGATTTCACTTCAGGAAAAGTAGTGATTTGAGGGAAAACATTTTGAAATAGTCTTTTTGTTTCTTACTCTAAGTCTGCTAGCACAAAATATTTCTAAGTGGAGAAGCAGAAAAATAGCAAAGAGCATGACTATTCATTTTTTTCCTAAAGGGATAATTTTCTAGTGGCCTCATTACAGAAAACTTTTTCCCATAGTTCTTTCTTGACCTCCAAACATGGTTAAAATTTGTATTTAAGATCTGCATATGCTGTGTGATCAGTTAGAGAAGCCAAACGGGAGAAAAATATACTGTTTGGTTTGTGGTCAGTCTGACCATGGGGCCAAACTGATTCATGGTGCCAGGAGGTCCAGTGTGGTATAATCAGAGGGAGACAAGGATGTGACCAATATAATAATTTGCTTTATGTGTCAGGCCAAGATGGGATCTTTAGAGGATGTGGATATAAAAAAAAATAAACTTTGGAGATCAGATACAGTGCATGGCATAATGACAGAATCTCATAGAAAGAATAACTGAAACAAATAGAATTCAAAAAAAAACTAGAATGAAACAAAAAAGTACCATGTGAATGGCTGACTTATGCCCTCCATCATATTTACATAGGAAGAAGTCAGTGGAAAATCCACCGACGCAGATATGGAACAACTCTGAGGATGGTAAGTGACTAGCCAGTAGGAAAAGGTAGTTTCCTCCAGAAGGGTTGGCATGAGTCTTAGGTGCCAGAGGTTACAAATATCATTGATCAATCAGGAAATAAGTATATATATTCCTATATATTTATTAGATTCTGTGTTGTTGAAGACTTAAATTTCCAGCCCTTGGGATTTGTGTGTTTAGTGTGGGCCATAGAATAGAGAATCTCAATCTACAAGAAACCAGATGCTGCCAGGTTACTGCCAGAGCTGGTGTTGTCTGGGTATTTATTTGTTGGTGGTGGGGTAGAGAGCAAGTATGGGGAAATGCATGTACAGTCTAAAAGGGTTAAACATTAAGAATTAGGGTTTTAGGAGCACAAGCATGTGATATTTTTTAATTTAGTCTTGAGAGGAGAAGTATAGTTGATGAGAGAGAGAGAGAGAGAGAGAGAGAGAGAGAGAGAGAGAGAGGAAAGCATAGAGGGCCAATATTGTCAGACTGTGTAAGGGCCATTTCTGAAAGCGGTACCATGTAGCCAGGCCTATCAACAATATACTGCAATACACTGAGAAAGTACAGCTTGGATTGGGCATGGACAGTAACTAACTGCCTTATTTTACATTTCAACTGTGTAAGACACTACAGTTGAAAAAAAAATTAAGAGAGAAAGAGGTGACTAAGATTTTTACTACCAATCAATTAAATAGAATCACTTAGATTGCAAACTAATAAAGGCAGGACTGTTTTCACCCAAGTTGTAGATAATATATTCAGTCTACAATAAATAAGAGTTGTTTATTTTTGGGCAAAGCACCAAGATATCCAACCGTGAAGCCAGTCACGCGGGGAACTGATACACAGCCTCACATTTGCTGTGGGTTACAAAAGAATTGTGATGACTGGATTTGCAACTACTGCTAACAGGCCTGGAGCTGAATACACATCTAGAAGGTTGGCTTTCACCAGCACAATCTACAAAAAGACCTGTTAGAGCCATTATTGCACCTCATACAGGGTATACATACTGTGGGTCTTGTGCTGCCCATGCTTACAAACAAGTGGATCCACCTGGTACACAGACAATTTTCATCCTCAGGCCTTCGCATCATGTGCCCCTCTCTCACTGTGCACTGTCCAGTGTGCATATATATAGGACACCTCTGTATGACCTGTGTATTGACCAAAAGATTTATGGAGAGCTATAGAAGACAGGAATGTTCAAACATATGCCTCTGCAGACAGATGAAGATGAACACAGTGTTGAAATGCATTTGCCTTACACAGCTAAACCCATGGAAAGCCATAAGGATGAGTTTACCATTATTCCTGCACTGGTTGGAGCTCTAAGTGAGTCAAAAGAACAGGAATTCAGAAAACTCTTTAGTAAATATCTAGCAGATCCTAGTAATGTCTTTGTGGTTTTTTCTGATTTCTCCACTGGGGTCAAAGGTTCTGTTATTGTTACTATGATGAATCCCAGAGGGAGATTTATAGATCCATTGAACATCTAGACAAAATGTGTATGAGTATTATAGAGCAATTAGATCCTGTATCCTTTAGAAATTCCTTGAAGAAATACTGTAATGCTGTATGTGGAAGATGTCCCATTGGGGTGTTGTTAAATGCTATCCCACAGCTCCAGAAGAATGGAGTGAATATGAGCTTTTCCTTTTTGAATTATGCACAGTCTAACCAGTGTAGAAACTGGCAAGACAGCTCAGTGAGTTATGCAGCTGGAGCACTCACAGCCTACTGAAGCTCAGAATCCTCAGGGATGTCACCTGCACATACTCATACTCTGTCCAAGGTCCCAGCCTTGCCTTTACCAAGACACTGGTTCTGGTTTGGGGGGGAGTCTGAAACTTCAAACTAATAGAACTTTCTCCTCTTTTTTTCTAGTATATATAGTTCTCCTTAATTTCAACTCATTAAAAATGCTTTATAGTTTTGGGTGGTGGAAGGAAGGTTGGAATCAAAAATATTTTGATTAAAAAAGACAACAATGTAAAGGCCCAGTTGTGGCAGACATTTTTTTTTGAAAGTAACTTGTAAAGCATTTACCATATCCTAAATTTGCACTCTTTGCAGACTTCTGCACATATATTCTGCTTTTAGAATAGTTTCGTAAATTGTACACAAACAAAAAAAGAGTGGAAACTTTTTTTAAAAAAATTGCATTTATAAATTACCTGTATTAGAATATAATACATCTCGTTATAGACAAAAAGAATTGTTTATTTTCAAAGAACTGTCTATGTTTAACCAACTAAAATTTAAAGATACTACTAAAATCTCCAAATATTTCACTAGAATATAGATTCATAAGGATAAGGAATTTAGCACTTCATTCTCAAAACTTGAGAATATACTAAGCTGTTATTAAATGTTCATTGTAGATATAAATAAAAAGTCTATCCATTATAATATTTGAACTTCATAAACACTAATTAAATATGTAGGTCACTAAAGGAATGGAAAAAATGCAAACATATGGTTGATTATGTTTACATACCAGATAACTAAATATTTTAGATTTTTCTAGGCCTTCCTAAAAATGTAAAACCTAATTCAATTCAATTCATATAAACATTTATGAGTATTTATATTATGCTAGATACTGTGCTAAAATTTAATTAAGTAAACAGGTTTCTGCTCTTAAGAAATCTGGTGGACCAGAAACAGTCTCGAAGAGACATTATGATTCAGTTCAACAGAAGTATACCGACAGTATTCTGGAAGACTATGGAGACTTATCAAAAGCAAATTGAAATAAAGGAGCTTATGACACTTTCTCTGGAAACATGACCAAGCTGACAAAGAGTATCCAGCAAACAAAGTGTGTTCAAACCATGGATAGATAGAACACCTGGTGTTTTAGATTGATATGGCTGGAGAAGAGCATGTAAGGTGAAGTGTATCAGGCAGAAGAACCCCTAGAAGAATATGAATACATACATTGATATATAATTTGATCTCATATTAAGTATGGGAATTGATTAAGCAACTCTATGGTGCTGCTATTGCTATGGGCAAAGTGTTTCCTATGTCGTCCAGTGCTGACTTCTCATTCACCATCATACATGCTGGCCTTAGCAACTAGATGCTGCTTTGTTCATCCAGCACCACTCTTTTCCTTTCTTTGTTGCTCATGATATTTGGTCCCTCTATTCCGCCCACCCCTCTGCCAGCTCTTCTTATGATGCCACTTCTTTGAGTCTGCTGCCATTGGGGATGGATTTCATCATGTACAGTTTTTCTGTTTTTTGTTTGTTTGTTTTTTGGTACGGGGGATCAAACTCAGGACCTTGCGCTTGCGAGGCAGGTGGCAGAACCACTGAGCTAAATCCCCGGTCCCCGTGCACAGTATTTTATTAACTGTCACAGTTGTTGCTAATGAAGGTGAAATATATCCTGCCTGGAACAAAATTTGAAGAAAGACATCTGAGTGATTCAGAAACACATATTCCCACTGACAATTACTAGTGCATTAATATATAGAGAGGTTAAGTATAATTTATTTAAAATGCTTGGAACTAAAAAATGTTTTGGACTTTGGATTTTTTCAAATTTGGGAATATTTATATATAGTTAATGAGATTCTTGAAAACTAAATCCCTACCCTACTCCTGTCAGCTCCACTGACATTACAGTAGCACCTATACCTTTGCTTCAGAGAGTCTTTGTTCCAATATCAACTGTCTATGATTAATTCCCAAAGTCCCTCACCTCCATTCAGTCAGTCGTTCTGGGAGTCCTTCATCCCTGAGGCAGGCAGTTAGGCAGATTAATCCAAGTCCCCATTCCACTCACCACCTCTCCCCACCAGACATTCAGTACACATGCATTTCCCTTAGTCCCTTAAATCTCTATTCCTCAATCTAGTGGCCCATCATTGAAATAAAAATTATTCCATGTTTTATATTCAAAGTTTAAATTTCTACCTTTTTATACTTAGTATATTCTTTCACAATTTAAAAAAGTACCTTTTTTTCACGTTTATCTATTTATTGTTTGTTTTCTTTTAAGTGACTTTTTCCTTTTTTACTCAGTTTTTTAAAAATTTTATTGGTACATTTTAGGTATACAATTTGTTTACATTTATCATTGGGTGCTTGTACCTGAACATGATGTATCTTAGTTCTTATTTTTTTCCCCATTAGTCAGTTTTATTGTTGTGTATTTTTCTTTCTTGTTATTTTATGACATTGTGTTATTTAAATAAATATTATATTCCAGTGTTTTTTATGGCAATTGTAGACTAGCTAAGAAAAATAGTCAGGTATGGGGAATTTTGTGGGAAATGTTTCTATATCCAGAAAATTGTAGCAAGACTTTGTACCAACTTTTTGTAAAGCAACTCTTTTGTAGTCTTTTCAAATGTAAACTAAAAGCTAAGAAGCTCCAAAAATACTAATAGAAACTGAAATTTTGTTATTAGCAGATTTTAAAAATGGTGATAATTTAAGAGTGGAACCAAAATTTGAAGACAGATTAAAACAAAGAGGTGATTTCAAAAGAAAGAGTGCTGTCACTGAATTTTGAAATTGAAGTAAGTTTTAATGAAGTGCATTTACTCTGTGAAGAATCCCTCTTCAGCATATAGAATAAATATTTTGAATGATAGAACTATGTCAAATATTACTGATTTACTATTATATTAGTTCCAGTTATTTTGCCCATAAATCTCATTCTACTTAATATCCTGAAAAATTTTTTGTGTCTTACAATAGTCAGTATGACTGAATTCATAAACATAAACCCATGTCTATATGTGTTCCTTTCAGTCCAAAAAGAAATCTATTTAAAAATTAAATCTTAAATTTCCCTTTTAAGATTAAAGAAAACACATACTAAATTTTTATGAGTTTAATTCATATAAATTATAGCACCTGACTATTAAAATAGTTTTGATAAATAGCAGTACTAAAAGATTTAAAATTTTGGAAAAGAACTAGAGCCATTTCATCTATTTGAGAATTCAATTGATTCAAATACATAGGTTTTTTCCCCCATTAAGTTTATTGGTACATTTTAGGTATACAATACAGTTACATTCATCATTGGGATCTTGTACCATTACATGAATCTCTTCGTTCTCATTTTTTTCCCCTTCCCTTGCCCTCCCTTCACCCCCTCCACCCTTCCCTATTTGCAAAGACCTTGTTTCCATTTTTTTCCTCTTCTCATATTTTTTCCTTTCCCTTTTTCCCCTTCCCCTACCCCTCACATGTTTTTATTATCCAGAAAAGATAATGTAAAAAACAACTAATTTTTAAAATGAATTTATAGCAATTTTAATGATGTTCCCTTCAACTTTTTAATGAAACATTCTTCTGGAATGTACGACCAGAAATTCCAAGCCATTTTGATTTACATCAAGAAAGAATTGCATATTTTAGAATGAAATGGAGTCAAAATTCATCAGAAGAATTTAAATCTTACACCTTTTCTGAACATTGATTTCAAACTTTAAGCAACTTAAAAATAGGGTTTTTTTCTCACCATAACCTCTAATTCAATTGCCAGGAAAATGCATACTAAAGAAAATTTGAGAAACAATTTGTTTTTGTATTTGGATTTACATCATTTCTACTTCACTTTTCTAAGTGTAATCTTTATATTACTGCCAGACATCAGCTGTTTCTATGTAAGAATTGTGAGAAAGTCAAGAAATTACTATTTATAATTTTTGATATTATTAGTATCTTATATGTTCCAGACAGTTTCTCAGAAAAATCTAAGGTCTGCTAGACCTTAGTTTACCTACTTCCTATTTTTTGAAAGCTGGAGTCATAAATATTGGATGCTTCTCTTCAGCTGCTTTTTAAGCTAGATGAGTAGAAAAATAAAACATAAAGGAGGTTTAACCTTATGTACCGTTTCAATTTTTACTAGCTCTTTTCTATTTATTTAATGAATATAAGCATAGATTTTTGAACCAACTGGGCTTTGGGACTGTCTAATTTGAGAAACCCAAAGAGTAAAGATGGACCATAATGGAGGATAAATATTGGGAAGTAGGAAGATGTTCAAATGGGAAGGGGAACAAGAGAGGGGGAGGATGGAAGGGAGGGAAGGGAATAGGAGTGAAAAAATCAAAAAGAATGGAAGAAAAACAAAAAATAAAGTTTTGTAAATGGGGAGGAGAAGGATTGAAGGGAAGAGAGGAGAATGGGGAAAAAAGAATTAAGATATATATTATGTACAGGTACAAATTCACTATGATGAATGTGCTCATTATCTACGTCAAACATTTGCCAATAAAATTAATTTTTTCAAAAGATCATATTTATTTTATGAGTGCAGCTTTAGTTTTTGGGTGTTATTAATTCTGATCTCAGTAGGCTATATCTTGCCATTTATGTACAAAGGGGAGTTTGGATCACAGAATATTTCCATACAACATTTTTGACATTTCAGTTCAATTTTTTTCTTTGGGCAAACTCTTTTGCATAAGTATTGTCATAGCCAGCATGTAAGTGAACTTTGGTTTTGCACTGGATCATAACATGGTCTAAATCTGATCTTTCTTTAGTTTATTAATCTGAATGGCAGAAGGTAAATGTAGCATTATGTTCTTCAAAGTGTTCTTATTCAGCACAATTATTCCATTTCTAATAATTTGTCTTAAAGAAAAATCTCAACAAGGATTTTAAGTCATATTTATTATACTACTAGTCATAAAGAGCATTCTTAGTAATCTTAATATCTAGCAATAGAAAATATATGATTTATAGTAACTTCATAAGATGAAACAGAAAGCAATTATTAAAAGCCATGTTATGAAATGCATTAATGTTAAAAACTATATAATTTTAACATCGACAATAAAACTATGGAAATATTACATGCAGCATTATCCCTAAAGTTGCCTAGAGATTTCACCAATAATAGTTTGAATATTCAGGTGTTCTGTTTTAAGGAAACCCTCCTCTGCACGTATACTGTTAAAGTATCAACTCTATGAAAGGGCACAGAGGTTGATAAGCGTTGGAAAGCATTTTTGATTCTCAGGTCACTACTGGGAAGTAGAAGGTGAATGGATCTCAAAGACAACTTCCATACACTCACGGTCTGCCTGACTCAGGAGAACAATCCTAGAAAGCCATTTGAAAATGTGGCTACTTTTAGGCTAAGAAAAGAAAATTAAAAATGATCTGTCATTAAAAAAAAGAATGCAATTTAAAGATCTAGAAATCTCCTTTTATCTTGCTTTCAATGTACTACTTTGTTTTTTAAACTTAAAACTTGTTAGCATTAATAGGGAAAGGATGATTAGAGAACTCTTTATAAAGTTAGTCAGAGCTGTAACATATGCTTTCCAAACAATCCATTCCAAGGAGGAAAATGACTGCAAACGGGTTATAGGCAATCTTCTATATAGAACATTTTACTGGCCCTGAGTGGAATACTTTTCACTTTGTAATAATAGCTGTCAGTATTGAAACTTTAAGGTCTTATTAAGAGACTTTCTAAAAATGAAGGTTTTGAGAAACTTAGAGAATCTGTAGCCACAAGCCAAAGCAAGGGTGTAACAGGATACAGGATAGTCACATAATGGAAAACTCACTCTAAATTACTACCACAAAAAAAACAGTGCAGCTAAGAAAAGCCACTATCTTTTACTATCAAAAATATGCTTTGTTCATCAGTGTAACATAGACTATCTCATTGGCAGGAAAATACAAGTTTTTTGGATTGGTATGTATTTAACAAGGTTCCACACCTTCTCATTTAGATAGTTTACAGTAAACCATTTAGGAAGAGAGTGAAGAAGAGGAGAGATTTATCATCAATATCTTTATCCATGTTCTTTCCAATATTTTCTCCATCTCAGACATTGTGCAAAATGCAGAACTCGGTCCATTATCAGAAAGTAAAGAAGCCAAAGTTTTGCAAATATAACATTAATAAAATATTTTGGACTTTAGAGTCTGTCAACTAGAGAGAGAACAAAAAGGGAACAGAGCGGAAACCCCAGAACTTTTTCCTCTTCATTCCCTCCCCCAGATCGAGCCTGGTGACCCAGCTGAGAATAGTCAGAATGGCCTGTGGGATCCACCCCATATGAGTGGAAAAGCCCAGTTACCTGTTGGTGGAGGTGGAGAAAGCAGGGCCAGCACGTACCTTCACTCTTGGTGTCCAGAGATATCTGAGAATGTCTGAGCTATTCACCACACAGCATCCACAGTAAAACAAAATACAATATTAAAAAGCTTCAAAACATTGGTGAAAAAATCTATGTCAACTTTCTTTTCACCAAAACTGGTATCTCTATGTAGATTTTAATGGAGGTCAAAGGCAAATACTATCCCAGAGTAATTTAAATGGTTCTGCTGGCTTCTTTATTTTAATCCAACAAGGAAAACTCATGAACCAAGCTTCCAGTTGCTGCTCCCTTTTGTCCTTTAATTAAACTGTGAAATCTGAGTTCAGAGATTTCTGTTTCGTGCTACTTGTGTCTCATTTTGTATCTAAATTGAAAACAATATCTCTCTGACCCTTCCTCTTTGATTCTAATTCATTTTTTCTCAAACCAGACGGTGATTAAGAGTGAATAACATGAAGAATTAGGCAATCTTGGCTCCTAATGTCCACCCAGAAGACTACGCCTACCAGCTTTTGTAAAACATGTAGGAGTTTAACCTTAGTTTTTTTGCAAGTAGCTTTCTGAATAATTTCTGGGTTCCAACCTGTCCTACTGGAAAATGTCTTCGAGATCATTTCTTGCCTTGTATATAAGCTTGGCAGTGTTTTCTTCTAAGAACCTAGAAACACTGGGCCATATCTGTAGCTAAAAAGGAGTAGTGGATTCAGAAGGTAAGTGGGATCGCAGTGTAGAAGACTTGAATACCAGCCTATACAGTATGGCTGCTCCTAAAATGGCTGTGTTTGAATAGGTGAGTACGTAGTATTCCTTAGGAATAGTAAACTAATTGCTGTGCTTGAATGAATTGGCATAAGAAGACTCATTAAAATGCTACTGAACTAGTCCAGATGGAGACTGGTGAGTGATTAAATATTGAGCAACTAAGTAAAAGTAAAAATAGGAATAAAAAAAAGGACAGATGCAAGATGTTAGAATGACAGAATTAATCATATATTAGGCAGTGTGAAAAAACTTTACCTCCACTGAGTTTCTTTAAAACATACAAAATGACTTTTGCTTAGGAAAACTATTGAATTAAATATCAAGCAATCTCAAAGAATGAACAATGTGAATCTTGAAAACAGCTCTTGGTGTCATGCCACAATGAGTAGAGTTTCCTCTTGCTCTCTTCTTGGAGAGAACGTAGAAAAAGGAAAGTACAAAGCCATGTACTCTAAGTGCTCTGAACAGTCCCTTGGAAATTTCAGACTGGTTAAAAGCTGTCCATGAAGACTACACTGCCAGGCCCAAACTTCACAATGAAACTGTAACATGCCAAACAAAGACCTTGAGCCCAGTTTTTGCCTTGAAGTCCAGTGCACCAGCTGACCTGTGGACACATATTGTCCTAGCTTTGGAATCAGGGAAGGTTCTCAAGAGGGTCATTTGGCTCACTGACTGAATAAGCCTGTGTATGTGACCTGATGTTTTTATGTCATGATTTACTTGACTGTCTCTTCAAATTAAGTTTCAACTACCCTAGTCAGTCTAAGACTTCAGTTCTTGCTGAAGTCTAAATAAAGGAAATTCAATCTAATCATACTATAGACTGAAAATAAACACTAAGGGGGAAAAGTAAGTAGCCTATGTTATTGGAATTCCAAGGCTCTTTTTGTTTGGCCAACACTGCTCCTATTGGGAAGCCTCCAGTGGGATCATTGGTAAGTGTATAAACAAAAAGCCAAGTACTATCAAGTAATTGTCTGGCAATATCAGAAAATTTCCATCTTATTTAAGAATAAAGCACCCATTGGTGTCAGGGAGCATAACATAACAGTGAGGAAATTCACATTGGCATGCAATGGCTTTTCCCCATTAAGCCGTAAAGGGCAGGCCAAATTATGTTCATGCTTTGCCAAACGAGTTTCAGCTGAAGTGGAGAAAGTGGAAAATGCCTGGGTATTTCATTGTTAATGGAGAATGCCCCCTCTATAAGGAGACACAAAAAAGGCAGGAATTTACTGACTGACAAACATGCTCAGATGGAAATAGGGAACCAGAGGACCAGCCGGAAAACAGATTTTCCTATAATAGTTTGCAAATAAAAGCTCCTAGAGGGCCGGAGATTTAGCTCAGTGGCGCTGCCGCCTACCTCGCAAGTGCAAGGTCCTGAGTTTGATCCCTGGTACCACAAGAAAAAAAAGATTCAATAAAAGTTCCTGGAAAAGACCACCCTCTCAGAGAATGCAGATTACTTGTATATGCATGGCAGAAGCAATCAAAATGGCCCAAATTTTCAAACCAGACAATGTAGGAAATGATGTGACTGAAATTTGAAAACTTGCATTTCTTCTCCGTACTTCACAAAGCATTATATTTCTTATTCTGTGATCTTTTTAACAATAAAGTTTTGCAATAAAAACATTTAATACCCTTTTTCTTTTCAAGGTTTGGAGATTCTTATTTAGAAGAAAGAAATTTGTGAATTATTGAACAGTTCATAGCATAGAATATTTCTAAACCAGTTATTGCACTGAAAGGGGAGAGAGACGGTGAGAGAGAGAGACTTTGGGAAGGAAAAAGAGAAATAACTTATCAGTACTTTGCATGTGTAATTAATTTGGGTCTCAGGGGAATCCATTGTGGTAGTTATTTTACATCCCATTTTGTATTTAAGGAAAGAGAAACTCAAAGATAAGACTTTTTTTTCCACTGGAAACCTCCAATGTAGTATTCCCTACTACATGTTCAGCATCCCAAAATCTGATTTTAAAAAAGTTCTTTGGAATCAAATTATTGATTAAATGAGAGTTATTTCATCATTTGAATGGTTGTATTCAAGAGAAAGATTTTAAAGTACTTAAAAATACATAATGTTTCACAATTCATCATATGATTCTGGCAAACATCTTTCCTAGTTCTGCTAGTCTTGCTGTGTGAACTTAGGCAAGCTTCTTAAACTTTCTGATATTTACTTTTTTCATATGTGAAATTGGAACAATAAAACTGACCTCATAGATTATTATATTGAGGTAATCCGTGTAAACATTAGTTAATGGCTATAACCAGTTTGATTTTGCTACCTTAACAAACATCCACCAAAATATCAATATTTTGAAGAAACAAAGTTAATTTGTCATCATGTAAATGTCAATCATTGGTCAGCTAGGCTGTAAGTTCGGCTTACTCAAGTTCCCAGGATGGGAAAAGCTTCATTTTAATGTGGCATGTGCTTCCTTGATCACTTTAGTGAGAAATGAAAATAATGACTCATGCACTGGTTCTTACAACTTTCACCTGAAAGTGAAACATGATCCTTCTGCTCACATTTCATTACTCAACGGAACCTACACAGCTCTGCCAAATTAGCAGGGGGTCCTGGTGCCCAGAGCCAATCATAATAATGATTTTAAATAACTTCTACCATTATTTTGTAAAAAGGAATGTAAGGTTCAATCTTCTTTCCCAAACATTTAGTGAAATCATTATTAATAAAATTTTATTATATTAGCAACACAAGTATTCCTCACTATCCAAACTTATTCATTTCTGAATTCAACCACCAGGAAATTAAAACTGAAGTATCAACAGTGAAAACCAAGAAACTGCATCGAATTAAAGACCTCCTTTCTCCCATACACTTCATGCAGGCATCCCAGATGTTAGCATTCTTCCATATTTGACTCCTCTCTCCCTCTCTGCTCTCTTCCTCTCCCTTTTACTGTTTTCTCCTTCCCACTTTCAGTCTGGATTTTGAATGGCCCCAAAGGCCCCTGTGTTGAAGACTTGGTCACCAGCCTGCAGTGCTCCTTGAAAGTGGGAGGACCTTTAGGAGGCGGGGCCTAGCAGAAGGAAGTGAAGTCACTGAGGGTGTGTCCTGAAAAGGAAGAGTGGAGCTCCAGCTCTGCCTCTTTCTCTGTTTTCTGCACACCATGAAGTGGGCAAAGTAGAGCTTTGCTCTACCACATACTCCTTGTCGTGATGTGCTACCTTGCTACATAAACAAAAGCTACAGGCTACCAAAAAAGGAATGAAATCTCTGAAACCATAAGCCAAAATACATCTTTCCTCTTTTAAAATTGCTATAATCTTTGGCATTTGTTACAGTAACAAAGCTAAAGCACTCAGATTCTCTTTCTCTGTTCTCCCTTTTCCCTGTCTATATGTATATTTACATATTTTGAACAATTATTTTTAAATTAATTTTTATTGGTACACTTTTGATATGCATAATGATCACACTCATCACAAGGAATCTGTACCTAAATATAATATATCTTTATTCTTTTTTTCCCCATCTCCCTCCCCTCCCTTCAACTCTTCTTCCCCTCTCCATTTACAAAAGTTTTGTTTCCATTTTTTCCCTTCTATTTTTTTTTCCTTTTCCCTTCCTTCTCTTTTCCCTTTCCCCTCCCTTATTCCCCTTCTCATTTGAATATTTTCTCCCTACTTCCCAAATCTATCATCCATTTTAGTCCTTATTCATCCATTTGGTTTTTCACATAAGAGAAATAATGCAATATTTAAACATGTGTGTCTGATTTTATTTCACTTAAAATTATGTTCTCAAGGTGCATGCATTTACCTAAAAATGTCTCGTTTATCCTTCTTTATACCAGAGTAGTACTATATTGTATATAAAAACTGCATTTTCTTTATCCATATTCTATGAGCTACTATGTGATGTATTTTGAAGAAAGTTCCATGTGCAGCTGAGAAGAATGTGTATTCTGAGTGGAACAATTTGTAGATAGCTACTAAGTCCATGTGTTCAAAAGTTTGGTTCCACTGATATTCATTGTTGATTTCTTTCTAGTTGATCTATTTGTGACAGTGGGGAATTAAGGTTCCCCCATTGCAACTGTATTAGTGCTTATCTGATTTTTCATATCTAGTAGTGTTTGTTTTATATAGTTTTGTATGCTGGCATTAGGTACATATATATGTATGATTGTTATCTCTTGCTCTTGGATTGTTCCCTTAATAAGTATATAGTGACTTTCTTTGTCTCTTCTGATCAGTCTTGGCTTGAAATCCATTTTGTTTGCAAATAAAATAGTTACCCCTGCTTATTTCTGGGTTCCTATCTGTTGGAGTATTATTTTCCATCCTTTGACTTTCAGTCTATGAATTTCTTTTTGAGTTAAATGTGTTCCTTATATGTAGCATATTGGGATTTTTTTATGCAGCACACAGTTGAATCTTGTTTCTTGATCCATTCTGCCAATCTGTTTCTTTCAATTGGTGAGTTGAGACCACTTATATTGATGGTTTTAACTGATATGTATTGACTTAACCTTGCTATCTTTTTTTTCCTGTTGTTGGTTCCCCTTCTTTCCCCTCTGTTTAACTGATTGCCTTGCCTAGTGGATTCATTCTATTGTGATTCATGGAATTCTTGTCTTTGTTGTCTTTTTCTAGAATATCCTTCAGAACTTTTTGGAGTGCTGGTTTGTTGGTCACGAATTTCATCAGGTGTTCTTTATTGTGGAAGTGTCTTATTGCTTCATCAATTTTGAAAGATAATTTTGTGGGGCACATCAGTCTGGGCTGGGAGTTGTTTTCTTTTGGGGTTTGAAATACTTCACTTGAATCTCTCCTTAATTTAAGGGTTTACATTGAGAAATCTGCTATGATTCTGATGGGATTTCCTTAAAGGTGACTTTTTTTTCTTTTCTCTAACAGCTTATAGTATTCTATTCTGTTGGGCTAGGCATGGTGGCACACACCTGTAATCCCAGCACTCAGGAAGCTGAGGCAGGAGGATTTTTGTGAGTTCTAGGCCAGCCTGGGCTGCATAATGAGACCCTATCTCCAAAAAACCCCCCTGTTCTGTTGAATATATACAATTTTGACTATTACATGACTTACTCTATTTTTTTCTCTGATCATGGCTAATTGGAGTTCTATATGCCTCTATTGTTTGTCTATCAAATGCTCGGGAAGTTTTTGGACATTTCTTCTGTGAACAGGTTTATTATGTCCTTTATGCTATCTTCTCATTTTTCATTGATTCTGATCAATTTTATGTTATTCTTCTTTGCATCATCTAGCAGCTTTTGGATTGATTTTTTGTAGTCCCTTGCTATTTATAAGAAGTCTTTTATTTGATTATCACTAACTGTAAACCTGTCTTCTAGATCATATATTCTATCCTCACATTGCTTGATTCTTCTGAGTATATTTCCAATAGAATTTTAATCTTTTGAATATCTGTTTGAATCTATTTCTTTTTTAAAATTCATTAACTTTATTGGTACATTTTAGGTATACAATATGATGACATTCATCATTGTGAATTTGTACCTTTACATGTTATATCTTGGCTCTTGTTTTTTCCCTATTCCCTTGCCCTCCCTTCACCACTCCACCCCTCCCTGTTTACAAAGACTTTGTTTCCATTTTTTTCTTTTGTTTGAATCTATTTCTTTGCAACCAGTTCTTTCCTATTTTGGGTATTCATGGTTTCCATCACTTTCCTAAGCTCCTCAATTTTTTTTTATCCCTATCAACTCTAGATTCACTAACCATGTCCATCATTATGGTTATCATCTCTTTAGTTACCTGTGAAATTATTTCTAATTTTTTTCTAGAGACTCATTCATCTGTTTGTTACTTCCACTGTTACCATTTCAGAAAGTTCAGCTGGATGACATTTTATTTCCTCCACCTTAATTTCCCCTGGATTTTCCTTGGGTGAGCTAGAGGTTTGGGTTTCATCTTGCTTCCTTGTCTTCTTATTTTCTATTTTTTAATTTGTTTTCCATATTAACACTTGTAAATTGCTTGTAGTAGCATTATTACTAGTAACGAGATCTCCTTAGTAAGTAAGATGTCTCTTTTTCAGAGATATTGTCTAGGTGTAGCTGGCTTTTGGCTTTTGAGTCTGCCCCAAGATCCTGCCTCTTCAATTTATTAGGGATAAGCGGTTGATGCCTGTTTCACCTAGCACCCAGTTCTTTGATACTGGACTACAGTATTGTTTATGACCACAGACAATCTCATTATTGTCATATAAGGAAGAAAAACTGGTAACAATGACTGTCACCTTAGCTAAAGTAGTACAATGAGTAATAATAATAGCATCAAGCACAGTCTAGAAATTGACAAACCGAGGTAACAGTCTAGCCTCTTTTAACAGTAAGTAGAAGATTTATAGTTATATAACAAAATTTAAAACAAGTCAGAAAATCATGTACAGTAGATATCCACTCTATAGAGCAATTTTATCTTTAAGGAAAAAAATTGGAAAGAGGTAAGAGAAAAAATAAAGAAATAAAAGAAGAGAAAGAGATTAGAAGCAAGGCTAAAGGACAAAGATTACCCAAAGTTTGGGACACTGATGAAGAAGGCAGAGGGAAAGAAAGAAGGAAAAAACAAAAGCAAGAACCAAACAAAACAAAAAACTAAAAACAATCTTCACACTCATAAAAAAAAAAAATCAAGAAAAAAACAAAAGAGATTTCTCTGTGATTTCAAGTCTATGGTTATCTTCTGGGATCTACAATTTTGAGGCAATGTCCAATTTAGAGTGTGTTTCCATTGTCACTGGTAGACAAAGGAGGCAGAGATCAGATCTGTGATAGATGATTCCAGCAAGCCTGCAGTAGGAATAGGATGAGGTGCTGATTCTGGTGGTTTCAACTCCATGGAAGTTCATGCTGATCCTGGCCTGTGGTTGTGGGATGGGGGCCTGAGTTGTTCAGCCCACATCACTCTGGGTGTCTCTTGTTGCCCTGACCTCAGCTCCCTGATCCAAGATGTCTCCCAGGCCTGGTTGTCCTTCACCCAGTCACTGGGAGCCCTGAGATAAAGACTATTCCTGGGTGTTCAGAGTCCCAGGTTCAGTCAACTCCTCCCTAGAATGGCATCTGGACAAACACCTACTCCAAGGAACACAGGAGGTGCTTAGATCAGAGTCATCACCAGCTGTTGTAGCACATAGCACCCACTGCTCCATTCTACTGGTGCTTTTCTCCCTGGAGGCCTCTATAGTTACTGCCCCCCCCCACACACACACACAGTGTGTCTCTATACATTTGTTCCTCCTCTCATGCTGAAAGCCAGGAGTCAGGGATAAAGTGAAATTTGCCTCCTCCTTGTTCTGCATTGAGGTCTGTCTCTTCACTTTTCCTGTTGACTCCAATTCTCTCTTCAGATAGTTCTTGGGTGTTGGGGAGTCTACCTCCCTCCTTTTCTTCCCCAAGTTGTTATTTTCCAGTGTCCGCATTCTGAATCTCAAAGAGGCTGATCTGCTGCTTAATGATTTGCCATTTTTCTAGAACTCTTGAATTATTTGAAAATTGCAGACATAATGCTCCATTACCTCTAAATATTTCAGTGTATATTTAACACACACCCATAGAGAAAGCACAGCAGGCCTCAGATGGAATTGACTACTCTTCCTTTATATTTGATGCATTCCAGTGTTAGAGGTCCTGGAAAGAAATTTTTCCAATCCAAATACCCAGTATGGTGAAATGTTTTTGAATCATTTTTTCTTCTCTTTTTGTTTTGTTTTTTATTTTTATTGTTTTATTTTACTTTTCCCCCTTGCTTTGAGCACATCTCATTTACCTATATGTAAAAATTTTTAGTTTGATTTTTCTTATTCTTATCTTTTTTCTTGTCCATTCTCACCTTCTTTCTTCTTACAAAAATCTTGCTACTTTTTGCTTCCATTTTTCCCTTACCCCACCATGTCCATTTTTATTATTATCTTATTATTATTATTACTTTTATTAATTTTAACCTTTTAGTTTACTTTATCTGTATATAATGTTTCTTTTTTTCTATTGCTGTTGGTGGTATAGTTGTTGGTTTTAATTTTTTTTTGTAGCATTTCTACTTCTGATTTGTATGAATCTTGTTATTGTTACTGTGGTTTGCTTTCTCCTCTCTGAGCAATACTGGGGATTGAACTCTCCAAAAGAAGCTTCTCACTAAAAGGGTATTTCATATTGCAAACTTACACAAAAACATGGAAGGAAAATCAAGGAATGGGTGGAGGGGGAAAGGAAGGCAAAGGGGATGAGAAAAGGAATTGAGATGTATTGTGTACATGTAGCAACTTCCCACAAAGAATGTAAACATTATGTACTGCACACATGTGCTAATAAACTAAAATAAAAAAAATTTATTGTATTGCCAAAAATTGGAAGAAATATACATCCAAGCAGATACAAAAATCTCAGCATAGAAATATAAGGGATACGAAAAATCAAGACAATATAACTTCTCCAAATGTTCATACTCTTTAGGATCTAAATTCAAAGATACTGAAATGGGTGAAATGCTAGACAAAAAATTCAATCATCTGATTCTCAACAAAGATGCCAAAAACATAATATTTTGGAGAAAAGATGGCCTCATTAACAAATGCTGCTGGGAAAATTGGTTATTTGCATGTAGAAGATTGAGACCAGATTTCTGTCTCTCCTGTAAAAAAATCAACCTAAATTGGATTAAAGAGCTACATGCAATACCTGAAGCTTTGAAACTCCTAGAAGAAAGCGTGGGGGGAACACTTTAAGATGTAGTAGGCACTGACAATGACTTCTTGAATAGTACTCTAGTAGCTTAGGAAATAATAGCAAGAATTGACAAATGAGTGCATCAAACTAAAAAGTTTCAGGACAGCAAAAGAGACAAAAGAGTACAGAAACAGCCCACAGGATGGAATAAAATGCTTGCTAACTTTTCTCCCAACAGAGAAGTATGTGTAATATAATATGTACTATTTATAAAGAAGTCTTTTAAAAAAACACCAAAAGAAAAAATAACCCAATCAATATACGGGCAAAAGATCTGGATAGACATTTTTCAAAAGAAAAAATATACATGGTCAGTAATATATGAAAAAGTATTCCACCTCTTTAGCCACTTCAGTCAAAATGGCCATCATGAAGAATACAAGAAATAATATCAATAAATGCTGGTGGGGATGCAGGAATGAAGAAACCTTTACAACATGGTGCTGGTAAATTAGTCCTGCCTCTATGGAAATCAGTATGGAGGCTCTTCAAAAGACTAAAAACAGACCTACCATATTGTCCAGCTACACCAGGCTTCAACATATGCCTAAAGGAATTAAAGTCAGCATACTATATCCATGTTTACCATAGCACAATTGACAAAGCAAGTTATAGAATCAGCCTCAGTGTCCATCAACAGATGAATGAAGATTATATACATCTGCCACAAAGAAGAATGAAATTATGTCATTTTCAGGAAATGGAGAAAACTGAAGATCCAAATAAGCCAAACTCAAAAAGACAAGTATCACATGTTTTCCTACACATATGGAATATAGGGAGAAAATAACATGAAAGCTGAGGAGACAGAGTAGAGGAAGAGGACCAGGGGAAGGCGGGAGGAAAGAGCTATAGGGGATGGTAGCACATCTTAACCTGCACTCTGGATTATATTCGAATATGTTATGATTTATCATCCTTCTGTGTATAACAGAATTCACCTTGTTGATATTTTGGTTGCATTTTTTTCATCTGCGTTATGAGAGAAACTTGTATGTAGTTTTCCTTTCTTGAGTTGTACTTGTCAGGTTTTGATATTAATATCATGCTGCTTTATTTCTAAGAAAAGAATGAAGTCTAAGAAAACAGTTGTGCCAGGACACGAAGATGCAAGTAGAAGGATATTCATTGAATCACTGACATGGCAGTGAAAACTGGTAATGAAATATCCACCAGTGGGATTTTGAATAAATCCTTAACAGAGTGGGAGGAAAAAAGAAAGAAAGAGAAAGCATTGTGCAGTGGAAATTCTATGTTAAGAGAAAATATCTTTCAGAAATGTGGAAGTGAAGACATTTTAGGCAGAAGGAGAACTAAGAATTTATTGCTAGCCTGGCTAATTGAAGTTATTTAATTTTAAATAGGCAATAATGAGTATTGGAAACTATTGCTTTTTATGTCACTGTAGACAGATTTGTTGGAAGAACAAAATACTGTATGTAGATTTTGAATTGAATAGTGGTGTTCCTGGGAAATTCTGGCTAAGATCATGGTCCCTAACAGTATTATCTGTTTCAATGGGAGATTAAAAAGCTGGAAAGTAGGAGATGTAGGACCTGGTTTCTCACTGTAAGCTCACACCAGAAATGTGGTCCTACCATCAAACCTCAGCAATCCTGCTCCCAGATGGAGAGGCAATGACAAGCTACATTGCATTTCAATATTTGACCCTACCCATGAGTCAACATGGCACAAGGAAGAATACATCTCCAAATTCCCCCCAAAAGAGAACTTTTACTTAGAAATGTACCTGAGAGTACTCTTCTAGAAAGCATGCCAGTGATTTGGGGTTGGCTACAACTCAGCACAGGACTGTTCTCTTGGCAAGAAAAGAAGAGTTAGATTCATCAAAAAAGTCAGGGATGGGGATATAGAAATAGTATTTTGTGGAGGTGCGATCTCAGGAAAAATAACTTTTCCATTATTCCTCTGTCTGAATATCCAAAGCCTGGAACACATCAAAAGTGGCTAAAAATAAAATGGATTGTTTGACGTATCTGTCATCTGAATGCAGTTTCCATATTATTCAAAATAGCAAGCTATCTTTGGGTGACATTAACCTTAGGGATGTGAACTGTAGTTTTCTTTATGATGTCAGAGAGTAGCTATTTAGTAAGTGAGAGGAAAACTATCTTAACAGACTGTACCTTAATAGGAAGAAAATCAAGAACTGAATAAACTAGAGTTTACATTCCCTCAGTCTCTAATTTTCATCTAATATTACCCCATAGTACTGCAACCTAAACCAAAAATTGGGTTTCATTTTTTTTGGAGCTGTGATTTCCTTTCAGTAAGAAATACTCAGGCTAAGATGCATTAATAAGTACAAATAAATTTAGCTAGTATTTGCTTGGCTGATTCTCAAATAGGATGAGGAAAGGAAATGGAGAACAGCAATGATGCACTACTCAACAAAGCATTTTGAAATTGGCAAAGGTGCAAGGATGACATTTTATGGTGGCTCAGATATATCATGTGCTTTATGTAACATTCAGAAAAAAACCAAAATGATCACACCAAGCCTTTTCAGCATGAATGGCGTGGCAAGCACTATATTCGACATTCAATAAATATTTGAATACCATTTCTATTCATTTCAAAAAAGCACAAGGTAAGATTTGTTGAAGAAAAGATCTTTCTAAATCACATTGAGATATCTAAAGTTAGATTAAATTTCCACTTGTGTAAGAAAAAGATTCCATATTTCTTTCGTATTTTAAGGAGCCTTTTGATTACCTGTAGAACAACTGCCACTTCAGTTTGTCACAGTTGTCAAGTTTGTATTAGGCTTGTGGATTGTGTGTGCTTTATTAAATGACTTGTCAACATTTCATCCCCCAGAAAAGAGTTTACGGCAAGAAGTGACTGCCACTGTAAGTGAACTAGATAGCTGGGCTCCAATCCTGAAATTCTCCTGATTGTTATTATTGCTTGGTGTTGAATTACAATTAGCACATTTAAGAAAAATGAACACATTCGAATTCAATATTTCTTACTAGTATGGAAAAAATGAAATTCAAGCTGGTATATAAAATGCATTTAGTAGAGAGAGGTTTCAGAATGATCAGTGTTCTAACTTGTTTTGATTTGTCATGAGTTTTGGGTTTCTTTTTCATTTTGTTTTTCTTCTGCCAGTCACTATAACAGAGTCCTAAATAAGCTAACTAACATCATTTCCAGGTTGCCCAAATAGGGAAATAGTAGGATGATTAAAGAATTTGATTAGTGTCGTTTATTTTCTATATCAAGTAACTTAGTTGAAGTTAAGGAAATTTCACAACCATGAACTACCAGAATTTTAGAGGAAGTGGATGTAGTGAACCGCCAAATCCCAAGGGTTTATTTTAACATCAGAAATAATTCTATCTTTATAGTTAATCAAGATAAGTACAAGAGAAAAATACTTATTTTCCAGTAGTGTCTGTAGATGTTCAAATTCAAACAAACAAAGACCAAATGACCCAAAGCCATTAGCTGCGGAGAGTTTCATTGGAATTGATAGGAATCTTTGCCTCAAGGGGTGCTGTATTTACACTAGCTGTATTGCCTTGAAATTTGAGTAAATGAAAAAATGTTCATCTTAACTCTTCTCCTGGGTTAGCTTACTCATTTTGAGCTTATAAACGAGGAGGAAAACCTATGATTTAGGCAGCCTATCTTCAATCTTCAGGTCAGTTGTTCTTATCTACTTGCTTTGTGACCTCATGAGCCCTCTCATCTCTCTGAGTTTCTTGACAAGAGGATAAGCATACTTTCCCTATGCTTCATATATTTGTCATGGGACCATGATGAACTAATGGATATGAAACTGCTTTGTATAAAGTAAATCATTATATGAAGAAAACATGCTGTATTATGTTTTCTTTTTATAACATGAAAGTGAACTAAATCGAAACCATCCTAGTTATTCAAATTGGTTAAACATGGTCCAGCCGGGATATCTGGTCATTTTTCACACTTGCAAATGAAAAACTCATTGTTAATATATCAATACCATGATTGAGTCAATGGCTTTGAGGTCTTAGAAAAAAGTTACAGACTACAGATTGCCCTTGGGACTTAAATAATACACTTTGAGCGATCAATTGTGTAAGAAATATTCTCTGAGTAAAGTAATGAATGAACAAGGTCCACAGAAATAACTTCAACTGTACATGCTAGAGTTTCAGGGAAAGCTAATCACCTGGAAATCAATACCTTTTTTTAAACACAAAATGCCATTTAAAAGAACCTTGAATTTCCATTGTTATAGAACTTAACATAAATTATGGCATTATGTCCTTAACCTTCATGAACATAGGCATTTAAGATAATAAATTTAGCTTATTTTTGATATATGCTTCCACTTTTTGATATTGCAGACAAGAAAAGAGTAAATGTGCTATTGCAAGGGATCAGTCATTCTAATGCCTGGATTTTGATAACACGGATCATATGTCCAAGTGAATTCCTGAATGTCATCCAAGAACTGCATAAAACAGTTTTTTCTCTTCAGACAACCATATTTGCCAGGTGCAATGGTACCTGCCTGTAATGCCAGCTACTTGAGAGGATGAGGCTGAAGGATCACAACACAAAGGCCAACCTGGGCAACTTAGCAAGACTGTTTCACAATTTCTATTTTTTAAAAAGGGCCAGGGATATAGTTCAGTGGCTGAGTGCTAGTACGAGGCCCTTGGTTCAATCCCTAGTACCAAAAAAAAATTCATAGACAATGAGTAACTTTAAATGTTTATCCATTTGCCAGTAAAGACTTGTGTGCAAAGAATTCAAAATGAATGTAATTATGCTCTGATCTTATCACTCTTACTAATGGAATACTAAGGAAATCTGTTAAGTAGAAAGATTTAGTAAAAGATTTCACAGCATAATAGTTACTGTAAAGTTGGTTTTTAAGTGCAAAAAATTATTCCAGTGAATGACTAAAAATAAACAGAAAAGTCTTCGTGTACTACATTCTTCCCTTTCTGCAAAATAACATACTCTTCTGAGTTGCAGAAACAAAAAAAAAAAACCTAGGTTATTCTTAAAGAACATTAAACTTGGGAAAAGTAGAAATTTAGTGAAATTTAGTTCAAAATACTTAAATACATACTATTTATATTTACTCATGTCTAGTTTCAAAGCTCAGTACTATGCTTTATTGTCAATGCAAGAATAATTAGTTTGGAAAGGCTGTGAGACTTGTAAAAGATTTTCACTGGTGACTTTTACCCTTCTTGTTCTGTCACAAACTAAGCTACCTTCAGAACATAAGGTGCAGCAATTATTTTTTTTTCAATACCAGGGATCAAACTCAGGAACTTGTGCTTATGAGGCAGGCAGCAGACCACTAAGCTAACTCCCCAGTCCTAGAGCAATTATTTGAGGACCTTAAATGAGCAATATCTTGAACAGTCCATGATCCTTATGAACATAAGGAGGGGTGATCAAAAATACAGAAAATAGTTAAGTGTTTAAAATCTTTAAATACACTTTTCCCATCATTCTTGCCACTTATCAAAACAGTTCTGGTAGTCCTCTTTCATGAGTGTCTTTATAAGTTGTGATCAAAAGGATAGTGAATGCCACTGTCAAGTGCCATCCAATGGAAAGCAGGCTCATGAAAACACTACAGTGTGTCCTCATTCATCATATTCACTTGCTCTGGCACCATACAACTTCTGGCTCTTCTTCAAAGTCAAAATGACCATGAAAGGTAAACGCTTTAAAATGAGTCAGGACATTGAGGCAGCCATGATAGTACAACTAAAGATATGAAAAAGGACTTCCAGAGCTGCTTCAGGAGTGGCAAGAACAATGGCATAAATGTTTGAAATGAGGGAGGAGGGGAGTAGAGGAGGATTAATGACAATGTGTCTTTTACTGTAATAATTTTTAAAAATTTAAATACATACTGTATTTTTTTAATCACACCTCATTGTCTTAGTCTCTGAGGTTATGATAAGCAGTATGTTGGCCATAGGCTCTTTTTCCTAAGCCCATCTCCATTGGTAACCACCTCTATAAACTATAAGTGGCTTCTACTTGTGTGTTGATTTGACTAACCATCTTGGTCGAGAACTGAACGATTCTTTGCAGCTTAGTTGATTTTGAGAGGTCCTTTACAAGCAAATAAAGGTAAAAAGTGACAAATTTCCTTGTGTTGGCCATTGTTTTTGCCTTTCCAGAATATACACCTTCTTCTATCAATAGATGTCACCCCTGATTTCAAAGTGGGGCTTGTAACCTAGGAGGACACAACCTTCTCTGGGGCCTGAGTGGGATCAGGAGGAGATGTAGAACCCAAGCTAGAATACAAAAATGCCTCATAGGATTTTCTATCTACAGCTTTTAAGTAGACATCTTCTATCTCTGGGGATGAAAATCTTAGAATATGAGACCAATATTGCCATAAGATCATGATCTCCCTCACGTGAAAAAAAGAAGGAAGAAATCTCAACTGTAGAAAGAGTATGAAGCCAAGTAGAAAATGGAGGGAAATAGAAGTCTGATTTTGTTTGAGGCCCAAGGCCAGATCTTCTACCATGATTTTGTGAACCAACCAAATCCTCCTTTTAACTTCAGTTTGTTGCTGTCACTTGTAACCAAAAGTACTGACCAATAATTGCACACTCCCAAAGGCCTAGAAGACTATTGAGAAAGGAAAGACCATGAAGCAGGTTTCTGCATGTGAGAATAACAAAGGTATGTCTACATATTAATTTGAAGACTATATTTACCAGGTAAGTAATTCACTCAGACTTGTATATTTAACCAAAATGTTCATTATTCAGTTAAAGACTGGTGTAAGTTTCTATCTTTACTAAGTATATAGAGAGATCCTTAGTAACTTGATCTTTTCGTTCATTCATCTTTTCAACAAACATCACACCTTTTCTGTAAACCCTCATTGACAGTTTTATTGTGTCATGATCAATGTTCTGTGCACTGCAGTTTCAAGTGAAAATCCAAAGTACAACCTTCCCCAGGAGCTCTCAGGTGCAAGGAAACAACACCGTGGGTGAAGAGCTAGTCCTGGGAGCCATGAGGAAGAGGCAGCTAATACTCTCTGACGGGGCATGAAAGTGCAGGAAGGCCTTACAAGGCCGTGCCCTAGAGAATAGTGGAATTTTCCTGCACTGTTTTTCCACAGTTGTCACTTTCTCATATCTGCATTTCAAATTGGAGGCTTTCACAACATTAAAAGATAGCCTCAGTGCCAATAATTGGAGTAAATAAAATGAAGCCTTAAAGTGGAAGAACAGGTAAAAAAGACTGTAGTACTGAAAAACAGATTTTTTTAACCACAAAAATTGGAATCAGATGAAACAATATGAAAAATAATATGAATAGAAGAAAGATCTGTTTTGTATTTCTGTGTAGAATTTCAATTTTTTGTTCCAGAACCACTTTTTAAACATTATTAATAATTCTGCAGGTCCTGCATAGGTCCAGGAACACTGCCAGCATTGCAGGGCATGAAACTATGAATCTCTTCACCATGGTTTTTTAGTCATTTTGGTTCTGAAGTTAACTTTCCACAGACTGTTCACATTAGTGATGAGTAATTCATATTAGTTGACCAAGGAAAGGCGGGTTTTCTGATGACAGTATTGTTTTCAAGTGTTAGCTTTTCCCAAAGAAACAATCATTCAAGCCATGTGTGATGGTGCCTGACTGTAACTCCAGTACTGAGAAGTTGAGGCAAGAGGATCACATGTTCAAGCCTAGCCTCAGCAACTTAGTGACTTAATGAGGCCCTGTCTCAAAATTAAAAATTGAAAGTGAGCTTAGGATGTAGCTTAGAGCAAAGACTCTGAGTTCATTGCCCAGTACTGTAAAAAAAAAAAAGAATTTATCACTTATATGCTATCAAAACTGAACTAATTGATGATCAACTAATTAATGAGCTTCAGAATTTGTATCTTAATTGTATCAAATCCAGAAAAATATATTACACATCTCAGGTGAATAGTTTTACCATAGATTTCTTTTGTTGAGTTTCTCTTTATATAAGATTGAATTTGAATAATTTCATTTGAGTGTTTGTAATATTTCTTAGTACTGGAAAATGATGTTTAGATTTAAGTGACTTCAGTCTCTACTAATTATTAAGATCGCCCATATAGTTCAAGTTTTCTCCATGGTCAAAGATAGGATAATTCCTGTGGCTTGTTGCATAAATTCCCAGAAAAACTGTGCATGAAGAAACCATTTTTATTATCATTTGAATTTATAAAGGAAAGGAAATGGTTAAGATAGAACTGAGTATTATTCAGACACATCGAAGAGGAGGAGGGAGGACTGCCAAGGGGTGATGAAAGGGAATGTTATGGCTTGTGTCTAGATGTCCCTCCAAAGCTTAATGCAGTCATAGGTGGGGCTTTTTTCAGAGATGGCTGGATCTAGAGTGTGTGGTGCTCGAATTTATTCATGGTGCAATTCCAGGATCAAGGACACTAGGATTAAGGATGTGAGTGCTACCCACCCTAAGTAACCTGGATAAGATATGAGGGATAGAAAGTGCTGTGATTGTCCCTTGCTTGTTGCTTTGCTGCCTTATGCCCACCATGAACTGTTTCTTCTCTGCAATACCTGCCTGCCATGTCACCCTACCTTGGAGCCAGCCAAGTTTGGAATGAAATCCCTACAAACTGTGAGCTAAATAAACTTTTCCTCCCTTAACTTTAGGTGTCAGGCATTTTGTCTAAGCAAAGACAGAATTACAATGTTAAAAAAAAGGTACAGAAAAATAGGAACACACATGTGTGTTCATATAAAAAAGCCTAGGGAAAGCCTAAGCCCTAGAAGAGAGAAAGGTAGCAAAAGAAATTCTAAAATTATGATCATCTACTCCTGAAAGAGAAACAGTCACTTTCCATTACCACTAACTTATTTTGTGATACAAACCTGTATTTTAGTAAAGTATCCTGCATAGTACTGATTTTGTTTGAATTCATTGTGGTCATCTTTTCATATGTAATCATTCAGCTATTCCAAAGAACTTATGTGTATATAGTAGACTCTGTTCACAATCACTTCCCATCCAGTCAAATATCATCTCTCTTCACACTAGTTATTTTTTTCTGGAACACCCAGTTCGTTGTTAAAGTGTTGTGTATGGTCAACAGCTCTGCCAATAAATGATTAAACCCAAAGAGGCCTTGCTCATTTTCTTCTATCACAAGGTCACATGGCATGTTTGGCAGATTGCTAAACTAAGTAATATAACATACATATTTTTTAGTTGTCTACTATCTTTAGACAAATTACTGAAAATCTGATTTGAGTAATCGCCCATCAAGATTAAGCTGAAACATTTAATACAGCATTATGCCCAACTGATGTTTCTAGAAAATCAACCAGTGTTTGTCTCTGCTTGACAGTAAGACTATGAGTTGCAGGGGTTTTTTCAAGATTAACATAATTTTTTAAAAAGTTTAACAGCCTTGGGGTAAAAATAACTTCAAATATTTCAACATAGACTGCATCTAGTATAGTATCTAATATGAATAGAAGCAATGATTTCATATGTATCTGATCTTTCACCTTCTTGTTATTGTCAAAAGTGAGTATTTAAATGTAGCCACTCTAGTTTAAAGATTAATGAAAATATTTTTCATATTGTTAGAAAATAAGTGTTCTGTAGCTTATTGTAAATTAACTTCCAAATAAATTCTTGCATGGATCAGAAATTCACTATCTCTCAAGAATACTCTTTCTTTCTTCCTTCATTTCTTTCTTTCTTTTTTGTTTTTTTCTTTCTTGGTACCATGGATCGAACTCAGGAACTTGCACTTGTGAGGCAGGTGGCAGAACCACTGAGCTAAATCCCCAGCCCCTTACCCATTCTTTATAAAACATGAAAATACAGTAACAAAGTGGATGATTTTGTCAGAAGAAAAAAAGGACACAAATGAATTTCTACTTGCTTTAGAAGTTTTAAAGGTACATGAAAAATTTTAACTTGGGAATTCTTAGTATCCACAATAATATCTTAAATTATCACCAAAAACTATCTCTTTTACATGTATGGCTAGTATTTCGGAAATAGTATTTTAAGGTTCTTTAAAAGGGCTATTTCAGCATGTAATAGTGAGTCTGGCTTACTGAAAGCTTTCAAGGTTGAAAGTCAGGTGATTTTTATTCACTCCATATCTATTATTGACTTTATGTGGAATCCTTGGAAAATTAGTGTATCCCTTTTTTTCTGTATTGGAAAATGTAATTGTCCTTAAAAGTATTCTGAAAACAAACATTAGTTAGATAACGCTAACTAAACGTGAAATTATGTAGTCAACTTGTAACATCATACTCTTATAAGCAGTTCT
Organism: Heterocephalus glaber; assembly: GCF_053883595.1. Lineage (NCBI taxonomy): Eukaryota > Metazoa > Chordata > Mammalia > Rodentia > Bathyergidae > Heterocephalus > Heterocephalus glaber. The sequence continues at coordinate 13,707,479 of NW_028258344.1, forward strand.
TCATAATTACTGAGAGTCACATGAGAATAGTTCACATGTTGTTTCTGGCAATATTCACTGGTCAAGTCATTCTCTCATTTCTCCAAAACCTTATCTAGAAATGTTGAAACATTGGTTCCTCCAAAAGGAGATACATTTTGCCATCATACACCAGCCAAAACTGATGTTATCTAAAATAAGCATGGCCATTTTTATACTTTTGTCTCTAAAGGGCACTTGAGTTTATTCTTCTATCTGGTATGATATGCACATTGAAAATGCTGATCCAGTGGCTGGACTTGCACCTCTTCTCTTTTGAGAGCAGTAATGTCATTGCTCTTGGCTGCCACAAAGTGGCAGTGTGCCCACTGACTTTTCCATGAGCACACCCAAGCCCAGTCTTCAGATTGAACTAGGACAGAAAGACACCTCAACACTCAAGGTGCCAGACAAAATACAGGAAGCCCAGTTACATATAAAACTCAGATAAACATAACACACTTTACTGTAAACTTACTCACTGTTTATCTGAAATTGAAATTTATCTGAGGATTCTTTATTTTTGTTTGCTAAATCTGGCAACTCTACTCAAGATTGATTTGACTCTTGGAGGTAACATTTTAAGTTAAAATATGTTTATCCTTAATGATGTTTCCAGTTATCTATATTTGTTAAATTATAGAAACTCTTTAGTTAGGAGAAATATATATTTCACTCTGATCAAATATTCCTTTACTATATAGTACTAAATGTAAATGTTTGGTCTTTCCTAAAAAAGAATGTGTTGGAAGGAATGTGTGTACTATATTTCGAAAGCTAGTTCTATCATAGATACTGAACTAATAATTGTTTATTCATCATCTTTGGCAAGCCCTTGTGGCAAAGTAGTTAGCAAAAGCTTTTTAGAAGAAGCAGGAATCAATCAGAATGTTGAAATACAGGAAAGTATTAGATGGAGAGAGTGGAAATACAAGAACATTGTCAATGTGTGAATGGGTACTTTCCAAGCAAAGTAATGTTTTAGGAATATCTGAAAGGTTTAGCCCAAGGAAGTAGAATATTAAAATATTAAAATAATTCTTTTAGTCATTTTAGTGTCCAAAATTACCTGGACATACATCACCTATGACATATGTCACTAATAAATGAAATAAATTCTTTCAATAAACCCTAAGAATGGTATTGATCCAGACTGAGACATTTTTTCTGTTTTTGATTTACTTGAATTTATTTCCTCCACTTTCAATAAAATCTCACCACAGTTTATCCAATTTTAGCAAAACACAACCCTGACTTTTATTATATCAACTCATGTAACATTTTTCTGTATAAAGTTATATTTTTTTAAATTTTAAAAAGTTCTTATTAAAATATAATGTACACACAGGAAATGTAAGTAGGTGTACAGCTTGACCTGTATTCAAAATGAAGACACCCATATACCACCCCGTTTAGAAACAGAGTGTTATAAGATCTTCAAAGCCTCTTTCATGCCCCTCTCAGTCACTACTCTCTTCCCCTGCAAGGTAAGTACTTCCAAGAGTGTATATTAGCTTTGCCTGACTTCTTTATTCTTTTTAAAAAATTTTACTGATGTATAAAAATTGCACATATGGTACTTGTGAGATACCATGAGTTGTTTCAATAAATATACATTTCATAATGTTGAAACTAGGGTAAACACATCTCCTGAAATATTTATCACTTCTTTAGACTAAAGCATTCACATTCCCTTTTTCTAGATTTTTGAAATATACAGTACATTATGGTTATTGATGATCACCCTATTGTACCATAGCTCAGCAGAATTTATTCCCCCAACTAACTAAAACTTACCACTCATCTGTCAGTGGGTTCCCATCCTTCCATGCCCTACTATACATGCCCTCTGGTAACTGCCATTCTAGTCTCAACTTGTGTGACATTAACTTGTTTAGCTTCCACATTATGAGTGAGATTCTATGGTACTTGTCTTTCTGTTCCTGGCTTATTGTACTTAAAATAACAATCCACACTTCCATCTATGCTGTCACAAATGAAAGGATTTCATCTTTTTATGACTAGTGTTCCAATATGTACATGTACATTTTCTTTATACAGTCATCTATTTGGGACATGTCAGTTGTTTCAGTCTCTTGGCCTTTGTGCACAGTGCTGTTATGAACTTGGGAATGCAGAGATAGCCTGAGAATTGTGAGTTACTGTTAAGCTGTGTATTAGCTGTTTAATATACTGGATTTTAAATTGATTTTTTATAATATATTAAGATATCAATTAAATTTTTATTTATACAAACTGTTTCAAAAAACTTTACTTTCAAAATATCTCATTTTACTGGAAATATTGCATCAAAATATGGTTGTGAGCTTTCCCTTCCCATTTTTGGATGAGAGGGGCAGCTGAAGCACACACCCTGCATACGGACACCTACGACACTGTGCTCACCTGTGTTTCTAAGTCTCATCAAGTATATGGCATACAGAGAGGTTTGTACTTTCTTACAATTCTGAAGGTTATATAAAAATGACTTATTTCTTGTTTTAAGGAAGAATCAATCCTGAAAGTGATGTAATTGTTCTCTATTCAAGTTGGCATATCCTTTTAGTTACAGAGGTTGAAAATTAAGTGCATGTTCTCTTAAAATTAAAATGTTCTCTTAATCACATTAAGGAAACTCTAATGAGAAAAGTATTTCATTAATCTTAGAGTTACATGTGAATATTGTTAACCAATAATTCTCTCCCTTATCATAATCTATCTACATGAAGTAAAATATATTTTCACAGTTGTTGTGGATTGAATTGTTTCCAAAAAATAAACAATCGGATCCTAATATTGTGTATGTGTGAATATGACTTTATTTGGCAATGAGGTCTTTACAGGTGTAATCAAGTTAAGACTAGGTCACACTAAATTAACGTACTCTCAAATCCAATGACAGATATCCTTGTAGGAAGAGGAAAATGTGAACACAGATGCATAGAGAGGATGCCATGTGGCAACAGAATAAAGTTTGTAGTAGTGCCAACTCAGGCTAAGGAACTCTATGGATTGCCAGCAAATACCAGATGCTGGGAGAGGCAGGAAGAATTTTTCCCAAGGCCTGTGGAGGGAGCATGGCCCTCCTGATTCCTTGATTTGGGACTGTCTCAAGTCCAGAACTGCGAAAAAATGTTTCTGTTGTTTTAAGCTGCCTAGTTTGTGCTGATTTGCTACAACAGTTCTGGAAAACTAATACTTCATGAATGATGAATGAAAAAGTTTCTTTGAAAAGTAATTGGAATCTCAGTAATGTGAAAATATATGTATTTACAGAAAACAAATTATAACAGTACAGGATTTCCTTTTTAAGAAACAGATAAAGAGTGGCGCGGAAGACCCCGAAGCAGCCCGCTACAGACAGGCAGGTCTGTGCACGCCCTGCCAAGGTCCTGAGTCACACAGAAGATGCCTAATCAGCCTGGGCCCCAGCAACAATCCACTGGAACCGCCACCCCGCACTCCTCTGTACAGCCACCCAGTTCCACACTACAAAGACACAGAGGAGACCGGACCACCAGACCACGGTACTGAGTCCCACTGCTCCCGGCCCAGAGGTAGGAGTTTCTGAGCCGCTGTCCCACTGCTCCTGGTCCAGAGGAAGGGGCTTCCCAGTCACCATCCCTTCCACTGCTCCCAGCCCAGAGAAGAGGGCTTTTGGGCCACCTTCTGTCCCACTGCTCCCAGCCCAGAGGTAGGGGCTTCTGAGTCACTGCCCCACTGCTCCTGGCCCAGAGGAAGGGGCTTCCAGGCCACCATCCCTCCCAACACTCCTGGCCCAGAGGTAGGGGCTTCTGAATCACCATCCCACTGCTCCTGCACCAGAGGAAAGGGCTTCCTGACCACCATCCCTCCCCCTGCTCCCAGCCCACAGGAAAGGGCTTTTGGGTCACCATCTCTACCGCTGCTCCCAGCCCCTATCCCACCTCTCCCAACTCAGAGGACATAATCCGTGCACATGCCAACAGCCCCCCCCCAGTCGAAATGAGAAAACAAGTAAATAAGTCTCAAAACCAGACTTCCAGATCACCTACAGCAACCCCAAAGGGAAATGAGATGGAACACTCTGATACTCAACCACCTGGACCCACTGAATTGGCAACAAAAGGGGATCTGGAAAAAATGAAATCAGAAATAATTTCTCAGATAACAGGAGAAATTGTGCCCCTAGTGCAAGACATGATTAATAAATCTAGAGAGGAGCTCAGGAACATGATGGAATCCCAACATAGGAAACAAATGGAATCCATAAATGACAGAGCCTGCTGTCACCTGTTGAACAGCACCTGAATGGGGAAGTGAGGATGAAGAAAAATAAAGACAAAGAGATAGAGTCGGGAGGGCTCCCAGAGACCGAGCGCCCAAGTTTATTTTTCACCTTTCTTTTATATACTAGGTGAGTTTGGTCATTAATCATGACCCTTATCCAGAGACACCTGCTTCCTTGTTCTCTAGCTCTTTGAAAATTCCCCACCTTCATGGGCTTTCTTGTTTCTCAGGGTTACAGAACATTCATCATGTTTCCAGGACAATTTCTAAAGGTAAACATCTAAGTTGGCAAGGACGCGGTTCCTCATAACATAGTCTCCTAGCTCTATACAATGGAGGGTAAGATTTAACATGGGGCCTCTATGGCTAACACCGCTCTCCACACATAAAGCAGATATAAATAGATTTCCAGGACATGAAAAACTCCATTGAAAGTCTACACAACAGAATGAGCCAATGTGAGGACAGAATTTCAGATATAGAAGATGTGATTGCAATTAGTAACCAGGAAAAGAAAAATTGCTTCAAAATTCTAAGGGAACATGAGAAATCAATCCAGCAGCTGGTAGATGATGCAAAGAAGAATAACATAAGACTGATTGGGCTCAATGAAGAAACAGGAGAGAGCGGACATGACATAAAAAACCTCTTCACAGAAATAATGGCAGAAAACTTCCCAAGCAGGGGAAAAGAGCTTGACAGACAGATAAGTGAGGCAAATAGGACTCCAAAGAGCCTTGATCAAAAAAAATCTACACATAGGCATATAATTGTTAAGATTCCAGAAACACAACAGAAGGACAAAGTTCTACAAGCAGTCAGAGAAAAGAAACAAATCACATACAAAGGAAAGCCCATCAGAATCACAGCAGACTTCTCAACACAAACCATCAAGGCAAGAAGAGCTTGGAGTAACATATTCCAAGCCCTAAAAGAAAACAGCCTCCAACCCAGATTGATGTACCCTGCAAAACTATCTTTCAAAAAGGGTGGAGAAATAAGACACTTTCATGACAAAGAGCACCTTAGGAACTTCGTGAATACCAAACCAGCACTCCAAAGAATTTTACACAATAGCCTAGGAACAGACATTGAGGATTACAACCCCAGGAAGCAAAGCAGAATGAACCCATCTGGCATGACAAGAAATTAAATGTAAAGGGGGAGAACCCAACAAAAAGAAAAAGTCATGGCAATGACAAATCAATACATTTCAGTAATAATCATCAATGTTAATGGTCTCAATTCACCAATCAAAAGAAACAGACTGGCAGAATGGGTCAAGAAGCAAAATCCAACAATATGCTGCATACAAGAAACACACTTAATTCAAAAGGAAACTCATAGACTGAAAGTTAAAGGGTGGAAAACAGTACTCCATGTGACAGGAACCTGAAAAAAAGCAGGAGTAGCTATCCTCTTTGCAGATCAAGTAGATTTCAAACCAACACTGATTAAGAGAGAGGAAGAAGGACACTACATCCTTGTAAAGGGAAGAATCCAAGAGGAAGAGATGACAATCATAAATATCTATGCACCAAACACTAGTGTACCCAACTATATAAAACAAATACTAATGGACATGAAAAGTCATATATGCACTAATACAATTGTAGTGGAGGACCTCAACACCCCACTGTCACAAATAGATAGATCAACTAGACTAAAAATAAGTAATGAAATACTAGAACTCAATCGAACTCTTGAACAAATGAACTTAACAGATGTTTACAAAGTCTTCCACCCCACAAAATCAGAATACACATTCTTCTCAGCTGCACATGGATCATTCTCAAAAATAGACCACATACTCACACATAGAACAAGTTTAAGTAAGTGCAAAGGAATTGAAGTTATCCCCTGTATATTATCAGACCATAGTGTGATGAAATTGGAGATCCATAGCAAAAGAAACTCAAAAAATTTCATAAACACGTGCAAATTGAACAACACACTTCTGAATAACCAATGGGTCACAGAGGAAATTAAAGAAGAAATCAGACAGTTCCTTCAATTAAATGACAATGCCAATACAACATATCGGAATACATGGGAAACAATCAAAGCTGTTTTACGAGGGAAATTCATAGCAGTGAATACACATATTAGGAAAACAGAATGAGCCCAATTAAACAACCTGATGCTGAACCTCAAGCTTCTAGAAAAAGAAGAGCATGACAACCTCAAATCTCATACAAGGGAGGGAATTATAAAGATCAGAGGAGAAATCAATGCAATGGAGACTAAGAGAACGATACAAAAAAATCAATGAAGCCAAGAGTTGGTTCTTCCAAAGAATCAACAAAATTGACAAATCTTTAGCCAACCTTGTCAGAAAAAGGAAAGAAAAGGTTCAAATCCATGCAATTAGGAATGAAAAGGGTGAAATTACAACAGACCCAGCAGAAATCCAGAGGATCATCAATACCTACTTCCAGAACTTATATGCCAATAAGATTGACAACACTGAAGAAATGTACAGATTCCTAGATACATATGAATTAACAAAGTTGAACAAAGAAGACCTAAAAATTCTGAACAACCTAATATCAACCAATGAAATTGAAAATGTAATTAAAAACTTATCAACTAAGAAAAGCCCAGGCCCTGATGGCTTCACTGCTGAATTCTACAAGACATTTAGAGAGGAACTGCTGCCACTACTGTTTATACTCTTCAATGAAATTGAAAGGGAAACAATACTCCCAAATTCATTCCTGGAAGCAAGCATCACCTTGATCCCCAAAGCAGAGAAAGACCCAACTGAAAAAGAGAACTATAGGCCAATCTCACTAATGAACATAGGTGTAAAAATCCTTAATAAGATAATGGCAAACAAAATGCAGAAGATCATCAAGAAGATCATACACCCTGATCAAGTGGGATTCATCCCAGGGATGGAGGGATGGTTCAATATATGAAAATCAATCAATATAATACACTATATCAATAGAGCCAAGGACAAAAACCATATGATTATCTCCGTAGACACAGAAAAAGCATTTCACAAAATCCAACATGCATTTATGATAAAAACCCTACAAAAAATTGGAATAGATAGATGGTCTCTACCTCAAACTGATAGAAGCCATCTATGAAAGACCAACAGCCAATATCATCCTAAATGGTCAAAAACTGAAATCCTTCACACTCAAATCAGGAACAAGACAAGGAGGTCCACTATCACCACTCTTGCTCAATATACACCTGGAAACATTAGCCACAGCAATTAGACAAGAGAAAGAAATAAAAGGAATAAAGATAGGTAATGAAGAAGTCAAATTGTCATTATTTGCAGATGACATGATACTCTATATAGAAGACCCCAAGAACTCCACCAAAAGTCTTCTAGACTTAATAACCAAATTCAGTCAAGTAGCTGGTTACAAGGTCAACACACAAAAATCAATAGCTTTCCTCTACACCAATGACAGACTCACTGAGAGAGAAATAGGACAAATAATTCCTTTCACAATAGCATCCAAAAAACTGAAACACCTAGGAATCATCCTAATGAAACAAATCAAAGACCTCTTCTCTGAAAACTATGGCACTCTGAAAAGAGAGATTGAAGATGATATCAGAAAATGGACAGACATCCCCTGCTCCTGGATAGGAAGGATTAATATAGTGAAAATGGCCATACTTCTAAACTGCTATATAGATTTAATGCAATTCCAATTGAGATCCCAGCAGCATACTTCATAGACCTTGAGAAAACAATCCAAACATTCATTTGGAACAAGAAGAGACCCAGAATAGCAAAAGCAATTCTAGGTAACAGAGACATGGCAGGGGGTATCACAAGCCCCAACCTGCAACTCTACTACAAAGCTACTCTGATAAAAACAGCATGGTACTGGCAAAGAAACAGACTTGAGGACCAGTGGAACAGATTAGAAGATGCAGAAACAACCCCAGACACACTCAGCCATCTCATCTTCGACAAAGGAGCCAAACACCCTCACTGGAGGAAAGATAGCCTCTTTAATAAATGGTGCTGGAAAAATTGGGCTTCAACTTGCCAAAGATTAAAACTAGACCTGTATCTCTCACCATGCACAAAACTAAAATCAAAATGGATTAAAGATCTAAATATTAAAATAGAAACTCTGAACCAGTTGGAACAGAGGTTAGGTAGAACCCTTGAAGACATCAGTGTAGGAAAAGATTTTATGAACAAAACCTCAGTTGCCCATGAACTAGAACAAACAATCAACAAATGGGATCTCTTCTTATTAAAAGGCTTCTGCACAGCAAGAGAAACCACCAGCAGTGTGAAGAGACAATGCCCAATGCAGGAAAAAATCTTCACCTGCTCTTCTTCAGACAAAGGTCTACTATCTCGAATCTATGAAGAACTTAAAAAGATCAGACCTCCCAAATTGAAAGACCCAAACCAAAAATTGGCATCTGAAATGAACAGACATTTCTCAGACAAAGAAGTAGAAATAGCAAATAAATACATGAAAAAATGTTCAACCTCACTGGTCATTCGAGAGATGCAAATGAAAACAATGCTGAGATTCCACTTCACTCCAGAAAGAATGGCTGCTATCATGAAATCAAACTGTAACAAATGCTGGCAGGGCTGTGGGGAAAGAGGAACCCTGCTCCACTGCTGGTGGGAGTGTAGACTGGTGCAACCACTGTGGAAATCAGTATGGAGATAACCTCAAAGAACTAGGACTGGAAGTCCTATTTGACCCCACTATTCCACTGCTGGGGATCTTCCCCAAAGAATTAAAAGAATCATACCACAGTGATATATGTGCACCCATGTTCATAGCAGTGCAGTTTGTAATAGCTAAAACTTGAAAACAGCCCAAATGCCCATCAACTGGAGACTGGATCAAGAAAATGTGGGTTTTTTAATAAAATGGAGTACTACTCAGCCATAAAAAATGAGAAATTAGAGACATTTATAGCTAAGTGGATGCACATTGAGGCGATACTCTTAAGTGAAATAAATGGGACACACATGTGTAAATACTGAATAGTTTCTCTGGTGTGAGAAACTGAAAGTGTAAATAAGAATTATAAATGTATAATAGGTAATGTGAAATAGGAGGAGAAGGGGCAAAGGGGAAGGAAGTGGGAGGGCTAGGGGAAAGGATCGAAGGGAATGGGATTAATATGAGAAAATGGAAAAATAGGAACAAAATCTTTGTAAATAGGGAGGACTGGAGGGGTAGAAGAGAGGGCTCAGCAAGGGTGAAAAATAAGAACCAAGAGAGACTATGTGAAGGTGCAAATTTCCAATGATGAATGTCATTATATTGTATTCCTAAAATGTACCAATGATTAGAATGAATAATCGATAATGTAAAATAGGAAAAAAAGGTCCAAAGGGGTAGGGGTAGTGGGAGAGTCAGGGGAAAGGAAAAATGATGAGAAATGGAAAAAATGGAAATAAAGTCTTTGTAAATAGTGAAGGGTGGAGGGGTGAAGGGAGGGCTAGGAATGGGGAAAAAATAAGAACCAAGATGCATTATGTAAAGGTACAATTCCCAATGAGAAATGTAATTGTATTGTATACCTACAATGTTCCAAGAAAAGAATTTAATACAAAAAAAATTTTTTTTAAATTTTACAATTACATCTATAACCTATTTTGTATAAAATGAGAGATTACTTGATGAAAAAGCTATCCTATCTCCATTGAATTGCTTTTGTCAAAAAACAGTTGAGCATAATTGTTTCAGTTTATTGCTAGTTCTATATTCTGTTCCATTGATCTATATGCTTATTTCATTAGGCAACACTATGTTGTCTACTGGAAGTAGTTAGTAAGATTTTACTTCATTTACACAGACAGCTCCAAATGTATTCTGGTTTGGTTTGACAGTAGTCAATAAACTCACTGTACTTGATTTAATGTGTGCAAATTTGTTGAAGATTCTTTTAAAGTCAGCATAGTTTCTATTTTGGTGAAAATCTGTAAAAGATGTGTATTTCACTGTTGTTCAGTGAACTGTTTCAAAATGTCAACTAAAATCATGTGATTAATTGTGTAATTTAAACTCTGTATTCTTGATGATATTCTGATTAGCAGATCTATCAATTACTAAAAGTAGACCACTGAAGTTCTCAAATATGTTGTGGATTTATCTGTTCTCTGTCAGTTCTATCAACCTTTGTTTCATGCATTTTGAGACTCCTTTATTTTATGCTCTGATCCTTTTATTCATTCCTGCTTTATTTTGTCTTCTTTCATCCTGTTAGTTTTTGATCTAACTATGCTATTAAATTTAAAGTGAGCATCCCACACGCCTAGGGCAGAGAATGTGAGCCGTTCCCAGCACCTGGAAGGAAGCTCACCCTGTGCCATCCCAAGCTCCTAGGGCAGAGAAGGTGAGCCACGTGGGTGTCAGAAGCACCCCACCCCCCTTGTGGAAATGAGAAGACACATAAAAAAGCATCTGGATCACCTGCAGCAACCCCAAAGGGAAACAAGATGGAACAATCTTATACTCAACTACCTGGACTCTCTGAACTGGCAATAAAAGAGGATCTGGGAAAAATGAAATCAGAAATAATTACTCAGATAACAGGAAAGATTGTGCTCATGGTGCAAGACATGATTAATAAATCTAGAGAGGACACAGATTAAAAAAATAGAGGATCTGAAGAACATGATGGAATCCCAACATAGGAAGCAAATGGAATCCATAAAACAGATGCAAATAGATTTTCAGGAGATTAAAAACTCCATCGAAAGCCTGCACATCAGAATGAACCAATGTGAGGATAGAACTTCAGATATAGAAGAAAAGATTGCAATTAGTGACCAAGAAAAGAAAAATTGCTTCAAAATTGTACAGGAACACGAGAAATCAATCCAGCAGCTGCTAGATGATGCAAAGAAGAATAACATAAGACTGATTGGGCTCAATGAAAAAACAAGAGAGAGTGGAGATGACATTAAAAAAACTGTTCACAGAAGTGATGGCAGAAAACTTCCCAAGGCAGGGAAAAGAACTTGACATACAGATAAGCTAGGCATATAGGACTCCAAGCTAGCCTTAATCAAAAAAAATCTACACATAGGCATATAATAGTTAGGATTCCAGAAATCCAACAGAAGAATAAAATTCTACAAACAGTGAGAGAATAAAACCAAATCACATACAAAGGAAAGCCCATCAGAATCACAGCAGACTTCTCAATGCAAACCATCAAGTCAAGAAGAGCTTGGAGTGATGTATTTCAAGCCCTAAAGGAAAACAGCCTCCAACTCAGATTGATGTACCCTGCAAAGCTATCTTTCAAAATTGATGTTGAAATAAGATACTTTCATGAGAAAGAGCACCTCAGGAACTTCATGAATATCAAACTGGCACTCCAAAAAATTTTAGACAATACCCTAGGAAAAGACAATGAGGATCACAACCCCAGGAAACCCAGCAGAATGAATCCACTGGGTGTGACAAATTAAATGCAAAGGGGGAGAATCCAACAAAAAGAAAAAGTCATGACAAGGCTTTTAAAACTTTTAACTTCTTCCCCCTAATGAGTGTATAATTCAGTCTTGTTATTGTAATGATTAATATTTTTCTGATTCTAGAGTTGCACACCTTTCCTTGTGCTATACTGGCTATTTATCATCTTAAGTCTACTTTTTAATTGGGTTATCTATTAATGAGATCTAAGAAGTCTTTATATATTCTGGTCATAGGTTATATGCATTGTAAATATGGTCTTTTTAAAGACTACTTTTCATTTTAATGATGTCATTTAAAATTCTAAATTTGGGTGGAATCACATTTATCAATTTTTTTCTTTTATACATCATGTCTTTTGTATCCTAGGTAGTTCTTGCCTACTCTGAATTCATAAACATTTTCCCTTATAATTTCTTCTTAAAGTTTTATACTTTTAGGCTTTCCTATTTAGGTTCATAGATCCCTTCAAGTTATTTTCATGTATGGAAATAAAAGGTTGAGGTTAATTTTTATATACAGATACTAGGTGTTCTAGTGCTGTTTGCTAAAAACACTATGTCTTCCTTGGCTCTTGAATTGAGTTTCTATTCTCTAAAATGCTAATGTTAAATAATCTTTCAAAGCTCTGTGGACCATATATGTGTGGTTCTATTTCAAGATTCTCTGTTTTATTCCAATGATCTCTATGTCTTTCCTTACACCAACACTGCCTTGATTACTGTAGCTTTAGAAGAAGTCTTAAAATTAGGTACTAAACGTCTTCCAACACTGTTTTTGCTTTTTGGGGTTTTTTGTTGTTTGTTTTGTTTTGTTTTGTTTTCAACTTTTCTAGGTCCTTTGTACTCCTACATAACTTTTAAATTTCAATATCCAATTCTTCATTTATAGCAAGTATACACAGACCTGAATTTTTATATATACCTTGTGTTTTCTAATCCTGCTAAATTCAAATACAAGTTCTAGGGGCTCCTAGAGATTTCTTAGTATTTTCTCTGTAGATGATCATTTCATCTACATATAAAGATTTTGCTTCTACCTTGCCAATCCTATCCTAATTGTGTCATTTTATTGCCAGACTATTTTGGTGGGGCCTAGGTTTCAAAGTTTAATGAACAGATAAAGAGTAAGCATATCTGCCCTAGTTCCCCACCTTAAGGAGAAAGCATTATATCTTCTCCATTCTTATAAGGCATTCTTGCTGGAAGTATGGAATACATGTCTTTAATCTGTTGAGAAGGTTTTGTTCTACTGCTAGTCTCCTGATAGCTTTTACCATGAACAGCTGTAGAATTTAGTCCGGCAGTTTTTCTCCAACTAATGACAGGATCATATGGCTTTTCCCTTTCCTCTGTTAAAATGATGACTTTTGGGGGTGGATCTTCCAATGCTGAACCAACACTGCCATCCCTATAACAAAACCACTTTCTACATCCTGCCAGATCTGACTTCTAGTCGTTTGTTTTGTTAAACAAATTTCTATCTATGTTCATACTTTTTCTTCTATTACTTTATCCAGTTTTAGGATTAGCACAATGTTGAGTTCCTAAAATGAGGGGAGAAGTGTTCCTTCTTCTTTCTACTTTAATTATTTGATATAATTTATCAGTTAAAATGTATATGAGCCTGCTGTTGTCATATAGGTAGGTTTTCAAGCTAAGAATATACTTTCTTTAATAGTTGCTATTCAAATTTTATATTTCCTCCAGAGTTAGTTTCATTAATTTGTCTTCCAAGGTACTTCTTAGAAGTTGTTAAATATATTTCAAAAAAGATTTTTGTAATATGTTTGTATATCCTTTTAAATTCTGTAAAATCTGTGGTATTGTTTCCCAGATCTTGATATCGTAATTTAAAAAATGTGTAATTGATATTGTGTAATAGGAAGAAACAGTCTAAAGATGCAGGGGAAGTGGGAGGGGTAGGGGAAAGGAAAAAAAGGAAAAGAAAAAATATAAGAAAAGGAAAAAAATGGAAACAAAGTCTTTGCAAATAGGGAAGGGTAGAGGGGGTGAAGGGAAGGCAAGGGAAAGGGGAAAAAATAAGAACCAAAATACTCATGTAATGGTACAAGTTCCAAATGATGAATGTAACTGTATTTTATACCTAAAATGTACCAATAAACTTAATGGGAAAATAAATAAATAAATAAATAAATAAATAAATAAAGTGAGTTCCCTGTAAATAGCACTATTGCTAGGACACGTTTTGCAATTTTTAAAAATTTATTTGGCAAATCTCTGTCTTTGGTTTATGTAGTTGTATTTTGATTGGTATATCTATGTATTTTTTTTTCTGTTTCCTCTGACATTACCTCACCATTTCTAGGATTCTATCTTGGCTTTGAATGGTGTTTTTCAGTTTATTTCTTATATAATTTTCATATTGATATGTTTAGATATTATTATATATACATACCATATCACTCTATTGCTATCAATACTTTACTGTTTCCATTTAAGTACCTTTACCTTTTCATTGTACATATTATTGTCTTGAATATCACATTATGTTAGAATTTTTGTTTTATTCATAAAATGATTATTATAAATTTCAAGAGGAAAAGAAAGAGTATTATATGTATGTATACTTCTCCCTATCTCTTCCTTCTTCCTGGGGCTCCTAGATTCTTCCCTTCCTTTCTGTTTGAAGAATTTCCCTTAGAGATTATTTAATGGAAGATATACTACTGTCAGGTAAAAGAGCTGAAAACCAAGACCACACCAGTACCACAACAGGCCTTTATTTTATTTTATTTTTTTGGTACCAGGGATCAAGCTCCGGACCTTGCACTTGCGAAGCAGGTGGCAACACCACTAAGGTAAATCCCCAGCCCCACAACAGGCCTTTATTAAAGAGAAGGGACAATCTGCTGGGCTGCCTCCTGAACAAAGAGTGCAGCCATGTGGCAGTGGTTGGAGCACCTTTATAGAGGTTGAGGGGATGGGGAAGTCTGACTGTGAGCGATTGGAGGGTTGGTGAGGCATACCATCAAGGGACTGGAGGATCTTGTGACATCACTAGTTGCCTGGAAGGGAGCAAGCATCAGGTTACCCTTTTGGCGGGAAGAGGGGCACGTTGGGAAGAAGAAGGTTGTCTTTGGGCAGGAAAAGCCATTTGGGGAGCTGGGTTTAAACAGGAACGCAGTGGATTGTGGGAACAAGAAAGGGAGCTTGTGGCGGGAAGTGGGGCATTATGGGAAGGAGGAAGCAGCCGTTACATGTAGTGGCCATTTTTAAGGAGAAGGAAATCTATGAACTACCTCTATGTTCTTTTAGTTTTCCTTCATCTGAAAAAGTCTATCTTTTGCCTTGAATTCTTGAAGTGTGCTTTTACTGAATAGAGTATATAATTGAAAGCTCTTTTCAATTCAGTGCTTTTGGTCTCCTGGTTTCAGATGAAGAAAACACAGGAATTATTGTTTCCTACAGGAAATACATTGTTTCTCTTTGGCTGCCATAAACATTTTTTGTTGTTGTTGTTGTTGCCTTTAATTTCCAGAAGTTTAACTATGATGTGTCTTAGCATGAATTTCTCTGAGTTTATACTGTTTGAGGTCACTTCTTATATCTGCAAATTTATATCTTTCACCACATTTGGGAAACTTTTAGCCATTATTCTTTGAATATTCTCTCAACTTTTCAGATTTTTGATAACGCATATGTAAATCTTTTGGTTTACAGGTCCTTGAGAATTTTGTTTGTTTTATAGTCTCTATTTTTGTTATTGTTTGGGTTGGGGTAAATCACATTAATCTGTCCTGGTTTACCAATTATACCCTCTGTGTGGCAGTTAATCTACATTGTCAACTTGATTGGTTTGAGAGCCACCCAGGGGATTACTAAAACGTACTTGTGCTGTGTCTGAGTGGGCCTTGGAGGCATAACCTTGGGCACACTGTTCTTTTAAATTCCTTTCCTGACTTTACTGTCTTTTCCATTTTCTTAATACTTGCTTTATTCAGTTCTCTTGCTAATTTTAATTATTGTTCTAAATATTAAAAAAGCATTAGGTATCAGAAAACAAGAGTTTTCCCTTCATTTATGGGTGATCTTACAAAGGTTGATATTTTTAAATATTATCTGTATGCTCGAATTTATATTTTCAGCCCCAATCATATTTCCAGTGGCTCTCTCAATGTCTCATTGGTATATGCAGGAGTACTCCATAGTTTTGATTACATAAATCGAAAAGTTCAGTAATCTTAACTCCATTCAGTTTCTTCATATATCTAATCATCATCACATCTTGGTGGTTTTACCTTCAAAATAGATCTAGACTTCAATTACATCACTGCCTCCAAATCCAAATCACCATTAGCCATTGCCTGGATTGCTGAAGCATCCTTCATATTGTTCTCCTTGCTTTAGTATGTATTACTCTCTGACACTTTAATTATCTACATAACAAAAACTGTGTTATTTTTTTCTAATACAAAGTAAATATGTGTTTTCTATGCTTGGACTTCTGTAATGTACAGAGATTTCCCTTTTCCCTTAAGAAATAGAAATGAATAGTTTTACTCTGCCCTACAACAAACTTAGTAGTATGACTCCTGACATCATATGTCTACCAATTTTCCTCCTTCCTCAACATTTCTCCAGCAGGAACAGTGATCCTACATTAAGACCCTTATATTCATAGCTCTTTCTGTCTAGGATCTTCTTTTGCCAGATATTTGTATGGGTCACTACCTCATCATCTTCAAGTATCAATTCAAACATCATCTAGCATGACGTTTTCCCCATTGTCCCTTAGAATATAGTTGCCTGCTCATACATGGCATTCCTTCTCCCCTACCCTGCTGTGATTTTATACATAGTATATAACATCAGATGTATTGCATATTTGTTACCTAAATCCTTTCAATAATGCAAAAGCACTATGAAACCAGCGACTTTGCTTGTTTTGTTCTCATTCTATACTTACGGTACACAGAAGAGTTGGAGGAAGGCAAAAAGTGTTTGTTAATGGAATAGCTGATGACTATCTAAAAGAATAAATAACCAAATTCATATATTACTAATATATTAGGAAGGGGAAAAATTTCATAGAATAGACAAGTTCTACTATTCTCTCTCGTTTAAGGGACAGTGACAAAACTTGACCATTCCTGCTAAGAATTTGGTCGCTCACACCTACTCTAGGTCCTTTACATTGTTCCGGTCACCATTCCCTGTAGGCACTGTTGGAAACCCACATTTCTTTTCAGAACCCTCATTGCTAATCACAGAATGTCTTGATGGATCAATTTAATGAAAGTCATAAACAATTTATTTCCTCCACAAATTATCTTTCCTTTCAATACCACTAGTTCATTTCTGGCTGCCTATTTGCTTTCCTACCAACGAATGCATTTATTCATTTACTTGACAAATATTATTGAGAATCCATTGTGTGCCAGGCAATGTTCTGTGAATTTCTTTCTCTCTAAGTGGAGTTCTCTGCACCTTTTCCTTGGCAAGTGTCTACTCTCTATGGGATCAGTGTTTCCCTGAAACATTGGTACTTTCCAAATTCTCTATTGATGAAAGGCACTTTTAGTAGGGGAAAAAATCATTTGTAGCCCAGTGTATATGATGGAAATACATGCCCTACTTTCAGTAACATTAACAACTTGACACTTCCTGTCTCCACCATTAAGTAAACTCCTAGAAACATTAAGCAATGTACCTTACTGTTGCTTCATACCCAAGTGAACATTAATTATAATATCACTAATTTTATTTTTAAAAAAGCAAAATCACTAAATAAACCAAACATTAGGACTGACAGGTTTAGCAATAATGAGAAGTAATGGAAAAAAACATTGTTTATGAGAAAATAAAGGTGAAATGGAGTGAAAAATAAAAACCAGGTACCTCTTCATAAAGGCTCTGTCATTGGTCACACACAACTGAGATCATTTCAGTCTGTGTTCTTAACAACTTAGCTTTCATGTAACCATGCTACCAGCTGGTTTCATGATGCAATAAAACCTAACTGTGCTTACAAAGAAATTTCTGAAGATAATTTTTCCCTTAGGTAATAAACAGGGAGTATATTAAATTATAATTTTTATTCAACTCCACCAATTAGTTGGTTGGTTGTTAATCAATATATTACAATTAATAACTCTGTCTGATCAAGATGTTGTATTATGTGAGGCTCTATCCATCTGCACTGGTAAAAGCTTTTACCTCTGTTGTTTATATGCCTCAGTTCAGTTGTAAGTGTGTGGATGTGTGATTGGATGCTGGAGTTGTTTGTAACATCCTGAGCATGTAAAGTAAGTTATTTATTTTGCTCTACCCAATTCTAGGAAAATTTTATTTCCCATTCCAAGTATAAAAGGATTGCATGATTTACTGCATTGTTTGTAAACAGCAGTGTAAGAATGCATCTTGAATTTCATGTAAAATTGCACAAAAGTTAGAGAGAAAATGCATGCATGCATTCATTCATTCATTCATTCATCCAAAAACTGTTACTTGAGAGACTACTAGGTACCTATCCAGATGCTGGAGAGTCAGCAGAGATGAGATGCTGTGATAGTTAACTGATTGACTCAACTTGAGTAAGAGAGGTCCAACTATTGTATCAGTGTAGTGCTGGGGTGGGTGAGGAGACTGACTGAAGACAAAAGACCCACCCTGGGTGCAAGTGACACTAACCAATAGGCTTATTGCCTGAATGAAATAAAAGAGAAATGAAGAAGGAAGTCTGCTTTGTTTTTTTAAAGCAGGTCATTCATGCTATTCTATGAGTATTTTTTAATTTATTGCTTCATTTACTGTCCAATAATCCTCTCAAATGCATGCTGCTTGAAGTTGGGAAATCCATCTGTATCAGTCAGTGCTTACTGGAGACAGATTTAATCCAAAATATATAAGAATTTTCAAGAGTGACTTATAGCTGGGCATGGTGGTACATGCCTGCAATCCTAGCACTTTGGAGGCTGAGGCAGGAGGTTTGCCATAGGTTTGAGGCCAGCCTGAACTACACAGTGATACCTTGCCTCAAAATACAAAACAAACCAAAACACCAATGAACAAACAAAAGATTGGCTTACAATGGCCACCTGCAGAGTCAAGTGTGGAAAATTGCAGAAGGGCTGTCTGTGCACTAGAGATCTGAAGGATCCAGCTGAAGGCCTGGAGCTCACTGTAGTGTCCTGTAAGTCCATATCAAGAGACTGAAGAGTCTTGATGGAAAGCTAAAGGGTCTGTGCTAGAGCTTGAAGGGTCTGTGCTGGAAGCCAGGGGATGATGTCCAAGATGAAGGTGAAGACTGGAGCTGCTCTAAAGAAACAGAAGTGAGCCTTCATGGACCAAGCTACATGGCCTCTGAGTATCTTCCTGGCTGAATATGGAAAACTAATCTCCCCAAGGAGAGAATCCCCAGGGTGGGCCCAGGCAGGCAAGTTACCCCAGGGCTCTTTTCTTAAATGAAAGTCTTTCAAACAAAGTTTCCATTTCTACACCTTTCCTATATGATTGGTGGGGAGGCCTCAGAGATTCCTGATACACCCTTTCACATCGTGGTGGTACAATGCACTTTCCATGATTGAAATTTTACCTGGGCTTCTTTTCTGACAAATCTGAAAATTTTCCTAATATTTCTGCTGTACTCCTCTTTGCTCATCATTCTCCCTGAAAATTTGGCTAAAAGCTGCCAGGAATACTCATGTAGCAGCAATATGAATGCTTTGTTGCCTAGAAATTTCCTAAGACTAATACATTTGTCCATCACCTTTAAGTGCAGTTTTCCATACAGACTCAGAGCATGGAGGAAAGGGAGTCAAATTTTTTGCCGTAACAGGGACAGCCTCTAGTCCACTTAGGAGAGTACACATTTCCATCTGAAACCTCATCCACATTGCCTTTACTACTCACATTTCTACCAGCATTCTGGTCTCCTGGCCCCTCACTACAATCACCCATTAAGCTCCACTTACATCAGATTAGGATTTCTCTACCCCACGCCTCCAGACTTTTTCAAATTTTTCCCATAAACCAATCCCCAAAGTTTCTCCATATCCTCTGGTACCAATTTTCTGCAATAGTAGGCTTTCTATCACTGTCCTACCTGAGACAGTCCGCTTAGGAAGAGAAGCTTCTTTCAGTTCACACTTTCAGAAGTTCTTGCCTGTATGTGTCGGGCCTGTGGCTGTGGGCCTAGGATGTGGTGGAGCATCACTGCCGGAGGGCAGAGTGCACTACACAGCCAAACCATCCACTTTGTGCCCAGGAACCAAAAAAGGAGAGTGCAGGAACTTGGGTCCCACAGTCCCCTTCCAGGGAATGTCTCCAGTAAACTAAAGACTTTCTGAGGAGGGATAGAAAAAATAAAGATAGGTAGAAAGGAGACAAGGAAAATTTTAATTTTAAAATTGTAACTTAAAACAATCCTACAGGCTCAGGACACTATCGAAGTCTTCCTAAGAGGCGAAAAAATACAGTGAGTCTATAAATGAGATCCTCTGCTTTTCTCTTGTGAGTTGGGCCGTATCCTTTCTTCCTGTAGTTCGAGCCTGCATTTCTCCTCCACACTAGAGATCCACACATTCCAGACACCCACCCCAAGGAAACAGCTCCATTAATTTTAGGCTGTCTCTCTAAACTTCAAGCACAGGCAAATGGTGTCCATTCTAACCTAACCTGACAGACGCTGGGGATACACATGCTAGAGCATCAATCTTGAGGGCACTTCACCCCCCAAGAGACTAAAAACTCCCAATCCAGACCCTAATGTGCCTTACTCTATGAGTATCCACGTTCCCTTTGGAGTATGTATTTCTTTCTGCCTAATAAACCTGTTCATGCCTCTCATTGACACATCCTGAAATGTTTCTCTGTGACAAATCAAGAGCCAGCCCTAAGGATGGGGTTGAGCTGAGGCCTCCACCTCCTTCGGGGAAGACCTCTGCAGATCCCATGCTCTGAAGTTGCCACTCTCAGAGCTTCTGTAGGCTCCCAATATCTCCATCTGTGTACCAAACCTTTAGCACGTGAGCTTTGGGGAAACCTTCAAGATTCAAATCATACCGATATGTGAGCTGAGGATTTTATATTTATCACTCGATTATTTTTACTCTACTTGCCAGTCTTGTTTGAAAAATCTAGATTTCAACCAAGACTATAGTTAATAAATTTCTATTCTTACATTTATATAAACTATCGTGGAAAAACATGGTAAAATTTATATTTACACTTTTTTCATGATAACAATTATTTAGATTTTTCTCTTTTTCATGCTAGTTTTTAATATGCACAAGACTCAATCCTTGGTCAGTCTTGACCAAAACGTTTGGCAGGGGGAACTCCATATCTTCCCTTATTAGTTTTAATGTGGATTAGATGTGAAAATATATAGTAAGATTTCACGCAGGTATTTCCTTTGTACCCTTTCCCTCTCTTTAATTAAAGAAGGAATTAACCCTCTGAGAAAACTAAGAAGAAAAAGAAAAACGGAGCATCTGCAGAATTATCACCCTTCACCTAGATTCCATTCCCAAACCTTTTCTTTGGATGGAGTCACAAAAGAACTGGCAGAAAGCTGTGCACTCACTGACCCTTGCAGTGGCACTTTCAGTAGTTCTGTTATTCTGTTGTACTTCAGGATGAGTACACGGCAGATACAATTTCTCTTCCCAATCTCCACTTTCCTTCCTTAGTGAGATCAACTCTTAAATAGCTCAATGGGCAGGGTGTGGTGGCACACACTGTGATCCCAGCACTCAGGAGGCTGAGGCAGGAGGATCACCACAAGTTCAAGGCCAGCCTGGGCTACATAGTGAGAGCCTGTCTCAAAAGGACAAAAGTAAATAAATAAATAATAGCTCAAATACAATATACTCAGGGATATCTTTCCCCAACCTCCTGAATAAATCAGGTTCACTTACATTTTATCATCATATATTTATTTGTTCTGTATCCCCCAAATTATAAGTTCAATGCATACATTTTAAAAATCTATTTCTGACCACTATATTCTTCATCCCCAATATCTACCACATGACTGAATGGAAACCATTCATTTATTAAACACAAAAATTTTTAAATCTACTATATGTTATACACCATTTTAGATCCCAATATCATACATTATAATAGATGTCCATTTCTGGACATGCAGAAATGGTCTCATAGAGCTTACATTCCAGGAGAGAGAAACAAGAAATAAATATAAAATAATGTAAATTAGTGATAATGTTATAAAGAATATACGATAAGGCAAAGTGCAAGCTAGAGAGCCAGGGGTGTACCTGTTGCTAGTGTTCAGGCGAAATCTAATTCAGGACATGAAATGAAATATGAGACTAAATCAAAGAAGACAATAGCCACATGAAGAACAAGAATTGCCCAGAGAGCAGGAAAAATAAAAGAAAGTATCCTAATATACACCTAAGTTTTCCTTTCTCAAAGAGCAAGAAGGACAAGAGAGCTGATATATACTCATGAAGGTCATGAAGGTCCTTTCACCTTCTATTCAAGCAAGAAGATCAGCTTACATTTAGCTGGTGAGTACCTACAGCAAGAAGCTGTACCTGGCCAACTTGGTAAGTCTAAGCTTAAACATGAGTTGACTCCATCTACAGCTACTACATAAATCACTGTTTGCTGTCTCTATTCACAGCAAACATCTCCAAATGTACATAGATTAATGGGAACACTAGACCATAGCCTTATCTCAGGTGTAAAAGAAGTATGACTTAGCTTATAGGTTTTAGCAAAATTTTCTCAGTCAACATATTTAATCAGAATACATATGAAGAAAATGATGATCAATGATCCAAATTTCCCTTTGCTTGTTTCCACTTCTCTTGTTTGAACATCATCTGGCTATTTCTCACTCTATAAACACTGACCATTTTCTCTAGGACTGGTTTGCCTTGAATGACTAAAGGAAGTGGTTAATTTTATTGAGAAATGATGAAAAAGAATGTGTCTCCACTTCCCTTGGACTTAAATTGTGCAGCCATGTTACTTCCTTGTTTATAAAAACTATCCTGAGTATATAATTTTTATTACTTGTTAATTACTTATTGCTAATCTTAAGTGTCAGTGTAATTATATATCATATAATCAGTACTACTTTTCATTTAATATCCCAATGTATATATTTTGAGTATTGTTATTAAAAGAGAACACCAGATTTCTCATCAAGGTCCATCTTTATTTTAAAATGAAACAAATTATTCATTTTTGCTGCAGAATACAAAAAACAAGTCAGTTAATTGATCATAAAAACTCATCTCCAAACCAAAACCATAAATCAGTCCAGTTTTTACTCTCTGTGAAATATCACACTAATTGGTTTTAGCTTTAACATAGGCCCATGTATTAATCTAAAAGTTTAATTCAAGGACTACTGTCAGAGTATCAGTGAGTTTTACATGTGACATTACTTCTCCTGAATCCCAGTGAACCTGGAAAAGACTCAAGAATGATGGAGTGGTGGTGGACAAGAAGCAAAATAGCTCCCATGAGACCTCTAAAGATACCCATTTGTTAGTCATTCATGCTCACAGTTGCTTGTCTATTTATTTTCCAAGCCTGTCTTCCAGTTGACCATGTGTTCCTACTTAAAGTGGCATGTTAGCACTTTAGTTTCCAGTTACTTGCTTGCTCTTCATTTTTAGTAGTTTATATATTTCACTCAGTATATCATTTTTGGAAGAATTTGAAAGAAAATATAGTCATGCTGTAATTACTACCATTAGTTTTAGCAGATCTATTAGGTATAAGGGACTCTGTGACTCACATTTTTGATGTGGTCCATGTTTTTGACGATACTTCATTGAAACATGTCTTCCCGTCTGTGATGAGTTCTGTTCCTTGCAGTGTATTCTGAACAATGACTCTACTTTAATAGGAAAATATAAAAGTATAATATGCATATATTTTTCCATTTAATTTAACTATATTGAAAATTCAATTTAAAAAAATAAGTTGTTCTTCTCTACAAGAAGTTGAGTGAGAAAAAAAAAAAAAGAAACCAAGTAATCAAGTGAAGATCTAAGAGCCAAGAGCAGTGCTTTTATCCCTCAATGAAATCAAAGAGGTAAATCCTGATCAAATCAGGATATTATTTTTTGAGTGATAGCGGGGACTCTGAAATCCAGCTTTCTTCAGCCTATTTCTCACCATCTCATTTCAAGTGTAGAGCCCAAAGACAGAGACAGAGACACAGAGAACTTTGACTGAACAATCTTTCTGAGAGTATGTCTATTTGAAAATATCAAGTTTAACTAAAAGAGATGTTGATTTGAATCACTGGCTGCATTCAGAACTATCTCCCCTGCTCTCAAACAATCACCTTGAGTGAGGGTGGACAACATCAACAATTTTCTAACCTCTATCACTCCAATGCATCACGGAGACCATAATGAAATGAGAATTTTCATTTTATTTTCTCAGCTGGACCTGCAATTTGGGCTCAGAGACAGCAGTTTCAAAAAGAAAATCAAGGAAGGGAAAAAAATCACTTGATATTCCAGTGTAAGAAAGTCCTGACTATTCCTTTTGCTCTGGAATTTTCTTCCCAAATCTTTCCCCATTGATTCTATGTATTGCTTGCAATGGCCAGTGAAATCTAATCAGCCATGTTAATGATTGGTAAGTGATAAAAGCTATTATCACTATTAACAAATAATGGAGATTTTCTTATATAAGTGCTCAGAACTGAAGGGGGAAATTGAAAAGATAAAAGTTGCAAGTGGTTTTCAGTATAAAATAATGATCAAAATCCCTTCAGTGGGATCCCAAGAACCTATCCCAAGAATGAGAGTCCATAAAAGTTATGTGGGTTAAGGAAAAAAAAATTTGCTCCAGATTGGTCTTTTGAAACATACACAGATAGTAAGTCTTCAGGAATGTCCTCTGCAATTATGAGAGGCAGCAATGCATATGCAAGCAAGTGAAAACAGACGGCAGCCCAGCCCTCAAGGGATTTTAGTACATTTATAAGATGGCTTCAATGTAATTTTCCCATAAATTGAATATACAGGAAGTGATTTTTCCAAGAACACACAATGAGACAGTAGACAGAGAGTCTAACAACTGGACCAGATGTCACAGAACATCAGATCTGTTCTCAACCCTTTTGTTCACTCCCTGATAGGGCTCAGATTGATTTACTCCATTTCAAATTCTTTTATAAAAATAGTGCTTCCTGTTTATTTTTAAAATCATCTGCTCAAAAATTTTAGCTGTCTTTCATTCCATCATAGTCATACCACACAAAACTTAAACTTTATATCAGAGTATCATGGCATCCACTTAGCACAAATTAAAAAAGTAATCAAATTGAGATTACTACAGTACAAGATAAATGCCAGCATGCAACATGAGCATTGAACACACATTCTTCTTTCTAATTTCGCAGACTGGCACATAAGATACTAGTCTTGTCTTTATCCACAAGGGAGAGTTCTCAATTGTGTCTATTAGCCAGGGAAAATTACAGACTAATACTTAGCATGTAAATTGGTTAACAGTTCCGTGTCTACAGAAGCCTGAGTGGGTTTGCATATCTCTGAAGAACATAGTCTACAAAAAGCCAAAAATCTCAAGGATTAGATACTTACAGTGAAGGTAGCTTCTCATATATTCACCTTCAACTTTCAACCTATTTGCAATTCAAGATGTTGTTAAATTTAGATCAATGGTTCTCGTAAGAAGTGATGAGTTAACAAATCAAAAAAATGTTAGCCTCCCTGTGAAATCATCACAATTTCTCTAACCCTCAACCCTGTGATTATGAAGTCTTTTAAATAATATTGGTATCTAACTTTAGTAATCTATACCAAAGGTGTAGTGGTGCATGAACATCCCAGAATGAACCAGTAAGAGGTGTCTTGAGGGTAGAATAGTACCCTGAGATTAAGCCAGATTTAAAGACACTATCTTTGAAATATGGTGGTAAGTAGTAAAGGGTTACAGTTTAGATCACATATAGAGGTGGGGATTCATATAGAGGTAATTGGATCATGGAGTGCTATACTCATCAGTGGATTAATCCATTGATGTTTTTATAGCTGAATGTATTAGAGGTGGGACTCCTTTGGAGGGGGAAGATCACTAATGGCATGCCTTTGAAGGGTTTATTTCTCTCTGGTTCCTCCCTTCTCTCTTTGCTTCCTGGCTGCCATCAGTTGAGAAGCTTTCCTCCGCCATGCCCTTCTATCATGCCATTTCTGCTTTGGAGCCATGGACTAAGTCATTGGCTGAAACTTCCGAAACCATGAGCCAAAATAAACTTCTCTTCCTCTAAGTTGTGGATGTCAGGTGTACTGTCTCCACAACCAAGAAGTAGCTGGTACAGAACTGGTACCAGGAAAGTGGGTTCATTGCTGTGACTATACTTGACCATGTGGTTCATAACAAGTGAAAACCGTGTGGCTTGCAGGAGAAGTTTGGAAAGGTTTGGAGATGCAGGCTAGAGAAGCCTTTAGAATACTGTAAGCAGAGCTTCATGGGAAATTCTAATGGGAGCTCAGAAGACAAGAACACTGACAGGAATGTGGATAGTGCAGACCAGGCTCAGGAGATTTTATGTGAGAATGAGGACTGTATTAAAATTGAACTAGGAGCTATTCATTTTGCATTCTATCAAATAACTTGTCTGCGTTTTGCCCAAATCCTAGAAATTTGTATGAGACTAAAATTAAAGGTGGAAAACAAATTAACATGGTGAAGGAAATTTCAAGGCAGCCCAGTGTCCAGGCTGTGACATACATACTGTTGGCTGCTTTTAGCCAGTTAAATAGTGAGAGTCTGGATCAAGAAAACAGAGTAAAAGGATTGAAAATTTTGCAGTTTTACCAGAAAGAAATCACATCTAAACTTGGAACCAATGTGAATGTGGTTGCTGAAAAGCACCATTAGAAGGAAGCCATGTACTTTGCACCAAGAAAGTAGAAAAGATGCCTTGAGGGCATCTCAGATATTGGCCATACTCCATCCATCACAGGCTCAAGGATGTAAAAGCATAGACTCCTTTAAAGATTTTGCTTTAAAAAGAGAGATCCAGGGGCCCTTCTCACTCACCACCATCTGGGAAAGTGTTGACCCAGGTTCAGCCATCTAGGTACCCAGAGACTACTGCATCCATAGTATAAGGGGACCAAGCTACTGTTCAGGCTGGTGGCAGACCTGGGGATCATCTACATGGTGCTGGTTTTGTTGGCATGCAAAATATAAGAGTTATGGCTCATAGAGTCTTCCACCCCAATTACAGAAGAACAGTGAGGCCAGGAAAAAAATGTGTGATAGGGTCACAGTCTTTATTGTGACAGTAAAGCCAAAGTTTCAGTGTCTCTCCCAGGAATTAATTTGAGGATGGCAAGAAAGTAGAGGGCCTGCCAAGGAAAACTGCATGTAAGTACAGCCAGCTGAAGAGAAAAAGCCATGTGGGCTGCAACCAGCAAGACCAAGAAGGGGGTTCCCAGGCATGCCCACCAGCTGCCAGCATTGCCGCGCAGGTAGAGCACCCTGGGGCTGACTGGACCCCTACTCTGTCTGGCTCTCCATGCCCACTTGCGACCAGGCACCCCCACACACCCCAGCCTCTAGCCTGTTGGCTGTGAAGTTACCTGGTTCCACAACAGAGGCACAGGGGGACATAAAGTCCATTGCCCTGAGCTGCAGAAGTGAACAACAGAAAGAGGACCTCTCTCAGGCCCCCTGATGAAAACTGAAGCCCACAGTAAAAGTGAAGAGAATCTCTGCATTTAAGGTATAACAGACCACCAAACTTGGTAAGTTGGAGGGATCATCACCTCCCTTTGGAAGCTGGATTGACTTCAGGGGAAAAGAAGGTGGAATCTGCAATAGAACCTTGCACAACTCAACCCTGCAGGAGGACAGGGAGCTCAACTTGGGACTTGCAGCCAGAAATCTGCCTGAATCTCATCGATCTGTGAGTGGCTTACTGAGACTCACTGAATTATAACTGCACACTGCTGCCCATATTGTTTCTTGTGACAGCAGAGACATATCCTGAAGAAGGCCCTTCATTTTTACTTTTATTTGTTATTTTCAAAATTACCATTATTTTTTTACTCTTTTTGTTTTTCTCTTTTTTCTTTCTTTTCTCTCTCTCTCTCTCTCTCTCTCTCTCTCTCTCTCTCTCTCTCTCTCTCTATCACTCCCTTGCTGTCCCACATGGTTCTTCATCTCCCTTTGTGTTCTTGTTCTGGACCTAATTCAGAGTTCTTCTTTATTTTTCCTTTCTTCTCTTTCCTTCTCTCACCTGTGTTCTCTGGCCTCAATGCTAACCTTCTGCTTTCCTTCTACATACCTATCCCTCCCTCTGAAACTCATTCTAACACCCCATTCTGAAGGCCAAAGTTGCTATATCAAAGAGTTTATTCACTGTAAACATATGTTAGATTGTTCCTTGATTTTGATTTAATTCACAGAGTTAAAGGTGAGAGATTAATAACTACCACAAACTGTCATTTTCTAAAAGGTATTTAATACTATTGTGTTGCTGATTGTATCACTTGGGCTAAGGTGTTGTGATTGATCTAATCAGTGGTCCTTCCTGGTATAATGAAAATGAGACAGCCTCAGAGCCATTAGAGACTCAAAACTTAAAGACCAGCTATATCTGGAAGACATCTCTGAGAATCAATCATTCCATAAGGGTTCTAAATACATCAACAAAGATACTTACAATCAGCAACTTCAAAGTATCAGCCCAGGAACTAAACCAAGGACAGTACCAAAACCAAAAATGAGAAGACATTTAAGTAAGGCACAAACACAGACTTCCAGACCACAAAACTCAAATTCTGGGGGAATCGAGGTGGAAAAGTCTGATAATCAACCACCTGGACACCCTGAACTGATAGCACAGGAAGTAAAAACACAGATAAATGAGGCTCTAGAAAAATTCAAAACAGAAATAATCTCCAAGATAACAACAGAGACGGTGAGCAGAGTGAAAAACATGATGAGAGGCTCTAGAACAGAAAGAGATTAAAGAAAAATAGATGAGCTCAGACACATGTTGGAAGCTATGAATGACCAGCATAAGAAAGAAATGGAAAATATGAATGCCCTACATAGGACAGAAATGGATTCTATGAAACAGATTCAAAAAGATATTCAGGAGATTAAAAGCTCCATTGAAAGCATGCAGAGCAGATTAAGGGAATCTGAAGATAGGATATCAGATATACAAGACAGGATTTCAGTTAAGGACCATGGAAACAGAGATTTCTTAAAAATAGTAAGGGACCACGAGAAATCAATCCAGCAGCTACTAGAAGATGCAAAGAAGAATAACAAAAGACTGATAGGAGTCCACGAAAATACAGGAGAAAGTACAATTGACATAAAAAAACACTGTTCACAGAGGTAATAATTGAAAACTTCCCAGACAGAGGTAGAGAATTGGACATACAGAGAAGTGAGGGATATAGAACTCCAACTAGCCATGATCAAAGAAAATCTACACCTAGACATAAAATAGTCAAGATCCCAGAAACTCAACAGAAGAACAAAATCCTACAGGCAGTTAGAGAAAAGAAACAAATCACATCCATTTTTTTTTTCATTTCTCATAATTTTTCCTTTCCCCTTCTCTTCCCACCACCCCTACTCCTTTGGATCTTTTCCCTATTTCAAATTATCAACTATTCATTTTAATGATTTTAATCCTTATTTACACTTTCAGTTTCTCACAGTAGAGAAATGATTCAGTATTTACACGTGTGTCCTATTTATTTCACTTAAGAGTATGGCCTTGATATGCATTCATTTAGGTATAAATGACTCTAGTTTCTCATTCTTCATGGCTGAGTAGTACTCCATTTTATTAAAAAAATCTTCTTTATCCAGTTTCCAGTTGCTAGGCACTTGGGCTGTTTCCAAGCTTTAGCTATTACAAAGTATGCCACTATAAACATGGGTGCACATATATTGCTGTGGTATGATTCTTTTAATTCTTTAGGGAAGATACCCAGCAAGGGAGTGGCTGGGTCAAATGGGACCTCTAGTCCTAGTTCTTTGAGGTCTCTCCATACTGATTTCCACAGTGGTTGCACCAGTCTGCACTCCCACCAACAATGGAGAAGGGTTCGTTTCTCCCCACACACCCACCAGCATTTGTTATTTGTTGATTTCTTGATAGCAGCCATTCTTTCTGGGGTGAGGTGGAATCTCAGTGTTTTCGTCTGCATCTCTCGAATGACCAGTGATGTTGAGCATTTTTCATACATTTATTTGCTGCTTTTACTTCTTTGTCTGAGAAATGTCTGTTCATTTCAGATGCCTGTTTTTGAATTGGGTCTTTGAATTTGTGGGGTCTGATTTGTTTAAGTTCTTTATATGTTCTAGATAGTAGTCCTTTGTCTGAGGAACAGCTGCTAAAAATTTTTTCGCACATTGTAGGTTGTCTCTTAGCTCTGTTGGTGGTTTCTCTTGCAGTGCAGAAGCTTTTTAATAAGATGAGATCCTAGATGTTGATTCTTTCTGCTAGTTCCTGTGCTACTGAGGTTTTGTTCATAAAGTCTTTTCCTATGCCAACATCTTCAAGAGTTCTACCTAACTTATCTTCCAGCAAGTTTAGTGTTTCTGTCTTAATATTTACATCTGTAATCCACTTCTATCTTAGTTTAGTGCATGGTGATAGGTATGGGTCTAGTTTTAATCTTTGGCAGGTTGAAATCCAGTTTTTCCAACACCATTTTTAAAGAGGCTATCTTTCCTCCAATGACAGTGGTTGGCTCCTTTGTCAAAGATGAGGTAGCTGAGTATGTCTGGAGTTGTTTCTGCATCTTCTAATCTTCTAATCTTCTGATCCTTGGGTCTGTTTCTTTGCCAGTACCATGCTGTTTTTATCACCGTAGCTCTGTAGTAGTTTCAAGTTGGGGATTGTGATACCCGCTGTCATGTCCCTGTTGCCTAGAATTGCTTTGGCTATTCTAGATCTCTTCTGGTTCCAAATGAATTTTTGGATTGTTTTCTCCAGTTCTGTGAGATATACTGTTGGGATTTTGATTGTGATTGCATTGAATCTATATAGCAGTTTTGGAAGTATGACCATTTTCACCATATTGGTTCTTTCTACCCAGGAACAGGGGATGTGTTTCCATTTTCTTATATCCTCTTCAATCTCTTTTTTTACTGTAGTTCTCAATGTAGAGATCTTTTGCTTCCTTTGTTAGATTTGTTCCTAGATATTTCTTTTTGGGGGGAACGCTATCGTGAAAGGAATTGTTTTGCTAATTTCTCTCTCAGTGAGTCTGTTATTTGTGTAGAAGATTTTTGACTGTTGACCTTCTATCCAGCTATTCTACTGAATCTGTCAATTAAGTCTAGAAGTCTTTTGGCTGAGTTTTTGGGTCTTCTATGTAAAGTATCATACTGTCAGCAAATAATGACAGTTTAACTTCTTCCTTTCCTATATTTATTCCTTTGATTTCTTTCTCTTTTCTAATTGCTGTGGCTAATGTTTCCAGAACTACATTCAGCAGGAGTGGTGATGGTGGGCATCCTTGACTTGTTCCTGATTTTAGTGTGAACGTTTTCAGGTTTTGACCATTTAGCATGATGCTGGTTGTTGGTTTTTCATAGATATACTTAATCAGGTTGAGACAAAGACCTTCTATTCCAATTTTCTGAAGGGTTTTTTAAATTTAATTTAATTTAATTTTTTTTACCATGAATGGTTATTGGATTTTTGTTGAATGCTTTTTCTGCATCTACTGAGATGATCATATGGTTTTTGTCCTTGACTCTGTTAATATAGTGTATTACATTTATTGATTTACAAATGTTGAACCATCCTTGCATCCCTGGGATAAATCCAACTTGGTTAGGGTGTCTGATCTTCTTGATGACCCTCTATATTCTGTTTGCCAGTATCTTGTTGAGGATTTTTGCATCTATGTTCATTAGGGAGATTGGCCTGTAGTTCTCTTTTTCGGTTGGACCTTTCCCTGGTTTAGGAATCAAGGTAACACTTGCTTACAGGAATGAATTTGGAAGCCTTGCTTCCCTTTCAATTTCCCTGATGAGTTTAAAGAGTAATGGCGATAGTTCTTCTTTAGAAGTCTTGTAGAATTCAGCAGTGATGCCATCAGGACCTGGGCTTTTCTTTGTTGGTAAAGTTTTAATTACATTTTCAATTTCACTCATTGTAATTGAGATGTTTAGAATTTCTATGTCTTCATCATTTAACTTTGGCAATTCATATATATCTAGGAATCTGTCCATTTCTTCTGTGTTTTCCATTTTATTAGAGTACAGGTTCTCAAAGTAGGTACTGATGATCCTCTAGATTTCTGCTGGGTTTGTTGTGACTTCCCCTTTTTCATTCTTAATTGCATGGATATGAGCCTTTTCTTTCCTTTTTTTGATAAGGTTGGCTAAAGCTTTATTGATATTATTTATTCTTTCAAAAAACTAACTCTTTGATTCATTAATTTTTTGTATCATTTTCTTAGTCTCCATTGCATTGATTTCTGCTCAGATCTTTATAATTTCCTCTCTTGTGTGAGCTTTGGATTTGTTATGATTTTGTTTTTCTGGGAGCTTGAGGTTCTGGATTAGGTTATTTATCTGAGTTCTTTGTTTGCTTAATATCGGCATTCACTGCTATGAATTTCCTGGGTAGAACTGCTTTCATTGTGTCTCATAGATTCCTGTATGTTGCACTGGCATTATCATTTACTTGTAGAAACTGTCTAATTTCTTCTTTAATTTCCTCTGTGACTCATTGGTTGTTCAGGAGGGTGTTATTCAATTTCCAGGTGTTTGTGGGAGTTTTGTGGTTCCCTACATTACTGATCTCCAATTTTGTTGCACTATGGTCTGATAATATACAGGGGGTAACTTCCATTCTTTTACATTTACTCAGACATGTCCTATGAGCTAGCATGTGGTCTATTTTGGAGAATGACCCACGTGCAGTCAAAAAGAATGTGTATTCTGATTTTGTGGGGTGGGACACTCTATAAACATCTATTAAGTCTATTTGTTCAATGCCTTGGTTCAGTTCTAGAATTTTGTTGTGAAATTTTTGTCTAGATGATCTGTCTATTTGTGATAGTGGGGTATTGAGGTCCCCCACTACAATTATATTAGTGCTTATTTGGTTTTTCATGTCGATTAATATTTGTTTTGTATAGTTGGGGACATTCGTATTTGGTGCATATATATTTAGGATTGTCATCTCTTCTTCTTGGATTGTTCCCTTCACAAGGATGTAGTGACCATCGTTGCCTCTCTTAATTACTTTTGGTTTCAAATCTACTTTGTCTGGAAATAAGATTGCTACCCCTGCTTTTTTCTGGGTTCCTGTGGCATGGATAACTGTTTTCCATCCTTTTACTTTCAGACTATGAATTTCTTTTTGAGTTAGGTGTGTTTCTTGTGTACAGCATATTGTTGGATTTTGCTTCTTCATCCATGCTGCCAGTCTATTTCTTTTGATTGGTGAATTGAGGCCATTAACATTGATGGTTATAATTGATAGATATTGACTCATCCTTGTCATGATGTTTTACTTTTGTTGTCTCTTTTATTTCTTATTTTCCCCCTTTCCCTTTAGTGTCTTACCTTGCCTGGTGGCTTCCCTCTGTTGGGCTTCATGGAATTGTGACCTTCTTTGTCTTTTTCTATGACATTGCTTAGTATTGTTTGGATTGCTGGTTTGGTATTCATGAAATTTCTCAGGTGTTCCTTGTCATGGAAGCATCTAATTTCCCCATCGATTTTGAAAGATAGTTTTGCAGGATACAACAGTCTAGGTTGGAAGTTATTTTCTTTTAGGGCTTGAAATACTTCATTCCAGGCTCTCCTTGACTTGAGGGTTTGTGTTGGGATGTCTGCTGTGATTCTGATGGGCTTCCCTTTGTATGTGATTTGTTTCTTTTCTCTAACTGCCTGTAGGATTTTGTTCTTCTGTTGAGTTTCTGGGATCTTGACTATTTTATGTCTAGGTGTAGATTTTCTTTGATCATGGCTAGTTGGAGTTCTATATCCCTCACTTCTCTGTATGTCCAATTCTCTACCTCTGTCTGGGAAGTTTTCAATTATTACCTCTGTGAACAGTGTTTTTTTATGTCAATTGTACTTTCTCCTGTATTTTCGTGGACTCCTATCAGTCTTTTGTTATTCTTCTTTGCATCTTCTAGTAGCTGCTGGATTGATTTCTCGTGGTCCCTTACTATTTTTAAGAAATCTCTGTTTCCATGGTCCTTAACTGAAATCCTGTCTTGTATATCTGATATCCTATCTTCAGATTCCCTTAATCTGCTCTGCATGCTTTCAATGGAGCTTTTAATCTCCTGAATATCTTTTTGAATCTGTTTCATAGAATCCATTTCTGTCCTATGTAGGGCATTCATATTTTCCATTTCTTTCTTATGCTGGTCATTCATAGCTTCCAACATGTGTCTGAGCTCATCTATTTTTCTTTAATCTCTTTCTGTTCTAGAGCCTCTCATCATGTTTTTCACTCTGCTCACCGTCTCTGTTGTTATCTTGGAGATTATTTCTGTTTTGAATTTTTCTAGAGCCTCATTTATCTGTGTTTTTACTTCCTGTGCTATCAGTTCAGGGTGTCCAGGTGGTTGATTATCAGACTTTTCCACCTCGATTCCCCCAGAATTTGAGTTTTGTGGTCTGGAAGTCTGTGTTTGTGCCTTACTTAAATGTCTTCTCATTTTTGGTTTTGGTACTGTCCTTGGTTTAGTTCCTGGGCTGATACTTTGAAGTTGCTGATTGTAAGTATCTTTGTTGATGTATTTAGAACCCTTATGGAATGATTGATTCTCAGAGATGTCTTCCAGATATAGCTGGTCTTTAAGTTTTGAGTCTCTAATGGCTCTGAGGCTGTCTCATTTTCATTATACCAGGAAGGACCACTGATTAGATCAATCACAACACCTTAGCCCAAGTGATACAATCAGCAACACAATAGTATTAAATACCTTTTAGAAAATGACAGTTTGTGGTAGTTATTAATCTCTCACCTTTAACTCTGTGAATTAAATCAAAATCAAGGAACAATCTAACATATGTTTACAGTGAATAAACTCTTTGATATAGCAACTTTGGCCTTCAGAATGGGGTGTTAGAACGAGTTTCAGAGGGAGGGATAGGTACATAGAAGGAAAGCAGAAGGTTAGCATTGAGGCCAGAGAACACAGGTGAGAGAAGGAAAGAGAAGAAAAGAAAAATAAAGAAGAAGTCTGAATGAGGGACGGAATAGGAACAGAAAGGGAGATGGACAATGTGGGACAACAAGAGAATGAGTGTAAGAGAGAGAGAAAGGAAAGAAAAAAGAATGAAGAAAAGAAAAATGGAGAGAAAAACAAAAATTTGCAAAGAGTAGAAAAAAAATTAAAAATAAGAGCAAAAAACCCCAATAATTATAATTTTTTTAAATAAAAAATAACCATGAAGATGAAGGGCCTCCTTCAGGGTATGTCTCTGCTGTCACAATAGATAACATCGGCAACACTGTGCAGATATAAGTCAATGCATCTCAGCAAAGGAGTCACAGACCCATTAAGATTCGGGAAGATTTCTGGCTGCAAGTCTCAAGTTGAGCTTCCTGTGTTCCTGTTGGGTTGTACTCTTCAAGGTTATACTGCAAGTTCCAGCTGCCCTTCCCCTGAAGATAATCCAGGTTCCAATGAGAGGTGATGATCCCTCCAAATTACCCAGTATGGTGGTCTGGTGGTCTGGTGTCCCCTGTGTCTTTGTAGTGTGCAACCAGGTAGCAGTACAGCTAAGAGGCCAGAGGAGTGGGGGTGGGGGTGGGGTCCTGCAGGCGCTGGAGAGGCTGAGTGGATCACTGTCATGGGTGTGGACAGTGGCAAGTGGACCTCACCTGCTGGCTGGTCCTCACCGGTGTGCTTGGCACAGGCTGGATGGAGCTGGGCTCCTTGCGACCTGGGCTCTATTGCATGTTTTTGGTAACATCCATGCAGAACCAAAAATTACTTCTTGTTCCTCAGCTTAAATACTAGACACATGACCAAAGCTCTGAAAGCCATCTGCTTCCACCTGGTACTCTGATAAAAGAGAAGTGACATGAATCCCCAGGGACAGTTGGAGACTATTTACAATGGTGGCAGTCAGGTTCAGAGCCCATGAGCCTGAACACCACTATCCTGAGTACACTATTCCTGAGACGTACCCTTGGCCTTGCTCCCCACTGCTCCTCTAAACTCTTTTCTTGGGAATGATTTTTCAAGCTTCCTATGAATTCTGTGAGCTACCTAGTACGTGCCCGCACCCCCAAGTATCTTTTCTGACAAATTAGCAATCCATTAGGTGTGCATCCATGATCTCAGTTGTGACAGGTATTGGCACTTTCCCCTGATCTGATCAATAGAGGCCAGGTTGATGAGTCATGTGATCACCTTTCTTCAAAAACTATTGAATGAACGAGGCAGGCAACCTAAGGATATTAGAGTACATTAACTCACAATACAAGAAATAAAAGAATAAGAGAAAAACATCATTTGATATGCATTACTTAAACAAAGAGTAAAAGATACAATGACTTTGAAGCATAGTGAATTTATTTAGTTACCAAAGTTTTCTCCTAGTAGAGTCTGAAGTCTAAGACATGAAAGAAAAAGCCCACCCCTCCCTTCCTGCTTATTCCCAGTAACTCTTCCCTCTATTCCGTGGTGACTGCCAAGAAGCAGCTAAACTCTAGCCATTACTTCAACCCTAAAGCAGTGCTTAGAGATCCAATTTCTGAAAAAAACCCACATCAATGTATGTCAGTATTATTCTTTGCAAGTCAGCTTATATATTGTCTCAATTAAAAGCACTAAATGTGTTCTCTTGAAAATAAACATAGGTAATAAAATGTTCTGCTTTTTAAAATAAGCATGATGGCAATTTAAAAACACCCTTCATCTTCTTGAGATTCGTTGCTATAAAACTGTGATCTAATCCAGGCAAGCACTGGATATAACTCTTTTTAAAAGCTTTAAATGAATGACATGGAGTCTGAGAAGAATTTCAAGGACAGCCCTTCTGAGTTCTAGTAATATACAAGGCAATTGACCTAATATCAATCAAGATTTTAACTTTCTTTCCCTTTTGCAAGTGCTTTTATTTTTCTCTTTTAAGGTTTAGAAGAGTGCTTCACTAAGTGAAGAAAAATATATCTATATACATGATAATGCAAGCACTGTTGAATTTCAGTTTTCAGAATCAACTTGTAAACAAAACACAAGAGAGTTATTTGCAGTTACAAAACTGAACATAACAGTGCTGACAAGTATGCAATAAAAGTATAAATGGCAAAAGTTGAGAGGAAAATGAAAGTGAGAGAAGAGATGTCAATAAAGATGATGCAGTAATAAGCCAAATTTACCAAGTGGAAGACAAAAGATAACTAAAGAAAGTTGATGAAACAAATAGAAGTTTAAGTTTAACAAAGTTATAAAAGTTATTAAAGATGGAAAAATAGTGGAGGAAAAGAGAGAAAAGTATGGCAAGTCAACAAAATCTTTGCGTGTTATTGATAGATAAACCTAAATTTGCTTTTAGTTTTCACTTCAATATGGCTTGGTAACAGATACCTATAAGTAATTATCTATATCTAATTTTTGATATACACTGTCTATCATATATTAGGGTGTTTTACTGTATCACACCCACATTAAAATAGTACACACTGGCATTCTACTATTTACAAGAACTTTCTTTTGTAATTTTCAATTCCTCTGCTTCTTTTAAAAACAAAAACTTCTTTTGCTGCCTATTGTATATGCAGCAAATACATTGATAAGAAATGGATTACAGGCTGAGAGCGGACCATCATCAGAGGCACGGCTGAAGTTCTAATGGACCCTGTTTTGCTTTTTGCTTTTGTCTGTTTGTCCATCTTGGTACCACTTCTGCTCATTCCTATAATAGTGGCTTCAAGAATATCTGAAATACAGACACTTCTTTCTGTATCCATCTTCATTTTCAAATGTATCAGGCAGTTATAGCTTCACGCTCTGCCCCTGGCTCTCTTCTGTATGAAAACTATGACTTGTCCTCCTTTTCCCATGGCCATCAGTAAAGGTTGTAACTGCTGCACCTTAAATTCTTTCTCTTTCAACCTTCTTTTCTCTTCGCCATCATGACTTTCTTCTTGCTATTCTTAGTTTTTCATACAACATTGATGATATAGATGTATGTATATGTGTGTGCTTGTATAAAAACATACAGATTTCCTATATCTCTTCTATACAGCAAATATAATATACATCCCCTAATACTATTTATTTTAAACTTTGTTATAGTATTTCTGGGATGATCAGAGTGAGTTTTCTTCTATTCAGAAATATTGTACTGGAGTTCTAAAAGCTGTTACTAGTTTCTGAACTTTAGTAGGTGTTTGAGAGTACCTAGATGCTCATTCGAAAAAAGTAGGAGGGTGCATCCTTAAAGTAAGAAAAATATTTTTTTGAAGTAAAACATTGTGTACATTTACCATCTAATGCAAAAATTTTTAAGTAATCTACCAATAAAGCCTTTTTACATTTGTTAAAGATTGTTATATTTCAACAAAAATAGAGACATTTTAAAATATAACTAAGAAAGATAAGATTATAGATTTATGATAAAGTGAGATCAGGACAGAAAAATGTAAGTTGATAAATCTGGCAAAGAAAAGTTGTAGATATAGATATTTCATGAAAGGGAGAAACTTGGCAAAATATTTTTAAATGGTCTTTAAATGTAATCATTTGACTAAAAGTGTTGAGTGGTTGTGATGTCAGTTTTCAATGAAGTATGTTGAAATCAAGACACAATGTAGCTCTGGACACCACATTGCGAAATATCACTTTTAACAAAGTGTAGTAGCAGAAATTGTAGAATAAATGCAACAGAGATGAGCAGATGGTCATCTGAATGATTTCTATTATGATTTTAAGTTGTACGGTCCTAAAAGGCAGAACTTGTTTAACTCTCTCTGGGATGCATAACATTTCAAACTGTGTGGATTCACCAATGCCTTTTAATAATGACCATAACCAATATTAGAAATGCCATCTTTATTGCATTAGCAAGGAGACTTTTTCTTGAAATAAAGAGAAAGTTCAAAATCATTTCTTACTGTGGCTTTAAGGGTCTTCAAAATCAGACAGGGCTACTCTCATGAATTTGAAGAACCAGCAAGGAAATATGTAACTGGAGGAAATCTTGTGAGAGAAAAGAAGAGAAAAGATGGCAGTTATTTACTTGAAAGCAAATACTGAATGCTTAATATGTATGAGAAAAAAAGCAAAAATCAAAGGGGACAGGACATTTAAGAAGAGTCCTTGGTCCAACATGAAGGACAGTGGCACTTATTTTAAGACCCTGTTTAAGCAGTCATTAAAGGCTCCACAGGATAAGGTGTGCAAAGAAGGCATTCAATGTTCACACATAAAAATATTTGGAACCCTTCATGAGAGCCTAGAAAAAGTCCTGTACCAAATCAGAATTTACTGCCTTGGAAAGATTTCCTTACAATAGATTGTAAAATTCTAACTGCATTCAAAAATTTCTGATACTCAAAATTTCTCCTGACATGAGAACAGTTATCAGAGAGAAAGAATAAATTCATACCAAAACGACTCATAAGTTCATTGTCTTTCACCTCTTTTTGTAACATCTAATTGGTCTGTCTAATTTATAAAGTTGCTATTTAAATGGTACCTCCTTTCCTTCTTGCTGGTAATTACACTCTAAGATATCCATTTCCTCCTCTGGATCCTAAGTAAATATTTTGGTTGTATACCAGAAATTGTTTACAGTGCATTTAGCTTGAACTGTTGTGAGCATGAAAAGTTAAACCCACTTTACAGCACTATGAAATTTCAATGATTGATTTCTGCTGTTGGATTGGAAATATTTGTTCAAATAAGATGTAAATTATCCAGAAGTAGTAGACTTTAGGCAGATGGGGTTTATGTGGCAATCCAATTGTCCAACAGGGAAAGTAATGTAATAAATTACTGTAGCATCATTAAATGTTTGATTCACACATCCAACCAATGCAGGCAAAATGTATCCAAGGATTTTAAGGGGATAGAAAATTCACTTGCCTCTAATTTCTATGAGGGGCCCAGAGAAGCAAGCGATTTTCCCAAGTTTCCACTGTAGAGAATGGTCAAGGCCAAAAGGACCACACTGTGGTGTCTGGAGCATTCTTTCACCACCACCCACAGCTGCCTCCTTCTCAGTAAAGGTAAATAGGCTCATTTCCAGGCTACCAAAAGCCTGTGAATCCAATCAGCTCTCATCATCACCATCACCTCCAGTGGGGATCCATAGTTCATGATTTGCCCTCATCCCCTGCTGCATATTCTCATAAAAATCCACTGGTAGTCCGTGACCAGAAGAATTCAGCCTTTGGCTGTCAGCCTCTTAGTACAGGTGGCCATGAGCAGGATTCCCACACTTAGATTTAATGTTACGTTCAGGAAGTCACTACTTAAGTATTCCCAAATGGGATAAATCAGAAGGGGGATCATTTTGACCTGAGAATTTTAGCTTCTCAGAAGAAACCATTGTTACCATCAATATTTTTAATTCAATAAATACCCACCCATTGAATATTTAATGTATGCCAGATCATATCCTAGTGAAACTCAAATATACTAGGACCTCATCAGCCTGTGACCACAACTAATGAGGGCATTAAACTGAAAACTCACATACGCCCACTGGAGTGACTACGATGTCTGCTCCAATGCCTGGTTCTCTGCCACCTTTACTGCACCAAGAAGTCTCCAGTAGGGATGGGTCGTAACCACAGAGCTCTGCTATCTGCTCTGGCTCAGCCACACATTTTTGTATTGCTGTCCCCCTTCTCTAGAAGCCAGATCATGGAACTGTCTCTTTAAAAACCATCCAGTGGCTTCCCAGTACATATAAAAAGGATTCTTTGGTCTCCCAGGCCCAGTGAATCTGGCCCCAGACCTCAGAACTGACATCTCCTACTCAGCCCCCAGGTCTGCCTGCTCCAGCTGTTTCAGGCTTCTTCCCTTCACTCACAGATGGCACCTTGTACTTGGGCCCCCTGCAAAAAGGGTTTCATTCTTCCCCCCAAGAATTCTTTCATCTGAATAAATTCCTCCAATCTGTGTCCAATTACACAATATAAAATAGCTACCTAATGTACCCCAGGGTTCTAGTGGCTTTTTCACTGGTTTGGCACATTCCCTTGGAATCAAATAAGTATAATGTTTGAGCTGTACAAGGTGAATACATTCTAGAAATCTGCTGTACAACACTGTGCTTATAACTAACAGTACCATGATATACACTTAAAAACCTGTTAAGAAGACAGAGCTCATAGTAAGTGATCTTACTGCAATGAAACACAAATTTAAAAATAGTAAATTAACTACCTAGCACTCACCAATATATTGTTCTATTCTATTTTGTTCATCACATACCTTTCCTTAATACAGTACTCTAACAAATATAATGCAAACATTATAGGAAATGTTGACATTTCAAACAATTACCTTAAAAAAGTCAAAAGAAATTGGTGAGATTAATTTCAATATTTTATTTTATTGACCCAATATATCCAAAATATTATCATTTCAACACATAACCAATGTACAAGTTATTAAGGACCTACTTTATATTCTTTACTTTCTAAGTCTATGAAGTCTAGGGTATAACAATCTCCATACAGATACTAAATTTTCATATGAGATGTTTTATATGTATTTGGATTTCATAAAATTTAGAATTGAAAAATATTTCCAAATACGTAGGTTGTTCCAGATATACAATTAAAATTTTTTCAACAACCAAACTATCAGTTTTTAATTAATAAAAATGAAATGAAATGCAATTTAAACATCAGTTCCCAAGTCACACCACCACCATATTGAACAACACAGCTCTGATATTTCGTTATTTGTTATTGTATTTTATCAGCTTGTATCCTCATTTTCTTTTAAGCTAGAACAGATAGAAAGCCCATCTGTTTGTTCACTACTTCAACCCCAGCATTGAAATTAATGATTGGGACAACATTTAACAAATATTTATCAAATTACCATACAACCCTTAGGGCAGAGATTTCTATTTCTCAGACACTTTAGCAATGTGACTAAAAGCACAGAGTCCAGAGCCAAACTCCCGGCTTTAAATCCAGTCTCTCTACCTACTAGCTGTGCAACATGCTCAGCCTCTCAATACCCAGGTCTCCTCATCTTTTCACAGCTATCTGCATGTGGTATTGTAAAGACTGAGTTAACATTTGTAAAGTGAACAGGATCTGGCCTTAGAAGTGCAATGAATTCAAGTAAATTACACAAGGCCCAGGATCCTCGGGTTGTTGATGATTTTGCTCCTGCTTCATCTCCATGCTACCATCCTGCCTGACTCCTACTTCTCTACTTCTGTTTTATAGCCCTGAGTGTTCGACCCTTGCTGTTGTCACCATTGTCCTCACCACTGTCCACTCCCCGCCATGCACCTGAACCAGTGCCCAGACTTGATGACAGCTCATGATCCTGGTCGGCATCCATCCTTCCTTCACTCCAAAAAGGAAATAATGTCTTCCTCCTCTGTATGGTAGCCCAATTTGAAGAACCCCAGCCCAATTGTTTCATGTCAAGTTGTTCTTTAAGATTCACACAGACATGACTCTGCCCAAGCTTGCAGGGCAGCTGAACAACACAAGTTTAGTTTATGTGAGAGCCACAGACGGTACCTGGAAGCATTTCTCCTAGCTTCTGCCCACGGCCTTTGCCAAAACAGCTCACCAGCCATATTCTCTCCCTCTGTGTGAATTCCCTCCTCAAATCTCCCTTGATTTCTTACTCCTGCCCTCCCACATTTGTGTATACCTGAATTTCAATGGTTGATGTTGTCTAAATTCTTTTTATGGTAGGAGGGGTGTTGGTGGTTGAGGCAAGGTCAAGAAATCATTGCTTGGTTGAGATCATATTTATGGTTGTGAAGAATTCAGCACACTTCCTGACATGCAGTAAGCGCTTGATAAATGTTTGTGGGTTGAGGAATGGATGATTCCTAAGAAACGATGTTTCTTCTTAGGCCTATGTAAATCAACTGGGTCAGGGAATGGGGATTGGCCATATTGTGTCATCTCTTAGACTCAGTCCCACCCCAGTGCATGTATCATGAGCATTACAAAACAAGCACCATAAAGATCTTCTACTTGATTCAATTTTAGTAAGTGAAGGTGACAGACATACACAGGTTACTGTCATGCATAAGGGCTTGGAGAGAGAAACCACCATGGCTCAAGAGGCCCAAATGTGGGACAAACAGTGAGACAGAAAGGTCCCAAGGCTGAGGTTACAGGGAACAGGGTTCAAATTTTGCCTCTGTAATTCAGTAACAAAATACACGGGTTTCTTTACCTCTCGTCATCTGTAGATAAAGTTCACTGTTGGTATTCATTCCCTTTTCTTCCCCAGCTCTCTGGTCATTCTCAGCTCTCCTGAGCTAAGAATGAATAGGCTGGTTCTCAGTGTTATAAAACACAAAACTGCTCTCTCATTGAACCTTCAAAAATAGCTCAGAAAAGGCTGTTTTCACAGGTGTTCCCTTAAATACCTCATCGTTAAGGAAAGATATTTCAGTAAGGTTTCTAGGGGATTTCTTTGTTTTTGAGCTGGAGTAGTCCTGAGAAAGAGACCATCCAACTGGTTTGAAAGTAATTTACTCTGAAACTATACAGTTTCATTTGCACAACAAAAATTTATCTTCATGATTATAAAAATATTAATATTTAAAATAAACTTCTTTTTTATCTTTTGCACTATTACAAAAAACAGTTTGGATTGAAAGAAGTATTTGCTGCTTGGTGAGGCCATGCTTCATTTTGAAGGAGTGATATTTTTGTTCTCTGACAGAAAATCAAAGTTACTAAAATCAGCTTAAAATAAAAATTAAATGCACACAGCCTGTATATCTGACCTATTATGGTCTGAGGTGACCCCATATAGATAGTGATCCTCTAGACTTTGTAAATGCAAACCTTGAGTTTGGTCTCAGAGTTGTGACAGTATTAATTCTCACCCTACTCTATATGTTGAATTATGTCCTCTCTAAAAGATATGACGCATATGTGTAAATACCGAATAGTATCTCTACTGTGAGAAACTGAAAGTGTAAATAAGGATGAAAATGATTAAAACAAATAATTGATAATTTGAAATAGGAAAAGGTCCAAAGGTGGAGGGGTGGTGGGAGGGGAAGAGGAAAGGGAAGAAGGGAAAGGAAAAATTATGAGAAAGAAAAAAAAAGGAAACAAAGTCTATGTAAATAGGGAAGGGTGGTGG
This sequence comes from Heterocephalus glaber, assembly GCF_053883595.1. NCBI lineage: Eukaryota > Metazoa > Chordata > Mammalia > Rodentia > Bathyergidae > Heterocephalus > Heterocephalus glaber. Next base: position 13,751,489 of record NW_028258344.1, read on the forward strand.
GGGTGAAGGGCACATAGGTAATGGGGAAAAAATAAGAACTAAGATACATCATGTACAGGTACAAGCACCCAATGATAAATGTAAATGTATCGTATACCTAAAATGTACGAATAAATAAATAAATAAATAAGATATGTTGAAATCTAGCTCCCAGTGTCTCCGACTGTGACTTGTTTGAAAGAATGGTTGTTGCAGAAATAATTTGAAAACATGAAGTCATACTGAACTAGGGTGGGTTCCTAACCGAACTTATTAGTGTTCTTACAGAAAGAAGAGAGACACACTGAGAACAGATGCCAAGTGAAGGCAATGGGTTGAAGTAATGAGTCTACAAGCCAACGAATCCCAAGAATTGCCAGCAAACCTGCAAAAGCTAGGAACACGTAAGCAAGAATTCCCCTGCGGGTTGCAGAGAAAATCTGGCCCTGCAACACCTCACTTTTGGCTTTCTGTCCCCCTGAACTATGGGACAATTAAAGTTTCTATTCTTTTAAGCCACCTAGTGTGGCACTTAGTTATGGCAGCCCTAGAAAATTAATACATTTCTCACTCTTAGAACAGCCATTAGCTCCTCAACTTTTCCACACCAGTCAGCTGACATGTTTCAATGAGAAAATAAATACTATTTATAATATTAAATAATTATATATTATTTTTATTCACATGACTGCTTCTCAGCTATACTGGTACCTTCCCTCCGACTCCAGCTCCAGTCTCAGGCTAACCCTCATCCACCTTGTCTAGGGCCCATCCCTCATCCACCCTGTCCCCTATTCAAGGACTTTGCTCTTGCAGTTAGGTCCATCTGCTCCTACGTCATAAAAACACCCTCCCAACTACATCATTCTATCAGCAGACAAACTACTTGAGTATTAAAAGAGAAAGGGAGAGGGAGAAGGGAGAGAAAAGGGGCAGAGATGACGGGGGGAGAAAGAGATAGAGGGAAGAAAGGAGGAGGAACAAGAGGATTCTTAGGAAAGATTTGTGTAAACATTATCTATGTGCACGTGAGGTGGTTTTCATCTGTTATAAGAAAAGTATGAATAAATAGCCCTAAAACACCAGACTTGACATACTGAAAAAAATAAACTATTCATAAAACTTATAACTACGAGTTTAATGCTTAACAGAGCCAAGTAGTCCAAGCAGACTTAGCCCTTTAGGCCCAGCCACAATTGCTACATTCAGTTTAAATTGAAATTTGCATCCTTAATTACTATCTCCTGCTGTGGTAGGAGACAGTCAACTTCACCGTCTGGCAGGGACTTTGGAGGCACCAACTTCTTTTTGGTCCTAAATTTCATGTTTAGCATTAAATGAAAATTGGAGGCAGTGAAAGCTTTTACTTTTTTTGAAGTGCATAACATTTTCCATTCAAATTATCAGTGGATTCTCTTATACTTAATAATGTTTGCTTCATCTATACTTGCTAACAGTAATATTTTCAGGTCAGCACTAATCTGTGCTACATCTAGACCTATCTGTCTGCATAAACTATTGGAAGACAACACAGGAACTGCATGTTTTCAAGCCCATTTCACTGTAATTAAGTCTAGTCCATTAGTTGAAGTTTGGTCCTCAGTGAGATTTGAGAAGTAGCATAATTTTATAGAAGGAACTTGGACTGTAGAACCACACTAAATGTCTGTTCAGCCATTTACAGCTGAAGCTCAGTTATTTTGTTCAGAAAATAGGAATGATAGTCCTGACTCGATGGCATACTGAAATATTTGCAAGTACATATGTAAAGCCTCTAGTGTGATACACATTCAGTAAAGGAAAGTTATTTAATTTTCTTCATTTCTTACCCACACAAGTAGAGATAAGTGCATTTCTGTTCTGTCTATAGTGGTTCTAAACTTGTTTCTAGAGGAATGGGAACAGATGGACCATTTCAGCCCCCTGAAGTTTATAGTTGTATTCATGAATCACCTGAACTATCATTTCTAAGAATCATCACTATTTTATTGATTATAATGACACAAATAAAATTGATTGGTTAATCTCAAACTACATTATTGGATTGCTTTGGCAAATTTCTTTTTTCCTTTCTTTTCTTCCTTTTTTAGAGCTTTAGTGAGATGCCATTAACAAATAAATATATATATATATTTAAGGTGTATAACATATTTTGATATACATATATACTGTAAAGTAATTACTATATTCAAGCAACTTAACAAGTTATTTAATAAATTTCAATCATATAATAGTTTATCAACAATCACAGTGACCATGCTGTATATAAAGTCTCCAGAACATTTTAATTTTTTAACAGAAAGTTAAAAACATGTTGATCAACATCTTCTCACTGTAGCATTTTTGAAACCAAATTTTCAATTACATTTTTCCAAAAGAGCACCGAGATGGGGAGAATGTCTACCATAGTCTCCTGGATATACCCAGATAATGGTTAATTCCACAAAAGATATCTGTGTAACTGCAAATCTTTCTGTGGTGTCCAAGAAGGCAAATCTCAATGGCACCGAGACAATGAAGGGTATTACAAGAACAACCTTTAATTTAAAAAAACTGCACCCTCTATAAACCTTACTGTGATGTCATTCAAAATAAATCCCCTCATTTCACTGCTGATTGTAACACAATAGCTTGTGCTCATATCACCATGGAAAAGCTATAAGCCTATAAACTACCTAAGATCCTAGTGGTACAAGAACTGTTTCCTGGGAGGTAAAAAGATGAGCAATTATATGAGAAATATATCAAGACAAAAGAGTCAGACTAAAAATGTTTAGGCATCAATGATCGGATTTGGGGGCTATGTCTAGATGTGCTTTTGTAATGCAAATTAAGAGCACCATGAAATGGTATCCAAGGACAGTGTTCATGAAAATAATCTAAGACAAAAGAGAAAAATCAGCATTTGGTCATAAATTCATCACAACTGTCACCCTGATGGATAGTCACAATCACCTGTACACGCACACAGGTATGCACACTCACACAAACGTACTATGTAAAAGTTGCTAAACTCAGATAACTGGACTCAGCTGCTTTTCCCTATTTCAGGCAGAAACTACATTGTTCAGATACTGACCACAATAGTGCAAGAAATGATTAGCATTTTCATTAGTTGGCTAAAAAACCCATTATTTGTGTGATTGCCAAAGATACATGCTTTTTGGATAAAGAAAGATAAGAATATAAAACAATTTTTCTTCTCATTATGGTTATATTATACATGAAATTGTCATGTAAAACTGGAAATCTGAGATTGAATACATCATAATCGACGTGTCAGCTTTCTGTTTGTTGGCTTGTATCTTTGCTTGCTTTCAATTTTAACCTAGTCAAAGCCCTAAGGGATCAGCTCTTACAGCCTAAAAATGACTGTTTAGCATATCATTTATCACCCACTCTCTATACACATAAACTCCTTATTTTATTTAAAGATACCAGGTGCAATATTACCATAGACCCAAACTGGAAATCAAACTCCCAAATGAATATGGTTCTTATTGATGCTTGTTCAAAATTCTCATTATGCTAATGGTACATCAGAGTACAGGTTAAGAAATAATATGGCCCTAAGTGTTCACTTATGAAAGATTATTTTCTGAAAAAGCCTTTTTAAATGATACTCATTTTCAATAAGTGTAAAGTATTAGGCATCATCATCACTGATAATTGTACCATCATTTTTGCAAAGTAGTTAAATCATTTTTGCTTCCGAAAATCTGGATTAAATAAAACTCATTCTTCTGGTGATACAACATTATTGGCTAAGCATTGTTTCTATGTTCATTTTGTAAGCAGCTTAAAGGACTGTGGATATATTTCAACATTTTAGACATTTGGAATCTACAGCACTTTTTAAAAAACAGTTGCAATTGCATGTCTTGCCCTTTTTCTTGTCTCAATTTAAATTTCTTTTTAACTTGAGAAATATATTTACTTGACAAAATGAGCCATATTTTAATAATTTTAAATTGCCCATAAGGGTAACATCTGGCTTTTTACATCAAAAGACAAAATGTGGTATTCATAAGAGTTTATAAATAATATATACTTCAGATCAGATTAATTCTCTGTCTATGAAGTTTTCACTGCCACCTACAGTGGATGTATAAATTTAAAAGATTCGTTGAATAGTCTCTAACCATGATTAAGTAAATTTCTATTATTTAATGCCATAATATAGGTTTCCAAATTAATTAACACTTTGCATTGCAATTTTGTGGAATTCCATGGTATATTAATGAGTATACTTTTATGCTGAATAGTCTCTTCATGAATAAAACTACTCCCCAGGGATACAGTAAGAATTTAGCACACTAAAACAGTCACCAGATGATTGTTTAGTGGTCTAAAACAATGGCTTCATTTTCTAAACTTAACTACCCTATTTCTGAGAGTGGTTTACCCTTCTGGGAGAAGCAGTCTAGCAAATTTAAAGTCATTTGGATCAATGTTTTTCTTTATCTTCTTTCTTACTCTATTTGTTTTGAAGATCTATTATAGACACTTTGTTGTGTAGGTGTATTCATTAAACCCAATAGGGAAATTGGCATATATTTGTAATTCTTCAGTAATAATTATGAGTAAAAAACTGACTAAGACATTCTACATAAAACTACTAAATTCATCCTTCAATTATTCATTTGATAGCATTACATGAAACTCCTCCCATAATGCTCTGCTCAAGGCCTGCTCCTAGTCAGGCATCCCTTCCACAACAGAGCCTTCTTTCCTTAAATTTGGCAGTTCTACAGCCCAAATGCCCATCAACTGGAGACTAGATCAAGAAAATGTGTTTTTTTATAAAATGGAGTACTACTCAGCCATAAAAAATGAGAAATTAGAGACATTTATAGCTAAGTGGATGCACATTGAGGCGATACTCTTAAGTGAAATAAATAGGACACACAAGTATAAATACTGAATAGTTTCTCTGGTGTGAGAAACTGAAAGTGTAAATAAGGACTAAATATATAAAAGGTAATGTGAAATAGGAAGAAAAGGGGCAAAGGGGAAGGAAGTGGGAGGGCTAGGGGAAAGGATCGAAGGGAATGGGATTAATATGAGAAAATGGAAAAATAGGAACGAAATCTTTGTAAATAGGGAAGAATGGAGGGGTTGAAGGGAGGGCTGGGCAAGGGTGAAAAATAAGAACCAAGAGAGACTATGTAAAGGTGCAAATTTCCAATGATGAATGTCATGATATTGTATACCTAAAATGTACCATTGATTAGAATGAATAATCGATAATGCAAAATAGGAAGACAAGGTCCAAAGGGGTAGGGGTAGTGGGAGGGGCAGGGGAAAAGAAAGAAGGGAAAGGAAAAATGATGAGAAATGGAAATAATGGAAATGGAGTCTTTGTAAATAGGGAAGTGTGGAGGGCGTGAAGGGGGGCTACGAATGGGGAAAAAATAAGAACCAAGATGCATTATGTAAAGGTACAATTCCCAAAGAGAAATGTAATTGTGTTGTATATCTACAATGTACCAATAAAAGAATTTAATAAAGTGTAAAAAAAAAAAAAAAAAAGAACAGAAATAAACAGGAACAAGAAAATCAAGAAATGGTGGAGAAAAGAAGAAATAAATATCCCATTCAAGGCATGTCTGTCTTGTCCCGAGTGGACAGCATGGGTAGTGTACAGATCTATGTCAACTAACTCAGCCAATCAGCTGTGATCCACTGAAGTTCAGGCTGTTTTCTAGCTCCAAGAGTGGAATCAAACTTCCTGACTGCCTTCGGGTTTGAACTCTGTGCAGTTCTACTGCAGGTTCAAAACACCCTTCCCCCACAACAAGTCTGGTTCTGTTAGGTGGTGTTGACTCCAACAACTCACCAACTATTGCTGTCTGTTGTGCCTTAATTGAGGTGACACTTTGCTTTCCCAATGGGTTTCAATTCTCAACAAGACTTGGAGAGGCCTTCTCTCTACTGCTCACCACTGTGCCAATTCCTGGCCTCAGAATGATGGCCTTCTGAATCCACAGATGCTGCTACCTGGAGAGGCCTCTGGCTGGGGCCTGCACAAACTTACATATGGTTTCTGGTTGAGCCTCTGGTTGGGGCCTGTGCAACTGTGCAGCTGTTATCTAGGCAGCCCTTTAGCTGGGGCCTGTGTGCCCAAATCACTGGTATCAGGGTAGGCTTCTTGCTGTGCCCTGGATTCCCACACCACTGGGGTCTGGGTGGCCTTTTGGCTAATATTTTCAATTTTTATATATTGAACCAACCTTGCATTCCAAGGATAAATTCTCCTTAGTATGGTATAATAAACCTTTTCATGTAGAGTTAAATTTAACTTTCTAATATTTTAGTGAAGATTTTTCAGAAAGAATATTGAGCTGTAGTATTTTGGGGGGGGGGGTATCTTTTTCTAGATTTACTGTCTGCAGACCATAATGATGGCCTCTTAGAATGACTATAGAAGTTCTCACTTTCCTTTAATTTTTTGAAGTATTTTAAGGAGAATTTCATGTTGATTCTATCATAAATCTTTGTTGAGCTCTCCAGTGAAATGATCTGGTCCTGGGCTTTGGTTTGTCAGATTTTTCTTCTATATTGTTGGTTGTAATAGCCCCTCTTTAATTTCTGATACTATTTATTCAAATCTTGTTTCTTCTTGGTTAATCTAGCAAAGGGTTTGTCAATTTTGTTGATCTCTCAAACAATCAACTCAGTCTCATTGATTTTTTTATTGTTCTCTATTCTCTATTTCATTTATCTCTGCTCCAATGTTGACTATCCTTTCCTCTGCTCACTTTGGATTTAATTCATTATTTTCATTTTCTTTTTTTTAGTTCATTATTTTCAATGAACGAGTGTAAAGTTCCTTTAGGTGTAAAGTTGGGTTGTTGATTTAAAACTTCTTTTTTTTTTAATATAAACATATACATTATACATGGTTTTTGCTACCTTTCCTCTTATAATTACATAATTTCTCTTTTGGTTTCTTTTCTTTTCAGCCTTTGGGTTTTTTTTTGTTTTTGTTTTTTGTTTTTTCTTTTAATGAAAGGAAGACATTTTATTGGACAATTCATTGGAAAGGGGGTAAAAGGAGGAGATAGACAGCTACTCTGGTAAATCAGAGTAATGTGGAGGACATGAGGGCCTTTTATCTTCAGCCCTTTCTATTAGTGTGGAATTTGTTGGGGTTTTTTCCATTAACTTTATTGGTACATTTTAGGTATAAAATACAGTTACATTCATCATTGGGATCTTGTACCATCACATAAGTCTCTTGGTTCTTGTTTTTTTCCCCTTCCCTTGCCCTCCCTTCACCCCTTCCACCCTTCCCTTTTGCAAAGACCTTGTTTCCATTTTTTTCCTCTTCTCATATTTTTTTCTTTCCCCTTTTTCCCTTTCACTACCCCTTCCAATTCCCCTGCTCTTTTAGACCTTTTCTTTCTGTTACACAATATCAGTTATACATTTTTTAATCACAATATCAAGATCTATGAGACATTACCATAGATTTTACAGAATTTAAATGGATATAGAAAGCATATTACAAAAATCTTTTTTGAAATATATTTGACAACTTCTAAGAAGTACCTTGGAAGACAAATTAATGAAACTAACTCTGGAGGAAATATAAAATTTGAATAGCACCTATTAAAGAAAGTATATTCCTAGCTTGAAAACCTACCTATATGACAACAGCAGGCTCATATACATTTTAACTGATAAATTATATCAAACATTTAAAGCAGAAAAGAGAAGGAACAATTCTCCCCTCATTTTAGGAAATCAACATTGTGCTAATCCTAAAACTGGATAAAGTAATAGAAGAAAAAGTATGAACATAGATAGAAATTTGTTTAACAAAACAAACGACTAGAAGTCAGATCAGGCAGGATGTAGAAAGTGGTTTTGTTATAGGGATGGCAGTGTTGGTTCAGCATTGGAAGATCCACCCCCAAAAGTAATCATTTTAACAGAGGAAAGGAGAAAGCCATATGATCCTGTCACTAGTTGGAGAAAGAGTATTGGAATAAATTCTACAGCTGTTCATGGTAAAAGCTATCAGGAGACAAGAAGTAGAACAGAACCTTCTCAACAGATCAAAGACATGTACTCCATACTTCCAACAAAAACTCCTTCTATGAATGGAAATGATACAATGCTTTCTTCCTAAAGTGGGGAACAAGGGCATATATGCCTACTCTTCATCTGTCCATTAGACTTTGCAACATAGGTCTAAACCAAAATAGTCTGGCAATAAAATGACACAACTAGAATAGGATTGGCATGGCAGAAGCAAAATCTTTGTATGTAGATGAAATGATCATCTGCAGAGAAAATACTAAGAAATCTCTAGGAGCCCCTAGAACTTGTACTAGAATTTAGCAGGATTAGAAAACACAAGGTATATATAAAAATTCAGGTCTGTGTATACTTGCTATAAATGAAGAATTGGATATTGAAATTTAAAAGTTATGTAGGAGTACAAAGGACCCAGAAAAGCCAAAAACAAAAACAAAAACAGTGTTGGAAGACATTTAGCACCCAATTTTAAGACTTCTTCTAAAGCTACAGTCATCAAGGCTGTGTTGGTGTAAGAAAAGACATATAGATCATTTGAATAAAACAGAGAATCTAGAAATAGAACCACACATATATGGTCCACTGAGTTTTGAAAGATTATTTAACATTAGCATTTTATAGAATATAAACTTGATTCAAGAGCCAAGGAAGAGATAATGTCTTCAGCAAATGGCAGTAGAAACCTGGTATCCGTATATAAAAAAATTAACCTCAACCCTTTATTTCCATACATGAAAATAACTTGAAGGGATCTATGAACCTAAACAAGAAAGCCTAAAAGTATAAAACTTTAAGAAGAAATTATAAGGGAAAATATTTATGAATTCAGGGTAGGCAGGAACTACCTAGGATACAAAAACCATGATGTATAAAAGAAAAAAAATTAATAAATGAGATTCCATCAAAATTTAGAACTTTAAATGACATCATTAACATGAAAAGTAGTCCTTAAACAGACCATATTTACAATGCATATAACCTATGAGCAGAATATATAAAGAATTCTTAGAGCTCATTAATAGACAACCCAATTAAAAAGTAGACTTAAGAAGATGATAAATGGCCAGTATAGCACAAGGAATGGTGTGCAATTCTAGAATCAGAAAAATACTAATCAGTACAATAATAAGATTGAATTATACACTCATTAGGGAGATGAAATCAAAAAGTTTTAAAAGCCTTGTCATGACTTTTTCTTTTTGTTGGATTCTCCCCCTTTGCATTGAATTTGTCACACCCAATGGATTCATTCTGCTGGGTTTCCTGGGGTTGTGATCCTCATTGTCTTTTCCTAGGGTATTGTCTAAAATTTTTTGGAGTGCCAGTTTGGTATTCATGAAGTTCCTGAGGTGCTCTTTCTCATGAAAGTATCTTATTTCTCCATCAATTTTGAAAGATAGTTTTCCAGGGTACATCAGTCTGGGTTGGAGGCTGTTTTCCTTTAGGGCTTGAAATACATCACTCCAAGCTCTTCTTGCCTTGAGGGTTTGCATTGAGAAGTCTGCTGTGATTTTGATGGGCTTTCCTTTGTATGTGATTTGTTTCTTTTCTCTCACTGCTTGTAGAATTTTGTTCTTCTGTTGGATTTCTGGAATCCTAACTATTATATGCCTATGTGTAGATTTTTTTTGATTAAGGCTAGCTGGAGTCCTATATGCCTCACTTATCTGTATGTGAAGTTCTTTTCCCCTCCTTGGGAAGTTTTCTGCCATCACTTCTGTGAAGAGTTTTTTTATGTCATCTGCACTCTCTCCTCTTTCCTCACTGACTCCAATCAGTCTTATGTTATTCTTCTTTGCATCATCTAGCAGATGCTGGATTGATTTCTCATGTTTCCTTACAATTTTAAAGCAGTTTTTCTTTTCCTGGTCACTAATTGCAATCTTATCTTCTGTATGTGAAATTCTATCCTCACATTGGTTCATTCTGCTGCCCAGACTTTCAATGGAGTTTTTAATCTCTTGGAAATCTGTTTGTATCTGTTTTATGGATTCTGTTTGTTTCCTATGTTAGGATTCCATCATGTTCCTCAGATTCTCTATTTTTTTATCTGTGTCCTCTCTAGATTTATTAATCATGTCTTGCCCCATGAACAAAACCTTTGCTGTTACCTGAGTAATTATTTCTGATTTCATTTTTCCCAGATCCTCTTTTGTTGCCAGTTCAGAGAGTCTAGGTAGTTGAGTATAAGATTGTTCCATCTTGTTTCCCTTTAGGGTTGCTGTAGGTGTTCTGGAAGTCTGTTTTTGAGGCTTGTTTATGTGTCTTCTCATTTCCATGGGGGGGTCGGGGTGCTTCTGGCACCCACCCGTCTCACCTTCTCTGCCCTAGGAGCTTGGTATGGCAGTGAGGGAGCTTCCTTCCAGGTGCTGGGACCGGCTCACCTTCTCTGTCCTAGGAGCTTGGGATGGAGGCGGGAAGCTTCCTTCTGGGTGCTGGGACTGGCTGAGCTTCACTCTCACCCATTGATTTTTAAAGAGCATGTTGTTCAATTTCTACAGTTTTGAAGATTTTTTCCAGTTTTTATTTTATTTTATTGCTATTGATTTCTGGTTTCATTCTATTGTAACTGGAAAAGATATGTTTCACAATTTGATCATTTAAATTTTGTAATGCTTATTAGTGACCTAAGGTGTAGTCTACCCTGGAGAATATTCCATGTGCCCTTGAGAAGAATGCACATTCTGCAGTTGTCAGATAGCATGTTCCATATATGTCTGATAAATTCCAAAGGTCTTTACTTCATCACTGGTCTTCTGTTTGGTTATTCTATTATTTAAATTGATATATTTAAGGTTTATTTTATTGTCTTACTATTTCTTCCTTCAATTCAATTACTCTTAATATATTTGGAAACTATAATATTTATGTACATATTTTTATAATTTTGTATGTTTTTGGTAAATTAACATTATTATCATTATATAATGTCCTTCTTTGTCTCTTGCCTCTTGTAATCATTTTTTTTACCAAAAGCCAGTATTTGTATTTAGCCTCCAACCCCTGGTCTATTTTGATTGCCACTGTATGAAATATCTTTTTTCATTCCTTCACTTTCAGTAAATGTATGTCCTTGAATCTAAAGTAGGTCTCTAGTAGATGATATAAACTTAGATGTTATTTCATTACATATTCAGCTAATCTATGTCTTTTGACTGAGGAATTTAACCAATTCTATTTAAAATATTTACTGATAAGAAAAGTCTTATTACCATTCTGTTAATTTCCAAAATTTAATCATTTTTGTTCCTTCCTTTCCTCTATTATTGTCTTCTTCTATACTTTTCTTTTTGTAGTAAAACATTTTTATTTCATTCTTTTTATTTGATTTCATTCATTTTTTCCAATTACAATGTCATGATTTATTTTTTAAAGGTACTTTTTAAATTTCAAACATGATTGTTCATCTACCCATAAACAAACCACAAAAACTTTACATGTGATAACATTCTATGTATATTCTATGTATATTCTGTAGATATTTTCTTTGTGGTTACCACTGTGATGAGATAAAGCATCTTAAAATTTTAATCCTTTTAACAACTTACTTTCAATTGCATGTAAAAACTATTCCTTTACAGCTTTATCCACATGTAAGTTATATTATTGATGAAATGAATTCTATTTTTATGCATTGTACTCATTAACACTGATTTATGATTATTATCCTTTTGTCATGTAAATATTAACCAACAATTAAAACTGGATTTATACACTAAAATTACAATAGTGAAGTAATTGCAGCTTTTCATATATTGACCTTTACAAAGAACTTTTTATTTTCCTATACCTTCAGGTTTCTCTCTAGTATACCTTTATTTCAACTTATAGATTCCCTCTAGTATTTCTTGTAGGACAAGTCCAGTGGTAATAAACTCTCTCTGTACTTTATTTGTTAAGAAAAATCCTCTCTCCTTCATTTTTAAAGAACAGTTTTACTACATATGGTGTTCTTGTTTGACAGATTCTTATCTTCATTGCTTTGAATGTAACATCCTCCTACCTTTTGGCCTGCCAGATTTCTGCTGAAAAATCCAATGAAAATTTTATAGACATTCTTTTTTATGAGACAAATCAATTTTCTATTGTGACTTTCAAGATTCTGTCCTTATCTTTGACTTTTGAAAGTTTGGTGATAATGTATCTTGATGTAGATCTGTGGATTTATTATAGTTGAAGAGTGTTAAACTTCCTGAAGTTGGTAGACATTTTTTCTGTGCTGGTGATCAGACTTAGCACTTTATGCAGTCTACAGAAATGTTATACCTTTGAGCTACATCACTAGACTCAGCTTCTTAGTTCTAACTTCTTGAATTTGTATATCCATTTCTTCCCTCGAATTTAGGTAGGTTTTAGGCAATATTTCTTTCAATAATCTCTGCCAATTTCTGTTGCTACTCTCTGCAATCCCCATTGTACAAACATTTTTCTGCTTGAGAGTTCCCTTAAGTTCTTGGACTGTTTTTTCTTTTCTTCATCTTTTTTTCTTATTTGTTCCCCTGATGTGATTTCAAGTGACTTGCCTGCAAGTTCCTTTTTTTTTTTTCTTCTGCTTAATCAACTCCATTATTGAATTCTTTTGGTGAATTTTTTTCAGTTTTATTATTGCTTTATTCACTTCCTTAATTTCTATTTGTCTTTTTTATAGTTTCTATCTCTTTATAATATTCTCATTTTGTTCATGCATTGTTTTCCTGCTTTTGTTATGTATCTGTTCTCCTTCCCTTCACTGGGCATTTTTAAAAATGATATGTGAAGCTCACAAATTGGCATTTCTTTTTTAAAGAGGTTTAAATGGATTTATTAAGCAAAATTAAAATTACAAAATAAAAAAATAGAGTGAGGGCCCCCAGAGAGAGGCACATGATTTTCTAAAGCTGGGAATATTTTTTTTTTTTTTTGAGGGAGGTGGAAAGTTGTGGAATTTGTGAACTTATCGGAAGTTTCATTTTGGTTTACAGGTGAAAAGAAAGTCTATTGTTTGTGTTTTTTTTAAGATGGGTGATATAAAATGCTTTACCTAAAAACATTCTTTGAAACTTTTAAATCTGTTTCTGTTACAGCCAGGTTTCTGTCCTTTGCCTCATCAATTAACCTAATTTACACACTTATAATATCTTTAAGAGATTTTGTGTGTGATGGGCCTGAAAGAAAAAAAAAGCACAAACAAGCCTAGAGTGTATAGATATGGGTAACTATAGGTAATTTTGTTCGTGTCCTGAAGTTGCAGTCTTCATAAAAGAAAATCTTTTAAATTTTTATTTTCCTTGTCTCCTTCCCAGCTATCTTTATTTCTTCTATCCTACCTCATTTCTCCTCTTCCCTTAAGAATTTAAACTCTTATTCTTAAGGGATGCAGAGAAGCCATACGTTCATCTTTTTATGGCTGCTTCAGTGGTCAGGGGGCACTGTTCATGCCTAGCCAGGGATCAAAATGTCACTGAAACCAATCTAAAGGAGACATAGGGAGGTAGTCTGATGAATCATGAACCCTTGGTAGTCTAGAAAAGAGAACAAGAACATTAGCAAGTCATTGACCGATAAACTTCATTTTATGACCATGTTAAGAAAGCAGGGGCCAAAAATTAAAGGTAGAACATTGATGAATAATGGTTCTAGAAAGTTGTAAAAATAAAATATTAGATGTCATTTGGTATAAATTCTGTTTGTCTAGAGATGTTAATACCCATACAGCAGATGGATTTTATGAGCATATAGAATCCTCCCTGTTTCGTCAGTAAGAAATCTAATGTCCTATTTTAATTATAACAATGCCCAAAGAATACACTAAATAAAGATATCCACATTTTTATGACCATCAGACCATGGAAATTTTTACTATATTATGGATTAGATCAAAATGTTCCACAAAAGCCATGTCTGGAAGATGATTGTATTTTAGTGGTGCTATACTATCAGTGGAATCATTTGTCAGTGAGTTCGGTAGCTGTATATGCTATTAGGAGGTGGGGTCTCATTGCAGATGGGTCACTGTGAGCATGACCTGGAAAGATATATTTTTGTTCTTGTTTATTCCTTTCTGGATGCTATGACATCAGTAGCTTTCCTGCACCAGGTCCTTTCATCCTGCCTTGGAGCTGAATGGACCACTGAAGTTATGAGCCAAAATAAATCTCTCCTCTTTTAAATTACAAGTGTTTGGTATTTTTTCCCAACCACAGGAAAGTGATGAGCACAGGCTTAGGGGAAAATAATCAGATGACTGAGAGTGCTTCCCTCAGAAATAACATAGTTCTCATGGGATCTTGGTTAGTACTAGTGAGATGGTTGCAGTAAAAAGCAGGACTGACACATCCTGTGTAACCGTGTGCTCTTTCCTCCTCACATGCACTCTACCATGTCATCCACCATGTTTGATGTAGGCAATGGGACCCTCACCAGAACCATGCCACATTCTTTGGACTTTTAGCCTCCAAAACTGTAATCTAAATAAGTCTCTTTTCTTTATAAGTTACCAACCTTCGGCATTTTATTACAGCAATGGACAAGTGAATAATACATATCAATTCCCTAAGTCAGTAGGAGAGCTAAAGACTGAGGATTCATCTCTTTTCTCTGGGATGGAATATCAAATGATTGCATAAGAAGTAGGAAATATTTGGGAAGAGTGAAGTACATCTACATTCACATGTTTATTTCATGTTTTTACTTATTCAGCACAACATAAGCCTTTTTCTCTGTTATGTTACAATATGACAGCTTACAATTCTACTGATAATACAAGCATATTGTTTTTACTTAATCTTTTTTTCTTTTGAAGGGCACTTTGTTTGTTTTTAATTTCTCATGGGTGTAAATAACTCTGGCAGTACAATCTTGCCATATTTAGTAACATTTCCTTTGAGTTCATTCTGAGTGCCAAAATTCCTAAATCAAAATAAGACTCTTAAGCCATATTGTAAAATTGCTTCCTTAAAAGTTGCAATAATCTATCCTTCCTTAATCAGTGTAACAGAAAACCTTTTCCACTATTCTTTCCATTATTGTCCTCGTATTTTTTAATATGATGTGATAGGTGAAAATTGTTACTTAATTCTAATCATTGATTCTTTAATTATTAACAAATATGAACATTCCCCAGAGTTTTATCTTACAATAATGTAAAAACAAATACCAGAGCTTCGTATCAGCATTTATTTGACAAAGTTCAGTCAAAATCCAATCAACAAACTACACAGTGCTCAGTTACAAACTACACAGTGCTCTAAACGCCTCTGACATAGAGACAAGTTAAACAGAGCAAAGAGAGGATTACATACAATCTGATTAATATGATGAAAAGTATAATTGTCCAGAATTCTGGAAGCTCAGAATACAAAAAGCTCTTTCTGGAAACAGAATTACATGAGTTATTAAGACAAGTAGTGGACAAATGAAGGGAGTATGGAGGCAGCAGAAGGTATATGGCCATTCAAGGCAGGGGAAAAGGAATAGGCCAAGGCACCAAGGTTCAAAATAAGGTACTTGAGAGAGAGGAACTATAAGTAATCAGTATTATTACAGCAAATGAGGAAGAGGGAGGGCTAAAAATATTACCACAGGCCAGATCATGTGTTAACTCAATCATTTATAATTCTGCTCTTCTCTCTGCCTAGGCTATACTTATCATTTTTACCGCCTCTGCAAAATCACCTTCATCCCTCCACTCCTAACTCCTACCTCCTGGGTGGAGTATTTCATGACTTTTTTGTTTGACAGTAAAATGTGGATTGAAATTATCTGTTTAAATTTCTAAAATATGTACCTTATTGAAATTGGTAAAGGTAAGCTTACTGATTTAAAATGAATCTGAAATACAGTGCACTGAATGATACTTTCTGTTTAAAGGGACACACTCAGAGCAAACTCAAGAGAATGATTTAAAGAATGTGGCAGTCTTTGGCTTCCTCTACAGACTTATCTATAACTAATTAGTAAAGTATCATTTCAGTTTAGTATCTTCTGATACACTATTGGAATACTAGAGTTTAAATAAATCCATTGTTTATTATAATTTTTAATTTGCTGTTTTTATCCATTAATACTGATTTAATATCTACTATGTATAAATCTGGGAGCTAGATTACAAGGATAAATAGAATACTATTAAGAGCTTAACAATTTAATTGGAAATTTAAATTGTATCCCCATCACTATGTATGTAACTAGCCCATGTTGCACTGGTTGAAAGGAAAGAACTGGAGAATGTACCCAAGGAGGATGCAGTACGGTGCATGGAAGAAGTGGCATCAGAGCTGGCTTTTGAAAGATGAGATGGGTTTCAGGAAGGACTGATAAACTTATTGCATGCAGACTCATGAACAGGCCAAAATATGGATTGCTTGGAAAGTGCCATTGTCCAAGTGAATCAGTAGTGCAATATAAATATTAACTGAAATGCAGCAGAGGTTGAGGGGCAGATTAATGGCTAGAGAAGACCAGTGTAATGTAAGGTTTTCATTGTGGTATAAAATGGGAAAAGCTGATAGCTTTTTATCAGAGTAATAACTTCACCTAATTTGGTCTTTGCAGAGATTCATTTTGGCAAAGATGTGAGGTTGAATTTAAGAGGAGGAGGAGGGGGGAGAGAGCAGAATGACAGCAGTATAAAAAAAAATCATGAAATAGTACAGACATAAAACAATGAGGCTAAGCTAGTAACCAGGAGACTGAACAAGAATTCATCCACAAGTGAAACACTTCCAAAAATTCATTAATGCACATTTACTATATTACTAGTAAATTCTTACTACTATCACCTACTGTGTGGTGCTTTTTCTCTCTAAAGGTCCTAATCAGATTATTACAGCATCACGTAACTAATGCAAAAAGAAATCCATTGCTCACTAGAATTCTATGAAATGAACTGTGAGGTCAAAGTGTTTCTTTCAAATGGGTTTGTTCTCTTCTCTGAACTCTCCCATTACTAATTAAAGAGTCTCAGAGAAGAATGAAACATCACAACGTATTCAGTTACTGTACATTTTCAGACCACTGCATTTTAAGTGTGGGTTAGATTACACTAAGAAGAATCTTGCATCGCAAAAAAAAAAAAAAAAAAGGCCTCCATCAATTCACTGTCTTATGAGAATAGATCTTTCCAGAATCCTGTGCTTCCATCTGGAGCTCTACACATGAACTTCAGACACACACAAACCACTTTTTTAAAAAATGTATTCCCCGTGGTATACAATAAAAGATTTTAAAAATTGAAGTATAATATATATACAAGCATATGTATGTGCTATAACCATAGAGCTAGCTAAAGTTTTTCCAGTTGAATATCTATGTAACAAGACTCAGATCAAGAAACAGAACATTACCAATACTGTGATATCTTCCTTCTTTCATGAAGTCCCTACCACACCCTCCAAGGGAAACTACACTCCTGACTTCTAATGCCTTAGGTTTCTTCTACCAATCTTTGTGCTATTATGGAATTAAATAATATGTGTTATTTTCTTAGCTGTTTTCACTCTAGTTTGTGAGATTCACCCTTTTTGCTACAAGTAGTGCTTGGTCACTTATTTTATTGCTCTTATCATATCTCACTGTGCAAGTATGACACAAATTTTGGTGCATCAGTAAATAGGAAAAGTCAGCAAACTGGGTCACCGGCCAGGTGACTATTTTTGTAAATAATGCATTATTGGAACATGGTCACCTCCATTCAGGTACACCTTGCTTGTGGCTGCTTTCTTGCGACAATGGCAGTGTTCAAAAGTGACAACAGAGAATATATAGCCTGTAAACCTAAAATGTATACTACCTGCCTCTTTACAGGAAAAACTCTATTTACACTTATTTATGATATTCTATTGTGGGACTATGCCACATTTTGGGGTATTTCTCATTTTGACCTATTGCAAATACTACACCTCTGAATGTTCTAGCCCATGACTTTGTGTAGACATATGTGGAGTGGAATTAGCCATGCAGTGTGTGTTCAGCTTTAGCTTACATAGCTAAACAATTTTCCTAAGTAGTTTTACCAGTGTACACCCACACTAGCAATATATAACTTCCAGTTTTTCAATGTACTTGCCTACAAAAGGTATCTTCCATCTTTCTGATTTTAGCCACTCCTGGAGAGTGTAATGCAGGCTTAATTTGGATTTGTTTAGTTACCTGTAAGGTTCACCTTCTTTTAATACGTGCATTGGCCTTTTGAATATCTTCTGTTATACAATATCTATTTAAATTGTAGCAACTTTTTCATGGCTTGACTGCCTCTTTTCTCATTTGTGAGACTCAAGGTGAACTGTTACCTGTAAACCTCTGTAAAAATAAAAACAAGTTACATAATTCCAGGGTACAATGACAAAGCATAAACATTCATATTCTAAATGGAAACGATAGGGAGAGAGAAAATAATCTAACCTAATTAAGAACAAAACTCAGCAGGCCAAACATCAGGTCCTTTAGCTCCCTATCCAGCATCCAGAGTACATGGTGGTAAAATGAGAGTTCCAAAGTGCTTGGGAGGCCCCACCTTTATTGCCTTGCTGGTTGCAACCTGCAAGGCCTCTGTTTTGGACTGGTTCTATTCACAGCCTGAAGCTTTCCTCAGCAAATAATCCACATTCCTGCATCTCTGACTTCCTGGGATTTCCACTGAACCTTTGCCTTCATTCCCAATTATATGCAATGCCATCTCAGGGGTTCCTTGCCTATTCTCCCTGTCCTTTCTTTGGAATTTGGTTATTATTCCCCCTGACCTCACAACTCTCGCATTCTTTCAGCCAGTAAAACCAGCACTGCAGAAAAGTGCCATGCACCAATGTCAGTCAAAACATTATCCAGGTCCTCATAGACCATAGTTTCAGTGGGCTATGAGTGCCTTGCCTGGATGACTGAATATAGTGAAATAAATCCTAGGGAAGCAGTTGTGTAGGAGACCCTTCTTGAACAGGGGTTCCAGGGTTTGTTTGTTTTTTTCCCAAATGAATGGTTTACATAGTTGTACCCTTGAGCCCAAAGTGCATGGACACTTGCTGATTTCTGGAAGGCCCCCAACATACCTTTTTTCTTGTTCCTGTATGTCTTAGTTACTTTTCTCATTGCTGAGATAAAATACCCAACACACAATGTTAAAGGAGCAGAGATTTATTTAGCTCACAGTTTGTGGAGGTTTCAGTCCATAGTCAGCTGGCTTGAAGGCAGGGTGGCATGGCAGAGGGGCATCTCAGAGGACAAACAATCCATGACAAAGCGCGCAGGCAGAAGGCAGCAAAACAGTGAAGTAATAAAGTAGCTTCTTTCTGTCCCTTTATATTCCAACCAGGATACTCACTTTTTCATGGTGCAGCACCCTTAAACCCAGCATCACATCCTTAATCCCAGAATCACATACCCTAATCCAGATACCTTTGAAACTCGCTTCCTATGACCACGTAAGGCTGTGGGAGGACATCTAGATACAAGCCATAACATTGTATAAAGTATTTGTTTCCTTTTTAATGGCACTAACATTATCAGTAGCCACACTTCCTTTGCTTCACATTTATACATGGTTCCTTCTGGGTCAAAATTTAAAGTTTTGTTTTGTTTTGTTTTTTTGCGATACCAAGGATTGAACTCAGGACCTTGTGCTTGCAAGGCAGGAGCAGTGCCATTGAGCTAAATTCCCAGCACAAAATTTAAAGTTTTCAAAAATTTTCTGCTCTCCTTCCCTCTCATATGTAATTGTCACTAGAATGCTACATGAAAGCAACCAGCAGTGCCTATGCCATAGTCTTAACATTGGCTGACTTTGGATTCTTTCTACCGTGTTAATTAGTCCATTGCATCTAGTCTCAGTCTCCTGCAAAGTCTCAGGATGTGGACAAAATGTAGACAAAAATTTCTGCCATAGTGTAACACACAAAGCCTTCTAGTCCAATTGCTAATGAAGGCCTTGTTTCCAACTGAAACCTCCTGATCCTAGTCTTTACTGTCCACATTCCTATCAACATTATTGTCTTCAAGGCTGCGATTAGAATCACCTATCAGACTCTTACAGCATTCTAAGGCTTCTCTAGCCCACATCTCGTTACCTTTCCAAACTCCTCCCACAAACCAGTACCAAATGCTTCTAAACCACCTAGTGAGGTAAAATCATAACAGTAAACCCACTTCTCTGATGCAAATTTTCTGCATTAATCAGTTTTCCCATTTTTGAAACACAATACCCAACATACACAATTTAAAGGAGAAGAGTTTAGTATAGCTCTTGGTTTCAAGGGATTCAGTTCCTGGTTCTCCATCTGCATGGCAGGTACATCATGGCAGAAGGGCATGGCAGAGCAGAGCTGCTTAGGACATAGTAACCAGGAAGCAAAGCAGGGGAGCAGAACCACAGAGGAGATGGCAAGGGACCAGATGAAATACCCAAAGTGTGTCTCTATGACCAATCCAGATACACCCAATCCAGAAGTATACTCACCAGTCTTGTGGGTAGCTCCCAAGCCAATCAAATTGACACAACCAAGCATAACCATTACACTGGAATTGAATTTATATGCCCTTGAAATGAAGTAATTATCCAGATTTTTCAAGTACAAATATCCAGTTGACTCAGCATAAAATAATAAGAATACCATCTTTTCCCTCATTGTACTACCAGGTCCTCTACTACACTTAATTCATGTATTTTAGTGCCATTGATCACTCTTCCTCAATTACTCTGTAATACATCTTGGTATCTGGTTGTGAAAATCATTTCTTTTGTTCTTCTTCAAGATAATCTTGGCTATTCTTAGCCCTTTATGTTTCCACAGGAATATTAAAACTTACTTGTCAATTTACAAACACACACACAGATTTTGATTGGGAATTAATTGAATTAATAGCTAAATTTAGGGAGAGCTGACATCTTTACAATTATGAAAAGGATTTACTTTGTTTTGATTGAATCCGAGAGAACTTGTACTTATTCAACTTTTATTGATTCATTCAACAAATATTTATTGGACTTATATTAGTTGAATGGCAAGTTGATAGCTGCAGAGTTTTGAGATAAATGAAGAAAAGTAGAAATATCACATTAAATAGCCTACCAAGATAAGTAACAAAGCCTAGAATTTTTTCACTGCATTACTTAAGGTCCAAAAGTACAAAAGATTACACTAAAAATCTAATATTGGAGTATGTTTGGTGATAAATTCTGAAGATGATTAACAAATAAGTTTTTCCAGGATGGAGGGTTTTTTCAGTTAAATACTACAGAAAATGATTGGAATGTTGTGGCTAAAAAGTGGCTGACATTACAAACTATTAAATTTAAGCTGGCTAGGAAATAAAGAGAGTGAGAGAAATGAAGATGCTAAGGTGTAGAAGGACTTGAAGTCCAAGAACAGGTACTATGAGTGAGTGTAGCAAACCCTAATACCTGAAGTGATCTGAAAGTGGAATGTTGAATTTAATATTTACATGGTGTGCACATCTAAGATACTGCACATTCCGACAAATTTATGAGGCTGGATGAGAAATTACTAATGATGAGGAGCCCAAGGAAATTAGAGGTAGAAAATTGAAAGTTGAAGCAAAATAACTTGATGAAAAACCTAGTGTAGAGGAGAAGGATGGTTAGTCAAGTGTCTAAGCAATCAATAAATGATGGAAGCAACCTAAGGATGGATAAAAGGCAGTGTCAAGGAAGGACACTCATTTTCTGTATCAGTGGCATGACCTGAAAGAGCAGCAGGGTACACAAGTGTAGAGGAACAATGAAGTACTGGTGGATTGGGTGGTGAAGACACGTGGCACTACCTTGATCCTGCAACACATGAGATAAGCAGTGTTCACTGGAGAAAGGTGAATCACTTCATTTAGGGATGAACCAAGGCTCAGTTAAGGGATAGATGAAAAAAAAAGAAACCATGCAAGATTTGAGGGTGTGAGAGCATGTGTTAACCAGGGGCAAAACATCCAGGAGACATAATAGAAAAAAAATCTTTGAGGAAAATATCTTGGTATGGAAAAGACCATAATTATATGATCAAAACCATCCATGACCCTGGACAAATAGATGAAAGTGCTCATCACTTTGCCTTAGTGCCACAGTTAGAATGGGTTCTGAAGCTACTTTACTGGATTCACATAGTGTGGTATACACATTCTACAAAGTGAATCAATTTCATTTTATTTCAGCCTCTAAATAAGAGATAAGCATAAAACCCAGGTAGAATTTTTTTTGAAAAAAGATATGGTAATCCAGCATGGAAAAAGTGTACCTTGACCTATTACAATTGCCTTACATGTTTTATATGTTCTTTGGCCTATTAGTCTAGTTTTTGATCTGTATATATAATAATTAACTTTATAAGGTCATATAAGATAAATTAAACTGATGTTGTAAAAATAAAAAAGGGATGGGGAGAAAGAGAAAAAAAGAATTGAAATATCTCATGTACACGTACCTATTCTCTACAATGAAAGTAATCATTATGTACTGTAAACATATACTAATAAAAGTAAAAAAAAAGAAATTTTTTTGAAATACTATAAACAACATTTTTCATACTTTGTACCTTGTGAAAATGATCCATTTTACGTGTAGTATTGATAATATGCACATAAAGAGTAGTCATTACTGGCTTCTAAATCTTAAATCTCATGTACCTATTTTGTTCTGTAATGAAAGTCATTTATACACTCTGTTTCTTCAAGTACATCTTAAAGAAAATATATTAACTGATGTGTCTACTAAAAGTAGTTTTATCAGTAGTAAGCCTGATGGTTGGGTTTCATGTCTTTAAGAGGTCATTCTGGGGCCATTGATTTAGCTCGTTGGTTCTGTTGCCTGCCTCAAAAGTGCAAGGTCCAGAGTTCAATCCCTGGTACAAAAAAAAAAAAAAAAGAGAGAGATCATTCTATCTCTGTCTTACTTCAAACTATTTATTTAAAGCAACTGAAGAATAAGAAATACAACTTTTCAGTTCATTATATATTAAGAATTAGTTTTTTTGGACACCCTACCGAGGTCCCCAGTCACGTGGAACATGCCGAATCAGCCTGCTGCAGGCAGGCAGGTCTGTGCATGCCCCATCGAGGTCCTGAGTCACATGGAAGACACCGAATCACCTCACTGCAGACAGGCGGGTCTGCCCACACCCTACCGAGGTCCCCAATCACAGGGAACACACACCAAAAAAGCCTGCTGCAGACAGGCAGGTCTGTACATGCCCTACCAAGGTCCTGAGTCAGGCGGAAGATGCCTAATCACCCCGCTGCAGACAGGCAGGTCTGCCCATGCCCTACCAAGGTCCTGAGTCACACAGAACATGCAAAATCAGCCCACTGCAGACAGGCAGGTCTGTGCACGCCCTACCGAGGTCCTGAGTCACACTGAAGACACCGAATCACCCCGCTGCAGACAGGCAGCGACCTGATTCCACACTACAAAGACGCAGAGAACACCAGACCACCAGACCAAGGTACTGAGTCCTGCTGTTCCAGGCCCAGAGGTAGGGGCTTCTGAGCCATCGTCCCACTGCTCCTGGTATAGAGGAAGGGGCTTCCTGGTCACCATCCCTCCCGCTGCTCCCAGCCCAGAGGAAAGGGCTTTTGGGCCACCTTCTGTCCCACTGCTTCTGGCCCAGAGGAAGGGGCTTCTGAGCCACTATCCCACTGCTTCTGGTCCAGAGGAAGGGGTTTCCCGGACACCATCCCTCTGGCTGCTCCCAGGCCACAGGAAAGGGCTTTTAGGTCACCATCCCTACTGCTGCTCCTGGCCCCTGTCCCACCTCACCCAGCACAGAGGAGGTAATTTCTGCACATGCTAACAGCCCCCAACCCCAGTCAAAAGGAGAAAACACATAAATAAGTCTCAAAACCAGACTCCCAGATCACCTACAGCAACCCCAAAGGGAAATGAGATGGAACACTCTGATACTCAACCACTTGGACCCACTGAACTGGCAACAAAAGGGGATCTGGAAAAAATGAAATCAGAAATAATTTCTCAGAAAACAGGAGAAATTGTGCCCCTAGTGCAAGACATGATTAATAAATCTAGAGAGGAGCTCAGGAACATGATGGAATCCCAACATAAGAAACAAATGGAATCCATAAAACAGATGCAAATAGATTTCCAGGACATGAAAAACTCCATTGAAAGTCTACACAGCAGAATGAGCCAATGTGAGGACAGAATTTCAGATATAGAAGATAAGATTGCAATTAGTAACTAGGAAAAGAAAAATTGCTTCAAAATTGTAAGGGAATATGAGAAATCAATCCAGCAGCTGCTAGATGATGCAAAGAAGAATAACATAAGACTGATTGGGCTCAATGAAGAAACAGGAGAGAGTGCAGATGACATAAAAAAAAAAAAAATCTCTTCACAGAAATAATGGCAGAAAACTTCCCAAGCAGGGGAAAAGAGCTTGACAGACAGATAAGTGAGGCATATAGGACTCCAAAGAGCCTTGATCAAAAAAAATCTACACATAGGCATATAATTGTTAAGATTCCAGAAACACAGCAGAAGAACAAAGTTCTCCAAGCCGTCAGAGAAAAGAAACAAATCACATACAAAGGAAAGCCCATCAGAATCACAGCAGTCTTCTCAACACAAACCATCTAGGCAAGAAGAGCTTGGAGTGACATATTCCAAGCCCTAAAAGAAAACAGAATCCAACCCAGATTGATGTGCCCTATAAAAAACTATCTTTCAAAATGGATGGAGAAATAAGATACTTTCATGACAAAGAGCACCTTAGGAACCTCATGAATACCAAACCAGCACTCCAAAGAATTTTACACAATATCCTAGGAACAGATATTGAGGATCACAAAACCAGGAAGCAAAGCAGAATGAACCTTTCTGGCATGACAAGAAATTAAATGTAAAGGGGGAGAACCCAACAAAAAGAAAAAGTCATGGCAATGATAAGTCAGTACATTTCAGTTATAACCATCAATGTTAATGGTCTCAATTGACCAATCAAAAGAAATAGACTGGCAGAATGGGTCAAGAAGCAAAATCCAACAATATGCTGCATACAAGAAACACACTTAATTCAAAAGGAAACTCATAGACTGAAAGTTAAAGGGTGGAAAACAATACTGCATGTGACAGGATCCTGAAAAAAAGGAGGAGTAGCTATCCTCTTTGCAGATCAAGTAGATTTCAAACCAAGACTGATTAAGAGAGATGAAGAAGGACACTACATCCTTGTAAAGGGAACAATCCAAGAGGAAGAGATGACAATCATAAATATCTATGCACCAAACACTAGTGCATCCAACTATATAAAACAAATACTAACAGACATGAAAAGTCATATATGCACTAATACAATTGTAGTGGGGGACCTCAACACCACACTGTCACAAATAGATCAACTAGACTAAAAATAAGTAATGAAATATTAGAACTCAATCGAACTCTTGAACAAATGAACTTAACAGATGTTTACAGAGTCTTCCACCCCACAAAATCAGAATACACATTCTTCTCAGCTGCACATGAGTCATTCTCCAAAATAGACCACATACTCACTCATAGAACATGTTTAAGTAAGTGCAAAGGAATTGAAGTTGTCCCCTGTACATTATCAGACGGTAGTGCGGTGAAATTGGAGATCCATAGCTAAAGAAACTCAAAAACTTTCATAAACACATGGAAATTGAACAACACACTTCTGAATAACCAATGGGTCACAGAGGAAACTAAAGAAGAAATCAGACAGTTCCTTCAATTAAATGACAATGACAATACAACATATCGGAATCTATGGGACACAACAAAGGCAGTCTTACGAGGGAAATTCATAGCAGTGAAT
Organism: Heterocephalus glaber; assembly: GCF_053883595.1. Classification (NCBI taxonomy): domain Eukaryota; kingdom Metazoa; phylum Chordata; class Mammalia; order Rodentia; family Bathyergidae; genus Heterocephalus; species Heterocephalus glaber. Next base: position 13,777,282 of record NW_028258344.1, read on the forward strand.
ATGCATATTAGGAAAACAGAACGAGCCCAATTAAACAATCTGATGCTGAACCTCAAGCTTCTAGAAAAAGAAGAGCATGACAACCTCAAAGCTCATACAAGGGAGGAAATTATAAAGATCAGAGGAGAAATCAATGCAATGGAGACTAAGAGAATGATACAAAAAATCAATGAAGCCAAGAGTTGTTTCTTTGAAAGAATCAACAATATTGACAAACCTTTAGCCAACCTTGTCAGAAAAAGGAAAGAAAAGGCCCAAATCCATGCAATTAGGAATGAAAAGGGTGAAATTACAACAGACCCAGCAGAAATCCAGACAATTATCAATGCCTACTTCCAAAACCTATACACCAATAAGATGGACAACACAGAAGAAATGGACAGATTCCTAGATACATATGAATTACCAATGAAGAAGACCTAAAACTTCTGAACAACCCAATATCAACCAATGAAATTGAAAATGTAATGAAAAACTTATCAACTAAGAAAAGCCCAGGCCCTGATGACTTCACTGCTGAATTCTACAAGACATTTAGAGAGGAACTACTGCCACTACTGTTTAAAGTCTTCAATGAAATTGAAAGGGAAGCAATACTCCCAAATTCATTCCTGGAAGCAAGCATCACCTTGATCCCCAAAGCAGAGAAAGACCCAACTGAAAAAGAGAACTATAGGACAATCTCACTAATGAACATAGATGCAAAAATCCTTCATGAGATAGTGGCAAACAGAATGCAGAAGATCATAAAGAAGATCATACACCCTGATCAAGTGGGATTCATCCCAGGGATGCAGGGATGGTTCAATATACAAAAATCAATTAGTGTAATACACTATATCAATAGAGCCAAGGACAAAAACCATATGATTATCTCCATAGACACAGAAAAAGCATTTCACAAAATCCAACTTGCATTTATGATAAAAACCCTACAAAAAATTGGAATAGATAGATGGTCTCTACCTCAAACTGACAGAAGCCATCTATGAAAAACCAACAGCCAATATCATCCTAAATGGTCAAAAACTGAAATCCTTCACAATCAAATCAGGAACAAGACAAGGAGGTCCACTATCACCACTCTTCTTCAATATAGTTCTGGAAACATTAGCCACAGCAATTAGACAAGAGAAAGAAATAAAAGGAATAAAGATAGGTAATGAAGAAGTCAAATTGTCATTATTTGCAGATGACATGATACCCTATATAGAAGACCCCAAGAACTCCACCAAAAGTCTTCTAGACTTAATAACCAAATTCAGTCAAGTAGCTGGTTACAAGGTCAACACACAAAAATCAATAGCTTTCCTCTACACCAATGACAGACTCACTGAGAGAGAAATAGGGCAAATAATTCCTTTCACAATAGCATCCAAAAAACTGAAATACCTAGGAATCATCCTAACCAAAGAAATCAAAGACCTCTTCTCTGAAAACTATGGCACTCTGAAAAGAGAGATTGAAGATGATATCAGAAAATGGACAGACATCCCCTGCTCCTGGGTAGGAAGGATTAATAGAGTGAAAATGGCCAGACTTCCAAAACTGCTATATAGATTTAATGCAATTCCAATTGAGATCCCAGCAGCATACTTCATAGACCTCGAGAAAACAATCCAAAAATTCATTTGGAACAAGAAGAGACCCAGAATAGCAACAGCAATTCTAGGTAACAGAGACATGGCAGGGGGTATCACAATCCCCAACCTGAAACTCTACTACAAAGCTACTGTGATAAAAACAGCATGGTACTGGCAAAGAAACAGACTTGAGGACCAGTGGAACAGATTAGAAGATGCAGAAACAACCCCAGACACACTCAGCCATCTCATCTTCAACAAAGGAGCCAAACACCCTCACTGGAGGAAAGATAGCCTCTTTAATAAATGGTGCTGGAAAAATTGGGCTTCAACTTGTCAAAGATTAATACTAGACCTATATCTCTCACCATGCACTAAACTAAAATCAAAATGGATTAAAGATCTAAATATTAAAATAGAAACTCTGAACCAGTTGGAACAGAGGTTAGGTAGAACCCTTGAAGACATCGGTGTAGCAAAAGATTTTATGAACAAAACCTCAGTTGCCCATGAACTAGAACAAACAATCAACAAATGGGATCTCTTCTTATTAAAAGGCTTCTTCACAGCAAGAGAAACCACCAGCAGTGTGAAGAGACAACCCACAATGTGGGAAAAAATCTTCACCTGCTCTTCCTCAGACAAAGGTCTACTATCTAGAATCTATAAAGAACTTAAAAAGATCAGACCTCCCAAATTTAAAGTCCCAATCCAAAAATGGGCATCTGAAATGAACAGACATTTCTCAGACAAAGAAGTAGAAATAGCAAATAAATACATGAAAAAATGTTCAACATCACTGGTCATTCGAGAGATGCAAATGAAAACAATGCTGAGATTCCACTTCACTCCAGAAAAAGTGGCTACTGTCATGAAATCAACCAATAACCAATGCTGGCGGGGCTGTGGGGAAAGAGGAACCCTGCTCCACTGCTGGTGGGAGTGTAGACTGGTGCAACCACTGTGGAAATCAGTATGGAGATACCTCAAAGAACTAGAACTGGAAGTCCCATTTGAACCAGCTATTCCACTGCTGGGGATCTTCCCCAAAGAATTAAAAGAATCATACCACAGTGATATATGTGCACCCATGTTCATAGCAGTGCAGTTTGTAATAGCTAAAACTTGGAAACAGCCCAAATGCCCATCAACTGGAGACTGGATCAAGGAAATGTGGGGTTTTTTATAAAATGGAGTACTACTCAGCCATAAAAAATGAGAAATTAGAGACATTTATAGCTAAGTGGATGCACATTGAGGGAATACTCTTAAGTGAAATAAATAGGACACACATGTGTAAATACCGAATAGTTTCTCTGGTGTGAGAAACTGAAAGTGTAAATAAGGACTAAATGTATAATAGGTAATGTGAAATAGGAAGAAAAGGGGCAAAGGGGAAGGAAGTGGGAGGGCTAGGGGAAAGGATAGAAGGGAATGGGATTAATATGAGCAAATGGAAAAATAGGAACAAAATCTTTGTAAATAGGGAGGACTGGAGGGGTTGAAGGGAGGGCTGGGCAAGGGTGAAAAATAAGAACCAAGAGAGACTATGTAAAGGTGCAAATTTCCAATGATGAATGTCATTATATTGTATACCTAAAATGTACCAATGATTAGAATGAATAATCGATAATGTAAAATAGGAAGAAAAGGTCTAAAGGAGTAGGGGTAGTGGGCGGGGCAGGGTAAAGGAAAGAAGGGAAAGGACAAAATGATGAGAAATGGAAATAATGGAAATAAAGTCTTTGTAAATAGGGAAGGGTGTTGGGGGTGAAGGGGGGGCTAGGAATGGGGAAAAAATAAGAACCAAGATGCATCATGTAAAGGTACAACTCCCAATGAGAAATGTAATTGTGCTGTATACCTACAATGTACCAATAAAAGAATTTAATACAAAAAAAAAAAAAGAATTAGTTTTTTTGAGAAAATTTTAAAAATCTAAAAATTATCTTCCATAGGTAAACAAAGTTTGGCAGTGAGTTAGAAACAAAGAGGACTGACATAAATTAATTTCATAAAAAATAAGAAAGTCCTATAATATGTTCATGTGTATCTTTTTGTATGCTTTTCATTTTTAAAGATAATGCTTGTCTTTTTTCTCAATATACCATAAGAATAATAATAGTGTTTGGAAAGATTTTTTTTTTCCTCCAAACAATGTTGAGTGAAAACTCTACTCTCACAGTGAGACAATCTGCTTTATCATTCATTACTCCCTTCAGTAAAAATCAGCCAATACATTTTAACATGCACTCTTTATACATGGTCTTGGGCTTTCTATTATGAAACAAGTAAGTGCAGAAAGATGTTATTTTCTTTTGGTATTTAACAGGAGCTATAAAGTTAGGAAAAGCCCAAGAATCTACTATTTGAGGCACAATTATCTTTACCACATACTAACTTTGTTTTTTTTTTCTCTCCTCACTGAAAAAAACAACAAACCAGCAAGCTGGTGGGAGTGCTCACCATGCTGGACTGGGGGCTGGGTCAAGGGCTAAGAGAATGGGCTTTTGTTAGCTATCCCTTTTTTGTTTTCTTACAGGCTGGTCTTGACTATTACTTCCTTCTTTGTGCCTTATCTGTGGGTGAAATAATCTTCTGGAAAACTGAAGGGTAGCTTGACCTCTCATTTATCTCTTTCCAGAGCCCACTGTCACCAGACCGATGAAAAGTAGGGAAAAAGGTCCGTCACCAGAGCCTGTTAATTCAAAGATTGCTGTCTGACTCGTTTTGTTTTTAGAGTATAGACTTTCTTTCAGTTAAGTGAACAAATTATTTTCTTTCTGTCCAGTTCAGGCTATACAATGATTAGGGTCCTGAAGAGTAAATTAGGCTGTGATGACTGTGGTAACTGAGAAGTCTTATTAAAATAAGACTTTCCTTCTAAGTGTCACTATGTGTACCAGAGCCAACTGTTCATGACAGCATGGAGAAACAGAACTGAATTGATAAGGCTCCATTTAGATTTATCCAAATCCAGGGGGAAAATGAGCTGATATATGAACAAACCAGGCAGCATGGATCTGTGGAGACAAAGTTGACCTTTGATTGGAATGCATAAATCAAATATTTGCCAAAATTTCGAATTTCTTCCTGAAGTTTTCTTTCCTTTTCTTCCCTTTTTTTAATCTTTCCAAAAATGAAAACAGCATTTTCCAATATTCTCTTTCTTCTACAAATCAAAGTAATTGAGTGATGTAAATATATCTGTTATTGTAGAATATGTGCATAGGAACCTTCTATTTAAACCAAGATTGTTAACAGTGGAAAGTGTACTAAAGAATCTCATAGCCAGTGTTATCTTTCTAGTGTAGGGGATGTAGAGAGATGGGGTAAAGATGAAAACTATGAGCGTGGCCCAAAATAACAATAAAGATCTTTACAAATTGAAATGAGAAAAAAATACAGCAACATTATTCTTTTAGGGAGAGGGAGCTCAAAAAATACATTATCCCAATTTACGAAATTTTATATATTTTTTCTCATCCATTTTCAACACTGGCTATTTCTGAGTGGCACGATCACGATAGATTTTTATTTTTTATTCATTTTTTTAAAGTAAATGTTATTTTAATAACAAAAATTATATTCTATTATTTCTAATACATGTTTGTTTATGCCTTCATCTTCTCAAATATACTTTTTTAAATTTTAGTTTTAATATGTATGTAAGATAGTAACACTATGGCCAAGTTAAAATATAGAATAATTCTAAACTTGAAATATTTTTTAAAGTGTATTGGTGATTTTTAATTGTAGCAATTTTTATATTTACTTGCAGAAAAAATCATTTTAAACTTTAAAATGAGAATAAAAACAAAAATCAGTAGCAATTTATGTCTTTTAAACATAGCCTTGTGTCTGTTTCTAAGAAGCAATTTTCTTTTTAGTGACCACTGCAAAATAATAAAAATTTCTGTCATAAAAATGTACTTTGTGTGTCTCTTGGGCAATTAGTTGAGTCACTGCCCTAAGAAAGAGAAGACCAGAGTTCTCAGAAAAGCCCAGTGTCGACTCACCAACATTTACAGCCCGGCTGTCCTCCTCCATGCTTTTCTTAAGAAAAAAAACTCTTACATTCATCTCAGCCACATATACTGGATAGAAAATAAGCAGCTTCAATATCTTCTAGATGGAAAAAAATGTCTAAAATCATAATCGTACATACACTTTAAATACAAGGTCTTATTAGAGCACTTTTTTTGTCTGTGTTTTCAAAGCACAAGGCTAGACATTTTGTTCATATTTGAAACATAAGCATCATTGACATCAGGGTCATTTTCCACATTCATAAAGTGCATCTAATGAATTTATCTTTATTTTAATAGTATATCTACCTTCCTACCACAAAACTAACAAACTTAAATTCAAATGAAACCAGATATAGATATAGATATAGATATAGATTAGATATAGATATAGATATGGAAAAATAAAAAGGAGGAGGGGGGAGAAGGGAATTAAAATGTGCTATGTACATATACCAGTCCCCTATAGTGAATGTGGTCATTATGTACTACAAACACACACTAGTAAAAGACAAAAATCATATGGTTTTTCTTATGAGAAACTCAAAATATAAATAAAGAGCAAAACATAAGATAAATAATAGGAAGTAGAAAGATAGCTGTTCTGCAAATGGGAAAGGAACTGAGAGATGGAAGGAAGAGGGTAGAAGAGGGAAAGGAATGGAAAAGGTATTAAGATGTGTTATACACATGTATCAGCTCCACACAAGGAATGTAAACATTATGTACTGCAAACATTTACCAATAAAAAAAGTAAAAAATAACCTAATATATTTTTTTAATTTTTTATTGGTAAATGTTTTATATATATATATAGTGTTAAACATAAATGTTATATATAGTGAATTATATATGACAGCATATATTTGGATGCAAACAAGGGTAAATATTTTGTTTCAAAGATTTCTTATTAATATTAATTTACTACTGGCTTTCTTTTTAAAGTTCAATATTTAGGAAAGTCTACTCCTTATGAATCTTCTCAACCAAGTGAGTACTGGTGGTGCATCTTATAACTGCTCAAGCACTGCAGTGATGCAGAAGAATGTTTGATGTGGTCTCTAAACTCAAGAAAGATCCATGCTAATTGGGGGAGAAGAAAATAACACCCGTGAAAACAATTAAGTAACATGACAATAAACTGTATGTAATTTCTAATAAACTCTGTACCAATTCAGAGGAGAAAATAGTCTGTATACCTTGTGGCTATATTTCTCAATGTGTATTCTAGTGTGGTAATCCAAGCTCATCAAATTTCTTTACTGTACTCTTTAATATATTAATAACCCCTATGTGTCTAAGAAAATATAGTAGTGCATTAATGTTCCTATTCAAACAAAATGTTTTTTGGGTGCCCAGTATATGTCAGGCACCAGGAATTTGGCACTAAATAAAGTAAGGCTGCCCTTCACGTGGGGATTTTATGTAGAGTCAGATTAACTCTCATTAATAGGTCACAAGTGAGGAAAACAAAGAAGAAGCTGAATGAGAATGAGAAAAAAGAGCAAGAGGCAGAGACAGGAATGCATGTGGCATATTTCAGGAATGACAAGGGGTTCCCAGGCCTAGAGCAGAGGAAAAGGAGAGGAACCATTGAGCTACAAGAAGGATATTGGTTTCCAAATACTTTACTCTCTCTCCCCTTCTTGAGAGAATCCTGCAAGCCTGAGGGAAAGCAGAATATGCTGGCCAAGGACGGTCCAGGCAGCAGAGGTTAGATGTACTCTAGATGTCGGAACATGGGTTGGAGTACGTGGTTGACCTTGTTAAGAAAGAACATTCCAGGAAGCAGTGACAGAATGAACTGAGACCCACAGGAAGGACTGAATAACAGGTGGTGAGATAAGAATGCCAGAACGAGACCTGAGAGTAGGCGGTTATGTGATGGAGTTTATTTATGCAAACTAAATATCTAGAACATTGATGGAATTATTTGTTTTCAAGCTGAAAATATATTTTGCTAAGATTAATGTGGGGCTTGAGTTAGCCAGAAACTGGTTTCATTTCTCCTACTTTGAGTGTGCATGTGCCTTTTCATTCAATAGACTGAAGTTAAATCATAGGCTCTTTCTCTTGGGGAACAAAATACAAATATTGTTCACAATGATTTATATGGATAATTTATTTAACTCATTCAACAAATCATCTAGTCAGTGAGCCAGTCAGTTGCGATTTACTAAACACCTACTGTGGAGAAAATACACTGGCAAATACTGTGTGGGTTATAGAACTCTTAGAGACCCAGTCACTGCCCTCATTCTTCCAGGGAGCATAAAAAGATTGACATTTACTTTTTAGAAAAAAATTAATGTACCATGATAGGTTACAATTTCAGCTGGCTATCACTCCAGAATTTTCAAGGAAATGACATTCAGTGTCTGAATAAAAACTCCAAGAATGTCAGGCAACTCAAATATATATTATGTTACTGTCATGGGGTGAATATAAACAAGTCTAAAAAAACTAAAGACTTACTTGATGGTGAGCTGGGGTTTGTCTATTAAGGCTTTGTAATAACATTTGATCGATAAAAGGAGGAGGAAGAGGAAATTATGAGCATTTTATTTTGACTAAATTTGGAAAATAAAAATTATGTATTTGGCAGCATATACTCTGCAATTCTGCTATCAAGTCCTGCTCATTCAGGAAAAGTGGTTTTCAGGAATACAAATTCCTAAAATCAACGCCACTGACAAAGCAGCTTCAACTCACTGCTTCCATATTTTCAACAATTAAGAACACCAAAACATATGAAACCTACTCATTTCACTGTATGTGTGGGCTGCTCATCTTTCTTTTTTTCCTTCTTTGCTGTCTTGCTCATATCATGCTTTTAGAACATTGTCTCTGACATGAATGACCTCTTTGAATTTTCCTTGGTATAAGGCATTAGTCTCTGGAAAAAAGATGCATAGGAGCAAATGAATCTTGTCCAAAGGAAGGCTAGTGAGCGTCTTGCCGTAACCACCTCCATCTTGTGAGTTAACTGCAGGGAGAGAGAGGGGCTGGAAGGCAAGTGTTTTCTCTGCATTCCTACAGTCTCGGGGGACCACTCTTCTTCCAAAATGGGCCAATATGTGCAGGAACATCACAGAGTTCATTTTGTTTAATAAGAGTTTAACTATATCATAATTTTATTTCAACTCTAACTTCCTATAATTATTGTCAACATTGCTCATTAAACATGAAATTTTTACTGCCTACTGGTTTTTAAACTTTAGTCATGAGTTCATATATTTCCTTAATTAGTATTTTGATTTTTAAATGCTATCACTTTATGCATTTCTTCAAGTATACTGTGAGTATTTTGAAGAGATAAAGATTCAAAATAGATTGGGGGCGGGAGGGAGAGAGAGACTAAAGAGAGAAGAGAGAAAAGACAGAAGAGAGACTTTTTCCAGAATCTAGTATTAACTAAACTACAGGAGTAGTTTATAACTAAAATACAGAATGTATTCAGATTTCACCATTTTTTCATTAGGATCCATTTTTTGTTCCCAAGATCCGATCAAGGATCTCAATTTATATTTGGCGGTCATTTCTCGACCCTCAACTTTATTGGGTCTTTTGACTGTTGAGAAAGATGCTTGTGATGGCTCTGGTTCTGAAACAGTTTCATTATTCCACATGAAGAAAGTGTCAGTTGGTTCTTTTTCCACTAACTGATATTATTTTTACCTTTCAACTTACTGTCTTTTCAGAGTAAGTTATTAATCTCATCCAGCATTCTCAAGATTTCAGAAGGTAAGCCTGAATGTGCAAAATGGAAGTGCTGATTTTCCTCTCTTCCCCTTAAAATCATCCCCACCTGGAAAACCCTCCATATGGTAACCAGAGCATGTTTTTGCAGAGAAAATCTTTGTGTATTCTGAGCTAGTGCCAGGAATGATTTTTAGGAGGTTTAGTAAGTGTAGGGAACTGAAGTGGGTCCTGAGAAAGCAACACTTATCTGCAGGAAACATGGCTCTATGGTATTATATGATTTCCATTCTTCTATTATCAGTAAAAAATGTTAAGATCTTTGGCTCATTCCTGGGTGCAGACTCACTCCAGAGTGTATTTTTCCACCTTGAACTTTAGAGTGATTATCATCTCAGAAGCTTATGAGCACAAAAGTGAAGTCTAGGGCACATCTTGGCACACAACCAAGGGTCACCAAAATGTACACCTGACCCTTTGTGATCGACTCCTATTGAGACAATTGGCACTTTAAGGCCAACAAGAATTGTGAAACATGCTTTTGGTCTCCTATGTGCCAGGTTTTCATGGGTAACTGCTGAGCAGATGTCTCAAGTGAGACATTCAGCCTGGATAGCAATTGTGAACTGCTGAAAGCCTTCTCCTTCAGAGGAAATTTTGGAAGATGTCTTTCCTTCCTACTGTTTAAGCACGGCAGATTGTCAAATTATACATGGCAGATGGATTATAGTTTGTCCTTTTAGTGACAGGAAAAGCTGTTTCTATATCTTGGCAAAGACATCCATTTACATCAAGATAGGATTCTACTGCTCCTCAGTTATATTTGAGAAGATGGTTTTTGATCTTTTTAAATCAGTGATTATAAAGCTTTTTCATTATATTATGTCTCATTTAGATAACTGGTTTTCATTAATGTATTATACTAAAAATGCTATAGGCTTCCTATAATTACATGCTAAGACTTGGCATATATTTGCTCAACGGTGTAGTCTTTGTAGTGTATAGGAAAATTGCAAGATAGATAAAATTTTCATTGTGAATCATTCTGTCATTATTGGGAAATTGTTCTATTTATTTAAAAGCAAAAGGCAAATATAGCGTTTTTCTTGCTGTTAAAGCTATTACAGAAACTGAGTGTCTATTCTTTTAGTTTTTCTCTTTTTTCTTAAACTGTTATGCCTCAATATCTTTCTTGCTCTGTTCCCCTTGTCTTTCATATTTTCTCTTTGTTCTTTCAGGTGCAATCTTTGATTTCTTCCCCCAAAAGTTAATCTTCAAGGAGTCTTGACCTGGCTTTGGGTTGGGTAGATAAACTTCAAAGTATTGTCATTGAACTTTGTCATATGTTGAATGAATAAATGAAATAAAAATGGTATCAAAAATCGTGTTTCATAATTATGAATAAAGCTCTTGCATGCTCTCACCTCTTCGTCAATTCAATTTTTCCTTATAATCTGTTCTTTCCTGGAGAAAATAAAACTATTTTCAGCATGAGAAGCAAAGTCTTATGAGTACACCTGCTCTTCCCTCCATTCCCTAGTGTTCAATGTGTTACTATCCTTCTGGAATTTCCAATTGTGTCTCTGCTGTTTTCTTCAAATAGCCAGTGGATCCTGCCAGTCTGCTGGGGCCTGCTTCTTCTTTTTCTTCACTTCTATCATGGCCCAATGAATGCTTGCTCATTTCCAGACATCCAGACCCTGGAAATAGTTGCTTCACTGTTTTTACTACCCCTGGTCTTTTTCTTACTCTGCACCCCTCCACTAAACTGTCCTTGTAAATTCCTGCTTTGATCTTGAAAGTTGCTTGCTCAGAATCATTCACTCCTCTCAGAAACCTTAGTATGATGGTCATTTACAGAGACAATGATCAAAGAAGACAGAGAGTCTTCTGCTTACTAAGCAAGAAGTTCAGTTCCCTGACCTAGACCAGCTCCCAGTTTCCCTACCATGCTCAGTCTGCTTTCCACTGCAGGCCAGCTTCTCCTACTCATTCATGTTCCTATAAAGCAACTCCAATTTATGTATACTCCCAGAATCCATCAGGTGTTATTGTTCTCATCTCCTTGGAGCTCGTTAACCTTATTGTCTCCTGAAGTTGAAAGGAGACCATTTTCTCTTTAAAATTGAACTTAGTTCCTTCATAGAAAAATAATAAGCAACAAAATTCAAATTAGATCAAAGAACATCTAATATCATTTTAGAGAGATCTTGGTATTATGTCCAGGTCTCAGCAGCTGCAAATACCCACTGGGAGGTAGTTACTGAGACTTTTCCTCTTGTGTGTCACTGTGGTCCTATGCACGGAGACCTCAGGTACACCCATGCTTTAGGATGTCACATGCATGCTAAACAAATTCCAGGCAGGAGTCTTTAGTTATACTGCTACCCTTTTCCTCCTAGCTGTTGTACATAAGAAAGTTACTTTTGGCTGTGCACTAACAACACTCTGACTTCCAATTGCCTGTATTATTGTTGCTAATAATCCAAATACTATTCCTAACAACACACTTTCATTCTACTCTTCCAGCTTCTTCTCCTTCCCCATGGTACGATTAATGCCATCAGGGCCTCTACAGTTTTGCTTTCTACTTGTAACGTCTGCGTGCCTTCTTTTTTCCTTGCTGTTCTCAACTCATCTTTCAAACTTCAATCCCTCTCCCAATCTTCTCTAAAACCTTTCTTATCTTAGTCCATAATGGTTGCTATGGTTTGAATGTCTCCCCCAAAGTTCACGTTAAAATTAAACTAGCATAGTGATACTAAGAGGTGGAAACCTTAAGAGGTGATTGAGTCATGAAGGCTCCACTCTCAAGAATGGATTGTTGCTATTGTCATTAGAGTGGGTTAGCTATTACAGGAGTGGCTTTGTGATAAAACCGAGCAGTCTCACATGTGTTCTTTTGTCCCCCTCTCCCCCTTCTAATGCAGTCTCATGACGTGATGCCTCCATCATGTTATGACGCAGAAAGATGTATCCCTTCCATCTTGAGCCTTCAGCATCCTGAAAGATACATTTCTTTTCTTTATAAACTGCCCTGACTGTGGTATTGTTATAGCAGTGGAAAATGAACAAAGACAATGGCATACTTGTAACTTACAGCTTCTATTAATTTACCATTTTTGTTGTGCATGTCATTGAATTAAAAATTTAAAATGTCAATAATTTTTCTTTGTTATACCTTATTCTCTTACCTACCAGTATGGTATATTACCAAAACATATTGTAAAATCCAATGTTTTACACCCCTTGATCTTAGAGATCCTTGAGGGACAATAGTATTATGAAATTCCAAATTTTTGCAGATTCTGTGAATTCATTAAAAGACTAAAAATTCCATGAAGACTAAATTGCATATGGCTTACAAATATACATGCTAATAATTTATATACACATAGATGATGTTATTTTTACATATATTGTATGATTAATAAAATTATAATTTATTTAATGTATTATTGAATATAACATAGTTTTTAGACTTTTTCAAACAATGTATATTAAAACTAAACTACTGAAAAGAAATATTCCAGTCATTTTTACTTGAAAGGGGTTGTACTCATTCATCAACTGCATACATGTAAAGGCAAACAAAATACTTTTCCTCTACTTCAGTCTAGTTTCTACAACTTGATAGGAAACTCCCTCTTCAAAGCTACAATGATTATCAGTTGGGGCCTTTCCACAATGAAACACTTGGTAGTTGAGGCCAACTATGTCTTGAATAAATTGCTTAGTTGTTGAATAAATTACCTCTTCCTAACTTCTCAAAGCCTCTTATACAGCTCAGGTCAGAAAGTAGACATACATACTTTCAGGTGGCTCCTCTTCTGTGGGATCAGAGAAGAGAGTTTCCGCCTGTACCACATTTCATTTTCCTGACCTTCCTTTCCATCCTATTCTCAGGGAATTAATGAACTGTAAAAAGTGGAAACTGAGTAGCATTTGCAAAATACCCTGAACAATCAAATATCATTGCTGCACAGGCAGTTGATTGAGTTTGTCAAAGGCCCATTGACCATGAACACTCAAGAAAGAGCAGGGTCATAATTTGCAGATTATGAAGTTAGCAAATGAAGAATGAATCACATTAAAAAAGGAAAAGGAAGATGTCAAGTTTTACACGGAGACAGGCTTCTGGATCTATATATCTGCTCAGGAGACTTCTGCTCTTATGCATGTATCTGGTGACTCATGGTAAATATTAGTGTCCAGCTTCTTCAAAGAATGATTTTGCACATGTCATAAAGCAGAGGTATTAGCCATTAGAGATCAGTGTTTCTCCATTAAGAATTAAAATGTGTTAGAACCAAGACTATATTAGTGATTGTTGAATCAACAAAACATCTCTGTTGCTGACATCTTAATTAGCTCATTAATTATATTTTAATTATCCATTGTCCATAACCTACAATTGTCGGCAACTGAATTTTCAGTCATTGACATTAATTGTGTATTCTGTAATCACTCTCCATCACAGTCTGGAATTCTCCAATACAAATTAGCCAGTGTTACAAGCCAGTGCATTAAGCCAATACACTCTCGTGAGCAGAGTTATAGTGAGTGCCACTTGGACACTTACGATAATTACTTCAGGGAGTAATTTAGAAGGTAGACTCCAGCTAAATTCGGCATTCTTTTTTCACTCAGTCTCTCATTATGGGGCTCCTGCACTGAAATAGTTCCATCAGAAATTTTGACTGTAGTTATATCATCATTTAAAATAAAATTTTAAAAATGTAAAATATAATGTAGCTCTCATGTTAAGTAGAATCTTTGCCAACCAGAAAATAATTGAAGGTTACACTGCCAAATGTCCACAGGGCCAAATCTGTCCTGCCCAATTCCCTGTGTGTGTGATTTGAGACAGGTCAGAAATCCCTCTTTCCAAAAATATCTGTAAAAGTAGCTGTCTGTCACAATTACCTGGACATTATTTCTAAGTCAACACATAAGCACAGTCTGACAAAGGAGTTTTTGATGTGCTTATTTGTATATGACAAGGTTTGAAAAGTTAAAATTACATTGAAAGAACTTTTAACCAGTCCTTTACATTGAAAAATATTTTTAAAAAACAAAATATTTGGACTACTTCACAATATTTGGACTAACCTAGGATATGTGAGTTGTAAATAAGTTTTCAACACTTCCATTAGAATTTTATTTCTTAGGACTTGGAAGGCATTGAAATTCTTAAGAGGCTACAATTAAGATTCAAATCCCCCCAGAAGTATTAATACCTTTAGCATTTATCAATGAACACCTTAGTGAAAAATAGCCCATTACATGTGAGAGTTGTTATGAATTTTCCAAAATGTCAGCAGATGGAAAGTGCCAAAGTGACTTCATTTATTTCACTCTTTTCTCTGAAGCTAAGAAGAAAGTGAAGTAAGGAAATTAGAAAGAAAACTAGCATCTAATTCTTAAATGTTGTCTTATGAAACACACACATGAATGTTTGTGTGTGTATGTGTGTGTATGTGCATGTGTATGTGTATGTGCATGTGTATGTGTATGTATATTCTTAATCTAATCAAACGTGACAGCTCTCCACGGTCAGTAGCCAGGTTTGCATTGCCTATAAATACAGAGGTTAGACAGCTGTAGAGCCACAATTCAGATCGATTACTTTTCCCATTTATTTCAAGCCCTGTGTTCTTCTGATGGTATAGTTCTATATCTGAAAATATTCAGACCAAATCAGAAAACACATTCATCAAGAATGAACAGAAGAGAATCCAGCCCACGAGATGCAAGTTTCTTGATAATAACATCTCAGAAATGGGCTGAATATAAAATATTACATATAAAAATAAATGCATCTACTATGTTTCCTTTCTCCCATTCTCTTATTAAAATAGATGCTTTTTATTTTCCTTGGATAGAATGAAAAATTCTAAAGAGTAGAAACATATTTAAATGATGATAGGTTCTTCATTTCTCAAGTTTCATCCTGCTTCATGTAAGCTTGATTGCGTCAACTTCATTGGTTTGGGAACCACCCAGGGGAATGATAGAGCACACTTCTGGGTATGTCTGGGTGGGTCATGGGGGCCATGATCTTGGGGTCTATGTCTGGTCCCTGGCACCATTTTCCTGCTCTGCTTCCTATCCACTATGAACTAAGCAGCTTTGCTCCAACATATCTTCTGTTGTCCATGATGTTTCTGCCTTGGAGTCAGATCAGCTTGGAGTGAATCCCCTGTGACCATAAGCCAAATTAAACATGTCTTACTTTATATTTTAAGTATCAAATATTGTGTCTGAGTGATAGGAAAGCTGACCAATATAGAAAATTGATGCCAAGAGTAGGGTTGTTGCCACAACTGTACATGATCATGTGGTTTTGGAACTGGCTTTCAAAGGTGTTTGGAAAGATTTGGAGATGCAAGCTAGAGAAGCCTAAGAATGCTATAAGCATAGCCTGGTTGGAATTTAAAAGGCCTGAATGCTGAAAGGAATAAAGACAGTAAAGGCTGGGCTCAGGAGTTTTCAGTTGGGGACAAGGAGTATGTTGGCCTTTGAACTAGGAGCCATTTGTGTTAGACTCTGACAGATAATTTGCCTATATTTGGCCCATGACCTGAGACTTTGCAGGAGACTGAGATTAAGGACAGCAGACTAACTGATCTGACATATGAAATTTCAAAGCAACCTAACATTCGGGCTGTGGCATGAGTATTGCTGATTGCTTTTAGCAGGATTTATAGTGAGAATCAGGCAAAAAACAGAAAAGTATTTAGAAAACCTACATTTTGGCCTACAAAAAAATGTGTAAATTTGGGGTCAAATGAGGGATGGCTGCTGAAGACAATAGTACCATTAAAACAAACAAACAAATACCTGTACAAAGGCAAAAACAAAAATGCCTTAGAGGAATCTCAGGAATCAGGAAAACACACTCCATCAAGACACAAAGGTACAAGAGTATAAACATTTGACTTGAGAAGAGAATCCCTGGAACTGTAGCTGAAGAAGAGTCTTCTAAGAAATTGCTTCCTCAGGATTTATTTCACCATATTCATCCATCTGGGCACTAAAAGGCAACCACTGTAGCCATGGTTCAAGAGGGTCTGCTACTCCTTCCACTGACAGCAGACCTTAACTTTGTCCATGTGATGGTGGTTCTAATAACACGAAGAATGCAAGACTTGTGGGATCAGGAAAGCTTCCAACCAAATTTCAGTGGTAGACCTGGGAGGCCAGATAAGGACTCCCTGAGAGGGAAGTGTATGAAACTGTGGGAATGAAGTCAGTGGTACAGTGGAGACCCCAGGAAGTTGGGGATGCCAGGAATGTGAAATGTCTGCCAAGAAAAACTGAAGGCTGCAAACAGAGTCAGCTCAAAGAGAGGCTCTGTGGGTTACAACTATCAAGGCCAGAGGAGTGGGGCTTCTCAAGCCCTCTGAATGTCACCTCTTACCATCATGTGCCCCAAATACCAGATATGGAGCTACAGGATTTAATGCTTGTCCTGCTAAGATTTGGTCTTGCCTTGGTCTGATTCTCTTCTATCTCCTTTTTTCTCCCTTTTGGAAAGGAAATGTTTACCCTATGTCATTGTAGCTTGGGATTTTGAAACTTATTTTTTATTTTTACAAAAGTTTACAGATAAATGTTTGCCTTGTGTCTCAGAAGTAACTTGGACTTGAATGTTTTTTTACACACTGGAATTGTTAAGGCTTTGGGAAAAAGATCACTGCATTTTTGGTTATACACAAGATAGTCATATCATCCTGGATAGAATTATGACCTTGTGTTTATTCAGGTATTAAGTATGGTTTAAGGAGATGTTTTTGGATACCTGGTTCACACAGGGTGGGATATGGATGATTAAGCTAAATTATGTCAACTTGATTGGCTTGATTACTTAACCTACCGCAATGGTAGTGAACCTATGGCATGCATGCTGCAGCTGATTGTTTGTTATCATTGAAAGCCCTACAAGGTTGCCATCATTGGCTCAGGGGATTGGTGGAACATACTTCTGGGTATGTGTGGGTGAGTCAGAAAGGTAGGACCTTAGTAACTACATCTTGTCCATGGCTCCTTCTCTGGCACTCTTCCGCTACCCTGCTTCCCTGCCACCATGAGCTAAGTAAATAGCCTTGTTACACCACACCCTTCTGTTGTGAATTTCCTGCCTCAAAGCCAGACGATCATGGACTGAGTCCCATTCAAACATCAGCCAAATTAAATTTCCCTTCCTTTAAATTGTAGACATCAGGTATTTTTTCCAGCAACTGGAAAGTTGACTAATACAACTACTCTTCTCTAAACTTCTGTATTCTTTAATTTTCAATAGTTTGTAGCTCTATATTTCTTTTACTCAAATACCATATTTGAGATACTTAACTGAAAGAGAAAATTTCATGTTTAATCACAGTTTAGGGGGTTCCAGCCCAAGGTCAATTGACCTCATTGCTTTTGACCTGTGAGACGGTACATCATGGCAGCACATTATGAAAGAACAGAACTGCTCACCTTCTGGCCAGGGAGGAAAGAGAAAGAGGTAGAGGCCAGGATCCCACATTCTTCTTCAAGGGCCACACCTGCAGACCTGAGGCCCTCCACTGGGCATCATCACTCGAAGGCTCCAATATCTCCCAATAGTGTTTCCCTAAGAACCAGACCCCTACTGCATGAGCTTTGAGGGAACATTCAAGATCCAAACTACAGCAGATAGTTAGATGGTAGAAATCCAGAATTATGTAGCACACAATTCACTAAGGAATATTCCATAGAACTGTCTCATAGGGCAATAGTCTGGGAGAGCAATGACGATAAAATCATAAAGTTTATAGCAGACACCATTATTAAAACCTCTTCCCTGCTACTCCTTGCATTGTCAGATGATGTACCTGAGACCTTCCAGGTTGAATCATTTCTCCCATGTTCCATATTTCATTAATATTTAAGCCTGAATTTAAACAGAAACCTCTTGATTCCCAGAGAAACACTCCCTAGAGTAGCAAGGCTCCATTATATACTCTAGCTGTCCCCTTCTAATTGTAAAGTTTCATTACTTTCTAAATTTTTAGAAATGTGATTTTTCTTTTCTTATTATTGCAGGATTTTATTTAATGCACTGGGCTTCCTATATTGGTATATACATAATTGATTCATCTTGTAATGGACCTTGTGTAACTGGCAGTTTAGTTATCAGTGAATATTTAATTATAACAAAAATTATCCTCATGGCTTTTCAAATGAATAATAAGTATAGGAATTATTTATTTCATTATATTAACCTATAAAAGAAGTCCTGTTAAATTGATTAGCAGGTGATCTGACAGGCTTCTACTAGAAGCAAAAACTTGAAAAAGTAAAAATAGATCTCAGAAAGCATTCTGTGTGTCCATAGTTTTCTCATGGAGAAAAGTGAGTTCATACTATGTATAAAAGCTTTGGGGGAGACACTTGCACCTATAATATCCAACAGTCCAAAAGAAAGCAAGCGGTTTAATATGCAGAGTCAATGACCATACTTGCTGAGAAATCACTAACTAGATGTGAGGTTCTTATTTCATGCTACCAAATCTACTCCATCATTCAGCAGCACATATTACTATACTTTAGTTTTCTTCTACCAGTCTTAAGAAAATAGTATAAAGAGTAGCTGGTGCTCATTGGTACAACTCTTTTTAAAAAAAATATTTCAGTCTTTCAATCAGAGGATATAAGCTCTTATAATCTTACCTGGGATATCACTAGTAAAAATAGAATTAGATATGCCAGAGACTCTGCTCTCTACTCACTTTGTGCTGCCTCTGAATAACATAATGACAACTAGATTATGTAATGCCTTGATAATCAACCAGTGAAAGTGCTTTATGAGTTATAACAGGCTCCCAAAATTATTTGACATTAATTAGAAAGATATTTGTATCTGATAAACTTAAGGATTTTAGCTTGAACAGATATGTAATGGCATTTACAGTAGGCAAACTAGTCCCAGAATCTTGATGAACTATGTCTCACTTATTAAAATCTGCTTATATCCTTTACCTTGACATCTTCTTGAATTTAGTAGCTTCATTTTGGTTTCTTTATAAGAAGATGCAATAACAGTGTAAGCTGTAACTACATATAATAATATTTCAGAACAGAGATGATTTTTACTCCAGATCATCAAGACTCTGATGATTGAAAGAAAAATAGATCAGTAAAGTGCCTTTTAAAAACCTGTTGGAGATTAGTTATCTCAGAAAATCTTAAGTCTAACACTAAATTTATCTAGCAGGACTTAGTTTGATACAATTTTATAGCTCACACAAAAATCTCATTGATGCCTAACTTCACATAAGGAAATATTAACCCTTGCTTTGCCCTGCAATATTGGATTAGAATTAGAACTTCATTCTCCTAAATGTTGCCATTAAAAGAAGAAATTTTTTTAAAATTTGGTTAAAAACACTTGATGTATTACAACTCTAAAAGAGAGTCATGATTTGGCCAGAGAGCTGTTGTTGAGCTGATGGATGGAAATTGCCTACTCACCACCTGTTGGAAAATGTTAGTGTTCATGTTCAATTATGTGCCTAATTATGTGTGTAATTGGAAATGTAGTGGTTGCAAGGCTGGCAAATCTTTTTGAAGGTTTAGCTATTCATATTGAGGGTATTAATTACAGTGAAATAGAGGAGAACACGGAGCTATCAGGGGAACAGAGACCACTTTCAAAGCAACTGCTCAACAGGACACATACTGGTTACTTAGGAAGATAAAAGCACTATTTTGCCTGAGTAAGTGTGAAATATTTCAGGGCTGCCATATTATCACCATCTCAAATTGTCAGCAGATGTTTCTTCTATTTGAGTCAAATGGGCACTGGTTCATCTCACTGTAAAAAAATATGTGTGTGTGTGTGTGTGTGTGTGTGTGTGTAGCTTATATATATATATATGTGCGTGTGTGTATGTGTGTATGTGTGGTTTGTAAAGACCTTGTTTCTTTTTTTCCATCCTCTGTTAGCATTAAGATTTTCCTGCTGCATTTATTTATAATCATTACTGGAAATGCTATATGCACCTGGTACATTGCAATTTTCCCATCATTGTTTACTATATTGCTGAGCTGAAGCCTTCAACAGGATAAACCTAAGCAATTTTCGAGTGAAACCTTTAGTTCCCATAGTCAGCTGCCTCAGCTTCACCACTGGCAAAATTGGGGCCCCTCACACATACTGAGCATTCTCCAGGGCATGGAGAAGCTGATACATAATAGTAAGTCACATTGAAGGCCCTGAACTGCAGCCAGTTAGGCTCTGAAGCAATGAGTTGAGAACATAGCATTGAAAGGAAATTGAGAATGAAGAAGATTCTTTAGCAGCTATCATATGGCCAAGTAGAAGGGTGTGGGGGAGAGCTGTGAGTACAGAAGCCAGCAAAAATGCTAAGTATCCTGAATGTTGTGCACAGTCAGAGATTATTAGTTGTTTATCCTAAAACATTTCACCAGCAAACTGTAGAAGTGTAGAAACCTCTGGGAAATCTGTCCATCCCCAAGGAAACCAAGTCTTCTTGCTGTCACTGTGGTTCATTGCACAGCCACACCCACACGGCCACAATTATGACTATGAAGTCTCTGAAGAGTACTGTGCGTTCATGTTTTAATGAGAAAAGATGCACTTCATGATAAGAGGGGATGGGATGGATGTAAATTTATTTTAATCCTCATTCTCAATTCTCTTTATTATTCAAATTCCCAATCTCTCTCTATATATAATTTTATATATTATTATTATTATATTATTTATGTAATTATATCTATAATTTTTTTAACTTTAGTATGTAAACACCCTCCAGTTTGATGGCTCATCTCACCGCCTTATTCTTTAGCATGTTCTTTTTTGAAAGACTGGGCTCCAGGTCTGATCCTACATACATTTAGCTTCTCTCTGCATCTTTCAGTCCTCTTTTCGACTCAGCATCTTAAATCAGTCCCCAAAGACATAAGAACTGAGAAGCAAAAGAGTGAGAAAAACTGAATAATAATACCCTGGTCTATGTTTTCCCTGTTGAATTTGTATTTACTATAGTTATCTTATTCATATTAACATTTTATGTTTTAGTCATCTTGATATCTTCATGTTTCCTTTTAACACAAATAATATGCTACAAATTTTTTAATATAATGAGTCAGAGAAAATGCATATAAGGAAACTGGCAGGAATACAGAGAATAAGTGTAAAAGAGTGCATTGGATGAGGATCACCTCATATTACCATGCTTTGTTTAGAGATGATGATGTCTGCTAACTGTTCTGTTGTACCAACTAATATCACTCATACTATGCTAAATGAAGAGACCAGGATTTGGAAAGTGATAATGTCATAAAGCTAAGAAACTGAGAAATTCAATTTATAATGTGGTCTCTTTCCTCAAAGGAACTATTATGCTTAAAATTTCTCTTTAAAAAAAAAAGCAGAGGTCATATCAGCAAGATGACCTGTTGAAAGATCCTCATGCCTGTCTTTCCACAAAACAATTAAGGAACTACCTACTGGTGAACATAGCTCTGGAAGAACGTTGGACTACACAGAAGAAGGAGCACAGAAACTCAAGGTAGGAAGCATATTATCTCTGCCACTCCATCTTCTAGTCTGGAATCTCCCAAACCCGGGAGGAATAACCCCAGCCCTGACATCTCCCAGTGGAAGGAGAAGGGAACATGAGGACCCCAGCAAATGTTGCCATGGAGGACCGCTGCAGTCTTCACCAGCACTGACAAGTTAACACAGAGCCCAGAGTCCATGATACTCCACCATCTCTCTCAGAAGGAGCCACCTCCATACACAGTCCCTGACCCCCACCTCCATGCCACCTCCTTATGATCCAGCAATTCTATATATTTGTACACACCAAGAGAAAGTAAATCTTACTGGGTAAAAACATACAGGGGGGAAATATTACTAAAAATCTGTAAACCAAGTTATTTCCAGAGGTCCCTGAAGCCCAGGCCCCTCAAGTTGTCACAGTCCAAGGTAGAGGGGCCAGGTAGAATACAGAGCATAACCTGTAGAGACTACCTGCAAAAAATCAAACTGTCATAGTAAGGCAGAACTAAATCTGGAGAAACATCAACTCTAGACCTATCAAACTGATCTATAAGTCTACAAGTCACTTAACTGCATGAAATACACTAGAAGATTTTTTTAAAGATATTCAACAAGATCTACTACTCACAAGTGTAAAATTATAACATTTAGCATCTAATTAAACATTAGTAGGGATCACTTAAACATCTGTCAACAGATGAATGGGTAAGGAAAGTGTACATACACTTAATGAAATACTATTCCATATTTTTTAAAAGGAAAGAAGTCCTGTCATTTGTAATATGAAGAATCCCGACAGACATTGTGCTAAGTGAAATAAGCCAGATACATATAGATGATCTTGCCTATATGTAGAATCTTAAAAGGCCAAATTCATAGAAACACATAGTAGACTGATGGTCACCAGTCAGCAGAAAGAAAGAAATAGGGAGATATTGGTCAAGAGGAACAAAATTTCAGTTATGCATAGAAAAATAAGTTCTGGAGATCTAGCATAGAATAATGTAATTGTAATTAAAATGATGTACTGTATACTTGAAATTTCCAGGAAAATAGATTTTAAATGTTCTCACCACAGAAAGAAAGAAAGAAAGAAAGAAAGAAAGAAAGAAAGAAAGAAAGAAAGAAAGAAAGAAAGAAAGCTAATTATATAAGATGATAGATATGTTGATTAGTTTGAAATAAAATAAAATATCTAAGATTTCTCTGCTGCACTAGCTAGTTAGAAACATACAACACACCTACACACACATTTAGTCAGCCCTCTCCCCACTCATCCTCTTCCTTCCTCTCTCTGTCTCTCTCTCTCTCCCTCCCTTCTTAAATCATTTTTTTCTGGACATTCTCCCTTCTGAATATCGCTACTAGAAAGATCTGCTGAAGCACAGTTGCAAATCATGTTGTATCACATCTCAAAACATTTAATGAATCTCCACTTTCTTGAGAATAAAATCCAAACTTCTGTGTTCTGTGATCTGATACCAACATGCATCCTCAAATTACCTCCCACTGCTTCTGCTCATAGACCCTATGCTCCAAGCAAACCAGACTTGCTCACTATTGCTCCAATATGCTCCATTGCTAATGACTTGCCTGATTTTTCTCAATCTGCACACACTAAATTCCTACACATTTGCATGTCCAGCTCCAACGTTGCTGGCCATGAGACTGTTTCCAAGATTCTAAAACTGATCCCTTACTGTTTCTCTTTATTACAGCATGTTTGGTCTTATAGTAATTTCAATGCTAGCTTTTTCTGTGTTTCATTCCAAGTGAGAACAGAGCTGTCCATTCTTGCCTCCTCCGCACATAACACAATGACCAACACATAGAAGATATTAAATGCATGTTTAAAAAATTAGCCAAAATAGCTTAGTAAAATGACAATTTCATTGAATCCTCTCATTTATCTACAAATTTCCTATATTGCTAATAATGAATTACAATTTTTAGCTGGTAAATTATAAGAAACTTGGAACTGGGTGTGGTGGCACACACCTGTAATCTCAGCATTCTCTGAGGTTGAGGTAGGAAGATCACAAGTTCTAGCCCAGTCTGGGTAGCTCAGTGACTTAGTGAGACCCTGCTCATTATTTTTAAAAATGTGTGTAAATACCGAATAGTTTCTCTAGTGTGAGAAACTGAAAGTGTAAATAAGAGTTAAAATGATTAAAATGAATAATTAATAATTTGAAATAGGAAGAAAGGTCGAAAGGGGTAGGAGTGGTGGGAGGGGAAGGGGAAAGGAAAGAAGGGAAAGGAAAAATTATAAGAAAAGAAAAAAATGGAAATGAAGTCTATGTAAATAGGGAAGGGAGGAGGAGGGGAAGGGCGCACAGGTAATAGGGAAAAAATAAGAACCAAGATAGATCATGTAAAGGTACAAGCACCCAATGATAAATGTAAACGTATTGTATACCTAAAATGTACCAATAAAAGAACTTAAGAATTAAAAAAAAAACAGGCCAGGGATTTAGCTCAGTGGTTCTGGTGCCTGCCTCACAAGTGCAAGGTCCTGAGTTCGATCCCTGGTACAAAAAACAAAACAAAAACAAATGTGTGTGGGGTGGAGGATCTGGGGATGTAACCCCATGTTAAACTCTGGGTTCAATCCCCAATGTTAGAAAAAGAAAAAAAAATTTTATAGGTGAAATAGTTGGTAAATTCAAACTAAATTAAATATGATATGGAGGGGGTGAAAGGTGCACAGGTAATGGGAGAAAAAATAAGAACTAAGATACATCGTGTTCTGGTACAAACACCCAAAGATAAATGTAAATGTATTTTATACCTAAAATGTACCAATAACTATATATATAAATTTAAAAAATAAATAAATTAAATATGATAATATGACTTTAATGATTTAAGCCAAGGGGTGCGTGGCAAAATTCAACCAAGTGCATTTAAGATATAGAATGGTGCAAGTGCCAAGTTTGAGAACAGCTTTTGTTATTTGTGTCCCTTAAAGGTAGATATGAGAAACATAGAAATGTTACAAAACTCTGCAGTGGTATGCACCATAACTTCCAAGAAAATAGGTTTTTCAGAGTTCTTAAGTACATAGATACACATGCACATACGTGCACACACTGTACATCTGTATTCATTCAATATAACACATTTAAGAGAATGCTCTACAGCTGATAACTAGTACAAAAAATCAAAATTAAGAGTAATAAGCAAATTACACAGGTATAGCAATTTAGTTATTACATTTAGCTTTCTTTTCTCTAAAATTATACAAACAATTTTCCATTCAAAGAAATATATCCCATAATGGTACTTCTTAGAGTCATCACTTTTATACTGTGTTGGCCAAGAAACAGAATACTTATGTGTAGGTTTGATGAATACAGAGGTAGAATAGAAAAATCTACATCTACTTCCATCACGATTTTGCTTATCTGGAATAATTTCATATTTTAACTGATCAAAAGTCTTTCTTCTCCAAAATTTATGTCTTTACATTCAGGTATGATGGCTTTGAAAGCATATACATTATCCATCTTAATGGCAAAGAGCTAAAATCTTAGCCACTTAAAAAGATAATATGAAGTTTGATCATTCAAAGCACATTTTTCCTTTAAATTAATGATTTAGATGTATCTGTGAGTGCCTAGAAAGGTGTTAACATATAATAGAAGCTCAAGAAATATTAATTGAATAAATGAATGAAATACAGTATGAGTTCATTTTTGGTCACATAAAGCTTAAATGAGTTTTAGATGCTGAGCCTCTTCCTTTCTCTAAGGACCTTAGCATTCCACTGGCTATATCAATAAAAAAAGAGAAACCACACATGGGATGGTTTATCTGCTTGTACTTGTCGTGGTGCATACAATGGACTTCACATCGCACTGGCTAGAACTAAATCACATGCACTCACCTAACCTTGATGGAGACTGGAAAAAAATAGTCTAGCTTTGTGCACACAAAGAAAGTTGCTTTGGAGATCTGATAGGTCATGTCTGACCAAACAAAATCTCTAAGCTACTGTGACACCCAGGTTTTAGGGTACTCAGTCCGGAGGAACTCTGGATTATACTGCAGAACTCATATGGCAGGCACACTATTACTGCCACTGGGCAGAGATACTGCAGCCAGAAGTGGGGAGGCTGGCCTGTCACATCACCCCAAACAGCTGCCACTGTGTTTCTGCAACTGAATGTGGCTCTGGTCTTTTCCTGACATGATTTTATGCAGTTTCTACTTCTTTATTGCAAGCTGTCAACTGCTTCTGACTCAACATCAAGAAAAATACATCTGCTTGGTGGGCCTTGGTCATGTGTCAAGCTCTAGTCATGAGAGACATTAAGAAATCAAGTTCTAGCATGTATGGTGTCAATGAAAAATATCAAGTTCCTCTTCAAAAGTAAGACATTTCCTTAACATGTGAGTAAGTTTCAGACAGTGATTAGCTTCCTTCATCCAATAGAATAGGGCAAATGTGGACCACACCCACCAAGAAGACACAGTTTGCCTGGGACAGTTGAACAATTTTTAAAATTACACTTGGAAAAAGTAACCTCAATAACTTTAGAATAGAGATTGAAATAGGTATTCAAAAATGTTTAGTATCACACTGTTGGAGAGATTCTGAGGAAGTACTTGAGGGCTGAATAAATGGGACCAGCATTATTCGCATGTCAAAGATGTTTTGCGTCATGGCCTCCGCCGGCCACTCACCATATGATGCTGTGCTGTTCAGGATGGAACTTCATGAACTTGGTGGTGTCCAAGGAGTTTTTCTTTTAACTTTTAATGGAAACCTTAAGAGGAAAAAGTCATCTTCAGTTGAAAGCCTCAAAATGAAGAAGCTGGAGGGAAAAAAAAAATCCTTTATGAAATAAAATTAAAATCATCTGTTTCATTGATAGAACTACATGCATCACCATTGAACCATATATTTATCCAATCAAAAATGCTATTGTATGAAAATATAAGATGAATATAAGGTTTTAGTTGATATGTACTTCATGGGGGGAAGATTCCCTAGGACTGAGAACAATGAAATTAATTATTGTAATGACAGTCATCATCTTCAGACACATTTTGTATTGTCTTTGCTGATTTATGGGACACAGTGTAGCACAATAGTTAAGAACATAGGCTTTCAACCTTGCTAATCGTTTCTGTGAAACCTTAAATGTTTTCCTTGGCCTTTCTGCATGATTTAGTTTCTACATTCTAAAGTGGGAAAGCTAATAGTGCCTGTGTCATAAGATTATCGTATTTAACAGTATTCAGCAAATGTCTACTATGTGCCTAAGAGACTATTCAGTAGTAAAGAGAAATCAGTGAAGAGACAGACAAGATTATCTCTGCTCTGTTGGAACTTGCAACCTAGTGATTTCCAAAATTAAGTGAGATAACCGTAAAGCACTTATGAAAAGCCTTTGTAAATGGATCCAAACTCAACACACAAAACTCAGTACTGTTCCTTTATACCAATAGTGAATCCATTGAGAAAGAAATCTGGAAAATAATTTTATTCACAATAGCTCCAAAAAATATAAATACCTAAGAATCTGTCCAACCAAAGAGGTAAAACACAGTATCTCTACTATGAAATTTACAGAAGAAATTCTGAAGAAACAAATTAAAGAAGACATTAGAAAAAGGAAAGATATCAGTTGTTCTTGGATCAGAAAAACTAGTACCGTGAAAATAAAAAAAAATAGGCAACTGAACTTAATAACACTTTTGAAAAGCAATACAAATGGCCAATAAGTACATGGAAAAAATGTTTATCATCTTTAGCCAGTAGGGAAATGCAAATCAAAACAAGTTTTAGATTCCATCCTACCCTGGGTAAATGGCTATCATAAAGAACAAATAAAAAACAGCAAATCCTGGCAAAGTTGTGGAGAAAAGGAACCCTCCTATGTTATGGGTGGGAATATAAACTAGTGCAACTATTATGGAAATCAGTATGAAGATTCCTCAAAAACCTAAAAATAGAAATACCATTTGACCCAACCATACCTCTCCTAAGTATATTTCCAAAAGAATTTAAAATGACATACTATAGTGATACATGCATACCCATGTTTATAGTGGTGCAACTCATAACAGCTAACTTCTGGAAATAGTCTATATCATATGACAAAAGAAAATGTATTATAGGTACACAATGGAATGTTATTCAGCCACGAAGAAGCATGGAATCATGTCATCTGCAGGAAAGTTGATGGAGCTTGAGATCATCATGCTAAGAAAAATACATAAGCCTCAGAAAGTTAAATATCTTATATGAGAAACATTAAATGAATAAAAGAATAAAGCAAAGACAATAGGAAACTAGAAGGTACACTCTTAGAAGTGGTAAAGGGGATCAGGACAAGGTAAAGGAAAGGGAAAGAGATATAAAGGGATAGAAAATAATAGCTTCACAGTTCTGTATGACAAACATGCACTAATAAAAAAGTAGCATTTTTTTATTCCTTCATTAGTGTGCACTTTTCTTAAACTGCTTATTTACAGTGTATACTAATGTAATATAGAACATAAAATAGAACTTCTCTCCTAGACTTTCTTTGATTTTATGATAAAATTCACTTCAGTTTTAAAGTTTCTGTGTCATTCTTTAATTCACGGAAACTTAAAAATCTAGAGAAGGTTTAGATTTTTATTGTTGTTAAATGGTATTCCTCTCCTTTGCTTGATCAAAACTTACGAGTGAGTAATCTAGGCGTGGTGGCACAGGCCTGTTAAGATCAGCCCTCTGAGAGGCTTAGTCAAGAGGACCAAAAGCTCAAGCCCAGCCTGGACAATTTAGCAATTTAGCAGGCCCAGCCTCAAAAAAATTACAGAAGTACTAGTGATGTAGCCCCCTGAAAAGATGGTGGGTTCAATCCTCAGCATCACAAATGAAAAAAATAAAAACCTTATTAGTCGGTAACACTATGCCCCGAATTGTACATATCTGTGCTAATGGAGCATATTAAAGAGTTTTAGATGATTTTTGATTGACTGCTAAAAATTCATATTTTTGAAAGTTATTTTTGTTTAATCTGTAAAGTCCTTTCACTTTATTTCAAATTGATATGGAGGAAGATTTGTCTTCCAGAAGAGTGGATCCTTCATAGCACAAAAGTGATTTTCAGGTCTCAAACGCTCCATCGAGGATTGGGAAGATTGTCCATTATCTTAAATTATATCATTTTATTTAAAGTCTCTACCTCTAAAAGATATTTTGCCCTCTCATTAGCTTCCTTTTATTTTCAGTTAAACATCTTTTTCTAATTTACTGTGTCTAAGATATTCTGTTAATTGTTGGATCCATAGATGTACAATTAGAGAAATGAATAAATGTCTTTCTTTTGGAATGTAACAGTTGAATACACCAGTGCCAGAATGACTTAGGTCTTTGGCAGAGTATTTCAGAACACTCTGGAGCAGATTTTCATTTGCCTTCCACTTCCACTTTTGTAATCTCAACAGTTAGAGATGATTAGGTAATTAACTTTTCCACAATGGTGGTTTCCAGAGCACTAAGTACAATCTCAAAAATGAGCTTAGTTTTGGGAAATTCATGTGCTGAATCTCATGATTACCTTGGGAGGCATTTGCCTTACTTTCATAGCAAGAAAGAATAAGCAGATATACATGCGGTCACTAGATACATGTTAAAGAAATTTCAAAAAATAATGTTAGACATATTTATGAATTTCTATGGGCTTTGAAAAGGGAGGATTCTAACAATCAAAGATTTTTATTTTACAAATACAGAATTAAAAATTATTTGATTTGTATGCATACATGGTAAATATGTTACATAATAAATTACAATAGATTATAATTTTTTAAAAATATATTTTATATATGTGAAAAACATATATATAAATTTTTGCATCTTCTTTGGTACTTAAAGGGGTTAGGTTTTTATATGTCACCCGTTTTCCAAAAAGAATTTAAGGCAGCTTGAAATGAAGTTACAGCAAATTTTGTAGAAGAAAATTTTCGGTACCATTGTTGATATAATCCACTTTCTTTAGCAACAAAGGACGTATTATTCTAGTGAAAGTGGAGAAATTGTCCTAAGAGAATAAAAAAAAAATTAGGTAAGTCTTTACCAAAAAGAAAATTTTAGCTTCTTTGGTGTGTAAGCTTTCTTATGTGATTGCTCAAGGTTTTCATACTTAGTTTTTCTCAAATACTCCATTTTATTTCTGTTCTAATTAAGAACCCCCCAACTGTTTATGCTAATAAAAAAATATCGCAGTAAAAGCATAGACATATTTTTTCTCTACTTAGTCATAAATACTGCACTCAAAATTATCTTCTCTTTCTACTACTTTGATTATTTTACATTCATCATGAAAATCCTAAAGTACATTTTAATTCCCCTCTGCACATCACAACCAAGTGCTTCATTTTAGAGTCCAGATTTCTCAGGACTCTCCCTCCCTAACCCTTCTCCCCCCACACTCCACCCACCCATGGCTCTCCACCCAGATAAGGAAGCACATCAGACCTTTCGTCTGTGCATTCCAGAGACCTGAACTATGTTTGGAATCCCTTCTCCCTAGCCTTGATGAGTCTCATCCCTTCTGTCATTTATGAACCTTATCAGATCACACCTTCTTCTCAACCTTCCCCAAATAACTGAAAATGGAGGAGTTCCCTGCCCTGCCTCCTTGCCTCTAGAAGATAGAAAGTTTTGCCTACAAATGCATGAGAGAATGAACTACCAACATTTTACACTTCTGTTTGGTGCTTCTGACCTTTGCATTTTGTTAATGATTCAGTTGTCATTCTTTTAGGTAGTGTACACCACTACAGGTTGCTAATTCCAATAGGATAGAGTTGGAAATCTTGCCTTGTGCCCCACTAGAAGTATTTCTTCTTCTTGGAGCCAATACTCCCCCATATTCACAGAGTTAGAAGGAAAGGAGGCACAAGGTTCCACAAGAAGATCACTGGGAGGCCAATCATTCTTGTGAAGCTGAATAACTCCTAGAATCTAGGAACATGAGGTTACATGGGAAAAGAGACCTTGCAGATCTGCTTAAAGTTATAAGCCTAAAGATAAAGAGATTATTGTGGATTATAAGGTGGGCTGAACCTATTCACATGCACCTTTAAAAAACAAAATTTTCTCTGGTTTGAGTCAAAGAGATGCAGTAAAGGGGAAATCAGAGAGATTTGAAGTATGAATGGGACTTGACCTGCTATTGCTTGAGGAAGGAACATGGAAACATGAGAGGGAATGCAAGCAGCCTGTAGGAGGAAAAACTCTGTCCTCGAACCAGGGAACTAAAATTCAAGGAACTGAATTTAGCCAACAGTCTGTGGCAGCTTGGGTGTGGTTTCATCCCTAGAGGATCCTGAAAGCTGTACAAGCCCAGGAACACTTTGATGTCAGTTTTGTGAGACTTTTGGTAGAAATCAGGTCAACTCCACAAGTCTTCTAATCTACAGATTTATTAAAAAAAAAAAAAAAACAGAATAAACACAAATGAGTATTGTTTCAAGCTAAGTTACAATAGCAGTAGAAAATATACACAGGGCCACTCCCATGTCAAACCCCTGGCTTCTTACATGGTATGTTCTACCTAATATCACATAACCATTGGTGATTTCCGGGATATACTGAGTTCTGGAGGAAGGCTTCCAACCCCCTTAGATGTCGCCACAGAGCTAGTCCTTCACTGTGTTTTAGCATATCATTTCAACACTGCATTGGTATGGCAGCTTCTGGGAGAGCAGCATGAGACAGAACCAGTGGATCTCATATTCATGTGATTATTACCTCATCATATAATAGTCCTGGCTAACAGTTTCACGGGAAAGCAAACACAGAGCTAAAATATTTATCAATTACAATGAAGAGATATTATAGACTCTGAGAGTTTAAGGGGCCCAGTGGAATGACCTTGCCATTATATGCCTGATTTGTGTCCTCAAGGGATGATATGGCCCTGAAGGCTCAGTGTTTTTCTATATTTCTGGAGAGAAACATCAACAGCTTTAGTAGTTAGAGGAGGCTTGTTGAATGGTATTCCATGCTGATGGATGTGTATACACCATGCATCCTTACCACCATATATACTGCAGTGATCGACTAATCTAATGATAGGTTATATTGTCAATGTACTGGATTATTATCTACCTGGGTTTTTGTACCTTTTCTTAGTAGAACATCTTTCGTGGGTATTAACATGTAACAGAGACACCGTCTTTGCAGAAATCATGGGCTTTGCTAGATCTCAGAGGTCTAAATCGTAATTCTCCTACTGGGATTTGCCAAACAGTCTTTATGGCATCATATCTCTTTTCATAGATTTCTCTATAATTTAGCACTTTCTGGGCATGTTAGTCCAAGTCACAGAGCTGCTTGTACTGCCACCGGGACTTTGTTCAAAGCACTTTCTGTTATTGACCTGCCCAAAGCTGACAGGCTTTTTATCATTTGGAGAATGTATTAAAGACTATTAGTCATTGCTTTTCCATGAGGAATATGTTTCAAGACCCCCACATGAATGCCTAAAACCACAAATAGAACAAACTCTATATATATTGGATTTTTTATATGTGCATACCTACAATAAAGTTTTATGTACACATGAGCACAATGCCTTCTGATGTATCCAAATATGTTTCAGTCCATGGCATCAACTCACAAATTTAGTGACTTTTCTCTTTTCGCTAAGCACTTACCATGCAACCTGATAGGCATTTGTGTAGTTTGAATTATGACAGCAAAACTAGCATGAATTTCATTTTCCTTCTCCCTAACTGTATAAAGAATATTATTTTTTATCGTAGATCTCAAAACTTCCACAAACAACTTTTTTCTTTTCTTATTGAGAATTTGAAACTTTTCACTTAAAGCAAACCCTTATGGCTTTTGTTTGTCACATCTGAAATATCAGTAACACTGCTGCTGTCCTCTGGACCTGTTAGTAAATTTTAAAAAAAAGACACTTGAACACAGCATTGCAACAGGCAACAGTCAGTTTGACAATTCACATGGCTGCCCAGTGACTAGACAAGAGGGTGAGTACCTTTTGTGGTGTGGATACCTTATACAAAGGAAAGACTCATATCTTGGGAAGTTTAGAAGATGGTAGCATGAGGCTTCATCATACTGCTCAGAACAGTACACAATTTAAACTTATAAATTTTTAATGTATTAGTCACTTTCTCAACACTGAAACACAGTACTCAACACCCACAATTTAAAGAAGGAAATGTTTTGGCTCACAATTTGCAACAGTTTCAATCCATAGTCAGCTGGCTCCAAGGCAGGGTGGCATAGGAGAGGGGCATCACAGAGAAGAAATAGCTCCAGGCATGGCACCAAGAGAGGAGGGAAAGAGGGGAAGAGAGGGAGAGGGAGGGAGAGAGAGAGAGAGAGAGAGAAAGAGAGAGAGAGGAAGGGCAGAGAGGGAGACGCACCCTTCCAGGCCACACCCTCAGTGACCCACCTTCCCCAACCAGGATTCACCTCCCAAAATCCCATTTGGCTATAAATTGTTCAGAGTACTAATCCACTGATGAATAGCACATCCCCATATTCTATTAACCTCCAAAAAGCCCCACCTATGAGTGCATGAGGCTTTGAGAAGACATTGAGATATAACCCATAACATTCGACTCCTGGAGTTTTCCATTTAATATATTCAGACCATGATTGATCATAAGTAACTGAAACTACAGAAGATGAAATATCAGTAAACTACTGTAGTATTCTCAAGTATAGAATACACTGACCAAGAATGCAAAAATCCCTAGAATAAATTGTACATCCTTCTTATTTGTGGAAGATGTAAGATAAAATAATATTTTGGAAGTGATATCTTGGTAAGCTTCAGATCAGTGAACCCCTAAAACTTCTCTGGGAAAACAGACACCTAATTATTTGTAGAGTTTATTTCCTATGTGTCTCACCAAGGGCTCCAGTGTACTTGCTATTTTTCTTCCTCTATTGGTATTAAACGTCATTATTACAGTGGACCAAAGTGGTGCTCTGCAAAATATCTAAATAGCACAGGTTCCTTTGGACTATATAGTGACCCCAAAAATGGG
The DNA here is from genome assembly GCF_053883595.1 of Heterocephalus glaber. Classification (NCBI taxonomy): domain Eukaryota; kingdom Metazoa; phylum Chordata; class Mammalia; order Rodentia; family Bathyergidae; genus Heterocephalus; species Heterocephalus glaber. The sequence continues at coordinate 13,811,187 of NW_028258344.1, forward strand.
ATGTTAACATAGCCTTATGTCAAAACTACAAAAACATGCTATAGTAGTCAACCACTATAGTAGTTAGCTTTCCAGTCACTGGGACACAATTCCATATACCCACATTTTAAAGGAGGAGAGGTTTAATTTGGTTCACAGGTTTCAGAGAGCTCAATCCATGGTCAGCTTGTATCTAGGCAGAAATATCATGGCAGAAAAGCATGGTGAAGAAAAGCTGCTCAGTTCATGGTGGCCAGCACTGATGTAAAGCACTTGCAAGAAATATCCTCTCCATAGGCAAACCCCCAGTGGCCCACCTAGATGTACCCAGAAGTGTGCCTTACTAATCCTGTAGGTGATTTCCAAGCCAATATGGTTGAAAATGTATCTTAGCCATCACATTTCACCACTTGTCAACTCCTCACCTAATTACATCTCTTTGAACTATACTTAATCTCAAATAAAGACAATAGTAAGTTCATAATTCTGCCTAACATGATACAACTATCCTGTGTACAACAAGAAATGTACTGATTCCCTCCCTAGAATAGGAGGTAAAGTTTTTTTTTCTTTGGGTGATATTTATCCTCCTGACATTCCATAACTTAAATATTCTAATGTAGATTTATGAATATTTAAGAACCAATATTGGTCAATCAACATTATAGTACATGGTAGAGGAATACAAAGAAAACAAAGATATCTCCTTAATATATGTGCACAAGCATATTCTTTTAAGAAGAGAAAAAAATACTCATGACAATTACAATCCTTGTTTCTGTAATTGAATCCTGGATAAGGGAGAAATAGTACCATACATTGGCTGTTGATTCAGAGCAAACACACCCTTCTTGAGAACCTTGCCCCAGCCCTGCAAGGTATTGTCACTTAGCTGGTGCTGTAAATGCATCCTCAAAAGGTCATTCCACCTTTATATCAATCTAGCTGCTTCTGGATGATGTGAAACATGGTAAGACTACTGAATTCCATGAGCCCATTGTCATACTTCTTTTAGAGTCAAAATTTAAGCATTTCAAGTCTTTCTTCTCTACTTTTTACTGCCAATTCTCACTATAAATCTGGCTAATAGCAGCAAGAAGTACTCATGTGTGGAGAGCCAACAGCTCTGTAAGTATTAAGATGGACAACTTGGATTTCCTATGAAAGGGTTAAGTGAAATATTGTAGAGCTTGCTGCCCAGCTCTGAAGAAGCTGGGCGTAGGAGAAAGCGATAAGAACAGCACAAGGACACGGAGCTAGGGAAAAGAAAACACGGGACTGTCTCAAGGCCTGGGGAATTTCCAGATGTGCCTTATGTAAGATGTTTTCTATTCTTGAGTACTATAAAAGAGAACAGTAAAGTCAATAAAGTAGCTCGGTAACTGGGAGCCCTCCCGACTCTGTTTCTTTGTCTTTCTTTTCTTAATCCTTACTTCCCCATTCAGGAACCGTTCGACAGGTGACGGCAGGCTCCGTCACACTCATGCCCAGCCTAAACTTGAATTGTCTTGAAATTTTCTCCACCAGATCATTAGTCCATACCTCTCAGCCTTGCAAAAAGTCTTAGGACATGGGCAAGATATAGACCAGTTTGTTTGTTTGTTTTGTTGGTTGGTTGGTTGTCAAAGTATAACATATATAGCCTCTAATCTAATTCCCAACAGAGTCCTCACTGGGACTCTGTTTAAGCTAAAACCTCAGCTTGATCTTTCCTCTCTGTATTCCTCTCAGCATTCTAGTCTTCTGATCTCCAACCAGAACGGCTCGTCAGACTCTGCTTACAGAGTTCTAGGGCTTCTGTAGCCCACATCTTCAAACATTTCCAAACTCTTCCCAAAAACCAATTCCAGGGCTGGGGATTTAGCTCAGTGGTTTCGCCGCCTGCTGCTCAAGCGCAAGGACCGGAGTTCGATCCATGGTACCAAAAAAAAAAAAAAAAAAAAAAAAAAACAGTTCCAAAAGCTTCTGAAACATGTGGTCAGGAATAGTCACGACAATGACCCACTTCTCTGGTACCAGTTTTCTGTGTTAACTTTCCCATTTCTGGGACACAATACCAAATACTTGGAATTTAAAGGAGGGGTTTTATTTGACTCATGGTTTCAGAGGTTTCAGTTTATGGTCAGCCATCATGGTGGAAGACTGTGGTAGAACAGAACTGCTTATTTCATGTCATTTGGGAAGCAGAGCACAGGAGAAGAATGCCAGCAAGAGATATACGCTTCAAAGGCATGCCCTCTCTAACCTACCCCGACAAACTGAGAAGTATGTTCTATTAATCCTCCAGGTAGCCTCCAAACCAAAAAAGTAGTCAATTAAACTAATCATCAAAACCATTAAGAAGTCTACTACATAGACAGTGGAGTTGCTTTGAATATTCTAAGCTCTTGAATATTCAAGAAAATATTCACATTTTCTTTCATCTATTGCAGGCTTTTGTGTGCCCTACAAGTAAACACCAGCCCTCAGTGGGGAGTGTAGGAAAAGACAATTTCTGAGACTTTTGTGATTATGAGTATCTTAGTCAATTTGAGCTGACACAACAAAAATATCATAAACTAAATACCTTATAAATAACAGAAATTTAGAGGCTTAGAATTTAGCTCAGGGCACTGCACCTCCCTGGCAAACACAAGGTCCTGAGTTCAATTCCCAGTACTGAAAAAAAAAATTATTTTCCACAGTTCTGAAGGAAAAAAATTTCAGATCAAGGCACAGGCAGATTTGCCATCCTGTGAGGGCCTGCTGCTTTATAACCCTGTAATCTCACATGGTGAAAAACCATGAGCTCTCTCTAGGGCCTCTTTTATGAGGGCACTGACTCCACTTATGAGAGTTCTGTCATCATGACTTAATCACCTCCCAAAAGTCCCATCTCTGAACACCATTGCTTTGTAGATTAGTGTTCCAACATGAGTTTGGAAAGACACAATCACTCAGACTATAGAACTGAGTAAAGCTAAGAGATGGTTAGGGTCTAGCAGTTTCCCATACCTCAGTGGGGCTTTACTGGCACACTCCTAGCCCTGTACTTTATAGGCCAGATTAACCTCTATGCTATGACTAAAGCTACTCTAAACATATATGATATTGTATTTAACTCCAAGATACTTCCCAATAGGAGAATATTAAAAATGCTACCGAAAGTTGTAGAAATGCTTGGCACTATAACAAATTGACTAGATTCTGTCTAAAAGGATCATTTATCCAGGGAAAGAATTGCCCCACCTCCTAACAACACATTCAGCTAGGAACATATAATCCACTGATGTTCATCTATGAACATATAATCCACTGAGGAGTACAAGACCTCCTTCATTCAGTCATTTATCTGGAAGTGTCTTAGTCAAGTTGAATATTAAAATTAACTGACTCATTGCTGAAACTTGCTTTTCATAAAAATGAATTTGTAATAATTAATTAATAATTACTGAGACTCACTATTGGCTAACTACTTCATTATTTCATTATTTCTTGCATTATTTCATTAAACCCTCATAATTCTATAAGATATGTGTTATAATTATTTCTGTTTTAACAGATGGAGAACTGAAGCAAGAAGTGTGACAAGTTCTATTACACAAGCAAAAAAACTAGTGCTATGGGATGAATGTTTGTTTTCCCTAAGAATTTATATATTGTAGAGGCCAAGGATTTAGCCCAGTGGTGCCGACACCTGCCTCAAAAGCGTAAGTTCCTGAGTTCCATCCCCGGTACCAAAAATTTAAAAAAGTAATAATTTATATATTGAAACCTAATTGCCAATGTGATGGTGTTAGGAGTTGGAAGGACTCTATTCTTGTGAATGTGATTAGCGCCCTAAGATCTCCTTTACTCCTTTCACCGAGTGAGGTCACAGTGAGAGAAAATGCATCTGTGAACCAGGAAGCTGGTCCTTACCAGGCACAAATCTGCTAATGCCTTGACTGGGGACTCCTCAACCTCCAGAACTGTGAGAAATAAGTTCTCTTGCTTATAAACCCCTCATTTAATGAGTGTTCCATTGTGCTCCAATAGTCCAAGTGTACGGAGACACTTTCGTTTAAGGAAATATACTTCCTGGTTTTCTGCTGTGATTTCAATGCGTCCTTCAAATTTCATGTGTTGGAAACTTAACCCCCACATTCACGTTAGTGGTATTTGGATGTGGAACTTTTGAGAAATGAATAGGTGATGAGGGCTCTCTCCGCATTAAGGGATTAACTCATTCATGGGTCATCAAATAAGTGGCTTTGTTATAAAATCTCTCTGGCATCCTTGCTCTCTCTGCCCATGTGACACCTTCACCAAATTGTGATGCAACCATAAAGCCCTCAGCAGATGCTAATCACATGCTCTTAGGGTTTCTATTTCTCTGGTTTCGTGCTCTTAGGCTTTCTAGCTTCCTCTCGGCCGTTTTTCCACTTCCTCTGCTTCCTGGCTGCCATGAATTGTGCAGCTTTCCTCTCCTACCCCTTCCTGCCATGATCCTTCTGCCTCACTCCAGACCTAAAAGCAATGGAGTCAGTTGACCATGGAGTGAATCCTCTGAGACCATGAGCCAAAATAAATCTCTCCTCCTCAAGATCTTTTATCATAGTGACAGAGATGACCAATGGAATCAAGTCCTGTTAACTTTTAAAAGTATATATCTTGAGGGCTGGGGATTTAGCTCAGTGGTGCCGCATCTGCCTCACAGGTGCAAGGTCCTGAGTTCAATCCCCAGTACTAGGGGAAAAAAAGTATATTTCTTTCTTTCAGAGTATACCTTTTTCATTGGGATGTCAAAATAATGCAGGGTTCAAGAATACCCATAACACTGTACCTGTTACAGTCACTCATCTTGTGGCTGAAGCTAGCTATTCATACCACCATTTATTCCTTCAGATTGCACTTTAACCCAGTCCCAAAATATCTTGTTTCTTTTTCCTGGAGAAAATCTAAAAGTAATTCAGTTGACATGTCAAAGAGACACGGGAAGAGGACATCCAATCTTCCTTGGGCTTAACTAAGACACTAGGTAATTTATATAATACTTAGCAATTTAAACTTGTTCCTGTATAGAATAAGAAACCATTAATATAGTCAGAGAGTAATTTGCAAACATTTATATCTCACCATTTAACAATATAAGTCAATTATCTTCTTGTAAATGTTGACACTATGATATTAAAAACAATAGTCAACATCTCTCCAGAACATTTTTAAACCATAAATTTTCATGATTAGAGGACTTCGGATTTATCAGGGGGTATTTGTTCAAAGCAATCCCAGGTTTAAGAATTAAGTTACAGAATAAGCCATAACTAATGATTCCTTTCTAGTAAGTACTAAACTAGGAGTGGAGTCCCAAAACTTTATTGAGTCAATAGGATTTTTACACAAGATTACCCTGGAAAGAAATAAAATTTTAAAATCTGGTTAAGAGTGGCCTTGAGAAGAAATTCTTCAAATAAGCTTAATCAAGCAATGGGTTTAAGAAGTATTATGTTTAAACAATACAGTGAATGAGAGGTTAAAATGATGAGATCTTTTGAACATTTTGAGATTATTTTGCATCAATTGATCAAAGCTTCTTATTGCTGGCATTGAATAGCCATTCAATTTTAACCAAGAAGATTGGTCTATCAGTGTCTCAAACTGTGATCATAGAGCTTTCTCTTAATCTTAAAATATACAGCTTTTTCATGTATAATTGACATTGTTGCCTTATTATCCACTCAAGTCTTGGTTTATCCTTTTTAAATTCTCAGTGTATTCCCATGTCCTCTTGCAACCAAGACTCTCTCAAAAAGTGGAGTCTCTATGTGTTATACTAGTTTACTGGCGTTGCAGTTAGGAATAATAAGTGAATTGTGATGACAGATAAACACTGTATCTCCAAAACCATCTATTTTGGAGATTTTTATGTATCTAGGTATTATAGACAACTAAGTTAGGCTGTCTATTATAGGCAGTCAGACAGGGTTAGGCCTGTTGAGAGCATCAGGACAAAGGTAAAAATATATTGCAACTGTGGCCAGAGGCACATCTGTTGGAGGCCAGGCCTCAAGACAAAGATGAAATGACAAGGCCTAAGATAAGTGGTAACACTTGGTCTAATGAAGTCTAGATAGACATCAGCCACCTTGGTGGGTGACCAAGACCCTCAGACTCATCCCTTCCTGAAAAGTTCTTTGTTCCTTCCATGTACACTTGCTACATGACTTGCTTCCCCATTGGATCAATGTTACCTAAGCTACTATACTTATAATTTTATCAGTTGATCACAGCTGTAACCCATGTTGTACCCATGTGGTTGTGCTCTATAAAACTTCCTCTGAGAAGTAAGGTCCACAGCAACCCACTTTCAGGCCGCCTCCTGCCTGTCAGGAGCTGTATCTTTCCCCTCAATATATATTTGATTTATTATTCTTAACCTCTACTGTTCCTTAAAATTCATTCTTCAATTTTGGGGAACATAAACTCGGTGTGTCAGCCATGTAGCAGGTTGGGAGTTATACTATTTCCCCTCTATCATTTGGAGATCCTGTATCATTTCCTATATCACAAGACCTAAGGCCACATAGGCTGGCTCTTTCTACCTCAACTCAATTGTATCCTGTCTGTACTGATATCCCTGGAGTGCCCTAGCTTTCAGATTTAGTTTAAAAGATATTTCAGTCTCTATAATATTGGTATTTAAAATTCAGCTAAGCATTTTATAGTCCTACATTTTTTAGAAACCTTTTATTACTCTCAATAACATGAATCTAATATTAATGTCTACATTAGCTAGTTTTTATCTTTTGTAATTTTGGTAATTCCCAGAGTCCATTTATTAAACCTATGAGATTAGAATATTTTTCTAACAAGACAGCAAAGAAATATACCAGATTCTTTTTTTCTGCTGAAATGCCAGCCAGTATCATTTCCAAAAAAATTAATCCCTAAATGTCACATGCTTTTCCATTGAAATGAGAAATAAATGAAAAATAATTGATCATTTTTTTATTTTGCAAGAACTATAAACTTTTCATGAACATGGTTATTTTTTACTAGCAGCATTAAAAGTATTCTCTAATTGAAACTTTATCAAACAAGTTTAACAATGGCAAAAAGATTTTAAAGCTGAGTTTAATTTAATGAATAAAAACCAAGCATTAAAAATGTTCCTAAATTCCATTTTTCTTTCTCCCTTTTCTTTTTTCCCTTTTCAGAAATTTCATTTTCTTCTTCACCAATGGCTGATAATAACAGCTTTGTCTGGCTTCTGAATTCTTCCCTGTCATTTAATGCCAGCTGGAGTCTTAAGGGGTCCTGGCTTCACTTCTAGCTTTGAACTTCCCCAGACTGTAGGTTGTTAATTGTTCAGTAAAATAGCTGAAGATCAGATAAAGTTGCTTAACCCCTCCCAGCTGAGGGTCATGCAGCCTGCAGTCTCTCCTTTAGGAGTCATTCTGCTCCTTCCCTGTCATTACAGGTCAGCTCTGGAGGGCTTCAAACCATATCCTTTTGTTGAACTCCATCTTCCCTCTCTAGGGCACTAAAAGAGTTAAAGAACGTTAACATCAAAATTTATTTGCACTTTACCCTTTTCATCATTTGTGCTTTGGCTGGGATGTATATGGGACTTTTTCCCTGCTTTGCCTCCTACTATTTCATGTGAATGGTTAATGGATCTGTTAAAGAGGAGGGCTATTAAAGAGGAGAGTGTTACATAGGCTGCAATTTAATATATCTCTATAGTTTACTCAATCAATTAAGTCACTGATTGCCTTTTTTCTCCAAAATTGTTCATGATAGCTTTTTAAGAATACAAGCTGCAGTAAATAGGGGTAGGAGAGTGTGTGTTTGTGTATCTGTGTCTATGTGTGTCTCCCTATATGTATATTTTCTGTAGTATATACAGGCATATATGTGCATTTATATACTGGAGAAAATGTATAAATATACAATGTACACCACAGAAAGTACTAGACAAAAATGTACATAAGTATGTATAATTAAACACAATATGTTTATGTACCATATAATAAATTATATGCTATAATAATATATCAATTAAAAATATGTTATAAAATTATGTTAAAAATGTACAAACTGTTCTTATACTGGAAACTGGAAATTGAGGTATGTGTTCTATGTAGATTTTGATCATTAAGAAAACTTACACAGTACAATCCAAAACGATGGACATGCAAAACTGTCAGATCCTTTGCTCCAGACTTGCCTCACCTACTTATGTTTAATTTCCTTAATGGTTCTACTTTTTTAAAAAAGTGAAAGGACTTTGTAAAGATAAGGGTATATTAAAGCCCATTAACGCCATTAGGGCAAGTGTCTTAAAGAAAATCTATTAAAAGTAACAAAAATGCTGAATTTCTACTCTCAGGCATTTTTTTCACTTAGCTCCCAGGACAAGAGCCAGGTGGGGTACATTTCAAAGCACCTTAATGTCATTTATATTTTACTTATGGGATAACTTGACCACCGATAAACCTCAGGAAGGACAGAACCATTTAGTTAAACCTTGCATTGGGCCGTGTGACAGGAGCTGCACAGACAGTTTCCAGCTGTGAAGACACTTACGTTCCATTTACAACTCTACTCTGTGATCCTGTCTTTGAAAGGTCTCTCTAGGCTCTCAGCCCAGTACTTACTTTTATGAAGACTACAGAACTACACCTTTACATCACTTTCTAGAACACCACATGGAGTCCTAGTCAGTTAGCTGTAGAGTCACACAGCTATGGTAACAAGGTTTTGAATTTTATACAATTAAAAACAAAGGTTGTTGGGCCGGGGATTTAGCTCACTGGTTTTGCTGCCTGCTGCACAAGCGCAAGGACCCAAGTTCGATCCCCGGTACCAAAAAAAAAACGGTTGTAAATATATAAAAGGAAGTGCCTTAGTTAACATCTTACTTCTGTTAACTGCCACTTCCCTACTTGTTAAAAAATACAGACAGAAACATTTTATTTTGACCATATCTATAAATATGACCATCTCATATCTATGAGGATTTGATACTCAAGAGTAAGAAATTTATAATTGCATTTTTTTTCTGGTACTGGGGATCAAACTCAGGACCTTGAGCTTGCAAGGCAGGTGCGGTGCCACTGAGCTAGATCCCCAGCCCTAAGAGTAAGAAATTTTAAGAAAGAGAAAGGCAAATTTCAGTCTCTACAAAAATACATAGCCTACATCATTTTGTACATACTTGAATAAATAAGAAATTGTCCAAATTTATTTTTCATAGCAATTTTCCAGAGGTCAATTATGAAAGGTGAGATCTGCTTATGTGCAGAAAAAATGTCTGTGTAACTCTCGTTGACTCCCTGATATCACCTCACTCTTTGTCTGTCCCTCTGAAAGAAAAAGGGCATCATATAAATTAATAGAAGCAAGACAAGGATCATTTTAAATTCAGCCTGCTGCCTCTGTTGCAAATCATTTGCAAATGTCACTCCTTCCATTTGTAAGACATGCTCAAGGCAGTAAGAAAAAGGCAATGTATCGTGACAATAGTGGTTACAAGTATAGAAGAGTGTGATCCCAGCATAGGAAAAAAATAAAAATACTAGTATGAGTCAAGCCTTCCTAGATGTGAGATCCATCTGGCCTCTATTTGTTAGCTCTGTGACCTTAGGGATCTTCTTCTATTTTCTTCAACCTATAAAATAAATGGGAACAAGAATAGTACCTAGATAATATTCTTGAGAAAACCATAAGACATAACATACATAAGCACAATGCCTGACACATACTAAATAAATGCTATATTAAGATTCTGTAGTTTAGAAAAATTCTAGCATTAAAATTCTTAGTTCAAGAGCATTAGTTCAAGTATTGAAAATCTTCTGCTTTCATCCATGAGGAGAAAAAGGTCTGGATACACTTTTCCAGCAAAAACAAATAGTTGAACAAAATGTTTGAAACACCATTTTCAGATATTGGACAACAGACAACACAAGACTGTGATCTCTGAGGGAGAGGAAACAAATGAGGTGAATCTTATGATTACCTTAACTTTTTATCTGGAGATGTTTCCCAGACACAGCACAGGTAGGGAAACTAAGGGGAGAATGTAGGTTGAGAAGAATTTGAAGTATCAGAGTGGCTGCAAATTGTAAATTGTATTACTAGAAAGAAAGGAGCAATGCAAAGAAACATTTCCAGAATTTTACACAGTGTTCACTTAGCTCTTTGACTGTCAATATGTGTATGTTTAGAGCAAAATTCTATCATGCTGGGCAAAAATCAACATATGGAGGAAAACCATCAAAAATTGACAAGTCAGACTGGGGATTTAACTCAGTGGTGCTTGCATCTGCCTCACAACTGCAAGGTTGTGAGTTTGATTCCTGGTACAAAAAAAAAAAAAAGCAACAAAAAAAGACAGCAGAAAACCAAACAATGTTGGTGACTTTTGGTACAATATCAAACAACACACCTGTGTGCAATTGCAGTTCTAGTAGAAAAGGAAAAACCTTAAAACTGATAAAATAATAACTCAAAATGTTTATACTTTGATTAAATTTATAAAACTACAGTTGATATAACATCAATAAAACTCAAGCTGGGTAAACCAAACAGACATATCAAGGTATGTTATGATCAAATTACTTTAAACCATTCATTAAAATGAACTCTTAAAAGCAACATGGCAAATATAATATTCTAAAAATACTAAGTCAAAGCCAGGAGTGGTGGCTCATACCTATAATCCCAGCACTTAGGAGGCTGAGGCAGGAGGATTGCCATGAGTTGAAGATCAGCTTGGGTTACATAGTGAGTTCAAGGCCAGTCTGAACTATATAGTGAGACCCTGTCTCAAGCAAAGCAAAATAAAATAAACACACACACACACACACACACACACACACAGAGATACATATTAAGTCAAAAAGAAGACAGATGTAAAAGGAAAAATGAACAAGTACAACAGATGGAATAAATAGAAAACAACAAATAGTAGTTAAAATCAAACTATATTAATAATAACTTTAAACAGTTCAAATTACAATTAGAAGAAAAAATTCAAATTAGACAAAGGGAAAATGCAACATATACTATCTGCTAGATATGAATAGTGCATACATGAACAATGATTCATGTTTTGGGGGGTTGGTTGCCAGTGTGGTAATCTTGGAAAGTGATGGAACGTTTCATGGTGGAACTCAGAACAAAGTAATTGAGTCACTGGGAGCAGTGCCCTCAGAAAGAATTGTGGTAATTCCCAGGGCACCCCAGTTAGTTTTATTAAAATAAGGTTGTTATTTTTGAAAAGAAAAAGAAAAAAACAAAGCAAGACTGGTTGCTTCCCACCCTCTGGTTTTTTCTTGTCATGTGATCATTCATTCCCACACTCTTCTACCACAATGCCATTCACCATGAAGACCTTACTAAAGACTGAAATGATGGGGTCACCTGATCTCAGACTTCAAACCCCTAAACTACAAGTAAAACAAACCACTTTTCTTCATAGGTACTTTGTTATATAGCAATAGAAAATGAACTAATACACTCCTGTAAAAAGCTCACTTTGATTGTAAAAAAATTACATTAAAATTAACACATGGAAAAATATACACCTTGCAGAAAAAATGAATCATTAGAAAGCTAGAGTGGCAGTATTAATATCTACTGTGCTTTCAATAAATGTTCTCCAAAGCCCCAAGTGTTACAGGCTTGGTCACAAGGCTGTGGCGCTACTGGACTATGGTAGAACTTTAAAGGGATTGGCCTTAAAAATGAAATTGGAGGTCAGCAAAAGAAACCATAAGAACTCTATGGAAAGTGAATAACACCCTCCTGAACAAACAATGGCTCACAGAGGAAATTAAAGAAGAAATCAGACAGTTTTTACAATCAAATGACAATACCAACAGAACATATTGGAATTTATGGGGCACAATGAAAGCAATCCTAAGAGGAAAATTTATAGCAGTGAATACCCATATTAGGAAAACAGAGCAAGCTCAAATAAACAACCTATACTGCACCTCAAGCTTCCAGAAAAAGAAGAGCAAGACAAACTCAAAACTCATTCAATGGAGGAAATTATAAAGATCAGAGCAGAAATCAATGCAATAGAGACTGAGAGAATGATACAAAAAATCAATGAAGCAAAGAGTTGATTCTTTGAAAGACTAAGCAAAATTGACAAGTTCTTAGCCAACTTTATCAAAAAAGGAAAGAAAAGGCTCAAATCCATGCAATTAGAAATGAAAAGGGTGAAATTACAACAGACCCAACAGATCATCGATACCTATATTGAGAACCTGTATTCTAACAAGACAGAAAGTACAGAAGAATTGTCAGATTCCTAGATACATATGAATTACCAAAGTTGAACCAAGAAGACCTAAAAATTTTAAACACCCCAATATCAATCCATGAAATTGAAAATGTAATTAAAAGCTTACCAACAGAGAAAAGCCTAGGTCTTGATGGCTTCACTGCTGAATTCTACAAGAAACTTAGAGAAGAGCTACTGCCACTAATTCTCAAACTCTTTAATGAAATTTAAAGGGAACCAGTACTCCCAAATTCATTCCTGGAAGCAAGAATTACCTTGATTCTAGAAGCAGAGAAAGAACCAATCAAAAAAGAGAACTATAGACCAATCTACCCAATGAACATAGATCCAAAAATCCTCAATAAGATACTGCCAAACACAGTATTGAAGATCATCAAGATCATATACCCTGACCAAGTGGAATTCATCCCAGGGATACAGGAATGGTTCAACATACATAAATCAATAAATGTAATACACTGTATTGACAGAGTCAAGGAAAAAAAAACATATGATCATCTCAATAGATGAAAAAGCATTTGACAAAATCCAGTACCCATTCATGATAAAAACCCTATAGAAAATTGGAACTGATGGTCTTTATCTTAACCTAATAAAAGCCATATATGAAAAGCCAACAGCCAACATGACACTAAATGGTCAAAAACTGAAATCCTTCATGCTAAAATCTGGACAAGACAAGAATGTCCACTATCATGAGTCCTGTTCAATATAGTTCTGGAAACATTAGCCACAGCAATTAGACAAGAGAAAGAAATAAAAGGAGTAATGATAGGAAAGGAAGAAGTTAAACTGTCACTGTTTGTGGATGAGATGATACTCTATATAGAAGGCCCCAAGAACTCCACCAGAAGACTTAATAATCAAATTCAGTAGAGTATCTGGATACAAGGTCAACACTCAAAAATCTATAGACTTCTTGTACAAAAATAACAGATTCACTGAGAGAGAAATTAGGGAAACAATTCCTTTCACAATAGCATACAAAAAATAAAATACGTAGGAATCAATCTAACAAATGAAGTAAAAGACCTCTACTTTGTTTTCTGTTGGTACCAGGGATCAAACTTGGGTCCTTGCACTTGTGCAGCAAGCAGTGAAACCATTGAGCTAAATTCCTGGCACAAGACCTCTACTTTGAAAACCACAGCACTCTGAAAAAAGAGATGGAAGAGTATATCACAAAATGGAAAGACATCTCTTGTCCTTGGGTAGGAAGAACCAATATAGTGAAAATGGCCATACTTCCAAAACTACTATATAGATTCAATGGAATCTGAATTGAAATTCCAACAATATACTTCACAGAACTAGAGAAAATAATCCAAAAATTCATTTGGAACCAGAAAAGACCTAGAATAGCAAAAGCAATTCTAGGCAACACAGACAAGGCAGGGAGTATCACAATCCCCAACTTGAAACTACACTACAAAGGTACTGTGATAAAAACACCATAGTACTGAAAAAGAAACAGACCCAAGGATCAAAAGAACAGATTAGAAGATGCAGAAACAACTCTAGACACACTCAGCCACCTCATCTTTGACAAAGGAGCCAAACACCCTCACTGGAGGAAACATAGCCTCTTTAATAAATGGTGCTGGAAAAACTAGGTGTCAACTTGTCAAAGATTAAAACTAGGTCCATCTTTCATCATGCACTACACTAAAATAGAAATGGGTCAAAGATCTAAATATTAAAACAGAAACAGTAAACCTGCTGAGGTTAGGTAGAACTCTTGCAGACATTGGCATAGGAGTTTTATGAACAAAATCTCAGTCACATGGGAATAGCACAAAGAGTCAACAATCGGGATCTCATCTTATTAAAAAGCTTTTGCACACCAAGAGAAATCAACATCAGATTGAACAGACAACCCACAATGTGGGAAAAAACTTTTACCAGCTCCTCAGACATAGGTCTACTATCTAGAATATATAAGTAACTTTAAAAAATCATATTCCCCCAAGTTCAAATACTCACTTCAAAAATGGGCATCTGAAAGAACAGACACTTCTCAGATGAAGAAGCAGAAGCAACAAATAAACATATGAAAAAATGTTCAATATCACTGGTCATTTGAAAGATGCAAATGAAAACAACACTGAGATTCCATCTCACTCCAGGAAGAATGGCTGCTATCAAGAAATCAACCAATAACAAATGCTGGCAGGGCTGTGGAGAAAAACAAAACCTTCTCCATTAGTTTTGAGAGTATAGACTGGTGAAACTGCTATGGAAATCAGTGTGGAGACTTCAAAAAACTAGGATTAGAGGTCCCATTTGACCCAGCTAGTCCCCTTCTTGGAGTGTTCTTGAAAGAATTAAAAGCATCATACCACAGCAATGTATGTGCACTCATGTTTATAGTGGCACAGTTTGTAATAGCTAAATCTTGGAAACAGCCCAAATGCCTATTATCCAAGGATTGGATACAGAAGTTGTGGGTTTTTTATAGAATGGAGTACTACTCAGCCATAAAGAAAGATAAACTAGAGAAATTTATGACAAAAGGGATGCACCTTGAGGCCATACTCTTAAGTGAAATAAATAAGATACATATGTGTAAATTTTGAGTTATTTCTCTGGTGTGAGAAACTGAAACTGTAAATGTGGACCAAGATGCATAATAAATATTGTGCAATAGGAAGAACATGTTCAAAGAGGAAGAGGGACCAGGCAGAGAGGGTGGGGGAAAGGAAAGAAAAATAAATGAAGAAAAGAAGAAAAAAACAGAAACAAAGCTTTTGTATATGGGGAGGGGTGGAGGGGTTGAAGGAAGGGAAAGGGAATGGGGAAAAAATAAGAACAAAGATATATCATGTACAGGTACAAATTCCCAATGATGAATGTGATCATAATGTATACCTAAAATGTACCAATAAAATTAATGAATAAAAAAGAGATTGAAGTGAAGACTGTAATGAAGTGAGGCCACTGGGGGCTATGTCCTTGAAGGGGATATTGGGATCTGATCTCAGTTCTTTCTTCCTTCTTTCGTTTCCTCACCACCATGAGGTGAGCAGCATCACCCATCACATGCCCCAGCAAGAGCCAAAAACAGCAGGGCCAAATGACCATGCGATGAAACTTCTGAAACCATGAGCCAAAGAAAGTTTTCTTCCTTTTAAGCTGCCTCAGGTATTTTGTCCCAGTGACAGAAATTGGCTATCACAATATTCAACAAAGTAACCTTGAGAATGAGAAAAGTTATGAAAGACAAGGACAATTCCTAAAGGACTGCTTCATGAAGAAAATAAAATAATTTAGAATGTATATGCATGCAATAAAAGAGCTTCAAAATTGTTGGAGACACCCACAGAACTGGCAGAAAGATAGTTGTACATTTCACTATTTATTTCTCAGTAATTAAAAGAAAATAGCAAATCAATATGCTTCTAGAAGACTTAACCAACACTACCAATCAACTTAATCTAAATGATAGTCTAATACTTTACTCAAAAATTAATGCAAGGTTTGGGGATGTAGCTCAAAGTAGAGCACTTGACTAGCATGTGCAAGGCCTAGGTTTGATCCTCAATGCAAATAAATAAATATTTAAAAAACAAATAATAAATCTATGTAAACCATTCACTAGAATGAACATATTCAGAGCTATAAAATAAGATGCTTGTATTAGGAAAACATGTCCAGTAGCAGCAATCTGTGTTTCAACTTTAGGAAAATAGAAAACTAAGTAGAATAAAAGCAATAATGAAGTAGGTAGAAATAAAGGACTTAAAATAGATAGAAAATTAACAAAACAAAAGTTTATTCTTTGAAATAAAAATGATCACAATTATCAATATGAGAAATAAAGATGAGATACTATTACGGATCCTAGACACATTGAAGGATAATAAGAGAATGTTAGGAACCACTTTATGTCAATGTGGCAGTCATAAAAATTATCAAAACTTATTTATATAATAAATATAAATCTGAAGTATATAAAATCTGAAGAATTCTACATGTATTAAAGGAAATTAATTTGTATTCAAAACCTTGCAAAATGCAAGTAAAATTTAAAAATAATTGTATTTCTATATTCAAGCAATGAGAAACTGAATGCTTAAATAAAATGCCATTTTTTTAAAGGAACCTTATTGTTTGGTCTTTTTTTTCTTCTTTTATTTTTTGGTACCAGGAATCAAATTCAGGGCCTTGGGCTTGCCAGGCAGGCTCTGTGCTGCTGAAATACCATCTACATGTCATGCAAAAACTTAAGGATAGGGCTAGGGATTTAGCTCAGTGGTGCCGCCACCTGCCTCACAAGGGCAAGGTCCCGAGTTTGATCCCCAGTACCAAAAAAAAAATTTAAGGATAAATATTATTAAAAATATATGTAGGACCTGTAAATGAGAATTATTAAACAATGCTGAGAAAAAATTAGAAAATTTAAATAAAGAGATATACCATATTTAAGGATTTGATCGTTACATATTGCTAAGATGATGATTGTCCCCACGTTAACCTACAGATCCAGCATAATTTCCATCAAAATTAAATCCAGTTTTTTTATTTTTTTTCCATTAAATTTATTGGTACATTTTAGGTATAAAATACAGTTACCTTCATCATTGGGAACTTGTACCTGTGCATGACGTATCTTGGTTCTTATTTTTTTTCCCCTTCCCCTGCTCTCCCTTCACTCCCTCCACCCTTCCCTGTTTACAGACTTTGTTTCCATTTTTTTTCTTTTCTCACATTTTTTCTTTTCCCTTCTATCTTTTTCCCTACCCCTCCATCTTTTTCCCTACCCCTCCCACTTCCCCTACTCCTTTAGATCTTTTCTTCCTACACACAATATCAATTATATATTTTTAACTATAATACTGAGATTTAGAGGACATTATCACAGATTTTGCAGAATTTAAAAGGATATAGAGGGCCAGGGATTTAGCTCAGTAGTTTCGCCACGTACTGTGCAAGCACAAGGACCCAAGTTTGATCCCCAGTATCAAAAAAAAAATTAAAAAACAAAAGGATATAGAAAACATATTACAAAAATCTTTTTTGAAATAAATTTGGTAACTTCAATGAAGTACCTCAGAAGACAAATTAATGAAACTGACTCTGGAAGAAATATAAAATTTGGTTCAATTCCCTGTACCAAAAAGAAAGAAAGAAAGAAAGAAAGAAAGAAAGAAAGAAAGAAAGAAAGAAAGAAAGAAAGAAAGAAAAATTTTGAATAGCACCTATTAAAGAAAGTATATTCCTAGCTTGAAAACCTACCTATATGACAACAACAGGCTTGTATACATTTTAACTGATAAATTACGTCAAACATTCAAAGCAGAAAAAAGAAGGAACACTTCTCCCCTCATTTTAGGAAATCAACATTGTGCTAATCCTAAAACTGGATAAAGATAATAGAAGAAAAAAGTTTGAACATAGATAAAAATTTGTTTAACAAAACAAACTATTAGAAGTTAGATATGGCAGTATAGAGAAAGTGGTTTTGTTATAGAGATGGCAGTGTTGGTTCAGCATTGGAAGATCCACCCTCATAAGTCATCATTTTCACAGAGGAAAGGAAAAACCCATATAATCCTATCACAGTAGTTGCAGAAAAAATATTGGACTAAATTCTACAGCTGTTCATGGTAAAAGCTATCAGGAGACTAGAAGTAGAACAGAACCTTCTCAACAGATAGAAGACATATACTCCATACTTCCAGCAAAAACACCTTCTATGAATGGAAAAGATACAATGCTTTCTCCCTAAGGTGGGGAATAAGGGCAGATATGCCTACTCTTCATCTGTCCATTAAACTTTGAAACATAGGACCAAACAAAAATAGTCTGGCAATAAAAAGAAACAAATAGCATAGGATTGGCAAGGTAGAAGTAAAATCTTTATATGTAGATGAAATGGTAATTTACAGAGAAAATACTAAGAAATCTCTAGGAGCCCCTAGAACTTCTATTTGAATTTAGCAGGATTAGAAAATACAAAGTATATATAAAAATTCAGGTCTATGTATATTTTCTATAAATGAAGAATTGGATATTGAAATTTAAAAGTTATGTAGGAGTACAAAGGACCTAGAAAAGTTAAAAAAAAAAACAGTGTTGGAAGACATTTAGGACCTAGTTTTAAGACTTCCTCTAAAGCTACAGTAATCAAGGCAGTGTCAGTATAAGGAAAGACATATAGATCATTGGAATAAAACAGAGAATCTAGAAATAGAACCCACATATATGGTCCACTGAGTTTTGAAAGATTATTTAACATTAACATTTTATAGAACATAAACTCAATTCAAGAGCAGAGGAAAAGATAGTGTGTTCAGCAAATGGCACTAGAACACCTGATATCTGTGTATAAAAATTTAGCATCAACCCTTTATTTCCATACATAAAACTAACTTGAAAGGATTTATGAACCTAAATATGAAAGACTAAAACTATAAAACTTGAAGAAGAAATTATAAGGGAAAATGTTCATGAATTTAGGGTAGGCAAGAATTTCCTAGGATACAAAAAATATGATGTATAAAAGAAAAAAATTGATAAATGAGATTCCATCAAAATTTAGTACTTTAAATGACATTGTTAAGAAAATGAAAAGTAGTCCTTAAACAGACCATATTTACAATACATATAGCCTATGACCAGAATATATGAAGAACTCTTACAGCTCATTAATAGCCAGACCAATTAAAAAGTAGACATAAGAAGATGATAAACAGCCAGTACAGTACAAGGAAAGGTGTGCAACACTAGAATCAGAAAAATATTAATCAGTACAATAACAAGATCATATTATACACTCATTAGGGAGATTAAGTTAAAACTTTTGAAAGAAAAAATGTCAGGTGTGAACCAGTTAGAACTTTCTAAAACTGCTAATGTGAATGTAAAATGATAAAACCATTTTGGAAAACAATATACAAATTTCTTGTGATACTGTTAAGAACCAAAAGTTCAGCTCTTGTTTTTACTTAAAAGAAATGAAAACACATGTTCACAGCAGATTTGTACATAAAAGTTGACTATCCCTTATCTGAAATTCTTGGGACCAAAAATGTTTCAGATTTTGGTTTGAAATGCATTTGATCTGCAAAGAGGATAGCTACTCCTGCTTTTTTTCGGGTTCCTGTCACATGGAGTTTTGTTTTCCACCCTTTAATTTTCAGCCTATGAGTTTCTTTTTGAATTAAGTGTGTTTCTTATATGCAGCATATTGTTGGATCTTGCTTCTTGACCCAATCTGTCAGTCTATTTCTTTTGACTGGTGAATTGAGATCATTAACATTGATGGTTATAATTGATACATATTGACTTATCATTGTCATGACTTTTACTTTTTGTTGGATTCTCCCCCTTGGCATTTAATTTATTGCAGTGCCTGATGGATTCATTCTTCTGGGCTTCCTGGAGTTGTGATCCTCATTGTCTTTTCCTAGGATATTGTCTAAAATTTTTTGGAGTGCTGGTTTGGTATTTGTAAAGTTCCTAAGGTGCTCTTTATCATGAAAGTATCTTATTTCTCTATCCATTTTGAAAGATAGTTTTGCAGGGTACATCAATCTGAGTTGGAGGCTGTTTCCTTCTAGGGCTTGAAATATGTCACTCCAAGATCTTCTTGCCTTGAGGGTTTGTGTTGAGACGTTTGCTGTGATTCTGATGGGCTTTCCTTTGTATGTGATTTGTTTCTTTCCTCTTAACTACTTGTAGAATTTTGTTCTTCTGTTGGGTTTCTGGGATCTTAACTATTATATGCCTTTGTGTAGATTTTTTTTTTATCAAGTCCAGTTGGAGACCTATATGCCTCACTTATCTGTATGTCAAGTTCTTTTCCCCTGCTTGGGAAGTTTTCTGCCATTATTTCTGTGAACAGTTCTTTTTATGTCATCTGCACACTCTCCTGTTTCTTCACTGACTCCAATCAGTCTTATGTTATTCTTCTTTGCATCATCTAGCAGCTCCTGGATTGATTTCTCATGGTCCCTTACTTTTTTACAGCAATTTTTCTTTTCCTGATCACTAATTGCAATCTTATCTTCTATATCTAAAATTCTGTCCTCACATTGGCTCATTCTGCTGTGTAAACTTTCAGTGGAGTTTTTAATCTCCTGGAAATCTATTTGCATCTGTTTTATGGATTCCATTTGTTTCCTATGTTGGGATTCCATCATGTTCTTCAGCTCCTCTATTTTTTTAATCTGTGTCCACTCTAGATTTATTAATCATATATTGCACTATGAGCACAATTTCTGCTGTTATCTGAGAAATTATTTCTGATTTCATTTTTTCCAGATCCTCTTTTGTTGCCAGTTCAGGGAGTCCAGGTTGTTGAGTGTCAGGTTGTTCCATTTCATTTCCCTTTGGGGTTGCTTTAGGTGATCTGGAAATCTGGTTTTGAGACTTGTTTATGTTTCTTCTCATTTCAGCAGATGCAGCCTGCTGTGCCTTTGTTGAAGCAAACTTTTGCTCACCCAGTGGTCTTCAATTCTCAGCAAGCCACAGAGCAGCCTTTTCTTTGCTGCTCACCAGTACAGTAACTCCTGGGTTCGGAAAGGTGGCCTTCTGGGTCCCTAAGCTGACCTGTTGTCTGGGTGGGCTTCTGCCTGGGGCCTTTGCACACTTGGGATTTTAGCTAAGTGTGCCTCTGGCTAGGGCCCCTAGCTATTGTCTTGGAGGGTCTTTGGCTGGGGGCTGTGCACTCCAGTTTCTGTTGTGTGAGCAAGCTTCTGGCTAGGGTCTCGTGCACTTACCGATGGTATCAGGGTGAACCTCCGGCTGTTGCTTGTGTGCCCATGCAGCTCTTTTCCAGGCAGGCCCTTGGCTTGGGCCAGTGTGCCCCAGCTTCTGGGGTTGGGGTGGAGCCCTGGCTGGGATCTGCTTGCAGCCACACCACTCTGGTCCACACCACTGCTCCCCCAACTGAGGTGGTCTGGTGTGCCTTTACTGCAGTGATTTTCCTCACTTTTCTGGTGGGCTTTAATTTTCATCAAGGTGCCTCAGAGAGGCCCTCTTTCTGTTGTTCACTTCTTCTCTATCTTCTTGAGCTCAGAACAATGTCATTTATGACCCCTGCAACTCTCCAGTGTGGATCCAGGTAATGGCTCTGCACAGCCATGGGGAGGAGGGGATGCTGGTGCCCATGTGGTTCACCTCCTCTGTGCTAGGGGAGGCTCTGCTCCTCAGCATTCTGGGGCAGTGGTACAGTGGCCAGAGAGGCTCACCTCCTCTGCTAATCCAGTTTTTTAAAATTGATGAGTCAATCCTAAAATTCATTTTAAAATATAAAGGATCCAGAATGGATAATATATATTGAAAGAGAAAACCAAAATCAGAAGTTTAGAACTCCTAATTTTTGAAAACATATTACAGAGTTACAATAACCCAGACAGTGGTATATTTTCACAAGGATCAATGGAATAAAATAAAGAGATCCACATATATATATATATATATATATATATATATATATATATATATGTCTCATTGATTTTTGCCATGAGAATCAAGATGAAGGATAAAAGATCCAGGTGTGGTGGCACATGCCTATAATCCCAGCACTTGGGAGGCTAAGGCAGGAGGACCAACCTAGACTACGTGGTGAGATCTTATCTCAAAAAATCAAAAATTATTTTTAAAAAGGATAAAAGAATAATCTTTCAAAAAGGGGCTGAAACAATTAGCTATTCAATGGAAAAATTAAATCAACTCTTATTTATACCTTAGGTATAAATTAACCCATAAGGGATTATATACTAAACATAAAAGATACAACTATAAATCCTGTGGAAGAAAACTTTGTGAATGTAGGGTAAGCGAAGATTACTTAGAATGCAAAAAGCACAGAATATAAATGGAAAATGATAAAATAGACTTCATTAAAATTAAAACCTTCTGCTCTTAAAAGCAACAGACTAGGGAAATATTTACAGTATATATATCTGACATATGGCTTGTATAAAAAATATGTAAAAGCAAACAACCCAATAAACAGAAGGCCCAAAGATTTAAATAAACACTCACAAAGAGAAGTACATAAATGACCAATAAACACGTCTGAGAAAAATTGTCCACATCATTAGTTGTTAAAAAAAGGCAAAGTAAAACCATAATTAGATAACACCACACTCCCATTTGAGTGACTAACATTAAAGGAACTGATGATACCAAATGCCAAATGCTGGTGATAATGTAGAACAAATGGAAATCTTACACATTTTGGTAGGAATTTAAAATGGTACAACTGCTCTCAAAAATTTGTTTGGTAGTATGTTAAAAGTTAAATATATTCTTACCACATATCCCCCATTTCTACTCTTGAGTGTTTATCCAAAAGAATCAAAAATATGCCAGGGATGGTGGCACTGCCTGAAATCCCAGAAGTTGGGAGGCTGAGGCAGGAGGATCACCATAAGTTCATGACCAGCCTGGCCTCCATAGTCAGATCCTGTCAGAAAGAAAGAAAGAAAGAAAGAAAGAAAGAAAGAAAGAAAGAAAGAAAGAAAGAAAGAAAGAAAGAAAGAAAGAAAGAAAGAAAGGAGGAAAGGAAATGAAGGAAAGGAAGGAAGGAAGAAAGAAAGAAAGAAAGAAAGAAAGAAAGAAAGAAAGAAAGAAAGAAAAACCAAAAACATATGTCCATCCAAAATCTTATATAAAGTTGTGCTTTTATTTGCAATAATTTTTGTGGTGATGGATTATAAGATAATCCCCAACTCCTAGTATTTATGCCCCAAGTAAATTCCCCCCTTTTACATGTGAGTGAGGCCAATAACTTGTGTCTACCCAATGAATAGAACAAAGTGATTTAATTTCATACTTATGATTACACTGTTATATAAGGTTCCATCTTGATAACATACACTGTGGAAAGTGTTGATTTCTATTTCTGATATTTCTAAGTGACAAGTTACTATGCCTCCTGCAGGCTTCAGGAAATGAATTCTGCCAACAATGTGAGTGAGTTTGGATGAGAATCTTTCCCTCAGATGAGAACCCAGTCCTGGCTAACACCTTGGTGGTAGCCTTATAAAGGACCCAGCTTAAAGCATATGCACTGAAACAGCAAATGTGCATTGTTTTAAGCTAAATTTAGGGCAACATGCCACACAGCAATAGAAACTAATACAATTCAAAACCTGGGGACAACCTAAATATACAAAAAATACATGGATGTGTGCTACTGCTGTCTTCCTACTATAGAAAGAAAAATTTTACTGATGTACAGAACAGGATGAATTTCAAAAAAGTGCTGAATAGAAAAAATAAGAAATTAAAGTCATATTGCATGATTTAATTTATAGGAAAAACTTTAAAAGAAACAACTTTTTTCATTAGAAACAAAAAGATCAGTGCTCATTCAACTGTACCCACATACTATACCTTAATAAATTTGCTATTTTTAAACTTTAAAACCAGAATGTAAAAGAATTGAAGGTACCCCCTGTATGTTACTAGAACATAGTGAAATAAAATTGGAGATCAATAACATAAGAAACTGCAAAACCCCCACAAACACATGGAAATTGAATGACACCCTCCTGAACAACAAATGGGTCACAGAGGAAATTAAAGAAAAAATTAGACAGTTTCTACAAGTAAATGATAATGCCACTACACTATACAGGAATCTGTGGGACACAATGAAAGCAGTTCTACCCAGGAAATTTACAGCAGTGAATGCCCATATTAGGAAAACAGAAAGAACTCAAATAAATAACCTAATGCAGAACCTCAAACTCCTGCAAAAAGAAGAGCATAACAAATCCAAGGCTCATATAAGAGAGGAAATTATAATGATCAGAGCAGAAAGCAATACAAAGCAGACTAAGAGAATGACACCAAAAAATCAATGAATTGAAGAGTTAGTTCTTTAAAAAAATAAATAAAACTGATAAATCTTTAGCCAACCTTATTAAAGAAAGGCAAGAATAGGCTCAAGTCAATGCAAGTAAGAACGAAAAAGTTGAAGTCACAGCAGACCCAGCAGAAATCCACAGGATCATCAATACCTACTTCGAGAACCTGTACTCCAATAAAATGGAAAACACAGAAGAAATGGACAGATTCCTAGATACATTCGAATTGCTAAAGTTAAATAAAGAAGATACAGAAATTCTAAACATCCCAATTACAATGAGTGAAACTGAAAATGTAATAAAAAATTTACCGACAAAGAAAAGCTCAGGTCCTGATAGTTTCACTGCTGAATTCTATGAGACATTTAAAGAAGAACTATCACCATTACTCTTTAAACTTATCAAGGAAACTGAATGGAAAGCAAGGCTTCCAAATTCATTCCTGTAAGCAAGTGTTACTTTGATTCCAAAACCAGGGAAAAACCCAATCCAAAAAGAGAACTACAGGCCAATTGCCCTAATGAACATAGATTCAAAAATTCTCAACAAGATACTGGCAAACAGAATACAGAGGATCATCAAGAAGATCATGCACCCTGACCAAGTAGGATTTATCCAAGGGATGCAAGGATGTTTCAACATATGTAAATCCATAAATGTAATATACTATATTAACAGAGTCAAGGACAAAAACCATATGATCACCTCAATAGATGCAGAAAAAGCATTCAACAAAATCCAACACCCATTCATGATAAAAAAAAAAACCCTACAGAAAATTGGAATAGAAGGTCTTCATCTCAACCTGATTAAGGCTATATATGAAAAACCAATACCCAGCATCATCCTAAATGGTCAAAACCTGAAAACTTGCATGCTAAAATGAAGAACAAGACAAGGATGCCCACTATTGCCACTCCTGTTCAATATAGTTCTGGAAACATTAGCCACAGTAATTAGAAAAGAGAAAAAATGAAAGGAATAAAGATAGGAAAGGAAGAAGTTAAACTGTCATTATTTGCTGATGATATGATACTTCACATAGAAGACACCATAAACTTGGCCAAAAGACTTCTAGACTTAATTGACAGATGCAGTAGAGTAGCTGGATACAAGATCAACACTCAAAAATCTTGTACACAAATAACAGACTCACTGAGAGAGAAATTAGGGAAACAATTACTTTTACAATACCATCCCCAAAAAATGAAATATCTAGGAATCAATCTAACAAAGAAAGCAAAAGTCCTCTACACTGAAAACTACAGCACTCTGAAAAAGAAGATTGAGGAGGATATAAGAAAATGGAAAGACAGCCCTTGTTCCTGGGTAGGAAGAACCAACACAGTGAAAATGGCTATACTCCCAAAACTGCTATATAGATTTAATGCAACACCAACTGAAATTCCAACAATACATTTCACAGAACTAGAGAAAACAATCCAAAAATTCATTTGGAACCAGAAGAGACTTAGAATAGCAACAGCAATTCTAGGCAACAGAGACATGGCTGTTGCCTAACTTGAAACTATACTACAAAGCTACTGTGATAAAAACAGCATGGTACTGGCAAAGAAACAGACCTGAGGATCAGTGGAATAGATTAGAAGATCCAGAAACAACTCCAGACATACTCAGCTACCTCATCTTTGACAAAGGAGCGAACCACCCTCATTGAAGGAAAGATAGCCTATTTAATAAATGGTGTTGGAAAAACTGGATTTCAACCTCCCAAAGATTAAAACTAGACCCATACCTATCACCATACACTAAACTAAGATCAAAGTGGATTAAAGATCTAAATATTAAGACCAAAACACTAAACTTGCTGGAAGATAAGTTAGGTAGAACTCTTGAAGACATTGGCATAGGGAAAGACTTTATGAACAAAATCTTAGTAGCACGGGAACTAGCTCAAAGAATCAACAACTGGGATCTCATCTTATTAAAAAGCTTCTGCACTGCAAGAGAAACCACCAACAGAGCTAACAGACAACCTACAATATGGGAAAAAAATTTTGGCACCAGTACCCCAGACAAAGAACTACTATCTAGAATATATAAAGAACTGAAAAAAATCAGAACCCTTCAAATTCAAAGACCCAATTCAAAAATGGACATCTGAAATTAACAGACACTTCTCAGACAAAGAAGTAAAAGCAGCAAATAAACATATGAAAAAATGTTCAACATCACTGGTCATTGGAGAGATGCAGGTGAAAACAACACTGAGATTCCACCTCACCCCGGAAAGAATGGCTGCTATCAAGAAATCAACCAATGAGCAGTGAATTTAGCTCAGTGGTTCTGCCACTTGCCATGCAAGCGCAAGGACCCGAGTTCAATCCCTGGTACCAAAGAGAAAGAAAAAAATGAACCAATAACAAATGCTGGTGGGGGTGTGGAGAGAAAGGAACCCTTCTCCATTGTTGGTGGGAGAGCAGACTGGTGCAACCACTATGGAAATCAGTATGGAGATACCTCAAAGAATTAGGACTAGAGGTCCCATTTGACCCAGCTATTCCCCTGCTGGGGATCTTCCCAAAAGAATTTGAAAAATCATACCACTGTGATATATGTGCACCCATGTTTACAGTGGCACAATCTGTAATAGCTATAGCTTAGAAACAGCCCAACTGTCCAGCAACTGGAAACTAGATAAAGAAGATGTGGGGTTCTTTTATAAAATGGAGTACTACTCGGCCATAAAGAATGACAAATTAGAGACATTTATAGCTAAATGGACGCATATTGAGGCCATACTCTTAAGAGAAATAAATAGGACACACATGTGTAAATACTGATTCATTTCTCTAGTGTGAGAAACTGAGTGTAAATAAGGATTTGAATGATTAAAATGAATAATTGATAATTTGAAATAGGAAGAAAAGGTCCAAAAGTATAGGGGAAGTGGGAGAGAAGGGGAAAGGAAAGAAGGGAAAGGAAAGAAGGGAAAGGAAAAATTATGAGAAAAGAAAAAAATGGAAACAAAGTCTATGTAAATAGGGAAGGGTGGAGGGGGTGAAAGATTACAGGGAATGGGGAAAAAATAAGAACCAAGATACATCATGTGCAGGTACAAGCACCCAGTGATAAATGTAAATGTATTGTATACCTAAAATGTACCAATAAAAGAATTTAAGCAAAAAAAATTTTTCTTAACTCAGAATGTATATATTTATTGATAAATAATTCCATTAATGACATAGTGCATGCTCCTATATATTATATACATTTTATAAATATATATGTATATATTGGTGAGTCCATTCCTAGGGTTGTACTAAAGCTTGGGAAAGGGTCTTTGGAGTTGAAAGGTTATCTGGTGTTAGCTTTTCTGGCTTCAGAGTAAGCCTTTCTGTTGTCCCGCCTTCTCATTCTTCTTCATGTCATTCTGCTTCATTTTCTTCATAGCACTTATTACTTTTCAAATTTCACTTTCCACTTCTTTGTCTACTTGTGTAAGAGGAGATGCTCTTGTCGCTATCAGAATCCAAACTCTACAAGAACAAGGACCCTGCTAAAAATTCAGGGCTATAAATCAAGAATCTGCAGCAGAACATGTCATATACTGGCCCTTGAATGTTTGCTGAGTGACTGATGTGAATCTATAGAAAATGACATATAAAAGAAAAAACAGAGCTATCTTTAAGGGAGATATTGCTATGGTTTTAACCAGAGAAAATAAAGACCTCAATTCAGATTGTGCAAATGGAAATGGTAAGAAAAATAAAATATAATCATATTTCACTGGGTTTGACAGATTAATTGTGAGTAACAAATGGAAGGAAGTTATTGTCTTAGTCTAATTCTGATGATGTAACAAAATAGGTTAGATGGGGTAATTTGTAGGCATTTGAAATTCATTTCTTATGTTCTTAAGGCTGGAAAGTCCACAATCAAGGTGGGAGAGATTTGGTGTCTGGTGTGGGTTTGCTGTCTCTTAAGATTGCACCTGTTGCTGCACATTTCCACAGAATAAGGAGAGAACTCTCTGTCCTCTCTTGATGAAGGGTAAAAGGCAAAAGGGGGGAACTTGCTCCCCTTAAATGCTTTTTTTCTATTAATTTTATTGGTACATTTTAGTTACACAATATAATGACATTCATCATTGGAAAGTTGCACCTTTACATAATCTTTCTTGGTTCTTATTTTTTCCCCATTCCCCTGCCCTCCCTTCAACCCCTCCACCCCTCCCTATTTACAAAGATTTTGTTTACATTTTTTCATTTTCTCATATTAATTCCATTCCCTTCTTTCCTTTCCCCTACCCCTCCCTCCCCTTAAATTCTTTAATGGTGCGGGGGATTTAGCTCAGTGGTTCTGGTGCCTACCTCACAAGCGCAAGGTCCAGAGTTCGATCCCCTGTACCAAAAAAAAAAAAATTCTTTAATGGTGTAGTTACTTCTAAAAGGCTCCACTTCTTTTCCAATTTGGTGGGGTATAAATTCCAACATATGAATTTTGGAGGAGGACATACCATAACAAGTGTCTAGTATCCCTGGGATCCTGTAAGCTTAGATGGCCGGGAAGGGAGGATGGTGGTAACATTAGAAAAAAATGGCTTACCTAATAATACTAAGCTTAATGCTTTAAATTGTAATGGAGATGGATTGAAATATTGCTTGTAAATATATGAATCTCTTATCTGTTTTAAATTCTATTTTCCTTTAAAGTTTTTACAATTATGGTATTATTTTCTGAAGTTTTTCGTTCTTCAGCTGTAGCAAATTCTTATCATTCTATAAGGCAAAATCATGTCAGTATAAGAAAAGGTTATAACTCTGAAATTATCACAGGTTTTCTAAGTAAACAAAAATATAACATAAATAAACCAGGTTCATTTTCATATTTAACTTAATTTTACCTTCCAACAAAGTTTGTCAGTGTCAGCTACAGTGAGTAAAACTCTAGAATAGCATCAGTCAACTTGTATTTAATCATCTTCTAACACAAGATAACACACTGCTCTCTCTAACTGCCCAAATGTTTGTTCCCAACACTTGCTGTGTGACCCACAGGGTTCCCTAAATGAGCAGCTGATGGTAGAAGGACCAAGATTTAACCTGGAGCCGCAATGGGGAACATATCTAATGAAACACTTAGCTGGATAGATCTAAAATCTTGTAATAGTCTTTCAAACTGTTCCCTGACTTGAAATTCAGCATCATGCAATATGTTGAGAATATATTGTTTTTTCTCCTTTTTCTGATTGAAACTTCATCCAATCCGTAATCAGACAAAGAGGGCATCCTTTGCATAAATATAGAACAGATGATTCTGGTTCAATAATACAAAATAATCTCTTGATACAATACAAGAAATAGACAGCTGTGGTGCACATATCTGTAATCCCAGTGGAGGCCAAAGCATCTCTGTGAGTTCAAGGTCAGCCTAGGGCTGTAACGTGAGTTCAAGTCCACCCCGAACTACACAGAAAGACCTTGTGTCAAAATATGTAAATAGATGATAGATAGATAGATAGATAGATAGATAGATAGATAGATAGATAAGATTTCAACATGTTCTCATAAAACTCATAGTCTACCAAAGAAATTTGAAGGGGCTTGACTTCATCTTGCCCTTCTTAGCCTGTAATCTCACCTGTACATCTATGCCTAGACAGAGGTTCTGCTGAAAAAAGTAAGTGAAATTGTACTTACCTAACAGACACACTCCCACAGCAGAGCCTTTGCATGGAAAGAGTTTCTCTCTCTAGCACAGCCCAAATCCATAAGGCCATAAAGCCAGCTTTTCACATCTTCTTGTAGGTTTTCTTTTTCTATTCCAGACCATGTTGCTTCCACTGGATGCAAACCCCGCCGCCCCCACCCCCACCCCCAGTTTGGAGAATCATTTCACTTGGAAATAAGGAACATGACAAAACTCTCCCATCTCCCCTCACCTCCATGGCTAATGAGTCCAAGATTTGGGCATTCATCTAATAGTCTTCCGCTCCAGTAAGGTTAAGTTGCATCACAAAGAACCTCAGAATTCATTCATACAACAAACCCAACTTTCATCCCTTCTCAGTCTTTTGGCTAAGATCAAGTGTAACAAACCCAACTTTGGTCACAAAATTTCCTGTTCTTCTTGGAGTCAACAAAATTTCATCTTTAAACCACTTTTGCAAGCCATTCTCATAGCTGAAAGTTCAGTAAGCATTTCTGGTGCTCTGACCAAGCTTTCAACCTTCCACTTTCTCATTTCTTTATTCCCAGTATGAGAATATTCACAAGACATATAGTAAAGGATTAATACCTCATAAATCAGTAAGAAAAGGTCAAATCACTAGGAGAAAATGAGAAACTTATTTGAACAGGCAATTTAGAGAAAAGAACCCCAGAAAACCTTTACTTACATGATTCTTTTTCTTCAAATCCATCATTCTCGCTCCATAATTTAAATACTTTCCATTTTCTTACTCGAACCCTCAAGCTCTCTCCTGCATCTGTTATTTGAGTCACCACATCTTGTATTAATCTGTCCATCATTTTTTCCAATTGACTCCTTCCTGCTAATGGCTAATAGGTATAATTATAAAACCTTGTGATATCAAGTCTTACAAACTTAAAGCTTTTAACTTTAGATTGAGCTTTGGATCCCACAGAAACCATTTTAAGCTTTTATCACTTTACTAATGATATTTATTTGCAGTCAGTACATTATATTTTATATTATTTCACAGAAAAAGATTGCAATTACCAGATGGGAATGCCTTCCATTTTCTTATCATCAAACAGTATTTTAGATCTATTCAAAAATATACATGTCTTCTTAAAGATCTCTACACAATCACATTTCTGCCTCAGAGAAAAATCAGTTTTATTTTTGTGTCTTGATACCCCTTTCTGTACATTAAATAATTGTGTATGTATATGTATATATATATATATATATATAAAAATGTATTGGCACATTTATGTTTGAACAAAAATAGTGTTCTGTAGCTGTTGTTCTGAAAATTCCTTTTTTTTTCTTTGTTCATTGATATGGTATGAAGATTTTGCCATTTCAGTGTTTTTAATTTCTTAATATATTGTATAAATACATCACTGCTGATTTACCCATCCTCCTCTCTATGAACATGTAGATGTTTCTAATTTATTGATATTGCAAACAATGCTATCATAAGTATCTTTTTATAGTTCTACCTATTGATGTGTGCAGTTGCTTCTCTAATATAGGTGTGAAACTGCTAAGTACATACTCTGTATTTTTTAAAAATTTCTTTGTTTCTGCCTATTTGCTTCTAAAGTACTGTGTAATTTACACTGTACAAAATCAATGAATGAGAATACTATAATTCTCTTCTGTGCCCTCAGCAACACTTGGTACTTTTTGCTATTCTTATAGGCAAAAATGATATTGTGTTATTTTCTGTTTACCAATGTGCTAACTTGAAGTGTGAATTGGATATTTGTACTCTCTCTCTCTGCCTGTATAAAGTCAGTTTATATCTTTGCCTTTTTTGGGGAATATTATTTTTCAGTTGACTTGTGTAAACATGTTATTGATACATATCATCTGCATATTTAAAATATAAAATATTTCTTTCAGTTTCTCAATTTTCTTCCAGTCTTTCCAGTAACAAACTTTTAGCTTTATGATTGTGTTGTCTTATATTTAGAATTGCTTATGTTGACAGTTGTAAGGAATTTGCGCTGTTTTATTTTGACATATACAACTGCTCCAATCTTTTCTTTAAGACTTTCTTGACAGAAATGCTAGTTTATGAAGCATACTCCTATATATTTTCTTCTAATTCTCTGTATATTCATAAACATATACAATATATACATTCATGTGCACATGCTTAGGATAGATCTTTACTTAAACTTGTTGTGCCCAGATCGCGAAGTCCCCAAAGACCACCAAGGAGCCAATTCCAATGCAAACACACGAGGGTCGTTTATTCAAGCTCGAGCAGGGACTCTCAACCGACGCAGCGGGTCAGGATTGAGAGGCCCTAACTTCAAATTAGCAGGGTTTTTATTGTGGTTGCAGCAAGGTTTGGAGATTTTCCACTTAGCAGTTACATGATTGGTTGACATTTAGCAAGCATGAAGTGTACATTTCTGATTGGCTAGGTTCATGGGGGGCGGGGGGTTGAGGGGCGGTTACATGTAGGTTTTACGAGGGAAAGGAGGGACAAAGGTTAGTGGTCGACTGTCACGTACTGACGGTCAGCAGACACACTGACTATTAGTCACGACCATTACGTACTGACAGGCAGCACATCTACAGATTGTTCTATGGATAGGGGGCCCGGAACGTTCTTTTCCTAGGCACACAGATGGTTGAGTAATTAACTTAGGAACTCTGCTTCGGTACAGATTGTGTCTTTTGTCCCCGAGCATGCACATTTCAACCATTAATTTGTGAGAGTGGTGCATTTTAGCAAAATGGAGTCGCTTTGGTCTCACAAACTGGAATTTATTTCCTTTTGATTGTACATGGTAAATACTTTACTATGCTATTTTTATGAAATTCTCACACTATTGAGTAAAGAATCCACCCATTTTTCAGATGATATGAGTGTACCACATTTTAAGTTCCATTTATACCAGGGTCTACTGCTAAAAGCTCTATGCTGTTCCACTTATATATCATTTTATTTTTACATGGCTGTCATCATGTTTTACTTACTACATCTTCATTAAAATTTTTGAAGTCTTGTATTTCTAAATTGTCTTAGATAATTTTACTTAAATTTTTTCTTCAGATGTATTTTAAAATTTTACTTCTGTGTTCCTCTAAGAAACCTTGTTAAATTTTTATTTGGACTGTATCAAATTTAAAGATTATCTGGAACACTGCCCCCCTCCCCACCATGTAAAACTAGGAGGGAGAGTGGTACAAGGGGGGATGACGGAGGATGGAGGTGAGAATGTTCAAAATATGTTATGTGCATGCATGAATCTGCCAAAATGAACCCCATTAATCTGTATAACCAATACACAGTAATAAAAAGAGATGTGGGAAAAAAGGTTATTCTGGTCAGTATTTAAATATTTATGCATTGTGTCTTTCTATCCAGGAATAAAGTATCTTTCTCCATTCACTTGTATTTTCTCTTAATTCCATAGTTTGATGTTTTTCTTGTGCATGTTATTTCTTTTTCAAGATATTTTATAGTCTTATTCACTTGTGAATGAACCACAGGCTTATGAGAATGCATTTTCAGATATTCCTGGAGAAATCTCATGATCCCACCAAGCCTGAGCTCTTCCTTGGCGCAATTAGTCCTCTGACGCCTCCTTTCTTCCTCTGGGAGTAGAGGATGTTCCCTGCAGACCTGCTGGGTGTGTTGCTGGGCACAAGATCTCCCCACACTCCCCTGTGCACAATCTCAGAAATGCAGTCTTATCATGGAACTCCCCTACTTGGAATCCTCCACTGACTCTCATTATTACCTATGAGATTATGTCAGAAATGTCTGTAGCACACACTTAGCTTCTGCATTCTGGCTGCTGCTCTTTGCTCTGTCTTTATCTCTAGCTGTGTTCCTAGGCTCAGGTATCTTGTGGAGCATGGACCGTACCCAGTGTTGGGAGCAATGCTATATAATTCTAGGGAAAAATCATTTGAGTAGGCCTAGTTCTCCTGCCTACAGACCAGCTAGGACATTCCAGACATAATTGCATTTTGGCCTCCGGTCACAACTAAGACCTCAGTGATCCAGTGATGCTGTGATTCTTCAGGACCAGACCACACCTGCAGGAGACACCAGGGAGGAACCAAATCTTCATCTGCATAGTTCCTCATTGTTCTTGGATTTCCACTGCCCCCCAGTCTTCTGTTACACCTCGTTTATCCCAATGTGAAGTACTGAACTCTGCATTTCACTTGTTACATTTGTTTCTCCCAATGTACTGAATAAAAGGTGCAATAAGCTGGGGGCTTTTGTCTTTGCTGCCCAGAGCAGCACTGATCAGACCCAAAGCTCAGCTTCTTCTCATTCTCATTTGTCTACCTTTCCTGTAATTCACGTGTGCTGCTGTGGCTCACAGGAGACTAGGACTCACTGCAGAGGTTCTGGTAACGTCCCCTTCCCCTGTTCCCTACAACCCAGCTTCTTGCTCATTCCTGAGGGTGACATGCTCTGTTACCTTCTGTACTTTGACACACATTCATTCTTCCTTCACTTTGAAATGTTCTTCTCACCTTAGATCACCTACCTTATTCCTGCTCATCTGGAACTTGTGTCCTCCAAGACACTTTTTATCATATTCCAAGAATTTTCCTGACTTATTCCCACCCTCCTACCCCAGTCCATATTGCTACTTCATCTCAATACTTTCCTGCATCTGTATATGTATCACTTCATTCTAGAATGTGCCTCAGTGACCAGCATAGTGGCTGAGTGACAAAAAACTTATTTGTTAAAATAATAGGTTTCATCTATTTAATAGTACATTAACCCTGTAGTACCTAACCCTAACCCAAATGCTCTCATATATAAAGTTGATATTGCTCAAGCTCTCTCTACAACTTAAAGAAGGCAGATTACAGTTGCAATAATACCTCTAAATTTTAACATTTCAAATTTCTCACTTACAAAATTACACTTTTCTTGACATCTTTCTCTTTGATCTGTCTGAGAAATTCTAGGGATGCCAAGGTCCACTGAACACATCAGGTTATTGATTCTAAGGGAGGACCCTACCTCTAACAGTCATGAGCAGTTTGGGGAGAGAAAAGACTTTGTCTTGGGTTGTCAGAATCTCCACCTGCAGTTTCCAAATCCTCCTGTTCCACAGAGCATGTTCCTCTGCCCCACACATGGGCCAACATCCGTACCCCACAGGGAAGTCAGACCACTAACCTCTGCTGCTTCTCCCCTCAGTGTCTCCCCCCAAATTTCCACTCTGGGGACACATGTTTCCTAGAGAATTGGCACAGCAGAATTGTTTGGACCACAAGTAGCACTGTTCTTTTCTTTATAGAATCTCCATTTTCTCCCAGACCACACATATATCCTGAGGGTAGGGTTGGGTGGGGAAAAGAAAGGGACATTAGTGCCATGATGGAGCAAAAGTTGTCCAAGCACCTCACTCCTCGGACGTGCAGTCCAGCCCCACCAAGCACGCCACACATTCATTCTTGGTGGTTTGTTCTTAGGGCTCTACTTTTCCCTTTAGGGGATCTTCCAGTCTTTCTACAGCTCTGCATCACTTGAATATGCTATGGATAAAGCTCAAAATGTTTAGCACAAAGACTCTGTGCCAATCTTTTAAAAATGTAACAGTACTTTCCTGAATAATTAGAATTTCTTAAACATAATACACTAGGAGAATAACCTGACCAGGATACAGGCAACCTCTAGGGAAAAGTGTTTCCCATTCACAGAGTCACCTAAATGGTTAAGATAAAATAATTCTGCCACTGGTGAACTTTTTACTTTGTTCTTTTGTTTTTCCAGGCATATTTTAATTCATATAATTTAACATTTTAGAACATGATTTTAAAGTTTGTATATGTCTTGTGGAGGGAAATCTTACTGAAAGAAATTACAGCTTCTCAGACTAACAGGCAGTGTTTTCTCCTTATGTACCTCTCTAAACAAAAAAATTAGAGGATGAATGGTTTTATTATTTATAATTTGGTTTGTGGGAGTGAGAAAGGGAATGAGAAAAAAATATTAGGCATCATTTGAACAATTTAACACAAAATAGAGTATATGTATACATAGATACTATGTTGTTACAATGAATTTTAAAAATATCTAGATTAATGATCCAAATGATTTCTAAGACATCGTTATGACAGTTAAATAGCCTTGTTATAGTGTACGCTGCATGAATGTTAGAAAAACCCACGCTTCTGTCTCAAAACTTAAAATCTAGTTTCCAGTCAGTTGGCCAGTAAACATCAAAATTCAACATTCAGCTCAAGATTTTCATTCATCAGAAAGCCAATGTTTGACTTTGTTCTCCAAAAATCTTCATGTACACATTCCTTAATGTAGGTTCTAGTTGAGTCTTCACTTAGAAGCAAAAATAAAGCACATCCACATAGTGCATCTCTCTGGAGTTGAATGACATGAATTCTCACAATCAAAGCCTTAGGTAAAGGAACCAGACAAGTGTTTTCAGGTGGCTCCTTAAATCCTTTTTATCATTTAGGAATTCAGTGTCTTCTTCTGTATTGTTTTGTTTGTCCATATTAAAGCAGTTTGGGTCTTAATCTTTTCTTCATAGTTCTACCTCCTTTGTGACAAGCTGCACAGTTACATTTTGTTAGATGACTTATTAATTTCTGTTGAAGTTCCTCAATTTCTTGTGATGAGAAAGGTACTTTTTGAGAATTCACCAGACAAGTTGCAAAGGATCATTTCCTAATGTTTTCACATCTTCATCTTCTATGAGGATGAAAATTTAAAACTCATCCTTGAAAACTGTCAGCAGATAATCTGAATGTAATTCTTCCACTGAAGTTTCCATCTTCCTTTCTCCATCAATTAACTCAAGAGTTTGCAGTAGATTCCTAGAGTATCTATTACATCTGCAAGTCACAAAAGAAACAACATCATGAGCACATTCAATTTAAAAGTGGTGCATTCAATTTTTGGTGAGTTTGGAAGACAAAGGAGTTGTTTTCAGAGTTTCTCTACATTTATCTTATTAAAAGCTTTTATAACTGCCATTCTTTTACTTTTTTGATACTGGGGATTGAACTCAGGGCCTTGTGCTTGCCAGGCAGGCCTGGTGCCACTAAGCTACATCCCTGGCCCTATAACTTCCATTCTACTGAGTACCAAGTGCTTTGTTTCTCTTTTTGTGGCTGGCTGGATTGAAATAATCTGAGCAAACTACACCAGAGAGGTGGCACTCCTCAATGGTTTCTGGGTGAGCAAAGACCACACTCACTTAAAGCAAGCTCTTTCCATCCATGGAAACACCATTGTTACTATCAATGGAAACACCATTTCCTCTGAAAACAAAATGAGTTATCCATTTGTAGGCTTCTTTTAGCTGAACTAGATCATGTTTTCCCACCTACAGCCTCTTCCTTTCCATTCCCTATTTTACCAGCAACCATACAACATGCTCTCTTACTGGTTGTAATGAGAAGGAAACGGAAAATAAGTTGGTGAGTTAAAACCCAGAAGCCTCAAATCTTTTAGTGCAAGTTTTCAACGAACTCTCTGTGGCAGAATTCTTGGCAAATATTGCATAGATTTAAATTTAAGCTCTTGGAAGCAATTTTTGCACCTTTAATAACAGATTCAGATTATCAATCACATCTTGCAGTTATAGTCAAATTTCCTTGTGGGTAAGTTTGAAACTTTCAAAATTCACTCACCATTTTCAGTTTCTAGAAATTCTTCTAGTTTATTTAATAACTCTTTATATGACAGTTTATAAGGTACATGAGTATCCACGCTACAGAATCTAAAGATACATCTCAGACAGGTACCAGTATTGAGCAACAATTGGGCCACATATTTATTTTCTTCAATCTGTAGTAATATTTTGAATAATTAAAACTTTTTCCAAGAAGCTAAAGCTTAAGATTTCCAGACAAACTTTAAAATTTTAACTCTCACTACAGTTGTGGTACGTAGATAGACCTTGTTGTTGTTCACATTTTACAAAAGAAACAATTAATTTTGCAAATGTTTTATGATTTTCCCCATGCTAGACAACTAATGAGAGCCAAACCAAGACTGAGAACCCAGAAGTTAAGTATTACAAGTTAAACATGTGGATGTTGTCATCAGACTGTTATGGCTGTGAGTCCCAGATATGACACTTACTCCCCAGGTAGAATAATCCAAGGCTAACTTTCCTTCTCCACCTAATAGACTTCTACTTTGGGGTAGTTCTTTACAAAATATGTATGCAGAGAACAAAGCCCAAAGCTTGTGACAAAAGATTTGTTCTACAAATATCAACTGTTCATCTGTTCACATTTTATAACTCATCTTTTATTTTATAATATCATAAACTCTATTGCCTTAAATTTAAGGAACCAAACAACACTGCAGCTAAATATAATTTTTAAAGGAATCCCACTGAAAACCTTCAGCATAGTTCTGGATTCTAAAGATACAGTGACAGAAACACACTTCCTACAGTCAAGCTGTTTATTGACGGAATCAGTCAGCCTTCTGTCACTATGACAAAATACCTGAGATAAACAACTCATGAAGAGAGTAGATTTATTTTGGCTTATGATTTCAGAGGTTTTAGTCCATTTCCTGTTGGATTTGGACCTCAAGGGAGGCAGTGCACATATTGGCGAGAGAATATGGCAGAGGAAGCTATTCATCACATGGCAGCCAGAAGGCAAAGAGAGACAGGAGAGGGCTGGGTTCTCAGTGTCTCCTTCAAGAGCACCCCCTCAGTTACTTCGCTTCCCCCCATTAAGTCCCACCTCTTAAAGGTTCTACCACCTCCCAGTAGTGCACAGGCTGGAGATCAAGCCCTTAACCCATGGGCCTTTGGATATTTATCCAAACCAAAGTGGAACTGAGGACAGTGTTGGTCAGATGGGGTCACTCAATAATAATTACGAAGTATCTGCTGTGAAAAGGGTATTATTGCCTTCAAGATATGTTCCTTCTAAGGTTATGCCTGTATTTACAAATTCTCTCCCTCAAAGCAAAGAAAGCTTTTGGAAATGGTGCTCTGTAGGGAACAGGGAAAGGGGACGTTACTAGAACCTCTGCAGTAAGTCCAAGTCTCCTGCGAGCCACAGCGGCACAAGGCAAATTAACTTATTATACAAGAAAGGTAGAAAAATGAGACTTTGAGAAGGAGCTGAGCTTTGGGTCTGATCAGTGCTGCTCTGGGAGGCAAAGATGAAAGCTCCCAGCTTATGGCACCTTTTATTCAGTACGTCAGGAGAAACAGATGTAACAGATGACTTGCAGAGAGTTCAGTACATCCGGATAAACAAAGTGTAACAATCCAACAATAATGCGGAACTGAGTAGATGAAGATTTTGTTCCTCCCAGGATGTCTTCAGCTGGTGTAATCTTGTCCTGGAGCATCACAGCATCACCGGATCATTGAGGTCTCAGTTGTGACCGGGGGCCAAAATGGAATTATGTCTTGGAATGCCATAGCTGGGCTGTAGGCAGGAGAGCTAGGCTAACCAAATGATTTTTCCCTAAAATTATGTAACATTGTTCCCGACAGTGCTCCAATTGTGAACCAGGCTGTGAAGTCCCTTAATCATGTAATCTGATGTCTAAAAAAAATAGAATTGTTCCATATGTAAATGCCTGAAAGTACAAATGATAATAATCCATTCATTCATTCAGATCATAATTTACTAGGTGGCTACTTGGAACAAAGGATTTATCAATTCTCAATTGATGAGAAATTAGTTCATGGAAAGAGTATTATCATTCTCTAACTTATCCATGTGAAGCTACCAAGATTTATAATTCAGAAAATAATGATTACACATCAAAGTCAGTATTCTGTATTTTTCCAATAGCATGAAGTAAGATTGAGGCATTGGGCTTTGAAATTGGATTTCAAATTATATTTCTGTGGTAACTTGCTGTGTGTATAAAGAAAAGTTGTGATCTTTCTAAAGTTTTATTTTTAAAAATCTAAAACAAGCTTGGAAACAGCCCAAGTGCCCATCGACTGGAAACTGGATAAAGAAGATGTGGGTTTTTTATAAAATGGAGTACTACTCAGCCACAAAGAATGAGAAACTAGAAACATTTATAGCTAAGTGGATGCATATTGAGACCATACTCTTAAGTGAAATAAATAGAGCACACATGTGTAAATACTGAATAGTTTCTCTAGTGTGAGAAACTGAAAGTGTAAACAAGGATGAAAATGATTAAAATGAATAATTGATAATTTGAAATAGGAAAAGGTCCAAGGGTTTGAGGGTGTCGGGAGGGGAAGAGGAAAGGGAAGAAGGGAAAGGAAAAATTATGAGAAAGAAAAAAAAATGGAATCAGTCTGTGTAAATAGGGAAGGGTGGAGGGGATGAAGGGTGCACAGGTAATGGGAGAAAAAATAAGAACTAAAATACATCATGTTCAGGTACAAACACCCAATGATAAATGTAAATATATTTTATACCTAAAATGTACCAATAAATATATAAATTTTTAAAAATCTAAAACATGAAAAATCATGTTATTGAGGCTCAATGTCAGGCTCAATGTTAGGTTAAATTTAACTCAAATAAGATAAAGTATACCCATGCTGGTTGATGGTAAATACCCAATAAGTGTTGGTCTCCTTGTCTGTTTTTGCAACACAGTTATCCTGGATAAGAAGAGAAATTTGGAACAGTAACAATAATCTTATTTTATTTTGTAAAGTGTCTAATGATAATTTAACAAGAACTATCATTCCAAATTCATTTGTGTCTTGAACCTAATTTTAAACAAGATATATAGTACTATCCAGCACTTACAGGACAAACTTTATCAGTTGACTGTGTACACTGGAGGAGATACATCTAATATTCCTGCTCTACAGACTACTCCAAAAGTACAGTGGCCTCATTTATGTTATGAAATACAACATTGAATTGGCCAAACTAAGACTAAACATATAAAAAAAAAGTTGTGAATATAAAAGCAACTCATTGGTTTAAAATAAATTTTAAAATAGAATTATATTGAAATGGGATGATTATAATAAAAATTATATTAATTAAAAGGAAAATAAAATGAAAAGAAAAAAGGAAAGGAAAAAGCATTTATTTAGTCCCTATGTATGATGAGCCCTGTGGAGAGCTGCGTGTGCCGCGCCTTAAAGATGGCGCTGGTTTCCGCCTTCCGCCATCCCAACGGCGAGAGCTCTTTATGATAAACAACTCCTTATTTGGCTGTGATGTGTCTGATGCTCTGCCCCCTCTTACGTGTACCTATCCGCATTCGCCACATGACTATCCGTGATTGGTTGGTTCAGGGGTACTTATTCTAGGGACGGGTGCTCCCCAGGGGTAGAAGAAAAAGAATGTTAAGTTTTCCTGAATAAACTGCTAGAAGAAGAGCGTTGGTGTTGCGTCGTCATTGCTGGTCAAAGGCGAACGCGACAGAGCCCTTCATATTTGATATATTGGGTTTTCATAACTTTTCTATGGACTGTATAGAAGCAGTACATTGTTCAACTCAACACTGTCATTCACATCTTGGACCCGCTTTTAATATCTATAGAATCATCTGTGTACAATCTGTTGGCTATATTGAGTTTTATTTTTTAAAAAAAGATTATTCTCATTAATGATAAATAATACATGTCTATCAAATCCAAGTTTACTACATTTTATAAAATAAGAAACTTTTCTACAGAAATGAAGAGGGCGATATTAATTTTTGCAAGTTAAATGACACACCCTTAATAAAAATTATATATGGTTATGATAGTAAAGTTCTTTAAGATTTTTGTTTGTTTAGTTTTTGGTTTTGGTTTTGTTTATATAGTTCAGGCTGAACTTGAACTCACTATGTACCCCAGGCTGGGCTCAAGCTCATAGCAATCCTCCTGCTCTAAGATCTTTGATTATCAAAAATCTGGTTATCAGAGGGTGTTCAATCCTCTGACTGCCTAGAAGGGAGGATGGTGAGGGCTAAAGAAAAAAAGACAATGGAGACTTTTGTAATTTCAAGTATATGGGGGACCAGGAAGTCACTGACTCAGAGCGGGCAAAAACAAAGACACTCCAAGCTTGCTGCTATTTATGAGTTCATTGGGAGTATTAGATGACTCAGAGGGTGGCAATAATACTGAATTGAGGAAGATCTTATAATCAGAGGAAGTATCAAATGACTTGGAGGATGGCAGTAATCCTATGAACAATGAAGATCTTGTGCTGATGAGGATTTTAGGTCCATGAGGAGTTTAAATTGATTAGGATGGTGAGATGAGCAGAACGTTCTTACAACAGTAGGTGGGATCAGTTAAGCTGATAAGGAATTTGCTCCTTCCCAAGTAAAACCTTTCTGTTTTGTATTACTACTCAGTTCTTAAAGAACCAGGATGTCTTCAACTGATGTAATCTTCCCCTTGAGCATCACAGCATCACTGGACCATTGAGGCCTCAGCTGTGGCCGAGGCAAATCGAAGTTATGTTTCCAAATGCCATACCTGCCCTGGAGGCAAGAAGACTAGGCCTCAGACAGCCTAACCATAATTAAATTGTGAAATGATTTTTCCCCAAAATAATGTAGAATGGCTCCTGATACCTGGTCACTCCTTCAGGGAAACTAA
Source organism: Heterocephalus glaber (assembly GCF_053883595.1). Classification (NCBI taxonomy): domain Eukaryota; kingdom Metazoa; phylum Chordata; class Mammalia; order Rodentia; family Bathyergidae; genus Heterocephalus; species Heterocephalus glaber. The sequence goes on from NW_028258344.1 coordinate 13,853,477, forward strand.
ATATTTTTCTTCATTTCTCTGGTTAGGCTGTAGAAATTCACACACAAAAAAAATCAGTATTTCCACTTTAGCAATGAGAAATCATAGAATGAACTTAAAAGTAAAAATTTTGTAGCTATTAAATTGCTTAGATACAAGGAAGTCAAAAAGAATTATATTCAGAGAGTAATGAACCCCTCCAAGGCAAGCAGAAACTATTGCTCACTTTTATTTGTGAGAGTACTGACTTTGGGGGTCGGGGATTTAGCTCAGTGGTTCCGCTGCCTGCTGCGCAAGCACAAGGATCAGAGTTCGATCCCCCTGCACTAAAACAAACAAACAAACAAAAAATAAAAATAAAAGAGAAGTTTTAAAAAAAAAAGAGAGTACTGACTTTCCATTGTCTAAGAGATAGTCAAGAAGAGCCATGAGCCTGGTAAAAGCTGGGACATTTGTTATGAAAAGGAGAATCTACTAAAACTCATAAAGTCTATGCATTTGTTGGCAAGTTAGGTTAAAATCTGAAGGAATACAGACTTAAGACTCCCTGCCATCAGTAATTTTTCCATAGGAACCTTTTCTGATGAAGCAGTATCATGGAAAATGGGTGAAACTAAAAAGCAGATAAAAAAGACAAAGTCTTGCTAAGCTTGGACCCAAAACCTTGTTGGAGAGAGGAAATAATTCCACCCCAAAATAATTAAAAATTAGAGGTGAACTGAAATAAAAGTAATAGTTCAACTTTGTGACAGCTCAGCTCTCCATTAGCTTCTTCACAAAAGGGCAAGCTTTTTCTGAAATAAAATTAGGATCCATTTCAGTTTTTGCCATGTTTTATATATAATATCTAATACATAATAAAAATGTAAAGAAACAATGAATATGACTCATATCCATTAAAAAATAGCCAATAAAAGCATATTCCCTAACTACCCACATGATCATACTAGCAGGCAAGGACTTGAAAAAAATCACTATGAATATGAAAATAGTTTAGAAGAAGAAGTTACTTTTAAGAGTAGAATTTCAATAGAAAAAAAGTCCTTAAAAGAGAAATTTATGATTCAAATGTATAGTATCAGAAATAACAGCTCCAATAGATGACTTAAGTTTGACATTGACATCAAACTGTTATGTGTAAGTGGAATCTCAAAAAAAGAAAAATGAGAATGTGATAATATTTAAAGAGATAAAGGCCAAGATTTCCAGAAACTTAGGATATCAACCCACAGATCCAGAAATCTCAGTTTGATTACAAAAAAAGCCACATGTAATCATCTTAAATTCAAACTGTTAATTATCAAAGAAAAAAGAGAAAAAAGCATGCAGAGAAATATACACACTATGCTTAGAGAAATAACATTAATAATGATAACTGGATTCTAACCAAGAAATAAAGAAAACCAAAGACAATGAAAAACATCTTAAACATGCTAAAAAACCCAATCAGACTAGACTTCTGAAAGATAAAGATATTTTACGTAAGTAAAAGCAGAGGAAATATATAATCAATAGACCCAAAACACAAATGTGAAAAATAAAAACACATAGCAAGACAATAGCAATGTTTGTAGTAAAGGTAAATGAGTTAGTCTTTTTGAAAAACTAGATTTAAAAACAAGACACAATTGTATGATATTTTTAGAAACATTTTTAAATATAAGTGAGAAAGATTAAAATTAAAAGAAAAAGGGAAAGGACTACAATCTGTCAAAGCTAATCATAAGAAAACTAATGTGGATGTACTGAGATAAAGTCAATTTTAAGAAGAGAATTATCAGAGAAAAGTGACATATTTCAAAATAACAAAAAAGCCAATTTATCAGAAGATAATAATTATGTATACTCGCAGAGAAATTACAACAAAATATATAAAGGAAAAATTGAAAACTAGATGAGAAAATAGAAAACTCTACAATCTAAATATTTTAACATAACTCGGTAATTGAAGAAGAAGAAAAATTAATAAATAAGAAGACAGAACATTTAATAATATTAATTGAACTAATCAATAGTTGCATTAAGTTTTACCCAACCACAGAAAGAGTCCATATTTTCAAAATTGATATTTCCACATGTTCAGTAAAATATACCATATAATAGACCATTTAACTAATCTCCATAAATTTCAAAAAACTGAAATAAAAGAGAAGATTTATGACTGCAGTGAAACTAAGCTAAGAATAAATAACAAAAAGAAAATGAAAAAGTTCCAATATTTCAAATAAGGCAACATTCTTTTAAATAAATTCTTGTGTCTGTGAAGAACTAACAATGAAAAAGAGAAAATTATTTTAAATAAATAATAATGCAAACCTAATATATTAAAGTTTATGCAATATAGATATATATATCCAATTTCTGTTATATTAATATATATATATCATCCTAGATAATGAGAAAAGTTTGAAATCAGTAATTAAAGCTTCTACTCAATAAGCTAGAAAAAGAAAGAAAAGTGAAATAAAAGGAGAATAGAAGGAAATAATAAAAAGAATTGTTGCCAATGACATGGAAAATATGAACAATAAAGGAACAAAGCCAAAATACAGGCCTTTATAGATAAAAATTCAATTAATCAATATAATGGGAGGGGAGAGAGAAGAAAATCAGGAATAAAAATATGAGACCCTGTTACAGACAATATCTATGATAAGGTAGAAATGAGAATGAATTTCTTATAAACCACAACCATTCAAAATTGGCATGCAAGAAGTAGAAAGTCTGATTAGTTCTATACCTATGTAAAACACTGAACTCATTATTTAAGACTTTCTTCAAAGAAAACTCCAAGTCTAAATTATAGAAGTGATATTTAAACACTTGAAGTGTAAAATGCAGAGAATAGTTTCAAAAATACGACTCTTAGGAAAAAAAATGTAATCAAAGTAAGCATCTCTCTCTGCTCACAAGGCCTTCACCTCAAGAATCATCTGTACATTCTTCTTTTTAGTTTTTACTCCCTTTTATAACTAAAGTTGTGTTTTTATATTCTATCTGCTAGATTCATACACAATATTTTCTTTCAAATAATTCCATTTTTCCAGGTCAAAATTATGTTAATTATTCATTTACCACTTACTCTATACCAGTGATGGAGAACTTTTTAGAGCTTTCAGTGATGCAAACAGCCTGCTGTGGCACACGTGCCATAGGTTTGCCACCTATCAATACCGTGTTAAGCATTTTACATATATTATATCACTGAATTTACATAAATTGGTTTGGACACTATGTTTTCCTGATCTTACAAATAAGGAAACTAAGGCTTGAAGTTCACTAACTTTGCCTGAGTCCAGAAGACTCAAAGCCTGTCTATTTGATTCTAGCTCCCACACTCCTTCCAACACATCATTCTGTCACTGAGTGAGTGACTAAGGGATCATTCTCAGCCAGCCTGTCAAGAAGAAGTACCATATAAGTTCTGTATTTAGTAGTGTCTTAATAATTCATTGAACCAGGAAAATTAAGAATTTCGTAGGGAGTGTTTATCTAGCTGCTTTCATTCTCATGAACCAATCAGTCATGCTTCAAACTACAGAACTTGTCAGAGGATAAATAACTTACTTTATCATTTGTAAACTTTCATGGATGTCTTAGCCCCATTTAGGTTTTTATGTAAAAAAATGCATTAATTTAAAACAGACAGGGATGAGAAAACCTACCTGTTAAAATAAGACTTCCAGCAGGAAGTGTTTGATTACTGCCTATTTTAAATAATACTCCGTCACTACTTGAGCTTAATGTTTTTACTACACTCTTCACCAGCTTGTAGTTACCACTTTAGAAACACTAGTATCCATATTCAAAACATTAAAAATAAACAAATGAAATTAATTGTAACAATAGTTTCAATTTAAACAATGTATCTGAGACATTATTATTTCAGCACATAATCACAAAAGTTATTTATAAGATGTGTATTCTTTTATTCATACTAAGTCTTCAAAAGTACATTTCATTGCTATCTAACAGAACATTGCAGTTCAGACTATTCACATTTTGGTTGCTCTATAGTTTCACATAGCTTGTGCTAATGTATTAAACAACACACAGTTCAAATTTACTGAAAAGACAATTTTAAATAGGGGGGAAAAGTTTGCATCAAAGTAGCAGTCAGATGGAGAGAAGAGAAGATTACTTTTGATTGGACAAAGACACCTATGGTGATTCATACTGAAAGGAAAACATGGAACTGGCTTCTTTTCCATCTTTTCCAGGTAGCATGAGTCTAGAGTATCTTTAAAGAGATGGGCAAAGAAATGTCTCTAAAGAATTAATTCCAAGGTTAAATGAAAATTGATTGCATGCTTTGAGGCAGACTGAATATTTTAATCATCTTGGTGAATTAGTTAATTACTAGGAAGAGAGAGGGAGATCTTTATGCCTTCTACGACAGATATGAAAACATCTGTGTGTGTGTGTATATATATATATATATATATATATATAGTGTATGTCTATATGTATACGTAATATAGCATATACATACAATGGTGTGTGTCTATACTATTCCACTTACCTGAAGTGGAAAATCATTAAGCTTTCTGGATCACAGATATCAGCAAGTTCATTAAATCACAGTTGTGTTATGATTGAGAGTATAAGTAACTCACAGTAATTTGTATTTTTCTGAACTCTGAAAAGCAGATTACAGATTGTTCAGAATCTGTCACATGCCATGAAATATCATCAGCCCTCAACCCATAGGTAGCTGGCTTTTGAGTAAAAGTTGACATGTCCTAGAACCTTAAAGGTATTTTCTAGCCCAGTTCTCACCTAATCCTGAGTTTAAGAATCCACATCATGTATCTAAATTACCACAGATAGTTCTAGTTTGGGCAAATCAAGCACAATTAGAGACAGAGATTTTATGGACCTGCCATAAAAAGAAGGGAGTCCAGTATCTTAGTGTCTCACAGGCCAACCCAGAACCAGCCAACCCAAATGATGAGACTTAAAAGGAGAGACTGTCAAGACCTTCATAACAGAATTGGATCACCAGCATTCACACTGTACTGATCCAGTGTCATCTCACCAGGCTTAGTTTTGAATCTCCTTTAACCAAAGGGGACTTCATGAGCCCAGACAAATCAAGAAAGAAAGATTTCCAAGAATCTCGCTAGTTGGTCCCTAAATCATTCCAAATATTATTAAGTTGAAAATACTACCCCAAGTCAGTATGATACTTTATATTTGAGAGCCACATCTCCCTCCTACTCAATTAATTATAACACATTGCTATAGAAAGTTAACTTTTAGGCCAACAAACCTATTTACACAGACTAATAAGAATCAAACCTAGTAAATTTCTAGTATGAAGTATCCTTACAAAACAACTACCCTGGAATAATGAGTTGTCTATCAAAGGGAGACATAAATGACCCCCAAAAAATCCAACTCCTTGGTAGATTAGAGGGATGTGAGAGAAGGATGTTGCCAAGCATGAAATAGCTAAGTAATGCCATTTGAAAACACCGGAAAGTTCAGTTTTGCCAGTGAGTTGTTTTTTCAGGCATTTCAAAACCACCCAATGATTATAAAATTTGGCTCTAATTTAAAAGCTAGCACACAGGCAAATTTATTAATTTTCTTAGAACAAGGTAATCTATATTGGTTTTGCTCAGATTTCTTGAGTAGGTTTAAAACCTAGGTGAGTTTTTGCTTAGCTTAAAGACATGGTCTTCTAGAAATGTGATTTTTTAATATGGTTTCTCATACACTGGCTTCCAATGCAATAAAGGTCAGTTTGTTAACTGTGGTGACAGCCTCCCTCTCATGGCACATGTCCAATAAATGTCAGTAAGTGAATGAATGGGAGATACTGGAACACTCTCAGCCTTAATAAACTGAAAAGGTAGAAGTGAACTGAAAGTTAAATTCATTCAGAATAAAAAGGTCTTTAGAGTCAGTTTTTCTGGTTGAAAGATCAGAGCAAATGAATCTAAACCTAAAATAGAAGTTGTTTTATTCTCAAGCGTTCTGACATTTTAGTGGTAAGCTGCAAGTTATAAAAACTGCTACTAACATCGAAATTCCTAGCACCATATGGAAAAAGATGCCTGCAATATGTCTATAAACATATACATATATATATATATATATATATATATATATATATGGTCATTGCACTTGAATTACTGCAGAATGATTTTTAAAGTAAGCACAATGAAATACTGACATACCGGGAAACCATACAAACTATGACAAGTAAGGAGATAGCAGCAGACCTCATGCTGCTTAAATTGAATATTTAAGCAGGCTCCCTTTACCTGCTCTTTGGTGAAATTGGTGAGTTTTAGAAGACTTATTATGTCTCTTATAAAAAGCCGCATGGCTGATTTGTGTCAAATTTCTTAGAATTTAAGGACTTTGAACGCTTGTGTGAACTTTAAATCACAGTTAGCTGAAAATGAAATTAAATAAATGGCTTATATCTAAGTGAGGTTGGATCTTTCTCATCAAGTACAAAATAGTTTTAAAATTAAAAATGTCCTCTCCTTGCCTTCTCTTAGTAATGAAATAAATAAGGAGTAAAATTTTGAAACACTGAAATGCAATTGCTGTGTGAGATAATCAGAAAAGTGATGCACAGAGCAAAATTTCAGAAAGCAGAAGCAGGTGTGTCCTCAGGATTCCTATTGTATGCTCCCTTCCTCCAAAAGAAATAACGTCTTATTCCTGCATTAGTATAGGGCATAGGCTCTTAAATACTTGGGCAATACCTCCTTCTACCATAGGGTATACTTGGTGCTACATTCTCACCTATCCTTTTTTAATGATAATAGCACCTAGAATTTTTGAAGTTTTTAGATGGTGTGGTAGGTAACTTCCTATTTCTCATCAAATTTCCACCACTACCATATGCAGTATTATCTTCGCTGTTCTGCTTATGAACGACAAGGCTTAGAGTGTCCAGAGAATCCCTACCTTCACTGAAAATTGGAATAAATTAGGAAGCTTATAAAATTTCAACGTTTAAGTCTTAACTCACAACTAAATCGCAGATTCTGGGAGTGAAATCAAAGTAACAGTATATTTTTAACAGCACTCAAGGTAACTCCAATTTGCAGTTTAGGTTGAGATACATTGGGTTAAATCAAGTTTATCAAGCTAGTAAGTAAGCTGAGAATAAAAAGGTAGTTCATATGAATACAAAGCCCAGTTCTGCCTCACAAATTTCCCACAAAATCGCCTTGGGTAACCTTGGGACCAGGGCACAAATATAGAACCATTATGCATCCGTCAGTGTACTGGTCTTGGGGAAAATTAGAATGACTTCTTGTATCCTCATCAACTTCATAGTCCATATCATATAAGGCAATTTCTGGGCCATTTGAGTAGCCAACACCATATTACCCAGAGGTGTATCAATGATATATTAGGTCATCAGCAAATACTTTGTACACTAAGATTCTACCAGCTTGCACACTCGATTTTATCCCACTAAAATATTTATCACTGTGCAAATACTGCCAGAGGGATTCTCTGGGATTGCTATGTGTTCCTTACTAACAAGTTTATTATTCAAGAGTGGCATTTAGCTACCATGGGACAATGCTGAGAATGGAAAATCTGGGGTGGTTTATAGAACCAGCACAAAACTTTCCATATGCTAGAAATTCAAAATCAGGGAGTCAAGTCACTAACAGTTGAAAACAATAAATCTAATTAGCTTCATTTTCTTTAAAAAGAGGCAAACTATACCATTTCTAGTGGTAGTGTGGTTTTAAAATATTTACTTTAAAGATATATTATGGCTAGATACACCAAAAACTCTCACTATCAAAAGTTTTCCTGAATACAAGCATAAAAATAGCCAAAAATAAAAGCATATATATGTATCATATTATTACACTGTACCCCATAAATATGTACCATCATTATATGGCCATTAAAAAATAAATAATGAAAATTTTAAAAATAAAAGCAGATTTACTAGTCCATTTGCAATACTAACTAAAGAATACCAAAAAATAGGAAAAGATATTATTTTTAATGGTTAGGATCTATTTAAAGCAAATTATAAAATTCAACCAAATGTATAAATAAGGACATAAGTGAAGAGCCATACATGGATGGAAAGAAAAAACACTGAGAAAGTATGAATGGTTCCCAAAGTAATTTTTAGATTTTGCATAATTCTCATCAAAATGCCATTTTAATATTTTTGGAAGTAGATAAATTTTTCCTTCTAAGGAAAGAACAGATAGGAAACTTTCAAAAGACTAATGAGAAAGTACCAGTTTCAAAAAATTAAGTATATTATAAATCTACGTTCATTAATACAGTATTGTGATATTTAAAAAGGCATATAAATTAGAAAACAAAATGAGAAGCCCAGAAATGAATGAAAATTTAATATTATTTGTAATTTGAATAAAATCAAAATAAGGGGAAAATATAATTATTTAGTGACTGGAAGCTAATTAAATTTTTAAATCAGCTTAGACCTTTGTTTATATTATAAAAATGGAAAAATATATACAAAAAATAAAAGTATAAACCTCTAAAGAAAATGCAGGTTAATATTTGTCTTTTAAATGGGAAAAGATTTTTGAGGCATAAAAATAATCAGTGTTGAGAAAAAACAAGAATGATAGATTTGGTTGCCTAAACATTTACATATTAAAAACCCAACTTTAAAAATCCTAAGAAAAAATTGGAGGGAATATCTACAAAAATTACAACAGAATTAATGCATAAAGAATTAAATTCAATCCACAAGAAAAGCATCACTCTCATAGTAGAAAAGTAGTCAGAAAACAAGCACAAAGAATGCACAGAAGAAATACAAGGGCATCACAAACAAAGACAGACACACAGCCTCAGAGTGATTTAAAAATAAAAATGAAAGGAATAAGATAATGTTTTGTCTGCCAACAAATAGAAATTTTCTAAATCATCATATTCAGTAGTGATCAGAAAACTCCAAGGTCGCTACTCCTCTGGGCTTCCAGTTTAAATATAGCTTGCAAGGAAAACAAATTAGCAATCAGAAGAGTATCAAAAAGTAAGACAAATATTATATACCATGATGTTAATAACATTATATATAATAATAAATAAGCATGAGAAATAAATAGCCAATGATTTGGGAATAGATCAAAATGTACAGCCAAAGAATAAAATAATACAACTAACAAAACCACTCTCTGAGGCTGAATGTGGTGGCACACACTTGTAATACCAGCCCTCTGGGAGGGCAAGGCAGTAAGATCACAAGTTTGAGCTTAGCCTAAGCAACTTAGCTACACTGCAAGACCCTGTCTCAAAATTTTGAAAAGGGGTGGGGAGTGGTCTGGGGATGTAGCTTAGTGCAAAGACCCTGGGTTCAATCCCAAATACCACCAAAAGAACATCCAAAATCTTCACTACTGCATATACTTCTCACCACGTTCTTACCAAATTTAACTATTGCGCCTCTTTCAAAGATAACAATGTAACTAGACTGGTGAACACGCATATGTGTGTATTCTCCAGCAGAGTGTCTCGCCTCATGGCTGGTACAGCAAGGACAGCACAGGAGTCCTTGATGTCATCAGAGGAATTCTGAAGCCACCTCCATCACAGATATCAACCCAGGGGGACAGTCTGACCGGCTCTTCCAGTAAACAAGAGCTGTTGCATCTGGTAAGAAAGCAGAATTACCAAGAACCAGCTTTGCTTGCAGTTCCATTTCAGACATACACAGTGAAAGTTAAAAATCAATTTTTCCACCTTTCCCATTTGTTAGTTTACTGGTAAGTTGATAGCTGATTCAATTCTCGTTTTGTAAGAATTAAAAATCTATGTACTTATAGGTTTTAATAAATGATTTCTGAAAATAAAACACTTTTGGATTCACTAATATAATGACTCAGAAATATGAGTTGTTTCAATTTTGTTCGAAGTGAATACTGTACAAGATAGTTCACCTTTTTCCTAATTCTTTCTAAGCACACCTGCCGCTTGGCCCTAAATTTAGGCTTGTACATATTATTGTTCAAGTGTTCCTGTGTATCTATACTAACTTCCTATGGATTGCAAACTTCCCAAAGACAGGCAGGAATATTTTTGTGTCCACATTCTTTCCGCTTTACATAGTGTGATTGAGACACAGCACAGTGATACCTGTCCCTAAATATTTTCCTGAAATGAACACCACCTGTTAGGAAATTCCCATTACTATTCATGTATTCATCAACCCAGTCATTTATGAAACATTTATTGAACACCAAGTATGTGCTAGGGATAATGCCAGGTACTTGTGATACTGAGATAAATAAGACATGATTAAGCCTTAGTATTTACATCCAACTCATTTCTGTTTATAGGACCAGAAGATGCTATCAAAATACCTCCTCTCGTCAATTTAACAAATGTTGCTAGACATCACCCATCAGCAAACCTCAATCTAACTTGCGCTATCCTACTTCTATTCCAATTATTTTGGACCTGTATATATCAGTGTTCACAAACCATGTTTCCCCCCTTCCTGTCATCAATTACAGAAACTCTAAGCACTCCCAGCCTTCTTCTGAAACTTTGGAATAAGTCTCATTTGCTTGGGCTTGTGATGAGCACAAAGCATTTAAAAGCATACTGCTGATACTGTATAAAATTAGGTAGTAATAAGCCTCTAAGTACCACTAAGCTGTAAGGCTTTCAAACAACTCAGTGGTGGGTCAGGGAAAATCCAACCAACCCAGGGACATATCACCACCTAATCTTTAGATTTCATCTGCTCTTTACCTATGATCAGATGGGAAGAATCATACACATTTATGTTCAAGAGGCCTGTAGTTATTTTTATAAAGCTTAAGGGCTACCCCAAGCACACTCTTAAAACCACTCTATTAATACTCCGACCATGGCTGTAGAAAATTTAAAAGCAAGAGTTTTGAGTGACTAGACCACAGGACCTCTTTAAAGGAAGATGCTTGATGAAAACATAAATCGATAAAATTGATAAAATTGACAAAATGGATAAAAACTATAAACCTCAAATATTTCTATTGACTCTGGATCACATAAAATTATAAACATTGTAAAGTATCTTTTATTAAATACGTGCAATTGACTTAATCTAGTTAAATAAAAGTATAAGGTCCTTCATTTTTAAAAAACACTAAAATACACCAATGTAAACATACACACATATACACCTGAAGATATAATTGCATGAAAATTTATTAGCTAAAGTCCTAAAGTGGCTTCTACTCATCTATGCAAAAAAAAAAAAAAAAAAACAAGACTTCACAGCTACTACAAACCTAATTTGTTGTTTATTTACTAAAAGTGATGATTGTTTTCACATGAGTTGCTGATGTCATCCCTCAATACATGCCCTTTTTTTTTTATGGTCATTACAACAATAATATAGTTAGCACTCATGTGGTACTAACTATATGCCAGACTCTGTTTTAAGAACAGAAGCAGAATCTTGACATGTGCAAAATGAACCAAATCTAAAGTCGGTTTTAATCTATGAAGGCATTTATATTTTAATCTAAAACATGAACTCAGGGTTGCTTAAGTTCAGCAGTAATGACATTTTCAGCCAAATAATTCTTTGTTTTAAAATCTGTCCAACAGATTGTAAAATGTTCAGAAGCACCCTGATCTCTGCTCAGTAGATGCCACTGGTATTCACTTCCCCTACCGATTTGACAACCAAAAATATCTCCAGACTACTAAATGTCCTTACTAGGGGGAAGGGAGGTCAAAATAATCCCTGGCTCAAAGCCACACTAATTTGCAGAGTAATAGGATATAAAAAAGTTGCTAGTAGCAACCCAAACAATGTAATGAAATATCCAAGAAAAGTAGTATGATATCAAACTATATTAAAAGTATGATGAATATTCTAATAGGAAAGACTGATGCTTCCCATTGTGAAATAATGGGCACATTATTATGGAAAATAGTGGATAATGCCTTTAATAAATTTACAGATCATCCAATGTGTCTTCAGAGATGACTGAAATAATAAGGAATCTCTAAAATCCTAAGGAAGATGGCTGAACAAACATGAAATATCTACAAGGTATGACTGAGAGAGACAAGCAAAATCTCTTCAAAGATAAGGAAGGATGGGATTTTTTTTTCTGCTGTGTCAAGAGGTAGAAAGAATCAATGAGAAAAAAATTATAGTCTAATGTGTTTGTAAGAGATATCCAAGAATAGGATATAGTTCCTTATTACTCAACTAAAATGAAAATGCAGTAAGAACGTGAGGAAGGAAAAATATTTTTAAAACACCTGAGGATTATCTTTTCCTCTATTCTTGGCTACTTCCATATATACATACTTTATTTTGTACCGGGAATTGAACTCAGGGCCTCCTGCTTGCCAGGCAGGCACTGTGCCACTGAGCTACATTCCCACTGAGCTAGGGCTGTTTCTATGGCTGGCTGCAAACCTCACCCACCATGGGTTACAAAAATAGCTCATACTGAAAACAACCAAAGTAACAAGTGAAAAGATGACACTTTTCTTACTATTGAACATCTTCTGACCAAAAATAATTTAATCATGCTCACCAAAAGGGATGCAGGCATATAAATGTCTTCAAGTAGATAGCAGAAATTTTTACAATAAGAAATATATACTTTTCTGCATTTCTCTTGAAAGAATCCACATTTTAAAATCACATCCTACAAATCTCTAAGTTCTCTTATCATTTCCATTTTTGGCTCAGTATGGGTCAGTTCTTTGATCTTCTAAGTAGACCTCCACTCACAGAGCTTCTGATCAACCAGTAGTTGCTCTAGAACACAACAGAATGCTTTTAAATCAATATTGCCTATGTCTACATTCATCACAGTAATAAGATGAAAATGAAGCCCCATATCTTTGGTACTCACTAAATTATAATTAATCATTTAATCATTGAGATAATTGCTTTCTCTTATTTTTCTGACAAGTTAAATTTCAAATTGTCGTTCCATTGAAATGAAAAAATATATAAACAATCTCTGTCATTACTCCACATTTTCTAATCCAGAATTCTATCTAAATGCTGACTTTAAGATTTGTGTCACTTATGAAAGGGTTTGTTAAGGAAATTAATAAAAGAGCCTTCCTACTAAGGACTTGGTACACTGATTTCGCTGATGTTTTCCAAAAGACCATAGTATTTTCTTTCTTAATTCTTAAAAAACTATAATTCTTTAGTACTCTAACTATAGTATATTTGATCAAAAGAAATAAAATGCCAGCTACTTCTATTTATTGGATATACTAATTAACTTGCCATGTTGTAATCAAATGTTTTGGTAATTTTCAAATACTGTATTTTGAATCAGTGGGTTTTACTGCAACACATCAAATAGTTGTGTTATGCGACAGTAATTGTCAAATTCAAGACCCCTGGAGAAACACATTTCTAAATGCTGTAGCTTTTTTAATAGAACCAACAAAGTCTTCATTAATTCTATATTTCCAGGCACTTCAAATACATGTAAGGAGCACTTACAAGTCAACAAGTGAAAGAATATCTCACAGAAAATAAGTGTACAGCTCCACAAGTAATTGAAATAATGCAAATTAAATTTAAAATGAAATACTATTTATTCTTTGCATATGCAAAATGCAAAAAGTGCTTTTTTATTTGTTTTTTTTTTCATTGGTACATTTTAGGTATACAATACATTCACATTTCTCATTAGGAACTCATACCTTTACATGATGTATTTTGGTTCTTATTTTTTCCCCATTCCCTGCCCTCCACCCCCTCCATCCCTCCCTATTTACAAAGACTTTGTTTCCATTTTTTCATTTTCTCATATTAATTCCATTCCCTTCTTTCCTTTCCCATAACACTCCTACTTTCCCTTCCCCTTTTCCCCTTTTCTTCCTAGTTCACATTATCTATCATACATTTTGTCATTATTTACACTTTCAGTTTCTCACATTAGAGAAACTATTGGGTATTTACACATATGTGTCCTATTTGATTTAAGAGTATTGCCTCAATGTGCATCCATTTAGCTATAAATGTCTCTAATTTCTCATATTTTATGGCTGAGTAGTACTCTATTTTATAAAAAAAAAAAAACACATTTTCTTTATTCAGTCTCCAGTTGATGGGAATTTGGGCTGCTTCTAAGTTTTAGCTATTACAAATTGTGCTGCTATGAACATGGGTACACATATATCACTGCGGTATGATTCTTTTAATTCTTTGGGGAAGATCCCCAGCAGGGGAATGGCTGGGTCAATGGGACTTGCAGTACTACTTCTTTGACGTATCTCCATACTGATTTCCATACTGGTTGCACCAGTCTAAACTCACACCAGCAGTGGAACAGTGTTCCTCTTTCCCCACAGCCCCGCCAGCGTTTGTTATTGGTTGATTTCATGATAGAAGCCATTCATTCTGGAGTGAGGTGGAATCTCAGCATTGTTTTCATTTGCATGTCTTGAATGATCAGCGATGTTAAACATTTTTTCATATGTTTATTTGCTATTTGCACTTCTTTGTCTGAGAAATGTCTGTTCATTTCAGATGCCCATTTTGGGATTGGGTCTTTCAATTTGGGAGGTCTGATCTTTTTAAGTTCCTTATAGATTCGAGATAGTAGGCCGTTGTCTGAGGAACAGCAGGTGAAGATTTTTTTTTCCCACATTATGGGTTGTCTCTTCACACTGCTGGTGGTTTCTCTTGCTGTGCAGAAGCTTTTTAATAAGAAGAGATCCCACTTGTTGATTGTCTGTGCTAGTTCATGGGCAACTGAGGTTTTGTTCATAAAATCGTTTCCTACACCAAAGTCTTCAAGAGATCTACCTAACCTCTGTTCCAGCCGGTTTAGCGATTCTATGTTAATATTTAGATATTTAATCCATTTTGATTTTAGTTTAGTGCATGATAAGAGATACAGATCTAGTTTCAATCTTTGGCAAGTTGAAACCCAATTTTTCCAGCACCATTTATTAAAGAAGCTATCTTTCTTCCAATGAGAGTGTTTGGTCCTTTATTGAAGATGAGATTGCTGAGTGTGTCTGGAGTTGTTTCTGTATCTTCTAAACTGTTCCACTGGTCCTTCGGTCTGTTTTTTTGCCAGTACCATGCTGTTTTTATCACAGTAGCTTTGTAGTATACTTACAAGTTGGGGATTGTGATACCCCCTGCCCTGTCTCTGTTACCTAGAATTACTTTTGCTATTCTGGGTCTCTTCTTGTTCCAAATGAATTTTTGGATTTTTTTTCTCAAGGTCCATGAAGTATGTTGCTGGGATCTCAATTGGAATTGCATTGAATCTATATAGCAGTTTTGGAAGTATGGCCATTTTCACTATATTGGTCCTTCCTACCCTGGAGCAAGGGATGTCTTTCCATTTTCTGATATCATCTTCAATCTCTCTTTTCAGAGTGCTATAGTTTTAAGAGAAGAGGTGTTCAATTTCTTTCATTAGGTTGATTCCTAGGTATTTCAGTTTTTTGGATGCTATTGTGAAAGAAATTGTTTGCTCTATTTCTGCCTCAGTGTGTCTGTTGCTCATGTAGAGGAAAGCAATTGATTTTTGTGTGTTGACCTTGTATCCAGCTACTTACTGAATTTGGTTATTAAGTCTAGAAGACTTTTCATGGTGTTCTTGGGGTCTTCAATATAGAGTATCATGTCATCTGCAAATACTGACAATTTGACTTCTTCATTTCCTATCTTTATTCCTTGATTTCTTTCTCTTGTCTAATTGCAATGGCTAATATTTCCAAAACTATATTGAAAAAGAGTGGTGATCGTGAACATCCTTGTCTTGTTCCTGATTTTAGTGTGAAGGATTTAAGTTTTTGACCATTTAGTATGATATTGGCTATTGGTTTTTCATAGACAGTTTTTATCAGATTGAAATAGATACCATCTATTCCAATTTTTGTAGGGTTTTTATCATAAATGCATGTTGGATTTTGTCAAATACTTTTTCTGCATCTATGGAGATAATCATATGGTTTTTTGTCCTTGGCTCTATTGATATAGTGTATTACATTGATTGATTTGTGTATATTGAACCATCCCTGCATCCCTGGGATGAATCCCACTTGGTCAAGGTGTATGATCTTCTTGATGATCTTCTGCATTGTATTTGCCAGTATCTTATTGAGGATTTTTGGATCTATGTTTATTAGTGAAATTGGCCTATAGTTCTCTTTTTCAGTTGGGTGTTTCTCTGTTTTGGGGATCAAGGTGATGCTTGCTTCTAGGAATGAGTATTGCTTCCCTTTCAATTTCATTGAAGAGTTTAAACAGTAGTGGCAGTAGTTCCTCTCTAAATGTCTTGTAGAATTCAGCAGTGAAGCCATCAGGACCTGAGCTTTTCTTCGTTGGTAAATTTTTTAATTTTGTTTTCAATATCATTGGTTGATATTGGGTTGTTTAGAATTTTTGGGTCTTCTTCGTTCAACTTTGGAATTTATATGTATCTAGGAATATGTCCATTCCTTCTGTGTTTTCCATCTTATTGGCATATAGGTTCTCAAAGCAGTGATTGATGATCCTGTGGATTTCTGCTGAGTCCATTGTAATTTCACCCTTTTCATTCCTAATTGCATGGATTTGGGTCTTTTCTTTCCTTTTTCTGAGTGTTTGATTGAGTTCTAGTATTTTGTTGCTTGTTTCTTGTCTAGTTGATCTATCAATTTGTGACAGTGGGGTACTGAGGTCCCCCACTACTATTTTATTAGTGCATATATGACTTTTCATGTCTGTATTTGTTTTATATAGTTGGGCACACTAGTGTTTGGTGCATAGATGTTTATGATTGGGATCTCTTCCTGTTGGATTGTTTCCTTTACAAGGATGTAGTGTCCTTCTTTGTCTCTCTTAATCAGTGTGCGTTTGAAATCTACTTGATCTGCAAATAGGGTCGTTATTCTGCTTTTTTTTGGATTCCTGTCACATGGAGCATTGTTTTCTATCCTTTAACTTTCAGTCTATTAGTTTCATTTTGAATTAAGTGTTTTTCTTGTATCTTGGATTTTCCTTCTTGACCCATTCTGCCCATCTATTTCTTTTGATTGGTGAATGGAGACCATTAACATTGATGGTTATAACTGATTCGTATTGACTTATCTTTGTCATGACTTTTTCCTTTTGTTGGATTCTCCCACTTTACATTTAATTTCTTGTTGCACCCAATGGATTCATTCTTCTGGGCTTCCTGGGGTTGTGATCCCCATTGTCTGTTCCTAGGATATTGTCTAAAATTCTTTGGAGTGCCAGTTTGGTATTCATGAAGTTCCTGAGGTGCTCTTTGTCATGAAAGTATCTTATTTCTCCATCAGTTTTGAAAGATAGTTTTGCAGGGTACATCAGTCTGGATTGGAGGCTGTTTTCCTGTAGGGCTTGGAATATGTCACTCCAAGCTCTTCTTGCCTTGAGGGTTTGCACTGTGAAGTCTGCTGTGATTCTGATGGTCTTTCCTTTGTATGTGATTTGTTTCTTTTCTCTAACTGCTTGTAGAACTTTTTTCTTCTGTTGGGTTTCTGGAATTTTAACAATTATATACCTATGTATAGTTTTCTTTATCAAGGTTATTTGGAGTCCTATATGCCTCACTTATCTATGTCAAGTTCTTTTCCCCTGCTTGGGAAGTTTTCTGCCATTGCTTCTGTGAAGAGCTTTTTTATGTGATCTGCACTCTCTCCTGTTTCTTCATTGACTCCAATCAGTCTTATGTTACTCTCCTTTGCATCATCTAGAACCTGCTGGATGAATTTCTCGTAGTCCCTTACTATTTTGAAGCAATTTTTCTTTTCCTGGTCACTAATTGCAATCTTATCTTCTATATCTGAAATTCTGTCCTCACATTAGCTCATTCTGCTGTGTAGACTTTCAATGGAGTTTTTGATCTCCTGGAAATCTATTTGCATCTGTTTTATGGATTCCATTTGTTTCCTATGTTGGGATTCCATCATGCTCCTCGGGTCCTCTCTAGATTTATTAATCATGTCTTGCACTGCAAGCACAATCTCTGCTGTTATCTGATAAATTATTTCTGATTTCATTTTTTTCAGACCCTCTTTTGTTGCCAGTTCAGGGAGTCCAGGTGGTTGAGTATCATAGTAATATCATTTCCCTTCAGGGTTGCTGTAGGTGATCTGGAAGTCTGGTTTTGAGACTTGTTTATGTGTCTTTTCATTTAGACGGCGCGGGGGGGGCATGGCTGTGCTGTTGGTGTCTGCATGCCTCACCTCCTCTGAGAGCAGTGGAATGCTGGCCCTTAAGCCCATTCCTCTGGGCTGAGAGTGGTGGAAATGGGGCCCAGAATTCCCTACCTCTGGGCTGGGAGCAGTGGAACGGCAGCCCAGAAGCCCCTTCCTCTGAGCTTATTTGTTTGTTTTTTGAGACTGTGTTTCATTATATAGTTCAAGCTGGCCTTAAACTCACTATGTAGCTGAAGCTGGCCTCAAACTCACAGAAATCCTCCTGCCTTAGCCTCCCAAGTGCTGGGATTACAGTCATGCACCACCACACCTGGGGAGAAATGCATTTTCTAAAACTAATTAAACTTAAAAAGGATGCACAGGAGAGGTAAGTCTCAGGTATTGTGGGGTGTTTTAATAATTACAGACTTATTCAGGAGAATTTAACAAAAGTTTTCAAATAAAAGATTAAAGCTTTTCAATTTATAAATCTCATCCCTTGGAATCTACTCTTAAAACAGAATTGTGAATGGGGGGAGAGATTTACAATTATGGTAGTATAATTATAGTAGTATAAAACTGGTTATGACCTAAATACCTAATCAATTAATGGATTTTCCCAGGCACTATTTTTATGGCAGCATAAAATCTGAAAGACAAGCATTATAAAAATCACACAAATATATATTTATAACTCCTATAAAATGGTAGAACAGGAAATCCAAAGAACTTGAAAAAGTGTTAACAGAAGAACCAAATTCAGATTGAAGGGAATTAAGGAAGACCTCTCTAAGATGGTGATGTTTAAGACCCAAGGGACATACAGACATCAAGAGGCAAAGAATAAGAGGAAGAGTCTCCAGGTAGTGATGGAGCTGATCTTGGCTGGAAAGAACATGGAACCATTATTTTTGGACAGGAGATTAGGGTTGGTTATTTTACCCTAGGCACATTGGCAAATGACTAAATGTTACATAATTACATTTGCATTTCCTGAAGATCAATATAACTCATTAAACTATCCTGCCTCAATTTTTATCTAGAGATTATGATTTTTATTTTATTAATTCAACCATCCATTCACTAAATAAATACTCACCTGGCATCTACTCTGTAAATGCTAAGTTCTGTTCTAGGTGTTACAGTACAACAAACACAAAGCAGACAAAAACCCTAACCCTCCTGGAGTTTACATTTTTGCATAGGAGACAGACAATTTAAAAATAAATAATTAAAATATATAGTGTCAAATGAGGGGACAATTCAGACAAGGAGGGAGATGAAGGTGTGGTAGTTATGAGGTGAGAGGTAACTGAAATTTCCAGTAGGTCAGAGAAGACCTGAGGAAAGTAGAAACATCTGTGGAAATGCCTGAAGGAAAGAGAGAGGAGGGACACAGAAATTTCTGGAAAGAGGACTAAGTTTAGAGCAGCAAAGAGTGACATTAGCAAGGAAGAGGCTGTGACGAAATGAAATTGGAGATGTTTTCCTTCCCTTTTGAATTCTAGGTAGGGTAGAAAGCCATCAGGAGGTCCTATAGTTTGGATCTGAAATGTCTTCCCAAGGTCCATGTCTTAAAGGTTTGGCGCTCAGTCTATGTTGCTATTGGTAAGTGGTGGAACCTTTAAAATTTGGGATCTAGTGGGAAGAAGTTAAGTCATTGAGAGTTTTCCATTGAAAGTGATACTGGGAATCCACCCATTCTTGTCTCTTTATTTTATGGGCATCATGAGGTGAACACTCTGTCTTGTCTGAACCAAAGCAGAAGCAGGAAGACCAAGCAGGAATCTATAGCATTACATGTAGAGACATAAATGGCTATGATACAAATCATGCAGCTGAGAGAGCTCAGAAATGCAAAATAACTAGGCCTCCAAGAAGGGAAAAAAACCAGAGGAAGCCTGGCCTCTTAAGAGACTAGAACAGGATTCATGATGTTTCTCCTCACCCTCCGCCATTAGCAGTTACAGTTGACTGTCATTCAGTATATCTGACTTCAATTCCTAGCTAATCATCATTGTCACTGTTAAATGGCTCTCATTGTGGGATGATAACTGAGATCAGCTGCCCAATTCTGTTCCTATCTCAGTTGGAACTTGTAAGTCAGGGTCATGTGGGACAGAACAAGGCCAGCTGGGTAGAAGAAACAGCCCAATACATCCTTGCAGTCACTTTTAGGTGCCCATTTCACCCCAGGAAAGTATGTCAGGCTTGCTCCCTCCATCTAATGCAAATATTCCTCATCCACCAAGGCATCCTCCTCCTAAGCAGCAAACTACCTGCTTCAGCCAAGCATGCCAGACCATCACTTCTTAAATGTTAATGTGAAACCCCCAATTTTGATTCAGTAGCTGTGTGACTCCAAAATGTGCATTTCTAACAAATTCTCAGGTAATCCTGATTTAACTGGTCCACAAACTGTATTTAGAGATCAAGACTCTAGAAAACCATTTCCATTCATGACATGTCAAGCCAAAGTTATCTGATAAACCTCTCTAATCTTTCTTTATGATGCAGAACAAAAGCAAATGAGACACTCAACTTTATAGTCCCAATTCTTATCATTGTGCTGATTCTATGGTAGGTCATGAGAAAGTGTTTGCTGAATCAGTTAAATGCATTTGTTTCTTGCAGAGTCCTAGTTGCAGGTTCCTCTTTCTTGGGGTCACTTTCTCTGCTTCTCAACCCCTACTGTTTCAGGTTCCCACATGATAATGATGGTTGGTACACACGCCATGGGATCACTGTTAGTTCTGATTGTACATCTTATAACCACAACTTCTGTGCTCACTTGACTCTGGGAGAAGGAAGAGTGGGCTAAATGCTGTAGTTTTAGGACCATCCCTTGATTGTGAAATTGTCCCCTTGATGGAGGCCTGCAATTGATGAGCAATATGCTGCTCTATTGCCTCAATTAAATAGTTTGCCTTTTTTCTGAAAATGTCACCCTACTTCTCCTGGGACATCTTGGACTTAAAATAGCTTCTTGAAGCATTTGAAGCATGTGGCTGGATAGATGGGCAATAAGGGAGCTTTCCCGGGCCCGATCTGTGGTTCTTTCTTGCTCTCAGTTCTCCCTTATTTAGCAATCTTTATGCTGTTTGATTTGTACCAGGCTTCTGGCTATTCCTCTGTTTTTCCATGTGCACTGACAAATTTTACAGGGTACTAGCTACATAATTGCCTACTGCTTTTATGAGCTCAGCCATAGCATTGTTGGGGCCAGGTGCTTTCCTTAGCTAACTTTTTTACTGTGGCTTTTAGATGTGGTTTCAATTTCTTCCCCAAGGCTTTTGAAGGCAGGGTTTCTCTCAGTGCTCCATCATTGATCATTTTCCTTGGAATATTTAATATCTCTTTCTAATGTCTATGGGCCTGAAATATTCTTTCAGATGTTTTCTTTTTATATATAAGTATCCCTTATCCTTTAGACACAGAATTTAAAATTATAGTCTAAAACTCTCCATGTCTCAGAAAAGATAGCCATCCACTCTACAATGCTCTTCCCTGAGTCTCATCTGTAATTGGAGAAGCAAATCTAATCAGGATATCTGGACAAACCTAGTATACTTTAGTGGTTGTATTATTTATAATTGGTATTTATGAACATATAAACTTTCCAAATGGACTTTGACTTGAAAATGTGGGAAAAATTTTTGCTTTGAACAATTACTCCTTCTGAACACAAAATATTAAAGAACACCTTGGCCTCTTAAGAGCCAACCATATTTTAAATTTCCTTTGTTAGATTTTAAAGAAAAACTAGAAAATACTATGAATTTCAAGATTGAGAGTTCATTGATAGGACGAATATGAAATACTAGGAACACAGATACTCTTTGTAGTTTCTCAAATATAAACAATAAGCAATACAGGTAGAAAAATTTCTATAGATAGAAAAGTGCAATTCTCTGACTAGGAAAACAATAGGATCCCCTAGAGACAGATATCAAAACTTTTCTCATTTATCATTTTTATAAATGATTGTGAAATTTATAGCGAGAAAATTCCAGTCTTAAGAAAACACCAAGTTTCTCAAAGCAACCTTGTTAACATACAGGTTTTGACCTATCAAGTCTGATCTAGGAGTCACAGGATGGGATCCCATGATTCTGCATTTTCAACAAACTCTCAAATGATGGAGGACCAGATTTTTCCCAGGTCATATGCTGAGAAGCAAGACATCAAGAGCAATTATTCCCAACACTGGCTGCAGAGTAGAATCTCTTAGGCAAACTTTAAAAATTCAATACTAAATCCATACCCCAGAAAAATTAAATTCGAATTTTTTAGATCAAACACAGGCAAAAGTATTTAATCTTCACAGGTGATGCCAATGAACAATCAAGGCTGAGAATCACAGTTGTAAATCATAAAAGAAGAAAGGCAGCTCAAAACATCTAGAAAGAGGTCCAAGGAAGTTTCTGGGTTGAAAAGTGCAAAGTAATGCATTTAGGTAAATCTACGTCCCCTCATGTACACAACATGACAAACTTTAGACTAACAATTTTGACTTAGGAAAGACCTATGTGCTTCAATAAGCAACAACATGTAGTATGCTGTTTATGAGAAGTAGAAATAAAAGATTGATTACACTATATTCCATCCTATCAGAATTTGAAGTGTCATACTTAGTTTTTGAAGTTATAATACAAGCAAAGAAACAACAAACTTTAAAAAATCATGAAAAAGACTAAAGGATTAATGGAATGGAAAAGTTCATACCAGGATAAAAAGAATCATGAGATTGACACAAGGTATGATCAAAATATACAGTGATAAATTTTTAAATCTATTACTGTAAAAGACACATTGCCATTAATCCCTTCACTTCTGACATACTTATCTCATAATTCTTGACACTTTCTGATGCAGATCTAGAAGTCCTCTTTCATCTCTTTATGGGGTACCATCAAAAATACAGTGAGACGGCACACCCTACCAAGGTCCTGAGTCACGCGGAAGACCCCGAATCACCCCGATGCAGACAGGCAGGTCTGCCCATGCCCTACCGAGGTCCTGAGTCACACAGAACACGCTGCATCAGCCTGCTGCAGACAGGCAGGTCTGTGCATGCCCTACCTAGGTCCTGAGTCACACAGAACATGCCAAATCAGCCTGCTACAGACAGGCAGCCACCTGGTTCGACACTACAAAGACGCAGAGGACACCAGACCACCAGACCAAGGTACAGAGTCCCACTGTTCCCGGCCCAGAGGTAGGGGCTTCTGAGCCATCCTCCCACTGTTCCTGGTCCAGAGGAAGGGACTTCCCGGTCACCATCCCTCCCGCTACTCCCAGACCAGAGGAAAGGGCTTTTGGGCCACCTTCTCTCCCCCTGCTCCTGGATCAGAGGAAGGGGCTACCAGCCCACCATCCCTCCCACCGCTACCAGCACAGAGGGAGGGGCTTGTGAGCCACCATCCCACTGCTCTTGCTCCAGAGGAAGGGGATTCTCAGTCACCATCCCTCCCACTGCTCCCAGCCCACAGGAAAGGGCTTTTGGGTCACTATCACTACCGCTGCTCCCGGCCCCTGTCCCAAATCACCCAGCTCAGAGGAGGTAATCCGTGCAGGTGCTAACAAACCCCCGCCCCAGTCGAAATGAGAAAACACATAAATAAGTCTCAAAACCAGACTTCCAGATCACCTACAGCAACCACAAAGGGAAATGAGATGGAACACTCTGATACTCAACCACCTGGACCCACTGAACTGACAACAACAGGGGAGCTGGAAAAAAATCAAATCAGAAATAATTTCTCAGATAACAGGAGAAATTGTGCCCCTAGTGCAAGACATGGTTAATAAATCTAGAGAGGAGCTGAGGAACATGATGGAATCCCAACATAAGAAAAAAATAGAATCCATAAAACAGATGCAAATAGATTTCCAGAACATGAAAAACTCCATTAAAAGTCTACGCAGCAGAATGAGCCAATGTGAGGACAGAATTTCAGATATAGAAGATAAGATTGCAATTAGTGACCAGGAAAAGAAAAATTGCTTCCAAATTATAAGGGACCCTGAGAAATCAATCCAGCAGCTGCTAGATGATGCAAAGAAGAATAACATAAGACTGATTGGGCTCAATGAAGAAACAGGAGAGAGTGCAGATGGCATAAAAAATCTCTTCACAGAAATAATGGCAGAAAACCTCCCAAGCAGGGAAAAAGAGCTTGACATGCAGATAAGTGAGGCATATAGGACTCCAAATAGCCTTGATCAAAAAAAATCTACACATAGGCATATAATTGTTAAGATTCCAGAAACACAACAGAAGAACAAAGTTCTCCAAGCAGTCAGAGAAAAAGAAACAAATCACATACAAAGGAAAGCCCATCAGAATCACAGCAGACTTCTCAACACAAACCATCAAAGCAAGAAGAGCTTGGAGTGACATATTCCAAGCCCTAAAAGAAAACAGCCTCCGACCCAGGTTGATGTACCCTGCAAAACTATCTTTCAAAATGGATGGAGAAATAAGATATTTTCATGTCAAAGAGCACCTTAGGAACTTCATGAATACCAAACCAGCACTCCAAAGAATTTTACACAATATCCTAGGAACAGACATTGAGGATCACAACCCCAGGAAGCAAAGCAGAATGAACCCATCTGGCAGGACAAGAAATTAAATGTGAAGGGGGAGAACCCAACAAAAAGAAAAAGTCATGGCAATGACAAGTCAATACATTTCAGTTATAACCATCAACATTAATGGTCTCAATTAACCAATCAAAAGAAATAGACTGGCAGAATGGGTCAAGAAGCAAAATCCAACAATATGCTGCATACAAGAAACACACTTAATTCAAAAGGAAACTCATAGACTGAAAGTTGAAGGGTGGAAAACAATACTCCATGCAACAGGAACCTGAAAAAAAGCAAGAGTAGCTATCCTCTTGGCAGATCAAGTAGATTTCAAACCAACACTGATTAAGAGAGATAAAGAAGGACACTACATCCTTGTAAAGGGAAGAATCCAAGAGGAAGGGATAACAATCATAAATATCTATGCACCAAACACTAGTGCATCCAACTATATAAAACAAATACTAACAGACCTGAAAAGTCATATATGCACTAATACAATTGTAGTGGGGGACCTCAACACCCCACTGTCACAAATAGATAGATCAACTAGACTAAAAATAAGTAATGAAATACTAGAACTCAATCGAACTCTTGAACAAATGAACTTAACAGATGTTTACAAAGTCTTCCACCCCACAAAATCAGAATACACATTCTTCTCAGCTGCACATGGGTCATTCTCAAAAATAGACCACATACTCACACATAGAACATGTTTAAGTAAGTGCAAAGGAATTGAAGTTATCCCCTGTATATTATCAGACCATAGTGCAATGAAATTGGAGATCCATAGCAAAGGAAACTCAAAAAATTTCATAAACATGTGGAAATTGAACAACACACTTCTGAATAACCAATGGGTCACAGAAGAAATTAAAGAAGAAATCAGACAGTTCCTTCAATTAAATGACAATGACAATACAACATATCGGAATCTATGGGACACAGTAAAAGGAGTCTTATGAGGGAAATTCATAGCAGTGAATATGCATATTAAGAAAACAGAATGAGCTCAATTAAACAACCTGATGCTGAACCTTAAGCTTCTAGAAAAAGAAGAGCAGGACAACCCCAAAGCTCATACAAGGGAGGAAATTATAAAGATCAGAGGAGAAATCAATGCAATGGAGACTAAGAGAATGATACAAAAAATTAATGAAGCCAAGAGTTGTTTCTTTGAAAGAATCAACAAAATTGACAAACCTTTAGCCAACCTTATCAGAAAAAGGAAAGAAAAGGCCCAAATCCATGCAATTAGGAATGAAAAGGGTGAAATTACAACAGACCTAGCAGAAATCCAGAGGATCATCAATACCTACTTCTAGAACCTATACTCCAATAAGATAGACAACACAGAAGAAATGGATAGATTCCTAGATACATATGAATTACCAAAGTTCAGCGAAGAAGACCTAAAAATTCTGAGCGACCCAATATTAACCAATGAAATTGAAAATGTAATTAAAAACTTATCAACTAAGAAAAGCCCAGGCCCTGATGACTTCACTGCTGAATTCTACAAGACATTTAGAGAGGAACTGCTGCCACTACTGTTTAAACTCTTCAATGAAATTGAAAGGGAAGCAATACTCCCAAATTCATTCCTGGAAGCAAGCATCACCTTGATCCCCAAAGCAGAGAAAGACCCAACTGAAAAAGAGAACTATAGGCCAATCTCACTAATGAACATAGATGTAAATATCCTTAATATGATACTGGCAAATACAATGCAGAAGATCATCAAGAAGACCATACACCCTGATCAAGTGGGATTCATCCCAGGGATGCAGGGATAGTTCAATGTATGAAAATCAATCAATGTAATACACTATATCAATAGAGCCAAGGACAAAATCCATATGATTTTCTCCATAGATGCAGAAAAAGCATTTGACAAAATCCAACTTGCATTTATGATAAAAACCCTACAAAAAATTGGAATAGATGGTCTCTACCTCAAACTGATAGAAGCCATCTATGCAAAACCAACAGCCAATATCATACTAAATGGTCAAAAACTGAAATCCTTCACACTCAAATCAGGAACAAGACAAGGATGTCCACTATCACCACTCTTGCTCAATATACACCTGGAAACATTAGCCACACCAATTAGACAAGAGAAAGAAATAAAAGGAATAAAGATAGGAAATGAAGAAGTCAAATTGTCATTATTTGCAGATGACATGATACTCTATATAGAAGACCCCAAGAACTCCACCAAAAGTCTTCTAGACTTAAAAACCAAATTCAGTCAAGTAGCTGGTTACAAGGTCAACACACAAAAATCAATAGCTTTCCTCTACACCAATGACAGATTCACTGAGAGAGAAATAGGGCAAATAATTCCTTTCACAATAGCATCCAAAAAACTGAAATACCTAGGAATCATCCTAACAAAAGAAATCAAAGACCTCTTCTCTGAAAACTATGGCACTCTGAAAAGAGAGATTGAAGATGATATCAGAAAATGGACAGACATCCCCTGGTCCTGGGTAGGAAGGATTAATATAGTGAAAATGGCCATACTTCCAAAACTACTATATAGATTTAATGCAATTCCAATTGAGATCCCAGCAGCATACTTCATAGACCTCGAGAAAACAATCCAAAAATTCATTTAGAACAAGAATAGACCTAAAATAGCAAAAGGAATTCTAGGTAACAGAGACATGGCAGGGGCTATCACAATCCCCAACTTGCAACTATACTACAAAGCTACTGTGATAAAAACAGCATGGTACTGGCAAAGAAACAGACTTGAGGACCAGTGGAACAGATTAGAAGATGCAGAAACAACCCCAGACACATTCAGTCATCTCATCTTCAACAAAGGAGCCAAACACCCTCACTGGAGGAAAGATAGCCCCTTTAATAAATGGTGCTGGAAAAATTGGGCTTCAACTTGCCAAAGATTAAAACTAGACCTGTATCTCTCACCATGCACTAAACTAAAATCAAAATGGATTAAAGATCTAAATATTAAAATAGAAACTCTGAACCAGTTGGAACAGAGGTTAGGTAGAACCCTTGAAGACATCAGTGTAGGAAAAGATTTTATGAACAAAACCTCAGTTGCCCATGAACTAGCACAAACAATCAACAAATGGGATCTCTTCTTATTAAAAGGCTTCTGCACAGCAAGAGAAACCACCAGCAGTGTGAAGAGACAACCCAAAATGTGGGAAAAGATCTTCACCTGCTCTTCCTCAGACAAAGGTCTACTATCTAGAATCTATAAAGAACTTAAAAAGATCAGACCTCCCAAATTTAAAGACCCAATCCAAAAATGGGCATCTGAAATGAACAGACATTTCTCAGACAAAGAAGTAGAAATAGCAAATAAATACATGAAAAAATGTTCAACATCACTGGTCATTCGAGAGATGCAAATGAAAACAATGCTGAGATTCCACTTCACTCCAGAAAGAATGGCTGCTATCATGAAATCAACCAATAACAAATGCTGGTGGGGCTGTGGGGAAAGAGGAACCCTGCTCCACTGCTGGTGGGAGTGTAGACTGGTGCAAGCACTGTGGAAATCAGTATGGAGATACCTCAAAGAACTAGGCCTGGAAGTCCCATTTGACCCCACTATTCCACTGCTGGGGATCTTCCCCAAAGAATTAAAAGAATCATACCACAGTGATATATGTGTGCCCATGTTCATAGCAGCACAGTTTGTAATAGCTAAAACTTGGAAACAGCCCAAATACCCATCAACCGGAGACTGGATCAAGAAAATGTGGTTTTTTTAATAAAATGGAGTACTACTCAGCCATAAAAATGAGAAATTAGAGACATTTATAGCTAAGTGAATGCACATTGAGGCAATACTCTTATGTGAAATAAATAGGACACACATGTGTAAATACTGAATAGTTTCTCTGGTGTGAGAAACTGAAAGTGTGAATAAGGACTAAATGTATAATAGGTAATGTGAAATAGGAAGAAAAGGGGCAAAGGGGAAGGAAGTGGGAGGGCTAGGAGAAAGGATAGAAGGGAATGGGATTAATATGGGAAAATGGAAAAATAGGAACAAAATCTTTGTAAATAGGGAGGACTGGAGGGGTTGAAGGGAGGGCTGGGCAAGGGTGAAAAATAAGAACCAAGAGAGACTATGTAAAGGTGCAAATTTCCAATGATGAATGTCATTATATTGTATACCTAAAATGTACCAATGATTAGAATGAATGAGCGATAATGTAAAACAGGAAGAAAAAGTCCAAAGGGGTAGGAGTAGTGGGAGGGGCAGGGGAAAGGAAAGAAAGGAAAGGAAAAATGATGAGAAATGGAAAAATGGAAATAAAGTCTTTGTAAATTGGGAAGGGTGGAGGGCGTGAAGGGAGGGCTAGGAATGGGGAAATAATAAGAACCAAGATGCATTATGTAAAGGTACAATTCCCAGTGAGAAATGTAATTGTGTTGTATACCTACAATACACCAATAAAAGAATTTAATACAAAAAAAAAAAGAATGTCAGCTATCACAGCTCTTATTCAATATAGTACTCAAAAAATTAGCCAGAGTAATCAGGCAAGGGAAAGAAATAAAAGAAATATGTGCAGGAAATGAAGAAGTTAAATTATCATTATTTGAGACAATATGATCCTTTACATAGAAGACCCAAAAAAAATTCCACCAAAAGACTCCTAGAATTAGCAACCAAATTCAGCAGTGTAGCAGGATACAAAATTAATATACAAAATTTAATAGCATTTCTTACACCAATAATGAACTCTCCAAGAAAGAAATTATAAAAAGTATCATTAAAAATAGCGTCAAGAAAAATTAAATATTAAAAGTTTGGAGGGGTGAAGGGCGCACAGGTAATGGGGAAAAAATAAGAACCAAGATACATCATGTACAAGTACAAACACTCAATGATAAATGTAAATGAATTGTATACCTAAAATGCACCAATAAAAGAATTTAAGCAAAAAATAATAAATAAATAAAGTACAGTTGGATGAAAAAAACCAAAAGTTAACCTAAGGAATGAAAGAGCACTACAATGAAAACTCTTAAAAGGGGGTTTGAGAAGGAGATCACAAAATGGAAGGATATCCCCTGTTCCTGGATAGGCAGAACCAATACAGTCAAAATGGCCATAGTTCCAAAACTGATATCCAGATTTACTGCAATCCCAATCAAAACACCAAAAGCATTTCTCACACAATCCTAAAATTCATTTGGAACTAAAAGAGGCCTAGAATAGCAAAAACAATTCTGGGTAACAAGAACAAAGCTGAAGTCATCATAACTGTGGGTCTCAAGTTATACTGTAAAGCTACAGTGTTTTTTTAAAAAATAGCATAATACTGGCATAAATACAGACATATGGATCCAAGGAACAGAATAGAAAATGCAGAAACAGCCCCAGGCACATTCAGCTATCTGATCTTTGACAAAGGCCCAAAGACAAACACTGGAGAAAAAATGATACTGGAAAATTAGCTATTTACTTGCAGAAGGCTGACTCTAGACCCATATCTCTCACCATGCACTGAACTAAAATCACATAGATGAATGATCTAAATGTTAAAACAGAGACAATATGCTATAAATAAAATAAGTAAAACTCTTGAAGACATAGGCATAGGCAAGGACTTTCTGAACAAAATCCTAGTTGCATAAGAAATAACATCAAGAATCAACAAATGGGATCATATCAAATTAAAAACTTCTGCACCAGCAAAACAACCAACAGAGTGAAGAGACAACATACAGAATGGGAAAAAGGTTTTGCTGTCTATTTCTCAGACAGAGGACTAATATCTAGACTATACAAAGAATTCAAAAAAACTAGACCCCCAAATAAAAGATCCTTACAAAAATGAGCAATTGAAATTAAAAGATATTGCTCAGAAGAAAAAGTACACATGGCCAATATATACATGAAAAAGTGTTCCACATCTCTGGTCATTAGGGTAATAAAAATTAACATTAATTTCTATCTTACTACAAAAAGAATAGCTATCATCAAGAAGTCAGATAACAACAAATGCTAGTGAAGCTGCGGGGAAAAAGGAACTCTTCTTCATTGTTGGTGGGAATGTAAACTAGTACAACCTCATGGAAATCAAAATGTACAATCCTCAAAAATATAAAACTAGAAATTCCATTCAACCCAGCGATTCCCCTTTTAGGTATTTTTCCAGAAGAGTTAAAGACATATTACAGTGATACATACATATCCATGTTTACAGGAGCACAATTCATAATAGCTAAATCTTGGAAATGGCTTCTATATCCATCAACAGATGAATGGATAAAGAAAATGTGGCATGTATATACAGTGGAGCACTACTCAGCCATAACAAAGGATAAATTTTAGTCATTTGTAGGAAAATGGGTGTACCTTGAGACCACAGTGTGATGTAAAATAAATCAGACACACAAGCTTAAATATCACATGATTTCTCTTATGTGAAAAATCCAAAGCATGAATAATTCATAAGCAAAATAAAAGATAGATAATACGAAACAAGGAGATAGATCTTTTACAAAAGAGAAAGGATCCGAGAGATGGAGGGAAAGGAGAAGAAGGGGGTGAAAAAGGAATTAAGATGTGTTATGTACATTACACCAGCTCCCCACAAGGAATGCAATCATATATACCATAAACATCTATTAATAAAAATAAAAATAAATAAATAAGTGTGCCACTCTTGTGAGGGATGTTACTGGAAAGGCTGTGCATATTTAGGGGCAGATGACACATGGGAAATCTCTGTATTTTCATTCAGTTTTTCTGTGAACTAAGTCTGTGCTAAAAGTAGTCTATTAATTTTTTAAATTTTCATGTAAATAAATGTACATTAAAGTAAGTTTAAGACAAAGAATAGACTTTTAAAATTTTTTTCATGAGAAATGAGCATTTATTTGTGGACAATTGCAGCAAGCTTAAGGCCATGGTTCTGCCCTAGGTTAGAGAGGAGTCAGATAACCAGGGCTCCTCTAAGAGGGGCATCTCAAGATCACACAAGAGGTCATTGTACCTATCATTGTACTGCCCACATGGAGACTTGGATATTCTTCCTCACGCTGGTCCATTTGTGTATCGTGTGTGCCATAAGCCTTCATTACCTATTGAAGCTTGCCATATCTATCAAACAGGTTAAGATGGAAAAAATTCACCATCATTGTCTTAAGGCATTAAATAATAACAAAGTATACCTTGCCAAGCTTTTTTGAATGATCAGAGAAACATTAGGAAAACATGGATTTAAATTTTTTATAAGAATAACAAAGTCACTATTCTCTTAGTTTGTGTTTCATTTAAGGATAAAACATTTTTAAAACTCCTACCCATCTAAACTGTTTTCATAATACAGAATGCACAACAAAGTTTAGTGAAAATTAAGTGAAGTGGAAAATTTCACATTATGAGAAAAGACATAGCGCAATGCAGCACTTAAATAAAAACGTAAGAACATTGAATTATGTCCCAAGAAAGATATGCTGATGTTCTAACTTTATAATGTTAAAATGTGACCTTATTTGGAAAACATGTCATTATAGCTGTAATTATTGAATTGTTAAAACGAAGTCATACAGGAATAGGGTGAGACCTCAGTTTAGTATGACTGTGTCTTTCTAAGAAAAGGAAAGAGCAGGCAAAATGGTATATGCCCATAATCCCAGCTACTGGTGAGGCTGAGGCAAGAGATTTACAAGTTTGAGGTCATCTTGTACAATTTAGTGATATTCTCTCTCAAAATTTAAAACCAAAGTTGGGAACTCAGTGGTAAAGAGCTTGCCTAGCAAGCATGAGCCCCTGGCTACAATCCCCAGTACCAGAAACTAAATAAATAAATATAAAAGAAAGAGACAAACACAGAGAAGACAGTCAAAGACTACCAGAGGCAGCAAGTAGATACTTCACCCACAAGCCAAGAAACATCCAGAATGCCCCCAAAATATCAAAAGATAGAAGAAACAAGGAAGGATTCCCCCTTCAAGGTTTCAGAGGGAGCATGAGCCTCCCAAAACCTCTCTGGAGACTTGTAATCTCCAGAATTGTGTCAAAGTTTCCAATTTAATCCACCCCATTTATGATGGTTTGATAAGTAGCCCTAGGAGACGAATACACTCAGGCTCTGTCCCTTATTAGGGGTGGCCCTAAGGAGGTCCTTTACCTCTTTAGACCTTGGGTTCCTTAAATGTATAATGAGGATGATAGTGTTGATACTTAATAGGATTGTGGTAATGAGATATATTTTTTTCAAAAATGTTAGGTGCTTAGTAACATTTATTAAATGTTTATTGTACTTGTAAATATATAAAGGATCTACCACAATACCTGATACACAGAGGACATTCAGTGAACTGTTGCTTTCCTTATGTAATAATAAATTTTTAGATTAGTCTGTCCTCTGACCTTTTTCTTCTGTTTTCCTCCCTTTTCTGGAAATTTTGAATCCTCAATTTCTCTATGAAAAATCCTCCAAACCCACATTTTACTACCCAGTTCTTCTGTGTAGGTACATAAAATATAAATTTACTTAGCTATGAGACAAATATGGTTTGATAAATTTGATTACTTTTCATTCCCTCACAACCTCTAAATCATAATCATTCATTTTTTATATCCACAGAATCCTACAATTTGTGTTTTGGATTTTTGAGTTTCTAATCCTTCATTATAGACATTGGAATTCTTAATTTTTATGGATGTTGACCTGCTCTTGACCATGCATTGATATTTATGAAGTGTTCTGTCATCTTTTTAAAAAGTGAGTTACATTTTGATACATTTCACATGGCAATTTCATGTCATACATAATGCTATTAGTATATTAATTTTTCTTATATTTATATACTTACTATTTTTTTCATACTCATTCAATATGTACTCATCAAGAAAGGATTTACTTGTACAGATAACTAGGGAAAAGAGAAGATATAGAAATGTAAGAAATTAATAAGATAAAAACATGATAGAAGCAATTATATACAAACCATTGGTTCCTCTTGGGACAATAAATAAAGCTCTCATTACAGACATAGCAGCTGACTGAACTCTTGGAGAACATGGATTTTAAAAACTTAAATTGTTCTTTTCACTTATATGCTTTCATAAAAATTTCTCAGCTTGTAAGACCTACAATTAAAAACTAAAACAGTGAGAATCCAAAGTAGATGAACATTTTTCCATGGTAAATCTAAAACATTTGTCAGAATCCTATTGAGAGCACTGACCTTCAGAGCTCTGATACAAATCTGATCCTTAAGAAATGGAAGTTCCTGAGACTGAGAGATGGAGTAGGAGGAGTGTCAGAGGAGGGGTCTGTGCCTGCGTGACCCTCTAAAACCAAGGCGCCCATGGAAACGTCTTCTGACATCTTCTCAGGTATCACCTGGAAGAATTTGGGGTTCAAGGCAATGTAAAGTTTATGATTACTTTAATTCTAGTGCTGTTTGAAAACTTAATGCACCACTTTAATACAGTATTTCTTTTGGACTTTGGCAAAACAAACCCATAAGAGAGATATTGGATTTGTTTTATTTGGCAGAAAGGCACAGCCTGGACTTCTTTCATCTGAAACTCTTTCACCACTTTTGGTCAGAGAGCAGCTGAGATAATGGCTGACTTGTGCACTCTCCAAGGGACCCAAAGGAAGTGGAACCATCCCTGAAAATATTGATGTTCAGCAGGAAACTCTGAGAACAAGAGCAGAAGGAAAGACAGACAAAGAGAGATTGAGATTCTGTTATATTGGTATACTGATAAAATTTTTTTAAAGTTTCAAGATTACATATTAATTACCCGAAAACATTCAATATAAACTGTCATGGAGTCTCAGAGAGCCACTAACCAATATCAATCAATTGCTCAAATTATGAATTTAGAATTAACTGCATCACACTCTTTAAGGAAAGCAGTCCATACTTCTATGGTGCTTTATTATACAGGCAAAACTGAGCAATGAATTATGACAATTATACAGATAAGTCAATGAAAAAAACCTAGCTACAGTCTTATAATCTGCAAATCCCATTTTTTTACCAAGATTTATCTACATATACTGATTTTTTGTTGTTGTTATTCAATTTAATTTTGAACTAGGGTCAGGCAGCAGACTATAGAGAAACCAGGTATACCAGATTTTGGAGGGCTCTTCCATTGAATGCTCAAGGCCATTGTCCAGGAGAGAATCTGTGAGGGCTCAGGTATCAAATTCAGGCTCTGCTGTTTTCCAATTGGGCAGCCCTGGTTGATTTTCTTGACCTCTAAGAACATACACTTTCTTGTCTGTAAAATGGAGTAAATAACACCTAATTCTCAGAGTGCTGCTGAAGGATAAAGCACATGGCACAGCATTTAATAAGTGAAAGCCATAATTACTGCTGTTTGCTAAGGAAGTTTTTTCCACTGCTTGATTTAAGCACTGCTCACAATGAGTTAAAATTGATGTAATTTTTTTGTCTGCACTCACTTAAATGGGAAACAAAAGAATATGTTTCAGCTACTTTTCTAACAACCACCCAAAACTCTTGGAAAGACCTCTCAATTTTAGGCTTGTGAACTGGCATGAGGAAGAACCTTTTTTTAAATAATAGAAATTATATGAAAAGCTATCCCCTTCCTGCGGTCTCACAGGCTTTGGCAGGCATTAATGATCCTGGGAACAAACACAATCCAGCACCTGCACTTTCTGCATTCTGATCCAGCTACCACCATCACTAGCCATCACAAAGACTGAGAAGAAATGTGTAAGGGTCACAGTCAGATATACATGAGTGCCTCTTGGACATGCAATTTCCTTTGGATGAGACATTAAATGTTGGAGTTTAGTATTCTACTCATTGGAGACATTGGAATGCTTTCATAGGTGAAGATTTTAAATAATCTTCTACACAGATTTTTAATTAAAAAACTAGGCAGATTTCTTTCTTGACTAGTTTGAAAATGGTCTCCTAAAAAGATAACAAACATTAGGTGACTGTTTGTTGTCCCTTCCAAATTATCCTGTGACTTTTATTCCATGATACATTTCTTCCGTGTATTACATTTCCTTAAACCACATCCAAATGTCCCCTATCCAGGACTTTGCTGCAGGAGGCTGGGTATAATTGATCATCTACTCCTTTATGATGCCTGTTAACATAAAACAATAGTGGAAAAGGAAACTACAGAGTAGACTAGAGCCATGCCACACACCATGAAGACCATTGTAAATATTGACTCATGACATGCACCAACCCAACCCTGTAGTATCAGTTTCATTTAAGATTGCATGTAATTGTAATCTAAACACTCTGAGAGGCTGAGGCAGCAGCATGGAAAGTTCAATCCCAGCCTGGGCAATTTAGTAACATAGCAAGACCCTGTCACAAAATAAAAATTTTTTAAAAGACCAGGGAATGTCACTTGATGCAAAGGTCATGGGTTCAATACTCAGTACTGAAAAAGAAATGCACATAAGGCATTGTGGTAAGTTAGAGAGTTATAATAGTGAACAAGAAACTGATTCAGCTCTTAAAAAGCTCTGAACAAAGACTGCCTTTGGAAGACTAAAACCACTCCCTTAACACAATGCTTGGGTTTAATGATGCAATTCTTCATCATTGTGATGAAATAGGGTGAATGGTAAAAAAATGCCTACCATAGCTTACCCACCTCTTTGAAAGTCAACCAAATTATTCAAAGTACTCATATTTCAGTGAAAAAACATGTTTAAAGTAGAGAAATTTCTGACCACCATGGATTCTGATTCATATAATTGGACACCACTAGATTTGGTCAAGAATATCAGAATTTTCCATTCTACTATGGAAAAAAGGAATTTTTGTTCAACATTTTATCAAAGATCTTTTTTCATATGTTTTTATATTCTTACCTCAAAAGCCTCTCAGTAAACAAAAAAAAAATAGAGACCAGAATTAGTGATTCCATTGGCTTTCTTCCCAGACACAGTACTCACAGAAAAATGAGATTTTTATATCCCTAAACATCTGCATTTCATTCACATCTTCTCCCAAGGAGAGAATTTGAAGCAGGATAAAAGACCAGCTCTTCATTTACAGAAGTGTCCTGGCTTGAATAAGCCAAATGTCTTAGAAAGCTTATCCAGTGAGAAAAACCCTAAACTGAACCACACTGTTGTGAATATGTCCTATATGCATCCACCTCCCAGCATATTGTCCAGGGCAACTGCTTAAATTCTTTAGATTTGGTAATAAACAGTTACCATTTTGACCATTTCCTTTCCTAGACTCACAAACTAAGGAATGACTGAATAGCTGCTTTCCTTTGATAGTCTTGCCTGAGGGCTGTTTTAGCACCCCATAAATCCTATAATTGTATAAGATCATCTGGCAGTGTGTGGGTTTTTATGCTAAATCACAGTGAGAAGATCAGGAGGAACCTGAAAAATAAAGCATTCTAGTAGCATTAGAAGAGTTATAGTAGGAGTGAACAGCACTGGCAAAACCCCAGCAAGGCCTTTATTACTGGAAAGATGGCATGGCTAGGCACTGATGGTCTCCTGTTTTACCTGAGAGGAAAAGTTAGAGTCAACTGTAGCTCTTGCTTCTGTATATTTCTGCTGTTGGGGTGAATGTAATGAAATTCAAAGTGGCTGTTCTATCAAGGATATCAAGTGAGTAAGCTCATACCCTTCTCTAGAGGAGTTCTATAAATGGGCTTATTACATGGGGTTGGGGAAAGACAGGGATAGGAAACAAAACACAGCCATTTGTGCACACATTGTGTTTTTTTGTTTTGTGTATGTGTGTCTTTTCCCAGAGGGTCTCCATCAAATAAATGTGATTAAAAACATTGCAGGATTCTGCAATTGTATTGAGGGGCGCGTGGTGAGGATTGAACCCAGAGCCTTGCATATGCTCAGAGCCTTGCATATGCTCAGCATGTGCTCTACCACTGAGCTATGCATACTCAGCCTCAAGTAACTATCATTTCAGTGACCTGAGATGCATGGCTGCATTTGTGTGCTTCAAAAAGCAGTCAGTGTGATGGGAAAAGCTGGAGACTAGGCTGTGCTGTTATGGCTGCTGGAGACTGGCAGTGGGTTGGGAAACCACGTTGTACCGCATTTAATAAAACCTGTGCTATTCCCTTGGTAAGAAACCTCCACTGATGTGTTTAAAATGCTTTGAGAACAGAGAAATGCACAAAGATGTATGAAGCAGTTCCCCTAATTATATCAAATTTAAATGTTTTCTAGCAAGTTGAAACCAGTACAAAGCTGCCATAATTAACAGATTAAAACCTATCAACAGACTCTTCACATCAGAAATTAAAAGGAAAATTACAGGTCCCTTGAGAAGTTAAAGATTCTTAGACAGCAATGGCAAAGAATAACCTCATACCATAAAGGAATTTTTTTCTCAATTAAGCAGTACTAAATTATATGGAATGCATAATTCTTTTGAACCGTCTAAGCCTGAGAATCCTATGAAATACAACTTTCAGGTTTTTAAAAGTTATTGCTAAAGCAAAATATATATTGGAAATAACTGATAATAAATGCCAACCACGTTGGAACTTACCCAGGACTTGGCTCGGGGTGCTAGCTCCTCTTCATCACGTGTGCACACTCCATCCTCAGCTGATCTCATACATCCTCCAGCTTCCTAGTGTCACTGAAGTACCACAGAGTCCCAAAGTTAACGCCCCATATCTCAGCACCCACCTGAGCTCTAAGCTGGTGAGCTCAATTGCCAGCCCGATAACTAATTTTTCCTGTGTCTGAAAGTGAACTTGTCCAAAAGAAGACTTTTGATTTTCAACTTCACTACACACAAACATAAAAACAAAACTGTTGTTCTTCCTATCCAAGAACAATGGATATCTTTCTATTTTCTCATATCCTCTTTGATCTCCTTTTTCAGGATACTGTAATTTTCAATGTAGAGGTCATTCACTTCCTTCATTAGGTTGATTCCTAGGTATTTTTTTGGATGCTATTGTGAAAAGGATTGTTTCTCTAATTTCTCTCTCCATGCATCTGTTATTTTTGTACAAGGCTATTGATTTTTGAGAGTTCGCTTTGTATCCAGCTATGCCACTGAATTTGGTTATCAAATCTAAAAGTCTTTTGGTAGAGTTTTTGGGGTCGTCTATGTAGAGTATCATGTCATCCCCAAATAATTATAATTTAACATCTCCCTTTCCTATCCTTATTCCTTTTATTTCTTTCTCTTGCCTAATTGCTCTGGCTAGTGTTTCCAGAACTGTATAGAACAAGAGTAAAGGCAGTGGTCGTCCTTGCCTTGTTCCTAATTTTAGAGTGAAAGCTTTCAGTTTTTGACCATTTAGCATGATGTTGGCTGTTGGTTTATCATACACGGCTTCTATCAGATTGAGATAAAGACCATCTATACCAATTTTCATAGGGTTTTTATCATGAATGGGTTTTGGACCTTGTCAAATGCTTTTTCTGCATCTATTGAGAGGATCATATAGTTTTTGTCTGGGGCTCTGTTAATACAGTGTATTACATTTATTGATTTGCATATGTTGAACCATCCCTGCATCCCTGGGATGAATCCAACTTGGTCATGGTGTAAAACCTTCTTGACAATTTGCTGAATTCTGTTTGCCAGTACCTTATTGAGGATTTTTGCATCTATGTTCATTAGGAGACTGACCTGCCATTCTCCTTTTTGGTTGAATCCTTCTCTGGTTTTGGAATCAGGGTGAGGCTTGCTTCCACAAATGAATTTGGGAGTATTGGGTCCCTTTCAATTTCATTAAAGAGTTGAGGAGTAGTGGCATTAGATCTTCTCTAAAATTCTTGTAGAATTCAGCAGTGAACCCATCAGAGCCAGGGCTTGTCTTTGTTAGCAGGTTTTTAATTACATATTCAATTTAATTGTCTGATATTTGTTTATTTAGAATTTCTATACCTTCTTCATTCAGTTTTGGTAATTCGTATGTATCTAGGAATCTGTCCATTTCTTCTGTATTTTCCAAATAATTAGAATACAGAGCCAAGGATTTAGCTCAGTGGCACAGCACCCACCTCACAAACGCAAGGTCATGAGTTCGATCCCTAGTATCAAAAAAAAAAAAGGAATACAGGTTCTCAAAGTAAGTATTGAAAATCTTCTGAATTTCTACAGGATCTGTTGTGACTTCACCCTTTCATTCCTAATTGCATGAATTTGAGTCTTTTCTTTCCTTTTTTTGATAAGGTTTGTCAATTTTATTTAATCTTTCAAAGAACCAGCTCTTTGATTCATTGATTCTTTGTATTGTTTTCTTAGTTTCCACTGCATTAATTTCTGCTCTGATCTTTATAATTTCCTTCCTCGTACAAGCTGTGGGCTTGCCTTGCTCTTCTTT
Organism: Heterocephalus glaber; assembly: GCF_053883595.1. Classification (NCBI taxonomy): domain Eukaryota; kingdom Metazoa; phylum Chordata; class Mammalia; order Rodentia; family Bathyergidae; genus Heterocephalus; species Heterocephalus glaber. The sequence continues at coordinate 13,893,495 of NW_028258344.1, forward strand.
TCCTAGAAGCTTGAGGTTCAACATTAATTTGTTTGGGGTAACTCACTTTCCGGTCCCCCTTCTGTCTCTCTTAGACAGAAGCTTTTTTTCTCTCAATAAATTTTTCCTACTCTTAACCTCCCTTGTTCCCAGAATTCATTCTTTGATTTTAGAGAACACGAACTCGCATTTCAGATATCTAGTGCCTTCATGGGGCCTCAGATGGCTGGGCTTCGACACATCTGCCAGCAGCCCCCTACACCAGAATTGATAAATGATCATTAGACCAGGGGAAGAACAATATATATCTGCCCAAAGAACTCTACAAAAGAATTCTGAAGCAGACTGACCAACAGACAAGTGAAACATCACAAGAATCTCCTAAAAAAACAAGAAGACTAGCAAGATGTCAAATATGTCCTACCAAAGAAGAAAGGAAAACAAAACACATGTGCTAATGTGAAATAGAAAGAAACGGTCTAAAGAAGTAGGGAAAGTGGGAGGGGTAGGGGAAAGGAAAGAAGGAAAAAGAAAAAATATGAGAAAAGGAAAAAATGGAAACAAAGTTTTTGTAAATAGGGAAGGGTGGAGAGGGTGAAGGGAACAGAGGGTGAAGGGAGGGCAGGGGAAGGGAGAAAAAATAAGAACCAAGATGCATCATGTAAAGGTACAAGATCCCAATGAGAAATGTAAATGTATTGTATACCTAAAATGTACCAATAAACTTAATGGAAAAAAAAAACCAGTCGCTGTCTTTGCCCTTCCCATCTCATTCAAGACTCTTATCTTCCTCCCAGTCCCCAGGCCCCAATTTAGGAATTTTCTTTTTTTCTTTTTTTTTTATTAAATTCTTTTATTGGTACATTGTAGGTATACAACACAATTACATTTCTCATTGGGAATTGTACCTTTACATAATGCATCTTGGTTCTTATTTTTTCCCCATTCCTAGCCCTCCCTTCACGCCCTCCACCCTTCCCTATTTACAAAGACTTTATTTCCATTTTTCCATTTCTCATCATTTTTCCTTTCCCTTCTTTCCTTTCCCCTGCCCCTCCCACTACCCCTACCTGTTTGCACCTTTTATTCCTATTTTGCATTATCGATTATTCATTCTAATCATTGGTACATTTTAGGTATACAATATAATGACATTCATCATTGGAAATTTACACCTTTACATATTCTCTCTTGGTTCTGATTTTTCACCCTTGCCCAGCCCTCCCTTCAACCCCTCCAGTCCTCCCTATTTACAAAGATTTTGTTCCTATTTTTCCATTTTCTCATATTAATCCCATTCTCTTCTATCCTTTCCCCTAGCCCTCCCACTTCCTTTCCCTTTGCCCCTTTTCTTCCTATTTCACATTACCTATTATACATTTAGTCCTTATTTACACTTTCAGTTTCTCACACCAGAGAAACTATTCAGTATTTACACATGTGTGTCCTATTTATTTCACATAAGAGTATTGCCTCCATGTGCATCCACTTAGCTATAAATGTCTCTAATTTCTCATTTTTTATGACTGAGTAGTACTCCATTTTATAAAAAAAACCACATTTTCTTTATCCAGTCTCCAGTTGATGGGCAGTTGGGCTGTTTCCAAGTTTTAGCTATTACAAACTGTGCTGCTATGAACATGGGTGCATGTATATAACTGTGGTATGATTCTTTTAATTCTTTGGAGAAGACTCCCAGCAGTGGAATAGTGGGGTCAAATGGGACTTCCAGTCCTAGTTCTTCGAGGTATCTCCATACTGATTTCCACGGTGCTTGCACCAGTCTACACTCCCACCAGCAGTGGAGCAGGGTTCCTCTTTCCCCACAGCCCTGCCAGCATTTGTTATTGGTGGATTTCATGATAGCAGCCATTCTTTCTGGAGTGAACTGGAATCTCAGCGTTGTTTTCATTTGCATCTCTCAAATGACCAGTGATGTTGAACATTTTTTCATGTATTTATTTGCTATTTCTACTTCTTTGTCTGAGAAATGTCTGTTCATTTCAGATGCCCATTTCTGGATTGGGTCTTTAAATTTGGGAGGTCTGATCTTTTTAAGTTCTTTATAGATTCGAGATAGTAGACCTTTGTCTGAGGAAGAGCAGGTGAAGATTTTTTCCCACATTTTGGGTTGTCTCTTCACACTGCTGGTGGTTACTCTTGCTGTGCAGAAGCTTTTTAATAAGAAGAGATCCCATCTGTTGATTGTTTGTACTAGTTCATGGGCAACTGAGGTTTTGTTCATAAAATCTTTTCCTACACTGATGTCTTCAAGGGTTCTACCTAACCTCTGTTCCAACTGGTTCAGAGTTTCTATTTTAATATTTAGATCTTTAATCCATTTTGATTTTAGTTTAGTGCATGGTGAGAGATACAGGTCTAGTTTTAATCTTTGGCAAGTTGAAGCTCAATATTTACAGCACCATTCATTAAAGAGGCTATCTTTCCTCCAGTGAGGGTGTTTGGCTCCTTTGTCGAAGATGAGATGGCTGAGTGTGTCTGGGGTTGTTTCTGCATCTTCTAATCTGTTCCACTGGTCCTCAAGTCTGTTCCTATGCCAGTACCATGCTGTTTTTATCATAGTAGCTTTGTAGTATAGTTTCAGGTTGGGGATTGTGATACCCCCTGCCATGTCTCTGTTACCTGGAATTGCTTTTGCTATTCTGGGTCTCTTCTTGCTCCAAATGAATTTTTGGATTGTTTTCTCAAGGTCTATGAAGTATGCTGCTGGGATCTCAATTGGAATTGCATTAAATCTATATAGTAGTTTTGGAAGTATGGCCATTTTCACTATATTAATCCTTCCTACCCAGGACCAGGGGATGTCTGTCCATTTTCTGATATCATCTTCAATCTCTCTTTTCAGAGTGCCATAGTTTTCAGAGAAGAGGTCTTTGGTTTCTTTTGTTAGGATGATTCCTAGGTATTTCAGTTTTTTGGATGCTATTGTGAAAGGAATTATTTGCCCTATTTCTCTCTCAGTGAGTCTGTCATTGGTGTAGAGGAAAGCTATTGATTTTTGTGTGTTGACCTTGTAACCAGCTACTTGACTGAATTTGGTTTTTAAGTCTAGAAGACTTTTGGTGGAGTTCTTGGGGTCTTCTATATAGAGTATCATGTCATCTGCAAATAATGACAATTTGACTTCTTCATTTCCTATCTTTATTCCTTTTATTTCTTTCTCTTGTCTAATTGGTGTGGCTAATGTTTCCAGGTGTATATTGAGCAAGAGTGGTGATAGTGGACATCCTTGTCTTGTTCCTGATTTTAGTGTGAAGGATTTCAGTTTTTGACCATTTAGTATGATATTGGCTGTTGGTTTTGCATAGATGGCTTCTATCAGTTTGAGGTAGAGACCATCTATTCCAATTTTTTGTAGGGTTTTTATCATAAATGCAAGTTGGATTTTGTCAAATGCTTTTTCTGCATCTATGGAGAAAATCATATGGATTTTGTCCTTGGCTCTATTGATATAGTGTATTACATTGATTGACTTTCATACATTGAACTATCCCTGCATCCCTGGGATGAATCCCACTTGATCAGGGTGTATGGTCTTCTTGATGATCTTCTGCATTGTATTTGCCAGTATCATATTAAGGATATTTACATCTATGGTCATTAGTGAGATTGGCCTATAGTTCTCTTTTTCAGTTGGGTGTTTCTCTGCTTTGGGGAACAAGGTGATGCTTGCTTCCAGGAATGAATTTGGGAGTATTGCTTCCCTTTCAATTTCATTGAAGAGTTTAAACAGTAGTGGCAGCAGTTCCTCTCTAAATGTCTTGTAGAATTCAGCAGTGAAGTCATCAGGGCCTGGGCTTTTCTTAGTTGATAAGTTTTTAATTACATTTTCAATTTCATTGGTTGATATTAGGTTGTTCAGAATTTTTAGGTCTTCTTCGTTCAACTTTGGTAATTCATATGTACCTAGGAATCTATCCATTTCTTCTGTGTTGTCCATCTTATTGGCGTATACGTTTTGGAAGAAGGTATTGATGATCTTCTGGATTTCTGCTGGGTCTGTTGTAATTTCACCCTTTTCATTCCTAATTGCATGGATTTGGGCCTTTTCTTTCCTTTTTCTGACAAGGTTGGCCAAGGGTTTGTCAATTTTGTTGATTCTTTTGAAGAACCAACTCCTGGCTTCATTGATTTTTTGTATCATTCTCTTAGTCTCCATTGCACTGATTTCTCCTCTGATCTTTATAATTTCCTCCCTTGTATGAATTCTGGGGTTGTCCTGCTCTTCTTTTTCTAGAAGCTTGAGGTTCAGCATCAGATTGTTTAATTGGGCTCATTCTGTTTTCCTAATATGCATATTCACTGCTATGAATTTCCCTCGTAAGACTGCCTTTGTTGTGTCCCATAGATTCCGATATGTTGTATTGTCATTGTCATTTAATTGAAGGAACTGTCTGATTTCTTCTTTAGTTTCCTCTGTGACCCATTGGTTATTCAGAAGTGTGTTGTTCAATTTCCACGTGTTTATGAAATTTTTTGAGTTTCTTTTGCTATGGGTCTCCAATTTCATCGCACTATGGTCTGATAATATACAGGGGATAACTTCAGTTCCTTTGCACTTACTTAAACATGTTCTATGTGTGAGTATGTGGTCTATTTTGGAGAATGACCCATGTGCAGCTGAGAAGAATGTGTATTCTGATTTTGTGGGGTGGAAGACTTTGTAAACATCTGTTAAGTTCATTTGTTCAAGAGTTCGATTGAGTTCTAGTATTTCATTACTTATTTTTAGTCTAGTTGATCTATCTATTTGTGACAGTGGGGTGTTGAGGTCCCCCACTACAATTGTATTAGTGCATATATGACTTTTCAGGTCTGTTAGTATTTGTTTTATATAGTTGGATGCACTAGTGTTTGGTGCATAGATATTTATGATTGTCATCTCTTCCTCTTGAATTCTTCCCTTTACAAGGATGTAGTGTCCTTCTTCATCTCTCTTAATCAGTCTTGGTTTGAAATCTACTTGATCTGCAAAGAGAATAGCTACTCTTGCTTTTTTTCGGGTTCCTGTTGCATGGAGTATTGTTTTCCACCCTTCAACTTTCAGTCTATGAGTTTCCTTTTGAATTAAGTGTGTTTCTTGTATGCAGCATATTGTTGGATTTTGCTTCTTGACCCATTCTGCCAGTCTATTTCTTTTGATTGGTGAATTGAGACCATTAATGTTGATAGTTATAACTGAAATGTATTGACTTGTCATTTCCATGACTTTTTCTTTTTGTTGGGTTCGCCCCCTTTACATTTAATTTCTTGTCCTGCCAGATGGGTTCATTCTGCTTTGCTTCCTGGGGTTGTGATCCTCAATGTCTGTTCCTAGGATATTGTGTAAAATTCTTTGGAGTGCTGGTTTGGTATTCACGAAGTTCCTAAGGTGCTCTTTGTCATGAAAGTATCTTATTTCTCCATCCATTTTGAAAGACAGTTTTGCAGGGTACATCAACCTGGGTTGGAGGCTGTTTTCTTTTAGGGCTTGGAATATGTCACTCCAAGCTCTTCTTGCTTTGATGGTTTGTGTTGAGAAGTCTGCTGTGATTCTGATGGGCTTTCCTTTGTATGTGATTTGTTTCTTTTCTCTGACTGCTTGGAGAACGTTGTTCTTCTGTTGTGTTTCTGGAATCTTAACAATTATATGCCTATGTGTAGATTTTTTTTTGATCAAGGCTATTTGGAGTCCTATATGCCTCACTTATCTGTATGTCAAGCTGTTTTCCCCTCCTTGGGAAGTTTTCTGCCATTATTTCTGTGAAGAGGGTTTTTATGTCATCTGCACTCTCTCCTGTTTCTTCATTGAGCCCAATCAGTCTTATGTTATTCTTCTTTGCATCATCTAGCAGCTGCTGGATTGTTTTCTCATGTTCCCTTTGAATTTTGAAGCAATTTTTCTTTTCCTGGTCACTACTTGCAATCTTATCTTCTATATCTGAAATTCTGTCCTCACATTGGCTCATTCTGCTGTGTAGACTTTCAATGGAGTTTTTCATCTCCTGGAAATCTATTTGTATCTGTTTTATGGATTCCCTTTGTTTCTTATGTTGGGATTCCATCATGTTCCTGAGCTCCTCTCTAGATTTATTAATCATGTCTTGCACTAGGGGCACAATTTCTCCTGTTATCTGAGAAATTATTTCTGATTTCATTTTTTCCAGATCCCCTTTTGTTGCCAGTTCAGTGGGTCCAGGTGGTTGAGTATCAGAGTGTTCCATCTCATTTCCCTTTGTGGTTGCTGTAGGTGATCTGGAAGTCTGGTTTTGAGACTTATTTATGTGTTTTCTCATTTTGATTGGGGCTGGGGCCTCTTAGCACCTGCACGGATTACCTCTTCTGAGCTGGGTGAGGTGGGACAGGGGCCGTGAGCAGCGGTAGGGATGGTGACCCAAAAGTCCTTTCCTGTGGGCTGGGAGCAGCCAGAGGAATGGTGGCTGAGAAACCCCTTCCTCTGGACCAGGAGCAGTGGGATGGTGGCTCAGAAGCCCCTTCCTCTGGGCCAGGAGCAGCGGGAGAGAAGGTGGCCCAAAAGCCCTTTGCTCTGGGCTGGGAGCAGTGGGAGGGATGGTGACTAGGAAGCCCCTTCCTCTGGACCAGGAGCAGTGGGACAATGGCTCAGAAGCCCTTCCTCTGGGCAGAGAACAGTGGGACTCAGTACCTTGGTCTAGTGGTCTGGTGTCCTCTGCGTCTTTGTAGTGTGGAATCCAGAAACTAAATTTTTATCTGAGAATTACCTGAAAGTACATTACAAAAACACAATGGAGACATACTGAGTGGCTGAAGGTAATGTTCACGGAGGGTTGTACATCATGCCATGCTATGCTATGCTGTAATGTCCAGTGGTGGACAACATATCACTGCTCTGCCATGTCATGCCACTGCTTTGCTGGAATACAGCTTCTAGTGATCCTAAATCCAGCATCTGTAAAGAACTCAATTTTCAAAGATGTTTTATACCAGTTTAGGAATTTTCAATAATTATTCTCTCTCTCCTGCCATCTATAAGTCTTCAGCAAGATACATTCCTTCTGGGCTGGGGATTTAACTCAGTAGTTCTGCCACCTGCCTCACAAGCACAAGGTCCTGAGTTTGATCCCCGGTACAGAAAGAAAAGAAGATACATTCCTTCTTCCCCTGAATATACACCAAATACCTCATTTTTCTTTTCTTCTCACTGCTACTGCCCTGTCCCAAGGCACTCTACCTCTCTTTGCCTCCTTAGTCTCTCACTTTAATTCTTGTTCTCAGGCCAAGAAAAAGGACAAGTAGAGTATTCCGTAAGTAAGAAGATGGGTTAGCAGGGATACAGAAGTTTAGCAGTCAGAAAAGTGAATTATTAGCAGGATGCGAGGATCTTGTGATACAGGACAATTAAAAATTATGATTCAAGATAATTGAAAACATTCAAGAAGACAATATTTTGGATTTTGGATTGGTAATGTGATTCTTTAAAGAAAGCAGAACAATAAAATAAGAGAAGTCAACCCAGCTAAGACCTCCTCCGAACTCTGACCCAACCAGACATATGCCTATTAACTAGTAAGTGAAAATAAGCAACTTGCAGGAACTTCAAACCCTATTTGAACATTGTTCCAAAGGAACTGACATCTATATGTTTATTTGTTTAGGCCATTAAATTGTCAGTCAACAAACACTCATTAGCAAGTATCACACCCAGAAATCTAGTCTGACCCAATAGCATGGAAGTGAAAAAGGTATAGGACTTTCTAGGACTTCACATCCCAGAAGACAGAAATGCAAGTAAGTATAAGTAAATATTAGGAGTACCATAATAGTGGTGGAAACAAGTCAACAGAAGTAACTGACACTAGCCGGGGATTTAGCTCAGTGGTTCCGCCACCTGCCTCGCAAGTGTAAGGTCCCGAGTTGGATCCCCAGTACCAAAAAAAAGAAGTAACTGACATTGGATGTGGGATTGGAAAGTCAAATGGGGGATTTCTAGGTAGACAAGGAAGAAAGGAGCAAGAAAAGAAGGAACAATGTGTGAAAGTATAAAAATCAGTATCTCACAGGATCAAGAGCTTTTTAACTTTTTTTTTTTAAGGAAAGGGAATTTTCTGCTTTGGATTCTGGAGAAAAGGCAGTCTCCCATCTTGAGCTCCCTGAAACATTTTGTGTGTCCTAGATCCGAAATATGATTATTACATCTTGCATATTGGTCAGATCTACCATGTGCAAGCACAGAGCAAGCCATCCGGGGAATAAAAGACATGAAATAGCCCTTATCCTCAGTCAAGTCACCACATAAACAAGCGGTACAGAACACCAGCAAAGATTAGACATGAATCACCTTTTTTCCTAAAGTAAAAGTACCACAAAGTTCCATAGGGAAGCTGTTAATATGTTAACTAAAAATGTCTGACATGGTAATTTAGTAAGAAAAAATTAATAGACCTTAACGTCTCTTCCCAAGGAACAAAAGGTGAGGGCTGTGCTTTTGCAGTAGACACAGACCTGAAGCGCTGGCAGGACTGCACTGCCCCCACAGGGCTATCAAGGAATCATTGTTTGTCTCTTCCAGCTTCTGGTAGTTCCAGGGGTTTCCTGGCTTGTGGCTGCCATTCTCCAGTCTCTGTCTTCATTCTCATATGGGCTTTGGATCTGTCTGGGTCTTCTTTGATGGACAATTGTCATTGGAGTTAAGGTCAGAATAATCTTATCTAGAGATCTCTAAGTTAATGACATCTCAAGAGATGAGGGAAGGGAGAAGAAAAGGTGGGGAAGGGGTGTAAAACAAATTAAGATGTGTCGTATACATGTACCAATTCCCCATGATGAATATAATCATTATGCAAACATGTATTAATAAAGATATAAGTTTTTAAAAGTTAATGACATCTGCAAAGACCTTCCAGGCGTCATTCACAAGGCTGGAGTATTAGGGTGTGGCTACTTGGGGACAGGGGTAGCTGCCGTCAACCCCTACAATTGCTGTCAGGGAACAGAGCTGAATATCAGACCTGATGGGGAAAAAACAAGAACCAAGATGCATCATGTACAGGTACAAGCACCCAATGATAAATGTAAATGTATTGCATACCTAAAATGCACCAAGAAAAGAATTTAAGGCAAAAAGAAAAAAGGAAAAAACAAGCTATCTGATTCTTGGATCCTTGCTTTCTAAACCACTCCTTCAAATATGGCTTCTCAAAAGGCTAAGATGGGTGGAAAGGAGGGCAAATCAGAACTTCCCTGTATGTTCTGAGCTAGGCAAAATTGCTGAAACTTTCACTTGACCTTACCAGTGGGGAAGAGTATCTGAGTAATGGCTGACATATCATCAGGTGAGATGAGGTACCTGTACCTCTGATCCAATATTGTGGAGTATAATTCACACCTACAGCTACAGAGGGAAAAAGCATAAGGCTAAGCCATTTTTCTCCATTCTCTGGAACATTCATAATTTCAACATTCTCTTTTTTTATTTTAATAATTTATTTTGTCCTAGGTAAGGATTTAAAGATCAAAATTCATACTGTATTTTCTAGGCAGATCAAGCTGCTAAATGATTGTAGTAAAATAGCTTCTCCAGGATAATGGATAAGCAAAGCCTGTCAAGTTGGAGAAGAGCCTTAACTTCCTGGTAATTTGGACATTTAAATTAATTAAGACCTCTGATATGGCAGGTGAGGCTCCTAGTAGTCCAGGTATACTTTGCTCCATGACCAAGAACAAATTTCTTAGCATTGAGCCCTCAGTTCCCCCTTATCCATAAAGTAAAATAGTAGGAATACATAACTCTCAGAACTTATTATTTGCTCAAAAAATTTTATTCAACTGTTTTTTAAGCCTTGCCAACTTCACTGCTAAGCAATAAGATCTTGAAGAAAGAATCAATTCATTTGAATATTCATTTTCCATTGAATTATATCATATTCTTCTTCATTTTTAGCAATAGACTTCAAAAAGAAATTTTCTCTAGAAATCTTTTTCAAGCTAATTTGAGACTTATTTTGGTTACATTAGTTTTACTCTACATTGGAAGCTAACCAGAGAAGAATTTCCTCATAAATTAATTGTATTAATCTCCTCTGGGAAACTTCAACCTTAATTTATCTCTTAAAATTACAAAATAATTGGTAATGGGGCATTTCATAACAATAAATAATTAGTTAGTAGGAACTCCCACTTCTGGGAAGTCTATGACATTGGTGATTCAGTTGTAAGTTGCTAAAGTATTTGCAGGAGAAATTGAAGAGGATTTCTGGAACTACTTTATTGCATTTATATTCTCTGTTTTGCCCTGTTACTTTTAAATATTTTTTGAGGAGAGGACACATCTTGATTGGATCAGTATTATGAGAATCACCTTCTCATATTGGGAACCATAAATAATGGATTCACTGAAGCCAGGTGACTTGCTTTAGGAACTGGATCCTATTACTTCCAACAACTGGAAAGAGGTGCTTAACGGGACAGTCATGTTTCATCCATGAACTGCACAACCATCGCCATGTTGTAGGTACTCACAATACAAGTATTCAGCAAAGTGGTCATTAAAACAGAAAATACAAAACACATTTACTCTGCGAGTAACATATTATAATTACAATTTCCCTTTCTCCATTACCTCTGATGTGTTCAGAACTTCAAAACTCAGCCAGAAAGAAACAAGAAAGTAGAGATCAGCAAGAGTGTGGATCACTTCCCTTCCTAGGTACCACTTCTGAACAAGTGCCTTCATTATTAGTGTGAGAGAATTCACCAGCTCAATTTGAAAACAAGGTCCACAGAAATAAAAAAAATTTACCCCCAAAAAAACCTTTTTCTGTTCCAGAAAATGATTTCTCTACTTATCCCACAGGCAGCATTCATAATTTCACCACTCTCTTTTCTTTTATTATAATCTTTTATTTTGTCAGCACCCTACCCAAATCATCCTGTGACCTTCCTTTCCTCATGTTAAATTAACCTCCTATAAACTTTTCACCATCTCCCACACTCTACTACTTCCTCTAAAAGAAAGAGGTGGAGTTTTTACCCTCTGTTCCTTCCTTACCAGATTTGCTCTCTAGCTATATCTTTCCTACTTACATTTGGAAGGAGAAAAAAAATACGTTATTGTAATGTACAGATTGGACCCATAATAAAACCACTATGGACTGATCCTTTTTCCTTTCACAGAATATATGTCCCCTGAAGTGAAACTTAGCTTTTTATATCTGAAGCAACATCATAAGAAGAGTTAGCAATTACACCATAACTCATAGCTTTGCATAGTTGCACTTTGAAATATAATTCCCTGTCCTTAAGAACTTAAATCTCCCTGAGAAAGGCTGCATACAAAGTCAACATGCAGCAGTGAGTGTGCCAAAGGAAGTGGGGATGCAGGAGGGAGACAGAGCAGGCTGTTGTGGTCAGGGCGGGGTCTTCCAGAAAAGAAGCCCAGAATGTACTGGAAGAATACAGGAGATCACTCAGTCATGGACTTTGGTGAAAACAGAGTGTGATGCCTGTGCTTTGCCATTTTGTGTGACTTCTGGTAAGTTACCATCCCTCTTCCGGCTCTGTTTCTTCACTTACAAGCTAGACACGACAAGATCGACACCATCATTTCAAAATCCAGTATTACTTGCTCTTTTTGAGACTTTTGACGTTGTTAAACAACAGCTTCTCCTTAGAATACTCTTCCCCTTTGGGTTTTGAAAAATCGCTAATCTCTTGGTGCCATCCAGGTTTTAGGATAAGGGTCTTATCTTTCTTTTAAAAACTGAGGTTCCCCTGGGACTGGAGGTCCCATTTGACCCAGCTGTTCCCCTGCTGGGTATCTTCCTCAAGGAATTAAAAGAATCATACCACAGTGATGTGTGCAGCACAGATTGTAATAGCTAAAGCTTGGAAGCGGCCCAATTGCCCATCAGCTGGAGACTGGATAAAGAAATGTGGTTTTTTTGTGGAATGGAGTGTTGCTCGGCCACGGAGTGCAAAAGACTGGAGACGTTTGGGGCTGTGTGGATATACGTTGAGGCGGTGCTCTTGGGTGAGGCGAATGGAACACACATGTGTGGATGCCGAGTGTTTTCTCTGGTGTGAGAGGCTGAAAGTGTAGATAACGATTAAAAGGTATGGTGCATGGTGTGAGGTGGGAGTAGGGGATGCGGGTTGGGGGGGTGGAGTTAATATGAGAAAAGGAGAGGGTGGAGGTGGGGTCTTTGTGGATGCGGGGAGGGCAGGGGAATGGGGAGGGGATGGGAACCGGGCTGGATTATGTGGGGGTGCAAGTTTCCAGTGATGAATGTCATTACACTGTATACCTTAAATGTACCAATAAAATTAATTTTAAAAATTGAAGTTCCCTACAATTCTCCTACACTCTCTTTCCTTCTTATTCCCAAGATAAACTCATCCTTACACCTGGGTTGAAATAATATGTCTAAAGTTATGGTTGCTAGCTTCACAGCCTGGGTTGGCCCCCTCTCTCTCATTCCATTTTATATATACTTCTTACTGAGCGCCGCTGCTTAGATGCCCCCTAAGCACCTCAGCTCAGTATGGTCAAACCTGAACTCATGTTTGCCTCCACATCTGTCTCCTCATATATTCCCTAACCCCATGAACAGCATCACCATCTAGCCGATGAATCATTTGTGTTCAGGCACGCCAAGTCATCCTCATTTGCAATGATTCTCTAGATCAGTGGTAGCGAACTTAGGGCACATGTGCCAGAGTCAGCTGTCTGTTACCATTGAAAGGGCTGAAAGATTTGCTCTCACTGCTCTAGATGGACTTACAGAACTCAGAAAAGCTGTTACACTCGCTGTTGCAATTTATTGTCATGACAGAAAACAGATTGAAATCAGCAAAGAAATAGTCATGAGGAAGTGACCAGGGAAAGAGGCCAGGTACCAGCTTCCAGCTCTCCTTTCCCAGAGATTCTTACAGCTCCCACTTAATTCTCTTACTAGCAATGTGTGACAACACACACAAAGAGCTATTGACCAAGGAAGTTCCCAAGCTTAGTGGCTAGAGTTTTTATTAGGACCTAGTCACATAAATGAGTCTGACTGCCCTTCTGGCTGACATTATTATTTACTATCCAGTCCTCCCAGAGGCCAAGTCTATCCTGCAAGACCTAAGGTCCAACCATAAACCACACTGTTAGCATAGCCAAGGCCCCGTTCAAGGCCCAGAGTAAACAAAGACAACCTTTTTTAAAAAAAATTAATTTTATTGGTACATTTAAGGTATACAATATAATGACATTTATCATTGGAAATTTGCACCTTTACATAATCCATTTTGGTTCTTATTTTTTCTCCATTCCCCTTCCCTCCCTTCAACCTCCCCATCCCTCCCTATCTACAAAGACTTTGTTTCCATTTTTTCATTTTCCTGTATTAATTCCATTCCCTTCTTTCTTTTCCCCTAAGACAATCTTAACGGCCAGGATGCTCCCAGGGCCAGGAGTTATGTTCCAGGGGATGGGCAAAGGATCACTTTTTCTTTGAAATCTAAAGGATTTGGGCAATTTAGATTTACTGAGTTAATCTTTGACTACATATAACACAATTGAAAATGAACTTACTGTAATAACTCTTCTCTTCCCCTTACAACTCACATCCAATTGTTCTATAAATACTGCTTATTCTGTCTTCATATCTCCATATGTTTATTCATCCATCTTTAACCACAGCTCTTCTTTCCCAGCCCTTACTAACCTGTTACTAAGACCCATTCATTTCCATTTCCATTTCTACTGCCTCCTCATTTGTATTTAACCACCATCATGTCTTATATACATCTGCCTGCCACCTGCCAATCATCCTCCTTACTGCTTTCAAAATGATGCTTATTAAGAAAGAAATTTAGTCATATCACTTTGCTACATAAAGTCTATTGAGTAAGCATTAGTGGCTCCATTTGTTCCAATGCTTTGGAACAGCCTTGAATAACACGGCTGCCCACCCCTCCAGCCTCATAATTTATTGTGGTCCACATTAACCAAAATGCTTCTTTATCTCATGTTCTTGCATATTCTGCTCCCTCTACCTGAATATCCTTTCCCTCCTACAGTCACCCACATCCAATCAATAATTCCTTAGGTTAAACTCCCAGGATCTACAAGAGTCAGCTTGACAGAGTTGCTTTAGAATGCCTACTTTCAAAGTTGATCAAGTGTCCTTGGGCTGTATTTTGTAAACATTCTGCACATGATTCAGTCATTTCACATTGTTGTTCCTTATTCTACTTGTCAATATGCTTCTTTATGCCCCTACTGGACTAAAAGACCCCCAATGACTATGTCTGTGCATTTCAAAATGTCATCTCCCGAATCTAGTGGGTAGCAGCCAGTTATGACAGGTCATATTTTTGAAGACTGGACATAACCTTTGTGTCACAATAACAAAGCTGATCTTAACAGGATGGCAGCTATTTTTGTTCCCAGTTAAAGTGGAGTCACAATATAGCAATAGGTCAAATATATTTTACCAACCTCTTCATCTGCCATCTTTACAAAACATACAAGATTTTAATAAATTTAAGGGGGTTTGCAGTTTCTATTTTTGCATAAAGTGAAACTCTAATATGGATGTTATATGATTTCACGTGATATAATTTAATTTGACAACAAATATAATGGCCATGTCCAGCACCTCATTTTTAATAAATACTGAAGGTGCATTTCCCTTCTAACTAGTCCTTTCTGTCCCCAAACATATATTGTTTACTTTCATCATCCTTTTCATGACTACATTAGTAATCACCAGTGTGATTTCTCAAGATCTTAGACAAAGTAAGCTACACCTTTTCTCTGCTCTTTTTTTCAAATGATTACAACTTCTCCAAAAAATATGAAGTGCAAACCAAACACTCTATATTTCACATGTATTTTGTATTGTAAAGCAAGGAATAATCATCAGAGGCCAAGCGTTTAAATTACATAATAATCCTGGCATACCTGATACCAGATATAACATGAAATATAATCTCAGTTAATGAAGTCACAGTTTTAATTAATCTAATTCAAACAAAGCCATTTCTATAAAGTAAATGTAAAGAGCTTTAAGATTCCTGTGTGCATTATTAGTACTGACTGTGAGGTCTAGAGTCGTTGCAATATGTTTTAGTAATGTTAATAATTTACAAATGATAATAAACTTTTATCATCAAGAACCTAAAAATGTATAGATCTCTTTAGCCTAGGCATGAAAATTTTTATTTGCCTTATAGCCTCTTAAAAAAACAAGGGATTCTGTTTTAGTTTTATTGGCTGTCTGGCAGAGCAGGAGTATAAAAATTGGAACAAAGAAAAAAGGGTTGCCTTTTGGTTTTGTAGCATATAGATTAGTATTAATCGCCATGTAATGAGCTGAAAATTCCTGCCAAGAAGCTGGGGTTTGTGGATCCTTTAATGAGTATTTTCTTCCTACTGGGTGAAATAAAAATTTAAAAGTGTTAGGGATTTGCACTTGGAAAACATCTCTAAGCTTGTTATACGAGCAAGTCAATAGGAAAGCACGTTTTCCATTTGTAACTTTTGTAGTGCGTTTCTGGATGTCGCAGCTGGGGCAGTGGGCAGGAGGGAGACCAGCAATCTCCACTGGACTTCTCAGGCCCACCCTGTGCTTCTTCTCTGCTGAGAAAGAGTTCTCTGTTCCCCCTCGCTTTCCACACAGTGTTTGCTTTGTCCCAGTTACAGTGTTTCGGGACAGTTTGTCATCGCTGCCATGTAGAATATTTTTGAGGAGGAGAAATCGAAACATTATGAAGCCTGAACAAAGCTGGGCTCTTGGCAAGGCTCCGAGACTGCACCATTGTCTTGCTGGGAGAAGTGGCACTCCTGAGTGGCCTGGTTCTGTGCTCTGAATCCACCACCGCCTCATTACTCCTAGCCAGAGACTGGGACAAGATGCAGGTTGTGCTTGCAATGGATGCCAGGCAAGATCCAGACCTGGGAGAAGCAGGGCTCCTAGGATGGGAAGCTTCAGAGTTCAGCATGGTGACTCCCACTGGCCTGGCCACAGCCTTTGCAGAACTGTACCTCAGATGGAGACTCTGCCTGTCCTTTCCTTCCTCTCCTCTCTCCTTTTTACTGTTGTCTTCATCCCCTCCAGCTCCATCCCCTTTTCTCTTCACAGACTACCTCCCTAATAAATCTCCATGTCTACTCATGTCTTGATGTCTATTTCTATGTCAACTCCAATTAATGTTTCTATTGGATCAGTTGGGATTGTGTTACCTTGACTATATAGAAAACCCAAAATAAGACTGTCTCAATAATCATTGAATTCCATTTTTCTCTTAACTCCAAGAGTACAACTTCTGCTACTATAGTGGCATAACTGAAGAGTCTTCTAGCTTTTTCTTCTAGCACTCTTAATATTGGACATCATTCCTGGGATCACCTCACAGTACAAAATGACTGCTAGAGCTCCAACCATCCCATCTGCCCAGGCAGCAGGAAAAAGTAATGATAGAAGACAAAAATGATTTTCTTCCTAATGAGCAAGATTTCCTGCTCCATTTCCTGTAGACATTGAGAAACAGGTTCAATGTCTGGCTCTCTGAAAGAGGGAGTCCTAAAAATGAGTCTATTCATCTTCAGCCAGAAAAATATGAACATGACCCTGTGATCCTTTCCTCAATTTTCCAAAAGACTTGTCTTAGGATTTCAGAGTGGAAGTGAAAATTTTTAATGATTCTAACTGGACAGATAAAAGTATAAATATTGCTTTTCTTCAAAACTACAGTTTAATGGTTAAAAACAGCAGAACTTTGATGTCAGAAAGAACTTGAACAAAATCTCAGCTTTTTGTCCACATTAACAGAGTGAACTAATGAACAAATAATTAGGCCTTTCTGTCATGAAGTGATTGCTCAATAAATATTAGTTAAGAGCTGGTCCCTTAATAAATGGGAGTGTAATTTTTTTTTTTTTGGTACCGGTGATTGAACTCAGGACCTTGTGCTTGTGAGGCAGGCAGCAGCACCACTGAGCTAAATCCCAGCCCTGGAGTGTAATATTTTTGAAAGACCTATGGATTTTAAACTGTCTCATCCTAAACACCATATCCCAAAACATCAAGCCTACTTTCTTTTGTTTTTTTAAGTTACTTTCTATTATTTTAAAATATTTTAAAAACTCTATTTGGAATATTTCCAGTCTTCTCTACTTCTTAGTCTATTCTATATCACTGGTCTTGCATTTTTGTTTCTATAGCCTCTTTTCTGCCTTTTACTTTTTTTTCTTTTCATGTGTTCTCTGGCCTTTAGGATGTTCCAGGTCCCCTTTCTAACCTCCACTACCAGGCCTTTTAGATTCTATCCCTCCCAGCACCTCCCACCCAACACTGTAAAGTGGGAACTGAAAATCTCATAGGGTCCAGGTTGTACTGCAATCTACACATTTAGAATCACCAGCAAGTGGTACTTAGTTAAGTATCCATTGCCTGCACATTTTAATCATTTCCACACTGTAAGACCAAAATATACATTTTCTGCCAGTTTGTTCATATGATATAAACACAGTGCAGTGCTTAGCCAACTTGAACTTGATTCTAGATCAGCTACTGAAGAAGTTAGGAAAAAAATCTCCTTACCTAAGAAGGAAAGGCCTTTTGCAAACTCACAGGATAATCTTAATGATCTCTAAGATTTTAGATGGAAGTTGTGCCTCACTGCACACTATCATAAAATGCAATCACCCAAAATACCGTGTTCATTGGGGATCAATGGGTAAAATATTTTAAATTTCATATATATATATCTGTTGCCACACACTGCTGGAAATCATTTGTCCATAAGCCAAAGCCTATCAATGGAAAGAGAGTTTTTTCCTTCTTTTTAGTCTCTATAGTTCCCTTATAACTAAACTCATGCCAGAAATAATAGTGTTGTAGCTTTTGCCTATCTACAAAGTTGAAATCATTTTTCACCCACAGATAGAGATGATACTATACTTATACTTCCTTTCTAGATATCCTATAAACAATTGCTTCCCTTTCTAGGGCTCAGTTTCCTCATTTGTCAAGAAGAATTAACAATACCCACCTGGCAGGATTGTTGTACAGAACTGAAGATCAGAGGCAATAGATGTGATGCATTAACTCCAGTACATTCTACTTAACAGGCACTCAGTCAATGGGGACAGCAGTGGTGTGACGATGGTGATGATGGTGATGACAAAAACAGCGATAATGACAATGGTGAAGATGGTTAAAAGCAGGATTTGAAAGTGGAGGAGATAAAGGGAATGGAGAAGGAAAGTGTTCCTGTTTTCTATTGTACAGTAACATCTTACCACAAGCTCAGTGAACAGGAGTTTGGGCTCAGTTTTGCTTCCAGCCTCTCAAGACCTAAATCAAGGTCACCAGGGTTGTGTTCCTCCTGAGGATCTAGGGCACCTCCCATTCCCTTGCCTTTTGCAGCTTCTGAGGGCTGCCTGCATCCTGTGGTCATGGCTTCTTTTCTCCACCTGTCATGCCAGTAATGGCCCTGCCAGAGCCTTGAATGTCTACCTTCTTCTTCCATCTCACCTTTCTGACTTACTGACTTGCCCTTCTCTTTGAAAGGCCCATGTATTTTCACTGATATCACCCAAAAATCTTCCTATATGAATGCCCACATCTTAATACCATCCATAATCACTTCGCCGTGTAGGATGACACATTCCCAGGTTCCAAGGATGAGGGGATAGACATCTTTTGTGGCTATAATTCTGCCTGCACAGAGGGAAAAGAAAGTGTCAACCATAATAGGAATTATTCATTCATCTTGAGATAAGATTCTAAATGATTTGGCCTTTCTTGGTGTTGAAAGGGAAAAAAAATCCTCTGTAATTATTTTAATCCAATTTATACTACTCTAACAATTTATCAGAGGCTAAATACATTTAAGGAAAGAGGTTTATTTACCTCATAGTTCAAATCAAAGAGCATGGGGTGGAAATCTGCAAGGCTCTGTTGAGGACCTCATGGTAGAGTGCATCACATGGCAAGAGAGTTGACATGGCAAAAGGGCAAGCAGAGGAAGCTGAATTCACTTTATAGCAATCCATTCATTTAAGAACTGTTCTAGTACCAGGAGACCTGCTGCCTCCCAAGAGATATCTTTATTCCTATTGTGAGAGTGGAGTCCCGTTATCTAATTACTTTCTCCTAGGACCCTCCTCTTAAAGCTTCTCCTATCCTAACACCACCACACTGGGGAAGGCTGGGGCACAGACCCTATCTAAACCACAGCAAAAAATCATCTTGTAGTAATGGCAAGAGCAGTTACCTTTGTTCCCTCTCTGTAACCTTGAGCAAGGTATGAAATGCTTTTAGGTTTCTGACTGTTTCATCTCTGAGGCAAGAAAATCAGTTCAGGAATATGAAAATGTTGTTTCTGTTTACAAAATTATATCATTTGACTAGAATAAACTTAACACAAAAAAATCTCCTCAATCCTTCCATGAATTAGAGTGACATTGTTTCACCAAAACTAAAGACAAACTTGGGGCTGCACCTTATGGTCCACGAGTCATGTGGAGAATGATAATGAAAATGAAGCCCTGGTTTGTTTTTAATAGATTAGAATTGCATGGAAAGATAAGCATGTGTTGTCACTTTCTCAGCATGTAATTCTCCTGCTGTGAACTGTCTCCTCTTTAAAAGTTAAACAGGAAGAGCTAAACCTGAGAAGATGAGAGCCATTCTATGCACACATCTATTACTTCCAGGTACAGAAATACATTAGCACCTATAAAAATATGAATCCTACCCAATTAAGCAGTTTCTGATTGTAAATGTGTCCTATGTGGAAAATAGATTTTCATATTTTTTCCCCTCTTCTAAAATTTTTAACTCTCTTAGATATTTCTATATTTTTTGATAGAGGTTTCCAATAATATATGTGGTGCAAAATTGATTTATTTACAACAGTGCAACTATTGTTTTTCAATCAACTGGGTTTCTTAATGGAGTTTGTAAAATAATAATATTTCTCGTCAACTCATTCAGAGTAATGTCTGCCCAGTTCTGTACCCCTTACTGTCATGAGAATTAAAATCAGCTTGAATATTGCCATGTAACGGAAAAGTTTCATTCCCAATTTTTAATTAGACCATACTTAAGATTTCACCAACACTCACCGATCACCTTATCTATGCTCTGCAACAGCCTAGACAGTGGAAATACAAAGATGACTACTATGCAGATTTTCATTTTAATCATCCCAAAGTCAATTAGGAAGAAAGACAGGTAAAAGTACATTAGTAAAATAATAAGCATTATTATTATAATGCAAGAGGTACCGTCATTTTAATAACATCTACAGCATCCAAAGATAGCCCAGTGAATAGCCTTAAGCAAATGGAGATTTGACAGGAGACTTGAAGAAAGTAGTACTATATGTGCTGGGTTTTTATTTTGCCAGGTGCACAAAGTAAGGAAGAGAATGTTATGCAAAATTAATAGTATAGGAGAAAGGAGAAAAAGACCAGGCATGTATTTTTTTAAATCCTTCTCTGTGAAATATCAGTGCACACTAATCTACATCTTTAAATTTTTTGACATTTGAGAAACTTCTCTTCTGTTATATGAGTGTGCAATTTGCTAGAATTGAAAGTTATATCTACTGGTCCTTATTCCAAAAAGAGAAACCAGGATCTAGGAAATGATAAAATACACAGTGGAGGAATAGAAATTTTACATTAAAAACTTAAAGTATATAGAAGAAAAAATTTTTAAATATGTTAGTATTTAAGTCCCTGATGGTTAATGAGGTAGGGAAAGCTGTATAAAGCAAGCTGAAAGATAAGGAAAGAATAATGAACATTTGGAGATACATATAAGCAATTTCAAAATCATAACATATGAAACTATTCATCAATTAGGGAGACTCCTAGACTATGGAAAAATATGTCTTAATATGTGTATTAGCAGCAAAAGAAAAATGTATAAGGATCTCATTTAAGCTGTTAAGAAAGGAACTTTCAAGTTTGTAATGAAGCAAGAATAAGTGGCACAGTCTCTATCATTAATTACTGAAGTTATATCACTGATAATATTTTTACTTGGACTTTTGTTTTTATAGTAATGAATATTATTGGAAAAGAGGGCTCAACCTTGGCCCAGTGGCACAGGCCTACAATCCCAGCACTTGGGAGGCTGAGGCAGCAGGACTGTGAATTCAAGGCCAGTCTGGGCAACTTAGTGAGATTCTATATCAGGGAGAGGGGAGAAACGGAGAGGGAGAGAGAACTCATATACTGTTTTTTAGTTTTTTTCTTTTTTTGTAAAGGAAACTTCCAGTTTCTTCTTAAGTACAAACAAAAACCTACTCCTTAATACTTGGTGTCCCTTCTTGGTTATGCTGATTTGAGTAGAGTACATTAGGCTCCCTTATGGTCTCAGAGAGACCATCTCTTCCTATACTTTGGGATTTATAGGACTGTTAATGAAGGGCAAATAAAATCCAAAGAATATTCCACAAGAAAGAGCTTAATACCTGGACTACTTGCTCCTTGGTGATTTCATATTGCTAGACTTTCTTGTAATGGGATCTCATGGCATTCCCCGAGGTGGGCTGGCAATAATACCAACCAGGAGCCCAAAGTGAAGCTCACCCTGAGCATTGGGTAAACATTGTTCAACGTGGGTGCACAAAGTTTGGAGGAGAAGAGCTAGCTTTGCATGGAATGTAATGAACGGAGTTTTTCTAATATAATAACCCTGCTACAAGAGCAGATTGACTCTAAGTCACATGGCCTCACCACACAAAGACAGCAAGCTGAAAGGTGAAAGCATTCCATGGTGGGGAGAGTGCTTATCGCAGGAGCTCTGATGAGCCCAGTGTCATGCAGCCCACGTCAAAGTCCCCTGTTTCCACTCCCCAGTCACTAGCCCAGGACATTGATAGCAACAATGGCTGAAACCATAAACAGAAGTATGACAAAGTAGGCATTTAAAAGAATTTATTAAATATGGCTAAATAACTCCCTGCTTTCTCCTGTACTTGGAAACCATGGAACAAATGAGCATTATGCTGTATTTCTCAGCCTCCATACTCCTTCTAAGTTACTTGGCTTCTTATAGAATAACAATAGTTTCTCATTCAACCATGAAAATAAATCCCCAATTCAAAGCTAGGAAAATACTCAGTTCAAATGCACTTTTTAAATATAAGGCATAATTTTAACCAGGCTTATTTTTATAAACAAAAGTATGCACAAAAGGCATTTGGAATTGAATGACTTTATAAATGTAAGTGCTGCATATATATTAAATGCCATTTAATCATCTCAGTTGAATTCATTCTAAGAGGAAAAGATACAGTACCTGGTTTTGATGGTCAACATATGTCTAGATACTTTTATGATATTTTCATAAAGCCCAGTATGAATTACTAATCTATTTGCCTTAGAGGGAAATGGATGAATAGTTGAGTATGTTATGTGAGTTGACAAGGCCCTGGACTAAGCAGACTATCAATAAAGAACAAGATGGAAATAATTCTACTTTGGAAGATCTGCTTTGTGTTGGGTAGTTACATGAATTCTTTGCCTGATTTATAAATCAGTTTCTTAACTACCATGCTCAGTTTCTGGCAAGCCAGATCATTTTGTCTTTTTTTAAATTATCTAGAGCAAGAATTACCTGGTGAACTTTTCAGGTTTTGGGTTTTTTTTTTTATGTGCTACATCAGAACCATTGAACAAAGTCTGACCAGCCTTACTTTGTTCTAAACTGTTTTATGTTCTTATTGATGCCTTTCTTACTTACTAATCAATAATTTTTTCAAGGTTAAAATCCATCTTTCTAAAAGTTAAGCAATTGATGTTATTTTAGTTACATACACAACAGACACACAAAACTTCTTTAGATATATCCAAAAACATTTCATTTTCTTAATTGGATCAATGCTTAGTAACATAAAATCTGCTCTAGTAACCATGAAAAAGAAGGAACAGACTAAGAACATTTATACCAATTGAGACTAACAAAAGAAATTTATTTCATAATGTGGTGACCAATACATAATTTTATCTACTATTAGGGTAAATATCAAATGGGTAAAATGCGTGGCCTCCTATGAGAGAAAAAAATCATCTTTCTAAAATTATTTTCAGTTTCAAAGAACTACAGAAAATGATAAATTCAAAAACAACAGAGCAATGAGGTCAGTGTTGCCCTTAGACATGGACAAAATGACAAGAGCATTTTAAAAGCTCAGCATGGTGGCACACACTTGTAATTCCAGCTACTTGGGAGGCTGAGGCAGGAGGATTCCAGGTTCAAGATCAGCCTAGAAAACTTAGCAAGACCATGTTTCAAAATAAAATAGCAAAAAGAGCTGGGGATGTAGCTCAGTGGTAGGATGTTTGCCTAGCAGATAAAAGACCATAGGTCAATCCCTAGTACCAAAGAAAAAGTATTTTAGAGGGTTCTGTATATCATCAACTCATGCAGAAACAAATGTATTGAAAGACACATGGATATCTTGCTCACTCAGGATCCAATGTACTGAAGTTTATCAAGGAGGTCAAGAAGGATTTGATGTGTAGTGTATGCTGATTTCCAAAGTGTAAATACTCCCACCATGGCCACATCCAAGTTCCAATGTGATGTCTTAATCTCAGAGCTGGAAAAGATGCCATTAGTGGTACTGGCTGTAGCATATCAATTGCCACGACCCTAACCACCTCCTCTTTTAACTAAAATACAGGCTGCATTCCTTGCCCTATGTCTACTAGAAAAGACTGATTATATCCAAATGCCAGGAAGTTTCCAGTACTGAGTTTCTGACAGTGTCAGCAATGGACCCTGCTTTGGAGTGTGGGAAAGATCTATCAGGCAGAAAAAATTAATTAGTCAAATCTTTCCTTTCCAATAACTTGCATGGAATAGATTCTTGCATAAAGAAATTTCATAATTTGAGCAAAAATAATAGTGATTTTTCAGAATGAGAAAATAATTTTGATTAAATTAATTGTGAATATATGTTTTATTTGATCATTCACTAGCTTATCTATTGAGCATTCAATTAAGCACAAGAATAAATTATCTTTGACAGTTTGCCAAATTTTAGTTATATTAATAATATAATTTTTCATTTTGACGTTATTTTGTCCTATTAAATT
This sequence comes from Heterocephalus glaber, assembly GCF_053883595.1. NCBI lineage: Eukaryota > Metazoa > Chordata > Mammalia > Rodentia > Bathyergidae > Heterocephalus > Heterocephalus glaber. Next base: position 13,917,562 of record NW_028258344.1, read on the forward strand.
CTATTTGTCAAGGTAAAAAGCTACAACATATTTTATTTCGCCCCCCCATTAAGTTTATTGGTACATTTTAGGTATAAAATATAGTTACATTCATCATTGGGATCTTGTACCTTTACATGAGTATATTGGTTCTTATTTTTTTCCCTTTCCCTTGCCCTCCCTTCACCCCCTCCACCCTTCCCTATTTGCAAAGACCTTGTTTCCATTTTTTTCTCTTCTCATAGTTTTTCCTTTCCCTTTTGTCCCTTCCCTTACCCTCCCAATTACCCTGCTCTTTTAGACCTTTTCTTCCTGTTACACAATATCAGTTATACATTTTTTAAATTACAATATTAAGATCTAGGAGACATTACCACAGATTTAACAGAATTTAAAAGGATATAGAAAGCATATTACAAAAATCTTTTTTGAAATATATTTGACAACTTCTAAGAGGTAACTTGGATGACAAATTAATGAAACTAACTCTGGAGGAAATATGAAATTTGAACAGCAACTATTAAAGAAAGTATATTCCTAGCTTGAAAACCTACCTATATGACAACAGCAGGTTCATAAACATTTTAGCTGATAAATTATATCAAACAATTAAAGCAGAAAAAAGAAGGAACACTTCTCCCCTCATTTTAGGAACTCAACATTGTGCTAATCCTAAAACTGGATAAAGATAATAGAAGAAAAATGTATGAACATAGATAGAAATTTGTTTAACAAAACAAACTAGTAGAAGTCAGATCTGGCAGGATGTAGAAAGTGGTTTTGTTATAGGGATGGCAGTGTTGGTTCAGCATTGGAAGATCCACCCCCAAAAGTCATCAATTAAATAGAGGAAAGGAAAAAGCCGTATGATCCTGTCACTAGTTGGAGAAAAAGTGTTGGACTAAATTCTACAGCTGGAACATATTTTATTTAACAGATTAATAACTTGATTTATACCTTTATTCTTTAGACAATACTATATAATTAGCTAAGTATTTATGAAATCACTGGTCAATATTATCACATTCAATATTATATTTGCTATGCATAGGAACCCCAAATTAATCTTTGTGAAATTATTTTTTTAATTTTCAAGTATTCTGAAAATATATGATTATAAATTTGAATTTAAATTTTTAAGACAAGTTTCCATTTTCCCCCACAATTGATTAGAGCATGCCTCCTGACTATAAATGAACTCAATTAAGCATTTATACTGAAAGCATTTAATGGCTGGAACCAAATTAATAAGTCCAAAGATAGTAATACTTGTACTTTCTTTGAAATTTTCTGAATTGCCAGTTCTTTTCTCTGGAAACACTTTTCACCCAAAAATTATGGATTTACTTAACTGGAAACTGTATTGAAATCATGGCTCTGCTATATCACTCAAATCAAATAATTAAACCTCCTATAGTCTTAAATATCTGAATATGGAAAATAAGAATCAAACATACATTCATAACTGTACTGCAGATTTTAGGGTTTTATGAAATAATATGTTGCAGCATCTAGCATGACCTGGACCTTCATCAAATGTTTTTGCCTTCCTTTCTCACAAGGTAACTTCAATGGCAATCACATAGTATACTTTCATAGTCTGATCTTACTATTTAATTAAATTTTGATTGACGGAAGACAGGAAATATGCCTCCACTTACTTTTAAATCTCTAACCCTGAAGTTTAATGTCTAGTACATTTCCAGTGTTGGAAAATACCTTAAATATAAACCTTAAATATAAATCTGTTCTACTATGTTCATATTGCAGAAACCTGAAACAGCAAGCAATGTGGAGACAGTGTAAGTGATTACAGTGTGATGTGATGTGATGTAAAGCAGTCCAGGAAGTCTTGTTTAAAAAAAAAAAATCCTAATTCTGTATCTCACATTTTATCATCACAGTGAAATTACTTTGGGATTTTCTTGTTTTGGCTTTCATATGAAATAATCATCAGAAGTTAAAGAATATATACATCCTTTCTCTTTGGGAATACAGAGATGATAGAACCCCAGCCAAACAAGAGTTTTCCAAACACTTTGCCAGAACTTGCTATAGGTACTTGCACTTGATGGTTATAAATAGCTCATCATACAGAACTTCCATAGTAGATAACACTGGAATTTGAAAGAACCAGATATTACACTTTAGAAATCATAGCATTTTCTAGCATCTCTAAGCCAAAATAAATTTTTTGTACTTGATATTTTTCGTTGCCTTATTGCAATCACCATGTTTCTGTGTTCTTCCAGAATCATAAAAAGAAACCAAAAGAAATGACTCTTCATTCTCACTCATCACTTGCATCTCATCTCGTATAGAAATGCAAATTAAACAAGGAGATGAAAAATGCAAGATATAGGATATCTGCCAGGATCTAGAGACTTGCAAAAGTTAAGTGGAAAATGATAAAATAAATTAGGCTAATGCGGGGTTTTGTCTTGGTGGGGAAGAGGTGAGTAGACTGGGAGAGGGATTGTCCATTAGACACATAAGTTACAGAAAAGGTCAAACATGTTAAAATCAGTTCCCTGAAGCCCATATATTAAATAATGCTTGACTCTCCGTGATTCAAGTTGTCATTGTTATTTATCAGGTATTTAAGGCAAAGTCATGAGAGATGATCCTTAGTATAGTTTACACCAAACAAAAGTTTGACCCACTAATCTGAACCCACTAATGTCACTGGGAGTGGAAGTATCTCGTGACAGGTCCAAGTTGAGAGCTCCAAACAGAGGTGTCTTGTGGTGGGGAAGTAGAGCACGGCCATACGGACTGTGGCTGTCCTGTATGCACAGCATAACGAGGTACTATTCCTTGTTTATAGCCTCATTTTAGGAGAACATTTCAAGCTATTAGAATACTTTTTAAAAGTCCTTCACTGCAAGTAGCAAAGGACAGAAATGTAGAAGTCGGTCTATATTTCATGTCAATTTCTTTCTTTGTTTCACAAAAACACATAGCCTAGAAGAATCTTCAAATAGCTAAAGAAACTTCAGCGGTATTACTGTTTAATGTAAAATGCTAGGTTAAATCACAGCTACTGAGGTAGCACCTTTATGATGCTCAGTACATTTGCACAAACATTGCCTGACTCAGTGCTTACAACAATCCTGTAAGTTATCATCAGAAGGTGATTCGGGGCTGAGGGAGTGACCCAGTGGCAAAGCACACACTCAGAATGTGTGAGGCCCTGGGTTGAATCCCTAGCAGAGTGAGGGAGGAAGGAAAGGAGGGAAGGAGGGAGGGAGGGAGAGAGGAAGGAAGGGAGGGAGGGAGGGAAGAAAAGGAAAGGAAGCTAGTTTGAAGAAGCAATTTGACTCATCCTTTAACTTGGGATCTATTGGAAATTTTGGATTTATTTTCCATTTGAAAATCAATTTTAGAAGCTATATTTAATTATTACAACAGTTTTCATCTTTTCTCTTCTGTTTTCACGCCTCATTCAAATTTTTCATATAAAGTAGTTGTCACTGCATGTGATGGCCAAACTTTAGGGATCAGTTTGATTAGGCTAAGGAGTACCCTTACAGCTGAAACAGAATTAGTACTAATTATGGATGGAAGGATGTTTCTGGGAGAGGTTAAATTTGAACCAGCAACCTGAGTAAGGAGATCTGTGTTCACCAAAGTAGGCATCATCTTTCCATCAGGGCCCCAAATAGAAGAAGAACAAATTCATTCCTTCTCTATTCAACTAACTCTCTCTCTCTCTCTCTCTCTCTCTCTCTCTCTCTCTCTCTCTCTCTCTCTTTCTCTCTCTCTCTCTTTCTCTCTCTCTCTCTCCTTCAGACACCAGATTTTTCCTGGTCCTCCAGCTTATAAAATTGCATGTTGTGTAACTTCTCACGCTCCATAATGATGTGCAACAATTCCCATATAAACTCTCCTCTTCCAGCCGCTTGTCATTAAGACTAGCTCGTTAACTAGTTCATTATTCTGAAGCTGCAGCCCTAAGATTCTGAAATATGTCTCTATACCAACTTCATTAATTGTGACCACGAAGGAAAAGGGGGGCCATAAGTTAGAATGGCATGTTTTCAATAGGTCGTTCAACTTTGAAATACATCTTATTATCCTGTTTTTATTCTGCTATTTTTGCACTGCTTTTCTTTGGCAAGAGCATCCCAGACACTATTCCACAAAATTTTGGAATGCCATAACATATTAATAGCTGTTCTTTGAAAGCTCTTTATTAAATTTGAGAAACCCCACAGTAAACAGATTTTTAAAAGAAATACTTAGGTCTATTTTACATCTTTGGGGGTAGAAAGGTAAGTTATATGAAATGTTTTTCAAAGTGACTTGACCTTAGAGCATGGTTTTAAAAACAGTGGTGTAGGCTTAGGTGTAGACCAACATAAAATGATTTTAAGAGTGTTTTGAACATTATTGTAATTAAAAAACACTTTAATTTCCCAACCATACACTAACTTAGTGATAAGTAACAAACAACAAACTATGAGTAACAGAGTGTTTTGAGCTAAAGTAAAAAAGTATGCCCTAAGAAATCCACCTAGGAAATCTTAAAAGGAAGTAAGTGCATGTGTAGTTACCACAGAAGAATGAATTGTTCAGCTTTCTCTTCAAAAGAATATGCCTCATAAGTTATTCCCTTAATATGAACTGGTATGTGTAGAACAGAATTGGCTGAAAGGATGGAGGTAAATTCCAACTGCCTTATCTCCAAATCTGCAAATGAAGCGGGCTCATAACCAATATAATTCATTTGTACATATGTGCATGCAGGTGTCTGCATTGTGAACATGCTCGTGTGTAGCACCTAGAACATCCTTCAGTTTTGTACTTACATATCTCTGTAATTGTTTGTTGACCTAGTTGTTGTTTCCCATAAATCTGGAAGAGATTAGGGATTTTTTTTGTTTCATTTTGGCAACTCCTCAAACCTGCAATGATGTCTCCCACAAAAGCACATATGTTAAGTAGATATGTCAGGAATCTCACGAGAATTTTTAGGACAAATAAGATAACTAGTCCTTCTGCATGTTGTCTGTTTGCTGGTGTTCAAAAAGTAATACTCTCTAGTCACAGTGATGATAAACATGAATTTTTAATAAGTACACAACTAAGTTTTTATTCATCTGGTAAAGAAAATATATCTCATTAATATTTATAGTATGGAATTCTTACTTATCTCAAGTTCTTTGCACTTGTAGATCTTATAAAGGGGGAATTTGGTGTTTCAATCACTAAATTTTCTTGAGGCCCAAGAAATCTGTCTTGTTCTATGTTAACCATTACAGCTCTGAAGCTAAGAAAACTTTTTGTAAAGACAGATATGTCTTCAGCTTTTAAACTTTATTTTTTCATTGAATAATATAATACAACTCCTCTCTAGTAAATTAGAACTCTTCATATTTATATTGCAACATATTTGCCCTATCCCATTTTGTTTTTTATAGTATATTATTTCTATTGTCATCTGTTATTAAGGTTAACTAGCCTAACTTTAATGTTCTAATTACCACCTGACATTATTTTTAGAATGAGGCAAGACATAAATAGATATATAAATAAACAGAAGAATGGATAAATATTCTTCATATTTTTCTTGTTAAAATATTTTCCAAGCAATTGTACAACTACTCGTACTTTCTCATCCCAGATATAGTACATGATAATATCTTTTTAGAACTTCTCTAAAAATCCAGAAAAGTATAATGACAAGCATAATAAGAAATCTAAATGTGAAATATATAACCATTTGTGGCTTATTCCAGATATTTTATCAGAAAAAAAATTATGTGGCCAGCCTATATTCAGCTTAGCTTGAAAGGATTATTTTCAGCTTTGACTTTGGAGCTTTATAATTTTCTTTTTTAATTTTCTCCTCCCTTAAGATAATAACAGTAATCATCATAAGAGTAGGATGAGTTTTCGTACTTTTTATGTGCTAACTGCATTATACACATTACAACTCTCAAAACAAGCCTATGATATAGCCGTCATTATTTATTTTATAGATAAGGAAGATGAAGCTATGAGAATTTAAGTAAGTTTTCCATAATCACCCAATTTGAAGGTTATAGGATGAGTATTTGAATCATCTGACTCCAAAGTGTAGAATTATAACACTAACAAGTAATATTTTTATATTTATTCAAATACCAAAGTTACAGTTTTTTGTTTGTTTGTTTCAGTACCAGAGATTGAACCCAGGACCTTGCGCTTTTGAGGCAAGCACAGTGTCACTAAGCTAAATCCCCAGACCAAAGTTATAGTTTTTTTGTTGTTATTTTTTGGTACCGGGGATGGAATTCAGGTCCTTGCACTTGCTCAGCAGGCTGCAAAACCACTGAGCTAAATCCTCGGCCCCCCCAAAGTTATAGTTTTTAAAAAGTCTTTTAGAGAAGAATTTGGTAAGTTTAACTTTTGCTATTTCGATGATAGGATTCTTGTCTCTTAAAAAATTAATAAAACCATTTAATGTTTATAAATTGTAAGGGGACATTTGTTTTAATTATCAAAGCCTTTTCACCAAACAGGGATACCAAGTCAAATTTCTCTTCCCCAGTAAAATTGTAATTAAATTGAAAATTTATCTTTCTATAAAAAGTTTAGAATAAAGTGACTCATAGGAACTTTATTGACACATTCCTAAATTGATTGCTAACAAGGTTTTTTTTAATTCAGCTGAGAACAATTTAATTTTTCCATCCCACATTCATGTTAGCTGTAGATTGGATTTCTTCCCTTTAGTAAGGGAATTAAATTAACATGTTAGAGTTCCAGGGTTTGGCAGTAGCTAGATACAATGTCATGTTTATACACTAGGTCCACTAATTTTGTTTTGTTGTTGTTGTTGTTGTTGTTGTTTTTTAAAAGCACTATGATCTAGATAACTGTTGCAAATAGAGCCAGCCTAGCAAAGTAAAATACCTTCATATAAAAACAAAATCTTCTATAACTTAAAAGATACCATTTTAAATCCTCAAAGTTACTCTTGGACTAAAGTGCCTCACACCGTGGCCTTCTCCTACATCTCCAAGTGGGCATTACATCCTGCGTAGAAAGCATGATTTCCTAATTAATTTTTACATTTGGAATATTATGACTAACAATCTGAGATTTATGTATTTCTTAGACTTGGGAAGGAAACAACAGAAATCCAGTCTATCAGACAATTAAAATCTAACCATTCTCTAATTCAACTCTAATGACATATCCAATATTATTTATGATGCAGTTACCTTTACTGACATTTTGATCGATATTTCTTTTGTGTTTCTAGAACTCTGAAGTGGGGTGGCAAAGGTGGGAGTAGGTACAGGGATGGGTAGAGAGTCATTCCATATCAGAAGACCACAGAAAAGGTAATGTACAATGGACAGCAGCGTATTTCTCACAGTTCTGGAAGTTGGGTGGTCCGATTTTGAGGAGCTGTCATCTGGTGAAGGTCTTCTCACCGTATCATCCCATGGTGGAAGTAGGAGGACAAGGAAAGGGTAAGAGAGTCAGAGGGAACCAAACTTCACCTTTTACAATGAGCCCACTCCTGGGCTTGGGGATTTAGCTCAGTGGCACCGCGCTTGCCTTGCAAGTGCAAGGTCCTGAGTTCGATCCCTGGTACCAAAAAAAAAAAAAAAATGAGCCCACTCCCACAATAACAGAATTATTTCATTCATGAAAGCAGTGCACTGTGTCTCAAACATCTATCATTAGGTCCTGCCTTCCAACACTGCTGCTTTGGGATCAAGTTTGCAATATGTGAACTTTGGGGAACACATTCACACTATAACAAAATAAATACATGGAACCTAGCCTAGGGGAACACTCAAAACGTTCTGAGTCATGTTACTCCCCAAATCAGCATTCTTCCTTATCAATTGTGACTGCTAATTTTATCAATACTTCTCTAGTCCTTTCAATCCATAAACTAGAGATCTTTAAAAAGTGACACTATTTGGGGAATCATAGTGAGAGTCAAGTTTTCAAATAGTAGCAGTTTGGTCTTCAAAATGTTATGATATAGATAATTGCACAGCAATGAATTTGAAAATGGCTTCCCACATATCACAAAATAAATCCATAATAAATTCTTTCCATAAATTTTTCTATAATGCCACTCAGATTCAACCCTTTCTTTCCATTCTCACAGTCACTGCTGTGGTGCTTGCAGATTATCATGTGTAAATTAGGTCAAAAGTTAGCTGGTCTTTCATTCAAACCAGTACATAATTGATGAGATGATGGTCCTTAAAGACGTTTTCATTACAGTACTCCTTCATTCAAGAAATTCTCTGAGCGACATCACTGGGGGTATCACAATACCCAACTTGAAGCTATACTACAAAGCAACTGTGATAAAAACAGCATGGTACTGGTAAAGAAACAGACGTGAGGATCAGTGGAATAGATTTGAAGATGCAGAAACAACTCCAGACATACTCAGCTACCTCATCTTTGACAAAGGAGCCAACCACCCTCATTGGAGGAAAGATAGCCTATTTAATAAATGGTGTTGGAAAAACTGGATTTCAACCTGTCAGAGATTAAAACTAGACCCATATCTATCACCATGCACTAAACTAAGATCTAAGTGGATTAAAGATGTAAATATTAAGACAGAAATACTAAACTTGCTGGAAGATAAGTTAGGTAGAACTCTTGAAGATATTGGCATAGGAAAAGACTTTATGAACAAAACCTCAGTAGCACAGGAACTAGCACAAAGAATCAACAACTGGGATTTCATCTTATTAAAAAGCTTCTGCACTGCAAGAGAAACCACCAACAGAGCTAAGAGACAACCTACAATGTGGGAAAAAAATTTTAGCAGCTGTAAATCAGACAAAGGACTACTACTTAGAATATATAAAGAACTCAAAAAAATCAGACCCCTCAAATTCAAAGATCCAATTCAAAAATGGGCATCTGAAATGAACAGACATTTCTCAGGCAAACAAGTAAAAGCAGCAAATAAATATATGAAAAAATGTTCAACATCAGTGGTCATTGGAGAGCTGCAGATGAAAACAACACTGAGATTCCACCTCACCCCAAAAAAAGTAGCTGCTATCAAGAAATCAACCAATAACAAATGCTGGAGGGGGTGTGGAGAGAAAGAAACCCTTCTCCATTGTTGGTGGGAGTGCAGACTGGTGCAACCACTATGGAAATCAGTATGGACATACCTCAAAGAAGTAGGACTGGAAGTCCCATTTGACCCAGCTATTCCCCTGCTGGGGAATCTTCCCCAAAGAATTAAAAGAATCATACCACAGTGATATATGTGCACCCATGCTCATAGCAGCACAGTTTGTAATAGCTAAAACTTGGAAACAGCCCAAATGCCCATCAACTGGAGACAGGATAAAGAAAATGTGGTTTTTTTATAAAATGGAGTACTACTCAGTCATAAAAAATGAGAAATTAGAGACATTTATAGCTAAGTGGATGCACATTGAGGTGATACTCTTAAGTGAAATAAATAGGACACACATGTGTAAATACTGAATAGTTTCTCTGGTGTGAGAAACTGAAAGTGTCAATAAGGACTAAATATACAATAGGTAATGTGAAATAGAAAGAAAAGGGGCAAAGGGGAAGGAAGTGGGAGGGCTAGGGGAAACGATAGAAGGGAATGGGATTAATATGAGAAAATGGAAAAATAGGAAGAAAATCTTTGTAAATAGGGAGGACTGGAGAAGTTGAAGGGAGGGCTGGGCAAAGGTGAAAAATAAGAACCAAGAGAGACTATGTAAAGGTGCAAATTTCCAATGATGAATGTCATTATATTGTATACCTAAAATGTACCAATTATTAGAATGAATAATCGATAATGTAAAATAGGAATAAAAGGTCCAAAGGGGTAGGGGTAGTGGGAGGGGCAGGGGAAAGGAAAGAAGGGAAAGGAAAAATGCTGAGAAATGGAAAAAATGGAAATAAAGTCTTTGTAAATAGGGAAGGGTGGAGGGAGTGAAGGGAGGGCTAGGAATGGGGAAAAAATAAGAACCAAGATGCATGATGTAAAGGTACAATTCCCAGTGAGAAATGTAATTGTGTTGTATACCTATAATGTACCAATAAAAGAATTTAATTTTTAAAAGTATACAATTCGGTCAGAAGAGAGCGTGTCCCTGAAGATATGCCACACTGTGATGGAGGTCCGGCGCTTGCATTCCATGCCCAGTTGTTATGGATGACAGGGCCAACTTTCTCATGTAAAGATCATGAAGGCCAAAACACAGACAAGCATTCCTTTCTGCCAAGTAGACATTGCTGTGCACTTGAGGTTTTTCCAGCACGTATTAGGCAAGTATATTTATGAGGGCTGTGGTAATGTAGAGGGAGCCCTGAAGTCAGAATTTATAAGTACTGCTTTCCACTCCCAATTGTGAAGCACACACACTAAGCTAGAAAAGTTGCTTTTGAGCTTCCATTTTTACCAGTAAAATAGAGATGTAATAACTATTCTATTTCACAGTGTGGGGAAGTTCAAATGATATAAACATGAAAACACTTTGTAAATTGCAAAACATCATACAAATGAAAGATATTAATAATTATTTCATAAAATCTTTATCTCTTTTTCTACTCAAAAGAGTGAGAATACCAACTGGTTGACAGTGATTGCTACATCACAGGATCCGGGTATGAAGCTACATCTGTCCCCCCAGGAAGGGTACACCAATCAGTAGGCAGTGGCCCCTACTGGTACAAGCAGGAGACAAGGGACATGTGTCAGCTCATAACCAGATTTTGCTTCATACTGTATAGGACCAAAGCAGGTAAATGCTTCTACGTGGCGGTAACCTAGGAACACAGTTTCACTGCACTGTTAAACAATTAAAGTTATATGTGTATGAATAATAATTGGCTTTTAGTGGTTTCAAGTTGGGACAAAACTTGGGACAATTTTGTCTCTAGTGGTCAGAAGATAAAAAGTCACTAGGCGCAGGCAACAAGAATCAGGCCAGATGCTGAGAATTAGTGAAGATGGAGAAAAGGAGCAAAGGCCCCCACCATGGTTATATGGACCCAGTTCTGAGGCAGGGCTGTTTTATTGGCTGGTCTTCCATGTGCCCTGAATGAACGTTAATAACATGAAAGGAGAGAGTATCTGGCATTCATGGTTAGGCTGGGAAGAAATTACCATTGCTAAGAGTTTGACAAGAGTGCTTGCTGGGAGTTTCAAGTATGTCAGGCAGAGAAGAGAGGAACCTGAGACTGTGGGTGGATATTTGCAGTTTTGAAAGTAGAGGAATGTGCCATTACATATGCAATATTGTGTTTGTTTGTGAAACACTGAGAGTGATTTCATCTCTTTTTTTTTCCAGTGGACCATGACGATGAGCAGACCAGTGCTCTCATTAAGCATGACCTTTGCTCTGATAGAGCCCCTTGGAATGCAGGTAATGACATCTTGGAGTCACACACGTTGAAGTATGTTTACTTGCACAAGTTGGAGCAGGAAAGGTGCTTTAGGATAGCATCCCCTTGGTTACCAGGAGGGGCCATGTGACCTTTTGCTGTGGCTGTCTTCAAATACAGAGTCACAGCTGCTCCGTTGGTTATGTATGGTCCTGTGGGGATGAGCTTTCCAGTTGCCTCTCTTGCTCCTAAAATCATATGCATACATTGTGTTTCCTGGAAATGATTTGCATAACATCTGTTCCCTTCATCTTTTTTTTCCTGTCCCGCAGAAGACTAATTAGAAAAATAACCTAATAAGAAAAATAAAGAATTAAAGCAGTAGTGTTTATGTTGACCATTCAAGGCCCCCAGAAGGATTTTTTTTTCGTCAGTTTTAAGAGACTTCAGCCAGGGGTGGTGGTACATCCCTATACTCCCAGTGTTCAGGAGACTGAGGCAGGAGGATTAGCATGAATTCGAAGAGAGCTTGGACTACGTGAGTTTAAGACCAGCCTGAACTGCATGATGAGACTCTGTCTCAAAAAGAAAGAGAGAGAGAGAGAGAGAGAGAGAGGAGCTCCAGATAAAAATTGAAACTGATAGATAACTGCTTTTATTTAAACCTCCATTTGCACAAATCAAAAAGAGAAAAGCTTCCACAAAATCATGTTTTCTAACAAGGAGATAGTATCAGTCTTAGTGAAATGGTTACCTATATACAGAAAGCATGTACAAGTTAAATGGTAGTTTTACACTGAGAAAAATTTCCCAATGAAAATTAGTATTCTCTCTAGGTTGTATTAGTTCCCTATTGATGCAGTAACAAATTACCACATATTTAATGGCTTGAAACAATAAAAATGTGTTATTCAACAGTTCAACAGAGCTTTCAATCAGGCATGGTGGCACAGAACCATAACCCCACTTATTTGGCAGGCTGAGACAGGAGTATTGCAAGTTCAAGGCGATCCTGACAACTTAGAAGCATATCTCAAAATAAAAAAAAAATTGAAAAAACAAATAAACCTGGGGATGTAGCTCCATGGTACAGTACTTGCTAAGCATGCATAAGGCTTGAGTTCAATCCCCATTACCAGGACAAAGCAAAACAAACAACAAGGCAGCTTTCACTGGATTGAAATTAGGAGTTAGCAGGGCTCCTTCCTAGCTGAAGGCTATGGGAGATTATCTCCTTGCCTTTTCCAGTGTTCTTCTCATATGCATCGTTCTGACCTTCTGCAGTCATCTCTGCCTCTGCTTCTTCTCTTCTTCCTCTCTCTTCCACTGTCAAGAACTTTGCTTATACTACACTGGGCCCAACAGGTAAGCCGACGTATCTCCTTGTTATGATCAACTGAATGGTAAATTTCCCTTCACCATCTAATGCAACATATTCACCATTTCTGGTATTAGGATATGGACACTTTGGGAAGATGGGGGGGGGGGGGTTACTCCACCTACCACTCTTCCTAAACTAGAAACTAAAAACATCTCTTTTCCTCTGGGTGGAAAGAACACAGATTCAGTAGTCCTGGGTAGAAGAAAACAGGATTCATACCGCCTCCTAACTGCATATCTAGTAGTGGAACAGCAGAGTCCTAACCAAGTTGAGTGAAGGCTTACAGGCCCTATTAGTTTAGGAAGGGGTAAGTCAAAGAGACAGCCTGAAGCCTGTCCACGTCAATGTGTTGTTTGAGGGGTTGGCAAACACATTCCACGTGACTACAAAAGTAACACACCCACAGTAGGAAGAAAGACTGCTTTGTTATCTGCCGTGTTTGGGGGTAGTTGAGTGGGGTGCCACAGGTTCACATCCTGGGACCTTGGCCTCCAGCATGATGATGTTGAAAAGTGATGGCACTTTTAAGAGATGGGATCTAGAGAAAGACAGTCAGGTAATTGTAGGTGCTACCTTCTGAAGGCGTTAATACAGTTCTCAAGGGCCCTGGTTAGCTCTGGAAGGAACAAGCTACGATAAAGAGTAAACCTCCCTGGGTGTAATGATACACACCGTAATCCCAGCACTCTGAGAGGCTGATGCAGGAGGATCACAAGTTCCAGCCCAGCATGGGCAACTTAGCAATTTAACAAGACCCTGTCATAAAATTAAAAAATTTAAATCTGGGAAAGGTAGCCCAGTGAGAAGGCCCAGGATTACTCCCCAGTACCCGCCCACACACACACACACACACACACACACATAAAGCATGGACCCTCTGCCTTTCTGATTGCTATGAGATTGTTTTCACATGAGCTCCTACCACAATGCTATTCCTCATGTTGTTATGTAACCAGAAGACGCTCACCAGAGCTGAGCAGATGGGGCCACCTGATCTTGGACTTTCAGCTGCCAAATCTACAAGCTAAACAAGCTTCTACAAGCTCTTTCCTCTTAAAATTCCTAGCTTCAGGTATTTTGTTATAACAACAGAAAATGATCAAAGGCGTTATCTTAGGCTTTACTCAAGCCACGGACTTGAACTTGAGAGGTACTGCCTCAGAAGTACTTGAGACAGACTTCAGGAAGAGGAGTGGGCTTCCCATTCACACTCAGCTACTAAACTTTTGAAATTACACCCTTGACAGTGAGTTCTACCTTGCATGGCAAAAAAGTATTTGTCGAGGGTCAAGGGTGTGAGATAATAAAGAGGATGGATATGAACAAAATGTTACGTGCATCTATGAAAATACCACATTGAATTCCAATATGTTGTAAAGTTAATAAGCACTAAAAGGGCGTGTATTAAAAAAAAGCATGTGGGCCAGGGATTTAGCTCAGTGGCACCACACCTGCCTCACAAGCGCAAGGTCCTGAGTTCGATCCCTGGTACTGGAAAAAATATATATATATTTTATACACATATATATATATATATATATATAAAAAAACTGGAAACTTTGTAAAATTCATTCTTAGTCAATTTTTTTTAGAATTAATTTTATTGGTGCAGTTTTTTTTTTTTTTTTTTTGGAGTGCTGGGGATTGAACCTAAGGCCTTGAGCATACTAGGTAAGTGACCTAGCACCAAGCTACATCCCCAGACCTATTGGTACACTTTGGATATACACATTCATGAAAAGGAATTTGTACCTGTACATATCTTGATTCTTTTCTTTCCCATACCCCTCCCCTCTTTTCAACCGCTCTTCCCCTCTTTATTTACAAAAGCTTTGTTTTAATTTTTTCCTTCTATTCTCTTTTTTTCCTTTCCCTTCCTTCTTTCCACCCTCCCCAATTCCTAGTTCCCCTTCCCATTTGAACATTTTCATCCTATTTCCAATATCTGTTATACATTTTGGTCTTTATTTACTCTTTTGGTTTCCTACATCAGAGAAACAATGCTATATTTAAACATATGTGTCAGATTTATTTCACTACAAGGTATGGTCTCAAGGTGCATACATTTATCTAAAAATGTCTCAAGTTTATACTTCTTTATGGCTCAGTATTGCTTCACTGTGTGAAAAAAACATCTTCTTTATCCATTCATTTGTTGATGGGCATTTGAGCTGTTGCCAAGATTTAGCTATTACAAATTGTGGTGTTGTAAGTATGGTTCTGCATATATCACTGTGCTATGATTCTTTTCATTCTTTCAGAAAGATAACAAGAAGGGAATAGCTGAGTCAAATGGAACCTCTACTTAAGTTTTTGAGGAATCTCCACACTGATTTCCACAGTAGTCCACACTTTCAACAACGGTGAAGAATGATTCCTTTTAACCTATAGCCCAGCCAGCATTTGTTATTCGTTGATTTCTTGATAATAGCCATTCTTTCTGGAGGGAGATGGAGTCTCAGTATTGAACATTTATATTTAATTGCCATTTGTACTTCTTAATCTGAGAAGTATCTCTTCATTTCAGATTCCCATTGTTTGGATTGGATCTATAAATTTGGGGGTATCTGATTATTACTGGTGTACAAGAATGCTATCGATATTTGAGTGTTGACTTTGTATCCAGCTACACCACTGAATTTTGTTATTAAATCTAGAAGTCTTTTGGTGGAGTTTGGGGTCTTCTATATAGAGTATCATGTCATCTACAAATACTGATATTTTAACTTCTTCCTTTCCCAACCTTATTCCTTTTATTTCCTTCCCTTATCTATTTGCTTTAGCTAATGTTTCCAGAGCTATGTGGAATAAGAATTGTGATAGTGGACATCCTTGTCTTGTTCCAGATTTTAGAGTGAAAGCTTTCGGTTTTTGTCCATTTAGTATGATACTAATTGTTGGTTTGTTGCAGATGGCTTTTATCAGATTGAGATAAAGACCATCAATTCCAATTTTCTGTAGAGTTTTTATCATGAATGGGTGCTGCTTTTTCTGCATCTATTGAGATGATCATGTGGTTTTTGTCCTTGGTTCTGTTCATATGGTGCATTACATTTATTGATTTGTGTATGTTGAACCATGCCTACATCCCTGAAATGAATTCTACTTGATCATGGTGTATAAGCTTCTTGGTGATTTGCTGCATTCTGTTGGCCCATATTTTCTTGAGGATTTTTGCATCTATGTTCATTAAGTAGATTGGCCTGTAGTTCTCTTTTTTGGTTGGATTCTTCTCTGGTTTTGGTTATCAGGGTAATGCTTGCTTCCCAAAATGAGGTTGGGATTATTGCCTCCCTTTCAGTTTCATTGAAGAGTTGGGAAAGTAGCTTAGGTCTTCTCTAAATTTCTTGTAGAATTCAGCAGTGAATTGGTCAGGATCTGGATTTTTTTGTTGGTAGGTTTTTAATTACATCTTCAATTTCATTGACTGACATTGGTTTATTTAGATTTTTATATCTTCTTGATTCAGCTTTGATAATTCATATGTATCTAGGAATCTGTCAATTTCTTCTGTACTTTCTATCTTATTAGAATACAGGTTCTTGAAGTGTGTGTTGAAGATCTGGATTTCTGCAGGATCCATTGTGATTTCACTCTTTTCATTCCTAATTGCATGGGTTTGTGTCTTTAATTTCCTTTTTTGCTAAGGTTGGCCAAGAGCTTATCAATTTTATTTAATCTTCCAAAGAACTAACTCTTCAATTCATTGATTCTTTCTATTGTTTTTTTAGTCTCAATTGCATTAGTATCTGCTCTGCTCTTTATAATGTCCTTCCTCATACAAACTTTGAGCTTCATTTGCTCTTTTTTTTCTAGAACTTTGAGATTCAAAATTAGGTTGTTTATTTGAGCTCTCTCTGACATGAGAATTCACTACTATAAATTTCCCTCATAAGACTGCTTTCATTGTGTCCTATAAGTTCCAGTATGTTGCATTGTCATTATCATTTGGTTGTACAAACTGTTTAATTTCTTCTTTAATTTCATTTGAGACTCATTGGTTGTTCAGGAGGGTGTTATTTAATTTCCATATGTTTATGAAGTTTCTGTGATTTCTTTTGCTATTGATTTCCAATCTCTTTGCAGTATGGCCTGATAATATGTATGGGATAATTTCAATTCCTTTGCATTTATCTAAGTATGTTCCATAAGACAGATGTGGTCCATTTTGAGGAACATCCCATGTGCAGCTAAGAAGAATGTATACTCTGATGATGTAGGGTGGAACACTCTATAGATATCTAACAATTTGTTCAAAAGTTTGGTTCAGTTCTGATATTTCTTTGTTGATTTTTTGTCTAATTCATCTGTCTATTTGTGACAAAGGGGTATTGAGGTCCCTCATTACAATTATATTAGTGCTTATTTGATTTTTCATGTCCATTAATATTTGTTTTACATAGTTGGGTACACTGGTATTTGGTGCATATATATTTATGATTGTTATCTCTTGCTCTTGGATTTTTCCCTTAACAAGTATGCAGTGAACTTCTTTGTCCCTTTTGATCAGTCTTGGCTTGAAATACACTTGGTTTGCAAATAGAATAGCTACCTCTGCTTTTTTCTGGGCTCATTTCACATGGGCTATTGTTTTCCATCCTTTAACTTTCAGTCTATGGATTTCTTTTTGAGTTAAAGGTTTTTATTTTATGCAGCATATAGTTGGATCTTGTTTCTTGATCCATTCTGCCAGTCTGTTTCTTTTGATAGGTGAATTGAGACCATTTACATTGATGGTTATAACTGATATGTATTGACTTATCCTTGTCATATTATTTCCTGTTGTTGGTGCTATTTCTTTCACCTATGTTTAATTACTTGCCTTGCATGGTGTATTCTGTTTAATTACTTGCTTTGCCTGCAGTTTTGGGGTTGAGCTCTTCATTATCTCTTTCTAAAATGTCTAGAAATTTGGTCTTTTTTCATTAAGTTTATTGGTACATTTTAGATATACAATACAGTTACATTCATCATTGGGATCTTGTACCATTACATGATGTATCTTGGTTTGTATTTTTTCCCCATTACCCAGCCCTCCCTTCACCCCCTCCACCCTTCCCTATTTACAAAGACTTTATTTCCATTTTTTCCTTTTCTCACATTTTTTTCTTTTCCCCTCCCCCTCCCCATGGCCTACTCCTTTAGGCTATTTATTCCTATTTCAATTATCATTTATACATTTTGATCCTTATTTACACTTTTAGTTTTTCATGCAAAGGAAACTATTTGGTATTTACATGTATGCCCTATTTCACTTAAGAGTATGGCCTCAATGGGTATCCACTTAGCTATAAATATCTCTAGTTTCTTGTTCTTTAGAACTGAATAGTGCTCCATTTTATTTAAAAAAAAAAAAAAAAAAAACCACATCTTCTTTATCCAGTATCCAGTTGATGGGCAATTGGGCTGTTTCCAATTTTTAGCTATCACAAACTGTGCCGCTATAAACATGGGTGGGCATATATTGCTGTGGTATTATACTTTTAATTCTTTTGGGAAGATACCCAGCAGAAGGAATAGCTGGGTCAAATGGGACTTCTAATCCTAGTTCTTTGAGGTATCTCCATATTGATTTCCACAGTGGTTACACCAGTCTGCACTCCCACTAGCAATCGAGAAGGGTTCCTTTCTCTCCACACGCCTGCCAGCATTTGTTACTGTTTGATTTCTTGATAGCAGCCATTCTTTCTGGAGTGAGGTGGAATCTCAGTGTTCTTTTCATTTGCATCTCTCAAATGACCAGTGATGATGAACATTTTTCATATGTTTATTTACTTCTTTTACCTCTTTGTCTGAGAAATGTCTGTCCATTTCAGATACCCATTTTTTGAATTAGGTCTTTATATTTGGTCTTGATTTTTTTGAGTTCTTTATATATTCTAGATAGTAGACCTTTGTCTGAGGACCAGCTGATAAAATTTTTTCCCCACGTTGTAGGTTGTCTCTTAGCTCTGTTGGTGATTTCTCTTGTAGTGCAGAAGCTTTTTAATAAGATGAAATCCCATTTGTTGATTCTTTGTGCTAGTTCCCATGCTACTGAGGTTTTGTTCATAAAGTCTTTTCCCATGCCAATGTCTTCAAGAGTTCTATCTAACTCATCTTACAGCAAGTTTAGTGTTTCTCTTCTAATATTTAGATCTTTAATCCATTTTTATTTTAGTTTAGTGCCTGGTGAGAGATATAGGTCTAGTTTTAATCTTTGACAGGTTGAAATCCAGTTTTTCCAACACCATTTATTAAAGAGTCTATCTTTCCTCCAGTGATGGTGGTTGGCTCCTTTGTCAAAGATGAGGTAGCTGAGTATGTCTGGAGTTGTTTCTGCATCTTCTAATCTATTCCACTGATCCTCGGGTCTGTTTCTTTGCCCATACCATGCTGTTTTTATCACAGTAGCTTTGTAGTATGGTTTCAAGTTGAGGATTGTGATACCTCCTGTCATGACTCTGTTACCTAGAATTTCTTTTGCTATTCTAGGTCTCTTCTGGTTCCAAATGAATTTTTGGGTTGTTTTCTCTAGTTCTGTGAAATATACTGTTGAGATTTCAATCAGAATTGCACTGAATCTGTATAGCAGTTTTGGAAGTATGGCCACTTTCACTATATTGGTTCTTCCTACCCAGGAACAAGGGATGTCTTTCCATTTTCTTATATCCTCTTCGATCTCTTTTTTTAGAGTGCTGTAGTTCTCAGTGTAGAGATCTTTGCTTCCTTCATTAGATTAATTCCTAGATATTTCATTTTTTTGGATGCTCTTGCAAAAGGAATTGTTTCCCTAATTTCTCACTCAGTGAGTCTGTTATTTGTGTACAAGAAGGCTATTGATATTTGACTATTGACCTTGTATCCAGCTGCTCTACTGAATCTGTTAATTAAGTCTTAGAATGTCTTGAACTTTGGAGCACTGGTTTGGTGGTCATGAATTTCTTCAGATGTTCTTTGTCATGGAAGTATCTTATTTCTCCTTCACTTCTGAAAGATAATTTTGTAAAGTACATCAATCTGGGTTGGAAGTTTTCTTTTTTGGCTTGAAATACTCCATTCCAAGCTCTCCTTGATTTAAGGGTTTGTGCTGAGAAGTCTTCTTTGATTCTGAAGGGCTTTTCTTCATAGGTAACTTGTTTCTTTTCCCTAACAACTTTTAATATTCTGTTCTTGTGTTGAATTTCTGGAATCTTAACTATTATATGCCTTGGTGTATTTTTTTATCATAGATAATTGGAGTTCTGTATGCCTCATGTATCTGTACATCAAATTCTTTTTCCATGTTTGGGGAGTTTTCTGCCATTACTTCTGTGAACAGGTTTTTTTATGAAGTTTGCACTAACTTGCTTTTTCATTGACTCTGATCAGCCTCATGTTATTCTTCTTTGCATCATCTAGCAGTAGTTGGGTTAATTTTTCATGATCCCTTGCAATTTTTAAGAAATCTTTACTTTCATGATCACTAACTACAATCCTGCTTCTAGAGCTGACATTCTTTCCTCACACTGGCTCATTCTGCTGCATCTAATTTCAAAAGAATTTTTAATCTCCTAGATATCATGAGTTAACTTTTACTAATGCAATTTAATACACTTTTGGTCATTGTGATGAATAATATGTTTAGTTATAGATATGTCAGATTTTCAATGTCTTTGCTTATTATTCTAACTTGTTCTCACCTTTTTTTCTTGTGGTTTACTGTATTAACTATAAGTTCTTTGTCTTTTTTGAAAATTTTCTCTAGTGAATTAAAACATACACATATACTTCAACATTTAGTTAATAATAAACATCTTGATTTTAGACTCCACATATTAACTATACCTATATTTCTCTATTTTATATTTAGTACCACATTGAAGGTACAAGAAAGAACAAAGAAAAATTCTACTCAAAGGAAGTTACTTTCTGGAGAGGGATATATAAGTACTGAACAAGAGAAAAAATAAACAAGAGGCTTACTGCACCATCCTCTATGGGAACCAAAGTAAATAATGTGTTAGGGAGCAAGCAGGGGAAATTCTATGGTCCAGAATGCTTAAGGAAGTCCTCTCTGCATAGGAGACTTTTGAACTGGCAATCGAAGAATAAAAAGCAACAGAGAAAAAAGAAATGCAGAAAAGATCATCCATATAATCTTAAGTGAAATAAATCAAACACACAAGTTTAAATATTACATTGTTTCTCTTGTGTGAGAAATCCAAACAGTAAACAAAGAGCATAATGGAGGTTAGATATTGGGAGATAGACAGAAAATGTTCAAATGGGAAAGGGAACAAAGGAGAGGGGAGGAAAGGAAGGAAAAAGAAGGAGTGGATAGGAACAATTATAAAAGAGGAGGACTAGACCCGAGACCCAACTTTCAAGCTAATGGTGATAGTGTCATTGTTTAAAATGGTGACAGTGAAAATAGAAAGGTAAGGATTTTAAAGATATAGAAAAGGAAAATGCAGAAACATAAATCCTAAATTCATGCCAGGAGAAATGAAATGAATAATACTGCCATTAGTTATTATGAAGACCATGGGAAGAGGAAGAGGTGAGGCTAGGAATAGAATGCAGAATTCTGTGATAAACATATTGTCCTCGATATGCCCACATTACAGTCAAATGGAGTCCCCCACTCCCAGTCAGATATAAGGTCTTAGCTCAAGGGAGAAGTTCACACTGAAGAGACAGAACTTGGGAAGCATCAGCCTTTAAGTGGCATTAAAAGTACGTCTGAAAACCTGTAAAAATAAAAAACAAAAGAGGCAAAAAGGAGATAGGAATAGAAAATAGAAAAAGAGGAGAGATAAGAAGACCTAACACCAGATACTGAGATGCTTCAAACTTTAAAGTTTGGTAGACATGAAAGAGCCATCAAAGAAAAGTAATAAAAATGTTGGGTCAAGAGAAAGCTTGGTTTTTGTGTTGTGTTTCTATGGCTTACTTTTTAGCATGAAGGCACAATGAAGTATGCTAATACAAATGATGCAATAGAGAGACTAGCTTATGATTTAGAAGAGAAGGAAACAAAGAAATAACACACTTAGAAAGGCAACTGAGACAGGATCCAGAGCAAAAGAAGTAAAATTCTCCTTTTATCTGAACTAAGTCAGAAAAAGTATCCTTGATAGTCCCAACACAGAAGAGAATTGTTGGAGCATTTCTTTAGCACACTTCTGCCATTAACTTCCAAATCATCATTAATACAATCTCATTCTAATATTACATCATTGAACATTGTATATATTGCTTTTTTTATTAAATTCTTTTATTGGTACATTTTAGGTATGCAATACGTTTACATTTATCATTGGGTGCTTGTACCTGTACATGATGTATCTTGATTCTTATTTTGTGCCCATTACCTGTGTGCCCTTCCCCTCCACCCTTCCCTATTTACATAGACTTTGTTTCCATTTTTTTCTTTTTTCACAATTTTTCCTTTCCCTTCTTTCCTTTCCCCTTCCCCTCCCACTTGCCCTACCACTTTGGATCTTTTCCTCCTATTTCAAATTATCAATTATTCATTTTAATCATTTTAATCCTTATTTACACTTTCAGTTTCTCACACCAGAGAAACTATTCGGTATTTACACATGTGTGTCCTATTTATTTCACTTGAGAGTGTGACCTCAATATGCATCCATTTAGCTATAAATGTCTCTAGTTTCTCATTCTTTATGGCTGAGTAGTACTCCATTTTATAAAAAATCCACATCTTCTTTATCCAGTTTCCAGTTGATGGGCACTTGGGCTGTTTCCAAGCTTTAGCTATTACAAACTGTGCCGCTATAAACATGGATACACATATATCGCTGTGGTATGATTCTTTTAATTCTTTTAGGAAGGTACTCAGCAGGGGAATAGATGAGTCAAATGGGACCTCTCTAGTCCTAGTTCATATTGCTTTTAAAGGAGAGTTTTTCAGATTTGATTCATTTTTATTCTTTAGACCAATTACAAATTAAAAGTCTATTATCAGCAATTTTGAATAGACAATGAACGAAGTGCTTTGCATCCATTGAATCATTTAATGCTTAAAATCAATAAAGCATACATAGTTTATTTTTACCATAGCAGTGGAAATGTTGCAGAAATTGAATTCAGCAGTTTCTAGTTTGTATCTTGAGGCAGCACACCTTCTAGCAGTACCTTCTACCTTTAGTTTACGGATGAGTAAGAAAGGACTGATAGGGGAAAAAAAGTTATGGGTTGTCCTGTCTTTCCCTTTGGTTTATGCCTTGGAGTCAATGTAGTTTATCCCCCACCCAAGTGGTTTGTGTGGGGGAAGCTTGGCTCTCAGTGTGGCAATGTTGAGAGGTGGTTTAGAATCTTTAACGGGGGGAGGGTAGGCCATTTAGGGATATTCCCTTGGGAGGGGTTAATGTAGTTCTCATGGGACTGCAGTCTCTCTCTAACTCATGTCTTTTCACGTTAAACTTCCTCCTGCATGTGTTCCTACTATTGTGATGCTATCCTCCCAAAGTCCTCACCAGACCCATGCCAATATAGGAACCAGGCCCTTGAAGCTCCAGGACTGTGGGCTAAATAAACTTTTCTTCTTTGTAAAGTACCTGGCCTCAGGTATTTCTCTAGAGTAACAAAAAGACATGCTATGTCACTAATTGCAGCATGACTAGATAATATAAGGAAGCAACTATTAATATATCAGTTTTATATAGCTGCCATAATGAAGCACCACATGTCAGATGGCTTAAATAAGAGAAATATATTTTCTCACATTTCTGGACACTACCAGGCAAACATCAAGGTGTCAAGAGGATTGGTTTCTTCTGAGGTTTCTCTGCTTGTCTTGTAGATGGCTACTTTCTCCCCGTATTATCGATGGTCTCCCTTCTCTGTGTGTCTGTGTCCACATTTTCTCATCTATTGAGAATAACAACCACTAGATTAGTGCCTACCCTTAAAAAAAACTCAATTAATTTAATTACATCTTTAAAGGTGCTCTACTGAGGGTTAGAACTTCAACATATAAGTTGGGGAGGGTACATAAGTCAGCCTATAATAGTTAGAAAGGACATGATAGTGTTCTGTGGTTGTTTGTGCTTCTTACAATGGTACTGGTTTCTTTCTTCATTCAAAGGCAGGTTTGGTTCAAATGGAAAACAAGACCTCTTAATGCTATTGTCTTCTATACTTACTCAACTGTGAACACAGCACACTTACTTTTACTGTTTTTGAGTCTCACTGACACCCACAACAATGTGAGTCCCCTGGAATTCTTTGTTCATGCAACATTAACAGACTAAGTGAGGTTGATGTGATAACAAACAGCAGACACATTGCATGCATCTCCTTGGCTCACACTCATGCTCCATGTGCATGAGACTTCACACACACACACACACATAAAACACAACTATAAATATAAAATTATTAAGAAGTTCTATGACCATAATGGAAGAACATTAAAACAAATGAGACCTCTTCTGAGAACAAGTCCCTGATTACAAGATATATCATGAAATTCACTTAGCAGGAATGACAAATGCTCTAGATGAAGGAAGTAACAATGGCAATGAATACTCATTATATTAGTCAGCTTTTCATCACTGTGACCAAATACCTGACATACAGTGCTTAAAGAAGAAAAGGTTTATTCTGTCTATTGCAGAGGTTTCGGTCTATTGGTGGCTGGCTCCAAAGCAGAAACATCATGGCAGAAGGGCATGGCAGAGGCAAGCAGCTCAATTTCTGTCACCCAGGAAGCAGAGATCAGAGTAAGAGCCTGAAAGGAAGGGGCCAGGGATCAGATATAGTTCCCAGGGTCATGCCCTATGACCCATCCAAACAGACTCAGAAGTGTGCTCTACTAATGTCCTAGGCATATCTCAGCCCGGCCAAATTGAACCATCACACTCACGACGCCTCTGTCTCCTTTATTCACGTATGTGCTCCGCTGTCCTGTCAGAATTCATTTCTAAACATAAGCTCAAAAGTAAAATTAAGAATTTCAAGAAGGCAATAGAAAAGCTTCTAAGCATGTAACTACACAGGTTGCATGGCCACGAGACGACTCTCGGAAACAGATGTGGCCACCCACAGAAAGTACTGGCCACATGGACAGGAAGCCTTCTTTGTTTAGCTGTCCTCTGAACTGCCCCACAGTCATGGTATGGTTGAAAATCTTTTCTCATCTTTCTTAAATTCCAGGTGGTTTCAGCAAAATATTTCGGCACTCCTGATAAAAGGATGTAGAACATAATACATCCACAAAATGCATTTATCAAAAATACAATCTACAGCGTATGTTATTAGCAACCCTTATTACAGCTTCTACATAAAATACTACATATTACATGTTATAAATACAGCTTTTAGACAAAGTTTTCAATAAAATAGAACAATATGTTACATGGCACTGGATGTAAGTCATGTTATAACGTAACAAAATGGTCTTGATTTTTTGCAATGTTCATTTTTACATCTCATCTTTATTTCATTAACAGAGAGCTCATATACACAGCTTCCAAGCTGGACACCGGGGTGTCCTGACCTTTTCCTGTCTGGTCCTGCTGTTCTGTTTCAGCACTTTCATCAGTACACTAATGGTTTGTCAATTCAGCCCCATCTATGTTGTGGTTAGTGAAACTCTTCCTGGTGTCTGGCAATCCATTATTTGATATTCCTACTTTCCAGTGTTCTTGGAACTCTGAATCAATTTTTATGCTTCCAAGTGTTTCAGTGGGAGTGGCAGGAAAAACAACTCAGCTAGTTGCCTTCAGAGCCAAAAAGTCCGCCTGCTCTCTTGTGGTTTAACAACAAAGAAAGAGCCATGGATTTTATGGGATCAAATAAAGCACGCACCACTTTCCACTTTATACTATTGGAGTGCATGTGTGCATACATGTGCATGGGCACACGTCTATATTCATGGGGGGGACAATGGCTCAGTGATACAACTAGGATTAAGTTAGTTCACCAACCTCCCCCATACTGTATATTGGGCTCTGTTCTCTCTCGTGTGACAATATAGACAATAAACAAATATGGAACATGTCAGGAGATGGAAGTGTTATTTTAAAAGTTAAACACCAGGTGGAGGATTTAGCTCAGTGGTGCTGCCACCTGCCTCACAAGTGCAAGGTCCCTAGATCGATCCCCGGTACCAAAAAAAAGTTAAACACCATTGAGGATTTAAGATTTGGTGGGAGGTGGGTAGAAGAGGCAGGGCTGTGTCTTAGGGAGGGTGCCATGCTGATGGAGATGTTTCCTGCTGGGGACATTTGAGAAGACACATGCAAGAAGTGAGGAAGCAGTCATACAGATATCTGGGGTGGGGGAGTTCAGAAGGAATAAGATCAAAGGCAGAAGCTTTCTGTGTCTGAGGAAGCAAAGAGCCAGTCTTCCCTGAGCACCGTGGGGGGAGGTAATGTTTCACATTTCTTTTCATTGTAAGTTAAAGAATTATTGGTGTGTTTGCAGCAAAGAGTGGTGTGATCTGTCCACACTGGCTGCTGTGTAGTGAACCATTTAGAAAATCAAGAAGTTGGCTTAGGAGGAAGCTATCCTAACAGGGCTAGATAAAGATGGTGGCGACTTGCACCAGGATGGGAATAGTGGGAGTAGGGAGGGGTAGTAGGATATGGGAGGTAATCTGCTGGATTTCCTAATAAAATAGATCCAGGATGTGGACAAAATAATGCTGTCAAGGATGCATCCAAGGTTTTTTAGCCCAAGCAACTAAAAAAAATAGAATTGCCAGCTGTAATTCCACAATTTTTCTTCCTTTTCAAGAAAATATATAGTAATGCAAAGAAGCATTCGATGTAATGATAAAGGACAACCTGCAATTTACTCTAATCTATAAAATGGCATTTTTAAGTGATGTTTTCCTTGACTATTACATAATAAAATACATGTGCCATACTTCACGATTAATTGTTGTGACTCTGGTATACAAAACATGACATTTAGATTCTCTGCATGCTGTTTCTTTGGAGAGCTTAAGAATTAAAGAACTTCCTGTGTTCCCCACATGTCAGCCTATGGTACTGACTAGAAACTACTTCAGAGAGCATTGAGTATAACCTGCTTCTGTTGACACATAATAAGATGTTACTTATAAATAGGGTTACCATATAATTCATCATCTATCCTATGTTTTGCTTTGTTCTATGTTTTGCTGTTGTTTTTTGGTTTTGTTTTGTTTTCCTTGGCTTTGCTTTACTTTGTTTCATTTTTGTGATACGAAAGATTGAAGCCAGAGCCTTTGAACTAAGCTAAACCCCCAGCTCTTTCTTTTTTTATTTTGAGTTATGGTCTTACTAAGTCACTAAGTTGCTTAGGGTGGGCTCAAACTCGCAATCCTTCTTCCTCAGCATCCCTGAGTGCTGAAATTACACCCATGCGCCACTACACCCAGTTCATCTACTCTATGATATTTTAAGAGTTAGAAAAGGTGTTACAATTATTGCACAGTAATTATGAACATACACAGGAACATTCCAGGCATCCTAATGGAGCATGTTGGGAAAAGACACAGGAGCTAGCCTAACATAAACTGATTCCAAAGGCTTCTGCTGCTGGGGGTTGGGGCATGGGGGGTTTGCAACAAATGCAGACCTGCTCCATCTGGGTTTGCAACACAAGATGCTCTAATTTAATGGTAAAGAATGGGAACCAGTGTTTCTAGGCAGAAGCAATGAAGATCATATGTTGTACATCAGAATTGATGCAATATTGTGTGGAGTATTGAGAAAAGAAATGACAATATTGGGGTCTGCCCAAGGAAGAAAGATTTAGAATAAAGCAGTCCTCTAATCAACAATCATGGAATCAGAGTGGAAATCCAGCCCTAACCATTGTCCCTCTCTCTGATGAGGAGCAGTCCTTATGACTTAAGACAGGGAATGTCCTGATCCTTCTTTTTTTGGGGGGGGGGGGGCGTCCGGGGATCGAACTCAGGTCCTTGCGCCTGCACAGCAGGTGGCGAAACCACTAAGCTAAATCCCCAGCCCCCTGATCCTTCTTTATTATTGGAGCAGTGGGATTCTTAGTACCTTATTTCCTTTCCCTAATAGAACTTTGAGAAGGCTGGAGTCTCAACAAGGAATAATTTCTGAAAAAGACTTACCACCAACCTCACATTACATGAATCAAAATAACAAGACACGTGATAAGTGCAACAAAAACTAAAATATCAAAGGTTGCCATCAGAAGACTGCTGAAGTTTATATTATGAAATATTTTTAAGCACACAAGAAAGAACAGGAAAAAAGAAAACCTGTGTACTTGCTGATAAGCTTTGCCAAACTCTAATATTGCTTAACATTTGCTTCAAATCTTTTTACAGAAGTAAAACACTACAGAATACAGCTAAATTCCAGTTTACTCTCCTCCCACTCCATCTCATTTCTCTTCCTCCCTCTGGTGTAACCACTAACCTGAATCGGATGCTTCCCCTTCCCATGCACATTGTTTTATGCTTTGACTAAATATGGATACATGCATTTAAATACACTATTGTTATGAAGATTTGAAAGCTATTTAAATGGTATAATATTTGTAGTACTTTGCAATTTGTTTTTGCTTACCACATCATATTTATTTTTTAATTATATCTGTTTTGATACTTTTAACTCCAGTTCATTATTTCAGTGGCCGAAATTTCATTATATGAATATATTGCTACAAACATATA
Organism: Heterocephalus glaber; assembly: GCF_053883595.1. Taxonomy (NCBI): domain Eukaryota; kingdom Metazoa; phylum Chordata; class Mammalia; order Rodentia; family Bathyergidae; genus Heterocephalus; species Heterocephalus glaber. The sequence goes on from NW_028258344.1 coordinate 13,945,890, forward strand.
TATTGATACACAAATAGCTGATCAAGGTATATAAAGATAAAAGGCAGACATCAATAGTAACTATTCTTCTTTTAATAAACATTTAAGTTGTTTCTAGTTATTTGCTATTATAAATTCCACCAGCAATGGCTGAGAATTTTAATTGTTGTGCATGCTTACCAACACCTGCATTTTTACTTTTTAAAAAATTTCTTCCTCTATAGTGGATATGATATAAAACCTAGTTGTTTAATTTCTATTTACCAATACTGGCAAGATTGAGAATCAATTTCATACATCTGTAGGCCTCTCAGGGTTTGTCCATGGATTTCTGGTTCACATCAGTTACTCACTTTACTCCAGTTCTTTTTATATATTCCAGAGCTAACCACTGTTTCATTATATGCTTTACTAATGTCCACCACTCCCTGTTATGTCTTTTCACTTTGATTCTGAGGGCTTATGTTCTATGAAAGTTTTGTACTTTAATGAAAACAGATTCATCAAAATACTCCTCTTTGCTGATGCTTTTGTCTTACTTTGTAAGCCTTTTCCTGTTCCAAGTTTAAATTCTTATCAAAAGTATTGATGTTTTGCTCTTTACATGTTTGACTTTAATTTGCCAGTGGTATATTTTTGTAATTGGGATGAGGTAACAATCTAATTTTCCCCAATGAAGTCACCCATTTGGCCAGCATATAGCAAATCATCCAACCTTTCCTTGCTTGTGACAGCTCCCCTGTCTGTCACCTCTGCACAGGTCTATTCCTGTTGCTTCTCTTCTGTTTCACTAGTTTATTTTTCTAGGCCAAAACCAATATCACTATTTTAATTAGTTCTGCTTTAAAACAGTACCAATATTTTGTGGTGGGACAAGCCCCCTGGTACTTCTGTTATCCATCGCCAAAACTGCATAGGCTATTCTGAATCTCTTTTTTTCCATAAAAATTTTAAACTCAGCTGTTCAAATCTCACTGAAAAATCTACAAGAATTTTGGTTGAAATTGCATGGAATTTATGATAAATTTGGAGAAAAGTTGTATCTTTACATTAATGCTTTTCCATCTATATACTTGTATCTTTTTTCCTTTTAATCGTCTTCATTTATGTAGCAGCAGATTCTTTTATTTACCTTCCCAATAAACTTCTTTGCTTTCCTCCTAATATCAAAATACAATTTTTTTTTTTAGAGATGATGATGTGCCCAGCTTCAAGTGATAAATACACAGTAGGAATTCAATAAATAGCTGTTACTTAAGTATCATTACCCCATGGTCTGCCATTCAGTGACCAAAGCAAAACAATATCTATGCAGGGATTGACAAATTAAAGTTCACAAGCAAGATCTGACCCTCTTTCTACTTTTATAAGGTAAGCTTGATTGGTACATAGCCATGTTCATTTGTTTATACACTGTCAGTACAGTATCTGCCTTTATATTAAGGCAGCAAAGCTGAGTAGCTGCAACCTGTTTGACTACTTATGGCCTCTGAAACCTGCCTGGCCCTTGCATAGAAAAACTTTGCTGACCACTGGTGTAGACAGTAATCTTTGCCAGATATTGGCTTAGATGGTTCTATTGCTACTTGCCAGATGCTTGTTTTTTGCAGCTAAAAGCATCCCTGGGGCTCAGAGTTGGCTCACCACTTAAGGAGAAAGACCTTTAAATTCCAAATCAAGGCAGTGACTACAAAAGAAAAGCTTGCTGTCACCAACTCTTCCACTTTTTTCCTACCTCACCCAGAGATGATACCTAGAGCTTTAAGAGCTGTCTTGCAATTATGAGGAAACTATTATGGGAGAAGGGCTGGAAGGCAAGCAAGAACCTGAGGTGGCAGACAGAGCCAGCTATAGAATTTGCAGGGCTCAATAAGGAAAGAAAGAAAGAGGCGGGGAGGGAGGGAGGGAGGAAGAAAGGAAGGAAGAAAGGGACCCGTGTTCCAAAAGCAGGAGAAATGTTTCTTTAAGCATACTAAGATATAAAACTTGTGTCTTTCTTCTATGGTCTTTCTTGTCATGTCAAAATACTTTTTATTTTCTATTTAATGTTCTCAGTAAAGAAAATTTGAGACCTCAAATTATTAGCATAAGTTTTATCATTTTCTTTATATTATACAATGCAAGTTTTAAATGTAGGAGCATTCGATTCATGTGCAGAATCACAAAATTTACACAATTTCTATTTCATAGCTGGTACATGCATGCATATGTATTTTGTTCTTAACAGAACAGCAGAAACATTGTACAACATCAACTCAATTTTGTGTTTGGATTTATACACATTCTATCAACACTTCCTACGTTCAACTAACTGATGGGTAATGAAAAACTGAAATAAAAGGTATGATAAGTTTCCCTAGATTTCCCTTTCCTGTATGTCATCATTTTTAGTATAAATCTTTATTGAAGAGTTGACATAGGTGAGAAATAATATAATAAGGTCCCTTGTCTAAGTGTCTTACAATGACATTGTCTTCTTTCTGTGCTTGAAACAAGTTCTGCTTTGAATGGAAAGTGAGGCCTCTTTAGATTGTCACCTCCCACACACAGAGATGTAACACATTTAACTGGTGGTCGCTTTGAGTCTTGCCAAACTCCATGTGTGCTGGGTCCATCAGACTTCAGTGCTCATGGGACATCACAAAGACCACATGCGAATGGATTGCCAAGGTGTAATGGACACCATACTGTACATATCTTCTGTGCTCAAATCCAGGTTCAGTTGTCCCATCAGACTTCTTTACTAAACATAAGTTCAAAGATAAAATTATCAAGACTTTCAAAACAGCCACAGTGAAGCATTAGACAGAGCACGGGCTTTTCTGGATGTGGCCAAGTGTCCATGAAGTAGCCTTGGTGACAGAGTAAAAAAGTGCAAAGCCAAGATCATCAGTGACATAGTTGAGCTGCCAAAACAAGCTATCTTAAGACATTTTCTTTTTTCTTCCCTCAAACCCATTTCTTTTTTAATTTTATTGATACCCTTTAGATATATATATATAATGATCACATTCAGTATAAAATATTTGCATCTGTACATAATATATCTTGATTCTTCCTTTTTCCCTAAATTTATCTCCTCCCTTCAACCCCTCTTCCTCCCCATTTTCTCTTTCTAACAATTAAAAACCACTCCATACATTTTGTTAAAAGTATTCCGAGGCTCATTAGAGTTTGAATTGCTGTTATAAAATATAACATTTCAGATTATGTTCTTTATTCTTATTTTGTTTTGTGACATAGAATACAACAGATTTTTGTATGCTAATATTTTATTCAAAATCTACCAAATTCCCTAATTGATCTTAAGAAGAGCTCTTGAATTCTCTTAGATTATTTTAGGTTAGAACCACAAATTGAAAAACAGATACATATTGAAACTATTGAGCTTTTTTTTCAGTCTTTATGACTCTTTTTCTGGTCATGCTACAACTAGCATGTACCTTCAGTATAATGATGAGCAAGTTTCCTGCCCCTGTTCCTGACTTCAAAGGGAATTCTCTCATCATCAAGTATGTTATTTGCTATAGAATTTTACTGAGTTCTTTTTACCAGGTAAAAGAAATTCACTAGTATTTTCACTTTGCTAAGTGTTTTTATAATGAGAAGATGCAGAGTTTTATCAGATTGTTTTTCTGCATCTATTAAGAGAATCAGATGTTTTATGTCATTTACTACATAACGAATTAGAGATTCTTTAATTTTAAACTTCTTCATGATTCTAAGATAAACCCAACTTGATCATGATGTATTAATATTATACAAACATACTCACATGGACATCAATATACAACTATGCACATATATGTAAATCTAAATGGACATCTCTTTCATAAATATTTTCCAAGTAGATAATAATCTTCCTTTCTTGTGCTGTTCTTGACTGGTTTTGTTATCAAGCTAAGAAGTAGGAAACATTTTCTTCTTGCTTATTCTCTTTATCCAGTAATTAGTCAGTAATTATTAACAAATAATAAATAATTATTTATTTAACAAATATTTACTTAGAGAAGGCTATAAAAATAGGGACTCTCTCCTCCTTAAATGCTTGGAAGAATGTGCCTGTGAGTTGGATGGACCTTGTGTCTTCTTTATTTGTTTTTTCCTATTTTTTTTTGTTTGTTTGGTTTTGGGTTTTTTTTGGTACCGGGGATTGAATTCAGGACCTTGCGCTTGCAAGGCAGGCACCGGAACCACTGAGCTACATCCCCAGCCCTGTTTTTTCCTATTGTTGATGTTATATCTATAGCTGCTGATGAAAAACTTTACTGTTTCTTTTGGATTGCTTATAGCTTCTATTTCACTAAAGTTTTTAAATTATATATTTCATACAATTTTATTCACTTAAGTGCTACAAAATCAAGAATGTTATTTAATTTTAATTTTCAAATAAAAACTATATAATTGTGGTGTACAATGTGATGTTTTGATATATAGAGAGACTTAAAGTTTTAAGTGGGTAAAGTTCTTCCTAACTCCATCATGACAATGGTTATACTTATAAATTGATAAATCTAAATTTCCACCAGATTATAATCTTTCTTACAACAGACCAAGATCTCTTCTTCCACAGGTGCCTAGAACCTAGTACATGATAGACACTAGTGTACAATTTGTTAAGCGAGTGAATAAGTGAATGCATGAATGAATGAATGAATATCTACTTAAAGAAAGCTATATGGAGATTTTTTTAAATCTCTAGTTCATAAGCCGCTTTTGCGTACTTTTCAACTTAATTATTTACCTTTTATTACAGTGCAGGAATTAAACATCTAGTTTGAGAAACAGTTTAGGAAGACTGTGCTGCATTTAAAGAATACAATAATTCAAACACATTTGAAGCAATCATATCATTACTTACATAATATTGTGTATTTTAATGACTTAATGTTCCAAAACCAAATTTTACTGCAACATGTTCTGAAAGTTTTCCTTCTTTCATGAAAATTGAACCTTTCTAACCGAGTAACAGTTGCTAAGGGATTTGGAATGGAGATTAACATAGATTTGGGTGGCACAAATGGTCTTTTGTGCACCGTAAACAGTCTACTTTTCATTTAAAAAATTAATATCCATGTCTGTGATGCCCACTAAGACTAGTTTGAAAATAAACTAAGTATAATCCTCTTCCCTTTAATTTCCATGAGGCCAGCACTACTTGATCTGATTATGTAATGTCAAAGAACTCAAGTTTTACTGGCTGAGAGCACAGCGCCTCCATGTCCTAGTGCTAAGAGAAATCTTTAGCAGTAATAAAACTTCTATCTTTCTGAAGAGCTTCTGAAAATACATTCAAGGTCAGGGAGTCCAAGAAATCTGACTGTAGAAACATTTTAATTTTGTTGTCTCTGAACTGTGAAAATCAGTCAGATTCATTTTCTTGCAAAAAGTTCTGCCATTTACTTCATAGAACCCACACTTCCCACCAGTCTCTTTCACTTTAGATCATTATCACCTTTTCCAGGGATGCATTCTAGAACGTTCACTTTTGCTGGCTATACCACTGTTGATCCAGGGCCCAGGCTCCTACTGACCATCAGGAGTTTTTCCCAGCTGCACCAGCCCTGACCTGGGAGTCGTCCATGGTAGACAGCCTTGGGTCCTCTCCAGACCACCTCCCTGGGACTCAGTGAACACAATTTCCAGGCTAATCACAAATTTCTAACTTGCTCCAATTTACCAATAATCTTTTCTCTTCAAAAATAGTCCTCAACAGCTACTATATCATGGCTATTGTTACTCTTTGGATCTAAAATGTTTCCTAAGAGGCTCATGTCTTGGAGGCTTGGTCCTCATGAAGCAATGTTCAGAGGTGATTGCATCATGAGAGCTCTAACCTCATCCATGGTTTAATCCACTAATGGATTCATAATTCAATGGACTACTGGGAGGTGCTGGAAACTGTAAGAGGATAGCAAGGTCAAAGTCAGCCTGATCAGCTTACCCAGACTGTCTCAAAAAAAAAAGAAATCTGGATGTAGCTGAGTGTTCCCTGGCTTCAACCACTGGTACCACAAAAAATAAATGGAGCTAATCAAACAATGGCCCTTGAATGCATAAGATGTGAAAGAAATCACTTTACCTATTAAAATATTACTTCTTTGCAAACTTTGAGACTGATTAATCTAGCAATATTTATGGAGCATCTGCTGTTCAATTGGCATTCTCCTAGTTCTTGGGAAGAATACAAAATTTATGTCTGTAGAATTTATAATCATTTGAGAATGGTAGAGTATATCCTATAATCGTATCTTAAAATATGATCTGAATTACTTTGAATTCTACCATTGATTCTTATATCAGGAAAGCAATTGTACACATCAGCCTCCATATTCATCACAGTGCCAAGGTTTCTAGCCTTATTTGAGGGGGAAGAAAAGGGTTAAATTCCTCACAAAGTAAACCACAAGCAACTGAAGTACAATATAACACAGTAATACTGGAGACCCACTAGGAGAGGGAGAGATCATTATACACAGCAAGTCAGGGAGAAGGGCTGATTCTCAAACTTGTCTATATCAGCAGGGTTCGATGCACAATTTATGGGGCTGGTGTAAAGTAAAATGTCAAACAAGCAAAAAGGTACTAAAAGAATGGATTTTTTTTTTCTTTTATCCACATTCTTTGACTAGGAGTGGTGTTTTGCTATTTAATAACGTTCTAATTAAGAAAAATTAAAAACTAAATCATTACCATGAATTATATCATCTTTTTTAAATGCAAACAGAACATTTACCTCATGCACAGAGTCATCAAACATTATCCAATTTGCATTTCATAGCTTGTGCATTAATAAGCATTTTGTTCTAACCAGAAGAGTGGAAATATTCCCACAGCTAGATTAGTTGTCAATATTTCACATTTCAGTTCACACACACACTTTTTCTTCAATTTATGGATAACGGAGAAAAGTCTAAGAGTAAAGTGAACTATAGGTTGTCTTCTTTTGGCGTGAATGTAAGGGTAAGACTTTGTGTAAATGACATAGCTAGTGCAGGAAAGGAACATAAGAAAGGATTTGATAAGCCTCTCTGGTTGTTTGCAGTTTTAAAACATCATTTCTCTCTCTCTCTCTCCCTCCCTCCCTCCCTCCCACCCTCCCTCTCTCTCTGTTTGGAGCAAGTTCTGATTCGAATAAAAACTGTGCCTTTCTGGTTTGAATGGAAATATGGGGGCTGTCATCTCCCCACCTACTTCATCCTAGTGTAACATGTCCAGCTTGAACCCATTTGGAGCTTCCCTGAACTCCAGGTGTGTTATATCCAACAGAACTCAGAGCCTGAATCATGGCAAAGTCTGTATGGGAACAGTGCAGCAAGATACAGTAGACACACATTGCACACATCACCTCTGCTCAGTTGTTCCATAGCTGCACATTTGAAGAAAAAAAGCCACAGTTTCAAAGATAAAATGACTATGTATTGCAAGACAATGACTGCAGAGCCTTAAACTAAGTTTGGATTTATTTTGAGCACCAGTTCATGATGCCATCCACACACATAAGATTCATCTGAAGAGCTTGAAGAAGTGCTGACAACAACTGGGTGTGGTAGCACATGCCTATAATCCCAGCACTTAGGGAGGCTGAGGCAGGTGGACCACAACGAATTTGAGGTGAGCCTGGGCTACATAATGTGTTCAAGGCCAACCTAAACTATACAGTAAGACTGTCACACACAAAAAAATTAAAAATCAAAAATTTTAAAAAAGAAAGGTATTGATGACAGCCAGGCATGGTAGCACACATCTGTAATCCCAGCATTCTGGGAGGCTGATGCAGGAGGACTGAAAGTTCAAACCCAGCCTAGGTAATTTAATGACTTAGCAAGATTTCAAAATTTAAAAAGGCCTGGAGATATAGCTCATTGTAAAGGCCCTGGGTTCAAACTCTAGTACCTCAAAAAATAATAACAATAAAATAAAAATAAACTACTGATAACTGGGATTCACCCTCAGAGATTTGATTGTAGCACTACCCCAGATCAGAAATTTTACAGTTCCTCAAAAGATGCTATGTGTAAGCAAGATTGAAAACCACAGGAGTTAGAAGGTTCTAGCGTTATTTTACAATGTGAATTAAAGCAGTAATGATCAGAGGAGTATACCCTGGGACCACCAGTCACTGCTTTTCACTACTCCTGTAAAACCAACGTTCATCAGCCTGTTGAGAATAATACTTTTCATGAGCTCTCTCCAATGAAAAGTGGTGCCGGTTAAGCAAACATATTGATATTACTTACCAAACTTCTAATTAGCAGCATTATTGGAAAAGGAGATGGAGGAGAAGAAAGGAGCAAGAAGAGGAAAAAGAAAGAAAAGTAGGAGAAAAAGACAAGATAACTAAAATACCTAGAATAAGGTAATGATTAAGTAAATTATTATACAATCATGTAATGAATTACCATGCAGCCATTTAAAAGGAAAAAGAAAAAAGAAATACAGACCTAGATGCACTGATGTAGAAATAATCCATAACATCAGGAAAAAAGGAAATTTCAGGACTCTAAAACTTATTTTGTAATTATAAGATATGAGCAAATAAATTACCCATATATCTCTGTGTATATACATGCAAGCAAAGAAAAATCTGAAAGAACATCAGCTAAAAAGATAATTTGGTATCTCTTGTATAGCTCTCACTTTTTGCTTTATATATTTCTATTTAATTCAAGTGTGTTACATTATGTATTGCCAAAGAATAAGAAAGAAAAAATATGGATGGTAATACAGCAGAGAAAGTTACTAGATTTGGATTCCAGAAACATTATTTTATTCACACATTCATTTTCCACAGATTATAAAAAATATACTTGAGTTTATCAGAAAAGCAGCACTAGTTATGTATGTGTCTCTTTTTCCTCAAATATAAACAAGAGTCTTATATATTGTCCACAGGTTAAATATAAATTAGGAATAATATCATTACAAATATGTAGTGCACATCTCAACTATATAATATTATAATTATATATATGATACTATAAAACATAACTGAAGCTAATCTTGGCTGTCCTGATTTTGTTCTCTGACAAAAATAAGAATCATGCCTCCCTCAGGCAAAGGCCACCATCAAAGAACGTATGATTCACACTGCAAAAAGCAAGAGGTTGGTATTTTAGAATATTTAACATGGAATAGTTTCACTCAAGTTCTTGTATCGTTCCCAAAGATGTCCTTATTCTTTCAAGAAAAGATAAATGGTTGCAATTGTCCCTATCAGGATGGAGAATAATCAAAAGGAAAGCAACTTCCTCACTAATTCCCATCTCCATAGAAACCACCCAGCTCCCCAAGCTTCTTGTCCACACGCATCAGTCAACAGAGTTGTCTGATATTAAGCAGTGCGAGCAGAAGCCTGCGTTCTCTCACATTGTAATACCTTGAAGGGTGAGTTGAAAGAACAAAAAGACTTGTGCCAAATTTTTAAAGACCCCACTGCATCAGATTTAAATCCTTCCTGTATTTTTTTTCATGTTTCTAAGACACAGTGCTTAACATGAGTTTAAAAGGCCTATGTGAAATGTGCCTGTTATCAGAGGGTCTTTAATCCTGAATATCCGAAATGTCCCTTTCTGTTATTTACACTCAAATGGTACATTGATAAGAATTTCCTTTCTTCCTTAACTCTTTTTTTAATGCATATCCCCAGAAAAGTGAGACCAGGCTGTGGGAATATTTACCTGCTGTGTGAATAAGTCTCTTTAATGTGGAAGTGACAGATGTGTATTATTCACTCCCCATGCCCCTTTGTTCCTTTTCACATCACAAGCTGGGGGATGTTATGGTAAATAGCCCGCATCTGATTGAAAACAATTTAACTCAGTGGCTAACTGGATGTAATAATTCTACCACAGGCTTAAATGCATTGAGGTCCATTGACCTGAAAATGAATTATCAAACTAGAAATCTGGGGTTAGTTGAATTGATAGAACTTTAAAGCTAGACTTTTAGAGATCACATAAACCAGGATTTTATCTAATGTTAGCTTTTTGCTGGAATAAACTGGGGAATTTTTTTTAGAAATAGACCCCTCATCCCACATCTGATTATTAAGAATTCACATGAATGAAGTCTAAGAATTTGTATTTTTTGATATGCTAAATTATAATCAATTACATTTGAAAACCAGTTTTCTAAAATTGCCCGTCACTCTCCCCAGTGTCTATTTTACGGATAGTAACGTTGATATCTGGATGGCTATCTTAGAGGTTGCAGGCCTGGTGCCTTCCAAGGCAGATGATAAACGACATGCTGAGTCTGGATAAGAAAACTGTTTGGGGAGGACAGCACAGGCTTAGCTCAAGGGGACAGTATTATTCGGCCCTGCTCAAATGTCCTTCTGAAAAAAGGTCAAATATCAATGGAATGTCCCCCTTTTTTTCAGAAGCAATTGCAAGTCCGGATTTTTAGGTGAAATTTTCCTGTTTTCTAAATACTGTGGAAAAAAACAAAACAGAATTGCAGTAAAACTGGACCTTTGGATGCCAGTTTTCCACCTCCTAAAAAAAGTAACTTTTCTAAGATCATGCACAGAGCTTGTGGCAATATTAGAGAATAACTGAGGTTATTTGGATCCCAGGACAAATTATTTCCTCTACCTTGTGTTCCCATCTCTTCAAGGAAGAGCAACTTATAGAGAGCAGAGGAGAATGATCTTTAAATTTCCTCCCAGCTCTGGATCTATGATTTTAATGGTAGTCAACATCTAAAGTTCTTTTTTAAAAAAATAGGAATTGTACGTCTTTCTTTTATAAAACTCACTTGGCTATTTTTTATTTTTATTTTTTGAGACAAGGTCTTGCTATGTAGTCCAGGCTGGCTCTGAATTCCCCACATAGCCCAGGGGTGACCTTGAGCTCACCATCCTCCTGCCTCAGCCACCCTAGTGCTGGGATTATAGGAGTCCATCACCATACACTGTTCACTTGGCATTTAAAATGGGATGGTTTGAGCTGGGGATGTAGCTTGGATCCACACCTGCCTGACAAGTTCAAGGTCCTGAGTTCGATTCCTAGTACCCAAAAATAAAATAAAATAAGATGCAGTGGTTTACTCTGTAATTGCAGGAAAATGAATAGCTTAATTAAAACATTGGACCATTCCTATAATTATATCTTCTACTGCGGGATCAGAAGCCTTCAACAATAGAAGTCAACTGCCCTGTGTGTGTTTTCATTGTACCTGTCTTTGAAACACAGTGAGGTTTTTCTTTTGTTTGTTTTTGTTTTTGTTCCAGTACCAGAGATTGAACTCAGGACCTTGTGCTTAACCAGGCAGGTGTGGTACCTCTGAGCTACATCCCCCGCCCCAAAACACACTGAGTTTTTAAAGTGTACAGTAACAACCTTAGTATTGTGGTGCTACAAGGAATGTTGTTTACAGCTGTCAACAAAATGCTTAGGTGCTGACTCTGAACAGGTTAAGACACCACACCTAGTCCCTCACTTGCCAATGACCATTTCCTGTCCCTTTCCGAGGGCCATTTGTTACCAGCTCCTGTCCCACCAAGTCCAGTTGACATCTCCTCCTACTCTTTCCACTCCCCTGAGTGACAGGAAACCCAGAGGCAACAATCTAGGACCAAGAAGTGCCCAAGGCTAACATTATCCTAAAAGGCATGAAATTCCACACTTCACTTTTTCACATCCCTTGAAATTCTATCCTTTAGAAATGCATTTTAGTTAACTTACTGACACCTTTTCAAACACAAACTGCCCTGGGAAGGCAGCACCCCAGGGTGGATTTGTTCCACAGTTTGCTTTAATGTAGAGATGCTGAAAAGCCTACTGGATTTCTAGAAGAAAATGCAGAGCAAAAAGGTTCCTCAGGGCCTGGGTTATGTTAGAGGGTCACAACCCTGTTGAGATTTGGAAAAAATAGGAAAATCAAACAGAAAAATATTTTGAACTACTGACTGTGAAGCCCAAGAAAGGAAGCTAATAATAAATAAACCCAAAGCAAACTTATTTTACCCCAAAACTTTACTTGGGGATGTCTTATGGAGGAGTCAGAAATTCAGGCCTAGACATTATTGCCTGTCATACTAGGGAAGTCTCAAAGCCCTAAAATCTTGCTTTCTTTCCATCTTTTTCCATCTAACCTACCCACCTCCCTCCCCTCCCACCAATTTTTTTTTTCATTTTGAGTTGGTAATGATTTTTCAGTCATTTGTGTTGACATTTTATGACAGCTGACCACGGTTTTTTTCAAGTCATTATAAAAGATCAGTATGGTTTTTCCATTAAGACTCCAACTCAGAAAAATCCTTAAATTGATTACCCAGGCATACTTAATTCACTTTTTAATTAATTAATGATTTTTCCTCAGAAACATCTCCATATTAATGGTATGTACTACAAGAAAGAGAAGCTTCACCACTTTGTTGTCTTAATACTAGTAAATATTGAAATTATAATTGTTCAAAGCATCTGACTTTAGAGGCTTCTTCTAGCCTGGGATGCCAGTTCATCCTGCACTGAATCTTTGGGGCAATGTGTTCCAAATACCTGTAACCTCTGTAACCTGTAACCTTTCCTAACTCAAATAACTTTACAGTAAAAATGAAATCAATAGTGATAAAAACTTTTGTAAGACCAAAGCGACTCCATTTTGCTAAAATGCACTATTCCCCTAGTCTCTGTTGTCCTCACAAATTAATGGTTGAAATGTGCATGCTCGGGGACAAAAGACACAATCTGTACCGAAGCAGAGTTCCTAAGTTAATTACTCAACCATCTGTTTGCCTAGGAAAAGAACGTTCCGGGCCCCCTATCCATAGAACAATCTGTAGATGTGCTGCCTGTCAGTACGTAATGGTCGTGACTAATAGTCAGTGTGTCTGCTGACCGTCAGTACGTGACAGTCGACCACTAACCTTTGTCCCTCCTTTCCCTCGTAAAACCTACATGTAACCGCCCCTCAACCCCCCGCCCCCCATGAACCTAGCCAATCAGAAATGTACACTTCATGCTTGCTAAATATTAACCAACCATGTAACTGCTAAGTGAAAAATCTCCAAACCTTGGTGTAACCTCTATAAAAACCCCACTAATTTGAAATTCGGGGCTCTCAATCCTGACCCGCTGAGTCGGTGACGGTTGAGAGTCCCTGCCCGAGCTTGAATAAGCGACCCTCGTGTGTTTGCATCGGAATTGGCTCCTTGGTGGTCTTTGGGGACCTCGCGATCTGGGCACAACACTTTCATCGTTTCTCTTTCTCTTTTTTTTTTTATACCAGGGATCAAAATCAGGACCTCATGCTTGTGATGAGCCAGGCACTGTGCCACTGAGCTAAATCCTTGGCCCTCTCTTCTTTTGTTGCTGTTTAAAAATAATTGTGGGAGCGCTGTGGTGTAACTCCACCATAGAGTGTGTGTTTAGCATGCATGAAGTCCTCAGTTCAATCCCTAATACTAAAAAAATTAAATTAAATTTAAAATAATTCATTGAATGTCAAAAACATAACCAGGCATTGTTCTGGAACCTTGGGATCCAAAGATGAATAAAACTATGCTTAGTCTTAACTGAGTATATATGGTACACTAATTAAAAAAGAAAATCTCAAAGTCACTTGCTCTGCTGAATAAAGACATTGACAAATTGTTGTATTGGAGGGGAATAGAGCAATGAGCTCATTCACCCCTGAAATAGTAGGGAAAGCCTGTAGAATATACAGGAGAGTCAGGACAAATGATTGGGGTTTGCTAAGGAAAAAGGAAAAGGAGACCAAGGATGCATCTTGGTGATACAGTGCTTGCCTATTAAGCAGAAGGCCGAGTTCACCCAGACCACAGAAAAACAAAAGAGAGAAACAAAGCAGGGGAGGAGGGGGAGGAAGGAAGGAGGGAAAGAGAAGGGAAGAAAAGGGAAGGGAGGGAAAGGAAGGGAAAGGAAAGGGAAGAGAAGGGAAGGGAAGGAAGAGAAGAGAAGGGGTCCTTAAACAGTAGTAATAGGCTTTGCAAACACAAAGTACAGTCAAGGAAATGTGTATTTTTTCCATGTGGCTATAAATTAGCTGGAGACAATGGGAAGGTGGATAAAAATAGCAGTCTTAGCCTAAGAGAGACTAGGGTTCACACCTTAGAATCCCATATCAATAAATTTGGATGGAATTCTGAAGAAAACTGGTAATCTTTGACAAATGTTAACCAAGACCAAAAAAAAGTGTCCTACAACATTCTTTGTAGAGCTGGGGCTTGGACTAAGAGTGGAAGGAGACAGACTAACAGTAGTATTTTCACAACCTTCTATTTTAGTCCACTAAAGAACTTTCAGGAAAGCAAGCCTTCTTCTCTTCTCATTCATATATGCATCCAGGTTGAAAAGGTAAATTACTTGCCCAATGGCAAGTGTAATCTGAGGACTCAACAGACCAATCCTCTGATTATCATCCCAGTGACAGTCACTGGCCCTAGGCTCTCAGTGTGACAGCAGCACTGCCCACTTGAAAGACACTTACTGGCCAGGCACTGTGCTGAGCATATTGTCTTCATTATCTCTTTTAGATCTCAATCAACTCTGTGACACATAAATCATTATTCCCATTTTAAAAGTAAAGCAACTAAAATGCATGAATACATTAACAAATCATAAAGCTGGGACTCAAGAGCAGCTCTGATTCCAGAGACTTGCTTTTAGCTACTATGCTAAAGTTTTTCTTAATATTCAAGAAGAAAAGCAACACCACAGCAACACAGGCAACTGCCATGTGAGAGGCACTCACACATCTTGGCTGAATGCTGAAAAAAGGCTTTAGTCACGTAGCAAATTAGTGGCAGAGCTGCACCTAGAAAGAAACCAGGTCTCCCACCGGCATTCTTCCCATGACCGCACTTGGCAACAATCTACTTTGGACCTAATTTAGACAGACGAAGTTGTCAAACTCACACTGAGAAGAGTTACAGAATGTCTGGCATGATGTTGAAATCTCCGGCCTCTGAGTTCAAACTTTCCAAACCTCATCTTTCCGGTATCCTGCCAGCCAGCGGGGCAGCTCAGATGGGAGCTGATCCTTTAAATGGCCTAATAATCAGACCTAGAAAAATCTAACAGTAGCTTCAGAAAGCTAGATAAATGAGAATATGGACCTGTGATGCAAAAATAAAGTCTTAACTGATGTTTAATTTTTCACATAAAATGAGCTCAGCAAAATAATAGGCAATGAAAACAGTTGGTAAAGAAAGCTCTAGTTTCACGCCAAACCTTAACATTACCTTAAATACAATTTCACATGGAAAAAAAAAAGTGTAGAAAAATGTGATTACACTGCAAAGAAAATGAAGGTATACAATGAGGAGACATTTGTCTTCTAGGAACTTAACTACGAGATAATTAAATTCAATGGAGTGTGTAATTACACAAAAACGAAACCCAACCTCCCTAGAAATTTCCTCTCTCCTACCTCAGGGGAATCAGCCAGACCCTGTGTTTTTTCTTGTTGGTATTTTCTGTATTCAACTAGTCACGATTTGTAACAAAAGATCCCAGTATTAGCCTTCAGATTGGTTTCACATCTCCTGGAGTTCCCATGTTGGGAAAGTCTGCTCTTGCTGGACGGAGCTTTGAGTACCTTCTAGTGAACAGAGGTGGCCGGAAGAAGGCGCCTTTCCCTGAGGCCTGTCATTCAGCCTGAGACTTTGACTCCCTAGAGGACAAAGGGTTGTCTCATTACAGGTGCTGAACTGATAAGAATGACCTCTTTTTAAAATATAAAGTTCCGATAAATCTCCTTAAAATGTTCATGGACAAAAAAAACTCTTTAACTGACAGAATTTATTTTTGAAAAGGCATATTCTATGATAATCTTGTTTCATAACAAGATTAGCTTATTACAACTGTAAAGAGATAAGAAGGGAATGCATTTTTCAGATTCCAGTTGGATTTTTTTACCCTCCCATAAACAATGTGGCCCACATACATTTATGTATTTAAAAAAATGAACTTCATGTACTTTTCCCTTTGTGTTCTTATCAGTATTTTGAGATTCAATATATGACATCTATGCTTTCCCTGAACGTGGTTACTTTGAGGTCATCTGTGACTTAAGAGCTGACAATATCCCAGCTATTTGTTTCCCATCTAAGTTTCCCATTCTCTGAGGAAGTGGCCATATTCAGTAACAGCCTCTTCCAGTGCACCGTGTGTGGTTACGTGACCGCAGTGTGCGGAAAACAGCAGACAGACATGGATGCTCCTCTCCCTGCCACATTCTTTCCCCCACTGACTCCTTTCCCTTCTAACGGTTTCTAAACAAAGAAAACTACGAATTGCAACAGGAGCTGCAATAACAACAAAAGCCTGGATGCCATTGTTCTTGCCTTGAATGTGTCACATTTGATGCCTTTTGCCAGGTGAAAGGTTGGTGAGATAATAAAAGAAGCATCAGGACAGCACACTCTATTTCTATATTTCCCTGATTTTCTTGATGGACAACATCAGAACGGTTTTGGGATTCTCCAGTCTGCTGCTCTCAAGCACTGGGTCTCAAGCACAGGGTTCAGAGGTCTTTCCCCAAAGCTTCCCCTCTTGTCGCTGCACCATTTGCTTCTCTGGGCCCTTACCTCAGGCAGAGCGCCATCACTGGGCAACGCCATTGCCCCCAGGGTAGCTGCTTTAAGGGTTTATTGGTTCCTCAAGAAACGGATTTTTTTTTTATATATAAATCCTTTTTTGGCATATACCTTACGATGTGGATGGAGAGTCCTCTAGAGTGAACGCTTACATGGACAGTAAACCCCATACAAATGAGGACTGACCTGTTGCATTTGTGAATGTACAACTACAATTAACGTTCATAATGGGTTCCCGCCTTTATCTCAGAATCCCACGGGGTTTGCAGATTAATTCAGTTGCAGAGTTAGGATCCTTAATGTGATCCTCTTTAGAGAAATAAAAAAGACCAGGAGGCTTTGGGCTTAAACTGTCAGAGTAAGAACAATAGATCTTAATGAAGTTCTTTTTGAATTGATGACTTTTTACTTCAATGCAGGAAGGTTTCATGAAGAATAAAGGAAAAGATTCCTTGTTCTGTTTGTGTACAAGCACCTATTTAATGACCATGGGACACAATATATCACAAAAGCTGGATTTCAATCTGAAGAGAGTAAGTAGTTAAGAGCCTCAGAGAGAGGTGATCTAACTGCATTGTTCTGCTCAGTTTTGGGGGTTTTTAATCCACTCCCTCTTCTCTAGAAATTGTACCCCTGTCTTTGCAGGCTCAGAAGACAAACTGTTCTCTGAGCTTTTAGCATGAAAAACCTAGTGCGGTTTTTTTTTCTCTTTTTTCCCTTTTTTTTTTTTAAATAAGAGAGAAATTAATAAGCAGAGCTACAAATATAGTGCTTGTTGAACAGATATCAACTGACTCTTTTTCAGAGAACAGGATGTCTGTGGGTTCCAAGCAATTTAACTTTCAGTGGCTCCCTGCATGCTCCTCCACTGCAGCATCTACATTTACCAGAACCACACAGGGAATTTCATATGCTACTGTGTGCTTTTATACCTATCAGTGTCTCCATTAACTAGTTTGCATTCATGAGCATCTTTAGCTAGAAATAAAATTTTCACATAGAATTTGAATGAGCTAAACATTAAATTTAAATGATTTAAAAACTAGATACCAAATGAATGTTTAACTACCTTTAAAGCACTTCATTCCTGGATACTTTTTCAAACATAGTAATTTTGTCCCTTAGTGTTTTCAGGTTCTTTAATACATTTTATTTTCTCTTTTGGCTATACTCACAAATTTGTAAAACTTCTGGTCAGAAAATGAGCATGTGGTTCTTTCAAATTCAAAATAAGTCCACTGTAGATTTTCAGTAGGAAGTATTAACATAAAAAATGATAAAAATCTGCATTTTTGCTTTTCTTTTTATTTATCTAATTTAAGTGTCTTAATGAGAAGTTTAAATCCGTTAAGCTTCGTAAATTTTGATGTCACTTTCAAGTTTTCTCTCCTTTTTTTTTTTCTTTAGCAGTACTGGGGATTGGACCAAAGGACTTCACACTGAGCTACATCCCCAGCCCATTTGTTAATTTTTCATTTTGAGACAGGGTCTTGCTAAGTCACTAAGTAGCCCCAGGCTGGCCTTAGACCTTGTGATGATTCTTCCTTAGCCTCCCAGAATGATGGGATTACTTTCAAATTTTCCCTGAAACATAAAACTGAAGGAGAAAAAGAGAAGAGGCAGATTTTAGAAACCAGCAATGTGCCATAATCTCTGGCTGCGCAGGGATGGAGGCCCAGCTGCCTTCCCAGTGCCCCCCTACGAGGTCGTCTGCTCTACTCCCTCCCCTCAACACACATTCTGAGCTTTCACTGGGTCCTCCTGTGAACTTTACCTGCCTAAATTACTTCACACACTTCATTCTTTATAACTTTCAAAACAACCCTTTGAGGTAGGAGTCTATTTTACAAATGACAAAACTGAGGTCTAGAAAGGCCTGTATACTTGTCCTGTGTACAGAGCAAATAAGTGGCAGAATGATCCTGTTTTCCAATGCAGTACAGCACCTCAGTTAGGGCAGGAGTGCACACAGGGAGCTCCATCCTCTCTGGAGGAAGCCGGAGACAGATAAGCTAGCAGAGATTCGGTGGGAGAAAGGAGAAAGGCCACCGGCTGAGCCCCGTAAGCGGAGGAGGAACCTGGAGATGACTGAGCCCAAGCCAAAGCTGCTTTCCTTTCATAGTCTCCTCCTCCTCTTTGTCTGTCCAAGCGCTACGTGTCCTTCAGCTCCAAGCTCAGCTTTCACTTTCTTCGTGAAAACTTTCGGCCCACCTCGTTCTTTTGAACTGCTAGAGCAATTATTTATTGGTTTATGAATAAGAATAGACTGCTTTTTGATATCCTTTTTCACTGAAAGGAGTTATAAATTCTGATATGTTTGCCCCTATTTGTGGCTCCACACAGCTAGCTTTTTTCCCTCATGCTTTTTATTTTCTTTCTTTCTTTCTTTCTTTCTTTCTTTCTTTCTTTCTTTCTTTCTTTCTTTCTTTCTTTTCTGGTACCAGGAATCCAATTTAGGACCTTGTGCTTGCCAGGCAGGGGCGGTGCCACTGAGCTACATCCCTGGCCCCTTATTATGTTTCTTATAGTGCCTTGGAGAATGCCCCAAAGATTGGACACATAATAGATTTTTAAATATTATTTGAAGGCTTTTAAAACTGACTGTTGCAAACATCCTAAGTGAATACCCCTTACTACTCTACAAGTATCATAAACATTAACAACTCAGAACATCAGAGGGAGATGAAGCAATCAATTTAATTACAGAAACATCTAATTATAAAGTATTATAAATAAATGAATATTTTCTATGGTGATCCAAACTGACCTGTCCATCTGAAAGATTTCTTTTTCTTTCTTTTTTTCTTCTTATTTTTAATATTGGTGTTCAAACTCAAGGCCTTGCATGCCCTAGACAAGTGCTCTACCTCTGAGCCTTATCCCCAGCCCTTTTTTAAATTTTATTTTGAGACAAGGTCTTGTTAAATTGCCAACTCTGGGCTTGAACTTGTGATCCTCCTGCCTCAGCCTCCCGAGTAGCTGGGATTACAGGCATGTGCTACTGTGCCCAGTTCACCTGACAGCTTTCCTGTCTCACCTCCTCTCAGTTCCCTCCTCCCCGCTTTTTCAACCAGACCTGCTCCAAGTTATGCAGAGCAGCCTTGCACAAGAGGAAATAAAGGACCTCAATATAGTGCCCAGTTTCAGGATAACAGATGATCTGGGGCTTTGTCTTCCCATGGGCCTGTAAGCGCTTAGAGGCCTCATTAGCATAGAACTCACTCTTCCAGTTGTGATCATCCTCACCTACAAGGAACAGGAAGGTGGTGTCAGACTTTCCACAGGAATGAAGCTCTTCTTGTCTTCCAAAGGGCTTTTCAGGGCATCCACAATGTCCATGATGCCATCTTTGGTAATCTTGACTTGATCCCTCATGATAGTCACAGGAGGAACAGATTCATCCTTATAGTGTATGGTTCCCCTGACAGCAGCTACAGATCCATTGATGATGACAGCAGCTGTGATGCCCTTCAGAAAAGAGGCCACGGCGAGGCATAGTTCACCCCCTTTGGAAGTCCCAGCAGCCCAATTCCTGGACCCTTGACTTCAGGGTAATTGAGCAGGTAGTTCTTGGTCTGTAATGCTTTCTTGGGGTCACATACTGCATTAGGAGCACATTGCAACCCAAGCCTTTCTGTGTCTCCAGCTCCTGTACAAGAGCTGAATGATACAAGGCACATTCTTCATGTTGGAAGAAGCAGAGGTGCATGATTATATGCCTGACTGCAATCCCAGGAAGAAGATGTCCAGGAAAGGGTTTCATGGGGAGGAATAAGGGCCCTCGGAGGAAGGATGGCCACTGGGAAGACTTAGAGGTTAAAGTTAAAGACAAAGCCTGAACATAGTCATAAAAGATCAGCGAGAGTTTAGCAGTAGGATAGGAGGGAAAGACATTCCATGTGGAAAAACGCCTCTGCAAAGTACAGCACGAGAGAAGTCAGGGACCTTCAGGGAATGTCACTCCATCAGAACAGCCATGGGAAAAACACACCTCTGCCCTGCTGGGATTGAAGCACTCCTGACACCACCAGGGAAAAATCTTCCTTCCCAAAGGAACCCAGATTGTTCGTGGATAGTCTCTCTTTTGTACTTAAGCAAGTTAGTTTGTCATCTCTGTGTTCTATGTCAGAAATAACCTGTTTATCAAGCAAAAAGACAAAGCTTAGATTATCTACAGATGATCTGAGTAAAAGATCTTAATCTATAAATTATACTTTTTTGAGACAGATTCTCACAAAGTTGCCCCAGCTGCCTCAACTTTGTAATCCTTGTGCTTCAGCCTCCCAAAATGCTAGGATGACAGGATTACCTGTGTGTGACAGTGTACCTGGCTTTGTATTTATTTTTATGGTCCTAGAGATTGAAACTAAGGCCTTCACATTGAGCTACATCCCCAGATCTTATTCTTATTTTCTATGTGAGACAGAGGATTGCTAAGTTACTAAAGTTCCCAGGCTGGAAATTGCAATACTCCTGCCTCAGCCTCCCAGAGAGCTGGGATTGCAGGCATGAACCACCATGCCCACATTATATTATTTTTTATGTTCTTTCTTTTATTTTTGTTTTTTTTCCCCATGTACACAATTCTGCATTTATTAAAATACAATCCTGTGACCATCTTCTGGAGCATCGTCATAACTCTCCAAACCCCAAATTCTGGCATGAATTTCTTGCAACTCAATTTTCAGTAGAACTTCATGTCAAGCAATAGAGCTCTCCTTAAATCATCATTTTTTTTTTAAGTTTTTTGAGATAAGGTCTCACTATGTAAACCAGGCTGATGGTTTTTCCCCTTTGTATCAAGTTTACTTATTTTTTCTTTCTCTTTTCAAAATTTTATTGGTACATTTTAGATATATATAATGATAACATTCATCATAAGGAATTTGTACCTTCACATGATATATCTTGCTTCTTTTTTCTCCATTCTCCTTCCCTCCCTTCAACCCCTCTTATCCTCCTTATTTACAAAAGCTTTGTTTCCTTTATTTTTTCTATTCTCTTTTTTGTCCCTTCCTTCCTTTCCCCCACCTCCTCCCTTGTTCCCCTTCTCATTTGAAAGTTTCTTCCCATTTCCCAATACCTAGTCTATATTTTGATCCTTATTTACACTTTGGGTTTCTCACACCAGAGAAACAATGCTATAAGCAAACATGTGTGTCAAATTTATTTCACTAAACAGTAGGGTCTCAAGGTGCATCCATTTAGCTAGAAACGTCTCAAATTTATCCATTTTTATGGCAGAGTGGTACTCCATTGTATTTTTAAAAACATTTTCTTCATCTCTTTGGTTGATGGGCATTTGGGCTGTTCCGGAGATTTAGCTATTGCAAACTATGCCCTTATAAACATGAGTATGCATATATTGCTGTGTTATGATGCTTTAAATAAATTTTTTTATTAAATTCTTTTATTGGTTTCATTGTAGGTATACAACACAATTACATTTCTCATTGGGAATTGTACCTTTACATAATGCATCTTGGTTCTTATTTTTTCCCCATTCCTAGCCCTCCCTTCACGCCCTCCACCCTTCCCTATTTACAGAGACTTTATTTCCATTTTTTCCATTTCTCATCATTTTTCCTTTCCCTTCTTTCCTTTCCCTTGCTCCTCCCACTACCCCTACCCCTTTGGACCTTTTTTTCCTATTTTACATTATCGATTATTCATTCTAATCATTGGTACATTTTAGGTATACAATAGAATGACATTCATCATTGGAAATTTGCACCTTTACATAGTCTCTCTTGGTTCTTATTTTTCACCCTTGCCCAGCGCTCCCTTCAACCCCTCCAGTCCTCCCTATTTACAAAGATTTTGTTCCTATTTTTCCATTTGCTCATATTAATCCCATTCCCTTCTATCCTTTCCCCTAGCCCTACCATTTCCTTCCCCTTTGACCCTTTTCTTCCTATTTCACATTACCTATTATACATTTAGTCCTTATTTACACTTTCAGTTTCTCACACCAGAGAAACTATTCGGTATTTACACATGTGTGTCCTATTTATTTCACATAAGAGTATTGCCTCCATGTGCATCCACTTAGCTATAAATGTCTCTAATTTCTCATTTTTTATGGCTGAGTAGTACTCCATTTTATTAAAAAAAAAAAACCCACATTTTCTTGGTCCAGTCTCCAGTTGATGGGCATTTGGGCTGTTTCCAAGTTTTAGCTATCACAAACTGTGCTGCTATGAACATGGGTGCACATATATCACTGTGGTATGATTCTTTTAATTCTTTGGGGAAGATCCCCAGCAGGGGAATAGTGGGGTCAAATGGGACTTCCAGTCCTAGTTCTTTGAGGTATTTCCATACTGATTTCCACAGTGCTTGCACCAGTCTACACTCCCACCAGCAGTGGAGCAGGGTCCCTCTTTCCCCACAGCCCTGCCAGCATTTGTTATTGGTTGATTTCATGATAGCAGCCATTCTTTCTGGAGTGAAGTGGAATCTCAGCATTGTTTTCATTTGCATCTCTCAAATGATCAGTGATGTTGAACAGTTTTTCATGTATTTATTTGGTATTTCTACTTCTTTGTCTGAGAAATGTCTGTTCATTTCAGATGCCCATTTTTGGATTGGGTCTTTCAATTTGGGAGGTCTGACCTTTTTAAGTTCTTTATAGATTTGAGATAGTAGATCTTTGTCTGAGGAAGAGCAGGTGAAGATTTTTTCCCACATTGTGGGTTGTCTCTTCACACTGCTGGTGGTTACTCTTGCTGCGCAGAAGTCTTTTAATAAGAAGAGATCCCACTTGTTTGTGCTAGTTCACAGGCAACTGAGGTTTTGTTCATAAAATCTTTTCCTACACCAATGTCTTCAAGGGTTCTACCTAACCTCTTTTCCAACTGGTTCAGAGTTTCTATTTTAATATTTAGATCTTTAATCCATTTTGATTTTAGTTTAGTGCATGGTGAGAGATATAGGTCTAGTTTTAATCTTTGGCAAGTTGAAGGCCAATTTTTCCAGCACCATTTATTGAAGAGGCTATCTTTCCTCCAGTGAGGGTGTTTGGCTCCTTTGTCGAAGATGACATGGCTGTGTGTCTCCGGCGTTGTGTCTGCATCTTCTAATCTGTTCCACTGGTCCTCAAGTCTGTTTTTTTGCCAGTACCATGCCGTTTTTATCACAGTAGCTTTGTAATATAGTTGCAGGTTGGGGATTGTGATCGCCCCTGCCATGTCTCTGTTACCTAGAATTGCTTTTGCTATTATGGGTTTCTTCTTGTTCCAAATGAATTTTTGGATTGTTCTCTCAAGGTCTATGAAGTATGCTGCTGGGATCTCAATTGGAATTGCATCAAATCTATATAGCAGTTTTAGAAGTATGGCCATTTTCACTATATTAATCCTTCCTACCCAGGAGCACGGGATGTCTGTCCATTTTCTGATATCATCTTCAATCTCTCTTCTCAGAGTGCCATAGTTTTCAGAGAAGAGGTCTTTGATTTCTTTAGTTAGGATGATTCCTAGGTATTTCAATTTTTTGGATGCTATTGTGAAAGGAATTATTTGCCCTATTTCTCTCTCAGTGAGTCTGTCATTGGTGGAGAGGAAAGCTGTTGATTTTTGTGTCCTGACCTTGTAACCAGCTACTTGACTGAATTTGGTTACTAAGTTTAGAACACTTTTGGTGGCATTCTTGGGGTCTTCTATATAGAGTATCATGTCATCTGCAAATAATGACAATTTGACTTCTTCATTTCCTATCTTTATTCCTTTTATTTCTTTCTCTTGTCTAATTGCCATGGCTAATGTTTCCAGAACTATATTGAACAAGAGTGGTGATAGTGGACCTCCTTGTCTTGTTCCTGCTTTGAGTGTGAAGGATTTCAGTTTTTGACCATTTAGTATGATATTGGCTGTTGGTTTTTCATAGATGGCTTCTATCAGTTTGAAGTAGAGACCATCTATTCCAATTTTTTGAAGGGTTTTTATCATAAATGCATGTTGGATTTTGTCAAATGCTTTTTCTGCGTCTATGGAGAAAATCATATGGTTTTTGTCCTTGGCTCTATTGATATAGTGTATTACATTGATTGATTTCCGTATATTGAACCATCCCTGCATCCCTGGGATGAATCCCACTTGATCAGGGTGTATGATCTTCTTGAGGATGTTCTGCATTGTATTTGCCAGTATCATATTAAGGATTTTTACATCTATGTTCACTAGTGAGATTGGCCTGTAGTTCTCTTTTTCAGTTGGGACTTTCTCTGCTTTGGGGATCAAGGTGATGCTTGGTTCCAGGAATGAAATTGTGAGTATTGCTTCCCTTTCAATTTCATTGAAAAGTTTCAACAGTAGTGGCAGCAGTTCCTCTCTAAATGTCTTGTAGAATTCAGCAGTGAAGCCATCAGGGCCCAGGCTTTTCTTAGTTGATAAGTTTTTAATTACATTTTCAATTTCATTGGTTAATATTGGGTCCCTCAGAATTTTTAGGTCTTCTTCGCTGAACTTTGGTAATTCATATGTATCTAGGAATCTATCCATTTCTTCTGTGTTGTCTATATTATTGGAGTATAGGTTCTAGAAGTAGGTATTGATGATCCTCTGGATTTCTGCTAGGTCTGTTGTAATTTCACCCTTTTCATTCCTAATTGCATGGATTTGGGCCTTTTCTTTCCTTTTTCTGATAAGGTTGGCTAAAGGTTTGTCAATTTTGTTGATTCTTTCAAAGAAACAACTCTTGGCTTCATTAATTTTTTGTATCATTCTCTTAGTCTCCATTGCATTGATTTCTCCTCTGATCTTTATAATTTCCTCCCTTGTATGAGCTTTGGGGTTGTCCTGCTCTTCTTTTTCTAGAAGCTTAAGGTTCAGCATCAGGTTGTTTAATTGAGCTCATTCTGTTTTCTTAATATGCATATTCACTGCTATGAATTTCCCTCATAAGACTCCTTTCACTGTGTCCCATAGATTCCGATATGTTGTATTGTCATTGTCATTTAATTGAAGGAACTGTCTGATTTCTTCTTTAATTTCTTCTGTGACCCATTGGTTATTCAGAAGAGTGTTGTTCAATTTCCACAGGTTTATGAAATTTTTTGAGTTTCCTTTGCTATGGATCTCCAATTTCATTGCACTATGGTCTGATAATATACAGGGGATAACTTCAATTCCTTTGCACTTACTTAAACATGTTCTATGTGTGAGTATGTGGTCTATTTTTGAGAATGACCCATGTGCAGCTGAGAAGAATGTGTATTCTGACTTTGTGGGGTGGAAGACTTTGTAAACATCTGTTAAGTTCATTTGTTCAAGAGTTCGATTGAGTTCTAGTATTTCATTACTTATTTTTAGTCTAGTTGATCTATCTATTTGTGACAGTGGGGTGTTGAGGTCCCCCACTACAATTTTATTAGTGCATATATGACTTTTCATGTCTGTCAGTATTTGTTTTATATAGTTGGGTGCACTAGTGTTTGGTGCATAGATATTTATGATTGTCATCTCTTCCTCTTGGATTGTTCCCTTTACAAGGATGTAGTGTCCTTCTTCATCTCTCTTAATCAGTGTTGGTTTGAAATCTACTTGATCTGTCAAGAGGATAGCTACTCTTGCTTTTTTTTAGGTTCCTGTTGCATGGAGTATTGTTTTCCACCCTTTAACTTTCAGTCTATGAGTTTCCTTTTGAATGAAGTGTGTTTCTTGTATGCAGCATATTGTTGGATTTTGCTTCTTGACCCATTCTGCCAGTCTATTTCTTTTGATTGGTGAATTGAGACCATTAACATTGATGGTTATAACTGAAATGTATTGACTTGTCATTGCCATGACTTTTTCTTTTTGTTGGGTTCTCCCCCTTCACATTTAATTTCTTGTCCTGCCAGATGGGTTCATTCTGCTTTGCTTCCTGGGGTTGTGATCCTCAATGTCTGTTCCTAGGATATTGTGTAAAATTCTTTGCAGTGGTGGTTTGGTATTCACAAAGTTCCTAAGGTGCTCTTTGTCATGAAAGTATCTTATTTCTCCATCCATTTTGAAAGATAGTTTTGCAGGGTACATCAACCTGGGTTGGAGGCTGTTTTCTTTTAGGGCTTGGAATATGTCACTCCAAGCTCTTCTTGCCTTGATGGTTTGTGTTGAGAAGTCTGCTGTGATTCTGATGGGCTTTCCTTTGTATGTGATTTGTTTCTTTTTTCTGACTGCTTGTAGAACTTTGTTCTTCTGTTGTGTTTCTGGAATCTTAACAATTATATGCCTATGTGTAGATTTTTTTTGATCAAGGCTATTTGGAGTCCTATATGCCTCACTTATCTGTCTGTCAAGCTCTTTTCCCCTGCTTGGGAAGTTTTCTTCCATTATTTCTGTGAAGAGGTTTTTATGTCATCTCCACTCTCTCCTGTTTCTTCATTGAGCCCAATCAGTCTTATGTTATTCTTCTTTGCATCATCTAGCAGGTGGTGGATTGATTTCTCATGTTCCCTTAGAATTTTGAAGCAATTTTTCTTTTCCTGGTCAGTAATCGCAATCTTATCTTCTATATCTGAAATTCTGTCCTCACATTGGCTCATTCTGCTGTGTAGACTTTCAGTGGAGTTTTTCATGTCCTGGAAATCTATTTGTATCTGTTTTATGGATTCCCTTTGTTTCTTATGTTGGGATTCCATCATGTTCCTGAGCTCCTCTCTAGATTTATTAATCATGTCTTGCACTAGGGGCACAATTTCTCCTGTTATCTGAGAAATTATTTCTGATTTCATTTTTTCCAGATCCCCTTTTGTTGCCAGTTCAGTGGGTCGAGGTGGTTGAGTATCAGAGTGTTCCATCTCATTTCCCTTTGGGGTTGCTGTAGGTGATCTGGAAGTCTGGTTTTGAGACTTATTTACGTGTTTTCTCATTTTGACTGGGGCGGGGGCCTGTTAGCGCCTGCATGGATTACCTCCTCTGAGCTGGGAGAGGTGGGACAGGGGCCAGGAGCAGCAGTAGGGATGGTGACCCAAAAGCCCTTTCCTGTGGGCTGGGAGCAGCAGGCGGGATGGTGACCAAGAAAGCCCTTCCTCTAGACCAGCAGCAGTGGGATGGTGGCTCAGAAGCCCCTCCCTCTGTGCTGGGAGCGGTGGGAGGAATGCTGGCCTGGAAACCCCCTCCTCTGGCCCAAGAGCAGCGGGACAGAAGGTGGCCCAAAAGCCCTTTCCTCTGGGCTGGGAGCAGTGGGAGGGATGGTGACCAGGAAGCCCTTCCTCTAGACCAGGAGCAATGGGATGGCAGCTCAGAAGCCCCTACCTCTGGGCCGGGAGCAGCGGGACTCAGTACCATGGTCTGGTGGTCTGGTGTCCTCTGCGTCTTTGTAGTGTGGAACCAGGTGGCTGCCTGTCTGCAAGGGGGTGATTCGGCGTCTTCTGCTCGACTGGGAACCTCGGTAGGGCGTGGGAAGACCTGCCTGTCTGCAGCGGGTTGATTCGGCATCTTCCATGGGACTCGGTACCTCAGTAGGGTGTGCACAGACCTGCCTGTTCTGGATGGGTAAAAGCCTTCCCGACTAAAGGAGAGACAGCTACAATAATCCTGCTTTAAATTCTTTCAGAAAGATATCAAGAAGGGAAATAGGTGGGTCAAATGGAACCTCTAGTTTTAGGTTTTTGTTTTGTTTTTGTTTTTGTTTTTGTTTTTTGGTACTGGGGATCGAATTCAGGTCCTTGAGCTTGCACAGCAGGAGGGGAAACAACTGAGCTAAATTCCTGGCCCCCTGTAGTTTTAGTTTTGTGAGGAATCTCCACACTGATTTCCACCATGTTTGCACCAGTCTACACTTCCACCAACAGTGGAGAAGGGTTCCTTTTTCCCCACATACCCACCAGCATTTGTTATTGCTTGATTTCTTGATAACAAGCCATTCTTTCTGGAGGAACATGGAATCTCAGTGTTGCTTTAATTTACATCTCTCGAATGACCAGTGATACTGAACATTTTATCATAAATTTATTTGCCATTTCTACTTCTTCATCTGAAAACTGTCTCTTCATTTCAGATGCCCATTTTTGGATTGGGTCTTTAAATTTAGGAGATCTAATTGTTTTTAGTTCTTTTTTTTTTGTACCAGGTATCGAACTCAGGACTTTGTGCTTGTGAGGCAGGCACTGGTGCCACTGAGCTAAATACCCAGCCCTTGAGATCTTTATATATTCTAGATATTAGTCCTTCATTTGAGGAACAGCTGGCAAAACTTTTTTCCACTTTGTGAGTTGTCTCTTCACTCTGTTGGTGATTTCTTTTGCTGTGCAGGAGCTTCTCAATAAGATGAGATCCTAGTTGTTGATTCTTTGAAAATAGTTTCTGTGCGATCAGGGTTTTGTTCATAAAGTCTCTGCCTACACCAATGTCTTCAAGAGTTCTACCTATTCTAAACTTCAGCAAATTTTGTGTTTTTGTTTTAATATTTAATATGTAATATTTGATCCACTTTGATTTTAATTTAGTGTACGGTGAAAGATATGGGTATAGTTTCAATCTTCAGCATGTGGAAAGCCAATTTTTCCAGCATTATTTATTAGAGGCTATCTTTCTTCCATTGAAGGTGTTTGGTTCCTTTGTCAAAGATAAGGTAGGTGAGTGTGTTTGGAGTTGTTTCTGCATCTTCTAATCTGTGCCATTGATCTTCAGGTCTGTTGTTTTGTTTCATTTTGGATTTTTTGCCAGTACCAGAATGCAGCAAATTATCAAGAAGATTTTACACTGTGACCAAGTAGAATTCATCCCAAGGATGCTGCTGTACATCCAGCACATGACTCAGTGGTTTGTTTGCTTCCCCCATCTGCCAACATGGTCAAGGATATGCCTCAGCTTAAATGGTTACCACACTCCAGGGTGCACAACAGAGGGGCCTCTAGAGCAGGAAAGGGGGACTCCTCACAAACTCACTAGACTGTAGAGCTAGGCAGAGGATGTAGTGACTTGGGGTGCACAGAGGGACACAGAAATTGAGAGCAGCTGGAATGAAGACAGCCCTAGGGCAGACAATACTGACCAAACGATGCCAGCAGGTGGAGTGAGGCAGAACTCAGTATTCACACACAAAAACATGAACATGGAAAAAGTACAGGATTTAGTAGTGACTCATTATCCCTGCCAGTATCTGATAGATTCTAGTACTACAGAATATGAAAAGAAATAATTCATTCAAAAAGATGAATAATTTTTTTGGACTCATTTCTCTTTTTCTTCATTGGTTTTTTTAGAGGGCTTAGGGTCTTTTTCTACTTTTTGCTTTTTTCTTTTTTTGCTGTTTTTTTATTTTTCCTTCTTTTTCTTGTTTGTTCATTTCTGTTATTTTTATTAAATTTTACTAATTTTCTCTTTATCATTACTAGGATCCTTTAACACACTTTTCTCTCATCTTCCTTTTCTTTCTTTTTAAAATTTTACTTCTTTCTTTTTGTCCTTTCCCATGTCCTCCATTTTAATTAGTATTAATATTAAGCTTTATTAATATTTAAATAATTAGTACACTATGATATTATTGTTTTATTCTTTTCTATTGTTTTTTGAGGGGGGAGGGCACCAGGGATCAAACTCAGGACCTTGTTCTTGCAAGGCAGGTGGCAGAACCACTGAGCTAAATCCCCAGCCCTATTCTCTTCTATTGTTAATGGTGGTCTAGTTGTTGCATTTAGTAGATATTTATTATACATCAATATTTGGATTGTTTTTGTTTTTGTCACCAAGAATCAAACTCAGGGCCTCACGCTTGCCAGGCAGGCACTGCACCACTGAGCTACATCCCTGTTTTTGTGTCTACATTATTGCAGATCTCTTTTCTGTTGTTAAGGGTAATACAGTGGTAACTTTCATGTCAATATCCAGTTTGTCTTTGACTATATTATTGTTGAAGATTTCATTGCAATTGCCAGAGTAGCATAGCCATTACTGGTAAGAGATTTTTATTAGATGCCAATATCTGGTTTATATTTGTGTCACCACAATATTGCAGTTCATTTCCAAAGAACTGGATGCTGGACCAATTACACTGCACATCCCTCTCTCCAAAATAACAGAGGTGGTTGGATTTTAAGAAAGAGATGTGTCCAAGCCTGGAGTGCATCACTTGAAAACAGACAATAAGAACTCCATACTAGCAACAAAGTTTTCCATTATAATTAACCCTCAATCCATGCACACAACAACAATATGAGAAAATAAGTCAACAAAATGTCTCCTAAAACCCTCAACTCACTCAAAGCTAATCATGGAGCATAAATGAGAAGGAAGTCAAAAGCCAAACAGCTGAATTATGTGAAGTGACAAAAGAGGAAACAAAAAAAGTGGATCAATAAAGTGCTCAATGAGCTCAAAGACAATATAACTGAACAGATATTGGACTTAACAAAAAAGATTGGCAACCCTACAGAAGACATTATAAAAAAGCTAGCTGAGCTATACCAGTCATAGTGACCCACACCTGTAATCCCAACACTTGGGAGGCTCAAACAGGAAGATCAGGCCAGCCTGAGTTATATAATGAGTGCAAGGCCATCCTAAACTAAAACAAACAAACAAAAAAAACCAAAATGTAGCTGAGCTATACAAAATTATACAAAATACAAATGATCATTTTAGCAAAAAATTAGAGTCCACAAAAATGTACCAAACAATAACCCAAAAGACAAAAATTCTATGGAAAGTATGGCAGCAGAAATGACCCATATGAAGACAGAGTATCAGAACTAGAAAATAGGGCTGATCAGATAACTATATACTCAGATACTTTTAACAACAAGGGAACATGGTAAATAGATCCAACTCCTGCTAGATAATGCAAATACTTATCTGAGATTAATTGGAATTAGTGGAAAAAAAGAAACAGAAGACAGCACAAATGGTATAAAATACCTATTTACAGAAATAATTGCAGGAAACTTGCCAAGTATGGGGAAAGAAATTAACATACTGATAAGTAAGCATATAAAACCCCAAATAGCCATGATCATAAAAGAACTTTTCCATGACACATGACAGTCAAGATCTCAGAAGTCCAACAGAAAGATAAGAGTATTGAAATCTATTAGAGAAATGCAATAAATCACTTATAAAAATAGACTCATTAGAATTATAGCAGACTTCTCAACACAAACCTTAAAGATCAGGAGAATATTAAATACTTTAAGCCCTTAAAAAAATTATCTTTCAAAACTGAAGGAGAAATAAGGTCTTTCTATGGCAAAGAACATTCTAAGAAACTCATGACTACCAATATACCGCTTTAAAAAATTCTCACGTGTATCCTGTAAAAAAGCAATGAGGCCAACAATGCCAAAAAGTCTAGTGGAGGGTCAGCCAGATTTAGCTCAGCAGCACCGTGCCTGCCTTGAAGGACAGGTCCAGTGTTCCATCCCCTGTACCAAAAAAAAAGTCTAGTGAAGTGAATGAGCAGTTAAGCAGAAGGGGAAAAAGTGAATCAACAACAGGAAAACAGTGTAATCACAGGAATGTCAGTATTACCATAATAACTCTCAATGTGAATTGCCTTTACTCACCAATCAAAAGACACCAATTAGAGGCTGGGGATTTAGCTCAGTGGCACAGCGCCTGCCTGATAAGTGTAAGGTCCTAAATTTGATCTCTGGTACAAAAAAAAAAGTAAAAAAGTAAAAAAGGCACAGATTGGAAGAATCAATCAAAAAATAAAACCCAGCAGTATGCTGTGAACAAGAAACACACTTAATCCAAAAAGAACATTATGGACTAAAATCAAAGGTCTGAAAACAATACTCTATGAAAACAGAACCTGTAAGAAGCTGGAGAAGGTATGCTATTTTCACACAAGGTGGATGTCAAGTTAAAACTAATCAGAAGAAGCAAACCAGGTCAGTACATATTGACTAAAGGAATAATTAAACAGGAAGAGATAACAATTATAACTATACATGCACCAAACACTTGCACACCCAACTTGATAAAACAAATACTATTGGACATAAAAGATCAGATAAAGATCAAGAAAATTGTAGTTGGAGCCTCAATACACCACTGTCACAAATAGATTGACTAGGTCAAAATCAACAAAGAAATACCTAAAGTGAACCACACCTTTGAACAAATGGATTTAATAGTTATCTACAGTGTTCCACCCAACAACAGAATACACATTCTTCTGAACAGCACATGGAACTTTCTCCAAAATAAATCACATACTCACTCATAAAGTATGTTTAAATGAATACAAAAGAATTGAAATTATCTCATGCATATTATCAGATCAAAGAGCAATGAAACTGGAATTCAATGGAAAAGAAACCAGAAAAATTACACAAACACATGGAAATTAAAAAACATACTCTTGAATAACCATTGAGTCATAGTAAAAGTCAAGAGAAAATTAGATAGTTTATTCCTAGAATCAATTGATAAAGCCATACCAACATAGCAGAACCTACAGGACTCAATGAATGCAGTCCTAAGAAGGAAGTTTATAACTATGAATTCCCATATCAGAAAATCAGAGTGAGCTCAAGTAAATAACCTAATCACATACCTCAAGGTCCCAGAGAATCAAGAATAATCCAAATACAAATCTAATACAAAGAAGGAATTATAATGATCAGAGTAGAAATTAATGAAATTGAGGCTTAACAATCAATACAAAGAATCAATGAATCAAAGATATGGGTTCACCAGGGCCAGGAATTTAGCTCAGTAGTTTCACCACCTGCCTCATAAGCACAAGATCCTGAGTTTGATCCCCGGTACAAAAAAAAAAAGATATGGGTTCATCAAAAGAATAAACAAAATAGATAAACTCTTACTAAATCTTACTAAAAAAAAACAAAACCAAAAAAGAAAAGATCCATATCAATACAATCAGAAATTAAAAATGTGAAATCACAAAGGACACCACTAAAATCCAGATTATTAGTAACTTCTTCTAAAAAAAAATCTGTACTCCAATAAATCAAAAATAAATGGATTCCTGGATACACATGAATTACCAAAACGGAACCAAGAAGATCTGAATAACCCAATAACAGGTAATGAAATTGAGGCAATAATAATTTTTTTTAAAAAAAACCCTACCAACTAATAAAAGCCCAGGAAACCATGAATTCATCACTGAATTCTACAAGAACTTCAGGTAAGATCTAACATGAATACTTCTCAAACTCTTTAATAAAATTGGAAAGAAAGAAGTACTCCCAAAGTCATTCCTGGAAGCTAGAATTACCCAGATTCTAAAACCAGAAAACAATACAACCAAAAAAGTAAACTAAAGTCCAAACTCTTTGATGAACATAGCTGTCAAAATCCTGAACAAGATACTGGCAAAGAGAATGTAACAAATCATTTAAAAAGTCATACAATGTGACAAAGTAGACTTCATCCCAGGGATGCAAGGATGGTTCAACACATACAAGTCAATAAATGTAATATATCACATAAAAAGAAGCAGGGATAAAAATCACATGTTCATCTCAATACATGTAGAAAAAGCCTTTGACTAAATCCAACCTCCCTTCATGTTAAAAATCCTGAAGAAAATAGGTATAGAAAGAACTTATCTCAATCTGGTAAGAGTCATTCATGAAAAACTTAACTGTAAACATCACGCTAAATGAGGAAAAGATGAAAATATTTTCATTAAAATCAGGAACAAGACAAGGATATTCATGACTCCTTTCAATATAGTACTATAGTACTCGAAACCTTAGCCAGAGCAGTCAGGCAAGAGAAAGAAATAAGAGGGATATATATAGGAAAGAAAGAAGTCAAACTGTCCTTATTCACAGACAACATGATCCTTTACATACGTAACCAAAAAAATTTCACCCAAAGACTCCTAGAACTAATAAATTCAGCAAGGTAGAAAGATACAAAATTAACACACAAATACTGATAGCACTCCTATACACCAATAATGAACCTACTGAGAAAGAAATTAGGAAAATAATGCCATTTACAATAGCTTCAAGAAAAGTTAAACCCTTAGGAATTAATCAGGGATGGAAATGTAGCTCAGTGGTAGAGTGCTTGCCTTACATATGTGAGGCCTTGGGTTCAATCCTCCATACTGGAAAAAAAAAGTAGAGGAGTTCATCTAACAAAGTAAAGTAGAAGATTTCTATAATAAAACCTATGGTATAGTACTCTGGAAAAGGAGATTGAAGAGGATATCAAATAATGGAAAGCTATTTCCTGTTTCTGGACTACCTTCTTGCCCCTGTGACTGTGTGTGTTATCTCTAACACTTACTTATATTATGAAGCAAAGGTGGCCTTACTAGAAGTCCATTTGTAAGTAGACCATTCAGATCATATCACCACTACATTGTCAGTTGTATTTTTTTTTCCTTAAATTCTTTTATGGTACATTTTAGGTATAAAATACATTTACATTTATCAGTGGGTGCTTGTACCTGTACATGATGTATCTTCGTTCTTACTTTTTTCCCCATTACCTGTGCACCCTTCAACCCCTCCACCCTTCCCTATTTACATAGACTTCTTTTCCATTTTTTTTTCTTTTCACATAATTTTCCTTCCCCTTCTTTCCTTTCCCCTTCCCCTCCCACCACCCCTACCACTTTGGACCTTTTCTTCCTATTTCAAGTTACCAATTATTTGTTTTAACCATAACTGAAAGTGTCAGTTGTATTTTTTAAAAAAAATATGTGACTAAAAAGAGAAAACTTATTAAATAACTATTTTAGAGCATTTTTCTGTTTAGATATTTCTGGTATTTAGATTCTGGTAAAATCGCTGTTTATCATGACCATGCTATTAGACTGAATCATATTACCTAAAAGAATATATTGTATAAACTAGTACAACCACAGCAGAAATAAGTATGGAAAGACCTCAAAAAACTAAAACTAGAAATTCCATTTGACCCAGCTATTCTTCTTCTAGGTCTCTTCCCAAAAGAGTTAAAAATCATCATATTACAGTAATAAAATGTGATAGTAAACTATTGTGTCAACTTGAGTAAGAAATGTCCGACTGCCTGGATTGGCATAGTTCTTCAAAGATTTGATGAAGAAAAGACTCACCCTACATGTGCGTGGCACCAACCAATAGGCTTGTTGTCTGAATGGAATAAAATGGAACAAAGAAGGAAGTCTTGCTTCTGTTTCTTCAGAGGAGCTCCAGTCTTTGCCTTCATCTTGGATGCTGATCTCCTGGATTCCAGCACAAACCCTTCAACCTTCCATCACAGACTCTTCGGCCTCCTTATATGGACTCACACAGGTCTCTACAGTGAGCTCTAGATCTTCCATCTTTGACTGGATCTTTCAGATCTCCCGCGTGCAGACAATCCTTTTGCACTCTTCCACACCTGATTCTGCATATGGTCATTGTAAGCCTAGCTTATAAATCCTTATGTATTTATATATCTTTTATTAAATCTCTTTCTCTGGTGAATGCTGACTGATACATACATGCATATCCATATTTATAGCAGCACAGTTCATAATAGCTAAATCTTTGAAGCAGCCTATACGTCCATCAAAAGATGAGTGGACAAAGAACATGTGGTATTTATAAGCAATGGAGTACTACTCTGCCATAACAATAAACCTGAGGGATTTGTAGGAAAATGGATGCACCTTGAGACTATGATGTTAAATGAAATATATCAAACACACAAGCTTACATATCCATGGTTTCTTTTATATGAGGAACCTAAAGTATGAATAAAGAGCAAAATAACAGATAATAGGAAGTAGGGTGATAGAGCTTTCTCAAATGGGAAAGGATCAAGAGATCAAGCGAGGGAAGAGAGGGAAAGGGGATAAAAAAGGAATCAAGATAAGTTTTGCACATGCACCAACCCCACACAAGGAATGTAAACATTGTCTACTGCACACATGTACTAATAAAAAAAGAATATGTTGAGAAATAGCAGTCTTGTGAGTCCCAGAACAGGATCCCAAGAAATAGCAATAAATGGAGTTATGAATAAAACCACAAATGAATCATTTAAGGTAAGAAACTGGTAGAAATCAGTTTCAGAAATTTCTATCAGTTATAGAAATCAGTGGGAGAGGGTTTCAAAGTCTTCTTGGATCACAGTGTCCAAATTCATTAGTGAGTGTCCATGAGTTTTAGCATTGTGGTGGCCAGGGTAACATTTACCCAAACCATTTCTTGTCGAATTTTAGAGCCAGAAGCAGGGCTGCTATGGGAAAAGAAGACAATTCTTATAAGAAACATCCCTAAATGGGAGGAAGAGTGACTGTACCACAGCCAATGGTGATGGAAGGAAGGGCAGCTGTTCTCAGGTGGTAACAACTCAAAAATGTTCCCAGGTGAAGGTAAATTGCAAGCAAAAAGTAAGAGGCCAGAGATGCCTAATAGGGAGGATAGGTTGATTTAAACAAGTTCTTGAAGGAATAGATGCATTGGTTAGGATTGAGCTAAAAGCACAAGTTGCACTTCTTCATACATATTTGTTCCACGATTAGAATGTAAACTCCCTATGTCAGATTCTTATGTAAAGTGTATTTTTGGAGCTCCATGGAACTCAACCATAGCAGGAATTTAATGAATGTGTGATGGTTTATTAAAGGAGTTCTCCTTACCTAATCAAGATGATAACCTCTTCAGTTTCTTTGAGTTCAAAGTTAACAAATTTGAAATAAATCCAAGTCTAAATGGTCTTGATTTCTACCATTTTTTATAATGCTGGCTATAAATGCTGTGAGTTCTGACTTGGCATTTATGTTAATGATAAGCATTAAGGAGATATCAAACATTTGGATTGGTGCAAACAAGTCTTATCTTCTGATGAAGTTGTTAAATGGATCTTGTATGTAAATAGTGTTTTATTTATGTCAAAATGTATATACCTAGGGCCAGGGATTTAGCTCAGTGGTTCCACCTCAAAAGTGCAAGGACCCAAGTTTGATCCCTGGTACCAAGAAAACTGTATATACCTCGTCAGATTTCCACAAGCTTTTAAAAAAAAAATTTATTTTATTGGTACATTTTAGGTATACAATATAATGACATTCATCACTGGAAATTTGCACCTTTATATAATCTCTCTTGGTTCTTACTTTTTCCCCCTTCCTCTGCCCTCCCATGGGTGTCAGGATGGCTGAGCAGTCTAAGGCACCAGACTCAAGGTGCACACCTCCACAAGCCTTTATAAAAACCAAGACTTTCCTAAGAATTGGAGCAGCACTGCCCATACCCAGATGAAGAACCCCACAGTGCTTGTGAGATAAATAGCTAAACTGGGGAATGTTTATCATGAGTGCTCCATCTTAGAGCAGATGATTCGGAGTACTGCAACAGGTAGTAGCATAACCAATAGATGGCTTTCTGGCTATTGTGCTTTGTGCCCAACTCTTCAAATGGCTTCACTTTTTTTCAGATTTCATTGTTTTATCCTTTTTTAAATTAAATTCTTCCAAAGCAAACAGGTCTATCCAGTGAAACCACTAAAAACCAGGGATGGTGGCTCATGCCTGTAATCCCAGGCCTTGGGAGGCTGAGGCAGTAGGATCCCTGTGAGTTCAAGGCCAGCCTGGGCTACACAGTGAGACCTTGTCTCAAAAAACAAAACAAGGAGAAAGAGAGATACAGAGAGAGAGAGACAGAGAAAGAGAGAGAGAGAGTGCATGCGAGAGAGATCCTCTACAGCTCTTATCTACTCAGAAACCATAATGAATGATCAAAAACAAGTTTTTGGAATGGCGATATGTACCAAGTGGGAAATTTTTCATCATCCCTTCCTCCTCCATGATTGATTTTCACTGGTTGCAACCAGAAGACCCCCTAACAATGAGTAGCCCCTACCTGAGAGTGCTTCTATGCCTGATGGATAGTGTGTTCAAATTTGACATGGCCTTTGTTAAAATATAAGCTGCTTTTTCATACCTCAAGGGAGTTATCAGTTTTGTTCTGCTTACTTTACAGTTTTTCACAGTGGCATAGGAAGGAAATGTTTTTTCCTTTAAGAAGTTGAAATGACTTTGTTTTCTGGTTTCCATTTTAACTCTTAAAACTGAAGTGGATGAAGTACTGAGGGATGATAATTTTATATGCAGAGTAATTTGAAAGGAGATTAATATGTTCTCCTAGGTCAACAGAAACCTCATTTATTGTCTCAGAAGTATATTTAAAAGAGTAAATGTTTTCTGAAATTAGAAATTCTATATGTCTCAGCTATCCCCCAACTCAGTTTCTTCCCCAAAAAGCTTACTACATACATACCAATGTTTATAGCAGCACAGTTCAAGATAGCTAAATCCTGGAAGCAGCCTGTGCACCCATCAACAGATGACTGAAGAAAGAAAATATGGTATCTATATATAATGAAATATTATTTGGCTATAAAGAATGACAAATTTGAGACATAGGAAAATGGAAGCACCTGGAAAATATAATTGTGGGTGAACTGAACAAGATACACAAACTTAAATACCATATGGTATCTCTCATTTTGGTGAGGTAAAGTAAAAACAAGAGAATAAAGGATGGATAGAAGGGGAAAAGGGAAGGGACCTCTTGTATTGGGAAGTGGATGAAGGGAAAAAGCATGAGGGTTGAGGAGGGGAAATAAGTAGAATAAAGTTATGTCATGAAGAGATATCTAATAAGCTCAATTAGTGCAAATATTGTATCCCATAACATGAACTATGGGGCCACCATACCACCACCCGAAGCACAGAGGAGTAGAGCTGCCCCCAGTGCCAAGGAGGTGAACCATGTGGGCACCATAAGCACACATCTCCCCGCCCCCACTGCAATGAGAAGACACAGAAAAAAGTCTCAAAGCCAGACTTCCAGATCAACTACATCAACCCCAAAGGGAAATGAGATGAAAAATCTGATACTCAACCACCTGGACTCCCTGAACTGGCAATGAAAGAGGATCTGGAAAAAATGAAATCAGAACTAATTTATCACATAACAGCAGAGATTGTGCCCAAAGTGCAAGACATGATTAAAAAAATAGAGGAGCTGGGGAACATAATGGAATCCCAACATAGGATACAAATTGAATCCATAAAACAGATGCAAACAGATTTCCAGGAGATTAAAACCTCCATTGAAAATTTACACACCAGAATGAGACAATGTGAGGACAGAATTTCAGATATAGAAGATAAGATTGCAATTAGTGACCAGGAAAAGAAAAATTGCTTTAAAATAGTAAGGGGCGATGAGAAATAAATCCAGCAGCTGCTAGATGATGCAAAAAAGAATAAGAGAAGACTGACTGGAGTCAATGAAGACTCAGGAGAGAGTGCAGGTTACAAGAAAAAACTGTTCACAGAAGTGATGGCAGAAAAATTCCCAAGCAGGGGAAAAGAACTTGACATAGAGATAAGTGAGGCATATAGAACTCCAACAAGTCTTGATCAAAAAATATCTACACATAGGCATATAATAGTAAAAATTCCAGAAATCCAACAGAAGAACAAAATTCTACAAGCAGTCAGAGAAAAGAAAGAAATCGCATACACAGGAAAGCCCATCAGTATCATAGCAGACTTCTCAAACGCAAACCCTCAAGGCAAGAAGAGCTTAGAGTGACGTATTCCAAGCCCTACAGGAAAACAATCTCCAACCCAGACTGATGTACACTGAAAAATTATTTTTCAAAATTGATGGAGAAATAAGACACTTTCATGACAAAGAGCACATTGAAAACTTCATGAATACCAAACCAGCACTCCAAAAAATTTTAGAAAACATCCTAGGAACAGACAATGAGTATAACAGCCACAGGAAGCCCAGCAGAATGAATCCACCAGGCATGACAAGAAATTAAAAGCAAAGGGGGAAAATCCAACAAAAAGAAAAAGTCATGACAATGATAAGTCAATACATATCAATTATAACCATCAATGTTAATGGTCTCAATTCACCAATCAAAAGAAATAGACTGACAGAATGGGTCAAGAAGCAAGATCCAACAATATGCTGCATATAAGAAACACACTTAATTCAAAAAGAAACTCATAGACTGAAAGTTAAAGGGTGGAAAACAATATTCCATGAAACAGTAGCCAAAAAAAAGCAGGAGTAGCTATCCTCTTTGCAGATCAAGTTGATTTCAACCAACACTGATTTTTAAAATTTTTAAATTTTTAAATTCCTTTATCGGTACATTGTAGGTATAAAACACATTTCATTTCTCATTGGGAACTTGTACCTTTACATGATGCATCTTGGTTCTTATTTTTTCCCCATTCCTAACTGTAGGGAACAGGGGAAGGGGATGTTACCAGAACCTCTGCAGTAAGTCCTAGTCTCCTGTGAGCCACGGCAGCACAGGGCAAATTACAGGAAAGGCAGACAAATGAGACTGAGAAGAAGCTGAGCTTTGGGTCTGATCAGTGCTGCTCTGGGCGGCAAAGACAAAAATCCTCTAGCTTGCAGCACCTTTTATTCAGTACATGGGGAAACAAATGTAACAAGTGAAATGCAGAGTTCAGTACTTCACATTGGGATAAACAAGGTGTAACAAAAAGCTGGGGGGCAGTGGAAATCTAAGAACAATGAGGAATTATGCAGATGAAGATTTGGTTCCTACCTGTCTCCCACAGGTGTGGTCTTGTCCTGGAGATTGCAGCATGGGGGGGGGGGGGATCACTGAGGTCTCAGTTGTGACCAGAGGCCAAAATGC
The DNA here is from genome assembly GCF_053883595.1 of Heterocephalus glaber. Taxonomy (NCBI): domain Eukaryota; kingdom Metazoa; phylum Chordata; class Mammalia; order Rodentia; family Bathyergidae; genus Heterocephalus; species Heterocephalus glaber. The sequence goes on from NW_028258344.1 coordinate 13,987,020, forward strand.
AATTATGTCTGGAATGTCCTAGCTGGTCTGTAGGCAGGAGAACTAGGCCTACTCAAATGATTTTTCCCTAGAATTATGTAGCATTGCTCCCAACACCTAACCCTCCCTTCACCCCCTCCAACTTCCCTATTTGCAAAGACATTGTTTCCATTTTTGCCATTTCTCTTCATTTTTCCTTTCCCTTTTATCCTTTCCCCTTCCCCTCCCACTAGCCCTACCCCTTTGCACCTTTTCTTCCTATTTTGCATTATCAATTATTCATTCTAATCATTGGTACATTTTAGGTATACAATATAATGACATTCAGAATTGGAAATTTGCAATTTTATGTAATCTCTCTTGGTTCTTATTTTTCACCCTTGCCCAGCCCTCCCTTCAACCCCTCCATCCTTCCCTATTTACAAAGATTTTGTTTCCATTTTTCCATTTTTTCATTTTAATTCCATTCCCTTCTTTCTTTTTCCCTACCCCTTCCACTTGCCCTTCCCCTTTGACCCTTTACTTCCTATTTCACATTATCTATTGTATGTTTTAGTCTTTATTTACCCTTTCAGTTCCTCACACTAGAGAAACCATTCGGTATTTATACAAGTGTGTTCTATTTATTTCACTTAAGAGGATCATCTCAATGTGCATTCATTTAGCTATAAATGTCTCTAATTTCTCATTTTGATGACTGAGTAGTACTCCATTTTATTAAAAAAAAAAAACACCACATTTTCTTTATCCAGTTTCCAGTTAATGGGCATTTGGGCTGCTTCCAAGCTTTAGCTATTACAAATTGTGCTGCTATGAGCATGGGTGCACATATATCACTGTGGTATGATTCTTTTAATTCTTTGGGAAAGATACCCAGCAGGGGAATAGCTGGGTCAAATGGGACCTCCAGTCCTAGTCCTTTGAGGTATCTCCATACTGATTTCCACAGTGCTTGCACCAGTCTACATTCCCACTAGCAGTGGACTAGGGTTTCTCTTTCTCCAAAGCCCTGCCAGCATTTATTATTGGTTGATTTCATGATAGCAGCCTTTCTTTCTGGAGTGAGGTGAAATCTCAGCATTGTTTTCATTTGCATCTTTCAAATGACCAGTGATGTTGAACATATTTTCATGTATTTATTTGCTATTTCTACTTCTTTGTCTGAGAAATGTCTGTTCATTTCAGATGCCCATTTTCAGATTGGGTCTTTCAATTTGGGAGGTCGGACCTTTTTAAGTTCTTTGTAGATTTGAGATAGTAGACCTTTGTCTAAGGAATAGCAGGTGAAGATTTTTTTCCCACATTGTGAGTTGTATCTTCACACTGCTGGTGATTTCTCTTGCTGTGCAGAAGCTTTTTAAAAAGAAGAGATCCCACTTGTTGATTGTTTGCTCTAGTTCACAGGCAACTGAGGTTTTCTTCATAAAATTTTTTGCTACACCCATGTCTTCAAGAATTCTACCTAACCTCTTTTCCAGCCAGTTCAGCGTTTCTATTTTAATATTTAGATCTTTAATCCATTTCGATTTTAGTTTAGTGCATGGCAAGAGATATAGATCTAGTTTTAATATTTGGCAAGTTGAAACCCAATTTTTCCAGCACCATCTATTAAAGAGGCTATCTTTCCTCTAGTGAGGGTGTTTGGCTCCTTTATCAAAGATGAGATGGCTGAGTGTCTGGTGTTGTTACTGAATCTTCTAATCTGTTCCATGGGTCCTCAGGTCTGTTTCTTTGCCAGTACCATGCTGTTTTTATCACAGTAGCTTTGTAGTATATTTTCAAGTTGGGGATTGTGATAGCCCCTGCCATGTCTCTGTTACCTAGAATTGCTTTTACTATTCTGAGTCTCTTCTTGTTCCAAGTGAATTTTTGAATTGTTTTCTCAAGATCCGTGAAGGATGCTGCTGGGATCTGAATTGGAATTGCATTGAATCTATATAGCAGTTTTGGAAGTATGGCCATTTTCACTATGTTGACACTTCCTACCCAAGAGCAAGGGATGTCTTTCCATTTTCTAATATCGTCTTCACTCTCTCTTTTCAGAGTGCTATAGTTTTCAGAGAAGAGGTCTTTGATTTCTTTTGTTAGGTTGATTCCTGAGTATTTCAGTTTTTTGGATGCTATTGTGAAAGGAAGTCTTTGCCCTATTTCTCTCTCAGTGAGTCTGTTGTTTGTGTAGAGGAAACCTATCGATTGTTGTGTGTTGACTTTATATGCAGCTACTTTACTGAATTTTGTTATTAAGTCTAGAAGACTTTTGATGGAGTTCTTGGGGTCTTCTATATACACTATCATGTCATCTGCAAATAATGACAATGTGACTTCTTCATTTCCTATCTTTATTCCTTTTATTTCTTTCTCTTGTCTAATTGTCGTGGCTAATGTTTCCAAACCTATATTGAACAAGAGTGGTGATAGTGGACATCCTTGTCTTGTTCCTGATTTTAGTGTGAAGGATTTCAGTTTTTGACCATTTAGTATGATACTGGCTGTTGGTTTTTCATAGATGGCTTTTATCAGTTTGAGGTAGAGACCATCTATTCCAATTTTTTGTAGGGTTTTTATCATAAATGCATGTTGGATTTTGTCAAATGCTTTTTCTGCATCTATGGAGATAATCATATGGTTTTTGTCCTTGGCTCTATTGATACAGCATATTACATTGATTGTTTTGTACATGTTAAACCATCCCTGCATCCCTGGGATGAATCCCACTTGATCAGGGTGTATGGTCTTCTTGATAATCTTCTGCATTCTGTTTGCCAGTATCTTATTAAGGATTTTTGCATCTATGTTCATTAGTGAGATTGGCCTATAGTTCTCTTTTTCAGTTGGGTCTTTCTCTGCTTTGGGTATCAAGGTGATGCTTACTTCCAGGAATGAATTTGGGAGTATTGCTTCCCTTTCAATTTCATTGAAGAGTTTCAACAGTAGTGGCAGCAGTTCCTCTCTAAATGTCTTGTAGAATTCAGCAGTGAAGCCATCAGGGCCAGGGCTTTCCTTAGTTGATAAGTTTTTAATTACATTTTCAATTTCATTGGTTGATATTGGGTTGTTTAGAAATTTTGGGTCTTCTTCGTTCAACTTTGGTAATTCATATGTATCTAGGAATCTGTCCTTTTCTTCTTTGTTTTCCATCTTATTGAAGTATAGGTTCTCAAAGTAGGCATTGATGATCCTCTGGATTTCTGGTTGTAATTTCATTCTTTTCATTCCTAATTGCATGGATTTGGGCCTTTTCTTTCCTTTTTCTGATAAGGTTGGCTAAGAGTTTGTCAGTGTTGTTGATTCTTTAGAGGAACCAACTCTTGGCTTCATTGATTTTTTTGTATCGTTCTCTTAGTCTCCATTGCATTGATTTCTCCTCTGATCTTTATAATTTCCTTCCTTGTATGAGCTTTGAGTTTGTCCTGGTCTTTTTCTAGAAGCTTGAGGTTCAGCATCAGGTTGTTTAATTGAGCTCATTCTGTTTTCCTAATATGAGTATTCACTGCTATGAATTTCCCTCATAAGACTGCTTTCATTGTGTCCCATAGATTCCAATATGTTGTATTGTCATTATCATTTAATTGAAGGAACTGTCTGATTTCTTCTTTAATTTCATCTGTGACCCATTGGTTGTTCAGATGTGTGTTGTTCAATTTCCATGTGTTTATGAAATTTTTCCAATTTCTTTTACTGTGGATCTCCAATTTCATCACACTATGATCTGATAATACAGAGGGGATAACTTCAATTCCTTTGAACTTACTTAAACATGTTCTATGTGTGAGTATGTGGTCTATTTTTGAGAATGATCCATGTGTAGCTGAGAAGAATGTGTATTCTGATTTTGTGGGGTGGAAGACTCTGTAAACATCTGTTAAGTCCATTTGTTCAAGAGATCGTTTGAGTTCTAGTATTTCATTACTTATTTTTTGTCTAGTTGATCTATTTGTGATAGTGGGGTATTGAGGTTGCCCACTACTATTTTATTAATGCATATATGACTTTTCATGTCCGTTAGTAGTTGTTTTATATAGTTGGGCACACTAGCATTTGGTGAATAGATATTTATGATTGTCATCTCCTCCTGTTGGATTGTTCCCTTTTCAAGGATGTAATGTCCTTCTTTGCCTCTGTTAATCAGTGTAAACCAACACTTGAACAAATGAACTTAACAGATGTTTACAGAGTGTTCCACCTCACATTCTTCTCAGCAGCACACAAGTCATTCTCCAAAATGGACCACATACTCACTCATAGAACATGTTTAAGTAAATGCAAAGAATTGAAGATATCCCCTAAATATTATCAGACCATAGTGGAATGAAATTGGAGATCAGTAGCAAAAAAAAGTGCAAAAACAAATAGCAGACTCATTGAGAGAGAAATTAGGGAAGCAATTCCTTTTACAATAGCATCCAAAAAAATGAAATATCTAGGAATCAATGTAACAAAGTAAGGAAAAGACCTCTACACTGAGAACTACAGCACTCTAAAAAAGGAGGTCAAGGAGGATGTAAGAAAATGAAAAGACATCCCTTGTTCCTGGATAGGAAGAACCAATATAGTGAAAATGGCCATACTTCCAAAACTACTATATAGATTTAATGCAATGCCAATTGAAATTCCAACAATATACTTCACAGAACTAGAGAAAACAATCCAAAAATTCATTTGGAACCAGAAGAGACCTAGAGCAGCAAAAGCAATTCTAAGCAACAGAGACATGGCTGGGGGTATCACAATCCCCAACTTGAAACTATACTACAAAGCAACTGTGATAAAAAAAACAGCATGGTACTGGCAAAGAAACAGACCTAAGGATGAGTGGAATAGATTAGAAGATGCAGAAACAACTCCAGACATCCTCAGCCACCTCATCTTTGACAAAGGAGCCAACTACCCTCATTGGAGAAAAGATAGCCTATTTAATAAATGGTGTTGGAAAAACTGGATTTCCACCTACCAAACATTAAAACTAGACCCATATCTATCACCATGTACTAAACTAAGATCAAAGTGGATTAAAGATCTAAATATTAAGACAGGAACACTAAACTTGCTGGAAGATAAGTTAGGTAGAACTCTTGAAGACATTCATAGGAAAAGACTTCATGAACAAAACCTCAGTAGCATGGGAACTAGCACAAAGAATCAACAACTGGGATCTCATCTTATTAAAAAGCTTCTGCACTGCAAGAGAAACCACCAACAGAGCTAAGAGACAACCTACAATGTGGGAAAAAAAATTTAGCAGCTGTACCTCATACAAAGGTCTACTATCTAGAACGAAGAATTGAAAAAAATCAGGGCCCCCAAATTCAAAGATCCAATTCAAAAATTAGCATCTGAAATGAACAGACATTTCTCAGACAAAGAAGTGAAAGTAGCAAATAAATATATGAAAAAGTGCTCAACATCACTGGTCATTTGAGAGATGCAGATGAAAACAACACTGAGATTCTACATCACCCCAGAAAGAATGGCTGCTATCATGAAATCAACCAAAAACAAATGCTGTTGGGGCTGTGGAGAAAGAGGAACACTGCTCCAGTGCTGGTGGGAGTACTGACTGGTGCAACCACTGTGGAAATCAGTATGGCGATACCTCAAAGAACTAGGACTGGAGGTCCCATTTGACCCAGCTATTCCCCTGCTGGGTATCTTCCCCAAAGAATTAAAAGAATCATACCACAGTGATATATGTGCACCCATGTTCATAGCAGCACAATTTGCAATAGCTAAAACTTGGAAGTATCCCAATTGCCTATCAACTGGAAACTGGATAAAGAAAATGTGGGGGTTTTTTGTAAAATGGAGTACTACTCACCCATAAAAATGAGAAATTAGAAGCATTTATAGCTAAGTGGATGCACATTGAGGTGATACTCTTAAGTGAAATAAATAGGACACACATGTGTAAACACCGAATAGTTTCTCTGGTGTGAGAAACTGAAAGTATAAATAAGGACTAAAATGCATAATGGATAATGTGAAATAAGAAGAAAAGGGGCAAAGGGGAAGGGGAAGTGGGAGGGGTAGGGGAAAGGAAAGAAGGGAATAGAATTAATATGAGAAAATGGAAAAATGGAAACAAAGTCTTTGTAAATAGGGAGGGATGGAGGGGTTGAAGGGAGGGCAGGGGAAGAGGGAAAAATAAGAACCAAGAGAGATTATGTAAAGGTGGAAATATCCAATGATGAATGTCATTATGTTGTATACCTAAAATGTACCAATAAAATTTTTTTAAAGGCATGAACTATGATTAATAATATCAAGAAGAACGAAAAGTGAGCTAGGGGAAGGAGATTTTTAAAAAAGAAACAAACTAGGGCAGAGATTTAGCTCAGTGGTTCCACCGCCTGCCTTGCAAGCAAGCGCAAGGTCCTGAGTTTGATCCCCATTACAAATAAATAAATATACAAATATACAACTAAATTAATTAATTAAATAAAAAAGGAACACGCTGTAGTAGGTACCTGCAACCACTCCCCCAATATGATTGTAAACTGCATGAACTGCAAATATGTACTAATAAAATTAAAAAGTTAAAAGAAGAGTTAATGTTCTTTTCTTTAAAATGTTAACACTGAGTCAGGCATGGTGATACACAATGGTAACCCTAAGCACTCAGGGGGTTGAAGCAGGAAGATCATGAGATCCAGGCAGCCTAAGCTACCTAAATAGTTCAAGGCAAGCCTGTATTACATTGGAAAAAATAGTCAGGAAGGAAGGAGGAAATGGAAAGAAGGAAGGGAAGGAAGGAGAGTGGGGGAGGAATAGAAGGAAGGAGGACAGAGAGAGTGTGGAAGCAAAGAAAGGAGGAAAGAAGAGAGGAAGAGAAGGAAAAGAGAAAGAAGGAAAGAGGGAGGAAGGGAAGATACTGTAGATATAGCTCAGTGGTAGAGCACTTGCTTAGTATAAGTAAGGCACTGTAAAGAGAAAAAAGAAGTCTTTCCACTGAGACACTAGAAACTTTCTTGATAAAATTAGGAACAAGGCAAAGGTATATATACCCTCTAAGAATACTTTTCAACGTCATACTGGAAGTCCTACTAAATAGAATAAGACAACCACAGGAAATAAAAGTGATATAGATTGGAAAGGAAAAATAAAGCTGCCATTGTTCACAGATTATATTATTATCTTAGTGGAAAATCTAAAAAAATCAACAAAATTCTACTGAAACTAGTAAGTGATTATTGCAAGGTTACAGCATACTAGGTTAATACACAAAGGTCAGTTGCTTTGCTATACTAGAAATAAACAGGTGGAACTTATCAATTACATTAACAACTCCTCAAAATGAAATGGTTAAGTATAAATCTAAAATGAAAACTTATAATGTTTATGTAAACAAAATGACAAAATCTAATGAAAGAAATCAAAGAATCTAGTAAATTGAGAGAGTTTATTTTCGTGGATAAGTTGACTTAGCATTATCAAAATGTTAGCTCTTCCCTACCTCACCTTCAGAGTCAACACAACCTCAATCAAAATAACATCAAGTTATTTTGTGGATATCAATAAACAAATTCTATACTGTATATGGAGAGCCAAAAGGCCCAAAATAGAAAACTCAATATGAGGACAGATGCCTTCTGACTTCAACACTTACTATGGGGCTAAAGCAGTCAAGAGAGTGTGGTATTGCTGAAAGAATATAAAAACAGATGAGTGAAGCAAAAGAGAGCCACCTACATGTAGTCAACTGACCTTTCACAAAGCAGCAAAGACAATGCAATGGAGAAAAGAGCTTTCCAAAAAATAGAGCTAGAAAAGTTGAACATTCACATACAAAAAACAAAAACATTTTACTTGAGACACAGATCTTACACCCCACAAAAGAAATTCAAAATAGGTCACAGATTTAAATGTAAAGTGCAAAACTGTAAAAGTCCTAAAACATAATATAGGAGAAAGTCTAAATGACATTCGCTATGGTGATGATTTTTTTAGATACAACACCAAAGGAATGATCCATAAAAGAAAGAATTGAAAAGTTTGATTTTGTTAAAATTTAAAACTTCTGCTCTGCAAAAGACACTAGTAAGAGAACCAAGAAATAAGTCAGGGACTGAGAGAAAGTATTTTCAAAAGACAGATCTGATAAAAGACTATTATCCAAAATATACAAAGTATTCTTAAAACTCAACAATAAGAAAATAAGTAACACACTGGAGAAATGGGCAAAGATCTGAACATACACTTCACACAAGAAAATAAACAGTTGGAAAAGCATATAGAAAGATGCTCTACATCATGTGTCATCAGGGAAATGCAAACTAAAACAGTAATGAAGTACATACCACCATATATTTGTAAGAATGGTCAACATTTCAGAATTGACAACACCAAATGCTGGAGAGAATGTGGAGCTACCAGAACTCTCATTTGTTGCTGGTAGAAATGCAAAATGTACAGCTACTTTGGAAGAGAGCTTGGCAGTTTCTGATGAAGCTTAACATACTCATATAGGATCTCTTCCATATTTACACAAAGGAGTAGAAAACTGATGTTCACTGTTGTACACAGAGTATATAGTAGACATATTCATAGTTGCCAAAAGGTGAAAGCAACAAAATTGTCCTTCTGTAGTAATTGAATGAATAAACAAACTTTAGTATATCCAAGAAATGGAATATTGGTTGGCATTAAAAATAAATGAGCTGTGGGAGGAGCTATGGAAAAGAAAGAAGGGAAAGGAGAAAATATGAGAAAAGGAAAAAATGGAAACAAAGTCTTTGTAAATAGGGAGGGGTGGAAGGGTTGAAGGGAGAGCAGAAGAATGGGGAAAAAATAAGAACCAAGATATATCATGTAAAGGTACAAATTCCCAATGATGAATTTCATCATACTGTACACCTAAAATGTACCAATAAACTTAATGAAGAAGGAAAGAAAGAAAAAAAGAGAGAAAGAAAGAAAGAAAGAGAGAGAGAAAGGAAAGAAAGAAAGAAAGAAACAAAGAAAGAAAGAAACAAAGAAAGAAAGAAACAAAGAAAGAAAGAAACAAAGAAAGAAAGAAACAAAGAAAGAAAGAAAGAAAGAAAGAAAGAAAGAAAGAAAGAAAGAAAGAAAGAAAGAAAGAAAGAAAGAAAGAAAGAAAGAACCTATCAGGCCATGAACACATGGAGGAATCTTAAGTGCACATTGTGAAGTGAATGGGCTATGTACTATATGATTCCAACTATAAGATATTCTGGAAAAGGCAAAATTATGGAGAAAGTAAAACTATCAGTGTTCTCTGAGCATGGAGAAGGAAGGATAAACAGGCTGAGAATAGAGGTTTTAGGGCAGTAAATAAACTCTGTAAGCTATTATAATCATGGAAATGTATCATTACATTTTTGTCAAAACTCAGAATGTACAACATCAAGAGTGAACTCTATTGTAAACTTCTGGGGACAATGGTGAGTTAATCTATGTTTATCAAGGTAATAAATGTACCTTCTGGAGAAGACTGTTGATAATGAGGGAGTCTATTAAATATTTATCTTATTTTATGTAATTAAATATGATGAAGCAACTCTTCAGAAAGTAGATATTTTCCTGCTTTTTGTAGGAAATGAGAACTTATTTGTATACTACTGCACCAAGCTTAAGAAAGGAGTTTAAACTGTAATTCCAGTGAAAGATCCTTTCAAAACACTCTAAGTGGTTTGGATCAGCCTTTATATGAATTTTGTTACTGCTGCTAGGGGCGAGTCTGGATTTTTTTACCTAGTAGTCATAAGCTGAAGGGAAGTTCATGGTTTGGTCAATTCAAACCTATAAACATCACACAAAGTAAAACAATGTTCCACTCTCTTGACAAGATGCCAGCCATAGATGTTACAGGAAAGTGTCTGAATCATAAAGTGGACAGATCCGGTGTGGGTGGCTTACTATAAACTCATGACCATTTATGAACAAACAGTCTTCCAGCAATGGCCCAGTGTTATATTTGTGTTAAAGAAAAATGACAACTTACTGAGGATTTGTAAAGTGAAAATTATAGAAGACAGAATCCCAATTTACATTAACAGGCTACTAATCCTCCCATACTCCATTACTTGGTTCTGATCCCGGGCAAATGAAGGTTTGTGGATTTTGATTTGGTTTGAATCAGTGGTGCTGGACACAGGATTGTGTCTTAGAAACACAGTAATTATTTCAGAAAACCATCTCTTTCACCAGGGGTTGGAGGACAATATTTCATTACAGCAGCAATTTCTAATTTTATTTTGGAAAAAAAGAAAATTGAATAGGCCACACTTTGTGAACTGTAGTCCCTGCCTGTCTGGTCCCACTGGGTAGTATGACTATTGTCATTCTGTCACACATATTAATGAAACCTCAATTTGTGATTTGCTTCTGCAGCCAGAAGTCTTACTCATGGAAGAATGGGAATTGATTTGCTCACTGTTGGCATGGCCATACCTCAGGCCCCTGCTCTCTACTGTGGTCTTCTTGCTCATAATCTGCTCACCTCCCTCTTCCCCATCATCACAATCAGCTACAACCTAATTCTACCCAAAGGAACTGGAAACATTTTTTACATCTTCCTGAGACATGGGACCTAGAGCTCTCAGATTAGGTAGAGACAAGGACAGACAGGAAAAGTCACACCAAGAGAGGAAGAGAAGACCAGCAGTGTATTTCTTCCAGGGTACACTGGACAAAAGCAAAAAGCCTTAGCAAAAGCACTGATAAAAACTGCACTGCAAGAAGGAACACAGAACTTTAAGACTATCTGAAAGTGGTATTGACCCAGGTCCTAACCCAACAGAGACCCTCAGGAAATTTAAGACTTTAAATTTCCTTCCAGAACATAGTACTACCCATCAGATGCTCCCCTTTCTGTTCCTGCTACTAGACTTTGTCTCTTCATCTTTCTTCCTTTTCCTGTTATCCCTTCCTCTCCTCTTTCCTCTATTTATACTCTTAGTCCTCCCATGTTGGTAGCTATGAAAAGTTCCCCTTTGGGGAATCCATAGTAATTGGGGCTGGTTGGGCAAGAAGGCTAAGGGGTGTCATTTACTTGTCACTAGTCTTGAAGAGATAAGTAGATATTTAATATTGTTTCTCTTAACTCAAGTTTGGGCAAATGCTTACCCAACTCTCTATTCTACCCCAACAATAGCTAGAGTTCCAAGAATCTGTGGTAAAGGGAAATCAAATTGAATAACTGGTGGCCAACAAAGGAAGTGGACATAAATATTCATCACCTCAAAGATAATGACATTTTCTGCTCCCGGAGTGAAAAAGACAGCAGTCAGTGGGTACTGATGACAGAACATATGGGACTCTCATTCAACCCTGGTTTCCCTTCCATTAATTAACCTCAGCAGACAGACTAGCCCCTTGGGGACTTAGAAATTGGCAACCCAGGGCCCCACCCTCAGAAAATCTGATGCAGATGGTCTGAGGTATGGACTTGCATTGGAATTTTCTAACACTGGTCCCTCACCATGATTCCAGGGTATGGATGAGGTTGTAACCTACTGGCCTCATGGAGTGAGAACTAGAGCATGAAACAAACCCAAGAGAGAGTTGATTTCTCCCAAACCTGACACACAATTTTCCTCAGCACCTTTGGGACATCAGGCTCTTTCTAGGGTTCATATATGTGCTCTGATTTCATCCTCACACTATTACTAAGATATCACTACTCCACGTTTAAATAAGAAGAAACAAATTGAGAGGGAAATAACCCCAAATCACTTTGCCAGCTTTGGGGTTGATCTTGACTCATCCTCAACTCTCCTTTAGTTATGTTTTATATCTAGATGTCCCCCCAGTGTCTCATGTGCTCATAGATATGGTTTGGGGGAGGTGATTGGATCATAGGCACATGATACTCATCAGGGAATTAGTCTACTAATGAGTTTATAGCTAAATGTGATGTTGGGAGATGAAGCCTGGTTGGAGGAGGTGGGTCACTGGGGGAGTGGCCTAGAAGGGTATATCTCCCTCCCTCCTCCCTTGATCTCTCTCTCTCTGCTTCCTGTCTGCCATGCCGTGAGCTGTTTCTATTCTGATGTGTCCCTCTACCATGCTGCCCTACCTTGGAGCCAGCCAACTATGCGCTGAAACCTCTACAAACTTTCTCTCTTCACGTGTATAAACCTTTCTTTTCCATATTTTTTATTCTAATGCTACCCATCCTTTAATAAGATCATGCAGCACAACCTTAGAAACACTTACCTTCACAGATATCATCTTCCTAATGTTCTATCATTCTTAAACACTTTATCATCATCTTGGCATTTGATTAAATTGTCATAGATTGTTTATCATTTATTTCAGGATTCTGGAAGATTGAAACATGCATTTAAGAGTCTTCTCTCAGAAATACAATACAAGCTGAGCATGGTGGTGCATGCCTGTAATCCTAGCACTCAGGAGCCTGAGGTAGGAGGACTGCCTTGAGTTCAAGGCCAGCCTGAAGTATATAGCTAGACGCTGTCTCAAAAAGAAGAAGAAGAAGGAGGAGGAGGAGGAGGAGGAGGAGGGCACTAAAAAGTTTTAAAGTAGACACATATTTGCAGGAATAAAGAGAATGCAAAGAGAGTTCAAAGCTGTATGATTCTGGAGGCTAGAAAGTCAAAAATAAGTGGCAATAGAACTAAATTAGCAGTTTTGAGAAAATTAAATCCATAGGTAGCAGAGAAACGCCAAGAAGTAAATCAGTTTTTACCACAGAGACAATTCCAGAAAGTCTTAAGTAATGGAAATACCATGTATTCCTGGAGTTGGTGATGAAGTGGGCCTAGAATCAGCAATATCACTGTTTTAGGACTGTGACCTATATCTTCCCCTTTTGGGAAATGAGCATCAGCCTTTTTCTCACCACTGCAGATGAGTAGAAATCTATTTTCAAAGAAAAGGGAAGTTCAACCACTCCCAGCCCAGAGGAAGGGGCTTCTAAGCTGCCATTCCACTGCTCCCAGCTCAGAGGAGGTGAGTCGCATGGGCAACAAAAACAACCCCCGACCCAATGGAAATGAGAAGACATGTAAACAAGTCTCAAAACCAATCTTCCAGATCACCTACAGCAACCCCAAAGGGAAAGGAGATGGGACACTCTGATGCTCAACCACCTGGACTCCCTGAACTGGCAACAAAAGGGGATCTGGAAAAAAGAAAACAGAAATAATTTCTCAGATAACAGGAGAGATTGTGCTCATAGTGCAAGACATGATTAATAAATCTAGAGAGGAGCTGAGGAACATGATGGAATCCCAACACAGGAAACAAATGGAATCCATAATACAGATACAAACAGATTTCCAGGAGATTAAAAACTACATTGAAAGTCTATGCAGCAGAATGAAACAATGTGAGGACAGAATTTCAGATATAGAGGATAAGATTGCAATTAGTGGCCAGGAAAAGAAAAATTGCTTCAAATTTGTAAGGGATGAGAAATCATTCCAGCAGCTACTAGACAATGCAAAGAAGAATAACTTAAGACTGATTGGAATCAATGAAAAAATAGGAGAGAGTGTAGATGACATAAAAAAACTATTCACAGAAGTAATGGCAGAAAAGTTCTCAAGCGGGGGGGGGGGGGGGAAGAACTTGACATCCAGATAAGTGAGGCATATAGGACTCCAACTAGCCCTGATAAAAAAAAAATCTACAAAAAGGCATATAACTGTTAAGATTCCAGAAAACCAACAGAAGAACAAAGTTCTAAAAGCAGTTAGAGAAAAGAAACAAATCACATACAAAGAAAAGCCCATCAGAATCACAGCAGACTTCTCAACGCAAACCCTCTAGGCAAGAAGAGCTTGGAGTGACATATTCCATACCCTAAAGGAAAACAGCCTCCAACCCAGACTGATGTACCCTGAAAAACTATCTTTCAAAATTGATAGGGAAATAAGATACTTTCATGACACAGAGCACCTTAGGAACATCAAGAATACAATACTAGCACTCCAAAAAATTTAGACAACATCCCAGGAACAGACAGTGAGGATCACAACCACAGGAAGGAAGCAGAGTAGGATGAACACATCAGGCACAACAAGAAATTAAGTGTAAAGGGGGAAAATCCAACAAAAAGAAAAAGTCATGACAATGATAACTCAATACGTATCAGTTATAACCATCAATGTTAATGGGCTCAATTCACCAATCAAATGAAATAGACTGGAAGAATGGGTCAAAAAGCAAGGTCCAACAATATGGTGCATACAAGGAACACACTTAATTCAAAAAGAAACTCAGAGACTGAAAGTTAAAGGGTGGAAAACAATACTCCATGTAACAAAAACCTGAAAAAAAGCAGAAGTAGCTATCCTTTTTGCAGGACAAGTTCATTTCAAACCCACACTGATTAAGAGAGACAAAGAAGGACACTACATCCTTGTAAAGGGAACAATCCAAGAGGAAGAGATGACAATCATAAATATCTATGCACCAAACACTAGTGCACCCAACTATATAAAACAAATACTAACAGACATGAAAAGCCATATATGCACTAATACAATAGTAGTAGAGGACATCAATATGCAACTCTCACAAACAGATCAACTAGACAAAAAACAAGAAACAAAATACTAGAACACAATCAAACTCTTGAACAAATGAACTTAACAGATGTTTACAGAGTCTTCCACCCAACAAAACCAGAATACACATTCTTTTCAGCTGTACATGGATGGTTCTCCAAAACAGACCACATACTCATGCATAGAACATATTTAGCTAAGTGCAAAGGAATTGAAGTTATCCCCTGTATATTATAAGACCATAGTGCGATTAAATTGGAGATCCATAGCAAAAGAAACTCAAAAAATTTCATAAACACATGGAAATGGACAATACACTTCTGAATAACCAATGGGTCACAGAGGAAATTAAAGAAGAAATCAGACAGTTCCTTCAATTAAATGATAATGACAATACAACATATCAGAATCTGTGGGGCACAATAAAAGGAGTCTTACAAGGGAAAGTCATAGCAGTGAATACTCATATTAAGAAAACGGAGCAAGCCCACTTAAACAACCTGATGCTGAACATCAAGCTTCTAGAAAAAGAAGAGAAGGACAAACCCAAAGCCCATAGAAAGGAGGAAATTATAAAGATCAGAGGAGAAATCAATGCCATGGAGAATGAGAGAACAGCACAAAAAATCAATGAAGTCAAGAGTTGGTTCTTCAAAAGAATCAACAAAATTGACAAACTCTTAGCCAACCTTATCAGAAAAAGGAAAGAAAAGGCCCAAATCCATGCAATTAGGAATGAAAAGAATGAAATTACAACCAGAAATCCAGAGGATCATCAATGCCTACTTTGAGAACCTATACTTCAATAAGATGGAAAACAAAGAAGAAAAGGACAGATTCCTAGATACATATGAATTACCAAAGTTGAACGAAGAAGACCCAAAATTTCTAAACAACCCAATATCAACCAATGAAATTGAAAATGTAATTAAAAACTTATCAACTAAGGAAAGCCCTGGCCCTGATGGCTTCACTGCTGAATTCTACAAGACATTTAGAGAGGAACTGCTGCCACTACTGTTGAAACTCTTCAATGAAATTGAAAGGGAAGCAATACTCCCAAATTCATTCCTGGAAGTAAGCATCACCTTGATACCCAAAGCAGAGAAAGACCCAACTGAAAAAGAGAACTATAGGCCAATCTCACTAATGAACATAGATGCAAAAATCCTTAATAAGATACTGGCAAACAGAATGCAGAAGATTATCAAGAAGACCATACACCCTGATCAAGTGGGATTCATCCCAGGGATGCAGGGATGGTTTAACATGTACAAAACAATCAATGTAATATGCTGTATCAATAGAGCCAAGGACAAAAACCATATGATTATCTCCATAGATGCAGAAAAAGCATTTGACAAAATCCAACATGCATTTATGATAAAAACCCTACAAAAAATTGGAATAGATGGTCTCTACCTCAAACTGATAAAAGCCATCTATGAAAAACCAACAGCCAGTATCATACTAAATGGTCAAAAACTGAAATCCTTCACACTAAAATCAGGAACAAGACAAGGATGTCCACTATCACCACTCTTGTTCAATATAGGTTTGGAAACATTAGCCACGACAATTAGACAAGAGAAAGAAATAAAAGGAATAAAGATAGGAAATGAAGAAGTCACATTGTCATTATTTGCAGATGACATGATAGTGTATATAGAAGACCCCAAGAACTCCATCAAAAGTCTTCTAGACTTAATAACAAAATTCAGTAAAGTAGCTGCATATAAAGTCAACACACAACAATCGATAGGTTTCCTCTACACAAACAACAGACTCACTGAGAGAGAAATAGGGCAAAGACTTCCTTTCACAATAGCATCCAAAAAACTGAAATACCTAGGAATCAACCTAATGAAAGAAATCAAAGACCTCTTCTCTGAAAACTGTAGCACTCTGAAAAGAGAGATCGAAGACAATATCAGAAAATGGAAAGACATTGCCTGCTCCTGGATAGGAACCATCAATACAGTGAAAATGGCTATATTTCCAAAACTGCTATAAAGATTCAATGCAATCCCAATTGAAATCCCAGCAGCATACTTCATGGACCTTGAGAAAACAATCCAAAAACTCATTTGGAACAAGAAGAGACCCACAATAGCAAAAGCAATTCTAGGTAACAGAGACATGGCAGGGGCTATCACAATCCCCAACTTGAAACTATACTACAAAGCTCCTGTGATAAAAACAGCATGGTGCTGGCAAAGAACCAGACCTGAGGACCAGTGGAATAGATTAGAAGATGCAGAAACAACTCCAGACACACCCAGCCATCTCATCTTTGATAAAGGAGCCAAACACCCTCACTGGAGGAAAGATAGCCTCTAATAAATGGTGCTGAAGAAATTGGGTTTCATCTTGCCAAAGACCAAACCTAGATCTATATCTCTTGCCATGCACTCAACTAAACTCAAAATGGATTAAAGATCTAAATATTAAAACAGAAGCGCTGAACCAGCTGGAGCAGAGGTTAGGGAGAACTCTTGAGGACATTGTTGTAGGAAATGATTTTATGAACAAAACTTCAGTTGTCTGTGAACTAGCACAAACAATCAACAAGTGGGATCTCTTCTTACTAAAAAGCTTCTGCATAGCAAGAGAAACCACCAGCAGTGTGAAGAGATAATCCACAATGTGGGAACAAATTTTCACCAGTGGTCCCTCAAAGGTCTACTATCTCGAATCTATAAAGAACTTTAAAAAATCAGACCCACATTTAAAGACCCAATCCAAAAATGAGCATCTGAAATGAACAGACATTTCTCACACAAAGAAGTAGAAATGGCAAGTAAACTTATGAAAAAAAGTTCAACGTTATTGGTCATTTGAGAGATCCAAATGAAAACAATGCTGAGATTTTACCTCACCCCAGAAAGAATGGCTGCTATCATGGTATCAACCAATAACAAATGCTGGCTGGGCTGTGGGGAAAGAGAAACACTGCTCCACTGCTGAAGGGGGTGTAGACTGGTGCAACCACTGTGGAAATCAGTATGGAGATACCTCAAAGAACTGGGACTGGAAGTCCCATTTGACCCAGCTATCCCACTGCTGGGTATCTTCCCCAAAGAATTAAAAGAATTATACCACAGTGATATATGTGCACCCATGTTCATAGCAGCACAGTTTGTAATAGCTAAAACTTGGAAACAGCCCAAATGCCCATCAACTCGAGACTGGATAAAGAAAATGTGTTTTTTTAATAAAATGGAGTACTACTCAGCCATAAAAAGTGAGAAATTAGAGTCATTTATTACTAAATGGATGCACATTGAGGCGATACTCTTAAGTGAAATAAATAAGACACACATGTGTAAATACCGAATAGTTTCTCTATTGTGAGAAACTGAAAGTGTAAATAAGGACTGAAAGGTATAATAGATAATGTGAAATAGGAAGAAAAGGCGCAAAGGGGAAGGGGTAGGGGAAAGGAAAGAAGGGAATGGAATTAATATGAGAAAATGAAAAAAAAGAAATCTCTTTTGATGAAAGTTCCATATGTACTCAAAAAGAAAAGAAAAATGTACTTGAAAAGAACTGCACTTGTGAATCTCTTATTGAACATAAGTAAATTATGTCAAGTTGGTTCATCATGTTGTGCATAATTTCTGTATTCTTACAGATTTTCCTGCTTACTCTATCAATTATTATGAAAGCTGTGGAAAGATTATTTTTAAGTTTTTATCTGCTAACTGCAAGATCTGATCATCTATTGGTCTTCTATTGTTTATTCATTCTCATTATTTTCAGTCACACATACTCCCTCTTCATACGTCAAGTGATTTCTTAGCAAACATTGGGTATGAAAAACCTGCAAAGGCCACAGATGGCTGGCCACTTGAATTTACAACCAAGAACTAAGCTGCATCTAGAAGGGCTAGTCTCAGGAAGACTGATTCTACCTAGTTCATTTCCTTGGCTGTGACCCACATCCTGCTAAGTCTCTTTTCTTTTGCCCTGACAGACACGGAGATTAAGCTGTACCCTTTGAAGTTTTCACCTACTTCTTTGCCTCCTGTTTCCACAGCTTCAAAATCTGACCAAGGAGACTCACTTCATGTTTGGGGTGGTCTGACTCCCTCCAGTTTGACTTTGTTTTCTAAGCCCCATCAGATTACTGGAGACTTCACTTGACCTTTCAGAAGCCCCTTGCCTAGTGCCCCAGCCTGCTGTTTGCATCACATGCATTAGGATTCTCACTATCAAAAGCTGAGGTCTTCTATTTTCCTAAGTAGCATTCTTTACACGGGCCAAACCCAATGTTCAGTATGAGTTTAGAATTAGGCATGTTCCCCAGGAAAAAAAATGCCTGGGCATTTACAGCTACCTGCATCTGCATCTCTCTCTCTCTCGCTCTCTCTCTCTCTCTCTCTCGCTCTCTCTCTCTCTCGCTCTCTCTCTCTCTCTATCTCTCTCTCTCTCATCATTCTCAAGAATGCTAATTTATCTTATTACTTCTTCAGCTCTCTGCTACCTTTAAATTGTTTTTGTGTTTGTTTTATTCCTCTATTTATTGCAGGAAAAACACTGAATTGCAGGAAAGTACTACATCCTATCCAAAAGCAGCTAAGAATGATCTCTTTGATGTACAATCTGGGGATGTTATTCTCCCCCTTACGTCCTTTAATGACGCTCCATTGCCCTTAAGATATACTCCAGAATCCGTACAAGAGTTTATGAGACTTTTTATAATAAAACCATCATTTGAGGTTTTTACTAATGTTCCATTGTGTCTTATAATCCTAGACCTCTGCATCACAGACTGCTCCTGCTGGAACATACTTCCTTCAGTGTTCCCTCTTCATCTAATATGCTTTCTTTTTAATTTTAATTTTAATTTTTACGAGGACAGCTTTGCAGTACGTAATGATTCCAGTCACTGTGGGCCGGTGGTACTTGGACCTAACAGATTTTAATTCTTTTTGTGACCCCTTCCTCTCACTTCCATCCCCACTCCCTTTTGGTCCCTTTAGGCTAATTCTTACTTGTTCTTTGGGAACCACCTTGCCCTTCTTTTTTGAAGAAGGTCATTAAGTCACTCAGGACTGATTTAGGGTTTCCTACCTAAATTCTTTCATCACACTGAGTTATAGTTATTTGTTCACTCTTCTGTATTCCCCAACAAACTTCTGATTCCTTCTGATGATTGGAAATGTCTCGTATTTGTCATCAGAAGAACATCAAAGAGTTTAGAAACATGGGCTCTGGGTTCAAATGTTAACTCTGACACTTCCTAGCTACCTCATGGAGATAGCACAAGTGCTTATTTAGTAGATTTAGAAATAAGAAAGTAATCACTGGAAAATAGAGTGCCCTTTGCAATAATAGAGCCTCACAGAAAAAGAGCCATAACAAATAAATAAACTAAAGGGAGAAACTAGGGAGGAAAAAAAAGGGAAACATGAGTTACTGAACCATGCCCTGCTCCAGTATTTAGAGAGACACAGTCAATGGAAAGCTAGTGTCAAGCCACCTCCAACTAGGGCTCATCCCTCCAGTCCACTAAAATTGCTCTTGCCATGTCATCTCTCTCCATTGCCTGGGTAAATCCAACAGTCAATGCTCAGTATTCACGTTACATGACCTATTAGAATATTGGCTCAAATGGTCACTCTATTTTTCTTTCTGTGTTTGGCTTCAAGGAATTCCTGCCTTCTAGACTTTCTTCTTTGTCTCCTTTGAAGGTTTCTCCTCCTGTCCTTGACCTCTTAATATTGTAGCATACAGGGCTCAGTCCTTGGTCCTTTCTGTTGCCTTTCTATGCATTCCCCTTATGATCTCATTTTATTTCTTAGCTTCAAGTACAATTTATATGCCAAAGACTCTCAAAATTACTTTTCCAGTTTGGACCTCTCTCCTGGACTCCACACTTGTCTATAAAATTTCCTACACACTATCTTCAACATAGATCTTGAATATGGATCTCTAACTTACATGTCCAAAATTGTTTCCCCAACCTCTGCCCACAGCCTTGCCCGTGTCAGGTGGTAACCTATCTGTCCCTCCAGTAGCTCTGAGAGAAATCCATGAAGTTTCTCTTGGTTCTTCTCTTTCTCATACCCCACAACAATTCTATTAGCATATCTTGCTGGCTCCATCTATTTTACAGGGAGGTGTTAGAAAGTTAGCTTTTTTATTGTAGGGAGAAGAGGATTGAGACAGGCTCTTGCTGTGTAGCCCAGACCAGCCTTGAACTGCGTGTAGTCCAGGCTGGCCTCCAGCTGACAATCCTCCCCACTCTGCCCCCCATCCAAGCATTAGAATTACAGGTATGCCCCACCACACCTGGCTCGAAAGTTATCTTTTGTTAATGATCCCCCTGAAGATTCATAAAGTGACTTCCTCTTACCACTGCATGGGACTTAGTCCCATGCCCAGGCTGAACTTCAAGAAAGGCTAACAAATATGAGCCACATTATTTCCTGTAAATAAGTCAGATTTCTTTTACTTTGCAATAGAGCAGGTCCTCGCATCACAGAGTCTAACAGACCTCAAGTCTCTGCAGACTGATATATAGACTGACAGAAAACTAGCATTAGAATCTACATTCTAAACTAGGTGTGGTGCCACAGACCTGTAATCCCCCACACTCAGGAGGCTGAGGCAGAAGGACCAAGACAAGTTGGAGACCAGCCTGGGCTACATAGCAAGTCCCTGTCTCAAACAAACAAAAATGTAAAAAAGAATCTACATTCTAAATACCAGGTGTGATCCTAAATTAATATTATGCATATCCAGGAATCTGCAGCCATCCAGCCCCACGGAGCCAGGTAGCTTCCTTGGCAAGACATCTAGGGGAGAGTTCTACTGCTTCCCCTTACTGGAAAGCTTGGGCTCTGCCTTCTAATTCTTTTCATTAAAGAGTTTGAGAGCACCCGGAAGGAAGCTCCCCCACTGCCATCCCAAGCTCCTAGGGCAGAGAAGGTGAGCTGCACAACGCCAGAAGCACCCCACCACCACCACCATGGAAATGAGAAGACATGTAAACAAGCCTCAAAAACAGACTTCCAGATCACCTACAGCAACCCCAAAGGGAAACGAGATGGAACACTCTGATACTCAACCACCTGGACTCTCTGAACTGGCAACAAAAGAGGATCTGGGAAAAATGAAATCAGAAATAATTACTCAGATAACAGCAAAGATTTTGCTCATGGTGCAAGACATGATTAATAAATCTAGAGAGGACACAGATAAAAAAAATAGAGGATCTGAGGAACATGATAGAATCCCAACATAGGAAACAAATGGAATCGCTTCTCAGCCTTTTGGCTAAGATCAAGTGTAGAAACAAATGGAATCCATAAAAGAGATGCAAAAAGATTTCCAGGAGATTAAAAACTCCATCGAAAGTCTGCCCAGCAGAATGAACCAATGTGAGGATAGAATTTCAGATATAGAAAAAAAGATTCCAATTAGTGACCAGGAAAAGAAACATTGCTTTAAAATTGTAAAGGAACACGAGAAATCAATCCAGCAGCTGCTAGACGATGCAAAGAAGAATAACATAAGACTGACTGGAGTCAATGAAGAAAGAGGAGAGAGTGCAGATGACATAAAAAAACTGTTCACAGAAGTGATGGCAGAAAACTTCCCAAGGAGGGGAAAACAACTTGACATACAGATAAGTGAGGCATATAGGACTCCAGCTAGCCTTAATCAAAACAAATCTACACATAGGCATATAATAGTTAGGATTCCAGAAATCCAACAGAAGAACAAAATTCTACAAGCAGTGAGAGAAAAGAAACAAATCAATACAAAGGAAAGCCCATCAGAATCACAGCAGACTTCTCAATGCAAACCATCAAGGTAAGAAGAGCTTGGAGTGATGTATTTCAAGCCCTAAAGGAAAACAGCCTCCAACCCAGATTGATGTACCCTCAAAAACTATTTTTCAAAATTGATGGGGAAATAAGATACTTTCATGATGAAGAGTACCTCAGGAACTTCATGAGTATCAGACCAGCACTTCAAAAAATTTTAGACAATACCCTAGGAAAAGACAATGAGGATCACAACCCCAGGAAACCCAGCAGAATGAATCCACTGGGTGTGACAAATTAAACGCAAAGGGGGAGAATCCAACAAAAAGAAAAAGTCATGACAAGGCTTTTAAAACTTTTGACTTCATCTCCCTAATGAGTGTATAATTCAATCTTATTATTGTACTGATTAGTATTTTTCTGATCCTAGAATTGCACACCATTCCTTGTGCTATACTGGCTATTTATCATCTTCTTGTGTCTACATTTTAATTGGGTTGTCTATTAATGAGCTGTAAGAATTCTTTATATATTCTGCTCATAGGTTATATGCATTGTAAATATGGTCTGTTTAAGGACTACTTTTCATTTTAATGATGTCATTTAAAGTTCTAAATTTTGATGGAATCTCATCAATTTTTTTTCTTTTATACATCATGTTTTTTGTATCCTAGGTAGTTCTTGCCTACCCTGAATTCATAAACATGTTCCCTTATAATTTTTTCTTAAAGTTTTATACTTTAAGGCTTTCATATTTAGGTTCATAGATCCCTTCAAGTTATTTTCATGTATGGAAATAAAGGGTTGAGGTTAATTTTTTATATACAGATACCAGGTGTTCTAGTGCCATTTGCTGAAAACACTATCTCTTCCTCGGCTCTTGAATTGAGTTTATAGTCTATAAAATGCTAATGTTAAATAATCTCTCAAAACTCAGTGGACCATATATGTGTGGTTCTATTTCTAGATTCTCTGTTTTATTTAAATGATCTACATGTCTTTCCTTACACCAACACTGCCTTGATTACTGTAGCTTTAGCAGAAGTCTTAAAATTAGGTACTAAATGTCTTCCAATACTGTTTTTTTTTTAACTTTTCTAGGTCCTTTGTACTCCCACATAACTTTTAAATTTCAATATCCAATTCTTCATTTATAGCAAGTATACACAGACCTGAATTTTTATATATACCTTGTGTTTTCTAATCCTGCTAAATTCAAGTACAAGTTCTAGGGACTCCTAGAGATTTCTTAGTATTTTCTCTGTAGATGATCATTTCATCTACATATAAAGATTTTGCTTCTACCTTGCCAACCCTATCCTAATTGTGTCATTTTATTGCCAGACTATTTTGGTGGGGCCTGTTTCAAAGTTTAATGGACAGATAAAGAGTAAGCATATCTGCCCTTGTTCCCCACCTTAAGGAGAAAGCATTGTATCTTCTCCACTCATATAAGGCATTCTTGCTGGAAGTATGGAGTACATGTCTTTAACCTGTTGAGAAGTTTCTGTTCTACTTCTAGTCTCCTGATAGCTTTTACCATGAACAGCTGTGGAATTTAGTCCAATACTTTTTCTCCAACTAGTGACAGGATCATATGGCTTTTTCCTTTCCTCTGTTAAAATGATGACTTTTGGGGGTGGATCTTCCAATGCTGAACCAACACTACCATCCCTATAACAAAACCACTTTCTACATCCTGCCAGATCTGACTTCTAAGAGTTTGTTTTGTTAAACAAATTTATATCTATGTTCATACTTTTTTCTTTTATTATCTTTATCCAGTTTCAGGATTAGCACAATGTTGAGTTCCTAAAATGAGGGGAGAAGTGTTCCTTCTTTTTTCTGCTTTAATTGTTTGATATAATTTATCAGCTAAAATGTATATGAGCCTGCTGTTGTCATATAGGTAGGTTTTCAAGCTAGAAATATACTTTCTTTCATAGGTGCTATTCAAATTTTATATTTCCTCCAGAGTTAGTTTCATTAATTTGTCTTCCAAGGTACTTCTTAGAAGTTGTCAGATTTATTTCAAAAAAGATTTTTGTAATATGCTTTCTATATCCTTTTAAATTCTGTAAAATGTGTGGTAATGTCTTCTAGATCTTGATACTGTAATTTTAAAAATGTATAATTGATATTGTGTAACAGGAAGAAAAGGTCTAAAGGAACAGGGGAAGTGGGAGGAGTAGGGGAAAGGAAAAAAGGGAAAAGAAAAAATATGAGAAAAGGAAAAACATGAAATCAAAGTCTTTGCAAATAGGAAAAGGTGGAGGGGGTGAAGGGAGGGCAAGGGAAGGGGAAAAAAAATAAGAACCAAGATACTCATGTGAAGGTACAAGATCCCAATGATGAATGTAACTATATTTTATACCGAAAATGTACCAATAAACTTAATGGGAAAAAAATATTATGCACATCCAGGACACTCATTTTCTTACCTGGGCTAGCCAACCCTCCTACCTGTTTCAATAAGGGATCAGTTTCAGAGATCAGAGTCTACTCTAGCAAGTTTATTGAAAGATTGATTAATGGTTATTAAATGGCTTAAAAATGGTTCAAAAGGCAAAAGAAAAAGAAGCTCAAGGTAGACAGACATTTCTCAGAACTGTGCTACCAAAGGAGAAGCCATCCTCTATAATTGAGAAAGCACTGACTGCTGAGGATGTAACTCAGTGTCGGAGCACTTACTTAGCATGTGAGAAGCTCTGGGCTCCATTTGTAATATCAGAAGGAAAAAGGAAGAAGAAAGCTACCTACAAGAAGGGAAAACTCTGGAAATCTAGCACTACTGCCACAATCAGGAAGCTGTCATTAGTGCCACACAGTGTTGGTTAAGTGAAAAGTACAGAAAGAATGGAAATAGAGTTTTGCCTTGTTTCCAACTTCAAATGAACATCTGAGCATCTGACTAAGAAATATAAATGGCATCCAGAATTCTAAAGATACCCACAAAAGAGGTTAGAGTGTCTAAAATGGGAAATCCTATAAAAAGATATGATTTGCATATTTATGTGTATTACAAAAGAATCTTGTTTATTTGTGTGGAGAGCTAGAAGCAGGGAGCAGAGATAACTGGAGGCTATAAATAATTGTGAAAATCCTTTCCACCAGTGTTTACACTCTCGTCCTTTCTCTGATCATTTTAGTGGAAGCAGTAAGTGGCAAAGTGTTTTGAGTTTTGTGTTTGCTTCTGCATGCCTCTCCCCACAGGGCACTAATAACTGAAAAAGAGCTGAAAGGAAGAACAGCTGTCAGAAAGAAAAACAAAATACTTAGATTATTCATTCATTGGATAAATCAGCCAAGAGAAAACTGAGCATTTGCTGACTGCTCCATACTGTGATGTTTATACCCCCAATAAAATATTTAAGAATACAGAGAAAGAGACAGGCGTGTGAAGAATTTATTTTTAAATTGAAGTTTTTGAAAATGACTTCAAAACACAGTTTTAAGTACATATTGTAAAGCACAGAGGATAAAAAAGTGAGGACCAAAGAGTCACCTGGGAATATCCCAATCTGAATCATATTATTCAATTTAAAATGTTTGCAGAGGAAATAATTTGAGTTCCAGGCAAAAGAGTCTGGGCCAAAGCAGGGAGGGTCTTGTCTGTCTCTGCTCTTCTGTGAGTCTGGGTTGCTCATTTTGACCAGACTTTAATAAGGCAGGTGTTAGGCCTCCTGCTAGCTGAACCCCTGGGGTTCTTTCCTCACGTGAAGCTCTGTGCTGTCTGCTGACTCCCATTGACCTCGAGGGTCCCACTGTTCATCTGCCCTTCAGCTTTGCTACCAGCTACCCTTTCTCTTGAGGTGTCCCCTCCCACTGGACTGGCACATGGTCAGCGTTAATCAGAGAAGGATTGAATAGAATACACTCTCAGACTCACATTTCTTTTCTGTCTTCAAAATTTAATACATCAATCTTTAAGAGATTACTGCCTCTTATCATCAGAGAAAATGATAAAGTTTAGTCTTCTAAGATGGTATTGTTCTTGCCTTAGTCTCTAATTTCAGGAACTTCATTTATTAGGTGATACTCAGGAGCCCGTCTCAGCTAGAAGCATCTCTCTAATGATCTTGGATTCTAGGCTAAGCTGCACAGACTCGTCTCCAGCTCGAAGCACAGAAGGACTAGTGTCAATGTTAACACTGACAGCAAAGCTGGGTAAAGTGGCACACAACTGTGATCCTAGCTATTCAAGAGGCAGAGGCAGGAGGAGTGAAAGTTCCAGGCCAGCCCAGGCAACTTAGTGAGATCCTGTACTAAAATAAAACAAAAAATAATCTAAAAATAAAATGGTCTGAGGATGTACCTCAGTGGTAGAGTACTTCACAGACCAAAAAAAGACTGGCAGTGAGAACCTAAAGTCCTTTTCCCCCTCACTCCAAAACTTCTTCATCTTTCAGATCTTTCTAGGCCAACTTAAAGACTCTCTCTCACTGCTCCCAACACCAAGAACAATTGCCATTGTGGTAGATTGTCATTTTTCAACCGTGGCAGCCTCAATGCCTCTGTCCTGCATGGCTGTCTTCTCTGCTCTTTTTGCAAAGTGATTCTGACACTTCGTCCAAGTGCAGGCTATGTCACCTCCCCTTGAATTTGTGCTGATGATCCAAGTGGTGCCTTGCAACTTCAGCAGCAAGGTTTTAAAAAGCAAAACAGCTTCTTCTTGGGTCTCCCGGGTCCCTTGCTCTTGGAAACCAGGCTGGGGTGTAACCCACAGCAGCCCCCTCTGTGGAACATGGAGAAGCCAGGTGATGTGTTCTCGCAGGCAGCCCCAGCCAACATCTGTTTCCAGGCATGTAAGTGAAGACAGATGAGTCAGGCTGTACCCTTTGAGTCACTTAGCCTTTGACAAGCCATCCACTCTGTGGCCATCCAATTCCCAGCTCTCATAATCCATGAGCATAATAAAATGACTGTTTCACCCACTAAATGTGAGAGAAGTTTACAATGTAGGAATAGTTACTACAATAATCATTTATCCTTTATTTTTAAAAAAAACTTACTGGGCCAGGGATTTAGCTCAGTGGTTCTGCTGCCTGCCTCACAAGGGCAAGGTCCTCAGTTCAATCCCCAGCACCAAAAAAATAAAATAAAATAAAATAAATTTTTAAACTTACTAAGTTCCAACTAAGGGCTAGATGTGAATTTTCAGCCTTAGCCCTGAACTACTGGTCTTTTCCTACTGAAATATGAAATAGTCTCCTCCTGGTCTTCAGAGGACTTGCAGCTGCCTCTTTACTCTTCCTATAACTCCCTTGGCTTCGTTCTCAGAAAGCTTTTCCCTTGGCCCAGTACTCTCTGTATTATGTGTTGTTTGTCTGCAGCACAATAGCTGTGCGGTTGCTAAGGCTGGGTCCACTCTTCAGTGATGCTGGGATTCTTCACCTATTATTCTAAGTTCTTGTCTAAGCCGAGGCTTCCCAGAGCCATTTGGTCCAGATGGTGAAACTCTCCCCAAGAGTTTATTTGTCCGGCATGTTCCCTCCTCTTCAGCCCTCATCTCTCTACCCTTCTCTGGCTGTTTAGGGGATAGTTCCAAGTACACTGTAGGGTTCTTTTTTTTGTTTTTGGTACCGGGGATCAAACTCGGGACCTTGTGCTTGTGAGGCAGGCACTGGAACAACTGAGCTAAATCCCTGGCCCAACTGTAGGGTTCTTTTAGGGGATCAGTACAATATTTTCGTCACCTGTAGCAATGCTCAGCACACAATAGGTACCCAATGCATAATAATTTTCCTTGGCCCCTCCTTTTTAACCAAAGACTGAAGTTCTCACAGGATGTTTCCATAGATTATTACTTCTAGTCTGAGATATTTCCAGGGCCAAAATAATTGCTCTGTGGTCAGTATTCACACCGACTAATGTTTTAACCTGGAGGGTCATCAGATATATTTTCAAAAGTATACAAGTTTATCTTTTTGTTTTCCTTCGGCAGTGCTGGGGATTGAACCCAGGCCCTTGTTCATGCTAAACAAATGCTCTACCACTAAGCTATATTCCCAGCCCACCAATATTTTTAAATATTGCATTTCTGGCACTGTTACAAACTTATGAATAAAATTGTTTTGCAGTCTCATGCAAAGTTTTGAAAAAGTTTCATGAAATTGATTTTAATTCTGCAGATGTTATTTCTCCTATTAGGGTCAAGAAGTTCATAGGCATGTCCTAAAGCCCTGAAGGAATTGCTGCTGCTTCTGCTGCTGTTATTTATTATTGTTTTAAAATGAACCATGCACTGCTTTATTTTAAAACAAAATGTTCAACTTTGTAGGTCACTATCCCAAGTCAAGGCTGTTCCTAAATCTATCGGTCTATCAATTATTATATTAAATAAACAATATATTGCAAATTGCTTTTCTGTTATTTCTCAAATGTACGTAGAAACCATGATAATTATCAATTTATTTTAAATTACTGCTGAATTCATTCATAGTAGTTTTAGCAAGGTTTTCTCAATCAACAGCTATTGAAAGCATAATTATGAATCGAAATAGAGACAATACTTTTGATGTTCTAATGGTCCTTCTGCTCAACAAACATCAAGACTCATTTCTATCCATCTTTCCTTCTGAACAAAAGTGACAGATTTAGATGGCTTCCCTAGGGAACAGAAGGAGAGTTCAGAATTACAATGTCTAACATGAAGACTGCGTACCCATACATAATTTTCATAATTTTCACCAAGGGAAAACAAAAGTTATTTCAAACATTGACCACATTATAATGCAGCAATACAACTGGTGTGTGTGTGTGTGTGTGTGTGTGTGTGTGCGCGCGCGTGCTTCATAAAAGGCAAAGGGTATATTTTCACACAGATCTCAGACGTAATGCTTGGAACATGCTGGTGAAATGACGGGGTGCCTTAAATCAGTTTGTGGCCACCATCCTAACTTAAATCTTACATGAATATTCTGCAATATTCTGCATGAAAAAATATGCACTAAAAAAATTACTGCTAGAACAAACCTTAGGTTAACTTTCCCACACTTATATGACAAATAATAATTTAGCCAATCTTTTTCTGCAGTATTTCTGGCTCATTTCTTAAACAGAAGGATTTCTGTTTCAACAAAATCTATAAATGTTCACATTTTTTTTCCAAGAACCTGAGTGGCCTCTACTATGATTTCAGTTTCATGGGAGGGTGGAGAAAGGAGGGGGTGATGGGAATCACATAAAAGTTATTGGTTCACTGCCACTATAATGAAAACCATGTGTAAGAGGAAATTTACACCATAAATCTCTCTGTGGACATAACTCCTAATTAAAACCTCATAACAATCTTTTCCAGATAATGGACATAATTCTGAGATCCAGTGTAATTTCATTGTTTCAGGAATAGACATGAAGAATGTGTATCAAGTGATGCTTTGCAACAATACCATCACTGAGATAGCAGAAGAGAACATCATAGTCACCATCTCTCAAAAAAATGCAGAGTAGGAGACTGAAGTTGTTGACTTGAAAAAAATGTTATCAGCTGGGCTGGGGCTGTAACTCAATGATAGAGCATTTTCGGGGCATGTGAAAGCCCCTGGCTTCAATCCCCAGCACACCTCATCCCCTTCCCCAAAAAAAGTATTTATGCTCAGAATTAATATCAGTAAGTCTAAGATATCTGATTTGGTATTGAAGTCATCAGATTTTAGATAACTAGTCTCCCCACAGTGAACATGCACACACTAGACAGAATTCATAATATGTTGAATTAGCAATTTACTGGAACTATGCTGTGAGGCCCTGGGTTCAGTGCTCAGCACCAAAAAAAATTTTTTAAAAGAAAATAAAATAGTTCCTAGTATATGCTACTCGGTAAGCCCAAGGGATGGAATGTGTGTGCTGATAAAACCATGATCCCATTCTTTGGATCCTGGCCTCTTACATAGCCCAGTTTGCCTCTTGGGCAACTCCTTTTGGCCAATCCAAACAGAGTTCACAAATTCCAGGAAGGAGGACAAGTGTTTTCCCAGAGGAAGGCAGATTACATAGAAGGGCAGGCAAGAAAGGTCAATGATTCTAGCTTAAACCAAAATTTCAAAACCATCCCATGAAGAATGGATAAAACATTTCTTTCCAGTTAGAATCGTAGAGAGAGAGCAATAACTTGACCCCTAAAATAGTTACTAACTGCCTTCTTTATTAAGAATTGTTTCCCAGGCATGGTGGAACATGCCTGTGATCCCAGCATTCAGGAGACTGGGGCAGGACAATCTCAGTGAGTTCAAGGCCAGCCCGAACTACATAGTGAGACTTTGTCTCAAAAAAGAAAAACAAGGGTTGGGGATTTAGCTCAGTTGTTCTGCCGCCTGCCTTGCAAGCGCAAGGTCCCAAGTTCCATCCCAGGTACCAAAAAAAAAAAAAAAGAAAGAAAAGAAAAACAAACCAAAAAAGAACTATTTCTCCTCTCAATTGAATATAGTCTAATGGTAATAAACATGTTTAATCAATTAACTTAAATGGAAGGCCCAAGGAGCCCTCTTTGAACTCCACTCCTTCCTCTGAAAGTCATGGCTAATCAAAAAGCATAAATCACTTTAAATACAATAAATCTAATGGCTATATCACTCGGCTTTAACAACCAGTCCATTCATCAACTAAAAATATATCCTAATGATAGTTGATAAAAATTACAAATAGTACTTTTCTTGAAGCAAAATTGCATTTAACCATAGATAATACAAGCGGCAAACTTAAAGCCCCAGCTCAACAATATATGCAAGTGCCTCTGTGCCAACTCAAATAGAGTTTTATTGACCACACTTGATCTTAAGCCCCCTTATTCCCCTTTAACAGTTTAATAAAAAGCAGTTACAGCCTAGCCAGCTTTTGCATATATGTTTAAAACTCAGAAAGTGATATCAGACAAGTTTATCAGTTTATAGAAAGCAGCATACCATGAATTTAATTTAACAAACAAAAAAAACCACATTTTTAAATTAACCTGGTCATTTGTTGTCAATTATTTTCACAATCTGCTTAAGACATCTAAGGCTGGGCTTATCAAAGCTTTCTCAGGTCCTTAATTCAGGCCTGGCCTTTATGTTCAAGAGCTCAAGCTGCTGGCGGCAACAAGAGCCCTGGGATTATGCCTGAAGGAGGGTACCTAGGAGTGATCATTCTTCCCAAACATCTGCGGCCATTGAGAGGCGACCTGCTCGGAGGGCCGGGCAGCAGGCCATTATGGCCTGGCCTCTGTGTCCCTCTCAGCTGCCACCGCACTGAAGTGCCAGGTGCAGAGTCCTTGCTCAAGAGGAGACTATTGAGAAGGGTAATGGCCACAGCGATTACAAACTGATAATTATTCCCTCCCTAGTTCCTTATTTCAGCCAACTGGTTGCTTCACTGATTATTTTCTCTTTATTGCTGAAAATGGTATCCCATGGCTAGGGGCCGACTATATCTTTCTTTCTAGCAAGACCTTTATTTCAAAATTATGTGGCATGCAGTTTGTTAGATTGTACCTATTTGCCATAAATCTGAAGAAATCACTCTATTCAACATTTTGCATTGGAAGGGTGGAGAGATAACAGAAAATATTATACCCTTCATACTCCTTTATAAAAAAATGAACTACCTATGTGGTCCACTTGATATTTTCTTTTGAGTTTGAGTGCAGTTGTTGAACAAGTTCTTAGTTTATCTTTGTAGAGTCCTTCTTGTTCTCACTGACACACATTTAAGAAGTTGTATTTCATTTCCATGCACCTAAGAAAGCAGGGTACTGTGCTTGCATTCACAAATGTGGCACAAATTTTATAGGGTACAATACAATAAATATTTTATAGACGTCCTCTATATGGCCAAAGACTAATTAAAAGCAAGTTGAAGCTTTTATTCCCCCTTATAATGCGATATGAAGGCCAAAGTGTTTCAGTAAAACAATGGTTTTCATTGCTATGTGACATAGTTGTTAAAGGCTGTCTGAACTCTAGAGTTTCAACAGAGAGTAAGGGAGTTGGAAGGACTTCTCAGGGCTGCGTGTGTAAGCAACAATCCGCCACAGCAGCATGGTAGAAAAAGGAAACTTGAAAATAGATGTTTAAAACTTCAATATTTTATCTGAAACAATTGTAAAATGGGCACAATGTTCCCATTCAAATAAGTATAAATCCTGTCATGCTGAATCTCAAAACTTACCAATGTGCCAAGTTTTCATTAGTATAGGAAAATTCTAAGTCTTATAGATGATTGCAACTGACATCAGTTAACATCTTTAAAAGAGATTTAGCATTTCTGAAAATTTTGAAACCATAGGGGGGAAAATTATTTTCCATCTTTTTGTTCTTTCCCTCAAAGGGTAAAAAGTGAAAGAAATCTAATGGGAATATTAAAATCAAACAAAGACAAAGACTCAAGCATATTTTCTAACCCTAAGATAACTTTGCTTCCTTATGAATATTAACTATATTGTGTGAAGATTGATTTGCTCAAAAAATTATCATATTTTTATTAAATTTCAAAGCAAACATTTAAATAAACTTTTATGGTTTATCATTTGAATTTTTTAATAAATAGAAACTGATGTTATTGAATCTTATAGAAACTTTTTGACTTAACTTTTTTCTAAACTGCGAAGCCAACCGAGACTGTAAAGAAGGATCTATTTTAAAATGACTCTTGCTGTGTAAAATTGATTCAGAAAGCATTATTTTTAGAAATGGATTTTTAACAAAAAAAAATGGATTTACAAAGAAAAAACACAAAATTCGTAACTTTTCCATTTGCTGTGTAAAATATTATCTAGTTCTCTCCTTTAGAATTGTGTATTCCATAAGCCATTATTTTGAAATCTCTTTCCTTCTCTCTTGCAGTGAGGAAATATTCTTTTATGTTAGAAGCTGGCCTCACCACTTTGCTGATGGTAATAAATAAACAGAATTTTGTGGGCAATTTGAACATAAATATCCTGTAATAAATATCAGATATAGACTAAGATCTGGTGACTCCTCAAAGTTAACTGTCCCCAGTGTTCTAATTCTCAGGTTTGTCTCTATTAAGATTGGCTTCACGGGGCTGAGGATGTAGCTCAGTGGTGCCTCTCCTGCCTGGCAAGCACAAGGTCCTGAGTTCAATTCCTGGTATCAGAAAAAAAAAGATTGTCTTCATGAATTTTTCTATATAACAACAGGTTGTTAGAGACTCCACAAAGATTCATATGTAAGTTGTAAAAATGCCTATTATTTAACTGAACAGCTATGTTGTAAATATCTGATTCATATATCAAATATGATTCAGATTACTTAAGTATTTTCACACAACTATAAATCTTTGGTTGAGAATGATTAAAAATTTTGCCCAGAGATAGGGATATAGCTCAGGGATAGAGGACTTACATAGCATGCCTGAGGCCCTAAGTTTGATCCCCAGCCTTGGAAAGAAACAAATTTGTCCAAAGCCATCCTGGTGCACCACGCCTGTAATCTCAGCACTGGGAAGGCTGATGGAAAAGGATTGCAAATTCAAGGCCAGTCTGAGCTACACAGCAAGTTCAAAGCCAGCCTAGACTACATAGTGATGACCTCCCTAAAATAAAAAGTGTTGCCCAAGGCTTTTTCCTCTTCTTCTTCCTCTTCCTCTTCTTCTTCCTCTTCTTCTTTTTCAAATTTAAAAACGTGGTACATTTTGCAAATACTACGTAGGTCACCTGGCCAGGAAGTAGCGAGTTTTGATATCTTTTAACATTTGCTCTAATTCTGCAGCTCTGGTCATTTTCAGCATCAAAACAAATTTGAAAATTTTAAATTTTATTTGTATATGAATGCTTGCAATGTTTCTGGTGTTCAATACAAGATCAAATATAAGCCTATATGTATGCTACATTTTTCTTTTCTTCTCTTCTTTTTTCTTTTGAGTCCTGGGGATTGAATCCAAGTGTTCAAGGCCAGTGTTCTAGCCCTGAGTTTCAGCCTCAGATGCCCAGCCTCAAGTACTTATATATAAATATATATATTTTATATATTTTATATAATGTTTATAATATTATATATTAAATATATTACATATAATTATATAATTATTGTTGCTTTAGAGGCAGGATCTCACTATGTAGTTCAGGCCAGCCTTGAACTCCCTATGTAGCCAAGGCCAGCCTCAAACTTGAAATCTTCCTGCCTCAGCCTTCTAAGTGCTGGAATTATAGGTATGTGCCACCAAGTCCAACAATACACCAAATTCGTGCAGCTTCCTTTTATAGAACAAGTGTCACCTCTAGGCAGAAATGCATTAGACCTTCAAGAAATGCAGATGAAAACAACACTGAGATTCCACCTCACCCCAGAAAAAATGGCTGCTATCAAGACATCAACCTATAACCAATGCTGGCAGGGTTGTGGGGAGAAAGAAGCCCTTCTTCATTGTTGGTAGGAGTGCAGACTGGTGCAACCACTATGGAAATCAATATGGGGATACATACCTCAAACAACTAGGATTGGAAGTCCCACTTAACCCAGCTATTCCCCTGCTGGGTATCTTCCCCAAAGAATTAAAAGAATCATACCACACTGATATATACTCACCCATGTTTATAGCAGCACAGTTTATAATAGCTAAAACTTGGGAGCAGCCCAATTGCCCATCAACTGGAGACTGGATCAAGAAGATACGGGGTTTTTTATAAAATGAGGTACTACTCAGTCATAAAGAATGAGAAACTAGAGACATTTATAGCTAAGTGGATGCACTTTGAGGCGATACTCTTAAGTGAAATAAATAGGACACACATGTGTAAATACCGAGTAGTTTCTCTGGTGTAAAAAACTAAAAGTGTAAATAAGGATCAAAATTGATATAATTGTATAATTGATATTGTGAAATAGGAAGAAAAGGTCTAAAGGAATAGGGGAAATGGGAGGGATAGGGGAAAGGAAAGAAGGAAAAAAATATGAGAAAAGGAAAAAAAATATTTGTAAATAGGGAAGGGTAGAAGGGGTGAAGGGAGGGCTGGGAATGGGAAAAAAAATAAGAACTGAGATACATCATGTAAAGGTGCAAGATCCCAATAATGAATGTAACTGTATTGTATACTTAAAATGTACCAATAAATAAACTTAATAAAAAAATAAAAATAAAATACAAAGAAATGCTTCAGACCTCTGCTCTGTTCCTAGCATTTGTTGCATATGATATTTAATGATCTGAAACCATAGATTACTTCATGAAAGAAGCTTTCTGTGCATGCTGTGCTAGTCCTTTGAGTTCTTGTAACAAAATACCCAAGGCTTGGTTCTTTATAAGAAAAGAGATTTACTTATCTCAAATCTTAAACATCACGAGCAGGGTGAGGGTCCCACTGCATGACAGAAAAACAGAAAAGGAACTGGTTAAGAAGCTACAAGCATAGCTCAGTGGCAGAATGCTTGCCCAGCAGGCACAAGGCCTGGGTTCAATCCCCAGCATGGCAATAACATAAAATTGAAAATAAAGTTACATTTCATAATAATACAGAACAAAGAATGGGAACTGGATGAGAATAGAAGGCCCCAAGAGCATGAGATGGCCTTGCCTTCTAACAACTAACATGCTGCTCAGAACGGTGCTCCTGTCTTCTGCAGGAATCACCCAGGGCTGCGTACCTTGCATGGGACCCCCACCTCTGAGTGTCCCACTGCCTCGGCACAGTTCAGGGCATCGAGCTGGTAGCACAGGCCCTCTGGGGAAACATACAGAACATACCCAAACCACAGGGCCTGACACTTACTCAACTCTCTTCTCTCTTTTATCCACTTACTGTGAACCACACTGAAGATAACAGTATTGAATCTGTTCACTTTGTTAAGAGTTGTGGTTTTGTGTTTTGTTTTGTTGGTTTTGTGAGACAAGGTTTCACTGTGTAGTTCAGGCCAGACTTGAACTCACTATGTAGCTCAAGCTGGCCTTGAACTTGTGCCAATCCTCCTGCCTCAGCCTCCCGAGTGCTGGGATTATGTACACATCTGTATTCCCAGCACTCAGGAGGCTGAGGCAGTAGTACTGCTGCAAGTTTGAGGCCAGCCTGGACTACATAGTGAGATCTTGTCACAAAAAATCAAAAGAAAAAAGAATTGTTGAAATAGTACAAATAGGGTGGGGGATATAGTTTAGTGGTAAAACATGCACTCAGCATGTATGAGGCCCTCAGTTCAATACCAGCAACACACACACACACACACACACGCACACCCGCACAGTCACCCTAATGCATGCAAGTTCCTGGAATACAATTCTATAACTAGAGAGACTATACCACACCATGCAAACTGAAACTTCAGTCAACAGCTCCCATCAAACTGAGCAAATCTGGCTCTTTTTGCTAGCACAATCCTGCTTCCTTGTAATTAGCCAATCACCCTTAATTCCTTTTTGGAAGTAATATATGCCATCCATCACACTGTGGGCATGACCTTTTTGTCTTGCTATCCTCTGGGAGATAAGAGAATTGGGGAAATACTAAACACTTATGGAAAAACTTCAGAAGAAAAGTCTGTTCTCACATTTTTGTTGTGGATGAGTCCACTGGTTAAGAATATCTGATTCCACTGGAGAGGCCTAGGCAGGAGGATCACTATGAGTTCAAGGCCAACCTGGGCTACACAATGAGACCCTGTCTCAAAAAAAATCAAAAATAATAAATGAATGAATATCTGATTCTAGAGTTTTTGATAAAATCACAACCATCTAAGAATTAAAGATATTCTGTTAAAATGTCAAGAACAATTCAAAAACAATATTGTGGCTATGGGTTTGAATTAGTTGGTCTTTAAAGGGACTGTATTCAGTGGTCATTCTTTTGTTTAACCTCATAATCTCTTCACTGTGTGATTTGCAATTTTCTTAGTCATAATGATGTCACAGTGTACTTTCACTCCAAATTTTCACACCCAAATGCATAATTAAACTATATTACTTTCTCTCTCCACCTTTCATACAAAACCTTACTTCTGAAAAAAATAGGGTTTTTTGCTTAGTTTTTATGATCACTTGAGCTCCTTTGTTTTCACATTTTCTCTGGAAATTCTGTGAGTTCTTCAGATTCTCAAAGTTTTCATTTTTTCACTAAAGTACATGTTAATAATGTATTTGTTTTTATAAAAATACATGAATTTAATCCTATATTTTTTAGTGATCAAAATTATAATTAACTTAAACCTGAAGCTCTGGTATTGCACAGATTTACACTACTGCCTAGCCAGCACTCCATTTCAGGAACTGTTCCTTTCACAACTCCAATCTCTGGGTCCAATGAAAAGCTGCTTTCTTTTATGATTCTATCCACCCTTCTAAAACACACTGTCACAGGCGATTGGCCTAGAAGTAGGCACTTGACACAAAAATGGCCAATCAAATTCCTTCCTCAGGCCTTTCAACCTGAATCCAAATCAGAGAGTTGGTCTGTCTCTAGTGGTAAAAGTTACTCAGTGAGAAAACCCAGCCCCTCCCTTGCTTTTAAGGAGCATGCTTCTTGCTCCATAGAGGAACATAATCAGCCTCTAGAGAGTATGATATTTATAAAGAAATGAAAAGATAAAAGAAAATGAAAGACACAGTCAGTATTTGTGTCCCTCATTTCAGTTGATATTAAGGTCAGCTATATCTTCACCTTTCTGTGACTTAGCTCTTCAACTCTTCCCTTCCATAAATTCCTCAACTTATGCAAGCTACTTCAAGATAACTTTCTGTCACTTACAACTAAAACAAACCCAATTAGCATACTTGTGCTAATTCCTTAATAATATATGTTTTTAAAATCCAAAAGCTGTAATTAAAAAGGAAACTGAAATTCCTTGGCATTGGTGTTTCTTCTCATTTTTTTCTAGGAACAATAATAAAAGGCTCTGAGCAATTTCCAGAATTTCCAAGGATTCCAGCCCATTTTACCCTCCCCTCCAAAATTCTGTGTCTCATATATCGCAGATCAAACAATCAGCAGTTGTTTCATATTTTCTATTCTTCCAACACTCATGCAGATATAAGACTAAAATAGGTTTCATTTGATTATATCTTTGCCTCATATTGTGCACTTAGTAAGAAGTTAGGCTTTAGTAATTTGACTAAGGTCACTCTGATGTTAAATTTAAATTTAAATCATGATTTAAATGTAAGAATTAGTTATCTCAGTCTAGTTTTTAAATTTCTTTAAACCACCAGCTACGCATTAGCCCCTTCTACCCTCTATCTCAATTTTTTATTTTGTCAAATTTTCAACTTACTAAAAATTTAAGGAATAGGACAAAAACTTCATAAATGCCTTATCTAGTTGTTAACATCAACTGTTAATATTGTAGTACATTTGCTGGCTTTTATGTTTGATAGATGATAAATAAGAGATAGATAAATAGAAAAACAGGCGAATAGATGACAGATGAAATGATAAGAGTGGTAAGAGATAGATAAATAGAAAGATAGGCAGACAGATGATAGATTACATATATGATAGAATAGATAAGATAGATACAATGGATAGATGATAGATAACCATTTCAAAAATGAGTTGCAGATACTATGACACTTTATGGTTTAATACTTCAGTGTGTATCTCTGAAGGCTCCAGGCCGATTCCTTCAACCTGTTTGTTTGTTTGTTTTTGTTTGTTTGTTTTGAGGCAGGGTCTCACCCTGTAGTACAGACTGGCATTGAACTCACTATGTAGCCCAGACTTGCCTAAAACTCACAGTGATCCTCTTGCCTCAGCCTCTTGAGGGCAGGGATTACAAGTGTGCACCACCATGCTTGGGACTAACCATTTTGAAGGGTCTAGAATAGTTGTTTTAGAAGTGTCCTACAATCTAGATTTATTTGATCACTTTTTCATGGCTCAATTTAGATTTAACATTTTGGACAAGAATACATTGAGGATATTGGTCTTCTCCCTACAGCACAGCAAAAGGCACATAAACCGATGTATTCCATGGTGGTGCTGCTAAATTTGACCACTTGGTTAATGTAGCTTTTGTCCTCTCTCCTATTTAAAGGCACAGTGTAACTAGCAATTTTCACATCAATTATTAATCCTTACTTACGTCAATTAATTCACTGGTGGCAGTAAAACAATAATTTCCTAATTCTAGTTCACATTTTAATAACTAGAGTTTTTCTGCAGCAAAGAGATGATCTCTCATCTTTTTAAAAATTTGAATATCATGGCTACTGTGTTCTTTCTCAGTAGTCCACCCTCAGGCTGTAGGGTATATTTTTTTTCCTTTTAACTTGGCCCAAATTCACTCTGCAGAGGCTGCTTCTTTTTGTACTTTTAATAAATGTAAACCCTGCTAGCAATAAGAAGAAAATAAACTAACATTTGCATACCATAATTGATTTATAGATTAATTTTAAATGAATGTATTATAATCCCTTATCAATATTACTCATTTTGATACATTAATTCTTCCAGTTTGGGCCTTGCAAACTTGCAAACACTCATTAAAGATACTTTATATGTCCTTTTGACATTTTCCCATTAGTCTTTGAGCTCTTTCTTTCTTTCTTTCTTTTTTGTTGTACTGTAGAATTGAACCTAGTACCTTCTCACTTGGCTACACCCACTCCTCCCTTTTTGAGACAGAGTCTCTCTAAGTCACTGAGTTGCCCAAGCTGGGCTCAAACTTGAAATCCTCCTGCCTCAGCCTCACAGAGTGCTAGGATTACAGGCAAGGTCACCACACCTAGCTCATTGTCTTTCATTATAGTAAACAATGTTCTAAATTACCTTATGCTTCTCTAGGGCTGACCTGGAATCAACTGTCTTTCTTTGGAGCCCTGGGTCCTGTTAGTGGGAAATGGTATTTCAGACCATTATCATTGCTGAGTGTGCTCATTGCCTTAGACCCTTTCAATGGCTCAAGCTACAAAATGAATTTTTAAATATTAATTGATCATTGGTGTGGACACCTGTAACCCCAGCACTCAGGAGGCTGAGTCAGGAGGATTGTTGCTAGTTCAAGGTCTGTGTGGACTACATACCCTGTCTCAAAAAAAACCAAAAAATTAATTAATTGATATTTATTCTCCCTACAGATCCTTCACCACGGCATTTTTCCTCTTCCCATTCCATATTCGTATATCCTCCCAGAAACCTGGTTCCCAGTAATGTCAACATTATTCATTCATTTGCTGTATTCAGTAACATGTGTAAAATCAGTTAATAATTTCAATACCAACAACAAATGTGCTGAGTAAAATTGAAGATTTCTTTGCACTTCTGTGCATCATGGGCAGCAACATCATCGTTTCAAGATACAGTGGGGCACATGTGTTTATCACAGTGCTGTCATAGCACAGCATCCTCATTCCTGAATTCTGAATCTTCATCTCTCTGCTTTTAGCTAACCTGTGTTTCTAAGCAACCTTTTCAGGGAGAAATCTAATTCTAAGACCTGGCTATATCCCTGAATTTTTTCTACTATCTTTATACATGAGTGAAAATTTGAATCTCTTTGGCTACTTATTGTTGATTTCAAATCCTTTATAAATTTGATGCTGTTGGGGTGTGTGTGTGTGTGTGAGAGAGAGAGAGAGAGAGAGAGAGAGAGAGAGAGAGAGAGAGAGATCCTAGGTTTGAAATCGGTGGTGCTTTACCACTGAACTACATCCTAGCTCTTTTTATTTTGAAGACAAGAACCACTAAGTTGCCCAGGTTAGGCTCAAATTTGCAATCCTCTTGTCTCAGCCCCAAGCCCAAATAGATGAGATTACAGGTATGTGCTACCACACCTAATTTAAGTGGAATTTTATAACATTTTTAAGGTTATAATAGATTCCAGTGTGTTCGTTTTATTGTTGTTTTCTTTTGCTATTTTTATGAGTACATATTTGCCACACATAGTATGCACATTCATCATAGGAAATTTATACCTGGACATAATATATCTTAATTTTTTCCCATTTCCCTCCCCTCACTTCAACCCTTCTTCCCCTCTCCATTTACAGAAGCTTTGTTTCCACTTTTTTCTTTCCATTCTTTGTTTTTAATCCCTTTTCTCTTCCTTCCTTTCCCTCTCCCTGCTCCCTTGTTCCCCTTCTCATATGAACATGTTCTTCCTACTTTCCAATATCTATCCTCCATTTTGTTCTTTGTTTATTTACCCTTAGAGTTTTTCACACAAGAAAAACACTGTGATATTTAAACTTGTGTGTCTTATTTATTTCAACTAGTGTGTTTATTTTGGAAAAGGCCTTATTACTAAATCATTATTATTCAATATTATTCAAATAGTTTTCAACTGATTTTTTTCTTTGGTTTCTTGAAAGAAAATTATATCATTGGAAAATGCAGAAGCTTCTCTATTTAAGAATAAGTTCACTTCAAAGAACTGATCCCTAGCCTAAATGTTTGTTGGTCTAAATTGATAGCATATGAGCAATTGTTTACAGCCTCTAATCTTGGTGAGGAGAGTTAATGTACTTCTTTCCAGGTATTTAAAATTGGTTAACATGTTTGAATATGTGTTATACCTGCAGAAACAAAATCAAATGTAATGCTAGCTAGAAATACTGAAAGGAATGAAAATTAAAATTAGACTGACTTTTATTCAGTACTAATTGGCATTGTCTTTAAGTTAAACGCTCTTAAACTACTATCTTTAAGAAGGACAGCAACCGTGCACAGTGCCACTTGCTTGTAATCCCAGCATTCAGGAGACTGACGCAGGAGGATCACTGTGAGCTTAAGGCCAGGCTGGGCTACATAGCAAGACCTTGTCTCAAAAAAATAAATAAACAAACAAAGCAAAAAATGCATAAATAAGGATAGTGAACCAAAAGCAAGCTAAATAATTTTCTTCTTTCTCTTTTTTTGTTGTGGTAGTGGTGATTGTGGTGCTGGAATCAAAACTAGAACTTCTCTTATTCTTGGCACATGCTCAGCTACAAAGCCATATCCTTCTCTGTTATTCTTTTGCCATCAAGGAAAC
Source organism: Heterocephalus glaber (assembly GCF_053883595.1). Classification (NCBI taxonomy): domain Eukaryota; kingdom Metazoa; phylum Chordata; class Mammalia; order Rodentia; family Bathyergidae; genus Heterocephalus; species Heterocephalus glaber. The sequence goes on from NW_028258344.1 coordinate 14,029,161, forward strand.
AAACATTTAGGGCTGGGGATGTAGCTCAGTGATATATCACAAGCTTAGCATGCATGAGGTCTTGATTCAATCTCCAGAAACAAAAAAATATGCACACCTGCACATTCATGTATGTGTGTTTGTTTTAGATTCTTCCATACCACTTCCAAGAGCCAAAGTAATGTAATTGCCACACATTCAAATATGTTATGGAAAGGAAGCAAAATAAGTAGCATAGGTGAAACTTATTAGAGGGACTAAGCATAGAGACATTAAACAAGTAGTTTATAAAATACAGGTGAAACTTCTAAGATGTATTAATTGTGTATAAGAAGTAGACAGGTAGCTTCAGAAATATAGGCAGAATACATATATACATATACATACATTATATGGCAGTCTACATATATGGCAGTCTACATATATATGTCAGTCTACATGTCAGTCTACAATATTTTAAGTAATGTCATATTATTGCTGTTGACCAATCTTTTTTTCTCCATATTTAAATTAAGTAGCTGGAATCAGTTGAAGAATGAGGAAATTTTGAAATTTACATGTATCTTATGAATATTATCAAATATTATATTAAAGAAACTTTAGAATTTTAGTAATATAATGCTTTCATTTTTACCTAAAATTGTTTCTTTATAAATCACTTCACAAAAGTGATGATAGATTATTAAAATTCATACAGGAGGTCTGTGAGATTATAAATTACTGAGAAAGGAATTCATTAATCAAAAAAATTGGAAAATTGTCTACTTTAAACATTTCCCAAAGAGTTCCAATACACACCATGGATATAAAGCAGAAGAACTAGCACAACCACAAGGCACCTAACTCTAGCTTCTCGTTTTCTTACCACGATTTGATTTTGACTTCTATATTTTACAGTTACATGCACATACACCCACACTCAGACAACCAGTGAAAATAAAATTTATCTGCCTTCTCAATAAAATGCATCTGCACTTGAATAAATACAAATAACCTCCTAGATATTTTTAAGAAAAACAAAATTCAAGAAATCTTTAAAAACTTAAAGGAGTAACCATAAAATTGATTTATGCTCCAGGTATCTAAACCTATGAAGTCAAACTCATCGTTGATTAGCAGTTGAAATTTTAGGTATTCCAAAATGTAGATGAGTTTGATTGAGTCCTAAATAACTTTAGAAAAAGTATGCGAAGAAAATTATTTTTCTACTGGATAATAACAGGGACTTAGCTTGGCTTCTATACAAATCACTTAATCCCTTACTTCAGTTTATGGTCAGCAATGTCTAAAATATAGAAATGAGATGACCAAAGGCTAACATTTAGAACAAGCTTTGAAGTTTAGTAATATGGAGATACTGGCCGGGTAGCAGCACAATTGTGTTCATTGTGTCTAATACTTTCCTAACCCAGGGTTTCCACTGATGAAAGCCCTTAACAAAGTGGTCATGGTGTGTGTAGGTTTCATGTCTGCCTATGCATAGACATGAAACATCCACTTACTCATTGATAAATTAGTATTAACTATTATTATTTGATTTTTTTAACTTTTTCATTTATTTAAGTTTTCTTAGTTCTCCAAATTAATTCATTTATGCAGGTTAGAAATGCTCTAAATGTATACACCTTACATTGGATAACAACATTTACTTCACAGACATAATTTTGACTCTAGGATGAGATTTTATAGTCTATCAAATGAATAAGTCATCAAGAAGAGCTTATATTTAAAATATGTGCACAAGCCGGGGATTTAGCTCAGTGGTTTCGCTGCCTGCTGCACAAGCATGAGGACTCAAGTTCCATCTCCGGTACCTAAATTAATTAATTAATTAATTAAAATATGTGCACAAGATGAAGTCAAAAGTTACCGAATCAATGTGGTTTCACATACTCGTAGTAAAAATCAGATGCTATTTCATTGACATCCATTAGAAGTCCCTTCTTTCTTGGTCAATTCCTATTTCTGAGTGATGAAAAACTAAGCTCCTAAGTAGAGGCATAAATGCCTCTTTGTTTCTGTTAAGATTTACGGAATTTTCTCCAGTCTTTCACAGGACGCAAAGTCCTCATCTTTAATAAAAAGGATATAAATTTCATAAAACTAATTTGCACAAATGAGGATTTCTTTTTCAATATTAAATGATACCACTTTTTATTTCCTACATTACATTTATTCTAAAAACCTTTTGACAGCCGAGATTTTTTTTAGTTATACAATGACATCTACTTGTAAAAAACAACAATAAAATAATATAAATGATATTGGATGAATTCTATACATTCCATCAATCCAGTCTCATCAAAGTAATCTTACTGGGAAACTATACAGATATTCAAATATATATACACATATATATATTTGAATATCTGTGTGTGTGTGTGTGTGTGTGTATATATATATATATATATATATAGGCTTTTTGAGATAGAGTCCCACTATGTAGTTCAGGCTGGACTTGAACTCACTATGTGGTTCAGGCTGTCCTTGAACTTGCATCAATCTTCCTGCCTCAGCCTCCCAAGTGATGGGATTATAGGCATGCACCACCACACCCTGCTCAAACAGTATATTTTGAAATAGTATTGCAGCTATTCTTTAACCATAGTAGGAATTCATTATTTCCTAAATACTAAAGCAATTAATTAATGAAAGAATGAATGGATGGCCTTCACAGAGGATATAATATGCTTTAATATCAAAAAGGGTGATAAATATTGATTCTTCAAAAGTAATTTCAAGAAAAGACCATTAGATGTGTACTCTAGGGCGGGGGATTTAGCTCAGTGGTTTCGCTGCCTGCTGCACAAGTGCAAGGACCTGAGTTAGATCCCCGTTACAAAAAAAATAATAAATGTGTACTCTAATGAATATTTAAGCTAATCAGGATTTAGTGAAGAGTGGAGAAAAGTTGATCGTTCGCAAAGAACTTACTATGTGCCTCCTATATAGTAAAACTAGCAGTTGCTAACTTTTTTTCTTCCTAAAACCCCCAATTTTGTTTTTTCCTTCTCCTACTGACCAAACAAACCCAAGTTAACCCTATTCCCAGATCTCGAGGTTTGTGAATTTAAGGCTGTCAATGCACATGGAATTACTGGAAACTACTATTGGGGGAAGAATGGGTCTATCTTTTTATCCAAGTAGACTAACAAGAAGAATTTAATTTTTTTTTTTAAGCAAGTCCTCTCTATGTAGCTCAAACCCAGCATCTCCCTGCTTCAGCCTCCCAGTGCTGGACGTATAAGCATGTGCCACCACACTTGACTAATGGAAAGGATTTCTATTCTCTAATCCGGAAAATTTGTAACCCCACTCAAGATATTTCATGTCATGGTTTGCAAGACTTCTGCTATGGTTTGGCTCTGGAAGTTCCCCCTAAAGCCTTATGTTTTCAGAGGTGGAGCTTCTCCAAGATGATTGGATCGCCTTCATAGCAGACTTGCTCTTAGGAGGTGAGATTTGGGTGGAGGTGGGTCACTGGGAGCCTGACCTGGAAGAACTCTCTCCCTTCCTAGCTCCTCCCTTCTCTCTCTCTGCTTCCTGGATAACAAGATGTCAGTCAGCAGCTTTCCTCTGCCCAGGCCCCTTCCACCATCCATTTCTGCCTTGGGACCAGCTGAGCAGGAACTGTAACCATGAGCCAAAATAAGCCTCACTTTCTTGATGTTGTAAATGTGAGATTTTTGTCCCAGGAAAGAGAAAGTGGTAACTAAGACAACTCCTAAGCTTATTTCATTATAAATTTCCAAAACTCTCACACTCAATAACAATAAGATCTACGTCTTAGATTGGTGGCAGGAAGTAGCAGGTAAAGATGGTCCAAAAAGAAAAAGCATTAAAAAATACTGCATATATATATTTGGCAGCTCTGGGAATTGAACTCAGAGCCTTTATACTATGCTACATCCCAGAACGTTTTTTAAAAGACAGAATTTCCTTGAATGAATAAATTTCCCAGGCTTGGTTTGAACTTGCCATTCTCCTGCCTCAGTTTCCCAGAGTACTGGGATTATGAGCATGTGCCACCATGCCCAGTTTATCCAGCCATAAATAGATTTTGAGTCTTTTTTGTTTTTGGTACCGGGGATCAAACTCAGGACCTTGGGCTTGCGAGGCAGGCAGCAGCACCACTGAGCTAAATCCCTGGCCCTGCCATAATTATGTTTTAAGAGAACATGTGGAGAAAGACCATTTAGATCCTCTGTATGTTTTGATATCGATTGTTAACAAGCTCCTTTGCAAAACTATATTCGAGTCCTGAATTTGATACTGTTACTGGATTTTTGTTGGTTGGTTTGTTTTTTGCTTCGAGTTTTTTTTTTTCCAGTACTGGAGAATGAACTCAAGGCCTTCACACTGAGCTATGTCCCCAGCACTTTTTGATCTTTATTTTGAGACAGGGTCTCACTAAGTCACTAAACTGTGCAGGTTGGGCTTGAACTGGGATCCTCCTCCCTCAGCCTCCTAGGGGGCTAGGGTTAGGGTGTGTGCCACCATACTTGGCAGTGTCACTGGTCTTAAGTAAAATTTTCATAACAAGCTGTACTTGTTTTCTCATCTTTATCTAGATATGAAGGAACCAATACAAATTTACAATTGAATGCTGAGAAGTCATAGAAAATAAATGAGATGGTTCCAACCTATAGCTAATGTAGGAGAGGTCCAAAACATATTGTTAAGTGGCATAAAATTAAGGTGCAGAACAGTGTGTAATGACCAACTCTATTGCTGAAAATAAAAAACTTGAATGCTTAGATTTTCATTTATTGCATAATTTGTTAGGGAAAATTCAAAGCAATTATCTTTTTAAATATTATTTCTGACTGTTTTAGAGCTAGACACTTTCCACAAACTCAAATGTCTTTTCTGTTCTTTCAGTATTCTTCTTTCTGTATAATGAAGTCTTTTCGATACATTCTTTGATCTGTTTTTCAGTTCACTAATTCTCCATTCAACTTTATTTAACCTGCTGTTAAACCTATTTATTTTGTTCTTTTTTATTTTATTCTTTACTTCTTTAATTCTCCCTTGTTTCTTTTATTATAGATCCTCATTCTATGCAAATTTTTATTATTAATTTCTCAAACATAACCATAGATATTATACATTTAGTTTCTGGTGTGTAGATTATCTAGATTCCTCCTATTCTGCTTCTACTGTCTACTCTTTTCCTTTGGTTTCTAGTCACTTGATCATATCTCCTTGTATACTCCCTTTTTTCTTTTTTAAATACTGAAGATTGTATAAGCGAAAAATTATAGACATAATATATGGCTTTGAATAATGCAATCTTTCTGAAATGATTGTTTGCTTTGGGCAGAAAAGTATGCTAGAGTCAGGAAAATCACAAAAATTCACATTAATCCAATCAAGAACTGGGACAGTTCAAAACTGATTCAATGCTGGGTCTTTTTCCTGAACAAGCTAATCTATTTTCAATGTATTTTTACTCCTAGGATGTGTTACTTTGGCTCCTAAGTCAAAGCTTAAGAAGGTCAGCATGTTTTATTTTCCTTGAGGGAACTTGGACTCCAATTTTTTTCCCTCTGGCCTATGTATCCATTGAAGCATACATTACTTTCAGGATTGACAGCACCTGCAGAGGTTAAAGTGGCCTTCAATACAAAGTTCATCTGGGCTTGGTTATGCAGGCCTATTATCCCAGCACTCGATGGGCAGAGGCAGAAGGACAGCAAGCCTAGGCAGTGAGACCTGGAAGCTCTCTTTTGCAGGGTTCTGGCTGCACAGTCCCTTACCATCTTGGTAGCTTTCCAATGCCTTTAAAGAGAGTTTTCAACATTTGTCCAGCTTCTGTAGTTGTTTGGAGTATGAGAGTTTATTTAATTACCTAGTTTGCAGTTTCCACAAGCCAAAAACCAATATATGTACACATTTTTATAATATGTAAAAGTCTCCAGGAGGGACTGGAGATCTGGAGATGTAGCTTAGTGGTAGATCACTTGCTTAGCATGCAAAAGGCCCTGGGTTTGATCCCCCAACATTAAATAAATAAATAAATAAATAAATAAATAAATAAATAAATTTTTTAAACTCCACTTTAAGAGAATATACAACAACAGTCTGAATGTGTTGACCTCTTGGAAGAAGGAAAAAAATTCAAATAAGGAAATTTTCACTTCCAGCACAGAATCCATATACAGTTACAATTTCTTTTTCCAATAAGTATGCATTACTGTTTTTTAATTTAGTTCAAAAAATTATTAAATGGAAATTTAGAAAGAAAATAGTAATCAAACAAAGATAACTTTGCGGCAATAATTTAACATTCTCAAGTAGGAGTAATATTTGGGACCCTATTTAAATTATAGATTAGAAACTATTAATTCAAGCTTGAACTTTGTTATGGCTTATATCTAGATGTCCTTGCAAAGCCTCAGGTGGTCATAGACATGATTTTCAGAGGTGGCTAGATCTAAGGCGTGTGATACTGGGATTAAGTATGTGATGCTGGGATTAAGGGTGCCCCACCCTGGGTGTGGATGGCAGGACCCTAAAGGTGAGTAGCCTGGATGGGATAAAAGGGAGGGGCAGGATTGCTGCTGCTACTTTTGCTATTTTGTTGCTCTTACTGCTGCCGCTGCTGCTGCTCCTGCTGCTGCTGCTATGGCAGCCGCTTGCTGCCTTCTGACTGCCCTGCCATGCCATGGACAGTTTCTCCTTTGTGATGCTCCCCTCCCATTCCTCCTTGCCTTGGAGCTATCCAACTTGGAATAAAATATCTACAAACTGAGAACCAAAATAAACCTTTCCTCCTTTAACTTCTGTATGTTGGGTATTTTGCCCCAGCAATGAGAAAAGTAATGAAGACAGACTTGAAATTGATTTCAAAATAGGAAAACATAGGCAAATACAGAAAATGTCTAGTTTGCACAGTAGTACACAGGATACATCTACAAAGATATAGAACCATTCACATTTTACTTCCATGAACTGAAATACTTAATTTATCTTTTTAGTCATATGGAGAATAATTTGTTCAAGGAGAGAAAGAAACAGTAAAACTGACATTAAAAATATCCTTCAAATCTCTACCTGTTTTATTGTAATTATTCTAAGCCTCTAAATATGCTGTGTGCCATAATTACCAAATAAGCCACCTCATGTTTTCATGTTCTTATGCAAAATGAAAAGGAAAGGGAAAGACAAATACATGCACAGATATGTCATCCATGTGTGTATGTATATCAAACCAAGGAAGAAAATGCAGTAATACACCTTCCCTGCCTATCATACCTGCTAGATTTATTGTGAGTCAGAACTGAGATCAAGCATCCAAAGTACCTTGCAAAAGACAAGATTCTGCTTCACACAATCTGGAAGTGCTATTGAAGTAACTGAATTGCTAAAATAGAGTCAACATTATGTGTAAAGCCATCTCATTGTTTTCATTTGCACTTCTCTGATGATATGTATTGTTCAGCATCTTTTTATATGTTGAACTTCCATCTGTATTTCTTCTTTGGTGAGGTATTCAAATCTTATGCCCATTTCATATTGGGTTGTTTAGATTCTTATTGTTGAGTCATAAGTGCTCTAAGAGTATTTGGATACAAACCCTTTACTACGTATGAGTTGTACAAATACGGGTTGAACATCCATAATCCAAAATTCTGAAAATGAAAATGTTTCAAAATCTAAACTTTTGAAAAGATTTTAGAACATTTTGGATATCCAATTTTTAAATCAGGGATGCACATATGGCACACTCAATGCAAATATTCCAAAACCTAAAAATCTCAGAAACCTAAAACACTTCTGATCCAAAGATTCACAACCTGAATTTTCTCTCTCCCTCTGACTTATACTTTTCATTCTCCTAAATATGCTTTTTTCTTTTTCTTTTCTCTTCTTCTTTTTTTTTTTTTTTTTTTAATACTGGACTGAACATTCTCCAGAGGTTGCACACTGAGCTGCATCTTTATCCTTTTTCTGTTTTTGGGGGGGTTTTTTTGGTATCAGGGATCAAACTTGGGTCCTTGCACTTGCACAGCAGGTGATGAAACCACTGAGCTAAATCCCTGGGCCTTTATTTTCTTTTCAAGAAATGATCTCATTAAGAAGTTAGGGGGTGAATCTTCCTTGGCTGCTGTACCAACATCCCCAGTGCTGAGGAACAGAGGTGCCTGCAGCACAGAGAAGGTGAAACTTCTGGGCTGACGAACAACCACCCTCAGTGCCAAGGAGGTGAGCTGTGCAGGCACCAGCAGCACACATCCCTGCCCATTGAAATAAGAAGACACGTAGTCTCAACACAAGACTTCGAGATCCCCTAAAGCAACTTCAAAGAGAAACAAGATGGAACAATCTGATACTTAACCACCTGGACTCGCTGAAATGGCCCCAAAAGAGGACCTCAAAAAAATGAAATCAGAAAAAATGTCTCACATAACAGCAGAGATTGTGCCCATAGTGCAAGATATGATTGATAAATCTACAGAGGACACAAATTAAAAAATAGAGGAGCTGAGGAACATGATGGGATCCCAGCATAGGAAACAAATGGAATCCATAAAACATATGCAAACAGATTACCACAAGATTAAAAATTCCATTGAACGTTTACCCAGCAAAATGAGCCAATGTGAGGTCAAAATTTCAAAGATAGGAGATAAGATGGCAATTAGGCACCAGGAAAAGAAAAATTGTTTTAAAATTGTAAGGGACCACAAGAAATAATCCAGCAGCTGCTAGATGATGCAAAGAATAACATAAGACTGCTTGGAGTCAACAAAGAAACAGGAGCAAGTACAGATGACATAAACTGTTCACAGAAGTGACAGCAGAAAACTTCCTAAGCAGGGGAAAAGAACTTGACATACAGATAAGTGAGGCATATAAGACTCCAAATAGCCTTGATCAAAAAAAATCTACACTTAAGCATATATTAGTTAAGATTTCAGAAACCCAACAGGAGAACAAAATTCTACATGCAGTGAGAGAAAAGAAACAAATCACATACAAAGGAAAGCCCATCAGAATCACAGCAGACTTCTCAATGCAAACCCTCAAGGCAAGAAGAGCTTGGAGTGATGTATTTCAAGCCCTAAAGGAAAACAGCCTCCAACCCAGATTGATGTACCCTGCAAAACTATCTTTCAAAATTGATGGAGAAATAAGATACTTTCATGATAAAGAGCACCTCAGGAACTTCATGAATACCAAACCGGCACTCCAAAAAATTTTAGACAATACCCTAGGAAAAGACAATGAGGATCACAACCCCAGGAAACCCAGCAGAATAAATCCATTGGGTGTGACAAATTAAATGCAAAGGGGGAGAATCCAACAAAAAGAAAAATTCATGACAAGGTTTTTAAAACTTTTAACTTCATCTCCCTAAGGAGTGTATAAGTCAGTCTTATTATTGGACTGATTAGTATTTTTCTGATTCAAGAGTTGCACACCATTCCTTGTGCTATACTGGCTATTTATCATCTTCTTATGTCTACATTTTAATTGGGTTGTCTATTAATGAGCTGTAAGAGTTCTTTATATATTCTGGTCATAGGTTATATGCATTGTAAATATGGTCTGTTTAAGGACTACTTTTCATTTTAATGATGTCATTTAAAGCTCTAAATATTGATGCAATCTCATTTATCAATTGTTTTCTTTTATACATCATGTCTTTTGTATCCTAGGTAGTTCTTGCCTATCCTGAATTCATAAATATTTTCCCTTATAATTTCTTCTTAAAGTTTCATACTTTTAGGCTTTCTTATTTAGGTTCATAGATCCCTTCAAGTTATTTTCATGTATGGAATAAAAGGGTTGAGGTTAACTTTTTATATACGGATACCAGGTGTTCTAGGGCCATTTGCTGAAAACACTATCACTTCCTCAGCTCTTGAATTGAGTTTATAGTCTATAAAATGCTAATGTTAAATAATTTTGCAAAACTCAGTGGACCATATATGTGTGGTTCTAGTTCTAGATTCTCTGTTTTATTCAAATGATCTATATGTCTTTCCTTACATCAACACTGCCTTGATTACTGTAGCTTTAGAAGAAGTCTTAAAATTAGGTACTGAATGTCTTAGAACACTGGTTTTTTTTTGTTTTTGTTTTTTTTTTAACTTTTCTAGGTCCTTTGTACTCCCACATAACTTTTAAATTTCAATATCCAATTCTTCATTTATAGCAAGTATACACAGACCTGAATTTTTGTATAAACCTTGTGTTTTCTAATCCTGCTAAATTCAAATACAAGTTCTAGGGGCTCCTAGAGATTTCTTAGTATTTTCTCTGTAGATGATCATTTCATCTACATATAAAGATTTTGCTTCTGCCATGCTAACCCTATCCTAGTTGAGTCATTTTATTGCCAGACTATTTTGGTGGGGCCTATGTTTCAAAGTTTAATGGACAGATAAAGAGTAAGCATATCTGCCCTTGTTTCCCACCTTAAGGAGAAAGCATTGTATCTTCTCCATTCATATAACGTGTTCTTGCTGGAAGTATGCAGTACATGTCTTTAATCTGTTGAGAAGTTTCTGTTCTACTTCTAGTCACCTGATAGCTTTTACCATGAACAGCTGTAGAATTTAGTCCAATACTTTTTCTCCAACTAGTGACAGGATCATATGGCTTTTTCCTTTCCTCTGTTAAAATGATGACTTTTGGGGGTGGATCTTCCAATGCTGAACCAACACTGCCATCCCTATAACAAAACCACTTTCTACATCCTGCCAGATCTGACTTCCAATAGTTTGTTTTGTTAAACAAATTTCTATCTATGTTCATACATTTTTCTTCTATTATCTTTATCCAGTTTCAGGATTACCACAACATTAAGTTCCTAAAATGAGGGGAGAAGTGTTCCTTCTTTTTTCTGCTTTAATTGTTTGATATAATTTATCAGTTAAAATGTATATGAGCCTGCTGTTGTCATATAGGTAGGTTTTCAAGCTAGGAATATACTTTCTTTAATAGTTGCTATTCAAATTTCATATTTCCTCCAGAGTTAGTTTCATTAATTTGTCTTCCAAGGTACTTTTTAGAAGTTGTCAAATTTATTTCAAAAAAGATTTTTGTAATATGCTTTCTATATCCTTTTAAATTCTGTTAAATCTGTGGTAATGTCTCCTAGATCTTAATATTGTAATTTAAAAATGTACAACTGACATTGTGTAACAGGAAGAAAAGGTCTAAAAGAGCAAGGGAATTGGGAGGGGTAAGGGAAGGGACAAAAGGGAAAGGAAAAAACATGAGAAGAGGAAAAAAATGGAAACAAGGTCTTTGCAAAAAGGGAAGGGTGGAGGGGGTGAAGGGAGGGCAAGGGAAGGGGGAAAAAATAAGAACCAAGAGACATATGTAATGGTACAAGATTCCAATGATGAATATAACTGTATTTTATACCTAAAATGTATGAATAAAGTTAATGGGGGAAAAAAAACCAAAAAATCTATGAAGCCAAGAGTTGGTTCTTTGAAAGAATAAACAAAATTGACAAACTTCTAGCAAACCTTATCAGAAAAAGGGGAAAAAAGGCCCAAATCCAAGCAATTAGGAATGAAAAGGATGAAATTACAACAGACTCAGCAGAAATACAGAGGATCATCAATACCTACCTCGAGAACCTATCTGCCAATAAGATGGAAAACACAGAAGAAACGGATAGATTCCTACATACGTATGAATTACCAAAATTGAACGAAGAAGACCTAAAAATTCTAAACAACCCAATAGCAATCAGTGAAGTGGAAAACAATTAAAAACTTACCAATGCAGAAAAGACTGGGCCCTGATGGCTTCACTGCTGAATTCTATAAGAGATGTAGAGAGGAACTACTGCCACTACTGTTTAGACTCTTCAATGAAATTGAAAGGGAAGCAATACTCTCAAATTCATTCCTGGCAGCAAGCATTACTTTGATCCAAAAAGCAGAAAAAGACCCAATCAGAAAGAGAACTATACGCCAACCTCACTAATGAACATAGATGAAAAAATCCTTCATAAGATGCAGGCAAATAGAATGCATAAGATCATCAAGAAGATCATACACTCTGAGCAAGTGGGCTATATACCAGGGATCCAGGGATGGTTCAACATACACAAATCAATCAATGTAATACACTATATCAATAGAGCCAAGGAAAAAAACTATATGATTATCTCCATAGATGGAGAAAAACATTGGACAAAATCAAACACTCCTTTATGATAAAAATCTTACAAAAAATTGGAATAGACAGTTTCTACCTCAATTTTATAAAAGCCATCTATGAAAAACCAACAGCCAATATCATACTAAATGGTCAAAAACTGAAATCCCTCACATTAAAATCAGGAACAAGACAAGGATGTCCACTATCACCACTCTTGTTCAATATAGTTCTGGAAACATTAGCCACGGCAATTAGACAAGAGAAAGAAATAAAAGGAATAAAGATAGGTAATGAAGAAGTCAAATTGTCATTATTTGCAGATGACATGATACTCTATATAGAAGACCCCAAGAACTCCACCAAAAGTCTTCTAGACTTAATAACAAAATTCAGTCAAGTAGCTGGATACAAGTTCAACACACAAAAATCAATAGCTTTCCTCTACACAAATGACAGACTCACTGAGAGAGAAATAGGGCAAACAGTTCCTTTCACAATAGCATCCAAAAAACTGAAATACCTAGGAATCAACCTAACAAAAGAAATCAAAGACCTCTTCTCTGAAAACTATGGCACTCTGAAAAGAGAGATTGAAGATGATATCAGAAAATGGACAGACGTCCCCTGCTCCTGGGTAGGAAGGATCAATATAGTGAAAATGGCCATACTTTCAAAACTGCTATATAGATTCAATGCAATGCCTATTGAAGTCCCAGCAGCATACTTCAAGGACCATGAGAAAATAATCCAAACATTCATTTGGAACAAGAAGAGACCCAGAACAGCAAAATCAATTCTAGGCAACAGAGACATGGCAGGGGCTATCACAATCCCCAACTTGAAACTATACTACAAAGCTCCTGTGATAAAAACAGCATGGTACTGCCAAAGAAACAGACCTGAGGACCAGAGGAACAGATTAGAAGATGCAGAAACAACTCCAGACACATTCAGCCATCTCATCTTCAACAAAGGAGCCAAATATCCTCACTGGAGGAAAGATAGCCTCTTTAATAAATGGTGCTTGAAAAATTGGGTTTCAACTTGCTAAAGATTAAAACTAGATCTATATCTCTCATCATGCACTAAACTAAAATTGAAAAGGATTAAAGATCTAAATATTAACACAGAAATGCTACACTGGCTGGAACAGAGGTTAGGTAGATCTCTTGAAGACATCGGTGTAGGAAAAGATTTTATGAACAAAACCTTAGTTGCCAATGAATTAGCACAAACAAGCAACAAGTGGGATCTCTTCTTATTAAAAGCTTCTGCACAGCAAGAGAAACCACCAACAGTGTGAAGAGGCAACCCACAATGTGGCAAAAAATTTTCACCTGCTGTTCCTCAGACAAAGGTCTACTATCTCGAATCTATAAAGAACTTTAGAAGATCAGACCTCCCACATTTAAAGACACAATTCAAAAATAGGCATCTGAAATGAACAGACATTTCTGAGACAACGAGATGGAAATAACAAATAAATACATGAAAAAATGCTCAACATCACTGGTCATTCGAGAGATGCAAATGAAAACAACACTGAGATTCCACCTCATCCCAGAATGAATGGCTGCTATCACGAAATCAACCAATAACAAATGCTAACAGAGCTATGGGGAAAGAGGAACCCTGCTCCACTGCTGGTGGGAGTGTAGACTGGTGCAACCACTGTGAAAATCAGTATGGAGATACCTCAAAAACTAGGACTGGAAGTCCCATTTGACCCAGCTATTCCCCTGCTGGGGATCTTCCCCAAAGAATTAAAAGTATCATACCACAGTGATATATTTGCACCCATGTTCATAGCAGCACAATTTGTAATAGCTAAAACTTGGAAGCAGCTCAGTTGCCCATCAACTGGAGACTGGATAAAGAAAATGTGTTGGTTTTTGTTTTTGTTTTTGTTCTTGTTTTGTTTAAATTCTTTTATTGGTATATTTTTATTACTTAAATTCTTTTATTGGTATATTTTAGGTATACAACACATTTACATTTCTCATTGGGAACTTGAAACTTTACATGATGCATCTTGGATCTTGTTTTTTTCCCATTCCTAGCCCTCCCTTCACCCCCTCTACCCTTCTCCATTTACAAAGATTTTGTTTCCATTTTTTCCATTTCTCATAATTTTTCCTTTCCCTTCTTTCCTTTCCCCTGCCCATCCTACTACCCCTACCCCTAATGACATTCATCACTGGAAATTTGCACCTTTACATAATCTCTCTTGGTTCTTATTTTTCACCCTGCCCAGCCCTCCCTTCAACCCCTTCATCCCTCCCTATTTACAAAGATTTTGTATCCATTTTTCCATTTTCTCATATTAATTCCATTCCCTTTGTTCTTTCCCCTACCCCTCCCACTTCCCCTTCCCCTTTTCCCCTTTTCTTCCTATTTCACATTATCTATTATATGTTTTAGTCCTTATTTACACTTTCAGTTTCTCACACTCGAGAAACTATTTGGTGTTTATACTGGTGTGTCCTATTTATTTCACTTAAGAGTATCATCTCAATGTGCATTCATTTAGCTATAAATGTCTCTAATTTCTCATTTTTTATGGCTGAGTAGTACTCCATTTTATTGAAAAACCACATTTTCATTATCCAGTCTCCAGTTGTTGGACATTTGGGCTGCTTCCAAGTTTTAGCTATTACAAATTGTGCTGCTATGAACATGGGTGCACATATATCACTGTGGTATGATACTTTTAATTCTTTGGGGAAGATCCCCAGCAGGGGAATAGCTGGGTCAAATGGGACTTCCAGTCCTAGTTTTTGAGGTATCTCCATACTGATTTTCACAGTGGTTGCACCAGTCTACACTCCCACCAGCAGTGGAGCAGGGTTCCTCTTTCCCCATAGCTCTGTTAGCATTTGTTATTGGTTGATTTCGTGATAGCAGCCATTCATTCTGGGATGAGGTGGAATCTCAGTGTTGTTTTCATTTGCATCTCTCAAATGACAAGTGGTGTTGAACATTTTTCATGTATTTATTTGTTATTTCCATCTCGTTGTCTCAGAAATGTCTGTTCATTTCAGATGCCCATTTTTGAATTGGGTCTTTAAATTTGGAGGTCTGATTTTTTTTTTTATGTTCTTTATAGATTCGAGATAGTAGACCTTTGTCTGAGGAAGAGCAGGTGAAGATTTTTTGCCACATCATGGGTTGTCTCTTCACACTGCTGGTGGTTTCTCTTGCTGTGCAGAAGCTTTTTAATAAGAAGAGATCCCACTTGTTAATTGTTTGTGCTAGTTCACAGGCAACTGAGGTTTTGTTCATAAAATCTTTTCCTACACCGATGTCTTCAAGAGATCTACCTAACCTCTGTTCCAGCCAGTGTAGCGTTTCTGTGTTAATATTTAGATCTTTAATCCATTTCGATTTTAGTTTAGTGCATGATGAGAGATATAGATCTAGTTTTAATCTTTAGCAAGTTGAAACCCAATTTTTCAAGCACCATTTATTAAAGAGGCTATCTTTCCTCCAGTGAGGATATTTGGCTCCTTTGTTGAAGATGAGATGGCTGAATGTGTCTGGAGTTGTTTCTGCATCTTCTAATCTGTTCCTCTGGTCCTCAGGTCTGTTTCTTTGGCAGTACCATGCTGTTTTTATCACAGGAGCTTTGTAGTATAGTTTCAAGTTGGGGATTGTGATAGCCCCTGCCATGTCTCTGTTGCCTAGAATTGCTTTTGCTATTGTGGGTCTCTTCTTGTTCCAAATGAATGT